>NC_090449.1:836999398-841801898 GCF_031143425.1 Pleurodeles waltl
GAAAATAAACAAATCATCTCTTCTTAAGGCCCTGAAAGATACCCTAATGTACTTAAGCCAGGGGATTTGCAAGGCAAAATCAAGAGATAGACAGTCCTGTATTATCGCTGCATTTATTTGTGCTCCTTTTTTCCAAGTGTCGACCCAACATAAGAGGGGGTGGAGAGCTACAATATCAGTAAAATAACTCATCCCTAACTCTTCATGTAGTATGTAGGAGGGAGTACTCTGTGGGACACAAAGAAGACACCTCAAAACCTTGTTTTCAGCCACCTGAAGAGGTTCATGTCTTAGGCATCTCCAGATCTCTCTCTCATAAGATGCTTTCGAAATACCTTTAGCACAACAAACTTTTAACAGGGCACTAATCTGCTTCCTACTCAATCTTGAAGCAAATTCCAGACAGCAGCATTGGTTCTAACCATATCGGGCATTTTCCCAGCTAACAAGGGACTCCATTGTAAGTCGTCATCGACCAAGACACCAAAATACGGGAAAGCTTTGACCCGAGTAAGGGTCTGTGTTCCTATTTTAAAGGTTTATGTCTTTGTATTTCTCGGGCCAATTACCATCACATGAGACTTACAAATATTAGCATTAAGGTCTAAACTTCCCATAAAGCCAACCAACACATTTATAAGTGCTTGCAAACCCTTAGCCGTTTTGGACAATAAAACGGCATCATGCGCATAAATCAGGACAGGCAGGGGCGGCTGTTTAACTTGTGGGCAATCTATTCCCTCTTCTACCAGGACCTGCGTGAGCTTATTTATATATAAGGCAAATGCAAAAGGGGCCATTATATACCCCGCTTGCTGTTAAAGCTATCTATACAATGGCATTATATCTGACTGCGGCCTTACTATAGGTGTGGAGATCCCTCAAGATCAACTCTCATGTCCAACATGATCCTCCAGAGTTTGTCCCCATTGACCTGGTCAAAGGTCGAGATTAAAGCCATAAAACCAACTGTATAGAACCCTTAGAAGCCGGTGTGTATTTATTCAATATTAAGTAAAAATTCAGACACTGGTCAATGGTGAATCTTCTGTGTCGAACCCCATACTGCAAATCAGATAATATATAATGCCCCTCAGACCAGGCTGTTACTTTATCCAATAGATCCCACCCCACCCCAAGACTTTGACAACAGAGTCAAGCCTGGAAATAGGCCTATAGCAAAGTGGACTATCCGAGATACCTTTTTTTAAAAATTCGAACAATAAGTGCAGAGTCCCAGGAGGAGGAGGGACATTTCTTCACAGCAGCATTCAAGACATTACTTAGAACCGGGGTTCAGAATTCGCCATCACTCAGATATAAACCAGGAGGGATCCCTCAAGACCTGACTCCTTATTCCCTTTCTGGGCAGGGGTGTAAACAAGATCGGAAACTCCTTCAAGCGGTTGGACTACCTCATTATTGACTAGATCCGGCTCCCTCCAAACACCCCCTTAAATTGGGAAATCCAACTATCTGCACTAATATGATGCACTACGGAGAGAGCATCAGTTTGGGCAAGAAAGGCTGATTAATAGTGCCCCAAAACGTAGCACTGTTCTTCAGGCATCTGGGGTCGAGCAAATTATCCCATGTTGCGACCCTAATTTAATTTTTGTGCCACCTAACTTTGATCTTATAGTTGCGGTGACAAAGTACCACCGAAGTGGCATTCCTAGGTGTCACTTTGAGGGCCGTTTTTAAGTCTCTCAGGGCATGTGAACACGCTTTGTCAAACCATTTCGGACCAACAGAGGCTCCAAAGTCCCCCCCAGACAGCTAAAAGACTCAGAGACTACATCACCAATAAAGGTAAAAGCATCTAAAATCGTTTGGGACCCTGAAGAACCATTTGAACGAATCGCAAATTCTTGGGTGCATGTAAGGGAGAGGGCATGTCTAAGATGCTCGGAGGATACCTGGGACTACCTTAATCTTTTACCTTGGTCGGTTGGCCTCTAAACCCCCTTATCGCCCCCCAGGCTTTGCTTGATAACCTCACTCCAGCTGAGAGAGATACAGTTGGGATTATGGTCACTTTAAGGGCTGGACTAAATTTTAACCATTGAAAAGTGACGATAAATAAAAAACAAAACAAAAATAAAATCAATAATAGCAGCACATCCTCTACCAGTAAAGGTCGGAATCAGCTCCCCCCCCATCAATTTGTCCAAGGTGAAAACAAAGTCATGCTTGCTAAGCTTAGAGTTCAAGAGATTCCCTTCCATGAATGATCTAGATGCAGACCCTCTATTAAAAGACAGCTAAGGGGTTTGTGAGGCATGGTGGAGGGGTCCTTACACAGGTGACAATCTAAGGAAGGAGTCCAAGAAGTTCAGGTAATTGGTATCCTGCAGAGACTTTGGCATTATAAAAGTTTAACATAAGGGTTTTAGGAGCCCATACCAGGGAAAATAGAAGGGCTTGTAAGTTTGGGGACCCCGTGTCAAAAGTCTTCAATCTCCCTTGGATTGCAAAAAAAACAAAAACAGCCAAACCACCCTTTGCCGGAACCGAGATTTACATGCTGGAATGGAATATGACTTATAACCTTGCAGGTAATAGCTGTCTGTGGCCCAGGTCTCCTGCAGACAAATCACTCCAAACTGCTTCACACATAAGTAGTCCAAGTGGGGTCACCGAGTTTCCATCCGAGACCTGCAATGTTACAGCTAATGAGTCTAATATCTTTGGAGGATTAGTTGATTATAACCTCTGTTGACACAATAAACATCTCATACGAAGGGCTTGGGGTGGAGTTAAACTGAGTCAGTCAATCACATATGTCCAAGGCACTAAGCAGCAAGAATCGATTGGAAGTCTCCAACTTAAAGAGTACCGTAAGCTCCATGTTACATGTCACAAGAGGCTGAGAAGGTATAGGTCCTTTGCTGTGTGAAACGTGGCCCAGTCTCTAAAATAATTCTAGCAGCAGGGCTAAAATAGATGTACTTGTGTCAGATCTAACTGCAGGGAGGACCTGCAAAGCTATATCAAGTCTATTAAAGTTAATAATCACACACTAACCCACAAAAAGACTTAGGGGTGCTTCCAATGCAGTGCATTCCCCTGACCGGGTTAATCCACGTGCCAAGGTGCAACCCTATTTATGTGTGTGCCCCCAGCCAATGGGTCACCTTATTTTTGAGTTGCAAATAATTCTCTGAGGAACCTGAGTGAAGAGGGGAGACTTTCCCAAATACCACAACGTAGGGTGCTGCCTCCAGGGGCAAGCTGATTGAAACCTTGGAGGTCATGGTCCTATTAGGATGCCTGTTCTGATTAAAGGAAGATGGAGCAGGTCTTAATGACTATTGGGGCATGGATTGAGAATAAATAACGTATGTCTCTCTGTGTGTTCTACTCATAGCCGGGGGCCTAACAACCTTCTTCTATGCTGCCTGGCGTTGTCTGTTCACTATAATTGGGGCTGAGACAGTGGTGGAGCTATCAGACCCTTGATCGGGTACTGCATTTGTGAATGGTACAGATTCACCCATCCTGTCAGTTTGCTTCCCTTAATTGGCAGCCAAGGGAGAGTGTGGCTTGAATGAAGCACCCACTATTTGTTGTTTAATCAGCTGCTCAGTCTTCGGTAGGTGCAGGCAGACAGACTCTAAGAGTTTATTGATCAGCTTCTGAGTTTTCAAATAGAAGCCCTCTAATAGACTTTGTGAGCTGACAGGCCAGTTCGTTAGATCCGCTCCACTGAGCGAGTGTCCAGTAACTCTACAAGAAGTTGGAGCACATTTATTTTTGGCCCATGTTTCTCCTTTCTTTTTCTCTTAGGGGCCTCACAGGTCAGGTCGGGTGAAAGCAGGGTTTGATGTATAATAGCTTGCGTTTGATGGAGACCATTTTAACAAGTCTCCATATCAATGTCCTGTTCTGTAAGAGTCACTGTGGGGACCGGGCGGGGGTTAAAATTAACAATGTCATTGCCGTTCAAAGCACAGTTGTAACCATGAGTCTGTGCATGAGAGGCTAGCTCCTCTTTCACAGTGACTATTTCTTCAGAAAGCACATCCAGAGGTGAGACCAAATAGATTAGGATGGATAACTAACCATGTGGTGTCCTGGAAGCCACATCATCCTTCTCCCCAGGGGCCCCCTTCAAAAGACTTGCCTTCCTTTTGCCCATGACAACATGCTTTGATGTCAGAAGGGCAGGGATGCCTAATGTAAGAGGGGGCCCCGGTACGGTCACACCAGCCGCGGATGGGCGCAGACAGGCTCGCCCTTGGCCCAGGCTTAGCCCAGGCATGGCTCAGGCACGTCCCACACTGCGGGAGGCCAGTACACGCTTTAAGCACGTTGAAGATGGTAGCCCTGACTCTCCTAGCATGATGTGGCAGCACCAGGCACTCGGGTGTATGGTAGCAGTGGTCCCTTACTAGGGAAAGTCAGCACTCATGGAAGGGGTCTATGAACCAGAAGTGTGTCACCTTTAAGGCTATTTGTGTAGCCTATAAAGCTTTGCACAATGCTGGACCAGAGAACTTAAAGTCAAGATTCTGCTGGTATGTCCCCAAAAGAAAATTACACTTTGCTTTGTCAAAAAAATTATTGGGTGGGGAAGCTTCTTACTACCCACTGGAAAAGCATGGACAAGCTGCCCATGCATAATTTACAAACACAGTCCAATCTGTTACTCTTTAGGAAAGGGCTTATGTTAGACTTTTCATCCTTAGTGTGGTCTCCCTTAACTTTTTGCCTCTGTTTCTCAGGTTGTTCGTGTGTGCTGGACTCTGATTTTGCTGTTTTTGTTACTCTGGGCACTTTACCATTGCTAACCAGTGCTAAAGTGCAAGTGCTCCTTTTACAAAATGTGTATGTAATTGTCTTATTCATGATTGGCATATTTGATTTATTAGTAAGTCCCTAGTACAGTGCACCAGAGGTGCCTAGGGCCTGTAAGTCAAATGCTACTTGTGGGCCTGCAGCACTGGTTGTACCACCCACATAAATAGCTCTGTAATCATGTCTCAGACCTGCCACTGCGGTGTCTGTGTGTGCAGTTTTTTAACTGTAATTCGACTTGGTAAGTGTACCCACTTGCCAGGCCTAAACCTTCTCTTTTCTTACATGTAAGGCACCCCTAAGGTAGGCCCTATGTAATCCCAAGGGCAGGGTGCAGTGTATGGTTAAGGTAGGACATATAGTAATGTGTTTTAAATGTCCTGGCAGTGAAATATTGCTAAATTCGTATTTCACTGTCCCTCTCATAGGTTAACATGGGGGCTACCTTTAAATTTGATTAAAGTGTAGATTCCCCTTATGAGCGGATGGACATGTGGAGTTTGGGGTCTCTGAGCTCACAATTTAAAAATACATCTTTTAGTGAAGTTGATTTTAAGATTGTGTGTTTGAAAATGCCACTTTTAGAAAGTGAGCATTTTCTTGCTTATACCATTTCTGTGACTCTGTCTGTTTGTGGATTCCTTGTCTGGGTCAGTTTGACAGTTGGGCTGGTTGCACCTCACACTAGACAGTGACAAAGGGAGCTGGGGTGTAGTCTGCATTTCCTGATGAGTCATCTGTGCTAGGAGGGTGGGGAGGAGTGGTCACTCACACCTGAAAGGGCTGTGCCTGCCCTTACACAATGCAGCCTCCACCCCCCTGGTGAGTGTCTGGGGCCTGGCCTAGGCAAGGCAGGATTTCACATTCAAGAGAGACTTTGCTTTGAAATAGGCCTACTTCAAAGGAGAAATTGGGTATAAGAAGAGTACCCAAAACCACAGATTTCATAACACTTCTGGAACCCAAGAGGAACCTCTTCCTGGAGAAGAGCTGAAGAGCTGAGGAAGAAGAGCTGCCCTGCCTGTGACTGTGCTTTGTGGAGCTATCTGTTAGGGTTTGTGCACAGCAAAGAGCATGTCCCCTCTCACTGCACTAGTGGGTTCTGTAATAGCTCCCTTTTAAACTTACTATTCAAACCTTTTCTTGTTATCTCACCTTCCCCCCACCCCCTTAGGCTTCTGTGTATGTTGTTTAATGTGCTGTTTTGTTTACACATTGGGCCTTGCTTTTACCAAGGCTTCTTTAAAACACTCCTCCCTAGGCCATGTGTTAATTCAACTCATTTGCATAATAACTGAAACTCTGCACACCTTTCAAGAACATGTGCAGCATGTGAGGACCACACCCAGCCCTTCAAACCACACCCAGCTCTGCTCACCTTTCAAGAACATGTGCAGCATGTGAGGACCACACCCAGCCCTTCAAACCACACCCAGCTCTTCGAACCACACCCAGCCCTGTCTATAAAAGGCAGCCCCCGAGCCTCACCCAGTGCTTGTGCTCGTCTACCTCCCGCTTACCTGAGAACAGATCCCTCGGCGCTGGCACTCCTGCTCTCTACAGACTTTCATTGGCTTCAATGGGCGCAGCTGCTGGCTCTTCCTTCTTCTGGTTTCCGGTTCCTCCTTGCCTCAGCCTCTCTCCTACAAACAACCTGCAAAAGAGAAAGAAGACAAGGTTAGACTGATCAGTATCTCTTGCCAGCAACAAGTAAGTGCAAAACTTTTTATTACCTGAAGGAACTTTGACAACAATTTCTGGATTCGTGTGTGGGCGGTTTGAAGCAAGATACCTTCCACGAACATTGTGATTCAGGCTCTTTGTTGCAAGAATACCTTGCGGAGCTTTGTGAAACAAACATTGTTTTTTTTTTTATGGAACTTTTAAGAATCGAACAGTGGAAACCATTAACAGCAAGGCAAACAGTAAATCAAGGACTTGCACAAATTACATGCTGTATTTTGATGTAAAAGTACAGTATTTGTTTTCCAAAAGATTCTGGAGATATGGGAAAAGTGAGTCTGCTATTGGGAATTTAGGCTTTAGTTATATTAAGATGAATGTTTGATATTGGTAATTCTGATAACGGTATTTGTTTAATGTTTTAGAAGCTTTACAGTAATAGAAAGCACATCCCAGAGCAGTAACACATTCCAAACCTGGAAACTCGAGACCAGGATCCAAGAGGTACTTTTAGAAGAGAATTTCTAATAAATAAAGGGATAGTCAGGAACCCATTTAGGAATAGGTTGCACTTATCTGTTCTTTGTTTATGTTTCATTAGGCACCAGTTTCTACAGAAGTCAGAAAGGGCCACAGATTTGTGCAGCACTTCAACAGTGGAAACGCAAGAACGGTGTTGTCTCTCTTTTTTATTTTATCCACTTCCCCCCTACCCTTGAGCTTCTGTTCTTAGTGCACTGTGTTAAAAACTAGTGTGCTGGAACAAGCAGTTTCAGGGTGGGGTCGGATTGTCTTCAACCTCCATCAGAACTGAACAAGAACTCAGGTGAGCTGGGCTTTGACAGAAGCACAAGCCTTAAAAAATTTCAGTTCTGGTGGACGATGAATACCGGGGAAGAAATAGAGGGCATTGACGTCACGGATATGGCGCAGGCCCTAAATGAGGACTTGGCTCATAATGAATCAGTGTCTGGCATCTTACAACATATGCAAGAGGAAATAGAGAGATTAAAGATGGAGAATACCTCTTTAAAACAGGATTTAAGCAGGTATAAATTTAGGGGATCTCAGTGGAACACAGCTTTTACGCCTTTGTTTAAAACCACCTCAGAGACAGGGGCGCCATCAAAACATACAACTTTGCCTCCCCCAGTTGAGGTTACTGTTAATGTTCCTAATGCTGTGCCCTTAGCAGCACCTGAACGTTTTCATGGAGATAGTAACAAATTCCATGTTTTTATCCATCAATGTCAATTACACTTCGTTTGTAAGCCACAACAGTTCCCTACTGATGCTACGAAAGTGGCATTCGTCTTGTCTTATTTGGGTGGCACAGCAGCCAATTGGTCAATTCCTTTCGTGGATAGAGATGATTCCATCCTCCATAATTGGAATCAATTTAAACGTACCATGACCAGCCTTTTTGCAAAACACACTTTCATGCAGGCAAGTGATAATGAGCTTTTAAATCTTAAACAAGGTAACAAGGATTTATTGACCTATCTCACTAGTTTTAATCGTTTACTCACCGAGACACAGTGGCCAGAAGGAAAGCGTGTCTCCCTTTTTTATAAAGGTTTGAGAGACGAGTTAAAAGACGCGCTGGCTCATATCGTTGATTGGCCAGAAGACTATTCGGACTTTGTAGATTTAGTTGTGAAATTAGAACATAGACTAGGAGAAAGAAAGGGAGATAAATACAAACTGGAATCACGGTTAACTTTTATTAAACACGAGAAGAAAGACACAGATAATAAACTCCCTGAACCTGAGCCTATGCAAATAGGGACACTCAGAGGTCCACTCACATCAGAGGAAAAAGAAAGAAGGAGAAAACTTCAATTATGTTTATATTGTGGCAGGGCAGGTCACTTTGCCAGAGAATGTCCAGTAAAGCCTAAAACTCCACAAAAGGGTGCTGTTTCCTCCACCTCCTCAACTGAATCGGGAAACGATTAAGCTCGACAAGGGGAGAGGTTACTTGTTCGAGAAAACATTTTAATCAGACCTCTAATGCTGCAGCCTTCATGGTACCGCACATACCTAGACATTTCATAATTCAGGTCGTTTTAATTGTTACTACCCAAGTGAGGCATTCTCTCCCTGTCCTACTGGACTCAGGCGCGACAGGAAATTTTGTGGATAATAAGTTAGCTGAAAACTTAGGACTTCCTATGTGCCTAAAGCCTTGTCCAGAAGCAGTATGTGCAGTGGATGGGTCAGAATTGACCTCTGGATTAATCACAAAACAAACAAGTCCACTTGTTATGGTCTGTCAGAACGGGCACACAGAGGTGATTAGCTTTGATCTGATAGATACTCCTAATTTTGGTTTGATTCTCGGGGTACCCTGGTTAACAACTCATAACCCAAAAATTGACTGGGTGAATAGAACTGTTACTTTGGATTCCTCTTTCTGTAGAACCAATTGCTATCAAGAAGCAGGTACAGAACAGAGCACAGTATTACACTGTGCTAGTGTTACACAAGATGAACCAAGTCTCCCTCCTGAATATTCTGACTTTAAAGACGTCTTTGATCCAGTAAAGGCTAGTGTGTTGCCCCCACATCGGTCTTATGACTGCCGGATAGATCTTATCCCAGGGGCCCCTTTACCTAATAACAGAGTATATGCTTTGACTGACGAAGAAACCAAATACTTAAGAACCTACCTAGATGACCTACTACAGTCTGGGTTCATCCGTCATTCCACATCTCCGGTATCATCTCCACTCTTTTTTATCCCGAAGCCGGATAAATCCCTGCGCGCGTGTATCGATTATAGAGGACTAAATAAGGCTACAATAAAGAATAAATATCCTCTTCCTCTAATACCTGTGTTGTTGGATCAATTAAGACATTCTACTGTATACACTAAACTAGATCTGCGGGGAGCTTACCACCTGGTCCGAGTAAAAGAGGGGGATGAGTGGAAGACAGCTTTCAAGACAAAGTTTGGTTTATTTGAGTACACAGTAATGCCCTTTGGGTTATGTAATGCCCCTGCGGCCTTTCAGTTCTTTATAAATGAGGTCCTACACGAATTCCTGGACGTTTGTGTCATAGTATACATAGACGACATCCTCATTTACTCTAAGAACTCAGAAGAACATACCCAACATGTTCGTGCAGTATTATCAAAGTTAAAAGAAAATCATCTTTTTGCTAAGTTAGAAAAGTGTACTTTTAATGTCAGCAAGGTGGACTTTTTAGGATACTGCCTGTCACCTCAAGGAATAACTATGGATGTAAAGAAAATCAGTGCTATTGCTGATTGGCCAGAACCATCCTCTGTAAAAGATATTCAGAAATTTCTGGGTTTCGCCAATTTTTATAGGAGGTTTATTGCACATTTTGCAGACATTGCGGCCCCAATAACTACCTTGTTGCGGAAAGGGCAACGATTTCTTTGGACTGATGAGGCGGCACACGCCTTTCAACTCCTAAAACAAAAGTTCACTTCAGCCCCAATTCTGAAACATCCTGATCCTGACTTGCCCTTTTTTGTTGAAGCGGATGCTTCACAAGTAGCTTTAGGAGGAGTTCTCTCTCAACGAGATATAGTAGATGGCCAGTTACATCCTATAGCCTTCTATTCCAAAAAGTTATTACCAGCTGAACAAAATTACACTGTGGCTGAAAGGGAACTACTAGCTATCAAAGTAGCCTTTTCAGAATGGAGGCATCATTTAATGGGAGCCAAGTACCCAGTTACAATCTTTTCTGACCATAAGAACCTACAGTTTTTTGGATCACTTAAAGCACTAACACCACGTCAGATGCGCTGGTTAAATTTTTTTAGCACATTTGACTTTGTTATAACCTATAGACCAGGTGCACAACAAATTCAATCTGATGTGTTATCTAGATACGGACATACCTCAGACATGAAACAAGATAAAATAGGAGAACCCATTATTCCTCCCCAAAAGTTTTTGGCACCAGTACAACAGAAGGATTTCATCACAGATCTATATAATGCACACATGCAAATAGCACCTCAGGATTGGTTAAAGGATTCCCATAACACAATACAACGAGGTTTATTGTATCACGACAACATGCTGTTAGTGCCCACCTCTGAATTACAAACACAGGTGATAATTTGGCATCACGCCTCACCGTTGGCAGGTCATCCTGGTTGGGTAAAAACCCTGGAAAATGTGCAAAAACACTTTTGGTGGGACACTATAAGAAAGGACATTAAGCAATTTGTCACTACCTGTCCAATTTGTGCAAGACATAAATCTTCTCATAAGGCCCCTGACGGCTTGTTAATACCAATGCCAACACCCAAGCAACCTTGGCACACTGTGAGCGTAGACTTTATTGTAGGCTTACCACCTGTAAAATCCTTCACAACAGTGTTGGTTATAGTGGATTTTTTATCTAAAATGGCACATTTTGTACCATTACGGAAATTACCCACGGCGGCAGAATTTGCCGATATTTTTATAAGGGAAATTGTGCGTTTACATGGTTTGCCAAGCAAAGTGGTGTCAGATCGAGGGAGCCAGTTCAACTCTAGATTTTGGAAAAAATTATGTGAAAAACTGAAAATAGATGTGGCATTATCCACTGCTTTCCACCCAGAGACAGATGGACAGACTGAACGACTGAACCAAACCTTACTTCAAACGCTACGTTGTTTATTGGCTGATTATTCTAGTGAATGGTTGGAAGCTCTCCCTGTAGCGGAGTTTGTTTATAATAATACTGAGCATTCAGCTCTACTTTGCTCACCATTCTATTTCTTGCAGGGGTATCATCCAAGAGCTATACCCATTTTGTTAGAAGAGTCCCTGTTGCCTACAGTAACGGATAGACTAACGAGGTTAGGTGACATACAAGACAAAGCCAGGAAACATTTATTAAAGTACAAGGAAAGCATGAAAAGACAAGCAGACAAACACAGATCTGAGGCCCCAATGTATAAAATTGGTGACAAGGTATGGCTCTCCACAAAGAACCTAAACATAGAGGGATCCCGAAAGCTGCAACCACGTTTCATTGGACCCTTTATTATAACTGCCATAGTAAACCCGGTAACAGTAAAATTAGATTTACCAAAAGAATATCCAGTACATACTACATTCCATGTGTCCTTGCTTAAGCCGTACAACCCAAAAACCCGACCTGAACCACCACCTCCACCCATACCAATTAAGGGAAATCTAGAATATGAAGTGAAAAGCATAAAAGACTCAAAAAGAATTAGTGGACGTCTGTTTTATTTAGTAGAATGGAAAGGATATGATGAATCTGAGAATTCATGGGAACCAGCATCATATGTACATGCCCCACAGCTGATTAGACGGTTTTATTTAAAAAACCCAGGAAAACCCCGTCCTGTAGGAGGGCCTTTGAGGGGGGCAACTGTTAGGGTTTGTGCACAGCAAAGAGCATGTCCCCTCTCACTGCACTAGTGGGTTCTGTAATAGCTCCCTTTTAAACTTACTATTCAAACCTTTTCTTGTTATCTCACCTTCCCCCCACCCCCTTAGGCTTCTGTGTATGTTGTTTAATGTGCTGTTTTGTTTACACATTGGGCCTTGCTTTTACCAAGGCTTCTTTAAAACACTCCTCCCTAGGCCATGTGTTAATTCAACTCATTTGCATAATAACTGAAACTCTGCACACCTTTCAAGAACATGTGCAGCATGTGAGGACCACACCCAGCCCTTCAAACCACACCCAGCTCTGCTCACCTTTCAAGAACATGTGCAGCATGTGAGGACCACACCCAGCCCTTCAAACCACACCCAGCTCTTCGAACCACACCCAGCCCTGTCTATAAAAGGCAGCCCCCGAGCCTCACCCAGTGCTTGTGCTCGTCTACCTCCCGCTTACCTGAGAACAGATCCCTCGGCGCTGGCACTCCTGCTCTCTACAGACTTTCATTGGCTTCAATGGGCGCAGCTGCTGGCTCTTCCTTCTTCTGGTTTCCGGTTCCTCCTTGCCTCAGCCTCTCTCCTACAAACAACCTGCAAAAGAGAAAGAAGACAAGGTTAGACTGATCAGTATCTCTTGCCAGCAACAAGTAAGTGCAAAACTTTTTATTACCTGAAGGAACTTTGACAACAATTTCTGGATTCGTGTGTGGGCGGTTTGAAGCAAGATACCTTCCACGAACATTGTGATTCAGGCTCTTTGTTGCAAGAATACCTTGCGGAGCTTTGTGAAACAAACATTGTTTTTTTTTTTATGGAACTTTTAAGAATCGAACAGTGGAAACCATTAACAGCAAGGCAAACAGTAAATCAAGGACTTGCACAAATTACATGCTGTATTTTGATGTAAAAGTACAGTATTTGTTTTCCAAAAGATTCTGGAGATATGGGAAAAGTGAGTCTGCTATTGGGAATTTAGGCTTTAGTTATATTAAGATGAATGTTTGATATTGGTAATTCTGATAACGGTATTTGTTTAATGTTTTAGAAGCTTTACAGTAATAGAAAGCACATCCCAGAGCAGTAACACATTCCAAACCTGGAAACTCGAGACCAGGATCCAAGAGGTACTTTTAGAAGAGAATTTCTAATAAATAAAGGGATAGTCAGGAACCCATTTAGGAATAGGTTGCACTTATCTGTTCTTTGTTTATGTTTCATTAGGCACCAGTTTCTACAGAAGTCAGAAAGGGCCACAGATTTGTGCAGCACTTCAACAGTGGAAACGCAAGAACGGTGTTGTCTCTCTTTTTTATTTTATCCACTTCCCCCCTACCCTTGAGCTTCTGTTCTTAGTGCACTGTGTTAAAAACTAGTGTGCTGGAACAAGCAGTTTCAGGGTGGGGTCGGATTGTCTTCAACCTCCATCAGAACTGAACAAGAACTCAGGTGAGCTGGGCTTTGACACTATCCTGCAGTTGCTGCTTCTCCCACAGTAAGAGGTCAAAGACTGGACTTTGTGTGCCTTCCATCTTGTGAAGATCTCCAAGGGCTTGATTTACAGCTTGCCTCCTGTTGTTTGAAGTCTCGGGGACAGCAAAGACTTCTCTCTGCCAGCACCTGGAGTCTCTATAGAGACTCCTACTCTGCCCATCCAGTTCCTGGGACCCTGAAAGGAGAAGCTGGCAGCCTAAGAGGAAGAAATCCACGCACAGAATGCAATGCGGGGAAAAGTTTGACGCGACTCCGATCTTCGGCTGAAAAATTGACACACCGCTGGCTTCGCGGCTGAAAATCGACGCTCGCCTGCAACGCGACTGAAGAATCGATGCACAGAGCTGGAGAAATTCCACGCAGCATCGCTGACAGGGGCTGGGAGATCGCAACCCGCGCTGCCTGGTTTTCGGATCATGGTGCAGCTGGATTTCCAACGCAATCACCGCTGGGCGTGTAAAAACGACACAAGGCCTGCCCGGACCCGAGAGTGCTGACTGGATCGACTCATCGCTCTCCTGCGGAGAAAAGAAACGACGCGTCCGACCCGACAAAAAGAGAAACGACAAAAGGTCTAGCTTGTGAGTGAAATCGACGCATCGCGAGCCCTTTTTGACGCCGACTCACCCGTGCGGGGTTAATTTTGACGCACCCATGGTACATTTTCACGCTAACAGTGTTAGTGTGTGTTTTAAACTACAAAAATACTCTTTTTGCTTTATAATTGATAACTTGACTTGTGTATTGTGGATTTTTGTTGTTTTGGTCTTGTTTTGTTTAGATAAATATTTTCTATTTTTCTAAACTGGTGTTGTGTCATTTTGTAGTGTTTTAATTAAGTTACTATGTGTGTTGGTACAAATATTTTACACCTAGCACTCTGAAGTTAAGCCTACTGCTCATACCAAGCTCCTCAGGGGGTAAGGAGGTGTTAGGAGACAGTGATTCTCTTTTACCCTGACTAGAGTGAGGGTCCTTGCTTGGACAGGGGCTAACCTGACTGCCAACCAAAGACCTCATTTCCAACAGCTTAAAACCTGACTTTTTGCTAATTAACCAGATTGAGTTTTCTTGCTTCTGACAGATCACTAGCGCCAAGATGCTTCTGGGCATTAATGTGATCTATAAAAACTAAACTTGAACTTAAAAAATACAATGATCCAGGGAATCACGCTTTAAAGGCTGATTTAAAAAATCATCTGGAAAAGAGTTGAAACACATTCTAGCAAGGAAAGAGCCTGAAGGACACAAGAATATTCCATCCTATAAAGTCAGAGAAGTCTTTTGTCTAATGGATTCTAGCATAAATGAAACAGAAATCTCCAAGGGCAATGAACTAAAACATTTCTTAAGCCCTTATGAAGCCCAGAAAAAAGAACTCACACCAGTTGAGTTAAAAACCATTTACAGGCGGGACAGGCTACAAAGTGTAGATTTAGACTTTGAATATCACATAGACACCCCACTGACAATAATTGAGTCAGGAGGCTGCTTGGAAGCATAAAACAAGGCAAACTACAGAGAACAAGAACAACACTTAACAAGCCTTGGCAAAGCTAATATGTTGGCATCTATGAGGGGGCAGTTATTTTTGCAATCATATGCAAAACACATTAAAGAAGCAGAAACAAAAATAAGGCCAGCATGTGCTTGTAAAGAAAATTAAGTAAAGAAATAACCAATGCAGTGAGGAGCCACCTTGCACGGCTATTGTGCATAATTCAGATTTTTGTTTTATTTTATTAGTTGTACCTATATTGTGTAGTCTGTGAATAGCATGATTTTTGAGGAGTTGTGGCTGAGGGTGTTAGGTTTTAGATGACATTTTAAAACATGCTAGAAATGTTCATTTAATTCTCATTATTTATAGGTGCCTTCTTGCTGGTTTTATAATATTCTATGAAGGCTTTTTGGTTTACTAAAAACAGATTGTTCCTGTAGTAAGAGGGAAGGGGGGGGGGAGGGGTCAGCTGGGAGGTGGAAGGCAGGAGGGGGGACAGCGAATGGTAGCGGGGGGGCGAGCCGCAAGGGGGCAGCGGCAGGAAAGCGGGATGCGGGGGAGCGGGAAGACGGGAGAGAAAAAAGACAAAAGAGTGGTCAGGTTTAAAAGAGAGGGAAAGGCAGACGAGCGTTAAATGCAGAGGAGCGAAAAAGGAAAAAAGAGCAATAAAGGCAATAAAGGCAAAAGGAGCGAGAAAGGCAGAGAGCGGTCACGTTAAAAGAGCGGTAAAGGAAAACGAGCGTTAGAGGCAGAGGAGCGAAAAAGGAAAAAAGAGCAATAAAGGCAATAAAGGCAAAAGGAGCGAGAAAGGCACAGAGCAATAAGGGCAGAAAGAGCGAGAGAGGCAGAGAGCGGTCACGATAAAAGAGCTATGAAGGAAAGCAAGCGTTTAAAGGCAGAGGAGCGAAAAAGGCAGAAGAGCAATAAAGGCAAAGAGCGATAACGGCAGAGGAACGAGAAAGGCAAAAGTGCGATAGGCAGAAAAGAGAAAGAGGCAACAGGAGAGAACAAGAAGGCAACTCAGTAGCAAGCGCAGAGGTGAGTCTGGGATCTACACACAGGTGGCAGGGGCCTGGGCAGGTGGAGCTGCAGCGGCGGGGGAGTGACCTACCCGAGGGCAAGCCCGTCTGTGCCCATCCGCGCCTGGACCGCGCCCAGCGCCAGAACCCCTAGCCCCCACCACACCCAAAACCCCCATCTCAGATACAACGCCACCTCCCTCAACGCACTCAACCCCGGACAAACTGCCAACTGCTACCAAGCCAGCCCCAAACGCACTCATGGACCCTTCGCCTGTCAAGCCTGCAAGCACACCTTCCACCGAGCCTGCAGTCCTTCTACCGGCCCACGCACCAACAACCACCTCAAGTGCATCCTCCTCAACACACGCTCCGTCCACAAGCACGCCATCGAATTATGGGACCTCGTGGACACAACAGCACCTGACGTCGCCTTCATCACAGAGACCTGGATGAATGCCTCATCGGCTCCTGACATCGCCATAGCCATCCCCGAAGGCTACAAGATCGCCCGGAAAGACCGCGCCAACAAAATCGGAGGAGGAATCGCCATCATCTACAAGAACTCCATCAACATCATGACCTCCACCGAAGACACCCCCCTCGCCGCCGAACACATGCACTTCCAGATCCACACCGACCCCAGGACCACCCTCAGAGGTACTCTCGTCTACAGGCCCCCTGGCCCACGTGCCCTATTCAGCGAATTCATCACTGACTTCATCTCCTCGCACGCCCTAGCCTCGCCAGACTACATCCTCTTCAGGGACCTGAATTTCCACCTGGAGAAGAACAACGACACCAACACCACCACCCTGCTCGACAACTTCGCCAACCTCGGTCTCAAGCAACTGGTGGACACCCCCACCCACACCGCTGGCCACACGCTCGACCCCATCTTCTCCGCCAGTAACCATATATCCTTCAGCCACTCCTCTGAGCTTCACTGGACCGACCACAGATGTGTCCACTTCACCTTCAAACGTGAGACCCACCACCTTCGCACACAACAAATCCCTCGCAGACCCTGGAACAAAATCTCCACAGAGCAGCTACTCTCAACTCTAATCCATAACCAACCTGCCATCATCACCGACGCCAACAACGCGGCCCTCAGTCTCACACAGTGGATCACCAACAGTGCCGACATCCTCGCCCCTCTCAGAAGCCACCCAAGAGAGACCAACATCAGGAAACCCTCGTGGTTCACGGACGCCCTCAAAGGATCCAAGAAATCCTGCCGTACCCTCGAAAAAACCTGGCACAAAGAACACACCGCAGAAAACATGTCAGCCCTCAAGATCGCCACCCGTAAACACCACCAGCTGATCCGCTCCACCAAAAGGGCATCTTTCAAAGAGAGACTTGACAATAACACCCACAACAGCAAAGAACTCTTCAACATCGTCAAAGAGCTCTCCAACCCCAACGCCAGCTCCAACACCATCACGCCATCACAAGAACTCTGCAACTCCCTGGCTTCTTTCTTCCATCGAAAGATCACCGACCTACACGACAGCTTCGGACACCAAACCCCGCCGCCCACCACTGAACCTACAGCCCCAGCCGCTACCCTCAAAGCCTGGACTCCCATCAGCTCCGAAGAGACCAGAATCACCATGAACACCATCCACTCCGGCTCCCCCTCGGACCCGTGCCCCCACCACATCTTCAACAAAGCCGACGCCATCATCGCCCTCTATCTCCAGAGCATCATCAACAGCTCGTTTGCATCGGCCACCTTCTCCGAGAACTGGAAACACGCGGAAGTCAACGCTGTCCTGAAAAAACCCACGGCTGACCCCAACGACCTGAAGAACTTCCGCCCCATCTCTCTTCTCCCCTTCCCGGCCAAGGTCATCGAGAAGGCCGCCAACAAGCAACTGACCACCTTCCTTGAAGATAACAACTTGCTCGAACCCTCTCAATCTGGCTTTCGGGCCAACCACAGCACAGAAACCGCCCTCATCGCAGTCACCGACAATATCAGAACCCTAATGGACAACGGAGAAACTACCGCCCTCATCCTCCTGGACCTCTCGGCCGCCTTCGATACCGTGTGCCACCGCACCCTAATAACCCGCCTCCGCTCCACGGGAATCCTAGGACAGGCCCTGAACTGGATCATCTCGTTCCTCTCTGACCGAACCCAAAGAGTCTATCTCCCGCCCTTCCGCTCAGAACCCACCAAGATCATCTGCGGCGTTCCACAAGGCTCTTCGCTCAGCCCCACCCTCTTCAATATCTACATGAGCCCCCTCGCCAACATCGCTCGCAAACACAACATCAACATCATCTCCTACGCCGATGACACCCAGCTCATACTCTCCCTCACCATTGACCCACCCACCGCCAAAGCCAACCTGCAGGATGGAATGAAAGACGTTGCAGAATGGATGAAGCTCAGCCGCCTAAAGCTGAACTCTGACAAGACAGAGGTCCTCATCCTCGGACACTCCCCGTCCGCCTGGAACGACTCTTGGTGGCCCACGGCCCTGGGCATCGCACCTACCCCTTCAGACCACGCACTCAACCTCGGATTCATCCTGGATCCCCTCCTCACCATGACCAAGCAAGTCAACGCCGTCTCGTCTTCCTGCTTCCACACCCTCCGCATGCTCCGAAAAATCTTCCGCTGGATCCCTGCCGAAACTAGAAAAACTTACCCACGCCCTCGTCACAAGCCGCTTGGACTATGGAAACACCCTATACGCAGGAACCACCGCTAAGCTACAGAATCGTTTTCAGCGCATACAAAATGCCTCCGCTCGCCTCATCCTGGACATACCGCGCCACAGCCACATATCCGCCCACCTGAAACGCCTGCACTGGCTCCCCGTCAACAAAAGAATCACCTTCAGGCTCCTCACCCACGCACAGAAAGCCCTCCACAAAAAGGGCCCCGAATATCTCAACAGACGCCTCCCGTTCTACACGCCCACCTGTCAATTTCACTCAGCCACCCTCGCTCTCACCACCATCCCTCGTATCCGCAGATCCACCGCTGGAGGTAAATCCTTCTCCTACCTGGCAGCTAAGACATGGAACTCCCTCCCCGTTCACTTAAGAACCACCCAGGACTACCTCGCCTTCAGGAGGAGCCTCAAGACTTGGCTCTTTGAGCAGCAGTACTCCCCCCCCCCCAGCGCCTTGAGACCCTCACGGGTGAGTAGCGCGCTCTATAAATGCCTTGATTGATTGATTGATTGATAGTAATAACTGTTTTTAACTTGTGCTCATTCTTCTTAGTACAATGTGTGTGATACTGTGAATAATGAAATAAGGTTTGTTTATGCTTCCACGATGCCCCAAGTCCCTTCCTGGGGTTGTTAGTTACCCAGAAGCAATATTTCTATCGCAGTTACACATTGAATAATGTTTTGTGGGGCTACAATAACATGTCATCATTGGTGTACTGAGCCATGTTTTCCTGTGTTACCTGTAAGTGGGAAAGCAACATTTGTAGAGTTATGCTGTTGCAACTTATGCAACACCTTGAGGCGCTGGAGCCCAGTACCCGTTTAGGACAACCTCGCCAACTAATCCTACTGCAAGCTGCCAATTAACTACTTTTCTTCTTTCCAGGAGCGGTGGGATATGCCTGATCAGATGGACAGACTCTTTTGTTACTAGTTGTTAAAAGATTGTTTTCAAGGGGACTATATACAGGAGTTGGGGAGTAAGGATGGGTTTAAAGTTTAAATGCCAATTTGGCAGTTGTCCCTACCACTCACCACAACAGATACTATATGTTCTCGAAGTATTGGGACAGACATTCACATAAACACTTCGACATGCATACATCATTTAGGAACAGTTCTGAGAGCCTACACGACATGGCACAACATCCTTTCGACACCCAGTTGGTGATGACCTTGCACCCATGACTCCCCCCAAGATGATCCAAAGACCCCTTCCTTACAAACAGGGACAGATCCAGCCTCTGACCTGGAATGTGAATGGGCTCCTCAACAAAATTAAGAGAGGGGGCAGTTCTTAAAGCAGCCAGAAATATGAACCCTGATGCGCTCCTGTTGCAGGAAACTCACCTGGTGGGTGACATTTCCTGTCCCGGCGAAGCTTTTCACAAGTTTTCCATGCTGGTTTCAGCCGATGTTCCCACGGGGTGGCTACTTGCTCCACTCTGCCATCCTTTTCCAAAAAACTCACATAAAGTGGGGTAGATACATTGCAGATTCAGACCAGATTTGTGGCTGACAGGTCTTCTTTCTTAGAGAGTACGCCTCACCCCCACCATCTGTTAACTTCCTCCATACCTCAGGTGGGGTCCTGATTCAACACCCTCTATGGCACTGAACTTTGGTGGGGGGCAACCTTAATGGGGTGAGTGACTTGGTCCTAGACAAGTTGACAACTCTGACCACAAACATGACCTGCGCAACACGTCTGGCCAACTTCCAAGACAACCTGGCACTGACAGACGCCTGGTGGCTCCATTATCCCAACATGGGAAGCTACACTTATTATTCAGGTGCACCCAAAGTATTCTCACAGCTTGACTACTTTATTCAATCCACCTCTGAGGCCTCACGGATCCTAAATATGAGAATACTAGCCAGAAGTGTGTTTAGTCATTCCCTGGTCAAGCTCACACTATGGTTAGGCCCACAACAGACAGGTGCAGGGTGGAGGCTTAACAGTTGGCTACCCAGGGACCCCAGAGTGAAAGAACATTTCTGTGGGGAAACAGAACAATACAGAAAGCACAACAGAGGTACCATCGCCTCACAGGGGATGCTGTGGGTGGCACTTAAGGCCACACTCGGGGGGGGTCATCATCAGCTATCAGTCTTGGAGACAACGGCGTGACCTAAAACAGATTGCAGAGTGGGAAGCGCAATTACTGGCTATAGAACAGCAGTATGCAGACAACCCAGAGGCGGTCCTTTTGAGAAACATTACATACAACTTATCCTTAATTCGACATACACTCCTGGAAAAATCAGGGCAGGCGCGGCTGGCGATGCAAAGTCTCATCTTTCATTGGGGAGACCTAGCTGTAAAAACTCTCCATCACCTATGCTTGCTTGCAGTGACATGCCCTGTTGTCCAGTGGATGATGAGGGTGAGAACATCACCAACTCTCCCGTAATAGTGGCTGAATTTGCAGCCTGCTACACCATGGTCTACCCTACAATACATTGGCCCTCTGACTCAGACATGGCAGCATCTATTAAAGACTTGCCATCCTGACACCTCACTCCAGAGGAGAGAAACTCAGTTTAGGTGGTATTAATGACAGAGGAACTTGAGGCGGCTCTGGCCCAACTTCGATCAGGCAAAACCCTGTGTCCCAGCCGGTTCCCTGTCAAATTCTTGAAGGCATCCTAGACATTATTGAGCCTAATAGTTGCAGACATGTTCCAAGAGGCACTCAAGACAGGTCGAATGCCCCCTGACATCTGCCTGGCAGACACAGTGGTGATCCCCAAGCTGGGTCAACCACGAACTGCTGCTCTTCATATCGCCCCATTTCCCTATTGAATATTGAAGTAAAGATCTAGACAATGGCCTTCGCTAACAGATTGCTAAAGGTGGTGAGATCCTTAGTAGACCCGGACCAATCTGGTTTTATGTTGGGTAAGGCCATACGATGCAACATTAGATGTGTCCACAACACACTAGTCGTGGTGGACCAGATACCAGGAGACAAGACAATCTTCCTGGATGACTTTAGTAAGGCCTTCAATTCAATGGAGTGGCCCTACATCCTTGCCCTTCACACCAAAATGAATTTCGGACCCAAATTCTTCAGGTCGGTCAGACTCCTCTCTGCTGACCTTATGGCCCAAGTTTGGGTGGGGAGCTCAATGTCCCAGGCCTTCCACATACGCTGAGGCATGTGACAGGGGTCCCTACTACTCTTTGACTTGCAATGAAGCCTCTGGTGGAGTGGATAAGGGTGAACTCTCAGATGCTGGACTTTGAGTGGTGTCCTGCCACATCAGATGAGACCTATAAGGCAATGACCTCCTGATTTTTCTGTCGAATCAATCTATGTCAGGACCATGTGCTGTCTGGATCCTGCAGATTTTCAGGGAATATGCCAGCCTACACATCACCATCTCTAAATCTACTTTACTCAACAGATAGTCTACCAAACATGGTATGAAAATCTACGCACACCGGGTTGGAGCACACACCTTAAGAGGAAAACTGCTTCTATGGACTGGGCACTGACTTCCACAGGTATTATCTTTAGAGGGTTTAAAAGAGTGGGACATCACTGGAATCACCACCCTGGGAGACATCATGACAGGAACAACCAATAAGTTCTTCTCAAGCCTTCAAGCTGAGTTTGAGTTACATTAAACTCAAATCTGCTGCTACCTACAAATCAGGCATGTGCTCCAAAACTATACTTCTAATCTGAAGGATCTCCCTGAGTTCCATCCCCTGGATGCCCAGGAACTCCTTAGCCCCACCATATAACACAAATTGTCTGCAATATACAAATCACAGTCATACTCATTCCAGACTCCTTTCCTGATCTACGAGGAAACCTTGGACGACAGACCTTGAACAATTGGATGATGATGACTGTCGGCAAGCCCTAAACTCCCCCAGAGCTGGGGCTTTAGCTGCCTGATTCCAACTTATACAATTTAATTACTTACACAGGGCCTACCTCACACATGCTAAGGTGTGGTGAATGGGCTTAATAGCCCTACCTCTCAGCCTGTGCTGTACAACCCAAAAGGGAGATTTCTTCCACACAGCCTGAAACTGCTGGGCCTTACCCCTTGCAGGACCAGGACTGGAGTTCCAAGCCATCCTAGGGTGGCCATAGCCCAACAATCCCAAACTTGCCTTGCTATGACTTTCAGAATATATTGAGGGCAATAGGTACAAAAGGACTCTACTATGGATAAGACTAGTAGAGGCTATGGGAGACATCACCAAGCACTGAAAGTCAGCAGACACTCCTGCACTAGAGGAATGACAGATCAGCCTGGACAGGTGCATGGCACTGGATAAATCTGTATACACAGCCAGACATTGTTCTCAGAAACACATGATGCTCTGGAGTACCTGGAATAACTACAGGGGCTTGCACTTGATCCACACAAAGACCAATCCCAAACCTTAGATGCAGAGGTTCAAACCCACAGACCGAGACAGCACAACCTGGGGGGTACCGCAGGAGAGAGATGGATGTTGGAGGTACTTCAGCTGGAAGGGAGGGGAACCAATAGCATTATCGGGACACTGTGTCCTATGTTTTGTGTATTAGCTTTTTCAACCACATCTCTAGTTACTGTCAATAGCACACTTGGGCTTGATATTCATGTATTTGTCCTGTTATATTATCAAAAATATTATGTTCAGTGGCATATATTGTATGCTCTGTTGAGCTGGTGAAGTTGTACTTACAGGAGCATAATTCAGGTTCTTTATTCCTCAGAACGTGAGATTATTTAAAAAAAACTTTTTTATTGTTTATCGATTTATTTTTTCTAACAGGATGTGGAATTGTCACAAGATATAATAAATATTTTATAAACAGCACAGCTGCTGCCAGTAAGGGGCCAATATTAAAACAAAAAAAACTTACCTGCCGCCTCGGTGTTCCGCCAAATCCACCGCCTTGATTCTTCTTGTCTTCTTCCTCCCCTCCCCTCCACACCCTATCCCATTGCTTCTCTCATGTTGTTACCAGAATGAGAAATGCTCCAGGATTGGCCTGAGCGGGCAGAAATGCCACTCAGGGAGGGAGTGGCGACCTGGGCTTCATTTCCACCCAGCTGTGCAACACAGCAGGGTAGAGTTCTAAGTGTGAATGTCAGTTTGGCCGGCCTCGGACAGCCGGTGAAACTGACATGTGCACTTAGAAGTGCACATACCACTCCTCCTCTCTGGTGATGTGGTGGGGGGCTGGCCCGGCCCCACCCTCACTAAGCGGAAAAAAAAGTGATAAAATATTTGTATATCTCTTTCTTTTTCTGCTTTCAGCAGCAGGGTGAATCTCCTCTGCCATAGCCCCCCCTTTTTGTAAAGTGTCCTCTGGTTGCATTCGTTATCATCTGTTATTCTTGATTTCATATTTGTTTCAATGTTAGGAAATTTTTCTAAGATGGCTTCCACATTTCAATAAGGACAGTGCCCTTTTTTATGTTTATTCTTTTAAAGATTCCTACGTTTACATTGACAAATTTGTCCTTTCGCTATGTTGAGCACTCATTTGGTTATAAGGTGGTATTAACAGAATAGTGAGTGTGTTATCAAGGCCGTCCAGCCGAAAGTAGCTATGGGTTCTCTGGATTGTCAGTAAATCACGTTTTTTCATTCATTACTGCCTCAAGTAAAAGACTTCATTGGTGTTTTGGAATACAGTATTTATTATTGAGTTTTCTCCCTCTGTTGCTGTTCTACCTTACATGAGGTCCAGGATTGCAAAAGAGTGGCGGAAGGATTGTATTTAATTATTATAATGTGTAGATATTTTTTACGTAGTAGGTAAGAGAGTGTATTTTTTCATTTAAAATAATTGTAATTTCTTTTATACTTTTTGAAACTCCTTTTGTGGTGTGACATTTATTTTTCTACATTACATTTTATTTATAATCCACACATTTTTCCCTTTAAATATTTAATGGTATATCTAACCCCTCCAAAGTCTAATAACTTATTTACTGTTGTTTATGTTCAAGTGAGAATATTGGCTCTAACCCCTCCAAAGCCCAAGACTTTACCTGCTGTTGCTTAGATTGGTGTGACAATAGTAAATCTTACCCTTCCACAGTCCATCACTTTCCCTACTGTTGCTTAGATTGGAGGTGAATAGTAACGTTAACCTCTCCAAAGTCCAACACTTTCCCATGTGATTATTTTGGAGTTGGGATAGTTAATCTAGCCCCTCCAGTGTACAACACTTTCCCTACTTTTGCTTAAATTGGAGTTGGAATAGTAAGTCTGACTCCTTCAAAGCCCAACACCTTTAGTAGTGTTATTTATTTAGGATTGTTATTAAAAATGTTTCTTAATATTTAATGCACTCCAAGGGAGTAAATCTCTGAGTCCATAGTCAAAATGTGCCTTTCAAAAGTTTTAATACATGCAAAACTGTAGGCCTGTGGGCTCTCACCTTTCTATAGAGGCTTCCCCACCCTGCAATGTCCCCATCCCCCCATTTGTGCAGACATGTCAACATGGAAAAATACACCATACTGGGTTATATAAGTTCACATTTTGTAAACAACAAACACAACTTTACACTAGTAAATGCAGGTATTCACATTCCCAAGTTCGGCCTAGCTGTGCAAATACCTTTGCGAATAAGGTCTATGGCAGACCTTTTCAGTATTTTGTTCCTACTGTTTTGATGTTTGTGACCACACTGATGGTGCTTCATGTTATTTGTTTGCTGTAGTGACAGGACACAATGCATAGAGAGACTCTACTTGAATAGGGAGACACTCCATGTGTGCTTTCATCCATGGCAGGTATTACCTCTTGCAAGCACACTGGAGTGGGATTGACAGCTTGTTGTGGATACTTCATATGAGTGGCCTCAAGTCTTAATACTTATATACCTGGAATGTGATCTACTGACCCCATACTTGGGCTCCGTCACATGTATGGTTTGTGTTGTTGTATTGCACCTGGTAATATGTGATCACAGAAGATGGCTGGTCTATTCATCACGTTTAAAACCATCACTTTCCTTATAGGAGCCTCTTTTACCAGCACATCGGGACCACATAGCAGTTTCTTCTTTGTCTTGATTCCCGGCTCTAATCCATTTTAGCACAGGATGAACCCTGGAAAAGCACCTGCAAACCAGTTTTATCTACTGATGAAGCTCAGTTGGCTTTACAGCAACTCAACACTTGACTTATCTGGTCTCTGACCTGTCAATTCACATTTGTGTTCATTTGTTGCTCCTTCATCAACCAATGTAGGAAGCCCCATAAAATGATCACAAAGATACTCCTTATTCATGCTTGCACAAACATGAAATGGGTCTTGGCTTCTGACAGGTGCCTTTATTTCTTGATAATTATCAGCTCTTTTTGATTTTTAAAGAAATGTGTTGTACTAATGGAATATGATATGCCAGAATAAGGAATCTGTACAATTTCCCGTAAGCTGGCACTAAGCTAAAACCAGAGAAGACTCAAGCTGCTGCTTCTACTTAGTAGATGAAGAACTGAATTGCTTGGTGTGTACAAGTGTGGGTGGAGAAGCTGCCCTGTCCGAGATAGTCTGGTGAAGGCCAAGCTGATTTAGAACTTCATGGAAGATGACTGGAGTAGAGCCCCTGACCTGGAGCCATCACGATCCACAGCTCAGCTGACCTTGAACAAGCCCTAGAAGGAAGATCAACATTTGCATCCCAAGAGGGTTAAGGACAGCCAAACATGCAGGAGGACTGTGCATGCTGGAAAGCTTGCATTGCTGCCTCAACATGTCTTCAATATATTTGCTTTACAGTCGAATGTGAGCACCTGGGACCACAAACCATTGGTGAATAAGGAATGTGGCCTGAGGATGCTCACAGAGTATCCCGACTTCCCTGCTATTTGACTAAATCCACGCTCAGCAGGTGAACTAGAAAAAAGCGTAGATTTCGTACCTGCATAACGAAACCAGCTTCTGTGTAGGCATGCATCCCTGAACTGTAAAATGCAGTCCAGGGAGGAATGGGCTACCTACAGCTATTCTGATTGATTGCTAACAGCCAATCATAATGGTCCATGTACAATCCTATTCTTATTAGTTGAAACGTTTCAGCATAATTATGAAGCTTTGCTGAGACCTACAACCACTAACCTAAAGAAAAGGAACAACCTCCCACTGGGGATTCAGAACAGGTGCAATGTTATTAAAATGGACATATTACTCCATTTTCTGCTTTTATTTCGGGCCCTCCCTCCGTCTTATTCCAATATATCTTTCATAGACTCATATTATCATGGTCTCGTTTCATTTGGCAGTATGAGGAGTTCCATAGGCCAACTCACAATTACAGCTTTCCTTGTATAGGGGAGGGTGGTAATTTCCCTACCCCAAATTCTATTACTTGGTGTCATTCTCATTAGGCTTTCACAAGTAGTCAGACTTTCAAATACTCTAAGGCCCCTCCGGGATTTATATGCGGACATAACACTTAACCGTGGTTTGTCGCCCCCTGATACATACACTTTAAAAGAACATGATTGAAACACTTTCAGTTTATCCACATTTCTCGTCATTATTTGCAAGCCAGTTTGAAATTCCTAGATACACCTGTTACACTTCTGTCTAGCACAGTACTTCCTTACCTAGCTTCTACCATGATTTGTTTGTACAAACTTTGTCGCACACTTGCTGCAAAATTTGGGATAGCTTTAGAGGTATCCACTTTTCACTCTTTTTTCACTTTAGCTTCATTACTTGCTATATGTATATGTTGTATTTGCTAAACATGGTTGCAAAAATGGTTCACAAAATACCGAATCACAGTGCGTCTCAGTTCAACCTTCTTTCATGAATATTACTGAGGTAGGTTGCAAATTGTGACCCACTATGATTCGCTGCCATAACAGGGATGGTGGCCTGCTTGGGTCAGCAGACTTCCCTGCCTCTGATTGCGTTTAAAGCACATTTACCGAATCGCAGGGTTTGAAACAAGATGTGTCAGTACATATTCCATTTTAAATTCAGTTTTTTTCAAGTACCTACAGATGCATGATTATTTCATCCACACCAAAACGATGATTTGCAAATGAAACAGATCACGTTTATACATCTTCTAGCCACTGCCAGTCTCAAAGGTTTAATATGTCTAGTGTACCAGCAGGTACAGGAGGGACGAATTGATAACTTGCAGCATATAGCTGAAAGACGACCACAATACTTGGGGAGCTAGTAACTAAAGACCAGATATTAATGAGCATCGTTAGGTGTCATAAAAATCTTAATGACTCCTGTCTAAAGCTTTCCCATTACAAGTGTGGTGAGGGTATATGCTCTGCTACCAAACGGTTGTAAAAGTGGGGCTGTTATAAAGGTTCTGCATGCTATTGGTGTTCTAGCCTGGCAGATAATGTGGTCCATATATTTATGAGTGGCATTAAAATTCAGACTTACTGGATATAAGTTTTCAAGATATTAGTAAACTCCTCCATATTTCGCATTCTTCCTCTGCAAAACTGATACTACTAGGTTATTTTTCATTAGTTCCCTCACAGTGTAGAGGACTTGTTCTTGTAGCCGTGGAGTTGAGAAGAATATATATCACACGTTTCTGGCAGAACAGCAACCCGCTGACCACGAGAGAATGGTGGTATCAACTTATAAAACTTTGTAGATTTGAAGGTCATTTGTACAAGAACACAGTGAATGCCTATATTAAAAACAGATCTGAGAATCAATGATTGTCCACGTTCTAACCTTGTTACCTTGAGGTTATTGATGAAGAACCTACTTATGCGTTTCTTCTTATATTGTATGCATATTATTTTGGTATTGGTTTGTTTTTCAATATACATGTTCTGGCTGCTGATCTCTTTACTACAAAGGCAATACGACTTTTCTAAGTTGGATATATCTTTTCTGAAACAAATGATAGCTTCTTTGTTATTAAAGAGTTGGCAAGTACGAATTGCTGTAGCTGCATTTTGTTTCAGCAGTCGGGTCAGTGATCCTTTCAACTATTAGGATATCCTGATCAGTATAGAGGTGTCAGAGACTTCGTGCAAGTGGCATGCAGCCTGTCAATCCCCCTTGGACTGCTGTGGGATACTGCCTGCTGTTCAGGTTTTTTTGTTTGTTGCCTGGTAAGCAGAAGCGTATCCTATGAAAAAAAGAAAGACAATTCACCAGGGGATTTACTTCCACTTACCTTGTGCTGGAAAAATATAATTTTGATAACTCTATTTCTGATAACAAAAATTCTAATTCTGATCATCCAGCTTTAAGATTACACCATCTTAATTTTCAGGATGCCCGTTTGTTCGAAATCTCAATAAGCCAATAAGCTTCGATCAAACTTTGGAAGTGGGTGGGGCTGGTAAATTTGGTACATGTACTGGGCTTTTGAACCTCAGTTACACCACGCGATCCTAGAGGTCCCCACATACCTGACACGAAGAGATGAGAAGCATTGCTATTTTCTCTTTGCCAACCAGTAACCATTATCCAGTTAATGTTGTGATTCCTCATTTAAGTTTGAGTGGTGGATTTTTTAGTTTTAAAGGAATGCTGCCCTATTAGCCAAGGTCCACTGAGTTTCCATCTATGAAATCATTATTGTGAAGGGACTAGGACAAAGTCCTTGGCGATACCATGCTGCATTCTCTCTGGGTCAACCTCTGCTTTAAGTTGAGTGTAGGGGATCTGACTGGGTTAACTACCCTAACCAAAACAAACATTCTAAAGAATACTAAAACTTTGCTATTTTATTGTCCATGTTCAGACAATTTTAATGCTGTATCACATAAACACTGTGATATAATTTGGGGCCAGAAATATCAATATTTGAAATAGCGATTACCTAATTGCGATTTTCTGCGAATCTCAGTTAATCGCTATTTTGAATTAATTAATATTCATGAGCTAGGTTGCAATTTGCGACCCATTAGGAAACGCTAAAATCACAGGGATGGTGGCTTGCTGGGCTCAGCAGACCACAATGTCTGTGATTGCTTTTAAATAATGCAATCATTTTTTTAAAAATGCATCCCGTTTTCCTTAAAGGGAAATGGGATGCGTTTAAAAAAGAAAAATGAAAAGTTCTCTTTCCATTTAAAAAAAAAGATTTTCACATGCATTCACAAAAGGGAAGGGGTTCCTTGGGGGCCCCTTCCTGTTTGAGAACGGGTTACCACCTACTTGAAGTAGATGGTTAAATGTGAATGTTTTGTGACTGCATTTCAGACCCAAAAGATTCCTACATACTGCTGCGATTCGATATTAAAAAGTGACACCCTTGACACGACCCTTCCCAGTACCGAATCAGTATGCAGTCGCAATTCCGAATTGCGATTTGGAAACATGTTACTGAATCAGAAATTGGAATTAATACATACCAAAATGCATTTTTGCATTTACAAACGGCCCAATTGGCCCGTTTGCAACTGCAAAATTGCATGATAAATCTTTCAGCACCAGACAATGTTAGGACCATTTGGATATTTTTAGCTGTGCTTTATTCAGACAAAGTCATCTTTCCTGCTTGGTAACCCTTTTTTTCATTAAAGTGCAGCTCAGAATGGAATATTACTGTGTTTCATACTGCATTTGAGTATGAATTCTACCACCACTGCCTAAGCGTAAATGCTGCATGATTGATCAATCTAACCTGGAGAGTAAAGCACACAAAGGAAGTATCAGCTGTTGTAAGGAAATGCCTCTTTTTGCATGATCACCCCAAAGTTTTGAACTGATGCTGCTGGAGTATTGTCTCTGAAAGTGCACTGAGGCCTGATAATCAGACCTTAGTGCCAATCCTATGACACTTAAAACATGTATGTCTAATTAGCTCACCAACTTTTGGCAAAAGTTAAAAGTTATAAGTCCCTAGTATATTGTACCAGGCGTACCCTGGGCCTGTAAGGTAAAGTGCCACTGATGGATTGCAGCACTTATTGTGCCACCACAGGTGTCACAAAGCAAGATTCCAGCCTGTCATTGCTGGCTGGCAGGACAGTTTTCAAACTGCTAACTCAACTTTGCCATTTAAACTATTGAAAAAGTCAAGACCTTACTTTTCAATATATCAATATATGTAGCTCACCCCTAAAGGCTGGTTGCAGTATTTTAAAAAGTAAGATGTGTTTTTATGTGTCCTAACAGTAATATCCCACAAACTGTTGTTTTTGCTATATTTTTGGCGAGATGACAGTTCAGTTGTGCTAACTTCTGAATGGGACTACTAAAGTTGGGACTGCAAGGTATCAAAAGAAATGTTACATTAAATCTGACTTGATGCTTAAGTCAATGTTATTGTAACTTGATGGCAACTTTAGAAAGTTGCTACTCTGTTGCCCACGTTTCCAGTGACTGTTTACGGTTGCTGGCCACAAGACAGCCTTCTGTCCTCTTGGAGAGATGTGTGAATGACTCCCAGAAAGAAACACAAAAGAAACACAAAAGAGCCAGCTGCTGAATGAGACAAGGGGTGGACACACATGAGAGGGGCAGGCCAAACTAGATTTCCTTTGGGCATATAGCTTCAGGTAGCCACACCTTTAGGATGACCTAATAAGCTCTACACACCAAGAGACAGGTTCTGACATCTTGAGGGTGGACAGAATATTGCACTCAGGGGTAACTAGATGCCACACTTTGCAGGAAGTCATCATCAGGCAGAAAGGAACTTGGTAGCCCATTTGCTAGTAGTCAACACATCCCCAAGGGCAAGATGTGGCCATAAATATGTTCCCTGCACCCAGCAAAGTGAGGTTGCACCAGATTGAATTGCACCTGCTGGTCATTGGACTAGCAAAGAGAGGTCTGTGCCTGTGGTGACCTTCTTGAGGAAAATTCATCCCTGAGCCGCAGACAGAAGCAATGAACTCCAAGAGTCAGTTGGCTGACTTCGTGTGACAGCTTCAGGACCAAAAAGCTGAAGAAGCCTGCCTTGGCAAGGTAGTAGCCACAATCTCTTGACTACCACTGACTGCCAAAGTGCAGCCAGGGAAACCAAGTCTCAATGCTCAAAAGTTGCACCTGGGTCCTCTGGACCTGGGCGAGTCATCAAAGTGCATTTTGTTCGACCAAGACGGACACTAGCCTCAAATAAAAGGAATCACTTGTTTCACTCTACCCAGAGACCCTGTGGGCAAATTTGCCCCACCATGTTCATGGACCGAGGGGTAGCCCCAGGAAGACCCCCATCACCAGATTAGCACCTTCAGCATCCCTCAGGAAGATCAACAAGGATGTGGAGGCAGCCATTTTGGGACTTTAGACTCAGGGCTTCATTACGAACCTGTCAGTCTCATGACCGCCAGATTCGCGGTGGCGGTAGGACCCTGCCAGTCCGGGGGTCCGAGCACCATTTTACGAATGCAGCAGTAGGGCTGCGGTCAGATTGCCAGCACCACCAGATTTCGCCATCCCGATTGCCTAGAGGTGCTGGTGGTCATAATCCTCCAGGCAGCGTTGCAAGCAGCGCTGCCCTGAGGATTACAAATTCATCCACATTTTGTGATACAAACTGAATATCTAAAGCTTTATTGCAAAGAATAAATACCCCATTTCAATTACTCTGCTCAGTAAAGTGAAGACTTGAACAGCCTAGCTCCTCTAAGTTTTTTAAATTTGTTATCAGTGATATGAGTTCCTTGTAATAATTTATCATCTGCTTTCAATTTGAACACATGAGCCAAAACCCTCTGTTGTTTAATAGGTGAACCCTGCTTCTTAACATTCCATGAAATAACTATTAAAGTCATATATAAACACCTATAAAATAGTTAACTTGTTTTACACATAAAGAACTTTAAAAATTATGTATAAACAATTAACTAGGAAGCAGTCAACAGTAGAAGTGAATAAATGAAAAGAAAAAAGGTGCAGGAGATGAGGAGATAAGTAAAAAGAGAAGTGAAAGCAAACAGAAAGAGATAAGAAAGGAAAAGGAGGAACAAAGGACATAAAGGACATAATGACAAAGAAACATAACAAAGAAATGATTGAATGAGGTGAGATCATATGAGGAGGATGATATGACTGGAGCCTGGAAGAGCAAAAAAAGAGGAATCCAAACCACATAAACGATTACTGGTAAACATCTGCAAGGTGACAGAGAATGCCTAAAGAAAACATTACAAAGACATGATTATACAATGAGGTATATAAGAAAAAAAGTGTTTAATATCATATACTATAGCAGACGAAACACCCAAAAAAATTGCAAGTCATGCAGTAATCTACAAAAGCAGGAGATGGAAAACTCTGAAGTGTCCATTGCTTCCTCTTTACAACTGTCAGGAAATTTCTGCACCTAAAAGGATACTCATATGCTGTGGTCTTATTTGTATATTTTGCTTTAAACAAACAAGGATGAAAAAGTCCAAATCAGGCATTCAGAGAACAAAGGCCTGGACGAATGTCTAGGAATCCTTTTTGTCTGTCTTTATCTAGATCTTGAGCAAAAAACAAATTGGACCAGACCAATAGATTTATCTTTTGCTTTTGGCAGCTTTAATGTCTTTCCAGAGTTCAATTTGTTCTAAAAAGAAAATGATTACACCTCTGGGTTTCTGAGCAATAGTGAATTGATAAGGAGGATGACCAAGCTTGTGAGCTTGCTGAAAATGTAATAAAGTTCATCCTGGCATATCAAGGACTTTATGAATAAAAGATTGAAAGAAAGAAAGAGCTCGGATCAGAACCTTCCACCCCTTCAGTCAGTCCATTATGTGAAGATTGTTTAGGTCGTTATGGTTTTCTAAATCCTCAGCATGCCTTTTCACATGTGCAACTTCAGATTGCAAGGGTCTAATATCTCGAGCAGCATCTCGGAGATCCCTAACACTTTGCTCCACTTTTGTAACTCTATCATCTATTAAAGTCCATTTGTCATCTAGAAGTTAGAGTTTTTTATTGGTTTCCTCCATATATGGTTTAAGGACCCTTATCTCCTCAAGTATAACTTCCATTGGACTAGAGGAAGGAGATTAAATACGGGAGGGTCTTTTTTTAGCTCTCTTCTTCATTTGGGGAGCTGCTGTTGTAGTAATGTTCATATTCACTTTCGAGATAGCAGTCAGGATATTACTTACTGAGGAAGAAGAAGATGAAGCAGAAAACGGAATCCAATCTGCATGACATTTGTGACCTTATCCAGGGACGACAATGGATTAGAGGTAGTGACCACAAATATTTGTGTTGTAAAAAGCATGTTAAGTTTTAAGCTTCTGGTTTCATGCAGTTAAGACAATGTTCTCTAGGTAAACTAGTAGATGGTAAGCAGTATTAATTATAGAACTGCTTAGGAATGCCATAATCACGCAAAATAATCAATAATACAGCAAAATATTTGAAGATTATGAAGCAGTGTATAGGTACTAACAGTGTTAGAACAGAGTGCTATGAGAAATAATTATATCCTCAGAACTGATTGAAAATGGCAAGTGTGACTTCTCCATCAACGCACAACCTCACATTTCCCAAACTTTAGAACTCAGCGGAGAGGTTACTCCGTCACAACGGTGACAGATTTTCTGTCTGCCAAAATCTAAATCCTACTCTATTCTATGGGATTTAGATTTTGGTTGTCGGGATATCTGTCACCATTGTGACAGAGTAACCCATCCGACGGGCTCTAAATCAGGCCCATAGTTTTTCCCATTCTTAATTAATATATGATGTAGAGTATGGATTGTTTTAGATTCAATTTAAATTGTCTCCAATTTCTTATCCATTACCTATTAAGGGACATATTTACAAGAAAGTGGCGTACCATAGATCAGTGGTTCTCAACCTTTTCACTTCTGTGAACCCCCATTTTATCATTACTGGAACCCAGGGACCCCCACTGAATTATTATTGGAATCCTGGGACCACCCCAATGAGTCATTGGGGACCTAAACTGTTAATATTATTTAATTTTCTGAGCAGTCGCAGACACCCTGAGAAGGCTTTGCGTACCCCCAGGGGTCCGCGGACCACAGGTTGGGAACCACTGCCATGGATGATGCACCACTTTTCTTGCGACCCCCTGCCGGCACCTAACAACACCATTGTAGCGCCTTGTTTAAGAAATGGTGCACCATGGCGGTTGTTAGGTCAAGTGCGTCAGACTTTTTTACGCTATTGTGACACTTTGCCTCAAAGTGCAAGGAGGCCAATAGGTTACTATTGGTGCGTAATGTTAACACCTGCTTTGAACAGGCGTTAAAAATTACACAAAAATAGCTCAGTGAAATCTTGTAAATTTCACTGCGCCATTTTTGCAGGCTTCCTAGCGCTGGAATACCCCCCCTTGCATACATTATCCCTGGCTCAGGCATAATGTGGAGAAAGGGGTTACAAAGTGGGGCAATGCTTGCATTGCCCTACTTTGTAAATATGGCATGGCAAAAATGCCTCCCTAACGCCACCTTAGCATGAAAAATGAGGGTACTGTGGCACAAGGAGGCTCTAGGGGCTTGTAAATATGCCCCTTAGGGCCATATTTATAGTTTTTGGCGCAAAACTGCGCTAACGCAGTTTTGCGTCAAAAAAATTAGCGCCGGCTAACGCCATTCTGAAGCGCCATGCGGGCGCCGTATTTAATCAATGACGTTAGCTGGCGTTAGCCGCCGGTGCTGCCTGGTGTGCGTGGAAAAAAACGACGTACACCAGGCAGCGCCGGCGTAGGGGGATATGGAGCTTGGCCGTCAAAAAATGGGGCAAGTCAGGCTGAGGCAAATTTTTCGCCTCAACCCGATTTGCGCCATTTTTTTCGACTCCCAACCCCCATAGAAATGACTCCTGTCTTAGCAAAGACAGGAGTCATGCCCCCTTGCCCAATGGCCATGCCCAGGGGACTTCTGTCCCCTGGGCATGGTCATTGGGCATAGTGGCATGTAGGGGAGCACAAATCAGGCCCCCCTATGCCACAAAAAAATAATAATAATAGTCACCGGAACTTACCTTAATGTCCCTGGGATGGGTCCCTCCAGCCTTGGGTGTCCTCCTGGGGTGGGCAAGGGTAACAGGGGGTGTCCCTGGGGGCATGGTAGGGCACCTCTGGGCTCCTTCAGAGCCCACAGGTCCCTTAACGCCTGCCTTTTCCAGGCGCTAAAAAATGGCGCAAAAGCGGCCATATTTTTTTGACCCGCCCACTCCCGGGCGTGAATTTTGCCCGGGAGTGTAAATACGGCGCACATGCCTCAGAGTCAATTTTTTAGATGGGAACGCCTACCTTGCATCTCATTAACGCAAAGTAGGTGTCCACGCAAAAAAATGACGCAAACTCCATGGACTTTGGCGCTAGACGCGTCTAACGCCAAAGTATAAATATGGAGTTAGTTTTACGTAAAAAAAAACGACGCAATCCCGGCGCAAATGGAGTATAAATATGCCCCTAAGTATTTTGATGAAATATTTAACATTTTCCAAACAATCCGTTGGTTTCTGGATACCCATATTTAGAATTTAAGGAGGTGTTTTGTAACATAAAAATGAAAAGGCTCTTTAATTAAAGAAAGAGGACGCATGCAAAAATTACCAGATGTCACAGTAACGTGACTTTATATTCTCATTTTACACAAGCTGATATATTAACTAATACAGCAGTAAAAGTAAACATAAGATCTATTACAAGTTAGATATAGTGGTGTATAAGTAAAGTAAATATTTCTGTGTAACACACTAATTTTCATCTAAGAAAAGACACAGTAACTATGAATGCGTTAAGTGACATATTTTATGTAGGTGTCATGATGAGATGTGAAGAATACTTTCATCCCGACGCTTCTAGGTATTACTGTTTGTTGTCATGCACACTATACAATTTATACACAGCTAGGAGTGAAGCGCTGGAGGGCAGAATTGGATTATTTAGAATTTTTCAACAGGAAGTCATTTTATTCAGCGTTTCAAGCCTACAAGCGGTGCATTAAAATAACTTTAGCTGCAGATAGATTTACAAAAACCTACAGACACTATGATGACAAATAAGTGTAAACGTATTGTGCTTTCCATAGCTCTCATTTTCAGTATGAAACCAATGTGCTGTTGTATTGCAAATGGTTTATCAACCAGCAAAACATAGCTGCGTTAAGTACAGTGAAAATTGATCCTGGCTGTAAGTTAGAATGTCCGCAGTCTGCATCCCAGTGAAGGAATCTGGTAAAGGTGGAGATGCGGATGGAACTGTGGGTATTATTGCAGCAGGGACCTGAGCAAAGTATTAGCTTTGGTGATAACCACAGTGTTCTGACTAGTACAGTACAGAAGTGCAGTGTATTGTACAGCATGTATGCAGATGTGCAGAGGTAAAACGCGATTTCTTACTGTTGCTGATTGTGGGGAGGGCCCATTAATTATGAAAGGTAAAACGTCCAATGGACCGTGATACTCCGCTCTCCCTTAACAATGGTAATCTATGCTCTCTGTTGATCTGTATGTATGGTTTATTCAAAGCTGTTTTTTTTTATCAGCAGTAAATATAAACATAAATATTCAAGCCTAACCAGAACCCAAGTGTTAAATTCATGCAGCAAGATAAAATCATAATAAATTGGCTGTGTGAAGATCAACTCATGTTTTTGGGCAGAGGGCTTCTAGAATGGATTCTGTGAGGCAGTTCCAAACAAATATATTTATATGCATATCTTTGCAGATGTTTATAGTGTTATAGTGTATATTATCATTGTTGTGTGTGGAGAGGGGCCAAGACTCCAAATGTCTTCCCTCCCCGTTCCTCCCTCTACATGGTTTATGCCACGCCATTTTTCATATATTTGGTTTAAAATGAGTATTTATCAAGACCAGCATGAAACAGAGTTGTTTCTTAGTGTGACATGATTGAAACATGGAATCTGTCAGACAGTAAGCTGTTTTTCTCACTTCAGTTTTACTGTGCTGTGGTACTAACATGGGATGCAATACGAAAATTGACCTTATTCTGTAACAATAAAAGAGCAGGCCTTTTCCTACTAAACACACATGAGGTGGAACAAATTTACTGTATCCATTAGGACTGCCCAAGCCTTGCCTCATTCTTCAAAAGATACTCTGATGCCTTTTGGCAAGGTTCGTACTATAGAGAAACCTACATATATCCCAATCTTTCTTTATATACATATATATATATAGATATAGGCTCCTGGCGGTCGCCGGTAGGTAGTTATAATTAGGACCTGCTTCATATAGACAAAGCTTTGTTTTGCCAATAACTTTGACGCTGTTTAACAAATCTTCATGAAATTTTCAAATCTCATAGCCTAATTACTTCAGCTGCTGTCTTGAAAGTGTCGGGTGATTCGTCAACGGGGGCCAAGAAAGAGTGAGGATCAAAAAAACGCTTTTTCCACATGCAGTGTCTGCGGGGATTTTGCAGTTTTTAGACACTTCTACAGCCCAAACCTCTGAACAGTTTTACACTGAATTTGGCAGAAATCTAGGTCTAGGAAGAGTGCTTGTTGTAATTTGGTGCAAATCTGTTCAATAGTTTGGAGTAATTAAAGGAAATAAAATATAAATATCTAGGGACGTGAATCTTTCCTCGGTCCACCTGCGGGGATCTGTGGATCCAAGGAAAAAGTAAGGTCCTGAATGGCTGGCCGCAACCTGAAAGGAAAGTTGCAACTGCCATTTCCTTACTCACATGCTAGGGAAAAATAAAGTGGGGAAACAGGTAAGGAGTCAGAATGCAGGTATCTTGACCATATAGGACACTTGGAGGGGTTCTTGTGGAAACTCTCATTGGCACAGAATTGGCCATTAATTTTTTGGTGCGAATCCGCAGATCCATCACCATGTTCAGCACAACCCCCTGTGTAACTTCATGATGGATTGTGGATCCAAAGCACAATTAAAAAAATACACCCACTCACACACCAAGCCCCTGCCGCACACAGCGGAGGTCGTATTACCATACACTAATTCTATATTACTTTCCATTAGAAAAAACTAAGATTACAGGGACAATATAGTGAGGTTTATGTTTTACCCACACAAAACCATGGAAATTAAACAGAAATAGTTATACTTATACTTATCTGAAGAAACTGTAATTTCTGCTATTGAGTAACTTTAGAGTACGAGTTATAGTTTCTTAGCATAAGTATAACTATAATTAGAACATTGAAATGTTGGGCATTGAAGAAAATGGAGTGCTCGGGCTTCTAAATGCTGGTAAAAGCCTGTAGCCTCAACATTCCAATGTTCTTTGTTCACAGCAACTGCGGCCTTTCAATCTCCTCGGGCTCTGTGAGGCCTTTAGCCCTTCATAGCTGGGCTATACCAGCCATTAAAGTCCTGCTCCCTTGTTAAAGGCTCTCGCGTTCGGTTTGGGTCTTTTCTGCTGGAGCAGGCCTTTAGTGGCAGGTACAGCCTGCTATGACGGGCTGTAGGGCTTTAGTATAACTATAGCTGCTGAATTATTATGGTTTGTGTGGGTAAAATGTGAACTTAACTGTAACAAACCTGTAACCTTTGCTTTTTTTGGTCGCCAGTAGGTAGTTATAGTTAGGACATAGTTTCCATAAAAAAAGTGTTTTTCGCTTTCCTATATCTTTGCCACCATTTGACAAATCTTCACAATATTTTCCTAAAAAAGTGCCCTCTAGGGTCTTGTTGTGTTTGTAAAGGTTTGGACTATCCATCAAGTTAGGGCTGTGAAAAAGGGCGGGAGCAAAAATTTGCATTTCCCTTGTTAATTCCCATAGGGTCTAACTCACGCCTTCTGGATGCACTGCTATTTACCCCAGATATCACATCACTCATTACATCTTCTATGACATCATTGATGATATCAATGTACCATTTGCAGTAAAATTATTGGTTAGAAAACTGTGCATGTGGGGACGTGAGTTATAGTTACGTTTGGGCAGGAGTTATAGCTACTTGAAATAAATATAATTATAACAGCTGAATTTTTATGGTTTTGATGCATGTAAATTCCTAACCTAACTACAATGTCCCTGTAACACTTGTTTTTTTGTGAATTTGTGTGTGTGTATATATATATATATAGTCATTTGAAAAAACTAAAGTTACAAGGATGTTATAGTTAAGTTCTGAATTTACTCACAGAAAACCAGAGAAATTCAGCAGTTATAGTTAGAGTTATTCAAATAACTATAACTTGCAGCCTAAGGTAACTATAACTTGCACCCTCACCATGCAGTTTTTTCTTCAGTAATTTGACTTCTAATGTTTCCCTTATATTTTTATTGACGTTATAAAAGTTGTCACAAGTGCTGTAGTATCTGGGGTAATTAGCTGTGCATGGCGAGGACACAAGTTACAGTTACCTTAGGCCGCGAGTTATAGTTACTTGAAGTAACGCTAACTATAACTGCTGAATTTCTGTGGTTTTGTGCTTGTTAACGTGTATTGACAACCAATCAGATCTCAGCACGCGATTGGGAGGGTTTGCAAAGCCTTCGCATCCCTATATATGCAAATTTGTTTTCTCTTTAATATTTCAAAAACTACCGAATGGATTTCCACTAAATAACAAAAAGGTCGCTTTCTGGACCAAGAGTTAGCTTGGTGTAAATACATCCAGTGGTTTGGCCACTATTCCTGTTCAAAATCCCTATGGAAATTAACATGGAGAAAACACATTTTGCGACCCCCCCCCCCTGTTTTCTCGACCCTTGCTTCATGGATCAGCCTGAAACTCTCCAGACAGCAGCTGAGGTGATGGTCATATTATTTTGCAAAATGTAGTGAAGATTCGTCAACCGGCGCCAAAGATATAGGCAATTAAAAAAAACTTTTTCTATAGAAACTGCCACTAGCAGTCACCAGCTGCTGTCTTGAAAGTTTTGGGGTGATCTGTCAAGCGGGGGCCGAAAAAAAGGGGGGCTCCCAAAACACATTTTCCCCTTTACAATTTCCCATAGAGATTTTAGACACAATTAAACCTGAACCGCTGGACGGAATTACACCAAATTTGGCACAAAGCTAGACCGTGGTCCAGAAAGTGTGCTTTTTGTGATTTGGTGTAAATACATTCAGTAGTTTGTAAGATACCAATTGAAAAACAAATTTGTATATCTAGGAATGCAGATCCTCCCAGGATCTGAGTGTCTGTGCTGAAATCAAACATCTGGACCACCATCTCCCTGGGGTTAGGCAAATGTATTTGACGGTGGCCACATGGACCCCCCTCCTTACAGGGCACATGTCTGGGGCACTGCTACATCCCTGAGGCAGGGAAGATGTCAAAAAGGGTGGAGGCACCCCTTCCAGGCGATATTTAGCACATAGGACCACAAACTCCCCGAAGCACAGCTAATATACCTAGTGGGAGCGGGCTGTGTGGCCCCCCTCCTGAGCAGTTTACAGCTGCAGGGACCACCCCTCCCCGGGGCTGGCCCTGTGCAAACAAAAGGAGAGGGGCTGCACGACCCCCTCCTCGAGTCTCTAATGTCCTGGGGACTGTACCCCCTGAGGGCTGGTGCCCTCTTTCCTGAGGTGCCCACCTTTGGTAAATAGCAGTTTACTTTTGCTTGGTGGGAGCTTTGACAACTCTCCCCAAGCAAGAGCAAACTGTATGTCGGCTCCTAAAGGCAGGAGCAGAAAACCTGTTCCTGCTCGCTGGAAGCTGACTTTTCGTCTGTTTTTCTGCACACTGTCAAACAGGCAGGAAAACAGGTAAAATATTGCTACCGCATGCAGGGAGCAGATCTTTTAGCTGCTCCCTGCGTGCAAGAGCAATGCTCTGCCACATATAATTTTGTGGCATACAACTTCTGCCCACCTTATAACAGGATGATGGTCAGTTTACTAAAAAGCCCCCAGGAGCACATTTGCACTACAATTTTGGATACACATTCTTGAAGCAGAGGAAAATGAGCACATCTCCATCAAAGAAAGAAAAAAGCACTTTCTCCATTTGATTAAGAGGAAGTACCCTTGTTTGTTGGAGATTCAGCTATTTGTAGTCTTGGTGTCTTCTCCACACCAGGATTCATGTTATTAGTATGAAGCTGCTCCAGGAATAATCACATTGCCAAAATGACAGACACACAAGGTCACTGGAGACATTACTCGGGGTCCTTTATGCAGCTGTAGTGTGGATTATGCAGTATACACTTATTCAACGAAGTAGCACTTACTAATGAGCTAGTTGAAAGCACTCCAGGTGTGTAGACATTTTACACAAATTTTTTGCACCATTGCTGATTTCACAGAAATTAAACCTCAACCCCCTAGGATGCCTAGGAAGGTTTAGCCATGTGGCCAAGCCCTGCGGCCAACCTGTGCCACACAGGGCATAATCCTGTGCGTGGAGAAGGGTTAGATGCATGCGGGGGATGGCCAAAGGGCCTGGACACATGCAGGCCCTGGGGACAACTTCTGCCTTTGGCCGTGCGTGGAGCAGGGTTGGAGCCAGGATCTGTGGCCAACCACCTACTGTGTAAAAAAACAGAAATTCATTGAAAAAACAAAGGTTACAGGGACTTTATAGTTAGGAATTAGCAGTTTAAAAAACGTAAAAATTCACTGAAAAAAACAAAGGTTACAGGAACATTATATTTAGGTTCTGAATTTACACACACAAAACCATATAAAGTCAACTGTTATTGTTATTTCAGACAACTATAATTTGTGTCCTAAGGTAACTTTAACTCGCACCCACGCCATGCACAGCTAATTGACCCTTATATTACATCAGTCATTACATCTTCTGTGGCATTATTTATATTATCACTGCAACATTTGCAGTAAAATTATTAACGAGGAAACTAGGCATAACAGGGGCGCAAGTTATTGTTATCTTAGGGCTCAAGTTATAGTAACCTGAACTAACTATAACAACTGAATTTCTATGCTTTTGTATGTTTGAAATGTGAGCCTAACTATAATGTCCCTGTAACCTTTGTGTTTTTTAAGTAAATAAACAAAGGGATAACTTATAGTTAGGAAAACCTTGATTTATTCTTTCTATACAAACCCAACTTAAACAAGACTAACATTAGCAATTCTAAAGTTGGAGTGATAACTTGAATTTATAATTTATGCACCACTTTCAGATTACTATACATCCCTCACCACTGTATCTGGTGTTGTTACCTCACTCTCCACACTACATTAACTATAAGTTGAACCTTTTCCATGCACTGGTTGTCTCCCATATTACATCACTAGTACCATGTGAAATCCCAGCATTCATAACAACACTTATGACATCTCTAATGACATAGTTTGTGAGCACACAGTGTGAAATACTAGAAAATGTAGCGAAAATACTGCCAAAACAGATATCTCTAAGTTATAAACCTTATTGCTTAAAAAGTAATTACCTGTAGTACCCAAAACGATCATCTGCGCACCATACTGTTGAGCCATTTTTGTTCAATGTCCAATGCAAAGTCTATGGGAAAGTGCACTGGTGGCAAAATGTGTTTTGGGACCCCTTTTATCTTTGCACCCCCTTGAGCAACCACCAGAAAATGTTGCATCATCTGCCAAAGTAGAAGGAAGAGTAGATGTTAAAAATTGGGTTTCTAGTTGGAAGAGGTATGCACCTGGAGTAGCCTAATTTAGACTCCATTATTTACACGTTACAATTGTGAAATTCTGCATTTATTTTTGACATTATATTTACTGTGTGCCTCACATAAAATATTTTACATGTTGGAACACTGAAATGCATGAAGGAAAGAAACTATTGAAAAACTGAACCTTCATAAACGTGTGCACCGATGTTCATTTCAATTGCTTTCATGTATTCATTATTCCTTTTCATAATTACACTTTAAATTGTATTTTCAGAAGTAACATGCATTTCTTTTGTTCACGTTCTGCATTTTTTTTTTAAGTTTTCAGTGTGCATGTTTAAATATATATTTGAAATGCACATTAAATGGTTAGTTAAAGTTAGCCTGACTTAAGGCCTTAATTTTGGTTGGCAAGTGTGATGTTTCTTTTGCAGATGTGTTCTCATAATTTTATAAGCTAGGGAAAGGAGTATTGTTGTATGTGTAATTTATTGAGAAGAGAAAATCTAGGCAAGAAACTAGGAGCATCTCCTTTTCAATGGTGCAGGAATGTCACCCCTCCCAAACCCCCTCAGCTAAGCCAGCAGCTGAAAATGAAAATAATAGTTTACTATCATCTTATTTTTCAGCAGCTGGCTCAGCCAGCAGCATGTGCAGGGAGGGATGGACTGGGCCATGGACGTAGGAAGAGAAGAGGAGGAGTGGAGTGCACCTAAGTGCGCATGTGTGTTTGGCCATCGGTCCTAGGCCGGCCAAAACACACATGCACAGCCGGGTTGGAGAAACTGCACAGACTTTCAGGCAGTGTCTGAGTGGCAGACCAAGCTGCTCAGACCAATCCTGGTGCTGCTCTCATGCTCAGTTTAGTATGAGAGCAAAGCCAGGATTGCATGGGGAGCGAGGGACTCCTTGGACACCAGAAGAGCAGAGGAGCAAGATGGCATGTGGCAGCGTCATGTCAGGTAAGTTTTATGTGTTTTTTTAAAACTTTTTTTATTTCACCTGTCCCCGTCAACCTCCCACCCGCCCTTCCTCTTGGATTTGCGGCAGCCACCGCTGCATGAAACGTGAAGACCTAATGAGCAAATGAATCCTCCATTTAATTGCGTATCAGGCACAGAGAATGCTCAAGGTGTCAGTAACTGTCCAAGTTCTGTGTGATGGGAAATTCAGATGATGTTGTAAATGCACACCACAAGAATGGAAATGAGTGGTTCTTGGTAAAGTAGAAGAGATACGATTGTTGCTGAAGGTCTGTTTGTTTTAATCAATGTTCACGCTGTCAGAAATTAGAGCAGATTCCCTTAGACTTTGAGGGTTACAAACCTCTTTGCTTCCTTTATTCTTGCAATTTTGAAGCTTCATGCCAAATACTTAGGGCCTGATTTAGATGTTGGCGGTAACAGGTCCACTGCCACTTTTTTGATGGAAACCCTGTCTGCTGGCTTAGCAGTTCATCCGCCCAATTTAAATATTGGTGGTCCGATAGATGAGAACCCACCTGAGTCCCGCCAACTCCACCAGTGATTTCCGTTTGCCACAATGGCATCATAGAAATTAGTGTCTGAAAGCAGAACAGCAGCCACACTTAACCGCTGTGCAGATTTGGATGTGCCTTACCGCCAAGGTAACTGTGGCAGTCCGACCTCCACTTCTGAGCTAGCAGATTGTGGGGGGTGAAAGTGGTGAAAACTCACCTTCGTTCCCGATTCCACTCCCGTTTTTGTCTGGCCACACCTAGACAACATCCTCCATCGTGGATGCCACTATCACGGATGCCACTGGACCATGGAGAAAACACAACACCATCATCTCTGGACACAAAGGTAGGGATCCTGCATCGGCTGGGTACATTGTGGGGTCACTGCACGTGAGCTCGGGACCACTGCAGACATACACACGGAACTTTAAGTTCTAAAACATTGCTGTGGCATGTATATGTCGGGGGGACAATTGTGTCATACATGGATGAGGACACATTGGTACACAACACATATCGCACACATACACAAATGTAATTTTGGTGTCAACATTACTTGCCAAATGAATGCTGGCACTACAATGACTTCACAATCACAGTAGTGAATTGTGTCCATGTGTGCACATTGCAAGGGGACCTGCACCTGTTGTGTTGAGCTTCTAGTTGTGTATGTGAGATGCAATTGGCTGTTTGATGTGGAGGGAGCTAAAGTTGTTGATATGGTTGTGCCACTATGTGTGCCACTTGCATATGGACTTGATGTTGTTGTGTATATTGTGTTGTGTGTTGCTGCATGCAACATTCAGGTGAGTGTTGGTGGGGGTTGTTGCCATGATGTGTGTGTAGGTGTGATGTTGTGTGATCGTGTTTGTATAAATGAGTGTGTAGTTGTGTTGGTTGTCGTGGTTGTGTCATGTGTGGGTGTAGTGTCGATAGTGTGTGCATGTTGTGTCATGGATGTTTATCAATGTGTGTTTTCAGCATGTACGTATCCTGTTGTGGTATAATGGCAATGGATAATAGTGCGTATGAGGTGTATAGTGTGTTGTGTTGTGCAGGGAAATTGGGCTTCACGAAAATTAAATTGTTTTATTATTGCTAACTCCCTTGGCGTCTCAGTCAACTTAAAACGATCCATCAGATGAAAGATTGTAAATCACGCGCCTGCGCGCTCTCAGATGGTAGCATCTCAGGTGGTTTCGTTATTGAGACAGAGGGAGTTACTGTATCCACGTGACAGCCCAGTCTTACCTAAGCCCTTTCCTGATCCCATGTCTGGATTCAGAGGCACAGCGGTATTCCAGAAATTTTGAATAAATTTGTCACAGCGGAGGACTGAGTATCACTAGTGTTGTGCATTGCAATTGTTTATGTCTAGCTTGCGGCGTAGCTGAGATTGCATGGTTTGATGCGGTAATGTTTTAGGTTGTTGTGCTGATGTGGAAGCGCTTAATACAAAGAAGTTGAAGTGAGTATCGGGCTGGACTTAGCCTAAGATCCTAGGATAGTTATAAGTTATCAGTGTAGAAAATACTGTGTTGTAATTGTCTACGTTTGGTGGTGTTAGTCATGAGTTACCAGAAGCTACACAATTGAGATAGGGACAAATACCTTTGTGTGAGTTGTAAAGTGTTGTTGGTGTGGTGGATCCTTTTGTACAGGGGTGCAGCTACAGTAATCTGGGCTATTCCCTGCTGACCAGACCATTTCTTGTGTGATTTAATACTATTGATTCTTTAATGGAGCAGACAATGTTTGTTGAATTTGCTTGGCATTGTTTGTTGTGCTTGTATTGTAACATTGTGAGGAATTGTAAAGGAGGGTGAGCCACTGTGAGGAGTGAGAAGGACATCCCAATCCCTCAATACGAGTGTGGCAGTCTTAAGACCGCTACACTCGCGGTGGCAGTCGGACTGCTGCCATAGTGGCGGTCTGACTGCCACATTACGACTGTGGCAGAGCTGCCACGGTCTGACTGCTGGCACCACCAGGTTGCCGCTAGTCGACAGCCTGGTGGTCTTGGCTGTCTTAATCTGCCAGGGCAGTGCTGCAAAAAGCGCTGCCCTCCGGATTATGAGTCCCCTTTACGCCAGCCTTTGCATGGGGACACTCCTAATAGGGCCCGTGGATGGATGGCCGCAATGGCGGTCATCCTGGTGCGGTACTTTGGCAGGCAGCCTCTTCCTCCTGCTAAAGTCGTAATGAGCACGGCGGTGTGCTGCACTGAGGTTGGACAGTTGGTGTTAATTGTGTGCAGTTATTGGTTGACTACATCATGTGTGCCACGTTGCTATTTGTTAATCGAAAACAAATGAAATTTGTGAGAAAAATAAATGTACTCCTTGTTTGAAATTGCATCCTATTTGTGATTATTGGCATTATTGTTGAAAAATAAAATTATTTAAGGCTTTATGAAATTTGTTTAAGGGAGATGTGAGAATACCTGTTCAAGAAGGTGAAGAGGCACCACCCGAAGACATGCCAGGTCATCAGTGGCATAAGATTACAGAGAAAGAAGGTCCATTGTCGTTTCCACATTTAATTAAAGAATTATTGAAAACTTGAGAAGGATATTGTGCAAAATAAAGCCACTTCCTAGGCCCACACAGTTCGAGCACTTAATGCTTGGGAGCACACAGCTCATGTTAGGCAAAGGGAAAAATACCCTGGAAGAGTCTAAAAGGCAGTGTATAACTGTGCCAATGATAGATGAGATGCAGAACAACAGAGGTGGAGAACTGAAATAGTAGAGGGAACTAGACTGTACTGTGCATTCATGAGTGAAGAACTTGAGAAAAAGAAAGAAAAGAAAGGGAAGAAGAAGGAGGAAAGCACAGGTAACCCAGAAAGGACAGGCGAAAAGAGTAATAATGATTCTAACAATGATTTCCTAGATGTGTTGTTATCAATGCATCCACCTCAATATTATGTGGCCCAGCCGAACAAGATGAATGGTGTAGTTGCCAGTGGAAACTCTGGAATAGCTAGCGCGCCAGGATATACGAGTCAAAACCTGATGGGAGAGAGTTCAGGGATTAGGCCCTTGTTAACCCTATTGTTCCCAGTGCCCAAGATAAATTGCTGTTCCAGTCGCTATGGTCCTGTTATTCCTTTGTATAAATCCAAGTTAGCAAGAGCCATGACACATCATTTGACAGCCCCTACTAGAGTGGATATCTCATCTAATGCTCCAGTGGTCCCAGGAATGGGAGGGACTACTTTAATCTTACTCAGGTGAATACCCTTGTGTTGCTTCAACAGCACAACCATGAATCAGACAGGATTTACTGCTGTAGAAGAGTCCACACAAAATTCTAAAATGTCTATTTGGAATTCACCTCAGAGTGACATCAGCAGTAGTCCAGGAGAAAGGACAGTGTCCAATACTTCGGTAGTACACAATGGTACTAATTACTGAGAACTGGGTGATTTGATTAGACTTTTCAGTGGGTTCCCAAAAGAAGGTGAAGGTTCAGGATTAGGTGGAAATAATTCAGTCCCTGGAGAGGAAAAATGCAGTGGATGTGGTCAGTTAGAACTAGATGAGATGATACAAGAAAATATTGATCTTTCCCGATTAGATACTTACCAAGAGATCAAACTTGACTTCATGTGTAAAGACATCATTAAGCGTGCAGGAGAATGTCATGATAAACTTTCTGAAGTGGCCCGAAATTATGATGTAGATTTAAGATGAACTAAGTCATTTCAGAAAAGCTATTATGTTTGTTTTGATGAGAATGTCATTTGTAGTATAAGAGCATTAGGAATGAAAAATGCAAACTAAGGAATTAATTAGTAGCATCCTAAAATTGAGTTAACTAGATAAGTGGGAAGGCAGATGGGCGAAGGGAGCAAAGGGAGAGCCACCTCGTCTTTAACAGATGGAGAGGGCACTTCACATTTTTTACTGAGGGAGGTCCCTGGTGGAGATTATGTCTATGTGCCTTTGAGTAGAAGTTACTTGCATAAATCACCACTGATTTCCCAAAATTTAGAGAAAAGCCAGTGGCATGGTATATACAAGTTGAGTGATTTGTGCAGATTTCACAAGTTCTGGGGGTGAATTTGATTACCTTCTTCGAAATTATGGTAATGAATGATTTGTGGACAGAATGTAAAGTGGCTGTAGAGTGGCCAGAAAAGGAACCTTAGAGAAATCTGATATCACATGCCCCATCACTGTTGGTGATGAAAATGTATCAACAGGTGATCACTTTTTTTTAAAGGAAAAATTCCAGCTAAAGGCATTAACTGGGTTAAGATTGACAGAACGACTCAAGAGCCCAAAGAGTCAATGCATGCCTATTATGAGAGATAGTTGTAGGTGTTTAAGGAGCACAGTGGAATTGAGACTCTTGAAGCTAAAGTCATGGGAAAGTTTGAGTCCTGGTATGTGGCGATATTGAAACCTGAGATTAGCTGAGATTAGCTTGATGATTCAACAGCATTTGATCTGTCAGCATCATAAATCGGTTGATGAGATTTTAAGATATGCAAAATATTGAAGTGATGAATTTGGAATGAAGCAGAAGTGATGGAATGAGAAATTGATGGCTGCACAGATGAAAGCAGCACAGAGAGGCAGTCAGAGCCAACCTTCGGTAGGGAAGTGTCAGAGTCACCAGATCCTCGGGGTCCGTGCACGTTCCCAACACTTCCACCACAAGACAGCTCCAATACTCTGATTAGATTTATCACAAAGTCTAAGAGAGTCCAAGTGGGGAAAAGGGGATTAGGACGGGAACAGCTGGGAAGGAGACCTGTAGGAAGCAAAAGGTTAAAACACAACATCAAAATTACATCTCATGAAATCAGTACCATGCTACAACTCTAAGCTTCGTCTTTTCCGAAAAACATGAACAACCCTAGAATAATCCTAAAACTGACTAGGCTTTAGATGACCGAATACCTGAGGAGGAAACAGGAAAAGTTAAATAGGACTTTCAGATTCAAGTACTTTCTTTAGCATGAGAATCAGGAAACACTCTGAGCAATTTCTAAACAACCATATGAATCTCCTTTTAGGAATACATATCAGGAACACACAGAATTACCTCTAGAACTCTGGTATTGTGTTGTGTTCATCTCAGAAAAAACATTGGGAAGTAAATTGCGCACACTGCAGATTTTTATATGAGTATTAAACACCATAAAGGTTTGTGCACCATGAAATCACACAACGTAGATTCAAGGAATAAATCACACGACGTGTCAACTTGAAATGCTACCAAGACAATGTCTTAGAATGGTAGCGCACAGTAACTTACATTATTTATACACGAGGAAAGAATTGCGCGTCTTGCCGATTCAAATGCCACCATAAAAAAGCCAAGAAATGGTAGCGCACAATGAATAACATGAAAAAACACTCAAGGAAAGAATCGCGCGTGTTGCCGATTCAAATGCCACCATGTAAATGCCAGAAAATGGTAGCGCACCATGAACAGCATGAATTACACACGAGAAGTGAATCGTGCGTTTCGCCGATTCGAATGCCACCATGTAAATGTCAAGAAAAGGTAGCGCGCAATGAACAACAAAGTTAAATGCTCATGAAACGAGTTGCACGTCTTGCCAACTCGTAAAACATCATGTAAATGTCAAGAAATATCAGCGCGCAATGAACAATAATGTAATAACGAAGTCAAATCTTTATGGAATAAATTGCGCGTCCTCCCTATTTGCAAACCACCATACAAATGTCAAAAAATGACAGCGCACAAGTAATCTGTTATTTATTCAAGAATTAAAATCAAGAATATGAAGATTCTCAATTACGGTGTTGGGAAATGTCCGAACACCGTCTTACCGCCTGGAAACAGTGATCACCAATGAGAGATGAGTGCAGAAGACTGGAAAATCCAAATAGGCCGCCGGGACAGGAGCTCAGGAAGAAGCTGCTGCTCTGCACCGGGACCTCTGAATAGTGAGCACTGGAAGTTGGGCTGACTCTCTTTTATGGAGTCTTGGCCCAGCCCAGAACCAAGCCCAGGCATGTTGCAGGGAAAGTCTCCAGAAGGCCCTGGAAAGGGACCACACCCTAACACACTCTGAATGTCTGCAGCAACACATTGTAAATGTACAGTATTTATAAGCACCTTAAAAATGAATCATTTGGATGGAATCAGCAATGCAAAAGGTTAAACAATAACATATCATCACCATGCATAAATTACTTTATCTTGCGAGTGTTGGGTTTTTGCATTCTAGATGCCCGTAGTGCGCGCACTGTCCTGGTGTTGACAGTGCTCCCCTCTCCCAGGCGCGCTCTAGGGCCTGGTTTATCTTGATTGAGACGATGAACATCAGATGCGTAAACCCATGAATTACTTTCAGGGCCATAACCTTTCCATGAGATTAAGTACCATAGGTTACGCTCTCTCAGTTTAGAGTCCAACACTTTCTTGACTTCATATTCTTCTTCCCCCTGTACTAGAACAGGAGCTGGATGCGGGCGGACCTTTTGGACTGCCTTTTTTAAGAGGGAAGTATGGAACACTGGGTGAATCCGTAATGATTTTGGCAATTGTAGTTTATAGGTCACAGGATTGATTTGCTGAAGAACAGTGTAAGGACCTATAAATTTGGGGTTGAACATGTGCTTCGTCTTGAAGTCTATATGTTTTGTGGAAAGCCACACTTTGTCACCAGGTTGATACTGCGGTCCCTCACAATGTTTCTTGTCATAATGCTTTTTGTATTTTTGTTTGGCTTTTTCTAAATATTGTTGAATCGATTTCTGAGTTTGATGCAAATGTTGAATGATTTCTGACACAGCTGGAGTGAGAGAGCTTTCTTGAGGAATTGTGATGGGCAAGGTGTCAGGATGATAGCCAAACAAACCAAAGAAGGGTGTAACGCCAGTAGAAGTGTGGAAGGAGTTGTTGTAGGCTAACTCAGCTAACCAGAGCATTGATGTCCATGAATTAAGTGCTTTTTCAGCGTAAGCACGTAGGTATTGCTTCAAAGTCTGATTTAGTCTCTCCGTTTGACCATCTGTTTGAGGATGGTGGCTAGTAGATAGGGTAGATGTCACTTGGAGTGTTTTACACCATGTCTTCCAGAAGTTGGAGGCAAATTGCGATCCCCGATCAGAGAGGATCACTTTTGGCAGTCCATGATAACGAACCACTCTATTCAGTAAGATAGTTGCCAGTTCACTAGAGGTGGGTAATTTCTTACAGGCAATGAAATGTCCATATTTCTTGAGACTATCTACTACCACCAGAATTACTGAATGCTGTTGTACCACTGGCAGACCTGTAATAAAGTCTAAAGAGATGTGTTCCCATGGACGACTTGGGGTTGGGAGTGGGTGTAACAACCCTTTCGGTTTTGAATTACTTGTTTTAGTGCGAGCACAGACTTCGCAGTTGTTTACCATTGTTTTTACATCCTTTGTTAAGGTAGGCCACCAAAAATAGCATTGGATTAATTCAAGAGTTTTAGGAGTACCAGGGTGACCTGCTGTAGGTATAACATGCAACCAATGAAACACTATCTTGCGAAGTTTGGTAGTGGGCACAAACAAACGAGCATCGTAAAAGGGTAATCCTTGCTTGATTGATCTTTTCGGATCTGCTTGGGCCCACACCTGCCATTTTTCAACAGTGAATGAATTACTGATGTCTTCAAAGAAATCTTCTGTTTTTATGATACATAGGACCTTGTCAGGAGCAATGATAGCTCTGGAGGTTTGAACTGCAGGCAATATGGTAGACTCTTGGCGGGACAAGGCGTCAGCTTTGCGATTATCTTTACCAGGCCGGAAGGTTACCACAAAATCAAACTCGGCAAAAAACAGCATCCAGCGTAATTGCCGAGGAGTCAAAAGTCTGGCAGAACTCATGAATTGAAGATTGCGGTGATCAGTATATACTGTGACAGTATATTTAGCTCCCAACAAATGATGTCTCCATTCTTTAAAGGCGTCACAAATCGCCAGAAGCTCTTTTTCAGCAATGACATAGTTCTGTTCGGCTTCGTTCAACTTCCGAGACATGTAAGCTACAGGATGAAGCTGACCAGTGTCTTTGTTTTGTTGTGACAAGACTGCTCCTATCGCCACATCTGAAGCATCAGCTTCCACTATGAAAGGTCGATCCGCATCTGGATGAGTCAAGACTGGGGCAGTGGAGAAAGCTTCTTTCAAAGTTGAAAAGGCTTGGTCCGCTTCTGGGGACCATACACATTTTTCTTTCTTTCTTAACTTAGTAATTGGAGCCACTGTCTGGGAGACATGATTGATGAACCTCCGGTAAAAATTTGCAAAGCCCAGGAAACATTGTACATCAAGAACAGACTTTGGGATGGGCCATTCAGATACGGCTTTTACTTTCCTTTCTGCCATCACCATACCTTGAGGGGTAAGGATAACCCCTAAAAACTCAACTGTGGTAACCTGAAACTCACACTTGGTTAGCTTGCAATATAAATGGTGTTTACGAGGGGCTGCCAAAATTTTCTTGACATGTTGAACATGCTCATTCTCATTGTCTGAGTAGATCAAAATGTCATCAATGTAAACTATGGCAAAGATATCAAGGTACTCTCTAAGAACGTCATTTAAGAAAAATTGAAATGCTGCTGGAGCATTGCACAGACCAAAAGGCATGACGGTGTATTCAAAAAGGCCATATCTTGTTTTGAATGCCGTTTTCCATTCGTCACCCTCTATCATTCTGACCAAATGGTAAGCACCTCGAAGATCAAGCTTCGTGTAGATTTTTGCTTTCTTTACTTGTTCCAGTAAGACCGGAATTAGAGGCAAAGGATATTTGTTCTTGATGGTGATTTTATTCAAGCCCCTATAGTCGATACAGATTCGAAGCTCTCCATTTGCTTTTGGAACAAAAAACAAAGGAGAAGCTGTGGGAGACTTAGAGGGGCGGATGAAACCATTCTCTAAGAATTTATCCAAGTATTTTCGTAAATGTTGATTTTCATGTTCTGACAGGGCATACACACGACAGTTGGGAAGTATTCCCCCTGGGACTAGATCAATTTGACAGTCATAAGATCTATGAGGAGGTAAGTTCTCTGCTTCCTTCTCATCAAATACATCTTCATAAGACGAATACTGTTTGGGCAACTGAACTTCTTTCTCTGCGGCGGTAGCTATGCAAGAATGGCGAACTTCCGATTCTTGAGTCCTTTGGAGACAATGTTCTTTACATAGCACTGATGAGAACACGATCTTTCGTTCAGCCCAATTAATTTCTGGATTGTGATGAGTTAACCATGGCAAGCCAAGGATGATCCCATACTGGGGAGCATGGATCACGTCAAGGATGAGTTCCTCTTTATGTTTCTTTCTTTGATTTTTACCTTCACAAATTATTGTCAAGGGGACAGTCTGAAGAGTTATCGGACCTCCAGTCAAGAGTTTTCCATCAACTACCTGGATGGTTTCTGGAGTCTTCTTTTCAATACATGAGATCCCCCATGCACGAACCAATTGGGCGTCAACAAAGTTTCCGGTAGCCCCAGAGTCGACTAGAGCCTTCTTGAAATAGGTCTTTTTCTTGACCTGAACTCTTATTCCCAATTTTAGATGTTTGGATTGTGAAGGATCCACGGTGACACCCAAGAGCAACCCTTCTCTGCAACTTGGGTGCTTTAGATTTTCCGACTCGACTGATGCATTGGTTGCAACTTTCTGAACTGGGCCTCGCTTGCTCTTTGTTTTGATTGGACAATCTTTGGCTAAATGACCATTCCGCCCACAATAGAGACATTGCCCATTTTTTCTGCGTAGATCCTTTTCGTCTTTGGTCAAAGGTCTCCTGATGGTTCCAATTTCCATCGGTTCCGGCGTTCTTTCTCTCGGAGTTCTTGAGTCTTTGTTATCATGAGCATGCCAAGAATGTTTTTCAGTCTTTTCACGCGTTCCTTTTCGTTCATTTAAACGATGATCAAGCCTCAAGACAAGGTTTATTAAATCTTGACAGTTTGCAGGTTGTGGGTCGATTCGCGCTAAGATGTCTTTTAGCTCCTCTTTGAGTCCCCTGTAAAACAAGGCCGCTTGTTTTTCTTCAGGCCAGGATGTCTCAGCGACCAGCCGATTAAAGTTGGCTAAATATGACACTAAGGGGGTTATTCCAACTTTGGAGGAAGTGGTAATCCGTCCCAAAAGTGACGGTAAAGTGACGGATATACCACCAGCCGTATTAAGAGTCCATTATTTCCTATGGAACTCGTAATACGGCTGGTGGTAAATCCGTCACATTTGGGACGGATTACCACCTCCTCCAAAGTTGGAATAACACCCTAAGTCCTGATTCCCTTGGCGTAAGTCTAATAATTCACGATCTGCTGACTGTGTTACAGTTCTACGATCGTAAACTCTCTCAAATTCACGAACAAAATTTTTCCAGTTGTACAACAGGGGACTATTTTTACGCACAAGAGGAATAGCCCAGGTAGCTGCATCTCCAGACAGATATGACAACAAGAAAGCTACTTTAGACTGGGCATCGGGGAAAGTATGTGGTCTGCAGGTGAAGTGAAGTTCCACTTGAACCAGAAAAGATTGCGCTTTCAAGGGATCACCTGAGAAGCATTCTGGGGGAGCTAAAGGAATGGCTGAAGGAACATTGAGGAAAATGTTAGTCGGACTACCTCCAGAAGTCTGAGAAGAAGTACCTGGCCAAGACACACCTGTGGGACTTTGTTCTTTCTTCTCAACCTTATTCTGTAACTGACTCACCCTCTCAGCTAGATTATTTGTCAAATCCTTTGATGATACCACTTCTGACTGGAGCTGGGTGATAGCCTTGACTAGCTCGTCCAGTGTGGCCATGCTGAGAACATACACAAACCAGGAGGATAATAATTTGTGGGCTCACTATTCTGTCAGAGTCACCAGATCCTCGGGGTCCGTGCACGTTCCCAACACTTCCACCACAAGACAGCTCCAATACTCTGATTAGATTTATCACAGAGTCTAAGAGAGTCCAAGTGGGGAAAAGGGGATTAGGACGGGAACAGCTGGGAAGGAGACCTGTAGAAAGCAAAAGGTTAAAACACAACATCAAAATTACATCTCATGAAATCAGTACCATGCTACAACTCTAAGCTTCGTCTTTTCCGAAAAACATGAACAACCCTAGAATAATCCTAAAACTGACTAGGCTTTAGATGACCGAATACCTGAGGAGGAAACAGGAAAAGTTAAATAGGACTTTCAGATTCAAGTACTTTCTTTAGCATGAGAATCAGGAAACACTCTGAGCAATTTCTAAACAACCATATGAATCTCCTTTTAGGAATACATATCAGGAACACACAGAATTACCTCTAGAACTCTGGTATTGTGTTGTGTTCATCTCAGAAAAAACATTGGGAAGTAAATTGCGCACACTGCGGATTTTTATATGAGTATTAAACACCATAAAGGTTTGTGCACCATGAAATCACACAACGTAGATTCAAGGAATAAATCACGCGACGTGTCAACTTGAAATGCTACCAAGAAAATGTCTTAGAATGGTAGCGCACAGTAACTTACATTATTTATACACGAGGAAAGAATTGCGCGTCTTGCCGATTCAAATTCCACCATACAAAAGTCAAGAAATTCTAGCGCACAATGAATAACATGAAAAAACACTCAAGGTAAGAATCGCGCGTGTTGCCGATTCGAATGCCACCATGTAAATGCCAGAAAATGGTAGCGCACAATGAACAGCATGAATTACACACAAGAAGTGAATCGCGCGTTTCGCCGATTCGAATGCCACCATGTAAATGTCAAGAAAAGGTAGCGCGCAATGAACAACAAAGTTAAATGCTCATGAAACGAGTTGCACGTCTTGCCAACTCGTAAAACATCATGTAAATGTCAAGAAATATCAGCGCGCAATGAACAATAATTTAATAACAAAGTCAAATCTTTATGGAATAAATTGCGCGTCCTCCCTATTTGCAAACCACCATACAAATGTCAAAAAATGACAGCGCACAAGTAATCTGTTATTCAATTAAGAATTAAAATCAAGAATATGAAGATTCTTAATTACGGTGTTGGGAAATGTCCAAACACCGTCTTACCGCCTGGAAACAGTGATCACCAATGAGAGATGAGTGCAGAAGACTGGAAAATCCAAATAGGCCGCCGGGACAGGAGCTCAGGAAGAAGCTGCTGCTCTGCACCAGGACCTCTGAATAGTGAGCACTGAAAGTTGGGCTGACTCTCTTTTATAGAGTCTTGGCCCAGCCCAGAACCACGCCCAGGCATGTTGCAGGGAAAGTCTCCAGAAGGCCCTGGAAAGGGACCACACCCTAACACACTCTGAATGTCTGCAGCAACACATTGTAAATGTACAGTATTTATAAGCACCTTAAAAATGAATCTTTTGGATGGACTTCTGCAATGCAAAAGGTTAAACAATAACATATCATCACAATGCATAAATTACTTTATCTTGCGAGTGTTGGGTTTTTGCATTCTAGATGCCCGTAGGGCGCGCACTGTCCTGGTGTTGACAGGAATATTGGTTCAATGCAAGGAGTGTATCAGCAGGGAGCCCCCATTATACAAGGTGGAAATTGGTTCCCGCAACAAGGTAGAGGTCGTGGTATTCCATTTGACCTGGGTATTCGGACTGATGTGGCAGCTTTGAAGAGATCAAATCCTTGTCATTAATGCAATAAGTTAGGGCACTGGAATTGGAAATGTCGTCTTAATATCAACAGAATGATGAATTAAAACCAGGTTCAGAATTCTGGTTTTACACAGCTCCAGAATAATATCCCATACAGTCACAGAAGGTACCAAAACTGACAATGCAAAATTCTAATGTGCCACAAGCTCAAATAATGCGAGTTCCACAAGCCCTGTTGCTGCAGCAAAATGCAACAGGTCCATGATTTAATTCAAATCAAGCCCCAAATTTAAATCAGAATTCCTTCCAAAATCAAAATATGTTTCAGCAGTTTCCTATGTTTGACACTCTCTGATCAGTCACAAAGACGATGCCTGAGGGGGGGAGGTCTGCGTACTTGGCACAGTCTTACAGGTAGTCCAGAGTGTTCTATCTGTAGAAGGTGAGGTGAATGGCAACTGTGGATCATTCTTTTTTGTTTCATAATATTTTATTGAGCACACAATCAAAACATAATCAAGACAAAAAAGGCATATCCAATATAGCAAAGTAGGAGGCATCAGTCATGGGTACACATTCAAAACTCAAGACATGGCTTTACAGTGCAGCCTAGTGTGTGGGGGGGAGAGTTATGTGCTGGTGGATGTGGGGTAGACTATGGGAAAGAAGACATAGCTCCCAATGCAATGAAGGAGGGTAAGGGTGTTCCGTGTAGGTGTCACAGCTGCAGGGACAAGGCGATGACTGTCCCCAAGTCTACCTAGACGCATGGGGGAGTGCGCCATGCATCAACAGGGCAGGGGGTAAGAAGCTGGAGGGAATGAGAGTAGAGTATCTCTGCTGAGCATTAATAGGACCTTGCGTGATGTGATAGTAGGGGAGGAGTAAGGAGACCAATCAAGGACCTGAGGGGTATCTGTCTACCTTATAACACACTAACACACTAACATTAACATGAACATAGGTGGACCTGGAAGGACTGGTAAGACTGGGCGGAGGAAGGGAGGGAAGGGCAGAGGTGAAAGGGAGATAGGGCAAGGGGAAAAGGGGGAAAAGAGGTGGCAGAAGGGAAGGGGGAGGGAGGACGGCCGGGAGAGGAGGAGGGGATGGGAACGGCCAGGACATGTAGGAAGTGGATGTATGAAGGCAGGGGTAACAGCTACTAGGCAGCAGTTTACAGTGTTGATCAGTCCCTGGTCGTTTGTAGGAATGGCGCCCAGGTGGTTAGGAGACATCCACTTTGTCTTGTAGATTACAGATGGTGCGTTCATATGTCGCTGTCTGGTACATTGCTCTGAGCCATTCGTCATGGGTAGGGGGTGTCGGGGAGCACCAGTGGCACAGGATACAAAGTTCATCCATAGAGAGTGCAGTGTGGAGTAAGGATGCTTGTGAATGGGTCAGTGCAGGGATGTTCAGGGTCTCGTGTAAGAAGATCAGGGCATGCAAGAGAGGGAGCATCTCTTGCAGTGACCTTCCCACTGCCTCCCAGTAGGGAACGTGATTGAGGGGCAGTCACTAATGACATGTACCAAGTCGAAGTGGGCATTAGAGCAGCACCAACACTGGGCATGGGGCAAGAGGCCCGCCAGCCTGCCGCTCTCAGTTTAGCACGAGTCCAATACCAATCATGGAGTGTTTTGAACATGCAGAATTTCATGTGCGCTTCCCTAGCTCCATGATCACGATCCCCTAGGGGTTCCACCCATTCCTCTGCATTGAATTCTGTTTTGCTTGCAAGGAGGTACAGAGCATGTTTAAGAGGGGTAGGGGAAGAGATGGCGAATCGAGCAAATTTAGGCCTGACATCACCCCACAACATTGGCCCCATTTTCGCAGGTAAGAGATCACTGGAGAGGATGGTAGGAACCATTGGCGGGGCTCCAGGCAGTGACTGAGGCAGTGTTGTAGTCGTACATATTTCCAGGCTTGGCACAAGGGGAGACCATAGTCTGCGGCCAGGGTGGTAAAATATTTGAGGGTCCCGGCGACAACGATCTGTCCCATGATTTCACCATAGCTTGGACATATTGGGTGAGAAGCTCAGATTCTGGTATCATAGAGCAAGTCCAGTCCTTGTGGGCTAGGCAGGAGGTCACGTTCTATTTGGACCCATTGCAGTGGATGTACTGTCCCTGGCAGCAATTAGCTACGTTGCGATAGGTGAAGGGACAACACGTGATGTTGCACAGAGGGGAGGCCGAGGCCTCCACAGGAACGATGAGCCATCAGTTTGGTGCTAGATAAACAGGGTTGCGCCAATCCCCAGAAGAATAAGCGTATACTGCAATCAATGGCTCGCAAGGTGGGGAGCGGAGTGAGTAGGGGTAGCATACCAAGGACATAAGTGAAGCAGGGCAAGGAATTCATCCGCACTTCATGCACCATACCCCAGAAGGAGAGACCTAGTTGCGACCATTTAGCAAAATCCCTTTGTGTGCGTTCGATCAGCAGGTCCAAGTTGTCAGGTATAATGTGGTCTAGGCCTCTAATCCGCGACCGCCTCTTTGGGGGTAGGACGTGATATGGGCAGTGCCTCGCTTTTATCCCAGTTTATCTTGTATCCCGATAATATTGCAAAGTCAGTGAGGAGGCCCCAAAGCTTTGGAAGAGAGTGCTGGAGATCAGTAAGGGTGAGCAATACATTATCAGCATATAGGTAGACCTTGGATGTGCCACAAGGCACAGGAACACCTGGAATAGCTAGGTCCTGTCAGATGGCAGCTGCCAGCGGTTCCATGGCAAGGAGGAACAGGAGTGGTGAAAGAGGGCACCCCTGTTGGGTACCATGCCTAATTGGAAAGGGGTCAGATACAAAACCCCTTCAATTCACTTGTGCCGTAGGGAAATCATAGACCAATGAACCTTGGCTGTAAAGTTGTTACCCAGTCCGAAATGGTGTAGCACCCAAAAGAGGTACCACCACTCTATTCTGTCAAATGCTTTTTCTGCATCCAGGGAGAGTGTGAGGGCTTCTTCAGGTAATGTTCTGGTGGACATGAGCGTATGAGCCAGGTTGCGTAGGTGGTTTCTGGAGTCGTGACCAGGCGTGAACCCCACTTGTGTGTGATGAACGAGGAATGGAATGGCCTTCCGCAACCGAGCAGCCAGGACTCCAGCCAGGATTTTAATATTGCCATTCAAGAGAGAAATGGGTCTGTAACTGCCACATAGTAAGGGTCCCTACCCTGCTTGGGGAGGACTGCTATGGTTGCCCTGTTGGAGACAGGTCCAAGGGTGCCAGCTGAGGCCACATCCCGGAAAGCCTTGTAAAGGGAGTTCACCACATCTTCAGCTGCCCATTTATAGAATTCCACTTGGAATCCATCTTCGCCCAGCGCTTTGTGTTATGAAAGTTTGGTAATGGCCTGTGCGATTTACTCCTTACTAACCTCACCCTGCAGCAAGTCTCTGTCCTTCTCTGCAACTTTTGGCAGGTGGAGGTCCGCTAGGAATGCAGTGAGGAGTGTAGGGTCTTCTGTTGTTTCAGGAGTGTAAAGAGCCTGGTAAACTCGCAGACAATGTCCTGGAGCAGGTGAAAATGTCACTGTTAGAAGCTTGTAGAGCCGGGATGGCAAGAGCTGCTTCCTGTTGGTGCATCTGCGCTGCCAGAAGGCGACCCACCTTCTCTCCATGTTCATAGTGGCGCTCTCTCAGTCTCTGGAGAGCAAATTCAGCCAATTAAGTGGAGAGGGGTCTGTGGTGTATCGGCAGGTGTAGTTCAATATTTGTGCTTCCAGGTCTATTTGTTGGGAGCGTTGTCGGGCATTGGTGAGGGCTGCGTCTCTCATCAATTGGCCCTGCAGGGTCTCTTTTACGGCTGCCCACAGCAGTTTAGGGGAGGGAACTGAACCCTTATTGTCATCGATATATGTGGAGACATGGGATCGTAGTTGGGGTTTTCCTTGGGGGGTACGGTAGCGTGAAACATTCACTCACTGCGGTTTGTGTCCCAGGGAGCTAAGCCACAGGTCCAGAGTGAGGAGGACTGGAGAGTTGTCCAAGAGTGCAGCCACTAGGAGACAAGAGTCACTGAGTAGCATCCTTTTGGATGTCAAAAATTAATGAATCCTGGACTGGGTACCATGTACCGTTGAGATGAAAGAACATTCCCTCTCCCGCGCGTGGGCTAGGCGACATGGGTCGGTCAAGCCATAATCGGCTAGGTTGTCTTGAAAGAGGGCTCTGTCTGCCTGGTTGGAGTGATCTAGGGGGCCTGTGCAGTCAAGGACTGGATCAGGGGCAAGGTTCTATTCCCCGAGAAGGTAGTGTGAGTCTCTGATTTCAGTGAGGAGGAGGTTGAGAGAAAGAAAAAAAGAACGTTTATTACCGGTGGGTGTGTAGATCGAGCCTAGACATAGAACCCTGTCCCCTATCTTGACTTTGGCTAAGATGTAGCAACCCTGGATGTGCAGCCACGTTTTCAAAATAGTGAGGGGTAAAGACTTCTGAAAGAGGATGGCAAGGCAGCACTTCCAAGTGAGGACGGATACGGAGGTGGACAGCAGCTGCTATGGATCGATTTTCCCACCCAGTCATGTCACAGTTTATCAGATTTGAGTTGGGACAGATGCGTCTTCCGCAGCAAGGCAATGTCTGCCCTCTGAGACTGAAGATGGCAGTATCTTTTTCCTCTTGATATAGTGAGTGAGGCTGTGGACATTCCACGAGACAGTGGTCAAGTTAGTGGAGGAGCATGTGGGACCAGTATGAGACATCCAGTCAGTGAGGTGGGTCTGTATCGCAAAGAGAGGTTTCGGTATGGGCCAGCGGAGTGCAAGACCCTCGAGAGGGGATTTAGAAGAGTAAATGGGGAGGAAACTAGGTGGTGTCCCTCAGTCCCTGAGGGGGCAGTCTAATGCTGTCGACAGAAAGGGACAGGGTAGGGGCTCCCTGGTATGATAGCCATTTGGGGTGTGGTGGGGCAGAACGGGGGAAGGAGTAGGGAAAACACAGGATTAACAAGGGATGAAAAGGTGAGGGGGTACCGGCAGGAAGGATGTGGGAGGAGAAGGGGGAAGGGGTGACACAGAGGTAGTTCTGGAGTGAAGGATAAACTCTGGTAAAGGTTGAGATCTGTTAACGCAGCGGACGCCCCCGTGTGATGAGGGGGAGGGCATGACGGATTCAACAGTATACACAATACCAGTGTATCAGAGGAGCTGGAGGTGAGTACTTTGGTTGAGAGCAAGTGCAGAAGGAATTATGGGGGCGGCGGGGAAAGAATGTGGGCTACATATACAGTGGGCTAGGTGATGGCTGTGGCCCCGGGGGACAGTGCATAGCAAATGATGAAAGTGGGGTTGAGAACGATGCAATCCATAGGTCTGGAAGGATGGGGCAATATGGTTCAAGACATGGGGTGGACGACCCTAGTTGGGCCCAAGATGCACCCCCAGTGTCGGAACCGTCAGGAGGGTGTTGAGGTTGGGGGGGGGTGGCCAAGCATGGGGAGGGAGAAAGTGCTCCTCCCGGACTAGTAGTATTAATGATAGTCGGTGGAGTCATAGTAATACACAGCCTAGGGCTGTGGGCCACGCGGCCAATTGGGTTCGGACCTCTGACATAGTGGTAAAGGTGTCAATGGCACAGTGGAGGAAGCGAGTGCAGGATGACAAACATAGGTGGCACCGACCCCCTGGAATGATATCGTAGCATGGTGGCTGATGGCAGAGACAGCATGCCTGGCAGGACGTGTGTGCGGGTTTAATTATGGGGCGAGGCTCCCAGACTCCACAGAAGTCTGAGTCGCATAGTGCAGGGTAATTGGTATCCATGCCCTCCAATCGCCTGCCGACCGCAGTGATTTCCTGAAAAATGCGTTCCATAGAGACCGTTGTTTTGGGTGTCTGTGTGTCTTCCAGCGGATTTGATACAGGAGGTGCCTCGATCATCTGTGTATTCCGATGATGAGTGAGGGCCTCCGAAAAGAGTAGTTGCGGGCCAGTTTGCCAGCTGACTTGTCCCCAGGCATGGCTATCTATATGCTATGGCTAGCTATGCTGCTGGGAGAATGAGGGCGTCTCCCCTCAGGCATGGAGGTGAGATTAGAGGTGCCACCGAAGGAGAGAACAGAATGATGGCATCCAGCGTCACAGGACAAAACGCAGTAGCAGGAGGCTTCAGGGCTAGTGAAGGACCCACAGGGAGTCTCGTCCAAGGGTTCAAACAGCCATCCTGTTGTTCGCGACAGGGTCTGGGGTCTGTGAGGACGTAAATGCAGAGGTCTCTGTATACTGGGCACTCAAGCAGGAAGAGGGCAACAGGGCTGCAATGCACTAGAGTGGGTCCCTTCCATCTGATTGCACTCCATCGAGCGAAGCAGCTGTAGACAGTGGGTGAGGTAGGCCAGCCTCCGCTAGTGAGCCCCAGGATCAAGTGCCATTAGGAGGCAAAGGTGTTAGCACCCCCCCAGGACTTCATAGTGGTGATGCTGGGACCCCCCCAGGGTTCCAGTCCCAGGCTCCGCCATCTGTCACTCCCTCTGGGTGTCACCAGGCAGTATTCCCTATCTCCTGGGTTCCAGGCAGGGCGGTCCCAGGGCCCCTCTGCCAGTTGAGGCCTGGATCCCAGGTCCCAACACTGTTCAGGGCTCCGGGTGTGTAGGCAGTCCTTGGAGGGGGGCGAGTAGGTCAGGGGAGCCCCAGCTGAATTAAGGCAGCAAGGTGAAGGTCTCCCCTCCAGCTCTTTGTGCTACACTGCCGCCGTTGTCCCTGTCGGCGCGCGGAGCACCCTTAACAAGTGACCACCTTCGCCTGCCTATGTATCATTCATGATTGATGCTGGCGCTACCCACTCTACTGTTAGAACAGTGGAAGTTCCAAACCTGCCTCTCTAGGGAATAATAATCCATGTTTTAGGAGTCTCAAAAAGCAAATGACAAACACCAGTACCTGTGAAAATAGGGGCCTTTGATGGGAATCACCAGTTTGTGGTGTGTAATTCGAGTCCTGTGAGCTTGCTAGGATGTGATTTATCATGCAAATTAAACTGCACTATCTATTGCACCCCGAAAGGAGTACAATTCCAGACCCATGAAAAAGATGTAGACTTTTAACAGATGAGTGAAGGGTCAGGGGATGGGTTGTATCCCATCAGGACATCTGAGGATTTACCACCCGACCTTAAGGATATGGTAAAACCTTAGGTCTTGGACATTTCAGGAAAATATATTGTTCTCATAAGGGAGTTGGGGCAATTCACATAAAGGTAAAACCCAATGTTGAGTACGCAAGAACCCCACAATATAATCTGACTCATGAAACAATTACTGGGATTACTCCCATGACTGAGTCAATGATACAGCAAGGCATTTTGAAGGCGATAATAGGACGTCGATGTAACTCACCCATTATGGGTTTGCAGAAGCCTGGTGGTAAATACAGCATAGTACAGGACATGAGGGGGGTTAATAGTATTGTTGTTCCCTGTTGTCCCATGGTACAGAATCTAGCTGTGATTTTGCTTCAAAATCCATGTGAGCCTGAGTGGTTCACTGTCATCAACTTGTGTCAGGCATTTTTCTCTGTTTCCTTGCATGAGGACAGCCTGTACCTCTTGGCCTTCCATTTCCAGTACTGTGCTTTGCCATGGTGCCGAATCCCACAAGGGTATACAAAGAGTCCATCAATCTTTGATCAGATCCTCAAAAAGAATCTTGAGGCTCTAATCATACCCTGTAACTGTGTCCTAAATCAGTAAACTGGCAACCTATTAGTGGTGTCTGATATTCAAGAAGCTTGTAAACAAGACATCATTGCATTGTTGAACTTAGCTGAGAATGGACATGTAGGGCCTGATTTAGATCTTGGCAGAGGTAATACTTCATCACAAACATAACAGATATAATGTCCACTTTATTATGATCTCCATAGGATAGCATGGGATCGTAATGAGTTGGCTGGGGTATCCATCACATTTCAGATGGAGTATTTCCCTTCTGCCAGGATCTAAATCAGGCCAAAAGTGTCCCCAACTAAGTTGCAATATAGTCAGAAGGAAGTTTTGTATCACGGACATCACATTGAGAAATGAGTGAGGAAGGTGTCACAAGAAGGAATCTCAGCAATTCTTAAAATGAATCAGCTAACCACCCAGAGAGAAATCAGGATGTTTTTGAGAATGGTGGGCTACTGTCACCAATGGATACCCAACTTTTACCTAGAGACCAAGTCTTTACAGAGATGAGCACACAAGGATGTGTATGATCTGATACCATGGGATAATGACTGCTTGATTGTCTTCCTAGAGATGGGAGGAAGTCTCTGTCTTGCCCTGGCACTAGGAAGGCTGATTACAATAACTCTTTTATTCTTTTCTGCAGTGAGAGGGAGGGCTGCACTCTCTCAGTGTTTATACAGATGCATGAAAATGGAAGATGAACTGTGACTTACTTTTCTGTTACCCTTGATCCTGTAGCTGCAGGACTGCCCGGGTCCCTTACAGCTGCAGCAGCAGTTAGTATCTGCATAGAGTGGTGGGAAAGTATTGTGATCGGACATCTTCTAACTGTTCTTGTGCCATGTTTGGTTGAGATTTTGCTGACACATACCCACACACAGCATTTGACAAATAGCTAGTTGTCACAATACAAACAGATTATACTGGCTGCAGAAAACGTGACCCTTCGGAGATGTTCTACTTTGAATCATGCCACCTTAATGCCTCTCCCGGATAATGAAAATGATGAAGGGGACGTTGAGCATGATTGTCTTGATGTCATTAAACTATCCACCAAGCAGAGACCAGCTATAAGAGAGGAGCCACTAGTAGAATCTGATTGCATACAGTTTGTGGATGGGTCATGTTTAAGAGACAATAAAGGAAACTTGAGAGCTGCTTACATAGTCTGTATTGTCTCAGGGGTAGTCAAATCCTCTTGGCATATGGAGGTGTTCTCTGCACAAGTGGCTGAACTGATAGCTCTTACAAGATTTGCTGCGTCTCTGCCAAGACTATATTTACAGATAGCCAGTAGGGCTTTGGTGTCGTTCACGGCTTCAAACAGTTGTGATCACAAAGTGGATTTATGACATCATCTAGGTCCCTGATCTGCAATGGGGAACATGTCATCAGATTGCTTGAAGCACTACAGCTGCCTGCAAAAACCAGAGCAGGATGTGTGAAGAGAGATGATGATGCATGGGTTTCTATAGATGGCAGACCAATGTTGCCAGACAGGATGTTGTGCCTAATGGAAATACATTCCCATGGACCAGCACATATTGGGAGGGATGCCATAGTTAGATTATTGAGACAACATTAGTTTAACGCACAATTTAGATTGGTGACTGAAGAATTGTACCATAGATGTGTTGTGTCAACAGATGAATGTAGGGAAAAGAACTCCAGTGACATTGAGCCACATAGGAAAATCAGGGAGGTCAATCAACAGAATGCAAATGTACTAAATGCCTGTGTACAACTGGCTTAGATATTGCCTAGTGATTGTGTGCATCTTCTAGCATTCAGTGGAGGCCCACCCAACCAGGAGACATCACAGTCTCACAGTAGCTAAGTTGTTGTTCAAGGAGTTGATACCTAGGCTTGGTTTCACAAATTCTCTGGAGTCAGACCGAGGTCCTGAACATTTTGTGTGCAGCGTTACAAGCGGAGCAGAGATTGCATTGCAGTTATCGGCAAGAGGCTTCTGGCATTGTGGAGCAGGTGAATGGAACATCCTTTTACCTGTGGGATTCTGATAGAATTGGCATTTCCACATAATTCCAGGGTAGGTAAATGTTTTGGTGTATGTAGAGGAGCATGGTGTCTAGGAAATTGTGAAAGAAATGGGAAAGCACACTGTGAGACACCCCCCTGGCCACAGCTGTCACATTTTGGTAACTGCCAGTGGCCAATAGGTGGAGGGAGCACCCACACCTGGACGTGGGTGTGGATTGCATTGCTGCATACTGCTCTCAAGGTGCAGTTTTAAGGTTGCTATTAGCTCCAGAAAAACATTGCTGCTCAGCCTGTATTGTTCATAGATCTCTTCCCCTGTCTTCTCAAACATGGGCAGCATGTTTGAGAATACCCTCTCCTGTCTCTGCCTCCTATGCTGACCAGCAGGTAAACGCATCCTCCTCCCTATCACATACAGAGCAGCCTTTGTGGAAGCCCCTGATGCATTCTGGTGTTGCTCATTTACTTTGAGACCAGTTACCACCTGATTTGAACTGGTTGTAAATTGCATGTGCAAACGGGTCATTTTGCGACTAATTTGTGACTCTCTTGAACATGTTGTTTGCGACTCACAATTAGGTATTTTCTAATTGCGACTTGCAAAATCTGGTAGCAAACAATAGAGATTTACAAAATGTTTGCATCACTGTTCTTGTTTTGCTAATGTTTGTCGTAGATCACTTACTACCTTTTTTGCATTCGCAAAACAATTTGCAACCGATTTGTGAATTGCAAATCTGTAATACATGAGGCCCTAAATGTTTTATTAAAGTTAACCTGACTAAGGCCTTAATTACACACAAAAAGAAGGGAAATGATTGGTTCCTGATGAGGTGGGAAAAGATACAATTGTTGCTGAAGGTTCTGTTTGTTTTAATTGATGCCTACACTGTCAGACGTTAGAGCAGATTCAATTCGACTTTGAGGGGTACATACCTCTTTGCTTCCTTTATTCTTGCAAGTGTGAAGCTTCATGCTAAACACGTATTCCAATGCTGGAAAACTCCTATTGAACTCTTCACTATTGGTGCAGTGGAGAAATGGCTGCTACCTTTGACATCAGAATGTTGCTCTATACATGACCAAACAGAAACAAATATGTCTGAATCTATAAGAAGCTAATTGTGAAGTTGTGCACTCTGCGTTTATATTAAGGTACAATTACTGTAATGTAGAAAAGAAATGTGTGAGGTATAACTACATTAATTGAAACATATCAACTGATTTTTATTTTACATTAATCCTGATGTTAATAGAGAGTAATTACCCTTAAAACAATAATGAATTTCACAATGTATGCACTAATTGGTATAGGCTAATTTTGAGAAATGTAGTTCTGCACCATATTTACTGATACGTATTAATAGGTTTATTTGTTTTTCATTTATTGTAACATGACGTTTAAACAAGAATTATTACTAATAGTTTAATATTGCAGAACTTTATATGTTTGATTGACATGTTTGATTAAAATGAATCAATGTGTAATTCTTACTTTGCTTTAACTTAGCCACATTAGGTCTGCTATGCCCTAGTTTCATGAACTGTGGGGAACTGGTTTCTTTTCTGCTAAAGGGTCATTTCTTTCAGGTATTTTTTACATTAATTGTTCATTTGGAAATAGATGTGCTATTCTTTTACTCATAGAGAGCCTTGAGGATGGTACATGGAGAAACTGAACAGGTGATGACTAACCCTATCTTACAAGACACCAAGGATGGATACCTTCCTAGGACTGTCTTGTGAACTCTCAAGTATGTTGCAGATGTCTGTTGTGTCATGTGAAGAGATTGCACAATGAAATCTTCTAATACATAGGTGTCATCAATGGACAAATCATTGTTTACGTTGGACTTTCATTAATTGATGTCAGTTAGTTGTAGAAGGAGATTTCCTTGGACTTTGAAAGGTACAGACCTCTTTGCCTATGCCCTGCACTTTTCCCCAATGCTTGCTGAGAGAACTTGGATTTTCGTTGACCCACGAAAAGACTCTTGACTGAGTGTCTGGTATGCTGACACCTTCCCTCTTTATTTACTTTTTGCCAACTTTAGCCTTTTTTTGCCCCAGATGTCCTTTCCAAATTTATTGTTATCCTTTATTTTCTTTTTACTTGTTGTCCCCATGTTTGTAGCCCAGCTCCTGCAAATTAGTGGCAGGATGACTCTGAAATGTTTCACTTTGATTTAGCTAGCCATATAGATGAGTTTACTAATGTTTTGACAAGTTGGCCAATGCTTATATTCTGGACACTGTCATTGAGTGCTTAGTTTGCTTACTGGTAATTAGATTGCTCTTTTTCCAAGGTTCGGACAACAAATGGTGTTACTGTACCTTTACAGCCTGTTCTTGAGAAATTTCAAAATTAATCTGAGTATTAATTTGTAATAACACCCTTTAACTTTATTTCTGATTTGGATTTTCATTGTGTGACCAAGTTGGTTACACTGAAAACTGCTTTTTCTCGATTGTTATGTAGTACTAATTCCTACCCCTTGCTTGGGTGAAACGATTTGTCGACCTCATTTAGAGCATACCAAAAACGCTCCATCACTACGCTAAACCATCTTCACATTTCCAAATTTCCTTGATATCCCACTCTATAACCCAAACTTATTCTGAACTTAGAGCCTTGATTAGATGACTTTAGAAGTTATTCATGTTTAGGAGAGAGGATTGGAGTTACACCTATTTCTAATTCTCAGTTTCTGTATTTCTGTATTTCTGTGATTATTTTGTACCTTATCCTACTGAGACTGAACCTATTGCTATATCTCAGCTTGCTAACTGTAATCTTGTATCTTTTTAATATTCTCCTGACATGCATATGTACTGGACTGATTATTAATTGGTAGTAAAACTTCTTAACCTCAATCACAGATTCCTGGTCCTTACTGTGTGACCAAATTGGCTTCACTAAAATGTAATTGCTTTATTATTGCTAACTGCCTTGGTGTCTCAGTCATCTTAAAAAGATCTTTCAGATGAAAGATCAGAAATCACGCACCTGTGTGCTCTCACACCCCGTCCAAGCAAAAACAGCAATCCTTGTCAGTGTAAGTCAGATACACACCGTAAATTAACCTGTGCTTACCCCTTGGTAGGTTGACAAAGAGCACTAAGGCTTAACTTAAGAGGCAATGGGCCTGATTTATAACTTGGCGGACAGGTTACTCTGGCACAAACGTAATGTTTATTCTGCCCCCACATTACAATTTCCATAGGATATAATGGAATTGTAGTATGGCGGATGAGATATCCAACATGTTTGTGAGCGAGTAACCCCATCAGCCATAATCTGAATCAGGCCCAGTGTGTTAAGTATTTGTGCAACACTTCAAACAGTGAAACAGTTAAAACACCACACAGAAAGGTACTATCTCTTTTTAGAAAAATAGAGCTTAATTTAACTAGCAAAACAGACCAAAAGTCAAGATATGAATTTTTAAAGAATAAACATGGTAATAGTGCTTAGAAGCATAAATCGCAAAACTGGGCTATCTGGTCACGCTAGACAGGGTCAAATCTAAAAAGTCAAGCTGACTGCGATGGAGCATGGGTCAGATACAGGGGCCAGCCTTAACCCACTGAAACAGTACCTTGGTTTGTGAGCTGCATTGACATTGAGAATAAGATGCAAGGAGCAAAGGAGACAATGCATTGTCGTCAGTCCTTCTGATGTAGGTGATACGTTGGTTCCGAGGCGTGCAAAGACGGAGATGTGCCAGGAATGGAGGTTATGCACCACACCAATGGCCTTACGATGTCCCAATCCTCGCAGCAGCAGTGATGCATCAGCGTCTATGGAGATGCACCGGCTTTGATTGGCGCAACTGCAGCTATGCGTGGATTCTGGATTGAAGCAGCACTTTCACCCACTTCCAAGGGCCCAGGACTGGATTGACACCACTTGCCAGGGCAGGACTCTCAGATGGCAGAGTCCAGGTGCTGCAGGGGACGTGTTGCAAGTTTTTTATGCGTCCATGAGACTGCAGAATAACAGGCGTAAAGCCAGCAAGCCCTTGGAGTCACTCTGGTTCTGGGTTCAAGTGTTGTGGGTCTAGTCCTTTTCACCCATCAAACGAGGTCAGCAGATCAGCACAACAAGAAAGCAGTTCTTCTAGAGCAGCAGTCCAGCAAAGTAGCAGTCCTTGTAAAGCACAGCAGTCCTTATTCCTGGAAGAGTAGTAGCAGGTCCAGAAGTGTACTGAGTTGGTAGGGCCAGAAGCCCAGTTCTTATACCCAGTGGTCCCTTTGAAGTGAGGGAGACATCAAAGAAAAGCTTTGAAATGTATAGAGGTCCTCTCTTCCTGCTCTGGCTCCAGACTCACTATAGGGGGTTAAGCAATCCCTTGTGTGGGGAAAGATCACAGTCTGTTCAGGTACAAGTGTGAGGCTGTGCCCAGCTTCTCCCTCCCATCATGCCCAGGATGATGTTATGTGGTTTCTAATAAGGTAATAAAACTGCGGATTTAGCATGGCAGAACTTCAGAATGTGGGAGACTAAGGGGGTCATTCTGATTCCCGCCGGCCGCGGTATCCGCAGGGCCGGCAGGAGCCGCCAGAATACCGCTGCGCGGTCACAAGACCGCCGCGGGTATTCTGGGTTTCCCGCTGGGCTGGCGGGCGACCGCCAGAAGGCCGCCCGCCAGCCCAGCGGGAAACACCCTTCCACAAAGATGCCGGCTCCGAATGAAGCCGGCGGAGTGGAAGGGGTGCGACGGGTGCAATTGCACCCGTTGCGATTTTCAGTGTCTGCATGGCAGACACTGAAAATCATGGTGGGGCCCTGTTACGGGGGCCCCTGCAGTGCCCATGCCATTGGCATGGGCACTGCAGGGGCCCCCAGGGGCCCCACGACACCCCATACCGCCATCCTGTTCCTGGCGGCCAAAACCGCCAGGAACAGGATGGCGGTATGGGGGTCGGAATCCCCATGGCGACGCAGCAAGCTGCGCCGCCATGGAGGATTCCCCAGGGCAGCGGAAAACCGGCGGTACACCGCCGGTTTTCCGTTTCTGACCGCGGCTGTACCGCCGCGGTCAGAATGCCCTTGGGAGCACCGCCAGCCTGTTGGCGGTGCTCCTGCGGTCCCCGGCCCTGGCGGTCCATGACCGCCAGGGTCGGAATGACCGCCTAAGTCTGTCTACACCATAGGAAGCTGTCGGCCCAATTCCTGGCTACCTCACAATGCCTCACCTGAACCCATAATGCTACTCGGGTGGAAGGTGAATATGGCAACCTAAACATGACACTCGGACTCCTCAGGGAAGTCATGGAAACTGATCGTACCCTTTTGTTGTATTACTCATGCAAGCTTAGGCACAACACAAAAGATATGCAAACTGAGTTTTCAATATATTTATGGATACATGTGTAATCTTGCATAAGGCGAATGAGCTGCAATAATGAGGCAAATGAAACAGAGCAAAATACCCAGCATGGTGAAAATGGTAAAGACAATGAATAATCTTACCATGGTAAATGTGTATCTGATAGAGGCTTCTAGTTGCAAATTCCACACCTTAGTGTTTCCCCAGGTGTCAGACTGAATCCGGCGATTTTTTTTTTAGCAGTACCCTTGCACGCCGTCAGGTGGCATCAGGCAACTCCGTGTCCGTTGTTGGCATCATGGTTGCTGTGAATACATCAGGGTTGAATATAGGCGCTGCCTTGGAGCGGTGACATCAGTTTTTTTCTGGAGAGGAGCTATCCTGGTCACTTTTTGACCGACCTCGACACTCTTTTCAAATTTTCTGGTGACTTTGGGTACGTCTAAGATGTCCCTGAAGATCGGGTTCAAGCCTTGCGAGAATTGTCACTGAATGATGTTGGTGACGGATACGCATCGGGTCTGTTTGTGGTGTCTGGAGCGCAACTACAACCCAACGTCGTGCTCCGAGTGCCGGGAATTGCACTCTGCATCGTTCCTAGTCTCACTCGAGGGGAAGGTCTTGAGACCGGCTAGGGAGTCATCACCACTCATCGTTCCTCTGAATCACTGGGACATTCCGGTAAGGAGAAGAAGAAGGCTAGGCATGTTTCAACTTCACCCTGCCGCTGGGATGATGTGACACAGGAAGAGCATTGACGCTCTAGGCCTCAGTCCCCAGAACCTGTTTCTGGGTCTGCTCCGTGCCGCCCCAAATTTCCGTGAGCCTGAGCGACCCCTGCCCAACTCAAAGAATGTTATGAGGCCATGCGCCTCACATTTGGGCAGTCTGACCCCTCTGCGGCGCCTTTGGGGCCTGGAGGTTCACAAGGGGCCCTTCGGGTTCCACACCGGCAGCTTTGCTCTGGCAACCAAGGATTCCTCTGGATCCCGGTCGAACCATTGAGACCTTCCCCGGCGCAGGCAAAGTCTTTGACACTCCCGACGTCGGTTGGGACCATAATCGAAGATCCTAATCCCTGATGACCCAAAACCAGAACGTCATCTGTCGATGCCGATTCCAACTTCGACGGGGCCTAGCCCTGCCAAGGTTGGATTCAGACCATTTTTACTTTGGATATGACTATGAGGAAGGATTGGAGGGGTCGCTGGACCCTTATGAATACCAGCAAGGTGAGCAGAATTGGGTGATGCCAGCGGTCTTGATACCTCCCCAGACACTGGCATGCTGTCTTCTCCTACCATGGCTACGGGGAGGGAGCTTCTTATCCCATGGTGATCAACAGAGCGGCTGAGGTCCTCGGCCTTCAGCTACCTACTGTTGCGGTCAGGACTAATCTCCTGATAAGGTGCTTCAGCCCAGAGCCTCGGCTTGGGAACCTCTCCTTCATTTAACAAAGCCCTCACTGATGTCCTACTGGGTACCTGGTCCAGACCCAGCACAGGATCTCCTGTGAATAGGACAGTCGCTCGCCACCATCTGCCCGCCTTAAAAAGACCCTAAATTCCTGACCCAACACCCCACACCTGAGAGCTTGCTCATTCAGGTATCCTAGTCTTCTGGCGCATTCCCTTCGCCCCCCCTGGATAGGGAATCAAAAAGGCTGGATAATCTTTGGAAGAAGATGTTTTCTTCCTCCAGCCTGGCATTGTGGTCAGTGAACAACACATGCCTTTTGGGCTGTTAATATACCCACTATTTATGGGACACGACGGTAGCGCAAGTTTTGTCGCAGATCCTAGAGGAGGCCCGTGCAATTGTCTCCCAGGCTGCTGCAGACAGGAGAGATGCAGCCAAATTCACCTAAAATGTGGGCTGGACATGACCATCTCTCTGGGCATATCGGTTATGTCGACAATGGCACTCTGACGCCATGTCTGGTTAAGAACTTCTGTATTTTCTGGAGATGTCCAACAGACCCTCATGGACATGCTCTTTGATGGCACTCATCTCTTCTGAGAAAAGGCGGACTTGGCACTGGAGAGATTCAAGGACTCCCGGGCTACTGCTCTGTCCATTGGTCTTACCACTGCCCCTCGCCCCCACCAGTCTGCCTTTTGCCCCTTTTGTGGACACAGAAGGGGCTCCTTGTCGCATCCCCTCCCTAGTCACTGTGCCAAGCATGCTGTACAGCCCCCAGTGCAGCTGGGGTTGCAGAATCCCACAGGCTCGTGGGACAGGGAACCAGAGGTCTGACAGTCCACCCCGCACTGGCTTCAGCCTCCAAACATTCCTAGTCCGTCACTCCACCTCAAACCAGTTGGCGGCAGGATAAGCCTTTACCTGTGCCACTTGGAACCCATCATGATGCACAGGTGGGTTTTGCAGATTGTCTGAAGGGGCTACTCCCTCCCCTTCGAGACTTCCGCTCTGGCCATGCCTCCATCATTTGGCCATCTAACGGAGGATCATTTGGCCCTTCTCCAAGAAGAAGTTATGTCTCTTTTGGCCAACGGGGCCATAGAGAGGGTTCCTGCGCCAGAAGTAGGCTGTGGTTGCTATTCCCGCTACTTTCTGGTGCCGAAGAAGGACAAGGGCCTACGTCCTATCCTCGACCTCAGAACCCTCAATCTCTTCCTCAGGAAGGAGAAATTCAGAATGTTCACCATGGCTCAGGTCCTTTCTGCCTTAGACCCTGGAGACTGGATGGTGGCGTTGGACTTGCAAGATGCTTATTTCCATATCCCCGTCTTGCCTGCCCACAGACGTTACCTACGATTCGTAGTATGTCACAAGCACTTTCAGTTTACCGTGCTCCCCTTAGGCCTTACCAGATCCCCTCGGTGTTCACAAAAGTGATGGCGGTGGTGGCAAGTTATCTGCGCAGGTCAGGAACTTCAGTCTTTCCCTACCTTGCCGGGTTTCCGCTAGAAAGACTCTGAGGCTGCTGGGTCTCATGGCCTCCTGAATCCTATTAGTACTAAATGCCAGATGGCATATGAGGGCTCTGCAGTGGGACCTGAAGTTACAGTGGGTGCAGCACAAGGGGAGTCTCACCGACATGGTCCAGATCTCGGAGGGGACTGCGAAAGATCTGCATTGGTGGCTTTCGAATCAGGATTGGGGCAATGGCAGATCCCTTTCCCTTTCCCAACCAGATCTCACAGTCATGACAGATGTGTCACTTCTGGGATGGGGTGGCCACATGGGAGAGTCAGAGATCAGAGGCCTCTGGTCTCCAGCGGAGCCCGAGCTCCACATCAATCTTTTGGAGGTCCAGGCAATTTAACTTGCATTGAAAGCATTCCTTCTCTCTCTCAAAGGGAAAGTGGTGCAGGTGTTCACCGACAGCACCACCCTCATGTGGTACTGCAACAAACAGTGGGGTTGTGGACCCTTTGTCAAGAGGCTCTTTGCCTTTGGACATTGCTGGAACATCAGGGCCCTGGTGGTTCAACATCTGGTGGGCTCTCTGAATGCCAGAGCAGACAAACTCAGCCGTAGATGCATAGTTGATCACAAATGGCGTCTCCATCCGGAGGCGATGCATGGTCTCTTTCTACAGTGGGGAGAGCCTTGGTTAGATCAGTTTGCCTCCGCAGAGAACGTGCAATGTCTACAGTTTTGCCCGGTGGAGTTTCCAAGGTGGTTCTCTTTCGGCGATGCCTTTCATCTCGACTGAAGCTCAGGCCTCCTGTACGCCTTTTCGCCAATACCACTTCTGCCCAGAGTTCTCAAGAAGATCAAGAATAACCAGGCCTAGTCAGTTTTGTGGCTCCGGACTGGGCCCAAAGACTTTGGTACCAAGAGCTACTGAGCATGGCCACAGATCTTCCAATCAAACTGCCTCTTTGGAAGGATCTTCTGTTACAGCAGCAGGGGCAGTTCTTCACCCGAACCTGTCCAGTCTCCGTCTTCTTGCGAGGCGATTGAGCAGTGGCAGTTCACGGCTTTTGACCCTCCGCCCAAAGTCTGTGATGTTATCTTGGCAGCCAGGTGTCCCTCCACCAAAACTGTATATGCCTGTCGTTGGCACAAATTTGTGGCATGGTGCATGGACAAGTCCGTTGATCCTCTCCCTGCCCCTCTTTCTGATGTTCCCTTATTCATTCTTTCACTAGCCTATCAAGGTTTTGCTTGGGGCACACCTAAAGGCTACTTAGGAGCTATCTTGGCTTTTCTTAAGTTTCCAGATCAACCTTCTCTTTTCAAATTCCCTGTTGTAGATAGATTTCTTAAAGGTCTAACCCACTTGTATCCTCCCACTCCATTCATCATGCCTCAGTGGGATCTCAATCTTGTACTCATTTATTTGATGTGTGCTCCCTTTGAGCCATTACACAATTATCCCTTGTGGCCCCTTACCCTCAAGACTGTCTTCATGGTGGCTATCATTTCTGCTCGCAGAGTGAGTGAGCTTCAGGCTCTTTCTTCCAAACCTCCATTGTTGTCTGTACATCCTGACAAGATAGTGCTACGCACAAGAGCCATACTTCTCATGAGGAGGAGAGACTCCACCGTCTGGATCCAAAAAGAGCGTTGGCGTTCTATCTTAATTGCACTAAAGATTTCCGGGTGGACGATCAACTCTTCGTTGGATATGTGGGTGCCAAGAAAGGGAAGGCAGTGTAGAAGAGTACCCTCTCATGATGGGTGCTTCTCTGCATCAACATGTGCTAAACTTTGGTGAAGAAGCAACCTCCAGAGAGTTTGCATGCTCATTCAGCCTGAGCAACTGCCGCTACCACAGCGTTAGCACGTCGAGTTCCTGTCCTGGACATCTGTCAGGTAGCAATGTTGGCATCATTGCACATGTTTACTAAAAATTACTGCCTGGAAAGTCAGTTTCGCAGAGATGGCTACTTTGGTCGTTCGGTCCTGCAGGTCTTTTTAGTATGATTTTGGTTCGGAGCCCACCTCCGAGGATGGTATTGCTTGAGTTTCTATTCCAAGATGAGGAATCTTCAACTAGAAGTCTCTATCAGATGAACAAGTTACTTGCCTTTGGTAACGATTTATCTGGTAGGGACATATTCTAGTTGCAGATTCCTTACTGACCCACCCATCCACCCCACTTGCAAACTGATTTCTAGGGACTGAGATTCCCGTTTATGGGCCTTAGCTCTGGCGCACCATTTCAGTCTTCTTCATGGCTCCGCGCTTTGGCGTGGAAAGTCGTGAAAAGAAACGGATGTCACTGCATCGAGGCAGCACCTATATTCAACCTCAACATCATCACGGTGACAACGACGGACTCGTAGTCAACCGACGCCACCTGACAGCACGCAAGGGTACTGCTTGAAGAAAAAATCTCTAAATCCAGTCTGGGGAAATTCTAAGGTGAGGAATATGCAACTAGAATATGTCTCTACCAGATAAAGCGTTACCGAAGGTAAGTAACTTTAGGAGTGATAGAGGTTCTAGAGGTTCCTACCTAACCCTAAGACTATGGTGAGAATAGAGCGGATGTACCCTTCTGCGTGGCCTGATTTAAAGGATTAGCCCCAGCCACATACCTGAAGAGAGTGTCCCGAGTTGGCCTGTGGTGTAGGTGGCAATCCTCTCGGTAGCTGGTAGATTTGCACCAGGATAATCATGGATGGAGTGCCCTCTGCCCCTTGCGGTTCATTGCACGTTTATATAACAAACCCATACTGTGTTGGAAGCACAGTCCTAATGCAATGCTGTGTCCATCCATTATCAGCTGTCTTCTGAATGGGCAACACAAGAACTAGGATATCATGTACAGTGTTGCCAGCCTTGAACAGAAACAGAAAGTATTGATTACATGTTGTGCAAAGGCTAATTAAGCAAGCAGCTTGTACCACAAATGTCTAGAAGAATATCATGTGAGAATATCATGTGAGAAATGTGAGAAATGTGTGTAAAATGTCACCTCTAAAAGCTGTGCAACTAAAAATGCATAAGATGTGAAATATAAAATAAAGCGAGAAACAGGGGGAACCAACACGAGTCCAAAAAGGCCTCACGACAATTGCACACCAGGATGTTGATGGCCCATCAGTCACACAGAAGCTCCCTTTGTGTGTAGCTATCTAGAGGGAATGCACAAGCCCAGCTGTCCCCCACCCCAGACGTGTATTGGAGACAGGCTGCAAGCACACAGGACTAAGAGCAGGAAAATGCCAACTATCTAAAAGTGGCATTTTCAAAATTGGAACTGTTAGACCTGGCATCCTAGGCGTGTTTTCCCCTAACTTTTTTGCCTTCTGACCTCCTATTCTGCTGACCTCGTTATTGCTGGCTTTAGGACTGTGGGCATTTCTACACTGCTAACTAGTGCTAAAGTGCATGTGCTCTCTGCTCGACACATGGTAACATTGGCTTGTACACAATTGGCATATTTTGTTTACTCATATGTCTCTAGTACAGTGCACTACCAGTGTCCAGGGCCTGTAAATTAAATGCTACTAGTGGGCCTGCAGCACTGATTGTGCCACCCACTTCAGTAGCCCTTTAAACAGGACTCAGGCCTGCCATTGGAGAGCCTGTGTTTGCACTTTTAAACTGCCATGTCAACCTTACAAGTTAACCCTCTTGCCAGGCCCAAAAGCTGCCCGCCATGCCATCCCAGTTTGGACCTAGCCATATGCAAATCAGTTTTGACCCTGCCCCCCATGGGAACAGTCCAGCCTAAACTATCAGGCCATGTCCTCCTTGGACTGGAAACAAGCATCCATGAAACACCAGTTTGGATTCAGCCATCATTTTTTTGCCCCCCATTCCACTTCAGTTTGGACCCAGCCATATGCAAACCAGTCTTGACCCTGCTCCCCATGGAACAGCCTAGTCTGCCCTGCCCTAGACCAGAAACATGGGGGATCTGTTTTGGGGTATCATCCCTCATCAGTCAGGCTAGCTTGAATCCAGGGGCACAGTGAGCCCGGGACCTATGTCTGGCCAGACCAGGCACACTTAGGGTGACAAATGCAAAAAAAACAGATGATCGACAGAATGTTGACAAATGTCAAACATTCAGCCCCAGTCAGAGATCTGGGCCTAAATCTATATTTTCTTTGCCACACCATGCCACCCCAGTTTGGAACCAGCTAAATGCCAGTCAGCCCTGACCCTGTTCACCATTGGAACAATCCAACCTGAAATGCCAGGCCAGGTCCTTCTGAGACTAGAAACAAGTATCCTAGGACTGATTTCAGGGTAGCACCCATTCATCAGCCAGGCTAGCTTGAGTCCAATGGCACAGTGAGCCCAGGACCCACATCGGGGCACACCTGGTGCACTTGGGGCGACAAATACAAAAAAATAAAAACCAGATGATGGATGGAATGATGAACAAAGCCAAAAATTCACCCCCAGTCAGAGACCCGGGCCTCAATCCATCATTTTTTTGCTCACCATGCCAGCCAAGTGTGGACCCAGCCATATGCCGGTTAGTCATGACCCTGCTCCCCATGGGAACAGTTCAACCCGAACTGCCAGGGCATGTCCTTCCTGGCCCAGAACATCCTGGGACCAGTTTCGGGGTATCACCCCTCATCAGCCAGGCTAGCGTATGTCCAGTGACACAGTGAGCCCTGGACCCTTGTCTGGGTATACTCAGTACACTTAGGGTGACAAATAAAAAAAGAACAGATGATGGATGGAATGCTAACAATGTCAGGCATTCACCCCAGTCAGAGATCTGGGCCTATATCCATTGTTTTTTACCACCATGCCACCCCGTGTGAACAGTCCAGCCCCAGTTGAACCCCTAGAAGGGCCAGGTCCCGGGGGCATATATAATTATTCATTGTGAGGACGGGGGTGCAAGAGGCTCCCCTCCCCTTATCCGATATCGTCCTCAGAACCGCCACCTCTCTGCAGCCAGTCAAACTTTACATGAAGAGGAGAGGAATTATGGGTCCCCCCCCAGGCCGTTTATGGCACTGGGGACTACCACCTCCCCAGGGCAAGGCCAAAGTGATAGAGGGAGCGGAGGGGGGACCATGCAGACCCCACTCCCAGGCCCATTATGGCTCCGTGGACCACCACCTCCCTGGTGTCAGTCCGAATTAGAAATAAGGGGAGGCGGCCCCCCTACAGGACCACTTTCGGTCCCGGGTACCACCACCTCCTCAGAACATGACCAAATTGTCAAAGGGCAGGGTGCCGCACGGCCCCCTTTCTGGGCTGTTTTTGGCCCTCGGACAACCACCTCCCTGAAGCAGGCCCAGGAAAAACAAAGGAAGGCTGCACAGCCTCCCTCCATTGAGCCATTAATGACCATGGGGACCGTCAACCCCAAGGGCCGTCTCCCTTTGTCCTAAGGTGCCCACCTCTTTGACAGCTCCCCCCAAGCTAGAGCAAACAGTAAGTCCACCTTCAGTGGGCGAGAGCAGGAAAACTGCTCCCGCTCACTGGGTGCAGATTTTCATCTGTTTTCCTGCCCAGGATGAAAGCTTGTTTGCTGCTCCCTGCTTGCGGGAGCAATGCCGGCTCCTGCTGGAAGTGGGGAGCTGGCAGGGACCGTGGGGGCATTAAGGCTACCCTGCAGTTCCCAACACTACACATTGGGTGCCCTGTGTGGGAACAAGTGGCTGGGCTCCTGGAGATGGGGTCCTCTGGGCCAAAATCGGCTCAGGGAGGGGGGCTATGGGCTCCCCCTCCCTTTGATATAATTCAACATGCCCCTGGGGATGGGCTGCCTTGGGCCAAAATAGGCCCAAGGAGGGGGGAACCTGGCTCCCCTAGTCTAGAACTAACTGGCTAGGCCCTGGGGGATGGGGTTCCTGGGGCCAAAATAAGCCCGAGCAGGGGGGCCACTTGGCCCCCCTCCCCGTCATCTAACTGACCGGCTCCTGGTATATGTGGTCCCCCTGGCCAAATTTGGACCAGGGAGGGTGCCACATGGCCCTTCTCTCACTTTATTAATTGGCCGGGCCCCGGGGGATGGGTCCACAGGGCCAAAATCAGCCCAGAGAGGAGGGTTGCGCAGCTACGTTCCCCTTCCACTAATTAGCTGGTCCCCGGGTATGGGGTCGGGGGCCAAAATCAGCCAGGGGGGGACCATGTGGCTCTCACCATGCGCTGTTACTTACCCTCATAGTACATTGGAAATGACATCTTGTATGACATTGTTCACAATATATTTAGAACATTTGCAATAAAATTAGTGATGTTAAAACTGTGCACAGCGGGGGCGTGAGTTATAGTTACGTACCGGCATGTGTTATAGTTTCTTGAGATAACTATTCTTATAACTGTTGAATTTCTTTGGTTTGACAGCTGCAGCCAAGCTGCAGCCAAGCCACAGCAAACACTCCGCTTTCTGACAGCGGGACCTGTCAAACGGTGAATATGCATATATATATTCAAAGAAAAAAAACAAAGGTTACTGGGACGTTATATATTTAGATTCTGAATTTACACGCACATAACCATAGAAATTCAGGCTGTTGTAGTTAGAGTTATTTCAAGTAACTGTAGCTCGTGCCCTAAGGTAACTATAACTTGCACCCTCTCCATTCACAGTTTTCTCATTAATAATTTTACTGCAAATGTTATAGTGATATTATCATTGATGTCATGAGTGATGTAATATTTTGGGTAATTAGCCGTGCATGGCATAGACGCGAGATATAGTTACGTTAGGGCACAGTTATAATTACTTGAAATAACTCTAACTATAACAGCTGGATTTCAATGGTTTTGTGTGGGGAAATTCAGAACTTAATTATAATGTCCCTGTAACCTTTGTGTTTTTTCAGTGATTTTCTAAGGTTTAAATGTAAATTCATAACTATAACATCCCTGTTTTTCCAGTTAATTTCTAAGGTTTTGTAAAAGCTAATTCCTAACTAACATCCATGAGTGTCTGAGTGAAACTCTGAGTGAGTGTGTAGGTCTCTGAGTGGGTCTGTGAGTGTCTGACAGGGTCTGTGAGTGGGTGCATGAGTCTCTGAGTGGGTCTGTAAGTGGGTGTGTGAGACTCTGAGTGGGTGCGTGAGTATCTGTGTGGGTCTTTGAGTGGGTACACGAGTGTCTGAGTGGGGCTTTGACTGGGTGTGTCTGTCTGAGTGGATGAGTAAGTGGGTGTGTATGTCTCTGAGTGGGTCTGTAAGTGAGTGTGTGAGTCTCTGAGTGGGTGTGTGGGTCTCTGAGTGGGTGCATGAGTGTCTCAGTGGGTCTCTGACTGGGTGCATCAGTGTCTGAGTGGGTGAGTGAGTGGGTGTGTGACTGTCTGAGTGGGTCCATGAGTGGGTGCATGAGTGCCTGAATGGGTCTCTAAGTGGGTGTGTGAGTGGCTGAGGTTTGTGAGTGGGTGCGTGAGTGCCTGAGTGGGTCTGTGAGTGGGTGCATGAGTGCTAGAGTTGGTGTGTGAGAGGGTGCATGAGACTCTAAGTGGGCCTGTGAGTGGGTGTGTCAGACTCTGAAAGAGTCTGTAAGTGACTTCATGAGCCTCTGAGTGGGTCTGTGGGTGGGTGTAAGAGAATGTGAGTGCATCTGTGAGTGAGTGCATTAGAGTCTGAGTGAGTGTGTGATTTATTTAGTTTTTTTTGCCGATATTCGCGAATATGTCATTACGTTACATGGGGGTCTGCTCTGAGTATCGCGAGGCATTCACAAATATCACACATGGAAAAAAACGTTTTTTGACTTGTTGTATGCATGAGGTGACCCACAAACACCCTTTCTGACCCCTATACCACTTTTATTTAGTAAAACTGTTTATTAATTTTTCCAAAACATATCAAAATCAAAATTCCACATTGCATATGTTCACCTTCTTCATTCTTCATCTAAGAAACATTCTCCGGGCAAAAAACATGTCAAATTCCCATGATCCATATTGTACTCCCTTCACCTTCCCACATTCTTTCCGTCTTATGTATCTATCATTGTATCCCCCTTTACCCTGTGTGGCATGGGTTGTTTGCGTATGGACCACAGTGGGGAGGAGCATGGTTCCAGAGTGATAGCTCGATAATCTGCCCCCTCTTGCCAGATCTTAACGTGCTTTTAAGGCATTCTCACACCTGATAGATTGGTCTCTCTAGAGCAGTGGTCTTCAAACTTCTTCATGCTGCACCCCCCCCCCCAGTGGAAACAAAATCATCATCGGGCCCCCCTCTGACTTTTTCACAATTATTCTGTTAAATTGGAAATGTTTAAATATGTCTACACTTATTTAAACATTGCACTTATGTTACTGTTTTCAAATACATGATTCTAAAATTCTGTTCTGGTCAGGCAGGCCTTGCTAATGTGCAAAAATATCCACATTGTGAATATTAGAAGTGGGGATGGGGGATTTGAAGAATATTTGAAGTCACTTCACTTTTGACACATACTGCCAGCTTGGAAGTAAATGACAAAATATGTAAAGTGATGGCCCATTTACAAAGTGGTTTCCTGCTCTTTTTTGCAGTGTAAAACAAAGCCCTGTTATTAGCATTATGAATCTTTTGGCAAGAACCCCTACCGGGGCCCACCCCCCAGTTTGAAGACCTCTACTCTAGAGACATGCAGTGTTCAATGTCTGAGGCCCATTTGGTGTCATGGGGGCAGCCTCCGAGAGCCATTCTTGGGCAATGTACCTTTTCACAACCCCTAATCTCAGCCCCAATAAAACTCTTTGATATCTATTCCCTTCTATCCCGTATACCACTTTTGATGTTTAGTTTCAGCCCTGGGGACCATGTCTTGTTACTTAAAATGATGGCCACAACTTTCTGCTCAGGATACGGCCAGCCAATCAAAGCAATCCTGTTGGTGGTCACATTTGCAATTCATCATGAATTAGTAACAAAATATTTACACAAATAGATTTACTAATTCGTTTTTCTTTTAATATCTCAAAAACTACAAAACGGATTTACACCAAATAAGAAAAACAGTGCTTTCTGGGCCAACAGCTACCTTTCTGCCAAATTTGGTATAATTCTGTCCAGTGGTTTGTGCTGTAATCATGGCTAAAATTTCTATGGGAACTAATATGGGAAACTCATTGTTTGAACCCCCCTTTTTCTCGGCCCCAGCTTGACAGATCACCCTGAAACTTTCCATGCCCAACAAGACCCAACTTGACACTTTTTTAAAGAACATTTCACAAAGATTCGTTCAACGCCACCTAAGATATAGCCAAGTGAAAAAACGCTTACTATAACTACCTACTCCTACTGGCGACCGGCATATATATATATATATATATATATATATATATATATATATATATATATAAACTGCAGAGAATAGTATTATTAGCTGGATCACTTCAAAACTGTTCTGTGGAAGAATTTTGTCTTTGGATTTTATATGTCAGTTTCATTCTCTTTTGCTGGTATACCTTTCCATGCAATTTAACACAATTATTTTGTAAAAAAAAAAACTGTATCTGTGTCACCTGAATTGATGTGTCGTTAGGATTTTATGAAGAGGGGTAACTAATCTGTTATCAAAAAGTCATGTTAAATCACCGGAGTAACATATTCATCTTAAATGTCAATTAAGAGAGTTACAGCACTAGTGGCCTTATTTCCTGGATACTTGTGATGCAGTTTTTTAATCATTTTCTGCAACTGAGCATTTTCTATTACATTTGTCCCCATCTCATTCCTACACCAGCAGTTTGAAAAGTTCTGCGTATCAATTTGAATTTTTGAGGGCAAACCATTTAATCTCTTTCTGCACTAGCACTTTCATTTTGGACAGCAGTGGGTTAGGGTTTTTTCCAATAGTATAATGGCCCTTGAAATGGCTCTCGAGCAGTCTGCGCTTCCCTTTGGGTCTTGTGAACAAAATGTTTCCACGCCTCGTCTCAGGGCATCAATTTGACATCAAACCCCACACCGCAGTAAGGAACAAAGGCTACGTGCCCGGAAATCGACACATCACCTTGCCTGCGAGTAAAAAAGCAAGCATCACCTCCGCCACGCTGGAAAACTCGACACATTGCTTTACTTTTCAATGCCTCACCTCCTCTGCGGCCCCTAGAATCATTATTTGTGATGCATTCCAGGTACTTTGTGCTAAAGAGATGCATCCACTGATTCCTATGGATTAAGACATACATAAACCTTTAAAAAGTGACATCTTGACTTGTGCATACTGGATTTTTGTCATTTGCTCTTGTTTTATTCAGATAAATAATATCTATTTCCCTAAATTGGTGTGGAGTACATTTTGTTGTATTTTCACTGTGTTACTGTATGAGTTATTGCACAAATACTTTCCACATTGCCTTCTAAGTTAAGCCTGCCTGCTCTGTAACAAGACACCGGAGGGTGAGCATAGGATCATTTAGGTTGTGTTGTGACTTACCCTGACTAGTATTGCGGTTCCTTCTTGACAGGTGGCATACCTCTGCCCATACAGGGGGATCAATTTCTAACGTCAATGATTTAAAATCTTTAGGGTTTCTATTAATTCTATTCTTCTTAAGCAATAATGGCCCTAAGACAGCGGTTTCCAACCTGTGGTCCGTGGCCCCCTAGGGATCTGTGACACATTCTGGGCCAGCACGAAGGCAAGTCTTCAGCTGGTACTTCTGTCAGAAACACATGTGTGTTTTTATATTTATTACTTCCTTTGTGCAGCAGTTTTAAAGGCACTGCAAAGTTCCTTGTACAAGCAGCAGCTTTTGGCAAAAAATAAGTGTCAAGATAACTCTGATGATTGATGTACCTGCTGGAGAGAGAGAGGAGTTTTGCCTAGTAGCAGTTTGACTCATCTATGGTAGTGCAGATGGTTAATATGCCTGCTGCAAAAAAATGTGTATCATGCAAAGAACAGTATTTTCTGTGCATAGCATAGTGGGTTACTGTTTTTGTTAGAGATTCTTTTGCTACTGTGCAATTCACAAGTTACTATCGTAATCTAGCACAGTGAGCTATGAAAGAGCTGCATGCATACTGCATGGAACAAATTATAAAGTTGTGTTTTTTTCCCAGTCTTTCATTTTCGTTATGCTGCTAAAAAAGATTTGTTTGTTTAGAAATATATTCTTATTATTAAAGTCAACTGTTATAAATGGGGTCTCTAATTGACAGTGGTGTGCACCCTGCCCAAGTAGCGACCATACTCCTAAGATAACCTCTGCTCACCCCCTTTGTAGCTTGGCACGACCAGTCAGGCTTATCTCAGAGGCAATGCATGAAGTATTTGTACACACACACAGTAACACAGTGAAAACTGTACAAATGGAAACCACACCAAATAGCTGAAATGTATCTTAAGTAAAACAAGAGCAAAAAGACAATCCAACATACACAAGAAAAAGATACACATTTTTAAAGGTGAAATCTCAAGAAAATGTCTAGAAACACAATAGCTCCACCCCCACGGTGTTGTGACCAAAGTCGTTCCTAACAGTCCAGTGCCATTTGTGAGGAGGTGCGGTGCCGGTCATGGAGTTGCCCAGACCCCATGTACAGTACCTTAGAAACTAGATACAGTTAAAGAGGTGGCACAGAGTTGGGGAGGTGAGATGTCACTGGAGCAGGTGCAGCTTTGGTTCCATACTGCTGCTCAGGAGATGAGGTGTTGGTTCCTTACTGCTACACAGGGGAGGCATCAGCTCCTTAAGGAGGCAGTGTTGGTGAGGCTGTGTCGGCAGCAAGGCATTGGTTCCTAACGATCCAGCGGGGTTGAGAAGTCAAGAGGGTCATGAGGTGATGAGGCGACTTCACTGTGTCACAGTCACACCACAGGCCACAGGCACCGCTGCAGAATTGAGTGTCACGGACGTCAGTGACATGGCACTCGGGACTCACTGTGTTGCAAAACTTCAGAGGTGCTGTGGCAACGTTGGGCTGCAGTGTCGATCATGGTCATCACACTTCAGCAGGGAGCACAGCTACGGGTGCAGGCAGCAGCACGGAGTCAGGCAGCAGCGCTGGTTCTGGAGTCGTCCAGAGTCGGTGTGCCTGGTTCTTCTTGTTTGTTGCCAGACTTCACTCCCAAGGATCCAGGAATTGGAGAGGGCACCTCTTGGCAAGTCAAGATCCTCAGCAGGGGAACCCGGGGCTGGCACATGAAGTCTTTGATTTCCCTGAGACTTCTTAACTGGAGGTAAGGTCAATCCAAGCCCTTAGAGTAAATTCACAAGCAGGATACACAGCAAACTCCATTCTTTGTCCTTTCCAAAGCAGAAGCAGCAACTGTAGGCCAATCCAGCAAAGCACACATAGCAAATGGGCAGTACTCCTCTTCACAGCTCTTCTCCTTGGCAGAGACTCCTCAAGCATCCAGGAGTGTTCTAAAGGTCTGGGGTTTTGGGTCCACTACTTATACTTATTTCTGCATTTAAAGTAGGCAAACTTCAAAGGAAACAGAATAGTTAGCAAGAAAATGCCCACTTTCTAAAAAGTGGCATTTTCAAAACACAGAATTTAAAAACCACCTTCACTAAAAGTAGTATTTTTACATGGTGAGTTCAGAGACTCCAAACATCACATTTCTGTCTGCTCCCAATGGGAAATTACACTTAGGAGATATTTCAAAGCAATCCCCATGTTAACCTATGGGAGAGATAGGCTTTGCAATAGTGAAAAACGAATTTGGCAGTTTTTCACTATTAGGACACTTAAAATACACTAGTGCATGTCCTGCCTTTTAAATACACTGCACCCTGCCCATGGGGCTATCTAGAGCCTATCTTAGGAGTGCATTGCAAGTACTAAAAGGGAAGGTTTGGGCCTGGCAAGTGGGTGCACTTACCAGGTTGACATGGCAGTTTATAACTGCACACACAGATACTACAATGGTAGGTCTGAATCGCCTTTACAGGGCTATTCATGTGGGTGGCACAATCAGTGCTACAGGCCCACTAGTAACATCTGATTTACAGGCCCTGGACACATGGTGCACTATACTAGGTACTTAATAATAAATCAAATATGCCAATCATGGCTTACCAATCATAATCACAATTTACACAGGAAGCACTTGCACTTTAGCACTGATCAGCAGTGATAAAGTGCCCAGAGTACCAAAACCAGCAAAAACGAAATCCAGCTCACAGTCAAAAATATAGGAGGCAGAGGCAAGAAGACAGGGAAAACAACACCAATTATGCCAGGTCTAACATGTGGGTCCCCAGCTGAAAGTGAGGAGAACTACCCAACCTAATGGGAGTTCTCATCACTAAGGAGGACGAATCTGGACAGACCATCAGCATTGGTGCGTTCTGTACCAGGGTGGTGTTCCACCGTAAAGTCCATTCCCTGTAGGGGAATGGACCACCTCAACAGTTTTGGGTTCTCATCCCTCATCTGCATCAACCACCTGAGGGGCCTGTGTTCTGTCTGAACCCAGAAGTGAGTCCCAAACAAGTAGGGTCTTAGATTCTTCAGCACCCAGATCACAGCAAAAGCTTCTCACTCAATTGCGCTCCACTTATGTACCCTGGGGAGTAACCTCCTGCTAATGAAGGCTACAGGCTGGTCTAGGCCCTCTTCATTTAGCTGTGCTAGAACTGCCCCCACACCATGCTCTGCAGCGACGGTCTGCACAACTAATTCTTTGGAGAAGTTGGGTGACTTAAGCACAGGGGGCCGTGCACAGGGCATCAAAAGGTATCTGACAAGCCTCAGTCCAGATCACTTTTGCAACAATGGTACCATAGCCTTTGACAAATATCCTGTAATAACCAGTGAGACCTAAAAAGGCTCTCACCTCTATCTGGATTTTGGGGGGTTCCCAAGCCAGAATGCCGTCAATCTTGGGTTGTAGGGGCTTCCCACCTGGTAGCCCAAGAATACCACTGACTCCTGCCCTTACTGGTCTTAATAGTGCGGCCTGCCTTCTGCAGACCCTTCAACACTTCCCAGAGGTGATGCAAGTTGATCCTCCCAGCTGGAGCTGAACACTGTAATGTGAACCAGGTAGGCGGCGCTGAAATCTTCCAGCCCAGCAAAACCCCAGTTGACCAACCTCTGGAAGGTAGCAGGGGTGTTTTTCAACCCAAAGGGCATGACCCTTAACTGGTAGTGCCCATCTGGTGTTGAAAACCTCTCTTTGGCCCCATCGGTCAAGGCAATCAGCCAGTACCCAGACCTTAAGTCAAATGTACTGAGGAACTTGGCAGCTCCTAGCCGATCTATGAGCTCATTAGCTCTGGGGATGGGTGCATGTCAGTCTTAGTGAAGGCGTTGAGCCCACGGTAGTCCACACAGAACCTAAGTTCAGTGGTGGCACCTAGTACATCAGCCTTTGGGACCAAGACCAGTGGGCTGGCCCAAGGACTGCTGGAGAACTCTATCACCCGTAATTCTAGCATCTTGGAGACCTCTCCCTAGATGCTGGTTTTGACCTTGTCCGTCACCCTGTAGATTTTATGTTTCACAGGTGGACTGTCCCCAGTGTCCACATCATGGGTGCACAAATGGGTGACTTCTGGGGCCAAGGAAAACAGAGAGGCAAACTGCAGCAACAACTGGCGACAGTCCCTCTGCTGTTCCAGGGAGAGGTTCACATCCTCCACAGTCCCATCTTGCTCTTTGACAGACAAGAGGTCAGGAATAGGTTCACTCTTCTCCTCCATTCCATCATCTCTTGCCAAGAGCATGGTCAGTTCAGACCTTTCAATATGTGGCTTGAGGTGGTTCACATGTAGGACCCCCAAAGGGTTCACCAGGTAGGTGACAATACTCTTGTGCACCACCTCAAAGGCCCAGTCCACTTGTCCTGGAGAGCACGAGGCTCCACTGGGGCAATGACCCACTCTTTCTGGCCAGGCTGAAACTCGATCAGAGTACCATTCTGGTCATACCATTGTTTCATATCCTCCTGGCTTGCTTCCAGGTTCGCTTGAGCAAGTTTCCTGAAGCGCACATTCTGGTTTCTGAAGCCCAGCATGCAGCTAAATATGTCATGGGGCTTTCTCCCAGCCCTTTTTCACCAGACCAAGAGGTCCTCTCACAGAGTGCCCGTACAACAACTCAAAGGGGCTAAAGACAAGTCCCTTCTGCAGTACCTCCCTGTATGCAAAGAGAAGGCATGGCAAGAGGACAACCCACTTACACCTCATGGATTCTGACAGACCCATAATCATGTCCTTCTGAGTATGGTTGAACCTTTCAACCAACACATTTCCTTGGGGGTGGTAAGGAGTGGTGAACTTGTAGGTCATCCCACACTCCTTCCACAGAGACTTCATATAGTTAGATATGAAGTTAATACCCCGGTTGGATACCACCTCCTTGGGTAACCCCATGCGTGTAAAGACCCCCACCAATGGCCGGCCACCACGGATGCTATCACTGACCTCAGAGGGATAGCCTCTGGGTACCGGGTGGCATGTTCCACCAAGACCAGGATATACCCATTGCCCACGGTTGTCCAGAGGCCCCACAGTGTCAGTTCCCACCATCTCAAAAGTGGTGCTCACACTGGGGAATAGGTGGAGGGGAGCCTTGTATCTCCTCCCACTCTTGCCACTTGCCTGTGCATCAGAGTGCCTGCGAATTTGGGGCCAGTAAGAGTGGGTGACAATCCTCCCAAAAGTATTGTCCTGCCCCAAAATGTCCTGTCAGAAGCACATCATGAGCCAGACGCAGTAGGAAGGTTCTAAAGTGCTTGGGTACCACCAGCGTTCATGCTGCCCCAGTCTCAGCAACCTTAGGCTCAATATACAGGAGACCATTGTCCCAGTGGATCCTATGTGATCCAGACCCCTGACCAGCCACCTGGTCTGCAACCACAGACCCTCAAGAGTAGGGCATGTCCTCTGCGCCTCTCAGAACTCCTCCCTAGTTAGACCCCCTTCTTGCTGCCAGTAGGTCAGCTAAGGCACATCCCTCCGTTTGTCCACTTGCTCCCCTGTAGGTTTAGCCTCCTCCTGGACTGTGGGAAATTCTGGGGCAGGTTTCACATGCCCCATCACATGCCCCCTGCTCCACCTCTTCCTGGCAGGCACCTGGGCCACTCTTTCAGGCTCTGGGTCCTCCTGATCACCTTACTGACTTCCAGAGACCATGTGGTCATGCATGCCCACTCAGGCAGATCCACCATCTCCAAGTGTGACCTGCGTTCCACCTCATGGCAAGGGGAATCCTCCAGGTCATTACCTAGTAGACAATCAACAGCTACCCTCAAGGAACCTGAGACACCCCTTCCCTCATTCACAGGGAACCAGTGCCACCTTTTTCTGGTGCTCAGAGTTGTCCACAGCAACTACTTGGTAAAACACATCAGGACCACCTGCCCTTCAGACACCAGATTCCATCTCACAGTAGTCCCACTGCTCCTGTGTCTCTCAGAGCCTGCACCCTTTGTCCATTGATGGTCACCCACTGCCTGTACTTCTTAGTGCTCTCAGGCACGTGGGTCCTCTGGACCATCACACTGTCCCCTCGTGAGGCAAGGATCATCTCAGCTAGCTCCCACCCTTCTCCTTGAACCAACTCCTCCCCAAGCACTATACTGGCCAACCCCAGTAACTGTGAACCAGTGGGTGCTGGTGTCCTCTTGGGACACTTGGGGTCTCCCCCTTCATGTGACCCTCCTGATCACATGTATAACACTTTTGGGGACCCTTCTTTGCAGGCTTCACTGTAGAGATCCAAAGGTTCTTCTCACCTGGGGGATGGGAATTCCTTATCCTGTGAACTAGGTTGGGGCCCTTTAGATAACCCCCCTCTGATGCCCACCCTGCCCACCCTTGGCGGAGTCTCCCCCATACCTCTTGTGGACCCTGGAACTCTCCCAGCAGTCTGCTTACTGGGCAAGCTTCCTGGGGTCAGTCATCTTGCTGTCAATCAGATGCTGGTGCAGCGCTGGAAAACAAAGACTTTACAAGTGCTCCCATGCAATCAAATTATACAGGCCCTCACAATATCTTTCCTTGCTGCCCTTCACCCATCCATCCAGTGCTCTGCAAAAGAATAAACATATGCTATCTAAGTCTGGGAATTTTCTTGTAGGACCTAAACTTTTCCTTGTACTGCTCTAGGGTGAGACCATGACTGGTGAGTAAGACGTCCTTCATGGTAGAGTAGGTGAGCCCCTGGATATCCCCTAAATTCGTCAAGGTGTCCCTACCCTCTACCTCAAAGTGTTTCCACAGATAAGCCCTACAGTGTACCTCAGGGACCCTGTTCATGTGGAGAGCTGACTCATACCCCTTAAAGCCCAAGTGTATGTCATCCTCCCTGTTATAATCCTTCACTAAATCTTTAGAAATGTGCATCCTCCTCTCAGACTGCACTGGAAGTGTGCTGCCACCATTTGTGCTGTGCTCAGCCTGCTTGGCCTTGAGTAACAGCTCCCTCATACACAACTTGTGAGCCAAAAGCAATTTATTTTCCTCCAGAGCAAGGGCCCTGGTCCTCTCTTTTTGCTCCATTTCAAACATTTTGCTTTCTGCTTCCAACCTGAGTTTCTCAAGCTCCAAATGGTGGCTCCTCTCTGCTTATCTGCCCCTCAGTTCCTCTGGGGCCATCCACTTGGGAGAACCATTGCTGCTGCATTGAAGGATGCCCTCCCCCCAGGCAGGTACTGGTTGTCCACCAAGTCACCATGTATGGTTTTCTCCTCTCCATCCACAACAAAATTATTCTCCTCTGTGGGCCCATCTTCCTCCTTTGCTGCCAATCAGGTCCTCAGTGTCTTCTGCAGCTCCTCCTTTCTATTGAGCTCCTTACAGAACTTTTTGAGCTGATGTACGGTGTAGGTTTCCAAACTCTCCTGCTCAAACACTACTTCTGCAGCTCTAACTGATGGCTCATCAGAACTGAGACGTGTTTAGGGATAAGAATCAAAAAGTTGCAAAGTTTCAGGAAGGCAAAGAAAAGCCAATAGGAAAAAGCATTATGTTCTCATGTAATGGTCTGCACTAAGGGAGTAGTGTACACCAATCACTGTATGTCAAGTACAAATACAAGTCCTATCCTCATCGCTGATCACTAGTGTTATAAATGAGGTCTCTAGTTGGCAGTGGTTTGTACCCTGTCCAAGTACAGATCCTCACTCTAGTCAGAGTAAGGGAGTCACATTACTAAGTGAACCACTGCATACCACGTTGGTAGCTTGCCACAAGCAGTCAGGCTTATCTCAGAGGCAATGCATTAAATATTTGTACCCAGACACAGTAGCACAGTGAAAACACTGCAAATGTACACCACACCAGTTTAGAAAAACAGGTGAATTTATCTAAGTAAAACAAGACCAAAATGATAAAAATCCAACATACACAAGCATAGTTAATACATTTTAAACGTTAAATCTCAAAAAAATGCTTAGAAACACAATAGCTTCAACTGGAGCTATCAATGCATTGTGATGGAGTCATTCCCAACAGTCCAGCGCCACTCACGAAGGAGTGCAGTGCCGGTCACTGAGTCGCACGGACCCAAGGTACAGTACCTTAGAAACGAGGCAAAGTTAAATACATGGCATAGAGTCAGGGAGGTGAGGTGTAGCTGGAGCCAGCGTGGCATCAGTTACTTACTGCTGCGCAGGATATTAGGTGTCTGATCCTTACTGCTACGCAGGGGAGGTGAGGCATCGCTTCCTTACGGAGGCAATCAGAGGTGAGGCGGCATCAGCAGCGAGGTGTCAGTTCCTTACAATCCAGCTCGGTCAATGAGTCCAACAGTCAGGACACCATGAGGTGACTTTGCATTGTGCAGTCACACCAAGGGGCAAAAGATGCTGCGGTATAGGCAGGTGTCATGGACATCAGTGACACAGGACTCATGGTGTTGAGGTATTTTTGAGGTGTTGCGGCAGAATTGGGCCTGCGGTCTTGAACGTGGTCATCACACTTCAGCGTGGACCACTACTAAGGGTGTAAGCAATGGCGTGGAGTCGGGCAGAGGTGCCTGTTCTGGAGCCGTCCGGAGTAGGTATGCCAGGTTCTTTTTTGTTTGATGCCAGACTTCACCCCAGGAAATGGAGAGGGCACCTCTTGCCAAGTCAGGGCCCTCAGCAAGATAACCCAGAGGCTAGCAGGTGAAGTCTTTGATGTACCTGAGACTTCTTAACAGGAGGCAAGCACAGTCCAATCCCTTACAGAAACTCCACACGCAGGATAAACAGCAAGGTCCAGTCTTTGTCATCTCCAAAGCAGAAGCAGCAACTGCAGGCCAACACCGCAAAACACACACAGCAAAGGGACAGTACTCCTCCTCACAGCTCTTCAGCTCTTCTCCTTGGCAGTCTCCTCAAGCATCCAGAGGTGCTCTAAAAGTCTGGGGTTTTGGATCCAATACTTATATTCACTTCTGACTTTGAAGTAGGCAAACTTCAATGGAAAGTCGTTGTAGTGCACAGAACCCTGCCTTTCCTCTTCAGGTTCCCAACATACTCTAGCGGGCTGAACACTGCATTGTGTAAGGACAGATACAGCCCTATTCAGGTGCAAGTGTCAGCTCCTGGCGCCACTTTAGCCCAGGAAGACCCATCAGGATATGCAGGGCACACCTCAGCTCCCTTTGTGTGACTGTCAAGAGTGAATTGACAACCAGCCCAAATGTCATCCTGACCCAGGCATGTATACCATAGTCAGGTGGAGGCACCGAATGTTAAAGCAAGAACACGGCCACTTTCTAAAAGTGGCATTGTCAAACACACAATTTAAAAACTACCTTTACTAAAAGATGTATTTTTGCATGGTGAGTTCAGAGACCCCAAGCTCCACATCTCTATCTGCTCCCAATGGGAAATTACGCTTAAGAGATATTTCAAGACAATCCCCATATTAACCTATGGAAGAGATATGCATTGCATTCGTGAAAATCGAATTTTGAAGCATTTCACCAACAGGATATGTAAAGCACACCAGTACATGTCCTACCTTTCAAATACACTGTACTCTGCCCACAGGGCTGCCTTGGGCCTAACTTAGGGGTGACTTACATGTAGTAAAAGGGAAGGTTTGGGCCTGGCAAGTGGGTGCTCTTTCCAGGTCGTACTGGCAGTTAAAACTACCCACACAGACACTGCAGTAGGAGGTCTGAGACATGTTTGCAGGGCTACTTAGGTGGGTGGCACAATCAGTGATGCAGGCCCGCTGGTAGCCTTTGATTTACAGGCCCTGGGCACCTCTGGTGCATTTTACTAGGGACTTACTAGTAAATCAAATATGCCAATCATGGATAAACCAAACACCAGTACAATTTAGACAGAGAGCATATGCACTTTAGCACTGGTTATCAGTAGTAAAGTGCCCAGAGTCCTAAAACCAACAAAAACAGGTCAGTAAAACTGGGAGGAAGGAGGCAAAAAGTTTGGGATTCACCCTGTGAAAAAGACAGGGTCCAAAATGTGGGGTTCCAGGGCTTCCAGTAGTGATTCAGTGGGTGTCCTCAGACGTCAAAAGGTTGGGAACCACTGCCGTAAGGGACAGATATTCTAATTCATAGAGCAACGCGGTGCAGCAACCAAAGTTGCTCTGCTGTGCTGCACAAGGTGGAGAAAGCAGCTGAGAACTGTATTCAATACAAATAACCTACTGTTGCTCTCCTCCCCTGTGCTGGTGCACAGACAGGCCACATGATGCAAATATGTGTGAGCTCTTGTATATGGTTTTTAATGGAAATTTTCTAGGCATAGGGTTTTATACTTGAACGGTACAAAATCCTTCCAGTACAAATCCTTTGCCTAGACAATTTCTATAACATCCCACACGTTATATGTGCGGTGCGCATTGCAACACAAATGCAACGTGTACAATGTTTGGAGAAATTAGAATACGTCTCTAACTTTTCAGCTGCTTCAAGGAGGAATTATTTTTTTACGAAAAGCCCCGACCATGTTAGATCAGGTTTTGTGTAAAAAACTATGAATGTTTGTGGTGATGTGCCCATGTACCAACTATGTATGCGTCCTTGACTCAAACTGGCATAAAGCAGTGCAAAGCATAAATTGTGCCACAAAAAGGACGTTTCTAGTGCAAAATACATTTTGTGCTGGAATATAAACGCCTTACTAAATGCCCATGTATATCATGATGTGGAAAGGTTTTCACAGGAATTCTATGAATCCAAATCTCAGTTATACTACTGACTGGATTAACAATATGAGTGCCAGAGTGAACCTGCAGCAGTATTACCCTACGGTGGGTTTCAAAAATACAGGGAGTGCAGAATTATTAGGCAAGTTGTATTTTTGAGGATTCATTTTATTATTGAACAACAACCATGTTCTCAATGAACCCAAAAAACTCATTAATATCAAAGCTGAATATTTTTGGAAGTAGTTTTTAGTTTGTTTTTAGTTTTAGCTATGTTAGGGGGATATCTGTGTGTGCAGGTGACTATTACTGTGCATAATTATTAGGCAACTTAACAAAAAACAAATATATACCCATTTCAATTATTTATTATTACCAGTGAAACCAATATAACATCTCAACATTCACAAATATACATTTCTGACATTCAAAAACAAAACAAAAACAAATCAGTGACCAATATAGCCACCTTTCTTTGCAAGGACACTCAAAAGCCTGCCATCCATGGATTCTGTCAGTGTTTTGATCTGTTCACCATCAACATTGCGTGCAGCAGCAACCACAGCCTCCCAGACACTGTTCAGAGAGGTGTACTGTTTTCCCTCCTTGTAAATCTCACATTTGATGATGGACCACAGGTTCTCAATGGGGTTCAGATCAGGTGAACAAGGAGGCCATGTCATTAGATTTCCTTCTTTTATACCCTTTCTTGCCAGCCACGCTGTGGAGTACTTGGACGCGTGTGATGGAGCATTGTCCTGCATGAAAATCATGTTTTTCTTGAAGGATGCAGACTTCTTCCTGTACCACTGCTTGAAGAAGGTGTCTTCCAGGAACTGGCAGTAGGACTGGGAGTTGAGCTTGACTCCATCCTCAACCCGAAAAGGCCCCACAAGCTCATCTTTGATGATACCAGCCCAAACCAGTACTCCACCTCCACCTTGCTGGCGTCTGAGTCGGACTGGAGCTCTCTGCCCTTTACCAATCCAGCCACGGGCCCATCCATCTGGCCCATCAAGACTCACTCTCATTTCATCAGTCCATAAAACCTTAGAAAAATCAGTCTTGAGATATTTCTTGGCCCAGTCTTGACGCTTCAGCTTGTGTGTCTTGTTCAGTGGTGGTCGTCTTTCAGCCTTTCTTACCTTGGCCATGTCTCTGAGTATTGCACACCTTGTGCTTTTGGGCACTCCAGTGATGTTGCAGCTCTGAAATATGGCCAAACTGGTGGCAAGTGGCATCGTGGCAGCTGCACGCTTGACTTTTCTCAGTTCATGGGCAGTTATTTTGCGCCTTGGTTTTTCCACACGCTTCTTGCGACCCTGTTGACTATTTTGAATGAAACGCTTGATTGTTCGATGATCACGCTTCAGAAGCTTTGCAATTTTAAGAGTGCTGCATCCCTCTGCAAGATATATCACTATTTTTGACTTTTCTGAGCCTGTCAAGTCCTTCTTTTGACCCATTTTGCCAAAGGAAAGGAAGTTGCCTAATAATTATGCACACCTGATATAGGGTGTTGATGTCATTAGACCACACCCCTTCTCATTACAGAGATGCACATCACCTAATATGCTTAATTGGTAGTAGGCTTTCGAGCCTATACAGCTTGGAGTAAGACAACATGCATAAAGAGGATGATGTGGTCAAAATACTCATTTGCCTAATAATTCTGCACTCCCTGTATATCCGAGTGGTATGAATTTTGAAATTACTCAAGACGTTTCTGCATGAGCTGGGAGCATCTGTCCTTTCGCAGTTGTGGGTAAAAATGCCATTAAATTGCTCTGAAAAGAGGAGATCCAGGAATCCTGCAAGTCTTCTGTCAAGGACATTTTGTTCAAGGATGTGCTAGAGTCAAACGGAAACACATCGAAAAAGACCACAAACTAAAACCAAAAAAGTTAAACACGATCTCCTCTTTTTCCTGATATTTCCTGACACTTCCTTCCTGGATTGTTGGGCCCGCAGTATTCCTCCCCACCTCTCTCCCCAACATTCTATCCCTCTGCATTTCATCTCTCTGTCTTTGCTCTCCCCATTTACTCATCTTCTCTCTTTTCATTTATTATCCTATTTGTCCTTGCTTTATACTTGTCTTTCCCTATATTTTTTCATGCTTTCCTTCTTTTCTTTGATTACCTCATCCTTCTTTGGTGAAATCTTTCTAATGTTATTTCTTTGTCTTCCACTCCTGTCTTCCTTTTGTGTCTTTCCGCTTGTCACCCTCTGAGGCATCGATCATGATCGGGCCCTTAATATTTCGAAGTAAAACGCAAATCAAATTCAATTTAGAGGGATTGGAGAGTAACACACACCCCATGCTAAGGCAGACAGGTAGCACAAATGCACTAATTGATTCCGCAGTTTGCACAAGGTTTCAATAGGCACCGATCACAAGCATAAAAAATGCTTTTTGCATAATTGAAACAATTCCATTTTGGGCACAAATGCACATTTGCACCCAAAACAGGATTAGTCACCCAATCGGGGTTCGGGGATTGTGAGTCACCTACAGGGCAAAATTAATACAGACTCGTGTCACGGGGGAATAATATACGAGGCTACTGTAATCTCGTGCAAAAAAGTGTTTTGAGATCACCTAACCATCGGCAATCAGCATTTGGAGGATAGAGCACAAAGTGAGGCACGGCAACAAGTTGAGAGGAGAAGATAGAATGCAAACCGAGGCATTACAACAAGTTGAGAGAAGTTAGAAAACAAAGTGAGGCACTAGAACAATTTGAGAGTTGAGGGTAGAGTACAAAGTGAAGTACGACAAAAAGTTGATAAGAACAGGAAAGAATAAAAAGTGAAGCACTACAACAAGTTCAGAAGATTAGGACAGAATACAAATTGTGGCATTGCAACAGGTTGAGAGGAGAGGGTAGACTACAAAGGGAAGCACTACAAGTTGAGAGGTGTTGGAGTGTAGCTTTTATAATCACAAATTAACATGAACTGCTTGCAAATTAATGTGTAATGATGCTGCATAGAAAGCGCATTAAAATGTTTCTAATGTACGCGTTTGAAATGTGCCCACGGGGAGTGGCCATCAGTGTATACGAAGATTAATGAAAATGACTAATAATGAATTATTAATGTACTAATGTGTGATTCTGTTTTAGCATTAAGAGCTATATGTTAAAGTTTTGTCGAATTAATCATTAGGCCTTAGTTAGCAAGAGTCTGGGCCTAGCTGCCTGGTCTCATATTAAAAGTGTGTTTTTTCTTACATGCACTGTGCTGTCTTCATAAGGACGAGTAGCTGCACTTTTCCAGAAGCTAGATAGAGATGTGTGTAACAGTAGTAAATTCTTTTTCCTGAGACCCAACTTACTCAAGGAGACATTCTTGCTGAATGCAACAGTGTAATTCGTAACAGGTACAAGGTCGCTCAAACCGGTAAAGACAATGGAGCTACTGACTGAAACAAGGAGTGTTACTTTTCTTACCTGCCATCTTACCCGATGAAGACGTAAATCACAGGAGACAATAAACTGCATGAGAACTGTCTTAAGTTAAAATTTTAGTAAGGTGACCACTCAACCATTGGACAGAGATAGTGGTGCACCAAATACTGACCAATGGGAAATTTGAGACTTGTCTGGCAAATTCAATTTAACGTCGTGTCACAAGGAGACATCAGCCATTAGAGGGACACCGCTGCTGTTACTCTGATATTCCGTCTCTATCTTTGCAGTTTTGATTCTTTAAAACCATCCTCACTTTGTCTTGCCCGAGATCCTTTTCTTCTCCTCCCTATGAGGGAAGAACTATTGCCCTATTTGCTGAGACTTTGCTGTCCTGACCTGTCTGATGGCGAATCGACTGCTGTCCTGAGGACGAAGACTGATTCTGTATGCTGACCCATCACGGAGGGTAACTATATGATAATGAAATTGTAATTGTCTGTTTGCCTTTTCTTTCTAGGTACCAACTGCTCTTTTGACAGAGTCCATAGTTCAGATGTTTTCTAAATTTGTGTTGCCAAATTGTTTTGCATGAAGCCCAACATGCTATTGCTAATTCGAGGTTAGTTAAGGAGTTCATTAAACAACTGCAAATAGACAAATGACTGAATCTTTGCTTTGTTGAATAGTGTACTAATGATACTCTGCTAAATAGATACATTTTGACGCTGTGTTTTGTTCAAATGTTAATAATCTTTGCTTTGCTCAAATCTTATTCGAGTTGCCACATTATAACATTGTTGATGTGTTTTCTGGTGTTGAGATTAATAAACTTGCTAGTAGAGTGTAACCAATAGGGAATAAACATCATAAATCTTACTAAATTCATGTGGTTATTCATGGCTGAAAGGTCATGTTGCGCTTCAAATTCATATTGATTTGGTTAACTGATTTGATTGATTTGTTACAGTGACTATTGATGAGGTTATTGATCTATTGATTGACATGTTGGACAGAGATCTCGTCTCAAGGTGTCTCCAATCAGGGTCAAAAGGTTTATTGGCCTAAAACGAGTCCCAGAGTAAGTAAATTACCTAGGGCGGGACGCATTATCAGAGCCGAGGACAGAATAGAAAGTTCAGAGGATACAATACACAGTGGAGTACTATAACAAGTTGAAAAGAGAGGCCAGAATACAAAGTGGAACGCTACAACAAGTTGAGAGGAGATGATAGAATAAACAGAGAACACTATAGCAAGTTGAGAGGAGAGGATAGAATACACGGGAGTACCTTAACACGTGGACAGTCGATGATAGAATAAACAGAGAACACTGTAACAAGTTGAGAGGGGAGGATAGAATACACACCAGAGTAGTACAACAAGTTGACAGGAGGTGTTAGAATAAACAGGGGACACTATAACAATTTGTGAGGAAAGGATAGAATACACAGTGGAGTACTATAACAAGATGACAAGAGATAATAGAATAAACAGGGGACACAGTTGAAAGGAAAGGATAGAATAGAATACAAAGTGAAGCGGTACTACATGTTGGGGCATAGGAACGACTCCCTTAAAACCCAAACGGATGATGCTGCCTTTGCCTGAATTAATAGAAGACTCTAAATACCACATGGCACAGAGTACCTCGCATGTCAGAAGTGTCTACATTACACAGACTTATTGTAGGTAAAATAGCACAAAAATATCCAGAAAAGGGAATTTTTGAATGTGAAAAAGACTAATGGGGCTTGCAACGCTCTAGTAGTAAGTTACACAGTTTGCTTAGTGTGCTTAATTTCTTAATATGAAGACTGATATTATAAAGCTGAATCGGTTTTCCATGTTATTGTCTTTATTGGAAAAGCACAAAAGATAAACAACCGTAAATACTGCCGCAGGAGTACGAGCATTGTATCTGTCTCAGGATTTCTGAATTTCCTAGAAGAGTAGGTTAAATTCCAAATCAAAGAGTGTGCCCTTAAACACGAAGTGAGCAGCGCAAATATCCAGCAAAGGACAGTTCCTGTTTCTTCAAACATGACCAGCAAGTTATGGGGCCAGTCTGGCAATACTGTACAGTCAGCACCCCAAAATAAATATGCAGGAGCACGGAAAATACTCACTTCCGCATATTCATCGGCTGGTCTCCAGTCTTTGAAGCAGGTACATATGTTTACTGAGAGCTGCAGCCCTCGGTTCCCCCTCAGCGGCGCTCTAAATCCATAAATCACGCCTTGCAAGGCCTACTCTTACGACTGTGTGGCCACTATAGGGTGGATTTGGCAACTTCTGGAGACGTAGGCGCACAACAGGAGTTCTGACTCTTCAGCATCACCTGAGTGACTGTCCCAGGCAGGGGTGGGTTGCTCTGAATCAGGTAGTAGGTAAGGACAGCACACCTTCAGGGCAGCTGTGAAGGGGGCAGTAGCTTGAAGTTGTTTCTGCGGGATGTAAGTGTGTCTCTTCTTGGAAATCAAACCCTGCGTGGGAAATAGGATGGGCTATGGTCCTCACGGGTGCACCTGCAAGAAGGAGATGGAGGCATGGCTGGTAAAACACAAAATCTTGCACCATAGAAACACCAGGAACCAAAGAAAATAAGTGAACACCCCTTTTCTCTATAAATGAGGTAGAAAGGTGAGAGCAGACAAGCACATGATCCATGCCTCACAGTGAGGAAATAACCGTTCAATCGCATCCTATAATGACCACTTACCCAGTTGTCCAGGACTATTATTGTGCAGCTGGGGCACTAGGTGCAGGTGTTGGTATTCTTTGATGCAAAGTATTTATGGTGTGAAGCCTGTGTCATTATAAAGGATTAGAAATATAAATTCTTCATAGTGGATGCTCGCCAGGGTGAACCATCCTGAGTTCCAGCCCAGCAGGAGATCACGTGTGGGGTGCTATGTGCTCTAGATGAATGAATGGCCAAGCTGGCAACCACAAGATAGAAGGAGATGGTTAGAAATGGAATATATGCAGCTGTGAAGTATCTAAGAACAAATGTAATCCAGAACAACACTAGGAAAATATAGTGGCACTCCATATAATGCTTAAGGTGAAGCAGCATGTCAGACATCTCTATGGATCCCACTCAAAAAGGATAACCATGTATGGGATTTCCTCTGTGCAAGCAGAACACATCTAAACGTTTTAAGAAAGGCACTGGACGCCCTTGGGTCTTGTAGCCCCAGATGCATAGTAGAACACACTGTGTGGGATCTGTGATGTGCAGGTTTCCTGGCTGGTGGTGTCCAGGGGTAGTAATTCCACTCAATCAATCAATCAATCATTCGCATTTATAAAGCGCGCTACTCACCCATAAGGGTCTCAAGGCGCTGGGGGGGGTGGGGGGGGGTCAGTGTTTGAAGAGCCAGGTCTTGAGCTGCCTTCTGAAGGAGAGGTGTTCAGGTATGGCACGAAGGTGGCTGGGCAGAGAGTTCCAGGTCTTCGCTGCCAGGAAAGAGAAGGATCTTCCTCCGGCGGTGGCTTTGCGGATGCGGGGTACGGCTCCCAGGGCCTGTCCACCACAGTCTCAGTGAGGGTTCTGGAACTACGCTGTGAAACAAGATAGCTGCTCAGTGGCACACCTTCCAGTTGCCCTTGATGCATAGGGAAACACGGAAAGTCCCTGGCTCTAGGGTTCAACATACCTTTCTTTTCCCAGTGTTGATTGCCAGCAGAGACAGCCAATTCCCTGATAAGGACACATTTCTCCAACTACTACTGTTTTAGGGTGAAGCTCTCTGGACGATTCTGTTGGGAAGTCGATGAGACTTTTTTGTCTCATTTCTCTTTCCATGAACTCTTTGTGACAAAGGTTTCATTGGTTTGGTCCACACCGAGTAGGTGGCCATGGTTAGCAGTCTGAACAACCTAGTCTGTGGCAGGCAGCTGGGTTACCATTCTCCAGTGGCTACAACGAACAATACGTTTCCTTCTCTAATGAGTCGACTGACTTTGGGCCTCTTCCTGTAATTGCTTGTAGTGGGAAAAAGTAGAACTCTGATGATGGGCTCTAGTCCATAGCTTGGTCCAAAGAAACACTGAATGGGGAAATATTTGGTCGTTGAATCCAGGTGTGAACCATGCAAGTTGTGGAAGATGTGCAGAATGAATGAACTGGTAGGGGAGACAAGGCCACTATCTCAGAAGGTAATCAATCCAATGGGACCCGAAGGTCCACTCGTAGGAATACAGTCTTAAAAAAAAATGTTTCATGAATGCCTGAGTGCTGATGCTAAGTGGAGCAGCACCCTTACAGGGTTCCATATAAGCCCCTCTGCATGGAATGCATTTTCATCCAGGCATCCTTGAAAAACAAACGTGAACATATTTGAGATGAACAGTAGAGAACCTCACTCTGAGGATTAAAAATGAACTGCCATGTATGAAACTGTGAAAGTCTGTGACCTAGTTTGTGCAAATCCATTGAACCTAGTCAACCAGTACCTTTGGTGGATTAGCAAATTGAGAAATTTGACATCGTTTATCTCAGCTTTGAGCAAATCTATATTTGTAGCACTAGGACGGAACACATTTTCAGTGGCATAAGTATGTTTTCCAAAAAAGGATTTAACAAGATAATGTCTGTTTCATACCGTAAGATCCATAAATAGAGGCCAGCAACGCAGACTGTAGTCAATTCTTTGTGTTTTTTGATCGATAAAACACTAGGCAGAACATTCCCTGAGTTTTCTAAGTTTCTGATTGTTTTTACAGATGATGGAAGCCCTTACACATGGTGGATTGGGAGAGGCAATGAGAAGCATACTTACTGGGGAGGCTCTGGGCCTGGTATTCAGAAATGTGCATGTGGAATCGAACGCAACTGTACTGACGCTAAGTATTATTGCAACTGTGATGCTGACCTGAAACAGTGGTAAGTTACTTTTTAGGAGCAATGGAAATACCCTACTATATTACATGACATTTTATGCTCTGACCATGTAGGTAGGAAACTTGAAACTAATGACTTCACTTAAAAGAAACAAATGTAACTTTCCCTGGGACCTTTAGAAACTGATGTAAGTGGGTTGACATTTGGGTAGCTGGAGTTACAGATTGAGACCTAGCAAATGTGTCTTTGGTTCAGGGCAGGGACATTATTGCGACATTGTTCAAACTACATAGATTGCCAGATAGATGATGCAATCGATGCAATTGTGGCCATACTTGACACTGATTAGTTGCTTGCACGTGAAAAATCCAATGTAAACTCATGGGCCAGATTTATAATGGTATTGTGTTGCCCTTGCCTCACACAAGACGTTGCAATGGTAATGCAGTACTAAAGTCAGATTTACCAAGCAGCACAAGACCACCTTGAGCATCCCTGCATTGCTTAGTAAATTTTGAGTAATGCAAGGCAGCACAAGTCACTGCCTTGCGTTACTCTGTCCTAGGAAGGCATTCCATGGGTGGACGTGGGTGTTCTCACCCATTCACTCATGGATTCTGGCTCATTCCCAAATTAACCAAGATGGGTAAACTTGGGAATGTGTCAAAATGCTACGCCTTCCCAGGGGAGGCGCAACGCGGAGAAATAGCTTCAGTTCTCCATCTTCTTTCCTCTTTGTAAGTGTGCTGCATCCTGCAGCAAACTTAGAAAGATGAAAAAACCTCAGATGATTGTTTTTGTGCAGGAAGCTGTCCCTTCTTGCACAAAAACAATCCTACGTGCAATGCAGGCACCCTTGAATCAAGACGCAAGAGTGCCAGCATTGGTGCTAGGCAGCAAATTGTGCGCCAGCGCATGCAGGGGGAAGAAATGTGCCATATATTAATAAATATGGCACATTTCTGCCCTCTCCCTTTCACACAGTGCAGCTCAGCAAGTTGTCTTGTTGCGTTGAGTGAAAGAATGATAAAAATCTGGCCCGTAGTCTAGGTAGAACAATGTCACATTGTGGCTAGAGTGTATTAGTGAGCTAGAAGTGACTAAAGTAGAGGCTTTTTAAGAAGGTAACAATGGAGATTATAGGTCTGACCTACCTTTCTGATTTGGATTTATAAGCAAAGGTTTGCACTCACGAGTAATTGATTAGAAATGTCAGGATCTTCAGTTACCTAGATTTCAGGGAAGGTGGGTGTTCCACTACTAGCACATGTGTTTTTGAGTAGTTTAAGATCAGTGTGTTGATCTCTGTATTCCAATTGATTGCAAGATTATATTAGATTATATCAGGAACCTGAGTATTTCCATTAGCCATAGCAAAGCTCTGGGACTCTGGGCAAACCACTTGACTTGCTCAACCATCCTTGCTCCATTTCAGGAGACATCAGAAACCAAAGCTTTTAATTTTTTAATCCTTCTGGTAAATTAGAGTTTGCATTCCAGCTCTGTCCTCTGTTGGTGCCAAGAAGCTAAGTCATTTGTGCTTCTAATAAATATTCAACACCAATAACGTTGTCATGCAGCCCCTTTGTCACGTTCTCTGAGCAGTCCGGTATGCCCCGGTGCCAACCATCAAATCAGAGTTGATGCCTCTTTCTTCCATTTCCAAGTATAATGTCACATTCCTAGTAATTGCTTATATATGGAAATCCAGAGTATGATGAGTGATGATCTCACAAACAGATGCCTATACATATTGAAAAGGAGAGGGGAGTGGGTGGATCCTTGTGGGACTAGGTAGACAATCGTAGGCATAGACAATCATCATTTTGACTTGCTCAACTTGGTGTGACAAGCAGGACCAAAATGTCTGCAGGGAAGATCCTGATATTAGATCCATGTGACTAGCCGTACTGCTGGTGCACAGTAACATACATAACCCAATGGGTAAGCTCTATAAGCAGCAATAAGATTTATCAGATCCTGACATTTGTGTTTGAAAATAATATTTTCTTTCATGTTTTGGTAACACTGGTTGGGTTACCTTAAAGAATGTCCTTGGGTATTTAGTTATGCAATCAAATACATTAAACTGACAAGCCAATAAAATCTTTCTGTGTACCCTTCAGAATCTAATAACCCTTTTGTGGGAGATAACGCTTCTATAACTGACAGGCCACTAACAAGCTAGATGTGCCTTTGCTCAAACACCTCAACTGGCACAATGGAAAAAAAAACCCTTCATATTCTTCCTGAGGTGCTTTTATAGAAGCTTCCGCGGTATAAAGTTGCATTCCGCAAGTGGTATTTGCTGTGATCTTTCCTGTACCAGGTTATTTTAGGCTAGCTCTGTGCCTCTACTATGCGTACATTAAACAATGACTATATGGAGAGATGGATGAGGAACATCGATTGCAAACACAGCAGTCATACAAGTGTAAACACAGCAACAAGAGAAGGCTGTATGAGATGTGTAAATCCAAAGCTAAAAAGAGTTTTGTGGCCAGATGTAGGAACCATTTTAGCTGTCACTGAAATTGCAATCCAGTAACTAGTTGTCTAATCTCATACGATCCAATATAAATTCAATAATCGGAAAGGGCATGCCAGGGCATCCCTTCCAACTGCCGAATCAGATCTGTATGTATTCATGTTTTGAGATCAAATTCCAGTCGTAAAAAATTATTCTTTTACCAGTTTCTCAAAAGAAGTGGTAAGTCATTCACAAACAGGTAAGGTTCCCAAGGGACCCCTCTCCCTTTGTGAATGCTGATAAAAACATTTTTAAGTGTAGACATTGGTCGCTTGGACCATTGCCTACTCTTAAAAAATTAATCATACACTTTTCATTTTTTTTTTAAATGCATCCAGTTTTCCTTTAAGGAAAATGCAATTTGTTAAAAAAAGCGCCTTTTTTAAAGACAATCATAAACATGGCGGTCTGCTGACCTCAGCAGGCCATCATCCCTTTGAAGACTGTGATTTCTAGTGCGTCCCAATTTGCAGCCTCTTCATTATTATCCATGAGTTGTGTTGAATTGTGACCCACTAGGAATTTGTAATTTTCAAACCAACATACCAAAACATAGGTGGTTTGGAAATTACCACACCAGTTGCAAAAATATATGGTTGTAAATAGTGACCAGTATTTTGTGGCCAGTTCTAACTACATCCGGCCCTTGATGCTCTCACGTTGCTACCTTTTTACCAACAAAGGCTGTGACCAAGCATACACAAAAGTATATTTGGCCATAAATTCATGGTTATGGCCAAAAATAAGTTATTTAATCATGCCAGGAATTATCTAAAGCATTATTGCAGGCATAAATGGATTTACTATTTTGAATTTCATAAAGAGTACAGAGAAATTTGAGGTAGTAAGTCCCACACAATGAGTTTGAAGTTGGTAAACACCAACAAACAAATAAATTTGTTGGCATTCACAAACTCCAGTCCTGGAAATGGTCAGATTATTACTCTAACCAAGGGATGGAGTAACTCTCTTTCGATTACTCAAAGAGGAACAGGTAATTCCCTCTTTTAGTCTAGGGTTAGTAAAAGGCATTCTATATGGGGAAAACATTGTTCCCCATGGAGAAAAAAAGAAAGAAAAAAATAGATTTGCCCAGCGTGCTTCATTACTCCTAAATTGAAATATACACTTGGAGGTTTCCGTTAGGTGTCTACGGTAAATGCCCAGTACCAATAACGGTCAAAAGTAAACTCGAAAAATATTTTTTTTTTTAAATAGGTTCCCAGTGACTGAACTTAGCAATGATAGTCTTGACTTGAAGCTGTTCTACCGATCTCGACTTTTCAAGATCATAGTCTCCCAAAATATCAGGAACCCCAAAGTAACCGTCAACTAAAAACATCGTAATAACACATAGTAGTGCTTGTTTAAAAATAATTGTTCTCTGTTCCAATATGGCTGACAACATCACAACTAAATCCCATTCAACTTTCTGGCAGCATTCTCAAATAATATAACTTTAATCTAAAAGTCATAGTCATCCCTTTCTCCCATCAGATATGAACCTGCAATCCAAAGGAGCAAACAACTATACCTTCATGCAATGGCTCACCAAAGCAGGATCTGAAAAGATTGCATGCCAGCACCAAAATTATTTTGTGTCTGCCACCTCGCTTGGCAACTGAGGTCTGGGACCACTTCATTAAAAGGATGTGAATGTACATGTAGTGTTCGCACACCTTGAGTGTAGCAGAATTCGCGTGACTAGTCTAGTGTGAAAGCACATAGAGACTGTCTGCTGTTAGCCCAGAGGCTAAAGTGGTGCAAAGAACCACCAAACTGGGGGTCAACAACAGCTTCTCCCATTCTGGATGATTCAAGCAATTGGGAAAAAAGCTTAATTGAATCTATATATCACTCCATTAGGTGTATTTAATTTAATATGTTTGGGTCATATTTAAAAATAACCTTAAGCATACTCAAATTATCGTTTAGACCTGTCGCCTAGCAGTGGCAGAATGGATGAACAGCAGCACTCTAAAACTTAAATCTAACAAGACACTAGTTCAGATTCTGGGATATGACTATTTCCAGACAAGACGGGATTAAGGCAGAGGCAGATCCTCTGCAATGGCAGAGGATAGTCGCCCCACTGGCTAAGAGCCAGCAGCATAAAAATAAAACAATATTTGACAACTTTTGTGATCTTGTTCCTCATGACAGCCAAGCATAGGACTATGATACGTTGTGTTTGAATATCAGTCAATGCGAGCATAGTGGGGAACTGGTCAGTGGTTTTATCAATGCATTGGGAGAACACCTGACACATTTTAAACACTCACCTTATGGGGTAGCTTTGAATAGCCTTATCTTAAAGTACATATTGGTCCTAGCAAGTGACTTGGTTGATAAGGAGGTAAGCAGTCTTCCAATCTCCACAAGATGCGATAGGGGGAGCTGCAGTAACTTAATTTTATTGTCTTCTGAATTGGCATGTTCCACTGTGCACTATAAGGTTGTTATAAATTGTATGAGCAATCATAATCCTCTGCTCTCAGTTTTGAATCACCAGCTAAAAGATTATGATGCACCAAGTACTGTGGTAGCGTGTATCCAAATAAGAAGGTCCTGAGAATAAAGTGGGAAAAGATAAATGTAGAACATTTCAACAGGCAGATTGTTGGGCAGAAGATGCACTTAATATCAACTTGTTTATCAGCATATGCACCAGGCAAAGTTGTAAGAACAGGCTTTGAGAGCTTGTGCAAAGCTATCTCAGACAACTTAATTAAAGATAAGTCCCTAAGGGAAAACTGTTGCATAGATGGTTCAAGAATGGTCCTTAGCCCATAGGAACCTTAAGGCTCTCTTCAAAATGAATCATCACCTGGTAGGGGAGATTAAAGTAGCAAGAAATCTGTATAAAGGAAGCACAGAGGAGAAGAAATGGGAGATCCGAGCTCTAGCATGGGAAGAACTTCAATTAACAGCTTCGGTTGAAGGGAACAAGTTATTTTGGGATACAATTATTCAGCGTTTCTTTTCCGATAGTGCTACACCGGAGATAGTGTTAGTGATCCCTGTGGACCTATGTGTGGCCCATTTTCAGCTATTTTTCAATCTGAATCTACTCTTCTTAGTACCACCTCAAACCAGGAATTAGATCTGTCTGGCCCAAGTTCCTAGAATTCTCTGGCTATCATTGATGGTGAAGAAGTGATTAATGACATTGATAAATTTGCAACAGGGAAAGCACCAGGTGCAGGTTGGGTGCCTGCAGATATTTTCAAATCTAACATAGACCTGTGGGCTCCTCTTCTAACTAATGTGTATGGAAATGTTGTGAAGGGTCAAATCCAGAACTCCTGAAAAACTGCTATAATTATCTCAGTTTATAGAAAGGGAGATCGTCATTCTCCATCCTGCTATCGACCTATAACACTGATTGATTCCAGCATGTAAATACTTGGCAGGGTCCTCTTTGTGGAGCTGGAATCATGGGCTACTCAGCATAACATTTTGTCAAATCTCCAATTCAGGTTTAGACCAGAGCTCAGCACAGTAGATCAGTGCCTAAATCTTTATTTAATACACAGGAAATATGTTCAGACAAAAAAGGGGTTGCTTTGACTGCCGTTTATTGATCTATTAAGTGCCTTTGACCTGGTAAATCATGGTAAACGTTTGTCAGTGATGGAATCTATGGGAGTTGAGCCTGAGCTTATTAATCAAGCTCCTTCACCTGGACCTTACGGTCCAAGTTCGATATGGCAAGCAGGTGAAACCAACCCCTATATTAAATCCATGCGTGGAGTAAGACAGGGATGCATCCTTGCTCCATTTCTATTTGAGTTATAGATAAATAGAATTTCTAAATTTTGGGTGGAGGTTGGGAAGGACATTCCTTGTATAGGAGGACAAAAACCCTATTTTACTCCACACTGATGACTCAGTGTTAATTGCACATATGGCTAATGGCTTGCAAACTCTATTGGACGCATTTTCTAATTTTATGGTTAACTTGGATGTCAGGTTGAATCAGTCCAAATCCCACATCAAGACTTGAGAGCCACGTACCACTAAATCTAAAACTTATGTCATGGGGAATTCTACCCTGGAGAAAGTAAATGCTTTCAATTAATTGGGGATTTTATTTAGTTTTTCCTCCCAATGGAAATCACTTTTAACTGCCAGGGCACGGAGCCTTGAAGTAAGATAGAGGTAATTTTCACATTTGCTAAAAAGTTGGGGCAGAAACACAACAAAGAAATGCTTTAGCAGTACAAAACAAAATGTATTTTGACATGTACATATGGGGCGGGCCTGTGGGGGCATGTTGAAACCCTTCAGGAAATCGAAAATTGTTTTTTACGTATATTATTAATGCTTCTCTAGGGCTCTGAAACAGTTCTCCCTTATCTAGAAGGCTTCCTAGGGCTAGCCCCACTGTTATTGTGGATCAAGACTTGGGTAAATCCAGAGGCAGGGTTGGCCCGCTCTTGTATTTTGAATTGTCTGGTTCTGGATGGGGTGGCATAAATCCCTTGGGTGACCTACCTAAAGAAGGGCTTTGCCCTATTAGGTTAAAAGGACCTTTTTGATCATCCTTCTATCATCACCCAAAAAAGTAAGGAGGAAGTAAAACCGTGCTATCTAAATTATTGCTCAAATACTGGGCTTTAGAAATGCCAGTCCGTGGTAGCTATTCAACCTCCACAACAGATAATCTGGAACCATATCTTCTATGCATAATAAACCCTCATCCTTGCTGCCACTTATCCCATTTCATATTTTTTATGATACATCTTAAGGTAGCTTCCCCGGTCCAAGGAGTTTGGTCCCATGATTTACTGTCCTGAAAATGTAAGGACCCAAGAAATCTAAATTAATTTTTATTACCTGTATTGCGGAAGACCAAATTGAGAACAAATCAGGAGGGCTTAACGTACTTCCTAAATTTCCCAGGTATATGGAAACATGCTTCACTGTTTTGAATTTGGAAATCAATAGCTCTCAGAAAGAGATACGGGATAATCTCCCTGTGATAAAATGTGGGTGGGAATGTATTGTCATATGCTGATGTGGGTGAAAATGTATTGTCACATGTTTAAATACTGAATGTTTTATGGAAATGAGGGTTTTTATTCATTCTCTTTTTTTACCCGGACAAATATTGCATCTTTTGTTTTTTAATTCTGTCTTTTATGGCCAATGGCCGAAAAAAGAAAGTATGACTATGACTACATGAATGAGAAAAAGGCAGTAATCTTTTTTTTTGGACTTGCATTTATGACTTGTAGTGACTACCTAGCCTCACCCTGCAACCTTCATTGAACTTTACGTAGTTATATTTTATTTTTTGATGATCATTACACATTGTTTTTCCCACCCTGGGTGTGTTAGTAAACTGTATAAATAATAAGAGATTTGATATCTCGACACAAAGAAAAACGAACTATGAGGGACTTGGATCGCATTAGTGATTTACAGCTATAGGGAAATAGTTTGAGTCACTTCTTTCTGTTCAGGAGATTTTAATCTACCATTGTTGTAACTAAAAAATAATTGAAATCAGTTTCAATATGTGTATCATGACTTGGATATCATACACTGGTGGGTTCTGTAAGAGGTGGTGGGTTTAGTAAATCTGTAAGATGCATGACTTATTTACAGCGGGAGTTATTGGTTAATAAAAGTTAGCTTTATGAGTACGAAAGCCTTCAGCCACAGGTTTGCTGGCTTGCTTCATCAGAGGGCTTCTCCTTACATTAGTTATGTTGATAGTCAATGTGGGCTGCAACCATGAAAATCAGTGTGGATTCGAACAGTCTCATTGATGAGGGAGTGGTGTGGGTGTACTAATTAGAAACTGAGGGGAAAATGAACATGGTTACAATTGTCTAGTGATGACTTCTTCCTGCCCACAGTGTAGAGACAGAGGGGGAAATTAACATGGTTACAATTGTCTAGTGATGACTTCTTCCTGTCCCCAGTGTGCAGGATTAAAAAAGTAGGGGAATGCTTTGACTCGTCTGACACTGATTAAATAGTACCCTGTTTTTTACTCTGCTATTAAGATTTTTTATTACCTAGAAAATGTATGAGTGATTGGGATCTTTTCTATGAAGTAATGTTTATGAGGCCATACATGTATTGCTGTATTAAATTTAAAAAGAATGGTTATGTAGAAACAGATAAAGTATTTTGTTTGACATTTGGAAGAGCCCCCAGGAACAAAATACATTGGGTAAACATCGGAAGCCTTAATGCTCCCTTTAAATTGAAGATTGCAGTTGTTTGGATGGGCTAGTGAGGCCTTTAAAGCAATTTGCTCAGATACATGGGGGGCATTTCAGTCATCCATTGAAGGTGGCATATGAAGGCAAAGTTGTCCCTGAGGTTATGTTCCGTTTGTAGATGTATAGAGATTAGGGCAGGCAGAAATCATTTCACAAAATTGCAAGATTATCTGCTCAAACGTTGCCTCAAATTGTGGAGGCAACAGCATAACATTTTAAATCAGACCACTTAAATGTTCTAGAGAGCAGGACGGAAATATCTTCTGAATTTTTTTAGGACGGTGTTTATGAATAACTCATACCTATTGCTTCACATGATCTTTTGGGAAACGGTAAATAAGATGTCTGCATCAGCAAATCATTAATTGAGTCCAAATTGTTATATCTTGTAGCAAAATGTAAAGAGATTTGTTAACAAAAGTGAAAAAATGGACGAGTAGGAAAATAAATTAAGTTTACACATGTTACATTAAATCACTTCAAACCTCCTGTTAATTTCCCCGATGGGTCTTCAGAAACGCCTCAGAAATGTATCAGTTAGAAATTAGGACTAGTTTAGGATTGGGATTAACTTCATATCAAGTGGAATTGCATATGGTGAGTAACATGAGGAAAGATGCACCTGTTTTTTAGTTCGAAAATAATACGTAACTTTTAAACATGTACTTATGGATAGTCCTCTAATAAACAACGTTTTCCATGATAATAATGGAGTGACAAAGGCTGATAATAAAGACATAAATTGAAGAATTTAGAACATGCTGCGGTGAGTGTGACAATATTTGTCTTGTCATATTGCAAGCCCTATATAAAAACTGTGTGTAAATGAAGATGTTTTAGTGTGTTTCAATTAAAAAATCAGATGGTTGTGTATGAATTGACTTGCTTCATTTATTTTTTGTTTTGTTGCGATGAAATGTACGATAGGTACATATTTTAAACTGTTAATTTATATATACATTCGACTGTCTTTTAAGACCTTTTCCACCTCTCACTCTCGGTTTCACACAGGAGAAGGGACAGTGGATTTTTGTCTTACAAAGATCATTTACCGGTGATGCAGGTGGTGGTCGGAGACACAAACAGACCAGGCTCAGAGGCTAAGCTTTCGGTGGGGCCACTGCGCTGCTATGGAGACCGTAAGTTCTGAACTTAAGGATATCTGGAGTTACATGTATTTTGTTTCTGTCTATTGACAACATTCACTACTACATTTTATCTTAGTTGGACAACTGTTTTCAAAACTGGAGGAGATGCCAAATTTCCAGGACTTTTATGTGTGTCAAAGGGTAGACATTTCGTGCATAAAAACGTTATTATCAAAGGGAACGGTTTTCTGTGTTAATGTTTTATACTTCAATATTACCTGAATAAAAAAAAAATCTTCATGATATCTTTTTTTCTTTGAATCATTTATTACATTCTACTTCAATAACTCTATGTATGGATTCCATTAGCAAAAAATATGTTTTAAAAGCCCAGTTATTCGCTGCTCTGAAAGGAGAGCATTGGAAAAGACAAGTTTGTGTGTTTTTCACTACCCTAGCATAAGATCCGTTGGAATGTAGGCGTCGCGCTAGCACCAGTGGCACCTTTACTCCTGTCAGCTGCCGGGATCTACAGAATGCACTGAACAGTATGCCACGGCGAGAGGCACTTCTCAACTGTCATTGAAGCACAGACTTTCAACTATTAGTTTGATAGCAGGAACTATATATTTGGGTATCTGTGGGAAGGAAGCGCAGAGGACAATGTGGAAGAATGGCAAGATATAAGCATATTTCTTGTTCATGCTCGGGGCGAAGGAAATGTAATTTTTAGGATAGGAGGGCACTTGGCAGAAGAACAGGGGTTGTTTTTTGTTGGGCAGGGGAGAAGTAGTTAATAGCAAGGTTAGTACGGGTGGGTGGCAGGACAGCAGTATTTAAAAAGTTGGTGAGAGAATGTTATTGCAGATGGTGATGGGGATGGGTGACAAGACACAAGGGATAGTTTTTAATATTCATGCAACAGAGTGTAGGGTCACTTTGAGAGGTGCGGCTGTGTTGTGCATGACTTCCCCATAGCCTCTCGACAACTGTGCTGCTCAACTGACCACGAAAAGAGGTGGATTGTGTAGTAAGGGCTTTCCGTGACATAAAATGCACATACGTAAGCAAATGTTGTTTACCTTTGGGGGTCTGAGCTGCAGCACAGATAACGGAACGTGTTAACCAATCTTGCTGTGTCATGAAGAAATCCCAGGCTGTTCTGTCTGGGCTCTCCAATAGGCTGTCAGAGCTTTGCTGGAAAGCAGAAAGCACAGCTTCTTGAGGGTAGACAAGGCACAGAGGCCATTATTTATGAAAAATGACTCACAACTGCGCTAGTGCAGTTGTGTGTCATTTTTTTTTAACATGAACTAACATCATTCCCTAGCGCCATCCGTGCGCCATATTTAAGAAATAACACACAATGGCGTTAAGGAATGGTTAATGTAAAAAAAAATGACGTTAACCATTGCGACATGCCATAAGGAAAAATTATGCTAATGCTGCAAAAGTGACACTAGACTGTTTTGCGGCACTTACATATGTCACAAAATGGGCTAGGGCCATTTATTTACTGCATTAGCATCAAAACAAAACACACAAGCAGGAAAAAATGGAATTGAAAGGGAAGATGTAATTTGCAGGTCAGGACAGACCCCAGGGAGACCCTAATCACCCATGTACCAGTCAGGAGAGTCCCGAAAATGCCCAGGAGAAGGAGAAGAAGAAGCGCAAGTGTCGCTTTAGTTAGAAGGAGCATAACATCCTGGTCAGAGAGGTGACAGCAGCGCTTAATTTGTGCCTGTTGTTTCCAGTGCTGAGCACCAGCACTTATTTTTGAGGGCCAGGGCTTATTCTTCTGTCACAAGCATTTGCTGCGAGCAAAAGACACATATGGGAAAGATGGAAGAAGGGAAAAACGAAAAAAGCGTCACAAAGGGAGAAAGCAGAAGGCTGCAAAAGGGAGCTGAAGGGGCAGGGAGTGGCTGTAACTGGATTGAAGAGGCCCGAGATGACTTCAGGATTACGCTGTGTCAGTATTTTGTGTTCACACATTTAATTGCAGCAGCCGCATGTTTAAGAGGGGGGTGTTGGGCACAGCACGTTTTTATTCACATATTAAGCACTGGGTGATGGAGCACCAACACAAGCTCTTCATCACCTCCAAATTGCCAGTCGGTAGGAGAGACGCAATATAGCAGGCAATAGTAGATAAAGTCAACAGTGTGGCAGAGGTGAAGAAGTCTGTCACCGAGTGCAAGAAGCACTGGCATGATTGCAAGTGTGGGACTAAGGAGAAACTGGCCAGGAACCGAAAGGCAGCCCTGCAGTCCGGAGGTGGATGTCCCACACCACAGGAGGGCCTGGATAAGATGGAGGAGATGGTCACTGGAATCTCAGGACAGGATAGCGCAGACTACCGAGAACCACAACAAATGCAGGGTAAGTTGCAAGGGGGGAATATCTGGAATTCCACAAATGGCAGAAGGGGGAGGCACATAGGACACACTCAATGCATTCTAAAGGGCTACATAAAGACACATGGGCCCTGAATCAAGATACGCCATCCCCAACCCAGCCACACACATACTGACGCTTTGGTTGTGCTATGCACTCCAACATATACCCAACATGGACATAGGCCACTCACTATGGCTATACTCACCATGTAAATATGCAGCACATTGCCTGGAATAGACGTGAAATAGTGTGGCTGTGCCACAACAACACCCATTGCATATTGTCAGAACCCCAATACCTACACAACTTAGACATCAGAGACCAGGACTGAAGTCAATTCCACCCCGGGGGTGGTGTCAGGGTGGTGTAACTGGCCAAAATGCTTCCCTTCCTCCTTGTTGCATTGCCCATCTAATGTGTGCTGCATCTTGCAGCCCACATTGAAATGCCACCTTAGCAAAAATAGCTTGTACATGTGCAAGAAGGGACACCTCCCTCCACATTAATAAATTATCCCCTCATGGCAGGCACTCTTCATCATGCTGTGACGATGCCTGTGTTGGTGCAGGGAGAACAAATCTGTGCAGGCACAGGGACAAGTGAGGGATGTACCACATTCAAGTAAACATGGCACATCACTGCATTTCTAAACTGGTGCGGTGTCATGCAACACATATTGTTGCTTCCCTGAGCTGTGCCACTTGAGAAAAAATATGCCCTAAAGCTTGCAACCTGTGTAATACAACCCACACAGGGTGAATCCACAACAACTCAGAGACAACTACAGTGGCCATATGGGAATGGACACAAAATAAAACACATACAGCATATGGGGCATGTCTGTGAACATCGTCTGTGCAGCTGTAGAAGTAGCTGCAATCTCACCATCTGACAAGATAGAGTCCCAGATTTAACAGAAAGTGATGGTGCATGGCACTGTGCCAAATTTGGCATTGTCATGCACCGTCATTTTCAAAAGGCAGGGATGAACCGTATTTAAAGGAATACAGCGCACCCCTGTGTTTCCCCCCTGTGCCAGCGGTAAATTAGCTGTTGTGTGCCAATGTGGCAACCTTTGCACCATATAATTTACCCAGATGGGAGTACCAGTACAAATAATTTGTGTGGTACAGAAGAAGCTAACCGTATCAGTGATGGGCACCTGTCAGTGTTGCAGAATACAGTTCCAATTTTGGCTGTTGTCAGATGTGCCACACTTGCCAACAATGAAACTGCAAGACCCCACCAATGACAGTTGCAGTTCCATACTTACCTGTCCAGGATAAAGTGTACATACACATTGTGAATGGCTGGAACAGTCAATGGCAAATGTATTGACTACTTGATGTAATTTACCAGCCAATCTGACAGCTTCTTGGTCTTTGGGGATGCCCATGGTAATCCTTGGAAATCAAGACAGTAAGCATGCCCTAGGCCATTCCTCCAACTTGGCCAGTGCACACATGAGAACCCTCAGACATTCAATCAACATGGAGAAAAACTAGTCTTATACAAACAGGATTTACTGTAAAATATTACTAACCATATACCTAATACTATCCTAAAAACTACCCTACTCTAAACTTACCTAAACTAACTTAACTTACAACTACACCTATCTCACCTATTCTAAACTTATCTTACACATGTAGCACCACACTCTACACATTGTCCCCCCCCAGCCCCCTTAGGAGACAATATACTAGTACAACAACATAAACTATGATTACACATGTACTAACTTAACTTATGGTCTAAACAAATATATATTTGATATATCTAATTTTTTTTATTTTTTTTTATACACAAATATCCCAACATGACCCCCCCACTCAACCCCGCATGAAAATCAGTGCTAAAACCCACCCCCCAACTATACTTAATGTAACCTATGCCTACCCTACACTACTACACTAACATAAAACTACCAATCTAAAACTATTACAGTAAAAGGGAGGGGAAGGAACTGGGAGGCTGTGGCACTAGCATTTTACATTTTATTCAATTTCTTTTTTTAGGAACTTTAACATCTTCTTGTTGTCCGCACTCTCCTTCTCCAGCCTGTCCATTCTGGCCATTATGTTGGCCACGTCCCGTCTCATGTCCCTTTCAAAGTTAGTGCTCATGACCGCAGCAGGTGGTGCACAGGTGCCTGGCTTCTTACAGGTGTAGCAGACATGGAGGAGCTTGGACCTGCTGAGCCCCCCTGCACCCCTGATGTTTTCCCCAAATTGTCCTTCTTCTGCAGTTGCTGTGGAGGTCCCCCATGTGCAAACGCATGCCGTTCCCCTGTGGCCTTTTCCTTGCGGAACCTCCTTCCAATCCTGTGGTATTCAGCATCCACTTCCAAAATGTGCCTGTACCTTTTAGCCCTTTTGTGGTATGCATGCGGTCACTCATGTGTCATATTGGCAGCTGAACAAATAAGGAGAATCAAGCATTACATACATTATTGGGTGGAGGTAGAACAGACATATAGGCCATCATTACGACCCTGGCGGTGGGTAATAAAGTGGCGGTGATACCGCCAACAGGCTGGTGGTAATTACTGCCAAATTATGACCATGGCGGTGATATCTCCCATAGACAGCCAAAGTACCATACCGACCGCCAGGGCAGAAACAACAGTCACCACGGCGGTAGCCGCCTACAGCCAGGTGGAAGACAAAGTACCGCCCACCATATTTTGACACAGGAAACCACCTTTTCCGGGGCGGTAACAACACCATCAAAAGCCTGGCGGAAACAGTGCACAAAAGTCAAAGGACTTACCTTTGGAGACACAAGGAAGAACCACACCGCCATGGAACCCGAACTGCAAGTTTTCTCAGTGATCTTCTACGTTATGCTCCACCTGGAACACAAACGGCGGCGAAGACGACCACGGTGAGTACACCCACCGAGCACAAAAGGGAGGATGGGAGGAAAATGAAAGTGACACACACATGCACAACACACACCCGACACACACACCATACACACAACCAGCTGCATTACAAAAACAACTTGACCCTGAAAATCTGAAGAATAAGGCAAGGACAACCGGAATAGACATAAGTGATTGTAATCAGTTCAACAAGAAAAATCAATAATCCTATTTGGCCATGAAACAGATATGTGCACTTGTATAAAAAAAAAGGGACACTGCCCAGCCAATAGTTCAAAGGGCCCACATGGCCACAGGGCACAGTCAAAGGCCCAACTCGAATCCTGCCCAAATCTGGAAAGAACACTGCAAGGGCATCAGTTGCCAAATAGACAAGCACCTCGGGGGGGGCAACTCAGCCAGATGCAGGAACAAACCCACTGGTTCTGGAGGGAGCAACATGCCCTGTGCTTTGTCCTGGGGAGTGCAAGGCCACAATCTCTCAAGTGGGTGTCTTTCCCACTGGTTCTGGAGGGGGCAACATGCCCTGTGCTTTGTACTGAGGAGTGCAAGGCCACAGTCTCTCAAGTGGGTGTCTTCCTCACTGGTTCTGGAGGGAGCAACATGCCCTGTGCTTTGTCCTTGGGGGTGCAAAGCCACAGTCTCTCAGGTGGGTGTCTTCCCCACTGGTTCTGGAGGGAGCAGCATGCCCTGTGCTTTGTCCTGGGGAGTACAAGTCCACAGTCTCTCAAGTGGGTGTCTTCCCGCTGGTTCTGGAGGGGGCAACGTGTCCTGTGTTTTGTCCTGGGGAGTGCAAGGCCACAGTCTCAGGAGTGGGTGACTTTCCCACTGGTTCTGGAGGGGGCAGCCAGCACAGTAGCCACTGGAGGGTGGACTACATGGCGTCCGCCGGTGGTGATGGCTGCATGCTGGTGGTGGTTGGAGGAGGCTCCTGGTCAGCCTCTGCACTCTGTGATGGCTACACTGTGGTGGTGTTTGGATGAGGCTCCTGGTCTGCCCCTGCAATCTGTGATGGATTCACTGTGGTGGTTGGAGGAGGCTACTGGTCAGCCCCTGCACTCTGTGATGGCTGCACTGTGGTGGTGGTTGGGGAGACTCCTGGTCAGCCCCTGCACTCTGTGATGGCTGCACTGTGGTAGTGTTGGTTGGGGAAGGCTCCTGGTCAGCCCTTGCACTCTGTGATGGCTACACTGTGGTGGCGTTTGGGGGAAGCTCCTGGTCAGCCCCGGCACTCTGTGATGGCAGCACAACCACAGCTGGCGGTGGGGGCCCTGTGACAGCTGGTGATGGTTGTGTTTGACTGACAGGTTCCGCTGGCATAGAGTGCCTCTTCTCCTCCTGGTCATGGTTTGGGGATCCCTTACCCTTCCTGGCAGGGGTGGATAGGCTCTTCCTCCCCTCTCCCTGGTGGTGCAGGGTCCTTCCCCTTCTTCCCAGCTGGTGCAGGCTCCTTCCACTTCCTCCCAGCTGGTGCAGGATCCTTCCCCCTCTTTACAGCTGGTGCAGGCTCCTTCCCCTTCTTCACAGCTGGTGCAGGCTCCTTTCCCTTCTTTCCAGCTGGTGTAGGCTCCTTCCCCTTCTTCCCAGGTCGTGCTGCCTCCTTCCCCTTCAGTATTGTTGGTCTGGTATCCCTACCATCATGAGTAGGTGGTGTTACCACTGTCCCCGTGGACTGTTTGGCTGAGGTGCTGGGCTGGGTCCTTGCTACTCTGCTCATATGTGCAGGACAGATGGGGGAGGGAAGAGGTCAATCATGGAAAAGAAAAGCGTTTTAGGTAAGTTGGGGTGGGAAGAGGGAGGAGTAATAGGAGTGGAGGATAAGGGAGTGGTTGTCGGAGGTGTATGTCTGCTGGATTTGGGTGCAGGTGCATGGGTTGTATGCTGTTGTGAGATGGATGACTGTTGGGTGTCTGAATGCTTGCGTTTGTGTCCTTTAGGAAGGGGGAACATACACAGTGGGAGAGGACACGTGCATGGATGTTGTGGAGGTGTCTGCCAGTAAGTTGTGTGTTTTGCTTGGTATGGTGATGGTGCTGGTAGTGGATATTGATGTAGTGCATGCAGGTGTGAGTGTGGACGTAACTGGGTGAGAGGTGGAGGAGTAGGAGGGGGGGAGACAGTGGAGACAGTGGATGTTGTTGTGTCTGCAACTGAATGGTGTTTGTGTGAGTGCCTGTGGGATTTAGTGTGGTACTTGTGTTTGCCTGTTCCACTCTTGGGTGTTGTCTTGTGTGCATGCTTGTCTGTATGTGTGCTTGGGATGGCCTGGGTTTGAGGAGAATGGGATTGGGAAGTGGACGTTGGAGGGGGGACAGCTGAAACAGGGACAATGGCTGCCATCAGAAACGGAGGCCAGAGTCTGAATCGATCTCTTTTGGGCTGCCAATCCATTTTGAATGCCCTCCAGAAATGCATTGCATTGCTGCATCTAGGATGCCAGCCCCTTGATGGCATTCACAATGGTTGATTTCCCTACAGAGATGGATCTCAGGAGGTCAATAACCTCCTCACTCAGGGCAGCAGGGCTCACTGTGGCAGGGCCTGAGGTGCCTGGGGCGAAGGAGATGCCCACCTTCCTGGGTGAACAGGCACAGGCAACTCGCTGAGTGGCTACTGGGTGGGTGGTGCTGGTACCAGGGTTGCGGCTGTACCTGCAGCTGGGGAGGTCACAGTGGTGTCTGCCACCACCAGGAAGCTCCCATTGGAGGAGGTATCAGAGTCTGTGTTGTCCCCTCCAGTCTCCGCCGTGGTGCTCCCCTTGCCCGCCATCCCACTGGTTCCCTCAGCATCAGTGGACTCTGCCTCCAGGGCTCCCTCTGTCACCGGTGCCTCTGCTCCTCCTCCAGATGATGCTAATGCACATAAGGATGACAAAACAAGAAAGGGGGGGAGAGAGACAAAGGATACACAGGGTCAATGACTGCACCAACAGGGTCAATGACTGCACCAACACCACCGTTGGCGTACACAGCACCCTCACACACAGGGAACAGGCCTACGCACTATGCATTGCACAACCAGTGAAATGGCTAGTCACTAAGGAATGAGGAGGGGCACACACTGCCAACTGCAGCACACCTGGGTCCCACGCATCCCTGCCCAGAAGTGAATACTAACAAGCTAGGTAAGCAATATTTTACATTCAAACCCTTAGCCACCAGAGGACCTACGCTGCTATTTCTGGCCTGGCCTAGGGGCACCCAAGGACACACAATCACCACCCGTATACCACCCCACCAGCTGTAAGTTGTTATGATAGCCACTGTGGCTGCTGTAATGCCCTCAAGCACCCATCCAGCTCAGGGTAGGCCACCACCAGTATGCGGGCCATCAGGGGATCAGGGTCCAACATGCACCCCTTCCACTTTGGGAGGCCATCCCCAGCTGGGCCTCCGCGGTCCTCCATGCTCAGTGTCTCAGGTCCTCCCACCGCTTACCACAGTGGGTGCTCTGCCTGCCATAGACCCCCAGGGTCTGCACCTCCTTTGCGATGGCATGCCATATTCCCTTTTTTTGATGGCCGCTGGCCTGCAGAGGCAATACAGACAGGAGAACACCATTAGACAAACAGTACAGCCTGTCACAGAAATGGCCCACCATACCTGTTTGCATCACCATTGGCACACACATAGCCCAGCAGACAACATGTACACCGTCAAGAGGACATACACCCACCCCCCTTACACGATTCCTTTACACACAACTCCATGCATTCATGCCACATGCATCGTGCCCACAGTGTACTCACCTGTTGGTCTGGAGGCCCATACAGCAGTCCGTACTGGGGTAGGACCCCATCCACCAGTCACTCCAACTCCTCAGAAGTGAAGACTGGGGCCCTTTCCTCAGTCATAAGGGCCATGGTAGGTTCCAGACACAGGTCACACCAGCACATGCAGTGTAGGTCCTCTCCTATGGAAGATCAGGAAACAAGTGAGGAATCAGATAGAAAATGGCGGTCACGTCCACGGTGGTGCATACCGTCACCGCTGCGTTGATCCCCATTGGCCACTGTACCCCATAGGGCCTAATATTATCCAATGAGGAATTGCATGGCAGTTCACGACCACCTACCGCTATGGCGCACAATGTCGGCGGCATTAACTCACTTCCACCTGTCCCTCCACACAGGACAGGCAGTCGCCATTTCAGGGGAGGCCTATCGATAATTGTTGCGTCACAGGATAAATAGGCACATACTTTATAAATTACACTGTCCCATAACATGTTTCCACAATGTGGACTGCTGTTGTGGCCCCATTGTTCAGTTTGTGACACCCTACTCACTCTTTTGTCACTTAGATACCTACCGCTGCAGATGAATAGGAGATGGAGAAATACCCCTGTGGACAGAGCCCTGGTGGACTTGGCTACACTGGAGGACAGGCACATAATACCTATAGACTGGACAGGGCCACAATCACAGAGCTGTGTGCCCAATTGAAACCTGACCTGATATCAGCTATCCGTCAGCCCACTGGGATCCCCCCTCTTGTGCAGGTTCTATCAGTGCTCCATTTCCTGGCAACTGGTTCTTTCCAAGTGACAGTGGTCTTGGCAGCAGGAATGTCACAGCCAATGTTCTCAATCGTGCTAGCAAGAGTCTTGTCTGTCCTGATTAAAAACACATGTGAAGCTACATTGCTTTACCCAAGGTTGAGGATTTGGCCACTGTGAAGGCCGGATTTTATGCAATGGGACATATCCCCAATATAATTGGGGTTATTGACGGAACACATATTGCATTTGTACCCCCCGCCAGAATGAACAGGTGTTCAGGAACCGTAAGAGTTTCCACTCCATGAATGTGCAGAGGATGTGCCTGGTGGACCCGTATATCTCCCACGCCAATGCTAAGTATCCTGGATTGGTGCATGATGCCTTTGTCCTAAGGAATAGCATCATCCCAAATGTTATGTCCCAACTACAGAGGCACAGGGTGTGACTAATAGGTGAGCCTGGGTTCCCACCCAGTATATGTGTGGCTATGGTGTCGGCCATATAGGATAGTGTGTGGCTAAATGTTGTCCCTCAATATTTGCAGGTGACACTGGTTACCCAAACGTAACATGGCTGCCATTCCCTGTGAGGAATACCAGGACTAAGGTGGAAGAACGTTATAATGAGGCATATGGGTGAACCAGAGGAATAATTGAAAGGACCTTTGGCCTCCTGAAGGCCAGGTTCAGGTGCCTGCATCTGACAGGTGGATCCCTGTGCTACTCACCCAAGAAAGTCTGCCAGATAGTCGTGGCATGCTGCATGTTGCACAACCTGGCCCTCAGACACCATGTACCTTTTCTGCAGGAGGAGGAGACTGGAGATGGCCCTGTGGCAGCAGTGGACCCTGAGGACAGTGAGGATAAGGACGCAGAAGATGAGGATGTGGACAACAGAACATTGGTGATACGTCAGTACTTCCAATGACACACAGGTGAGACAGTGCAACTTCACATTTCTATGAGTAGTGGTGTATTCTGTGCGGCATTGGCATTACCCACTTCTTTCCCCTACTTACTGTTACCTATGGATATTCATTTTACAGATGTTGTTTTTTTGGCAACATTCTCCTGATGTGATCACAACCGCCAGCTACAGCTCATGAAATCTTTTCTCATGCTATTTACAGTTCATTTGCAATGGTTGTAGCTGTTTCAATCAATACAAATTTGCAATACAGGAAATACTAGTAGTCGAGTTTTATCCAAGGGTGTTTATTGTTGTGCTCAAATATAGAGGGGAAAGTGCAATGGAATGGGGTGATGATGGAGGAAAGCCCAGGGTATTGTTCCAGTCTGTTTGTAGCACAGGTGCATTGTCCATGGGGACATAGAAAGGGGAGCTATGGCAGTTTAATGTGGACAAGCTGACAGTGTGGGACACAAGGGGGACAATCAGGAGAGTCTCATTTCCTGGCGGTGGTCTTGGCAAGTTTCTCTGGCTTCTGTCTGGTTCACAGGGAACGTTTGCAGGATGGTTCACCTTCTGCAGGGGGAGGGGTGCTGGTGGTCTGTTGGTCCTGTGGCGGGGCCTCCTGGCCACGAGCGGCAGCGGAAGTGGAGGGCTGTTCAGATGACTCGCTAATGGCAGGGGCCCACTGGTGTGCTGTTGCCTCCCTCATGATGTTGGGCCTGTCTGCCAACACCCCTGCTATGGAGCTCAGGGTGTTGTTAATGGCCTGCAAGTTCTCCCTGATCCCCTGATACTGTTCCTCCTGCAGCCGCCTGTTCTCCTGCACGTTGTGTAGGATCTGGCCCATCGTGTCCTGGGAATGTTAGTAGGGTCCCAGGATCTCGGAGAGTGCCTTCTGGAGAGTCGGTTCCCTGCTCCTGTCCTCCCCCTGGCACACATCAGTCCTCCCAGTGTCCCTGTTGGCCTGTGTCTCTGTCCCCTGAACAGTGTGTCCACTGCCACTGACCCCAGACCCCTGAATGTCTTGGGGGTGAGGTGTGGCCTGGGGTCCCTGTACAGGTGGGCACACTGCTACTTGACGTTTCCTGGGTACAGAGGTGTGGGTACGCTGGGTGGGTGCTGTGGTGTTGTTCCTGATGGGGAAGGTTCTGCGGTGGTCTGGGAGTGGGCTTGGGTGACCGGCTGTCCAGTGGTCCCTGATGGGCCAGGTAGATCGTCCAGATCACGAAGTCCAGAGTTACTATCATCACTGTGGGCCTCTTCTGTTAAGGGACTGCATAGTGGTGGCACCTCCTCTCCATTGACATTGCCTGGGGTACCTGTGGGGATGTAAATGATGTATTATGCTTCAAGTGTCTGATGTGTATTTCTGTAGCTTCCCCTCTATGGTTGTTGTTCTCCTGCCAGCTTTTGCTTGTGTATGTTGATGTATTGTGGGAGTGTTAGTTTCCCTTAGGTGTGCATGCTTTAGTAATGGGTGTCCATGCAGGGCTGGGAGGGGTGTCCATGCATTGGTACAGCATGCAGGGCCTGGCATTAGGATTAGTGAGATGTGTTGGTAGAGTGTGTGGGATGTGGTGGTGTGATGGGAGTGAGGGTAAGGGTGTGTGATGGCATGCAGGTATGGGGGTGATAACTGTTAAATGTTGACTTACCAGTGTCCAGTCCTCTGCCAATTCCGGTGAATCACTCTGGATGCAGTATTGACTGTACCTGCTCCTCCCATGCTGTGATTTGTGGGGGAGGAGGTTGGTATGCACTGCCAGTGCTTTGTATAGCGAGCTGGTGTCTTGCTGCTATGGAACATACCTTCCCCGTAGGTCGTTCCACCTCTTCCTGATGTCATCCCTTGTTCTTGGGTGTTGTCCCACGGCGTTGGCTCTGTCCACGATTCTCCGCCATATCTCCATCTTCCTTGCTATTGATATCTGCTGCACCTGTGCTCCAAAGAGCTGTGGCTCTACCCTGATAATTTGCTCCACCATGACCCTTAACTCCTTCTCAGTGAAACGGGGGTGCCTTTGTGGTGCCATGGTTGTTGTGTGATGTGTGTTGGTGAGGGTGTGTTGGGTAATGTGGTGGGGTGTGTGATGTGGAGTGGGTGAGGGATGTATGGGTGTAAGTGGTGTGTGTGTATACTTGTCTCAGTGGTCTTGGTTTTAGTCTGGTGGCAATAATTGATTTTCGTAAAGGGTTGTGGGTAATGTGGGTGTGTGTTTCATAGTGCTGTGGGTGGGTGGCTGGATGTGTTGTGTGTGTCAGGTGTGTGTTTCTGGTATTGGTCAATGTAGTGTTGTTTTGTGTGTGGGTATCGATTGTGAGCAGGGCCGTATGTACCGCCAATGGTTTACTGCAGTTGAATGTCCACCATGGTGATTCGTGGGTCACAATGTGATGGGCGTTGTTCTGTTGGCGTAACGGTGTGGTTTTTGTGACTCCCCATTTATCACTGTCCTTTGGTCTGGCAGGATTGTGTATGTGGTTGTATTCTGTCGGATTGGTGTGTGTGTGTCATAATATGGTGAACGGATATTCGCCAGGGTGGCGGTAAGTAGGCAGCTGTCACTGCGGCATTTACCGCCTATGTCATAATGAGGGCCATAATGTTGCAGTCCACCACACATTCCTCAGCAATTACATCCTCCTCATTCATGACTATTTCCTACCGGCCATCTATGGTATCATGTACATGTCACCGGGATGATGGCTCTACATTGTTGACCATCAGGGCCCAGAGGTGAATGGACTAATTTGTCCTTGATCAACATTTGTGTTATCAAACTTGTGAGGATCATGTGCACCAACAAGTCTGGATTACCTGTGTTCTTGTCCATAAGGGGGGCTTTGTATGAAATACACCACTTTGACACCCCTAGTGAAACATCAAGGCTTGCCGAGCCATCATGGATGCAAGATGGGGGGTATCTGGTAGGGGGGCTGGAAACTTCCCACAGGCAATTCTAAGGTTTGGTATATCTTCATTCATGTGTCCTGGTTTAAGACCTGTTCTGAGCATTCGTTACAAGGGGGCACACCTTTGCTCATGATGTGCCCACTTGTACAAATAATGCAATGTACCAAGAAAGTTTGGGCAAAGACTGCCCAGCACATCAATGTTGTCTACACATTACAGATCTAATGCCCCTACCCTATGCTATGTTGCTATGTTGTGCTAAAAGTGTAAAACGGCACACACATGGTGGCTGTATGGGTGTCCTTAGGGCCACAGTGAGTTTTGCACTACACTGGGTGCTGCAACAGTATTCTTATACATTGAACATCATGTGCACATGCATGTCAGTCATCATCAAAGTACCAGGTACGCAATCAGCATTCACATCATATGCACATGTGATGTGACCTACATTATCGCTCACAAATATCATGGTGGCAGGACCATGTTGGGAACTCTTCTGAGATCTAGCTTAGGACAATTCATACACTTTTCCCACAACCATCTGGAGCTTAGTTGTCTCCTAATTATGTACACTACTGACTGCTGTCCAGCACAATATGGGCCATTGCAGTACTACAGCCTCAATGTGTATCTGAAGGGTACTGAGGCACCTGTAGTGCAAGTGTCTTCTACTTAAGCCTCCTAGAGACCTCTTTACATAACCTACATATGTATCCTCATGTGAGTAAGTCTAAGCTATGTGTGGCACACAGTGCTGTCAATAGTGCTGAGACAAAGTTGTTGTCAACAGGCATGCTATTGCCATAAACAGCTGCTCTGACACCTTTCATGATAGACATCAATGAATATGTGGCCAGGCATTCCATTTCCTAATACCCACAATTCCGTATCAGCACACGTTGCCCCTTGTGCTACAACCAAGCCATTCTCAATGATCAACATTCCAGGATACATGATGTCACCATCCTAACTCCAATGATATCATATCTTTGGTCAGGCAAAGCTATAATTCAAAGCATTCCACACATCAGACTGACTCACACAAACCCTGGATTGGCACACATGACGCACAAGGTGACACTTGCTGGCTGCATTGGGGTCTTAAAATCTGGTGACTTCACAAACGGTGTAGGGTGGCGGTCCACCTGCAATACATGAATGGATATAGTGATATTTGTACATTTCAGTTAATGGACAACATTGTTTAATATTAACTTGTTAGGCAGAGTGAGCAAGTCAACCTAGTGTTAGATCAGACCAACTGACAAACATCTATGGTCAGTCAATCACACATAGGTGGTCATTATGATTATGGTGGTCTGGACCGCCATGCCGGCAGTGGTGGTCATTACCGCCAATGGCATGGCGGCCCAGACCACCATATTCTGAAAATAGTAGTGAACTGGCTGCACTCATCGCCATGCCACAGTCCACCACCGGGCCGCCTATGAGCACATTCGGCCCGGCGGTAGAGGCAGGACAGGCGGTGGGATTACGATCCCTATTCCACCAGGGATTCCCAGGCAAATTACCCCACCAGGGAATCCCTGGCGGAATGCTTACGGATGACAGGAATAATCATTCCTGTCACCTGTATGTGACATGCCTGCCCCCCTTTCCCACTACACCTACCCACCCCCAAGCCCCTAGAACAGCCCCGCCCCCCCACCCCGAACCCTGAAAACCACCCCACCAACCCTCCACCCCCAAAACCCAATGCAGGTCCCCCCACCCAGACCCTCACCATCCCCTACCCCCACCCCTACATACAGGTCTCCCCAAACCCCATCCCCCCCACATCCACATTCACCCATTCACAGATATGCACACATGCATACATGCACCCAGACACCACCCCACAGACACCCACGCACACACCCACACACTCACACACACACCCCCACCCCCTTCCATCTCGAATATCACTTACCTTATCCGTCGCTCTGCTCCGGGAGGGAACCGTCTCCCTGGATTCCACCTCTCCATACACCAGCACGCCTAATACTGCTTCACAATAGGAATAGGTGTGGCGGTGTAGGGAGTGACATGGCGGTTAGGGTGGAGCAGCATCCACCCTCGCCAATGACCACCAGCATGGCACATGGCGGGCCTCACGGCCATCAATGGCGGTGTGCCAACATGCGTCATTATTTGGCTGATTGCGGGTAGCCAACACTGGTGGTCTTTTGTTGACCGCCGGCAGGGTTGGTGGTGGGGCATCCCACCATGTTCCTAATGAGGGCCATAGTATCAGATAATGGAGATCTAGGCACCTACAAACCATCACTTTCCCAGACACTGCTGTGGTGCTTTTCACTGCACCATATATACATAGCATTGTCATGCAGGTGTTTGTTAGCTTTACACCTCCATGACCATATGGGACTACATGGCACTGTATACTGCATCTGAGGGGCATGCAGTGTTTGTTGAAGTGGCCATCCCATTGAGACACCCATAGCTTTTGACCCTGCCCCAGATGTTGAAGACATCTACCTCATTTTAACTGCTAACTGACGAACAACTGCCCAGGGGTTGTGTGAGTATTCCAAAGTACTGAGGAATGCTTTGATACATCCTTGTTTGTAGTTACTAATTTGTGTGTTCCTTTATAAGGCACACACACAGGTAATAATGCCATGGGAGTTTACTCATGTTTATTTAGTTGTACCTACCTGCATATTGACAGATTGAAATCACAGATGTATTGCCAATACTGTGTGGCCAGCCATTGTTGGCATGGTATTCCATTTTTTTGTCCAGGAAGGGATAAGAACATGTGCATAGACATATGCCTCAACACAGACACACTTGCTATGTGGTCCAAGGATGCATATGTTAGTACAGGTTTCTGAGTAATGGGCCAGTAATGGTGCAGTTTCAGGCCAGCCCCATACTGTTAGTAAGATGTGGCAGGCCTGTGGTACTAAATCAGCACATGTGTGTGGGGTAATAAACATAATTTGAGGTGTATGTGATACACAATGTACAGGAAGAGGAAAGTGCTAGTAGTCTGGACCCAGTGCATAGTCAAGCTCCCTTACATGGCCTTGGCCAATGACACAAAGGGGCAGATTGAATGAACATGGTACAGCACCAAGTGCATCACTACAGTCCTTGTGTCCCTCAGTGCACCCCTTACCCCCACCATGTGCGTGCCTAATGAGAATAAAGGCACAGCATGACGCAGGTGGGATCCAACTGCACCTATTTACATAGAGGAACATTATGTAGTCAGCAGGAGTAGCTACAAAACTGATCATCACGATTTCTGCTGAGTACATAGGAGCCCATTATATACATTTATGTGCCCATGTATAACCCCTGCTCTCAGCAGCTGTTCAAAGTGCATGAAAAATGGCATTTAGGTATTTCTCATTTTTTCCCAGAGACTTGTACATTTGCCCCCCAAACAGGTTTTGCCCCCCCTCCCATAAATTATGTATGGTGCAGACCTCATGTTGTGCTGCTCAAAACAGAGTTGCCCTATGCATGCATCGCAACACTTTGTAATGGTTGTGCAGGGAAGATGGCACATCTGCCCTACCTCGGCTTCATTGTTATACATTAGAATGGCAGCCCTAAGGTGGCGCTTGGGCTCTTATTACAGGCAGCATACAACATTTCCAGATCCTTAAACATAACATGTTTCACTCAACCGTATCAGCACCTCTGTTGCACATGCAAATAATGAACATGGTATGGAAATGGGATACTTACCAACTGCTCCACCATTTTCTATGCCCAGGTGATCCAGCAGATCTTGCTCCCTTGTGATGAGGTCAGCCCAACGGTATTTCAGACTCGAGTCAGATGGTGGAGCACCTTGCCCCACCTAGCCCTGAAATACACGGCCACCCAGTACGAGCATCATGGGGTAATGTTGTACAGTCAAATGAAGCCCCCCAGCTCAGTGGCCAGCATCTTGGCCATCTTCCCTTTCCCTGACATTATGCCTTGCTAATGCAGTTGGCAGAAAAGAAAATACCCTAACACTACCCAAACTACCCCAACTACCCAACAAACTATCCTACCCTAGACAAACACCCCACAATACAGTGACAGATACGGAACAATTGCAATACAAAAGATAAAAAATACACAACATATACAGGACACAGCACAAAAACATTCCAATTACTCCAAATTACCAACAGCACCAGCTCACAAGTCATAGGGAGTAAGACTTTGAAGTGAAAGTGAAAGTGGACTCACTGTACCATGTATGCATGTCCTGTTTCATCACTTCCTGGGTCTGTGTGTCACGTTTCTAGCGGTGTCATTTTTTTTACTCATGACGGTCATGCGTCCATTTTTTCCCCATTGTGCATGAAAAGGCCTGTGGATGTGCCATAGATGCTTAGTGGCCAGGTGTATTTTTGCTGAGTAGAAAGGTATGAGGTTTAGGCATTTGCCTCTAAATTTTTGATGCATGACGATCATGTGTCTAATTTTTCCCATTGTGCGTGAAAAGGCCTGTGGACATTTGATAGACGCTCAGGCGCCAGGTGTAATTTTTCAGGTGTTACAGAGAATAGATTAGAACCATTTACATCATAAATGTTTGACGCATGATGGAAATGCATGTAATTTTGCAATGTAGGCCTTGAATGCACCCAGGTTCACATACCATGTCACATGGGCTATGCAACAATGTTGTCATTATAGTATGGCTTCATGTGTGTAACTATCCAGTCATATCTTTACTGTGACATTGGTATGTCGAACCTATATGTTTGTTTATGTGTCTGCTGCATGCAATGACTTATACCTTGTGCATATGTGCATGTGTAGTTACACTGTGTACACATGTGAGTTAGCACATGTGTACTATGAGTGTACTTATGTGTTTGAACACTTAGTTATGGAAGTACTACATTGTTATATCTGATATACAAATACACACATACCAACAACACAAATTATATGATGGCCTATGTCCAAAACATGGTAAGGCATGTGACAGTCATGACAATTTGTACTCAGAGGTTTCAGTGGGCTAGGACTGGGTTGACATCACTTTACCCCAGGCAACTTGCGTGTGCAAGTGTGTCCACTCTGTGGTGTGTTGTTGGTTTAGCCTTTATGATGCTCTGCTGCACATGTGACATATAGTTCACCATGCATCTTAGTTGCAGGAAATGGTATGAACACACGTGTCATTGAGCCATCTACATGGTACATGTGTGCTAAGATGTGTGGTATATGTGTGAATGCCACCAACAAGGCAAACACATTTGTCCACATCATATTTGTTTTGACTGTGACATACAATGGCATACCATTGTGTAGCAGTGTGGAGGTCTGGCATAGATAGCAGGCTACTCTTCATCACATCTGTGGGAGTTTGTATGGCAACACAAACTCATGGTTGCACATGAAGGGGCAGGTTTACAGAGTTTCAGATTAGTCAGGACATTGTGCACATACATCAGGCCCCTGACAAATTCAAAGGTTTATGTAGCCAGAGCAGTGCTGTTAGGGTGTTTTGAGCGGGGATCTATCCTCTTCATGATTGCTAATCAGAAGAGCAATGCTTACTCCCCTGCAGACAGACACATGTAAAACTGTGATCAAATGGACCAGGATATCACATTTTCCTCTGCAGTACTTGATGGCAGCCTTCCCCTCTCATATACAGAGGACTGGGTACTTGCACATGTTGGGCATGTCTCATCATTTGATGTCCTTAATAATGTCCATGGGCAGCTAGGTTAGGGGTTGTATCTCTATTGTGACTTCTATTTTGGGAATGTGCCAGGGGACGGATGGTGTTCTCTGTCACTACCTCCTATCATGTTGGCATGCTATGGGCAACTACCAGGTTATGGGGCTGGCAAATATGACTGGGTTATGTACTGACCTGGCCACCCTCTCTGTACATATGTTGGATGTTCACATGTAGCCATTGATGTGTTGCACAGTCAGTATTGATCTATGTAGGTTCCTTCTCCATGTTTTACCACATTACTTATAAGGAATATTTTGTCTCCTGCATTGGTCCCATTCTTTAAGCTGCTCACACTTTGTACACAGTCATACATGGACACAATGCAACATGTGACTTGTGAAAATTGTAGATGTACACATCTTCTACAACTGGCTACATGATAGTTATGGTCCCATTGGCAGTATTTGTGAGATGTAATGAGTGCCACACACACATGGCATTAAACCTACCACAGCACTTGTGTTGTCTCCAAGTGACCTCCCATGTTGTACTTCCAAGTATAATTTGTAACTGTTGCTACCTTGTTCTTGTTCTGGTAAGTGAGTGGCAATGAGTGACAATGAGTGGTGTGTATTGCTGTGTGATGTTGTTATACAAAGCATACTAGGTAACTATGCTGACACATATCAACCACTGTCTGTACTAGCAAACCCTTTGTTACTTAGGACAAACACCAGCACATCAGTCTTCACATGTTTCTGTGGAATTGCTGTAGCATGTAAGCAGCTAAGACCACAGCACTCAAAGCACAAATATTTATATACACATCATCGAAGTGTAAAAAGATCAGACTCTGTCTTTGAATAGTACAGTAATCTTCTTTGTGTTCCAGTATGGTGTTTATTTCAGTCAACAATAGCTCCATATAGTCGGATCATTCATGTGCAATATACAGTAATAGCCTTTGATCATGCATATATTGATAAGCAGCCAACACGTGTTTTGTCACACAGTGACTTTTTCAAGGCTGTAAAATATAACGTGAATATGTGTTTACGATATTGGCAAAGAGATGAAACAGACATGATAGAGGTGAAGAAACATGAAATGGTGGGATGTCTTACCATGTAGAAGTGTGAGAATGAGTCACATATATAGATCACTAAAAAAGGAAAGAGTAAGTAACCTCAAGGTTTGCTCTAATTGGGATTTCCAAAATCACCCAAAGGCGTGAAAATTAAGGGCATGGGGTGAATTGAGAAAAGGTAGATGCAGACCCTATAGTAAGTCGAAATATGAAAAAGTGATATGACCCAAAAGCATGAGGTGCCCAGATTTTCAACCTACCTAGAATGTTAACAAGCTATATCCATATCAAGCTAAATCAATAATGTTAGAAAGCTGTAACGTGAACATTAAAAAAAAATCAGCTAAGATGGATATCCAGTAAATAACACCTAAAATTCAAATATGTAGAACAGAGGACCGCTAATATAAGTACCTGTATTCAAGTTTGAAGAACAAAGAGTTTTGATATATGGGCGCTCCAAATGGTTCAAACTTGAACACAGGTACTTATATTAGCAGTCCTCTGTTCTACATATTTGAATTTCATGGGTGCAAACCTTGCTTGGTCTCCTACAGCAGTTGCTGGGTGTTTGGGAGGCAGATGTGGTGGGGTGTGGGGCGTAAGATTGCGTCCAAGACTTTAGGTAGGAAGACCAAAAAGGATGGCTGGGACACCGACCTGAGCCTGGTGGGACTCCAAGTCCCAGGCTCCTTTTCTCTGCTGCCTGCTTCCCCACACCTGGGGCCACTTGGATTCAATCGCGGGCGCTCTTAAGCGCACCGCGCAACACCGCTGCTTCTTGCCACCGACCTGAGCCTGGTGGGACTCCAAGTCCCAGGCTCCTTTTCTCTGCTGCCTGCTGCCCCACATCTGGGGCCACTTGGATTCAATCGCGGGCGCTCTTAAGCGCACCGTGCAACACCGCTGCTTCTTGCCACTGACCTGAGCCTGGTGGGACTCCAAGTCCCAGGCTCCTTTTCTCTGCTGCCTGCTGCCCCACACCTGGGGCCACTTGGATTCAATCACGGGCGCTCATAAGCGCACAGCGCAACACTGCTGCGCGGGATGCGCACGGGCGAAGCCTGGGCCAAGGGCGGGCCCGTCCGTGCCTGTTAGAGACCGAAGGAGACCGGGCTGGGCCCCCCCCCTCTGGGCTCTAAGGTACGGCACCAGACCATCTAGTGCAGGGCAGTACTTTTAAATCCCTTTTTTATATTGTGTTGTAGTGTTACTCTCCAATGGGGAAGCGCTAGGCAAAAGATAGCCCGGTACCGGGCTCTGTTAAATCTAAAATACCTAAAACCAACAAGGCTACGCTACCCCACACTAACTGTGTTGCTAAGGAAATAGACAATCTGATAGAAGAGGTAGAACAGATCTTAAATAACAAGGAGAGGGTTCAACGAAAGGAGCTAAAATCTGGCACTCTTATCCCATTTCTAACATCTAGATCGCATATTGCCTCCAATTCACAACTTGATGTTTCATCTCATCAGCCGCTAGCCTGTCAAGGCCCTACTAACACCAGTAGTCCTCCCGCTCTCTCTGCACTTCACTCTGACTCGGAAGCACCAAGAGCCTATGCAACACATCCTATAATTCCTTGTTTTAATTGTTTTTCTCCTCTGGCCCCCATGATCTGGATAACCATCAACCATCCCTCATGACCTTGCCACGCACAGAGAGTGCTCCCCTGCAAAACAACTTGTTAGCACTGGTGTCTAGCCTTAAGAGCGAAGTAGGTGAGCTGAGATCTTTACTGCTTGAAATCACCACTCTCCTCAAAAATAAACATTTTCTCTCTACTTGTGAGCCTGAGCCAAACCCTATGACAACTAAACATCCACTCGCAAAAGGCGTCCTGTCAACTGGGCCCCTGCCACTGTCAGCAAGTGCAGCAAGCCTTATAGAAGATCAGCGTCCTGATAACCAGCGCATGTCCTCTCTCAGAAGTAATATTCCTCTTCTTTCTAATGTTCCTTTTAAATGGGACACCACCAAAGCTTCCCGTCAAAATTCTAATTCAACTAACAACAACTACATATATATGTGTAATGTCCCACTTTTGCCTCCAAACATACGAGAAGATTAAGCTTCACTAGTCAACAAGGTCTCGCACTGGCTGAGACATGTTAGAGGTTGTGGTTCAATCATTCATGATGACATTTTATCTGCCGAACGAGCCAATGGTTCCCCTGGTTCTCCTAGCCGCAGTGATTATATAAAACTAAATCTCAAAAATCCCTATTTGGTAGCAGGTCTCCTAGATATGGAAGCACGGACCACAAGCAGGAAGCCCTCTGCTATTTTTCTCACTGTTAGCTGCCCTAATGTTGGTCACATGTGGCCGAATTCTTTTATCAGATCAGCTAACTTGGTCTCGAACCACTCTGCAAACAACCAAGATTTTAGACCACCAGGCCACCAGGTTCGAAGAGATCCACTATCTGATCTGGCTCCTATGACTAGCTCTGGACTTGCTGCAAGGGGCCAAACAGTACTCGATCTCGATTTTCAGGGGGTACTTCGGACATTGACTGACTATGTTTTACTAACCCTTGCACTTTCACTTTTAGTCCAGATCCAGTGGCTATTGATTCTCCACCTAATTCATCCAGTCCGGGCGTCGTTCTTCCACCGGATCTACAACCTGAAACCATTAACAAATTCACAAACTCATTCATGGCAAAACCTATTGACAGCTATTCTCCAGATGACACTACTATGAAATTAAGCTGTCCCACCCCTCAGGAAACAGCAAAACTCCTGTCCTGGAATGTGGCTGGCATCAATGGCAAACTCGCTGATACTGAGTGGGGGACATTTGTCGAAAATGTTTATGTCTGCATGTTTCAGGAAACTTGAGCAAATCATTGTACGTTCCTTTTTTAAACCTGCCAAGCCATCCTCAGCAGGTAGGGCGGCAGGGGGTCTAACTACTTGGGTAAAATCTACAGAGGTGGGAGGAATAAAGGAGATATATGTGGATTCTTACAACATTTTGGCTGTTGCCGTCCTTCCAGTCTCAGGCTCTCCTGTTCTTTGTATAACTATCTACAGTAGGCCGGGACCTTCTAACCATCGCTCAACTACTATCGAGCTATTGAATACCTTAATCCCAGACCTCCGTCTTAAATACCACATTATAATAGCAGGAGATTTAAATGTCCAACTTGAACTTAACGCAGACCACATAGAGGTTATGCAGCTTGAAGATAGTGTATGGAACATTCCTTCCTTTCTCATTCCTCATTCCATCCAGCAAAATCCATATAAATTGTGTGTCAGGGCTACACAGATAATAGATCTTATGATATCCCATGGCCTCCGTTTTGGTAATGGCCGCTTCCCAGCTGAGACTCCTGCCAGACCAACTTTCTTCAGGGGCCCATATAGTAATAAACTGGACTACATTTTCTTTGATTTAAGAGCTTGGCATTACATACTAGACGTGGAAGTGGGCAATCCCCACACTAGTGATCATGCCCCCCTCCAGATCACGTACAAGAGATCTCTTTTAGCAGGAGCTGCATTTCCTCCCGCTTCCTCCACTGCTATGGAGTTGTCTAGCAATGGGCGTACGGTAAGATGGGACTCCTTTGAGCAATCAAATAAGCTTCGAGAAAATTGTGTGTTTTAACTTCTTCCCACCAGCTATTTGATGATAGCCTTATTTTTGCTCCAACCGAAGTATTGTCTCTCCATCTGGACCTCTTTGTTACTCTGAAAGAGTTATTTACTAAATGTCCTAGGCCACCGACTAACTCCCGTACCCAACCTCACTCTAAATGGTTTAACAAGAGGTGTAGGGAGGCTAAAAACACCTTGGTCAATGTGTTAAGGACAAAGGATAGACTAGGTATTATTAATGCTAGACGTCATTATGTCTCTACATGCAACAAAAGCAAACTTGAGTATGAAGAGGGGCTTTGGAGCAATTTACTTGAGGCAGCTACGGCCCACGACTCCAAATGGTTCTGGTTTCTGGTCTCTTGCAGTGACCAGAACCGAGCACCCTATCTGGAGTCTCATATTACTCCTGATGCCTGGCTCTCTCATTTCAAGGAACTGTATGGCCCCCCACCGGCCAGTGATCTATCAAGTCTGGGAGAGCTGACAACTTTGGGTGAGCCTACGCCCTCCTTGCCTCCTTTCACATTAAATGAAACTGTGCTGGCAATCACTGCCCCAGAAAGCAGCGAAGGCCCCAGGGTTGGGCGGGAAGCGCGTTGCTTGGAGACCTGATCGAGGGGCAGGAGCCCTTTAAATTCTGTTTGCGCTCCCGCTGCGTGGGACGCGCGCGGGCGGCGCCCCGGCCAAGGGCGGGCCCGTCCTTGCCCGTCATTGCCAGGAAGAGGCAGGGCAGGGCCACCCCCCTGACATTTCTCCTAAAAAAAGAAAAAAAAACCTTCTGGACTACGGGACTAGGCACCTTACAAGTGTTTGACTGCCTGAAGGTTTCGTGTTGGTGCTTTGCCTGCTCTCCTTTTCTTTTAAATACTTTTTTCTACCTGTCGCGCTGCGTTTCTTCGAGGGGGTAGGAGCTCTTTAAATTTTGCCACCCCGATTGGACTGGCCGTGAGGCCTATTTCACAAAGTAAGAGCCCGCCCCTCGCCTGTCACCCACTGGAAGAGGCCGGGCTGGGCCCCCCCTCTTTAATCTTGCACCATAAGCTGGTCCTCTAGCGACTAGTCCCCTTCTCCTGTTTTAAGGAAATCGTTTTATATACTCAAATATAGCCCCTTGAGTAACTGGCCAATAAATTAATTTACATTACACTACGTAAACATGGGTAAAAGGAAACATTCAAAACTAAATAACTCAACAAATTTAAAAGATAGTTCATCTATATTAAAATATATCTCTGGGGCGATGGGAATGATAGATAAGCAAATCGCTACCGTTGAAGGGAAAATGTCATTACTTAAAGAGCGTTCCCATGAAACATTAGGGTCCGCACCATCGCAACACAACTCCCCACCCAGCGAACATGGGGATGGACACTCAAGAGTAAGGCTTACAAATGGTTGCGTTAAAGACTCTTCGAATCTAATCTATTCCACGGATGAAATATCCCCTGTCGCCAAGCGACCAAGAAAACCAGAGATAGGCCTGGTGGATAAGACCACAAAAACAACGCCAGTGATAGACCTAATAACTACTCCAATTAAAAAATATTCTAAAAAATCAACGCGGAAGAAATCCTTAACTTCAGCAGGAGACACTGTTCGGTCGCTCCTTATAAATCTCCACGAGATAGTGAACTTATTGAAATTATCTATCGGAGCCACCTTGGACTCTATGTCGGAGCGCCTAAAGGGGGTGGAGTCTAGTCTTGAGGCAGGTCTTGAAATAATAAAGTCCTTACAACGGGATGACACGCATTTTCAAAGCAAGGACTCCAGAAGCACATTGCGGTCCGCAGAATGTGAGAACACCAGACAGCTTATCCCATACAACAGGCCAATCAGTACACATCGAAACATTAATTTTCAGACTGAACTACAAACTCAACCAATACCTCCTTCACTGTACCATTCTACCCAACCCTCTTTTTCATCTATTACACCACATAATCCTTCTCCAGATAACAAAGTTCTAAATTCCACACTACGTAAGACAGCAAGTAGTGCTACGCATAGGGCAGCGACTACCTATCCCTATTCAAATCCAGGGAGTAACACAACTAGCAGGAATAGACCCCCGAATCCCATCTACCTCCCTAGTGACCTGCTACATCTCCCCCCGGAGGCTACACCATATGTCGTGGTCCTGGCTAATGTCCCACTGATAGATGATCAACAACGAGAAACATGGACGGCCTTGAGAAACAAGGCCTTCAATTGGATCGGGGCCCGAATGGGCCCTGGATCGGTGAGGACCCTTTTTGATGACATAAAAATGGTCAGAAGAATCAAATGGATAGGAAACAGCATGAAAGCGCTAACTGGAGACTGTGTGGTCCTTTCTTTTGGCTCACTGAATTTAGTGAATAGAATTATTCATGACTTAGGAGCCAGACAAGTTACCCAACAAGGAATCTCGCTACTACCCCTGGGTTATTTCTATCAAAGACCAGCGGGGAATAACTCCATCCATCCACAGAGAGCTGTAGCAGCCTTATCCAGTCCAGACTTATCTATAACAGGCAACAGATTTTACCCCCTTTCAACGCTGGAAAATATAGATTGACTCGATATGAAACAGTCAGCTCTCCCTGAAAGAGTAGCCAAGACAATTCATATATCAGGGACGGACCTACATAAGGAAAGCATATCACACACTATGGTTCCCATAAGGAATGAGATATTACCTCATCTAAGGCAGGGCGATGATCCCAGATATATATTAAACCCAACTCACAGTGATATCCCCCCTCACTCCCCAAAGGACCAGCACTGTAACTTTAAACAGAACTTTAACCAGAAATCGGAAATAGTCTTACTATTCTGGGATATTGCAGGCCTAGATAACAAGCTAGGCAATGAGATTTGGGCCAATTTTTTAGAAGACTATTCATGTGTTTGCTTACAAGACACATGGCTTTTAACTCCCGCCCATCTAAATGGCTATAAAACATTTCATACTCCTGCCGAGCAGTCAAGGTATGGTAGACCTAAAGGGGGACTGTGCACATATATTTCCAACAAATTATCCTTACAGAACTTAGAGATGCAATTCATGAGCCCATACTACCAATTGATAGAGAGTAACCTGGACCACAAGACCCATTTAGTCATTATTCATTTTCATAATAATGCTGCTCCAGGAGAATTCTCCAACATTTTAGTGGAAATGGAAAATGATTTAAAAAAAATATGCGAAAAAAACAACCGAGAGATCCTACTGATTTGGGGTGGTGATTTTAACGTTCATCTGTGTAAAGAAATTTCAGATAAGATATGTGGTTGGGACTCGGAAGGCATAGGTGCAAGCCTCCACTTCTCTCACAACACTCAAGGAGATGAAATTAATTTACTGGCTCAAACCTATAACCTATGCTTTGTAAATGAATTATTTTTGGACGAACCACAGCTTAAACCAACGTATAACGGAAGGGGCGTAAATACAGTGATCGATTATGTCTTAATGTCTACTCACTTCGCACACTACCTTACAAACTATACCTTGCACGACATCGCAATTAGTGATCACTACCCCCAGAGCATGAATCTTCTACTATCCCCCCTTTTAGCAGCTAGGGAGGATAATATTACACTGGTAGATGATATTGAACTGGTGCAGCGCAATGGATACACTATGAAGTGGTCTCAGACAGACCCCAAGTCTTTATTGAAACAGATAATTTGCCAATGTAAACATGCTTTCGCAGACTGTTTAAGAGAGAACCCACATCCAGGGCAATGTCTAAGTGCGTTTACGATGATTACTCAAACCATAAAAGAAGCCCTCACTATTAGAAGCAGTAAGGCAGGGAAAAAAAGGACATGCGGATGGTTTGACCATAACTGCACTCAAGCACATAAGAGACTGAAAAAGGCCCTAAATGCCCCAAAAAGGTGCTTGAGTGACATACGTAAATGCAGACAGGAATATAAGACAGCAATAAAAGAAAGGAAATTGACTATAAAAACAAACTTGTGGGAAACCCTCCATATAGCAAGTCGTAAGAAAGATAATATACTCTTCTGGCAGACAATAAACTCCCCGTGTTAGGGGACAGAGACATTCCTAGGATGGAAATCGCCATCTCCGAAGAAGACTGGGTAGCACATTTCTCTAATATATATTCACTGACGAGCGACATACTAGACCATACACATAACCACGATTCACAGGAAGGTCCACGCCTAGTTATAACCCCCCAATTTAGCCTTCAGGAGGTAGAGGAAGCTATAATAGAAAGCAAATCAGGGAAAGCGCCAGGCCCTGATGGCGTTCCGATTGACATATTTAAGGCCAATATTGAGCTGTGGGAGCCTGTACTGACGCAGACATTGAGGGCTATCTGCACATGCGGACCCCTACCATCTTGGAGAGACTCTAACATAATTCCAATATATAAAAAGGGTGACCGCCTTAATCCAGCCTGCTACAGGCCAATCTCCCTGCTGGACACAACAGCTAAACTAGCGGGGAGAATAATTCTGAATAGGCTGCAAACATGGGCAGAGGAAAAGACCGTTTTATCCCCGGTCCAGTATGGATTCCGGAAAGGAATCGGAACAGTGGAACAAAGTTTAAATTTAAGTCTCATTATTGGAAAGTACACCAAGATCAGAGCAGGCAATCTGTACCTGGCCTTTATTGACTTATCATCAGCTTTCGACTGTGTAATCCATGATAAATTGTGGGATATTTTAAATAGTATGGGGGTGGAACCGGCCTTAACTCAATTTATTCGCGAAATGTATACAGGGTGCAGAGCAAGAGTGAGGTACAGCCTGAAAGGGGAATGTACTCGCCCCTTTGGTCTACACAGAGTGCGCCAAGGCTACGTTCTCGCTCCGTTCCTGTTTTCAATGTATATAAACAACCTAGACAAAGAATTGGCCACTAGGTGTAAAGATCTACCCCAAATAGATAATCAACCTGTTCCGGCATTACTTTATGCAGACGACGCAGTATTAATGGCCAGGACCCCAATAGCTCTCCAGAAACTCCTAACAACCTGCATCACATACATGACACAGCTGGGACTTACTGTCAACCGCTCCAAAACTTTTATCATGAACTGCGGAGGGAAGCGGAGCAAGACTTATAACACCACTATTGTAGATAGCAAGGTCGAAATCGCGCAAACCTTTTCATATTTGGGCATAACATTTGATAAGCTGGGTTCCTGGGCCAACTGCAGGAGGACGAAGAGGGTGCACTTGATCGAAACAACGATGGCACTACGACTCTTCTCCAAAAGGCTTGGGGGGATCACACCACCTAACATGATAAAGATCTATAAAGCCAAGTGTATTCCGGCTGTTACGTACGGGGCAGGAATTTGGGGACATACAAACTGTGATCTAGTGCAGACAGTGGAAAATTATTTCCTACGACATCTGTTGAGGGTACCAAAAGGCACTTCATTGTACGTCACACACTCGGCACTTGGGGTTCCCTTCATAGCAGAGTTGATAAAGATCCAGCCACTGTTACTATGGCATAAAGTCTGGACCTCGAAACACACCAGTTTTAATAAGGCCATCCTGATCGACTGTACGAAGTCATTATATACATCGAGGGTACCATGGTTAAAATACATTATGACCTTCTTCGAAAAAATGGGCAATAAAGACTACTATACAAACCCAGTCTCGCTGCGGAAGATATCCAGGAAGGACCTGAGTAACCTGGCATTAAACTATCTAGAAGACATACGTTGGGGGGCGAAATAAAAAAAAACCTCAGTCATTCATAACCAAATAATTTTGACGACTGAGGGCATGCAGCCTTACTTGGCAAACGTGGTACTCCCTCGCCACCGTTACGTTCTTACTAGATTTAGGCTAGACACGTTTCATCGCCTAGTTTAATTTCCAATTATGAACGATTGGTCCACCTTGTTAAAGCCATGCCCCTGTGATGCAAAAACACTTCAATCCACAATCCATGTGGTTTTATTCTGTAATTTTTACGCCTACCAGAGGAAGCGCCTAGTTGTTCCGCTTTTAAGGTCAATCAATCTCCCCCAGTGTCGCACAGCCTATGCCTGTCTCCAGTCACTATCTTCTTTAGAGATGTGCGGAATTTTAGATAACTTTTTATGTTCTGTATTAAAGATAAGGAAATCTATGGGGGAGGTGATTTAAATATAATTCATTGTGATAGTTTTTTTTTTTAATTGATACACTAGACTGTTTTATTGTTGTGTGTTTTTTACATTTTTATTATTTTACTTAATCGACTTTTTATTATATATTGAAATGTATGTATCATAATTGGAGATTTTTCTTATGACTGTTATGTCTTTTATGACTTGTTGAAAGTCGAATGAAGATTTTGTACTTTGACCCATCAGCCTTCTCGACAATCTTCAAAAAATTGTTTGTCACCAATTGTTGAGCAGGCTGAGCAAATGGATAGTAGAAAACCGAATCCTAAATCACCTCCAAGCGGGTTTTAGAGAAAAAATCAGTACAATAGATCAGATATTCCGTTTTATTTCCATCAAATGGAAAGTTGTTGACGTAGACTTAGGTCATCTATATGTAACATTTGTTGACCTAAAATCAGCCTTTGATTTAGTACCACGCTACAAACTGTGGGAGGTCTTGTCTAAAACAGGAGTTCCTTGCTCTATTCTAAATATTATCAGAGATCTCTATACTGGCAATTATGGAAGAATCAGATGGGGCCGTCAAGGTGAATTAACTGAAAAATGCCCTACCGCTCGCGGCGTAAGACAAGGCAGTGTGCTTGCCCCAACCTTATTTCTCCTTTTCATAAACGCATGTATTCCTTATCTTATGGAGTGTTCCAAAGATGCCCCCAAACTAGGAGGGCAGAAGATCCCCTGCCTCCTATTTGTCGATGACACCTTGCTGATATCCCAAACAGCTACAGGTCTTTCAACCCTGCTCTCGAGGTTCATGGATTTCTGTAATGACCATGGCCTTGAAATTAATCGACTAAAAACCAAGTGTATGGTGTTTGGGGATAAAAAAGGCAGGATGCGACGACCCATCTATTTAGAGGGTGCCACGCTGGAAAGAGTTAGTGATTTTGACTACCTAGGCCTGAAATTAGAAGACTCGCATAAGTGGCACTGTCATATCCAGAAGGCCACCCTCCGACTGAAACAACGGGCGAGTGGCATTGTAAGATTCGCAGCTAGATCTCCTAGCTTTGCCATGACGCCCGCTGTCGAAATTTATAAATCACAAGCAAGAGGGGGGGGCATTTATGGAGCCGAACTGTGGGGTCACTGTAATTTAGACGATCTGACAAAGGTGGAAAACTCCTTCTTAAGGTCATTGCTAAGAGTTCCTTCTAGCACCCCAATGCTCCCAATTCGAATGGATTTAAACCTGCCCCCCATCAGCCAGATCGCCGCACTTAGGCCTTTGTTGTATTGGATTCGCCTATGGTCACTAGACTCCCTTGCTCCCTATTGATGTGGGCTAGTCAATTTGATGGCCAACAACACCAGTCCAAAAATCAAGTGGTGTGTATACGTAGAACGGACCTTCTCACTACTTGGTTTGGGGTCTTACTGGAAGGACCCGCTATCTATCTCAAAAAATGCAACACAGACATTGAAGGATGCATTCTGGCTTTATGTCCAACTTTCACAATTGTCTGCTGTTTCGCCATCTTCCATGACGGGCAACTTCCTACGATTCAAATGCCACTATGAATCTGTGCAATATATGGACATAGTTTCTTCTCCACATGCACGTGCATTGTATATTAGATTCAGGATAGGCTCTCTTCCTCTGCGTACCCTTACATATAAATGGTCCAACACTAGTTGCACTTCTAAGATGTGCCCGATGGGCTGTGCCAGAGAAGAACCTATAACCCACATCCTTTTCCAATGCCCCGCATACCACAAACAGAGAGTCCTTTGGATTATTCCTTTATGTAGGAAAATGGGTTTTAAAAACTGTTCACTGGCTTTGAGAATTTTTAAATCTGACTCATCTGTTTTAGTGGCTTGCTGCCTGGCAAAATATCTAGATTCCATTTGGCATAACAGACTGAATACGCTTAAAAAAATAGAGGAAAAGTTAACAATGGATGTGGGGAGCGGTCATTGATGAACTCATTTTTGTATGCACTTATCACTTTAAATTGCCTAGATGTATTTTTTCCTTCTTTTTTATGCTTAGATATTTTTATATTTTTAAACAGAAATGTCTTATTTTATGTGATATGTTTGGCTAGGTTTGTATTTGACTTTTAATACCCACCATGCATTTTTATACGACTCTATAATATGGTATAAATTTCCAGTAGAAAAAATGCTTATGCCTAACATTTTTTATGTAGCTCAATCTCTTATGTTCGAAAATCTCTTTTATATAGCTTGTTGTCTTGCTAAACCACGAAACTGTTAACTGTGATGTGCTTTTATGGTATCTACTTTCACTTAAATAAAGCTAATGAATGAATGACATCCAGCCACTTGTGCGCCCGTTATCTAAAAAGATCCAGACACCAGCATATGAAGGACAGTGAGGAGTTTTGTCATGGTAGGAGTTTCCATCCTTGCTGTGATGTGTGGCACAATGTGGGGCAGCAGGCGAATAATGGACTCCTGGTTCAGTTGGTACATCCTGATGACATCTTGTTCCCTGAGCCCACGGATGATTGTCCACTGTCTGGAGATTCTCTTCCGCCTTCTGCAGTGCCTTTGTGGGTGCTGTGGTGGTGTTTGGGGTTGCTGCAATGGTGGTGGAGGGACCTGCTGTCTTCGCTGACGTCTGCGGCGTGTGTCAAGCTGAGGCAGTACCACTTCCATGTTGTCCTGGAGGTTGCAAATGCTCCTTCCATGTGTTTTCTCTAAGTGATGGTGTGCAGGCCTCTTTTTAACGCCTGGTCTGACCAGATGTTAAATTTTGACGTTAATTGGTCTTAGCGTTATTTTTAAGGTCTGCTTCCTTGGTCTTTTTTGGATCGGGAGGTAAATATGGCGCTAGAGGGCTAACATCATTTTTTGGAAGGGAACACCTACCTTGCATATAATTGTCGCTATGAGACACATGGTGTGTTGGTGCTTCCAGAAAATGACGCTAACTCATATATTTTAATGCTAGATGGGTCTAGCATCAAAATATAAATATGGAGTTAAGTTAGCGCCACTTTAGCATAAAACATGACTGCGCTAACTTTACATAAATATGGGACAGAGAGTGGCAGCTAAGGGTTGCAGGAGGTTATGTATTTTTGTTTTATTTGTGGTGGACTTGGCCCTTTCTGCAGGGTCATCCCCAAAAATGTTGCCTTCACTTCTCCTAGTTTTGCCTAATACGCTTTTGTTGGCTTTAGGACTCTGCTCACTTTTCCACTGCTAACCAGTGCTAAACTGCCTATGCTATCTTCACTAAGGGCCAGATGTATGAAAGGATTTTACCCATTCTGTGTCTATGGGAAAATGCTTTAGTACATATGGCCCTAAATATTGTAGAATGGCTTTTAACCTATTGGCATCTTTATGTTAATCGTAAGCCCCTAGTAAAGTGATACTACATATTACTAGAGTCTGTAAATTAAATGCTATTAGTGGGCTTGTAGCACTTATTATGCTACCCACTTGAGTAGCCCTAAGCATGTCTCAGGCCGGCCGTTGCAGCCTTTGTGTACAGTTTTAAACTGCCGTTCTGACATGGCAAAATAACATTCTGCCATGCCCAAACATTCCATTTTTATATATATATAGGTTACCTTTAGGTTATGCCCTCGACAAGCCAGAGGTCAAGTTGCAGAGTATTTACAAAGTAGGATATGTTCAATTTTACAAGTTACAAGGATATGTACAAGTTACAAGTTGAAAAACTCTTAAATTCATGTTCACTTCTGCCAGGCCTACCCCTGCCATAGGATAACATTGAGTTACCCAATTACTTTTAATAAGTTGTAACTTCCAAATGGGAACATGTTTGGGGTTCATTGGAATTGTAATGAAAAATACTCTTATGGCAAAGTCCGATTTTAAATTACAAATTTTAAATTGCTACTTTTAGAAAGTTGGCATGTTCCTACCTTAGCCATTTAGTGCCTTTAGTGTGTCACAGGGTCACATGACTGGGAATAGCTGACAGTTGGACTTTTGCTATTCCTCCTAGATAGCCACACACAATAGAGAGCTTAAGTGTGTCTGGATGGGTCATCACTGGCAGGATGCACAGTACTACTTACACCTGAATAGACTGTGTCCTGCCTCCACACAAAGAGCTACATACCCCCTGTAGCTAGTCAGTAGCTAGGGTGGGGGAGGCAAGAAGCCTGTGCACTTCAAAGGGAAACCCATAGAATCTTTTCTCATTTCAAAGGAGGAACCTGGTATACATTTTGAACCCTAGACACCAACTCTGCAGTACACTCCTGGCACTATGGACACTCTGCCAGGAAGAAGGACTGCTGTCCTACTGAAAGGAATGCAACTCTGCTGGACTGCTGCCCTGCTGGAATACTGCCTTGCTGGACTGCGGTCTCAGTAGATTGCTGCCCTGCTGCTTGAGTCAGAGGTTTGGATTTTCACCTATATCCAGGACTCCCAAAGTGGCTCCAAGGGCTAGTCTGCTGGCCTCTTGTTCAGAGCCACAAGAACATAACAGGCTCCCAACCACCTGAACCAGCACCCAGATCCAGCTGGAGGAAGTGCTCAACCCTCCTGTGGTGTCCCTCAGGTCCTGGACCCTTTGTGTGGCCTCAGATAGGGTGAATTTTTTAGCTCTTCATGACCACAAACGGGCCCATTGTTGCCAAAGCCTTGTCACTTGCACAGCCTGCCAATGCGAAATTCAGTCAATCCAACCTTTGGTGCTACAGCATCGACCACTCGCGGGGAGTACCAGTGCGAAGCACCGGCCCGACCATTTGCTACGCAACAGGATATTTGGACTACAGTGCAGAACGTCTGCAATGCTTCCCTGCTCCTCTCGGCCCCCTCCACGTCAAATAGAACTCTTTTCCCTAGACTTTAAAGCTAAGTTTTCAGCTGGACTAACCTGGTCCTTGTATCCCACCCTCACTCCATCCTGGTCGGCCTGAACTTGTGACTTTTTCCCAGCCTAGCATGACTTGATAGCCACGAGTGGCGCTTTGGTCTTTTTACCACCTATTTTGCTTAAATCTTTAAAATTGCATACCTCCTGTTTTACTGATTGGTTTTTGTCACTTTGGTCTTTGTTCATTTACTAAATTTTGCTGTATTGTTCTAAATTCATGTGGGGCATTTCTTTTGTTGTGTTTTCACTTTATTACTATTTGAAGTGCTCCATAAGATCCTTACACATTGCCTCGATGTTAAGCCTGACTGCTCTATGCTATGCTACCAGAGGGTTGAGCAAAAGTTAATTTGGAGCTTGTGCCTCACCCTGACAAGCACTGTTGTTGTTGCTTGAGTAGGGATTCACCCCCTCAACCAGTAACCCCATTTCTCACTTTGTTGATTCTTTTTGCATGGCACTGGATGGTTAGGTGAAGCCTAGTGAGGTGAATGATTACAAATGGCTGAATGATATGTTTGCAAGAGGGCACATGTTCAGTAATTGTTTTTCAGAGGTGTACCTACACTGATTGATAGTAAACTCATTGGGTCCAAGAGCCTTACTAAGGGGACAGACAACTGGCTCAGCATCAGGGTCCACAAGAAAGTGTCTGGGAGTGACCCAAGAAGTGTAATTCAGGATTCTCCCAGCAGAGTGAAGGGGAGGTCAAGGGAGAAACAGACAGGTCCTAGAATAAGGGGGAGGAAAGGGTTAGCATACCTCTGCTGAAAAACAGGAAGGTGGATCTGTTGGGTGGTGATGCATGGTGCCCCATTTCCAAACCTGCTGCTTTGAGTGCTCCCAGATAGGACACAAGCAGGGGGTAGCCAATGTGGTCTGAGGGATAAATAGTCCCCAGGGGCAGGTGATAGACCATGCCCCAATCTCCTTTAGCTGGGAGGTGGACACAGAGGGTAGACTGGTGATCCCTGAGGGTGGGAGTCATCATTTCGATCAGGGTGAATTGGGTCCCTTTCTCTGCTCTGACAGACACCAGAGCTAGCCATACCATAGTAGTGGAAAGGCTCATCTCCACAGAGCAGTACAGCGTTCAGGAGTGCAGGGTGACTCGGGCAGAGGGGCAGGACTTATTCTGTGCCATGGCACTGGTATATCTGGAATCGGGTGGAGAGATGATCGAGAGAAGGTCACAGTTAACCCCCAGATGCCCATAAACTGCATCCTGGGGAATGAGTTACCACTGGTGTCAGGATAGCTGGGAGGGTACCTGAAAGCTCTGGTTTACTGGAGTACTGCTCTACAGGGCAGCGTACAGCTGACCAGATGGAGGGGCAAAAGGCGAAGACAGTCTACCATGAGGTGAGTGGATCAAGTATTGCCAGCTGTGAGACCACAGCATTCAAAGACTGACCCTTGTGACCCCACTTCTGACCTGGGGAGACCCCTGAACTGTCAGAGACGGAGTGCTGGAGACCTGCACCAGGGGGACTCCTGCATGACAAGGACAGTTGTGTCATCCTTCAGTGGGGTGGTGTTTTCCCCGTGGAACTTCTGGCTCGCTGGGCACATGCTCAGCCTCAGGGTACAGACCCTGGGCTGAGTTGCTATTATTGGGCTACCACCCCAGACTGGTGAGAAGGAGAGTGGAATTGGAGTAAAACACCATAAGCTACCACCCCACACTCTGAGACCCCTCAGAAAATCAGAGAACCCTGGATGGCTTAGGGCCTGGTTTTTGACACTGACAGCTGTCAGAGGCCTTTGATGGTTACTGTCGTTATGGGCAGAGTTTTCCTTTTGTTGGGTACTGAAGTCTGATCTAAGGGGTAGAATAGGCCACATCACTTTCTTGGTCATTGTAGCACTGTCTGCTTACTGGGGTGCATATGTGAGCAAGTTAAGCCTAAGTGCTGCACAGATCAGGTACACAGATGAGGAGAAGGGCTCCCCATGGTTCAGGTCGGTGGATCACTCGAGTATAGACAAAGGGATTAAAGAGAGGCATCGAACTGACAAGTGCCCCTGCATAACATTGCCTTCATCCATGTTCTATCACCTAACCAGAAAATCCCATCAAGATATTGATTAGTCTACCCTGGCTTTTGGCTGGAGGGGAGTAGCATTGGACTTGGCCCTCTCTGCAATGTCATCCCCAAACTTTTTGCCTCCATTTCTCCTATTGTTGCTGAATTCGGTTTGGTTGGATTTAGGACCATGTGCACTTTGCCACTGCTAAACAGTGCAAAAGTGCTCTATTATCTAAACATGGTAGAATTTGCTTATACTCAATTTCATTTTTAATGTATTTGTATGTCCCTAGTAAAGTGACACTACATGTACCCAGGGCCTCCTTACTGGTAAAGTTTGATTTCAAGTCACAACTCTGAAAATGCCACGTTTGGAAAGTTGGCATTTTCTTGTCCTAAGTATTTGGTGACTGCAGCCTGTGACCATGGTTCACTTGGCTAGGTGCAGTCATCAGGTAGCCTTTGTGTATTCCCCCCAGGCAGTATCGCAAGGGGGGACTGGGTGTTGCCAGGATGGGCATCCTGGCCTGATGGGAGAGGTGGAGCAGTCACCTACCAAACTCGCCCTTCAAAAGAGCTGCTTCAGCACACATATAAAGAACTTCTCACCAGCCTTTTATGACTTCAGACATCATGGGACAAGTGCACAGGAAGGAAGAGAATTCCAGAATCAGTTGTGGGTAGAAGCTTAGAAGTTTCTCCCACTTCAAAGCTAGCACTAGGTTTAAATATTGAACCCCTCAGACCAACTCTTAAGATCACTTCTAGTTCTGTGGAAGTCTCCGTAGAAGAACTGCTTTGCTGCCCTGCTACAGGAAGTACTGCCGTGTTGCATGAAGTACTGCCCTGCTTCCTGAGGAGAGAAGACTAGACCTGCTCTTTGAACTTATAACTACTATAGTGATTCAAAGGTTTAGCTACCTGGACTCCTGTTCTGAGCTACTGGGAAATAAGCTCCTGAGCTCTGCCCTGCATTTGCTCAACTGCCCAGACCCAACTGGAACCACCTGAGTGCTGCTACTTGCATCTTCTGGAGTGAGTCCTGATCCTCAAGAGGTGCCCACCATTTCCTGGACTCTTAGCTGACACCAGAGAGTACTCTTCCTGGCCTAACTGTGGGTTCCCTCAGGACCAACGCAGCATGACCCAACTTTTTTCGCAGCATCTCGTACCTCCTAATCAGCTGCCTCATCAGAACTGATGCAGCACAATGCAGGACCTCACATTGCAGCACCGCGGAGCTCCTGATCAGTGGCCTCATCAGAACTGACACAGTGTGACGCATCTCAACAATGAACCTTGCATCGCAGAACCTCACAGCTCCTGCTCATCAGCCTCATCGGAACTTACGCAATGTAATGCATCTCGACAGAGGCTCTCACATCCCAGCATCTTGCAGCTCTGGATTGGCTGCCTCATCAAAACCAATGAGGATTTGGTTGTACTATATGATATGGCTGTGGGGCCTTATCATGCAGTATACTCGCAAATACTGTCTTGGGTCCAGTCGGGTAGGTTTACTTAACCTTAAGCTCAGCCCTGGGCAGCTGTGGCTGCGAGCAGTAAACCTTACCAAGGGAATAATACATAAAGCACTTTACAGCACCAACACATAAGAAAGTCACACAAAAGAAATAGGACACTGATTTATAGAAATAGGTTATATTCTTATGAATTTTTAGAGAACTTGATCATCAAAATCCACCGGAGGTTTCTGGACATACACACTTTAGAAGCAATAAATAACAGTTATATCAACTGCAGACAAACAGTGGCCCATTAAAAGTTTGAAAACTTTTCAAAAGTTTAAAAACAGTTATTTCAGCAACTTTGGCCCAAGTTGGGCAAACTAGACCAAAGTCTATGGGGCAGAAAGGATACTTTGGACAGTGATCAGGGCCACTGTAGTGTTTTTAAAGCTAGATCCAAACTTTATAGGGTGACCACCATAGACATCAAGGCAGTGGCCCTGATGCTGAGGGATGTAGGCAAAAGATACTCAAAGGATGCTCTGGTTGTGGTGCAGTAGACAGGGGTGTCTTGTGTCCCTGGAGCTAGTACCAGGAGATCAGCCAGCTGATCCTTGGAGTCACAGCTATTGGGTGGGGATGGGGATCAACTTTTCCCCAAGCTATGAGCTGTAGGCACAGTCCAAACTTTGCTAGCAAAAAGTGCATCAGTTGCAGTCCATCTAACGGTGCAGCCTCTCTTTGTGAGGGTCTAAAGGCAGCTGTGCAGTCCTTCAGTCCTTTCTCCAATTCCATCATGATCTAAGGGCATGGGAGTCAGGGGTGCCATATTTATCCCAGGAAAGTGCCCTCAGGGGGCCATGCGGTCACTAGCCAGTGGGCTACTGGGTCCCCTTCTAATTAGAGACGAATTTACTGTAAAATGTGGCATCTGGCTATCCCAGAATGCCACATTTTTGCCCCTTTCAATATGGCACAACCTTTCCTTGGTCATTAGGAGCTTAGTAGCCCACCCTGAGGTTTAGCTATGTGAGGGCTACACATCCACAGTAAAACTTGTTTGGGGTGACTTTACCCTCTCTGGCCCTGTCTCCATTCTGACTACAGGAAGAAAAGGCAGCGTGCTGAAGGCTGTTGTGATGTGTTTATGCCTTTGTGCGGCCAATGGACTAGCAAAGACACAGACTGGCAACATTCTAAATGTTGCTTAATTTCAAAAGTGACAATAATTTTGACATAGCCATCAAGTTGCATTTAATGCCATGATTAATTTGATACCTTACATGACCCAATTAGACAGTTCAGTTCAGAAGTTAGCCATATTGAAATTCCAACCAGTAACCCTGTGTTAGCCAATGGTGCTACTAATTTTACCCACAGCAAAACGACGATCTGCAAGTGTTGCTGTTAACACATATCAAAAATATATGTCTTACTTAACAAAACACAGCTGCCGGCCATAGGGCTCTATAGGCCTTTCTTTAGGGAGACATATATATTGTTAAGGGATATGGTGGCTCTGCCATTGGTTTGAATGACAAAGTCGAACTGGCAGTGAAAACACTGTCCTTCCAGTCTGCAGTGGCAGGATGGGAGCCATTTGTACACTGTCACACACAGGTTGGCATAAACAGTGCTGCAGCCCTGAGTGGACACTCCCTTCCATGCCCTGGGTACCATTTAGTATGGAATTATAAATAAATCAGTCCTTGCCAATTGTGTGTATCCAATTTGACATACAATTTGTATAGGTTAGAACACTGGCACTGAGGTCTCCTCAGCAGATCTCAGTGCTCTCTCAGAGTCAAAAAACCAGCAGCTGCAGACCAAAAATGTGTGGGTGAACATGTAAAAAGAGGCATTTCCTTACAGCGACGCATCTTGGTGTAGGACCTCCCATCACAGCACATCACAGCTCCTGACAGGGGGCCTCATCAGAACTGGTGCAGCATGACACAATTCAATGCAGCACTTTGCAGCTCCTGATCAGTGGCCCATCGGGACGTAGGACCTCATATCTCAGTCTAAATACACCCATGGACATTGCCCTGCTGGCTGATCACATCCTATACCCAGACCACTCTCCATCATGGATGGGTTGAACTTGTGACTTTGTCCTCATCTGGAGCAACCCGGTAACCACATTTGGCGCTTTGCCCTTCTTGGCTCTATTTTTATCGAAAGCTTTGAAACTGAGTATCTCCAGTTCTATTGATTGGATTTGTGTCCTTCTGACATCATTTTATTTATTTAAATGAATTCTGTTTTTCTAGATTGGTCTGTGATTTATCTTGTGTGTTCATTTCACTTTGTAGCTATTTGAGTGGTGCATAAATACTTTACACATTGCCTCTAAGTTAAGCACAACTGCGTTTGTGTCAAGCTACTGGAGGGTTAAGCACAGGTTAATTCTGTGACTTTTTGTGGTTCTCCCTAACGAGGGTTTATGGTTGTTGCCTGAAAAGGGTTTCAGTCCCCTCTCCCCATAACCCAATTTCTAACAAGTAGGGAGTAGTAACCATGTGATAGAAATAACGAAAAGTCCTCTACAGAAGTGTATGATCTAACTATCCTTCATTACAGTCCCTGGAGCCTGCGCACACTTTACTAAATAATTGGTACTAGATTTAGGTGAAAATTGGCACTTTTCCAATTTCAGATATAATTTGCTTGCATGAGAGTTTTGCAAAATATTGCTCATGCACTGATAATGCTCACTTAATGTGCACACTTGTTAAACACTTTATTTTTTGTGTTTGTCATCTTAATGGATGATTACAAAAACATACGGCACAAAATACATCATTCCCAAAATACATGCAGCAGGGGCATTGCAGAACCCAAATAGGTTGATCTTATTTTGAAAATAGCTGAAACTAGTGTCCTTATCCGGCTTCCAGAGCTTTTTCATGCTACGTTTTAAGCATGGGGCATGGTCTTGTGAAAAATACCTACTTCTTGGAGATGATCAACTAACTACTAATCAATGACAGGAAATTGCAGGTGATGTCATTTAAATATCTGCAGTCACCACATGGCTGAATTGTAAACTGTGCTTTAAGGTCTGATGTCGGTTGTTTTGCAATGAAGTATCTCTCAGAAACTGTTCATTCCACACAGGCGGGCATATGGAAACACGTTCAGGACATCAGACTATTCATGATCGATAAGCTGTGTTGTAAGACGCTTCTTCCTCTGTTTATTTATCAATAATGTATACTCCCTTTTTCTTCATTTTCTTCATTTTGAGTCAACTGTTTCTGGAGGCATGCAGAGAAAGAAGAATATGTACGCAATTCCTCCCGTGAATCACTGTGTTCTGGGAAATCGACCAAGACATCACCACAGTGCTGTCAAGCGTAGTAATATCTTTTTATCGTTACTGTATTATTTACACGAGTTTCAATCTGCAAGGGCAGACATTACATCTGATACATAATTCACAGAAAAGTGAATGCTTACCCGTTTATTGCTCAAACACCAGCATGATCTTTCTTGTTTTCCAAAAGATATAATTTGCTTCTCAGTAAAACTTTCATTGAAACTTTTCCTACTGCCCATATTTACCAAAGGGCATACGGATTTTATGAGGGAAAATTCGTTCAGTATTACATTTCTTTAAGAACAAAAAAGGAGGGCTGTAAAACATGTACCTCTAAATTAAGAAGTGCCTTGACTTGTGTGCTGGTCTTCCCAAAATGGCAATTTTCGCACGAGGTGTTTTTATATCCCTCACTACAGAAGTAGGTTTCGAAATGAGATAAAATAAAATACGTTTTCTTCTGGAAGGCACCATTTTTCTTAAGAAGTTAATGATCCTATTACACTCTTAGCTGGATATGCTCCTCTCGAGAAGTTCTGCACTTCGGCACTTGGGCCCAGACTTATTAACATTTTGCTTTGTGGTTGCACCACTTTTTTGGTGCAGCAATGACGCAAAACGCTAGTTGAGATTTACAAAGCCGCACAAGGGCCACTTTGCATTGCCTTGCATAGCATTGTAATGAAAAAAGGTAACACCACATAGCAGCTTGTTCTGTTTTGCATTACGCTGCTTTGGAGAAGCATTACATGGAGGGAACATGAGTGTACCCATGCATCCACCTATGTATTTTTAGGCAAACTTCTACTTACTAAAGGCAGTAAACCTGGATTTCTGCCAAAATGGTGGGCATACCCGAGAGAGGTATAATAAGGACAAATATCTTCATTTCTCTTTTAAGAAAATTTGATCTTTCCATGTGTGCTGCATTCAGAAGAATATGTCTCTGAGGACTGTTGTTGTGTAGGAAGGGATCCCTTCCTGCACAACAATAATTCTGACCACAATTCAGGCACCCTTGCAATATGATACAAGGGTGTCTACGTTGGTGCTAGGCAGCCACAAATGCACCAGCCCAGCAAGAGAGAGGTGAGTGAACAGCATCATATCTTTGTAAATATGTCACTGTTCAACTCTCTTCCATTCATGCAACGAAGTGCAGCAACTTGCGTTGCTGCTTGTGAACTTTTAGTAATTCTGCCACTATATATTTTCACTAGCTGTGTTTTAAAGATGAACGTTTTGCCAAGTGAAGTGTTGCCACCTAAATTAAAGAATTACCTGGTCACCTTAAGTCGGTCAAGGGGTGGACAGTCTAGACCAAAACCCAATAATCTATATACAGCATTGGAAATCCCAGAAACATCATGTGATTCTACACCAGTTCTTCAGGTAACAGGATAGGAAATCTCTTTGGGCATCAAGATTGAATATTCCCGTTTATATAAATTCAGTAATTTAGGCTTTGGGGGAAAGAGTAAAAGTGCTTCTTTCTTCGACTGATTTCCAGTCATCTGATCAAATTTTAGTTTGTGTTGCACAAATTGGAGTGAATGCCGTCATGGCTCAGTTCATCATGGACACCATTACTTAACATTCTTACACCCTTTCTTGCATAATGATTTTACATTTTGTGACAAAGCTCACTATAAACTCCCTATCGTTACAATCTATGATAATGACATACAAGTATTTATAATCCTCGGACGTTTTTTCACTTATTTTCACTTGCAATAGATGCCAATTACCTATAATGTGCTTGTCCTTAGACAGCCCCTACATCTGACTCTTGAAATGCAGATCAAGGAGGTCAAAATGTGACCCGCACGAAGGAGGTGAGAGAGCAAGATCATCGAAGCAGTGTAACAACAGTCAGAAGAGGCTAGTTCGTAACCTTTGCAGCTGGAAGACCAAATGTTCTTTTCTAGGCTCGAAACAGACAAGCCAAGAACAGCACGTGCGTTCAGGGCGCACACAGGGACAACAGATCTGCTACTTTACGGGAAAAGAATCCCATCTCAGAAAGCTGTAACGCGCTGCTATTCACACTGCTGACAAGCCGCACTGCACCTGTTCACACCGGCAGCTGCGTACGTGCTCTTGTGCACGGTGTACGTGCTCTTGTGCACGGTTGCCTCCATCAACAAAACTGCATGGAGTATTTAACCAAGTCGGTAAGGAGACTGGTTATTAGCAGATTGAAACGCCCAAAAACTATATGACAGCACCTGCAGCGGCAAACGTCTTTCTCCAGTGCTTAATTTGTAAACTAAAAGGTGCCGCTGCCCAAAGCCGCCTTCTTAAACACGCAGCTGCTGCATTTATATGTGCGAGCACAGGATACTGAGGCAGCGTCATCCTGAAGCCATCTCGGGCCTCTTTAATCCATTAAGAGCCACTCCCTGCCCCTTTAGCTCCCTCTTCAGCTTTCTGCTTTCTCCCATTGGGACGCTTTTTCGTTTTTCTCATCCTCCGTCTTTCCCATTTGTGTCTTTTGCTCGCAATAAATGCTTGAGACAAAAGAATAAGCCCCGGCCCTCAAAAATAAGTGCCGGTGCTCAGCACCGGAAACAATAAGCACACATTTAGCACTGTCTGTCTCTTATTTGACTTTGTTTCGCACCCTTGAGCTTTTGCATAAAACACATTTCTGTAGACATTCGTAACCTTTATTCTGTTTATTGTTTATATTCCATTTTTCTGCAACTCTTTATGGAGCGTATTTGCATTTTATTTGTGCTCCTGTATCAATGGTCATCTTTTTTTGTACAGTATTCATTACAAGTCGGGGTTTTGTGTCCCATTGCACTGAATGTATTAATTGAATACAAAATAAACATACTATAATTTTTCTTTATAGTACTCCCGGTAAGTCAAGTCTACTACTAAGTTAATTGATTGTCTATCTTTTCTCTAATAGCTTTAAATAGTCTTCTAATTTACTGACTGAGGTATTAATGCTGCTTAAACATGTCGGCCATTTTAGTTCACTGTTGATGCAAAGGAGCTAAAAGGATTCTTCACCTGCAGAAAAACGTTTATGGATTCAGAGCACAAAACATTTACCCATAGTGTTGAAGCCCAGACCATTGTCTGTTACCATGATATGGAAATAAATAATGGTTATTTTGAGCTAAAGAGGGAGCATGATTATGGTGAATCCAGGCATTTCACACATTAGTCTCTTGCAAATAATTTGGATCTCTCTCCCTAAGTAATCTGTGACACTGAATAAGAACGGGCCTTGACTGCACCATCAAGACCTTCTTGTTTTCTCTTCTTTCTCTAATCTTCTCCTTACTTTCTTGTCAAAACATCAGGAGAATAGTATACAGGTTTGCAAATCATCCTCATAGGCTAGCATATTAACCGTCCTGTTAGTGGAAGATCCATTACTTACTGGCCCCATCTGGAATACTAGCCCAACAGGAACACAACGGGCTGGGATGGTTTCCCTCAGACAGTTTGCTTGCTGAAAGGAGGTGAAATGTTTGCGTGAAATGATAGGATATCTAAAATTACTGTGAGGAACATATGCAGACTTCTCGATTACTCTGGTAATTCCACATTTCTCTTAGTGGCTTAAATTAACTGATTAGAATTTGCGGCAGCCATGTAGGAAGAAAAAAAATCCATTCACCCATTAGCTTTTTAAAATACTCACCATCCCACAGTTGTTCAACACAATTATTTTGCCATTTTAACAATATTTAGCTCCAAAACCACTGAAAAGCACACTTACCATTGTAATGAAGAATTTGTTAACTTAATTATCAATACTTGCACCCAACGTATCTCTGACACTACAGCAATGAGGGATGCAACTCCGTGTTTTACCTAGACTGCTTTATTCCCTGCAGCATGGGATCAGGTGAGCTTGTAGGGACTGGCAACAGCTCCACTGTAATGGATGCTCCTGCCTAGCTAGCGGGAAGACTTTATATGTAGCTGCCGGTACCCTACTGTTTTTTTGATAACCTGAACTTGAACAGTAGTGGACTTTGCTTAGTTGCAATTTACAACCTTAAAGATACCCACTGTAAAATGTAACATAACAATAGAAATTAGGTTTCAGGTTGGCATAGGCATGCACCCGGTCTAAGCAGGAACCACAATCCTAGTCAGGGAAGTAAAAAACACACCCTTGGTTAACCTGCACTCACCCTCTTGTAGCTTGGCACAGAGCAGTCGGACTTAACGTAGGAGGCAATGTGCAAAGATATTGTGCAACACACTGCAGTAACATCTTGAAAACAACACAAAAGACTCCACAATAAGGTGGCAAAATAGAATATATTTTTATGGGTAAAACAAGACCAAAACAACAAAAATCCAATAAGTAGAAGTTCAGATATGATTTTTTAAAGAAAGTCTGCAATTGTAGAGTTTAGAAGCTTAAGGTGCCAACCGCGGCTATCTGGTTGCATTAGACCAGGTTAAAGTCAAACGTTCTGCCCAGCCACAAATGAATGCAGGCCCGCAACAGGGACCAACTTTGTCCCGCTGAAAGAGTACCTTATGTGGAGGGTTGCCTCGGCATCAATGATCCAATGTGAGGAGCAGAGATGCGATGCGTCGGTTCTGATTTGCTCAATCAGAGATGCGTTATTCTCAAGCCATGCAGTTGTCAAGCCTTGAGCAGTGATGTGGGGGTCAAACCCTTTTCAATGACAGTGATGCGTCATCGTCGAGCCGCGCAACCAGCAATGTGAAGGTAGTACATCAAAGTTGATGGTAATGTATCAATCCTGAGCGGCACAATCAACGATGCATAGTCCTCATCCTCATCGGCGGCAGTGAAGCCTCGTCAGCGAGGAGAGTTGGAATAGTTCTGATCAGCACAGTGACGGCGATGTGTGGATTTCAGCATAACACAGTTGCAGAACCCACTACCAAGGGCCATGACTGGATTGGCACCACTTGGCAGAGTAGGGATGACAGTTGGTGGGGTCCAGCAGCTGTGGCAGAGGTGAGTGAAGTCATTGATGTCCCTGAGACTTCAGAACAGGAGGCAAGCCAGCAAGCCCTAGGAGTCACATTGTTACTGAGATTTAAAGATGCAGATTCAGTCCTTGTTACTCTCAGGGAAGGAAGGCAGCAGGTATCAGGGCAGGCACCGCAGCGCAGGAGTACAGCAAAGTCTGGCAGAGTTCCAGCAGAATGACAGTCCCTTTAGCAGCACAGGAGTATTTCTTCCTGGCAGAATGTCCTCAGGTCCAGATGTGGATTGATTTGGTGGTGTTTGGGGTCCAGTACTTTTATCCAGTTGTGCCTTTCAAGTGGGGAAGACTTCAAAGAGAGGCCTTTGAAGTGTGAAAAAATGCCTGCTCTTCCTTCCCTGGCACCAGACACACTACAGGAGATTATGAAGCCCTTTATAAGGGCTCAGGACCCATCCTATTTGGATGGCTCAGCCCCATCTTCCAATCCTGCCCGGGATGACCCATCAAGATGTTAATGACCCAACAGGCACACCTAGGTTCTTTTGATTATGGCTGTTTAGAGAGAATGCACAAGAGCCCAAATGTCACCTGCCAAGATGTGTATTCAGAGACAGACAGAGGCACAGAATGGTTAAAGTAAGAAAGTGCCAACTTTCTAAACATGGCCTTTTCAGACTCACAACTTGAAATCCAATTTTACCATCAGTTGTGATTTTAACTTGTGAATCCAGAGACACCAAACTCAAAATTTCCCTCTGGTCCCAAATAGAAATTACACTTATAAAATGTAATAAGGCACTTTCAATGCTAACCTATAGGAGAGATAGACCTTCAAGTAGGGGAAAATGAATTTAAGAGTTTTCACTACCTGGACATGAACGTAAAAGTACATGCCCAAAGTTTTAAATACACTGCACCCTGCCCTTGTGGCCTCCCTTGAGGGTTGAGGTATATGTTTAAAGAAGGAAGGTTTGGGCGTGGCAAGAGGGTTAACTGGCCAGGATGACATGACAGTTTAAAACTGCACACCCAGGCTCTGCAGGGGCTACTGAAGAGGGTGGCACAATTAGTGCTGCAGGCCCACTAGTAGCATTTCATGTACTGGCCTTAAGTACATAAAGTGTGTTGGACTTTTTTTTGTTTATGCAGGGTCATCCCCAATCTTTTTGCCTCCTGCCTCCTATTTGTTTTCTGACCTGTTGCTGTTGGATTTTTAACTCTGAGCACTTTACCACTGCTAACCAGTTTTAAAGTGCATATGCTCTCTGTGTAAATTGTATGGTTGATTGTTTTATCCATGGTTGGCATATTTTATTTACTAGTAAGTCCCTAGTAAAGTGCACAAGAGGTGACAGGGCTTGTAAATCAAATGCTACTAGTGGGCCTGCAGCACTGGTTGTGCCCCCCACCTAAGTAGCTCTGTAATCATGTCTCAGACCTGCCACCGCAGTGTCTGTGTGTGCAGTTTTAACTGTAAATTCGACTTGGCAAGTGTACCCACTTACCAGGCCCAAACCTTCCCTTTTCTTACATGTAAGGCAACCCTAAGGTAGGCCCTAGGTAGCCCAAGGGCAGGGTGCAGTGTATGGTTAAGGTAGGACATATAGTAATGTGTTTTATATGTCCTGACTGTGAAATATTGCTAATTTCGTTTTTCACTGTTGCAAGGCCTGTCCCTCTCATAGGTTAACATGGGGGCTACCTTTAAATCTGATTAAAGTGTAGATTCCCTTTGGGGTGCGGATGGACATGTGGAGTTTGGGGTCTCTGAGCTCACACTTTTAAAATACATCTTCTAGTAAAGTTAATTTTAAGATTGTGTGTTTGAAAATGCCACTTTTAGAAAGTGAGCATTTTCTTGCTTATACCATTTCTGTGACTCTGCCTGTTTGTGGATTCTCTGTCTGGGTCAGTTTGACAGTTTGGCTGGTTGCACCTCACACTAGACAGTGGCACAAAAGGAGCTGGGGTATAGTCTGCATTTCCTGATGAGCCATCTGTGCTAGGAGGGAGGAGTGGTCACTTACACCTGAAAGGGCTGTGCCTGTCCTCACACAATGCAGTCTCTGACCCCCTGGTGAGTGTCTGGGGCCTGGCCTGGGCAAGGCAGGATTTCACATTCAAAAGAAACTTTACTTTGAAGTAGGCCTACGTCAAAGGGGAAATTGGGTATAAGAAGGGCACCCAAAACCACAGACTTTAGATCACTTCTGGACATCAAGAAGAACCTCTGCCTGGAGAAGAGCTGAGGGGAAGTGCTGCCCTGCATGTGACTGTGCTTTGTGGAGCTATCCTGCAGCTGCTGCTTCTGCCAGAGTAAGAGAGCAAAGACTGGACTTGGTGTGCCTTCCATCTTGTGAAGAAATCCCCAAGGGCTTGATTTAGAGCTTGCCTCCTGTTGTTTGAAGTCTCAGGGACAGCAAAGACTTCTCTCTGCCAACACCTGGAGTCTCTGGAGAGACTCCTCATCTGACAAGTGGTGCCTTATCCAGTCCCTGAGCCCTTGAAAGGAAAGCTGGTGGAAATCCAAGGAAATCCACCTCAGACGATTTCGGACCAACACCGCTGCTGAATCCGGTGATGCCACCTGCAACCGACTCTGTGATCTTCGCTGGAACGCAGCGACCTTCACAAGCCCGATGCCGCTGCAGCCCCGCTGAAGTCCGCGACTCCGTGGAAGTCGCCACACCACATCGTGACCGATGCCGCTCGAAGTGTGCAGATTCAACATTTTGCACAGATGCCGCAATCCCCGACTTCGCGCATCGACTTGTTTTCACTCTTCACCAAAGGTACTGTACTAGGGGGGTCTACGCAACTCCGTGTCCGGCGCCGCTGGTGTCGGCTTGTTGGGAACGACTCCGTCACGATGCCGTATTTTTAAGCGCTATTTTTGAGTTTAATCTTTAAACATTCATAACTTGACTTGTGTATGTCGGATTTTTGTCGTTTTGGTCTTGTTTTGTTTAGATAAATATTTCCTATTTCCTATTGTTCTAAACTGCTGTTGTGTCATTTTGTAGTGTTTTGATTAAGTTACTGTGTGTGTTGGCACAAATACTTTACACCTAGCACTCTGAAGTTAAGCCTACTGCTCTGCCAAGCTACAAAGGGGTTAAGCAGGGTTTAGCTGAGGGTGATTCTCTTTTTTTACCGTGATTAGAGTGAGGGTTCTTGCTTGAATAGGGGGTAACCTGACTGTCAACCAAAGATCCCATTTCTAACTAAGTGCAATTTACAAGAGACCTACACTTAATCAAATATATCAAATATCCCAATTGTGGACACACCAATGTTACTATATTTGAAGTAGAGAGCACTTTAGGACTGGTTAGCATTGGTAAAGTGCCCAGAGTTCTAAAGGGAACAAAAACTTGGTCAGATAAAGAGGAGGAGGAAAGCAAAAAGTTTGGGGATAACCCTGCAGAAAGGGCCAGGTCTAACATAACCCCCCTCCAGCATAAAGCAAGGGTAGACTAATCAAGACCTTGATGGACTTCCCTGCTTAGGGCGATAGAACATGGACAATGCTCTACTGCTACAAAGGCACTTGTCATTTCTATGCCTCTGTGAACCCAGTTGGATCCCTCTGTGTATATTCTCCTGAGCCACTGGACTGACGCGTGGACACCGTCTGTGCATCACCTAAGATGTGGCCCATTCCACCCTTGGGTATGACTTTTGTCCCTGACCCAGGAAAAATTCTGTCCACACGACAACAACCAGCAGAGGCTACTGACAGCTGTCAGTATCAACACACAGGCTCCAATCCATCCAGGAGTCTTTGACCGCTGTGGTTTCTCATGGTGAGGGGCAGTAGCCCCAGATGCCTTGCACCATTTTTCCATTTTACCTCACACCAATTCAGGGGTGGCAACCTGAAACTGGCCACCCAGCCTTAGGTCTGCACCCTGAGGCTGAACAGGAGAGAGGGGTGGGCTCTATCTCACCCTGTTCCTCCCTCTGGGATGCTGCACCCTCTGCTTGGGAGTGGTACTACCAGAAAACTGAACTGTCAGGGCTCTTGTGGTGGCCAACCCTTCTAGTTCTCATGACACTGTGGGCAACTCATTCCAGAGAACTATGACCCTCCTCTGGGTTATCTCCCTACCCCACTTAGGGATACCAGGCCCATAGGGCAGAAGAAGTCCTACCCATGGGCTGTGCCATTGTACACACCTGGCTGGTGTACTGCTCTGGGGACGTTAGCGTTTCTACTACCATGATCTAGCTAGTCCCGGTGTCCCTCAGAGCAGTGGCTGGGACCCTATTCACTGTCATCTGGTAGAAGTGATGATGCCCACCCTCAAGGATCACCAACTCAACCTCAGAGTCTACCTCCAAACTAAGGGAGATCACAGCATGGTCTTGGAACTACTTACACCTAAGGCCACATTGGCCACTCCTGTACAAGTCCCACCAGTGGGTGGTTACTTAGGAGAGACCTAAGTACGAGATACCTCGTATTGTGTCCTAGCTGAGGACAATCAAAGCAGCAAGGTTGGAAATGAGGCTCCCTGGGCCACCACCCATCAGAACTTCCTCCCTCTTTCTCAGAAGGAGCATGGGAACCCTTTCCTCCCCTTTACTCTGAGACTTGTCTGTGTCTCTCTTGACCTTTCCCTCACTTTTCTGGGGAGAACCTAAACCATGTTTCCTGGGGTTACTCCCAGGTTCTTTCCCGTGGATCATGGTGCCAACCCAGCGGTCTACATCCTTAGCAAGCTTCTTGGGGTCACAAAGCATACTGTCAACAAGGTGTTGGCGCAGATCTCGAAAACAGTAACTGAACATGTGCCCTTTTTCAATCAGATTCCACAGCCCCTGGTAATCCTTTATCTCACTGCCCTTCACCCAACCTTCCAGTGCCTTCCAAAAGAAATACACACAATCCAACCAGGTCTGTTGGGATAGCTTCTGACTGTCCCTGACTTTCTGCCTGTACATTCCTAGGGTCAGACCAAACTTTCTGATTAGGGCCTCTTTCATTAGGGGGATACCTCATATTGTCTGTCCCTTCAAGGGACAGTAGAGTGTTTTTCCCCTCATTAGGAATGTGTTTCTACAGTCTGGCTCCTCAATCCGCCTTAGGGACCGTGTGCATCTGTAGAGCAATTTCAAAGGCCTCAAATCAGCTGTCTATGCCACCTCCCACCACAGAGTCAGAAATCAGACCCTTGGGTATGTGAACCCTCCTGTCAGAGGGCACTGAAGAAAGGCTGTCACTATCTTGGTTGGACTCTGCCCTCCTGGCCTTGAAGTCCAGCTCCTTCAAGCTCAACCCCTAAGCCAACCCCTAAGCCATGGGCAACCTATTCTCCTCCTAGGCTCTCTCCTTCTCCAATTGGAGATTAGCCTTCTCCAATTTTAATTTCTTCTCCTCCTCTAGTCCTCCAGCTTCTCTGGGGAAATGTCTCTAGATGAGACACTGCTCCCTGCTCTGGGAGGAACCTCCACTCCATTGGTTCCCTGTCCCACAGTCAGATCCAAGGAATCCTGCTCCAACTCCTCATCATTCTCCATAATGCCATCCTCCTCACAGGGTCACAGGTGCATTCATGGCTGTTAACAGAGCCCTCAGCATCTTTTGCAGCTCCACTTTCCTAGTGAAGCTTTTTGTTGACAACCCAAACCCCTTGCAGAACTCCTTGAGTTGGGCCACAGTGTAACATTCCAGCTAGACTAGCTCACAGTCCATTTGTGCAGGTACAGGTGCAGGTGTAATGCCTCCAGTCAAATACATGATTTTAGAGGAAACAAAAATGCTAGTCAGGAAGAATAGAAAAATTAAAAATGCCAATCAGAAAGTATGGGGAAGGAATTGCCAATGAGGATCAGAGGAGTTGATTTCAATTAGTTTTATATGTTGATGGTAATGTACACCAAATTACTGTGAGGCACTGCACAGACACAAGTCATATCCTCACCTCTGGTCACCAATGTTAGAAATTTGGTTTCTGGTTGGCAGAGGTATGCTACCTGTCCAAGCAGGAAACAATCCTAGTTGGGGTAAGTCACAAACATACCCTAGGTTAGCTAGTGCTCACCTCTGGTAGCTTGGCACAGAGCAGTCAGGCTTAACTTAAGAGGCAATGTGTAAGGTAATTGTGGAACACTTAATAAGATAACACTGTGATAACACTGCATAAAGACTCCACACCAAGTTAACAAATAGATTATATTTATATGAGTACGACAAGACCAGCACAACAAAAATCCAATAAGAAGAAGTTGGGATATGATTTTTTTAAAGACATTTCTCAATTGTAGTGCTTAGAAGCTTAAATTGCCAATCAGGGCAATCTGGTTGTGCTATACTGGGGTAAAGTCAAATGTTTAGGCTAACCATGATGGAGCGTGGGCTGGCCACAGGGACCAACCTTGTCCCGCTGAAAGAACACCTTTTATGGAGGGTTGCGTTGACATCGAGGATCCCATGTGAGGAGCAGAGGAGATGATGCAAATGCCATGTATCGGATTGATCTCCACGGTCAGAAATGCTTCATCGTCGAGCCGCGCAGTTGTCGAGCATTGAGCCGTGGTGCGATGTCAAACCCTTTGCAATGAAGGCGATGGCCATCTTTGAGCCACGCAGATGGCGATGCAAAGGTGGTGCACTGGGGTTGACAGTGATGCGTCTATCCTGAGCCAAGCAATTGACGATGCTAAGTCCTAATCCTCAGTGGCAGAGGCAGCATTGAGGAGAGATGCAACAGTTCAAATCGCACAGTGACAGCAAAGCACAGAATTCCATGGAACCGGGCTGCAGAACCCACTTCTGGATTGGATTGGCACCACTTGGCTCACAGTTGGCAGATTTCAGCAGCTGTAAAAGAGGTGAGTGAAGTCCTTGATAAGCCTGAGACTTCAGAACAGGAGGCAAGCCCTTGGAGTCACTTTGGTTTTGGGGATGTGGAGATGCAGGTCTAGTCCTTCTCACTCCCAGGCAAGGAGGACAGCAGGCATCAGGGCAGACACAGAAAAGCAGGAATAAAGCAAAGTCCAGCAGAGTTCCAGAAGAATGACAGTCTCTTTAGGAGCACAGCAGTCTTTCTTCCTGGCAGAATGTCCTCAGGTCCAGAAGTGGATTTATTTGGTGGTGTTTAAGGTTCAGTACCATGTTGTGGCTTTCAAGTGGGGGAGACTGCAAAGAGAGGCCTTTTAAGTGTACCAAGTCCCCGCCCTTCCCTGTTTCCAGGCACATTACAGGGGGTGATGCAGCACTTTGGAGGAGTTGTATTATGGAATCATGCATACCGGAACAACACATGCCTTAACAACACACTCGGAACCATGACTGCGTCGTTTCCATGCATGCCTTTACCACGCATGCCTTTACAATGACTTGCAAAACAGCATCCATGGTTCTGTCAAACAACTCCCAACCCACCCTGAGGCCCAAAACTACCAGCACCCCTAATACCTAAACTACCCCAAAGCCCCCCACTGCCCTGAACCCTAAAAGAAACTACCCTGCCCCCCACCCTGGCCCCATAAAGCAAAACTACCCCAACACCCCCACCTGCCCTCAGCCCTAAAAAAAACAAATACCCTGACCCCCAGCCCCTAAAAACTAAACTACCCCAACAAGCCTCACCCACCCTGAGCCCTAAAACCATCCCCCAATAAGTAAACTACCGCAACACCCCCACCCAGCCTAAGCCCTAATAAAACAAACTATCCTGACCCCCCAACCCACCACAAAAAACTAAGTTACCCTGACCCCCCACCCACCCTGAGCCCTAAAAAAAATACCCTGACCCCCCGTCCCTGTCCCTAAAAACTAAAGTACCCCGACATCCCCACCCACCCTAAGTCCTAAATGCACCCCATTGCTACAAACTACCCACCAACCTTGCCACAACCCCACTTACCTCACTGCGTCCTCTCCCGATCCATCTTCCTCTTCTCTCCTTCCTCCTCCCACCCATCCTTAAACCTTCCTCCACCCCTTAAAAAATAAACTATCCTGCCCCCCACCCTAAGTCCTAAATAAAAAAAAATACCCAACTCCCCCACTCCCACCCCCAAAAAAAAAAAAAATAATTACCTGGCCCCCCACCCAAAGCCCTTAGAAAATACCCAAACTCCCCACCCCACCCTTTAAAAAAAAAACTAGCCTGCCTCAAATCCCTCACCCGCCCAATCCCTTAATCCACCCCCACCCCTGCTCCAGCCCAAGTTACGTCACTGAGTCCTTTGCTTCCTCTCCTGAACAGCTCATGGCTTTTTCTGTGCATTAACCACGCATATGCGTAGTTCAGCACATGTGTGATTGAGGCACAGAAAAAGCCATGCGTTGTTCAGGCAAGCGTGGTTACGCCTGCATGGGAAAGGATGTTTCCCTTTCGAGGGTTCAAGACCCTGCCTCTTCAGGTGTGTCAGCTCATCCCTCCCATCCTGCCTAGGATGACCCATTAATATGTTAATGGCCCGTCAGCATGCCTAGCTCCCTTTGTGTGTGGCTTTCTAGAGGGAATGGACAAAAACCTAGCTCTCACCTACCCAGATGTGTATTCAGAGACAGGCAGAGGCATAAAATGGTTAAAATAAGAAAATGCCAACTTTCCAAAAGTGATATTTTCAGACTTGCAACATAAAATCCAACTTTACCGTCAGTTGTGATTCCAGAGACATCAAATTCAAAATTATCCATCTGGTCCACATTGGAAATGACACATAAAATGTAATAAGACAATCTCAATGTTAACCTATGGGAGAGAGAGGCCTTGCATTAGGGAAATAAATGTAAGAGTTTTTAACTATCTGGACATGAAAACATTTAAAAGTACATGTCCAACTTTTTAAATACAATGCACCTGGCCCTTGGGGCTGTCTAGGGCCTACCTCAGGTGTAGGCCTATCAAGAGGGTTAACTTGCCAGATCAACATGGCAGTTTAAAACTGCAAAGGCAGGCTTGAGTCTTGTTTATAGGGCAACTGAAGTGGGCAGCACAATCAGTGCTGCAAGCTCACTAGTAGCATTTATTTTACTTGTCCTGTCCATATGTTGTGTACTTTACTAGAGACGTGTAGGTAACTCAAATATGCCAATTGTGGATAGGCCAAATGTTACCATATTTTAAGTAGCGAGCACATGCACTTTAGCAGTGGTTAGCAGTTGTAAAGTGCCCAGAGTCATAGAGCCAACAAAAACTGGGCCAGAAAAAGAAGAGGAGGATGGAAAAAAGTTTGGGATGACCCTGCAGAAAAGGCCAGATCCTACACATAATGTGACTAGTGTGCTTATTTGTGTATCTGTAGTTATTCCTATGTAAAGTGTTCTTACATCCATGGGGTTTAGACCAAGGTATATGAAGCTGCAAAATAAGGAAATTGTCAGTGATCATTGGGGCCCAACTCGTAATTCCGTGATGTTTGCCTCGTAACAACTGATGCCAGAGAAATTAGCCTTGTTCCACCAAAGTGGTAATGGCTGATTAGAGGTGTGTATATGCTCAATATCAGTGACCTCCCTGCTGTGAACATTGGCCGAGGGACTTTTGTGGTGGTCATATTGGACAACTTTTTCATGCAGAGTGTTTTGGTTGATCCTGCCTCAGTCCATGGGGCGTTCTTTTTTGCAGTACATGTATGCGATAGGCAGATTTAGTAGCAAGATAACGCATTTTGTGAGAAGTGTCTTATACCATATTCCATATGCCAAGAGGGAGTACAGGTCTAATAAAGTGTCTAATTCTTTTAGAAAACTGTTCAATGTTAATGCCATGACTTTGCTCTCAGCGAAAAAAACTAGTTAACATTTTCAGATGTTATTGATATGTTTATTCTTCACCCAATCACCTGGTCACCCATTATCTGTGTGACTTTTAAAGAGTAGTGGAATTTTGTGTGTACATGTTCTCACCCCAAATTATAAATAAATACAGAGTACGTTTGAGGTCATCCCGACAGCCTGCATAAATAATTGATCAGTTCTTTCATACTACTGTCTGGAATTCAACAGAGCAGCGTCAAAAATTATCAGTCTATAAAATACATTTGGAACTTAATTTTCTGGCTAACAATACCTTTTTAATGAAACTCAGTTTAAAAGGTGCGATTTTAATGAATAGGTCAGGCTCAAGGAGTCTTACATTCTAATGTTGAAAGACATTAATTTTCGCTAAAATAGACGATTTCAAATTAATTCTCAAGAAGCCCTAATTAAAGCTATTGCTTCATAATGTGATAATTATCCCGAAGCATCTTTCTAATCTTTGCTTCAAATGCTGATGTATTTCTTTCTTCCTGTCTGACCCCTGCATTCCATATGTACTGAAAACTGCTTATGGGAGCTTGGAGGGCATTTGAGAGAGAAAGCCCTTGAAATGTATTAAGTGATCTATAGTCTTTTTTATTAGTAATCTAGTTTTTATTTCTCTATACCTAGTGTGTATGCCAAATAAATTGATATTATGAGCTCTGTGAATATGGTTTTATATTTTAACCTGATTTTCTGACTATATATACAGATGTGAGTTTGGCGGAGGCAGCATCTGCCACAAATCTTCCAGTTGTTTTTGCACAGAAGGTTGTGTTAACGCTCAATTTGCTTCTACGAATCCATGGCAAAGTCAAGCTAGCACCGCCACAATGTTACGTCAGGACTACTCTGAATATGGTGGTCTCATTCAAACATATCCAATTCTTTTTAGATGTTTACCAAACATGGACATAATTGGCTGCACGTGGGACACCTCAATGTAATGTGGCTGGCATACTTTGAAATTTATGTACCGTAGGACGTGCCGTCACTGGTAATGCGAGTAAATAAAATGAGGAAAAATGCGTACTCTAATGTGCAACTGAAAATGAACAATATCATATGGTTATCTACAAAATGGTGGTGTGCAGATGATAAACGTTGATGGCAATGTTTATTTTGTGTTATGCATAAGGGAAGACATTTTATGCGTGCTATCTCAAATCAAGCGGAACATATGACCTCAGTGTGACTGGAGCTGTGAATCTATCGCCTAACATAATAGGTTTTGCATCCTATGTTTGTTTTTTTGTAGGAAATTACTGGAACGCTGCTTCTTTCAATACACCATCTTCCTATCTTCACTTCTCCACATTCCAAGGGGAGACGAGCGCTGACATCTCTTTTTACTTCAAGACCTCAGCCTCAGATGGAGTGTTCCTCGAGAACCTTGGCAACGCAGATTTCATTAAACTTGAGCTGAAGTGTAAGTTAACGACATCTGTTCTGATTTTCTGGGAGATAGCCATAATTCTCTTGTGTTCACTTACCTCATACCGGAAGAATAAGTCATCAACATTTATCCAAACCAATTATTCCTAGTGCTGTAACTCATCTGAAATGTTCTTAAAATTCAGACATGCTGTCAGCAGCAAAATAACTTTATTATATGGTATCATAGCGTCCCTTAGATGTCACTATTGTCCGTGTGATAAAATGGGTAATATATCAAAAGAGTACGGGCAATCGCCTATGTAACAATCACTGTCACATAATTAAATGAGAGTAAGCAACTTCGATCAGAAACGGAATACCCTACAGTGATATCCAATGTGAGATAAAATAAGGCATTCAGCAAATATCTGTTAAGCAAATCACAGGGTCACAACTCCAAAAAGGAATAAATAAGGGGTAAGAGTTGGTCAGCTTCTCTCTGGGACCCAGCCTATCCATTGGCATCTGCAAGAGAGAAAACTGAGAGGTACCCCTCTGTGCTCCGGGACGTGGGGCACTGAGAGGTTTGTGCTGGAGTCTTCCAGAATTGTTCACACCTGGTGGAGAAGAAGTTGGAGGTGAAATGAGGCAGCGCAGCTGAACTATCATTGCGGGCGTGCGCTGATCACTCCCTGAGCAGTGGCTGCCTTCTGTAGAGCATCACCTCAGTGGGCTGCCAGGTCCTTAACTCCAGGTGGGTCAACGGGCTGGGGGTGGTTAGATGCCACCCATCCTCCTGCCAATTGCATTTTCGCACCACGTATCCTGGCGGCAGGGCCTATAGGTCCCCCCATGCAGCCTTAGTGGTGCACTGCTAAAGGCCTTCTCATCAGCTTTCCTGACTGTTGGGTCACTTGCCCTCATGTGGCCCGAGTTATAGGGGAGCACCGGTCTTATCCACAGGATATAGTTGGGGCTGCCTGTCTTCTGCTGAGGCTGGCTGTGAAGTTCAGGGGCCCCTCCTGACATGGTGGACTGTGTGACCGCCCAGGGGCCTGCTTCCCCGTGACCCCATCCTGCTCATGTGGGTCTCTAGATGAGTATACATCAGCGGGAAGGAACCCCCACCCCTTTTTTTAGGTCAAGCTTTTGACCTCTTGTATATATTTTGTATATACTTCTGTGTGGGCTTAAACTCCACCCACTGCTTTTCATTTGTTTGTTTCAGTGCCCTTTAAGTAGGTAGTAGTCAGTCCTGCCTCTTTTCCCTGCCTTTGGGTGTGTTTTTCACTTTCATGGCTACTGCCCCTGTTACATGTAGCACTACTCTTTTGTTTATTTATGGTTTGTTTGATGCACTCTTTTTTGTTTGAATTGGTCCACGCCATAGACAGCAGGCATGGGAGGTATGTGGGAGAGAGCAGGCAGCTTTGCATGCTCACTGCTGGGCTTGGGCTTGCTGCTTTCCTCCCCTGGCGCTGTCCATGTCTGCTCATACTCAGCTGCTACCACGCCCACAGGCCGGCCAGCCAGCTGCAGCTCCTCTTGTGTTCTTTTAATTGGTCCCATGCCATAGATAGCAGGCATGGGAGGCATGTGAAGGAGTTTGGGCCAGCTTTACGTATTAAAAACGGGGACTCTGAAAAGCAATCTGCGATTTTATTTACCAGACAGCTCCCTAGCCCTCTTGGTTGACATGTACCCAGCTGATGCAAACTTCTTTGGAGTAAATTCTGTTCAATTATTATTCAGCAATCACGAGAAGTGTATTTGTTTTCTATCCACTCCGCCAGAAAATTTTGAAAAACACGCTTTAGAAACATCAAGGTGCCCTCCTAGCTGCTAACTGGATTTATTCTTCTCTGAACTTAACTAGTCCTGCAAACAAACACTGTGGAACTATTTTCCTATTATGGTTTATGAGCCGTGGAAGATTAAGAGTCTCTAATAAATGTTCTCTTTTAACTTGAGCAAACCAGAGGCACCTCGCTCGCTTCTTAATGAAAGCCATTTCAGTGATATGAAATGTATTTCTGGCTAATACAATTCACTTATGTTGATTTGCATAAATGAAACACAAGGGAGACACACACACATACATGTGCTTTATAACACGTCACTTATTTCATCTTTTTGTACTAAGGAAATGTTTTTTATGCAGACAAGGCCGAAATATTGTGCCTGGAAGCCAGATGTGGCATTCCTTGGCCGGTGTTGCATGTGTCTGCGTATGTGGTATTGAACAGCTGCCCTGAGTTTGGCATCTTATACAGTCTAAGATTATCTCATTAGCGTCTAGAAAGCAATAATTAACTAGGCCATTTAAAGCTCTCCTTACGCAAGTTGACTGTTGATTGTCAGCTCATCAGCTGTTGCACATGTTTACCTGAAAAAAAAATCAGACCCAATCAAATTGATAAGCGGGTATTTGCTTCTCTTTGCCACAGCCCAGCTGAAACAAAAAAAACAGTTAGAGAACTTCTTAACGACTATGTACCATATTATTGCGAGGAGAAAGTGGTAGAGGACAGCAGGTATCCTGCACTGACACCCTGTGTGTGGCTGGGTTACTTCTTAACCCCTTCTGTGCCTGGGACGTAATAGTTACGTCCACCGGCACAGTGCTCCTGTGCCGAGGACATAACCATTATGTCCTCGGCACTGAGCGCAGAGGGAGCGCTAGCGCTCCCTCTGTGGGCCTCCCTCGAACCCCCCCCAAGGCAGGGAAGGAAGGGGAAGCCCTTCCGCTTCCACCCACGACCCCCCAACCCCGCCAGTGACGTCTGATGACGTCAGTGCGCATTCACGCACTGACCTCATCAGAGGCCACTTCCCCATCACGGTGGAAGCTCAGCTTCCAGCACGATCGGAAGAGAAATGCTTTGCATTTCTCTTCCGATCATGTGATGGGGGCCTGAGAGGCTTCAAAGGGAAGGAAAGTAATTTCCTTCCCTTTGAAGTCTCTCTGCGCATTTCAGGAGCCGTGTCCTAAAGGGATCCGGCTTCTGAAATGCCCACTAGACACCAGGGATTTATTTTTTAACAGAAACTGGCATAAGGGGAGAGACCCATAGGGCAAGGGTCACTCCCCAGGGGGGCAGTTTTTTTCAAGGCCTTTTCTGCCCCCCGTGGGCAGATCGGCCTGTTGTCATTAGGCCGATCTGCCCCCGGGGGGGGGCAGAAACCACTAGGCACCAGGGATCATTTTTGTTTTTTGTTTTTTTAGAGTTGGGGAGCGACCCCTTAGGCAAGGTTCTCTCCCCTAGGAGGCACATTATATTTAGGCCATGGCCTATTTTTATGAGGCCAATCTGCCCCCAAGGGGGTCAGAAACCACTAGACACCAGGGAGTTTGTTTTTTATTGTGAATTCACAGAAGGGGAGCGACCCCTTAGGCAAGGGTCGTTCCCCGAAGGGGGGGCAAATTTATTTTAGGCTATTTCTGCCCCCCTTGGGGGCAGAACGGCCTATTGTTATTAGGCCTATAAACCTCTAGGCGCCAGGGATAATTTTTGTTTTTTTAAAACTTTTTTTGTTGTTTTTTTAGGCAAGGGGCGCTCCCCTGGGTGGCAAGTTGTATTTAGACCATTCCCAAACCCTTGGGGGCAGATCGGCTGATTTTTGTTAGGCCGATCTGCCCCCAGGGGAGGCAGAAACCTCTAGACACCAGGGATCTTTTTTTTTTTTGTTTGTTTTTTGTTTTTTAGAGGTGGGCAAATTTATTTTTGGCCATTTCTGCTCCCCTTGGGGGAGATCGGCTTATTTCTATTAGGCCGATCTGCCCCTGGGGGGGGGGGGGGGGGGCAGAAACCACCTAGGCACCAGGGATTGATGTGTGTGTTTTCTTTGGGGGGCAGCCGCTTGGGTAAGGATCGCTCCCCTTGGGGGCACATTACTGTTGGCCATATCTGCCCCCCTTAGGGGCAGATTGGCCTATTTTTGGAAGGTCTATCTGTCCCCCAAGGGGGGGGGGGCAGAAAGGCCACCAGAGACCAGGGAAGTTATTTTTTCCAAATAAGAGGGTGGGGGTATGGCCATACCCCCACCCCAAATAAAATGGGCCAAAGTTGTTCTGCCCACCAGTGGGCAGATGATGCAATTATCACTGATCCACACCCCAGGGTGCAGAAAGTCTACTAGATGCCAGGGAATAAAAAATAAAAAAAACATTGGGGTGGTGGCTACCAACCAGTATGGGCCTGGTTATACCAGCCACCCCAACTGAAGGGGGTAACAGTCTTTCAGCTCTGCCCGCACTCTAAAACATCTTATCCCACAGCAAGCAAGAAGACATTTGATTATTTTGGGTTTTGGTTTTACATTTGGGCCATGTGACCTTGGCTAACTCTCAAAATCGTCCCACTTGGAATGGTGAGGGCTGCACTTTATGGACTTTGGGACGCTGCCATGAAGAAAAATCCACAAGACCTAGACACATCTGAAAACTAAGCATCTGGGTGATTCCAAGGTGGTGTGTTTCACATGCACCTGCACCATTTTCTTACCCGCAATGCCCTGCAAACCTCCAACTTTGCTGGAAATCACACATTTTTCCCACGTTTTTGTGATGGAACTTCCCGGAATCTGCAGGAATCCACAAAATTCCTACCACCCATCATTGTCTCATCTATATCGATAAAAATTATGCTGCACTTGTCAGCCTAAAATTTTTTTTTTTCAGACTGCCCTTTTGGACCTGCTTTGGTTCCCCCTCATTTTCGACATGTTTTTGGCTCTTCCCTGTCACAAGGACTTCGCCCACCTACACAAATGAGGTATCATTTTTACCGGGAGACTGAGGGTAACGTTGGGTGGTATGAAATTTGTCCCCGTGCGGTGATCCCACACAGAAATGTGGGAAACATTTGATTTGTTTTAGCTAAATTTGAGGTTTGCTGAGGATTCTGGGTAAGAAAACATTGGGGGATCCATGCAAATCACACCTCCCTGGACTCCCTCGGGTGTCTAATTTTCAGAAATGTCTGGTTTGGTAGGTTTCCCTAGACGGCTGCTGAGCCAAGGACCAAAAATGCAGGTGCCTGCCCCAGCAAAAACAGGTAGTTTTGTATTTGATAATTTTGATGGTTCTAGATAGTGTTTTGGGGCATTTCTTTTCGCGGGCAGTAGGCCTACCCACAAAAGTGAGGTACCATTTTTATCGGGAGACTTAGGGAAACGCTGGGTGGAAGGAAATTTGTGGCTCCTCTCTGATTCCAGAACTTTCTTTCACCGAAATGAAAGGAAAAAGTGTTTTTTTTGCAAGATTTTGAGGTTTGCAAAGGATTCTGGGTAACAGAACCAGGTCAGTGCCCCACAAGTCACCCCATCTTGGATATCCCTAGGTGTCTAGTTTTCATAACTGCACAGGTTTGCTAGGTTTCCCTAGGTGAAAAACCCACAGCTAGGCACTTTGCAAAAAACAGCTCTGTTTTCTTTGGAAAATGTGATGTGTCCACGTTGGCGCTAGGGCTACCCTTGCAAGTCAGGTACCATTTTTATCGGGAGACTTGGGGGAACACAGAATAGCAAAACAAGTATTATTGCCCATTGTCTTTCTCTAAATTTTTTCCTTCCAAATGTAAGACAGCGTGTAAAAAAGACGTCTATTTGAGAAATGCCCTGTAATTCACATGCTAGTATGGACTCCCTGGAATTCAGAGATGTGCAAATAACCACTGCTGCTCAACACCTTATCTTGTGGCCATTTTGGAAATACAAAGGTTTTCTTGATACCTATTTTCCACTCTTTATATTTCAGCAAATTATTTGCTGTATACCCGGAATAGAATGAAAACCCATTGCAAGGTGCAGCTCATTTATTGGCTTAGGGTACCTAGGGTTCTTGATGTACCTACAAGCCCTATATATCCCCAAAACCAAAAGAGTCCAGCTGATGTAATGGTATATTGCTTTAAAAAATCTAACATCGCAGGAAAAAGTTACACAGTAAAACGTGGAGAAAAATGGCTGTTTTGTTCACCTCAATTTCAATATTCTTTTATTTCAGCTGTTATTTTCTGTGGGAAACACTTGTAGGATCTACACAAATGACCCCTTGCTGAATTCAGAATTATGTCTACTTCTCAGACATGTTTTGTTGTCTGGGATCCAGCATTGGTTTCTCACCCATTTCTGTCACTAACTGGAAGGAGGCTGAAAGCACAAAAAATAGTAAAAATGGGGTATGTCCAAGTAAAATGTCAAAATTGTGTTGAAAAACTGGGTTATCTAATTCAAGTCTGCCTGTAACTGAAAGCTGGGAAGATGGTGATTTTACCACCACAAACCCTTTGCTGATGCCATTTTCAGGGGAAAAACCATGAGCCTTCTTCTGCAGCCCTTTTCCCCATTTTTTGAAAAAAATAAAGTTATCGCTGTATCTTGGTCTTCTTCAGGGGAACCTACAAAGTCTGGGTACCTTTAGAATCCCTAGGACGTTGGAAAAAAAGGACGCAAATTTGGCATGGGTAGCTTATGTGGAGAAAAAGTTATGAGGACCTAAGCGCGAACTGCCCCAAATAGCCAAAAAAGGCTTGGCACAGGAGGGGAAAAGCCCTGGCAGCAAAGTGTTTAATATTGTTTATAAAACATCATCACAATAATCATACAAATATTTTAACTAAAATTCATGGTTATTGTTAGTATTAAATGAGTGCTGGTCTTCAAGTTCCCAGAAGTTATCTTACATTCTGGTTCTGAGGTTTGCAGGACAGGTGTCCTGTTAAAAAAATGATTACAAGTATTGATAATGTAAATAAGTGATATAGATGTTCAGTAACATTTTGATTGTCAAAGCCTATAGTTTCACTTTCCCTGTTACAAGAATAGACCTGTAAGGTCCAATATGCAAAGCTCAGTTGGGTAAAGCATCAGAACTGGCAGAAGGTGTCACACAATGCCACAACAAACAAATCCATGACACATAAATCCACTACACACAGCACATTTTAACATCTCATAACAATATGTCACACAATTCAACTTCACACACTTCCGCTCCACATCATTCCACTCCATACCACATAATTACGAACCCATAAAATAAACTCCACATAATTCAACTCTGCTTCTTGCCGCAAAATTCCACCTCACATAATACCACGTTGCGACTCGCAATTTCCGACTCGCTAAATGGTATCCAAGTAGAAAAAGCGACTTCAATTTGCGACTCGCAAATGAAGTCGCACCGCAGATTGTGAGTCCGGTGTTTGCGAGGTCGCTTTTTGCGACCGCGCTAAAAACGAACACGCAAATTGCGAGTGGTTGTCGCAAATTGCGACTGTGCTGCAAATTGAATGCAGGTGCAGCAGAACACTCTGCAAAACACTTCCTGGCTCCTGATGATGACATCACAGCCAGGAAGTTTACAAAGACACCTGGGAGGAGGGAGGACCACACCCATTTTCAACTGCTACACTGCAAACAGGAGGAACAGCAGCTACCGTGGCAGAGACACCTAGAAAGCGGAAATTGAAATTTGCAGAAAAAGAGCTGGAGGTGCTGACTGAGGAATGCTGCCAGCACCATGAACAACTTTTTGGGAAGGCAGCCCTCAGTGTGCCAGAGGTGGAGAAGAAAAGAATCTGGACCGAAATACAGGACAAGGTGAACTCCATGGGTGTCAGCCACCGGAGTATAGAAGAGTTGAAGAAAAGGTGGTATGACCTGCGCTCCCGGTCCAAGGAGAGGGTGGAAGAGCGGCTCCGGGAGATGAGGGGCACTGGAGGGGGACCATCCACTATACCACCACCCACACCCCTGGAGGAAAGAGTGGAGGAGACCTTTGAGCCAGAGGCAGTGTGCGGGATGGGAGAGCTGGACACTTCAGAGCCAGGACCATCAACCGGTGAGTACCATGAGACATGCAAGCACACCCATATATGCCATACCCCCACCCACCTTGTACACAGCAGCATGCACAACCAAAATAGCTCAATTTCAGAGTAGCAACCACCTGCATGGTGCATTATGGGCAACGTAGTCAAGTAGGCAGTTGATAGGCAACAGTTTATTAGGAAGCAGATAACAGATTAACAGATGGTAGACACTGACAGTGTGTTCCCTATGTCCCACAGGTCTCCCACACGACACCAGCTCCAGCCAAAGCGTCCAGGGGCCACAGGTCAGCCACCAGCCTGCAGAGGATTCAGGACCAGCCACCACAGGGACCTGCACCACACAAACACAGTCCCCACTTGATGCACCAGTTGCCATACTGGGTGATGAGCCAGCCCCCGGTCCCAGCCACAGTGCCGGTGTAGAGGACATGGAGCCTCCACTGCATTGCAGTGCCGCAGGCTGAGTCAGGGGATGCCTCCATGTCGGCCACCGAGGCTGCACTCCTACGTGGTCAGCGCCTGCAGACACGGGAGATAAGGAAAATATCAGGGCCATGCGGCGCATGGAACAGAATCAGAACAGTGGGCTGCAACTTGTACACACAGAGCTGCAACAACTTAATACCCATGTAGGCGACCTTGCACTCTCAATGAGACAACTGGTGGCAGAACTCGTCACTGAGAGAAAGGGTGCAAGGCGCTGTGACAGGCAGCTAATGCACCTACTGGACCGCATGTCTGCCTCCATCGTCAGGCTGGCAGTGAACACCACTGGCCTGTCACGGCGCACGGTTAGCCTCCAGGTAGAAATGGGCCACTTTGCCAGTGATGTGACACGTGGACTGGGCCGTCTCAGCCACGCCGTAGATCTCATGGAGGCATGACAGGTGGCTAGGGGCGCGGCAGACATGCCGCAGGACAGCGAGGAGGGCTCCACTGTGATCAGTGTCTCTGCCAGTGACACCAGGGTGATGCGCAGTGGTAGCGCAAGGCAGGGCACTGCTGACACACCAGGGACCAGCCATGCTGGGCGAGGCCGGCGTCGAGTGTGAGCTCCGCACTGTCCTGGAGTAGAGGCACATGAGGTCAATGTGTCCTCATGCCAGGTGGACTATTACAGCCCCTGAACTGTAGTTTATGTATATCGTTTTTTTGGTGCACATAATTAAATTCCTTGTTTGTTCCACTTCACACCTGGACTCTTTGTGTGTGACATTAGTGAGTGAGGTGACAGTTAGCACGTACCTTCCAAAGTATTGGTTTGCAATGTGGTCGCGTCTCAGTCTGCCTTGATTTGCAATGCTTCTATCCCCATGATGGCGATGTGGTAGCTCTTGCTCGTCATCCTCCGAATCTGGGTCTTCTGGGGTGAGAGGTAGCCCACGTCTGGTGGCAATGTTGTGCAGGATAGCGCATGCGCCAACTATCTTGAAAGCTGTTATTGGGGTATACTGGGGGCACCTCCACTTCTGTGGAGGCATCTGAATCTGGCCTTCAGCAGTCCAAAGGTCCTCAATATGATATTTCGGGTCCTCCTATGTGCACTGTTGTATCGCCTCTCTGTCTCATTGCTGGGTGTTAAGTACGGGGTAAGGATCCATGGTCGTAGCGCATATGCACTGTCACCTGTTTGGCACAAAATGTACAATGTTAGCTGGGCATAGATGGGTTCCACATTGACCTGTGTGTATGTCTGCAAGGTGTATTCAGCTATACCTAGGAGGTATCCGTCTCCAAACTCCCCACGTTCTAGGCGTTGGTGTATCCCACTGTGCCTGAAAATGTAGGAGTCATGTGTGCTCCCTGGAAATTTGGCAACCATGTCAGTGATGACATAATGTGCGTCACATACAACCTGGATGTTCAGTGAATGGGTACACTTCCTGTTGCAGAACAGATATTCCAGATTTGCAGGAGGGCATATTTGTATATGTGTCCCGTCTACACACCCTATGACATGGGGGAAGTTGGCAATCCTGTAGAATTCCAACTTTGTGCTGTTGATTTCTGCCTCATTCCTGGGTAGGTATATGTATCTGGAAATGTGTGTGAGTAAGGCATCTAGGAATGCTCTGAAGAACCGTGAGAGTGCACTTTGGGATACCCCACCTGCCACGGCAATGACCCCCTGATAGCTACCCGAGGCCAAGAGGTGTAGTGAGCATAGCACTTGCATATGTGTAGGGATGGGGCAGCTGCGCACAGTCTGGCCTTGAAGCTGCGGATTGAGTAACTCTATTAAATCTAGTATTGCTGAACTGCTAAGTCTGTATTTATCATAAATCTCCTCCTCAGTGTGTTGGAAAAGTGTCTGTCTGGTTCTGTATATCTTCTCCTGTCTCTGGCTCCTCCTCCTCATCTGCTGTGTGGCGTGGGCTCTCCTCCTCCTTGCTATCACATATATCTCCGCCATCTTGAGTAACCCAGGTGCCTTCTGGGTCTCCTTTTATACTTTGGTTCTGGTTACCACCTGCTCTGAGTTAGTGGTAAGTTGGAAGTGCAAAATGGGCTTTTTGCGACTAGTCGCAATTTGCGAGTGGCTATTGCATTTGGTTTGCGACTCGCAAATTGCGACTTCCTATTTGCGGGTCGTAAAATGGGGTCGCTATTTTTGCGAGTCGGTAATGGCTCGCGTCGCCTTTTGCGAGTCGGAAATTGGATTTTTGCATCCCGTTTCCGATTTTGCGGGGTCGCAAATTGCGATTCGGGCCATTTGCAACTCGCAAAAGTTTGCTACATCTGGCCCAATATGATTACACTCCACACAACACAATTAAATTTCAGATAATTCCACTGCATATAATTATACTTCAACCTACATCTACACTCCACATATCCCCACTAAATTCCCCAAAACATAATTACACTCCGCAAAATAAATTCAACTTCACAACATGCCACATAATTCCACACCTTATAATACTACTCCATACCATGCCACATAATACCACTCCAAACCAACCCACACAAAACCACAAAATTCAATGCCACACAATTATGCACCGCACAGCATACACTCCACATAATACCATTCAGCGCCACATAATTACACCCCACCAATTTACACTCTACTCAATACAGCATAAAAACACCCCACATAAATATACTCTATGCCACATACCAGCAAACCACATTAATGCACTACACACCCTGGCAACTAGCTCCAGTAAGCATCATTGCACTCAATGCCACACAATCCAACTCCACACATTTCCAATCCACACCACATCATTCCACACCAAACTACATATTTCAACTACACAACACAATTCCACAACACACCACATACCTCCAATACACACCACAGATTTCAATATCATGCCACAAAATTTAACAGCACACCACATAATTCAACTCCACAACATGCCACTCCACAACACACAATACCATTCCACATAATTAAGTCCATAACACACAATCTCCCTCTACATAATTCCACTACAGTTAATACCATTTAATTACCTTCCACATTATTCCGCAGCATACCGTGCCACATAGTTTGACAACACAAGTCCACAATAAACAATTCCAATGCAACCCACCTCTACATCGCACTTCCACCAACCCTGTCATCTTTCCCCCACGCACCCACTGTCCCTCTCATCTCTCCCTCACACCCCCAATACCCCCTCTCATTGCATATTTCCTCACACTCCCTGTCTCCTCTCTATACCTCCTGCTCACACATGCTACCTTCCTGAACCTCCTCGAACTGTGCACTGGTCCACCTCTTGCCTCTCCCCATGGGTGCCCCTCCCACTCTTCCCTCTCTCTCTCTCATACTCTCTCTTACACCTCTCTCTCACTTTCTCCTGCACTCTTCCTGCCTCTCTCATATTGGTTCATTTCAGGTCTTCAAGCACAGTTTGTTTTCTGTGTCTTTTGCAAGATTTCCCTCCCTCAAACCCATGCTCTCTTCCTCTTCTTGGGGTGTCTTCTGCATATACTTGCACACCCTCTTTATGCATCTGTGGCCTGCTCTCCCCTTCTTATTCTCTTTCTCACACACTCTTTGTGCTCCTCTGTCTGGAGTTCATTCATCACTTTGTGCACAAACTATCCATCTTTCTCTATCTTCCTTTCTATCTATACTGTGCAGCTCTCAACCCATCTATTCACCATACCAAATAATTCCACTGCACAAATGCACTACTCACCACACAATTCCACCCCACAAAATTCCACAACTACAGGGAGTGCAGAATTATTAGGCAAATGAGTATTTTGACCACATCATCCTCTTTATGCATGTTGTCTTACTCCAAGCTGTATAGGCTCGAAAGCCTACTACCAATTAAGCATATTAGGTGATGTGCATCTCTGTAATGAGAAGGGGTGTGGTCTAATGACATCAACACCCTATATCAGGTGTGCATAATTATTAGGCAACTTCCTTTCCTTTGGCAAAATGGGTCAAAAGAAGGACTTGACAGGCTCAGAAAAGTCAAAAATAGTGAGATATCTTGCAGAGGGATGCAGCACTCTTAAAATTGCAAAGCTTCTGAAGCGTGATCATCGAACAATCAAGCGTTTCATTCAAAATAGTCAACAGGGTCGCAAGAAGCGTGTGGATAAACCAAGGCGCAAAATAACTGCCCATGAACTGAGAAAAGTCAAGCGTGCAGCTGCCACGATGCCACTTGCCACCAGTTTGGCCATATTTCAGAGCTGCAACATCACTGGAGTGCCCAAAAGCACAAGGTGTGCAATACTCAGAGACATGGCCAAGGTAAGAAAGGCTGAAAGACGACCACCACTGAACAAGACACACAAGCTGAAACGTCAAGACTGGGCCAAGAAATATCTCAAGACTGATTTTTCTAAGGTTTTATGGACTGATGAAATGAGAGTGAGTCTTGATGGGCCAGATGGATGGGCCCGTGGCTGGATTGGTAAAGGGCAGAGAGCTCCAGTCCGACTCAGACGCCAGCAAGGTGGAGGTGGAGTACTGGTTTGGGCTGGTATCATCAAAGATGAGCTTGTGGGGCCTTTTCGGGTTGAGGATGGAGTCAAGCTCAACTCCCAGTCCTACTGCCAGTTCCTGGAAGACACCTTCTTCAAGCAGTGGTACAGGAAGAAGTCTGCATCCTTCAAGAAAAACATGATTTTCATGCAGGACAATGCTCCATCACACGCGTCCAAGTACTCCACAGCGTGGCTGGCAAGAAAGGGTATAAAAGAAGGAAATCTAATGACATGGCCTCCTTGTTTACCTGATCTGAACCCCATTGAGAACCTGTGGTCCATCATCAAATGTGAGATTTACAAGGAGGGAAAACAGTACACCTCTCTGAACAGTGTCTGGGAGGCTGTGGTTGCTGCTGCACGCAATGTTGATGGTGAACAGATCAAAACACTGACAGAATCCATGGATGGCAGGCTTTTGAGTGTCCTTGCAAAGAAAGGTGGCTATATTGGTCACTGATTTGTTTTTGTTTTGTTTTTGAATGTCAGAAATGTATATTTGTGAATGTTGAGATGTTATATTGGTTTCACTGGTAATGATAAATAATTGAAATGGGTATATATTTTTTTTTGTTAAGTTGCCTAATAATTATGCACAGTGATAGTCACCTGCACACACAGATATCCCCCTAACATAGCTAAAACTAAAAACAAACTAAAAACTACTTCCAAAAATATTCAGTTTTGATATTAATTAGTTTTTTGGGTTCATTGAGAACATGGTTGTTGTTCAATAATAAAATTAATCCTCAAAAATACAACTTGCCTAATAATTCTGCACTCCCTGTAGAAATTCCAATTCAATCCGCATAATCCCACTCCAAACCAAAACACATGGGTCATTTACTATGGCAATAGCTCTAACTCTTTGCAAATGCAAGCCCAATTGCATTACAAATGCTTGTTGTTACCTGGGCCTGGACGTTGGCTGCTCATGCCAGCTCAAGGGAGAAGCCTTGATCCCTCCCCTGGGTGCCCGGGGGGCCACTGCCATGAAAGGCTGAATGCTCAGTGCCTAGACTGGCTGTAGAAGAAAGAAAGGCCTTGCCTGGAGCTTGATCTTCATAGAGAGAGGTGCTGGTTTGGAGACACACCTTGAGGAAGCAGAAGACATACACCTTCGTTCTTTCCCGCTCTCCTCCCCTGGGTGACTGTCCTAAGAGAGCCCTGGAGATGAAGGCTGTGGGCCCCTACCTACTCGAAATCCACTGACACCCAAACTTGGGCAGCAGGTGCTTGTACTGGCTCGGGAGAGACACATGAATTCCTCTCACGAGTGACAGGTATGCTGATCTGGCCTATCTGTATGGTTCTTGGTGTGAAGCCTATGGCCTCCTCTTTTGTTGAAATCCCATTAGTGGATGAAATGGCCAGCAAAACAGACCCATTACCAAGGAGATGATTTGCCTCCTTCATTTGTAATTGATGACTCCACCCAGGCGCTCCTTTCCATTGTTTTTCACCAACCACCTCTTACTCATCTCAAGATAAGCAGCACTAGGAGACACCAGAACAGTGCTGCAAGCTAATATCGATATCCTGGCCCTGGACGTAAACATTCTGCATGAGAATAAATGAAAATTACATGAGAGAGTCCAGGTTGCAGTGGAGACAATGATAGAAATTCTGCCACAATCTGCTGATTTGGTCAAAACAGTGCAAGACGTAGCCTTTCTTAAGGAACGGGTCGAGGTTACGGAGGTTGGTGATGGTCGCAAAAATCTTCAGACAGCTGGCAAACCAAAAGACACACAGGGCTCCTATGCCACGCTCGACAGTGAACGATGGTTGCAGAGGGAGGTCAGTCCACAGAGTTTATCGTCAATCTTGACAGTGAAGAGAGCCCATCGGGTACCTTCTAGGTGTCCCCTGCCGGTGCCATCCTGAGGACTATAACTGCAAAAATTCTAAATTATCAAGATCTCACCCTTCAGAAAACACGAACCGGTCCCCCTATAACACAAGGACATTCGAAAATTATGATTTTTCCATACTATACCCTAGTGGTGCAACACCAGAGGCCCACCTTTATGTGGGTCAAGAAATGCCTGAGAGACCTTGGATATTTATATTTTTTTCTTCATAATCCTGGAGTAGGCCTGGGACTGGGCTGAGTAGTGCCGTAGTGGATCGCAGTGGGCAAAACCTCAATGGTTTCCACTCTGCCTGGTGGGGCTATCCCCTGATAGCAGTGCAGCTCCTAGGGGGCCCATAGCAGGGCTGCCAAGGTAATTCCCTCCCCTGATCAAATATGAGATGGTAAGTCGGCAGCACTGGTGGCGACAATGGTGCTTCAAGACCCAGTACCATCTCAGTTAACAGATCACTCAGAGGAAGGGCTGTGAAACATTAGCTCTGGTGGTGGCTCTAGGGGGGACTTCCGGAGGTGACACAATAAATATCTAATGCACCCTCCTGTGTAAAGTATGTTGGTGTTGCCTCCCTTATCCTGCTCCCCTGCTAGCTGGAACTCACGCTGCATGGGTCTTGAGTGGGAGGGATAGTCATGTGTAGATTTATGAGTGATACTTCCCTTCTATACATGCATGTTTGTATTATCATACGTAATGATTGCAGGGTTGCATAAGGGGACCGTCTTTATGTTTAGATAAGGAGCTGGCTAGCCACTCTTCCCTGGGCAACTGCCCTGATATAGTTCGACTGCTCATGTTTATGGTTCCCAGTTTGTAGTTTCACACAGGGGCTATCAAGTTATTGTTCTGAGCATCTGTTTAGGCCTAACTGGGATTTGGGGGATATTCTTTTTTCTTAGGATGTTTGTGGGTAATGGCATTATGGAACACTTTATACCCCAACAGGATCTACAGAGGATGCCTAGTGGACGTGCTAAGAGATGATAAATACACTCTCACGTAGCCATCATCCTATTTTATTAAATGCAGTAACATATAGTACAGCAACATAGGGGCAACTACCAATTCAGTACCTTGAATATTTAGGGTCTGGGCTCCCCACAGAAGCAATATAAAATACTAGCACAGCTTAAGTGACAGAGCATGCATACAGCATTTATCAAGAAAGGCATTTCACTGAACCTGAGACTAAGGAATTGCAACACAAATGGAGAGGGAGGATGTTTGGCACAGTGTGTTTGGCTTTCACCACAGTGGCTGTGGTCTGGCTCCAATTTGGGGTGATCAGTGCGGTTGAGGTCACATGAGTAGACCCTAAAACAGGCTTGGGTAGTATTTATTAACCCAGCATCCACCATCACAGGTTTTTATAGACACTGTCCAACAATACTTGTGGCCTGGGCATCAATCCCTTGGATACTAGCACGGGGGTTTCACTGCTGTTCTAGACACTGACCTGGATCACACACACCCACCTTGCCCTGGTGCCTTTGCCCCTATAGTGGGCAATGCTAACGTCCTGTCAGTGCGGTCGCAAGCTTAGGAGCTGACAAACCTTTGGCCAGCCAAAAAACAGGGAATGAGGGGCTATACCTTCTTCCCTTCACCTACAATCAACATGCCAGATTATACTACATAGTCTGCACCTTGTCCCTGCAGCAACAGATATGCGTAAGACACTTTCTAACAATAATCAGCTGGAGGGGAGCTTAAGAGGGTTCAAATACCCACTCTAAGCGCAAGCAGGAAATTTCATCCTACCAATCTGGAAGAGCCAGCGTTCAGAGGGAAACTTCAACACATAATCTGCGACTATTACCAAAACAAGGAGAATACTGCCTCCTTCCCACTTCCAGAATGGGAGGCATTTAAGGTAGTAGTCCGTGGACATTGTGCTAAAGCCACAGTTGGAGTCTGTTGTGTGATACATAAAGAACTTAGAAAGAGTGAAGCCTCCCTCCTCTTCCAAGAACGTGCAACTGCTGATGACCCCACGCAGACTGGCTGCTTACTAGAGGCCCATAAAAATCCTGTAGGCCGTACTTGAAAGGCTATGATGCTTACGCTGAAAGACCTGTGTTGAGAAAGCCCATGTGGTGGAGAACAAATCGGAGCACCAATGAGCTTGGCTTATTCGACCTCCTTCTCCGCAACACGCCATCGCTGTGATAAGAACTTGAGGGGGGTACAAATAGTGCAAATGAAGAATTAAATTAACACTGCATATAGAGAATAGTATGAGCGACTGCATGCGTCATCATCAGGAGACTCAACCATGATTATAGGTTGCTTCTTGATGCGCCTTCCCATCACCCCTCTACTTCAGGGTGCAGCAGAGGATTTGTCTGCCCTGATTTCAGAGCAAGAGATACTGGAAGCCATAGGTGACTTGGCCTGGAACCGGCCAATCAAGTTTTACATGGCATGTGAATCCCTTCTTGTACCCAAAATACTCAAACTCTTTAATGTGACACAAGAAGCCTCCAGCCTCCTCCAGTTACTGCTGAAGCTGTGGTCACCTCCATCCCTAAGCCTGAACGTGACCCAATGTCTTTGAACTCATACAGTTTGTCCTCATAAACGCCACTTGCATACCTAATACTGATCTTTAAATATTGAGTGAAATACTGGTTGGCAGACTCCTCACTGTCTTAATATCAGACAACCAAATTGAGTTTTAGATGATGCCCCTGCACCCTGGCCCAATGAAGCCTGCATAGATTTTGATCTTAAACAGGCATTTGATATCTTGAGTTGGCCGGATCTCCTTCGTGTCCTCAAGGTCTTTGGCCTGGGGAACCAGATGATAGCTTGGATCCACTTGTTATGCACGTACCCTATGACCAGGGTGAAAAAGGGTAGGCACATATTGGAACGATATAGGGTGACTAGGGAAACTAGGCAGGGATGCCTGCATTCCTCTTTATTGTTTGCCCTAGCTATGGAGCCATTAGCTGTACATCTTTGACTCCAGGGCCAGACCTGGGCAATTCCATGGTGAGGAGCACTCATGCAATATCCTTAAAATCTGACTACATGCTCCTGTATGTTCGAGACATCACAGTGGATCTCACTACTTTACACACACACTTTACACCTATTCTAAGTAGCATCTGGGTTGTAAATTAATCCCTCTAAATCTCAGGTCTTCCTGGTCTGGAATTCTACCCCAGAGAGACAAGTGGTATTGGAAGGGAGACCACTGCTGTGGGCCCCGCCCCCCACACCTTCTCCCATTTAGGGATTAATATTTATCATTCACAAGTGGACATGCTGGAGGGGATTCAGTGCAGTCTTTTGAGCTCTGATGGCTCAAATTTCCTTCTGGACATCATAGCCTCTTGTGGTCTTAGGTTGCACTGCAATTGCTAAAATGATGATGCTCTCCGTCTGCTTTTTCACTTCGCTAACCTTCCACTTTTGATACCATCACAGTACTTCTGACACATGGGCTTCCTGCTTGTAGATCTCATTTGTGTTAGTGGTCGCCAAGGCTAAGCCTGGCCAAGCTTTGTCTGCCGAGGGATAAGGGAGGACTTGGCTCTCCCGACTTTCACAGATATTACTTTGCAGCCCAGCTGCACTGGATGTTGTAATGGACTGTGAGGCACCATTTACCTGGGATGGCACTCCCACAAGAGTTACTCCGTAGTGATGTCCTCCATGGCCTAAAGTGCCAGAGTACCAAACTTCCTAAACATTGCCAATACTTGTATAGACGGCAGTCCTGGTGCTGTGTAAATACCCAGAATATACACAAGTGATTACCCCATACTCCCCAACACTTCCACTGAGGGTTCTGCTACTTCCATTGGCCCGTTGACTGACACAAACTCAACCCTGTAGGGGGAGGTGGGAATTCATACAATGGGGATCTATACTCCAACAGAGCTATCACAGCCTTTCCTACCCTAATTGCGGAGCTTGGGCTGGGTGAGGGTCAATTCCTAACATATGGTAAAATCACCAATGCACTGAAGAGGCAATGGAATGCTGACATGAAGGAACCCAGTTTGCATGCAGTGCTACACACTATACACACAATGGGGTAGACATAGGTTATTCAGATGGTTGTACAGGGCAATTCAAGACCACACTAGAATTTCACTGCGCCAGTTGAGCGATTGTGGGGGGAAAATTCACTCTGGAGTATCCTAGAAAGGTCTCGAGAAATACCAATTTCCAATTTAAACAATATAAAATTCTACACAGAGAGCATCTCATGCCCCAGAGACTGCATAGGGCGTTTGCTGGCACTCTCACTGACTGTTGGCAGGAGCCAGACTAATCACGCAAATTCTTACCACATGCTCTGGGCTTGCTAGGCTCTGGAGGGCTATTGGAGGTATGTCACATAATGCATTGCCACAATTAGGGCTAAACCACGACTGAAATCAGTTGAGACTTGCCCACTGGATAACTATCCGCACCCCCTAACTTCAAAGGCTACTACAAAATTCACAAATGTATCTCTCATACTGACCAAAAGAATGATCACTATGCAGGTAAAGTCCCCTTGCTACTTCTGCAGTGGATGCATGGCGAGTGGATCTGGAATATTGGACTGCAGTTGAAGGCAGTGTATGGCGAGGAAGGAGGCACAGTGGCTTCATAAGTATTCAGTACCAGACTACTAGAATGCACTGCTCCATTCTCTCCTGGTTTTGGGAAGAACAATGAACATCCATCATGATCGACAATCCTCTTTTCTGGAATTGGTGAACCTTGTGGGAATTTTCCTCCCTGCCTCCAAGACTCCTCTGGGACCTCCTCTTTTCTTCTGCGGTTGTGGCTCTGTTCAACAAAAGGGACTCACATGTACTGCTTCTACACTGAGTAGCCATTGGTTGCTTCCTTGTTTCTGGTACAAGGCATCTTGCATCTTTATTGTGCATAGGAGCATGTGGCTGTTGCTTGGTGGGTTATGATACTTCCTCTGTCCACGAGACACCGTTGATTGCTTCTTAATTGGATTGTTTCCTGAATGGGTGGAGCAGGGGAAGGGAATTTGGAGGGAATGTTAATAATTCAGTTTTTCTAATGTCATTGTCAATGGGACCAGCCATGCTCCTTGGGCCTGGAACTCAGTCAACAATTATTAGCGATTACAACTTTGCACCCTCTATCATTGCAATGACACCCTGCAAGGGTACTTTCTGTAATTGCTTTAACAAAATAATAATAAATAGATTAAAAGTAAGTTCACATGGGTTCACAAGCCTACAGTTGTGAGTTCATGAAGGGTCACTGCCTACATTTTTATGTCAGAATATTGACCACAAATGATTGTGCTACAAAAGTATTTTACCAAGAATATTGACAACAAAAATATCTTCAAGATAGGTTAATAGTTAAATATATATTTGTTATGTATGGCTTTCACAGAGCTCCTCTATCGCCTATTTTCGGCTTCTGAACCTTATAAGCCATTGCTATAACATGAGAGTCTGTCCGCACAGCTCTGCTAACCGGCTTTGAAAGCAGAAAGCACAACTGAAGGAGGGTGGAAGGAATGGAGGGAAGGTGGTGTGGGTTGGTCAAGGATGGCAGATACGTTTTTATTTTCTTTGTGACAGGGGTACATAACAGAGGCCATGTTATGTATGCTTCTCCATTACTCCTCTGCCTAAGTATAACTGTTAAAATCAGGGATGGATGAATTTGGGGGCCATACATATCGTAAAAGTATAGATGGGTGAAAAGTGAATTACGGTGATGTTTTTCACCTCGGAGTTCTGAGTTACATAATAGGCAACTCAAGCTTCGGTCTTGTTGTCTATTTGTTGTCACTTAGAAACCCTCAGTCAAAAACATCCCCATATTTTACTGTTACCCATCTATAATTCTATATTTTATCCTTAACTCCACATCTGTGCAAAATAAATACATAATGTCAAGGTAGATAAAGTATAGGTAGATGTAAGTATAGTACGAAATAGTTATCCTATAAATACCTATATCTGCATATACCATATTTTTGTAGTTCATATTTTGGTATTCTGGTACTTTATCTATGCCTGTGCTTCCCACCTGCTTAGCTGCCTCCTCGCAGAAGTGTCTAAGATCTGTCATGGAGAACACTGCTTTTTTGCCTGGTCACCTCATATGAATCTCATTACATAGGTTCCCCTTATGCGTACTTGGTCAGCAGAGTTAACACAACCAGGTGCCAGTATTCACAAACAGACCTGACAAAAATGCTTAAACCAGTTATACATTTCACCCAGGGGCATAGCTTTGTCAGTAAGATGGGAGGGGTGTGAATTTCAGATTTTCTAACAATCATGCTGGCATGGAATGTTAAAATACATTATACATTAAATGAAAAACAGGCAAATGAGAGGTGCTAAAGGGGCAGTGGAAAGGAAGACGAATGAGGATTGGCACAGGTACTAAGTGAGGGAAAACACAATATTTTGTAAAATAATCACAGTTTTTGAAGACTTTCAAAACAGAGAGGAAGAGAGTGTACGTTTTTATTTGTCTGTGTGTATGTAAACATTCTTGGTGAAATATGACAGACACCTCACCATACACGACTGAAAGCACCTGTACCCAACTGAGGCAAAGGAAGGGTTCTGCACAGAGATTTATGACAACTTGAAATCAAAATTTTCAAGGCATTCTGAAGGGGAATTAATTAAATATTTTAATGCTTCAAAATGTGCCACATTACTAGTATCAATAGTTCCATTCCCCAAAACACAGAATCATGTGTATGCCAAGTACATTATGTGGCAAGAAACAAAAAAGAATGACACATGAAATGGTACTCTAGGTGTAATTTTTATCAAACATTTATTTCTTCAAAAAAAGCAATGTATAACACTGCATGACATTTTTATATCAAAGATATGGTTAGAGGTAGAGGACAGTGAGTTGCAAATCTATCTATAAATATGTGATCGACAATTGATTAGCTGATTCACAAAAATATTTGTGTAGAGTGAATATTGTCATGAAGATAATGCTGCAATGGTATTAACAATGCTAGTTATTCATATACTTGTAATAATAAAAACAACATACCTTAAACAAACCTAAAATTAAAATAAGAATTATGTAATTAGGGGAAAATACAGAGTAGATAGTGATATAGACCATGACTTCATCCAGGATAACAAAGTCTGAAAATACGCTACAAAAATGTCCCTAATTAGAATAAGGGTTAGTCATAATTTTCATTGAATGACTAGCCTGCGACAATGCGCAAAAATAATTGAAAAGGTCAATTGATTTGCATTATTATATGCAGAATCTTTATAGATTGGGATCATACCATTCAGATGCAAAATGTAGCATAGAGACGAGACATCATTGATGATGGTTGTGAATGTCTACTAGACTTCTTTGACATTTCAGCAGCATTTGATGCTACTGGTCACAAAATACTGCTGGACACACTTGAAACTCATAAGGCTTAGCGCAAATGCTTTTCTACTGAATATTTAATCCTCTATATACTTTCCTTACCTATTACTATGTTGGGTCTCAAAAGGATCATTTATGACTCCTATGCTCTTCAGCCTGCAAATAGAGTCACTGTGACACATTTCAGCCAGACATGACACTTACGTTCATTAGTATATTATTGATATCCAAGCTCTACCTCACAGTGTGTCTCTAAAAGACACCAGTTAAAACTTTTCCATGACTCTCGTTGTGGATAGATATCCTCTTTTTCCCTTTTTTCCTAATAGATGGGTGGAGGAGCAATTGAGTTAATCTATAAATGCATAATAATAGCAGTTGAAATTCCCTTCACAACTTCTTACCTCACAGTTGAGTTTCTGGTCCCTTTAAACAAGTCTGTCTCCATACCACACTTCTGGTGGATCACATTCAATACGTAAAAAGCTCACGCTTAACACATCCTGAGCTAAAGAAAATAAAACTTTGAAGGCTATCGAGTGAAGCCAATTCTGGACAAGTTTACTATTATCTTAGAGAACACATTCCAGCCAAAGTTGAAATGCTACATTGCATGAAAGAGAGAGTCCTGGGGAGCGTCTTTTCTACAAAGATACCATGCTGCTGCTCTCTTCCCAAGCACTGGTGCACACTTTTGTTGGATTCTTTTATTAAAAGGTAAGGCAGTACAAAAGACTATGCTTAGACTACTTTAAAACTTTTCCCGCTTTGTCTGTGTGCAGTACTGCACTGTACACATGTGAAATTGGACAGGTTTGGAGATAAAAACTTTTTTCTTACTCTCCGCTTGCCTCAACAAGGAATAAATTTTTGGTGCAAAGGTGTTTACTATTGTTACAAGATAGAGTTTGAATCAAAAACTATGGGAAGGTAAATACCAAATCAAAAGTGACATTGGAAGGTAAATACCAAATCTAAAGTTTGCACTGGTTAGTGTCACTCTTGGCAACTTTGTACTGGTGCAAAGTGTTGATAAATCGGATCCTACTGGTTCATTCTTCTTCTCCCACTCATCTTTTTCAATGGAACTCTAATCAAACTGCTTCTAGATTCAATTATTGCCTGTTTGACATGCCCTTGGCTTCATATGTTGTCATTTCTCCTTTTAGTGTTATATCTAAAACACTCTGTTCCTCATTTTGTTTAAGTTTAACATAAATACAGTAATATATTAATATATCATTTTTTATAGCTTTACGGTGTGAGAAAGTGGTTTATCGTTTGGCTGTATTGGTGTCCACTACAAGTAATAAAGTCATGATCTTATTATGTACAGGCCAAGTTTTCAATAGTTTAAACCAGAGCCCAGCACTACATAGATATGGTGCAGAGCAGACAGTATTTACTTACTGAAATGTATGAAGCATTTAGAAGTACCAAAACAGTTAAAAAGTAAAAAACACAACTCGATAAAAAAATAACACTCCAGTTTATAGAGTGAAAAATTTAATGAGCAAAATTACACTAAAAACAAAAATCAATTAAGGAGATCCAGACATACATGTTTAAAGATTTTACTGGGAAAAGTGCCAAGAAAAATGAAGGCAACAATGATAGTCAATGGTCACAGTAAATCAGGACCAAGGTGCAATTTAATGCATACTGCGATGGAGCCCCATTTGGACACACCAAGTGAATTGGTCCCAGTGAAAGTCTGAAAGTCAAACAATTGGAAGAAAATTCTAAATCCCACTTATCTGGATGAAAACTTTTCAAAAGTTTCCAAACTTTCTTCTGGTGCCCAAACAATCATGGGAAAACATGTCTAAGGCCCCTGGGAACACAGGGGACGCTCTTAGAGACTGTCAGGCAGGGCCAACAGCCTGGTTCAGTGCAATCCAGTTGCTTTCGGTCAGCTGAGGACTTTAGAAAAAAGGGCCTCTTACAGCTTGCTGTTCCCTGTAGCCACATGGGAGATCAACTAACTGACCCTTGGAATTCACTTTATTGTCTGGGGTACAAGTAGGAGCAGGCCCAACCCCTCAGGACTCCTAACAGTTCTCAAACAGCAGATACAACCCTTCTTCTGTTCTTCCACATGGCAAGAAATGTTCTGAAGAATGCAGAGTGAGGGTTCAGCTTTGTTGTGTTCACCAGCCTGTGGATGGGGACCCCCTAAGACACTCCTAGTCCCTCTCTGACCAATGGAGTAAATGTCCCAGGGCCCTGGCCTTACAACATTTTCAATAGTTCCTGTTTGCTTTGCTGTAAACAGTACTAAACTGCAATATTTTATGGGAAGTCTATGATGGTCAAATTTTTCAACCACACTAAACTTGTGCTCTGAAGGCTCTGGGTGTGTAGGGGAGTGGACTTTGGAAATCACTGGTGTACAACCACAACCAACTCTAAAATCCACTTTGAAGCAGGCCCTGTACGCACAACAAACTAGGGGACAGAGGTTCGGTAAGACAAAAGCTTGGTCCACCAGCCCCAGACAGGGGACGCACAAGAATTGTCTTGGCATCCTGTTTGCTCCCTTTGAAGGTTTAGGGGTTTTACATGTGCCTCAGATAGACCTGCCATGGAGGATCTGACACTGTGGTGTCAACAGGAGGCAAACAGCTTCCATCCTTCTGCTGTGCTCTAAGAAGTCCTCCCTGCCCTTTCAGGTCCACCTGTCAATCACCTTGAACTATTGTGTAGCTCCCGAGAGGAATTTCACACCTCATTCACACCTTATGCAAGCGAAGTACAGGCTGAGAGAAACTGGAAAGCAAATGCAAATTAATCTCCTAGAATGTCAGGCAGGGAAAAAGTAACTTTGTAAAAATTACTTTGCCTTATTATTTATAAAAAATCCAGCTTCACCACTGGATTTGAGTTTTAATATTAATAAAAAAATAGTTTAATTATTGTTCTAACAGATTGCATTCCCAAGATGCCGTATTAGAATTGTAGTCTGTGCTCTGATTTTCTACATAGGACAGCTAGGCCTGTCACAGTAAAAATGACTTCTAGGGCTATGCCACTGTGGGGAGAAGGAAACAGTAATTTTCTGCATACTTCGCTTTTAAATACCATGCACCCTATCTTGTGGAATACAAAGCCTCCATAGGGGCGACTAACTAATATTTAAAAGGGAGCTTTTTACCTTCCAAAGGGCTATTTTTAACAGATAACACTGCACATTTTACACTGAAGCAGTCAGTGGTAAGCCTGAAGTCATATATCGTCCTTGTCACACTAGTGAATGTCACAATAAGTTCTGTAGTCCGAAGAAGACATTTAGCTCTCTATTATCCCATGGTGCTGTTCCTACAGCATATAGAATGGTATTATAGGGTAGTTAAATATTCAGGGAATTCTACATGTTTTAGGGGTCTGAGCACATATACTGGCAGCAGTTTCCCACTGTGCAAAATCTAGAAATCAGCAATAAAATACAGCAAAAAAGTAGGTGGTGATGAAAAAAAGGAGCATTTTCTAAAACATTAATGTTGTTCAAGGTATCCATCTCAAGACAGTAGTGTAATTCTGAGAGTGCAAAAACCAATTCAATATGAATTTGTAACAGTAGTTATTTTGTGAGTAAACCTTTTCATTGCTCATCTTTCTTATTAATGCCCAGTGTTGTATGCACAGGAAGGGTCTGCACAAATAATATAGCATAATGTTCAAATGTTTATTATCTAATGCTTTCAGCTCCTAAGGAGGTGTCTTTCTCGTTTGATGTTGGGAATGGACCTGTTGAGGTCATTGTCAGGTCACCAACTCCTCTTAATGATGACCAGTGGCATTTTGTAAAAGCGGAGAGAAATATTAAGGAGGCCACTCTGCAAGTAGACCAACTTCCCCCTGAAGTCCGGAAGGCACCAACTCAGGGCCACACACGCCTGGAACTTTACAGCCAACTGTATGTTGGTGAGTATCACTGCATCCTTAAATGTAAATTCTTGATTAGTTGTGTCAATATTTGCTAGTATTGTGCTTTACTAATCATGAATGTGTACTTTGACCTACCGTGAATCTGTGTAAGGCAGAAACTTTGTGCTTTTTTATCCAAAAATGCCTCGTTATGTCAATGGTAAACTGTTTAAAAAGTACAGCTTTGGCCTTTATTACAAGTGCTCTGGTTGGTAATGATTTTTGTGCAAACGAGTATTTGAACACGGATTGGAAATGCAAGTGTTGTAGAGTTTACTACACACAAATTACATGGTGTAATAAGGTCCACCACGTGACAAATTTCTGCACACCTGATATGTCGAAATTTACCAGGGAAAAACGGCCCTCTAACTACCAGGATGTGCAATTTTTTTGTGGATAATGTATTAAAATCCTCATGTTATGCCCTACTTTTTTGTCACAACTTGAAATAAGTGCTGTTTATCTCGCTCAAAAACTCCCGAACCCAAATGTGTTGGATATCACTAGGTGTTATAAATATAGTAACCCCTACTGGGGCACTCTTACTGTGGGAGTTCTACTTTGCCACAGTATACTTTTCTCTGATAAATTTGGCTAGAGAGGGAGTGTGCACTTACTGGTAGGCGAGAACCCACGTTCATTAATAACCGACATTTAATCTTATGTACCTGGTCTGCACAATGTATCTATTGAAACTAGACAAGCAAGAAAGAAGCACTGTGATATATGCGGAAATGTCGACTTTGTGATTGGCTGAAAGAATAAAGGAATGCAAGAGTCATCCTTCAAGAACAGAGTTTACCTTCTTTAGAAGAAGATTACAGCATCCGGTGCTTTCATTGGTGGAACTCTTAGAAAAAGATAAGCTGTCTTCACCAAAATCAGCAAAGACCCTATCAGCGTGTGTGCGTTTTCAGTATCTGTTCCCTGCAGTCAAAGCACAGTGACATGAATCCCTCAGGACCCAATTACACTGATTTATTACAGAGAACACAGTGTCTGCTGTGAAACTTAATCAAGCGCAGGCTTCCCAAAATGTTAGTTTGCCCAACAGAGCTAAATAAGTGGTTTCCTCTTCTCTGTTGCCAAAATGCATTCGTAAACAAAGGCCCATCAAGAACAAGTGTATATTTGTAATCAGCCTATCGAAATATGCCTGTGCAAATGAATAGATGCCAATTCTACTATGTTATGCGGGCTCCTTCAACAGTTTTTGCTCCTTATTTCTTCAAACTGCACTTGGCATTCTGAGAAGTGCGGTTTTGGTTGTACCATTACCAATGGAGACAGAAAAACAAGGCATACAGCTATACTTAAGTCAAAACATTAGAACTTTCTGACATAGGAACACTGGCCAATTGTGCAGGTTTGCATGCGTGTCCTTGTGTCTGTGATTATGAAATATGATTTTTGTTAGATAGTATTAAAATTAAAAAACTGACATATACACAACAATAATTAATCAAGTTCCTCGTGAATAAATAATGAGGTAAGGCAGTATTCTCTGATCAAATTATTTTATGGAATTACAAAAATGTTATAACAGACCAGAAAAAATGAGGAAAAAAATCACAAGACTGAGTTAATTAAGTTGTAAGACATGGTATTCTAAAACAGCAAAAGTTTCTGGCACAATCACAGCTCCACAAGGATTTTGCCATATTATTTCATGCTTAGCCACATGATTGATTCTTTTTGAATAAGTTAATTTAAGGAGCATTACCTTAGTCACTTTTAACTGCCATTGAACACACTGTGGCACCTCATTCATCTTCCACTGTGCCGCTAACCGACATTGCAATGAAAACAAAATTCCGCTGCTTCCCAGGGAGTAGAACATCACTATTAACTAAACCAAACAGAATTGTACAACTGCTAGTGGGTACAGTCTTTTCAGGTGCTTGCCTCTAAAATAAAACAGTTGGTTCCAGAAAGCCTTGGCAAAATGACATGTGGTTATAACATGTTGCCAATTCCCCTCACCCTCCTTACAATGTCTAAAACAACAATTTGTGGAGGACGGGAAACATTTATTCATATCTTTTGGAGTATAATAAAGAAGCCACCGAGCAAAAATCTAAAGTTTCCAAAAGTTGGCATCTATGAATAACTTATAATTATATTTGGATAGTTCCCTTCATTTGTTAGGGGTAATTCTAAAGCACATTTCTTTTCTAGCTCCAACCGGTTACCCAGGAGTAGAGCATGATAATTTTCTTTCAGGTGGCTATAGCCATGTAGGAGCTGATAAATTAAATAAACACAGACAATGTCAAATTTCATAAGCAGCATTTATACATGAGTCACAGGAACATGGGCTGTACAACATGTCCAATAAGAGAAACTATTAGCCCACTAAGTTATCCATCCTGTCAACCGTGCACAGTATACATCTATCTGTCCCGTCATGAGATATTGCGGTAAATTAAGACTTTGCGCTTGGAGCAGGGCCCAAAATCTAAGGTGAGCCTTAAAAGATGAAGTTAAACTCTGCTGACATAAATTAATATGAAAGCATTTGCATCTTTAAATTCTGTTTATATCACAATTCATTTGACATTGTATACATTTTGGCTATTACACCTTTCACATTAGTGGTAAGTTTTGTGTTGTTGGTCTTTCTAGTGAACCATCAGTGTGCAGGAAGACAGTAGAAACATGAGATGGAGATGTTCTCACTGTTGATTCACAGTCACTAGTCTGCCTGGACTGCATTTTGGCACCGGCCATGGGCATTCTCTCCAGTAGTATCTGACCCTCCATCAGTAAACCGCAGGACAATTGAGCTAGATCATGAAACTCCCTCAGTAGAGCAACAGTGAGTTAGTCAATGGAAATGGTGGACACTTCTTGGTTTATTTCAAGACAGTGTGCCGCATACTGGGTGGAGAATTATATATATGTTCATGGTCAAATAGTAGGACAAAATCATACAATACATTTCAAACAATGAAACCATAAATCAATCATTGGTATTATATTTAATTTCTCAAATTAATTATATTAATTTATTTATCAACAAAAAGGTCTGGCCAAAATGTTTTTTATACAAATCTATACACATACACATACTTCCAAAAACATGTATCAATACCCTAATCAACATATATAAACGTAAATCACTGTGTATAAGGTGCTTCACAACTCTCCCTTGTTCAAAATAATATGGTTCTGTACTAATTGTCACATTAATCCACATTCCAGAGATGGTTGCCTAATTTATTACATCTCTAATATTTTTATTTTCAATCACTCCTTTGGCAGAGATGTTATCCACACTCCTCTTAGGTCTAGTCAATTTTATTGGCAACCTCTCAAAAAGACAAGGCGACGCGTTTCGGCCCCATCTCCTATAGGCCTCCTCAGGACTACTGGAGAGGTAAGTACCTAGTGAATATAAACAGTGTAAATTACTTACACTCCACATTTAGGGCCATATTTATACTTTTTGACGCAAAACTGCGCTAACGCAGTTTTGCGTCAAAAAAATTAGCGCCGGCTGACGCCATTCTGAAGCGCCATGCGGGCGTCGTATTTAATCAATGACTTTAGCCGGCGTTAGCCGCCGGCGCTGCCTGGTGTGCGTGAAAAAAAACGACGTACACCAGGCAGCGCCGGCGTAGGGGGATATGGAGCTGGGGCGCCAAAAAATGGGGCAAGTCAGGCTGAGGCAAATTTTTCGCCTCAACCCGATTTGCGCCATTTTTTTCGACTCCCAACCCCCATAGAAATTACTCCTGTCTTAGCAAAGACAGGAGTCATGCCCCCTTGCCCAATGGCCATGCCCAGGAGACTTCTGTCCCGTGGGCATGGTCATTGGGCATAGTGGCATGTAGGGGGCACAAATCAGGCCCCCCTATGCCACAAATTTTTTTTAAAAAAATACTTACCGGAACTTACCTTAATGTCCCTGGGATGGGTCCCTCCAGCCTTGGGTGTCCTCCTGGAGTGGGCAAGGGTGACACGGGGTGTCCCTGGGGGCATGGGAGGGCACCTCTGGGCTCCTTCCGAGCCCACAGGTCCCTTAACGCCTGCCTTGTCCAGGCGCTAAAAAACGGCGCAAAAGCGGCCGTACGTCATTTTTTTTGACCCGCCCACTCCCGGGCGTGAATTTTGCCCGGGAGTGTAAATACGGCGCACATGCCTCGGAGTCAATTTTTTAGACGGGAACGCCTACCTTGCATATCATTAACGCAAAGTAGGTGTCCACGCTAAAAAATGACGCAAACTCCATGGACTTTGGCGCTAGACGCGTCTAACGCCAAATTATAAATATGGAGTTAGTTTTGCGTCGGAATTGCGTCAAAAAAAACGACGCAATTCCGGCGCAAACAGAGTATAAATATGCCCCTTAATCCTCAATTCCCTTCACCAGGAACACTGGGGAGGATCTAAAAACTATATACAAACTCTCCCCTTTCCGTGATATCTATCATCTTACACCATGCGAATTAACCCATGCATTAGTTACAAATCAAACACTCATGATTCCAAGTTTGAAAATTTAACAATCATAATTCTAAGTTTGAAACTTAAAAAATTAAAAAACATATTTTTTTTAAATTGTTAACAGCCCATTCACTATCCAATGTGAACTAGAAACACTCTGTGTGACCATCTACTTGTAAATCACAAGCAAATACCTTATCCAGATCATCTATTCATGTCTCTAAAAGGTCATAATTTCTCTGTCTTTAAACAAAGAAATACATCAAAATGATTATTTGAAGCTGTCTCCAAAATTTATATTTATTATTTATCATTACCGATCCCTTAGTGCTTAGCATTTTTACTTACTTTGTTAGTTTGAAGGGGTTTCAAAAAGCTTTCCTCCGAGCTTGTGTCCGCCGTCGTGTTACCGCGGGCGCTTATCTCGTGTCTATAAATCCATTACGGTGGCCATTTTGGGCAAGGGGTGATAAACTACTTTGGCCGCCATCTTAAAGCATGTCTTCGCCAGATCTATTTGTTTGCTGACTTCGTATAAATTCACTGGACTTCAATAAACTTTCCTCCGAATTTATGAGACAATCGACATACAGCCGCAGGTTCTCATCTCAAATCTTTTCATTCAGTCCGGCAGTCACTGGGGCAATAAAGTAATAAACTGCCTTTATCCATTACGGCGCTCATTGTGGGCAATAAAGTGGAAAGCTACCTTTATCTCCAGCGGCGGCCATCTTAAAACATGTCAAACCAAATCAATTAAACGATAGATTCATACGGGCCTCAGAGGATTAAAATACTTATACTACTACTGCTGTGCCGCCCATGTATTTCTAACTTCCATTCATTATTATATTCCCTTTAAAGGCTCTGATTACTCGATTTTGATCATCTGAGTACCCTCTCAATGCTAAAAATCAGTTGCCTTTAAGCATTTACCAAGCTAGATAGCCCTCTGGGTATACCACCATCATCCCAATCATATAAATGTCAACATTTTATCTCCTTTTACTTGATCCTGTTGTCTGCTTAAATTTTTACTCAGCACTTGAGTATTATCAATTAGATCTTGTTAGGTGCAAAATTTGTGTACCTTGCCATTGTCAGCTATAATTGTCCACTTCTGTAATCTTTGTGTACAAAGCCACTTGTGTCTTAGACAACCTATATACTTGAAGCATCCTAGTGTATAGTGTATATATAATGTGTGAACTAGTCTGGTGATCTGAACTAATCTTCAATACATCGTTATTATGCCAGTCCACAGAATCCACCTAGACAGCAGCATTTATCTCAAATACCGTTCCACATTTTGTCCAAATCGTTCAGACCTTGTCTTGCTGTACCGTATTTCTCTATAAGTCTTGCTTCCAATCTGGTCAGGTTCGTGGAAATAGTTGATCCAGCGCTTTTAGGCTGTACCACCTGTAACACTGTCCACCAGATCTCGTCTGGTTTGTGGTTCAGTTCAAGATAATATCCAACCAATGGTGCATTTCTCATTTCGCATTTGATTCTTGGTCTATGTTGCAGGATTCTCACTTTAACTGGTTGGGATGTTTGTCCTATGTACGTCAGAACACAAGGGCATTGGAAACAATAAACCACATTCTTGGTGTTATACTGGGTGGACAGCTGCTCAGTGGGTTCCACGCCTGTTTCTGTTCTCACATGTGGCACTAATTTAAACTTTATAGCTATACTCACTTTATCGAATGAACAATCAGGCTCATAAATCATTGTTTTTATCCTTAGCTAAGTTTGGAAACAATTAATTCAATACTTGTAACTTCTCCTTCTCACTTGTCTGATGTAAAACTCCCTCAAGTTGTTATAACAAGTTATCAGGAGCCTTAGAGGTGTGGTGAACTGTCTGGACATACTGGTCATGCTGTGGTGGTGACCTCTCATGGCAGGTCCCTGGAGGGTGCAGGAGGGGGCAGGTATTGCACCGATAACTGGGCTGGATGCAGTTGAAGCAAGTGGTCCCTGTTGTGATCTGGGGTGCTGTTTTTCTGCCTCCAGATCTACCTCTGCCTCTGCCACAGTGTGTGCCCCAGCCCCATACTCTCTTACTCTGCTGGCCTTTAGTTTGGTCATTGTTAGGCCATGTAATTTCTGAATTCTTGCTATAGTGGTCCAATCCTATGTTCTTATCTTTCTGTAAATACTTCTCCCATCATGGGAATAGCTTGCACCATGCGCACAGATCCCTTGAGTAAAATCTATGGTCTCATACTCGCATAGAAGAGATGGTATTGCATGGTCAGTGAGACCCGAGAGGGGCAATGCCTCCTCCGTTGTTGAAGATACACCAGTTCTCCTTACAGTCAAAGACAATTTCACTCCTACTGAACAAAGGATGCAATAGGATGTCTCTACGTCTAGTTCCCAGAGCTCATATCCACGGATGACATGAGTAAATCAGCTCCATCTACATCTCATATACATTAAGCACATTCAGCCCTGTGCAATAATATTAGTTGAAAGCAAGAAAAAGTGCTCAATCCAACCAACCTTCCAGGAACAATGTCTTGCAATACTAGTGCACTATGAAGCGTCCACAAGACACATAGATGAAAGTGTCTTTAGAGACAAAGGAGTGCTATAGGTGCTGGTTCCCCAGTGTCCTTGCCACCGAAATAAAAAGAGATAGGAAAGGGGAAATATGTAAAAATGTGTAAACTCTCAAGCTTTATGCTGAAGGCAGGTGCAGCTGAGTTTCATTTGGAAACCTCCCCAATTCACAGTTGGTTCAAACACCCAGGAACACTTGCAGACAGTAGTGAGCCCTCTTTCAATCAGAAATCCATTTTCATACAGAGACACAGGGAAGCTTTCCCTAATAGCCTAGGTATGTCCTACTCACACACCAGAATCAATCCCAAAGCCCTATCATCTAAGGGATGGAAAAAGCCCAGCCACAATACAAACAAGCAACAGAAAGTGTATGTGCTATTTTAAATATAGCAAATATAAATTCAACAACTAATAAAATTGTAAATCATTTTAACTTGCTTCTGCTACCCTCCTTTTGTAACCAGGCTGTTCTGCCCATGGTTACAACCAGAGACCCCCAGGTGCCAAGCGTCTGGAACCAAGCACAAACACTCAACACTCAGTCCTAGCAAATCACAAGGTCCATGGAGGAGACTAGTCAGAGCACACACTGCTACCCGTAATTCCAGAACGATAACCACTTTCCCTGTTTGGCTATTATAACTCATTATACTCCTAGTAAACCAAAACTTACAAAATCATGTGCCATTTACAGGATGCATACGTCCACCTGGGAAAGACCAGCACGTACGCTTAGTCAATCGCCTATGCTAGCCAAGCAGTGTGAAATAGAAAAACCCAAGTCAATCATCTAGAACACACAAGCACAAAATCAAAAACACCCTCCTCTGAGGACCAAGGGCTACCTCTTGGTCCAAACCAACAGAGTAATTGGCCAGGCATCAAAGTGAAGTATCTTTGACTGTCAGGAACTGTCTTGGTATGAGGTGTGTCATATGGGTAATGCACCAAGCGAGGGACACCCAACCATCAGGCACCGCCTCAGTTCCAATTGCGTCACATGGTGAACAGAGGTCAGTGTGTCATGGAGGTGACAGATATAACCAAAGAAACAGAGAGGATACCACAGCAAGGAAGTATATAACAAAAGGAAATAACTGCAGCAGAGCATGGTCTGCCCTGCGCTACTTGACATGAAACATAATCATCAAAAATGAACAGAATATAGTAAAACAAGAGCAGGGTATCCTAAGGAACTGCTACATACAAAACATACAATGTCAAAATATAAGCAAAATGTAGAATACAATAAAACAAACCTGTAAGAGCAGGGAATCGCTAGAGGGGGTCCAGTGTGGAGACTTATACTTGCTATTGTTCGCTGTGGAGAAGTGGAAAAATGCAAAAGAGTAGATTTGCGCACCACATGAGTAGGGAGGGCAGAGCTGTCATGCCATGCCAGAGGCATCACATCGTCTGTCAACTGATCCAGAGTGAAGGCAGAAATGGGAAGCAAGAAGCCGTGTACAGTGTCCAAACTGGTCACTGAGCCCAGGTCTGCATTCTCCACCAAATGAAGGAATTGATAAATTAAAGAAACACAGACAATGTCAAATTTTATAGGCAGAGTTTATATATGAGTCACGGCAACATGAGTTTTACAGCAACATGCCCAATAACAGGAACCTTCAGCAGGTCTTCTATATCTTAAAACCACAAAAATCATTAATACACATTACCCAAATATGATACAGACAAAAGGTAATTTCTTAATTAATATGGGCAAATACATGCTGTGATGTGATCAGAAGATGTGAGGGTTACCCAAGCATTAAGCATCTACCCAATCATTGTGAAAATAATGGTTCATATTACAAGCGTGTTAGCAACATGATATAAAATGGCGTTGGGTGTGATGTCCACATGCCCAACGGCTGGGCCATTCTAATGCGTCAACAAAATGACTTTCACAATCACTGTCCAATCAAATGCTGCCTCCTGCCCTCAGATCTATGTGGCGATCAAGGTATCTGGCTCTTGCTGGGTGAATGAAGCAACTCATGTCCTGTGAGGTATCTTTTGAGCAAGCCTTGGGTTACAAGCTATTCAGCCAGGTGCATGGGTTTATCTGCGGTCATCCCAATTTTGCACACACTTTTGCAGGCCTTTGTCATAATTGAATATCACAAAACGTATACATGACAAGATGGATTTCACATAAAATAAAACATGCTTCCACACTCACTGCAAAGCCTCTTAAGATTGTGTTTAAACATCATCTTTAAAATCCTGCCACCTTTTCCGGGTAGTGGTGCAATAGATTTCTTATCTTAAAAAAAAATGAACTAAATCCCTCTACCTACCGTGGTGAAAGAAAAACTTAACTGCACCTATGATTACCATGAGGAGTTGTATTTGAAGTATAACATAGTTCAAAGCCCAAGTTGCTGAAATCTGCTCCTTTGAGAGTAACCAATTAAAACCTCTGCGGTCCTTCAATGATAAGACACTTATGGCAGTCTGGTATTTTATATTCCTTGAACATTTTAATTTTACAAAAAAGTTCAGGAATACACTTATAGTGAGATGTTTTGGGAAAAATAAACAATTTTAGAAAAATCAGTAACTGGATCCCTAGCTCTTTTTTCGTTGCATAAAACAGACAATTATTAAACAAAAGGGGGTGAAAAAGTATAATTCAACTGTGATATTGTGTCCAAGAGAGCTGCAAAATAATACAGTTGAAGATTTGATGAAGCTAGCCTTCCATGATCGTCATCTAATTGCAAATAGCTAAATTTCACCTGGAGGTGATGATTATTTCAAATAGAACTTCTCAATAAGCAATCAATTTCCTTTAAAAAGAAATTCTTAGTTACCCTAATAAGAACATTAGAGAATGTAGACTTTTCCGAGGCTGGTGGGCCAAAAATCTGAAATTTATTAATGACACAGAGGCTAAGACTATGCAAAACTCCTTTATTACACACTCACAGCAGCACCAATTGAAATAATTCAGCTCTTTAATTTTGCTCATTCTAATAAGGTATAAAGTCCAGCAACACGCAGCCATCTTCCGTCTTCCAGCGCTGCGAGCAAGATAACTCTAACAGAGAACTAAACTTCAACAATTAAGGCTTCACTAATGGAATCCCGAATCAGTGACAAGTCTTCAATCCAAAATAATTTTTTTATATTGAGACAATATTTTATTACCATAGTCCGTTAGTGAGCGTATTAAAGTGGTAGGATAATCTTAGCCTCCATGTCATTAATAAAATCCAGATTGTTTGCCCACCCAGCTGTGAAAAATATACTTTTATATCAGGACATGGAACAGTATGCAAGTTTAAAGTGATTTTAACACATTATCAATTGCATTTGCAACAGGTCTAAAACAGCAACTTTTGAACATACTTTCGTTAGACCAATCCGCAGCTCTAAGGATATTCTGCAATCCACCTCCGAAGACAAAAGCTTTTGAGGTCAACACACTTCTAAGGGAGTGAGACCTAAATCTAATGAGGTCCAAACCAGCCTCACTCATAACCTCTTTCACCCATCTTGGTAAAGTGGGGCCGAGAAACAGTCTTATGAGGCCATCTTTGTGAAATCAATAACTGTGCCACATTCCTTCTCAAACTTGCAGTTCTCCTTTTGTACTCTTTCAAGGATCTCACCACTCCAAGCCTTTCGTTAAACTCAAAGTAAGGATAGAAAACCGAGAATGACGGAGTCTTTGTTCTTCTTTTAATATTAAAACAGAATCCCTCAGGCTGGTAGGCCTTGCTAGTGACATTTAAAGCTCTTACATCTGAAATCCGTCTAAATGACACCAGGCAGAGTAAAACTCTAAGTTTGTAAGAGGTACTTTTTAACGATAGGCTAGAGTTCGCACCGCCCTGTAAGTCCTTGTAAAACATCACTAACATCCTATAAAGAAGCGTACTTTGCTGTAGGCTGGTTCAAAACCTGCATACTCTACATGATTTTCTTAGTATTTTCTGGCCAACAGATTCACTGTCCACGAAGGAATGACTGGCCGCCATTGCCAATCTGTAAACATTGACAGTCCTGTAAGACAAACCTGAGGCAAACAACTCTGACAAATAGTTCATTACATGCACTAGATCCGTTGTAATGGTATTGAAATTCCGTCAAACACACCAACAATCCCATTTCTTCCAAGCCAATTGATATGCTTTCCTTGCCTCAGGTGCCCACAACTCTGATATGAGTCGGAAAGCATCTACTGAAAGCCCTGGGATTTCCCATTGTCTCCTGAAATCCTCCAGGCCATCAGATTTAGTAGACCCTGCTCCACAAGAGGATGACATTCCACTCCTGGTCCTAAGATTACATGCCTGAATGTCGGTATTAGGACAGAGATGTCTATAGTCATTTCCAACATGAAGAGAAACCAGGCTTGTGACCTCTAGACAGATGTTATCACCACAACAGTTTCCCTGCATTTGTGTGCATGCAAGATGGCTTTTGGCAGCATGGCCGATTGAGAGAAAGCAGAGGGTTCCAATTTCCTCCAGTCCTGGAGGAAAGCATCTACCCCCAAAGCCTGAGGGTCTGGCCTAAAACTGAAGAGCTTTGTCAGCGGTGTTCAGTCTGTCCACAGAGAGGTCCACCCTGAAGGAACCCCCATCTCTATTGCATACCCAAGAATGCATTCCTGTTCAACCTCTTGCTGGAATCCTTGAAATTCCAAGAACAATAGTCCGCCACACCATTGCCTAACCTAGGAATATTTTCCGCCACAACAGAAATTCCCTTGCTTAAAGAGTACCTCCAAAAGTGTTTCACTATGTCTGCTAGGTCCTTTGAATGAGGACCACCCATCTTGTTGATGTACCTCACTGCTGACACATTATTCGTAAGCAGCATCACACAACATCTCATCATACCATTGGCAACATCTCATCATACTTTTGGTAAAGCAACAAATTGCAAATGAACCTTCCAACAATTCCAAGCAGTTGATGTGTAACTTTCTCTCTTGACCAGTCCAACATCCCTCAGTGGATCTCCATAGTTCTAAACTGGCTTCTGACTCTATTACTATTTTTGGTCCCTCCCCAAAAATGGCCCTGCATTTCCAACCTGCTGCATTCTTGAGCCACCACAGGAGATCCTTCCTTGGTTCTTAATCTAAGGACAACATTTGGGAGTACAACCGATTGGTCTGTAAAGATTTTGTTTTGAGTCTTTGGAGGGCCCGATAGTACAAAGGGCCTAGAAATATTGCCTGAATTATGTCGAATAACAGGCCCAGAATCCTTTAAAAACCTTAGTGGAATTTCCTTTCTCACTAACACCTTCCTTAACTCTCTGCATAGTTTCCTTAGCTTCTCCCTGAGAATCTTGACTCCTGCCTGAACAGTGTCTACCACAAAGCCTAGAAACTACATCTCCTGAGAAGGGATCAGGCAGGATTTCTTTTGGTTTATTATAAAGCCCAGATGCTGTAGTAGTTGTATGGTCATTACTGCATATTTGGAAATCACCTTTCTGGACTGATCCATTGTTAGAATATCATCAAGGTAGATAATTAGACTTACCCCCTTTGCTCAGAGCCAGGCCGCTACAGGGTGAAGAGATTTGGTAAAGCACCAAGGTGCTGAGGAAAGGCTAAACAGTAGACTGCAAAATTCCTAAAGTTTGCCCTTTCAGGTGAGCTGAAGGAATTTCTGATGAAGAGGCCTAATTGGATTAGTTAAATATGAGTCTCTGAGATATAACTTTGTTAAGCAGTCCCCTTTTCTCAGGACATCCCTCAACAGGTTAATCCCCTCCAATTTTAAGTGGTGAACACCCACTTGTTTAGCTCTTTCAAGTTTATTACTCATCTCATACCTTTGTCTTTCTTTCAGACCAGGAAAATATTGCTGATGAAACCTGTTCCAGGGTTGAGGCCTTCCAAATAGCCCCTTCGGCCAGTAAACCCTCCACCTCCTCTGTCACCAACCTTCAGTCTTCCTCTGAAAATCTTATCTCTCGAGGTGTCTTCACCTACACTGGGAGACCTATAATCTCCAATTTGTATCCCCTGACAGTATCCAAGACCCAGGGATCCTGTGTCACTAATTTGCCATTCTCACAAAATTGGGCCAACCTGTCTCCCACTTTTAAAAGGGTATGTAAAGGGTCTCTCAAAACTCTTATCTGCAGAAAAACCTCTTTGCCACCAATCTCCTCTGGAGAACCTGCTACGGGTCCTTTGTATTTAGGGTTAGAAGCCCTGGTGGGATCCAAAGCTCGTCTGGGTGAACTTCCTGCCACTCCCCAGGAAGTGTCTGGATGCAGCTTGGCCTTCGCTTAGGAACCAACCCCTCGTTATTCCGGCCATACCAAAAACCCTGTCCTCGAAAACCCTTTTAATGTCCTTCTGCGACTTTTGAATGGAGCTAAAAACTCCTACCTACTTGGTCATGTCCTTAATGAAGCCATCTCCAAAGAGATATCCCTACGTGGAAGGGCTCCCCTCCTTGCTTGCTAGTTCTATCAGCTTGGGACCGATCCTGAGGAAGATGCTCTTCCTTCTCTCATTGGAGAGAGCAGTGTTTGCATTTCCCAAGATGCAGATGGCCCTTTGGGCCCACTGATGCATTTCCTTGGGATCGACTAATGTCTCGTTGAGATAGCCACCTCAGCCATCTTGAACATTTTAATCAGAGGGCCAATAGGTTTCCAGCACCTGACCATGGCAAGATTTCAAGCCTTTGTAAAATCCTTTCCTAGACTCCTTGCTGCTTTTGCTAATACTTGCCATCACCTTGACATCCACTTTGGGAGTCGTTGCAACCTTGTCAAAGAGGGAAGGACAGGGCCACTCAAATCTCAAACAAGACCTAACCTCCTTGGTGATCTCTCTTCTGTGCCAGAAGACAATATAATCAACGATATGCTGAGATTGAGTCCATTCATTAGACAGGGGATGCTTATGAGGAGGGGATCAAACAAATCATCTCCCTGGGTGGTCGACAATGCCCAACTTGGAACCCAAGGCTTTGGATGATCGTCTGATATTCCCTTCCTGTTGACATCTATATTGTCGTGATACAAGTCAAAATCAGAGGAGTAAGAGAGATCAATCTTGGGCTCAAAAGCCTCATCACTATCAATGTAAATGGGCATTTTTCCTGCCCATCTGTAGTGCCCGAAGCACTGGTCCTGTCACCTCCAGTTCCACACGTGCGATTTTTGCCTTTTTTGCTTTCTTAGCCAGGGTCTCAGCAGCTATTTTCCTTTGGGTCATCCCAAGCCCTCAGGCTGGCCAATGCCTCTACGAATATTACCTTTCCAAGTAAAGGCCTCCAGTTTCTTATTGATGGTGTCATAACGCGATCCCATCAACGTTTCAAGTGCCCTATTCATGATACCATGTAATCTTTCCTCCATTCTGTGCTCCATCTGTCCCTCAGAATAACCAGGAAGGCAGAGTTTAGCAGGGGCTAAGTGCAGGAGAGACAAGGGCCAATGAGCTATCCAATGAGAAGTCGGTCGTGTGGAAAAACAGTAGTGCATAGTAAATGAACTACAACTGCCAGAATACTGCTATAGTTTTACTACAATATTGCCAACTTAATAAAATGGCTATCCCAATGTTTAAATAGGAACTTTTGCAATCCTCCAAAATGGCAGTCAATGCATACTTCTTGCGCACCAAGGTATTTTCCTCTCTTTTTTGTATGTGCCCCTAAGCAAGCAAACATGGGCATGCAGCGATGAGGAGGACAGGGGAAAGGCAGAGACTGCAGCAGCTGCAACCGGGATGGTCCTAAAAGCGTGAGGCCATCTGGGTGAGTGCCCACAGTGGTGTGCATCTACCGTGGTCCCCGGACAAAGGGATTGTCTCGGCCAGAGTTGGATGGTTGTGCAGTGGCCACCAAAGAGTCAGCACACCCCCTGCTGCCCAGTCAGATCGCATAACTTGGGCCACAATTTTGAACAAGTGAGCGAATATCAACTGTCAGACAACCAGGAACAAGGTGGTGAAAGGTATGAGCCAAAATCACGCATAGGCATACATGAAATAGTTATAATAATTAAAAAATACAGTAAAGCCAATGATATTAATAAAAGCAGAACAGGAGAGAAATACTAATTCACAGGTAATTGCTCAGGATGGGAAAAAGACAAATATATAGGTCCCTCATAAGAAGGAGGGGGTAGGGGGAAGAAGAAGGGTGGGTAATCAAGCACCACAAGGCTTACACAAGAGAGTAAAATGGAGAGTACTTATCTTGTGAGCAGCAGCATCAAAGGACGATGGCTGTGCATTGCTGAACTTTATACCTTACTGGAATGTTCTTAGAGTTCTGAATTCTTTCAATTGTTGCTGCTGTGAGGGGGCAATAAAGGAATTTTGCATAATGTTAGCTTCCGTGTGCTATCATATAATTTAAAAATGAACAATGGTAGAATAGACATTTTTTTCTAGCACTACTCTTCTGCACATACATGAAGGCAAAGATCTCCACTCACTTAAAACAAATCCACATGGATGGACATAACATAGATACTCAAACACCTAACAAGAGAGATAGGATTATCCCTAGCCCTTAGCCTCTCAGCAAGATCAGAGACAGAAGGAGTAAATAAATGAAATTTAACTTTTCCTGATTCATTTTATAACCCTCGCCCACACCTCACCCAGTGTGGGCGAGGGTTATAAAACACCACCCTCACAGCAACACCACCCTCAAAGGAACTCTGATTTACAGACCCCCAGGTAAGTGCCAACGCCCTCAACTCCACAAAATACATCCTCCTCGGCGACCTGAACTTCCACCTAGAAAACAACAACGACACCAACACCACCAACCTGCTGGACAACCTCGCCAACCTCTGCCTCAAACAACTCGTCACCTCACCCACCCACTCCGCAGGCCACACACTCGATCCTGTCTTCTCAGCCAGCAACCACGACTCCTTCAGCCACACCACCAAACTCAGCTGGACAGACCACCGCTGCATCTACTTCTCCTACCAGAAACCAGTCACTCACCACCACGGCACACAACCCCCCCAACGTGACTGGAGCAAAATATCAACGGATCAACTGATTTCCACCCTCGCCCGGGCCCCACCCCCTGGGGCCCCAGACCCCAACACAGCCGCCACCAACCTGCATCGCTGGATAGAAGACTGCGACAACACCCTCGCACCGCTCAAAAAAACCCCAAACACCCTCCACAGAATCAAGGACAGCTGCTTCACCCCAGACCTACAGGAATCCAAATGGCTATGTCGCAGAATGGAAAAAACCTGGCACCTTGTACCTACCAACTCCAACCACATCGCTTTCAAGGATGCCATACGCAAACACCACCAACTGATCCACACCACCAAAAGGACCCACTTCCAACAGCACATTAACACCAATGCTCACAACACTAAAGAGCTCTTCGGCATCATCAAAGAGCTCTCCACCCCCAGGAGCTGCTCCAACGAACCCCCAGCATCACAGGAGTTCTGCAACTCACTCACAACCCACTTCCGTCGAAAGATAGAAAAAATCCACATCAGCTTCAACCCCCAGACCCACCAGCTGACTACAAACACCCACGAACCCAACGCCCCAAGCAACACCCACCTCCTCCACACCTGGACCCCCGTCAACATAGAAGACACCTCCAACACCATGGCCTCCATCCACTCCAGAGCACCATCAGACCCCTGCCCTTGCCTAATTCAACTGCGGCGGAAGTGCAGCGGTCACACCGCCGGGACCGGCGGTTTTCCGCCACGGTGGTCCCGGCGGTTGTAATCCGCCAGGGCAGCACTGTTTGCAGCTCTGCTCAGGGGATTACGAGTCCCCTTCCCGCCAGCCTTTCCATGGTGGTAGGAACCGCCATTGAAAGTCTGGCGGGAAGGGGAGTCGCAGGGCCCCTGGGGGCCCCTGCACTGCCCATGCACTTGGCAGGGGCAGTGCAGGGGTCCCCAGGCACAGCCCCACACTGCTTTTCACTGTCTGCACAGCAGACAGTGAAAAGCGCGACGGGTGCAGCTGCACCCGTCGCACAGCCGCAACACTGCCGGCTCCATTTGGAGCCAGCTCCCATGTTGCGGCCCACATCCGCGCTGGGCCGCCAGCCCAGCTGGGATGTCAGAATGGGCACAGCCGGTGTGTGTGGCCACACTGCGGTTACAACTTGGCGGGTGGCAGTTACCGTCCGCCAATGTTGTAATGAGGGCCAATGTCTTCAATAAAGCAAACATCATCATCGCTCCCCATCTCTGCAACACCATCAACTGCTCCTTCGAGTCAGCCACCTTCCCAGAAAGATGGAAGCACGCAGAAGTCAACGCCCTGCTGATGAAGCCAAAGGGAGACCCAGATGACCCTAAGAACTACCGGTCGATCTCCCTCCTCACCTTCCCAGCCAAGGTCATCGAAAAAATCGTGAACAGCCAATTATCCTGGTTCCTGGAAGACAGCTAGGTGCTCAACACCTCCCAATCCGGATTCTGCAACAACCACAGCACAGAGACCACACTCATTGCTGCCACAGACGACATCAGGACAATGCTCGACGAAGGAGAAACAGCAGCACTCATCCTCCTGGACCTCTCCGCAGCCTTCGACACGGTATGCCATCACACTCCCCGCACACGCCTCCACAACGCTGGAATCCGCGACAAGGCACTCGACTGGATCTCATCATTTCTTGCAGGCAGAACCCAGAGAGCCCGCCCCACACCGTTCCTGTCAGAAGCCTCCAGAATTATCTGTGGTGTCCCCCAAGGATCATTGCTCAGCCCCACGCTCTTCAACGTTTACATGGCCCCAGTCGCCAACATTGCACAAACCCACCACATCAACATAGTTTCCTACGCAGACAACACTCAACTCATCCTCTCCCTCACAAAAGACCCTACAACTGCAAAGAACAACCTCCACAACGGACTTCACGCCATTGCCAGCTGGATGGAATCAAGCCTCCTCAAGTTAAACACAGACAAGACAGAAATCCTCATCTTTGGCACCAACTCCTCAGCATGGAATGACTCCTGGTGGCCCACCTCCCTAGGATCCGCACCCTCACCCACCACCCACGCACGCACGCAACCTAGGATTCATCTTGGACTCCACACTCAGCATGACTCAGCAGGTCAACGCCATCTCCTCTTCCTGCTACAACACTCTCCGCATTCTCCGCAAGATCTTCAAGTGGATCCCCGTCGAAACCAGGAAAACCGTCACCCACACCCTGGTCAGTAGCCGGTTGACTACGGAAATGCCCTATATGCAGGAACAACAACCAAACTCCAAGCAGAGCTGCAAAGAATCCAGAATGCATCTGCCCGTCTCATTCTTGATGTCCCACGCCGCAACCACATCTCCCCCCACCTCAGAGACCTACACTGGCTACCAGTATCAAAGAGGATCACCTTCAAACTCCTCATCGATGCACACAAAGCCCTCCATGACACATGTCCAGCCTACCTCAATGACAGACTCACCTTCCACACCCCGACCCGACCCGCAATCTTCGCTCCACCAGCCACGCCCTCGTCTCCGTCCCCCGCATCCGCCGCACCACCGCCAGAGGAAGATCCTTCTCTTACCTAGCCGCCAAGACCTGGAACTCCCTACCGCTCCACCTTCGCCAGACCGAAGACCTCTTGACGTTCAGGAAATGCCTCAAGACATGGCTTTACGCCTAGTAGCTCCCCCCCAGCGCCTTGAGACTCTAACGGGTGAGTAGTGCGCTTTATAAATCCTTTGATTGATTGATTGATTGGGCTCCTGTATTTTATCAAACAAATTTTGGATATTTGCTCCCTCCGCTCTTAAATGCACAACCAAATCATCTGCATTACATTTCAATTTGGATATACCCAGGACTGGTGGACAAATATTTTTATCAAAGCAAATGGCAATCACAAGGGGCTCAATAAACAAAGCAAAAAGGATCAGAGACGTTTGGCATCCCTGGTAGGTACTGCAATTGATGTTGATTTTACCAGCCGCTGTTGAATGTATTAATATAGCGGCAGTAGCCTCAGCATAAAGCCCCTGGAGCAATAATAGCAATTGACTTAGAAATTAAAAAGCCTCCAAAATTAAAAAAAGAACCTTTCTGAAAAAAACTGTTTTCTGCATCAAATGGTAATATTGCTGAATTCAGATATTCCTCCAAAAATAGCTGATAGCTTCAATCACAAATTGTGTATTAACAGAGAATGACCTCTAAACAACAACTCCATTCTAATAACTCCATTCTAATCATGATGAATTACGCTTGATGTAGCTTCCATAATCCTTTTAGCAAGCATTTTAGTGAAGAGCTTATAATCAGAATTTAACAGATTTATCAGGTGATAGGAATCTAGATCAGCGCTTGTTCCTCTTTTTTAGAATACTAACCACTATAGCTTCTATAAAGGAGGTTGGAGCTTGCCCCATCTAAAGAATGGAATGAAAACATTCTAGCATGACTTCTTGAAGGTCAGGAAGAAGGCTTTTTATAACTCAGTTGGTATCCCATCACTACTGCTGGCTTTATTGTCGGTACAGCTGTCAAAAGCTAATTTAATATCTTCCACTGAAAAAGGTTTTATAAGATCGAATTGTTGCTTTTCTACCAGAGATGGTATAGTGATTGTGCTAAAAAAATCCATTAAGTCAAAATTGATAGCTTCCTCGGCTTGATTTGCCCTGATCCAAAAAGACTCTCTGAATGGACCACTGATCAGAAACAGAAAGCTTAGTTAACGAATCTGTCACAGTTTTTATGCAACTTTAAATTAGACTTTGGTTTTGCCATCCATGCCAATATTTTCCCAATATGCTTGGTTTCCTCATAAAATTTCAAATTTAAATTATTTAAAGATAGTTGTTAAAAAAATGATACCTAAAACTTTGTTTCACCAAATCTAACCTTTGATGATCAACATTTCCAATCGACTGTAGCCTGCAATGATTTGCCGCAACTAGCCGCTCTGATTTCTGCCCATGGGTGGACTTGGCAAGGTGGTCATTTTCACAGAGAAGGAGAGCTCAGCGAGAAGAGGATTTCAAGTAACTATAATTTGTGCCCTTTCCATGCATAGTTTCATACCAGTTATTTTATTGTAAATGATTCCGTGATAATATCAAAGATGCCATACAAGATCTCATCAATGATATAATATGTAGAGTAATTAGCTGTGCATGGCGAATGAGTTATAGTTACCTTAGGGCGCTTGTTATAGTCACTTGAAAAAACTCTAACTACAACTGCTGAATTTCTAAGTTTTGTATGAGTAAATTCAGAACCTAACTATAACGTCCCTGTAACCTTTGTTTTTTTCAGTGAATTTATATATTTTTTAATATAAAGTAATTTTAATTACTATACATTATTCCAACTCCTGTCGTGCACGGCCTTAGGCCTTGCGTGGCAGGGGTTGGTCGCAAAAAGCCCGGCCTGCAGCAAGACCTTGCTGCCAAGCCCATATAACCAGCCAGCCCAATGCCATGCACGGCCTTTGGCAGTTCACAGCACAGCACAGGCTGGCCACAGGGCTTCTCTCTATCAGAGGACCGTGAGTAGGTGCATGAGTGTCTGAGTGAGTCTGAAAGTGGGTGTGTGAGCCTGAGTGGGTTTGAGTGGGTTTATGAGTGGGTGTGTGAGTGGACTCCTGAGTCTCTAAGAGCATGTATGAATGCATGAATTAGTGAATGAATGAGTCTGTGATTTTTCTTTCAAAGTTTTTCATATTTGTGAATACTTTGTGAATAATATGCAAAAATTCATGAAAATGTGGGAATTTTCACAATTACCACACATGGTGACGAAAAATTATTTTAAACCTATAAATTTGCCTCTAAAACACATCTATATCACACCCCTGGGGTCAGGGTACCTTCACCCTGACCCCTTTTGCCACTTTCAATTTGGATTCCCCCACCTCCCCTGGGGACCGTGTCCCATGAAATAAAATGGCAGCTGCAACTTTCTAGTAAGGTTGTGGTCAGCCAATTGCAGAGCTTCTTTTCACATGCAAATTCATGAAAATTTGCAAATTTTTCCAAATTATTCTCAAAATATTAGAAAAGTTATTGCAGGCAGAGATATACAAACATATTTTCCCCTTAATATGTCAAAAACTACTGAACAGATTGCCACCAAATAAGCAAAAGCGTGATCTGCGTACCGAAAGCTAGTTTTCTATCAAATTTGGTGTAATTCCGACCAGCGGTTTGGGCTATAGACGTGTCTATAGTTCCTATGGGAATTAACATGGGAAATGCAACTTTTTTTCACCCCCTTTTTTCTTGGCCCCCTCTTGATGGATCACCTTGAAACTTTCCGTGCGCAACACAAATCACAGCAACACTTTTTTGGGATAATCTTGTGAAGATTCCTCAAACGGTGCCAAAGATATAGGCAAGTCAAAAATATATATTTTTTTATTGAAACATGGTCCTATCTATAATAATGACCTAGGGGGACCTGCCACCATATAGATGATATATATATATATATCTCAAACACTCTCCTTCGGCGTAGTCACTCCGCTCCTGATCGTCGGTGGTGCTGCTACATAAACGCGCGCCACCGCGTGAATCGCCACTTTCCCCCGTTTTATTAAAGAAGGAACAGCACTCCAGAGCTTGTATTCATTGATTTATTTTGCTATCCCAACAGGAACGCGTTTCGGCTGTAATGCCTTCATCGTTCCTGTTGGGATAGCAAAATAAATCAATGAATACAAGCTCTGGAGTGCTGTTCCTTCTTTAATAAGACAGAGGAAAGTGGCGATATATATATATATATATATATTATTTTGGGGTTTTAGGGTGGGGATGGGTTTCTGGGTGGTAAGGGAATTTTTAGGGTTTAGGGTGGGTATAGGTTTTTGGATGGTAAGGGAATTTTTTATAGATATGGGTGGGTATAAGTTTTTGGGTGGTAAAGGGATTTGTAAGGTTTAGGGTAGCTATAGGTTTTTGGGTGGTAAGGGCATTTTTAGGGTTTGGGGTGAGTATGGTTTTTTGGGGGAAGGGGAGTTTTAGAGTCAAGGGTGGTTTTGGCTTTTTGTAGATGTTAAGGGAAATTTGGAGTGGGAAAGGATTTTTTGATGGTTCAGGGATTATTAGTTAAAAGTTGTGTGTGTGTGTATATATATATATATATATATATATATATATATATGTATATATATATATATATATAATATATATGCGTATTTCTATAAATTTGTGCTAATGGCATTCAGTATTCCATCAGCATAGCAAGTCACCTTTCTGCACTGTGTCACAGGATAAGGGCAGAAATGTGCTGTCTTTATCCCAATGCAGCACATTCCTATCCTTTCCCCAGTGCTGGCGCACAATGGGCTGCCTATCCCCAAAGCAGGCACACTTGCACCATGGTGCAGGGTGCCTCTATTGCATGTAGGATTGTTTTGTGCAAGAAAGGGCACCATCCTGCACAAAAACAATCACCTGACACATCCCCTCTTTCTATGTGTGCTGCAGGATGAAGTACACATAGATAGAGTAACAAACTAGGAGAACTAAAGATATTTCTCCTTGTTGCACCCCATCTGGTGAGGTGTAGGTTTTTGGTGCATTCCTGGGTCTCCGCTTCTGGTAAATCTGAGAATGTGTCAAAATCATTGGAATGTTACATGGGAACACCCATGCAACACCCATAAAATGCCTCCCTGGTGTAGAGTAAGCCAACACAGCTATTTTACTCGAGAAATATGAAGCCACTTAGGACCACACAAGGGGGTCTTGCATGGCTTCAGAAATCTCATTTTTGAGCTGCGTTGCACATGCACCACTTTGTGTAGTGCGAGTGTGACGCAACTGGGGTCATAAATAGGCTCCTAGGTCTCTGTAATGAAAGTTGAAATCCTACAGTGAGGCAAAGTAGCAGGATGTATTTGAGGAAATCCTTTTGAAGCTGGCTAACCTTAAAGAGGTCCCGCTAAAGCTATTGATTTTAATGTGGAAAGTTCAGAGAGGAAAAAGTAAGAATTTCATGCCTAGGGAAGTCCTCTCATCTGCCGGATGCTTTTTGTGCCTTTGTCCAGTCAAAACGTCTATGCTCTGACTTTTCTCTTTGTCACAGCTCAGTATCTTTCAGTGGGAAAAGGCTTCAGATTGTATCTAAAGATGAGTTACACAGGGCCACATACTTTCTCCCCAAAAGCCCACTGAAACAGATGTGCTGAAAAGAGATGCTTCAAGCTCAGCAATGTTGCACCTTGGCCAGAACAGCTCAGGTTTTGGATCCCAAGCCTCTACTAGCTGGAAGTTAGAATTTTTCTAATTCCCACAGTTTTTCTATTTAGTGAAGTTAGAGACAGCTTGGGTCCCAGGACCACAGAGACAACATTTTGGGGTCACTCAGATGTGACTGGAGGGGGTATCTTCCCCGACACCTCTGGGATTGGAGCTAGCCTGGATGCAGAAACAAAAATTCACTTCTCCAGGCATTATCTTACATTTACTTGTGAAAGAGCAGGCATACCTTTTACAAGTTAATGAAGTTCATTATTCCACCCTAAATGATCTTCCTGCACCTCTCCTCACCTAGGCCATTGGTGTTGCTCTGAGAGCAGTTTTGTCACTTTGTTAGCAAGCACTGACAGGGCAGCTGCTAGCATGCTAATGCAGTTTAGCATTCAGAAGCTTCAGACAGAGAAAGGTTAACTTTCTAACAGTTACTTATCCTAAATATTTGTTTAAAAAAAAAAAACTTCACAATGGAATTGGATTTTGAATATGTATTAAAAATAGTACTTGGACTGTTTTTTCCATCTTCTACCAAACCCTAGAGAACAGAATTAATTTTTTAATACATGCTCTAGTTTTCCTTTTGGGACAGCTAGAGCCTTAAAAAATAAAAATAGATTTTAGGGTGGTGTCAATGTAAGTACATGGTAACATAATGTTTCTATATGTCCCACCTTTATTTACCATGCACCCTACCTAGATAGTAGTGACTTATTAATATTTGAAAGGAAGATTTTGCTCCTGACAGAAGGGTTATTTTGACTCAAGCAATCAGGCTACAATGCTAAGGATGAAGCCATTTTTACCTTTTCACAGTAGTGAATGGAACAATAAGGGCCTGATTAGGAGTTTGGTGGACTATTTTCACCGTCACACTGGCTACATTCCAGCCGGACCCATAAAGAGTTTCATGTTAGGCTGGTGTGGAGAAACCTAGGTTTCTGCTGTCCATCCTAGCGGGAACCAGGCAACAGCATTGTCTCCGACTTGTAACTGAGCCAGTGGCAATGCTGTAGCCAGTAGGGAGCACCAGAACCGTTGCAATGTTCACTGACTGCAAATCAGACAGTCAACATTGCAACAGTGCTGGGCGGGGGAGCCCTGCACTGCCCATTCCAAATGCATGGGCAGTGCAAAGGTCCCCTGTGGCCCCCTGCAACTGTTCCCTGGCAGTGTTACGGCCATTGAAAGGCTGGCGGAGAACAAGGTCGAAATCCGCAGGCCAGCACCAGACTGCCAGGATCCAAGATCCTGGCGGAGCTGGCGGTCGGACCGCCAGGGTTGTTATGTGGCGGTCGGACCACTGCATAGGCAGTGATCCAGATTGCCACTGTGAGTGTGGCAGTCATAAGACTGCCACACTCACAATGAGGCCCTAAGTGTTGCGGTCCACAGGTGACATGTACATTTTCATGCCATGTGTGTGTTTCACACTGTAAATTACAGCCTCATAGAAAAGTTAAATAAGGTAACTAAAAACTAACCAATTTCTACATATTTTAAGGGTCAGAGCACACACACTGGGCACTGGTCAGAGGTGCCCTAGAAGGCAGAGTCTAAACAGCAGCAGTGAAATTCAACAGAAAAAGTGTGTGGCCTTAAAAAAAAGGGGCATGTTCTCACATCAGTTATCTAGAAGGTGTGGTTTTATGCAATTTAATAGTGCCTCCTATTCTGGCATCAAATATACTTTCTCATATTCACTTGGTGGCACTGTGGGACTACCATCCTGAGTTCACTTCTCACTGTATTCAACCTTTAATTAAAGGGTGACTTTCCAGACAACATTTTCAACTATGAGTTCCACAATTTCCTCTAAACGGTAGCTGATTAGAATAAAGGATCACAGTGTTCTGCAGTTGTTTCCATGACTTAACGTTTACAAGAGGAAATGTAACTTTATTGGCTCTCAAGACAATCTACACACCAAGGTTTCTCTCCCCTGAGAAGTCGTTCTAGTGTTTGTTGGGTATTTTACTTACTTGGAAAGTCACAACAATAATGAGGAGTTTTACAAACTTTTACATATGCCCTAGAATTATGATCTTAGGGCCTTATTGGGACATTGGCGGTCCGCCACCTTTCGAGGTTGATGGGCAGACCAGCCAACCTACTGCGTCACCGCCTGGATCTTCGATCCCAACGGGCTGATGGCAGGTGCAGGTAGTAATCAGCGAGGGCAGCGATAAAGTCCGCGCCACCCTGCTAATTACAACCTTGTTCTCTGCCAGTCTTTTCATGACGATAACACTGCCAAGAAAAGGCTGGAGTAGAACATGTGCAGGGGGCCACACGGGGCCCCTGCACTGCCCATACTCATTACATGGGTACTGCAGGGTCCACCTGCACAGCACCCTCGAAATGCCCATTGTCGGCTGTTTAGACAGTGTGCATTTAAAGGGTGCTGATGCCCCCTGCATGAGGCAGCATAGCAACTGGCTCAATTATGAGCCAGCGACAATGCTGCCACCACTTGCCCACTGGGCTGACAGGTGGAAACCTTGGTTTCCGCTGGTCAGCCCAGTGGGACAGTAATAATGTGTCTGGCGGGGAGGTCTGAAGCAGGGCTTGTTCCCATCCGCCAAACTTGTAATAGGCACCTTAGTCTTTGTGAGACTAAACTCAAAAACTGCACTCAGAGAAACAAAGTATTATATGCACTTGTTAGTATCTATAACTGTGTTTACTATTCTTAATTTCATTTGATTCTACAAAATACATTTCTTGTCTCAGAAATCAAAATAAGCTGAAGTTTTATTGTCCTTGAGCTGGGTGGAGCACATTCCAGGAGGGCTGCTCCATTGACAAGGCTCGTGAGCACCTTTTGCCATAGTTTTACTTAAGACAATGGGGATTTTGAAGTGTGATTTTTTTGCACAGACAGCATGCTTTTTATTCCAAAGTGTTATACAATGCCCTGATGTTTTTAATTAAAATAACCTTTCCATAAAAACAAAAGGGTTCGAACTGTGTTCATGGAAATCAAGATGTAAGAAATGCAGTATTAACCCTTTACAAACTGTGTTTCTTCTGTGATTATAAAAACAGCTCTGTGGTGTATGTACGTCTGTATTTGCATCTGGTGTTCATATGGGTCTTAAGAACAATACCTGAATACAATTCCTATAATTGTATATACAAATGCATGCATTTTGTATGAAGCTTCTAACAAAACAATCCAAATGACATTCTGTACCTCTCTAAATAGCCCTGTGTGATGCCATAACGGTCAAGAATCATGGACTTACCTTTGTTGGTTGTAAAGTTTGTGAAAATGAATGAATTGTCCTGTGTTCCAATGTTTTTAGAGTCAGTAAAATGCACTTTCACTGTTTCTGCCATTTTGGTTAATTGATGCCAGAGGCAGTAACCTAGATGTAAAGCAAGAAGAAGAGCGCTGCACAAATAATGGAGTGATGTATGATAGGAGTGAATACAAGTACAAATACACATTTATGTCAACCTTTGTGTAGCTTGATTGATCTTGAGACTTTCATGCAGATTCACAAGGCTTTGGGCCCAAATAACCAGGGGTGTCCCCTCCAAGTGGGCAAGGGAGCGTTGCCCCACTTAGAAAAATGCCCCCAGGACAGAAAAATAAAATGGTAATTAACTTTGTGTATTACCATTTTTTTTCAGTGCCTGTCCTGAACCGAGTGTCAGGACGGGGTGTGGCAATTGCTGGGAGTGGCAGCAGGGAGCTGTGCACTTGTTTAAAGTGTGCATGTCCCTTGGCCGGCCGTCTTGCAATGGCCAGGCAGACATGCTCACTTTAAACAACTCTAACCCAGCCGTCCAAAGACAGCTGGGTTAGAGAAGGCACATGTCACCAGCACTCTGGTGAGCACTGGGAGAGCCCGTTCCCACCAATCCTGATGCTGCATTCATGCTGGTTACCAGAGCCAAGATTGGCTAGTGCAGTTTCCTGGCTCCCAGCACACGTTGGACCCAGGAGAGAAGGAGAGACGTCGAGAGGAGGATGTCCGTCCAAATGTAAGTGCATTTTTATTCTTGTATTATTATTGTACTCCACCAATTGACCCCCACCCCATTGTGAGTAAGAGCCAGCTGCTGCTGCAAATAACAGGATCATACGGTGAGTAGAGCTCTAGTCTTTTCAATGCATCACCTCTTGGAAACCACTAACATGAAGAGGATTCTATACAAGGAACATTGTAACATTCGTAGCAAGAAGCAGAGCTTCAGATTATGAAGTCACTCATATTCTACCTTCTTTAACAAAAGAGAGAGTTTAAAAAATAACCATTCTTTTCATCAAACACAATAGATAAACATGAATTGAAATCCTGTAACTTCAAAATTTAAGGGCCAGTAAGGAGCATCATTGCTATAGAGGGTCTCCACTTATTGTAGTTCATTTAATGAACTGTTTTTATCTCTCTATGTAAAAAGTACAGTGTAATTGTATCTAGAAAATAAATACTTTAATGTATTCCTGTAAAGGTGCTGCAGGAGGTCAGAGGGGATTTCTTGGCTGTATCCGCTCTTTGAGGATGAATGGTGCTACTCTAGACTTGGAAGTAAGAGCCAAGGTCACACCAGGAGTAAAAGCTGGATGCTCTGGCCATTGCACAAGTTTTGGAATGTATTGTCGGAATGGAGGCTCGTGTGTGGAAAAGTACAATGGTTACTCCTGTGACTGCTCAAAGACAGCGTATGATGGTCCCTTCTGCACAAAAGGTAATAATGAACTTTTACTTATCGGTCTTGTCTTTTTACCTTTTCTCCTGCTGTCTCATATACTGATGGTGATGCTTTCTTTAAAATGGAAGAGGCATGGCATTGCATGCAGCTGCATATCAGGCCACTGCACGTGAATCTAATTGATGTTTAGGAGATGGGCTGTACTTCTCATTGGACAAGGTGTTGTTAGTTTAATTGTGTGCTCTAAAGACGCATGATGCAGAGCAATAGATTTCCATCATTCATGACCACTTTTTTGCTCTCTTTCATACCACTTGCTAGTGCAATTTTTCCACCTAACCAACTGTGTTCAATATCTATATGTTTTTGCGGGATCAAGTTAAATGATTGTCCAGGTCCCTACACATTTGTGAATGTCATGAAAAGTCCTTTAAAACTAGAAAAAATCACAGGGGAGTTTATTGCCTAGTTTCTAAAACTGCCTTTTTGGAAAAGCTTCCAAAACTGTGTGCCATTCTAAGGGGGATGACCAAATATGCTTTATATTATAACCCCCAAAAAATCAGAGAACCAGGTATTTAAATATTATACATTTTTTGATTTCATCCCCGTCCCTGCTGGTGAAAGAGATGGAGATACAGTTTAAGGGGATCATTACGTCCCTGGTGGCCTTCAGACCACCAGGGTCAAGGTCGCAGTCTGACCTCTGTCAAAGCAGTGGTCGAACCGCTTTGGTGGCAGTCTGACTACCACATAATGACCGTGGCAGTTGTGCCATGGTCGGACCCCCAGCACTGCCAGTTTACCTCAATAGGAGGGACTGGTGGTGCTGGCGGTCATAATCCGCCAAGGCAGCATTGCAAGCAGCGCCGCACTGGGGATTATGACCCCCCTCTCCGCCAGCTTTTACATGTCAGTAGCACCGCCATGCAAAAGCTGGTGGAGACGGGGTGCAGAGGGTCCCATGGGGGGCAGCTGCACTGCCCATGCACTTGGCATGGGCAGTGCAGGGGTCTCCATGAGCAGTTCCGTCGCTCTGTTCACTATCTGAGTTGCAGGCAGTGAGTAGCGCAACCAGTGCTGGTGCACCCTACGCTCTGCAGCACTGCCCCCGCTCAATTATGAGCCAGCATCAATGTTGTAGGCTGTTTCCTGCTGGGCCAGGAGGAGGGAACCGCTTTTCCACCTGCTGACCCAGCAGGAAACTCCTAATAGGGACAGCGGAAGGGTGGCTGTACTGGCAGCAACCTGACCACAGGAGTTTGGCTGATGGCCTTTTCCTTCCACCAAACTCATAATGACCGCCTGATTTTCTTGTTTACCTCTGCTTTATAAATTCGTTTGAACATAACAGAACTCTGCTTACTTTGCTCACTTGGTTGAAAATCAACGTAAATGGACATTTGTCATTCGTTCCATGATTTTGCACGGGTTGGCATTAGCCTAGAATGTTGTCTTTATTTTTTTTTAAAGTTAATTTTGATTTCACGAAAATTAAAACAACATATTTCCATAAAGTTCAAATACATTTTCGAGAGCAAAATAATAATCAAGCACAGACAAAAACACTTAAGATTCATCTCAGGCATTATAGTGCAATTCTACTGATATGTTAAGCAAAAACATAACAATTGTAAAATAGTTCTTGCATTCAAGAAGTTTCTCAGTTCTTCATCTTTCGATGTATCAAGTATTTACTTGGGCGTTTAGTCGCCTTGTATCGTTATTGGATTGCTAATGATAGTGGTTAAATGTTGGTGGGTTTAGGAGCTGGTTTTGAACCGTCCCCTGTACATATGAGACAAGGAGTGATAAACCGCTCTCTCGGTGTTGTCAAATATGGACCTATTGATAAAAGAACGTTTATAATGAAATCCCAGGAAAAATGTACCTAGCCCCTGATTTTCCAAATTCACTTTTAAGGATTCCTACTCCTGTTGTTTTACCTTAAAACATCCGCTACACATACTGTTTCGAGCTGTGGTGTTTAACAGCTTTGGGTCTTAATTCCCTCAGTAGAGTGCAATAGCTACTAATTTCCGTTTTTCCATTGAGCCATCATGACGTAATTTTTTTTTGCCTACTATTGATCACTGTCATAAGTCTCCCTTGCCACAATTAAAAGCAACTGTAAATTGAGTACTGTGATTAATTAAAAATGTTTGAAAACCATTGTTTAGCAATGAAGCTCAATTTAACTTTAATTGGGCGATGATGTGATTCTTTTAGAGAGCCAGCAGTTTTCATAATCTTATCTGCTCAATGTTATCCTGCAGCTATGTTATTGACCCTTGAAATCAAATCGCACTGCATAGAGAAGTCTTGATGTCACCTTAACTTTTCACGCACTCACTATCAGAGTAAAATGGTAGCTCTGAATTTTATGTTCAAAGCCCCTCATTGTCATACTCATATTCTGCACATAATATGTATTAATGGGAGCCTACTGAAGCATGGGCTGAAGCTGAATTCCTGTCAGATATCTGGACCATACCTACGACATTGTTTCTAAGTTTCCATTAAAATTTCCTGTTTGCTTTCCAAAAAACAATAATTCTATTATGATGTGGGCCTATCCGCAAAGGCATTTTGGCGTATGTGGAGTAGTACTTTTATAGTGCTTATTTATGTGGTCTTATAACCCTTTGTGAATCGGGCCCAAAACATTTGAAATAGGAATAAAATGAGAGTATTCTGGGAATATTCATATGCATTCAGGACAAATATAAAGGGCTCTGACCTTTTTGCAATTTTACTAATAGGAGGTTGGACATTTTGGGACCAATTTATAAAGGCATATAAAGAGATTTAAAGGATAATGCCTGTCGTACCACCTTTCATGCTCTTATGGACGCCCAGCAGGATATGCTCAAAGAGAATTCCCAGGTGGTTGCACTTCTGGAAGACATCTAGGCCATTATTACTTAGTTTTCATTGAAAGTTCTAATTTCCTTTGCAACACAACTTTTCTCATGATGATATATTTATCCTTCATACTTGTCTCCTACTACATTTTTCCTGGAATCCCTGTATCCTTTGATATAGCACAGGGTATAAAAGTATTGTAACATGCTTATCACCAACTTGAGGGAGGTCAACAACATAAAATCTGAGAAGTGATTAGGGGAGGGAAAGGCTTTGTTTAACCTCATGTCATGTGCAATTCCTATTGGCAATTAGGTGGCCTCCATGTACAATATTGTAACCAAATATAATAGTAGGTGTATAATTCCCAGTCCCTTAGTTCTCAACATGCAATAGCCTGCTTGCCTTTTAGTTCTCACCATAGAATAGCTTGCTTACCTTATGAAAGGCTATGAAGAAACGTATAAATGATCAGTACAACAATGTTGATCTTTTCACAACGTCTGTCCGTTCTATCTGTGCCATAACATGTACATTATGTTTAATAAAGCAACCCATTCCAAAAAGAGGTAAATACCCTTCCTTTCCCACTAGTCTGTTAATTGTGCTTATAGATATGTGAAAAGACTACAGCTTGCAACTAACTAAGCTGCTAGTAATTCTCTGTCAGACATGTGGCAGACTGGGAAGTCTCTTTTATGGACAAGACAAATAGGTTACTCTCCATGACTCTGGAATTGTATGTGTATTGCCTGAAACTCTAACCACTAGGAAATGATTGCTAATCCTTAGGGAAAGCAATCATTGCTAAACTACATATACTATTGGGTCACTTTGTCCTAGATCGTTACGTCTTGGCTACTCTCAAATCAGAAATGTCAACATAAGCCTTTATAATATTATCAATACATTTTTATTTTGCCAGACACACACTTTGCTTTGATGGTTTGCATTTCTACCAGGTCAATGTGCATCATTGCAATAAGCATCTATTCCCAATCTAGTGTTACCATATTTACAGTCCTCTTCACAACTATCCTTGTATCAAACCCTACAACCACATTCTCATTCTCTAATCTACATGGAGCCATATCCAGTCATTTTTCCCCAACCAGATATTACTGTCTACTTTTACTACATTTTTATCTAATCATCTCAAACCTCCACAAAAAGTAATCAAATCACAGGCATTGTTCTTCTTCCATCGCTCAAGAATATTATTTGCTCTCACATCTGCATCACATTACGTGGCCTCAGTGTTTTGGGTAGGCAAAGACTTAGATTTGTTCTGTCAGGTGGATCCCAACCATGCCCAGTAGATGTCCCATGACCCTGAGGCAATCCTAAGTATACCAACTTACCAATTTGAGCAGGGAAAATGAACAGATCGTGTGCCATGAGTCTCTACTGATGTTACCAAAAGAGAGTGACAGTTTGCGTTTGGAACATACCAGTAAGACAATAGTATCTGTGAGAGACCCAAGGTTTTAGGTAGGTCCCCATTTTCGTTTCCCAAATAGAACACACACAAGAAATATGAAACATTATTGTATAAGGCTTTAGTTGAAGCCAATTAAATGCATAAATTACGTAAAATATTTAGAGCAGATATTAAAACAAATGCCTAAGTTAATAATGAGTGTTAGATTTGGCATCCTTGGCATGGTCTCCCCTAACTTTTTGCCTCTGTTTCCCATGTTGTTGATGTGTGCTGGACTCTGTTTTTGCTGTTCTTGTTACTCTGGGCACTTTACCACTGCTATATAAGGTGCTAAAGTGCAAGTGCTCCTATGTAAAATGTATGTGTATTTGGATTTCCATGATTGGCATATTTGATTTACCGGTAAGTCCCTAGTACAGTGCACTAGAGGTGCCCAGGGCCTGTAAATCAATTACTACTAGTGGGCCTGCAGCACTGGTTGTGCCATTCACATTAGTAGCCCTGTAAACATGGCTCAGACATGCTACTGCAGTGTCTGTGTGTGCAGATTGTAATTGCTAATTCGACTTGGCAAGTGTACCCACTTGCCAGGCCTACACCTTCCCTTTCCTTACATGTAGGACACCCCTAAGGTAGGCCCTAGATATCCCTATGGGCAGGGTGCAGTGTATGTTTAAGGTAGGACATATACTAATGTGTTTTATATGTCCTGACAGTGAAATACTGCCAAGTTCGGTTTTCACTGTTGCAAGGCCTATCTCTCTCATAGGTTAACATGGGCGCTGCCTTTAAAAATTATTAAAGCGCAGATTCCCTTTGAGAGCAGATAGACATGTGGAGTTTGGGATCTCTGAGCTCACAATGTAAAAATACATCTTTTAGTAAAGTTGGTTTTGAGTTTGTGTGTTTGAAAATGCCACTTTTAGAAAGTGGACATTTTCTTGTTTAAACCATTCTGTGACTCTGCCTGTTTGTGGATTCCCTGTCTGGGTTAGTTTGACAGTTGAGCTGTTGGCACCTCTCTCTAGACAGTGAGACAAGGGGAGCTGGGGTGTAGCCTGCATATCCTGATGAGCCATCAGTGCTAGGAGGGAGGGGAAGAGTCGTCACCTACAACTGAAAGGGCTGTGCCTGCCCTCATACATTGCAGTCTCCAACCCCATGGTGTGTGTCTGGGGCCTGGCCTGGGCAAGGCAGGATCTCACAAACAAGAGAGACTTTCCTTTGAAGTAGGCCTACTTCAAAGGCCAAAGTGGGTATAAGAAGAACACCCAAACCCCAGAAAAATTAGATCACTTCTGGACACCAAGAGGAACCTCTGCCAGGAGAATAGCTGAAGAGCTGAGGAGAAGTGCTGCCCTGCCTATGACTGTGCTTTGTGGAGCTATCCTACAGTTGCTGCCTGGGCAAGAGGACAAAGACTGGACTTTGTTGTGCATTCCTGCTTGTGAAGAAATCTCGAAGGTCTTGTCCTGAGCTTGCCTCCTGCTGTTGAAGTCTCAGGGCCATCAAAGACTTCTCCTGGCAGCACCTGGACTCTCCGCTGAGACTCCTGCCCTGCCAAGTGGTGCCCTATCCAGTTCCTGGGGCCTTGGAAGGTGAAGCTGGCAGACCAAGACTAAAAATCCACGTACAGACCACCGTGCGGGGAGAATTTCGACGCACCTTCCAAGACGTGGCTTGAGAAACGACGTGCCGCCAGCTTCACGGCTGAAAATCAACGCTCCACCTGCATCGCGGCTGGAAAATCGGTGCAAGCAACTGGAGAAATGACGCGCAACACCCGCTGATGGAGGCTGATAACGTAGCAACCCACACAGTGTGGTTTCTTGATACCGCGCGGCCAGATTTTCGATGCAACATCGCTGGGCACGGAAAAACAACGCACTGCTCTCCTGCGGAGAGAAGAAACGGCGCACACCAGCATGACCAGAGGAGAAGAAATGACGCATCTCTAGCCTTTTCCAAGGCACACTTGCCTGTGCATGTTATTTTGACTCTACCCAGGTACATTTCAATGCTAACAGTGTTTTTACTGTTTTCTCAAGGATTTAAGACTCTTTTGCTTTTGAAATTATTAACTTGACTTGTGTATGTTGGATTTTTGTCGTTTTGGTCTTGGTTTGTTTCGATAAATATTTCCTATTTTACTAAACCTGTGTTGTGTCATTTTGTAGTGTTTTCACTGGATTACTGTGTGTGTTGGTACAAATACTTTACACCTAGACTCTGAAGTTAAGCCTGCCTGCTTGTGCCAAGCTACCAAGGGGGTGTGCTGGGGTTAACTGAGGCTGATTCTCCTTTACCCTGACTAGAGTGAGGGTCTTTGCTTGGACAGGGGGTAACCTGACTGCCAACCAAAGACCCCATTTCTAGCAATGAGCCATAAGTAAATATTACAGACAAAGAAAATGCAAACAATAAATTAAATACAAAAATTCACTCTAAGTTAAATCCTGGCCAATAATTAGCATGGGATGGTTTGTCATCAAGAGGAGTGCACAGCATTAGTTGCAAAACTGATTTCTGAAGGAGAACATGGGCATTGCAGGGGCCCCCAGAGGCACCCGAAGTCCCCCTTACCACCAGCCTTTCCATGGTGGTGTTTTCCGCCATGGACAGGCTGGCGGTTGGGGACTCATAATCCTCAGGGCAGCGGTGCTTGCACCACTGCCCTGGGGACTATGACCGCCCGGCAGAAGCCTGGCAGTATGTTGGAGGGGCCAACGGGATGGCCGTGGCTATTGCACCACGGTCATAATAGCTGGCGGAACACCGCCAGCCTGTTGCCAGTGCTCCCGCCAGCTTACCGCTAGCCGCCAGGGTCGTAATGAGGCCCATAGTTTGCAAAGTGTTCGGATTATTTTGAAGAAACTCATTTTTGTTTCACCTAAAAGGTATAACTTCTCAGTCAGGTTGTTGATGCCATTTGCTTTTCTGACAGCTCAGAGTACATCTATCAAACCTGCAGTTCTGAATGTAATACGATGGTTGCTCATTAACTATGGTTTATGCATCCAAATTGATTTGAACATATATTCTCAACGGTTGTATATATTTTTTTCTAACTGGTAAGGATTAACCTGTAAGCAATAGAGATTTCCAATAACGTTTTGGAAGCTTTGCAGAACAAATTATTAATTGCCAATCAATTCGCGGTGGTTTTGTCCCAAAACGATGTGAAAAGATTATGCAACACTCTGTTCCTGGCTTGCTTGGAACTCCTGCAACTCTTTAGTTTCCGAGAGTGGTATTCTAGTCTAATAAGAGCGCAAAACCTCAGTTGTTAGAGAGCAAAAACATACTTCCACAAACACAAACTTGCAAACGAACTTCTGGTCCACCTACAACAACCTCCCTCTGCCTCTGAAGTAGATGTTTTAGTACTTCATATGGTTTAAAATTTCTTCTGAATGAGACCAGTACCTTTTTTCAAAAATGACTGTACTGGATCACTAGGTAAATGTGTAATAAGTAGGCAACATCCTTATATTACATAGACAATGTGTAAAATATGGAACCCAGTGATGCATCTTTCTCTTTGTTATTGCTTATTTTCATCAGATGTCCTGTTCCTAGGCTTTATTTAAACACATCTGAATGATTACTTGAGGCATTGATACTAGGCTGTCCTCTATGGGTTCCCCATATATGTTTTAACATATTCACATCAAAGTAGTTAATCATTTGACTACTAAATAACATAGTACATCAGGTACCTGCACCCCATACAATACAATAAAATACATTTTCAGGTAAAACTCCTGGCAGCACGCAAAAGTATATATCTTAAAAACCTTCACTAAAAGCTGAGACTTGTATCACTTCCTCAGCCACATGTGCTCCCCTAAAGATGTTTTTTATTTCCCTTATGCGTAAATCACACTAGCAACAAGAGTGAGAACTAACTCCAGCTAGGCCCTCTAACATGTTCATAATAACTTTGTCTCGTTAAAAGTGAACCTATGTCATGTATTGCATGTGAGCTGTCATCCCCTGCCTCACATATTGTTACTTTTGAAATGGACAGGAAAGAAATGTCTCCTCAACTTCCCTTTTGTCAAATGACTAAGCCTGTCGGTTCATGTATATACTGACAATTTACATGCCACACACTAGAAAACTTCTTGAATTTATAAAAAAAAAGTATAACTGTATGCCACCTTTGGTGGAAAAGAATAATCTGAAAAGATTGCATGTGAACTTTTGCGACCTAATGAGTTTAATAGTTATTTAGCACAATAATGTTTCAGCTTTTAAGCGTTTAAAAACGGTCAAAATCCAGATAATCAAATTAGGGGAAACCTGATTGCTAAGCCTAGAAAGAGAAAGGTCACGTTTAAAAGAAGTCAAAACAAATTGGAATACTATTACCTAGATCAATTTCTCGGGGGGGATAGCTTGCTTACCTTGTTATGATACCTTTTTTTTAAACTTTCTAAGGATAATACAGTCCATGCTTGGTTTATCTAGCCTTCTATAAAATGCAGGTTTTTCCAAAATTATAGTTGTGAAAAAATCCCACACTCCCTCCAACTTCTGCCTGGAAGAGATGCGTTTTAGGCAACAAACAGCCCTGCGAGACTATAGGTTTCTTTATTGGTAGGTTCTGGAGCCCTTTCCCAGAATCGATGAACACACAGAGGAAATTCACACTCTATATTTAAAAAGCTTTAATAACAATTAATGCCCTTGCTTAGTGCAGATTGCGTGGATACATGTTTCCAGCAAAATGAGCAGATTATTTCCAGCAATAGCTGAAATCAAAGTGAAAACAAACTGCAACACATTTGACAATATGTCATAAAATCCATTTTGAAATGTCCTCTCAGGGTCTTAGCACTAAGATAAACCTGCTGTGCAAAAAAACGCTTTGCTGTGAGTTTCTTATAAATGGTTGAACATACCTTAAAAAGAAACAATGTCTTTTTTTCCGATCTTCTACTGTCCAGACAGGACTCACAGGAGTGCAGATAAGAGACCAACAGAATGCCAATTCATAACCTTGGGGTGCGGGGGGGGGGGGAGTTGTAGCGCAGCATTTCCAAACTTACTGAACTCGTAAAGCCCTCATGCATATTATATTTGTGAATTCAATGTAACTACTTTTCAGACACTACATTGAAGCTTCCAATCTCGAGGATGCTTTTCACCTCTTGAGGATGCTTTTTATGCTTTTCACCCCATAAGCACTTCCTTTCATGCGATGAGCATCTCTGCTGCTCTGAGGAAGGACTCCTGTTTCAAATGACCATGTTTTTAAGGGTTTCTTTTCACAATACTATGTAGTTGGTTGTATAGGATTTTATTACTTTGCCCCTGGAAGATTAGATGTGAAAAGTGGCAATGAGGTGTGGCCATGTAGGAGGTCGAAGTCAACCAAGGAATGTGGATTGACTTTAGCCAAACACTGGTGCTCATGTTATAGTGGGCACTATATAATTATTTGCAACATGGGGAAATAGTGTACTAAATAAAAATCGAATATTTATTGTAATTTCTTTCATACTGATTTGCCAATGCACTGCAAATTTGAAGTGTATAGCTTTTTCTTAGCAGAGGTTAACCATTTAGTTTAAAAAAAAAATATGTCACACTCTATAAAGTCAAGCCTTTGCATCATTTTTCATCATAGCACAAATAATGATTTCCTCACATATAGGCTGACAGTCCACCTTTGGATAGGCCCAATATTATGTTTTCATTCTGCCCAGAAAGGCTTCTTCACAATTATTAGAAAAACAAATACGTTTTTCTCCTACGATCAGGCCAGGCATGTTTCTTTAAAGCACATTATGGAGGTAATTCCTCCTACTTTACCTCAACACATTAGGTCAATTTAAAGCATAGGAAAAGAGGAAAAAATGCTAGAAGCTCTTGCTAACAAGCAGAACCCCCACCAATCGCATCGTTAAAATAAATGAAAATCATGTTGGTAATTTTGTTTTACAAGTCAATGGAGTTGAGTTTAGAGATTGCTTGGGGAAAAACCACAACAGAATATGTAGATTTTGTGGCATTCTGATCCTTTTTTTGTAGTTTTTGCAGAATGCCCAACTAGCTTGAAGTAGGACATTATGACATTTTATACTCCCATTGGAGTATTCGGGATTTGCCAACCAGCTTCTTTTCCTCTGTAACTATCAGAGTCTGCAGTTGTGCATCACAGCCTGAGCATATACAAACTGTGCATGACAGCCTGGCAGACTTCTTCTCTAAGGCTAAGGCGTATTGATTGTGTATATTTTTACTTGTCAGTATGAGAGTCTGTAGGTCCTCTAGGCTATAGAACTGACAATGTAAATAAGTATACTCAAAGTGCGCATGCCTTGACCAGGGGGAGAACAATTAATCGAGGCCGATGAGCAGTTTATGCATTCTGAACACTAGTAGTGCGTGCTCTCTTTGAATGGATTCCTCATAGCTCACTAACATAGTGCTGGCTTCCAGCACTCTAACCAGCTGCAAGACGCAGAGCCACATTTACACCGTGATTGACAGCACAGGGCCAAATCAGACCCTGTGCTGTCATTTTCTTTATGTGTGACTGGAGGACTTGCAATACAGGAACATCAACTTGGTGTGACAGCTGTGTGTTCGATTGTACATTAACGCGACGTTAGAAGCAGAACAGTGCCATCTGGAAATAGTAGGTAAAATAAAAAACAAATATCAAATGCTGTGCGTGGGTATTTGTGTATGTTTGTCTGGGTGGTGAGTCATAGAGTGAGCAAGTGACAGAGTGAGAATGAGTGAGAAAGCAGATGTGAGTGACAGCAAGAGTGAGTGTTGGAGAGAGTCAATAAATGACTGAGTGAGTGAGTAGCTGACAAAGTGAATGATAGAGTGACTGACACTGAGTGAGTGAAGGATTGACTGAGAGTGAGTGGCAGTGAGAGAGTGAGGATGAGTGCAAGAGCATGCAATCTGAGAGTGGGCTAGTGGTAAGTGTCAGGCAGGGGGTTACAGGGCAGGCAGGACAACTGGGCTTTAATTGTGAGTGTTGAGGCTGTAAGCCCTCATGCTAAGGCTCTCAATTAGGGTCAAGTACAAATGTTTCCGCACTTGGCTCTCAGGGAAGAAAGGGAGAGCAGTCACAAGCTTCTTGGGGAGGAAGTGTAGGGGTATCTGAGCTTAGAGCTTGACTATTGGCAAATAAACCCAATAGAGTGAATGTCCAGCCCATTGCTTTCTTTTGCAGGAATAAAAATACTTTAATAATAGTTACAGTCAATACCACACCCTACAATATTCATCAACAAGTCAGTGTCACAAGAGTTGGCAGGCATTGAACCTATCCCGTTCCCTTGTATTGCCCCCTTACCCAGACCCCTTATCCCCTGGTTCTGGGCCCCCAAGTGCACTCTATGCTGGAATCGATGCTTAAATGACCAAAATACTGCAGACCATAATAAACTCCACAGCCAGGCTCACCTTCAACCTTCCGGCCCGCATTCACACCACAACTGCACTCATCGAACACCTGAGGCACACATAAAAGCCTTACACAAAACTGGCCTATTTTACTTCCACAACCGCATAACCTTCCACAAGCCTACCAGACACCTGCACTCAGGAAGACTCCTACTCATGATTGCCTCCGCCCGCATACACAGGACCAGCTCCAGCAGTCGTATTGTCTCCTACCTCACTCATAAAGCTTGGAACGACCTGTACCTCCGCATCAGAGCCTTTTCCTTAGTTCTCAAATTCAGCAGGAAACTGAAGATATGGCTCTTCACCTATCCCTGACCCTCACTCAATCCACACAGTGTATGCTTCAGTGCCAGGACACCATCCTAGCTGAACTTTGAACTATACAAGTACATATAACATAACATAGTGACTGAGAGAAATAGAGTAGTAGAGTGAGTGAATGAGTAGCAGAGTGAGAGTGAGTGACTGAGAGAGTTTATGATTGAGCGAGTAACTGAGAAAGACCGAGCATGGGAGTGAGGGAGTGAGGCAGGACTGAGATGTAGAATGACTTGGAGAGAGTAAGTGAGAGGGAGTTACTGACAGGCAGAGTGACTTAGAGCGACAGAGAGAGACAGTTAATGAGATTGAGAGATACAGCGAAGGCAGGGGTGTAACACAGGCCCCTGCAGCTCCTGCCGTACATGGAGGCAACCCTCTAAGAGGGCCCCAATCCTTCAATGGTGGCCCTATTCAAACCAAGAACAATGAATATCTGTGAGACTTTGGGGGCCTCATTACATATTGCAGGTGGGCCCCATCATTTTGAGTTATTCCATTGTGACTGAGTGACATGGAATGAATGAGTGAGTGATGGAGAGAATAACTAAGAAATAGAGACAGAGTGACTCAGAAATTGAATAACAGTAAAAGTGACTGAGCAAGTGAAATAAAGTGACTGCGAGATAGAGTGACGGAGAAGAGAGTGACTCAGAAAGAGAGAATGTCAGAGTGAGTGAGGAATAGATACAGTGACTGAAAGAGACAGAGAAAGTGACTAAAAGAGTGACTCAGAGATGGAGGTTGAGTGACTGAAAGAGAGACTGAAAGACATAAAGTGACATAGAGAGTCTCTCAGAGAGATAGTGTAACAGGGAGAATGACAGAGAGGGATTGAGAGAGCAAGATATAGGGCCTCATTTCGACTTAGGTGGTCCTTTCGTAAGACTGCCGCAGTGGCGGCCGCCAAAAGACTGCCATGTTGGCAGTCATCCGACTTCCATATTAAGAGTGGCACACGTAAGACCACCAAAAACCAGCAAAAAATCCAAGACCGCCAGGACACTGGAGGGTGAGGAATGCAGCGGTTACACCACCAGCACCGATACCCGACACAAATCAGCCCACCAGATTATGAGTCACAAATCACCAAAGCTATACTTCATGGTGGAATACCATTGGCGGTGGGAACCGTCGTGGTCAGAACCCACTACTGTCAGAACACAACACCATATTGGACAGTTTGAATACCCCACACCTGACACACATACACACACCCGACACACCTACTCACAGCACTATATAACATACCCCGATACAACTTGCAATCCTTTGCAACAAAAACTATCTTTACATACGCCAAGAGCAGGCAACAACAGACAGAGAGCACCTTTCCACCATAGGTACACACACACACACACACACACTACACATCACACACCAGCACAACTAACACACAACACATATAATGAGCACACACTAATCACGACAAGCACCCATCACACACAACGTACCACCCACACTACATCAATCACCCAACACTGCACCGTTACACACACACAACACAATGCCTCAGCTTAACCACAACCATATCCCCACAAAAGCACCCACGGTTCACAGACAACGAGTTGAGGGTCATGGTGGAAGAAATTGTCAGGGTAGAGCCACAACTGTTAGGAGCACAGGTCCAACAAACGTTGATTGCCAGGAAAATTGAGTTGTAGCAAAGAATCGTCAACAGGGTCAACTCAGTAGACAACCATCAATGCACAAGGGACGACATCAGGATGAGGTGGAATGACCTATGGGGGAAGGTACGTTCCATGGCATCGCGACACCAGATTGCTATGCACAAGACTGGCTGTGGGCCCCCACTTCCTCCCCCACAGTTCACATCTTGAGAGGAGAACTTCTTGGACATCCTGCATCCTGAGGGCCTGACTGGAATACCTGGAGAACTGGACTCTGGTAAGTATCCACAACTTCAATGTCACAAAGTTGTTGTGTCCTGCATGCTTCCTCATCACCCAAATACTCCCCATTTCACTTTGTCTCACTACACCTCCCAACTATTCACCTAATGCCCCTCTCCTGCATGCCACATATCCACTCAAATTAACTGCCCACACAGCCATTGGTAAAGGCATTAGTTAATACTATCACTACAACTCCCAAAATGCACTAGCCCATCTATGTGAAAACCTGGTGCAATGTCCAGCCATTTTGTGCGACATCTAGCAAGCCTGACTATTCACTCGGTAACAGTGCTGAACAGTCATGTGAAGTATCAGACAGTACCTGAAACCATCCACAGTGCTATATGTACTAAACCTGAAAGACAGCACCCAATATGGAGTATGGAACACATGTCACAGACTAGCATGTATCACCAAAGTATGCTGTGCAGCATCTGTCATTGTCATAGCTGGGAACCATGTTAAGATACTATGCATCTGACAGAGATAACCAAACACACTCCCTATATTTAACTCAGTATCTCACTCCTTCCACAGGTACCCCTGCCATTTCCACCATGGAGAGGATACCAGAGACTGCCAGCCCTCCTCAGGATGAAGGCCCCAGTGAGGACAACACACCTGTATATCTGGACAGTGAAAACCTACCTGGCCCATCAGGTACACCTGGTCAGTCTATGACTCCCTGCCTCCCCCTGCCCACATCAATCCCCCCGTTACCACATCACAGCCAACAGTTTGTCCCCAAACCTGTATCCCAAGGACTGTTCAAACTATTGTGTGCCCCACAGTACAGTGTCCTGAGTCGATCCATGACACCCCATACAATGAAGGTCCTGCTAACACTGGGAGTGGGCACACCTGGGGGCAGCAGGCGTGAGAGGGAAGATGTGGGCCAGATGAGGGGGCCCCCAAAGGACTCAACTGACCAGGAAACCATCTCCCAAATCCTGGGAGCATACCAAAGTTCCTAGGACAAGATGGGACAGACTATCACAATGTGGGGAAAAACAAAGGGCTGCAGAGGGAATACCACCAGTAGCTCATGCAGCAGTGGCAGGCCCACAATGCCACCATGGCCTCCATTGCAGGGGTGCTGTAGGACATCAACACCACCCTGCGTGGTTCTTCGACCCACCATCAGGCCCCTTCTGCTAGCAACCTTACTTCTGCCTGATCTACATCAGCAGCAGCTAGTGGGATGGAGGCCCTGCCAGGGGAACCACAGGCCTCAGACACTCCTCTCTCTGTAGCAGAAGAACCCCCCGCAAATGTGGATGTCGACCCAGACATTCGGCTGGAGCAAATACAAAGACCAAACCCACTGCCAAGAAGTGAACCCCACCTGATTTGTCTTCCTTGTGTGCCACTGAGACACCCTGTTGGGACCTGTGCAACCAACTGCTGTAGCAGCTACTCTGATGATTCAATCCACCATGATCTGACTCATCCCCTTTATGTCAATTTATGCACCTTTATTTTTACTTTCAATTGTATGATATACACAATAAATCACAATTGAACTCAGCTACTGCATATGTGTCTTTAATAAAACATCTACAACTGTCATACTTGCCAACTGTGATCTGGTGATGCCCCCTAATTCGAACAGGCAGTATAATGGACAGCAGTGGGAGGCCCCCTCAGCAGGAGTAAATAAAAAAAAACAATTATGTCCCAGGACAGAGATTAGAGGGGTAGAAATCCAGGGTCACACAAGAGTATAATCAGTATTCCAACCTGCAAAAAGACCATGACAGAGAGTACCATCAGGATGGAAGGCCTGATGCCACATAAAGCACATATGCAAGTCATAGATGTTGTGTTCAGTGTAGAATACCTCCTAGGCATGGACCCTCAGATATTACCACTCATCACCAGACACAGACTAATCACACAAATCATTTACGTGCCATCTGTCATGTACAACCCTCATGTCTGGAAGCATTTAGCAATGGCTAATGACTATGGGTGCCTCCGGCCATAGGTAGCAAAGGCACAGATTACAAACCACAGTCAGTGGGTGAAAGGACATGAGAACAGGAGAGTGCAGCAAACATAGCTCAATACTGGTCTGTCCATTTGAGAAGTGAATGCAGGTAACTGTAGTGAACACACATGTTAGAGCTGAACCACTGTTACGTTGCACCTTACATTCTATCAGTCAACTTCCACAACTCACACATAGGAATCAGACCACATTACACCCCCACTTATGAATCATGTCAGGAGGACTTTGTCATCAATCCACATCTGAATGTGGACATTCAAGCCTTGAAAAACCCCACTCTACATACCTGTCCTAGAGTCTGCTGCACCTTCTTCCTCTGGCTCCTCATCACTTACCATTTCAGCATTTCCAGTCACTGGTCCAGCTGCCTCACCCTCATCAGCTAGCAATGGTATCTGACGTTTCAGGGCTAGATTGTAGAGCATGCAGCAGGCAACGATGATTTGGCATACCTTTTGGGACGAGTAGAGGAGGGCACCTCCAGATAGGTCCTGAATCTTGCATCGCAGTTCCCCTTCCGTGGCAAGGTACCACACTGGTGTCAACAGCCAAGGAAGGTTTGGATAGCCAGAGTCACCTGTGTGCACAAATGTAGGGCTTGTAAAATAATAGGTACAGTGAATGGGAAGATTGTGATGACAGGTGCCATAACAGTTAAACATCTACGTATGCATACATACCAAGGAGCCAGGTCCTAGGTGTGTGTAGTCGTGCCATCATGTGTGGGACATTGCTGTTCCGCAAAATGTAGGAGTCATGTACTGATCCTGGAAACATGGCTGTCAATTGTAAGATGTACTGATCTGCCAGACACATCACCTGAACATTTATGGAGTAGTAGTTCTTCCTGTTCCTATACAACTGGGAGGGACCAGGGATACATGGTTTCCATCAAAGGCCCCCATCACATGAGGAATGTGTCCCATATAAAAAAAAGTCTGCCTTCACATGGGCCAAGTCTGCACATTGAGGGGACCTGATGTAGCTATCCAGGTGCTTTAAGAGAGCACACAGTACATCCTTCAAGATAAGACTGAACATTTGCTGAGACATCCCTGCTGTTAAGGCCACTTTATTCTGAAAGGAACCTGTGGCCAGGGAGTGTAGCACCTGTACAATGGGAGGGATGCAATAGGGATTGTGGATGGCTGACAAGAGATCTGGCTCCAACTGTGTACATAGGTCTATGATGGTCTGACGAGTCAGACGATATGTCTGGATTTATGCCTGTCTTCCATGGTTGCAAGGTCAACTAGTGGACGGTACACTGGTGGTTGTCTTAATCTCCTCATGGCAGGATATGTATGTTGAGAGGAGAGAATGTACAATGAGTAAAGCAGTTTGCACAAGTAAGCACCACATGGTATATTAGCTCACACCTAACACTATAGGGGAAGGTGTTGCCCTGCTGACATATACAATAATGACCATGGTTATGTGCATGTGACACCCTCATTGTTTCACATGTGAGTGGTATAGGACATATGTCACATGTGTAATTAAACATCTGTGGCCGATTGAGCTCTGCTGCACTGATCACACATTTATTATTAGAATTGTCCCATATATAGCACTCGCCTATGTGTCTCAGAGTATCTGAACATAGCTATCAACATTCATACAGCCTCAACATGTCATTGTGTCAAGTATGTCACAATTTGAAGAACTACCATGATGGCACAACATAGGGTTACACCACCATTTGGGTGAGTGTATGTATGGCGCACTTAATTAGGCTTATCCATCGATTAAAAGTGCACAAAATTCAGTCGCCTGTCCTGCTGAGGTGGACATTTGGAAGTGACCTAAGTCCGCCAACCAAAGTAGTCATGGAGGTAGGCGGTTGCGATTGCCGTACAACTTGTCATTAGTTAACATTGCTGCCTTTGGCAGACTTGGACCAATGGCAATGACCGCCAACGGTGACGGTCCTGTACGTGGCGGCCATGACCGCCATTTTCTGAAGCCTTGCTCACTTGACTCCTGACACTGTTGCTGGCAAGACCTGCACAACGCTAGCTGCTGTGTAAGGCCTCTGGGAGCCATCATGCCACATCATGCAGGTGATAGGGCCCCTGCCTTCACCCCAGAAGAACTGGAGAAGCTGGTGGAGGAGGTCCTACCCCTGTATAAACAGCTATGTGGGGCACTAGAGGAGCAGGTGAGCCCAATGGACCAGCCATATGCGATAGGGGTTGTGTGTGACGTTGATTCAGGCATGTACTGGTGAGGGAGTATATGCATAAGGGAGTAAGGGAGTATATGCATGCAGAGGATATATATTGAAGGTGTGGGCAGATAGGATGGGTATGTGTGCACTCTTGCTGTGACAGATGTGTAGTGTCCACTCCTATTGGTATGGTGCATGTGTGGATGACTTTCTCCTTTTGTCTGTGTCATCCATGCAGGTGAACGCCCATCAGAAGAAAAGGATCTGGCGTGCCATCGCCAAGCAAGTGCGGACCCTGGGGCTCCACAGCCCGTGGAACACCCATTGTCACAAGCAGTGGGAGGACCAGAGACGCTGGGCCTGGAAGACTGCGGAGGCCCAGCTGGGGATGTCCTCCCAATGAGGGAGGGGTGCCCATCAGAACCTGACCCCCCCAATGGCCCACATTTTGACAGTGTTCTACCCTGATGTGGATGGGCATTTGAGAACAGCACAGCAGCCACAATGGGGTAATTACTGACTGTATCGAGGTCACTGTATGATGTTTGCTGCTCCACTGTAACTTCTGTGACAATGTAGCAAGTGCAACGTGTATGTAGACTAGTGGACATGTGTAGTTCCTACCTTGTCTGAGTAATAGATGTGGCTTCATGGATTGCTATCAGTAAATTACATCTCCTGTATCAAGACTTCTTCATGTCTGCGTGTGGAGATGGTCAAATGACAATGCCACATGTTACTTCATTTTGCCTTTTCTATGGGCGTGAGCTTGTGTATCACCTTACCCATTGAGTATGACCTGGTCCATCCATCAGTAAATGAGCATTAGTGGCTCTAAGGTGTCTGTCCACTCCCATACGTAATTATCACATGTGTTTGCAACTGGCTGACTCTCATCTTTTGGTACAGGGACTATAGACATCTAATACTGGTACAGGTATAGACTCCATCTCATTTGCACCACAGATATGGCCTGTATAGGACTGTACTTATGGCTTAGTAGTTGTATCTCCATTGTTATTCATCTTCAATCTATGGGGCATGTGAAGGTAGCAACAGTAGGCTAAAATGATTCGGGTGTCTGATTTGGTATAATTGGAATCATCATGCATTTCTATGTGCTTAACTTGTGGGGATATGTCCTCCAATCCAAAGGGTTTGTTCTAGATGAGGTAAGTGGCTAGGCAGATTTCACAGTTGACAATACTCTATGGCAATGCCATGTGTGTCAATGCCCTATAAATTACAGTGCAACATAGCTCAGTTGCAGCCTACATCATGTCTCAATGTTACTTGAGGGCACATCTAAAGAAGTGGGACAGTGACTGCTAACCTTGGCCTAGCTGTAATTTTGACAGGATAGTATTCTCTTTGACTGGTGAAATGGTGATGTAATCTTTATGTTGTATCATCATTCCTGTAGCTGCGCTATGTAGCAGTGGGATATGTTGTGAGAGCAATGGCAGTCGTGTAGGTCCACATGTGCATAATATGTACATGTCATTTCCGTCTGACATGTGTGTTGTCTGGACTTAGGTACAGGTATTCACAAGTCAGGAATGTTGTGAGTGATGTAGGTTTGCTCATGTTGTGAAGTCGAACTACTGTAACTGCATGTCTGGTGGTATGGTAGGTGTCCTATGGTGTAATGTGTGGCTACCTGCACTCAGTTATTGTCTGTGGATGTATCATGTGTGCTATGAAGGCAATTGTAGATGCACATTGATGTATGAATTGTTGTGGGGTATATCTGTTAGGTATCTGCAGATCTTCCTCTGTGATTCGGTCAAACTAATCACATGGCTGTACCCCAGACTTGTATTCTACACATCAGATGTGATCTCTATGGGAGTCCAACTTGTAGCGGCTACATCAGTTAATGGATCCAATTGGCATTTATGTACAGTGTGCTAGGTCAGCCATGTTATGTGACTGGCAGGTGCTGTGTGGTCTGTGAGTATAGCTCCCCACCCAGTTCTCTGTGCCCGCTTACCTGGGAGGGTGGGTGTCTCCTTCACCACAGGCACCTCTGCCCCAGTCAGCCCTGCTGCCCTCAGTGAGGAGGCTATTGACCTCCTGGGGTTGATCTCTGTGGGTCATTCGACCATTGTGAATGCCATCCAGGGACTAGCAGCTCAAGTGCAACAGAGTAATGAGTTCCTGGAGGGCATTCATGGGTCACTGGCTGGCCTACAGAGATCTTTCAGCCTCTGGCCTCCACACTGATGGCAGCCAGTCACCCTTTGTCTTCCGTTTCCCCTCCACCTAACTCTTCCCAAACCCACACCCCTCTTTCCCGTCCCAGCCAAAGCACACAGACAGACAAGCATGCACCCACCTCAGCATCCAAGGCTACAGCTGACAGACACAAGCACCACAGGACCCACCACTGGCATGCACACAAACAACACCCACCTGCAGGCACACTAACATCCACTACCTGCACAGACTCCCCCACCACCTCTGCCTTCACAGACACTACACCCAACACACCTGCAGGCACTACACCAATATTCTCCAATACATCCACCACTCCAATCCTACCCACAGTCACCACAATAAAAGACCCGCAGACATCCATCCCAGTCACCACATCCGCAGACACCACAGTCACCCAAACACCCACATGCAGCACATCGTCCATACCTGCAGACACAACTCTAACAGTCGCCCATCCATCGTGGCATCTCCCAGCATCTCCCCCCTCCTCCCATGATACATAAACGCCCACACTTACCCACCCAACAGACACCCAGCACCCACAAGCATTCCTCCCACAAACATGCACCCAAGACATCCACTAAGACACTTCCTATAACCACTCCCTCTCCTTCTTCTCCCAAACCCTTTTGCCATGATCGTCCCTGTATATCCAAAAAGGTGTTTCTCTCAGTGTTTTCGTTCTTCCCTACTCCTCTCCCACCCCATGATACCCCCAAATACACTGTGTCCCTCCCAAAGTCCAGCCCTTCCACCTTCAAGTCCTCCCCTGTGCCCCCTGCTTGTAGCAATGCCCCTCCCCCTGCCAAGAAGTCGACCCCTCCCAAGTGTTCCTAGCCCTCCCCTAAACCTTTCCCTAAGCCCTCCTCTCAAGTCCAAGCCCAAAGACCCCCCTCCAAACCGAAGCCCAAACACCCCTTCACCGCCCGCACCCAATCCCCAAGGTGCCTGCCTGCACCATTCATGCCTCTACCCTATGGAGGTCAAATAGCAGTCAGGAGTCATGTGGGCGCATACTCATAGGCCATATGTGCATTGTGCACATTGTTGTATGGACTGGCCTGTGGTCTTTTATTTTGTACATAGTTTCTTATTTATTTTCATGATATATCTGGGCGAACCAGTTACTGGTCTCAAAGTCACATATTTGTCCTGCCTTTCTTTCAACATGACTATTTTGGTCTTGCCTGTGTGTGAGTAACGTTTGTGTGTGTGCTGGTTGTGCTACCAGTTTTGTCTGGGCAGCATGTGTAGGTGTGGTGTTAGCATTTGTCCCGCAGTAATGGCTGTGTATTGTTTGAAGGGCATGTTTGTGTTTGGACATGCATGTATATTGATGTTGTGTGTATTGTTTGTGTTGACATGTGTTATTTGTAGTGTTGTGTGCCCTTGTGTGGTTGTACTGTGTGTGTACGTGTGTGTGGTGATTTGTATATCAGAACTGTTGTGTGGTGTCTCTGCGTGATGTGTGGTATGCTTTGTTGTATGGTTGTGTGATTGTGTGCATTGGTTGTCAGGTGTTGTTACATGTTGTATGTATGTAATGTCAGCAGGGGATGTGTATTGGGGTTGCTTCATAATGCGTTTTAGGTGTTGTGGTTGTGGTGTAGTTGTGTGAATTGCTGGTGTTGTGTTGGTCTGTGCTGGTGCTGTGTGTCTGCAGGTTGGTGTGTGTTTTGGTAGTGTGTGTTGGCCACGGTGGGTGTAGTATGTGTATGCATGTGTGAATGTGGCTATGTGTGAATGTGCATATCAGTGTGAGGGTATGTGTGCATGTCGGCCTCACCACCCGTCCCGGATGTGTATGTTGTGTGTGCCTAGGTACATTCACAAATTACAACAGTGACAGGTAAGTGTGGGTACTTATGATTGGTCTCGTTGTCGCTAGTTCCAGAGTCATTGGGCAAGCAGCAGGAGTGGGAGGACATGCAGTTCAGGTTCCATGGTGACTCCAAATGAGTATGGCTTCCTGAAGGTGAGTGTCTCCTTCTTTAGAGTTGGTTTCCGACAGTGTATCTGTGGTGGTGCAATCACAGCACAAACCTTGGTGGTGTGCAGCATCGTAATCGGTCTGGCGGGAACATGCTCTCTGCCGGCCTGAAAGTGGCTACTGCCATCTGTAATACGCTGACCGCAGTGGAGTTGTTGGCATTGGATTGGCTGAATTCAGTTGGTATGACCGCCTGGCCATTATTTGGCGGTGTTCTCCACCGGCCTGCTGACCATGTGTTGTGCTGACCCTAAAATGTTGCTTTTTGGCAACAGTAATGAACACTAGTACATTTGGCTCTAACCCTTTTTTGAGGAGTTGGAGGTGTAAGTGTAAGTTATCATTGTGAATAGTGCCAAACATTTCTCAGTCATGCTATCTGCCACTCTATGTGATGCTGGAGTGAATTGCTCCTGTTTTGGTTCCCTTTTTGGCTGCACTACTTCAGGAGTGCAGTTTGTGCATATCAATGGCCTTACTCATTTGTGGGTGAGTGCAGGATGTCTAAACCCCTCTTTACTCCGCCTTAAACCAGTCCCATTTAGTAAGTATACCTTTTTTTCCATCAAAGCCCCTGTCCCCCTCACAGTTAGGGCCATATGTACGAAAGCTTTTTCCCATAGAGACAGAATGGGTAAAATCCTTTGGTACATCTGGCCCTTACTTCTAAGTGGTAAACTTATATATGTGAGGATTTCCTTGCAGAAACGATAGAAGAGGTACAGTTGGAGATTTACATTTGTGGGATTGTGAATAGCACTTTGTAGTACTTTTAGTGGTACTATTCTAGTACTACAAAATGTACTACAAAATGCAGTTTGTGAATAGGCACCACAGTTTCAAGGAAACAGTGAGAGATATATAGTGGCAGAGAGACTGACAGAGAGAGATAGAGAGGTAGAGAGAGTATGAATGAGAGAGCATGAGAGTGTGACAGTATTGCTGATAAAGTTGGTCAAGGGCCCAAGAGAAGTCTGATTCATGAAGAGCAAAGACTCACAAATACATAAGGTTAAGGGATACAAAGGGACTAGGAGGCTGCAAATCAAAGGCTGATATGGGACTGATAAGCACAGAGTTTTGAAGACTCAGTGGAAAAGCAGATGCAATTCTCAAGGTAGTAAAAAAGCTGATAGAGGTAATTGTTGTGAGGAGGATTAGTCGGCATGAAGGGCACATGGCAAAACAAGAGGAGGCCAAAGAATATAAGGAGGGAGTTCAGCAATATGAGAGACTGAAGAGGAAAGATTCTTAGAGACCCAAGAACCACAACTGATACGCTTGAGAAGGAATGTGCTATTTGTATGATTGGCACACCTAGCCAAAATGGCAGCAGAGCCCTGTGAAGGATCAAATGCAAGCATAAAGTCAACGAGTGATAGGAGAGGTGGTTGGGTATTGGATTGTTACTGCATTGTGATGCAGTGTTCTTTAAAGAGGCGTGCCTTCAACTTTTTCTTAGATTGGAGAAGAGCTGGGGAGGTCTTTCTAAATACAGGGATGTTGTTCCAGATCATGGGTGCATAGATGGATGTTTTACTTTTTCACACTCCAGTCTAATGGTGTCCTCAAGATAAGCATGGTTTCATGCCATGATGACTTTGTACATGATGCCGTTTGTTTTGAGGGTAGTGTGGGCTGATATATTTATGTGAAAACTTTGCTGTTGAATACATTATTTGATCACACCTTTAAAAAATTGTTTTGGGGAGACTAAGGCCCGAACACCCCTTTAGCTGGACTAGCTGGCTTGCTTTGCTCATTGAAATTCATGGAAAGGTGCTAGCCCCACTACATTTAAAGATCATGTTGCACCAGTGCTAATAAGCTGTCTATTAATGTGATAGTTCTTAAAGCAATTTAAAACTCCTGACTACCAGGGAAAAAGGAGCAGCTACTGGAGCATAAAGTAGCCCTAATATGGACCTTTTATGTTGTAACGTAGACTCAAGGTCCAGAACTCATTTGTTTTTGGCCACACACCTTCCCCAAGTGGAGTTGCTACTCTGCACGCTCTTACAACCCACCTTTACATGCACTCCACCTCCATACACTTTGCCCAATTTTCCTCAGAGTTAGTGCGATATTTGAGATAGTTCAGTTCGGAAACAGAAAAAGTCAGTCCTTGCTCTTTTCAGGCTGCTCTATCTAAAAATAAAGACCGGACTCTGTGAAATACCGGGTTAACTGAATTCACTTTACAACCTACAGGTTCAATAAACATGCGCTTGCTTCCACGCCAGAAAAGCCCATTATGTTATGGCCTCTGGCGCTAAAACACTTCAGTGGCAGTAAGTTAATTGAAGTGCCTGTTTGCGCTGCTTCGACTCATAAAGTCAGGGCAGGCTTTAGGGCAGGTCGAGCCGTGCGGCCACACGAGGCACTGACCTGGACTGGGTGGCGCTGACTTTAGGGGGGAGGGCCGCTGTCTTTAGCATTAACTTAGAAACTTGAGATTTAAAAGCAAGTGCTGAAAAGTTCATTGTGCGTCCAGCCTCTTGGAAGAAATTAAAAGTTCAAGATACCTCTTGTGATTAATGTTCATGCTAGGGAGAGAGGTGGGAGTTTGGTCAAACAGCAGCTTTGGCTTGCCATAAAGCAGTGTATAGGGTTAATACGCCTGCTGCAAAGAACAGAAATATATTTTACGTGGATAGCAGAGTGGATTAGTAAACCCAGCCTTTACAAGTGCTTTAAAACAAATGAAAGTATGTGAAAGAGGGGCTATAGAGAAATGAGGGAAACATTTGCTTTGTGGTAGTTTGGGAATCCGAGGCGGTGGTCATGGGGTCGGGGTGCCAAAAAAGACTGTAGCACAGGGTGCCACCAGCACTAAAGCCGGGCCTGCATAAAGTGCTGCATAGTGTTGAACAAGTGCCTATACAAAGGTAAACTAAATCTGCACCTTAGAATTTAAGGTCCAAACCATAGTAAAAAAATAAATTGTTTGTTATCCACTAAGTACGTCAAAATGCTAAAGGTTTAGGAGAGCATATGGTTTTAGCCCTTTCAATTGAATATGGTTTTAACTATTCTGATTACATTAAATGATGTAATCAACTGTTAGCTCCAATGAAACTTTGGGCAAGCCTATTCAAAAAATAAAATATTGACAATGTCTCTTTTGACAGCACTTTGGAAACCAGAGCTTAGATCTGCAAGTACACATTGTCATATACAGTTTGTTTGTTATGCATAATGAATAAACAGACCTCGGTCTTAAGGGTCATTTAACCTTCCACGAGGACCAGACTGTCAAATATGAATCATCCCGCCATGTTGATAGGTCTTTGTGTCCAAAGCAGATGCTGCTTCAGTGGCAGGAGCTGCTACAGTGAAAACAATCATTCAATAAAGCCAGTATGTCTCGCGTTGGCCACCAGTGCGGAACCATATTGTTCAGGAAGCTGCCAGGCACTCATCAGCCTATAAATTCATTGGTAAAGGCAACATTTTCTTTTGGTCTCAAATAGCACACATTGCCATAATATTCCCTGGCATTGTAGGGAACCACTTTGTGTGTGGATGTGCTCCTTGTGGAAAGACAGCAAGCCGCAACTGGAGTCAGCAGACCACCATGTCTGTGATTGCTTTTAAATTAAGCAATCTTTTTTTTTTTAAACACAGCCTATTTTCCATAAAGGAAAATGGGAAGAGTTTAAAAAGCAAAAATGAAACTTTGAAGTTTCATTTTTTAAGATTAGGCATGCTTTTAGAAGTATTTTCCCACCCATTCCCAAAGAAGGAGGGGAAGGGGTCCTTTCCATTTGCGCATGGGTTACCACCAGCTCTCAATTTGTGGTAGATCACAAATGTTTTGCAACCCAATTTTGGTTGCAAAACATTCATACATACCATTGCAATTCGGTATTTGGAAGGGATGCTGAAAACAAACCCCTTCCAAATACGGAATCACAAAACCTAAAATGCGATGCAGTAACATGTTACTGAATCACAATTTGGGCTTTGTACATACCAGAAACAATTTTTGCCTATTCATACATCATGTTTGCATTGTCAGCACTCCGTCCATTATCCTTTTGTGTTGCTACAGTTGCCCTAAGTGGGAAGGGTATGCCCAGACGTGGGTCCCTTACTCACTGTGCCACTGGAATCAAGCTAGCCTGGCTGAAGAAGGGTGATACCCTGAAACCGGTCCCAGGATGCTTGTTTCCGGTCCTTGGAGGACCTGGCCTGGCAGTTCAGGCTGGACTGTTCCCATAGGGTACAGGGTCAAGACTGATTTGCATATGGCTGGGTCCAAACTGGGGTGGCATGGTGAGCAAAAGAACGATGGATTAAACCCAGATCTGTGACTGGGGGAGAGTGTTTGCATTGTCAGCACTCCGTACATCATCCTTTTGTGTTGCTACAGTTGCCCTAAGTGGGAAGGGTATGCCCAGACGTGGGTCCCTTACTCACTGTGCCACTGGAATCAAGCTAGCCTGGCTGATGAGGGGTGAAACCCTGAAACTGGTCCCAGGATGCTTGTTTCCAGTCCAGGGAAGACCTGGCCTAGCAGTTCGGGCTGGACTGTTCCCATGGGGAACAGGGTCAAGACTGATTTGCATATGGCTGGGTCCAAGCTGGAATGGCATGGGCAGCAAAAAAACAATGGATTTAGGCCCAGATCACTCTACTGGGGGTGAATGTTTGACAATGTTCAGCATTAGGGAGTCTGGACGCCTGTGAAGGAGTGAGGGATCTGGTTAAATATCAACAAACCAGCTGTGGTTTCTCCCTGCCCTTTTACTTTCTTTCCCAGTTCCCGGACACCACCTCTCCCGGTGAAGCTGGACAAGAGAACCAAACAGGACCACCTCTCCCGGTGAAGCTGGACAAGAGAACCAAACAGGAACTTCGGTCTTGCTGCAGAGAACATGGCCCCTACATAGACTGGGCTTGCAATGGGAGCATTAGAAATATTGTAGCACCTAGTGCCATAGGAGTGCTGTGAAAGTCTGAGGCTGAGATAAACTGCAGTCATCACGGGGAGAGATACCAAGACAAAGGAGTTGGGGCTGCCCAACAGGCAAAACCTTTATAAACCACTCCCTCTATCAGGAAATTTATATGAAGCAATACAGAGTGAATGGATAAGGTGGACACTGCTTTGCCACCATTGCTTGGACAAGAGACTCCATCACGAGTAAAATTGACAAGATAGCGTAAGGTCTGAAATTGCAGGCAAAAGCCCAAAGGAAAGCAGTTGAAAGAATGAGAAAAAGCCCAACCACAGAAGATTTACTAAGGCAAATGTATGACCTGACTGAAAGAGTGTGCTAGTTTGAGTGTAGGGCTGAAGATCTGTAAAGAAGGGTCCAGAGCAATAACATCAGGGCAACTGGACTACTGCAAAATAAGTGAAGGAAGCTGTACAGTGAGACATTTGTTGAACTGGCTAAAACATGAGGTGGCGCCAGAGTGCCTATCAAGGTTTTATGCTCTAGGGAAGGTCCACAGGATACAGTAAGGCCGCCTCCAACAGAAGCCCTGCCAAAACCAGTGGTTGTGAGCCCACTACACTTCTGAGATCATATACTGCAACCACCACGACAGAAAGGACAGCTCAAGGCTAGGAACAGTAATGTTATGATTGTTGCATGATTTTACAGCAACTGTGCAATCTCAACGGCCCTTGTTTGCTGAAGCCACGAAAAGACAGAGAGATGGGAGTCAAATATGCCTTGCTGTTTCATGCTACATTTAAAATTATGGTGGAGGGGGCACATGTTCCTTCATAGACCCACAAGAAGTCTGAGAATGGATTGAACAGCAAACAATGACTGGCAATGATAGTTCAAGATAGACAGAAGCACAAATGCAAAGGAGCAAACAGGGAAAACAAGGAAAACTCTGGCTGCATCACTCGACAGAGCAGCAAACCCTACTTGAAAGAGAACTAGGAGTGAAAGAGGCTGCAGCAGCCAACCTAAAAGAAAGCCCACACATGCAAAAAAAACAAAAACCTCAGAAGAAGAGAGGGATTCAATTTGTAACTATGAACAATTTCATCATTCTGATGACATTGCATCCATGTACACAATCACTCCAGGCACAGCAGATGATATTGTATGAGCAAAGAACCAGGTTAAAGAAAGGCTGGACATTACAAAAAAGGAGGCAATAATCCTAACCTCATTTAACTAGAACCAACTGACAATATGGTTCCAGGGGGAGTTAGGGGTGAAATATATAGCCTCACAACTTGTTTTGACAATGTCTTTCTTCTTCTTTCCATTTTTCCTTATTGGCATTTCTACCAATGTCACCGACCCAACGTTAGCGGAGTTAGGTGGGGCAATAATACGATCTAATCTTCTGAATTTGGATCAGGCTTGTTGGCCTTCTGTCATGGGGAGGGGAGAGTTGGGGAACTTGTTATGTTGTAATGGTTGAATTGGGATCTGTGGATAATACATTTGATAAGGTGGATGATCTAAGAGGAGAAGTCACCTGGTGGAGAGCATCAAGTCATACACTTCACATGGGTTACAATGATTCAGGGTTAGACTTAGGCGCATTAAATTCTGTTGATTCACGCCAATGATAGCGGAGCGAGGGAAAATTAAGCTGCTAACACGGAATGTGAGGGGACTCAGTATGACTAAGAGGTACACAATTGAGGCATATCTAAAGAAAATAGGAGCACAGATTGCACTCCTGCTGGAGACACACCTAATGAAAGCAGAAGGCCTTGCTTTGCAGAAACAATGTCCAGGATAAGTTTACTGGACACACTTCTCGGCCTATGCCAGAGCAGTACTTTAAGGGATCAGTCCAGGAGTTCCCTCCCAACTTAATCAATGATGAAGAGGAGAGGTATTTCATAGGGTGTGGCAGGTTGGATGGAAGAGATACTGCACAAATTAATGTATATGCTCCAAAAACAGATCAACCTACTTTTCTTACTCAAGTATCTAATCAATTGGCATAATTCACCAATTACCCATTAAGTGTAGGAAAGGACTTTAATTGTATAACTGACATAAACCTGGATAGGTCATACCATCTGCTGCCTAACTCCATGGTGATCAGAACATCTAACCACCATCTAACATTCTTTTTATTCTACTATGCATAATTTGCATGTGCATCTTGATAGGTTTGCTTGATCCCCACAGGTGCACACCGAGGTGATACACTCGAAGTATTTGACATAAACACACTCTGATCATGTCCCACTGATATTGACATCACAGTGGGAAGGTCAAAGTCACAAATCCCAACCTGAAAAGTAAGGGAGGAAGCCCAAGACAGCTAAGTCTTTAAACATACTATTATGGAATAAATACAACACTATTTTGGCGTCATCCAAACTAATGGAATGAGAGGCCCTTATGTCGTAATAAGAGGACAATGTATTGAGACAATGGTAAGTGTTAGGCCTACACTACATGGGGAAGGAGAAAACCAAGAGCAGAAGGGGTAAGAAATGAATAGGACAAACCAGGATACCTTAAACTACAAGATGACATAGAAGAAAAGACAGAAAAGCTGGCCTGTCTCCCTAGCAGCTCACAAATTTTGACCATTAAGAATATCTAGTTAAATTCCATGACAAACAAGACAAAACAGGTCATCTTCTGGCCTGGTTTGCCAGCCCTGAAAAATGAAGCTGGCCTGTACTGAGACTCTGGACTTCGTACATCCCTCTCTTGTTGCTAAGTACAGATTACAAGATAATAAATATATTTTATTGATTGCAATTTAACAGAGGATGACACTCAGGCTGAAGGGCTTTGCTAAAACAGGAAATAAACGTATCTAGTTGTCTACATGATATTGAGACAACAAGTAAATATAAGAACACAAAGTACACACTGGTATAATATTCTGTGACACAACAACTAAATATTGACTTTAACATGGGTACCAAGGAAAAAAAGTATACCTAGGTTTTAGACTTTTTTACATACCCTTATGTCAGTTTCATGGTCAACGGAACACGCATTGGAGAGCTGACAGTTTGTGCCGGCTATGTCATGTGGGGTTGGAATGCTTGGAGCACATTTTTGCCTCTGCCTTGTACATCTTAAACTCCGTAGAAAGTACCTGAAACGTATATTCGATTGTGAGGGATTTAGAATTATCATGAAGGCAATCTTAATTTGTTCCCATGCCTTCACCCCAAAAGTTGGTGGTCATATAATGAACTATTTGTCTCACGCAACTAGGAGGTTGGGGAGGAATTTAAAACCAACGGGTGTCTGATTGTTGTTGTCTTTGTATGTAATGCTTCCTGTTCAGTTTTTAGAGGGCACAGTTTTAGTCTTAAAAAGGCACATTTGTGTTTTATCAAACTCAGTTTATATGGCATTGGATTTTATATTGTATGCAGTTTTAAAATAAAGCTATAAAGTTAGGATTATGGTTATTTTATTAGTAAAAGATACCAAGTTAAATATTGGCTTCCAAACTCTTGCCACATATGCTTCATCTAATACACTCTGAGTAAAGCAGATTCATCCAGGGGCGTAACACTGTAATAAACATCAGGAGATTCCCTTAGAGTCTTTGTGTTTTTTCAAAGGTTCCCACCCAAATATTATAATTGTCTCAAAAGTTATTGAGAAAGCATTTGAATCCTTCCTCTCTTTCATAGACTATAAAACAGCATTTGATCACGTGGACAGAAGAAAATTATGGTCTAAGCTTGCAAAATGGGGCATCCTGGCTGACCTGTTAAAAGCAATAATCCTTCTCCCTACAAATACTTGGGTGAGGGTCAAATTAGGTGATGGCACGCACCTCTCCAGAGAAATTCCAACCTCTCAGGGTCTCCGGCAGGAATGCGTGCTCGCACCTCTTCTTTTTAACCTCTTTCTGTCTAATTTACCAGCAAGACTGGACAGGTGAACTGTCACCCACCAACATTAGGAAAAACTGCTATGGCATGCTTTATCGATGCTGATGATCTTATTCTTTTTAGCCATACCAGAATAGGACTCCAGAGGCTACTTAATGCAACAGCGGAATACTCAGAAGAAAATGCTCTTCTCATCAATTTGGGGAAATCATGCCCTTTTGGTCAACAGCGCGGCTGAGGCAACAGTGGTATATGCACGAACACAAATACCTAAGGCGGTCATTACAGCATTGGCGGTAAAAGCCGCTTACCGCCGTGTAGAAGACTGCCAACACACCGCCGCGGCCGCAGAATTCTGCCACAGCTATTATGACCCACATTTCGGAATCCGCCAAAATTCAGACACCCACACAAGTCCGCCACACCAAAGGTCAGTGATAAACTTGCGAAAACAAAGCCTCCACCGTCACGCCAACAGAAATACGCCCACACTATCACGGCACACGAATCCACGTGGCGGTCTTTCAACCGCGGTATTCCATTGGCGGTACACACCGCCGCGCTCAAAATACACACACTCTTACAAAACACTACCACATTGGACAATTCCAAATGCACACACCTGATACACATACACACACCAATCCCACACACCCAATACAATATAAAACACACACCCACATCACCCACAAACCCCTACGGCCACAATTACCGAGAGAAGGCCAGAGAGAGAGCACCAGCAAGAACAACAGCATCCACAGGCACACAACACCATCACCCACACAACTTCCACGCACCTCACACAACACACCACTACATATCAACACACATATCACCACACACTCCACCCCACACATCACCTACACCACCCCATGGCACGGCAAAGACACCCCAGGTTCTTGGAGGAGGAGCTCAGGGTCATGGTGGAGGAAATCGTCCGGGTAGATCCACAGCTATTCGGATCACAGGTGCAGCACACCTCCATTGCAAGGAAGATGGAGCTATGGTGAAGAATAGTGGACAGGGTCAACGCAGTGGGACAATACCCAAGAAATCGGGAGGACATCAGGAAGAGGTGGAACGACCTACGGGGGCAGGTGCGTTCCGTGGTCTCAAGACACCAACTGGCGGTTCAGCGGACTGGCGGCGGACCGCCACCTCCTCCCCCACAACTAACAACATGGGAGGAGCAGGTCTTGGAGATTCTGCATCCTGAGGGCCTCGCAGGAGTAGGTGGAGGAATGGACTCTGGTAAGTCAAATCTTAACTATTACAATCCCCACCCTACCTGCATGCTATCACATACCCCCACCCTCACCCCCAGCACCCCAACTCCTCACATATGTCCCAATATCACAAACCACCCATCCCAACACAAAGCCCTGCATGCAACAACAAAGCATGGACACCCATCACTAAAGCATGCTGTTATGCCATTAATGGAGTTTGACCAATGACTTTGTGTTTCACCACTGCGCATATTAGTTGCTCAATGTTCACCAGTAGCATAGTGTATGTTTTGTTCAGTTTAGCCGCCTATTGGCTTTGACATGGCATTAGCCATGTCTTTCTGTATTCAGTTTAGCCGCCTATGGGCTTTGACATTGCATTAGCCATTACATTCTGTATTCTGCCTATTGGCTTTGACATGCTGTATTCAGTGTAGTTGCCTATTGGCTTTGACATGGTATTAGACATTGCATTTTGTATTCAGCTCAGCTGCCTATTGGCTTTGACATGACACTAGACATTGCATTTGATATTTAGGTTAGCTGCCTATTGGCTTTGACATGACACTAGACATTGCATTTGATATTTAGGTTAGCTGCCTATTGCCTTTAACGTGAAGTTAGACATTGCAGTTGAGAATCCAAGCTGTATTTTTCCAAGCTGTGTTTTTGCACAAGATGAACCAAGCTGTTTTCTTCTCACAGTAGACTAGACCTGATAAGAGAGGGTACATTGGTTGTTTTTCTCTCTGCTTGAGCTTGGGAAGAGGAGCAGTCTCGGAGATCTGGCCAGTCTCCAAAGGCTTGCGTAGTTTTCCCGAGTCTGAGAGGAGGGGGCACACCTTTGTAACGAATGTCACAGGCTTCAGAGAATTAGATTCAAATCTGCCTGACTTTGTGCTCTAGCTTGGCGCCAGTTGCCAGCATCCCGTGTGGGTAGATAAATCTCTTTCTCGCAGCTGACAAGGAGTCATCAGCTTGCAGACCCTAGAAAGATGAAGCTGTAAATAGTTTCTCACACGGTGAAGTATTTGTTTTGCTTTGCATTCAATATCTTATAAATATAACCTGCTGTGTATATTGCAAACTGATATATTTTGTTTTCATTGAACGTGTGTTTGAAATCTACTGATTCGTCATTTACGAAATAGCGGTTTTAGAAGAATTAACAACAATAAAAGTCTTCTTTGAACTCAGAAGTGCATTCCTGGTATGTTATGTAAGTGCTGAAAACGAGATAAGTAGTGAAGCACTACACATGCCCACTGCACATACCGATACAACCCCCTAAACCATCCTCACACAAGGTCTCACACAGGAATGCAAGCACTGGGGTACACGGTCACCCACCCATTGCACACCATGACACACATAGATGTAATAACCATCCTTTTATACCCCTGCAGGACCCCTACCCAACGTCATAGGACAGGAGGGTCCACACATGTCCACACCACCAACAGAAGAGGCCCACAGTGATGACAGCATCTCTGTCCAACTGGATCTAGATGACCAGCCCGGCCCATCGGGGACCTCGGGACAGTCGGTTCCCATCACCCAGTCACAGGCCACTACAGACCTTCCACCCTCTGGAAACACCAGCACAGCACCCACCCAGCGGGCCCATACCTCCGTCTCCAGGACACGTCAATCAGCTGTGTGTCCACCACTACAGGGAACCCAGGATAACCCACCACCCCAACAACAACAGGGACCTGGGGGCAGTGGTAGTGGGCACACGGTCCAGGGGATGGAGGCCCAGGAACAAAGGGGAACTGGGAGGGCTGCTGTGCAACAGGGGGTGGACAGGCCAAGGGAACCCACTCTCCACGAGGCCCTCTCCTCCATCATGGAGGCCTACCACCACTCCCAGGAGACTATGGCAGCGGTACTGGCCAAGTTTCAGGAGACCCAGCGCCTGCAGGAGGAACAGTATATGGGCTTCAGGGAGGAACTCAGAACCATCAGCTCCACCCTGGGCACCATCGTAGGGGTGCTGAAGGAACTTGTGCACACCAGGAGGGACACTGTGGCACTACAAGGGACCCCTGACACTAGCATGGACGATGAACTGCCCACCACCTCCGCCGGCGCTAGTGGACAGGAGGCACCGGCACCCCACCCCCTGCAGAGGGAGAACCACCCCGCAAACGGTCCCTGAGATCCAGGACAAAGACAGAGCACAATGCCAAGACCCCCGCCAAGAAATGAGACCACCCTGATTGTCATCCCACTGTCCCACTTTGTCACCCTGTCCAAACTGAAACTGCCCCAGCTCCACTTCCAGCTTCACCCCTCACCATTTCACTACCCCCTCCAATATTGAGCACTTAAATAAACACACTTACAGCAGTAAACAATCTGGAGTCTTTCTGTGATTTCGAAATAGTGTATTAGCAATTACAGTGACAAAATGCTCTTTCAAGTTTAATGTCAACATACCTGTGTCACACAGCTCTAGTCCATGAGAAATCTAAGCAGATGTCATACAGTGGGACCCACATCTGTGAAATCGTAAGGGAAAGTGACAACTCAGTGACCATACACTGGGTGAAAACAACACACAGTAGAGAGGTAGTAGTGTTAAAGTACATGTAGTGGGCAGCTCTGTATTCTTACCTGTGTCTCACTGGAAATATTGCTGGATCACTGAGTCCCTGTTGTGCATGTCTTCTTCCCCTGCTCCCTCGTCTTCACTGTCCACAGGCTCCACAGCTGCAACAACACCGCCATCTAGACCATCCTCCTGCAGAAAAGGCACCTGTCGTCGCAAAGCCAAGTTATGAAGCATACAGCAGCTCACGATGATCTGGCACACCTTCTTTGGTGAGTAGAATAGGGATCCACCTGTCATATGGAGGCACCTGAACCTGGCCTTCAGGAGGCCGAAGGTCCGCTCGATCACCCTCCTAGTTCGCCCATGGGCCTCATTGTAGCGTTCCTCTGCCCTTGTCCTGGGATTCCTCACTGGGGTCAGTAGCCATGACAGGTTGGGGTAACCAGAGTCACCTGCAAATGGTGAGGGACAACTGTTAGACATGCACTAACCTGGAGGGATATCCCCAGACCCAGAAAACCACTCCCACTGACTTGCTTCCAGGTGCTCACCTAATAGCCACACACGGTGCCTCTGGAGTTGACCCATCACATAAGGGATGCTGCTATTCTGCAGGATGTAGGCGTAATGCACTGAGCCAGGGAACTTGGCATTCACATGGGAGATGTACTGGTCTGCCAAACATACCATGCCGCAGACGTGACCGCCATTTTCTATCACTTCAATCACTCGATACCTGATCTTCGACAGGAGAGGACCTACACTGCAAGTGCTGCTGTGACCTCGGTCTGAAAGAGACAATGGCTCGAGTGTCTGGGGAAAGGGCCCCTGCCTTCACATCGGAGGAGTTGGAGAAACTCGTGGATGGGGTCCTCCCCAGTACACGCTACTCTACAGTCCTCCAGACAAACAGGTAAGTACACTGGGAGCATGCTGTATGGGCTATGCCTGTGTGGAGAGGGCTGGATGTAAGAAGGAAGGGGGGAGAGTGCTGCGTGCATGAAAGACGGTGAATGCATGTGCCACATGGCAAGGGTAGGGATGGGGGCCAATCACTTCGATGGTGCAGTTGGTAATAACTTCTCTTTTTCCCCTGTACATTTCATGTAGGTCAGCGCCCAGCAGAAGAAAGATATGTGGCATGCCATCGCCAAGGACGTCTGGACCCTGGGGGTCTACCACAGACGGAGCACCCACTGCCATAAAAGATGGGAGGACATTCGCCGCTGGAGCAAGAAGACGTCGGAGGCTCAGCTGGGGATGGCCTCCCAACGTGGGAGGGGTGCCCGTCGCACATTTGACCCCCCTGATGTTCAGGATCCTGGCGGTGGCCTACCCGGAGTTGGATGGGCGCTTGAGGGCATCACAGCAGCCACAAGGGGGTGAGTACACTCTCATTCTGCTGACTTTGCGCGCAGTGGAGGTGTCTGGGTGGGGGAGGAGGGCTGTGGGTTTCCCTAGGCCAGGGCGAGTTCCGTAGGTAAGGCCCCTCCGTATGTCAGGCCATATGGCACCCCAGCCCACCTCTGTAGAGTGCCAAGTACAGGTAGTCATGCCCCTGTGTCATCTATGTGTGCAGATGTCATCCATAGCCTTGTAGGCCATTTCCCAGAAATTGAACAGTGGAGCCCAAGAGCGCGGCGTAGTGCAGGGGGCTTCTGTGTCTGTTGTGTCCGCCAATGGTAGCGGTAATGCATGCACTCAACATGTCTTTCTTCTGTCGTCCCCCCCCTTTTTGTGGTCTCCCTGTTCTTGTGTGCATTAGCATCATCAGGCGGAGGAGCCGTGGCAACAGAGCACGAGGGAGCTGCATCCCACATGGCCCTGGAGGGCGACACTAGGGAGTCTGAATTCACCAGTGGGACGGAGGGCAAGGGGTGCTCCACGGCGGGGACGGGAGCTGAGACCAGCGACACGGACTCGTCCTCTGATGGGAGCTCCCTTGTGGTGGCGGCAACATCTGTGCCCCCCGCACCTACAGGTACAGCCGCCACCCCCCCTACTAGCACTGCCCTTCCAGCAGCCCCTCAGCCTTTGCCCTGTGCCCGCTCACCCAGGAGGGTGGGCATCACCTTCGCCCCAGGCACCTCAAGCCCTGCCCCAGTCACCCCTGCTGCCCTCAGTGAGGAGGCCATTGACCTCCTCAGGTCCCTCACTGTTGGGAAGTCTACCATTTTGAATGCCATCCAGGGTGTAGAGAGGCAGTTGCAACAAACCAATGCATTCCTGGAGGACATTCATTCTGGTCAGGCAGCCCTTCACCGAGCTTTTCAGACTCTGGCCTCAGCACTGATGGCAGCCATTGTCCCCGTCTCTAGCCTCCCCCCTCCCCCCTCCAACTTCCCCAACCCTGACCCAATCCCCTGTTCCTCAGCCTATCCCAAGCACACCTACAGACCAACCTGCACACACCTCAACACACAAGGGAAGCTCAGGCAAACATAAGCACCACACATCCCACAGGCACTCACGCAAGCATCACACACATGCACACACACCAACATCCACTGCCTCCACTGTGTCCCCCTCCTCCTCGTCTCCCTCCTCCCTTCCAGTCTCGTCTACACTCACACCTGCATGCAGTACCTCTACAGCCACTACGTCCCTCTCCAGCACACCCACCACCACACCCGCTCACGTGCAGTCACCACCCCACTAACATTCATACGTCCCCTGTGTCCTCTTCCAGTGTGTCTGTGACGCCCCCTCCCAAGATACACAAAAGCAGACACACACCCACCCAACAGCCATCCACCTTACGACAGCCTCAAGCGCATGCACCTTCACCCAAAGTCACCAAACGTACACCTCCTACAACCACCACCTCTTCCTCCACTCCCAAACCCCCTCCAGCTATCCGTCCCAGTGTGGCCAAAAAACTTTTCCTGTCCAACCTTGACCTCTTTCCCACACCTCCCCCACCCCGTCCATCTCATAGGTCCTGAACTAGCACCTCAGCCACAACATCTCCGGGACCAGTGGTGCCTGTAGTCACCAGAATCTGGAGTGCACGGCCACCAGGGCAGCCAGTGTGGCACGGAGCCACAGCACAGACAGTCCCCCACCTGTGAAGCATCAGAAGTTGGCCAGTGCCCGGCGGGAGAGGCTGAAGACTCCAGCCACCAAAGCCGCTCCCAGGGGTCCCGTTGGGAGTGTGGAGTCAGCTGTGACACCTTCCAAGGTGGGGAAGGGCCACAAGAAACCCGGCAAGTCTGGGAAGAGCTGCACGGCGGTGAAGACCGCCATCATCCCAGCTGCCCAGGAGGCCACCGCCAGCACCAGCCCAGCTGCCCAGGATGCCACCACTAGCACCAGTCCAGCTGCCCAGGAGGCCACCGCCAGCACCAGCCCAGCTGCCCAGGAGGCCACCGCCAGCACCAGCCCAGCTGCCCAGGAGGCCATCGCCAGCACAAGCCCGGCTGCCCAGGAGGCCATCGCCAGCACAAGCCCGGCTGCCCAGGAGGCCACCGCCAACACAAGCCCAGCTGCCCAGGAGGCCACCGCCAGCACAAGCCCAGCTGGGCCATGAAGGACCGCCAGCAAAAGGCCCGCTGGGCCATGAAGGACCGCCAGCAAAAGGCCCGTTGGGCCATGAAGGACCGCCAGTGCAAGCCCCGCTGGGCCATGAAGGACCGCCAGCAGCTGAGACCCTGCAATGGAGACCGCCATCTGAAGCACCGCTGAACAGGGCACGCCATCTGAAGCACCACTGAACAGGGCACCGCCATCTGAAGCACCGCTGAACAGGGCACCGCCATCTCAAGCACCGCTCAACAGGGCACCGCCATCTGAAGCACAGCTGAACAGGGCACCGCCATCTCAAGCACAGCTGAACAGGGCACCTCCATCTGAAGCACCGCTGAACAGGGCACCGCCATCTCAAGCACAGCTGAACAGGGCACCGCCATCTGAAGCACCACTGAACAGGGCACCGCCATCTCAAGCCCCGCTGAACAGGGCACCGCCATCTCAAGCACCGCTGAACAGGGCACCGCCATCTCAAGCACAGCTGAACAGGGCACCGCCATCTCAAGCACAGCTGAACAGGGCACCGCCATCTGAAGCACCGCTGAACAGGGCACCGCCATCTCAAGCACCGCTGAACAGGGCACCGCCATCTGAAGCACCGCTGAACAGGGCACCGCCATCTGAAGCACCTCTAGCCCATGAGCGGCAGGGGCACTGACGCAACTGAGTCCGTCACGGGGTGGATGATGCACTCTGGGCACCATGCCCCCTCCAGAACCAGTGGAGACTGACATCCACTACCTCTGTCCTTAACAGGATGAAGCACTCTGGGCACCATGCCCCCTCCAGAACCAGTGGAGACTGACATCCACTACCTCTGTCCTTAACATGATGAAGCACTCTGGGCACCATGCCCCCTCCAGAACCAGTGGAGACTGACATCCACTTGTGAGACTGTGGATTTTCACTCCCCATGATTGAACAGTGGGCAGACCACCCACTGTAGAGACTTGAGAGACTGTGGCTTTGCACTCCCCAGGATTGAACAGTGGGCAGACCACCCACTGTAGAGACTTGAGAGACTGTGGCTTTGCACTCCCCAAGATTGAACAGGGGGCAGACCACCCACTTGTGAGACTTGAAAGACTGTGGCTTTGCACTCCCCAGGATTGAACAGTGGGCAGACCACCCACTGTAGAGACTTGAGAGACTGTGGCTTTGCACTCCCCAGGATAGAACAGTAGGCATGTGGCCCCTTGTGGATTTGGCGTTGTGCACTCAAGCGGCTGAGGTGCCCCCCCTTTCCCTCCCCCTGAGGTGACTGTTTTCTTGCTCTCTGATGCCCCTGCAGTGTTCTCTCCGTCATGGTCGGGGTTCTTGTGTGGGCCTCGCCCATACCGTGTGGTCCCAGTGTTCCACGGACTATCTTAGTGCACTACCTGGACATGGTGTATATATATATATTTCTGCCTACTTGTTTTTAATATATTACAATGGTTAAACTAATTTTCTATTGTCTTTGCATTCTTCCGGGGGGTTTGGGGGTGTTACTGTGATGTATTGATATGCATTTGTGTGTGTTGTAGTGGGTGAGGGTGGGGGTGTTGCGTGTGTGTGTCCCTGTTTTTTCCCTCCCCCCTCCCCTTTGTCGTAGGTGCAGTACTCACCGTGGTCTTCGCCGCCGGCGTTCGTGCTCCTGGTAGAGGAGCAGGAAGATTATTGCAGGGAGAATTTGGAGTTCCGGGTCCATGGTGTCCTCGTTCCTCGTGGGGTGTGTAGAGGTGAGCGTTTTCCTTCGATATTCCTGTTTCCGCTGTGTTTTTATCCGCGGTGAATCCGCCCCAGAAAAGGTGGCGGATTAGTAGGTTGTGATACTGTGAGCGGTACATTGTCTCCTGCCTGTCTGTTGGCGGTGACCGTCACGCTGTTTGTTTGTACCGCCGTGGCTGCGGGAGTGTTAAAGTGGCTGTCTTTGTTGGTGGTTTCCTCCACGGTCGTAATTGCAATTTTTTTACCGCTGGCCTGTTGGCGGTTTTACTGCCGCTTTAACACCGTCCGCCAGGGTTGTAATGACCACCTAAGTGTCCTACTTGATAGCAATGGCCCTTTCAGGCCCCACCTAGAAAGTGTCAGCCGGAAACCCATCCCTCTTACTTTTGCATTTAAGCATGTAAAAAAACACCACTGGTTGTTCAACATACCTCCCGCTACTGAAGGTCATTCAAGCCAAACTAATCCCCACAATAACATATGGTAGTGAAGCATTGAGGGTAGAGGAGAGGAGCATTTAAACAAAATGATTGTCAAGCTCTTCAAGGGGCTGTTTAGTCTGCCAAATCGTACTTCACCAGCCCAGGTCCATCTTGAGTTTGGCTTGGTCAGACAGTCTCTTGCGAGGAAGGGGGCATTTATTAACTTACGCCACAAACTCAAGACAGCAAGACAAGGTACTCTAAGCTCTCTTCTCTGGACTGAAATCTCTGTGCAATCCAATTCTCCTTTCCGTCTTTATTTTGAGTCCTCTCTGGTGGCGCTGGGCCTGGCAGACCAGCCATTCAACAGCATCTCATATCAGCTTGTCAAGCATGTGACAAAAGAAAGTGCCATATCTTTTTCACAGTTAATCGACAAAGAAGCCCTATCAAAACAAAGCCATGCTTGGTTTGCCTTGTCATCATATGACAGCCTTGTCCTACAGTCTTACCTGGAGTACAGTCAATCCACGGATTAAAACAGTCTTTATGAAATACCAAATGGGCTGTCTTCCAACGTCCAATTATTTGTGTTTATTGTTTGTGTAATGGATTTAATTATCCGCACACTGATAAAATAAAACTGAGAACTGTTGGTGAGAATACCTATATGCGGTCATGGGGAAAATGCACTTGGGCACATTGACAAAGCTGTTATATGCCGACCCCACTGCAGGGTCAGAACCAGGTAGATAATCTTGTGGGCAATGAGGGGTTGGGCAGTGGAACAGACAAGGCTTTTGCCATTATTGCTCACTGCAGCAGTAAAACCTTTATTTAGCCTGTATAATCCAGCAGGAGAGGATGTTTAGAGGTATCACAGATGAAACCTTAATGCTCCATATTTTCAATAAGCGAATGATATACTCTTAAATGTAGTAGAGAGGGAGAAGACTTTGGACGGGGCAATGATGGTGTGGCCTCAAGGCTTAAAGTCAACTAGTGCAAATAAGTCAACAAAATGGAAACAAGGGAATCCCTCAACAGGCCAGAAGGATAAAGTGGGAGAGCACTTCTATAAGGTACTTGAGGCCATATGTATGAACACTTTTTCCCATAGACACAGAATGGGTAAAAACCTTTGCTACATCTGACCCTTGGGGGTATAAATCTACAGATCGAAAATTGATCTGGGAGAAGGGAATATAAGGCCGGTGCTGGTGGCAATGAGGGGAAATGTTGCATTCTAGAGGACCTTGCCTCTTTCTGTGGCAGCAAGAATAACGTTGTCAAAGTTGGTGAACCTACCAAGGCTACTGCACTACTTCAATGCTATCCCACTTAAGATCCCAAGAGAAATATTTAGGGATAACTACACCACATTGCTGAAGTTAATATTGGGGCTCAGGTAGACATAGAATAGTGCTGAACAAACTTCAAATCTATTGATGGGTCACACCTGGATCTTATAAAAAAAAGTCAGAATATCTAGAAGACTTATTCAGCTGTCACATTTTATTTTTTTGCAATACTAAAAACCACCTAAGAAAATCCTGATTAGTAGTTCCGATGCCTTCAGTTCCCAAATCACAGACAGGAGACTTCAGATACAATGCTCTCACATCTGCATGCAATAGGGCTTGTGGCAGAATTGAAGTAGAGGTTTTCCAGGTTAAGAGCTATCCATTGCGGAGAGCGTGGCTACAGGCGTCAAGATGGCGGTCGCACTCTGAGAGTGCTCTGGACCCCTCCGTCATCCGCCCGAACCCACTACCATACCTGATCCTGTGTTCCTGCCCACTGGGTCCCAAAAGGTAGCCCAGTGGCCCCTGACTCCGGTGGACCGAAAACCAAAGCTCCGGGGTGCTTGCGCGCCGTCGGGAGGCGGCGCCGCCTAGTGGAGTGAGAGGCATCCGGAACGGGAGCCGCCCAGCGTCCTACGCCGTGGCGTAAGCTCCCGAGCTGATCGTGCTTGCGGGGGACTGCCGGGGCTGCCGGAGCCGCGTCCCGGGGCTTTGCACCACCCCGGTGCAATTGAGGAGCTGCGCGGCGGACCGATGCGCGACTGGCGGACGCGTCCGGGAGACTCCGGGACCGGCCGATCTGGACGATCGCCGCGAACCTGGGGGCGGCCCCCTCCGAGGGCTGGTTGCCTCCCACGAGCACGGGCTGCGGGACGCTTGGGCCGCAACAGCAACAGCAGAAAAGAAAAGAGGTGAGGCGGGGCGGACCCGGGCCCCCGACCACGTGGAGATCCACGCCCTGGGATCCTAAATTAACAGCGAAGGGGGGCCCCAGCCTACGGGGTGCCGGTATCCGTCTCCCGCAGGAGCCTGACAAGGGACACAGAGGGTGCCAGAGGATCTTTTGCCCCCTCCCCCACCCGGATTCCATCGAGACCAGGAGTCTACCCCCCATGACCGGGACTGGGCCTGTATGACGTGGCCGGGGGACTCTGTCGACCCACAGCTGAACGGGACGATGACAATTCTGTGCGGGCCCTGCCGTGGTGATCCGTAGCGGTGGGGTCGCGGTGCTGTGTCGGGCGGATCGCAGGGGAGCCCTGGACCTCCACTGCACGAACTAAGGGACCGAGGACAACCTTGTCCTGACGGAGGAGAAAGGGAGATAACGGGCCCTACCCTTTGCTTTGGATGCAGAGATGGGCCCCACCCCTGAGCTCTCTGGGGGGCATCGGAGTACCGAAAGGTGATGAAGATCCGTAAGATGATCACAAAACCAGGACAGCACTAGAGACGCCCAGTGGGCGACCACTGCCCTGAGGGAGCTCACCAACTGAATATTCCCTAAACTTCCGATCCGACGTAAGAACTGTCTCCCGCTGCTGGACTGACCTGAGGGCCCACCACGATTGAGGAGTGGCAACTCTGTCTCCCCCACGAGTTTGGTGGAGGACTTGATGCCCTACCCCGTGACTACTGGCCTGCACCCGGGCGTCTCTGGCTGGACCCCCACCCCTAGGAGCGGTGTAGCAGGCTTGGGGACATCCCGGAGGGAATAAGTGAGAGGCCCCTGACGCGATTAAGCCCCGTCCCCACAGCAACGTGACTGCTCCCACTCAACCCCAAGGGAGACATGGGCAAGGTTAAAGCTTCAAGACAGGCGCAACCGTCCCAACAGAGGATTGACCAATTCACCACACCGACGGTTCCTCGGACCGGAGGCGACGCACCACCTAATGACCCTGCCACAGACGGGGTCAGTGCCATCCTTCTTGCAATCCAGACATCACAGCGGGCAGTTGAAACCAAAATTGGAGAGGTGAGAGAAGAGATGGGCCTCGTGAGACAAGATCTTAGAAACGCAGTGGGCTGGATCACAGAGGTGGAGAGCCGCGTCTCACAGACGGAGGACGACTAGGCCAATCTTAGAACCAAGGTGGCCAAACTACAAACTCGAACTGGTGAACTGCATCGCAGGGCCGAAGATGCTGAGAATCGCTCCAGACGCAACAACCTGCGCTTCGTTGGCGTCCCAGAGGGAGGGAAGATGGCAAGGCCCCCGAGTTTCTGGAGAGTTGGATCAAGTCCTGGATGTCAGAGCACTCTCTCTCACCATGGTTTGCGATTGAACGAGCACACAGGGCCCTGGCCCCGCGGCCTCCGCCGGGTGGGCCTCGGAGACCCATGATAGTGCGCCTTTTCAATTTTAAAGACCGTGATGCTATCCTCAAAGAGGCTAGGCGCTCCCCCGACCTCCTTTGGAACAATCAAAAAAAAATTATTTTCCCAGACTATACCCACGAGGTCCAGGCCAAGCGTCGATCATACGAACAAGTAAAACAAAAGCTGAGAGCGATGCAACTTTCCTATATGTTCCTCTTCCCTGCGCGCCTGAAAGTAATCTTGGCCGGCAAGGCACATTTCTTTGAATCACCTGAAGAGGCGTGGGTCTGGCTAACAGAAGAAGGTATCGGGAGCCGAAGAGGTCCCGCTGATCCATCTGGGGGAGCCCGGGAAAGAGGGCCTGACACGTGAGCGGACACACAGAGAGGTCGGAAACGTACTAGGTCCAGACGTGGGAGACAGAGGAGCATTAAAGCTCAGACGGAGGAAGACACTCAAACTAGCCTGAACCCCCCGACGGGCGAGGGACAAGTAGACCCCTCGGGGGACCAGGCTCCGGCGGAGGAAAAGAGAGAGGATCGCTTGAGCCAGTCCCCTGCACTTGGTTAAATTGACCTTGCACATAGAACAGGGCCACATATGTGACAACACAATGTTGTACACTCCAACGCCTTTTTAAGGTAGGGTTTTCACTAGTTAATTGCAATTGATCTGACACACAGGAGGGGTCCACCACTCCACTCAATGACAGTCTATATGACTGTGTTACCCCTGTTGGGTATTAGGGTGACAGATGCTTCCGGGGTAGAAGTGTGGGGTGGGGGGAGGTTGGGGGGTACAAAATTTGCATTAGGGTTTAGTAAAGTTGTTATGATAAGTTTCCTTTGCAGCACCTACACCTACCATAATGATCCTCCTCAGTCAAAACGTTCGTCTCTAGGTCCCCATACGGGCCTCCGACTTTTCACCACACAGACATGGCGCATGTAGCTCCCTCACTGACACAGATTCTCTCGTGGAATGTGAACGGCCTCCTGGATAAAATGTAAAGATCCGCAGTGTTCAACACACTGCGCAGATATGCCCCTTCAGTGGTCCTGCTACAGGAGACCCATTTACTCGGCACTAAATGACCCATGCTAGCACGGGGGCTTTGACAAGGTTTTCCACACAGGCTTTTCAAGGGGCTCTAGGGGAGTAGCCATTTTATTCCACCGCTCATTGCCCATAGTGGTTACCTCCACACAATCAGATCCACAAGGTAGATTTGTAACGGTGACCGGTACGTTACACGGGTCACTGATTAATCTCAGATGTGCATATGCACCCCCAGCCGGCTTCGATACCTTTTTACTTACTCTCCGCCGGGTGCTGACAAGCCTCCCACAGGGAATTACGCTTATTGGAGGAGACTTTAATTCTGTCCTGGACCCAAAACTAGATGTGTCCGGACCAATATCCTCCACTCGATCCGGGAGGGCATCCAACTTGAGTGGGAGGGCTGCAGGTTTAGGTCTGTGCGAAGTATGGAGGACTTGGCACCCCAGAACACGGCAATACACTCACACCTCGGAGGCTCACCATTCTCAGGCTAGAATCGATTTCGTGTTCATGCCTGCACTGGATATCTCTAGGGTCACTGGCGCGGAGATATTACCTCGCGGAGTCTCAGACCATTCTCCAGTACGAATCCGGCTGGATGGCGTAGACCCGACCCAGCGTCCCAAGTGGAGCATGAACGCATGGTACCTACAGAATAATGATTATACCCTCGAGATAAGGGACCACCTTACCAAATATTTCGAGCAAAACCTGGGGTCCGTGCAGTCCCCAGGCACAATCTGGGCGGCGTGTAAGGTCACACTTAGAGGCTATGCTAAGCACCGCGTGCGCGCCCGAGAGCGTGCACGCGACCTGCAAGTGACAGCCCTCGAAGCCAAAGCTTTAAGTCTAGAACTGTCAGAGACTACCGCCACATCAGCGTCCGTTTTAAGATGTCTTACTGTGATTAGAGAGGAAATAAAGCAATTGGTACTTGAGGCCGCGAAACACACCTGGAGAGCATCGGCAGCTCGCGTGTACGGTGGGGGAGATAAAAACGGCAAACTCCTGCATTGGTTAGCCTCACGCCCACTAGCCGACAGAATTATTCCTGAGGTTGTGGACGAGACGGGCTCACTCGCGAATACTCCCAGTGAAATTGCTAAGAGCTTTGCCTCCTACTATACACAACTATACACGGAACAACCCCGTCCCCCGGCTGAAAGGGAGTCCCCCCTCCTAGACGACATGGTCCTTCCCAAGATCTCGCAGGCGACCAGGGAGAACTTAGATGAAACCATAACGCTGGCCGAAATCATAACAGCGATATCCGGCCTATCTTCAGGCAAAACACCCTGGCCAGATGGCTTCCCATCTGAGCTTTACAACAGATGTGGGGACATTCTAAGCCCCCACCTGCTCAACATGTTTGACGAAGCTGAAAAGACCGGCCGCTTCCCTTCTGGGATCAACCAAGCCACAATAGTGGTAATCCCGAAGACCCAACCACCCTCGCGTAACCGCTCGGCATACAGACCAATCTCCCTCCTGAACGCTGAGATCAAAATGCTATCAACTTTGCTCACCACCAGGCTGAGGGACGTGCTCCCTCACTAGTACACCCAGATCAATGTGGCTTTATGCCATCTCGCAGTACTAGACACTGCATTAGGCGACTGCACGTCGCACTGGCACATCGCAACACTCTGACTGGGTCCCGCCTCGCCCTCCTTTTGATTGATTTTGAAAAAGCCTTCGATACGGTGGACTGGTCCTATCTAGAGAAATTCCTAAGAAAGAATAGATTTGGACCCAAATTCCGTGGCCTTGTAAAGCTACTCTACTCCAACCCAACTGCACGTATCCAAGTAAACGGGGTAGCCTCCGATCCATTCCCCATCCATCGTGGAACCCGACAGGGATGCCCACTGTCCCCGCTGCTCTTTGCCCTCGCGATTGAACCATTGGCTAAGCTGTTGAGAGAGGACCCACTGGTGGACGGCTGGTCGTGGCCTGTGGGCCCAGAGGACCGTGTGGCACTGTACGCAGACGATGTCCTCCTTTACCTTTCTAACCCAGCCGTGAGTGGCCCACGAATCTTACAACTCTTAGACCTCTTTTCTCAGGCCTCTGGCCTAACTTTGAACCCAAGCAAATCCCTATTGGTCCCCTTGCATCCCTCTAGAGATTGTATAAACTGGCAACAAAACATCCCAATCCGCTGCAATAGTTTTAAATACCTGGGTGTCCATATCACCCTACTGCCCGAACTAACATGGGAACTAAACATTACCCCACTCATTAGGAAGTCCAGAAAAGATCTCCAACACTGGCGGAGCTTACCCCTCAATACACTGGGAAGAATAGCACTATACAAAATGATGATACTCCCCAGATTCCTATACCAATTACAGAATTTCCCACACCCAGTCCCCCGGAAGTGGTTTAACGAAATGGAGGCGATGGCGCGCCAATTCCTGTGGCACAGATCCTGCCCCAAATTATCCCTTGTTACATGTCAAAGAGATATCCACAACGGGGGACTGGGAATGTCTAACATTTATTTTTATTATTTGGCCATGCACCTACTGGTGATTAATGACTGGCTGTCGGGAGGCTTGACGGACCCGGCGTACAGACTAGAACTTCAAGCAATGGGATACAATGGGATCTTCAATGCACTATACAGGGGTTCGATCCCACAAGCTATTCCTGAGGTGACTAGACTGGTTCTTACAGGGTGGCGAACGGCCCAAAGGGTCTCGGGTTGGTGGACTCGCCTAACTCAACAGACCCCTCTTTGGCAAGGGAAACGGCTGAGGGAAGTCTCCGCATTGGAAGGGTTCCGGAAATGGGACAACATTGGGATATCCACTCGCGGGGACATCTGGGGCGGGTCACAAATTCGATCCTTCGAGGAGCTTCCGAAAATATACTCTTAAAACAACACCCAATTTCACAAATACCTACAACTTAGACATGCTCTACTGGTACACGTGAGACCAGGGGACAACATTCCAGAATACAGCCCACTGGAAGCGAAGGTCATGATGGGAAACCTGAGTAAAGGGGGAATCTCCCAGATAAACCGCTCTATCCTCACCAATACCTCCCCCCCCCTCGAGGGACTCCATCAAAAATGGGAGGGATGGACAGGCCCCATAGATGATATAGATTGGAGAGAAGCATTAATGGCCCATCGGTCACTGACCATAACCTCACGATTTCAGTTACTACAGACCCTTTAGCTACACGCAGCCTACCTTACCCCCAAGAGACTCTTCCGGGCTGGTCTCCGACCCACAGATAAATGCCCTCGATGCTCACACCCCGGAGCTGACTTTTTTCACATGGTCTGGGCCTGCCCAACTATAGAGTCATATTGGAGGAAGATTGTGGGGGAGATCTCCGAGGTATTACAATCAACGGTAGAGATATCCCCTGTACCGCTTTTGCTAGGGGCCATGGGAGAGACGGGGCTGAATAGAGCAAACCAAATCTTTTTAGGAGTGGCCTGTCTGGTGGCAAAAAGGGACATCATGACAGAGTGGAAAGCCGTAAAAGCACCGACCCTCACCAAATGGAGACGAGGAGTAGATTGGTGTGCACAATGCGAAAAACTTGTATACGAAGCGAGGGGGTGCCCAGACAAATACAATAGAGTGTTTGGGAAGTGGGGGAGCACACTGGTCACCTAACCTACCTACGACAGCCGGACTAACCGAAAAACAGCTCTTCTAAATCAGGAGTTCACCCGGGGGGAAGGGGAAACACTGCTTGGAATCCTAACTCCCCAGTGGCTGAGGAACCGTTCCTATGTTATGTAATGATTACGAAGATCTCCTTCAATTACTGCAACGATGAGGGCTAATGACCCCGAGCTAAGTATGTAAGCACAGATACTTACTTTATGTTTGTAGAACCTGCGGGGATCACTGGGACAAATGAGACAAATGAGACAAATGATGTACTTAGACGGATGGTGTTAGGCTATTTATATTGTATTTGCATTTTGTTTACCCTTCTGTTTCTTTTAAAAATCAATAAAAAATTATTTATAAAAAAAAAAAAGAGCTATCCATTGCTTTCCCATATTGTGCTATTCTCTAAAAGCCCTACAGCTACCAAGCCACACAGACAGTTGGGTCTCCTACAGCAGACAAGTAAATTAAAGGAGCAGGAAGAGGACATCATTCTTTCCAGGAGGTAGTATATTGAAGAGATAAGTGGATCACTCTTGTAGTCTGGTTCAGTGCCTTAACACTGGGGCAGGACAACATGTTTTTTTACTGTCCAAGGAATCTGGAAACATACTCAATGTCAAAGAAAGTTACCAAATTCAGTAGACTAAGCAAAACCAAAAGGTGGGAAGCATGCTGGGGCTTGTCCAGGAACTCTCAGCATGTTTACCTATTGTCTCTTCTAACATACAAGTAGTTGCAGGCAGCTGTTTGTAAACTGGCTAAGGGCTGGCTGAATTTTGAGACAGCATTTAATAGCCTACTATGAATCTTAAATTTCAAAACAATATCTAGGCAGATGAATATCAAATGTGTTACGTTCATTAAAAGAGACAACAGCCTTTAAATTTCAGTTACACACAAGGCAATAGGAAAAAATGCTTTAATTTATAATAGAGCTTACCTGACACAATGGCCTGTAGGTATCATGAGAATCCATGTATTTGGTAAGGTACAACAAACTATCTAAAAACAGAGAAGCTGGATAAAGTTAGTATGTGTCTCAAGCGTACCTGTAAATCAACATATGGGTGTGTAAAAGAAAACACATCACATGTAGACGTCACATTATAGGCGCAGTTATTTTACACATGTGGTGTGTAGTACTTAGAAATAGGCCTGAACCTTGTTATGTCTTACTGTACTTAATATTGTGATACCCATTTGAAGGAAGGATTAGCCATTTTAACAGATTAGCTATTTTAACATATGCACTCTATGGATGAGAAAGGTGTTTGGGTGTCAGACCTTAGTGGAATAAAATATCAAGATTTTAAAAACGTAAACATATTTAGAGGTTTCTGACAATCGGATAGAACCTGATATTGACCTCTTGAAAGGGGCTGGGAAGTCATAAAATACATTATTGATATCAGGGGCAAGTCTTGAGAACTATTCCTTGATTTATAACATTTGGTACAGTTCTGTTAGGAAGGTTACCAGTCACCATTTTGATCAAGTCTGTAGCTTTGGAGGTGGCTATTGATGGTAGCTGTTATGTAGGGATGAACCTGTCATTTGGGGTTTTCATAATGGTGTTATAGATTTGTCTTCACAGCGCTTTTAGGGCCTGTTTTCACACATGTAATTTTATTTGTAAATGTGTATGCCTACATTTATCTTTTTATGCTCTCCAGGAATCCTCAAAGAGATTTTTGATGGGCATAAATGCATTTACAAGTAGAGAGAAACGTGGACTTGGAAATCCCACTCAAGGGGTAAAAAGAGGGTGTTCCAAGGTATGATTTGCCCTGGAAGTTTTGGTAGCACACAAATGTATAAGTATGTGAGCATCCTATATTGCAATCAGACCTTTTCCACCCTGGAAACGTTCAGCGGTTTCCTCCAGTACAAGGCTGGAGTAACTCCCCTTCCTGAGGAAGGAAAATAGATCACCCACATATTTGACTGGGATGTAGGACAAGAAGTTTCTCAATGTGGGAAAATGCTTTCCGCATATAAAGAAAGAAAAAGTGTGCATTTGTATAAGGGGCTCTGTAAGAAATTGGTTTGTTGGTTGACTAGGGTGTGAGCTCTGGTCAAACAGCAATCACAGTACTTGTAAGGGTGACGCAAAAGCCAACCCTAAATTTACCTGTGCTTAAACCTCTGGTAGCTTCGCACAGAGTACTCAGGCTTAACTAAGAGGCAATGTGCAAAGAATGTTTGCAACACTTCAAACAGTAATAAAGTGAAACCACCACTGTTTGAAATGACCATCTCTGCAGGGTCTCCCCCAAACTTTATGCCTTTTTCCGTCTACTGTTTGGTGAATTCATTTTTGTTCGCCTTATGACTCCATGCACTTTACTTACCACTGTAAACCAGTGGTAAAGTGCTTGTGCCCTCTCCCTGTAACATGGTTTGATTGGCATATATCAACTTGGCATATTTAATTTACTTGTAAGTCCCTACTAAAGTGCAGTACGTGTTCCCAGGGTCTGTAAATTAAATGCTACTAGTGGCCCTGCAACACTGCTTGTACCAAACACTTATGTGGCACTTTAAAAGATGTAACAGGTCTGCAATTTCAGCCTGAATGCACTGTTACACTGCCATGTCAACCTGGCATTTAGGACCCCTTTCCAAGCCTTAGACTTTCCTTCTATTGCATATAGGTAACGCCTAGGGTAGGCCCTAGATAGCCCATAGGGCAGGGTGCTATGTGATTTAATGGCAGGAAATATTATTTTAAGTTCTACATGTTTTGGTAGTAAAAAAACTCCTGCTAGCGCGCCTGCTCCTTAGTAAGTAAACTTACAATGGGACACGTATAGGTCGATTAACCTTTTGGATCGCATGGAGTATCCTAGTTGAGCGGTAGACCATTGAACCATCAATATCACTATAATCAATGTCAAACATTAGTGAAAAACCTATCTAATAAGAAATACCATCACACTCGAGAAGGGTTAATTGTTTTTTCCCTATTAGTTACAATCTAATCAAAACCAATGTTAATTATACTTTATTAATCATCACAAGACAATGTTCATCATTAGAATTCCGAGCAATCAAATACAACATGAGTCAGCAAATCTTCAACATTTATGGAGTAATTCAGCAATGCAATTTTTAGTCAGTCAATTGTCACCGTCAAGGTCACACTTGTCAGTATACCTAACCCAGATTAGCATCAGCATGTGGGTCTTCATGCGAAAACAATTTAGACAAAAACATGAATTTGGAAATATCTATCTAAGAGAGAAAAATATTTAAAAAAGCGCAGTTGGCAACTAGAAGAAAAAGTACGCATTAGTCAGCCACATTGTTATAGCTACCTATCCAAGATAGATCAGCAAAGAGTCAGTCTTCGTCTCCATGTCATCAGTCATCAGCAAAGTATCAGGCTCACAGAGAGTAAGTACAATTATCAGCACTTCGGACAGCGTCTCCTGACGTCCTCAGCTTTCTCCTCTCCGCTCTAAATTTCCTCCCCTTGTCATGACTTTTTATTAGGGTCTCTCAGTCCATCCCACTAATTGCTAATTGGTCAACCTTATCATAAGTTATAACTCTAACCTATAGTTTTTGTTTACCACATGTACACGTCTATTCAGGATTCAAGTTCCATTAGTTTGGTTCTTCTGTCGATGAGAACATCATCCAGCTCTTCAGGTATTGAAATTGTTGCTCACAGTCTTTTAGTCAGTGCTTCCATTGTTCAAGTCCTGGGAAAGTACGTTTAGCCTACACTACACATAATTGTATCAACGTGTCCTCATCATCTGTCCACTGGTACATTTGCAGAATTTTCAAGCAGAGCCTTCTGAACTTTGTACAGTTCAAGGTCCTTTTCTCCAGTTCCAGTCCTCAGCAGCTTTGTCGCGTCTCCACGTTAAAGCAGGCAAGGTCCAGCGAAAACCAGGCCTCCAGTATGGCTAAGTTAAGAACATGAATTAACCTAAAACATAGGTTATGCATTCAAATATGACATATTAATACATTTTTAATGAATATTTTAATTATTTCGCATCTTTTTAACACACATGGTGACCACTCCCCGTGGGCATATTTTACCCATACATGTTATTTTTCAAATATTCGTTTTCTTTATCGAGTTTTCTCATTAGTATTCATACGCAAATCATTAGTAATTTCTCATATCAGCATATCTGCTCCAACAGTCCCTCCTCTGATGACTAAAAAAGTCATCACACCTTTCCCTTGTCAATATTTTACAAATTACTTTCAGCTACGTTTTTATTTCTCCTCCTTGTATTTTCCCTACAGATTCTTCTCCTGGGTTGTTCTTCCCTCCTCTGATCATTTTTGGCCCTTTTTAGTTTTATTTTCTGCCATAATTTACATGCCCCCCATAAATCTAATATGGCAATAATCACAATTAATATTCCTTGGACAATTTTCCACAATATCCCACCCCAAATTTGACTAAACCAATTTCCCACAGTAACAAATCCATTTCCAACCTTTTTCCAAACTCCTGGTTCCTTCAATTATTTCAAATCCTTACTTACATTAGTTAAATTAGTAAGTACATCTTTTATCTATTTCTCGTTCTCAGGAATGTACGAACAACAGTGCCTTGTATTAATCATTTTACAGACTCCACCGTCCTTTGCTAATATTATATCTAAAGAAAGCCTATTTTGAAGCGTCATAGCTCTATCCGCAGCTAGTTCAGTGTTCAGTAGGAGTATGGCTCCTGTAAAATTAGTTAGCATATTATCCACAATAGTAGACAATTTTCGTATCTTATTTGCATTCAATAAAACTCCCACAGGAGGAATTATTGCTCCTAAAATATCCCCTGTGATTGCAGAGGCTGTCTCTCTCTTTTGTCTCATCTGATGAAATTCAGTCATTTTCGGTATCTTCTTCAGATCATCTATCTGATAAATCTTAGGAAAAACTATTCCCAAGTAGCATGTCCCATACCATCCTCTAGGAAGACGGTAATAAGCATTAAGTCCACAAATATAATACATTCCAGGAATCACAGATTCTGCACCATTCAGCAGAAATGTCCATTTATTCTGAAACAAAAACACATGCCTACATTCACTAGTTCCTACAAATAAAGTGTCAGTGCATGATTTTGGCCTATATGCACAAAGCTTCCCTACATGTAATGTATCTAAAGCTAATCTCCTTTGTGTTTTAATAGCAGTGAAAAGCATAATCATTCTCGTAAGTTCTTTTCTCTAACCCTTTTTCTAGTTTCTCTTTTAGTGCTTTTCTCCTATCGTCAGTATGCCCAATAAAGCTCTTCCCCATAGGTGTTAATAAGCAAGTTAAATTGTTACTATACGCATAAGCCGTGCCAAAACTCAGTGCTGGCTCAAAGAATCCTCTAACTAATACTATATCATGATCCTTAGCTATCTTGCTCAAATATTTAATTATTGGAGCAAAGGAAAACATGACATCATAGTTTGAATAAAAATACTGTACATACTCCTGATTATAGAATCGGGTTAGTAGCAAACTACAAGTTATACCATAAGTCAGAGGCAGACTATGATAAGTGACCCCTTCTTCCACAGAGGACGGGATCTGCGTGCACACAAGACAACCCTTTGCATCCATCGTCTCCACACATTCACTCAACAACTGATAAAAGACGTTAGAAGACAGCTCTCCCTTTGCGTTAGTATAATCATGCACATATTGCTCATGTAATTTAAACCTCTCTAAAGCTGTTAGTGTAGTAGTTTCAGATACGGATGTAATATCGGCTTTTCTCATCTCATGAATAGACATTCCCACAATCATTATTACAAACAATATACCACACACAATCGCCATTCCTACACTCAAATGCCTACAGAACCTAATGTTCTTAGTGCTGTTATCTGATTTAGCCATGATCTGTAAAGAATGAGAAAGTAGAATTAACTCTTAAGTAAAGTGCAACAAGAAAAAAACAAAAATCAAAAAATATACTTCTTCTCCACGCTTCAGATTCACACAAAAAGACCCTTTTTTCTTCCTTTTTCAAATTGGTTAGCAGCTGGTCACATTCAGATTTTAAAATGTCATATCAGGTTATCAGTGTCTCTTCTGGTAAATTCAAAATTTTTCAATTTCTCTTTCTTTTAGCTCAACAACTCAGTCCACTGGTTCTCTTCAGGTTGCATGAAAATACTGATTTGGAACTTCTCTGTCAAAGCAAAAAGACATAAACTTGTTTTGCCAATCACTTGTTGCGGCATATGCCCACTCCGGTCCTGCGTATCTTCGACTTGCTACTCTCTTTCTTTTCAACTTTCATTCTCCTGCTAACTCTCCTCCATCACTTAGTTTGTCTTTCCTTGTAGTGTCTATTTCTTCCTCTATTGTCTCATTTATAACCAAGTCCTTTTTCTTGCCTATTTGAGATTCAGGCTAGTTGTCTCCTTTTCTTGTTCCTTCTGTCAACAATCTCTTTCAGATCTGACTTTTCTCCTTCGCCTTGTCTGTAGTCCCTTCTCTTGATGGACCTGCAACGGGCTCAGGAGTCAGATCACTTTGGCTTCGACCTGTCTCAACTCTTTCCCCCTCAGGCTCTGGCACTTGGCCTCCTTGTGCTTCGTCACCATTTGCTTCTGAGCGAACCTCCCCTGTGCTTGGTTCTCCAGTCACTTCCACTGGGTTATTTTCTCGCTCTGTCTCCTGAACTTCTGCACCCTCGTCTCATCAATCTGTCTTCAACCAGTTCTGGGTCTAGTTCAGGTTCGACCTGCTCTGGTTCTGGTTCAGGGAGAACTATTTGCTTTGCTGCTGTTGGTGCTCTCAACAACACTTCTTCATGGACCTAACGACTCACCACTCTCTTGGTATGGCTCGCATGTATCCAGTTTGGCAAACTTGCGCATTTCACAGTTGTTGTAGTTGTCAACACCACTTGGTATGGGCCTCTCCAACATGGCTCTAGGCAAGTCTTTCAAAAGGAGTATATATTTCATGTTTAGTGCCTATGGAATTGAGAAATCATCTTTAATGGTCAAGTTGATTTATTGTTACAATTTTGAAAATGGCACTTTTAGAAAGTTGGCATTTTCCTGCTCTGAACCCTGTGTGCTTAAAGCTTGCCCCCAATACACGTCTGGGATGGGTGACAGCTGGTCTTTGTGCATTCCCTCTAAACATCCACACACAAAGAGAGCTTATGTGTGACTGATGGGCCATCAACATCCTGATGGGCCATCCTGGGCAGGGAGGAGCTGACACTTACACCTGCATATGCAGTGTCCAGCTTTTAAACCAAGGCCTGCATAACCCATTGTAGTGAGTCTGGAGCCAGGGCAAGAAAGGACCTCTGTGTACTTCAAAGACCTTTCTTTGAAGTCACCCCCAATACAAAGGCACAACTGGGTATAAAGGACTGTGATGATGCCACCAGGACTGTCTGGACTGCTGCTGTGGAAGAACTGCTTTTATGCTGTGTTGCCCTGCTGCCCTCTGCCCTGCAAGGGGGGGACTGGACCCATCTCATTTGAACTCAGAGTGGCTCCAAGGGCTTGCCTGCTGTTCTTCTGAAGTCTCCGACTTCCAACTCATAATCAACAGCACCCGGACTTTGCTTGCCGTAAGTCTTGCTTCGTTAAGTGGTGCCAATCCAGTCCTGGGCCTGTGGAAGTGGGTGTAAAATGCTGCAACTGCCAGAGCCTGTACATCAATGCCATTGTGCCAATCAAAACTGGTGACTTTGCGAGGCTTGGAACCAATGCATTGCCTACACCTTCGGGACCAATACAAATGCTTTGCTTCCCTTGCTCCTCTCATCTTGTTCTCAACATTGACACATCTCTGAACCAAATTGGTGTTTCAGTTGACCAAGGCTGGTCCCTGAATGCTCCATTGCTGCATGTCTGACTTTTCAGATTCGACCCGGTCTAGCCTGATCAGATAGCCTGATTTGGTACTTTATGTTTTAAGCACTCCAGTTGTATTTATTGTTTAAAAATGCATAACTCAACTTCTACCTATTGGATTTGTGTTGTTTTGGTTTTGTTTGTTTTGTTCATTAGATTAAGCTCTGTTTGTCTAACCAGGTGTGGTATATTTGTGTTGTGCTTTCACCTTTTTACTCTTTAAAGTGTTGAACAAATACTTAATGTGTTGCCTCTTAAGTTAAGCTGGACTGCTCTGTTCCAAGCCACCAGAGGTTGAGTACAGGCTAATTTAGGGTATTTTGATGAGTTAACCTGACTAGAATTGTGGCTCCTGCTCGGACAGGGTACATACCTCTGCCAACCAGAACTCCAATGTCCAACAAACACACAAAACTATCCCACATCAAATGAGAAAAAAAGAATCAAAAATGCAGTCAGTAGAACCATAGATATTGAAATGTAAAGATTTATTCTTGCAAATTGCAGCAAGAAGCACAAAGCGTCAACTGTGGCTTCAGGGCATGAGTCCAGCCAATTAGCTCTTGGAGCCACTCTAAGTTTTGGTTTCAAGACTTGCAGGTCCAGTCCTTCTTACCCAGGCAAGAAAGCAGCAAATAAGCACAACAAGGCAGCAGTTCCTTAATTCTAGAAGTCCAGTAGTGTGGCAGTCCTTTCATCAGCACAGCAGTCCTTCTTCCTGGCTAAATATCCACAGGTAAAGAAGTGCGCTGAGTTATTTGCGCTTAAGGTCCAGTATTTATACACAGTTGTGCATTTAAAGTCGGGGGAAGCTTCTAGAGGCATGCCTTTGAATTGCAATGGTGCCCTGCCTTCCTGGCCCTAGCTTCTGACTAACTACTGCCCTTTGTGTGGAGGTAGGATACAACCTATTCAAATGTAAGTAAGGCTGGGCCCAGCTCCTCCCTCCCATCCTGCTAGTGATGGCCCATACAATCACACCTAAGCTCCCCACTGCAATGTCATCTAGGTGGCCGGCACTAAAGTTCTCCAACCCAGCCTTTACTCTTTAACCAACCTCTGAAAGGTGGCAGGGGCATTCCTCAACCCAAAGGCATCTCTGGGCACTAGACGTGCCCTTCTGACAGAATACAGACCTCTCTTTAGCCCTTTAAGTTAAGGCAATCTGCCAGTAACCAAGCATTAAGTCAAACATGCTTAGGAACTTGGCAGCTCCCAACCGGGCTATGACCTCTTCAGCTGTGGGCATGGTGTGTGTGTCAGCCTTGGTGACTGCATTGAGCCCCTGGTAATTCACACAGAACTTAAGTTTCCTGGGTGATATCTGGAGGAGCAGCCTTGGGGACCAACACCAATGGGCTTGACCAGAGGCTGTTTAAGGGATCAAGAACCCCTTACTCCAGCATCTTACAGACCTCCTCCTTAATGCTGGCTCTCATGTTATAAGACAACCTGCACATTTTACTATTCACAGGTGTGCTGGCAACAGCGTCACTATCATGGGTACATCATGTAGTGAGTCCTGGGGTAAGGGAGAACAAAGAGGCAAACTGCCTGAAACAACTGGTGACAGTCTCTTTGCTGTTCTATGGTCAGTGTAGGGGAGAAGCTGACACCCTCCAATGACCAATCCTGCTGTTTGGAAGAGAGATGGTTTGATAAAGACTCACTCTCCTCTTTCACCCCTTTGTCTGTGACCAGGAGCTTGGTTACTTTGAACCTCTGGAAGTGGGGTTTCAGGTAATTGTACATGTACATATACATGTAGAACGCTCAAAGGGTTCCTCTGAGTCTTGAAGTCCAACATGTAGGCGACCTCACTCTTATGCTCCTTCATCTCATAGGGTCCAAACCAACAGTCTTGCAGAGCCCTGGGATCACAGGCTCAATCACCCACACTTTTTGGCCAGGCTGAAATTCGTCCAGAGGGGTCTTCTGGTCATACCACGGTTTAATGACCTCCTGACTGGCTCCTAGGTTTGCCTTAGCTTCTTCCCCGAATCACTTCATCTGGGTCCAGCATGTAGCTGACCACATCTTGGAGGGCCTTCCTGGGAGCTTGTCTCCAACCCTCCTCGACCAAACTGAAAATTGTTTGTACTGGTTGCCCATACAGGAGCCCAAAGGGGCTGAAGCAAACCCCCTTCTGAGGCACCTCCCAGGCCCCAAACAACAGGCATGGCAAGTGGAAGTCACGCTACGGCCTCAAGGGCACTGACAGGCCCATGATCATACCTTTGAGGGTCTTGTTGAAACCCTCAGGTGTGACATATGTTTTAAAAAGGAAGTTTTGGGCCTGGTAAAAGGTTTACTTTACCATGTCAAAATGGCAGTTTAAAACTGTACACACACAGGCAGCAATGGTAGCCTGAGACATGTTTAGAGTGTTGCTTAAGTGGGTGGCCAATCAGTGCTGCAGGGCCACTAGTAGCATTTAATTTACAGACCCTGGACAGTGAGATGATCATCATCAAGTGACTCTTCACTTGGGAATTACAAGTAAATTAAGTATGCCAATTGAGAATAGGCCAATCTAACATGTTTTAAGGAGAATGCACAAGCACTTTAGCACTGGTTAGCAGGTGTATAATGCACAGGGTTCTAAGGTCAGCAAAAACAGGAAATCTAAAGGCAAACATTGCAGAAAACCACACCAAGGATGCCAGGTCTAACAAGCTCCTTAATCCTTGTGTAGACTCTGGTATGGGAGCACCACAGAGGGGGAATGGGAGCCATTGGCAATAGCCATATGTAATTCCAAGCGGTATACCTGGAAATATGTGCCTGGCGCAGCTTTTCATGAGTATTTCTGGAAGTACTTGTGAATTCCAAAATGTAGAAAATCTACATCCTCACATGGACCTTAATCTATGGGTGCAGACTGAGTACTTTTTTCATGAATTGATTCCATGGAGATTATCAGGGATTCTGTTTCAGTATGTTCAGTATTCTCCTTGGCAGGTTTGTTGCACCATTTGGTCTGTTAAGATAATGCGCTGTTTATTAATTTTCAGTGTTTGAAAGTTCTCCCTCCTGTATATTTTGTACAGTGTCTAAGATGCATTGACGGTGAATGGTAGCTATTTTTTTTCTATTTTTCCAGCTCTTCATCTCCAGGCTTAATTCCTACTCAGAAGAAACAATTATTTTAAAATAGTTTTATTGGGTTCTGGCAAGTTAGGGTGCGCCCCTTAGTGAGTTTGAATTGCTCAGTGCCAATGTGTTCATTCACAAGATAACCCATGCACTTCTCAATCTCCAAATTGTAAAATACAGTATAGGTGGCTAAAATGTGCACATCGTTTACTTAACAGAAAATGATATACAACAGTAATTTCCTCAAATGCATGCGTTGTGGGTTCATTTATTGTTCCCGATTCGTTCACAATCTGCACTATTTACGTTTTAAACACCAAAACAAGAATCACCTTCCATAGGTCCTGTAATCTATCTCTGTTAGAGCCAATACAATGTCTTCCATCTTGCTAAAATGTCATCCCTTCCAAGAAAAGGTTTTGCCCACGTCGTGCATTCTTGCAACCTACAAGGCACACTCCTCGTGTTAAAATTGTACACTTGTTTGTGTTCTATTTTTAAGATGTCGGAGGCTATTTTGAAGAAGGAACATGGCTATTGTATAACTTTCAGTCAACAACTGCAGCCAAAGTGACCAGCTCAAATGAAGCAGGGACTCTACCTCACCTTCCTGCCGCTGATTTAAATCCAGAGAAAGAAGAGCTGTTCTTCAGCTTCAGCACTAGCAAGTCCCCCTGTGTCCTTGTGTACATCAGTTCCCACACACAAGATTACTTGGCAGTTACGATCAAGCCTACTGGTAAGCATATGCTAGTGTATATTTTTTGGGTAAATGTATATTTTAGCTTTTGTCATTTTCATTATCCATTTTGCGAGTTTTGCCTGATCCTGGATTTGTACTGGTGCTGGGAGCTCCTAACTTGAAAAACCTGGACTTTCAGTCACACTACCATAGTTGCTACTGGCTAAAATAGTAAGAAAATTTCTGGTTTATATTTTTGGCAGCACCTTAACTTTCTGGTATTAATATTTGAATATACGGTTTTTAAATACCGTATCATTTGATAATTTGTTGATTAACGATTGGGACCACTTTTAAACAATTGACTACTGTTGACAATGTAGTAGGTCAGCATCATAAAATAATATACTTTGAAAAAGGTAATGCTTACGCATGCAGTGTAGGGGGATGCAGGGTATCAGGTGCCTCACAGGTTAGTCAAGATATTAAATCTACAGACTAAGATTGCCTTCATGGCAAATAAGTGTGCATTTATACCCATAGTCTATGTGATTATTATATTTAGCATGTACTTTAGTAGCCATTGGTGCTGCAGGGACTGCCGGTGCTGCAGGGACTGCCATGCTTATGCCTACCCACCCACGTCTGTCACCTTCAACGCTGGCTCAGTCACATGCTTGATGTTGGAAAATGGGTTATTGGTAAGGGCAGGTAGGTACCTACACTTAGCAATAGGCCACTAACCTCCACTAAGGTCCAGTTAGGTCTCAGTAAATTAAACCCAGCTCAACCCTTGGTATCTTGGCAACGAGTGCCAAGGCTTAACTTAGGAGACAGAGTGTAAAGCATTCAAATATAACAAAACAGTAATTAAATAAAACACAGGAAACAGTTGAAAACTCCAAAACCAATTTATAAAAATAGATTATATTTGTATCTTTAAAATGACACAAAAACGAATAAAATCGGATAAGGGGAACCGGAGATATGAATTTTTAAAGAATTATTATTTTTTTAGCGCCTAGAAACAAAAAGCGCCAATCGGGTCATCTGGTTGCACCTCGACCGGGGCAAAGTCAAAGTTTAAGGCCGACCGCGATGGAGCCCTGCTCGGCTGCAGGCCGCGGGAGGCCTCGGTTAAAAGTTTACCTTCACACTCTGAGGGTCATTCTGACCCTGGCGGCCGGTGGCCGCCAGGGCCACCGACCACGGGAGCACCGCCAACAGGCTGGCGGTGCTCCAATGAGCATTCTGACCGCGGCGGTTCAGCCGCGGTCAGAAGCGGAAAGTCAGCGGTCTCCCGCTGACTTTCCGCTGCTCTTTGGAATCCTCCATGGCTGCGGAGCGCGCTCCGCAGCCATGAGGATTCTGACCCCCCCTACCGCCATCCAGTTCATGGCGGGAAAGCCGCCATGAACAGGATGGCGGTAGGGGGGGGTCGCGGGGCCCCTGGGGGCCCCTGCCGTGCCCATGCCAATGGCATGGGCACGGCAGGGGCCCCCGTAAGAGGGCCCCGAAAAGTATTTCAGTGTCTGCCTTGCAGACACTGAAATACGCGACGGGTGCCACTGCACCCGTCGCACCTTCCCACTCCGCCGGCTCGATTACGAGCCGGCATCCTCGTGGGAAGGTCGTTTTCCCCTGGGCTGGCGGGCGGTTTTACTGGAACCGCCCGCCAGCCCAGGGGAAAACTCGTAATACCCGCCGCGGTCTTTTGACCGCGGCGCGGTAATTTGGAGGGCGGGATCCTGGCGGGCGGCCTCCGCCACCCGCCAGGGTCATAATGAGGCCCTTAGTCTCTTTTTCGAAGATTTTCTTCAGCGGGATGAACCTGCCAGTCCAATCCGACCTCCTGGAGCCCTTCTCCGGATACGCGATGCTGGAATCCTCGGTGGAGATTGTTACCTTTGGACTTAGTAGTTTTTTCGAGGTGAAAATCCTTCGACAGGGGTAAACCTGGATCTTGATCCGATGTCCATGGAGCCCTCCTCGGATATGCTGGCTGGGAGGTCCCAGTCAACTTTTTACCGTCGGACTTAGTCTCTTTTTTGGAGATTTTCTTTACCGGGACGAACCAGCAAATCAGGCCGGGTCGCGGTTGAGGCAAGCCGGCTAGAGTTGCCACGGTGGGTCGGTCCCTCTATGGAGCTTTTTTTCAAAAGTTGTCCAAACTTCTCCAAACTTCTGGGGCTTCTCCCAGATGTCCTTTTAAGGTTCGTTTGTGGTCCACAGCTCACCCCAAGGGTCCAGAAGTTCTGAGATGGTCCTTGGGGGGAGGGTGCAGACTACAACTCCCAGAATGCACCTGGCGCAAACTCCTTTTTGGCCACTGGACAGTGGTCAGCTAGTTGCTTTCTTCAGGAGTTGGTGCAGGGGACTCTGGATAGCAATTTTTCACCTGTAGCAAACAGGGAGTCCCTCCTTGAACCAGTTGAAGCCAGGCAAAGACCTTCTTTTGGTGAAGCCCAAGTGTGCAGCTGGTGCAGTCCTTCTGAGTGCAGGTTCCAGGTGCAGGCCAGGGGTCCAGCAGGGCAGTCCTTCTTCTTCTGTTGTTCTTCCTTGTTGGATGTGGTAGGGAACTGAGGTGTGGGTGCAGGTCTGCCAGTTTTATCCTTGCTCCTGGGAGAAAAGCAGGGGGATCCTGGTTCTCCAATCAGGTGCAGGGTCCGTCCCCCTGTGATGACCACTTCCTGGGAAGTGTGGCAAAAATCAATCCCAGGAGGCAACATTCTCTAAAAATCCATCATGGCTGAATCTGATTTTTGGAGGTTACATCTGGCTGAGCCCACCCACTGGTGTGGCTAAAAATCATAAACACACCCCTCTCCTGCCTTCTCCTAATCTAATCAAGGGGGCACCTAGGTGTCTGGGGTTGCAGGATGTGGGGGTGTTGCTGGTTGCTCCAAATGGCCTTCTCTGCCTTTGAAGACCAGTTTGGCAGCCCTCCCCCTTCCTGCCTCACCATCTGCTGAGGGGAGATTCCCTCCCACAGGCACATTCTTTTGTGTGAAGCCAGGCCACTTCACACCTCATCAAGGCAGCTTGGCCAAGCTGCTAGAGGCTGGCCAATCAGAGCACAGCAGCAAAAACAATGCAGGGCTGAAATTGGCAACTTTTCAGGTAAAGTTTAAAACTCTTTACCTGAACAAGTTATATTAAATCCCACAACTGGAAGTTGTGGGATTTATTACAACAATTAATTTGATACCGAATTCTTGGTATGCATCACTTAAGGAGACTTTAAAAATTAAAATAAAGTCTCCCCATTCTAGCCTATGAAGGCCATTTACAACAATGAGGGAAAAACGAATGTGGCTGTTTTTACCTCACCAGGGCTTATAAAACTATTTTTTATAAAGTCCCTGCTTATAGTTACATGGCACCCAGCCCTATGGGCACATAGGGCACACCTTAGGGGTGACTTATATGTAAAAATAAGGTAGTGTTAGAAATGGGGTCTCTGGTTGACAGTCAGGTTACCCCCTGTTCAAGCAAGGACCCTCACTCTAGTTAGGATAAAAGAGAATCACCCTCAGCTAACCCCTGCTTACCCCCTTGGTAGCTTGGCAGAGCAGTAGGCTTAACCTCAGAGTGCTGGGCGTAAAGTATTTGTACCAACACACACAGTAACTTAATGAAAACACTACAAAATGACACAACACCAGTTTAGAAAAATAGGAAATATTTATCTAGACAAAACAAGACCAAAACGACAAAAATCCAACATACACAAGTCAAGTTATGATTTTTTAAAGGTTTAAAATAAAAAGAGTCTTTAGGTAGTTGTAACAACACACTAGCGCTGCTAGCGTGTAAATGTACCTGGTTTGCGTCAAAAATAACCCAGCACGGGCGGTGTGCGTCGAAAGTAACCCTGCACGGCTGTGTGCGTCGAAAACAACTCGGCACGGCGGTGCGTGTTGAAAAAGCCAGCCACGCGACGATCCGAAAGTCCCGCGGCGCAGGGTGCGATCTCTCAGCCTCCGTCAGCGATGCTGCGCGTCGTTTCTCCTGCTCCGGGCGTCGGTTTTTCGGTCGCGTTTCCTGCGGCGGCGTTTCTCAGCTGCGCAACCGGCGTCGCGTCGTTTTCTCAGCCGCGATCGGATTCGCGTCGATCTTTTCTCCGCACGGCGCTCGGTGCGTGTATTTTTGTCCTTAGGCTGCCAGCCTCTCCTTTCAGGGTCCCAGGAACTGGAAGGGCACCACAGAGCAGAGTAGGGGTCTCTCCAGAGACTCCAGGTGCTGGCAGGAAGAAGTCTTTGCTATCCCTGAGACTTCAACAACAGGAGGCAAGCTCTACATCAAGCCCTTGGAGATTTCTTCTTCAAGATGGAAGGCACACAAAGTCCAGTCTTTGCCCTCTTACTCTGGCAGAAGCAGCACTGCAGGAAAGCTCCACAAAGCACAGTCACAGGCAGGGCAGCACGTTTTCCTCAGCTATCAGCTCTTCTCCAGGCAGAGGTTCCTCTTGGTTCCAGAAGTGTTTCTAAAGTTTGTAAGTTTGGGTGCCCTTCTTATACCCATTTTAGTCTTTGAAGTCACCTTCCTTCAAAGGGGACTCACACCTTCTTGTGAAATCCTGCCTTGCCCAGGCAAGGCCTCAGACACACACCAGGGGGCTGGAGACAGCATTGTCAGAGGCAGGCACAGTCCTTTCAGATGAGAGTGACCACTCCACCCCTCCCTCCTAGCAGAGATAGCTAATCAGGAAATGCAGATCACACCCCAGCTCCCTTTGTGTCACTGTCTGGTGTGAGGTGAAAAACAACCCAACTGTCAAACTGACCCAGACAGGGAATCCACAAACAAGGCAGAGTCACAGAATGGTTTAAGCAAGAAACTGCTCACTTTCTAAAAGTGGCATTTCCACACGCACAATCTTAAAATCAACTTTACTAAAAGATGTATTTTTAAATTGTGAGTCCAGGGATCCCAAACTCCACATGTCCATCTACTCTCTAGGGGAATCTACACTTTAATCATATTTAAAGGTAGCCCCCATATTATCCTATGAGAGAGAGACAGACCTTGCAACAGTGAAAACGAAATTGGCAGTATTTTCACTGTCAGGACATATAAACCACATTACTATATGTCCTACCTCATCCATACACTGCACCCTGCCCTTGGGGCTACCTAGGGCCTACCTTAGGGGTGCCTTACATGTAAGGAAAGGGAAGGTTTAGGCCTGGCAAGTGGGTACACTTGCCAAGTCGAATTTACAGTGTAAAAATACACATACAGACACTGCAGTGGCAGGTCTGAGACATGATTACAGAGCTACTTATGTGGGTGGCACAACCAGTGCTGCAGGCCCACTAGTAGCATTTGATTTACAGGCCCTGGCACCTCTAGTGCACCTTACTAGGGACTTACTAGTAATTCAAATATGCCAATCATGGATAACCCACTTACATACAATTTAAACAGGAGAGCATATGCACTTTAGCACTGGTTAGCAGTGGTAAAGTGCTCAGAGTTGAAAAGCCAACAGCAACATGTCAGAAAAAAATAGGAGGCAGGAGGCAAAAAAGACTGGGGATGACCCTGCATAAGCAAAAGTCCAACACGACCCCCTACCAGCCTAAAGCCAGGGGAGAACAATCAATACCTTGATGTACTTCCCTGATTGGGGCGATAGAACAGGGACCCAGGCCCACAACAGCAGGGGCATGTTCCAGTTCTACGCCTTCCTGACTCCAGTTGGATCCCTCTGTCCATACTCTCAGGGCCCACTAAGCTAACCCATGGGGAACCCTTCTCCACATCTACAAACACCCTCTGTGCAACACCTAACTTTACTTTGCTCACAGATGTATTGCAATGGGCAGATAGTACCACCAGGGCCAACACAGTGGTGTTGCCCACTCCACCCCCGGGGTGTGACTCTCGTCCTCCCCCCCCCCAGGGGCAACTCTGTCCACCAGGACAGCAAGCCACAGTGGCCCCAGACAACTGTCAGGGATGAGAGCCCGACCTCAGGCCTCTCTAACCACTGTGACTGTGGAGAGTGGGGGGTGGTAGCCCCAGGTGCCTGGCACCCTTTGACCACTCTCTCTTCCACCAGGTCAGGGATGACAACCTGACCCTGGTCCTCCCCTCTGGGGCTCTGTAACCTCCCTGGAGAAGCGGCACCCCCAGAGTCAAAAACTGTCAGGGTGCTTGTAGAAGCAGTCCTGCACAATTCTTCCACCAGTGCAGGGATGTTAACCTGCAACTGATCCTCCAACCTGGGGTCTGTACCTTCGGGTTGGACCAGGGCCAGGGGTGAGGCTTCCCTCCCCCTGCCCTCTCTTCTGGGGTCCTGAACCACCCAACTAGGAGTGACCCCCCCAGAAGACAACATGGTAGGGGCACTGTTAGCAGTAGCCCCTCCCTCCAGGTCAGGGGGGACACCCTTAACCTGGCCTCCCAATCCAGGGTCTGTACCCACAGACTGGATCACTGCCTGGCAAACCAGGGCTTCCTGGGGGGCATACCTACCCCCCACCAGGTCAGAGTTTACCCTCTGAACCTGGTCATCCAACCCAGGGTCACCACCCTGCGGTTGAACCACTGCCTGGCACACCAGGACTTCCTTGGGAGCACACTTACCCCCCATCAGGTCAGAGTTTACCCCCTGAACCTGATCATTCAACCCAGAGTCACCACCCTGCGGTTGAACCATTGCCTGGCACACCAGGACTTCCAGGGGGGCACACTTACCCCCCTCAAGGGACACACTGTCCCGAAGGGCCACACAAGAGTCTGGCTGGCGCAGGTCTCCTGACCTCTGCCCATCTGACAGAGTCTGGATTCCCCCCAGCCCAGAAATAGTCTCACCAAGGTCATTCATGGGGGGCTCTGCTCTCAGAGCTGACCCCTGACCCTCCAGGTTCTCCACTGGGGTCCGCAACCCCCTCTCAACCCTCTGTCTGGACTTCTGCACCCCCTCACTAGGAGTGGTACTGCCAGACACCAGAACTGGTGGGATGCTGGCTACAGCTGCCCCCCCAAGTCCTCCTGACACTGTGGGGTCTCCCTCAACAGATGGCCCTATGGTACAGGCTAGGCTCCCCTCCTGGTGTTCCCGCAGGGAACCCTCCAGGACCTGGGACCGGATCTCGGGCACCTTGGGCCTCAACCCATCCCCATTCCCTCTCCTCTGAGACTGGACATGGGGTCCCTCACCCATCCCACTACACTGGGACCTACCTGGGACACTACAATCCTTCCCTACCTCACCTGGTTGGGAACTACCTAGACCACTCCTCTCAGGAGCACCCCCAAATGCCTCTTCAGACTCTCTGGTACTCACCCAGAAGTCTGCCTCCATTGTAAGCTCCCTGGGGTCAGAGAACTCACACTCCACCTGGTGTTGGCATAGCTCTGGAAAATAAGGACTAGACATATGCTCTCCAGCAATTACATCACTCAGCCCCTCACATGAATTAACCAAAGTACCCTTCACCCAACCATCCAGTGACTCTGCTTTGACAAAGCACCCCACATCACCCTCCTGAGACTGGTGAGACAGTACCTGACTGTCCCTGACACTCAACCCACACTCTTCTGGGATGTCTTCACACTCCATAACCAGGACTTCTACCTGGGGGGAACCCCTCTCCCTGTCACTCTCACCTAGAGTCAGTAGAGTGTCCCTCCCACCAGTAGGAATATGACTCCCCATGCCAGTTCCCCAATCCACCTCAGGGACCCTGTGCATCACTGGAGCTACCTCATACCCCTGAACCTCCTGGCGTGTGTTAACTCCCTCCTTCAAGTAGGGCACCACCTCTCTGGGCATGTGCACTTCTGCAGCATCACTGGATATACAATTGTTGCTGCCACCATTCCAGCTGGACTCAGCCCTCATGACTTCCAGCTCTTTCAATTTAAGCTCGTAAGCATAAATCATTTTTTTAATCTCTAAATTCCTCCTCCTTTCTTCCAACTCCCAATTGAGCTTTTTCAGCTCCCATTGGTACTCCCTCTCTGCCTGTCTGTCCTGTAACTCTTCAGGAGTCAGACCCTTGGGTGACACCCTGCCATCCCTCCTGGGGACCCTCCCCCCAGGCGTAACAGGTTCCTCCACTACACCACTGTGTATCCTCTGCACTTCCCCCCCCATATTCTCCTCCTCTGTGTGCCTTCCAGCCTTCTTGATTGTCACCCAGGCCCTCTGTGCCTGTTGCAGCTCCCCCTCCCTGGTGGAGCTCTCAGTGGGACAGTCAAGATCTTTAAGGAACTGTTTCAATTGAGCAACTGAGTACTCCTTCAGTTTCTCCATTTCAAACACAGCTCCAGCTGTTGCATCTCCAGATTGAGACATGATGGTCACAAGTGCAAAGTTCCAAAAGGCAGAAAAAAATAATTTCCCAATGAAGTAAAAAGAATCAGTCAAGGGATCAGCAAAATCATGGAAGTAGAATAAAAAGAGTCCTTAAGAGAAAAATCAAAAGATCACCAAACAAGTAGTATGTGGTCACGTAGTGGTCTGAGATCAAAACAGTAGTGCACACTTAATTACTGTATGTCAAGTACAAATACAAGTCCAAATCCCGACCGCTGGTCACCAATGTTAGAAATGGGGTCTCTGGTTGACAGTCAGGTTACCCCCTGTTCAAGCAAGGACCCTCACTCTAGTTAGGATAAAAGAGAATCACCCTCAGCTAACCCCTGCTTACCCCCTTGGTAGCTTGGCAGAGCAGTAGGCTTAACCTCAGAGTGCTGGGCGTAAAGTATTTGTACCAACACACACAGTAACTTAATGAAAACACTACAAAATGACACAACACCAGTTTAGAAAAATAGGAAATATTTATCTAGACAAAACAAGACCAAAACGACAAAAATCCAACATACACAAGTCAAGTTATGATTTTTTAAAGGTTTAAAATAAAAAGAGTCTTTAGGTAGTTGTAACAACACACTAGCGCTGCTAGCGTGTAAATGTACCTGGTTTGCGTCAAAAATAACCCCGCACGGGCGGTGTGCGTCGAAAGTAACCCTGCACGGCTGTGTGCGTCGAAAACAACTCGGCACGGCGGTGCGTGTTGAAAAAGCCAGCCACGCGACGATCCGAAAGTCCCGCGGCGCAGGGTGCGATCTCTCAGCCTCCGTCAGCGATGCTGCGCGTCGTTTCTCCTGCTCCGGGCGTCGGTTTTTCGGTCGCGTTTCCTGCGGCGTCGTTTCTCAGCTGCGCAACCGGCGTCGCGTCGTTTTCTCAGCCGCGATCGGATTCGCGTCGATCTTTTCTCCGCACGGCGCTCGGTGCGTGTATTTTTGTCCTTAGGCTGCCAGCCTCTCCTTTCAGGGTCCCAGGAACTGGAAGGGCACCACAGATCAGAGTAGGGGTCTCTCCAGAGACTCCAGGTGCTGGCAGGAAGAAGTCTTTGCTATCCCTGAGACTTCAACAACAGGAGGCAAGCTCTACATCAAGCCCTTGGAGATTTCTTCTTCAAGATGGAAGGCACACAAAGTCCAGTCTTTGCCCTCTTACTCTGGCAGAAGCAGCACTGCAGGAAAGCTCCACAAAGCACAGTCACAGGCAGGGCAGCACGTTTTCCTCAGCTATCAGCTCTTCTCCAGGCAGAGGTTCCTCTTGGTTCCAGAAGTGTTTCTAAAGTTTGTAAGTTTGGGTGCCCTTCTTATACCCATTTTAGTCTTTGAAGTCACCTTCCTTCAAAGGGGACTCACACCTTCTTGTGAAATCCTGCCTTGCCCAGGCAAGGCCTCAGACACACACCAGGGGGCTGGAGACCGCATTGTCAGAGGCAGGCACAGTCCTTTCAGATGAGAGTGACCACTCCACCCCTCCCTCCTAGCAGAGATAGCTAATCAGGAAATGCAGATCACACCCCAGCTCCCTTTGTGTCACTGTCTGGTGTGAGGTGAAAAACAACCCAACTGTCAAACTGACCCAGACAGGGAATCCACAAACAAGGCAGAGTCACAGAATGGTTTAAGCAAGAAACTGCTCACTTTCTAAAAGTGGCATTTCCACACGCACAATCTTAAAATCAACTTTACTAAAAGATGTATTTTTAAATTGTGAGTTCAGGGATCCCAAACTCCACATGTCCATCTACTCTCTAGGGGAATCTACACTTTAATCATATTTAAAGGTAGCCCCCATATTATCCTATGAGAGAGAGACAGACCTTGCAACAGTGAAAACGAAATTGGCAGTATTTTCACTGTCAGGACATATAAACCACATTACTATATGTCCTACCTCATCCATACACTGCACCCTGCCCTTGGGGCTACCTAGGGCCTACCTTAGGGGTGCCTTACATGTAAGGAAAGGGAAGGTTTAGGCCTGGCAAGTGGGTACACTTGCCAAGTCGAATTTACAGTGTAAAAATACACATACAGACACTGCAGTGGCAGGTCTGAGACATGATTACAGAGCTACTTATGTGGGTGGCACAACCAGTGCTGCAGGCCCACTAGTAGCATTTGATTTACAGGCCCTGGCACCTCTAGTGCACCTTACTAGGGACTTACTAGTAATTCAAATATGCCAATCATGGATAACCCACTTACATACAATTTAAACAGGAGAGCATATGCACTTTAGCACTGGTTAGCAGTGGTAAAGTGCTCAGAGTTGAAAAGCCAACAGCAACATGTCAGAAAAAAATAGGAGGCAGGAGGCAAAAAAGACTGGGGATGACCCTGCATAAGCAAAAGTCCAACAGGTAGTATAAGACTTTGGAACTACTTTTAATTCCAAAGTCGAATTTGCATATAACTTTAATTTTAAAGCAGCCAGCAAGGCAGGCCTGCCTTTAAAATGACACTGGGCACCTCAGCAGTGCATCTATGGGTGCACTACCTATGCTGTGGTCCCTAAACCTACATGCCCTACCATATACTAGGGACTTATAGGTAGGTTAACTTAGCCAATTATAATTAGCCTAATTTGCATATCCATTTTACACAGAGCACAGGCCATGGGACTGGTTAGCAGTACCCAGGGCACCATCAGAGTCAGGAAAACACCTGCAAAAAGTGGAAAATGGGGGCAAAAAGTTAGGGGGCCTCTGCAATCAGCCCTGTTTTCTCACACAAGCCCCCCCCAGCCCACATGCCCAGGAGACTCAGCCCAACCCTGGGAGAGTCTTCCTGGCTTGTTAGGCGAGGAAGACAGTGAAGAAAACTGTCTGTCCCTTTGTAGGGCCTACTCTGCCTTACATCCTCCTGTCATGGTCACTCCCTCTGGGTAGTGAACCCACCCCAATAGTAAAAGGACCCATCTCAAACTGAAACTTCCCTCTAGGGGGGTCTTCCGCCTCTCTCTCTGCCAACTTGGGTAGTGAGGTGCCCATCTCCCCTACTCCTAACTTTGCTAGGGCAACACCTAGCTTACCCAAAGAGGTCACCCAACACTTGAGCAACCCCACCATGACCAACAGGGTCAGGGGGCCTACTTTGCTATTGGCCCTGGGGTCTGCCTCCCAGGCCAAGTGCAGTGTTGCCAGGAAGGCTAGCACCCAGCAGAGGCTACTGACAGCTGTCAGTACCCAGAACCACACCCTAAGCTCTCCACTGACAGGTGGCTGAGCTGCTTTAGGGGCAACTGTGGGGTCCTGGCACCCCTCTTGCTGTCTAGAGTGGGGGGCTACCACCTCCTGTGGCAGACACCCTCCTTCCACTCTCCCTTCTCTCAGTGCAGAGGCAACACCCTGCATCTGGACAGCTGCCTGACTACTCAGGACTTCCTTGGGGTCAGGTGAGGCCTCACCAGTGCCAAATCTGGACTCCCCCCCTACTGGGGCAGAAGGCCTTTGGCTCCCTGGAACTCTCTTTAAGAGTGGCCTACCCTTCCTTTTCTTCTTTCCTTTTCTTGGGGACCCCTGTCTCCTAACTGTAGGGACTGACTCCTCAGGACTTTGGGTTGGGGAGGCGCCCTGGGCGACCGCCCCATCTGGGACCAGACTCACCTCTGGGAGGTCATTGCCCAGGATACAATCTAGGGGGAGGTCAGCACTGACTACCACCCTAAACCAGTCAAGGATACCCTCCCTCTCTAGGGGCACTACGGCTACAGGTTTGGAGGTGACCTCCCCTGTGGCTATCCTGACTTTCCTGGTCTCTCCTGGGACATACATGTCTGGGGTCACTAACCGGTCACTCACCATAGTGTGACTGGCACAGGTATCTCTCAGGCCAGTGGTAGAGATCCCATTCACCTGAATGGGGTGGAAGTGCCTACTCCCACCCTCAGGGATCACCAGCTTACCATCTGGTCCTGTCTCCCAGCTCAATGCTAGGAGGACTTCATCATCTGGACAGCCCAGTGGTAACCACCTTCTTTGGACAGGCTGCATCTCCTCTGAAGTGACCTGTCTGCTGACAGTCAAAGCAAGCCTTACTGTCCAAGAGCTTTTTTAACCCTGGGTCTCCCTGTCTCTGCTTGTCAGAGTGGGAGTGGGATATACTCTCCTCCTTCTTAGGGTTCTGGGGTACAGAGGGAGTCTCTGTGGTGGGCTTACCACCTCCCTCCTTAGGGTTTTGGGGACCTGACCCCCCCTTCTTGGAGTCTCCCCCCTGGGACTTGACAACCACCCTGGTTCTTAGCCACTCATCAGCTGCCTCCCCTAGCTCTCTAGGGTTGGTCAGCTTAGAGTCCACTAGATGCTGGCATAACCTTTCTTGGGTACAATTGGTCAAGATGTGCTTTCTCATGATCAGATTGTATAACCCCTCATAAGCATTTACTTTGTTACTAATAATCCATCCCTCTAGTGCCTTAAGTGAGGTGTCTACAAAGTCAACCCAAGACTGGGTACTGACCTTCTGGGTGTCCCTGAACTTCATTCTATACTGCTCTGGGGTCAGACCAAATTTCTTGGTTAAGCACCTCTTTATACTAGGGTATGAATCTGCCTCCTCCCCCCTTAAGGTCAGAAGCCTATCTCTCCCTGAGTTGGGGACCAACTCCCACAAAAGGGAACCCCAGTATTGAGGCCTAACCCTTCTCATTTGGAGTGCCCTCTCAAAGGCCTCCAACCACTTGTCTATAAAATCCCCCTCTACATAAGCAGGAACCACCCCCTTGGGTAATCTGGGGCAAACCCCCCCCACCCATGGACACCTCAACTTCTCTGTCGCTGCCACCATCTCTTTTCTCTTTCTTTGCCCACTTCTTCTTTTCTAGGGCCAGCTTCTGTGCTTCCAAAGCTATAAATGCTAGCTGGGCCTCCAGCTCTCTTTCTCTGAGGGACAGGTTCTCTCCTCCTGAAGGGACCCCCTTCCCCCAACTAGCTTTGGGACTGCCCCTAGTGACTGTATGTAATGAGGGCCGGTCTTCCTCATCCTCACTTAGGCTCAGATGCCCTCCCTCCCCTGAGTGGTTAGAGCTAGCATCCTCCCCTACTTCTCCCTCCTCTGGAGCTTCCTCTGGGTCTACCTCTTGGGCCTCAGCCCATGCTGTCAGGGATTTGATCAGGACATGCTTCCTGAGGTCAGTGGTTGCAGGCAACCCTCTTTTAGTACACAACCTCCTAAGCTGGACTACTGTCAGTGTGGGTAGGCTGGCCAGATCAAGCTCCATGGTTCCCTAGTTTTGTGTCAACAAAAACTTTTTACAAAAATTGGAAACAAGAATTTAGAAAAATCACAAAAATTCAATAATTGAAATTAATCCAAATGTAAAATTAAAAACAATTTTTGCACTAGGACAATTTAAAGGATTTTTAATTTGTTTTACTTAAAACTGTAACGTGATACTGAACACAAGTACGGGATCCCACCACTGCTCACCAAAAATGTTGGAAAATGGGTTATTGGTAAGGGCAGGTAGGTACCTACACTTAGCAATAGGCCACTAACCTCCACTAAGGTACAGTTAGGTCTCAGTAAATTAAACCCAGCTCAACCCTTGGTAGCTTGGCAACGAGCGCCAAGGCTTAACTTAGGAGACGGAGTGTAAAGCATTCAAATATCACAAAACAGTAATTAAATAAAACACAGGAAACAGTTTGAAAATCCAAAACCAATTTATAAAAATAGATTATATTTGTATCTTTAAAATGACACAAAAACGAATAAAATCAGATAAGGGGAACCGGAGATCTGAATTTTTAAAGAATTTTTTTTTTTTTGCGCCTAGAAACAAAAAGCGCCAATCGGGTTGCACCTCGACCGGGGCAAAGTCAAGGTTTAAGGCCGACCGCGATGGAGCCCTGCTCGGCTACAGGCCTCGGGAGGCCTCGGTTAAAAGTTTACCTTCACACCTAGGGGGTGATTCCAACTCTGGCGGGCGGCAGTAGCCGCCCGCCAGGCGGGAACCGGCATTTGGCCGCCATGCGGCCAAAATACCGCTGCCCCCATTCCAACATTCCCGCTGGGCCGGCGGGCGCTAACCATGTTAGCACCCGCCGGCCCAGCGGGAATGAGGCCGCAACACAGGAGCCGGCTCCGAATGGAGCAGGCGGTGTTGCGGCGGTACGACGGGTGCAGTTGCACCCATCGCGCTTTTCACTGTCTGCTAGGCAGACAGTGAAAAGCTGGCCAGGGCCCTGTTAAGGGGCCCTTGCACTGCCCATGCCAATGGCATGGGCAGTGCAGGGGCCCCCAGGGGCCCCAGGACACCCCTTACCGCCAGCCTCTTCCTGGCGGTGAAAACCACCAGAAACAGGCTGGCAGTACGGGGGTCAGAATCCCCAGGGCAGCGCTGCTTGCAGCGCTGCCCTGGCGGATTCTCCCAGCCGGGGCAAAAACGGTGGAATACCGCCGGCCCCGGCAGGGCGACCGCGGCTTTACCACCGCGGTCAGAATGGCATGGGAAGCACCGCCAGCCTGTTGGCGGTGCTTCCGTCATTCATGACCCTGGCGGTCAGAATGACCCCCTTAGTCTCTTTTAGGAAGATTTTCTTCAGCGGGACGAACCTGCCAGTCCAATCCGACTACCTGGAGCCCTTCTCCGGATACCTGATGCTGGAATCCTCGGTGGAGATTTTTACCTTCGGACTTAGTCGTTTTTTCGAGGTGAAAATTCTTCGACCGGGGTAAACCTGGATCTTGATCCTCCTCGGATACGCTGGCTGGGAGGTCCCGGTGAACTTTTTACCTTCGGACTTAGTCTCTTTTTCAGAGATTTTCTTTACCGGGACGAACCAGCAAATCAGGCCGGGTCGCGGTTGAGGCAAGCCGGCTAGAGTTGTCGCGGTGGGTCGGTCCCTCTATGGAGCTTTTTTTCAAAAGTTGTCCAAACGTCTTCAAACTTCTGGGGCTTCTCCCAGATGTCCTATTAAGGTTCTTTTGGGGTTCACAGCTCACCCCAAGGGTCCAGAAGTTCTGAGATGGTCCTTGGGGGGTGTGGACTACAACTCCCAGAATGCACCTAGCGCAAACTCCTTTTTGGCCACTGGACAGTGGTCAGCTAGTCGCTTTCTTCAGGAGATGGTGCAGGGGACTCTGGATAGCAATTTTTCACCTGTAGCAAACAGGGAGTCCCTCCTTGAATCAGGTGAAGCCAGGCAAAGTCCTTCTTTTGGTGAAGCCCAAGTGTGCAGCTGGTGCAGTCCTTCTGAGTGCGGTTCCAGGTGCAGGCCAGGGGTCCAGCAGGGCAGTCCTTCTTCTTCTGTTGTTCTTCCATGTTGGATGTGGTAGGGAACTGAGGTGTGGGTGCAGGTCTGCCAGTTTTATCCTTGCTCCTGGGTGAAAAGCAGGGGGGTCCTGGTTCTCCAATCAGGTGCAGGGTCCTTCCCCCTGCGATGACCACTTCCTGGGAAGTGTGGCAAAAATCAATCCCAGGAGGCAACATTCTCTAAAAATCCATCATGGCTGAATCTGATTTGGGGAGGTTACATCTGGCTGAGCCCACCCACTGGTGTGGCTAAAAATCATAAACACACCCCTCTCCTGCCCTCTCCTAATCTAATCAAGGGGGCACCTAGGTGTCTGGGGTTGCAGGATGTGGGGGTGTTGCTGGTTGCTCCAAATGTCCTTCTCTGCCTTTGAAGACCAGTTTGGCAGCCCTCCCCCTTCCTGCCTCACCATCTGCTGAGGGGAGATTCCCTCCCACAGGCACATTCTTTTGTGTGAAGCCAGGCCACTTCACACCTCATCAAGGCAGCTTGGCCAAGCTGCTAGAGGCTGGCCAATCAGAGCACAGCAGCAAAAACAATGCAGGGCTGAAGTTGGCAACTTTTCAGGTAAAGTTTAAAACTCTTTACCTGAACAAGTTATATTAAATCCAACAACTGGAAGTTGTGGGATTTATTACAACAATTAATTTGATACCAAATTCTTGGTATGCATCACTTAAGGAGACTTTAAAAATTAAAATAGAGTCTCCCCATTCTAGCCTATGAAGGCCATTTACTACAATGAGGGAAAAAACGAATGTGGCTGTTTTTACCTCACCAAGGCTTATAAAACTATTTTTTATAAAGTCCCTGCTTATAGTTACATGGCACCCAGCCCTATGGGCACATAGGGCACACATTAGCGGTGACTTATATGTAAAAATAAGGTAGTTTAAGGCTTTGGAACTACTTTTAATTCCAAAGTCGAATTTGCATATAACTTTAATTTAAAAGCAGCCAGCAAGGCAGGCCTGCCTTTAAAATGACACTGGGCACCTCAGCAGTGCATCTATGGGTGTACTACCTATGCTGTGGTCCCTAAACCTACATGCCCTACCATATACTAGGGACTTATAGGTAGGTTAACTTAGCCAATTATAATTAGCCTAATTTGCATATCCATTTTACACAGAGCACAGGCCCTGGGACTGGTTAGCAGTACCCAGGGCACCATCAGAGTCAGGAAAACACCAGCAAAAAGTGGAAAATGGGGGCAAAAAGTTAGGGGGCCTCTGCAATCAGCCCTGTTTTCTCACACAAGCCCCCCCCAGCCCACACGCCCAGGAGACTCAGCCCAACCCTGGGAGAGTCTTCCTGGCTTGTTAGGCGAGGAAGACAGTGAAGAAAACTGGCTGTCCCTTTGCAGGGCCTACTCTGCCTTACATCCTCCTGTCATGGTCACTCCCTCTGGGTAGTGAACCCACCCCAACAGTGAAAGGACCCATCTCAAACTGAACCTTCCCTCTAGGGGGGTCTTCCGCCTCTCTCTCTGCCAACTTGGGTAGTGAGGTGCCCATCTCCCCTACTCCTAACTTTCCTAGGGCAACACCTAGCTTACCCAAAGAGGTCACCCAACACTTGAGCAACCCCACCATGACCAACAGGGTCAGGGGGCCTACTTTGCTATTGGCCCTGGGGTCTGCCTCCCAGGCCAAGTGCAGTGTTGCCAGGAAGGCTAGCACCCAGCAGAGGCTACTGACAGCTGTCAGTACCCAGAACCACACCCTAAGCTCTCCACTGACAGGTGGCTGAGCTGCTTTAGGGGCAACTGTGGGGTCCTGGCACCCCTCTTGCTGTCTAGAGTGGGGGGCTACCACCTCCTGTGGCAGACACCTTCCTTCCACTCTCCCTTCTGTCAGTGCAGAGGCAACACCCTGCATCTGGACAGCTGCCTGACTACTCAGGACTTCCTTGGGGTCAGGTGAGGCCTCACCAGTGCCAACTCTGGGCTCCCCCCTACTGGGGCAGAAGGCCTTTGGCTCCCTGGAACTCTCTTTAAGAGTGGCCTACCCTTCCTTTTCTTGGGGACCCCTGTCTCCTAACTGTAGGGACTGACTCCTCAGGACTTTGGGTTGGGGAGGCGCCCTGGGCGACCGCCCCATCTGGGACCAGACTCACCTCTAGGAGGTCATTGCCCAGGATATAATCTAGGGGGAGGTCAGCACTGACTACCACCCTAAACCAGTCAAGGATACCCTCCCTCTCTAGGGGCACTACGGCTCCAGGTTTGGAGGTGACCTCCCCTGTGGCTATCCTGACTTTCCTGGTCTCTCCTGGGACATACATGTCTGGGGTCACTAACCGGTCACTCACCATAGTGTGACTGGCACAGGTATCTCTCAGGCCAGTGGTAGAGATCCCATTCACCTGAATGGGGTGGAAGTGCCTACTCCCACCCTCAGGGATCACCAGCTTACCATCTGGTCCTGTCTCCCAGCTCAATGCTAGGAGGACTTCATCATCTGAGGAGTCCTCCTCCATGGCTACACTGGACAGCCCAGTGCTAACCACCTTCTTTGGACAGGCTGCATCTCCTCTGAAGTGACCTGTCTGCTGACAGTCAAAGCAAGCCTTACTGTCCAAGAGCTTTTTTAACCCTTGGTCTCCCTGTCTCTGCTTGTCAGAGTGGGAGTGGGATATACTCTCCTCCTTCTTAGGGTTCTGGGGTACAGAGGGAGTCTCTGTGGTGGGCTTACCACCTCCCTCCTTAGGGTTTTGGGGACCTGACCCCCCTTCTTGGAGTCTCCCCCCAGGGACTTGACAACCACCCTGGTTCTTAGCCTCTCATCAGCTGCCTCCCCTAGCTCTCTAGGGTTGGTCAGCTTAGAGTCCACTAGATGCTGGCGTAACCTTTCTTGGGTACAATTGGTCAAGATGTGCTTTCTCATGATCAGATTGTATAACCCCTCATAAGCATTTACTTTGTTACTAATAATCCATCCCTCTAGTGCCTTAAGTGAGGTGTCTACAAAGTCAACCCAAGACTGGGTACTGACCTTCTGGGTGTCCCTGAACTTCATTCTATACTGCTCTGGGGTCAGACCAAACTTCTTGGTTAAGCACCTCTTTATACTAGGGTATGAATCTGCCTCCTCCCCCCTTAAGGTCAGAAGCCTATCCCTCCCTGAGATGGGGACCAACTCCCACAAAAGGGAACCCCAGTATTGAGGCCTAACCCTTCTCATTTGGAGTGCCCTCTCAAAGGCCTCCAACCACTTGTCTAGGCCATTTACTACAATGAGGGAAAAACGAATTTGGCTGTTTTTACCTCAGCAGGGCTTATAAAACTATTTTTATAAAGTCCCTGCTTATAGTTACATGGCACCCAGCCCTATGGGCACATAGGGCACACCTTAGGGGTGACTTATATGTAAAAATAAGGTAGTTTAAGACTTTGGAACTACTTTTGATTCCAAAGTCGAATTTGCATATAACTTTAATTTAAAAGCAGCCAGCAAGGCGGGCCTGCCTTTAAAATGACACTGGGCACCTCAGCAGTGCATCTATGGGTGCACTACCTATGCTGTGGTCCCTAAACCTACATGCCCTACCATATACTAGGGACTTATAGGTAGGTTAACTTAGCCAATTATAATTAGCCTAATTTGCATATCCATTTTACACAGAGCACAGGCCCTGGGACTGGTTAGCAGTACCCAGGGCACCATCAGAGTCAAGAAAACACCAGAAAAAAGTGGAAAATGGGGGCAAAAAGTTAGGGGGCTTCTGCAATCAGCCCTGTTTTCTCACACTTGAAATCTGCCTTGCAGTCTAGCGCTCCAGCGCTACTCAGGGACGCCATAATGCTGTGGTCCAAAACGTCGAGGGAGACTGGAAAGTTCCACAAGGAGGCGAGATCCCCCCACACGGGCTGGCAAAGGCAGAGTAAGGAAACTTTGTTTTTTCTTCACAAGGGAGTGCAATCTCATGCTGCATGAGGGGCATTACAGCCCAAGGCTTGGCCGGTAAGAGGTGTAGGTAGTCCCCCTCCCACCACTGTGTCATAGCCCCTCAGGGCCCCAGATGGTTTTAGATGTGCAGCAGGATGGGAGGGCGGTCCTTTCATCCTGAGCTGGTGCCTGGGACCCTATGTGAAGTTTAGTGCCCCGACGTTGTGCAGCTTTTGCTCACAGTTTGCCTCTACCTATATCCAGCTTTGAAGACTCCTGGAAGGAAACAGCTTCCTCTTCTACCAGCCTTACAGACTGCTAATTTTGCTAAGTAGCACTGGGCAGATCAAGGTGTGGTGTGGGGGGGATGCCAGCAGTGGATTTCCAGAGGTGAGATAAAGGAGGAGTAGTCTTACCACTGCTGTTATGGATCCTACCTCACGTATTCCCTCTCCCCACCCCCATTTTCCGCACTAAGAGTGTTATGCCAGGTGCTTCAAAAGGAAAAGAGCATGGGAGGCCCTGCAAAAGCAGAAAGATAGGGGGCAAAAAAGTAAACAACCAAATCGACTCACATTCCTACATATTTGAGGGTTCATCTGTAACAAATGGGAATGCTCCCTTCTCGCCCCTTGCCACATCAATAAGAGACTTGGGGCCAGATGTATCATTGTATCCAATAGCGATTACCTAATTGCGATTTTTTGCGAATCACAATTAAGTAATCGCTATTGGAATGTATGAAACTCCATGAGTTTCATACTGCGATTCGCAAGGGCTCGCAAATGGACATACCGCATCAATATTCATGAGGTAGGTTGCAATGTGTGAGCCATTGCGAATGGCTACAATCACAGGAATGGTGGCCTGCTGGGGATCAGTAGATATTCTCTCAGAACTGAGATAGAGTTGGTTGACTTTGTTGGTAGAAGTAGCACTTTCCCAGATTTGTAACTCCATTTCTGATATTTCTTTATTTTTTTCCCTTCATTTTTTGTTGTGAGGCAAGTGTGCTTACAAAATGTTTCAGGTACTGACTGTTGCTCAGTCCATATTACATTCAATCATTTTTCACCTACTATGGCATTTCAGAGATAAGCGAAATGAAAATCAGCCTGATAGGAAAAGACCAGCCTGCACTGCCAGGACCGCTCCCCTTTGAGAAGAAACACAAGCAAGCCTTGACTAGTTTCAGCCTACATAAGCTTCCTCAATGAGGTACAGCTTGATTCCTATGTCACATGAGCACACAACTGTCTTCTGGGCCTACCTGTAGCACTTTGGGTGTCACACTGAAGAAAACACAGAAGTGATGGGCTGAACACTTGAAAAAAGTCTCAGCTGTTGGCAGTTGGTCTGGCTGCATTTTAGTTAATTGTTTTTCACTTTCAGTGCCACTGAAGACAAAGACCAACTCGTTTAGGAACAGTCTAGCACGAACTGTCTGACCAAGTCACCTCTAATTATGAAGGATATGCCTGAAGAAATTGGTATATAAAGAGAGATAATTCCAGAAAGTTGTGGAGAGTGAGGTCATAAATACACATGAAGGTTGTGAAAAGGAAGGAAAATACTGGAGGGAGCAGTTTAAGGGTACCATTGTAAGGAAATGAGACAGAAAGGGACACACAAGATTGATAAGGAAGGTCAAAGAAAAGATGGATACTGGAACTGGAAATAGTAGAGTAGAGCAAATAATAGAAAAGAATAAGAAATAAGAACATACAACAAGAATAAGAATAGAACAACTGGAGTCTAAGGAGAAACAGTTTTCAGTTATGGTAAGAATATCTGTGTCACTGAAACTATCAAGAGGAACCATTTGGCTGCTATACTATAACTTGAAACATCAAGTGTGGAGAAAGAGCTGACATTTGTGAGAGGTGAAAGAGAGATAATGTCTAAAGAGAACATGAGGATTATTGGCAGTAGACAACAGTGGCGATTATCTATGAGTAAGGTAAATAAGGAAAGCAGGTGGGTATTTTTTAGGTGTTTTAGCAGGGAAATTAAAATTTCTATTTTATTGGATTTCAAATGCTGGAACCCAGAAATTAGCAGCAAATACATTAAAAATGCATTTAGAGATAGTGTCATATAGGGCGCACGTGTTGGTGAATAGTAAAAGACAAAAGTATGGTCCATTAGCAGAGAAGTGTAAACACAGTGCAAAAGAAGCATAGAAGACAGTGAGGGAGAGAGTGTATATTGCCAGAAACAAGCCTATACCTGAGAAAATGAGAAGAAGATAACTGCCCGACAAGTAAGCTGATTAAGAGCAGCAATAAAATGCAGGAGAAAAAACAAGACCAAAGCAAAGATCTACCCAAAGAGTTAAGCAAATGGAAAAATGCAGCATTTCCACATTGTCTAAAGAAGCAAAAACAGGGAGGTTGAGAAGAACAGGTAGCAAAGGATGTTTTAAGTGATAACCCTGAACAATATAAATGAATGGATCAGTCTCAGTTCAGTGAGCATATTGAAGGGAGGCAAAGTAAATTAGAGTAGAGAAAAATAAATATTTTAAGCATGTATGCGGGTATGTGTGTACTATTTCCATAGCACAAACGGAGTCGAACGGCAGCAGAGGCATTTGAGGGAGTGTGGGGGTTGTAATAGGATTTTTTGCAACTAGCAAAGAATCCAATAAGGGGTGTTTAAGACCACAGATACATTACTGAAAATCTAAAAAATACTATGAAGAGAGGTATATTGAAGAGTTAGGCATTGATGGTAATTTGCAACAGGCAAACATAACAAACAGCAATAAGAGTATCTTTGTGAGTGAATGTGGAACTGGGATAAGCGGGATTAAAAAAATATGTGATATTTAAGTCACAGATTAATGATAATATTTAGGGCAGTGGCAAAGCAGTGACACTGGTGCGGTGGAGATTGAGGGCCTGATATACAAAGATTCCCTTCACAAAAAGTGGCTGTAAATTGTGCTCTGACTTTTTTCTAATAGAATCTGGCTTTGAGAACTGACTTATGTATTAATAGATCGGATTGCAAGATGAGAATTCATAGTGAGTCACATTATGCAGGCCACATTTTGCAACTCACTACGAGTGGTCACAGTCACATTGGTAGTAACCTGCAATGGACAGCAGACCACCATCCTTGTGACTGCTCCTCAAAAAATAAAACTTTATTTAGAGTTGCCCAAAGCTGCATTTTTAAAACAAGGCTTCTTTTCGCAAAAGTTTCAATGAGAATTGGGAGGTGTCCCCAGGACCACTGCCTATTCCTTATGACCCTTGTACCCCAGTTCACAAAGGCAAAGGGGTCCAAACAATATGCCTTCCGTTTTGTCAATAATTTACCCCCTAACTTGGGAGTAATCATTCTTCAATGGCTAGGGAGCAGAATTAAAATAACAAACCATTGACACAGAAGGGTGTAAATCTTAATTTGGAAGAGACGTTCACAACATGTCACATCCCCACTGTGATTTGTAATACATTTACTGACATTTCTAAATAATTAAATGGATTTAGTAAATCTAAAAATGAGTTTAAATGGTTACAAATCCTTTGATTTAGTGTACCGGATGGCTTGAAACAGATAACAAAAAGTTTTATACGTCTGGTCCAAAGCCTGTGAGAGGAGGTGGCAAAGGTATGGCTATGTTGCCCCCTATATCAGAAATAGAATTGTCAAACCAAAAAAATCTGTGGGACTACCAGGTCAGATGAAGTCTAGGTCAACAGAGAAAGAAAAATGTGCAGAGAAAGTGAAGCAAGATTTCAAAGATCATTCAAGAAGAAGTAGCGCAAAGACATTTTAGAGCAACTGGCCAAGTTGAGAAAGTGACAAAAAGTAGAAACGTTTCAGGTGAGTGGGCTAGTAATGGATTACGGTAAAACAAATTCAGCAGAGAAAGTATGAAGAGTGGAGGGTGGGTTAAAAGAATTTGGAAAAGGAGTAATTTCAGAGACAAACATTAGTTAAAATCAGAAACACTGAATAAGTGATGTCACAGCTGACTAAAGTGAGAAAGCTTGAATATCTACTTTCATATTAAAGAAGTTTTGAAAGTTTGTTGCAGATTGTGATGAACGAATAGTGGCATCTGGAAAGCATAAGAGTTGTTGGTTGAGAATTGTAAAGAGACATTTGGAGAGAGGAGTAAGCACATTTTCAGTAAGTATCCAGTATGCTGAGCTTTAGTCTCTTGTGCTATGACCTTAGTCTAGAATTAGGGCCACTGTCTCTCTTCCTGTGCATTCTGAGGCACAACCCCCGTCTTTTCTTTTTAAATGATTGCTGTTTATTATATAATATATGCACTCCATTTTATATTTCTCATTTTTTGTTTTCATTCTATAAAAGGGGTTAAGATATATGAGAATAAATAAGGGTGATGGCTTCAAAATGTTATGCTAGGTAATGTCACATGTTTTTATAGCACAGCAGTTGCCAATTTCTTGGCCACAAGGAGCTGACGTGACTTGATGTGACAGGTTGGCCCTCAAGGCACATGTAGCCTAACTGTCCACCTCATGACAACCTGTCTTACCCTGCGATAACACAGTTCTGCTTTCTTAATGCTTGTAAAGTATCCTTTGTAATAATACAGAGGTAACCACGGCTTTCAAGTGAGAGATCTCATTGTCATTCACAGCATACAACTGGGCCAAAAAAAAACATCTGTTCATTTCCATCCATAGAACAGTTATGAACCTTGTTTATGGGTTTGTGTTATTTTTTTATACGAAAGACAGTCTGTCACCCCTGGGATGGCGGTCCCTCCTTCTCCTTTGTCCTACATGTGAAGCTTGATCTACAAAATAACCATCTCGGAGAACAAAGTCCATGAACGTTTTGAAAACACAAATGCAGAGTCTGAAAGAGACGTTACACACACAAAAAGTAAAGATGTAGAAAATCGGAAAAAGCTTGCAGTGTCATTAAGCAATCACTATTAGCTCTTCACAAAGATTTGCCAATAGTGATTGTCTATCATTCTGTCATTGTGACCTCTTATCCTTCTTAGGCTGAGATACTTTGGCCCAGATTTAGTAAAGTTTTGTGCGAACACTTGAGCAGCAATAAACGGTGCCTTGGATTTCAAAGACTTACAGATGGCAGCAGGGATCAACTTCCATCCACAAAAGGTATTTTTTGTGGAAAAGTATGTTAGCACACTGCCAGATGTCTTTGCTTTTCAATTCACCAAATCTTCAGTAATCTGCACAATTAATGGGTTGGGAATTGTACGAATATCGAAAGATTTCAATCAAAGCTGTAGCTATTAAGCAAGTAGATCCTGAATTTGCGTGGAATTTTAAAGCTGGGTGTGCTAAGTTGTGCAGTGGTGCTGTTTTGACCCAATTTTGTTCTTGATTGTGCGAACCAAAGCATTTCCGTGTTCTAATTATCATGGCTATGGTTTGCACACTTAACATATTTAAATGTTTTTTTGTGCCTATTTTTGAATTGTATGTGTGAAATGTATACCCATGTTACAATTTAGCATACTGGTGTTCATTGTATAGCAAAGTATTGTTCTATTAGCAAACTAAAAACTGCAAAGTTGTGCCTACAAACTACAAATTCTGTGGTATTTCATTTGTAAAATGATTCATACCTAAGATACATGCAATAACTTGTATACCATAGTTCAACTTTTTTCTTCACAATTTATATTTTTACATTTTAAACGTAATCGTACAAACTGCCCCATCATGCATTTATGACAACAGATCAAGAAAGCTAAGAAAACAATTACAATTTTGTATCCAATGTTTATACAACTAATTCTTAGATTTATCATAAGTAAACGGAGAAGACAAGAAGGAATTAAAGAATGAAACAAACAAATAAAACAACAAAAGCTATAAAAATCCTTCCTTTTTTTATCATACACATTTATTTGATTGTTATTCAATTGTTTTCTCACATTTATACAACAATACCATCATTGTTATACGTTTTTTGGAGATAAACATTTTCTCTTTCTTTTGATAACCCCATTGATTGTAGTTAAGGCACTCAACAGTCATATTGTCCTATAATTATGGTGTTCACATAGTTGAAAAGCTTTGCAGCACTGCCATTGATGAGGCGAAATGTCTTACAAGAACAAATACCACTCTATGACAAATACCTGCTAAAACAGTATATTATTGGAACATTTCCAAACTATCTGGCTAATTGAACCAACGGCCCATAAACAAATTAGTTGATAATCAATTAATCTTTTTCATGCATACAGGAATTTAACTCATAACCACAATACAATTAAAAATATATTGTTCAATATTATAAATTAAAAATTGATGTCTAAGGGCACAATTAATACCATAAAAATGTGTATGGTTCCCAAAATACTTCAAAATATTCCTTCACTGTTACACAAAAACATTTAAATCATAATTGCCTTAATAATGTTTGAACAAAAAAAACAAAAGCAACAAGACGTATAAAATAGGATAAGGCCCAAAAGCTATTTTAGTTTGCCTAGTTTTGAACAATATCAAAAAGCTTTTCTTTCACTGAGGCCATTAAAGTACTGGTTTCAAAACTTCAATAGTGGAATTTCAGAATGATTTTGTCAAATAAATGTATCTAATCTAAAATTATTAATAAACGATATGTATGACTTATTTTATAATAATGGCAATTCCCTAAGAGCGTTACTTAAAGAAAACAGAACGAAAACCTTTGATGAAAAAGCTGGATTTCTTCTGGTAGTTTTTAACTCCAAGATGTTTGTTGGTAATTGTTTCATTTGGATCTCCAGGACTGAAATTTAAACTGGAGGTGGAAGAATAATCAGTTACGTACAATTGAAGAAACGTTTTAGAGCATAGAGTTTAAATGGTCATTGATAATATACCACATCTCCCTTATATATGTGAACTACTTAAAAATATTTTGTTCAGTGTTGCTAGGGTTTTGAGACTTTTTCCCAAAGTTAGTTGGAATGAAGCAGATAAATTCATCTATGGAACAACAATCTATTAAAGAATTGTCTGCTGCAGGGCCGACTGTAGGCTTGACCGAGCTATGCAGTAGTTCTGCTCCGCCTGATTCTTAACTAACCTACGCCGTAATTCCAATCCACATGACTCATAATCAGGACATAAGTAGTCTTGCTTCTTTCCAATGTGAGGTTTAGCTGCAATGCAGAGAGGTGAATGCTATGACCTATTCAAAGTATGGCAACCTTGCAGAGTTGGGAACAGGTCAGCTGGTAGCCCTGGGTAGAAGAGGTTGTTTCTTGCTTTTTCTACCACAATGCCCAATACATGCTCAGAATGGAAAAATAGATTTAAACCCTGTTTAATTATTTACCAAGCCTATAATGTTCAGATTTCCAACAGAGAACGTTGTTCTTTTTTCCAGTGATTCACAAATCACATACATTTGTTCAAATGATTCAGGACAGCTATGCTGCCTTAACTTTACAACGTGAATACTTTACTTCCCACAATGCAATGCACACTTTGCTATTTCTTAATTACCTGACATTTTTACATTAGGGATGGTGCTTCCGCCTTTACCGTTCGCTTTGAGACTGCTTCAAGATTCTTTGCAACTTTCTAAATCTTCCCCAAGCTACGTCAGTAACACAACAGGACTGTCTAAAGAGAATGCTAGTGAGAGAAGCCCAGATTCAATAGCATGCAGCTTGCAGACCCAGTGAGAATTGTAGTCATCATAAAATGTGCATAGACAAGGGGCTGTGTCATGTCCCCATTCTGTGCCTGTGTAGAGTGAAGAATGTGTCCACTCTCTAGCACATAAACTATCTTGAATTCATGTTTGAATTCCGAACTTCAGCGTTCAGAAACTCGACTATTTGATGTTTCCAAGCAATGCGATCCGCAGCACATTCATTAAATCACAGAGTTACGGTGTTTGGCACATTTGCTGCATGAAGATTGCTTTTCAAAACAAATGTAGGCCTCCCTTTTGCACGTGTATGTGTGTGTGTGCAAAACACGGATGATGCAGCCCTTGGAATTCTGCCTACCACATAGGCCACATATCCTTGTGCAATACCAACAATAAAATACATCTATACTAAGATTGTCCTCTCTACAGTCTTTCCTTAGCTGACTTCCTCAGAACTTAATTGACAAAACAATAGCATTCATTTTCATGACAGTATTGAACATTCTGCTACTCTGTCATTTGCAGTATGGGCTATGGGCCAGGGAGTTTCTTCATGAGCTGGATATTCTGACATGACTCAATCATGCCCACTAGGCCCTATTCTATGCGAGCCATCCTGCACTGTGGGATAGGTTCGGGTATTTTTGTCCCAGCTGATTCTGGTTTCCTGTGTAGATCAACACATTTTCCTTCAGCTGTAAAAAAAAGGGGGGGGGATGGTTACTTCAATTTGCTCTTTTAAAGCTCATCTTATATCTATCCCACTTCATTAACATGTTACTTATCATTCTGAAAAGATCTTTCAACATGATTGATCATGCAGTCATGCAGCCCTTCCAATTCTTAAATGTTAGGTAGAGACATTTGGTGTAAATGGGCATTTATTAGACAAGGCCAGCTATGGACAGTGTGGATGTTATCCAGCATGGACCACTTCCTGATTTGAAGGGTATTTTGTATGGCTTGAGAAACAAAATAGCTACTTTTGGTAATTATTATTGTAAAATGAATCACCTTGAATGGATATCACTAAAAAGCCAAAAGATTTAATGGCAAATTAATATTGAACGAAGACAGTCCACAAATCAATATCACTCGGGTTTTTTATAATACCTGTTAGAAATGGGGTCTTTGGTTGACAGTCAGGTTACCCCCTGTTCAAGCAAGGACCCTCACTCTAGTCAGGGTAAAAGAGAATCACCCTCAGCTAACCCCTGCTTACCCGCTTGGTAGCTTGGCAGAGCAGTAGGCTTAACCTCAGAGTGCTAGGTGTAAAGTATTTGTACCAACACACACAGTAACTTAATGAAAACACTACAAAATGACACAACACCGGTTTAGAAAAATAAGAAATATTTATCTAAACAAAACAAGACCAAAACGACAGAAATCCGACATACACAAGTGAAGTTATGAATTTTTAAAGATTAAACTCAAAAATAGCGCTTAGAAACAAAAATGCTTCGATGAGATGTTAACACGGAGTCGTGACGGAGTCGTTCCCAACAAGCCGACACCAGCGGCGCCGGACACGGAGTTGTGTAGACCCCCAAGTACAATACCTTTGGGGAGAGTGAAAACAAGCCGATGCGCGAAGTCGGGAATCATGGCGTCTATGCGAAATGTTGAATCCGTGCACTTCGAGCGGCGTCGGTCACGACGTGGTGCGGCGACTTCCACGGAGTCGCGGACTTCAGCGGGGCTGTTGCGGCGTCGGGCCTGCGAAGGGCGTCGCGTTCCAGCGAAGGTCACGGCATCAGGTGCAGGAGGCGTTACCGGATTCAGCAGCGGCGTCGGTCCGAAGTCGATTTCCTTGGATTTCCACCAGCTTTCCTTTCAAGGGCCCAGGACCTGGATAGGGCACCACTTGTCAGAGCAGGAGTCTCTCCAGAGACTCCAGGTGCTGGCAGAGAGAAGTCTTTGCTGTCCCTGAGACTTCAACCAACAGGAGGCAAGCTCTAACTCAAGCCCTTGGAGATTTCTTCACAAGATGGAAGGCACACAAAGTCCAGTCTTTGCCCTCTTACTCTGGCAGAAGCAGCACTGCAGGAAAGCTCCACAAAGCACAGTCACAGGCAGGGCAGCACTTCTTCCTCAGCTATCAGCTCTTCTCCAGGCAGAGGTTCCTCTTGGTTCCAGAAGTGTTTCTAAAGTCTGTAGATTTGGGTGCCCTTCTTATACCCATTTTAGTCTTTGAAGTCACCTTTCTTCAAAGGGGACTCACACCTACTTGTGAAATCCTGCCTTGCCCAGGCAAGGCCTCAGACACACACCAGGGGGTTGGAGCCGGCATTGTCAGAGGCAGGCACAGTCCTTTCAGATGGGAGTGACCACTCCACCCCTCCCTCCTAGCAGAGATGGCTAATCAGGAAATGCAGGTTACACCCCAGCTCCCTTTGTGTCACTGTCTGGTGTGAGGTGAAAAACAACCCAACTGTCAAACTGACCCAGACAGGGAATCCACAAACAAGGCAGAGTCACAGAATGGTTTAAGCAAGAAAATGCTCACTTTCTAAAAGTGGCATTTTCAAACGCACAATCTTAAAATCAACTTTACTAAAAGATGTATTTTTTAATTGTGAGTTCAGGGACCCCAAACTCCACATGTCCATCTACTCTCTAGGGGAATCTACACTTTAATCATATTTAAAGGTAGCCCCCATATTATCCTATGAGAGAGACAGGCCTTGCAACAGTGAAAAACGAAGTTGGCAGTATTTCACTGTCAGGACATATAAACCACATTACTATATGTCCTACCTTATCCATACACTGCACCCTGCCCTTGGGGCTACCTAGGGCCTACCTTAGGGGTGCCTTACATGTAAGAAAAGGGAAGGTTTAGGCCTGGCAAGTGGGTACACTTGCCAAGTCGAATTTACAGTGTAAAAATACACACACAGACACTGCAGTGGCAGGTCTGGGACATGATTACAGAGCTACTTATGTGGGTGGCATAACCAGTGCTGCAGGCCCACTAGTAGCATTTGATTTACAGGCCCTGGCACTTCTAGTGCACCTTACTAGGGACTTACTAGTAAATAAAATATGCCAATCATGGCTAAACCAATTACATACAATTTACACGGAGAGCATATGCACTTTAGCACTGGTTAGCAGTGGTAAAGTCCTCAGAGTTGAAAAGCCAACAGCACAGAAAAAAATAGGAGGCAGGAGGCAAAAAGACTGGGGATGACCCTGCATAAGCAAAAGTCCAACAATACCTTTGAAGTTTAAATATTGATCTGCACTTATATCGACCTTACAGTATTGACTACCAACGTATAGACAAGGTGACTGAATGTGGCATTAAGAATAGTACATTTTACTTCGCTATGGATGCTTGTATCAGTGATATAATGGTATCCAGTACAGTGGAGTCGATATATAATTTGCAGATCAGTCAGGGCTGGACTGGCCTGTAGGGCAATTAGGCAGTGTCCGAAGTGCTGGTGTGACAGGTCAGTATCAGTTAACAGTTTATATTTGCATAAAAAGAGTTACAATATTTCTAGCAAACATGTCTTTTGGCTAATACAGCCAAATACACCACACAAAATTCATGAACTTTAATTCACCAAATTCGAAGGGGTGGTGGAAGTGACATCATGGACCCTTTCATTCAAATGACATCGCAGGAAGTGATGGCACATGCACTTTGACACTTATGATATCATAGGGAGCGATGCTGTATGTTCATTGACCCTGATGTCATAACAGGAAAACAGTGAGAGTCACAAATTAAACTGACAGCATCTCTAGGGGAAAATGAAAATCTTAAGCTAATCACACAGAGTCCCTGGAGGAACTCGGAAAGGCTCATGGCTCACCCCTAAAACCAGGTAGGTTTTTACACACATTTTGAACATAATTTATGACCTATCACCAAATCCAGCATGAAATTATCACAAATAGCACAACTTTAATCAATTCCAAGTAGAAACATCCCAAATAATAATGCAATACCTCTTACCCCTCTCAACGTGCGACACCCCACCATCTCCTGTTGCTGTACAGACGTGCACTACACATTATATTTGATTTACTGAACAATACGCATTTTCAACTAGACCCTAGTCAGTAAGCTACGAAGAAAGCAACTTCACAAATGATACTTTGGGAACAATGAGAAAAGTTTCATCCATAGTTCTAGGAAAAAAACCAATTAGGTCACAGTGCTCTGTGCTCTGCAGAGTCTGCAGTAAGCAAGAGAGGAAAAGGCATTCATGGGGGCATGATTGGGAGGAGGAACAAGCAGGAGCAGTTGCAATATAATGGTTCACCTATTAGAAAATGTGGCACAACTAAAACACTTTAGAAAACACTTTTCTAAATAAGTTAGGAAATAATTTCAAGTGCAATATTATTAATCTGTTCAACTAGAATTCATCGTAAAAATCATACCAGTAATACTCAAAACAATTTGTCAACCAAAACTGCAGATTAAAAATAAACTTCCACACAGGAAAGTCGGCAAGAGAAGATGAGATTTCGGAATAGATTGAAACGTTACCATTGTAAGAGATGCAGAGACAACAGTAGGCTAGATTGGATGCAGGGTGAATAGAGGGCAAGCAGTGAACGACAAGATGGATTTGAGAGCCTGAGCGCTGAGATTGGGATGGAACATTTAAACACATGAAGAAGAACAGCTCTGGGAGGCAACGCGATCATTGAAGTTGTAAACAATAGAAAGAAAATGACACTGTAAACTGAAATGGAACGTAGCCAGCGGAGTAAGATGAGATGGGGATAAATATGGGCCTAAGAAGGACATTTAAAGAGAAGACATATAGCCAAATTACAAATTGATCAGAGTGCTATCAACGATAGAGACATATAAGAGTGGTCAGATGAATGTACTGATGTCAGGGTCACTGCTCATCCATTTTGTGGCCCCAGATCAACCCCTGTGCTTTCCCGGCCAAAAACAAAATATTCTTCTCCCAATCCTTATGAGAAAATAGTGATCAAGAAACATTTTATTTATCTGATTTGTTGCACTGAATTGTAATGTTGTTATTTACAAACCATTACCGAGGGAATAGTCGTCCAGGGCCTCAACAAAAGTATGGGCCCTACGTTATCCTTTCTTTTCCAACAGTTATGGTGTGGAGCAAGGTAATTTGTGGCTTCACCCCTACAGGTAACAGCAGCAATACAAATGTGTAACCGACATCATATACTCTGTGTACCTTAACATTATTAATGTAAAGTGAAACATCAAAACGGATTATTGGAGATGTATTCACTGTGGAAACTAGTGTTTTATATATCCATGTCTTCTAATATTGAATTTTAACATGAGGATTTGAAGTTCACATTCACATTTACACTTGTATTTATGAATATCTTGCATTTTTTTTAAAGCACATTGGATATTTAATCATGAAGTCATTTATTCACGTTTTGCATGTATCCTGACATTATGGGCCTCATTACGAGTTTGGCGGAGGAGATTACTCCATCACAAACATGACGGGTATATTGTCCCCCCGTATTATAAGTTCCATAGGATATAATGGAACTTGTAATATGGTGGACGGGATATCCATCACATTTGTGATGGAGTAATCCTCTCCGCCAAACTTGTGATGAGGCCCTATGTTTGTACTTATAATTGTATATTAGAAGTTCACATGGACAATGATTAACTAAAGTTAGCTGTACTAGGCCTTTATTTTAACAAGAGATTTATTTTTCTGTGCTGTTCATGGTCTTCTTTTGCAGGTGTGCATTCGTGGTTTCTTAGAGAAAGAAGCATTGTGTATTAGAGATAGAGAGGTCTGAGTAGAGAAATATTGGCAACAACAGGACGATTTAATGAGCAGAAGAAGACTCTTATCATCGTGTATCAGGAATGAAGGTGCTCAAGGTTAGCTAGGTTGTTGGAGCTCTGTGGAATGGGAAAATCAACAAATGTTGCAGATGTGCCATGTGAGAAAGAGAAATAATTGGGTTTTTGGTGAAGCGTTTAGAGATATGGATACTCCTGGAACTTTCCACTTTAAGTTAGTGTTCACACTCTTAGAGTTACGGCAGAGTCCTTTGGACTTGGAGAGGTGAAGACCTCCCCACATACCCTTGCCCTTAGAGTGTATAGCCTTATGCTAACGAGTCCCCTTTTTTAGAATATTTCTACTGAAGTCTTCTGGATGCTGATACCTACCTTGCTTCATTCCCGAATCCTCTGAGGCTTTTATTCTGTACTTTCTCATTTTAGCTTAGAACATGAATTAGATTAGCTTTGATTTGTTCATGTCTCGGATGAGTAATCAAAATTAATTTAATGAATGTCAATTCCTGTTTCTTAGTATCTGTATTGCTCTGACTGTAATTCTTGCATGCCTTATGCTATTGAATCTGAATTTATTTGGGCCTTTCAGCTTGCCGGTTCTGTTTCTGTACCATTATAATTTGATTTTGATATGCACGTATATTGGATTGATTACTAATTTGTAATAAACCTACTAACCTTTCCATATTGATTCCTGGTCCTTGTGTGGCCAAATGGGCTTCACAAAATTTAAATTGTACATCTATTGCTACCTCTCTTGCTTCCCAGTCAGCTACAAGGTAGTTCAAATGCACATTTATATAAAGATGCATTTTGTTTCAGCGGTGTGTAAACTTTCATTTGTTATACTCGGCTGGATGGAATTATTTCCTCTGCTTCATTGTGAACCAGCTGTTGAGGAGAGTCAATACTGTATGAACCCCCACATGGAATGAGCAAAGAGATTGTATTTTTCAATTGATAAGATAAGAATCTACTTGAATAATATATAGAGGAGACAACGCGGAAGCAAAATGAACTGCTACCAAAATCTAGAAATTGTAGTACTTAGAAGAGGGGAGATTGGCTGATAAAGAAGTTCCTGTAATATACAAGGCAAAACCTGTAGATCTGACTTTGTGTTAGGGGAAATATTTAGTAACAGTTGGGCACCTTCATGTGTACTAGAAAGAAAATCCCATAACAAACCAACATCCTGATATATCATATTTGAAAGCAAGGAGTGGGGAACTTTATCTAAAGAGTTTGCATTAATTCTATCGTCAAACACGAGTGCAATGGAACGGAATTAGAAGTTGACGTTTGTTTTGTAATTGTTACATTTAAAAACATACATAGAAAAGTATTGCAAAGTAGATATTTTTGCCATAGGGCTAATATTTTAAATGTTTAAAAAAGGGTATGTGTGCAAACATCTTTATTTTTTTTAACAAAATAGACTTCAAACCCCACATGCAATCACAACATCAAAGTAAAACAAGTGAATGCACAAGATTGATTAGGGAATAGCGCAGTGTCTAAATAGCTCTATACAGAAACACCACAAATAAAGCCATGAATCATGTTGGGACAGAAATGTCCTGCATAAATGAAGACATGTAACACTGCCCTGAGTGCCCAACTCTACTGTTGTGTGGATTGCCAATGCTTTTTTTTTGTCACAGACGAACACAGATCACATGTGTATGCACCATGACAAAGGCCTGTCTCATGCATTGTGGTCTTGTTGGCCAGGGATGGCATGCCAAAGCGCTACTCTCATAGTGGTGGAAGGCTACCACCTTCAGCAGGAATTAATTCACAGGAATGTACGCAGTGGTGGCAGCATACCGTCTAGTGATCTGTAGTAGTGAACAGGACCTTTTTCCCTTCTGTCACTGGAGTGAGGCCTACAGGCTCTGTCACCTTTTTAAAAGTTTTGCTGCTATGTGCTTAACCCGTGGCCCACATCAGGTAGCTGTGCAGTGCTGCACAGCACAGAAGCAATGACACTGTACTGGTAGTATTTGTGTCTGGTAATGGTACATTGCAGGGATAGAGCAGCACTGTGCAGTATCTGTGTGCTCAGTGTATGTACAAGGTGTATGTATGTCTGTACGAATTACATAGTTCAAGAGATGTATTGCTGTGCAATGTGTGCGCAATGAGAGCATACACTAGATGTATGTGTGCTTGCGTGAAGTACAATACGTAAAGGGTCAAGTGTTGTGCTGGGCACACTTGGTAAGTATAGGTGCTGGAAGTGTGTGTGTTTGTAAAAAGCACACCCTGGTCAAATATAGAAAAGCTGCAAAGCTGAACAGTGCATATGTGTTTGTGCAGAGTGCATGTGTTACAAGCATGGAGGTACTAGTGCTAAACAGCAAGAGTGATGTACACTGTGTAAGTGTGCCTGCAATGGTACATTACAGAGAGGACCCTGGGTTCCAGTGTGGGAAGCCCTGGCCTCTCTGATGAAGACATGAGCAGGAGAGGAATCCCCCCAGATAGATTTGTATATTGCTGTATTCCTGTGAGCTGGTTGGGACAAACAGACAAGCAAAAATTAAGAGGCTCCCTTTAGTCTTCAGGAGACTGCCCTTTGATTCAGAGAAAGATTACACGTAAGGTGTCTGAACACATATCCCAAAGGGAGATGGGGCTGATAAGGGAATCATAAAAAGTAGGGCTGGGGGATTGGGATTAACCTATTGATGTACTTATCACTGTGGCTGACATCTGGTGCAAACTCTTGTCACTCCCAAGAGTTGTATATTGGGACAATCAGCTTTGAAGTCTTGCCTGCTATGACAGACAGTGTTTCACGAGGAAAGAAGAAAAGGAGAAGTGTCTACTTCAAAAGACACTTTTTACCTCAAAGACTCAGACCCTAAATTACATTATGGTGTCTGGAAATGGACTATGAAAAGGGGAAGTCGAGAATCCAAATTTGGTCATCTGATTGGCAGCCAGGTGGGTTGTGTGAAAGGGGGAAGCTCTGCAAGACTTCTGCCTGTGACCAGGACTGGGGCAAAGGCTTCCTAGTCTACCTGCTGGGTGATGGGAATTCACCCAGGACACCAAGATCACCTGCACTGGAGCCTGGAACACCATCACCTGCCTGCTTGCCAAGACCAGATTGCCCTGGGAGGAAGAGAAGAGAGTTGGAGGGAGCAAGGGCCTGTGGGGAGCACTGTGAGAGGATTCCCAGAGTGAAGTGTGATGCTGTTCACTGATCAGGTCGACCTCTATGTACCATTTTGGCACATTGCCCATGTGCTGTGTCAGCTCTGCAACACCCATTTACCAATAGAGGGTTGCTGGAGGATGAAGCGCCATGTGGGCCGGAGTGAAACCTTACTGCCATGCTGCAGTGACCCAGTATGCCAGAGGGGGCCACTGTTTAAGTTACCACTGCTAAATAGCTGGGACCCATGACCGTCTCAGTGTGGACATTTGCACCAAGAAAGTTGGTGCATGTGTTTTCCAAGTACTGTGGCAACTCTGTATGCCAGAAGGGGCTGCCGGTACCAATGTGCCAAAGAATCTGGGTCATTATCCAAAGAAAAGACTGAGGCTGTGTTTGATGGGTTGGACATGCCATGAACAACATTGAACCCTAACTGGGCTCTAGTCAGGTATGAAGAAATGATTACACCGAGCCCACCCCAACCGGGTAAAATGAACTTACTGGGGCTTTGCGAACAGAGAGCTGCTCCAACAGCAGAGAAGGATTTTGGCATTGCTGCCAGGACAGAGAGCATGCACTGCTGGTACTGTTGCGTGGGTTGCAAGCAGCCAGACTTCTCTTAACTGAGCAGGCGCTCATTCCGAGGGCATCCACTGTGCCACTGAACTCCTCTGTGCTGCGAGAGTGGATAGGACGTGAACTAGACTATTCGCGCCCAAGGGTCATGTTGCTAACAGTGCTACTACACCATAGACACCTTTGACAAAAATCTTGAAGAGTTAAAATGGAACTTTTGAGGGCAGTCTAGTAGCATGAATTCTCTGAATGTGGCCACCAGTGAATGGGGAATAACCTCAAAATGTTACACGTAGGAGGGTGGGACAGGAATTTCCCTGAGAACTACCAGAGACCCAGCCTCAAGGGGGATTGTCTTGCTGCTTCTGAATGTCATATATAGAGTTAGAATTAAAATAATAATTTTGTTTGCATAAAAGCAAGTATGTGACTAGATATTGTTTTATAGGTAGCACTGTGTGACCTTTGACTTATGAGTCATGCTCACTGACCTGCATCTACACTTCCCCCAAGGGATTTTTGACTGCTCAAACACAGCTACCACTGAGAGTCAAATGCAGAAGGGGTACTTTGCCCAGTTGCTCAGGATATACCTTGGATATCAGGCGTTAAAGGCCTCGAACACCATGGTTGGGTCCAGTAGCCCATGCATGCCCCGTGGCCCTGTGAAAGGGGTTCTCAAAAATCAGCAATCAAAATGTGTTCATGCCAGTGAAGTACATACATCACAGGACATGCACTGGGATTTAGTTACCTACTTTTGTCATGTTAAGTCTGCATCATGATGCATCACTGGAACCTAATGGGAAGTCAAATGGGACAACATACTGTGGTGAGTAAAGAAATACACTTGTTTAAGGGAAAACAAGTTTATTCGCAGGTTAGTTCCCAGTAGCAGAGCGGTGACTTCCGGCAACCAACTGACACTCAGAGAGGCATAACGTTCTAGAATTCAAACAACAAAGTGAGTCAGCAGCTCGAGCTCACAAGTAGCGTGTGCACTGCTGGCACTAATCTTAAAAACGAGACCAAATACAAGTATGCAACACTATGACAAATACCCATGCCTGCAACAACATAGCCATGATGAACAGCCTGTCCAAACAATTTCAAGCCCTGAAAAACATGTGAAAGCCATTGGATGAAAAGGGCTGGCACAAATACCACTGTCTGTACTTTTTCTGCTTAACTTTTTTGAAGTATTGATTACATTGTTTTGTCATTTACAAACTGTTGGAAGTGAGAACATATTTCAAAGACTGGGAATGTATTTGGCTGACACACTACATTTTTTTCAGGGAACTTACAAGTTCGGTACAGCTTGGGCGATACCAAGAAACCGTACAACATTGACATTGACAACAGAAACATGGCAAATGGACAGCCACACAGTGTAAACCTCACAAGGACGGGAAGAAATATTCTTCTACAGGTAAGAATTTTAAGTGTGGTGTACTCTGTGTTCATTAATTGTATTTGTTATCAATACAAGTTATATAATAAAAGTGGATTTGCACCATCAAATGCCTTTGTTATGTTACCAAAGAATTAACACCGACCAGCAACAAAATACTTTTATTGAGGTTTGCGAAATGTTAAAACTGCTGTCCATTTCTAGTACTGAAAATTAGAACGTCTTTCTCCATCTGGTTTTTAATTTTTCTGTGTACGGGTATTTCTTTATTTTAATTGTAAGCTTTTTTCTTCCCTCAATCCCGCTCTCACACAACTCCCCTTTGGAAATGTGAGCTGACACTTTATATGTTCTTCATGCAGCCAGTTAATAGGTATTGGTATTGTTTGTATAACACCAAAAGTGAGACCAAGGTTCAACCAGAAATTATTTCGGTTTCTATATAGCCGACTTTATTACGTTAAAGTAGTTTCTGTGATAATTCCTTTCTCTTGGCTTCTGTAAATGGAAATCAAAATAAACTTCAAACCATGACAATTGTAAATGTTCTTGTAAGCCCTTTACTAGTTTATCCCATGTTTTTGACCTTGAGCTATGGGTTCAGGTGTAATTATCTATGCTCGATTTATTTGAAACAACGTCTCTCCTAGGTTTCCATGGCTAACAATGTGCATCACCTGACCATTAGCCAGTCTGAATTTTTGCAGTATACCAAGAGGCCTTATTGATTTGTAAAAGGGTCTGTATAAGTGTTACTGTGTCCTGAAGAAAGTGCTTCGAATTGATATCGCGTCCAGTCCTTATAAATTACATATACTTTGGACACGCCGGAGGTCGGTGAACCCTTTGACCGGGTTTGGGTTCTCCTCATCCAAATAATTGTCGGATCCCCCAAATCAATAATCAATAACCATCTATAATCAATTAACCAATACTCAGTTAGTAATCAAACAACTAATTAGTTAAACGGAAAATCAGTAATTAAACACACCATGACCTTTCAGTCATGAATAACCACACCTGTTTATTAAAGGTTAATGAGTTTATTTCCCTATACTAACAAAGCTAACACAATATAAGTAAGTCTCAAAATCAAATGATATACATATACTAACATTACTAGCTGCCCATAACGAGGGAAGAAACGCAATCTACGCAAAATCTGGATTATAATGCACTCGGTTATAGCAATGCAAATCACTAATAAAAGTAACTGAATTTGACTAATTGCATACATTGGTCAGCATAACAAGATTTCAATTCAGCATGGTGCATCAAATGAATACCTCAACTAACCTCTGATTAGCATTGGCATGTGGGGCTTCATGCGAAAATGAATTTAATCAACATAAATTTAGAAACTTCTAGCTTAGGCTCTGTCAAAATAAGCAGTTGGTACCTAAGAAGGAAAATACGATGAATAATACATTTATCCTTTCATAATTACCAAATACAATCAGCATTCAAGGTAAGTCTTCGTCCTTCAGGTACCGGTTCGATCAGCATGGGGCAGATTTCAAAGGGGCAAAGTTTAAGTCAAGTTTTCCTTGCAGCAGCAAGGAAAATGGGGCAAAAGTTATTGTATGGGCAAGACGGGGTAAAGTTAAAGTTAAAGTCTCTAGGGTGAGAATTCTTTAAAGTCTCTCTCTCTGGGATAGAGAAAAAGCATCAAAGTGTCATCAAAATGGCTTCTTGAATCTGGCTTCAAAATGGCATCAAAGAAAATGGCTGGCTTCTCTTTGTCCGGTGGGTTTAAGTAAGAAAACGTTCCAAATTCTTCAGGGTATTCCATTGGAGGGTCCATTGGGTGGTTTCTCTTTAACCAATGAATAATGTCCTTCTCTTAATGTTCACCTACGCATAAGGTGTCCTTGGAGTTTTGGAACACAAGTAGCAACAAAGTTTGCCAATTAATTCTGTATCAGTGTCTTTATTGTCTGCACCTGCAGAAACTGACCTTGCTTCAAAAGGGGATGGAACTTGCCTAGCACGCAACTTTAGAGATAAGTGTATTAGTCATTCTACTGGAAAAATACAGCTTTTAAAGTTGAAAACATGTCTTTGTTAATACAAGTGAAAACCACGCAGTTAAAATTGAGACCAGGCAACTAGGCCAAAGCCTCTGCTAAATTTAAGCTAAGCATATAACAGTTTTGACGAGAAAATCATAAAATACAGCTGCAATTATGACGGATTACTACATTGTCGAATCTTCATGTTTAATCAAGCCCGTTTATACTAATGGCGACCTACTTCGTGGGTACATTTTCTACACACATTATTTTTCTTTGCTAAAATCACATTGCCTTATACGATTTTGTTACATGATATATGAATGTTTGTTAGCCTTTCTTTTTCTGCTTCATCAGAATCAATGAACAATGAAAATGATAATCAACCCTCTCTGTGGGATTGTGATGAAATATACCACATTGCTCATTTAACTTTGCAATAGGTTGATGTTATTCTCTCTCTCTCTAGATAGATAGATATATATATATATATATATATACATATATATATATATATATATATATGCTATTCGACTTAATGCCATTCCACTATATACCGCTCCACTCTGTGCTATTCCCCTGTATGCCATCCCACTGTATGCTACTCTTCACCTCTTCAGTGTATGCCACTCCACTCCATTCTACGCTATTCCATTGGATACCACCCTATTGTATGCCACTCCTCTGTATGCTTTTGCACTCTAACTCATTACAGGGTACAAGGGTACACTGCTCCAGTCTACACCACTTCACTGTATGCCAGGGCACTGTACGCTACTCCACTAAACACTATTCCAGTCTAGGCCACTCTACTGTACACCACTGCATTCTCTGCTATTCACCTGTATGCCAATCCACTGTATGCCACTCCATTCTACGCTAGTCCATTAACACCACTCCACTATATGCTAGTTCACTCTACCCCACTCCACTGTACACTACTCCAGCCTACACCACTCCACTCCAATCTATGCTATTATACTAAACACCACTCCACTATACTCTACTCTACGATATTCCACTGTACGCCACTGAATTCTATGCTATTGCACTGTACATAACCTCAATCTTTGCCCCTCTACTGTATGGTATTCCACTCTACCTCACTCCACTGTACACCACTCAGTTGTAAGCTATTACACGCTACTGCAGTATATGCTATTGCAATCTATGCCATTCCACTGTTTGCCCCTCTGTCTATGATATTCCACTGTATGCCACTCCACTGTATGCTACTCCACTCTACACCACATCAGAGTATGCCACTCCACTCTACCTGACTCCATTCTATGCTATTCCATTGGACACCACTCCACAGTATGCTATTGCACTCTACACATAATCCAGTATGCTCCACTCCAGTTTACACCACATCAATGAATCCCACTGCACTGTATGCTACTCCACTAAATACTATTCCAGTCTATGCCACTCTACTGTATACCACTCCATTATATGCTACTCTACTCTATGTCACTCCAGTGGACACCACTCCACTCAATGCCACTCCATTGGACTCTGCTTCACTCTACACCACTTCACTATCTGCTATTTCACTCTATCCCACTCCACTGTATACTACTCCAGCCTACACCACTCCATGCCACTCTACGCTCTTCTACACTATACCACTCTAATCTTTTCTACTTTACGCCGCTCCACTGTACTCTACTCTATACTGTTCAACTCTACCCCACTCCATTCTATGCTGTTACATGGTACGTAACTTCAATCTTTGCCCCTCTACCTTATGGCATCCCACTCTACCCCACTCCACTGTACACCACTCCACTGTATGCTATTACACTCTACCCCGCCCCACAATACACTACTCCAGTCGATTTTATTCAATTAAACTTTACTCAGCAGATTTTATAAAAATGGCTATACAGGTAAATGTACAAATAATCAACATTAAAAACAAAAATAAAAACAGATTTAAAAACAATCTAGTTTAGTTGTTCCCAACCTGTGGTCTGAGGACCCCTGTGGATCCACAAAGCCTCCTTCAGTGCGTCCGTGACTGCTTAGAAAAGTCACTAAAATTAACAGATTAATAAAGTGTATACATCTGATGTGGATTGACTACGCTTTTTTAATCCTTGCATACCCTGTGGTCCACTTGTATCACCTCAAAGTCCTTTAATCAGCCCAGGTGGTCCTATTTCAAGTGCTTCACTCCGTATCCCAATAGCAAATCCTAATTTAGTTACGGTCACTGATTTTGGTACGCTTATTTGTAATACTCCATCTTCTGAAGGGTATTTGTTGTCCTGGAATGTGGCAGGTATTAAGAGCAAACTGCCTGATCCGGAGTGGGTGGCTTTTGTGGAATCTTATTCTATCTGCATGTTCCAGGAAACTTGGGATACGGATGGTGTGTATAGGCAAGGTTACCGTTCTTTTATAAAAAAGGCAATCCAATCACCTAGGGGAAGGGCGGTCGGGGGTCTATGTAACTGGGTCAAGTCATCTGAGATGGGCAGGGTCAAGGAAATTGCTGTTGATTCCTGTGATATTTTAGCCATAATAATACAGACTAGGTCTGGTACCCCTGTGCTGTGTATTAATATCTATAACCATCCAGGTCCTCTTAACCAACAGTCTGATACCATTCATCGCTTGCATAATGTTTTATCAGAATTCCATTCTAATTATCGAGTCATCATTGCGGGTGATCTTAACGCCCAAATTGAACTTGGCTCAGCCTTTGCTGAGTCCACTCAGGATGAGGACTTAGTGTGGAACATCCCCCCACTTCAATTTCATTCTACACCACGTATTCCTTCCCCTAGGGTGTCTCGGATAATAGACCTTGCACTTTCATATGGCCTCCGTTTTGGAAATGGCCGATTTCCAAACGATAACCCTGCTAGACCCACTTTTTTTAGAGGTAATTATAGCAGTTGTTTGGATTATGTCATCTTGGATTTGCGAGTTTGGCATCTCATAACTAACGTAGAGGTGGGTCTTCCCCGTACTAGCGACCATGCCCCCCTGCAAATTGCATATAACATAGCCCTGTTTGATCTACCTATTGGTTTGGTTGGTCGAAGTGATCTGTTGAAACTTTCCACTAATAGGCATGCGGTAAAGTGGTCTTCGTTTCTGAAATCCAACTTATTGAATCATAAGCTTGGCATTATGATGTCCTGTCACCAACTTTTTGAGGACTCAATCGTATTATCTTCCGCAGAAATTATGTCCGCCCATGCGTTTTTTTTTGCAGAACTTAAGGAGCTTTTCACAAAACCTTCTAAATCCCAATCAAAATCATCTACTCCTAGGTGCAAATGGTTTGACAAAGAGTGCCGGGTGGCCAAGCATCTTCTATCTGTAGCCTTAAAGTCAAAGAACCGGGATGACATTATATATGCGAGAAAGAACTATGGGGGTCATTCCGAACCTGGCGGTCCATGACCGCCAGGGCGGAGGGCAGCGGAAGCACCGCCAACAGGCTGGCGGTGCTTCCTGGGCGATTCTGACCGCGGCGGTAAAGCCGCGGTCACAAAAGGGGAACCAGCGGTTTCCCGCCGGTTTTCCCCTGGCCCAGGGAATCCGCCAAGCGCTGCCATGGGGATTCCGACCCCCTTCCCGCCATCCTGTTCCTGGCGGTAATTACCGCCAGGAACAGGATGGTGGGAACGGGTGTCGTGGGGCCCCTGGGGGCCCCTGCACTGCCCATGCCACTGGCATGGGCAGTGCAGGGGCCCTCTAACAGTGCCCCATAAAGATTTTCAGTGTCTGCTTTGCAGACACTGAAAATCGCGACGGGTGCCACTGCACCCGTCGCACCCCTTCAACTCCGCCGGCTCCATTCGGAGCCGGCTTCATTGTTGCAGGGGTTTTCCCGCTGGGCCGGCGGGCGGCCTTTTGGCGGTCGCCCGCCGGCCCAGCGGGAAAGCCGGAATGGCCCCCGCGGTCTTTTGACCGCGGAGCGGTCATTCGGCGGGAACCGCTTGCCGGGTGGCGACCGCCGACCGCCGCGGTCAGAATGACCGCCTATGTGTCTACTCGCTATCGAAACTCAAATATGAGGAGCATTTATGGGAGTGTCTGACGGAGGCAGCTAGTTCTCGCGACGCCAAGCTCTTTTGGACGTTGGTTGCGCGCAGCGACCCAGCCCTGTCATCCACTCCTGAATGTCATATCGACCCAGGAACCTGGTTCCTTTATTTTTGTGAATTGTATGGTTCTCGGGTGGATTTTTATGATACTCCTACAGATTATGCACTGTGCCAGCCCGAAATGCCGCCCTTCACCTTGAAAGAAACAGAGATGGCAATTTGCGCTCAAAAATCTGGTAGGGCCCCTGGCCAAGATGGTATTCCCTCGTATCTGTATAAAACAGATCTACCAGCATGGACCCGATACATCAATAGGGTATCAAACACTGCCATGGCAACTCGTTCCTATCCGGTTTCGTGGAAGATGGCGATTATTGTCCCCGTCCATAAAAAAGGAGACAAGAGCTCCCCTGGGAATTATACACCTATTAGTCTATTAGACAACTTGCAGAATTTTTTTTCGTACCAGTTGCTAACTAGATTAAAACAATGGATAACGAAAAATCAGGTCTTAAGCCATCTTCAGGCAGGATTTAGGGACAAGATCAGCACCATTGATCAGATCTTCCGATTTACCATCATTAAGTGGAAGACCGTAGACGCAGACAAAGGCCACTTGTTTGTGGCCTTTGTTGATTTGAAATCTGCGTTTGACCTTGTCCCACGTGCCTAGCTTTGGGAGGTTCTTAGCACCACCGGTGTTCCGGGTTCTATGATTAACATCATTAAGGATCTTTATTCTGATAACTGTGCTAAAGTCTGTTGGGGCGCTATTGGCGATCTGACTCCTGCTTTTCCAACTGTACGGGGTGTGAGGCAAGGCTGCGTCTTGGCGCCCACCTTGTTTCTCTTGTTTATCAATGCTTGTTTACCATACCTCCTAGACTGTCAAAGCGATGCCCCTAGCCTGGGCGGGCAGAAGATTCCTTGTCTTCTGTTTGCAGATGATACCCTACTGTTATCACGTACTGCCATGGGCCTCTCTAGGCTGCTCTCCAGATTTCTGGAGTTTTGCACTGACCATGTGCTATCAATTAATTCAACAAAAACAAAATACATGGTTTTTGTAGATATTAGGCAAAAAATGAAGAGGCCTGTATATTTAGATGGTGTCCCCTTGGAAAGGGTGGGTACCTTTGATTACTTAGGCATTAAGGTGGAAGACTCGCATCTTTGGCATGCCCAACGCCAAAAATCTTTATTATGCCTGAAGCAGAGGGCGGGTGGCATTGTCAGATTTGCCTCTAGTTCTCCAAAATTTGCAATATCCCCTGCTCTGGAAATATACAAAGCTCAAGCTAGGGGGGCCGCCTTATATGGAGCTGAACTTTGGGGCCACTGTAATTTGGCGAATTTGGCTAGGGCGGAAAATCAGTTCCTAAAAATGATGTTAAAGGTTCCTTCAAGTACCCCATCCTTGCCCATTCGCCTTGACTTAAATCTTTTTTCAATTTCACAGATTGCTGCCTTAAGGCCCCTGCTGTTTTGGATTCGGCTGTGGACAACAGATGCCCTAACCCCTTTTCTTTATGGCCTTCTCAATGTGGTGGGCCGCGATTCCAGTATTAAAACTAAATGGTGTGTCTTTGTTGAACAATCTTTCTCTCGTCTTGGCTTAGGGTCCTTTTGGCAGGACCCTATTTCCATTCCTAAAAATGCTGCACAGCTGTTAAAGGATGCTTTCTGGCATAATGTTCAGGTTGGACAATTTGTTAGTTCTATTCCATTGTCTATGTCCGACAATTTTTTACTTGTTAAATGTCATTACGAATTCGAGCCCTTTATGGACGCAAAGTTATCTCCATTTGCTCATGCCCTTTTTATTAGGTTTAGGATCGGGTCTCTTCCTCGGTGCAGTTTTACGTACAAATGGTCCAGCTCATCTAATAGATCTAAACAGTGCCCGATGGGTTGTAAAAGTGAAGAAACCGCTTCACACGTTTTCTTCCACTGTCAAGCGTATCATAAACAAAGAGCACTTTGGCTCATCCCGCTTTGCAAACAATTAGGGGTTAGATCCTGTCTTCATGCTGAGAGAATTCTAAAATGCGACCCGTCCGTCCAGATAGCTCTACCAGTGGCAAGTTTTCTTGAGTCAATCTGGCGGTTGAGATTAGCAATTTTAAGGAACAAAACCGTGTAGTTAATGTTTAGTTTTATCTATGTATATTTATTTAATTTGGATGCATGATTGTAGTCCTTGTTGTATAGGATATAGACTTTGGTTCGGTTTATTATGGTTTACTTATAGATCTATGAAACTGATCCTTCATTTTATGTTGTGAGAATTTTAAAATGTGATTCATCCACCCAGCCAGTTTTACTATTGGTAAAGATTTTTGTATTATTCTGACATCTGAGGTCAGCAATTTTAAGGAGTAAGTTTGGGGAACTAATTTTTAGACTTATTTATGTTTATTTATCAAATTGGACGCGTGATTACTCCTCAGGATATAGATATTGGTGTATTATATTCTTAATCATCACTGTTTTATGGAGCCAGTTTCCTTATTGAGTACAGCCTTTCATTATATTAAGTGATGCTTATCTGGCTGCTTATTTTTTGCTTGTTTTTAAACTTGTCCTGTTTCTTTTAATTGTGCTTTTATTTTTATTTTTAGTACCCTCCTGCTCCTATGAAGCTCTTTTTCTCTTTGTTGTGTATTGTACTTTAATGGGTTTTTTTTTACTTACCGAAATAAAGTTAAATGAAATGTGAATAAAGTGTATATAAATGAAGTGACCAAATGTACAAGTGAACATTTTCAAACGTACTCTAAATGTCAGGGAATTTGAAATTGGAAGCTAAAAATTAAATTAGTATCCTCAGATTCATTTGTAGGAGCAGTGTATGTGCATCAAACAGAATATAGTATGGACGATGTGTGGCTTCAATTGAATTTAGAAAAGTTTCAACCTTCCTATTAAAATTAAAAAAATTATATTTTTATTTTATTTGTTTGCAAATTAAATAAAATATGTGTTGTCATTTGTGTACGTGTTTGATAGAATGCTTGTTTCAGTATTTTTTTTGTATTTTTTGTGGTTCAGATCATCAACAATGTTTAGGGACCAGGGTTTCCGGCTTCCAGTAATGACTCAGTGGGGGGGTCCCCATATTTCAATAATAATTCAGTGGGGGTCCGTGGGTTCCAGTAATGATAATGTGGGGGTCACCAGAAGTCAATAGGTTGGGAACCACTTATCTAGTTCCTTCCCTTTATTAAAGGATCTGCATAAAAACACATGTGCCATAAACGCCAAAGCATACAAATAGTCCATGGGTATCATGCATATCATAAATACCAATGCTTTTCATAAGACCTATTGCCCCCCTTGTAAAGGCAGCTCCAGTGCATACACATAGTTCATGGATACAGCAGCGGCCGCTGCAAATGTCAAGGGGGTGGGGACGATAGGGGAACCAATGTTTAAAAAAACATTTTCATTGCGCCGCCCGTCTCCGGCCGCCTCAGAGTCAGGACTGGTCTAACACAGCCCTGGGGTCTGTGCAGTTTCTTCAGCCTGACTGTGTTTAAACACAGCCGGGCTGGAGAAACCTAAGTGCGCATATGTGTTTGGCCGGCCTGAGTTGGCTGGCCAATCACACATGCGCACTTAGATGGACTCTCTCCTCCTCCCCCTCCCACCTCCCGTGGCCCTGTCCCGCCCCTCCCTGAACTGCTGGCTGAGTCAGCAGATTAAAAATTAAAGAATAGTGCAATTACTGTTTGGTTTTTCATCTGGTGGTTCAGCCAGTGGGGTGACCCTCATCCGCCATTGCAGAGGAGCCACCCGTGTATGAATGTCATGCATATCATAAATACACAATACTTTTCCTAAGACGTATTGTTGCCCTTATAAAGAGAGCTACATTAAAACATACACACTGGTCTTCAAGCTCAGGCAAGAAGTGCAATGCAATTTTATAGTCTCTAATATTCTGCACAAGAAGAACTGGCTTAAGATAATAACGCATAAGATTCTTATAAAAATCACAAAACAATATAAAGTGCCAAGTACTGTGCTTAGACATGCCATAACAGAGACAAGGCATGGTATCAGTGGGGACAAGTCTTCACATTAGGAAATGCAAGCAGGTGATGGGCAGTGCACACACAAAGTCTAATTAAGACATAACTATGGTAAAGGTTATTGACACATGACAAATAGGATTGACAGCCTTCATAAGGATAAAGTGACTTTGGAGCTCCCATCCATGTTTAAAGAATGTCAACTTAATTAAGCTTTTATCAAGATATAATATCGTGAGAGGATTTAGCAGGCCAGGCAAATTAAATAAGGAGCTAAAAGACTTATTTATATAGGAGAGCCAGGGAATTTGAGAAACATGATCCAGAGTAAGGCAGTCAGAAATGATTGATTTTGTAAATCTTGTTACCTCCTTGGTCCATATAGAGAACCAAAGTAATAATGGTTTCAGTAAAAGTAGGTCCTCTAAGTATTGAAGACCAACCTCTTTATGGACAATCAGGTCAGACTCTGAAGCGGAAAGGCATAACAGGTGTTTTAAAAAAGAAATTTGCCTCAATCTGTATATGGTGACCAGTGGTATACCACCACATACCTCCCCCAAAAACAGAGACAGAGGCTAAAAATTCCTTAGCAGTTTCTACTCATCTTGGATCTGGTATTTTGTACATGCTGGAACCAAGCAACATTATTCGAAAATAATATCCCAAAGTAAAAGAAAGAGTTAACAATGGTTATCTGAGTATTCCCAATCAAAAAAATCTACTTTTTGCACGTTTTTCCTAAATGTCAAAGTACAGCTTTTACTTTTATTAATTACCAGTTTATTTGATTCCATGAAGGTCTCAAAAGCATCCATCAGTTTCTGCAAGCTGATGGAGGTCCTGGATAATAGAACAGCATTGTTAGCATATAATAACACATGAACAGAATATATGAACAGAAAGGCAGGTGATTGTAGGTGCATCCGCCTGCAGAGCCTGAAAAGTACCATTGACCCCATAAATAAAAAGCGAAAACAAGAGAGGAGCCAGTACTCCACCATGTCTTATCTCTAAATGGGGGAATGCATTCATCAGTTGGGCCATAGCGGACCTTTGATGATAAATTCTCATACAGACTTGAAAGAAAACAAATTATCTCTTCCAGGGCCCCAAGACTAATCAATGATGACTGAAGGATGGCATGATCCAACAAATCGAATGCACTGCTTAAATCAGCAAAGAAGAGATAAATGGATCCTGACTTAGCTCTTGTATACTTTCCAATCAACAACTCCTGATTAACACATAGCTCGACCATCCACAGGCCCTTCCTAAAACCAAACTGTTATTTTGGTAAAATGGAATTATTCTCTGCCCACTCCTCTATTCTCATCAACAGAATTTTACTCATCAGTTGAACTAAACCATCTAGAAGGGAAATAGGACAATAACATTTGGGGTCTAATTTATATCCCTTCTTATAAATAGCTACAATTATCGAGACAGTCCAGGAAGTAGGGAACATACATTCTGCGGCTGCATTCAACACGTGTGTCAGGATAGGGCAACCATAAATAACTTGCTGTTTCAAACACATCGACGGGTACTTTGTCTGGACCTGGAGCCTTTCCTGCTTTACTTTGCTGGAGGGCAAGGAGAACCTTCTCAAGAGTAATAAATAAAGCAGGAAAATTCCTGCTTAGGTCCCCTCCACAGCTTAATAGTCAGCTATCCTCGTGATTTGAGTTAAAAGTAACTGAAAAATGGGCTATCCAGGTTTCACAAGGAATAAGTGAATTGAGATCTGGGATAGCGTCGCTCTTTAAAAAGGAGCATTAACCGTTTCCCAAAATACTTTGGTGTCCTTTGTCTCAGCAGCCTGAATCAATTTATTCCAGGCTTCTTCCTTCAACTCTTTCTTCCTAACCGCCACTACTTGCTTATATGTTTTGAGGAAGGACTTAATAGCCAAATGATCTTTAGGGGAACAATAAAGGGCCAACATCAGGCGCCAAGAGGCCTGAGAACATAGATGATCAAATCACCTTGGATTCTTTCCTTTCTTGGCTCGCACTTGTCGCATAAGGAGAAAGCATATTATGCCAATAATCTTATAGAAGGTTGATAACATCTTTCCATAATCAACCTCCTCTCCTAGACAATAATCCAGTTCAACAAGGTTACTACTTACAGCTTGATGCAAAATTCTACTAGGCTCTATGCCTTCCATTTCATCCAAGCACCATTGGGTCTCACAGGTGCAATATTAACTGTACATGTGTCCTCGACATTTTTTGCAGCCCAAAACAACAGTGGTAAAACCATTGGATTGTGATCACTAATTGCAATTGGAATAATACTGGGAGAAATAACCAGGTCCGGGGTGAAGTAGATATCAAGATATGGTCAAAGATGGTATGGGCATTCCTACCTAAAAAAGATGGGGTCTGCCCCCCATCATCATGCCATTTACATCCTAACCTAAGAAGGTCATGTTTGAAAATGAGGGAATTCAATGCATACCAGTAGTCATGGTAAGGAAAGTGTAAAATACTATCACGGTCCTGACTAGAAAGGTCACATATCTGCTTAGCTGGAAGGGGGCATACCAGAATCACATGCCTACATCAATACATAATTAGAGTGGATAGGTTGCAGTAATGCTTATAATCCTACATCAAGGGCATAAACCATCATGCTTTGGGAAGCATTGAATGCATTGTTATAAAAATTGCCTACCACCAGGTCAGGACCATCTTTCATCATTAGCCTCAGGAACTGAGAATGAGGTGCAACAGACAAGGACCTTTTAACTTTTACCGAAAACGTGTTTGATGTTAAAATCTACAGTCCCCCTTTAGTACGCCCAGCCGATGATGGAACAGCATCCAAAAAGTGGGAGAAAAAACCTTCCTTGTGGGTGAGTTCCACACACCAGCTTTTCTGGATGAAGATAACATCAGATAGTGTTAGAAGGCCAGCTTATTTGACAGCCCACACACATTCCAAGTAACACATTTGAAACCATCTACTAGACCCTTCAGTGCATTGCTCAGTGAGGTCTCAACCAAAGATGATTCAACAGAATCAAGGAGCCCAACATTGATACTGATATTCAGGCAGTGAGAAGGGACCAATGGACTAGGTAAATTAGAATGAAGAGGTTCCATTGCTAAAACCAAAGGATTAACCCCAACACTGTTCCCACACCCAGGGAAGGGAAAGAAGCCCTTCTATTATTATGTCAATCATTATTATCCAATGAACGCAGGGCCTAGTACCTATTAGGCAGAGGTATAGGGGGATTTGGCAAGAAGCTGCACCTTACCATCTGTTGCTTATTTATTTTACCAGTAGGCGGTACAGAACTTCTAAGGTGGCGATAGAAAAAGCCCAATGGAAGTAATGCAATAGTATCAGCAGATGGGGCAATTGGCATTGACCTTTGCTAAAGACTCCCCTGCAAATCTAGGTTGCTTAAACACCTTCATTAGCTGGCCAATCCAGCACACATGCCTTGTCTTCAAAATTTGGTTGGCCCTGTTAAGTGGAAACATGTTTAGAATGAAGCCCATGAATTACTTTGGTCATTAACCAGTAGCTCCACATAAGGACAACAAGCCGGGGGTAAGTCAATAGTCACAAGGTCACTATGATCCTCAGTAGCATTTCTCTCAAGTCGTTCAAGCAGAGATATAGGCCTTTGATTCAAAGAGAGAGAAAGCTGAAGCTGCTGGTCGTTCTGGGTACTAACTATAGGCAACAATTTATCTGGCTGCAGTGTACTGTCCGTTGGATTTACTGCTGGGGTATGATGAATGTGGCTAAAAAGGGTTAACACTGAATTACCACTGTGTATAATACTATTTGTACCATCACTAAAAGGGGCCCCTGGCCATTATCCCCTCTGCATATGACTGACTGTATGTCCCCTAGCGCTGACTTAGACTGCGGTAGACAGACCAACGAGTCCCTCAGACCAGTCAGAAGTTTCTCAATTGACACCAGGCACTGAATTATGAGAGAGAATGAACTTTGAATATGACAATTAACCAGCTTATGAAGATATTCCTAGAAAAGTGCCAAGGCCTCCAAAATGGGTGCATTAGGAGGTGTGGAACGAGCAGTATCTTTAAAGTCAGAGACACTGATAGTAGGTTGAGTGTCGGGTTGAGCTGGCCCCTTTTTTATCTCCTAACGTCTTTTCCTCCTGGGTGGGGAGCTCTATCCTGGGGGATACTAAAGATAAACTATTGCCCTGCCCAAATTAATGATCTGCAGTCCTATGAGCAGCTCCAGAGAGGACTTTTGGTTCATCAGTAGTTGGTGGCAAAGCCTCATTGGGGGACAGAGCAGATTTTTCAGGCGGTGATAAGATGCCAGGAACATCCGAGCCAGGAAATATAGTAGTAGATAGATGACATTTAATGTTCTCTGTTTCTTTGTTAAAGGCACTCACTGATTTCCTGATACAAGTATCCATTGTGATGTTACCACCCTTAGCCACCTTTGCAGGTAGAGAAGCTTTTCAATTACCCATGATAAAAAACAACAGCAAATGTCAGAATAACCAAGATGCCCACTTTGGAATCATAACGATGGGGAAACAAAGAGCAGTTAATAGTAAGTTGGCAGTAATTGCACAGTACCTTATGGGCAGTCAGATGAAAGAAGCCAAGAGGGCTGGCACAGCCCAGCCTCATCCGGTCACAGATGGACGCAGATGGGCCTGCTCTTGGCCTGGTCTTTGCCCAGGCTCACATCCAGGTGCGTCCCACATGCAATATGCGCTGTGGGAGGTGTAAAGTGCTTTTATACGTTCGGCGTGGGGTAGCAGGCCGTGGTGGCCCCTCCTGGAGCATTAAGTCAGTGCAGGCTGGGACAGGAAGTCCTGAAAACACCAAACTCCTTCCATGAATGACCTGCACTGCAGGAGGTGTAAATCACTTGTAAGCGCACGCTGCGAGGTGACAGGCTGTGGTGACCTCTCCTCCTGGGGCACTAAGTCAGTGCAGGCTGGGACAGGGAGTCCTAAAAACACCACACTCCTTCCATGAATTACCTCACTCCAGTCTAAACCACTTCACTGTACACTACTCCACCATATGCTACTACACTATACTCTATTACACTTTACACCACTCCACTGGATGCTACTACTCTATACTATGTCATACTTTACGCCACTTCACTGTATGCCACTCAGGTCTATGCTACTCCACTCCACTCTATGCTAGTCTATTTTATGCTGCTCCACTCTATGCTACTCCACTCTAAGCCACTCCACTCTATGCCACTCCACTCTATGCCACTCCAGTGTACTTTCCACCACTCTATATAACTCCACTCTACAATACTCTACTAAATCCTATGTCACTCTACTAGAATCTACTCCACTCTGTCCCCGCACACTCCCCTGTACAGATTTCCACTCAACTCAATGCCTGTAGACTCTATTATACAACACTCTACTCCACTCTATGACAGTTTCCAACACTGTACGACACAGCACTCCACTCTACTGTATGAGACGCCACTCCAATTTATAACAGATTCCTTGAATCTACACTACACAAATTCAATGTTTGCCACCACATTATACGTGAATCCACTGTACCCTACTTCACTTCACGGCACTCCACTGTACACCACTCCACTTTACGCTATTCCATTCTATGCAATTCCACTCTTCTACACTTCACTGTACACTATTCCACTCTAAGCTAGTCCAATGTATGCTACTCCACTTTGCAGCAATCCAGGCCACGCCACTACAGTGTACGCCACTCCACTCTATGCTGCTCCTTTGTATGACACTCTCCTCCACTCTATATATCTCCATGCTATAAAAGTCTACCACACTTCATGGCACTATACAACATTCTACTACACTCTATCCTTGTACACTCCACTGTCAAACTCTGTATTCCCCCATGCACATTCACTCCAATGTACATCACTGTATTCCAGTAAACAAAACTTGTCTATATGACACAGCACTCCACTCTACTGTATGAGATCCCACTCCAATTTATAACAGTTTACTACCTATGCTACACCAGTACACTCCACTCCATGCCACTCTACTCTACGATACATCAGTTCACTCTATTATATTTTACTCCACACACGACTCCACTAAACTTTACCTCACTCTCCGCTACTATACAACAATCCACTCTACAGAGCTCTACTGTTTCACACGCTACTGTACTCTATGGAACACCACTTTACAACACCCTTCTACACTATATGCCAGTCTCTGACACTTCACTCCTGCCTATACCCCTTCACTCCACTGAACAACATTGTACGCCACCGTACAACACTCCACACTACTCTACGATACTCTAGCCCACTATACAACACTGTACGCAGCTCTTTGTATGCCACTGCTCCTCATTTTACTTCACTCTACCGTGACACAGTACTCTACTGTACTCCATTGTATCCTACTCCACTCTACGCCACTCAATGCCATTGTACCCTATAACACTGTATGCCAATCCTCTGTATCACACTCTACAATACTCTACTGTACACCACTCCACTTTACAAAAATCAACTAGACTGTATGCCACTGTACTCTAGTCTACACCACTTTCCAGTACTGTACGACACCCCAGTACACTCTATCGTACAGCACAGTACTCCACTCAACTGTATGTTAATCCACTCTACTGTACTCCATGCCGCAATAAGCTGTGACACACCACTTCACTCTGACACTTTACTTCACTCTACACTACCCCACTTCAGTGTACTCCACTCCACTATATTCCACTCTACTACACTTTATCCCACTCTATGCCACTGTATTGTACTTCGCTCTATGCCACTACACTATCCGACACTCTACTCCATTGTACGCATCTTCACTCTACAACACTGTACTACACCCAGTGCCTCTTTATGACACTGTACTCCACTCTATGCCCATCCACTTTAGGCCTTCGTACCACACTGTATGACACTCAACGACATACCACTCAACTTCTCTCTATGATACACCACTCCACTATATGACATGGCACTCCACTCTATGACACTCTCATCCACCGCACTCTATAACACTCCATTTGATGACTTTCTGACACTCTACTTCACCCTACTGCCCCCTAAAACACTCTAATCCACTCTATGACAGTCTACAACACCATACTCTACTGTTTGACATGCATTCCACTGTACAACTCACTGTTTCAATCTACAATACTTGACTTCACTATATTACACACCATGCCACTACACTATATAATACTTAACTACACTGTACAATGCACTACTACACTCTACTACACTCAATTCCAGTAAATGGCAACAGACTTTACAACTCTCTTGTCCACTGTATTGTACGACATTCCACAGAACAACTCTCCACTTGCGACACTGGACTCTATGATTTGAAACATATTATTTATTTAAAAAAAAAAAAAAACATTGACATTTAGTGAAAAACTAAAGGTTAAAGCTTAGTTATTGTCAGGAAAACATATTTTCCCTATACAAACTACATTTAAACTATATAAATTTTAAACATTCTAAAGTTATAGTTATAGTTTTAATTTAAAATTTATCCACCACCTGCAAATTATTATAAGTAGCAGACCTCGTTACACACGCTTTTCAGCTCGCTAACCAGACACCACTAACTATAGTTCACCACTTTGTCACTTTTCCATCGCCAGTATTCAGACTTTTTTTGATGTGGGGCACTTTGCACTTATGTCTTAGGCCAAAACTTCCCCACAAATTGAGGATTCTAAAGAAACCCAGGGTTTGTAAATTCCATGGAGGGAACCAGAAAAATGGCCAGAATATAGCAAAGGTTTGGGGGTTGTTATGGTAAGAATGGAAACAAAGTTCTGTGTACGAAAGTGTATTTATTTTTTTGTAAAAATTCAGTCAACAAGGGTGCTCTGCTAATATCACTGTCTTTGTAGCTTGCAAGAACAGGCAGAGTTGCAAAATAATTTTTTTTTTAACTAAGAGTTTGCATTTTTTGTGTTTTTTTATCCACTTGCAGTTTGTAGTGGAAATAGGTGAACAAGCAAAGCTGCACATTTCTGAAAAGTAGACAAAGTCCAGAATTCAGCAAGTCGTCATTTGGGTAGATCACTCATTAATTTCCTTCTGGTCAAGGGATATATAGGGGGTTATTACAGCTTTGGATGAGGTGTTAATCCATCCCAAAAGTGACGGTAAAGTGACGGATATACCACCAGCATTATTACGAGTTCCATAGGATATAAAGAACTCGTAATACGGCTGGTGGCATATCCGTCACTTTACCGTCACTTCTGGGACGGATTAACACCTCCTCTAAAGTTGTAATAACCCCCATAATGTTTATTCTTTGTTGTAGAAAAATGTTTCTTTTTGCATGATCACCTACTTTTTTGGAAGTAATGCTGCTGTTTTTTACTCTATGCACACTATACAGTAGGGGCTAGATTACCACCTTGGCAGAGGGCATTCCTCCATCCCAAATGTGACGGATATCCCGTTCGCTGTATTACAAGTTCCATAGGATACAATGGAACTTGTAATACTGCGGGCGGGATATTGTCACATTTGGGACGGAGTAATCCCCTCTGCCAAGGTCAGAATCAGACCCTAGGACTTTGGTAATCAAGCCCCAAAGCATGTGCTTTGACCTCAAAAACATGTTGAAATTGGCTATACTGCTAATTGGCATATTAAACAAATTAGTTGGCTCTAACCCAAACTTTTAAAAGACCACACTCGGCCCATTTCCTCGCTGTTTTAAAAAAAGGTTAATTGCTTGGCTTGAGCGTTCTTCATAATATTTTCAAGCATGAGTTCCCTAAGAGAAGATTGATGTATTAGAAACTGATCCCTCAGGGACGCAAAAGATCGCCAATCTTGAACTGTTACCCTGCTAGCCATAAGAGTATCCGGATGGATGAGAGTAAGCTGGATATTAGTCTCTACCAATGCAAGTAGTGTCGTTAATGGTATGGCCCCTGGAAAAGCCTTTGAAAGTGTCCCATACCATAAAAATAGACGCTGAGCCCTTATTACATAAAAAAAAGTCTGGCTTCCTTGGCCATGGAATGAATGTATTCTTCATCCAAAAGAGATTTCCGGTCGAATGTCAAAATGTCGCGATCTGAGATTTAGTACTGACCCCTCTACCTGGGTAAAAAGGGGCAAGGGATTGTGATCTGATATACCTCTAGGGTTTTTGGTAAAATCATAAAAGCATATAAGTAAATACTCATAACCTATAATCAATAAGACCACGATTAAAATTAAATGTCTTCATAACAAACATTGATAACACTCTAAATAAAATACATGTACTTGAAACCACATACCAAATACAAATTGCAGAAAACAATAAAATAAAATACAGACCTCAAGACCTCTATTAACCATACCGTTTCCGTAATAAAAGTGCCCCCCTAATAAAGTTTAAAACTGCAGCGCAGACCCCTTGTGATTCCAGGGAAACAAAAATCTAAGGCCATCACGATATGAAATTGGCCTAAACTGTCTCAATAGAGGAAGTAAAAAAAGCCTTTCTTACCGAGTGATAAGCTGCACAGAATAATAAATGTGGACAGTAGAATGATGTGGTATATTATTACAAGGACAAGGCGGAAGATTTTGCGCCCATCTACATTGTAGGGGGAAGGCTACCAAGTAATGTACACTATCCAAATGCAATCTAGACAAATAAAATTAGTGCTGAGTATTTAAAACAAACGCAAATAAAGTTGCAAAACTGGCGTAGGCCTGAGGTCAATGTGTTCGGCAATAAAATGCTGCCTAGAAATTAATCTGTGCCGATTTTCCCTTACCTTACCCCAGAAAGCCTCCTCAATTTGAGTTTTAGTTGATGGTAAAATATGAGCAGGATTACTAAAAAAGGGTAACCAAGCCCAGATCATTAAAAGCTTGCTTAACATATCTAATCTATGTTATTGTCTCAACATTACATGTTGATAAACAGTCTCCTAATATTTATCTGGAGAAATCAAGTTCAGCAGTGCACCACAATACTTTAACCCATAAAAACAAAGGGGCTAGGGCTATCTGATCCTCAAGATAATACAATCCTACCTCTGAATGACAAAAAGAGGTTAATGAACCCCTAGGAACCATAAAAAGTCTCCTAAGGAAAGCATTCTCAAAAGTCTGTAACTCTGAGCAGTCAGTGTATCACAAAACGCATGCCCCACATATTGCAGCCAAGACACATTGGGCTCTGTATAGTGTCATAATCTCCCTGACTGGTTTCCGACCAAGTTTCGCTGTAAATCGAAAGATGCCTTCAATTGCCCTGTTATCTTGCTGAGCCCTTAGGGATAAGAGGGGTTTCCATTTCAGCTGGTGTTAAAGAGAATGCCCAAATAGGAAAAATGTGTAACTTTTTCCACAAAATTTTATCAAAGATAAAAAGATTTTGTCTTTGCCGTTTTTTAGGCCACAAACCATCCCATAAGATTTTTTAAGATTACCTTTCACGTCCAGCGTTACCATGAAATCAACAAAAGCATCAAGGACCTTTTGCAAACTAATTGTGTCCTCGCTAGGAGGAAAGCCTCATCAGCGGAAAAAAATGAGGAAATGAAAAAATTGCCCGCCCTGGGGTAATCTAAATTCTTTTGCCCTCTGGACCTTTTAAATATAGTAGAAATAATAAAGGGGTGAGGATGCAACCCTGACAGACCCCCCCACTTGAAATGATGTTATCAGTACTAACGCCATTAGAACCATACCGAATCTTCACTGTAATATTCTGGTGTAATCTCCTGAGTAAATTAATTAGGGGCTCCTCTACCCTCATGCCCTCCATTAGGTTCCAAAGCTTGTCCCTGTTTACAGTATCAAAAGCAGACGACAAGTCCATGAAGGCCAGACACACAGAACACTTCATGGACCTGGTGTACTTGCTGAGGATTAAGGCTAGGTTCAGCCATTGCGTCCTTGATATTATATCATTTCCACTAGTCCATACCTCCAAACGAGCGTAGAGAACTTTCCCTAACACCTTAACAGTGGAGTCTAAGAGGGGATGGGTCTATAATATGTGGGTCATTTCTATCCCCTTTTTTTAGAAATAGGGACAACAATGGGCTATCTCCATGTAGCAAGAAGAGGGCCAAGAACTACCACCTTGAAGATATTTGTAAGAAACTAGCATAGAGGGGAGGGTTGTTTAAAAATAAAATCTGACAGATCCCCATCCGATCCTGGGGCTTTCCTAAGAATGCCCAGGGCTACTGCTGTTTCTTTAAATCGTAAAGCCTGTGCAAGATCAGCTGATCTATAAAGGTCCACTTCCTTGCACGTCATGAATATTCTGAACCAGCAATCAGGCAGTCAATTTTTTTGAGTCCAGGCCTTCAATAAAAAGCAGATGATTTACTGCTCCCAACATTTCTGTGAATCCCTTTGAGAGCATGGTTTCAAAAGGTCGGACCATGCTTTAGTTTTAAGCTTTCGCTTCCAAGTTGTTAACATGGCCTTATAATATTTCTGTACTGCCTTTACCAAGCCTCTGTCTGTCAAACCAACAATTAGGTTGGGAAGGAGATAAAGAGCAATTCATTGTAAGCGCGGTTGATACTGCTTGACAGAGGATCTCAAAGTTTTTAATCAAGTCATTTGAAGTAGTCTCCTCTGATAAACTACTATATATCAAATCAAGATTTCCTTTAACTATTTTGTTCTTCAAGGCTGAAGGATCTACCGCTTCCCACCTTATTCTGATGCCTTACTTTGAGTTATACCTAATAGGTGAAGGCTTAGATTGCTCAGGATCCCAGCCTAAATTAATCCGCAAGTGAGCAACTAGAGGATTGTGGCTACTGGCACAGTTATGGGTAACCCTGAAATCAGTGACCCACAGATCATATGTGCTAAGGATCAACATAAAGTCTATAACACTTGATTTAATCCCTCAAGAAAAAGTAGGGAGCTGAGTGGGATTCCCATTAAAACAATCAGAAAAAAAACAGATCAGTAGCACTAATTATATTATTTAAGGCCTCACCATATTGTGTATGCCTGAAGTGTGTTGTGGGATTACGGTCTATATTTTCGAGTCCACAGACCCTGGTATTGCTAAAATTACATAAAATACAATTACAATCCCCTACCCGCATAATACATGATGGTTTACTAGATTCATTTACTCTCACCATTTCTTCATAAAGGCTGACAGCCACTCAGGAGACACGTGGGGCAAATACATTAGGATAGAAGTTGACTAACAGAAAATCTACAGTACCCAGCCCAGAGATTAACAACAGTTGAAACCAGTGCGATGAAAGTAATGATTTAACAATTACCTTACTACATTTATGAGAGATTAAGATGCCCAAACCTCCCTTGGCTCTGCTTGATGTAGCCGATGTGGCAGGATTACAATAGTACCTATACCCGTTAATGTAAAAATATGATAAAGACCATGTTTCTTGAAAATATATGAAATCATGGCCAGTCACAAAGTCCAACCAGTCCTCATTTTGAACCGTGGTACAAGTCCCTGCATATTCCATGATAAGATTTTTAAAACAGGATCCGTGCTTACGGGCAGACTGTTAACGTCAACCCTGCTTCCAATATCCCTTGTCTCTAGGCTGTCTGTAATTAAAGTGGGGCTCCTATTCCGGGGACATGGGCTGAAGAAGAGGTAAAACAGAGATGTCAGAAGAGATCCAGTCCATTCTCTTAGCAGGATCTGAAACTAGAGGAGTACAGAAGTCGGGCAAATCAGAGAACACCCTCACTGATAATGGTCAATCATTCTCATCCAGCTTGTATAAAGGAGTGTAGTGGTTATTGAGACAAAGGTCAGATGGGGGTGCACCGACCATAGGACAGGAAGGAAGAGTTGAATTAATACACAAGCCTCCACTTAATCCCCTGCCCCCAACATAAAAATGCCCCAACAGCAAGGCTCTCACACGACCATGAAAGCCAGACAACTAAAAGAAGTCAAATGTTTTCTCACCAAACTTGGTGATCTAAAATTGATGACCACACAGTCACTGCCCAGAACAGGTTGGTGATGACCTAAACTCGCCACCTGCCTCTCAGTAAGAATCTCATATGGTAAGACCCTGATTTCCCCCACGTTAGAGTTATGCATCACTTTATTTTTGAGGCCACCTTCCAATTCATACTCTTCATCGAAAAGAGCAGAGACTTGATCAAAAACAACACCTTAAGGGTTTTTTTACACCTCATATCCTTGGAGTGGTCTCCCCTGTCTTTATCCTCTCCTTCCCATGTTTTGACTGTGTGCTGTTTTTTGATACTCTGGGCACTTTTCCCCTGTTGACCAGTGCTAAAGTGCAAGTGCTCCTGTGTAAATGATGTAAATAATTGGCTTTTCCATGATTGGCATATTTGATTTACTAGTAAATCCCTAGTAAATTGTACTAGAGGTGCCCAGGGCCTGTAGATCAAATGCTACTGGTGGGCCTGCAACACTGTGCCACCCACTTGAGTAGCCCTGTATACATGGCTCAGACAGGCCACTGCAGTGTCTGTATGTCCAGTTTTAAGCTGCCAATTTGACTTGGCAAGTGTACCTACTTCCCAGGCCTAAACATTCCTTTTTTATACATGTAAAGCACCCCTAAGGTAGGCCCTAGGTAGTCCCATGGGCAGTGTGCAGTGTATGTTAAAGATGGAATATGTACTGATGTGTTTTACATGTCCTAACAGTGAAATACTACCAAATGAGGTTTTCTCTTCTGCAAGGCATGTCTCTTTCATAGCTTAACATGGGGGCTGACTTTAAATATTCTTAAATTGTAGTTTCCCTTTGAGAGCAGATGGAAATATGGAGTTTGGGATCTCTGAACTCACAATTTAAAAATACATCTTTTAGTGAAGTTGTTTTTTAGATTGTTAGTTTGAAAATGCCACTTTTAGAAAGATGGCATATTCATGCTTAAACCATTCTATGACTCTGCCTGTTTGTGTATTCCCTGTCTGGGTCAGTTTGACAGTTGGGCTGTTTGTGAATCTCCTCTAGACAGTGACACAATAGGGATCAGGGGTGTAGCATGCATATTCTGATGAGCCATCTGGGCTGGATTGGAGGGAGGAGTGGTCACTTACACCTGAATGGGCTGTGCCTTCCCTCACACAATGCAGTCTCCAACCCCCTGATGTGTGTCTGTGGCCTGGCCTGGGCAAGAAAGGATCCTGTAAACAACAGAGAATGTCCTTTGAAGTTTGCCTACTTCAAAGGCAGATAGGGGTATAAGTATTGGACCCAAAACCCCAGACTTAAGATCACTTCTGGAACCAAGAGGAACCTCTGCCAAGGAGAAGGGATGAAGAGCTGGAGGAGGAGTACTGCCCCTTTGCCTGTGACTGTGCTTTGCTGGGCTGGCCTGAAAGAGGACGAAGACTGGACTTTGTGGTGTATTCCTGCTTGTGAAGAATCTTCAAGGGCTTGGATTGAGCTTGCCTCCTGTTTTGAAGTCACAGGGCCATCAAAGAATTCCTCTGCCAGCACCAGTACCCCCCTGCTGAGACTCCTGCCCTGCCAAGTGGTGCCCAACCAGTACCTGGGCCCTTGAAATGTGCAGTTGGCAGAACAAGTACTGAAATCCATGCACAGAACACCGTGCTGGGACATTTTTGACACACCACTTGCAATGGCTTTGAAAAACGGCGTGCCACCCAATTTGCAGCTAGAATCAACACTCCACCTGCATTGTGGCTGGGAGATTGAAGCACACGGCCTGAAAAAATGACGCACCACCTGCTTGCTGCCGCTGATAATGATGCAAACCCCACGCAGCATGGTTTTCTAACACCGTACGACCGGACTTCTCACGCATTGTCACTAGGCGTCAAAGTCATCCTGAGCCTGCGTGCATTCCAGGTGCCCTTTCCGGCCTCACTTGCGAGTAAGGAATCGATGCAACGCTGACTTTTCTGATGCATGATCAACCGTGTGGCTTTATTTTTGATGGGAACCAGGTACTTTGTGCAAAATCAACGTTTCCATTGTTTTCTGTCGAGTAAGACTCTTAGGCCCTCATTACAACATTGGCGGTAAAAGCCGCTTACCGCCGTGCAGAAGACCGCCAACACACCGCCGCGGAATTCCAACACAGCTATTATGACCCACATTTCGGAATCCGCCAAAATTCAGACACCCACACAAGTCCGCCACAGCAAAGGTCAGTGGTAAACTGGCGAAAACAAAACCTCCACCGTCACGCCAACAGAAAAACGCCCACACTATCACGACACACAAATCCACGCAGCGGTCTTTCAACCGTGGTATTCCATTGGCGGTACACACCACCGCGTTTAAAACACACACACTCTTACAAAACACAGCCACATTGGACAATTCAAAATACACACACCTAATACACATAAACACACCACTCCCACACACCCATTACAATATAAAACACACACCCACATCACCCACAAACCCCTACTACCAAAAATTCCGAAAGAAGGCCAGAGAGAGACAGCACCAGCAAGAACAACAGCATCCACAGGCACACAACACCATTCCCCAAAGAACTTCCATGCACCTCACACAACACACCACTACATATCAGCACACTTATCACCCCATAGACCACCCCACACATCACCTACACCACCCCATGGCACGGCAAAGACACCCCAGGTTCTCGGAGGTGGAGCTCAGGGTCATGGTGGAGGAAAACGTCCGGGTAGAGCCACAGCTATTCGGATCACAGGTGCAGCACACCTCAATTGCAAGGAAGATGGAGCTATGGCAAAGAATAGTGGACAGGGTCAATGCAGTGGGACAGCACCCAAGAGGTGGAACAACCTACGGGAGAAGGTGCGTTCCGTGGTCTCAAGACACCACCTGGCGGTTCAGCGAACTGGCGGCGGACCCCCACCTCCTCACCCACAACTAACAACATGGGAGGAGCAGGTCTTGGCAATTCTGCATTCTGAGGGCCTCGCAGGAGTAGGTGGAGGAATGGACTCTGGGAAGACAAATCTAAACTATTACATCACCCACCCTACCTGCATGCCATCACATACCCCCACCCTCACCCCCAGCACTCCAACTCCTCACATATGTCCCAACATCACAAACCACCCATCCCAACACCAAGCCCTGCATGCAACAACAAAGCATGGACACCCATCACTAAAGCATGTCCATTGCACATACCCATACACCCCCCTAAGCCATCATCACACAAGGTCCCACACAGGAATACAAGCACTGGGGTACACGGTCACCCACCCATTGCACACCATGGCACACACAGATGTAATAACCATCCTTTTATACCTCTGCAGGACCCCTACCCAACGTCACCGGACAGGAGGGTCCACACATGTCCACACCACCAACAGAAGAGGAGAGGCCCACAGTGATGACAGCAGCTCTGTCCAACTGGATCTAGATGACCAGCCCGGCCCATCGGGGACCTCGGGACAGTCAGTTCCCCTCACCCAGTCACAGGCCACCACAGATCTTCCCCCCTCTGGAAACACCAGCACAGCACCCACCAAGCGGGCCCATACCTCCGTCCCCAGGACACGTCAATCAGCTGTGTGTCCACCACTACAGGGAACCCAGGCTAACCCACCACCCCAACAACAACAGGGACCTGGGGGCAGTGCCAGTGGGCACACGGTCCAGGGGACAGAGGGCCAGGAACACAGGGGAACTGGGAGGGCTGCTGTGCGACAGGGGGCGGACAGGCCAAGGGAACCCACTCTCTACGAGGCCCTCTCCTCCATCATGGGAGCCTACCACCACTCCCAGGAGACGATGGCAACGGTGCTGGCCAAGTTTCAGGAGACCCAGCGCCTGCAGGAGGAACAGTATATGGGCTTTAGGGAGGAACTCAGAACCATCAGCTCCACCCTGGGTGCCATCGTAGGGGTGCTGAAGGAACTTGTGAACACCAGGAGGGACACTGTGGCACTACAAGGGACCCCTGACACTAGCATGGACGATGAACTGCCCACCACCTCCGCCGGCGCTAGTGGACAGGACGCCCTGCCACAGGACCACCACACCAGCACCCCACCCCCTGCAGAGGGAGAACCACCCCGCAAATGGTCCCTGAGATCCAGGAACAAGACAGAGCACAATGCCAAGACCCCTGCCAAGAAATGAGACCACCCTGATTGTCATCCTACTGTCCCACTTTGTCACCCCGTCCATACTTAAACTGCCCCAGCTCCACTTTCTATGCCCATATGGGCAATACACCTGTGAGACTAATAGACTGGACTCAGCCATGGACATTCCTCCGCCATCACCCCTCACCATTTCACTACTCCCTCCAATATTGAGCACTTAAATAAACACACTTAAAGCACAAAACAATCTGGAGTATAGTGTATTTGCAATTACAGTGACAAAATGCTCTTTCAATTGTAATGTCAACATACCTATGTCACACAGCTCTAGTACATGATGAATCTAAGCAGATGTCACACAGTGGGACCCACATCTGTGAAATCGTAAGGGAAAGTGACAACTCAGTGGGTGAAAACGACAGACAGTAGAGAAGTAGTAGTAGTGTTAAAGTACATGTAGTAGGCAGGTCTGTACTCTTACCTGTGTCTCACTGGAAATATTGCTGGATCACTGAGTCCCTATTGTTCATGTCTTCTTCCTCTGCTTCCTCGTCTTCATTGTCCACAGGCTCCACAGTTGTCACAACACCGCCATCTGGACCATCCTCCTGCAGAAAAGGCACCTGTCGTCGCAAAGCCAAATTGTGAAGCATACAGCAGGCCACGATGATCTGGCACACCTTCTTTGGTGAGTAGAATAGGGATCCACCTGTCATATGGAGGCACCGGAACCTGGCCTTCAGGAGGCCGAAGGTCCGCTCGATCACCCTCCTAGTTCGCCCATGGGCCTCATTGTAGCGTTCCTCTGCCCTTGTCCTGGGATTCCTCACTGGGGTCAGTAGCCATGACAGGTTGGGGTAACCAGAGTCACCTGCAAATGGCGAGGGACAACTGTTAGACACGCACTAACCTGGAGGGATATCCCCAGACCCAGACAACCATTCCCACTGTTCTGCTACCAGGTGCTCACCTAATAGCCACACACGGTGCCTCTGGAGTTGACCCATCACATAAGGGATGCTGCTATTCCGCAGGATGTAGGCGTCATGCACTGAGCCAGGGAACATGGCATTCACATGGGAGATGTACTGGTCTGCCAAACATACCATCTGTACATTCACCGAATGATAACTCTTCCGGTTTCTGTACACCTGTTCACTCCTGTGGGGGGGGGGACCAAAGCCACATGTGTCCCATCAATGGCACCTATGATGTTGGGGATGTGTTCCAGGGCATAGAAATCACCTTTCACTGTAGGCAAATCCTCCACCTGAGGAAAAACGATGTAGCCCCGCATGTGTCTCAGAAGGGCAGACAACACTCTGGACAATACGTTGGAAAACATAGGCTGGGACATCCCTGATGCTATGGCCACTATTGTTTGAAAAGACCCACTTGCAAGGAAATGGAGCACTGACAGCACCTGCACTTGAGGGGGGATTCCTGTGGGATGGCAGATTGCTGACATCAGGTCTGGCTCCAACTGGGTGCACAGTTCCAGGATTGTGGCACGGTCAAGCCTGTATGTGATAATCACATGTCGCTCCTCCATTGTCGACAGGTCCACCAACGGTCGGTACACAGGAGGATGCCGCCATCTCCTCACATGTCCCAGCGGACGGTGCCTATGAAGGACAACAGCGAGCACAGAGTCAAACAACTCAGAGGTACGTACCCACAGTTTACACAGAACACCATTCATACACAAAAGGTGGCCTGTATGTGTGTTGAGTCTAGGCCTAGGTACGTGTGACGCAGTTGAAAATGAAGCCATGTGGGCCCCTGAAATGGTGGCTGCTTGACCTCAAAAGTGGGACAATGGGATGTGAGGTAACTGCTCTGGTGTTGTACACCGTCGCGGTAGGCGGTCGAAGACCGCGGCGCAATGCTGCATTGGTTAACATTGGACCCTATGGGTCCCAGGAGCCAATGACGATGTACGCCGGCGGTGACGGTACGCACCGCCACGGACGTGACCGCCATTTTCTATCTGTTTAATCACTCGATACCTGATCTTCGACAGGACAGGACCTACACTGCAAGTGCTGCTGTGACCTCGGTCTGGAAGAGACAATGGCTCGAGTGTCTGGGGAAAGGGCCCCTGCCTTCACATCGGAGGAGTTGGAGAAACTTGTGGATGGGGTCCTTCCCCAGTACACGCTACTCCACTGTCCTCCAGACAAACAGGTAAGTACACAGGAAGCATGTTGTATGGGCTATGCCTGTGTGGAGAGGGCTGGATGTAAGAAGGAAGGGGGGAGAGTGCTGAGTGCATGAAAGATGGTGAATGCATGTGCCACATGGCAAGGGTAGGGATGGGGGCCATTCAGTTTGACGGTGCAGTTGGTAATTACTTACTCTTCCCCCTGTATATTTCATGTAGGTCAGCGCCCACCAGAAAAAACATATTTGGCGTGCCATCGCCAAGGACGTCTGGACCGTGGGGGTCTACCACAGACGGAGCACCCACTGCCGGAAAAGATGGGAGGACATTCGCCGCTGGAGCAAGAAGACGGCAAGGCTCAGCTGGGGATGGCCTCCCAACGTGGGAGGGGTGCCCATCGCACCATGACCCCCCTGATGTTCAGGATCCTGGCGGTGGCCTACACGGAGTTGGATGGGCGCTTGAGGGCATCACAGCAGCCACAAGGGAGTGAGTACACTCTCATTCTGCTGACTTTGCGCACAGTGAAGGTGTCTGGGTGGGAGAGGTGGGCTGTGGGTTTCCCTAGGCCAGGGCGAGTTCCGTAGGCAAGGCCCCTCCGTAAGGCAGGCCATGTGGCACCCCAGCCCACCTCTGTAGAGTGCCAAGTACACCTAGTCATGCCCCTGTGTCATCTATGTGTGCAGATGCCGTCCATAGCCTTGTAGGCCATTTCCCAGGAATTGAACAGTGGAGCCCAAGAGCGCGACGTAGTGCATGGGGCTTCTGTGTCTGTCGTGTCCGCCAACGGTAGCGGTAATGCATGCACTCAACATGTCTTTCTTCTGTCGTCCCCCCCCCCCCCCTTTTTGTGGTCTCCCTGTTCTTGTGTGCATTAGCATCATCAGGCGGAGGAGCAGTGGCACCGGAGCACCAGGGGGCTGCAACCCACATGGCCATGGAGGCCCACACTACGGACTCAGACTTTACCAGTGGGACAGAGGGCGAGGGGAGCTCCACGGCGGGGACAGGAGCTGAGACCAGTGACACGGACTCGTCCTCTGATGGGAGCTTTCTTGTGGTGGCGGCAACATCTGTGCCACCCCCATCTACAGGTACACCCTCCCTTCCAGCACTGCCCTCCCAGCAGCCCCTCAGCCTTCGCCCTGTGCCCGCTCACCCAGGAGGGTGGGCATCACCTTCACCCCAGGCTCCTCAGGCCCTGCCCCAGTCAGCCCTGCTGCCCTCAGTGAGGAAGCCATTGACCTCCTCAGGTCCCTCACTGTTGGGCAGTCTACCATTTTGAATGCCATCCAGGGTGTAGAAAGGCAGTTGCAACAAACAAATGCATTCCTGGAGGGCATTCATTCTGGTCAGGTGGCCCTTCAGCGAGCTTTTCAGACTTTGGCCTCAGCACTGATGGCAGCCATTGTCCCTGTGTCTAGCCTCCCTCCTCCAACTTCCTCCACCACGACCCAATCCCCTGTTTCTCAGCCTATCCCAAGCACACCTGCAGACCAGCATTCACACACGTCAACACATAAGGGAAGCTCAGGCAAACATAAGCACCACACATCCCACAGGCACTCATGCAAGCATCACACACATGCAGACACACCAACATCCACTGCCTCCTCTGTGTCCCCCTCCTCCTCGTCTCCCTTCTCCCTCCCAGTCTTGTCTACACTCACACCTACATGCACTACCTCTACAGCCACTACGTCCCTCTCGAGCACACCCACCACCACACCCCGTTCATGTGCAGTCACCACCCCCACTACCATTCAAAAGTCCCCTGTGTCCTCTCCCAGTGTGTCTGTGACGCCCCCTCCCAAGATACACAAACGCAGGCACACACCCACCCAACAGCCATCCACCTCACGACAGCCTCCCGCGCATGCACCTTCGCCCAAAGTCAGCAAATGTACACCTCCTACAACCACCACCTCTTCCTCCACTCCCAAACCCCCTCCAGCTACCCGTCCCAGTGTGTCCCAAAAACTTTTCCTGTCCAACCTTGACCTCTTTCCCACACCTCCCCCACCCCGTCTGACTCCTAGGTCCCGAACTAGCACCACAGCCACAACATCTCTGGGACCAGTGGTGCCTGTAATCACCGGAATCTGGAGTGCACCGGCTACCAGGGCAGCCAGTGTGGCACGGAGCCACAGCACAGACAGTCCCCCACCTGTGAAGCATCAGAAGTTGGCCAGTGTCCGCCGGGAGAGGGGGAAGACTCCAGCCACCAAAGCCGCTCCCAGGGGTCCCGGTGGGAGTGTGGAGTCAGCTGTGACACCTTCCAAGGTGGGGAAGGGCCACAAGAAACCCTGCAAGTCTGGAAAGAGCAGCACGGCGGAGAAGACCGCCATCATCCCCGCTGCCCAGGAGGCCACCACCAGCACCAGCCCAGCTGCCCAGGAGGCCACCGCCAGCACAAGCCCAGCTGCCCAGGAGGCCACCGCCAGCCCAGCTGCCCAGGAGGCCAGCACAAGCCCTGCTGCCCAGGACAGGGCCGCCAGCACAAGCCCAGCTGCCCAGGACAGGACCGCCAGCACCAGCCCACCTGCCCAGGAGGCCACCGCCAGCACAAGCCCCGCTGGGCCATGAAGGACCACCAGCAAAAGCCCTGCTGGGCCAAGAAGGACCGCCAGCAGCTGAGTCCCAGCAATGGAGACCGCCGCCTCAAGCACTGCTGAACAGGGCACCGCCGTCTCAAGCACCGCTGCACAGGGCACCGCCATCTCAAGCACCGCTGAACAGGGCACCGCTGTCTCAAGCACTGCTGAACAGGGCACCGCTGTCTCAAGCACTGCTGAACAGGGCACCGCTGTCTCAAGCACCGCTGAACAGGGCACCGCCATCTCAAGCACCGCTGAACAGGGCACCGCTGTCTCAAGCACTGCTGAACAGGGCACCGCCGTGCACCGCTGCACAGGGCACCGCCATCTCAAGCACCGCTGAACAGGGCACCGCCGTCTCAAGCACCGCTGAACAGGGCACCGCCATCTTAAGCACCGCTGGCCCATGAGCGGCAAGGGCACTGACGCAACTGAGTCCGCCACGGGGTGAACGATGCACTCTGGGCACCATGCCCCCTCCAGAACCAGTGGAGACTGTCATCCACTACCTCTGTTCTTAGCAGGATGAAGCACTCTGGGCACCATGCCCCCTCCAGAACCAGTGGAGACTGTTATCCACTTGAGAGAATGTGGCTTTGCACTCCCCAGAATATGGCAGTGGGCAAACCACCCACTGTAGATACTTGAGAGACTGTGGCTTTGCACTCCCCAGGATTGAACAGTGGGCAACCCACCCACTGTAGAGACTTGAGAGACTGTGGCTTTGCACTCCCCAGGATTGAACAGTGGGCAACCCACCCACTGTAGAGACTTGTGAGACTGTGGCTTTGCACTCCCCAGGATGGAACAGTGGGCATGTGGCCCCCGCGTGGATTGGGCGTTGTGCACTCAAGCGGCTGAGGTGCCCCCCCTTTCCCTCCCCCTGAGGTGCCTGTTTAGTTGCTCTCTGATGCCCCTGCAGTGTTCTCTCCGTCATGGTCGGGCATCTTGTGTGGGCCTCGCCCATACCGTGTGGTCCCAGTGTTCCACGGACTTTCTTAGAGCACTACCTGGACTACTATGCTTGGTATATATTTTTTACATGGTGTATATATAGATTTCTGCCTACTTGCTTCTAATATATTACAATGGTTACACTCATTTTCTATTGTCTTTGCATTCTTCCGGGGGGTTTGGGGGGTGTAACTGTGATGTATTGATATGCATTAGTGTGTGTGTTGTAGTGGGTGAGGGTGGGGGTGTTGCATGTGTGTGTCCCTGCTTTTTCCCTCCCCCCTCCCCTGTGTCGTAGGTGCAGTACTCACCGTGGTCTTCGCCGCCGGCATTCGTGCTACTGGTAGAGGAGCAGGAAGACTATTGCAGGTAGAATTTGGAGTTCCGGATCCATGGCATCCTCGTTCCTCGTGGGGTGTGTAGAGGTGAGCATTTTCCCTTTGGGATTCCTGTTTCCGCCGTATTTTTATCCGCGATGAATCCGCCCCGGAAAAGGTGGCGGATTGGCCTGTCATAATAGTGTGGGCGGTACATTGTCCTCCGCCTGTCTGTTGGCGGTGACCGCCATGCTGTTTGTTTGTACCGCCGTGGCGGTCGGAGTGTTAAAGTGGCTGTCTTTGTTGGCGGTTTCCGCCACGGTCGTAATTGCAATTTTTTACCGCCGGCCTGTTGCCGGTCTTACCGCTGCTTTAACACCGACCGCCAGGGTTGTGATGACCACCTTATTCTTTTGAAAATTCATATTTTGACTTGTGTTTGTTGGATTTTTATCGTTTTGGTCTTGTTGGATGTAGATAAATATTACCTATTTTTCTAAACAGGTGTGGTGTCCATTTTGTAGTGTTTTCAAAGGATTACTGTGTGTGTTGGTACAAATACTTGACACATTGCCTTTGAGATAAGCCTGAATGCTTGTGCCAGTGCAAACTGACTGCCAACCAGAAAACCCATTTCTATCAGGGTTGACTCTGGAAGAAGATGTAAACGCAGTTGAACATAGCACTTGTTTGTCTGCTTTCAAGTAGATGAAGCTACTTTATCAGAGGGGGCCAACCTAGGTTGTGGAACAACATGATTAGAGACAAGTGTATCAGAAACAGGACCAGATTGTGCTGTACCCTGCCCGTTATGTCACAGTTGATTATGTAGTGATTTAGAATGAGTAAACTTTGACTCTTCTGTCATGGGAAGAGGATTGTTTACTGTATGAGGGACTCTGAGTATGTTAAGAGGCTGTTAGCCACATAATGATATCATCTTGCCCTCAAACAGATCTTTTTTTAAATTAAAAATTAACAATTCAATTCTATGGAAAAGATCTTCATTTAAGGATTTAACCAGTGTGATTAATTGAGTAAGAACGTCCCTTTAGAGATCAACCAGTACTAGTGTAACACATTGGATATCCTGATGGGTCAGTTGAGAACAGGATTTCTTTTTAGACCCCCCCCTTTATGGATGTTAGTCACTGCAGATAATTGCAGCAAAGAGGTCCTTGAGGGCCAGCCTACAAAAAAGACAAAAGAAAAAAAATATTGATTGTGACCAGTAACTGATAAGGGATGTGCATTGATGTGATTAAATGTTAAGTGACAGACTACAACTAAAGTAGTACAGCCCTGTGCCGGACTATTGAATAACTGAGAAGTTGGACGATCGGCTAAAACCCTCAACACCCTTCCTGCCCTACAAAAAGGGCAAGGCCAGACTGACTATGAAGTGGATGTAGAATAAAGGATCCCCCTATCTCCACCCTCCAGTAGCCCAATCACAGCCCAAAAAGCCGCTCTGACCCAGTGAACCTGGTGCACCCGTACTCAGACAGCAATCACAATCTTTGTCAGGGTTGCCAAGTTAACCTTTGCTGACCCTCGGGTAGCTTGGCTCAGGCTTAACTTAGAATCAATATGTATTTATGCAGTACTCTAAAAAGTAATAAAGTGAAAACACAACACAAGAAAAATAAAACACAAATTTAGAAAAATCTAATGAAATGTAATAAATTATTTGAGACCAACAAAAATCCAGTCAGTAGAACAGAAAATATTTAATTTCAAAATTTTAAGTAAAAATAGTGCCTAGAAGCAAAAAGCACCAACTTGGGTTATCCAGTCACACCAGACTGGGACAAAGCCACAAGTTCAGGCTATGGCTATGAGTCCTAGTTAGGTGCGCTCAATGCAGCTGCAAGGAGATTTGTCACACAAATGCTTTTTCTTCACAGAACCACAGCTGGGTTGGTAGAGCACCTTCATGCCCACTGCCAAGGGTCCAGGTCTGGGGTAGCACCACTTGGGGCTGTTACGCATAGCAGACAGATCCAGTTGGTTGGAGCCTTTTCTGTCCCTGAAGCTCTGATCCAACTAGACCTTGGAGTCACTCTGGTTGTCCTGAGTTCTATATGCAAGTCCACTTCTTTCACTCAAGCAGCAGGGCAATAGAGTAACAATCCTTCTCGCAGAGCATCAAATCAGTCTTTCTGAGTCTTCTACAAGTCCAGAGGAGTACTGAAGAGCTGGTTCTGAGAGTCCATTATTACCTTGGGCCTACTTTGCACTAGGAGAATGTTCTGAAAATATCTACCAGAGAGATGCTTGGAATTTTCAGCCTCCCTGCCCTAGCCCCAGATTGCCTGGGGTCACAGTAGAATAGTGTCAAACCCCTTTGTGGGTGTGCTCTGGCAGAGCCTTTGTGATGTTCACATGTGGTAAGTGAGAGGTCCTCCCACCTAGCAAGTGAGAGACGTCCCAGCCTGTTAACAACTATAAATGGGATGATGGAAGGCAAAATGTTGGGGGAAAGCTACACCAAGGATGTCAGGTCCAACAATGCTACTCTGAAGTGCAATGCAGTTCACCATTCTCATAGACAGCACATCTCACTGCTGTACTCAAATTGAGGTTTTCATTAGATCCTTCCTAGAATGTTTCATTCATTGCACAGAATATACCACTACCACACAATCAAGGCACACAAGCTATATGGCGCCATAGTCATATTTGTTTCCTCTCTGATTTTTTTTTACCATCAAACAAAATACATCCTTTTTTTGTTTTAAAGGTACAATTAATGTAATTAATATTATTTCCAATATGGTGCTATTTTAAGTCCTTGCCTCCATTATTTTCTATGGGAATGTACTCCAGTACCTGTGAATGGCCAGGTGTGATGCTTGATTTAAAAACCAAACTTCCTAAAAACGTAACTCTCAAGTAGTAGCAGAGAGCCTTGGCCCCATCGCTAGCCATAGAAATTCACCAATGGCTGCACAAAAATAACAGGAACTTTTACAGGACACTCAGCATCCAGTATGTTTTTTTCAATTTTAACATATGCATCACATACACCCTGGATGGAAGCTGTCCGAGGCATTCTAGCCTGCTTAAACTACAATTTCTGCTGAGCTGCAAGTGCTTATTTATTTTAAACAGTACATTGATGTTCGTATAAAAGGTAAGTTTTCATCATTTACAGAGCAACATTGAACTATAATGTATTAAAAGGTGAGTCAAACTTTAATTAGTTAATGACTGTACAGGCTAACCATCCTATATGGTGAAATTTACACCTTAACTTTACTGTGCTATTAATATAGCAAATACAGCTTAGCATTACAAGATCTTCGCCCATGTTTGTCATATCCGGAACAACTAGCCAATTTTAAACATACACATTGGGTAAAAATAATTTATAGTTTTACACGCATAAGCAAAAGTAATAATACAGTTAGCCTTAAGAATGTAGAAGTTTCCCTGCCTTCAAGCATTCATAACTATAATCTGGCGCTATTGATTTATCAATGAATTCTTGAACCAAGCAATTAAGAACGTAGTAAACTAGTAGTGTTCAACCTTTCCTAAAATATATTGAAAGTGAGATTCAATGAGCACTGCTTGAGATTTGCACATGCCAATTTGATGTGCAACTTCCTCTAAAGCTCACCAAAGCGGAACCTTAATTAAACCTGGCGTAGTGAGCATGACTTCTAATTTAGGTAGAAAGGCAAAACTAAATTTAAGTTAGCAAAATCTTAATATTTAAAAAGGTTTTGGTGTAGAAAATGCTTAACTTCGAACATTCAACTAATTTAAGCATTTCAATGGGATTTATCCTGGTGTTCAAGTTGCGGTGAATACATAGTTGATGAATGCTCATTTAAAGTTTTTGAAGGGTTTACTATCAATATATTCATTGTGTATATTTAGTTAGTCTGCATTCTTCATTTCGGAGTTTAGATAGGGTATTCTTTTATGTGTCTATAACCATCTCAGATCTGCCTCTACAACCATGACTATACGATTTGATTGATATATTCTCCAAATATAATAAGCTTTGTATCATGGACTAAATTGTCTGCATATATGTCCTTTTTTGTCGTGAGCTCGAATGGTTCTTCCACTAATATTTGTTCTTCTATTTTTTCACCATAGTCCAGTGCACGTCTAGGTTCAAATTTTCCTGAGGAAACCTGTAAGACATTTGGCACCTCTGTCAATCTGACCCTCCATGCTTGCATTCATTTAGGAACTCTAGGGTTCAATTGCTTGCCTAAAATTCATATTCTCGTCATCAAGGAATCTATGCATAACTGTAATATATGGTTGTGTCAAAGATAATGAGCATTAAAGAAAAAAAAATTGTACCGTTTTAATCCCTCATTTTACATAGTTCCTTGAATAGACTTTTGCAGGAAAACTTCCCAATCCCTTATTAGTGAATAGCCCTGTCTTGTTCCCTACTGTGTTCTGATCGGGAAACGCCCTGAACCACGACTCCGCAACAACAAAGTAATGGACAACGAAAGCGGAACAACGCTTTCGTTAACCACGACTTCGTTGTTTTGTGCCTTAACCACGCATGTGCTGAACCACACACATGCGTGGTTAAGGCACAGAACAAGGGAGTTGGCTGAGGAGGACGACGCGATGAATCAGGTAAGTGGGGCTGTTTTAGGGGCTGGGGGGTCGGGGTATTTTTACTTATAGGGGTGAGGGTGGGGGGTTGGGGTTTTAGTTTTAGAAGCGGGGTGGGGGTCGGGGTATTTTTAGTTTTAGGGGCGGGGTGGGGGGTTAGGGTTTTAGTTGTAGGGGCGGGGGGTCGGGTATTTTTAGTTTTAGGGGCGGGGTGGGTGGTTGGGGTTTTAGTTTTAGGGGTGGGGTGGGGTTTTAGTTTTAGGGGAGGGGGCATCGGGCAGTTTAGGTTTAGGGGCGGGGAGGGGTATTTTTTGTTTTAGGGGCGGGGTGGGGGTTGGGGTTTTTGTTTTAGTGGTGGGGTGCGGTATTTTTAGTTTTAGGGGCGGGTGGGGGGTCGGGATAGTTTTAGTTTTAGGGGCGGGGTGGGGGTTGGAGTTTTAGTTTTAGGAGAGGGTGTGTCGGGTGGTTTAGTTTTAGGGGCGGGGAGGGAGGGAGGGGTATTTTTAGTTTTAGGGGCGAGGGTGGGTGGTCGTGGTATTTTTAGTTTTAGGGGTGGGGGCCAGGCGGTTTAGGTTTGGGTGAGGGGTATTTTTAGTTTTAAGGGCGGGTGGAGTGTCGTATATTTTTTGTATGTGGGGGTGGGGGTCTGGGTAGTTTAGGTTTTTAGGGGTGGGGTGGGGGATTGGGGTGGTTTAGGTTTTAAGGGTGGGGGTTGGGGTGGTTTTAGGTTTTAGGGGCGGGGTCAGGGGTGCGGTCATTTTAGGGGGTCGGGTTGTGGTGGTTTTAGGTTTTAGGGGTGGGTTGGGGGCCGGGTAATTTTAGGGGTGGAGTGGGGGGTTGGGGGGTTTTAGGTTTTAGGGGCGGGGTGGGGTGGGGGGCTCGGGTAGTTTTAGGGGTGGGGTGTTGGGGTGGTTTTAGGTTTAGGGGTGGGGGTTGGGTATAGTTTAGGTTTTAGGGATAGGTGGGGTTGGGGGTTATCTTAGGGGTGGGGGTGGTTTTAGATTTTAGGGGTGGGTTGGGGGGTCGGGTAATTTTAGGGACGGGGTGGGGGGGTCAGGGGGTTTAGGTTTTAGGGGAGGGGTGGGGGGCTCTGGGTAGTTTTAGGGGCGGGGTGGTTTTAGGTTTTAGGGGTGGGGGTACTTTAGGTTTCAGGGATGGGGTGGGGGTTGGAGTTGTTTTAGGGGCAGGGCGGGGGTTGCGGTAATTTTAGGGACCAGATGGGGGGTTGGGGTAGTTTTAGGGGCAAGCGTGGGGGGTTGGCGTGATTTTAGAGGAGGCGGTGGGGCGGTCACGGTCATTTTCAGGGGTGGGGGCGCACTGGTTTCAACTGTTGGGACGCATGCTGGAACCATGCATGCCTATCACTAATGCCTTTACCAGGAATGCCTTTACAACAAAAAATCGTTGTTAAGGCATTAGTGGTAAAGGCATTAGTGCTAACAATGCAGTCATTGTTCCGACCTCGTTGTTCAGGCATGCGTTGTTCCAGCATGCGTTGTTCCGACATACATTCATTCTGATTTAGTCTGATGATCTTATTACATGCATCCCTTGTCTGCAGCCCTAAGACCCTGAGTAAATGTATTCCCAAATTAAAATGTTCTATATACAGAACAAGAGGGGTCTCATTAATTTTGCTGAAGGCAGTAAGCCCCTCAGACTGTTTACTATACTAATTATCCTAATTAATACTCTGAATTAATTATTGTAACTGGCTTATAATTTCGAACCCTGGGTTCCTTTTTTAAGTCAATATGGCCCTTATTACTATTCTTAACTCCTTATATATACCTTGATCATATGGATATCTTCAAGGTGAGTAGACGAGTTAAGAATAGCAAATTTGCACTTATACATTATGCATTCCTTCATGAAATTGTGGTAGTGGATATTCTAGCTGCAATATGTTTGTAGGACAGTATTTTTATGCTCAGCATTCTGCCATACAACCACAGCACACTAAAACCTGAGGTGATGTGTTGAATGTGACAAATGCCTAAAAGCATAACATATAGGTCAATGCAATATATTGTTGAAGTTCAGACCAGCCATACTAATGTTGTACGCCTTGAATTTCCATAAATTACATTGCAAGTGAATCCCTAAACAAAAAGGTATTGCATGTGCTGGCGTGTCTGACCTTAATAAGTAAACTTACAGATGACACGAATAGGTTGATAGACCTTTTGACTGCGCTTAAGATGTTCCCACCATATATCCCACACATGCAGATCAATAATCAATAACAATCAATAACACTAACCCCTTCGCTGCCAGGCCTTTTCCTCTCCTATGCTGAGCCTTTTTTTGGCTATTTGGGGCACTTTTGCTCTTAGGCCCTCATAATTTTTTGTCCACATAAGCTATCCACGCCAAATTTGCGTCCATTATTTTCTAACATCCTAGGGATTCTAGAGGTACCCATAGTTTGTTGGTTTCCCTGAAGGAGACCAAGAAATTAGCCAAAATATGGCAAAACATTAGTTTGTTTTAAAAAAATGGGGAAAAAGGGCTGCAGAAAAAGGCTTGTGGTTTTTCCCCTGAAAATGGCATCAACAAAGGGTTTCCAGAGCTAAAATGACCATCTTCCCAGCTTTCAGGAACAGGCATACTTGAATCAACACAAGTTTGGCATTTTACTGGGACATACCTCATTTTTACTATTTTTTTGTGCTTTCAGCCTCCTTCCAGTTAGTGACAGAAATGGGTGTGAAATCAATTCTGGATCCCAGACAGCTAACAATTTCTAAAAAGTAGACAAAATTCTGAATTCCGCAAGAGGTAATTTGTGTAGATCCTACAAGGCTTTCCTTCAGAAAATAACAGCTGAAATAATAAAATATTAAAATTGAGATTAAAAAACAGCCATTTTTCTCCACATTTTACTCTGCAATTTTTTCCTGTGATGTCATATTTTTGAAAGCAGTATACTCTTAAGCCTGCTGGACTCTTCTGGTTGTGGGGATATATAGGACTTGTCGGTTCATCAAGAACCCTAGGTACCCAGAGCCAATAAATGAGCTGCACCTTGCAATGGGTTTTCATTCTATACTGAGTATACAGCAATTCATTTGCTGAAATATAAAGAGTGAATAATAGCTAGCAAGAAAACCTTTGTATTTCCGAAATGGGCACCAGATAAGGTGTTGAGAAGCAGTGGTTATTTGCACATCTCTGAATTCCGGGTGGGGGGCCATACTAGCATGTGCATTTCTCAAATAGATGTCTTTTTTACACACTGTCTTACATTTGGAAGGAAAAAATGTAGAGAAAGACAAGGGGCAATAACACTTGTTTTGCTATTCTGTGTTCCCCCAAGTATCCTGATAAGAATGGTACCTCACTTGCATGGGTAGGCCTAATTCTTACGACAGGAAACGCAACATGGACACATCACATTTTTACATTGAAATCTGACCTGTTATTTGTAAAGTGCCTAGCTGTGGATTTTGATCTCTCGCTTAGCCGGCACTTAGGGAAACCTACCAAATCTGTGCATTTTTTAAAACTATACAGATAGGGTAATCCAGGATGGGGTGACTTGTGCTCTCACCAGGTTCTCAAAAAGGTTTCACAAAAAACACTTTTCCCTCATATTTTGGTGACAGAAAGTTCTGGAATCTGAGAGTAGCCACAAATGTCCTTCCACCCAGGGTTCCCCCAAGTGTTCCGATAAAAATTGTACCTCACTTGTGTAGGTAGGCCTAGCGCCCGCAACAGGAATTGCCCCAAAACACAGCGTGGACACATTACATTTTCCCAAAGAAAACAGAGCTGTTTTTGGAATGTGCCTAGCTGTGGATTTTAGCCTATAGCTCAGCCGGCACCTAAGGAAACCTACCAACCCTGTGCATTTTTTAAAACTAGACACCTAGGGGAATTCAAGATGGGGTGACTTGTGGTTCTCTCACCAGGTTCTGTTACCCATAATCCTTTGTAAACCTCAAAATTTGGACAAAAAAAACACTCATTCCTCACATTTCGGTGACAGAAAGTTCTGGAATCTAAGAGGAGCCACAAATTTCCTACCACCCAGCATTCCCCCAAGTCTCTCAATAAAAATGGTACCTCACTTGTGTGGGTAGGCCTAGTGCTCACGACAGGAAATGCCCCAAAACACAGCATGGACACATCACATTTTCCCAAAGAAATCAGAGCTGTTTTTTGCAAAGTGCCAGGATGTGGATTTTGGCCTCTAGCTCAGCCGGCGCCTAAGGAAACCTACCAAAACTGTGCATTTGTTAAAACTAGGCACCTAGGGAAATCCAGGATGAGGTGACTTGTGGGGCTCTCACCAGGTTCTGTTACCCAGAATGCTTTGCAAACCTCAAAATTTGGCCTAAAAAACACTTTTTCCTTGCATTTTGGTGACAGAAAGTTCTGGAATCTAAGAGGAGCCACACATTTCCGACCACCCAGCGTTCCCCCAAGTCTCTCAATAAAAATGGTACCTCACTTGTGTGGGTAGGCCTAGTGCTCGCGACAGGAAATGCCCCAAAACACAACATGGACACATCACATTTTCCCAAAGAAATCAGAGCTGGTTTTTGCAAAGTGCCAGGATGTGGATTTTGGCCTCTAGCTCAGCCGGCGTCTAAGGAAACCTACCAAAACTGTGCATTTGTTAAAACTAGGCACCTAGGGAAATCCAGGATGAGGTGACTTGTGGGGCTCTCACCAGGTTCTGTTACCCAGAATGCTTTGCAAACCTCAAAATGTGGCCTAAAAAACACTTTTTCCTTGCATTTTGGTGACAGAAAGTTCTGGAATCTGAGAGGAGCCACAAATTTCCTTCCACTCAGTGTTCCCCCATGTTTTCCTATTAAAATGGTACGTCACTTGTGTTTGTAGGCCTATTGCCCACGAAAGGAAATGCCCCAAAACACTATCTGGACACATCAAAATTACCAAATACAAAACTACCTGTTTTTGCGGGGGGCATCTGCATTTTTGGTCCTGGGCTCAGCAGTCATACAGGGAAACCTACCAAACCCAGACATTTCTGAAAACAAGACACCCGAGGGAATCCAGGTAGGTTTGACTTGCATGGATCTCCCAGTGTTTTCTTACCCAGAATGATCAGCAAACCTCAAACTTAGCTGAAAAAACAAAATTTTCCCACATTTCTGTGTGGGATCACCGCACCGGGACAAATTTCCTACCACCCAACGTTCCCCTCAAGTCTAAAAATGATACCTCACTTGTGTAGGTGGGTCAAGTGCCTGTGACAGGGAAGAGCCAAAAACATGTTGGAATTGAGGCAGAACTAAAGCAGGTCCAAAAGGGCAGTTTGAAAAAAAAAACATTTTTAGGCTGACAAGTGGGCCAGAATTTTTATTGGTATAGATGACACAATGATGGTTGGTAGGAATTTTGTGGATTCCTACAGATTCCGGAAGGCTCCATCATCAAAATGTGGAAAACAATTTGTGGTTTCCAGCAAAGTTGGAGGTTTGCAGGGCACTGTGGGTAAGAAAATGGTGCGGGTGCATGTGAAGCACACCACCTTGGACTCACCCAGATGTTTAGTTTTCAGATGTGTCTAGGTCTTGTGGATTTTTTTTACATGGCAGCGTCCCAAAGTCCAAAAAGTGCAGCCCTCACCATTCCAAGTGGGACGATTTTGAGAGTTAGCCAAGCTCTCGTGGCCCAAATGTGAAACCAAAACCCCAAATAATCAAATGTCCTCTTGCTTGCCATGGGATAAGATGTTTTAGTGTGCGGTGGGAGAGGTGAAAGACTGTTGCCCCCTTCAGTTGGGGTAGGGGCATAACCATGCCGATGCTGGTTGTTAGCCACCACCACACTATTTTTTATCTTTTTTTTAATTCCCTGGCATCTAATAGACTTTCTGCCCCCGGGGTGTGGATCTGTGGTAATTGCCCCATCTGCCCACTGCTGGGCAGAACAACTTTGGACCCATTTATTTGGGGTGGGGGTATGGCCATACCTCCGCCCTCTTATTTTGAAAAACAATCTTCCCTGGTCTCTGGTGGGTTTTCTGCCCACCTTGGGGGCAGATGGGCCTTCCAAAACTAGGCCGATCTGCGGGCAGATATGGGCAACAGTAATGTGCGTCCATGGGCAGCGAAATGTGCCCAAGGGGCTACCCCCCAAACAAAACACACACATACCCACACACCAATCCCTGGTGCCTAAGTGGTTTCTGCCCTCGGGGCAGATTGTCCTAATAGAAATAGGCTGACCTGCGGAAATGACCCAATTTACCCCCGCCCCCCAGGAGCGACCCTTGCCTAACGGGTTGCTCCCCTTATCAAATATAAATACAAATAAAAAACTCCCTGGTGTCTAGTGGCTTCTGCACCCCCCCCCCCAGGGCAGATTGACTTAATTATTATAGGCCAATCAGCCCCCGGGGGGGAGAAAAGGCCTAATAAAAAAAATTGCCCCCTGGGGAGCGACCCTTGCCTAAGGGGTCGCCCCCCTCATCAATACAAATAAAATAAAATAAAAACCCTTGTGTCTAGGGTCTTCTGCCCCCCCTGGGGGCAGATCAACCTAATTGATATAGTATGATCTTACCCCGGGGGAGCAGAAAAGGCCTCATAAAACAAATTGCCCCCCTGGGAGTGACCCTTGCCTAAGGGGTCACTCCCCTTATCAATATAAATAAAAATAGAAAAAACATCCCTGGTGTCTAGGGACTTCTGCCTCCCTGGGGGCAGATCGGCCTAATTAATACAGGCCGATAGGCCCCCAGGGGGGACACAAAAGGCCTAATAAAAAAATTGCCCCCCTGGGAGCGACCCTTGCCTAAGGGGTCGCTCCCCTTATCAACATATAAAATAAAAAATCTGGTGCCTAATGGCTTCTGGCCTCCCTGGGGGCAGATTGGCCTAATTAATATAGGTCAATCTGCACCCGGGGGGGGCAGAAATGGTCTTATAAGAAATTGCCCCCCTTGCCCAAGGGGCCGCTCCCCTTCTTTGTTTACCTATGGTAAACCAACATCCCTGGTGTCTAGTATGCATTCCTGCAGCACGGTCGCTATGCGCTCGTGCTGCAGGAATGCTCAAAGAGACATGAAAGGCTTTTCCTTCCCTTTTCATGCTTCTCTGCCTCCCCTACCCCCGTACAGAGGAGAAAATAATCTGTATCTCCTTCGTCGGTAGTTTACCTCTGATGCGCTGACTTCATCAGACGTCACTTGGAGGGGGACAGGGTGTAAGGGGAAGCGATTCCCCTTCCAGCCCTGCCATGGGAGGGGTGGGTGGAAGCCCACGGCGCTCCCTCCAAGCTCCGGTGCCGGGACGTAATGGTTACATCCTCGGCACAGGAGTACTGTGCCGCGGGACGTAACCATTACGTCCGCGGCACAGAACCAGTTAAAAATAAATTTCAGTCAGTAATTGTGACACACCATGACCTTGCGATCATGAATAACCACACCTTTATGTGAAAGTTAGAATATTTATTTCCCTATATTAACAAAGCTAAAGTTATGTAGGATAATCTCAAAATCAATTGCTAAATATAGAGAAACAACACTGGCTGACTGAAACGGCTAAAGAATCGCAATCTAATCAAAGCTTGAGCTACTACACATTCTAAAATAACGGTGCAAATTAATAACAAGAACAACGGCGCAATGAGATTACATACATTTAGATTCAGCAAAAAAATACATTAGCTGTTATTTCATTTAACAAACTTCATCAGTGAGCTCCCTAACCAACATCAGATTAGAATTAGCATGTTGGGCCTCATGCAAAACAATTTAGCCAACACAAATTTGAAAAAACATCTAACTATGGCTCTATCAAAATAGTGCGGTTGGTACCTAGAAACAAAAGCAAATAGATATAGCAAACAATATCTTAGCCAATATACCTATCCTCAATTTGGATCAGTAAGATGTGACATTCTTCATCATCAGGACATCAGTCTGGTCAGCAAGGCATCAGGATTCAGCATCAAAGTTCAGAAAACGCAGTCTTTAAGCAGTAAAGTTAAGCATGTCTCTTTTCAAGCCGAGAAATTGGCAAAATGGTGTCTTCTTCTCAGAGTAGTCTGGCTGTTAGATTCCCTAAAACTACTTCCCAAGTCCCTATTGGTCAAGGGATAGCATGTTCACACTTGGTCCAAACTAACTTAGGACGAGATGTATCAAGATTCCAATTAGCGATTCTCAAATTGCGATTTTTAAGAAATCGCAATTTAAGTAATGCAAAAAGTGATGTATCATATTTGAAAATCGCTAATAACGATTTCTTAAAATTCACAAACACAATTTACGAGATGCAAATACCGAATCGAAAAAAAATTGCGATTCGGTAATTAAAAATCTCAAATAGCGAAAAAATCAAACCGGAACAGCCTGATGACATCACAACCAGGAAGTGAGTCAGCCCATGCTGTTTCCAGGAGCCACGCCCACAGGAGCATGGAGAAAGACACAGCCCAGCACCAGGGAGTCAGCATTGTGAGTAAGCCAGGACCAAACTGCAACATGGCCAATGCTGGAAATGGGAAGGAGAAGGGAGACAGGAAGAGGAAGCTCAAATTCAGTGAGCCTGAATTGGAGGTGCTTATTGAGGAGGTTGTTATGAACTATGATAGACTATTTGGCAAAAACTCACTCCAAGTATGTGCGAGTGAGAAGCGGAGACTCTGGTCTGACATCCAGACAAAAATATGCAGAGTGGGTGTTGTGCAGCGCACTGTGTAGGAGATATGCAAGCGATGGTACGACTTTTGGTCTCGTGCCAAAGAGAGGGTGGCTAGCAGGCTTATGGGGGCAAGGAGCACCGGAGGCGGACCATCCACCCAGACACCGTCCACCCCTATGGAAGACCTGGTGGAGTCCACATTGCTTCCAGAAGCTGTCAGTGGTGTAACTGACATTGACACCTCAGGGACACCCAGCACCAGCAAAGGTAAGGACAGTAATTATGTGCATCCCCACATGTGCATGTACAAAGGCCCCTTAGGAAATAGAAAATAGCTTCATGCACAGTGCAAAGTAGTCCATGTCACATCTTACATACAACACAACTGTGCCTTATGGGAGTTGTAGTACAGAACCATAAGGTGAATACACAACATAAATAGTAGGATAGTGGTCAGCCACAGAGCGAAACACCACAAACTACTCAGGGTGACACAAATTATCTGTACATTTAAAGCAACTGTGCGGAAATCTGTGAAAAATGCTAGAACTGACATGCTGCACATTGTCCTTGCAGATGACCCGGTCCCTGCTGCTGCAGGATCGGAAAAAGTGGGGGAAGCAGAAACACAGCCACAGTCTGACTCAAATACCAGTGAATCCTACAGTATTGTTCCGACTAGATGCAGGGCAAGGGTGTTACCACTGCCAGAGTATAACCTGGACTCAGATGAGATGCCAGAACACGAACCCACACCACCACCAGAGGCTAGTCCCACAGGAAGACAGCAGTTCCAGCACCAGCGACAGTCAACTTCCCTCAGGAGGTGCCACGATGCAGGCAGACAGTGCACATATGAAGGAGTGGGCCCATCAATCTTTGGCGGACTTGAAGCTTCCAGGTTGAAAGTGCAGCGCCTGCAATTAAAACAATTGAAGTCACTGCATAGACAGTTTGTGTCCCACAACAGCAATATGGGGTTACTGCACAAGCAGTTGGAGACTCTGATTGAAGGACAACAAACAGCTGCTGAAAACACCAAGGAGTTGATACAGGTCATTGGGGAACTCTGCACTGAGATACAGCAGGAGCGCAAGAGCCAGCGCAAGCGCCATCACCAATATTTGGGAAGGTTTGATAGCTTCTGTAGATCCGTCAATCGGCTCACAAGTTCTACAGCCCTGATATCACGGCGTGCCATTACCACACAGGTGGAATAGGCACATTGCAGTCGGGACATTGCACAGGGATTGGTGCAAATAACCAACGTACTGGATGCTATGCAAACAACACGCAAATGCATTGCATTGCGAATCCGTTTTTGATTGTCACAATATGCGTATCGCAAATAACGTCACGATTTAGCAGATCTCTATCTGCGATTGCTAATCTGTGTCGCAATTTGCATTTTGCAAATTGTGATTCTGTAATTCATATAGTTATTTGCGATACGCTGTTTGCGACACGCTAATTCATGTCTCATTCGCAAAAAATCGCTATTTTTGCTATTCCTTATTTTGGCACTACGAATGCCTTTCATACATCGGAAAAGGCATTTTTGCATTTGCAAACGGCCATTCACACCGTTTGCGAATGCAAAAACGCTTGAAACATCTGGCCCTAAAACTTAAAATCTACATTTTCTACTAGTACATGGTTCACATGTCGATGATTCGCTTCTCTCGTCTTGTTATCATTCATCCAGCTCGTCAAGTAACAATATTGTTGCAGTTTATACTCCAGTCAGTATGGTCATTGTTCTGTCATGGTAAAGTTAGTCTCACACACATTACATTAAACAATGTTGCATTAGCTAGTACAGCATCTTCTAGCAAACAGTTCTCATGAGAAAGATTTTTAGTTACAAGCACATGGACAGTACAGTGGAGACTCACAATTTGATTCTCTAAGCAGACATTTTATTAAACGCCTAAGAAATGCAGCTTGACATGAGGCTGTGCAACTAGGCCCAGACCTCTGCTAAATTAAGGCCTACAATTAATAAAGCTAATACATAACCCACAATCCTAAATATGACATTTAACTACATTTAGCAAACAAAAGCTCAACATTTCATATTAATAAACCATTAATAAGTACACTTTGTGATTATTGGCAGCCACTCACTTGGTCACACTTTCAGGTGTGTGCATTATTTTCTCTATATCATTACATTTTCTATGCACTCAAAATACATGAATATTCATTAATAATGTCATTGATAAAATCAGTGTTAACAATTGCTTCACATGACACTTTAAACTATTAGAAGAGAATGTTCCGGAGCATCAGTAATGGATCCACTGCAGAGTGAGACAGTTAGTTTTGGTGGCGACCTAAGCCACTCTGTTGGTCCCCCCACCGGTTCAAAACTAATGTCTTTTGTTCAGCATGCATTTCAGTTTACAATTGTGACATAAATAAACCACAGAAACCTTTTAAAAACTGGGAATATATTTATGAAACTGCGAATGGATGCTTCTTGTCTTCCAAATTACGTTGTGCCAGAAACATTTATCGGATCTGATAACGCGTCCCTTTATGTCAATTTTATACACATTAGGAATCGTTTTAGGCCGATGAATCTTTTGACCCAGTGGTGAGACACCGTAGAACGAGATAACTGATCAATATGTTAAGCAATATGTCAAAGACGTTATCAACATATATCACCACAATATACTTTACTTTGGATAAAGACATTTATTAAACTGTTCAGCGCAACCATGACCTTTCAGCCATGAATAACCACACCTTTATTGAAGTTTTGTGAATTTTATTCCCTATTGATTACAATCTAATAATAGAAGTGTCAATCTCAAAACCAAGAAGCATATGTGCAAAGTGACAACACGACTGCTATGATAAGACTTCAATAATGCAAAAATCACAAACATACGAGAACCAACATAAGATATGCATAGATCAGAGTGCATAGGATATTATATACGTCTCAGTTCAGCATAGCACAAAGTCAGTCATGTCTATTTGCGTCAGTCAAAGTGATCACCTAGCCTAACCACTAATTAGCATCAGCATGTTGGGCTTCATGCAAAATAATTTTGAACATAAATTTGGAAAACATCTGACTAAGGTCTCTATCCAAAAATACAGCAGTTGGTACCTAGAAAGGAAACGCAAACAGACAAATTACAATAGCATTGTCATAATTACCCTCCTCGGAATAAGTCAGCATACAGGGTCAGTCTTCGTCTTCAGGACATCAGTTAGATCGCCAACAGTTTATTTCGTCTAAGGAAAAGGGGACACTTCCCTCATAAGGAGGAAAAGTGTAAAGGGGCAGTCTATGGATGAAGATGATTTTGTCTAAGTCTCAAATCACCAAACAGAGTGACAGAGTTTCTGGATGCAATCGACATCATTCCCTACCTAATTCTAACGACCCTTCTGTGTCATGAGTTTTTATCCCTTTTCCACAATACATTCCCCCAAAATTCTATTGGATAATAGCTATACCCCACTATCTTTAGCCTATCAAATTATACATTAGGTAATCCAAATTGTCACCCCACGATAATTTATAACGTTTTGATTGGTCTTCATAATTGATGTCTTCGTAGGTGGCACATCCGGGGTTACTTCATCCTTTGGCACGTTCTTCAGGTCAAAAGTTCTCTTTTCCATGGTAAAACATCCTTGAATGTTTCTACATTTGTTGCAAAACGTATACAACTTATACTAAGGCAGCTAGCATGCGGATGGGAACGGAGCATAACTTGCAACATAAAACAAAGAAAAAGAACACATGCTGGGTCATGGCCTTTTACGAGTCAGCACACTGAAAAACAGAAAATATGCTTTAATATGAGAGCTACACGGCTAAAACTTCAACTCACGCTAATTTAAGGCCCATGGGTTCTAATGCAATCTTCGTAGGAGTTAACATATTCAATTAATCATAATGCAAGCAAATATTTCTTATAGTCGACATTAGTTTATGTGCGCAATAGTATATATAACACTTATAATCATGTTAAGAATACATTTAAACAAATAATATTTTATGATCGTTTTTGTATGCAGCATTGTTAGGTATAAGCATTTCACATCTAATATATGTAATATTTAGACTACGCTCTCTCAGTCCCTCCTCTGATGACGCTCGTCATCACACAAATCTTTCTTTTGACTTTTAATTTTTCACCTTGCGCATAATACGCATTTGAACATCTTGCCCTTTATGTGAACTTTCCCAAATCTCATTGAACATTTTCTCTCTTTCACTTTCTTCATTTCTCCTGATTCTTTTGGTCCAATTTCTCTTTATTTTGTCATTGATTTTGCATGCCCCCCATAATCCTAATAGACAGACCAGGACAATTAATAGACCCATCAATATTTTTGCAAGTACCCCATTCCAAATGTTGGTAAACCAGCTCCCCACTCTGGCAATTCCCTTTCCAAATTTCTCCCAAACACTGAGTTCTTTCAAATCCTTCAAATCTGTACTATCTCTAGTAAGGTTAGTAAGCATACTTCTAATCTTCTTACTGTTATCTGGTATAAATGAACAACAATGACGCTCATTGAGCATCTTGCAGACCCCTCCACTTTTAGCTAAAAGAATGTCTAAAGCAAGCCAATTTTGAAGAGTCATAGCCCTTTCTGCAGCAAGTTCAGTATCCATCAGGAGTATAGCCCCTGTAAAATTTGTCAGCATGTTATCCACTATAGTAGACAACTTTTGAATCTTCATAGAATTCAAGATAACCCCTACTGATGGGATTATAGCTCCAAATATATCACCAATGACAGCCGCCACTGATTCTCGTTTCTGTCTGGGATGTTGTAATTCAGACGTCTTAGGTATTTGCTTTAGGTCATCAATTTGGTAAATCTTTGGGAATACTATCCCCAAATAACATGTCCCATACCATCCCTTAGGGAGACGGTAATAAGCATTTAGCCCACAGATGTAATAGATTCCAGGAATTGCTGGATCTTGTCCATTTAGCATAAAGGTCCATTTACTCTGAAACAAAAACACATACCTGCATTCACCCGTTCCCACAAATTATCCTGTTCAGATTTTGGCCTATGTATACAAAGCCTACCTACATGTAATGCATCTATAGCTAATTTGCCTTGTGTCTTGATTGCAGTGTAAGCATAATCATTTGCGTATGTGCGTTTCTCTAATCCTTTTTCTAATCTTTCTTTTAATGCTTTGCGTCTATCATCTGTGTGATCTAAGAAGCTTTTCTCTACAGGCGATAATAAGCAAGTCAAATTATTGCGGTGTGCATAGGCAGTTCCAAATGTAAGCGTTGGTTCAAAGAATCCCCTAACTATTTTTATATCATGTTCCTTAGCTAACTTGTTCAAAAATTCAATCACAGGCACAAAAGAAAACACAACATCCAAATTTGAATAAAAATATTGCACATGCTCTTGATTATAAAATCTTGTTAATAGCAAGCTACAACTAATCCCATAGGTTAAAGGGAGGCTATGATAAGTAACTCCCTCCATTAGTAGAAAGTTCCCCTTTTGCATTAGTTCCCTCATGCATGTGTCTTGCATCTTGTTCAAATTTCTCCCATGGTGTTAGTGTGGTAGTTTCAGGTTTTGAAGTAGCGTTAATAGTTTCTTTCTCTATCCACGGCATTCCTACAATCACTCCCACAATTATTACTGCACACACAACACCTATTATAAGACCTAACCAACCACACACCTTACTTCCCTTGCTACTATTTCTATTGTAAGCCATGTTTATATAGAATCAGAATAGCAGATCAACAATCAACTTGAGGATAAAAACTCTCTTTTTTTTTTTTTCTTCAGCGTATATTACAGCGTCTTCACTCACTCCAGGACCTCCTTTGTCAATCAGGTTAGCAGCTTTTCGTAATCAGGTTTAAAGTCAATCCAGTTTTTAGTGTCACTTCCGGTAGTTTATAATGTCTCTTATCAGTTTAAATATTTTCCAGAATTTTAACCAAGCTTCGCTCTGATTCATTCAGGAACCATAGTATTGCCCTGGTACTTCTCGATCAAAGCAGAATGCTAGAAATTCTTGTTGCCATTCAGAAGTTGTAGCATATGCCCATTCAGGACCCGTATATCTTCTGTTTGCGATTCTTTTTCTCTTTAACCTTCGCTCACCCCGTTGTTCTCCTTCTCTCAGATGATCCACTCTAGATGTATTGTTCTCTTCAGTTATTGTGTCGTTTGATACATCTCTTACCTTGAAGAGTGGCTTATCTGGCCAATTGTCGCCTCTATGAGTCTTTTCTTGATGTGTCCTTTCAGGACGTTGGACAGTACCCTTCTCTTGTGATATGGTGTTTTCTCTTGATGGACCTGTAACTGGTTCAAGAGGTTCTGGTTCGCTCTGATTCCTCTCTACAATTTCTCCTTCTTCTTCTTCTTCTGGTTCTGTGCCGGGTTCGAACTCTAACCCGTATCCGTCTGCTTCTGGGAGAACCTCTCCTTGACTTAGTTCTCCTGTTGCTTCTTCTGAGATAGGCACTCTGTCACCTCTCTCGAAATCATTAACTGTTTGAGGGACAAGGCTGTTCTCAGTGGGCTCTCCGGTAGTCTCAGTTTCTTCTTGACTGTTCTCTGGCTCTGAGACTTCTCTTTCTAGAGTTGTTGTGCCGGAAACTTCAAGTTCCTCATCAACAGGACACGTTACCCTTTTTGTATGACTGGCACGTATCCAGTTGGGAACCCCAGCACACTTTACGGCAGTAGTAGTCGTCAATATTACTTGATACGGCCCTTTCCAACGTGGTTCTAGACACGATTTTCTCACGTGCTTCCTGACAACCACCCAGTCACTGGCTTGAAGAGAGTGGCCTGGATCTCCGATCGGTGGCAACGTTTTAGCTTCCACCTGGTGAGAGAAAGAGCGAATCACATCAGCCAAACCTTTGCAGTAATCCAACACCATATCATCTGTAATATTCACTACTGCATTTGCAGGTACTGCTGGTAATCTCATAGCTCTGCCCATAAGGATTTCATGTGGGGATAGTCCTGTTTTCTTGTCTGGGGTATTTCTCATTGACATCAGCACTAGAGGCAAGGCATCTGGCCACTTCATGTTAGTTGCTGCACACATTTTTGCCATTCTCGATTTCAAAGTACCGTTCATTTGCTCTACTAATCCTGATGCTTCGGGGCGATAGCTACAATGCAGCTTTTGTTCAATGTTGAGTGCAGCACACAGGAGTTTAATCACCTCAATGTCGAAGTGTCTACCCCTATCTGATTCTATAGAAACCGGAAACCCGAATCTTGGTATCAGTTCCCTGAGTAGTAGTTTGGCTACTGTAAGGCTGTCATTTCTACGTGTGGGATATGCCTCAATCCAATGACTGAAAACACACACAATCACCAACACATACTTCAGTCCCCCACAAACAGGCATTTCAATGAAATCCATTTGCATTTTGTTAAATGGACCTCCAGCTCTTCCAATATGGCTCAAAGTTACCACAGTTCCCTTTCCTGCATTCATCTGTTGACAGATAATGCATCTGTGACAAGTAATTTCTGTGGCATGTCTGAATTTTGGGTTAAACCAATCAATTTTAAATGACCTGATCATGGCGTCTCTTCCCAGGTGTGCCTGCCCATGGTAGAGTCTGGCAAATTGGGATAGAAGGCTGTTTGGCAAAACTAATTTTCCTTCCTCTGAAACCCATAAATCATCAGCTCTCTGCACACATTGCATTCTTTGCCAAGAGCGTTTTTCTTCCTTACTTGCACGACTTTGTAATGTTTTTAGTTCATCCAGTGTGTCAACTACCCGCAATGCTAGATTTAAACATGTGTCATTCTCAATTTGTGGTAACAATTCCCATTGCTCCTTGAACGATATACAGTTCAATGCGCAGAATCTTGCGACTTGATCTGCATAGCCGTTTCCCATTGACACAAAGTCTTGTGATCTAATGTGAGCATTGCATTTCACCACGGCAATTTCAAGAGGTAACTGAATCGCATGCAACAAATCCTTTATTTGTTCACCATTTTTCACAGGAGAACCAGATGAAGTCATAAAATCCCTCTGTGACCAAAGTTGGCCAAAATCATGTACGATTACGAATCCGTATGTGCTGTCAGTATAAATGGTGACTTTCTAATTTACAGCTGCGTGGCATGCCTTAGTAAGGGCGATTAGTTCTGCCACTTGTGCGGAAAACACTCTTTCGAGCCAGGAGGCTTCGACGATGCCAGTTATAGTACATACCGCATAACCAGCTCTCAGTGTTCAGGCAGAGTCTCTAAGACAGGACCCATCAACAAACATGATGTAGTCATTTTCGTTCAATTGAGTGTCCTGAATATCTGGACGAGGTTTGGTGCACAATTCAGTCACCGCAAGACAATCATGTTCAAATTCTTCCCCAGTATTTCAGTATTTTCATTTGGAAGTAAAGTTGCCGGGTTCAGTACAGTGCATCTCCTAAGCGTGACATTCGGTGGCCCCAGTATGATCGTCTCATACCTAGTAAGACGTGCATTTGTCATGTGCTGAGTCTTAGTTTGAGTTAACAGAATTTCAACTGGATGTGGAACCATTACTGTTAGAGGGTATCCCATGACTATGCCTCCGCATTGTAAAAGGCTCTGACCAACTGCTGCAACTGCACGCAAACAACCCGGTAAGGCTGCTGCGACAGGGTCCAAGGTAGCTAAAAAATATGCTACAGGGCGATTTGCATCTCCGTGGACCTGTGTTAAGACAGACAAAGAACAAGCATCACGTTCATGACAAAACAACAGAAATGGTTTCTCGTAGTCTGGCATTCCCAATGCTGGTGCCCTGCACTTGCATTCTTTCAATTCCATGAATGATTCGAGCTCTTCTTTTGACAAGGTTATAGTATATGGCTCATCCTTGATTTCCTTTCCTGTCAGTCTTATTAATGGCTTTGAAATGATTGAGAAGTTGGGTATCCACTGGCGACAGTAGCCCACCATTCCCAAAAACATCCTGACATCTCTTTTTGTTGTTGGAGGGTTCATTTGCAAGACAGCTGTTATTCTTTCTTTTGATATTCTCCTGGAACCCTTCTCAATCAAATGTCCCAAATATTTCACCTCCTTCTGACAGTATTGTAGTTTTCTGGGTGACACCTTATGTCCATTCTTTCCCAGATGATTCAGTAATGCAATGGTATCATATTTGCAACTGTCCCTTGTCTTGGACGTGATTAGCAAATCATCAATGTACTCCACAAGAGTTGAATTAAAAGGCAGCACCAGTGGCTCCAAATCCTTCTTCAATATCTGATTGAAGATGGATGGTGACTCAGAGAACCCTTGAGGAATTCTGCACCAACTGTACACCTTATCCAGGAATTTGAAACTGAACAAAAACTGACTGTCCTCATGAAGAGGTATTGAAAAGAAAGCTTGTGACAGGTCTACTACGGTAAACCATTCAGCATCACAGGGGACCTGAAACATTATTACAGCTAGGTTAGGCACCACAGGGCAACACTTTATCACAATTTAATTTATTTTTCTCAGATCCTGCACAATTCGAACTTTTCCACAAGGCTTCTTTAACCCCATTATGGGAGAGTTACATGGACTGCTCAAAACCTCTTTCAGAACTCCCTGTCTGAGAAAGTCTGTAATTATTTGTGACACTTCGATAAGAACATCTTGGGTCATGTGGTATTGTGGCACTTGTGGGAACTCTGCATTTGGTTTTATGTGAACTTTAACTGGTTCTACATCCTTTTATCAATCCTACTTCTTTCCCAGTTAAGTCCCACACTTTTTCTGTTACTGTCCCTTGCAATTCGACAGGTAAGTCGATCAAGGTATGCATTGGGAATAAAGTAATCAGAGGATAGTCCTCATTTGTTCCTGCTTCTTCCTCAAAAATTTGACTTTCATCTCCTTCATCGTCACTATTAGTCTGTACCTTAATTCCATCATTGGAACAGGTAATTGAGCATTTTGTCTTGCACAGTAAGTCTCTTCCCAGTAGGGATACCGGACTTGAGTCACATACTACAAACCTATGTAGTCCCTGGAAGTTGCCAATCTCAACCTGTACTGGATCTGTAATTGGGTTGGTCAGATACTGATTTGCTACTCCAACCACTCGTATGGTACGCCCTGACAGTGGTAATCTCGGAACTTCCGCACTCCTGACTGTAGAGCGTGTGGCTCCTGTGTCAACCAGAAATGAAACCTTATACCCCATCACCTTTCCCTCGACATATGGGCCTCTCTGATCTACCTCTAAGGAGGCTGAAAGCCTGCACTCTTCACTGTCTGAGCTGTCATCTGACCAATCTTCATTCATGCCATTTTCACCTCGCAATGGGAACTGTTGTACAGTATGGTTTTGATTTGTTACCTGGCCTGTGACCTGCTGAGGAAGCATCACCTGTTGCTGTGCCATCGGAGCCATTGGTAATTGCATTTGCTGTCTAGGCACCATAGGAATCTGCTGCTGCACTGGTTGCATTTGTATTGACTGAAAACGCGGCATTTGCATCTGTTGCATGGGCTGTACCCCTTGCATTTGTGCCAAGTTGTTCTGAAAATTTGGGTTCTGATGTCTTATTTTTGGGCCTCGTGAATTTTGCAATGCACCAACATTAGTGCTCTGCTGAACTGCACCATCCTGCACCATATTCGGCCACTCCAGTTTCCAGTGCCCCACGCCCCCACACGCGTGACATGGTGACATCTTTTTCGCCCCTTGAACATCATTTTGAATAACAACAGTATTCATGTCTGAACCACGGTTCACAAACCCTCGACCTCGACGCCTCGGTTGGGTCTGAAACACACCATTCATTTGCGGTTGCTGCTGTATTATCTGTTGTACTCCATTTCCCTGTATTCCTGGCTGTGCAGCCCTTATCTGCATCACCATCACCTTTTCCTTCAATTTTTTCTGCTTTAACTCAATCTCATCACTACAGTACTTTGCATACTGCAACACCTCATCAATCGGTTTAGCTTGCCAACAAATCAAATGATTCTTAATCATTTGGCTAACTTCTGGTCTCAGTCCTTCAACGAATCTAAACACAAGGTGGTTCATGTCCTTTGATTCAATAGTCTCATACCACTGTAGTGCTTAAACGCTTTTAACAATCTCTCGTAATAAGCATGTATTGACTCTTTAGCCTCTTGAGAGGTCCGTCGATTTTCTGCCAATCAGTCACTTTCGGCAAAACCTTTTGTTTCAAAAACTCAATCACTTTATGATAATACTTCATCACCTCTTCAGATGGTGCTCCAGTCACCTTATCCCTTGCTGGTTCTTTTGTCGGCCAATCAACGCCTCTCTTGCACTCGAACCACAAATCATGCGGAACAATGATCTCAAACAAGGTGTTCAAGTCTTCCCAGAGACACTTTGCAAGTTTCACAAATCTATCTGTTTGTTGATACCACTCGATCGGCTTCTCCCTCAATCTGGGATAGTCATTAGTAAAAGATAGAATATCTCCTCTAGTCCAAGGCACATGAACTAAAACACCACCAGCCGTCTCTCTCATAGGTAATATTTTTACCGATTCCAAATCAGGTGAGGTCTTGGCTTGATTAGACCCTGGGCTGTCACCCTTTCCCTTATCTCTTTTCTTTGCCCATCTGCCTTCCCATTTTTCCAGTGCACCCCAAATTTGTGCGCTTTGCAACAGTTCTCTCAAATGTGCCTTCATTCCTGCAGACCTCATATGCTCAAAGTCTTTTGAATCGAAATCTAATCTGTAACTTCTTTTCAAATGTTTAGTGTTTCCAATATCGATATTGTATTTGTCTGCTAAGTTCGCTAATCTTTGATGTACTTTGCCTACCTCCTTGGTAATCTTGGGGCATAAGTATCTCAATTCTGCCTCTGTGTAGGACGCCTATCTATTTACTCCCATTGTCCCCTCTACCAACTCAGCAGCTTCCGTCCTAATCGTACAAAGTTCAGGTATTCATCTTATTTTTCTTTCTGTGGTTCAACTGTAACCACTGCGGTCTTCTGTGAAGTATAAGTCTTTTCTAACCATTCATTTAACTGTTGAACTGTAAAACCTTGCAGTGAAATGTTCCCTGCATGCATCATTGGGGAATGTGAGGTATTCGTGCTCATGGTTTGTGGAGTTAAAACTCCCAAACCTGCTTGACGCATTGCTTCGAGAGGTGCTCCTACTGGACTAAGGTCCATTAAGGGCCTAGGCTGTTCAATTACTAGTTCCCCGGGGGCCATTATCTCTGGAGTTCCTATGGACCCACCTCTTATCGCCTCCTGAGTCATCACTCCCAGATCACACACGCCCGTTTTACCTTGTACATATAATGGCACTGGTGGACCGACAGTAATGGGTAACGATATAGCGGCAGGTGTCTGACATGGACCCAGACTTCTTGGAGCAGCAACTCCATAGGTCTGTTCCAATGTACCCGGAACCGGCACTAATGGCGGACCTGCTACAGGGTTGTACCCTGGTATCAGCTATGGTTGTGGTTGAGATATTAATTTCGGAGTTGATTCAATCTGTATTATCTTTGGCTTCGTGTATATCGGGTCTGGCGGCACTATCAAATTCAAGCACTGGGACGTCAGGATAGATTCTCTGTATCTGCGGTGGAGGCTGCAACTGTATCGGTATGTCTGGTGCAGTGGGTACACTGACACCATTCTGTATCGAAGCTGTATCGCTAGTCTGTGCTGTATCAGTAACTCCCTTTTCCTGCGTCTGGTTCCCAGGATCCAAGCTAGTACTTGGAGCATTGTCGCTCACCGCATATGGTGGCGGGCGATCGTGTAATAATCTGTCCATAAATTCCTCATCGTCTGAATCATCTTCCTCTTCCCAAGATCTTTTATTCTGTTTAGATTTCCCTGAATCTTTGTCGGTTTTACAGGAGGCTTTCTTTCCCTGCGTCTCTTCTCCCTGTGTTATTGCTGGGAATAATTTTAATCCGTCTACAATTCCCCGTCTCCACAATTTGTTCTCATTATCCCACCTAGCTTCTGCATAGGATTTCTCTGCCCTTCTCAGTCTTCTCTGAAACCTTTCTTGTCTATGTTTAAGAGCCATCAAGTCCCGAATTGCCAAAGCCTCATACTGAGCTGGTCTCGGAGGTGGTTTCTGTGTACTTAACATCCACCTCAAATTTTCCAGTACCTTTGGATTAAATGTCCCATGTTCTGGGAACGCTAGACATCCCTCCTTCTCTGTTAATTTGCGTCATTGTTTCATCCATAAGCAAGGCGCAATACCCTTCTCTTCCATGACTATATAAGCTGGAGTACCCTCGGGTGGTGTAGGCTCCCCATCGGTTGCAACAATATATACGTCTCCTTTCAGAGCGCTCTTAAATGCTTTAACAAAATTCATTTTTGTGATTCTCTTATTTTGTTTTTAATCAGAAGTGACTTAGTTCCCAGGACACTCTTCACCCGCCTTTCTCAATCTATTGCCTCTCATGGACGGCAGCCAATCCGTGCGCGACCCCTCTCGACAACTGACCTATCTCAGCGCGGCACCATTGACGTCACACTCACACACATTGCAGCTGACAAAGTCTCGCGGTTCATCCGCTCCTCACTGAACCCATACAATCTCACATAAACTAATACAATTATGGCGAGCACTTTAAAATGACAACACAAATCTGCCGATTTACTACAGGAAGGGTAACACATTCGCTTCAGAACTTTACAGAGATTTTACTTGAAGCCTCGGCCGCTACTCTCTCCTTATCAGTTCCCGAATACGCAAGCAGAATTTGACCCGCAAATTCTCCTCTTGACTTGTCAATGGATTATTCTGGTGCACTTTAGAACTCACCAGATCTCCATCGAAGGTTTTCATACACACATTATGACTCAAACTTGATTTGTCAACCACGCCCGATTGACCTATTAAACCGCACAGATTACAACATAAACCACATTTGTCTTCATACTCCGGAGTCTCAGACCTCAACAGGTCCGTACACAACGACCAACCACGTGGATAATTTTTGAGCACCAAGCGCTACATTCACATGAAGTACGCCGACTTCCCTACTCTCATACTGTGGAGTATGCCTACTCCTACTAAACAACACTTAGTTTGGCCTAAATACACACAAATTTTCACAATCACCTGCAAAATGCGTAAGCTTAGGCAAGCGCAGAGACCCTAACCACATACACTATGGCGCCGAAAACATTCCCAACTTATTCAGGCAGGCTCCAAGATCCCGGGAAAGTCATGGTGAACTTAGAAACCCATCATATCTCCAATTTGCATTATCACAGAAAAACAAATTAAACAATGAATCTCCGTCCTAGGGCCCCCAAGGGCCAAACCGTTGCTCTGCTACCAATTTGATAACGCGTCCCTTTATGTCAATTTTATACACATTAGGACTCGTTTTAGGCCGATGAATCTTTTGACCCAGTGGTGAGACACCGTAGAACAAGATAACTGATCAATATGTTAAGCAATATGTCAATGACGTTATCAACATATATCACCACAATATACTTTACTTTGGATAAAGACATTTATTAAACTGTTCGGCGCAACCATGACCTTTCAGCCATGAATAACCACACCTTTATTGAAGTTTTGTGAATTTTATTCCCTATTGATTACAATCTAATAATAGAAGTGTCAATCTCAAAACCAAGAAGCATATGAGCAAAGTCACAACACGACGGCTATGATAAGACTTCAATAATACAAAAATCACAAACATAAAAGAACCAACATAAGATATGCATAGATCAGAGTGCATAGGATATCATATACGTCTCAGTTCAGCATAGCACAAAGTCAGTCATGTCTATTTGCGTCAGTCAAAGTGATCACCTAGCCTAACCACTAATTAGCATCAGCATGTTGGGCTTCATGCAAAATAATTTTGAACATAAATTTGGAAAACATCTGACTAAGGTCTCTATCCAAAAATACAGCAGTTGGTACCTAGAAAGGAAACGCAAACAGACAAATTACAATAGCATTGTCATAATTACCCTCCTCGGAATAAGTCAGCATACAGGATCAGTCTTCGTCTTCAGGACATCAGTTAGATCACCAACAGTTTATTTCGTCTAAGGAAAAGGGGACACTTCCCTCATAAGGAGGAAAAGTGTAAAGGGGCAGTCTATGGATGAAGATGATTTTGTCTAAGTCTCAAATCACCAAACAGAGTGACAGAGTTTCTGGATGCAATCGACATCATTCCCTACCTAATTCTAACGACCCTTCTGTGTCATGAGTTTTTATCCCTTTTCCACAATACATTCCCCCAAAATTCTATTGGATAATAGCTATACCCTACTATCTTTAGCCTATTAAATTATACATTAGGTAATCCAAATTGTCACCCCACGATAATTTATAACGTTTTGATTGGTCTTCATAATTGATGTCTTCGTAGGTGGCACATCCGGGGTTACTTCATCCTATGGCACGTTCTTCAGGTCAAAAGTTATCTTTTCCATGGTAAAACGTCCTTGAATGTTTCTACATTTGTTGCAAAACGTATAAAACTTATACTAAGGCAGCTAGCATGCGGATGGGAACGGAGCATAACTTGCAACATAAAACAAAGAAAAAGAACACATGCTGGGTCATGGCCTTTTACGAGTCAGCACACTGAAAAACTGAAAATATGCTTTAATATGAGAGCTACACGGCTAAAACGTCAACTCACGCTAATTTAAGGCCTATGGGTTCTAATGCAATCTTCGTAGGAGTTAACATATTCAATTAATCATTATGCAAGCAATTATTTCTTACAGTCGACATTAGTTTATGTGCGCAATAGTAACTTACACTTATAATCATGTTAAGAATACATTTAAACAAATAATATTTTATGATCGTTTTTGTATGCAGCATTGTTAGGTATAAGCATTTCACATCTAATATATGTAATATTTAGACTACGCTCTCTCAGATCTATCCACGGTTATTAGTTTTGAGGGTATTTCCAAAGATAGGACCTTTTCTTTCAGGTTGAAAGTCTCAATAATTCACTATAGTGCTTAATTTGCAGAAATAGAATATTACACAGGTCATACTCTTTTTTTAGGCCTGGGGTTATTATGCGGTTTGCCTAGAATCACAGGATGCTGAGTCCACGCCAGGATTCCAGCCTGGGTCCCCAGTACCACTGTCGACACATCTCCCCACATCTCTGGTTGGTGCGGCCAGTATTAAATTACATCGTTAAAAGTAAAGTAGGCCCAGTGAAGGTCTAACATACAGGCAGCATTTTCAAAAACATAAATGTTCAAATCAATACAGAACACTTTTGATGATTATTTTGAGACTTTCAACTAGAAATAAAATATGAGCACAAGCAATGAAAGTAAGGTTTTTCAGTTGGAAAGGCAATTCGCTAGTGATATAAATAGATTTTTTTTCTTCTCAAAAAGACCAACAAAGCATCAGGGGAATAATAAAACTAGACACTTTACGGCAACACAAACTTCATTTATGTCACCAGGGGTACCAAAGGTTATTTTACCTAAAAGAATAAAGATACATTTAATACCAAAGAATGTGGTATCGGCATCTCAATGCGAAAAAAAGAGAATGCTATGAGAAAGCTAATAACTCAAACGCAACAAAAAATGGGAGATACGGTAGCTTACAATCATTACTGGGGAGTGAATGGTAAACGTGTACGCTTTGAAATGGTTTGATAGAAGACTATGGGTATGGTTTTTGAAAGAAGATATTATAATATGCTATCTTTTAGTTTGTAGTAGACTCTGCTCAGATGTTTGAAGTGGTCCTAAATATATACGTAGAGACCACATTTACAACTGCATTTAATAATCACTTAGCTCTGTTTATACACATCTTAATGTGTCAATTTGCAAGTTAAACGTCAAGGAGCAAGAAACAATTTGCCTCTTTGTATATTCTAAATAAAACAGAATACTGCATTTATTTAACTAAGAATTTTTGTTAAAAACAAGAGAACACATCTTTAGAGCCCAAAAATAGTTCAGGTTTTTTTTCAGCTCTGGAAAAGATAAAAACAACTGAAATTTGAACCAAGGACACTTGGTTAATAGCTAAAAGAATTAAGATCTTTATTTTACTAACATTTGGATACAACACATCTGTTGCCGGTGGGCCATTGGCTCTGTTGACTCTCCAGAATTGGTCAACGTGGTTTTTGACTGTTTGGAAATGGGTGAGTCTGTTTTTTTGTTAGTCAAACTATGTTCAAGCCCGGCTCTAGGGGGTATGCAGAGCAGAGCACGCGTGATGGTTATTGGTGTGTTGTGAACGTGGGAGTTATTGGTGCAGGTGTGTGGGTTTCTTGTGTGATTTGAATGCATTATTGTGTGAGTCTGGTGTGTGCATGTGTATTGAGTATGGCTAGAGTGTTTCTCTATTCAATGTGATTGATGTTGCAAATAAAGGATCATCCCTTCTCGGTACCTGTAGGGACACATTTATTTTTACGGCGTGCTTGTGTAATGCAGTGCTGCTTGGATGTTAGCACTGACTGCTGTGAGGGGTCTTATGCATTTAAGGAGCAAGTCAAGTGTTGGCGCTTTCAAGCGCATGCTATGGAAAAGACATATGAGAGGGGGAGTTGCTGCTTATTGTTGGTTTGAAGATTGGTGTTTGATGTGCTGCTTGTGGTTCAGGGAAGGAGAGTGTATGGTATTGATAGGACGCGAGTGAGTCAAGCAAGAAGGACATGCATTAGGAAATGAGGAGCTGTGAAAGGGGTAGTGAGAGTGCTTCTTTGATAGCAAATTTGTAGTGGGTAGGACCTTGGATCTGTAGTGATTTTAGAGAAACACAACACATGCAAAAGAAACGGTGCATGGATTTTAGTGTTTGGCTATGTGCAGTTGCCGTTAGAACCCTGCAGCTACCTGCAGAAGGGAAACAAGTCAGGCAAGTGGGAGTTTGGAAGGCTAGCAGAACAGGACATGGGCAGGGTAGGAAGTGGGTACTTGATGAGGTGTTGTGTGGCCATCTGATTACATGATGAATCTTTGACGAGCCTCTCCTAAAGCAGAAGATAGGTTGAGAGGAAGGGAAGGGAAAGGGGTAGAGAAAGATGTAGAAAATATGGGTCCTCCTATAAAATAAAGAAAGGCAGTTCAAGTAGGCATATTTGAATAACGTGCTTTGAACTGATTATTTCATTCGCCTCCCAATCAAAAGCCCTGACGAATAACCAACCATTTACTCCATTCAACATTATTATATGAAAATAACTTTAGCTTCAGTAACGTTTTAGCACACCTCTTAGACTGTGAGCTGAACACATTCCAGAAATAGGTTAGACCCACATGACCTAATGTCCTATGTCTCATTATTTAATAACCAATGATAATGAAGGCAATATTACTATAGCGTTATATAGCCCGTTACCGGGGCCTCTGCAGGCTGTTGAATGCCCTGAACCTGACTTACAGGCCAGAGCTGAAGGCAAGGGCCTATAATGGAGCAAACATTTCCTTTAACAGCACATATAGCCTAAAGCTAAAAAGGCTAGCGGGCTATTAGAATATTCAATCCTCTGAGGGCACAATGTTCTAAACCAAAAACGGAGAGGCAATAAAACAAATTAGAATGGTGGTTACAAAGTCCTGTATTCCAAGTATTATTAGCCCTGAGCATCTCCATTGTCTTCAATGGAGTTCTCAAAATTCCAATGTCCTAATATAGCCTTACAGCCTGTCGTAGTGAGCTATATTGGCCATTAAAGGCCTGCTTCTGTTTTACAGGCCCAATCTAATGGCGAAGGCCTATAACAAGGGAGCAGGATACTAATGGCCAGTGTAGCCCCCTACTTCAGGTTAGAAATGTATTTGAACATTATGCCCATGAGGGTTGAATGTCCTAATTAAGAACAAAGGACTCCCGGGAGGCAGAGCAGATTGAAACCCCTGTAGCTCCAAAGCCTTTGTTTCACAGCTCTTGCTGTGAGGTTAAACAATTACAGTGGCACACTGGGCCATGGCAGATAACAGTTGAACATACACAGCGAGAGCTGGGAAAGGAGGATGGTGACAGCCCCTGGTTCTCCCTGGCTACCCCAAACTGCTTTTCTTCATTGAACCAAGCAAGGGAGTCCCAGAAGCTAAGCAAAAGTCCTTTATCCCTCCTTCCAAGGCTCAATTGACACTCTGATCTATGGGAGGAGGAAAGGCCCTGGCCCACATCCTTTCTTTATCTTTGCCTAATCCAAATATCACAGAGAGGCAGGCAAAAGACAGAGGCAGTGACTGTGGATAAAAAATTGTAATGTTGAAAGCGGTAGGGTTATATCGCCATTTTAAACCACTGCTGCTCTAATGTCTTCAATGGAGCTCTCAACATTCTGATGGTCTAATAAGTCTTCTACATTGTCTTTTACAGTTAAATACAAGTAAGCTGTCAAGGATTCAGCTACATGTTTTGAAGCCAGTGTAATTAGGGAAGTTGTTGTGTTGCTTCACAGCAGTACACCAACAAGTATCCAGGTTTGAGGGAAGTTTATTTATACACAAAGAAGCAGAGACATTCCTGCTCTGACCTGACTTCTACCAGCTCTCTCAACCGGCATTCTTCAGAACTTCCGTTTCTCACATACCAAGCCTACTCACACCCAAGGTTCCATCCTCAACAGCACACATACTCATGCCATCACAACACATCCCTCACTCAACACACAATACTAAATTAAACACAAACAAAGGCCAAAAGGGTAAAATAATACATGAAGTTAAAAGAAAAACAAAGGTACTATGCTTCTTCATAGTCTTCCCCATCACTATAAATAGCCATGTACTTTGGTTGCCTTCAAAGTCTTCCCTTGACACTAGAATACAAGTCAGACTCTCCTTGTCTGTAGTTGGACCATGAAGTTCACTTCTGGAAACTTCATCCACATGTCCCTTCCTATTTTTCAGGGTGAAATGAGTTGATTCCTTTTCATTACCAGAAGAATAATGCGCCCTATTTTCGTTTTCATTGCTAGAAAGAAATTTTGAACTTTTCGTCTCCATCTGGTTAGGACCATTTACCTCTTACTCTAGTAAATCTCCCCAATGGTCACCTGCACCCTACTCTCCCCATCAACACCAGCAAACACATCCTCTTCTTACTCCCAAAAATGATAACATTCCACTGTTTCATTAATATGACCATTCTCACAGCAGCCTCCATGCCCCATTGCAACCCTATTAGGCTGCCCCAGTCTTCCATTATTCACACTGACTGCAATCTTCAAAACTCCCACAACTTTCATATGTTCAGAAAAATGACTTATCTTTTAAAATTTTAGGTTTCTTCACACCAACTCCGGCCCCCTTCATGGATTCTCAGAGGCTTTACTCTGTTTTTGTCAACATAGTAGACTTTCATTTTCTATTTAGTGCTCTTGACTTTCTCTCAAACATCCTCCACCAAACAATGTTCTACTTCAGATCAGAACAACCATCCTGATTTGCATTTAGTCCTCGTAATTGCAACACCTAATAATTACAAATGAGGAATACCTTGAGGTCTTATTCATACTCCCTATGTAAGCCCACACTGTCTTTCTCACTTGCACCTCCCATTTCCAACCACCTTCAACAGAAAGTTGCATAGCTCTTTTAAGTACCCTGTTAAACCTCCCATCACATTGTTACCACTAGGGTTGTAAAAAGAGATTGTGCTGTGCCTGACACCTAGGCCCTCATTATGAGTTTGGCGGTTTTAGGGCAAGACCGTCATGCAAAATGCTGCCACCATACCACCAGTGGAGGTGGTAAAGCGTCTGCCGTATTACGAGTCACAAAGAAGAAAATGCCCAAATCCAGCCACAAAACCAACAATGCCAGGCCAACCTACGGCGAAAGAGTGACTGTCCAACAGCCGGCCCCGTCACAGCAACAACATTCCGACTGCCCCATTACAAGTCATTTTTCAGCACAGTGGTACCATTGACGGTTCGCACCGCTGCAATACAAAAAGGCACCGCCAATAGTAGCCTACACCACATTGGACAGTTTGATTCCCCCACACCTGAAACACATACACACAACACACACTCCTGGTCACAGTACTATAAAACACCCCCCACACATACACCCACAATCCTTTGCGACTCCTACGACCAGCCACAGAGACACAAGCCACAAAGCACACCCCATACATTACAAACACCTTCAGATTGCACACTTAGCACACACCACCACCAACACCCACCTGCACCCACTTTCAAACACACCCACACCACCAATCCCCCCACTTTGCACCCTACCCACACAGCACACTCCCCTCAACAATATGTCACTCCAGAAGCACCCACAGTTCACAGACAACGAGTTGCGGGTCATGGTGGACGAGATCGTCAGAGTAGAGCCACAACTGGTGGGAGCCCAGGTCCATCAAACATCGCCCACTAGGAAAACGGAGTTATGGCACAGTATCATCGAAGTGTCATCTCAGTTGGCACCTATCCATGCACAAGGGAAGATATCAGGAGGAGGTGGAACGACCCCAGGGGGAAGGTCTGTTCCGTGGCATCCAGGCACCAGATTGCCCTGAACAAGACTGGCGGTGGACCCCCACCTCCTCCCCTTGAGTAGGCATCCTGGGAGGAGAAGGTCATGGACACCATGCATCCAGAGGGCCTGACTGGTATTATCGGAGGTCCAGACTCTGGTAAGTCATTCATTCCCCCCCCCAAGGCCCCAAACAATCCATTCCAGCATGCCTCCCCGTTAATCCCCAATCCAACCCATCACACATAACTGCACCCCTCCCAATCACCCCACGCCTCTCACATGCATGCCAAACCACCACACGTCCACCATCCCCACACACTACACCCCCATGCACGGATGACAATCACAATGTGTAGAACTACTACTTTGACAATGCATCAATCCTCACACAGCAAATAAAATCACAGTCCTACATAAAACTGGAATAGCTGCATGGGCAACCATACCGCAGCCCACTCCTACTGGTTGCCACAGCAGCGTCCCAACATATGGCAATGACAGCAGTGCCAACCACCATCCCCAACCCACTGTGGCACAGGTTACCATGGCACAATCCCCATACACAACTCAATGTCTGCATTGCTGCAGCTGTCAATGCCATCACTGGGAAGCAAGTTGTGCCACTGCATGCACCACACCATGGAAATGACAACTACACATCCAAATACAAACTCTCCACCTTTCCATCCACAGGTGACCCTGCAGGTGCCACCCAGCAGAGTAAACCAGGATCTGACAGGCATCACCAGGATGAAGGCCCAAGTGGATATCTGTATGTGGATGACTTGGTCGGGCCAGCAGCCCAAGCCTGGACACACCGGACACCCCATCCCATGTGCCAACCACACCTCAGTCAACTTCTCCTCCACCACCCTGTGCCCCAGGGACCTCTCAATCAGAAGAGTGCACCACAGTAGAGGGGCCAGAGTCTAGGCACACACCCCAGACAATGAAGGGCCTGGGGCTACTGGTAGTGGGTCCACTGTGCCAGGGGCACAGGGAGCTAGTGGTAGTGGGAGGGAAACAGTGGTCCAAGGCACAGGCCAGCCACAACACCAGACTGTCCAGGAGGCCCTCAACCAAGTCCTGGGTGCACACCACCAAACACAGGACACCAGGGCCCAGATCCTCGCCACAGTGCAGGAGACCCAGAGGCTGCAGACTGTACACCATCAGGAGGCCATGCTGCAGTGGCAGATCGACAATGCCACCATGGTCTCTATAGCAGGGGTGCTAAAGGAACTCACCACCATCCTGCGTCAGTCCACTTTCCACCAGCAGGCCCCTTCCAATAGCATAAACCCATCTGAGCCCTCCACATCAGTGGCAGCTAGTGGCATGGAGGCCCTGCCCTAGACCCTGCACCCCTCCCCCTGTAGCTGAGGAGCCCCCACACAAGCGAGGAGGTCAAACCAGACATCCAGACGGAACTGATGCCAAGACCAAGACCACCGCCAGGAACTGAGCCTCTTCTGAACATTGTCCCCCCATGTGTCACTGAGACACCCTGTTGACTGTCCTCTGTCATGTCTCTGTTGTCCCAAATCCACCATACTAGACTGTGTAGGAAAGTACCATCTTGCCTGGCATGTTACCCCCATATTTCACTGTATATATGTTGTTTTAGTTGTATGTGTCACTGGGACCCTGCCAGCCAGGGCCCCAGTGCTCATAAGTGTGCCCTGTATGTGTTACCTGTGTTATGACTAACTGTCTCACTGAGGCTCTGCTAATCAGAACCTCAGTGGTTATACTCTCTCATTTATTTCCAAATTGTCACTAACAGGCTAGTGACCAATTTTACCAATTTACATTGGCATACTGGAACACCCTTATAATTCCCTAGTATATGGTACTGGGGAACAGCCAGTGGCTGGAGACGTGTGTCAAGGGAGGCAACAGGTGAGGCAGGGACCAGAGTGCACTACAACAATGCCCTGTGAATGGAACATGCCAGGTACATCAATCACTAAAGAAGTCACATATGCCTACTCAGCACACATGCACTGAGAGTACAGGAAGCCAAGGCTGAGATGGCAACTCAAGTCCCCAACCATTATGTTCATAACAAATCCACATTCCCAAAACATACCTCCCCAATGGTCCCTTCCCCACACCACAGAGATCCAGACGTGAGGCTCTTCACACTGGCAAACACAGTGATGATGAACAGCCCTCCAATGTTGATTCCCAAGAGAGGATGCAATACAGAGGAATTCACCTAGTGCTGCACACATGGAGCACTGGATCTGCTAGTTCAGGCAACAATGGTCGTGCCCATAGATGTCAGTGGTGCAGCAACACAACAGCAGGTACAGAATGGCAATGACCTGCGCACAATAAGGCCCCAACTCATGGCACATGTAACCCACCCCCCATGCCACCCAGAGTCAGAGCTGCACCCAATCCCACCAGTGTTTACAGACACCAGGTGACAGCATGGCACAAGGCAGAAAGTTTTACAGGCCATATCCAAGACAATTGACACATACCTTTATGTCAGTGGAAGTATTGTCGCATCAGCTCTCCTCTGGTGTCTGCTGCATCCTCATCATCTTCCTCCTCATCACTCACCATGTCCCCTTCATCAGCCACTGGTACAGGTGCCATCTCCTCTGCATCCAGCAATGGTATGTGATGTCTCAGGGCCAGATTGCGTAGCATGCAGCAGGTAACAATGATCTGGCACACTTTCTGTGGTCTGTAGAGTAGGGCACCTGTGGAGATGTGCAAATACCAAAATCTGGCCTTGAGCAGGCCAAAGGTCCTCTCAATGACCCATCTTGTCCTACCGTCGGCCCTATTGAAACAGTTTTCAGCAGCTATAGTCAGATGCTTCACTGGTGTCAGTAACCAGGAAAGGCTGGGATAACCAGACTCACCTGTGTGCATGTCAAGAGCCATGTCAAGTCTGGGAGGGTGATAGGGCAAGTCATGAGAGCAGAGGGGCATACATATGGAAGAATATACACCGATGAGCCAGGCCCGGTCTGCCTGTAATGGTGCCATCATGTGTGGGACTGTGCTGTTCTGCAGAATGTAGAAGTCATGCACACAACCAGGGAACTTTGTAGTCACTTGTGTGATATATTGGTCAGCGAGACCCACCAACTGTATATTGGTGCAATAAAAGTTTTTATGGTTCCTAAACACTTGTTCACTCCTCCTGGGTGGCACCAAGGCAATGTGGGTGCCATCAATGGCACCTATCATATGAGATACATTTGCCAATTCGTAAAATGCAGCTTTGACAGTGGCCATATCAGCACATTGGGGGAACCTGATGTAGCTGGTCAGATGTTTTAGCAGGGCACAGAGTACGTCCCTCAGGACATTGCAGAACATGGCCTGTGATATCCCTGCTGCTAAGCCCACTATAATTTGGAATGACCCTGAGGCAAGGAACTGGAGGACTGACGACACCTGTACTGTGGGAGGGATGGCATTGGGATGACAAATGGAAGGCAACATATTCGGCTCCAACTCGGTTACCAGCTCCATGATGGTCTGACGGTTCAGACGATAGGTCTGAATGACGTGTCGTTCTTCCAGGGTGGCAAGGTTGACTAGGGGCCTGTACACCGGAGCATTCCTCATCCTCACCCTTCCACTGTACCTGGGAATAGGAGGGAGCATGAATCATGATGCGCACCATTGACTGTGTGGACGTAGCTGTGCTGTGCACAGGTCACAAAATTTTAGCAATGACGCAGCAGGTGAGGCCAATGTCACTGTCCTGTCTGTGAGTGGTGTGAATGGGGACCGGGGCCTTGGGACGAGGCAGTGTGACTGGAGAATGGACACGGGTGAGGAGTCAGAGGAGATGGGGATTGATGAAATGTGTGTGTGTGTAAATGAGATGTGTGGTGTTCACTGCCATCCCTGTGTTGCTGCGCTACATGATTTTGTCCTTCCGTCTGTATCACCCATGCAGGTCAGCGCCCATCGAAAGAAGGGGATATAGAGTGCCAATACCAAGAAAGTGTGGACCCTGGGGGTCCATGCCTGGCGGAGCACCCACTGCTGAAAGAGGTAGGAGGACTTGAGATGCTGGGCCCGGAAGACCGCTGAGACCCAGCTGGGGATGCCCTCCCAACAAGGGAAGGGTGCCCGTCAGACCCAGACCCCCCCTTATGTCCCGCATTTTTGCGGTGGCATACCCTGAGGTGAATGGGTGCATGAGGGCAGCACAGCAGCTACAAGGGGGTGAGTACACACTCTTACTTACATTATGTGTTGCCTTAGCTGGACAGGATGTGCACTACTGGAATGCTGTAGCGTGAGTGATAGGTAGATAAATGTCCACTATGGGTATTAGACCAGGCAGAGTTTTTCAACATAGATGTATGGCCATGCAGTCAGTGAGTTGAAGGGCACTTATCTCCAATGTGGTATCTGTGTTGTCAACTACTACTGAGACGAGCTAGGTAGCTCATGGCAACATGGTCATTGCATGTGGTGTGTCAAGGCGTTGTAATCAGTATTTGCCATCTACTGTGCCAGGGTTAAATGTAGAATCCTCAATCTGCTGGCAGGTAGTGTATGTGTAGTGACGTAAGGTGGGCCACGATGTCACACTGCAGTATGAGAACTGCCTAGTTGGCATGCCAGCTACCCATGCAGGATCCTTTTAGTTCGGTAGTCCAGGAATTGTTTGTCTCAACTGGCATGGGAAGTGGCCAGGTACTGGGCAGGTGTGGCGGGTATGACTCTCATCAAGTACACAATTGCATCTGTGTCACCATCAGTGGTACACATGTGCATTGATGTGGTTGCCCCCATAACGTTCCATTGTTGGAGCATGTGTAAGTGAGGTCATGGCGTGTCTTGGCATGGTATTAGAGGATGTTGTACTTACTTGTTTGTGATTGTTGTGCTGGCACTGACACATTGCACCCTGTCTCTCCCACTCTCCCTCCCTCTCCTCCTTTGACTTTGTGTGCATCAGCATCATCTGGCGAGGAGAAGGGACACCAGCGAGTGGGGAAGCTGCAGCCCATGGGACCCAGGAGGCTGATACCAGCGGAGCCGAGGGGACCAGTGGGACGGAGGGCGAAGGGTGTGCCACGGGGGAGACGGGATCGATGACAACATCTTCGGATTCCTCCTCCGATGGCGGCTACCTGGCAGTGGCGGACCCATATGGGTCCATGCCTGCATCATCTTTCTCTGCCAACCCCCTTACCAGCACTGCCCTCCCTGTAGCTCCCCACCCAGTTGCCCGTGCCCTCTCACCCACAAGGGTGGGCATTTCCTTTGCTGCAGGCACCTCTGCCCCTGACCCAGTCAGCCATCTCTGTGGGGCAGACAACCATTGTGAATCCCAGATGCAGCAGTCAAATTTCAACCTGGAAGGCATTCACGGTGCCCTGTCTGCCTTGCAGAGATCGTTTCAGGCTCTGGCCTCCTAATTGACAGCAGTCAATGTTCCTTCTTCTTCCGTCCCCCTGCAACTCCCTTTTGCCACTCCCACATCCCTCTACCATCACACATCCAAGGCACACCTTCAAACCACCATGCATCCACATCAATAGACCCAGATCGCAAGGACAAACACAAGCACCACAAAAGTCACCACTCCATGCACACACACAACAGACACATGCAGACACAACAACATCCACTCCCTACACCAACTCCCCCACCACCTCCCCCCTCAGTCACATCACCACTCACACCTGCAGTCACCACCTCATCAGTCCCAGATCTTGCCACATGTGCTCTCACTGCCACCGTCATCACATGCACCCCATGCACCACATGTGCATGCACCACATCAGTCAATACAACCACATGCAGCACATCCACCCTACCTGCAAACACCACCCCAACATTCACTCACACATCCCCCTGCCATCTCCCTGAGTCTCCTCCCCTCCACCTCCCAGTACACCTAAACGCTCAAACTCACCCACCCAAAACTCACCCAGCACAAACCTGTACCCCAGGCGCCTCCAAGTACACACTTCTCAACCATTTCCTCTCCCTCCACTCCCAAACGCCTTTCCCATGACCTGCCCTCTGCCCCTAAGAAACATTTCCTTCAAGAGGTTTCCCTGTTCCCCCCCCACTGGCCCTTTTCCTGTTCCCCCCAAGCACCCTGCTACCCTTCCCAGACCTCTACCTTCCACCTCCAAGTCTTCCTCTGGTCCACACCATGCCCCTCCACCTCCTGTGACCTCCACCCCCACAAAGTCAGCAGTCGCCTCTCCCAAACCCAAGCCAGAAGCCACTGCCTCCATCTCGAAGACTAAGCTACAGACTACCCCCCTCCTGACTAAATCACCGCCTTCCAAGGGCAAGTCAAAGGTGGCTCCCCTCAAAAAGCACCACCAAGGACCCTACCTCCAAGTCCAGAAAAAAGAACCCCCCCTCCAAGCCCAAACCACTCCCCTCGCCCTCCCCACTCATCCTTGAGGTGCCTGCATACTCTATTGATGCCCCTGCCCTGTGGAGGAGTCAAGGAGTCAAGTTGGGGCGTCGTTCTATGCCCAGTGTTCTTGGGGCACTGAGAGACATTTGGACTGGCCATTGGGCCTATTGTACATCGTTTTAATATTTTTTAAGTTCTTCGATTACATCTGCACCACGGCAACATTGGTGACAATGTTAACAAGCTAGTCCTGGCTTTAGTTCTACATGTGTATGTGGAGGATGTGCGATTTTGTGTGTGTGCACTAATGTCCTTCCTTCCAGTGTGTGCTAGGCTGGTGTACTTATGGTTGTCTATGTTGGCGTTGCTGGCCCTGGAAGTCAATGGCCAGCAGGAACATGGGGAAGACTTGCAATTTGAGTTCCATAGTGCCTATGGTTTGTCTGTGTTCCTGAAGGTGATAGTTTCCTTTTATGTTGTTCATTTCTGCCAGGCTTTTCATGGCCGTGAGACTGCCCCAGAAATCCTGGCAGTGTGCAGCCTGTAGTACGATCGTGGGAATCTCCCTGACCGCCGGCCTGGAGATGCCTTCTGTCGGCGGCAGTGATCCATCCTCAGTGGCGGTACGGACGGAAACTTGGCTGTGTTCTGCAGGTGCCTTCCAAGTACTCGTAATATGGCGATCCGCCACCTCCACCGCAGCGGTCCGCTGACCGCCAAACTTGTAATGAGGGTCCTAGTCTTTCAAAATACAATTTAGCCTTACTATTCACAAAGTGTACACCATTGTCACTTAACAATGAAGCTGCAATGTACTCTTCCAAAACAACTCCTGGTCCAAAACATTCAAAATGATGTCAGTATCTGTTTTCTTAAAACAGGCGATTGAGTAAACCTCTCAATGATAGCAATGATGTACTTTTGAGATGGGCCATTGAGCTCATAATTTCCAATGCTACTGACTCACAAGGATTTTTTGGTTACACTTCATTTCACACTGGCGGCTTTAAAGTTTTCAATGACCTATCAGCCATTGCACAATGAACACATTTGTTTACAAATCTTTATCTACAATTATCCACTCCCACCACTAAATTGACAGTTTACACAAGGGTTTCATTCTCCAAATGATCTACATGCCCTGATTCAAGAGGAATTGTTTTTCTACCCATTAGCACTACTTCCTTCCCAACAGACAACTCCGATCAACTTCCCAAAAAGGCCTCAACTTCACATCTATTGCCTCCTTTCTCAGGCATCCCTTCTCCACATATTTCCTCACACTTTGCAACGTCATATCTTTAGTACTTTTGTGTTCCCGCATTTTTTTGCTAATCACTGGTAACTTGTCAACCTGCCTTAAAGCAACATGCCACTGACTTTCTGCATCTTTTTCACGCTGTTCTAACGATGTTGGCACACAAGACAAACAACAGTGATTACATTGTCCTTACCTGGAATATAACTTATTTTGTAACAAAGATCTTATAACCTCATGGAAAATCTGTCAATTCTTTTGATGCATTATTTCCTCCTTCTGTCTTTAACACTTGACCAGAGAATCGAGATCACAATGTACCAGGGACCACCTACTCCCATCATATGTTCTGAAGTGCTCCACTGCCCACATACATGCCAGTGTTTCAGGTTCTATGACTGAGTACTGCTCCTCAACCTAGATTGTTAAGTACTTGTTCTACTCCTTGTTCATTTATCCGTGACAGAACTGCACTAATTCCTTAAGTGCTTATTTTTGTAGTTACTACACCTTCTTCTTTGGGGTCATACCCCTTCAGAGCAGTAGCCTTGACAAATAACTCTTTAATAACTCTAAAACCCTCCATACGGTCCACTAGCCATTCAGATGACTTCAACATTTTCCAAATCGGAAAAACTTTACTTTCAAAATTTGGCAAAAATCTTTAGTAAAATTCAAATAATCCAAGGAGCTACTTACCCAATCCTTGTTACACCTAGCTGGTGCTTCTTGTATAGCATCTATCAAACATGGCTTTGATTTGAGATCATCGGCACACAACATGACCTAAACATGTAACACTGTCCTCTGCGTACCTGCAGTTGTATTTTAATAAAAACTCCAAGAAAATGTTTCAACATCATATCTCCTGTGGTCACACTTTCATCAGCAACCAAAACTAAGTTGTGACTGTTAGAATCAAGTACTATGGGGGTCATTACGACCCCGGCAGTCGGCGATAATGTGGCGGTAAGTACCACCAACAGTCTGGCGGTACTTACCGCCACATATGACATTGGCGGGTTGGCTGAAGCCACACCTCTCCAGTTACCCCCCTACATCCACACCCCCTACACACACACCGCATACACACACTCATTCACACATACATACACGCGTGCATACATCCGATCACAAACACATCCGCACACACTTCCAAACATACACGCAGACACGCATTCACATTTCACAACATACATGCACTCACACATCTGTACATGCACACACGCATTTAACAGTTAACACACACCCGCATTCACGCACACACATACATTCACACACCCCCACACACACACACAACACCCCCACACACACACACAACACCCCCACCCGCCTCTTGTGGTGGAAATCTGGCTATGGTCATAATATGGCGTATGGCTGGCAACCGAGGCAACGGTCTTTTGGTGGCCGTCGCCGCGGCGGTAGGCGGTTTTTACCACCAAAGTTATAATGAGGGCCTTTGTGAACATTTTTCTGGTCTAACTAACCATAATCAAAGGACCATTCCTGGCTACGTATAATTGACCAATTGTGTGTTGATTTTTAAACCGAAACATCAGTATTCTGTACTTTAACATTTCTGTGCTCTTGCCACTGTATTCTTCTTGATGAATGTCAATCTCAAACAGTTTACTTCCAATTGTACTCATGAACTTCTCACTCTTGATTATATTAAAGGGAGTGCCCAATTCACAAATACTTTCAAATTTACTCTACCAATTGACGTCTGACATTTGGCTTTAGTGCCAACCACACAAACCTTCTTAAAAATTCACACCAGTTTTCTCCAAGAAGTCACCTCACACGTTTGAATTCTTTTCATCACATTGTGCATGACTACCTCCACTATCCTCTGCAATTACACATTTTATAGCATTATCCTTCCTCTTCCAACTCGCTTTTTCAAAATGTCATGTAGTTCTGCAAACCGCACAAAGCAGGACATATTTTGCTAAAAGCAGGACATATTTTGCTAACAGCTAAGTGATCTTTCCCAGCCCACCTATTGCCTCAATGTGCTTCTTGCAACTTGTCTTTACCTTTCATACCACATTTATCTGCTTTGAGCGCCATTCAGTCTTTTACCCTTCCCACTCCATCCTGCAAGTTGCAGCAGACTCATGTTTCAATACATTTTCGCATTGTTTTGACATATCTGCTTTGCACACACAGCAGATATGCAAACATATATCCTGTAATTTCTAATCTCCATTTACCCACAACCGCTTTTACATTGAAGGTTCACTCTCGTGCTTTTCAGCATGGTCACAGATGAAATAATCCTGAAAAACACTGAATATGAATCTATTGCAAGTTTTCAAATTGCAGATACATACTCATCAATAGGTTATCTTTTCATTTGTTTGCTCTGGAAGGACTTATAACAAGTTATCCCATTGCAAACTTTGTGGGTAAAATAGTTATCTAAATCCACCAGTGCAGTATTAAAAACTGTGGTACACCCAGCAATAACTTATTTTGCCACATGGCTGTAGGTCTTTATAGACTGTGAATCCAACAAATGTAATAAAATCCTCTTTGTTCCTCTGACATGCTATTAAGTTAATAAATTAAGGCAATATCATTAAGAAAATATTCTATTCAATTTGACTAAAGACAAGTGTTTCTCCAGCCACCCAAAAAAATTATGATGGTTTTTTTGTAACGTTTTGAGCTCACTTGGCAACTCTACATAAGATAAAACAATGTGCAAGTCAATTTAGATTTGAAGAGTTCTTTAACTTGGTATGTTCTCACTGTTGTGATGAAGATTTTGGCCAGAGTAATCCTGTACTTGTTAGCGCGTCAGACCTTATTAAGTAAACTTATAAGGGAGACGCGTATAGGCCGATGGACGTTTTGACTGCGCTTCGGGCAGTTCCCACCATATATCCCGTACCACTACAGATCAATAACAATCAGTGACGTCAATAATCAATAGGAGTCAGTAATTTCCACACACCATGACCTCTCAGCCGTGAATAACCACACCTTTATGTAAAAGTTAGAATATTTATTTCCCTAAATTAATAATGCTAAAGTCATGTAACTTAATCTTACTATCAAATGATACACATACAGAAATAACCATGGCTGACCAAAGCGGTGAAAGAATCACAATCTAATCAAAGCTCTAAGGTTATGGTACAAATGAATAATACGAATACCAATAGCTGCGCAAACTAAATAGCGTACATTTAGATTCACCAAAGAAAAGACATCAACTGTTATTACATGTAGCGAACTTCATCAGTAAGAACCATATGTGACATCCAATTTAAATAACATGTTTGGACTTCATGCAAAACAATTTAGTCACACAGATTTAGAAAACAACTAACTGTGGTTCTATCAAAAGTAGCGATTGGTACCTAGTAACAAACGCAAATAGACATAACAGTCAGTAACATCGTCTTATACCTGCCCTCAATATGGTTCAGCAAGCTGTGACAGTCTTCGTCAATAGGACATCAGTTTGGTCAGCAAGACATCAGGGTTCAGCATCAAAGTTCAGGAAAAGAAAAGTCTCTTCATGCAGTACAGAAAAGAATAATAACTAAACACTCAAGACAGTTCAGAAGGATATTGTGGAATGGCCCCTCAGGACCATTATGAAGAAAATAGCCAATGGCCTCTTTCCTCTCGGTGCAGTCCGGCTAAGTTAGATTTCCTAAAACTACTTCCCACATCCTTATTGGTCAAATAATTGCATGTTTACACTTAGTCCAATGAAAATAAACCCCCAAATCAAAAGATGTACTACTACACGGTTCACATGTCGATGGTTGGCTCCCCTGCTCCTGTTCCCATCTTTTGGCTTGTCAGGTATCAATATTGTTGCAGCTTATACTCCAGTCAGTGCATCCATTGTCTTCTCCTAGGAAGGTCACTTTTACACATACTACGTTATACAATGTTGCTGAAGCTAGCACAGCATCTTCTAGCAAACAGTTTCCCATGAGAACGGATCTCAGCTATGAGCACTTGGTCAGTACAGTGCATATCACAATTTAATTCTCTAAGCAGCCATTTTATCAGTCACATAAGAAATGCAGTTTGACATGAGGCCGTCCAACTAGGCCCAAGACCTCGCTAAGTTAAGGCCTATGATTAATAAAGCTAATACGTAAAGCATAACCCTTAATATAACATATTACTACATGAATCAAACATAAGCTCAACATTTAACATTAATAAGCTATTAATAAGTTCAGTTTGTGAACAATGGCGGCCACACGAGTGGGAGCAACTTCAAATACGTGCATTATTTTTCTCTAAGAAAATAAATTTTCTACGCAAACCCAACACTCGGAATACATGAATATTCATTAGTAAAATTCAGCGTCGATATGCTTAAATGAACACCCAAATTCTGTAGACAAAAGCCTATGTTTATGTAAACTTTGGCATATGCAGGTGAATATATACATGTGTTATTATAATATTACAGATACAAACACCACTGTGCACAAAATTGATACAAATGAAGGTTCCACTACTTGCACCTATGTAGTATTTATGTGTAAAGGTCAACTTAAAAATGTATACCACATGCTGCAGTATGCCCACTAGTTTCTTCTCTGGTAATGATTCTGTTCGGGAATGCTTCACCTTGTGCATTTTTTAGAACGTTATGAGGAGATGAATGTCAGTTGGAGAAGGGTATAGCCTGGAGCAGTCTCAATCAATCAATCACAGGTTTGTAAAGCGAAACTCAAGGTGCTGACGGGGGTGTGTGCTGAGGATCAGTCGAAGAGCCAGGTCTTGAGGTCCTTCATGAACTGCGATAGGGTTGGAGACTGCCTGAGGTGGATGGGGAGGGTGTTCCAGGTCTTGGCAGAGATGTAGGATCTTCCTCTGGCTGTGTCTTCCAGATGCCTGGTCGGCGAAGCAAAGTTGTCTGGCGGGAGTGTAGAAGGAGAGTCTGTGGTTGAGGTAGGCTGGTCTTGTGCTGTGTAGGGCCTTGGAGGCATGGGTCTGGAGCTTGAAGGTGATTCTCTTGTCAATAGGCAACCAGTGAAGGTCTCTCAGAAGGGCGGAGGTGTGGCTGTGTTGGGAGGCGTTCTTCATGAGACGGGCAGAGGCGTTCTGGATGTGTTCTAGTCTTTTTCCGAGTCTTGGCAATAGTTCCGGCATAGAGTGTGTTGCTGTAGACGAAGCGGCTGCTGACGAGGGCCTGGGTGACTGTCCTTCTGGCTTCGGTTGGGATCCATTTGTAGATTTGTTGGAGCATGCGCAGGGTGTGGAAGCATCCTGAATATATGGCGCTCAGCTGTTGGTTCATTGAGAGCGACGAGTCTAGGATGACGCCGAGGTTGGGGGCGTGGTTGGTGGGGTAGGGATGTTTCAAGCGCGGCGGGCCACCAGGAGTCGTTCCAGGCAGTGGGTGTAGAGCCGAGGATGAGGACTTCTGTCTTGTCCAAATTCAGCTTGAGGCAACTGTCTTTCACCCAGGCGGCGACTGCCTTCATTCCTTCCTGGAGGTTGTTCTTGGAGGTGGTTGGGTTGTTGGTGAGGGAGACGATGAGTTGGGTGTCGGCGTAGGAGATGATGTCGAGTGCGTGGCTTTTGGCAATGGCAGCCAGCAGGGTCATGTAGAGGTTGAAGAGGGTGGGGCTCAGCGAGGATCCTTGGTGGACGCCACAGCTGATTTCGGTGGCTTCCGAGAGAAAGGGGGGGAGTCAGTCTTTCTGTGTCCTGCCGGTGAGGAACGAGGACAGCCATTCCAGTGCTGACTCTCGGATGCTGGCGTTGTGGAGTCGGGTGCATAGTGTGATGTGGGAGACCGCGTCAAAGGTGGCAGAGAGGTCCAGGAGGATGAGGGCGACAGTCGAGGAGGATATGGATGTTGTCTGTGGTGGCGAGGAGGACAGTCTCGGTGCTATGGTTGCTCCTGAATCCAGACTGTGAGGGGTCCAGGATGTTGTTGGCTTCCAGGAAGGCAGTGAGTTGTTTGTTGACTGCCTTCTCAATTACTTTGGCCGGGAAGGGGAGCAGGCAGATGGGCCAGTAGTTCTTGAGGTCTGCTGGGTCAGCGGAGGGTTTCTTCAGCAGAGGACTGATCTCTGCGTGTTTCCAGCTCTCTGGGAAGGTGGTGGGTTCGAAGGAGTGGTTGATGCTATGTCAGAGTTTGGGTGCGATGATGTTACTGGCTTTGTTGAAGATGTGGTGGGGCAGGGGTCATTGGGTGCTCCTGAGTGGATGGTTTCCATGATGTTGCATGTCTCATCATCAGTGATGCTGTTCCAGGGGAGGAGGGCGGGGGCCTTGGTGACGCGTTGGTCAATGAGCTTGTGGTGGGAGTAGTGGGGGATCCTGGGTGGTGAAGCTGTCGTAGATGTCTGCGATCTTGCGGTGGAAGTATTTGGCGAGGTTTTCACAGAGTTTTTGCGACGGGGATGTCGCTGGAGTCGGAGCTGGGATTGGTGAATTCTCTGATGACGGTAAAATGTTCCTTGCTGTAGTGAGTGTTGTTGTTGATGCATTGTTGCAGGTTGGTTTTTTGGTGGTCCTCATGAGCTGGTGGTGATATTGGATGGCTCTTTTGACGGTTTCGGTGGTCTTGTCAGTGCGCCATTTCTTCTCCAGACGTCTGCAGGCCTGCTTTGATTCTTTGAGTGCAGGGGTGAACCAGTTTGCCTTCTTGGCTGTGCCTCTGTTGTGGTGTATTTTGAGGGGGGCGAGGGTGTTAGCGCAGTTGGTGATCCATTTGTGGAGGTTGTGTGTGGCAGTGTTTATGTCGTTGTCTGCTTGGGAGGGTGTTGCATTGAGGTTGGCGGTGTCCTTGTTCAACTTCTGTGGGGAAGCTGAGCATCATTGGGTTGGCTGAAGATGAAGTGAATACAGCGGTGGTCCATCCATTGGAGTTCGGTGGTGTGGCTGACGGAGACATGATTGCTGGCAGAGAAGATGGGATCCAGTGTGTGTCCGACGGAGTGAGTGGGTGCAGTGATGAGTTGCTTGATGTGGTGATGTCGGGGGCCGAGGAGGGGTTGAAACAGGTTTCGGTGAGGAAGGCAACATCTGGGGAAGTTGAGTTGAGGAGGGTCCAGACTTCAACAGTGTGCTTGTGTACGGAGCGGGTGTTGATGAGGATGCAGCTGAGGTGGTTGCTTCCTGTTCCTCTGGTCCTTGGGGCAGTTCTTTGGAGGCTGGTGAAGTTGCAGGTGAGGGTCCCTCAGTGTCTCTCAGAGAGGTGGAGTGGCAGGTGGGTGACCCTTGGGCCAGTGTGACCTGCCCCACCGCCAGTGCCACCTGCGCCACAGTCTGGGGTGATTTATCCTCTTACATCTACTAATAAATCTCCGTTAAATCGCATTGGTGTCGCTATCTGCTTACTCTAACCTATTTTTATGTTTGGCCAAAAAGGATTGCCAATCTCACCTCAGTCCTAAGATTTACAGCCTAACGAGCCATCCAGTCATCCAATTGAGATCTATACGACTTCAGTGCACATTAATCTTGAAAATCACAAAAAAAATCAGTTCTCCCACGTTGCACTGTGTATATATACTATTATGTGAACCTGTTAACTCACACTTTAAAGTAACACACATTGTGTGTGCATGTCCTTTCCAACACTTTCATTGACTTTCTATGTAGTGACCAATTTAAAATGGCTACCACGTAAGGTATCATTGCGTGACCCGTAATCATACAGGTGAGGAAATGACATTACACCCTCAACATTCTTCTCGTTTCTGCACATTCTTCACTCAATGGCCCACATGGGCTGGCACCACCAACAGCTTGTAAATTATCCCCCCCCCAAAAAAAAACATGCTCATTAGAGCAGTGCTGAGCATTACTGACCTCTATATTCACACAGCGAGGTGCACTCCATACGACTTTCACCAGGAAATCAGCCAGTGGCAGGATCAAAGTGCATTATGTGCTTCTCACATGCATCGTTCACTTTGCTTCTCATGTGACAAGCTTGTCACCACATTTGTTGTGTTGCATGGCAAACATACTCTAACAAGTTTCCAGGTTTGAGGTAAGTTTATTTAAACACCAATAAGTGAAGAACTACTGCTCAGACCTGACTTCCTCTAGCTCTATCATGTGCCATCCTTTAGAACTTCCTGACCTCAGATACCAAACCTGCAAAGATGCAGGGTTCCTTATCATACTCCACAAGCACATATGGCAAACAACAACCTATCATTGTTACAATGCTGATTTCCCTCAGAGCTCTTTAACTGCTCAGCACTGTCATTAACCACTTCTGAGTGCTTCTATATAATACTCCTTTGGTAAAATTCACCCTAGAATGGCAGGAAAGTTGCCTACCAACATGGAGGATGGATTTTTTAATAGTAAATGCCATCTACAGTCGAGGCAAAGTACAACATCTTTGTTGTGGATGAAGGTGACATGTTTGCAGCTTTCACTCCAGCTAAATGGATAGGGACGGGTACTCTTTTGGCTTTTGTAGCAGTGCAGGCTAGTTTAAACTCCAATAAACCTTCCACAAAACCGAGGGATGGTTCAGTGATATACTGAATTTGATAAATACAGTTAGCAGAACTGTATTTTTTCTGAGAAAGGTCCATAAACGGTATAATCATGCAGCAGCAAGGCCGGGCATAATGTAATGTCTGGTATGGTTCTGATGGCAGCAAGTGACTGATATCATGTGTTCCCTCTCTATTTGTTAAGATAATTAACCACACTACCACATAGCTGCAAACATTTTGTCTGCTAGCAGTATCTTCCTGCTGAGTTGCTTATAGATGTCGGCAACGTTGCTATAGTGAAGTGACAGTCAATCAGGGGGACACTGCTTGCTGATTCTGTCATGTACAGCTCTATGCAACATGTAGTACTTCTAATGGTTTACTGAAAACTGGGGGGGGGGCATACTTACAAGCCACGTGCACCACCAGAGCATCACTTTTTTTGACGGTTCGATGGCGCAGACTGCAGAACCATATCTATGAGGCTATCTATGAGGCTATGCAAAGCCACTGCATGGCTTTTCATGGCCTCATAGATATGGCGTAAAGCAAAGCAGCACAAGTCGCTGTGTTGCCCTAATCTGCATCAGGGAGCGTCCCATGGGTGTTGTGATGGGTATTCCCACGCAACACCCATGGGTTTCAATGCATACCTAGATTTAAAAGGATGTGTAAACCTAGGAATGTGTCAAAACCGTAAGCCTTCCTAGAGGTGGCATAACAAGGAGAAATATCGTCATTTCCACTTGTTTTTCCTCTTTCTATGTGTGCTGCATTCTGCAGCTCACATAGAAAGAGTAAAACACCTCTCTGGATTGCTTTTGTGCAGGAAGCGTCCCTTCCTGCACAAAAACACGCCTGCATGCAACGCAGGCACCCTTGAACCATGGTGCAAGGGTGCCTGCGTTGGCACTAGGCAGCCAAAGAGGCACCAGCACAGGGGGAAAGGAGAGAAATGCACCATATTTCTGCCCTTTCCTTGTGACGCAGAGCATTGCAGCAAGGTCACTTGCTCTGCTGCCCTGTGCCACAATTTAAGTAAATATGCCCCTGGGTGCCTATGTCCTTGCCTTTATACTTGCTTTCTTTTAACCTGCCCCATTAATTGTATGTGTTCTTCAAGATTCATCCACGGGCAAGATGGCCAGGATTTTGTGAGGCATTTCACTGTAAAACTGTTCTTGCTCTGTGCTTAACTGAGAGCTGGCTAAGAGCTGAGGATTTATTTTAATTCTCTCCCTTCTCTCCATTCATATTTGATACCCTTCCCATCCCCTCCCATGAAAACGTGTGCGCCCATTTCGTTCCAATTCCACACAAGCCTCATTGTAATGTCACTCAAATCAATCAGCCTTTATCTACTGATATTTGGTTTGATCTGTTCCTGTCCCACTCTTGGTTCTGTTTGTGTGGCTACAGCTCCCGGGACACCCTCTAACGAATCTGGAGCCCGTTCTGTCCCATGGCTTGATTTTCTGCGAGCATCTTAGCAAGGTTGTATTTTGAGGGTGCCCAACATATTCCCGGTATTGACTTTCTGGTGAGTTCCCAGATTCAGCTTGCCTGGTGACTGGCTTTGTGGCTGTCATGGTTCTTTTCATCGACAAAATCAACAATCATTACAATTTTGAGAAATTACTTCTTCGCTGACTAAATAATCTTTGTGACACTGAGACATCTTCAGGTTTTACTTCATATTGAGGAGTCCATGTCCTGGATATAGAAATCCATTGCAGCAATTTAAATGTTAAATCCAATACAAAATATTAACCCTTATTCTTGATTAATGCCTAGTTATTTACAAAGAAATCCCTTATTCAAGTGGTGCATAACTGACTGAAAATCCAGACCAAACAGAACCTATTCAAACCTGAACTGTGACATGGAGACGCAGGACTCTGGCCATGGGTGTCCGCAGGAAATTTTTCGGGGTGGGGGTGCGTCCCAGACTGTTTTTGGCGGTAGCCACGGCCATACTAGTGCAGGCTACATAACACTACAGTGTCCATAGTGCTACACTCCACTGTGAGCCTGCACACCAGGCTGTACGTAAAGGGCAAGCACCTTTCCCCCCGTAGATACCTAGGGCTCTTCTTATGCAGCTTTTTAGTACCTAATTGGAGCATTATATTTTGTTTCAGTTCCTCACACTTTTTTATAAGATCATACACAACAGTACCATGTTTTGAATCAACACTTTATTGTAAACACTACATATCTCACATACCAAATTTACAGCATTTTCCACAATAGCCACAATAGCCTGCTCATGAATGATCAAATTAAGGACCACACAAGAGAAATTCTACAGTAAGTTAGATGGACATATAGTAGATATGCACCCAGTCCAAATCACAATGCATGAGACCTCCTGACTACTCAGGGAGCAGCATTGATAAACCGAGGTGACAAGGAACTAAGACATTAGATCTCACCTTATTAAGAGCTACAGTACTGTAGGATTAGAAACCGATGAGTATAACCAAAACTGGTAAAAATATATATGGGAGACTTACTTATGCAATTTCCAGTGGCAAACGTTGTAAGGTCTTAAGGCAGCAATTACAGTACTGATTGGTAATAATACTCTAATGAAAAAAGAATGAAGTAAAATCCATGTACACAAGGAAACACTGCTACATTGTGTTTGCAAAACACAAGCATAGCTACACATATTTGAGGGCAATGACAAAAGACCAGGCGTGAAAGGGCTGGTGGAGCTAACACATATGGAAAAATGGGAATCTAAAGGACCCATACCTTGTGGGACTCTAAAGGACCCATACTTGCACCATAGAAAGATAGATAGATAGATAGATAGATAGATAGATAGATAGATAGATAGATAGATAGATAGATAGATAGACTGGGAAGCAAAACTCAGAAGATAAAGCAGCTGGAACACTACTGATAACTGCAGGTAAAGCAGACTAGTCAGCGTAGATCAAACTATAAAGTCAGAAAGGCTAGAACCTATCATCATTCTTACCTGGTAAAAAGAGACGTGAAAGGTTCCTCCAAGCTGTTTAGCACACCAAGCCTTTAACACCACCTATTGTCATACTTTTTGCAAGGAACATACAGATTCTCTGAGAGGAAACAGTGGACGCTACGTTTTTTTCTCTCCCTTGGTACATACAAGAAAAAAACAGAAAAGAACACATTGTATGCAGTGGCAACTGACACATATTTAGAGTACTGGGGTGGGCAAAATATGGGTGGGGTTAATATAGTAATAAAAAAGTAACCTACCTTACTGACTTGCCACAACGTCCTCCTCCCTCCAATGTCTTCTCTCCTCAAAGCTCCAGATCCACAAAACTGCATTACCCAATCCTGGTGCTGCTCTTATGCTATTAAACAGTATGAGACTTGCGTCAGGATTGGAAGGAGCGCCCTCTCTGTGCACTCCTAAGAACACTGGAGGCCTGGCTGTCGCAATACGGACAGCCAAAGGGAAAGGTGCACTTTAACCATAGTGCACATCTCCCTGCTGCCACTGAGCAGCAATCGCCCCGCCCCTTCCTGACACTCAGTACAGAACAGGTAGCTGAAAAATAAAATGGTACTAAATACGTTTTATTAGCATTTTATTTTTACAGCTGCTCTGGGTCTTTTTTCCAGTGGGGTGACGCTCCTCCGCTCTCATGAAGGAGCTGCTTCTGATTGTGTTTCTATCAAACCAAAACAGCCCAGCACTAGATAAACTTATGCTCCCACACAAGTGCAGCATCTGTACCTCTTTTCATACAATATTACTAGCCTTTGAGATCGAGTTGAACCAATAGATGAACCACTAAATCTAAGCCACACATAGTTACATGGATTAAAACCTGAAAACATTAGGCACATGACAAAGTGTTTTTTTTAATTCAAGACAGTCATGTATATTTTCCAAGCTACATACCATGGACAATAACAAGTGATTGTGAATGTAACATAGTCATTGGATAACATTAATCACCCTTTTAGTGTTCCAAGATAAAAGCCTCTGACTGCATTGTAAAATCATTAAACTGAATGTGGAAATACATGACTGAGGGTGCCAGGATGGCTTCTAAAGCATCATGTGAGGAATAGTTCACCACATTAAATATAAAAAAAGTCTCAAGGCTGTCACGCAGTGCTTAAAGATAACTATGGTAGAATGAGAGTCACACATTTATTGAAGAGAGATTCCTCTTGCTGCATAAACCTTAGTGCACAGGTGAAGCACAGCAGTACAGCTTCCTGTAAAAGGAGGGTAAGTGAGGATGTCTGCTTCAAACAGGTGTAGCCACATTTTTGGGGCAGGTCTCACCACAATGAAATTAGACTGTCATGGATTTGACAATGAAAGATGAACATTCAAGCAGCGTTCAACAGATGAGACAAAAGTCAAAATTGTAGAGCAGTTGAAAAATAGCATGTTAAAAAAGAAAGGTTAAATCTTTAGATCCCCCTTGAGCCTCCAAAACCACAAAAGGAGCTGAAATTATTGGATACAGCTCAGTGTAAGCTAGTATTCATAAACAGAAAAGGAATTCCTCTTTTTGTCAAACCTGTTTACAAAAGCTATTGGTAAAATAGATTATTTTACTTACATTATAAAAATTTATTTTCATCCTGTTGACACCCAAAGGACAGAAGACCAAGCAGACACGACCACCTTTTTAGATAAAAAACTGTGGAGGAAGAGGTTATCCAACCAGTTATAACAAGGGGATGGGCATAAAAATACCCCCACAAGTGACAACTCCATCCCACCAAGCATTATCCCAGTGGAGTGTTTATGAACACAGCATTAGCATATTTGTCAGTACTAGAGAGAAACTGAGAAACTGGAGGTATACTGATTTACCCAGGCTCATACACCAAGGTCAAGTATGGACAAAGGGACTAGAACATAGATTTGGTGGCGTCCAAATCAACAGTTTGCCCGCCAGCTCCTCCCACAAGTAGGTATTGAGCCTGCTCAGAGACTCCCTGGGCCCCAAAATAAATGTGAAATAACCTGAAATGGCCCAAGATCCCCATCTATTAATTATCTTTGGATGGAATTGGATTGTGAAACCAAAACTGCCTGTCCACTAAGCGAGACAAATAAAGGAGAGATACTTTTGTATTCTGCTCACCAAGACTCAACCCTAGGAAGAAAATGTATGCAAATCTAGGACTGCATGTATCATCCTTAGACCCGCTTCACAACTTGATATCATAAACAGAGCAAAGACCGCATTACAGAAAGTATTGGAAGGTGCAACAGGAAGAATGACATAGAGGTTTGTCTTTGAAGATCAAAAGGCTGTATTGCTATCTTGTTCTGCACCATCCCCAACACATTTCACTTTCACTAAAGTTCCCAGCCTAATAACATGTAGGACTGATAGATCAGCAATACAAGCTACTCCATTGCTTTGCAGACTAATATGTGTGCTCAGATCTATCCTGAAAGGCACTTGACCCTTCCTCTCCAGCCGCTGCTGATTCAGTGTTATCGTCATGATGCACTGTGTCATGCTGAGTCCTTTGTTTGTTTGCTTCTCTATAAATGCATGCATCATTGGCACAGCTCTTAGAGGAGAACCATATGAACCTCCAAGTGTATCCTGAGAACACCCAAATCCACCCCAAGTTGGAAAACACTTACATTATCATATGCTGTGATCATGTGCTCCATCAGATGAAAAAGAGCTCATGGAATAAACCACTCAAAATTGATATTCTGGTGCAGCGTGGAATGGAATGAGACCCAGTACAGTTCACCTGGTCTGCTAACTCAGAATGGTTCCTGTCCACCATGCTGTGTGTAAAAAAATGTTGTGCCATATTTGCATTTGTGCTTTTGGGCTTTCACCTATTTTCTGCATCAATGCAGTTATTAATGGCAACAACCTTTAACTCTCCTTACTCGTATTGATCACCAGGTTGATCATATGAGAACCTTGGCAACTGGTGTATATAGATTATTGCAACATCATCTACATTGGCCTTCCCAAGAACCCCCAGGCCTGCAAAGGCTTCAATGCTAGGCAGCCTGAATGTACCGAACCTGTTGAATCTGAATCATTTAAACCAAGTCTTGTACCCCAGAGAATGCTAGTAACATGTTTAAGTTTCTTTTCTCTATCCATAAGGTATAATGGGGTGATGGACTAGGATGTCTGCAAAGATTAGCACCATTTTAGATGCCTACAAATGGACCACGGGAGTCCAGGGGCAGAAGCCTTGGAATGCCTGAGGGCACAAAACAAGTTTATGTGATTCTGAAGAAACCAGAAAACCGAGCTTTTGAAGTGTGCCTGCAACTCAACTCCATTCAAAAGAGCAGTCACAACTAATGGTCATCGGAATGGAACCTAGTGTTAACTGTACAACTCCAATATCCTCCTCCTAGCAATATCTATATTCTGGCATATTAGTACAAAGCATGCACCTCACTCTATGCGACTACTCATCAAATAACACGTTTGTTCCATACAGAATTGCCTATCTTGATTTATTTATCTATTTTAATGTAATTGCCCCAGGGAAGTGGAGGTCCCTGGGGCTAATATACCTCCAAGGAGGGAGGCCCATGCGCCCCCTCCTTTCTCAATGCCCATGAGACCTGGCCCACCATGGGGGTCAAAGAAAAGGGTATGAGACAGCCCTTTTTTTAAATCTTGGAAAGATCTGCATATTTTTCTGAGATTTAAAAAAAAAGTTTTTTAGCCCTGGCAGGGTCCGTAACGGAGTCCAAGGCTAGGGGCTCAGGGTGACCCTACCCTTTTGCTTTTCCCTTTTTACAGTTTTTTTCTGGGACTCAGCTGAAGCCGAGTTTCAAGATGGCTGCCAACCCTTCCTTGTTGAAGTGTTGGCAGCCAATCAGATATCAGCATGAGACAGTTGAATCTATGAGCATCAGCGTCCCAAGATATCTATATTTTTTACCTTTAATATCTCCAAAACTACTAAAGGGATTTGCACCAAATCACAAAAAGGACTCTTTCTGGACCAAGAGCTACCTTTCTGCCTAATTTGGTATAATTCCAGCCAGCAATTCGGGCTGTAGTTGTGTTCATAAATTTGAAAAATCCCATTGACATAAAATGGGGAAAGATTTTTGTGGGACCCATCCTTTTCTCAGCCCGTGCTTGGCCTTACTCAGACCCTCAGGCATCCACTCACAGCAGCACTCAGACCCTCACACACCCACTCACAGACCCACTCAGACTCTCACACACTCACTCACAGACCCACTCACAGACTGTGTGCAGAGTGAGGTTGGGTGGTCAGGGGGTTTAGCCAGAGCATCTGGCCGCAGGTCCTGTGTCCAGTACCCGCTGTGCACAGTTAAACGCTGTGATCCGCATGGGGTTGGGTGGTTAATGGGGGTTGGTTGCACGGGCCTGCGGCCAACTCCTACTGCACATGGCCAAAGACTGTGCGCAGCGTGGGGTTGGGTTGTTACAGGGGTTGGCCGCAGGCGTTGCGCGGCAGTGGTTGGATTAATATATAGTAATAAAAATGACCTTACTTTAAAAAAACATAGAAACTCACTGAAAGAAGGTCACAGGGACGTTATAATTATACTCACATTTTAAACATACAAAACCATAGAAATTAAGCAGTTATAGTTATCTCAAGTAATTATAACTTATTACGGCACTCATGACAACTTTGATAACATCATGATAATATCAATGTAGTATTTGCAGTAAACGTTTTGACAAAAAAACTGTGCGTGGCAGGGGCACGAGTTATAGCTACCTTAGGTCTCGAGCTATAGTTACCTGAGATAACTCTAACTATAACAAATTAATTTCTATGGTTTTGTATGTTTAAAATGTGAGCCTAACCATAACGTCCCTGTAACCTTTTGTTTTTTTTTAATGAGAAAATATATATATATATTCTCAACCAAAAACATGTCATACTGTGAGTGTCTAACTACCAAATAAATGTATTTAAGCTTAGCTTCTATTTAAACGCTCCTATTCATGCTCCTTATGCAGCACTTTGGGTGATGAAATACAACAAAATAATGCACAAGTAAAACATGTGCAAAACAATTCCCATGATGTGTCCTAGACGTTTTACAAATTTCTGAGATTCAATTGACAACTTTAGAATATGATGAAGTTCAATTGGCGCAGTACTCAGCTGTCAATCAGTTAGCAATTTGCTTGAAATATCACATATTAATCATCGGCCAGTTCATTCACCGCCTCAGTCACTTTATCATTGTACATTTCTACTTATGTGACAACCAAACATATTGAGAGTTGTAATTACCTGATCAGAATGAAAAAGAATCTTTAAAAAAAATTACAGAAGAAAAATACAAAACAGATATTCTGCTGTGATGGTGACAGTTCTTGTCCAGCTGTGTCAACAAATAATTATTTCTAATTAAATTTTTTGAAAGCTAATTCTCACCTAGGTAGTGAATTTTATTCTTAGTACAATTTTATAATCCAAATATATTCTTCAAATAGTAATCTACTATATTTAATCCTACTTGAAATTCAAGACGCATGATCCCAAATGGAGAGGTTGAAACATGTTGGGGTCATTTTTTCCTTTAAGCTTAAATAAATTAATTTGGTACTTAGACTCTCAGAGAGCAGCATCTTTTTGGTTGAATTAGTAATACGAGGAATAGTTCACGCAAATGCCAGCACCAACGAATGGGTGCGCCTGAGCAGTTTTTACCTGCAATGTCAGAATTATATATACATATTAGGAATGGAAAAACAAAGTAGTTAGGTCAATTTGTCAACTTTTTGAACTAAAAAACACCAGAAATTCACTGGTTATAGTTAGCAGTGCTAACTATAACTTGGCCCTTGCCATGACTTTTCATATGACATCACTCATGACATGTTCTATGCCACCATTTATGACATCACTGAAGTATCTCAAATGACATCATTGATGACATCACTGATATCATCCAATTAGTGTGTTTGTTTATTTTATAATTCACATAGTGGCGGGTAACTACCATATTACTTCTCTGCCTAATTGTGTACAGCCTGTGTCCAGCCAGTCGCTATAAGTGTTTACAAAAAGCATGTGTTCCTAATGCATCATAGGTGTGTATAGGTATTGAATATGTTATAAATCTTTGTACTGAACAATAACTGTGAGCAAATGATAGTTGACTTGTGCTCAATATGTTCCACACAAGTGTTTTGGTAATACAGAAAAAGTCTAGAGCAGGGCAAAGATTCTACGTATTACATACTAAGTATTGTAAGCAGCCTTAAATTATAGGTCATCTCAGCATGATCATTTCTACTTAACATAGAGGACTGTGTGCCCCATATGCTTGATTTGCTTCAGAAAAGGGCTATCTGAAAAGTTTTCACCACAGTATGAAGGCTGCAGATAGTGATCTTCAGCATCTTCAGACCTTGGTAATTTGATGTGAATGGTCACTCTATGGACTTTTTTGCATAGAATGTACACAGTTCTTAGAAGATGCTTTTTAATACCCTGTTATGTATTTGTCATGAGAGTTTCACTGTCTGCAAACAGTGTGGTACAGAGTAAACTCTCTCCATACAGTACTCAGGGTTAGGAGTACCCACTTTTCTACTCATAATCAATTTCATTTCTCAATATAGGGTCAGTGACTGTCAGGGGTTTGATACAGGTAAAGATTGTCCATAGCAGGGCATTGGTTATGTTACAGGGCTTGAGTAGCTGAAGGAACTTGGTTGTTCCTCAACAGTTGTGTACAGAGTGAACACTGTGTGCAGGTTAGGTTACCCTTTCATCTGTGGTTAACAGTCAACATGAACTGGGCTACCCGTGAAGTGTTTGGTATAGGGTTAATGTTGCAAACAACACAAGCTTGCTTTACCTACGGTAGATGTATCTATGACAGCAGTAAAGAAGCTTCATATTCTTGTTGGGCTATTTTTCACTTTCATAGCTCTAATAGTATACATGTGTATAGAGTGATGTGTACAAAAGAAGCTTGGATGATGTCATCAGTGATGTCATTAATTATGTCATCAAGTGTGTCATCAGTGATGTCATAGAAAATTTCATGAGTGATGTCATATGTGAGGTCGTAAGCAGTGCAAGGCAGGGGTGCAAGTTATAGTTAGTGCTGCTAAACATAAGTGGTGAATTTCTATTGTTTTTTTTAGTTCAAAACATTAATGTTGTCACTGCCAAACACACCTAACTATGATGTTAATTCAATCTTAGTTTTTTCAGTGTATTTCTAGGGTTTTTAAACAAAAACAGATCTGTTTATCACACCTAACTATAATGTTACTTTAACCTTTGTTTTTCTCAGTAAATTCTAGGGACTGTGTAAGGCAAAGTAATACTTAATTTCCATACGTAAAGGCAGCTCAATACTATGCAGAGCCTTCGGCCATGCATGGTGGGGGATTGACTGCAGGTGTTTGTGAGAAATTGGGTTGTTGGTTGACTGGGGTGTGAGCCCTGGTCAAGCAGCAATCACAAGGGCTCACATCAAATTCAACCGTCAATCACAATTCTTGTCAGAATATGGCACAAGAAACCCCCAAATTAACCTGTGCTCAATCTCTGTTAGCTTAGCACAGAGCAGTCAGGCTTACCTTGAAGGCAATGTGTAAGTATTTGTGCAACACTTCTAACAGTAGAACAATGAAACACCACACAAAAAGTATCCCACACAGGGTTAGAAAAATAGAACTTAATGGAATAAATAAAACAAGACCAAAATGAGAAACTGAGTTATGAATTGTTTAACGAATAAGCAGTAAAACAGCGCTTAGAAGCCACAAATGCCAACCGAGGATATCTGGTCCTTCGGACCAGAACAAAGTCAAAGGTTTGAGCCAATCACGATGGAGTGCGGACATCTACAGAGACCTCATTGGGCTGGATGAACAAAAGTAGCTTAAATCCGGGTTGTGGAACGATGCGTATTTTCTGTACCACTCAGTAGAGGGAATGCGTTGCTTATTCCCATGCAACAGCAGCAATGAGTCAGTTCAGAGATGTGGTAAAGTTGCAGTGTGAGTCCCTACTGAATCAATGTCGAGGAGCTCGGGTGCAGTCTGGACGATGCGTCGGTTCAGATGAACGCAGAGGGTACAATGTATAGTTTCAGTGCTGGCTTTGAGGCTGCCATTGATGGGGATGCGAGGACCTTGCACCGAGAAAAGTGCAGTAGTGCTGGTTCTGAGGGCGTTGTACTGGTGTCTAGATGTGAGGTACAGCGGTGATGCGATCCTGGTTGCACCGGTTCCGACCCACGCAATAGAAGTGATGCATCAATTTTCACCATGCATCAACAGCAATGAATCATTTCCACTTGCGCAGATAATGTGTTGGGGCCACTGGAGCAAGTTCTCTAGGCCCACTTCCAAGGTTCCAGGACTGCGGTGGCACCACTTAGCAGGACAGACTCTCAAATGGCAGAGTCCAGATGCAGGAGCAAGGTGGTTGGAAGTCTGTTATGTCTCTGAGACTTCAGATCAGGAAGCCAGCTGATTAGCCCTTGGATTCACTCTGGGGTTTGAAATTGCAAGTAGGTGAGCAGCATAATGTTAATGGGGAGGGGGCACGCAGCCTCCCACCTTTGAGCTGATTTCAGCCCTGTGGACCCCATCCCTTGGGATCCGGCATCATTATTTGGGGGAGGGGGCACAGAGGCCCCCCGTCACCGGGCCACTTCTGGCACCACGGATCCCCTTCCCTTAGGGACTGCTACCATGGGGACCCCATACCTGGGGGGGGCCCATCTCCAGTGTAAATTTTAGGGGGAGGGGCAAGCAACCCCCTCCCTGAGCCGATTTCGGCCTTGGGTACCCCAGGGCCCTGCAATATTTGCAGAGGGAGAGGAGCGCACAGCCCACTTCCCTTTGGCAATTTCAACCCTGGGCCCCCCATCCCATCGGGCCTGTGACATTCTAAAGGGGTAGGATAGGGCTTGGCTTTCCCTCACTGCCCTGTTCCAGCTGCGGGGATTTCAAACCCCGAAGCCCAGCAACATTTTGTAGGGGGAGGGGGCATGTGCCCCCCCTTCCTTGGCCTATTTTAGCCCCAGGGACCCCATCCCCCAGGCTCGGAGGCATTCTATAGAAATTCAGCAGTTACAGTTAGAGTTATTTTGAGTAACTGTAGCGCACACCCTTGGTAACTATGACTCGTGCCCCAGCCATGCACAGTTTTTTTATATTTGGCTGCTAGTGTTTCATTTATATTTTTATTGATGTTATAAAAGCTGTCATGAGTGCTGTATTATCTAGGTAATTAGCATGCGTGGTGAGGGTATGAGGTATAGTTACCTTAGGGTGCGAGTTACAGTTACTTGAGATAACTGTAACTATAACTCCTGAATTTCTGTGGTTTTGTGCGAGTAAAATCAAAACCTAATTATAATATCTCTGTATCTTTTGCATTTTTAATTGCATTTCCCAACTATAATGTCCCTGTAACCTTTGTTTTTTTCAGTGAATTTCAATGTTTTTTTTTTTAACATAGAGTAATTTTAACCACTATATGTTAACCACACGGCCTTTGGCCTTCTGCAGCGGGGGTTGGCCCCATTGTCCTTATAACCATCCGAACCGGCACCAGGGTGGGGGTATGCCACAGGGCCTGTCTCTCTGGGTGTGAGAATAAATGGAGAGGGTGTCTCTGGGTGTGAGAGTGGGTATGAGAGTGTCTGTCTGGGTGTGAGATGGTCTATGAGGGTGTGAGTGTTTGGGTGTGAGAGGGTGTCTCGGTGTGAGTGGGTGTGAGAGTGTCTCTGTGAGGGGTGTATGAATGTCTGTGGGTCTGTGTGTGAGAGTCTGGGTGGGTCTGTAAGTGAGTCAGTGAATGTGTGAATGGGTCTGTGAGTGGGTGCATGAGTGTCTAAATGGGTCTGTGAGTGAGTGCATGAGTATCTGAATGGGTCAGTGAGTTGGTTCGTGAGTGTCTGAGTGGATCAGTGAGTGGGTGCATGAGTCTCTGACTGGGTCTGTGAGTCTGAGTGGGTCTGTGAGTGGATGCATGAGTCTCTGAGTTGGGCTGTGAGTGGGTGTGTTAGCGTCTGAGTGGTTCAGTGACTGGGTGTGTGAGTGTCTGACTGGGTCTGTGAGTAGGTGTGTGAGTGTCTGTAAGTGAGTCTATAACTGCCTCTGTAGGTCTGAGAGTCCTTGTGTGCATGATTGCGTGAGTGCCATTTGATTAATCCAGGGCCCGGCATAAACAAATGAAGGAGGGCTGATTTTGGCCCCCAGGGCCTTATACCCCAGGGAATAGCCTTCATTCAATATGGGAGTGGGCCCTCCCCAGGCTGATTTTGGCCTCAGGACCCTATATCCCAGGGCCTGGCGATGTCTCCTGGGTGACTCCCAGGACACCCAGTGTGCAATCAAACCGTGGGTGGAGACCCAAAGCTCCCACAGTCCCAGCCGGCTCCCGGGCTCCTGCAGGAGCCGGCATTGCTACCACACAATCAATCAATCATGAATTTGTAGAGCACGGCTAATCACCCATAGGGTCTCAAGGCGCTGTTTGTGGGCATGCTGCTCAGTCAAAGAGCCAGGACTTGAGGTCCTTCCTGAACTACTTCAGTAATGCGGTCTGCCTAGGTTTGAGAGGTAGAGCACAACATGTCCAAGCTGCTAGGTAGGAGAAGGATCTTCCTCCTGCTGTGCTTTTCCAGATCTTGGAGACTGCTGCAAGGGCAAGCTGGGAGGAATGGAGGCGCCTGTTGGGTACATAGAAGGCGAGACAGTGGTTGATGTATGCTGGTCCTATGTTGTGCAGTGCTTTGAGGGTGTGGCTCAGGAGTATGTATGTGATGCGCTTGTTGACTGGGAGCCAGTGTAGGTCTTTGAGGTGGGAGGAGATGCAGCTGTGTTGGGGGATGTCCAGGATGGCTGCTGCATTCTGGACTCTTTGTAGTTTTGATTGAAGTTTCTCGGTGATGCCAGCGTTGCCGTAGTCCAGTTTGCTAGTGATGAGTGCGGGGGTGATTGTCTTCCTTGTGTCGGAGGGAATCCACTTAAAAATCTTCCGAAGGAGTCGGAGGGTGTGAAAGCATGATGAACAAACAGCATTGACTTGGCTGGTCATGGATAGAGAAGAGTCCAGGATGATGCCCTGGTTGCACTTGTGGTCTGTTGGGGCAGGGGCGTGTCCCAGAGTGGTGGGCCACCAGGAATAGTTCCAGGGAGAAGGGGTGAAGCCGTTTACGATGATCTAAACATGCTAAACATGCAGCTCCCTGTGTGCAAGATCAATAGTTTCCTCTCTTTCCCTGCCTGCATCTCTGCCAGCAGGAAAGGAGATGAAACCTTCATTTCCAGTGGGAAGAGCACTTTGACTGCTCTCGTCCACTGGAAGCAGAGTGTTTGCTCTGCTTCAGCTGCCACAGCTCCCACCAAGTCAGAGCAGACAGATATGTCCTGGGGTGGGCACCCCGGGACAAGGCAGGAGCCGGCCCTATGGGTAGTGGTCCCCGGGGGCCATTATTGGTTCCGCAAAGGGGATCATGCGGCCCCCCTCCAATGTTTAACTTAGCCCCAGGGAGTTGGTGGTCCACGATAGACCCCCTTTATTATTTTATTTCAGCCCAGGGGAGGTGGTGGTTCCCGGAGCTGTGGGGGGGGGGGCTACATGTACCCACCGCATTCATTTTATATGTAGCGCTGGGTAGTGGCGGTCCTCGGGGTGTGGGGAGGCATACGGGCCTCCCCATTACAAACTACTGTTTTGTCTCAGGGAGGTGGTAGTTTCCAGGGCTGTGTGGAGGCTGTATGGGCCTCCCCCATTCTAAATTACTGTTTTGCCATGAGGAAGTGGTGGTCCCTGGGGTGCGGAGGAGCCATGCGGCACCCAAACACTTATTTTACAGTACCCTGGGGAGGTGGTATTCCCTGGGCCTTTGAGAGTCCTACGAGTGGACCTCTGTGTGCCTTCCTCCATTTTTCACCCCCCAAAGCCCTCAGGATCTGGGCTACCCAGGGGCAAAGGAAAGGAAAAGCAAGGGAGACCGTGCTTTTAAAAAAAAAAATCTTGAAAAAATCTGCAGATCATTACGCAGATTTTTCTGAATTGTTTTGTGAAAATGCTTTTTAGCCCTGATTCGGTCCGTGAGGAATCCTGAGACCAAAGATAGGGGCTCAGGGTGACCCTACCCTGGTCCTTTTTCTTTTGTTTTATATTTTTTTGTGGGACTCTGCTGAAGCCAAGTCCCAAAATGGCTGCCAACACTTCCTTGTTGGCAGCCAATCAGATATCAGCATGGGGACAGTTGGATCTCCGGAGGATCTGCATCCCTAGATATCTATATTTGGTAAACTCTAATATCTCAAAAACTACTGAACGGATTTACACTAAATCATAAAGAGCATGCTTTCTGGACCAAGAGCTAGCTTTCTGCCAAAATTGGTGTAAATTCTTCCAGCGGTTTGGGCTGGAGTCATGTTCAAAATCCATATGGGAAAATGCATGGGGAAAATGTGTCTTGGGATCCACCTTTTTCTCGCCCCCCGCCTGATGGATCACCCCGAAACTTTCAAGACAGCAGCTGAACTGACTAAAGTATAAGTTTTGAAAATGTTGTGAAGATTCGTCAAGCACTGCCAAAGTTATTGGCAAAACAAAAACACACTTCCTATTGAACCAAGATACTAACTATAACTACCTACTAGCGACAGCCGGGCCACCAGTAGGTGATATATATACCTATTAGGTTATATATCACCAGCAGGTAGTTGTAGCTAGGACTTAGTTTAGATAGGAAATGTTTTTTTGACTTGCCTATAACTTTGGTGCCATTTCACAAATCTTTATGAAATCTTCCTAAAGAAAAGAGTCCTACTGTGTCTTATTGTGCATGGTAAGTTTCGGGGTGATTCATCAAGCAAGGGGCTGAGAAAAAGGGGCAGTCAAAAAAGTGTGTTTCCCATGGTAATTTTCATAGGGATTAGGGACACAACCACAGCCCGAACCGCTGGATACACACCAGATTTTGAATAAAGCTAGCTCTTGGTCCAGAATGTGTGCTTTTGTGATTTGTGATAAATCTGTTTCAGTCAAGTAAACAGTTTGTATAAAATGGTGCCCTCTTCTTGGATAAATATGCAGTCCAGGATTCAATCTGGCACGATGCTCATTTCACAGAAATTAAACCTCAGCTGGAAGCACTTACAGATCTAAACAAAGCAGGTGCCCAAGATTTCCTAATTGCGTGTGCATGGCCAAGGCAAAGCAAGTGTGTTTTCTCTGCATTTCCACCTTGAAAAGTTTTCTGTAATCCTTGATGGAGGTGTGACAAGTGGATTCTTTCTCGTAATCTGCTGTTGAGACCAGAGATCATGTTCTCCCTTTTTAAAACTACAAGTATGTAAAATGGCATAGAAGCCCTGCCCATTGGGCCCCGCCCCTTATGCATTAGTGGTATGCGACATCTTCTCGCCCTTTCCAAGGGTGATGGACAGCTAACTAAAAGGCCCTCCTAGCACGTTTCCTGCTGATTTTGGAGATGTGTTCTTGATGGAGAGAAATATGATCACATCTCCACCAAACAAAGAAGCACTTTATGAGTGGCATAGGGTTGGGTGGTTATAGGGGTAGGCTGCTGGGCCAGGCCAAAGGCTGTGGTTGGATTACTGTAAAATCATTAAAATTACATAAAGTTGAGAAAAACATAGAAAATCACGGAAAAAACAAAAGGTTACAAGGACGTTGTAGTTAGGCTCACATTGTAAATGTTCAAAACCATAGAAATTCAGCGATATAGTTAGAGTTATTTCAAATAACTATAGCTCATGCCCTAAGGTAACTATAACTCGGGCCCTTGCCAAGCACTGCTAATTACCCCATATAGTACATCAGTCATGACATGTTCTGTGGCCTCATTGAAATTATCAATGGAACATTTGCAATAAAATTATTGATGAGAAAACTGTGCAAGGGGAGGGCACTACCTTAGGGCATGAGTTATGTGAGCTTAACTATAAAGTCCCTGTAACCTTTGTCTTTTTAGTGATATATATACAGTATATATACATGCATGTGCACGACTTATAGTAATTTGAAGGTAGTTCATAAATTATAAATTTAAATTAGAACTATAACTTTCTAATTCAAATTTCTCTGTGTATAGTTTACATTGAGTTTCTATAGAAAGAGTACAAACATCTTTACTAACTACAACTCATCCCTAACCTTTGGGTTTTTTCACTGAATTTCAATGGTTTTTATTTTTTCATAAAATGTGTTTCAAATTGTAGTGCTGAGTGTCATTTATTAGTGTGCCGTTAATTCGAGTGTTGTACAGTAGAATGAAGAAAAGTGTTGTATAGTGGAATGTGGTAGAGTGGAGTATTGTAGAGTGAAATACAGTGTAGTAGAGTGGAGGAGGGTAGCATACAGTGGGGTAAAGTCTTATATAGTGGAGTCATGTGGGCCCTGATTCTCACCCTGGCGGTAATTACCGCCAGGGCGGAGGTCGGCGGTAGCACCGCCAACAGGCTGGCGGTGCTCCGCCGGGCATTCTCACCGCGGCGGTACAGCCGCGGCCAGAAGCGGAAAGCCGGCAGGGTACCGCCGACTTTCCGCTGCCCGTCTGAATCCTCCATGGCGGCGGAGCGCGCTCCGCCGCCATGGGGATTCAGACACCCCCTACCGCCATCCTGTTTATGGCGGCTCTCCCGCCATGAACAGGATGGCGGTAGGGGGTGCCGCGGGGCCCCTGGGGGCCCCTGCAGTGCCCATGCCAATGGCATGGGCACTGCAGGGGCCCCCGTAAGAGGGCCCCGCAAAGTATTTCAGTGTCTGCTTTGCAGACACTGAAATACGCGACGGGTGCAACTGCACCCGTCGCACCTTCCCACTCCGCCGGCTCAATTCTGAGCCGGCATCCTAGTGGGAAGGTTGATTTGCCCTGGGCTGGCGGGCGGCCTTTTGGCGGCCGCCCGCCAGCCCAGGGCAAATGTCAGAATCACCGCCGCGGTCTTTCGACCGCGGTGCGGTGTTCTGACGGCGGTACCTTGGCGGACGGCCTCCGCCGTCCGCCAAGGTCAGAATGACCGCCATGGTGTTCATATATCGGCGAGACTATCGTGGAGTGGTGTGTTGTACAGTAGAACAGGATGTTGTAGACTGTCATAGAGTACAGTGCTGTAGAAAAGAGTGCATATAATAGAGAGGAGTGTCAGAGCAAAGTGCAGTGGAGGAGAGTGTCGTACAGTCAAGTGGCATATCATATAGTGGAGTGGTGTGTGTTGTAGAGATGAGTAGAGTGGTGTCTCTTTGAGTGTTATACAGTTTACTACACTGGCGTATAGAGGATGGTCATAGAGTGGAGTAGAGTGTTATAGAGTGGCATAGAGTGCAGTATAATCTAGTGGACTGGAGTTGCATACAGTGGAGTAGAGTGTCAAACAGTGGAGTGGTGTAAGTGCAGTATGCTACAGTGGCATACAGTGGGATAAAGGTATAGAGTGGAGTTTAGTAGAGTGCAGAACATTGCAGTGGGGTAACTAGAGTAGAGCAAAGTCTCATAGAATGGAGTGGTATGTCATAGAGTATAGTGGCATGGAGTGTAGTATACTGGAGTGGTGTAGCATTCGTTTCAGAAAAGTGTTATAAATTGGAGTACCTTTTTGTACAGTACAGTTTAGTGGTGCGTCACACAGTATTGGAAAGTGTTGTAGATTACAAGAGAGTAAAGTTGCATATATGCAGAGTGTTGTACAGTGGCATACAGTATAGCACACTGTTGTACAATGAAGTGTAGGTGTATAACATGAAGTAAAGTGTTGGAGAGTGCCATACAGTGTGGTACACTGTTGTAGAGTTGCATAAAGTACAGTAGTGTGTCATACAGTGGAGCTGCATAGGGTGGATTGCTGTGTAGCGGTGTACAGTGAGGTTAAGTCTCGTAGAGTGGAGTGCAATCAAATGGAGTACTGCAATGTTGTGTGGAGTAAAGTAAAATAGAGTATATAGCTGTCTTGTAGAGCACAGTGGCGTGGACAGAGTGCAAAAGTTGTATAAATTGGAGTGGCATTTCATATAGCAGAATGGAGTTCTGTGCAATAAAGTGTTCAAAGTGTTTTATAGTAGAATAGAGACTTTTACAATGGAATGTACGAGGAAAGAGTGCAGTAGAATGCAAAGTGTAGTAGCGTTTTATAGAGTGGAGTTATATAGAGTAGAGCAGAGTGGCGTACAGTTTAGTGGAGTACAGTGGAGTGGCATACAGTAGAATAGAGTACAGTGTAATACATTCAGTGAAGTTTAGAAGAGTGGAGTGGCATAGAGTGGAATAGCATACACTGCAGTGTCGTACAGTTGAGTGACATCCAGATGAACGGCATAGACTGGAGTGGAGTTCAGTGAAGTAGCAGAGTCGAATAGCAGATAGTAGAGTACCATACAGTGGATTGGTGCACAGTGGACTGGCATGGAGTGGAGTGGTATACAGTCGAATAGTGCAGAGTGGAGTCACTTAGAATGGAGTGGTGTATGGATGTAGATGAAATAAGGAAGGAATGTAGGATACGTTGTGAAAAGTAACGCAAGACAGCTATTAGTGATGCCTTGGGTTTATCCAGATTTACCAACCCACGCAGGGCCATGCATGGTGGCCTTGCATTGGTTTGTAAACCTCTCTTAAGAATTGTGTTGGCCATGCAACACAGTATGTGACACAAGGGCAATACACTACAATGATAAAGATGGGTGTTAGTGATACATAGAGCCACAGTACACCACAGTACATTTGTGGTATACAGTGGTACATGTCTATGGGAAGGCATTATCTAATTGTTCTCACATTTTGGCTGTATTTTGGGTTAGGACCTTATATATAGGTAAATGGTAGGTTTTCTTATTTTTCCCTATCTTTTACCACTTTGTTGAAGTGTTAATAGGTATAATTGTTTTTTATTTTTATGTATATTTTTAAAATGTTTATGGTGTAGCACATTGGTAGTTAGCAAGTACCTGTTTTTTTAACCAATTTACCTATTTTCTTTAATTTATTTAACTTGTGCTGTGTTTTAGCACAATTTAAGCTACACCATATTTTTAAAAGTGTTTTTAAATGTGTAAAAATTAGCAAAGACACTGCAGTACATAATAACCAGTAAATAATTTTGTATTTCTGTGTTTTTCATTTTTTTAAACATATTTGATATTTTTTTCTTTTTTGTACTGCAGTGCTCCCAAGGTATTCCTGTGTTACTCTACTATTTTTTAAAAGAATGAAATATATTTGTTTTTACCTACCTAATACAACTTTAAATAAGTGATATTAGGTAGGGATATATAAGGTACTTGTATTTTACTCCCAATCAGGGGGACGCAACCAAATTGCTGAAAAAAACAACATGGCAATCCTTAACTTTTGCAAAGGCAGTCACTACCCAATGATTTAATGCCATATCATTGGCATGTACCATAGTAGTTTTGCAACATCATATATCACTAAGTTCTAACTTCTTTAACTTACAAAATACTTACTTCTAACCATCAAAAGGATCCTCTGCTAATCATAATGTATAATCCTGCCAAATTTCACCCAAATCCATCTGGTCATTTGGCCGCTAAGTCAAACACAAAAAGTTGATGGAAAATGCATTTGTGACTAAATGTATTTTGGGACCCCTTTCTTTTCTTTACGTCCCTTTGACCAATTGCTGTGAAACTTTCCATCATTCAAGGAAGAATAGATCTGGGAGGTTTTGTGGAGATTTGTCAAATGGGAGGAAAGTTAAGGGGCAAAAATCTGAGGAATTCCTATCTGTGGTCACCCTAACTGTAGCTGCAGAGTGACTCCAACCAGGCTTGGAGAGCCACATGTGCCTATGCTTAAAGACTTTGCTGTAAAAATGGTAAAAACTTTTGTCACTTTTTAGGTTAGCATGAATGGCACTGTACTAATTCTAAAAAACTTAGCTAGAATAACAGACAATTGTAGTGAGCAGATTCGGAGTGTTACTGGTGTTATATTGGGCTCTAAATAGTATCTGATCTCCACCCAAACTTGGGAACTACCCAGAGTTCATTGCTTCCTTCTTTGCATAATTTATGCAGCACTCTAAGCCTCAAAGGGTTGAGTTTGGAGGCTGTTGAAGAAGCTGTGTCCAGGTTGGAAGGTTCATGCAAGATTTGAAAATGCAATTAGTTTGTGGAGGTCTGTCTTCTGAATGACTCATATGTGCTTGCTTGCGTCTGCTATAGTAATACTTTCTAGGAGATTATTTTCTGAATAGAGCTGGTCATTGAAGAGAAAGTCGAGGCATTGGCCCTCTCCCAGGCCAAGTCAGGTAAGGGTGGAATGGACATGACATCAGCCGTGTCTAGTGGAAGCTTACAGAGCAGAGCTGAGAGCCTTTAGGGTGAGCCAGATCTAAATCAATTCAAGGGAAGGATGAACAAACGCTAGTCTTTATCAAGCCATAGATAAGCAGATTCCTTAAAGCTCTTCATATCACATCACACATATTTGCAATGGCAAAAACAGCAAGCTTTCTGGTTGTGGAAATGTAACACATTTAGTTTAATTACCAAAAAGGAAAAGCAAGCATTTGGGCATTTGGTAACAATAGATTTGGGTTGTTTTGGAAATTGCTCAAATCATATTTATATAAATAAGTACATTTCAAGCTTATAACTTAAAAATCATTCATACTAAGTATAGGACATTGCCAATATAGTTTCCTTTCTACCACAGTTACCCTGCTGCTGGGGAGGATATTATTTTATGATTAATCATTTATATTGATAAAGCTTTTGTATAACATTTGTCATCCCTATTGCTGTCCAAGGGCAGAGCCTGTAAGATTCATGTGAGATGGCCATGTAGGTCTTATATCCTAACCTTTGTAAAACTTCAGATTGTTTTTACCCTGTCCGCTTTTTTGAAACTTTCATTGATAATGTTTGATTGACAGTGTATTTACATGGAACAGAATGGGAAAAGGAAAGGAGATAAAATGTAAACATGCAAGAAAATACTATATGCATCTTTAAAAACGGTAGTCCTCCATGCCAAAGTGCATGCCCAGTTTATTTGTGCTCCCCGTAAAACCTATGCCTTTTTTACCATTTCTGGAATAACTGGCCAAACATATTGCTGGTATTATCACTGGTTAATCAGGTTTCCTCAGAGAGGGACGCTCATTAACGAAAGGAGGAGCAGTCTTATGTCTACTAAACGAAAACTTTTTAGCAAATGTATGTGAAAATGGTGTTCAAAATTTACATTTGTGTGCTAAACACACATGGAGAAGATCATTCCAGACTTCAATACAAGAGGTGAAGGAGGTGTCATAATAAATACCTGTACGAAATGTGGTTATTGTTTGAGGGGGATAAAACCATTCTCAAGCAACAACCACAAATCTTGTCAGGGTAAACCACAAAAGTCAGTAGATTACCCTGTGCTTAGCCTTTTGGTAACTTGGTACAAATGCAGTCAGGCTTGCCTTAGAGACAAAATGTTATGTATTTATGCAGCACGCAAACAATAATTAAGTGAAAACACTGCACAATAAAAATCCCACACAAAATTAGACTAGTAGATTAACCTTTAAGAAACAAAATGGACCCAAAATGACAGTATTCCACTCAGTAGAACTAGAGCTATGTAATTTCAAAGATTCAGGTAAGTACACCCCTTAAAGGCACAAAACTCCTCTTATCGTCATCTGGTCATTCTAGACCAGGGGTGAGTCACAAGTGCAGGCTGACCTTGATGAAGTGGAGACTGTATAGAGGGACCAGGTTAGTCCCCCTGAAAAAGTTACCTTCTCAAACTCCAGCACAAAGAGTCCTTGATGGAGAGGCCATGAGAAGCAGGGAAAGTGTTACAAATGGTCGTTGCTGTAGCGTGAAGAGCAGGACTAGTGTTGCAGGTGTTCGTCACTGTAGGGTAAAGATTTTGTTGGCATCGCAGATGAGCTTTGCTGGAGTTTCACTTTGGCACTCACCAGGGGCTGTTGTTGCAGGTCGTCACTGGTGGTCACTGTAGCATGAAGAGTCAGGTTCCAAGGATCCTCATGTTGGCAGCCATCATGGGTCGCAAGTTCATGACATCAATGGGCCATTGGAAGTCTCAAAGAGTCAAGAACTTCAGGATTTATCCTTCGTTTTCCACAGGAGTGACCTCTGATGCTAGCCATGGATCCAGGATTCGGGGAAGCACCTTTTGGGGATCAGGCACTCATTCCAGCTGAGGCCAGGAGGGCACAGACAGGTCCATCTGCCGGTCCAGGCAGGATTAGATACTGCCAGTCAGTTTGGCTGTTGCAAGAAGGCCTCTAGAGATAGCTGTGTCCCTGTAGCTCAGAACAGGAGGTCAGCCAACCAACCCTTGGAGTCACTCTAGTAGTCCTGGGTTCAAGGTGATGTTCCTCTCTCATGAAGCACCAAAGGCAGGCCTCAAACTGCAGGACAGTCTTCTCAAGAACAAGACAGGCCTCAAGCACCATGGCAGTCCTCTGGTAGCAGCAGCAGGGCAGTCCTCTGAGAACCAAGGCAGGTATCAAACAACAGGGCAGTCTTCTGAAGTAGAAGGCAGTCCTTCCAAGCTTTCTAGTTCCAATATTTATACCTGGCGCCAGCCTTTGAAGTGGGGAAACACCCAGGCCTAACCACTTCTAGCTCAGGAAAGATTCTGCTTTCCCCTTCCAAGCTCCAAGTAGTCTAGGATGAAAAAGGTATGGTGTCAGGTACTTTGTGCGTGTGCTGGTGTCAGCCCTTTAAAATGTAAGTGGAGCAGGAAACAGCTCCACCACTTGCATCCTGGCAGGATGGCTGATCCTGCCAACACCTCATCCTGATTTGTCTCACTGTCTGATTAATCAGACACAAAGGACAACTGCAGCCAGTGCTGTGACCCAGTACACAGACGGCAGGCACCAAATGGTTCAGAGAAGAAAATACCAACTTTCTGAAACTGGCATTTTTAAGAATTGTTGATTAGAATCTGGCTTTACCATTAACAAGAGTTTCAATTTACAGTTCATTTCAGTGTAAACATGAAATTCCCACCAGCACCCAATCAAAAGTTATTACTTATTAAATGTAATAGGGTAACCCTTTCTTATCCAAATGGGAGAGAGACAATCCTCGTAGTAGTGAAAACCCAATGTAGGAGTTTTTCACTACCAGGACATGTAAAACGTAAAGGTATATATATCTCGAAATGTTTTTAAATACACAGCACCCTACCATATGGTTATTTGTGGCCTACCTTAGGGGTGACATATGTATTAAAAAGGAAGGCTTGACCCTGCATACGCCTTATTTTGCCGGGTCGAAATGGCAGTTTAAAACTGGGTGACACAATGAGTGTTGCACGCCCACTAATAGAATTTAATGTACAGCCATTGGGTACATATAGTACCACTTTACTAATCACTTACAAGTAAATCTATTTGTGCAGATTTAGTGTAAGTCAATTGAACTGTGACACTGATTAGTAGTGGTAAAGTGCTCAGATCCTAAAAGCCAACACAAATAGGTTCAGAAAATAACAGAGATGAAAGCAAAATGTTTGGAGGTGACCCTACAGAGAGGGCAAAGTCAAACAAGATGAGGCATGCTAACTAAGTGGCTGAGAGATTGGGACTGAAGGTGAATGAACATTAACAATGACTTTAAATTTTGTTGTTATCTTGTTCCGTTTGAGATGCCTTCAAAGACAGAGGTCAGAGTTCAGCCTAGACTTAGAACACATTGATGCTTTTTTGCATGGAGACTGGTGTATATATTTTTTTCTCTAAATGCAGTGTTAGGGTTTTCCAAAAGTGAACTATGTGACATTCTTGCTGGTGTTAAAGGAAAGGGTCAGGATGTCCATTTCTTTTAACATAACACAATTTAAATGTATACAATTGTACTGTACAACTATTTCAAACCAAATGGACAGGAGAGCAAAATGAAGTGTTTTTTCCTGATTTTGAAGATTTTAATGGGATCAAAACAGGCCAAGACGCTTTACTTGGTGATGCACAAATGATAGATACCCAGTTTCCACACGTTATAATTTGTGAGCTATATAGTTTGAGCAGTAAAACTGCATGTATGTGCAAATTAATGGTCATTTCAATGGAAAATGTACTGCCTGCTGTAAATGAGCGAGTGTCACCAGACCATGTTTTAGTAATATATTTGTGACAGAGTGCCCTAAATGCAACACTAGCTGCAGTTTGCACCTTTCCCCTCGCCTGCTGAATGGGTTTGGCTCATTTGTGGCACTTGTTTTTGTATGATGCTTGGATTTTTTAGAATTCCTATGAGTTCAGTGATATACCCCTGACAACAGCCCCCACTCTGAAAATTGTTTCCGGACCACTGATCCCCGGCAGGCACAAAAATAAAAGATTAAGCATTAAGGGTAATGTGTTTACAGTAATGGACTTACACAAAAATGACAGTTCTTGTCTCCCTTGTACACAAATGTGGTTTGAGGAATCACCGAAATGCTGGTACTGTGGGTGCAAAACCCTGCTTCGTTGGCTGTATTGTATATTCTTTCAAAGTAAGACACAGTAAAACTGTGAGGACATTTGAAAAGAACAGAGAGGACCGGCAAGGTCATTTTAGTATCGTCCAGCACCAATGGGTTTCGCTCAGCGGAGTGGCTACAGATTGTTGTAACATTGGACAAAAATAAGCCAGTCACATTTTGAACCCTTTCTCGGTTCGTACAAATGTAAATTGGTATATATCCATTTGACATAGTGAAGACGCAATGCCATTTTCGCCTTCTGCAAAAAAGAGTAAAATGTTCTTTCGGTGGAATAGCTATCATTACTGCAGCAAATGCAAACCTGATTCGAGGTGACTACTGCTCCCCCCGTGAAGGCGATCTATTGCTACCAATCCTTAGATGAGGGGACCATTTTTTGCTTGCATTAGTGCTGATGGATGCATTGTTACGCCACTGACCCCACGTAAATCCAGGAATAACCCGTATTTATTTTGCGGCCTCCATATTTTTCAATATTTTGGAAAGCTTTGCAGAATGTAGCCCGGTCTTTATTACACAACTGTGGGTAAGCACCACAAATGGAATAAAGTACCACATGCAAAGGGTGCAGTGTCTTGGTAATCCTCATAACAAAATGTAGACAGTCTGTTGAAAAAAACATTAATTATTTTATGTTCGTAAATATGAATGTTATGCCTGTATTTCGTTCCAGTGAACTGACGGTGGAATTTTTCTCTTAGCTGGTATTTGAGAAGCAGTGGCAGGAATGTGAATTGCAAAACAATACCCTGATTTTACTTGCTAAATAAAAAAAAACGTAATGTAGCATACCAGTGCAATTTTCTCAGTATATATCTTATATAGTGTTTCATTTTATCTCTCAGCTTGATCATTACCCTCCAGCAAGTTACAATCTTCCAGCAGCCTCTGTAATTTATTTGAATCACCCTAAGAGTCTTTTCCTTGGCAAAGTCATAGGTAAGTGAATTTTGTTTTTCATATGACAGCAAATATGGTTTAGGGTGTGTTTGCTATATCTTTTGACACTTGTTTTGCAAGTGCTCAGAATGAAAAACAAAAACACCTTAGGAAAAGTGTAGTGCTAAATATTAGCTATGAGAAATAACTGGATTTCTTTTAAATTACATTTCAACTTTACACAATGATATATGTTTAGTGATTTAATAACACTGCTAAAGTATAAAAACAGCATTGGAAACAAAGGTGGAGAAGGGAAACAGATGTTGCATGTAAAATCCACTTGCAATCGATAAGTTACTAGAGAGATGTCCAATGTAGGTACGAATAGGTGGATTGCGGGATCCATACCATTTTTTCAGGAACTGTTTGAAAGGGTTGCTTTCAAGGTGTTTTGTGTAAATCCATGGTGTATGGAATCCCTGAAAGTTTTGCATCAACATAGCACTTACGTACCAACACAGGAGACATTGGATTGAAATTGTGATTTTTTTCAAAAACAATAATGAATATATTTCTAATTCCCAATAAGGGTTACATTTTTCTGCTACACATTTCTTAGCCTCTGTAGTGATCAATTATATGTATCTAAGTAAATCGTTTGCTGAATAAATTTTGTGCTCAAATGTGTATTAATCTGGTAATCTTTGTGAGTCAATCAAACTATTTAAATTGTGCGAAGATTGTATCCCGGTAGGAGTAAATTACAGTGGAAAAAGAGAAATTTAGGATTTGGAGCTTTAATAAGCAGGACAGTCGTTCAATACATAACATCAAAGGGGGGGGAGAACTGTGCAGTGGTAGGATAGTGGCGAAAATTGGAATCCTGAGGGAGAGAAACTCATTCCACTGCTCTTAAATGAAAATTTCATGCTATTCCCATCAAGATCCTCACCAGATTTTACCTACTATAAACCAGTAGGTAAGTAATTAATTTTGTACATAGTCAAACAGCAAATGTGGAATTAGCACATGGGGAAATACCACCGAGCTGCAATACAGTTACAAACATAAGCAGCATTTTGCAACTAAATATGAATTAGACCAGTAGTTGTAATTGGGGCCCTGGTAACTGCTGGCATCAACTGTTAAACTTGTTGGGAAAGCAGGTATAAACAATTACAAAAGAGAGACATACACCATATCACAATTAAAATTATTAAAATGACTATAAACAATCATTTTGTTGTCTTTCATGTACTTAATTTCATGATTTGAGCTGTTCAGTTTTCGTGGCAAACCTAGGTTCAATTAAACAAAAACAATGTGCACAGCCACTGGAATGGCAACCACTACTCCCTTGTCCCTGGTTGCAAGTGTATCTATTATGTCCTCAAATAGACCCAGTCTAGGCTTTAAACTAACAGTTGATGTCATTTATATGGGGTTCTCTGATTCACAGTCCATAACACACATTTGTCTTTCCTCAGTTTTAACCCTCCCCACATAAAGTATGTTCAAAACTTGGTGAACTTTCATTCCTATAGCCAAACAAAAAAATCATCTTGGAAAGTCAGCACATCCTTAGCCATTTAGCTAAATTAAACATTACCAATTATATATTACAGTACATTCTGAAACTGAAGAGGGCAAGAAGGTACAATGACAGTTAGATATATTCATAATTTCATTTAATAGATTTCCGTAAGTATTTTCTTCAGAATTTCTGTTACTACTATTTCTGTGATCTTCTATGATGTTGCAAAATATTTCATCCATCTTCTGTCTATAATACTAGTCTCAAATGAATCTCAATCTTTAAAACAAAAGTGCAAAATTCCAAAAACTCTCCAAAAAGTTTGTTTTTAATTATTTCGACCATCAAGTTAAATAGTCCTTCACAAATGTTGATATACACAGGAAAACAAAAACAATGAGGACAAAAATGTTTTCAACAGTTCAAATGTTCTTATTGAATGGACATGACAGAAAATAGTCATATAGCACTAGGTGCAATTCAAGTGGTCATAAGATATATACAGACACAAACCTATCTTCAACTGGATACATAATTAGGTACAAATTGAGGTGCGGATTATGACTTTGGTGGTAATTCGGAAAGACCGCCGTTCTGGTGGCCTGCCAAAATACCGCCAATGATGGCGGTCTCCTGACAGCCGTATTACAAGTACACACAGGAGACTGCCAAAATCAAGCCAAAAACCGCCGGGCCGACTAATGGCGAGAAAGAGGTGGTTCCACCACCGTCATACTGTGAGGACTCCGCCCGCCATATTATGAGTAGTAATAAGGCGCAGCGGTCTTGCACATCGATGCAGCATTGGTGGTTTGAACCGCCAACATCTGTCCCCTCCTGGACAACCCCCTCAACATGAGCTGCTGTGTGACCCAGACAGGAAGGTGCCCCGACCGAAAAGGGGGTTGGGTGTCATAAGTGCATGTGTGTGGTGTGTGTGTGTGAGCATGTGTGTGTGTTCGACTGGGTGTGCAAGCATGTGTGTGTGTCTATATGTGTTCAAAGGTGTGGGGTGTGTGTCTGTATTTGTGCGGAGTAATGGGCATGCATGTGCTGGTGACAGGAATGAGGATCCCTGTCGCTGGGTGCGTAGCGGGGCGACCACTGCAAGAAGCCTGGCAGTTTGCTGCCTCGTAATACGGCCGGTGGTTTAGGCATGCTGCCGGCCTGGAGGAGCTCACCGCCACGGCAGTCCGCCAGCACAGGCGGAACTGGCAGTGTTGTGGTGATGTGTCTTCGACCAAGCCGCCACACTCATAATGCGGCTTTCATCGTTCCATTAGGAAATTATTTTGTGTTGATCACCTTCACTCTCTGCTCATGCCAATTCATGGAGCTTCTTCAAATAAAAACCAATAGTCTTTCAGAGCAATCTCTCTTTCTTTTGGTTCAGGTGCTGAGTAATTCTTGTTTGGCACTCTTGCCCTTGTTGATCTTCTGACTTTAGCCTTTTCCAAAGCTTTGTCTTTCAGATTTGTTAGTGGTTCAGCAGATTTTTCTTCAATTCCCTTCACATTGTCTCATCTTTGTAATGCTATTCTGCTTTCTCTACAGCAGGGTTCTCCAATCGTTTCTGTAACAATAGCTACTTATATTCACTGCAGGTCATCTCAGACTAATAAAATAATAAGTGTCAATATTTAGCACATCAGAGAATTATACATCAGTGGCAACCCTATGCACGTTTACCAGCAGTAATCACATCAATGCCTGAGGCAGGGTTGCCAACAAAAATGAAAAAAAAGGTTTTGCCAATTTTGAATACCTTTATGTAGGTAATACATAACAGCCATTGCTGCAATGTCCCTGGCACCAAGTAATAATGTTAGTAATAAGTCTCCTGAATGCCACATGGTTTATCCTTCAAATAACAGCTTTAAATGTATTTTGGAAATTCAACTGTTTTTCATTAAACATCAGCTTACGAGTACTCAAAATACACACATTTTCATCTCAAATATACACTTGTCAATTTTGGTATGCATATATTAATTCATCCAAGCAAAAAAACCTCATTTGTTAGCCTGGCCTGCAAACAGGAGAGCTATTTACTGTTAGCCGTAAAGCTACCAGTAGCTCACAAGCTACTTGATGGAGAAGTCTGTTCTACAACCTCAGGCCAATCAGCTAGTATCAGGGTTTCATTTTCAGTCGCATTTGCTCCACTTGCCTCATTTCTATCTTCACTTGTTTTGTGATTTGCACAACTTACAACTAGAGTGCTCTTGGGGTTGTAAGAGTTTGAGAGGTTTGATTTTGGTCTTGTTTTTTGTTTTGTTGTTGTTCTTCTTCTTCTTGAACTCCCCCTCAGGATCCATGCAGCAGACTCCAGCTTGATCCAGTGAATTAGCAGTTTAAGTCACTACTTCCTCATCTATAGTTTCCACTCTCTGGGTGTGAGATGGTTAGATCCAGTGTTGCAAACCTCTGAACTTTACAGCAGTGTTCATCACCAGGAACACTTGGTATGGGCTGTGAGAAAACAGGGCTAATTACAGATGCCCCCTAACTTTTTGCCCACATTTTTTCACTTTTTGCTGTGTGTTTTCCTGACTCTGATGGTGCCCTGGGTACTGCTAACCAGTCCCAGGGCCTATGCTCTGTATAAAATAAGTATGCAAATTAGACTAATTATAACTGGCTATGTCAACATACCTGTAAATCCCTAGTATATGGTTAGGGCACGCAGGTTTTGGGACCCCGGCATAGGTAGTGCACCCATAGATGCCCAGGGTAATTTTAAAGGCAGGCCTGCCTTGCTGGCTGCTTTTAAATTTAAGTTAAGTGAAAAGTCGACTTTGGAATTAAAAGTACTTCCAAAGTCTTAAACTACCCTTTTTACATATAAGTCACCCCTAAGGTGTGCCCCATGTCCCCCTAGAGTTGGGTGCCATTTAACTATAAGCAGGGACCTTATAAAATAGTTGTATAAGTCCTGGTGAGGTAAAATAGCCAAAATCATGTTTCCCTCATGTAGTGAATCGCATCCATAGACTACAATGGGGAGACCCCTTAAGTGTCAGATACCTCATGTTTGGTATCAAATTAATTGTTATAATAAATCCCACAATTTACATTTGTGGGATTTAATATAACTAGTTCAGGTAAAGAGTTTTAAACTCTACCTAAAAATTTGCCAACTTCCGCTGTGTAGTGCCCTACACTGATTGGCCAGCCTCTGGCATCCTGGCCAGGCTGCCTTGATGAGGTGGAAGTGGCCTGGGCTGAGCACAAAGGATGTGCCTAGGGGAGGCAAACTATCTCTGCAGATGAGGAAGCAGGAAGGGCTGCCAAACTGGTCTTCAAAGACAGGGAAGGACATTTGGCGCAACCCAGCACCTCCCTCACATCCTGCAACCCCAAACAAATAGGTGCCCTCTTGATTAGATTAGGAGAGGGCAGGAGAGGGGTGTGCTTAGGATTTGTAGCCACAACAGTGGGTGGGCTCAGCCAGATATAACCTCCAAAAATCAGTTTCTGCCATGATGGAGTTTTGAAGAATGTTGCTCCCTGGTATTGATTTTTGCCACACTTCCGAGGAAGTGGTCATCACAGGGGAAAAGACACTGCATCTGATTAGAGAACCAGGACACCCCCTTTTTTTCACCCAGGAGCAAGGTTAAATATGGCAGACCTGCACCCACATCTCAGATCCCTACAAGGAATAACTCAGAAGAAGTAGAACCGCACTGCTGGATCCCTGACCTGCACATGGACACTGCACTCTGAAGGACTGCACGAACTGCAAACTTGTGCTTCACCACCAGAAGGACTTTGCCTGCCTTCCTCTGCTTCAAGAAGGGACTCCCTGTTTGCTAAAGGTACAAAGGAGCTGCCCAGAGTCCCCTGCATCAAGTACTGCAAGCAGAGCCCGGCTGACCAGCGTCCAGTGGCCATTTGCAGATTCTGGCCAGGTGCATCCTGGGAATTGTAGTTCCAACTCAAAAGGAGCTTCTGGAACCCTGGATCAAGTTGTGGACACTTCAAGGACCCAAAAGGGACCTCTGGAAGAAGATCCAGAAGTTTGGAGACGTTTGGAGCAACTCCATAAGTTGAAGAGGTGCATTGTGGGAGTTGTAGTCCCAGACCCCAAGCTGCAAATCAGTGCCTTGAACTCTTGGCTGGTGTTGTGGTGAGTAAGCGTGACAGTGTTACCTCATGGGTGGCTGAACTCTGGACTTTGTCCCTTTCCAGTGTGACCTTTTTTAACCCTTTAAGTGCTAGTTGCTTCTATGTGCTAGAAAAGAATACTTCCTTAAAAATTTATATCTCTAGTTCCCCTTATCCGATTTTAATCTGTTTGGTGTCATTTTAAAGATAAAAATCTAATCTATTGTTATAAATTGTTGTTGGATTTTTATCGTGTTTTGTGTTTTACTTATTTGCTGTTTTGTGATTAAATGCTTTACACACTTATCTCCTATGTTAAGCCTTGACGCTCGTTGCCAAGCTACCAAGGGTTGAGCTATGTTTAATTTATTGAGACCTAACTGGACCTAGGTGGAGGTTAGTGACCTATTGCTAAGTGTAGGTACTTACCAGCCCTTACCAGTAATCCACTTTCCAACATGGGCCTTTTCACTAAGCTCCAAACGTTCCTTCCTAACATGCTTCTTCATCATGACCCAGCCTCTAGTCTGTAGGTCATGGCAGGGCTCTTCACCTGTTGAATGCGGCGCAAACATCACCTGGTGAGAGCTGGAGCATACAAAAGCAGCCAAACATTTGCTGTAATCCAGAACCAGATCATCAGTAATATTCACAAGAGCAGCTAAAGAAATACCATGAATCCGCATGGCCATCTCCATCAACACTTCATGGAGAGTTAATCCTGTGCTTTTGTTGGGTGTGCGTTTTATAGTTAGTGGTACTAGAAGAAGTACAGCTGTTTATTTCTGTGATGTTGAGACAAAAATGTTTCTCAATTATACTTTCATTGTATTGTTGTCACCATCACACCTGATGCTTCGGAATAGTAAAAACAAGGGAACTTCTGGTCAATGTACAGTGCCATGCATAGTACTCTCATCACCTCATTTTTTAATTAGTTCCCCTGTCTGATTCCAAAGACATTGGCAAGCCAAATTTAGGTATCCATTCCCTACGCAATAGCTTGGCTGCAGTGAGTGCATCACAAACCATAGAAAGCATTACTTTAATCCACAGCATGTGGCATCTCTACAAAGTGTACTTATTATCTTGTGACAGCAGTTTCTGATTTTCCCCACGTGATCCATTGTCACTCTTGTCTTTCTACAAAAATTTACCTGCTGTCAGATTACACACCTTTTTCACAGATTTTCAGCAATCATCCTAAAATGAGGATTAAACCAATATTTTCTAAGCATCTCAGTCATCCCCTGATGCTTCACATGTTTAGGTCCACGCATATATCTTGCCATCTGCAATAGTATTGAATCTCTCAGCACAACACTCACCATCTTTGTCTTGGTAACATCCTGCTTTATCCCAAATTTTTCTTTCATCTTCTGACTTGTCACTATGCAAATTTTTCAACTCTCCAAATGTTCGAACTAGCTTTGACAAAAAGCTGTTTATTTTACTTTCCAAATTTTCATAACATTTTCATTTAGGGTTAATGTACTAGGCGCAGGGGTATTGCACTTTGCAACTCCATCAGGAATGAATTGCCCAGTGAGGTCATGTCATCTCCACTCCAGTGTGCAGTATATTTTACAACAGCAGTTTTCTATGACATTTGCAAGGAAGCAAGTAAAGCTAAAAGTACATTTTTAATGGGAGTTCCAGATGATTTCATAGATTGCCCTCGAAACCCATCTGCTCAAAGTTATAGACCACTCCAAAACCACTTTGGCTGTCCATGCCTATTGTAACATTCTGTTCATTGGCCACCATGCAGCATTCTCTAATCTCAATCAACTCTTCCACTTTTGCAGAAGTTACATTACACAAGTATGATGTCCCCACAATATTTGTAGACTCCATATGTTGCTTGAATAGTTCTATGATGGTCCCTCAAACAAGAAACATCTACAAATAAAATAAAATCTGATAACTTGAGCAGTACATGTTAAATGTCTGGTCTTGGTTTGGTGTACAACTGTGTCACAAAAATACAATCAAGATCACCATCATCTGCATCAATGATTTGTGGACTGCTGAGTGCGGGTGCAAGTTAGAAATTCCTCTACTGAATGTGATACTAACACAATGAGTGTGTACCCCATCACAATTTCCTCTCTCTGTACATTTGTCAAAATGTTACTGCCTTATTTGTCATGCAGCCAGGCACAGTGGCAGCTATTGGATCCAAAACTACAAAAAAAATGCCATGGGCCGCTTCGCTGCTCCATGCACTCATCACAGCAAGGCACAGCAAGAAGTGCACACTTTTGTCTATCATGACAGAATGAATAAAAAGCTTCCTCACAATCGGTAGTTCCCACATCAGGCATGCTACTACAACTGTGTTTGAGCTCTAGGTAGACTTGCATACATTCCTCACATCCTTGTGGGTTGACATTTGTAGAGACCTTTCAATCAAGGAAAAGTTTGGAACCCACTGACATCAGTAGCCAACTATTCCCAAATCAAATCCTCACTACTTTCTGTGTAACTGGTGGGTTCATTCTCAAAATGGTAGAAATGTTTCTCACTCCCTTTACAATTTGGTGTCCCAAGACTTTTTGACAGTATTATAACTTGGCAAGCAATCCTTGTGGAATTCTACACTAAAAAAGGACTCTATTTTGGAATTTAAATGCAAAACGATATTGACTAATCTCATAAATAGGAATAGGGCAAATGCTTAACACAAGTCTGTGGTAGTGAACCACTCAACGTCTGTGGGAATTTGAAATTAAATTACTGCAGGATTCAGAAGAGTGAGTCAACATTGGATTAATAGATCATTAATGTTGTGCATGGGTTTGTAGTAGGCACCATTTTCTGCTTTTTTTCTTTCTTCCATTATCGGGGAGTTACTCGGACTTCCTAGCACTGTTTTGTAAAAAAATGCCCTGTCAAGTCACTTTGGTAATGGCAGGTGAAATCCCCTCCTGTATTTAGGAGCATGGGGATACACTTCTGTCTGTTTTATAGTATTTTTTACCAATTCTGAATTTTAATCAACCTAGTTCTTTTTCTGTAAAATCCCAAACCTCCTTATTCACAGTATGTCTTAAAACAAAACTGGAGGTAGGTCTTCTGAAGGGAGCACTGGAAACATTTTAATCCTGGTCTCTAGTGATTTTATTTTGAAATACAAATCTTCATCTTGTGTTTGAATGCCAACAACATCTGGTATGCGATAAATCACACAGTTGAGTTTACACATGAGACTGCAACCCAGCAAACTGGGCTTGTCTCACTGACTATAACGCATAATTATTTAAAGCTGGACCAGGACGTTAGTTGACAACTTTTTAGTCACATGTGTATTTGAAATGCCTACAACTTAGGTTTATTTTCCCAAGAGATATAGGTAAGGAAACTCCACAAGCATAACCGTAGACTGGGTAGAACCTGTGTCAGTTACAAATAGTACCAGATGGCCATTTACTTCTCCTTCCACAGACAGGTCATATTTGACTACCTCTAGGAGAGCAATTCTCCCTCATAAGGCTTGATTCTGTCTTGTAAGAACTCCAAGTGTAGCTACAAATTGTGGAAAATTGTCTTTAATCACTGAATGTTTTGGCTGAAATCCCAGCATATTACTTTGCATGAGCTGTTGCATGACTGGATCAGATGATGTTCCCACTGAATTGGCTTAGAATCTGCATGTTATGCACAGAGACTGGTAGGCCTAGGTGCATTGACTGGGTCATACCATTCTGTGTGATTTGATTCATATTCTGATGCATTTGGGGAACCATTTGCAGTTCCTTTTGAAATCTGTTTAGATTATATCTACATTCCAGTTTTCAGTTCCAATTTTCTTCATAGATGTGACCAAGAATATTTCTAATTTGTTCATTATTAATACTACTGCTCACAAAGGCATTGTGATTAAATCCTCTACCACTACTGCGAGGACTACCAATTCCACCTTGCCCAAGTTGCATATGGTTTCCTTCTGCATTAACACCTTGCATACCAGCCTCAAAACCAGGTGACCGAAAAGCAGCTTGATAACTTTTCTGAAAGAACTTTGAGCCACCATCAACTCCTCCTTTTGTGTTTCCTTTTTAGCATTAACAGTCATTATATTGATTTGGGTAGGCAAGGATTCCATCTATCACTTAACAACACATCACGCTTTGCTGAATATGAGCACTAGTCACCAAACTCAATCCTAAATGCAGAGAAAAATCCCTAAACGCCTTCTTTTGCAGGGCATCAACTCCACTATACTACCTATAAATATGCACCTATTTCTCATACTATGGCCCTGATTTATACTTTTTTTGCGCCGCATTTTCATCTTTTTTGATGCAAAGATGGCATAAACTTTCAAAATACAACTGTATTTTGTAAGCTTGCGCCGCTTTTGCATAAAAAAATGATGGAAATTCGACCAAAAAAAGTATAAATCAGGGCCTATGTATTCACTGACTCATCTAGGGTTTGCATCGCTCTCATAATTTTTACCAATTGGCTGGTTTCTGGTGAACCTTTGTTTTCAAATGCTCAATAACTCGATTATATTTCCCCTGAAAAACTGAGGGAGGCTTATTAAGAGCCACTTTTCTCTGTGGTTTTTCTTTTGGCTTCTGTAATATAGTCTTACACTCAGACCATAGACCTTGAGGAACAACAATTGAAAATAGAGCACCCAAATGTGCTCAAAGTGAAATAGTCACAGTTCTTCTCACCTTTGTATACCACTTCTCAGGCTCCTATATGAAATTCTTTTAAATGTGTAAAGATCACTTATTGACCAAGGTATATGCACATATGCTCCTCCTTACACTTTTCTCAACGGAAACCCCTTTTCAGAAACCACTTCACATTCAGAATCACTCACAATCACATTTCTCTTCATTTTACTCTCCTCCAACTTAGGCTTATCAGGTGCTTTTTTCTTTTCTTTTTTATGCCTTGTAATATATTCAATTTTTTTTAACTTGAACTTGTCGAAAAACTCTCAAAGACTTTCCCGCAAAGTTTTAAGATCTTGCTTTTGTAAATCACTTTCTGTCAATTTCATTCTGAATGTTTCACAAATTCTCTTTTTGTTCAAATACAAATTTAATACTTTAGCCAATTGCTTAAGCTTCTTAAGTTCAATTTGTGCATGATTTCCTGCTTTTGCATCTAAAATGTAATTTCCTTTTATTATGCGTCAAGATGTTATAACTGTTAATTCCAGTTTCAAACATCATTTCTAAATCCCCATTAAATTTGAAAGTATTTATATCCCTCACTTTTGCCTCACTTAGTGAAGATGAACTAGACTCCCCCTCACCTCTCCTCACATGCAACTCTCCTGCTCATATTTTTCCACCTGCAATTGCACATGAGCCTTGTTATATTGACAATTAACAAACTATCCCTAAACTGGTCTTCTACATCAGAGTCGCTTCTTTTTATTTCTGTCTCATTCTTTTTCTCATCTTTGTTTTTAATTTTTCTCATCTTTTGTTTTTGTCTGATTCATCAGTAATTGAACAACGCACCCAAAGACTCTAACACTTCCTGATGCCATACCCTCTTCCATCTAGTCCATCCTACATCCAGCCAATTGTTGACAGTCTTACCAATTTGTCCTTTCCACATTCTCTCATTTGGTTTCTCATATGCTAAGTAGTTACACTCATTTAAGGCTTTGAACAGTGCAGGTCTTGGTTGTGGCTTCATCCCAAACATGACACTCCTCAAGCTCTTATCTTTTTCATTTCAAACGTACCATTCACAGGAAATTGTAATTTTTTATCATTTGTATTATTTCTATTCTGTTCTCTCAGCTACAGGCACAGTTGTGGACCTACGTTAGAGAGCATCTTAGGGGTTGGGGTACAGACTCGGGGCTCTGCCCCACAGGTAGGAGTTGCAGACTTATGCAAAAGTGCACCCATCAGCATAGCTTCACAATACATATAATACAAATACATCCAACTGCAATATGAATTCAAAATGGGACCTGAAATGTAATAATTAATGTTAATAACCAAACCTAATAAAACAGTTGTCTACTTACTGGGGTATAAGATGGAAAATTGAGCTCACCACAGAAAAGGGGTAGCACCTTGAGTGCTTCCTATCATATCAAGATAGGCTCTCGACCAGTGGCAACCTACCCTTAGAGTCAGAATGTCTATCCTCGTGCACAGAATAATACCACTACTCATGATTAATCGTCACATGCAACTAAACTATTAAGAATGTCATACTTTAACCTATAGCCTGGTGCGACGCCAGACACCTCATTCAGCAGACCTCCTTATAGTATTATCTCAAGATGTCTAGTTTCCGTAAGTCTATAACCATTATACATAATTAAAAAAAACTTTTACACATTGATAACATAAAATCACAAAATGTATGACACTGCAATGTAGTTTGTAATGCATGCACAAACCAAAAAGCCATTGACAAAACATGCTGTGCGACGCACACAGAACAAATTTCACTTCAAATTTCATGATGCAAGACAACACACTAAAACAAGACACATCATCATGTAAAGCACTATTAATAATCATGTAATTCAACTCCGGACAACACCAAAAGAGGCACCACCATGAACCCAAACAATTCCAGGATTCTCTAACTCATGATAATTTTTGGGTCAAAAAAATTCAACAATGATGTAAGTTAATTAATTATGCAAATTATGCATTTAGAATGGCACAGTGCCTGCGTTTTTCACTAAAATGAAGTCAACGCTTAATTAATAAATAAAAGGGTTCAGACACAATTGGGGTTGTATGAGTCTTATAAAAGGATGGCCTTGTGAAAATAAAAGAAATCTCCACAGGAAAAAATTCAAAGTGAAAACCGTAGTTTTATTCAAAGTTAAGAATCATTAGAGAAGACAAAAGTAGTTAGTCAAATTCAAATCAGCACCAATAATAAATCGGATAATACATGCGAGAGGAATCAACATAAGGGTAACCTCTAAAGCAAATAAAACATCAGAACTGTAGTATATTTCATCTAAAGGATTAGCACAAATCTGCTCAGTCAAGTCAAGGAAACACTAAATAAAAACAGACTGAGGTGGAGCCTGCTTTCATTGAAGAAAGCAAAATGTCTAAGTATAAATCAACAAGAATCATGACATAGAGACTGCTTAGTTAGAAAATGCAAGAAAAGTCTAAGAATAAATCAACGGACACCCTAACATAGAGTCTGCACAATTCAGAAAGAAAGAAAAGTATGAGTATAAATCAGTAGACAGATTAACACAGAGGCTGCACAGTTCAGAAAGCAAGAAACGTCTGGCACACATCCCAAAAAGAACAAATTTGATATGTTTCAGGCAGTGAAAACTACAGTTTAGACATGGTAAAATCTGATATAATAGGGCTGTAGTAATAAATGTTCTTTCACATAAACTAACAGGCAGAACATATGATACATCAACTAAGAAGCATTTAGTCATAGCTAGACCAATTCATATCTATAATAATAAGGCATCATAGGAAAAGAAGGAGATAACATGACACTTTTGTAAAAAGTAACAACAAAAGACAGTATAAGTGCTTACAACAGACTTGAACAAAGAGCTTTGAATGTATTATAAATACTGGAACTTTCTGCACATGGCTTTCTTCTCGAGGAACTCAAACCAATACTTTTCACCTTGACAAAAAAACAGTGCCATGGAATGAAATCTATAATGCTCATTTTCTGGAACGGAAAGGCAAAGAGGAGAAACATATAAGTAATAAACACATTCATGTAATTTAAAAGGCACATTTTTCTTTCTGTCATTGCAAAATAATTGTCAGTGCAGCCTAACTTTAGTCTAATCAACTGAAGCACTTTTAAGTCAAGCATTAGTTTATATCAATTAAGAACACTCTGAAAACTGCACATCTTCATTTGAGCTTGACAAAACTTAAAAGATGAGATATATCATACCCAGGCCCACATCTGATACATACCTCTCCCAAAACACACACATATACACTCAGTTCAGATTTTCTCACTGCCATTGCTGAGTCTAGAAAGTTGTCACTGCTTTTTGCTAATTCCACTGTTTCTTAAAAACTGATTATTAATCACACCTCCCTTGTAATTAATTGTAGTTGCATTTAGGAAACAACTGGTCTCCAAATTGTTGGGTAATAATTGTTCAAGTTAACATGGTGGCTGCTAATACACTAACTAGCTTCTGCTGCACAAGAATCCACAGACTGCACCTTTGGTTTCTTCCGTGAAAAGGTATTCCTCTTTTCAGTTAAAAATGCTGAACATCAAATTTTCCTCAAGCCATGCCACAGCTTTGTGGTCTTCATTTGTGTTCACCATTGAGATGATTGGTGGCATTTCAAGTCTCCATGCTAAGGAAGTGCTCATAACAGCACCTTTTTCTTTCAGGCTTAAATCAGAACCAATTTATCCCAAACATGTAGATGATGGCTATTCATATCATCTTATGGATAGATTGAACTAATACATCTAAAAAAGATGGCATTTAAAAGGGAGCATGTCAACAAAGTGTAGCCCATCACTTTTAATGTTAATGACACCCAGCAGCTTAATATCTTAACACACGCCAGAATTTTTTTTAATAGAGAATACTAAATGTATCACCAAGAGTATTGCTAAACTAAAATCACAGTGCAAGTTAAGCTCGCACACGGCGGTACAATCACTTCACCTATACTACAAATATGTACTGCCTCTTTATTGAGCATCCTGGTCGATACTTCTGCCTTCACAATAATGCACACCCAATATAAAGATGCAAAATTATAAGGCTTATTAGGACAAAGCCCATAAAAGCTGACACAGCATTCTAGGTAAGATATGGTCAGCACAACCTTATAATGTTTTACAAAAACCATGGCAAAGCAAAACAAGAATTCACTAAGCCAAATAGCTGGCATCCATCTCCAGACCTGTTGGCTTTGCTAATATTTGTTATACATACAATTCATGCAAAAGTGTTCAGCATTTTTGAGTTTTCTGATTGAGCAGATATATTTCTTAGCCCCTAGCAATAGAGTACTAATATCTTGCATAATTTAATTTAATGCTGTCATCATAGCATTTAATGGTAACATTAAATTATAGCATATCAATCAAATGAAGAAATTATATCTACTCTAAAGAGCACAGTGACTGGGTTCACAGGCATGGCAATTCAAAAGGGTTTGATTCACGCCAAATTCTATGATAAAATTGCATCCTTCTCTATATATATCATGTTAGATACTATTTTATTATATTTGTAATAGCTACAGTCTCATATTAATTTAGGATTGTGGAATGATTGTGCAGGCATGCCTGACACTATTAATTATCGTATCCCCATGAGTGGTTAACAGCCTGGGCCAGGAATGTCCAATAAGCTTTAAGCTGTAAGATTTGCATCCATATCCAGCATGTATTTGGAGTCAATGCACACTTAAAACATGGAGACACTTCTTTTCTTTTAATCATGTGTTTTCAGCAATTGACGAGATCTTCACCAAAACGCTTTGCTGTTGACCTGAATGCCCCATCAACTGCCCAATAATATTTAACTTTTTAATATCAACAATTTGTTTTGTTTATATTGAAAGCTTTCTCTGGCCTACTGGACATCAGTAAGCAAATTATTTAATCACTTGTTTTTTATATTTTCAAACCATCTCTGGCTTGCTGACTAACAATATGCATGATTTATCATATAAACAGTTCATATAGTTTTTATTGCAAGACATCTCTCGCCTGCTAGCCACGAGGATGCCGACTCATATAATCAATACATTATACACATTGTCCAATTCATTGCTTGTTTGCAAATCAGTGAACAATCAGATCATATTTAAATAAGTATAGCAGGGCAACACCTGAGAGTGATGCGCAACAGCAAGAAGAAGCAATAGGTTCTCTAAACACACCATTTCTATGGAATGGGACACTATCCTATATAAACTCCAAGAAGCAGGCAAGGATGATTTGCAACCCACTAGAACCCCGATATAATGTCATAACCACACAAATTATGTTATTATGTATTACACATTATCACACCGCTCACCCCTACATTAAATGTATTGATGTCTCTATTGCTGAAGTTTAAGGCTAACCTCAGGTGCTAAAACCGGGGACTCAGGTGGGGGGACATGTGAGGGCCATGCCAGCCACTATTATGCTTTACCCCATTCCCCCACAAATAGCCAAGGCAGCTGGCACAATACTTACAGGTGAGGAAGTGCAGAAGGTGAATAAGCAGCAATAAAAATGCCTTCAAATTTTGTTTTAATGTTGTTACATTTGCTATGTGTTCCAAGATGATCTCAATGTCAGGCTATGTCTTCAGTCAAATTGCTACTTATTCTTTTTATGTGGAGATGTTTACTTTTCTTTTTTTGACTACAAAGAGAACTATGTGAGAATCTTGCTGGGGTGAAGACAGGGCCAGTGGAATTATAATAGCGGGGAGTCCTAAATTATGCAGCAATGTAGATTAAATTATGTGGTAAGAAAACACAAATCGTACAGCTTAATGCAACATGCTTTGAGATAGTATTGCCTCATTATTTTGTCATTTTTACATGTTAACACATTCTAAGTAAAGATTTCACTCGATTAGTAGCAGTTCCACATCCAAATACAGCTATAAGCAGGGCCACTGGAATTACGCAGCAGGAGAAGGCCAAATTATGCGAAAGGTTGAATAATTTATGCAGCAAGAAAAGGCAAAATATGCAGCATTATGCAGCACATTACCTGATAGTATTACTTCCTTATTTTGGCATTTTTAAACTTGTTAACATTGTCTGGGCATTAGTTGTACTTCTTTAGTGCAAATGTGACAACCAAAGAGAGCTATACGCTACAGAAAGGTGACCAGTCAAAGTTTGCAAAGTGCCTTACACTATGTTGCAACATGTGTTGCAGTGTTTTTCGTTACTTTTTGACCGTTTGAGTTAGATTTTTTTTTAAAAAAAATTGCAGAATATGCAGCAGATGATGGATTAAGTGGCAAATGCAGCAAATTTATTTTAATACAAAAATTACTGCTGCCACACAATCGCATAATTGCACTGTTCCTGGCTATAAGTAACTTAAATGTGACTACTCAACATCTGTGAAGGACCTTCCAATTCACAGCACCACGTGTTGCAGAGTTTTTATTAACTTTTTATCTGTTTGCGCTAGAAAGAAAATGTATTTTTGAAATCTACAGAGTATGCATCAACTGATGAATTAAGTGACAAATTAGGCAAATTCATAATTATGCGGAGGGCCTGCAGCACTGATTGTGCCAATCACCTAAGTAACCCTTTCAACATCTCTCAGTCCTGCCAATGCAGAGTCTGTGTGCGCAGTTTTAAACTGCCATTTTGACCTGGGAAAATGACCATTTTGCCGGGCTCAAACTTTCCTTCTTAATACATGTAAGTCACCCCTAGAGTAGGCCCTGGACAAGCCAGAGGACAGAGTACACTCTACTTAAAAAGCAGGACATGTACTTTTTAGTTATGTCTTGGTAGTGTAAAACTCGCTACTGCAAGGCCTCTTCCTCCCATAAGATAACATTAGAGTTACCTTATAACATTTTATAAGCATAATTTCAAAATGGGAAAAGATATTTCCTTCAAGCTTGGTGTCTTTGGAATCATAATTTAAAATCCTAACTTATGGTGAAGGTGAAGTCTGAAAATGCCACTTTTAGAAAGTTAAAGAAATCCCCTTCCCCCACAAAAAACAGATGATGGACAAAATGCAGAACAAATCAAAGATTCACCCCCAGTCACAGATCTGGGTTTAATCCATAAATTATTTTTCTCACCACTCCACCCCAGTTTGAACCCAGCCACATGCAAATCAGTCTTGACCCTGCTTCCCATGGAAAAAGACCAGCCCGAACTGCCAGGCCAGGTCCTCCATGGACTGTAAAAAATCATCCTGGAACCAGTTTCGGGGTATCACCCCTCATCAATTAGGCTTGCTTGAATCTAGTAGCACAATGAGCATAGGACCCACGCCGGGGCATACCCTTCCTATTGGAAAATGGCCCTCTCAAGGGTGACCCCAAACATTTTGCCTTCCTCCTCCTTTTTTTCTGACATCATTTTTGTTGGCTTTAGGACTCTGGACACTTTACCACTGCTAACCAGTGCTAAAGTACATGTGCTCGCTCCCTAAAAACATGGTAACATTAGTTCATATCCAATTGGCATATTTAAAATACTTGCAAGTCCCTACTAAAGTGCACTACATGTGCCCAGGGCCTGTAAATTAAATACTACTAGTGGGCCTGCAGCACTGATTGTGCCACCCACATAAGTAGAACCTTAACCATATCTCAGCCCTGCCAATGCAAGGCCTGTGTGCAGTTTCACTGCCACTTCGACTTGGCACTTACAACTACATGCCAAGCCTTAAACTCCCCTTTTTCTACATATAAATTACCCCTAAGGTAGGCCCTATGTAACGCATAGGGTAGGGTGCTAAGTAAGTCAAAGGCAGGACAGGTACTTATGTGCTTTACGTGTCCTGGTACTGCAAAACTCACAAATTTGTTTTCCACTACTGTGAGGCCTGCTCCTCTCATAGACTAGCATTAGAACTGTCCTATTATACTTTCACCTGGTAGATTCTGATCGGGAAGGAGTAGCCTCGTCATGTTTAGTATGGCCAGAATGCTAATAGAAAATCCTGCTTACTGGTGAAGTTGGATTTAATATTGGTATTTTAGAAATGCCACTTTTAGAAAGTGGGCTTTTCTCTGCACTTACTGCCATCTGTACCTTACAGCATGTCTCCAATCCACGTCTGGTGTGTGCTGGTTGACAGCTCCCCTTGAGCCTTCCACTCAGACAGCCATAAACACAGGTCACATCTGCATTAATCTGCATACTGAATGGGTCTCCCTGGGCAGGAAGGGCGGAGGGGCTCTCTTTTACACTTCAAAGGCCAGTACCCTGCCCTCACACAAAGGACTGATAACCCCCTACAGGGATCCTGGCAGTTTAGGCTAGGCTGAAAGGGGAACCTGTGCAGTTCAAAGCCACTCTTTGAGGTTTCCCCCACTTCAAAGGCACTTTTGGGTATATTAACTGGGTCTCTAACCCCACCAAAGCAGACACTTCTGAGCTTACACCTGGGCTCTCTCAGAGAGGTAATGCCTGGTGTCCAGATGACTGCTTTGCTAAAGGGCTGCCTTCCTGCTTTTTGCCCTGCTGCCTGGTACTCCTGACTCTGCTGGAAGGTGTCTGCCTTCCTCCTAAAGTGTTCTCCAAGGACTTGGATTGAGCTTACCTCCTGTTGCGGAAGTCTTAGGTTCAACAAAGACTTTACCCCTTCAGGAAATTCTTGTGCATCAGAAAATTGATGCAACACCTGTAGAAATTGATGCAGCATGTGCCTCGCAACTGAAATTTCACCGCATCGCCTACCGGATCAACGCAGCGATTGCTTCTTTTACCAGCTCATCAAGGATTTTCAGCGCATCATCCCCGGATGTCAAAATATCCCTGCCTTGCAGTGTGGAACCAAGGCTGCGCTCCTGGAACTCAACTCATCAGCTTGCAGCGGAGAAGGAAGCGTCGGATCGTCTGTGCTGCACCATAAAATCCAAAGCAGTGCCTTATTTTTCAATGCATCTCCTCCTCTGCAGCCCCTGTGCATAGTTATTTTTGACACATCCCAGGTACTCTGTGTTATAAGGATATAACCACTGATTCTTAAGAATTGAGATTCATTTAAACATTTAAAAAGTGACATCTCGACTTGTTCGTAATGGATGTATGTTGTTTTGATCTTAATTTAGTTAGATAAGTATTATCATTTTTCTAAGCCTGAGTGGTGTATTTTTGGGGTGTTTTCACTGTGTTACTGTATGAGTTATTGCACAAATACTTTACACATTACCTTCTAAGAACAGGGTGCATACCTCTGCCAACTAGAGACCGAATTTCTAACACTTTCCACTTAGGGTGACAAAAGTAAAAAAAAGAGATGGTGGATGGAATGCAGAACAAATCACACATTCTCTCCCAGTGATGGATCTGGGTTAATCCGTCACAATGCCACCCCAATTTGAACCCAGCCATGTACAAATCAGTCCTAGCCCTGCTCCCCATGGGAACAGTTCAGCCCGAACTGCCAGGCCAGGTTCTCCATAGACCAGAAACAAGCATCTAGGGACGGGTTTCGCTGTATCACTCCTCATGAGCCAGGCTAGCTTGAATCCATTGACACAGAGATCATGGGACCTACGGCTGGGCATACCCTTCTCACAAGCCAAAATAAAAAAACACCCCAAAAAAACAGTTGATGGACGGAATGCAGAATAAATCAAACGTTCACCCCCAGTCACAGATCTGGGTTTAACCCATTGTTTTTTTGCTCACAATGCCACCCCAGTTTGAACCCAGCCATATGCAAATCAGTATTGACCCTGCTTCCCAGGGGAAAAGACCTGCCCAAACTGCCAGGACAGGTCCTCCCCAGACAGTCATCCTGGGACCAATTTCGGGGTATGATCCCATATCAGCCAGGCTAGCTTGAATCCAGTGGCACAGTGAGCACGGGACCCACGTTTGGGCATACGCTTCCCAATTAGGGCAACAAAAGCAAGAAAACAAAAAAAGCAAAAAAATGAAAACTTTTACAAAGTTGGCACTTTCTTGCCCTAGCCATTTGGTGCCTGCAGCCTGTTTCTGGTCACATGACTGAGTGTAGTTGGGCTTTGTGTATTTCTCCTGGACCGCCACACAGAATGGGAGGTTAGGTGTGACTTGATGAGCCACGCTTACAGGATGGGAGGGAGCAAGGCACAGTCTCACTTTTGCTAAATAGGTTGTCCTCACACAAAGGGCTGCATACCCCATGTAGTTAATCTGGAGCTAGGGCAGGGAGAGCAGGACATTTGTGAACTTCACCCAGTTTCTTACAAGAAGACATTATGGCCCTCATTATGACTTCGGCTGTCTTTTCTTAAGTCCCCCGAAGCCACGGGCGCCACAAGACCGCCAGTGCTTCCACCCACCATATAATGGGTACTACCGGATTCCCGCCACATTGTGGGTGGAAATCCAGCAGTATCCATGCTGGTGGTGGGAGGCGCCTGGGTGGTGCTATCACTTGCACTGCCCTGCCAGAAAGATGCCGCCAGCCATTTTAAGACCATTAATACGGCCTGGCAGTGTCCTGCTGGCGGGGCGCTGCCAGCGGTAGCATCACTCCTTCCCATTCCCTGCTGATCGACCTCCTCGTTAGACAAGGTAAGTCAGGAGTCCGACAAGGTAGGGGGGTGGGAGGGTGGGGGTGTTGTGTGTGGTGTCTGCCTATGTGTATGAATGTGTGTGTGCGTGTGTGAATGCATCTGTGAGTGTTGTGGTGTATGCGTGGTTGTATGCATGTAAGTGAATGTGTGTATGAATGTTGCAGTGTGTGCGTGTCTGCATGTTAGTGTGTATGTGTGTGAGTATGTTTGTGTGAATGCATGCCTGAATGCATGTGAGTATGTGTGAGTGAAAGTGTGTATGGATGAGTGTGAGTGAATGCGTTTTTGGATGAGTGTGAGTGGATGTGTGTCTGAAAGTGGAGGTGAATTGGTGTAAGCATGGTGCGTGTGGGTGTGTGCATGTATGCAGGGAGGTGGGTGCTATGTGTGTAGGGGGTCAAGTGCTTGCTGATGGTGTGAGGGAGTCGTCTACCGGTGACAAGGAAGGTATTACCTGTCACCGGTAGTCCTACCGCCATGGTTTTCATGGCGGTGCTACGGCCGCAGAAACCATGGTTTTAGGCCGGCTCATAATGCCGCCGGCGGTCTGCTGTGGACCGAGATTTACAAACATAATGTGGCGGTATACACCGTCAGCCTGTTGGCGGTGATACCGCCGGATTAACCCTGGCGGTCAAAAGACCGTCAGAGTCTTAATGAGGGCCTATGTTTACATTGGTCACATGTGGTATCAAATATAGGTCTAAACCCATGGTTACCCCTAGCTTTCCTACTTTTCTTGCTATTGTTGGAGGGGCCTCATGTTCCTTAGGCGTTATGGTGGTAGGCTGATATTGTTGTCATTTTCCGCAGGTCTTAGGATCTGTCTGTACAGTATTTATCTTTAGATGGTTATTTATCATCCATGTGTTTATGAACCGAAGGCTGTCATCATGTTTTAAATTATAGAGGTCTTCCAGACCATTCACTTTAGAAAAGATTTGGGTGTCATCTGCATAGTTGTAGCAGGTGAGATTGAGTGATTCAATCAAGTTTGCCAAGGGGTATGGATAGATGCCAAATAATAGATGGGATATGATGGACCCGTGTGGGATGCTATAGTGTTGTTTGTGAGGAGCTGATATCAAAAGTTTAGAAAAATAGATAATATTTAGCTGAAAAAACGAGACAAAAACTATGCACAAGTCAGGTTATCGCTTTGTAGATGTTTAGGTAAGTCTTACACTACATGAATCAATGGATGTATCTTTTTAGCACAAAGTACCTGGGATGCATAAAAAATAATGATGTAAAGTGGCACAGAGGAGGTGATGCATTGATTTTGCCACTCCAGCGGAGGTGATACGTTAATTCTTTCCTCGTGGGCAATGTGATGCGTCCGTTTCTGGGTGCGCAGCCTTGGTTCCTCACTGTGGTGATGGGATTCTGCACACAATGTGTTGATTTGTGCAGGCGTTGTCTTGATTTTCCCACGCACTGGATTTTCTATGTCTCTGGTGAAGTCTTTGATGGCCCTGAGACTTCTTAACAGGAGGCAAGCTCTGTCCAAGCCCTTGGAGATCACTTGTAGGGGAAGGCCTTCCAGCAGAGTCAGGGAGCAGTAGTCCGCAGGGAAACAAACAGAAGAGCAGTCCTTCCAGAAAAGCAGTCCAGATGAGTCCTTTGGGCAGCAAGAAAGTCCTTTTGACATAGTCCAGAAGTGTTTGATTTTAGAGGGTTACAGCCCCGGTATGTGCATACTATGGGCTAGACTTAATGGAGGGCGACACCACAGCATCATTCAGTCACCCCCACAGTCGAAGGGGAGAGATGCCAGCCTGTTACGCTTGTCCCCCCAATTGATGGCCCTCATGATTGTGATGTTTAGATGTTTTACTTTGTACAATGATGTCAGTAGGTGCTATTGACAGGTATGCACAATGGTCCAGCGAATAGTGACTATACTACATGACCGTACTGTAATGGTTTATGTTTATGTTTTCATGGAAAATATAACAAAAGCATTTATAAAAAACACTATTCCTGATACATAAGTGGTTGTCACAACCTAAACTTAGCGGCCATCCAGAAGCAATGTCCAAACAGGTAATCACCAAATTCCAGTACAGAATAATCTTTAATTAGCCTTTCGGAGTGGACAGAGTCATCATAAAGCAGGTGCGACTTACTTTTGACTGACATTGCTCCAGCCCACATCCTTTCTAGGGGAACTCACCTGTTGTGAAGTGTAGCCTGTTTACTTAATGTAACCGCTCAAGAGATCCATGTTTTATTTGAGGGAACCAGGTAGTTTGTTAGGTTAATGTACCTGTTGCAGAGGGCAGCAAATGCTCTAACTTGCGGTATTGTGAATCATAAATGATCCAACATAGCCTGCCATGTCACAAAGGGCTCCTATAACAGACTAGTTATCTTTCAGAAATAGCTAACATCAGGGTAAGCCTTCCATGGTCAACACACTGAGGATTACTCTCCTTGAACCAAATATTGTGGGAACCATAATAGGGGCATTTGAGGCTGAAATCATTTGTATTATAATTGATCTCTCTGGACATCTCTGCAGTACACCAACTAACATAAACTGATTTTTGTATATTGTAGTTTAAGATCTGTGCAGTAAGAATCTGCTTTTTGACATTTATTGACTCCTTTAAAATTTAGCTTTCACTTTATCTAGTTTATGGTCACAGCAAGTAAATTTCTTTTATGAGGTCCTATGTGTTATATCTGACATGCTGAGATAGTGGTTCCCCAAACTGTTTTTTTTTTTCTAGGAGGTTTTTATGATTCTCTTTGAATGGCCTACAGGCCCAGGGTAGTTTCCCACTGTAAAGGTACAGTGTGAAAGTGCACGCGCCCTTCCTATATGTCCCAGCTGGCCTGTATGGGTGCAATTGCACCTTTTTGGTGATCCTAAACTTGTGTCCAGCCTGCCCCTGCAGGCTTGTACATACGCCAGGGCACATGTGCCCTGGAATGGCAGAATACACATGTGTGCTATCACTGCCCATGAGAGCTGCTCTGACCATAGGTTAACATGGGGGAAACTTTATAATTAATCCTAGCTACATTAGTGGATTGCAGTGGCGCAGCCTCGTGATGTTTACTATCATTGGATTCACAATGGCAAACTCCTTCTCTTGGTAAAGTTGCTTTTGTTAATAATACCCTAGAAATGCAACTTCTAGATTGTGGGCATTTCTATGTTCTAAAATGTCTTTGTGTGTGTTTTTAATTCAGTTCATTCCACTGGAACTGTGGAAAAGCATATCTGTGCATTCCCCATCAACAGCTATAAAACCTAGGCAACTGGAACAACAGACCTCTGCCAGTGGAGGGCTTTGCTGGATAGATTGGAGGGAGAGGTTCTGACACTTGGCCTCTCAGAGCCAGATCATGACCTCCACTAAAGATAAAGATCTACATTCCACAGCCCTATGGCAGACAGAACCGAAACTTAGGGGAGACATCTGTGGTTCAGATAAGAACGCTTTGAAACACCCCCCAACTTCAAAGGCACACTTGAGTATAACTATGAGTATCACACTTCAGCAACTTAGAGATACACTAGAAGGGACGTGGGACAGGTATCACTGGACAGCGTGGTGCACACTGCCGGAGGAATCTGTTGTGCACAGGAGTATTTACTGTCCATGGAAGAGATTTGTACACCATTCCTGCATCATGGCTGGCCTGGGCAGATTACCTGCTGCTGTGAGGCACTCTGAGGTTGTTGGCTTGCCTTCTGTTCTGTCTGTACCTCGCATGGACTTACACCTTCTACTGGTGTCATCTGGAGAGCGGTACCCTGCTCCGCAACTACATCATCTGCTGATCTCCAACTGGTAGCAGCAGTGTTAGCGGAGAATATACAATGCGCCTGGAGACCGGAATGGCCTGGTTCAGACCCTTCAAGGTACAGCCCACACTAATGGAGTATAGCCCTTAATCATGGGGCCACTTCATGCCTAATCATCTTGTTTGCTGTGAGTGGGTTCATTGGTTCCTGGACCCCACTTGGCCAGCTTTTGTTGAGCAGCTCACGTTTCTCTCATGCGACACCCGACTGCATGCTCATTGTGTGCGACTCATAGGTTGCAACCCTCAGAGAATGGGGTGCATCCAGAGCAATGCAGCATTCTGCCTCGTGTGGCACTGCTGAACATGTGTCTTTTTGTGTGACCAGATTGTCTGGTGCAGCTCAAGTCATCGCGTAACAGATGTTGTGCCTCAATCGAGGGAGGTACAACATTTGCGTCTTTGTTTGTGACTGGATTGTCTGGGGCAACTCACGTCATCATGCACCAGATGTTGTGCCTCATTCTAGGGAGGAATGGGAGTGGTGTTCTTCATGTGTGGATTGTCTGGTGGGTCTCAACGCGCACCAGGCACTGTGCCTCATTCTAGGGAGGTACAACATTGGAGCTCTTTGCCTGATCATCCGGAATTGTGTGGTGCGACTCAATTCATTGCGGACCAGACTGGTGCCTCATTCTGGGAAGGCACTGCATTGGAAACCTGTTTCATGTGTGATCATATTGTCTGGGGAGACTCAAGTCATCGCACCCCAGATGTTGTGCCTCATTCCTGGAAGGTACTTTGTGTGTAGAATCGGAATCGTCCGGTGCGATTCAAGTCATCGCACACCAGACATTGTGCCTCCTTCCCAGGAGGTGAGGACCTAGTATCTCTTCATGTACGACCAGAATCATCGGGCGGCTCAAGTCATCATGCCCTGAAGTGTGCCTCCTTCGCGGGAGGTGCGGAATTGGTAACTATTGGGGTTTTGGAGTCCCTGGATGGGCTGGGCGCCGCTGTGACTAGCAAGTGGCCCCAGCAACTCTCGCCCATGGTTTGCAGACCTTTGAGTCAACCTCCCCGATTGACGCCCAAATATCCATGTGTTAACTGTTTCCTTATCAGCCGTTATCTCTATCTCACACCCACCTTGTCCTTGGGATCCTGAGAAGTGTGACTTTGGCTGCGAGTGGCCTAATATCTGGGGAAAAGGTTAATTTCATCACCAGCTCATGGGATGCGGGGTAGAAGGAACTGGTTGGAGGGTGGTTTGGGGCCTCAGGTGTCTGCAAGCACAGTGACTTTAACCGGCCGGATATCAGTGCATTAGGGTGCTCAGAGTGAGTGCTTGGGTACGAGCCACCTGATATCTGTGGCAATGCGTAGCAGTGCGGAGTAAACATTAGGGAGTATGTGTGGGTGATTGTTGAAAGAACACAGTGGTGTACATGTTATTTCTTTCCACAGGACTCCAACTATTGACGTTGAGTTTTACTTGTGCAGCCCAGGCCGTGGAGCTAATTTAAAGTGCTGCAAGTTGTTGTATGTACATATTGTTGCTAACGTTGTGAACCAGGCTGCACCCTGCAACAGCGTGTTATTGAATTGGGGGAATCTCTAGGGTGGGTCTTGTGGATACAACTACCTGTGGATTCCTCACCTAATGAATTCTCCCAATGCGCCAGCATTCGACGGAAAATTTCTACCCAGCTCTGCACATCGACGAGGACGTCACAATTGCCTGACTCCCACACAACGCTGTCTGATGTCATCGAGGCAATATGAGGTCCTCGCCGGCGTGCGGACGTCAGTTCCCTTTTTTCCATGCCTTCGGAGTAACGCTTTTTTCTTCTGGCTCTTGGGGAGCTACTGTTTCTCGGAGGTGATACTTTTTAGAAAAATGTCTCCACCTCGGAAGTACGGGTTCAAGCCTTATAGGGAGTGCGGGGGCCGTATGTTGGTGATGGACCCACATAATGACTGTTTATGGTGCTTGAAATCCGAGCACGATGTGGAGGAGTGTGGTTCATGCCAACAGATGAACCCAAAGGCGCTCAAGGAGCGTGAGGCCAAGCTGTTTTTGGCCAAATCAAAAAAAAAGGAGAAACATCAGCTTCAGAGGTCGACTTCAAAATCTTCAAGATCCCATAAGAGGCATTGTCATCATGACTCTCGGCGTCGGCATGATTCCCGACCTTGTTTGGAGAAAGACCGATCCCATTCGAGATCTCCATCTACTCGGCGTCGTACGATGTGGGAGGTCAGCCCGACAGTGTCGCCTCAGCCACAAAGCCCTCAGGCTCCTCCGGCGCCGTCGGTCTTTGAAGTAGACAAGCCTCGCCAGAGCCCTTGCTTCTCAACTGCTCAGTCAGAGGTGCCTAAAACAGCGCCCACGCCACAGGGGTATTCAGCGCCGACGCCGCAGGAGTATCCTGCATTCTAGGCTCCAGGTGCAGATCCGGTGGCATTCTTGAATGCTATGTACAGCATCTTCAGCTCCATGGCCCCTGGCGATGCACCGGCTGGTCCCTCAGGTCCCTTGGCTTTTGGTTTGGCTGTTCTGGCTCCATACAAGCCAACGCCATTTATGCCCTTCTGTCCAGTAGAGGGTGCTGGACCGGCGCCGGTGCCTTTGGCGTCGCCGAGGAGACCTTCAACGCCGGTAGCTTCTGCTGATCCGGTGGCGCCGTTGACTTTGCCACGACTCGAGTTGACGTCAGCGAAGAGGGCTCGCCTTTCCATGGCGCTGATGGATCCGGCGTCAGGCGAATCCGAAGATCCACGTCAACCGAGGTCGTCAACGTCGGCCAATTCCTTATCGACGCTGAGAATAGAGGCCAGGTTGCACTCGAGAAGGAAGGCTCTGAGGCTATTGGAGGATCAGGAGTATCGAAGGCTATCGAAGGAGGAAGGAGAGATCGCAGAGCCCCTGGGGGACTTTCAGGGTTTGGACTCTGCAAGCGGTCTCAATACTTCCCCAGAGTGGGATTTGGCTTCTCCTGGGGAGTTTACTGAAGAGGCTGCCTTGTTCCACTCAGTGGTGAGGAAGGCAGCGTACTTCCTAGATCTCCTGCTACCCGCAGCTGAGGTGAAAACGAACATCCTCACAGAAGTGTTACATCCTGCTTCGGCTGCTGCGGAGCCACTCCTTCCTTTTAATGAGGCTCTCACAGAAACTATCCTGGAGGTTTGGAGAAAACCAGTGTCTTCGACTGCTGTTAGCAGATCAGTGGCGAGGAGATGCAGAGTGGCTCCTGGGGACCCAGGTTTCCTCTCTAGGCATCTGACACCGGAGAGTCTGGTGGTTCAGGCCTCCTGCTCCTCACGCTCAGCTCCTGGATCCTTCCCTGGGGCCCGTTGGACAGGGAATCAAAAAGGATGGAGCACTCTGCCAAGAAGGTTTTTTCATCGTGCAGTATGGCCCTGAAGTCTGCTAATGCTACTTGTGTCTTGGGCAGGTATATCCATGGCCTGATGGACGCCGCCAAGGCTGAGCTGCCTGATTTGCCCCAGGACATGCAGGGTCTTCTGACTGATGCGCCAGCGACTCAGGTCATTCAGTCGGGGCTGGATACAGCAGATTCGGTGGCCAGGGCAATGGGCACGTCCATTGCAACCAGGAGACATGCTTGGTTGAGATCGTCTGGATTTTCATTGGATGTGCAAACGACCCTTTTAGACTTGCCGTTTGATGGGGACAAGCTATTTGGTTCTAAAGCTGACTCTGCCTTAGAGCGCTTCAAGGAGAGCAGGGTTACCGCCAAGTCCCTAGGCTTGCAGGCTTCTACCACCACCCCGTTCAGATCATTTTAGAAGATTCAGGGGGTTTGGATGAGGCTCTTTCTTTCGGGGGAGACCCCAGCCAGCAGGCCAACAACCTTCTACTCTTCCCTATAGGTAATATAGAGGGCTGGGTAGAGTTCGAACCAGAGGAGCCACCCAGCAGCACCCTCCCTCTTCCTCTTCCTCCGGAGGGTGCAATAGGGAAAACAGCCTTAGTCCTCCTTCCACTGCATCCCATACTTCTCCTGTAGGGGGAAGGTTGTTTCATTTTCTCCGCATGTGGAAGTTGATCACATCGGATTCCTGGGTCATCAATATTGTGGAGAAAGGTTATGCACTTCCCTTTCGGGAGTTTCTCCCTGCCAGCCCTCCCCGTCCTTCCTTTTGCACAGAAGATCATCTCCAGTTGTTGCAACAGGAAGTTCTAGTCCTTTTGTCGAAAGGTGCAGTGGAGTTTGTTCCAGAGCAGGGAAGGGGTCAGGGTTGTTAATCCAGATATTTCCTGATCCCCAAGAAGGATGGTCAGTTGAGGCCTATCCTGGACCTGAGGGTTTTGAACTGGTTCCTGAAGCAGAAGTTCAAAATGCTGACCCTAGCGCAGGTGCTTTTGGCATTGAATGAAGAAGATTGGATGGTGTCTGTCGACTTGCAGGATGCTTACTTCCATATGCCTATTCTCAAGTCGCACAAGAAGTATCTCCGGTTTGTGGTCCTTCCTTTTGGTCTTACTTCCGCGCCTCGAGTCTTCACAAAGGTGATGGTGGTGGTTGCAGCAAATCTCAGGAGGAAGGGGATAGCGGTATTCCCTTACCTGGACGATTGGTTGATCAAAGCCAAGTCTCCGGAGCTCGTGCTGCATCACCTGCAGATGACAACCCAGTTGTTGTTCGACCTGGTTTTTTATGTAAACGTGCCCAAATCTCACCTGGAGCCCTCTCAACGCCTCCTGTTCATAGGGGCAGTGCTGGACACAACATTGAATCGGGCCTTTCCTCCGCCTCAGCGGATTCAGGACATTCAGGCGTTGATTCCAATGTTTCAAAGTGGAGTGGTCGTTCCAGTCCTCAAGGTCCTTTGTCTGCTCGGTCTGTTCGCTTCATGCATTCTGTTGGTCACTCATGCACACTGGCACATGAGGACTCTTCAGTGGTGCCTTCGCAGGCAGTGGTTTCAACACAAAGGGGATCTCGAGGAGTCGAAAACGATCTCCAGAGACACTGCAGAAGATCTACGATGGTGGGCTGTGGATGGCAACCTTTCCCAAAGAAGGCCGTTTTCACTGCCTCCTCTAGTGGCCATGGTGATAACAGATGCTTCCACTCTAGGGTGGGGAGCTCATCTGGGGGACCTGGAGGTCAAAGCTCGTTGGTCTCCAGTGGAACAGATGTTTCATATCAATCTGTTGGAATTGCGGGCGATATGTTTGGCTCTCAAGGCCTTCCTTCCCTCCCTTCGCGTTCAGTCGGTCCAAGTTCTGACGGACAACACTACCGCAATGTGGTACATCAACAAGCAGGGAGGGGTAGGGTCGTACCTTCTCTGCAGAGAGGCTCTGCGGCTCTGATCCTGGGCACAGGACTGTCTGGTTTGCCTGGTAGCAAACCATCTGGCCGGGGTTCTGAACGTACGTGCGGATAGTCTCAGTTGGCACTTCTCAGCCGATCACGAGTGGCGCCTCCATCCAGACCTGATCCTTTACATCTTCCGGATGTGGGGATTTCCTCAGGTAGACCTCTTTGCCACTCTGGAGAACGCACACTGTCCGTCGTTCTGCAGCCCCCAGTATCTGGTGCAAGGAGCATTGTGGGACGCGTTTCAGATGTCCTGGTACAGCCAGTTGCTTTACGCATTTCCCCCCATACCTTTGATTCCTAGGGTTCTGAGGAAGATTCGCCAAGACCAGGCCCAAGTCATCATGATAGCTCCGGATAGGCCAAGAAGGGTGTAGTATTCAGACCTTCTCCAACTCTCATTGTGCCCTCCGTTCTGTCTCCCTCACAGGGCAGACCTCCTCTCGCAGTCGCAGGGGTAGGTTCTACACCCTCATCTCCAGATCCTGCACCTTCATGCCTGGAGATTGAACGGGGCAACCTGAGTTCCTTTTCTCTCCCGCCAGAAGTGGTGGACGTTATTGTATTGGCCAGGCGACACTCCACCAAATCAATCTATGCGGGCAGATGGGCAAAATTTGTGGCTTGGTGTGGAGAGAACCAAATTGATCCCTTATGTGCCCATTTGTCGGACATTTTACTGTTTGCGTTATCCGTGGCGCGGAGGGGTTGTGCAATTGCGACTGTTAAGGGCTATTTGTCAGCACTGTCGGTCTTTCTGTGCCTTCCTGATCAACCCTCTTTGTTTAAATCCCCTATAGTTATAAGGTTCTTAAAGGGTCTTACTAATACGTTTCCTCCCTCTCCTTTTATGATGCCTCAATGGGATTTTAATTTAGTTCTCACATTCCTGATGGGTTCACCGTTTGAACCTTTACATTCATGTCCATGAAGGTTTTTGGAGTTAAAAACTGTTTTTCTCATAGCCATCACATCAGCTAGGTGAGTGAGTGAACTTCAAGCGCTTAGCGTTAAGCCCCCTTTCACTTCTTTTCATGCGGACAAGGCGGTGATGAGGACCAGGGCGGCTTTCCTACCGAAGGTTGTTACACCTTTCCATTTAGGGCAGTCTATAACGCTCTCATCCTTTTACCCTCCTCCCCATCCATCAAAAGAGGAGGAGAGACTCCATCAGCTTGACCCAAAAAGAGCTTTAAGCTTCTACACTGAGAGAGTGGAAGATCAGCTCTTCATCGGCTACGTGGGGAAGAGGAAAGGCAAGGCTGTCCACAAAAGAACACTGTCCAGGTGGGTCATTCTTTGCAAAAAAATGTGTTATTCTTTGGCAAAGAAGGTTCCTCCTGTTGGAATAAGAGCTCATTCCACCAGGGCTAAGTCGGCCTCTTCGGCTTTGGCTAGAGGTGTTCCTATGGATGATATTTGTAAGGCCGCAACTTGAGCTTCCCCCCACACTTTTGCAAAGCATTATTGCTTGGACTCAGAGGTTAGGAGGGATGGCCATTTTGCATGGTCCATGCTGCAGGATTTCTTGGTGTGACCATTCAGGCACCCGCCACCGAGTGCGGTACTTCTTTGGGACTCTGTTCATTAGGTGAGGAATCCACAGGTAGTTGTATCCATCAGAAGAACAAGTTACTTACATTCGGTAACGCCTTTTCTGGTGGATACACTAGCTACCTGTGGATTCCTCACGGAGTCCCACCCGCCTCCCCGTTGCCTGGTTGGTCTTACAAAGATATCCTAGGGTGTATATCTATATAAGGATGTGTATATATGTTTGATGGTATATGTATATATATGTACATATATGTGGTTTTATATATATATATGTATATATATGTATATATATATATATATATATATATATATATATATATATATACATATATATATATTTGATATTTTGCTGTTTATATTTGATTAAAGGTTATGTTTTATATTTGATTGATGTATTCATGTCAAGTATGTATTGTCGGTAGTCACCTGTTCGCCTTGAAGGCACGTAAAAAATGGTGAAAACTGACGCCAGCACGCCGGCGAGGACCTCGTCGACATGCAGAGCTGGGTAGAAAATTTCCGTTGAATGCTGGCACATTGTTCATTAGGTGAGGAATCCACAGGTAGCAAGTGTATCCACCAGAAAAGGCGTTACTGAAGGTAAGTAACTTGTTCATTTGCCACCGCATGAGGGTACCGGGAGGGAAAGTGTTACTTTTCTCATATGTGCATACTGGCTATTGTGTTTAACACAGTTGGGACTATTATTGCAAGTACTATTTCTAAATGTGATTTATGCCCAGATTTACATGATGATCATTCTGTGTTAATAATGTGTGTTGAATACAAATTGTGTTTGCATACACCTCGTGTGAAGTCTCTTTTGTAACACGCAGTGTACTTGTTATGTGGAAGTGCTGTGTCATTGCATTACACATTGCCTCTGTGATAAGTCTAACTGCTGTGTGCCAAGCTACCCAAGGGTGACTGCAGGTTATACGGTGAGTGTAATCACACACCCCTGATGGGAGTTACAGGCTCTGTCTGACAAGGGCTTCACCTCAGCCAACAAGAACGTGCCACCTCCAACACTATGTAATAAATGTACTAAATGCATAATATTTGGTGAATATTTAGGGAAGTGTTTTTATTGGGAGACATGCGGGATGCTGGGTGGTAGGAATTTAATGGATCATCACAGATTCCGGAATCTTCCTTCCTAGAAGTATGAGGAAAATCTGTGATTTAGCCAAAGTTTGGTGTTTGCAGGGCATTCTCTGTAAGAAAAGGTTTTAGGATCCATGGAAGCTGCACCACCTCAGACTACCCTAGGTGCCTTGTTTTCAGAAATGTCTGAGCCTGGCAGGTTTCCCTGCCTGCCGCCCAAGCCCTGGCCTAAATACTGCAGCTACCCACATCTCCTGAATTGGTGAATCTGCAAGAAAAAACATCTTTGTTTCCTTGTGTCTTAGGGGACTTAAGGAGCCTTTCCTTTCACGGGTGATAGCTCAGTCAAAGAAGAGGGGTACTACTTTTACAGGAGAAGTGTAGGCACACTGTATTGTAGAACATTTATAGATTCCTGCATATTTCATTAGCGCAGTCTGCTTTCACTTTTGTTTTGCTGTGTAATGTCAGTGTGCACAGCATGCTGCACAATACAGTAAGAAAAAAAAAAAAACTCAGGACTCATAAGAAGCATTTCCCTTGCATGCCGACTATGTTTTTGGAAAATAAAATGTTTTTGGTGTTTTTATGAGAAACATTTTTTTCCTTTACTGTAAATGACCTGTTCAAGTACTTCGTACTGTGACAATAGTGTAGTGGATATCAAAGAGTTGTCGTCTTCCCTAAAAAAGTTAAAACCTACCAAATCCATGCAGCCTGATGTCCTCTCCAACCAGAATTTACAACAAGCTGCAGGAACAAGTTGTCCACATTGCACTAATGTCTTTGTACCTTGAGCTTTTCGGGAGTTCCCCAGTCTGAGGCCCCCAGGATGGTCAGCTTCTAGGACTGATATGATATTTGTAAAGTGTGTGAATGCCACTGGCACTGGTATCTGCACTGTATTGTATTGAGGCAACAAAAACTTTATAAATATGAGAGGGGAAGTGAAAACAGCCTGGTTTTAAGATGTTTCCTAAAGCAGGTCAGATTTGGCTAATATTTGAAATGCCAAGGCAGAAGTTTTCAGATTTGGGAGTTGGAGTAGACAAAGCACCTACCACTCCATTACATTTTATTGATTTTGGGAACAATGACTGTCTTAAAGTCTGCTGAACACAAAGATCTTCTTGGTATGTTTCATGTGAATTTCTTCCTCAGGGCCTATGCCATGTAGAGCTTTATGCGCTAAGCCTCAAAAGCCACCCTTTCTTGACTGAAAGCTTGTGGAGCACTATTTTTGCACTGAAAAACTGACAAACATATGAATTCTCTTGAGGAGGCGAGCTGCTGCTTTCTGCAGTATCTGAAGCTTCTTGAGTGAACATTGATGGATGTCCAAAGACATGACATTAAAATAATCTAGCCTGGACAAGATTATTGCAGTGACGGCTGATTTCTGTAAGTCAAACGGAATAAATGGGAGGATTTTACTCACAATTCTCAAGAAACAGAATGAATTAAGTTTATTAATCTGATCGATAAAAGAGAGTTAGAAATCAAAAATCACCCCCAAATTCCTGACTTTCGATATTGGAGTGGGAGGGAGGTCCAAAGTCTGAGGCCACCAGGATTGGCCCCACAAAGAAGTGTCTTGACAAACAGAAGAACCTCAGTTTTCTCAGAATTAAACTTGCGGCTGTTGATACTTATACAATTAACATCTGCACACACACAGCTATTAACATGGTGTGCAAACTCAACTATGAAACACAAAAAGAGAGTTATGGGAGTGATACCATCCCACACATACTCCCAAACTAAATCTACATATCCGTCAACCACTGAAGGTGTGGGGTGGTAAAGGTAGAGGGTGGAACTTGATCAGTATGCCCTCAATTATTGATACCGGCTAGGTGGGGGTTCGTGCTGTGGGAAATGTGTGAGGAGTGTCTCTATCAGGGTGGTTGCATTCAGCAAAGGGGAGTTCCTTTTACGGACTAGGTGGTCTCACACACATAATAGTGTCATGCTTCATCATTTGACCACCTAGCCCCACCCAGGTAAGATGGTACTACCTGGGCGGACTCAACCTCTTTGTTAAAAGAACAGGAGGAAGTGCTGAAATGAATCTTACTGGATAAGTCTCAGGGATCCAGATAGGGTTAGAATAAAATTACCATGCGTGTCACCTATTTCACTCGATTAAATTTAATAAAGGTGCATGCAGGTAAGGATAAAAATGGGGGAGAGACTCAATCGAGTATTATGTCTCTTAGAGTCTAAAAAATAATCATGACCAACATGTTTCTGCCCTCTCTATGTGCTGGAAGGTCAGGGGCATTCGTCAGGGTCTAGGATCCCTAGTGCACAGCTGCTAATGGGTGTGCTCACTAAGTGAAATAAAGGAGGTATGAAGGCCTACCTGAACAGTTGGTTCATTATTTGGGTAGGTCTGTGCGGAAGATTGAGAAACTAATAATTACAATCAAATAAAACAAGGTGGCACGCCACAGCACACAACACAGCACACACAGTGGTGACACACAAGTTTAAAGATAAAAACACTCAAAAACACATGCAGTGGTGACTTACCCTAGAAATAGGGGTGATTAGCCTCAGGTCTGGGTCAGTCCGGGGGTGGGGGGGTTTCCCTTGTAGTCACACTCTTGGGGGGAAGGGGAGGAAAGAAAAAGGGAGCCAGGAGCGTCAGATAAAGAGGAGGGGGGAGAGGGCGAAAAACAAGAAAAGGGAAAACAGACAGAAAAGGAGAAAAAAGGGAAGAGAAAAAAGGGAAGAAAAGGGCTGGGACAAGCCCAGCAGTATCAAGATAGTAGCTCCATTGGTGGTGTACAGTGGGGGATGCCACAGAACCGGGGATGGGGGGAGGATTCAACCTCCTGCCAGAAGACAGTTGGAAACCAAAAAGCAGGCAGTGGCGTGAATAAAGACTTACCACTCTAAAGGGAATACCGGGTGGGAGTACCTACATGCCGATGCCCAACCGCTCTGCTATCGAGTTGTAGGTGGGCCCGGTATTTGAGGTAACTGGTGAAGAAGGAAACGTATTGCATGCTGGGCCGGCGGTGTCCGGCGTCCAAGAAAGGTATTCAGCGCTCCCGGAAGTACGTCAAGGAAAGGGAGCCATGGTCAGGGAAAGCGCCGTACCCGAAAGGCGCGTCTGTAGTGAACCTGGGGGTGCCGGGATCACTAGAATGGGAGCGCCACAGCTGCGTCCCGTGTCTGAGACACAGGAGGGCGCATGCGGATGACGCGTCGCGAGGTTCGCGGCCGTCAACAGGCTCCCCCGGACGACAGGAGTTGTAGTCCCGTGGGAGCGTGGCTCCGTATGTGCAGGAGCCCTCACAGAAAAGACGCGCCGCGTCGGTCGCGGCGCGTCAAAGAGCTCCATGGGACGACAGGAGATGTAGTCCCCATGGAGCTGTGAAATGAAAAAAGCCCGCAAGAGGAGGAAGGGGGGGTGAGGGTGTACGTGTAGGGGAGAGGGGGGAGAGAGAGAAGAAAAGAGAAGACAAACAGGAGGGGGGAAGGGGAAAAGGAGCATCTAAGGGGGAAGAGAAAAAAAGATAGGAGGGGGAGGGGGGCAAAAGGAGGGGGGACAGGGGAGAGAGAAAGAAAGGAGGGGGAGGGGGAAAGTAAAGAGGAGCAGAGAAACAAGGGAAGAAGAAAAAGGGAAAAGAAAAAAGGAAAGAGGAGAAAAGAAGAAGGAAAAAAGAAGAAGAAAAGAGGGGGAAGTGAGTGGTGGGGGAGTGGGTTTTTTGAAGGGAGGAAGAAGGGAAGAAAAAGGGGAAGAAAGTGGATACAAGCAAAGGAAGATAGAAGGGTGGCTGCTGGGACTAAACTAAAGATGGAACATCACAGAGGATATCTGCTATAAAAGGACATAGAAAAATGGGGACTGGTTGTGAAACAATGGTATTCACACTAGAAAAAAGAATATAACGGGTTATGAGTCTTCCTTGTCCGGACGATAATATGGTAAAGCCATTAGCCCAGGGCAGACCACTGAATGTTGTCATTGAGTCCAAAAGTGTTGGTATGCAGTCTCCATACCCATCTTTGCTCGTAGAGTAGTAACTTTTGTTTTAAATTTGTTACTGTGGGTTTGAGTTGGTCTATGACCACTCACTCCATATGGTTGGGATGGTGGTTATTGGTGACGTAGTGCTCTGTTAGTCTCGTGGCATCTCTTTTGCAGCGAATAGTGCTTCTGTGTTTACAGATGCGTGTGCCTACTCTTCTGGTTGTCATCCCGATGTATCTCAGACCGCATGGGCATGTTATCATATAGACCACATTCTTACTGTTGCAGTTGGTCATCTGCCTCAGATCCCAAGGTGTTTGTAGACCCAGATCCACTGTAAGGGTTTTCTTAGTGAATGCACACACGCTACAGTTACCACACGGGAAAAGTCCTTTTGGAGGTGGTAAATCCCAAAGTGTTCCTTGTTTGTTTCTAACGGGACTGCCCCGCGGACGAGTGTGGACAATCATGTCACAAATACTCTTGGCCTTTCTGTAGGCATTCATGGGTAACTGGAAAGGGAGTCCTCCAGAGGTGAGAATTTTCCAATCCTCATTTATTATCTTTTTGATAATGTTAGACATGAGATTAAATGTAGTAACACAAATTAGAGTATCTTCCTTACTGCTTCTGGTGGTGGGTTGTAATAGTATCTCTCTGTGACTGAAGCGAGCATGTTTCTCGGCTCTCCTCAGGAGGTAATCTGGGTATCCTCTTGTTCGGAGTATGTTGGTAAGCAGCTGGGCATGTTTCTTATAATCTCTAAGTTCTGTACAGTTACGTCGGAGACGTAGAACTTGTCCCACTGGTAGGTTCTCTCTAAGGGAACGTGGGTGGAAGCTGCGAAATTGCAGTAAGTTATTTCTATCCGTTGGTTTATAATACACCTCAGTTTTGAGGGAGACATTCTTTTTGGTTATAAGAAGATCGAGGAATGAGATGGCCGGGTCCCCCAGGGTTGATGTGAATCTTAGGAATGGATTCAGGGCATTTATCCATGTGACAAAGGTGGTAGCTTCCTCCTTCGAGCCTTTCCAGATGAGAAAGATATCGTCGATATATCTTTTACATATTTTGATGTTATCGAAGAAAGGATTGTCTTCTGTGAGCACCATCTCTTTCTCGAAGTGGTCCATATATAAGCAGGCCAGACTCGGTGCGAAAGTGCTCCCCATTGAGGTACCCGGAATCTGTAAATAGAAATTCTTATCAAATTAAAAAAAAATCCTGGTCAGAGCCAGGTGGGCGAGGTCTAGAACAAATTCTTGTGGAGTCATGAAGTCCCAATCGCTGTTGTTCAGCAGATTACTAATCACTTCTAGAGTTGCAAACGTGCAAACTCAACTGTCACTGGAGATCAACACTACAATTTGAGTGTCGGCAGCATAAGCAACTGACGAGAAACCGAAAGAGTGGATCAACCTGGCTAAAAGGGCTACATATATGATGATAGCTGTAGGACTCAGTAATGACCCCTGAGGGAGAGCACAAGGCAAGGAGAAAGGTTGTGAAATAAATTCCCCAAATGCGACAGACTGACCTTTCTTCGTGAAAAATGAGCATAGGAGATTGAGAGTCAGTCCCAATCTCCATTAATCGCTCTAACATGACAGAATGGCTCATGGTGTTGAAGGCTGCTGATAAGTCCAACTGGATCACCACAGCCGTCTCTCTGTTGTCCATGATGCTTTTTAACTCTTTGGTAGCTGCTACAAGAGCCTACTCAGTACTGTGGCTTGATGTAAAGTCAAATTGCTCACAATTTAAGATTTCATTTTTATCTAAAAACTCTGAAAGTGCAGTATTCATGTCTTTTTCAAGGATTTTCACTGCAAATGGCAGGTGAGAGATCGGGTGATAGTTTTTTACTTCATTTGGGTTAAGGGATTGTTTTTTTAAGCAGAGGAAGAATGGATGCCTTTTTCCACTCAGAAGAAAAATGCCCAGAGTTAAAAATAGTATTTAGTAAAATAGTAAATGGAGTAGCTATCTCCTGAAAGATTTTTGGCAGGCAAGGATCGGATGGGGCTCTTGACTTAATGTGTCCAATTAGTTCTGATACGCCTCCTGTGGTGAGAAGATGAAAGTTACAAAGCTTGTTGTTATTGGGACCTGCAACATCCACCCCACAAATCAGAGCTTTGGGAATACGACTAGAGTTCAACTCTCTATATTTTACCTCTGGAACTGGGGAACAGCGAAAAGCAAAGTGGTCAAAGAAGGTGGCAGGTACTGCTAATGGCCATGCACAGCTAAGAGAAAGTTTCAATTGCCATACATGGTCTATGGAGAAAAGGGCTAGAGAGAGAATAAAAAATATTGAGAAATACAAAAAAAGTTAGAAGAGGTTCTAGAAAAGGAGAGAAGATTGAGTAAAAGAAAGGTGAATGAATAGAAAAATCAAGAGATAGAGAGAGCAGTAGATACAGGAATGGGAAGATAGATGCAACAGCAAACAGAAAGGAATAGTGGGGAAAAGGTTGATAGAGGCAGTGGGACAGAGATTGAGAGAGAAGGTGAGAGAAACCCTAAAGGAGCAAAATAAGAGCTATACATGTAGAGAAATAGTGATTGGAGATGTTGTGTTGAATTTATATCTTATCATGTTTTGGCCAATACACCTAGCCCAATGTGATTCCAAAGCACATTGTGCATTTTTTCTAAAAGGGATTTTAGTGTAGGATCGAAAAATGACCTTGCATAGTGCTCTTTAAAATCCTAACAAAGTCTATCCATTGTTATTGGATTCACATTGCTTTATGCAACTTGCAGGACAATGATACCCCCCTGTTGTTTGCTACTATATGCTCTGGATGAGAGGTACTGCCACATTCTCTTTGGATGGATATTAGCCATGTCCATATTTGCTGATATTTTGCTGACATAGTCATTGAAAACTACAACCTACTTGCTTCTCAGTCCAAGATATACCTAGGAGTGATTTGGCTTTCTAGTTTACATTTAAATATGACATTCTCTTAACTACTTCATACCATAAAGCTTAACTTTTATCTGCAACAGTAGTATTGCCAAACAATCCCTCTGCAAGTAAATATTTTCCATTTCCAGTACACATAGGAGGCTTCTATGCTTTTTACGTTCATCACTCAGAAAAGGCCATGCTTGTCCAATCAATGTTAACCACACAGAGAGTGCGACCACGGGGTTTCCATTCAAGGAGTCTACTGCATGTGAAAGAGTAGGAAATGTTAATAATTCTGGAAGTGGATGACTTTGTAGCATCCAAATGGGAGGTACCATGCAAGCAGCATCAAAAAGAGATTTTATCACAGAGCAGGATCCTAAATGCAAACCAAAAAATTCACCACTCAGAGTCTTAGAGGGAGAGTTGCTGCCTGCCAATCTAAGGTTACCCTAGCTGGAGATGAAACTAGTGGGCTCAGTCACTCCACAGGCTCAAATGGGAACATCCCGGACTCACAAAATCACCCATCCGTTACCATGCCTACCTGTCTTGCTGGTGGGTTTCTAACAAAGGTCTCCTTTTGTACAACACCTTTCACACAATCTGCCTAATTAGGAGGGGTGCAGGCCGATGTCAGAGCCTCCTTCAAGTCAATCAGGCTGTGGGTGTGCAAGCTAGACATCCACCACCTGAGGTAAGAGATGTGGGAGAGATGGCTCTGAACTGAGGCCAGCTTAAAAAAAAAAAAGAACTTGATAGGCTTTGCATCTAATCAAATTGATAGGATTTAAAGTTGGTTTGAGGAAACTTGATGGAGTGTGCTTTAAATGAAACTTAAAAAAGCCATGTATTTCTTCACACAAAATCACGTGTGCCAACAGAATATTGAAACCAGAATTTCGAAGGCACAAAATATTAAGAACATAATATTGAATCCAAAATATTGACAGCTAAGTTAGTAGTAGGTTTCTATACCTTACTCCACATAGTTGTACCTAGCAGATATGTATATGTTTTCAAGGTTTGTAGATGTGGGGTTACAAATAGTAAACCTATACTTCCCTATATATATACCTTTCAGTATCCCATTTTTTATATTCTGGGAGTCAATATTTAGTAGCACAACCAGTATTTAGGAGGGAATTTACCTATAGAGCACCGCTTTAATATTTGGTCATAGGTGAGAGTCATACCCGTTTTAAAAGTATACTTCTGACTACGGGCCTGGCTTACCCACAAAATGATTAACTTCAGACCCTTAAAATGCTGATCAACAAGTGCCCCTCTGTTACTGTGTCAAACTGAAAGATATGCTTAACTCCACTGCAGCCTATTCTGTCTATGTTAATTGGACTATAAATTATGTTTTGTTCTATTCGATTATCTAGCTTCTGTGATTTTTCACATCTTTATGGAAATTCGAATCAAGCACGCCACTTATTGATACTTAATACAAATAAATGATATGTGCGCCGCCTTACTGTCTGAGACCTTGTAAATTGTGCCTGTTACCACTAGACATAAATGTCTGACGATACAGTGAATGGTATTTATGTTAATGCGAACAAAAAAGATCAATAAAAACATATACATTTTGAAAAAATGAAAGCAGGATTTCTAGATGTGTCCTAGCTAGCTCCTGAAAAATAATACATGCACAAACGTACGCCGAAGACTGCGGGCTGCCAAGCATGGGGTTAAAGCGGAGAAACAACAAAAGTCTCAAGTCTCTGAGGATGAGCTGATGGAGGCTAAGATCACAGACATAAATCAGAAACAAGGCTTCCTGGCAGTACTTGGCAGCCGCACAACACGAGATAAGGTACAAAAAGGAAGAAAGGGAGGCAAACTTTCTCAGGGGCTTGTCAGGCTGGGGAGAAAGGCGTGGGTGTTGCTAGGAGCACAACTGCTACTAAACCTAAACAGCAAGATTTACGCTGTCTTTCTGATTTGCCTTGGCATTGCCAACGGCTTTCACAGCGGTGACAGAAATGGTGAAAGGTTGTTGCACATGTTTAGTGAATTAAAAGTTGCAAACTGCAATTGTCTGCATGAAACACACCGTGCTGTAAGTTTCATTATGACCTACAATAATACCCTTGGGAGGAGGAACTATTATTGCAGCTCTGCACATAATTATAAGCTGAATCCTAACAATTGTTGAACATTATTGTCCCTACCCCGGGTCTATCTATATTAAAAAGGTGCATAGCTCGAGCTTGGACCACCCGTGGGTACCTGGCTTCTCTTTCTGAAACAGGAGAAATAACAAGTGCAGGTTTTCAGCCTTCCTAAAAAGCCAATTTATTGTAGTTGCTGCATCATTTACACTGACTCCAGGTGACATTGTGCATTAAATTCAAGACTATGGAACTAACGCTTAAAGCAACCCATGGTAAAATACTAAAGTATTTGAAACGACAATTTGTTACCTAATTTTCAAAGAGAGCCTCACTTTCTTAGATAAAAGTCTCATAATTCCACCAAAGAATGGTGGCAAAATCTTCCCTTCAATAGCAGTCGTCTCAAAATGTGCTTCCTGAGGATCTGAGAGAATCGAGGAACTGCTCCCTTTGGGAAGGCCCTAAAGACTCTTTTCTTCTGAAGCCTTCTGGAACAACCATAACACTTTGGTGCCCTGTTGTTGGTTTGCAACTCTATACAAAGTCACATTATAGCCAATTTAAACATGTATTCCTGCGAATAGTCAAACAAGCCTCAACATCTTAGGCACCCTACCACTTCCAAGAATCGGCGTTCAGCTTTCAGCAGATCAGTATCCTCTTGGTTACAACAACAATTACAATAACTAAGGCCTCTGATTCCCTGATGAGTTGGACAAAGCCGGTACAAGATGGTCCTTTTTCTCTCAATGACAGGTATGCCTTTCTCACAATTTTATCTGTCCCCCATCAGTACAGGGCCTCCACAATACTCTACAGTACTCCTGGCCTAACACAACCTCTTTACAGTACATGCAGCACAGCTCCACAAATCAGTGCGGTTTTGTAACTCCTGAACACACATCTCTAACCCACTAGAACTTGTAACGTTCAGCATTGTTAGCACCTCCTTAATGAGCCTGTCCATTCAGACATGCTTCCCACTGCCCAAACCTGTCTCAGGAACACCTGCAGCTCCCTGTGCAGGCCACTGCCCTTCAAATCAGGCCCACCAGGTGTACAGCACCTCATGCAGCTGTGTTCTTCTTTAACTGTCTCTAGATCATAAACAGAGGTGACCACACTCTGGTTGTGCCACATAAATCAAGCGGATTTCCCAGTATAGTGGTCTTTTGTTCTATGTGGACCGTAACCAAAGAACCACAGTTCTTGTCTGGGTGAAGAAATAAGCGAACCCCAAATCATCCTGTGCTTAACCCTCTGCTTGGCACAAAGGCAGTCAGGTTTAATTTACAGTAATAAAGTAAAACACAACACAAGAAAAAACCCACACCAATTTTGACAAATAGAGTCAAATGTAATAAATAATTGAAGACCACAACTGCAAAACTCCAAACAGTAGAACCGGAGATACACAGTTTTAAAGATTTAAGTGAAAATAGTGCCATAAAGCACAAAGAGTCAACTCTGGTTATCTGGTCATACAGGCCCGGGAAAAAGTCATAAGTTGAGACTTGCCACGATAGAGCGTGGGCCAGATACAGGGGCTAAGTGAGGCCCGCTGACCAAGAGTACCTTATATCCTGGTTGTGCAGCATTGTGAGGTCCGCACCGAGGATGCGTTATGCAGCCAAGGCGATGCAGGTTCTTGATTGGGAGATGCATCGCGCAGCAGCAGTTCCGGGAAGCTGCGAGGCTGCAATGAGGTCCTGCATTGCTGAAGATGCTGTCGACGAGAGGCTTGTGATCCGAATGACTGCATCAAAGATGCATTGTGCAATGGCTAGCTCCAAAGAAGTTGCAGGGCTTGTGATGCAGAGACTTGCATCGAGCATACATCATTCAGTGGTGGTTCTGAAGAGGCTGCAAGCTGCAATGCCGAGTCCTGAGTCAGGTATGTATCGTGCAGTGGTTCTGATGCAGAGCTTGGTGAGGCTATGCGCCACACAGCAGCTCCAATGCAGAGTTTCTAGGAGGCAATGCGTTGGTTCTTCTGGCACCACAACTGAGCTGGCAGAGCCCCTTCAGGCCCTTCAAAGAGTCCAGGACTTGGATTTGGTGTAGGACTTAGAGGGTCCAGGTACTGGATTCATGGTGTGTGGAGCCCTCTGTCCCTGAGACTCTGGTCAGTAGGCCAGCCAACTAGCTCATGGAGTCACTCTGGTGGTCCTGGGTTCAAGATGCAGGTCTAGACCTCCTCACTCAGGCAGGTGGACAGCATGGCAGCAGAGTAGCAGTCCTTCTTACAGCAAAGCAGTCCTTCTTCAGAGTCTTCAATGGGTCCAGATGTGTTCTGAAGAGTTGGGGTCTGAGGTCCACTATTTATACCTGGAGTCCACTTTGAAGTAGGAGAAGCTACTAGAGGATTCCACCCCCTAGAGGTGCTTGGAGTTTTCTGCCTCCCTGCCCTGGCCCCAGTTTGTCTGGGATCACAACAGACTAGTGCCAGACTTCTTCCCTAACTTCCCACTGGCATGGCAGGTAAGATACATTATACAGAAAGCATCTAAGGCTGTCTTCACTTGGGCAAATACAATTAGGTGACAAGTCTGGAAAAGGTCTTGCCCGTCCCCAGATGTCCTGCCAGGGGTATCTCATGAATCAGTAAACACAACGGGGGAAACCCTGTACTTCCAAAGAACTAGGGTAATTAGACCATTACAATACAAAATGTTCAGAATCAATCATTAGTAAGAACATATCAAGAAGGTAGGATACATAATTCCTACTAGCAAATAATGTGACAGAAAAAGCAATACAAACAAAATTCAAATTTAATGACTGGATTAATCATATTCAAAACTCCTCATATGGTAGTTCCAACATATATAAAGATGCTACATGTGACGGCGCAGTGCAAATGTGATCAAGTGAGATAATGTGAATGAATATATACAGTGTACAACACACAGAAATAAAAGAAAAGAGAGCAATCAACCAGTAGAACATAAATTGAGTCTATGAGAATTATAGATCATGTAGTAACACTGTTTGATTGGCCCTTCCAGTAAATATACATGTAGTTGATATAAAGTCAGCGTTTCAACCCTGTAAGCTAGAGTTTGAAAGGGTCTTCCTCAAGACAATTGAGCTACCTGGCCTGGCTGAATGCTATATCTCTCAAAGGAGAAGATAAGAGGAGATTAAATATGACTGCGAGGGTCGGTCATATGAGGGCAATCCCCATCAAATCAGAGTACCCACCGAGATGGAAGAAATGATGCTTTTCTCTAAGTATAAGTGTTCCACCGTGAATGGGAATACGTATTTAACAGCTCTCATGTGACGTTTCTGGGAGGTTATGCTTTGGTTCTGCTGGGACCACAGTTTAGCTGGCAGAGTACCTCATGCCGACTTCCATGGTTCCAGGTCTGAGATGGCTCCACTTGGAGGTAGGACTCACAGCAGGCAGGGTCCGGGTGCTAGGTTGAAGGTGGTTGCAGCCTTCTGTCCCTGAGGCCTGGGTCGGAAGGCCAGCAAACTAGCCCTTGGAGTCACTCTGGTAGTCCTGGATTCAAGATGCAGGTCCAGTCCTTCTTACTCAGGTAGGACGGTAGCAGAGTGACAATCCTTCTTGCAGCAAAGCAGCGCACCAGTCCTTCTTTTGAGTCTTCCACAGGTCCCGATGTGTACTGAAGAGTTGCGGTCTGTGGTCCAGCATTAACACCTGCTGCCCACTTTGAAGTAGGAGAAACTTGTAGAAGGCACCACCACGCACCCAGAGGTGCTTAGAATTTTCTGCCTCCAAGCCCTGAATCCATATTGTCTGGGGTCACAATAGATTAGTGTCAAACACCTTTGTGAGAGTGCTCTGATGTTCAAGTGTGGTAAGTGACATGTCCGCTCTCTATTTATCTCATAGTGGTCCATCCTGCCAACACCTAGCTTTTCTTTGTCTCACTGTCTGTGAGCAATACACAAAGACCAACTGCCAGCTCCACCAAGTCATGCGACCCAGTATATAGACAGCAGAGACCAAATGGTTGGGACACAGATAATGGCAACTTTCTAATAGTGTAATTTTTGGATTTGTCACTAAAAATCTGAAGTTACCATTAAAGAGGGTTTTTAATCACAATTCTTTAGACACCGATCTTACTGATTAAATTCAAAACGGTAATCCAGTGTTATCCTATGAAAGAGGTAGGCCGTGCAGTAGTGAGAAATTAAATTAGGATTTTTTCACTACCAGGAAATGTAAACCCTAGAAGTACATGTCAAACTTTTTAATACACTGCACCCTATCCTATGGGCTGTTTAGGGGCTACCCTAGGGGTGACCTACGTGTATTAAAAAGGAGGTTTTGGGCCAGGATAAATGGTTATTTTGCCAGGCCAAAATGGCAGCTTCAAACTGCCTACACAGGCTGCAATGGCAGGCCTGAGACATGTTTACAGGCTACTTAAGTAGGTGGCTCAATAAGTGCTGCAGTCCAACTAATAGCATTCAATTTACAGGTCCTGGGTACATGTAGTACCACTTTACTAGGGACTTTCAAATTAAATAGTTCAATTGGGTGTAAGCAAATTGTACCATGCTTAGAATAGAGAGCACAAGCACTTTAGCACTGGTGAGCAGTGATAAAAGTGCACAAAGTCCTAAGGCCAACAAAAATGAGATCTGCAAAAATCGGAGGGGTGAAGACAAAAAAAGCTTGGGGGAATACCACTTTAAGGCTGACAGGTCTGATAGCGTGAACCCCCTGCTTCCCTCTCTCAACAATAGTTTTTCAGCCACTCCTAAAGATTGAGTTCAAGGGTTTCTACCTGCTTCAAATCACTTAAGCACTCCTTGTTTTGCACTTGCTTGCCTGGAAAGTCCACCTCCTTGAAACCTCCAGCCCCCACGTAGTGAGTAGACCATAACATCTAGCTTCCTCCTTTGCTGCCCTTGGTGATTCTCCAGTCAACTTCCTGCAGTAATCCCCTAGCCTCCCCAATAATATGAGCTGTTATGCCACCAATATTACCAACCTTATTTCAGGTGTGCCTAGCCAGAGCTGAAAGCTCCCCATATTCTCCACTTCAGTTCAAACACAATTTGCCAGCTCTGAAGGTTTCTCAGCCCATGATCTTTAGATCTATGTCAGGACAGGTCAGTACTTAAATAGAGCTGGTGACTGGAGGTGGAGTCCACTGGCTCTCTTTTTTTAAGAACAGGGAATTATTTTTAATCATAAAACTTTTATCCGGAACAAGGGAGAGGAAGGCAGGATAGGGGAGAATGAGGAAGAAAAAGAGAAAAAAAGTGGCAAAGGGAGAAGTCTGGGATGAAAATAAACCTTGAAGATTGAGACAAAGGGGCAGGGGGAGTCTGTTGGTGGATAAAAGAGCCATTTGGGGAAATCAAGACTATGAAGCCCTGGTGTATGGTAATCCTTCATTCGGCAGTAGCATGATAGGTTATGAGAAAGCTTTAGGCCCCAGCACTTGTTCTTTCACAAAGTAAGCACTGGGACAGTTGCCCCTCTCCTGCTTTACCCACTTCAGGTCTCAATTAGACCCTGTCACATTGGAAGCTAGCTTGTCATGCTCTTTCAAAAATAATGCCTCTCTTCTCATCAGTTCAGAGATGATTGAAGGTTATCATCTACACAAAGGAGGACTTTGGGAAGGTTTAAGCTTCCAGCATTCACATGATTATAGTTTTTTGACTGTCATGCCTGCACACACCCCTCTTCCCATGTCACTTTATCAGAACCTCAATGTGCTTCCTTAAGCTGTGATGGGTCTGAAAGCTGTTGTGGTTGGACATAATATATCACAATATGGGCCTGATTTAGATCTTATTGAGGGGTTACTCTGTGGGTGACGGGTATCCTGTCTGCCGAAATCTAAATACCTTTGGTTTCTATGGTATTTAGATTTCAGTGGACAGGATATCTGTCACTGTTGCGATGGAGTAACCCCTCCACCGATATCTAAATCAGGCCCTATGTCTTGCTTGTAAGAACCGACACATGCACTAAGGCTTGAATCTCCCAATATTATTCAGACTTTGCTTGTATGCTTTGCATGAAAGAGTAGACAGTGTTTCTCCTACCTACCTGCTCATCTCTCGAATAATCTGTATTTTTATTTTAATAATATAGACTACTTTATTTTTTATACACTTGTTTCGAAAACATGGAAAACATGGTGTGTTCACCCTGTTAGGTTTCTGTCATCATGTTATAAACAGGTGAGTTTTTTTTCAGTACTTAGCTACTGATAATAATCAAGCTATTTAGAACCCCAGGACATAAACGAAGGGAAGGAAAAATGACTTTCCTTGAAGCAGGACCCTTTTAAAGAAATAAATGATCAATACTGAGCTATTTTGTTCACTATATTAAAATGAATAGAAAACAAGTACTGGTAAAGCCAAGAAGTGTGGCCTTTAAGCAATAAATCAAAGTGGTTATTCATTGATGGGTGATTTCTGTGTGAAGGCATGCACCACAGATTGTTGAGTAGGCAAATGTGAAAATCAGTTGCAGTGTAAATGAATAGATGAATGAGTTAGTGCCCGGGTGGATGAATGGGTAGTGATTGGGTGCACCAATGTGTGGATGCATATTTGAGTGAGTGAATGTTTCGATGGAGGATAACTGAGTGAATAGAAGGACAAAAGGCTGGCTGAATAAATTAGGGTATTCGTTGTTGAAGGGGTTAAGTTATGTAATGTGCATTTGTAAAGCACACTATCACCCACAAGGGTGTTATGGCACTGAAAGTGGGTGCTGGACTAGCCTGTGTGCAAACACAGAACTAGAACTGGCGGTCGTGCTTTCTTTTACATTGCTCCTAAAGCTTGGAACAACCTGCCGCTATACATAAGTGCCACCTCTTCAATTCTCGAGCTCCACAAGAAGCTGAAGACATGGCTATTACTCGAGTAGCGGTCCTGCCAAATTAACGAGTCTGCTGGGTTTGTGTAATGAGATTTGGTTGGTGAGTTAAGCTGGACCAGTGTTGTGTAGGGCCTTGAAGCTGTACGGGAGGAGCTTTAACTTAGTCTTTTAATGAATTGGAAGCCAGTTAGTTCTGTAAGGGGATGTGTGTGGCATAGTAGGTTGAGTGTGACCCTGAGTTCAGAGTTCTGACTGGTTTGGGATTGCATGTTGATCCCTACATGGAGCGTGTTGGTGCTGTCCAACTTGCTTGTTAAAAGGGTTTAGGTGATCCCTAGTACTACTGAAGATTTTCTTTGGCATCTTCAGGGTAGCGTAGCAGGAAGGTGTGATAGTACTGACTTGTGCGGTCATGTTGAATTGGCTATCGAGGACAATCCTGAGATTCTTGGTGTGAGTGGTGGGAGTGGGTGTAGGTCAGACTTCTACTGGCCACAGGCAAAGTGCTGTGGCAATATGTTGTTCCCAAATATCACAACTTCTATTTTGTCAGTGGTTAATTTAAGACAGTTGGATTTAATCCATTCAGCATCTTTGGTCATCAGGTGGCGAACTTGGTCGGGGTGTTGGAAATCTTGTCCGAGAGGGAGAGAACCAGCTGAGTGTCATAGTGACATAGGGGTGGATGATGCTTGCCAGCGGCATCATGTATGTGTTGAAGAGGGTTGTGCTGAGTGAACATCCTTGAGGTACTCTGCAGATGAGGTTGTAGGCATCCGAGCACTAGATGGCCAAAAGAACAGACTGGGTTATTCCAGTTAGGAGGGAGTCTAACTATGGAGGGCAGATCCGCAGACAATGGATGAAGATAGGGTGGGATATTGTGCTAAATGTATTGAAGAGGTCCAGAAGAAAGAGGGCTGCTGTGTCTCTTCTGTCCAGGATCATGCAGATCAATGTGCAGCTATGAGTTCTGCTTCCATGCTGTGGTTGGGTCTGAAACTGGACTGTGTGGTGTTCAGTAACTGATGACCATTGAGATGGTTGGTTAGGCATTTATTGATGAGTTTCTCCAAGGCTTTGGCTGGATATGGAGGCAGTGATAACTGGCAAGCTTTGTTGGATCTGCGGAACACCTTTTGAGCAAGAGAGTACTGTGTCATGTTTCCGAGAGTCCAGCTAAGTGGCTGTTGCAAACGATGCATTCAGAATTGGAGTGAGTGCTGAGCTGATGGGTTGTGGTTCCATGGTTAAGGCATAGTGGGGGCACGGTTATGAGGCGACTGCAAAGTAGATGGTCTACATGGTGGAGGTGGTTTTGACTGTGGAGATGGTGGGACATATGGTCAGTGTGGTAACTTCGAATGAGATGGGGAGTAACTTTGCGAGTGCTGCCAGGTTCGATTGTCACAAATGCTGATTACCTTGCTGCTGAAAAATTGAGAGGGCTTGGTGCAGAGATCGTTTGAGAGAGTGATGCTGTTGGAGGTGGCCACTGGGGAAGTGAAATATTTCACAATGGCTAAGATCTCTTTGCTGTTGTTGGAGCTGGTGTCAATTCAGTCTACGTGTGTGAAACGTTTAGCAGCCTGTATCTGGAGATAGTATCGTCTAAGGGCAGATTTAATTGTGCTCCTTATTGTCCTGGATCAATCACCATCTCTGCTCCAGTTGCTTGAAGTGTTGCTTCTTCATCCTGAGCTCCTCCATCTACCAGCAGGCCTTTAGACTGGATCTTAAAACTTTGTAGGTTTGAGGGGAGCCAAGGTTGTCAGAGCAATTGGTGATCTAGTTGTTAAAATTTGTGATGGAGTTAGGTAGGCTGCTGTGGAGTGCAGGCCAGTATTCCATGGGTCTGAACGTCCAGTCTTCCTTTGCAACTCTGCTCCAGTCACGGTGGGCTGGCTTGGCTGTGGTGGCTATGTGGTGATGCAGAACAGGGATGGTGAATTGGATGAGGTCATGGTCCGTCCAGGAGATCGATGAGGGCTTGCTGAGTGCGATGTTGTCAAAGTCATGAAAATCAGGTCCAAGAGGTGTGTGGCAGAGTCAGTGGGTCCTTTCACATGTTAGGTGAGGCCAAGGTAGGGCGTGAGTGAGAAAATCAGTGGAGTAATAGATTAAATGATGTTTAATCTACACTCCTGCTACTGTTTGAATGAGCCTGGGTGAAATTTCAATAACACTAGAGTAACTGACATAATTTTGGTAATTTTCTAGGACAAAATTTATGGAAAATACTGAGATTACGCCAATAGTTCACATCACGTAATTTCGGGGAGAAATTTTAACATGAGCTGTACCATTCCAATAATTTCTGAATGTGAGCACCATTTCAGGTAGATTTTTTTACCTGAATGGACCATTTTGGTAATTTTTCAATGGAAAACTACAAATTTGAATACAAACTGTAGTGTTTTGAATGTGATTGGCAGTTCCTATGATGTGGTTGGTCAGCAAACACTGCAGGTAAATTATTTTAACTGGGCAGATTGTCTGGGTAATTCTTAAATGCAAAACTGCAAATCCGAACGTGAGCTGCAGTGTTTTGATTGTGAGCAACCGGAAATCTATCTGAAATTACATTTTTGATTTGAATTTTTACTGGAATGGACCATTCAGGATTTTTTTTTTCAGTGCGAGATGCAATTTGCGTAAATATGTGTACTTTTTACATACGATTCCGGTGATCTTGAAGAATTGTGATACTTGAAATTACACAGGTTACGCACACTCCTATCTTTAAGCCATCCATTCTCCCAGCATCCCACTCATTAATTCTTGTACTGTCAGTGGCTTGTCCATACATAAAATGCTATGAAACACACACATCAATATCAAGGACTCTCCCTAATAAAAAGTTAGACTTATCAGCTTTAATTTCTTTTGGGTTTAGGGTTCACTCAAATCAATGTGCTATAATTTTAATCTGTGTATTCCAGTTTTCTGTCTCTTGGAGATCCTCAATAAATGTATTATTGATTGAGTTTTATAGGTTTTGTAAAATTGTGAGATAATCATTGTCAGAGTTGTCTGCCGATATCCATTCTTAGGTTTTGCCGAAGAAAGCGAATGCACTGTTTCTTTCAAAACCTTTTGTCTTCGAACAGTGAGCTTCGAGACCTCACATTGCTTACCATTAGTTTTTTTCCTTGTCACTCTCATTTGCTTTCTTCTTATTGCTCCACTGTCCTAGGCGTCCTTCCTGTATGTGTGTTTGTCCCTCTAACTGTTTATTTGTTTGTGTGCTTCTTTTTCTTTGCGTTTAAACACTCCACGCAAGTGTTTTTTTCAGCTGTCTCCCTCGTGTATTTCTCTCTCCTCTGTGTTCCTCCCACCGACAATCCACTCTCTGTCTGGATACCAAGAGCACCTCCCAACCCCTTCATTGTCCACGTGCTAGCTCCTAGCCCCTCCCCTCTAACACTTCGTTGTCTATCTGCTTGCCCCCAGGCCCTCTCAGCCACCCTTCTTTGTATAGGTTGACCCCCTCCCGCTCTCCCTTTGTTGTCTGTGTTGACCCCCACCCTCTCTCCCTCCATGGTCAATGTTGTCCTCTACTTCCCTCCCTCCGTTGTCCATGTTGCCCTTCCAGCCACCTACCTCCATTCTCCTTTTTGACCCTACCATCCTCCCTCCAGTGTTGCCCCCCTACCTGCCCTCCCTTCACTATTTGTGCTGACTGTCCACCCACCCACCCTCCATTGTCCTTGTTCCCCCATTGACCCTCCTTCTGTTTTCTGTACAGCCACATTACTGTACAACATGGCTAAAACACATTGACAAAGCCAATTCCTCTCATAGGTGAGACCTATTGGCTTTGCCTATGCGTGTTTGAACAGTCTTACATATAAGCCACAATTAAATATTGCTTTCAAAATTGAATGTTGACAATTATGTTTCCTTCCTTTACATTTAACCTCTTTAAATATTAGAGTAGTTAATACAAGTTAGCAAACTGTTTTTGTGCCTCAGCCATCTTTTAGCAATCAAAAAAGGCATTCTTGCCTTCAGCTTATTTTCTCGATTGGCATGTCAAGCAGCTGACGTAATGGTTTCCCTTTTTCTAAAGGCACAGGCATAATTTAACAGTTATTACCAAATGGGTTAAGACTGTTAGCATGCCCGGTCCTTAGTAAGTAAACTTACAAGGGGACGCGTATAGGTCGATGAACCTTTTGATTCGCATGGAGTATCCTAGCCATGCAGTAATCGATGACTATCAATAATCAATACCCAAATCAATAACCATTAAGAAAACATTAATCACCAGTGAATGACGTCAACATTTCATGAATAACCACAACTCAATTATACATTTTATCAATTGTATTTCCCTATTAGTTACAATACTAAGTCATAAGGTTAATTTAAACTTTATTCAATCCACTCAAGATTAATTCATTAGTGACCACCAATAACATAACTTAATCAGAACTTGAGAAAACATGCATTCTAATGCCTCAACATAAGCCAATAATGAGAATATGTTAACATGAGTAGCAGAGTTCAGCAAATCAGTCCATCAATCATTTGTCATTGTATATGCCAACATCTCAGAATAAGGGTGCTACCTAACCCAGATTAGCATAGGCATGTGGGACTTCATGCAAAAACAGATTAGAACATGAATTTGGAAAAACATCTAGCTAAAAGAAAAAACTATAACACAGCGCAGTGGGTACCTAGAAAGAAAAGGCACAATAGTTAATCAGTGACATTGTCATAGCTACCTATCCACGGTATGGATCAGCAACAAAGTCAGTCTTTGTCTTCAGGTCATCAATCGATCAGCAACGCATCAGGCTCTCAAGAGCTTGAGCCCAATGACAGAATCTCAGATCTCTTCGAACATCCACGCCTAGCCTCCAACATCTATTCTGAATTTTTTTCCCCTTTGTCACGACATTATATTAAAGTTTTCCAGTCCATCACCTAATTCCTAATTGGTCAGTTGATCACCAGTTATTCCCCTACCCAATAACTTTTATTTTACAAATCTATGAATTCTAATATTACGCCGTTCTCATGGTGTTGATTGGTTCACTGTACGATGTCCTCATCATCCGGCACATCAGGTATCTAAAATGTTGCATCTTCTTCTCCAGTCAGTGTCCTGGGAAAGTACATCTTGTCTGCTTTACACTGAATTGGATACATACTCTAGTTCCATCATCTCCTGTCCGTTGGTTCATTGCAGAAAATTCTGGCTAAGCAGACTTTATTAACACGAGTAGTTCAGGGTCCGTTCAGCTTCTCTACATTGCATGATTATTCAGCTTCTGCATGAGGCCTGGAAAAACTAGGCCACAATTTCGGCTAAGTTAGCTCTACAATATAATGTAAGACATACGTTATATAGCTCACTATGACATATTACTACATTATTATTATGCATTTTCAACATTTCACATATTTTTTGTCATTTTTAGTATAATTCGTGAATCTTGGTGGCCACTCTCCGTGGACACATTTTCAAACGTGCACATTAATTGTCTACATTATATTTCTATACATTTTATTATTATTATTCAAAATACATAAACCCGTTAATAATTTAAATGAACATATCTGGTTCAGCAATTCCTCCTCTGATGACTAAGGTGGTCATTACAACATTGGCAGTAAAAGCCGCTTACCGCCGTGCAGAAGACCGCCAACACACCGCTGCGGCCACGGAAATCCGCCACAGCTATTATGACCCACATCCCGGAATCCGACAAAATTCAGACACCCACACAAGTCCGCCACACCAAAGGTCAGTGATAAACTGGCGAAAACAAAACCTCCACCGTCACGCCAACAGAAATACACCCATGCTATCACGACCCACGAATCCACGTGGCGGTCTTTCAACCGCGGTATTCCATTGGCGGTACACACCGCTGCGCTCAAAATACACACACATCTCCAAAACACCACCACATTGGACAATTCGAAAGACACACACCTGAGACACATACACACACCACTCCCACACACTCAATACTATATAAAACACACACCCACATCACCCACAAACCCCTATGACAACAATTGAGAACGAAGCACAGAGAGAGACACCACCATCCACAAACTAGCAGCCACAGACACTCAACACCATCACCCACACTACTTCCACGCACAATACACCACACACCACTACATATCACCACACTTATCACCACATACACCACCCCACACATCACCTACACCACCCCATGGCACGGCAAAGACACCCCAGATTCTCGGAGGAGGAGCTCAGGGTCATGGTGGAGGAAATCGTACGGGTAGAGCCACAGTTATTTGGCTCACAGGTGCAGCACACCTCCATTGCTAGGAAGATGGAGCTATGGAGAAAAATAGTCAACAGGGTCAACGCAGTGGGACAGCACCCAAGAAATCGGGACGACATCAGGAAGAGGTGGAACGACCTATGGGGGAAGGTGCGTTCCGTGGTCTCCACACACAACATCACGGTACAGCGGACTGGCGGCTGACCCCCACCTCCTCCCCCACAACTAACAACATGGGAGGAGCAGGTCTTGACAATAATGCATCCTGAGGGCCTCGCAGGAATCGGTGAAGGAATGGACTCTGGTAAGTCAAATCTTAACTATCAAATCCCCCACCCTACCTGCATGCTATCACAGACCCCCACCCTCGCCCCCACCCCATCACTCCAACTCCTCACAAATGTACCAATATCACAAACCACACATCCCAACACCAAGCCCTGCATGCAAAAACAAAGCATGGACACCCATCACTAAAGCATGCCCACTGCACATACCCATAACATCCCCCTCAACCATCATCACACAAGCCCACACACAGGAATGCCAGCACTGGGGTTCACGGTCACTCACCCATTGCACACCATGAAACACACAGATGCAATAATCATGCCTTTCCACCCCTGCAGGACCACTACCCAACGTCACCAGACAGGAGGGTCCAGACATCTCCACCCCACCCACAGAAGAGGCCCACAGTGATGACAGCAGCTCTGTCCAACTGGACCTAGATGACCAGCCCGGACCATTGTGGGCCTCGGGACAGTCGGTTCCCCTCACACACCAGCACAGCCCACCACAGACCTTCCACCCTCTGGTAACACCAGCACAGCACCCACCCAGTGGGCCCATACCTCCGTCCCCAGGACACGTCAATCAGCTGTGTGTCCACCACTACAGGGAACCCAGGACAACCCACCACCCCAACAACAACAGGGACCTGGGGGCAGTGGTAGTGGGCACACGGTCCAAGGGACGGAGGCACAGGAACACAGGGGAACTGGGAGGGCTGCCGTGCGACAGGAGGCGGACAGGCCTAGGGAACCCACTCTCCACGAGGCCCTCTCCTCCATCATGGGAGCATACCACCACTCCCAGGAGACGATGGCAACGGTCCTGGCCAAGTTTCAGGAGACCCAGCTCCTGCAGGAGGAACAGTATATGGGCTTCAGGGAGGAACTCAGAACCATCAGCACCGCCCTGGGCACCATCGTAGGGGTGCTGAAGGAGATACTCAACACCAGGAGGGACAGTGTGGCACTCCAACGGGCCCCTGACACTAGCCAGGACGATAAACTGCCCACCACCTCCGCTGGTGCTAGTAGACAGGAGGCACCGCCACAGGACCACCACACCAGCACCCCACCCCCTGCAGATGGAGAACCACCCCGCAAGCGGTCCCTGAGAACCAGGAACAAGACAGAGCACGTTGGCAAGACCCCCGCCAAGAAATAAAACCACCCTGATTGTCATCCTACTGTCCCACTTTGTAACCCTGTCCATCTTGGAACTGCCCCAGCTCCACTTCCTATGCCCATATGGGCAATGCACCTGTGAGACTCATAGACTGGACTCTGCCATGGACAGTCCTCCAACATCACCCCTCACCATTTTACAACCCCCTCCAATATTTAGCACTTAAATAAACACCCTTGAAGCACAAAACAACCTGGAGTCAGTCTGTGATTTAGAAAATGTATTATAGCAATGACAGTGACAAAATGCGTTCTCAAATGTATTGTCAACATACCTATGTCACACATCTCAAGTCCATGAGGAATCTAAGCAGATGACACATGTTGGAAACCACACCTGTGAAACCGTAATGGAAACGTACAACTCAGTTACCATATACTGGTTGAAATCGACAGACAGGATAGAGGTAGAAGTGTGAAAGTACTTGTAGTAGGCAGGAATGTATTCTCACCTGTGTGTCACTGGAAATATTGCTGGATAACTGAGTCCCTGTTGTCAATGTCTTCTTCCTCTGCTTCCTCCTCATCACTGTCCACAGGCTCCACAGCTGCCACAACACCGTCATCTGGACCATCCTCCTGCAGAAAAGGCACCTGGCGTTGCAAAGCCAAATTGTGAAGCATACAGCAGGCCACGATGATCTGGCACACCTTCCTTGGTGAGTAGAATAGGGAACCCCCTGTCATATGGAGGCACCTGAACCTGGCCTTCAGGAGGCCGAAGGTGCGTTCGATCACCCTCCTAGTCCGCCCATGGGCCTCATTGTAGCGTTCCTCTGCCCTGGTCCTGGGATTCCTCACTGGTGTCAGTAGCCATGACAGGTTGGGGTAACCAGAGTCCCCTAATAGCCACACCCGGTGCCTCTGGAGTTGACCCATCACATAAGGGATGCTGCTATTCCGCAGGATGTAGGCGTCATGCACTGAGCCAGGGAACATAGCATTTACCTGGGAGATGTACTGGTCTGCCAAACATACCATCAATACATTCATTGAATGATAACTCTTCCGATTCCTGTACACCTGTTCACTCCTGTGGGGGAGGACCAGAGCTACATGGGTCCCATCAATGGCACCTATGATGTTAGGGATATGTCCAAGGGCATAGAAGTCACCTTTCACTGTAGGCAAATCCTCCACCTGAGGGAAAACGATGTAGCTCGGCATGTGTTTAAGAAGGGCAGACAACACTATGGACAACACGTTGGAAAACATAGGCTGGGACATCCCTGATGCCATGGCCACTGTTGTTTGAAATGACCCACTTGCAAGGAAATGGAGCACTGATAGCACCTGCACTTGAGGGGGGATTCCTGTGGGATGGCGGATTGCTGACATCAGGTCAGGATCCAACTGGGTACACAGTTCCTGGATTGTGGCACGGTCAAACCTGTAGGTGATGATTAAATGTCGCTCCTCCATTGTCAACAGGTCCACCAGCGGTCGGTACACCAGAGGATTCCGCCATCACCTCACATGTCCCAGCGGACGGTGCCTAGGAAGGACAACAGCGACCACAGAGTCAAACAACTCAGAGGTATGTACCCACAGTCTACACAGAACACGAAACATAATCCAAAAGGTTGCCTGTATGTGTGTTGAGTCTAGGCCTAGGTATGTGTGAGGCAGTTGAAAATGAAGCCATGTGGGCCCCTGAAATGGCGGCTGCCTGACCTCTAAAGTCGGACAATGGGATGTGAGGTAACTGCGCTGGCGTTGTACACCGTCGCGGTAGGCGGTCGAAGACCGCGGCGCAATGCTGCATTGGTTAACATTGGACCCTATGGGTCCCAGGAGCCAATGACAAAGTGCGCCGGGACGTCACTGCCGCGGACGTAACCGCCATTTTCTATCTGTTCAATCACTCGATACCTGATCTTCGACAGGAGAGGACCTACACTGCAAGTGCTGCTGTGACCTCGGTCTGGAAGAGACAATGGCTCGTGCGTCTGGGAAAGGGCCCCTGCCTTCACTGCAGAGGAGTTGGAGAAGCTCGTGGACGGGGTCCTCCCCCAGTACACGCTACTCTACGGTCCTCCAGACCAACAGGTAAGTACACAGGGAGCACGTTGTATGGGCTATGCCTGAGTGGAGAGGGCTGGTTGTAAGAATGAAGGGGCCACGGTTCTGCGTGCATGATGGACTGTGAATGCATGTGCCACATGGCAAGGGTAGCGATGTGGGTCACTCACTTTGACGGTTGCTAATGACTTCTCTTCTTCCCCTGCACATTTCATTTAGGTCAGTGCCCACCAGAAGAAGGATATTAGGCGTGCCATCGCCAAGGACGTCCGGACCCTGGGGGTCCACCACAGACGGAGCACCCACTGCCGTAAAAGATGGGAGGACATTCGCCGCTGGAGCAAGAAGACGGCGGAGGCTCAGCTGGGGATGGCCTCCCAACGTGGGAGGGGTGCCCGTCGCACCATGACCCCCCTGATGTTCCGGATCCTGGCGGTGGCCTACCCGGAGTTGGATGGGCGCTTGAGGGCATCACAGCAGACACAAGGGGGTGAGTACAACATAATTCTGCGGACTTTGCGCGCAGTGAAGGTGTCTGGGTGGGGGAGGAGTGCTGTGGGTTCCCCTAGGCCAGGGTGAGTTCCGTAGGCTAGGCCCCTCCGTATTGCAGGCCATGTGGCACTCCACCCCACCTCTGTAGAGTGCCAAGTACAGGTATACATGCCCCTGTGTCATCTATGTGTGCAGATGTCGACCATAGCCATGTAGGCCATATCCCAGGAACTGCATCTGTAGAGCCCAACAGCGCGGCGTAGTGCAGGGTGTCTGTATTGTCCGCCAAAGGTAGCGGTAAGCCATGCACTCAACCTGTCTTTCTTCTGTCGTCCCCCCCTTTTTGTGGTCTCCCTGTTATTGTGTGCATCAGCATCATCAGACGGAGGTACAGTGGCACCGGAGCACGAGGGAGCTGCATCCCACATGGCCATTGAGGGCCACACCACGGACTCAGAATACACCAGTGGGACGGAGGGCGAGAGGAGCTTCACGGCGGGGACAGGATCAGCAACCAGCTACACGGACTCGTCCTCCGATGGGAGCTCCCTTGTGGTGGCGGCAAAATCTGTGCCCCCCACTTCTACAGGTACAGCCGCCACCCCCGCTACCAGCATCGCCCTCCCAGTAGCCCCTCAGCCTTCGCCCTGTGCCCGCTCACCCAGGAGGGTGGGCATCACCTTCACCCCAGGCACCTCAGCCCCTGCCCCTGTCACCTCTGCTGCACTCAGTGAGGAGGCCATTGACCTCCTCAGGTCACTCACTGTTGGGCAGTCTACCATTTTGAATGCCATCCAGGGTGTAGAAAGGGAATTGCAACACACTAATGCATTCCTGGAGGGCATTCATTCTGGTCAGGCTGCCCTTCATCGAACCCTGCAAACTCTGGCCTCAGCAATGATGGCAGCCATTGTCCCTGTGTCTAGCCTCCCCCCTCCAACTTCCTCCACCCAGACCCAATCCCCTGTACCCCTGCCTATCCCAAGCACACCATCAGGACAGCATGCACACACCTCACCACACAAGGGAAGCTCAGGCAAACATAAGCACTACACATCCCACAGGCACTCACGCAAGCATCACACACATACAGACACACCAACATCCACTGCCTCCACTGTGTCCCCCTCCTCGTCTCCCTCCTCCCTCCCAGTCTCGTCTACACTCTCACCTGCATGCACTACCACTACAGCCACTAGGTCCCGCACCAGCACACCCACCACCACACCCCGCTCACGTACACTCACCACCCCCACTACCATTAACACGTCCCCTGTGTCCTCTCCCAGTGTGTCTGTGACGCCCCCTCCCAAAGTACACAAACGCAGGCACACACCCACCCAACATACATCCACCTCACGACAGCCTCCAGCGCATGCACCTGCACCCAAAGCCACAAAAGTTACACCTCCTACAACCACCTCCTCTTCCTCCATTCCCAGACCCCCTCCAGCTACCCGTCCCAGTGTTCCTAAGAAACTTTTCCTGACCAAGCTTGACCTCTTTCCCACCCCCCCCTCCAATTCATAGGTCCCGTACTAGCACCTCAGCCAAAAAATCTCCGGGACCAGTGGTGCCTGTTGCTAGAGGTATGTGGAGTGCACCGGGCACCAGGGCAGCCAGTGTGACACGGAGCCACAGCACAGCCAGTCCCCCCCCTGTGAAGCACCAGAAGTTGGACAGTGCCCGGTGGAAGTGGGGGAAGACTTCAGCCAGCAAAGCCGCTCACAAGGGCCCCTGGGGGAGTGTCCACTCAGCTGTGACTCCTCCCAAGGTGGGGAAGGGGCAGAAGAAATCGCCAAAGTCTGGGAGGAGCAGCACGCGGAGAAGACCGCCATCATCCCTGCTGCCCAGGAGGCCACCGCCAGCCCAATTGTCACTGGCCAGGAGGCCACCGCCAGAGTCAGTGCCCAGGAGGGCAGCCCAATCGTCAGTGGCCAGGAGGCCACCGCCAGAGTCAGTGCCCAGGAGGGCAGCCCAATCATCAGTGGCCAGGAGGCCACCGCCAGCCACAGCCCAGCTGCCCAGGAGGGCCCCGGCAGCCACAGCCCAGCTGTCCAATGAAGGACCGCCAGCCCCAGCCCAGCTGGGAAATGAAGGACCGCCATGGCAAGCACCGCTGAACAGGGCAAGCACCGCTGAACAGGGCAAAGACCGCCATGGCAAGCACCGCTGAACAGGGCAAAGGGGCAAGCACCGCTAAACAGGGCAAAGACCGCCATGGCAAGCACCGCTGAACAGGGCAAAGACCGCCATGGCAAGCACCGCTGAACAGGGCAAAGACCGCTGAACAGGGAAAGGACCGCCAAGTCAAGCACCGCTAGCCCATGAGCGGCAGGGGCAGTGACGCAACTGGGACCGTCACGGGGAGAGTGATGCACTCTGAGCAGCAGTCCCCCTCCAGAACCAGTGGAGACATGCATCCACTCAGTCTGTCCTGGACAGGATGAAGCACTCTGGGCACCAGTCCCCCTCCAGAACCAGTGGAGAAAGGCATCCACTCAGTCTGTCCTGCACAGGATGAAGCACTCTGGGCACCAGTCCCCCTCCAGAACCAGTGGAGACTTTTCTCCACTTGAGAGACTGTGGCTTTGCACTCCCCAGGATGGAACAGTGGGCAAACCACCCACTGTAGAGACTTGAGAGACTGTGGCTTTGCACTCCCCAGGACTGAACAGTGGGCAAACCACCCACTGTAGAGACTTGATAGACTGTGGCTTTGCACTCCCCAGGATTGAACAGTGGGCAAACCACCCACTGTAGAGACTTGAGAGACTGTGGCTTTGCACTCCCCAGGATACATCAATGGGTATGAAGCCCCTCGTGGATCTGGCGTGCTGCACTCATCCGGCTGAGGTGCCCCCCCCTTCCCTTCCCCCTGAGGTGCCTGTTGTATTTGTATCTGATGCCCCAGCAGTGTTCTCTCCGTTTCTGGTCAGGTATCTTGTGTGGGCCTCGCCCATGCATTTTGGGCCCAGTGGTCCACGGACAATGACTTGTGCATTACCTGCACTACTATTCGTGGTGTATATTTTGTTTAATGTGTATATGTATATATATATATATATGTATATATTGGTTACTGTATTTTGATATATTACAATGGTTCCACTCATTTCCTTTGGTCTTTGCATTCTTCCGGGGGGGTTGGGGGTTGTTACTGTAATGTTTGGATATGCATTGGTGTGTGTGTTGTAGTGGGTGAGGGTGGGGGCGGGGGTGTTGCGTGTGTGTGTCCCTGTCTTTTGCCTCCCCCTCGCCTATGTCGTAGGTGCAGTACTCACCGTTGTCTTCGCCGCCGGCGTTGATGATCGTCGTACAGGAGCAGGAAGACTAGTGCAGGAAGTATATGGAGTTCCGGCTCCATGGTGTCCTCCTTCCTCGTGGAGTGGGTAGAGGTGAGCGTTTTCCCTTTGAAATGGCTGTTTCTGCTGTGTTTTTATCCACGGTGAATCCGCCCCGGAAAAGGTGGCGGATTGGTAGGTTGTGATACTGTGGGCGGTACATTGTCTTCCGCCTGTCTGTTGGCGGTGACCGCCGCGCTGTTTGTTTGTACCGCCGTGGCGGTCGGAGTGTTAAAGTGGCTGTCTTTGTTGGCGGTTTCCGCCACGGTCATAATTCCCATTTTTTTACCGCCGTCCTGTTTGCGGTCTTACCGACGCTTTAACACCGTCCGCCAGGGTTGTAATGACCCCCTAAATATGTTATCACATTACTTCTACCATCATCATTTTCACAATTCAATCTCCTCAGTGTTTTGTCTCCTTCTCAAATCTGCTCTATAAATTCTTTCCCTGTTTCGTTCTTCCCTCCTCTGATTATTTTTAGACCTTTTCAATTTAATCTTTTGACACAATTTACATGCACCCCATAATCCTAATATGCAAGCAATCACAATTAATATTCCCTGTATGATTTTTAATAGTACCCCATTCCAAATGTTACTTCCCAATTCCCAAATGTAAATTCCCAATTTCCCACTGAAGCAAATCTTTACTTGAGTTAGTCAGGTTAGTCAGGTTAGTGAGTAAGGGCCAGATGTAGAAAGCATTTTGCATGGTGTAAACTGCGAAAATCGCAGATTGCGCCATGCAAAATGCCGTTTGCGATGCACATTCACAATTTGCGAGTCAGTACCGACTCGCAAATTGTGAATGCAACTCGCAAATAGGAAGGGGAGTTCCCTTCCTATTTGCGACTCGCATCGCTATGCTAAATTGTTGTGACCACGAACGCGGTCGCAAAGCAATTCGCAGTTACCACCAGTGTCACACTGGTGGTAAACCATTCGCAAAAGGGAAGGGGTCCCCATGGGACCCCTTCCCCTTTGTGAATGTTGCCAAAAAGGGTTTTTCAGAGCAGGCAGTGGTCCAATGGACCACTGCCTACTCTGAAAAACCAAAACCAAATGGTTTTGTTATTTTTTTTTATTTTGCAACTCGTTTTCCTTTAAGGAAAACGGGCTGCAAAATAAAAAAATAAAAAATAAACTGCTTTATTTAAAAAGCAGTCACAGACATGGAGGTCTGCTGTCTCAGCAGGCCACCATCCCTGTGAGTGCAGGGACTTGCTATGGGGTCGCAAAATGCGACTCACCTTATTATTATTAATGAGGTGGGTCTTTGCGACCCCATAGCGACTCGCAGAAGGTGTCTGAGACACCAAAATGCATATGGTTTTGCGACTCGGAAATTGCGAGTCGCTCCGAGTCGCAATTTCCGAGTCGAAAAATCTACTTTTGCTACATCTGGCCCTAAGTCTCTTATCTCCTTACTGTTATCAGGTATATAAGATCAACAATGCCTAGAGTTAATTATTTTACAGACTCTGCCATTCTTCACTAGAAGGATTGCTAAAGCAATGCGATTCTGAAGCTTCATAGCCCTATCCGCAGCTAATTCTGTATCTATCAGGAGTATTGCCCCTGTAAAATTTGAAAGCATGTTATCCACAATAGTAGGCAACTTTTGTATCTTGATTGAATTCAGGATGACTTCCAGTGAAGGAACCAATGCACCAAAGATATCTCCCACAACTACAGAAGAGGTTTCCCTCCTGTGTCGCTTATGATGTAATTCAGTCAATTTCGGAAACTGCTTTACATCATCCATCTGATAAATCGTTGGGAAAACTATCCCTAAATAACATGTTCCATACCATCCTCTTGGGAGACGGTAATAAGCATTAAGTCCACAAATATACTAGATACCAGGAATTGCAGGGTCCTGACCATTCAACATAAAAGTCCATCTACTCTGAAACAAAAACACATGCCTACATTCACTCATTCCCACAAATAAAGTGTTAGTGCGTGATTTTGGTCTATATATACAAAGCTTCCCTACATGTAGTGCATCAAATGCTCATTTTCCTTTCGTTTTAATTGCAGTGTAAGCATAATCATTTTTATAGGTCCCTTTCTCTAAGCCTTTTTCTAAGTTTTCTTTTAATGCCTTTCCCCTGTCATCAGTATGCTCTATGAAGCTCTTTTCTAAAGGTATAAGCAAGCATGTGAGATTATTCTTATGCGCATAAGCAGTTCCAAATGTTAGTGTAGGCTCAAAGAATCATCCTCTAACTAATACCATATCATGATCCCTAGCTACTATACTCAGATATCTAATAATAGGAACAAACGAAAACACCATGTCGTAATTAGAGTAAAAATACTGTGTATACTCTTGATTATAGAACCTTGTTAGTAGCAAACTACAGCTTATTCCATAGATTAGTGGTAAGCTGTGGTACGTAACCCCTTCCTCTACTGACGAAGGAATTTGCGTACACACAAGACAACCCCTTGCATCCATCGTCTCAACATACTCACTCAACAAGTGATAGAAAACATTAGAAGATAGCTCTCCTTGAGCAGTAGTATAATCATGCAAATGCTTCTCATCTAACTTAAACCTCTCTAAAGCTGTTAGTGTAGTAGTGTCAGGGACAGAAGCATGATTGGCTCCTTTCGTATGAAGAACAGACATTCCCACAATCACTACTATAAACAAAATCCCACACATAATCGCCAATCCAATGCTCATATATTTACAGCACCTAGCATTCCTAACTTCATTATTTAACTCAGCCATGATCTGTAAAGAATCGGAAAGCAGAAGAAACTCTTATATATATATAGTGCAATAAAATTAAAAAAACGGAAACAATTCTTCTCTCACAGTTCAGTTTCACATCCAGGAACCCTTTTCCTTTGTCAAAATCGATTAGCAACTTGTCACATTCGGTTTTATGTCAATCAGGTTATCAACGTCTCTTTCGGTTTATTTTCAACAGTCTCTTTAAGATATTTCAGATTGGTTCAGCAATTCAGCTTCTTGTTCACCTTCAGGTTAAATCAAAGTACTGACTTGAAACCTCTCTATCAAAACAAAAGGACATAAACTTGTGTTGCCATTCATTAGTAGTTGCATATACCCATTCAGCAGCTATTCTCTTTCTTTTCAACTTTCGATCACCACTTATTTCTCCTTCACTCAATTCTTCTTTTCTCGTAGTATCTACCTCTTCATCTATTGCTTAATTTATGACCAATTCCTTTCTTTTTCCCACTTGCAACTCAGGCCAATTATCTCCTTTTCTCGATCCTTCTCTCAATATTCTTCTCAGGCTTGGACTCTTCTTCTCTCTCTCTATGGTGTTTTCTCTTGATGGACCTGCAACGGACTCAGGAGAAGTCGGATCACCTTGACTTTGCTCCGTCTCAATTCTTTCCCCCTCTTGGTCTGGCACTTGCTCTTTCAGCTTCTCAACACCGTCTGCTTCTGGGAGAACCCCTGCTGTGCTAGGCTCTCCTGCTGTATCCGTTGATATTGATTCTTCCGCACCCTCCAGTAAGTCTTCACATTCGTCTCTTACAGGGGTAATAGAACCATCTTCCACAAGCTCTTGTTCAATTTCAGGCTCTCCTGGTTCTTTTTCTAGTTCTGGGTCAGCAACCTGTTTCGCTGTTGTTGGTGCTCTCAACAACACTTCTTCATGATCCTGTGGACATGTCACTTTCTTTGTATGACTAGTGTGTATCCAGTTCGGGAGTCCTGCACACTTCACAGCTGTCGTTGTCGTGGTAAGGTCCTCTCCAGCGTGGCTCTAAACACGTCTTGCGAACATGTTTTCAGACAATGACCCAGTCACCGGCTCTCAGATTGTGCCCTGGATCGTGGATGGGTGGCAGGGTAGTGGCCTGCACCTGCTGAGAGAAAGAGCGAACCACATTATCCAGACCCTTGCTGTAGTCCAATACCATATCATCTGTAATATTTACAAGTGCATTGGCTGGAACTGCTAGTAATCTCATTGCTCTGCTCATGAGGATCTCATGGGGAGACAGCCCTGTCTTCCTGTCAGATGTATTTCTCATCAATATCAACACCAAAGGCAATGCATCTGGCCATTTCAGATTCGTAGCTGCACACATTTTGGCAATTCTTGATTTCAAGGTACCATTCATCTGTTCCACTAGTCCTGATGCTTCAGGGTGGTAGCTACAATGCAACTTCTGCTCAATGTTTAGTGCTGAACATAAGAGTTTAATCACCTCGTTGTTGAAGTGAGTTCCCCAATCTGATTCTAAAGAGATCGAAAACCCAAAACGTGGTATCAAATCCCTGAGCAACAACTTTGCTACTGTGAGAAAGTAATTCCTTCTTAAGGGGTATGCTTCAATCCAGTGACTAAAAATGCACACAATCACCAACACATATTTCAAACCTCCAAACGTAGGCATCTCGATAAAATCCAATTGCATACTGCTGAGTGGACCTCCTGCTCTTCCAATGTGGCTCAAATTCACCACTGTCCCTTTTCCCACGTTTAGTTGCAGAAAAATTATTCAGCGATGACATACTGATTCTGCTGCCTGCCTAAACTTAAGATTGAACCAGTCAATCTTGAACAACCGAACCATTGCATACCTCCCTGTGTGTGCCTGCCCATGATTATACCTGCCCATTTGCGACAATAAACTATTTGGCAGGACCATCTGACCTTCCTCAGAAACCCATATTTCATCAGGCTTTTGAACACATTTTAGTTTAGACCAAAGTATTTTTTCCTCTTTGTCAACATTATTTTGCAGTGTTTTCATTTCTTCCAGAGTATCGATCACTTTCAATGTAAAACTTGTACATGTGTTGTCTTCTTCTGACATCAGTTCCCACTTGTCTTTGAACGATATACAGTTCAATGCGCAAAACCTTGCTGTTAGACTTTTCATCCTTGGCGTGGTCTCCCTTAACTTTTTGCTTCTGTTCCCCAGGTTGTTGATGTATGCTGTACTCTGATTTTGCTGTTTTTGTTACTCTGGGCACCTTACCACTGCTAACCAGCGCTAAAGTGCAAGTGCTCCTTTACAAAATGTGTATGTGATTGGCTTCTCCATGATTGCCATATTTGGTTCACTAGTAAGTCCCTAGTAAAGTGCACTAGAGGTGCCAGGGCCTGTAAGTCAAATGCTACTAGTGGGCCTGCAGTACTGGTTGTGCCACCCACATAAGTAGCTCTGTAATCATGTCTCAGACCTGCCACTGCAGTGTCTGTGTGTGCAGTTTTAACTGTAAATTCGACTTGGCAAGTGTACCCACTTGCCAGGCCTAAACCTTCCCTTTTCTTACATGTCAGACACCCCTAAGGTAGGCCCTAGGTAGCCTCAATGGCAGGGTGCAGTGTATGGTTAAGGTAGGACATATAGTAATGTGTTTTATATGTCCTGACAGTGAAATATTGCTAAATTCGTTTTTCACTGTTGCAAGGCCTGCCCCTCTCATAGGTTAACATGAGGGCTACCTTTAAATCTGATTAAAGTGTAGATTCCCTTTGGGAGCGGATGGACATGTAGAGTTTGGGGTCTCTGAGCTCACAATTTAAAAATACATCTTTTAGTAAAGGTGATTTTAAGATTGTGTGTTTGAAAATGCCACTTTTAGAAAGTGAGCATTTTCTTGCTTATACCATTTTTGTGACTCTGCCTGTTTGTGGATTCCCTGTCTGGGTCAGTTTGACAGTTGGGCTGGTTGCACCTCTCACTAGACAGTGACACAAAGGGAGCTGGGGTGTAGGTTGCATTTCCTGATGAGCCATCTGTGCTAGGAGGGAGGGGAGGAGTGGTCACTCACACCTGAAAGGGCTGTGCCTGCCCTCACACAATGCAGTCTCCAACCCCATGGTGAGTGTCTGGGGCCTGGCCTGGGCAAGGCAGGATTTCACATTCACAAGGGACTTTGCTTTAAAGTAACCCACTTCAAAGGAGAAATTGGGTATAAGAAGAGCACCCAAAACCACAGACTTTAGAAACACTTCTGGAAACAAGAGGAAGCTCTGCCTGGAGAAGAGCTGAAGAGCTGAGGAAGAAGAGCTGCCCTGCCTGTGACTGTGCTTTGTGGAGCTATTCTACAGTTGCTGCTTCTGCCAGAGTAAGAAGACAAAGACTGGACTCTGTGTGCCTTCCATCTTGAGAAGAAATCTCCAAGGGCTTGATCTAGAGCTTGCCTCCTGTTATTTGAAGTCCCAGGGATAGCAAAGACTTCTCTCTGCCAGCACCTGGAGTCTCTGGAGAGACTCCTACTCTGCCCTGTGGTGCCCATCCAGTTCCTGGGACCCTGAAAGGAGAAGCTGGCAGCCTAAAGACAAGGAAATCCACGCACAGAGCGCTGTGCGGGGAAAAGATCGACGCACCACCGATCTGTAGCTGAAGAAATGATGCGCCACCGGCTCTGCAGCTGAGAATCGACACTCGCAGGAAACGCAACCAAAGAATCGACGCACGGAGCAGGAAAAATGACGCGCAGCATCGCTGACGGAGGCTGGGAGATCACAACCCGCGCTTGCGACTAGATCCGCATATTGCTTTATTCTGTCACCATTTCTTACTGGTGTACCAGTAGAGGTCAGGAAACCTCTTTGCGACCACAACTGTCCAAAATCATGAACAATTCCAAATCCATGTTGGCTATCTGTATATATAGTGACTCTCAATCTTGCAGATACATGGCAAGCTCTAGTAAGAGCTACCAATTCTGCTACTTGTACAGAATATACACCTCAAAGACAAGAAGCTTCTAAAATACCTGTAATCGTGCACACAGCATATCCTGCTCTCAGTGTTCCTCTACCATCTCTGAGACATGAGCCTTCAGCAAAGACAATTTGGTCATTTTCTTCCAATCGTGTATCTCTGATATCTGGTCTGGGTTTTGTGCACAGTTCAGTTACCTCAAGAGAATCATGCTCAATGTCTTCTTCCTTTTCAATTTCAACAGTATCACTTGGAAGCAATGTTGCGGGTTCAGCACGGTACATCTTTTCAATGTTACATTTGGAGCACCTAGAATACTCGTCTCATACCTTGTCAGTCTGGCACCAGTCAAATACTGTGTTTTCGTCCTTGTCAGTAAGATCTCAACAGAGTGCAGTACCATTATCGTCAAAGGGTATCCCATCACTACTCCCTCACACTGTGATAGCCTTTGACCAACTGTGGCAACTGCACGCAAACAACCTGGTAAGGCTGCTGCAACTGGGTCCAAGGTAGCTGAAAAGTAGGCTACTGGGTGATAGGCACCTCCATGGACCTGTGTCAAGACAGACAAAGAACAAGCATCACGTTCATGACAAAACAATATGAATGGCTTTGTGTAATCAGGCATACCCAATGCTGGAGCTCTGCACAAACTCTCTCTCAACTCAGTGAACGCTTTCATCTGATCCTGGTCTAATGTAATGGGATCTGTGACCTCCTTATGTGTCAGCTGCTGCAATGGCTTGGCAATCTCAGCAAACTTTGGAATCCATTGGCAACAATAACCTACCATTCCCAAAAACATTCTGACATCTCTCTGTGAAGTCGGGGGACTTCTCTGCAATATCATTGTAATCCTTTCTCTGGAAATTCTCCTTGGACTCCTTCTCAATTTGGTGTCCCAAATATTTCACTGACAATACTGCAATTTCAAAAGTGACACTTTATGTCCATACTTTCCCAAATGATTTAACAGGGCAATCGAGTCGTACTTACACTCGTCCCTCATTTTGGATGCATTCAGTAAGTCGTCAATGTATTGCACCAGAGTCGATTGGTACGGCAAGTCCAATGACTCCAGATTCTTTTTCAAAATCTGATTAAACAAGGATGGTGACTCCGTGTACCCTTGAGGAAGCCTGAACCAGCTGTAGACTCTGTCTAGGAATTTGAAACTAAAAAGAAACTGACTATCCCCATGAAGAGGCACAGAAAAGAAAGATTGTGACAAATCAACCACTGTGAACCATTCTGCATCACATGGAATCTGAAACAATATTACTTCTGGGTATGGCACTACAGGGCAACACTTGACCACCATGTTGTTCACCTTTCGCAAATCTTGCACAATTCGTACTTTCTCACAAGGCTTCTTCAGGCTCATTATCGGTGAATTACATGGACAGCTCAACACTTTCTTCAAAACCCCTTGTTTCAGAAAATCTCCAATTATCTGTGCCACTTTCATCAGAACATCTTGTGCCATGTTATACTGAGGAAGCTGCGGGAACACTACATTTGGCTTCTAAGTGATCTTAATTAGCTCCACTCCCTTGATCAAACCTACTTCTTTGCCTGTCAGGTCCCACGCATTCTCCTGTACTGTTCCCTGCAAGTCTGCATGCAATTCTTTCACAGTAAACATCGGGAAAAACTCAATCAACGGGTAATCTAGCTTAATGGTTTCATTCTCGGTTTCAGGAGCTTGTTCTTCCTCATCATCACTATTCGTCTGAACCTCTATTACAGCAGTTGGACAACTAATCGAACATCTGGTCTTGCACAACAAGTCCTTTCCCAGTAGGGATACTGGGCTTGAGTCACAGACTACAAACTTATGCAGTCCTTGGGAATTGCCAATCTCAAACTGTACTGGATCTGTTATCAGATTTATCAACTGTCTATTCGCCACCCCTACAACCTGAACTGTTCTGCCTGAAAGAGGTAAGTTCGGAACTTCTGCACTTTTACTGTGGAGCGCGTAGCTCCTGTGTCCACCAGAAATGAGACTCTATGACCCATCACCTTTCCTTTCACAAAAGGTCCTCTCTGATCTACCTCTAGGGATGCTGCAAGCATACATGGCTCCTCATCTGAACTCTCACACATCCATTTGTCGTTTATTTCATTCTCAGTATGTAATGGGAATTGGTGCACTGTGTCACTACTTCTGTCTTGTCTCTGACCTGTGATCTGCTGAGTAAGCATTATCTGTTGCTGTTCCATTGGGGCTTGAGGTATCTGCATTGCCTGTCTAGTTACCATAGGAACATGCTGCTGCATTGGTTGCAACTGTGTCATTTGTGCATGTGGCATTTGCATCTGCTGCATGGGTTGAAAGTTCTGCACTTGATTCATGTTAGTCTGAAAATTCAAATTAAGTCCTCTCATTCTAGGGACTTTTACAGTTTGAAATGTATTGACATCACCACTCTGCTGACCAACACCATCCTGCACCATCATTGAACACTCCCGTTTCCAGTGTCTCACGATTCTGCAAAGATGACATGGCAACATCTTTTTCATCCCTTGCACATCATTTTGAACCACTACGGTATTCAATTCTGGACCATAATTCATATTAGCTCCACGACCTTTACCTCTCACCTGAGGTTGGAAAATAACGGTTCCTTGCTGCTGCGGCATCTGCTACACTAAAACTCCCTGCACTCCTGTCTGAGCTGCTTTAATTTGCATCACCATTGCTTTCTCCTTCAGCTTTTTCTGCTTCATCTCAATCTTATCACTACAGTATTTCGCATACTGCCATACCTCATCAATTGGTTTCGCTTGCCAACAAATCAAATGACTCTAAATCAACTGACCTATTTCAGGCATCAATCTTTCCACACACCTGAACACAAAGTGCAACATGTCCTTCGGCTCAATCGCTTCCTTACCATTGTACTCCTTGAACGCTTGCTTTCAACAATCTCTCATAGTAAGTGTTTATCGATTCCTTGACTTCTTTCACTGTCCTGTCAATTCTCTGCCAATCAATATTTTTAGGCGAGATTCTCGTCTTCAGTAACTCAATCACCTTATAATAATGTTTCATCACTTCAGGTGATGGTGCACCTGTAACTCTATCCCTTTCTGGTTCACTTGTTGGCCAATCCACTGCTCTCTTGCACTCAACCCACCAATCAGCTGGCACTACTATCTCCAACAAAGTATTGAGGTCTTCCCACAGACATTTTGAAAGTTTCACAAATCTATCTGTCTGCTGGTACCACTCAACCGGTTTCTCTCTCAGTTTTGGATAATCATTTGTGAATTACAGAATATCACTCCTGTGCCAAGGAACATGAACAAATTGCCCTCCTGGAATTTCGCTTATTGGTAAAAGTTTTACTGGATCTTTTTCTTTCTGAACGCTTTCAGACCCTCCTTGTGAATCTTGTTTCCGTTTATCCTTCCCACTTTTCTAATGCTCCCCAAATCTGAGCACTCTGCAATAGTTCTTTGAGATGCACTTTCATCCCAGCTGACCTCATGTGTTCAAAATCCTTTGCCTCAAAATTTAGTCTGTAACTCCTTTTCAAGTGCTTGTTTTCTCAATTTCTATGTCATGTTTATCTGCCAGATCTGTCAATTTCTGATGTATCATGCCCACTTCTCTCTTAATTCTCGGACACATATATCTTAGCTCTTCTTCTGTATAGGATTCTAACCTATTCACTCCCATCGATCCTTCAACTAGTTCGGGTATTTTGGTAGCCAGCCTTACACGATCAATCTGCTCTTCACCCTTGGATGTATTTCGAGGGGAATTCAGTCTTACCACTCATTTAACTACTGTGCTGTAATGAAATGTTACTTGCGTTCAGCAATGGCACTGATGGCCCTTTCGCTCATGCAGCTATTCCTCTTTCTCAGTCTCCCACATTTGCAAGTAAAATTCGACCCGCAAATTTCACTCTCAACTGATCAATGGGTCTGTCCTGGTGCACATAGGACTCGCCAGATCTCGGTCGAAAATTTCTCTTATCTTACACATCAACTTGTTGATCACGCCTGATCAACCTACTAAACCAGACAGATCACAACATATAACCAAGTGTCTCCTACACTTGTCAATATACTCCGTAGTCTTAGACCACACAGCGTCCGTACATCAACAACCACGTGGACATTTTGTTTTAGCAGAAAGCGCCACACACATATGAAGTTCGACGACTTCCCTACTCTCACACTGCGGAGTACACACACTCCTACTAAACCTCAACTAGAGTACGCAGACTCCCTACTTTCCTCACATATGTCACAATTCACCTGCGGTCTGCATAAGCCTTTGCAAGCGCAACCTACCACTTTCACACTATCACTAGAACACCGAGAACATACCCAGCTTTACTAGCGGGATCCAGGACCTGCAAAAGTCATTTCTGGGCTTAAGGGGACATCATCTTTGCTACAATTGCCATTTCAGAAAACAAAATTCAAATCTCATAAAATGAATAACTAACCCTAATTTAAACTACCACCATAACCATCGGTCACCACATAACTAGTTCTCCAAGGAAACCAACCATCAAACTGCTACCAAAAACTGCTAGCGCAGCCGGTCCTTAGTAAGTAAACTTACAAGGGGATGCGTATAGGTCGATGAATCTTTTGATTTGCATGGAGTATCCTAGCCATGCAGTAATTGATGACCATCAATAATCCATACCCAAATCGATAACCATTAAGAAAATATTAATCATCAGTGAATGACGTTAACATTTCATGAATAACCACAACTGAATTATACGTTTTATCAATTTTATTTCCCTATTAGTTGCAATACTAAGTCATATGGTTAATTCACACTTTATTCAATCCACTCAAGATTAATTCATTAGTGACCACCGATAACATGACCTAATCAGAACTTGAGAAAACATGCGTTCTAATGCCTCAACATAAGCCAATAATGAAGAATATGCGAACATGAGTAGAAGAGTTCAGCAAATCAGTCCATCAATCATTTGTCACTGTATATGTCAACGTCTCAGAATAAGGACCCTACCTAACCCAGATTAGCATTAGCATGTGGGACTTCATGCGAAAACAGTTTAGAACATGAATTTGGAAAAACATCTAGCTAAAAGAAAAACCATAACACAGCGCAGTTGGTACCTAGAAAGAAAAGGCACAATAGCTAATCAGTAACATTGTCATAGCTAACAAAAGTCAGTCTTCATCTTCAGGTCATCAATCAATCAGTAACGCATCAGGCTCTCAATAGCTTGATCCCAATGACAGAATCTCAGATCTCTTCGAACGTCCACGCCTAGCCTCCAACATCTATTCTGAAGTTTTCTCCTTTTATCACGACATTATATTAAAGTTGCCCAGACCATCACCTAATTCCTAATTGGTCAGTTGATCACCAGTTATTTCCCTACCCAATAACTTTTATTTTACAAATCTATGAATTCTAATATTATGCCGTTCTCAGGGTGTCTACTGGTTCACTGTACGATGTCCTCATCATCCGGCTCGAAAATGTTGCATCTTCTCCTCCAGTCAGTGTCTCTATTGTTTGAGTCCTGGGAAAGTACATCTTGTCTGCTTTACACTGAATTGGATACATACTCTAGTTCCATCATCTCCTGTCCGTTGGTTCATTGCAGAAAATTCTAGCTAAGCAGACTTTATTAACATGAGTAGTTCAGGGTCAGTTCAGCACGTTAGCTTCTCTACATTGCATGATTAGTCAGCTTCTGCATGAGGCCTGGCAAAACTAGGCCACAAATTTGGCTAAGTTAGCTCTACCATATAATGTAAAACATACGTTATACATCTCAATATGACATATTACTACATTATTATTACGCATTTTCAACATTTCACATATTTTTAGTAATTTTTAGTATAGTTTGTGAATCTTGATAGCCACTCTCCGTGGGCACATTTTCAAATGTGCACATTAATATTCGACATTATATTTCTCTACATTTTATTATTATTATTCAAAATGCATAAACACTCATTAATAACTTTGATTAACATATCTGCTTCAGCAAGACCTTACACGTTTCCTCCATAAGAATTGGTCAACTGGTTGAATAACTATTTGCAAGCATAAATAGCCGCTGTCTGCCACTCCATATACAACACGCATGTGGTAGACAATACCAATAGGCCTAACGTAATTGAGTGTACCACAAAAGAACACAAACAACACTCCAATGCATATACAGGTGTTTAAAACACCGATAGCAGACATTGCATGGCCTCCCCAAGTGATTTTTGCCTATGTTATCTCCTAAAGAAAATTGCAGACATTCATCAACCTTATGGTTTTAACCTATGAACCACCTCCCTAACCTTAGTTCCCAGTGGAAGACAATGGTACCGCCTCCTCCTAAAATACTGCACTAAACCCCCCAGATGAATAGGGTACTGCTCGTTTGTAAACCTCTGGAATGCAACAACTTTAATTCTTACTGGAATGTCACGACCTGCTCAAACCATTCCATGCAGGCAGTCAGCCAGGTAGAGACCCAAAGTATGTGTTACTAACATTAACAAATTACACAAGAGTACAGATGAAAAATGCGTCACTTCAATCTTTTTATTACATCTAACACCAGCTTTTGATACTGTGGTCCTGTTCAGGTTACTAATTGGTGCTGGCTATTTTGAACAGTGCGGATTTCCTTCTAGTGAGATGTACACAAAAGGGTGCCCTGGAGTGTTGCCACTCAGCCCAAGAAACATGTTCCTGGGGGGACCTGTGACGATCGACATTGATCCCAATGCTCTTCAATGTCTACAAATGACTTTTGAGCTTTGATTTTTCACCTATGCCGACAAGCCTATCCTTCTCTGTATTTCTGAATCTTTGCTGTTGACATCAGCAACAAGAGAGAAAATCGGCATATTGCTAGTTGCTGACCCAATGCATTACAGCTCCTTAAAACTTGATAATTCTTACTGAAATTCAGATTTCTGGACGCAGATACATAGTGTGTGCCTACAGCCTATTACACTGTTGAGTATTCAGAGATATGAACATCTTTCCTTCGCAAACTGGAGCAGTAACTAAGGCATGTCAATCTGAACTGTGCATGTTCCACTTTATCCTACCTGTCACCCAGAGTACTGACTGGAGCTATCTTTTTTTTTCTAACTTAGAGTATTACAGCTTCCGCTACCAGAAACACTATTAACAGACCTCAGTGTTTGCAGAATGTAACAGCAAGCCTGCTGAATGTAACAGCAAGCCTGCAGACAAAGACATACCACTGGGAACACAAAATCCGATATAGTCACAGCTCCACAGAATTCCAAGCTGCCAGGATGTGTTAGCGCGTCTCACCCTATTTGGTTTCTTATCTCTGATTTGTAAGGGGACACGTTAGAGCTTAGATGGACCTTTTGACTGTGCTTAGAGTAGACTCAAATTTCAATACCAATCGACAACAATATCAATCAATAGAATCAATAATCTGGGGAGTCAGTAATTTACAGGCACCATGACCCCTGTCTCCGCCCGCCAGCCTGGCGGGGAGATCATTATACGGCCGGTGGATTTTCCAGGAGGTTGGCGGTCGATGGAAAGACCACCAGCCCAAACACGGCGGGAATTCCCGCCGTGTTCGAAATGAGGGCCTAAATTCTACAAAATATCAATATCTAGTACAACATTTTCTAGCAAGCGGTTCTCATGGGAAAGAGAATTTAGCTACTAGCATTCGGTCAAAGGGATGGAAAAACACAAATCTAATTCCCTATGAAGCCATTTTGTGTGACTCGGTTGAGCAATGCAACTTGACATGAGGCTGTGCAACTAGGCCCAAGACCTCACTAACTTAAGGCCTGCAATTAATAAAGCAAATACACAATACATAACCATTAATATAACATACTACTAACATAATCCAAACATGAGCATGACATTTCATTATAATACGCAGTTTATAAGATCTTACCGCAGCCATTTCTGCATCCATTAGGATCATGGCTCCTGAAAATTTTTTCAACATGTTATCCACAATAGTAGACAATTTTCAGATCTTTATAGAATTTAGGATAACTCTTACGGAAGGAATTATTGCTCCAAATATATCTACAACTATACTAGAAGAAGACTCTTTTGTCTAACGTGATGTAATTCTGTCATTTTTGGTAATCTTTTCAAGTCCTCAAGTTGAAATATCTTTGGGAAAACTATCCCCAAGTAATATGTGCCATACCATCCTCTTGGGAGACGGTATTAGGCATTTGGTCCACAGATGTAATAGATTCCGGATCCTGTCCATTCAACATGAATGTCCACTTACTCTGAAACAAAAACACGTCTGCATTTACTCGTTCCCACAAACAATGTATCAGTTCTAGATTAAGGCCTATGTACACAAAGCTTTCCTACGTGTTGCGCATCTAAAGCTAACCTTCCTTGTGTCTTTATTTCACTAAATGCATAATCATTTCTAAACGTTCTTTTTTCTAAACCCTTTTCTAATTTCTCTTTTAATGCTTTTCTCCTGTCTGATCTAAGAAGCTCTTTTTTAAGGGGGTAAGCAAGCATGTCAGGTTGTTTCTATGCACATAAGCTGTACCAAATGTCAAGGTAGGTTCAAAGAACCCTCTCACTAATTCTATAGTGTTTCCTTAGCTACTCTACTCAGGTATTTAATTATAAGGACAAACGAAAATACAACATCGGATTTGGAATAGAAACACTGGATGTACTACTGGTTATAGAATCTTGCTAGTAACAGACTACAACTTATCCCATAAGTGAGGGGCAAACTATGATAGATAACTCATTCCTCGAAGGAATCTGCATGCAAATATAACAATCTCTCACATCCATCATCTCAACATACTCACTCAATAAGCAATAGAAATTGTTAGAAGAAAGTTCTCCTTGGATATTGTCTACGTGCAGATATTTCTCACCTAACCTAAACTTCTCTATTTCCGTGAGTGCAGTAGTTGTCTCTAAAGCTAATGTATGGTTGGCTTTACTCGTGTCAAGAACAGTCATGCCCACAATCAATACCAGGTACAATATCATGCATACAATCGCCAATCCAATACTCATGTATTTACAGCACCTAGACTTCCTACCCTACTGGCTAGGTTACTCATGATCTGCAAAGAAACAGAAAGTAGAAGAGGAAAATTATAACTGTGCAGCAAAATCATAAACAAAAAAATCTCCAGTCTTTCTTTAGTGATTTACAGCTTTCAGTCTTTCTTCCAGGATCCCTTGTCAAAATTGGTAATTTGACTAAATCAGGTTTAGCAGTTTGTCTAATCCGGTTATCAAAATATTTCCTGGTATCTTTCGACAGTCTCTTTCTTTGCACCGTCTCAGTTTATACAACAGTTCAGTTCATTGGTTCCCTTGAAGTGCCAAAATATTGACCTGGAATGTCTCGATCAAAACAAAAAGACAAAAAATTGTCTTTGCCATTCACTTGCTGTTGCATACGCCCATTCAGGACCAGCATACCTTAGACTTGTAATCCTTTTTGTTTTGAATTTGTGATCTCCATTTAACTCTCCATCACTCAAATGTTCTCTCCTTGTAGTGTCTACGTCTTCCTCAGTTGTTGTCACTGTAATTGCTTCTTTCCTCTTCGCTTGTGACTTCGTCCGCTTATCTCCTTTCAGTGGACCTTTCGTTAAAGCTCTTTTCAGTGTCGGACTTGCAATGTCTCTTTGCTCTGCCAGAGTTTCTCTTGAGGGACCTGCAACTGGTTCAGGAGGAGTCAGACCACATTGGCTTTGATCCGCCTCAACTCCTTCTCCCTTGGGATCTGTTGTTTGCTCTGTCTGTCTCTCAAGACTGTCTGCTTCTGGGAGAGTCCTCCTCACTCTAGACTCTCTTGCTGCCTCAGTTGAGGTTGTTTCACTTTCACTTTCCTGTGGGTCTTCTCCTTCGTCTCTCACAGGAGTGGATAAGCCGCTTTCAGTTTGCTCAGATTCGGTTTCAGTTTCTCCTTCTCCTGTCTCCAATTCTGGAGTTTGTCTGGACGTTGTTGGTACTCTCAACAACTCCTCTTCATTGTTCAACGGGCATGTCACTTTCCTCATATGGCCTGCATGGACACCAGCGCACTTCACAGCTGTGGTAGTGATCAGCACGACCTGATAAGGGCCTTTCCACTGAGGCTCCAAACATGTCTTCCTCACGTGCTTCCTGATCACAACCCAGTCACCTGCACTCAGGTTGTGTCCTTGATCTTGAGACAGTTGTGGTGGCTTCCACCTAATGAGAGAAAAAGCGCACCACATCAGCCAGACCTTCTCAGTAGTCCAACACCATATCAGCTGTTATGTTCAGAAGGGCATTTGCAAGAACAGCTGGCAACATCATTGTCCTGCCCATGATGATCTCATGCTGTGACAGTCCTGTCTTCCTGACAGGGGTTTTTCTCATTGTCATCAGAAATAACAGTAGTGCGTCTGGCCATTTCAGGTTCCTGGACGCACACATTTTTGCCATTCTTAATTTTAAAGTACCATTCATCTGCTCCACAAGTCCTGAGGCTTCAAGGCAGTAATTACAATGCAACTTCTGCTCAATGTTTAAAGCTGAACATAGTAATTTAAAGTGACTTCCTCTGTCTGATTCTAAAGGGATCGAAAACCTGAAATGTGGTATCAGTTCTTTAAGCAGTAATTTTGCTACTGTGAGGCTGTCATTTCTCCGTGTAGGTTAATCTTCAATCCAATGACTAAAGATAAGATACAGACAATCACCAACACCTATCTCAATCCTCCACACACAGGCATCTCAATAAAATCCATCTGCATTCTGCTGAATGGACCTCCTGCTCTTCCAATGTGGCTCAAATTGGCCACTGTCCCTTTTCCCGCGTTGTTGACAAATGATACAACGATGGCAAACTGCTTCAGCAACCTGTTTGAACTTTGGATTGAACCAATTCTGTTTGAACACTCCAATCAAGGCACGCCTCCCATCATGTGCTTGACCATGATAATATCTAGCCATTTGTGTTAACAAGCTGTTCAGCAATTCCAACTGACCCTCTTCTGAAACCCATACTTCATCCTCACGCTGTACACGCTTCATTTTGACCCATTACCTTTTCTCCTCCCTTTCAACGCTATCCTGCAATGCCTTCAGTTCTTCCAATGTATCTATAACATGTAATGCATAGCTTGGGCACATCTCGTCGTCATCAGATAACAATTCCCATTTATCTTTAAATGATATACAGTTCAATGCGCAAACCCTTGCGACTTAATCTGCATATCCATCTCCCATTGACACAATGTCCTGTGATTTCAGGTGTACACTGCATTTCACCATGGCAATCTTCGTGGGCATTTTTTAATAGCTTGCAACAATTTGTAAATTATCTCACCATTTCTGACTGGTGAACCAGAAGAGGTCAGGAAACCTCTTTGTGACCACAACTAGCCAAAGTCATGGACTATTCCACATCCATACTGGCTGTCCATATAGATGGTAACTTTAAGCTGTGCAGAAATGTGTCATGCTCTAGTAAGGGCTACCAGTTCCGCTACTTGTGCAGAATATATTCCTCGAAGCTAGGACGATTCAAGTATACCAGAAATTGTGCATACTGCATATGCTGTTCTCAGTGTTCCTGTGTTGTCCCTTAAACAGGAACCATCGACAAAAATAATTTGGTCATTTTCCTCCAATCAGGTATCTCTAATATCAGGTCTCGGTTTTGTGCACAGATCACTTACTTTGAGACAATCATGTTCAAATCTTCCAGTTTGTTAATTTCAACATTCTCTTTTGGAAGTAAGGTTGCTGGGTTAAGCACTGTACACCTTCTCAATGACACATTTGGGGACCCCAGGATGCTCGTTACGTAACAAGTCAGCCTGGCACCTGTAAGATATTGCGTCTTGGTTCGTGTAAGTAAAACTTTCAATGGAGTGAGGGACCATAATAGTCTAGGGATGTCCCATTACAATGTCCTCACTCTGAGTGAGGCTTTGTCCAACCTCAGCGACTGAACACAAACAGCCTGGTAAAGCTGCTGCAACTGGGTCCAAAGTAGCTGAAAAATATGCTATTGTGCAGTTTACACCACCATGGACTTGAGTCAAGACAGACAAAGAACATGCATCACGCTCATGACAGAACAACGTGAAGGGTTTGGTGTAGTCAGGCATTTCCAAAGCCGGGGCTTTGCACAGACTTTCTCTCAACTCAGAAAATGATTTTATACAGGCTTGATCTAACACTAAGGAATCTGTAACTCCTTTGTAAATCAGCTATGGTTTCCGTTTCCAATTCCTCTGCGACCTCTACCTCTCGCCTGATTCTAAAATACCACATTTCCCTGCTGCTGTTGCTGCGGAAAATTTCCCTGCATTCATGTTTGTGCCACTTTAATCTGCATCACTATTGCCTTCTCATTCAACTTTCTCTGTTTCAACTCAATCTCGTCACTACAGTACTGTGCGTACTGCAATACCTCATCAATCGGCTTCGCTTGCCAGCAATTCAAATGGCTCTTAATCATCTGGCTAATTTCAGGTCTCAATCCTTCAACAAATCTGAACACAAAATGAATCATGTTTTTTGACACAATTGTTTCTGTACCACTGTTATTTGTTTAAACGTCTGCAACAATCTCTCATAGTATGCTTGTATGGACTCCTTAGCTTCCTGTAATGTCCTGTCTATGCGCTGCCAATCAATATTTTTAGGTGAAATTCTGGTTTTCAAAAATTCACTCACTTTATAGTAATATTTCATCACCTCTGGAGATGGTGCACCTGTAATGGGGTCTCTCTCACTCCTTTGTCAGCCAATCTACGCTCCTCTTGCATTCAATCCATAGATCTGCTGGAACTACTAATTCTAATAGGATGTTCAAATCTTCCTACAGGCGAGTTTCACAAACCTATCTGTCTGCTGGTACCATTCTACTGGTTTCTCTCTCAACCTGGGATATTCATTGGTAAATGATTTAATGTCACCTCTGGTCCAAGGGACATTGACAAAATTCCCTCTTGGAATTTCACTCATTGGTAGAATTTTTACCGGGTCCTCAACCTGCTGCATATTTGCAGTAAGATTCCCAGAATTCCCTTTCTTCTTATCTCTTTTCTTTACCCATCGACCTTCCCATTTGTCCAATGCTCTCCATGTTTGGACACTTTGAAGTAACTCCCTAAGGTGTGCTTTCATTCCTGCAGATCTCTTGTGTTTGAAATCTTTTGAGTCAAAATCTAATCTGTAACTCTTCTTCAAGTGTTTTGTTCTATGCAGTACTTCTCTGCTAAGTCTGCTAGCCTTTGATGTACCTCACCCACTTCCTTTGTAATTTTTGGGCACAAGTATCGTAATTCTGTGTAAGATTCAAGTGGTTCACAGCCATAGTTCCTTCAAGAAGTTCACCCGCTTCCATCCCAAGTCTAGTATAGTTCAAGTATTCTTCTCCCCTAGAAGCACTTTGTGTACTATGTGGCTTATACGGCTTATCTAACCATTCGGTCAATTGTTGTGCTGTCAAACCTTGCAGTGAAATGTTGTTGGGCTGAGTATTTGGGAATGGTTGTACAGTTAGTTTTGTAGATTGTGGTGTTAGTAACTTCAGGCTAGGACTGATGTTTAACCCTGTTTCAGTATTCGGAGCGTCTCTGAAAGGACTAAGGTCTAACAAAGATCCTGTTCCATCAAAGGTCTGTCCCACAGGAGAGGCTACTCTGGCACTCTCATTAAGTCCTCCTTCCATTACATTCTGACCCAAGATTCCCTGGCAGTTTGTGTTGTTATTTCTCTGGCCAAACAATGACATGGCTGGACAAATGGTGACAGGTAAAGACACTGCATCTGGATTTAGTCTAACATTCGGGATTTGTGGGTGTATGATTCCTGCATTCTGACTCATCAGTACGACATCTCTGTCTGTGTTCCTGTTATAGGAGTGTACTTTGGTATTGTTTGTGTCTGCACTTGAGGCAGTAAGAGTAGAGTTGGCTCCGTCTGAACCAATGATGGTTTCGAGAAAAACTGTCCTGTTGGCATTATTATATTTGTTGCAGTTTCCACAATGGGCACATCAGGGTAAAGGGATATTCAGCTGGGGCATTGGGTTTTGAGCTGCCGACGTGGTAGGCAGATTTGGACAGCTCTGCTTTGGCCTCTGTGTCAGGTTAGGATTGGTCTGTACTGGACTCGCTGTCATGTTAACCGCTGTCAGTGCAGAGGGGTTCACACTAGTGCTCGGACCGCTCTCTTGTGCTGCATATGGTGGGGGATGATTTCTCAGTAACTGTAAAATGAACTCATCATCATCTGACTCTTCATAGAGTGTCAAAGATCTCCTAGACTCTTTTGATTTCTGCCCCCTCCTCCCCGGAGGGAGTTTGAGGTTTGTCTTTCTTGTAGCATTCTTTTCTCCTCTCTCACTTTCCTGTGTAAATGCAGGAAACAACTTAATTCCCTCTAAAAACTTGGGCCCTCATTACAACATTTGCGGTAACTACCGCCATGGCGACGGCCGCCAATATACTGCCGCCGTGGCTACCAGACGTCTACGCGTATTATGACCGCCGACGGTATTCTGCCAGGTATGCAGGTGGAATACCGCTGGCGGTCACGACGGCGGACGGCGGTAAGGCGGCACTGCTGACAGCAGCACCGCCACGCCAGCAAAACACCGCCGACCGTATCATGAGCAATGATAGGGCCTGGCTGTGTTTTGCTGGCGGACGCTGCTGCTGACAGCAGCGCTGCTTGCTGTCTCCAGCCAGAGGACCCCCTGCAAGCAGGTAAGTTGGGTTCTCCGACAGGAGAGGTGGGTCGTTGGTGTTGTGTGTATGTGGGGCGGTGTGTGTATGTTTTGGAAAGCGTGCATGTGGGTGTGAGTCGCGTTGAATGTGTGCGTGAATGACTTATTGTGAGTGTTGTGTGTTGTGAATGCATGCATGCGTTGGTGTGTGTTGCGGTGTGTAGGTATGTGGGCATGCGTGGGTGGTTGTGGGTATACGTGTGTGCATGTGTGTCTATGGGTGTGCGTGTGTATATGTGCGGGGGCAGGAGAGGGCGGGTGGGGGAGGACTCTGGGGAGGCGGCAGGGAGACCCCTATCAGTGCCAGGGAAGGGATTCCCTGGCACTGATAGTGCCTACCGCCATGGTTTTCATGGCGGTAAGTTTGGCACGAAAACCATGGCGGTAGGCCGGGTCATAATCCTGAGGGTGGGATTGTGACGGCCGCAGGGCTGGAGACTGAAGTCCCCAGCGTTACTGCCGGTCGGAGTGTTAAAGTGGAGGTCTTTGATGGCAGTAACCACCAGGGTCCAAATCCCATTTTTTTAACTACCGGCCTGTTGGCGGTATTAACGCTGCTTTAAGAACGACCAGCAGGGTTGTAATGAGGGCCTTGGTTCTCCAAAATCTCTGATCGATGTCCCATCTAGCCTCCGCTAGTGTTTTTTTTGCCTTTCTCATACTCCTCTCAAATTTGTGTTGCTGTTGCTCTCTGGCTACTAGTTCCCAAATTGCTAATGCATCGAACTGTGCTGGTCTCAGAGGAGTTTCAAATCATACAGCACCCTCCTCAAATTCTCTAAACTCCTCAAATTAAATGTTCTGTGGGCAGGAAATGCTAAACTCCCATCTTTCTCTGTCACCTTGCACCATTGTTTCAACCAAAGACATGGTGCAGCACCCTGTTCTTCGAATAAAATATAAGCATGTGTACCTTCTGGCAGTGCAATGTCTCCTATACTCATTGTAACATACGTATCTCCCCTTAGGGCACTCTTTAAATTTAATTTTTGCGACTTTATGTTATTTTCAATCAAATCAGGAAGTGACTTTCAATCCCAAAATCCTTTTCTCCAACCATCTCAACCAATTGCGCTTCACGGTTGTCCGCCAATCCGTGCGTGAACCTTTTCACTAACCGACCTATCCCATAGCCGCTCCAGTGACGTCACACTCACATGTACGGCGGCTGACAAAGTCTTTCGGCTTGTCCTCCTAAACTTGGATTCACACAAAACTAATGCAAAATCATTGCGAGCAGTAAACAAAATCAAAATCCAATTTGTCTGTTTAATACAGGTAAGGTAATATAATCGCTTCAAAAACCTTACAGATTTTTCACTGATGGCCTTTTGCTCTAGCAGCTACTCTTTCTTTCCCTGATTCGCAAGCAAAATTAAACCTGCAAATTTTACTCTCAACTGATCAATGGGTCTTTCCTGGTGCACATAGGATTCGCCAGATCTCAGTCGAAAAATTATTTCACCCACTTTGACTCGTGCCCTGACTTGTCGACCACGTCCAAGCGACCTACTAAACAGACAAATTACAACAAAACCAAGTGTCTCATACACTTTTCAATATACCCCGGAGTCTTAGACGTCGTAGGGTCCGTATACCAACAACCACATGGACAATGTTTTAGCACAATGCACCACACACGTGAGGTTCGACGACTTCCCTACTCTCACACTGCAGAGTTTGCAAACTCCTTCAAAAAGTTCATTTGTGGAGTACACAAACTCCCTAAACCCTCACAGACATCACAATTCACCTGCGAATCGCATAAGCTTTGCAAACATAAAACCTATTGCATTCACACTGTCACTATAAGGCCGAGAACATATTCAAACAATCATTGGCACGCTCCAAGGTACTGGGAAAGTCATCCTATGTTCCTAGGGACACATTCTTTCTCCACTTTCTATCATCAAATCTGAAAATCCAAACTTTCACCAATTTCTCCTACCCAATCTGCGACCTCTGGGTACCTGCTATTTCAAGATTATTTTCTACGGGGCAAAATGCTTTATGATGGGCTCTTAAGGAGGCGAACCATCTTACTCTTCTACTTCTCACTATAGGGCAAAAGCAATTTGACTTATGGTGATGGGCTCTTAAGGAAACTAACCATGTACTGGGCTTTTATGATGGGCTCCTAAGGAGCCTAACCATCCTCTGCTACCATCTCTGTTAGCATGTCTTACCCTATTTGGTTTCTTAACTCTGATTTATAAGGAGACTCGTTAGAGGTTCGATGGACCTTTTGACTGCGCTTAGAGTAGTTCCCACCATAAGACTCAAATTTCAATACCAATCGATAACAATATCAATCAATAGAATTAATAATCTGGGGAGTCAGTAATTTCCACGCACCATCACCCCTTTGGCCATGAATAACCGCACCTTTTCTTAGAATGTTTATTTCCCTATATTAATAATGCTTATATCACGTAACTTAGTCTTAAAATCAAATGATAAACATACAGTAACAATACTGGTTGACCGAATCTTCTAAAGAATCTCAATTTAATCAATGTATGGATCACAACACATTCCAGTACAAATCAATAACAAGCATAACTGCAATAGAAATAGCATACATTTAGATTCAGCAAAGAAAAGACATCAACTGTTGTTAATATTTAGCAAGCTCTTCTGTGAATGTCCTAGCTAACCTTCTGATTAGAATAACATGTTTGGGCTTCCTGCAAAACAATTTAGTCAACACAAATTTGAAAAACATCTAGCTGTGGCTCTATCAAAATTTGCGGTCGGTACCTAGAAACAAAAGATAAATTACATCATCAATAACATCATGCTAGTACCTCTCCTCAGTATGGATCAGCACGCTGTGGCTGTCTTTGTTAACTGGACATCTGTTCAGTCAGCATCAGCATCAGAACATAGCAATAAAGTTCAACATAGAATTTCTCTAAGAAAAGCATCAAGGCAAGTACACCTCATCAGTGAAGAAAGAAACAGAAGTCTCTAGAATGGGTATAATTGGAAAGTGCTTCTCAGCAAAAGGTTAAGAAAGGGTGGGGTTCCTTTTTTCTATGCAGTTAGGCTACTTTAAAATCATCCAGGACACTTTCCATGTTGCCATTGGCCAAACAATTGTATGTTTACATTTAGTCCAATAAAAGTAGAACTTCAAATCAAAGATATAACTAAACTATCTTTCACATGTCGATGATTGGCTCCTCTTCTCCTGTTCCCGTTGTTGGGCTCGTCAGGTAACAATTTTGTATTGCCTTGTATTCCAGTCAGTGCATCCATTGTTGGTACCTGGGAGTGTCACCTTTACACACACTAAAATCAACAAAATATCAATACTTAGTATAACATTTTCTAGCAAGCATTTCTCATGGGAAAGAGAATTTAGCTACTAGCATTCTGCCAGTGCGATGAAAAAAACACAAACCTAATTCTCTATGCGGCCATTTTGTGTTACTCAGTTGAGTAATGCAACTTGACATGAGGCAGTACAACTAGGCCCAAGACCTCACTAACTTAAGGCATACAATTAATAAAGCAAATACATAATACATGACCATTAATATGACATACTACTACATTAATCTAAATATGAGCTTGATATTTCATTTTAATAAGCAGTTAATAAGAACACTTTGTGATTACTGTCTGTCACTCAAGTAGGCACATTTTCAAAGTTTTGCATTATTTTCCCTATAATAATTCATTTTCTATTCAGACTGAGCATTCAGAATAGATAAATATTTATTAGTAAAATTCTGCGTTAACAGGTGTCAAGTTGAAATCTCTTGTACAATAGGCATGAATAGAGATTGACTAGTTTGAGTCTTGCTGAGCATGTTTGTCAAAAGTACACTGATCCCCGGCTTGCACTCAATGAATAGCCATCTGCTATTCTGAATGGCCCTCAAGACCTGGCTGTTTGAATAAGCCTCTGAGACCTGAAAGCGCCTGGATACCTTATCTGGTGATTAGCCATGCTTTATAAATCCTGATTGATTGATCTGCTAAGCTTGTGTTTCATTTATAAATCACAATCTAAAGAGCAGCACTCCCCCCTCAATCTGTGTGCTAAAAAAATATAATTAGAGGTTCAGGGAAATGGTTAATCATTGGCTGCTCAACACCAAGTGGCAGAAAATGCTCCTCTACTCAGTAATCAACAGCATCATGTCACCTGCATGTAGATCCATGCATAAGAAACAATTTAAACAAATAAACAATTCAACCACCCACGCAGTCATATTCAGCCACCTTCACCCAAACACTCCAGTTCAGCCACCCTTCGACTTATTTACCCAATCCATATTCAGCCCACTCACTAACATACACCCTCCTCTTCTCCACTATTGAGATATTTTTAAATAGGCATTATAGAGCACTGCATGTTACGCTCACTGCCCTTCAGAGCACTGGTTAATTTGTACTGGTGGTGGACGGTGGGCCCCAACAGCATTTATTTGATAGCACCGGGACTCCTTGGATTCTTCCTGCAGTAAGTCCTTAATTGAAAGATTTTCTGGTTGTGTCCAACACAGGCTGCCTGTCCTTGGATCTCCCTTCCCAGAGACCTCTCCCCAAGCCAGATATTCATGGTGTTCAGTTTCCATTGTGTTGAGTGCACGTCTGGCAATGCTCTCTAGAGATGCCAGTGCCACTTGCTTGCACAGCCCAAACAAGAGGACTGGTTAATTGATTAAGGCCCACCTTGTCTTGCCTGGCCTCCTATTAGTTTGAAGGTGTGTTGCCTAGGACGTCTCAGATGGGGCTGGGACAGGTCATGCAAGACCCGCTGCAGAACTTGAAGTCTAATAGGAATTCTCGTTGACCCACCCTTGTACCTAAGAGCATGGATCAGAGTCCAGCAATGTCCTCTCCAGGCTCCAGCAAAACACCCTTACTCCTCTTTGCACCCACTAGCACAAGCTAATAAGAGCAGTTTATATTTCACTTATTCCACACTAGTTAGTTTTGCTGATATTTGGCTTCATTTTGAAGTAAAAGGACTATGCCATCCAGTGCTGCTGCCACCTGGTACCCCCTGCCCCACTAGACCAAACACGGGGACATCAACCCAGTACTGCACCAGCTTTTAGTTGCTTTTTCTCCTTCCATGAATTTGGTGCCGTAACCAGTACTGCACATTCTAGTTGTCCAGCAGTGACCAGTACTGCACCGCCCTTGTGCAGGGAGAGAGTACAAGGCTGTGCACTATCTTTGTCACCTTCCCTGCCACTCCCTTCCCCACCCACCCTAACCAGGTCAGCTCAGTAATCAGTACAGCAATTTCTCTCCCTCTTTATGAGGTTGAGCAGTAACCACTACTGGTCAGGCTGCTGTAAATGCCTTGATATCTTCTCCAGGTGCCCCAATCAATCCCTGCCCACACTCTGGGATAGTGTGCTAATTTGTTTATTTTCGCCCCAGCTGAAACCTTTAGTTTGATTTTGATTCTGTTGGTGGGCATACACACACACAAAGCAGGAACGTATTCCTTGGTGCTGCTAAAATAAAATAATGTAGGAAAATAATGAGTAATCAGAGGAGAAAAGCAAGAAGCAATGGTTTGTGAGCGAGATAGAAAATGGAAGTTGAGAGATGAGACAGAAGGGAAATTATTTTTTTCCACCTAGCCCGCTTCTTAGAGATGACGGCACCAGGAAAATACGAACTAGTTTCAATTATAGCAATTAACAAACTCACAAGTAGTCAGCCAATGGCAGGTCCAGGTATTCATCCCTGAAAAGCTGCCTTCCTCAACTTCCTTCTTGATCTATCAATCAATCAATCAGGAATTTGTAAAGTGGACTACTCACCCGTAAGGGTCTCAAGGCGCTGGGGGTGGGGCGGAGTTGCTGCTACTGCTCGAACAGCCACGTCTTGAGAAGTCTCCTGAAGGTAAGGAGGTCTTTGGTCTGACGCAGGTGGGTGGGAAGAGTGTTCCAAGTCTTGGCAGCGAGGTGCGAGAATGATCTGCCGCCGGTTGTAGTTCAGCGGATGTGTGGGACGGTTGCGAGGGTGAGGTCGGTGGAGTGGAGATGCTGGGTCGGGGTGTAGAAGGAGAGCTGTCTGTTGAGGTATTCTGGTCCTGTGTTGTGCAGTGCTTTGTGAGCGTGGGTGAGGAGTTGGAAGGTGATTCTCTTGTTGACCTGGAGCCAGTGCAGGTCTCTCAGATGGCCTTTGATGTGGCAGTGGTGGGGGATGTCCAGGATGAGGCGTGCGGAGGCATTCTGGATGCGTTGCAGGCTCTTCTGTGGTTTGGCCGTGGTTCCTGCATAGAAGACATTGCTGTAATCCAGTTTGCTGCTTATGAGGGTGACTGTTCTTCTGGTTTCAGTGGGGATCCATTTGTAGATCTTTCAGAGCAAGTGTAGGGTGTTGAAGCAGGAGGAGGAGATGGTGTTGACTTGCTGGGTCATGGATAATGTGGAGTCCAAGATGAATTCTAGGTTGCGTGCATGGTCAAGGGAGTCAGAGCAGATCCGAGAGTGGCAGGCCACCAGGAGTCATCCCATGCTGAGGGGGTGGAGCCGAAGATTAGGACTTCTGTTTTGTCAGAATTGAGTTTGAGGCATCTGTTCTTCATCTATTCGGCGATGGCCTACATTTCTTCGTGGAGGTTGGTTTTGGCGAGGGAAAGGATCAGCTGGGTGTCGTCGGCGTATTAGATGATGTTGAGGCTGTGGGATCGGGCGATGTTGGCAAGCAGGGCCATGTAGACGTTGAAGAGGGTCGGGCTGAGGGACGAACTCTGGGGTACGCCGCAGATGGTTTTGGTGGCTTCCGAGCAGAATGGGGGGAGCGGACTCTCTGAGTTCTGCCGGTAAGAAAGGAGGTGACCCAGTCCATTGCTCTGTCGTGGATTCCTGCATTGCTGAGGCGTGAGCATAGGATGTGGTGGCAGACGGTGTCGAACGTGGCCGAGAGGTCCAGGAGTAGGAGGGCCGCGGTTTCGCTGTTGTCCTGTATGGCTCTGATGATGTCGGTGGTGGCGATGAGGGCAGTTTCGGTACTGTGGTTGCTGCAGAATCCTGATTGTGAGGTACTGGGTTTTTCAGAACCGGTACTGATCCGGTAACCCAGTGGTGCCAGGGTACACCCAAAGACCTCGGGTACTTTCCTGATTCAGACCACAGAAACTCAGAGTCTTCTAGGTGAAGTCAAAGATCGAATTTATTGGCTGCAACCAAGTAACAAGCGTCCTAGAAGTACAACAGCACGGTTTGTATGTTCTCAGGAGACTGTGTCAATGCAAAGTCAGGTTTCCTTATATACAGTTTTTTAAGCTTCAGGCAAACATTCTTGACATTTTGGTTGGTCATTCACATGTTTTCACTACAAAGGAAAAAACAGTGTCATGATGAAACCTCATATTTCATGTCATCCAACCCATAATAAATTACCCGGCAAGGCCTAGTTTTTTACATCAGATAAGTGTGGACCCCCAATAAAAACAGGCACCTCCCCCTCGTAAAGTAAGAAGAAGAAAAGAGCAGGTGCAGGTGTGAGCAAGATTAGGCAGGGTGTGTGAGCGATAATAAGGGTTTTATGGCATGGTGTGCCTTGATGCTATCTGATTCGGCCACTGGGAGAGGGACTGACCAAACAGGTTTGGCCTGAGGCAATGGTTCCAGCTTGCCCAGGTCAGAGAAAAGTCAATCAAGGTGTACGTGTCCTTGGAATCAAACCTGACTGTATTATAAGCCTATGTGAGGGCAACTTTTAAAAATGGCTGCCGTGTATAAAATGGGAGCCACGAGTGCAGGACGAAAATGGCGATTTCGAGGTGAAAACGCTGCTGGAATTGAGCGAAAATGCTCATGCTCAGTGTACTAGTCATTCTCGGTCTTTTGATACTAAAATCGTACTGCTGTGGCAAAGTAAATTACATGGGTCCAGAATTTTTAGAACCACAAACCCTCCTTTTGCCCTTACATAGGCAATAAACCTATTCTCATGCTAATCTGAGTCCAGGTCTATGTTTCTAAAATCGTTGAGATGTTGCTGGAGCAAAATTCTAGTACTTGGTAACTCTCTTCTGGACAGGTCTCCTCGAACATGAAGTAGCACAAAAGGCCACATATGGCAGGACAAAATAAGGAATACCTCTATCTGCAGTATGTGGCATAAGATCACACACCCAGCAATTAGTGATGTTCACTACTAACTAGTGTTGATGCAGAAGCTGTACAAAAGAATTGCTTACGAATTCTGATCTTCTAACCTGCTCATGTTCAGGAAAAGAGTGAGAAGAGTGCAAAGAAACAATAGTAGGAAAAGACATAGGTTGGGAAGTGGGTGCAGAAGTCAATTGAGTAGAGAAAAACAATCCCACCCATAAATGACAACGTCATGTTTAAAAGACACTAGAAAACACGTTATTAAGAACATATAGACAACGGGAGAAAGTAGTGACCACTATTACAAATGAAATAATAATTTTTCACAACCCTAACTAAAAAGCAAATCCTAAAATTATCTAGTAACATTTTTAGGGCTCCTCTGCATTTCAGTAATTTTTGTATGTTCAGGTGGAACAGTGGTGACTCTCATCAATGCTCTAAGGTGAAAAGGGGGTACTCTTTCCACAGAAAATGGACTTTATTCTGCTTTTACTGAACAGAATAGTACTTTAAAACAATGCCAGCAAAACAATCAGTCTCCTAACACCTAGTCTATACAATCACACGGAAACCTCTTGTGAAACCAACTATGCCCAGAGTCCGTTCAAAAAGCCTCTCTGGCAGGCTTCTATTGTCCATCAAATTTTCTTTTGTTGTTTTCTTTCGCATGGGCCTCTCAATTCAGGCCTCTTCATGAGAAAAGTACTGCTTAGTTGGAGTGCCCTCCTGGCAAACACCCACAGCTCACTCGAAAGTCTCAATGTCTTAAAGCAATGCACCAGTGTCTCTCCTCTGTGGCAGACACTACAAACAATGTGCTCTTCATTGATCAAGGGCACAAATCATCTCGTGCAGACCCAAGCACCATTAATTGGGAAATAGCTCAAGCTCAGCAGCACTTTCAGACTCCAACACTCATTATTTAGTGTCAGAGGACGCTCAAGCTGCTCTTTCATGGGCACCACAATATAGTGCCTTTTTCCAAACTTGAAATCTCCGGTGCACTGCCCTTCTTCCGTTGGAGCAAAGAAAAGGGGGTGTGTGGCCAAAACTCAGGCCAAGGGGCTCAAGGGATTGCACACTGTCAGAGGTTACCAGCACATGACAGGTAGAGAAATGAAACCTCAAAACAGCTCTGCCATCAACAACAGGAATCCTTCTCTTTAGCTCTTTTACACTGAAACTTTGGTTTTGTGATGTCCAACGCCGTCTGATGGAGCAAGTACGATACCATGCGCTGGCGATCGCTGTCCAGCTTTGCTACTTTCTGGGTGCTGAGACTGTAGGGCCAAGACGTCCGTCTTTCATCTGTAGCTGTCACTGATGGGAATTAGGCTTAAATCAATGTCCTGCAGGTTATTATGACTTGATACCCGCAGAATCTAGTGACGTAGGAAATGTGCCACAGTTGTTAGTTTCCTTCAATTTAGTACAAAAACAGTTCATGGTTTTTAACAAGGGGACTGCAAGCAGGTGGTCTGCAATCTTCAAAGGAGTAGCCATACACCATGGGCATAAAATACAAAGACAAAGGCAGAAGGGCAAAACAGGGTCTCTAGCATCTTTAATTGGGTTCTTTCCATTATTCTCTGCCATCTATAGCTACATGAGAATTCTATCTGAATGGATTTCCTCACACAGTGGCATTGTCTAATGGGGTAAACACATATTTTCCTCAATGATTAAGTCTAGGTGTTCCTCCTTATCTTAGAACATCTCAATAGAGAAATCACATGATACCGATTATCAGGGACATGTAGAAACCTTCCTTTAAAAACTGTGCATCAGGTGCACTATGCAATACACAGGCTAATAGTCAAATTTGCAAACAAAAAGACAAGAACGAGAGGGTCCTGACATTTGCATGATTAGGACACATCTGATCCCACCAAAAATTAAAGTAACAGGAACAGAAGGGAACCGAAAACCAAATTAAAATAGACATTGAAAATTTGTCATGTTCAAAAAGGTAAACATAAGATATCTCCTATTGAGATGGAAAACTTGTCTTACTATAATATTGAGTCAGTTAACCAGTCTATCGCTACCCTGACAGTCAGGCTGGAAAACATTGAAGCAGGCCTAAGGCAAATTCTTGAAAACCAGTCTGGTCATACCAAAGGGAATTATACATAACATGGGGGTCCCTGGTACATCACTGCAATCTGGAAATGTGAACCTGAACAATACATCAATAAAAATAAAAGGGCTGACTGGTGAAAGGAATTCGAAAAAGAGAAATGGGACTAGGACATAGCTAAAATCTCAATAACTAAGCATGATGCGACATTGGTCAGGGGAAGTAACAAAAGAAAAAAATCTATAGGAAGAACAAAAAATTATTTGGGTGATAGTCAGGCATGTGACACAACACCGAGAGTACGGGTGATACACAAAGGCCAAAGTTACACAAATTTTAACTCTACCGTTGGCGACTACACCATATACGGTACTCCTAGCTAATGTTTCAGTTCCTTCTTCAGGAAAAAATGAAAACCTGGTTTTCTTTTAAGAAACAAAAGCCATATGCTACTTAGGAAACAGAACATAATTAACTAATGTAATATAGAAATTAGGCCACCTTGAGTCACAGATCTATAATTTCATCCTTAGGTCCAATCAAGGCTACATAAATGTAGGCCTGCCTGTTCCTTTAAGGGAAGGGGCAGTAACGTGACAAACTGCAGGTGACGCACTTTGATCCTGTATATCTCTTTTTATTTTCCTTCAATACCATTATAGCCAAATTGACATGCACTGGTGAAGTGTTGTCTCTTATGTTCACAGCATGAAATATCATTATCTGTGGAATTTAGTAACCAAAACAAGTTCAACCAACTGTTGCGTAGCGATGGGCATCGTCATGACCATCCCCTCACAACACAGGGGAGCTTATAATAGTATCAAAAGCAGCAACAAACATGCAAAAAACAAATAAAAAATAAAAAATAATAAAAACGCACAAAACGTCAAGCCATCAGATATACTTGCTGTGTATCAAGCACAAAAAGCATAGACAAAACAATAGCATGTGTGAATAAGCGGTGACACACAACACCATGTCATGTACTTTATGCACTGTAAACCTGCAGCCCAAAACCCAATATTTGGGCCTGTTTAATTTGTCAGGTTTAAAATCCTTACCCTCCTTTTGACAGTAGATCACCAGGCAATGGAAATCTGCTGTCAAATATAACTTTACTGTTTCTCTTCTAACATACAGGACCAGCAAGAACAATTCATGATAGGACCAAATACACAAAAATAAATTTCCATTACTTAACTGTTACCCTCTTGTCAGTTACTTCGCAACATCAAGCCACCTTAGTTTTACCTTTCTTAAAGTAAAAATTGTTACACTGACACTCCATATTAATTTGGCACCTACAATTTCCACTGTGAAAAAAAAGTCTTAATTGGCAAATCGTTCTCATTAAGGCATGTAGCCTTCAAAATTTTAGAAAAGGGCTGCATCTTATTTTCTGTCTAAGACTTAATGCAACACTTCGTTTTCTGTCAAATAAAAGCAACTAGCAGGCATCATTTTATTTTTTTAGAGCGGAGACACAAATGTATCAGTTCTGCAGAGCATTTAACATGATGTTGGGATCTTCGAAGAAACCCCTTTTTTTTATATTTTCCCTTTGGAATTAAGTTCTTTAATTGTATTGATGTTCTTCTGGAGAAACCAGAAATCCCACTTTTAGAGGCCCGTAGGGTCATTCTGCATTTCACAGAGACAAGGCCCTAATTTAAAAGGTCACAAGTGTCAACATGACAGCCTCCTCCATCGTTCATGGGAAAACTAAAGATAGCATCTCAGCAGCGTGACTTGAGCCAGCCTCTGTAGCTCTCCTAGCTTCTGCCACTCTGAATCTGTCAAAGACAGTAGGCCTTCCTATTTTCCTTATAACCTGCAATAACTCACTCAATTTAAAAAAATAATTTTTCCTTTTTAGGCGCTAAAAAAAATTAGCTCTATTTCCAGATTATTAAACTACATTTACTGTGAATAATTAACAAACCTTAATAACACACATACCAGTTGTTAGAATAAATGCTTTTTGCAATCCCATGCAATGGTACATATTTCATCAACCTCGAATGAATGAATGTCTCAGTAGGCCCAGCTGAAGTTAGAACCTTCAACTTTGATATTAAAACAAGCCTTTGTACTGGCACATTGACTCATTGAATCACAAGAAGGCACAACCTGCAAATATATATAAAATCTAAATGTATGCATTTACTGAAGCCTGAGACACTTTAAAAAGTACTCTGAATGAAAGAAAATGCAGTTTCAACAGTGCTATTGCCCAAAATCGACTTTGATATTTTAGGCATTAAAAAATCAATATCCTACAATTTTCTTGCATAATATGCATTACCAGAATGTCTATTACACAATCCATGAGTCAGCCATTGAAAATATTAACTTATACTTTATAGAAATGAGCTTGTTTGTTGCTGCGCCAAGGGAAAATTGCACATACAAATGTCATTTTAGCGGTGCAACATAACTTAAATTAAATTTTAATGCTAGGAGGTCATAGTATAGGTATTAAGCTTTATAAATATTACAAAACGATTTTGAAAGGCACTTATTTTTTTTAATAATTTTCCCATAATTAATAATTTTCTTTAAAAAAAAAAAAAAAAAAATATTCTTTTTTTGGTGATAATTCCACATATAAAAGCAAGCTGCATCCCTTGCCTATTATTTGGGATACATTAACTCACAAGCTTAAGCGCATAAGCCTAACTTGAAATGCGTCACATTTTTGCGCCACTTTCATTTAAAAGGAAGGTAATGCAAAATTCCACCCGTGTTTAACTGGGAAAGTGCTGGCTGAATTGAACATTCCTATCAAATATACTGCAGTTGAAAAGTTTGCCTGTGAACATCTAATACAATGCATCTAAGAAAAATGCTGTAATTTTTTTTTTTTTTTTTGCAAAAATAGATAATTTTTTTTTTTTTTTTTTTTTGGGGCCCTATTTATATCTATTGAATGTGTTTTCTAATTTATTAAGCATTTAACTGCAGTTTTGTATATGTGCACAATTGCTCATTCTATAAATTAAAAAGCAACATATAGCTATGTTAGCACATCACATGGTTCATTTCTGGATTTTTTCTAAGTTTCTACTTAATATTAATTAACCAACATTTTACTTAACAAACTGAAAACATCAAGAAGACCCACAAACACACATTAAGCTCCTTTCAGATATAAACAGAAAACACTCAGGACACACAATACAGCGCGCTTTAGCCATTTTTCATAAATAGCGCCGTCGCAATTTACTTACAGAACCGTTTGCAGATCCTAGTTGTAAGTCATATTTACAAGAGAAAAGAAAACTTTTCTCAATAGTGTTCCAAAAAACTGCAAAAACAGCCTCACAGACATTTATTTCCAAGAATAGCGGACCCATACTTTATTAAACGTGATGGGGCCCACGCCGTGCTTCACATATAGTTCATAGGTTGGAGTTCCAATCGGAGGAACCGGACATGAGTCCTCCAACCGGGAGTCCCTTTTACAACCAAGACAAAACAAATTTCCAAGTCTGCTAAGACCAGGCATCTTCGCTCACTAGTCTAGCTTCAAACTTCAAAGGATTATCGTTTACGATAGTCTCGTGAATACACGAGTCCTTCGGCTTTGGTACTTGCAAGTTCCAAATCAAAGTGAATCCGAAGGGATACCAAACCAAATGTCCAACTAAGGACCAAACCAAGTGTCCAACTAAGGACTGGGAGACGCTCCACTTATACTTAACTGAAAATATCGATGACGTCACCAGAAGACTCGTCTTATAGTTTCGCTCTACCAAACATCAAGGGTCCAAATCAGGGCGATAGCCAGGGCAGCAGTCCTTCGTAGCCGTCGGGAAGCGGGGAACCTCGCAGCAAAGACTTTCGGACCACGTCGACATGCAGGGGTCGATGAAGTGGCGGCCTTCCTCCATAATTTTCACACGAAGCTCCTCACGGACCTCAGGCTTGGACCGGTACCGCTGGTATCGCCCCACGTTGGGCGCCAACTGAGGTACTGGGTTTTTCAGAACCGGTACTGATCCGGTAACCCAGTGGTGCCAGGGTACACCCAAAGACCTCGGGTACTTTCCTGATTCAGACCACAGAAACTCAGAGTCTTCTAGGTGAAGTCAAAGATCGAATTTATTGGCTGCAACCAAGTAACAAGCGTCCTAGAAGTACAACAGCACGGTTTGTATGTTCTCAGGAGACTGTGTCAAAGAAAAGTCAGGTTTCCTTATATACAGTTTTTTAAGCTTCAGGCAAACATTCTTGACATTTTGGTTGGTCATTCACATGTTTTCACTACAAAGGAAAAAACAGTGTCATGATGAAACCTCATATTTCATGTCATCCAACCCATAATAAATTACCCGGCAAGGCCTAGTTTTTTACATCAGATAAGTGTGGACCCCCAATAAAAACGGGCACCTCCCCCTCGTGAAGTAAGAAGAAGAAAAGAGCAGGTGCAGGTGTGAGCAAGATTAGGCAGGGTGTGTGAGCGATAATAAGGGTTTTATGGCATGGTGTGCCTTGATGCTATCTGATTCGGCCACTGGGAGAGGGACTGACCAAACAGGTTTGGCCTGAGCAATGGTTCCAGCTTGCCCAGGTCAGAGAAAAGTCAATCAAGGTGTACGTGTCCTTGGAATCAAATCTGACTGTATTATAAGCCTATGTGAGGGCAACTTTTAAAAATGGCTGCTGTGTATAAAATGGGAGCCACAAGTGCAGGACGAAAATGGCGATTTCGAGGTGAAAACGCTGCTGGAATTGAGCGAAAATGCTCATGCCTAGTGTACTAGTCATTCTCGGTCTTTTGATACTAAAATCGTACTGCTGTGGCAAAGTAAATTACATGGGTCCAGAATTTTTAGAACCACAATTGGGAAGGGCCCAGGGTGCTGTTCTGCTCGAGGAGGTGGGTTAGTTGTCTGTTGGCAGCCTTCTCAATTACTTTTGCTTAGAAGGGGAGCAGGGAGATAAGCCGGAAGTTCTTGAGGTCCTTTGAATCCTCCTTGGATTTTTTGAGGAGGGCGTTGATCTCGGCGTGTTTACAGCTCTCTGGGAAGGTGGCGGACTCGAAGGAGCTGTTGATGATCTTCTGCAATTGGAGTGCGATGACGGAGCTTGCTTTGTTGAGGATGTGGTGAGGGCAGGGGTCAGATGGAAAGCCAGAGTAGATGGTGTTCATGATTTCGATGGTGTTGTTATCGATGACGGGGGTCCAGGAGAGCTGGAGGTTGGTCGGAGGTGAGTCTGTGGTGTTGGTGGTTGCCGGGGGGTCTGAGTGTTGAAGCTGTCGTGGATGTCTGCAATCTTGCGGTGGAAGTAGGAGGCTAGGGAGTTGCAGAGGTCTGGAGATGGCAGGATGTTGTTGGTGTTGGAGCTGGGGTTGGAGAGTTCCTTCACGATGTTGAAGAGCTCCTTATGGCTTGTGCGTTGTTGTTGATTCGGTATTTGAAGGCAGTTCTTTGGCGGTTCGGATGAGTTGGTGGTGTCTCCAAATGGCGTTTTTGAAGGCTGTGTGGTTGTCCAGAATCTGATCTTGGTGTCACTTCCTTTCGAGCCTTTGGCAGGTTTGCTTAGATTCGTGGAGGTCAGTGGTAAACCAGAAGGCCTTTTTGTCTGTGCGTCTGTTGGAGGGATTCTTGATCAGGGCGAGAGTGTTGACACAGTCGTCGATCCATTGCCTGATGTTGCGGGCAGCTGGATCAGTGTTGGTGATAACGATGGGCGGGTTCCGGGAGAGGGTCGCGATAAGTTGGTCTTCGGTGACTTGTTCCAACTGCGGTTGGGGATCCGTTGTGGGTGGTGGTGTGTTGTGGGTTTCTTGAAGGAGAAGTGGATCCAGCAGTGATCTCTCCAGTGGAGTTCGTGGTGTGACTGAAGGAGACATGATTGCTGGTGGAGAAAATAGGGTCAAGTGTGTGTCCTGCGGAGTGGGTCAGTGTTGTGACGAGATGTTTGAGGCCGAGGTTGGAGAAGTTGTTGAGAGGATGGTGGTGTTGTTGTAAGTTGGTGTTCTTGAGGTAGAAATTTAAGTCCCTGAGGAGTATGTCGTCAGTGGATGCGAGAGCGTGCACGCTGATGACATCGGTGATGGAGTCACTGAACTGCTGTTGGGGGCCGGGGGGCCTGTAGACAAGGGTCCTTCGGGAGGGTGGTGTTTGGGTCAGTGTGGATCTGGAAGTGGAGGTGTTCGGCGGTGCTGAGGGTGTCTTCAGTGCTGATCGTGATCCTGAGGGTGTTCTTGTGGATGATGGGGATGCCTCCTGCTGGTTTGTTGGAGCGGTCCCTGCGGATGATCTTGTAGCCGTCCGGGGTGGCTATGACGATGTCACACACTGAGGAGGAGTTCATCCAGGTCTCGGTGAGGAAGGCGACATCTGGGGGGGCTGAGTTGAGTAGATTCCATAGCTCTACTGCGTGTTTGTGGACGGAGAGAGTGTTGAGGAGGCTACATCTGAGATGGTTGCATCCTGCCTTGGTGGGTGGGTCTTTGGCGTGGAGGCTGGTGAAGGTGCCATTCCGGCAGGAGAAGGGTCCGCGGGTGGTCTGTGGGAGGCTTGAAGGAAGGCGGGAGAGCAGGCGGTGCTGAGGGCATGGAAGGTGGTGGCGTCGTAGTGAAGATTTGCGTGGTGGCAGTGGGGGGGGCATGAGCCAGGGGTTCCGGTGCTGGGCACGATCCAGCCGCGGACGGGTGCAGACGGGCTTGCCTTTGGAGCGCCAGTGGCTCGGCCGCAAAGCGGCCGCCATTAAGTAGGGAGGTGGGGGGAAGGAGAGGACAGCTGGGAGGCAGGGCAAAAAACAGCACAAAAAAGAGGGCAGGGCTGCGGGGGCAGCAGCGGCGGGAGTGCAGGGCGAGAGAGCGGAGGGGGCGGGGCAGCAGCAGCGGGGAGAGAGAGAGGGGCGAGAGCGAAAGGAGCACAAAAGAGACAGACACAGAAGAGAAAGCAGAACAGAGAGCAAAGCAGAAAAAAGGAGGAGAGAGGCAGGGGGCAGCCTAGTAGGAAAGCAGAGCTCTACCACTAGACACCAGGAAGGAGGCGCAGGCAGAAGCCTGTGGGTGGAGGAGGGCCTTGAACTCCTGACAGGTGTCAGGAGTTCAGAAGAGCGAGGGATGAGGGCTCTACTTCCCAGGTGGAGCCACGGGAGGCAGAGCAGTGCACTGACCAGGTTTAGTTATGAATAGAATGAGGAAGTGGAAGTAGAGTATGTGGCATTGCCAGCCATGTCTTCTTGCTTTGACACATTTTCAATATAGTGTTAGACTGCTTGTGGCCTCTAGATGTGGGTGGATCTGTCATTAAATCAGAGAGTCTTGTGGCACCAGGAACCAGGGCATCATGGCCACACCGATTAGCAATGCAACGGTGTCTGCAATAATTTAGCAATAGACTAGATAGTCAGTCAGGAGGCCACTGATTTGCACTCCAAAACATTTATCTAAGGGGCACCTTGCAAAAGTTGTTAAGTGCTCCTGTAGGGGTTGTTCCCTCTCCTAGAGTGTATTCAAATAAATGGGGTGGCCATCATATTTAATCCTACTTTGTTAAGTAGCATGTTTTACTCTTTTTCCTCTGGGACATGCTGATTTGTGTTTCTGTAAAAAAAAAGGATTATTTGAGGTAGGTGACTGCCCACTTCAAGGAATAATCCCAACCCTTGTCAGGGTAAACTCTCAAAGTAACTAAATAAACCTGAGCTCTATCCCCTGACAGCTATGTCACAGAGCATTGAGACTTAACCAAGAATCAATGTGTAATATATTTATGCATTAGCAAAACAATAATAAAATCAAAATGCAATAAAAATCTCAAACCAAATTAGGAAACTCTAATAAACAAAATGACACTAAAATGACAAAAATACAACAAATGCAACTGGATATATGAATTTTAAATTATTTAAGCAGAAATATCACCAAGAGAAAGTAAAAACTTAATGATAGTCAATGGTCAAGTTAAATCGGCACCTAGGCATAATTTGATGCGGACTGTGCTGGAGTGTGGGTTGGATACATCACCAGGCTCGTCCTGATCAGAGATTTTACCTTGTAACTTAGGTCCTGATTTAGAATTCAGCGCCAGGTTGCTCCCTCAAAAACGGGACAGATGTCCGACCTTCTTATTAAAAGTGCCACTGGATATAATGCATTTGTAATAAGGCAGATGCAATATTTGTAACGTTTGTGATGAAGCAACCTGTCCACCGAACTCTAAGTCAGGTCCTTAGTCTTTTAACTCCCAACAAATCACAGGAGTACACGTTTAAGACCCTGAGACCTCAGGCAGAGGCACTTGAGACTACAGGACCTCAGGCAGAGACACTCAAGACTGTCAGGGTGCAAGGCAGATGACAATAGTGAAACCCAGTCACAATCGAGTTGATACTGGTCAGCTGGGCATCTGTATTAAAAGACCAGTTGAAGCTTGTTGTACATAGGAGATCAGCAATTGCTGCGAATTTATTACTAAATTTTGGTGCTGTAGCACACAGTAATTTACAGCACATTTTCCATTTAAGTGGCAACAAGAGTTTTACTGGCATGCAGTTTTACTGATAAAACTATATAGTGTACAAATGATAATGTGTGAAAATTGTATTTCAGTAAAATGTTATCATTTGCACATCACCAAGCAAAGTGCCTTGATTTTTTTTATCCTTTCATCTTTGTTTGCATCACACTTCAGAATTACAAAAAAGTGCCCTTCATTTGGGCTTCCCTAAATGCTAATATATTTTGCAATATTTGTGCAGTTCATTTACAGGTATTTTAATGTTTTTGAGTGTTTGATCAAAACTGAAATGTTGCAGCCTTTCCTTTCACACGCCCTGTACTCCAGCAGGATTGTCAAATAATCCACTCTACAAAAGCCTCTAATTTAGCGGTCAGAGAAAGAAAATCAAACATCAGTCTCGATGATAAAGGAAACAGCCACAATTTGCCAGTAAACACATTCTGACATTGGGCCTCTGCCGTTAAACGGACAGCAAATGTGACAAGATACAAACAAAACCTAAAGAGATCTTTATGGCACTTCTGAACTCCTGCAAGGTTATTTTGGGGGTGCTGTAGCATCCCCATCACCGCTACTTCCAGCACCTATGGTCATGGGTACAAGAGGGAGTAGGTCCAGTCTTTCAGGGGTCCTTTCAGGTCACAAACAACAAGTCTAGACCTCTTCTGAATGTCCAGAAAGTCATCTAAAGAGGGTGCTTGAGGATTCCATATTTATGCCTGGCATTAATTAGTAGGTGGGGTGACTCTTGGCCCCTTCCTAATCAATAGGGTAAAAATGCCATGCCCTGATCTACCCAATTCTGCTGTAATTCCTGTTTGCCTTACTGAAAACAGGCCCAAAATGCAATGTGTAAGGATATATCCAAAATGGCAAAGGTCTTTGGCCACACTAAACTTGAGCTCTGAAGCTGGGGGTGTGAGTGGCGAGTGTCTAATCTGCCCTCTGGCTTTCTACAACGGACACCTAGGTCTACCACACTGAAAATAGCTTTTTAGTCCTTGTCACTGTAGGTACATGGTGATATTAATTTTCTACATGTCCTACTTGTAAATACGATGCACCCTACCTTGTGGACTACAAGTTTTACACAGAGTGACTTGCTCATGTTTAAAAGGGAGGTCTAATCTATCAAAAAGGGTTATTTTATCAGGTCAAACTTCAGGGTTACCACTGAAACAATCAGGCTACACAGGATAGGCCCGAAGCCATTTTTGCTTTACCTCTGTAGTAGATGGCGTAATAGGTGCTGTAGTCCGTTAGTAGCACTCAACTTCCAGGCCCTAGGTTCACATTTTATACTATACATCAGGTACTTTTTGGCAAGTTATATATTCCAATTAAGAATAAGACGATTTAACCATGCTTAATTGGTGGGACACAGGTGCTGTACAACTGGTTACCGGGGTAAAGTGTATAGAGTTCTAAAATAAGCAAAAATATAGGGTCCAACAACAGGGAAAAAAATCTGTGTGCACCAAGCAAAAAAGACAGATTCCCTACAGTTTCCGACTGTGAACCTTTCAGGCCTGGGCCTCACCAACCTCCCATCACAGCGCCAGGGTTAATTCATGCCATTACATCACAACATCAGAGTAGTTTTTTTGCACCAGGATAAGAATCTGTTTGATATTCACAATAGTTACAACCAAAGTGATTGCACTGCAGTGATTTTTTTTCAACCCCTTGATCCCCAGAAGCGGCTAGACACGCTTATCTCGAGCTGCTGCGAAGCCACATTTATGAAACAGCAGAGTCATGAACAGGAAACGCATTGGCTCAGCGACTGCACCAGGGGACTTGTGGCATATGAACCGGCTGCCATATCGGTGAACATCAATGAAAAATTAATTGCCTTGTGAGGATAAAAACGCTGCTTTACCAGAGCAGTGAAAGACAAATAGAGGGCAATGGCCTTTACGCTCGAAGGCACAAGTGAAAACACGAGGTATTTAATGCATTAAAAATATTGTTAACTCCATTAAAATCACATGGGCCAACTGAAGGCCAACCTCTCTTTTTAGCAAGATACACTTTGCATTCTTGCATTTTCAGTTTTCTCTAACAAGGAGTGCTTGAAATGGAAATAAATAAAGGAAATAATTCACAATTTTGCACCCCTGGTGATAAATGTTGGCTAAAAGAAGTGCCAACATCGTGCCAATTGGCAGCCATGCAGTCGCTGTCCGACTGCGACAAATGTAATTTCACCTCTGATCTTTTCTCACTAAGTTCTCGAGATGTCATTACTTTAATGATTCTGCGCCCTCTGTACCAGATACATTTTTTAGCAAATGTATTTTAAAGAGACAAGGTAAAAAGGTGGATGGATTTTCTTCAGCTAATTCACAGATTTTAACTTGTCCCCCGAGAGTGACTTTCTGCCATTCCTGGGTTTTCAGTCAATGGTAGTGAGCAAGATAGTGCGTATGGCATCCATGTTCCCATTATAACTAGAGACCTACAAATCCGTGCTTGATTGGTGCAGTTGACTGAAAAACCAGATCAGGGCGAGAGTCTCCCTCGTGCCTGCAGGACCAGTTAACAAAGCAAAGCAAAGCACATTACGGCCTCCTTTAAGCCTTCCCCATAATATTAGTTCCCAAAACACTAGGGCACTCATTAGATGTGTGTCAGATGCTTTTATGCTTAATTTACCAATTGCCATTAATGATAGGGTCAAGGATCTGAGTTACAGCTTGGAAGATGGGTTTCTCCCTCACAAAGGTGAGGGATAGCCTGTCCATCGTATTACAAGTGTCATAAGATATAATGCAATTGTAAAACAGGAGAAGGAATATCCGTCACGTTTGTGATGGAGTAGCCCCGTCCCCCAAACTTGTAATAACCTTGAGTGCCAAACTCAAGATACCCAGTGCTTGAAATGGAAAAGTAGAAGTGCAGGTACTCTGTACCAGAGTACCTGCTTGTTTCTGAGAAGTGCCGGTTCTCTCCAATTATAAGTATACCGTTTTTCTTGAGAAGTGCAGGTACTCTTCCTCTCAAAATAAAAAAGTGCCGGTACTCAGTACCGGACAGTACCGGCCCATTTAAAGCACTGAAGATACCACAATTTGCTGTCTGCTGTAAACGTGTTGAAAGGTTTTGCTCAATATCCAGGGCCTAAGCGACCCTACGTGTTGGAGGTAGGTTTTAGGTTTCAGGTGACAAACTTACATCTTAGGGTATCTGATGATTAAAGGTGTGTTGACTATTTATTTACTTTCGTCATAAGATTGGTTTGCAGAGCGGGAAGATGCAATGTTAATATCATCAGATAAAATCTGCACCCACATGGGCAGTTTATGGGAATAGGACAACATGCTTATCCGTTACGGCAAAGTTTATTTTATGGGATGATTTGGTAAATGATGCACGAACTAAACAACTCCCGCGCCTGTAATGTTGGTTCTGGTTATGCAAAATGCAGGCAGGTCCTTCACAAAATAGGCGTACTATACATTTTCACTTAACGCCATCAGGAAGAAACTATTGGAGCATGTCTTTCAATAAATAAATTCCCTGCAGAAAGAAATTAGATGATTCATCACACAATTCCTCACACATCGTTGCTTACACTGCCAAAGAAGTGCTTCGATTACAATATTTGGGCGGTGAAAAGTCCATTAAATTTCATGTATGGCGCACGGATCTCCTTCATGCAAAAGGCTTTTCCATCATGAAATGGTTGCTTGACCAGCTTGTAACGGTAAAAATGGTGGGCAAAAGTGATGCTGCAAGCAAGTCATAATGACGTCACGGTGTGCTTTCGCACTACGCAGGTTTTACATGCATGTCAAGCAGAACATTTGGAGTCATTACATTGCAGGTAGGTTTTGCAACTTTTATATCGGGAGTCAATACTTTGCATTGGACATTATAGTTAGGTACGGTAATAATAATACAAAAAATCAACTAATGTTTAGAAACATACAAAAACACGAAAATCCCCCAGTTATACTTTAGTGACTTAACTATAACTTGAGGCCACATCATGAACTGATTATGAACTCATATATTACATCATTCATGACATGTTAAATGGTGTTGCTATGGACATCACTGATGGCATCTCAAATTACATCAATAATGACATCACTTATCACAGCGGTAAATCCACTGGATCCAGCACAGCCCTCCCATATGGTATGCTTTTCTCCTGTTGCTTGTTGTAGTTGTGCTGCCCACTGTTCAAGATTCAGTCAGTGAAGCTTGCACGATCCTGAAATACCATTGAAGTGATGCTTGGTTGTGGTACCAGGAAGCACGACAGTACAGTGAAAAAAATGAAAAAACAAATGGGAAAAGTATGGGATGGGGGTGCATGGAGGTTTGCCAGCTGTGGGGTGGCCTAGTATCCGGGCCTGGTCACAGGCCAGGCTCTGCTGCCAATCCCATGCTGCCTATGGTCGAAGGCTGCGTGCAGTGGTGTTGGCCACCTATAGGGGGTTAGGTGCATGGCCTGGCCAAAGCTCTTGCACATCGAGGGAGTGGTTGTCTGCAGGGGGATTTCGATTGCTTTCCGGTGGGGGGTTGGGTGCAGGGCCTGGTCTCAAGTCAGGCCCTGTGGCCATCACCCACAATGCATAGTGGGGATGTTATTCACCGGTGGAGGTATGAGCTTAGGGCTTGGCCACAGGCCCTGCTTTGTGACCAACCCCACAATGCACATGGTCAAGGCCATGCACGGGGGTTGGTCACCCTCGTGGGTATTGGCTGCACCACCTTCAAATTATAATAACTTGTGCACCTCCACACACAGTATAGTGAACTCGGTAGCCACACTACATTAACTGTAACTCCCACCTTCTTCATGCACTGCTTATACTCTTGCATATTACATCACCTATGCCACCTGAAATTATAGCATTCATAACAACACATACGACATAGCAAATCATACCATTTGTGAGAACACAGTGCATGGTAGAGTGGCAAGTTATAGTTAGTGTAGTAAGGCTACTGAGTTCACTACACTGTTTACAGAGATGCACAAGTTATAATAATTTGAAGGTGGTGTATAAATTATAAATAAATGTAAGGTATAACTATAACTTTAGAATTTGTAATGTTTGTGTAATTTAAGTTTGGTTTGTATAAAAGAAAACATAGGTGGTCATTAAGGCCTTGGCGGTCGGGTTAGTGTCACGCTGACGATGGCAGCATTACCGTTGCCAGGCCGGCGGTAATGACCACGCCGGTGATCCCTCCCGTAGACAGCCAATGTACCACACCAACCACCAGTGTGGTACGACCACTGAACACAGCGGTAGCCACCAAAAGGCAGGCGGAAGACATGGATCCACCCACCATTTCATGACATTGACATAGCACACTGCCAGGATTTCCAGGGAGGTAGCAACAGTACCAAAAGCTTGGCAGAAACACATAATTTAAAAGGAGTCACACCTCCAGGGACACAGAGGAGTCCGTGGGCGCCATGGAACCATAACTGCAAGCCTTCCCGATGCTGTACCACACCATGGTGGTCCTGGAGCACCAACGTCGACGAAGGCGGTGACAGTGAGTACAGCCACCTGCCACACAAGGGAGGGAGAGAGGGGGAGAGAGTGACACACACACACACAACACACACCATACACAGACCACACATGCAGAATCAGCTGCAGAGTAAATCAACAGTAACAGGAGCAAAGAAGGCCAGGACACATACCTCTGTTTCAACCACTGAAATCATGTTGAATGAAAATTCAAATTCAAAGAACATAGAACTGCATATGTACATGCGGGCCCAAAGACCAGTTTAAAGTCACTACTGCCCACAGGGCAAAGTCCAAGCCCCAACTTGACTCCTGACAACATCAGGACACCCCCGCTCAGTTGCATCTTGTTGGAAATGGGCAGGGGTTGGGGTGGTTGTGGGGTGCATGTCATTGTGAGGGGGCTCCTAGCCCACTAGTTCTGGAGGGGCTCCTTGCCCACTGGATACTGAGGGGGGCTCCTTGCCCACTGGTTCTGTAGGGGACCAGTGCCCAGTGGACACTGAGAGGGATCCTTGCCCACTGGATACTGGCTTTGTTTTCGTTGGAGCCTCCTTGGGCTTTGTTTTTGTTTGGGCCTCCTTGGGCTTTGTTTTCCTAGGTCCCTCCTTGGCCGTGGTCTTTGGAGGGGTCTCCTTGGCCCTAGGATTTGGAGGGGGCTCCATGCTCTTGGTTGTTTGTTTGGGAGTGGGTGGCATTTTAGCCCTGTGTTTAGTGGGCAGAGGAGTGTCCTTGGGACGGGTGGGCCCGCATCACACTCATGTGCCCCTTAGTGGTTGCTGTAGACTTTGTGGGTGGTACAGTGTCAGACCGTGAGCTTGAGGTATGGTCCTGGGGGTTGGACCTTCCTCTTATGGGCAGGAGGGGGCAAGGGGAGGAAAGAGGTCAAGGCGGGCAAGGAAAAGCTTGTTAGGTCCAATGGGGTGGGATGAGGGAGGAGGGATGGGAGTGGAGGTAGAGGGAGTGGTTGTAGGAGGATGAGGTGTGCTGGACTTGGATGCAGGTGCATGGACAGGCTGCTTGTGTGAGGTGGATGGTTGTTGGGGGTCTGAGTGTGAGCGTTTGTGTGTCTTTGGAGGGGGGCAGACAGGGTGGGGGAGGACAGACAGGACGTGTGGATGGATGTTGTGGTGGTGTCTGCAAGTGAGGTGGGTGTGCTTCATGATGTGGAGATGGTGGTGGTGACTGCACATGTTGTGTATGGGGTGCATGCCTGCGGGGCTGTTGTTGTGATGACTGTGAGCAAGGCTGTGTAGGTGGCAGGTTCAGGAACTGTTGGTGCAGTGCATGGAGATGTGTGTGCGGATGTGACTGTGAGGGAGGAGGAGGAGGGCGAGAAAGTTGATGTTGTTTGTGCATCTGTCTTTTGGCTTGTGAGTGCTTGTGGATTGAAGTGTGCTGCCTGTGTTTATCTGTGCAAGTCTTGTGTGATGTTTTGGGTGCATGCTTGTCTGAATGTGTGCGTGGGATGGGTTTGGGTGAGGAGATTGGGACTGGGAAGTGGTAGTTGGAGGGGAGACGGAAGAAACAGGAACACTGGGTGCCATCAGTGAAGAGGGAAGAGCCTGAAACGATCTCTGTAGGGCCGCTAAGCCACCATCAATGCCCTCCAGGAAGGCTTTGCATTGCTGCATCTGGGATGCCAGCCCCTGGATGACATTCACTTTGTTGACTGCTCTACAGAGATGGATCTCAGGAGGTCAATAGCCTTCCTACGGAGGGCAGAAGATGCTGACTGGGGCAAGGCCTGAGGTGCCTTGGGTGAAGAAGATGCCCCTATTCCTGAGTGAGCAGGCAACTCAGTGAGAGGCTACTGGGAGGGCAGAGCTGGTACAGGGGTCGTGGTAGAACCTACAGCTGGGGTGGTCTCAGAGGGGTCCACCTCCACCAGGGAGCTCCCATCGGAGGAGGAATCAGTCATGATATCACCTCCTGTCCTCGCAGTGGTGATCCCCTTGCCCTCCGTCCCACTGGTCCCCTCTGCATCGGTGGATTCTGCCTCCTGGGTCCTGTGGGCTGCAGCTCCCTCTCTCGCCAATGCCCCTGCTCCTTCGTCAGATGATGCAAATGCACACATGGACAGGATGACAAAAGGAGAGAGGGGGAGAAAGGAAGGGAGAACAGGGTCAATCACACCGCGAACAACACAGATGTCATACACATCACTGTCACACACTGAGACTGAGAATGGGCAGTATGGACCACACTGGCATTCCACTGGCTAAGTTCCATAGCAGGTAGGAGCCAAACACTGCCAGCTACACACCCACTGAGACCAACTAAGCCCTGCCTGCTATGGAAAGCCAGCTACCTAGCTATCCAAAACATGAATTTTACCCTATTTACCTAAGCTGGACCACGCAGCAATGTGTAAACTGGCCTATTGGGGCATCCTCAGACTAGTACCCTGCACCAAAATCCCATGCCAGGCAACAGAGATTGTTGTCAAACACTGTACTCGCCCCCTTGTGGCTGCTATAATGCCCTCAAGTGCCCATCCAACTCAGGGTTGGCCACTGCCAGTATGCGGGCCATCTGGGAGGTTCGGTTCGGACGAGCACCCCACCCTCATTGGGAGGCCGTCCCCAGCTTGGCCTCCACGGTCTTCCAGGCCCAGCGTCTCAGGTCCTTCCACCGTTTCCTGCAGTGGGTGCTCCTCCTGCCGTAAACCCCCAGGGTCCGCACTTCCTTGGCGATGGCATGCCACAACCCCTTCTTCTGATGAGCGCTGACCTACAGAAGAAACACAAACAGTGGGACACCATGAACAAGACAATCCAGCCTGTTACACATATGGCCTACAAACTGCATTAGCCCCTCCTCAGGCACACACATGACCCGTACCCCTTCATTAACACTGCCACCAGCCATACCGCCCCCCCAATGACACACTGCTGGCACACTCATACATCTCCATGCAGCCATGTTGCATTCAACGTACCCATGATATACTCACCTGTTGGTCTGGAGGCCCATACAACTACCCATACAGGAGTAGGACCCATCCACAAGCCTCTCCAACTTTTCTGACATGAAGGCCGGGGTCCTTTCCCCTGTTGCACATGCCATACAGGTTCCAGACACAAGTCACAGCAGCACACGCAGTGGAGATGTAGTCCTGTGGAAATTCAGGAATCAAGTGAAGTGGTAGAAGGAAAATAGCAGTCATATCCGTGGAGGTGAACACCGTCACCGACGGCGTTGATCATCATTGGTTCCCATATTCCATAGAGGGCCATGTTAGCCAATGAGGAATTGCACGGCGGTGCAGACCACCTCCCGCCATGGCGCAAGGTCACTTCCACCTGTCCCTGCAACCAGGACAGGCAGTTGCCATTTTCTATTGCTAGTACACATTACACATGTACAGATTTAAAAGTGCATCTTTGTAGTCGAATGTACTCACCTACACAATTCCAGTGTCCAAAATACAAGCATGCTATGTGTACACTGCTGTAGTGAGTTCATGGTTCCTGTTGTCACTCCCTTCTTACTTTTGGGTCCCTTAAGTACCAACCACTGTGGAGGAATAGGATGAGGAGGCAAGCACCCATGTACAGAGCTCTTGTGGACTTGGCTACACTGGAGGACAGGCACATCATACTCGCCTATAGATTGGACAGGACCACAATCACAGAGCTGTGTGCACAACTGGAGCCTGATCTGCTACGTGCTATCTGTTGCACCACAGGAATACCCCCTCTTTTGCAGGTACTCTCAGTGCTCCATATACTGTCAACTGGCTCTTTCAAGGTGACGGGGGCTTGGCTGCAGGAATGTCATAGCCAATGTTCTCTATTGTGCTTGCAAAGGTTTTGTCTGCCATGCAGTTACATCGCATTCCCCCAGGTAGATGATTTACCCACTGTGAAGGCTGGATTCTATGTATTGGGACATATACCACATGTAGTTGGGGCCACTGACGAGACCCATATTGCCTTAGTCCCACCCCCAGTGCCAATGAAGAGGTGTACAGGAATTGGAAGAGTTTCCACTCACTCAATGTCCAGATGTTATGCCTTGCTGACCAGTACATCTCCCACATGTCCTGGGTCGGTGCATGATGCCTTTGTCCTGAGGAACAGCAGAGTCCCACATCTGATGACACAACTACAGAGGCACAGAGTGTGGCTTATAGGTGAGCCTGAGTCCCCACCCAATGTATGTCAGTGTATGCCTTCCGGAGTCATAGTCCATGCCATTGTGCAGGACGAATGTGTGTCCCTCAATTCCTGCAGGTGATTCTGGCTACCCACACCTGTCCTGGCTCCTCGCCCCTGTAAGGAATCCGAGAACAGAGGCTGAGAATAGGTACAATGATGCTCATGGGGGTACCAGGAGGATTGTTGAAAGGACCTTCGGGCTCCTGAAGGGTAGGTTTAGGTGCCTCCATCTGACAGGTGAATCCCAATGCTACTCCCTTGAGAAGGTCTGCAGGATTGTTGTTGTGTGCTGCATGTTGCACAATTTGGCCCTCAGACAGCACGTGCCAAATCTGCAGGAGGAGGGGGGTGACAATGCAGCTGTGGCAGCAGTGGACACTGAGGACCGTAAGAAGGAGGAAGAGGGGGAGGATGTGGACAACAGGGCACATACGATCCAGCAGTACTTCCAATGACACTCAGGAAAGACTGTTGAACTAATCATTTCTCAGTTTTTGTTTTGTGCTGTCTGTCATTACCTTTGCATCCCACCTGACTGTCACCTATGCCTTCCCTTATTGCAGATATTGCTGTGGTTACAACAGTGTAATGCTGTGATGTGTACAGACTGCTGAGAGACATTTGTAGGATGGACCAACATGTAACTGGACATTTACACAGGTTCATGCAGTTCATAACAGTTTGATACATTGTACATCACCTTCAGGTAAAGCACTATTACTCAAGTTGTGTCCAAGGGTGTTTATGAGGAATTGGTATACAATGCAAAGTGAAATAGAGTGGGGTGATGGTTGGGAATAGTCCAGTGCAGTGGGTCAGTCTATTTGTGGCACAGGTCCAGTGTCTAAGGGGCCATAGGAAGGGGAGTAATGGCAGTTCAAAGTGGACAAGGGGACACAGTGAAACACAAGGGGGGCATTCTGGAGAGGCTCATTTCCTGGCAGTGGTCTTGGCAACTGTCTCTGGTGTCTGTCTGTGTCGCGGGACCATTTGCAAGGCGGTTCACCTTATGCGGGGGGATGGGTGCTGGTGACCCATGGGTCCTTGTGGCAGGGCCTCCTGTCTACTAGCTTCAGCAGATGTGGAGGGCTGGTCAGTACACTGGCTAGTGGAAGGGGCCCGCTGGTGTGCTGTATTGTCCCTCATGATGCTGGCCCTATAACACAGCACCCTTGCAATGGAGACCATGGTGGTGTTCAGGGCCTGCAATTCTTTCTTGTTCTCCTGGTGGTGTTCCCCCTGCAGCGGACCGTTTGCAAGGTGGCTCACCTTATGCAGGGGGATGGGTGCAGGTGACCTGTGGGTCCTGTGGCAGGGCCTCCTGTCCACTAGCTGCAGCAGATGTGGAGGGCTGGTCAGTACAATGGCTAGTGGAAGCGGCCCGCTGGTGTGCTTTATTGTCCGTCATGATGTTGGCCCTATCACACAGCACCCCTGCAATGTAGACTATGGTGATGTTCAAGGCCTGCAATTCTTGCTTGTTCTCCTGGTGGTGTTCCCCCTGTAGCCGCCCGTTCTTCTGCAGGATGTTTATCACTTGACCCATCTTTTCCTGGGATTGTTGGTAAGCCCCCAGGACATTAGTAAGTGCCTCCTGGCCAGTCAGCTCCCTGGGCTTGTCCTCTCCATGGCGCATAGCTGTCCTCCGACCGTCCCTGGCCCCCTGTGCCTTTGTCCCCTGAATGATGTGCCCACTGACCCCAGGACCCTCATTGTCTTGCCTGTGAAGTGTGGACTGGGGTCCCTGTACAGGTGGGCATACAACTGATTGACGTGTCGGTAGGTCATTACACTTCTTTCCTATGTCATCCCTTGTGTGTGGATGTAGTCCCACTGCATTCAGCCTGTCCACGATCCTCCGCCATAGCTCCATCTTCCTGACAATGGATACCTGCTGGACCTGTGCTCCAAACAGCTGTGGCTCTACCCTGACTATTTCTTCAACTATGACCTAGAACTCCTCATCAGTAAAACGGGGATGCCTTTGTGGGGATATGGGTTTTGTGTGGTGTGTGTAGGTTTTGTAGAGGGTGATGTCTGATGTGGTGGGGTGTGTGGTGCATGTGGGATGAATAGGTAGTTGTGATGTGTGTGCAGTTCTCTTTTGTGTTAGCGTCGCTAAGTGTATCCGTGTTAGCAATGGATTGTGGGTGATGTGGTTGTGTGTTTTATAGTGCTATTGGTGGGTGTGTGGGGTGTGTGTATTTGTGTAGGGTGTGGGTTTTTTGTTCTGGCTAATGTTGTCTTGTGTTGTATTTGGGTGGCCATTGCCGCCGCTGCGGTGTGCACTGCCAATGGTTTACCACCATTGAATGTCCGCTGTGATGATTCGTGGGTCATTATTTGGAGGGCGTTGTATTGGTGGCCTAATGGTATGGGTGGTAGTTCCGACAGTTTATCATGTTCAGTGGGTCTGGCGGATTAGTGGTTGTGACTGTTTTCTGTCAGTTTTGTGTGTATGTGTCATAATCTGGCAGACAGATGTTTGCCTCTGCAGCGGTATGTTGGTGGCAGTCACCGCAGCGGGATTCAGAATTTACCGCCAATGTCATAATGATGCCCATAATGTTTTCCTTACTATAGCTAAGGTTTAACCTTCATTTTTTTCATTGAATTTAAAAAAAAAATTTTAATAAAAAATGTGTTTCAAATCGTAGAGTTCAGTGTCATCGAGTGGAGTATCATCAAGTGGGGTATTGTACAGTAGAGTGGAGGAGAGTATTGTACAGTGCAGTGTAGGGCCATAGAGCGGAGTAGACTGTTGTACAGTGCATTGTAGTGTAGGGGTAGAGAGTAGACTACAGTGTGGTATAGTGTTACAGAGTGGAGCAGAGTGTGGAGTTACATAGAGTGGAGTAGAGTGCTAGTGTGAATCAATTTGGAGTGTAGTATTGTACAGTGCCATAAAGTGTTGTAAAGTGTTGCTTAGTGTAATAAAGTAGCATGTTGTAGAGTACAGTGGTGTGGACTGGAGTAAAGTGGGCTGGCGCAGCATACAGTAGAATAAAAGGTAGTAGAGTTTAGTGGTGTGTCACACAGTGGAGTGGACTGGCGTGTTGTAGAGTGCTGGAAAGTGTTGTAACGTGGAGTGCTACAGATGGATTACAGTGTTGTACAGTGTGGTATAGTGTTACAGAATGTAGTAGAGTGTGGAATTACATAGAGTGCAGTAGAGTACTGTGTGGTACAGTATGGTAGAGTGGAGTGGCATAGTCTTTAATAGAGTTGAGTGGCATAGAGTAGCATACAGTGGAGTTGCGTAGAGCGTGGTATTGGAGTATGGTGGAGCACAGTGGAGTAGTGTCTCAGAGGAGAGTACAGTAAAGTGGGGTGAAGTGGTGTAGAAGCAGTTGCATGCAGTGTCGTAGATTGAAGTAAGGTGCTGTATAGTGGTATACACCTGTAGATTTTCATTGACAGGAGTGTGTTGTTGTACATTGGAGTACTATAGAGTGGAGCATAGCGTGGTAGAGTGGAGGGGCATACACTGTCGTTGAGCAGAGTACAGTGGAGTTCAGTGGAGTACAGTGGAGTAGAGTACAATGGAATAGCATGGAATGGCATAGAGTGGAGTAGCGTAGATTGGAGTGTCATACATTGAAATGGCATAAAGTAGAGTGCAGTGGCATACAGTGTAGTGGCATTGATTGGAGTGATGTTCAGTGGGATAACGTACAGTGGAGTGGGATAGAGGGAAGTGGTATAGAGTGGAATAGCATACAGGACAGTGGTGTAGAGTGGAGGGGCATACAGTGGAACAGCATAGGAGTAGAGTAGCCTATATTGAAATAGGGTAGAGTGGAATAGCATAGAGTGGAGAGGCATACAGTGGAGTGGCATAGAGTGAAATGTCGTAGAGTGGGGTGGTGTAGCGTGAAGTGGCGTACAGTGGAATAGCATAAACTTGAGTGCCAAACAGTGGACTGGATAGAGTGTAGTGGCAGAGAGCTGAATAGCATACAGTGGAGTCTTTGAGTGGTATACAGTGAAAGAGCATAGATTGGAGAGAGGCAGAGTGTGATAGCGCACAGTGGAGTAACTTAGTGTGGAGTTGGGTACAGTGGAATAGTGAAGAGTGGAGTAGCTTAGAGCTGAGTAGCATAGACTGGAATGGCGTGGCGTGGCATTTAGTGGCACAAAGTGGCACAGAGTGGAGTGGCATAGAGTGGAATATCATGTAGTGAAGTGGCTTAATGTGAGTGGCGTAGAGTGGAGTTGTGTACATTGGAATAGTGAAGAATGTAGTAGAGTGGAATGGGGTAGAGTGGAGTGGAGTACATTGACATTGCATACAGTGGAGTGGTGCAGTTCAGCATAGAGTGGAAAAGCATAGAGTATAGTGGCATACAGTAGATTTGTGTACAGTGGAATAGTGTAGAGTGGATTGGCACAGAGTGTAGTGGTGTACAGTGGAATGGTGTAGAATGGAGCGGCAAAGGGTGCAGTGGTGTACAGTGAAATAGTGTACAGAGGAATGTCATAGAATGAAGTGTGGTAGAGTGGAATAGAGTACAGTAGAGTGGATTGAGGTAGTGTAATGGCGCACAGTGAAATAGAGTAGAGTGGAGTGGTGTACAGTGGAGTAGCGTATACTGGATTGGGTTACAGTGGAGCAGGGTAGAGTGGTATGGAGTAGAGTCGGGTACAGTAGAGCGACATAGAATGGAGTGAGGTACAATGTAGTACCGTACAGTGGAAAAGCATCGATTCGAGTGCTTTAGTGTGGAGTGGCATACAGTGGAGTGGTAAAGAGTGGAATAACATACTGTGGAGTGGCGTACAGTCGAGTGTTGCAGAGTGGAATACCGTAAAGTTAAGTGTTAAATAGTGGAGCGGGGTAGAGTGTAGTGGAGAAGACTGTAGTGGTGTACAGTGTAATAGCACAGAGTGGAGTGGCAAAGAGTGGAATAGTGTAGTAGCTTTAAGTGGAGTGCCGTATAGTGGAGATCTGTGGAGTGGTGTATAGTGGAGTGACATAGAGTGGAGTGGTGTACAGTGGAATAAGATGCAGTGGCGTTACATAGACTGGAATAGTGTACATTGTAGTGTCATAATGTGGAATAGCTTACAGTGGAGTCTCATAGAATGGAGGGGCATACAGTAGGGTGAGGTAGAGTGGAGTGGCATAGAATGGAATGGCATAGAATGCAATAGCGTACAGTGGAGTGGTGGTGAGCAGCATGAAGTGGGGTAGCTTGGAGTGATGTATAGTGATATTAGCATTCAGTGGAGTGGTGTATAATGGAGTGACATAGAGTAGAGTGTAATAGAGTACAATGGTATGTTGCAGAGTGGAGTGCGTTACTTGAAACAGATGAGGCGTGACAGTGGGTGAATGTACATAAATGTAATGTGGCAGGAATATAGATTATGAGTTATAAATGATTATGTTTAATAGTAGGTGTAAATAGTTTAAGTAGTGTTAAAGTTACAAGTGTGTAAATACTTAGTTAAATCTTGTGCTGCAGTATGCTGCTGCAACTTTGCAGTATACTACAACACATACCGATGATAAGTATCCGATTGGCTAATGGCTGTCTTTGCAAAATGTAACAGGGAGGAATGTAGGCAGTCATTACCCAATCACATAACTAACGCCTCATCGTCGCCATGTATTGCGGTACTTTTGCAAAATTTCACTAAACTACAGCAGCCTCAAATACTCCTAAATTAAAATGCCTTATAACTTTAAAAATACTTACCTGTACTACCCAAAAGGATCATCTACACATCATTATCTGTATTCGAAATGTCTTTAAAATATGTTCAGCCATTTTCGCACTATGTGCGACCCAAATGTCTATGGAAAATGCATTGGTGGAAACAACTTTTTTGGGACCCTCTTTTCTCTTTGCATCTCCTTAGCGAATCAATATGAAACTTTGTATCATCTACCAATACAGAAAAAGCAATAGGTCTGCAAAGTTTTGTAGAGATTATTCAAACAGGGCCAAAGTTATTAGCAAGCAAAAATCTGAGGAATTTCTATCCCTGTCAACCCTAACAATAACTACATTAATCATGCTCCTTATTTCAAATTAACAAATCAATTGGTCGTAATGAAAAGCCAAGGCACAACGTAAGTGGGTAATGAACATATATCAGATAAGTTTAAAGCAATTTCAAAATCGCCTCAGTAGTACTCAACATAGTAATATTACTATTTATCAAAAACATCATCCAACCCAGGGGACTATAATTAGGAATCTGGAGGTTTCATTTTCTTAATATGGTATAAACTCATATAACAACTATTGGTTTAGGACCACTGATCTGACTATCTTGAACATAATCTTACAAACTGTACAACTATATAGGGACTGAACATGAACGAAGAAAATCTGATGCATAGTTATGGCCTCCATGCCAATTAAACAAGTGCTATGAAGAATTGTATGTCTCTTATTCTTCATTGCCTCTCAAAAATCTTTTGATTTAATTTTTTGTCTTCAGTTATTCATTTCTTTACACCCCATTTGTAGGTTGCATGACTACAGCAGAATTCTAAGACTGTAAATGTCTATAGAGTCAGTGAGATTATGTTCAAGACAGTCAGATAAGTGGCCATAATCTAGTTGGCTGTGTGATGGCATCTGTATTTTCGAAGAGAACCTTGCCTTGCTGCTGCCCAGGTATTCCTATTTTGTGAGGTAAAGAGTGGTTTACTGCTGTTGCTGCTTCCCAGGCACTGTGTAGTCTCTCCTCTCACATTGCCCACTGCTCTTGAACCCCTGAACTACCCTTCACTCTGTTCCTGTCTCCCTTTGACCCTATGCTGCTCCCCTGGACTGTATGCTATTTCCCACACTTCTCTCTTGGTAATGTGGTGTTCACCTACCATTATGGACCCTCCACAGCACCTACCCCTGTGGTCACTTAAGTGGCTCCACCTTGGTCCTAGCTCTGCCTATGTGACCATGAGATGCTTAGGTCAGAAGTCCACCTTCGACTTAAAATCTAGAATGGGAATCTCGGGCTTTGTGATAATAACACATGCTGAGTAACTGGTATAAACCTGTTGAGCAAGGATATCTTATCTCCCCCGCCAGTCCAGGTCAGTGAGAAGTCTCAAGTTTCCTCACATTTTCTAAGTTTATTTTAACACAAAGATCTATCACCAGCCATGACCAATCCATCTGACCTGACATGCAAAAATGGTTGAAACATAAGTACCTAACCCATAAATGGACAAAAACAGACCTAGTTATTATAGGTTAGGCCACAATTTTCACCTGTCAACAGTCCCTGTTGCTTGATAAACCTGCCCTCATATGCATCACCCAACTACTGAGAGTCCATATGAATGAGAAGCTACCTTTGGAATAAACCAAGTATTTCAACAGGTTATCTGTGTGCAGATGAACTTTGGAACCTTTCCTAAACCTACAGAACATATTTTTTAAACTATAGGTCATTTTATACCCGTCATAGAAATGTAACATTAGAACTAGTGCCCATAAACAACCCTTAAAAATAAAGAAAACATTGTTTTTAGGCCTGAGTTTTAACAGCACAGCTGTCAAACCGACGTATTGCTTGCAATAGACATAGGAGGATTTGTGTCTGCCCCTTTCAGTCAACCAGTCACTTTTTCAGCCATTGACTTGAGACATTTTGGCTCTGCTCAGTAAAGTATTCACCTCTCATATAATGCTGTTGGTTGTTTAGGTGGATCCCTCTACTTTCACTTGGGTACTAGCCTTGCAGTGCATGAGGGACAACTTTTCATTGATTACTCTCTCTGTCCATTCCTGATGGCTCCCTCCTTTGTTTCTCCTTTTGGTCCTTCTCTTGGTGTCCAGGCCTTCCCTCACATGATCCTTGTTCCTCCCACCTGCCACCCTCTCATATATCTCTCATACACCTCACTCTCTCCAAAGGTACACTTCTCATTCCCCTGCACACCACCCAAATGTATCTCACTCCCACCACTCCTCATTCCCCTATGCATTCACTATTCCCCTATGCACTCCTCGTTCTCCCTGCCTGCCGCCCTCGCCTGTCTCCCACCTGCCCCTAGCTTTCCTTGTTTCCAGCATGCCAGTCTCTCCTGAAGACTACTCTATTTTTCCCCTTTCATAAAACAAAAGGCAGGTAAACCAAAGCCTTCTTTGCCTTCAATAGCACCATCTTGTTGTTGCCATGTAAACAGAAGATCCGGTGGCAAAAGGGCCTTCAATAAAGTCTTTCCTTTTTATGTCGCAGAAACTAAAGAAGGATTATAATGACACCCCCCTTGACGTCTGGCCTTTATTTGAATTTAAAAAGCTTATAAAAAAAGGGTGTTAAAGACGATGGTATCTTTAATACAGACCATCATTTGATTCATATCTGGCTTTAATGTGCTTATGTTGCTTGCTTTGTACATTAAACCTAGCCCTTTTGGCTTTGCCAGTGCTTGTTTTTATTAATATAAAAATATTGAAAGAAAATGGTTCTGCTACATAGGCCTTGAGCCAACCATGTTATCTCTACCACTTGGAGGATGAGTTCAAATATGATTTAATGGCAAGGTATGGATGCCTAGAGATGGAAAATATGTGATAGCAAGTCATAACTTTTTGCCTTTCGTGAGTTACCTCTCCACTCCTAAGATACCTTAATGTAAATGGACTTTTTTTTATAATTTTTACTTTTGGGAATTTTATTATTAAAAATTACAATTACAGTAAATGTGATTATATAAATACATTAATAATAATTATAATAGTAAGGATTATATTAAGTACACCTAGTAAAAATTATGAATTTTTAAATGAATTTATTTTTCCAGAGCTGGTGGTGAATGACCATGCAGCATGATGAAGAAGACTGAAACAAGCACATCCTGTCCTTCTGATCCCCAGTGTATAATTCATTCATGGTCAAATGTCCAACCTGGAGTTACGCTGACAAGCCAGCAGAACTATTTATCATTAAAAACTTTGTTAGAGGCTGCTCAAATAAGGAATCACATTCTATTGTTAGACATTGCAAGAAGTGTGCAAAGCAACATGGTACACCATTTTACCACAGGAGATGTAGGAGCCTGTTTACTATGAAGTGAGATTTACAGAAAATGAAGCAAAAAGCTGAAGCAAGTGTCAGTGATGATGCTGGAACGAGTGAGTGCACGAGTAATCGCTTAAACAGAACATCATTAAAGTCAAACGTGTATGCTGAATGTATATTTTGTGGAAAGATAAAATGCTACTAGGGAACATCATCTCTTGAGAAACTAATCAAGGCCACAGAGCTTGGAGCTGACAAAAGGCTTCAAGAGTGTGCAACCATTAACTGTGATTCAAAGATCTTAGCAGTTTGTAGTAGGGACATGGTGGCTGCAGAAGCCCATTATCAGGAATCTTGGTATAGAAACTATACAAGGGTTAAAACAAAGGAGGAAGAGCATACATCTAGCATTCAAACCGATGATCACTACAAAAATATGAGAGATGAAGCATCTGATGAACTATTTTAATACATCAGAACTTTGATCATTCCTAACAAAGAAGTAAAACGTGTGATGACTCTCACTGAAAGGCTTGAAAACCTCATGGCACGCACAGGAATACAGGGACAAGAAGAATCAACCAAGAAGCATATTAGAATAATATTGGACTATGAGTTCAGTTATAGCCTCCACATATTCCCAGACAACCAAGGAAAATTATTGGCCCAACTTGATAGTGTCATGCTATAGGACGCTGTAAGAGAAAACCAGAGTTTGAAAAGAGAATTAGCAGTTTTAAAGGTTAAGGCAACAGACATGAACAAGATAATTGATCAAACATCATCACACATAAGAACAATGATTAAAACAAACTTAACATCAACACCATGGCCATATCATCCATCAGACATAGATAAGGGTTAATTACAATGCCTGAATACCTTAAATGGTTTGTATTAGGACTTCTAACTGGAAATCCAGAAAACACAAAGCTGTCCAAAAGGATCGCCTTACTTATGCAATCATTCAGTCAGGACATTATATAGGCAGTCACAAATTGCCTGCAGAAACCCCCCAAGCAACTGTTGCTCCCATACGCCATAAAACCGCTGACAGGCAATGTTGAAATCATTCACACTCTAAACTGGTTTGGTCATTGGATTTCATACTCACAACTGGAACTGGAAATAAATGATACTGCCTTGTATCTTTATAAACTTCCTGCTACCTTAAATGAGCAAACTGTTCTTTGAGCATACAGTCAGCCTCAAAACCGTCACTAAATTAGCCTGGGATAAAATTGATAGGCTGGAAGAGACTTTTACTGGTAAGGGGACAACTCATCGAGTCAGAGGTATAGCTGTGCAGCCCATGTTTTTTTAACCACAACATTTTAAAGCTCCTCTTTCAAGCATTGAAAAACAAAAGCAAAGAACATTGACCACCACAAATACTGAAGAATTGTTCTCGTATGTTTCTGGTGAATGAGTTGGGCCTCAGCCCTTGATGATAAGTACCAAAGTCATGCCAGAATGTTTTGCTAATTGAAGCTTGCACAAAATAAGAACATCATCTGGGTTGCTACAAGACATGAAGCGAGCCTCGCACAGATAATACCAAGTTGGACAGGATTTAACATCAGTACCAGAGACCTAGTTAATGTATCACAGGATTCCATTGGCTACTTGCCCACCATTAATACCCCTGCAACTGAGTTGACAACTGTTTCTGGAATTTTGAAACAGTCAGAGCTGATAAGGGAATCACTGCATTTGCTGAAAATTGTATTGGTCATGGATCTAGCTCTTTATGCAAAAGCAACTGATATTGTGTGGAAGCATAAAGAAATGTACAACAGAATCATTCTTCGAAGGGGCACCTTTCACACCATTTGCAATGTCATGTCCATTCTTGGAAAACACTTTCAAGACCCCAGCCTACTCCTTTATCGATGATTTTTATGACTTTGCCAAAGACCTATGCCATTAGAGATTAGATGACCTTTTGCAGAATGCTGCCTTTGCCGAAGTAAAACAGCTTTGGGACGTATTTCTGGAACATCTCCATCATGACAATGGAGATCTCTCTGCATTTTGGATGTTGAATATGGATATTGATGCAAATGTCTTGCTGGCTCTGTTGTGTGCTGCTTGTGAAGGAAATTAGCATTTAAATCTTACCACATATGCTCTATGATCCCATGGTGTTTTGCTTATGACAAGATGAACTATGCTAGATATCTTCCTGTATACTATGCCGAAATGATACTACTTGCAGTGATCGACCAGAATTCCTCCAAAAGGATTAGAATCTGACAACTGTCAGATTCTAATCCTTTTGGAGGAATTCTGGTCGATCAAGCGATACAGGTAACAGCCAACAAAGATGCACAGACTCCGGGTGGTACGACAAGGTTCAATCTCAGGGCGGGTGCTGTGAAAAAATATTATATGACGGCTGAACACAAAAGTGCCTTTTCGGATCAGATAAGGGAAATGGTTTGTAACAACAGATCAGATCTTACTCACGCCGACCTACATATGCCACGAATTGGAAAAGATGAAGATCTGTTAGTCTACTTCATAGCTGGATAAACCTATTTGTTGGGCCACATGATCTCATTAGTTTCTCCATGGCAAAAAAGGCATCTCAAGACATATTATCCGACATAATGAATGCGCATGAAATAGGTGAACAGTGAAACAGCAAAAATTATGCATCTAATCTATATCAATATATGAGGAATACAATTAAATGTTATTGATATTTTGAGGACTATATTGTTAATATTACAATTATGAATCATAATTATTTTTTAATTATATTGAATTTAACCAATCTGGTGGAATTATATTTATTTTTCCACATATTATGATGAATTTGTATTCTATTCATCAAAATTATGAAAACCGTTATTTTTTTTAGCTATGGTTGCTAATCCAGTAATATCAGACAAAAGGCAAAGAGTGGTGACTTACTAATACATAGTTTCCATCTCTAGGCATCCATACCTTGCAAAAAATCAGGTTAGAACTCATCCCCTCTGAGTGGTACCAATGGCCTAAGTTTGTGGTCCTGGCTCATGGTCTAACAGTCCCAGCTTCCTTATTCGAAAGTGTGAAAATGTTCTTTCTATACTTATTCTGCAAACACAGCTCAATTGTGTGAAAGCAGTTTGTACAATATCTACATTTCGCAAAAAAACTGATTTAATCATCTATTATAGAAACAGCAAAACTGGAGCGATTATACTGCCCTTTTTCAGACTATTGTGTAAAGTACCTGCAGTGCGGTTACCAATGTCTAAAAATGCAACCTCTTGATTAATGCTGTCTGAAGAAGAAAGACCATACATAACAGCTCGCTGGATTCTGCACAGGTTTTCAGTCAGATTTAGGATGAAGTGTAAATTTTACTTTTGATTTTTTAAAAAGCTGTTTGTACCCTCTGAGCCCCAGAAAAAATATGTATGTATTGTAGTTAATGGTGCCTTGGCAATGAACAGGATGAATTAGAGCAACATACATTTTGAAAGCCTGAAGACTTAATTCTGAGTTGTGTTTCTAATAGTAAATACATTTCAGGCAATGTTGTTTTTCAGTTGCTTTGTTCACTTTTTATTACAGCTGTTCTAGCTAGTATCTGACTCAAGCAATTGATCAAAGCTCCTCCAAACTGCTTCTCTTTACTTCCACAGAAAATTATGCAAGATCCATACTCAGAGACAGCAGGGATAATTTTAAGATCTGAAAAATGGACAACAGATTCCAATACTTGTTTCTGAATTATTTTGATTGGCTGGGTTGGCACGTGGATGCAAGCCAGTGAATTAGTACTACTTATTGGCTACAAACCTCCAACACAGGATGGGGAGCAGCATTAGTGAAGAAGTCCATAGCCACAACAGCCAGGTCAGCGTAGCTTTTGGCCTGGATTGTCCTTCCCTGTGTCCTTCCTTGCAGATGGTCTCTGCCCAAATCCATGCCTTTGCCTATCATGCAGAGAGGGATGGAGGTTCTTCAGCAGGTACCTGATCATCCCTTAGTGGGTCATGTGTCAGTGTTCTCCTTTAGGCATTTGTGTGAGTGTGTTTCTCTGTCGGTGTGCTGCACTTGGCTTCTGCGTTGCATTTATTCTGGGGCCTGAAGAGTCAGTGGTAACTGATCAGCATTTGTGGTGGGTACTAGCATTGAAGCATGTATGTAGGAAGGGCTCAGATAATACTGCAGTTTAATTGAGTACATAGGTTGTACTCTTGAAAAACTAGGTTGAGCAAATGCCTCACTCCGGATTGGGGTGTCTCAGCTGAGAGTCAAGGGTGCCATAAAGTCTAGAGACTGGTATGAACTGAGCTGCTGACTATGGATCATAGTTTCCAGGGGTAAGGCCAGCTGTGGGTCAGATGGATCTACTGGACTTGTTGCTGCCTACCAGGGACAACAAGAGCATCCTGGTTAGCGTCCGGGTTCTATAGTACGAAAAAAAGTATATCACGAGAACTGTAACTTGTAGGCTTTGCGCTTTGGTACCCTCACAGCTGATAAGCTGCACCATACAAATCAACATAACATCAACATAATGAAACATAACAGTTCAAAGGTTTCCAGACTCAAGGAAACCAGCATGAGCCCTCAAGGTCAAGGACTCAAGTAGCCTAAATTGGAAAACTTGATCCTTTGCACCGCTCTCAGAACTGAGCTGGTACCTCCTCATACAAAGTTGGTCAGGATGAGGGATGCACAGGTCCACCAATAATTGTAGTCCTTCGATGACACATATTCGAGTCTCAAATGATACATCTGGTCATCCTTTTTAAATATTCAGTGCCCGCCCTAGGAGAACAGCACCTCATATTTGTGGTTCAAATCAGATGTTTTTTTTTTAGCTAATGCTGTGGACCTCTTTCCAAAATCCAAATTATTACAAACTACTACTCCAGGGAGTACTAATGGGAAGCAATGACCTATACAGAGGTTTATCATCCTAAATAAACAACCTGTATAACACATTGGGGGTTTAATGTGTTTAGATTATTAGCATGGTAATGCCCTCTTTTGTTTCCTGTCACCATTCATATTGTTTTAAATGTCATTACTTATTGCTGTTTTTATTTGTACCTTTGAAATTACTACAAATACTCCTTGTATCATGTCATACACTAATTGTAATATTTTAACATAAATAAATACAAACATATATGACCACTGTCAGAAATGGTGTCTTTGGATGGCAGTCAGGTTAACCCCTCACTCTAGTCAGGGTAAGTCACACACAATCCAAATTATCCTGTGCCCACCCCCTGGTAGCTTGGAACTGAGCAGTCAGGCTTAACTTAGAAGGCAAAGTGTAAAGTATTTGTGCAATAATCATGCAATAACAGTATAAACATCACACAAAAAATATACCACACAGGTTTAGAAAAATATAGAATATTTACCTGATTAGATTAAGGTCAAAACGATCATGATTTGATAAATACAAGTTGAAATATCACTTTTGTAATGATAAATAGAGTCTTTAGTTCTTAAAAAAGCAATAAGTATATCTTACAAGCACAAAGTACCTGGTTTGTGTCTAAATTACCTGCACAGGACCACAGAGGAGGAGATGCGTGGAAAACGGGGTGGTGTGCGTCGGTTTCTCTAGGCGCACACAGACAATGCGTCTATGTTTTTCCAGGCATCAAGGGCTTTGTGTTGATTTCTGGCATGCATGCTTGGGTTCTCTTCAGGTTGCGGGGTATTTGTACGCCCCGGGGACGATGCAGAGAAATCCGGGGCGTGCAGGATGAAGTCACAGGAGCTCCGTTGATCCAGTGGCCGATGTGGGGAAATTTCTGCTGCGTCAATTCTTCTCACAGTAAGTCGGGCTGCGTTGTTCCGCTCGGCAATGCTTCAATCCGGTGGGCTGTGCGTTGAAGTTCCGGTCGCAACACTGGTGCTGGGTTGATCTCCAATCGGAGAGCTGGGCTGCATTGTTCCAGATCTGCAATGCAGTGATTTTCTCACCGCAGGGCAGGCTGTTCGCAGATTCTGGCAGGCTGCGTGTCGATTTTCACCTCACAAGGAGTTATTTGCAGAGATAAAGACTTTTTGGCCCTGAGACTTCAGGAAACAGGAGGCAAGCTCAATCCAAGCCCCTGGAGAGCACTTCTCAGCAGAGCCAGAGGGCAGCAAGGCAATAGCAAGGAAGCAGTCCTTTACAGCAAAGCAGTCAGGTGAGTCCTTTGGGCAGCCAGGCAGCTTCTCTTAGCAGGTTGCAGGTTCCTTTCCCAGTAGGTATCTTGTCAAGAGTTGGTAGGGTCAGGGACCCAGTTTATATTCCCAGATGTGCCTTTGAAGTGGGGGAGACTTCAAAGAGTAGGTTAGAAGTGCACAAGGTCCGCTTTCAGTACAATCCTGTCTGCCAGGGTCCCAGTAGGGTGTTATATAGTCCATTGTGTGAGGGCAGGCCACTGTCCTTTGAAATGTAAGTGTCAGGCCCTCCACCCTCCCAGCCCAGGAAGACCCATTCAGTATACAGATGTGTGCAGGTGTGGCTGAGCATCTTGTGTTTGGGGTTGTCTGAGTGAAATGCACAAGGGAGTTATCAACTAACCCAGCCAGACGTGGATTGTAAGGCACAGAAGGATTTAGATGCAGAGAAATGCTCACTTTCTAAAAATGGCATTTCTCAAATAGTAATATTAAATCCAAATTCACTAGTCAGCAGGTTTTTGTATTACCATTCTGGCCATACTAAATATGACCCTGTTACTCCTTTCAGATCAGAATCTACCACTCAAACAGTATATGGGGGTAGCCCTAATGTTAGTCTATGAAGGGAGCAGGTTTCACAGCAGTGTAAAACGAATTTAAGACTTTTACACTACCAGGACATATAACCACACAGGTATATGTCCTGCCTTTTACCTACATAGCACCCTGCCCTATGGGTTACCTAGCACCTAACTTAGGGGTGACGTATATGTAGAAAAAGGGGAGTTTAAGGCTTGGCAAGTACTTTTACATGCTAAGTCCAAGTAGCAGTGAAACTGAACACACAGGCCTTGCAGGGGCAGACCTGAGTCATGGTTAAGGGACTAAGATGGGTGGTACAATTAGTGCTGCAGGCCCACTAGTAGCATTTAATCTACAGGCCTGGGCACATGTTGTGCACTTTACTGGGAACTTACAAGTAGATTAAATAAGCCAGTTTGGTATGAGCCAATGTCACCATGTTTTAAGGGAGAGAGCATATGCACTTTAGCACTGGTTAGCAGTGGTAAAGTGTGCCGAGTCCTAAAACCAGCAAAAACAGTGTCCAAAAAGTGTAGGGAGGCATGCAAAAAGTTAGAGGTGACCACCCTAAGGCTGTCAGGTCTAACAACCACCTTTCTGTCACATAGGGTCGGTGCAGTAGTGAGCCATGAGTGGACATTTTGATCTTGTGCTAAATATCTATTGTAAAATAGGAAGGCTATGATTGTGCTCCTTCTAAGACAATGTGAGTGCTGAATCGGATTGGGATATATAGTACATCGCCATAATAGGCCCAAAACTTGAAAGAGTGTGGAGTGACTTCTAGAGGCTTAAATAAATGTCGATTTGTAGACCAATTGACACATTCCATGAGAGATGCCAGAAAGGATAATCATGGATTTCAAATCATCTGACTGGATAGGGGTAACATAAATTAGGGCCACGGATGGATCGTTGGAAACTGGCCAGCCAATCAGAATACTCTCTTTGTGAGTACAGCCACTGTTGCAGGCACACAGATGGAGCATTCTGTTTTGCCAGCTCCCAACATCCCTCCTGCCTGATTCGGTCCTGTGTGTTCTACAAAAGGCGGGGTTGCGTCTTACTTGAAATACAGGTTAAACAGATGGTTTTATTCACCCCCAGCACTCTTTCAGTCAAAAAATAGCAGACAAACATGTGCTTTCGTGTTTCTGTTTTTTTGGGGGGCTCCTGACTGATATACCCTCTAACCAAAGGCAAAGGAGTCCCGTGCCATTCAGCGCTTCACTAGAGGCTGAGGAAGTGCTGTGGGAGAATTAAGCCATTTTTTTCAAGCTGCCTTTTAGGTATGGATGGTGGGCCGGTGGGTTGGATCCATAGCCTTGTAGCTCGTCCCTGCATGGCCATAACATTTGTTAATTACTCCCTCGTGATGCACTCTCGCCTGTACTGCAGGCCCATTACTACGGGATGGGTAATTTCCCCACAGTACTTATTTTATTCGACCGTGGGAGGTTGCAAGAATGTGCTGAGGTTCGAATTTATGGATAGATGTTATACACAGATCTGTGGAATTGGCACTTAACACACTGAGCTATCTCAAAATATGAAAGTGGCATAGTTTACAAGTTCCTATTAGTACTGCTTGTACAATGTTTGGCGTGTGCCAAATGTAATAATTGAAAATTAACTACTGGTAAAAAAAAACCTTCTCTTTGCCGTCCCCTTTCTCCCTCAACGCCCCCCGCCACCCCCCGAAACTCCGTCTGGCTCCATGTACATGCAGTTTGTATGCCTTTGTTTTGCGACTGTTCTTATGTAAAAACCTGCCTTTCACATTTCCACGCTCGAGTAGCTCAGCTATCGCAGTCGCGCATTTGCCCTTATAACGGCCCTTGCAAAATCGTCCCCGTGCACTGATGATTTTGTGCAGTGGCGTAACAAAAAATGACCCCCCCCCATACAGAATTTGCGGCGGGGCACCTGACACATTGATTTTAATAGGCATTGAGTGCCCCCCTCAACCGTTTCCCACAGGGAGCTGCGGGGTCCTGTGTTATGGCCCAGATTATATGGAAAGCCGCATGATTTTATACCTGTGACTCGAGCGCGCTGGTTACGGCACCGCGCAGCCGAGCTCCTCCACACCACGTTTTGTTCATTCCCCGCGCTGCCTAGAATTTATGCGGCAGAGTAGAGGAATGCCTTTATTGAATTCCACGTCACGTTTTCGCGGCTGCTCTGCAGTCCTCTGCTCACCTTCATTTGTGCGCCTCAGCGAGGCACGTTACTCCGCGAGGCTGCATTCTGGCTGCTGGCACTGACAAAGGCATGCTACTGTTTTGGGTGTTTGGTCTCCTTGGTCGTTTGTGAATCATCTAATTAATCATCGTTAGGAAGAAGATAGGCTTGTTTCTTGTGAACAGGGGAAGGAGGAACGGAAGGTGAGTTGTTCACACGGTGATACATAAGAATACGGAATTAGGAATATTTTGTGAGGCAGACAATGTCGCTAACAAGCTCGCCTCAATTGGTCGCTTTTAGAAAGATGAAGGGTACCGGATCTGTGGGGTGTGTTATGCATTGTTCAAATATTGAAATATTTGTCCCTCGTCGGAAAAAATAATGCCGATAAATACGCTGCTTTATATTGGGTTTTCAATTGCCCTTAGTTTAGAATTTTATGTGACTGGGTTCTCTTGTTTGGACTTGAGGTGCAATGCTGCATATTTTACTGCATTGTTATAACAATCATTGCTTAATTACAATAATATGCAAACGTTCAGGTGAATCTAAATTACCCATAGCAGACTGTTGAGCTATCCAGGAGTATAAGAATTTGTATGTAACGCTTGCTACTTAAATGTTGCGGACTTGTACTATTTTATTGCATAATACATATTATTGTACAATTGAATAGCAGCCGGTATGTCGACTTAAATAGGATGAATCACTGACGTAGGCCTCAGAGGATTTAAACCTCTAACCTGCAGGTTGCAAACAGATCTCAGCAGTGAGTGGTGAAGTAATTGAGCTATGTATAGTAGTTACTGTCATTGCAGAGTGGGTGGGGCCATGACTTCCAAGAGACAGGACCTTCAAGTGACTCCTGCAACACACACAGTCACACGCCTTATATTTATACTGCCGTGCAGATACGTTGGAAAATATCTACAGGTGTGCATAAACACACACAGCGACATACAAACAAACACAAACTCACAGTCCTACAGCTATTGAACTATTTATACACGCACATAAAAACCTATTTTTGAGCGCCCGTGAACTCATAATTTCAGTCAAACATTGGTGCACATTCAAACAAAGGCACTCAAGGGCACTGAAAAAATACATACAACCACCAATCACACCCATAAGTATCACCCATAGGAGAACACATATACACAGACCCTGGACACAGTCACACTCACATACTACAAGATTTCATGCACACATACATAGATAAGTGTGTTATGCACGAATGGGTGGGTTGCTCATTAATGGATGCATGAATGAGATTAGACACATGGATGGATGAGTGTATGAGTTGATGGAGGGAAGAGTATATATGAGTAGGTAGGGGAATAAACCGATTGGAAGATAAACGCATTGTTCTGTGAGGAAGTATATCCCATTCGTTCTTGCACTCACGTGCTGTATGCATGATGATATGTGTGATGATATGCATGTTGGCCAGCTGGCACACAGTGCTGGAGAGCCCCACATACGTTTTATTTTTTCACCCTCCACGTGCCGGGCGTGCCTTCTCTCAGTGTACAAGGATGTGTCAAGGTGAACGCATGTCACTGGCTATCGCCAGTGCATTCCATGGACAACAGCTCACATCGGATAAATGCCAGAATTGGATTCATGGTACGCATCAAGGAGTAGCTGTTCCTGTGGGGCAGAGTGTTATCCTTCAAAGCAGTGGCTGGTCTTATACAGGTCATGAGTGGGGGTGGATGCACCGCCTACTGTAGTCAACCTCTTGACCCTCCCTGTGCGAGGGCCTGAACTTTGTAGATGGACTCGTTGCTTCATGTCCTCCACATACCAGCGAGCTGTCAGACTCCTTAATTGCCTGCCGATGCACACCCCTTTTCTATGAGTAGTACAGTTTAAAGAGGCTAAATGTCATTACCTTCAGGTCCCTCTCTAGTCCTCGTCCCATTCATCACAAAGTGGAGATTATCTATCTCCACAACAGAAAAAAGAACCCAAGAAATTCTGGATGGCCTGCCCCAACCCCGCCCAAGTAGTACTTAAGCGTACTTACCCAGCATTCCTCCTGTTCTTTATTCTGTCTTACAACAGAATGGACATAGGAGTAGTGGGAGCTGCTGGTCTGGGGCAGTTGCCGGTTCCTCGATCGAGTTTCCGGTTGAGCGTCCCTTGGCCTTCCGGACTTGCTGGGGGAATGCTTGTTTTGGGCCTGGGTATGGCTGGTGGTGGTTCAGTTTTCCTGCTCGGGCTGCTCTGCTGGTTGAGGGGCGAGCACACATCTCTGTGGTCCTCTTGGGCAGGCTTTATGATGCACACTGGATGCAGGAAGCCTGGGGCTTGCCTGACTTCCTGTGATGGGCTGTACTGTCTTTGTTGCAGTCCCTCGTACTGTGATGTGTGGTTTCTCTTCCGGGAGTGTATTGGGGCATTTTTCTCCTTTACGTGGCCTTCAATGGCAGGTACATTCCTTTTTGTGTTTTCCATGCTGTAGCGGTCTCTGTTCTGTCACAGTCCCTCACACTGTGTGGCGAGGCTTCTGTTCCATGTCTGTTTGTGGACATGCCTCGCCTTTCCAGTGCCAGGGCTGGTTCACCTGGGTTTGTGTATTATGGTGTTTCATTAGTTGGACATTCTGGGGTTTCATCGTCTGCACTTTTGCGCCAATTTCAGTGGCCCTGTGGTTGCAAAAGGATAGTGTATTCATGGGCTCAGCTGGGTCTTCAGGCTAGGTTCTTTGGGACTTGGGTGGCTAAGTCCCTGTTCCTGGACTGCTTGCCTTTGTGTGGGCCTTGGTTGAGTCCCCTGATAGTTCTGAAGTTATTTGAGCAGCAGGTGCCCTTTTTCCCTGTTATTTCTTCGATGGGGTTGTGCTATAGCTTTGGCAGGTAGGGCCTATATTGCGGTCCGTCGCCGTCTGTTTTGCAGGATTAATGGACGGATGCTGCTCAGATGGATTACGGATTTATGGTTTCTTGTTTTGGGTTCAGGGTTGTCCTTTCTGCCTTGGTCTATCATCTGCATTCTTCTCTGCAGTTCGGTGCTTGGGCAGGCCTTTCTCCCTGAGCGTGTCTCCCCTCTGTCAGCTCCTTAGGAGGCCATTTTTGGGAGTCTCTGGGTGCTTTCCAGCTTGGAGGGTCGGGAGCAGACGTTCAAGTCTCTTCCTCTCAAGCCGTGTTCCTGTGTAGTTGATGGTGGTGCAGCTTCCGGTGGTAGACGGACACTTTCAGCTGTTTCTTCAGGCTTGGGTGGTGTCTCCTTCAGATGCTTGGTTGGGCGTTGTTCAGGTCAGCTTTAGGTTGAGTTTGGGGGATTCCGCTGGGAGATGTTGAACTCTGTGGTCTCCCTTACGGCCGGGTCATCGGCCCTTCATCAGGGCCTTCTTTCTCTTTTTTGGATGCGAGTGTTGGTGGTGGTGCCCCCTCTGGAACTAGGACAGGGCTTTTACTCTCTTGTTTCTTGGGTGGACTTGGTGCTGGGGGTCTTCCGCCTGGTTGGTTTTGAATGTTGGATTGGAAATTTGTCCGTCATGTATGTTTCAGGATGGGTCCATTGCGGTGATTCATTCCTCTCTGGGGGTGGGTGGCTATTGCTCTGGATCTCGGGAAGGCCTGTTTTCATGTACGAGTCCTTCCGTCGTTGCAGCGGTTTTATGCACTTCTGTCTCCGGCGCACCCATTTCTGCTTACAGTGTTGGCTTTGGGTCTCCACGCTGTTCCGCGGGTGTTCACCATACTTGTGAGAAGGTAGCCTCTTTCTAGCCTTGTTACCCCCACTTTTGGCCTGTTTGTGAGTGTATGTCAGGGTGTTTGTCACTGTTTTCACTGTCTCACTGGGATCCTGATAGCCAGGCCTCAGTGCTCATAGTGAAAACACTATGTTTTCAGTATGTTTGTTATGTGTCACTGGGATCCTGCTTGTCAGGACCCCAGTGCTCATAGGTTTGTGGCCTATATGTATGTGTCACTGGGACCCTGTCACACAGGGCCCCAGTGCTCATAGGTGTGCATGTATATGTTCCCTGTGTGGTGCCTAACTGTCTCACTGAGGCTCTGCTAACCAGAACCTCAGTGGTTATGCTCTCTCATTACTTTCAAATTGTCACTGACAGGCTAGTGACCATTTTTACCAATTTACATTGGCTTACTGGAACACCCTTATAATTCCCTAGTATATGGTACTGAGGTACCCAGGGTATTGGGGTTCCAGGAGATCCCTATGGGCTGCAGCATTTCTTTTGCCACCCATAGGGAGCTCTGACAATTCTTACACAGGCCTGCCACTGCAGCCTGAGTGAAATAACGTCCACGTTATTTCACAGCCATTTTACACTGCACTTAAGTAACTTATAAGTCACCTATATGTCTAACCTTTACCTGGTAAAGGTTAGGTGCAAAGTTACTTAGTGTGAGGGCACCCTGGCACTAGCCAAGGTGCCCCCACATTGTTCAGAGCCAATTCACTGAACTTTGTGAGTGCGGGGACACCATTACACGCGTGCACTACATATAGGTCACTACCTATATGTAGCTTCACCATGGTAACTCCGAATATGGCCATGTAACATGTCTATGATCATGGAATTGCCCCCTCTATGCCATCCTGGCATTGTTGGTACAATTCCATGATCCCAGTGGTCTGTAGCACAGACCCTGGTACTACCAGACTGCCCTTCCTGGGGTTTCACTGCAGCTGCTGCTGCTGCCAACCCCTCAGACAGGCAGCTGCCCTCCTGGGGTCCAGCCAGGCCTGGCCCAGGATGGCAGAACAAAGAACTTCCTCTGAGAGAGGGTGTGACACCCTCTCCCTTTGGAAAATGGTGTGAAGGCAGGGGAGGAGTAGCCTCCCCCAGCCTCTGGAAATGCTTTGTTGGGCACAGATGTGCCCAATTCTGCATAAGCCAGTCTACACCGGTTCAGGGACCCCTTAGCCCCTGCTCTGGCGCGAAACTGGACAAAGGAAAGGGGAGTGACCACTCCCCTGACCTGCACCTCCCCTGGGAGGTGTCCAGAGCTCCTCCAGTGTGCTCCAGACCTCTGCCATCTTGGAAACAGAGGTGCTGCTGGCACACTGGACTGCTCTGAGTGGCCAGTGCCACCAGGTGACGTCAGAGACTCCTGCTGATAGGCTCCTTCAGGTGTTAGTAGCCTTTCCTCTCTCCTAGGTAGCCAAACCCTCTTTTCTGGCTATTTAGGGTCTCTGTCTCTGGGGAAACTTTAGATAACGAATGCATGAGCTCAGCCGAGTTCCTCTGCATCTCCCTCTTCACCTTCTGATAAGGAATCGACCGCTGACCGTGCTGGAAGCCTGCAAACCTGCAACATAGTAGCAAAGACGACTACTGCAACTCTGTAACGCTGATCCTGCCGCCTTCTCGACTGTTTTCCTGCTTGTGCATGCTGTGGGGGTAGTCTGCCTCCTCTCTGCACCTGAAGCTCCGAAGAAATCTCCCGTGGGTCGACGGAATCTTCCCCCTGCAACCGCAGGCACCAAAAAGCTGCATTACCGGTCCCTTGGGTCTCCTCTCAGCACGACGAGCGAGGTCCCTCGAATCCAGCGACACCGTCCAAGTGACCCCCACAGTCCAGTGACTCTTCAGCCCAAGTTTGGTGGAGGTAAGTCCTTGCCTCACCTCGCTGGGCTGCATTGCTGGGAACCGCGACTTTGCAAGCTACTCCGGCCCCTGTGCACTTCCGGCGGAAATCCTTCGTGCATAGCCAAGCCTGGGTCCACGGCACTCTAACCTGCATTGCACGACTTTCTAAGTTGGTCTCCGGCGACGTGGGACTCCTTTGTGCAACTTCGGCGAGCACCGTTTCACGCATCCTCGTAGTGCCTGTTTCTGGCACTTCTCCGGGTGCTACCTGCTTCAGTGAGGGCTCTTTGTCTTGCTCGACGTCCTCTCTTTCTGCAGTTCCAATTTGCGACCTCCTGGTCCCTCCTGGGCCCCAGCAGCGTCCAAAAACGCCAAACGCACGATTTGCGTGTAGCAAGGCTTGTTGGCGTCCATCCGGCGGGAAAACACTTCTGCACGACTCTCCAAGGCGTGGGGGATCCATCCTCCAAAGGGGAAGTCTCTAGCCCTTGTCGTTCCTGCAGTATTCACAGCTCTTCAGCCTAGTAAGAGCTTCTTTGCACCAACCGCTGGCATTTCTTGGGCATCTGCCCAGCTACGAGCTGCTTGTGACTTTTGGACTTGGTCCCCTTGTTCCACAGGTACCCTCAGTCAGGAATCCATCGTTGTTGCATTGCTGATTTGTGTTTTCCTTGCATTTTCCCTCTAACACGACTATTTTGTCCTTAGGGGAACTTTGGTGCACTTTGCACTCACTTTTCAGGGTCTTGGGGAGGGTTATTTTTCTAACTCTCACTATTTTCTGATAGTCCCAGCGACCCTCTACAAGGTCACATAGGTTTGGGGTCCATTCGTGGTTCACATTCCACTTTTGGAGTATATGGTTTGTGTTGCCCCTATCCCTATGTTTTCCCATTGCATCCTATTGTAACTATACATTGTTTGCACTGTTTTCTAAGACTATACTGCATATTTTTGCTATTGTGTATATATATCTTGTGTATATTTCCTATCCTCTCACTGAGGGTACACTCTAAGATACTTTGGCATATTGTCATAAAAATAAAGTACCTTTATTTTTAGTATAACTGTGTATTGTGTTTTCTTATGATATTGTGCATATGACACTAGGTGGTACTGTAGTAGCTTCACACGTCTCCTAGTTCAGCCTGAGCTGCTTTGCTAAGCTACCATTATCTATCAGCCTAAGCTGCTAGACACCCTATACACTAATAAGGGATAACTGGGCCTGGTGCAAGGTGCAAGTACCCCTTGGTACTCACTACAAGCCAGTCCAGCCTCCTACATTGGTTGTGCAGCGGTGGGATAAGTGCTTTGAGACTACTTACCACTCTTGTCATTGTACTTTTCATAAGAGAAAAATATACAAAACAAGGTCAGTGTATATACACATAGCCAAAAAGTTTTGCATTTCCTCTTTTCACTCTTTTCTAAGTGCTGAAAAGTACTTCTACACTTTCAAAAAGTTCTTAAAAGTTTAAAAAGTTTTTTTCTGTCTTTCCAAAAAGTTCTGAAAAACTTTTTTCTCTTTGTCTATCACTTTAACTCTCTCTAAAAAATGTCTGGCACAGGCCAAAAAGTTGAACTGTCCAAACTTGCATATGATCACCTTAGCTGGAAAGGAGCAAGGAGTCTCTGCATAGAGAGAGGTTTGAGTGTAGGGAAGAATCCTTCCTTAGAACTGTTAATTAATATGCTTAGAGTACAGGATAAGGCCATAAGTGCCCAATCTGTAGAAAAAGTAGCTAATGGTTCTCAATCTGATCCAGGGACTCCCCCAGGAAAAGGTTCAGGAAAGAAACTTCTTAGCCTGCCCATTACTAGACAGTCTAGCATAGTTGGTACAGAGGTTGAATCACACCATACTGATGGTGTGCTCTCACATTATACTGGTAGCCAAGCTGTTAGGGTGCCCTCTGTAAGGGACAGGTCTCCTTCTGTTCATTCCCATCATACCTCTATCCCTGTCTGGCATTTCCATCACTACAAATAGGTTCAGTGGACAATTCCCACTGCTCTAAACTAAAACTTACTGATAGAAACTCGGAAAATACATCTTCACATTGTTGGTTAGCTAAAAAACTTCAAACAGGGTGGTTTACATCCCCACAGGGAAGTAACCATATAGTGGATGATAAAGGGAGTAACCAGTCTATTGCAGAGCTACTCTCTACTTATCACCACTTAGACAATAAAGTCTCAACTGGCCAAGGTTAGCCTTATTGTCCTTCGTTTGGGGGGGGGTTGTGTGAGAAGGTAGCCTCTTTCTAGCCTTGTTACCCCCACTTTTGGCCTGTTTGTGAGTGTATGTCAGGGTGTTTGTCACTGTTTTCACTGTCTCACTGGGATCCTGATAGCCAGGCCTCAGTGCTCATAGTGAAAACACTATGTTTTCAGTATGTTTGTTATGTGTCACTGGGATCCTGCTGGTCAGGACCCCAGTGCTCATAGGTTTGTGGCCTATATGTATGTGTCACTGGGACCCTGTCACACAGGGCCCCAGTGCTCATAGGTGTGCATGTATATGTTCCCTGTGTGGTGCCTAACTGTCTCACTGAGGCTCTGCTAACCAGAACCTCAGTGGTTATGCTCTCTCATTACTTTCAAATTGTCACTGACAGGCTAGTGACCATTTTTACCAATTTACATTGGCTTACTGGAACACCCTTATAATTCCCTAGTATATGGTACTGAGGTACCCAGGGTATTGGGGTTCCAGGAGATCCCTATGGGCTGCAGCATTTCTTTTGCCACCCATAGGGAGCTCTGACAATTCTTACACAGGCCTGCCACTGCAGCCTGAGTGAAATAACGTCCACGTTATTTCACAGCCATTTTACACTGCACTTAAGTAACTTATAAGTCACCTATATGTCTAACCTTTACCTGGTAAAGGTTAGGTGCAAAGTTACTTAGTGTGAGGGCACCCTGGCACTAGCCAAGGTGCCCCCACATTGTTCAGAGCCAATTCACTGAACTTTGTGAGTGCGGGGACACCATTACACGCGTGCACTACATATAGGTCACTACCTATATGTAGCTTCACCATGGTAACTCCGAATATGGCCATGTAACATGTCTATGATCATGGAATTGCCCCCTCTATGCCATCCTGGCATTGTTGGTACAATTCCATGATCCCAGTGGTCTGTAGCACAGACCCTGGTACTACCAGACTGCCCTTCCTGGGGTTTCACTGCAGCTGCTGCTGCTGCCAACCCCTCAGACAGGCAGCTGCCCTCCTGGGGTCCAGCCAGGCCTGGCCCAGGATGGCAGAACAAAGAACTTCCTCTGAGAGAGGGTGTGACACCCTCTCCCTTTGGAAAATGGTGTGAAGGCAGGGGAGGAGTAGCCTCCCCCAGCCTCTGGAAATGCTTTGTTGGGCACAGATGTGCCCAATTCTGCATAAGCCAGTCTACACCGGTTCAGGGACCCCTTAGCCCCTGCTCTGGCGCGAAACTGGACAAAGGAAAGGGGAGTGACCACTCCCCTGACCTGCACCTCCCCTGGGAGGTGTCCAGAGCTCCTCCAGTGTGCTCCAGACCTCTGCCATCTTGGAAACAGAGGTGCTGCTGGCACACTGGACTGCTCTGAGTGGCCAGTGCCACCAGGTGACGTCAGAGACTCCTGCTGATAGGCTCCTTCAGGTGTTAGTAGCCTTTCCTCTCTCCTAGGTAGCCAAACCCTCTTTTCTGGCTATTTAGGGTCTCTGTCTCTGGGGAAACTTTAGATAACGAATGCATGAGCTCAGCCGAGTTCCTCTGCATCTCCCTCTTCACCTTCTGATAAGGAATCGACCGCTGACCGCGCTGGAAGCCTGCAAACCTGCAACATAGTAGCAAAGACGACTACTGCAACTCTGTAACGCTGATCCTGCCGCCTTCTCGACTGTTTTCCTGCTTGTGCATGCTGTGGGGGTAGTCTGCCTCCTCTCTGCACCTGAAGCTCCGAAGAAATCTCCCGTGGGTCGACGGAATCTTCCCCCTGCAACCGCAGGCACCAAAAAGCTGCATTACCGGTCCCTTGGGTCTCCTCTCAGCACGACGAGCGAGGTCCCTCGAATCCAGCGACACCGTCCAAGTGACCCCCACAGTCCAGTGACTCTTCAGCCCAAGTTTGGTGGAGGTAAGTCCTTGCCTCACCTCGCTGGGCTGCATTGCTGGGAACCGCGACTTTGCAAGCTACTCCGGCCCCTGTGCACTTCCGGCGGAAATCCTTCGTGCATAGCCAAGCCTGGGTCCACGGCACTCTAACCTGCATTGCACGACTTTCTAAGTTGGTCTCCGGCGACGTGGGACTCCTTTGTGCAACTTCGGCGAGCACCGTTTCACGCATCCTCGTAGTGCCTGTTTCTGGCACTTCTCCGGGTGCTACCTGCTTCAGTGAGGGCTCTTTGTCTTGCTCGACGTCCTCTCTTTCTGCAGTTCCAATTTGCGACCTCCTGGTCCCTCCTGGGCCCCAGCAGCGTCCAAAAACGCCAAACGCACGATTTGCGTGTAGCAAGGCTTGTTGGCGTCCATCCGGCGGGAAAACACTTCTGCACGACTCTCCAAGGCGTGGGGGATCCATCCTCCAAAGGGGAAGTCTCTAGCCCTTGTCGTTCCTGCAGTATTCACAGCTCTTCAGCCTAGTAAGAGCTTCTTTGCACCAACCGCTGGCATTTCTTGGGCATCTGCCCAGCTACGAGCTGCTTGTGACTTTTGGACTTGGTCCCCTTGTTCCACAGGTACCCTCAGTCAGGAATCCATCGTTGTTGCATTGCTGATTTGTGTTTTCCTTGCATTTTCCCTCTAACACGACTATTTTGTCCTTAGGGGAACTTTGGTGCACTTTGCACTCACTTTTCAGGGTCTTGGGGAGGGTTATTTTTCTAACTCTCACTATTTTCTGATAGTCCCAGCGACCCTCTACAAGGTCACATAGGTTTGGGGTCCATTCGTGGTTCACATTCCACTTTTGGAGTATATGGTTTGTGTTGCCCCTATCCCTATGTTTTCCCATTGCATCCTATTGTAACTATACATTGTTTGCACTGTTTTCTAAGACTATACTGCATATTTTTGCTATTGTGTATATATATCTTGTGTATATTTCCTATCCTCTCACTGAGGGTACACTCTAAGATACTTTGGCATATTGTCATAAAAATAAAGTACCTTTATTTTTAGTATAACTGTGTATTGTGTTTTCTTATGATATTGTGCATATGACACTAGGTGGTACTGTAGTAGCTTCACACGTCTCCTAGTTCAGCCTGAGCTGCTTTGCTAAGCTACCATTATCTATCAGCCTAAGCTGCTAGACACCCTATACACTAATAAGGGATAACTGGGCCTGGTGCAAGGTGCAAGTACCCCTTGGTACTCACTACAAGCCAGTCCAGCCTCCTACAATACTGGAGACAACGCTGGTGGCATCTCTTCTTCTCTGAGGTTGTTATCTCTATCCCTACCTGTTCGCCTGGTTCATGCATTTCCCCTAGGTGAAGGAACTTTTGGTAGGCCTGCTCTTCTTTCCCATATGTTCTTGCTCTATTGGGCCCGATGTCAGTAGGTTCCCTCTCATGCTTTGCCTTCCTTGGGGCCTGTTTCCACACAGAGTTTGTGTGGGTGTTCTTGCACCTTCTCAGGGCAGTCACCTTGGGGTCCCTGGCTTTGTATTTGCTGATCACCTAGGCTGTCCTGGTCCCCCTATGGCTTCATCTTTTGGGCCTCATTGCGGTTGCTGTGTTCACAGTGCCTTGGGTTTGGGACCCCTTCTGGCTGTTGTGGATTCTTCTATTGGCCTTCTGGGGTCCTTTTTCTGTGTGTTTCATTCTGTTTTTACCGGTGTCCTCGGTGTTGCCTTTAAAGGTGGCTTATGCAGGCCTTTCTCTTGCAAGGGGTTCTTGCAGCCTGCCCCTCCCTGGTGTTTGACCTTGGATACCTGTTCCCTGGTGTAGGGGGCTATATTTGGGTACCTTCTTTCTTTTGCCCAGGTGATCTTTTCAAGAGAATCACAGTTTCTCCCTGGGGAGGGGGCTGTTGTTTTTTGTCTGGCTGTCCAGAGGTTTCATCTTCTTCTGTAGGTTCATCCTCTGGTGGTATGATCAGACTCCTGGTGATGGTGGTTTCTGTTGCTGACCTGGGGGATCTTCCTTCCCATTCCCTGTTCAGGCTTTTTCCTCCTTTTCTGGATGTGTTTCACTTGAGGGATGTTTTTGGGCAGGGGCAGAGGGTTTGGTGTTCCCTCCTGGATCTGTTTGCTTCCTGCATCAATGCTGCTGTTTCTGCGGTTGGGGCCGATTTCCTAAGGTGGGGGCTCGAGGGGCGATGCGTTGGTGCTTCCCTGGTCCGATCACATGTGGTTTGCTTTTTCTTTACCTAGCCTTTCACCTGTCTGTGGGAGGACGCCCGGTTGGTGGTTGTGGTGGTTCCTTTTTGGCCCTGGGGGTCGTGCTTTCACACTGTCACGGGGAGGGCAGTCAGAGATCCTTTGTTGCTTCCATCTTTTCGGTTTCTTCTCCCCTGCTTACTCTCTCTGGCTGTCATATAGGAGTCTACACTGACATGTCACAGTGGTGGTGCAGCGTTTTCCGTAGCCTGCTACGATTCTGTCTTCTGCTTGCCATGGGGGTGTTTCCAGGACTGATTTGTGCCAGTCTCCCCTGGTATGCTCTCTTCCCATGTTTCTTCAGGTTGATGGGAGGGGTTTGAGGTGAACTGTGTCTATTTTGCACGCTCCATGGGCTACGGTTAGGTCCTTCTGTTCTCTGTGGGGGACTCTGCGGGGGTGGTTCCTTGGTACTGTAGCTGCTGCAACATCATCTTGCAGCATCCTGTACGGCAGCCTTGCTTTCTTTCTGGGTCTTGCCTTAGTTCCTAAGGGCCTTGGTGTTGGCTCCTTTTGGACATTTGGGAGCTGTTGCAGTTGCCTTTTCATCTTCCACATGTTGTTTCTGGTGGGGAAGTTGTGTGTCCCCCTGTCCTGTGTTCTTTCTGTCTTCCTGGGGGGATGGGGTTATTGGGGGGTGCCATTGGCCATACTATTGTCTTTGGTCCATACACCATCTTTTCGGACTTCAAGGTCTCTTGTTGTATCCTTTTGGGGCTGCCTCTGAAGTGGCGGGAGTCTGGGGTTTCTCTCAGCAATATGCATCCGGCACCCTGTTCTGCTTGCTTCTTTGGTGTCTGGGGTGCCACCTTCAGGGGAGCTCTGGGCAGGTCTCCTTGGGGTGTGTTGATTGTTTACAACATGTCTTGCCTGCTGTGTCTAGTTTTGGCCAAGAGGTGCTGGGGACGTTCTGTTCTTGGACTGTTGTGTGTTTTTGGTTTTGTTGTTTCTACTGTTCCATGTATCATTTTTGGGTAGCTGCATGGTTGGTGTGTGCTCCCTTTTTGCGGTTTGGTTAATGGATTGACTTTGTGTTTAAGAAGGCTGGTTCTGTTGGCTTGGGTATGCTCCACTATGTGATGAATGGGACGAGGACTAGAGGGACCTGGAGGTAATGCCCTATTACTTACCGGTAATCTTCATTTCTCCTGGTCCTGTTGTCTTTGTCCTGTTCATCACACCCTGCCCTCCCTCCCGAACTGCCGGCCTTCTGTGGTGGCTTGGTGGTACAGGAGGAATGCTGGGTAAGTACGCTTAAGTACTACCTTGGCGGGGTTTGGAACAGGGGATCCAGCATTCCTCTGGTTCTTTTTTGTGTTGTGGAGATAGATAATCTCCGTTTTGTGATGAATGGGACAAGGAGAACAGGGACAAGGAGCAATGAAGATTACTGTTAAGTAATAGGGCCTCACTTGTGAGCACACTGAAACTTGAATCACCAAATGGCTGCCTTGTGGGCTAATCTATAACATGAACAACACTCCCAGTAAGCAATGGCTATAGGGTGCTGAGCCCAGGCCCCGTGCACTTATTTTTTTCTTCAGTGCATAATATCTACCAGATAGCTTAAGCAGTCATGCTAAAAATACAAATGGCAGTGCAGAAATTGGCCAGCCCCACCATGATTTCAGTATTTTCTTGTAGTGTAGGACAAAGGAGCAATGAATATAGTTAATGTTTTCCTCAGGATGATGATCCTTTTCACCAAAAATGAGAAAATCTGCTGACAACTGAGATGTTCTTCAGGTCATTGTCCTTTTTTCCCTCTGAAAGTAACACAACCCACCTTTAAACAGTCCTCACTACATCTAAATGAAATGGAGAAAGACAGCTGAAAATACCAATGCCCTTTCCCTAGGGTTGATTTTCCCTGCTGGAAAAAAAAGGAAAACTCTTGGTGCTCAAAGAAGCAGGCCTGAGCTCTCACCTGCCTGCATTTAAAAAAAGAAAATCACCCTGTTAGGATCCTCTTGATTTCTGTTTGGGCTTTTATAGTGTGCTTTTTTGTCAGTGAATTTACCTGCTACAAATAGCTGGTAGAAAGGTAACATTGTTGAGGTGAATTTTAAAAATATATCTGAAGGGTACGTTTGATTGTTGGATTAACTATTTTGTAGTATAAGTAGTGGATATTTCCTATTTAAAGTTCTAGCCTCACCACCATAGCACAAGGCAGTTTTGGAAGCTTCTAGCGCTAATCCCTGTTGACCAAATGTGCATGAAATTTGGAATTTTCGATAAGTAAAGATGAGATCAGTTGGGAGCATCGAAGGGTTTAGGGAGTGTCTCAACAGTGCATTTTACCATTCAATTACCACAGGCAGTTTTTTCACTAGCTAAAGAAAAGATCACCAGATTTGAATAGCTGATCACCTTTATATTCATTCAATATGTTTGCTGTATATGGTGAAATTTGCTACCGTTTAAAAAAAAAAATCTGAAAAACTGATTCTGATTATTTAAAAAGTTTTTTTCGGCCAACTTGTGATTTGCTATTGGTGTGACATCTTTCACAGGTCAGGGTCAAGTTTCCAATCAGGTCCCCATTGAGCTGCACCATAACAAGTTTCCTTCAGTAACTGACTGATCACCCCATTGTAGTCCCTTCCTTTCATAGGAACTCCTATTAAACCCATTTTTCATCCCATAAGTTCCCCGGTTGCTTTCCTCCCAAACAACATATTCAGGTGCCCCCTTCCATACTGGGTCCTCTTTCTCATAGCTAGTTACTACTAGTCTCAGACCCTCTACAAATTCCCCCACACACACCCCTCCACCAGTACTATACCTCGTAATAATCTTTCAAACCCCAAGGCATTTTTCTGAACATCATTAGAATGCTCGAAATTCCTCATCCACTGTCATGTTTTGAATAGTCTCTCAACAGGTCCTATATCACCCACTTACCAAACCCATAATATGAACTCTGCCCACAGCTAAACAGGTCCACTGGTAGACCCTCATCTATTAATGAGGTCACAAGTATCCCTGTCATTTGTCTGTAGTTATTCTCTTCAGGTCCTTGGTAGCTCCTATCAACAAGCACATGCCCTTGCAGTTCACTAAACATGGTCCTTCACCTTTTCTCTTCTTCCCCAGGCTTCTCCATTATCTCTTCCCAGGGCCATTTAGCACAGTCCTTTTCACCAGTGGAGAGGTGGACTGGACTGTAAGGAAAACATGTAATGCCCTCATATGCTGGGACTTTTAAAAGTCTAGCATTGCCAGATCTGACATGCAACAGACTTCTACCCAGCTGCCCTTAGTTATGTAGTATATTCAATTTTCCAACAGGCAAGTGTGCTGTTAACCAGGTGCTTCCTTAGAATGCATTTATGGTGCCTTTCCGCAGAAGTGTGGTACGCTTTGTATGTTGGCTCATGGCACTGATGCAGTCTGCCCTAACCCACCCTCACATTGCCTTATTACCTTGCCTTTCTTGCCCCTACAGCCAGTTCACCCTGCCTCACCATCCTAACTTCCATGTCCAGCACAGCAGCCCATCTAACCCATAACTAGTTCACCCTGCCCATTCCTCACCAACTATCTGGCCAGAACATACTACCCTCTAATCTGCAGCATCAGCCAACCCATCATACTCCTTCTGATGATCAACGGAGCCCTCTCTGACCATTCCCATTGCTGCCAGCCCTCCATGATAATTCACTCACAAAGGTGCCACTTAATTTGCTATCATGCATTCCTTTTCTGATTAATCAGCTCCCTCTGGCCCACTCAACCACTAACATGCTTAGTTACCAATCACATCCTACCACATAATCCATTACGTTGCATGCTCTGCTAAATATCCAATCAACCTTGTCCTACCTACACAACCACATCACCCAGCCCAGCAGGCCTCACTGCAAATTATGACAAATCACTCCTCTATCCTTACTTGCCCATCTTGACCAGCCACATAATTCTCCACCATGTTTAGCTTGCTGGAGCACCCAACCTACCTGGCTTCATCAGCTTCCATTATGCCCTTCCACACAGACTTCTTGACTTTTTGCTCCTTCACTCACCAGCCTGTCATAAACCATCACCCATCAACCTGGCTTATCCAGCCCAATCACTCACAACTGTAGTCTACAGTTCAGCCACCTCTGGCTGTGTTGCAACATCTGTTTATCAGCCTCCTGCCTATAACATACAGCCCTGCCCCTTCACCCTCCATCATTCCACCATAACCCTTCACCCACCACACTGAAACTTCAACACATAGTATGCTCAATCAGTATGCCTTTCATGGTCTTCAACTACCTTGCAGATTTTAGCATGTGCTTACCTCCACACCTTCTCGCCTTTGCTTGAAATAAGTAAAATATTTACAAACTGTAAGAAATTAGGTTGTTGGTTGACCGGGGTGTGATCCCTGGCCAAGTAGCAACCACAATCCTTGTCTGGGTAAGGCACAAGCTAACCCCAAATTAACCTGTGCAAACCCCCTGGTAGTCTGGCACAGTGCATTCAGGCATAATGTAGAGGCAATGTGTGAAGTATTTGTGCAACACTTCCAAGAGTAACACAGCGAAAACACACCACAAAAGGAGCCTACAAACAGTTTTAGAAAAAAAGTGTTATTAATAAATAAAACTAGACTAAAATGACAAAAATCCAATTACTAGGACTGGAGATAACATGCCAACTTTGGATAGGTGATCATACCGGACCAGGATAAAGTGCCAATTTCAGGCCAATCACGAGGTAGCACTGGCCTGCTATAGGGACCCAGTTAGGCTTGCTGAACTGAGTCCCTTAAATCCTGGTTTGCAGAGCATTGGGTGGATCTGTGTTGAAGATGCGTCACTCAGCCGAACTGATGCGTCGGATCTGAGGTGCGGTGAGGCTGCAGTGCGCTGTCCTTCGTGTCAACATTGAGGATCCCATCAGTGAGGGCTTGCGATGCAGCCTTAAAAGTCGGTGATGAGTCGCACATTTGGAGTGATGCATCGATTCCGAGGAGCTGGTAGGCTGAGATGCGGAATCCGGCGTCGTCATGGAGGCTACTGTCGACGAAAGATATGAGAGCCTATGTCGATTATGCATCAGGCAGCAGCAGTTCTAAAGGTGAAACGGGCTGCGGATGCGATGCAAGCCTTTATGATGGTCCAATCCACTCAGCAGCGGTGATGCATTGGTTCTGCTCAGGGTTGCTCCACGCAACAGAGGAGATGTTTTGATTCTGCTGGATCCAAAGAGGCTGGTGTAAAACTTTGGGCCGACTACGAAGGGTCTATGACTGGATCGGCTTCACTTGGCAGGGTAGGCTAACAGATGGCAGAGTCCAGGTGCAGATGCAAGGCAGCTTGTTATGGCCTTAAGGCTTCAGGTCAGGAGCCCAGCCAACTAGCCCTTGGAGTCCCTTTGGTTCGGGGTTCAAGAGATGCAGGTCCAGTCTTTCTAACCCAGGCAAGAGAGTAGGAGTCCAGCAGAGTGGCAGTCCAGCAGAGTGGCAGTCCATGAGGAGCACAGCAGTCCTTCTTCCTGGCAGAATATCCATAAGTCCAGAAGTGTACTGAAGTGGTGGTGTCTGAGGTCCAGTATTTATACTCAATTCTGCTTTTGAAGTGGGGAGAAGCTGCTATAGGCATGTCTTTGAAGTGCGTAGGTGCCCTGCCTTCCTGCCCTGGCTGTAGACTACAGGGGGTATGCAGCTCTTTGTGTGGAGACAGGACATAGGTGTAAGTGAGGCTTGGCCCAGCTCCTCCCTCCCATCCTGCCAGTGATGACACATCTAGTTACACCTAGGCTCCCATTGTGTGTGGCTATCTAATGACTAAAGCAAGAAAATGCCAGCTTCCCAAAAGTGGCATTTTCAGAATTGCACATTAAAATCCAACTTCATCATAAGTTAGGATTTTATGTTGCGATTCCAGAGACATCAAACATGAATCACTTATCTCTTCCCATTTGGAAATTATACTTATAAAATGTAATAAAGCAACTCCAATGTTATCCTATGGGAGAGATAGGCCTTGCAGTAGCAAAAAAAGGAATTTAAGATTGTTTTACTGCTAAGACATGTAAAACTAAAAGAACTGAGCTAGTTCTCATGGCTTCCTGTACCAGCTCTCCTCATTACCTTTGTTTTTTAACACAAAAGTCCACTGCTTCCCCCAACTGGTCTTCAAAGGATGTAAGGGGGTCAGAGAAGGGGTCCAAGCCTTCTGAAAACAGTACACCTGGGATATGGGGTCACCTGGGTAAAATCAGAGCCTCAATGGCCCTTGGGGAGACCCACTGGTCTTGGGGTCAACTGGGCAGATTCCTTTGTCCTTGATGGGCATCAGGGGGTTTCTTCTACCAGTTGTCCGTGGTAGTCCTAGGATCCAGCATCAAAATCCACAGGCAAGAGAGAGTTTCCCCCTTGTGCAAGAGTTTTTAAAGGAGGGAGGAAGGTTCCAGAAGTCGTACACCCTTGGTCAGTCCTGTTGTGCAATGTCACCTCTCCACCCTGTGCCAATTCTCCTGCACAGCTTACTCAGACAGTCCAAAATGGTGTCATCTGGGAGGCACTGGCCCTATCTGATCCTGAGGTCTCAGCTCGACCTCCTGCTGACATCCTCAGGGCCTTGCACACCAAAGTCCAATGGGGGGACAACCTGCTGGGTAGCTCCAAGTGGCTGGATGCTCTACTTTGTTCAGTGGACTTGGGCAGGCCCATCCCTGGTGCAGTTTGACAGCTGTGTGACTGATGCAGATCATTACATCCCACCCCTTTCCTCATGAGGATCTGGGTGAAGTTAACTGGGCACAGCAGAGTGACAAAACCCCTGGGCTCTGATCCTGAGCTGAGCCAGAGAAATGACAACTCTGGATGACCCATAAAGTGTACAATTATCATTTTGTAAATTACAGGTGTGATTTTTCCAGCACAGGATACACCTGAAGTCGGGACCTCAGTGGTCTCTCTAGGCCAAAGGGAAGCGAAACTGCACTCTAAGGCAGCTCTCTCCCTTTGTGTATAACAGAGCATCAATGAAGACAGAACAGTACATCACACTTTCCCTTAGTGTACAACAAACTTATAAAGGATTTTCAAAGTGAATATCTAATCCTGCAGAGTCCCCATTGTGCCATGCTACCTGTTCACCGTTACTGGGCTGTGTATGACAGTAGTATGTCACACGCAGCCCATGCATGTGTACATGCATGTGCACACATAATCATGTGTAAGCAGCCAAGTAACCTTACCCTTGCTGAATCGCAACAGGCTTATCTTAAAAGGTGGACACTGGCGATAAACACGTGCAGTTCCTTTGCCATGTGAATACCCTGGGTGAGACGCATGTAGTGAGACTCACTCACAGTTAAAAAAAAAACAAAAAAAAACGGGCGTACTGAATGGATGGAACCCAGTTGCAACAGTCATGCTGAATGCCTCATAGTGGTCAAACAGAATAAGATGTGATGCAAGTTAAAGGTGTTTAAAGTAAGTAAAAATAGTAGTTTGTTATGAATAGGAGAAATTGATGTATAGATTAAATGTTTTTATCAATGAATATATAGATTGAAAGTTTTGATTAATAAAAGAATACAAGCATTTTCACTTAAAACCAGAAAATGCCATTGGACAGAACCAAGGTAAGAAAAACAGTGGGAAATACGGAAAGAGGATTGATTGAAGAATCAGTGGTATTTGGGATCTTCCAATGCTACAGCAGTGACACGTTTAGGTTAAGGGACAGAAGTATTAAAGGCAAGTTATCTACTTCAGTTTCTTTTCAGTAGAAGGAGAAGTCAACGAAAGGAGGAAGGCAAAAGGCCAACATTAGGTTTGGAATCATTTGGTAGATTCAAAGATCATAAAAAGACCACCAGAGAAACCAACAGGTGGGAAAGTTAGCACATGTTTAAGGAAAATGTATAGAAGAATGGGATATGTTGCCAAATAAAACATGATAGTCTGATAGTACATTTATTTAGCAGCTTGAAATGTTTGATCATAATGATTTGCAGAGAAAACAGGATAATTCAATTTTGTTTTACAATTTTTGCAAAAAATCGTAAGTAGGGGAAAGAGCTGGTGTAAACCAAGATTAAAGAAAGCTGAGAAGAAACAGAATGATGTACATTGTGCAATTATGTATAGCAGATGAAATAGTCTAGTAAAAGATCTGTTCAGAACGATGAGCACATGAGATTGTAGGTTGCAAACTTTGAAAGTATGATGGAGAAGTGAAGAAGAACTCTCAAGCTATGAGAGAAATAACATATAATGGTGAAAATTAAAATACAGATAATTGGAGCTTCAAAGAGCCTCAGATAGATACCAAAATAGGAAAGTAATTTCAAATAAGATTAAAGGAAGAGAAAAAACCATGAGAGGGAGTTGTTGGGTAGCCTGAAAAGTTAAAGAATTGTGAAGACACAAGAATAATGATTAGTTGAACCAAAATGCAGATTTCAGTTGCCTTGGGGACATAAAGCCATAGAATAGGTGGTAGAGAGTTAAAACATTGATGAAGGTCTGGAAACACCCAGAAGAATGAGTCCGGAACCACGAGGTTGTGAAAAAACGAAAGCGAAACAACGCTTTCGTTTTCCACGACTTCCTGGTTTTGGTACCTTAACCACGCATGTCTGAACAACATACATGCGTGGTTAAGGTACAGAAGGGAGTCGGAGTGGACACGGTGAAGGAGGAGGTAAGTTGGTCTGGGACTGGGGCTGTTTTTGGGGGGGCTGGGGGTGATTAGAGTTTAGTGGGGCAGGGTTTAGGTTTTAGGGGCGGGGGTGGGGACTCGGGGTATTTTTAGTTTTTGGGGGAGTGGGGGGCTGGGGTGATTGGGATTTGGGGGAGGGTGGTCAGGGTTTAGGTTTAAGGGGTGGGGTGGGGGGCTGGGGTGGAAGCATGCTGGGTCGTGCATGCTGATTGCTAATGCCTTTACCAGGAATGCATTTACAACGGTAAAATCGATGTAAACACATTCGTGGTAAAGGCATTAGTGGTTAGAACGAGGTCGTTGTTCCGACCTCGTTGTTGAGCCACGGGTGGTTTAGGCGCCCATGGTTCCGAGATATAAACATGAAGGTCATCACAAAAAGTTAATAAGTGACATGGATGATCTAGCCCCAAAAAATCAAAAGTAAAATGCTTAAAATTGATATTTTGGATATTCAAATAAGGTGCTAATGGGAGTATTGAACTATGGTGTCCTTGGTACTGACAATGATGATGGCTTTTGTGACATTATCAAAGATGTGCTTCATGGCATTGTTCTTTTAATTTGTGATTTATGCAATGTGGAGTGAGATTATGACTGCTTAGAAGACAATTTTGCATTGCTATCTTAAATGACACATTTGTTGAAATTAAATTTTAATTTCTAATCTTTGGCACACCAACAAACACTTTTTTGATATGTTTATGAGAATTCCCTTCATACATATTAAGGATAAGGAAAGTCGCTAAGAGGTTCCACGTCCGGACAGAGTAGAATGGCATGCATTGGTTCAAGATGATCATTCCAATGCAATATTGCCAAATTTAGTACACACTATGTAAATTTGGTTAATTTAGATTTATATTATGTAACAATATGTATGGACATCCTGCAAATCTGGCATGGGGTTGTCCTTGGATTACTTTGAAGTCCCCTGGTATTCAGGAACAATGTCCAAGGCCAGATTTTTTATACAAATCCAAGGATACCTTACTGAATTCGCCACTTTAGGTATGTCGTCTAATCTCTTGCCAGTATCAGTACCATATCCCCTGGGTTCTCACTTGGTAACAAGGGTGTAGCTACCGTTGGTGCAGCTGGTACCATGCATGGGACCCAGAGGTGGGAGGGTGCCAGTCTGCCCTGCCTCAACTGTTTGTTGCTGATTTTTTTTCCCGACCCAGTGTAATCCAGGGGCACAACTTTTCAGGGGGGTGGTTCATAGAAAGTACTGCATAAGGAAACAATAAAGAAGAGGAATAAAAGGGAAGGAAAAAAGAAGAGAATGATAGTACGGGGAGGAGGGCAGTAAAAGATGAGCGTGAAAGAGAAAGGAGATCAAGATGAGCAAAGGGGGCAAGGGAGGAGGAAAATAAGGTAATCAGAAGTGAGACGAGAAGTGAGAAGGGATGATTGTGAGACAGAAGCAGGAGGAGAAAAAGACTGCGGAGGAGGCTAGAGAGGAGCACATTAAGTAAAGGAGATAAGAGGAGATCAGGGTGCTAATAGGGAGGTGAGAAGGAAAAAAGAGTAGAATGAGGAATTTGGAGGTCCGTAAATTACATGAGTGTACTAGGTACAATGACAGCGAGGGCCAGGGGTTCTGAGTGGTTGGCTGCACCTCGTTTATAGCAGCTGGGAGACCCATGACCCCCATAGAGCGCCTCTGAATGTCACCCTCCTCACCTTTTAAAAAATGAAAAATTCCATTCTACGAGAAGACTTCATCGGACCTAGCACAAACACTAGTTCTCTTGCAATGCGAATGTCATTTTAGCCGTTCCCCCTAAATTATAAGTCTCAGCCCTCTTGGCCATTTTGCACACCGCAGCCCAGTTGCCTCCAAAAAGCTAGGTAATCTGACCACTTTATGTCAGTACACTAGCTCCTATTGGAAGTATGCACCACCTCCAAAATCGCCTTTACGTAACGCACAAAACTGTTCACACGGGTATTCTTTTGTACCTAAAAGACACACTGTACAGGTTAGAGGGCCTAAAAGGTAAAAAAGGAACAAAGGCTAATAGTAGAGATTCCTGGAGCTAAAAAGTACAATATTGACAGACATGCCCCAGGCCTACCGCTCACACTCTGAAACCAAATACTAGGAGTCGTAAGAAGCACCCCTAATCTACTTATCTTTCACATAAAGCTCAATATGCACTGCTTCAAGCTCTACCTTCCTAAGCGTCCATCAGCCCTTCTAGTTCTTTTGACTCCTCGTTTAACGAGTGTTCTGATGTTTTACTTTTCTAAGGGCCAGATGTAGCAAAGGTTTTTACCCATTCTGTGTCTATGGGAAAAAGTGTTTGTACATATGGCCCTTAGTGTTGTATGTAAAGAGTGCCGGTGCACCGGTGGCTAGGGCCATGCTATATAAATTCCATAAATGAACAGAAACAGTTAATCCCAAAGTTGCCTACACTACTCTTTTTGTGTTCTGAATGTGAAATATTATTTCTTAAATTGGACTGTATCTTGCCTTTTTCACATATACCTAAAACTCCTTTTGTTTAAGAAACTCCTGCTACAATAAAAAATAACCGATAAGATGCAGGGCTGCACCTTGGAGTAACCTGAAAAAATAATTTACTTTACTGCCCTAGTCCTGTACTCTAAGAGCCATATCTACGAACACATTTTCCCATAGACACAGAATGGGAAAAACCCTTTGATACATCTGGCCCTAAGTAACTGGCTTCAGGTACCTTAGTAGTTTGAGCACAATATCGACGGCTTCATAAGAGTGATGCTGCCATCCTACTACTGTTAAATGCTTATGAATACGTTTGAAGATCACTTTACTTCATTGATATTTCATGATCTTAAACCAGGTACTTCATCTGACCACACAATTGATTTGTAATTTGATGGAAAGGTGACAGCAGAGTCTAAGGTAACTTTAAGCAATGCTCTTGTTTCAGGCATATTTAAAGTAAAGGTCTGAACCACAATCCGTGTGGGAGAGGTTTCTCTATTGTGAGGTACTGTTTCTTTTTCGGGAGCCTTCATCACATCATTAAAATGTATTCAGTCCTTTGCGAAGAATAATGGAAATGCTTTTAATTCTGGGACAGACAGAAAATGTATGTTAATTTCCAGGCTGCAAGTCTTCCTGTAAGAGGAGTGAATGTAAGTTCCCAACGCACGAGTTTAGGGGTGTTCAGATGGTCAATGTTAAATGCATTCTTCTTTCCCAACCTCAATGCTAAATGTACGACACTGAGACCAGCAGATTTTCTACCTCATATGTGGACTTTGCAGTCAGAATAGTCACTATTTCTAATTCTATGAATTCGCCTATAGCTTTTATAATCAAAAACGATTTTTTGTGTGAATCTGACCAATTGTTTTTTTGTGTGTATTCTCTTTCCCATACCTACCCGTGGACTGGGACCTAAAAAGAGATCTAGAAATGTGTTCATACCAGTCACTAGATATACAAAGAGAGTGCATAGACTGACTTCAAACGTGTTCATGAGGGTATTACAATGTTAACAAGCAAATTAGGGCATTACATATAAATGTGTAATATGGGCCGAAACTTACATTTTGAGGGGATTTTAATTTGAATTTCCATCAGTTTTAGGGTAGGTCATTCAGCCTCGAAATCGAATGTTTCTTTTAGGGATGCAAACCTCATTGCAGCAGTGTTCCTTAAAGAAATGCAAAAAAATACATTACTGCATTAGGTTGCTAAAACAGGAGCCAACCGCCTTCTCTTCGATGAAGTAAGGTAGGACGTCATATCTAAAAATTAAATAATGATTCATGATTTTCAAGACTGGAAAAAATGTAGGGGGATCCGGCAACTTGCCCAGGAATTTAATGCAACTATTATCCAGCAAAGGGGTTCAGCGAGTTTTTCCTTTTTTCTAAACTACTGATACGTATATCACGAGTTTAAATCTTCACAAGATCTACAGCCTTCCAGGCTTTTATAATAGAATCCGACTAAATAAGCTAAGCTAATACCTGTTGCAGCGCCCACAAGGGGCAAAAGTGTGGCTCGGAGAACAACATAAAACAATCTATTATTATTTGTCTTAGTCATAATCTGTCCTTATAATGGATATGCTGGGACGTGATGGCAGTGGGTAGACGTTTATTAGCTTGTCATCTCGATTACAGTAGACAGATGTTATTGATGAATGTGTTTTGTATTTTTGATTGATTTTGTTTACTTGCTTTTTATTTTGCTTGGAAACTCAGCCTGCTTTAGCTTTCAAGCCCTAGGCAAAGTTTCAAATTAGTGTTTGTAGCTTTTCCTCAGCTGTGAGTGCTCTCCATTGCACACTCTTTAGTGTTACTTTTTACATTCTATTTTGTTCCCTGGGCAGTTGAAAACCTTTCAGACCCATTCATCTTGTCCATTTACTTTTCATTTCAGCATCTTCGTGCACTAAAGTCGAATGTTCAGGAACTGTTTCTGTAGCACTTTAAGTGTCTGTCCTCCTCAGTATTTCTACTGACAGGGAAACCAGTGAAGTTTCAAAAACTTCAGCTTTTTTCCTTACCTTCTTCGCTGTTAATATAAAAATAAAACTGGCTGGTAAGTAGTCTCCAGGAATTATTTCTTGGGTTTCACAATGCACACTCCTGTGCACAGGGATGAATGTAGGAAAGACACCTCTTGTTTAAGATGAGGTGAAATATTTGGCCTTTAAGGATAATGGCAGTGTCTTTCATTTCACAAAGCATTTATAAGTACGTATTTCATACGAGACGTGCACATTTTATTGAATTTTTATTGCACTTTCATGAAAATGTATAAGAAACAGATATCTAAAGTGTGTGCATAAGATTGGAACACAAACAGACCACTGCTGCAGTGTTGAAGGTCCGCAAACATCCTAGTTTGTTTTTAGAGTGGAAATAGTATTGAGCCACTAGTATTTTCATAAATTATTCCATTTGAATTTAAATGATTTCGAAACTGTCATTTGTCGACATTACAAGCCTCCTTTGGGCAATAGAATGAGGGCTCTGCCTCTTTTCTGGTAGAAGAAATGGTATATAAGAGACTGCTGACCAGAGGGTGGTTTTACTTCTATATTTGTCATTCTACTGTTCTTACAATATACATTTTTATTAATTGGTGGATCCATTGGTAAATGAAGCATGATACTCACCATAACAAGTAATTGATCATTTAAATATCAGTCATGAGTTTTGTAATATGAAGTATGCTAATCATAACTCTTTTTATCATGACTTGGCATTCTCTTATTTGAGTCTATTTGGTACAGGCTTTGTGATATGAAACCACAGTGTTTATCTGTGCCCCTGTACTTGATCTGTCTGCAGCTTTGACTAAATTGTTCTCCCACGACCATCTTACAACATCACACAACGCAGCCTTCATATGGGCTCTCTCTTAGATCCTTGCCAAGCACTGATTCTTACCAAAGAAATGGTGAAGTAGCTTCTTTACCTACAGTAATTGCAGTTTCTCGTTATTCACTGTTATCCCACCATCCTCTTGAAAATAAGCCTTATAATAAAGAAATCTATAGCGGATTAAGTAATTTCAGATCTATTTCTTTGCTGACACTTTTATTCTAAGTATGTGAGAAGGAGGTAGCTTACCAAAAGTCTTCATTTTTAGAAGACTGCAGCTGCCTTGATTCAGTGCTTTCAGGGTTTACCCGGGACATAGACAGAAGCCACCCTTTAGCAGATGATTACAGGCCCATTTTTATTCAGAAAAGGAATGCCTCACTGATCCTTCTTTAGAATCTCTCTCTGGATTTGAAACTGTGTCCCATGACATCCTATTCAGTGGTCTGGACTTTACGAGAAAATGCCCTAATCTGGATCTCATTTTTTTTTATCTGAGAGGTTCTCTGACCATTCAAATTCACACCCTCTTCTCGTCTTCGCTGTGGTCCAATCTCCCTTGAGGAAATGCACAAGGCCCTTCTTTGAGCCAGCCATACTTAATGTTCGTTTCTTCAGCATTCCAACATGCAGTTCTATGGATTTTCGCCTATGTTGTTTGTGGATGAAAAATATATGTATAGTTATAGTCAGAAAACTCCTTATTGTAGTAGGGAATATGCATGTGGGGCTTCTGCAAAGACTCCTTTATTGTCTTTCAAATCAACGTCAACTCATGCATTGCGTTTTTGTCCACTGGCCTTGATTACGCTTGTATTTTGGAACTGCAACCCCACCATTCAAACTGTAATAGTGATAGGAAAAACAACAAATTGATCAGCAGATGTGACAATGTCAGCCACATTGGGATGTATGAAGGTTCAGGTAAAGACTATAACAAAAAAGATCATGCCCCATAATGAGATTGTAGTTTCCTTATCATCATGCAGAATAAATTCAGTTCAAACATACTTGGTACAACAAACAACAATGTTGCATACTTTGTAAAAGGTAAAAAATAATGGCCTTATCAGTACACCAAAGTTCTGCCCAAGAGGGCTCGTTGAAATGTAAAGGCACCATATTCAAAACCAGGTAGGAAGACTGAACTGAGCCATAATTGACACACTGACACAATTGTGTATCTCCTGGGCCCTCCTACAAGTTCCTAAAGCAGGAGATGTAGGCAACTAGAATTACACATGTGATGGCATAATCTGTACATAGAAGTCCCACAATTCTGTCCAAGTGGGTTAATTCAAATATAAAATCATAATGTTCAAAACCCAGTATCAAAATTGAACAATACAATAATCTGTATACGTTAACACAGTCATGATACTGAACACTCCTGCAGGTTCCTGGAGCAGGGGATAAAAAACAACAAAATCTACAGTTTTTCAAAAGTGGGCTAAAGTCACAGACTACCCCAAGCCCAATTAAGGACAAGCTGTGTCTTTGGTATGCATAATAAATGTAGCAATACAGCCAGAAAACGTTTCACCCCCCTTGGGGAACCTGTAGGCTCAGTCAATTACTATCTCAACATCTTTGATATTAATTAGTTGATCAATACATTGTCAACAGTATTGCCAAGCCTCACTCTTCCCAAAAGGCATGAGTTAAATCACAGTCACACCCAAAAACTGTGTAGACACAGAAAATAATAACAGTGAAAAATATAAGAGACAGCAAACCCATTTGGTGTTTTTCAGTTAGGGAAGAGATGGGCGGGGTGTCTCGGCTGAGACAACCTCACTTCACCTGAGGACAGTTAGAGAGTCCTTCTTCTCCTCCTAAGGGGAAAAAACACAAGAGGGGAAAAAACAATGATGACAATCTCATTACCACTGATATGTTAAAAACAAAAGATCACTTGAAACAGGGCAATCTGATACTTTCAAATAGAAAAGCAACAGGTTTATTCAAGATGTACATAGAGTTCCTCATCCAGGTTTAGGCAATTGGGAGCCATTATGTCAAAGGCAATGATACAACATGATTCCCTCCTCCACAGTTGTTGTAACGTGTCTCCACCTCTGTGGTTTCTTCCTACCTTCTCAACACCAAGACCACTTTTGTAGTTTATATACTGTAATGTCCCTATGGTCTGAAGCATGTGGGGAGTACTATTCACCCAGCATGGAAATGCATACTGGAACATATATGTGCCATTAGCAATAGGGACCCAAACTACCCGGTGGCTAGATACTTTGAACAGTTAAACTACATTGATTGGAAACTTCTGAAATACTTTGGTGTTGAGAAGATAGGAATAAACCACAGAGGTGGAGACAGGGTGCAATAATTGCAGAGGGGAGAATCCTTTTGTATAATTGACTTTGACAAGAAGGCTCCCATTGGCCTAAACCTGAATGAATAACTGTATGTACATCTTGAGTAGACCTACTGGTTTTCTATTTGAAAGTATCATATTGTCCTTTGTTTCAGGTGAGCTTTAGTTTTTAACATTTTGGTGGTAAAGAACTTTTAATCCTTATTTTTTCCCCTTGATTTTTCCCTTTTGGAGGAGTGGAATGGAGTCTCTGAACCTCACCAGATGAAGAGAGGTTGTCTCGGCCGATGCACCCTACCCATCAATTCCTTAACTGAAAACCCTGAATGGGTTTGTCTTCTTTTTCATTTTTCATTGTTATTATTTTCTTTGTCTACACAATGTTTGGGTCAGACTGTGATCTAACTCATATCCTTTGAGAACAGATTGAGGCCTGCAAATACTGTTGACTTAATGTATTGATGGACTAATTAATTTCAAAGATGTTCAGGTAATCGTTGACTGAGCCTACGGAGACCCCACAAGGTCTGACATTTTTTCTGGCCAAATTCATATATTTACTATACATACTTAGGACACCGCTTACCCTTGATTTGGGCTTGGGAGAGGTTTGAACTTTAGCCCACTTGGGCAAAATTGTAAATTTTGATGTTTTGTATCTCCTGCTCCAGAATTATTTAGGATTGTTCAATATCAACCAGATCTATGTTAATGTATACCAATTATTGTACTGTTCAATTTTGATATTGGGTTTTGAACATTATGCATTTACATTTCAATTAGGCCACTTGGGCAGAATTGTGGGACTTCTATGTACTGGTTATGTCATCACAGGCACAAGTCTAGTTGTCTGCTTCTGCTGCTCCATAAACCTTCAGGAGTGCCCAGAAGCTAAAGGATTACATCAGTGTAAGGAAATGCCTCCTTGGCATGGTTACCCCCTGACTTTTTGCCTTTGCTGATGCTATGTTTTGAATTGAAAGTGTGCTGAGGCCTGCTAACCAGGCCCCAGCACCAGTGTTCTTTCCCTAACCTGTACTTTTGATTCCACAATTGGCACACCCTGGCATCCAGATAAGTCCCTTGTAACTGGTACCTCTGGTACCAAGGGCCCTGATGCCAGGGAAGGTCTCTAAGGGCTGCATCATGTATTATGCCACCCTAAGAGACCCCTCACTCAGCACAGACACACTGCTTACCAGCTTGTGTGTGCTAGTGAGAACAAAATCAGTAAGTCGACATGGCACTCCCCTCAGGGTGCCATGCCAGCCTCTCACTGCCTATGCAGTATAGGTAAGACACCCCTCTAGCAGGCCTTACAGCCCTAAGGCAGGGTGCACTATACCATAGGTGAGGGTACCAGTGCATGAGCATTGTGCCCCTACAGTGTCTAAGCAAAACCTTAGACATTGTAAGTGCAGGGTAGCCATAAGAGTATATGGTCTGGGAGTCTGTTTTACACGAACTCCACAGCACCATAATGGCTACACTGAAAACTGGGAAGTTTGGTATCAAACTTCTCAGCACAATAAATGCACACTGATGCCAGTGTACATTTTATTGTAAAATACACCACAGAGGGCACCTTAGAGGTGCCCCTCTGAAACTTAACCGACTATCTGTGTAGGCTGACTGGTTCCAGCAGCCTGCCACACTAGAGACATGTTGCTGGCCCCATGAGGAGAGTGCCTTTGTCACTCTGAGGCCAGTAACAAAGCCTGCACTGGGTGGAGATGCTAACACCTCCCCCAGGCAGGAGCTGTAACACCTGGCGGTGAGCCTCAAAGGCTCACCCCTTTGTCACAGCCCAGAAGGGCACTCCAGCTTAGTGGAGTTGCCCGCCCCCTCCGGCCACGGCCCCCACTTTTGGCGGCAAGGCTGGAAGGAACAAAGAAAGCAACAAGGAGGAGTCACTGGCCAGTCAGGACAGCCCCTAAGGTGTCCTGAGCTGAGGTGACTCTAACTTTTAGAAATCCTCCATCTTGCAGATGGAGGATTCCCCCAATAGGATTAGGGATGTGACCCCCTCCCCTTGGGAGGAGGCACAAAGAGGGTGTACCCACCCTCAGGGCTAGTAGCCATTGGCTACTAACCCCCCAGACCTAAACACGCCCTTAAATTTAGTATTTAAGGGCTCCCCTGAACCTAAGAATTTAGATTCCTGCAACAACAAGAAGGACTGCCTAGCTGAAAACCCCTGCAGAGGAAGACCAGAAGACAACAACTGCCTTGGCTCCAGAAACTCTTCGGCCTGTCTCCTGCCTTCCAAAGAACTCTGCTCCAGCGACGCCTTCCAAAGGGACCAGCGACCTCTGCATCCTCTGAGGACTGCCCTGCTTCGATGACGACAAGAAACTCCTGAGGACAGCGGACCTGCTCCAAAAAGACTGCAACTTTATCCAAAGAAGCAGCTTTAAAGAACCCTGCAATCTCCCCGCAAGAAGCGTGAGACTTGCAACACTGCACCCGGCGACCCCGACTCGGCTGGTGGAGAACCAACACCTCAGGGAGGACCCCCGGACTACTCTACGACTGTGAGTACCAAAACCTGTCCCCCCTGAACCCCCACAGCGCCGCCTGCAGAGGGAATCCCGAGGCTTCCCCTGACCGCGACTCTCTGAAACCTAAGTCCCGACGCCTGGAAAAGACCCTGCACCCGCAGCCCCAGGACCTGAAGGACCGGACTTTCACTGCAGAAGTGACCCCCAGGAGTCCCTCTCCCTTGCCCAAGTGGAGGTTTCCCCGAGGAAGCCCCCCCTTGCCTGCCTGCAGCGCTGAAGAGATCCCTTGATCTCTCATTGACTTCCATTGCGAACCCGACGCTTGTTCTAACACTGCACCCGGCTGCCCCCGCGCCGCTGAGGGTGAAATTTCTGTGTGGGCTTGTGTCCCCCCCGGTGCCCTACAAAACCCCCCTGGTCTGCCCTCCGAAGACGCGGGTACTTACCTGCTGGCAGACTGGAACCGGGGCACCCCCTTCTCTCCATTGAAGCCTATGCGTTTTGGGCACCACTTTGAACTCTGCACCTGACCGGCCCTGAGCTGCTGGTGTGGTAACTTTGGGGTTGCTCTGAACCCCCAACGGTGGGCTACCTTGGACCAAGAACTGAACTCTGTAAGTGTCTTACTTACCTGGTAAAACTAACAAAAACTTACCTCCCCCAGGAACTGTGAAAATTGCACTGTGTCCACTTTTAAAATAGCTATTTGTGAATAACTTGAAAAGTATACATGCAATTGAAATGATTCAAAGTTCCTAATGTACTTACCTGCAATACCTTTCAAACAAGATATTACATGTTAAATTTGAACCTGTGGTTCTTAAAATAAACTAAGAAAATATATTTTTCTATACAAAACCTATTGGCTGGATTTGTCTCTGAGTGTGTGTACCTCATTTATTGTCTATGTGTATGTACAACAAATGCTTAACACTACTCCTTGGATAAGCTTACTGCTCAACCACACTACCACAAAATAGAGCATTAGTATTATCTCTTTTTACCACTATTTTACCTCTAAGGGGAACCCTTGTACTCTGTGCATGCTATTCCTTACTTTGAAATAGCACATACAGAGCCAACTTCCTACAATCAGGCTATACCAATTATGGCTCAGTTTAAACTTTATATTTGGTTTTCAGTATGGTGCCTTTACATTTTAACGAGCCCTCATGGACTCAACAGTGGAGCTCTGGTGCACTGATCAGGCCATTTTTTTTTTTTTTTTTTTGCCAAGGCTGCTACATTGTTTGTTGTACCAGGAAATGTCGTTTGAATTAGTCTAATTCTGCATGGCGATAGGGAATCTGAAAATAATCCCAATATGGGGCTTGATCTTTTTTATTATGTTTTTACCTGAATCTTTATACATTCAAATATGGTCGGCATTGTAAAATTTGCTGACCAGTACATTGTTTTTCACAGTCCTTTTCCAATCACTATGACATTTTAAATCGTGGCGCGTAGTTTGAGCATGCGAGCGTGATCGAGGCCAGTTGGCCGAAATGTATCGCATGATTTGGTGTCGGTTTGAAAGAAAATAAAGGAGTCTTTGCAGAAGCCCCGAGTATGCATTTCATTACTAAAGTATGGAGTTTCCTGGCTATTTGGAATATCAGGTCTGCTCCCGATTTGCACTCGACAACCCCGCCTGAAGGCAGAGCAAGTTAGTTTTTTTTATATTTGATATATATATATATATATATATATATATATATATATATATATATATATATATAAACTGTCATAGTCTCTTGCTGCAGCTCGTTTGGCCGTTTGGCCGTTTGGCTGGTTTGATGATTCTTGCCAGGGCTGATTTTAATTTCCAACCCTATAGATTTGCAGTAATGTAACTCGCCCATTACCTTTGGCTTGCCGATTTTTCAAAGATGCAGTTTAAAAAGGAGAGTACATACACCATTTCAGGCTGATATAAAAGTCACTCTTTTATCAATTTACAATTATCAATCTAAGAGTTTACTAGAATATAAATGACTTCATTATACCATTTACATTTGTCATTCCATCTATATAAATATTTATTTGTTAGCTACTGCCCCCTGAAAGGTAAGCATTTGGTTTACTTCCGACACACTGTCTACTTATGTTAAATTACATAGATATGTCCCAAGCAAACTCAAATCGTCAGCACAGGTCTGATAATCAAAATGATGTATTTCATAAATATGCCTTATCTGGAAAGTACGAGTCCGTCTACATCGAAAACGCAGGTGGTTACAACATTGATACCAATCAAAGACATGGATTCCCTGCAACAACCCTGTCCTACGCAAGAGAGGAGTGAATTGCTCATCATTACCTCATGCTGTTTGCTTTATTCGCCCTCCTTTTTAAGAAATGCCTGCATAGCCATCTGCGAAGGACTAGTGTCCACCTCAAACACACATTCAATCATCACACTGAAAGTATTTATCTCCTATATGCTTTCTATATAGAAAGCAATGTTTTTGCTACTTATTCCCACCATTAGTAAGATCAATAGGATAAGGTGTAATGCCATAAACAACATTTGTGCATGCAGCAAATGATTAACACTTGTATGCACGAAAGCAGGAGAAAGTGCATTAAAGCCAGACCTATTGGTTTTGCCAAAGTTTGTTTTAATGATACAGCGGATCGGCTGTGTTTGCAGACTACTTTACTGCGACATTCATTGTTTTCTTAAAGCCTGGCTGTGAGCGGCTTGAATCATTGTAAGCAGACTCTAACTGTAGCAGCACACAGGGATCTCCACTGCTGTGCCTTCCTTCCCTGCTGATCCACTGTATACTTAGCCGTCACTGATTCTCTGAAAAAAAAATCCCAGAGCGTGGTAATGTTCGCTTCAAGTAGAATTATATCCACACGAACTGGCTGCCAAAGCCCTATAATCTGTCTCCACAATGCTGCATTAAAGGAAGCCAGTTGTTATTTACATTTTACAAACAAAATGGGAGCACCATATAACGCCACAGGATGTAATTTAGAAAGACTAGGCCGTAAAGAAACATTAAGAAGTATTGGTGAACACGGGGCGAGATAGTTGCTGCCAAAAGCATAAAGCTGTCTTGACTGTGAGGATTCCATCTGGGGCCAAAGTGGCCATTAACTCAAATGCAGCGCTTTTATAGACTCTAAGTGTTTTAAATCGGTCCTTTAACAAACATTCCCATGGTCTCCCTAAACAATGTAAGGAAACTAAACACAAACTAACTAAATAATTTTCTCAAAATACAGCTAAAAAGAGATTTTATAACATCTCTTTACATGCACACAATATTACCCAAATGATATGTTTTACAAATCTACTAATTAATTTATTTTTACTATTAAAAATCATGATCCGCTCTGTAAATATTGAACGGATATCTAGGTTCCTCCACATAGGTAATAACCAAAATCTCCTTTCTGGTTTCAATACCGGGCAATTACAAACATATGAGTTAGTGTTTATACTTCATAACCACAAAACAACATGATTTACTTAGTAATGTTTTGTTTCACCTTTGGCACCCACATTCCTGCAAACGCATAAGCATAAATTGAATCCTCAAAAACCTATGTTTCTTAAACTCTGTTAAGGGTGCTATTGCTTGGGCCTCTTTCCATTCCTGGGTCTACATCCACCTGCCTCTTAACTGCGCCACCATGGACTTAATATCCTGAGGTTCGTGTTTAGGACCTCACACTAATCACCGCTGTGGAATTCAATGGACTTAATATCCTGAGATGCATATTTTTGGACCCCCACACTAATCACCACCATGGAGTTTAATGGAGTTAAGAGCCAAACTGTCTATTAATGGATCCCACACTAGTCTTAGCTGTGGAGTTCTATAGATTGGTTAGGTTTCGGTGGTACAGGAACAATTTGTTCTGTTCCAACAGAGTCCCATAGTCATGTGCACCAGATGTTATGGACAGCGCATTGGAATGGTGAGAGACCCTTGAGGTGGTGAATGCAGCAGGTCTTATAAAATAGAGGCAGAGTGTAGAATAATGATGCACCCAGAGCTTAAAACACAGAAATATGAAGGAGGACCTTTTAGACAGTTTACTTTCTAAAGTAACATCAGCACCTACACACCGTTTGGGGGATCAAGCATTGCTTAGTAACGTGTTGCTCCCTCCTACCATAAAAATGCTGCAAAACTGGGCAGTTAAACTTTTGCTTACTTGGCAGAAGGATTAATACAAAATTACAAATTCAACCAAGATGACGGATCAAGGCAAAAATGAATATTAAAGGAAAAAGCTTCTCAGGTTTTTTCCTCTCCCAAAAGGAATATTTGACATAGTAATGACTAAGGGGGTCATTACGCCCCAAGCGGTAACCGCCGTGCGGCCGCACTCCCGCGGCCCCCATTACGACATCCCCGCCGGCCCAGCGGGGATGAGGCCGCAACATGGGAGCCGCCTCCTAATGGAGCCGGCGGTGTTGCGGGCGTGCGACGGGTGTCACGCTTTTCACTGTCTGCTATGCAGACAGTGAAAAGCTGGCCGGGGCTCTGTTAGGGAGCCCCTGCACTGCCCATGCCAGTGGCATGGGCTGTGCAGGGTCCCCCAGGGGCCCCAGGACACCCCTTACCGCCAGCCTCTTCCTGGCGGTGCAAACTGCCAGAAACAGGCTGGCGGTAGGGGTGTCATAATCCCCAGGGCAGCACTGCTTGCAGCGCTGCCCTGGCGGATTATCACCGCCGGGGCTAAAACGGCGGGAACGCCGCGGTCGTAATAAGGGCCTCCGTACCGCCAGACTGTTGGCGGTACGGACGCTACATTACCCCTGTCGGTCTCCGACCGTCAGGGTCGTAATGACCCCCAAAGTGTGTTAAACATTTTGGTCTCTTGCCCAATAACTTTCTGCCTGACTGGAGCTTTTTAAAAGAGTAAGAATAGCATCAGCATTCACACTTGCAAAAATACCACTTGCTGCTTAGAGATGCATGCAGTGCCACATTTGGGAATCTAAATGTAAGTCACAAGCTTCTGTCATTTGCAAGATTGTGGTAGATGTTAGTTTGTTCTCAGTTATTAGTTCATCTGGTGATGTAACTCACAGCAGCCCTAAATTGAAATTATCTTACACTTCCTGGACCAGAGAGCTAGAGGTAGGCCAGTGCCTGCAGGCATTGCCACCAGTTATTCCCAGCATTCAACAGAACAATCGTTGTCATGGTGATAGTGATCATGTGAACAAGTTCAAATGGTCTCTCTCAGCATGAGGTTCAATCTAATACGACATAATATTCTTTACTTAAATATCTTCTGCAAAGCTACAAACATTAGATCTCAAATTCCCAAAATCCTTTTGCTGGAGATGATTCCTTCATCGCACAATGAGCAAGACATATTGGACTGGAGAGATCAGACACCTACAGTTTTTATGAAATATTTTTAAAGCCATCATCATATCTATATTCGACTACTGCAACTCTGTCTTCCTAGGACTCCCTAAGAAACAATTAATCCAGCTTCCGACCATACAGAATTCTGCTGAATGCCTTCTTTTAGAGCACAAGAAACACTGATCCATCTAAGGTAGGGCAACCAGACATCCCGGATTTGCCGGGACAGTCCGGTTCTTCACGGGATGTCCTGGCAGATGTTGGAAACTTTAGCTTATGTCCTGGTTTTTAGACAAGGATTGACTGAAAATGGTGGGAAGTGCCTTTTTTATGTTTTCCAGAGCAGGGACAGTTTTATTAAGCAATGTAATTAACAGGCATGATACTGGCTTAAAAAAATGCATTTTATTTATGTTCTTAGTGCCTCTTCTGTAATTCTATGCCAACGTGCACTGTCAGTCTGTGCGCTTGATTAGAATAAGCTTGCAGTCCTTTAGTTTTCACTGAAATGTCCCGGTTTCTGCCTTTAAAAGTCTGGTCACCCTAATCTAAGGTCATGTGGGCACTCCAGTGGTTTCCTGTAGATGAGATGTATCTTTAAAGCGTCTGTCATCTGCCAATCAGTGGTCTAGGCCCTATGTTATGGTATGTTAACAACACTTAGTTTAGCACAGTGAACCATCCCTGGAGGAAAATCTTGGAGCTCTGCTGAATTATAAGACTTGCAAAACTAACTAAACTGCCACGTTTTTAGAGGGTTTTGAGGGTGGGGGGGGGGGCAAATACGAGAAATACCTCTCTCTGAATCTAAAAGTACAGATCCACGGAATTTGAGGTATGGCTTTGTCTATGGATCTCAGTAATCTGGTCGGGCCCTAATTACTTAAAGGAGATGATACACACTCTTTAGTGCCTGCAAGTCTTAACAAGCATTCTTTGTGTGAAAAAAACCATTGGAAGTTGTTCTTTCATCTTTATGTTATATTTACTTATATAGCTCGCTGATCACCTGTGAGGGCATCAAGCTCCTTTGCAGGTGGGTAGGCGACTCTCTCCCTGGTGAGTTTATTACAAAAATCTTCTTCAGTATGGGTAGATCAAAACTTCTGCTCTGCTGGTGGATTTTGCAAAGTTTTGCTTACTCCTTTAAAAAAAAAAATATTGTTATTGTTTTCGGTGGTCAGTAGGTCACAACCAAATAAACATAGGAAGCAAAAAAAAAGCATGCATAATAAGCATAGCTTATAACATACTATAGCAATCAGTTAATCAGCATACAGACAGAGGGATAGTCTACCAGAAACAAAATAAGTCCACTGTTAAGAAAAGAATGGAGATTCCCAGATTCCTCAGGCTTTTGGTTGGCCTAGGTTTATGTTAGAGATTTTAACTTAGACCCACTCATATTCCAGCACTATACAAATTCTGCAAGACCCATATAGCCCTAACTAAGGCATGCCCACGTTTGCTCTAGCTTATTAATAGAGCGAGCACTCCTAGCTTTAGCCAGGGAGAGTCCTAACTCAAAAAATTGTCTTATGGCGGCCAAACAGTCCACATGGGGGAAATGGGGAGACCATGCTCTCACAATACATAATCTTGCAGTAACAATTCTAATTGCAAACAGATGGCGCAGCGCAGCCCAACATCGAATTCTATCTAATGACCTAACATAGGACCTCATTATGAACACAGCGGTCGAAACCGCCGTGTTAATGCTGGCGGTCTTCCCAGTGACTGCCAGCTCCCCCGGAACCCTGCCCGCCGTATAATGGATATTCCTCTGGCCCGTCGGGCAGAAACATTGTTTCCGCCCGCCGGCCCAGAGGAATGCCTGGCGGGGACATTGATGGCGGCTCCACATGGAGCCGCCGCCAATGCCTCTGTGCGGCGGGTGCAGCTGCACCCGTCGCGCAGATCACTGCCCCTAAATCGGGCAGTGACCTGCGCGTTGTGGCACTGCACAGGGGCCCCTGCACTGCCTATGCCTTCCAAAGGCTGGGGGATTTGGGATTCATTATCTGAGGGGCAGCTATGCTGCCCTGTCGGATAATGACGCCATCCCCCGCCAGGCTGCCTGACGGAGGCAGCCTGGCGGTGGGTGTGGGCCGCCCTCTGGCTTCATTATGTGGCAGTGTGGGCCGCCATCCTGGCTGGCAGGACTTTCCGCCACCACTGGCATGGCGGCCCACACCGCCATGTTCATAATGAGGGCCATAATCTCCTTAACTGAAAGTTGTATATGACTTCCTAAAGAGTATGGTAAACGTTGTGTCACTCCAACCAAATAATTGCGCCACCTTGGGCAGGTGGCAAAACGTTTGTCAAATCTGCTGCACAAGCCCCACATCTAGGGCACTTTGTCTTATAGCCCGCTGGATTCCCACCCCACTTAGAAATTCTTCCCGGGGTGTACTATATCATGCAGATGGTCTTAAATTGTTGCAGTTTGAGATTAACAGAATGGATTGCGTCGTTAATCTCTAGGGTCTGGATAACCTCTTCTTCAGCAATATCCTCGGAAAGTGCATAGCTCCATTTTACTGTCAGCTCTGAGCTGTCGTCAACCTTATGCTGACAGAGCCCCTGATAAATCCTGATAATTAACAACTTCCTGGGTGCCCTGTAGAAAGCAGAAATTAAGCCAAACTGTTTAATTCCGAAGTAAACTGACATTCAGAAATGAAATAATCCCTTATCTGGATGTATTTAAAAAATAAATCAATGGGAGAGATCAAAAGTATACTGAAGCCCGTTGGAAGTACAAAGTCCGTTTATGTCCTAAAGATGTCCTATGGTTACCAAATCAGCTCCATGCATGGTGTTGCCCACTGCATCATGGAAAGTTGGCGATAATGCTGGATTGTACCATAGTTATTTGCATGAATCAGAGGGAAGGAATGTTTAATAGAAACTTTCCGCCATATTTAAAGCACATGCCTCATGACCTTAAACCTGACACGCTTAAAATAGCTGGGGTCCCTAACTCTATGTAGAAATAACCTATACCCAGGCCCCAGTGCCAGTTTGGTTCAGCTAGGGTGAGCAAATTATGCAGTCGACCTTCAGATGTCTCCAGAAATAGTTTAAGATTGGGTCATTGCAATCCACCCCGTCCATAAATCAGCTTTAGCTACCTAGTAGATCTTCTGGCATGCCAGTATTCCCGAATAAACTTGCCAATAGTGTTTTCCAGGCACTTAAAAAATAAATTGGGGACCCAAAGAGGATTAGCTCAAAATATATATAAAAATTTGGGCAGAACATTAATTTGTATAATATTACAGCATCTGACGATACTAATCATGAGCTTTTTCCAGAGCTGCAATTTACTAATAACCGAGAGTAGACAAGGATCATATTTCAATTTAATGATTTCCCTCACATGTGAGCTCAGTTGTACCTGAATATACGTTGTTGTCGAGCAAGTTCCAGTAATCGGGATATCAGCTTTGAAATTAAACAGGACAAGGGTCTTAGAGATGTTAAGTTTATGGCCTGAAGATATACCAAACCGATCCTCCTCTCTGATGATATAAACTAGTGTGTCTGAGGGATTAGCTGAGAAGACAGCAACATCGTTGGCATAAGCTTTAATTCTAGGCTCATAGCCACCTGAAACCATAGGCCAAATTTGCTTGTTCTTAAGAAGGGCCCGGAAGAATGGTTCCAGATATGGAGCAAATAATAAGGGCGACAACAGACACCCCTGCTGACTACCGCAATAAATCCAAAATGGCATAAAAAACCTCCTGGCTTGAGCTAACTGTGCCCAAGGGTCCCTGTACAATCCCCTCACCCGCACAAGAAAATGGTCCCCTATGCCAACAGCGGCCATAATTAGCCATAGTACCTCACATACCACACTGTGAGATGCCTTCTCAGCACTGAAAAGTATCATCCCTAATCTTTGACCTTGTTGTTCAGCTTCATCAAATTGCTGTATTAACATGGGCCGTCATATCCCTGCCGTTAATAAAACTGTTTTGTTGCTGGGATACCAGCTCGTGCATAAGTGGTGTAGTCGAGCAGCAAGAATTTTGGCAAAAACGTTTGCATCCTCATTGATAAGGGATATGGGGCCCAATTATCTGGAGGTTTGCCCCTTTAAAAATAAAATATTACAATGTTAGTCATGTTCCAAGAATCGGGCACCTCTCTAACTGAGTCCATATGCTGAATAACATCCCAGAAGGCCTGTATAATAATGCCTTTATAAACCTTATAGAACTCAAGTGGAATGGAGTCTTCCCCTGTCGCTTTGCCAGATGGCAGGGCTAAGATAGCTAGTTCGATATCGCTCATGGAAATATCTTTCTAAAGTATACTTGCTTGAGCTTTCCCCAAGGTCAGCAGACTGCACTGCTGGAGATACTGTAGAAATCCTGGGAAGTTAAACACAGGTGGATTACTATAAAGCTCTTGAAAGAAAGCTGAAAATTGTTTGCCAATAGTGTTAGGTAGTGTATGAACCACGCCATCACTGCCTCTAATATAGTCGATAGTACCCTTGGCTTGTCTGTCAGCGATTTGTTGTGTAAGAATGCGCCCCACCCTTTCCCCATATTCATATTGCAAAGCCCGATTCTTGGCATTGCATGCTGCTATCTTCTCCTTCATGCTTCGACCTAATAACAATAGTTTTTCAACTAAGATGAGCTATAGCGTTCGTTCCCCTACTCCCCCATTTACTATTGCTTGAGCATGCAGTGTCTCTAATTCTGTAATTTGCTGACAGAAAAACCTAATATTGTCTTGGCAGTCCTTGTTTTTTGCATGGATAAATTTGCAACATAATCTCCCTAATGAATGCTTTCATAGCATTCCAGGCTACTGGGGGAGATGCCAATCCTACATTCAGCATTAAGAAATCAGAGAGCGATCTAGTTATAAATGAGCAATACTCTGCATTAGATAGCAAATGCTGTGGAAATGAGAACCAACGCCATACCGGTCTGGTGATGTGGCAGTTAAAGTGCAACAAAATAGGGTTGTGATGGAAGATGATTCTGGGGCATACTTCCATTGGAGCCTCATGAAACAACACTGCAATGGCAATGGCGAAATATGTTTGCGAGTAATGCTTCTGGGGGGCAGAGTAGTATGTATAACCAGGTAGGGCCGGGTATAGTACCCTCCAAACACTCCACAAGCTGTGTAGATGGGATAGCTCAGAAAGAGCTGCCCTAATTTTACCCATTCATGGAGGGGCCGAATGGTTGGTCGAGTCAATGTGATAGTCCGTCCCACAATTAAAGTCCCCCATAATGAGCAGCCCCCCGGACCAGTCCAATGATTCTAGTGATAGCTCACTCACAACCCCATGGTCATCTGTGTTGGGACCATAAACTGTGCAAAACACAACTTTCGTACCGGAAATCACAGCAGTGCAATTACCCATCTCCCCCAGGATTTGCCGCAGTTTGCAGAGTACTAAATTCAAAGTTCTTATGAGCCAGCATTGCAACTTCCCGAAAAGAAACTGTCTGGTAGGTAGAAACCACTATGTTATACCCAAGTTGCCTTAACAATAAGCGATCCTTATAGGCTAGGTGAGGTTCTGTTAGGGACAGTGTTAGAAATGAGGTCTCTAGTTGGCAGCTGGGTACTGAGCAGTCAGGCTTAACTTAGAAGGCAATGTGTAAAGTATTTGTGCAATAAATTATACAGTAACAGTGAAAACACAACAAAAGTACACCACACATTTAGAAAAATTAGATAATATTTATCTGAATAAAAGAAGGTAAAAACGACAAAGATCCAATAAGCACAGGTTGAAATATCACTTTTAAAAGGTTTAAACAAGTCTCAATCCTTAGAAATAAACAGTTGTCTCTTTGTTACACACAGTACCTGGTATGCGTCAAAAATAACGATGCACGAGACCGCAGAGAAGGGGATGCATGGAAAAATAAGGTGTTGCGTCTGAATTTCTGATGTGGCACAGGCAATGCATCATTTATTTCCACGCTTAAGGGGTTTGCGTAATTTTGCGGCGTGCAGTCTTGGTTCCTCACTGCGATGTGGGGTTATTTTGACACCCAAGACGATACACTAAAAATCCTTGACATGCTGAAAGAAGACACTGGCGCTGCGTTGATCCGGTAGGCGATGCGTCAAATCTTTCCATCGCAAGGAAGGCGCTGAGTCAAATTTCCAGTTGGGAAGTCAGGCTGCGTCGTTCCAGTCGACTGTGCAGTGATTTCTCTTTGCAATGCAGGCTTCGTGTCGATTTCTGCAGGCGTTGCTTCAATTTTCGATGCACAAGGAATTTCTTGAAGAGGTGAAGTCTTTGTTGGCCCTGAGACTTCAACAACAGGAGGCAAGCTCAATCCAAGCTCTTGGAGAGCACTTCAGGGGAAGGCAGAGTCCTTCCAGCAAAGTCAGAGGCCAGCAGGGCAGCAGGGAACAGCAGGACAGCAGTTCTTCTCAGCAAAGCAGTCCAGATGAGTCCTTTGGGCAGCCAGGCAGCTCCTCTGACAGGGTGCAGGTGTTGGTCCAGAAGTGTCTGAGTTGGTAGGGTCAGAGACCCAGTTTATATACCAAAAAATGCCTTTGACGTGGGGTACATTTCAAAAAGTGATTTTGAAGTGCACAAGTTCCCCTTTCAACCCAGTCCTGTCTGCCAGGGTCCCTGTGGGGGGTTATCAGTCTTTTGTGTAAGTGTAGGCTACTGGCCTTTGAAATGTAAGTGGGAGGCCCTCCACCCTTCCAGCCCAGGAAGGCCCATTCAGTATACAGATGAATGCAGATGTGACTAAGGCCTTTATTACGAGTTTGGCGGTCTTGGGGCTTTGGCATTGGTCTGGCCTCCACATTAAGACCGTGGGCCAGCCAGGTTGCCGCCGGTCAACAGCCAATCGGTGGCAGCAGTTTTTATCTGCCACGCCAGTGCTGCCCTGGGGATTACGAGTCCCCTTCCTGCCAACTTCCATGGAACCACCATGCAAAGGCTGGCGGAGATGGGGTGCCGGGGGCCCCATGAGGGCCCATGCACTTGGCATGGGCAGTGCAGGGGCCCCCATGGACATCCCCGCTGCGCTTTTCACTGCCTGAATTACTGGCAGTGAAAAGCACGACTGGTGCTGTCACGCCCGAGGCACCACAACAATGCTGCTGGCGTCAATGTTGTGGCCTGTTTCTCACTGGGCTTCCACCCGCTGGCCCAGCAGGGAACTCATAATAGGGCCAGAGGGCAGAAAACCGGAGTGGCGGTTTTCCATCCTAAAAGGGTTTAGCGGACAGAGGAGGCCTCCCGCTAAACTCAAAATGAGTGCCTAAGTGTCCTGTGTTTATGGTTTTCTGGGTGGAATGCACAAGTGGAGCTGACAATCAGTACAGACCAGATGTGGATTGGAGATGGACTGTAAGGCACAGATGGTAGTAAGTGCAGAGAAATGCCCACTTTCTAAGAGTGGCATTTCTAAAATAGTAATATTAAATACAACTTCACCACTAAGCAAGATTATCTATTACCAGTCTGACAATACCAAACAAGACATGACTATTACTTCCAGATCAGAATCTACCACTTCAGAGTATATGAGGGCAGTTCTAATGCTAGTCTACGATAGGAGCAGGCTTCACAGTAGTGGAGAACGAATTTAGGAGTTTTTCACTACCGGGACACGCAAAACACATAGGTACATATCGTACCTTTAACCTACATTGCACCCTGCCCTATGGGTTACCTAGGGCCTACCTTAGGGGTGACTTATATGTAGGAAAAAAGGGGTTTAAGGCTTGGCAACAAGTTTTAAATGCCAAGTGGACATGGCAGTGAAACTGCACACACAGGCCTTGCAATGGCAGGCCTGAGACATGGTTAAAGAGCTATTTATGTGGGTAGCACAATCAGTGCTTAAGGCCCACCAGCAGCATTTAATTTACAGGCCCTGGGCACATGTAGTGCATTTTACTATGGACTTACAAGTACATTAAATTTGCAAATTGGGTATGAGACAATGTTACCATGTTTTTAGAGAGAGAGCACATGCACTTTAGCACTGTTTAGACATGGTAAAGTGTCCAGAGTCCTAAAGCCAGCAGAATGAGGTCAGAAAAAGAAGAGGAGGAAGGCAAAACGTTTGGGGTGACCCTTCAAAGAGGCCATTTTTCCAACAGACTGTAACTGGGGCTTGTATATTCTGACCTCTTCCTGCACTAGCTGGCACTTAAAAAGCCGATTTAAATCCTTTTATCCATAAGAACATCCCTTACTTACCAATTTCAGGAAAACCACCTCCCCCAGCGATCCGCTATTACAGCTACGACAGCTTCCAAACCCCTGAGTCTGCGAGCATGCTAATTCTTGACCATACTGACCTGGTTTTCCCTACCAAAAATCTGTAGTTGCCATCACCACAGTGGCAACTGATTTAGCTATGGCACTGCACACCTTACCACCCATCATCCCACCCTGACCCTTCTGCAGTCCCCCGCCCAATCCAACAAGAGGAATCACCCCCACCCCAGGGCTGTCAGAACACTTAGACAGCCCTGGGAGAGATTACTCCCTGCCCCCATCCCACTGAACGTCCCCCCAGCCACCCAACTTCCCACCATGCCCCCAGAAACCCACAGGGAGTATAGAAGAGAGAAGAGAATCTAGCCAGCAAAGCGAGGAAGCCTATCAAGGTTCTCTGCAGAACATAGAAAAATCCAAACCACAGGATGGAAGGAAAGGGAAAAAAAAGAGTAGAAACAGAGTAGCAACATAATAGCAGCATAATAGCAAAGTAATGCCCAAATGCAGGACCTCAAAACTAAATGAGTGTATAAGTATAGAATAGCAGGAGCCAAGCTCAATTTATGATGAGGACACCTTCTGTCTGCTAAGGGCCAATGAGGCCACCTGTTCTACTAAGCATATCTGAACCTGTCCTGACAAATTTAAGCCTGGCTGGCTCCTGATAAAATCTTGGGCCCCCACAGCCTTCAAAGGATCAGTCAGCTGCTGAAGCTTCCATTGCCTGTCCATAGTAGACTCGCAAAAGTCAGAACGAACTAAGATGTGCATGGTGTCAACTGCCTCAGGCGACACAGGACGTGGTTTGAGCAAATTAGCTTGTCTTAATAGAAAGTTACCTATATAAATCAAAATAGGGCAGAGATGGAATGGGCAGGCGTTTGGCATTTAGGGGACCCATTTTAGTGCTCTTTGTTAATGGAATGTAACAAGAAACAATTGGTCCCCAGGCGGCAGTGTATGCCTTGATTCCCACGGCATTGGTTTAAGGACTTATTATTAAAAAAAAAAACTCTTTTGACTCAATGCGGTTCTTAGGTGTCAATTCATACCATTCATACCATTTATTTATTTAACATATCAATTAAATAATTCAATAGTTAGGTGCACCTATTGTGACGGCGCAGTGAAAGTGATTAGGGTGATATAAAGTGCCAAAGTGTTATAAACAGTATGTACAAAAATGTGGTTAAAAATGATCAGTGAACTTCACAAACACCCCTTTAATCCAGTTGTCTGGAAGTCACCCTTTTATCTCCTCGTTAATCCACATCCAATTTTATCTGTCGACGTTTTGACCCTACATATAAGCATAAATCAAAAACGGGTCATCATCAGGACTCATATTCTTTTAGACAGTACCATTTAAAATAAATAAAATAAAAATAATAATAACTTTCCTTTAGTCCTTTGTATGGGAACAATCAACTAGCATTAAAAAATCCCATCCTGTTCGATGTTAAATTACTTACCCACTAGCCAAGTAATCAAAATTTCTTTAGATTATTTATTATTAATAGCTGCTCCTGGTCAAATAGGAACATTCCTCCTATAGAAAGCAGCAGACAAATATTGTATGGCTTCTATTGTCTGGTATTGGTACAGAGTTTAGACATATGTATTTATTCAAAAAGGCAATACCTTAAGATCTTAATGAGTTCACTTCAGATCATTGAAGCCTGTCTCCAGTTTTCTAATGTATTCAGTCCATCAGTTATCATTCCACATTTTTGCATCCAATACATTTCTTGTTTAATGAGGAGATTATTTTTATCCCCTCCTCTTGGTCCAACCGTACAATATTCAATAACTTGCCACTTCATCTCATCAGTATTGTGTTGATGTTCATGAAAATGCTCAACTAGGGGTGCTCCCACAGTTTTGCATTTAATTCTACTCCTGTGTTGTAATATTCTACATTTTATTTTTTATCTGGTCTTGCCTACGTACATTAAGATGAATGGACACCAAATGGTATAGATAACATCATGTGTGTTGCAATTACTGAATGAAGTCAAATTATTTACATTACTGTTGTAACGGAACTCACTTGTGTTCAGACTGGTTTTGCATGCTGAACATTGTCCACATTTATAGTGGCCCACTACAGTTTGGAGGCCCCATGATGTGGTATTTGATATTTTCGGTGGTTGGGCTAATGCCACCCTCACTAATGTTTCCTTCACAGTTTCTCCTTTCTTGAAAGAGAATAAGGGCATTTGTGTCTCAGTGAGATGTTCCTTAACGAGTTCCCAATGGTGTTTGATAATCTTTTTAATGTCATTGCTAGCTGGACTGAAAGTAGTAACACAAGTCTTCCTATTGGAATTGTCCTTCCTAAGTTTGGACTCCAACAGGAACTCTCTGTGGTTAAACCATGCTCTCTTCCTAGCTCTCTTGACCATTCTTTCAGGATAACCTGTTTCGTTCAGTCTTTCAATAAGTATATCTGATTCTCTGAAATAGTCTAACCTTTTTGTGCAATTTCTGCGAACACGTAAAAATTGTCCAAAGGGTAGATTGTCTCTCAAACGTCTTGGGTGGTTATTAGTATAGTGTAACAGTGTATTCCTCTCAGTTGGGTTTCTAAACAAAGTTGCAAATAGCTTGCCTTCATCAACTCCTATCCTCAAATCTAGGAATGTAATGCTATCTCTGTTATGTTCCATAGTGAATTGTATATCTGTTGTCCTTGTATTGAGCCATGTATGGAATGTATTCAACACCCTGGTAGAACCACTCCAAATGAAAAAAAACATCATCAATATACCTTGACCATTTTCTGATTTGTCCTGAGTAGGGATTCAACTGATTGATTATATGGTAAGTCTCATAATCAGCCATAAACAGGTTTGCTAGATCTGGAGCAAAGCTTGCTCCCATCACTACTTCTTTCATTTGGCAGTGAAAATAGTTATCAAAATGGAAATAATTTCTTCCTATTGCTATTTCCATTAAAGAAACTAGAAAGTGAGTAGGTACCTGTACTGGTTGAGGACGGGAATCTAGTATGTATGTTATTACCCGTAAGGCCTCCTTCTGGGTAATACTTGTATAACAACGTTTGTATGGCCATTGTGACCAAAAAAACTGTTGTCTTATTAAATTCCATGTCTTCAAACATGCCAATGAAATGCATACTGTCCCTCACATGCGAGTTCATTAAAGATACAAATGGTTTTAGAAACAATCTAGATACTCGCAGAGAGGTTCTAAAATAGATCCACATCCTGAAACTATGGGTCTCCCGGGAGGATTCTCCAAACTTTTATGTATCTTAGGTAAAGTGTCTATCACTGGTATCCTAGGATGTTCTTTATTCAAAAACTGATGTTCATTTTTACTTAGAAATCCCTGATCTAAGGCTAGTTTAGTCAGTTGAGCTATAGTCTTCTTTAGTTCTTTTGTGGGGTCAACCCTGATCCTTTCATAACATTGAGTGTCATTCAGTTGATTTAAAATTTCTTGGCGGTAGGCTGCTACATCTTGTAGAACAATGCCACCACCCTTATCTGCCGCCTTTATCACCACTTCATGTTTGTCTTTCAACTTTTTTAAGTCTTTCAGTACCATCCTTTCAAAAGTCAGTATTTCATTGGGCATAGTATGTGTTGGGGGTGTAAAGGTGGATGGAGGTTGAAATCCTGTCACATCTAATTGGCTCATATTGGGGACTCCCTTAAAGAAATGATTTAAACGTACTTTTCTAAAAAAAACTCTACTAATAACTGATATCTCATCTGATGTAAATCTATATTTTGATAAATTAAAAATGGGCGCCATGTTTTCAGAGTTATCTCGAGTTGGGACAACCTCATTTTCAGGAGTGTGCACTTGCTCAGATGTAAATGTTGTGGGATTTATCTTTTCAGGGGACAACGTGGCTCCTGATACCTCTTGGATTGTGTGTAGATACTCGGGAGCTGTCACAGCCTCTGATGATTGGTCAAAAAAAGGTGTTATTAGATCTGGTCTTTCATCAGTAACCGTCACCTCATGGGTGACATGTAAATTATCTAACCCAGTACTTCCTACCAGGAATACTGTTGACGCCTTGTCTGTCACTCTGTTTAATGGAAGGCGGTGACCTTGCTTAATTTGTGAGTCTGCAATCAAGAAGATCCAGAAACGCCTTCCCAAACAGCTGAATGATAAATTGCTGTGGGTCTGAAGAATTAGCACTGAGTTTTACTTCTATGTGCCATTCTTTGCACTTGCATCCTCCAAGCTAGTTAACATAGATGCAAGAGAAAGACAAAGCATCAGGGTCCAAACAGGCTCAAGTGGTGACGCCTGAGCAGGTATGAGCCACACCAAGTGGCTGCATCAAGTAGAATTTGTCTTCTGCAGCTGGTAGCGCTGACTGAGCTCCCATACGGGAGGAGGGCATCAGCCAGGACATACATTTACCTTCACCCTTAGAGGTCACCCAATCCTAAATGGGCTGTCTTTCGAGCCTTTTGAGTCCTTGGAGCCACCACAGCTTGGCCCAGCATGTGACTGTTGCTGTAGAATGTTAATTTTGGACCCTGGGAGCACACAAGCTGATTTTGTTTGCAGTCCCATGTCCAGTCCACAAGAGCTGTCTGCTTTTCTTTGGTGGGCATCTCCCAGATATCTCCTCCTTCACTTCCTGCAAGGATTCCAGAGGAGCAGCCACCCGCCATCCTTAACCAATTCGAGAGGGACTAGAGATGTGTGGAGGACAGTGAAGAAACAGAGACTGAAATTAAAGATGACGGAGAAGCTAGGCTTGTTACAGTGTCTGGGGTAGGTATAACGATCTGAGCATCTGGGAGAGCCCTAAAATCCACAGTGCCCCCCCGCCCAGCTTCTACCATGTTCCCCTTGCCTACACTGTCCCAGCCCGAGGTGCAGCTGTACTCCCAGCATCAGTCAAGGGACTTCGATCCCTAGAGGCTGTTGGCAATAATTCATCTGGGGAGCTGGGATGCTGAATTACTGCCTCATGCGAGTTACAGGACGATTGTGCTGAAGTGTTGATACAATATAGCAGACTTGGAGATGCAACATCAGGTGACACATTATTACACACTATCCCTGAAGGGGTAAGGGCAGCTCTTCGAGGCAGAGGCTGCCACCATCAGTACATCCACCAGGGCAGTTTGGGGAGAGCACAGGCTTTAGCCTGATTGCGACCCCCTCGGCTGCCACACACCACTGCTGAATGCTGTGGGATCAAACTGCAGGTGAAATCCTTGAATCATCAGGACTGACAATGGGAACAAGCCATCACCACAAGTAAGTCTGAGGCACTATGCCTCACAGACCTGATCCGATGTGCTGCCACCTAAGCTGTGGCACAGAGGACTCCGATGTCCAAAAGTATGCTGTTGGGCCCCTCTCTCCAATGTCTGGATGGAACTCCCTGCAGGTTAGATGTGGGAGCTGAATTTGGCACCAGATAGATTGGGGAGTGGGAGGAGCTCTTGACTATGGGATCAACCCAACGTCTTCTCCTTGTCCTACAACAACTCCCCTTGTCCTACAAAAACTCACAGCATTGAGTTCTAGCAAAACTCCACCAACTGCCACGTGGTGCTTTTTCTTGCGCACTGTTCACCAATTTTAAGTTGGTAAGTGAGAATTTGCATTCCCTAGCGTGATCCTTCAGGTGCTAGAATGCCTCCTGGCAAGATTTCTTTGCACGGGTGGGCTTAGCAGGTCGTGACCGTTTGAATTAAAAAAGCTGTTGTTCAGATGGAAAATGTATTTGAGCACCAGAAAGAAGCAGCGCCCGTCCAGCACGCCCCTCTGGCGCCCTTCACACTGATTATACAGCATGGAAGAATCTCCCGGATCCAAAAATCATCACGATGTTCCTGGTTCCGCTCACTTGCGGAACTCTGCGGAATCTCGCAGAGTTTTTATTTAACTCCACACACCCACTCCTAGTCTTCAGATTCTTGCGGAAATCAAGACGTGATTAGGAGGATCTGATGTGATATAGGAGGTCGTGCCATGCTTTGGGGAACCGTGGAACAGCATTATAGAACAAACTGTCTTCCCTATGACTCCTTTTGCCATAGTTGAAGTTCGGGAAATATCTTAAAGCCTATCTCTTGTCTCTGTACTCCATCTAGTGTCTTCATGATTTGATTTTTGCATTTCATATTTTTCTCCAGGGCACCCTCTTGGTTACCAACACACTTTATAAAATCTTAATCACTCATTCAGTTGTGAGAACAGCATGCAACATAACATAAATGTGTGACAGTTCTACTCTCCTAGGAATAACAAGGAGAAACGAGCTTTAGTTGGGACACTTATGTTGTTACTCCCAAAAAAATGTATTGTGATTTCCTGGAGACATGTTGAGGTCCTGACTACTAGTGCTTATTTTGAGCCTGTGGTTGCAGGACTGGGCCCACCGGCACTCACTATGGGAAGAAGCACATATTTTTCCTCAACAAACTGTGATCCAGGACAGGAGAAAGTAAAACGCAAAAGAGCTAATGAAAGAGGATTAGAACAATGGAAACACAGTAACAAAGGGAGAAAGGGATGGAAAAGAACCTGGTAGATTCAGTTAAAGAAGCAGGGAGCGTCTGGTGGTGGACTGATAAAGCATGAGGTGGAATCAGTACTACTTACTCCGACCTTCTATAACACCGGCCACAGGCTTCCGAACAAAACTTTGGTCCTTTGGCATTTATTCTTTCTCAAATTATTCACTTGCAAGTAACTGACAGGAGCTGATTAAGTAATCCGCGACTAAAATAAAAATAGGGTGAAGTGCAAGATGTAAAGGGGCAAATACTGAACTGGAATGGAGAATATTGACAATCTTCTGCACTTTTCTGATGTTCTTCTACTGTAACTTAGATGAATTCTGATTTAAACTGTATAGCATCTGTATGCCAAAACTCAACCTAATGCATATTGTGGGGAGACAATGGGAAATTTCACCAAACCCCTTTCTGTCTGCTGTTAAAGATACAAACTGTGATACTTCCCGTAACAAATGCAGGCCTATTTTAAGTGTAACTTGGATCTGAGTGGTGTCTGGTGAGTTAAGAAGTTTTTTTTGATCTATGAAAAGAATAGATAAATGAAACATGAAGGAAGACATGTGTTAGAACATAACAAACAGAAAAAATACTGCCCTTTGGTGCTTGATAATGTCGAAAATTTTAAAATTGTTACATCTGACAAATTTTGCCAAATGTACGGCATGCTCCTTTACTATATAAACAAATCTATTTTTTTTTATTTATGTAAAGGTATTTTTAGATATGGTTTGTTCATAAAACCATGTCTAAAGTGCCCAGTTATTCAGTGTTAGAAATGGGTTCTTTGGTTGACAGTCAGGTTACCCCCTGTCCAAGCAAGAACACTCACTCTACTCAGGGTAAGTCACACACAATCCAAATTATCTTGTGTCCACACTCTGGTACCTTGGAGAGCACTTCTCAGCACAGCCAGAGAGCAGCAAGGCAGCAGGGCAACAGCAAGGCAGCAGTCCTTCACAGAAAGCAGTCAGGTGAGTCCTTTGGGCAGCCAGGCAGTTCTTCTTGGCAGGTTGCAGGTTCTGGTTCTGGTTCAGGTTCTCTTCTCCAGGAAGTGTCTGTGACAAGAGTGTCTTGTCAAGAAGTATCTGATGAAGTAGAGTGTCTACCTCAGAAGTGTCTACATTAGTAGGGCCAGAGACCCTGCTTAAATACCCAAATGTGCCTTTGAAGTGGGGGAGACTTCAAAGAGTGGCTTAGAAGTGCACAAGGTCCCCTTTCAGTTCCATCTTGTCTGCCAGGGTCCCAGTAGGGGGTGTGACAGTCCTTCGTGTGAGGGCAGGCCACTGTCCTTTGACATGTAAGTGTCAGGCCCTCCACCCTCCCAGCCCAGGAAGACCCATTCAATATACAGATGTATTCAGGTGTGACTGAGCATCCTGTGTTTGGGGTTAGCTGAGGGAATGCACAAGGGAGCTATCAACTAAACCTAGCCAGATGTGGATTGTAAGGCACAGAAGGATTTAAGTGTAGAGAAATTCTCACTTTCTAAAAATATCATTTCTAAAATAGTAATATAAAATCCAACTTCACCATTAAGCAGGATTTTGTATCACCATTCTGGCCATGCTAAATATGACCTGGCTACTCCTTTCAGATCAGGATCTACCACTTAAACAGTATGTGAGGGTAGCCCTAATGCATTCCTATGAAAGGAGCAGCCCTCACAGCAGTGTAAAACGAATTTAGGAGTTTTACACTACCAGGACATATAAAACACACATGTTCATGTCCTGCATTTTACCTACATAGCATCCTGCCTTATGAACAACCTAGGGCCTACCTTAGGGGTGACTTCTATGTAGAAAAAGGGGAGTTTAAATCTTGGCAAGTACTTTTAAATGCCAAGTAGAAGTGGCAGTGAAACTGCACACACAGGCACTACAGAGGCAGGCCTGAGACATGGTTAGGGGGCTTCTTATGTGGGTGGCACAACCGGTGCTGCAGCCCACTAGTAGCATTTAATTTACAGGTCCTTGGCACATGTAGTGCACTTGACTAGGGACTTACAAGTAAATTAAATATGCCAATTGGGTATCAGCCAATGCCACCATGTTTTAAGGAGAGTGCATATGCACTTTAGCAATGATTAGCAGTGGTAAAGCGTGCAGAGTCCTAAAGCCAGCAAAAATGAGGTCAGAAAAATAGAAGGAGGAAGGCACAAAGTTTGGGGGTGACCCTGCAGAAAAGCCATTTCAACATTCAGTAATAACAGTATCTTATTGCAGGGGCAGCTCTTTCGCTATGGCGAAGGAGCGTCGCCCCATTGGCTGTGCTAGAGGCAGAAAAATAAAACAATAGATTGTTTTATTTTTCTGCTTCTGGCATAGCCAGCAGTGCAGGGAGGGGCAGGGCTGGGCCACAGGAGGTGGGAGATTGGACGGGGGAGGAGGGGAGAGTGCTCCTAAGTGTACATGTATGTTTGGCTGGCTGTCTGAGGCCGGCCAAACACACATGCACACTTAGGTTTCTCCAGCCCGGCTGTGTTTAACAGCCGGGGTAGAGAACCTGCACAGACCACATTGCTGCATCTGAGCGGCAGTCACTGCCACTCAGACCAATCCTGGTGCTGCTTTCATGCAATGTTTTGCATGAAATCAGTGCCATGATTGCTGGGGAACCTGTGCTGGTGTCCCAGCAGTGAATGGGGGACACCGGAGGATGAGGTGTGCAAGGGGAATGGAGGTTACAGGGACAGAGGCGAGGTAAGTTCTTTTTATTTATATTTTTTTCAATATTTACCTTGTCTCTGTCACCCCCCCTCTCTTCCCTTGCATTATGCGGTGGCCACCACTGTCTAATTGACAGCAGGAATGGGACTATAACCTGCCATTTTTCAAATCCACACAAACACGAGTTCACATATTAATTTGAAGCAGTTCATACCAAATAATTGAAGAGACATTTTGTGGCCACACAACACTTCTTAAGGCGAGAGTATCCCACTCTTGCAGTTTGTACTCCAAAAATAGTGTAGTCATGAGTGCACATTTATTAACTCTTCCTTTTTTTCATGCCAGCTAAAATAAAAAGAGGTGGCAAAGTCAACACGTCTGGCTGGTGAATAATACTGCCTTTTTCTCACTAGGCACTTATGCACTCTTTACTCTGACTTATACTAACACTTATTCATCTATTCATCCATCAATTGACCCATTCTTTTATTCAATCACCCCCATCCACAATGAAACACACACTTACAAATTCAACAAGTACATACCAGATAAATTAATTAAATAAAGAAAGAAAAAGCTAAATTATTGCTACTTAAAACTAGCAGGCATATGTTTTTAAACATAGCATTAGATAGCCATTTTGTAATGTATTTTTTAAATGTTTTAACATAGATACCACCGTTAGAAGGAACAAATCTGCTGTCTTTGAATAATAAAGCAATGATACACTAGGTATAATACTACAGCAACACTGCCTATAGCAGAACTGCCTCTCAGTAAGCATGGCAACATGTGTCAATCTTGGAATATTATTTTTCATAATATATCATTGATGTACTGATCCAAGAAGGCCAACATTTTGACTCTGAATATTGAAATCCTCTTGGAAGGGAAACAATGATGCACTAAGGCTAATCCACTTCAATTATGTTTTTGGTTTAGAAACAGTGGCTACCCAGAATGAAGGGCACTATAGTTGAAATGAGCATCAATAATTCAGCCCACTAGAACGGTCTGGAGAGCTGCAGTTACGTAATAAAAAGAAAGAAAGAAAATATATGAAATGGGACATACAAAAAGGAGAAAATGAAAAAGCTGAAGGAATGGCTCGCAAAGCACTGCAGAACATCCTTTCCTACTATGGAAATCTGTGAGGTCCAGTGCAGCTTCGTACCCGTCTACAGTGATACAACAATGCATTTGTAAGGAACTATCAAATTTAACATAATTTTTTAACAATATCTCAGGTCTACAGTTTTTGCCTTATCTTTTCATAAAAAATAGCTCATACCCCTAGCATCTAACCTGGCTTTTCCACATAAACCAATCAAGTCTATTACTTTTATCTTTAGATTGTCTTCATAACCAAACACAGACCTACTGTAAAGCCCTTAAGCCTTCCCACAAAGCAACCATCAGGCGTAGTCTCGAAATTACAAATGTGTCCAAATTCAATTCGGTAAACTAATATACAACCAATCTTTGGAGGGCCAACTGAAAATTAGTGCAAATGTTCTACCTCGTGGATTATGAGGGTGGGCGTAACCAACACTAAAACTCTTGCCTCCTATGGTAATTTGTGAGATTCTGTGTATCACAATGCCTAGATGTACAGGCTTTCACATGATGCCAAAACAATCTATCATTAAAGATCTATCTACTTTTCACAATACATAGATCAGGCCTACTACCTTTGTATTGACTTTCAAATAAACAGATCAGACCTATGGCATCTGACATAACCTTTTTGAAGGACTCAATCTGGCCTTTAGCTTTCATCATGGGATTCTCAACCATAACCAATTCTTGCCTTCTGTATAGAACACAAATGTTCCCAAAAGGCAAAGCAAGTACTCTTTTAAAGTATAAGTACACTCATTCTGCTCAGTCACAATCTGGTAAAGATGAAAATCAACATGGACTTCTTCTAGTTATCTTCTAAAAGAAACACCAAGATGTTAGACCTGTCATCCTAGATGTGGTATTTCCCTCAGATGTTTTGCCTTTACTTTCATGCTTTCTGAATTTACTTTTTGTTGGTATTAAGACTCTGTGCACTTTAGCACTGCTAACCAGTGCTTAATTACTTGTGCTCTCACCTTAAAACATGGTACTATTGGTTTACGCCTGATTGGCATATTTAACGTATTTTTAAGTCCCTAGTATATAGTACTACGTGTACCCAGGACATGAACATTAAATCCTACTTGTGGGCCTGCAAGTCTGATTATACAACCTACTTCAGTAACATTGCAGACTGTGGTGCAGTTATAAAACTGCCAAATCGATCTCACCAAATACACCTTTTGCCAGGCCTAAACCTTTCTTTTAATATATCTAAGCCACCCCTACATTTGGTCCTAAAAGGCTTGTAGGTCAGGGTGCATTTATTTAAAAAGGAGGATATGAATTTTTAAGTTTGACATGTCCTAGTAATGGAAAACTCCTAAATTAATTAGGCCTCTTTCTCCCATTGAGTTACCTAATTACATTTAATTAGTGTTAACATTTGATTGGGAATAGATAGGGATGACAAGTTTGGACTCAAATGAATTACAATATAAATCTTTACTGGTAAAGTTCGATTTTTAGGTCACAATTATGGAAATGCTATCTGTAGGAAATTGGCATTTTCTTGCCTTAACCATTTGGTGCCTGCTGCCTGTGTCCCGGCTCACATGAGTGTGAATAGTTTAGTGGTTGGCCTTTGTGTATCCCTCTCAGACAGTGAGATACAGGGGGAACTTGATGCTGGCAAGATAGGTCATCATGCCAGGATGGGTGGAGCAGAGCTCTTCCCTGCCCCACTTACATTTCAAAAGGCTGCCCTCCAGCACACACACAACTGACCCTGACATTAGTCCACCCTAGACTACTCAGAGCCTTGGCAGGGGAAGGGAAGAACTTTACAGAACCAGATATGGAAGCAGCAAGTATGTCACTCCTCACCTCAGAGGCTGGTACCAGGTATAAATATTTGATCTCCTAAACCACGTCTCCGGGACACTCCAGGACCTGTGTAAGATTTCAGAAGGACTGCCTGTACTCAAGGGCTGCCCAGTTGGTTGAGGTCTGCCTTGTTCTTCAGAGGACTGCCCTGCTGCTAGCAAAGAACAGCCCTCCTGCTTGAAGCCGGCCTTGTTCTACAGAGGACTGCCCTGCTGCCTGCTGCCTGAGGCCTGCATTACTGCCAGAAGGAGAGAGTGCCATATGCATGAACAAAGGACTACCAGTGTGACTCAGTGGGCTAGATGGGTTACCTCCTGTGTGAGCTACAGGACAATACAAGCTCCAGAGACTCTGAAACCTGGACTCTTCTGGAGTGAATCTAAACCCATTAAGTAGTGCACCCCACCCAGGGTCTTGGAGGCTTCGCGCCTTGGAAATGTGTTAGAAGTGCTGTTCCTGCCACAACAGTTTTCACCAAAAAGTGCCAGAAAAACTGAGAGAGGACTATTAGCTATCTGCCAGCCAATCTCCCCAAAATGCATCGTTGGTTGGCCTGACTTCGAGGTAGCTCCCACTACATTATTCTATGCAGTAGCAAATCCAATTCAGCAGGACCTCCGAGCAACGATATCCAGCCTTGTGGAGTACACTCTAGCTATGGCTTACAGCTTCTTCCTGCTGGAGGTCTTCGACTTAAAAAAAGTTTTCTAAGCCTGAAGATAAAATCTTCACTGGGGTCAATGGTGATGGGCTCCCAATGATTCTCCTCGATATTCAGCTTCTCCAGCTCAGAGATTTTGCCAACCATTATTGACTGCTTCTCCAAGACCTCATCCAGCGCTTCCTGGTGATGACTCCTCTTTGGACACAGCCTGCTGCCTTGTGCCACTGAACTGTACATTCTCCTGGACGCTTTCTCGTGCTTTCTTCTAAGTCTGGAGGTAAGGAGAGACGGGGCCCAATCCACTTCATGTGTCTGAACTGTGCCCCATTGTTGCCACCCTTAACTTTTGACTTAGACCCAGTCTGGTGCGGCCAGTTAACTGTGGTTGGCGCTCTGATCTTTTGGTGCTAGATTTCAGTAAAAACTTTAAACATTCATAACTCTAGTTCTACTAATTGGATTCAATTCCTTTTGGTGTTATTTGTCCTAAATTGGTGTGGGATTTCCCTTGTGGTTTCACTTTATGTCTGTTTGTAATGGGTAAATAAGTAACAGATTGCCTCTAAATTCAGCCTGACTGCTTTTGTGCCAAGCTGATTGAGGGTTAAGCACAGGTTAAGTTAGTGACTTTTGTGGTTCATCCTGACAAGGATTGTGGTTGTTGCTTGAGAAGGGTTTACAGCCCCCTCAATCAAAAACCCAGTTCCTTACAAAATGTTATCACGTTGGCTTAACAGTCAGTATAATGCTGGAGTGTTCAATGAAAATTATATGGAGTATGTTAAACAAAATTAGTTTCAAAATGTTTTTACTTACAGCCGAAAGCATCTTACTCTTATATCAGCAACAATTACCAATGCCTGACATTTTCTTAAAGTTTTTGAGTGAAAGTCATTCATCCTTACAATATACTTAGAAAATCCATGAAAAACCTGGGAAAACTCTACTGATACAAAGACTAAGGCCAAAGGAGAGAAGGAGGAAAAGGAGAAGGGAAGAGAGAGGGAAAAGGCACCACTCTCCCAGTTTGTCAGGGCTTTCGGGAAATGGGAGTGGGGTTAAAATTAGAAGAAAAAGGGAAACAAGTATTGGCAAAGCTAATACATCTCACCTATGCAAGAGCTATTGGCTGTACCAATATGACTTAGCCATGTTGTACACCAGCTTGGTAACTGTTCAGCACCTCTAAAGGTGGCGTGAAGGAGAGTGGCATGGAATGGAGTGTAGTAAAGTACAGTGTCATGGAGTAGAGTGGAGTGTTATGGAGTGGCGTAGAGAGACGTAGAGTGGTGTGGAGTAGAGTTCAGTAGGGCGGAGTGGCATGGCATGGTGTGGCCTAGTGGTATGGAGGGATTAGAGAGTTGTAGAGTTGAGTAGTGTAGAGTGGAGTGGCTCAGCACCTGAATACCCTCGCAGGTGATTAGCTGCCCTCTATAAATCCTATTTGATTGATTGATACCTTTGTTGAGTGGTGTAGAGCGGAGTGGAGTGGAGTGGTGTAGAATGGAGTAGAGTGCTTTAGAGTGGCGAGACATAAAGTGGAGTAGAGTGTCATGGAGTGAAGTAGAGTTTCATGGAGTAGAAACTCACGGAGAAAAGTGTTGTGGAGTGACTTGGAATGACGTCCCATAAAGTACAGCCATGCATAGAACATTGGTATATAGTTTAGTGACTTAAGAATGAATTGGCTTTGAGTAAAGTGGTGTAGAGTGCATTGGCGTATAGTGCAGTAGCGTAGAGTAGATTGTTTCAGAGTAGAGTGAAGTTGTCCAGGGTAAAATGGAGTGATGCAGGGCAGAGTGCAGAGGTGTAGTGTAGAGTTGCGTGGAGTGCAGTGGTGGAGAGTAAATTATAATGGCATAGTGTGTAGTAGCATAGAGTGCATTGACGTAGAGCTGAGTGGTGCAGAGTAGAGTGCAATGGTGCAGAGAAGTATGGAGTTCAGTGTTGGAGAGTGCAGTCTTGCAGAGTAGAGTATCTTGGAGTGCATTGGCGTAGAGGGTATTGGCATAGAGCGCATTGCATAGACTACATTGGCGTAGAGTGTTGCAGAGTAGAGTGCTGTAAAGAGCAGTGGCATACAGTAGTAGAGTAGAATAGAGTGCACTGATGTAGAGCACAATTGTGTAGAGTGGCGTGTGCAGTGGTGTGAAGTGTTGCAGAGTAGTGTATAATGGCATAGAGTACAGTGGTGCAGGTTAGTTGACATAAAGTTCAGTGGCATAGAGTGCATTGGTTTTGAGTTAAGTGGTGTAGAGTACATTGGGTAGAGTGCAGTGGTTTAGAGTAGACCAGCAGAGAGTGCTGTGGCATGTAGTGGTGCAGCATGGAGTAAACTGGCATAAAGTGCAGTGGTGTACAGTGGATTGTTTCAGAGTAGAGTGAAGTGGCATAGAGTAATGTGCTGCAGGGTAGAGTGGAGTGGTGTAGAGTGAAGAGGTGCACAGTAGAGTGTAGTGGGCTAGACTGGAGTGGTGTAAAGTGCACTGGTGCATAGTAAAGTAGAGTGCAGTGGCGCACAATAGATTAGAGTGGCGTAGAGGACAGTAGCATGGAGTGGTGTAGAGTAGAGTGGTTCAGTGGCACAGAGTGCAGTGGAGCAGAGTAGAGTGTCATGTTGAATGACAGAGTTCAGAGGCGAAGAATGCAGAGTTGCATAGTCGAGTGTTGAAGAGTGCAGTGGTGTAAAGTGGCTCAGAGAGCACTGGTATAGAGATAAAGGAGAAGATATTCTTGGGTCCTGTGAAAAAAAGTTTCAAACGGAAGCAGTAATTTGTTCTCAATATTTCCTTGGTGCCAGATTATCCTTGTCTGGCTGCACCTGTTGCACAAATAGAAAGAGTGACATATGTGCAAAAGGTAGGGATGGAAGAAATAGACATCTGCTAAAGTATTAGGAAATATTACTGATGAGGATTTGTTGTTGTTTCAGGAGAAAACATTGGCGTAGGTTAGAGGTGATAACACAACTAAGTGAAATCTATTTTAGATAAAGGCCACAGTTAAGGGGCCATCAGGCCTCCTTTAGTTCCAGTCTGATCCTAGCTGGGTGAAGTCTGGAGGCTCACACTTAGATGCAAATGGAAAGGAGGGGAAAGAAAGGCTCACAGCTTATCACTTCACAGGTGCTTAAAAGAGCCATGCTTTTGACTTTGTTCAGTTCCTGATAATAAGAGAAATGCATGCACTGTAAGAATGTCAGATGTGTTGGTCTGTCCCATTATCCGCACAAGTAACACTGTAAATACCATTATTTTATTTATTTTATACCACTGCTAATTCCAGTGCAGGGTGTCAGAGCACTTTACATAACATTCATATTACCTATATAGCTAAAATAAAAAACGCATGTTACATGATGTGCTATTTAAGAGTTATGTTACACCCTTGTAAATGAAGTCAGGAGGAGCACGAGGGGCTCCATGGGGACAGTAATCTGCATTCCTCTTTCCTACAAATGCCCTCACTTTGAAGTCAGCCAAAGCAAAATCAAAACTAAACTCCCTCAAAGACACAGCAAGTTTGTAGAAGAATACAGTGAACGCGATTTAAACAACAGGATGGGCGAACTGAACCTGGAGAACCTAAAGCAAAGAAAACCAGTTGATAGAAAGCTAGAAAATGCGAGTTACCAGCCACAGAGTCAAGGCAAGCAATGGATAGAATGCATTCCTAGGTCGACATTCTGAAAGTCCCCAAGATGTCTTTAGCAAACCGGACAGCTGCGGGACCTAAAAAGCATCACTTTGCCACCTTTTCATGGATACGATTTGTGCAGAATCACTTATAGTATCGTTCGCAAGGTGCCACTGATCCATTAAGTAGACATGTTATGAAAGGAGATCCTTACCATATTTAGTTTATAATTTCCTGCTGCTTTCTTCTGGCTCTAATAGTCCTTGCTACCTCCAGAAAGAACACCATCATGATTGTCAGCCGTATAACGATTTCACTCAGCAGTAGAACAGTTATGGATGTTGTGCACTAATTTCTCCATGCCTCTGCTATTAAATGAGGGTTTACTTCCACAAGTCAGTTTGTGTGGACAAATCAAAATGAGCAGTAGTGGACAGAGATGGCTTTAGGAGTCCTGCATGCAGTGAATCCAAGCACTAAAGGAGAGGTAAAGGATACACACAAACAACCAACAGCATTCAAAGAAGAATTAATACACCACAGGGCTGAGCCAAGAAGTGATTGTCATAAATCTTAAGCCAATGAAGAGCTAATGAAGAATCTGAAGAGGATGGATGAAGAAAGCCAATGAATGGAAGGGGTAGATCCAAAGCTCACTCTTCGTAAACTGTATTCCAATTCTTTATTAGATTACTAGCGTGGCACATTTATGTCAATTAACTTGTTTCTCAGTAAATTTATTTCTTTAGTAATCTAGCCCATAGTTCACCAAATTATAGCATTCGGTCATTCAGTTTATAAATTATCTCTCCATATGCAGCCATGTTATAAATATTTTTCAGCCATATTTTATATGATTGTATTACAGTGGGAACCCACACAAGACAGAATTCTTCATATCTGCCAAGAACAACAAACGTATAGTACAAATCTGACTCAGTGGCATGAACATTGACAGGTTTGTACCCCAACTGTCGCCGAATGCCAATTCATTTGGATTGACCCTGAACACCAACCGCACCCTCAACAAACACATTGCCAAGAAAACAAGATTGCATAATAGCAGCTCTCTCTTCTAAAGAAAGTCTAACCATTTCTTCCAGGAAATTACTGCTGCTCAAGCCTTTGTACTCTGGCATCGGGATGGTGGTAATGAATTCTTCATAGCCTCCTCTCTGGCCCCATTTAAGTTCATCCTACGTGCTGCAGCACATCTTATCCTAGGCCTGAAGAAATATAATCAGTTACTCCATCCCGATGGCACTCCATTGGTATCCCTTGCAGGCCCACCCCATTTTCATAACCAACTACAATATTTACAAAGCCAGTACCCAGACTTATTTTGCAGATAAGCTAACCATCTTTGGTGGTGGTCAGCACAACCACAACCAGAACATCTGCAGACTGCAGATTAAGACATGTAAAAAATTTTTTTTTTTAAATAGACAGCAGGCCTTTTATATTTGTGCACCAGGGATGTGGAACAGCATACTTGTATCTATCAGAACTGCCTCAACACTCCAATTAAGGAGAGAGATGAATACTTGACACTAAATTAGAATGCAGAACAGTCCACAAGTCAGCTTCCTCTCTTATTGCTCATTGAATTTATGCTTGTCTTTGATCATGTACAATCCCCCATTGCCTTTTGGCTGGATCGACTCTAACTAAATAATATATACATAAATACATACCTCTGTAAGAGCAGTGGTGGCTCTTTGTTAGGGGCTCCAGGTGCTCCAGCGTGCAGACCATGCCTCTTGTTAGGCTTCCATCCTGCACTTTGCCTTTCTGTATCCCAACACTGTGCATTACTAATTTTACCAGTGTTTATGAAAACACAACTTTTGTGTTTTCTTGACTATTGCCAGTTCCCAGATGAGCCCCTTCAGCCTTAACTCAAGACTCCTGATAACAGAAGGAGGAGTGGACTGAGGCACAATGCAGCTATATAGTGCTGTTAAAACAAACATAATACTCGGTAGGTGAATGTTTGGATTGTGCATATCTGGGGGAAGTAGTTCAACTACGGTTCCTTCACACAGGCACGATCCATTTTATTTAGTAGATGTACTGTGCATTCCTCAGGCAGCACCAGATATCTGCTATAGTGTAACTGTCAGAGCGCACATCACTGCATCCCTGATGCCAATGAGTCTACATAGAGCAGAGGGGGCTGGATCCCCAGCTCTGTCCCAGTTTCTTATACAGCTGTGCTTCCACTCCAATCAAAAAGCTTGGAGAGGGATTGAGGTGGGTCTTTCCCTTTTCAAAACTGTCCTTGCTGTTCTGGCTGGCTCCTCACTGGGAATCATGGCACGATGGTTCCAATGTCCAGCACCAGATTCCTGCTCAAATGCAAAGGAAGCAAGGTAAGTAAAAAAATGTTTCTCTGATCAGGTATGTATGTATGTATGTATGTGTGTGTGAGTGATTGAAAGTGGCTGGGATTAAAAGTGAATTGTTCCAATACATAATTCCACTATATCACACGTAACTCTTAAATTTCACCATTTAACATCCGGTCCTCTAAGCATTCTGTGTCTCAATCCCTTCATATTGACCATTCAGTCTCCTCTGCTCCAGTTTGTATTGTATTGTCCGGTTTCTCAATAAGGGTGCCTTAATGTGAATATTCTTTGTGATTTACGTGCCCAGGCCTGTCGCGTAGAGTGTAATAAGGGTTGTTCTCTTCCCTTCTTTGTACATGTTTCATATATGACATTGTCAGGTCTCCTGATATATTTGACGAGGGTATCTCAGTGTGTCCTCAGTGTTTTCTCTGTAAAGACTACATGTAGACTACTGGCTCTAGTTGGTTTGCGATCTAATAATATGCCATATTTGAGTCTTCGTCAGCAAGCCCTGATGTATGTGCATAATTTTAACTGTGTAATATAGGATATGTTCCTATCCACAAAAAAGTCTTAAGTACCTTTTTACAAACTTAAGTTTGTGGTAAATTACCTTCTACATGCGGAGATCTATGCTTCCGCCTCTGCTGTTTTTCAATGGCGAGAACTCCACATAGTAATTATACGTTTTAAAAGTAAATGTGGGAAGATCAGATGGGAGTGGCTGGAGAGTGGCCAATACTTCTGCCTAAAGAGGAAGATTAAGGAGGGAGTAAGGAGGTGTTTAAGTAAGGTTAGAGAGGCGTTTAGGGAGGGAAAACACTCACCCCCACAGGAGTATACTTATTGCTATTCACAAACTGCCTTTCTATTACTAAGACAGATAAAAAGGACGCAAAACAGTTATAAATCTCACATATGGTGAAAGGCCAGCATCACACATGCTCAACAACTGATACTGCAGCACCCTCCCATAGAGAATAATGAAGTTAGGGACGCGAAATAAATTCCCATTAGAACTAAAGTTAAAATAAGTGATTTAAACTGTTCAAAAATGCAAATAAATTTTATTTAATGTAAAAAATGCCTATAAATTAAACATACATAATTTATTTCAAAATGTCATTTGGTAAATGTAAAAATTAATGTGACATTAACATTCATTAAAAAAATGTATGTTTAATTCTGCACATAGCTTTCAATAATTTCTAATACATAAAATATAAATTATTTTTACTTCAGTTGGTATATTTAAAATTAAACTTGTTTATGATCATTATATATTGATTTATTATATTCCAATTGTTTTTTAATTTAAGTTAGTAATGCTACATTTTCTAAAGTAGTTTAACACTCATACATGGGGAATACCCAAAAGTAGTAAAGTTACTGAAAAGTTTAAGAATAAATTTACTTGTAATAAATGCATCCAGGTAGACTTACCTTTAGGACTAGAGCCCTTATTCTGCCTGTCAGTGGATTGCATGAGATCTAATGGCAGCATCAGCAAGCGCATTCCAAATATATAATTAAATCTCAAAGAGAGATTTATTTGTATCAGCTGTATTCTCCCCCAAAGTGAAAGTTCTAGTTTAGACCATTATAACAGTGCGGTTGTCATTTCATTAGTTAGTGGGACAATGTCATCTTTAATCGTATTTTCCATTTTTTATTTATATATATATATGTATATATATATTACCTGGTGGTGGTCGCCACTAGGTAGTTATAGCTGAGACCTACTTTCTATAGAAAAAGTGTTTTTTGTTTTGCTAATAACTTTGGCACTGTTAGATGAATCTTCATGACATTTTCCAAGAAAATATGATGCTCATTTCAGTGTCTGCCTGAAATGTTTTGGGGTGATCTGTCAAGCGGGGGCCAAGAAAAAGGGAGGGACCCAAAATGCTTTTTCCCTCGTTAATTTTTTCCTAGGGACTTTGAACAGGGATGGGGCAGAAACCACTTGACGGAATTACTCCAAATATGGCAGAAAGCAAAGGCCTGGTCCAGAAAACGACTTGTTTGTGATTTGGTGTAAATCCATTCAGTAGTTTTAGAGAAATTAAAGAAAATACAAATTTGTGTTTATATAGGGACACAAAGGCTCTGCGAACCCTCCCGATCTCATACTGAGATCTGATTGACTGCCAACACTTGAGCAAAGAAGTGTTGGCAGCCATGTTGGGACCCCACCCCAGTGCAAAAAAAAGTAACATTTTTCAGCGGATATCCCAGCAGATCAGTCAATTTTTTTTTATTTAAGAGTGGGCTTCCGCGCTTGTTTTTTAATAAGCCCTCGGGTGTGCAAGGTCCCAGGGGCATTGTTATTTTAATGCAGTGGGGCCACCTCCCTGGGGTGTTAAGCAAATATGATGGAGGGGGACATCTGGCTCCCCGCAGCTGCCCCAGGGGGCCACCTTCCCAAATATGATGCAGGAGCTGCATGGCCCCCCCCACACTGCCCTGGGGACCACCACCTCCATCCCATAATGGAATGGGGGGGGGGAGAGGGGAGAGGGGAGAGAGAGAGAGAGCGAGAGAGAGAGAGAGAGAGAGAGGGATTGTCACAGCAATGGTGTCTCCATGCAATGACATTAAAAAAAGCGGAGTCACCTGTGGCATAATGGTTAAAGTCGCAGACCCTCACACTGAAAGTTGGGGGTTCTAGGCCAGGTGTGTCTGTGGTCATTTCCCTATATTAATACATGTTTCTGTGTCAAGGTTCATACTGAAAGGTGATCTCACTGTTTTTAATTGACAAATACATTTTTCTTTTCTATTTGTCCAGAAATATCTTATTCTGAGAATATCATTCAACAAGGCCTAAAAAAACAATTACCTATGTCCCTCTCGCTTTCTTTCTTTGTCTCTCAATTTCTCTTTTTTAATCTTTTTCCCACTCACACACCCACTCAGACCCTTACTCACCCATTCACAGACCAATTCAGACCCTCATGCACCCACTCAAAGCCCCACTCACACCCTCACGCACCCACTCACAGACCCACTCAGACTCTCACACACCCAATCACAGATTCACTGAAACCCTCATGCACACACTCACAGCCCCACACAGACAATGATGCACCCACTAAGACACGTACGCACCCACTCTCCCATCCAGATACTTTCACAGCCACTCTCACCCCCCAGATACACCCCCTCACACCTATTCTCACAGCCAGAGACAGGACCGTGCGCAGTATGAGGTTGGGGAGTTAGGGAGGTTGACCGCAGGGTCTGGCCAAAGGCCATGTGCGGCAGTGGTTGGATTAACGTATAGTAATGAAAAATACTTTACATTAGAAAAGTCATAGAAATTCTCTGAAAAAAATAAAGGTTACAGGATTATTAGAGATAGGCTCACATTTCAAACATACCAAACCATAGAAATTCACTAAATCTAGTTAGTAATCCCAAGTAACTATATCTGGTGCCCTCAGGTAACTATAACTTGCACCCTCACTTTGCTAATCACCCCACAAATTACGGCACTCATGACACCTTTGATAACATCATTGATAATTTCTTGGTAATATCAGTGTAATATCTGCGGTTCGGCTGAAAATTAAAACAAAATTAAAACAAAATTTTAAAAAAAGAACAAAGTAAAACATTTTATGAAAAAACTGCACATAGTGGGGGCGCGAGTTATAGTTACCTTAGGGCATGAGTTATAGTTATAGTTACTTGAGATAAATCTAACTATAGCTGGTGAACTTCTATGGTTTTGTATGTTTAAAATGTGAGCCTAACTATAACGTCCATATATATATATATATATATATATATATATATATATAACGCTGAATGGGGTACATTTGAAATGTGGGGTCTCTAGTGAAACCCTTGTTGTACATGTAGTCATTGAAACTTCTTCACATTTACACCAATAAACTTTATATTTTTCAAATTCGGAGGAGTCACTAACTATGCATATCATCACTGGGATAGATTCTTATGGGTTATTGAGCATCGTTAGACTAAAGTAAGCATAGTACATTTCTTTGTTTTCATCACCCGCAATTTGGATGGTCTGTAATCCACCATATTTTCGCATGACTGCTGCCAATGGCTCTGTGGCAACCAAAAACAACAATGGAGAAAGAGGGTCTTCCTGTCTAGTTCTTTTCTGAATACTGAAATATGGGAGCACAAAACTTTTGCAGTTTACTGCTGCTGTTGATTATTATACAGGACTTTGACTTTGGCAATGTGTGCCACCCAATCCCATACTAGCCAGCTAATGGAAAAAGTTATATCATTCTACACAATGAAGCACTTTTGTCAGAGGCTAATGATTTCACAAGGTATTCATCATTGTCATTTCTAGTTTGCCATGGAAGGAAGACGTGAGAACGTTCATAAATAAGCTAATAATTGCCACATTTTAAGGGCTCCCTACCTGGCTTATCTATCAGAGGTGTCTAAGCACTACTGTTTTCTAGTATCTGTGTAAACACTCTGTACAGTAATGAGACAATTATATTTTTGTTGATTTTTACAAAATTCTGTGGGTAGACAATTCTTTTCCAGCACTTTATATGTAGACATTTCATCAATAGTTACTGCTCTTTCTTCCTTCGAAATTTCTGTCCCTATGTTCTCCATTTGACCCAAGTGAAATAAGGGCACTTAAAACATTGCATAAAGAGGTCTTTCAAAGTGCCATCCTAAGGGACCTGTGATGTATGTAGTTTCTCATAAAAAGTGGGAAATACCTCTATAATTTCAAGATGGTCAGTTAACAGTTTTTCCCTGCCATTTCGTATAGCGTGGATAGTGCTGGATGACTCTATCTTTGAGTTGTCTCTCCATTAGACTCCCAGCCTTTCACGACTTTCATAGCCCCTTTGTTTAAATTGAGCAGAGCTGCTTCTCTTTGATTCCATCTCTCATATTAAGACCATATTTAGCTTTTGTAAGGGTTCTCAGTGTTGTTTGCATGGGAGAGGTGTTATATTCTATTTAAGGGTGCTGCACCAGTTTCTCCAGTCTAACTTTCTCATTGTTGGCCAGGCATTTTGTTATTATATGCATCTCTCATTAAATTGCCACTAAGACAGGCCTTGTTAGCTGCTCATAAAGTATGTTTTGATATAACTGCTCCCTCATTGTTTTCCATATGTCAGTAACAAATAAAATATGCCTTTTCTTCTTACAGGCATTTGTTCTTTGCTACATTCACACACCATTGACCCATCTGTGTAGGTCTGCGTATAGATTTAACTCAATGTCTAAATTCTATGTATTTTGTAAGTTACAGGTCTTTTTGACAACTGTGATGTAAAAAGCCCAGACTTAGACTAATGCTACAAGCTTTTGATGAAGTTGATGCCTGTTAGAGTGGCATAAATATTTTCAGTCTCACCATACTTTTAGTGAACATGATAGCATTGCACAATGCTGTAGCAAAAAGCCTCTACCCTCTCTCAGAGATATGTAAGAGTGATTATGTATTGCTCTTGAAATTTGGAAATATTGTGTAATCTCGCTTCCCCAAGCTCAAAAACACCCAGATGAAATATAGTCGAGACCAATGTCATTCAGCAAATGAAAGTCAATGGATACTAAGAAGAACAAAGAGAAACACTGAAAAAATTTAGAACAAAAGAAAGGAGCAGGGTAGCACCATAAATGGCTATTGAACAATGCAATCAGGAACCATACAACTAAGCAGTTGCGTGGCAACTTGCTACTTCCAACCGGCTGCATAAATTACCTGAGAAGTGATCCTATTGCATATTGACTGGCTAACCTCAATCCAACCGGAAGACCCAGCTCCTGTTCTTCAGCTGCGGTCTCCACATTCCCCAGGTTTAAAGCATACACATTCTACCTTACTCCCAGATTTTTCACTTTCATGTAAGCAAACCTCACCTGCTCTTTCCCTGAGTCATGGCATTGTCTTCATTCTATACTTTATTAACTGTTCTGAAACCTGTGTCAACACTTAATGTCAAGTATACTAAAATAATCATTTACACATATTACTCCATAAAAACGGATTAACTAATTAATTGAGAGGGACTTCTTTCTAGGAGGTTTTAGTAGAATGAGATTTTTGGTATTAAATAGCCGGAGACTGAATCTGGGATTATACCCTGTCAAAGACTCTTGAGAGAAGTAATCGGCTGGAGATAAGAGGCACCGCCAAAAAATATTGTTGTTGTGCCACAGGGATGAGAGTGGAAGAAGGAAAGACTTTCTAACATCTTTCAGGTAAACTATTTAAAATGATGTGAATTAGGATTCTTTGCACACATAGCTTAAGTTCCTACATATTTGAGCCATGTCTATTGTATCAGCTAGTGTAACAGTTTCTCACTGTTTGAGATAATTAAGAAAAGATAGTTGAAACGGATATTTTTAGTAAGCGTGGCAGTCAATAATGAGGACAGTTACATTTGTCTTGATGGTGCCCAAATCAATTAGAAATTAATTAAGAGGACTGAAAAGATCTCAGAGAATGAAAAAATGCGAATTAAGAAGACAATTTAGACATAAAAGATACATGGCTGTCTTGCTGGCTGATGTAAAAGCCATGCTTACTAATTAATCATTAATGGATTTCTGCCTTTCAAAGTACATGCTAATTGCTTAGTAGTGCAACCTGGGCTGAAGTTTATAAACAGCTTTCTAGAATTAAACCTTTTGTTTTCTGAAGACTGTGATATGCGTAGCTAAAGAATATCAACTTCCATTGCTAACCATGAAAGGTGCTTCCACAGCATAGTTTATTTGAGTATGTTTGTTATTTGCTAAAATGTATTTACAATTTATTTGTGTAAGAATGTGGGTTATTGATTGAGGGGGAGGTTGAAGACCCACTCAAGCAACAACTACAATCCTTGTCAGGGTGAACCACAAATAGTCACTAAATTAACCTGTGCTTAACCCTCTGGTAACTTGGCACAAAAGAAGTCAGGCTTAACTTAGAGTTAATGCATTAAGTATTTATTCAGCATGCAAACAGTAATAAAGTGGAAACTCAACTCGAGTAAAATCCCCAACCAATTTAGGAAAACATTTAGTGAACATTTTCATAAATGAAATGATACTGGAAGATCAAAGTACATGCAAATTACTTTGTAGTGCAACGTGTGCTGACATTTATAAACAGCTTTCTAGAAATATACCCTTTGTTTTCTGAAAACTGTGATTTGCATAACTAAGGAATATCGACATCCACTAGTAACCATGATAGTTGCTTCCACCATGGGGGCAAATAAACATTATGGGGGTCATTCCGACCCCGGCGGTCATGGACGGCCGGGGATGCGGGAGCACCGCCAACAGGCTGGCGGTGCCCCGGAGGGCATTCTGACCGCGGCGGTTTGGCCGCGGTCAGACCAGGAAAACCGGCGGTCTCCCGCCGGTTTCCCGCTGCCCTGGGAATCCCCCATGGCGGCGCAGCTTGCTGCGCCGCCATGGGGGATTCCGACCCCCTCACCGCCATCCTGTTCCTGGCGGTTCCGACCGCCAGGAACAGGATGGCGGTGAGGGGTGTCGTGGGGCCCCCGTAAGAGGGCCCCACTTTGAATTCCAGTGTCTGCTCAGCAGACACTGGAATTCGCGACGGGTGCCACTGCACCCGTCGCACCTTCCCACTCCGCCGGCTCCATTCGGAGCCGGCTTCCTCGTGGGAAGGAGTTTCCCACTGGGCTGGCGGGCGGCCTTCTGGTGGTCGCCCGCCAGCCTAGCGGGAAAGCCAGAATGGCCTCCGCGGTCTTTCGACCGCGGAGCGGCCATATGGCGGTTCCCTCCAGGCGGGCGGCTCCCACCGCCCGCCGGGGTCTGAATGACCCCCTATATGATTTGAAAATCCCAGGCTTACTTTATTTGATTGTTTATTTGCTAAAAGGTATTTACAAGAGATTTGTGTAAGAATTTGGGTTATTGGTTGAGGGACGTAGAAGCCCCACTCAGGCAACAACTGTAATCCTCATCAGGGAGAAAAACAAAAAGTCACTAAATTAACCTGTGTTTAACCCTCTGCTAACTTGGCACAAAGCAGTCATGCTTAACTTAAAGTCAATTTGTAAAGTATTTATGCAACACACAAACAGTAATAAAGTGGAACCTCAACTCAAGTAAAAACCCCCAACCAATTAAGAAAAATAGTGTGAATGTTAATAAATACAATGATACCAGAAGAGCTAAAACAGAACTGTAGATATGAATGTTTAATTAGGTGAAAATGGAACCTAATAGCACAAAGCGCCAGTTGTGGTCATCTGGTCACACTAGACCGGGGGAAAGTCACTGTGACGACTACCAACTGTGATGGAGCACGGGCTGCATACAGGGACCAGTTTAGTCCTGCTGAAAAGTTACCTTGTTTAGTCCATTGCAAAGGATTTTATTCCATGAGGACACTTTTGGTGTGAAGAGCAGGTTGTTGCTATAGTGCAAAGATCTGATCATTGCTAGAGCTTTGCATTGTAGTCTTCGTGACCTGTTGTTGTTGTTGCACAAAGTGCAGTTTTCGTGTTACCGGTTGTTACTATTGGCACATGGAGCAGGTCTCTCCAGAGCTTCTTGTTGGCGGTCATCGCAGAGGATGTTCGCAGTCGTGAGGAGCCAAACTTCATGGTTTTCACTTTAACTTCAGATGCAGTATACTCTGGTGTATCAAGGGTCCAGGACATTAGGAGGCACCTCTAAGGCGGGGTTAGAGACTCACTCTAGTGGAGTACAGTAGGGCTCAGGCAGGTTCTATGCAGGTCCAGTTGCAGCAGGTCAGCTGGGCAGTTGCATGGAGGCCTCTGAAGCCAAATGTGTACCTGTAGCTCACACAGGAGATCAGCCTACTAACCCTTGGAGTCACTCTGATTAGACTGGGATGAAGGCAAGCAGGTCCAGTCTTCTTTGTGAGACAGCAAGGCAGTTCATCAAGTAATAGGGCTATCCTCTGGCTGCAAGGCAGTCCTTCTGCTGGAACTTCCACAGGTCTAGGGATGTTCTGAAGAGTGTCTCTGGAGGTCCAATATTTATACTTGATGTAAGCACTTGCACGGTGTGACTTCCTGTCCTACCCCCACATCTGTTTTTGGAAAGTTCTCCCTCTTCCCCTGTCAAGGCTACAAACTGTCTGGAGTGACAAAAGGCAAGGTAGGCCTGGTGCCAGGTTCGTTTGTGTGAGCAGGAAGCAAAGTCCTCTGAAGTGTAAGTGGAGCTGGGTACAGTGCTCACTAGCCATCTTGCCAAGATGGCCCATCCTGCTAGGATGGTCTCGCCGGTCCACACCTAAGAGCCCCTTGTGTTACTGTCAGGGAGCAATACACAAACCCCAGTGGCAGAGCCATTCAAAGTCATGTTAACCAGGACACAGGCAGAAGGCCCAAATGATTTGGACAAGAAAATGACAACTTTCTAAAAGTGCAAAAACAACAGTTGATGGATGGAATGTAGACCAAATCAAACATTCACCCCCAGTCACAGATCTGGGTTTAATCCATCAGTTTTTTTGCTCACCATGCCGTTCCAGTTTGGACCCAGCCATATGCAAATCAGTCTTGACCCTGTTCCCCATGGGAACAGTCCAGCCCGAGCTGCCAGGCCAGGTCCTCCCTGGACCAGAAACAAGCATCCTGGGACCGGTTTTGGGGTATCACCCCTCTTCAGCCAGGCTAGCTTGAATCTGGTGGCATAGTGAGCACGGGACCCACTTCTGGGCATACCCTTCCCACTTAGGGTGACAAATGCAAAAACAACATTTGATGGACGGAATATAGAGCAAATCAAACATTCACCCCCAGTCACAGATCTGGGTTTAATCCATCAGTTTTTTTGCTCACCATGCCGTTCCAGTTTGGACCCAGCCATATGCAAATCAGTCTTGACCCTGTTCCCCATGGGAAAAGTCCAGCCCGAACTGCCAGGCCAGGTCCTCCCTGGACCAGAAACAAGCATCCTGGGACCGGTTTCGGGGTATCACCCCTCTTCAGCCAGGCTAGCTTGAATCTGGTGGCATAGTGAGCCACCTGTTGTTTTAACTTTCTAAAAGTGGCTTATAATCTAACTGTACTATTAAAGGGGATTTAAAATTGCAATTTATTTTATAAGTAGCATATCTGTATCTGCTCACAATCCAAAGTTAGCACTTATTAAATTGAATGTGATAATGTACATTGCAGAGCAGAGGATCCTAAATTTATAAAATACTCCTCACCTCTCAAACACCCATGAGGGGATCTTGGATATGGACCAGAAATATAAAGCTGCAATTTTTCAATTAAAATACATTAAATATATCTTCAAGAATCAATATTAGGTGTTTAGCTAGAGTTTACCATTTTTATTTATCATACGTTTTAAATCTCTTCTTTATTAATAAAATAAAGTTTACAAAACATTGCATAAGGCGTGTTCCAAAATCTATGCCTATTCTAGTATTCTAATTCAGTAAGAGTAAATCCTTTTAGTCAGAAAATGATAAATGGAGCAATATTTCAAGAGACAGTCTAGTCAGCAAAGCTATCAGTACTCATAAAGAATACTTTAACAGTCTCTGAGTCTCTCCGAGAGAGAGTGAATCTGAGAGCAAAGCAAGCTAGCAAATCTGTCCACCCTTACTGTCTGGGCCCACATCTGTATTCCCACTGCTTTTTCCCTGGAACAATTTTTTATGATGCTAACACAAATAATACATTTTAGAAAATGTGTTTAACCCAAGATATTGGATAATCAGGAGCCAGTAAGTCTATGAAAGTGGAGCAGTTTCTGTTGAGATGGTAAATTCTAACAACTAGCAGTCTAAACATGTGATACATTTTATTTCATTCAACATAAGTCTTAAAAAGTTGGAATATTTTCCCATGTACTTCACTCTCTGAAAAACAAAACACTTGAATAAGTTTTATGTTTGTTCTCTTTCCGTCATTTCCATTCTCACACAACTTCACACTAGAAGCCTATTGCTAAAGAAGTAAGGGCCAGATGTAGGTAGGTAAAAAATTGCGACTCGGAAATAGCAACTCCATGCGAATCGCTATTTATGACTCGCAAAACCAAATGCCAGAAAGACTCGCCATTCCAAATTGCGAGTCGCAGATGTGTCGCACCGCAATTTGCGACCTCCGTTTTTAGCGAGCTCGCAATTTGCGACCTCGCTTGAAGCGAGGTCGCAATTTGTGCGAAGGGTGTGGTCTGGTGTCGCAAATTGCGACTGACTCGCAAATTGCCTGCAGGTAGAACAAAACAGTTGGAATACCCACTTCCTGGCTCTCTGTGATGACATCAGAACCAGGAAGTCACCAAATAGAACTGGGAGGAGGGAGGAGCACACCCAGCCCAAACTGCAGAGCCCCACCCAGGTGAGAGGAGTTGCAGCAACAATGTAGAAGGAGACACCCAGTGCTGGCAGGAAGAGAAAAATAAAGTTCTCTGACAAGGAGTAAGAGGTTCTAACTGAGGATTGCTGCCTGCACCATGACCAACTCTTTGGCAAGGCAGCAAGAAGTGTCCCTGACACCCCAAAAAAAAAAAATATGGCAAGACATCCAGGACAAAATAAATGCCATTGGGGTAAGCCACCGCACCCTGGATTAAATTAGGAAAAGGTGGTATGACCTTCGCTCCAGGACCAAGGAGAGGGTTGCGGAGCGCATGAGGGGGATGCAGGGCACTGGAGGAGGCCCATCCACCGTTCCACCACCTACAGCACTGGAAACCATGGTGGAGACAACACTGGAGCCGGAGGCTCTACTGGGCATAGGAGATGTGGACAGTTCGGCGCCTGGAACATCAAAAAGTAAGTACCAAAATATATGCTTTGACACCCACAAATGCACTATACACACACTCCCGGTACACAGCAGCAGGCACCTCCAGACTAGCTCCATTCCAGTCTAGCAACCTCTAGAATAGTGCATTATGGGCAATGTAGTACAGTGGTTCAAATATAGGCTAATGTTTATTATGAGGCAAAAAACAGATGTGCGAGACTGACAGTGTATCCCCTATGTCCCAGAGGTCTCCCACAAGCCCCCCCCCCATCAGCGCAAACGTGCAGGGTGAGGAACATGGGCCAGACCCACAGGAGGAGGCTGCCACTGACACAGCAGAGCACTGCAGGACAACACCGACCATGGAAATGCCACCGGAGTCCATGGAAGATCCTGTGCTGGATATGGAGGTAGCAGTGGTAGCACCAGGGCCAATGCCTATGGAGAGGCATACACAGCCATCAGCAGGTGCAGTGCGCAGACGCCGCCGCAGAGTGCAGTCTGTGCACAGTGAGGATGTCGCAGATGTTGAGTTTGCAGGGCTTGAGGCATCCTTAGTACAGGGTCAGCGCCAGCAAAATAGACAGTTGAGGTCAATTAACAGGAACCTAACAAGACTGCAGACCACTCTGACCAATGGGCTGGCTAATGTGGACAATCAGTTCCAAACTATGAACTGGGGAACCTGACACAATCCATAGACTTATTGGTCAGGGAACTGGTGGCTGACAGTGTACATGCACAGCGCAGGGAGTGCAACACTGCAGCCCGTTTCGACAGACTTGCAGCATCCATTGGGTGCCTGGCAACGAACACAACCTGTCTGTCAAGGCGCACTGTGAGCTTGCAGATAGAACTGGGTCATTTTGCTGGTGATATGGCACAGGGACTTGGCCGAACCAGCCATGCGGTTGACATCATGGAGACCAGACAGGCTACAAGGAGCACAGGGGAAACCCCGCAGCACAGCGAGGAGGGATCAACAATCAGCAGTGTGTTTGCCACTGATGCACGTGTGCTGCGGGGTAGCAGTGCACGGCAGGGCTCAGGGGACCCACCTGGAGTGAGCCATGGTGGCTGCAGTCGGAGGAGGCTGTGACATGTACTAGTACTGAGGCACATGAAATTAATGTGTCTGATTTGACTGTTTCCAATACCAGACTGTTGCATACTGCACATTTCTAACAACATTATAGTTTAGCAATAAAAAGGTTTTGTTTGTTTGACTACACAACTGGGCTATGTGTGTCTGACATTAGTGAGTGTGGTCACGGTTGCCACGTACCTGCCAAAGTATTGGGTTGCAACGTGGTTCCGTCTCTGTCTGCCCTCATTTGCGATGCTTCTATCCCCAGGCTGGCCGTGTGGTAGCTCTTGCTACTCATCCTCCGTGTCTGTGTCTTCAGGGGTGAGATGTAGTCCACGTCTGGTGGCAATGTTGTGTAGGATGGCACAGGCGGCAACTATCTTGCATGCTGTTTCTGGGGCATACTGGAGTGCTTATCCACTTTTGTGGAGGCAACAGAATCTTGCCTTTAACAAGCCAAAGGTCCTCTCAATCACAGTTCTGGTCTGCCGATGTGCAATGTTGTATCGCCTCTCGTTCTGATTGCCAGGTGTTAGGTATGGGGTGAGTATCCATGGTCTCAGGGCATATACACTGTCACCTGTTTGACAAAAAGGCAAATTTAGCAGGGCATCACAGGGTTACACAGTGACCTGTATGTAAGGCTTCAGAGTGTAGTCACCAATACCTAATAGATATCCTTCTCCAAACTCCCCACGTTCTAGGCATTGGTGTATCCCACTGTGCCTGAATATGTATGAGTCATGTGTACTCCTTGGATATTTAGCTACAATGTCAGTAATGACATTATGGGCGTCACATACCACCTGGATGTTTAGTGAGTGGGTACATTTCCTATTGCGGAACACATATTCCAGATTTGCAGGTGGGCAAATTTGTATATGTGTCCCGTCCACACACCCTATTACATGGGGCAAGTTGGCAATTCTGTAGAAGTCCAACTTGGTGCTGTTCATTTCTGCCTCATTCCTGGGAAGGTATATATATCTGGACATGTGTGGGAGTATGGCATCTAGGAAACATCTGAAGAATCGTGAGAGGGCACTTTGGGATACCCCACCTGCCACTGCAATCACCCCCTGATAGCTACCCGAGGCCAAGAGGTGCAGTGAGCATAGCACTTGCACATGTGTGGGGATGGCGCTGCCGTGCATTGTCTGTCGTTCAAGCTGAGGTTTCCGCAGTTCAATAATCTCTATAATAACAGCACTGCTCAGTCTATATTTGTCATAAATCTCCTCCTCAGTTTATTGAAATAGTGTCTGCCTGGTTCGGTATATCCTCTCCTGTCTCTGCCTCCTCCTCCTCTGCAGGGCAGCCTGGACTCTCCTCCTCCATGCAATCACGCACAGTTCAGCCATTTTGAGTAGCCCAGATGCCTTCTGGGGCTCCTTTTATACTTTGGTTCTGGTTACCACCTGCTCTGAATCAGTGGTAATCTGGGAGTGCAAAACAGGCTTTTTGCGACTAGTTGCGATTTGCGACTGGCTTTTGCATATGGTTTGCGACTCGCAATTTATGACTTCCTGATTGTGGGTCGCAAAATCAGGTCACAAATTTTGCGAGTCAGTGCTGGGTCGCATCGCTATTTTGTGATCGGAAATAGGATTTTTGCATCCCATTTTGGATTTTGCGCGGTCGCAAATAGCGATTCGGGCCATTTGCGACTCACAAAACTTTGCTACATCTGGCCCTATGTTTCAGCTTAGTTTAGCAAGTTTTGAGATTCCAATGCAGGCCAAACAGTTCAAAAGAATAAAATAATATAGCTTTCTTTGTTAGCATTGGAAGTTTGTGTCATGCAGAGGCCATGCAAAGGTAATGATCGAAACATTTCACCAGAGTTAAAGTTGTTTTAGAATTTGTTACCTTTAGTAATCAAGCTACTCAGGCAGATGCGGGTCATGCAAAGTTTAGAAGGGAATGTGCATGTATAAAATGCAGCTTTTGGTTAGGCCTAGTTTTCACTCACAAGGGTCATTACTTAATGGATTTTTTTAATGAAATCTCTAGCAACTTCCCCCATCTGATGGTTTGAAACCATCACAAATTTTAATCGCAAGTTTATTTATCATAGTTCACTTACGTATTCATCATCAGTTTCTCATCTTTCCCTTTTAAGACCTCTTCTTTCTTTCAGTCGCTTCTATTATTCACTCACTCTGTCAGGAAACAGCCTTTACAACGTGGCTCAAACCATGCTGTGCCTTAACAACGGGGTCCAGACCATGAATGCGTCTTTATAACGCATTCCTTTACCTCGCAAGTCATTACAATGACTCGCTTCAAGGAAAGCATAGTAGGACTGATGTTGAATGTTAAGTCCAACTCTTTCCATACTGTTGCCAGACTGGAGTTGAAATAGTAAATTAAACTATTCCAAAGTCCAGCACTTTCCCTAACGCAAGTTGCCGTAACGACTTGCGTTATAAAAGAATATGTTGTAAAGACACACTCTTAGTTCGGACCGCATTAAGACAGGCATGGTAAATGCCTGCGTGGTTTCGGTATACAACCACTCTGTCACTCAGTTCCAAATCTTTCTTCATTCTTTTATTAATTTCTCTAGCTCATTTAGTTATCAAAATAATTTTTATCGCCCTATATATTGCTAATGTAGTAAGGAAGCAAGCTACTGCTATTAATACAGGAGCTAATATTGTTTTAAGTATTTCTCTTCCTATTGCCTTAAGCAAGCTAGCCACCATAGTGAACCCCTTTTAAAACTTTGAACTATACTGGTAGTTTCTAGAGGTTCAAGCTTTAGGTCAGAAATATTCTTTGCATACTCTACTATCTTGCTACTCTTGTCTGGAATATAAAAAAAAAATTACAATTTTCAGCGTCTTGTAGACTCTGCTTTTCGCAGCCAATAAGATATCTAAAGAGGAGTGGTTCTGCAAAACCATAGATCTATTTCCTATGCGCTCAATGTTTTCTATCAATAAAGCTCCAGAGGTACGAGTTGCAGTTTGTCAACTACTGGTGAAAATGTTCAAATTTTCTCATTATTCAAGACTACTCCTACAGCGGGTATGATCGCTTCAAAGATATCTCCAACTAACTATGTTCCCTCATTCACACTGCATGTATATCTTTTGCGTGATGGTGTTATTGCTCATGCATCTAAGCCCTGCATGTGATACATTTTTGGAAAAAGTAAGCCCAGATATCAAATACCCTCCCAATAAGCAGGCAATCTAAAGTATGCATTCACTTTACATATATAGTACACTCAGGGAATTGTAGGATCATTCTCTTGCAGATTTTTCCATATTCCTCTAGACAATTCAATCACGTGCTCACAATTAATATTTCCCTCTGGTGTCTTTCTTTCACTGATTCTCCTTTTAAATGCAAATACTTTCCCTTTATGTCTTTTGCTTATTTTTAGTTTAAGAACAGACATTAACCTTGTAAATTCATAATCTTCTTTTCTTCACATATTCTTTTAAACATCCTCATTCTTATAAGCACTTCTTGCAAATTGCACATTTCTCTCTTCCAACAGTAGAATAAAGGCTTTTTCTTGTGAGTCCGTTAAGCATGTTAGGTTATTTCTATGTGCCTTTACAGTGTTCACAGAAAGAAATGATCTGAAGTAATGCCATGCAGTCTCCATTTCTTTAGCTTGTGGATGTAAATTCATGCTTTTCTTTATTGGAACTTTAGAAAGTACCAGTATGAGTAGTAATATTCAAAATGTAGCCGTCTATACACTAAAATAAGAAATATACTACATGAGATAGCACAGGAAAGTGGAATATGATGACAGGAAACTTGACCATCCGCATAGGATAGCATGTGTGCACAAACATAGCACTGTTTAACATCAATAGCTGTAGTATGTTCCTGAAGTAGTCTAGAGTAAACATTCATTGAGTGATCTTCATTCATGCAGTCTACAAATTATGCTTTTAATTCATCTTCATTTATAGTTGGTCTAGATGTTGCATTAATACAGTCCAATACAGATTTCTCTATATTAGGTGTGAAGTGTATAACTAGGACTTTTGCTACTCCTACCAAAACTTTGAGTGTAAATAAAGTCCCTAAAAATATTGTACACCTAGGCCTATTAATGATACATGTTTCTTTACAACCAAGTCTACTACCAATACATTGTTCGTGACAGCAAATATAACTATTTATAGTTTTTGGTAAAGTAGAACAACAATAGTACTTCCTTCTTTATGTTAGTTTCTTCCTTCTTTGTTAGTTTCTTCTTGGGTTACACTTTTCTGCGCTTTTCTTCTTTTTCCTTTTGTTCTTTTAGTTTGTCTTAATGATAATATCTTCATATAGACAATCCTTAACCCTATTCCATTTTCTTCTTAAATGTTATCCCTACTCTTCTGCTGTTCCCTCGGGCCGTAGCACTCTTCTTTTCTTCTTTCATAACAACATGTTATTAGTCTTTTTATTTCATAAACATTTCATATCATCTGTCAGTACTTTGGTTCTTAGTTTTCAAATTTGCTGAGCAATAGTTACTTATAATCAAGGGCTTTCAAGGAGATTCTGGCAGTTCTTTGCTCCAATCAGGCAAGCCAGAAATTGGAACATTCCAAACTTGGTTTAAATAATATGTGCATTCAGGTGATAAATATCTTTGACAATGTACTCTAGATCTTTCTGATCTTCTGAGTGTGTTTGGTTCTTCTTCTGTGTCTCTTATCCCACTTTACTCTGCTTCTTCTTTGATTGTTGGTGGTATTGATTCAGCTGACACACTATCTTACTTTCTTTTGATTGTAAGCTTGTGGACAGTTTTCGTTATGTGGATCACTTCCTATCTTTGTTTCAGAACTTGTTCCGTCTCCTGTATTATTAGGATTCTCGACTTGTTGTGAAGCAATTTCGGAACTTACTTCATCAGATTGTGTTACCAGTTCTTCTCCAGTGACATTCTGTGAGATGTCCGGCAGTTGGAGTTTTTCACCCGTCTGATTCTTCACCCCTAGCTCCTTCTTGCTGTCTCTGGTCACAGTATTTTCTTTCTTGTATCTGTTCTCAAACAATGTGTGGTGGTACGTACACCAATTTGGTTCTGGCTCATAGAACACTATTTCTTCATAAGGAACTCTTGTTCCCTGGGTATGCAAAGTGTGTACCCAATTTGGGATTCCAACACAGTTCACTGCTGTATGCCTGATCAGTAGGAGATTGTGGGGCCTTTCCAGTGTGCCTCTAGACAGGACTTTCTCACATGCTTGTTGACTAGGAACCAGTCCCTAGGACTAAGTTTGTGACACTTCTCCTGGTTTGGATTTGCGATAACAGCTTCAACAGGCTAAGAGACAGAATGTACCACATCAGCCAATCCCTTACAGTAAACGAGTACCACGTCATCTGTAATATTTACAAGTGCATTTGCTGGAACTGCAGGTAATCGTTACTCTGCCATAAGGATCGCATGAGGTGATAAACCAGTTTTCCTGTAAGGTGTACTTCGTAGACTCATCAACACTAAAGGCAAAGCATCAGGCCATTTTAGAGAAGGGGAAGCACACACTTTATTGATTTAATTGTTCCGTTAAGCTGTTCTACATTTCCTGAAGCTTTTGGACGATAACTGCAATGGAGCTTTTGTTCAACTTGCAATGCTGGACTTAACAATCTCACTTTTAAACTGAGTACCTCGATCTGACTCTAGGGAGACAGACATGCCATACTTAAGTATTACCTCCCTCAACAGTAAATTTGCTATAGTGAGACTATCATTTCTCCTGTTTGGATAAGCTTCCACCCAACTGGAAAAGCTGCACACAATCACCAGGACATATTGCAAATGGGCATTTTGATGAAAATCATCAGCATCCTGTTAAAAGGACTTCCTGATGTTCCTACTTGACTCAATGTAACATGTGTTTGTTTGCCTACATTCATTGGTTGACATGTTACACATCGATTACACAATTCTTCTGCTTGGGCTCAATATGTGATTAAAGCAGAATGTTTTAAAAGTTTGGATTGTTACTTGCCTACCTAAATGAATTGGGCAATGGGAATGTCTTGTCATTGGAGATGGCAAACTGTCTGGCAATACTGGTCTTCCATCCACTGAAACCCAAACATTGTACTCATCAGTTCCACAACCTGCTCTGCCAATCTCGACATCATGGAAAAAGTATTTTCTCCTTGATTGTCATTGGTAGATGAGGTGTCAAATGTGTAGGGCACTGCTGCACAATAGCGTTCCACTTCATCAGCATACCTGTCATTGACTGTGACAGAACTACTGTCCCTCCTTTGTGCTGCACACTTCACAATGGCAATTGCACAGGGGAGTTGTAGCACTACCAATAATCTCCTGACGTGTTTCCCATTTCTAATGGCCAAATCAGATGAGGTAAAAACCTTGCTGGGAACACAATTACCCATAATCATAGACAACACCAAATCCATAATAACTGTCTGTAAATATAGTCACTCTCATTTGTATTGTCAAGCTATCAGAATAGCTTTGACTTTCTCTAGACACCTTTCTTGTTCCTTTTTCAATGATGTGTCCCAAGTATTGGACCTCTTTTTGACAGTATTGCAGTTTATTTGGAGACACTTTATGCCCATTCCCTGCCAAATTATTCAATAATGCAATGGTGTCAACTTTGCAAGATCCTTTTGTCCTTGATGCCATTTATATGTCATCAACATAATACATTAGGGGTCAACTTCTTGGGAAACTCAGTGATTCCAAATTATTTTTCAAGATCTGGTTAACCATTCCGAAGCTTCCAGTGTAGCATTATGCCAATACTTTCTCTCAAAACACAAAGGAGAACAAGTATTGACTGTCTTTGTTTAATGGAAGTGGGAAGAAAGATTTGTAGAAATCTATCACAGTAAACCATTCAGCTGCACATGGAATTTGATAAAGTATGGGGGAATTACAGTGTCACTTACCTCCATCAGGTCCTGTACTATTCTATGCTTCCCATTGGACTTTCACAATCCCATAATTGGTGAGCTGCATTGCCTCCCAATTATCTACCTCAAGATTTCCTTCCAGCATGTCCTTGATCAAGAACGTTATTCCCGCTATCACTTTAGGTGACATGTGATAGGGTGGTGTTCGAGGGAAAACTGTATTTGGTTTTATCTTTATTGTGACTGGTTCAACTCATTTGATTAAACTGATATCCATTCCTGTGAAGTCTCACACTTCTTAATTAACTGTTCCAATTAAATCTGCAGGGAAATCTTTTATTGTTAACATTGGGTAAATACCTACTGTCTCTTGTTGGACTATTTTAAAATCTAAATCCTCATCATGAGCCTGAAATTCCACTCCTTGTGATGTGTACTTGTACTCGGATCAACCAGAACACCTCTTCCTTTTTCCTGACCATTTGTTTTCAAATTTGTCAAATTCACTCGATTTGCGTAAACATTTTATTAATTCAGTGAGATGAGTTTGCATTCCTTAAGAACGCATGTTTTCAACTGATCCATCATCTTATTGCACCCTAAAACATTCCTGTATGCTTTTAGAAATATCAACCTCATTCTTGTTTGCTGGTTCAGTTAATATGTCATGAACAGTTGCAGCCTTTCTCGTAATTTCTTTGCATAATTAAAGCAATTCTTTTTCTTGATATTGGTTCATATGATCATAATTTAAACATCGTCTAATCATTTTCTTCCAATTTGACTTTCAACTTGGGCACATTTAAAGGTCTCTACTTTCAAGATCGTGGCTGATATCTGAACTTGAACTTGTACTTGGTCTTTCCACAGCCTCAACTCTCACACATTTGTGACGCCCTCTTCCAACAAAGAAGGAATGGACCACCTTCTAAATTACATTCATGTGATACAGTTTGTGTTGTGAAAAAAAATCCTTTCTCCTAATGGTTGAATGGTCTGTGGTGGTGTCCATACTACGATCTGTGAATTTGGTGATGTCAGGATAAATCCATTTACTGTTGTAACCCCAGTTTTTTCCTGAACCACCATTACCGGTGCATGAATAATCTATGCAAGCACTATTAGTGGTATAATCATTTCAGTAACCTGTGCTGGAGTTGTAACTACATTAACTGGAGAAAAAAATTGTGTCACTGTCTGACCTGTAATTATTGGTGGCGGAGCACTTGCAACTGCTTGCTGAGTTACAGGCTGTGTAGTAAGAGACTGAGCAACAATTGATTTAGTTATTACTGGCTGTGGTACCATCAAATGAGTCAATACAGGCTGTTTATTTGCAGGCTATAATGCTGGCCTCCGACTAATAATTTATGAAACACCTGGATCTGTTAGAGCTGTAGCTATGGTCACATTATTTACTAATTGAGCACGGGACCCACGTATAGTGGTGGACGTATAGCCAAAAGTTAATCTAATATATTATCACCTGAATCCGTATCTGAATCAAATAGTGTTTACATTTTCACTTCATCTCCTTTTAATCTTTTTCCTTACAGGCTTTTCAGATTCTTTAGTTTTTGTCTTCTATTCTTTTGTAAGTAGGGATATGGTCCAGTACATTCTACTATCCTCTTTCTTCATACCTGTGCTCCACCATCCCCAATTGCATCTGCATAATTTCTCATTGCTGTCTTAGTTTGTCTTTGAAATCTCTCTCTGTCTTTAATTCATGCCATATTCTCCCATTCACTAAATGCTTCAAATTGTCTAGGCTTCATTGCATGTGAAATGTCTCATAATCTGCCCCGATTCCTAAATTAAATGTTCTAGGAACCTCAGATTCCTTCTTTTTCACTGACCTTGCACCACTGACAAAGCCAAACACATCTATGTAAATCTTCATAATCATCATATGATATGCTGGCCTACCCTCCAGGGGTGTTTCCTCTCCCTCCCTGACTGGCACCATTACACCACCCCTCATTAGATTCCTTAAAGCTTGGAAATACTTTATAGTTTCAGATTATTTCAATTAAATTCAGTAATCAAAATTACAGTGTGTTAATTGCTTTTAAATTGTTCCATTTACATCAGAACACAGAACCCTTTTTATCAAATCACAATGCAACTTAGTAATTCAGTCAACCAATGACTTTGCAGGTTTGCAGATATTCCACCAATAAAAGTGCTGTGTTAAACTAACTGGCCAATACCAGCATGGCACACTTTGACACAACAAATCACTCCTTACACCGGTTCACCCTCCTTTACGATTTTCTCCTCATTGAAAAATTAATTACTCAGCAACATAAAATGACACTGATCTTTGTCTGCATCTTTTAAAGAAAAAGAATAGTACAATTCAGCAACTAGAACTAGATTTCACACCTTCCGATTCCCATTTGATAATAATTTCTTACTCTTGATGATGAGTTCTTGACCTGTGGGAAATCACCTAATTAGTGATATGTCACCTTTGCACATCAGGCTCCACCAACACCAATTGAAGTTAGCACAATTACCACAGATTATTATGTCCCTGTGTATGTGTGTGTAAAGTCAACAATGTCTCATGACTTACACTTCTCTTTAGCAGACAAGAAAACCTCCTATTTTCTCTGTCTATCTCTATCCCGGGATCTTAGACTACTTCTTAATTGCAGGTGCTTGGCTCACGGTGGCAAAGGTGCCTGCAACAAGGGAAGGGCCAAAACCATGTAGATTTCCCTTTTGGACCCACTTTTGTTCCCCCGTAGTTTTTCATTTTATACATTTTTAGGCTGACTCTGCTTCAAGGACCCACACAAGTGAGGTATAATTTTTATCGGGAGACCGAGGGAAATACTGGGTGGTAGGAAATATGTGCCGGTGTGGTGATCCCACAGCTTTTCCACACAGAAATGTGAGGAGTGACCTTTTAGCTAAATTTGAGGTTTACAGGGGATTCTGGGTAAGAAAACATTGGGGGATCAAAGCAAGCCACATCTCCCTGGACTTCCTGAGATTTCTAGTTTTCAGAAATTTCTGGGTTAGGTAGGTTTCCCTAAATGGCCACAGAGCCCGGCACCAAATACGCAGGAGGCCACCTATCTATAACAAAATGACCTGTTTTCGCATGGGGGTACCTGCATGGATGGTCCCAGAATGGGATCACTGCGCCGGCACAAATTTCATAACACCCAGCATTCCCCTCAGCCTCCTGATAGAAATGATGCCTCATTTGTGTGGCAGCCCAAAGTAGAGTCAACCTAAAAAGTATAACAAAAAACTGCGCTTATCAACATGCTTTGTTGCCCCCTCAATCTTTATACATTTTTAGCCCTTGCCTGTCGCAGGTACTTGCTCCACCCACACAAGTGAGTTATCACTTTTATCAGGAGACCGAGTGGAACGCTGGGTGGTAGGAAAGTTGTGCGGGTGCAGTGATCCAACACAGAAATGTGAGGAAAATATGTGTTTTTAGCTAAATCTGAGGTTTACGAGGATTTTGGGAACAATGAGAATTCTGAATTGCTGACTGATGTTGCAACACACTTAAGTTGTAGATCACTCTCAAGTAGGTTCCTCTGAGAAATGTTATTGTTTATGTCTCTTCAAAGGCTTCAGTAACAGTACATTATTCAAATAAATATTAGTGTAATCAGTTGTGGCCACATGAGATTGATCCACAACTTAGCTGTGTTGCAATATCAGTCAACAATTCAGAGTTCTCCTTATTCTCAGTCAGTCACAGATACATCTTTCTGACTCTAGGTCATAGTAATCTTACATGGCATATCGATGCTAATTATCTCAATCTCATGGAAAAGCGATTGTATCGGAAGGCCCCGTTGAAGAAGGAAGTCACATGATTGTATTGGTTGATGATGGGCCTTACAGATGGAGACTTCATACTGTCAACTGTCAGTTGGGTCGGTAGAGGCATAAAATGTTTGGAGGTTGTGTGATCATTACTTTTAATAAGCCTTTCATTGCGAGAGGGTGGTAGCTACCACTTGCCACTTTAATACAGATACTGTCCTGTCCTCTATTGTGGGTCTTCCCTCGGGGTTCTTTTATACGCTGATGAACGGTGTGGGGTGGCCTGCATCGAGGCACCAGCATAACTTGGGGTTTCTTCCCCCGGCACAGAGAGGCTCGGTTGCCGCCTCTAGGGAGTGGACCAGTATTAATAGATGTACCTCTTTGGCCAGGTTGGATGATTGCAATTGACACAAGGAGAATGTTAGTGGGGGAGAGCTTAGGGCAGATTTGTTAATTCATCATGAAGCGGTTTTACCAGACAATGAAGTTAGAGCTCTTAAATTTATTAGTTACAACATCGCAGACCTTGCAGGTAAATTGAATGACCCTAAGTGGCAGAAATTCATGGTGGATTTTGGAGTCTTTACCTTCAGGAAACATGGGCAACTACTAATCACTTTCACTGAAAGGGTTATAAAACATTCTTTACCCCAGCTTTGGAATCACAGAATGGCAGACCGAAGGGGGAGTTTGATAATCTTTGTTTCATTGGTGATAAGGAGGAGGGTATAGTTGTTATCCTCAGGGGTTCCAATGATACAGGGTGTGTCTGTTACCTCTAGGGGATCTACTAAGTTGACTTTGCTGAACTATTATAATGCTAGGCGCCACCCCCAGGATGTAATTAACTTTCAGGCTCTTGCCACTTGCTTTTGGAAGTTGTCATCCTTCGCCCCATCTACAGCTAATTTTATGGTATCGGGAGATATTAATGTGCACTTGTGTGGGACTCCGAGGGAGGCAGGAGGGATGACCCTTGGTGTATATTATCACCGGTTCTCTATCTAGATCATTCCTTTCAGGGTTCGTTCCTGAATGCCCTGATTAGTGAACCTAATTTACACTTTTCCCTGGTAAAGTCTTCCCTGACTGCAATGGAACTTAATCCCACTTTTATTGGAAGAGGATGTGGGACGATTCTTGATTTGATCCTCATATTAGTTCCCCTTTTTCCCCTACATTGATAAGTCTGATATTCCTATGAGTCCTTTTAGTGATCATACTCTGGTGTGTGTGTCCCTGTCTCCACCATTTTGGTCCAGAAGACCCCAGTTGGGGAAGGGCGGGTGGTTTCTAGGCCTAAGTCTCCCTGTAGGAGGCTGCAGTGCTCCTATATTGAGCCAGAGATTTTTCTCAGGACTTTATATTTGCAGTGTGAGAATGGGATTAGGACGTGCTCAGGGAATAGCGGTCCACCACATGTTGTCTTGGGGCCTTTGATTCTATTTCCAGATGCGCCTGTGAGTCTCAAGGACAGAGGGATACTCCTAGATGGTTTGACAAATGCTTCACCTTGGCTCATAGGCAATTTATGTGTGCATCAAATTCTAAGCCTAAGGATGCAGTTCAAGTGAAGACCTGTTTTATGAGATATATAAAAGAGCTGGGGAGGTGAAACGTAGCCAATATCTTGAAATGCATTTATAAGTTCTGGGATCGTATGAATTGCCCTTTCCTGGCAGCAGACACAGCAGCTTTACTGAGTGCCCAAATCACAGAGGGTTGTTGGGTCACCTTTTTTGAGGATTCCCTTAATGCAGTGAACATTGCTGATGAGGAAGATGAGGGGTTGTTACGAGGGCCCTCCAACTTGTTTTTTACCGCTGATGAAGTTAGGAAGAGTATAGCAGGATTAACTAGGAGCAAGGCTGCAGAACCCAAAGGCATCCCCCCTGATATGTATGTTAGTGAGATTGAGGTCTGGGCTTCTGTGCTGACCTCAGTTGTGAATGCAACAGTGAGGGATGGCCCACCGCAATCATGGGCAACCTCTGCCATTGCTCCAGTCTTCAAAAAGGGGGATCAGAATAACCAGTCTTATTACAGGCCTTTTTCCTGCCTTGCTTTGGTTGTAAAGGTGGTTGGGCGTAGGCATTTGGACAGACTGGGTAAGTGGGCGGACAAAAATGCGGTCTTCTCAGGAATGCAGTATGGCTTTCTCTTGGGGAGGTTCACTGTGGACCTTTACATGGTCTGAAGAAAGCATACCATTCCCCTTCCTGGGTCAATACACTTGGGGTTTATGGATCTTTCCTCAACTTTTGATCAGGTAAACCGGGAGAAGCTTGGCAGCTCATGGGGTTGATGCACCATCATATTATCCTTTTTTAAGGGATCTCCACACAAATACCAGTGCTTCAGTGCGTTATTTATTCGAGTGATCTTAAATACTCAAAAGGGCCCATCAAAAGGGTGTTCGCCAGGGCTGCATTTTGACTCCTTTTCTTTTTAATCTTTATCTCAATAGTCTGGAGCAGGCCTTGATTGATGTTGAGGCAGATTGCGGACAATGCTGTCATTTTGACTAAAACAGTGAGGAGCTTGCAGATCCTGTTGAACACCTTTGCCAATTTTATTTTATGGACTTGGGTTTAATAGTTAAGTCAAAAAATCTTACAAGATGGTGGTAGGTCCCCGTAGGACTAAAACATGTAGGCTCACCCTGGGGAATAGTATCCTTCCTAGAACTAGGTTTTTTTCATACATGGGTTTGCTATTTGACTCTCTACTGTGTTGGTGTCCCTCTGTGTCCATTAGTAAGGAGGAGTTTGCTGGGGCTAAGGCTGCTGTGTTTGGCTTTGCTACATGCTTGGGGAAAAGACCAATCAAGGCCATTTTGCAGATATATCAGCCAAATGTGCCTCTAAGGCATTTTATGGGAGTAGGGGGTTGCTGAAAATACCTTCTTAAGACGCCTACTTTGATTCCCTCATAGTACACCAATATTCTCTGTTCATAAGGAGTTGGACATAGGTTATGTAATGGATGTAGAGGCCTTTCGTCCTCTCAACGTATGGTTAGAAATCTGGACCTGGCCCACTGCTACACTGAACAGGGAGGTTCTAAATGATTGTATGGTATTGGACTGGTCTCTTCATATACCCTTGGTTAAGTACATCAACGAACTAACCAAGAGTATAGGAAGGGGTGAGCTGTTTAGCACTCTGGAGGGGATCAGCAGAGCAGACTGGTAGTCGGCAAAGGGAAATTTCTTCTGACTGAGGAGCAGCTCCATGGAGGATGTTGCCTACTTGAATTCCCGTGTGCATGCCTACTACCTATTATAGGCTGTCCTCTGTACTGAACTGTATCTTTTGTTGGTGAGAAGTACCAATGAGCGTTTCCTTTTAATTATATTCAGGCTTGACCTTTTTCACCTCATGTTAGCTTTCCCAAAGGAGAGGCATGTGGGCCAGGTACTTGGCCCTCGCGGCTGTGATAACATGGCTTCTGCAGGACACCCTGCACTTTTTAATGTTCTGCAAATTCCACGAGGGCCCTATGAAGGCATACCTTATTCCGTTATTGAAAAAGATTAATTTATCCCAAGTACAGCCAGCCCTCGTGTTTTTGCAGTTGCTATCAGAAAATTACATTTTTCCTGTGGGCTGTTTCTGAAACGCTGCTATGAGTATGAGTTATTTATTGAATGATCATGTCTAATCTTGTAATTTTATGTTAGTATTTTTTAGACAGGGTACACATATTTATTTTAATTTTGTATATTTCGATGGATTGTAGAATGTTCGCTTTTATGGTTTGTTCATCGAACCGTATAAAGCTTAAAAAAACCACACACATCAGCTGATTCTCTAATTCTTGAGCCATCCATGGATTTGGAGTGCTATTTTGCACATATATTGTTTGTAGATATCACGACAACCTCAACCAAGAGCTGAGATAATTAGCATTATTATGCCATGTAACATTACTACCACTTGGAGTCAAAAAGATGTATCTTTCACTGACTGGGAATAAAGAGAATTCTGAATTGTTAAATGATGTTGCAACACAGTTAAGTTGTACGTTAGTCTCATGTGGCCACAACTGATTACACTAATATTTATTTGATTGTCTCAGATCAAAAGATATCTTGGGCAAATGGCCATTCGAGTAAGTTATCATTTCAGACAGAGGTATGCACAATTCTACCTTGACCTGTGCTAATCCTGAGGAGTTGCACAGGATCGATCCTTGTTAAACCTGGCATCCTTGGCGTGGTCTCCCCTAACTTTTTTGCCTTCTGACCTCCTGTTTTCTGACTTCATTTTTGGTGGCTTTAGGACTCTGGGCACTTTACCACTGCTGACCAGTGCTAATGTGCATGTGCTTTTTCCCTAAAAGATTATACAAATTAGCTTATCCACAATTGGCATATTTAATTCACTTAAATATCCCTAGTAAAGAGCTCTACATGTGCCCTGGGCCTGTAAATTAAATGCTACTGGCGGGCCTGCAGAACTGATTGTGCCACCTACTTCAGTATCCCTTTAAACCTGACTCAGGCCTGCCATTGCTGAGCCTGGGTGGGCCTTTTTAAACTGCCATGTCGACCTGGGTTAACCCTCTTACCAGGCCCAAGCCTTCCTTTTTAAAACCTATAAGTCACCCTAAGGTAGGAACTAGAAGCCCCAAGGGCACGTTGCAGTGTATTTATAAAGTTGGACATGTACTTTTAAGCTTTACATGTCCAAGTAGTGAATAGCTCTTAAATTCATTTTTCACTAATGTAAGGCCCATCTCTCCTATAAGTTAACATTGGGATTGCCTTTTTATATATTATAAGTGTAATTTCCAATTGGGAAGAGAGGGGACCCCCAGGTTTGTGTAACTGGAATCACAATTTAAAATCACAACTTATGGTGAAGTCAGGTTTTAAATTGTAATTCTGAGAATGCCACTTTTAGAAAGTTGGCATTTTCTTACTTGCGTACATTTTTTTGCTTACCTACATTTTCTTGCTGACTTTAAATCATCTAGTACCTTCTTTCTGTCTCTGAATACAAGTCTAGGTGGGGGGCAGCTGGGCCCTTGTTCATTCCCTCCTGACATCCACACACAACGGGAGCTTAGGTGTGACTGAGTGGCCATCCGAATGTTTATGGCCCATCCTTGGAGTGGAGGGAGGAGCTGACACACCTGAATGGCCTGGGTTCTGGGCCCTCAAAAAGGGCTGCATAACCCTTTGTAGTGTGTCTGGAGCCACGGCAGGAAGGACAGGGACTTTGTGCACTTCAGATACCCCTCTTTGAAGTCTCCCCTAGTTCAAAGGCACTACTGGATTTAAGAACTGGACTTCTGACCCTACCAAACCAATACACTTCTGGACCTGAGGACATTCTGCCAGGAAGAAGGCCTGCTGTGCTGCTGAAGGGACAGTCAGTCTGCTGGAACTTTGCTGGACTTTGCTGGACATCTGCTTTGCTGTGCCTGCCCTGCTGCCCTCCTTGCCTGGAAGTGAGAAGGACTGTACCTGCATCTCTATCCCCAGAACTACAGGGCTTGCTGGCTTGCCTCCTGTCCTGAAGTTTCACCGACATCAAAGACTTCACTCACCCCTGCTCCGGCCTGAGGATTCTGCCAGCTGTGGGCCTTGCCAAGTGGTGCCAATTCAGTCCTGGGCCCTTAAAAATGTTTTCGGAAGCTATTTCTACAAAATCTCATGCATCACCATCACTGCGTGATCGGAATCACCACATCTTTCCATGATGCCACCACGTTACCGCTGCCACTGAAGGCGATTGTACGGCTCGGATTTGATGCAGCACCAACACATTGCCCTTGGATCGCTGGCTGCGTGGCTCGACAATGACGCTTCACCTTCATTGCCAAAAATTCACTGATGATACATTCCCAACAGTGGAGATCAGAATCAGCGCATCGCCTGTTCATTGCCTCCTCTGCTCCTCGCATCATGTCTCCAAAGTCGATGCACCCTCTGTCCAAAAGGGACGTCTTCAGTGAAACAAATTTGGTCCCTGTATCCAACTCATGGTTCATTGCGGTTGGCTTGATTTATCAGATTTGACACGGTTACCCGCCACCAGATAGCCCGGTTTGTCTCTTTATGTTTCCAAGCACTAAATTTGCAGATATTCTTTAAAAGTTCATATCTCGACTGCTGGTTATTGAATTATTGTCATTTTGGTCTGTTTTGTTCAATAGATGAAGATCTATTGTTCTAATCTGGTATGGATTATTTGTGTGTACTGTTTTCACTCTGTTACGGTTATGAGTGTTACACAAATACTTTACACACTGCCTCCTAAATTAAGCCTGCCTGCTCTGTGCCAAACTAGCACAGGGTGAGCACAGGTTATTTTAGGCTGTGTAACTGATTTACCCTGAGTAGGATTGTCGTCCCTGCTTGGACAGGGTGCATAGCTCTGCTACGTTGAGACCCAAATCCTCTTCTGTGGTGCAATTAATCATGTGACCAGCAGGTATAATGTAAAAGCTGTCCATAGGCTTGGAGCCCTGCTGCAGGAATGGACTAGGCAACCTTGAGGTTGTATGTCATGAATAACATTAAGAACAACATCGTCTGAAAGAAATAGTGTCCTAAATATCGATAACAAAAATATTTCCCCATTGGGAGTAGATATTAACTTCAATGAGATAATGTATTTGTGAATGATATTTAGGGCACAGTATTTCTATCTGATGATATTTTGGTTACAGTATTCTGGTACCATTCCTACCCTAGGAAGAGCAGGGTTAGTACAAGAGTGATCAACCATAATGGACTGTATCCGAAGTACCAAAGAAGTTGCGAAATAAATCACAAAAATACAAGACTCACTGAATAAGTCAGTTGCCCAGTTTCACAGCAAGTTCTAATAGCTATCTGTAAAATACCACATAGCAGTGTAATTGTAAATGAATTACCAAGTGGCATGGCCTCATTTACCCCTCCCCCTTCTTATTCACACCTTTCCAAAAACCTGGAATTTGCGTACATGTATAACATGCACTTATGAAAAGCTGAAAGGCTAAAATTGATAGTAACATTTAGCTTTTTAATTTAGAATGTCATACTGTGCCTGGGCAGTTATTACATGCAGGACTGGTTTAGGTTCGACCCTCTCAGGGATAACGAATTCTGAAGTAAAAAGAATCAGCTACTCGCGATTATAGTTCCATTTCATAAACTGTGATGATTTGAAATTTATGTTTTTTGTGTGTTTTTTTCAACTGTTCAGCCGCCTCATATTGAACTATGAGTTTGTTTCTAATGGGGTTGTGTTAACTTCTCCTTTCACCAGTTGTGTCGGGTGTTGTCGAATTCTCATTATTCAAAGCAAATTAAGGTTCACACAGTGTTAGTTGGCTTTAGTAGATTGCTGCAAATTAGTACCACAATGAAGAAAAGATGCAGCGGTTATGAAGATTACCAGGAAGTTGTTTGTAAACGGAGGCAGGCACAGTGCTGCTTTAGCCTGTTTGTAAATGAATATTATGTCTGCCTTTAGTTTCAGATTTCACCAAGTTGCAAAGTCAGGACACTTGTTAAAAATGTGTTGACCTATTCCATAAATTATTTACTGGAAAGAAAAGGGCAGAATTAAATCACAGTAAGCTGCCACATTTTGGTAAAATATAGTAACCCGTATCTTTAATGTCCTAGAAGAAATAACTAATATATTTTATTTTCACAAAAGTTGGGGAACACTATATGCTCCTCCAACTTTTCGGCAGGTTTGCGGTACTAGCAGTTATTGAAGAATGATTCATTTCCAGTGCTAGTTGCGTTATACAAGTTGAGTCAGACCTAGATCACCAGCAACGGAAGTACTAAACTATGCACAATGTCGAGGATTGCAACGAAATTACAAGTAATTATATTTCTAAAACGTGACAAAGATACTCCTGTATTACAAAAATGTCATTTGATCAGCTTAACTCATTTTCATACAAAACTCTCATATTGTTTTCTAGAAACTGGTAAAGTCGACGAGGAAATCCACAAATACAATACACCTGGTTTCACGGGCTGCCTGTCAAGAGTACAGTTTAACGGCATCACCCCCCTCAAAACAGCGTTAAGGTCAAAAAACTCCTCTCAAGCCTTCGTCCAAGGAGATCTTGTGGAATCAAACTGTGGTGCTTCTCCGTTGACCATTCCACCGATGTCCGCTGCAACTGACCCCTGGCACTTGGACTCTGGTAAACCTTTCATGAACCTGTAAAGAAACCGACTATAGATGCGTCAGTAATGACACCTGCCACACATGACTTGAGCCATGTAAATGGGCGCTCTGAATTACTAGTTATCTAGTTAAAGATATTATTCAAACTGATTACCTTTCGATTTGTTTTATTTTGTTGATGGGGGGGGGGGTTATTATGTGTCTGGATTTCAAAGGAACCATGTGTGCATCAAATATATTGAAAAACTAGATAGATTCAGTAGACCATATCTCACAAGATGCCTCATTGTTACCTTTTGCTGCGGTTTGCAGGCCACATGTTGGAGTCCTGCAAACACTAACTCATCCTTTGGGGTTGGTAATTTAAATACCATTGAGCTAGATAATAGTAACACCTGCTGCTCACAGCACTTGTAAAAAGAAAAGCCGGATGAAGCCCTCTATAAAAATTATTATATTGCCAAAATAGTAATGGTCATCAGTAACCCAAACGTGTTTCATACTCGTATAAGACAAATAACATTTACTTAGTATACGTTCTGTTATGCATTCTGGTATGATTACAACAGATAGTTGAGACGTACTGTATTTTTAGAATTTACAGTTGCAATTAATTATTCATCAAATATATAGTGGTGGTTGTATTTTATCTAGCAATTATACAAACGTAATTACACAGTACACTATATATGCTAATATATCATGCAATATAATATATTATGGATAAATTAACCCTTTGCTGGAAATGAATTAGGAGTACATGTATGTCTCTTTTATGAGATCTGAATAATTATGAATTCATACGTTAACCATTTATTCCAGCAGTTTTCACTTAGGACTAGCAGTAATGATGCCCTACGTTGAGTGAAATGCATTGTTCAGAGCAGGTATACAGTTTTCTACTCTCTAAGCAGGGATAGCAGATACATGACTTCCTGCCCAAGGACATAGAACTTCATCTAGAAGATCGAGAACAAGACAGTGGCAGCATCAGGTGGCATGTGATTGCGACGTTATCAGCTTCCATCAGCGGGTGTTGCGTGTCGTTTCTCAAGCCACGTGCGACGATCTTCCAGCCGCGATGCAGGTGGAGCGTAGATTTCAGCCGCAAAGCCGGCGGCACGTCGTTTCTCAGCCGCGTCTCGGAAGGTGCATGTATTTTCAGTCTTGGTCTGCTAGCTTCACCTTCCAAGGCCCTCGGAACTGGATAGGGCACCACTTGGCAGGGCAGGAGTCTCAGCAGAGAGTCCAGGTACTGCCAGGGGAAGTCTTTGATGGCCCTGAGACTTCAACAACTGGATGCAAGCTCAGGACAAACCCTTGGAGATTTCTTCACAAGCAGGAATGCACAACAAAGTCCAGTCTTTGTCCCATTGCACAGGCAGAAGCAGCATCTGCAGGATAGCTCCACAAGGCAGTCGCAGGCAGGGCAGCACTTCTCTTTAGCTCTTCTCCAGGCAGAGGTTCCTCTTGATGTCCAGAAGTGATCTAATTTCCAGGGGTTTGGGTGCCCTTCGTATACCCAGTTCTGCCTTTGAGGTAGGCCTACTTCAAAGGAAAGCCTCTCTTGTTTGTGAAATCCTGCATTGTGTGAGGGCAGGCACAGCCCTTTCAGGTGTAATTGATCACTCCTCCCCTCCCTCCTAGCACAGATGGTTCATCAGGATATGCAGGCTACACCCCAGCTCCCTTTGTGTCACTGTCTAGAGAGAGGTGCAAGCATCCCAACTGTCAAACTAACACAGACATGGAATCCACAAACAGGCAGAGTCATAGAATGGTTTAAGCAAGACAATGGCCACTTTCTAAAAGTTGCATTTTCAAACACACAATCTGAAAACCAACTTTACTAAAAGCTGTATTTTTTAATTGTGAGCTCAGAGACCCCAAACTCCACATGTCTATCTGCTCCCAAAGGGAATCTACGCTTTAATCATATTTAAAGGTAGCCCCCATGTTAATCTATGAGAAAGACAGGCCTCGCAACAATGAAAAAACAAATTTGGCAGTATTTCACAGGACATATAAAACACATTGGTATATGTCCTACCTTAAACATACACTGCACCCTGCCCAGGGTGCTACCTAGGGCCTACCTTAGGGGTGTCTTACATGTAAAAAAAGGGAAGGTTTAGGCCTGGCAAGTGGGCACACTTGCCAAGTTGAATTGGCATTTTAAAACTGCACACACAGAAACTGCAGTGGCAGGTCTGAGACATGATTACAGGGCTACTCATGTGGGTGGCACAACCAGTGCTACAGCCCCACTAATAGCATTTGATTTACAAGCCCTGGGCACCTCTAGTGCACTGTACTAGGGACCTACCAGTAAATCAAATATGCGAAGCATGGAAAGCCAATTACATACACATTTTATAGGAGCACTTGCACTTTAGCACTGGATAGCAATGGTAAAGTGGCCAGAGTAACAAAAACAGCAAAAACAGAGTCCCGCGCACATCAACAACCTGGGAAACAGGCAAAAAGTTAGGGAAGACCATGCCAAGGATGCCAAGTCTAACAATATCTATGAAGGTGCTAGAGAGTAGCAAGTGGGTCGATAACATATAGACCATATCATGATGTCCCCGACTGCTTCATTGATGACATTAGTGATGACCCCACCATTGATGTCAAATATACAACTCAAACGTTGTTATAGATATATTCTCTGCGTTTAGTTTTGGAAAAAAACTTTCTCTCTGCAAACGTGAGGCTTTGTAGATATGTGTAGAATATAAACGAGGAGGTCTAAGCATAAACACAGAAAAAAATAAAAATAAAAGTGATCTAAGCACATAAAATTGTCATGGGTCTGTCTTAAACGTGATTTTGCCGACCAAGTATCTGCAGACTACTTGGATAGCATAATTTTATGCTAAAATACATTTACAGTGAGCTGACTGTTAGCCTGTTAGCACCCATTGAGGAGACAAGTGAGAAGTGTCGGAAGGTGCACAGAATAAGAATGTGTGAATGAATGAATGCATTTTTCTTATACAGTAGCCCCTGCAAAATGGATTGCCTCTTGGAGCTTTTGTTGTCTGAGAGACCAGAGAACTGAAACAGAGGATGTCAAATTAGACGAATATCAACTATCAAGCCATGTTGCAGACTTCACTGAGATCATTTGGTTGGTAAATCCTTATAATACCCCTTCCCTCTGTTTCCCCCGGGTGTAAAAGCCTGAAGGGCAAGACATAGTTGTAATTGCCCAAATTCACTTCTGTGTCCTATAGGTCAGTGCCACTGTGTGGGCAACACAGCTCTTTGGCCACTGCACCCTCTTGCTGCTGACTGGCCATGAGAAAAAAAAGAGCAAACTGCACCAAGACAACACTACTCGGTTCGATTAATCAGGAAAAGCTTTGAACGGAGGCCTGGTTGATTTAACATGGGATAAAATCCTTGATTCAATAGGCACACGCAGTGCTGTTAGCAATGTGATTTAATATGAATCACGCAAGTTGCTGGGAGTTAGACCCACCAAAGTGGTGGGCGTAACCAGCATTCCCAGCTGTGAAAGTAAAAAACAATGCAGGACCTTAGCAGAAGCGGAAGTGCAATGTGGTTTAAGGCTGCATGCTAAAAGCCAACTAATGTAGAAATCCCTGACAGCTCCCCAGCTGTCTTCACCATTAACCTGATGCTTGAGCACAATACAGCTAGTACCATGCTGCCAAATAAACGTGGGAGCCGCAAGAGTGTAATTTGGATGTGTCTCGTTTTCAGTGCGACCATGCAAAGTGAAATAAGCAACAGACCGCCTCTAATGAATTGTATGAAGAGCTAATAAATGACACTTTCGAAAAGAAGGAAGCAAATGAAACGGAACTGACACTTGCATGAAATGCTTCTGCCAAAACAGCAGATGAAATTACAACCTAGCTCTCCAACAGCAGCGACTGTCGGTGGGTGGAGAACTCGTACAATGGGAAGAGGTGCACGCAAGGAAAAAGGTTTCCTTTTCCTTTGGGTGGGTAGTACAGTACAGTCATATTTGGAGTTCAGGGACTCCTAAGGACCTTGGGCACCGATACTACTGCACCTACTGCACTGTTCATAGCTACGCACCTGGCCAGTGATCCTGTCCAAGACTGCCTCGGGTGTAATTGGCACGTACATTGTCAGATTAATTTTTGAATACTCCTTTTTGCAATCTGAGGCCATAGAGACTACGCGATTTTCAAAAAGTGCACCATTTGTATCTCCTGCGGATTCTAGGATTAAAACACCTCTTTCCAGGCGCCAATGTAAGCTATTTAGTGACAAATGGTATCGCCTTCTTAAAATAACACAGTTAATCCGAAATCGGTTCAACACGATGTTTGCGCCAGTTTTAGTTGAATAGTTTAGGATTGTCCCTGTGGAAACCCGTCTAGGAATTACTGGTGAGATTTGCATGGAAAAACAGGATGCAAATTGAAATCTCGTAAAATCTGTGCCACCCATTAATTGTGCTGTTGGGACAGAAAATTATTGTGCATGGTAACGGACGTTTACCTCTGACCTGAGTTCCCAACTGTATTGTTGTCTGCATCCCTAATGCGGATTTTTATTGTCATAGGCAAAGACGTACCCTGTGTTTCACCATGATATAGGTGTTGGAAAATGGGTTATTGGTAAGGGCAGGTAGGTACCTACACTTAGCAATAGGCCACCAACCTTGGTAGCTTGGCAACAAGCGACAAGGCTTAATTTAGGTGACAGAGTGTAAAGCATTCAAATATTACAAAACCTTAATTAAATAAAACACAGGAAACAGTTTGAAAATCCAAAACCAATTTATAACAATAGATAATATTTTTATCTTTAAACTGACACTAAAACTAATAAATTTGGATAATGGGAACCGGAGATATGAATTTTTAAAGAATGATTGGTTTTTTTGCGCCTAGAAACAAAAAGGGCCAATCGGGTCATCTGGTTGCCCTTGACCGGTGCAAAGTCAAAGTTTAAGGCCGACTGCGATGGAGCCCGGCTCGGCTACAGGCCGCGGGAGGCCTCGGTCAAAAGTTTACCTTCACACTTAGTCGTTTTTCTGAAGATTTTCTTCAGCGGGATGAACCTCCCAGTCCAATCCGACCTCCTGGAACCCTTCTCCGGATACGCGTCGCAGGAATCCTCGGTGGAGCTTTTTACCTTCGGACGTAGTCATTTTTTCGAGGTGAAAATCCTTCGACCGGGGTACACCTGGATCTTGATCCGCCGTCCTTGGAGCCCTCCTCGGATACGCTGGCTGGGAGGTCCCGGTCAACTTTGTACGTTTGGACTTAGGGCCACATGTACGAACCCTTTTTCCCATAGACAAAACCTTTGCTACATCTGGCCCTTAGTGTCTTTTTTGGAGATTTTCTTCACCGGGACGAACCTGCAAATCAGGCCGGGTCGCGGTTGAGGCAAGCCAGCTAGAGTTGCCGAGTGGGTCGCTCCCTCTATGGAGCTTTTTTTCAAAAGTTCTCCAGACTTCTGGATCTTCTCCCAGATGTTCCTTTAAGGTTCTTCTGGGGTCCACAGTTCACCCCAAGGGTCCAGAAGCTCTGAGATGATCCTTGGGGGTGTGGACTACAACTCCCAGAATGCACCTGGTGCAAACTCCTTTTTGGCCACTGTGCAGTGGTCAGCTGGTTGATTTCTTCAGGAGTTGGTGCAGGGGACTCTGGTTAGCAATTTTTCACCTGTAGCAAACCGGGAGTCCCTCCTTGAACCAGTTGAAGCCAGGCAAAGTCCTTCTTGTGGTGAAGTCCAAGTGTGCAGCTGGTCCTTCTGAGTGCAGGTTCCAGGTGCAAGCCAGGGGTCCAGCCGAGCAGTCCTTCTTCTCCTTTGGTTCTTCCTTGTTGGAATCTGATGGGGATCTGGTAGGGAACTGAGGTGTGGGTGCAGGTCTGGCAGTTTTATCCTTGCTCCTGGGTGAAAAACAGGGGGGTCCTGGTTCTCCAATCAGGTGCATGGTCCTTTCCCCTGTGATGACCACTTCCTGGGAAGTGTGGCAAAAATCAATCCCAGGGAGCAACATTCCTCAAAAATCCATCATGGCTGAAAGTGATTTTTGGAGGTTACATCTGGCTGAGCCCACCCACTGGTGTGGATAAAAATCATAAACACACCCCTCTCCTGCCCTCTCCTAATCTAACCAAGGGGCACCTAGTTGTCTGGGGTTGCAGGATGTGGGGATGTTGCTGGGTTGCTCCAAATGTCCTTCTCTGCCTTTGAAGACCAGTTTGGCAGCCCTCCCCCTTCCTGCCTCACCATCTGCTGAGGGGAAATTCCCTCCCACAGGCACATCCCTTTGTGTGAAGCCAGGCCACTTCACACCTCATCGAGGCAGCCTGGCGGGCAGCCTGGCCAGGCTGCGAGAGGCCGGCCAATCAGAGCACAGCAGCAAAAACAATGCAGGGCTGAAATTGGCAACTTTTCAGGTAAAGTTTAAAACTCTTTACTTGAACAAGTTATATTAAATCAAACAACCAGAAGTTGTGGGATTTATTATAACAATTAATTTGATACCAAACTTCTGGTATCTGTCACTTAAGGGGTCTTTTTTAATTAAAATAAAGTCCCCCCTTTTAGCCTATGAAGGCCATTCACTACAATGAGGGGAAAACGAATGTGGCTGTTTTTACCTCACCAGGGCTTATAAAACTATTTTTATGGGGTCCCTGCTTATAGTTACATGGCACTCAGCCCTAGGGGCACATAGGGCACACCTTAGGGGTGACTTACAGGTAAAATTAGGTAGTTTAAGACTTTGGAACTACTTTTAATTTCAAAGTCGAATTTGCATATAACTTTAATTTAAAAGCAGCCAGCAAGGCGGGCCTGCCTTTAAAATGACACTGGGCATCTCAGCAGTGCACCTATGGGTGCACTACCTATGCTGTGGTCCCTAAACCTACATGCCCTACCATATACTAGGGACTTATAGGTAGGTTGACTTAGCCAATTATAATTAGCCTAATTTGCATATTGATTTTACACAGAGCACAGGCCCTGGGACTGGTTAGCAGTATCCAGGGCACCATCAGAGTCAGGAAAACACCAGTAAAAAGTGGAAAATGGGGGCAAAAAGTTAGGGAGCCTCTGCAATCAGCCCTGTTTTCTCACAATAGGCCTGTCTCATGAATTGTGGTGTTGTAGGACGGGAAGGGTCGCTCAAAGCTCTACCTTCATAGTGGTGGAAGGCAACAGCTTCACCAGGAGTTAAGCAGCATGAGTGCAGTGGTGGCAGCAGCATTCTGTGTAATGATCAGTAGAAGTGAACAGGTCCTTTTTTACCCTGTGTCACTGGTGTGAGGCCTTCAGACTCACTCACCTTTTTAAAAGTTCTGATGCTCTGTGCTTAACTTACTCATGGCCTAATCAGTTAGATGCAAAGTGCTGCACAGTGCAGCAGTGGTGATTCTGTGCTTGATGTTTGTATGGCTGGAAAGAGTACAGTGGAGGGATGAAGCAATGCGGTCCGGTACCTGCATGGTGAGTGCATGTACTGATTTTACTGAATTTATGGATACCTGTGAAGAATACACTATGAGGGTCATTCTGACCCTGGCGGCCGGTGGCCGCCAGGGCCACCGACCACGGGAGCACCGCCGACAGGCTGGCGGTGCTCCAATGAGCATTCTGACCGCGGCGGTTCAGCCGCGGTCAGAAGCGGAAAGTCAGCGGTCTCCCGCTGACTTTCCGCTGCTCATTGGAATCCTCCATGGCTGCGGAGCGCGCTCCGCAGCCATGAGGATTCTGACCCCCCCTACCGCCATCCAGTTCATGGCGGGAAAGCCGCCATGAACAGGATGGCGGTAGGGGGGGTCGCGGGGCCCCTGGGGGCCCCTGCCGTGCCCATGCCAATGGCATGGGCACGGCAGGGGCCCCCGTAAGAGGGCCCCAAAATGTATTTCACTGTCTGCCTTGCAGACAGTGAAATACGCGACGGGTGCAGTAGCACCCGTCGCACCTTCCCACTCCGCCGGCTCGATTACGAGCCGGCATCCTAGTGGGAAGGTCGTTTTCCCCTGGGCTGGCGGGCGGTTTAACTGGAACCGCCCGCCAGCCCAGGGGAAAACTCGTAATACCCGCCGCGGTCTTTTGACCGCGGCGCGGTAATTTGGAGGGCGCGATCCTGGCGGGCGGCCTCCGCCGCCCGCCAGGGTCATAATGAGGCCCTATATGTGAGATGTAGTGCTGTTTAGTGTCTGTGCAGTGGAAGCATGTGCTGGGTGTATGTGTTGTTGCGAAGAGTACAATACGTGAAAGGATGTGTTGTGTACTGAGTGAAGGGTGAATGTATGTACTAGTAAGTGTGTGTGTTTGCTAGTAGCACACTGTGGCAGAACACTGAAAGGGTGCAGAACTAAACAATATGCAGAGCAAATGTGTGTGCTGAATGAATGTGTGTCCATGAGGGCACAATGCATGATGGTAATAGTATCGAAAAGAGCGTGTGCTGTATCCATACTCTGAGTGCCAGTGTGCCTGCAATGGTACATTACATGAAGGACCCTGGGTTCCATTTTGGGAAGCCCAGACATGCCTGGTGAAGACATGAGGAGTAGAGGAATCCCTCCACCCCCACCCAGACAAATTTGTGCATGGACATATTTCTGTTAGCTGGGTGAGACACACTGGAGAAGGGAGAGCAAAATTCTACCTCTACACTTCCAAAGGGTGCTCTTTGATTCAGTGATAGATCACATGAAAGGATCTGGACAAATCTCGAAAAGGAGGTTAGGCTCATAAGGGATTAACCTTTTGATGCACATATCACTGTGGCAGACATCCAGATGTGAACTCCATCCCCCCCCCATGGCTTATTTTGTGAGACTATCAGGTTTGGAGTCTCTTCTGCTGTGATAGACAGCCTTTCCAGAAGACGAAAAGAGAGAAAAGTGGACACTTTAAAAGAAGCAGAACCTCAACATAAAACATCAAATACTGAAACCCTAGATAACATTCGGTGTGTGGAAATGGACTATAAGAAGGGGAGGTTGAGACTCCAAAATTCATCACCAGCCAAGTAGCCAAATGGGCTGTATGAGAAGCAGACTCTCTGCAATACTCCTGCCTGCGACAGGGACAGGGGAAAGACCTGCCAGTCCTCCCCGCTGGGTAAGGGTATTTCACCCAGATTTAACATGAGAACCTGCCCTCATGTCTGGAGACCTGTGCCTTCTTGCCAAGACCAGTGTGCTGTTTGAGGAAGAGGAGATTGTTGGGGGGTGTGAGGTCCAGTCGGGAACCCTGTCGAGATGACTCCAGGTACGTGGTGTGAGAAGACTACTGTGCACTGAACAGGTTGTAGCCGTGAGCAGGATTGAAACAGCGACCCCTCTCTGCCAGGAGACGGCTTCCCTGGACTGAGTTGTCAATAGAGTGCCATGTGGAGAGCATAAAGCCCGTGGCTTCTGGTTCAGTGACCTCATATGCCAGAAGGGCTCACTGTAGAAGTTGCAGTGTCAACAAAGCTCCAAGACTTGTGTGTACCTTAGCAGAGACCCCCTATGCCAGAAGCGGCTGCTGTGTTACAGGTAGCTTCACAAGAAAGAGCGATGCCTTGCTAGCAGGTACTATGGCAATCCCATATTCTAGGGGGGGCTGCCACTACAAAGTAATTGCAAAGGTCAGACAGTCACGTGGAAAAAATGAAACGGCGACCTGTCGCTTGGAATTTGAGCACCGAGACCTGCCCCGACCTGCCTCTTGGACCTTGGAGGAAATAGAGAGGACTGTCCTCCTTTGCTGGGACCTATTTGGGAGCACAGAAATCAATGTCCTCCCTGTGTGGGAGAAAAGCTTAACTTATTGCACCAACAGATCCCTGTAACACCTCCAATCTCTTTTGATGTCAGATGCACAGCTCAGACAGAAGCCTGCGCCTGCTGCCACGTGACCTGCATGCAGACTGACATGACCAAGCAGGACTGGAGCATTGTAAATGCCAGTGTCTGGGGCATCTGCTGAACAGCGGAACACTTCCTTGCTGCTGGAGTGGGTAAGACTTGATATGGGCCTGGGTGACCCTTGCTGCTAAAGGTGCTGCAGCACCTTAGACAATTTTCACCATTTCCTAAGAGTCAGCCACTAGGCTGGGAACTGCCCTAGATCAGATGAAGGATTTATGTAGGGACAGAAGGAGGAGATTTCCCAGCCGTAGGGACAGAAGTTCCTTTCTGACGAGTTTGAGGTACTGGGTGAAAGCGGTGAGGCTGTAGTTGACTCTAGGGAGGGAACATTGGCAAGAACCCAGAATGAGAGTGCTGTGGATGCAGGCTCCAGGATCCCCTTAGCACAGATATATCCCAGACACTCGCTGAGTGTGCCCCCTAATGCATCTTATAAAGTTACACCAAAACACTTGCTACCTTTAGTTTGTAGAATATATGCATGTTTTACACCACCACCTCGAATTTCTAGGGTATTACTGTCACAACAGATAAACAGAGAGCATGGGAGGAGAAACAGAAGGAAAAGAAAGTAAGCTAGAAAGGGAACAGATAGCCCTTGTGAGAAAGAGGAACGTAGGAGTTTAACAACGACAACTCCATCTGGGATCTGTGACTCTACATCCAATTCAGGTGAGTTTGTGATCGAGGTTCTAAAACATCTTGTTCATGTGTATGTGGAAAGTCAGTATACCTTGCAAAGGTAGTGAACTTTGAGGTCGCTTGTAAGGTGCAGACCATAAATGGAGTGCCTAAGGCAGCTACCTTAATGAGGCACATGACATTGGTAGGGACAGCCGTCATTGAGAGGATGCCTGTGTGAAGCCAGATGGTCTATAAGCAAATGAAGGAATCTCTTGTTAAGTGATTTGGGCTGAAGCCAACTCAATACCTGCAGCAATTCTGCAATTGTAAGAGATCAGATAGTGTTCCGTTTGAGACCTGGATTCATGGTGCATGAGTGATTCGAATGAGTGGGTAAGAAGAATGGAGGTCAAATATTTTCAGTCCCTTCACAAGTTGATGGTGACAGAGCGACTCAAGGAGGAGTGTTCTACCCTTCTCAGGAAATACCTTTCTGACTGAGAGGGATCCAACAAAATTTGCAGTGTTAGCTTATAACTGGTTCGTGTTGAAAATGTCCCTTTCTACAGGGTCACACCCAAACTTTTTACCTTTCTCCTCCTACATTTTGCTGGATTTTTGCTTGTTGACCTTAGGACTCTGTGCACTTTACCACTGCTAACCAGTGCTATAAAAGTGCATGTGTTCACTCCCTAAACCATGGCTTGATTTTCACATACCTGATTGGCACATTTAATTTACATGTAAGTCCCTTGTAGAGTGGTATATCATATACTCAGGATATTTTAATCAAATGCTACTGGTGGGCCTGCAGCACTTATTGTGCCACCCACTTGTCCCAGGCCTGCCATTGCAGCCTGAAGCAGAGGCCCACTGAGATGTCAACTTGGCATTTAAAACCCCTTGCCATGCTTTAAACTCAAAACTTCTCTTTTATCACATATGTCACCGCCTAGGGCTGTGTAATTAAAAGGTAGGAAATGTTCTTGTTAGGTTTACATGTCCTAGTAGTGAAAAACTACCAAATCAGTTTTCTCACTTCTGAGAGGCCTACCCCTCCCATAAGGTAACATTGGGGATTCCTTCTTAAAAGTAATAGGTTGTAATTCTTAAATCAGAGTTGGTAGATATATCATGTTTGATACCTATGAACTTGTAATTATAAACCCTCTTTAATGGTAACAACGGATTTATCATCAGAAGTTTGAATATGACTCTTTTAAAAAGTTGACATTTTCTTGCCCTTGGCCTGCAGCCTGCCTTAGGTCACATGGTGACTGGGAGCAGCTGGCAGTTGGGTCTCTGTGAATTCACCTCAGACATTCACACAATAGAGGGACTGGCAGAGCCTGAATGGGCCATTTACTGACTTGATGGGGATTGGAGCCGAGCACAGCCCCACTTGCAACTGAATAGCTGGTCTTTGATACCACACAAAAGACTAGCTGCCAGATAGGAGCCAGGCCATGAAAAGCAGGAAATTCCGGGAACTTCAAAGCTCCTTTCTGGAAACTTCACCCAATTTCTAGAAGCAGGGCACCAGGATATAAAAACAGGCCTCTCAGACCTGCTCTTCTGTTTGCTTCGGGACCTGAGGAAACACTCTGAGGACCGCCTGCTGCAGTGATCTGCTGTACACTCTGCCAGTTTGTTGCTGTACCTGGAAGGACTGCTTTGGTACCTGGAGCCTTCTTGGAATTTTCAGAGGTAAGCCCTGCTGTAGAGCCCTGCATCACCACCTGCACCAGGAATTCCGAAGTGACACCAAGGGCTGGTTTAGGTGGTCTCCTGTTCTGACCCACTGGGCCATAACAGGCTCTCACCACATAAAAACCTGCACCTGGACCCAGCCGGAGTGAGTCTTGAACAACCAAGAGGTCTCCATCCATTCCTGGACTCTTGGTTGTGGTGCTAAAGGAGCCCAGGTGTCCATTGACTAAAACTGAGGACTTGCTATTTTGAACCTTAAAAAAAAAAAAATCAAAACTCTATTTCTGTTAATTGGATTTTCATGGTTTGGGTGTCAAATAATTTATTCAAATTTACTCTATGTTTCTGAATTGGTTTGGAAACTGTATTGTGTTGTGTTTTCACTGTGTTGCTTTTTGTGTACTGCATAAATACCTAACACATTGCCCATAAGCTTAGCATGACTGCTTTTTATTCTGTGCTACCCAGGGTTAAGCATTGGTTGAATTATTGACTTTTTGTGGCTCCCCCTGCAAGGGATTGTGGTTGTTGCTTGATCAGGGCTCACACCCCAGTAAACCAACTACCCTGTTTCTCACAGTTAGCTAACAGGGTTCACAAATGGCTAGAGCAGCATAGTTCTAAGCCAAAGGGGGAGACACCTCTCCAATGACTGATTTTAAACTAGAGGGTAAGGACCAGTGTAAATCTTATGGGATTCAAGCAGAACCCAGGAAACATGGTTATGGTAATGGTGTATTCATGAGAAGGCAAGGCAAGAAAGCTCTTCCAAGCCCAAGGTGGTGACTTTTTTTTTAGTGCCACAAGGTGGGACATTTGAAAGTGATTGTCAATGGAAGAAATGTAACCCTGCGACACTGATGATAGCATGCATGTTACACATGGGTGAAGGTACCAGAAAGGCACCAGTTGCTCTAAACTTAGTAGCTGTGGACATTTGAGAAGTGGACCTAGATGCTGTGAAACACATTCTAACACAATGGGATTTGTGCAGGAAGTTAGTATCAATGGGAGGAAAGGCCTGCCCTAAGCGATACTGGAGCCCTCTGAATTATGGTTGAGAGGCCTGAGGCTTAAGCCTGAGGAGATACTTCCTGGAACCAAGCATACAGGTTTGGTAGCCAGTGGAGATGGCATGGAGTATTCACTTGCCAGGGTTGAGATTCAGCTCAATAGCAAGGTGGTCATGATTGATGTTGAAGTAAGGGAAGGGAAGGAGCTAGCTGTCTCTTGGGCAATGATTTGATTGTTCCTGGGTTGGTGCCAGGGCCAAAAGCCTTTATGGCTTGGACAATATCAGCTTTGTTAACCGGAGCACTGGCAGCACATCAGTCTCAGAGTGAGACTAGACTGGGGTCTTGTCTGATTTGCAGAGATCAGGACAATATAGTGTGTTGAAAAGGACAGAATCTGGGAAGGCAAAGGTCATGCCTCTGGCTTTTAAGCATTACCCTGGGACGTGTTCTGGCAGCTGATAGGAGTTGGCATCATTAGGGGTTTTTTCTTTATTTTTTCCACCCTGCGCGCTACAGGCTGTTTATTATGGAGAAGTGTGAGCTCTCTATTGGCTGGTCATCTGGGGGCACGATTAGTTCTCCCTGGGCCTTCTTGATGCAGACAGCTGGCCGGATGCAACTTCTGCAAGGAAATGCTGATCACCACCAAGGTTCCGAACGTTATGTTTTATTGTATTTGTTCTTGTTGTTTTTTGGTTTCAGTACATTTGGTTTTTTGTTTTTTTCAGTTTTTTTCTGGCAAGCAGGACTTTTGGAGGAGTTATCTTCTTCTTGCACACTGCACTTTCTTTTTCCTGCCTCAGGCTTTAAAGCATCACTATGGGTCATGGTCTGGCATCAGGTGGGAGTTGGTGTTATTAGGGGATTTATTTACTTCCATTTTTACACCCTGCACTTCACACGCTCTTTCTTACATATGTGTGTGTGCACTAGTGGCTGGTCATGGGCAGGACAATTAGCGCACCCCAACCCTTCGTAATGCAGACAGCTGAGTGGATGTGCAGTGGACGCGTGCAGTGGGTGCACTGATTTTGCACAGAAACGCCAAAGGCAAGCACGCCCGTGCCCGGTCTGCGATAATCGCCAGCCATGTTGCCCATTTCACTTTGTGTCAACCGCCTCAATTTAGGTACAGTAGAGATACTGTACTGCCTTTTTGTGTGCCAGACTGTGGAGAAACCTTGACCTGCTGATTGGAGCCTTCATAAAGTTCAAAATGATCTATGAGTACATTTGAATTTTGCACTGTGTGTAATACTCCCTACATAGCTTTGTACGATGAGTCTCCATATTGTCCCAAGTTTACTTCAGGAGACACACAGTCTAACCGCACAGATTTGAAGGCATGCCATATTAATATTCAAACTCTCCCCAAGCATAAAATCTATATTTGGAACTTACTATATGATAATGAGTGGGACTATTTGTTTTTAATGGCGACATGGCTGAATGTACATTCTGGCCCAGATATCTCATTAGCTGTTGTGGAGTGCTAGTCAATCTTTCATATGAACACATTAGAAGGCCTGGGGAGAGGGGGAAATTGCGGTTATCTATTGCTCTCAATTTGCATGTACGTTTTTTAAATTGAAGGGGTTGGGATTTTTTCCCAGGAAAAATATCTGAAAAATGTTCTTTCTCTGGGGCTCAAAGTCTCTCAGTCTATGGAGGCTTTAATAAATGCCTTAACCCCCTACTATTTACAGTATTCTCAATTTCTAGTACTAAGAGTTTTTAATAATATTCACATTGATGTTCCAAATGAAATACTGCAGAAGAGTTTTCAGACTCTATGTCCAACCTAAACCTCATACAATACATAAAGGATGCCACCCAAATCGGGGACCACACACTTGATATCATCTTCTCTACTTGTCCATAATTGCGGTCAGGTCATCCTCTTCATCTCACTTGGGCTGACCATTTTCTTATGGCCACAAAGATGTCTGGAGAAACATTCAGAGTGTGGAATTCCATTCCCGAACACAGCCTAATGAAATTGTTCTTGGAAATAAAAATGAACAAGGAATCGATGCTGCAGTCACTGTCTTTGCCAATTCTTTAGTGTCAGGTTTTGACAACCTAGCATTGTTACAAACCAGGACAGGGAAAGGAATTTCCACCGCTGCCAGTTGGTTCTCACCATGTCTTCACGCATAAAAACAAAGTGTAAAAAATTGGAAAGAAATTGGAGGTTGAACTATGATAGTGACAAAAAGGGGGCTCACTGTGCATCTTTAAAACTATTCAGGACAAATATAAAAAAAGCCCAAAAAAGATTTTTGGTTCAAGAAATTGCTGCCTCAAAAAAACACTCCAGAGCAGGATTTAAAATTGTGAAGTCATTTCTAAAACCTGAGGCATGTAAACAATAAATTCCTGCCTCTCAGCAGTTTGTGGAAGACCTATCTTCTTCTGTGCCAAAGTAGAAATAATCTGGGTGCACTTTGTTGAGTCAGTTGCAGCTTCCTCCATGGGGCCTTCCTCACGTCCCTCTTTTATGCCAAAGGGTTTGTTGTTGGAATCATTCAGAAAAACATATCTGGAATAATCAGTAGTAATTCTGTGTAAAATAAAATCTGGATCTCCTCTTGACCCACGCCCCCCTCTTTACTATCAAAGGCAAGTTCCAGTATTAATGCACTGATCAATCGTCTTTTTAGTTTATCTCTTGAACAGGGCATAGCACCTTTCTTTTGGAAAAAAGGCACTTATTGTACCCCTTTTATAAAGGTCAATGCCGATCCGCTCATGCTGAGTAATTGCAGACTAATCTCACCTCTTTTTTTTTTTTTTAGGACGATGTAGGAATCTTTAGTGAACAGCCGAATTCAAAGCTTTGTTGACCACAATAATATCCTTCATTCCTCCGAGTCAGACTTTTGTACCGGGTTCAGCACAGAAAACTGCTGTTCTGGAGGTTTCTGAATACATCAGAACCATTCATGATCTGCGTCAGAAGGCTGTGGTTGATCTAATAGATCTTTCTACTGCCTTTGATACAGTATCCCACAAAAGTTTCTTTCAGAGATTGCAGAAGATTTGGAAGGGCTTTTGACTGACTACATTCTATCCTTTCTGAAAGACAACAAGCTGTATTTCTCTCTCCTTTTACTTCCCAGTTCAGACTCATTGGTTGGGGTTGTCTGCAGGGCTCAGCTTTAAGTCACGTTCTATTTAACATCTATACTGCCCTCCTGGCCTCTGTGGTGAAAAGATGGGGTGTGAACATTGTATTATATGAAGGTGACACCCAAGTGACGCTGACCTTTCAACAGCTTGATGATTCAGTGGCTAGTGATTTCCAGGGGCTGTCTCATGGCAGTTGTGGACTGGAAGTCTAACAACTGTTTATAGCGTAATGCTGGAAAATCTGAAATTCTTATGTTCGGCACACCATCTCATAGGGTTTCCTCTTTACTTTGGCCACCCAAACTGGGCAAAGTTCCAACTCCATTTACAGTTGCTAGAAACCTGGGGGTTATGCTGAATTCAACTCTGTCCTTCAAACCAAAAGTAATACATACAGTTGCTACCTGTTTTGGATAATTGAAATCTTTGAAAAGGTTCCTTATTCACAACCTGATTACCTTCAGATTGGAGGATGCCAATGTCCCTTATCTGGGTATTTCTCAAGATCTGCTCACAAGGCTTCAACGGGTCCAGAACACTGCTGCCCGTCTTATATTAAATACTCAACTGGTTATCAATTAAATCCAGAATTAACTTTAAAGCTCTTTTAATAACTTACAGATCCTTTTTTTCAGAACGGTCCACCCTATCTTCAAAAGGGGTTAAAAAATACTTGACCTCTAGGGCGCCTTGCTCTTCTAATCAAAATCTGCGTTTTGCACCAAAACTTCGTAAAGCTAAACCTTGTGGCAGAACCTTTTGGAGTTCAAGCAAGCTTTATTCTGTCAAAATAACCATCAAAGCAATAACTTACAACAATAAAATCATGATCTATACATAATAAATATATAACAACTAAATAAAAAGGTAGGTGATAAAAATAAGATAAGAATACTGTAAAATAAGGAATCTGCGAGTGTACAAGAAGAAAAAATTCAGATAAATCTTCACATATGTACCACGGCCTATAAATAAAAAGGAAATGTCAAAGATCCTTCTGTTGACTGCTTTTAACTTCTTATCGGTAATTTATAAGAAATTCAATTAATAAAAAAATTGAGTAGAATAAGATAAAATCAGAGAACAATTAATAACAAATCACTATAGTCCTTTTAAAAAAAAAAGTATGTACGTATAAGCCAAGCGGACGCAAGGAACTTGCTGACCGCACAAATTAAAGGAGAGGAGCAATCTCTCAACATCAGCCTGAGGGCATCTCTACATGTTCTCAACCCCATGTTTCTACAAACGGGACAAAGCCGTTTCTTCCGGGCAATGCCATAGGCAGGACAAATAAACATAAAGTGCACTACAGTTTCCACAGAACCATTACAACAAGGGCATTTATCGGATAACAGGGTGGAGCTCCATGAACTAAAAAAGGACTTCAGAGGGAGACATCCATACCTAAATCGAGCATACAAACTTTTGCTTAGTTGATTGGTAATTAAGTCCAGGAAGGGTTCGAATTGGGGAGACCACTTATAATCGAGGAAAAGAGACGTCAGCCTACCATGTGAAGTACAGAGCAGATATTTTTCCCTAACTTGGGACCAATAAGCAGATTTCAGGTGGTCCTTGTGAGCCCTCCTTAACTTATTGGGCTGGCTCCAAAAGTGACTGAGTCCCAAGGTATGGAACCATTCTGAAATGTGCTTGAACCAAGGGATAGAAAGTACGTTTGGTCTATCCAATAAGTCTTGCAGAGATTCCTTGTAAGTGTCTAATTCAGGGGTAGACAAAAAATACGAACCCAAAAAATTAAAGGCCTTAAAGCTATTACATCAGAAATGTGAGGGAACCCTAGAGCCAAAAACACTGGAACCAGGGGCGTACTACGAGGACATGCCAAGAGTGATCTTGTAAAATTATTTTCCCCCACAGATAACTTGCTAGATTTAGAGCAACCCCAGACCTCAGCACCATAGACCGCAGCACTCTGAGCCTTAGCTAGATACATTTTAATAGCTGGGGAAACAACTTTCTCAATATTAGACATTTAAAAACGCAAAATTGCCCCTGACCTATGTGCTAAGAGGGTTGAGCTTTTCCCTACCTGGGCCTGCCAGTTCATATCATTACTGATACTCACCCCTAAATAATCAATAGAGCATACCTTACTCAAGGGACCCTCATTATACAGAATGTTACATCGTTTTGAGCTACCAGGACCAAAGATCATAAGTTTTGTTTTGCTAGAGTTAAGTTCCAATCCATGATCTGCACAAAACACACTAAACCTATCCAGGAGGGCCTGAAGGCCCATAGGTGTTTTAGAGATCAAGAGGGAGTCGTCAGCAAATGAGAGGATTGGAACTTTTGTATTATTCAAAGTAGTGGCATTGTTTTGACAGTCAGTTACAACTTGCACTACTTCATTGATAAACAACAAGAAGAGAGTAGGAGCCAGGATACAGCCCTGGCGTACTCCCCGCCTGATATTAATACGATCAGTGAGTTCCCCCTGGCTGCCCCATCTTACTCGAGCATAGGTGTTCTTGTGTAATCTTTGGATTTGATGCACCAAGTTCAACGGGACGCCAGTTTTTTTTAAGACTTCCCACAATTTCTGCCTTGGAACAAGATCAAACGCGGACTTAAGGTCAACAAAAGCAACATACAAATTTTGTTTGGCCAAGGTAGGGTATTTCCAAAGTAACAAAAAAAATCTAAAAACTTGGTCCATAGTGCTAATTTTTAAACGAAACCCAGCCTGAAGGGGAGAAAGAACCTGGTTAGCTTGGACCCAGTTCATTAGCCTGTCAAGGACTTGCTTAGAGAAAATCTTTTGAAGATTATCAATAAGGCTAATTGGGCGGTAATTGGCTGGCAGAACCTTTTCTTTTATTCCTCCTACTATTTGGAATTCTCTTCCATTGTATCTTCGCAGTAGCTCTAGTAAAAGTGCATTTAGAGCCCAGCTGAAAGCGTTCTTGTTCCATGAACCTTAGTCCCTCCCTCCTTCCTTGTATTTGAGCATCAGGATGCTTCTCATGTAGCAGCATCTGTGCTTTATGAGTATAGTTTCATTAATTAATTAATCATTGGAGGTCATCACTTATAATTCAGAAAGAGGGGTGAATGAGGACCCTGAGGCAGACCAGTTGTTGCAGTCTAGTTCTCTTCAAGAGCTGCAGGATTTGTTAGCTGGTTGGGACCTACCAAGGAAGATTTCTGCTAGGCACAGGAGTGCCTTATGCTTGTGGGATGTCAAAATGAAGTAAATTACAAAGATGGCATACAGATTCAGCCCTCAGCACAAGACTAATTTGTTGTATGTCCAAATAAATGGTCTCCTTTAAAAAAACAGAAGCAGTAGAGAACACTAAAAACTGTTTATAGGACTGAAACCCTCCCCAACCCATGGGTGACATGCTACATCATCAAGTTCCACCTCACGCCTCTGGCAAACTTGATATTGGTGTGAACTACAACTGTACCGCAAAGTAGAGGAGCACTTGAAGTAAGTATATTAACGGTAAAGCCAAAGTGAGCTGTCTGGTTGGGGTGTAGGTTGACAGCTTGTGAGTAAAAGGAAAGTGAAATGAGTTAAAAAATGCCTCACGGATAATTAAAGCTTAGTTTCTAATTTAATCTCCATGAAGCACATTAAAGCACATGAAGCACATTAAAAACAGTAAATGGGAGTGCAAACATTTCCCCCTGTAAGTGATCATGGGGTCAACATGTCTCTGACAACACTAATGACCATAGAAGGGAGGTGTGTGGCATTCTTCAAGACCTAGTAGCTATGTTGTATCTCTCTGTGAGTAAACTAAGTGTAAAACAGTTTAAAAAGAAGATAAAGAATGAGTTTTACAGCATATCAATGCTGGTCCACACTCAGCGTGGCTTTTGACCATCATAATCAGCATCAATAAGAATATGGTGTAATTGCCCCAACTCGCCAAACCTTAGACACACCAGGGCAAGTCTGTAGAAAATATATTAGAAGGCTACAAGTCAGCGTATTGTGAATCCTTCAAATTAAATAAGATGCAAAAACATCAAAGTAATAATCACAACCAATAAAGTGAAAATGGGAAATACCATATAGAAAATAGAGTAGGCTGCTGTCCACAAGGCATGCTAGTTCATTATCTCAAGGCTCAGTAGCGCAAGGCTCCCTAAGAAACATATAGTAGTGTGCCAGTCAACAAAAAATACACTAAGCAACTACTGTAAATGAGGGTAGACAACTTAGTCAAAAAGGAGTGCAGCAAAGCGAGTTCCATTGCCCAAAAAGGCAGTGGAAACTAACAAAATGGAGAGCGTCATTAGTATTGGCAGAAACATGTTGATCTTATTATCACCTGCAGGGTGAAATTTTAGCGCCCCTATTGCTGTTTTTAATGCTATTTTAAGGAGACCTTTTAGGACTCACAGGCTACTGCAGGAAGTTTGTGGCTAACTGTGGAAGTATAGTTGCCAAATTGACTGTTTTGACCTCTAAAAAGCGATCTAGGAAAGTAATATAGATTGCACAGTTTCCGAAAGCATTTGAGGAACTGAAGAAGGCAATATGCTCTTCACCAGTACTGAAAGCACTTGACTACAGTCAGCCTTTCATTGTAGTAACTGATGCCTCTGGCAAAGGAGTTAGAGCGGTGTTAGCTCACCTGTGTGACAAAGGTAGAGAGTGTCTAGTAGTCTTTATTAGTAGGAGATTACTACCAAGAGAGCACAACTGGGTGGTTGTTGAGAAGTAGTGCTTTCCCATAGTGCGGGCCTTGCCTGAGTGCCCCCATATTTGTTTGACACTAAGTTTGTGGTGCAAACAGATCATAAGCCACTGAAATGGTTAATGCCTATGAAGGGAGAGAACCCCAAGTTGTTGAAATCATCTATTTCTTTGCAATGGTGTGACTTTCTGGTGGTGCACGGAGCTGGATATAGCCACAGGAATGCTGATGGATTTTCCTGTTGGTTTTACCAATCTGACCGCACAACCTCTCCAGTTTAGGAGCTGGGCTGGGTGTTCTGATCTGGGAGGAACATCTTTTGGGACAGAAAAGTCATCTGAATGGTAAAGGATGTGTACCCCTGTATATAGTACCCATCTTTACTTGTCTGGATCCCTAATGCTGATTTTTTGTTGTCGCAGGATCATGCTTGTGCGCCATAACATAGGACTGTCTTACGGACTGCAGTCTTGTTGAACCAGGAGGGGCATACAAAGCTCTACCCATAGTGTTGGAAGGCTACTGCCTTCACCAGGAGTTAAGCAGCACAAGCGTGGTGGTGGCAGCACACTGGGTAATGACCAGTAGGAGTGAATGATCCCTTTTACCAGGGTCACTGGAGTGAGGCCTCCAGGCTCACTCACCTTCTTTAAAGTTATGCTGCTGTGTGTATAACTCACCTTTGGCCTACATCAGGATGTTTGTGTGCCTGGAAAGGGTACAGCACAGGGACAGAGCAGTGCTGTGAAGTACCTGCATGGTGAGTCTAAGTATGGCGTATGTATATATATATCCACACACACTTCAGGGTACTCAGTGAAACGCTGAACTCGTCCATGTTGCTGGAAGCGGATAAGACTTGATACAGGCCAGGGGAACTCACTGCTAAAGGTGCTGTGGCATCCTAAACCATTTTGACTATTTAATAAGGGTCAGAGTGGACTCTTGAGTAAGGCTTCCAAGTCAGCATTCCATGGATGCAGCCACCAGTGAATGGGTAATAATCCTAGCCCCATTAAAAGGAAGAGGGTTGGAAAGGGATTAGCCAGTTGAACACTAGAGCCCCAAACCTAAGGGAGTTGTGTAATTGCTTACCAATGTTGCAATACTTGTCCTTTGAATGCGTACAGTTAAGCAAAAATTCTCCCTAAAGCCCAATAAAGCTTTTGACTGCTTGTCCACAGCTAACACTGAAAGTCAAGTGCAGAAGGGGTACTTGGCCCAATTGCCCAGGATCCATAGTAGAACGGGCCTAGGGACATCAGGAGTAAAAGGCCTCAACCACCATGGTGGAGGCCAATATCCCCTGTGTGCCCCTTCACCGTCTAAAAGGGGTTCGGACTTGTGCAACTCCATGTCACTTGGATTGCTGTACACATACCCCAGTCCACAAGCCATTAAAGGTCTGCAGCTGTTCTACTATTTCCTTAACCCAAAATGTGAATTAGGGTTGAAAAAACCCCTTTGACACATGAGATGCAAGTCTAGATTGGAATCAGAGGTAAAACTCTTTTTTTAAAGTTATTTTAAAAGCTAATAAACCGATCCTATGATGCCCTGTGTGTAGTGTAACTCCTTCACTCCACACAAGAATCCAGATTTCTGTAGTGCTTTGCTTCTTTATTTATAAGTTATAGCTTCTGCACTTCTGCACAGAAAACAGGTCCCAAGGTCTCATCTGCCAGCAGTAAACTCTGCTCTCACATAATACCCCTGCACATTGGAAATATACATTCTAATACACATTGCATTCTAGCATATACCTACAGTAATATTTAAAACAAAACAAAGTGGAAAACATATATCACAAAGAAGAAAACTGCCATACATGTTATCCAAAGAAGTTCTCTAATCCAGAAAATAATTATTTAACCAACTGGGTGGTTCCCTTCTTCCCTTGTCACACCTAACCTTTTCCATGCCCTCTTGGCTGAAATTTAATTCCTCACTAAAACACAGTGTGCCACTCCTAACCTCCTGTCTACATTCGTCAAACAAAGCTTCTGCATCTGTCTCAAACCCACTTTTGTTAGCCTCCGGAGGTGCAGGCTGTAAACCATCAGCCATGTTAGAAGATACAGGTGACACATTAGGTGACGTGTCTTCCTCTAACCAATGTAAATTTCCACAACCACTCGTACCCACCTTACAATCCTTCCATAACTCCTTCAAACCCAAAGTCACCCTTTTGAGGTTCCACACTCCCACTACTTGCTCTGACTGTACTCTGCAATACTTCCATAACCTTCTCTGACGCAAAACCTTATTAGGCTTTTTAATACACAGCCAATCACCAACTTATAACTGAACTTGTCTAACCTCATGTTTGTCATCCTAATGAATGTACTCTTCTCATAAGCCTCTCTCAATTTTTTGCAAGACAACTCTGGTGACCACTGCTCAACCTTACTATCACACAACCAAGCAGGGTTGAACTTAATCCTAGGAACTCTCCTTCTTATAATCAAAAAAGATGACAGCGTAGTAGCTTCATTAGTAGTTACTCTATAAGCCCACATAGCTTTCCAAGCTTCATTCCACAATCAATGAATCTAACAGCCGGAGGCTGAATCACTCCTTTAATCACAAGGTTACAGCTTTCCGCCATATTGTTTCCACTCAGGGTGTAAAGAGATGTGGATTTGTGTTTAATACCAGCTCTCTCAAAGTAAGGCTTCGCTGCTGTTAGAAATGGGGTCTTTGTTTGGCAGTCAGGTTACCCCCTGTCCAAGCAAGGACCCTCACTCTAATCAGGGTAAAGGAGAATCACACTCAGTTAACCCCCGCTCACCCCTTTGGTAGCTTGGCATGAGCACGCAGGCTTAACTTCAGAGACAATGTGTAAAGTATTTGTGCCAACACACACAGGAATACAGTGAAAACACTACAAAATGAATCAACACCAGGTTAGGAAAATAGACAATATCTATCCGAACAAAACAAGACCAACATGACAAACATGCGCCATATGCAAGTCAAGTTATAAATATTTAAAGATTAAACTCAAAAATAGTGCTTAGAAACACAACTGCTTCCATGAGGTGATATCATGACGTCGTGACATAGTCGTTCCCAACAATTCGACGCCAATGTCGCCAGTCACACAAACCCCAAGGTACAGTACTTTAGTAAAATGTGTAAACAAGCCGGTGCACAGAGTCGGGGATTGCGGTGTCGCTAGATACGAGGTGGTGTCGGTTCCGGTGCTGCAGAGCGAAGGAGCGGAGGTGTCACAAAGACGTGTCAGGTCCTTGCTTGTGGAGCGGTGGAGGTGAAGTGACTTTGGTGCGAATTGTTGGATCTGCGCACTTCAGGTGGAGTCGATATCCGGGTGTCACGACGTTGTGCAGCAACTTCCATGGAGTCGCGGACTTTGGCGGGGCTGCAGCGGTGTCGGGCCTGCGGGGTCGTCACACTCCGGCTTCGGTTGCAGGCAGCGCACGGGATTCGGCATCGGCGTCAGTCCAGAGTCATCCGAAATCAGTTTTCTTAGATTTTCTTGATTTTTCACCTGCTTCTCCTTTCAAGGCCCCAGGGACTGGATGAAGGACCACTTGGCATGGCAGAAGTCTCAGCAGAGAGTCCAGGTGTTGGCAGAGGAAGTCTTTGATGGCCCTGAGAATTCAGAACCGGGGGCAAGCTCAGTCCAAGCCCTTAGAGATTCTTCTCAAGCAGGAATATACCACAAAGTCCAGTCTTTGTCCCCTTTCACAGACAGAAGCAGCAACTGCACAATAGCCCAACAAAGCATAGTCACAGGCAGGGGCAGCACTTCTCTTTAGCTCTTCACCTTGGCAGAGGTTCGGGGGGGGTTGGGTCCAATACATATACCCCTTTCTGCTTTTGAAGAAGGCCTACTTCAAATTAAAGTCTCTATTGTTCACAAGATCCTGTCTTGCCCAGGCCAGGCCCCAGACACTCACCAGGCAGTTAGAATCTGCATTGTGTGAGGGCAGGCAGAGCCCTTTCAGGTGTGAGTGACCAATCCTCTCTCCCCTCCAGCCCAGATGGCTCATCAGGAAATGCAGACTACACCCCAGCTCCCTTTGCATCACTGTCTAGAGGAGAAGTGCAAACAGCCCAACTGTCAAACTGACCCAAACAGGGACTCCACAAACAGGCAGACTCACAGAATGGTTTAAGCAAGAACATACCTACTTTCTAAAAGTGGCATTTTCAAACACACAATCTAAAAACAACCTTTACTAAAATATATATTTTTTGATTGTGAGTTCAGAGACCCTAAACTCCATACACCCTTTTGGAGTAACAGCTGCATCATGTGTCTTCACAAAATGCCTTGCGGTATTCACAGCACATCTATGCAGACAAAACATTCATGTCTTCCCACATCTAGACGATTGGCTCATCAAATCCAATTCACTCTAACAGTGTCTACAGCATACACAGACAATACTTCAGCTCCTTCACCAGTTAGGATTTACCATTGACATACAGAAATCCCACCTCCATCCATATCAGATACAGCCATATCTAGGAGCTATTCTAAACACTCAATTAGGGATAGGTTACCCACACGAAATCAGGATCCAGAATACGACTCTACTGCAGCAGGTATATCCCAATCAACAGATTCAAGAAAAGGCAGATCAAAAAATCCTAAGAATGATGGCATCTTGTTTTGCAGTAGTGACACATGCACGGCTACACGTGTCCCCTGCAGGAGTGCCTGACTAGGCAATGGTCTCAAGCACGAGGGTCAGATACAAGATCTAGTGTTGTTAGACACTCATTGTTCTCTGCAGTGGTAGAACACACAAAATCTCAAAAAAGGGCGGCCATTTATAGACCCTGTTCCCCAGATCACTCTCACAGCAGACGCTTCCCTCAATGGATGGGGGGGCTCACCTACACAATTTCTCATTACAGGGATAACAGGACACCAAACATCAAGCTCTACACATAAGTTACTTAGAACTCCTAGCCATTTGACTAGCACTCAAATATTTTCAAGTTCACCTCCAAGGCAAGATTGTTTTAGTCTGAACGGACAACACAACAGCCATGTTTTATCTGCAAAAACGGGGGGAAGGTTTGCGGGGCTGGCGGGCACACTTTCCACAGTTGTCTCTACTATCTCAGACAATTTGGCATTGAGCAATTCAACATCACATTCACTTGTCAGCGGAACACCTGCTAGGGACAGACAACGACTTTGCCGAGCTACTCAGCAGGATGCAGCAACAAGTCCATGAGTGGGAACTCCCTCCTCAAGTCCTCAAAACATATTTCCATTGGTGAGGGTTTCCACATATAGATCTGTTCACAAAAGCAAACAACTCAAAATGCCCAAACTTTGCCTCCAGACTCCCACACCCACTATCCAAGGGCAATGCTCTATGGATGAACCAGTAAGGGATATTTGCCTATGCTTTTCCACCTCTCCCTTTTCTTCCATTTGTGGTGAAGAAGCTCATACAGACCTCTCTCAACCTCCTCTTAGTAGCTCCCACTTGGGCACGCCAACTGTGATTCACAACTCTACCCAAACTCTCAGTAGTTCTACACGAGAAGCTTCCCCTTCTCTCAGACCTTCTCACTCACAATCATGGAGAAATCAGACACCCAAATCCCAAAGAACTCAATCTTGGTATTTCTTGAAGTTTGGATACTTACAATTACCTCCAGAATGTATGACCATTCTTTAGGAAGCACAAAAAACCCACAACTAGAGCATGTTATGTAGCTAAATGGAAAAGGTTTGTTTCTTATTGTCAAAACAAACACTTTGATCTGTTTAATGCAACTATTCAAAATATTATTTGCAACTTACTTCATTTACAAACTTGTGGATTAGTGTACACTCTAATACGTTTGCATCTTGCAGCAGTAGCGGCGTATCTGCAAAACAGACAACACATCATTGTTCAAAATACCAGCCATTAAGGCTTTAATTCCACCTAGGGTACCTCCAGCATCATTGTGGAACTTTTTAACATTGTACTTACAAGACCTATCGGACCACCATTTGAGCCTTTACATAACTGTTCACTCCCATTTCTATCTTGGAAAGTGTCGCTTCTGGTAGCGATCACTTCACTAAGATGTGTGAGTGAGCTTTAGGCATTAACCTTGGGGAACCTTTTTTTCCAAATACATACGGATAGGGTAGTCCTTCATACCAACCCAAAATTTCTTCCAAAAGTTTGTTTCCATGTTCCACCTTAATTAGTTGAATTACCTGTTTCCTCTGCCTGATTCAGTTGCAGAAGGAGCTCTACATACACTAAGGGCCAGATGTAGGAAACAGTTTGCGACTCTCAAACGGCTAAAATTGCCGTTTGCGACTCTCAAACCGGAGTTTCCTATGCAGAAATGCATTTTGCAAGTCGGAACCGACTCGCAAAATGCATTTCAGAGTCGCAAATAGGAAGGGGTGTTCCCTTCCTATTACGACTCGCAGTGGGATGCAATCCACTTGAAGTGGATGGTAACCCACTCGCAAATTGGAAGGGGTCCCAATGGGACCCCTTCCCCTTTGTGAATGGACCCCAAAATATTTTTTCAGGGCAGGTAGTGGTCCAAGGGACCACTACCTGCCCAGAAAAAATTCCGAAACAAAAGGTTTCGAATTTTTTTTTAAGTGCAGCTCGTTTTCCTTTAAGGAAAACGGGCTACACTTGAAAAAAAAAACTGCTTTATTTAAAAGCAGTCACGTACATGGAGGTCTGCTGACTACAGCAGGCCTCCATGTTAGTGAGTGCCCATAGTTGCTATGGCGTCGCAAAATGCGACCCACCTCATTAATATTAATGAGGTGGGTCTTTGCGACCCCATAGCGACTCGCAGACGGTGTCTGAGACACCGTTCTGCATAGCAAATTGCGAGTTGCAATTTGCGAGTCGCTCGGACTCGCAAATTGCAACTCGCAATTTGCTTTGTACCTACATCTGGCCCTAGATGTTGACAGAGCATTTATGTACTACATTGACAGAGCTAAAGAATTTCGTAAAATAAAACAATTCTTTGTTGCTTTTTCACCTCCATACATAGGGATGTTATATCTAAAGCAGGTATATCAAAATGAATAATTAAATGTATTGAAACTTTTTATGCTAAAATAATTCTACCCATACCTCATAGAGCACACTCAACTAATAAAATAGATGCATCTATGACCTTTTGTTGGTGATATGCCAATAGTTGACATTTGCAAGGCAGCCACATGGTCAAATCCTCACACATTTACTAAACACTTTTGTGTGGATGTATTTGCATGGCAATAAGCAAATGTTGGACAATCTGTGCTTCATATTCTTTTTCAAACAACACCACCCACAGGTTAGACACTGCTTTACAGTCTATGCAGAGCATGTATATCTACAGCCACACATGCCATTGAACGAATTATGTTACTTACCCGGTAATCATCTGTTCGTGGCATGTAGTGCTGTAGGTTCACATGTTCCCGCCTTCCTCCCCGGACACCCGTGGCCGTTGCAGTACTATATATATATATATATATATATATCACACTTCAAATCCTGGACATCTCTTTCTAGTACTCCATTCACACTCCATTCTCACCAACTGCGGGAAAACAATCAAACAGTGGAGTTGATACCCTTACGCACAATCACCGAGAGGAAGGGTCACTTTACCTTGTGACTCCAACAGCTTCTTGGAAGTAAAGGAACTTGTACACATCCGGACCCAATACTGGGTGGCGGAGGTATGTAGATCATGTGAATCTACAGCTCTACATGCCACAAACAGTTGCTTACAGGGTAAGAAACATAATCCTTCTAGCCCTAAAAGCCTTCCAAGCGTACATTTAACAGGCAGAGCGGTTTTGATGCAAATAGACAATACAGCCACCATGTCCTACCTGAACAAACAAGGGGGAAAATAATCCTTCACCCTATCAAAACTATCCCAAGACATTTGGCACCAGGCTTTAAAACATAAAATAACTCTACAAGCAATTCACTTACCAGGAGAATTCGACACAGAAGTAGGCAAATTAAGCAGACAGGAAAACAGCTCCCATGAGTGGGAGATAAAGCATGAGGCCATCCAAAGGATCTTCAACACTTGGTGCACACCTAGCACAGACATGTTCACCAAAGCATCAAACGCAAAATGCCAACACTTCGCCTCCAGGTTTCCTCACCCCTAGTCGGAAGGGAATGCTCCATCAATAAATTGGTCAGGGAAATTTGCATACAAGACCTAATGACAATTCAGCACAGAGAAGTATATCACCCAGAGCCAGCCACACTCAATTTAGAAGCTTGGCTGCTGAATACTTTTAAATTCGTTCACCTACAACTTTCTAAAAAGACAATGGAAATTCTAAGGAAACCAAGCACATGAAGATGCTACACACACATAAACGGAAAAGTACATTCATTGGTGCACAAACAACAATACAATGGACTCAAGGACTCATTAGGGCACAGTATGAATATACCTTGCGCACCTGCTAGACAATAGCCTTACTTATGTATCACTATAGGAACATCTGGCAGCAATAGTGGCCTACATTAAGGACACATCGGAAACAAGCCTCTTTACATCTACAGTAGGAAAGAGATTCCTAGAGGAATCAAAAAGGGTGGCACCACCAAGATCAGCACTCAACACCTTTGTGGAACCTGAACACAGTGTTAACACAACTAATGACAGAATCATTCAAACCCATGCACAAAGCGGATCTAAAATTAATCACGCTCAAAACAGTTTTACAGCTGGCAATCACCACTACTCAGTTAGCGAATTACAAGCACCGACAGTCAAGGGGCCGTACTCGCAAATACACAAGAACAAGTCCTTAGAACAAATCCACACTTCTACCAAAGTTGGTGACGCAGTTCCACATTAATCAGAGCATAATATTACCGGCTTTCATTCAGGAACCAAAAACACAAGCAAAAAGGGCCCTACACACTTGGGACATTCGAAGGGCTTTAATGAACCACAGGCACAAAATCACCAGTATCTAAAGCAACCATCGGCAGATGAATTGTTGCCACCATCCAAACTTGCTACACAAAAGCTGGAAAACAGTTAGCTACGCAACCCAGAGCGAACTCAACCAGACAGAAGGGCGCCACACTGGCATATCTAGAAAATGTACCTATTGAGGAAATCTGCTCTGCAGCGACATGGGCATCGCCAGACACTTTTTTAAAACACTGCTGTGTAGACATTCAGATGAACAAGGAAGCACAAGTGGGTATGAAGGTACTACAACATCTATTTGCCAACTCATCCACATTTTATCCCAACCACCCAAAGAACGCCCCAAAAGCATTGAAAACTCACAAATCTTCAGTTGCCTCAGAGCCGTTGATCAGTGGTTGACCTGGAGCCATCTGAAACTAAATACCTCCAAAACAGAAATACTCATATGTGGTGACTGGAAAGGTTATGACCGTCTGTGCGTCTGGCCTGACGATCTCGGACCACCTTCTCAATTATCCAAGGAAGTTAAAAACCTAGGAATCACCATGGATTCCAAGTTAACTATGAATGCCCAAGTGGACAAATTAGCACAAACAAGCTTCATCACCTTGAAGACTTTACGACGCATCTTCCCCCACCTCGGATTTCCACACAAGGTGCAAGCTACTATCTTGCTTGTACTATCCAAACTGGATTATGCCAATGGCCTCTACCATGGATCATCTCTATCTGTTATGAAAAAACTACAACGTATCCAGAATTCCGCAGCCAGGCTACTATTACATGTAAAGCCGCAAGCCCACATCTCCCCTGCCTTGAGAGCACTACACTGGTTACCCGTTGCCAGAAGATGCACTTTCAAGCTGCTTTTTATCACCCACAAAGCTATACATGAAACAGGACCGCTTTTTATCAGAAACAAAATAACTAAATACATCCAACAAAGTAACCTCCACTCAAGATTGGCACCCCGCCTTAGAACACCACCATACAAGAAAAAGACTATAGGTGGTACATCCTTCTCCGTTCAAGCAGCCAAACTATGGAATTCATTACTCCCAACTATAGGAGCCACTGGTAACTTTCTTGTCTTCAGAAAACTAATCAAGAGTTGGCTCTTTCCTTCATAACCACCATATTCAAACAACTATGGACTGCATATGCCTATGTTGATAAATATTTTTTTCAGATTGTGTATATTTCTAGTTATGTATAGTTTCTATAGAAAATATATATCGCTACTATGTCATAACAATAAAATACACACACAATCTTTAAACCTGTTTGACTAGATATATTTTACCCATGGTTCTAATTATGTATTGTATGTGCATATGTGTGTGTATTCGTCTGTGTGTGTATGTATATGTATATATGTAGGTATATGTATGTATGTATGTATATATGTTGTTTCTGTGCTTGGCATGTTCGTGGGTCATTGCATGGCTCCTCGGTGGGTTGTTATACTAGATATCTATGAATTCCTGCTCTCATCTTATCACACTTATCTACCCATCATTGTATGTCATGTCTCTATCAAACTATCCTCCATTCTTACTCTGACTCATCCCAAATCCTTTCTACTACTTTCATCTCCTAAATAACTCTGCCTAAGCTCTTCCCTCCGCTTCCACATCTTACTCATCAAACCTCACTCTACTACCGTGACTTCCCACACAACCCTACTAAATTCTCACGTGTTTATCTCACCCTGCTACTATGCTCTCCCTAACCCTTCCACATACTCTTCCCTCCTCAATTCCCCTTTACTCATCCCAAGCCTTTGGGTTGAGTAAATTAAGGAAATACTCCCAATCAACACTTCTGGAATTCTTTCCTCCTCCACCACTCCCTTACTCCAGTCAATCTAACTAACAAACTCTCATATCCGCGGCTCAAATTAACTCATAATAATACTAAAACTGTACTGATTATTTCCCGGTACTAATCCATCACTAATTCTTGTTGGGTTCCAGAGTACCGTGCTACTCACCGAAAAGCGCTTCAACGCCTCGTCAGGGGTAGTAAGCGCTATATAAATACGATTACAATACGATTACAATATGTCTATCTGCTCCCAAAGGGGATCTGCACTTAAATAATATTTAAAGGCAGCCCTCATGTTAACCTATGAGAGAGATAGACCGTGCAACAATGAAAATCGAATTTAGCAGTATTTCACTGTTAGGACATGTAACATACATCAGTACATGTCCCACCTTTAACATACACTGCACCCTGCCCCTGGGGCTACCTATGGCCTACCTAAGGGGTGACGATGCCAAGTCCAACAGATGCACTTGAAACAAATTGCACTCTATTATCACTTAACAGCAGAAATCCCCTTAAATGTAAGAGCTCTATCCAAAAATTCCAGAACAGTAGTAATATCAGCTCTGTTCACAATATCCACTACAGGCCATCTAGAAAAATGTTTAGTGAGCACAATCACATACTCCTGTAACACACCAATTTGACCTTTCGAATCCACTGCAACATACTCCCAAGGCTGTTTTTGGATAAGTAAATTGTTCATTGGTGGTCTTAGAGTGGGTAAAGATTTATCAGCAGAAGAACAACTAACACACGCTTTGACAAACCTCTCCACAGCTAGGTCCGCACCCAGCCACGAAAATAACCCCCTAACCAAGGACTTTGTTCTGACTACACCAAAATGACCCAAATAACAAAGCTCCATATTCACATCATGCAATCTAGTTGGAGGAATTATCCTGCTCCCTCTATGAATCACACCTTTTTCCACTGAAAGATCTGACCAGATTTCTGAAAAAGGTCTAAAATCCAAATTTTGTTGTTCCTTCCTCGACCATCCGTAACACATCTACTTTAACAATTCTTGTAAGACACTATCCTTTTTGCACTCCCTCATCCAATCATATTTTTAAATACCTTGAGTCCTGCAATCATACACCAAAGCAACACAGAAGTAATTCCAGGAATCATCCTCACATTCCTCCATCAGACCAGGCATTCTAGATAAACAGTCCGCTTCTGTGTTGTCTCTACCAGGCACATACAGAATATGTCAAATTTTAAGTCTTCATGCGCATGGACAATCTTGCATTTATAGCAGAAGCATTCACAGTCCCTTTAGTTATTGGCAGTTTTACCAAGGGTTGTAGTCACACTGAGTAGTGAGTGGTCTACCATAGGCAAAAGCTCAAAAGTGTTCTGAGGCACATGCACAAGCTGAGGCCTCCTTCACAGTAATGGAGTATTTCTCCTCCCCTGGTGATAAAGATCTGGAAGCAAATGACATTACAGATTTGTTACCCATTGCATCCTTCTGGGTTAACACTGCCCCCAAACCTTTATTACTCACGTCAGTTGTTATAAAACAATCCAAAACAGGATCAAAACTGCCCAATGCATGTACATTCGCAATATCATGTTTGATCCTGCAGAAGTACTCTTCACATACTGAACTCTATATAAACTTGGTTTTGTTTTTCGTCAATTGTCTGATGTAATATGTTTTGTCTCAAAAGTGGGAATGAATTTAGCACAGTATTCAGCCATGCTTATAAATGATCTAACCTCATTCTTCGCAACAGGCACTGGGCTCCAGTAATTGCATTAACTAAAGAAGGCTTACGCCTTACCCATCCTCCCCTTGTCACATGCCCAAAATAAGTAACACTTGCTTCAGCAAATTTGCATTTGGAAAACTCAACGGTCAAACCCTTATCCTCAAGTTTCTTCAAAACTTTGTGCAATCTTTTATCGTGTATGGCTCTTTTCTCTCCAAATACTAGAATACCATCTTGGAATAGATTACTTCATTCTCTTTTCCAAGAACCTAAACATAAATCTTTAGAAAAAGGCAGCTGCTAATGTTAATCCAAACAGCATCTACCTGAACTGGAAACAACCAAAGGGTGTTATGAGCATTGTTAATTTCCTGGAGTCTGCTGTCAACGAGATCTGATGGTAAGCAGACAATAAGGCTATGATTAAGAACCATTTTGGTCCTTTCAGGCATGTCAACATCTTGTAGATTTTTGGCAAAGGAAACTGATCAATAACAGTATTATTGTTCAGATGACGTAAATCCACATACAAGCACATCTTTCCATTACTATGATGTGCCATGACTAAAATGGAAATCCATTCTGAGACTTCTATAGGTTTGATTACATCAGGCGACACAAGTGCCTCCAATTCCTTTGTAACATCTTCTTTTATCATTATCTGTACATTCTTCACTTTATGGATTTTTGGAAATGCATTGCTCTTGATAAACAGTATTGTGCTTAAACCCTTTCAAATTGCCTTTTAGGAAATGCTTCCATCATAGTGTTGCCAACTGAAATCCCATCATCCACAATCAATATTTTTTCAGCACTATTAGGGTCAAGGACTATGTGCAGGTTCTCTTGATCAAACTAATCTAAAACTGGTGGTCCTTTTCTTGCGACATACAGTTTACCTCTTGTGTGTCTATTTTTTGAAAGAGAAGATAAACCATCTGAAATCCAACATGTCTATCTTTTCACCAGTGTAACCTTCCAGATGTATGTAAGATTCCAATAAATGTGTGCCAATTTTATCAATAAAATTTCCCTCCAACCTTCCTTGTTCACGCGGGTATAGGGTGAGCCTGATTCTGCATCAATGTTTATAGGCACTCCAGCTATAGTCATGTGGCATTTGGGTTTGCAGTCACAGTACATTAATTGATATTCAAAACAAAATTGCATTGCAAACTCATAACATTGCTATTCTTTGCAGTTTCATTCTCAGTGTCACTATCCTAAGAGAAGAGCTTTTTGTATGCTCATATATGCATTTGACACAACTTATCTTCTTCCTGCAAACCCTTGCAAAATGTTCAATAACTCGACAATTACTACACTTTTAAGTGCTGAATAATGTTACTGTATGCTATCACAACAAAAACATTTTCGCTCCTTCATACCAGTTTTCTCCTTGGAACCACTCCTGTATCCTTTTCTGGTCTTGCAGTTTGTCACTTTGCACACACAATCAATTTTGTATTAGCTTGCTTCAAAACCATTGCACATCTGCCAGAGATTTCTGCTTTGCACACTATGACTAAAATGTCCTCAAGCGGAGAGTCACTGCTAACCAACAGATGTTCCTGAACGGCAGAGTTGTTTACATGGATGACCAATTGATCCTTGACTAAATCATCATGCAAAGTACCGAATTTACACTATATTACCAGTTTATTTTTAGTATACCCACAAAGCCATCCATAGATTCACCCCATCCTTGTTTGTGCTAAAAACAAATTGTCCCTCACAATTCCAATGCAGACATTTGGCACACAATAAGAGTTTAAATCTCGTAAAGCAGCCTAAAAAATCTTCACATTACACATGACCATAGCTTTAGGCATGTAGTTATAGTTTTTCAACCCTACTGGATCCAAGGAATTACAAATTATCCTCTTCTTCTGTTCTGCTGATATCTCACAGGATTCATTAATTGCAGCAATATAATAGACAAATTATTACCTCCATTCTATCCACATTAGAGAAAGCTCAGCTCCAGAGGCCCAAAAGGCATGTGATGGACTCATAATAAATTATATTGTGGCAAAGTAAATTAGTATTACCAGAATATAGTCCCATTAATAAATTCCAAATGGTTGCCTGCATCATGCTGCTACAACATCAGTATAGTTAGAACTGCTTGTTCCAGAATGGCTTATTAACCCTCACCTGTTCTCCATGCAGAGAAACTCCACAATGCTGCACACTCCTTAAATGTGTGATGATGTGATGTAATTATAGAGAAACAAACATGGTGCCACGTAAGATCAGGCTGAGTGACCTGACGCTCACCAGTAATGACGCAAATTAATGAAAAAGTCCATAGGGATCGGAACGCAAGGCAGGTGCCTCTGCAGGTGTCAGAAGGTGAAGCACGCACCAGCATGATGTGGACACATCGTAAAGCTCGTGAGTGCCAATGCAGAGCCAGAATGCGGGCGAGACGAGTTCAAAGAATGCGGCTGATACCATTGAACCTCCAACACTACGAAAGTATGAATATTTACACATTAACCACTATATTTTAACTTACAGTGTACAGGGCGGTTTTACAGTTCACAATTCAACGTGTGGATAGGGTTTGCCACGATCTTGGTTAGTTAGTTCCTTTGTCTCTTTATGATGTGAAAATCAACTATTAAGTATGTGTAGGTGAAAGTCAGAAACTTGTTGCCAAATTGCAGTGTAACTCCTCCACTCCACACAAGAATCAAGACTTCTGTAGTGGTTCTTTTCTTTATTTATGAGTTAAAGCTTCTGCACAGAAACAGGTCCTAACGTGTCCTCTGACAGGAGTAAACTGTACTCACACAAAATACTCCTGCACATTGCAAATATACATTCTCATACACATTTCTTTTTGGAATATACCCACAGTCACTAGCTCACAACATATCATCAGCTCCTTCATTTTGAAATCCATATTGCAAATTACGTGTTTCGTGAAACAACCTGCCTGGTGAGGCATGATGTTTAAGCCATTTTCCCATGAGATGCCATGATTTAAATCTGGTCCCATTGTCCATGTACAAAACAAGATTGCAATATATCATATGCTGTAATGCGAAGCAAATGTTGCCAAAATTACTTTCTAAGAATAATGTTTATGTGAAGTGAGATTGAATGATAAATGGGGTGAGCAAACTGTTGTCTATAATATTGAGCCTGCAATACTACAATATTTTCAACAAGTGTATTCCTCTTCGCAACCATCTTCCCAATACTGTCTTTTCCATCACTATAAAGTACGAAAAGAGATTAATTGTTTCCTGTCACTGGCTGTGATCACCCATTTGTTTGTGCTTTCCTAAGCCTGCACCCCACCTGATTCTATGTATACCCCTAATTTAATGTATGTAAAACACTCTGATGCCCAGGTGGGTCTAGTTCAAGCTAAACAAAACTGCAAATAAACAGTTAAGTTAAAACATTTATTTCAGTTTGAAATATGAATTTTTGAAAAATGTTAGCTGCATGACAACAGGACCGGACTGGAAACTAAAATCAGCCTACAAAAATAGTGAACAGAGCCTGATCACATGGATGAAGAATTCAGCCGACATGTATTTCGTCCCCACCTATGCACTTATTCAAGGCTGCATATACATGAAGTTAAACTCCGCAGGCAAAATGTCCTAACATTAGAAGTTGATCATGAAACCGTAAGAAGCATCCGAATTGGATCCTTGATTGAAATATTCAAACTCTAAAACTACTACTGTGTCAGAGATATTGAAAGGATAAGCAGAAATTGGATCTTGAAGTCTTTTGGGTGTGCTATTGGATTTATGCTTCTTACGGTTTAACGATCAGCTTCTGATGTTAGGAATATTTTGCCTGCTGAGTTTAACTTCATTCATATGCAGCCTTGAAGAAGCCCCTAGGTAGGGCCGAAACATATGTCGGCGGAATTCTTCACTTGATTTGGATTGTCAATGAATTTGGAATCTTGCTCATGTTAGTACAAATTTAGTGTTGATGTACGTGTAAAACAAGTAGCATCAAGTTATACATCACAAAAATTACGCTTGTGGTTGATGTGAGTTCTATCAATCAATCAATCAGTGTATTTGTAAAGCACGCTACATACCCGTGAGGGTTTCAAGGCGCTGGCGGGGGGGGGGGTGCTACTGCTCGAAGAGCCAGGTCTTGAGGAGTTTTCTGAAGGAAAGCAAGTCCTGGGTCTGTCTAAGGTCAGACGGGAGGGTGTTCCAGGTCTTGGCGGCGAGGTAAGAGAATGATCTGCCGCCGGAGGGTCTGTGCCGGAATGCGGGGGATGGAGGCGAGGGCGAGGTTGGCGGAGAGGAGTTGCCGGGTGGGGGTGTAGAAGCGGAGTCTGCTGTTCAGGTAGGTCGGTTCGGTGTTGTGGAGTGCTCTGTGTGCGTGGGTGAGGAGCTTGAAGGTGATCCTCTTGTTGACGGGGAGCCAGTGAAGGTCTCTTAGGTGGGGGGTGATGTGGCTGTGGCGGGGGATGTTGAGGATGTGTTGGGCCGAGGTGTTTTGAATGCGTTGGAGGCGTTGTAGGTGTTTGGATGGGATGCCGGCGTAGAGGACGTTGCCGTAGTAGAGTCTGCTGCTGATGAGGGCCTGGGTTACTGTTTTTCTTGTTTTGGTTGGGATCCATTTGTAGACTCTGCAAAGCATGCAGAGGGTGTTGTAGCAGGAGGAGGGGACGGCGTTGACCTGCTTTGACATGGAGAGGGATGAGTCGAGGATGAAGCCAAGGTTTCTTGCGCTGTCGGTGGGTGTCGGTGGGGAACCCAGCAAGGCCGGCCACCATGAGTCATCCCAGGCAGAGGGGGTGGGCCCAAGGATGAGAACCTCTTTTTTGCCAGAGTTCAGTTTTAGCCGACTGCCTCTCATCCAGTCGGCGATGGCTTTCAGTCCCTCGTGGAGGTTGGTTTTGGCGGTGTGTGGGTCCTTGGTGAGGGAGAGGATGAGTTGGGTGTCGTCGGCGTAGGAGATGATGTTGAGGTTGTGCTGATGGGCCACTTGTGCTGATGGGCCACTTGTGCGAGGGGGGCCATGTAGATGTTGAACAGCATTGGGTCGAGGGATGAGCCCTGGGGTACGCCGCAGATGATGTTCTTGGTAGATTTTGTGGAACTATGATCCATGGATGTTTTTGACTGTTAATTTACTGATAATGAGTGCTCTGCTACTTTTTTTTTTTTTTTACAAAATACTACTGAGGTTTGTGAATACCAAAAATAGTAAGCTCGCATCCATTTGAAGGTCATTTTAGAGGTGCAATATACTACTTCATTTTTCTGATTTGTCCTGATACATCTGAGTGAATGTGGTTGTGACTGATGACTGCTGTATTACAACTGTATTCACTGTTCTCGGAGGTTGAATGGACAGTGACACTAGGCAATGAAAGTCTGGTTTTAATATCGAAATAGTGTTTAGGATAAATGTATCATTCCTTTTTTATTGATACTCATGCAGTTCCTAAGCAGTGCATTACTATTTGGGCACTGCTGTAGTCAAAAAGCACCAGAGCTGCTGGAAACAGTGGTAGGAGCATAGATGCAAATCACACCACCGCACCTGTGGCCTTGGAAAGTGCAAGAAATGTTAACAGACTTGTCACGTAGTTCAGCAGATAAATCAAGCACAATACTCTACCGGACTTACTTGATTTGGCAATACAAAAGTGCACAGAAGTTAAATCAGTTGGATAATACTAAAGTAGAGTAATTCACATAAACAATTGGCATTATTACAGGCTGCAGGTCATCATAAATAAGGGCCTGATTGTCACATCAGGACAGGTAATCGAATATGTCTGGGTGCTGTCACGAGCTGGTTTAGGATGGATATATCATTATCAGACAAATACCTCCGAGTCAGGCTGGGTATGAGCATGTACAGAGCTCAGAGTCTGGACATCAATCAGAGAAGAGAATTAAAAGTCTGTATTATCTGCTTCAGAGCTCCCAGTGTGTCTGTTTTTAGAAAGATCAGAACACGGACATATCGCTTTAGAAAGCTTGATCTTAAAATGAAGGGACAGGATAGCTATGGTTTTGACAGTCTTTCCATTGACTTAGCTTTTAACCATGAATTTCCCCTTGATTACATTGTCTCATTCCCCTTATCTGCTAACAGTGCATCACTTAGAAACAGGCTAAATGCCAGTACTAGATAAATAGGTCGACACAAGCACTGATTTGCATGTCTGCATTTTAATTGTTAGTAGCACAACCCAGATGTTGTCAGTGAGTAATGAGCATGTCATGGGTAATGGGATTTTGTATCATCACTTAATGATCATCGAGATTCGCCTCTTATTTTTCCATCTTGCCAGTCTACAAATGTATTCTTTTTCAAAGGATCCTTACATTGGCATATGGGAGAGACCTAATCCTATTATTCTCCTAACCACATGCCACCTTCGCCATGCACACATTGTATTGGCACAATTCTGCGGTTAAGCCAGTTTCAAATGCTGTCATTTGACAGCAGGAGATTTTTCACCATAAAACAAGATTCAGTCCAGTTACAAATTGTACGAATGTTTATTGATACCATTACTAGCTGCTGCTTGGGTTGGATTTGCTCTGTTTGTCAGAATTATAAGCGATATCGGACCTAACAAGCAAGTGCTTCAAAGGCTCATGTTATTTCTAAGCCAGTCTGCTGCTGTTCAGAAACGAGAAAGGGAGGGCACTAGAACATAATATAAAACATTTGAGACAACTTGGTACATAAATGTATTTATTTAGATGACTCATAATATTTTTGTTTGGGGTGAGGAAAAGAGTGGTGGAAGAGGATACGAGATGAGCAAAGGGACAATGAGGAAAGAGAATTAAGACCTAGAGTGGGGAAAAGGAAGAACTACACTGGAGTTTTAAAACATAAAACCGAAAACCGAAAGAGAAATCATTGGGCGAACTGAAAGAAACGGTTAGATGCCCCCAATGGAGGTGAAATATTATTTGCACTAAGATAAGGCTTTTATTTAGCTTGGGCACCTCCATCTGTCATTTTATTTGCTCACCTCTATACTGTGCAGTGTAAATGGTATTATCTTTCTTTACAGATAGGTACATGCTCCATTTCTGACCATACCCAGACACAATTTTTCCTCTGATAAGCCAAAGACACATATTAGATTTACTTAATTTTCAGTGTGTTTTCAGGACTCCAGAGTTTCTTTTTCTGTCATTGCATGCTTTGCACATGTTCAGGACCTTTTCACAGCATGACCAATCCATGCTATTTAGCTCCCATCAGCATGAGGCACACGCCCCTAGTAGCCTCTTTTTAATTCTACTTGCCATGCTTTTCTCCTAATCCTTACAATTGCAACCACATCCTTTACAGGATAGGTAGACGTGGAAGGGCAGTCAAGACTGTAAATGAATTGCTTGAGGGAATAGTCTACTCCCCTCATGCTTTACCTGTTCAGAGTGGGTGGAGTGCTGACACAAGAACAGATAATTGAATGGATTTTGGTATTTGTGGCATCCCAATTTCTAACTGAATTACTCCAATCTACAAACGATGGTATATATGTGCTTAAAAACAAAGTAGAGTAAATATACGATTAAAAAATAAGGGTGAATGAAAAAGTAAGTTATTGCCATGTCTCCCTAAAAATATTTAGTTCTGAAAGTAACATCAATGTCTCGTATGCTTTTTGTAGCCAGTGCCAACTTTCCAAACAATGAAGGACAAGTCTTGGATGGAGTCAACAGAAGCTCTGCCATTATTGGAGGTAAGAAAAGCTAGATGCACTTTTTCTTGGAGATTTGCTGTATTGTTGTGGTTGGGTACTGTTATGCTTGATGAGTTAATATGATTGTGGGGCCAGTAAACTTCTCAATTATCTTTGGAATGTGCCTATGGGATCTTGCTAAAATACTGTATAAACATGCCATGATTTTCCATAGATCCCAGGTCCTGCTGCAGTTAGTGACAGCACTACAGGATAAGTAAAATGTCAGCACCTTCCAAACTCTTGGATTCATGGTGCACTCCTTTGTCTACCACCTCTGTCCTCCAAGAGTGCCAAGGAAAATGAATAAATAAAAATATATTTGCAGTGGCATCACTGAGGAGCTGTTGCTGCTGGGCTCAGCTCCACTCTCAAATTCAATTTGATTGACAGCAAGAATACAGGCTGACAATGGCAAGACACCATTCAACTGAAACATGTTGATTAATCGTGTTGCACGTCAATCAGCTGCTTGTGATAACAGAGCTAAAGTTAACAGGGGGGCTACCATTATTTTAGTTATAAATCTGGAAGCCAGTCACCTCAGAGTGCATTTTACACTGTTGCAAACGTAAGTAAGGGCCCCTATAATGCCACTGCATCCTTGATCAATTAGGTAGGCTTTTCCAAAATATATGAATTTTCCAACATGTCCCCATTGTGTCTTTTTCTCACAATTTCTCCAACTAAACGTGGAGGCCCCTGATGATTGCCCCATCTGAATATGTATGTATATGAGCATTTATATAGCATGTTCCGGCCTTAGCATCGAAGCGCTCGAGGACATAAATAACAAGAGGACGACCAAGAGCCAGTAACCCTACCCTGGAAACACCCAAGTTTTCACCCGCTTCCTGAATATCGTGAAATTGTGTTCTTTCCTGATGTATAGCGGTAGACCATTCCAATATCTGGCAGCCGCCACTGTGAGCGCTTTGTCTCCTTACCTGACTCTACGCGTTCTACTGATCTGGATCAGGTAGGACTTGTCCGATCTTAGGACACGTCCTGGACGATACCACCTGAGTCTATCAATCAGGTGTTCAGCACCGTCCCCATATAGTGCTTTGAAGGTAAGGCAGAGGGATTTAAAAATAATCCTCTTGCCAACCGGAAGCCAGTGAAGACACTTTAGGCTATGGGAAGCCGACGCTAAACGTGGAAGTGACAAAATCATACGAGCTGCATTATTCTGAATTAGTTGCAATTTCCTCAAAGAGCTCTCATCAATATCTAACAATAGCGAGTTGCAGTAATCCAATCTGGACATGATCAATGCTAACATAACCATGACTCTTTCCTCCTGCTTCAGGAACGGTAAGATTTTTCTCAGGATTTTCAAGGTCCAATAGCTAGATTTGTCTAAGGCACTAACCTGAGGTTTAAAACTTAATGAGTCATCAAAGATCACTCCTAAATTTCTAGTAGCCCCGCATGGGACCGGTAATTGCCCACATTCATCCAGCCACCATCGCGGACTCCACAGTTCCTTACTGCAGCCATACAAGACAATCTCCGTCTTGTTTGTATTAAGCTTAAGCCAATTCTGTCTCATCCACTGATTAATATCCTGCATACAACTATTAAACTGCTCTGCCACTTCCTCCCAATTGCTCCTAGACACTGGAATGATAAGTTGAGTGTCATCAGCATAAGAGGATGGGATAAAACCATATGATCGGATAAGTCTTGCCAGTGGGGCCACACAGACATTAAAAAGCGTTGGACTCAGCGCCGAGCCCTGGGGTACACCACATGGCAAATGAAAAGCCGGTGCTTTAAAGCCCTCCCAGCTTACAATATTAGATCTATCACTTAAGAAGGATGCCAGGATTTTAAGAGCTGAATGTCTTATTCCAGCATGATGAAGGCGAGAAACCAAGATCGCAGGTGAAATGGTATCAAATGCCGCAGAAAGATCTAATAGTACAAGAACAGCGCCTTGCCCCTCATCCAGTAGTTTCCGGATGGAGTCAGATGTCGTTAATAGTGCTGATTCCGTGCAATGAGCCCTTCTAAACCCATATTGTGACTGATCCAAGCCTCCAGCCTGGTTAAGAAGCATGGACAGCTCATAATTAATGTGTTTTTCAAATATCTTAGCCAATGTCGGTAGCAAGGAAATAGGTTGTAGGTTGCTTAAATCAAAGGCAGTTTGATCGGACTTCTTTTTGAGGGGAATAACAGTGGCCTGCTTCCATGTAGAAGGGAAGACCCCTGAGGATAGAACTTCCTGAAAAATGGTAGCTAATTTCGGAGCCACAGTATCTGAAATCATCTGCAAAATGCCGGGTGGACAGGGATCCATAGGTGAACCCGATTTAATCCCCATTAGGAATTCCTTAATCCTGTCCGGCAACAGCGGAGGGAAGCATGTAAGCAGGGGGGTATCCTGATTTGGAGAATCCAGGGGGGCTATCCAAGGATCCATCAAGGGGTAATCTGCATTTATTTGCCGGATTTTGGTTTAAAAAAACACCACAATTTGATTATAAGTTGCCTGAGAATTAAGTGAGGTGGTAGGGGGAATAGGAGGCGTGATTAGCGAGCAAACTACCTTAAATAGTTCTTTAGGCGCATTAGATGCATTCTTAATTTTAGTAGAAAAAAAGGCTGATTTCGCCTCAAAGCAAGCTGCCTTGTGCATTTTTTAAACGATTCTTAATTTCTCCTTCTCTGTCTCATTAGGATATAACTTCCATCATCTTTCTTGTTGACGGTACTTCCTCTGAAGCACCTTCAATTCACTATTTAACCAGGGCCAACTAGTTTTCTTAGGCCTGCCCTCTGGGTTTAATATCGCCGGGGCCAATTTGTCCATGGCGAGGGCTAAACCTGAATTAAAAACCACCAGAGCATGCAAATGAAGATTCTCCGCTGCCTCCCAGCCTTCCTTTACTGCTGGGCCTAGCTGAGTCTCTGTAATTTTATTCCAAAACCGCAATGATTTGTTGCCTGATTTTATCTGTTGGTTGGGAAACCCCTTAGCACTTTTAAATAGGAGAAGGTGGTGATCAGTCCAGGCCAAGGGAGTGTTGGCCACAGTCACCAGATCCTCTGGGCGGGCAAAAATCCCATCAAGGATATGCCCTGCCAGATGTGTTGCCAAGGTGACTGAAAGAATCCAATCAAACGAGGCCATAAGATTCACCAACTCTCTAACATAGGGAATTAAAATCCCCCAGAATTATACAATTAGATGCCACAATCACTGGTTCAATAAGAGAGGGCCAATCTAACATGAACGAAGCAGCTGAGCCTGGTGGTCTGTAAATCAATAGGCCCTCAATCAGAATGCAATTATTCTGGCGAATTTTTAAATACAAACCCTCACAAGACTTATGTGGAGGACTGGCCGGTTCCCACTGGCAGGACAGAGTAGACCTACAAATAATGGCAAGCCCTCCTCCCATGCCTGCTAGCCTATCCAGTCTGAAAAAGGAATAACCACTAGGAGAGGCTTCGATAAAATCTGGGTTGGAATCTGCCTTGGCCCATGATTCAGTTATAAAAAGACAGTCCACTTTTTTTAGATAATCATTTCTGCAATTGCACTCTTATGTTTCGCCAATGATCGTGCATTAATCAATGCATAAACTACAGGTTTAGTTACCCCCAGCCTCTTAGGAAGAACCAATTTAGATTCACCTAATGCCAAGAATGGCTGGGAGGTCACCGGGGCCCAACCACAATCCCTGCAAGCCCTCTGAAAAATCTGCCCTGAATATGGCAGAAGCGCGTGTTTGCACGGATCAGCCAGAGCCAAAGCCCGGAGCACGGGTCCCGAGTAACAGATATGACTTTGGATTATCCTGCCCCGAGCAGACCCCCCGGCCCCTGTCCTCGACCGTGCGTGGACTGGCGCAGACAGGCTTGCCTTAGGTGCGCCCGCTGCGCGCGTCCGCTGCGCACCCGCATCATCCCAAGAGTTATGGCCCCTTCTCTCTGCAACACCCCCCATGTGACAGGCAGCACTAGACTGCTAACCTGTCTTCACTGTCAACAAGAATGGCACGTCAATAGAGGACGGGCGGGCTCTAACAGGCCCGAACCCGACCTCGTAAGGAATATAACAATTTAAAATAGAGAACAATATGCACTAAGAATCAGTAAGAGCACATATAAAAATACATTAAAATAGCGTAAATAGGCCATGCAGTCGAGGACTCACAGTTATGCCTCCATATAGTGTCCAGTACCAGCATTGACATGCATTTTCTTTGTTAGATCGTAATTGGAAGGCATCTGGCCCATACTGCATTTCTTTTATTAACATCTCTATGACATGAATTTGGAAAGCCAGTAGGTCTGGCTTTAATGTGCAAACACCATTTTGTGTGCATGCATTACCACATTAAAACCAGACCTATTGGTTTTGCCAATGCTTTTTGTCTACATTTTACATTTGCTTTTCTAGTGGACGTGGCTAGCACCAAGATAGTTCATTATCCCATGGCAACTTGCAGAGAAGTCCCTTTTCAGGAACCTCGGCATAATGCTTCAACTCAAAGTGCTACTTCAAAGTGCGTTGAAGTGAAACTTAAAATTACATACTACACATGCTACGCAAATTCATTAGAATTTTTTTTATTATTTGCTTCCCTTACAAATGCATTATTTATTGCAAAGTGTGAAACACAAAGGAGATCAGGCATTTCTCATCAGCTTCAGTGTTTCCTTTCTGCATAGAAACATGCTGCACCACTTTACACTCAGTCGCAGGGAGCTGTATAACTGAGGTTACACGAACCACAAATCTACCTAAAATGTAACAGCGCACTGTATTCAAGAAGGCTACATTATAGGTAAAGAAGGATCTACAGAAGTAGTGCGGGGCAACAGGATCGTGGCATCTGTAGGTTTGGAGGTGGGCGGGTGGTACAGCTTTAAAGCAAGGATGAGATGGAGTGGGTAAGTGAGGGGCAATAAAGGATTTTACTTTTATTCTTGTATGAACTTGTGTGGTGACTGGTGACAAAGGTCACCTCAGCAAACGGGATTATAAGAGTATAACTATCGTGCGTATTTCAATATAAAAACTTAAGATATCGGATCTTCTCATGTCCACAGACCTACGAGTTACGTTTTGTTTCTTTGGATTAAGCCATTCCTCCTCTACCACAAGTCATATATATAATTAGCACATTAGAGAAATGACAGATGCTTCGATACATGAAATGGATGAGAATTATACAATGTGAATAGTTGGTGAAACAAGTAAGGAAGAACACTTTTAGGATAATTGTGAAAATGAGTTAATTGTTAATACATATAGGTGTTTCTAAAGGGCCGAACTGGCTGGAGACATGCACAAATGAAAAATTGGGTCAATCGGTTACTTAACTTAATGACTTCATAAGAATCAGCCAGAGGCATAGCTATCAATTGTGCACCAGGTGTAGTGGAAGAGGGGCTCAGAGGTTTGAGGGACCGACTTGACCATATTTAAGTAAATCTTTTAAAATCCATCTGACTTTGAGGGGACCCATTTCTCTTGCTTCTAGAGCCATCCATGACACCCTTGCTATGCCACTGGGACCAGCAAAGAGCCACCTATTGGCTGACAATAAAACTACATGACGAACAACTAAACCACCACGACGTCGGCTGAAAATAAATGATGAGGTGCAATCCAGGCATGCCCCAAATCTGAAGATCCTAAGGTCGTAGAATGTTATGACAGTGAAGCCTTAGCTGAAATGGGATTCGAATTGCAATACACTGAAATTAACTGAGACCGATCTGTCCCAAATTTAGCTCATATTGGAAGGGATGGTCTGGAATACACGAAAATTAGTGACATGAGTGATTTTGGAAAAATGTAATATACGTAGTTGAAATGTCTAACAAAATCTCGAAATTATGAAGTTTGACCATTGAATTTGCAATTGAATTTGAGGAGACGGGTGTTTATTCTTAAATCATGTTAGACTCATGGTATGAGAAACACAAATTAGAGAGAATTTGGAATGTGGAAAAAGGGGTGAAAAACCTGTGCATGTATTTGTGTTTGAGTGTAAGCCCACAACCATACACTTGTATAGAATCCGTTATCCCAAGCTTAAATGATGCCATAAAGCATTTAAATAATGCAAACATTGTAAGTATTTGTTCTTGCTTAGGTTTTTTAAATTCATTTTTGGTTTGCCCTTATAGACAGGCACACAACACCATCACCCACAGAATGTCCACGCACCTCACACAACACACCACTACATATCATCACACATATCACCACACACTCCACCCCACACATCACCTACACCACCCCATGGCACAGCAAAGACACCCCAGGTTCTCGGAGGAGGAGCTCAGGGTCATGGTGGAGGAAGTCCTCCGGGTAGAGCCACAGCTATTTGGATCACAGGTGCAGCACACCTCCATTGCAAGGAAGATGGAGCTATGGCGAAGAATAGTGGACAGGGTCAACGCAGTGGGACAGCACCCAAGAAATCGGGAGGACATCAGGAAGAGGTGGAACGACCTATGGGGGAAGGTGCGTTCTGTGGTCTCACCACTTGGCGGTTCTGCGGACTGGCGGTGGATCCCCACCTCCTCCCCCACAACTAACAACATGGGAGGGGCAGGTCTTGGAGATTTTGCATCCTGAGTGCCTCGCAGGAGTAGGTGGAGGAATGGACTCTGGTAAGTCAAATCTTAACTATTACAACCCCCACCCTACCTGCATGCTATCACATACCCCCACCCTCACCCCCAGCACCCAATTCCTCACATATGTCCCAATATCACAAACCACCCATACCAACACCAAGCCCTGCATGCAACAACAAAGCATGGACAACCATCACTAAAGCATGCCCACTGCACATACCCATACAACCCCCTAAACCATCCTCACACAAGGTCTCACACAGGAATGCAAGCACTGGGGTACACGGCCACCCACCCATTGCACACCATGACACACACAGATGTAATAACCATCTTTTTATACCCCTGCAGGACCCCTACCCAAAGTCACCGGACAGGAGGGTCCATACATGTCCACACCACCAACATAAGAGGCCCACAGTGATGACAGCACCTCTGTCCAACTGGATCTAGATGACCAGCCCGGACCATCGGGGACCTCTGGACAGTCCGTTCCCATCACACAGTCACAGGCCACTACAGACCTTCCACCCTCTGGAAACACCAGAACAGCACCCACCCAGCGGGCCCACACGTCAATCAGCTGTGTGTCCACCACTACAGGGAACCCAGGATAACCCACCACCCCCAACAACAACAGGGACCTGGGGGCAGTGGCAGTGGGCACACGGTCCAGGGGATGAAGGCCCAGGAACACAGGGGAACTGGGAGGGCTGCTGTGCGACAGGGGGCAGACAGGCCAAGGGAACCCACTCTCCATGAGGCCCTCTCCTCCATCATGGGAGCCTACCACCACTCCCAGGAGACGATGGCAAAGGTACTGGCCAAGTCTCAGGAGACCCAGCGCCTGCAGGAGGAACAGTATATGGGCTTCAGGGAGGAACTCAGAACCATCAGCTCCACCCTGGGCACCATCGTAGGGGTGCTGAAGGAACTTGTGAAAACCAGGAGGGACACTGTGGCACTACAAGGGGCCCCTGACACTAGCATGAACTGCCCACCACCTCTGCCAGCGCTAGTGGACAGGAGGCACCGCTACAGGACCACCACACCAGCACCCCACCCCCTGCAGAGGGAGAACCACCCCGCAAACGGTCCCTGAGATTCAGGACAAAGACAGAGCACGATGCCAAGACCCCCGCCAAGAAATGAGACCACCCTGATTGTCATCCTACTGTCCCACTTTGTCAACCTGTCCATACTGAAACTGCCCCAGCTCCACTTCCTATGCCCATATGGGCAATGCACCTGTGAGACTAATAGACTGGACTCTGCCATGGACATTCCTCCGCCATCACCCCTCACCATTTCACTACCCCCTCCAATATCGAGCACTTAAATAAACACACCTAACGCACAAAACAATCTGGAGTCTGTCTGTGATTTCGAAATAGTGTATTAGCAATTACAGTGACAAAATGTTCTTTCAATTGTAATGTCAACATACCTATGTCACACAGCTCTAGTCCATGAGGAATCTAAGCAGATGTCACACAGTGGGACCCACATCTGTGAAATCGTAAGGGAAAGTGAGAACTCAGTGACCATACACTGGGTGAAAACGACACACAGTAGAGAGGTAGTAGTGTCAAAGTACATGTAGTAGGCAGCTCTGTATTCTTACCTGTGTCTCACTGGAAATATTGCTGGATCACTGAGTCCCTGTTGTGTATGTCTTCTTCCCCTGCTTCCTCGTCTTCACTGTCCACAGGCTCCACAGCTGCAACAACACTGCCATCTGGACCATCCTCCTGCAGAAAAGGCACCTGTCGTCGCAAAGCTAAGTTATGAAGCATACAGCAGGCCATGATGATCTGGCACACTTTCTTTGGTGAGTAGAATAGGGATCCACCTGTCATATGCAGGCACCTGAACCTGGCCTTCAGGAGGCCGAAGGTCCGCTCGTTCACCCTCCTAATTCACCCATGGGCCTCATTGTAGCGTTCTTCTGCCCTTGTCCTGGGATTCCTCACCGGGGTCAGTAGGCATGACAGGTTGGGGTAACCAGAGTCACCTGCAAATGGTGAGGGACAACTGTTAGACACGCACTAACCTGGAGGGATATCCCCAGACCCAGACAACCATTCCCACTGACTTGCTTCCAAATGCTCACCTAATAGCCACACACGGTGCCTCTGGAGTTGACCCATCACATAAGGGATGCTGCTATTCCGCAGGATGTAGGCGTCATGCACTGAGCCAGGGAACTTGGCATTCACATGGGAGATGTACTGGTCTGCCAAACATACCATCTGTACATTTATCGAATGATAACTCTTCCGGTTTCTGTACACCTGTTCACTCCTGTGGGGGGGGACCAAAGCCACATGGGTCCCATCAATGGCACCTATGATGTTGGGGATGTGTCCCAGGGCATAAAAATCACCTTTCACTGTAGGCAAATCCTCCACCTGAGGGAAAACAATGTAGCTCCGCATGTGTTTCAGCAGGGCAGACAACACTCTGGATAACACGTTGTAAAACATAGGCTGGGACATCCCTGATGCCATGGCCACTGTTGTCTGAAAGGAACCACTTGCAAGGAAATGGAGCACTGACAGCACTTGAGGGGGGATTCCTGTGGGATGGCGGATTGCTGACATCAGGTCTGGCTTCAACTGGGTACACAGTTCCTGGAATGTGGCACGGTCAAGCCTGGAGGTGATAATCAAATGTCGCTCCTCCATTGTCGACGGGTCCACCAACGGTCGGTACACTGTTGGATGCCGCCATCTCCTCACATGTCCCAGCGGACGGTGCCCATGAAGGACAACAGCTATCACAGAGTCAAACAACTCAGAGGTACGTACCCACAGTTTACACAGAACACCTATCATACACAAAAGATGGCCTGTATGTGTGTTGAGTCTAGGCCTAGGTAAGAGTGACGCAGTTGGAAATGAAGCCATGTGGGCCCATGAAATGGCGGCTGCCTGACCTGTAAAGTGGGACAATGGGATGTGAGGTAACTGCGCTGGCGTTGTACACCATTGCGGTAGGCGGTCAAAGACCGCGGCGCAATGCTGCATTGGTTAACATTGGACCCTATGGGTCCCAGGAGCCAATGGGATGTACGCCGGCGGTGACGGTACGCACCGCTGCGGACGTAACCGCCATTTTCTATCACTTGATACCTGATCTTCGACAGGAGAGGACCTACACTGCAAGTGCTGCTGTGACCTCAGTCTGGAAGAGACAATAGCGCAAGTGTCTGGGGAAAGGACCCCTGCCTTCACATCGGAGGAGTTGGAGAAACTTGTGGATGGGGTCCTCCCCCAGTACACGCTACTCTACGGTCCTCCAGACAAACAGGTAAGTACACTGGGAGCATGCTGTATGGGCTATGCCTGTGTGGAGAGGGCTTGATGTAAGAAGGAAGAGGGGAGAGTGCTGCATGCACGAAAGATGGTGAATGCATGTGCCACATGGCAAGGGTAGGGATGGGGGCCAATCACTTTGACGGTGCAGTAGGTAATAACTACTCTTTTTCCCCTGTACATTTCATGTAGGTCAGCGCCCACCAGAAGAAAGATATTTGGCGTGCCATCGCCAAGGACTTCAGGACCCTGGGGGTCTACCACAGATGGAGCACCCACTGCCGGAAAAGATGGGAGGACATTCGCCGATGGAGCAAGAAGACGGCGGAGGCTCAGCTGGGGATGGCCTCCCAACGTGGGAGGGGTGCCCGTCGCACCATGACCCCCCTGAGGTTCAGAATCCTGGCGGTGGCCTACCCGGAGTTGGATGGGCGCTTGAGGGCATCACAGCAGACACAAGGGGGTGAGTACACTCTCATTCTGCTGACTTTGCGCGCAGTGGAGGTGTCTGGGTGGGGGAGGAGAGCTGTGGGTTTCCCTAGGCCAGGGCGAGTTCCGTAGGCAAGGCCCCTCCGTATGTCAGGCCATGTGGTACCCCAGCCCACCTCTGTAGAGTGCCAAGTACAGGTGGTCATGCCCCTGTGTCATCTATGTGTGCAGAGGTCGTCCATAGCCTTGTTGGCCATTTCCCAGAAATTGAACAGTGGAGCCCAAGAGCGCGGCGTAGTGCAGGGGGCTTCTGTGTCTGTCGTGTCCGCCAACGGTAGCAGTAATGCATGCACTCAACATGTCTTTATTCTGTCTCCCCCCCCCTTTTTGTGGTCTCCCTGTTCTTGTGTGCATTAGAATCATCAGGCGGAGGAGCAGTGACAACGGAGCATGAGGGAGCTGCATCCCACATGGCCCGGGAGGGCAACACTATGGAGTCTGAATTCACCAGTGGGACGGAGGGCGAGGGGAGCTCCACGGTGGGGACAGGAGCTGACACCAGCGACACGGACTCGTCCTCTGATGGGAGCTCCCTTGTGGTGGCAGCAACATCTGTGCCCCCTGCATCTACAGCTACAGCCACCACCCCCCCTACCAGCACCGCCCTCCCAGCAGCCCCTCAGCCTTCGCCCCGTGCCCGCTCACCCAGGAGGGTGGGCATCACCTTCGCCCCAGGCACCTCAGGCCCTGCCCCATTCACCCCTGCTGCCCTCAGTGAGGAGGCCATTGACCTCCTCAGGTCCCTCACTGTTGGGCAGTCTACCATTTTGAATGCCATCCAGGGTGTAGAGGGGCAGTTGCAACAATCCAATGCATTCCTGGAGGGCATTAATTCTGGTCAGGCGGCCCTTCACCGATCTTTTCAGACTCTGGCCTCAGCACTGATGGCAGCCACTGTCCCCGTTTCTACCCTCCCCCCTCCAACTTCCTCAACCCCGACCCAATCCCCTGTACCTCAGCCTATCCCAAGCACACCTACAGACCAACATGCACACACGTCAACACACAAGGGAAGCTCAGGCAAACATAAGCACCACACATCCCACAGGCACTCACGCAAGCATCACACACATGCAGACACACCAACATCCACTGCCTCCACTGTGTCCCCCTCCTTCTCGTCTCCCTCCTCCCTCCCAGTCTCGTCTACACTCACACCTGCATGCAGTACCTCTACAGCCACTATGTCCCTCTCCAGCACACCCACCACCACAACCCGCTCACGTGCAGTCACCACCCCCACTACCATTCACACGTCCCCTCTGTCCTCTCCCAGTGTGTCTGTGACGCCCCCTCCGAAGATACACAAATGCAGGCACACACCCACCCAACAGCCATCCACCTCACGACAGCCTCCAGCGCATACACCTTTACCCGAAGTCACCAAACGTACACCTCCTACAACCACCACCTCTTCCTCCACTCCCAAAGGAGGCCACCGCCAGCACCAGCCCAGCTGCCCAGGAGACCACGCTAGCACCAGCCCAGCTGCCCAGGAGGCCACCGCTAGCACCAGCCCAGCTGCCCAGGAGGCCACTGCCAGCACCAGCCCAGCTGCCCAGGAGGCCACCGCCAGCACAAGCCCAGCTGGGCCATGAAGGACCGCCAGCAAAAGGCCCGTTGGGCGATGAAGGACCACCAGCAGCTGAGACCCTGCAATGGAGACCGCCATCTGAAGCAGAGCTGAACAGGGCACCGCCATCTCAAGCAGCGCTGAACAGGGCACCGCCATCTCAAGCACCGCTGAACAGGGCAGTGCCATCTCAAGCACCGCTAGCCCATGAGCGGCAGGGGCACTGACGCGACTGAGTCCGTCACAGGGTGTATGATGCATTCTGAGCACCATGCCCCCTCCAGAACCAGTGGAGACTGACATCCACTACCTCTGTCCTTAACAGGAGGATGAAGCACTCTGGGCACCATGTCCCCTCCAGAACCAGTGGAGACTGACATCCACTACCTCTGTCCTTAACAGGATGAAGCAGTCTGGGCACAACGCCCCCTCCAGAACCAGTGGAGATTCACATCCACAACCTCAGTCCTTGGCAGGATGAAGCACTCTGGGCACCATGCCCTCTCTAAAACCAGTGGAGACTGACATCCACTACCTCTGTCCTTAACAGGATGAAGCACTTTGGGCACCATGCCCCCTCCAGAACCAGTGGAGACTGACATCCACTACCTCTGTCCTTAACAGGATGAAGCAGTCTGGGCACAAAGCCCCCTCCAGAACCAGTGGAGACTGACATCCACTACCTCTGTCCTTAACAGGATGAAGCACTCTGGGCACAAAGCCCCCTCCAGAACCAGTGGAGACTGTCATCCACTTGTGAGAATGTGGCTTTGCACTACCCAGGATTGAACAGTAGGCAACCCACCCACTGTAGAGACTTGAGAGACTGTGTCTTTGCACTCCCCTGGATGGAACAGTGGGCAACCCACCCACTGTATAGACTTGAGAGACTGTGGCTTTGCACTCCCCAGGATTGCACAGGACAACCCACCCACTGTAGAGACTTGAGAGACCGTGGCTTTGCACTCCCCAGGATGGAAGAGTGGGCATGTGGCCCCCTCGTGGATTTGGCATCGTGCACTCAACAGGGCTGAGGTGCCCCCCTTTCCCTCCCCCTGAGGTGCCTGTTTTCTTGCTCTCTGATGCCCCTGCAGTGTTCTCTCCGTCATGGTCCGGGATCTTGTGTGGGCCTCGCCCATACCGTGTGGTCCCAGTGTTCCACGGACTATCTTAGTGCACTACCTGGACTACTATGCTTAGTATATATTTTGTACATGGTGGATATATATATTTCTGGCTACTTGTTTTTAATATATTACAAAGGTTACACTAATTTTCTATTGTCTTTGCATTCTTCCGGGGGGTTTGGAGGGTGTTACTGTGATGTATAGATTTGCATTTGTGTGTGTTGTAGTGGGTGAGGGTGGGGGTGTTGCGTGTGTGTCCCTGTTTTTTCCCTCCCCCCTCTCCTGTGTCGTAGGTGCAGTACTCACTGTGGTCTTCGCCGCCGGCATTCATGCTCCTGGTAGAGGAGCAGGAAGACTATCGCAGGGAGAATTTGGAGTTCTGGGTCCATGGTGTCCTCCTTCCTCATGGGGTGTGTAGAGGTGAGCGTTTTCCCTTTGAAATTCCTGTTTCCGCCGTGTTTTTATCCACGGTGAATCCGCCCCGGAAAAGGTGGCGTATTGGCCTGTCATAATAGTGTGGGCGGTACATTGTCCTCCGCCTGTCTGTTGGCGGTGACCGCTGCGCTGTTTGTTTGTACCACCGTGGCGGTCTGAGTGTTAAAGTGGCTGTCTTTGTTGGCGGTTTCCGCCACGGTCGTAATTGCAATTTTTTTACCGCCGGCCTGTTGACGGTTTTACCTCCGCTTTAACACCGTCCGCCAGGGTTGTAATGACCACCAAAGTCTTGCGACTTAACATGAGCATTGCATTTCACCACGGCAATTTCAAGGGGTAACTGAATCGCATGCAACAAATCCTTAATCTGTTTGCCATTTTTCACTGGAGAACCAGAAGAGGTCATGAAACCTCTCTGTGACCACAATTGGCCAAAATCATGTACAATGCCGAATCCATATCTGCTGTCAGTATAGATAGTGATTTTCAGGTTTTCAGCTGCGTGGCATGCTTTAGTAAGGGCAATTAATTCTGCCACTTGTGCGGAATACACTCTTTCGAGCCAGGAAGCTTCAATAATGCCAGCTATTGTACATACAGCATAACCGGCTCTCAGTATTCCGACTGAGTCTCTCAAACAGGATCCATCAACAAACATAATGCAGTCATTTTCTTTCAACTGCATGTCTTGAATGTCAGGTCAGGGTTTGGTACATAATTCTGTTACCTCAAGACAATCATGCTCCACCTCCTCCGAGTTACTAATCTCAGTATTTTCAACAGAAAGTAGAGTTGCCGGGTTCAATACAGTACATCTCTTTAAGGAGACATTTGGCGAACCCAAAATAATTGTCTCATATCGGGTAAGTCGGGCATTTGTCATGTGCTGAGTTTTAGTTCGGGTCAACAGAATTTTAAAGGAATGTGGAACCATTACTGTTAAGGGATGTCCCATCACTATGCCTTCACACTGTGTGAGGCTTTGACCAACTGCTGCAACTACACGCAAACAACCCGGTAAGGCCGCTGCGACTGGGTCCAAGGTAGCTGAAAAATATGCTACAGGACAGTTTGCACCTCCATGGACCTGTTTCAAGACCGACAAAGAACAAGCATCACGTTCATGACAAAACAATAGAAAAGGCTTCATGTAATCAGGCGTACCCAAAGCTGGTGCCCTGCACATGCACTCTCTCAATTCCATGAATGACTCAAGCTCTTCCTTGGATAGGGTCATGGTATACTGTTCATCCTTAGTCTCTTTGCCAGTCAGCTTTATCAATGGTTTAGAGATAATTGAGAAGTTGGGAATCCACTGACGACAGTAGCCACCATTCCCAAAAACATTCTGACATCTCTCTTTGTTGTTGGGTGGTTCATCTGCAGAATAGCTGTCACACTTTCCTTTGATATTCTCCTGGACCCTCTCTCAATCAAGTGTCCTAAGTATTTCACCTCTTTTGGACAGTACTGCAACTTCTTTGGGGACACCTTATGTCTGTTCTTTCCCAAATGATTCAGTAAGGCAATTGTGTCATACCTGCAGTCATCTTTTGTCCTGGACGCAATCAGCAAATCGTCAATGTATTGTACTAGAGTCAAACTGAATGGCAGCTCTAGTGACTCCAAGTCCTTCTTCAATATCTGATTAAAGATGGACGGTGACTCAGAAAACCCTAAAGGAATTCTGCCCCAACTGTACACCTTGTCCAGGAATTTGAAACTGAAGAGAAATTGGCTGTTCTTGTGAAGAGGCACAGAAAAGAAAGCTTGTGACAAATCTACAACTGTGAACCATTCTGCATCACATGGAACCTGAAACATAATCACTGCTGGATTTGGCACTGTAGGGCAACATTTTACCACAATCTTGTTTATTTTCCTCAAGTCCTGCACAATTCGAACCTTCCCACAAGGCTTTTTCAGACCCATTATTGGTGAATTACATGGGCTGCTTAACACTTCTTTCAAAACTCCTTGCTTTACAAAATCCGCAATTATTTGCGACACCCGAATAAGGATATCTTGTGCCATGTGGTACTGCGGTACCTGGGGAAACACTGCATTTGGCTTCACTTGTACTTTAACTGGCTCCACTCCTTTTATCAGCCCTACTTCTTTTCCTGTCAAGTCCGACACTTTCTCTGTTACTGTTCCCTGTAACTCAGCTGGTAAGTCAGTCACTGTAAGCATCGGGAATAAGGTTAGCAAAGGGTAATCCTCATTCGCAGTCTCTGTCTCTAACTCTGAGAACTGACCATCATCCCCCTCATCATTACTGTTTGTCTGCACCTCAATTCCATTGTTGGAACAGGTAATCGAACATTTCGTTTTACACAGCAAGGGCCATATGTACTAACACATTTTCCCATAGACACAGAATGGGTAATCCTCGTTGATACATCTGGCCCTAAGTCTCTTCCCAGTAGGGATACGGGACTTGAATCGCAGACTACAAACATATGCTGTCCTTGGAAGTTGCCAATCTCAACTTGCACCGGATCTGTGATCGGGTTTGTCAAATACTGGTTTGCTACTCCTGCCACTCTTATGGTACGCCCTGAAAGTGGCAATTTTGGAACCTCTCTACTTCTGACTGTAGAGTGTGTAGCTCCCGTGTCGAACAAGAATGAAACCTTGTGACCCATCACCTTCCCCTCTACATAGGGTCCTCTCTGGTCTACTTCTAAGGACGCTGCAAGTCTGCATTCTTCACTGTCTGAACTGTCATCCGACCATTCATCATTCATTCCATCTTCACCACACAATGGGAACTGCTGTACTGTATTATTTTGACTCACTACTTCACCTGTGACCTGCTGAGGAAGTATCACCTGTTGCTGTCCCATTGTAGCTAAGGGTATTTGCATTTGCTGTCTAGGTACCATGGGAACCTGCTGTTGTATCTGCTGCATTCGTGCTGGTTGAACACCTGGCATTTGCATTTGCTGCATGGGCTGTAACCCCTGCATCTGAACCAAGTTGTTTTGGAAGTTCTGATTTTGACCTCTCAATTTTGGAGCTCTCACATTTTGAAATGTACCGACATTAGTGCTTTGTTGAACAACACCATCATGCATTTGGGCATTCCCGCTTCCAATGCTCCACGTCCCCGCACGTATGACATGGTGACATCTTTTTCATCCCTTGCACATCATTTTGAACCACAACAGTATTCAAATCTGGACCGCAATTCACAAAACCTCGACCTCGGCCTCTAGGTTGCGCCTGAAACACGTTATTCCCTTGCGGTTGCTATTGTACCATCTGCTGGATTCCATTCCCTTGCATACCTGCCTGTGCTGCCCTTATCTGCATCACCATCACTTTCTGCTTCAATTTTCTCTGCTTCAGCTCAATCTCGTCACTACATTATTTTGCATACTGCAACACCTCATCAGTCGGCTTCGCTTGCCAACAGATCAAATTATTCTTAATCATCTGGCTAACCTCTGGTCTTAGCCCTTCAACAAATCTAAACACGAGATGGTTCATGTCTTTCGGCTCAATAGTTTCAGTACCACAGTAATGTTTGAACGCTTTCAACAACCTCTAATAGTAAGCATGGATTGACTGTTTCACCTCCTGTGAGGTCCGGTCTATTTTCTGCCAATCTGTCACTTTCGGCGACACCTTTTGCTTTAAAAATTCAGTCACTTTATGATAGTACTTCATCACCTCCTCAGATGGTGCTCCGGTCGCCTTATCCCTTGCCGTTTTATTCTATTGGTTTCTCTCTCAATCTGGGGTAATCATTTGTGAAAGACAAAATGTCTCCCCTGGACCACGGTACATGGACTAGAACCCCTCCAGCTGTCTCTCTCATCTGTAACATCTTTACTGTCTCATTGTCCGGTGAAGCTTTATTTGGACTTGATCCCGGACTGTCACATTTCTCCTTATCTCTTTTCTTTGCACATCTGCCTTCCCACTTTTCTAAGGCCCCCCAGATCTGCGCACTCTGCAGTATTTCCTTAAGATGCGCTTTTATTCCATCCGACCTCATGTGATCAAAATCTTTGGAGTCGAAGTCTAGTCGGTAACTTCTCTTCAAATGTTTAGTATTCTCAATGTCAATATGGTACTTGTCTGCTAGGTTCGCCAACCTCTGGTGCACCTTGCCCACTTCTTTAGTAATCCTGGGGCACAGATACCTTAACTCTGCTTCGGTGTACGATTCTAATCTGTTTACCCCTATTGTCCCTTCCACTAGTTCAGCCGCTTCCACACCCAGTCTCACAAAGTTCAGGTACTCATCTTTCTTGGACCTTTCTGGCTTCTCTGCAGTTACTGCAGTCTTTTGTGAAGCATAGGTAAAGTATGCTTCTCGCAATTCAAGACATCCATGATTGATGTTTTACTTGAATTTCTGATTTATTGATAAATCCTCAGGGAAAGAAACTCCATCCACAGTAGGTCCAGTCTTTATCCAGCCTTCACCTCTCCAACTATCATCTACATGGAACACTCAGTCCAGAAGAGACAAAGATGTTCTCAGTTGGAGGGGAAGACGGACTAGGCCAAATATTACTATGCAAACCATAAAATACAAACAATAAAATATACACAATAACATTCTCATGACATACTACAATATGTCTTTTCTAACCACTCATTTAACTGTTGTACCGTAAAACCCTGCAGTGAAATATTCTCTGCATGCATCATTGGCGACTGTGAAGCATTCGTACTTATTGTCTGTGGGGTTAGCACACCTAGCCCTGCCAGTCTCATTGCCTCCAACGGGGCTTCAACGGGCTAAGATCTAGCAAAGACCTTGGTCTTTCGACTGATTGCTTTCCCTGGGCCATTAACTGGGGAGTTCCTATGGACCCTCCTCTTATTGCATTTTCGGTCATTACTCCCTGATCACACATACCAGGCTTGCCTTGCGCATACAATGGCACCGGTGGAACCAACAGTAATTGGCAATGATATGGCAGCTGGTGTCTGCCTGGTCCGAAACACCGCGGAGCAGCAACTCCAAAAGTTTGATTCTCTGAAGCCGGGGCAGGTACTAATGGAGGTCCTGCTGCTGGATTATACCCTGGTATCAGCTGTTGCTGCGGCAGCAATTGTGGAGTTGGCTCAAGCTGCACTAACCTCGATTTTGTATATATAGGGTCAGCCGGCACTATCAGATTTGTAGTAGTCTCTAGTACTGGGACATCTGGATAGATTCTCTGTATCCTCTGCGGTGGAGGTTGCAACTATATCTGCATGTCTGGCGCAGTGGGTACACTGACACCATTATGTATCAAACCCGAATCACTAGTCTGTACTGTGTCGGTAACTCCCTTCTCCTGCGTCTGGTTCCCAGGATCCGCACTAGTGCTCGGAACATTGTCGCTTACCGCATAAGGTGGCGGGCGATCATGTAATATCTGATTTAGGAATTCTTCATCGTCTGAATCGTCTTCTTCTATCCAAGATCTCTTAGGGGGTCATTTTCACCATGGCGGTACGAGACCGCCAGGGCTAAAATGACGGAAGCACCGCCAACAGGCTGGCGGTGCTTCCTGGCCTATTTCGACCGCGGCGGAAGTGCTGCGGTCGCACCGCCGGGGCCGGCGGTATTCCGCCAGATTTGCCCCGGCGGTGATAATCCGCCTCGGCAGCGCTGCAGGGGATTACGAGTCCCCGACCGCCAGCCCTTTTCTGGCGGTCTGAACCGCCAGGGAAATGCTGGCGGTACGGGGAGTCGTGGGGCAGTGGCATGGGCAGTGCAGGGGCCCCCTGACAGGGCCCCATGCGGCTTTTCACTGTCTGCTATGCAGACAGTGAAAAGCGCGACGGGTGCAACTGGACCTGCCCGGCGGTTACAGCTTGGCGGGCGGCGGTAGCCGTCCGCCAAAGTTGTAATGACCCCCTTAGTCTCTTTAGGCTTACTAGAGTCTTTATCTGTCCTACAGATGGCTTTCTTCCCCTGCGTCTCATCTTCCTGTGCTATTGCTGGAAACAATTTAAGTCTGTCAACTATTCCCCGTCTCCACATTTTGCTCTCATTATCCCATCTACCTTCAGCTAAAGTCTTTTCTGCCCTTTTTATTCTCCTCTCGAATTTCTGTTGTCTCTGTTTAATAGCCATTAAATCCCAAATTGCTAAAGCTTCGTACTGAGCTGGCCTCGGAGGTGGCTTTTGTACACTTAACATCCACCTCAAATTCTCTAGAACTCTGGTATTTAACGTTCCGTGTTCCGGAAACCCCAAACATCCCTCTTTTTCTGTCAGTTTGCGCCACCATTTCATCCATAAGCAAGGTGCTTATAAGCTGGAGTACCCTCAGGCGGTGTAGGCTCCCCTTCACTCGCCATAGTGTATGCGTCTCCTTTCAGAGCACTCTTAAAAGCTTTGATAAAATTCATCTTTGCGTCTTTTCTTTTGTTGTATTTAATCAGAAAGTGACTTTAATTCCCAGGACACTCTTCACCCACCTTTCTCAACCTATTGCCTCTCACGGACGGCAGCCAATCCGTGCGCGACCCCTCTCGGCAACTGACCATTCTCAGCGCGGCACCGCTGTCGTCACACTCACACACTCTGCAGCTGACAAAGTCTTGCGGCTTGTTCGCCCCTCACTAGATTCACACCAAACTAATGCAAAATTACTCCGGGATGTTTTAACAACAACAACTCAAATTTGCTGGTTTACTACAGGAAGGGTACACATTTGCTTCAGAACTTTACAGAGATTTCACTTGAAGCCTCGGCCGCTACTCTCTCCTTCTCAGTTCCCACACCGCCAAGCAGAATTTTACCTGCAAATCCTACTCTCGACTTGTCAATGGTTTGTTCTAGTGCACTTTAGAACTTGCCAAATCTCCATCGAAGGTTTCACTCAAACAATTGACTCAAACTCGACTTTTCAACCACGCACGATTGACCTAATTAAACCGCACAAATTACAACATAACCCCAAGTGTCTCCTACACTTTTCAATATACTCCGGAGTCTTAGACCGCGATGGGTCCATACATTACCAACCAACCATGTGGATAATTTTGAGCACAAAGCGCCACACTCATATGAAGTACACCGACTTCCCCACTCTCATACTGCGGAGTACGCCCACTCCTACTAAAACAACATTTACCTGGCCTAAATACACACAAACTCCACAAATCACCTGCAAAATGCATAAGCTGAGCAAGCGCAAATCCTACACCACACATGCTAAAACGCTGAGAACATCCCCAACTCACTTAGGCAGGCTCCGAGATCGCAGGAAAGTCATGGTGAATTTAGAAACACATCATATCTCCAATTTGCATTATCTCAGAAAAACAATCTAAAAAATAATTCTCCTTCCTAGGGCCCCAAAGGGCCAAACTGTCACTCTGCTACCAGAACTGTTAACGTGTCCCTTTATGATAATTTATTACACATCAGGACTCGTTTTAGGCCAATGAATCTTTTGACCCAGTTGAGAGACACCTTAGGACGAGATAGTTAATCAATGCGTCAATCAATATGTCAATAATGTCATCAATATTTATTATCACAATGCATTTCACTTTAGTCAAAGACATTTATCAACTCAAGACACCACCACCATAACCTTGCAGTCATGAATAACCACACCAGTTTAGTAGAATTTTATGAGTTTTATCCCCTATTAGTTACAATTCTAAAAGTAGATGCGTTAATCTCATAACCAAGAAACAAAACAGCATAGTCACGATATGGCAACTCTGATAAAATGTAATTAAAGCAAGAATCGCAAACATCAGAACATAACACGGCGCGTACATAAATCAACTTTAGCAGAGTGTCATCAACGCGTCAGTTCAACAAAGCATAGATTCAGTTGTTTGTCTATTTGCGTCAATTTTAATGAACCCCTGTCCTATCCACTGATTAGCATTAGCATGTTGGGCTTCATGCAAAACAATTTAGAATTTGGAAAACATCTAGCTACGGTCCCTGTCAAAAGTAAGCAGTTGGTACCTAGAAAGGAAAAGAAAACAGACAAATCACAGTTGTATTGTCATAGTTACCCTCCAAGGTTTAGGTCAGCGCACAGGATCAGTCTTTGTCTTCAGGACATCAGTTGATTCGCCATCAGTCAAAACTCAGCTCTGGGGCGAAAAGGGGCACTTCCCTCAAAAGGAGGTAAAGTGTAAAGTGGATAATCTAAGGACAAGGATGGTTCTAAGCAAACCAATAAGTCACCAAACAGAGTGACAAAGTTTCTGGATAAAATCAATAGCATTCCCTAACCCACCCCATGGCTCCCCGGGTCATGGGTTTTTATCACTTTTTTGTTGTGCATTTCCCTAAAATTCTATTGGACATTTGTTATACCCCACTATCTTTATCCTATTGGAGAACAGATTATGTTATTATTCTTTCACCCCATATTATTTTACAAGCTTCTCATTGGTTCTTATGTTCGATGTCTTCAAAGGTAGCACGTCCGGTATGATTTCATTTTTCTGTAATTCTTTGCACATCTTTTGGTCAGTAGCTCCATTGTCTTCACCGGTTTGAATGACCTTGTACATTACATTAATCTACACTGTTGCATTTTGTCTAATATCACTCTACAAGCAATGAAGAATTTGTGAGAACGGGTCTACTATAGTTACATTCAGCTTCTAGTTTGAAGAAAACAAGGGGTCATGTCCTTTTGCGAGTCAGCACACTGCAAGATAGGAAAAATACATTAAATTTGAGAGCCAAGCAGCTAAGCTTCGGCTCATGCTAACTTAAGACCTACAAGGATTTCAGCACAATATTCAATAATACAATCATTAATAATTATTATAAACTTATTCAGTATAACAATTTATAAACATTTTAGTTATCATTATTAGTCTAAATATACATTAGCGGCCACTCCCCGTGGTCACATTTCAGGTGCACGTTTAAACAAAATACATTAATACAATTATTTAAGCGGCATTATCACACATTAGTTCATAAGCATTTTATGTTAATATAGATTATATAAGCTACGCTCTCCCATGAGTATAAGCCATTTCAACATATTTTGAGGAGAGAGAGCAAGCACTTGCTCACGTTTACCACTGCTAACCAGTGATAGAGTACAAAAGCCCCAAAAAAACGAATTCACCGAAAATGGAGGAGTGAAGGCGAAAAGTCTTAGGGTGACCCTGCAGAAGGGCCAAGTCCAACATATCTAATCTCCCTTCTTATTCAGTGGCTTTACTCACTGTTCTTTGTTTGTTTTGACTTTGGAGCATTTTACCCTTAATGTTTTCCGAGTGGTGACTTGTGTCCTTCCACTGTTTGCATTCAGGAGCACTATTTATTATTTTACCTGTAGCACTCCAATGGAGTGCCCATGTTTTCTTGTTCTCCCATTCAGCCCTCTGTGTTGCTCCATCCCCCCCCACACCCATTTTCCTGCTTCCCTCACAGGCCAAGATTCTTTTTAGTTTTAGTTCCTTGACCTCACTCCTAATTGCCCCTCCCCATCCCTCTGCTCCTGCTGCATTGGTAAACAGCATTAACAAAGCCAATAGACCTATATTGCTTTTTAAAAGGTGAGATCGACTGGCTTTGCCAGTGCTTGTTTGCTTTGTGGTTGTAATGATTAAATACTTTAGTAGAAATGTAATTAAACGCTGCCTGGTTTGACTGGGTCTCTATGGAGACTTTGGTTTAATAAAATAAATGCAAATTAATTAATACAACGCCTGAGGAACCTCGTTATCCCCTCGAAAGTCTGACAGTGGTGCTGTTCTCAGAAAAATCATTAGTAAAGGCAATAAATGAAGCTTCTTAAGTTATCAGTATAATACCTGTAGTTAACATTTTAACACCCTGCAGTAATCCCACATAAAACAGATTTATAACAGTGGATGTGACTCTCGTTCTCTTCCAGACACAATAACATTCATAAGCCATGGCTCTCATCTAAATGACCCTAAGTCTGAGGGACAACTTTTAAACTTTTTCATTTTGGGATACTTATAAAGGGTATACCTCCTTGGCTGATATTAGCCAATACTACAGAAGACACCGTCCATGTAAAGGAAACAAGGAGAGGATGTGCACAAGACATATAACCCTGTGAGCATTTCCAGAAAGCCAGAAATAAGGGACAGCTTAGGGAAAGGTCACAAGACTAGCTTTCTACAGGCACGATTGGACTGGCCTCATGGGGCACAGGAATACCTCGAGTTGACTGAGTACCAGGGACTGCTTTTAGGTATGAATGGAATGGTTTGACCATCAGCTACCCTGCATAACAGCCAGTCCTGATGGAGCACATACAATGTTTTTTTAGACAAATATATAATTTATCCACTGCCCCTCCCCACTGCCCCCAAATAATCGTTGTGAAGATAAAATTCAGTCAGTACAATATGAGATTGGTACAAACATATTTTCGGTGGATGAATTGAGCTCACAAGCCACCATTACCTACATGTCATGTGCTACTACTGGTGAAAGGAACAGCCATTGTAAACCCACGTGATATAGGATGACAAACTGAAACAATTCAGTTTACAAGTTTCGAGTGAAGCCACGTGGACTTAATAGTAAACTGTTCTTTCAATTTAAACACTTGTTATGGAAATGACTGACCTCTGTAATCAAAGATCTTTCTAGCATTATAGATTAAAATGTTGCTATGAGGACTGATGTGTGTTTGAAATGGTCAATACAGAAAGCACACTGAAGTGCATTCGCACACTAACTTCCTTTGTTGCTCAGTATCTGTTACCCAATTGACGGGACTAATGTATTACTAATGGATTGTTTCTCAGATTACAAGCTGCACTGCTGCTGCTGCGTTCATGTCAGTGGCATGTGCATCTGCAGTGTTGCATGTACAACCATGATGGTGCTCCAACCATACTGCTTCTGAGTTGTTGGAATATGCGGAGCACCATAAATAACACTGTAAAGCCCCAGTTTTGAGATTGGAGCGGCATCCCTTTGTGGGATATCCGGTGTTGTCTTCGCAACTAGGACACTTGGGAGCAGGAACACTAGATTTGTTTTAACCTGCCAGAATATCTGGCCAGTAAAACCAACGTGGAATGAGCTCCAAATGCAACTTTGTCCAGTTCCCTGGCCTCCACCTGATCTTGTTTGAAGGCAGCTCCTCCTACCAAGCCTTATTCCAATTTTCCCTTGGCCACTCTATCCACCCGTACTGCCCCCCACCAGCTGCATGCTCACTGCGCCCCATGCCAGAGAAGGTCGTATATGTTATTATTAATCTGCATATAATTGGGAATTCTGAGCGGAATTCTGGGCAGAAAAATCTGAACTCTCAGTTTTTCCCCAAGCCAAGGTTGTAATTTCCGAATAGGGAGATTTAAGTGCGAGGCTGCCAGCCATAATTGTAATTTCTGGCCACTTAATATTTTTGCACTCTTATACTGATGTCACAGTAAGATATTACCAAATGGTGAATGTGTTCAATAAAGAAAGAAATGCACCTCACATTTCAAGCCCACATGTTTCTGAAATACTGTTTTTAGGTTACGTTGTGGATCCGTGTTGCCCTGACACCTTTGGCATCTTAGGGGGTCATTCTGACCGTGGCGGTAAAATCCACCAGGGCCAACGACCGCGGGAGCACCGCCAACAGGCTGGCGGTGCTCCCATGGGCATTCTGACCGCGGCGGTACAGCCGCGGTCAGAAACGGAAAACCGGCGGTGTACCGCCGGTTTCCTGCTGCCCTGGGGAATCCAAGCTGCGCCGCCATGGGGATTCCGACCCCCATACCGCCATCCTGTTCCTGGCGGTTTTGGCCGCCAGGAACAGAATGGCGGTATGGGGTGTCGTGGGACCCCTGGGGGCCCCTGCAGTGCCCATGCCAATGGCATGGGCACTGCAGGGGCCCCCGTAACAGGGCCCCACAAAGATTTTCAGTGTCTGCCATGCAGACACTGAAAATCGCGACGGGTGCAACTGCACCCGTCGCACCCCTTCCACTCCGCCGGCTCCATTCGGAGCCGGCATCCTCATGGAAGGGTGTTTCCCGCTGGGCTGGCGGGCGGCCTTCTGGCGGTCGCCCTCCAGCCCAGCGGGAAACCCAGAATACCCGCGGCGGTCTTTTGACCGCGCAGCGGTATTCTGGCGGTTCCAGCCAGGCCGGCGGCTTCCGCCGCCGGCCGGGATCAGAATGACCCCCTTAGTGTTTTGATCATCTGAAGGGCGGGTATTTGAGTTGCCTGAAGCAGCAGGCTTGAAGGGGGCCGGTGATGTCCTGGAACTCAGTGTGGAAGGGAAGGTGCTGAGTTTGGGATTCTTCTTCAATCAATAAACTAACACCATGACTTTCTGAAAAGTGGGATTACATGCTTTATAACCAGCTCTTCCCAAGATGGTGTATTATCCATGGAATATTATGTGAAATTTTCAGTCCTATCTGAATCTTTTCCTTGGATGTCTGTTCTCGTTCTGATCATATATAAGGAAACAGTCACAAGAAGATATGTTTGCACGCATTGGTTTACTTAGTTTTTCATCTCACGCTTCACCCCAGCCTGCTATTCCCTCTTGAGTGCGGTGTTACAACTGTGCCTCCAGTAGCTTCAGGGATGTCAGAGCAGCCTGAATTTTCTGCTTTGCTGGATTCCTCTGCGCAGCGGGCACTGACACTCTGCCCATGCAGAAACTTCCTGGTTCCCTGTGCTGCAGCCTTGGGCCACTGTAATGCTTGGCTTGTGGATGTGGACTGGTGTTTGATAGCTGAGGGGTGGCTGAGGATTGTCGTAGAATTTCATATCGGCTCTCCTTGGAGCAGAGGCTGTGTGGAAGAAATTGGGTTACTGGTTGAGGGGAGTAAAACCCTCCTCAAGCAGGAACCATATTACTTGTCAGGGTGAAGTTACAAACAAACCCTAAATTAACCTGCGCCTCAACGCTCAGGTAGCTTGGCACAGAGCAGTCAGGCTTAACTCTGAGGCAATGTATAAAGTATTTGTGCAACACTTTAAACACTAACACAGTGAAGACACACCACTAAAGGATCCCGAACCAGTTTAGAAAAATTGAGTGATGTTTAATAAATAAAACAAGAACAAAATGAGAAAACCCCATCAGTAGAACCAGATATATGCAGGCTTAAAAAATTCAGTAAATGTAGCACTAAAAAGCACAAAGTGCCAACTGTGGCCATTGGGCCATGCTGTACTGGGACAAAGTCACACATACAGGCCAACCATGATGGAGAGCGGGTTGGTTACAAGGACCCAATTGACCTCACTGACCAAAATACTGTAAATCCTTGTTTGCAGCACTTGTGAGGGTCCTCAGCGAAGATATTTCGCACACCCAAAGTGATGCATTGGTTCTGAGATGCAGAGAGGCTGCTGTGAGAAGTTCTGCATCATTGTCGAGGCTGCTGTTGATGAGGGATGCGAGGGCATGCGCCAAGGATGTGGTGTGCAGCGGTGGTTGGTATGAGGCGACGGGCTGCAATGAGGATCTTTAGGACAGAACCGATCCACGCAGTAGCAGCAATATATCGGTTTGGCCTAGGATTGTGACATGCAGCAGTTGAGATACATCGGTTCAGAGCACCCTAGGTCCACTTCGAAGGGTCCAGGACTGGGATGGCACCACTTCCAAGTGTAGGCTCACAGATGGTAGAGTCCAGGTGCTGGGTTCAAGGTTGTTGAAGCCTTCTGTCTTTAAGGCTGTAGTCAGGAGACCAGCTAACTACTTTGGGGTCTTTGGTTCAATGTATGCATGTCTAGTCGTCTTCACCAGGGGAAGAGGGCAGCAGGTCAGACGTGTAGGACAGTAGTCCTTCAGAGCAGCAGTCCAGCAGATTGGCAGTCCTTTCCGCAGCTCAGCTGTCCTTCTTCCTGGCAGAATATCCACAAGTCTGAAGACTGGGTGTCTGAGGTCCAATATTTATACTTGCTGCCCTTCTTCTGGAAGGTGGGAGACACTTCTAGAGGCTTTGCTTTGAAGTACCCAGACATCATGCCATCCCTGCCCTAGTCTCAGACTACTACAGGGGGCATGCAGCCATGGGTGTGGAGGCAGGACACAGCCTATTCAAGTGTAAGTATGGCTGTGCACAGCTACCCCCCTCCTATCCTGTGGTGGCATCCAGGCCCACCTAAGCTCTCTGTTGTGTATGACTGTCTAGGAGGTACACACAACGCCCAACTGTACGCTACACCCAGTCATGTGACCCAGAGGAGGCTGCAGGCACTAAATGGCTAAGGGAGGAAAATGCCAACCATCTAAAAGTACCATTTCCAAAATTATAATTTAAACTGTGACTACCATTAGATAGTATTTTTCATTACTGTTCTAAAGACACAAACATGAACTATTTACCTGCTCCCATTTGAACATTACAGCTTTTTAAATGAAATAAGAATAACTCCCATGTTATCCTATGGTAGAGGTAGGTCTTTCAGTCGTGAAATACTAACTTAAGAGCTTTTAATTACCAGGACATACAAACCTTCAAAGTATATGTTGTACTTTTTGAATACACTGCACCCTGCCCTGTGGGCTGTTTAAGACCTACCCTAGGGGTGACTTAAATGTATTAAAAGGAACATTTGAGTCTGGCAAAAGGTTTATTTTGCAAGGTCCAACTAGCAGTTCAAAAACAGCACAAGCAGGCTGTAATGGCAGGCCTAAGACATGTTCAAAGGGCAACTTAAGTTGGATGGCACAATAAGTTCCGTGGTCCCACTAGTAGCATTTAATTTACAGCCCCTGAGTATGAGTAGTGCCACTTTATTAGAGACTTATAAGCACATTAAATATGCCAGATGGGGTTAAGCCAGTGGTACCATGTTTTAAGAAGTTAGCAAATGCGCTTTAGCACTGGTTATCAGTGGTAAAGTGTGCAGAGTCCGAAGGCCAGCCTAAACCATATCAGCAAAAATGGAGAACTTAGGCAAAATGTTTGAGGGACAACCATCCTACGTCTGACAAGTCCAACAGTGTGGTTCATGCATTGTATAGAAACCTACTTAAATGACCCTGAAGGCCTCTATTGCCAGAAGATTATAGAAAAGTGTTAATCCAGCTCATATTTTACTAATAATCTTGATAAAAGTCGAAGATTAACGCTCTAGAACATTTCCCTCATGGCCTTCCCATTTCACCATGGTGGGTTTGAGTTCCTGCTTCCTGTTTGTCATTTCCTTTATTTCAGGTATATAAGTCAGGCAAACAAAGAAGTCCTTGCGTTTCAACTTAGCATTGCCCTTATCTTATATTTCCTCACTTCAGAAAAAGGAAGAGCATTCAGCCCTAGACAGACACACTTGACAACTTCAACGTAAACTTGTCTGGGCACAGTGGCATTATGGCTGTCTGGAGGAATCAACATTTTCTTGGGCAATCAAGAAGGAAACTCAACAATCATTCTCAGTGTCCAGTCTTTGTAAGATAAATAAATCCACCCAGACTAACCAAGTAAAAGGGTGGGTACACAAGGTAGCATGTGGTATGGAAAAGAGGCTGTAGGGCAACCGGATCCACAAAGAAAAGAGGGAAGGACAGGAGCAACAGTAACCAGTACCATAAGAAAGAAGAAGGTTGGGAACAACCCACTTGAGTGCTCAGGTACTGTAACAGCTTCAGTAACAGTAAGTGTTAACTTTATGCAAAAAGCAGTGATGTCAATTTAAATAGCAAGATGTATACATTGCAGCAAGCCATAGGCCTATCTAATAGGCCTGATTCACAATGCCAGATGCTAAAAAATGTATACAAGCAATGGTGGTTGAAGGCTAACCTTAAGCCATTTTATCTCTACATGGTTTTTGGAGAATTTGTGAAATGAATTCTAGTCACAAAATGTATCTGTAGCAAGAGCTGAAATAGATGTCTGCACCTCTTCTTACCATTAGGTTATGTACTTTAAACATTTTTAATTTAGCCTTCGTCAGTTTTGTATATACTTTAACTCTCAAATAGTTGAACATCTATTTTTAGGTATCTGCTATAGATAGCTTTAGTTGTCTGTTGGCAAAACATGTTGTTGTTTCCCATATATATATATCATATACTTAGAGTCAGCTTTGGGTCAGCCTCCTGCCCATGAATTAACAGCTTTACTGTCTGTGTCACTTACTTATTCATGATTTAGGGTTTGATTTAGAGCTTGCTGGATGGGTTACTCTGTCACAAACTTAACGGTTATTCCATCCACCGTAGCACCATGTCCATAAAATAATGGAATTGTAATACAGTGGACGGGATACAGAGTAACCCTGTCCACCAATATCTAAATCTGGCCCTGAGTCTAAATCAACATATAACATAATAAAACTAACCATTCAAGAAGAACGTTACAGAGAGTCAATAAAAATATCTGACACAGGAACCACATGGTACTCAGATTACACAATCATTAGTCAATTCAAATTTAGCAGATTCAATAATCTTTGTTTGGGTACAGGTACGACCTACAGCTAACCAAATTTGGGAAATACATGTGTGGGGAGGAACAAGTGGGCATAATACAAAAAGGACGAAAATAATTGGGGAAAAGATTAAGTTGGGCTATGGGGCACTAAATAAAAACTAAAGTGTCAGCGTGTTGGAGTTTCTAATCTAAAAGGGCATTTCAAGGATTATTGGCAAAAGACAGAGATGAAGGTACCTCTCCAAGGGAGAAAGCATTCAGGAAATCTTTATCAGCAAAGCCTCTGGACAACAAAGCATCTCCATGCATCAGGAAAGCGTCTGACCAAGACAAGACAAGACAAGGACTGTTTCAGCACTCAGACTGGACTGCTCTGAGCAAAGTCTGAATATCCAGCAGTATATTAGTTCACAAAAACCGTTCCAATTTGTCAAAGGTGTCATTTCATATTGCTTTGAAGGGGCATCATCCATTTGAAATTAATCACCAGACTCCAGATTGCAACAGTTCGACATTTTCCCAAGTGTATCACTGAAACATCTCCTTTCCGTGTGACTCCAAACAGTCCATGTTCCTGAACTTCAACATTCTCAAGGACAAATGGGTACAGTTTTTCTACAGTTAAACAATAGACTTTTTACAGACTTTGCTTCTCCTGGGAACGAAATCTGAAAGAAGACTTCACATTCTAAAAAAATAATTCAACACTTTTAAATGACTGCAAAATGCAGTATTTGTAGGCCACGGTTATGCTAACACAAGAGAAATACAAAAATTGAAAGAAGAGTGGCCAGGGCACACCAATAGCATGAATCCTGATCCTGATAATCTTCAAGAATAAATAGAAAGTTTGTTCTTGGAAGATGATGTGTAGATATTTATTATAAGTGCAGGTAGAAAGTAGAAATCTCAATCAAAAGACTGCGTTGTACAAAATGACCATGTGTCCAGAGCAGCCAGTTGGTGATAAATGGTCAAAGTTACAATAGGATGTTCAAATGTAACAATAAGTCCATGACAAATAGTTCTCCGGATCTACCTACATGACTCATTTCAACAGCTGTAGATATGCCTACATTCATCCGGTGACACATTACACATCTGTGACACACTGCTTCTGCAACCAGTCTGAATCTGGGCATGTGCCATGTTTGTCCAAATGTTCTAATCATTGTGTGTCTACAAATGCAAGCTTGTCCACAATAGTATCTTGTTATTGGGGACAATAAGCTATTTGGCAATACTGCTTCACCCTCACTCAAAACCCAAGCATTATCCTCATTCCTCTGGACACATCCTGTTCTAGTCCAACCCTGCTTCTCTTCTTCGGTCTCTTCGCCCTGCAATTTTTTGACTTCTTTCCAAGTATCAATGGCTGTCATAAAGAAATTTTGGCTTGTCTCATGGTCATTTCCATAACTAAATTCCTCATTAAAGAAAGTGCAATGCAGGGCACAATACCTTGCAACTTCGTAGGCATAGGCATTTCCCAAGTATATGTAATCACTTGATTTCTGATGAGCCGCACATTTTACAACTGCAGTTTTCACACGTAACTGTAATGCTTTCAGCAATTGTTAAACTTTGCCACCATTTTGAATAGGTGATCCAGAAGAGGTCACAAAGCCTTCCTGGGACCACAACTGTCCAAAGTTGTGAACTACACAAAGTGAAAATGGTCACTTTGAGCTGTTCAGAAACACAGCATGCTCTAGTAAGAGACATCAATTCAGCTACTTGGGCAGAAAAGACACCTTGAAGCAAAGAAGTTTCTAGCACACTTGATATTGTGCAAAATGCATAACCAGCTCTCAGGGCAGCTTCATAATCTTTTAAACAGGGGCCATCAACAATAATACATTTTTTCGAAAAAGGGAACATCTTGAATATCTAATCTTGGTTTAGTGCATAGTTCTCTCACATCAAGACAGTCATGCTCAACCTCATCTTTGCGGTTACCATCATTTTCAATGGAATCTAGCAAAGGAGTAGCTACATTAAGAACATTGCATCTCTTTATATTGACATTAGAAGAACCTAAACGTATTTGCTCATAGTGGGTGAAACGTGCATTGGTTAGATACTGGGTCTTAGTACGAGTGAGCAAAATCTCCACTGAACAGGGGATAAAAACATTCAGTGGGTGGCCCATAATAATGCTTTTGCAATTCCCGATACTGGCGCTTAATGCAGCCACGGCTCTTGGACAGGGCAAGGCTGCAGCTACAAAATCAAGTGTGGCTGAAAAATATGTAACAGGCTTGTTGGCATTTCCATGTAACTGTAAAAACTGAGAGAGAACATCCATCCCTCTCACAGCAAAGCAAAGAAAAACATTTGTTGCAATCAGGCATTCCCAGAGATGGGACTCTGCACAAGCTTCCTCTCAGCTCAGTGAAGGCTTTCATGCATTTGTCATCAAATGGTACCAGATCAGACACATCCTTGTGTGTCAATCTATGTAAGGGCTTAAACATAAGGGGAAAATTCAGAATCCATTGGCAGCAGTAGCCAATCATTCCCAGGAGCATTCTGACTTCCCTCTGAGTAACTGGGGAATTCATCTGCATGATTGCTGAAATTCTTTCTTGGGACACCTTCCTTATAACTTTCTAAATGTGTATGCTGACATAAGTATTAGGCTTCCTTTTTACAGTACTGCAACTTTGCTAAGGAAACTTTGTCAATTTTCTCCTAAATGATACATTAGAGCTATGGTATCTCTTCTGTGGGCTTCTTGAGTATTTGGCGCAACCAATAGGTTGTCAATATACTGCACTAAGACTGAATGATAGGGCATTTTAAGGCACTTCAAGTTCTTCAAAACCTGATTAAAGATTGATGGCTATACTGTATACCTTTGAGGAGTACAACACCATATTAAAATATGACTGCTGAATTTAAAGGCAAAGAGGAATTGGTTTTCGTCATGCAAGGGAATGGAAAAGAACACTTGGCACAAATCAAACCATTGTGCTTCACAGAGGATCTGAAATAAAATCACTGTTGGATTCGGTACCACAGGACAACATGGAACGATAATTTTGTTAACTTTTCTCAAATCTTGAACTATGCAGTATTTTCCATTGGGCTTCCATAATCCTAAAATAGGGGAATTAGAAGGGCTTCTCAAAATACCCTTCAGAACATCTTTCTCAGTCAGACACTCAATCAAGGGTGTTATTTCTACAACTATCTCGGGTCTTATGTTGTAAGATGGTATCCTCAGATACAGAGCATTTGGCTTCACAGTTATTTTGACTGGACCAACTCCTTTTATGAGACATGTATCCTTTCCTGGAATATCCCACACCTCAGAAAGTACTATTTCCTGCAATTCTCCAAGTAAATCATTAGATACAGTGAGACAAGTGGAAACTGTTCCACAACTTCACAAGAGACATCTTCTTCCTTGTTTGTTTTTATTTCTAAACCTTTGAGTGTGCAACTGATGGAACACTTTAGCTTACACAACAGGTCACGTCCTAACAAATTTACTGGACTTATATTGCAAACCATAAATTGGTGCTTGTCTTCAAATGAACCTATTTTTACTGTAGCATGTTCCGTAACAGGATTTATCAATTGCTTATTTGCTACTCCTACAAGCTGAATTCTCCTTCCTGATAGGGGGAAATCTGGCACTTCTCCAGTTGTGACAGCGGTATATGTAGCTCCAGTGTCAACCAGGAATGACACAACATGTCCCATAATGTTGGCATTTACACATTGACCAAACTGATCTACATCTAATGATGCAGCTAACATTCAATCCTCATAATCAGAACTATCACTGTGAAATGTTTCTAGGCATCCCTCATCACTCAAATCAATTAAGAAAAACTATGAAGCTATCTGGTTCACGTTTGCATTTGCCATCTGATTCATGTTTTGCTGAGGAACAATCACCTGCTGCTGTGTCATTGGGGATTGTGGTACCTGCGTCTGTTCTGCTGGGGACAATTGTACATTCAGAATTCAGGGTATTTGGATTCTCTGAATTTCAACCTGATTGTTACCTTTAGTCTGAGCAACTTCAGAATTCTATACCAATTTATTCTCATTATTATAGGGACATTCTCTCCTCCAATGATCAAAATTTCTGCCAATATGAAATGGACTCATTTTCTTCAACGACTGAATGTCAACCAAATTTCCACTCTGATCTACATGAACACTACATTCTCTACCTCTAGGCTGAACCACATTGCTAACTTGCTGTTACACCCCTTGCATTCCAATTCACCATCATCGGTGGGCCCTGATGTTTTCAATTTGCAGCCTTCAATTGCATCACCATCAACTTTTCCCTCAACTTTTTCCGCTTCAACTCAGTTTCATCACTACTGTACCTTGCACAAATCAAGTGCTTCTGAATCATTGCACTAATGGCTGGCTTCAATCCTTACACAAACCTAAGCACAAAATTACCCATATCGTTTGGCTCAATATTCTGTGTACCGCTATGCTGTTTGAAAGCTTGCAGCAATCTCTCATAATAAGCATGAATAGACTCTAGTTTCCTGCTGTCCTGTCAATTTTTTGCCAATCAGTATCTTTCAGGCACACTTTCTTCTTCAGCAATTTAATTACCTTATAGTACTTTTTCATCACCTCTTTAGATGGCGCACCTGTTACTGCATCTTTCGGAGTTTCGCGCTCAGGCCTATCAACACTTCTTTTGCACTCAGTCCACATGTCAACTGGAACCTCAGTGTCAAACAACATATTCAGATCTTCACACATGCATTCTGAAAGTTTCATAAATCTCCCTGTCTGCTTTCACCACTCCACCAAATGACAGTATAACACTCCTACACCAGGGTACATGGACATAACCTCCACCTGCTATTTCTCTCATATGCATCATTTTTACATTTTCTTCAGCTTGATTTGCTCCAGCCAGAGACAAATTCTGCTTTGCTTTCTTCTGCTCTCTTTTCTTTGTCCCTCTGCCTTCCCATTTGTCTAATGCTCCCTGTGTTTGAATGTTTGTAATTAATTCCTTAATCTGCATTGTCTTTCAAGGTTATCTCATATTAAGAATATCTTTGGTACTGAACTCTAATCTGTAATTTCTCTTTAAAGGTTTAGAGTTTCTGAATGCACTTCAGATTTCTAGGCCAATTCTGGTAACGTCTCCTAAGTCAGTCCTACACGTTGAGTAACATCTTTACACATGAAGTGTGATTTATCTTCTAAGTACATTTCCAATTCCCCCACATCTAACTTTCCCATAATTAATTTGTTTAATTCTTATTTAAATCTGGGCTCGTTCACTGTTCTGTCTCTCTCTGGTGTCTCTACTGATCTCGTTACCACTTGTTGTTGCACCTGTTGCACCTTGAGGGCTCAGATTGTTTAACTAATCCGTTAACTTTTGTGTTGAAAGACCTTGCAAACTAATATTATTTCTCTGGGGCATATCTTGCGGGGTACTGCAATGTATATTCGTAATCTGATCAGGTGTGGGCATGTAAGGAAGTGTGGTCCCCTGAGGAAGCCTTGAATCAAGAACTGGTCCTGCTTGATTTAACATCTGGTGAGGTTCTGCAATTCGTGAAGGGGTCAAAGGTGGGACAAAAGAAGCTGCTCTCTCCATCTCTGAATTGTTTGAACAAATTGATCTCTGCATATTAATGGGTGATATCCCAACAGATGCAGCGGGTGTTTTAGAAACTGCTGAAACATTCATTGAATGGGCATTACTTCCTGGGTTACCTGAAGTATACATGGGAACAACTGGACCTTTAATCACAGCAACTGTTAGTGCATTGGGACCCATCAAATTTGTCTGATTCTGTGGAATTGTCTTTCCCGTACTTTGACCTGTTTAAAACAGTACTGAGAGTCTGCCCTGACTGATTTGGAGTAACATTTGAAATTGGGCTGGTGTGTACACAGGCATAAATTGATTCTGATTAAAAATTCTACCCAGGTGTAGTCACATTAGGTGCCTGCGCCATTTGATTCACATTAGGACTTGAAATTACCTGATTCATAACTGGACTTGAAATAGACTGGGCTACATTAATAGTCAGAACTGGTGGATAAACCACGGGCACTTGTGTCACTGAATTTGCAGGTGCACCTAGAACTGTCTGAATCCTGAATCGGACTTGTGCAAATGGAGAAGTTGGCACATTGTGAGCCACATTCTGTACAGCTTCACTTCTCATCCCTGCCTCAGCTGAATCATTCGCTGGAGGACGATTCGTTAGAAGCTGATTTATGAACTCGTCTTCCGAACACTCTCATATATAGCTGTCTTTTTACACTCATCTTCTCCTGCTCTGCCTTTGCCATCCGTTTCTTTTGAGAAACACATTTGGTACTCCCATCACCTGCTTTCGTGATAGCTGGAAACATTCTCACTCCATGTATTATCTCTGCTCTCCACCTTTTTGTTCTGTGTCCCATCTGGCTTCCACTTATGTCTTAACTGCTTTCTGCATTCAATTTTCAAATTTTGTCATTGCTTTCTGTCTTGCAACAAGTTCCCAACTAGCAAGGACTCCAAACTGTGCAGTTCTTGGAGTTGGTTTTAATTTGCACATTACTCTCCACTAATTGTCTAACTCTCTCAAATTAAAGGTTCCATAAGGAAGAAAAGCTAATGAACTCTTTCTCAGTTACTTTACATCATTGTTCAAGCCATACACATGCTGAAACTCCTTTTGTTTCTAACACTTAATAAGCTAGGGTTCCCTCTGGTGTAATTTCTTCACCCTCTCTAAATGGAATTTTTGCACAAATTCAATTAACCACAACTATTGTCATTCAAATCAAGCAGTAAATTCAGTCCCCAATCCTTTTCGCAAGCTGTTCTCAACCAGTAGCAACACAGTACTGTCCACCAATACTAGTATGGCTTTACACAAACTGACCTGCACCAGTGTGGCACAGAATGACATCACACTCACTTCTCCAAGCAGCTGCAATCATTTCGCCATTGTCCGAGACACAATCACTCACTCACTCCTATGCAAAATATTACAAGCGAAAACCAACAACCTGTCTCCAGACTACAGGTAGAAACACAAAACACCCTGAAAGCTGTACAGGCTACACTTCTGACTAAGGGTTTCCCAATTACACAATGAGTGAAACTTGACTAGCAATGCTTTCTCTGGCTGATATAGATCCTCCATGTGCACTCAGGATTCACTAAATACCAACCACAACTCACACTTACTCAAGGAAAACTATTGGCACCATGACAAGTGCCTCACTGCAGACAATAAATTAACCAAGTGTCTTCTACACTTGTGCTTTGGCCCTGGATCTTAGGCCACCTCGGACCCGTCAACAACAACAACTGTGGACATTTGTGAGCACTAAGTGCCACAATCGCTTCCATTAAGATAGCACTGCAGAACTCTTCCCAACATCACACTTCACCGCAGTCTTCAAGCAAAAAGCATTGCAAGCAAAACCCTATTTATACTCATGCAACACATCACTTGTAGTAACAATGCTGCAACTTCATCAGTCTCTGGAATGGACCATGGGACATGAGGTCAGTCCTAACTCCCTAACACTAAGCAAAAATATTGCTCTCCCTCTTATGGGACGAAACCATCAGTCTGCTACCAAAACTGTGTACGCATTTTTCATCCTTCCCAGATATCAAATACACAACAAGGTTGATGGACCTTTGTACCTAAAAAGATGTGTGGTGAACCATCAACAATACTTCAACACCACCCTAATAACTTAGACAGCATGACCAATGTGGCCACGGAAGGAAAACTCGAATCAGAAATTAAGTTAAACACTTTATTACAAACACAAGCTCCACGTCATGCAGACAATGCCCAAAACGAAATTATAGAGATACATAATCACCATGTGGTGCCCAAGGTGACAAAATAAATTCAGGCATACTAAAATTAATAAAACTAAGCATTCAAGAAGAATGATACGGAAAGTCAATAAAAATATCACAATCATTAGTCAATTCAAATTTAGCAGATTCAATAATCTTTGGCTGGGCACAGGTCAGCCCTACGGATAGCCAAAGTTGGGAAATATGTGTGTGGGGAGAACAACATGTAATCAAAATACAAAAAGGACAGAAATAATTTGGAAAAAGATTAACTTGGGCTACAGGGCACTAACAAAAAATAAAAATAAAGTGACAGCATGGTGGAGTTTCTAACCTAAAAGAGCATTTCTAGGGAAATTGGCAAAAGGCAGAGAGGAAGATACATCTCCAAGGGATACAGCATTTAGGGAATCTTCATCAGCAAAGCATCTGGTCAACGAGACATCCTTAAGCATCAGGAAAGCACCTCTCTCTGAACAAGACAAGACCAGAACCATTCCAGATTGGACTGCTCTGAGCAAAGTTTTGCATATCCAACTGAATATTAGTTCACAAAAAGCATTCTGATTTGTCAAAGGTGTCTGTTCATATTATTTTATGTTAAAAGGGCATTATCCAATTACAATTAATCACTAGGCTCTAGGATGTAAAAGTTCAACATTTTCCAAAGTCTGTCTTTGGAACTTCTCCTTTCCAGGTTGAAACATTGTAAACGATCTCAGTCCATGTTCCTGTACTTTAACATTTTCAAGGACAAATGGGTATGGTTCGCCTATAGTTAAAAAAAAAAGATTTTTTTTACAAATGGGACTTTGCTTCTCATGGGAACGAAATCTGAAAGAAGACTTCACATTATAAAAAAAATTAATTCAACACTTTTACGTGACTGTAAAATGTAAGCTCTGTAGGCCACAGTTATGGTATCAAAAGAGAAATACAAAATGCATTTGATTTAATACTTTTTAGTAAAACACACACAATATACAAACTTATACATTCATCAGTTTAAATGGAAAAGCTTTCTTATTGCATTACATTAGGTACAACAGAGAACTGCATTGTTCTCACTTAGACTTATTTTTAAAGTAATTGATCTTTCAGAAAACACAAGACATCTAAATTTGCTGCTACAAGTGCTAGTAGTTTAGAGTCTAAATCACATCTTAACATCAACTTTAATCTTCGAACATGCAATTTCATCAGAAAGGCCCCTAGGTTGAACTTTGAAATACAAGCAAATTGCACATTTAAAATGCATGTCAGAGCAGCTTTCTACTTTAGTTTTCCTCTCAATTACTTCCTAAACTAAAACTTGTCACAGTCAAATGAATTTAATGACACTGGGGACAGGGCTAAAACGTTTGCTCTGTCACTCCTTAACAAGGACTTAAGTCCAAAATGGCCTGATCAGGTAGGTTTGCACTGCTTAGAAGAGCTATTCCTCAGAGTGATCATAACGTGCCTGCTACACCATGAATGCACAGAACATCTAATAATTTAAAATGATGCTGTGTTTGGTAATTACATTTTATTCTTGTCTTATACTTAGAAAGAGTTGACTATGATCCTTTGTATCTTTCACACACAGTAAATATGTTCTGCCTCACTACTTGTGTAGTCAGATCTAAGGATTTCATCAGAACTATAGCTCTTTGGTTAGTTCTTTCTCTTTTCACGCACTAATCTTATGTATAGCTGTAGGAGAAGGAAACAATAAATAGCTCCTATAGATTACAGATCCTAGGCCAAAGTTACAGTTTCTAGTGGTAAGGCTGTTGCGCCAAGAAAGCAACAGGTCTTAAGGATGGCCTCTGCTAAACAAATGTATTTGGCTGTTGTTTTCATGTAAAGGTTGAGCCACTTTGATGTGTCTATTGTCCCTAATAGGTTTACATAACCGACTTGCCACAATCTACCTCCTAGGTTTCAGTTTTCTGCTTTGTGTTTTGCACATTTAATTTGTCTTAGTGTGATGAATAAAGACAGATGGAGATCTATGCTTTATTTAATTACTCTGCACACCTTAAATCAATAGTTTGTGTAAAAAGTAATGCATGGCAGGCAACAAATCTTCTAAGTGATGTGGTGTAAATTGCCACCCGCCCTGAATTACACTGAGCAACCCCTCTAGAGGGGTTTGGTGTGGTACAGATTGTGAGAAAAGCTTATAACTAGGGCTAAACTGGCTGAAGAACCATATTTACAGGTAGGACTGATTAGACTCTTATGACATATTCCTGTGTTGTGTTTAGGGGGAAATCCACACAAAACCTCTTCAAAAAGGGAGCAAATTGTTTATTTCCCTAGTAACTGACACTACGTGTAAAGACTGTTTGGCATGCACTATATTTGCCTTTTCCATCCCATGGACCAGATTCTGTACGTAGCATAGGTCTTTGCATTGGTATGTACTAGTAACTGACCACTCAATTGGTGTTATCCTATCAACTCAGTATCCTGAATGCGAGCAAAAACGTATTCTATGATTGTTATTCACGTACTTGTGAATATGGGGGTTCGTAGCTATGCATCATAGATTGTGCGCAGTAGGTTCCACAATCATCTGCTCAACTGCCTGCATTTTAAACAAGCATTGGCAATGCCTATAGGTCTCTTATTTCCTAGAGTTAGAGCTGTTGGCATTTTAAATGACAATGGTGGTCATTCCAACCTCGGCGGTAAAAGGTGCTTACCGCCGTTCAGAAGACCACCATAACACCGCCGCGGTAAACCGCCATGGTTATTCTGACCCACAACAGTCAAACCGCCAAAATACAGACATCCACAAAAGTCCGCCACACCAAAGGGCAGAGAGAAACTGGCGATGACCAAATTTCCACCGTCACGCCAACAGAAATACGCCCACACTATCACGACACACGAATCCACGCGGCGGTCTTTCAACCGCGGTATTCCATTGGCGGTACACACCGCTGCGCTCAAAATACACACACACAAAATACAACCACATTGGACAATTCAAAATACACACACCTGATACACATACACACACCACTCCCACACACCCATTACAATATAAAATACACACCCACATCACCCACAAACCTCCACTCCTAGAGATTCGTGAACACGCACCGAGAAAAGACATCCGAGCACCCAGACGCCCAATTCACTGTCACCCAGCAATATTTGCACGCACTTCACACAACACAACAATACACATCACCACACTTAGCACCACACAATCCACCCTACACATCACCCACACCACCCCCTGGCACCGCAAAGACACCCCAGGTTCTCTGATAATGAACTCAGGGTCATGGTGGAGGAAATTGTACGAGTAGAGCCACAGCTGTTCGGGGCACAGGTGCAGCACACCACCATTGCCAGGAAGATGGAGATATGGAGCAGAATAGTGGACAGGGTCAACGCTGTGGGACAGCACCCAAGAAATCGGGACGACATCAGGAAAAGGTGGAACGACCTACGGGGAAGGTGCGTTCCATGGTATCCAGGCACAACATCGCGGTGCAGCGGACTGGCGGCGGACCCCCACCTCCTCCACCAGAATTTACAACATGGGAGGAGCAGGTCTTGAACATCCTGCATCCTGAGGGCCTCGCTGGAGTAGCTGGAGGTATGGACTCTGGTAAGTCTCATCTTCACTACTACTTCCCCCCCACCCCACCTGCATGCCAACTCATACCCCCACCCCCATCACACCTACTCCTTGCAAATGTCTCACCATCACAACCCACCCATCCCAACACCTAGCCCTGCATGCGTCCACAAAGCATGGACACCCATCACCTAAGCATGCCCACTGCACATACACATACAACCCCCCCCCAACCACTGTCACAACAGCCCCCACAAAGGAATGCCAGCACTGGGGTACACGGGCACCCACCCATTGCACGCTATGGCACACACAGAAGCAATAACCATACTTTTATACCCCTGCAGGACCCGAACGCCAGGTCACCGCGCAGGAGGGTCCACAAATGTCCACTCCACCCCCAGAAGAGGCCCACAGTGAGGACAGCAGCTCTATCTCCCTGGATCTAGATGACCAGCCCGGTCCATCGGGGACCTCGGGACAGTCGGTTCCCCTCACACAGCCACAGGCCACTGCAGACCTTCCCCCCTCTGGAAACACCAGCACAGCACCCACCCAGCGGGCCCATACCTCTGTCCCCAGGACACGTCAATCAGCGGTGTGTCCACCACTACAGGGAACCCAGGCTAACCCAACACCCCAACAACAACAGGGACCTGGGGGCAGTGGTAGTGGGCACACGGTCCAGGGGACAGAGGCCCATGGAAACCGGGGAACTGGGAGGGCTGCTGTGCGACAGGGGGGGACAGGCCCAGGGAACCCACTCTCCACAAGGCCCTCTCCTCCATCATGGGAGCATACCACCACTCCCAGGAGACGATGGCGACGGTCCTGGCCAGGTTTCAGGAGATCCAGCTTCTGCAGGAGCAACAGTATATGGGGTTCAGGGAGGAACTAAGAAACATAAGTTCCGCCATGGATACCATCGTAGTGGCCCTGAATGAGGTAGTCACCACATTGCAGGACACTGTGGCACCTCAAATGGCCCCTGACACTAGCATGCACCAAGAACTGCCTACCACCTCCGCCGGCGCTAGTGGACAGGAGGCCCCGACACAAGACCAACAGGCCACCAGAACCCCACCCCCTGCAGAAGGAGAACTACCCCGCAAGCGGGCCCTGAGATCCAGGAAGAAGACAGAGTAAGATGTCAAGACCCCCGCCAGCAAAGGATACCGCCCTGATTGTCATCCCACTGTCCCACATTGTCACCCTGTCAACCTTAAACTGCCCCTGCTCCACTTCCCACAGGCATTTAGACAATGCACCTGTGATACTGATAGTCTGGACTCTGCCATGGACAATCCTCCACCATCACCCCTCACCGATTTGCAACCACCCATCCAATTTAGAGCACTTGAATAAAAACACTTATTGCACAAAACAATCTGGAGTCTGGCTGTGATTTAGAACAAATGTATTAGACATGACCGTGCCAAAATGTTCATTCACATTGTGATGCCAACAAACCGCTGTCACACAGCTGTAGTCCATGGGGAAACAAAGCAGATGTCACGCAGTGGGGCCCACATCTCTGAAAACGGAAGGGAAAGTCACAACACAATTACCATACACTGGGGGAAAAAGTCAGACAGTAGAGAGGTAGGAGTCTTTAAGTAAATGTAATATGCCGGTGTGTACTCTTACCTGTGTGTCATTGAAAATACTGCTGTATTACTGTGTTCCTGTTCTCTATGTCGTCCTCTTCGGCTTCCTCCTCTTCACTCTCCACAGCTGCTACAACACCACCATCTGGACCATCCTCCTGCAGAAAAGGCACCTAGCAGCGCAAAGCCAGGTTGTGACTAGAGTGGGTAGGTTCTGCCTGGCTGAGGTGCAGAACCTAGCCAACCAGAAACCCAATTTCTAACAACATATAACTATGGCCTCTATCAACAGAGCAGTTGGTACCTAGAAAGAAAAGGCAAACAGACAATTACAAATTTGCATCAGATAGTTACCAGTCCAACAGATCCGCAAACAGCATCAGTCTTCGTCCTCAGGACATCAGTCGATTCACCATCAGCACAGATGGGATGGTGCAAAGTCTTGATATAGCATAGCTAAGGAATAGGACCTTCCCTCGTATGGAGGAGAAGTCAATATCAGGTAAGAAAACAGGTAGGGATGGTTTAAGGTAACAGGAAGAGTAAACAGCAAAGTTTCAAAAGAATGGCCTAATTTCTCCTTGGGTCGTGCGGTTAAATCAAAACTGTCTAATCTGCCCTTAATTCCTCATTGGGTAATAATTGGTGCATCATTATCTCTGTCCAATAAGTCTTCACGCACTTCACCAGAATTTTCCACAAACCACAGTTCTCATGTCACTGATTGGTCCACATTATTGACGTCTTCATCGGTTGGAATGTCAGGTAAGAAAAGTTACACTTTGCGCTCCAGTCAGTGTTTCCATTGTTTTCTCCTACTCCAGGCAGCCTTGCACCTGTTACGAATTACACTGTTGCATTCAGCAAGAATGTCTCCTTGAGCAAGTCGGGTCTCATGAGAAAGAATTTACTACAGCTTCTTCTGGAAAAGTACAGCTTCGTGTCCTTCAGGAAAACAGCACTTTGCACGTTAGAAAAATACAGTTTAATATGAGACCAGGCAGCTAGGCCCAGACCCTCGCTAAACTAAGGCCTATTAATTAATAAGCAACCTCTTAATATATAACTCTAGTTATGTTACGCTAATACAAATTCAAAACATTAGTACATAATTAATTCAGAATTAACAGCTTTCATTAGTCTTCGTATACGTTGGTAGCCACTCCCCGTGGGCACATTTCAAACTTGTGCATTATTTTCTGTGTTAACACATTTTCTTTGCAGCTTCATTACACAATATATTTCAAGCTTTTCATGTTAATATTAACTTTAAAAGACACACTCCAACAATCCCCCCTCTGATGACTTTTGTCATCACACAAACCCTCCCCAAAAATGTTACATCAGTTAAAATTCTTTCAACTCAATTTCCTCTCTCATTTGCTTTCCCCTTGATTTTTTCCTAAACAATTTTTCCCTTTGTTTTTGTTCCCTTCTCTTATTATTTTTCCGCATCTTCAATTTTATTCTTTTGCTAATTGTACATGCCACCCACAATCCAAATAAGCAAGCTAGAACAACAAATATCCCCTGTATTATTTCAGACAGTATTCCATGCCAAATGTTACTAAGCCAATTTCCCACTGAAGCAAACCCTTTTCCAACCTTTTCCCAAACACCTTGTTCTTTCAATTCCTTCAAGTCTGTACTATCTCTAGTCAGGTTAGTAAGCATACTTCTAATCTCATCACTATTATCTGGTATATATGCACAACAATGACGCTCATTAAGCATCCTACAAACTCCGCCATTTTTCGTGAATAGAATGTCTAAAGCAAGCCTGTTTTGAAGAGTCATAGCCCTCTCTGCAGCAAGTTCAGTATCCATCGGGAGTATAAACCCTGAAAAATTTATCAGCATGTTATCCACAATAGTAGACAACTTTTGAATCTTTATGGAATTTAAGATAACTCCCACTGAGGGGCTTATCGCCCCAAATATTTCTCCTACTACACCAGCAGCAGTTTCTCTCTTCTGTCTAGTATGATGTAATTCAGACAATTTCGGAAACCTTTTCAAATCGTTGAGTTGATATATCTTTGGGAAAACTATTTCCAAATGACATGTCCCATACCATCCCTTTGGAAGACGGTAATAAGCATTTAGTCCACATATGTAATAGATCCCTGGGATTGCAGGATCCTGTCCATTTAACATGAACATCCATTTACTCTGAAACAAAAACACATGCTTACATTCACTCATTCCCACAAACTCATTGTCATAATATGATTTCGGCCTAGAAATACAAATCTTTCCTACGTGTAATGCATCTAATGCTAGCTTCCCTTGTTCTCTAATCACACCATAATCTTCACTCCTAGCAAAAGGCCGCTGCTGCAATCCTTTTTCAAATTTACCCTTTAATGCCCTTCTTCTATCTTCCGTGTGATCTAAAAAGCTTTTCTCTAAAAGTGTAAGCAAGCATGTCAAATTATTGCGGTTTGCATAAGATGTACTAATTGTTAATGTCGCCTCAAAGAATCCTTTAACTAGCTTTATACTATAGTACCTAGCTACTCCACTTAAATCCTCTATTATAGGCACATAAGAAAACACAAGGTCATAGTTCAAGTAAAAGTATTGAATCTCTTCCTGGTTCTAGAATCTTGTTAGTAACAAACTACAGCTTATCCCATAAGTTACTGGCAGACTATGATAGGCAACCCCGTCTTGTACCGAAACAGGAATCTGTGTACATACAAAACAATCCTTCGCATCCATTGTGTCAACATACTTACTCAGCAAGCAATAGAAAACGTTAGTGGATAGTTCCCCTTTCGCGTTAGTTCCCTCTTGCAAATATTTTGTATCCAGCTCAAACGTCTCCAAAGCTGTTAGTGCAGTGGGGTAGCATTGTTAGCCCCACTCTTATCCATTAGTGTCATACACACAACCACAATCATAATGAATATCACGCACACAACACCTAAACCAGCACCCAAATATTTACAACGCCTACTCCCTCTATTATCCTCTCTAATGTTAGCCATGATCTGTAAGGAATCATAAAGTGAAAGATTTTTAGTTCAAACAACAACAGAGGATGATTAGAATGATTTTTTTCTTCTTTTCTCTCTTTTTTTTTTTCCTCTTCGCAGCAAAAGTCACACAAGCAATTATTTACAGCTTTCAGTTTCACTCCCAAGATCCTCGTCAATTCAGGTTAGCAGCTCGTCAAATTCGGGTTTCAAAAGTCAATTCAGGTTTTCAAAGTCTCATCCGGTAAATTCTCAATCTATTTTCTCAGTTTTTCTTTTCACTTTAATTCGATCTTTACACCAATTCGGTCTCTTCAGCCAGACTCAGGTGCCAAAGTACTGACCTGGAATTTCTCGATCAAAGCAAAACGCCAAGAACTCTTGTTGCCACTCAGCTGTCGTTGCATACGCCCATTCAGGACTCACGTACCTTCTGTTTGCTAATCTCTTTCTTTTCAACTTGTGATCACCTTGCAACTCTCCTTCACTTAAGTCTTCTCTCCTCATTGTGTCTACTTCTTCCTCTGTCGCATCTTCAACAACCACGTCTCCCCTTTTCACTTACGATTCTGGCCACTTGTCTCTTTTCAATATCTCTCTGGTCTTTGATCTTTCCTGTGGCAACCCTTCGCCCTCCTCTGACTCTATTGTGTTTTCTCTTGATGGACCTACAATTTGCTCAGGAGGAGTTTGGACACTCTGACTCTCTTCCACCTCAACTCCTTCGCCTTCTGGGTTTGTCAAATGCTCTAGTTCATTCCCATAATCGTCTGCTTCAGGGAGAACCATCCTCTGATTAGGCCCTCTTGCAGCATCAGTTGAGATAGGCTCACTGTCACCCCTCTGGGTCTCTTCTCCCTTGTCTCTCACTGGAGTGACCAAGCCGTCCTCAACGGGCTCTCCTTCCGTCTTAGTTCCCCTTCGATCACTCTGTGGCCCTGAGACTTCCTTTTCTGTTGTTGGTACTTTCAACAACTCAACTTCCTCATCAGTTGGACATGTCACCTTCTTTGTGTGACTGGCATGGATCCAGTTCAGAATTCCCGCGCACTTCACAGCAGTAGTAGTCATTAGTATCACTTGATATGCCCCTTCCAACGTGGCTTCAAACAAGTCTTCCTTATGTGTTTCTTGATGACAACCCAGTCACCAGCTTTCAGGGTGTGTCCTGGATCATTTATCGGTGGCAGGGTGGTAGCTTCCACCTGGTGAGAAAAAGAGTAGACCACATCAGCCAGACCCTTGCAGTAGTCCAACACCATATCATCTGTGATATTCACAAGATTATTCGCAGTCACTGCGGGCAGTCTCATAGCTCGGCCCATGAGAATCTCTTAAGGGGACAGTCCTGTTTTCTTGTTAGTTGTATTTCTCATTGGCATTAACACCAAAGGCAATGCATCTGGCCATTTTAAATTCGTGGCTGCACACATTTTTGCCATTCTCGACTTCAGGGTACCATTCATCTGTTCCACTAGTCCTGATGCTTCAGGGCGGTAACAACAATGCAACTTCTGCTCAATGTTCAATGCTGCATACAATAGCTTACCCACCTCGTTGTTGAAGTGACTTCCCCAATCTGATCCTCAAGAGATCGGAAACCCGAAACGTGGTATCAATTCCCTAAGCAGCAGCTTTGCTACTGTGAGACGGTCATTCCTACGTGTAGGGTTCGCTTCAATCCAATGACTAAAGATACACACAATCACCAACACATATCTCAACCCTCCACACATGGGCATCTCAATAAAATCCAATTGCATTCTGCTAAATGGACCTCCAGCTCTCCCAATGTGGCTCAAATTCACCACTGTCCCTTTCCCCGCAATCATCTGTTGACAGATAATACACCTATGGCAAATCACTTCTGCAGCTTGTCAGAACTTCGGGTTAAACCAGTCAATTTTGAACAACCTAATCATGGCATCTCTCCCAATATGTGCTTGGCCATGGTAAAACCTTGCAAATTGTGACAAAAGACTGTTCGGCAAGACCATTTTCCCTTCATCTGAGACCCATAAGTCATCTGGCCTTTGTACACACTGCATCCTAACCCAAGAACGCTTCTCATCTTTGCTGGCACGTACCTGCAACAATCTCAACTCTTCTAACTTATCAATCACCCTGAATGCGTAACCTGTGCATGTCTCATTTTCTGTTCAGGCAACAATTCCCACTGATCTTTAAACAATATACTGTTCAATGCGCAAAACCTTGTGACTTGATCCGCATATCCATTTGACATTGAAACAAAGTCTTGTGACTTCAGGTGAGCACTGCATTTCACCACGGCAATTTCATGAGGTAACTGAATCGCGTGCAACAAATCCTTAATTCTCTCACGATTTTTCACTCGCAAACCAGAAGAGGTCAATAAACCCCTCTGTGACCACAGTTGTCCAAAATCATGGACAATTCCGAATCCGTATCGGCTATCAGTATAGATAGTCACTCTCAGCTGGGCAGAAGTATAGCCAGCTCTAGTAAAAGCAACCAATTCAGCTACTTGAGCAGAATACACTCCCTGAAGCCAAGATGCTTCCAGGATACCAGAAATCGTACATACAGCATATCAGTCTCTCAGCACTCCGACTGAGTCTCTCAAACACGAGCCATCGACAAAGATAATTTGGTAATTTTCTTCCAATTGAGTATCTTTAATGACATTGCCTCGGTTTGGTGCACATTTCTGTTACCTCAAGACAATCATGTTCTACATCTTCCACATTTTCAACCTCTGTGTTTTCATTTGGAAGCAAAGTTGCCGGGTTCAACACTTCAACGTTACGTTTGGTGACCCCAATATAATTGTTTCATATTTTGTCAATTTTGCATTCGTCATGTGTTACGTTTTAGTGTGGGTCAACAGGATTTCAACTGAGTGAGGGACCATGACTGTTAGAGAATGTCCCATCACTATGCCTTCACACTGTGTGAGGCTTTATCCAACTGCTGCTACTGCATGCAGACAACCCGGTAAGGCTGCTGCAACTGGGTCCAACGTAGCTGAAAAATACGCTACTGGTCGGTTTACACCTCGATGGACAAAGAACATGCATCACGTTCATGACAAAACAGAACAAAAGACTTCATGTAGTCAGGCATACCTAAAGCTGGAGCCCTGCACATGCTCTCTCTTAACTCGGTAAACGCTTTCATCTCCTTCTCTCCCAACACTATGACATCTGGCCCTTCTTTGACCGTCAGTCTCACCAATGGCTTGTAATGAGATATTCCCAGCCTGTGCTAAAGGTGTCTGCGGCATATTCACACTCGAGATCTACGGAGTTAACAGTTTCGATCCTGTCTGTCTCATGGCCTCTGGAGGAGCCCCAATCGGACTGAAGTCTAACAGGGATCTAGATCCTTCAAATGTCGGTTCCACTGGAGTCATTCCTTGGAAGCTTCCTACGAACCCTCCTCTTGTCATATCTTGAGTCATTACCCCTTGATCGCATACACTTGGCTTCACCTGCGCATACAATGGTACTGGTGGACCAACTGCAATAGGCAAGGATATGGAGGCTGCCGCCTATCTATTTCCCAAACCCTGTGGGGGATTAACTCCCATATTCTGGTTTATCACTGGTGCCATGGTTGACTGCGGTCCTGTGACCGAAGTATAATTCGGAATCATTGGCTGCTGTACCTGGGGCAGTAAAGGTGGAGTGGGATCAGTCTGAATCAACTTTGGTCCTCCATATACTTGCTCTGTCGGCACCATCAGATTCAATAGGATTGGGACATCAGGGTAAAGTCTCTGAAACTGTGGTGGTTGCAGCTGAGATTGCATACTGTGGGCAGTGGACACGCTAAAACTACTCTGCACCAGAACTGGTGTCGAGACAGGACTAACCTGTATCGGATTCGTTGTCACCTTCTCTTGGGTCGAACCAGCAGGACATGTACTAGTTCTCGGTCTATTTTTGTCTATTGCATATGGCGGTGGTCGGTCATTTAGTAACTGATTAAGGAACTCATCATCGTCTGAGTCATCTACCTCTGACCAGGGCTTCCTAGCCTCCTTGTCTTTGGAAGGACTCTTGTCAGACTTACAAGTAGCTTCCCCCCCCTTTGTCCTCACCTTCTAAAGCTATTGCTGGAAACAGCCTAACCCCATCTATCGTCTCTCTCCTCCAAACTCTCTGTGCACTGTCCCACCTAGCCTTCGCTAGTGTCTTTTCTACCTTCCTCATTCTCCTGTCAAATTTCTGTTGCTGTTGTCGTATTGCCATCAGTTCCCAAATTGCTAACGCCTCAAACTGTGCTGGCCTCGAAGGTGGCTTTAGCTCATTTAGCACCCTCCACAAATTTTCCAAAATCCTCAAATTGAGCGTTCCGTGCCGCGTACAGCCTAAGCCGGTGTATCTTCTGGCAGTGTAACCTCCCCAACACTCGCAGTAATATATATGTCTCCCCTCAAAGCGCTCTTTAAAGCCTTGAAAAATTTCATTTTTGCGTCTTTTATTTCGTTCACAAATGAATCAGGAAGTGACTTTAATTCCCAGAACTCTCTTCGCCTACCTTCTCAACCAATTGCCTCTCACGGACGGCTACCAATCCGTGCACGACCCTTCTCACTAACCAACCTATCCCAGCTCGGCTCCTATGACGTCACACTCACACACACTGCGGCTGACAAAGTCTTGCGGCTTGTCTTCCCACTCTCAATTCACACAAAAACTTATGCAACATATTGCGAGCACCAACAAAAACAAACTCAAATTTGCCAGTATACTAAAGGAAGGGGTAACACAATCGCTTCAGAACTTTACAGAGATTTCGCTTAGCCTCGGACGCTACTCTCTCCTTCTCAGATCCCGCACTCGCAAGCAAAATTTGACCCGCAAATTTTACTCTCGACTTGTCAATGGGTTGTTCTAGTGCACTTTAGAACTCACCAAATCTCCATCGAAGTTTTCATTCACTCACTTTGACTCATATTCGACTCACCGATTTCACCATCGACCTATTAAACCGCGCAAATTTCAAAAGAACCAAGTGTCTCATACACTTATCAATATACTCCAGAGTCTTAGACCACACAGGGTCCGTACATCATCAACAACCACGTGGACACTTTTTGAGCACAAAGTGCCACACTCACATGAAGTTCGCCGGCTTCCCTACTCTCATACTGCGGAGTACGCATACTCCTACTAAAACATCATCATCTGGCCTAATCAATCAATCAATCAATCATTAAATTTATAAAACGCGCTATGTACCCGTTAGGGTTTCAAGGCGCTGAGGGGGGGGAGGGGGGCAGCTGCTATCGGTTGAAGAGCCAGGTCTTGAGGAGTCTCCTGTAGGTGAGGAGGTCCTGGGTCTGGCGCAGGGAGGTCGGGAGGGAGTTCCAGGTCTTGGCGGCGAGGTAGGAGAAGGATCTGCCGCCGGAGGTCTTGCGTTGGATTCGGGGAACGATGGCGAGGGAGAGGTTGGCAGAGGGGAGTTGGCGGGAGGGGACGTAGAAGTTGAGTCTGTTGTTCAGGTAGGCGGGTCCGGCGTTGTGTAGTGCTTTGTGCGCATGGGTGAGAAGTTTAAAGGTGATCCTCTTGTCCACGGGGAGCCAGTGGAGGTCCTTCAGGTGGTGGGAGATGTGGCATCGGCGGGGTATGTCGAGGATCAGGCGGGCGGATACGTTCTGGATGCGTTGGAGTCATTGGATGTCTTTTGCTGGGATGCCTGTGTAGAGTGCGTTGCCGTAGCCAAGTCTGCTACTGACAAGGGCCTGGGTCACCGTTTTTCTGGTTTCCGTCGGGATCCACTTGTAGATTCTACGGAGCATGCAGAGGGTGTTGAAGCAGGAGGAGGAGACTGCGTTGACCTGTTTGGACATGGTGAGGGCGGAGTCGAGGATGAAGCCGAGGTTGCGTGCGTGGTTGGCTGGAGTACGTGGGGTCCCAGCGCGGTGGGCCACCAGGAGTCGTCCCAGGCCGAGGGGGAGCGTCCGAGGATGAGGACTTCCTTCTTATCGGAGTTTAATTTCAGGCGGCTGTTTCTCATCCACTCGGCGATGGATTTCAATCCCTCGTGGAGGTTGGCTTTGGCGGTGTGTGGATCTTTAGTAAGGGAGAGGATGAGCTGGGTGTCATCGGCTAGGAGAGGATGCTGAGGTTGTGCTGACGGGCCAGTTGTGCGAGGGGTGCCATGTAGACGTTGAACAGCGTTGGGCTTAGCGAGGAGCCTTGGGGGACGCCGCAGATGAGGTTGGTGGCTTCGGAGCGGAAGGGTGAGAGTCGGACTCTCTGGGTTCTGCCGGAGAGGAAAGAGGAGATCCAGTTGAGGGCTTTGTCTTGTATTCCGGCTTCGTGGAGACGAGTTAGTAGGGTGCAGTGGCAGACCGTATCGAAGGCAGCGGATAGGTCTAGGAGGATGAGGGCTGAAGTTTCGCCGTTGTCCATTTGCTGTCTGATGTCATCTGTGGCGGCGAGGAGTGCAGTCTCGGTGCTGTGATTGCGTCTGAATCCGGATTGGGAGGGGTCTAGGATGGAGTTGTCTTCGAGGTAGTGGGTGAGCTGGGCGTTGACGATCTTCTCGATGACCTTCGCTGGGAAGGGGAGGAGGGAGATCAGGCGGAAGTTTTTGAGGTCGTTGAGGTCAGCCTTGGTTTTTTTTGAGGAGGCCTTGGATATCGGCGTGCTTCCAGCTGTCCGGAAAGGTCACAGTATCGAAGGATAGGTTGATGATCTTACGAAGTTGGGGGGCGATGGTGGAGTCGGCTTTGTTGTAGACGTGGTGAGGGCAGGGGTCTGAGGGGGATCCTGAGTGGATGGAGTTCATGGTCTTTCAGGTTTTGGCGTCATCTACGTGGGTCCAGGTGGTGAGGCGGTCGGCGTAGGAGGAGTTGTCTGGGGTGGGGTCTGGCGGAGGTGTGGTGTTGAGGCTGTCGTGGATGGCGGCGATTTTCTGGTAAAAGAAGGTGGAGAGTGCGTCGCAGAGTTTCTGGGATGGTGGGACGTCGTTGACGTTGGCGCTGTGAATCCTCACAAACTTCACAATTCACCTGTGGTAGGTATAAGCTGTGCAAGCGCAAAACCTACTTCATTCACACTATCACTAGAACGCTGAGAACATACTCAAACTTCCTTCAGCAAGCTCCGAGATTCCAGGAAAGTCATTTGGGACTTAGGGGCACATCATCTCTCCAATTTGCATAATTGAAAAATAATATTTTTCCCAAACCCAATTTTTCCAATACACCTTGCTTACTTCCAGACCATGCCCATCAATTTCTACCAGACCTTTTGAACCATCAACTCTATCAAACCGTAGTCCCTCGCACTGGGGCCCCAAAGGGCCAAACCATCTGCACTACTACCAAAAACTTTTAGCGCGTTAGAACCTTAATAAGTAAACTTACAAGGAGACGCGTTTAGGTCGATGAACCTTTGGACCACGTTCGGGGACTTCCCAGTACGAGATGTCTTTTTGGCATCACAAATCAATAGATCAATAACCCAATCAATGATCACAGTAACTAATTAACAAGATAATCAATAACATTCAACACGAATCAATAAGTTGAACACACCACGACCTTTCAGTCATGAATAACCATACCAATTTAGTTAAGTGTTAGGATATTTATTTCACTATTAGTACAATATAATTTCATTTCTGTCAATCTCATTAGCAATCAATCTCATTAAGAACTCATAATTTGCAATTTGAACGCAATTTGTCAATGCATAGAGAATATTCATTCAGTGATTAGGCATATCATTAATATGAAGCAACTTAGCAAAGTCTCAGCAGTACATGATTCAACAAAGCAAGAACTCAGTCATTTGTCTATTTGCGTCAGATATTTGTGAACACCTCAACTAACCTCAAATTAGCATCAGCATGTTGGGCTTCATGCAAAAAGTTTTAGCAAACACAAATTTAGAAAACATCTAACTATGGCCTCTATCAAAAGAGCAGTTGGTACCTAGAAAGAAAAGGCAAACAGACAATTACAAATTTGCATCGGATAGTTACCAATCCAACAGATCAGCAAACAGCATCAGTCTTCATCCTCAAGACATCAGTCGATTCACCATCAGCAGAGATAGGACAGCGCAAAGTCTCGATATAGCATAGCTAAGGAATAGGACCTTCCCTCATATGGAGGAGAAGTAAGTATCAGGTTAGAAAACAGGTAGGGATGGTTTAAGGTAACAGGAAGAATAAACGGCAAAGTCTCAAAAGAATGGCCTAATTTCTCCTTGGGTCGTGCGGTTAAATCAAAACTGTCTAATCTGCCCTTAATTCCTCATTGGGTAATAATTGGTGTATCATTATCTCTGTCCAATAATTCTTCACGCACTTCACCAGAATTTTCCACAAACCACAGTTCTCATGTCGCTGATTGGTCCACGTTATTGACGTCTTCATCGGTTGGAATGTCAGGTAAGAAAAGTTACACTTTGCGCTCCAGTCAGTGTCTCCACTGTTTTCTCCTACTCCAGGCAGACTTGCACCTGTTACGAATTACACTGTTGCATCCAGCAAGAATGTCTCCTTGAGCAAGTCTGGTCTCATGAGAAATAATTTACTACGGCTACACACACATAACTTCTGGAAAAGTACAGCTGTGTGTCCTTCAGGAAAACAGCACATTGCACGTTAGAAAAATACAGTTTAATATGAGACCAGGCAGCTAGGCCCAGACCCTCGCTAAGCTAAGGCCTATTAATTAATAAGCAAACTCTTAATATATAACTCTAGTTATGTTACGCTAATACAAATTCAAAACATTAGTACATAATTAATTCAGAATTACCAGCTTCATTGGTCTTCGTATATGTTGGTAGCCACTCCCCGTGGGCACATTTCAAACGTGTGCATTATTTTCTATGTTGCCACATTTTCTATGCAGTTTCATTACACAATATATTTCAAGCTTTTCATGTTAATATAAATTTTAAAAAACACACTCCAACACCTGCTTTTATCTAAGATGCAAATATTTTAATAAATGCTTATTTAAATATATTCTGCCCGGTTGTCTTTGCCTGAGTGAGATCTTGGTAACTAAGAGAACGGAATGTGATCTGTAATACCACGATTCCCTGGGAAGTCTGCCTTACCATGAGCCATGAGCTCCAATAGCAGCTTCATGGTTGCCCTTTCCATGTGTGAAATTGAATGTATATGTACATTCTGTTATATTTCATAACCTTCGAAGAGCAAATAACTGTTCCAAAAGAAATATTTGTAATGATGATACTTATAATTATTATACACTCCTCAAACCTGTACTTCTTCCAATGTTCGCTGATGTAAAAACACCAGCATCTAAAAATTAAAGGCAAAATCGCACAAATATTAATACATTAATTACAAGATTATGTTCTCATTGATGACTTCTGGAAATTTTATCTATCCATTCACAAGGTTCATTAAATTATTACACAGCTGCAGAATTACACTATTGTCTTAATATAATTGAAAAGAAACATAATGTAGGTGCATGCAGTAATATTTATTTCACTGCAGACTGCTAAACAGCAACCTATTTTAAAAGTATTTAATTCAAGAGTGCATTAAAACCACTGAGGTTTGAACAAAGGCATGCATTACACATGACAACAGGGCAAATTTCAGGTTTCACTTACTGAATCAACTACATTTGTCAGTCCAGAAGACTGGCTAATCTTGTTTCAAAACCTATTTACAGATGCAATTTGGCCGTCCACCACTAGTGGCTTTGTCCAGTCTTTCAGTGCAACTTTATAAGCATTGGCAAAGCCAATATGCAGCCATCTTGGTCCATTATTTATTGCACTTTATAGAAGTCCACCATGTTGCATCCAAATATAAAGAGTGGCCATCTTAGAAGTACAGAAAACAATGTTTGACTGTCATGGAAATATATTTCTATACTTCAACAATAGCCATCATATTGCATTCACAGGCAGCATGGGAAACATCTTGGAAGTGTACAAAAACAAAATCTAAGGAGGTTTTTTTCACTATTGTCTTTCCCAGTGCTTGTGCTGCAATTTTGAAATGATTGGAAAAGCCAAAACCAGCAGCAAACAACCATTATCAAAGCGAGACAGACTGGCTTTGCCATTGCTTGTTTCAGTAACAGTGCAATGATCTCGTCATGACTTTGAAAGGCTCAGTTTACTATGGCATGACAGTGCGACCTCATAGAGGGCTGTCCTTATTGTGTTTGTCTTATTCTTGTCTACACTGGAAGCCAGGTTAAAAGGAGAAGCAATGTGTCAAAACAGGAAATGTGTAACGTTTTTAGGTGCCTGAAGACTAATAATTTATTTGCCTAAAATGTAATCGTTTTGACTAAAACTATTTTTAGGATTGGTTATAGAGACCCGTGGCTATTTGGTTGACCTCATGTTATCAATGCACAAACAAGCATTGGCAATGCCAATAGGTCTGGTTTTAAAGGAGTGTTATATGGCGATGTGAAGATTTACAAATAAATGGCATGGGAACATATATATGTAGTTTTTTTGTGGCAGCAAAGAACAGCGGAATAAAATCAGTGTAGTTTTAAAGGTAAGGTGAGAGTTGCACTGTCAAGCCAGACCTACAAACCTCTTAGGCTAGTGACAGCCCTCCCCTCATCTGTGCTGCTGCCAGAGAAAAACAATGTAAATTATCTAGTTATCTAAGATACTTTAGTAGCCTTCGAATGTCATGTGTATGGCCCTGAAAGTTAAAGTTTAGGTAGCTGAATAAATGAACAAGGTGATCACAGCATGGAGGGCAAGCACTATTTTTTGTGGAAGCACTTAACTTCTGCCCAATAAAAACATGTACTTCTGGCTTCCAACATGAGTTCAGAGCCAAAGCTACTCTCTAGTGATGTTCATATCATTGCCTTGCAACAGCTGAACTGTCAAGCCAGATCATAAAAAAACAATAAGGCGTACTAAAAAAGAGCATGCTTTGGGTTAGCCACCTTGACCCTCTGGCTTTTATGTGTTTTTCATTGCTTGCTGTTGCTTGGTTGACAGTCCATCAAAACCATGGCATTTTTTGGAGGGTTACATCGTACAATTTGTGTTTCAGTTTAGATTTCGTGATGTAACTTTAAGTACTTCTTTAGCTAGTCTACAGATGCATCATATGTTGTAGTTTGTAATTGAGTCATTTTGTGATATGTGATGTATTACCTTTGCAGATGAAACAAGATTTCAGTTACTGACTTGCTGTTTTTTTGTTTCATGATGGGATTATTTTTCTGACAGCTATGGGCAGCATTTAAATCATCCAGCACTTCTTCTAAGAAAAAAAGAAAGTGAAAAAAACTGACAGTGCTTGTTCATTATTTGTGAACTAATACTAGGTTAAAAATCAAACTGGTAGCTTTGCTTTTCCTCAAACAAATACAGATTTATGTCAACATTTACTTCATGTAATCTAGTTGTTAGAACATATCCTTCTTTTCACATAACGTTTCCAAGATGGCTACTGCCGATTATGTAAAGTAAAAACAAAACTTGATATGATTTTGTACCTATTCATTGCATTTGTGTTTTGGAGTGTTTAGTAATGGTTACAAAATAAAATATTCTATAATGTCTTCTATTCATGGCTAGCTTTGTCAGCAGAGAACCTGGCCACCAATTACCTTGCTATAGGACAGACCACCATCTTTAGACATCCAACCCCACCTGGTGGTGATCTTTATGAACTTTTGTCTTTGCTATACCTGAGTGCATAGTCTTTTACACATATTACGCAACATTCACTTTTCTTTGACAGAAACAAAATCTAAAGCAGGGCTTTGTTTCTACTGGGACATGAGAGCTGTTGGGAGTTCCTCCCACTCAGGTCCACCAAGCACCATGTGGCAGACCTCAGAAGGGAAAATAACTGACAATCGCCCCACCCCAAATGAGAAGGTTGATTATCACTGTGACCCTGCAGATGAGTGGTAGACTGACCATCAGGCTGTGTTTTTTAGCTGGCCAATCCACTGGTTTCTAAATGAACCTTAAGTCTAATGTACCCTCATGACTGCTCCTAACGTAGAGCTAAGAACAATGGTTGTGCAGGGTTTTTTTTGTGATTCACTTTCAGTTGCAGTACTACACAAATTGAGACCTAAATGTCTGAAATAATTGATTCTAAAACCTATACAGAACACACACAGTAATGATAATTCAATAATATATTTGAATACTCTTTAATAATTTAGATCCTAGCAAATGGTCAGCCAGGAAAGCAGATGTCCTTACCTCCACTCCCATAGTAGAGGACCACCCGAGGTCTTAATGGGCTGGGATCTGCGGGGTGGAAAATTACCATCATTTTTTCAATTCTCCTAACTTTTCTTGAATGTAGGGTTGGGGTAACTCACATAATGTCACTTAGTGTAATGCCATGAAATTGCAGCAACATTATGCATAAGTAAGCATCTCACACTCAGAAAAACTTACCAGAATAGTCTGTTTGGGGAAAAATTAAACTCAAAGATGTAATCTCAAGTTGATTACCAGTTGTCTTTTTCAGAACACTGCCACTTGTGTCCAGATTTGTAGTTTTGCTCTTAAAAAATAATCAGAGGTCCATGTGGTTGTAAAATCTACCTGAAATGTCTGTTGAGTAGCTATTTTAACCTCATGGGTGCCCAGTACAAGCTGGTCTGCTCCTCGGCCACGGTTCCCGTGTGCCAGGGATGAGACCAGCTCGTCCTGCACCTGGCCCACGAGGTGAGTGCTACTGCGCCCCCTGTGGGCCTCTCACCCTAGCCTCCCACCCTCTCACGAATCGCTTCTCCCTCCACCCCTGACCCCCCATCACTCCCCAGTGACATCTGATGACGTCCACGCACAATCACACGCTGACCTCATCAGAGGTTGCCTCCCACAGCGCTGGAAGCCCAGCTTCCAGAGTGGATTGGAAGAGAAAAGCAAAAGCATTTCTCTTGCGATCACGGGCTAGGGGCGGGAGAGGCATCAAGAGAAAGTAAAGGCCTTTCCTTTCCTTTGATGTCTCTCTGAGCATTTCTGCAGCCCGATCATGAAGCGATCAGATGCAGAAATGCCCACTAGACACCAGGGAGTTTGTTTTTTTCAATATTTATGCATAAGGGGAGCGGACCCCTTATGTACCAATTTTGGATGGCTTTTTCTGCCCCCGGGGGGGTTGAAACCTCTAGATGCTAAGGATTGTTTACCTTTTGTTTTTGTTTACAGGAGGGGAGCAACCTGTTAGGCAAGGGTCGCTCCCCCGGGAGCAAATTGTTTTTGCCTATTTCAGGCAATTTTTTTTTAGGCCAATCTGCTCCCAAGGGGGGCAGAAACCACTAGACACCATGGATTTTTTTTTTGTCCGTTTCATGCAAGGGGAGCGACCCCTTAGGCAAGGGTTGCTCCCCTGGGGGGCAAATTTATATTAGGCCATTTCTGCCCCTTTGGGGGCAGATCGGCCTATTTCTATTAGGCCGATCTGCCCCGAAAGGGAGCAGAAACCACTAGGCAGCAGGGATTTTGTTTTTTTTAAATTATTTTACAGATGGGGAAAGACCCCTTAGTTTAGTCCATTTCTGCTCACCTTAGGGGCAGATCGGCCTAGTTAGACACCAGGGTTTAAAAAAAAAAGAAATTGTCACTTTCATGCAAAGGGAGCGACCGCTTAGGCAAGGGTCGTTCCCCTGGGGGGCAAATTTATTTCAAGCCACTTCTGACTATTTTTGTAAGGCCCATTTACCCTCAAGGGTGGCAGAAAGCCCACCAGAGAAGATGTTTTTTCAAAAAAATAGGGCAGTGGTATGGCCATATCCCCACCCCAAATAAATGTGGAGAACATTGTTCTGCCCACCGGTGGGCAGATGGGGCAATTACTCCTGATCCACTCCCCGGGGACAGAAAACCTACTAGATGCCAGGGAATTTAAAAAAAATGAAAAATAGTGGGGTGGTAGCTACCAACCAGTATGGGCATGGTTATGGCCCTACCCCAACTGAAGGGGGTAACAGTCTTTCAGCTCTTCCTCCACACACTAAAACGTCTTATCCCACGGCATGCAAGAGGACATTTGATTATTTGGAGTTTTGGTTTCACATTTGGGCCATGAGAGCTTGTCTAACTTTCAAAATCGTCCCACTTGTACTTTTTGGACCTTGGGATGCTGCCATGTAGAAAAATCTGCAAGACCTAGACACATCTGAAAACTAAACATCTGGGTGAGTCCAGGTTGGTGTGCTTTACATGCACCCATACCATTTTCTTAGCCACAATGCCCTGCAAACCTCCAACTTTGCTTGAAATCACACATTTTTCTGACATTTTTGTGATGGAACCTTCCGTAATCTGCAGGAATCCACAAAATTCTTAACACCCAGCATTGTCACATCTATACCGATAAAAATTCTATCCCACTTGTCAGCCTAAACACCTTTTTTTTTCAAATTGCCCTTTTGGACCCCCTTTGGTTCCCCCTCAGTTTCAACATGTTTTTGGCTCTTTCCTGTCAAAGGCACTCGACCCACCTACACAAATGGGGTATCATTTTTACCGGAAGGCTGAGGGGAACGTTTGGTGGTAGGAAATTTGTGCCAGTGCAGTGATTCCACACAGGAATATGGGAAAAAATTGAGGTTTTTTTTAGCTACATTTGAGGTTGTTTTTTTTTAGGATTCTGGGTAAGAAAACACTGGGGGATCCATGTAAGTCATACCTCCCTGGACTCCTTTGGGTGTCTAGTTTTCAGAAATGTTTGGGTTTGGTAGGTTTCAGTAGACGACTCCTGAGCCCAGACCCAAAAAACACAGTTGACCTCTGCCCACCCCCTGCAAAACAGGTAGTTTTGTATTTGATCATTTTGATGTGTCCATGTAGAGTTTTGGGGCATTTCCTGTCGCGGGCACTAGGCCTACCCACACCAGTGAGGTACCATTTTTATCAGGAGATGTGGGGGAATTCTGGGTAGAAGGAAGTATGTGGCTCCCCTCAGATTCCAGAACTGTGCAGCACCGAAATGTGATGAAAAAGTGTTTTGTTTTGCCAAATTGTGAGGTTTCCAAAGGATTCTGAGTAACAGAACCTGGTGAGAGTGCCACAAGTTACCCCATCCTGGATTCCCCTAGGTGTCTAGTTTTCAGAAATGTCCAGGTTTGCTAGGTTTTCCTAGGTGCCGGCTGAGCTAGAGACCAAAACCCACAGCTAGGCACTTTCCAAAAAACACTTCAGTTGTCAATGTAAAAATGTGATGTGTGCATGTTGCGTTTTGGGGCATTTCCTGTCGCACACAATACGCCTAGCAACACAAGTGGGGTAGCATTTGTATCAGGAGACTTGGGGGAATGCTGGCTGGAAGGAAGTTTGTGGCTCCCCTCAGATTCCAGAACTTTCTATCACCAAAATGTGATTGCCAAATGTTGAGGTTTGCAAAGGATTCAGGGTAACAGAACCTGGTGAGAGCCCCACAAGTCACCCCCATTCGGAATTCCCCTAGGTGTCTTCTTTAAAAAAATATGTAGGTTTGGTAGGTTTCCCTAGGTGCTGACAGAGCGAGAGGCCAAATCCACAGCAAGGCACTTTGCAAAAAACAGGTCAGTTTTCTTTGGGAAAATGTGATGTGTTTGAGGCGTTTCCTGTCGCGGGTACTAGGCCTACCCACACAAGTGAGGTACCATTTTTATCAGGAGACTTTTGGGAATGCTGGTTGGAAGGAAGTTTGTGCCTCCTCTCAGATTCCTGAGCTTTCTACCACGGAAATGTGAGGGGAAAAAGTGTTTTTTTTTGCCCAGTGTTGTGGTTTGCAAAGGATTCTGGGTAACAGAACCTGGTGAGAGCTCAACAAGTCACCTCTTCCTGGATTCCCCTAGGTAAGTACTTTTTTTAAAAAAATGCACAGGTTTGGTAGGTTTTTCAAGGTGCCGGCTAAGCTAGAGGCCAAAATCCACAGCTGGACACTTTCTAAAAAAGGTCAGATTTCAATGTAAAAATGTGTTTTGTCCATGTTGCGTTTCCTTTTGCGGGCATTAGGCCTACCCGCGCACGTGAGGTACCATTTTTATTGGGAGACTTGGGGGAACATAGAATAGAAGTGTTATTGCCCCTTGTCTTTCTCCACATTTTTTTCTTCCAAATGTAAGACAGTGTGCAAAAAAGACATCTATTTGAGAAATGCCCTGTAATTCACATGCTACTATGGGGACCTCAGGATGCAGAGAGGTGCAAATAACCACTGCTTCTCTACACCTTATCTTGTGCCCATTTTGGAAATAAAGAGGTTTCCTTGATGCCTATTATTCACTCTTCATATTTCACCAAATGAATTGCTGTATACGCGTTATACAATACTAACCCATTCTAAGGTGCAGCTTCTTTATTGGATTTGTATACCTAGGGTTCTTGATGAATGTTAGACTTTTCATCCTTGGCGTGGTCTCCCTTAACTTTTTCCCTCTGTTCCCCAGGTTGCTGATGTGTGCTGGACTCTGTTTTTACTGTTTTTGTTACTCTGGGCACTTTACCACTACTAACCAGTGCTAAAGTGCAAGTGCTCCTGTACAAAATGTGTATGTAATTGGCTTATCCATGATTGGCATATTTGATTTATTAGTACGTCCCTAGTACAGTGCACTAGAGGTGCCCATGGCCTGTAAATCAAATGCTACTAGTGGGCTTGCAGCACTGGTTGTGCCACCCACATAAGTAGCTCTGTAATCATGTCTCAGACCTGCCATTGAAGTGTCTGTGTGTGCAGTTTTAACTGTAAATTCTAATTGGCAAATGTACCCACTTGCCAGGCCTGATCCTTCCCTTTTCTTACATGTAAGGCACCCCTAAGGTAGGCCCTAGGTAGCCCCAAGGGCAGGGTGCCGTGTATGGTTAAGGTAGGACATACAGTAATGTGTTTTATATGTCCTGACAGTGAAATAATTCTAAATTCGTTTTTTTACTGTTGCAAGGCCTGTCCCTCTCATAGGTTAACATGGGGGCTTCCTTTAAATCTGATTAAAGTATAGATTCCCTTTGGGAGCGGATGGACATGTGGAGTTTGGGGTCTCTGAGCTCACAATTTAAAAATACATATTTTAGTAAAGTTGATTTTAAGATTGTGTGTTTGAAAATGCCACTTTTAGAAAGTGAGCATTTTCTTGCTTGTACCATTTCTGTGACTCTGCCTCTTTGTGGATTCCCTGTCTGTGTCAGTTTGACTGTTGGGCTGGTTGCACCTCACACTAGACAGTGACACAAAAGGAGCTGGGGTGTAGTCTGCATTTCCTGATGAGCCATCTGTGCTAGGAGGGAGGGGAGCAGTGGTCACTTCCACCTGAAAGGGCGGTGCCTGTCCTCACACAATTCAGTCTCCGACCTCCTAGTGAGTGTCTGGGGCCTGGCCTGGGCAAGGCAGGATTTCACATTCAAAAGAGACTTTACTTTGAAGTAGGCCTACTTCAAAGGAGAAATTGGGTATAAGAAGGGCACCCAAAACCACAGACTTTAGAAACACTTGTGGAAACAAGAGGAACCTCTGCCTGGAGAAGAGCTGAAGAGCTGAGGAAGAAGAGCTGCCCAGCCTGTGACTGTACTTTGTGGAGCTATTCTGCAGTTGCTGCTTCTGCCAGAGTAAGAGGGCAAAGACTGGACTTTGTGTGCCTTCCATCTTGTGAAGAAATCTCCAAGGGCTTGATTTAGAGCTTGCCTCCTGTTGTTTGAAGTCTCGGGGACAGGAAGACGTCTCTCTGCCATCACCTGGAGTCTCTGGAAAGACTCCTGCTCTGACAAGTGGTGCCCTATCCAGTCCCAGGGCCCTTGGAAGGAAAGCTGGTGGAAATTCAAGGAAATCGACTTCGGACGACTTCGGACCGACACCGCTGCTGAATCCAGTGACGCCGCCTGCAACCGACTCCGTGATCTTCGCTGGAACGCGACGAACTTCGCAGGCCCGACGCCGCTGCAGCCCTGCTAAAGTCCGCGACTCCGTGGAAGTTGCCGCACCACGTCGTGACCGATGCCGCTCGAAGTGCACGGATTCAACGTTTAACACAGACCCTGCGAACCCCGACTTCGCGCATCGACTTGTTTTCACTCTTCACCAAAGGTACTGTACTTGGGGGTCTACGCGGCTCCATGTCCGGCGCCGCTGGCGTCGGCTTGTTGGGAATGACTCCGTCACAACGCTGTGTTAACACCTCATTGAAGCATTTTGTGTTTCTACGCACTATTTTGGAGTTTAATCTTTAAAAATTCATAACTTTACTTGTGTATGTCGGATTTTTGTCGTTTTGGTCTTGTTCTGTTTAAATAACTATTTCCTATTTTTCTAGACTGGTGTTGTGTAATTTTGTAGTGTTTTCATTAAGTTACTGTGTGTGTTGGTACAAATACTTTACACCTAGCACTCTGAAGTTGCGCCTACTGCTCTGCCAAGCTACCAAGGGGGTAAGCAGGGGTTAGCTGAGAGTGATTCTCTTTTACCCTGACTAGAGTGACGGTCCTTGCTTGAACAGGGGGTAACCTGACTGTCAACCAAAGACCCCATTTCTAACAATGAACCTACAAGCCCTATATATCCCTGCAACCAGAAGAGTCTAGCAGACGTAACGGTAAATTGGTTTTGAAAATCTGACATCGCAAGAAATAGTTAGAGTAAAACATGGAGAAAAATTGCTGATTTTTTTCACCTCAGTTTCAATATTTTTTTTACTTCAGCTGTTATTTTCTGTAGGAAAACCTTGTAAGATCTACACAATTGACCCCTGGTTGAATTCAGAATGTTGTCTACTTTTCAAAAATGATTAGTTGCCCAGGATCCAGCATTGGTTTCACACCAATTTCTGTCACTACCTTGAAGGAGGCTGAAAGCACACAAAATAGTAAAAGTGGGTTATTTCCCAGTAAAATCCCCAAATTGTGTTGAAAAATGTGGTTTTCTGATTAAAGTCTGCCTGTTACTGAACACAATGAAGATGGTGATTTTAGCACCATAAACCTTTTGTTGATGCCATTTTCAGAGAAAAAAACACAAGCCTTCTTCTGCAGCACTTTTTCCCCATTTTTTTGAAAAACAAAACAAACTTTTAGCTGTATTGTGGATACTTTCTTGGTCTCCTCCAAGGGAACCCACAAACTCTGGTCACCTCTACAATTCCTAGGATTGTGGAAAAAAAGGACAGAAATTTGATGTGGGTAGCTTATGTGGATAAAAAGTTATGAGGGCCTAAGCGCGAACTGCCCCGAATACCCAAAAAAAGGCCTGGCACCTGAGTGGGAAAGTCCTGGCAGCAAAGGGGTTAAAGGAACTGCAGCTGACATTCAAAACACTGCTGTTTGCATTCGGATTTGTAGTTTTTTGCTCATTGTTGGATGGGGACCTTTTTGCAAAGTCACTCCCAGATTTCTGCCTCCTGTTGCTAAACCTGTTTTTGTTGGCATTGGGACTCTGTACACTTGTTCCCTGCTAACCAGTGATAAAGTGCTCATTGGGACGTGGCACAATTGGCGCCTTTAAGTTACTTGTAAGCCTCTAGTAAATGATATACATGTACCCAGAGCCTATACATTACATGTTTTTAGTGGCCTGCAGCACTCTATGGTGAATTTGGATATTAAGTCGCAATTCATAAAATACATGCTTCTAGAAAGTTGGCATTTTCATGTCCCAACCATTTGTGCCTTCTGTCAGTGTCTTAGGATGCATGACTGAGAAGGGCTCTCCTGTTGGAGTTCTTGTATTGGTTCCAGACAAAGACAAGAAGGGGGCTTAGGTGTGGACAGGATTGGCCATCCTGGCAGCATGACTGAAGACAGTCTGTACCCAGACCAACTGACTTTTCAAAGGGCTTTGCCTCCTGCACACACAAAGAAATTGGACAACACGCCTGCACTGCCTTTTATCACACTCACACAGTTTGGAGCATTGACAGAGGAAGGGGAGAACTTTCCAGAACCATATGCAAGGTTGGACAGGGAGTCTCCTCACAAAAAGGCTAACATCAGGTATTAACACTGGACCTCCAGAGCCACTCTTCAGAGCACCCCTAGACATGTGCAAGTTCCAGATGAAGGAATGTCCTGCTGCCTGAAGGACTGCCTTGCTGTCTTAAAAGGAAGACTGAACCTGCTAGCCTTTGCCCCAGGTTAACCAGAGTGGCTCCAAGGTGGCTGACCTCCTTTGTGAACTACAGGTACACAACACACAACAGTTGGCCAGGTCATTCTTGATTTCGGGGTAGAGTTCTACCTAAACCAGCCTCATCCCTAATAATGATAGTATGCTTCATCATGCGCCATATTCCACATCATGGTAGGTAGATACCACCATGGTGGACTTGACAATTGCTGGGAGTTCTTAGATAGATCAATATTGGAAAATAGCAGGGATCCAAAAAGAAGTTAAAAATATATTGAGGTACACCAGTGAGTTTTACCTTTATTGTGGGTACCTTAAATATGGTTAAAACACCAATGTTACATGTGTGTAGTGAGATACAATGCCTCATCCATCTGTATGACTAAATCAAAAAATGTTGGCCATTCTAAAAGCTCTTTCCGGTCTCTCGTATTTGTCAGGACCACAGCAATCCTTGACAAACTACACATGCATTCTATGCCTAAGACTCACACCTGCCTCGATCTCTTCCTTAAGATATGAACCTGTGAGGAAGTAGTTAAAACACAGGGAACAAGTTGTAGGTATCATAGTACCGCAATGGTATGAGAGTCTCTCCATTGTGTTGATCCTGCAGTAGAAGATCCTCTCCAATCTCTGCAGAACCAAACTAAGAGTAATAGTGCAAGAATGTGCCAATGAAGACTACAAATGTACCTGTAATGCACTCCACGTCTGAGCATGCTTTGTGTGAGAAAAACACATGCATACTCTCATGTCACAAATGCTCACCCTAAACTTAGGGTGGTCCAAACTAATACTGGTCAGACCAGGTTGGCAGTCCCCTGCAGTCGCACACTGGAGAGAAATGTTTTGGTCCTAAAATAATCTCCTCCTCACACTGAACTATATATATGATCAATTACATGAGAAAAGTAATGACAGCCATTAGTGACACTCACACTCTTGTAGAAATGCAATTGATAATCACGTTTTTAGTTTTACAGCCAAATAAATACATGAAATAAACAATACCAAAATGAGTGCTGGAGCCTGGGGTGTTCACTTTTGTATGATCAATACCTAAATATAATGGTAAGCATTAGGGTGGACAAAGAGTGATGCAATAAGTATCTTTTAATTCTATTGTTGAAAATCGGAAGGCCCAGGCGGGTGAATCACCATATTAATTCAATGCTGAATGCTCCGTCGTGCCAAACTGTCTCCAAAGGCAAATTCAAATTCACCCCACATAATTCATCTAGGAGATGTACCAGGGTGCACACTGTAAGGAAATGCCTTCCTTGGCCCGGTTACCGCCTAACTGTTTGTCTTTTGTTGATGCCAGTTATGATTGAAATTGTGCTGGGACCCTACTAACGAAGCCCCAGTGTTCTTTCCCTAAACTGTACCTTTGTTCCCCACAATTGGCACAGCCCTGGCACACAGATAAGTCCCATGTAAATGGTACCCCTGGTACCAGGGCCCTGTGGCCAGGGAAGGTCTATGTACAGAGTGGGGTGTATTCAGAGGGTGAGAAATGGTGCACTGAGGAGAGTATTAACGATAAGTAACTAACAACTGCAAATTCTTAATGCAACGGTGCACTACTTTGGGGAACACACCCAAACCCCAAAATACCTGACTGTGCTACCAGTCAGGTAACCTAAAAAGTAATAATTGTGGCACCCGTTGTTCTAAAGTAAAATTAATTAGAATAAAAAATCAAATTATATCACATATACATGACTCTTCGAACATATCAAAACAACCACTAGCTATAATCTATAATTATTTAATATTTACATCTTAGTAAATTCTTAGTTTGAATTTCCTATTGTTTACATCATCCAATTAAACAATCAATCCTTAATATATTTCACAAGTCCCAATTATATCAGTCTATATAATTCCTAGTGTTGCTTCATATACTGAGGTTGTTATATTAGTTTCCAAAGTCCATTTAATTCAAAACTGATGTTCCTATGAAATTTATTTTCACCTCCGATTTGAATAAGAATCCACATTGGAATAAAAAAAATTCCAAGTTCCTTGAAACAACCTCTCAGCCAACACGTGTTTCGTCATTTGACTTCCTCAGGGCTGGGATATAGTTGCTCCTTATAGTATAATCATCTGGAACCCAAGAGTCATCACAAACACATTATTTAAACTCTATTTGACTTGAATAAATGTATATATGGATGAATCAATAGCTAGACCAGGGACGGTCTCTAAGGGCTGCAGCATGTATTATTCTACCCTGGGGACCACTCACTCAGCACATGCACACTGCCTCACAGCTTGTGTGTGCTGGAGGGGAGAAAATGAGTAAGTCGACATGGCACTCCCCACAGGGTGCCGCGCCCACCTCTCACTGCCTGTGGCATAGGTAAGTGACCCCTCTAGCAGGCTTTACAGCCCTAAGGCAAGGTATACCATAGGTGAGGGTATAGTTGCATGAGCACTATGCCCCGACATTGTCTAAGCCAAACATTAGACATTATAAGTGCAGGGTAGCCATTAAGAGTATATGGTCTGGAAGTCTTTCAATTACGAACTCCACAGTTCCATAATGGCTACACTGAAATCTGGGAAGTTTGGTATCAAACTTCTCAGCACAATAAATGCACACTGATGCCAGTGTGGGATTTATTGTAAAATACACCCAGAGGGCATTATAGAGATGCCCCCTGAATACCAGTCCAACTCCTAGTGCTAGGCTGACCAGTTTCTGCCAGCCTGCCACAACTGGACGAGTTTCTGGCCATATGGGGTGGGTGCCTTTGTCACTCTGTGGCCAGGAACAAAGCCTGTACTGGGTGGAGGTGCTTCTCACCTCCCCCTGCAGGAACTGTAACAGGGGCCCCCCTCAGCGCCTTGAGACCCTCACGGGTGGTAGTGCGGTCTACAAATACACTGATTGATTGATTAACACCTGGCGGTGAGCCTCAGAGGCTCATGCCTTTTGTTACAGCACCCCAGGGCATCCCAGCTAGTGGAGATGCCCGCCTCTCCGGCCACGGCCCACACTTTTGGTGCAAGGCCAGAGGAGATCATGAGAAAAACAAGGAGGAGTCACCTACAAGTCAGGACAGCCCCTAAGGTGCCCTGAGCTGAGGTGACCCCTGCCTATAGATATCCTCCATCCTGAGTTTGGAGGTTTCCCCCAATAGAAATAGGGATGTGCCCCCCTCCACTCAGGCAAGAGGCACAAAGAGGGTGTAGCCACCCTCAAGGACAGTAGCCATTGGCTCCTGCCCCCCAGACCTAAACACACCCCTAAATGTAGTATTTAGGGGCTACCCTGAACATAGGAAATCAGATTCCTGCAACCTCAAGAAAGAAGAAGGACTGCTGACCTAAAAGCCCCGCAGAGATGATGGAGAAACCAACTGACTTGGCCCCAGCCCTACCGGCCTGTCTCCAGACTCAAAGAAACTGCACAGCGACGCATCCGACGGGAACCAGCAACCTCTGAGGAGTCAGAGTACTGCCCTGAACCTAAAGGACCAAGAAACTCTTGAGAACAGTGTCACTGTTCAGAACCTGCAACAACTTTGCAACAAAGAAGCAACTTTTAAAGAGACTCTCCCTTCCTGCCTTAAGCGTGAGACTTCACACTCTGCACCTGACGCCCCCGGCTCGAGTTCTGGAGAACCAACACTGCAGAGAAGACTCCCAGGTGACTCCAACGACGTGGACACCCTGAGTCAACCTCCCTGCACCCCCACAGTGATGCCTGCAGAGAGGATCCAGAGGCTCCCCCTGACCGTGACTACCTGGTGACATAGGAACCTGACTCCTGGACAAAGCACTGCACCCACAGCCCCCAGGACTGAGAGGAACCACCTACCAGTGCAGGAGTGACCAGCAGGTGGCCCTCATCCTAGCCCAGTCTGTGCCCAGCCCGAGAAGCCCCTCCCCCTGCCTGCATCGCCAAAGTGACCCCTGGGTCCCTCCATTGCTTTCAATAGCAAACCCAATGCCTACTTTGCCTACTGCACCCGGCCGCTTCTGTGCCGCTGAGGGTGTGTTTTGTGGGCTTGTGTGTGTGTGTGTCCCAGTGCTCTACAAAAACCCCCTGGTCTGCTCCCCGAGGACGCAGGTACTTACCTGTAAGCAGACTGGGACCGGAGCACCCCTGTTCTTCATAGGCACCTATGTGTTTGGGCTCTCCTTTGAGCTCTGCACCTGACTGGCCCTATGTTGCTGGTGCTGCGGCTTTGGGGTTGCCTTGAACCCCATTGGTCGGCTGTCTATGCCCAGGAGATTGACTGTGTAAGTGCTTTACTTACCTGAGAAACCTAACCATACTTACCTCCCACAATGATTTTTGCAGTGTCCACTTTTATAATAGCTTATTGCCATTTTAACCAAAACTGTGTGTATTACTGTTTTAAATCAAAGTTCTATACTTACCTGTGTGAAGTACCTTGCATTTTATGTACTTACCTCAAATCTTGAGTCTCGTGGTTCTAAAATAAATTAGGAAAATATATTTTTTTATATAAAAACTATTGGCCTGGATTTAAGTCTTTGAGTGTGTGTTGCTCATTTATTGCCTGTGTGTGTACAACAAATGCTTAACACTACCCTCCGATAAGCCTACTGCTCGACCACACTACTACAAAATACAGCATTAGTATTATCTAGTTTTGCCACTATCTAAGGGTAACCCTTGGACTCTGTGCACACTATCTCTCACTTTGAGATAGTATATACAGAGCCAACTTCCTACATACATACACACACAATGATTCCTGTCCACCAGTCGCTGAAAAAATAAGGCAGCCAAGCAGCTTGAGTTTTAAGCACTGCCAGGCTCGTTTGTTCTCCCCATCAGTGTATCTAGTGGCTCCCACACAACGGTTAGGAATTCTGGGGAATATAGTTCTTCTTGTGGTGTTCACAATCAGTAGCTGAAAAAAAATATATATATGCATATATATATAAATATATATATATTTGTTTTTGTTTTTTGAGCCCTCCAGCCTTTCTCATTAAAGGGACAGAACAACCTTCAGAGGCCTCCCTGAAACTGGACCTGCCTGAGCCCTGTTGGTCTCAGCTGGAGTAAGTCTGTGATCCCCAAGAAATGCCTCCCCAGGTAGTAGACCCTTGACTAGCATCAGAGTCCACTCCTCTTGAAGAAAAGGTGAAAGTCCTGAAGTTTGGGCTCCTTGCAACTTCGAAAGGGCCCATTCTCACCAAAACTCTGCTTGCACCGACGAGCGCCAATGCGAAGTTCTGGTGAGTTCTGCTTTTCAGGCAACAGCAACTACCAACAGTCACGGGCTACACAGGAGCCACACTTCGTTCCACAGAAAAGGCAGCTGGCGGTGATTTCCAAGACAAAGCTACAGCAGCGACTGTCCATGGTGCCAGACCATATCTTTGCCTGGCCTGCTATTCACTCTGCAGAAACCATTTGCAGCACTTTGCCTGCTTCTCATGGCCTCCTCTCATGCAAACCAAACTCCTTGTGCCAGACTTAGAAGGAAACTTTCCAGTGGCACTAAGCTGGTCCCTGTATCTGACCTGCACTCAATCGCAGTCAGCCTGAACTTGTGACTTTTCCTGGTGTAGCACGACCAGACGATCACAAGGAACATCTTGTGCTTTTAGGTGCTATTTTCCCTAGAAACTTTCAAATTGAATATCTCTGGTTCTACTGTGTTTTAGTTCTTCACATATTAATTTATTTATTAAAAAAGTACTCACCCAACGGGGTGGTTCCTACCTATGTAGAGGGGGATGACATAGATAAGTGGCTGGGGGCTTTTGAGAGGGCCCTCCAGATGAGGAGAGGTAAAGCTCAGTACTGGGGTTCACTTATTTGGGAGTTGGTCCCCAACTCTGGGAGGGATAGGCTCATATCCTTGGGGGGGAGGCAGATTCATACCCCAGGATGAAGAGATGCTTAACTAAGAAGTTTGGTCTGACCCCAAAGCAGTATAGGCTCAAGTTTAGGGACACCCAAAAGACAAGTACCCAGTCCTGGGTGGACTTTGTGAACATCTCAGTTAAGGCACTGGAGGGCTGGATACACGGCAACAAGGTAAGTACCTTTGAGGGGCTGTACAATTTGATTATGAGGGAGCACTGTCTAACCAATTGTGTCCGATAGAAGCTCCACTAGTATCTAGTTGATTCTAAGTTGACCAACCCCAGAGAGCTGGGGGAGGCAGCAGATGACTGGTTAAGAACTAGGGTTAACCAAAAAAACCCAGGGGGTGATCAGAAAAAGGGAGGCCATGGTTCTTCTTAGGGGAAGAACCAAGGGAAAGATGTTAAAAAGCCCAAGGAGTCTCACAAGAGTCCCTAAAAACTTCTCAGGGTGGGGGAGCCCTGAGCCATTCCACTTCTAAGGGGAAAGGGTATCTGGGGAAGCCTTATGATCCTGTTAAAGCAGGAAAGTTTCAGGAGCTTGCTAAGGCCGGCAAGTGCTTTGAGTGTCATCAACCTGGACACAAAAGAGGAGATGCTATCTGCTCCAAAAAGCCCCCCACTGGTGGGCAATCCGAGGGGATTGCTAGTGTAGGAATGGGGGTGGAAGTTGGCCCAGTGCTGGGATCAGGGTACACAGAGGTCACCTTAGTATCCGTGGGTGGGGTGGACATTGCAACTATGGCCACCTTACCCCCCGCATGGAGAGGTATAAGCAGAGGCCTAAATTCAATGGGACTGAGGTGGAAGCTCTGAGAGATACAGGAGCCAGTGTGACAATGGTCACAGAGAAGCTGGTTTCTCCAGAACAGGTCTTACCTGGTGTCTTCCACCAAGTGACTTATGCAGATAGCAGAACCAAACTCCATCCCATGGCTGTGGTGAGCCTGGAATGGGGAGGTGTGACTGGCCATAAGAAGGTAGCTGTAGCTCCTGCCCTCCCAGTAGAGTGTCTACTGGGAAATGATCTAGAAGCATCTGAATGATCAGAGGTGGAGAGAAGGGTCCATGCACAGATGCTGGACCTCCCTGAATGGGTGTGTGCTGTGACCAGGTCACAGGCAGCACAACAGGGAAGTGCTGGACACTTGGACCCTGGAACAATGGGCCAGGTCTTCAAGAAGAAGAGAAAGGGCACTGGGTCTGGCTTGCCAGCACCCACAAGTACAGAGGATTAGGAGGAATCCAAACCTTAGGGAGAGGATCTGACCTCTGAAGGAGGGCCACTTCCCCTGTAAGCTCTGCCTCACTTGGCAGAACCGCAGGGGGCAGGTGGGCCCACCAGAGAAGAGTTGTGCCAGGGGCAAAGAGAGTGTCCCACTCTTGAGGGCCTAAGGCAGACTGCTGCTAGGCAAGAACAAGGGGATACCAGTGGGACCCACAAGGATTACTGGGAGGATGGAGTTCTCTACACCGAGGGAAGGGACCCCAAACCAGGGGCAACCAGGATAGTGGTGGTCCCCCAGAAGTATAGAGAATTCCTCCTCACTTTAAGCCATGATATTCCCTTAGCTGGACATTTGGGATAGACCAAGACCTGGAACAGGCTGGTCAACCATTTGTATTGGCCCCAAATGTCAGAAAAAGTCAGGGAGTTTTGCAGCTCCTGTGTTACCTGCCAAGCCAGTGGCAAGGCAGGGGGTAAGCCAAAGGCTCCCTTGATACCACTGCCAGTTTGAGAGGGTGGCGATTGACATTGTTGGTCCCCTAGACCCACCAACTGCCTCAGGCAACAGGTACATTTTGGTGGTTGTGGACCATGCCACCAGGTACCCTGAGGCTATACCCCTCTGGACAGTCACTGCTCCCACAGTGGCTAGGGCCCTACTTGGTGTGTTCACCAGAGTGGGATTCCCAAAGGAGGTGGTCTCAGATAGGGGCACAAATTTTATGTCTGCCTATCTGAAAGCCATGTGGGATGAGTGTGGTGTTACTTATAAGTTCACCACCCCCTATCATCCACAGACCAATGGTCTGGTGGAAAGATTTAATAAGACCCTAAAGGGCATGATCATGGGTTTGTCTGACAAACTCAGGAGGAGATGGGATGTTCTCATCCCATGCCTGCTGTTTGCCTACAGAGAGGTGCCACAGAAGGGGGTTGGATTCAGCCCCTTTGAATTACTGTTTGGGCACCATGTAAGAGGCCCATTGTGCTTGGTGAGAGAGTCTTGGGAGAAGCCTCTCAAAGAGTCCAAAGAGAATGTGCTGGATTATGTGCTGGGCCTGCGGTCACGCATGGCTGAGTACATGAAGAAGGTAAGCAGAAACCTGAAGGCCAGCCAAGAGCTCATGAAGCTCTGGCATGACCAGAAGGCTACCATGCTTGAGTATAACCCAGGACAACTGGTGTGGGTTTTGGAGTCCAGGGCTCCTAGAGCACTTCAGACCAAATGGACTGGGCCCTATCCAATTGTGGAGAAAAAGGTTGAGGTCACCTACTTGGTGGATCTTGGCACCCCATGAATCCTCATAGGATCCTGCATGTCAACAGATTGAAACCCCACCAGGACAGGGCAGATGTTGGAGCTCAAGGTAATTGAGCCCTCTGACGGTCCTTGGTCCAATCCAGTGGTACTGCTGCCCAAACTTAATCCCCAAGGTGGGAAGAAGGAATTGAGATTCTGTGTGGACTACAGAGGTCTAAATGCAGTCACTAGGATTGATGCGCACCCCATACCTGGAGCTGATGAGCTCATTGATAGGTTGGGGGCTGACAAATTCCTGAGCACATTTGATCTGACCTCAGGATACTGGCAGATTGCCTTAAGTCCAGGAGCTAAGGAGAGGTCAGCATTTGCCACACCAGAGGGCCTCTTTCAGTTCAAGGTGATGCCCTTTGGCCTGAAAAATGCTCCTGCCACCTTCCAACGGTTGGTGAATAGAGTCCTGTCTGGGCTGGAATCTTTCAGTGCAGCTTATCTGGATGATATAGCTGTATTCAGTTCCACCTGGGAGGACCACCTGGTCCACCTGAAGGAAGTGCTTCAGGCCCTGCTTCAACCAGGCCCGACTATCAAGGCAAGCAAGTGCCAGATAGGGCAAAGCTAAGTTGTGTACCTGGGCAACCTTGTTGGTGGAGGCCATGACCAACCCCTCCAGCCCAAGATCCAGACTATCCTGGATTGGGAGGCTCCTAAAACCCAGACTCAGGTCAGGGCCTTTCTTGCCCTGACTGGGTACTACAGGAGGTTTGTTCAGAATTATGGGACAATAGTGGCTCCCCTGACTGAGCTTACCTCCAAGAAACAGCCCAAGAAGGTCATTTGGAACCCAGAGTGTCAGAAAGCTTTTGACACCCTAAAACAGGCTATGTGTTCAGCACCAGTGTTACTGGCCCCTGACTATAGCAAGGAGTTTATAGTGCAAACAGATGCTTCAGAGGAAGGGATTGGGGTAGTGTTAGCACAAGTTAATGAAGAGGGCAAAGATCAACCAGTTGCCTTCATCAGCAGGCGACTACTCCACAGAGAGAAAAGATGGAGTGCCATTGAGAGGGAGGCCTTTGCTGTGGTCCGGACCCTGAAGAAGTTGAGCCCATACCTGTTTGGCACTCACTTCTGTGTACAAACTGATCACAGACCTCTCAGATGGTTGATGCAAATGAGGGGGGAGAAACCAAAACTGTTAAGGTGGTCCATTTCCCTACAGGGGATGGACTTCACAGTGGAACACAGACCTGGGACTGTCCATGCCAATGCAGATGGCCTTTCTAGGTTTTTCCACTTAGCTGATGAGGACTACCAGGGTGTAGGTTAGTACCCATCACCTTTCATCTGGAGGGGTGGGGGCAGTGTAGGAAAGTGATCCATTTTACCCTGGTCACCCCCAAACGTTTTGGACAGGTACTGGTGGTTACTGACTCTTGGCTGTGCCCTGGGTACTGCTTACTGGTCCCAGGGCCAGTGCTCTGTGTAAAGTGGATATGCAAATTAGGCTAATTATAATTGGCAAAGTTAACCTACCTATAAGTCCCAAGTATATGGTAGGGCATGGAGGTTTAGGGACCCCAGCATAGGTAGTGCCCCCATAGGCGCACAGCTGAGGTGCCCAGTGTCATTTTAAAGACAGGCCTGGCTTTCTGGCTGCTTTTAAATTAAAGTTACATGAAAATTCAACTTTGGAATTAAAAGTGGTTCCAAAGTCTTAAACTACCTTATTTTTACAAATGTCATACCTAAGGTGTGTCCTATGTGCCCCTAGGGCTGGGTGCCATGTAACTATAAGCAGGGACCTTATGAAAATAGTTTTATAAGCCCTGGTGAGGTAAAACAGCCAAATTAGTTTTTCCCTCATTGTAGTGAATGGCCTCTATAGGCTAGAATGGGGAGACTATTTTAATTTTAAAGTCCCCTTAAGTAACAGATACCAGAAGTTTGGTATCAAAATAATTGTTATAATAAATACCACAACTTCCAGTTGTTGGATTTAATATAACTTGTTCAGGTAAAGAGTTTTAAACTTTACCTGAAAAGTTGCCAACTTCAGCCCTGCAGTGTTTTTGCTGCTGTGCTCTGATTGGCCAGTGTTGGAAAATGGGTTATTGGTAAGGGCAGATAGGTACCTACACCTAGCAACAAGCCACCAACCTCCACTTAGGTACAGTTAGGTCTCAGTAAATTAATCCCAGCTCAACCCTTGGTAGCTTGGCAACGAGCGTCAAGGCTTAACTTAGGAGACAGTGTGTAAAGCATTCAAATATCACAAAACAGTAATTAAATAAAACACAGGAAACAGTTTAAAAATCCAAAACCAATTTATAAAAATAGTTTATATTTTTATCTTTAAAATGACACAAAAACGAATAAAATCGGATAAAGGGAACCGGAGATATGAATTTTTAAAGAATTATTATTTTTCTAGCGCTTAGAAATAAAAAGCGCCAATCGGGTCATCTGGTTGCACCTCGACCGGGGCAACGTCAAAGTTTCAGGCCGACCGCGATGGAGCCCTGCTCGGCTACAAGTCGCGGGAGGCCTCGGTTAAAAAGTTACCTTCTGACTTAGTCTTTATTTTGAAGATTTTCTTCGGCGGGACGAACCTGCCAGTCGAATCCGACCTCCTCGGTGGAGATTTTTACCTTCGGACTTAGTCATTTTTTCGAGGTGAAAATCCTTCGACCGGGGTAAACCTGGATCTTGATCCGACGTCCGTGGAGCCCTTCTCGGATACGATGGCTGGGAGGTCCCGGTCAACTTTTTACCTTCGGACTTAGTCTCTTTTTCGGAGATTTTTCTTTACCGGGACGAACCACGAAGTCAGGCCGGGTCGCGGTTGAGGCAAGCCGGCTAGAATTTCCACGGCGGGTCGGTCCCTCTCTGGAGCTTTTTTACAAAAAAATCTCAAATCTTCTCCAAACTTCTGGGGCTTCACCCAGATGTTCTTTTAAGGTTCTTTTGGGGTCCACAGCTCACCCCAAGGGTCCAGAAGTTCTGAGATGGTCCTTGGGGGGTGCGGACTTCAACTCCCAGAATGCACCTGGCGCAAACTCCTTTTTGGCCACTGGACAGTGGTCAGCTGGTCACTTTTCAGGAGTTGGTGCAGGGGACTCTGGATAGCAATTTTTCACCTGTAGCAAACAGGGAGTCCCTCCTTGAACCAGTTGAAGCCAGGCAAAGTCCTTCTTGTGGTGAAGCCCAAGTGTGCAGCTGGTGCAGTCCTTCTGAGTGCAGGTTCCAGGTGCAGGCCAGGGGTCCAGCAGGGCAGTCCTTCTTCTCCTTTAGTTCTTTTCTTCTTGAAATCTGGCGGGGATCTGAGGTGTGGGGGCAGGTCTGCCAGTTTTATCCTTGCTCCTGGGTGAAAAGCAAGGGGGTCCTGGTTCTCCAATCAGGTACAGGGTCGCCCCCCTGTGATGACTACTTCCTGGGAAGTGTGGCAAAAATCCATCCCAAAAGGCAACATTCTCCAAAAATCCAACATGGCTGAATCTGATTTTTGGAGGTTACATCTGGCTGAGCCCACCCACTGGTGTGGCTAAAAATCATAAACACACCCCTCTCCTGCCCTCTCCTAATCTAATCAAGGGGGCATCTAGTTGTCTGGGGTTTGCTAATGTGGGGGTGTTGCTGGTTGCTCCAAATGTCCTTCTCTGCCTTTGAAGACCAGTTTGGCAGCCCTCCCCCTTCCTGCCTCACCATCTGCTGAGGGGAGATTCTCTCCCACAAGCACATTCCTTTGTGTGAAGCCAGGCCACTTCACACCTCATCAAGGCAGCTTGACTAAGCTGCTGCAGGCTGGCCAATCAGAGCACAGCAGCAAAAACAATGCAGGGCTGAAATTGGCAACTTTTTAGGTAAAGTCTAAAACTCTTTACCTGAACAAGTTATATTAAATCCAACAACTGGAAGTTGTGGGATTTATTACAACAATTAATTTGATACCAAATTCTTGGTATGCAACATTTAAGGAGACTTTAAAATTTAAAATAAAGGCTCCCCATTCTAGCCTATGAAGGCCATTTACTTCAATGAGGGAAAAACGAATTTGGCTGTTTTTACCTCACCAGGGCTTATAAATCTATTTTTATAAAGTCCCTGCTTATAGTTACATGGCACCCAGCCCTAGGGGCACATAGGGCACACCTTAGGGGTGACTTATATGTAAAAATAAGGTAGTTTAAGACTTTGGAACTACTTTTAATTCCAAAGTCGAATTTGCATATAACTTTAATTTAAAAGCAGCCAGCAAGGCAGGCCTGCCTTTAAAATGACACTGGGCACCTCAGCAGTGCACCTATGGGTGCACCACCTATGCTGTGGTCCCTAAACCTACATGCCCTACCATATACTAGGGACTTATAGGTAGGTTAACTTAGCCAATTATAATTAGCCTAATTTGCATATCCATTTTACACAGAGCACAGGCACTGGGACTGGTTAGCAGTACCCAGGGCACCATCAGAGTCAGGAAAACACCAGCATAAGTGGAAAATGGGGGCAAAAAGTTAGGGGGCCTCTGCAATCAGCCCTGTTTTCCCACAGCCAGCCTCTGGCAGCCTGGCCAGGCTGCTTTGATGAGGTGTGAAGTGGCCTCGCTCCACACAAAGAGATGTGCCTGTGGGAGGAGATCTCCCCTCAGCAGATGGTGAAGCAGGAAGGGGGAGGGCTGCCAAACTGGTCTTCAAAGGCAGAGAAGGACATTTGGAGCAACCTAGCAACACCCTCACATCCTGCAAACCCAGACAATTAGGTTCCCCCTGATTAGATTAGGAGAGGGCAGGAGAGGGTGTGTTTAGGATTTTTAGCCACACCAGTGGGTGGGCTCAGCCAGATGTAACCTCCAAAAATCACTTTCAGCCATGATGGATTTTTGAGGAATGTTGCTCCCTGGGATTGATTTTTGCCACACTTCCCAGGAAGTGGTCCTCACAGGGGGAAGGACCCAGCCCCTGTTTGGAGAACCAGGACCCCCCTGTTTTTCACCCAGGAGCAAGGATAAAACTGGCAAACCTACACCCACACCTCAGATCCCCATCAGATTCCAACAAGGAAGAACTACAGAAGAAGAAGGACTGCCCTGCTGGACCCCTGCCTGCACCAGGACCCTGCACTCTGAAGGACTGCACCAGCTGCACACTTGGGCTTTACCACAAGAAGAACTTTGCCTGGCTTCAACTGGTTCAAGGAGGGACTCCATGTTTGCTACAGGTGAAAACTTTCTAACCAGAGTCCCCTGCACCAACTCCTGAAGAAATCAACCAGCTGACCACTGTCCAGTGGCCAAAAAGGAGTTTGCGCCAGGTGCATTCTGGGAGTTGTAGTCCACACCCCCAAGGAGCATCTCAGAGCTTCTGGAACCTTGGGGTAAGCTGTGGACCCCAAAAGAACCTTAAAAGAGCATCCGTAAGAAGATTCAGAAGTTTGGAGAACTTTTGGAAAAAAGCTCCATAGAAGGACCGACCCGCCGCTGCAGCTCTAGCTGGCTTGCCTCAACCGCGACCCGGCCTGACTTGCAGGTTCGTCCTGGTGAAGAAAATCTCCAAAAAAGAGACTAAGGCCCTCATTATGACCTTGGCGGGCGGCTACAGCCGCCTGCCAAGATCTGACCGCCCGGAGGCTGCACTCCCACCGCGGTCATTATGAGATCCCCGCTGGGCCGCAACACAGGAGCCGGCTCCAAATGGAGCTGGCGGTGTTGCGGCCATGCGATGGGTGCAGTTACACCCGTCGCGCTTTTCACTGTCTGCATAGCAAACAGTGAAAAGCTGCATGGGGCCCTGTCAGGGGGCCCGCGACTCCCCGTACCGCCAGCCTTTTCCTGGCAGTTCAAACTGGCATGAAAAGGCTGGCGGACGGGGACTTGTAAGGCGGATTATCACCGCTGGGGCAAATGTGGCGGGACCGCGACCCAAGATTGCACCGCCAGCCTGTTGGTGGTGCAATCGCCAAAACAGCCCTGGTGGTCTTTGACCGACAGGGTTGTAATGACCCCCTAAGTCCGAACGTAGGAAGTTGACCAGGACCTCCCAGCCATCGTATCTGAGGAGGGCTCCAAGGATGTTGGATTAAGATCCAGGTTTGCCCCAGTCGAAGGATTTTTACCTCAAAAAAACGACTAAGTCCGAAGTTAAAAATCTCCACCGAGGGCTCCCGCGACGCATATCCGAGGAAGCGTTCCAGGAGGTTTGATTGGACTGGCAGGTTTGTCCCGCTGCAGAAAATCTTCAGAAAAACGATTAAGTCCTAAGGTAAACTTTTGACCGAGGCCTCCCGCAGGCTGTAGCCGAGCTGGGCTCCATTGTGGTCGGCCTTAAACTTTGACTTTGCCCCGGTTGAGGCGCAAACAAATTACCAGATTGGCGCTTTTGGTTTCTATGCGCTAGAAAACAATAATTCTTTAAAAATTCATATCTCTGGTTCCCCTTATTCAATTTTATTCGTATTTGTGTCATTTTAAAGATATAATTATAATCTATTTTTATAAATTAATTTTGTATTTTTAAACTGTTTCCTGTGGTTTATTTAATTACTGTTTTGTGAAATTTGAATGCTTTACACTCTGTCTCTTAAGTTAAGCCTTGTCGCTCGTTGCCAAGCTGCCAAGGGTTGAGCTGGGTTTAATTTACTGAGACCTAACTGGACCTAAGTGGAGGTTGGTGATCTATTGCTAAGGGTAGGTACTTATGTGCCCTTACCAATAACCCATTTTCCAACACCACTTTTAGAAAGTGAGCATTTCTCTGCACGTAAATCCTTCTGTGCCTTACATTCCATGTCTGGCTGGGTTTATTTGACAGCTCCCTTGTGCTTTCACTCAGATACACCCCAAACACAGGATACTCAGCCTCACTTGCATACATCTGCATTTTGAATGGGTCTTCCTGGGCTGGGAGGGTGGAGGGCGTGACACTTGCATGTCAAAGGACAGTAGCCTGCCCTCACACAAAGGACTGCCACACCCCCTACTGGGAACCTGGCAGACAGGATTGAACTGAAAGGGGACCTTGTGCACTTCTAAGTCACTCTTTGAAGACTCCCCCACTTCAAAGGCACATTTGGGTATTTAAACAGGGCCTCTGCCCCTAGTAACTCAGACACTTCCTGGAGAAGAAACTTGAACCAGAACCTGCATCCTGCCAAGAGAAACTGCCTGGCTGCCCAAAGGACTCACTTGTCTACTTTCTGTGAAGGGCTGCTGCTTTGCTGTTGCACTGCTGCTTTGCTGCTCTCTAGCTCCGGTGAAGAAGTGCTCTCCAAGGGCTTGGGTAGAGCTTGCCTCCCGGTCCCTGAAGCCTCAGGGCCAAAAATAATTCATTGCTACAAGAAGGACTTCTTGTTCGGTGAAATTTGACGCACAGAATGCCAGAAATTATGCAAAGCCTGCACCGTGATGAAAATTTCACTGCACGCTGAACCGGAACGATGCAGCTTGACTTCATATCGAAAAGATAGATGCAGCGGCAATGTAACCACCAGAAACTCAATGCCCGGCCCACCGGATCGATGCATAGCCAAGCGGGAACGACCAGCCCGATTTCGAGAGAGGAATTGACACTGCACCTGTCGTGTGGTAGAAAATTCGAAACAACGCACACTGAATTGACGCAGCTCCTGTGACTACGTCCTGCCAGTGCAGGAAATCCACGCATCGTCCCCGGGGCATCCGAAAATCCTGCAACCCGAAGAGGATCCACGACCGAGCGCGGGACATCGACGCACAGCTGTAATGCGTGAAAACTAAACGACGCACCGCCGTGTGCGGCCCAAGAAATCGACGTGCACCCCCTATGTTTCCATGCATCTCCTCCTCTGCGGTTCTTTGCGGAGATTTTGCTCACAAACCAGGTACTTTGTGCTTGAAAGAGACTTTGATTGTTTTTAAAAGACTTAAGACACTTTATATAAGTTTTACAGTGATATCTCAACATATACTTATTGCATTTTAATCGTTTTGACCTGCATTTATCCAGCTAAATATTATAGATTTTTCTAAACACTGTGTGGTGTATTTTTGTGGTGCTATACTGTGTTTTCGTATGATTTATTGCACAAATACTTTACACATTGCCTTCTAAGTTAAGCCTGACTGCTCAGTGCCAAGCTACCAGAGGGTAGGCACAGGATAATTTGGATTGTGTGTGACTTACCCTGACTAGAGTGAGCGCCCTTGCTTGGACAGGCGGGGGTAACCTGGCTGCCAACCAAAGTCCCCATTTCTAACATTGGTGATCAGCAATGAGGATAGGACTTGTATTTGTGCAGTGACATACAATAGCTAATTGTGTACTACCTACCCACAGTTGAAGGTCAACTTGATTTTTATCTTTTTCTGCAATTTCGTTTTCTACCTGACATTTTTAACTAAAATCCTCATTCAACATGTCTCTGGCTGGGTCTCAAGCTGGAGATGAAGATTTTGACCTAGCCGTGCTGGAGACATATACTACCAAACAGTTGAAGGGGTTCTGCAGGGATATGGAAGTACCTACCCAGAAGGCCTCCAGAAAGGAGGAATTCCAAAAGGCGTTGATGCCCTGGGCAGAAGCCCATTCTGACGAGAATGTTGAGGAGGAGGGTCCAGAGGATAGCCCCTCTGAGGATTTTTTGCCATTAGTGGACGATGATACCCCTGTGATTGTGTTCCCTGCCAAACCAGGGAGCAGTGTCTCTGATCAGCGCCTGACAGCAGAGGATAGGAGAAAGAATTCCAGTTACAAATGCCAAGGTTAAAAATTGAAGCTCAACAGGAGTAGAAGGGGGCAGAGAGAGAAGCCAAACAGGCTGAACCTAAGAGAGCAGCCAAGCAAGCGGAAGGTGTGAGAGCCTTAGCTGAAAAGTATCTTTTGTAAGTTCATGAACTGGGTCTTAAGGAGCTTGAGATCAAAGCAAGACAGGTGATCAGCGGTGAGGACAGGACTTGTATTTGTGCAGTGACATACAGTAGCTAAGTATTCACTACCTACCCACAGTTGAAGGTCAACTTGATTTTTTTATCTTTTTTCTGCAATTTCGTTTTTCCTGAAAACTTTCTAATTAAAATCCTCACTCAACATGCCTCAGGTTGGGTCTCAAGCTGGAAATGAAGATTTTGACCCAGCCCTGTTGGAAACATATACTGTCAAACTGCTGAAAGGGCTCTGCAGGGATATGGGAGTACCCACCCAAGGTGCCTCGAGAAAGGAGGAATTTCAAATGGCGCAGAGGGTCTGGTCAGAAGCCCATTCAGAGGAGGATGTTGAGGAGGAGGGACTAGAGGATGTCCCTCCAAAGGATTTTTTCCCATCAGTGGATGAAGTTACCACTACAATTGTGCCCCCTTCCAAACCAGGGAGCAGTGTTTCTGATCAGGGCCTGACCGCAGAGGAAAGGAGAGAGGAGAGGGAATTTCAATTGCAAATGGCAAGGTTGGAAATTGAGGCTCAACAGGAGGAAAGGAGGGCAGAGAGAGAAGCAAAAGCAGCTGAGAGAGCCCTGGCTGAGAAGAAACTTTTGTTGGCTCATGAACTGAGTCTCAAGGAGCTGGAGATCAAGGCGAGACAGTCTGAGTCCAGCAGTGATGGTTGAAGCATACATGCAGGACCTTTTGGGGAGAAAAAGGTTTGTATACCTAAGAATGTGGTGCCAAGTTATGTGGTGGGAGATGGCATTGACAAGTGGTTGGCTGCCTATGAAGTTGCACCAAGGGCCCATGGGACTTCTGATGAGCAATGGGGGGCGGCCTTGTGGTTTTATGTACCACTAGTGGGGGGGAGACACTTCTTACACTAGCTCCACATGATCAGAATGTCTATGCACCCATCAAAGCTGCTTTACTGGCCAAGTTTGGGCTGACCCCTGAGAAATACCATCAGAGGTTTAGGGACAGCACCAAACTTTCCACAGAAACTTGGGTAGATAGTTTTGATTTCTCCAATAAGGCACTGAATGGATGGGCGCGGGGCAGCAAAGTAAATGATTACAAAGGGTTATATGATTTGATTCTGAGAGACCATATGCTCAGTATTTCCTTTGCAGAGTTGCACCAGCACTTGGTAGATATTAAGCTGACTGATCCCAGGAAGCTTGCTGAGGAGGCGGACCTCTGGGTTAGCACCAGAGTGTCCAAAAAGGTATCTGGGGGGACACTCACAAAGGTGGGCAGGGTTCCCAACAGAAGAAAGGGGGGGAGATAAACTTAAAGATAAGGAACTCTCAAAAGGCCCCCAAACAATTCCCAAGGGGGGGTGGTAACCATTCCTCTTCTAGATTTTGGAAGAAACCGGGGTTCTTCCACAAGAAGTTAGGGAAGTTCATCCCCAAATGCTTAGAGTGCTACCAGCATGGACACTCTAAGGGCGACTCCCAGTGTTCCAAGAGAGCACAGTCCACCACTGGACAGACACCTGGGTTGGCTACTGTAGCGCTCGGGGGGGGAGATCGTCCCAGTTAGCTTTGGGGGGCAGAGTGAGGTGAAACTGTTATCCCTGGGAGATAAGGAGACGGTGCCTAAAGCCCACGTCTGCCAATACTTTGAAGTATAGGCAGTGGGTCACCATTGATGGGCAAAGGGTGGAGGCTCTGCGTGACACAGGAGCCAGTATGACTACTGTCAAGAATCAGCTGGTGTCAGCAGAGCAAATAGTCCCTAATACATTTCACCAGGTCATAGTCGCGGACAATCGCTTACCAGTGGCTGTGAGTCCCTTTGAGTGGGGGGGGTTTCTGGTACTCTGAAAGTAGCTGTGAGTCCTGCCATGCCTGTAGATTGTCTGTTAGGCAATGATCTTGAGCATACTGCCTGGAAGGAGGTAGAGCTCAGATCCCATCTGGAGATGTTAGGTTTGCCTGAGTGGGTCTGCATGACGACAATGTCCATGGCTGCTAGGGAAGGGACTCAAGGGCGTCTGGAGCCTGGAACAATGGCCCAAACAGCTGCAAAGAGGAAGGGCAAGAGGCATGGCAAACCTGCCTCAGATGTTCCCACGGTGGTGGACGGGGCCCCTGCAGCGGAGGCCACTGAGCCAACTGGAGAGGACATAGCTAACCTGGGCAACCTGCCTGAACTTGCTGGCTGGCAAGTAAAGGGTGGGCCAACCAGGGCAGAATTCTGCAAGGTGCAGAAGGAATGCCCCACCCTTGAGGGTCTGAGGCAGCAGGCCACAGCCCAAGTAGCTAGTGAAGCCTCTGGTGATTACCACTTCTACTGGGAAAATGATCTCCTTTACAGTGAGACTAAGGTTCCGGCCATTGGGGCAGCACGTTTGCTGGTGGTCCCCCAGTGTTACTGGGCCTTCCTACTGGGTCTGACTCATGACATCCCACTGGCAGGACATTTGGGCCAAGACAAGACCTTTGCCAGGCTTGTCACCCACGTCCATTGACCTAGAATGCAGGTAGCCTCAGATCGTTTCTGTAGGGTCTGCCTCACCTGTCAGGCTAGTGGGACGACAGGAAAAAGGCTTACAGCCCCGCTGATCCCACTTCCCTTCGTTGGCACCCCCTTTGAAAGGGTGGACATCAATGTCATTGGTCCCTTGGACCCCAAAACTTCCTTGGGCAACAGGTTTATCCTGGTTTTGGTGGACCATGCCACCTGCTATCCAGAGGCAATCCCTCTGAGAACAGTGACTGCACCGGTGGTGACCAGAGCCCTGATGGGAATATTTACCCGTGTGGGGATCCCTATGGAGTTTGGGTCTGACAGAGGCACAAACTTCATGTCTGCATACATGAAGTCCATGTGGGATGAATGTGGGGTGACCTACCGGTTTACCACCCCTTATCATCCTCAATCCAATGGGCTTGTTGAGTGATTCAACAAGACCCTTAAAGGCATGATCACTGGCCTACCTGAGACCATGAAGCGTAAGTGGAACATCCTCTTGCCATGCCTTCTGTTTGCTTATAGAGACGTGCCCGAGAAAGGGGTGGGGTTCAGTCCCTTTGAGCTTCTTTATGGTCACCCTGTCGGGGACGGCTAAGCATAGTCAAGTAGGGCTGGGCGAAAGCTCCTAAGACACCTACCTAGGATGTGGTCAGCTACATGCTGGCCCTCCGCAACCAAACCCAAAGCTTTTGAAAGCAGGCCAAGAGTACCCTTGAGGCCAGTCAAGAGATGATGAAGGAGTGGTATGACCGGAAGGCCACTCTGGTTGAGTTCTCACCTGGAGACAAGGTTTGGGTAATGGAGCCAGCAGAGCCTAGGGCTCTCCAGGACCGCTGGTCTGGTCCATTTGAGATCAAGGAGCGGAAGGGGGTGGCCATTTACCTTGTGGACCTCAAGACCCCTAGGCACCCCCTAAGCGTTCTCCATCATAACAGACTCAAACCTCATTTTAAGGGGGTCTGAGGTCAGTATGCTCCTTGTGACAGATGAGGGCATAGAAGAGGAGAGTGAACCTCTCCCCAACCTCCTCTCTGCCAAAGAAGGCGATGGGTTAGTGGAGGGTGTCAATCTCTCTGACTCCCTGACTAGATCAGAGAGGAGACTGCTATGAGTTGTTGGAGCAGTTCTCATCCCTGTTTTTCTTTACTCCATGACTCACCTATCTGTGTGTCCATGACATTGACACAGGAGACAGTCCCCCTGTAAAGAACAAAATGTACAGGTTGTCAGATAAGGTGAAGGCCAGCATCAAGGAGGAGGTCTCCAAGATGTTGGCCCTAGGGGGTTATTGAGAAGTCCAGCAGTCCCTGGGCCAGCCCTGTGGTGCTTGTACCTAACTAAGGCTGCTGCCCCCAGTGCAAAGCCAGAACTCCAGTTCTGTGTGGACTACTGGGGTCTCAACTCCGTCACACCGACTGACGCTCACCCCATCCCCCAAGCTGATGAGCTCGTTGACAGCCTAGGCACTGCCAAGTTCCTGAGTACGTTTGATCTCACATCAGGGTACTGGCAGATCGCCTTGACTGAGAGGGCTAAAGAGGGATCTGCACCTTCCACCCCTGATGGCCATTACCAGTTCCAGGGGATGCCTTTTGGGTTGAAAAATGCCCCCGTTACCTTCCAATGGTTGGTTAACGGGGTCTATTGCACAGCCTATTAGTTCTCTACGTTAACTTATTTTTCTATGCAAATTCAGCACTCAGAATACATGAATATTCATTAGTAAAATTCAGAGTTAACACACTGATGAGTTCAAATTGCATTTATTTTTTGTTTAAGACGTTTATGTTATTTGCAACTACTAATCGAAGTGGGCCATCATGTTTTTTTTAGGCCGCAACTTTCCTTCTCTGACCCTGTGGGTGTCTGAGTTTTTCAGCCTGGAAGTTTAATCTGCTCCTCACTCAAAAGGAGTTTTTGGCCCTTTAAAGCCTGACTTAGAGTTTGGCAGGCAGGTTACGCCATCACAAACATGATGACTGTCATGTTTGCCTTATTACAAGTGCATTACACCCTATGCCACTTGTAATAAGGGGAGGGTGGAATATCGCCACAATTGTGATGTAGTACGTGTCCACCTAACATAAAATTAGCCATTTCATTTTTAGGCCCAGCCTTCTTCCTGAATATGACCACATACATCTTTATTTCATCCACTTTCCTCTTCTGCTTCCTCCAACAGTTATTGGTGCTTGATCTGAGCCATTAAGTTTAGTCATACTACAAACTGTTCATTTGTAAACCTATTCTTCATTTTAAAAAAGTGATGCAAAAAGGCATTTCTGTTAACAAATGTTATGTCTCAGGTACAGGTATTTAATACAGTAAAATGTAATGGCTTCTAAAATGTTGTTGTATAGATACTAGCTGCATTTCATTGCAATGTTTTTGATATGAGCATCAGAGAGATGGCTCAGCAGGCAAACCTTCTCTGATGACATCTGCTGCTATACATTCTTATTAGACTAAAATAATCATCATTCACATGGAAATAAAAATCTTTGCCACATACATCTCTTAGATTCAGCAGAGGTGTAATGTAAGATAGTAATTATTATTTTTAAGACAGCCATAATTCATATGTGCACAAAAAATCACCACAATCCTAGCGTATTTTAATGTTCAAGTAGGGGTATTGCATGAATTGTACATTTAAAAAAAATCAGAAGACACAATGGCCCAAATATAAAAATTGTGTACAACACAACAAAAAATGATATAGTACATATTTACTATGTGTAAGGAAAGAAAAGTCCTCTGCATGGTAAGAGACGTATACTCCTGCCCTGAGTGCCCAACTGGACTGCTGTCTGGAGCCCTAATGCCAATTCATTTTTTTTTTTGTCCTTGGCGAACTCAGATCATGCGTGTGTGCCTTGACATATGCGTGTCTCACGGATTACAGTCTTCATGGCCTGGGAAGGGCACCCAAAGCACTACCCTCATAGTGGGCTTCTGCTTTCACCAGGAGTTAGGCAGCACAAGCACATGGGTGGCAGCATACCATGTAGTGATCAGTAGTAGTGAACAGGACCTTTTTACCCTAGGTCACTGGAGTAATGCCTAAGGGCCGACTCACCTTCTTAAAGGTTTTGCTGCTGTGTGCTTAACTCACCTGTGACCTACATCAGGTAGATGTGGAGTGCTGCATAGCACAGGAGTAGTGACTGTGTTTGTTGTAAGTGTGTCTGGGAAGGGTACGGAACAAGGATAGAGCAATACTGTGCAGTGCATGTGTGGTTAGTACATGTACTGGGTGTATGTATGCCTGAAAGGAATACCTTACATGAGAGATGTAGTGATGTGAAGTGCATATGCAGGGAAAGAATGTGATGGACATATGCTCGCGTGAAGTACAATAAAAAAAAGGATGAAGAGTTGTGCACCACACACATAGTGATTGCCCCGAGTTGGTTCTGGAAAAGGACTATAAGGAGAGGTTGAGTCCCCAACTATTTGTCATTTGCCATGCAGTCAGACAGGCTATGTGAGAAGGAGAAGCTCTGCAAAACTTTTGCCTGTGACTAGGACTGGGGGCCAAAGCCTGCTAGTCTCCACCCAGGAGCCTGGATTACCAGCACCTTCCTGCTTGCTGAGAACAGCGTGCTCTGTGAGGAAGAGGAGAGCGTTGAAGGAAGCAAGGTCCATTGAGGAGTCCCACTGTGAGGACTTCCTGTACAATATGCAAGGATTCAGCAGTGTACCCATTGGGCCATACCCCTTGTGCCAACACATCCTCGTTGCAGTGACCCCGTATGCCAGGGGCACCGGTAAGGAAATTGTGTAGGCAGCATGCCAGGACTCGTGAACACCTAAGTAGCAACCCAGTATGCCAGGAGGGGCCACCATGGTGTGGGTGATTGCACCTGAGGACTTTATGTTGCATTCAAAAGGTGCCGTGGCAACCCCGTATGTCAAGGAGGTCTGCCACGACCAAATCATCAAGTGAGGCCATTGACTAATTCTGAAGTGGGGCTATAACCGACAGGACTAGCCACGCTGAAGGATCTGCCCTGGCTGATCCCCGTGGACCAGGAAGATGTCTAGGAGGATGAAGAACCCTCACAAACTCCAGAGGGAGCCAAAGGACTGAATTCTCCCACTGGGGAGAACTTGACTTACTGCATGTGGACTGGAACCTGCTCCAGTTGCTGAGGAGAGCTTCTGTGCCAGTCCAGAGAGTCAGCCTGCAACTGCCTGATGTTACCACGTGCAGCGAAAAGCCTAACTTCTCTGACCAGGATCGAACCTCAGGGGTATAAGCGCTGAGGGCACCCGCTGTAACATTGAAGGCTTCTGTGCTGCAAGAGTGGGTAAGACGTGAACTAGGGCCTTTGGAGCCCTGGGAGATTTGCTGCTAAAGGTGCTGCTGAACCGTAGAGATTTTGACTGAAATCATTAAAAGTCAAAAGAGAACGCTTGAACCCGGCCCAATTGTTCACGCTCCCTAATGTGTCCACCAGTGAATGGAGATTAACTCTGAGCATGTTACATAAAGTAGGGTGGGACAGGGGTTCGCCTGACAACTAGAGCACCGACCTGAAGGGAGATGCTGTTGTACTTCATTACATTTGTAGACCTAAAAATAAAATACTACTTTTCTTCGGAAAGCAAGTATTTGGCTGGGCTGAGTTCGCTGACCGGTATCTACATCCATCCAAGGGAGCCTTGACTGCTCAACCACAGCTATTACTAAGAATAAAGTGCAGAAGGGGTACTTGGCCCAAATGATTAGGCTCCTTAGTAGGTCAGCCCCAGTACTTCAGGAATAAAAGTCGTCAACCACCACGGTTGGGCACAGTAGCCCCTTTGTGCCCGATGGACCTCTGAAGGGGTATTGACACTATGCATCACATGCCAATTATATCATGAGTCACGCTGGTGCTAAAAATACTTTCTTTGCGCAATGCTAAAACAATTTAGTGTTGAGCTGTGGTGCAAAGGTGAGCAAGCAGTTTCTTGTGTGAGTTTTTAATTCTAGGCCCAACCTCGGGTTCAAACCTCTACAAGCAGACAACAGGCTGAGAGAAAATTGTGTTATACCGTTCCTTGTGGAAATTACACGTTTACATGTTACCTTTCCCAATGGTTTTGAATGCTTTTATTCAACATTAAGATTCCAGGCATAGGCAGATTGCGCTACTTTGTATGAATTTATTTGAAAGAGCTGTGTGTAGAATTCTAAGGGTGTTTGTGCAGTTCCTGTCCCTAACACCCTCTTTGCATAGATAATCAGGGGTTTCGCTCAGTGTGATGCAATGCTTTGTCAGTGCTCCCCTCCTATTAGTATACTGCACAAAAATGCTTTTGCTTGCGAAAGATCATCAGTTGTGTAGCTTGCGCTATATTGTGCCAGATTGCACGTTTTAGCAAAGTGTGTGCTCCCGATCAAAACTAGGCCTTTATATACTCTAATATAACCTAGTTTTGTAGCTATACATTATATGTAGTACACATTTTAGTCTTGGTAAGTTGCTGTTCTTTACACAGTAGTTAGGATTGCTGCAGTTTGTTATTGATCCTTGTCTGGTATGGTTGTGTGTACTGGAAATCTTGGACGGTGTGTGTTCAGGGCCATAGAGGAATGTTTCTACTTTCTCTCTTAATTTTGATAGCCCAAAGGTGGAAGATTCTATGGCCCGTCCATATAGTATTAGACCACTTGTTGCCTGGCAACTTGTATGATTGCTGAATGCAGGCTAATTTCTGATATTTTATTCCTCTACTTTGCAAGAATGTCTGGTATTTTTAGATAGTCTCTTAGGGCCAGATGTAGCAAAGCTTTAGCGACTCGCAAACACCGAAAATCGCCGTTTGCGAGTTGCTAAAGCGACTTTGCTATGTGAAATGCATTTTGCGAGTCGGAACCGACTCGCAAAATGCATTTACGAGTCGCAAATAGGAAGGGGTGTTCCCTTCCTATTTGCGAGTCGCACTGGTATGCAATTTCATTTGCGACCGCGATTGCGGTCGCAAATGAAAGCGCAGTTACCATCCACTTGAAGTGGATGGTAACCCAGTCGCAAAGTTCCCCTTTGTGTCTGGCATAAAAAATAATTTTTCAGAGCAGGCAGTGGTCCAATGGACCACTACCTGCCCTGAAAAATACCAAAACAAAAGGTTTCGGTTTATTTTTCAAAGTGCAGCTCGTTTTCCTTTAACCCCTTCGCTGCCAGGCCTTTTCCCCCTCCTGTGCCAGGCCTTTTTTTGCCTATTTGGGGCAGTTCGCGCTTAGGCCCTCATAACTTTTTGTCCACATAAGCTAACCAAGCCAAATTTGCGTCCTTTTTTCCCAACATCCTAGGGATTCTAGAGGTACCCAGACTTTGTGGGTTCCCCTGAAGGAGGCCAAGAAATTGGCCAAAATACAGTGAAAATTTTGTTTTTTTCAAAAAAATTGGAAAAAGTGGCTGCAGAAGAAGGCTTGTGGTTTTTCCCCTGAAAATGGCATCAACAAAGGGTTTGTGGTGCTAAACTCAGCAGCTTCCCAGCTTTCAGGAACAGGCAGACTTGAATCAGAAAACCCAATTTTTCAACACAATTTTGGCATTTTACTGGGGCATACCCCATTTGTGCAATTTTTTGTGCTTTCAGCCTCCTTCCAGTCAGTGACAGGAATGGTCATGAAACCAATGCTGGATCCCAGAAACCTAAACATTTCTGAAAAGTAGACAAAATTCTGAATTCAGCAAGGGGTCATTTGTGTAGATCCTACAAGGGTTTCCTACAGAAAATAACAGCTGAAAAATAAAAATATTGAAATTGAGGTGAAAAAACCATCAATTTTTCTCTACGTTTTACTCTGTAACTTTTCCCTGCAATGTCAGATTATCGAAAGCAATATACCGTTACGTCTGCTGGACTCCTCTGGTTGCGGGGATATATAGGGTTTGTAGGTTCATCAAGAACCCGAGGAACCCAGAGCCAATAAATGAGCTGCACCCTGCAGTGCGTTTTCATTCTATACCGGGTATACAGCAATTCATTTGCTGAAATATAAGGAGTAAAAAATTGCTATCAAGAAAACCTTTGCATTTCCAAAAAGGGCACAAGATAAGGTGTTGAGGAGCAGTGGTTATTTGCACATCTCTGAATTCCGGGGAGACCATAGTAGCACGTGAATTACAGGGAATTTCTCAAATAGATGTCTTTTTTACACACACTCCTATATTTGGAAGGAAAAAATGTAGAGAAAGACAAGGGGCAATAGTACTTGTTTTGCTAATCTATGTTCCCCCAAGTCTCCCGATAAAAATGGTACCTCACTTGTGTGGGTAGGCCTAGCACCCGCGACAGGATATGCCCCAAAACACAACGTGGACACATCACAGAAAACAGAGCTGTTTTTAGCAAAGTGACTACCTGTAGATTTTGGCCTCTAGCTCAGCCGCCACCTAGGGAAACCTACCAAACCTGTGCATTTCTGAAAACTAGAGACCTAGGGGAATCCAAGGAGGGGTGACTTGTGTGGCTCGGACCAGGTTCTGTTACCCAGAATCCTTTGCAAACCTCAAAATTTGGCTAAAAAAACACATGTTCCTCACATTTCTGTGGCAGAAAGTTCTGGAATCTGAGAGGAGCCACAAATTTCCTTCCACCCAGCGTTCCCCCACGTCTCCCGATAAAAATGATACCTCACTTGTGTGGGTAGGCCTAGCACCCGCGACAGGATATGCCCCAAAACACAACGTGGACACATCACAGAAAACAGAGCTGTTTTTAGCAAAGTGACTACCTGTAGATTTTGGCCTCTAGCTCAGCCGCCACCTAGGGAAACCTACCAAACCTGTGCATTTCTGAAAACTAGAGACCTAGGGGAATCCAAGGAGGGGTGACTTGTGTGGCTCGGACCAGGTTCTGTTACCCAGAATCCTTTGCAAACCTCAAAATTTGGCTAAAAAAACACATGTTCCTCACATTTCTGTGGCAGAAAGTTCTGGAATCTGAGAGGAGCCACAAATTTCCTTCCACCCAGCGTTCCCCCACGTCTCCCGATAAAAATGATACCTCACTTGTGTGGGTAGGCCTAGCGCCTGCGACAGGATATGCCCCAAAACACAACGTGGACATATCACAGAAAACAGAGCTGTTTTTAGCAAAGTGACTACCTGTAGATTTTGGCCTCTAGCTCAGCCGCCACCTAGGGAAACCTACCAAACCTGTGCATTTCTGAAAACTAGAGACCTAGGGGAATCCAAGGAGGGGTGACTTGCGGGGCTCGGACCAGGTTCTGTTACCCAGAATCCTTTGCAAACCTCAAAATTTGGCTAAAAAAACACATGTTCCTCACATTTCTGTGGCAGAAAGTTCTGGAATCTGAGAGGAGCCACAAATTTCCTTCCACCCAGCGTTCCCACACGTCTCCTGATAAAAATGATACCTCACTTGTGTGGGTAGGCCTAGCGCCCGCGACAGGATATGCCCCAAAACACAACGTGGACATATCACAGAAAACAGAGCTGTTTTTAGCAAAGTGACTACCTGTAGATTTTGGCCTCTAGCTCAGCCGCCACCTAGGGAAACCTACCAAACCTGTGCATTTCTGAAAACTAGAGACCTAGGGGAATCCAAGGAGGGGTGACTTGCAGGGCTCGGACCAGGTTCTGTTACCCAGAATCCTTTGCAAATCTCAAAATTTGGCTAAAAAAACACATGTTCCTCACATTTCTGTGGCAGAAAGTTCTGGAATCTGAGAGGAGCCACAAATTTCCTTCCACCCAGCGTTCCCCCACGTCTCCCGATAAAAATGATACCTCACTTGTGTGGGTAGGCCTAGCGCCCGCGACAGGATATGCCCCAAAACACAACGTGGACATATCACAGAAAACAGAGCTGTTTTTAGCAAAGTGACTACCTGTAGATTTTGGCCTCTAGCTCAGCTGCCACCTAGGGAAACCTACCAAACCTGTGCATTTCTGAAAACTAGAGACCTAGGGGAATCCAAGGAGGGGTGACTTGCGGGGCTCGGACCAGGTTCTGTTACCCAGAATCCTTTGCAAACCTCAAAATTTGGCTAAAAAAAACACATGTTCCTCACATTTCTGTAGCAGAAAGTTCTGGAATCTGAGAGGAGCCACAAATTTCCTTCCACCCAGCGTTCCCCCACGTCTCCCGATAAAAATGGTACCTCACTTGTGTGGGTAGGCCTAGCACCCGCGACAGGATATGCCCCAAAACACAACGTGGACACATCACAGAAAACAGAGCTGTTTTTAGCAAAGTGACTACCTGTAGATTTTGGCCTCTAGCTCAGCCGCCACCTAGGGAAACCTACCAAACCTGTGCATTTCTGAAAACTAGAGACCTAGGGGAATCCAAGGAGGGGTGACTTGTGTGGCTCGGACCAGGTTCTGTTACCCAGAATCCTTTGCAAACCTCAAAATTTGGCTAAAAAAACACATGTTCCTCACATTTCTGTGGCAGAAAGTTCTGGAATCGGAGAGGAGCCACAAATTTCCTTCCACCCAGCGTTCCCCCATGTCTCCCGATAAAAATGATACCTCACTTGTGTGGGTAGGCCTAGCGCCCGCGACAGGATATGCCCCAAAACACAACGTGGACATATCACAGAAAACAGAGCTGTTTTTAGCAAAGTGACTACCTGTAGATTTTGGCCTCTAGCTCAGCCGGCACCTAGGGAAACCTACCAAACCTGTGCATTTCTGAAAACTAGAGACCTAGGGGAATCCAAGGAGGGGTGACTTGTGTGGCTCGGACCAGGTTCTGTTACCCAGAATCCTTTGCAAACCTCAAAATTTGGCTAAAAAAACACATGTTCCTCACATTTCTGTGGCAGAAAGTTCTGGAATCTGAGAGGAGCCACAAATTTCCTTCCACCCAGCGTTCCCCCACGTCTCCCGATAAAAATGATACCTCACTTGTGTGGGTAGGCCTAGCGCCCGCGACAGGATATGCCCCAAAACACAACGTGGACACATCACAGAAAACAGAGCTGTTTTTAGCAAAGTGACTACCTGGAGATTTTGGCCTCTAGCTCAGCCACCACCTAGGGAAACCTACCAAACCTGTACATTTCTGAAAACTAGAGACCTAGGGGAATCCAAGGAGGGGTGACTTGTGTGGCTCGGACCAGGTTCTGTTACCCAGAATCCTTTGCAAACCTCAAAATTTGGCTAAAAAAACACATGTCCCTCACATTTCTGTGGCAGAAAGTTCTGGAATCTGAGAGGAGCTACAAATTTCCTTCCACCCAGCGTTCCCCCAAGTCTCCCGATAAAAATGATACCTCACTTGCGTGGGTAGGCCTAGCGCCGGCGACAGGAAACACCCCAAAGCGCAACGTGGACATATCACAGAAAACAGAGCTGTTTTTAGCAAAGTGACTACCTGTAGATTTTGGCCTCTAGCTCAGCTGCCACCTAGGGAAACCTACCAAACCTGTGCATTTCTGAAAACTAGAGACCTAGGGGAATCCAAGGAGGGGTGACTTGCGGGGCTCGGACCAGGTTCTGTTACCCAGAATCCTTTGCAAACCTCAAAATTTGGCTAAAAAAACACATGTTCCTCACATTTCTGTAGCAGAAAGTTCTGGAATCTGAGAGGAGCCACAAATTTCCTTCCACCCAGCGTTCCCCCACGTCTCCCGATAAAAATGGTACCTCACTTGTGTGGGTAGGCCTAGCACCCGCGACAGGATATGCCCCAAAACACAACGTGGACACATCACAGAAAACAGAGCTGTTTTTAGCAAGGTGACTACCTGTAGATTTTGGCCTCTAGCTCAGCCGCCACCTAGGGAAACCTACCAAACCTGTGCATTTCTGAAAACTAGAGACCTAGGGGAATCCAAGGAGGGGTGACTTGTGTGGCTCGGACCAGGTTCTGTTACCCAGAATCCTTTGCAAACCTCAAAATTTGGCTAAAAAAACACATGTTCCTCACATTTCTGTGGCAGAAAGTTCTGGAATCTGAGAGGAGCCACAAATTTCCTTCCACCCAGCGTTCCCCCACGTCTCCCGATAAAAATGATACCTCACTTGTGTGGGTAGGCCTAGCGCCCGCGACAGGATATGCCCCAAAACACAACGTGGACATATCACAGAAAACAGAGCTGTTTTTAGCAAAGTGACTACCTGTAGATATTGGCCTCTAGCTCAGCCGGCACCTAGGGAAACCTACCAAACCTGTGCATTTCTGAAAACTAGAGACCTAGGGGAATCCAAGGAGGGGTGACTTGTGTGGCCCGGACCAGGTTCTGTTACCCAGAATCCTTTGCAAACCTCAAAATTTGGCTAAAAAAACACATGTTCCTCACATTTCTGTGGCAGAAAGTTCTGGAATCTGAGAGGAGCCACAAATTTCCTTCCACCCAGCGTTCCCCCACGTCTCCCGATAAAAATGATACCTCACTTGTGTGGGTAGGCCTAGCGCCCGCGACAGGATATGCCCCAAAACACAACGTGGACACATCACAGAAAACAGAGCTGTTTTTAGCAAAGTGACTACCTGGAGATTTTGGCCTCTAGCTCAGCCACCACCTAGGGAAACCTACCAAACCTGTAAATTTCTGAAAACTAGAGACCTAGGGGAATCCAAGGAGGGGTGACTTGTGTGGCTCGGACCAGGTTCTGTTACCCAGAATCCTTTGCAAACCTCAAAATTTGGCTAAAAAAACACATGTCCCTCACATTTCTGTGGCAGAAAGTTCTGGAATCTGAGAGGAGCTACATATTTCCTTCCACCCAGCGTTCCCCCAAGTCTCCCGATAAAAATGATACCTCACTTGCGTGGGTAGGCCTAGCGCCGGCGACAGGAAACACCCCAAAGCGCAACGTGGACACATCCTAAATTTTGGAGAAAAAAAAGAGGTGTTTTTTGCGAAGTGCCTACCTGTAGATTTTGGCCTCTAGCTCAGCCGGCACCTAGGGAAACCTACCAAACCAGTGCATTTCTGAAAACTAGAGACCTAGGGGAATCCAAGGAGGGGTGACTTGCGGGGCTCGGACCAGGTTCTGTTACCCAGAATCCTTTGCAAACCTCAAAATTTGGCTAAAAATACACATGTTACTCACATTTCTGTGGCAGAAAGTTCTGGAATCTGAGAGGAGCCACAAATTTCCTTCTACCCAGCGTTCCCCCAAGTCTCCCGATAAAAATGATACCTCACTTGTGTGGGTAGGACTAGCGCCCACGAAAGGAAAGGGCCCAAAACACAACGTGGACACATCACATTTTTTTATAAAAAGCAGTACCTACCTGTGGATTTTGGCCTGTAGCTCAGCCGACACCTGATGAAACCTAGCAAACCAGTGCATTTTTGAAAACTAGAAACCCAGGGGAATCCAAGATGGGGTGACTTGCGGGACTCTGACCAGGTTATGTTACCCAGAATCCTTTGCAAACATCAAAATTTGGCCCAAAAAACACTTTTTCCTCTCATTTCGGTGACAGAAAGTTCTGGAATCTGAGAGGAGCCACAAATTTCCTTCCACCCAGCGTTCCCCTAAGTCTCTCGATAAAAATGGTACATCACTTCTGTGGGTAGGCCTAGCGCCCACAAAAGGAAATGGCCCAAAACACAACGTGGACACAACATATTTTTTCACAGAAAACAGAGGTGTTTTTTGCAAGGTGCCTACCTGTGGTGTTTGGCCTGTAGCTCAGCCGGCCCCAGGGGGGGAGGCAGAAATGCCCTAAAATAAATTTGCCCCCCCAACCCCCACCCTCCCCCGCCGGGAGCGACCCTTGCCTACGGGGTCGCTCCCCCTGCGTGACATTGGCACCAAAAAACAAATCCCCGGTGCCTAGTGGTTTCTGCCCCCTTGGGGGCAGGTTGACCTAAACTCAGCCAATCTGCCCCCAAGGGGGGCAGAAATGGCCTAAATACAATTTGTCCCCCAGGGGAGCGACTTTTGCCTGATGGGTCGCTCCCCATCTCTAAAAAAAAAAAAACAAAGAAAAAAAAAAGAAAAAAAAGAAAAATTCCCCTGGCGCCTAGAGGTTTCTGCCCCCCCCCCCCCCCGGGGGCAGATCGGCCTAATAATAGGCCGATCTGTCCCCCGGGGGGGCAGAAATGGCCTAAAATAAATTTGCCCCCCCAACCCCCCCCCCCCGGAGCGACCCTTGCCTACGGGGTCGCTCCCCCTGCGTGACATTGGTGCCAAAAAAAAAATCCCCGGTGCCTAGTGGTTTCTGCCCCCTTGGGGGCAGATTGACCTAAAATTGGCCAATCTGCCCCCAGGGGGGCAGAAATGGTCTAAATACAATTTGCCCCCCCCAGGGGAGCGACCCTTGCCTGATGGGTCGCTCCCCATCTCTAAAAAAAGAAACAACCAAAAAAAAACACAAAAAAAAAATTGCCCTGGCGCCTAGAGTGTTCTGCCCCCCCCCCCTGGGGGCAGTTCGGCCTAATAATAGGCCGATCTGTCCCCCGGGGGGGCAGAAATGGCCTAAAATAAATTTGCCCCCCCAACCCCCACCCCCCCCCCGGGAGCGACCCTTGCCTACGGGGTCGCTCCCCCTGCGTGACATTGGCGCCAAAAAACAAATCCCCGGTGCCTAGTGATTTCTGCCCCCTTGGGGGCAGATTGACCTAAAATTGGCCAATCTGCCCCCAGGGGGGCAGAAATGGTCTAAATACAATTTGCCCCCCCAGGGGAGCGACCCTTGCCTGATGGGTCGCTCCCCATCTCTAAAAAAAGAAACAACAAATAAAAAAAACACAAAAAAAAAATTGCCCTGGCGCCTAGAGTGTTCTGCCCCCCCCCCCCGGGGGCAGTTTGGCCTAATAATAGGCTGATCTGTCCCCCGGGGGGGCAGAAATGGCCTAAAATAAATTTACCCCCCCAAACCCCACCCCCCCCGGGAGCGACCCTTGCCTACGGGGTCGCTCCCCCTGCGTGACATTGGCGCCAAAAAACAAATCCCCGGTGCCTAGTGGTTTCTGCCCCCTTGGGGGCAGATTGACCTAAAATTGGCCAATCTGCCCCCGGGGGGCAGAAATGGTCTAAATACAATTTGCCCCCCCAGGGGAGCGACCCTTGCCTGATGGGTCGCTCCCCATCTCTAAAAAAAGAAACAACAAAAAAAAAAACACAAAAAAAAAATTGCCCTGGCGCCTAGAGTGTTCTGCCCCCCCCCCCGGGGGCAGTTCGGCCTAATAATAGGCCGATCTGTCCCCCGGGGGGGCAGAAATGGCCTAAAATAAATTTGCCCCCCCAACCCCCACCCACCCCCCCCGGGAGCGACCCTTGCCTACGGGGTCGCTCCCCCTGCGTGACATTGGCGCCAAAAAACAAATCCCCGGTGCCTAGTGGTTTCTGCCCCCTTGGGGGCAGATTGACCTAAAATCGGCCAATCTGCCCCCAGGGGGGCAGAAATGGTCTAAATACAATTTGCCCCCCAGGGGAGCGACCCTTGCCTGATGGGTCGCTCCCCATCTCTAAAAAAAAAAAAAAAAGAACAAAAAAAAAAAAAACACAAAAAAAAAATTTGCCCTGGCGCCTAGAGGTTTCTTCCCCCCCTGGGGGCAGATCGGCCTAATAATAGGCCGATCTGCCCCCAGGGGGGGGGCAGAAATGGCCTAAAATAAATTCCCCTCCCCCCCAGGGAGCGACCCTTGCCTAAGTGGTCGCTCCCTTTGCGTGAAATTCACGCAAAGAAAAAACTCCCTGGTGTCTAGTGGTTTCTACCCCCCTTGGGGGCAGATTGGCCTCATCAAAATAGGCCAATCTGCCCCCAAGGGGGGCAGAAATGGGCAAAATATAATTTTCCCCCATTGGGAGCGACCCTTGCCTAAGGGGTCTCTCCCCACCCAAAAAAAAAAAAATGAAACAAAAAAAAAAAAAATGGTCCCTGGTGCCTAGAGGTTTCTGCCCCCCCTGGGGGCAGATCGGCCTAATAGTAGGCCGATCTGCCCCCAGGGGGGGCAGAAAAGGCCTTCCCGAAAATATGCCCCCCTGGGAGCGACCCTTGCCCAAGGGGTCGCTCCCTTTTGTCAATAACAATAAAAAAAAAAAAAAAATCCCTGGTGTCTAGTGGTTTCTACCCCCCTTGGGGGCAGATTGGCCTCATCAAAATAGGCCAATCTGCCCCCAAGGGGGGCAGAAATGGCCAAAATATAATTTTCCCCCAAGGGGAACGACCCTTGCCTAAGGGGTCGCTCCCCACCTCAATAAAAAAAAAATAAAAAAAAAAATAAAAATAAAAAAAAAAATGGTCCCTGGTGCCTACAGGTTTCTGCCCCCCCTGGGGGCAGATCGGCCTAATAAGGCCGATCTGCCCCCAGGGGGGGCAGAAAAGGCCTTTTCAAAAAAATGCCCCCCCTGGGAGCGACCCGTGCCCAAGGGGTCGCTCCCTTTTGTCAATTTCTAAGAAAAAAAAAAAAATCCCTGGTGTCTAGTGGGGTTTCAAAAGCCAGATTGCAAGCAATCCGGCTTTTGAAACCCTCGGAGGGACTTCAAAGGGAAGGAAATACTTTTCCTTCCCTTTGAAGCCCCTCCGGGCCTCCCAAGTGATTGAAAAAGAAATGCTTTTGCATTTCTTTTTCAATCGCGCTGGAAGCAGAGCTTCCAGCGCGACGAGGGAGGCCCCTGTGACACATCAGCGCGCGCGCGCGCGCTGACGTCACAGGGGGGGTGGGGGGGGGGTCGGGGGTGGAAGGGGAAGGTCTTCCCCTTCCATCCCCGACTTGGGGGGGGAAGGGGGGTGCACGGGGGGCGCGCTAGCGCGCCCCCAAGTTCCCCTGTGCCATGGACGAGATGATCTCGTCCAAGGCACAGGGGAACTGTAGCCTTGGACGAGATCATCTCGTCCAAGGCACAGAAGAGGTTAAGGAAAACGGGTTGCACTTTGAAAAAAAAAACTGCTTTATTTAAAAGCAGTCACGGACATGGAGGTCTGCTGACTACAGCAGGCCTCCATCCCTGAATCGCTATGGGGTCGCAAATTGCGGCTCACCTCATTAATATTAATGAGGTGGGTCTTTGCGACCCCATAGCAACTCGCAGAAGGTGTCTGAGACACCTTTCTGCATCCTAAATTGCGACTTGCAATTTGCGAGTCGCTGGGACTCGCAAATTGCAAGTCGCAATTTGGGAATTTGCTTCATCTGGCCCTTAATTACATCATGTCCAGTTTTTTGGATGTATAACCTTCCAAAGAGGTAGAGGCTCCTACTGGTTTACAGATATCTTCGAGCAAAGCATATTTACTTCTGCTGGCATATACAAGACTATAGGACGATTAAAAACATGTCTTAGTGTATATTGTGCTAACAGTATATTTCCAGGCCTCAGATGTCATTCTGGATCTAGGGCTAGATGCACAAAGCATTTTTGCTGTCACAAACAGACAGATTTGCACAATCAGACCGTATGGGACCGCAAAAATACTTTTTGTAATGTACAAACACCAAATTGTGATTTCGTAACTTGTTATTGAATCACAGGTTGTGCTTGTGAACAAAAATAGTATTATTTGGAAGCTGTGTGTTGGGGGGGCCTTCGGAATAGGGAATCGGAATGGTATGTGCTAATTTTTGCAACAGAAATGCGATTATAAAATATTCACTCTTTACCATCAATAACCCACTCTCAAATGGGAAGGGCTGACCTTGGGATGCCTTCCTCTTTGAGAATGTTTGAAAAAATATGTTTTTAAGGACAAGGAGCGGCCCCATGGACCACTGCCTGTTCTTAAGAAATAAAAGTTTTATTTTCTTCTGAAACACATCCTGTTTCCTTTAAGGATAACTGACTGCGTTTGGGAAAAAAAAAGATTGCTTTATTTAAATGTAATCATAGACATAGTGGTCTGCTGGCACCAGCAGACCACCATACATGTGATGGCAGCGACTCCTAGTGGGTCCCAAATTGCAACCTATCTCATTAATATTCGTGATGTAGGTCTATTTGTGACCCACTAGGAATCACTAATTTAGAAATCAGGGCCAGATTTCACTTTAACACATTAGTAATTATGATTACCGAATAGTGACTTGAATACAAATCTCTATTTCATAATCACTGTGATTAATGTTTGTACATCTAGCCCCTATTTTACTATGAAGACATGACTGTCTACTGTTACCTAATTGGGTAGTGCGTACTTACACGAACTGGTGTAGAAATATGTTCTAATTTTAGAGTATGCCTATACACTTTATTTTGGTTTTAGTGTTTGAATATTATGGTTATACATTTGTTGAGTGGAATTTAACCTATTTATTCAAGTTAACTAATTACACGTGTGTGCTTTAAGCTCCTTCCTTGGTTAGGTCCTATTATTTTGGAATTCCTCCTAACCCCACCTATAAGGTCAATGTCTATCGTTTTACAATAACATTTATTTCATTCCTTTTAAGATGTATGGAAGTGCTATGTATATCATAAATTTACAAAAGATGTGTCAAGACATATAAGTGTGCACTGTGTTCTTTCCAAAAAACCTGCTTTCTTCTTTTCATATGTAATATTTATCTATTCCTTTGCTGAGATCAGATAAAAAAAACTCAGTTTAAACCTGTATCTATTTAGTGCAACAAATTATGGGCCTGAATTAGACTTTTGGTGGGTGGGTACTCTGTCAGAAACGTGACAGATTCCTGCCGCCTTATTACAAGTGTATTCTTTCATGATATGACATAATGCCCTTGTGAATAGGGGAGCAGGTTTCTGACAGAGTATCCGTCCGCCAAACCATAAATCAGGCTCTTTCATGCAAGTCCGAGCACCTTTGAAGAAAGCTCCTGGGTCTGTTCACAAACGCATCTTAGAGTACATTACTCAGTACTCCTATAGTAATAATGTATTACTCTTATGGTCCAAAATATCTAAAATTGGGGGACCATTCATTCGATATTTAGTATATTATTTAAATAGCTGGACACTTCAGACCTGATTCACAAAGTCATGTAAAAATACAAGAGAATACATCAGCATTACTGCTTCACATACTCATAAGTGTTTTGTATTTTGGCCCCAGCATACTTAAATTGAAAGCTGTTGTCTATTTATGAGCGGCCTGCCAAGCACGCATGGAACATGCACCTTAAAAAATGTTTTTTGCCACACGTGTTAAAGGGAAATGAATGCATTTGAAAATTTGTATAGTATAGGGCTATCAAAATGTAGCCAAGAATCCTAATGTAAAATTATTCTAGCCCATTGAATATTTTCTCCTCCTTATTATTCCTGAATCTTTTTTCTGGTCTCTTCAGGTGTCATTGCTGTTGTGATCTTCACCATCCTGTGCACCCTGGTATTCCTAATCCGCTACATGTTCCGTCACAAGGGAACCTATCACACGAATGAAGCCAAGGGAGCCGAATCAGCTGACACTGCGGATGCCGCCATAATGAACAATGATCAAAACTTTACTGAGACCATTGACGAGAGCAAAAAAGAATGGTTGATCTAGGTGGAGCATGGAAATAGCATGGGAAAACAAATACATCGCTGGAGTGTGGAGAAAGCAGAAAGCGCCCTGCTTCAGACTTTTCAGCGCCTCTTCAAATGAATCGCACAGTTTAGCAAATAAGCAGCTGTCAAAAGACTTGGAGAATGTAAAAATTAACTTTTTCATTGACTCATCTGTCTTTAAATAAAATCAGCGTTCAGAGTTACAGTATTGGTCTAACGAAATGAGTAATGCTTGCCACTTTCTTGATAGTTAAGAGTTATCAGGTTACTCATGATGACAATAAGGGCCAGTTTTCTACTGTTTTTATAAGGCCTTCAAATGTTATTACATCTGATATGAGCACAGTTGACTAAAAGGCAAACGAGCACACACACACAGACACAAAGGGACGTGTGTGTGTGTGTGTACATACATATATACCTCTCGATTCTGTATGCACACACATGCACCTTCTTTCCACGTATTCTTCAGTCCAGGGTAACATGATTTACTACTAAAATGGATGTTTATTTATGAAATTGGCACCCCCTTCCAACCATGCCAACCAATGTCTGCCGCTATTTCAGTCGTTATTGACTAATGCCAACAATCTGGGAGTTTGCATTTGCCAGAGGTATACGAAGTTTGCATATTACTTTGTCGATTCTGCAATGAGAGACAGTTGTTCGATACAACAGTATGTTGTCGGATTCATCTTGCCTTGTATTTCATTTGAAAGAGAGGGCTCTTTGAATGTTTAACAGCAAGCCTTGTGGTTTTCTTTTTAATTTACAAAGCAGTTCACTAGAGCCTATGTAAGAAAAGTATTCAAATAAATTGAAACATGTATTGTTCTATCTAATAAATGAAAAAGGAAATTAGACTTAGACGTTAAAATATATGGACAGCTTGTATTTTCTTTTGACTATAGCAATGATATTATAGAGCTATAATCTGCAATAATTAATACCATTTCATAGCAGCTGATATTGTTTACACATTATTTCTGTTGCGGTACAATGCAAACATGTTCTTGGTTTATGTTCTTCCATTAAAACTATTGTGTGGGGAGAATATTGTTTCCCATAAACCTAACTACTTTGGCAGAACATTGCTCTCTTCTTTTTGTTTTTGGAATGTTATCAATAAATCTGTAGAGTTTACTGTAGACAGACATTGTCATCTGTAGGTAAAATACACTATTTGTAGAGCTTAGAAAGTTAGGATTCTTCAATAGAATGTTATGGTTGTATGAAAAATGTATGGAGTTGTGTCTATGCAATAGGTCTAGCCAGGGTAGTCCTTTACCTGCTTCTCGAAGGTGCTATTAATTGGATTGTAGCAGATAATTCAACAATGCACCACGAACTACAACTGCATTAATGCGCTGTGGCTGGTCAGTTAACTGAGGGGAAAGTCTCTTATGTTCTAATGCGAACTGTGGTGGAGAACCTACATAAATTAAACACTCTAGTTCCTAAAACACCAAAACAAGTATCCTGAAAGGAATCCTGGGCTTACTCTTTGTAACTGTGGCTTAACCCCTTGGGACGCCCGCACTACCTCCCTGGTGCGGGTCATGACCAGTGGCCGACACCAGGGAGGGGGTTAATTTATTTTCTCCCCGGGAGACACAGAAGCTTTTCCGTGTCTCCCCCCGCCCCCCACCCGCCCCTTTGTTGATTTCCCCATCGGAGCAATAAGCGGCCCACGTTAGGGAAGGCCTCGTAAGAAAGGGGAGACTCTCCACTTTCTTACGAGGCCTTCCTGAAAGTGTTTCCTGGCCCCTGATCGCAGCACAGCTGCGATCGGGGGCCAGGAAACACCACTAGACACCAGGGATTTCACTGGGGGGGGTTGGCCACCTCGGAAAACGGGCTGCCACCCCCCCCCCCGGGGCATATTTTTAAAAAGAAATAGTTAGGTGCCCCCTAGTTAGGTGATCTCTTTCGATCGAGCTCCCCCCCGGGGCTAAATTTTATTAAAAAAATAAATAAATAAAAAAGAAATGGACAGGGGGTCGACCGTGGGCAGGGCGACCCCCTGTTGGGGCAATTTTTTTTTTTGTAGTTGTAGGGTTTCCCTTTGGCCCCCAAGGAAACCATACAACTACTAATATATATATATATATACATATATATATATATATATATATATTTTTTTTTCCAAGTTCTCTCACCCAATCAAACAAGAGATCAAGACACCATACGAACAGTTCCAAAATATATTGAAAAAAATGATGAAATGGTTTTCCTCCCAACGCGTTTTAGCCGTAGCCTTTTCACAGGAATAAGGCTACGGCTGAAACGCGTTGGGAGGAACACCATTTCATCATTGTTTTCAATATATTTTAGAACTGTTTGTCTGGTGTCTTGATCTCTTGTTTGATTGGGTGAGAGAACTTGAAAATATTTTGTGGGATACCCAATCCCATATCAAGACCGCCATAATAGAGTCAATAGCTGAGTACATTAGTAAAGTCAGCAATTACCTGCACTATAATACAAATGAAATGTATGTGTGGGGTGGGGGTTGGCTATGGAGAGATGAAGGGCACTTTTGCTGGGTGGTAATGAGGGAATCCGAGGAGGAGGGAGTGGGAGCACCAATAATGATTGTTGGACTGGGCGCAGGAGGTGCTAAAGACTGTGACGAATGGTATGTGACAAGGTGTTTTTTGAGTGTCTTGAAAGAACGTGCTGATTGAGGGAAGAAGCGCAGGTAAGGTGGCCTCTACTGTTGCACGTATCTCACACACACCATCGATTTTGTGACTGTCTACGTAGGCTAGTGTTTTAGAGCAACAGTTTATCCAATAGCAGAGATGGCATCTTGATGGATGACTGCTGCCGTCACTCGGGATATAGAGGACAGCTATGACATAGGATCAGAGACTGAGACATCAGATACTGAGACAGCATCTGAGGTATAGGACAATGGCGCAGACTCTGGGAGTGATTTTTCAGTCAGAGGGGTCCCATTCGATAACTCCTCTTCCAGTAAATTATGAAGGAGGTGATGAGGACAGTCCTGCTGTCCCTTCGCAAGCACAGTCTGTGCAACGGGTTAATAGTGGGTTAGCCCAACCAAGAGAGCAGGTGAATGCGGCGGCAAGCAGAGAGAGAGAGTGCTCTCTTGGGAGCTCCCCAATTTAGTTCAGCCCCAAATTCCACCGCCCAAATCGTATTGTGGAGACATCAAAATTATCTATCACAAAACAAACTGGTTTTGTAAGGCAGGCACCTGTGTTTTTGGTCCTGTGTTCGGCGACCATATAGAGAAACATACTAAACCCAAACATTTCTGGAAATTAGACATTCGGGGGAGTCCACAGAGGTGTCACTTGTGTGGCTTCCCCAAAGTTTTCTTACCCAGAATACCCTGCAAAGCTGAAATGTTGAATAAAAACTCTATTTTTCTCGCATTTCTGTCACACAAACTACAGTAATATGCTGGGATCCACAAAATTCCTACCACCCAGTGATTCCTCACCTGTCCTGATAGAAACACTACCCCACTTGAGTGCCTATACCTAGTGCCTGTGTCAGGAATGGATCACCCCAGGGTCAACAGCTGCTTCATGTAAGGACAAACATAGTGTGGTCTATTCCTGTCGCGGGCACCAGGCCTACCCACACAAGTGAGGTACCATTTTTATTGGGAGACTTGGAGGAACGCTGGGTGGAAGGAAATTTGTGGCTCCTCTCAGATTCCAGAACTTTCTGTCTCCGAAATGTGAGGAAAAAGTGTTTTTTTAGCCATATTTTGAGGTTTCCAAAGGATTCTGGGTATCAGAACCTGGTCAGAGCCCGACAAGTCATCCCATCTTGGATTCCCCTAGGTCTCTAGTTTTAAAAAATGCACAGGTTTGGTAGGTTTCCCTAGGTGCCGGCTGAGCTAGAGGCCAACATCTACAGGTAGGCACTTTGCAAAAAACACCTCTGTTTTCTGTCATAAAATGGGATGTGTCCACGTTGTGTTTTGGGGCATTTCCTGTCGCGGGCACTGGGCCTACCCAAACAAGTGAGGTATCAATTTTATCGGGAGACTTGGGGGAACGCTGGGTGGAAGGAAATTTGTGGCTCCTCTCATATTCCAGAACTTTCTGTCACCGAAATGTGTTTTTTTAGCCAAATGTTGAGGTTTGCAAAGGATTCTGGGTAACAGAACCTGGTCAGAGCCCCACAAGTCACCCCATCTTGGATTCCCCTAGGTCTCTAGTTTTCAGAAATGCACAGATTTGGCCTACCCACACAAGTGAGGTATCAATTTTATCAGGAGATTTGGGGGAACGCTGGGTGGAAGGAAATTTGTCCTCTCAGATTCCAGAACTTTCTGTCACCGAAATGTGAGGAAAATGTGTTTTTTAAGCCAAATTTTGAGGTTTGCAAAGGATTCTGGGTAACAGAACCTATTCAGAGCCCCACAAGTCACCCCATCTTGGATTCCCCTAGGTGTCTAGTTATCAAAAATGCCAAGGTTTGCTAGGTTTCCCTAGGTGCCGGCTGAGCTAGAGGCCAAAATCTACAGCTAAGCACTTTGCAAAAAACACGTCAGATTTCAATGTAAAAATGTGATGTGTCCATGTTGCGTTTCCTGCCGCGAGCATTAGGCCTACCCATGCAAGTGAGGTACCATTTGTATCGGGAGACTTGGGGGAACACAGAATAGCAAAATAAGTGTTATTGTCCCTTGTCTTTCTCTAAATTTTTTCCTTCCAAAAGTAAGACATTGTGTAAAAAAGACGTCTATTTGAGAAATGGCCTGTAATTCACATGCTAGTATGGGCACCACGGAATTCAGAGATGTGCAAATAACCACTGCTTCTCAACACCTTATCTTATGCCCATTTTGGAAATACAAAGGTTTTCTTGATACCTATTTTTCACTCTTTATATTTCAGCAAATGAATTGCTGTATACCCGGTATAGAATGAAAACCCATTGCAAGGTGCACCTCATTTATTGGTTCTGGGTACCTAGGGATCTTGATGAACCTACAAGCCCTATATGTCCTCGCAACCGGAAGAGTCCAGCACACGTAACGGTATATTGCTTTAAAAAATCTGACATTGCAGGAAAAAGTTACAGAGTAAAACGTGGAGAAAAATGGCTGTTTTTTTCAGCTCACTTTAAATATTTTTTTATTTCAGCTGTTATTTTCTGTAGGAAAACCTTGTAGGATCTACACAAATGACCCCTTGCTGAATTCAGAATTTTGTCTACGTTTCATAAATGTTTAGCTTTCCGGGATCCAGCATTGGTTTCACACCCATTCCTGTCACTAACTGGAAGGAGGGTGAAAGCACCAAAAATAGTAAAAATGGGGTATGTCCCAGTAAAATGCCAAAATTGTGTTGAAAAAGTGTGGTTTTCTGATTCAAGTCTGCCAGTTCCTGAAAGGTGGGAAGATGGTGATTTTAGCACCAGAAACCCTTTGTTGATGCCATTTTCAGGGAAAAAACCACAAGCCTTCTTCGGCAGCCCTTTTTTCCCATTTAAAAAAAAAAAAAAAATGTTCACTGTATTTTGGCTAAATTCTTGGTCTCCTCCAGGGGAAACCACAAACTCTGGGTACCATTAGAATCCCTAGGATGTTGGAAAAAAAGGACGCACATTTGGCGTGGGTAGCTTACGTGGACAACAAGTTATGAAGGCCTAAGCACGAACTACCCCAAGTAGCCAAAAAAGGGCTCAGCACTGGTGGGGGGTGGGGGGGGAAGGCCCAGCAGCTAAGAGGATAAGTGATAAGCTTCCCTTAGAACAAAATACCATTTTTTTAGCAGCACCAAAACATTGTTAAAGAAATACATTGAATCAGTTCTCATGCTAAGTTAGTAAAAAAAGAAGCAACCATCAATGAACAATATGACATGCGAGGCCTGCAGGCAATGGAGCAAGTACCAAGTAAGGGTGAATGGTTCATGCTGGTGAATGGTTCATCCTAGTCAGCAGTTTTACCTTTGAATGGGATCAAAAAACTCAATCCTTGAATGGGGGAAAGACTCTTAGATATTATAGTCGAACATTGATGCCAGGTTGGAAGCCTTCATTTTGAGAACTTGCAGTAGCCATGAACTTTGTACTCAAAAGCCTGAGGTGGGACACACCTGGAAAGGTAGGCGCTGGTGTTACTTCTGAGGCTTGGCATCTTATCACAGTCATATGTGAATAAATAAACTACAAGTGCCATCTTCACCAAACATTGAATAACGTCTTCTTGGGTAATCAAGTATTCCCATCCTTATAGGAACTCCCCTTAGGGTACCAGGCTATGGATTTCAGTGGTATGTGCCTCCCTCTCAACCTCAAAGAGAAACCCTCTCCAGATAGTCACACCATCTATTGTACCCTAGGAGGTGCATGGAGACTGTGGGGGTTATTCTAACTTTGGAGGAGTGTTAATCCGTCCCAAAAGTGACGGTAAAGTGACGGATATACCACCAGCCGTATTACGAGTTCCATAGGATATAATGGACTCGTAATACGGCTGGTGGTAAATCCGTCACTTTTCCGTCACTTTTGGGACGGATTAACACCTCCTCCAAAGTTAGAATAACCCCCTGTGTGTCTGAAAACGGCCTGCACCAAATGACCATGTTACCCTGGGTCTGGCCTTGGAATGTGATCTATGCCATCTTGCCTACCTTTATGTTGGCCAGATGCCCGCTACCCACCTCCTATTCACCTCTAACTTAGGGGTGTCATTTCTTGTCATGTGAAGCTCCTGTTATAGTACTTCACCTATTGTAGAGACAGTAGGACCACAGCATGAGTTGCTGCACCAAAAGACCCATTATCTTCCCAACAAGAGACCTTTTCACAAAAGTAATTCAAGCAGTCAGGACCTAGAGCTCTGATTTCAGGGGAAATCTAGTTATATTAATTGCAGGAGATTCTTGGGCTGCTTGAAATTGTCTGGTGGTTTTCAGTTTTCTAAGCAGAAATCAACATTTGTGGAATTCATGTTTTGCCAATGGTTATACTGATATAAGAACCTCATGTACAAAGTATTTGAAAGATCAGAGAGCCTTTGGAAAGTGTGAGGGTTTGTGACCCCTTTACACTTTTTGGAATGCACTAATCTCAATTAACAATTCTGAAAAGGTTTTCTTAATCGTTAAATGGGTCAAGCAAACAAGCACAGATCCATATTTGAAAGGGGTTTATTTAAGATGTCCCTTCCAAATACTAATCTCTTATTGTATGTATTCATGTTTTGCGATCAAACTACGGTTGGAAAACATTAATACTTTACCACCATCTTAAAGGAGGCGGTAACACTTTCCTCTTTGTGAATGTTTACAAAATCTTTTTTTAAGGAGTAGGCAATGATCAATTGAATACTGTCTAATCCTAAGAAAGGCTTGTGTAACTTTTCACATTTTTTCTTTTAAGGAAAACTGTCTGTATTTAAAAAAAATGCTTTATTTAAAAGCAATCACAGACACGGTGGTCTACTGACCCCCCAGCAGGCCACCATCCTGTGATAGTGGGCAATCGTATTGGGTTGCACTTTGCGACCTACCTCACGCATATTGATGAGGTAATTCGAACTGTGACCCTCTACGATTCGATATTTTGAGAACTGAAGTTATTAGTTCATAGGTTAATTGCGACCACGTTTACCAAATACAATTTCTGCATTTCTAATTGGAAATCACTAATTGTGAATTATTAGTTGCAATTTGCAATTTCATATTTGAATCTTTGTACCTGAGGACCTAAGTTCACCAAAATTAAAATTCAGTGACGTAGCAAAGTATTAAAAAAATTAAATATATAGCTGGCCCAAAATATATTAAAATGCAATTTAAACATAATGCAGTCCTCTTCAATAGAAAGCTGCCATGAGCCTGTAAGGAGGGTCGGACTTACCTATAGGGCAATCAGGCTGGACAATGACCTGTTTGTGTGGGCTGAGGTACTGGGTTTTTCAGAACCGGTACTGATCCGGTAACCCAGCGGTGCCAGGGTACACCCAAAGACCTCGGGTACTTTCCTGATTCAGACCACAGAAACTCAGAGTCTTCTAGGTGAAGTCAAAGATCGAATTTATTGGCTGCAGCCAAGTAACAAGCGTCCTAGAAGTACAACAGCACGGTTTGTATGTTCTCAGAAGACTGTGTTTCAATGCAAAGTCAGGTTTCCTTATATACAGTTTTTTAAGCTTCAGGCAAACATTCTTGACATTTTGGTTGGTCATTCACATGTTTTCACTACAAAGGAAAAAACAGTGTCATGATGAAACCTCATATTTCATGTCATCCAACCCATAATAAATTACCCGGCAAGGCCTAGTATTTTACATCAGATAAGTGTGGACCCCCAATAAAAACGGGCACCTCCCCCTCATAAAGTAAGAAGAAGAAAAGAGCAGGTGCAGGTGTGAGCAAGATTAGGCAGGGTGTGTGAGCGATAATAAGGGTTTTATGGCATGGTGTGCCTTGATGCTATCTGATTCGGCCACTGGGAGAGGGACTGACCAAACAGGTTTGGCCTGAGGCAATGGTTCCAGCTTGCCCAGGTCAGAGAAAAGTCAATCAAGGTGTACGTGTCCTTGGAATCAAATCTGACTGTATTATAAGCCTATGTGAGGGCGGGCTGCCGTGTATAAAATGGGAGCCACGAGTGCAGGACGAAAATGACGATTTCGAGGTGAAAACGCTGCTGGAATTGAGCGAAAATGCTCATGCTTAGTGTACTAGTCATTATCGGTCTTTTGATACTAAAATCGTACTGCTGTGGCAAAGTAAATTACATGGGTCCAGAATTTTTAGAACCACAAACCCTCCTTTTGCCCTTACATAGGCAATAAACCTATTCTCATGCTAATCTGAGTCCAGGTCTATGTTTCTAAAGTCGTTGAGATGTTGCTGGAGCAAAATTCTAGTACTTGGTAACTCTCTTCTGGACAGGTCTCCTCGAACATGAAGTAGCACAAAAGGCCACATATGGCAGGACAAAATAAGGAATACTTCTATCTGCAGTATGTGGCATAAGATCACACACCCAACAATTAGTGATGTTCACTACTAACTAGTGTTGATGCAGAAGCTGTACAAAAGAATTGCTTACGAATTCTGATCTAACCTGCTCATGTTCAGGAAAAGGGTGAAAAGAGTGCAAAGAAACAATAGTAGGAAAAGACATAGGTTGGGAAGTGGGTGCAGAAGTCAATTGAGTAGAGAAAAACAATCCCACCCATAAATGACAACGTCATGTTTAAAAGACACTAGAAAACACGTTATTAAGAACATATAGACAACGGGAGAAAGTAGTGACCACTATTACAAATGAAATAATAATTTTTCACAACCCTAACCAAAAAGCAAATCCTAAAATTATCTAGTAACATTTTTAGGGCTCCTCTGCATTTCAGTAATTTTTGTATGTTCAGGTGGAACAGTGGTGACTCTCATCAATGCTCTAAGGTGAAAAGGGGGTACTCTTTCCACAGAAAATGGACTTTATTCTGCTTTTACTAAACAGAATAGTACTTTAAAACAATGCCAGCAAAACAATCAGTCTCCTAACACCTAGTCTATACAATCACACGGAAACCTCTTGTGAAACCAACTATGTCCAGAGTCCGTTCAAAAAGCCTCTCTGGCAGGCTTCTATTGTCCATCAAATTTTCTTTTGTTGTTTTCTTTCGCATGGGCCTCTCAATTCAGGCCTCTTCGTGAGAAAAGTACTGCTTAGTTGGAGTGCCCTCCTGGCAAACACCCACAGCTCACTCGAAAGTCTCAATGTCTTAAAGCAATGCACCAGTGTCTCTCCTCTGTGGCAGACACTACAAACAATGTGCTCTTCATTGATCAAGGGCACAAATCATCTCGTGCAGACCCAAGCACCATTAATTGGGAAATAGCTCAAGCTCAGCAGCACTTTCAGACTCCAACACTCATTATTTAGTGTCAGAGGACGCTCAAGCTGCTCTTTCATGGGCACCACAATATAGTGCCTTTTTCCAAACTTGAAATCTCCGGTGCACTGCCCTTCTTCCGTTGGAGCAAAGAAAAGGGTGTGTGTGGCCAAAACTCAGGCCAAGGGGCTCAAGGGATTGCACACTGTCAGAGGTTACCAGCACATGACAGGTAGAGAAATGAAACCTCAAAACAGCTCTGCCATCAACAACAGGAATCCTTCTCTTTAGCTCCTTTACACTGAAACTTTGGCTCTGCGATGTCCAACGCCGTCTGATGGAGCAAGTACGATACCATGCGCTGGCGATCGCTGCCCAGCTTTGCTACTTTCTGGGTGCTGAGACTGTAGGGCCAAGACGTCCGTCTTTCATCTGTAGCTGTCACTGATGGGAATTAGGCTTAAATCAATGTCCTGCAGGTTATTATGACTTGATACCCGCAGAATCTAGTGACATAGGAAATGTGCCACAGTTGTTAGTTTCCTTCAATTTAGTAAAAAAAAAAACAGTTCATGGTTTTTAACAAGGGGACTGCAAGCAGGTGGTCTGCAATCTTCAAAGGAGTAGCCATACACCATGGGCATAAAATACAAAGACAAAGGCAGAAGGGCAAAACAGGGTCTCTAGGATCTTTAATTGGGTTCTCTCCATTATTCTCTGCCATCTATAGCTACATGAGAATTCTATCTGAATGGATTTCCTCACACAGTGGCATTGTCTAATGGGGTAAACACATATTTTCCTCAATGATTAAGTCTAGGTGTTCCTCCTTACCTTAGAACATCTCAATAGAGAAATCACATGATACCGATTATCAGAGACATGTAGAAACCTTCCTTTAAAAACTGTGCATCAGGTGCACTATGCAATACACAGGCTAATAGTCAAATGTGCAAACAAAAAGACAAGAACTAGAGGGTCCTGATATTTGCATGATTAGGACACATCTGATCCCACCAAAAATTAAAGTAGCAGGAACAGAAGGGAACCGAAAACCAAATTAAAATAGACATTGAAAATTTGTCATGTTCAAAAAGGTAAACATAAGATATCTCCTATTGAAAAGGAAAACTTGTCTTACTATAATATTGAGTCAGTTAACCAGTCTATCGCTACCCTGACAGTCAGGCTGGAAAACATTGAAGCAGGCCTAAGGCAAATTCTTGAAAACCAGTCTGGTCATACCAAAGGGAATTATACATAACATGGGGGTCCCTGGTACATCACTGCAGTCTGGAAATGTGAACCTGAACAATACATCAATAATAATAAAACGGCTGACTGGTGAAAGGAATTCGAAAAAGAGAAATGGGACTAGGACGTAGCTAAAATCTCAATAACTAAGCATGATGCGACATTGGTCAGGGGAAGTAACAAAAGAAAAAAATCTATAGGAAGAACAAAAAAAATTATTTGGGTGATAGTCAGGCATGTGACACAACACCGAGAGTACGGGTGATACACAAAGGCCAAAGTTACACAAATTTTAACTCTACCGTTGGCGACTACACCATATACGGTACTCCTAGCTAATGTTTCAGTTCCTTCTTCAGGAAAAAATGAACACCTGGTTTTCTTTTAAGGAACGAAAGCCATATGCTACTTAGGAAACAGAACATCATTAACTAATGTAATATAGAAATTAGGCCACCTTGAGTCACAGATCTATAATTTCATCCTTAGGTCCAATGAAGGCTACATAACTGTAGGGCTGCCTGTTCCTTTAAGGGAAGGGGCAGTAACGTGACTAACTGCAGGTGACACACTTTGATCCTGTATATCTCTTTTTATTTTCCTTCAATACCATTATAGCCAAATAGACATGCACTGGTGAAGTGTTGTCTCTTATGTTCACAGCATGAAATATCATTATCTGTGGAATTTAGTAACCAGAACAAGTTCAACCAACTGTTGCGTAGCGATGGGCATCGTTATGACCATCCCCTCACAACACAGGGGAGCTTGTAATAGTATCAAAAGCAGCAACAAACATGAAAAAAACAAATAAAAAATAATAAAAACGCACAAAACGTCAAGCCATCAGATATACTTGCTGTGTATCAAGCACAAAAAGCATAGACAAAACAATAGCATGTGTGAATAAGCGGTGACACACAACACCATGTCATGTACTTTATGCACTGTAAACCTGCAGCCCAAAACCCAATATTTGGGCCTGTTTAATTTGTCAGGTTTAAAATCCTTACCCTCCTTTTGACAGTAGATCACCAGGCAATGGAAATCTGCTGTCAAATATAACTTTACTGTTTCTCTTCTAACATACAGGACCAGCAAGAACAATTCATGATAGGACCAAATACATGAAAATAAATTTCCATTACTTAACTGTTACCCTCTTGTCAGTTACTTCGCAACATCAAGCCACCTTAGTTTTACCTTTCTTAAAGTAAAAATTGTTACACTGACACTCCATATTAATTTGGCACCTACAATTTCCACTGTGAAAAATAAGTCTTAATTGGCAAATCGTTCTCATTAAGGCATGTAGCCTTCAAAATTTTAGAAAAGGGCTGCATCTTATTTTCTGTTTAAGACTTAATGCAACACTTCGTTTTCTGTCAAATAAAAGCAACTAGCAGGTATCATTTTATTTTTTTAGAGCGGAGACACAAATGTATCAGTTCTGCAGAGCATTTAACATGATGTTGGGACTTTCGAAGAAACCCCTTTTTTTATATTTTCCCTTTGGAATTAAGTTCTTTAATTGTATTGATGTTCTTCTGGAGAAACCAGAAATCCCACTTTTAGAGGCCCGTAGGGTCATTCTGCATTTCACAGAAACAAGGCCCTAATTTAAAAGGTCACAAGTGTCAACATGACAGCCTCCTCCATTGTTTATGGGAAAACTAATGATAGCATCTCAGCAGCGTGACTTGAGCCAGCCTCTGTAGCTCTCCTAGCTTCTGCCACTCTGAATCTGTCAAAGACAGTAGGCCTTCCTATTTTCCTTCTAACCTGCAATAATTCACTCTATTTTAAAAAAATATTTTTTTTCCTTTTTAGGCGCTAACATTTTTTTATCTCTATTTCCAGATTATTAAACTACATTTACTGTGAATAATTCACAAACCTTAATAACACACATACCAGTTGTTAGAATAAATGCTTGTTGCAATCCCATGCAATGGTACATATTTCATCAACCTCGAATGAATGAACGTCTCAGTAGGCCCAGCTGAAGTTAGAACCTTCAACCTTGATATTAAAACAAGCCTTTGTACTGGCACATTGACTCATTGAATCATAAGAAGGCACAACCTGCAAATATATATCAAACCTAAATGTATGTATTTACTGAAGCCTGAGACACTTTAAAAAGTACTCTGAATGAAAGAAAATGCAGTTTAAACAGTGCTTTTGCCCAAAATCGACTTTGATATTTTAGGCATTAAAAAATCAATATCCTATAATTTTCTTGCATAATATGCATTACCAGAATGTCTATTACACAATCCATGAGTCAGCCATTGAAACTATTAACTTATACTTTATAGAAATGAGCTTGTTTGCTCCTGCGCCAAGGGAAAATTGCACATACAAATGTCATTTTAGCGGTGCAACATAACTTAAATTAAATTTTAATGTTAGGAGGTCATAGTATAGGTATTAAGCTTTATAAATATTAAAAAACGATTTTGAAAGGCACTTATTTTTTAAATAATTTTTCCATAATTAATAATTTTCTTTTTTTTTTAAAATAAAAACCCAATTATTCTTTTTTTTGGTGATAATTCCACATATAAAAGCAAGCTGCATCCCTTGCCTATTATTTGGGATACATTAACTCACAAGCCTAAGCGCATAAGCCTAACTTGAAATGCGTCACATTTTTGCGCCACTTTCATTTAAAAGGAAGGTTATGCAAAATTCCACCCATGTTTAACTGGGAAAGTGCTGGCTGAATTGAACATTCCTATCAAATATACTGCAGCTGAAAAGTTTGCCTGTGAACATCTAATACAATGCATCTAAGAAAAATGCTGTAAATGTATTTTTTTTTTTTTTTGCAAAAATAGATAATTTCGTTTTTTTGGGGCCCTATTTATATCTATTGAATGTGTTTTTTAATTTATTAAGCATTTAACGGCAGTTTTGTATATGTGCACAATTGCTCATTCTATAAATTAAAGAGCAACATATAGCTATGTTAGCACATCACATGGTTCATTTCTGGATTTTTTCTAAGTTTCTACTTAATATTAATTAACCAACATTTTCCTTAACAAACTGTAAACATCAAGAAGACCCACAAACACACATTGAGCTCATTTCAGATATAAACAGAAAACACTCAGTACACACAATACAGCGCGCTTTAGCCATTTTTCATAAATAGCGCCGTCGCAATTTACTTACAGAACCGTTTGCAGATCCTAGTTGTAAGTCATATTCAAAAGAAAAAAAAAAAAAAAAAATCTCAATTATTTCCAAGAATAGCGGACCCATACTTTATTAAACGTGATGGGGCCTACTCCGTGCTTCACATATAGTTCATAGGTTGGAGTTCCAATCGGAGGAACCGGACATGAGTCCTCCAACCGGGAGTCCCTTTTACAACCAAGACAAAACAAATGTCCAAGTCTGCTAAGACCAGGCATCTTCGCTCACTAGTCTAGCTTCAAACTTCAAAGGATTATCGTTTACGATAGTCTCGTGAATACACGAGTCCTTCGGCTTTGGTACTTGCAAGTTCCAAATCAAAGTGATCCCGAAGGGATACCAAACCAAATGTCCAACTAAGGACCAAACCAAGTGTCCAACTAAGGACTGGGAGACGCTCCACTTATAATTAACTGAAAATATCGATGACGTCACCAGAAGACTCGTCTTATCGTTTCGCTCTACCAAACATCAAGGGTCCAAATCAGGGCGATAGCCAGGGCAGCAGTCCTTCGTAGCCGTCGGGAAGCGGGGAACCTCGCAGCAAAGACTTTCGGACCACGTCGACATGCAGGGGTCGATGAAGTGGCGGCCTTCCTCCAGAATTTTCACACGAAGCTCGCCACGGACCTCAGGCTTGGACCGGTACCGCTGGTATCGCCCCACGTTTGGCGCAACTGAGGTACTGGGTTTTTCAGAACCGGTACTGATCCGGTAACCCAGCGGTGCCAGGGTACACCCAAAGACCTCGGGTACTTTCCTGATTCAGACCACAGAAACTCAGAGTCTTCTAGGTGAAGTCAAAGATCGAATTTATTGGCTGCAGCCAAGTAACATGCGTCCTAGAAGTACAACAGCACGGTTTGTATGTTCTCAGGAGACTGTGTTTCAATGCAAAGTCAGGTTTGCTTATATACAGTTTTTTAAGCTTCAGGCAAACATTCTTGACATTTTGGTTGGTCATTCACATGTTTTCACTACAAAGGGAAAAACAGTGTCATGATGAAACCTCATATTTCATGTCATCCAACCCATAATAAATTACCCGGCAAGGCCTAGTATTTTACATCAGATAAGTGTGGACCCCCAATAAAAACGGGCACCTCCCCCTCGTAAAGTAAGAAGAAGAAAAAAGCAGGTGCAGGTGTGAGCAAGATTAGGCAGGGTGTGTGAGCGATAATAAGGGTTTTATGGCATGGTGTGCCTTGATGCTATCTGATTCGGCCACTGGGAGAGGGACTGACCAAACAGGTTTGGCCTGAGGCAATGGTTCCAGCTTGCCCAGGTCAGAGAAAAGTCAATCAAGGTGTACGTGTCCTTGGAATCAAATCTGACTGTATTATAAGCCTATGTGAGGGCGGGCTGCCGTGTATAAAATGGGAGCCACGAGTGCAGGACGAAAATGGCGATTTCGAGGTGAAAACGCTGCTGGAATTGAGCGAAAATGCTCATGCTTAGTGTACTAGTCATTATCGGTCTTTTGATACTAAAATTGTACTGCTGTGGCAAAGTAAATTACATGGGTCCAGAATTTTTAGAACCACAGGGCCAGTTTTTTTTTAACAGTTTGCTGGTCTGTGTTATGGCCATGTGGGCCAGTTTTTACTGTTGAATTCCCCGAGATTAAAACAAACTTTACCTGCAGCAAACACAAGTGTATGTAGTCTCCCATACCTTGCAAAACCCATACTTCCTGTCTTTACAAGTTCAAAACTGGTCTGATTTCCAAATGTTGGGCACTTTCTTAGCTCTCTGGTTCGCTGAAGGGGCCCACTTTTATTTTGGTGTAAAGGTCTATTTTTTGTCCCAGCCCGATCCTGACAATAAAGTGCTTTGGGTGCTAATGGTACTGGAAGCTGCAAGTTTAGCTCACTTACATGCTTTTACGCCTGGATATTATTTACCAGAGAAATGCAGGCTTCAGGCCACACAAATAGTATTATTTAATATTAGAAAAAGGCTGGAACGTGTCTAACGTGGTTTTAGTCTGACTTCTTAGCATTCGATATTGACATTTCGTGCTATGGAGCAGATTGCTAGCTCTCGCGCTGTCTGTAAAGCCATACGGCATCCTACACTAGGCTTTTGCCATTTATGCACCTGCCCACGTTTTGCGCACTTTGACAGTGAACGTACTTGATAGACAAATGTAAAATTATGAGCCATATTTTAGGGACATTGCTTATGTGAAAGGCACACCCGTATTTCAATGAGAAATTGGGTAATTGAAATAGCATAGACCACTGGTCACCTCGTATTCAATTATCTGGGGCAAGCTAAACTCAAAATCCTAATTAAATAAAAAAGCAGAAAGAAACGCACAAGCAAACATACATGAAATATTCACAGTATCACATACAAAAGTAGCAGAAGTAATCACTTGAGCACAATAGACGCACCTAAGGGAGAAACAGTTCCTTTATATTAGTGAATTGAACATAATACTTCGCAGCAAGTGTATTTAGAAAAATGCAGAAACGAGCTGATGACGCATGCAGTGGAGAGTCAGTGAAAAAGGTGACTTTTGTGCAGACAATCAAGTGTGAGAAAACTGTAGCCGAGTCATTTATTAAGTGAGTGCACGGCACTCAGGGGCATATTTATACTCCGTTTGCGCCGAATTTGCGTCGTTTTTTTCTACGCAAATTCGACGCAAAACTAACTCCATATTTACACTTTGGCGTTAGACGCATCTAGCGCCAAAGTTCATGGAGTTAGCGTCATTTTTTGGCGTAAACACCTTCCTTGCGTTAATGATATGCAAGGTAGGCGTTCCCGTCTTAAAAAATGACTCCGATGCATATGCGTGGGATTTATACTCCCGGGCAAAAATCACGCCCGGGAGTGTGCGGGTCTAAAAAACCTGCATTAACGCCGGATTTTAACGCCTGGGTCAGGGCAGGCGTTAAGGGACCTGTGGGCTCAGAATGAGCCCAGAGGTGCCCTCCCATGCCCCCAGGGACACCCCCTGCCACCCTTGCCCACCCCAGGAGGACACCCAAGGATGGAGGGACCCACCCCAGGGACATTAAGGTAAGTTCAGGTAAGTATTTTAAAAAAAAAAAAATTTGTGGCATAGGGGGGCCTGAATTGTGCCCCCCTACATGCCACTATGCCCAATGACCATGCCCAGGGGACATAAGTCCCCTGGGCATGGCCATTGGGCAAGGGGGCATGACTCCTGTCTTTGCTAAGACAGGAGTCATGTTAATGGGGGTTGGGCGTCGTAAAAAAATGGCGCAAATCGGGTTAAGGCGATTTTTTTGCCTCAGCCTGACTTGCCCCATTTTTGGACGCCCAAATGCCATTTTCCCCTACGCCGGCGCTGCCTGGTGTACGTTGTTTTTTTTGACGCACACCAGGCAGCGCCGGTCGGCTAACGCCGGCTAACGCCATTCAATAAATACGGCGCCCGCATGGCGCTTCAGAATGGCGTTAGCCGGCGCTAATTTTTTTGACGCAAAACTGCGTTGGTGCAGTTTTGCGTCAAAAAGTATAAATACGGGCCTCAATGTCCAGTGAAGGCACATAAAAAGACGTCTGGTGCAATGGTTGTGGAGATCTTCAACTCTTAATGACAAACGTCTCCGGGACTCAGTTTAATCCCCTCCCTAACATCAGATGGCATTTTCTAAATTGAGTAATCATTCGAAGTGGGCATTCTGACTGGTTACCGGACGTGGATAATGGCAGCTTTCTGCCACTTTCAACTGATGTATGTACTTACAAATTCGGGGCAGTATTTCTACATTAAGTGGTTCCCATTGCGCTGAATAATTTCAAGTTGTTTTCCTGGCCACTGATTCCACTGAACATGATGCAGGTTTTTTTTACCATTATGAGAACATCAAAGACATAATGCACGCTGAAACATGGGCGCCTAAATTGGTTTAGGACAAAATTAAGCATGTGGGTATAAATATTGGTGGTGTTTTTTGCCCTATTGTGGCCATCAATGACATGATTATGAAGGTCCCTGGCATATTGCTGGTCCTGGTAGGATGCTAGTATTTCCTGGCATGCTGATGCCCATTCTTGGTATAATGCTTGCCTTAAGATAATTGTGATAATTACTGACATATTGGAGGTATTTATGACTTGAAATGATGACACTTTTGAGTGTTTGACGCCGAAAATAAATTGATATTTTGGAAGAAAATCCGTATCTAATGAAATTGAAAAACATATTTCAGAATTATTATTTTTTTTTAAATGAAAATGATAAGAATTTTTGAGGAAACTGATACTATTCGAGTATTCAAGTTGTGCATTTGATAGGAAAATACTCTCAAAGTCTGCATTTTGGTTTCAGTTATGAGTGCTTACACCTCCCTTACATGCAGGCCCCGCAATCTCCGCGTACCTGGTCTGCCATTCCAGGGCAGCCTCGTGGCTCCGTGTGGCACAGATGAGGGCTGACCAGAACCCGTGATAAAGGGGGATACATGGGAGCACGGAGCCAAGAAGAAGTAACCTGTGAGCTGCTAACGTACAATCGTGGGTACGGCGAGGATGGGTAAAGTAATCACTATTTACAGTCATCAGTATTACACAGTGGTGTTTTCAAGTATTGTCGGCATCAACCCGCTTTTGCTTCTTTTGTTGTGAAATGTATAAAAGCTGTACTTTGCACTTCTCAAATATGGCAGTAATATAGCTCTAAAAACATAGCCATAAGCCAGTGGCTACTTATAATGCAGCAGGGCGTAGCGGTACCGTTGGCAGCTACACAATGCCACGTCGCTGGCATCAGCAGTCCCCAGTTTCCCCGGCACTCACTAATTGACACTAAAGACAGCGCTGCTAAGTGCGCATATCCGCTCACGCCAACGGAGGCAGCAGACACTGCTCTCCCGACCCGGCTTGTCTCGAGCTGTCAAAAGTGAGAGCTTTCATTGAGGGGACAGGTGCCTGAGGAGCTTCTCTTTTGATCTGCAACTATGTCACAGGTGCCTGTATCACCCGCTTACCTCTCTTCATTGCTGCACTTTATCCCACCTCATTGACCTGAACAGTACCACGCACAGAGCTTCGCTGCCATGTCCTGGCTGCTGGTTCACAGGTTCATAGTAGAACCTCTCACTGCCTCTCTCCTTTTCTGACAGCCTAAATATCCAGGCCTCCCACATGCAGATTATACGCTACCTCTCACCCCTGTTGCAAATTGTTTTATTTGACACTTGGAACTACCACTAGAATGAGAAAGTCTTGACTTCAATTATAGTTTGCTTTAATTGCTAAACTAACAGTGCTTGTTAAATAGGGCTGCCCACCACTGGTGTAATACTTACATTGAAATAAAGTTAGTAATTCTTTATATACATGGAAGGCATTTTTAAAATGGAAAGAACTACTGGCTTGCCTGTGCTTATTTATTATATTCATGATTTTCATCCTTGTATAGCCCAAACGCAGTTACTGATGAGCAAAACTAAGGCAATCATTGTCATACCATTTGAGTTTTAAACGTAGGACACAAGCAGCTAAAATTTGTTTTGCAGTCTATCACTGTGCAGAGATCCAAATATGTTAGCAATTTAGGCCCGTAAAAATAAAAACGTCTGGGGAGGAGGAAAAAAGGCGAATTCCGACACTGCTTGTTAGCTAACTATAGAAATGATCAATAACTAAATCAATGGGAAATGTTCCCAATGCACGTGGAAATACATATTGAAATTGATATCAGAAAAGATTATTAGGCTGATATTGTGTCCCAATTTTTTTACCTATTTCAACTTGACCCTGGCTACTTTGATTTGCGATCTTAAAGAATTTTTTTATAGGAGATGCTGTACCCTAAGTATTTAGGAAATGGCTGTGACCTTAATTGAAAAATACAACTAGCAACAGTTGTGTATCTGTGAGATAAGAACTTGAGTGATGCAAAAGAAGTGTACGTTTTTAGTTCCAGTTGAAAGTTTTATAACCTACAATGGTTTCTCGAAAATAAAGCCATCCTTCATTATCCAGAGATCAGTATGTCCCACTCCACATGTGCAGTGAAAACTGTAGAACATAACAGAAGCTCCTGTAGAACATACCACTAGCTCCCCATACAACCATGAACTGTGGCGATCTCGAAGAATGCATGTCTCTTGGCATGACTCTTGGTTTCTGGTGGTTACACCTATCCCTAGGTAAGACAAGACTGTGCGCACAACCATAGTATGGTCAATAGAGTGAAAAACTGCTTTGAGGTAAAGGAGAAGGCAGGGATCATCACAATCGAGAGTCTGTAGAGCATCATTCAGTTCATACTAGTTTGAAGACTCATTATTGCACTTGGGGAAGAAAACAGATATGGGAACTACATCAGATGGCATCCTTGTGATTCAATTTCTCAAAGTTCCCATTAGCACCCACACATAGGTGCTGGACGTAGGGGTGCAAATAATTAGGCTGGAGTTCAGAAGCTGATTGAGCAGTGGAGGTACCTTTAGATTTTGTGTTTATCTTGTCACATTTCCTGTACGTTCAAAGACAGGTCAAATATCAAGCTATATCTTCTGGCAGATTGCTGCATATTCATAAACTGGTGTTTACTTTTATTTCTCTGACTGCAAAATGAGAGATTTTGTAAGTCACCTAGGTAACAATCTTGCTGGGATACAGGAAGTAAAAAGAAAGGCTGTAGGGTGTCTATTTTCTCTAACACGCAACAATATCGGTGGCGGAGAGGCATCGCCCCCGGCTGACCCAGCAAATGAGGAATAAAACCATAGCTAGCTATTTCATTTTTCATCATTGTTCAACTGCTGCCTCAGTCAGCAGAGTGTACAGGGAGGGGTGGGGCTGAGCCACGGGGTGGGAGGGGAGAGTGCACTAAATGTGCATATGTGTTTGGCCACACACACATGCGCACTTAGGTTTCTCCACCCCGGCTGTCTACGCAGACGGGCTGGAGAAACAGCACAGACCTCAGGTTTGTGTATGGTGTTTCCCCAGTTGACATATGGGGCGGCCACCACTGAACAATATTTAAATACGTGTAAATGAACTATACTCCTGCTGCAAAATATATCAGCAATTGAAAAAGCACAAATGAAGCACATTTTTGTAATTCTAAAGTGTGATGTAAACAACGATTTTATTGGGATTGCTAGCGCCCCTGGTCCTTAATAAGTAAACTTACAAGGGGAAGTGTATAGGCCGATGAACCTTTTCGATCGCATGGAGTATCCTAGTTATGTAATGACCAGTGACATCAATAATCAATGTAATCAATCAACCACTAAGAAAATCATTAGTCAATAGACAAGTATAACCAACATTTCATGAATAACCACCACTAAATAAAGCGTAACACATTTTATTTCCCTATTCATTACAATTCTAAAGCATCTCATTAACTCAAACTTTATTTAATCAGTTCAGAATTAGTTTATTAGTGACCACCAATAACACAGTCTAATCAAACTTTAGAAAGCTTATGTTCAAAGCTTCAGTATAAGCCAACAAAAATGGATATAACGACATTAATAGCAGAGTTCAGCAATCTGTCCGTCAATCATTTGTCACTCTCAAAGTCACCCAGAGAAGAACCTTCCTAACCCAGATTAGCATCAGCATGTGGGACTTCATGCAAAACAATTTAGAAAAATATGAATTCGGAAAACAACTAGCTAGAAGAAAAACTATAAATCGGCGCAGTTGGTACCTAGAAGAAAAGGCACAAAGTTAATCTGTCACATTGTCATAGCTACCTATCCACAGAATGGATCAGCAACAAAGTCAGTCTTCGTCTTCAGGTATCAATAGATCAGCAACACATTAGGCTCTCAAGAGTAAGAGCCCAACAACAGAATCTCGAACCGCGTTTCTTGACGTCATCAGCATTTACCCCTCACATCTGAAGTTCTAGCCCCTTGTCATGTCTTTTTATTAGAGTTTTTTAGTCCGTCCCCCTAATTCCTAATTGGTCAGTCAATCAGCAGATAGGACTCTAACCTATAATATTAATTTTACAAATCCTTGAGTTCTAATATTTCTTCTTTCTCAGTTCACGGATTGGTCCACTGTACAATGTCTTCATCATTCGGCTCTTCAGGTATCGAAAATGTTGCATGTTCCTCTTAAGTCAGTGCTCTCATTGTTCAAGTCCTGGGAAAGTACATTTAGCCTACTCTACACATAATTGTATCCATTTGACTTCATCATCTCCTGTCCGTCGGTACATTGCAGAAAATTCTAGCTAAGTAACTTTAACATGGGGTGGTTCAGGGTCAGGTTATGCACCGGCTTCTCTGCAGTGTGCTAGAAATTCAGCTTCTTGTGTGAGGCCTGGAAAAGACTAGGCCATAACTTCAGCTAAGTTCATTCTACAAATTAATGCAAAACATAGGTTATACATCACAATATGTCATATTACCACATTATTCTTATACATCTTCATTATTTCACCCATTTTTTAGTTATTTTAGTACAAGTTCGTATAAGTGGTGCCACACCCCGTGGGCACAGTTTCAGACGTGCACATTATCTTCTCTACGATTAATTTCTCTACAAGCTTTTCGTTAATCAAAACACATAAACATTCATTAATAATTTCTAATTAGCATATGTGCGTCAACAGGATCAAAAAAATCAAGACAGTTGATGCACTAATAATACATTTTTGCTGAAATGTGAGTTCCACACATTGTTTGTGTGCTACTAGTAAAACTGCAGGTCTATGCAAATAAGGTGGCAATTTCAATGGAAAATGTACTGCCTGTAAATGGCAGTGCATTTCCACACCTCTACACAAAAATGCACCACCAGCTACACCACATCTCACTATTATCCTGCTGAATGGGCGGAGCACAGTTTTTTGCACTTGTATTTTTGTATGACACTTGGATTTTTTTATATTCCCTATGGCTTTAGTGATACAACATTAATGGCAGTACCCCCACTCTGAAAATTGTTCCAGCATCACTGCACCCACACTAATATAAGTCTTCTAAAGGTGCACCCACAAGTGAGAGCACCAGCAATACGGAAAACCTGCAGTGACATGCCAGGCAACAAAAGGACTATTAATAAAATGAGAAATTACTATATGGTGACAAGTACACCCCACCGCCTCCATGGAGATGTATTAAGACAATACAACTAGGAGGGAAATACAGAAGCACTCACCTTGAACATCATAAGAGGCAGCAACATTGCCACAGTTTGCTTACTGACTGAAGTTTCTTAAAACAGCACATAGACTGCACAACAAAACAATGATGAGTTCTTAAGCGCACGTCCACTAGTGCATCGGTAAATCACCCTGACAACACCCATGTCAAACAGAACATCACTGAAGATCCATGAAATGCCAAACCAGAATGTACACGAGTGAATACTCCCTGTGAAATATATACGGGTTAGGAGTGATCACAATGTACAGAAGACCCGTTACTAACCAACGATAATCACGTTGTCCCCAGTGCAGACCATGATACATGCATCATGATGTTAATCAGTGCACAACTAACAGCAGAGAACCCGTTTCAATGGAATTCCTGTTCACTTATTAGATCTCTCCTTTAAGATACGTCTTTGAGTTTCGTCTTGTTAGGTCGGATGCTGCGTCCTACCAAATGTGGGTTCTTGAAGAGGTCTAGCTCGGGATATATCGCAAATGAAACATCCAGTCAGTGAAGTTTTTCATAGCTGGGCAGAAGAAATGTAAGTTTTTAGGTTTAATAGAGCGCTTTATATCCTTCTATGGTCGCTCAGATATGAAAACTGATGAGATATTTATGTAATATCTGCATATAGATGAGCATTCATCCTTCATTATCCAGAGATTAGTATGCTTTACAGTTCCACATAGGAATTTAAACTGTAGAAAATGCCACAGTGCTTGTGTTGTAAGTGGAGAAACACCCTTTATAGTAGTGTATACGTATTTGTGTCTGTCCATGGAATATCTCTACTTGCCTGTGTTAAAACACTTGTGGGCCTATCTCCAGCCTTTTCTATGGCCTTAAGTTTATCCTCACTTTCATCTCGTGTCATCTATGAAATATTGTGATGTTTCCATGTTTATGGAATATCCTGACAGCTGAATGAATTTCTGCAGATGGCAGACTCAAATTTTCTAAAACAGAACATAGACTGCAAAACAACAACAATTATGATAGAATGAAGCTCATACACACATCCAAGAGTGCATTGGTAAACCATCATGACAACACCCATGCCACACAGAACATAACTGAATACTGATAAACTGATAAACTACAAGGTACATGTGTGATTAGTGCCCTGTGGATCATATCAGGGTGTTGCGCCATGTCTTTGGTTGAAACAATGGTGCCAAGTGAAAGAGAAGGATGGGAGTTTAGCATTTCCTACCAATGGAACATTTAATTTGAGGAGCTTAGATCATCTAAGGAGGGTGCTGTATGATCTGAAGCCCTCTACGAGACCAGCACAGTTCAAGGCATTAACGATCTGGGAGTTAGTAGCCAGACACCAACAGCAACACAAATTTGATAGGAGGATGAGGAAGGCAGAAAAGACACTGGCGGAGGCTAAATGGGACCATGCTCAGAAATTTTAGAGAACCAAGACTTTACAGGGAATTAAAATGTTTCCAGCAATTACACAAGACAGTGAGGGAGAAGGAAGGAAAGCTATCAGAAAAACAAACAGGAGCCCTTTCGAGAGTAGGGAGGGGTGACCAAAAGAGTCCAGAGGATCATTGACATTTGAGTAAGAGTCGGACGATGATGAGGTTATCTTACAGTTATTGAGAAATCGTCCCCCACCCTATGTAGCACAAGAGAACGGACCAAGATCCAGTGTAAATCCTTCAGCTCTGATGCAGGTTAACACAACAATGAGTCCAGTGCAGATTAATCCAAGCATGACACAGAGTCCAATGCAGAGCAGTCTTAATGCACCTATTACTCCAGTAACACAGAATCAGGTGCCTCAGCCAAATGTCCTGAGAATTTACCCTGATGTATCCATAGTGGAAACAGCCGCTAATCTACTAGTGCCTACAGGACAGGTTTTTCCAAAACCGAGGTTGGTTCAGATAGAGCCACCTCCACTTTTACTGCCTCAAGTGCAGCCACAGGTAATGCCAAAGTACACTCCGATTATAGGGACCCAGACAGATACATCTGTACTGATAAGCCAGAATATGGGAACCACGTACCCACAGAACTTAAGTACTAGACCAAATTTAGATGCTGTATCTGTACCTGTAACTATTGGTCCAGTTGTACCTTTGTTCGTACAAGAGAAACCCAGTGTAGATGGACAGGGAGTCCTGAGTCCGAGTTCAATGAGAATATCTAAGTAGTCTGTCCCGTGGGACAAACCTTTGATGGATCAAGATCATTGCTAGACCTTTGTCCATTCGGAGTTCCCCCAGATACTGTGATAGGGATCGAATGTTAATCAGAGCCTGAAATTACTGACGCCACAGTCCACAAATACAGTGGTGCAACAGGTGCCACATGCCCAGGCTAGCAACATTTCAGTGCAAGTTTTGACCGCCCAACAATTGACTGAATGGTTAGACAAGCTGAAGACCACGCAGAGTGCTCCTAAGGGAGAGGAGTACTTGAACTACACAAGACTAGGAATAGAAGCAGGAAAGCTCAATGAAGGGACTATGGGTGTGAACAGATCCTTAACAGAAGCTGAATCGAGATATTTGTGCCTGAAGATTATGAGGGAAGTGAGCAATGTACATCAGAGACTAGCAGACCTGGCAGAGAAGTACGACATAGAAATAGAGAAGAAAAAACACTTGAAAAGGAGTTACAGGTTAGATTTTGATGCAAAAGACTTTGATCACATGAGATCTGCAGGGATGAAGGCACACCTTAGGGAGTTACTTCAAAGAGCCCAGACATGGGGAGCATTAGAGAAATGGGAAGGCAGATGGGCAAAGAAAAGAGATAAAAGAAAAAGGGATTCTGCGGAACTGACTGCAAATATGCAGCAAAGCAAGGATCTGGTGGACATTTTACCAATATGAGAGATTTCAGGAGGGAATTTTGTTCATGTCCCTTGGAGTAGAAGTGATATTCTGTCTTTTACAAATGACTATCGTAGGTTGAGAGAGAAGCCATTAGAGTGGTATCAGCAGACAGACAGGTTTGTGAAACTTGCAAAGTGCCTTGAAAGACTTGAACACTCTTTTAGAGATAGTAGTTCCAGCTGATCTGTGGATAGAGTGTAAGAGGAGCATACAAAAGAACTAGAGAGAGATCAGGTTACAGGTGCACTGTCTCCTGAGGTGATGAAATATTACTATAAAGTGATTGAACTTGAGAAAACAAGAATGTCACCCAAAAAATTGACTGGCTGAGAATAGATAGGACAGCTCAGGAAGCGAAAAAGTTGATACATGCATATTATGAGAGATTGTTGCAGGCGTTTAAGCATTATAGTGGTGCAGAGACAATTGAGCCAGAAGACATGATTCATTTTGTGTTCAGATTTGTGGAAGGATTGAGACCTAAAATTACCCAGATGATTAAGAGTAATTTGATTTGCTGGCAAGCAAAACAGATTGATGAGGTGTTGCAATATGCAAAGTACTGTAGTGATGAGATCGAGTTGAAGCAGAAAAAGTTGAAGGAAAAGGCGATGGTGATGCAAATTAAAGCGGCACAAACAGGCATGCAGGGAAATTTTCCATAGCAGCAACAGCAGCAGCGGGGAAATGTGATATTTCAGAATCAGATGAGAGGTAGAGGTCACAGAGGAATTGGTAATGGAAACTGTAGTCCTGATTTGAATACTGTAGTGGTTCAGAATGATGTGCAGGGAATTAAGAGTGTTGCATTGTCATGCTTGCGGAGCGGTCGGACATTGGAAGCGGGAGTGTCCGATGATAGTGGAGGAAGGTGTCATTCAGCAAACAAGTGAAATTCACTTGTTTCAAACATGAGAGGACCGAGAAGGAGGGGTGATAATCTGAATTTTCATAATAATATGAATCAAATGCAGAATTTTCAACCCATGCAGCAGGTGCAAATGCCACATATAAAAATCACACAGTTGCAGCCAAAGCAGCAGCAGGTTCCAATGGTACATAGAGAGCAAATTAAAATACCTCGAGTCCCAATGGAACAGCAACAGGTGATGCTTCCTCAACAGGTCACATGTCAGAGGTCCAGCCAAAGTAATAAAACAGTTCACAAATTCCAGTTCCAAAGTGAGAATGGAATAAATGATGATTGGGTGAGCAAGAGTTTTGATGAAGAGGAATGTGTGCTTGCAGCTTCCTTACAAGTAGATCGGAAAGGCCCATATGTGAATGGAAAAGTAATGGATCACAAGGTTTCATTCTTGGTTGACACAGGAGCTACACGCTCTACAGTGAGAACATCTGATGTTCCTTACAGAACCAGTTCAGGTTAAGATTGGCAACTTTAAAGGACTGCACAAATTCATAGTCTGTGATTCAATTCCGGTATTTCTACTAGGAAGAGACTTGCTGTGTAAAAATAGGTGCTTGATTACTTGTTCAAATGATGGAATTGAGATACAGATGAATAGTGTTGATGAGGATAACCGAGCTCCAGAGACCGAGTGTAAGACAATAAATGAGGAGTACCCTCTGGTTAATTTCTTTCCAGTGTTCACAGTGAAAGAGCTTCCTCCTGATTTACCGGGAACCGTTAAGGAGAAAGTGCAGGATCTGACAGGGAAAGAAATAAATCCGATAAAGGGAGTTGAGACAGTTAAAGTTCCTGTAAAGCCGAACACAATTTTTCCTCAGATTCACCACTATCACATGCCACAGGGTATTCCTATAAAGGTTGCCCAAATAATTGCGGAATTTGTGAAACAAGGGGTCTTAAAAGAAGTGTTGAGCAGCCCATGTAATTCACTGATAAAGGGTTTAAAAAAGCCCTGTGGGAAAGTTCGAATTGTCTAGGATTTGAGAAAAATAAATGACATTGTGATCAAATGTTGCCCCATGGTGCCAAATCCAACTGTGATTCTGTTTGAGATTTCATGTGATGCTGAATGGTTAACTGTCACAGACTTGTCACAAGCCTTCTTTTCTATGCCTCTTCATGAGGACAGCCAATTTCTCTTTTTGTAAAATTTTTAGACTAAGTTACTCTTGGTGTCATATTCCTCAAGGGTTTTCAGAGTCACCTTCCATATTCAATCAGATCTTGAAAAAGAATTTGGAGTCGTTGGAATTGCCTTTCCATTCGACCTTGGTACAGAACATTGATGACTTACTGATTGCGTCGAAAACGAGGGACGACTACAAGTATGACACAATTGCATTGCTGAACTATTTGGGAAAGAATAGTCATAAGGTGTCTCCACTGAAATTACAGTACTGTCAGAAAGAAGTGAAATACTTTGGTAACCAGATTGAGAAGGGAATAAGAAAAATATTCAGAGAAAGCGTCACAGCCATATTGCAGATGAGTCCCCCGACCACACAGAGAGATGTCAGGATGTTCCTAGAGATGGTAGGCTATTGTCGCCAATGGTTTCTCAATTTTTCAGCCATTGCAGAAGCTGACCCATAAGGAGATTACTGATCCCCTTGTGTTAGACCAGGCTTGCATGAAAGCGTTTTCTGAGTTGAGAGAGAGTCTCTGCAAAGCTCTGGCTTTGGGTATGCCTAACTACACAAAGGGGGTCATTCTGAGCTTGGCGGGCGGCGGGAGCCGCCCTCCAAGCGGGAACCGCCAGAATACCGCTGCACGGTCAAAAGACCGCCGCGGTTATTCTGAGTTTCCCGCTGGGCTGGCGGGCGGCCTTCCATGAGGATGCCGGCTCCGAATGGAGCCGGCGGAGTGGAAGGGGTGCGACGGGTGCAGTTGCACCCGTCGCGATTTTCAGTGTCTGCTTGGCAGACACTGAAAATCTTGGTGGGGCCCTGTTAGGGGGCCCCTGCAGTGCCCATGCCAGTGGCATGGGCACTGCAGGGGCCCCCAGGGGCCCCGCGACACCCGTTACCGCCAGCCAGGTTCTGGCAGTCAAAACCGCCAGAGCCAGGCTGGCGGTAAGGGGGTCGGAATCCCCATGGCGGCGCTGCCTGCAGCGGCGCCATGGAGGATTCCCAAGGGCAGCGCGAAACCGGCGGGACACCGCCGGTTTCCCGTTTCTGACTGCGGCTGTACCGCTGCGGTCAGAATGCCCATGGATGCACCGCCAGCCTGTTGGCGGTGCATCCGCGGTCCCCGGCCCTGGCGGTAGTCTACCGCCAGGGTCGGAATGACCCCCAAAGTCTTTCACGTTGTTCTGTCATGAGTATAATGCATGTTCTTTGTCTGTCTTGACGCAGGTCAATGGAGGTGTAAACTGCCCAGTAGCATATTTTTCAGCTATTTTAGACCCAGTCGCAACAGCTTTACCAGGCTGTTTGCGTACAGTTGCAGCAGTTGGACAGAGCCTCGCACAGTGTGAAGGAGTTGTGATGGGACATCCCCTAACAATAATGGCCCCTCACTCAGTTGAGGTTTTACTTACAAGCACCAAGACCCAGTACTTAACAGGTGAAAGATTGACCAGATATGAGACAAGTATTTTAGGGTCGACAAATGTGTCATTGAAAAGATGTACAGTGCTGAACCCGGCAACCTTGTTTCCTAATTAAAATGTTAAAATTGAAAAGTCCGAGGACATTGAGCATGAAGTGACTTGTCTTGAAGTAACTGATCTGTGCACAAAACCGAGATCTGATATTAGAGATACCAGATTAGAAGAAAATGACCAAATTATCTTTGTTGATGGTTCCTGTCTAAGAGCCAATACAGGAGTACTGAGAGCAGGATATGCCGTGTGCACAATTACTCGTATCCTGGAAGCTTCCTGGCTTTGAGGGGTATATTCCGCACAAGTAGAGGAACTGGTAGCCCTTTCTAGAGCATGCCATGTTTCTGCTCAGCTAAAAGTTTCCATCTATGCGGAGAGCCAGAATGGATTTGGAATAGTCCATGACTTTGGACAGTTGTGGTCACAGAGAGGTTTCATGACCTCTTCTGGTTCACCAGTGAGAAATGGTGTGAGAATTAAAGAGTTGCTGCAAGCTATCCAAATGCCTGAAAAGATTGCAGTGGTGAAATGCAGTGCACATCTGAAATCGCAAGATTTCGTGTCAATGGGAAATGAATATGCGGATCAAGTCACAAAGTTTTGCACATTGAACTGTATATCATTCAAAGATAAGTGGAAATTGTTACCTGAAGAGGATGAAACGTGCCCAAGCTTTCATGTAATAGATACATTGGGAGAATTAAAAACACTGCAGAATAATGTCGACAGGGAGGAAAAACGTTCATGGAGCAAAATGAAATGTGTACAGCGACGTGATAAATTATGAGTTTCAGAAGAGGGTCAATTGGTTTTGCCTGACAATCTGTTGTCTCAAATACTAGGTACTATCATGGTGAGGCACATGGTACTGATGCAATGATTCGCCTGTTCAAACATAGTTGGTTCAATCCAAGATTTAGACAAATTGCTGAAGCAATTCTGCCATTGTTGCGTCATTTGTCTGAAAATGAACGTGGGAAAAGGGACAGTGGTTAATTTGAGCCACATTGGAAGAGCAGGAAGTCCATTCAGCAGAATGCAAATGGATTTTATTGAGATGCCTGTGTGCGGAGGTTTGAGATAGGTGTTGGTGACTGTCTGCATCTTTAGTCATTGGATTGAAGCGTACCCTGCTCAAAGAAATGACAGCCTCACAGTAGCAAAATTACTACTTAGGAAACTGATACCACGTTTTGGGTTTCTGATCTTTTTAGAATCAGATAGGGGAAGTCACTTCAACAATGAAGTAATTAAATTACTGTGTGCAGCATTGAACATTGAGCAGACATTGCATTGTAGTTACTGCCCTAAAGCATCAGGACTAGTGGGACAGATGAATGGTACCTTGAAATTAAGAATGGCAAAGATGTGTGCGTCCACAAATCTGAAATGGCCTGACGCACTATCATTAGTTCTGATGACAATGAGAAACACACCCAACAGGAAGACAGGATTGTCATGGCACGAAATCATCATGGGCAGAGCAATGAGGTTGCCAGTTGTTCCTGCAAATCCACTTGTGAGCATTACAGATGATATGGTGTTGGGCTACTGCAAAGGTTTGGCTGATGTGTTTCGCTCTATCTCTCATCAGGTGGAAGCCACCACACTGCCACCGATCCATGATCGGGGACACACCCTGAGGGTGGGTGACTGGGTGGTGGTCTGGGAACATGTGTGGAAGCCTCGGTGGAAAGGCCTTTTTCAGGTGGTTCTGACCACCACCCCAGCTGTGAAGTGCGCTGGAGTTCCGAACTGGATCCTCACAAGACACACAAGAAAAGTGGCATGTCCTTTGGACAATGAAGAGGAGTTGTTGAGAGTGACATTGATGACCAGACAAGCCTCAGAGCTGGAAGGAGAAGAAAGAGGAATTATTACCGGATCTAAGCACATTGAGAACTATTCAGTCACTCCTGTGAGAGACAAAGGAGAAGACCTCCAGGAGGGTGACAGGAAGCCAATCTCAATTGAGGCTGCATGAGAGCCTAGTTAGAGGAGTGCTTTCCCAGAATTAGATGAATTAGAGCGACAAACAGAGCAAACGCCAGAATCCAAGAGGAAAGGAGTTGAGGCGGATCAAAGCCAATGTGATCTGACTCCTCCTGAATCAGTTGCAGGTCCGTCAAGAAAAAATCCCGCAAAGCAAGAAGTTTCGAGTTCAACACTGAAAAGAGCCTTGACCAAGGGTCCACTGAAAGGAGATAAGAGGCCAGAGTCACAAGCAAAGAAAAAGGAAGCAGTTGTTGTGACTACAACAGAGGAAGAAGTAGATACGACAAGGAGAGAAGATCTAAGTGAAGGAGAATTGAATAGAGATCGAAAAAGAATTGTAAGTCGAAGGTTTGCCGGTCCTGGATGGGCGTATGCAACAACAAGTGAATGGCAAAGAGAGTTTTTGTCTTTTTGTTTTGATCATGACATTCCAGGTCAATATTTTGGCACTTGAAAGAAAGTAATGAACTGAACTGTTGAGACAAATTTGAAAAAGGTGCAAAGAGAAAGAGACTGTTGAAAGTAACTGGAAAGTACTTTGATTACCTGATTTGAAAAGCTGCTAAACCAATCTTTGACAAGCTTACCGATTATTGAGAAAAAGGATCCTGGAAGTGAGACTGAGAGCTGTAAATAACTGCTGAAAGAAGATTTATGTTTTTGATTTTTGCTGCATAGTTCTAAATGTTTCTCTTCTACGTTCTGATCCTTTACAGATCATGAGTAACATTAATCAGGAGGGTAGGAAGAACAGGTGTTGTAAATACATGAGTATTGGTTTCTCAATATGATATTGTGTGTGATATTGATTGTGGGTATGACTGTTCTTGACAAGAGTAAAGCCAACCATCCTTCAGCTTTAGAGACATGTATGGCATTAATAGCAATAGAGAAGTTTAGGTTAGATGAGAAGTATCTGCACATAGACAATGCTCAAGGGGAACTTTCTTCTAGAGTGTTCTATCGCTTATTGAGTGAGTATGTTGAGACGATGGATGCGAAGAATTATGTGTGTATGCAGATTCCTTAATCAGTTGAAGAAGGAGTTACCTACAATAGTTTGCCTCTTACTTATGGGAGAAGCTGTAGCCTGTTACTAACAAGGGGCCAGATGTATCAAAGATTTGTTTTGCATTTCTTAAATAGCAAATTTTAAAAAATCGCTATTTTAGAAATGCAAAATGGGATGTATCAAAATTGCTTGTCGGCAATAGCGATTTCTTAAAATTCGCAAACACAATTTATGAGTTGCAAATACCGAATCACAAAAAAATTAGCGATTCGGTTTTTGAAAATTGCAAATTGCGAAAATGACAAACCAGAACAGGCTGATGACATCAGAACCAGGAAGTGAGTCAGCCCATGCTGTTTCCAGGAGCCACACCCACAGGAGCAGGCAGAGAGACACAGCCCAGCACCAGCGAGGCAGTTGTGTGAGCCAGCCAGGACCAAACAGCAACATGGCCAATGATGGGAATGTGAAGGAGAAAGGAGACGGGAAGCGCAAGCTCAAATTCAGTGAGCAGGAATTGGAGGTGCTGTCTGAGGAGGTGGTAAATAACCATGACAAACATTTTGGGAAGAGCTCACTCCAGGTACCTGAAAGTGAGAAGAGGAAACTGTGGTCAGAAATCTAGATCAAAATATGAGCAATGGGTGTTGTGCAGTGCTCTGTTGAGGAGATACGCAAGCAATGGTATGACTTGCATTCCTGTGCCACAGAAAGTGTGGTCAGCAGGCAAGGAGCACCCAAGGAGGACCACCCACCCAGACACCGTCTACACCAATGGAAGACATGGTGGAGTCCACACTGCTTCCTTAAGCTGTCATTGGTGTCACTGACATTGACCAGCAAAGGTAAGTGCAGTAATGATGTGTATCCCCATATGTGCATGCCCCTTAGAAAATAGCTTAATGCATTGTGATAAGTAGTCCATGCCACATCATACATACAACGCAACAATGCATAATGAGAGTGGTAGTCCACACCCCTAAAGTGCTAATCCCACATATATAGCAAGTTAGTGTACAGCCACACTGAGGAACAACACAAACAACTCACAGTGATACGATGTTAGTGTACATTCATTACTATTGTGCAACATTTTGTGAAATATTCATAAATGACATGCTGCACATTGTTGTTGTAGATGTCCTGGGCCCTGGCACAGCAGAAGGTGTAAATGTGGGGGATGGCGAAACATAGCCACAGTCCGACTCAAACACCAGTGAGTCCTTCAGTATAGCACCAACTAGACGCAGGGAAAGGGTGTTACCTCTCCCAGAGTATAACCTGGACTCAGATGAAATGCTGGATGAAGTACCCACACCACCCCCAGAGCTACAGAAAGACAACAGTCCCTGCCCCACCGTCACTCAACTCCCCTCAGGAGGCATCACAATGCAGGCATACAGTGCACAGATGAAGGAGAAGGCCCATCAATCTTTGGCAGCCTTGAAGCTTCCATGCTGAAAGTGCAGCACCTGGAATGCAAACACATGAGGTCAATGCACAGGCGTTTGGTGTCTCACAATGACAATATGGGAGTATTGCACAAGCAGTTGGATGCACTCAATGAAAACATGGGATCCATGCACAAGCAGTTGGAGTCTCTGAATGAGGGACAGCAAAGAGCAGCAGAAAACACAAAGGAGTTGACAAACGCCATTAGGGAACTCTGCACTGAGATTCAGCAGGAGCGTGTCAGTCACCATAGGCACCATCACCAATGTATGGCAATGTTTGATGAGTTCTGCAGATCGGTCAATCGGCTCGGTAGCTCAACTGCCTTGATATCACAACATGCTGTGGGCATACAGGTGGATATGGCACATTGCAGTCTGGATGTTGCACAGTGATTGGTGGAAATATCCAATGTTCTTGATGCAATGCAGACAGCACGCAGTGCTACAAATAGCGAACTTGGTGGTGGGGATAGTGAAGAACTCTCTAGCCTCAGCAGTCTTACAGCCCCTGTGATGGATCCTAGGCGTTGCAGTACCAGACACAGTACTGTCTTGGAACCCGCTACAAGAAGTGCCAGTGAGGCCACTGAACACTCAAGTGGAGTGCAAGGACGTAGGAAGTAATGTTGAGGGCTACAGGGGACTACCTTAACATCTAGCAATACAGTTATACTATGATGCTAATAGTGTGACACTGTTACTCGCACATATTTGCCTATAATGCATAGCTATGTCCTATTGACACATATGTTACTTGAAGACAAGGTAATAAAGGTGCTAACTACAGAAATGCGTAAAATTGAAGTGGTGTTGTCATTACTTTCATCAAAAATGGTTGTGCGTGATCTCAACACGTCTTAGCGTGCCCTCTGCTGTACTGCTCCTGTCTACTGGGTGAAGAGGTGGTAAGGGATCACCATCCTCATCTGAGTCCAGCTCCGTGTGTTCCACAGGTTTGCCCCTTGTCATTGCAATGTTGTGCATCATAGCACATGTAGCCACAATTTTGCAGGTTTCTCTGGGCTGTACTGTAGTGCACCTCCACTCTTATGGAAGCACCTGAAGCGGCTCTTCAGCAGTCCAACGGTCCTCTCGACCACCTTGCATGGCTCATGTAGGGCATCAGTATATAGGTCCACACTGCGTAGGCACTGTCTCCCAGAATGAAACGAGAGTAAAATAAACATACTCGGTGGCCGATGGTGTACAGATTGCTACATGTGTCCCACCGATGACACCTATGACATGTGGGAATTGGGCAATCTGGTAGAAATCAAATTTTGTCTGTAGTAATTCCTGTGGGGTGTTGGGGAATCTTATGTGCTGTTGAATTTTGCTCAGCATGGCAAGTATCGTGGCTGAGCTTAACCTGTACTTCTCATACATCTCCTCCTCTGTCTGGTCAAAAAGGGTTATGCGCACTCTGAAAATGCGCTCCTGTCTCCTCCTCCCTCTCCTCAAACCTGCCAAGATCCACATTCTACTCGCCATCACGTAGAGTGCAGCCATTGTGGAAAAGAGGCGGAGTCATTCTGGGCCTCTTTATATAGGTTGCACCTGGTTACCACCTGATTTCAATTCATGGTAAATTGCATGGGCAAAAGGCCATTCTGCGAATATTCGCTATTTGCGAATTTTTTATGCATTGCATTGCGACATGATTTTGCGTGTCGCAATCTGCGTACTGCAAATAACGACATGATTTTGCGAATCACTGTCTGCGATTCTCAAATCTAGGTCGCAATATCCATAACGCACATAGCAATTCGCTAAATCAAGTCGCTATTTGTGACATGCAGATTGTGAGACCCAAAATCATGTTGCAGTCACAAAGAATCACTATTTTAGTGATTCCTTATTTTCGCACTGCAAATGTCTTTCATACATCATATTTGCCATTTTTGCATTCGCAAGCGGACGATTTTTGCGATTCGCACCGTTTGCAAATGCAAAAACGTTTGATACATGTGGCCCAATATTCTGTAACCAGGGGAATATTCAGTATTTCTACTCCAATCACAATGTGGTGTTTTAGTTTGTCCTTATAATTAGGTACCCGAGAAGAGTAGCTTAGGATAATGACATAGTATTAGTAAGGGGTTTCTTCGAGCCTACATTAACGTTTGGCACAGCTTAAGCCCACAGAAACAATTTGACATGCTTGCTTACACCTTTAGAAAAGAGCTTCTTAGATCACACAGATGACAGGAGAAAGGCATTGAAGGAGAAGTTAAAAAAAGAAATTAGAGAAAAGGACTTTTAGAAATGATTATGCTTATAGTGCGATAAAAACACAAGGGAAATTATATTTAGATGCGCAACATGTAGGCAAGCTTTGTGTATATAGGCCATAAATCTAGTACTGACACCTTATTTGTGGGAACAAGTGAATGTAGACATGTGTTCTGGTTTCAGAGTAAATGGACATTTATGTTGAATGGACAGGATCCAGCGATTCCTGGGATATATTACATTTGTGGATGTAATGCTTATCACCGTCTTCCAAGAGGATGGTATGGCACATGCTATTTGTGTATAGTTTTCTCAAAGATTTTCCAACTGGATGAAGAGATTACCAAAATTGACCGAATTACATTGAGGTAGAGAAAGGAGAGATTCTCCTTCTGATATGGGGGAGATATATTTGGAGCAATGATTCCTTCTTTAGGAGTTGTTCAGAATTCAATAAAGTTTCAAAAGTTTTTCTACTATTTTGGATAAATTGCTGATAAATGTTTTAGGAGCCAGGATCTTGATAGATACAGAACTGGCTGCGGTAAGAGCTATGACTATTCACAACCGCTTTGCGTTAGACATTCTTTTAGCAATGGATGGCGGAGTTTGCAAAATGCTTAATTCAAAGTATTGCTGTTCGTTCATTCATGATAATAGTAAAGAAATTAAAAGATTACTTAGTGATCAGACTAATGAAAGTGCTGATTTGAAAGAGCTGAAAGAACCAGGGGCCAGATGTAGGAAAAAAGCAATTTGCGACTGCAAATTGCGAGTCCCTGCGACTCGCAATTTGCAAGTCGCAAATTGCTATGCAGTACGGTGTCTCAGACACCGACTGCAACTCGCAATGGGGTCGCAATGACCCACCTCATGAATATTCATGAGGTGGGTCGCAAATTGCGGCCCCATTGCGAGTATAGGCACTCGCTAACATGGAGGCCTGCTGACGTCAGCAGACCTCCATGTTAGCGACCTGCTTTTAAATAAAGCAGTTTTTTTTTTTTTAAGTGTAGCCCGTTTTCCCTAAGGGAAAATGAGCTGCACTTCAAGAAAAACCGAAACCTTTAGTTTCGTTTTTTTTTCAGGGCAGGGAGTGGTCCCTTGGACCACTCCCTGCCCTGAAAAAATATTTTGGGCTCCAGTCACAAACTGGAAATTTTGCCGTTTGCGACTCGCAAAACGTTTGCTACATCTGGCCCCAGGTGTTTAGGAGAAAGTTGGCAAAGTATTTGCTTCAATGGGAAATTAGCTAAGCAACATTGGGAAAGGGATGTTATTAAAAATAATACAAGGGATATTGATTATTGTGATTTGCATAATTGGAGCATGGGGAATATGTAAATTGTGTAAAAGAGTCAAATAGAAGAAAACAAAAAATAATCAGAGGAGGGAAGAGATTAAGAGGAAAATTTGTTTAGAATGAATTTGAAGAGGGAACTAAGTTTTGAAAGGGTAGAGATGACAGAATTTTAGCTGATGCAATGTGGGAAGATTTGGTGTGATGGCATATTTAGTCATCAGAGGAGGGACTGTTAACGCTGAGTTTACTAATGAATATTCATGTATTTTGAGTGTTGAATTTGCGTAGAAAATATATTAACTCTGAGAAAAATAATGCACGCATTTGAAGGAGCAACCACCAGAGTGGCCGCCAATGTTCACGAAGTTTACTTATTAATGGCTTATTATTCTGAAATGTTGAGCTTATGTTTAATTAATGTAGTAATATGTCATATTAAGGGTTTTGTATTATGTATTAGCTTTAATCGTAGGCCTTAACATAGCAAGGTCTTGTCCTAGTTGCATGGCCTCATGTCCAGCTGCTTTGCTTAGGCGTTTAATAAAAATGGCTGTCTAGATAATTAAATTGTGATTTTCCATTGTACTGACCATGTGCTCGTAGCTGAAGTTCTTTCTCTAGAGAAACAGCTTCCTAGAAGATGATGTACTTGCTAGTGTACCAATGTTTAATGTAATAATGTGTGTAAGACTTACCTTCCCAGGAGAAGACAATGAACGTACTGACTGGAGTATAAGCTGCAACACTATTGATACCTAACAAGCCGAATGACGAGAGCGGGAGAAGAGGAGCCAATAATCGACATGTGAACCATATAATAGTAAAATTATAGATTTGAAGTTTTAGTTCAATTGAACAAAGTGTGAACATACCATCCCCTGACCAATTAGGATGTGAGAAGTAGTTTTAGGAAATCTAACTTAGCCAGACTACACCAGGAGAAGATAAGCCATTAGCTCTATTCTTTTCGAACTGTCTAGGTCGCCATTCTCTCCATTCTTCTTGAGAGTTAGCGCCATTTCTTTTGAACTGCCCAAAGAGCCACTTGGGCTATTATTATTTTCTAGACCGTCTTGAGAAGAGACGTGCTTAACTTTACTGCTTAGAGAGACTTTGCCTTTTCTGAACTTTGATGCTGAATCCTGATGTCTAGCTGAACTAAATGATGTCCTAATGACGAAGACTGGTATAGCTTGCTGAACCTCATTGAGGACAGGTATACACTGACATTACAGAATGCGATGTCTATTTGCTTTTGTCTCTAGATACCAACCGCTATTTTGATAGAGCCGTAGATGGATGTTTTTCCAAATTTGTGTTGACTAAATTGTTTTGCATGAAGCCCAAACATGCTATTCTAATCAGATGTTAGCTAGGGTTCTCATTGATGAAGTTCGCTACATGAAATAACAGCTGATGTCTTTTCTTTGCTAAATCGAAATGTATGTTATAACGTTTGCTTAGTTATTTTTGCTATTAATTTGTACTGTAACATTAGAATGTGTGGTAGCCCAATCTTTGATTAGATTGCGATTCTTTCACAGCTGTAGTCAGCCAGCATTGTTCTTGTATGTTTATCATTGAGTTTAAGCCACGTGACATTAGCATTGTTAATATAGGAAATAAACATTCTAACTTTTACACAAGGGTGCGGTTATTCATGGCCGCGAGGTCATGATGAGTGGAAATTACTGACTCCTATTGATTATTAAAGTCATTGATTATTGATGTTATTGATCTGTATTGGTACGGGATATATGGTGGGAAAACCTTAAAGTGAGTCAAAAGGTCCATCGGCCTATTCACGTCTCCCTGGTAAGTTTACTTAATAAGGTCTGGCACGCGAACATGACCACCACAAAGGCTACTCATTGTAAGACATTTTGTTGCACTATTTATTTGTCAAATTCCAATGATCAGTTTTTATTTGGGGCAGATGTTTACAGCCCTCTATTGTTCTTTTCTCTACTTCTTTATCTGCTTTTATAACAACTTTAGTTTTAACCTTTCTGGTGTCATAGGATTTTTTTCCAGAAAGTGTTTATCCCTTGGTGTTGCCATTTCTTCACTTGGAGACTCCCCTTTTGGATGTCTTACCAATTACCCTTTCTTTTGTACCTCATGTATTCTATTGACGTTTTGCTATTAAATACACTAACTAGTGTATTCATGTGTTTTTGGAATTTTTTCAAAGTTGTAGTGCCAGGCTGTACATTTCCCTCGTGGTACCTGTGATTAAGCATTAGAGCGACTTTATATGGAAACAGTTAAAACCTTGCAAAAGGCCTATAGAAGCGGATAGAATAGCAGTGGCTGCATATCTGTATAGTATTACTTGCTGGTGAAAGTGAGTCTCATTGTAAGGGTTTTAACTTCTGGAGTTGGACATAAGGCCTCATTACAAGTGTCTTCAGACCGCCACACTTGTAGTGGCGGTGGGACCACCGCACTACTGGTGGTCCCTCCACCACATTACAACATTGGCGGGCGGGACTGCCTAAAGACAGCCATCACCACCAGAACCTTGGTTCCCGAAGGGTAGACAGCTGCCTCAGTTGTGCTCAGCCATGGCAGCGTTGAACTTGTCAGTGTTGTGCTGATCACAACTCAGCTTTCTGCCAGCCTTTCCTTGGCGGTCACCGCCTCCCCAGCACCATCGTAATGCACTGTCTGCCTTGCAGACAGTGCGCATTTCAGTGGTGCTGTTGGGCTATGGTATTAGCCCCGGCTTCCTTAAGGGAGCCAACGCCAATACCGTAGCATTGTTCCCACTGGGCTGACCATAGAAAATTTTGTAATAAAATGTTCCCGCTGGTCAGCCCGGCGAGAACATTGTAATATGACGGTGGACGCCACCAGCATAGTGGTGGTGTCCTCCCTCTGGCTTTGGTGGTCCTGTAGTTGGACTGTCAAAGTCCATATAGTTTTTTTGTAGAATTAAAGATGTCTGGTTGGGAAGGTCTGGTGAATTATATTGAAGTATTGAAGAGGGGTAACAGGCACATACATACATACATACATATATAGTTCCAGTCGAAATTGAACTAAAGGCAGCTCTGGAGTGGTTTGTGGAATTTATCCGATTAGAGATTAGATAGATAGATAGATAGATAGATAGATAGATAGATAGATAGATAGATAGATAGATAGATAGATAGATATGTGTGTGTTTGCAGTTAGAGTACACTTTTGTGGTGATGGTGAATTGCTACCTTCCTGTGTTGTAAAACTTGCACTTTGAAGTGTTCTTCATAAGTGTATGTATCGCTTTTTAAATTAGCAAAGTAAAAATAACACAGCTTTCCATTTTGTGTACAACATTTAATAGTTACTTGCCATGTTTGGGAATTGTGATTTCATGACAGTAGTGGAGCACTTTCATCCTTTGCAGGGATCAATGCTCATCGAGGCCGATGAACCTTTGGACCCTGCGACAGGGTGTGGTAGAACCATGCAACACAATTTTAATCCAGACCAATGAAATTGAACAGTATGACCCGTTTGACCATAAAAGTAAAACTCCAGTAAAAAAAATAAGGTTAAGGGGTTTATTACAAATTGAACCTCAAAGTCATGTAAATACCTCTCAAGACAAAATTATAAAGATACAGAATCACCAAGGGCTGCCCAAGGCCATGAAATGGATTCAAGCGTTCAATCATAAAAATACAAAACATTAACAGAATCAATTGTGTTATAAAAAGTAAACATTGCTCAGACTTTGCAAGCATCAATTAATTTCACAACATTAAAATTATAGTTTTTAGCTGAGCAAAGGCAAAACCCTACCATGACCAAATTAAGGATTGACATGTGGGGCAGAACACATGCAGGCAAAAGAGAAAAAGGACAAAAAGATTTTGGTAAAAGGAAATTTCTGGCAACAAGGTACTAACTAAAGTGAGCAAAATATAGGTAAAAAGGGAAGGCACAGCATGTCAGAAGCTTGATTAAGAGTCTTCTGTCGAGGTCAGGGAGAAAATGTTTACGTCTCAGCTGGGCATCTCAAAGGGGCAAAGAAAGGAGGGAGATACGTCTCCAAGGTGCTCAGCATTCAGGAATTCTACATCATCAAAGGTTCAGGAACTATTGAGATCTGATCAAAGTCCAACTGGTCATCAGTACATTACAGTTCATAAAACAATCTGATTCACTCTGAAAGACAATCCATATTACATTGAAGGGGCATCACCCAATAGTAATCAATCACACAACTCCAGGTTGCAACATTGACATCCATTCCCAGGTCTGTTATGGGAACCTCATCCATCCATGTAGCTCCACACAGGATTAAAACATTTGTAAACATTTGTTAGTCCATGGCTCAGGATGTTCCAAACTCAGGTGCACAGTTACACTTTCTCTCTATGCCTAAACAATAGGGCCTGTTTCTAAAGTTAGTCTTCTCATGGGGATGAAGTCTGAAAGAAAGCTCACATTTTGAAAATTAATCCATATTTCCTGCAGAATCATGAAATACAAAACTAACTGTCCTCACTTAGGCTAATGGAAGTGAATTAAAGCAATACATTTATGAATACATGTCAATAAACACATTTTAATATGCAAATTTATAAATGCAACATTAATAATGCTTCAATATTATACATGTTACATTCATTTTAAACAGAAAAGACTCTGCTAATGCATTTCAACTGATACAACGCAGAACTGCATTACTCTATTTTTGCATTTGTATTTAAATCATTGATCATTAAATATTCAATATTGTTTCAATATATTCTGATAGACCAAAGCCTAGATTATAGCATTGTATCAAACAAATCGTACAAACATTTGATTTATAAACAATACCACCAGGGTTTCTAGCACGTTTAAACAAATGCACAGTTAGAATAACTTCAACGTGGCATCTTTCTACCTTCAAACTATTAGTACTTTGGTTAACATAATGCATACAGTGTCACGTATTGGTGACTTCTGTGACATGATGGACAGCACAACATTTGCGACTACATCACCAGTGAGACAGCACACCATATCCATGTATCAGCAGGAATGCAGCCTAGATCCTGACAGCAGACCATCAAACAAGGACCAGAGACAAAGAGTGAGCCCTAGGGCCTCTCTTCAGTTGGACTGATACAGTTCTGTGACCACCTCTCATTGGTTAGATGCTACAGTTAAAAAGGGATTTATGTTGCCACTTGTGGCAGTATTGGTTAAAAAATCAGACAGTACAGTACTGAAGACTCACACTTAGGCAGGCTTAACAGCATCTCTGCAACATTTGTGGGATCTCAGCAAACCAAAACATGAATGTACTTAGGGGGTCATTCCGACCCCGGCGGGCGCCGCCCGCCTGGCAGGAACCGCCACTTGCCCGCTCCGCGGTCAAAAGACTGCGGAGGCCATTCTGACATTCCCGCTGGGCCGGCGGGCGCCCGCCAAGGGAGCGCCCACTGGCCCAGCGGGAAAGGCCCTGCAACACAGAAGCCGGCTCCGAATGGAGCCGGCAGTGTTGCAGGGGTGCGACGGGTGCAGTTGCACCCGTCGCGATTTTCACTGTCTGCGGGGGGGCCCCTGCACTGCCCATGCCAGTGGGATGGGCAGTGCAGGGGCCCCCAGGGGGCCCACGACACCCGTTCCCGCCATCCTGTTCCTGGCGGTAAAAACCGCCAGAAACAGGCTGGCGGGAAGGGGGTCGGAATCCCATGGAGGTTCAGCCCAGCCAGGGGAAATCCGGCGGGAAACCGCCGGATCCCCTTTTCTGACCGCGACTTTACCGCCGCGGTCAGAATGGGCAGGAAAGCACCGCCAGCCTGTTGGCGGTGCTTTCCGTCGTTCACGGCCCTGGCGGGTTTTACCGCCAGGGTCGGAATGACCCCCTTAGTCTTTTTTATTCATAAAAGGAGCTCGCATTTCCAACCTCAAGGGCTAGACAAAAACATCATGAGCCACAACTGTTGTATTTAACAGTGAATTACACTTATTTAATATTCTTTGGACAATATAGGCCAGTGTCTTTATCTTAATTGCATTTCCCCTGAGCATCACAGGTCCAGATGCGACTTACACAAAGACTATTCATTATGTTAATTGTAAGAAAATGTCGGCCTTCTCAGGGTGTATCAAGCTGTGTAACTTTAGCAGACGCCTGCTAACTTCAGCAAAATCAGTACAAACTGTGGAATTGCCAGAGGCCTAATGCCAACACTGGTTCTTTATAAAATAGAAAATCAAACATTAAAATCCAACCCTGTGCCTTAGTACATTCCCTATTGTAGTGTTAATAGAATTATTCTAAAGCATCTCTACTCCACATATAAATGGTATATGAAAATCCTTCTCTACATAGGTTTTCGTTCTATAATTCATTACTGTTGTGTACAATGTAGATCAGCCGGCAATACTTCTAACTGGACATTAGCTCAACTAATTGTGTTATAAATGATCACTCAAGAATGTTTACGTTGTCTGAAATTTCCTCACAGGGACACCTTGCACCACTTCTTGTGGGTGCCAATTTCTTAGAAGTTGCTTAAGATTTAACACCATGAGATTTTGCTAACTGGTTTTGCAGGTGGGCACGCTTTAATTTGCACAGGTCCAGTGAGATATTTAGGAATCTATCCATATAAGGGTGTAATAAGTCATTATAAGGTTGTAATGGGTCTGCTTAAAGTGGTCTATGTAGCATAAAATGAGAAACCATTAGTCGGTTCAGTATTAGTATTACATTGTCTGTTATCTAAAAACAAAATGTGCGTAATGTAGGCATTGTTCTGGAAAGTGGGTGTGACAGATTTTGTGTTTTGGTGCCCCTGAAGCAAGAGAGAGGACTACAGGGGCATATCACTGCAGCACCAAGAGGATGACATATGTAAGGATCAGTTGTTAATTTAGCTCTGAAATGGGGTGAACCTTTTATTTCCCTCTCGTTTTATCCCCCAGGAGTTTTTTCAGGAATAAAAGCAATAACTTTATTAAATTGGAAAGGATGGTCCTAATTATCTAATCCTCATGAGTACCAGCATATAAATGTGCCATAATATGTACATAGGATCTTGCATGGCATCATCAAATGTTTCCTTATAGAAATCAGAGTGCACTAGGACATTGGTTCTTAACCTTTTGATTTCTGTGGACCCCCAATTAATCACTACTGCAATGTGGGGATTCCCACCGATACATTATTAGAAACCAGGTACCCCTAACAAATCGTTACTGGTAGTCAGGGACCCCATATTAAACAAGTTCAATGAATTGAGCTTCAAAGCAATATACAAAAATATTGAAATAAGCATTCAACAAATAAATACACAAATGATATGTGATTTAATTAACAAATACATATAAACATATTTCAATTTTATTACAAGACCAGAGGCTATCATTATGCATTCATCTTTTAATGCCACTCCAATGCAGCACTTTAACCCCTTCGCTGCCAGGCCTTTTCCCTCTCAGGTGCCAAGCATTTTTTTGGCTATTTGGGGCAGTTCGCGCTTAGGACCTCATAACTTTTTGTCTACATAAGCTATCCATGCCACATTTGTGTCCTTTTTTCCCAATATCCTATGAATTCTAGAGGTACCCAAAATTTGTGGGTTTACCTGAAGGAGACCAAGAAATTAGCCAAAATACAGCGAAGATTTAGTTTAAAAACAAAGAATGGGAAAAAAGGGCTGCAGAAGAAGGCTTGTGTTTTTTTCCCTGAAAATGGCATCAACAAAGGGTTTGCGGTGCTAAAATCACCATCTTCCCAGATTTCAGGAACAGGCAGACTTGAATCAGAAAACCCAATTTTTCAACACAATTGTGGCATTTTACTGGGACATACCCTATTTTTTGCGCTTTCAGCCTCCTTCCAGTTAGTGACAGAAATGGGTATGAAACCAATGCTGGATCCCAGACAGCTAAACATTTCCAAAAAGTAGACGGAATTCTGAATTCAGCAAGGGGAAATTTGTGTAGATCCTATAATGTTTTCATACAGAAAATAACAGCTGAAATAAAAAAATATTGAAATTTAGGTGAAAAAAACAGCCATTTTTCTCCACATTTTGCTCTGTAACTTTTTCCTGCGATGTCAGATTTTTGAATGCAATATACCATTACATCTGCTGGACTCTTCTTGTTGTGGGGGTATAATAGGGCTTGTAGGTTCATCAAGAGCCGTACGTACCCAGAGTCAATAAATGAGCTGCAGCTTGCAATGGGTTTTCATCCTATACCAGGTATACAGCAATTCCTTTGCTGAAACATAAAGAGTGAAAAATAGGTATCAAGAAAACCTTTGTATTTCCAAAATGGGAACAAGATAAGGTGTTGAGAAGCAGTGGTTATTTGCACATCTCTGAATTCAGGGGTGCCCATACTAGCATGTGAATTACAGGGCATTTCTCAAATAGACTTTTTTTACACACTGTCTTACATTTGGAAGGAAAAAACATAGAGAAAGACAAGGGGCAATAACACTTGTTTTGCTATTCTGTGTTTCCCCAAGTCTCCCCATAAAAAGGGTACCTCACTTGCGTGGGTAGGCCTAATGCTTGCGACAGGAAATGCAACATGGACACATCACATTTTTACATTGAAATCTGACATGTTTTTTGCAAAGTCCCTAGCTGTCGATTTTGGCCTCTAGCTCAGCCAGCACCTAGGGAAATCTGCCAAACCTGTGCATTTTTTAAAACTAGACACCTAGGGGAATCCATGATGGGGTGACTTGTGGGGCTCTCACCAGGTTCTGTTACCCAGAATCCTTTGCAATCCTCAAAATTTGGCCCAAAAAAAATTTTTCCTCACATTTCGTTGACAGAAAGTAATGGAATCTGAGAGAAGCCACAAATTTCCTTCTACCCAGCATTTCCACAAGTCTCCAGATAAAAATGGTACCTCACTTGAGTGGGTAGGCCTAGCGCCCATGAAAGGAAATGCCCCAAAACACTATCTGGACACATCAAAATTATCAAATACAAAACTACCTGTTTTTGTTGGGTGGGGGCACCTGCTTTTTTGGTCCTGGGCTCAGCAGCCATACAGGGAAACCTACCAAACCCAGACATTTCTGAAAACTAGACACCTGAGAGAGTCCAGGGAGGTGTGACTTGCGTGGATCCTCCAGTGTTTTCTTACCCAGAATCCTCAGCAAACCTAATTTAGCTGAAAAAGCACATTTTTCCCACATTTCTGTGTGGGATCACCTCACCGGGACAAATTTCCTACCACTCAACGTTCCCCTCAGTCCTCTGGTAAAAATGATACCTCACCTGTGTAGGTGGGCCAAGTGCCTGTGACGGGGAAGAGCCAAAATCATGTCGAGATTGAGGGGGAACCAAAGCGGGTAGAAAAGGGCAGTGTGAAAAAAAAAAACATTTTAGGCTGACAATTGGGACAGAATTTTTATCGGTATCATTGAGACAATGCTGGGTGACAGGAATTTTGTGGATTTCTGCAGATTCCGGAAGGTTCCATCACAAAAATGTCGAAAAAAATTGTGATTTCCAGCAAAGATGGAGGTTTGCAGGGCATTGTGGGTAAGAAAATGATGCAGGGTCATGTGAAGCACACCACCCTGGATTCACACAGATGTTTAGTTTTCAAATGTGTCTAGGTCTTGTGGATTTTTCTACATGGCAGCGTACGAAAGTCCAAAAAGTGCAGCCCTCACCATTCCAAGTCGGACAATTTTGAGAGTTAGCTGAGCTCTCCTGGCCCAAATGTAAAACCAAAACCCAAAATAATCAATGTCCTCTTGCTTGCCGTGGGATAAGATGTTTTAGTGTGCGGGGGGGAGAGCTGAAAGACTGTTATCCCCTTCAGTTGGGGTGGGGGCATAACCATGCCCATACTGGTTGGTAGCTACCACCAGACTACTTTTTTTTATTTTTTTTTATTCCCTGGCATCTAGTAGACTTTCTGCGCCTCCCTTGGGTTGTGGATCGGGGATAATTGCCCCATCTGCCCACTGGTGGGCAGAACAACTTTGGCCCCATTTATTTGGGGTGGGGGTATGGCCATATCTGCCCCAAAGGGGGCAGATATGGCCAACAGTAATGTGCCCCCATTGGGAGCGACCCTTGCCCAAGGGGCTGCCCCCACGAACAAAACATTCACATACACACACACCAATCCCTGGTCCCTAAGTGGTTCCCCCCCCCAAGGGGAGCAGAAATGGACTAAAATAACTCTCCCCCGGCCCCAGGGGAGCGACCCTTACCTAAAGGGTTGCTCCCCTTGCGTGAAATTGGCGCAAAAAAATAAAACCCCTGGTGCCTTGTGGTTTCTGCCCCCCCCCCTTTGGGGGCAGAAATGGCCTAAAATAAATTTGCACCCCAGGGGAACGACCCTTGCCTAAGATTTTACAGAAAACCTATTGAGTATTCACTCCAAAAGAGTTGATTTTGAACTTGGACCAACAGAGTGTGGTAGACGAAGAGATAAAGTCTATGTTAATGAAAGTGGCTAGTGTAGCGTTGTGCAGAGAAAACAGAGTTTTTGTCAGTACTGTATTCCTGGTAGAGAAAAAAGACAAGGACTGAAGACCTGTTCTAAACTTGAGGGACTTTACCAAGATTCTAGTGTACAGCAATATCAAGATGGAGGGTATCCATCTCTTGAGAGACATGCTGTTTAAAAATGGTTGGTTGGTACAGTTGGATCTGAAGGATGCTTACTTTATAATTCAAATGGCAAACAGCAGCCAGCCTTACCTTCAGTTCATATGGAAGGTTTGAATTTACCAATTTTGCTACCTTCCATTTGACCTATCCTCAGCACCATGGTGCTTCGCCAAGGTAATGAGGGCAGTGGAAACCTACCTGAGAGAGAAAGGTATTTGAGTGATTATTTATTTAGACAACATTTTAATAACGTCCCAATGTCAGAGTCAAATCTTGAAAGATTTGGATATAGTCAAGAATTTACTGGAAAGTTTAGGTTTTATTGTGAACAAGGAGAAGTCTGTTTTGATTCTATTACGTACTCTGGAATTTTTAGATCTTGGGATAGACATGGTCAACGTGGTTTTACTACTACAAGTAAAGAAGATGACCAAGATGAGGAAAGAAATTTGCTATTGTTTTAGCATATTCTCCTTCGCAGGTTATATGCTAGTATAAGGTCTGTGGATCTTTTCACCCAGAATGCAAGGCTGTTGACCCCCCTGGCATAAAACTTGAACAAATCAATTTCAATTTACAGTATGGCCTATTAAGTCGCACAACAGATACTCTAAGCTGAAACAACGTTCAAAAAGCTTTATTACAAATCAATGCTCAGAGTTACAGAAATGATTCTCAAAACAAGACTATAAAGAAACAGAATCATTATAGGCTGCTAAAGAAGTTCAGACAAAGTAACATTAAAAACACTAAGGCCCATATTTATACTTTTTGACGCTAAACTGCGCTAACGCAGTTTAGCGTCAAAAAATTTTGCGCCGTCTAACGCCATTCTGAAGCGCCATGCGGGCGCCGTATTTATGGAATGGCGTTAGACGGCGCAATCAGACCGGCGCTGCCTGGTGTGCGTGGAAAAAAACTACGTAGACCAGGCAGCGCCGGCGTTGGGAAAAAATGACGTTAGGGCGTCTTAAAATGGCGCAAGTCAGGTTGACGCTAAAAAATCGTCTTAACCCGATTTGCGCCATTTTTTCGACGCCCAGACGCCATTTCATGACTCCTGTCTTAGTAAAGACAGGAGTCATGCCCCCTTGCCCAATGGCCATGCCCAGGGGACTTGTGTCCCCTGGGCATGGTCATTGGGCATAGTGGCATGTAGGGGGGCACAAATAAGGCCCCCCTATGCCACAAAAAAAAATAAAAAAATAAAAAAAATTATACTTACCTGAACTTACCTCTACTTCACTGGGATGGGTCCCTCCATCCTTGGGTGTCCTCCTGGGGTGGGCAGGGGTGGCAGGGGATGTCCCTGGGGGCAGGGGAGGGCACCTGTGGGCTCATTCTGAGCCCACAGATCCCTTAACGCCTACCCTGACCCAGGCGTTAAATTCAGGCGCAAATGCGTTTTTTTTTTGACCCGCCACCTCCCGGGCGTGATTTTTGCCCGGGAGTATAAATACGACGCATTTGCGTCACCGTCATTTTTTTAGACGGGAACGCCTTCCTTGCATCTCATTAACGCAAGGAAGGCGTTCACGCAAAAAAATGACGCTCTTTCTTCATACTTTGGCGCTAGACGCGTCTAACGCCAAAGTATAAATATGGCGTTAGTTTTGCGCCGAATTTGCGTCGAAAAAAACGACGCAAATTCGGCGCAAACGGAGTATAAATACGGGCCTAAACACTCAATGACTACTATACATCAGAGCAATACAGAAATCTGATGGATGAAACATGCATACCCTAATACTATTTATCATTCTGCTTTTTCTGAGCCTGCATTCTTTAGTAACCTTGACAAAGCACACCCTATAAATTAACAAATCCATTTTACATCTGCTAGGACAAGCACAGGTGGGCAAAAAGGCAAAATATGCAAAAAAGACAAAAAGGAAATCTTGGGAATCAAGAGACTAACTAAGGTTCTCAAAAGAATGTAAAATGGGAAGGCGTCAGCATGTCAGAGGCTCGGTCAAGAGTCTTCTTCTTTGGGTCAAGGGAAAAATCCTTCTAAGTCTCAGAAAGGCATTTTCAAAGGAGCAAAGGTTAGAGAGGATTATATCTTTTAGAGACTCAACAAGCAGTAAAGAGGGGAAAAGTCTGTTCTCTGCTGGAAAGCTGCAGGGAATGCTTCAAGGGAGAATGCTGCAATTCCATCTGGATAACGGTATATTAAAGTTCATAGGTCATGATGATTTGTCCATCCATCACTTCATATGACGCAGAAGATGTGACATCCAATAGAAATCGATAATGCAACTCAGGCTGCAACATTGCTGAAAGTTCCCATTTCTAACAGGTAGAAAATATCCTATCTGGTCTCATCCATGCGACTTTGATACATTTATATATGTTGCTAATTCACAGTTACAAATGCAGTGGATTCAAGGCCAAATTCACATACTCTCTATGTATAAACAATAGAATATCTATTGTTAAGCTAGCTTTTCCACGATTAAGGGTCTGATTTAGTGTTTGGCAGAGTGGGTTACTCTGACATGAACGTGACGGATATTCCATCTGCTGTTTTGCAGTTCCTATAGGCTATAATGGTATTGTAATATGGCGGACTGGGTATCTGTCACATTTGTAATGGAGTAACCCCCTCCTCCAAACTATAAATCAGGACCTAGGTCTGAAAGAGAGTTCACATGAATGAGAATGACTAAACATTTTCTGCATTGTAACAAAGCAGGGCATTGCAGGCCTCAATAAGGCTAATGCAGGAGTATTATTCATTTATGAATTTAATGTACATTTAACATCTCAAGACCTTAAATACATTATTAATATGCTATTAGGCTTGTTCATTGTTACAATAGATTTAAAACAAATAGACTCTGTTAACCAAAATACCATTTGTTCTTCCTGCAATAGGGGGTTCTTTGAGAGACGTAGATGGAGAGAAACATCCTCTATTCTAGACAGGGGATTTGAACCTTGTCTGGAAAGTATTAGGAGGTCTTCAGGAATGTCAGAACGTTCAGGAAAGATTGAGGAGTTACTCAGTGAAGATATTAAAGAATTTGGAAATTATGGGCCTGTTGGTGCATTGAAAGGTATTTGTATTCTGTGGAGGCATTTGTGGTAGAGGTAGTTTGACAAGGGTCTTGGTTATAGAACAATATATTGCTACAGATCAACAGTGTCTGCTGGACACAGTCAGGTTAATAGTAGGAGTGTAGGGCAAATTCTGTTGGTTTGTAGAGTTCTTTAAAGCATCCAATTGCGGAGACGTCCTAGGCCAAGATATGAGGTCCTCTGGGATGTGAATTAGGTCTTATCCTTGTTAACCCCGTAGTCAGGCAATAGATATTTGGATTTGAAAAGACTAACTATGAAGTTAGCATGTTGTGCCTAATTTCTTGCCATGGAGCTTTGGAACGAAGTAACAGGGTCTATGATCCCTTTGGAGTAGACGTTGATGTTACAAAAATAACTAAAACAATGTCAGAGACTATTTATTATCCAAAATGTGATGCGTACAAGACACTGTGTAGTAGATTGTATGAAAGGTTATGACTGTAGAATGCAAGAGTTTTGCCCTGATGGAGTAACCAATTATTGATTTCTTTTGTGAAGCCGTTCAAGGCAGTAACCACAGCTACTATTGCAAGATGAGTGAAATGTACCAGGCAGCAAGCTGGAGTCTTACTACAGTTATTCAAGGCACATTTACTAAGAGGTGCAATGGCGAGTCAGGCCTTTTGGAAAGGTGGAAGACTGAAAGATATTGTGAGATGGGCTGATTGGTCGAATGATTCTGTGTTTGCCAAATATTAATGGAAGCCAGTTGAGCACATGGGGAATGCGGTGTTAGAGGGCTACCAACATGCACAATGATAGCCTCCGGTCTTGTAATGAAATAGTGATTCTCCTATTGAAATGCCTCGAGAATCTGAATATCATTAAAGACATGGAGTTTAGCATTATCCCACCCTGCCCTCCCTGGTTTATGGGAGTGATATATGTTAATGTTTTTTTAAAAAAATAGAATAAATAAACATATAGAGATACATTTATAGGAATAGCTTTGATTATTTTATATTTGGAATGAATATTTAACACATTTTTTTCTGGTTTCCGAAAACAATGAGTCAGTGGACAGTGAATGAAAGCTAAGGATAAGAAGGAAGTGTATACAAAGAGAGTACAATCAGAATATAAGAAGAGAGTACATTCAGATATAAAGAGGAAGGAGCAAGTTTCGTATTTTAAAAAGGAAGATGAATTTATGATTGGCCTATTTATATATGAAGAAAGGTTCTATTCTGAACTGTGAATGTTTAATAATGTAATGTTTTCTTTAAAGTGCTGTGTTCGAGTGGCATTACAAGATTAATGCATAATGTTAGCCTCTGTGTCTTTATTGAAATTCATGTTTTCTGGGGTTTTTTATTAGGAGAATCACTATTTCATTTTAATGGGAAGGATGGAGCTTTTCTAAATTCTACGAAGGCCGCCCATCATCCATAAAGTATTCTGTCTGATGCGTTTGTACTGTTCTCGCAAATCAACCTCAGTCCACCAGCCTAATTTTTTGCCTCCAGTTTTACTTTCCTTCGCACTTACTGAAATCTTTAACTTTTCAATTTTGCTTCTTTAATTATATACACTTTATCAGTCTGTTCATATTTGTCAAGTTTGTAAGCAGTCGTGGACCCCCAGGGGTCCCCAGACCACAAGTTCAGAACCACTGCAGTAGGAGCTTGCAAACGTCTGAGCTGGCATATGCAGTGGTAAAATGGGTACAAATACTATGGAGTTACAAGAAGGAGTGTAATGCCCTTTGAACCTACAGCACAGGCATGTGATAATGCTATCTATGAAATCATAAGATGTCACATCACATTGTAAAAAAGTATTGGAATAATCCACAAACCTCTATCAGCAAAGCAGTTTTTGTATGATCCTCTCTCTGCCAGAACTGAGAAACAGTTTCCAAATCTGTTTTTTAGTAAGATTCACTGATATTTCCTATTGTTCAATCACGCCACTTCTCCTATAAATAACACATTTATGGCTCCATTTATCTTCCAGTGGGTGTGCCACCAGGTCGATGGAGTCTTGGCCTCTGCAACTCCTACCCAAAGGATTACATGCTATATTTAGAGATACCTGCCTGCTTGACAAAGATCTGTATATTTATAGAGTATCTGCCAGTGAGGCGAATGCATTGCAGGCAGAGCTGAATGCTGAGCTGCTGCCATGTTGTCTTGGACCTGCTGTGGAACAAACTCCCGGAGCGGGACACTGTTTGAGACAACCAAAAAATCAATAGCCCTAATACATAGAAAGATTGCTCCATTTTTACTGCCTGTAAATGGCATGTCTCACATGACTGTTTCAGACATGGAAATTCTGCTATAATCACCCCTCCATCAAAACGATTGAGTGTAAAAGAAATTTGATTATTTGTTGAAGTGGGTGAGAACCCACTTCAAATAATAATCCCTATCCACATATGTCAATGAATAAGCCTGTGCTTAATCCTCTGGTGGCTTGGCATAAAACAGTCAGGCTTAATTTAGAGCCAATATGTAAAGTAGTTAAGCAGCACTCAAAGAGCAATAAAGTGAAAACACAACACCAGAAAAATCACAAAGTAATTTACAAAAATTGAGAATATTTTGTTTAATAAAATGGCACCAATAACAACAAAAACCCAATTAGTAGAACTGGAGATGTTATGTTTTAAGTGAAAATATAGCACCAACATGCACAAAGCGCTAATGCAGTTATCTGGTTGCACTAGACCAGGTCAAAATCAAAATTTAAGGCAGTCCGCAATGAATAGCTGATCAGATACAGGGACCAACGTTGGTCCAGATGGAAAGTTTACCTTCTGACTTAAAAAATGTTCTGAAGAACAAAATGGTCACTTTCAGTAGTTGGCAGCGCTAGCTGAAATCTGGATCCAAAGCAGGGTTTGACAACAGTGGGTGGCTGAAGAGTGGGGTCCTAGTGCAATAGTTAATGAAGGCAGGAAAGGTCTGAGCAAGCAACCCAGGAAGCCCAGGAAGATGTCAATGTCAACAGGCTACAACTTGGAATCGGTATAGATGGAACCCTCCATGTTCTAACTCTTCTGGAAGTCAGATTTCCTTCAGAGTGGCTACCACTTTGATGTTGACGGCTACCACTTCAATGGTGATCCAGATTTCTGTCCATTCTCTAGGAACAAAGTGGGCAAAAACATTTTGTAAGTCCAAGCTTTTGCAATGTGGACCAGAGGAGTACACTCTAACATAAGCCGTGGGTCCAGGACCTGGGGCTAACCACTTGGGTGTTAGGACTCCAACAGAGACCAGCAGCAGGTTCTAGGGCAGGTCTAATTGGAACTGGTCATCTGGGCAATTGCAGGTGACAAAGGCATCTGGATGTTTGTTGTGTACTTGTAGCTTAAACAAGAGGTCAGCCAACTAACCTGTGGAGTGTCCTCTGGGGTCCTAGGTTGGAGGCAAGCACGTTGGGTCTTCCTGCCATTTCTTCAGACAGCAGGGCAGTCATTCTTCTGATTTCCTACAGGTCTAGGAGTGTTCTGAGGAAGGTACTATGAGTGCCACATTTATGCTAAGTGCCAGCCTGTGGGCAGGGACAACTCCTGGTCACTCATTGGCCAATGAGGTAAAAGTTCCCAGGAGTGACCAGACTTACATTGGCAGCACTTCCTGTTTGTTTTTGTGTAAGGAAGCCCAAAGTACCCCTTTCTCCCCAAAAAACCAACAAAGTTTTCTTATGATAGTGCCAGCCTCACCACAGTAAAAATTGCTTTGAAGGGTTTTCACTTCCAGGACATGTAAAACATTAAGGGGCATATTTATGGGGAGTTGGCGCATGGCAGCTCATCAAGTTACCTTGCTGCACTGTCCTGTGTTAAAGTGAACGGGCAGGAATGCACCATATCTATAGCATACAATACATTCCTGTCCTTTCCCCCTGCACTTGTGCACAATGGGTGCCTAATGCAATTGCAGGCACCCTTGCACCATGATGCATGGGTGCCTGCTTTACATGCAAGATTGTTTTTGTGCGGGAAGGGACACCCTCCTGCACAAAAACAAACCTGGGAGGCATTTTCCTCTTTCTAGGTGTGCTGGAGAATACAGCACACCCAGAAAGAGTAAAAAACAAGGAGAAATAAGGATATCTTCCCTCGTTATCCTCCCCTGGTGAGGCATACGGTATTGGCACATCCGCAGGTTTACAAGGTCTTGCAAATCTGGGGATGTGTCAAAATCCATGGGTGTTGCTTGGGAACATCCACCACAATTCCAATGAAATGCCTCCCTAGCACAGAGGTAGGCAACACAGCGATTTGCTGTCGTTGCTTACTCCATATCTATGAGGCCATTTTAAAGCCATGCAAAGTGGCTTTGTGTGGCCTCATAGATATGATGTGGTGATTTGCACCACCATTGCATCACAAAAAGGGATGGACAGGAGGTGCAAGGGGCTTGTAAATATGCCCCTAAATATACAAGTCCTACTTTCTAAGTACCATCCACCCTTCCTTATGAGCATTTAGGGCCTACTTTTGTGGGTGACTTAGAAGTATTAAAAAGGAAGGTTTAGGCCTGCCCGTTAAAAAGGCAGTTTAAACATGATTACCCAGGCTGCAACCCAGGCCTGGAGGCATGTTCTATAGTGCAACATCGAGGGTGGCACAATGAGTGCTGCAACCTACCAGTAGAATGTAACTTACCTGCCCTTGGTACATATGGTATCACATTCTAGACACATATAAGTAAATTAAATATTTCAGTTTTTAACATGTTCAGATGGAGACTACAAGCACTTTACTCCTGGTTACCTGGAGTAAAGTGTAAGTGTAAGCTTGGAAGACAAAATTGGGAAAAATGGCAACAGAATCTATGAAATTATTGACCTCTGCTATTCTGAGCCCGCATAGCTATTTTCTCCTTAGGTAATGATAAACACACTTAGCTGGAACATAAGGGGATCAAAAAAGCTAGCTCTGTGGCTTCAAACTGATATCCTATACCTGCATGAGTCACATCTCACTATGTCCAAAACAAAACGGTCTGCTCTGAGTAAATGTAGCAAACATATGCTATGCCCAACAACTAGGACACTAATCTCCTCGTCTTGTGCAGGAATAGGAGGAGTTAGTATGATTCTGAACAACAACTGTATGATCAATTCCTTCAAGACAAATAAAAAAGGAACTGGATCCCAGCAAAAGTTACTAATTACTAATTAAAAGTAAAAGTTACTAATTGACCTGTCTTTCCTTATACACTACCAACTATGACAGTTCTAAAATGTTTACTGATTGTTTGGTTGATCTGTCAAACTAGACCGGCCCTATTATCATTAAAGGACATTTTAATTATTTTGCTTCCTCTGGTCGTATGAAACACTCTAGACTAAATATTTCCTTGACATCTGGTGACATCCAAACCAGAGTACTAGGGGACACATTTTTTGTCCACCCTCCCACAATTAATATTCTTGCATTGATTACTTTTTAGTTAGCACTGGGATTATTCAAAAATGTACAACTGAATATCTTCACTCATTATACTGTCCTTCAGCTACCTCTCCTCAACTGGAAAGGCCAACATGCTCTATTAGACAGAAGTATTTGGTCTTTTCCAAATTATGTGTTAAACAGGGAAGACTTTATTAAGTATTTGAAAAAAGGGAATTCAAACTTCTTTAACTTTAGCCTAAGCACAGCAACACCTTGTATGGTATGTTACAGTATCAAAGGCTGTATCAGGAGCATCTCACTATAATTTTCAACTGTGATATGGAAAGGAGACCAAACGGAAGCTGATACTTTAGGCAACAATGTAGATAATTTAATTAGGACAGATACAAAGCAAGTAGCTAATAATCCTCCAACTCCAGTTCAATATACACTTTAACATCTCTGCTCTCCGGGGCTACATCCACACTATACATAATATCACAGCGAAGAAAAAAGCCTTCGACCGTAAATCCAAAACCTTTGAAATAGGAGAGAAATATGGCAAAACAATCACTTTTATTACCAGATAAATAGAAAATTCCTAAACTGTTTAAGACAAAACCAGAACCACATCAAAATTCTTTCAATATATGAGAAATGTTATTACACTCTGTACCAACATCATACAAAGCTCAATTTCCTTAACACCTCTGAATACCCTAATTACTTAAGCATGCAATTGGTAGACAGGCGTGGGAACCCTTCCCCTAATGAGCAAATCTGCCACTAAAGAGATTAATAACACTTAGAGTAAGGGATAGGTCCAGGTCAAGATAACATCGCAGCTGAAGTCTGTAAAACATGAAACACACAAAAAGTAATGGGAGGCTGCTTGCAATAAGTCTAACCACTGGCAATAGCTCAGTTAGCACTCCAACCCATTTCATTTGCTCACCATGCCACCTCAGTTTAGAACCAGCCATAAGCAAATCAGTGTTGACCCTGTCCTTCATATGAACAGTACAGCCCGAACTGCTAAGCCAGGTCCTCCCCCAACCAGAACACAAGCAACCCAGGACCTGTTTAGCTCTAATTATGGGCTCCCCAGCCAGGTACAGCTTTGGTCCAATGACACAGTGAGCATAGGACCAATGTCCGGGCATATCCATGCCACATAGGGCGGTACATAAAACATACAAAATTTGATGGGAGACTGCTTGCAAAAAGTCCAATCAGTGGCAATAGATCGAGGGAGCACTCCAACCCATCTTTCTTTTGATCACAATGCCACATCAGTTTGGACCTATTCATATGCAAATCAGTATTGTCCCTGATCCTCATGGGAACAGACCAGCCCAATTTACCAAGCCAGGGACTCCCTGAACCTGAACAAAAGCAACCCAGGACCAGTTTCCTCCCTAGGTATGAGCTCATGAGCCTGGTACAGATGGGTTCCAGTACAACAGTGAGCATAGGACCCACATCTGGCCATACCCATGCCACTTAGGGTGGTACATGAAACACACAAAAGGTGATGGGAGGCGGCTTGCAATAAGTCTAACCACTGGCAATAGCTCAGGATAGCACTCCAATCCATCGTTCTTTTGCTCACCATGCCACCTCAGTTTGGACCCAGCCATATGCAAATCAGTTGTGACCCTGCTCCTTATGGGAATAGGTCAACTCGAACTGTCAGGCTGGGTCCTCCCTGAGCCACAACACAAGCAACCCACGACCATTTTCACCCTAGTATCACTGGAACCAAGATGTACTAGGCTGGTGAACCCCTAACTAGGGCAAAAACAGTCATGGGTTGTTTGTGTTCAAGTTCAGCAGGACCTGGATTGGCAGTTCCAGCTGGACTGTTGCCAAGAGGGACCTTTTGGTGTTCCACCACTCCAGAGACTGACAAGTTTGACAGCTGGCCAACAAGATGGTCTATATGGCTAAACAAAAGTATCTCCGAAGAGCAAATTTGTAATATACTCATGAGAATTTAAATTATCACACATACCAGGCTAAGAGGTCAGGTATATGGTAGTTACTGGTTCAAATCAATCCAACCTCAATTATGATATTACTAGGTTCAGATTGAAGAGAAATTTACCTCTATGCCAGTGGTTCCCAAACTGTGCGCCGCGGCTCCTTGGTGCGCCGTCAAAATTAGCCAGGGGCGCCGCACACAGTCTGGAAACCACTCGGAGGTGCTTTTAATCGGTAGCTTTTCACCGTGGTTTTGGAAACAAAACCCCCTGCATTAATTATTGTGACCAGCGGAGGGTGCCAGAGTACCATTAATAATATCCCTATGACAAAAGAAAAGAAATAGTTTAAAATAAATGGTTTTCAGGAACCTGAACGAGAGAATAAAGAAGTCAAACTGTAAATAGTGTAGGAACAGGTACAGGCTGGGATTACGTTCCCCCACCCGCCAAAAAAAAGTAACATAATGGGGAGCCGTGGCCAACACAGCCAATAGGTCAAAGGAGCCGGGGATCGAAAAAGTTTGGGAACCACTGCTCTATGCTATGGTGATTGCTTGCTTATGTAAAGTGAAGAAGTGGAAAATACCATAGCCCTTTCGTTTCACGAATGGTGGAGAGGCTTCAACGAGGCATCTGAAATGGAATGTCAAATAGCAACACCCAGAGATACCATATGTCAATTTAACTGCTGATGCAAAAAATAAACAATTACCTAAGAGAATGCCTATTTTTTTATTCCCCTTCCCTCTCTATAGATGTGATAAATAGAGATGTGAACTTAACTGATCAAACTCTTTTGCTTTATAGTTGGCTGTTTATATGAACCTAGCTTGGTTTGTTTCCTTTTCTCTTTTTTCTTCGTAATGAAAAAGAGCAAGACTGGAAAGGATACTCTCAAAACCCATGAAGTTTTAGCAGAAACAGTTTCTCACACTAAAAACAAGTTTTTCATGTGCTAAAAGATTTTGAAACCATTTTATATGAAATGGCACCAGTCTGCTATCCCTACCCAATCCATTATCATCCCTGCAGAGTATAAGCAAGAGTAAATGTAAACAGTTATGAGACTTCTGAACATGTAAAACTGGTGATCCCCAAACAAAAATTCAATTCCGATGCACTTATGTGTTACAAAGATTTCAAAAGAAACTCAGCAGCCTACTTTGACCATGCACATTATGCTTGAACACCGGTGGGGTTTTAATAATTATCGGTTTCCTTCCTAAAATCTCTGATTCGACATCTATACAATGTGCTGCTCTCTAACTGCTATGCTCTGACTTGTACAGTGTATTGTATTTTGTCAATCCTTTCTTTGTGCCACTGCAATCTTACACATTTGATCATTTAGTCAGAATCAGTACAGATTAAATTGACAAGAAAACTTCAAAGAAATCTGTAAATAATCATGTGTGACTGCTAATTGGGCCTGAAATTTTATCAAAGAGAGCCCTCTTACAATGAACTCACTTATATATCTCTAGTAGCCATTCACACATACAGTTTGTAGAGACCAAAATATCTTCCATAAATTACCGGTGTTTATTTTATCACACTGTGTAATATTTGTTTTACGTTTTAATAGTTCACATATTTATGCCTACTTTATGACGGAGTTTCTTTCCTTTAACCGCATTGGTTAACTTTCCTTAACATAACCTCATATTAACTGACATTACTAACAGATATTATACTGCAGACTTTACATTGCTAATCAACATACCATGTACGCTTCCCTTAATGTATCTCCAAAAAGATCTACCCTTACTTAATGATACCCACACAAGACAAATACTGAGTGCTAGCATGTCAAACGCTTGACAACAATTCACTGAAAAATAATAGCACAGCCGCCGCCAATATGGATACAGCTGCACCCTTCCATCAATTAGCTATCGCCCCACCTGAGAAACGTCCAAACACTGTGCAGCAACAGGGTCTAGAAGACACTGAATGGAGACTAATATGCCAAATCAAGCCGTACAAATTCTATACTTGGATTAGAACAATGTCCTCACAATACCACCATAAAAGAAGGAAAAGGTCAAATGCATGTAGCATGTTCTGAAAAACACATATCCACTCCAGGAAATTTGGAGGGGGTACCTATTTATGTGTCTATACTCTAGAAGACATGATGACTTGAGAAAACCAAATACAGTCTCCCATTCTCCAGACAAATACCAACCAGCCAATGCGTCATCATAATAGCTAACAAAATCAAACCACATTTTTTTATTAAATCTACTTAAAAAAATACCACCCCATAAACTCACCACTTCACTAAAATATTACACAATTAAACTTATTTTAAGAATATTAAATATTAATAGCTTTTATTGTTGCTGAGATAAACAATCAGTGATTCTTTATGCATTTCCTTTCTTTCTCACTGCGTTTTTCTTTCCTTGCACTTTTCAGTAGAAGGCACCCTCTCCACTACTTTACAATTCACATACAGAAATTGAAAAAAGTGTCTCTAGAAAAACCAAACCTTGACAGGCGCAACGCATCTCACCTTTCAGAGCCGTAAGCCGACCTTTCGGCTTTGCCGAGGCTTGCTGCAGATGCAGTAATACAAAGAAAACAAGTACTAGTAAATCCAGCACGCCTGGCATTAGCTACTGACCTTTTTGTTGTGCTATTTCTTTTTTATGAAAGCATACACTGCAAGAAAATAAGCACTGACTAAATTCCTGTTAGTAGTCCCCAACACTGAAGGGAAATGCTTATCGTGCGGATGTGCAGAATGTGCAAGCACCGAATGTCATAACACACTGTGAGGTAAGCCAGTGGCTAAAATGGACTGACCCTGTGTCCCATGCTGTATGCTGATGTGGGCAGAAGCAACATGTGAAAGCCACTATGGCAGACCAATGCATGAGGAGAGCTTACTGAAAGCCCCCTGTAAGAATGTAAATCAACAAGTATGAGCATGGCGCTGTGGTGGCCAATTTCTTTGGTACTTCTTGCTTAAAGTTGCAAGATGGCAGACAACAATGGTGGAGCAGTAAACTAAACAGGTTAATTGTCATCTTTTGACACGAGCGCACACGAGCAGAAACAAAAAAACATGAATGGAAACTGAAAAAAGATGAATTAACAAAATAAAATGAAGTGAACTTTAAAAAATAAAACTTTGCAATTTTGTTTGTCCTGCTGGGCACGTTTATGCCAGTCACAAGCCTTCTGTTTGTAGGGCACTGGAAGTTAGAACAAAATAGTACCTCCATCCCATCGGGAGCAGTGCACAGGCACTAATTAAGTTGAAATTAATTAGTTCTTGCTACCTGCTCCACATTGAGGAATGGAAATGATGCCAGACATGCCTTGATGAATTATGAGGCTGTAAAAAAGAGTGCCAGGCACATCAACAAATGGTGAGTGACAGGCGGGCTCCAAGCCCTTTACTGAACACTACAGTGCCTCACATGTGAGAGGCAAATGCAAGCATAAGCACTCGCAGGCTCGACCCTAAATAGGAGGGATACATAGGCATGACTGAACACTAGCAAACCAATATTTTTATATGGCACAGACATGAACAAATGAAATGGCTTTAAGCACACATTACAAGTATACTTAAAAGTATACAAGCGGCTGTATGCTTACGCTCGACCTAAAACAAGAACACATGATGCCTCCTTAAGTTGGCTGTCACATCCCTGCACTTATTGATGGAATGGAAATGGGATGTTGCCTTAGAATTACAGTAAACTGCAGGCCTACTTTAAACAAACAAGGATAACTAAAAAGAAAAGTCTAACAAATAGAAAAAATAATTGGAAAAGTAATGAACTGGCTCACCAGCACTGGCAATGAAATGTACTTCTTTTTAGACAAATGTGAATTGGCGATCCAAAAAAGAGTGGTCTGCCCAATTGAGCTATTCTGTATTATTTGGCAAATGCCTGCAAAATGTAAATGACAGCTTTACAGACCAATAGTTAGAGGTAGATGAACCAAAGCACCACGGTGTCTGTATATATTTACTTATATTTTCATGATTTTCTTAACACATGAGGTTGCCAAGACAGGTAAAGCTTAGACCTAAAAAGAGAGGGTGAAATCATAGCATTGTAAAAACTGCTTTTCTAAATATGAAAACGTGCATAATGGTTATGGGGTTGTCAGAAGTCACCCTATCATGTACTGCTCTCAGTTGTAGACTAACCACAATAATTGCACTCCACACAATCTCTTATTACAAGAAAAGTGAACTATTTGGGATCGGCCACCAAATGTTCTGCCAGTCTGTCAGCTAATTAATGAGAGTGGCAACTGTTAAGATTAAAGTCATCAGTGGCATTCTAGTCTACGCCACAGTGCTTTATGTTTAAAGTATTTAATGTGCTTATTTACAAATCTTCATCTAATTTCCTGTCTTTACTATTTATATTTAAATACAGCATTGTGGCTTCAGGTATTGTTGTCAGCAAGTCCACTTACATGACTATAATAAAATTATGATTTGAAAAGGAAAGATTGATTACCCCAAAATCAGGCTAGATGAAACATATGAGGCAAGATCACTCAATGGCCGTCTCCTTTTATTTTTTTCAAGCTGGTTCATGAAATACTTGCAAGCCTGCTGATGGAGAACAGATTAAGGCATAAGTTCATTAAAAACAAATAATGCCACAAATGAGATAAAGGCATTAGCCTCCATGCCAGACAAGGTTTTCTACTTACCAGCCACAATGCATGATAAAATAGTAAAATTGGAAAATTCATCTACCCCATTGTTAGCACATTATCAGTGACAGGATCATATAAGTCCTATCCACTGGAAGCTACACTGCCACCCCCCCTTGTTGGCCCACATTATCTTTAAAATCACCTGTTTTCCTTAGAAGTAACCATCTGCTGACACCCTGCTCTGGACAACTACAATCCCAACTCCTTCTTCCCTTACTCAGCCAAACCTCTTGAGAAACTCACCAATGACCAGCTGGAGAAATACCTTAGTGTGAAACACCTCCTGGACCATTCTCAGTCCAGATTCAGACCTAACTACAGCACTGAGACAGCTCTCATCACTGTCAGCGATGACATCTGCCTCATCTTGGGCAAAAGGGAAACATCAGCACTCATTCTACCAGATCTTTCAGCAGCATTGAACACTATTTCCCACACAATCCTCACTGATGAAAATGATACAAATCTCAAATCAGAATAACATAGTAGCTGCAGAAATATTAAGTGGTCAAACATGGCATTTCAAATGTTTGAGCTTGTCCAGTAGCAACAATGATTTAAAGGGTGATCCATTAAATGCAAAAATAAATGTTTTGACCCCTGTTATAGTTTAACTCATAGTGAGACTGTCATCAGGACAACATAAAGAAGACACTCTGTGGGAGATAGACAGAGGACAATTATCACAAAAATGCAGAAACCAAGAATAGGTTTCAGAGCTAGTCTGCGAAAAACTGCTCACCTCTTTCCTTAATCAATTGTTTGGTCTGCATCGCAAAAATAGAACAAAAATGCTGAAACCTATTAATTTGGCCCATGGTTGAGACAAACATTACTAGGTACAAGAGAAAAGAAAATTATGATTACCCAATTACCTTCACCCAAAACATAAGTTGAGAAAACACTACTGTAAAGTCACAGTTCATGGAATTGAAATTATTTTTAAAAAAAAAACTGCATGTGGAAAACAAAGCAAATGACAAATGACTAAAAATTACCCCAGTTCAATTTCTTTTGTAGGTGGGGGTCAAAGATATTCCATACAGCTCTAAAAACAAAGGAAAAACTGCAATGGTCCACAGTGAATTGTAAAACAGTCACCTAAGCTTCCTTCAATGTAACACCCCGTGGAGCTCTGAATTTGGAGATTCCTTAAAGGAATTTATACAGTGATTCTTCAAGGAGAATGAGGGTTAATGTTTAGGAGCCCTTCAAAGTGACACTCCAAGATAACTGCATTAAGACATCTATAGGGGTTCGGAAAGAGATCAACCAACAGCTACAGTTGATGACTGATTACTTTGTCATGAGTGTAAGACTGCACTGGTGGCTGCCTTGTGTGAGGCCAAAGAAGAGCATGCAGCCCTAGTTCAACTACAACATTGTTTAGATCATGTAGTGTAGATGGACTGCCAGCACACAGAGAGGTACAGGTCTGGTAGGCTTCTGACCCAGATGGCAAACAGGGAATAGATGAGGGTGTGACTGGTGCTAGGGACCTTTTGGAAAATCTTCAATCACCAAAGGGAGACATTAGTAAGGTGTTTCTAAACTACTTACCTTTTACCTAGGTAGAGAAGTTGTGACAACCAATTTCCTTGCAGGAAGAAAAGTTACCATATCAACTCTGATACGTGGTAAAGTTCCTGGTTTGGATGGCCTCCCTCTTGAAGCATGCCTCTTCTATTGATCTTCTGGCACCAAAGCTGATGAGGCTTTACAATGAAGCACTAGAACTCACACTTCTACCCCTTAGACCCATAAGGTTCTGCTCATTAGCCCTTTTAAAGTGTGGAAAAACACCTATGAGTTAATTGCATACCGCCCCTTCTCCATATTAAATGTTGACTATGAAATACTTGGAAAACTTACAGCAAACAGGTTTCTACCTTTTATATGCCATGCGTTATCCATGTTGTTCAAAGAGGGTTTATCTGGGCAGTTACACATCACAAAATATACTGCATCTTTTTAGAATATTCAAGAAGGTTCCTCAGAGATTGGTAAGTGTGGCGATCTTATCAATCAACATAGAGAAGACTTTTGATTCCCTTAGTTGAAGATCGTTATATAACATTTTAGACTTTTTTGGCATTGGCAGTGTCTTTCACAGGTGGCTCAAGGTATTTTACACCCTTCCAAAAGTGCAAGTTCATATGGGCGGTGTAATGTGGGAACAGTATTAGGTATGCAGAGGCACCAGAAGGGGCTGACATATTCCCCTCCCCCGTTAACGCTGGAGACAGTCAATTGCTGTGGGCCTTTGACAGAATGGCAGAAACTGGGGGATGCCAAACAGAGACATGCATGACAGTTTCCCTCTAAGCTGATGCCCTGTTATACCTGTGGGTGGCACAAAATTATATCACTGAAGTCATTAATTTTGGCAGCCTATCTGGACTGAAGGTGAATTGGGTGAAGATTAGTTTTTTCCCCATGAGACCCTTGAGCCCACCTAGCTAGGCGTGATCCATTGATTATACTCCCCAAATGGAAGGTTTTTACCTTCTGGTATCTTGGAATATAGTTCTATCGCAAGATGGCAGATGTCATTGAGACCAATATTGGACGCGCTATGAGGTTCCTTGGATCTCAGATATTTTTTAGCAATCCCTCCACCTCATAGCAGATGATGTATAGCCCTCTTTCATATGACAATGATGCCACACCTTCTTCATTATCATGTTTATTTACCATGTATTCTCCCAAGGAAACATTTGAAAGAAGTGTACAATCTGTTATTCAGTCAATCAAACAATCAATCAATCATAGGATTTATTTAGCACAGCTTCTCATCCTGTGGGGTATCCAGGCGCTATGATTTGTTGCTGCATGCTGATGGCTTCTCACCAAAGAGCCGAGTCTTGACCTTCCTCCTGAAGACGGGGAGTGTGAGAGTGGTGCACAGGTTGAGGTCGTTCAGGGACCTAGCGGTGATGTGTGAGAAGGATCATCCGCCAATGCGACTGCAGCTCCCTGATGGGCCAGTGGAAGGAGACTCTGTGGTTGATGAGTATGGGTCTGATGTTGTGGAGGACTTTGTATGTGAGGATGAGAATCTTGTGCACGGGCAGCCAGTTGAGATTTCTGAGGTGGGGGGTGATATGAGTCCATCTGGGGAGGTCTAGGACGAGTCTTGCCACTGTGTTCTAGATGATTTGAAGGTTGTATAGGAGCTGGGCAGGGAGTCCGAGGTAAAGGGCATTCCTGTAGTCAAGTCTGCTGGCATTAATAGCCTGGGTCACCATCTTTCTAGTTTTGATGGGGATTCATCTGAAAATCTTCTGTAGCATGCAGAGGTTGTAGAAACAGGGGGAGGCTACTGCATTTATCTGTCGTTTGAAGGTGAATTTGCTGTTGATGATGACGCCGAGGTTTTGGGTGTGGTCAGTTGGGGGTTGTCCAAGCGTGGAGGCCCAGCATGAATCGTCCCGGGGGGGTGTTGTTTCTAAAGATGATCACCTCAGTCTTGTCCATGTTCAGTTTCAGGCGGTTGGATGTCATCCATTCGGTGACGTGGGTTATTGTGTCAGTGAAGTTGGTGCTATGGGAGGCTTGGTCTTCGGAGAGGGAGAGTATGAGTTGTGTGTCATTGGCATAAGAAATGATGTTGAGTCCGTGGGAGCAAACAATCTCGGACAACGGCGTCCTGTAGTTGTTGAAGAGGGTGGGGCTGAGTGAGGACCCCTGGGGGACGCCGCATATGATGCTCTTTGGTTCTGAGGTGACAGAAGGGAGGCAGACTCTCTGGGTGCATCCTGTGAGGAAGGCGTGGATCCATCTGAGGGCATTGCTTCGGATCCCGTCTGGCGGTGAGTGTGTGGGTGAAGGTGGTGTCTTACGTGGTAGAGAGGTCAGGGAGAACGTTATTAGACATGATTTGGAATAGCAGCTACCCAGAGTGTGTCTAGACACCCTCAAAGAGCAGGTAGTGCAGAGGGACAGGGGCACTCCCAAATTTTAAGATGTATTGTTTAGCAACTCAGACACAATGGTTTCATTCTGTTTGGCTCTGTAAAGCCTAGACAAGCCTAGAACTGAACAGTAACAGCTCCATATCACAAAATTGACTGGTTCGGTCTTGCAGCCGAAGTGACCGTGGATCGCAACTCCCTGTCTCAAGCAAGTAACACAACATTGTCATTGGAGGGTTCTGCTGTGGGTAAAAGACACACTTTCTTATACAGTCTACAGCTTACATGTTGTTTGCATGTCTGCCAGGTTGCAGTACCAGAGCAGTGGCCCATTCTGAACTGGAGGAGCTTGTCACACTGGAGGATCATTTTGAGAACGGGATTTTAAACCCTTTAGACCCTTTGCTTACTAATGCTGGCCTTCCTTCCAGTTCTTTTTTGGCTCAGAGGACTCTTCTGGCGCAGATGCGTACATTCTGCATATCACTAGTTTGAAGCCTAAACACCACAGTTACATTCAATCCCTTTTCAGTATGGGTAAGGGTTGATGACTCATCATGCGGCTCTACAGGGCCTTGCAGACATTACACACTACCCCTCTGACCAGACTTCGAACTCTTCGGAAGGCAGATCTGGGCCACTCCCTTAGTGACAAGGATTGGGATAGGTTTCTTGAGTATCCAAGGAAAAGTTTTCAAAATGCTAGGTTACAGCAGCTCCAATAATATCAGGCATAATCATGTCCCCACCATGTTATAAGTAGGCAACAGCCCAAAAGATTGTTTTGCTGCCCGCTGCCATGTAGAGAGTGCTGACTTCTTTAATATGATGTGGAATTACCTGGAAATTGCTCAGTTCTGGAATGGGATTCAGGCTCTGCTCTGATGGGTGACGGTTTGTAAGACATACATGACCCAAGAGGCGTGCCTCATGGGCTTAGCCTCTTGTCCTAGTGTAACAGAGCAGTGACAACGTTTGCTGACTTACTACTGATAATGGTGAATGAAATAGGCCATAATGATAACCTGGAAATCTGTTTTGGTCCCCATATCAAGCAGTGGCTAACAGCAGTCCATAAATTTGTTACCAGCGAAACTATTGCACTGTGCAGGGAAGAAGCCCTAGGGTTAGTGTTAGAAATGTGGTTTCTAGTTTGGTAGGGCAAAACCCATCACTCTAGTCAGGGCAAGTCAATTACACACCAAAGATAACCCCTGCTCACCCTCTGGTAGCTTGGCGCAGAGCAGGCAGGCTTATCATTACAGGCAATATGTAAAGTGTTTGTGCAACACACTTATACAGCAACACACTGAATACACCAAAAAATGAGACTGTACACAGGATTACATGAAAATATATAACTATATTACATCATACATAAAATCAGATAAAACATGACATGGTTCATAAATACTATGAATGTAATGCTATCACTCTGATAGTACTCATTCCCCTGGACAATGCAAGGCAAAAACTACATGTATCATAACTGTAGTGCAGGGAATTCAGCAGAAAAGCACATCAGAAACAGTGAGTAACCATGGATCCAGGTATACCTGCACTCCTATTAGGAGGATTACGGTAATCAGTATGGCCAAGCTAAAACAAATGCACTCATGAATAAAAGGTAGGGCACAGCCTACTACCTATAATGCAGTAACTCATAGTCTCCTTGTATCGAGTCGCACTCGGGTGCCTCCGTCAAGGTTCTGCCTCGCAGTGCTTCCACAGATTTAGAGCCCCCAAAGTAGGTCTTAAAGGGGATGGGGGCATACACTGTAGTATCCAGTGGGGAGACCTCGCTTGGTCCCCTCTTGCTTATAGCTTTGCAAAATGCTGCTGCCTGTGAGCACACAGGGCAACTGCTGACATCAAAGGGTTTGCGGCTAAATTGGGGCTAAACCAATGCCCCCAGTGGTGGACTGGTCAGGGCGCATACAGCAGAATCTAGCGGGGAGACCTTTCTGGGCCCCCCGCATGCAGGGAAGGCAAATGCAGCTGCCTGTGATTACAAGGTTCAGTTGCTAAGTACACAATCCAGCTCCCCTCAGCCCGAGGTCACTGTTCACCTGGGAATCAGCTGATTAGCTGATGTCTCCTTGGTAGGATGTCTGGGGCATCGGAGGGCCGCAGGTACCTGCAGCACGGACAATGCCTGAATTCTCCTGATTTCCTCGGCAACGTCACAAGGACACCCAGCAGTCCGGCGTGAGTCCAAAAGGTAGAGAGAAGTTTCCCTTAGGGGTGGGGCAACATCCAGGTGCCCAAGGAAGCACCTCCTACTGTAGAGCGATGAAGTGGCTGGGATGAAGCACTACACTCGCTTGGCAACACATAGGGGAGGCTCACTCTTGTAGAGTTTTGCGTGGCTGAGATGAAGCACCACACTCGCTTGTCAACCAAAAAGGAAGGATCACTTCTGTAGTGCTGTGCAAGCAGCTGAAAACATGAGGTACAACTAACAGTTCTCACCATGTGCTAACTGTCAAACACAAAAGAGCAGTAAACAGTGCCCACCATTCACTGGGCTCCTTGGAGAACACTTGGCAGGTGGGCACACAGAGCAGCAGGCAGGCCAGAGGTTCTTGGAAAAGTGGCAGACCCTCCAGCAGCCCAGGCCAGCACAAAAAAGCAGTCCTTTGGCAATGGTCAAAATGTCAATCCAGCGGTGTCTGGTTACACCCACACAGTGTCTAAAATCATGGGGTCAGAGCTCCTGTACTTACACTCAAAATTGTGTTTGATGATGGGGTGACTTCAAAGGAAATTTTCCAAGTGCACAACCGTCCCTTTCATCCCAGTCCTGGCCCCAGAAGTCAGAAGGGGGTAAATCAGCCCTTTGTAAGATGGCAGGAGACAAATGCAAAGTGTGAATGACCTCTCCCTCTCCGGGTCCAAGAATACAATCAGTATACAGATGACTGTAGATGTATCCCCTGCCACACCAGGCCCTTCCTGTGTTGTGGCTGTCTAGAACATATGCATACATTGTAGCTGTCACCCAGGCCCAGACAGGAAGTGGAGGCAGGCTACAAAGTACATAGATTTATATGCAAAGAGAAATGCCCACTTTATAAAAGTGGCATTTTCTAAATAGTAATATAAAATTCAACTACACTAGTAAGTAGGTTTTATCACTACCATTCTAAACATACCAAACCTACTCCTATCTGATTTGGAATTACCACGTAAAAGTGTATAAGGGAATTGCCAATGCTAACCTCTGAGAGAAGCAGACCACACAGTACTGAAAAGGCTGTCTGTCACTACTAGGACAAGCAAACCATAAAACTACATGTTCTACCTTTTACTTGTATAGCACCCGGCCCATAGGGCTACCTAAGGCCTACCCCAGGGGTGACCTACGTGTAATGAAAGGGGAGTTTAAGACTTTACAAGTAGTTTTAAATGCAAAGTTCAAGTGGCAGTAAACTGTGCACGCAGGCCTTGCAATGGCAGGCCTAAGACAGGTTTGAAAGGTTATTTCTGTGGTGGCACAAGCAGTGCTGCAGGCCCACCAGTAGCATTTAATTTACTGGCCTTGGGTATAGGGTATACCACTTTACAATGGACTTACAAGTAAATCAAATATGCCAGACAGGTATAACCCAATTATACCATGTTTAGAGAAGAGAGCACATGCACTTTAGCACTGATTAGCAGTGGTAAAGTGCCAAAAGACCTAAATGCAAAAAAAAGTAGGTCAGAAAAAGGATGTATGATGGAACAACGCATGTGTATAACACGCATGCCTTCATAACGCAGTGTCTACAACGACTGCCTCTTTACCATACATTCCTTTACCACACATGCCTTTACAACTAATTTAATTGTAGAAGCATGTTTGGTAAAGGAAAATGTGTGGTAAATTTTTCCCCGCCCTGCCTCCTACACCTGACACCATACTCCACCCGCCCAAGCCCTTAAAACTGCCCCTTTCAAGCCCCTGCCCGGAGCCCCAATCCCCCACCCTACCCTGCCCTGTCCTAAAACCTACCCCACCCTGTCCTAAAAACTACCCCGACACTCCACCCCACCCTAAATCCTAAAGCCTACCCTGTCCTAAAAACTACCCCACCCTGTCCTATAACTACCATGACCCCACCCTAAAACCTACCCTACCCTGTCCTAAAAACCACCCCACCCTAAAAGCTACTTGCCCTGCCCTAAACCCTACCCCACCCCATCCTAAAACTACCCTGACCCCCTGCCCTAAGCCCTAAAACCTACTCTATCCTAAAAACTACCCTTCCCTGTCCTAAAAACTACCCTGACTCCCGCCCTGAAACCTAAAACCTACCCTGCCCTGTCCTAAAAACTACCCCAACCCCCACCCTAAACCCTAAAACCTACCCTGTCTTTAAAACAACCCCAACCTGTTCTCAAAACTACCCCAACCCCCGCCCTAAACCCTAAAATCTACCCTGTCCTAAAACCTACCGTTCCCTGTCCTATAAACCACCCCACTCCCTGCCCCCACCCTAAACCCTGAAACCCACCCTGCTCTGTCCTAAAAACTACTCTTTCCTGCCCTAAACTCTAAAAGCTACCCTGCCCTGCCCTAAAACCTACCCCGCCCTGTCCTCAAAACTACCCTGACCCCCCCTAAATGCTAAAACCTACCCTGTCCTAAAACGTACCTCTGTCCTGTCCTAAAACCTATGTCGACCCCCTGACCCACCCTAAAGCCTACCTTGCCCTGTCCTAAAAACTACCCTGCGCATCCCATAAGCGCTAAAAGCTACCCTCCCCTGTCCTAAAACCTACCCCGCCTGTCCTAAAAACTACCCCTACCCCCACCCTAGACCCTAAAACCTACTCTCTCCTAAAAACTACCCCAGCCCCCCACCCTGAACCCTAAAACCTACCCCACCCTGTCCTCAAAATCTACCCTGACCCTCTCCCAAAAACTACCCCTCCCCAAACCCAGTCCCACCTACCTCTCTCTCGTCTGGTCGCTGCTCCTTCCTGTTCAGTCCGGACTGCTCTTTCTGCCTTTACTATGGATATGCGTGGTAAAATCATGTGTGCTAAACACACGTAGTAAATGCATATGCGTGGTAATGGCAGGGTGGTTAATGCATAGAGTTGCATTGACCGCGTTGTTAGTGATGTTTCCCTCAGAAAAATAGTAGGAGAAAGGCAAGAGGTTTGGGGATAAACCTGCAGAAAGGGCCATTTTCAACAGTCATGTAAATACCCCTTTGCCAGGGAGTGGGATAAGTTGCACACAGCACTGTTTGATGCCAAGAAGGACGCTGTAAGACCCCATTGAGTTATCTACCAATCTCTCCAGCAGCTTGGCATCCTACCACCTCTAAATCTATATGGTGATCTACATGATTTTTGAAACCTCTTTTTCTTCCCCCCATTTTGAACAGTTGATCCCTTTATGTAATGGGCACTCTCAGCTCCTTATGTGCATTCCCGGTGTGTTCCACAAGCGGGTGGGAGGACCCACGTCACTCCTTTAAATCTTGCTTTCGGATGCTACCATTATGTTTTTTTTACACTTTGTCATAACAAGGTATTTGTCATGTTCATGAATGTGGCCGCACACCTCTTTGGCACAATATCAAACCATATGAACAAGTTGTTGGTTTGACCTAATTTTTCCCAAAACGGTAACAGATACATTGAAGTGATATAGTTACTGTGCTTAACAGGTGACTTGAATGTGTAAACGAAGGAGAGCCTGGAAGCTAACATAATTCTTAACGCATATATATGTGCATATTGTAATTTCATCTAGCCAATGACTGAAATGCAAATCCTAACATCTGTATGTAATTCTTCATAAAATACAAATAAAAAATATGTTGAAAAAAGACACCTAAACTGCCATTAACTGGTAAAAAACTTAGGGCCGGATTTAAGAAAAGTGGAGCTCGACCCAGTGCAGCTCCACTTTCCTTGCACCCCTTAGTGCCCCCCTAACGCCAGCGTGTGTGCACTGTATCTAAGATACAGTGCACCACGGCGGTAGTTAGGGAACTAGTGTCAGAATTTTTTACGCTAGTTCGGAGATTTGCAGGATTAGAGTAAAAAATGGTAATGCTAATCCTGCAAAGCCCATTGAAGCCTATTATAAATAATGGTGTCCCCCCTTTAGTGCCTACTCTGAGCAGGCTTTAAAAATGGCAAAATAAATGATGCAAAGAAATCTCATATTTCTTTGCGCCATTTTTGGGCCCCCCCTAACGGGGGAATGTCCCCTTTACATAAATGATGCATGGCACAGGCATAATGTTGTGCAAAGTGTCATAAAGCGGCACAATGCATGTATTACGCCACTTTGTAAATTTAGTGCACCAATTTTGGCCTCACTGGGCCATATTAATGTAAAAAAAAAAAGATGCTACTGTGGTGCAAGGAGGCGCTAGGGGCTCTTAAATAAAAAAAATGTTAATTTATTAAATGATTGAAAAAGAATCCTGAATTTCAAAGAAAGTCTTTTAGATGGTGGATAGACAAACTTGCTTCAAGGCCAAATTTCCACATGACACCAATCATGTGTGAAGCCTAAAAATATAGCAAACAATAGGATAAATGATGTTAACAGTTTATCCTTAAGAGAGAAAAAGGGTAACAGAGTCGATGTATTTGAAAAAAGTGGCCTTAGATGGTAAAAATATTCAATATAAAGTCATTTGAACAAAGTAAAGAAGCCATGTTTGCCTACTCTGCTTGTAGATTCTCGTATGAATTGGGTATCTCATGTGGAATGTAAATGACAATGTTGTAAAGTCTAAACCTTTTTTAAAAATACGTAATCCAAAATTTTAGATCATAGAAAAAAACAAACAATACATAGTCACAAAGGGAACATCTTTCAGTGTGGGGACACACTGAGGACTTCAGTGCACCTCCTGAACTTCTCTTGGCCTCTGTCCCCATGCCTGCAATATGGTGTGGGCCAGGAAGCATAGGGAGCTCTCTTTTGAATGAGGCCATGCCCCCATGCAAGCGACAGGACACCCCTGATTTGCACCATCGCGCTCCGTATTATAGAAGGGGCCGTACAAGCAGCTGTAGCTCCATTCATAATACATGCTCTCAGAACGTGAACAGCGATTTCAAACTATGCCCCTGGGACACTTACGGTAATGCAGCTCCAGAAAGGTTATTCTCACGTCAACTATACGGTATCTAATTTGGTAAAGATTCAAATGTTTAACAATATTTCTGTTTTAAACAATAGTGTTGACCATGATTGTGAATAATCCATGATCGATTATTTGGTGTAAAAAAAAAAAAAGTGCAACACGCAATAAAACGTTGTTTTTAGTATGGTGTTTTGTTCAAATAGGTGTTTTTTCATCATATACCTCGTTTAACCTTCGCAAAATTCCACCTCCTGCACTGTTGTCTTTTAGCCATTTCCTGATTTATGCAGATTGCATTTGCTTACACTAAGTATATACATCACAGGTTATTGCTGTTTTGAGGCCTGTGAGGATCTCAACGAACGTGTAATCTTTAGTCACTTACAACGACAGACACAAAGCAATACATTTTATGAATGCAGTTAGTCATTCAGGCCCATATTTATACTTTTTGACGCAAAACTGCGCTAACGCAGTTTTGCGCAAAAATAATTTGCGCCGGCTAACGCCATTCTGAAGCACCATGCGGGCGCCTTATTTATTGAATGACGTTAGCCGGCGTTAGCCGCCGTCGCCGTCTGGTGTGCGTTAAAAAAAACGACGTACACCAGGCAGCGACGGTGTAGGGGGATATGGGGCTTGGTCGTCAAGAAATGGGGCAAGTCAGGTTGAGGCAATTTTTTCGCCTCAACCCGATTTGCGCCATTTTTTTTTCACTCCCAACCCCCATAGAAATGACTCCTGTCTTAGCAAAGACAGGAATCCTGCACCCTTGCCCAATGGCCATGCCCAGGGGACTTCTGTCCCCTGGGCATGGTCATTGGGCATAGTGGCATGTAGGGGGGCACAAATCAAGCCCCCCTATGCCACAAATTTTTTTTAAAAAAATACTTACCTGAACTTACCTTAATGTCCCTGGGATGGGTCCCTCCAGCCTTGGGTGTCCTCCTGGGGTGGGCAAGGGTGACAGGGGGTGTCCCTGGGGGCATGGGAGGGCACCTCTGGGCTCCTTCAGAGCCCACAGGTCCCTTAACGCCTGCCTTTTGCAGGCGCTAAAAAACGGCACAAAAGCGACCGTACGTCATTTTTTTTGACCCGCCAACTCCCGGGCGTGAATTTTGCCCGGGAGTATAAATCCGACGCACATGCCTCGGAGTCGATTTTTTAGACGGGAACGCCTAGCTTGCATATAATTAACGCAAAGTAGGTGTCCACGCTAAAAAATGACGGTAACTCCATGGACTTTGGCGCTAGACGCGTCTAACGCCAAAGTATAAATATGGAGTTAGTTTTGCGTCGGAATTGCGTCCAAAAAAACGACGCAATTCCGGCGCAAACGGAGTATAAATATGCCCCTCAATACTTTGTCAGGGCCATAATCGTGTCTTCCTAAATTATTATTTAAATGCTGTGTACATGCTGAAAAGGCGCGTAATCACTTCCATACATCATGCAGCCACAGCTCCGCTATGTCTTACTGTTTATAATGATACAGATAGTTTTTCCATCACATTACTATTTGTATTTAGTTGACAGTTGTTGTCAAGTAAACCTCCCACTTTGCCATGCTCTTTTCCACTTTACATTTCTGACTTTAGTTTTGTTCCCTCAATATATCTTTCCAGGATTTCTTAGTCCATTTCTTCTCCATTAGGCATGATTGATTTTTAGGTCACAGCCTACCAGGCAACACATCTGTTTGGTTTGCTAAAGACATCTTTGGGACTTTCCTAGGAATGCATTTAGCTAATTGAATACCATTGGCTTTTGGTTTGTAACTCCCGCTTTCTAGCTTTCCATTTGCTGGCTTTATTTGCTGCAGGTTCAGTTCATTCCTCCCATTGCCTAAATCGTGTTTCCTGTATCCTTCCACAAACTGGCTTTCTGTTAACAGGCCTTTAAATCTTGTTCTTATCGCCTCACATTAGCTGTGCATTCAAAGACCTAGGTCAAATGTCAGGCACTGTCTTTGAAGGGCAATTTTTTACTTATATTTCTCTGACTTCAAAATGAGAGGATTTATGTGACAATCCTGTTGGCTACTGGGGGTAGGAGAGTTATTTCTAGCACACAACAATGTTTAAATGAACAGTGTAATTATTTCAGAATCTATCAGCATTATAAACATACAAATGAAGCACATTGTTTGTTATTTCTTAAGTGCGTTGGAAACAAATACTTTAAAATGATCAAACTGAATTGTTAAACTAGGCCATATAATTTACACACATTTTTGTCTGTGCCCTATGTAGTTTTATAAGAAAACTGTATGTCTGTGCAAATGTAATGGTCATTTCAATTGAAAATGTGTTGTCTGTATTGGCAGTGTACTACCACACCATGAATACTCCACTCTATGCCACTTCAATCTACTCTGCATCACTGCATTCCACTGCACTCTGCTCTGCACACTCCACTTTACACCACTCCATTGCACTCTGCACCACTCCACTCTATGCCTCTCTACTCTAGTCTGTACCACTCTTCTCTGTTGCAATGCACTCCTCAACACTCTGCATCACTGCACTCTTCGCCACTGCACTCTCACCACTTCAGTCTAGGTCACACCAATCTACTCTGCACAGCTCCACTCTTTGACACTACACTCTATGTCACTGCACTATACACCACTACACTGAAGCACTTTATTTTGTAACACTCAACTGTATGCTTCTATACCCTCTCGCCACTGCAGTCAATGCTGACACACTTTACTATGAAATACTCAACTGTATGCCCCTGCACTTTCTTCCAATCAACTGTATGCTACTCTAAACTACTCTGCTCCCCTGCACTCCATGCCACTGCACTGTACACCACTTTATTGTAAGCCATTACACCTATGACTCTACACAACTACACTCTACACTGCACTACTCCACTCTGTGCCACTTTACCATGAAACAATCTACTCTATTCCACTGCACTTTATGCCACTCTCCTCCACTTTGCCCACTGCACTCTGCCACTCTAATCTGCAACACTGCACTCTCTGTCACTGAACTGTCTGCCACTCTACTCTGCACTTCTCCACTGTGTGCCACTGCCCTCTGCATCACCCTGCTCTGCGCCTCTGCACTGTAAACCTCTGCATTGTACACCACTGCACCAAATTTTTCTATACTCTGAAACACTATAAGCCAGTGGACTCTATGTGACTCCACATTATGCCACTCCAATGCATGACACTCTCTGCCACTCCACTCTACAACACTCTACTCCATTATTTGCCATTCCATTCCACTCTACAATACTCTACTCCACTCTTTGCCATTCTATTCTACAACACACTACTTCAATCTTCCCCACTCCACTCTTCGACACTCTTCTCCATTCCACTCTATGACAGTCTATTCTACTCTTCGCCATTCCAGTCTATGACACTGTACTCCACTCTTCACCATTTCACTCTACGACACTCTACTCCACTCTTCCCCATTCCACTATATGACACTCTTCTCCATTCCACTATACAACAGTCTATTCCACTCTTTGCCATTACAGTCTACAACACTCTACTCCACTTGTTGCCATTCCACTCTACAACATTCTGCTCTGCTCTTTGCCACTTCACTCTACGACATTCTACTCCACTCTTCGCCAGTCCACTCCATGAGACTCTACTCCACTCTTTCCCATTCCACTCTACGACACTCTACTCCACTCTTTGTCATTCCACTGTTCGACACTCTACTCCACTCTTCCCCCTCCACTCAATGACACTGTTCTCCATTCCAATCTACGACAGTGTATTCCACTCTTTGCCATTACAGATTACAACACTCTACTTTACTTTTCACCATTCCACTCTTCAGCAATTTACTTCACTCTTCGCCATTCCACTCTGCAACACTCCACTTCTCGCCATTACACTCTATAACACTCCATTACACTCATAGCCATTCCACTGTACAACACTCCACGCCACCCTCCTCTATGCCACTAATGCTTAGCCATCCTGAACTGCAGCCATGCTAATGAACAACATGGCTAAAACACATTGGCAAAGCCAATAGGTCTAGCATAGGCGAGACCTTTTGGCTTTGCCAGTGCTTGTTGTATGTGGCTTTTGGGGTGGGGAGGGGGTTTACCCCCCAACCTTCTTGTTATCTTTTTTTTTCTCAGGGCCTTCTTCCCTGCCTTAAATGCCTCTTGTAATACTCTCTTTCCCGCTCTACTCCTTTTTTTCAAACCTCCTCCCAATATAGTCGAGTTTTTATGAACCCATTATTCTCTTTCATGCTTTATTCCTTGTATACAAACCCATTTACTCCTACTGCTGCTTCACTCTCATTTTTTTACATAGCTCTTACTCCCAATTTACTCCTTTTTTCAAATTCCTTTACTCTTCTTTTAGCTTTACTCATTTTTTAACAAATCACTTACACTCCTGCTTTATTTCCTGTTATCAAGCCCATTACTGTCCCTTCTGCTTTACTTTCATGTTTTTGCAAATACTTTAGTCCCAATCCTGCTCTACCCCTTTTAATTACAAACCCTTACTCACCTTCCAGACTTGCTCCCTTTGTTTATAAACCTGTCGCATTTACTTTTTAGTCCATTTTTTTCTAAAACTTTACCCTCAGCCTGCTTTATTTCACTTTCTAATTTTCACCCATTGTTTTTTCAAACCTTATTCCCTCTCCCGCTTTACTGTTTTTTTTCAATCCCCTTACTTCTCCCACTCTGCCCTTTTTTAACAAACCCCTCAATCCCTCTCCTGCTTAACTTCCTTTTCCCACCACACTCCCTTTTATTATAAAACCTATTACTCTCCTGCCCTGTAGCACCTCCTTTAAAAAAAAAAAAAAACGTACTTCCACTCCTGATTTACTCCGGTTTATTTTTGGCAAACCCTTTGTCCCCCACCATACCCTTGAAAAAACACCTAGACCCTCATTACAACCCTGGCGGTAAATGCAGTCTACCGTCGGGCTGACGGCCGCCAACATACGGTGACCGCGGCGGTAATCCGCCACGGCTATTATGACCCACACATAGAATTCCACCATAATACAGACATCCACACAAGTCCGCCAGACCAAAGTTCAGTGATAAACTGGCGATAGCAAAACCCACACCGTTATGCCAACAGGAATACGCCCACAGTATCACGACCCATGAATCACAGCGGCGGTCTTTCAATCACAGTAAACCATTGGCGGTACATACTGCCACGCTCAAAATACACACACACTTACAAAACTACACCACATTGGACATATTAAAATATACACACCTGACACACATACACACACCACGCCCACACACCCAATCCCATATAAAACACACACCCACAATACCCACAACCCCTTACAGCTAAAAAAAAGATAGCAAGCAGAGAGAGACAAGCAAGGAGCACCCACTCAATCAGAGGCACCGAACACCCTCACCCATACACCATTCACGCACATCACAGCATACACCACAACACATTACCCCACACATCACCCCACACATCCTCACACATCCTCACACATATCACTCACACCTCATCCATGGCACCCCAAAGACACCCCAGGTTTTCAGAGGAGGAGCTAAGGGTCATGTTGGAGGAAATCATTGGGGTAGATATTCGGATTACAGGTGCAGCAGACCTCCATTGCAAGGAAGATGGAGCTATGATGGAGAATCATGGACAGGGTCAATGCCATGGGACAGCACCCCAGAACTAGGGATGGCATCAGGAAGAGGTGGAACGACCTACGGGGGGGAAGGTGTGTTCAATGGTTGCAAGACCCCAGATTGATATACACAGTACTGTACACCTCCTCCCCCACAACTAACAACATGGGAGGAGCAAGTCTTGGCAATAATGCATCCTGAGGTCCTCGCAGGAGTAGTAGGAGGACTGGACTCTGGTAAGTCAAATCTTTATTACTACATCCCCCACCCAACCTGCATGCCATTACATACCCCCACCCTTACCCTCACTCCTATCACTCTATCACCTCACATGTACCCCACCATCACAACGCACCCATCCCAATACCAAGCCCTGCATGCAACACCAATGCATGGACCCCCATCACAGACCTGCATGGACACCCATCACCACAGCATGCCTTGTAAACCACCACTCACACAAGGCCAAGCCGACAGGGAAATCACAATCATAGAGGGAAACACACCCATGCACAATATGGCCCACAATGATACACTAACACTGCATTTGTATCCCCACAGGACCCCTACTCAACATCACCGGAGAGGAGGTGCCAGCCACATCCAGTCCCCCACTGAAGAGGCCCACAGTGACGACAGCAGCTCTGCACACCTGGATCGCGATGACCAACCTGGCCCATCAGGGACCTCTGGACAGTCGGTTCCCCTGCCACAGTCCCAAACCACCACAGACCCTACCGCTTAAGGAAACACAAGCACAGTACCCACCCAGCTGGCCCATGCCACTGTCCCCAGGACACGTCAATCAGCAGTGTGTCCATCACTACAGGGACCCCAGGCAACCCCACAAACCCAGGACGATCAGGGACCTCGGGTGAGTGTCAGTGGACACACGGTTCAGGGGACAGAGGCACAGGACAACAGGGAAGCTGGGAGGACTGCTGTGCAACAGGGGGAGGACAGGCCCAGGGAACCCACTCTCCACGAGGCACTATCCAACATCCTGGGAGCATACCACCATTCCCAGGAGATCATGGGCCAGGTACTGGCCAAGTTGCAGGAGACCCAGCGGCTGCAGGAGGGACAGTACCTGGGGATCAGGGAGGACCTAACAAAAATCTACACCATCCTGGTCACCATTGCAGGGGTGCTGGCTGACATGGGCAAGACCATGAGGGAGGCAGAGGCACAACAAAGGGTGCCTGACACTAGCCAAAACAAGGAGCAGCCTTCCACCTCCGCCGGCGCTAGTGGACAGGAAGCACCACCACAGGAACAACAGGCCACCAGCACCCCACCTCCTGCAGAAGGAGAACCACCCTGCAAACGGTCCCTGCGATCCAAGCAGAAGCCAGAGAACATTGCCAAGACCCCCGCCAGGAAATAGGACCGAGGAACATTCTTCCACCTCTGCCGGCACTAGTGGACAAGAGGCACCGCCACAGGAACAACAGGCCACCAGCACCCCACCCCCTGCAGAAGGAGTACCCCCACGCAAACAGTCCCTGTGATCCAGGCAGAAGCCAGAGAACATTGCCAAGACCCCACCAGGAAATAGGTCTCTCCTGATAGTCACCCTTCTGTCCCACTCTGTTACTCTGTCCAACTTGAACTGTAATTGCTCCCCTTCAAATGCCCCCTTGGACAATGCACCTGTGATACCAAGAGACTGGACTCTAACTGGACATTCCTCCACCATCACCCCAGCCCCTTGCACATACCCCTATACTTATTGGCACATAAATAAACACCCTTGAAACAAATACCATACTGGAGTCAGTGTAATGAATCTCAAATGTATTAGTACAACATTCTCAAAGCATTGCAACGTATATGTACAGTGAAATATACTACAGGATGACCTTTGGTGGGCAGCAGTACATATAGCAGGAGCCAGAATGGGGCACACAGATCTGAAAATAGAGAATCCAAAGGGAACAGTCAGTGGCCATAGACATAGGGTAAGAGGCTGCCATGTACAATGTCCAACATATTACTGGAATGTTAAGTGAAGTCACAGGCCCTCATTCTGACCCTGGCGGTCTTTGACCGCCAGGGCGGAGGACCGCGGGAGCACCGCCGACAAGCCGGCGGTGCTTCAATGGGGATTCCGACCGCGGCGGTAAAGCCGCGGTCGGACCGGCACCACTGGCGGGGTCCCGCCAGTGTACCGCGGCCCCATTGAATCCTCCGCGGCGGCGCAGCTTGCTGCACCGCCGCGGGGATTCTGACCCCCCCTACCGCCATCCAGATCCCGGCGGTCGGACCGCCGAGATCCGGATGGCGGTAGGGGGGGTCGCGGGGCCCCTGGGGGCCCCTGCAGTGCCCATGCCACTGGCATGGGCATTGCAGGGGCCCCCGTAAGAGGGCCCCTAAATGTATTTCACTGTCTGCTGCGCAGACAGTGAAATACGCGACGGGTGCAACTGCACCCGTCGCACAGCTTCCACTCCGCCGGCTCGATTCCGAGCCGGCTTCATCGTGGAAGCCTCTTTCCCGCTGGGCTGGCTGGCGGTCTGAAGGAGACCGCCCGCCAGCCCAGCGGGAAAGTCAGAATTACCGCCGCGGTCTTTCGACCGCGGAACGGTAACCTGACGGCGGGACTTTGGCGGGCGGCCTCCGCCGCCCGCCAAGGTCAGAATGAGGGCCACAGTGTCTTACCTGTGTCACTGGAAGTACTGCTATAATATATTTGTTCTGTTGTCAACATCTTCTTCCTCTGCCTCCTCTTCATCACTGTCTACAGGCTCCACCGCTGCCACAAGACCATCTCCAGGGAATGGGTGGGAACTGGTGGGCAATGAGTATGATGGTCTGGACGGGTGAGTAATTTCCTTTTCTGCTGTCTTTTCCCTCCAGATCAGCGCCAACCAGAAAAAGGGTATTTGGCGTGCCATCGCCAAGGAGGTGCGGGCCCTGGGGGTCTATCACAGGCGGAGCACCCACTGCCGCAAGAGATGGGAGGACCTGCGCTGCTGGACCAAGAAAACAGTGGAGGCCCAGCTGGGGCTGGCCTCCCAATGTGGAAGGGGTGCCCATCGCACCATGACCCCCCTGATGTTCCGCATCCTGGCCGTGACCTATCCGGAGATGGATTGGCGCTTGAGGGCATCACAGCAACCACAAGGGGGTGAGTACAGATTCTGAAAGCTGACTTTGTGTGCTATAGGACGTAGCTGGGTGGGGGATGTGGGCTGTGGGTGCCCCTAGGCCAGGGCGATCATTGCAGGGTAGGCCCCTTGTTGTGCAGGCTCTGGTGCACTCCTACCCAAATGGTGTAAGTGGCCATCTACTACTCTGCAGGGTCCTGTGGGTTTCAGGTGTGCAGATGCTGGCATTAGGCATTTTACCCACTGCTTAATTTGTGCTTGTTGTTTCTGTTGCTGAGCACTGGCACTTATTTTTGAGTACCGGGGCTTACTCTTCTGCCACAAGCATTTGGTGCGAGCAAAAGACACATATGGGGAAGACGGAGGACGGGAAAAACGAAAGAGCGTCATAAGGGATAAAAGTAGAAAGTTGCAAGAGTGAGCTGAACGGGCAGGGAGTGGCTTTATATCGATTGGAGAGGCCTGAGATGGCTTCAGCATTACGGTCCTCAGTACTCTGTGTTCACACATTTAATTGCAGCAGCCGCATGTTTAAGAGGACGACTTTGGGCACCGGCACCTCTTTATTTACAAATGAAGCACTGATTGTACCCCATGGGCTGGTGACTGTCTCAGTAAATGGTTGGGCATGGTCTAGTGCATAGGGCGCCTCCCTGTGTGTTGTGTACGCCAACGGTAGTGGTGTTGCTGGCATTCACCAAGTGTATCCTCTGTCTCTTCCCCACCCTTTTTGTTTTGTCAACCTGTCCTTGTGTGCATTAGCATCATCTGGTGGAGGAGCAGAGGCACTGGCGACGGAGGGAGCTGCATCCCACATGGGCCTGGAGGCCAAATCCACCAAGGGTGAAGGCACCAGTGGGACGGAGGGCGAGGGGAGCTCCACGACGGGGACAGGAGGGGAGACCACTGACAGCGACTCCTCCTCCGATGGAAGCTCCCTGGCAGTGGCAGACACCTCTGTGCCCACCCCAACAACAGGTACAGCCGCCACCCCGCCTACCGGCACCGCCCTCCCAGCAGCCCCTCAGATTGTTTCCCGTGCCTGCTCACCCAACAGGGTGGGCATCTCCTTCGCCCCAGGCATCTCAGGCCCTGCCCCAGTCAGCCTTGCTGCCCTCAGCGAGGAGGCTATTGACCTCCTGAGATCCTTCACTGTTCGGCAGTCAACCATTCTGAATGCCATCCAGGGTGTTGCGAGGCATTTGCAACAAACAAATGCACACCTGAAGGGCATTCACTCTGGCGTGGCAGCCCAACAGAGAACATTTGAGGCTCTGGCCTCAGCACTGATGGCAGCCATTGTCCCTGTGTCCAGCTTCCCCCCTCCAACTTCCACTACCCAGACCCAATCCCCTCTACCTCAGCCTATCCCAAGCACAGCTTCAGACCAGTATGCACCCAAATCACCACACAAAAGTGGCTCAGGCAAACAACAACATCCTCAACCCCTCCCAGTCCGGCTTCAGACGTAACCACAGCACCGAAACCGCCCTCCTCTCCGCCACAGACGACATCAGAAGCCACCTCGACAATGGAGAAACATCAGCTCTCATCCTCCTAGACCTATCAGCCGCCTTTGACACCGTATGTCACCACACCCTAAAATCCCAACCTCCACGCAGCAGGAATCCAGGACCAGGCCCTCAAATGGAACGCAACCTTCCTCACCGGCAGAACCCAAACTCAATCCAATACTAATCCAAAGCCTTCAACATCATCTGCGGCGTACCCCAGGGCTCATCCCTCAGCCCGACGCTGTTCAACATCTACATTGCCCCCCTCGCACAAGTGGCCCGTCAGCACAACCTCGACATCATCTCCTACGCCGACGACACCCAACTCATCCTCTCCCTCACCAAGGACCCGGACACCGCCAAAACTAACTTCCACGAGGGACTAAAAGCCATCGCCGACTGGATGAGAGACAGCCGGCTAAAACTGAACTCGGACAAAACAGAGGTCCTCATCCTTGGACACACCCCCTCCACCTGGGACAACTCATGGTGGTCGTCCACGCTGGGTCCCCCACTGATAGCGCACAAAACCTCGGCTTCACCCTCGACTCCTCACTCTCCATGTCACAGCAGGTCAGTGCCATCTCCTCCTCCTGTTACAACACCCTCCACATGCTTCGCAGAATTAACAAATGTATCCCAACAGAAACAAGAAAAACAGTAACCCAGGCCCTCGTCAGCAACAGACTCGACTACGGCAACGCCCTCTACACCGGTATCTCATCCAAACTCCTCCAACACCTCCAACGCATCCAAAACGTGTCCGCCTGACTCATCCTCAACATCCCTTGCCACTGCCACATCACCCCCCACCTAAGAGACCTTCACTGGCTCCCTGTCAACAAGAGGATCACCTTCAAGCTCCTTACCCACGCACACAAGGCACTCCACAACACTGGACCATCATACCTGAACAACAGACTCAGCTTTTTCACCCCCACCGGGCATCTCCGCTCCGCTAACCTCGCCCTCGCCTCCGTCCCCCGCATCCGACGCAAACCTTCCGGCAGCAGATCATTCTCTTACCTTGCCGCCAAGACCTGGAACACCCTCCCGCCGGATCTACGACAGACCCAGGACCTTCTTTCCTTCAGAAAACTACTCAAGACTTGGCTCTTTGAGCAGTAGCAGCACCCCCCCAGCGCCTTGAAACCCTCACGGGTATGTAGCGCGCTTTACAAATTAATTGATTGATTGATAAGCACCACACTTCATCTCACAGGCACTCACACAAGCACCATGCCCATGCAAACACACCAACATCCACTGCCTCCAACGTGTCCCCCTCCTCCTCCTCATCCACCTCCCTCCCATTAGCATCTACACTCACACCTGCATGCATTACATCTTCATCCACTACCTCCATCACCAGCACGCCCATCACAACACAGCCCTCACAAGCAGTCACCATACCCACAACCATGCACACATCCCCTATATCCTCTCCCAGTGTGTCTGTGACCCCTCCTCCCAAAGTACAAAAACGCAAGCACCCACCCACCCAGCAGCCATCCACCTCACAAAAGCATCCAGCCCATGCACCTTCACCCAAACTCAGCAGACGTACACTTCCTACAACCACTCCCTCTTCCTCCACTCCCAAACCCTCTCCATCTTCCCGTCCCAGTGTGTCTAAAAAACCTTTCCTGGCAAACATTGACTTCTTCCCTACGCCTTCCCCCCCATCCTTCCCCTCCGGCCAGGGTGTCCCGATCCCAGGCCAGCACCTCAGCCACCAAGTCGGTGGATGCTGTGGTACCTGCAAGTCCCAGAGGATCAAAGGGGGCACCCGTCAGGCTAGGCAGTGTGCCACCAACGCCTGCAAAGGACCAACCCATTCCGCCACCTGCCAAGGCGAAGAAGGGGCAGCATGCAGCACGCCAAGGAGCACGACCCACCCAGCAAGGCCTCCTCCAAAACTCAAGCTGCCAGTGCCAAGGTCCCATCAGCATCTGCTAAGGTGGAGAGGGGGAAGAAAACCCAAGGCAAGGCACTTCAGGCCTCAGAGGCTCAAATACCATCAGTACCGACGGCCCCGCCACCTGCACCGCCGCTGCCACAACAACTGTCAGCAGCAGCATCCCTAGTGGGCAGCTATCCGAGGCTGCAGGAGACGGCTTTGTGTCTCCCTCCACCACTACCAGCACCTGCACCATGGCCAGCACCAGCAGCATCCCCGCCGCAGGCACCACCGCAAGCACCGCCACTTGCATCACCATCTGCACCGCCACATGCCCAGCCAGTGCCACAACAACTGTCAGCAGCAGCATCCCCAGTGGGCAGCAGTCCGAGGCTGCAGGAGACAGCCTGGAGCCTCCCACCACCACTAGATGCACCAGCACTGGCACTACCACCAGTTTGCAGCCTTGGTCGCCACAGGATGGAGTCTGGCCCTGCCTCCATGGAGGATCATGCTACCTGTTCCCTGCAAATCTTGTGCCTCAGACACCCAGGTGAGGGAATGTGAACTGCAACACCCCAAGTGCAGCATCACTGGGCACAATGCCCCCTCCAGTAGAGAAATGTATCCACTCACCCTATCCTTGGCAGGATGAAGCAGACTGGGCACAATGCCCCCTCCAGAACCAGTGGAGAAATGCATCCACTTACCCTATCCTTGGCAGGATGAAGCAGACTGGGCACAATGTGCCCTCCAGAACCAGTGGAGAAATGCATCCACTCACCCTATCCTTGGCAGGATGAAGCAGACTGGGCACAATGCCCCCTCCAGAACCAGTGGAGAAATGCATCCACTCACCCTATCCTTGGCAGGACGAAGCAGACTGGGCACAAGGCCCCCTCCTGAACGAGTGGAGAAGCCATCCACTTGAGAGACTGTGGCTTTGCACTCCGCAGGACCAAGCAGTGGGTAAACCACTCACTTGAGAGACTTTGGCTTTGCACTCCCCAGGACCAAGCAGTGGGCAAACCACCCATTAGAGAGACTGTGGCCTTGCACTCCCCAGGACCAAGCAGTGGGCAAACCACCCACTTGAGAGAATGTGACTTTGCACTCCCCAGGACCAAGCAGTGGGCAACCACCCACTTGAGAGACTGTGGCTTTGCACTCCCCAGGACCAAGCAGTGGGCAAACCACCCACTTGAGAGACTTGAGAGACTTGAGAGACTTGAGAGATTGTGGCTTTGCACTCCCCAGGACCAAGCAGTGGTCAAACCACCCACTTGAAAGACTTGAGAGACTGTGGCTTTGCACTCCCAGGACATTGCTGAGGGCATGTAGCCCCCTCCAGGAGCAGTGGCATAGTACCATCTTATGGCTGAGGTGCCCCCTTACCCTTCCCCCTGAGGTGCCTGTGTGTTTACGACCTGATGCCCCTGCAGTGTTCTCTCCGTTTTGAGGCAGGAGTCAAGTGTGGGCTTCGCCCATGAGTTTTTGGCCCAGTGGGCCATGGACATTTGCAAAGGACAGTGTACGGCCTTCTGTACATTTTGTAAATATTTGTATATACTGTACTGTTTTCCAAATCATTAACTGTAGCTGCATATTTCAAAATATCACTGTTTGAACTCAATTGCGTTTGTCCTTGCGTTTTTCCATAGGGTAACAGGGTGTAAATGTACTGTTGATGCATGTTTTTGTGTGTATGATGTTGTGGGTGGGGGTGGGGGTGTTGCGTGTTGCGTGTGTGTGTCACTCTCTTTTTCCTCCCCCCCTCCCCTGTGTGCTAGGTGCAGTACTCACCGCGGTCGTCGCCGCCACCTTTGATATCCGTCGTGTATGAGGAGGTAGGTACACCAGCGTTGGCAGAACCTGCAGCTCGGGCTCCATAGCATCCTGGTTCTTTGTTAATTGTCGAGAGGTGAGTGGTTTCCCTTCCAAGTCCTGTTTCCACCGTGCTTTTGATGTCGTTGGTACCGCCCAGAAAAGCTGGCGGATTGGTGGGTTGTGATAGGGTGGGCAGTACATTGTCTTACGTCTGTCTACTGGCGGTGACCGCCACAGTGTTTGTTGCTACTGCCGTGGTGGTCGGTGTGTTAAAGTGGCTGTCTATGTTGGCGGTTTCAACCGTGGTCGTGATCCCATTTTTTTTACCGCCGGCCTGTTGGCGGTATTACCCGCCGCTTTATCACCGACCGCCAGGGTTGTAATGAGGGACTTAATCTCCTTTACTCCCATTTACAATTATTATAATCCTCTTACTCCCACTTATCCTTTATTCCTTTTTTTTTTTAAACTGGTCCAGCTCTCTGCTACTCCTGTCCTGTATATCTTCGTATTTTCTCTTCTTACCACTTTGGCACACTGTCCTCTTTCTCTACATTTACTTTTTCCACAAAAAATTATATTTTCATGGAAAAGGGATTTCATCATTCTAACTTTTCCCTAATATGATCTTTCAGCAGCCTGTTTTCTGTCAGGTTGATTTTCCTCTTTTTGGGAATTCAATATGTCTTTATTAGTTTTCAGCAATAAAATCTGCTGCAGCAAACTGTGCCATTGCAAAATATAATAAGGTTAAAGTCTTGAGGCATGCAAAGGTGTGTACTGTAAGAAAAGATTATCTTTCACATACCAACATCGCTTTTTTTACTTTTCATGCTAAATAAATGGACCATACACCCTATCTCTGTTAATAAAGTAGAGATGTACAGTTTACATACTGACTGGTTTCGAAACAGGACTGCAGTGTTTGAAAAGTTTCAGCACTCCTTCCATCATCCTTTTGTATTGCTAAAGTCGCCCTAAGTGGCCAGGGTATGCCCTGGAGTGGGTCCCTTGCTCACTGTGCCACTGGATTCAAGCTAACCTGATGCCCTGAAACCGGTTCTAGAATGCTTGTTTCCAATCCATGGAAGACATGGGCTGGAAGGGCTGGACTGTTCCCATGGGGAACAGAGTCAAGACTGATTTGCATATAGCTAGGTTCAAACTGGGGTGGCCTGGTTAGCAAAAGAACAATGGATTTAACCCAGATCTGTGACTGGGGGTGAGTGTTTGAAAAGTTTAAGAACTCTGTCCATCATCCTTTTGTGTTGCTAAAGTTGCCCTAAGTGACCCAGGGTATGCCTCGATGTGGGTCCCTTTGCTTACTGTACCACTGGATTCAAGCTAGCCTGGCTGATTAGGGGTGTTGCCCTGAAACTGATCCCAGGATGTTTGTTTCTGGGCCAGGGAGGACCTGGCCTGGCAATACCGACTGGACTGATCCCATGGGTAAAAGGGTCAAGACTGATTTGCAGATGGCTGGTTCCAAAGTGGGTTGGCATGGTGAGCAAAAGAATGATGGATTTAACCCAGAACTGTAACAGGGGGTGAGCGTTTGAAAAGTTTCAGCACTGTGTTCATCATTCTTTTGATATTAGTTTTCACAAAAGCCAATTTGTGCATCTCAATATCTCCATTGACTTACACTGTTTTATAGCTCTATTATCTTGTGGATATACATCTTTCAGTTTTCTGACCTTTATCATTTTGGCGTGCCACTATAAGAATTCTGCTGGCAATAAATGATTAGGGACTGAACTACAAACTTATCAATAAATATCAGTTTTCAGTCTACTGCTACAAGTCCCAGAAATTGTGGTGTTATTCCGACAACACTCCTTAATGGGTTAGATTCAGCCACCTAAAAGTATGCAAATACTAATATGTTCATAAATTGAAGGCCATAAATGATTGAGTTGTGGACAGGACCACAATGTGTGTTGCTAGAGCCCAGTGGTTCTTCATAACATCTATAGCAGTTTGGAGAAATACTGACATTCATGCTGAGTAAATATTTTGGAAGGTGATAGACCAACCATTTCGCAAACAGTTGCATCCTTTGAAAATGTTCTCTTTCGATGCATTCAAAATAACCTCAATATTGACTTAATTTTTACACTGTTCAATAATTTAATCTTTTTTGTTGGTCTGCATATTTTTTCAGTAGTTTATGCCATTGGCCATTGAAGCATAGTGTAAGCCTTTTATGAAAGAAACCTTTAACAGATCATATAGATTAAGGGGCATATTTACATGCCCCTTGAGCCACCGGAGCAGCCCTTTTTGTGACACTCCGGTGGCCCTGTGCACTGCTCCATATTTACAAGGTGTCACTAAGCCTTTTTTTGTGGCTTACGTCCACCCTAGTAAATATGCACCCCTCTGACATAGTTTTCTGTGGCAGAGGGGAGTGCAATGGGTGTTGCTGTGGGCGTTTCACCACAACACCCATTGGTTTTGATGCTGCCCCAGATTTACAAAAATTTGTAAATCTGTGGCAGTGCCAAAAACTAATGCCATCCCTGGGGTGGCATTAGCATGGCGCAACAAGGAGAAATACTTTTATTTGTCCTCATTTTTGCTTTTTCTATGTGTGCTGCAAAGAGAAAAACACCATACATGATTGATAATGTGCAGAAAGGTGTTTCTTCCTGCACATAAACAATCATTCCCTTCAACCCAGACACCCTTGCACTATGGTGCAAGGATGTGTGCATTAGCAGCTAAATTTAGTGCCAGCACTAGGGGAAACACAGGGGTATGCCGTATTTGTGTAAATCCAGCACATCTCTGCATTTCCAAAGTGATGCAGTGCAGCACTGCCAATTTTTCCTCAAAGCCACCACACTTCTGTGTAAAAATGCCCCAAAGTATTTCTATAAGCAATAGAGCGTCCAAGCTGCTGCACATGTTCATATGAGACCCAATAACTACACACATCTCTACTAATATTTGCCTTAATCTGATTTCAAAAATGTAGTAATGGTCTCTCTAGGAAACCTGTTAAGGTAGTAATGTCAGCATTTTGTTACAGATTAATAGACTTTTGGTCAATGAACTGAATTAGTTGGAAGCAATCAGTCTAATTGCATCTTGCAAACCTATGCATATCAAATAGCTTGTAGAAAATATTCCTACAGTGAGTTACCTCAAATAAAGATTTGTCTCATAGTTTTTTCAAGCTGCTCAGCAAACTCATTAAACAAGAAATATCATACGTTATGTCATGTTATGTTATTGATAATGTGTAATTAAGAATAGAAGTGTTTTTTATCTGATGTTATTGTCATTCGACAAACATAGTGAGCACATGAAGCAGGATAATATATTTTAAAATTAGGAAGACTAGACCTCCTTCTTCTTTAATAAAATAGAATTTCGAAGCCTTCCGTTCAGTTCATAATCTTTATTCGGCTATACCAAAAGTAAGCCATAAAAGTACATGGTGTATACAATAAAATACATAAATGATGGCACAAGAATCAAGATAAACAATTTAAATAATTAAAAATGACTAAAACATAAGTACAGATTTCATTGTATGATAAGACCTTTCCTGATGTGCATAGATTTTATAATAAAATGTGCTACCCTATAGCATATATATGGAGAACCTAAGACCAACAAGAGTTTCAGTGCTTCCTGGTCAGTTCTTATGTGGAATAGTTGAAAAACAGGTTTAAGGTAAGGCTCTAATATATTCATAGAGACTACAGAATAGAATAAAATGTAAAGTGCCTTGTTTACTCACTGTGTCACAAGGGCATCTATCTGTCTCTAGAGGACAGTGCCTAACACAAGGGTATGCTACTAGGTGGTGGGCTATCCCCAGCCTAAACCTGGTTAAAACAAACCTGTGCTGCAGGTTAGTGACCATGGAGAGATAGACGAATTTCCCTACATTAGTAGAATAGGCTAGATAAAAACCAACAGTGGATTTGGTAGATTCGTCTATCTTTCTTGTGTCCCCCTTAGCTTTTATAAATGTTTCCTAAATGGTTTTTGGGGGAAGATCAGTGCATCCTCTGGATTCTGGATAATAGATATGTTAAAAAAGGTTTTACAAGAAAGTTCAATAAAAGCTATCCAAGGAATGCTCATGACTTTATCCAGACCCAAACAATCCATTGTTAGGTTTTTATTGAAGCTAGTTACTTTCTTAGACCATATACTATGCCATAAGAGCAGGGGTCTGACCTGCAACACATCTTCCAGATATTGTGAGCCCACTTCTTGGTGTGTAGACCAGTTAGAAGCTGAGGAGGGTTGGTATAGCATACGTTTCAGGAAACTATTCTCTTCTACTTGTAGGGAAGTTATTTTAGTATGGCTCCACACCCCAGCACCATAGGCAACCGTGGAGACTACTCTGGCCCTATAAATTTCCAACATGGTATCTATGGGGCGGCTTCCTAGTTTGCTTGCGAATCTAAAAATGGCTCCTGAATTACTTCTGTGTTTGATTCTACCTGTACAAATCTGTTGATCCCATTTACCATTGCTAGCAAATAGTACCCCTAAGTAATTAAAGCAGTCTACTGTACTCATCTCCTTATTCTGGATTTGGAATCTTCTGCATTTTTTTATCTTCTTACCACAGGCCATAGTAAATGTTTTAGTTTTATTCATAATCATAACCTTGGATGTCATAAAATGTTCAAACCCACTCATCAGCTTTTGGAGCCCACGGGGGATCTGGAGATCATGACTACATCATCTGTATAGAGTAGAGCAGGTACTGGGTGACCGGCCACATATGGGGGGTCCGCCTGCAGGCCCTGCAGTTGTTTGTCTGCTCCATTGATGTATAGGGAAAACAGTAGCGGGGCAAGGACACAGCCTTGGGGGATACCTCTACCTATCTCAAAGGGGGGGGTACATTCGCCTTGTTGGCCGAAGCGTACTCTGCATGTCAGATTGTTATACAGGTCAGCCAAGAAGTTGATGATATACCTTGGGATGCCTATCTCTAATAGGGTGGACCACAGAAGTGCATGTTCGACAAGGTCAAAGGCACTACTGAGGTCAGCAAAGCATAGGTATAGGGCGCCTTTCCTAGCCTTGGTGTATTTACCTATAATTAGGTCTAGGCTAACACACTGCTCTATAGTTCCTAGACCTTTCCTAACGCCATACTGGACCGGTGACAAGATGTTATTTTCCTTCACCCAGTCCGTTAGTCTTTCCAGGATTATTCTACTATATTTTTTCAAAGACGAATCTAGCAGTGAGATTGGGCGATAGTTTTTTGGGTTTGATTTTTCCCCTTCTTGTAAATAGGTATTTTGATGGATGTGTACCAAGATGGCACAAAGTCACCAGATAGGTCCAGATTGCAAATTCTAGTCAAGATTGGGGCCCAGAGGGAAGTATTATGTTTAAAGACATCCAAGGGGACGCCGTCTGGTCCAGGAGCCTTGCCTTCTGCACCTGCCTGGATTGCAGAACGAACCTCATCTATTGTGATCTCCGGGAAGTAAGCTTGTTCCTGAGAGTCCTGTCTAGTTAGATCTAGTGGCCCGTCCCTTTCTTAAAACCTCTGTAAAATGGGTCACCCATGTTGCGCAGTCCACGCTAGTACCCAGATCTGGGGGCATCCATTCTGAGAGAAAGGGGGAGTTAATAGTTGCCCAGAACAATTTACTATTGTTGGTCTCTGTTGCCTCTGCAAGTTTAGACCATGCATCCCCCCTCAGTTCCTGTTTCCTGCGTTCTAATGTCTTCTTATAAATAGATCTCAGGGACTTAATACCTTCCGGGTCTCTATGTGAAGACTGCAGATCTAATTTAAGATTCCCCCTTTCTTTTGTGCAAGCCTGGTCAAACCACCCCTTTTTATGCAGAGGCTGTTTATGAGAAGGTTTATATGTCAGCAGCCCTTGTATATAAGCGGTAATAATCCCAAAACATTTTATTAACCTGGTGGCCTCTGTGTCCTCCTTTAAACAGTAGTCTACTTCCTGATGGCAGCCACATATAATGTCCTGTTGAATATCATCAGTCACTATGTCCCCCCATTTCCGTTTCACCCCCGTTGATCTGTATGCTTCAATCTGATTTGAGGTAGTATAGAATAAATCCTTTGGCCCCCAGAATGACAAAGGAAGAACAAACATATCATGATCACTAAGGAGAGACAGCATTGTATGTGGCGTGTCTATGCTAATAAGTGCAAAGGATGATGTGGTCGATAACTGAGGTTGATTTTGCTCCCTTGTGGGTTGGGATGATTTCATCTGAGTTACCATGCTTACGTTCTAGGAGCGTTAGCTTGTAGGTAGTGTTGGAAATGGCCCTTCTGCAGGGTTATCCCCAGACTTTTTGCCTTCTTCCTTTTCTTTTTCTGACCTCATTTTTGCTGGTTTCTAGACTCTGCGCTCTTTACCACTGCTAACCAGTGCTAAAGCGCATCTGCTCTCTCCCTTTAAACATGGTAACATTTGATCATACCCAATTGGACTATTTAATTTACCTATAAGTCCCTAGTAATGTGCACTGTATGTGCCTAGGGCCTGTAGATTAAATGCTACTAGTGGGCCTGCAGCAGTGGTTGTGCCACCCACTTAAGTAGCCCCTTAACCTGGTCTCAGGCCTGCCATTGCAAGGCCTGTGTGTGCAGTTTCACTGTCACCTCGAATTGGCATTTAAAAGTACTTGACAAGCCTAAACCTCCCCTTTCTCCACATATAAGTCACCTCTAATGTGTGCCCTAGGTAACCCCTAGAGCAGGGTGCTGTGTGGGTGAAAGGCAGGACATGTACCTGTGTAGTTTACATGTCCTGGTACTGTAAAACTCCTAAATTCGTTTTTACACTACTGTGAGGCCTGCTCCCTTCATAGGCTAACATTGGGGCTGCCCTCATACAGTATTGAAGTGGTAGCTGCTGATCTGAAAGGAGTAGGAAGGTCATATTTATGATGGCCAGAATGGTAATACCAAATCCTGCTGACTGGTGAAGTTGGATTTAATATTACTATTCTAAAAATGCCACTTTTAGAAAGTGAGCATTTCTTTGCACTTAAATCTTTCTGTGCCTTACAATCCATGTCTGGCTGGGCTTAGTTGACAGCTCCTTGTGCATTCACTCATACACACCCTAAACACAGGGTACTCAGCCTCACTTGCATACATCTGCATTTTGAATGGGTCTTCCTGGGCTGGGAGGGTGGAGGGCCTGCTCTCACACAAAGGACTGCCACACCCCCTACTGGGACCCTGGCAGACAGGATTGAACTGAAAGGGCGCCTGGTGCACTTCTTAGCCACTCTTTGAAGTCTCCCCCACTTCAAAGGCACATTTGGGTATAAAACAGGGCCTCTGCCCTACTTCATCAGACACTTGCTGGAGAAGAAACCTGAACCAGAACCTGCATCCTGCCAAGAAGAACTGCCTGGCTGCCTAAAGGACTCACCTGACTGCTTTCTACAAAGGAATGCTGCCTTGCTGTTGCCCTGCTGCCTTGCTGAACTCTTGCCTTGCTGCTGAAGTGCTCTCCAAGGGCTTGGATAGAGCTTGCCTCCTGTTCCCTGAAGTCTTAGGACCAAAAAGACTTCTCTTTTTCATTTGGATGCCTTGTGCACCGAAAAATTTGACGCACAGCTTGCTCCGCGGTGAAAAATTCACTGCACGCCGATCCGGAAAGATGCCGCTCGACGCGACGCCTGCGGTGCGGCCGGAACTTCGACGCATGGCCTCGCCTGGACAATGCCGCCTGACTCCAGAAAGGAAATCGACTCAACACCTGCCGCGAGGGAGAAGATTCCAGGCACAGCCCACCAGAACGACCTTCAGCCGGAAAACAAGCCTAGGATTCCACGCACAGACCCCGGGACATCTGGTAATCCCGCGAACCACAGAAAGAGACTGTCCGCGCGCCGGAAAACGACGCCCGACTTCATCGCGTGAATAATAACGCCGCAAGTCCGTGTGTGCAGGGGAGAAATCGACGCACACACCATTTTTCCACGTATCTGTTTTTCTGCGGCCCTTTGCTGAGATTTTCCACTTTAAACCAGGTACTTTGTGCTTGAAAGAGACTTTGTTTGCTTTTTAAAGACTTAAGACACTTTATATCACTTTTCATTGATATCTCTACAATTTCACATTGCATCTTTATTCGTTTTGACCTGCAATTATCCAGATAAATATTATATATTTTTCTAAACACTGTGTGGTGTATTTTTGTGGTGCTATATGGTGTTATTGTATGATTTATTGCACAAATACTTTACACATTGCCTTCTAAGTTAAGCCTGACTGCTCGTGCCAAGCTACCAGAGGGTGGGCACAGGATAGTTTTGGATTGTGTGTGACTTACCCTGACTAGAGTGAGGGTTCTTGCTTGGACAGGGGGTAACCTGACTGGCAACCAAAAACCCAATTTCTAACAGGTAGATAACATCAAGTTAAGGGCTTCTCCATATTCTTTATCAGAGAAATGATCATAACCTGTCCCATAAGGATTAGTAAATGCACACGAACCGGGGGAGGTACGGGTGCAGGGCTGGATATTAAAATCCCCAGCCCATATAATAATTGGGTTGGCGCCAATAGTGTTTAACAGTTTTTCCAAGTTTTGTTTCAGTGCATGAACAACCCTTGTCTAGTGTTGTCAAAGATGTTATTGTAAATGTTAATGATGACCATATCAGCCTTATTCTTGTGTCTCACCCATAGTAGTTGAAAGTGCGAGGTCTCCATCAGGGTCTTTTTGACCGCTACGGGAAGTTTATTAGAGATAAGGACCACAAGCCGCCCCTTTGCCCTCCCAGATGGGGATGGTGTGGCTAGTAGTGAGTGTGCGGTAAAACCAAGTACAAGGGTGGCTGTGGTGCACCAGGTTTCCTGGATGCAAAGCACATCTAGCTTGTTAAGGAGTGAGCCCCATTCTTCCGACATGATTTTACCTCGTAGACCCCGCACATTCCATGTAGCGAAATAATGGCGTCCAGTTATATTCCTGTCAGGGTCCTGGGCCCGTAAGTCCTCCCTACCTACATTAACTTCAAATGGGGGTGCCTCTGTGAGACCCCCCCCCCCCCAGGGTCTGTTGTGATCCCGGCCCCAGGTCCCATCGCTTCCTTGTCCTGAGGGACTAATGGGTGCATGTTAGGAGTCTGATCTGTACCATCATTAGATGGTTCTTTTATCCTCTGCTTCTTCCCCTTTTGCTCTGCAAATCCCTCTCCTCCCAGTCAGTCGTTAGCTGACAATGATGATAGTATCTGATATTTATGGCTTAGGGACATCAGAGTAGTGGGGTGTACGTTGTGAGTGTTATTGCCTGGGTATGTCGTCATAGACCTTGGTGGTATGATAGGGAGGATTTAGCATCCTGGTTGACCTGGTTGCAGATGTCTATAAAATAATCCTAATGGGGACAGTTCCGGTGAGTTACTAACTTTTGGTCAAAACGAATCCCTACACAGGATGTCCCTAGCTATACCAGGGTTTCTAAAGTTGATGATGACACAGTCCCCCTCTTGGTCTTCCCCTAGAGAGCCCACCCATCCCACTCTCCAGGTAAGTATTATCTGATTGGAGTTTCCCACTGAGAAAAGATTGTTCTGAGCTAGCCAGTGCATAACTTTGTTCTTAAGATCAGCTTGGTGCTCTGTCTGGCCAGCCCGTAAAGGGGGGACTTTTGTCATAATATTTACATAAGGACATGACTCTGGCGGTAAGTTAACAGTGGGGAACGGTTACCTTGGGTGGAGCTAGGCGGGGCTATGTTTCTGGTGGTACGTAGGGTGATGTCCTGTAGCTGGTTGTTTTGGACATGGGTGGGCATCGCTTTGGGCGTGGTCCGGTGGTCTGTTTTTATAGGCAGTATCCCGTGCTCTAGAGGTATCAGTATCTTGGGACCCCCTTAATATCCTTTGGTGGGCTGTAGCTTGACCTGCTCTTGGTTGTCCTTGCGGTATGACCTCAGTGATAGTATTTAGAATCGCTCCCTGCAGGTCAAGGGTATCTGTACCCCTTGAGACAGAAGGGTGGTCTTGGGTATTAGGGATGGTGTTCTGGACCACGGGGTTCATTAGATTGAGGGGGTTGGATAGTAGGGGGGATTTCTTACAGAAGTCCAAAATTTTCCCAATCTCTTCCTCCAGTTTGTCCAGTTTTGAGAGGATGGGTTTCAGCAGGTTATCAAGGAGGGGTGTGAGGTCTTTCCAGTCCGAGGCTACTGTATTTTCACCCAAAATAGGTCCGAAGTGGCTATCTGCCCCCCTCCTGCAGCATTTCTTTCTTTTTACGATGGGCGAGTAACAAGGGGATATGAGGTTGTTACTTGATGGGGTCAAGGGTTCTATTAAAGAGTCTCCATCCTACAGAGGCAAGGTGTTAGGTTTGGGATGGAAAACCGGTGTACGATCGTGGGGAGCCTGGTTTCCCCCTATATCTTCTCCTAAATTTATTGTTCCCAGTGACAAGCGCCTTTCCGCGAGGTCAATTTCCTTTTAAATGAACCCTACTGCTCTAACTAGGAAGGAGTCGATGGTTGTGCGCCCAGGTTCTGTGTCCACCCTTTGCCCCCCCCACCTTTCTCTTGCCCATAATGGATTTAAGCACTTCTTTAAATATATGTATGCGGACTTCATTTTTACCCAAGATCCCTTGTCTTATGGTAAGTGAGAAGGTAAGCGTGGTCTACTTAGGCATCAATCGCTGAATCAGTATACAATGGCTAAAAATGACTTTTTATGCAAACAATGTGAAATTGTACGCTTAAAATGTAGCTGATGAGAATTAACTTTTGAAAGTAATAGCAAGAGGGTGGGCCCAGCCCAGCCTCTGTCGGCCGCAGACGGGCCCGCTCTTTGCACGGTCTTTGCCCCGGGCACGCGCCTGGGCGCGTACTGCGCACGTTCCACGCAGCGGAAGCGCGGGTCCCAATTATGGCACCTTTGGCACTTCGGAGATTTGTGGACAGTGTCCTCCCTCCGTTTGAGCTGGGAGGTGTGCTTCAGCCCAGCCTTCCGCCCCTAAGTTCAGGTGCAGAGTGATGTGCGCAACAGAAGCGTGAGTCCCAATTATGGCGCCTCGGGCACTTCGGAGCGTTGTGGGCAGTGTCCTCCCTCTGTTTGAGCTGGGAGGCGTGCTTCAGCCCAGCCTTCCGCCCCGAGTACAGGTGCAGAGTGATGTGCGAAATGGAAGCGCGAGTCCCAATTATGGCACCTTTGGCACTTCGGAGCGTTGTGGGTGGTGTCCTCCCTCCGTTTGAGCTGGGAGGTATGCTTCAGCCCAGCCTTCCGCCCCGAGTCCAGATGCAGAGAGATGTGCGCAGCGGAAGCGCGAGTCCCAATGATGGCACCTTTGGCGCTTCGGAGCATTGTGGGCGATGTCCTCCCTCCGTTTGAGCTGGGAGGTGTGCTTCAGCCCAGCCTTCCACCCCTGAGTCCAGGTGCAGAGTGATGTGTGCAGCGGAAGCGCGAGTCCCAATTATGGCGCCTTTGGCGCTTTGGAGCGTTGTGGGTGGTGTCCTCCCTCGGTTTGAGCTGGGAGGTGTGCTTCAGCCCAGCCTTCCGCCCCCGAGTCCATGTGCAGAGTGATGTGCACAGCGGAAGTGCAAGTTCCTATTATGGCACGTTTGGTGCTTCGGAGCATTGTGGGCGGTGTCCTCCCTCCGTTTGAGCTGGGAGGTGTGCTTCAGCCCAGCCTTCCCCCCGAGTCCAGGTGCAAAGTCTTATTCATGGTCGTTATTTTGTCCCAGATAAAATTTAGTTAGCTCTTCAATCCTTTAACACGTTTAGCTTACAAATAAGTTGGAAGGCAAGGAAATAAGAATATGACTAATGGGAGTACTGACGTTTTTACCAGAGATGCCCTCTCCATCACTGAAATGGGAAGTGTTTTTACTTTTATAACCAGAGAAGGGTAGTTTAGATGTGCAGCTGATTATAATTTCCTAATTTCCTATAGCACTAATACTTAGGTATCACTTGGTCCTATACGAATAGCCTTTTTTAATAGCTAATGGGAGTATATCAGCAATGGTATTAAACAAAAGTGATTCGTTTTTACATTGGTTAATTTTGTAGTCTCCAGTGGTGGGAAATTTTTGCATTAGGTTAAATACAATTGTAATATTTTAATTCTTAGTTTTGAGAAATAGCACTTCATCATCCGCAACCAGTTTAAGTTTGGTTATGCATCCTGGAGTGGCTGATATTAGTCAGAAAATCATATAGCAACTACAAAAAGCTCCACAGAGTGCAAAGAATGAAGGTGACATCTGACATCTCAATGTGATCACAACTGCCTTAGCGGTGTTTACCATTATCATGGTTTACAATCTTGATGTAGAAGTGTCAGAACCTATGTGAGCATGGAGATAGAACCCAAATATCTCGATGACGAAAAGCAAACTGACTCATCTCACAAGTTTGAATGCTTTTTTTGTATCCAGCATCTCAACAGCGGCAGGTACCTCTCTAATGTTAAATAGACCTATTGCTTATACAAGGTAATCTTTATAATTGGCAAGCTCTGGAACAGGGATAAAAACATTCTGATCAGGTTGATTAAGTATGACAGCCTCTTTAGAAATACTAATAGAAAGAACTTTTGTTAATATCTTGTGTTCATTATTAAGAAATGTAATTGGCTAATATGATACTCGGTTCTCCTTTGACTTATCAGGTGGAGAGATATTTATCACAATTCTGAATAGAAATGAGGATGCAAATTTTCTGTCCTCGAAAAATTATTTTACTATTTACTAAGAAGTGTCTTTGATCCATTTTTGAAGGTTTAAAAAAATGTTTCCTAGTGAACCGTCTTCTCCACAAGATTTTGCTTTTGAGAAGACATTATTTAATGTTCACCTTCTTTCTTGGAAGTTAGAAGTGTTAATTGTACTGCAGATTCACTGGGAAGACATCACAAGGGAGGTGAGAAATCATTAAATACACCTTACCTGTACTTTCCTTCCCTTGCTAGCGACTGTGTTAGTGATGCAGCATCAACAGGTATATGACAGGTAGTAGGGTCGCATCGTTTTTTTCCATGCAGTTTCTTTCCACATCGAATCTGCTGGACAACTTACCTATGGATTCTCCTTCCTAATACCCTTTCTGGCCTATGGTGCGGGCATTTACTGTTTCTTTCATATAATAAAGCTCTTCCAACGTGTTTCTTTCCTGTTCTTGTTTCTCATTGTCAACTTTGGCATGCCATATGTAGGAGACACTCTTCATATTTAATTTGAGAACCACGAGGACTGCTCACCTTTGTGTTCATTTTTATTTTTAAATGTAATTTGCCCGTGTAGTGCAGCCTTCAACATGGCCCCGACTATGGAACATCTGGCTGTGTCCGTGGTATGATCAAAAAAATCTGTAATCTATTTTTGTATGTTTTTAACCCACCTCCAATCTATAGGAAGTAATTTGTTAAAATCCTAAAACAAATATTTCTAACACTAAAGTCTAGCTGTATGTTCCCAAAAATTATTGGGGAGTCTGGACATTGAAGAAAGTTCAAATCTCCATTAATGAATAACTCTCCTTTAACAGAGGATAATGAAACCATTATGTCATTTAATGGTTCGGCATCCCCTTCTGTTGAACCTTAGAGACACACAGTTGTAAAGGCTTTGCTCTCTGTTGGGAAGGTCACTTTTACTTAACACCTTTTTGGGTCAAAAGCTGTGTATAATTCATTTTGTTTGCTATTTCTGCAGAGATATAACAACTCTGATTGACCTGACTACACCTATTGATTTTGACTTGTGAAACTGGCTCTCTCATAGAAGGTTGTTGAAGGTTTGTGATTGTTTAGCCATGCTCAGGCAGTTTTTCTCTTAAGCACATTATTTAACCCACTGGCATTATACCAAATCGTTATTAAGCATTGCATTTCAAGCAGCTGCGGATAAGTTGGTAAATGGCAGCCATATTGGCTGAGGTTGACTGAAGGAATCAGGCAGGACGATATGGACAGAACATTTTTCAGATGTAAAAGAAACCAGTATTGGTGAGGGCACATGTGCAATGCAAAGTGATTAGAAGATGATACACTTCTGAATAGGAAGCCAATGTAAATCTCTGAGATGTGAAGAGACGAAAAAGTGAGAATGGGAATTCAATATATGGTGAGTTGAACAATTTGAAATTGCTGAAGCAGATAAGCTGGAATTCCTAGATGCAGAGAGTTACCATAGACCAGAGACGAGATGATAAGGGCCTGGGCCACAGTCCTGCCCAATGAGATGGGAAAAAAAATATTCACTTTCCCATGAAATCTGAGTACAGAAGAGTGAGCAGCAGAAACCTGGCAAACCAGAAAGCAAAACATGAGTTTACGATCAAATACAAATCCAAGGTTTCTAGGAAAGCTTGTAGGAATTGTATTATAGCCGGCTCAAAGGGCCGTCATGTGGATGACCAGATGGACATCTTGTTGCCAAATATTAAAGCCCACAGTTTTGCGCCTCCTCAATTTGAAACAATTAGTAGACATGTGCACGGAATTTCTTTTGTGTGAAAGAGATGTTGTTCGAGATGGAGGAAGTGATTTGGTTGTCATCAACTTATGACATGATCCCAAATTCAAATGAAAGAATCAAATAGGCTAAAAGGGTGGTAGCGCTGTTGAACAATGTAGAGCTAAGGGTTGAGCTCTGTGGACCATTGCAGTTAATAGAAACCTTAGAGTAGCAAATAAGGAAGTACAGAGACCGAGTGAAATCCTGCAGAAAGAAAAGAGCAAAACCATTTCAAGGCACACTTACCTATGCATAGAAAAGACTGGAAAATAATAGAGTGAGATAAAGTATTGAAGGCTGTGGAGAAACCAAGCGCCCGGGAGTAAGATTTGCCTTGGTCCAAAATCAACCTTCGCTCATTTGATGCAGATAGAAGAGTCGATTCGCTACTGTGAGATGATGGAAAGCCAGAATGGATGGGACCACCAAGTGAGTTACATGACAGATAGCTGGAGAACTACTGATTTACTGCCTTTCCCTCACGTTTAGAAAGGAAAGGCAGCAGGGGGTGGGCTGATAGTTTCTCAGTACTGTAGGATATGAAGTACCTTTAAGAGCAGGATAACAATAGCATGTTATGGACAACCAGAACCTTAACACATTAGAATTGTACAAAGATTGGCTAAAGATGGGGAAATACAGGCCACAGCAGTTACCTGTTTTTATGGGTGACAGCAGGGAACCTTACGTGCCTTCCCTACTGGATAGAGAGAAGTAATGGCATGTCTGTGTGTACTTTATGGACATTCTGAAAAGTCTGTGAGAATAGACTCATGGTCTCATGGTAGCAGGACACAACACAAAAGTCATTTAGGACACTGGGAGATTCCTCTAACTCTGCACTTGAAATGACTCTCATAACAGACTGTAAAAGAAGGGAAAACACCTGCGGAAAACCCTTCATCCGCAATATTTATAATAAAGGCCAAAGCGGGTAATATGATTCACATCATGCTGGCTTCTTGGAAATCAATGATACAATGTTAGCATTTTTAATCCACCTCTGGAGTCTTCATCTGACCATTTCTTCACACATGCTCGCTCTCCTGGGTCTTCTGATTACATCTCTTGGGGTGACCAGAATTAGCAGTACTCGTTTTGAGCAGCTCGTTACTCCATTCAGATACTCGAAATGAATATTAAACTTTTTATTTCATGTGATTTTAATGAGCTTGCTTACCTCACATAATTCTGTTGGTTGTCATTTTAGAGGTGATCTGTCTTCAATTAGTGAATATAGTGTTATGTCCAGTGGCGGCTCCTCCGCTATGGCGGAGGAGCGTCGATCCCAGCAAGCAGCAGCAGCTGCAAATCTTTAACAATAAAATGATAATAAACCATGTTTGTTATCATTTTATTGTTAAAGGGGCAAGGCCATGGGGCATGACAGGGACAGAAAGGGAGTGCACAACACTCCCCTCGGTGTGCATGTGTATTTGGCCAGCTGTCTCGGGATAGCCAAACACACAGGCCCACTGAGCTCTCTCCAACCTGGCACTGTGTTGCTGGCTTGGAGACCGCAGACAGAGGTTCCCAGGGCACTCCAGCCAATCCTAACACTTCTTTCATGCTGCCAGCAGCATTAGGATTGGCCGCAGGACAGGGTGGGAGCCTGTGCCTGCAAGTGGAGCCAGCAAAGTGGCGTGGCGGTTCACATTAAGGTAAGTTTTTTTTTTCCATTTAATGTTGCCTGATTTGTTTTGTGTCTCCCTACCCTCACTCCCAGCCGTGACTGGTTATGTCGTCCTGGGTGGTTTACTCCACCCTAGTTCAACATATTTATTTACTCTGTCCTGAGATTATGGTCAGGAATAAAACGAGTGATACGTGCAGAAGCCACTACCAAAACCCCCTTGGGTGCATTGAAGGGTGTGTTGAACCACCTGTGACAACATTACAGGATACATAATGGAGTCAGAATTTCAATGGACAACTTCAATAAATTGTCATTTCACTTAAGCTGTGGTTATTTTATTTTTAATTCCTTAGGTAATATCACTGTCTCTAATATGAGTGATTTGTGCAATGTACAAGATGCTGGTGCAGCGTAGGATTCAACATGCTGCTGGTACTTGCTGTACCTTGCTAAAGTCTTGCTGAAGAGTGTGCCCCTGATCTGAATTTGCCGATCCTCCCCCCTCTTATGCTTGTCAATGTTCAGCCTTTCGTGCAGCATATCTGGTGTTTCTGAAGCATGAGTATTACCTGTGGACATTGGACCTATACCCACTTCTGACTTGGTTCATTTGCCACATGTTCATCATCATAAATATTAGTACAAGATGTTCTTGAGGCATTGTTGGCTGGTCGTGGACTTAGAAAGGCGGACCCGGTAGATTTATAGGAATCTCAGCACCAACTCCCAGGGTCTGTGTCTGAATTCGTTGTTGCACAATCTAACAGAACTCTGTGGACTGGTTAATTACTTTGGCTTTTTGCTAGATTTGATACCACTCTTCCTATATTTAGGTTGTAGTGGCTTCTTAAAATTGTTTTCCTGGTATTTGTTTGTTACTAGGAATGATAAAAGTGGCAAAGTGTGACCTTTAATTATGTGCAGAAATGTGCACTTATGAATATACCTTGTAATTCCTTGCGCCACTCAGAATGACGCATAAGGCATGTCTTTGGTTGCTTCCCCAATCAGCTTACTTGACTCAGAGGTTGCCAGAACATTCCGCCAGTCTCCAAGTATTGGGACCCCATCAGTCAATATATGAGCGGATTTGATTCACTGATCTATTTTCATCCGAAACGAACCGCTTCGCCATCTGGACGAATAGCTGTGAATTACATGCTATTGGCCCTACTCTGAATGCTCTTCCAAGGGAAATGATGCATTTTATTCAATGTTTTAAATTATATGATCACGACGTTTCTGACGCACTGAAGGCTAGTAAACTATAGTGGGACTAATAAAAACTGTAAACATAGGGAATACCTTGCTTTCCTTGGGTGCCTGGTATCTGTTGCCCCGAAACGTTTACATTGAGGTTGGGTTATTTCCAGATCTCAAGTAACTCTTTGGGAACGCAGGACTTAATCTGAAGCAATAGCTCAGGTGGGGGATTTAGACATGCCGACCAAAGTATTGATGTGAACATTTTATGGCAGAGAAGCAAGAAAGAGTGCCTGGAGAACCTTTGCAAGAAATGCAAAGTGCATTCTTTTGGGATGCAAGTCCCTAGCATCAGCAGGACTGACACTAATGTTTGTGTCAATATTTTTCTACCTAAGATGTATGTATCAGATGTATAAAATAGAAACTTTAGCTACAAAGCAAATGCACTCTAAACGGAGCTTAACAATAAATGTGGAAGGAATGTCCTACCCCACTGAGCTAGATTGTGGAATAGAGTTAGGAAACTCATATAGTTCAACTACAGTGGGGGACGATAGAGGTTCACTTTGTTTCACTATTTTGGAGAATGTACCATCTTTTACCTTCTGCTATGTATAGGACTCGTATGATGTTTGGTAATGCATAGGGGAAAATGATCACGTTTGTGGCAATAAGGTGAGGGGCTTAGACTGTACTCGTAATTCAACATATTTCAAAGTGTTCTTGCATTATGCCAGTGGAAGGAAATAGACAGAGGGGAAACGAGTAGGAAAAGGCATGGCTGGAACAGATGGAGAACAAAAAGTATCAACCAGTCTCTTCTTTTTAGGTGGAGGAGACTATCATGAAGAGTCAGCTGTGCCACCAAGGAAAATTAAGTGCCTTCTCTGGTGGTTAGCAGAGAACCTTTGCAGGATCATAATTTTTAGGGTAGCTCCCTAGTTCTCAAGAGAGATAAAAAATAATCTTAGACTTGAGGATATGACAACAAATTGGAAAAGTAGTCTTCTGATTGACTAAACTATTGCACTTCCTGACCAGGCATGTGATCCACAGCAGATGCATAACAGGAAGTAATGGCCAACATGTTGGGCAAGATGCCAACCTATTGATGTAATCGCAACTGAAATTAGAACATCAGGGTGGCTAATCTTCTTCAATATCAGGCAAACAATATCAAGGGCTATGGGCATTTGACAATGTATGTTGCATTGAGTCCCTGTACTCATGAGATCTCATGAAATAGGTGGCTTTACACTCCATAGCCTTTGCCTGCACCAAGCAGGAGGGCTTGATAACTATGGAGGAACAACTGCCACAACCACAAAGAATATTTTGCTAAAGTGTTTTTTGTGAGGGCACCCTCACAAGAAGGCCAGGTCGGCAAACCTCAGTCACAGAGGTGGAGAGTAATTTACCACACAGCGGTATGCACAAGGGTGGGTGATTGCTTGACTTCTCAGTACATCAAGAAGGTGTCTTATTGCCCAGAACCAGAGACTTGCTTGATCCTATATTTCAAAGACAGACCAGGGCCAACCCTTTCAGATGAAGAGCTGGACTCCAGCCAACAACTCAACAGGCTCTAGAGGTGTAAGGCAATTCAATTCGAGGAAGTTTCCACTGCAGTCCAAGGAATGCCAATTCCTTTGAACTTAGAGATAAGATGAGGTTGGAACAAGTCTGCTTTTATGCTTTACTAATGGTGAAGTGCACTCCATACACGTGGCTTCTAGATTTCACAAAAAAAGATTGTGATAGAATGGCATTGAAAAGGGCACTATTTTGGAAATAGCCACCTGTTCATTGTATAAAAGAAGTGGAAATGATCAGGTTGTGTCCACCTGTTTTATAGTTAGGGATGCAGTCCCAGGAGAGAAAGAACTTCTAACAGCTTGAGCATGTCCGTGGGTGGAAACAATTAAGGATCATATTTATACTTTTTTAGCGCCACATTTGCATAGTTTTTCGACGCAAAATCGGAGCAAACCTACAAAATACAATTGTATTTTGGAAGTTTGTGCTGCTTTTGCGTCAAAAAATGACGCAAATGCGGCTCTAAAAAATTATAATTATGGGCCTAAATGCTTTGACACAGTTGATTAAAGAGAACAGCTGAGTTGATAGTACTGAATAGCTGAGGCAGGGAGAAAGTTTTTGCTTGATTAAGGCACTATGACAAAGGTCAAAAGGCCTTACACCATGGTTATGTGTTTGAGCTATCCCTGAATAGGCAACATCTGCAAGGTAGCCAGGCTGACATGATCAATCTAGTCTAGTTCAGGAAAATAGGTATCCATGTTTTGCAGCAGTTAGGGAACACTGCTAGGGGTCTTATACTATCTAAGGTAAACAGTGCTTCATTATTTATTCATATAATGTTGCTACCTAGCAATGCAGCAGGAATGAGAACCTTTTCAAACTTCAGCATACATATCAAATAGTGAACATGGACAACACACATTGAAACCAAGAGGAATTAGACAAGTTGTAGACTTGAAGCACTTAAGGAGATCTGAATTTATACAAATTTGGTTAGAGCTATCATATATTATAGTTGGGCAGAAACCAGTTAATGCCTGAAGAATGGATGAGTGCTAAAGTGCTTCCTGGATCCAGGAATGGTGGACTGACTTTATTTGTTCCTGCAATGGTGTAGGATCACTTCTATTTGACTGATTTTTTTAATCTATCTGAGAGACTCAATTAGGAGAAAATTATAATTTCTGAGATCCTTTCTTTTCCCTGAGATTGGGAGTAGTTCAGAGAGCTATTGAGGTTTTGTTCTGATCAATTTGCTTGTAAGCAAAACAGCACAGGCTGAATGCAATCTTTGTGCTCAAAGGAAACTAATGAGGTTAATAGAGAATGCGGATGATGATTTCGAACTTGTATGAAGTGATGATTAGTCTGACCTCTGAGTAAAGGATTGCTTTAAGTGGTGCTAAGGACACCCGGCATGAACACCTACTTTCAGGAGGACAGTTGACATTAGATATTAAAATTCTTAAGGTAGCATAGAAAACTTTTGCTGATTTGGCCACTGTTAGAAATGGGGTCTTTGGTTGGCAGTCAGGTTACCCCCTGTCCAAGCAAGGACCCTCACAGTAGTCAGGGTAAAGGAGAATCACACTCAGTTAATGCCTGCTCACCTCCTTGGTAGCTTGGCACGAGCAGGTAGGCTTCACTTCAGAGACCAGGTGTAAAGTATTTGTAGCAACACACAGTAATATAGTAAAAAAAACACTAAATGACTTGACACAGGTTGAGAATAATATCCAATATTTATCTAAACAAAACAATTCCAAAACAACAAAAAACCGACATACACAAGTCAAGTTATGAATTTTTAAAGATTAAACTAAAAAAATAGCTTAGGTGAGGTGATAACACGGCATCGTGATGGAGTCGTTCCCAACAATCTGACGCCAATGGTGCCGGGTATGGAGTCAGGCAGACCACCAGGTACGGTACCTTAGTAAACTGTGAGAAGAGGTCACTGTGCGAAGTCGGGGATTGCGGCGTCGCTGGGTCCGGGGTGGCGTCAGTTCCAGTGCTGCAGGGCGAAGAAGCAGAGGCGTCACGAAGAGTCATCGGGTCCTTGCTGCGGATCAGTGGACGTGAGGTGGCGTCGGTGCGAAGCATTGAATCCGCACACTTCGGGCAGCATCGGTCACTACGTGGTGTGGCGACTTTCACGAAGTCGCGGACTTTGGCGGGGCTGCAGCAATGTCGGGCCTGCGAGGGTAGTCGTGCTCCAGCGAGGACCAAGGAGTATGTTGCAGGCTGCATCACAGGATTCGGCAGCGGCGTCGGTCGGGAGTCGTCCAAAGTGCTTTTTCTTGGATTTTCATCAGCTTCTCCCTTCAAGGCCCCAGGGACTGGATAGGGCACCACTTGTAAGGGCAGGAGTCTCAGCAGAGATTCCAGGTGCTGGTAAGGGAAGTCTTTGATGGCCCTGAGACTTCAGAACAGGGTGAAAGCACAGTCCAAGCCCATGGAGATTCTTCTGAAGCAGGAATATACCACAAAGTCCAGTCTTTGTCCCCTTTCACAGGCAGAAGCAACAAGTGCAGGATAGCTCCACAAAGCACAGTCACAGGCAGGGCAGCACTTCTCCTCAGCTCTTCAGCTCTTCTCCTTGGAAGAGGTTCCTCTTGATTCCAGAAGTGGTCTAATTTTCAGGGGTTTTGGGTGCTCTTCTTATACCCCTTTCTGCCTTTACAGTAGCCCTACTTCAAAGGAAAGTCTCTCTTGATTGTGCGATCCTGTCTTGCCCAGATTAGGCCCCAGACACACACCAGGGGGTTGGAGACTGCATTGTGTGAGGGCAGGCACAGCCTTTTCAGGTGTAAGTGACCACTCTTCCCCTCCCTCCTAGCACAGATGGCTCATCAGGGTATGCAGGCTTCACCCCAGCTCCCTTTGTGTCACTGTCTAGAGAGAGGTGCAAACAGACCAACTGTCAAACTGACCCAGACAGGGAATCCACAAACAGGTAGAGTCACAGAATGGTTTATGCAAGAAAACGCCTACTTTCTAAAAGTGGCATTTGCAAACACACTATCTAAAAACCAACTTCACTAAAATATGTATTTTTTAATTGTGAGCTCAGAAATCCTAAACTCCACATTTCCATCTGCTCCCTACGGGAATCTGCACTTTAATAATATTTAAAGGCAGCCCTCATGTTAACCTATGAGAGATAGGCCTTACAACAGTGAAAAACGAATTTGGCAGTATTTCACTGTTATGACATGTAAAACACATAAGTACATGTCCCACCTTTCACATACACTGCACCCTGCCCATGGGGCTACCAAGAGCCTACCTTAGGGGTGCCTTACATGTATAAAAAGGGATGGTTTAGGCCTGGAAAGTGGGTACACCTGCCTAGTCGAATTGGCATTTTAAAACTGTACACACAGACTCTTCAGTGGCAGGTCTGAGCAATGGTTACAGAGCTACTTATGTGGGTGGCACAACCAGTGGTGCAGGTCCACTAGTAGCATTTGATTTACAAGACCTGGGCACCTCTAGTGCACTGTACTAGGAACTTACATGTAAATCAAATATGCCAATCATGGAAAGTCAATTACACATATATTTTACATAGGGGCACTTGCACTTTAGCACTGGATAGCAGTGGTGAAGTGCCCAAAGTAAAAGAAACAGCAAAAACAGAGTCCAGCCCACATCAACAACCTGGGAAACAGAGGCAAAAAGTTAGGGGAGACCAAGCCAAAGATACCAAGTCTAACAGCCACATTGTTGATGTATCATATGATGTTAAAGTGGATTCCAGGACAAAAGGAGTTACTGTGGGAAAAATAAGCAAGAAAGGCTACCATCAAGAAAATTAAACTTGTCATATTTATGTAAGGTACTCTTTATGTTTTGACATACCATAGGGCTAGAAAGTCTCATTACCTGCCAGCAAGAACTGAGATTTATTATGTTGAACTTTAGGTAGGTTATATATGACAAGGTATTGATGGAAAGCGGCAGCTTCAAAATTATGAACAATGATGCATAACAAGTAGGGCCAGTGGTTCCTTTACTTACATTTTGAATGACAAGGTGAAGCACTGTATCAGAAATGCAAAGGTAAGTAAAAGTCTGGGGCATCCCACTATACTGCACTCTGTTAGATTATAAATATACTAGAATAGTCCCCATTGGCATCTGAAAAGTATCAGTACCATCAGGTAATGGGGAAAATTGTTGTGTGACATCATGCTCTCACCACACTGCAGTTGAGCTTAGAACAGCCTGCAGTGTTAGTTGGGATAGGGTTATTGTGCTTTAAAGATGAAGGGCCATATGTGTCAAGCTCCCGGTTTGCATTTCTTAAATAGCGAATTTTAAGAAATCACTATTTAAGAAATGCAAAAGCGGATGTAACAAAATTGTGAGTCGGAAATAGCGATTTCTTAAAATTCGCAAACACAATTTGCGAGTTGCAAATACCGGATCGTAAAAAAATTGCGAAACAGTATTTGAAAATTGCAAATTGCAAAAATGGCAAACCGGAACAGCCTGATGACATCACAACCAGTAAGTGAGTCAGCCCCTGCCGTTTCCAGGAGCCACACCCACAGGAGCAAGCAGAGAAGCACAGCCCAGCACCTGGGAGGCAGCCTTGTGATCCAGTCAGGACCAAAGAGCAACATGGCCAATGATGGGAATGTGAAGGAGAAAGGAGAGGAAGCTCAAATTCAGTGAGCAGGAATTGGAGGTGCTTACTAAGGAGGTGGTCGGGAACCACGACAAACTGTTTGGGAAGAACTCACTTCAGGTACCTGAAAGTGAGAAGAGGAAACTGTGGTCAGACATCCGGACCAAAATATGCGCTGTGGGTGTTGTGCAGCGCTATGTTGAGGAGATACGCAAGCAATGGTACTACTTGCGTTCCCGTTCCAAAGAGAGGATAGCCAGCAGGCTAACGGAGGCCTGGAGAACCGGAGGAGGACCACCCACCCAGACAACGTCCACACCAATGGAAGACATGGTGGAGTCCACACTGTTTCCTGAAGCTGTCAGTGGTGTCACCGACATTGACACCTCAGGGACACCCAGCACCAGCAAAGGTAAGGGCAGTAATGATGTGTATCTCCATATGTCCATGTACAAATACCCCCTAGAAATTAGCTATTAGCTCGATGCAGCATGATAAGTAGTCCATGCCACATCTTACTTACAACGCAACAATGCCTTATATGAGTGGTAGTCCACACCCCTAAAGTGAAAATACCACATAAATGGCAAGATAGTGTTCAGCTATTTGAAGAAACAACACAAAAGACTCATACTGATACGATGTTAGTGTATATTTAATACTATTATGCAACATTTTGTGAAATATTTATAAATGACATGCTGCAAATTGTCGTTGTAGATGTCCCGGGCCCTGCCGCAGCAGAAGGTGGAAATGTGGGGGATAGCGAAACACAGCCATAGTCTGACTCAAACACCAGTGAGTCCTTCATTATTGCACCAACTAGATGCAGGGCAAGAGTGTTAACTCTCCCAGATTATAACCTGGACTCTGATGAAATGCCGGATGAAGTACTCACACCACCCCCAGAGGCTAGATTCACAGGAAGTCAGCAGTCCCTGCCCCAGCGTCAGTCAACTCCCCTCAGGAGGCACCACGATGCAGGCAGACAGTGCACTGATGAAGGAGAGGGCGCATCAGTTTTTGGCGGCCTTGAAGCTTGCATGCTGAAAGTGCAGCGCCTGCAATGCAAACACATGAGGTCAACGCACAGGCCGTTGGTGTCTCACAATGACAACATGGGAGTACTGCACAAGCAGTTGGATGCACTCAATGAGAACATGGGATCAATGCACAAGCAGTTGGAGTCTCTGAATGAAAACATGTGCAAGCTGCATGAGGGACAGCAAACAGCAGCAGAAAACACAAAGGAGATGACAAACGCCATTAGTGAACTCTGCACTGAGATTCAGCAGGAGCGTGTCAGCCACCATAGGTGCCATCACCAATTGATGGGCAGGTTGGATGGCTTCTGCAGATTGGTCAATCGGCTCTCTAGCTCAACTGCCTTCATATCACGATGTGCTGTGCGCATACAGGTGGAGATGGCACCTTGCAGTCTGGAAGTTGTGCAGGGATTGGTGCAAATCACCAATGTTCTGGATGCAATGCAGACAGCAGGGAGTGCTACAAACATTGAAGTGGGTGGTGGGGATAGTGTGGAGTTCTCTAACCCCAGCAGTCTCACAGCCCCTGTGATGGATCCTAGGCATCACAGTACCAGACACAGTACTGTCTTGGAACCCACTACAAGAGGTGCCTGCGAGGCCACTGAGCACTCAAGTGGGGTGCGTGGACGTAGGAAGTAATGTTGAGGGGTACAGGGGACTAACTTAACATGTAGCAATACAGTTATACTATGATGCTAATAGTGTGACAATGTTACTCGCACCTGTTTGTCTATAGTGCATAACTATGTACTATTCACACATATGTTACCTAAAGTCAAGGTAATAAAGATACTACCTACAGCAATACATATAAGTGACGTAATATTGTCATTACTTACATCAGAAATGGTTGCGCGTAATGTAAGCACGTCTTTGTCTGCCCTCTGCTGCACTGCTCCTGTCTACTGGGTGAAGGGGTAGTAAGAGATCACCATCCTCATCTGAGTCCGGCTCGGTGAGCTCCACAGGTATGTCCCTTGTTGTTGCATTGTTGTGCAACATAGCACATGTAGCCACGATTTTGCAGGTTGTTTCAGGGCTATATTGTAGTGCACCACCACTCTTGTGGATGCACCTGAAGCAGCTCTTCAGCAGTCTGAAGGTCCTCTCCAAAACACTGCGGGTTGTCCTGTGAGCAGCATTGTAACTCCTCTTGTATACTGTTGCAAGACTCAGGTAGTTCATCAGTATGAAGGACCGCACTGTATAGGCACTGTCTCCTGGAATGAAATGAGAGTGAAATGAGTACTTGTTATATCTTACGTCATGTTTACATCAATGCAACATTGTCAACTATTACATTACCCAGTAGATATCCTTCGCCAAACTCCCCAGCTAGGAGTCTTGTGTAAATTCCACTGAGACGAAAGATGTAGGAGTCATGTGTGCTACCTGGATATCTGGCCACGAGATCGGTTATGATGTTGGAGGCATTGCTAATTACTTGTATGTTCAAGAATTGTGAATTTTTACAGTTCCGATAAACATACTCTGCGGCCGATGGTGGACAGATCATGTGTCCCATCAATGGCACCTATGACATGTGGGTATTGGGCAATCTGGTAGAAATCGATTTTTGTTTGTTGTAATTCCTGTGGGGTATTGGGGAATCTTATGTGCTGTTGAATTTTGCTCAACATGGCATTGGGAAATGCATTGAAAAATCGAATCGTGAGAGGGCACTCTGTGAGACCCCTCCTGCATCTGCTATAACCCCTTGATAGCTCCCTGAGGCTAATAGGTGCAGGGAGCATAATACCTGCACATGGGTGTGTATACTATTGGTCCTGTGTGTTCTGCGCTGCAATATGGGTTGTAGATCAGCTATCAGGTCAAGTATCATGGCTGAGCTTAACCTGTACTTCTCATAGATCTCCTCCTCTGTCTGGTCAAAAAGGGGTATGCACACTCTAAAAATGCGCCCCTGTCTCCTGCTCCCTCTCCTCAAACCTGCCAGGATCCTCATCCTCCTCACGATCACGTAGAGTGCAGTCATTGTTCAAAAGGGCTGAGTCATTCTGGCCCTCTTTATATTGGTTGCACCTGGTTACCACCTGATTTCAATTTGTGGTAAATTGCATGTGCAAAAGGCCATTCTGCGAATATTCGCTATTCGTGATTTTTTGGTGCATAGCATTGCGAGACGGAATTTGCGTGTCGCAAACTGCGTCTCGCAAATAGCGACATGAATTTGTGGATCACTATCTTCAAATCGCAAATCTAGGTCACAATTTGCGTTCCGCAGAAAGCGATTCACTAAATCAAGTCACTATGTGCGATACGCAGTTTGCAACACGCAAATTCGTTTCACAAGGAATCGCTAATTTAGCGATTCCTTATATTTGCACTGCGAATGCCTTTCATACATTGTGAAACGTATTTTTGCATTCACAAATGGCCGAATTTTGTGATTCGCACCATTTACGAATGCGAAAAAGTTTGATACCTCTGGCCCTATGTGAGCTTCACAATGGCAGTAATACCTGGAGATCCTTTCTGCATGCCAGATAAATGCCTTTAATAGGCAGAATCTCATCCTTATGGCTTAAACTACTTTCCTCCAGATACAGCATGAGGTCTCCATGGCTGATAGTGCAAGGTTATGGGGAGCCTTGCTAAGCTGACTGAGGCCACTCATGACATAGAGCAACCAGTGAAGGCAATTGGCAAACTCTGGCCATCAACAGCAGCAGTCAAAGCACATGATACTAGCAACAGCACAGTGGGTGTCTGGCGTTTCTGCCAGTTATTCTTCAGCAACTCTAGAAGGCTCTGGAGCTGGTTCTCATCAGGAGCCAAGGTGCTAAGATACCTGGTCTCATAGCAATAACGTGTTAAAACTCTGCCCAGGACTCATCATCTGTGCTTGAAGAAAGACTGTGCATGTTTTAGATTCTGTAATTGCATTTACGTAGGGAAATGCTACATGATCAGATAGAGGCATTGTATGGCACATTTGGTGGTGGAGCTGCAGAACCAAGCAAAGGGAAAATGATATATCCTTTCCTTGAGCTTCATCTCTGCCTGTATTGCCTTTACCATGATTCTGAAGGGTGAGGTGTGGTCAATTTTGTTGCAAAGCGAGCCCTTTATACATGGTCACCCTGAGTTTTTCATTTTTTTTTTAACTCATCTGTTGGTAATCTTGAACTTTCAAAATTGCACACTGCTATCCAGTGCCCAGTGATTGTGCTCTGACCCATAACATATGTTGAAATTGACTGATTGGCACATTTAACTTTCTTATAAGGCCAGAGTATAGGGTGCAGAAATACACCTGTGGAAGGGGAGGTTAAATGCCACATGTGGGCTGCAGCATCTACTGTGCCATCTATTACATTGGCACTGAACACATGGCTACAGACCTACCATATATAGCCTGACTGCTTTAGAGTAAACCCTGAAGTGCAACCTGTCAAAATGACCATTTCTGACAAGTAAATGCCTCCCTTTTAATTATTAGTATGTCACCCCAAAGTAGGCCCTGTGGTCCACAAGGTAAGGCGCATGACATTTAAAACTGAGGCATGTAGAAAATGAATATTATCATGTCCCATAGTGACAACAACCCCAACAGCTATTTTCACTTTGGCGGTAACAGCTGCCCTATGCAGAAAACTAGAGTGCATATTAAAATAGTAGTATTGCTAGCTTGGGAATGAGACCATCTAGAAAAAATAATTATACAGCTATTTTCATAGTTATTAAAAGTCTGTTTTAGTGGTGAAACTGGATTATGAAAAAAATTAACTTTTAGAAAATTACAATTTCCCTGCCTGAGTCTTCAGGAGGCAAATTAACATTGACCTCTGACAGCTAATCAGTTTAATTGACAGATTAACATGAATGGGTAGGAATGACTTCTCTGAGATCAGTAGAATATTCATGGTGGGGATTGTCGGCATCCTGTTGGCACACAAGTGTCACGTTCTGCCTGACAGGTCTATCTGAGGCACATGTAAATCTCTTGTGCCCTTGAAAGGGCTCAAACAGGATAAAAACTCAATTCTTGTGTATCCCCTCTCTGGCTGCTGAAGAACCCCGTTTTTTCCACACTAGATTTCTGTCCCCTGTTTTGTTGTGTTTGACCAGGGCCTACTTCAAACTAATTGAATTGTAATGCTAGATGTGAAAGGACACTGGTGATTTCTATAGGACCCTCTCATTTACACCCCCAGCACTTAGAGACCAAGTTTAGTGTGGGTGAAGACTGCAGTAGACCTGGGCAGAACTCACGGAGTTTCACATAAAAAAGTTCCACGAATAGGCAGAATTCAGGCATGTTGCATTGCTCGCGATGATTTTTAGTGCCAGGAGTTTGTTCCGCACTGTAAAATCAGCACGAACTGCACTACGGTGTATGCCAGAGGGTGCAGCTTCTTTTTGCCACTCGAGCAGATTTTCTACTCAAGTGGGCAGCTTTCTCAACGCTAGCCATCACAACCATTGAGACTTGCGGTGACTGCCTGCATTGAGAAATCTCACAGTGAAACATTCAAGCACCAGAATATCATGCCAGGGGAAACAAATTCTTGTTCGCACTCACCAACTTAATGTTAATTTTGGAGCGTGTGAGTGAGAAAAAACTCCACAGGTGGCAGAGTTTTGCTGTTACTCCCCACTCTAAGTAGAACGTGGAGTGGGCAAAACTCCACGACCCCTGCCGGCGGAGCAAAATTTTTCACCCACTCCTAGACTGTAGCCATCTTGGCAATGACCTGGCACATGACATTTTGAGCCTTTTTGAAGTAAGGCACAGGAAGTACTAAATAAGTAGGTAGTAACAGGGACATCTTAAGCATTTTGGGGGCCATGGGCCAAACATAATTTGGGGGCCCCTGTTCTGAACAACTTTAAATTAATGATCCAATTTTAGCTTTTTCATGTTCTCTTTGAACAGGTCCATGACACTGCACAGACACACTAGTCCATATTCTAAATGTGTTTCCATCTAATATTCACTGATAGTTATGTGTGTTTTCAATATTTTAATATTGCAGCAGCTCACTCATATTATTACAACTAATCTTGGCGAACCACTGCCATTTCTCTCATGTGAGGTCCTATTTCGATCTAAAAGGAAGTTTTTTATGGACATTGCATGGTGTTGAAAAACATAAACACAACATTTCTCTGCATAATGTCTGTTAAAGACTCTGCCATATCACCCATAATAAAACTAAACTAAAAGAAGGTGGTATTTAAAACAACATGTGTCTAACAATCATTCAAGGTCATCAGGGCAGGACTGTGTAGAAAACAGAGCTGGATCCATCAGGGGCTTCCTAAAAGGCTGGGGCCTTGGGTCAGAGCCCACTTTGCTGAACCTTAAGATGTCTCTGGGAAGTAAGAGCCTAGGAATCTTTACAAATGGCCAAAGAGGGACTAGAGTGTCTTATGCTGATGAATCCTACAAAGCTAGACCCTCACCCAACCTTCCTCGGAATAGGGTCCAGGGTCAACTAAGTAAGATCAGAAGAGAATTGGGCCTGCTGTCTTTGACCTGAGAGGAGCCCTGAAGGACTTGACCTGCTGCCTTGTTTACCTGGGACATATAAGTGGCTCCAAGTGTCAGTTTGCTGACCTTCTTTGTGGCTACAGGTACACAAGCTGCATCAGGCTTTTCCTGGAAATGCCCAGCTGACCAGTAACAACTGGACTGGAACTAGACTTTGCTTTGGTCCATTGCCTGACACCATAACAGTCTCAAGTGTGTGTGCCAGAAGTCCTGGAAGCCTTAGAAGTGTACTCCTAAGGGTGTCAGGGAATCAGAAGAAAGAAGGAAACTTTTGAAAATGTTTCCTTCAAAGCCTCAGCAACACCTGCCAGAAAAAATAGCGTTATCCTGCCCTAGGCCCCCAACACTTGTGAAAAAAACTATAATGTCTCATTCTGCATTTGGACCAACCTGCTCACCTATCTGGCCTTCAGATGGCAGAGGCTACAATTTCAGTGGTGGCCTGCCCAGGGAGGAGTTTTCTTCTCAAAAAGTGACAAAGTCCCTTTCTGCACTAGGACATTCAGTGGTTTTCTTCAAAACGTGACAAAGTCCCTTTCTGAAGTGGGGTTTAGTAACATTTTCAAAATTCTTAGATCCTAGACTATCACCAGGAACAATCCAATCAGTGTATCCAACCAGGACCCATTGCGGTAGGCCTCAAACTCAGCATAGGTCCAGGTGTACTGCTTCTCTATACTATTATTGATGCTTTGTGCTTTTGGCGGAATTTGTACTTTTTAATGGTACAGATATGAATTGAAAGTTCATATCTCCGGTTTCCTAATTGGATTTTTGTTGTTTTGGTCTTATGTTACTCATAAAAATGCTCTCTTTATTTTTAAACTGGCTGTGGAGTTTTATTGTGTTTTGTGCAACTTTTTCTACTGTGTATGCAATTCTGAAATACTTTGCACATTGCCTTCAATTTACACATGACTGCTCAGTGACATGTTAGCAGGGATTGAGCACAGTTTTATTCAGTTTGAGTTTCATGTGGCATCTAGCAGGTGGTGGCCTTATCATTTAAGGTGCTCACATGTCCACCTCAAATAATAATCCACTTTCCTACAAGGTAAATAAACTACCACTCCCAAGATGGTGAATTGTCCAGATGCTATTATTAGATTTTCCCAATTCAAGAAGAAGCAGGAGTTGTTCCTGTAAGGTCAATTCCTGTCTGACTAATATATAAAGCAGGCTAATAAGACAGGGAGATGTGTTCTCCTCTATTTGTCATAGCCTCTACACCCCACTGTTTTTCCCATGAGTTTTATTATTTGCATGTGGATTTCTTTCCGAAACATTTCACCTAAAGATCTGATGACAGGGACAGTTTGGTACTTACTTTATTCTGCAATACAAAAAATTATCTTCAATCAAACCTTATCTTATCCTATTGCCAAGGAGGCTTGTTACTTTGATGTATTTTCATCCTAACTGGAACTTTCTTAAGAGCCACTTCAAACCTTTTATGTGTATTCTGTAAATGGTGACAATGTGTCTACCACAAGGTCGACCTATCACTCGGCAATAATAAAGGAAGCTAAACAGACCTTTATCTTGTCCAGTCTTTGACAAACATTACACACCTGACCTGATGTTCCCAGGCTCATTCAGGGAGGCTATCAGTGAAGAACCAAACACAAAAAACAAGCCTTGGTTCTTCTCTGTCAACATCAGCATACTCATACCTATGGCACCCATTACAATTCTAATATAGACAAGCTCATATTTGGGTTGCAGAAAAAGAGGCCTTGGCTGCTCTTTTCAAGTGACTGTCCATAAAGACTGGTCTGATGGCAAGGCTAAAAGCTCTGAACCAAACCTCACTTCACGTGTTGTGAATATCATACTGCGACTGTGAAAAGGATCCAACTGATTTTATTGTAAAACAGGTTGCTCTAAAATTTAATCTCTTTTCCTTCTATTTATTCATAGTAAATTCAAAAACTACAATTCCCACAATCCTGCATCTTTGGGCAGGAGGCAATTACACAAAAGAAAGACACCAGTCACTATGAACTAGTGTGGCTATACCCAAACTGTTTTTGATTTAGGTCCAAGTGATATGTGTTCATTTAACATTTGAACTGGCTTATTGTGCCTTTCTTATTTAGTCTGAGCTGGGTTAGGCCTTTGCTATTTTGCAGCACGCACTTCTAAAACACGTCGCATTTGCTTGACTTTGTTGTTTGGTTGTTCAGCGAAATTAATATTTTTTGACAGCGCTCAGGGAAACATGGCTTGGCTATTCACTTAAATGTATTGCTTTGTGGCTCCTGGGGAATAGTAAAACGTTTGGATAAATTGATTCTTGCACTGAAATTAGCATTTTTAAGTGACTATATGAAACATCCATCTGCTTTTTATTTTATCTTGGAGATATTTATGTATATTGTGACCCCCAACTCCATGTGAAGTGATAATTGCAAACTTAGTTCATTTTGTAGAAAGACCGAAGTAATTTCAATATGCAGAGAGAGGAATATGACATTTTTAAAAAGACCCTTAGCAACTTTGTGGACAACTTAGGCCCTGATTATGAATACGGGTTCTATTTATTGTACATGATAAATAACAATACCACGGAGTACGTTATTCATCAGGTGGGATAGATAGCACCTATCACGAGTTTCTGGGAAATACCATTCAAATGTTGGTGTTTATTGCACCAAAATCTGCATGATAGGCTAAGTACAGTTTTCCACCGTCGCATTTTAGCAGGTTTCACCTCATGAAAATTGACAAAGGTTGTGGTATTTAACATATGAGATAAATATTGAATGTGTTAAATGCAACTAAACCCGTAATTCTGACCCCTGCACAAAAAGGGTTTTACACGTGCATCGATCGGAAAAAAACGAGCCACTCATAATCTGGCCCCAAGTGTCAGTCTCTATACACAAGGCGGTCTCTTCATCTTTTCAGAATGTGGCTACAGACACTGGCAGTTTAATAGCAACTGCTATTTCAAACTCAATGGGCACACCTAGGCAATTCACCGCAGCAGGTGGAGGGATTTCCCCAAGTGGCAAACAAGTTATGAAAGTTAACCAAGTGGTAATGGGATCCCCTCAGGGATTTGAGTGAAACTATTTGGTGGTGGCTCAACTCCACATAAAGATGACATATGTTTGTAAAGGGCATGAGGCTGTTTGAATTTCTCGATGAACAAAGCTTTGATAACTTGTATTGTAGTGACATGTTATGATGATGATGATGCCAGTAACGTGAAAAAAAATGAAAACGACGAGTAAACTACATTAGGTAATCATGGACCATGGGGTTACCCCATATTTAAAACACAGATGACTCAATATGCCAATTCATCAGAATGGCCTCCTCCTCCCTTTTTACATTAGCCTATTACATTTCAGATCATAGGCTATTTTGCTAGAGCAACAAAGGGGAAAAAGAGGGCGATGTCTTAAGCCTATGAGTAGAATAAGGCAGGTATGATACTAGTTATGAACCAAAAATTATTCCCTACCTGAGTAGAATCCACCAGAATGGCCTCCTCCTCCCTTTTTACATAAGCCTATTACATTTCAGATCATAGGCTAATTCGATAGAGCAACAAAGGCGAAAAAGAGGGAGTTGTCTGAAGCCTATGAGTAGAATAAGGCAGGTATGATACTAGTCATGAACCCAAAATTTTTACCTACCTGAGTAGAAGGGTAAGGTTCCCAGAAAAAAAGGAAACTTCATAATATTCATCTCCTTAGCCTTTAAAAAAATCAGGACGGGGGCGTGGCCAAGATGGAGGCGTGAGAGGACGTGTCCGTCTGAGCTCCGCCGCCCTGGCCCAGAACATCGGCGCGCGGCCCAGCAGGGGGACGCCCTGAGGCCCCCGAGGCGCAGCGAGCAAAGAGCGGCCGGCCCTGGCCTGCGCCCGGGGCCGCGGAGCGGTTTGGGCAGAGGCCTGGGCCGCGAGGTGTGCCCTGCACCGGCGGCTCCCTTGGTCGCAGACTTGTGGGGTCGGAGCCCCAGAAAGACGGCGCTGGGCCCCGCTGTAGGAGGCTGGACTGGCTTGTAGTGAGTACCAAGGGGTACTTACACCTTGCACCAGGCCCAGGTATCCCTTATTAGTGTAGAGGGGTGTCTAGCAGCTTAGGCTGATAGAAAATGGTAGCTTAGCAGAGCAGCTTAGGATGAACTAGGAGACATGCAAAGCTCCTACAGTACCACTAGTGTCATATGCACAATATCATAAGAAAACACAATACACAGATATACTAAAAATAAAGGTACTTTATTTTTATGACAATATGCCAAAAGTATCTCTGTGAGTACCCTCAGTATGAGGATAGCAAATATACACAAGATATATGTACACAATACCAAAATATGCAGTAATAGCAATAGAAAACAGTGCAAACAATGTATAGTCACAATAGAATGCAATGGGGGCACATAGGGATAGGGACAACACAAACCATATACTCTAGAAGTGGAATGCGAACCACGAATGGACCCCAAACCTATGTGAGCTCGTAGAGGGTCGCTGGGACTGTAAGAAAACAGTGAGGGTTAGAAAAATAGCCCACCCCAAGACCCTGAAAAGTGGGTGCAAAGTGCACCTAAGTTCCCCAAAGAGCACAGAAGTCGTGATAGGGGATTTCTGCCAGAAACGACAACACCTGCAATGCAACAATGATGGATTTCCTGACGAGAGTACCTGTGGAACAAGGGGACCAAGTCCAAGAGTTACAATCAAGTCGAGAGTGGGCAGCTGCCCAGGAAATGCCAGCTGTGGGTGCAAAGAAGCTGCCACCGGATGGTAGAAGCTGAGGATTCTGCACGAACGACAAGGGCTAGAAACTTCCCTTTTGGAGGATGGATGTCCCACGTCGTGAAGAGTCGTGCAGCAGTGTTTTTCCGCATAAAGACCGCAAACAAGCCTTGCTTAGCTGCAAGGGTCGCGGTTAGGGTTTTTGGATGCTGCTGTGGCCCAGGAGGGACCAGGATGTCACCAATTGCGTGAGGAGACAGAGGGGGCGCCCAGCAAGAGAAGGAGCCTACTCAGAAGCAAGCAGCACCCGCAGAAGTGCCGGAACAGGCACTACGAAGTGGAGTGAACCGGAGCTCACCCGAAGTTGCACAAGAGGGTCCCACGAAGCCGGAGGACAACTCAGGAGGTCGTGCAATGCAGGTTAGAGTGCCGGGGACCCAGGCTTGGCTGTGCACAAAGGAAATCCTGGTAGAGTGCACAGGAGCCGGAGTAGCTGCAAAACACGCGGTTCCCAGCAATGCAGTCTAGCGTGGGGAGGCAAGGACTTACCGCCACCAAACTTGGACTGAAGAGTCACTGGACTGTGGGAGTCACTTGGACAGAGTTGCTGAGTTCAAGGGACCTCGCTCGTCGTGCTGAGAGGAGACCCAGAGGACCGGTGATGCAGTTCTTTGGTGCCTGCGGTTGCAGGGGGAAGATTCCGTCGACCCACAGGAGATTTCTTCGGAGCTTCTAGTGCAGAGAGGAGGCCGACTACCCCCACAGCATGCACCACCAGGAAAACAGTAGTCGTCTTTGCTACTTTGTTGCAGTTTTGCAGGCTTCCAGCACGGTCAGCAGTCGATTCCTTGGCAGAAGGTGAAGAGAGAGATGCAGAGGAACTCTGATGAGCTCTTGCATTCGTTATCTAAGGAATTCCCCAAAGCAGAGACCCTAAATAGCCAGAAAATGAGGTTTGGCTACCTAGGTGAGAAGATAGGCTAGCAACACAGGTAAGAGCCTATCAGAAGGAGTCTCTGACGTCACCTGCTGGCCCTGGCCACTCAGGGCAGTCCAGTGTGCCAGCAGCACCTCTGTTTCCAAGATGGTAGAGGTCTGGAGCACACTGGAGGAGCTCTGGGCACCTCCCAGGGGAGGTGCAGGTCAGGGGAGTGGTCACTCCCCTTTCCTTTGTGCAGTTTCGCGCCAGAGCAGGGCTGGGGGATCCCAGAACCGGTGTAGACTGACTTATGCAGAAATGGGCACCATCTGTGCCCATGAAAGCATTTCCAGAGGCTGGGGAGGCTACTCCTCCCCTGCCTTAACACCATTTTCCAAAGGGAGAGGGTGTAACACCCTCTCTCTGAGGAAGTCCTTTGTTCTGCCTTCCTGGGCCAAGCCTGGCTGGACCCCAGGAGGGCAGAAACCTGTCTGAGGGGTTGGCAGCAGCAGCAGCTGCAGTGAAACCCCTGAAAAGGCAGTTTGGCAGTACCCGGGTCTGTGCTAGAGACCCGGGGAATCATGGGATTGTCTCCCCAATACCAGGATGGCATTGGGGGGGCAATTCCATGATCTTAGACATGTTACACGGCCATATTCGGAGTTACCATTGTGAAGCTATACATAGGTAGTGACCTATGTATAGTGCACACGTGTAATGGTGTCCCCGCACTCACAAAGTCCGGGGAATTTGCCCTGAACAATGTGTAGGCCTGTGTAGGAATTGTCAGAGCTCCCTATGGGTGGCAAAAGAAATGCTGCAGCCCATAGGGATCTCCTGGAACCCCAATACCCTGGGTACCTCAGTACCATATACTAGGGAATTATAAGGGTGTTCCAGTATGCCAATGTGAATTGGTAAAATTGGTCACTAGCCTGTTAGTGACAATTTGGAAAGAAATGAGAGAGCATAACCACTGAGGTTCTGGATAGCAGAGCCTCAGTGAGACAGTTAGTCATAACACAGGTAACACATACAGGGCACACTTATGAGCACTGGGGCCCTGGCTGGCAGGGTCCCAGTGACACATACAGCTACAACAACATATATACAGTGAAATATGGGGGTAACATGCCAGGCAAGATGGTACTTTCCTACACCCGCGTGCGGTGGGGACGGAGTGGGGGCCTAAGGCCCAAGATTTGCAGGCACCCCTGGGAGCGGAGCGCGCCCCGTCTGCTGGGCTTGTTCGGGGGGTCGGATGGGAGCTCCCCCCTCCCCAGCTGGACACTCCTGGATATCCGAGAGGCTTAGAAGAGGGGTCAGAAGCACGAGGGGCCACCGGCTCGCCCCGAGGTCGTAGCAATCAGTCGCAAAGTGGAGGAGCAAGATCGGGCCCCTGAGTGATGGTGCAGACGATATAGAGGTGCGACGATTGGTAAGAGGAGTCTCAAATCGCAAGGCCAGGCGCAATCTTGGACACGGGGGATCTGGTGGTCTGGTCCCAGACGGAGCCTGCAGAGAGGCCCAGGAGGGTGGCCTAGCGGATCGAGATTACGCGCACGTGCCATGGCGGCGTCCAAATCCAAGCGGGAGCGATCAGTTAGAGAAATGTTGACTGGGGCCCGCCTGGCATCGGATGGTGTGGCTGAGGACCCACCGGTGACGTAATCCCCAGAGAGGCGGACGGAGGCGGACTCGGATGAGTGTTCCCCGGTCACGAAGGGCTTTTTAACCTCCTTGTTTGATTCGCTCCGGAGTGACATCCAGGATCTTTGTAGAGACATTTCTCAGGAGGTGAAGGAGCTGCGAGGAGAGGTTACGTCCCTGGGCGAGCGAGTAGCGCAGATGGAGGACGGCGAGATTTCTCGAGGTGAGGAGGTGGCGGGCCTGCCACAGGAGGTTGTCCGCCTCCGAGAGCAGCAGCACCTCCTCCAGATAGCGGTCGAGGATTTGCAAAATCGCTCGAGGAGCCATAATATTCGCATCAGAGGGGCCCCGGAGGGGGCTGAGAAGAAGGACATTGGGGACTTCGTGGTGGGCCTGTTTCGCTCATTGCTTGGCCCGGATGAGACCCAGGAGATAATCTTGGATAGAGTTCATCGTGTGGGCCGTGCAGGTGGCCCTGGTGACTGTCCTCCGGACATCCTAGCGTGTGTCCACAACTTTGGGCTTAAAGAGAATATCTTACAGTGGGCCCGCAACCTTCAGCAGGTACTTTTTAGAGGACACGAGCTCCAATTATTCCAGGACCTCTCTGTACGGACCTTGCAGAGGCGGAGAGAATTTAAACCCATTACGGAGTACCTGCGGGCACATGAAGTGTCCTACTCCTGGAGCCACCCGTTCCGCCTGGTCTTCCGGTGGGAGGAAACGCTCCGGCAGGTGAGGTCAATATCGGAAGCGAATTGGATCCTAGGCTTGGAGGATCACAGCCAGGATGCCAGCGAGAAAGCGAGCTTGGCTGGTGGGGATCGCCCGTGTTGGCGGCGGAAGGAGAAAAGGAGGAAACTACAGTGCCCTACGGCTTCGGAGCTGAGGTCGGAGCGGGAATCTGTCCTGAGCAGCGTGGTCGCTGGAACTCATGCCTAGGGGAGAGGTGATCGGAGAGGTCTGAACTGCGGATGGTCGCGATGCTCGCGGCCTGGTGGCCGCTGAAGAGGGCCGGGGTGGCGGGGGCGATGGACCTGGTTCACAGAACATGAATGGTTCTACTGCCCTGTGGAGACTTTCCCTCGTGAAGATGGATGTGCGAGGACTTCTTGGTTGTGAGCACCTGTTGTGCATATTGGTTGAATGTTGGTGGGTTTCCCTGCCATGCTGGCCTTTGTGTGGAGATGCTTTCAGGTCCTGGCGTTTGAGGTGATTGATGATGAGGCCTGGGGGGGTGGTCTTCCTGTGAGGCCTCTCCCTTCTTGATTACCACTTTCATTTTAGGGTCTGACTAGTAAATGTACAAGCTTGAATGTCCGTGGGCTTAATAAGCCAACTAAGAGGCTAGCCATCCTGTCCGCCTTAGAGAGGTCGGAGAGTCACATTTGCCTGTTGCAGGAGACACATCTCGTGCAGAAGGACATCCCTTGCATGCGTTCTAAGTGGTTCCCTAGGCAGTTTTGCTCTTCAGCTTCATCGAAGCATGCAGGGGTTGCGATACTATTAGCACGCTCATTCCCCGGGGAAGTGGTGACAAAACTGCACGAGGTGCAAGGTAGGCTTTTGGCCATGAGGATGAGGTTGGGGGCTTTCTCTTTTACTATTGCTTCCTTATACGCGCCTAATACTCAGCAAGAAGCCTTCCTAAAGCAGGCTCTGACCCCGCTGTTGCACTCACCGGATGTTGCCATCCTGGTGGGGGGCGATTTTAACCTGGTGATGGATGGTGATTTGGACCGCTCTGGTCACCGTCATGGGCAGACAGGGTCCTTGACAGCGGCTGGCCATCAGTGGCTGGGTGAGTGTGGCCTGGAGGATGTGTGGAGGAGGGCACAACCCACGCTAAGGAATTATTCCTTTTTCTCAGTAGCGACCAAGACATACGCTAGGCTTGACCTTTTCTTGGCCTCGCAAGAGTTCCTTTCCCGAGTTAGGGAGTCAGCGATTGAGCCTCGGGCCCTGTCAGATCACCCTCCTGTTACCGTGGAGGTTGCTATGAGCATGGAGCGGGTGGGAGCGTCGGGGTGGCGATTCAGGGACTCAATGCTTCAGAACGGTGCAACAGTGGAGGCGATCCGTTGTGCAATAGCAGACTACCTTAGCTTGAATGACGATGGGAGCACCTGTTTGGTGACGCTGTGGGAGGCATTGAAGGCAGTGGTGAGAGGTGAGGTGATGTTGTTGTCCGCCAGGGATAATAAAGCAAGGAGATTGATGAGAGAGGATTTAGAACAGAGGGTGGCGGTACTGGAGCGCTCCCATAAACATACCAGTGCTCCAAGAGTCTGGCGAGAGCTTGAGAAAGTAAGGAAGCAGCTGAAAAGGCTAGATTGGGATAGGGCAGAGTATGCGGTGGCACGCCTTAAGCACGAGTATTATATAGGAAGTAATAGATGTGGGAAGCTATTGGCACACTGGTTACGTGCGCAGCGCGCGGCGTCGACGATAAAACTGGTTCGTTCTCCCTCAGGAGTGGAAGCGCGCACGAGCGATCAAATTGCGGAGGCGTTTACAGAGTTCTATCGGGGACTATATGGGGCTGAGGATCCTGGTAATGTAGCTCCTGAGGCCTTCCTAGAGGGTATAGCAATTACTTCTTTGGGCGAAAGAGAGGCAACTTCATTAGATCAACCTATAAGGGCGGAAGAGGTCATATCAGAAATCTCACGTTTGCATGTGGGGAAGTTGCCTGGTCCGGATGGCTTCTCAGCACTTTTTTATAAGACCTTCTGTGTGGAACTTGTACCAAAATTAGTGCGGCTTTTTAATTCCTTTCGAGTGACGGGAGCTCTCACGGCCAGTATGTTGGATGCCACTATTGTGGTTATTCCTAAGCCGGGGAAAGATCCAGAGGAATGCGCCTCCTATAGGCCGATCTCCCTCATGAATATCGATGCCAAATTGTTCATTGGAATATTGGCACACCCTCTCAATTATTATATACCGGGCCTTGTGGATCCCGATCAAGCAGGATTTTATATCGCACAGGCAGTGTAGTGATAATACCAAGCGATTGCTTCATCTACTGGATAAAACAGACTGCTCACGCAGGGAGGCGCTTTTCCTTTCTATTGATGCCGAAAAGGCATTCGATAGAGTCCACTGGCCATACCTGTTTAAGGTGCTTGAACGCTTTGGGTTGAGCCCGGGTTTTATGGCTTGGATCCGTTGTATCTACCAGGCGCCTTGGGTGGCGGTCCGGGTCAATGGGACGCTATCATTGCTGTTCTCAATCCAACGAGGCACCCGGCAGGGGTGCCCGCTTTCACCTCTCTTGTTTGCGCTCTATATGGAGCCCATGGTGCAGCGGCTACGGGATAACCCTCAGATTAAGGGTGTGAAGTTCGGGGGCGATGAGCACATCATTTCTCTGTATGCGGATGATGTGATTCTTACCCTGGCGGAGCCCGCGACCTCACTGCCCGCACTAATGGGGATACTAGATGAATTTGGCCAGGTCTCGGGATTCCGGATCAACATGCTAAAGTCGCAGGCCATGAGCAGGTTTATTAGCGCCGAGCATGAAAGGGATATGAAGGCCTGATTCCATTTTAAATGGTCTTCCTCGAAGCTTCCTTACTTGGGGATTGATTTAGCGCCTTCTGTTGCTCGAACGGCGATGCTAAATTACACTAAATTGATTCGGGAGGTGCAGCGCGATCTAGAGACCTGGGGAGACTTAAGCTGTCTTGGTTGGGCAGGGTGGCGGCGGTGAAGATGACCATCCTACCATGCGTTCTGTATGTGTTCCAGGCGTTTCCCGTGGTGCCACGAATGAGTGCAACCCTTCAAACGGCGGTTCTGAAATTCATTTGGGAGGGCAGGGCGACGCGTCTTCCACGTCGGGTTCTGTACCGCCCCAAGGAGGTGGGAGGATTAGCGGTCCCCTGCCTTTTACGATACTTTCAGGCAGCGCAATTGCGTTTTCTATTAGAATGGAGTCGCCCGTCTACCGAGAAACATTGGTGCTTTATGGACCAAGCGGTGGCGGGCTCCCATATATGGAAGGAGCCCTGGCTCCGACGCCGCCATAGAGCGAGCGGTCTGTACGCATCCCCGGTCACGGAAGTAACGATGCGGGTATGGGACGTGGTGGCTTGCAGATTGGGGCTAACGACGTTCCCATCCCCAATGAACCCCCTGGGTGCGAACCCTGATTTTGGACCGGGCCTGCAAATGGAGGCGCTGCGCCGATGGTACGAAGGGAGCTGTAAAAGGGTGGGATATTTCTTTGACGAGCAGGGGGTGTTCTCCTTTGACCAGATGAGGGAGACATATGGCTTAACAGAGGCGGACAGGATGATGTACTATCAAATACGGCACTGGGCCATGTTGCCAGTCAATAGAGCATCAATCGATAGGCCGTTAACCCCGTTTGAAAAATGGATCCTAGTGAAAAAGGATGATAAGCGGGTGATTCCGGAGCTTTATGGTCTTTTACGGGGGACGGTCGCCCGCCTAAGACTAAGGGTCAGTTGCGGTGGGAGAGGGAACTGGAAAGGGAAATGTCTGACGAAGAGTGGGATAGCATCTTTTACAGGACACACCATACGGCTTACAATGCGGCAGGCACAGAGACAGCCTATAAGGTGGCCTCCTATTGGTACTTCACCCCAGCACGGATTCAGGCTTGGGATCCCACTAAGTCCAGCCTCTGTTGGAGAGGGTGTGGGGGTGAGGGTTCGCTTGTACACTTACTATGGCATTGCCCCAAGCTTCATCGGTATTGGGAGAATATTATAGACACTATTGATGCAGCGTTTGACACTCAGATCCCCAGATTCCCTGCGTATACTCTGTTGGGCCTGCCCAATCCGCTCCCCTTCCCCTTGAGATCATTGAAAGCCCGGCAGATGGCCTTGGCCCTCAATGCGGCACTGCAGCTGATATTAGCGATGTGGGGTACGAACAAGATCCCGACATTTACATCATGGCTTCATAAGCTGTGGTTCATTCTCGCCATGGAAAAGCTTACTCTGACCTCACAGCAGCGCAGTGGCGATTTTAGGGAACTCTGGCAACCATTCTTACAGATCCTATCCACGGAGTTCACAGAACTGACATGTCCGGCTTACCTGAGAGTTCTGGGGTTGACTTGAGCTAATGGGAGTGAGTAAGTGGAGGAGACTTTACGGAGAATCAGGATCACATAGGAGTATGGCTGGGAATTGAGTGATTGCTGTATGACGTGCCAGTGGCAGGGAAACAATGTTAATGTTTTTATTATGTATTTTCATGTTTTATGTTACTATACATGGAGTACGCTTCATACTGCAGCACAGGACAGTGGGCGACCCCTTCTGGGATGCGAGAAAGTAGAGGAGGGTGAAAGGTGGCCTACTGGGGCTAGATTGTCCAGGAGTGGATTGTTATGGCCTACCTCCGCACCTCCAGACAAGTACTATTGCCTTGTGATTGTCCTATCTCGATGAGCTGCAATTGTAATGTTTATAACCTTCACTAGCAACTAGGAGAAGCTAACATTTTTCATAATTTCAAGTAAAGGCTGCTTCCAATCCGATATGCTGCTCCAACCAGAGAGCAGAATGATTCAAAGACTTGTCCTAAAAGGATTCTATAATCCAATCTAATGGTCAATTTGGATGTTAAATCACTATTTTGAAATTACCACCTTTAGAAAGTTTACATTTTCCTGCCTAAGCTAAATATGCCTTTCTGCCAGTGTCCAGGGTCACCTGACTGGTAATCGCTCACTTGTGGTGTGTTGTATAATACTCCTAGAAAGTGGACAATGGATCTGGGTGTGGAGAGGTATAGGTTTTTGTGATCTGATGGCTGGGGAGGATGTGTACCCCTGCCTTGATAACACTTCAAAGGGTAGCATGGGGGGGGTCTATCCAGCCCTTCCAGACTACCCTATCACCGGTCAATTCAGCTCACACCAGGGCCCATTGTTTCATTAGCCAGGCTGGAGCCAAACATAGGGGAAAGTGAATAACTTACCTGAACCAGTTTAAGAATTAGACAAAATGGTGTCCCCCATCCACAGCTGGCACTGGGCATAAAAAAAGGCATTCCCAAAAAATTAAACCAGAACACTCCTGGACCTATGAGTATCATAAGAAGGACTGCCCTGCTGTCAGAAAATCCTGAAGAAAGACTGGACCTGCTTGCTAGGAGCCCAGGGTCCAAGCAGTGGTCTACAGCCAGTTGGGTCACCTCCTGTTTGAACTACAGGGACACAACAAACTTCCACAGTCATTTCCTGCTTTACAGCTAACCAGACCCAACTGGACCTAACCTTGTTCCCCACTGCTTGCCTCTGTGGGCGTGAGTCATAAACCTCAAGTGTTGTCCTCAAGGTCCTTGACCCTTGGCTGGTTAGCACTTCTCCTAACCTAAATGAAGGTATCACTGGAACAAATGTAGTGCTACACCGAGTGATGCAGAGCCCTGCTACACAGTTTACCGCCACAAGGTTCACCAGATCCAACACCTACCAATGCAAATCTTATGGGATCCATCGCAGAGTCATGCAGGACCACACAGAGTCATGCTGCACAGCTCTCACATCGAAGTCGAAAGGCAAAACTTCCAGTGGACTGACCCTGGTCCTTTATCTGTCCCGCACTCCATGATGGTTGGCCTGAAATTGTGACTTTATCTCGGCCCAGATAGCCACAGTTGCTGCTTTGCACCTTTTGATGCTATTTTTTGTAAGATTTTCAAAGCCCATAACTCCTGTTCTACTTACTGGAATTTTGTTGCTTTGTTGTCATTTTACTTATCAAAATGTACTCTATTTTTCTAAACTGGTTTCGATTTCTCTTGTGTTGTGTTTTCACTTTAATACTGTTTGAGTACTACATAAATACGTGATGCATTGCTTATATGTTAAGCATAACTGCCTTTCTGCCAAACTACCAGAGGGTTAAGCACAGGGCTACTTAGTAACTTCTGTGGCTCACCCTCACAAGGATTGCCATTATTATTTGAGTTGGGTTCTCACACCTCCCAACTAATAACACAATCTCTAACAACATTCTACAAACTAAGGTTCTTATTCAGAGGCATATGTCCCATTCACCATATTAAGTATGCATTGATGTGGCAAAACACCCAGAACAACGACTCCGAAACCACGAAGTTGTGAAAAACGAAAGCGAAACAATGCTTTCGTTTTCCACGACTTCCTGGTTTTGGTACCTTAACCACGCATGTCTGAACCACGTACATGTGTGGTTAAGGTACAGCAGAAGGGAGTCGGAGTCGACGCGGTGAAGGAGGAGGTAAGTTGGGCTGGGACTAGGGCTGTTTTTTTGGGGGGAGTGGGGTGGCTCGGGTGATTGGGGTTTGGGGGGAGGAGGGTCAGGGCTTAGGTTTAAGGGTTGGGTTGGAGGGTTGGGGTGTTTAGGTTTTAGGGACGGGGTGGGGACTAGGGGTATTTTTAGTTTTGGGGTGGTGTGGGGGGCTGGGGGTGATTAGGGTTTGGGGGGGGTCACGGTTTAGGTGTAAGGGGTGGGTTGGGGAGTTGGGGTGTTTAGGTTTTAGGGGCGGGGTGGGGACTCATGGTATTTTTAGTTTTTGGGGTGGGGTGGGGGTCTGGGGGTGATTAGGGTTGGGGGGTCAGGGTTTAGGTTTAAGGGGTGTGTTGGGGTGGTTTAGGTTTTAGGGGAGGGGGGTTGGGGTGCTGGTAATTTTGGGGGTTGGGGTAGTTGTGGGGATGGGGGGTCGTGGTAATTGTTGGGGGTGGGGGGTAGGAGGGGAAGCATGCTGGAACCGTGCATGCTGATCGCTAATGCCTTTACAAGGAATGTGTTTACAACGGTAAAATCATTGTAAACGCATTTGTGGTAAAGGCATTAGTGGTTAGAACGAGGTTGTTGTTCTGACTTCATTGTTGAGCCACGGGTGCTTGAAGCATCTGTGGTTCCGACATATGATCCATTGATGCCAATGTCATTCTAAATACAACAGAGTAGGAGTCTGCCAATTTTTGGAACATATCTCACTTTGTCAAACTTCACTGATTTTACTGAAGATCCCTCAGTGATCTTGGCTTTGAATGCGCAAGCATATACTTGACTACTTTGCATTTGCCACATTCCTTGTGCTGGCATGGGGAAATGATTTAACTAAAGCCTTGGTTTACCATCACCAGGGTAAACCCCCCCACTGCCATACTCCTTCTCAGGTTGATGGATCTTTGCCATTGAATTAATTGGATGCTATACATCACATTTAATGATCACAATATTTTAGTAAATCATCTTTTTTAAAGTGACAAGTAAACTTTTTATTAATCTCAGTTATTAGATTTGTCAAGAATCGATAATCAAAAATAAGCAAACAATAAATCGTAATAAAATCCATTAAGCATGTTCCATAAAGGAAAGAATCCCTATTTTAGGAATGAGAAGAAATCTAAAGTGTCAGCCAGGAAACCTATAAAGAGTTATGCATTTGCGAGAAATCAATAAGCATGAAGCTTCAACATCAAATGTCAGTTCAATAAATCAATAATCAATCAGAGCACAACTTCTCATGAAGAGAGGTTCAAGAAACTCAGAAGATTCTCAAGCAACATAATGTGGGACAAGTGAGGGTGGAAAAGAAAAATATGGTATCCTTCTCTAAGAATACATACTATTTTAGACAGACAAAAATATTGTTTCAATTTCATGTTGCTTCCTTTTTCTTCAGTCGACCAGTCAGTTTCCGATGCGCTCATAGGAATGTGTCCACTCCCCGTCTTCTCGCAGGAATACAGGGCCGTATTTATACTTTTTGACGCAAAACTGCGCTAACGCAGTTTTGCGTCAAAAAAATTAGCGCCGGCTAACGCCATTCTGAAGCGCCATGCGGGCGCCGTATTTATTGAATGGCGTTAGCCGGCGCTAGCAGACCGGCGCTGCCTGGTGTGCGTGGAAAAAAACCACGTACACCAGACAGCGCCGGCGTAGGGGGAAAATGGCGTATGGGCGTCTTAAAATGGGGCAAGTCAGGTTGCGTCGAAAAAATCGTCGTAACCCGACTTGCGCCATTTTTTTTCGACGCCCATCCCCCATCAACATGACTCCTATCATTGTAAAGATAGGAGTCATGCCCCCTTGCCCAATGGCCATGCCCAGGGGACTTATGTCCCCTGGGCATGGTCATTGGGCATAGTGGCATGTAGGGGGGCACAAATCAGGCCCCCCTATGCCACAAAAAAAAAAAAAAAAAATACTTACCTGAACTTACCTTAATGTCCATGGGATGGGTCCCTCCGTCCTTGGGTGTCCTCCTGGGGTGGGCAAGGGTGGCAGGGGGAGTCCCTGGGGGCAGGGGAGGGCACTCTGGGCTCATTTTGAGCCCACTTGTCCCTTAACGCCATCCCTGACCCAGGCGTTAAAAAGCGGCGCAAATGCGCCGTTTTTGGCCACGCCCACTCCCGGGCGTCTCTTTTGCCCGGGAGTATAAATACCACGTAAAGGCCTGGGAGTCATTTTTTAAGACGGGAACGCCTCCCTTGCATATCATTAACGCAAGGAAGGGGTTCACGCTAAAAAATGACGCACACTCCGGGCACTTTGGCGCCCGAAGCGTCTAACGCCAGAGTATAAATATGGCGTTAGTTGGCGTTAGTTCTGCGTCGAATTTGCGTCGAAAAAAACGACGCAAATTCGGCGCAACCAGAGTATAAATATGGCCCACAATATTCTTCAGACAGCAACTTCTAAGACCACAACTATGTCTTATTGCACAACTGTTTTCCTTACTATTCATGATTCATCCTCCCATTCAAGTCTACATTCCCATATGTGAACCATCATATCTAACCTTCTGAATAGCAAGTCTATTCATTAGCGAACAGTGGTCTTTTAGAAGTAGAAACTTCTGTATAAATATGAAGAAAACATTTTGAACAACAGCCATTCACTGTGAAAAAACAAGTTTTTTATTTAAAAAGTTAAGATCGAGTTAACAGCTGAATCTACATTCTGTTTAGCCTAGTTAACTATAACATGTAATTATCTCAGTAATTCAGGCCTAGCACGTTTACATATGACTTTCTAGTGCAAGTTTGCATTAATTCAGATTTTAAGCATTATTTGTTTTGCACATTTTTTGCATCATTTTCTCGACAGTTTCAAATGCTTCTCCAAATCCCCCCATCTGATGGTGATCAAACCATCACATTTTCTACACAAATGAGTCTTTAGAGTGCACTGTCATCCTCAGTTGAGTTGATTCTTTTTCTTTTCAAAGTTCCAGATCCTTTAAATCATTTATATTCTTTATTCTTAGCCTCTTCTAATTATACTTATTTTACAATCTGTGTGTTTCTTTCTCTGTTCTTTCTCTTATCAAAATACCATCTAAAACTTTTATACATGGGAAACAAAGTTAATAAGCAAAACCCGACCATTAGTTCTGGCACATATTGCGCTAAAAACTCCTCCTCCATTGGTAGTAAACCAGTTGCCAATTGCAGAAACTTATTTACCAAAATTCTGTAAAACACCAGGTGTTTCTAATGATTCTAATTCAGGTTTTAAGTCAGAAGTGTTCTTTGTGAATTCTAAAATCTTCTTACTGTCATCATAAACGTATGAGCAGCAATGCTTTATAGACTTTGCCTTTCTATGCAAGCCAAATGTCTAATGCTAGTGATTTTGTAAAACCATTGATCTAACAGCCACTAATTCTGTGTTAAGAACTAGCAAAGCTCCAGAAGTACTGGTTGGCAATGTATCCACTACTGTTGAAAGTCTTCTGATTTTCTAGACATTCAAAACCACTCCCAATGGTGGTTTAATTGCTCCAAAAACGTCTCCAGTTAATTGTGTTCCACCACTTATACTGCATGTATTTCTGTGTGGTAATGTCATTGTCAAAGCATCTATACTATTTACATGATACGGCTTAGGAAACAGAAAAGCTAAATAGCAAATACCCTTTCAATCAGCTGGCAACTGAAAATAAAAGCATCCAGTCCACAAACAAAATAAATTCCAGGGATGACTGTTTCTTTTCCTTGTAAAATTTACCATGAACGTCCTATTATTTCAAATGTGTGTTTACAACTACTCATTCCTATGGGTCTTTTCTGAAATGGTTTATCCTTCTGTATTCAAATATTTTTCTCTTTTGTCTTCTGTCTAATTTTAGTTTAGGATAGATCATTTTCTTTCTGCATTCATCTTATTCCTTCTTCCAAATGTCCTTTAAAATGTATTCCACTTTCTTTTTACTATGTAAAATGTGTGCCCTCCTTTCCTCTAATGCAATGATGAAAGTCGTCTCTAATGGTATCATCAAACAGGTCAGATTGTTTTTATATGCCTTAACGGTATCTAAAGGTATGGATGGTCTAAAATAATACTAAACTGTGCCCATTTCTTTTGCTTGTGGGTGTAGGTTCATGCTCTTCTGCAAGGGAAAATTTGAAAGAATCATATTGTAATTAGGATAATAATATTCCAAGTGTTCTTGCCTATCCACTCCAAATAAAATACTACATGTGATTACATATGACAAACTTATGTGAGGGTATGTCACTTTCTCTACAGCTGATAGAGGTCAGTGTGTACAGATGTAGCATTCTTTTGTGTCTAGTGCATGTGCGTATTCTTGAACCAACCTAGAATAAATAGTTGTTGTGTAATCTTCTTTCATGTAGTTCGCAAAAGACGCTATCAACTTTGCCTCATCTATTATGAGTGTAGATGTCGTACGAGCAAGTGTAGAAATAAGTCTCTCTCTGGTGTAAGATAAATCCCTACCAACGTTGTTATAACTACCAACACTACTACTAAAATGTAATACTCATAATGATCTTACATCTAGCTTTGGTTAGGAAACACGTTTTTGTCTGCAGTCAGATCATTAAACAAACATATCACAGCAAGTAAGGTCAATAGATCACCTCTAAACATACACACAAAGCAGTTTCTTGGATTTTCTTTGCAGTTACTTCTTTCAGCTTTATTGACAGAAATCTTCGTAAAGTCATCCCTAACCCTACTCTTTCTTCTACTAAATGTATTATCCCTACTCTTTAACTGCAGCATCGGGCGTAGGAAATTCTTCTTATTTATTTATATTTGGTAACTTATCAGTCTTTATTTTCAGTCTTTATTTCAATTTGTTGCACTTTTTTCATTCATTAAGTTTCTTTTTGGAATTCTTTTTCAACAGCTTTATTTCAATTTGTTTTTAATGTGACATGATGGGTTTTCAAACTTTTTTGATCCTAAGTCAATCAAACCATGCACTGATGCATTTAGCATTTGGTATGAGGTCCATTCAGGTCCAGAATACCTTTGGCAGGGCACTCTTGCTCTATTAGACCTTCTTGGTGTCTGTTGATCTTCTTTTGTTTCACTTACACTGCTTGACTCTGTCTCCTCAGTGATTGTTAATGGTATGTATTCAATTGGCACACTTTATCTTTTTTTACCATACTTTTGTTGCCATTCAGCATCATGTGAGTTCTTTCTTCATCATGTGCTTGTTCCTTCACTTGGATCATCTATTTGTTCCAGTGACATCTCAACTACTGTTTCATGTTGAGCTCTTGTTGCTTTTTCTTCAGGAGCTTCCACTCCACTTTGTGATATGTCAGGAATTTAGACTGGTGCAAAAGTCTGAGATTCTTCGTCTCTTTCTTCTCCTTGCAGTGATGCTCTTTGCGGTGGTGCTGTTTGCGATGGAGCTGTCCCTGGTGCCCTTTGTTCTGGCTCGTATAACACTATTTCTTCATAGGAACATCTTACTTTTTGTGTATGTGACATGTGCACCCAATTCGGCATTTCAGTGCTTTTAACAGCAGTGTTTAGGATTAAGGTGACCTGGAAAGGACCTTTCCATCTTGGTTCCAAACAGGATTTTCACATGTGCTTATTTATCAACACCAAATCTTTAGGACTGAGGATGTGGCACTGCTCCTGATGTGGATTTGAGGTAGCATCTTCAAACTGGCACAGGCTATCATCATACTGAGGACGATAATCTGTGTGCTTTTGAGTTGGGTGATTATGAAGTCTGTTACCTGCATTGCACGACAAAACTGCCAAATGAAGTGCTATTAAAAAATTATTATTATTAATATAATTATCAATAACAGCTACTGTTTAAGCACTGGGTTTTCGTGATTCGGTTTATGATGTGTGCTGCACAAACTGTATTTTTGACACCCCCTCCCCACACACACACTTGCAATCACTCTCCATGAGAGACCTTCACAGGATGACCCGCACAGGTGACCAAAAGCACCCACCCGTCCCTTCTGCTTTTGTGGTCAGCAGAACTTTACTGCTCCATGATGTGCTTGTTGTACACAATCACTGACTTATCAGATGCCAAAATGCCCCCTTCACCACTACCCACTGCTGTTTGGCAAGTAGATCCAAACAGCGGAGTATCGGTAGACATTCTAGAATGATGCAGCATGGAAAAAGCTGAATGAGAGACAGAAAGGCACAAGCATGACTAACCGCTTCTTCAGATCACCGAGTTCAACACAGCAGCGTATAATGTAGCATGAGGGGAGGATCAAGAGATAGCAGACTGGGAGCAGTATGACAGTCTAATTTTACATTAGCCCATTGATGTCTGTGAGCGTAAACATACAACGCAATGCTTGTGTTCCATAAAGAGGTAACCTTGCAAATTGCCAGGCTCATTTCTTACATCCCTGTTCCCCTGTTCCTACCAAGCTAGTAGAATAAGCTATTCAATTATACCCAACTTAGTGGTAATTCATGTTATCGACCTCGGAAGGATGAAAGATGGAATCATCACACTGGTATTCGCATGGTTTGTGCATTAGCTCACTGAGGGGATGCATGTCCCTGTTAGGCGCAAGAGTAAGAGAAGGTGGTGGCAACATCCCTGACAGTGTACTTCTGCGTCCTTCCATCGCCATTCACGAAGGTCAGGTTGGTGTAGCACTCCCCAGATATTTTGAGACCACATCGCCAGCAGGCTGCCCTTCATCTGAAAATAGCATCTGAAAAGCACTGAGAAGCCCCTTCCTGAAATAAAGGATTCTGCAGACCTGTCCCAGCCATGGAGACTCCTCGCAGCAGATTCAACAGGGACAGTGTTTACCTTTCTGCATTTGAATAGGCTCACACAGCGGCAGCGCCTTCATCTTCAGCTGTAGCAAATGACCTCTCAGGAAATCAATAGACACGCTCAACAGGAGAGGTAGGAAGTGCCACAACATAATAAGGACTGAAAGGCTACCATTAAAGCTAGAGTGCCAATGTTTCCCTTGTCTGACCGCACCAGGCAGCTTTGTTGGTAGGTTGGTGCGCAGGTAAACTCTGCTCCGCTGGTGGTTGGGCAGAGTTTTGCTGAACTCCACGTTCCAAGTGGAGAAGCCAAACTCTGCAAACTCTGCTAGCAGAGTGGTGTCCACCGCCCACCCCTATAGTCGACAATTGAGGAGACTTCTGGACTGTAACTGCAATCAAATCTCTGTTCCATATTGTGCTCACAACATTTTAAGGACTTGAAATGAGTTCTGTGATCTGACAGAAAGAAATCAGTAAATCCAACCTGTGTACAATTCTTGCAACAGCAATTAAGCTACAGTGAGACTGTCATTTCTCTGTGTGGGTAGGCTTCTACCCATTGAGAGAAGATGCACACCTTAAACAGGATTTATCTCAGCCTATTACAAATAGACATCTCAATGAAGTCCATTTGCATTCTGTTGAAGGGTCCCCTGATCTTCCTATGTGACATACTGTAACTGGTGTTTTTTCCCTGCCTAAATCTGTTGACATATCAAACATCGATCGCACAGTTCCTCTCTGAGCATCCTAAATTTGCGGTTAAACCAATTTTGTCTAAATAATCTTACCATTGCATCTCTCCCACAATGTGTATGACCATGAGAGTGTTGTGTCATGGAAAACACTAAACTGTCTGGTGACACTGGCTTTCCATCTGGTGGAATCCAAAATATCTTTGCATTTTGACCATATGCTGCTGATCTGCTTCTGAAACCTCTTTCTGCAATCGTTTCAGTTCTTCCCAAGTATCAGCCACTGACAATAACATTGAAAAAGCAGTGCACTCTTCAGATTCATTTGTGTAAGCTCCATTAAGTGTGCAAGCCACAAGGGGACAATATTGTGCAGATTCATCAGCAATCTGTTTCCAGCTGGAACATAATCATTGTTACTTCGTTGAGTGGTGCATTTCACTACCGCCACTTTGGTAGGTATTTATAGGTATTAAACATTCTGTTTACATGTTTGCCATTACCTATTGGTGAGCCACATGAAGTCATGAAATCCCTTTGTGACCATAAATGTCCAAAGGCATGGACCACACCAAAGCCGTGCTGACTATCTGTAAATATAGTCACTCTCAATTGTACCAATAGGCTACAGGCCCTTGTTAGAGCAACTGATTCTGCTACTTGTGCTGAGGTAACACTTTGAATCCATGAAACTTCCACAACTTCTTGCATTGTACAGACAGCATAGTAGATGCTCTCTTGGTACCGTAATTTCTTCTCAGACATGAGCCATCCACAAAAATGACATAATCAGCCTTTTCCAAAGGTTTATATTTTATGTTTGGCCTTGGCTTGGTGCTTAAATCTGTGACATCTAGACAATCATGTTCAACTTCTTCATCAATTGTATTTCATTTACAGGCAAAAATGTAGATGGGTTCAGAATTTGGCAGCGTTTGAGAATGATATTCTCACCCACAAGAATCTGTTGCTCATACTTTGTAAGCCTGCTGTTTTTCATATACTGCATTTATTCTTGAGTGAGCAAGATCACAATGGAGTGAGGGAACATTACAGTTGAAGGATATCACATCATTATGTTCTCACATCTCTTAATACTGATACAATCTGCATATACTCATTAAGGCATTTGGGCAGTCCTGTGGCTACGAGGCCAAGGGTAGCTGAAAAATATGCCACAGATCGTCCTGAATCTCCATGCATCTGAGTGCACACTGAGAAAGCTCAACTGCAAAACAACATGAACATCTTACAGTAATCAGGCATTCCTAGTGCTGGGGCACACCACAGACTTTCTCTAGGCACTAGGAGGGCATTCAAGCTTTTGTTACCCCATGGAAACAGATCTGACACATCCTTGTGTGTCAGCATCAGTAAAAGCTTGGCCACTAGGGAAGAGTTTGGTATACACTGTCTACATTAGACAACCATTCCCAAGAAAATTTTGACTTCTGTCTGTGTTCTTAGTGGATTCATTTTAACGTTGGTTTCTACCCGTTCTTGTGACACCTTTCTCCTTCTCAATGATATGGTCCAAGTATTGGTCCTATTTTTGACAGTATTGCAACTCACTCTGAGACATCTTATGTCCATTCTTAGCTAGGTGATTCAACAATGTGATTGTTTCCTGTCAGCAAGCTTCTCGAGCAAGTCATCAATAAATTGCACAAGAACTGATCTGTAAGGCATCTACAGAGGCTCAAGATTCATTTATCAAGATTTGATTGAGGATGGATTGGCTCTCTGTATACTCTTGCGGAATTCTGCGCCTTGCCAAAACTATTGAACGCAAACAAGAACAAAAACTGCCTGTCGTCATGCAATGGGATAGAAAAGGAGGCCTGACAGAGATCCACAACAGTAAACAATTGTGCAGTGCATGGAATGTGAAAAAATATTGTAACTGGATTCAGTACCAAGGGACAATGTTGTTAATGTTTAGAAGATCTTGCACAATCTGATATTTACCGCTGGGCTTCTGAAAACCTATATTCAAAGAGTTGCAAGGGCTTCCAACAATGTCTTTTACAACCCCTTTCCTCAACATGCCTTCAGTTACTGGTGTTATTCCTGCAATCTCCCGGAGGTCAAATTGTATGGTAGCATTCTCGGATACACTGCATTGGGTTTCACCATGATTCAAACTGGTTTTACACTTTTGATAAGTCCGATATCTTTCCCAGTAAAATCTCATACTTCTGGGTTCAAGGTCTCTTTTAAATCAAGAGGCAAATCATCTACTTTTCTCACTGGATACAGTCCTACAGCTGTTGGTACTTGTCCTTGTCCTTGTTGGACCATTTTAAATTCAACATCGTTGAACACCACTCAACCACTCAACACCACCCGGAGGCACTATATTGTGCAATTTAACTTCACCAACAAATCTCTCCCTAGCAGATTTACAGCGCTTGAATCACAAACAAAAAATGTATAGTTTTCCACAAATGAATCTATTTTTACAGGGACCTTTTCTGAAAGTAGATTGTTTATCTTCTTCTTTGTAACTCCTACAACTTGGATCTTCTTTCTCGAGAGAGGTGTACCTGGGACGTACACTGTTCTTACAGTAGAATGGGTATATTTGGTGTTAATAAGAAATTACACTTGGTTGCTTTTAACTTCTCCTTCTACAAATGGTCCACTCTGGTCTATCTCTAAGGCTGCCCCAAGTGCGCAATCTTCATCCCTCCTCAGACACCATCATTGGGAATTATCGGAGCCAAAACTATTACTGTCCAGCATGGGGTACTGTTGAAATGGGTTCTGGTTGAGAATTACTCCCAGCATCTGATTCACATTAAATATAGGAGTTCCCATATTCTATGGGACCATCAAGGCTTGTGGAACCTGCATCACTGGAACCTGTGTCTGCAACAGCACTTACAATTCATGAATGGGTGCATTCTTCATCTGCACTTGATTTCCTTCTTGCATTTGGATATCTCAGCTCATTCTCTTTGAATTCAGCCAGCACTCCCTCTTCCAATGTCTAATTGTGTTAGAAAAAAGACGTGGAGTCGACATATTCAAAATGGCAACATCTATACCAGAATTCAGATCAATCAGAACACTCCTACTTCTACACTGTGAACCCTGAGCTCCTCCTTGAGCACCTTGGTCACCAGCCTGTAAACCAACACCTTGCATCTCACTCTGATTTCCTGCATATTGCTGATTCTGCAAAGCTTTCTGAGTCAACCTCGTCTGCAAGCATAAACTTTTCCTTGAGTCTTTTCTGCTTTATCTCTTGTTCTTCACTACAGTATTTGGCATACCTCATGATCTCACCCAAATGTTTTGTCCGCCAGCATATCACATTCTGCTGTATGTACATAATAATCTCAGGTATCATCCCAAGTATAAACTGCAACACAAATAACCCCATATCACTCTTTTCTGGCTTTTCCTGCCCACTGAGTTGTTTAAACATCTGCAGCAATCGCTCATATTAAGCATGTGCTGGCTCCTTTGCTGCTTGTGAAGTTTGATTAATCTTTAACCAATCAATATCTTTGGCTGGGACTTTGCTCCTCAGGAAAGTAATCACATCATCATACTTAGTCATTACCATAGGAGATGGTGCATGAATACATACATCTCTCAAAGGCCCTGAACTTGGCCAATGTACAGCAGTTTTACAATCAGCCCACAAATCACCTGGCACAACAATATCAAATAATGTATTTAAGCCAGTCCACAGCACTTTTGACATTTTCGTAAATCTGTCAACTTGTGTATACCCCTGCGTATCATTATCTCTCAGCTTTGAAAAACTGTTTGTAAATGCCACATCTCTTCTACTCCATGGTACACATACATACCCTCCTCCAGGTATCTCTTTCATCAGGAATGTCAAAGCTTCTCCATCAGGAGAACCTGGTGGTGGCTTACTATTTGCTTCAGCCGCATTAGAGTGTCCTTTTTTATTTTCATGCTTCTTTGCCTATTTGCTCTCTAATTTCCCAAATTTGCTCCTTTGCAGATGCATTTTACTAATTCAGTAATGTTTAATCTCATTCCCGAAGAACGCATTGTCTCAATTGCTCCACCATCTAACTGTGCACTGAAACTTCAGTATTGGATTTCTTTGCAGCTCCCTCATTATACTTTCCCTGCGTCTTGTTCTTTTTAGTTTTCTCTGTAGTTATAGCTGGGTTCTTTCTAGCTCCCTCCACTATGGCATTTCCTCCACCCTTGCTGTCCTTTGTCCCATTAAGCATCTGCATAATTTCACACAGCTCTTTTAGCCTTATTCTGGTATTTCTTAGCATGTTCTGTTTTCTCCAAAAGGTTTACTGCCTCATATTGTGTGGGTCTAGTAGGTGGTTTCATCTCATAAAGTTTCTCCCTCAAGCACTCAATGCTCCTGATAAATGGCCCTTCTTTTTCAGTGTTCCTGCACCACTGATGAAGCCTTAATCATGTGTGTAACCCAACATCCGTCAACAGATAGGTGGTCATTACAACCCTGGCGGTCGGTGTTAAAGCGGCGGTATGACCGCCAACAGGCCTGCAGAAAAAAAATGGAATTACGACTGTGGCGGAAACCGCCAGCAAAGACAGCCACTTTAACACTCCGACCGCCACGGTGGTACAAACAAACAGCACGGCGGTCACCGCCAACAGACAGGCGGAGGACAATGTACCGCCCACACTATTACAACCTACCAATCCGCCACCTTTTCCGGGGTGGATTCACCGCGAACAAAAACACGGCGGAAACAGGACTTCGAAGGGAAAACGCTCACCTCTGCACACCCCACGAGGAACCAGGACGCCATGGAACCAGAGCTCCACATTTTTCCAGCCATTATCTTCTTGCACCTCTACCAGGAGCACGAACGCCGGCGGCGAAGACCACGGTGAGTACTGTACCTATGACACAGGAGAGGGAGGAGGGAAAAAACAGTGACACACACGCAACACCCCCACCCCACCCTCACCACGACAACACACACACTAATACAGCATGATACATTACAGTTACACCCCCCAACACCCCGGAAGAATGCAAAGATAAAAGGAAATGAGGTGAACGATTGTAATATATTAAAATTCAGTATTCAAATAATATACATACACTAATTACAAATATATACACCAAGAATATTAGTCCAAGGTATTCCACCCTTAAAGTCCGTGGACCACTGGGCCCACAATGCATGGGCGAGGCCCACACAAGATACCCGAACAAGACGGAGAGAACACTGCAGGGGCATCAGATAGAAATAAAACAGGCACCTCAGGGGGAAGGGAAAGGGTGGATACCTCAGCCGGTTGAGTGTACGAAGCCAAATCCACGAGGGGTCCCCATGCCCACTGTCCAATCCTGGGGAGAGCAAAGCCACAGTCTCTCACGTCTATACAGTGGGTGGGTTGCCCACTGTTCCATCCTGGGGATTGCAAAGCCACAGTCTCTCAAGTCTCTGCAGTGGGTGGTTTGCCCACTGTTCAATCCTGGGGAGTGCAAAGCTACAGTCTCTCAAGTGGATAACAGTCTCCACTGGTTCTGGAGGGGGCTTTGTGCCCAGAGTGCTTCATCCTGACAAGGACAGAGGTAGTGGATGTAAATCTCCACTGGTTCTGGAGGGGGCTTTGTGCCCAGAGTGCTTCATCCTGCTTGTGGCTGCCTCAGTAGCGTCAGAGCTTTTGGCGCTCATGGGCCTGCGGTGCTTGTGGCGGCGGTGTCTTTGGCAGCGGTGCTTGTGGCGGTGGTGTCTTTGGCAGCGGTGCTTGTGGTGGTGGTGTCTATGGCAGCGGTGCTTGTGGCGGCGGTGTCTTTGGCAGCGGTTCAGCTGCTGGCGGTCCTGTCTTGGGCATCGGGCTGCTGCTGGCGGTCTTGTCTGTGGCAGCGGGGCTGCTGCTGGCGGTCCTGTCTGGGGCAGTGGGGCTGGTGGCAGTCGCCTCCTGGGCAGCGAGGCTGCTGTTGGCAGTCCTGTCTTGGGCAGCGGGGCTGCTGGCAGTCGCCTCCTGGGCAGCGGGGCTGCTGCTGGTGGTCTTGTCTGGGGCAGCGGGGCTGCTGCTGGCGATCCTGTCTGGGGCAGCGGGGCTGCTGGCGGTCGCCTCCTGGGCAGCGGGGCTGCTGCTGGCGGTCCTGTCTGGGGCAGAAAGGCTGCTGGCGGACATCTACTGGGCAGCAGGGCTGCTGCTGGCGGTCCTGTCTGGGGCAGCGGGCTGCTGCTGGCCGGCTCCTGGGCAGCGGGGCTGATGGCGGTCTTCTCCGCCGTGCTGATCTTCCCAGACTTGCCGGGTTTCTTGTGGCCCTTCCCCACCTTGGAAGGTGTCACAGCTGATTCCACACTCCCACCTGTACCCCTGGGAGCGACTTTGGTGGCTGGTGTCTTCCCCCTCTCCCGCCGGGCACTGGCCAACTTTTGATGCTTGACAGGTGGGGGACTGTCCGTGCTGTGGCTCCTTGCCACACGGGCTGCCCTGCTACCTGGTACACTCCAGAATCCGGTGACTACTGGCACCACTGGTCCCACCAATGTTGTGGCTAAGGTGCTAGGTTGGGACCTGGAGAGTCGGGCCCTAGGAGACTGACGGGGTGGGGTGGTGAGGGAAAGATGGTCAAGGCTGGCCAGGAAAAGTTTCTTAGGAACACTGGGACGGGTAGATGGAGGGGGTTTGGGAGTGGAGGAAGAGGTTGTGGTTGTAGGAGGTGTCCGTTTGGTGACTTTGGGTGAAGGCGCATGCGCTGGAGGCTGTTGTGAGGTGGATGGCTGTTGGGTGGGTGTGTGGCTGCGTTTGTGTACCTTGGGAGGTGGCCTCACAGGCACACTGGGAGAGGACACAGGGGATGTGTGAATGGTAGTGGGGGTGGTGAGTGCACGTGAGCGGGGTGTGGTGGTGGGTGTGCTGGTGATGGAAGTAGTGGCTGTAGAAGTAGTGCATGCAGGTGTGAGTGGAGAAGAGACTGGGAGGGATGAGGGAGATGAGGAGGAGGGGGACACAGTGGAGGCAGTGGATGTTTCTATGTCTGCATGTGTGTGATGCTTGCGTGAGTGCCTGTGGGATGTGTGGTACTTATGTTTGCCTGAGCTTCCTTTGTATGTTGAGGTGTGTGCATGCTGGTCTGATGGTGTGCTTGGGATAGGCTGAGGTACAGGGGATTGGGTCTGCGTGGAGGAAGTTGGAGGGGGGAGGCTAGAGACAGGGACAATGGCTGCCATCAGTGCCGAGGCCAGAGTCTGAAAAGCACTCTGAAAGGCTGCCTGACCAGATTGAATGCCCTCCAGGAATGCATTGGTTTGTTGCAACCACCTCTATACACCCTGGATGGCATTCAAAATGGTAGACTGCCCAACAGTGAGGGACCTGAGGAGGTCAATGGCCTCCTCACTGAGGGCAGCAGAGGTGACTGGGGCAGGGCCTGAGGTGCCTGGGGCGAAGGAGATGCCCTCCCTCCTGGGTGAGCGGGCACGGGGCAAAGGCTGAGGGGCTGCTGGGAGGGCGGTGCTGGGGGGGTGACGGCTGTACCTGTAGATGCGGGGGGCATAGATGGGACCGCCACCACAAGGGAGCTCCCATCAGAGGATAAGTCCGTATCACTGGTGTCAGCTCCTGTCCCCGCCGTGGAGCTCCCCTCGCCCACCGTCCCACTGGTGAAATCAGACTCCGTAGTGTCGCCCTCCAGGGCCATGTGGGATGCAGCTCCCTCCTGCTCCGGTGCCACTGCTCCTCCACCTGATGATGCTAATGCACACAAGTACAGGGAGGCCACAAAAGGGGGGGGGGAGACAGAAGAAAGACATGTTGAGTGCATGCATTACCGCTACTGTTAGCGGACATGACAGACACAGAAGCCCCCTGCACTATGCCACGCACTTGGGGTCCACTATTCAATCCCTGGGACATGGCTTACAAGGCTATGGCCAATATCTGCACACATGGATGTTAGGAGCCTGACTAGGTGTAGTTGGCACTGTACCCAGGTGGGGTGGGGTGCCACAGGGTCTGCCTGAAAAAGGGGACTTAACTAGCACACTCGCCCTAGCCTAGGGAAACCCACAGCCCACCTCCCTCACCCAGACACCTCCATTGCACGCTGAATCAGCAGAATGAGAGTGTACTCACCCCCTTGCTGTTGCTGTGATGCCCTCAAGTGCTCATCCAAGTCCGGATATGCCACCGCCAGGATCCTGAACATCAGGGGGGTCATGGTGCGACGAGCACCCCTCCCACGCTGGGAGGCCATCCCCAGCTGGGCCTCCGCCGTCTTCTTGCTCCAGCGGCAAATGTCCTCCGATCTTTTCCGGCAGTGGGAGCTTTGTCTGTGGTAGACCCCCAGGGTCCAGACGTCCTTGGCGATGGCACGCCAAATATCCTTCTTCTGGTGGGCGCTGACCTACATGAAGTGTACAGGGGAAAAAGAGAAGTCATTACCAACTGCACGGTCATTGGCCCTCATCCCTATCCTTGCCATGACGCACATGCACTCACTGTCGTTTCATGCACGCATCATTCATGCCCTATCTTTCATCCACCCCACTCGACACAGGCATTGCCCATAGGGCATGCTCACAGTGTACTTACCTGTTTGTCTGGAGGACCGTAGAGTAGCACGTACTGGGGGAGGACCCCATCCACGAGTTTCTCCAACTCCTCCCTGCTGAAGGCAGGGGCCCTTTCCCCAGACGCACAAGCCATTGTCTCTTCCAGACTGAGGTCACAGCAGCACTTGCAGTGTAGGTCCTCTCCTGACGAAGATCAGGTATCGAGTGATTGAACAGATAGAAAATGGCGGTCACGTCCGCGGCGGTGCGTACCGTCACCACCGGCGTACATCGTCATTGGCTACTGGGACCCATAGTGTCCAATGTTAAGCAATGCAGAATTGCGCCGTGGTCTTCGACCGCCTACTGCAACGGTGTACAACGCCAGCGCAGTTACCTCACATCCCCTTGTCCCACTTTACAGGTCAGGCAGCCGCCATTTCAGGGGCCCACATGGCTTTATTTTTAAGTGCGTCACACATACCTAGGCCTTAGCTCAACACTCATACAGGCAAATTTCACGTTATGAATAGTTTTCTGAGTAAGCTGTGTTTACGTACCTCTGAGTTGGTTGACTCTCTGCTCGCGGTTCTCCTCCATAGAGCACGTCCGCTGGGGCTGGTGAGGAGATGGCGGCATCCTCCGGTGTACAGACCGCTGGTCGTCCTGTCGACAATGGAGGAAAGACATGTAATCATCACCTACAGGCTTGATCGTGCCACAATCCTGGAACTGTGTGCCCAGTTGGAGCCAGACCTGATGTCAGCTATCCGCCATCCCACAGGAATCCCCCCTCAAGTGCAGGTGCTATCAGTACTCCATTTCCTTGCAAGTGGGTCTCTTCAAACTACAGTGGCCATAGCATCAGGGATGTCCCAACCTATGTTTTCCAACGTGTTGTCCAGAGTGTTGTCTGCGCTGCTGAAACACATGCGGAGCTACATCGTTTTCCCTCAGGTGGAGGATTTGCCTACAGTGAAAGGTGACTTATATGCCCTGGGACATATCCCCAACATCATAGGTGCCATTGATGGGACACATGTGGCCTTGGTGCCCCCCGGAGGAGTGAACAGGTGTACAGAAACCGGAAGAGTTACCATTCGATGAATGTGCAGATGGTGTGTTTGGCAGACCAGTACATCTCCGATGTGAATGCCAAATTTCCTGGCTCAGTGCATGACGCTTACATCCTGTGGAATAGCAGCATCCCTTATGTGATGAGGCAACTACAGAGGCACCGGGTGTGGCTATTAGGTGAGCACCTGAAACCAAATCAGTGGGAATAGTTGTCTGGGTCTGGGGATATCCTTAAGAGTTAGTGTGTGTCGAACAGTTGTCCCTCGCCATTTGCAGATGACTCTGGTTACCCCAACCTGTCATGGCTACTGACCCCAGTGAGGAATCCCAGGACAAGGGCAGAGGAACGCTACAATGAGGCCCATGGGCGAACTAGGAGGATAATAGAGAGGACCTTCGGCCTCCTGAAGGCCAGTTTGTGCTGCCTCCATATGACAGGTGGTTCCCTATTCTACTCACCAAAGAAGGTGTGCCAGATCATCGTGGCCTGCTGTATGCTTCACAACTTGGCTTTGCGACAACAGGTGCCTTTTCTGCAGGGGATGGTCCAGATGGAGGTGTTGTGGCAGCTGTGGAGCCTGTGGACAGCGAAGACGAGGAAGCAGAAGAAGAGGACATTGACAACAGGAACTCTGTGATCCTGCAATACTTCCAGTGAGACACAGGTAAGAAGACAAACCTGCCTACTACGTGTACTTTAACACTACTACCTCTCTACTGTCTGTCCTTTTCACCCAGTGTATGGTCACTGAGTTGTCACTTTCCCTTACGATTTCACAGATGTGGGTCTCACTGTGTGGCATCTGCTTTGTTTCCTCATGGACTAGAGCTGTGTGACATAGGTATGTTGACATTACAATTGAAAGAGCATTTTGTCACTGTAATTGCTAATACACATTTTCAAACTCACAGACAGACTCCAGATTGTTTTGTGCTTTAAGAGTGTTTATTTAAGTGCTCAATCTTGGAGGGTGTTGTAAAATGGTGAGGGGTGATGGAGGAATGTCCATGGCAGAGTCCAGTCTATTAGTCTCACAGGTGCATTGTCCAAAGGGGCATATGAAGTGGAGCTGGGAAAGTTTGAGGATAGACAGGGTGACCAGGTGGGACAAAAGGATGACATTCAGGGTGGTCTCATTTCTTGGCGGGGGTCTTGGCATCGTTCTCTGTCTTTGTCCTGGATCTCAGGGACCGTTTGCGGGGTGGTTCTCCCTCTGCAGGGGGTGGGGAGTCTGTGTGGGTATGTGCAGTGGCCATGCATTGGTGATGGGTGTCCATGCTTTGTTGTTGCATGCAGGGCTTGGTGTTGGGATGGGTGATTTGTGATATTGGGACATTTGTGTGGAGTTGGAGTGATGGGGATGAGGGCGAGGGTGGGGGTATGTGATGGCATGCAGGTAAGGTGGGGGATGTAATAGTAAAGCTTTGACTTACCAGAGTCAATTCCTCCAGCTACTCCTGTGAGGTCCTCAGGATGCAGAATAGCCAAGACTTGCTCCTCCCATGTTGTTAGTTGTGGGGGAGGAGGTGGGGGTCCGCCGCCAGTCCTCTGTACCGCAAGGTGGTGTCTTGAGACCACGGAACGCACCTTCCCCCGTAGGTCGTTCCACCTCTTCCTGATGTCATCCCTATTTCTTGGGTGCTGTCCCACTGCGTTGACCCTGTCCACGATTCTTCGCCATAGCTCCATCTTCCTAGCAATGGAGGTGTGCTGCACCTGTGCTCCGAATAGCTGTGACTCTACCCGGATGATTTCCTCCACCATGACCATGAGCTCCTCCTCAGAGATCCTGGGGTGTCTTTGCCGTGCCATGGGGTGGTGTGGGTGAGGTAGGGGTTGGTGTGTGTTGTGATGTGTGGGGTGATATTTAGTGGTGTGTTGTGTGAGGTGCGTGGCTGTTGTGTGAGTGATGGTGTTGAGTGCCTGTGGATGCTTGTTTGTAGATGGTGGTGTCTCTCTCTAGCCTTCTTTCGGAATTTTTGGTAGTAGGGGTTTGTGGGTGATGTGGGTGTGTGTTTTATATTGTATTGGGTGTGTTGGAGTGGTGTGTTTATGTGTATCAGGTGTGTGTATTTTGAATTGTCCGATGTGGTAGTGTTTTGTAAATGTGTGTGTATTTTGAGCGCGGCGGTGTGTACCTCCAATGGAATACCACGGGTGAAAGACAGCTGCGTGGATTCGTGGGTCGTGATAGTGTGGGTGTATTCCTGTTGGCGTGACGGTGGAGGTTTTGTTTTCGCTAGTTTATCACTGACCTTTGGTGTGGCGGACTTGTGTGGGTGTCTAAATTTTGGCGGATTCCGAGCTGTGGGTCATAATGAACGTGGCAGAAATCCGCAGCCGCGGCGGTGTGTTAGCAGTCTTCTGCACGGCGGTAAGCGGCTTTTACTGCCAATGTTGTGATGACCCCCATAGTGCGCTGGTGTACCCTCAGTGGTGCCTCTTCACCTTCCTGTACTGGAATTCTGACATCTACTTTCACAAAACTCCCCCAACATACTGCCACTGCGGCTACCATCTTTCCGCCATATTATGAGCACTGCCTGACTTCAGCCAATAAGGCCGGAAATCTGACAGTGCTCATGGTGGTGGAAAGTGGTAAGCTGGCGCTACCACCAGCACCGCCACACCAGTAGAATGCAGCCAGCCGTATTATGACCAGTAATACGGCCTTGCGGTGTTATGCTGGCGGGGCGCTGCTAGCGGTAGCAGTGCCCCTTCCCTGCCGGAAGACATCCTCGACCAAGGTATGTTGGGCTTTCGACAGGAGAGAGGGGTGGGGGTTCTTTTGTGTGTGTGTCTGAGTGCATGCATAAATGTCTGAGTGTGTGTGTGTGAATGTGTCTTTGTGTGTTGTGTTATTTGCGTGGGTGTATCCATGTGAGTGAATGCATGTAAGAATGGTGAAGTGAGTGCATGTCTGCATGTCAGTGTGATTGTGTGTGAGTATGTCTGGAAGTATGCGTGTATGTCAGCGTATGAATGAATGTGTGTATGTCTAAGTGAATGGGTGTATACCTGGTGCGTGTGGGTGTCTGTGTGCGTGTATGCGGGGAGGGGGCTGTGGGGTGAGAGGCGCTGTGACTTTAGTGGGGGTGGTGGAGGGGCGTTGATGTGTGCGTGTGTGGCTGAGGGGGGTTGGGTCAGTTTGTGGTGTGTGCGTGTATGGGGGTGAGTGAGTGGATCAAACGGGGATGGGGTGAGTTTGGATGGAGGGGTGTAGAGGGCATCAGGTGAGCATTAGGGGGGTGGAGGAGCCGCCTACCGGTGACAGGGAAGGAATTCCCTGTCGCAGGTAGGGCCTACCGCCAGGGTTTTCTGCTCGAAACAAACACAGAATAATCAAAAATACTTTGTCTGCTTGTCTAAAAAAACAACAAGATAGCTCAACAATCGGAACATTAAGGGTTTTGACAACCTCTGACTTTTCCATACAAAAAGACCCTTACAAACACAAATTTAATCTTGACCAGTGGGATATCACCCTAATCAATGTATCTTTACCTTTGAGCACTAGGTTTCACTAACACCAACCAATATTAGCACATTCACAACAAGTTATTAAAATCCCTATCTCAACTGTGCAGTTGACAGTACCTCAAGATCTGCACCACAAACCTTCAGCAGACAAGAAAAGCCATAATCAACTGTTTCCAATACGGGATCTTAAATGACTACTAAGTCTGATATCCTCTTCAGCTTCTTTACAATAAACAATTAAGTATCACCAATTCATTTGATACACTCTTCAACATGCAAAGAAAATCAACAACAACAAAAATAATTGTGATACATATCTCTATTGATACTCACATTTCCAATACTGCAAACACCTTTGAACCGCACCTCGTCACTCTTCAAAATTCGGGCCTTGGACTATGGGACATGAATATTACTCTAATTTAGGGTAATTAAATTCAGCTCCTCTTTCTCATGACCTAAACCATCCTCTGCTACTAAATTTTCTGCTGGCAAGGAAATTGATTCAATTAAAGTCTTGGTTTACTGTCATCAGGGCTTAACCCCCGCTGCCTTTGAGTGAGAGTAAATCAGGAGCTGTAAATCACATTTAATCATCATAATTTCTAATCTAATCTAATCTATATCAATCAATAAAGAGAGTTTGGCATGAGTTACAGGGTTTCATTATCATTCAAATCGTTTAGAAAATTATCTTTATTAAAGTCACAATTTACATTTTATTAATCATTAGTTTTGTCAAGAATTGATACTCAAGCATAAGCGAACAATAAAGCATAATAAAATGTATCAAGTGTTCCATAAAGAATCTCTATCCTAGGAAGGAGAAGGAAACAAATGTTTCAGTCCAGAAACCCATAAAGAGCTCTGCGTTTGAGAGAAATAAATAAGCATGAAGCTTCAACATCAGATGTCAGCTTAATAAATCAATAATCAAAGCAAAACCTCTCATGGAGGTATATATATATAGTATCAATTTCATGTTGCTTCTCCTTTCTTCAGTTGATCAATCAGTTTCCAATGTGTCCATGGGAATGCGTTCACTCCCGTCTTCTCACAGGAACACAATGGGGGGCGGGGAGGGTGCACCGCCGGGCATTCTGACCGCAGCGGTACAGCCGCGGCCAGAAGCGGAAAGCCGGCGGTGTACCGCCGACTTTCCGCTGCCCATGGGAATCCGCCATGGCGGCGCAGCTTGCTGCGCCGCCATGGGGATTCTGACACCGCATACCGCCATCCTGTTCCTGGCGGTTCGCCCGCCAGGAACAGGATGGCGGTATGGGGTGCCGTGGGGCCCCTGGGGGCCCCTGCAGTGACCATGCCAATGGCATGGGCACTGCAGGGGCCCCCGTAAGAGGGCCCCACAAAGAATTTCAGTGTCTGCTTTGCAGACACTGAAATTCGCGATGGGTGCAACTGCACCCGTCGCACCTTCCCACTCCGCTGGCTCCATTCTGAGCCGGCGTCCTCGTGGGAAGGGTGTTTCCCGCTGGGCTGGCGGGCGGACTTTCGGCGGTCGCCCGCCAGCCCAGTGGGAAACCCAGAATGACCGCCGCGGTCTTTTGACCGCGGTACGGTCTTCTGGCGGTTCCCGCTTGGCGGGCGGCTACTGCCGCCCGCCAAGCTTAGAATCACCCCCAATATTCTTTAGACAGCAACTGCGCAATTATGTTTAGAATGAAACTGTTTTTCCTAGATCTCATGATCCATTCTCCGATTAAAGTCTACATTCCCATGTCTGAACTTTCATATCTAACATTCTGAATAACAAGTCTATTCATTAGCTAGTAGTGGTCGTTTTAGGAGTAGAAATATCTGTATAAGCGAGAAGAAAACATTTTGCACAACATCCTCTCCTTGTGAAAAACAAGTCTTTTTTAAAACATCAAGATCACGTTATCTCAGCATTTTAAGCCAAGCACGTTTAAATATGACTGTCTAGTGCAATTTTGCATTAATTCACATTTTAAGCATTATTTGCTTTGCACATTTTTTTAGTATTATTTTCTCAACAATTGTTAGAAATGGGGTCTTTGGTTGGCAGTCAGGTTACCCCCTGTTCAAGCAAGGACCCTCACTCTTGGCAGGGCAAAGGAGAAACATACCATGTTAAACCCCGCTCATCCCCTTGGTAGCTTGGCACAAGCAGAAAGGCTTAACCCAGAGACAATGTGTAAAGTATTTGTACCAACACATGCAGTAATAAAGTGAAAACACTACAAAATTACTCAGCTCCAGGTTAGAAAAATAGCCAATATTTATCTTAGCAAAACAAGACCAACAAATCCAACATACACAAGTCAAGTTATGAATTTTTAAAGATTAAACACAAGAATAACACTTAGAAAGACCAATGCTTGGATTAAGTGTTATCATGGCATTGTGACGGAGTCATTCCCAAGAATGCTACACCAATGGTGCCAGTAAACGGAGACACACGGATCCCCAGGTACAGCACCTTGTGCAAACGTGGAAACAAGCCGGTGCACGGAATCGGGGATTGTGACTTCACTGGAGCCGAGGAGGCATTGCTTCCGGTACTGTGGAGCGGAGGTGTCACGAAGAGGCGTTGAGTCATTGCTGTGGAGCGGTAGAGGTGAGGCAGCATTGGCACAAAGCATTGGATCTGCACACTTCCGTCAGAGTCGGTATCCGGCAGTCACAATGTGGTGCAGTGACTTCCACGGAGTCGTGGACCTCAGCGAGGCTGCAGCAGCGTCAGGACTGCGGGGTCATCGCACTCCAGCGAGGACCACAGCCTCAGCTGCATGCAGCATCATGGGATTTGCAGCGGCATCAGTCCGGAATCGTCCAAAGACTGTTTACTTGGTTCTCCTTGATTTTTCTACCAGCTTTCCTTTCAAGGGCCCAGGATTAGGCACCACTTGGCAGGGCAGGAGTCTCAGCAGAGAGTCCAGGTGCTGGCACAGGAAGTATTTAATGGCCCTGAGACTTCAGAACAGGGGACAAGCTCAGTCCAAGCCCTTAGAAATTCTTCTCAAGCAGGAATATATCACAAAGTCCAGTCATTGTCCCCTTTCACAGGAAAAAGCAGCAACTGCAGGATAGCCCAACAAAGCACAATCACAGGCAGGGGCAATACTTCTCCTCAGCTCTTCTCCTTGGCAGAGGGTCCTCTCTGTTCCAGAAGCAAATCTTGAAGAAATCTAAAGTCTGGGGTTTTGGGTCCAATATTTATACCGCTTTCTGCCTTTGAAGTTGCCCAACTTAAAAGAAAAGTCTCTGTTTCTCTGTTGTTTACAGGATCCAGTCTTACCCTGGCCAGGCCCCAGACACACACCAGAGGGTTGGAGACTGCATTGTGTGAGGGCAGGCACAGCCCATTCAGGTGTAACTGACCACTGCTCCCTCCACTCTAGCCCAGATGGCTCTTCAGGATATGCAGGCTACACCTCAGCTCCCTTTGTGTCACTGTCTAGAGGAGATTCACAAACAACCCAAATGCCAGTCTGACCCAGACAGGGAAGACACAAACAGTCACAGAATGGTTAAAACAAGAAAATGCCTACTTTCTAAAAGTGGCATTTTCAAACTAACAATCTAAAAAACAACTTCACAAAAAAAAAAAAAATTACATTGTGAGTTCAGAGACCCCCAAACTCCACATCTCAATCTTCTCTCAAAGGGAAACTGCATTTAAAAGATATTTAACGTCAGCCCCCATGTTAACCTACGAGAGTGATAGGCCTTGCAATAGTGAAAACCGAATTTGACAGTATTTCACTGTTAGGACATCTAAAACACATCAGTACATGTCCCATCTTTCACATACACTGCACCCTCCCCATGGGGCTACCTAGGGCCTACCTTGGGGTGCCTTACATGTATAAAAAGGGAAGGTTCAGGCCTGGCAAGTGGGTACAGTTGCCAAGACGAATTGGCAGTTTAAGACTGCACACACAGACACTGCAGTGGAAGGTCTGAGCCATGTTTACAGGGCTACTCATGTGGGGGGCACAATCAGTGCTGCAGGCCCCCTAGTGGCATTTGATTTACAGGCCCTGGGCACCTCTAGTGCACTTTACTAGGGAATTACTAGTAAATCAAATATGCCAATCATGGAAAAGCCAATCACCCATACAATTTCCCATAGGGAGCACTTGCACTTTAGCACTGGTCAGTAGTGGTAAAGTGCCCAGAGTAAGAGAAACTGCAAAAACAGAGTCCAGCACATAACAACAACCTGGGAAGCAGAGGTAAAAAGTTAGGGGAGACCACGCCAAGGATGCCAGGTCTAACAAAAATGTTAAATGCTTCTCCATTTGCTAGCGGTGATCTGACTCTGAAAATGTCATGCAAGGGTGAGATGAGCCGTTCTCTTCCCTGACATCAAATCATGCAGATCACCGCTGCACCAACATTTGGTCAAATAAGAGTTGGAAAGTAGTGGGCTTGTGCTATAGTTGCCAGCTACCAAATGACAAGTCAGACAGACAGGGAGGGATTAGCCAGGTATTCAATGAGGCATTCGCGAGCTACAGGAGGCCGTGTTTTGAAAGCCGAGGTGGACCATTGTGTCACCAGCTCCCTTAGGTTTATGCCAGAATGCACAATAGGCAAAGAAAGAGAAAGATAAAAGGCGAGAGGCCAGAGAGTGAGAAAGAGTGAGAAAGAAAAAGACAGGAAAAATGAGACAAGGTAGCCCGCAGCTGGTTTAAACATTTTTGCCAGGGGTGCTTTTGGTTCCCACTCCAGCCCTATAAACAGATGGCTGGAGTAGTATGTGACGGGAGGATGGGGTCTCTCTACTCCAATCACAGTCACTTTGCTGTTAATGTTGATCTCAGTGGCAGAGTCCTGCTGAGGGCTTGAATGACAAAAGCCAGCAGATCTGACTTACTTAAATGAAATGTATTGCATATCGATCGGATATACGCAACCAGTTTCACAGCACACACGCATACCTCAAATTAGGAGAAATAGGGAAAGTCTTATTTATGTAAACTCCATAAATAAGCCCATAAGATCAGAAAGGGGGAGAACGCGTGGGAATACGCGAGCAACCTTTTGGGTACCTGAGCCTAGGGAGTTTGGGTCACTATAAGCGGAGGGTCAGGGAGGCTCTTTAGGACCGCCAGGTTTCGTACTGTTCGCTTACTTACAGTCAGAAACATGCACTAAGGCACACGCCTGCAATCGCGCTCCGTGCTGGATGCTTGTTTAGTAGCAACGTCACTAGCCCAGATGTGTGTTTTTTGTACATTCATGCATTTCCTGTTCTGCTTTCCAGAGGAAACAACGACATTGGGGAGCAACTGAGAAAATAATTAATTTCTAGAACACAGTTGAGTGATAAGCATCTCAAGTTATATTACAATATCTGCAAACCCAACCATGCCTGAGGTTTTAATCTTCCGTTGAGGTGCACTGGACCAAATAAATCTCGCCAAATAAATCGCAAAACCTATAATACCACTTCTGTAGAAATAATAAATGGATTACCACCTAAATGAATTCAACTGGCAACTGTATGAGCTATTGAGGAGCTTTAGTGACTATGCACCAGCTCTGATAACGAAGTAAAGGTGAAGCTAAGTGAAGTGTTCCATTTTCAAATTAAATGCATCAATTGAATATTAAGCGCCCACACATTACAGCTTTCAGTACTAGGAAGCAGAGGTCACAAGTTGATTTGTTTCAGGCGTGAGTCATGTTTTTTTCTTTGGATTATGATACTATTGGTAGGTTTAATTTTCATATTATAGATGTCATTATGACCCTGGTGGTCTTCTGACCGCCAGGGTTAATGTGGTAGTATCACCGCCAACAGGCTGGCAATAATGACTGCCAAATTATGACCATGGCAGTGATCCCTCCCATAGACAGCCAATGTACCACCCCAACCACCAGCGCGGTACGAACACCGAACACGACGGTAGCCACCTACAGGCAGGCGGAAGACACGGATCCGCCCACCAAATTATGACATAGCATACTGCCAGGATTTCCGGGGCGGTAGCAACGACACCAAAAGGCTGGTGGAAACACATCACTGAAAAGGAGCCAGTCACCTCCATGGACACACAGAAGTCAGTGTCCGCCATGGAACCTGAACTGCAAGTATTCCGGATGTTGTACCACGTCATGGCCATTCAGGAGCACCAGCGCTGACCCACACAAGGGTGGGAGGGGGAGAGAGTGACACACACACACCATACACATACCACACGCCCAGAAACACATGCACAGGAATAAAAAGCAACAGAACCCTGAAGTAAATGAAAGCATGACACATACACAGTTCCAACCACTGTAATACTTTTGTATGAATATGTAAAATGCAAAAACATGCACAATTGCAGAAATAAAGAAATGAAGGCCCAAAGGCCAGTCCAAAGTCACTAATGCCCACGGGGCAAAGTCCAAGCCCCAACTTGACTCCTGACAATATTGGGACTCCACAGTTCAGGGGCACCATGTTGGAAATGGGCAGGCACCTCATGGGACGGGGTGTGGGGGAATAGCAACTAATTGTGAGAGGGTTCCTAGCCCATTGGTTCTGGACGGGGCTTCCTGCCCAGAGGATGAGGAGGGGACTGGCTGCCCACTGATTCTGGAGGGGGCTTCCTGCCCACAGTATGAGGAGGGGGATGGCTGCCCACAGGATGAGGAGGGGGCTGGCTGCCCACTGGTTCTGGAGGGGACTTCCTGCCCACAGGATGAGGAGGGGGGTGGCTGCCCACAGGATGAGGAGGGGGCTGGCTGCCCACAAGATGAGGAGGGGGCTGGCTGCCTACTGGTTACTGATGATGTCCCTTGGCCTTTGGTTCTGGATGCTGCTCCTTGGCCTTTGGTTCCAGATGCTGCTCCATGGCCACTATATTGTGGGCCTCCAGGCCAGGGATATCTGTGGGGCCTCCTTGTCCAGGGAGTTCTGGAGCTCCTCCTTGTCCAGGGATTTCTGGGGCTCCTCCTTGTCCAGGGATTCCTGTGGGCCTCCTCCTCTAGGGATTTCTGGGGGGCCTCCTTCTCCAGGGATTCCTGGGGGCCCTACTTCTCTAGGGATTTCTGGGGCTCCTCCTTGGCCTTGGATGTCTGAGGGGCCTCCTTGGCCTTTGATTTCTGAGGCTCCTCCTCGGCCTTGGATGTCTGGGGGCCTGCTTGGCCTTTGATTTTTAGGGCTCCTCCTTGGCCTTTGATTTCTGGGGCTCCTTCTTGGCCTTTTATTTCTGGGGGACCTCCTTCACCTTTGATATCTGGGAGCCTCCTTGGCCTTTGATTTCTGGGGGGCCTCCTTGGCCTTTGATTTCTGGGGGGCCTCCTTGGCCTTTGATTTCTGGGGGCCTCCTTGGCCTTGGATGTCTGGGGCTCCTCCTTGGCCTTTGAATTCTAGGGAGCCTCCTTGGCCTTTGATATCTGGGGGGCCTCCTTGGGCAGGGACTTTGTTGGGAGCCTCTTTGGCCTTGGGTTTTGTAGGTGGCCACATTGTCTTGCCAGTCTGTTTGGGGGGTGGGGGTGTAGGGCACCCTGGCCCTCTGTTGGGGGGCAGGAGTGTCCAAGTTGCGTGGGTCCATCTTAACACTCATGTGCCCCGTAGTGCCAGCTGGAGACTTTGGGGGTGGAGTTGTGTTGGACTGGGTGCTTGAAGTACTGGCCTGGGGTAGTGGGACCTTCCTTTTACGGGCAGGATGGGGGGAGGAGAAGGGAAAGGAAGAGGTCAAGGCAGGAAAGGGAAAGCTTCTTAGGGACAATAGGGTGGAATGTGGGAGGAGGGTTGAGAGTGGAGGTAGAGGGAGTGGTTGTAGGAGGAGGAGGAGGAGGCCTGGACTTGGGTGCAGGTTCATGGACAGTGTGCATGTGTGAGGTAGATGGCTGTTGGGGTCTGAGTGCGAGTGTGTGTGCATTACTGGAGGGGGCAGACAGCTTGGGGAGAACAAACATTACGTGTAGATGGATGTTGTGGTGGAGTCTGCAAGTGAGGTGGGTGTGCTGCATGTGGTAGTGGTGGTGGTGACTGCATGTGGTGTGTGGGGTGCATGTCTGCGAGTCTGCTGTTGTGGTGACTGTGGGCAAGGCTATGCAGGTGGTAGGATCTGGGAATGTTGATGCAGTGCATGCAGGTGTGAGTGAGCATGTAACTGTTTGGGAGGAGGGAGAGACAGTGGAGGCAGTGGATAATCTTGTGGGTGCATCTGTCTGTTGGCTGTGTGAGTGCTTGTGGACTGAAGTGTGCTGCCTGTGTTTGTCTGTGCGAGTCTTGTGTGTTGTTTTGGGTGCATGCTTGTCAGAATGTGTGAGTGGGATGAGTTGGAGGTAAGGGGACTGGGACTGGGTAGTGATAATCAGAGGGGAGATGGATGAAACAGGGACACTGGCTGCCATCAGTGAAGAGGCCAGAGCCTGAAACGATCTCTGTAGGGCTGCCAACTCACTGTGGATGCCCTCCAGGAAGGCATTGCATTGCTGCATCTGGGATGCCAGCCCCTGGGTGGCATTTTCAATGGTTGACTGCCCTACAGAGATGGATCTCAGGAGGTCAATAGCCTCCTTACAGAGGGCAGCAGGGCTGACTGGGGCAGGGCCTGAGGTGCTTGGGGTGAAGGAGATGCCCACCCTCGTGGGTGAGCAGGCACGGGCAACTTGAAAGGTAGAACCTGTAGCTGGGGTGGTCCCAGAGGGGTCCGCTCCCATCAGGGAGCTCCCATCAAAGGACGATTCAGAGTCAATAGTGTCCCCTCCTGTCCCCGCCCTCTGTCCCACTGGTCCCCTCCACGCCAGTGGACTCTGCCTCCTGGGTCCCGTGGGCTGCAGCTCCCTCACTCGCCGGCGCCCCTGCTCCTTCGCCAGATGATGCTAATGCAAGCATGGACATGATGACAAAAGGAGAGAGGGGGAGAGAAAGGGAGAACGGGGTCAATCTCAGCACCAACATCACAGATGGCAGACACATCACTGTCACACACTGAGACTGAGAATGGGCAGTATGGCCCATGCTGGCATACCATTGGCTAGGTACCACAGCAGGTAGGAGCCAAACCCTGCCAGCCACACACCAACTGGGGCCAGCTATGCCCTGCCTGACATGGGACGTCACCTACCTAGCTATCTAATACATGCTTTCCACCCTGTTCTCCTGAGCTGGGCCTTACAGCAATATCTGAAGTGGCATATTGGGGCATCCACTGACTAGTACCCTGCATCCAAATCCCATGCCAGCCAACAGAGATGGTTGACATACACACTGTACTCACCCCCTTGTGGCTGCTGTGATGCCCTCAAGTGCCCATCCAGCTCAGGGTAGGCCACCGCCAGTATGCGGGTCACCAGGGGGTCAGTTTCCGAAGGGCACCCCTCCCTCGTTGGCAGGCCATCCCTAGCTGGGCCTCTGTGTTCTTCCGGGTCCAGCGTCTCAGGTCCTCCCATCGTTTCCTGCAGTGGGTGCTCCGCCTGCTGTAGACCCCAAGGGTCCGCACGTCCTTGGCAATGGCATGCCACAATCCCTTCTTCTGATGGGCACTGACCTTCAGAGGAAACACAGAAGGCGGTACACCATGAACCTGACAATCCAGCCTTTCACACATATGGATCAGAAAAAGCACTTCCCCTCATCAGGCACACACATGACCCGTACCCCTGCATTGACGCTGCCACCAGCCATCCCTCCCCACCTGACACACTGCCAGTACACATACACATCTCCATGCAGTCATGTCGCATGCAACGTACCCATGGGGTACTCACCTGTTGGTCTGGAGGCCCATATAACTCGCCTTACTGGGGTAGGACCCCATCCACGAGGCATTCCAACTCCCCCGATGTGAAAGTTAGGGCACTTTCCCCCTGTAGTACAAGTCATTGCAGGTTCCAGACACAGGGGGTCATTCCTACATTGGCGGGCGGCGGTTGCCGCCCGCCAAGCGGGAACCGCCGAATGACCGCACCGCGGTCAAAAGACCGCGGCGGCCATTCTGGCTTTCCCGCTGGGCCGGCGGGCGACCGCCAGAAGGCCGCCCGCCGGCCCAGCGGGAAACCCCCTTCTACGAGGATGCCGGCTCCGAATGGAGCCGGCGGAGTCGAAGGGGTGCGACGGATGCAGTGGCACCCGTCGCGAATTTCAGTGTCTGCTTTGCAGACACTGAAAATCTTAGTGGGGCCCCTGTGGGCCCCTGCAGTGCCCATGCCAGTGGCATGGGCACTGCAGGGGCCCCCAGGGGCCCCACAACACCCGTTACCGCCATCCTGTTCCTGGCGGTGAAAACCGCCAGGAACAGGATGGCGGTAAGGGGGTCGGAATCCCCATGGCGGCGCTGCTGGGCCAGGGGTAAACCGGCGGGAAACCGCCGGTTGCCCTTTTCTGACCGCAGCTTTACCGCCGCGGTCAGAATGGCCAAGGAAGTACCGCCAGCCTGTTGGCGGTGCTTTCGTCATTTTAGCCCTGGCGGAGAATGACCCCCACAGTCACAACAGCACATGCAGTGGAGATGTTGTTTTGTGGAATCAGGAATCAAGTGAAGTGCTAGAAAGGAAATGGAGGTCACGTCCGCTGGCGGTGAACACCGTCACCGCCGGCGTTGATCATCATTGGTTCACATACTCCATATAGGGTTTTGTTAGCCAATGAGGAATTGCAGAGCAGTGCAGACCGCCTTCCGCCATGACCCCAATGCCAGCGGTGTGAGGTCACTTCCACCTGTCCCTGAATACAAGACAGGCGGGTGCCATTTTCTAATGCTGATACACATGTACAGATTAATAAGTGCGTCATTGTAGTCGAATGTACTCGCCTACACAGTTCCAGTGTCCAACATACAAACATGCTCTGTGTACTCTGCAGTAGTGTGTTCATGGTTCCTGTTGACACTCCTTTTCTACATTTTGGTCCCTTAGGTACAACCACTGTTAAGGAATAGGAGGAGGCAAACACCTGTGTTCAGACCCCTAATGGACTTGGCTACAATGGAGGACTGGCACATCATACTCACCTATCGTCTGGACAGGGCCACAATCACAGAGCTGTGTCCACAAGTGGAGCCTGATCTGCTAACTGCTATCCATAGCACCACAGCAATCACCCCTCTTGTGCGGGTACACTCAGTGCTCCATTTCCTGGCAACAGGCTCCTTCCAGGTGACAGTGGGCTTGGCTACAGGGATGTCACAACCAATGGCCTCTATTGTGCTTGCAAGGGTTTGTCTGCCTTGCTCAAACACATGCGCATTCCCCTAGGTAGATGACTTACCCACTGTGAAGGCTGGATTCTATGCATTGGGACATATACCTCATGCTGATGGCACAACTACAGAGGCACAGAGTGTGGCTAATAGGTGAGCCTGTGTCCCCACCCAATGTTTGTGAGTGTATGCCTTCAGGAGTCATGGCCCATGCCATTGCGCTGGGCTGATGTGTGTCCCTTACTTCTTGCAGGTGATTCCAGCTACCCAAACCTGTCCTGGCTCATGACCCCATTAGGAATCCGAGAACAGGGGATGAAAATAGGTATAATGATGCCCATGGGCGTACCAGGAGGATTGTCAAAAGGACCTACAGTCTCCTGAAGGCTAGGTTCAGGTGCTTCCATCTGATAGGTGGATCCCTATGCTACTCCCCTGAGAAGGTCTGCATGAATCATTGTTGTTTGCTGCATGTTGCACAACTTGGCCCTCAGACGGCCTGTACCCTATCTGCAGGAGGAGGGGGTGACAATGCAGCTGTGACAGCAGTGGACACTGAGGACAGGGAGGAGGAGGAAGATGTGGACAACAGGTCACATTTGATCCAGCAGTACTTCCAATGACACTCAGGTAAGACTGTTGAATTAAGCAAGACTACATTTTAGTGTTGTACTGCGTGACTGCAGCATGATGCCAGTTATTCCCTTTGCATCTCACCTGACTGTCACCTAAATCTTCCCTTATTGCAGATGTAGGTAATGTTCCAACAGTGTATTGCTGTGATGTGTACAGACTGCAGAGACACATTTGTTGGATGGGTCAACATGTTACTGGACATTTACACAGGATCATGCAGTTCATTACAGTTCATTACATTATACATTACCTATAGATAAAGCACTATTCCACAAGTTGTGTCCAAGGGTGTTTATTGAAAATTGTTCCACATTGGGAAGTGCAATGGAGTGGGGTGATGGTTGGGAATAGTCCAGGGTAGTGGTCCAGTCTGTTTGCAGCACAGGTCCAGTTACCAAGGGGCCATAGGAAGGGGAGCAATGGCAGTTCAAAGTGGACAAGGTGACACAGTGGAGTCCAAGGGGGACATTCAGGAGGAGCTCATTTCCTGGCTATGGCCTTGGTCTTGGCAAGTGTCTCTGGTATGTACAGTTTATTGGCAATGGATGTAGCTGTTTCAATCAATACAAATTTTCAATATATGAAATACTAGTAGTTGAGTTTTTTCCAAGGGTGTTTATTGTAGTGCTAAGAAATAGAGGGGAAAGTGCAATAGAACGGGGTGATGATGGAGGAAAGTCCAGGGTATTGTTCCAGTCTGTTTGTAGCACATATGCAGTGTCCAAGGGGCCATAGGAAGGGAAGCAATGGCAGTTCAAGGTAGACAAGGTGACCGAGTGGGACAATCAGGAGAGTCTCATTTCCTAGCGGTGGTCTTGGCAAGTGTCTCTGGCTTCTGTCTGGGTCGCATGGAACATTTGCGGGGCAGTTCATCGTCTGCAGGGGGAGGGGGTGCTGGTGGCCTCTGGGTCCTGTGGCAGGGTCTCCTGTCCACCAGCTGCAGCAGATGTGGAGGGCTGGTCAGTTGACAGGGTAGTGGAAGGGGCCCGCTGGTATGATGTGTACTCCCTCATGATGTTGGACATATCACCCAGCACCCCTGCTATGGAGACCATAGCGGTGTTGAGGGCCCGCATTTTTTTCCTGATCTCCTGGTGGTGTTCCTTCTGCAGCCGCTGCTTCTCCTGCATGATGTCTATCACCTGACCCATCTTGTCTTGTGATTGTTGGTAAGCCCCCATGACATTGGTGAGTGCCTCCTGGACAGTTGGTTCCCTGGGCCTGTCCTCCCCCTGGCGCACAGATGTACTCTGAGTGTCCCTGGCCCCCTGTGCCTGTGTCCCCTGAACGGTGTGTCCACTGCCACTGACCCCAGGACCCTTATTGTTTGCCTGTGAGGTGTGGACTGGGGTCCCTGTACAAGTGGGCACACTGCTGATTGACGTGTCCTTGGGACAGAGGTCTGGGGACATTGGGTGACTGCTGTGGTGTTGGATACTGAGGGGGGAGGCTCTGTGGTGGACTGGGTGCGGGCTGGAGTATCCGACTGACCAGTGGTCCTTGATGGGCCAGGGAGTTCATCCAGATCCAGAACTCCAGAGTTGCTGTCATCACTGGGAGCATCTTCAGGTAGGGTAGTGGGTAGCTGTGGCACATCCTTGCCACTGAGAGTTGCTGGGGTACATGTGGGGCATGTAAGTGGTGTATTATGCTACATGTCTGTGACATATTCTGCATTTCTAGCTTCCCCTATATCATTGCTGTAGCCCTGCCACCGTTATTTGTGTATGGTGATGTATTGTGGGATTGTTAGTTTTCCATGCTGTGCATGTATAAGTGGTGGGTGTACATGCAGGGCTGGGAGGGCTGTACATGCAGTGGGTATTGCATGCAGGGCTTGGCATTGTGGTTAGTCATATGTTTAGGTGCACTGTGTGGATGGAGTGGAGTGTTGGGAGTCAGGGTGAGGGGGTGAGAAGGCATGCAGGTATGGGGTGGGGTGATAGGTAGTAAATGTTGACTCACCAGTGTCCAGTTCTCCGGCAACTTAAGTGAGTCCCTCAGGATGCAGGATTGCCAAGATTTGCTCCTCCCATGCTGTCAGCTGTGAGGAAGGAGGTGGGGGGTTCACCGCCGGTCCTCTGGATGGCGAGCTGGTGCCTTGCTGCTATGGAATGTAAGTACCTTCCCCGTAGGTCGTTCCACCTCTTCCTGATGTTGTCCCTTGTTTGTGGATGCTGTCCCACGGCGTTCACCCGGTCCACGATCATCCGCCATAGCTCCATCTTCTTGGCAATGGAGACCTGCTGGATCTGTGCTCCAAACAGCTGTGGCTCTACCCTGACTATTTCCTCCACTATGACCCGCAACTCTTCATCAGTGAAAAGGGGTGCCTTTGTGGGGATATGGGTGTTGTGTGGTGTGTGTGTTGTGCAGCTGATGTAGAGTAATGTGGTGGGGTGTGGGGTTTGCAGTCCGTGATGGATGAATGGGTGGTTGTGGTTTGTGCGTCAAGTTGTCTCTGTGATTTGCGTGGCTAGCTATTGCTGTCTTGTCGTGTTAGCAAAGGATTGTGGGTGATGTGGGTGTGTGTTTTATAGTGCTGTTGGTGGATGTGTGTGGTGTGTGTATTTGTGTCAGGTGTGGGTTTTTTGTTCTGGCAAATGTTGCTTGTTTTGTCTTTGGGTGGCCTCATCTGTCGCGGTGGTCTTCACTGACAGTGTTTTACCATCGTTGAATGTCCGCTTTGCTGATTGGTGGGTCATTAATTGGAGGGAATAGTGTTGGTGGCATAATGGTATTGGTTGTAGTATCAACAGTTTATCATGTTCAGTGGGTCTGGCGGATTTGTGGTTGTGGCTGTTTTCTGTCGGTTTTGAATGTATGTGTCATTATGTGGCAGATGGATGTCCGCCTCTGCAGCTGTATGCTGGCGGCAGTCAGGACAGCGGTATTCGGTATTTACCGCCAAGGTCATAATGAGGACCACAGTCATTTGTTTCAATACTGGTGTACTACATCTTATGTCTAGAACAAACATCAACTAGTGTGATGAATTGGCATACAACTTTGGAAATTTTGGGGCTCTTACAGGGCTGCATGAGCACCATCATTTCTAATGTGTGAGGCCTATATGACCTCTGGCCAATGAAGCATAATCTTTACAGCCATGATCTCTTTCCCTACTTACTGGGTCCTGCATAAGACCGATATGATGTCTTATTTATTATTATAGGCTACTGATTCTCGTAATATGGTGCCCATTTTCTCAACATAAGTATTGCATGAACAGTTGCAAGTGATACATTTCTACCTTTACCCTTATAAGTCATATACAAAAAATAAAGTAAGCTGCTGAGCACATCATCTGAGCAGAGTTTCGCACCAAATTCTCAGGATATTATTCTCACCACGCACCGCACCTTGAGAGAATTTATAAGTGTAAAGTGAGAACCCAAATCAGTCAGGAAGCAATGTCTTCAAGCTGTAATGTTCACCCCAGGCACAGCTGAGCTCTAAAGGCTAAAGACTGCACTTAAACTAGCCTTGGGATTGAGGTCCTGTCTCAATTTTCATAGTAGTACATAGGGAAAGAATATAAATATATCCACAAATATGCATCACTCGAGTTCTTCATTCTGTTGAGTTTTATTATTTTCACTATAGCCAATATAATTGTAACCATTATCCTCATTTCGCTGAATGTCTTCTGTATTAGGTTAATGTATAATGAACACCTACCAAATAAAAATTAAATGTCTCTCTTGTGTGACAAATAAGGGGGTCTAGAAAGGCTTTGGAACTAACCTGTTGGGTGTCTGGTGGGACTGAATGCCTGTACGAAAAATTGGTCCTTGGCCTGCTACAATGTAAGGGAGGGCTCATGGTTCTCCTCTCTGGTTCTTTCACTCTGCTTGACTGCTGGGTAAACCTTTGTGGGCTGGCCAAGAAACATCTAACCGGCGTGAAAGAAAAACCTCTTGTCGTGCATGAACAGGCCTTACCTGAAACATCGTGGTGTCACCATTCTGATTCCAGGGAACACCCTTTCATGTGTATTATTCAAAAGAGAATTACACGTGCATAAATAGCTGGTTGGCGGGGGCCATACTCTCAGAACTTTATTTTCAAGTCCCTGTGGAAGTAGGACATTTATAATAACTACCTGCCTCTGGAAAAGCTGGGTACTACCACTTGTCATGACCTACTCGTAGTCTGTGTCTGTGGGCCACGGGAAGTGTGGCAAGGTTCTTGTTTTTGTAGGTTATGCCTTGGCCTAAATAGGGGTGACCCTTTCTGGTAGCCACGGTGCTGCTGATGGAGGGAACGCCAAGGCAGTCCGTGCCCTCCAGAAAGAGTCCCGAGGGAAAAAACCCCCAAAGGGGAAAAAACCTCAAAAAAGGAAGTTCTGAAACAAAAACAAAGGTAAAAGAAAATCAGAAAAAAAGGCAAAAATGACCAGGAAAAAACCTGGAACAAGATCAGAAAATCAATATCTGACGCAGAAGAACAGGAGCGAAGATCACCACCCAAAAGAAGTGTTGCAGCACAAAGAGAGAAGGAATCACACACCTTATATACCCAGAGAACAGGAAGTGACCGACAGGAAGTAAAAGTCGCCATATTGAATTGGGGTCAAGTCATAGAATTCTATAGGAAAGGCACCATATTAAATAGGGATCCAGTACATGCAAGGAAAAAGGAAAGCATCATGGGAAAGAGAAAGGAAACATGGGTAGGAAAGGAAAGCATAAGTTAGGAAGAAACCGAGGATGACAGAAAAGAAGGAAAAAGAAAATAGAAGGTGAGTGGGGGATGCAGGAACTAACGGGGGCGCGCCGCACCAATTTAGAAGCGAGGCCCCATGCCCAATTTGGCGCCTCGATAAAGATAAGAAAGGCTAGGGGCACAGCGCGTCCTACTGCTGCGCGCCAAGTCCCGAGCCGAAATTCGGCTCGCGCAGTGTGCCACTGCACGACAGTAGGTTCCCCACCCGGATCCCTGGTTTGTGCGGAAACAACCAGAAAAATTGATGAATCAGAAGAGGGGCGTGAACAGAAGAGGCATCTTCCCAAGAACATTCACTAAGAGGATAGCCTTTCCAATGAATCAGATACTGAAGATGGTTCCGGAACATACGAGAGTCACATATTTCCTGTACTTCATATTCCGGTTCATCATCCACCAACAAAGGGGGAGGACATGTGTAATGTCGGGAAAAAGGATCAGGTATATAGGGTTTCAACTGAGAGACATGAAATACAGGATGGATTTTCCAGGTTCGAGGTAAACGGAGACGGAAAGTGACAGGATTAATTTTCTGTACAATACAAAAGGGTCCGTAGTACTGAGGCTTGAACTTATTTTGGGAAAGACATAGGGGCAAAAATTTTGAAGATTGCCAGACTTTATCTTGGATGTGATACGCTGGAGCCTCACTGCGTTTCTTATCAGCCAGTCTTTTCATGTATCTTTTAGTGGCTAATAAATGAGATCGAATCAGTATTTGAATCTTTTGTAGTCGTTTGGAAAGAGAGGTGATAGTGGGAAGAGTAGAGGAAGTCTTAGGAGTAGTAGGAAAAGAAGTAGGATGGAATCCATTTGAACAGAAAAAAGGAGTGACCTTGGAGGCACTATGGACGGTATTATTGTAAGAAAACTCTGCAATGGGAAGATAAGTGCTCCAGTTACTCTGAGTGGAGTTACAGAAACAACGAAGATATTGCTCAAGACCCTGGTTGAGACGTTCGGTCTGCCCATTGGTTTGAGGATGAAATCCAGATGATAACGCTACATTGATGTTCAAGATCTTACAGAAGTGTTTCCAGAACCGTGATATGTATTGAGGTCCCCTGTCTGACACAATACTTTGGGGGAGACCATGGAGGTGAAAAATGTGTTGAATAAAGATCTGACTTAATTCTTGTGAGGTGGGTAATTTCTTCAAAGCGGTAAAATGAGCCATCTTAGTAAAGGAATATATTGTTACCACTATAACCTGGTTTCCAGCTGATGGAGGTAGTGAGCACATAAAGTCAGTTGATATCGTGTGCCAAGGAGCTGGTGGAAATAGTAATGGTTGAATTAATCCTGCAGGCCTTGTACGGGGTACTTTTGCTTGAGCACAAATAGGGCAAGATTTCACGTATTTTTCAGTGTCTTGTTTCAACATAGGCCACCAGAAGGATCGAAGAAGCAATTCCTGCATGGCTTTAATACGTCGATGGCCAGCTACTGGGAAATCATGACACATCTGAAGTGCCTTTTCTTGCACTTTCTTAGAAAGGAGAAATAAGGTGTCCTTATGATAGTAGCATCCTTTATGAACGCAGATCCTTTCGCTCTTGTTCTGGAAGAGTTGAGTATTCAGATTGTACTTCATCTAGGAATGACTGAACTACACCAATGACCTTGTCTGGTTCAAGTAGATATAGTGACGGGGTATGAACACTATCGGGATAATGGCGAGATAGGGCATCGGCCAGAATGTTTTGAGATCCTGGAATATAGGTAACATAGAAATTGTACTGACGAAAGAAAAAGGCCCAACGAGCCTGACAACTGTTTCGGCACTGAAAATTGCGTAAGCATTGCAGATTACGATGGTCCGTTCTTACTTCAAAAGGCTCCTTAGGAGCCATGAGAAATTGTCTCCACTCTTGGCAGGCAGTCTTTAGAGACAACAGTTCCCTTTCCAGTACTGAATAATGTTGTTCGGAATCAGAGAGCACATGGGATAGGTAAAAGATTGGATGTTCTAAAACATTGTCGTCTTGTTGTTGTAGTAATACTGCCCCAATGGCTCTTTCAGAAGCATCCGTAACAACAATAAATTGTATATTAGTGTCTGGATGCCTCAATATGGGTGCTTGGGTGACGGCCAGTTTTAGGTTTTGAAAAAAGTCTCAGCCGTGTCCGTCCAGATTAACCCGTTTCACGGACTCCCTTTTTTTAGAGTTTGTGTAATTTGACTGGTTTGTTTCGCAAAGTCCAGGATAAATTGACGGTAGAAGTTGGCCAGCCGTAAGAAACATTGAGTTTCCTTGATTGATGAAGGGGATGGCCAATCTAGAATGGTTTGAACCTTTTCCGGATCCATAGAGATACCAATTGGACTGATATGATAACCCAAATACTTCACCTTAGTTTTATCAAATTCGCATTTCTCCGGTTTACAGTAAAGTTGATGTTGCCTAAGTCTATTTAAGACTTGCTTAACGTGTGTGGAATGAAGTTCAGGGCATCTGGAATATATGAGGATATATTCCGAATAGATCACTAGAGTGTGGTTTAACAAATCGGAGAATATGGAATCTATAAATCTTTGAAACACTGAGGGGGCGTTAGGTAAGCCAAAAGGCATTTACCTTATATTCATAATGTCCAAAAGGAGTCCAAAAGGCAGTCTTCCACTCATCTCCCTCCTTAATCCGCAAGAGATGATAGGCTCTGTGAAGGTCTAACTTTGTGAACTTTTGTGCCCCTCTGACAGCCTCCAGAATGTCTTTGATTAGGGGTAGTGGATAACGATCTTTTATGGTGATTTTATTTAATCCACGAAAGTCTATACAGGGGGGAAGATCTTTCGTCCTTTTAGGTACGAAGAAGAGGGGAGCCCCGCCGGAGAAGAAGATGGTGTAATAAAACCACTGTGTAGATTTTCTTGTAGATAATCCTTGAGAATCTTTCTTTCTGGTTCAGTGAGAGAATACATTCTCCCAAAAGGAACAATTGCTCCAGGTTCCAGGGGAATGGCACAATCATAGTCTCTGTGTGGAGGCAATATGAGCTTAGATGGTTTTTGTAATACATCTTGAAATTCCAAATATTGGCTGGTACCTCCTGGACTGTATTTATGGAAAGCCCTACATTTGGTTATCTTTTTGGGAGACCAATAGGTGTCCGAGGCATAACAATGATCGTGACAGAACTGAGAAGACAAAGGAATGGTTCTGGTTTCCCAGTTAATACACGGATTGTGTCTTATGAACCATGGAATCCCTAGGATTATAGAATGATCTGGGGAGGAAATTAAATCAAAGGAGACATGTTCCTGATGTTTCCCAAATTGTAGACCTAAACTTGAAGTGATAGTTATAACAGGACCGGAGGATAGTAAGGATCCATCTACAGTGTGCATTTGTTCGGTAACCTCTTTAGGCAGTGTTGGAATTTGTAGTGTTTTAGCCCAGGTCATATCCACATAAATGCCACTAGTTCCACAATCTAATAATGCCAGGGTTCTTTCTTCACGACTTTCAGGTAATTGCAGGATAACAGGTAACATAAATAAAATAGTGGCATTTTCCTTGGAAGAACTGATGGAAGGTATTGCAGACAATCCCGTCTCCTCCATTCTCACAGAGGACCAGAAGTAGCGTTTCCTGAAGACTTCATAGGATGAACTGGACAAGTACTAGGCAGATGACCAGTGGCACCACAATAAAGGCACAATCCTATTCTCCGTCTATCTTCACGTTCGCTGGTTGAGAGTGGACCATGAGCAGTATCTACCTGCATAGGTTCTCCTTCAGGCTCTCTAGATATAGGTCGAGGTTCTTCAGGACGATGTACAAAAACACGTGAGGTTCTTGGCTGGGAAGGTCCTCGATTCTTTCTTTTCTGCAAACGACGTTCTTGGAGACGATATTCTATAGAGAGTGCTAAATCCATCATACCTCGAAGATCTTCTACTCGGGTAATGTGTACTAATTCGTCTTTGATTTCTTCTCACAACCCTCTGCAAAACAGAGTTACCAGAGTACGCTCTACCCATGTTGTCTCAGCCACCAATTGTCTGAAGCATGTGATGTATTGGAGAACATCTTGAGTGCCTTGTTGAATATCACAGAGTGCTTCTTCCGCTGATGCTTCCAATCCTGGGCGTTCAAACATTTGTTTGAATCTGTTCACAAAGGCTGAGTAATCAGACAACACCGGGTCATTGGAGGCTACTATCAGGGTCGCCCAGGCCAAGGCAGGACCTGATAATGCACTGATGAGACAACCCACCTTTGTCTTATCTTGTGAAAATTGTGTGGGTCTGAAAGCAAAGTAGACAGTCAGAGCATCCAGAAATTCTCGCAGCTTATTTGGGTCTCCTGAAAACTGAGAACTTGTAGTAGAGACAGTAGGAACATCAGTACTTCAGGATGCCAAGGCTTGTCGTAAAGCCACATTTTCATTTCTTAATTGTTGCAGTTCCTGGGTCTGTTGCTGAATAGTTACAAGTAGGGACTGGTCAGGGTCTGCAGCCGCCGTTACTGTATCTTCCATTCTGCTTGAAGAGGTCTGGTTTGTTGGGCACTGCAAACTGTCACAACCTACTCGTAGTCTGTGTCTGTGGCCCACGGGAAGTGTGGACGGTTCTTGTTCTTGTAGGTTCTGCTTTGGCCCAAATAGGGGCGACCCTTTCTGGTAGCCGTGGTGCTGCTGACGGAGGGAACGCCAAGGCAGTCCGTGCCCTCCAGAAGGAGTCCCTGAGGGGAAAAAAACCCAAAAGGGGAAAAAAACCTCAAAAAAGGAAGTCCTGAAACAAAAACAAAAGTAAAAGAAAATCAGAACGAAAAGGCAAAAATGACCAGGAAAAAAGCTGGAACAAGATCAGAAAATCAATATCTGATCAGAAGAACAGGAGCGAAGATCACCACCCAAAGGAAGTGTTGCAGCGCAAAGAGAAAAGGAATCACACACCTTATATACCCAGAGAACAGGAAGCGACCAACAGGAAGTAAAAGTCACCATAGTGAGTTGGGATCAAGTCATAGAATTCTATAGGAAAAGCACCATATTAAATAGGGATCCAGTGTATGCAGGGAAAAAGGAAGGCATGCTGGGAAAGAGAAAGGAAACATGGGTAGGAAAGGAAAGCATAAGTTAGGAAGAAAACGAGGATGACAGAAAAGAAGGAAAAAGAAAATAAAAGGTGAGTGGGGGATGCAGGAACCAACGGGGCACGCCGTGCCAATGTAGAAGCGAAGCCCCATGCCTAATTTGGGGCCTCGATAAAGATAAGAAAGGCTAGGGGCGTGGCGCGTCACCACTCGTCTGGGAACCCATAAATAATCAAGCTTCACATCACTTCAATTCCATCCCTCTACTGGCTCAGACCTACCACCAAGGGAGCATGCATTTGTCTTCTAGGTCAGGGGTTGGGATATTACCTCCTTCTGGCGAGGTACTTCCTAGGAAACAACTTTTAGGGTGGCAGCTCAAATGTTTAGATGGCAACTAGATCAGAAGAGCAGGTGTGAGGTTAATTCCCCTGTTTTACCTCACATTCGTACTGCTAATTTTCGGGCTGTGCCTCAAATCCCTGTTAGGAAAGTGTGCGGCATATAAAAATGACTGTAATAAGGAAACCCGTCACTGTTTCAGAAAATCAAGGCGCAAAACTCCAATGACCTGTAACAAATGTATCCTGTTTGTTGCCCTTCATGATGACTTGCTGCGCATTACCCATTGGCTTCCTAAGTAAGAAACTGACAGGGCCAGTAACTCTTCTCGGTCCACTGTGGAGCTGAACAATTTTTGAGGTTGGAGTGAATGTCACAGACCGAATTTGCGAGGCTTGGTGCCTGACCGTGGAGGCCTTGGCCCCTCATGCGTAAGGTCTTTTCTCTTAGGTGGATCCTCTGGCTGACAGCATCCTTTCTCCAGGGATGGTGTCGTCTCCGTGTCTGATGCTCCCTGGCCTGCACCCACGAGCACACTTCTATGTCTTCAGAACCCAGAGCTCTACTCCTCCATCTACTGGAACATTTCACACATTCTTGCACTCTGATACACACCTAAACAGCAAACGAAGCATAGCTGTTGTCACTTTTCTGTAATCTGTTACATAGCCACAGCTCCCATCGTCCATCCTCCCTAGAGGAGAAACAACGCCAGCTTCCCACTGATGGCTCCAAACACCTGGTTCAACTTGTTCTCAGCTACACAATAGATCTGATGCAGTTATATAGTTCTGTGCATGCACACTTACGCATACCTATAGAGAAGAAACGTCTACATTATTACAAAGGGTGGACTACTAGGAACACAATGCAGTGAATTCATGTGAACTTCAGCTACTCACACCTGACCTGCAGAGCACAAGTCAGGGGTGGATTGTGAACAAGTCACCCGCTCATTTTAGGGAGTGATGGCCAACCCCTTAGCACAAGGTTGGGGGAGGCATGGAGATGTCACTTTCATTGGGAAGCAACATACAGTGCTCTTAAACTTCTTCCTATTTTCGAGAGGACCGTTATTGTGTGCCCATTAACTGTGTAATGCAAACACATTCATTTGCAATGTAATCTCCGCCATCTTCCGTCCTTGTCTCATAACCATTTGATTTATCTATATATTTTTAAATGGCTCTCGCTCCTACATGATAATGGGCAAAACAATTCACTTCTTGTCATAACTGTGTTTCTGAACATCCATCTCTAACGTACAAAAAATAGCGAATTTTAAAGGTAATCTGGGTGACAACTATTGTGAAATGCCACAAATAGATGAAAAAGCATGGCTCCTTTCCTTGCCCAAGGGCATCCATGCTTGTGAACACTGCAAGATGTGTAAGTATGAAAAAAGTTCTGCCAAATATTTTGAAAACAGAGACAATAAATCATGTGATTCCGAAATTCGTTTCTTTATTAACAGGTTACAACTCTAATGGTTTAGTTATACCATAGCAAAACATTTTTAGAAAAACGAGTGAAAAGCAAGACAGTTTCAGATTTTCTGGAAATTCTCAACAAAGATTGGAGACTCTCGGTATTTTTGTGATATAGGAAAATGAATATTGCTGTGAGCTTGTAATTTATTGATTTCTGTTGTACCATATGAAAGGTGGATGCATTATTGAATGCTCTAAAACTAGTCCAGTAGATGGCGCTAAAGACCGTTAAAAATCGTGTATTTCGGAACTGTTTTTAACACTAGGAAGTCCATATAAGCTTTTATGTTTCGCAATTTGTTTTAATATGGCATAACAAGTTTGTTAAAGAGAATGAATAAGATATGAATGAATTGAACGATCAATTATTTAATCAATAATGAATCCCTTATGCTGATTGGGCAACGATCTATGAACAATAATGGAAAAACGATTTTGCAAAGGCTTTCATTAAACCAGCCTTGATAGGTCATTCGTCTACTCTGTGAGACCCTGAGGAGGGCTGAGTCAGAGCCTGAAACTAAGGGTATATTTATGAGAGGTTTGTGCCACTGTTGCACCAAAAGTTGTGACGCATCGTTAGCGAGCACTACTCCAAATCAATGAGACAATGCATGCAGCGAAATGTGTCATTTTGTTTTACGTTGTCTAAAAACTGTGCCTCAACCATCTGCCCAAAAATATATAAATATATGTAGGGTATGGGTTCCCATGCAAAAAGTAACATAAAACTGGCGCAGTGATATTTATGGCTTTGTCAATGTGCGATGCATCATATAGATGTGACACACAAAGTCTAAATCTGCCAAAATATTCTACACATCGGTAACTCAGCCGTAAAAAAAGACATAGTGGCTGTGCTTTACAGGGAGTGCAGAATTATTAGGCAAGTTGTATTTTTGAGGATTAATTTTATTATTGAACAACAACCATGTTCTCAATGAACCCAAAAAACTCATTAATATCAAAGCTGAATATTTTTGGAAGTAGTTTTTAGTTTGTTTTTAGTTTTAGCTATGTTAGGGGGATATCTGTGTGTGCAGGTGACTATTACTGTGCATAATTATTGGGCAACTTAACAAAAAAAAAATATATACCCATTTCAATTATTTATTATTACCAGTGAAACCAATATAACATCTCAACATTCACAAATATACATTTCTGACATTCAAAAACAAAACAAAAACAAATCAGTGACCAATATAGCCACCTTTCTTTGCAAGGACACTCCAAAGCCTGCCATCCATGGATTCTGTCAGTGTTTTGATCTGTTCACCATCAACATTGCGTGCAGCAGCAACCACAGCCTCCCAGACACTGTTCAGAGAGGTGTACTGTTTTCCCTCCTTGTAAATCTCACATTTGATGATGGACCACAGGTTCTCAATGGGGTTCAGATCAGGTGAACAAGGAGGCCATGTCATTAGATTTCCTTCTTTTATACCCTTTCTTGCCAGCCACGCTGTGGAGTACTTGGACGCGTGTGATGGAGCACTGTCCTGCATGAAAATCATGTTTTTCTTGAAGGATGCAGACTTCTTCCTGTACCACTGCTTGAAGAAGGTGTCTTCCAGGAACTGGCAGTAGGACTGGGAGTTGAGCTTGACTCCATCCTCAACCCGAAAAGGCCCCACAAGCTCATCTTTGATGATACCAGCCCAAACCAGTACTCCACCTCCACCTTGCTGGCGTCTGAGTCGGACTGGAGCTCTCTGCCCTTTACCAATCCAGCCACGGGCCCATCCATCTGGCCCATCAAGACTCACTCTCATTTCATCAGTCCATAAAACCTTAGAAAAATCAGTCTTGAGATATTTATTGGCCCAGTCTTGACGTTTCAGCTTGTGTGTCTTGTTCAGTGGTGGTCGTCTTTCAGCCTTTCTTACCTTGGCCATGTCTCTGTGTTGCACACCTTGTGCTTTTGGGCACTCCAGTGATGTTGCAGCTCTGAAATATGGCCAAACTGGTGGCAAGTGGCATCGTGGCAGCTGCACGCTTGACTTTTCTCAGTTCATGGGCAGTTATTTTGCGCCTTGGTTTTTCCACACGCTTCTTGCGACCCTGTTGACTATTTTGAATGAAACGCTTGATTGTTCGATGATCACGCTTCAGAAGCTTTGCAATTTTAAGAGTGCTGCATCCCTCTGCAAGATATCTCACTATTTTTGACTTTTCGGAGCCTGTCAAGTCCTTCTTTTGACCCATTTTGCCAAAGGAAAGGAAGTTGCCTAATAATTATGCACACCTGATATAGGGTGTTGATGTCATTAGACCACACCCCTTCTCATTACAGAGATGCACATCACCTAATATGCTTAATTGGTAGTAGGCTTTCGAGCCTATACAGCTTGGAGTAAGACAACATGCATAAAGAGGATGATGTGGTCAAAATACTAATTTGCCTAATAATTCTGCACTCCCTGTATAAATCTGAACATCCAAAAACACTTTGGCAAGCTCAACTACGCAGTGGAGGTTGTTGTTAGACTTTTCATCCTTGGCGTGGTCTCCCTTAACTTTTTGCCTCTGTTCCCCAGGTTGTTGATGTGTGCTGGACTCTGATTTTACTGTTTTTGTTACTCTGGGCACTTTACCACTGCTAACCAGTGCTAAAGTGCAAGTGCTCCTTTACAAAATGTGTATGTGATTGGTTTATCCATGATTGGCATATTTGATTTCTTAGTAAGCCCCTGGTACAGTGCACTAGAGGTACCCAGGGCCTGTAAATCAAATTCTACTAGTGGGCCTGCAGCACTGGTTGTGCCACCCACATAAGTAGCTCTGTAATCATGTCTCAGACCTGCCACTGCAGTGTCTGTGTGTGCAGTTTTAACTGTAAATTCGACTTGGCAAGTGTACTCACTTGCCAGGCCTAAACCTTCCCTTTCTTACATGTAAGACACCCCTAAGGTAGGCCCTAGGTAGCCCCAAGGGCAGGGTGCAGTGTATGGTTAAGGTAGGACATATAGTAATGTGTTTTATATGTCCTGACAGTGAAATATTGCTAAATTCGTTTTTCACTGTTGCAAGGCCTGTCCCTCTCATAGGTTAACATGGGGGCTACCTTTAAATCTGAATAAAGTGCAGATTCCCTTTGGGAGCGGATGGACATGTGGAGTTTGGGGTCTCTGAGCTCACAATTTAAAAATACATCTTTTAGTAAAGTTGATTTTAAGATTGTGTGCTTGAAAACGCCACTTTTAGAAAGTGAGCATTTTCTTGCTTATACTATTTCTGTGACTCTGCCTGTTTGTGGATTCCTTGTCTGGGTCAGTTTGACAGTTGGGCTGGTTGCACCTCACACTAGAAAGTGACACAAAGGGAGCTGGGGCGTAGCCTGCATATCCTGATGAGCCATCTGTGCTAGGAGGGAGGGGAGGAGTGGTCACTCACACCTGAAAGGGCTGTGCCTGCCCTCACACAATGCCGTCTCCAACCCCCTGGTGAGTGTCTGGGGCCTGGCCTGGGCAAGGCAGTATTTCACATTCAAAAGAGACTTTACTTTGAAGTAGGCCTACTTTAAAGGAAAAATTGGGTATAAGAAGGGCACCCAAAACAACAGACTTTAGAAACACTTCTGGAACCAAGAGGAACCTCTGCCTGGAGAAAAGCTGAATAGCTGAGGAAGAAGAGCTGCCCTGCCTGTGACTGTGCGTTGTGGAGCTATCCTGCAGTTGCAGCTTCTGCCAGAGTAAGAGGGCAAAGACTGGACTTTGTGTGCCTTCCATCTTGAGAAGAAATCTCCAAGGGCTTGATCTAGAGCTTGCCTCCTGTTGTTTGAAGTCTCAGGGACAGCAAAGACTTCTCTCTGCCAGCACCTGGAGTCTCTGGAGAGACTCCTACTCTGCCCTGGGTGCTCATCCAGTTCCTGGGACCCTGAAAGGAGAAGCTGGCAGCCTAAAGACAAGAAAATCCACGCACAGAGCGCCGTGCGGGGAAAAGATTGACGCGAATCCGATCTGTGGCTGAGAAAAACGACGCGCTGCCGGCTCCGCAGCTGAGAAACGATGCTCGCAGGAAACGCGACCTAAGAATCGACGCATGGAGCAGGAGAAATGACGCACAGCAGCGCTGACGGAGGCTGGGAGATCACAACCTGCGCGCAGGATTTTCGGATCATCGTGCGGCTGGATTTTCGACTCGCGTACCGCTGTGCGGAGTTATTTTTGATGCACACACGCCCGTGCGGGTTTTTTTTTTGAAGCGCACCAGGTACATTTTCACTCTAGCAGCGCTAGTGTGTTTTTAAAACTACTTAAAGACTCATTTTGATTTTTAATTGATGACTTGTGTATGGTGGATTTTTGTCGTTTTGGTCTTGTTTTATTTAGATAAATATTTCCTATTTTTCTAAACCTGTGTTGTGTCATTTTGTAGTGTTTTCATTAAGTTACTGTGTGTGTTGGTACAAATACTTTACACCTAGCACTCTGAAGTTAAGCCTACTGCTCTGCCAAGCTACCAAGGGGGTAATCAGGGGTTAGCTGAGGGTGTTTCTCTTTTACCCTGACTAGAGTGAGGGTCCTTGCTTGAACAGGGGGTAACCTGACTGTCAACCAAAGACCCCATTTCTAACAGTTGTCATTCTGCAAATAGGAGTAGCTAGACCACCACCACCACATGGACAGCGAAGGACAAGGGAGCGTGTGTTCTGCCAGTGCATCTCCCTCAGAAACCTCAAAACAGATGGATAACAAGCAAGGCTGTATGCTATTGCAGGGTTTCCTCATGTTTTTGGATGCTATGGACTGTACACAAGTGCAATTGGTTCCCCTAGCAGAAACAGCACATCTGGTCCACAATAGAAAGCATACATACTCTATTAACCTCCGGGCCATAGTGAACCATCTTGGGAGCTTCACCAATGTGCTAGTAAATTATCCAGGGAGCGCACATGATGAATACATCTTCAGGGACAGCATCATAAATGAGCGCTTCCAGAATGACTGATATGGGAATTGACTACTTGTTGGTAAGTAAATCTGAAGTATACAATACACCAACTAAAATGTAGATATGTATGACAGAATAGCTAACTTTGTGACACTGTTTCAAAGGGTGGTTGTGTTTATAGGGCAGGTAGGGGGGGTGGCCTGCAAAAACCATGCATGCTGTTCCAAACATGCCTTTGCTAGGCATGCCTTTACAATGAAAAATCACTGTAAAGGCATGCATGGTAAAGGCATGCGTGGAAACAACATGATCATTGTTCTGACTGCGGTGTTAAGGCATGTGTGGTTGGCGCATGAGTTGTTCCATCATGCATCCGCTTCAAGACTAACAGAATGAGAGAGTCTTAGAGTGTTAGACTCTCATTTTGTTGAACTGCCAGTTCCATTCACATGTTGATAAGACCGAGGACGCCATACCAGCAGCTCTAGATTTTACAAAATATGGTATCATGAGAAGTAATCGATGTTAGATCTCATGATTTTGTATCTGAGAAAAGTCTAGAAGAAGAGCGCCTCAGTTACACAGCAGGTTTTGTGGCAGGGGCAGAGGATTTTAAATTATATCCTTTGTTCAACATGGAGCCCACGGATAGATCTTTGTGAGTGCAATATTTTGTTATAAGTACAAAGATTATGGAGCACTCTGAATACTAATTCTGTATTCTTTGACGCTTATGGTAGTGGTATTAGGCAGACTCACATAACAAGCATTCACATTGTCCATGTCAAGTTTACCAAGGCGTTTGCCACCATAAGCCTCTTGGTATAAAAAGGGATTATTTTGTGTATTAGCCTAGGTTGTAAGAAGGCAACGTTATTTATTTGAGGTAGAAGACTTAGATTTTTTGTCCAGGGCGAATCCAAAGCACAGCTCTTAATTTTCACTTACTGTTCTTTTTTGTTCTGGTTTGAGGTTTTAAACAGAAATAGTGTAAATAATGATCCTCTATCTTGCTTATGGCAGGGGCAAAGTAAAGCATGCTTTGTATAAAGCAAGGATACATCTTGGATTGAACTACTTCCTGCTTGGTAGCTCAAAACCATATACTACGCCAACAATTTTCCCTGGGTGCGTTCCTATGTAAAATGGAATAAGCAACATATAGTTAATTGCACAACAAAGGTATGTGTAAGTGTGTGTATCTTCCAATCACAGTCAAAAGGAGTTTGTAGAACACTGCTTATAACACTGTATGTTGTAATGAGACTCATTTTAGTGATCTGGAAGATTGACAGTGATAAAGATAGTGCTGCGAGGAACGGATATAGAGGAAATAACCGTTGCCAAAGCCAGGATGTCTCATCTTTGCTTCCATGCGCCGACCCACTGGCTTTGCAAAAGTCTTTTTATTTTTCTGTTGCCCCCAGATGCAAGCACATGCATAACAACACTGTGGAAAAAAATGACAAAGTGAACGGATTGGCGGTTGGCTCTTTTAAATTCTTTTTTTCCGTAGCATGTTTTATCGAGAATCAAGACTTGTGTTTTCTCCAATTTCTCAAATGATGTTTGCTCCTTTATAACTGAAATGTATTGTTCCTTGTATATATGAAGTTCCCATGCAATGAGAAATTATAACGGATATTCCTATAGATCAGTTACTTTGTGAAAGCATGTTTTCCATGCTCCTAATATAAATTTTAAGGATGTATGTGTTGTTGTTTTTTAATATTAAACATATTTAATTTTTAAGATTTCATTATAACATAAATAAATGCATATCTTAAATACTGGCTGTGTAAAATTACATAGAGCCAACCTGCTATTTACAAACACTGCAATCAAAACTTCCTGACAATGTAGAACCGGACAGCGTGCTGTGCCTGTCCAACAATACATACAATACTCCAAAAAATAATCTCCTATGGGAGTTCAATTTACAATCGGCATCTGCACTTATAACAGACACGCGGCTGCTGGATGGTATTTGCCACATAGGGCTCAAGTATAAGGTGGTCTGGAGGTTCCAAGGTCGCACCTTTGGTACCGATTGGCTTGATCAGCATCCCGATTCAACATACCTTAAAACAAGCATCTGCAATGCAATAGGTCTCGCATTTGTGAGAGCTCGAGCTATTGGCGTTGTAAATGCATTGGCCCTCATTACGAGGCCGGCGGCCATTAGATCGACAGCCTCGTCGTGGCGGTCTTACCGCCACGGACCTGGGGGTAAAGACTGCCATATCACGAGTTGTGCGGTTAGGCAGATACCAAACCACCACAACGCCGCCTGGCCTGCCGGTGCGGTCGCACCGATGCAGCCGGCGGTATGCACCTCCAACCCGGCGGCAGGCCTCAGCCTGCCGGCTGGATTACAAGACTGCAGACTGTCAGACTTTCTGTGGCAGTCACCCCACCAGGAAAACCATGGCGGTCACGCACCGGGTGACAGAAATCTCCATTCCTGTAGAATCCCCATTCCTGGCACTTGCACTCCCACACATCCACACACATGCACACACACCCTCTACCTGTCCACACACTTACAAACATCCCTCACCCCTTCACGCACACATGCATTCGCATACACACCCCTTGGCATCCGCATACATCCACACAGACACCCCCACTCACTCCCAAACATGCAGACCCCCACTCACTCTCAAACATGCAGATACACCCCCCACTCACTAGCGCACACGTACTGAGACACCCCCATAGACATGCACATACATGCACACAAACATTCACATACAATTGCATACACGCACACATACACCACCCCCTCTGCATACACGCACTCACACTACACCCCCTTCCCCAGATACGCACCCCCTCCTTTCAGACGACCACGTACCTTCTCCGTTGAGGAGGTCATCCGGGAGGGGATGGGTCCTGGCAGTCTTGCACTGCCAGCACCACCACACCAGCAGCACTCCTCCAAGCCACATTATGGCTTGTAATACAACTGGCGGAGTCTTGCTGGTGTGGTGGTGCTGGCGATGCAGCCGCCTCTTCGAAGTCGGACTACCGCCCATAAATGGGCAACAGACCGCCAGTAGTCTGTTGCCTGCAGCGGCTTTGGTGCTCTGTCAAAAAAAACACCGAAGGCGTAATGAGGTCCAATGTCTTTTACCCATGTGTTTTGGGATAGAGTGGAAAAACATTTCCTTTATACAAAAGGATAAAATAAATGATCTGTTATAAAGCATATGTATGTGTGTCTCCAGTGTGTTTTATTTATGCAAATCAACATAAATGAATTGTATTAGCCAGAAATACATTTCATATCATTGAAATGGCCTGTGGTTGACGTGCATAGAAAAAAAGTATGGGAACTGTGATGCTGCATGCAATGGGCTGTTTGCACTTGTGGTGTATTATAGGTGGGGCTATGGTTCAAAGTGGTCTTTGTGGCATGAACAGTGGGATGAAGTTGTTTCCTTTATAAAATGCTGGACTATAACTACAGTGGGGTCTGGTTCTGTCGATCAGGTTACAAATATAAGGACTAAGTAATTTTTATGAGTTCAATACAGGAGGGTTGCTTAATGTATAATTTTTTTATTTCAGATTATGATTATGGGGTGTTTCTCCTGAAGAAGACGCACATGCGCTGAAACGCGCGTCGAGAGCCAACAATTGATGATATCAGTAGATCCCCTCAAGTTTATATTTCACAGTACTATGCATTGTATTGCATTTTAGGGAGTTAACAATTTATTATATTAATAATTCCTGCAAAATGTTCATTCACTTGTACTGTGGGAATTGAGCACACTGTTGAGTACTTCCAGTGGTATAATAATTGACGGTAATAGTGGGGTTCTTTTGGACATTTGGGGAGAACACATATTTTGTCTGCCATTTGTTCTTTCTATTGATGGTTTTATTCATTAGAGAGAGAGGATGTGTGCATAAAGATTCGGAAGATGTGTGATTCTTGTAGGCCATTATTTTGGACAGTTTTTATATTAATTGTATTGAATGTGAGAACTAATATGTGATTTAATAAAACATATTTTTGGATCAGTTTATTGCATGATGTGTTGGTTTGCCCTCCACCTGTATCAAGGATGAATAAAGTTGCCATAGGGTTTAAGTCCCAGTGGTGCCTATTGTAAAACTAAACTCATTAAATATTGAAACTCATTAAACATTGGCAATCAAACGTTTGAGAAGCACCAGCTTTTTCTAAGAGCCTGGGAGTGGAAGGGGCAGGCAAAGCAGGGTGAGAGATGTGCATAAGGAATGCAGCAATATAACAAATGCACTATCCTTGAGGCCTCAATAGAGAGAATGTGGCACAACCTACAGAGCTGCTGACTTAGGAACTTGGGAACAGGGTTTGAGTCCCGGCGGCTGCTCTTCTGTGATTTTTAAGGGCATGGAAGTGGAAGGGGCAGGCAACGCAGGGGTACAGGTCTGCATGAGGAATGCAGCAAAATAACAAATGCATTTTCCTTGGGTACTCAATGTAGAGTATGTGGTGTAACCTACAGAGCTGCTGACATAGAAACTGGGTAACAGGATTCAAGGACCCGCGGCGGCTGTTCTGTGAAAAAACATGCTGATCATCAAAATAAACTCATTAAACATTAAAATTCATTGAACATCGGCAATCAAAAGGTTGAAAAGAAAATACATACACACAGGGTGCCTAAATGAAGATCGCAATCTCCAAGGGGCGTATGACACGGTAGGGAGGTGTGAAGAAACCCACACAGGAGCAAGGCCACCAATAAACAGAACAATCCTAAACTAGAACCAGAGGCAAAAGAAAAAAGTAGTGCACTGAAACCAACGTATATGGCCCATGGTGAGCTGTTCCATGTAAAATGGCCAGTTTCCAGGGGTGACCAAAAGAGAAAAAGGAGGGACAAACGCAACCTATTCACCAATGAAAACAAGGGAATTTTGAAAAGCACATGAAGGAAGTAATCACAAGCCATGGGCGTGCTGAAGCCTCATACTAAAGATACTGCATGTAGAGAGGCAGCGCATGCGCTGCCTAGACTCGGCCTAAAAATAGTCTGGGGCCATTTGGAAATGGATAGAATTTGTATGAATGTTGTTGTTATCCATGTATTTAAGGGATTTAATTATGCATTTGTAATCTATTAGCTTAATGTTATTTAAGGTCACTTCTGGATTAGCTGCTGTCCTTTTCAACCCAATAGTGCTGGGAATCACACCTGATAGTTCCACTTGGTGCCAAAAGGAAGTGCACTGTTTGCACTGGCATGTGTCCCTTGCTCCCCCTCCAATGAATTATGGTCTGTGATACAGAAAGAGTTAGGAGACAAATGTGTTACACAATCTCCTATCTGCAGGTGATGATAACGCAAAGGCCAACCCTTTTACCCTCAAATCAGTATGCACACTCTGTGATATCATGTGATTATTCATTTGTTGTATTTGTCTATAAATCACGTATATCAGAATGATCATATTTAACATAAACAGCTTAGCAGATAATCTGCAGGTCAAGGCAAATGTTAGATAGGCACAATCACATTTTATCTCACCTGTCTAACCTGTTTGTCTATTCCCTACCCAAAGCGCATAAATGTTGTCAGGTCTCTGACCTATATGGATGTGTCAGTTTATAAGCAGAAATTATGCCAATTTCATTACATACCTTATGTTGTATTTTAGTCAGCAGGCTGTCTGTAACAGCTGCAGTGTTTGTGTTGAATATGCTCAACTCTTCTTATGTAATTTGGGTTTCTTGGTTTTCATGTTATGTCTTCTTTTCATAATGATGAAAGTATGCTAGATAATTTGTCAAGGCTTGTGTATCAGGACTTGTCAGTGTTTGACTAGTGATGTAAGTTAAATGCTTCTTGTGAAGGCAAAGCAATAACATGAAACCACAAATTTCAACAGTTATTACAAAACAGTAGCAGAGCAGAGGTTTTTCATGAATCACACTAATTAGTACCCTATTTTATTGCTGTAAATTATTTCTTGCCCTGGGGGACCTTTGGCATACATATGTCATGTAAGTTGGTTGTGTTATATACTTCATAAAAAGGTATTTTTTTTACACATGAATGAAATTCCCAGTGGCCTAGAACTGTCCTTCACAAACATGAATTTCCCAGCTCTGTCTACCTCCCTATCCATTTCTTCCAGCGGTAACCTTTAAAATGGGCATCATACCTGGTATAATATCTGGTATCATGTAATACTTGTTTTTTCTTAAGAAGAATATGACGATATTTCAAACTCCTACGCAGAGAGCACACTATAAGTTGAGTCATCCTTATATAACATTATTTAAAAGCCATTTAATATAGAAAGTTAACAAATTATGGCGTTACTGATAAGATTTCAGGGTACTCTGTGGCACTATACCACTTCTAAAGAAGATTTAAATGGAAATATAACTTTATATTGGCCTTGCTCATGTGTGCAGCTTTCTAAAGTGCCCTGCACAAAGACATGTAAATATCTATCAATATATCTATTCTAGTATCCATCTATTACCCTGAATGTTAGGTCTCTCTTTTAGTCCTACTATTTTGTGTCCGATCATCAAGGCAAACATTTTCATTTTTTCCTTCATGGACCATTTATATGTATTGAGAGAATGGTGTCTAACAGATGATAATACATTCAGCATAGCCATAGTTGACCAATATTATATGTGTAAATATGGAATTAATCATAACTCTGTTAACACGTGATCCTGCATCTCAGCAAAACTTTGCTGACATTAATATTTCTGTACATTCTAAACACATTTCTATTAGGTTCAGAGGTTACTTTCCTAAATATGCCATTAGCAATCAATTAATACATTTAATCACTGCTAGTGTTCATCTCCACCCCATTCGTAAAGTGTGGATAATTCTGAATAAGCACTATCAGAAATAACCTTTAACAGTGCCAAAACTAAAAAACACAGTGTGTTATACAGTAACATTCAGAATGAAGAAATCTTTAGGAAAATAATATGCAGGAAATAATATATACAATTCCAGAATTGTCCAACCCTCATTCCAACCACACTCATTGTAAAGGTTTTGTTCTATTCAAGCTGCTGTTCAGAATATAAATGTAACACAGCAACGTAAATAAATACATCATTTTGCGCCTATATAGAAACACACAAGTCCGGTGTGTATAATTTTGGTTATAGACCTCTCACAGCCAAACCTATTCTTTAATAAAGTTGGGAAATATGGGAATTGGCACAGTGTTGTGCTCCCACTGATACTACGGGAAAACTATCTTCGTGGCACTGGATCAATCAGCATATTGACTGTAGCAATACAAATGTGTATAGTTGTTCCCTGAGAGATAAGGTTTAGCATCATGTATGGAAGCAGGGGACTTCAAATCTGCAAGCATGCAAGCAGACCTAGTTGCCTACAAACAAAAATGCTGTCATCCCTAAACCAGCAGTCTTGCCTAGTGCAAGACTCCAAATACGACATGGCGCCACCAACAATGGTGTTTAAGCACTAATTTACGGATGCCCTGAGAATCTCTGACTCACACACAACAGGTACCCTAAGTACCATTATCCAGAGACATTGTGGTCTTTGGGATAATCCTCCTTACCTGATCAGGGAACACCTTACTAGGCTGTAGGTTGTTCGAACTTGAACTCTTAAGAGGACTTACTGCCCCCTTGGTGTTCCATTTCTTTACCCATTTCACAATATGGCTAATGCCATAGACATTCCCGAGAATGTCAGACATGCATTAACACTCCACCTCATTGCACATGGCTTGTCAGATGTGGGCAGAGATGTTACATTCATTGTAGAAGCTAGTGAAGCTTACCAAACAGAAACATTCTATTCCTGGGTTTCCTTTCCTGAGGAAGACCCTAGCACATTTACATTCTGCTCATTCAGAATTCCAAATGTACCACAACGGTACCACGCATACCAGTATCTTGAAATACCAATTACTAATCAAGAACAACAGAATTGGTTTAATGGCGCCCTACCACACGTAATACACCCTGTTAGATCAGGTCCCTTAGGTAATGAAGGAGCAACGTAGCCAATGTTTGCCACATATACACCTCACCCCGGTGTACAAAACATGGAGGCAGCAGATCTGGGCAATCTATACATTGAGCTAGTAACACTATTTAGATGACTAGTTCAGTTCGTAATGCGAACCTTGAACACAACACCAGCACGTCCAGCACCACCAGCACCCCCTGGATACCAACTGGCCACTACTGGGATCAACCCACAAACAATACATTCTATTATGGGCAAAGTCCCTACTCAGTGAGCGAAAATCTCGTTCTGGATGGCCTAGAAAACTAATCAGCTGGAAGCTGTGTTTTCCCATATGGGACCATAGGAAAAACAGAATTCTCACAATGTGCTTGCCCTTTGGGATGGTTCCCTCAGTGGATGACTGCGCCACATGGGGTACAGTCATCGCTGCAATTTATACTACCACACATGATACCCCAACACTTGCCAATTTATGGGAAGTGTTAAAACAAATTCAGAACTAACACCGGGCAGCTCCAGCCCTAGATTTGGGGTTGAAACTGATGTGTAACTTTGACGCAATCTCCTCTATAATACTTAGTAACATTAAAGGGGAAGCGGTAGCTCTGGCTATATGCCAGTGGCTCCGAGAGATTCCACACTCGGAACAGGAGAAACAGCTACTGAAAATAATTTCTGATACCTATACCAGTATAGGACGGGATAGATTGGGAGCCAACCCGAAAAAGCCTGCAATTCAAAGTACCTCCCCTATGGAAGGTACCAAACAAGCACAGGAGAGCTCTAAAAAGTGCTGGGATATACAAAAGCAAATAAAAGACAGACGAAGTCAGAAAGCACATTCTCCACACCAGGAGAAATCCGATATAAGATATAGGCCCTCATTACAACCCCTGTTTTGGAGGTTGTACCGCCAACAGGCTGGCAGTACAAACTCATGGATTATGACCGCGACGGAAGCGCCGCGGTCACACCGCCGGGACCGGCGGTTTCCCGCCACAGTCGTCCCGGCGGTTTTAATCTGCCAGGGCAGCGCTGCCCAGACGATCACGAGTCCCCTTCCCGCCAGCCTGTCCAAGGCTGGCGGGAAGGGGAGTCATGGGGCCCCCTGGCACAGCCCCACACTGCTTTTCACTGTCTGCACAGCAGACAGTGAAAAGCGCGACGGGTGCAACTGCACTCGTCGCACGGCCGCAACACCGCCGGCTCCATTTGGAGCCCGCTCCCATGTTGCGGCCCACATCCCCGCTGGCCCGGCAGGCGGAAACTCTGTTTCCGCCCACTGGCCCAGCGGGGATGTCGAAATGGGCACGGCGGTTCACCAAGGTTGTAATGAGGCCCATAATCTCAGAAATAGAGAGAATATAAAAGCTCCTGACAGATATACTGATTCATGTCCCTCTCGTTCCTTTTCAGGACACACAGAATAGATGTAGCGTGAGAGGGGGCCAGTCAGAGCAAAGTTCTGACTAAGTGAAACCGAAGAAAAACTGACCACGGAGAGAAATCCCCACAACAAAAGCCACAGTTTAAAAAGAAAATGGTGGCAGCACTGTCAATAAAAAATGGCAGTAAATTTGAGAATATTGCTGAAGAACAAGAGGTGGGCAATGACACTGCTTGACAGCATGGCAGAAGTCACAATATGTCACCAGAGTCTGAAAGATCATCTTGATGCGACAGCAACGAGTGACTTTATTGCAGTTGAGACTGCAGATGGGTGCATTCACTCACCCGACAGGGTTTATAATTTAAATATCTAAATTGAGAAAGACATAGAGCACACCATTAGTGTGCTATTCTGGGATGAACTTAGTTGTGATATCCTACTGGCCAAAAGGGACTGGCCACCTGAGCACATCTGTAAGCTCCCACATGGGGAAGATGTAATTTTGCCTTCTTTCTCTGATCTTGTTCCAGAAGCGGTAGAACAAGCCTGCGCTGTCAACTGGGCTTTAGCGCAGGCATCTGCGTTATACCACAATTATGTAGATTGGGATAAGGATTGCCATGTAATACGATTAGGTCTACACCCCAGCCTCAGCCAAAATATCCTGTTAAACACGATGCCAAGGCTTCAGTGAGGGAGATCCTCACTCAGCTCGAGTACCAGGGAGTAGTTAAGCCTTGTGTCTCTGCAATGAATAACCTGTTGTTCCCCGTTGCAAAACCTGACCATTCATATAGTATAGTCTTAGATTATAGACACTTAAACAGTCATACACGCATATACGCAATACAAAATTCACACAGCACTCATTAACAACATAATGTGTACAAAATACAAAACAACCTTGGATAGCGCCAATGTTTTTTTTCTGCCAAAACTTAGCACACGAAAGTCGGGATCTGAGTGCATTCTTATTTGGCTCACAAAAATGCTTCTGTTGTTTGCCCCAAGGCTACAATAACAGCCCAGGACTATTCTCAGCCCATGTATCATCAATATTGCATGATATTGATCCTGTGGCGTTGTCCTATGTGGATGACATCTGTCTCACAGATGACGACCTAAACATTCATCTTGCCATAGTCGATCGTATTGTTCTGGGATTCACAGCCTTTGATTACAAATGTATTTTTAAGACAACTATAATAACCTTTCTGAGCGTACTGTTCCTGGGATATGGGCTATCAAATGAGAGCAAGAGCCTGCCCCTCGCTTTTTAGAAAAATTTGCCTCTGCTCCAGCCACCAAATACTATCAAGAAACTACAGTCTTTACTTGGTTTCTTTAACTTTGGCAGAACTTACATTCCTGACTATGCACAACGTATTAGGCACTTTATGACTTAATATGCCCTGATTTTTCTAGCAGAACACATATGGATCCTTAGAGGATTGCAACAGGACATGCTAGAAGCAAATCAGAATGTTTGCTGTTGCCATTGGGTTCACATATGTCACCTTTAATGAAGGCGACACAGTGCCCATGGCATATAAATCACACTTATATTCCAATGCAGAACAATGCTTTGCACCCAGAGAAAAAATTCTGACTGCTGTACAGTTGGCTGTCATCAAGGAGAGGCCACTTGCCCAAGGGAAATGCATTATTGTCGTTACTCCAGTGCCAGCCTTAGGGCCGTCACCAAAGCTAGTGTTCCTAACGCTAAAGCATAACATCCATGTTGGATTAAATGGGCAACCTCCCTGACTGCCACCAATGATGATTTTATCTTTGATCTAAAACTTCAGACACAAGAATTCCTCCAATACGAACAGCAGTACCCCACACCTCTAGATATCTTGCCTCTTGACAGATACCATGCTGCCATTTACACTGGTGGTTCAGCACAACCAGCTGTAGGTACTAAATATCAATACTCAGCCACTTGCACAGCTGTGAGCGGAGTGATGAAGGATGGTATATCCTTCCCTCACAATACCTACATGCAGACCATGGAGGTCTGCACAGCTCAGCTGGCTGAACTTAAAGCCCTTATCTTAGCGCTAGAACATAGGGATCCAGGACAACTTACGTTGATTGTTTGTGATTTGTACTACTGTGTCCAGTCTTACAATGATTATCTTAATCATTGGCAATTGAACAGGTTCAGAGACTCCAAAGGGTCACATTATGCGGTTTCACTAAATCGATGGAGATCTATTGTGTACTTCTTCTCCTAATTAAAGGTGGTAAAATCACCATCAGTGTTCCCTTTATTCCTAGCACTGCCCCAGGCACCCGCAAAGGCAGGGCCAAACCTTTCCTTCTCAAATAATCTGCCACGAGCTCTCCAACCTTCAGTAAGTGGCCAATCACAGAAAATGAAAGCATGGTTGCAGCAGCCTTGTACAGGCTTTGCCAAGTATGAGAAAGTGGATTATTGTTTGAAGTGGATCAGTTCAGTTTGAATAATTGGAACATGAGCTCAACCCTTGACAACCTTTCTCTGGAAAAGAACTATCACCCATTATAGAGATGTCAAGGCCACAGGGTAGACAGTTTCCCGTCCATAGGCATTCCTCACCCTACAGACTCCTGCTGGAGGTACTGCTCCAGAAAAAACAGTGTTTCCACCACCATGGTCTGGCTGGCAACTCTGTCCCTCAGAGTAGTGGTAGGTATCCCTTTCACTGTGCACCTGTGTAGGGACTCCTACCTCCCTCAGGAATCACCACCTTCCCATCTTGGCCCACCTCCAAAATAAAGGCTACCAACATCCCTTCATCTAGGTAATCCTTCCCAAAGGTGAGACTAGTCACTCAAGCTGAGTGCCCCCGATTGTTTTCCTTTCTCCTGGGGCACGGGGTATCCCCATTTTTGTACCCTGACTGCTGAGAGTCCTAACACCTGCCCTTCTCAAAGGGTCTCTTCCCCCTGGGTTCCTTCTTAACTTTGTGAGGCTTGTTGTTCCACTCACTTCCCTTCTGTGGGCCTAACCTTTCTTTCTTGGGATCACCCCCACCCCCGGATCTCTTTGATACACAGAGCATACCTATTCATCAGCTGTCTTATCCAGCTCTCGGGGGTTAGACAGCTTAGAATCTACTGTGTGCTGGTGTAATAACTCTGATGAACTGTTACTTAGAATAGGCTCCTTTACAAAAAAAAATTGTACAGCCCATCATAATTGGTTACTTTATTGCATTGTATCCAGCCACCTGTTGCCTTCATTGAGATGCCCACAAAGTCTACCCATGTCTGTTGAGAATCTTTGTGTGTGTCCTAGAACCTTTGCCTATTTTGGCCGGGTGTGAGGCCGGATTGTTCCACTAGGGCAACCTTAATGTGTTTATGGGATTCAGCTACCACTGCCACCTAGAATTAGAAGCCTATCTCAACCCCGCTACAGAGACTAGTTCCCACTGGAAGAAACCCCAGTGCTGTGGACCCATCTTGTACATTCTGCAAAGCCCTTTCAAAAGAGGCAAAGTATTTATCAATGTTGTCCCCCACCACAAAGCTAGGCACAATGCCCCTGGGCAGACCAATGATGTGTCAACCCCCGGCAGATACCTGCCACTATTTCCATTGGGCTTCAGGCCCATTGTGACCTTCTTTTCATCTAAGGCCAGTCTCTTCTTTGAAGAGCCAACCTGTTTTCCTCCATTATGGTTACCATACTGGTCTCTAGCTCCCTTTGGTGGAGGTCTGGTTGAGATGACCTGGTGTGAGATGATCTCCTCTCACAACCCTGGAGGTTATATAGGAAAGTGCCCCTTTGTGAATGGTCAACCCTCCACACACCTTTTTACCCCCAGTGCTGATGAGTATGACTCTGTTAGTGCACTGGAAGCCTGCTAACCAGGTCCCCGTGCCTGCGCTCTCTCCCTAAATAGTTATGTCAACTTGGTGATTACCTGATTGGCAAAACTCTATACTCTTGTAAGTCCCTTGTAGATTGTACCTCGGGCATTGGTGGTAAAGGGATCCCCAGGGCTGCAGCACAAGTTTGTGCCACCCTGGGTGTCCTTCCCAAAGCACTGGTGGCAGGCCTGCCATTGCAGATTGTCAGAGTGGTGCAAACTTGCCAGGCATGTGGCTCCACACTGTTATACAGTGTACCAGTTGGCTCTTTAAGAGGTGGAGCACGTAGCCTTTAAGGCTATGTGCTGAACCATGACAACTGCTTGTCGTCAGTGATTCCTAACATCCCCCGCACTCACCTGTTGTGGAGCCTCTGTCTTGGAGTTCCCTACATTGCTCCTTGGAATCCTTCGGTCAGCTGTTCCCCAACCACTTCCCGAGCACTCAGCACCCTCATCAGTATCCCAACCGGTTTGTCCTTGTTGTTGTCCCGTTACTCCTGAAGTTGGTTGATCGGGTGCCCTTCAGCAGAAGACCTGGAATCCTTGGCTCCCTGCAAACACAAAAACAAAAAAAATTATAAAAACAGCAACTTGTCATATTGGTAAACTATTGAAACTGTATAGATATCCCTGGACATAGTTATCTGATGGAGTATTGTGGAAATGACTGGTGAATTCAACTGTTTTCTTTTTTGATTATCTACAGAGTAAAGAGAAATATGTTAATTTTGCGTGAAATAAACTGTCAACACTATTTATATAGGAAGTTTATCATGTTTAATTTCATCATTTGCACGAGGAGGCTATAAACTGCTATACCTAGCATGGCAGAGGAGATTCCTACTTAAGGATGTACTAGTTATATATAATTGCAAGTTATGTCCCAAGAGAGGAACCCTGAATTTTGAATTGGAACTTGATACATGCTAAATGAACCGTTGTTTGTTTTCTATTCCCAGAGTCTAGACACTGTAGGTAGGATGGAGTTTCATAACTAGTTATAGATATATGTATCTATTTATAGGTGGTGTATATGTTCGCTAATAGCCTTTAGTTGTTTCTTCTAGATTTAGTGCAGAACAATTCCAGTCAACTAAGGACCTGTCCTTTTACAGGAAGAAGGGACATTAGACATGCAAGAACAGGTAACCTTATTTTGAAAGATAATTCTCTGGAAATATTCAAAACACTCAATAGAATTGTTTATTCTTTGATTAGAAGCTGATCTACCAACCCGATGTCCTCTGGTGCTAATCCAGTGTTGGAGTTGGTCAAGCTTTGTCCCTTCATCCAGGTGGGTCAGAAGTGACCAATCTGTGGTCCGTTTGGGTTGTAGGAAAGTAGAGAATTACTTTGTGTCCATTTCACTGCTGCAAAAAGGTAACAAGCCTGGCAAAAGTGCTCACTTTGACTGTGCCCTCACCATGAGTGGCACAGTCCCATGCATTGCCTTATATGTATGTCAGACGTATGCTAAGGTAGGCCTCTGCAACCCAGGAGGCAGGGTGCATTATTTTAAGGTGCAGGCAAATAAGCATGAACTTCTATGTGTCTATAGCATCCTTTCCATTGAGGTACACTATAAGTGGAGGCTGTTCCATAGGATAACATGGGACTTAAGCCCCAGTTGACCAAAGCTGCTAGCTCCATTATGGCACTACCTTTATAGGTCGAGTTTGGTGTCAAACAACTTGCCTTCTCTCCCCCAACATGAATTTCATGTCAGGGGACAGCTGGCATGCACCCAGGGGGGACACTAGAGGTTGCCCACCTGCTTGCTACCCCTCTTTGTGCTCTGGCTGAACAGCCCTTGCTTTTTCTCATACTTGCTGCCACCAAGATGGGGTTCTGACCTCCTGCCAGACAGCCTGGGCACTTCCAGAGGTTAGGAACAAAGGCTGAAGCAGGAAGAAGGTCTCACCTCCCAACCCCCAGCCAGGCTAGTGAATAGAGCTAACAGGGTAGTGAGCTTCAGTGGCTTCACCACCCCTAATAGCCATCTGTGCTATCCCACACCGGAAGAAACAGCCCTTTCTCTGCTCAAAGGCACATTTGCTAGTGGACAAGCGGGAAATTTGTTATGCAGTACTGTGCACCCCCCAGCAAGCTAACCACAATTCTAGGGTGAGCAGTCCAGTCTGTGCACTAAATTCTGATTTCTGGCATCTTTTGAGTGGCAGAAAAGAAGGTTCTGGGAGCTACAAGTGACATCCCACCAAGATGTGGTCACTTCAGGGGCGGATTAGCTGTAGGCGCTAGCTGCCTATTGGCCACTAGTCGTCACACCCCCAACCCTCCTAAATTTAGGTTTTAAGGGACATCCCTGACACCAAAACCTCAGATCTGATCGACCTACTTCAGAGAAGGACCAAGAGGAGCTCTACATCGCTTACAACCGGACTCAGCCCACTGCAGAAAAGCAGATTTGAAACTGCAAGATCAACCCTTGATCTTGGCTGAAACTTGTCACTCCCGACTAGATAGACACCTGTGGAAGCCAGAAGCACCTTCAGTCTCCCTTGGACTAGTGACACCAGTCCCCTGCAAAGTGCAGGTAAAAACACTTGCAGATTCTGAATCTTCATTGGCCATCTGGCTAGCTGTGGGATCATCGAAAACTAGGTGATCCAATGTCTTCTGGGAGTTTCAGTCCAGTCTGCTTCTAAGTCTCTGGCAGTCACACCGCTCGCTCGGACCCCAGAAAGTTCCTTAAGGATTTCGCCACCCTTACCGCTGCCAAGGCTTATTGGTTGCCAGCCTGGTAACTAACCCCTTTCCTCGATTGAGTGAAGATTTTGCATCTTCTTTTCAGCACCATTGTGTAAGTGGTAAAATTAGCTCCAGTGCGAGTCCTGTTCAGCACCATGGACAGCCAAGACAACTCTGCACCTAGGCCCCATGGATCAGGTAAAAGTGAACTGGCTGCTGTGGCCTAGTCCCAGGACCCGCACAAACGTTACCCTGCAAGGGTTCTCCACAGCTCGACCTCCAAGTGATCATTTGTCACCAGTGGCTTCCTGCCATTTACCTCAGTGAAAGTCCCATTCAGCCTCAGGGACAGCAGGACAAGTCTGGATGCCACGAGCCAGGTAAAACTGCACTGACTGTTGTGATCTGGTCCTAGGGACTGCACTATATTAACCCTTAAAGGGGTTCCACACAACTTGCTTTCTAAGTGTGTTTTTGCAACTAGTGACATTTCTCCCATGGACTTCAATGCAGCGCTTAAATGACAGTTCTGCTGTGATTTAATATTGCTTCTAAAATCTATAACTCCGGTTATACTCATCCAATTCTGTTGGTTTTGGTGTCTAAATTTATATAAAAATAAGCTCTAAATTTATAAATTAGTGCTGAATTTCTTTGAGTCGTGTCAATTCCTTATTGTCCATGTTTGTGATGTGAAATGCTAAACACATGTTCCTCTATGTAAAGCCTGACTGCTTTTTGCCACACTACCAGGACTGAGCTAAGGATTTACTATTATGAATCCAAGAACCATCTCTGGGGTATTGTGAGAGTATTACACAGTCAGGACTAACCCCCACACATCATAATGCTCACTTTCCTACAGGGTATCCTTAAAACAGTATGCTGGGATAAGTGATCCCCTTTATATTCTCTCTCTGGAGTGGTTTCTTCTCATTCATTCTAATCTCATCTAGTATCCTCGGGTTCTGAGGTGGTGTGAGCTAGTTGAACTTATTATTCCCTTTGCATTGTGGATTAATTTATGTTCCCTGTCCCTGCACAGGGTTGTTTTAGTTCTGCTACCTTGAGAGTAGGCAAGCTAGCCAGATCAAACAACATGTTCCTTTTAAATTATTTAAAGGTGCAGAGATTGGAATCAGAAATAATTTAGAAAAATAAAAAATGACCCAATGAAAGACTTAAACCCAATTAAAAGTTAAACATAATTTCAGATTTTAGTAAATTTAGGGAGTTTTAATGTTCTAACTTATTGGTGAGTGGAAGTGCTAAACACTAGTCCTGAATCCCAATACTGAAACCCAAATGTGAAAAGAGGGTATTTGTTGAAGTAAAGAGAAAGTTCCCAGGGGAATCTCTACCCACTTTGAGATCACTACCTAGGGTTTTGCCTCCAAAGAATCCCACAGTGCACTGCTCTGCCAAAATCCAACATTGCAGAATCTTCCTGCCCCTAGTCAGTGCCTTGGGAACACCCCTGACGTGTCTAGGGTAATGAGAAAATCCCCAGGCAAACCAATTCTGGAACATGTTTTTCTGGGATTGGTGCAGCTCTGGCTACTGGGACGATGGCAGGGGCAGGCCTAGATATGAGTTACATCAGCCTGTGACAGGGAATGCCCATCTGAAGCCTGTGCAATTGGTGGGCCCACATACACCCCAGGCTATCCTGTCAGGAGGAGGTCACACCTCCTCCCACTAAAAGGCCCTTTTATTGCCTGTCCTGGAAGCATTCCACATCTCCTTGCAGGAAACCAGCTGGCTGCTAGATGACATTTGTTCATAAACTCTTTAAAGGCTGCCAGACGCTTTAGCCAGAAAAATGCAGAATTTCCAAAGGCAGAATTATTACAATAGTAATTTAAACTTCAGCTTGACCATTAGATTGGATTGTAAGTACCTATTAACTTCAGTCTTTGAAACATTGTTTCAGCTATTCCCCGACTGAAGTTATACAATATAAGGTGTTTAATGGCCTGATTGCAAGTGGTTTGTGTACTGTTTACTCACTGGATGGAATTAACATTTTGTCTGTATTTGATGCATCCGATAATTATTTGATGCATTGTATAACTCAACTGTCGCTAAATTTCAGCAGGTCAAACCTGCCAAAATTTAACCAGGAAACTCGTACTGTGTTTATTCTACCATGCAGATTTGGATGCATTAAACAGCAAAATCAGCATGGTATGCCCTATAAACTCATAATAGGTTTTATTCACTGCATGTGATAAATAATGTATCCTACGGTAATGTTTGATAAATAACACCTAAACTCATAATCAGACCCATTATGTAACCTAGTGCTTTTCCATGGGAGAGCCAGCACTGCAACAGTGAAAATCGACTTTTGAGATTTTTCACAACTAGGACATATGAAACTGAAACATACATGTCCAACTTTTTGAATACAAGGCACCCTCCCCCATGGACATTTAGGGCCTGATTTAGGAGTGGCTTCTAAGTATTAAAAATGAAGGTTTAGGTGTGCAAAAGGTTTAATTTGCCAGGTCAAACTTACATTTTTAAAACTGCACACCTTGACCTCAATGTCAAGCCTAGAAACATGTTTTACATGTTTTGGTGGAGGCACAATATGTACTACGTTCCACAGTGACATTTAATGTACATGCCCTGGGTACACAAAGGCCTTCATTATGACATTGGCGGTAAGTCCTGATTACTGCCGTGCTGACTGCTGCCAACATACCACCGGCGCCGTGGATTACCGTTACCCATATTATGACACACACATAGCAATCCCTCACTATACAGCCACACACACAAGTGGTGGTACCAAAACCCACAATGTTACGCCAACAGAACCATGCCCACAGCATTATGACCCACGAATCACTGCGGCGGACATTCCATGGCGCTAAACCATTGGCGTTACATACCGCAGCGCTCAAAATACACATACTCAAACAAAACAACACTACATTGGACAATTCAAACTACACACACTTGACACACATACACACACCACACCCACACCACTATAAAACACACACACTACCCACAACCCATTATGACTCCCTTGTGTAGTAGGTGAAAGTACTCACCGTGGTCGTCTTCGCCGGCATTGATGTTCCTAATGCAGTGAAAGGAAGACAAGCATGGGAAAAATGTGCAACTCGGGCTCCATGGCGTTGTGGTTGTTCCCTGAGTCTCCAGAGGTGAGTCCTTTGACTTCTGTGTTCTGTTTCTGTCGTGCTTTTGCTGTCGTTGGTGCCGCCCAGGAAAAGGTGGCAGATAGGTGTGTCGTAATAGTGTGGGTGGTACATAGTCTTCCGCCTGGATGTTGGTGGTTACCGCTGTGGTACTTGTTGCTACCACCGTGGCGGTCGGTGTGTTAAAGTGGCTGTCTGTGTGAGCGGTTTCTGCCATGGTCATAAATCAATTTTTGTTACCGCCGGCCTGTTAGCGGTATTACCGCCGCTTAATCATCCACCGCCAGGGTTGTAATGAGGGCCAAAGTGCCATTTACTAGGATCTTATAGGTACATTAAATATGTCAATCAAGGATTAGCTGATTCTAACTGACTTGAGATGTCAGGGCACACACACTGGCCGCTGGACTGCAGCTCCCCAGTGTTCACAGTCCATCCCCTATACCCATGTTGGGCACCCACAACATGCTTAAATGGCTTAAATATGAAGTGCCATGGGGTATCCCCAAGGCTCCTGCTTGCTCCTCAGCCAGCACCAATACTGGGTGACGACAGGAGCTGTTTTTTTTTTTTTTCAGTGGGTACCCCGGTGCCCACTCTTAGCACCCACAACATGCCAAATGTTAGGGGCTGCAGGGGGAGGCTGTAGGCCACTGCAACATCTGCCGGCTCCCATGCCAGCACTCATACTATATGCCAGCAGGAGCCAGTGTTATTTTTTTACAGTGGGTGCCCCATTGCCCACACGTGGCACCCACAATATGTTCAAATAAATGAGGCACAGGGGAACCCCAAGGCCCTCAGCCAGCAGCCATACTGTGTGCTGTGGGAGCCAGAACTGTTTTCTCAGTGGGTGGTCCAGAGCCCACCCAGGGCACCCACAACACTGGAAAATGTTGGAGGCTGCAGGAGGCCCAAGACCCCCCGGGGCTCCATTCCTTTCCTCCCGCCAGGGTGGGAACAGCTGTCAGGATGTCAACAATGAGGTGTTTAACTGAGAGCCCACATTGCTTAGTTCTCAGGGACATTATGGACCCAGCTCCACGCTCCCCACCTTGCTGCTAGTGTACTGTTAGGATTATCACAAGGAAGCTTTGTAGGGATCAGGGAAGAGAGCCTGGATGGTGGGACCTCATTGATGCCCTTGTGCAGTTGGTAACCTTTAAGAATGGGAGGATCAATAATAAATATTGTTTAAATTAGTCCCCTTTCCCTTCTCAGTCTGTACAGTGTTTGTCTCTGAGGTGTTAACCCTTTCTACCTGTGAGTTAAATGCTGAAGTCTTGACATCTGTGGTACATCGGTGTGGTGTCCTTGTAGGTGTCTGCCTAGTTTTTCCAGATTCATCTCTGGACAGTAGGCAGGGAGGGGGCGTTGTTAATATTGATCTATAAATAAACAATATATGTGAACTTAAGCCTTATTCCCGGCCACAGCCTGTTCACCTGCGAGCATATAGAATTAGCAACACCACACACTTATGAGAATGCACCACACTGTAGCAGACGTCCAGGATTTTTGATAGTTCAATCTGAGTTTTCACTGTTTCGCACATTATTAGTCCGGCCTGTCAGTATCACAGAGAAACACAATGTTTGCACTCTTGTTAACTGCGCAACACAAACCTTGCACTGATTCACCCTCTCACTTGTGTAGAAAAAAAGAGTTTTAGTTTTTGCTAGAATTGTTCTAAGAAAGAAAATGTAGTGCTTACTTTTGTTTGGTACCTTGTAAATTCTTATTGGTTTGCTGTAGCTTGTTATACTTACAAGAGCTCTGATTTTTCTTTCTTTTGTTTTTTCAGGAATCGGGACAGAGCAGAAACAAAAAACTGGACGGAGCGGAATTTCTACTGGAAAGATTGCCAGAAGATGAGCTGCTGTCGCGGCTCGCCCAGCGCACAAGGGGTGGGGTGCCGCATGTGGGTGGGGTCTGGAGGGGGGATCCAGTGGGGATAAAAATTGAATAAAAATAAATAAAATGAACAAACATTTACCTCCTCTATTGCTCCGCTCCTCTCCTTCATTGCTGCAGGCAGGCACAGGCTCCCACCCTGCCTTGAGGCCAATCCTGACGCTGCTCAGAGCAGCGTCAGGATTGGCTGGGAGCGCCCAGCTAGGGCACTCCCAGACAGACTGGGAGCCTGTGCAGGCTCTCTCCAGCCCAGCAACTGTGTTGCTGGGCTGGAGAGAGCCTACTGCGCATGTGTGTTTGGCCAGCCCGAGATGGACAGCCAAACACACATGCGCTCTAAGGGGAGTGCTGCTCGTTACCAGTGCTGCCCCACTCCTTTGTAAGGAAACAATAAAACACTGTTTATTATCATTTCGTTGTAAAGGTTTGCAGATGCTGCAGCTGGCAGGAGGGCGACGCTCCTCCGTCCTAATGGAGAAGCCACCCCTGATGAGCTGCTCCTGAGGTAAGTTGCTTCTCCATGATGCGTCGCCTTCAAAGGGCCAGAGCAGACAGGAAGCAAGAAGCGACATTGCCTGGAGAGTTTGGTGAGGCAAAGCATTGCCCAGATGTTAATACAGGTGCTGCACCCGTGATGGCTGTCGAGACTCGCTGAAATCTCACAAGATCTCGGCAGTGCAGAAACGGAAAGCTGGCACATATTTGTGGGGGGCTAAGAAGACAAGGAACCCAATGGATAGCTCATTATGCAGTGCATAACACATACCAGTAGAGGTGCTGCAAAAGTTCACATAAACAATAAGGACTCCTCAAGGCAAATGTTTACATGAAAGCACAGAAGGCACACAGTGTCAAGCCTGATATTAACGGTATAACAAAACACCATACAGATGTGTGCTGGTTCCACTGGCTAGAGGGTGGAATTTTAAGACCCAGTTGAGGTCCCAGACTCATCTATGGGAATCATGACAACAGCTCTCTCTGTGCTCCCATCAAGCTGAGCATGTTTGTTTAACATGCCTGGGAGAGTACAGACAGGAAACTAAATTTGTACTTCCTGCCTGCGCTCTTCCTGGTAGTGAACAACAGTGTCCTGAGGGATGGGGCATCAGGCCCAGTAAATGGTGAGGAGAGAGGGGCCGAATGCCTCACTCTCCTATATCCTTTTAAACACAGCCCAGGATGGTGGGGCCTCTATGAGGCTCAGGTGGAAGGGCTGCATGCCCTCTGTCCTAAATGTAAAAGTCGACCCCAGAGTAAGAGGTCCAAGTGGCTTCTATGAGGATCAGGGAGGGAGTGAATAACTTCCTTCCCTAAGTTTAAAATGTATTCACACAGGATTGGGCCCATGGGAGTTCTATGATTCTTGGGTAAAGGGACTGCTCACTCGTCCTTAAATATCAATATCAGTCTTATAGGATGGAGCCCCCGGACTTCAAAGACTTGAGGAATGAGCTTCATGCAACCTTTCACAAAGAAAAAGAATGGTGCCGACCCCCTCCCTGGGCTCTTGCCTACAGCAAAAAAAAAAAGAAAAAACACACTGCTTATCCACAGATCCGCAGTCTCTTTAAAAAAATTGTTTTTTGACCAAGAGGGTATCTCTCTGGAATACCCCCACCTGGCAAAGGGAGCAGGGTATTACTATACTTCTCTCCCTATATGTTTTTAGTCTTTTTACAGGACAGGGGTAAGATCGAGAATCCTAAAATTGCTGCTGCCACATCTTTATTGATGAGGTGGCAGCCAATCAAATCTTATCTTTTGATCTGTTCCATCCACGTATTCTCTGTAGCATGATATATACCTACATTTTTAAGCATACCTTCTCAAAATGTACTCAATGGCTTTACATCAAATCATAAAAAGCATACTTCCTGGACCATAATCTAGTTTTGTGCCAAATTTAGTGTAGTTCCGTTCAACCAGTTTTTGTGGTATCGCAGGAAGACACTAAGTTGAACTGACTTTTTGTCAAGTGGCGCCAAAGTTATAAGAAAAACAAAAACATTTTTGTATGGAAAAGTGGTCCAAACTAAAACTAACCAGTGGAAACTTCACTGGGTAATATATATATGTATATATATATATATATATATATATATATATATATATATATATATATATATATAAAAAACAAAGTTGTCCTCATGTGAAAGCGCACTCCCAACAGGTTATATAAACGGGAAGAAAAAGCAAAGCCAGCAACTCACAGTGAATTCTTTAAGCAGTTTTATTATTCCAGGCCTTAAGTTATAAAATCATCTCTGGACACGTGTTTCTAGGTCAATCCTTTCTTCAGCAGAGAAAAATATAAAAGTGTTTCACCCTCATAGGTGCAGCCAGTGCTGGAAGTGTTCCAGGCATTTCTTTCTTACTGAAAAGACCGGCATGGATTCAGCTTGTCTAATTACAGGCACCTGATTAGTCTCTTTAAATACCAGTCCGCCCCAGTGGGCCTCTCAAGTGAGCAGTGCATGCTGGTTGTGGTGGTCCTGCAATTTTTTCATTTTGCCCCAAGTGGGTTGCTGGAGCCAAACGAAATAATGAACCAAAGTGCAAAACCATTGTAGGCAAATCCAAAGTAAAATTGTCAGATTTGCTGTGAATATCCCAACCTGACTGCTCTTATGTGACAATCCATTTTTAGTCACACAGACCTGCTACGATGTGCAGTGGTGCTGCTTTCCCGACTGGACAGGCCGGTTAAATATCAAAAACGAAGTTGTCCTCATGTGAAAGCGCACTCCCAACAGGTTATATAAACGGGAAGAAAAAGCAAAGCCAGCAACTCACAGTGAATTCTTTAAGCAGTTTCATTATTCCAGGCCTTAAGTTATAAAATCATCTCTGGACACGTGTTTCTAGGTCAATCCTTTCTTCAGCAGAGAAAAATATAAAAGTGTTTCACCCTCATAGGTGCAGCCAGTGCTGGAAGTGTTCCAGGCATTTCTTTCTTACTGAAAAGACCGGCATGGCTTCAGCTTGTCTAATTACAGGCACCTGATTAGTCTCAATATCTACACATACACATATAGATATATATGCAAACACGGGTTGTCCTCTATGAAAGCGCACTCCCAACAGGTTATGTATCAGGGAATATGGCAAAGCCAACAACCTACAGTGAATTCTTTTGACATTTGTATTATTCCTAGCCTTATATTTTCATTCGTCTTTGGACACGTGTTTCTGGGTTCATCCCTTCATCAACAGAGAAATGTAGTCTGTAGCATTTCACCTCAGTAGGTGCAGCCAATGCTGAAAGGATTCCAGACATCTCCTCCCTTGTTCAAAGACCAAATGCATGGCTGCGCAGCTGGTTTTAATTGCAGGCATCTGATTGCTCTGTTAAATACCAGTTCTGCCCCAGTGGGCCCCTAAAGTGAGTTGAAAAGTGCATTCTGGTAAATGTAGTCCTGCACATTTTATAATATTTTCCCAAGTGGTTTGCTGGAGCCAAGCGTAATAATAAAAACAGAGTTCATTACTTAAAGTAGTCAGATTCAATGCAAAATCACCGGGTTTGCTGAAAGTGCCCCAACCTTCTGCTCAAAATGTGAAAGTCTATTAAGTCACACAGACCTGCTCCTATATGCAGTGGTGCTGCCTTCCCAGCTGGACAGGCCGGTAATTCAATGCAAACAAGGGTTGTCTTCTATGAAAGCGCACTCCCAACAGGTTATGTATTAGGAATATGGCAAAGCCAGCAACTTACAGTGAATTATTTTAACATTTTAATTATTTCATGCTCCTGTCCACTGGGAGTGGACTTGAAGCCTGAATTAGATCTTGGTGGAATTGGCTCTGATGTCAGTTTTTCATCAGATTCCCCATCTGCGTTGTAGGTGGGCTGCCCGCTCTATTTAGATGTTGGCGGTCGATGGATAAAAAACCGTCGGAGTGCAGCCAACTCCACCAGGTATGTTCACCCACGTCAACTGCGCTATAGGCAAAAGCGACTGTCAGACGGTAGACAGCCAGTTTGTCCACCAGGCTAATAATGATATGTCTTCCTGCATTTGTAACTGTGGCAGAGAAACCTCCACACCTGAGCTGGTGATTTCAAAGGGATATGAGGCAGAAACTGAGCATTTCTGACTTTCCCACTTCCTTTACCTCCGTGTACCCAATCTTCCAAGTACTGCCACTGCTGCAGCTACTTAATGATGATCAACATCAACACTGGCTGGAATTGACAGTAAGCTTCACTTTTACCTGTTACCTTTTGACTTGAATGTTAACAATTGCACTGTACTCATACAATTTTAAATCTGTCTTACAAGCAATAGCAAATTCATGTGCAAAGCATATGTCTGTCATGTTGACATTTAAAGAATTTAAAGAAACAGACCTGTATGGTTACAAAATGGGCACAAAAAAATCCAAAAGTCACCATACAGTTGTATTTTAATGAATTTAAAAAATTGTCAAATTAAAAACATATGCACTACACATCATTGGGATAAGCGCAAAGTAACATGATGTAGAAATTGCACTAGACAAGGTGTAACCTTTTCCTTATTAATTTCCTGTGAAATCAATGTCAGTCCCAAATCTGAATCATGCAACATATTTATCCACTTAACATTTTCCCTTGCCTAGTGCAAGTCCCTTATTGTATCAACATGCAATAGTCTCATTATTTTTAAGGTGTAATGCACATGTGTATATTCTAATCAGTAATCAAGGTGAAATAAACACACCTGAAGTAACACTTTAAAAAATAATTTCAAACATCTGTTTATTGCTGCAGGTGTCCATTACCATGATGAATGGCTGCGCCTGCAGACAAATGACCTAAACATCAAAAAATGTTATTTTTCCAGCCATAATGGTGAATAAAAGTATGTACTTCACATTTGAGTCAGAAACATTTCTAGGAATCAAATAATTGCTAAGGAAAATTAATGTAAGGACAGATTTTGGGAAATCAAAATAGTGCTTTATTAGCCAAATGAGATACGTTTCTCAGTTTTAAAACAAATTAATAAATGGCACACCAATGTTTGTTTGTAATGTCTAGCGCACTGTAGTACTAAGCTTGCCTCCTAAACAACTGCAAACGGGAACCTCCTCAGGAAGGTACATCTAGTGGGCACAGAGCAGGCACCCTAATGATCTTTCTTAGGAGGGGGGAGTTTGAGTTTGGGAGGGGAGGTTTTAGTTTTGTAAGGGCTGGCTTCTGGTTTGGTAGTGGTAGTTGTGGCTTTGGGAAGGGTGGTTTTGAATATGGGAGGGGTGGTTTGGGATTTGGAAAGGGTCAAGACAAGGGCAAATTAAGGATCTTCACAGGGAAATGGGTAGGAATGTTGGCAGGGAGTTGGGTCCGGGAGGTAGAGGGAGTGTCAGTGGGTGATGTGCGTGTGTCTGTTGAGGTTGCAGTTGCCTGTGGGTCTGGTGTATGTTGGGTGTTATTTCTTCTTAGGTGTATGTTGTTGGGGTGAGTGTGGGTGTTTGTGTTTTGTGGGTGTTGTAGCTAATGTATGTGTGTGTGTGGATGGTTGAGTGTGTTGTTGAAGTGCTGGGTGTGGTTGTGGTAGTTCTGGATATGGTGGTGCATGTGAGTGTGTTGGTGCGTGTGGTGTCTGTGGGTGTGCTGGTGGTGGTTGTGCATGGGGGTGTAGTGGTGGGGGTGTCTGTGGGTGTGCTGGTGGTGGTTGTGAGTGTGGTGTTGGGGGTATCTGCAAGGTGTGTACGTAGTAGTTGTGCATGTGGTTGTGGTGGTGGGGGGTGTCTGTGTGTGTGCTGGTGGGTGTAGGTGTGGTATCTGTATGTTGTCTGTATGTGTGCCTGTGTTTTGGTGTACTTGGGTTTATGTGTGTTGCTTGTGTGTGTTGGAGTGGGTATGAGCAAAGGAGTGAGTGTGCTGGGGACAGGGCTGGGAATAGGGAATTGGGATGGGGAAGGGGCAGGATTGGGGGAACAAGGTTGGCATGGTTTTGAGGCTGCAGTCAGTGAGGAGGCTAGACCTTCAAATGACCTCTGTAGGACAGATATAGCACTGTGAATGCCTTCCAGTATACTACCATTTGTTGCATACGGCACCTAAGCCCCTGGATGGCATTCAGGAGTGCAGTCTGGCCTACAAAGATTTTCTGCAGGAGGTCAATAGTCTTCTCACTCAGCGCAGCTGGGGGGACGGAGCAGGAGGTGAGGTGCCTGCAGTGAAGGTGAGGCCACCCCTTGTAGTGTTGGGCCAATGGGTGGCAGACAAGTATGGAGTTGGAAAGGTTGCTGTAGGGTCCACCACCACTAGGTACTGTTCACTTGTGGAGGTCTCTAATGATGATGTTGTTGAGGTCTCCATTCCAGTCCCCTCACTCTTTGTGCCACTGGGCCCCTCAGTGTTGGTGGTCACAGCACCCAAACCACAGTGGCCAGCTGCTTCCCCGTCTACATGGCCAATGTATCCTCCGTCTGCTCCTGATAATAATGCAAGGACATTTACAATATGTTATGGAGTGATGAATTATGTAATATGATATATGTTATTAACATTGATGGTCTAAGTACTGAATAAGGTTTTGGAGAGGACACTTACAATAGTTTATTGTATCTGTGAAAATAGATGTGATCATGAACTTTGAGCAGAAAACATTTTCCAAGTTTTCATATTCCGCCTGCTTCAAGGCTCTCAAACTTTGGTTCTTTATTTTCATTACCTCTTGCATGTGGGGAACATGCTCAGAAACCATTTGGTCACAGTTTTGTAATTCCCCATAATAGTTCCTACATCCTGTATGACCTTGACTCTTATCCATTTTAATTTCTCTACAGGAACTGTTTAACACCGCGGAATGGTTTGGGTTTGTTGTTTAGAATAGTGAACTTATGTCACCCAAATGATATAAATCAAAAACACATTCGTACAGGATGTTTAAAAGGACCACAAATTTGCAATATTTTCATGCACACAATGTAAGTTATGAATCAATGTATGTCAACAAATGCTGCAATTGTGGACCAATATTTGCATAAACTGAACATTTGTTTTCTTTTGTTTGGGCATTTCACAATGGTAACAGTTACTTCAAGTAACTAAAGTATATTTCAAATGTAAACAAGATTATATGGTTTCTGTACTGAAGTAGCTTATCAATGTATCTTGCACTATGTAGATACCTATGCCATTAAAATTAAGAAAACTATTTTGTGGAGAATTGACAAATGACTTCTACAGCATAAGTAAATACGTAGGCTTTGATACATGTGTAATCCACTTCAGTACAAAGCAAAATATGTTCACATTTGACTCCTAAATATCTCTAATTATTTGAAGTCTGTTTTACCATTGTAGAATTGTTTTACAAAATATGCTGGCTTTCACTTTAGGCATACATTGGTAGAACATCACAGTAAATATTACAGACACTGATTCATATATAATTTTTTTCATCAAAGATTCAAATGCATTTCACAATATGCTACAGATCACCCCTTGATGCATTTCTACATATACAAAATGAGTCATGATTTGGGCCTGATATTGAGTTTTTCAGAGGAGATACTCCAACATATATGTGATGGAATCTTCCATCTGCTAAAGTGCCTTTAAGTATCTGTTTTTTCTCCATCATTATGGTATCATCTGGATATAACAAAGGACATTGTAAAATGGTTTATGGTATGTGGTACTGTGTCACCAATATGTATATACTCCTGTGTGTGTTGAACTAAAATCTGATTGCCTATCATCATTTTTCACAAAACAGACCGGCTTACATCCACATTTGTGAAGGAGTAAGACATTAGGTAAATCTGTCACTAACCTGACTGAAATAGTATTTCTGTTTTAAAACACATTCGTGATAAGTTTTGAATACATAATTTAGCCATTTAACCTATTTTTACTAGTCATTTTGGCTCACATGTTTACTCTTGTTTGTGTATAAAACCAACTTACCAATGTGAAGTTTGGAACATCCACTGTATCATAATAGCATTTTTTTGCTATGTCACCTGTAATAAGGCTAATGTAACATAATTCACAATAGTGAAGGAGTACCACACCTGGCAGAATAAAGACCAGTGGCCTGTTTGGTACTACTATCCCTTATAAGTTCAAACTAACTGATGTAAATTTGTTGTTTAGACAGGCATGTGTTTGCCCAAGCATGTCCATTGATAGTGAACACAAATCAAGTGGTATCCTTTCCAAAAATGTATTCAACAAAACACATAATCATACAACTTGTGCCAAACTTACACCTTCAAGAACTCTTCTTCTTTGCTTGAGATATGTCAACCTTAATGTTGATAGCAACATTTTTTGCTATAACAAAAACTAGTTATTTAGCATGTTGAACTCACACTAGAACTTACCCCCTTTGGTGCTGCTGTTGGGCTCTCAACTGGATAGGCCACTGCAAGTATGTGGACCGTTAAGGGAGTCAGGGTGCGGCGCACATGCTTCCCACATTAGGAGGTCTGACCAAGCTTTACTTGAGTTGACTTGCGGGTTCAGCATTATAGATCCTCCCATTGTTTTCTGTAATGGATGCTGCACTGATTATAGACCCACAGGGTCCAAACCTTCTATATGATGGCATTCCATATCCCTTTTTTCCGATGGGTGTTGACCTCTATTGATGAGAAAAATGAAAGAAAAAACATATTTTGTGAGGTTTGTTTTTCTATATTGCAGGGACACATTTTTTGTGACATTTCCCACAGGCATTTCTAAAAAGTTATTACCAACTTTTTATTTTTCCTAGGAAATAGTAATTTGTAGTGACCTGTTGAGTACCCTCAACATTTGCAATGTCCTCATGTCACAAACATCATCTAGGCCAGGGGTCTGAAACGTTTCTTGTAGTGAGAGCCACTCCTGAGTAGTACAAAGCATTGTGAGCTACTAAAGAATAAATAACTTGAACATTGTAAGCATACTCTCCCAGGGACAGCTACATTTGCTTCATGCCTAATGTTTGCAGTTGCAGATATAATTGTTTGAAACACAATGACTAAGGGCAGTATGGAAGGCCTGCTGTGTTGTCAGAGAGCATTGTATTTGGTTATGTTTGTGCAAGTGTGTGTAGGAATGGGCCATATATGTATGGATGATTGAAAGCCTGTGCCATATGTACTTGCAGCACAGGATATACCTTTCCCCATCTATGGCACCATTACACGGGGAAAACATACAGATACTCATTTTTAAGAAAATGGGATATAGTTTAAGTGAAATTTATAGATACATCCATAACTTGAAAGTTTGTTCTTGCACTTTACATTTCTCACATTCCAACATATGGCTGTATGTTTAAATTTTACTTATGGTACAGTGCTGCAGGCCATTGGAAGTAATGGACATGCATTGTGTTAAATGAAAGCTGGATTTGTGAGTAAATTGAACAGAAAAGTCACCTTCTTCATTCAGACGACTTTGCATTTCAGTTTACAGACATGTCAAACATTGTGAAACATTATTATTCCCCCTGTTAATTGGCTGTACAGGACCTCCATGGTGAGGAGTTCCAACTCCTTAGGTGAGAGGTTAGGGGCCCTGTCACCTGCTTTGCCCGGCATCCTGGCTCCTAGAGGTTGATAACAGCAGCAAAAGTGGAGGAGGTGTTGTTGGTTGCAGTATAGGGGGCAAGTGAACTTTTTTCCTAGAGCTGCATACAAGCACACGCTGTATGTTATCTGCTACGGAGACAGACACAGCCATTGTCTCTCGTGCTCTCGTGCACAGCCATCACACATGTTAGCCTATGGCTGTGTCCGTTGTGTCCTACTACGCATTCAATGTCCTGACTGCAGGCTAGCCGCCCACCATTTTATGTTGTGAAGAAGTGTATTTTTTAAATGTATGTGGGTCACCACAACTCAAACTGGTGGCTAGTTTGTTTACCAATGTAAAATATGTACAACCCTGTTTTTATAAAAAATATTACAGATTATGAAGTAAACCGTTACTGTGTTTAACATCGATAATGACGCCGTGTATTTTATACTTCCATTGACTGACTTTTTAAAGAATTGAACACAAAAATAACATATAAACAATACATTTCAAATGTATGGTTTCCACCTTACTTTTTAACATATCTTACATGTTCAAAAATGTTAATATACTTTTTAACATCACTTGAAAAATAAAGTGTACATATCTCACAAAAACATATGGAATTTTACAGAGACATGAGATGTGTGTTGAGTAACAAAGTATTGTTTGCCCATTTAAAGTGAGATTTTTTTTTCTTAAATGCAGACATATGAACTCAAGGAGAGATCAAAGATGACAACCTCAAGTGTTCATATCATTCCCAGACCTTGCCACCATTGAAGAAAGGGATATCAGCAAAAATTCTGAAAAAATGGGTAAACTATTCTTGATTTACATCATCAACTGGAGCCAGATCTTCTGTCTCACAATAGCAATACAACAGCAATAACACCAATTGTGAAAATCATGGCAGTGCTCAATGTTGTGGAGTACACTGTGGGAGTATCTGCAGGCATGTCACAACCAATGTTCCCTTGAATGTTTGTGCTCTGTGCACTTCATCCAAGGCTATGTGCACCAAGAAGCTGACCATGCAAACAAGACTCACCTGGGATTCCAGTTTAATCAGGCATATGCTCACATGTTTCTTTTTTTGCATTTGTGACACTAAACAGGTTTATGAACCTGCACAGTGTGTTACAACTTCTGCGAGGCTTGGCATTCATACCATGAGTGGTAGAGCTGGGTGGGCTAGGAAATTCGTAGGGAAGACTAAGCCAGATCTGATCCTTCAGAAGATCCCAAATGAAATGATACAGCAAGTGGCATGAAAATGATATGACAAAGGCTCTTTCTAATTAAAAATAGGTTATTACTCTGACACTTGCATTTCAATTGATTTGTTGTACAATAGGTGGTGACAAACCCTGACACAAAAAGAAATAACACCTAACTGTGATAATACACAAGGCTGCAGCATCAGATTGTAAACTCATAATCCATTCTTCAGACTGAAACATCACTCTAGAATCCTGATAGACTGAAATCAAACCAGGTTCCTGAGACCATACCATAATAATAGGGTAGGTGGTGTACCACAAATGTACTGTCCCACTATCCAAATGTAGAAGAGCGGTTAAACCTGTCTCCCTGACCCAGTATGTATGTGTGGAGATGTTGAGAAGATGTGCACACACTTTGATGGTGGCTCTTTAAGGTCGCTACATATAACATGCAAGTACCATTCCCTGCAGTGCCAGATCAGGGAAAGTCCTAACATTATTGCACATATGCAGCAGTGCTTTAAATGGACTGAAATTGATGAGGGATCTTTAAAAGGCACATGGCAGAAGAAAGGTAATGAAGCATTCTTTCTAAGAGGTATGACTGAAAACGTGAATCAGAATCATGTGCTTCACACTACGGCAAACCTAAACAGTATTTGCCTGACTTTGGGAGTTTTCTTTTACTACATCCAGGCATATACACCAATAGACCTACACCTAAACCAACCCAAACAAGCCAGACCTGTTGGCTTTGCAAATGCTTTTTAGCTCAAATAAATGAGTAAGTATGATTTTGTAGTGATAATGTAAACTGAACATTTCTGCCTTTCCCACCAGTTTTCACTGCAGTCATTCACTCTGTAAGACACTTTAACACTTTCTCTCCACATCTTTCTGAAATCCTCCATCTTCATATTTCACACATCATCTCTTTCCTCTTCACCACTGTCTTGCCACTCTCTCCTCCTGCACATACTTCCTTTCATCTCCTCTACTTCAACATCCCCCCATCCACTCACCTGCTTTGTTTCTCTTTGGTGATGTTTTATTTCCAAAGTTCTGTAACACCTCCACACATTTTTCCCATAGTTACAATCTGCAGACATGTGGCCATCACTCTCTGTGGCTTGTAGAGAGGCCTTACATTGGAGGTGCATGGAATCTGAATACCTTTAGGACTCACTGACAGGGACTATGAGAAACAGGCACTGCATTCTGCCTTAACTGAAGAGCTCTCAATCATATCCTATCACAATCAAACACCCACATTTTATACTCAGTAAGACAGCTTGATGGACTCAGTTCACGACATGCACTATACAAGTAATATTACATAAAGAACTATAAAATACACAACTAATCTTCTATGGTAGTGCACGATGAATTAATACACAAAAGCAGGGGCAATGGTCCATTTGACTGTTGCAGTAGTAAAATACACAAATGTACTTGGCTCAGTGGGCTGTGGTGCCACTGCACCTGCTGCATCAATGGTAGCTATACCCCTGTTATTATCATCAGTTAATTCACAATACAACATACAAGACAACAGCAGCTGGTGCCTCTAAGTGAAAAGAGTGAAAAGTTAGTGCTGTACTGATGCATGGCTTCCATTGGTGTAGCAAGTGGAGCAACACCAGGGCCAAGAGGGGTCCACTGAGCGCTGATTATTGCTGTATTTCACAGTTCATACAGAAGCCAAGGGGACCATTTTCTTCTTTGCACTGGGGCTTATGCCAAACTGGTTCTGCGTCGGATGCAGTATATCAAAGTAAATTCCTCCAGCACTCTAAGATAATGGAGAGAGACAAACAGATACATATTTAGTGGCTGATTTAAACAGAGTGATATCGAAAAACCTGGGATTAATCCTAGCTTTCCCACTTAACCAAGTAGTGTGATCATAGACAAATATTTTATTTCAGTAATCCTCCGGTTTCTTCATTACCCTCAAGTAGGTGAATTCATAATACCAGACATGTGGGCCACATACATACCTGGTGACTATGACAACTGACTTGTATCTTAGCTCACAAACAGGTCACCAGGGCAAAGAGGGACAGGAATAGTTCTAAGTTCATGTTTTAAAACTCTAACGTTTAATAAGTGCCTCTCGGTGCAGTGATATAAAGTGACTTATTAATGTCAAAACTTCCACATGTTAAGGAAAGGTGCTTTTTGAATTTTGCAGAAACTTCATCATAGTTTAGTGTTGTTTGATGCATGATTTAATGGTTAACAGCTTGCACAAAGGCTAAAATTTCAATACCGCCGCGCCTGTGCGCTGATGCCAGAGGTGTCAGCTAGCTGACTTAAATCTTTTTAATTATCATGCCCAAAAGTGGAATAGGTGGGCCAACAACAGCAGCTGCTGCATCAACTGTCCACTTGTAAACTTGAGCAACGTCCAAAGCACAAATATTTAAGGAAGCATCACTGCTGCCCCTCCACCATCTGCAAAACGAATGCAGCAACGTGTGACTCTGCAGCCCCAGTGCCATTGAAGAGGAATGCTATGCTGCTGTTCTCCTCTTCCACAGTGATCTGCTCCTCCACGAGTTTGCTGCCACTGTTTCTTGGGTTTTACAACACACAAGTGACTTTTTTTGCGCTGCTCACATTTGAAAAGCAGCAGCTGCAAACAGTCTCTTGCGTAATGAGTGAAGTGTGCACGCTTCACAATCAGGATTGTGTGCTTGGGAAAGTCACGGTGTGCGTGCGCACACACATGCACCTTGCAGGGAACACTGGTCACAACCAACTTTTAGTGGAGAGCTACAAGAAGACCTTGCTTCAATGATGACACACATTTCCAGCTACATCCAGTTCCCACAACATCAGGATTTTGTCAATGGCAATGGAGATTTTTATGCTTTGGGTGGATTACCACATGTGGATGGAGTATGTGATGGCATACATATTGCCTTAGTGCCACCAGAAGCCAGGGAACAGGTCTACCGCAATCAGAAGAACTTCAATTCAATCAATTTGCAAGTTGTCTGCTTGTCTGCTTGCCTGATTTGTACACCTTAAGAGTGTGTGCTTGTTTCCCAAGGTAAACAGATGATTCCGTTGTACTACGGAACAGCACTATATCCCTGCAAATGTCACAACTTAGACCTGAGAGGGTCTAGCCTGTTAGTAAGTGTAATGTGACATTAGGATCATTTGCTTCTTTCTTAGTTTCGGAATGTACAATGGTATTAGATATTTTTTCTCAATATATTTTTTACTTTCATATAAGAGACTCAGCTCATCCTAACTGACCATAGTTGTTGGCACCGCTGAGGAATCCAACAATGCCAGGAAAAGTCTGCTTCAATGAGACCCATGGAAGAACACAGAGGCAAGTAGAGCAGGCTTTTGGGCTCCTGAAAGCCAGATTTAGATAGCTGGACAAGACCGGTGGGCCCTCCTCTACTCCCTCAATAAGGTGTGTCAAATCACCCTGGCCTGCTGCATATTGCACAACTTCACCCTGCAACGTAACATCCCATACATAGCAGAGGATGGAGACCATGAAGAGCCACTAGGTCAGGATGTTGAAATGCCAAATGAAGATGATAGAGGGGAAGAGGAAGGAATTGACCTATGTCAAGATGTTATTGACAACTTCCCATGAGTGTGAGTTTACCTTTACATATTGTAACATCAAATGTCAGGACAACTTGTAACCTACTGTACATATCAGTCTGTGTTGGTAATTTGGTAGGAATTATTAATTCAGAAATATCCAGGGCAAATATGTTTGTTGATCAAAGTTTTTATACATTGACTACTGTGTTTCTTTGTTTCTTGCCCTTGATTGTCTTTGCTAGTGCTAAGTAAATGTGTCCTCCTAACTTATCAATAGATTTTTTTTTGTTATGTGAAATCATTAATTTTCCTTTGTTATTCTGTTTTAGGATCCTTCACCATGTCATCTTCATTTGAACATTTCAAAGTTGTGACATTTGCAGTGATATGTTGCTGTTGGAAAGTACAAAGTGAACATGGGTTGATTCAGTGACAGACATATACTTTGTATGTGCAGATCTTGTACAGAGACAATTGTAGAGTGATTGAATGGAAGTTCTTGAGATTGCAGTAGACCTATTTTCTGTTGAATGTTGCCACCAAGGTAATATGTGCTGCTTTCCTAGCTCTGACCACATATATAAGTCAAGCCTTAGCAAACTCATCTCACTTCACATTGCCTAAATCTTCATGTTGTGTTAAGTGTATAAAGCTGTTGATGTGTCTCTTCCTAATAGAAAGATTATTTCGTAGCACACCACAGAAAGGTGATTGTGACATTGCACCAAAAGCTGCAACAGGGTATTGAAATGATCATGTCGCCACAAAATGTTGTACTGCTATGAATTTGACTATTGGTATTATTGATGTAGAATTCCTATTGTGGGGTGGGATGTCTGGCTCCAGCTGATGACATGAATCAATAATAGTTTGCCTATATGATATGTTTATTTGTTTCTTTTTTAATTCTTCCATGGTTTTAAGGTCTTAAAAAGTTAAATCTAAATGGCACAGACAATTTTGGTATAAAAATTATCTAAATATGTGCAAAACTTTTGTTTCTTACAATTCTATGACACCATTACAGTGTGATTTCTGTTTCTTTGGTATTTTTTCTTTTTTGAACATGGGAAACACAAAATCCAACTGTTACGATTTATATTTGATTGAATTATATTGATTACTAGGTTGAAATTAGGGTGGAAGGAAGACATCACAAGCATTTGCAATGCAATGGGTCTCGCGTTTGCTTGAGTTAGAGCAATTAGCGGTGTAAGCTGATAAACAGGCTTTTCTTGCCACATAAACTGAAAATGAAAAGTAAAACAGTTTCACATAAGAGAGCCGATAGCCGCAATGAGCGCGAAGCAGGCACACAAAAGGAAACAGAAGTTCGCTTGCAGTCAAACATATCAGCAAAAGTGCAATTATCCATGAACCTGGCAAAAATGCAAATATCCATGTAACCAGCAAAAGTGCAATTATCCATGTAACAGGGTCGATATCATGCAAAGCACATGACTACTGCCAGTGAGATCGCGCTGCATAGGAAAGAAAAACAAAAAGTAGTCCAGAAACTATACGGAAAACATGGAGCCTCGTATGTTTTCAGTAGCACGCCGGTGCGCTCGAGGAGGGCTAAACACCGGAAAAGGCATGACGCATGCATGCCTTTCACTAATAAAATCAAACGAATTTTAAAAGGCAAGCCCACAAACCAACCAAACTGATGGACGTGACATGGGCGTGGTTAAAAGCCCACAGAGAGATTACAACAGAGACAGGGCGCTTTGCGCGCTCGACCCTAAAAATGTACAAATAAAAAGGGAGCATTTAAGACCAGCACAACAAAGAACGAATGGCAAGAGTGGACATGTTTAAAAGTCCACAGATAGAATACAACATGTCATGCAGATAGCTCTGCGCGCTGCCAAGCTCGACCTAAAAAGGGACATGTGAAGTGACATCAGAAAGCATGCAGAAGTCTCCTGAGCCATGTATGTTTCCATGATACCCGTAGTTCATGTTCTAAAATGGAATATGTCCTTCATTGACAGTTTCCACTTTCAGAACGGATACCACTTCTTTTAGGGTGGATCTTCTTTGAATAGTTCATGACTACAGTAGTGGTCAAAGCAGGGAGAGACGCCCCTTTCCAATCCCATGGAGTAATAGTGTGGACACAGTGAGTCGCAAACCATTGCAGCTCGTTAATGTATCTTTAAAACAATGCCATCATGGGGTTTGTACTCGTAAAGAATGCAATTTTGCACACAGCAGCTTTCCAAATGGAATATCCCTTAGTATTCTAGGCTGTTTGCTTCACTTTTCATAGTTATATAGTGCATCCTCTAAAATTCCAGTAGATGGCGATGCGACCTTTAAAGTAAACTTCACTGGAAATTGACCGTGATCCAGTGCTTAATTTGTGCTTGTTGTATCCGGTGCACTTATTTTTGAGGGCCGGGGCTTATTCTTCTGCCTCAAGCATTTGATGCGAGCAAAAGACACAAATGAGAAAGACGAAGGAAGAGAAAAAACGAAAAAGCGACACAAAGGGACAAAACAGAAAGCTGCTAGAGTGAGCTGAAGGGGCAGGGAGTGGCTTTATATAAATTGAAGAGGCCCGAGGTGGCTTCAGGATTACTCCGCCTCAGTTATCCGTGTTCCCACATTTAATTGCAGCAGCCGCGTGTTTAAAAGGAGGGCTTCGAGCACCGGCACATTTTTATTTACAAATTAAGCACTGCCGTGATCTAAACCCCTGTCCAAAGGAATACATTTTTGCAAGATTGTGAAGAAATACTACAAAGCACCCGTGAGCATGCATTTGAAAAGGTTCACATCGATTGATCTTTCCGTTAGACATTTATTCTATTTCTCACGGTAAAATCATTAACATTACCATGCTCCCTGCACAATCAGATGCGTGTTAGACATCATCTAAGACAGTCCGGGCTTATGTTGTGATCGGTTTCAGCAGGGAGTAGCGTTAGAATGCCAAAACCAGATTGTTGTGTCTTTTTTAAAATATATATTTTACTTTATTAAATAAGCTGCTTGACTTCGCTGCACAAGTACAAAAAACCTAGATCTAATCGGAGCAAGAAAACAAGCATTTGTAATGCAATAGTCTCATGTTTGCTCGAGTTAGAGCTCATAGCGTTGTAAATTACTGACTGGACTTTTATTGCCAGACAGACTGAAAGTAACAAAAGGAAGAGAGTGAGGGTGAGCTGGCCCTGGAAAAGCCCCCCTCTGTTGTGGTTTATGTTTACAGAGGGAGCTGGTAGAGAGGAGGGACTGAACAAGCACCCGCACTGTTGAAGTGAAAGAGGCAAATGCCAAAAAAAGTCCCTCAAAGAAGAGATAAACAGGACATAGCGTAATTACACAGTACTTTGTACCGCTCCCAAAGTGAAAAAAGGCAGGACAAAGAGGCACAACTGACCACTAGCAAGCAAAGATTTTTGAAGGACACTGCAACCAACAAATCAAAACGCTGGAACTCACTCTATTGTATACTTTAGTAGACAGCAGGTTAAACGCTAACGCTCGACCTAAAAAGGAAATACCATAATAAATACAACACCAGTCTTTGACTTTTTGTTATGTGAATTTATTTTAGTGACAAAAGTTAATTGAAACTTGTTTGAGAAAAATAATAAATGAAAAAATGTCAATCATGGTTGATGAAACTATTTTGGTAGTGGCAAAATATAACTGTCCTCAGAAAAGGTAAATGTATCCATGAAATAGTCCACAGAGTCAATGTTGGACACACACTGGAGAAAATTAAGTTTGGCGCCTCTTGGAGGTGGTGGTGGAGGTCTTGCCATCCTCTCCTGGTGGTCTGGATGAATGTAATCTGCTGGGGGAGGGGATCCACAGTTGCAGAGACTGGGATGGATGGAGCATTTTCCTGTTGCGGCAGGGCCTCCATGTGTGTGGCTGAAACTGGTGTATTTTGTCCCGATGTTGAAGGACCACAGACAAGGGTAAATGGTATAGGAAAAGCCCTGCAAATATGATAGCAAATGTCAAACATCACCCCACTGAGGAGAGCACACATTTGAGTTGTGATTCTGCATCTCTACATTGTGCTCCCTCTGCACCTGCTTCATCTCCCGGAACTCTGTTATATCCTGGCCCATCTCGTCTAGGGACTGCTGTAGTGCTCCCAACATCTGCTCTATGGTGATTTGGGTGACAGTGTACACAGAGGCCTCACTTTGCTGGCCCACAGATTCCCTTCCATGAGCCCTACTTGGCACAGTGTCCTTTCCTCTGGATCTGCACGTTGCTGAGCAAAAGGCCCACCTTCCGGCGTCACCAACTCAGAAAGCTATTATAGCAGAGAGTTATGATGAAGCCAGTCGAGGGGAAGAGAATTAGGGTAGGGAACAGCAGGGAGAGAGATCTGAAAAAGAAAAGGTTAGAACAAATATGCATTTACTCATTCATAGAAATAAAACTCATCAATGGACTCTTGACTAAATGCGTCTCTGATATCAGATGGAGACCCCTTTTGAAATGAGGGCAAAGTCTGATCATCATTGAACAAGAATAAACTCTGACCTCAGATGGTATGAGCTTTGGACTATGATTATACTCAGAATATCAATCCTGTAACATCTATGCATTCATAACATAAACCTTTGATCATGACCTAGAAAATCTCAAAGAATTAAATATGCTTTTCACATATTATGCTTTCCAAAAAACAATGAAAACTATGATTTGCTTATCTTCCAAAATACTTTCACATTCACAACTACAAAGGCCGAAAAGTTTTTACTCATTGAACTTGAAGCGCTTTACTTATAATACCTGGAAGCGATTTTACTTGTCTTGCCTGAAGTGCTACGCTTGTTATGCTAAGGGGGAGCTTTACTCATGTGGCCTGAATCCCTTTGATTGTTGTGCCAAAAGCGCTTTACACCTGTGGACTGAAGCGCTTGAATTGCCGTGCCAAGAACGCTTTACACCTGTGCACTGAAGCGCTTGAATTGCTGTGCCAAGAGCGTTTTACACCTGTGCACTGAAGTGCTTGAATTGCCGTGCCAATAGCGCCTCTACACCTGTGGACTGAAGCGCTTTATTTGCCGTGCCAAGAGCGCTTTACACCTGTGGACTGAAGCGCTTGATTTGCCGTGCCAAGATCGCTTTACATCTGTGGACTGAAGCGCTTGAATTGCTGTGCCAAAAGCGCTTTACATCTGTGGACTGAAGCGCTTGAATGGCCATGCCAAGAGCGCTTTACACCTGTGGACTGAAGCGCTTGAATTTTCATGCCATGAGTGCTTTACACCTGTGGACTGAAGCTCTTGAATTGCCGTGCCTGGAGCGCTTTACATCTGTGAACTGAAGCACTTGAATTGTCATGCAAAGAGCGCTTCACACCTGTGCTCTGAAACGCCTTTGATCGTCACGCCAAGGCCGCTGTACTCTGGAAACTGAAAAAGCTTTGCTCGTTGTGCTAAGGGGCGCTTTACTTCTGGAAGTAATGGCTTCCTCTAAAATTGAAGTCATCAAGGCCTTACCGCTATGAGTACGACCTACTCGTTTTTTAATTCACCATGGAAACAAGGATACTTCGATGAGATGTCACTCTGCCATACAGGAACTCTGCTCTTCTTCAGAGAAAACCCCACGAGGTATGACTGCATCGAAGTCTTCAAAATAGTGAGCAACGTGCTTGGGTGTGGCTGGGCTTTATAGGCCTGCCACACCCCAAGATGGCTGCTGTCTCTAAAAATATGGGAAATGTAGTCCCTTCATGGAATTGCACTTATAAGTGCATCTTGTCGACCAATGTCCTGAACCTGCAGCTCTATGAGCGTTGTCACAGGGCAGACGGTGCTGATGGCCACCTTTGGAGTAAGAGGGGATGACAAGTGGTGCACAGAAAGCGCCGCAGAGAAGCGCAGCGGAGTTCTGGGCGGGACCTGGATCGCGCATGGCCTTATTCCTGACATACTCCTACTACCCTGTGCTCTTGAGACAGTGTGCTCCAATTCATCGGGTCCTGGCAGACTGGAAGTGGTGGTAGTGGTGTTTTCTCAACAACAGCGAGGACTGGGGGGGGGGGACAAGATGGTTGTGGTATTCCTCCAGAAACTGGAAGTGGAGGTGTCCTGTGGCTGAGGTGTTGTACCAGCTGGGTTGGGAGGTTAGGTGTGGGCCGAATACGACTTACTGAAGCAGTCTGCCCAGACAGACCAGATGGACCACTCAGCTCCACATCATCCGGACATGAATGAGTGTTGTCCTCACTGAAGGCTTGATCCTGGTCTGGAGTGGAGGTATGCTCTGTGGCTGATGGTTGGCCAGGTACTCTGAGTGTAGGTCCTAAGATGAACAGCAAGAAAATCATACTGTAAAAGTCTAGATTATAAATGTTATGTTTTTTGAGCCACACATGTGCAACCTGAAAGGAAAATATGTTACATACAATGGTATCAAGCAAAACCAAGAAATTATCAATCAATGACACAATACATATTGACCACACACATTGCTCAGTTGTGAAACAAGAGATAGTACCATACTGGTACTATTTGGATGAAGACATTAGATTTGTGATTTTTAAATCTGGGTTCATATGATTTACAAAAGTGAAACACACATTATCAACAGTTAACTTAAAAGCAAGTACTATATTTCTGTTTCTTGATTCATTGGGAAATGTAACTTACCAGTCTCCACCAGGGATTCCAGTCATGCCTTCATGATGTAGGATCTGCAAGACCTCCTCCTCCCAAGGAAAAAGTTGCAATGGAGGGTCTTGGAGTACCACCAACAAGCCTCTGGGCCTCCAAGTAATGCTTGGAGGCTAGGGAATGCACTCTCCTCCACAGGTCATTCCACCTCTTCCTAATTTCCTCCTGTGTGCGCATGTTGTTATCTACAGCATTCACTCTGTCAACTATTCCGTTCTACATTTGTGTCTTCTAAGATATGGTTGTATTTTGTGTTTGTGCTCAAAACAATTGTACTTTTACTCTAATGATTTCATCCACCATGACTGACATGTCTCCTTCTGTAAAACAGGGATTCCTCCTCCTCACCATGGTGAGACACCAAAAATAAATGGAATAGTTGCCTCCAAGTTGGTGGAAAAAAATTAAAACATGAAACAAGTGAAAAATGAACAGAGGGAGAAATACAAAGAAAATAACCTGAATCTTGGTTGGCAAAATCAGTAGCAAAATTTTGTTCTGCAGCTAAATGGAAATGGATCACGGTCTGAAAAGGAGCATGTTTTATGGTGCGTTTTGCAAGTGTTCACAAATGTCCAATATATATCAGGTGTGTGGTGCTATTATCCATCCAATAGCCACAGCCATTGTACAATAGTGTATGGGTTCTACAACAGAGTCCCTCCATCAGGAATCCTGTCATAACAATGCCAGAACAGCTGTGAAACCTAGGCATGCTCGGCGCAATTCCACCAGCCTTACAGCCATGGAGTGCTGTTGGCCACAATTAGAGTCCGCCATGGTAGACTGCTTACACAGCGGACTCCACTCTGTCGAGGCAAACAGACAGTATGACAGAGTACTTGGAACCATTGCTGCGGCAGACTGACAGAAATCCCGCCAAGATCTAAATCAGGCACTTAGGTCCATATTTATACTTTTTTAGCACCGCATTTGCCCCGCTTTTTTACGCAAAAGCGGCAAACTTACAAAATACAATTGTGTTTTGTAAGTTTGCGCCTGTTTTGCATAACAAAATGACGCAAATGCGGCGCTAAAAAAAGTATAAATATGGGCCTTAGTGTTTGCTTTTGCTGCGCAGGCGTTTTGAAATTTTTCCCGCCAAGCAAGAGCAAACATAGGTTTCTCCAATGGGGGCAGGGAAACTGCTATGTTCCAGGGGTGGGCACCCTGGGACATAGCAGGTGCGGGCCCTGGGTGATAGGGTCCCCAGGGCCAATAACAGCTTCAGGAGGGGGGCCACGTGGCCACCCTCACCATTGAATGCACAGCCGAGCCCTGAGGGATGGGGTCCCCAGGGCTGAAACTGGCTCAGGGGGTGGGGCGTGTGGCTCCCCTCCCCATTTTCTAAATCGACCAGGTCCTGGGGAATGGGGTCCCAGGGCTAAAATTGGCCTGTGATGTGGGCTTAAGACACACAGACAGATTGGACAAGAACACTCACAACAGCAAAGAACTCTTCAACATTGTCAAAGAGCTCTCCAACCCTAACGCCAACGCCAACGCCATCACGCCCTCACAAGACCTCTGCAACTCCCTCGCCACCTTCTTCCATCGTAAGATCGCCGACCTACATGAAAGCTTTGGACACCAGACCCAGCCAACCACCACAGAACCTACAACCCCAGCCATCACCCTCAACGCCTGGACTCACATCAACACGGAAGAGACCAAAGCCACCATGAACTCCATCCACTCCGGTGCCCCCTCCGACCCCTGCCCACACTTCATCTTCAACAAGGCTGACGACATCATCGCCCGCATCTCCAGACCATCATCAACAGCTCGTTTGCTTCTGCCACCTTCCCCGAGAGCTGGAAACACGCAGAAGTCAACGCCCTACTGAAGAAACCTACGGCGGACCCCAGCGACCTGAAGAACTTCCGCCCCATCTCGCTCCTCCCCTTCCCTGCCAAAGTCATAGAGAAGACCGTCAACAAGCAACTTACCAACTTCCTTGAAGACAACAACCTACTCGACCCCTCTCAGTCCGGATTCCGAGCCAATCACAGCACAGAAACCGCCCTCATCTCAGTCACTGACGACATCAGAACTCTGATGGACAATGGAGAAACAGTCGCCCTCATCCTCCTCGACCTTTCGGCTGCCTTCGACACCGTCTGCCACCGAACTCTAATATCCCGCCTCTGCTCCACCGGGATCCAAGGACAGGCCCTGGACTGGATCACCTCCTTCCTCTCCAACCGCTCCCAAAGAGTCTACCTCCCACCTTTCCGCCCAGACCCCACCGAGATCATCTGCGGCGTCCCACAAGGCTCCTCGCTCAGCCCGACTCTCTTCAATGTCTACATGAGCCCCCTCGCCGACATTGTACGCAAACACAACATCATCATCACCTCCTACGCAGACGACACTCAGCTGATACTTTCCCTCACCAAGGACCCCACCAGCGCCAAGACCAACCTGCAAGATGGAATGAAAGACGTCACAGAATGGATGAAACTCAGCCGTCTGAAATTGAACTCAGACAAAACGGAAGTCCTCATCCTCAGAAACACCCCGTCCGCCTGGGACGACTCCTGGTGGCCCACGGCCCTTGGCACCGCACCAACCCCCTCAGACCACGCACGCAACCTCGGATTCATCCTGGACCCACTTCTCACCATGACCAAACAAGTCAACGCCGTATCTTTCTCCTGCTTCCTCACCCTCCGTATGCTCCGAAAGATCTTCCGTTGGATCCCCGCCGACACCAGAAAGACCGTGACCCACGCCCTCGTCACGAGCCGCCTGGACTACGGCAACACCTTATACGCAGGAACCACCGCTAAACTCCAGAAACGTCTGCAGCGAATTCAAAACACCTCCGCCCGCCTTGTCCTCGACATACCCCGCAACAGCCACATCTCCGCCCACCTGAGACACCTGCACTGGCTTCCCGTCAACAAAAGGATCACCTTCTGACTCCTCACCCATGCACACAAAGCCCTCCACAACAAGGGACCCGAATACCTCCACCGTCGCCTCAGTTTCTACACACCCACCAGTCAACTTCGCTCCGCCAACCTCGCTCTCGCCGCCGTCCCCCGCATCCGCCGCACCACGGCAGGTGGGAAATCCTTCTCCTACCTGGCGGCCAAGACATGGAATTCCCTCCCCACCAACCTCTAGACCACCCAGGACCACCTCGCATTCCGGAGGCAACTCAAGACCTGGCTCTTCGAGCAGCAGTAACCCCATCCCCCTAGCGCCTTGATACCCTCACGGGTGAGTAGCGCGCTTTATAAATGTTTATGATTTGATTTAAGAGGGACCCCTTTGTTTTTTTTTTTTTTAGCTGGGCCCCTGGAAATAGGGTCCTCAGGGCCAGAAGAGGCCCGAGAGGTGGACCCCCTCCTCCATTATATGATAAATAATTTCCCCAGGAACTATTTATAGTGTCTTGTAGTGCTCTGAGAGGGACCTCTGGGACAAATGAAATATAAAGGAAATTGAGAAGGTTCTATGGATCCACAGCAACACTCTATGTGGACACCTCAGGGGATCTGATCTAAATATAAAAATATGTATACATTTTTTAACGTCACAATCCCGCAGGAGTCTTGTGGGACTCCAGAAGGACTGTAGCTTCACTTAAGTTTAGCCCTGGGAGATGGGGCCCTGTGTGGCTTGGGAAGAGTGGCCCACTCAAACCCCCACCCCAAAAAATAAAAGTGAGAAGAGCCCTAAGCTATGGAGCCTATTTTACTTATAATGAAAATGCCGGCGGGAACATTTTTAAAAAAAGGAGAGACGCAGAGAGGTTGTTCCCTTCTAAAAAAAAATAATGTTTTTTTGCCCTGAAGGACCACCCCCCAAGCCTACGGAGGCAGGGTATCCCTGCCCTTCCCCTTTATACTTTTCTTTGAACTAGACACAAAACATGGGGCTATGCCCCACAATCATGTAATAGCTCCCTGCAACATTTTCCCTCATGCGGGAGGCAGCCAATCTGTTCTCTCCCGCTGGAGCCTCACTCCCATAGAAATGAAATGGCCCAAGGGGAAAAAGGCTGCTAGGCCTATCAAAATGCTCTCTTTGGTCAGTTGGGTTCCAGGGACTCTCGTCCCTGAAACCCAACTAGAGTCCCTCGAACCCAACTGTCTAGATATGCAAATATATTTGTAGCTTAATATCTCAAAAACGAATTAATGGATTTACACCAAATCACAAAAGCAATATCTTCGGGACCAAGATCTAACTTCCTGCCGAATTTGGTGTAATTCGATTCAGCAGTTTTTGTGGTAGCACTGCCCAGAAATGTCATAAAGAAATTTGGTTTTGGGACTTCCCTTTTTTCTTGGCCACCCTTGCTTCGCAGATCACCCCAGAACCTTCCAGGAGGGAGCTGAGGTGAATAAACAATTTTTGGGAAAGTTTAATGAAGATTTGTCAAATGGTGGCAAACTTTTTTTTTTATCAGGATCCACCAAGATAACAGAAGAGAGAGAGAAAAAAAAAAGAAAACATTGCAATTCCAGATTTGTGTTAAATAACTTCCCCAATGGTTCCCAAAAAGAAAGCTCTAGATGGGTACAATGAGACTAAGTAGCTACACAAATTCATTCAATAGGTGATTTAACCTAGAGCAGATTTACCCATGATTGTCTAAAAAGAATTCGCTCCAGATCAGGGAAAACATTTTACCACTTCCTATTCTGCTAGCATATCTCATTTCCTGATTTCTGACTTGTATCATTTTGCTCATCCATTCTTGAGGGGTGGGAGATAACTCAGAACGCCAATTGTTTAACAGGAGAGATATGGCAACCACAGTGGCGATAAAAACAAGTTTCTCCCACCTAGAAGAGAGCCTTGCCTCGGGGTCGAAGCCCAAGCACATCAGCAGAATACTGGGAGTTATAATAACCTGAGCCATAGTTGTTAGCATCTTGAATATTCCATCCCAGTATTCCTGTATACATCGACATGTCCCAGTCACATGTATCCAAGCCGCCACCCCTACTGCCTTACATCGAAAACAGAGATCAGGACATCTGGGCACCACATGGGATAAGGCTTGCGGGGTTCAATATAATAGCCATTTACTAAAAAATATAATTTGATGCCAATTCGCACCTCTGAGTACTGAAAAATGTAAATGATTAATTCTCTCCCAGCACTCGCTTGAAAGGTTGAGATCCTCCTGACTGGCCCATTTTCTTAGCGCCTTTGCCCCAAGATTGACCTTATCCCTCTCTAGCAATAGCCTTCTCCACGTACCCGCACACCTTATCCTAGGAGCGTCCACCAATTTGGCAACTAACGCCTGAGCATTAATGATTGAATCCATATCCAAAGCCCTTAGACTGTGTAGCATAGTATTAGAGGATCCCACCAAAAGGAAATAATTTTTGACAGCCATCTGAATGTTTAGGGGAGATTCCCAGTTGTCATTGATGCGAAAATCCACAATTTTACTAAATCCTGCATGCTCCCATCTCCTTACTAAGTCTGAATTGAGCTGAGCACGGGAGCGTAGCGTGAATTGTGTGAGAGGAGTGTAGAAATGCAAATATGGGATTGAATATCTTCTAAACAAATCCGATTTTCTCTTAAAAGCCATTTAAGAATCTTATAACAAACTTTTTTGGGAGATTTCACCAAGAATGCTGGTTTCAGAATATCGAGCTCCCTGCATATTATTTCACGAAAGTCATTGGAGAATAGACAGCCTACAGACTGATCTGCTTTAAAATTATTGAGATAATGCGCAAAGAAGGCAAAGTAATAATCTTTAAAATTGGGCAAAGCTAACCCCCCCTTTTCTCTATCCGCATATAATGTGCTTAATGCAGCCTGTGCCTTCTGATTTTGCCAAATAAATGCACGAAACATAGTCTACAATTTAAAAACAAATGATGTGTTAAAACGCACGGGATGGCCGACAAAAGAAAGTTAAATAATGGTAACTCTGACATTTTGATCAATGCAATTCAACCTAATATAGAAAGGGGAGAGACCCCCATCAAGCAAGAAAAGCCTGAGTTTTCGAGAGCAACAAGGCGTAATTAAGATCATACAGGTCTGCGGCTGAAAAGTTAACCCCAAGGTATCTCTTTGGCCTAACATTCACGCAATGTCTTAAGTTGGGAAGCAGTTTAATAGATGAAGTGCCACACAAAATGATATCGGTCTTACTCATATTAATCCTGTAGCCACCAATTTGCTCAAATTCGTCAAACACATTAAAAGCCGCTTCCTGGGAAGTATGCTCTTCATCTAAAAACATAATGATATCATCAGCATAGAGTTTAATCTTCCCCATTTACTTCACAGGGGGTTGAATCTGATTATTTTGTCTGATTTTAATAGCTAAAGGCTCAATGAAGAGAGCAAAAAGTATGGGGGATAAAGGGCAACCTTGCTGAGTCCCACGTTGTACTTGAAGTTGACCAACACATGTGGAATTAATAATAATATTGGCTTCAGAGTTTGAATACAACCTTTGAATTAATGCAGAGACCTGAGAGGGCACCTTATAGCTAGACAGTACTGCAAAGAGTGTATCCCATGCAACCAAATCAAATGCTTTTTCCGCATCTAATAGAAGGACGATGGCAGACATTTTATTAGAAGCGAAATAGTCAAGAGCCTCGGCCAAAAAGTGTGTATTAGTTGCAAGTTGCCGACCAGCAATGAACCCGTTTTGATCGGGATGCACCAGTTTATTGACGACCCCGTTGAGCCTATTAGCCAAAAGCTTTGTAATAATTTTATAATCTGTATTTAGCAAAGAGATTGGGCGATATGCGTTAGGATCCTCCCTGTCCTTATTCTTTTTGGGAAAACTAACCACATTCCCTGAGTGCCAAGAATTGGGAATCTGTACGCCCTTAAGCAGGTGATTAATTAAAGACAAAAAATTGTCAATGAATGCTTTAATGAACCCTTTATAAAATTCAGCCGGAAAGCCATCAGGTCCACAGGCCTTCACCGTGGGAAGGTTCTTGACAAACTCAAGGAGTTCTAACTTCGTAAATGGCTGTATTAGAGCATCACTGTCTTCTTCTGTAAGACTAGGAATATCCAGTTTCCCCAAGAATTCCTTAATGGGCCTAGGGTCAATAACTGGAGTATGGCTATAAATTCACATATAATGCTCTAGCATAATTCCATCCACAGCTCTGGGGTCAGTATGTCTAACCCCGGTGACAGGGCATCTCAATGCATGTATCATATTACCAGCAATTCGATCCCGAGCTTGCCATGCTAAGAATTTGCCTGTGAAGTTAGTCTCTTCATATGCCTTTTGTCTATAAGTCTGATATCCTATATCAACCTTCTTGAGAAAATGATTGCCCAGTGCCTTTTTAGCTAATTCAAAAGACTGTCTATTGTTTTCCGTAGGGGCATGTAGGTAAGCAGTTAAACACCTTTGCACTGCCTATTCAAGAACCCTGGTTTGTTGCCTCAGAGAAGATTTGTCTGCTGCTTCCTTGGCGATTACCAACCCCTAATAAAGGCCTTAAATGAATCCCAGACTATAGCCGGAGTTGACGATCCCTGATTACGTTTGAAAAATTCACTTATTTCGTCCTTAGAGATCTGTACCCATCCCTCATCTTGAAGAAGCTGTTGGTTAAAGACCCACCTTCTAGTTCGAGGCTTGGAGACTTCCGAAAAAAGAGACACTTCCAGCACCAGGGAGGCATGGTCAGATAAGCCAGAGTGCCGCACCGACTGAGTCTTAAAGCACAGTGTTTTAGATATCAGAAAACAATCAATGCGAGAGGTGCTTTTGAACCGGGTTGAGATGCACGTATGCTCTCTCTCGTTTGGGGTGCACATTCTCCAAGGATCACAGAGCATCAACACTTTGGCATAGTCTTTAAAGATTTTGGCGACTCTAGGCTTATGTTGTTTCTTACCCGTAACAGTGGTATCCAAAATTGGATCCTGAAGAAAATTTAAATCACCACCAATAATAATTTTACCTGATAGTTGTAAAAGGGATTGAAACAATTCTACATAAGGAGCTGGGTCATCTAGCAAGGGTGCATAAAAGCTAACGAAGATAACTCTTTCTTTAGCAATTGAACAGTGCACCCATCACCATCGACCTTCGGTATCGCAGAAAAAGTCAAGTGCCCGAGCATTAAGGCCTCTGGCTAGAAAGATCGCCACGCCTCTGTGGGCTGCTGGGGCTGCGGCAACCACCTTAAAATCGGCAAACTTTTTAAACATGTGGAAGCCCGCGACTTTTTTAAATGGGATATGAGTTTCCTGTAAGAGAATAACAGAGGGATTTAGGGCAGTTACCCTTTCTTCAATTACAGACCTTTTTCTCTGATTATTTAACCCGTTGACATTCCAGGAAACTATTCTTAATGAAAAATTCAACCCTGCCATTGAGTTCTCATAAAAGATCGCCAAGGAAGTAAATGAGCTGAACCTACCAGGGAATTCGAGCCTTGGCCTGGTCCAACTAATATCACCCCCTTATAACCTTAATCCTTCTGCAATACACGTAACTACGATTTAGTGTGGAAAACCAGGATCCCGAACCCCTTGCCAACCTTCCCAACACCCCCCTAATCCCCGCCCCAACCCTTGGGTGGCTGAAGCATGGGGCCCTCCCGTCGAAGTAGTCCGAGGCCACCCCCACCCCCTGACCCCATCCTTCCTTAATCGGGTGCCTTGGCATGGCGTCCTACACCATAGACTTGATAAGGACTGAAATATAAGTACCATAGTGACGCATTTGATTTACACTCTGTGAAATCCACCTTTCTGAAGTAACATTTCCCCTCCCAGTGCATAGTCTAACCTCCTCTCCCCCTCTCCTAATCAAATTTCCCCCATCCCCATACCCCCCTTGCCCAGACTGCTTCTGAATTGAATGCAACAAAGTCTTAGTAGCATCATCCGTATGAATTAGATTAGAATGTCCCTGAAAAAACACTTTAAGTTTAGATTGCTGTACAAGTCCTGCCGGAGCACTGGCTTTTTGGAATGCCAGAATCATCCCTTTCAATTCTCTCCTCCGATGAGCAGCCGCCACAGATATATCTGAGAAAATTTTGAAGGGAAAATCGCCAGGGACCTGATGTATTTTACTCTTAATCGCTTGTTGAAGGATGTGTTCCTTGACACGAAAATCACCAAAATTGACAAGAATAGTTTGTGGATACTTTGCATAGGGTGGCTGTACTACGGGGACCCGATGGGCCCTCATAATGGTAAGATCCAAATATTTATCCGCTGGTTCTGAGAGAACATGCTGCAGGATAAGATCCGTGATTAAGTTTGTGACAGTCTGTCCATTTTCACACCCTTCAGGGATTCCTGTAAATCTCAAGTTAGATCTGCGTGAGCGATTCTCCGCATCATCTAGCCGAATCTGCTTGACATTTTGCCACTGACAGTTCCACAGAGACGTGAGAATCCTCCAGGTCAGATAGTCGTTGTTCAACCTCCTTGATACGTGAGTTAAGCTGCTGTATATTACTCGAAATTAAATTCAATTGCAAATCCGTTCTCTGATTTGCCTCATTTTGCGAAATTTTCAAAGCTTTTAACTCAGCTAAGAACTGAAGGAGCACATTTTCTGAAGGAATATTGGAGCTTGCCTTGTCGCTGGGTGCATGAGAAAACAAGCCCACTTGTAAGATTGGCTGATCTTGGGCCAATTCAGAGGGTCCATTAACAGAGGAGTGCGGGGGTCCCGGCTGTAGTACTTATCCCTGATACACAAAATTGACTGTCGGGACTCGCCGGATAGATCAATTAGGGAGCTGTTTGCCTGAGGGGCCGAGGCAGAGTCACTAGTCAGTGAAGGGACACCGCCCTTTTGGCCCTTCACCAATCCACCAAAGGATAAAGTAGCTTGGAGCCCGTGCCCATAAGCAGAGCCCGGCTGTGAATAACTTTGGAATTACAGCTTAAGGCTGATTGGTTCGGAGGTGGGCTAACTTTATTCGTTGACTGCAAATTTGAATCCAATTCCAAGTCCGGGTATCTAGCCTCTTCAAGGAGAGAGTCCAAGCCAGAATTTTGACCCCCACGCTAGTCATAGAGGGCGGTAAGCTGTGAGGAGAAGTATCCCTAGGAACTGAGTCGATGGTCGGCGGAGGGGCGGTATTTAAAGATAAATCCATATTCAGGTGACGGTCGGATGGGGCTGGGCGCTTTGTTTTAACAGTGAGAGCAGCTTTAGGAACCCAAGAGGCAGGGCGTCCCTTTCTCTGGAGATAGTGCGAAGATCGGGGCATTATAAAGTACTGCACCTTTCTCTTGCCCTTACAAGCGACATGCAGCCCCTTCCTCTCCCCCCCATGTAGCAGACTTCTGGTAGAGAACCTGGCCTCATGCCAAATTTGCGCTAGAAAAAAAGTTTTTGACAGTGTCTTTTTTAACCGAGCACTTTCTAGGACTCACAGTGTGCTAAAAAAGTGCAAAAACGAACTGCACCAGAGACTCACCGGGCAATGCTCACAGCAGTATAACTTATTTCAAATATTAAGTTTGACAAAGGAAAAATGAAACTTCCCTCGTTGAAAAAGAGTGTTATAATCAGTAGCCCCCACCTCACCTCTGGTTCCAGTCCTCCTCTCCTCAGGGCAGGCCTCCAAACAAGCAGTGCCAAGCCTCTTTAGGGCTGAAAGTGAATTTCACCCACAGCAAAAGTATCAAAGGGCACAATATCGAAGGGGCAGTGCTTAGACACACTGCAAATGGTGAAAAACGGGGGGAGCAGGATCGGAAGCCTCCTAAGCGCCAGGTGGATTTCAAAACTCTCTTTCCGAGTTCAGTAACGCGGCGCCACCATAAGCGTGTCTGTCTCTGAATGCGCGTCCTTCCCGAGCCTGTGATTAGCCGTGGAGCATGACGGGAGCTCCTACGCAGCCTTTCAAACCCATCTCAGTGCCAAACTTATTAGCAAACCAAAACATTTTTTTCCTGTGGAGAAGTAGACCTAACTATAACTTCCCACTGGCAATAACTAGTGGGTTATATATTAATTTTTAGTGCTACAGTTATACAAAATGATTATTTTATTATTTCTAATATTAATAGTTAACCTATTTTAAAATTGACGTTTAATACAAATGTAAATGATTTACAATAATTAAACTTAAAACACAACTTGTAATTACTTTTGCTACATGTTAATAAATAATTAAAATAAAATAATTATTTAATAAAAACTTATTTGGAAGAGTTAATGTGCATATAAATATATGTCAGTAAATTTACATGTGTGTATTTACCTTGGTGTCTAGGCTTCAGTGTCTCAGGAACTGTTTGTCAATATTGAAGGAATTCATGTTTTTAGAGTCAGATCATACTGAAATTGTAAATCCATATTAGTCTGACTTGTGGACAAATGCACCTAGCACATACATAGAGTATGAGAATTTTGAATTCTTGCTTTAGTAGCAGCCTTCATGGATGACATATGTGTCACAACTACTATTTGCTTACCTTGTGTGTTCAGTCGCTCTTTAATAATTGCCATCTGCTCTGTTGTGAGAACCTTTCTCTATTGGAGCCAGATGCTTTTCTGCTGCAGAATAATTGTGATTTGTATGGAATTGTGATCATATCTTCTTAGAAGTCATGAAGGATATCAGTTTGTTCTTCTTGCCATTTTTCCCCACAAACACAGGGGCAATCAACTGTTACAGTGAGTTTACTCTCACTGCATAATATGGGAGATAGGTTAATCTGAAATGTAAAAATGCCATGAATGTTTGCAATAGCTTAAAATGTTTGGGAGCTCTAGAACCCCACATTTCTTTAAGGACCCTGGAGTGAGTCATTTTCCATTACAGAATAACTGTAGGAAGCATGTTTTAGATTTACTGAAATTCAGCGTATAAAATTGCTTCAACAAACATGACTATTCTGTCAACATGTTGAAAGTGTTCATCTTGTTCCCGTCTGTGGTATATATACCATTAACATGAGACAAAATTCTAATAAATTTGAAACAGTTGTATTCATTGGTCTGAAAAACCCCAAAGGCTATAATTATACACTCAGTGTAGTCTTATATAGCCATATGGTCTCCACTCAAATATGAAAATAAACAAATTAATAGAGGTCAGTTGCAATCCTGTGGCTGAAGAACCTAGTCACTATGTTTGTTGTGATTTCGTATTTTTTTCAGTGAGTTGCGTCAATGATTCAGTTATACATGCATTTTGCATTGCATTGAGTTAATACTGTTGGTTCAAATTGTAAAAGTCCAGGATAAATCTTCAAGATTGATGTTGCCTCAGTACTGGGGAAATCCCCCCAACATTTATCACAGCTCTTTCTGCTGGATGTGTCTTTTTCATTCCAGATTCGAGGACTGTCACACTCCCAGTAGTGCTGCTGATGAATCCAGAATGAAATGCCAGGTGTTGAACAAAGGCAACCTGAACAGGGAAATTGCACAACCATTAACTGAAAAGAATACACTGCACTGACATTGAAAATAAAGTTGCTGAGAGACTGCATGGCAGTAAAGCAAACAAAGTCACGTCCGGCTGTCAAACCATTTGAGTTTTCAACAAAATGCCATCATAGGATCACCCCATCAACCATGAAAAATGTTTGATGGGTGATGATTTTCTGATTCATCCAAAACTTGTTTGAGATCTACTTGGGCACCGGTTTAATTGGTTATAGACTTGTGGTTCATAAATGTGGAACTGAATCTTTTGTCCTAGACTGTCTGATTCTTGTATAGTTCTGAAGCAATTGTAATGCTCATTTGATGGCATACCGGTCCATAAGTGACTGGAGCACTGAAAAAGAAAAAGCTCCCATTATGACTTCTTCCCCAAGAGGAGTGTTGATTATATTCTGTAGGAGCTGGCCTTCATCTGCAATTATTGTATCTTAATAATCAGACAGTTGCATCCAAAAGTCTTGATAGTCTGCATGATGTCACCCTTGATTTGACTCTGAGCTTTGTAAATTAAATACAATTTGTTGAAATACCTATCTAGTATTTCTACCTAAACAGTAATCAGGGTGGCTACTCCTCATTCCCTTCTCTTCAACAAGACCTTCTTTCTGTGAAGCATACTGTATTCAGGTAACAGCTACCTTCTTCTTCTTCTGAATGTGCAGCTTAGGCGGTCTCAATCCCAGGCTGTTCTATATCACCTATCAATTGGTGATAGATCTGTCAGTTGACTAGTGGCCCCCTCTATTTGTATTTGGTCTCTTATCACCATGATTTTGTGAAGAAACAGAGTAATGCACATCAGAGGAATAAGTAGGAGGGCTGGGCATATATATGGCTTCGGAAGGACATTTGTCTTAATGGGGTCAATTTATTGATAAAATTATGATATATTGTAATGCAGATGAATGTGTGTGGTTGAATCTTCCAATGGGATAAATGATAATCTAGATTTTCTCTCTTTCTTTCTTTCCTCTTTAGGACTTATGCGAATGTTTCACCATCAGGACCATGAGGGAAACCATAGAAGAGGGCGGTAAGTAATCTGTTGGCATTATTATTCTTTGTTTTTATCCCTTCAACATAACACCTGTGAGTAAACGTTACCATGTGAGTGACACATGATCGCCTAACTCTCCCCGCAACCCATAGTGCTGTAGTAATGTTGATACCAAAAACATATCAGAGAGGAATGAAAAGCTGAGCATATGTGTAAAGTAAAAAGAAATAGGGCATATAACTTTGCTCGTTAGGCCTGTTTCAATACGGTTTCCTGGTACAATCTTGCATCCACACACCCAGTGAGACTTATGGTGATGTGAAAATAAAGTCAAGGATATTGTACAGTTTTCTAAACACCGTTGTTACTTGTTAGTACAATTCCCCTAAATAGTGGTTCAACCATTGAGAGCACCCAGAAAGACAATCCCCTCCACCTCAGGGCATCCCCACCCTTCCAGAGGCACTCACTGTGGTTCCACAACTGTCCTGACTTGTGGCCAACAAGTAGGTATCTCTTGGCAGCATCGACTGGTCCTCCGACTATGTTTCTGGACCATCTTCAGCATTGTCAGGCTCCTCCTCAGTGGTGTCAATCCTGTTCTCGTCTGTCGGGTCTGGTGGGTCATCCACGGTTGCATGAGCGACTTCTCCATTAGCTTCTTACTCTCCTGCAGCATCCTGTTCTCCTGCGGCATCCTGTTCGGGAGCCAGCTGTGTGCTGACTTCCTTCTTCTGGCTGAGTTTTGTGCTATTCACCCCACCCTAGAAGAACTGAAAATGAGAGTCCTTTCTCAGTTTCCGTGACTCATTTGCTAACTCCAGTCCCTTACCTCCTAAATGTGTCTTTCTTTTCTGCTCTTTTGAGGTCCTGACAGTGTCCCAGGGATTGCGAGGGGTGAGCAACGGGATTGCCAACACGTAAATACAGATATCGGGGTGACAATCCCTCACATCTGCTCTCCCTCACTTTCTTACCAGGAAGAAACATGTCTTGTGGACAGCTAGAGAGGAAGTCAGTATTGGTTTGGGCAGATCCTTTTCTATGATAGGCTTGAAAGCTAAAAAGGTGTAAGGCTAAGAACCATTGAGGAATGGGATCATTATTGTCTTTGTTATGGGCCATCCACTCTAGGGGCACATGGTCTGCATAAGGTTAAACTCATGTCCTTCTAGGTAATACCTTAGCAATTCCATGGCCCATTTAATGGCCACGGCTTCTCTATTTACCATTGCATAATTCTTCTCCCTTTGGAATAGTTTCGGACTACTCATTCCCTGCCTCATCCATTTGTGACCGAACGGCTCAGACCCAGTCCAGAAGTGTTTGTTTGAAGAATGAAGGGTTGAGAGAAATCCTGACCTTGTAACTCTGGCTTGGAAGTAAGAATGGTCCTAACGGTCCTAAATGCTTCTATCACTTGGGTAGATGGGTATTAGAGACCTTGATCAGCTTCCCTGACATTATTTTGTAAATCCGTCAGGGGGCTGGCTAAGTGGGAGAAACTGGGGATGAACCTCCTGTAATAACTCACTAGTCCCAGGAAGGCTCAGAGATCTTTCTTTGTTTTTGGAAATGACACCTGATGGATAGAGGAGATTTGCCTCTCCAAGCTTCTTGATCATCTCAACAGTGAGTGGAAGGAGGTAAGTGTCAAAATTGGAGATTTTATTTACTTCCGAAAATCAATACAAAAACAAACGGACCCATCAGGCTTTGGTACTAGGACTATGGGGAAGTTCCATTCACTGCTGGAGAGATCTATGACTCCCATTTGTAGTATTTTTGTGATCTCAGTCTCAATAGCCGTTCTGCGGGCCTTAGGGATCCTACAGGGTCCAAAGCACATCTTCTTCCCTGGCTCAGTTGGAATAGAGTGGTGGATTATATTGGTTCTTCCTGTTGTGGTAGAAAAGACTTCCCAAAGGGGAAATTTGCTTTTTTTTTTTTATCATAGTGAGCTTTTTGGGCTTGCTGTTCTTGCTTGTTTGTTTTCACAATTTCCCTGATCTGATTTTGGTGTTTTTTTAAGTTTGCTACATACTCTAATAGGGGTCTTGTAGCATATGTTTCTTGTTCCCACACTTCCTGAGCCATGTCTAAAAGAGTGTGGGCTTTCTGCTAAATAACAATTCAAATGGTGAAAACCCAGAACTGCTCTGTACATGACACAATATGGCAAATAGTGCCAAAGGTAATATCTGTTCCCCTTTACGGGCATCTAGATTTAACAATTTCTTCAAGGCATTAAGGTGGTCATTACAACCCTGGCGGTCGGTGTTAAAGCAGCGGTAATACCGCAAACAGGCCAGCGGAAAAAAAAAAGGGAATTATGACCGTGGCAGAAACCGCCAACAAAGACAGCCACTTTAACACTCCGACCGCCACGGCGGTACAGACAAGCAGCGCGGCGGTCACCGCCAACAGACAGGCGGGAGATAAAGTACCGCCCACAGTATCACAACCTACCAATCTGCCACCTTTTCCGGGGCAGATTCTCCGTGGATAAAAACACGGCGGAAACAGCCTTTTCAATGGGAAAACGCTCACCTCTACACACTCCACGAGGAACGAGGGCACCATGGAGCCAGAACTCCAAATACTCCCTGCAATAGTCTTCCTGCTTCTCTACTATCATCATTAAAGCTGGCGCCGAAGACAACGGTGAGTACTGCACCTACGACATTGGGGAGGGGGGAGGCAAAAGTCAGGGACACACACACACACAACACCCCCACCCCCACACCGACCCTCACCCACTACAACACACACACCAATGCATATCCAAACATTACAGTAACACCCCCCAACGCCCCCGGAAGAATGCAAAGACAAAAGGAAATGAGTTCAACCATTGTAATATATCAAAATAGAGTAAGCAAATATATACATATATACACAATTAACAAAATATACACCACGAATAGTAGTCCAGGTATTGCACTATTCATAGTCCGTGGACCACTGGGCCCAAAATGCATGGGCGAGGCCCACACATGATACCTGAGCACAACGGAGAGAACACTGCCGGGGCATCAGATAGAAATACAACAGGCACCTCAGGGGGAAGGGAAGGGGGGGCACCTCAGCCGGATGACAGCACCACGCCAGATCCACAAGGGGGCTCCTTGCCCATTGATGTATCCTGGGGAGTGCAAAGCCACAGTCTCACAAGTCTCTACAGTGGGTGAGTTGCCCACTGGACCATCCTGGTGAGTGCAAAGCCACAGTCTCACAAGTCTCTACAGTGGGTGAGTTGCCCACTGGACCATCCTGGGGAGTGCAAAGCCACAGTCTCACAAGTCTCTACAGTGGGTGGGTTGCCCACTGCCATATCCTGGGGAGTGCAAAGCCACAGTCTCATAAGTCTCTACAGTGGGTGGGTTGCCCACTGCCTTATCCTGGGGAGTGCAAAGCCACAGTCTTACAAGTCTCTATAGTGGGTGGTTTGCCCACTGCTTTATCCTGGGGAGTGCAAAGCCACAGTCTCTCAAGTGGATAACAGTCTCCACTGGTTCCGGAGGGGGCTTGGTGCCCAGAGTGCTTCATCCTGCCAAGGACTGAGGTAGAGGATGTGATTCTCCACTGGTTCTGGAGGGGGCTTGGTGCCCAGAGTGCTTCATCCTGCCAAGGACTGAGGTAGTGGATGTGATTCTCCACTGGTTCTGGAGGGGGCTTGGTGCCCAGAGTGCTTCATCCTGCCAAGGACTGAGGTAGTGGATGTGAATCTCCACTGGTTCTGGAGGGGGCGTGGTGCCCAGAGTGCTTCATCCTGCCAAGGACTGAGGTAGTCGATGTGATTCTCCACTGGTTCTGGAGGGGGCGTGGTGCCCAGAGTGCTTCATCCTGCCAAGGACTGAGGTAGTGGATGTGATTCTCCACTGGTTCTGGAAGGGGCTTGGTGCCCAGAGTGCTTCATCCTGCCAAGGACTGAGGTAGTGGATGTGAATCTCCACTGGTTCTGGAGGGGGCGTGGTGCCCAGAGTGCTTCATCCTGCCAAGGACTGAGGTAGTGGATGTGATTCTCCACTGGTTCTGGAGGGGGCTTGGTGCCCAGAGTGCTTCATCCTGCCAAGGACTGAGGTAGTCGATGTGATTCTCCACTGGTTCTGGAGGGGGCGTGGTGCCCAGAGTGCTTCATCCTGCCAAGGACTGAGGTAGTGGATGTGATTCAGTGCTTCATCCTGCCAAGGACTGAGGTAGTGGATGTGAATCTCCACTGGTTCTGGAGGGGGACTGGTGTCCAGAGTGCATCACTCTCACTGTGACGGTCCCAGTTCCATCACTGCCCCTGCCGCACATGGGCTACCGGTGCTTGAGTTAGCGGTGTTTGCCCTGTTCAGCGGTGCTTGCCATGGCAGTCTTTGTCCTTTGCCCTGTTCAGCAGTGCTTGCAATGGCGGTCTTTGCCCTGTTCAGCGGTGCTTGCCCTGTTCAGCGGTGCTTGCCCTGTTCAGCAGTGCTTGCCATGGCGGTGCTTGCCCTGTTCAGCGGTGCTTGCCATGGCGGTCTTTGCCCTGTTCAGCGGTGCTTGCCCTGTTCAGCGGTGCTTGACTTTGCTGTCTCTGACCTGTGCAGCGGTGTTTGCCATGGCATGGCCCTTATTGCCCAGCGGGGCTGTGGCTGCCGGGGCCCTCCTGGGCACTGACTCTGGCGGTGGTCTCCTGACCACTGACGATAGGACTGCCCTCCTGGGCACTGACTCTGGCGGTGGTATCCTGACCAGTGACAATAGGACTGCCCTCCTGGGCACTGACTCTGGCGGTGGTCTCGTGACCAGTGACGATAGGACTGCCCTCCTGGGCACTGACTCTGGCGGTGGTCTCCTGACCATTGACGATCGGGCTGGCGGTGGCCTCCTGGGCAGCGGGGATGATGGCGGCCTTCTCCGCTGTGCTGCTCTTCCCATACTTTGGCGCATTCTTCTGCCCCTTCCCCACCTTGGGAGGAGTCACAGCTGACTCGACACTCCCCCCAGGACCCTTGTGAGCGGCTTTGCCGGCTGGAATCTTCCCTCTATCCTGCCGGGCACTGTCCAACTTCTGGTGCTTCACAGGGGGGACTGGCTGTGCTGTGGCTCCGTGTCACACTGGCTGCCCTGGTGGCCGGTGCACTCCACATACCTCTAACAGGCACCACTGGTACCGCCGATGTTTTGGCTGAGGTGCTAGTACGGGACCTATGAATTGGAGGCGGGGTGGTGGGAAAGAGGTCAATGTTGCTCAGGAAAAGTTTCTGACGAACACTGGGACGGGTAGCTGGAGGGGGTCTGGGAGTGGAGGAAGAGGAGGTGGTTGTAGGAGGTATAACTTTTGATGATTTGGGTGCAGGTGCATGTTCTGGAGGCTGTCCTGAGGTGGATGGTTGTTGGGTGTGTGTGTGCCCACGTTTGTGTACTTTGGGAGGGGGCGTCACAGACACACTGGGAGAGGACACAGGGGACGTGTAAATGGTAGTGGGGGTGGTGAGTGCAGGTGAGCGGGGTGTGGTGGTGGGTGTGCTGGTGCGGGTCCTAGTGGCTGTAGTGGTAGTGCATGCAGGTGAGTGTGTAGACGACACTGGGAGGGAGGAGGGAGACGACGACGAGGGGGACACAGTGGAGGCAGTGGATGTTGCTGTGTCTCTATGTGGGTGATGCTTGTGTGAGTGCCTGTGGGATGTGTGGTGCCTATGTTTGCCTGAGCTTCTCTTGTGTGTTGACGTGTGTGCAGGCTGGTCTGATGGTGTGCTTGGGATAGGCAGAGGTACAGGGGATTGGGTCTGGGTGGAGGAAGTTGGAGGGGGAAGGCTAGACACAGGGACAATGGCTGCCATCAGTGCTGAGGCCAGAGATTGCAGGGTTCGATGATGGGCAGCCTGACCAGAATGAATGCCCTCCAGGAATGCATTAGTGTGTTGCAACTCCCTTTCTACACCCTGGATGGCATTCACAATGGTAGACTGCCCAACAGTGAGTGACCTGAGGAGGTCAATGGCCTCCTCACTGAGGGCAGCAGAGGTGACAGGAGCAGGGGCTGAGGTGCCTGGGGCGAAGGTGATGCCCACCCTCCTGGGTGAGCGGGCACGGGGCGAAGGCTGAGGGGCTGCTGGGAGGGCAGTGCTGGTGGGGGCGTGGCAGCTGTGCCTGTAGAAGTGGGGGGCACAGATTTTGCCGCCACCACAAGGGAGCTCCCATCAGAGGACGAGTCTGTGTCGCTGGTTGCTGATCCGCTGACCGCCGTGAAGCTCCCCTCGCCCTCCGTCCCACTGGTGCATTCAGAGTCCGTGGTGTGGCCCTCCATGGCCATGTGGGATGCAGCTCCCTCGTGCTCCGGTGCCACTGTACCTCCGCCTGATGATGCTGACGCACAAAAGAACAGTGAGAGCACAAAAAGGGGGGGGGGAAACGACAGAAGAAAGACAGGTTGAGTGCATGGCTTACCGCTACCGTTGGCAGACAATACAGACACAGCAGCCCCCTGCACTACGCCGCGCTGTTGGGCTCTACAGATGCTAATCCTGGCATATGTCCTACATTGCTATGGTCGACATCTGCACACATAGATGACACAGGGGCATGTATACCTGTACTTGGCACTCTACAGAGGTGGGGTGGAGTGCCACATGGCCTGCATTACGGAGGGTCCTAGGCTACGGAACTCGCCCTGGCCTAGGGGAACCCACAGCCCTCCTCCCCCACCCAGACACCTTAACTGTGCGCAAAGTCCGCAGAATGATGTTGTACTCACCCCCTTGTGTCTGCTGTGATGCCCTCAAGCGCCCATCCAACTCAGGGTAGGCCACCGCCAGGATCCTAACCATCAGGGGGTGCGACGGGCACCCCACCCACGTTGGGAGGCCATCCCCAGCTGAGCCTCCGCCGTCTTCTTGCTCCAGCGGAGAATGTCCTCCCATCTTTTACGGCAGTGGGTGCTCCGTCTCTGGTGGACCCCCATGGTCCGGACGTCCTTGGCGATGGCACGCCAAATAGCCTTCTTCTGGTGGGCGCTGACCTACATGACATGTACAGGGGGAGAAGAGAAGTCATTACCAACTTCACCGTCGAAGTGAGTGGCCCACATCCCTACCCTTGCCATGTGGCACATGCATTCACAGTCCTTCATGCTTGCAGAACTGTGCCCTTTCCTTCTTACAACCAGCCCTCTCCACCCAGGCATAGCCCATTCAACTTGCTCCCTGTGTACTCAGCTGTTGGTCTGGAGGACCGTAGAGTAGCATGTACTGTGGGAGGACCCCGTCCGCAAGCTTCTCCAACTCCTGTGCAGTGAAGGCAGGGGCCCTTTCCCCAGACGCACGAGCCATTGTCTCTTCCAGACCGAGGTCACAGCAGCACTTGCAGTAAAGGTCCTCTCCTGTCGAAGATCAGGTATCGGGTGATTGTAGAGGTAGAAAATGGCGGTGACGACCGAGGCGGTGCGTATCATCACCGCCAGCGCACTAGGGTCCAATGTTAACCAATGCAGCATTGCGCCGCGGTCTTCGACCGCCTACCACGACGGTGTACAGCGCCAGCGCAGTTACCTCACATCCCATTGTCCCAGTTTAGAGTTCAGGCAGCCGCCATTTCAGGGGCCCACATGGCTTCATTTTCAACTGCGTCACACATACCTAGGCCTGGACTCAACACACTTATAGATAACTTTTTGGATTATATTTAGTGTTCTGTGTGGACCGTGGGTACATACCTCTGAGTAGCTTGACTCTGTGGTCGCTGTTGTCCTTCCTAGGCACCGTCCACTGAGACATGTGAGGAGATGGCGGAATCCTCCGGTGTACCGACCGCTGGTGGACCTGTTGACAATGGAGGAGCGACATTTAATCATCACCTACAGGTTTGACCGTGCCACAATCCAGGAACTGTGTACCCAGTTGGAGCCTGACCTGATGTCAGCAATCCGCCATCCCACAGGAATCCCCCCTCAAGTGCCGGTGCTGTCAGTGCTCCATTTCCTTGCAAGTGGGTCATTTCAAACAACAGTGGCCATGGCATCAGGGATGTCCCAGCCTATGTTTTCCAAAGGGTTGTCCAGAGTGTTGTCTGCCCTGCTGAAACACATGAGGAGCTACATCGTTGGCTACAGTTAAAGGTTACTTCTATGCCCTTGGACATATCCCCAACATCATAAGTGCCATTGATGGGACCCATGTGGCATTGATACCCCCCCCGCAGGAGTGAACAGGTGTACAGAAACCAGAAGAGTTATCATTCCATGAATGTACAGATGGTATGTTTGGCAGACCAGTAAATCTCCCATGTAAATGCTATGTTCCCTGGCTCAGTGCATGACGCCTACATCCTGCGGAATAGCAGCATCCCTTATGTGATGGGTCAACTCCAGAGGCACCGTGTGTGGCTATTAGGGGACTCTGGTTACCCCAACCTGTCATGGCTACTGACCCCAGTGAGGAATCCCAGGGCAGAGAAACGCTACAATGAGGCCCATGGGCGGACTAGGAGGGTGATAGAATGCACCTTCGGCCTCCTGAAGGCCAGGTTCAGGTGCCTCCATATGACAGGTGGATCCCTATTCTACTCATCAAGGAAGGTGTGCCAGATCATCATCGCCTGCTGTATGCTTCACAATCTGGCTTTGCGACGCCAGGTGCCTTTTCTGCAGGAGGATGGTCCAGATGACGGTGTTGTGGCAGCTGTGGAGCCTGTGGACAGTGATGAGGCGGAAGCAGAGGAAGAAGACATTGACAACAGGGACTCAGTCATCCAGCAATATTTCCAGTGACACACAGGTGAGAACACATTCTTGCCTACTACAAGTACTTTCACACTTCTACCTTTATCCTGTCTGTCTGTTTCAAGCAGTATGTGGTAACTGAGTTGTACATATCCATTACGGTTTCACAGGTGTGGTTACCAACGTGTGTCATCTGCTTGCATCCTTCATGGACTTGTGATGTGTGACATAGGTATGTTGACATTACATTTGAAAACACTTTTTGTCACTGTCATTGCTAATACACATTTTCAAAATCACAGACTGACTCCAGATTGTTTTGTGCTTCAAGGGTGTTTATTGAAGTGCTAATTATTGGAGGTGGTGGTAAAATGGTGAGGGGGGATGGTGGAGGAATGTCCATGGCAGAGTCCAGTATATTAGTCTCACAGGTGCACTGCCCATATGGGCATAGGAAGTGGAGCTGGGGCAGTTCCAATATGGACAGGGTTACAAAGTGGGACAGTGGGATGACAATCAGGGTAGTCTCATTTCTTGGCGGGGTCTTGCCATTGTGCTCTGTCCTGTTCCTGGTTCTCAGGGACCGCTTGTGGGGTGGTTCTCCGTCTGCAGGGGGTGGGGTGCTGGTGTGGTGATCCTGTGGTGGGGCGTCCTGTCCACTACCGGCGGCGGAGGTGGTGGGCAGTTCTTCGTCCATGCTAGTGTCAGGGGCCCCTTAGAGTGCCAAGGTGTCCCTCATGGTGTTCTGTATGTCCTTCAGCACCCCTACGATGGTGGCCAGGGTGGAGCTGATGGTTCTGAGTTCCTCCCTGAACCCCAAATACTGTTCCTCCTGCATGCGCTGGGTCTCCTGAAACTTGGCCAGGACCAGCGCCATCGTCTCCTGGGAGTGGTGATATGCTCCTATGATGGAGGAGAGGGCCTCGTGGAGAGTGGGTTCCCTTGGCCTGTCCGCCCCCTGTCGCACAGCAGCCCTCCCAGTTCCCCTGTGTTCCTGGGCCTCCGTCCCCTGGACCGTGTGCCCACTACCACTGCCCCCAGGTCCCTGTTGTTGTTGGGGTGGTGGGTTATCCTGGGTTCCCTGTAGTGGTGGACACACAGCTGATTGACGTGTCCTGGGGACGGAGGTATGGGCCCGCTGGGTGGGTGCTGTGCTGGTGTTTCCAGAGGGTGGAAGGTCAGTGTTGGGCTGTGCCTGTGCGAGGGGAACCGACAGTCCCGAGGCCCACGATGGTCCGGGCTGGTCATCTGGATCCAGGTGGACAGAGCTGCTGTCATCACTGTGGGCCTCTTCTGTGGGTGGGGTAGAGATGTCTGGACCCTCCTGTCTGGTGACGTTGGGTAGGGGTCCTGCAGGGGTATAAAGGCATGAATATTGCATCTGTGTGTGTCATGGTGTGCAATGGGTGGGTGAGCGTGTACCCCAGTGCTAGCATTCCAGTGTGGGGGCTTGTGTGATGATGGTTGGGGGGTGTTATGGGTATGTGCTGTGGGCATGCTTTAGTGAGGGGTGACCAGGCTTTGTTGTGTCATGCAGGGCTTGGTGTTGGGATGTGTGGTTTGTGTTATTAGTACATTAGTGAGGAGTTGGAGTGATAGGGGAGGGGGTGAGGGTGGGGGTGTGTGATAGCATGCAGGTAGGGTGGGGGATATGATAGTTAAGATTTGACTTACCAGTGTCCAGTCCTCCACCGACTCCTCCGAGGCCCCCAGGATACATGATGGTCAAGACCTGCTCCTCCCATGTTGTTAGTTGTGGGGGAGGAGGTGGGGGTCCGCCGCCAGTCCGCTGTACCGCGATGTTGTGCCTGGATATCACGGAACGCACCTTCCCCCGTAGGTCGTTCCACCTCTTCCTGATGTCCTCCCGATTTCTTGGGTGCTGTCCCACTGCGTTCACCCTGTCGACTATTCTTCGCCATAGCTCCATCTTCCTAGCTATGGAGGTGTGCTGCACCTGTGAGCCAAATAGCTGTGGCTCTACCCGTACGATTTCCTCCACCATGACCCTGAGCTCCTCCTCGGAGAACCTGGGGTGTCTTTGCCGTGCCATGGGGTGGTGTAGGTGATGTGTGGGGTGGTGTATGTGGTGATGATTGTGGTGATGTGTAGTGGTGTGTGGTGTTTTGTGCGTGGATGTTGTGTGGGTGATGGTGCCTCTGTGTGGTGGGGTTGTATATGCTGTGCTGTCTCTCTGGCCTTCTGTCGCAATTGTTGTCGTAGGGGTTTGTGGGTGATGTGGGTGGGCGTTTTATATTGTATTGGGTGTGTGGGAGTGGTGTGTGTATGTGTCTCAGGTGTGTGGATTTCGAATTGTCCAATGTGGCAGTGTTTTGGAGATGTGTGTGTATTTTGAGCGTGGCGGTGTGTACCGCCAATGGAATACCGCGTTTGAAAGACCGCCGCGTGGATTCGTGGGTCGTGATAGCATGGGTGTGTTTCTGTTGGCGTGACGGTGGAGGTTTTGTTTTCGCCACTTTATCACTGACCTTTGGTGTGGCGGAGTTGTGTGGGTGTCTGAATTTCAGCAGATTCCGAGATGTGGGTCATAATAGCTGTGGCGGTTTTCTGCGTCCGCGGCGGTGTATTGGCGGTCTTCTGCACGGCGGTAAGTGGCTTTTACCGCCAATGTTGTAATGACCCCCTATATGTTTCCACAGGGCCATCAGTATAGCGTGATATGCTGCACTACATAACTGCTTGATCCCTAACTGATGGCATATCTGTTTCATAAGTTTGGAAGTGAAAGGAGTACCTTGGTCTGTCAATATTTCTTTTGGAAATCCTTTCCTGGAAAATAGGTCAATCATGGCTCTAGCCACTTTGCTTGCATTGGGCTACCGAAGGGCCATTGCCTCAGAGTACTGGGTAGCATAGTCAACCATTACAAGGATAAAACAACATCCACTACGAGAGGGGAGTAATGGTTCAATTATATCCATCTGCACCATAGAGAAGGGTTCCTCAATCACAGGTAGGGGAAGTAAGGGGGCCTTTGCAGGTGTGTACCTGCTGTTCTTCTGACAGACCGGGCATTCAAAACAGTATTTTCTCACTTGGCTATGAATGCCTGGCCAATACAATCTTTCTAGTATACCTTGTTCTGTTTTCTCAGGACTGAAGTGTCCTCCCAATAGATGGCTATAAGCCAAAAACAAAATCTTATCTCTGAAAGGAACGGGGACAAATAGTTGTTTTGGATTGTGTCCCTCCCTTTCTATATGACAATATCCCTTTCTGCAGAAAGTATTGTGGACCTACTAGGTGGGGTCTTCTTCTTCTTCAGCTTCCTTCCAGGCCTTTAGAAACAAAGGATCATCTCTCTGGACAGCCCTGAAGTTCCTACTGGGGCTCCAAAGAAAATATTCTGTATAACTTGATAAAACTTTACACCTCTCCTGTTTCTTGTTTGTTTTCTGCTGCTTTCTTTTTTGCTGTTTTAGAGGAGGCCATTCAAAGCCCTCCAGTTGCAAAAAGGGGGCGTTTTCCAACCAGGAATCTCCTTCTTTCCATGACTCCTTGAGTAGATTATCAAGATTGGGGTAATCCCTTCCTACAATAAGTGGCTCTGGTAATTGTGAAATCAGGCCTCCTGGAAGAGATACAACCGGATCGTTTTGGTGCTGGAGACTGATCTTCACTACCGGATATTGTTTCTTATCTCCATGGACACACTGTATGTTTACTGTTCCAATGGGCGGAGGGGATTCTCATGGAATAAGTTGGAGTTTTATAACACTCTGATGACATCCTCAGACAAGCAGTGCCAGGATGGGTTTTCTGTTCACCTTTATTAGGCAGTGATAAGTTGGTCGTTTCTCAGTAGTGGCATAGTTGGAAGGTCTTAGTATACCTTCATCCATAGTTATACCTTCTGGAGTCAATAATTGGCTAAATGTCCCACCTCCCGACAATGAAAACACTGACGTCCATTTCTTTACAGGGGGATGTAAGGAGGTCAGGAATTGTTCTAGAGAGATTTTCACCAAAATGTCTTCTTCGGTAGCCGTAACAGGCTTCAGCCATTTATCAGCCATATCCTTTACCCGATAATACAGATCTTGGAGTGTTTCATCTGCTCCTTCTTTGATCTAGATGACTGGACTCTGTAGGTTTCATCATCCACCCCCAGCCTCTCCAGGATACTTTTTAAAATATCCTCATAGGGGGTCTTGCCCTGGGGATTAGCTGTTTGATAGGCCGTCTGTAAATCCCCTGTCAACAGAGGCCCAAATACTGTCCTCATTGGTCTGTCGGTCAGGCGGCATCCCGGGTCTGGCATTTGAAGTTATTAAAAAAGAAATACAGGTCCTCTCCCCCCACATATTTCTGTAAAACAACGGATGACAAGACGGTATTCTCTCTTTGTTGACCTATGACATTGGCCAATTGTCCAATGGCAGCATCATGGAACTGCACCACCTTATCCAGATTCTCTGCTTGAATGCTTTCTGGAAGGTTTCCTTTTTTTCTGCAGCGGTATTAACAAATGTTTCCATAACTTTCTCCAGTCTCTGTTGACTTTCAGCCATGTGATTTACGAAAGCCTCCATATCCCCTGATCCCACTTCTGACACCAACTGCAGGAGGGCTGGGTGAATTTATGGCTTCAGAGGCACGTTTGTTTACATGCATACACCCAGTGAGACTTATGGTGATGTGAAAATAAAGTCAGGGATATTGTGCAGTTTTCTAAATACTGTTGTTACCCGCTAGTACAAATTCCCCTAAATAGTGGTTCAATCATGAAGAGCACCCAGAAAGTTAATCCCCTCCACCTTAGAGCACCCCCACCTTTCCTGAGACACTCACCATGCTGGTATACCTCTCCTGAGTCGTGGCCGTCAAGAAGGCATCTCCTGGCAGCATCCACCAGTCCTCCGTCCATGTTTCTGGACCGTCTTTGGCATCCTCAGGCTCCTCCTCGGTGGTCTCAATCACCCAGCTTCTGTTCTCCTCAGTCGGGTCTGATGGGTCGTCCTCCATTGTGTGAGCAATTTCTCCTGCGACATCTTTCTCTCCTGAGGTGTCATGTTCTCCTGCAGCATCCTGTTCTGGAGGCAGCTGTGCACTGGCTTCCTTCTTCCAGCTTAGTTTTGTGCAATTTGCCCCACCCCTGAAGAACTGAAAATGAGAGTCCTTTCTCAGTTTATGTTACTCATTTGCTAACTCCAGCTCCTTATCTCGTCTAACGTCCTTCTTTTCCCTTAAAGTAGTTACGGTGTCCCAGGGATTGCGAAGTGTGACAAACAGTAATACCAACAGTTAAGAGCAGTTATCGGGATAGAAATCTCTCATAGAATGATAACGCTCTGGAGCCCTAATTTCATCCAAGTTATACCCTTCTTGTTCTTCGACCCCACGCTAATATTTGACTTCTCAAATCCACTCTGTATTTAAGTAGTCTCTTCTCAAATCCACTCCATGTATTTTTGCAGTCTTCCCCTGGGATTGCTGTGTGCATTGTTTCTTTTGATTATTATCATTTTTTGATCTCGGTTTGAGCTGGGATTTCTGTGGCTTTGTGGTTAGGGTGTGACTATTTTGGATGCATACATCTGAGAGCTAATCTTTGGTAACTCTGCTTGTTTCTGATCAGGTGGAGTTGTTCAGTATCTTATCATAACACCTTTTGAAGGTATACCACATATGGTGGAATATGAGGTGGTAAATATACTTCTGCAATATAGGCATTGCAATGGATTTGATACTAAATCCACGGGGAGGCACATTTTCAGTACTTGGTGTTTACCCTGCAGATTCAAATGAAGATACACCTCTTTCAGCTGATACATTTTCCTAACTACCCAAAACAGGATTTCATTTGGCTTATTGGAAAGTATCAAAATATTGCATTTGTCTGTGCATTGATGGCAGTTGCTTGTGTGTGGGTAGATATCCAAACAGTAACTGTGACCTTAGTATTTCACTGCTGTAATACATACTGTCTTAAGCGTCTGCATATATTTATTATTTCTGTCAAAATTCCTGAGTCCCTGCTTTGGAAAGTTGGCTCCTTTATGGGTATGATAGATGAGTATCTAATGCAGGCCATATTTGCCCAGGCAATGCCAAAAGATGCAAGCATACATTCTGCATCATGTGTGGTAGTCTAACTTGGAATCGGGCCATGTGTTCTACATAAGTTAAAGGCATCATAATAATTACACAAGGATCTTAACTGTCTGAAGGTTCTATTAGTGCATATTTTTTTAACAGCTCTGCTGCATCTACAGCTTTTATTTCAGTTCATGTACAGGTTACTTCACTCTAGTATACAGAGTCAGTTTCGATCACGAGTGTGATTTCGTCCCCAGTTAATGAAAATCATTTTGTTGTCAAATAGGTGGTAAGGGCAGGGCCGACATTTTCTGGTATGTATACTGTCCCCAGATCTAACTCCTGTGTGTCTGCTCCCATTAATCACAAAGGGCCAGTTGTACGACCCAGAGTTGTGCGACTAGAAATTTGCGACTCATTCACGAGTCGCAAATAACGAGTCACAAAACCATATGTACAACAGTGTACTTCACACTGTTTGCGATTCCTAATGGGGTTGCAAATGACCTACCTCATAAATATTCATGAGGTAGGTCACAATTTGCAACCCCATTTGGAATGGCCGCCCTCACAGGGATGGTTGCCTGCTAAGGACAGCAGACCACCATGTCTGTGACTGCTTTTAAATACATAAAATACCCTTGCACATCTTTGATTAGGTTTAAGCGTGCAACTTATTTTGAGGGTTCCTGGTTTCTCAGGGTCCAGGCTCTCCACAGGGGTTTAATGCAGTATTCAATTGGTTATTTCTGTAGTGACGTCTGGTAGATATTCTTAATCCTAAAGGGAAGTGCACCCTTTTTGGAGAAAAGGAGACCTGGCAGGTGTCTCTCGTGTCCCCTCAGCTATTATGCAATATTAGACAGGGAGTGTTAGGAGTCAGACAGACCTGCCAAAGAATCTCTTATCTGCAATTGATGATAAAATGGAGCCCTGCCCTGGTACCCCCAAAGGAATACTCTCAGACAATGAACAATATTTTACTATCATCCTATCATTTATTTTGCAGTAGTTGTCTACAAATCTTGTGCATCAGAATGATTATAATTATCATACACAGCTCCGTAAATAAGATAAGGACAAATGAATGCTGAGTCCCAATGCTATTTCATGAAGCATCCCTAACATGTTAGTCTATTCCCTACACAGAGTGCCTAAATGTTGTAAGCCATTTACCTTGTACTGTTATTTTAATTCACTCAATCAAAGTTATGCAGGCCATTGAAAGATTTTTGCAATCCTTATGCTTCCATCCCATTAGCAGTAAAAAAATCAGCCCTCCAGCATCTCGCTTCAGCAACCGTTCCATGTGTCTATCCCCTGACCCTGCACCACGCCCTTTCTAGGGTCGAGCATGCGAGCGCTCTAGCCTGTGGTAATATCTCTGTGGTCTTTTAACCATGCCCACGTCATGATTATCACTTCCATTGGTTTGTGGGCTTGCCTTTTAAAATTAGCTTGATTTCATTTGTTAAAGGCAAGCATACGTCATGCCTTTTCCGGTGTTTAGCCCTCCTCGAGCGCTCCGGCCAACTACTGAAAACATACGAAGCTCCTTGTTTTCCACATGGTTACTGGACTACTTTTTCTTATTATTTCCTACACATCACAGTCTCGCTGGGCAGTAATCAAGCGCTTTGCATGACTACCAGTTTATTTCTATTGTATCCAAGCACTGCTTGTTTTAATTGAAGTGTTTTGAGAAATACGTGGTAGGTGAACGATTCTTCGGTGAGTGACTATGTTGAAGGAAAAAGTATTTCAATCTTAGCCTAAATTCTAATTAATAAATACGAAAACACTCACAAGAACATTGCCTCCAAGAGTGTTTGTTTATTATCCAAACTCCTTCCCCCTTTCTAATTCGAGAGTACATGACCAAAACAAAAATATATACAAGGGCTTGGCTTCTTGAGAGCACACACTTTTGATCGAGGAAAATGCCATTCCTGCAGAGCTCCACTTTTCCCTTGTGCTAATTTAAATTAATTTAAATCTCTATACATAATTTAGGTCATTGATATAATGTTTTGTCAAAATAATAAATACATGTTTATCATATTTATTCTTTTGGTATATTTTGATGCTTAAATAGTATTTTAAACACAACAAGAAAATAATTTAAATCTAACCTTCAATCCAAAGTAGGCAGAACATATTTGGAAAGGGCACAGGAGTATTTAAATTTTTTTGCCGCCAAAGTATGTAGAATTGGAGATACGATGGTGAAAAATCACAATGGCGCTTCTTAGGCCACTGACAACAAAAAAACGGGAAAAGTACATTTAAACTGCACTCGTGCAGTTCGTGAATCCCAGTGTCACTGTCTTTCTCCCAGCCATGTCGTATCCCTCACCTCACCGCCTGGTGTATATTTACTCCTTAAATACCCTTTATCCATCTCCATGTTGCTTCTTTGTACCTCTGCCACCAGCAAATAAATGCGGTTCTAGAGGACCGCTGACTCTGGAAAAATGAAGAGCCGGATTAGTCGCTTCCCTGTAAATACTTGCTATAATGATGTCCCCTGCCCAGACTGGTATGGGAACAATGCAGAGTAGCTCGACTGTGTTACAAGCTCCAACTGTTGCTGCCCTTCCCTGGTCTGAGTCATTCCTGTTTCCTGGCAGAAATGGGATATCTGTTGATAATCTCTAATGTTTCAAAAATCTGTAGAGAGTGCCTAGAGTTCCTTAAAGATGTAGAAAACTAAAAATCAGTGGCTTCCACATAAAAATGGTGTGCTGCGAGTTTGGACTGCCGTCCCTTCTCTTCACGTGGTATTTTTTTGATGTCTTGATTCAGTGATCCTTGTACCCTCACTTGTCATTGTCTGGATTACTTATTTTACAGTTTTGCTGACATTCCCTGTTTGAAGCGGAGCGCGAGGTTTCTCGTAAAAAACTCGTAGCTCTTTAATTGTATTTATTAACTTGTAATCTATTTGTTTAATTGCTTTTATTTATTTAGTTTTGAAAGGGCTGCTTTCCCTTTGAGTTGCAGTTATACTCCTATCTAAAATAACATGTAAGAAAAGCATTCAGGAGAAAAACGAGGGCTGTGAACACACATTTCCGATTAAATGCTAAGAGCAGAAATATGGTAAGCCGTTCATGTCAAAATTACAGCTCCCCATATTGGACACCTCCTGAAATGCATAGCGTGCTGCAAAATGAATATGACACACACCAGAATGAATGTACTATGTGTCAAAATAATTATGATACCTGGCAGAGTGAATCTGAATTGAACCAAAATAAATCTGAAACCTGGCAGAATGAATATGCTACTTAGTGATTAATATGAATAACACACACACCAAATTGAATAAGAAATATATTGAAATATATATAAATAATACTGAAATGAATATGGCCCTCACTGTAAACAATAAAGCAATCACTGAAATGCATACAATATTCACCAAAAAGAATGGGACATTTCTTGAAATGATTGACTTATGCCAAAAGAAATATGACATACATTGAGGTTAATATGGCAGATTGGAAATAATATAAAGTATTTAAATGAATATATTATATTCTGTAAAGAAAACAATGCACATTAAAACTAATACAATGTACATTGAAATGAACATTAAACATGTTGCAATAAATTTGAATTGTGTTGAAATGAATATTACCGAGATGGCAATGAATATAAGACACACAGAAATGAATAGGAGATGATTGAAAATGAATATGGCTTGTATTGAAATTAATGCAACCCCATTGAATTGAAGTTGACATGTCTTCAAATGAGTATGACCACAGCTGAAATTTACATGAGATTTATTAAAATTAATATGGCACGCCTTGAAATTAATATGACACATATTCAAACTAATATGATACATATTCAAATTAATATGATATGTGTTAAAATTGATAAGTTGCATCTTAAAATTAATATGAAAAGTGTTAATATGAATGTGACATCCATTGAAATAAACTTAACATTGATTGAAAAGAATATAACACATGTTAAAATGAATATGACCTACGTTGGCTCTGACCAGGTTCTGTTACCCAGAATCCTTTGCAAACCTCAAAATTTGGCTAAAAAACAAATTTTCCTCACATTATGGTGACAGAAAGTTCTGGAATCTGAGAAGAGCCACAAATTTTCTTCCACCCAGCGTTCCCCCAAGTCTCCCGATAAAAATGATACCTCACTTGTGTGGGTAGGCCTAGCGCCCGCAACAGGAAATGCCCCAAAGCGCAACGTGGACACATCCCATTTTTTGAAAGAAAACAGAGCTGTTATTTGCAAAGTGCCTACCTGTAGATTTTGGCCTTTAACTCAGCCGGCACCTAGGGAAACCTACCAAACCTGTGCATTTTTTAAAACTAGAGACCTAGGGGAATCCAAGATGGGGTGACTTGTGGGGCTCTGACCAGGTTCTGTTACCCAGAATCCTTTGCAAACCTCCAAATGTGGCTAAAAAACAAATGTTCCTCACATTATGGTGACAGAAAGTTCTGGAATCTGAGAAGAGCCACAAATTTCCTTTCACCCAGCGTTCTCCCAAGTCTCCCGATAAAAATGATACCTCACTTGTGTGGGTAGGCCTAGCGCCTGCGACAGGAGATGCCCCAAAGCGCAACGTGGACACATCCCATTTTTTGAAAGAAAACAGAGGTGTTTTTTGCAAAGTGCCTACCTGTAGATTTTGGCCTCTAGCTCAGCCGGCACCTACGGAAACCTACCAAACCTGTGCATTTTTGAAAACTAGAGACCTAGGGGAATCCAAGATGGGGTGACTTGTGGGGCTCTGACCAGGTTCTGTTACCCAGAATCCTTTGCAAACCTCAAAATTTGGCTAAAAAAACACATTTTCTTCACATTATGATGACAGAAAGTTCGAGAATCTGAGAGGAGCCACAAATTTCCTTCCACCCAGCGCTCCCCCAAGTCTCCAGATAAAAATGATACCTCACTTGTGTGGGTAGGCCTAGCGTCTGCGACAGGAAATGCCCCAAAGCGCAACGTGGACACATCCCATTTATTGAAAGAAAACAGAGCTGTTTTTTGCAAAGTGCCTACCTGTAGATTTTGGCCTCTAGCTCAGCCGGCACCAGGGAAACCTACCCAACCTGTGCATTTTTGAAAACTAGAGACCTAGGGGAATCCAAGATGCGGTAACTTGTGGGGCTCTGACCAGGTTCTGTTACCCAGAATCCTTTGCAAACCTCAAAATTTGGCTAACAAAACACATTTTCCTCACATTATGGTGACAGAAAGTTCTGGAATCTGAGAGGAGCCACAAATTTTCTTCCACCCAGCGTTCCCCCAAGTCTCCCGATAAAAATGATACCTCACTTGTGTGGGTAGGCCTAGCGCCCGCAACAGGAAATGCCCCAAAGCGCAACGTGGACACATCCCATTTTTTGAAAGAAAACAGAGCTGTTTTTTGCAAAGTTCCTACCTGTAGATTTTGGCCTTTAGCTCAGCCGGCACCTAGGGAAACCTACCAAACCTGTGCATTTTTTAAAACTAGAGACCTAGGGGAATCCAAGATGGGGTGACTTGTGGGGCTCTGACCAGGTTCTGTTACCCAGAATCCTTTGCAAACCTCAAAATTTGGCTAAAAAACAAATTTTCCTCACATTATGGTGACAGAAAGTTCTGGAATCTGAGAAGAGCCACAAATTTCCTTTTACCCAGCGTTCTCCCAAGTCTCCCGATAAAAATGATACCTCACTTGTGTGGGTAGGCCTAGCGCCCGCGACAGGAAATGCCCCAAAGCGCAACGTGGACACATCCCATTTTTTTAAAGAAAACAGAGGTGTTTTTTGCAAAGTGCCTACCTGTAGATTTTGGCCTCTAGCTCAGCCGGCACCTACGGAAACCTACTAAACCTGTGCATTTTTGAAAACTAGAGACCTAGGGGAATCCAAGATGGGGTGACTTGTGGGGCTCTGACCAGGTTCTGTTACCCAGAATCCTTTGCAAACCTCAAAATTTGGCTAAAAAAACACATTTTCCTCACATTATGGTGACAGAAAGTTCTAGAATCTGAGAGGAGCCACAAATTTCCTTCCACCCAGCGCTCCCCCAAGTCTCCAGATAAAAATGATACCTCACTTGTGTGGGTAGGCCTAGCGCCCGCGACAGGAAATGCCCCAAAGCGCAACGTGGACACATCCCATTTATTGAAAGAAAACAGAGCTGTTTTTTGCAAAGTGCCTACCTGTAGATTTTGGCCTCTAGCTCAGCCGGCACCAGGGAAACCTACCAAACCTGTGCATTTTTGAAAACTAGAGACCTAGAGGAATCCAAGATGGGGTAACTTGTGGGGCTCTGACCAGGTTCTGTTACCCAGAATCCTTTGCAAACCTCAAAATTTGGCTAACAAAACAAATTTTCCTCACATTATGGTGACAGAAAGTTCTGGAATCTGAGAGGAGCCACACATTTTCTTCCACCCAGCGTTCCCCCAAGTCTCCCGATAAAAATGATACCTCACTTGTGTGGGTAGGCCTAGCGCCCGCAACAGGAAATGCCCCAAAGCGCAACGTGGACACATCCCATTTTTTGAAAGAAAACAGAGCTGTTTTTTGCAAAGTGCCTACCTGTAGATTTTGGCCTTTAGCTCAGCCGGCACCTAGGGAAACCTACCAAACCTGTGCATTTTTGAAAACTAGAGACCTAGGGGAATCCAAGATGGGGTGACTTGTGGGGCTCTGACCAGGTTCTCTTACCCAGAATCCTTTGCAAACCTCAGAATTTGGCAAAAAAAACACATTTTCCTCACATTATGGTGACAGAAAGTTCTGGAATCTGAGAAGAGCCACAAATTTCCTTCCACCCAGCATTCCCCCAAGTGTCCCGATAAAAATGATACCTCACTTGTGTGGGTAGGCCTAGCGCCCGCGACAGGAAATGCCCCAAAGCGCAACGTGGACACATCCCATTTTTTTAAAGAAAACAGAGCTGTTTTTTGCAAAGTGCCTACCTGTAGATTTTGGCCTCTAGCTCAGCCGGCACCTAGGGAAACCTACCAAACCTGTGCATTTTTGAAAACTAGAGACCTAGGGGAATCCAAGATGGGGTGACTTGTGGGGCTCTGACCAGGTTCTGTTACCCAGAATCCTTTGCAAACCTCAAAATCTGGCTAAAAAAACACATGTTCCTCACATTTCTGTGGCAGAAAGTTCTGGAATCTGAGAGGAGGCACAAACTTCCTTCCACCCAGCGTTCCCCCAAGTCTCCCGATAAAAATGATACCTCACTTGTGTGGGTAGGCCTAGCGCCCGCGACAGGAAATGCCCCAAAGCGCAACATGGACACATCCCATTTTTTGACAGAAAACAGAGCTGTTTTATGCAAAGTGCCTACCTGTAGATTTTGGCCTCTAGCTCAGCCGGGACCTAGGGAAACCTACCAAACCTGTGCATTTTTGAAAACTAGAGACCTAGGGGAATCAAAGAAGGGGTGACTTGTGGGGCTCTGACCAGGTTCTGTTACCCAGATTCCTTTGCAAACCTCAAAATTTGGCTAAAAAAACACCTTTTCCTCTCATTTCGGTGACAGAAAGTTCTGAAATCTGAGAGGAGCCACAAATTTCCTTCCACCCAGCGTTCCCCCAAGTCTCCCGATAAAAATGATACCTCCCTTGTGTGGGTGGGCCAGGTGCCTGCAACAGAATAAGGCCCAAAACTTGTAGAGATAGAGGGGATAGCACAGCGAGTTTATAAGGACATATTCTTTTATACATCTTTAGACTGACTCTGTTTTGGGGACCCACATAAGTGAGGTGTCATTTTATTTGGGAGACTGAGGGGAAAACTGGGGAGTAGGAATTTTGTGCTGGAGCGGTGATCCTACTAAGAAAAGTCAGGAAAATATGCTTTTTTAAGCAAATTTTTAGGTTTACAGAGGAGTATGGGTAAGAAAATGTTGAGGGAGCCACGCAAGCCACACCTCCCTGGACTCCTTGGGGTGTCTAGTTTTAAAAAATGTCTGGGTTTTGTAGGTTTCCCTAGATGAAGGCCACACCCAGGACCAAAAACATAGGTGCCCCCTCCCCCCCAAATACAGGTAGTTTTGTAATATATCATTTTGATGTGTCCACATACGTCCGTGATGTGCCAAACACTAAAATTGTGAAAAGAAACGCACTTAGGCTATGTGAAAAAGACCCCTCACCCACCAACCAAGTTGGTGGCATGCTTCATCATCGGGGTCCCATCCGACACACCTAGCGTGTCACAGGTGTGCTGCGACGCCTGATTACAGCGGAGCAGTTTTTGTCATTTTTACCACACATACTGGTTGGATTTGGCACGAGGGTGAGTGATGGTTCAGTGGATCAAATTTTATTAACAAGAGATTTCACAAAAATGAAATGCACTGTTCATAACTGAAAGGCAAAAAACTGAACCAATGACTCACAGCTCGTGAGCTGTAAAGCCGCGACAAGGCACCAACCGCTTTACAGTCCATTCACACACCTTTCATACATGACACGCACAAGACCATTCACACCGCCAGCCACGGGCCCAGCACATTACAACACTCACATCGATAGACCGCGCCACTCAAGGGCCCATCACTTACATACGCCCACATGCCTGGTACAAGAATCACACCAGCTGATGGGAGTGTGGACTGGCGTTTGGCTGGCACCGCCAGCCAAGCGCCACCCCAAGCACACCGCCAGCCAAGCGCCACCCCAAGCACAACGCCAGCCAAGCCCCACCCCAAGCACACCGCCTTCCAAGCCCCACCCCACGCACACCGCTAGCCAAGCGCCACACCACGCACACCGCCACCCAAGCGCCACCCCAAGCACACCGGCAGCCAAGCCCCACCCCAAGCACACTGCCTTCCAAGCCCCACCCCACGCACACCGCCAGCCAAGCGCCACCCCACGCACACCGCCAGCCAAGCGCCACCCCAAGCACACCGCCAGCCAAGCCCCACCCCAAGCACACCGCCTTCCAAGCCCCACCCCACGCACACCGCCAGCCAAGCCCCACCCCACGCACACCGCCAGCCAAGCGCCACCCCAAGCACACCGCCAGCCAAGCCCCACCCCAAGCACACCGCCAACAAAGCCCCACCCCAAGCACACCGCCAGCCAAGCCCCACCCCAAGCACACCGCCTTCCAAGCCCCACCCCACGCACACCGCCTTCCAAGCCCCACCCCACGCACACCGCCAGCCAAGCGCCACCCCACGCACACCGCCAGCCAAGCGCCACCCCACGCACACCGCCATCACTTTTTTTGTTTATAAACAACAAAGAAACCACTAACTAATTATAAAATAAGCACAAAACTACAAACACAAAAGCTCTAACTAAATACATGACAGAGATGCCAACCGTGAAACATATGAAAATATAAAACAGACAGCTTACGCTCACGGTATTTCCCAGAAGTTTTTCTTTGTGTGGTAACTTCTATAACAGCTGGGCACACACAGCCCAGGCTTTGAAGGGCATTCGGGGCAGTACATCCAGCTCTCCCTCCAAATTAATCTCCGGGCACATACTCTACATTTCTTTGTGGGCAAGTCTTTTTTGGGAGTGGGAGGAATGTGATCTGGAAAGTGACGATCTTTCAATCTAGCCACATCCTCCACCACTTCTACTCTAGGAACTCTTGCCGGTTCCACCACAATAAGGCTTTCTATCACCGACTCCTGAAATTTAACAAATGTCATCCTTGACTCAGGTGAACAATCCTTGTATACAATAAAGGCATTAAAAGTTGCCAAATGAAATAAATGTAGGGCCAACTTTTTATACCACACGTAAGACTTACGAAGAGCAGTGCAAGGTCCCAACCTCTGATCTACTCTATCAACACCACCCATGTGCCTATTATAGTCCAAAATGCACGCAGGTTTGCGCACTTCCGCAACCTGACCCCAAACAGTCACAGGGGAAGTACTCTCATCATGGATGGTAGATAGCATGTACACATCCCTCCTGTCTGAAAATTTCAGAGCTAGCATCTCATTATTCCGCAAGGCACTGCACTGTCCCCTCTCAAGTTTTTTACAGACAAGCTCCCTTGGATAGCCTTTCCGGTTAGAACGGATTGTGCCACAAGCAACAGTGTCCACTCTAAACAACTCCTTGAACAACTGCACTCCAGTGTAGAAATTATCTACGCACAAATGGTGACGTTTGTTAAACAGCCGTCTAGCAAGTTCCCACACAATTTTTTCACTAACTCCAAAAGTAGCCAGACAACCAGGAGGGTCAATACTGGAATCCCTACCAGTGTAGACCCGGAAATTATACACATATCCTGTACTGCTTTCTGACAGCAGATACAATTTAATCCCATACCGTGCCCTCTTACTAGGAATGTACTGCTTAAAAACTAAACGCCCCTTGAAAAGAACCAAAGACTCGTCCACACTTATCTCTTTGCCTGGAACATAGACCTCTGAAAAGGGATCTACAAAATGATCAGGGACAGGCCTAATCTTAAAAAGACGGTCACAATCAGGGGGATCTCGTGGCAAGGCTAAAGCATTGTCTACAAAATGCAGCATACGAACAAGAAGCAAATACCGATTACGTGTCATAGTTGCAGGAAATATAGCCGTTGCCTTCAAGGGACTAGTAGACCAATAAGAAGCCAGTGACAGCTTCCTGATCAACCCCATCAAAAAAGACAAACCTAAAAACTTTTTCATCTCTTCCAGATATGTGGGAACCCACTGAGTAGCTCTAGACTGAGGCTTAAGTCTGGCAGCATTGTCCCGCAAATATTGCTCTGCATACACATTTGTCTGCTCCACAATCTCTTCCAAAAATACATCGTCCATAAACAAGTGAAAGAAAATGGACAGGCAAAAAGTTTTCCGTATTAACTCTAAACCCTGGGAGACCAGTAAATGCAGGTAACTGTGGCTGCTCCATGTTTGGGGCAATCCAGGTGTCAGGTCTTCTAATGGGAAACCCTTCAGCCCCAGGCTGCTGCACTCTTGGCACATCAATGTCCTCCTCTAACACAGGCCCTTCATCTGCACTGAGAGTAGCTTCCTCATCAGAAGAATACTCTCGGACAGAAAACTCACTTCCAGAATCTCCCGCTTCCTCCTCTGCCTCAGATGCAGAGTCAGTCTCGTAATCATGGTCTGAAGACCACTCAAAGAGCATGCGAACAACCTGCTGAGCGGTCACTCTGCAGCTAGCCATGATCCTCACTAACAACAAATGGATTGCCAACAACAACTAGCACTAAAATAAGTAATAAACAAAGTGTAGCTTTATCACAAAGAGTTATGCACTAAAAAAACTATACCACTCACTTGCCTGAAAAAGCTACTCACCAAGCAACTACTCTGCACAGACACAGCAATCACCAATGATATCCCACTAAAAAGAAAAAAGAAAAAAGCAAATTAGACATATGACAACACAAATATCATTGTGCTCAAATCTAAGGAAAATTTCAAACACACAATACTGCATTTAGTACACCACCTACAAACATGTCATTCATGTATGTCAACAATACTCCTTTGGAGTAAATTGCTTTCACTTACCTAAAACATGCAACTATGCAAACCGCAGGACAACTACTACCAAAACCGCAAGGATCCACAGCAAAGGAAGCAAAAGCATTGAAATAGAAGAAAAAGAAGAAATAAATTGTTATAATCACAAATACAAATACTTCGCCAGTTGACAAACACCCCACCACCAAGAACTTAGAAGTTGTCCCTGGTACCTAAGAGGATCATGCCCCCCTCGGGGGCAGATGGGCGTAAAAAGATTGGCCAATCCGCCCCCAAGGGGGGCAGAAATGGGCAACACCTCTGTGCCCCCTTTAGGGGGCGACCCTTCCCAAAGGGGGCACCCCCAGCACAAAACAAAAAAACAGGAAAAAAAAAAAATCCCTGCCGTATTGGTGGTTTCTGCCCTCCTTGGGGGCAGATGGGCCTACAAAAATAGGCCCATCTGCCCCCAAAGGGGGAAGAGATGGCCAATATGAACTTTCCCCACTTTGGGGGGGCGACTGTTGCCCAAGGGGTGCCCCCAAACACACACAACACAATCCCTGGCGCCTAGTGTGCTTCCACCCCCCGGGGGCCAGATCGTCCAAAAAAATGGCTGGTCTGCCATTGGGGGGGCCGAAACAGAAAAAAAAATAGCCCCCCAGGGGAGCGACCCTTGCCCAAGGGGTTGCCCCCAAAATAAACAATAAAAACCAAATCCCTGATGTCTAGTGGATTTCGCCACCCCCCCCCCCCCCTTGGGGGCAGATCGGCCAAAAAATCAGCGATCTGCCTCCAGGGGGGGAGGCGAAATACAAAAAAAAATAGCCCCCCAGGGGGGCGATCCTTGCCCAAGGGGTCGCCCCCAAAAGAAACATTTATTTACAAAGAAATCCCTGGTGTCTAGTGGATTTTGCCCCCCCACTGGGGGCAGATCGGGCGAAAAATCGGCGATCTGCCCCTAGGGGGGGGCGAAACACTAAATAAAATGGACCCAAGGGGTCACCCCCAAAAAACACAATAAAAACAAAATCCCTGGTGTCTAGTGGATTTCGCCCCCCACGGGGGCAGATCCGCCAAAAAATCGGCAATATGCCCCCGGGGGGGTGAAATACTAAAAAAAATAGGTCCCCAGGGGGGCGACCCTTGCCAAAGGGGTCTCCCCTAAAAGAAACTTTTCTCTATAAATAAATCCCTGGTGTATAGTGGATTTCGCTCCCCCCGGGGGCAGATCGGCCGAAAAATCGGCGATCTGCCTCCGGGGGGGGGCGAAACACTAAAATAAATTGACCCCCGGGGGGGCGACCCTTGCCCAAGGGGTCGCCCCCAAAATACACAAACAAAACAAAATCCCTGGTGGCTAGTGGATTTCGTCCCCCCCTGGGGGCAGATCCGCCGAAAAATCATCGATCTGCCCCCAGGGGGGGGAAATACAAAAAAAAATAGCCCCCCACGGGCGCGCGCTGACGTCATCAGATTGCCGAGGGAGGGTCGGGGTGGAAGGGGAAGGTCTTCCCCTTCCATCCCCGCCTTGGGGGGTGGAGGAGGGTGCACAGAGGGGGCGCGCTAGCGCTCCCCCCAGTTCCCGTGCCTTGGACGAGGTGACCTCGTCCAAGGCACACGGGAACTGTAGCCTTGGACGAGGTCACCTCGTCCAAGGCACAGAAGCGGTTAAAGGCAGGCCTGCCTTATTGGCTGCTTTTAAATTAAAGTTACATGCAAATTCGACTTTGGAATTTAAAGTAGTTCCAAAGTCTTAAACTACCTTATTTTTACATATAAGTCACCCCTTAGGTGTGCCCTATGTGCCCCTAGGGCTGGGTGCCATGTAATTATAAGCAGGGACCTTATAAAAATAGTTTTATAAGCCCTCGGGAGGTAAAACAGCCAAATTAGTTTTTCTCTCATTGTAGTGAATGGCCTCCATAGGCTAGAATGGGGAGATTTTATTTTTAAAAAGTCCCCTTAAATGACAGATGAGAAGAGTTTGGTATCAAATTAAATGTTATAATAAATCCCACATCTTCTAGTTGTTGGATTTAATATAACTTGTTCAGGTAAAGAGTTTTAAACTTTACCTAAAAAGCTGCCAACTTCAGCCCTGCAGTGTTTTTGCTGCTGTGCTCTGATTGGCCAGCCTCTGGCAGCCAGACTGCCTTGACAAGGTGTGAAGTGGCCTGGCTTCACACAAAGAGATGTGCCTGTGGGAGCAGATCTCCCCTCAGCAGATGGTGAGGTAGGAAGGGGGAGGGCTGCCAAACTGGTCTTCAAAGGCAGAGAAGGACATTTGGAGCAACCCAGCAACACCCCCACATCCTGCAAACCCAGACAGTTAGGTGCCCCCTTGATTAGATTAGGAGAGGGCAGGAGAGGGGTGTGTTTAGGATTTTTAGCCACACCAGTGGGTGGGCTCAGCCAGATGTAACCTCCAAAAATCACTTTCAGCCATGATGGATTTTTGAGGAATGTTGCCTCCTGGGATCGATTTTTGCCACACTTCCCAGGAAGTGGTCATCACAGGGGGAAGGACTCTGCACCTGATTGGAGAACCAGGACCCCACTGTTTTTCACCCAGGAGCAAGGATAAAACTGGCAGACCTGCACCAACACCCCAGATCCCCATCCGATTCCAACAAGGAAGAACCACAGAAGAAGGACTGCCCTGCTGGACCCCTGGCCTGCACCTGGACCCTGCACTCTGAAGGACTGCACCAGCTACACACTTGGGCTTCACCACAAGAAGGACTTTGCCTGGCTTCAACTGGTTAAACGAGGGACTCCCTGTTTCAACAGGTGAAAAATTGCTAACCAGAGTCCCCTTCACCAACTCCTGAAGAAATCAACCAGCTGACCACTGTCCAGTGGCCAAAAAGGAGTTTGAGCCAGGTGCATTCTGAGAGTTGTAGTCCACACCCCCAAGACCTTCTGGAACCTTGGGGTGAGCTGTGGACCCCAAACGAACCTTAAAGGAACATCTGAGAGAAGATCCAGAAGTTTGGAGAAGTTTGGAGAACTTTTGAAAAAAAGCTCCATAGAGGGACCAATCCGCTGCGGCAACTCTAGCCGGCTTGCCTCAACCGTGACCCGGCCTGACTTGCAGGTTCATCCCGGTGGAGAAAATCTCCAAAAAAGAGACTAAGTGGGTCATTTTGACCTCTGCGGTCTTTTTCCAAGACCGTCGAGGGACCGCCGTGCGGAAGACCGCCAGTGGTGGCGGTTTGCCGCTCGGCCTATTATGACCGTTGGCAGCTCTCCGTTCTTTTACGGACGGAGAGCCGCCAACAGCCATACTGGCGGGCGGCGGGAAAGTAGAGGTTGCTCCACTTCCACCGCCACACCAACAGAACACCGCCCAGCGAATCACGTCCTGTGATTCGGCGTGGCGGTGTTCTGTTGGTGGTGTAGTGTCGGCGGAGCAGCCCCCATGGCTCCCGTCCCCTCCCAGAAGATCGTCGGACCAGGTAAGTCGATCATCCGTGAGGGGAGGGGGATGGGGGGGTGTTGTGTGCGTGCATGGGGGTGTGTGTGTGTGTATGTAGAGGGGGTGTGTGAGTGCGTGTATGCTTGCGGGGGTGTTGTGTGTTTGGGAATGAGTGCGTGTATGTCTGTAGGTATGTCTGTATGGATGTGTGCGTGTATGTTTGGATGTGGGTGTGCGTGTCTGAGTGTGTGTGTGGATGTGTGCATGTATGTCGGTGTGTGTGCTTGTATGTGTGTTGGTGGTGCCTGCGTGCGTGTCATGTGTGTATGAGTGATGTTATGTTGGGGGTCGGGGTGGGGAGGGGGGTCCTGCCACATTTGGGTGGTGGCAGGGGTGGTGGGGGGGTAGGGGAGGGAGTCGGGGTTGGGGTGGGGGAGACCCCTATCAGTGCCAGGGAAGGAATTCCCTGGCACTGATAGTGGTTACCGCCATGGATTTCATGGCGGTTTCAAACCGCATGAAATCCATGGCGGTCAGCTGGGTCCAAATACCGCTGGCGGTATAGTGACGGCCGCCGGGCTGGAGACCCTGGTCTCCAGCCCGGCGGGCGGAACAGAGAACCGGCGGATGACCATGGTGGTAACCGCCATGGTCATTGTAGGAAGTTGGCTCTGTATGCGCTATTTCAAAGTAAGGGATAGTATGCACAGAGCCCAAGGGTTCCCCTTAGAGGTAAGATAGTGGCAAAAAGAGATAATACTAATGCTCTATTTTGTGGTAGTGTGGTCGAGCAGTAGGCTTATCAAAGGAGTAGTGTTAAGCATTTGTTGTACATACACAAGCAATAAATGAGGAACACACACTCAAAGACAATTCCAGGCCAATAGGTTTTTGTATAGAAAAATATCTTTTCTTAGTTTATTTTAAAAACCATAGGTTCAAGATTTACATGTAATACTTCAAATGAAAGGTATTGCAGGTAGGTACTTTAGGAACTTTGAATTAGCACCATAGCATATACACTTTTCACATAAATCACATATAGCTATTTTAAAACTAGACACAGCGCAATTTTCAACAGTTCCTGGGGGGAGTAAGAGTTTGTTAGTTTTTGCAGGTAAGTAAACCACCTACGGGGTTCAAGTTTGGGTCCAAGGTAGCCCACCATTGGGGGTTCAGAGCAACCCCAAAGTTACCACACCAGCGGCTCAGGGCTGGTCAGGTGCAGAGGTCAAAGTGGTGCCCAAAACGTATAGGCTTCAATGGAGAAGGGGGTGCCCCGGTTCCAGTCTGCCAGCAGGTAAGTACCCGGGTCTTCGGAGGGCAGACCAGGGGGGTTTTGTAGGGCACCGGGGGGGACACAAGTCCACACAGAAAGTACACCGTCAGCAGCACGGGAGCGGCCGGGTGCAGTGTGCAAACACGCGTCGGGTTTTCAATAGGTTTCAATGGGAGACCAAGGGGTCCCTTCAGCGATGCAGGCAGGCAAGGGGGGGGCTCCTCACGGTAGCCACCACCTGGGCAAGGGAGAGGGCCTCCTGGGGGTCACTCCTGCACTGGAGTTCGGATCCTTCAGGTCCTGGGGGCTGCGGGTGCAGAGTCTTTACCAGGCGTCGGGATCTGAGAAGCAGGCAGTCGCGGTCAGAGGGAGCCTCGGGATTCCCTCTGCAGGTGTCACTGTGGGAGGGTCAGGGGGGGCAACTCTGGCTACTCATGGTCTCGCAGTCGCCGGGGAGTCCTCCCTGAAGTGATTGTTCTCCAAAAGTCGAGCCGGGGGCGTCGGGTGCAGAGTGTCAAGTCTCATGCTTCTGGCGGGAAACGCAAGTTGTTTCAAAGTTGCTTCTTTGTTTCAAAGTTGCAGTCTTTGGTGAACAGGGCCGCTGTCCTCGGGAGTTCTTGGTCCTTCTAGATGCAGGGCAGTCCTCTGAGGATTCAGAGGTCGCTGGTCCCTGGGGAAAGCGTCGCTGGAGCAGTGTCTTTAGAAGTGGGGAGACAGGCCGGTAGAGCTGGGGCCAAAGCAGTTGGTGTCTCCGTCTTCTCTGCAGGTTTTTCAGTTCAGTAGTCCTCTTCTTCTTAGGTTGCAGGAATCTGAGTTCCTAGGTTCTGGGGAGCTAAATTTAAGGGCGTGTTTAGGTCTGGGGGGTTAGTAGCCAATGGCTACTAGCCCTGAGGGTGGGTACACCCTCTTTGTGCCTCCTCCCTGAGGGGAAGGGGGGCACAACCCTAATCCTATTGGGGGAATCCTCCATCTGCAAGATGGAGGATTTCTAAAAGTTAGAGTCACCTCAGCTCAGGACACCTTAGGGGCTGTCCTGACAGGCCAGTGACTCCTCCTTGTTTTTCTCATGAGCTCCTCTGGCCTTGCCGCCAAAAGTGGGGCCGTGGCCAGAGGGGGTGGGCAACTCCACTAGCTGGAGTGCCCTGTGGTGCTGTAACAAAGGGGGTGAGCCTTTAAGGCTCACCGCCAGGTGTTACAGTTCCTGCAGGGGGAGGTGTGAAGCACCTCCACCCAGTACAGGCTTTGTTACTAGCCACAGAGTGACAAAGGCGCTCTCCCCATGTGGCCAGCAACATGTCTGGTGTGTGGCAGGCTGCTAGAACTAGTCAGCCTACACGGATAGTCGGTTAAGGTTTCAGGGGGCACCTCTAAGGTGCCCTCTGGGGTGTATGTTACAATAAAATGTACACTGGCATCAGTGTGCATTTATTGTGCTGAGAAGTTTGATACCAAACTTCACAGTTTTCAGTGTAGCCATTATGGTGCTGTGGAGTTCGTGCATGACAGACTCCCAGACCATATACTCTTATGGCTACCCTGCACTTACAATGTGTAAGGTTTTGCTTAGACACTGTAGGGGCATAGTGCTCATGCACTTATGCCCTCACCTATGGTATAGTGCACCCTGCCTTAGGGCTGTAAGGCCTGCTAGAGGGGTGACTTATCTATACTGCATAGGCAGTATGAGGTTGGCATGGCACCCTGAGGGGAGTGCCATGTCGACTTTTGTCCTCACTAGCACACACAAGCTGGCAAACAGTGTGTCTGTGCTGAGTGAGGGGTCCCCAGGGTGGCATAAGATATGCTGCAGCCCTTAGAGACCTTCCCTGGCATCAGGGCCCTTGGTACCAGGGGTACCAGTTACAAGGGACTTACATGGATGCCAGGGTGTGCCAATTGTGGAAACAAAAGTACAGGTTAGGGAAAGAACACTGGTGCTGGGGCCTGGTTAGCAGGCCTCAGCACACTTTCAAATCAAAACTTAGCATCAGCAAAGGCAAAACGTCAGGGGGTAACCATGCCAAGAAGGCATTTCCTTACACAACCCCACCCCCCCCCCCAAACGAAAGAGGATGAGACTAACCTTTCCCAAGAGAGTCTTCATTTTCTAAGTGGAAGAACCTGGAAAGGCCATCTACATTGGCATGGGCAGTCCCAGGTCTGTGTTCCACTATAAAGTCCATTCCCTGTAGGGAGATGGACCACGTCAACAGTTTTGGATTTTCACCTTTCATTTGCATCAGCCATCTGAGAGGTCTGTGGTCAGTTTGAACTACAAAGTAAGTACCAAAGAGGTATGGTCTCAGCTTCTTCAGGGACCAAACCACAGCAAAGGCCTCCCTCTCAATGGCACTCCAACGCTGCTCCTTGGAGAGTAACCTCCTGCTAATGAAAGCAACAGGCTGGTCAACGCCATCATCATTTGTTTGGGACACAACTGCCCCTATCCCATGTTCAGAGGCATCTGTCTGCACAATGAACTGCTTGGAGTAATCTGGAGCTTTTAGAACTGGTGCTGTGCACATTGCTTGTTTCAGGGTGTCAAAGGCCTCTTGGCATTCTACAGTCCAGTTTACTTTCTTGGGCATTTTCTTGGAGGTAAGTTCTGTGAGGGCTGTCACTATGGATCCATATCCCTTCACAAACCTCCTGTAATACCCAGTTAAGCCAAGGAATGCCCTGACTTGAGTCTGGGTTTTTGGTGCTGCCCAGTCCAGAATAGTCTGGATCTTAGGCTGGAGTGGCTGAACTTGGCCTCCACCTACAAGGTGTCCCAAGTAAACCACAGTTCCCTGCCCTATCTGGCATTTGGATGCCTTGATAGAGAGGCCTGCTGATTGCAGAGCCTTCAAAACCTTCTTCAGGTGGACCAGGTGATCCTGCCAGCTGGAGCTAAAGACAGCAATATCGTCAAGATAAGCTGCCCTAAAGGACTCCAAACCAGCAAGGACTTGATTCACCAACCTTTGGAAGGTGGCAGGGGCATTCTTTAAACCAAAGGGCATAACAGTAAACTGATAATGCCCATCAGGTGTGGAGAATGCTGTCTTTTCTTTTGCTCCCTGTGCCATTTTGATTGGCCAGTACCCTGCTGTTAAGTCAAAGGTACTTAAGAATTTGGCAGCACTTAATTTGTCAATCAGTTCATCAGCCCTTGGAATGGGATGGGCATCTGTCTTGGTGGCAGAATTAAGTCCTCTGTAGTCCAGACAAAACCTCATCTCTCTCTTTCCATCTTTGGTGTGAGGTTTGGGGACTAAGACCAGAGTGCTCAATGACTCCCAATTCCACCATCTCGTGGACTTCCACTTTGATGCTTTCCTTAACTTGGTCAGACTGTCTGAAAATTTTGTTTTTGACAGGCATGCTGTCTCCTGTGTCCACATCATGGGTACACAGGTGTGTCTGACCAGGGGTTAGGGAAAAGAGCTCAGCAAACTGTTGCAGGACCTTCCTACAGTCAGATTGCTGTTGGCTAGAGAGGGTGTCTGAATAAATCACTCCATCAACTGAGCCATCTTTAGGGTTTGTGGAGAGGAGATCAGGGAGAGGTTCACTCTCAGCTTCCTGGTCCTCATCTGTTACCATCAACAGATTCACATCAGCCCTGTCATGGAAGAGCTTAAGGCGGTTCACATGGATCACCCTTTTGGGGGTCCTGCTAGTGCCTAGGTCCACCAGGTAGGTGACCTGACTCTTCTTTTCTAGCACTGGGTAAGGGCCACTCCATCTGTCCTGAAGTGCCCTGGGAGCCACAGGCTCCAAGACCCAGACTTTCTGCCCTGGTTGAAATTCAACCATTGCAGCCTTTTGGTCATACCAAAACTTCTGGAGCTGTTGGCTGGCCTCAAGGTTTTTTCTCGCCTTTTCCATGTACTCTGCCATCCTTGAACGTAGGCCAAGTACATAGTCCACTATATCTTGCTTAGGCTCATGAAGAGGTCTCTCCCAGCCTTCTTTCACAAGAGCTAGTGGTCCCCTTACAGGGTGGCCAAACAGAAGTTCAAAGGGTGAGAACCCTACTCCCTTCTGAGGCACTTCTCTGTAAGCGAAAAGCAGACATGGCAAGAGGACATCCCATCTCCTTTTGAGTTTTTCAGGGAGCCCCATGATCATGCCTTTCAATGTTTTGTTGAATCTCTCAACAAGACCATTGGTTTGTGGATGGTATGGTGTGGTGAATTTATAAGTCACCCCACACTCATTCCACATGTGTTTCAGGTATGCTGACATAAAGTTGGTACCTCTGTCAGACACCACCTCCTTAGAAAAACCCACTCTGGTAAAGATACCAATGAGTGCCTTGGCTACTGGAGGGGCAGTAGTCGACGTAAGGGGAATTGCTTCAGGGTATCTAGTAGCATGATCCACTACTACTAGTATGTATAGGTTCCCTGAGGCTGTGGGAGGTTCAAGTGGACCCACTATGTCCACACCCACTCTTTCAAAGGGGACCCCCACCACTGGAAGTGGAATGAGGGGGGCCTTTGGGTGTCCACCTGTCTAACCACTGGCTTGACAGGTGGCACGGAGACACAAAACTCCTTGACCTTCTGGGACATGTTGGGCCAATAGAAGTGGTTGACTAATCTCTCCCACGTCTTGGTCTGTCCCAAATGCCCAGCAAGAGGAATATCATGGGCTAAGGTCAGTATGAACTCTCTAAACTCCTGAGGCACTACCACTCTCCTAGTGGCACCAGGTTTTGGATCTCTTGCCTCAGTGTAAAGGAGTCCATCTTCCCAATAGACCCTATGTGTTCCTGTTTTCTTTCCACTAGACTCTTCAGCAGCTTGCTGCCTAAGGCCTTCAAGAGAGGGACAGGTTTCTTGCCCCTTACACAACTGCTCCCTTGAGGGTCCCCCTGGGCCTAAGAGCTCAACCTGATAAGGTCCTAACTCCATAGGCTCAGTTCCCTCAGAGGGCAGAACTTCTTCCTGAGAAGAGAGGTTCACTTTTTGTTGTTGTGTTGCAACTGGTTCCCCAGTTGTCTTTCCTTTTTTCTTGGTAGGTTGGGCCCTTTTTCCAGGCTCCAACACTACTTTTTCATCCTGAGCCTTGCACTGTGCCCTTGTCTTGACACACACCAGTTCAGGGATACCCAGCATGGCTGCATGGGTTTTCAGTTCTACCTCAGCCCATGCTGAGGACTCCAGGTCATTTCAAAGCAAACAGTCTGCAGGGATATTTGAGGAGACCACCACCTGTTTCAGGCCATTGACCCCTCCCCACTCTAAAGTTACCATAGCCATGGGATGTACTTTAGTCTGATTGTCAGCGTTGGTGACTGGATAAGTTTGTCCAGCCAGGTATTGACGAGAGGAAACCAGTTTCTCTGTCACCATGGTGACACTGGCACCTGTATCCCTCAGGCCTTCTACACGTGTCCCATTAATTAAGAGCTGCTGCCTGTATTTTTGCATGTTAGGAGGCCAGGCAGCCAGTGTGGCTAAATCCACCCCACCCTCAGAGACTAATGTAGCTTCAGTGTGACACCTGATTTGCTCTGGGCAAACTGTTGATCCCACTTGGAGACTGGCCATTCCAGGGTTAGCTGGAGTGGAGTTAGAAGTGGTACTTTTCTTGGGACAGGCCTTGTCTCCAGTTTGGTGTCCAGGCTGATTACAGCTACGACACCAGGCCTTTTTGGGATCAAAGTTTTTACCCTTGTACCCAAAATTGGTTTGTGAAGATGCTCTGGGCCCACCCTCCTGTGCAGGTTTTTGGGGGCCTGTAGAAGACTCTTTACTATTTTTACCTTTGGATGTCTCAACACTCTTCCCCTGGGGAGGCTTTGTGACCCCTTTCTTTTGGTCACCCCCTGTGGAAGTTGTGGTCACCCTAGTCTTGACCCAATGGTCCGCCTTTTTTCCCAATTCTTGGGGAGAAATTGGTCCTAGGTCTACCAGGTGCTGATGCAGTTTATCATTTGAACAATTACTTAACAGGTGTTCTTTCACAAATAAATTGTACAGCCCATCATAATCATTTACACCACTGCCTTGAATCCAACCATCCAGTGTTTTCACTGAGTAGTCCACAAAATCAACCCAGGTCTGGCTTGAGGATTTTTGAGCCCCCCTGAACCTAATTCTATACTCCTCAGTGGAGAATCCAAAGCCCTCAATCAGGGTACCCTTCATGAGGTCATAGGATTCTGCATCTTTTCCAGAGAGTGTGAGGAGTCTATCCCTACACTTTCCAGTGAACATTTTCCAAAGGAGAGCACCCCAGTGAGATCTGTTTAATCTGCACAAGCCCTCTCAAAAGCTGTGAACCATTGGTGATGTCATCACCGTCTTCATATTTAGTTACAATCCCTTCTGGGATTTTCAACATGTCAGGAGAATCTCTGACCCTATTTATGTTGCTGCCACCATGGATGGGACCAAAACCTATCTCTTGTCTTTTCCTTTCTATGGCTAGGAGCTGTCTCTCTAAAGCCAATCTTTTGGCCATCCTGGCTAGCAGGAGGTCATCTTCACTGAGGCTATCCTCAGTGATTACAGAGGTGCTGGACCCTCCTGTGAGGGAAGCAGCATCTCTGACTATCACAGTTGGAGTCAGGGCTTGAGGGGCCCTGATCTCCCTAATTAGGACTGGAGGGGGGGAATTCTCCTCCAAGTCACAAGCTTCATCCTCTGGGAGGTCATCCTCAGAGGGGTTGGCTTTGTCAAACTCTGCCAGCAGCTCCTGGAGCTGTATTTTGGAAGGGCTTATGCCAACCTTTATTTTTTTTATTTTGCAGAGAGACCTTAGCTCCCTCATTCTAAGATGGAGGTAAGGTGTGAGGTTGTGTTCCATCACACTCTCTTCTGCATTAGACATTATGGTGGTCATTCCGACTGGCGGGCGGCATTTGCCGCCCCCCAGGCGGGAACCGCCATTTGGCCGCTACGCGGTCAGAAGACCGCTGCCGGCATTCTGACCTTCCCGCTGGGCCGGCGGGCGCTAACTATGTTAGCGCCCGCCGGCCCAGCGGGAAGGAGGGCTGCAACACAGAAGCCGGCTCCGAATGGAGCCGGCGGTGTTGCAGCAGTGCGACGGGTGCAGTTGCACCCGTCGCGCTTTTTACTGTCTGCTAGGCAGACAGTGAAAAGCCTGCCGGGGCCCTGTTAGGGGGCCCCTGCACTGCCCATGCCAGTGGCATGGGCAGTGTAGGGGCCCCCAGGGGCCCCAAGACACCCGTTCCCACCAGCCTCTTCCTGGCGGTGACGACCGCCAGAAACAGGCTGGCGGGAAGGGGGTTCGAATCCCCATGGCAGCGCTGCTTGCAGCGCTGCCATGGCGGATTAGCCCAGACGGGGCAAAATCAGCGGGAAACCGCCGGCCCCGGTTTTCTGACTGCGGCTTTACCGCCACGGTCAGAATGGACTAGGAAGTACCGCCAGCCTGTTGGTGGTGCTTCCGTCATTCGCGGCAGGGTCAGAATGACCCCCCATGTTTCTAAAAGTTGGAATACTTTTTAAGAATCTAAAACTATCTCTAGAACTTAATTCAAACTTTCACAAAACTTTTAAACTCTAAAAGAAATGCTAACAGGAACTAACACAAGGCCCTAGCAGGACTTTTAAAAATTTTGAAAAATAGCTTAAATTGCAAAAATCAGTTTCTAATGACAATTTATGGAATTTAGTCGTGTGATCAGGTATTGGCTGAGTAGTCCACCAAATGCAAAGTCTTGTACCCCATCGCTGATCCACCAATGTAGGAAGTTGGCTCTGTATGCACTATTTCAAAGTAAGGAATAGTATGCACAGAGTCCAAGGGTTCCCCTTAGAGGTAAGATAGTGGCAAAAAGAGATAATACTAATGCTCTATTTTGTGGTAGTGTGGTCGAGCAGTAGGCTTATCAAAGGAGTAGTGTTAAGCATTTGTTGTACATAAACAAGCAATAAATGAGGAACACACACTCAAAGACAATTCCAGGCCAATAGGTTTTTGTATAGAAAAATATCTTTTCTTAGTTTATTTTAAGAACCACAGGTTCAAGATTTACATGTAATACTTCAAATGAAAGGTATTGCAGGTAGGTACTTTAGGAACTTTGAATTAGCAAAATAGCATATACACTTTTCACATAAATCACATATAGCTATTTTAAAACTAGACAGTCCAATTTTCAACAGTTCCTGGGGGGAGTAAGAGTTTGTTAGTTTTTGCAGGTAGGTAAACCACCTACGGGGTTCAAGTTTGGGTCCAAGGTAGCCCACCGTTGGGGGTTCAGAGCAACCCCAAAGTTACCACACCAGCAGCTCAGGGCCGGTCAGGTGCAGAGGTCAAAGTGGTGCCCAAAACGTATAGGCTTCAATGGAGAAGGGGGTGCCCTGGTTCCAGTCTGCCAGCAGGTAAGTACCCGCGTCTTCGGAGGGCAGACCAGGGGGGTTTTGTAGGGCACCGGGGGGGACACAAGTCCACACAGAAAGTACACCCTCAACAGCAGGGGGGCGGCCGGGTGCAGTGTGCAAACACGCGTCGGGTTTTCAATAGGTTTCAATGGGAGACCAAGGGGTCCCTTCAGCGATGCAGGCAGGCAAGGGGGGGGGCTCCTCGGGGTAGCCACCACCTGGGCAAGGGAGAGGGCCTCCTGGGGGTCACTCCTGCACTGGAGTTCGGATCCTTCAGGTCCTGGGGACTGCGGGTGCAGAGTCTTTACCAGGCGTCGGGATCTGAGAAGCAGGCAGTCGCGGTCAGGGGGAGCCTCGGGATTCCCTTTGCAGGCGTCGCTGTGGGGGCTCAGGGGGGGCAACTCTGGCTACTCACGGTCTCGCAGTCGCCGGGGAGTCCTCCCTGAAGTGATTGTTCTCCAAAAGTCGAGCCGGGGGCGTCGGGTGCAGAGTGTCAAGTCTCATGCTTCTGGCGGGAAACGCAAGTTGTTTCAAAGTTGCTTCTTTGTTTCAAAGTTGCAGTCTTTGGTGAACAGGGCTGCTGTCCTCGGGAGTTCTTGGTCCTTCTAGATGCAGGGCAGTCCTCTGAGGATTCAGAGGTCGCTGGTCCCTGGGGAAAGCGTCGCTGGAGCAGTGTCTTTAGAAGTGGGGAGACAGGCCGGAAGAGCTGGGGCCAAAGCAGTTGGTGTCTCTGTCTTCTCTGCAGGTTTTTCAGTTCAGCAGTCCTCTTCTTCTTAGGTTGCAGGAATCTGAGTTCCTAGGTTCTGGGGAGCCCTTAAATACTAAATTTAAGGGCGTGTTTAGGTCTGGGGGGTTAGTAGCCAATGGCTACTAGCCCTGAGGGTGGGTACACCCTCTTTGTGCCTCCTCCCTGAGGGGAGGGGGGCACATCCCTAATCCTATTGGGGGAATCCTCCATCTGCAAGATGGAGGATTTCTAAAAGTTAGAGTCACCTCAGCTCAGGACACCTTAGGGGCTGTCCTGACTGGCCAGTGACTCCTCCTTGTTTTTCTCATTATCTCCTCCGGCCTTGCCGCCAAAAGTGGGGCCGGAGGGGGCGGGCAACTCCACTAGCTGGAGTGCCCTGTGGTGCTGTAACAAAGGGGGTGAGCCTTTGAGGCTCACCGCCAGGTGTTACAGTTCCTGCCTGGGGGAGGTGTGAAGCACCTCCACCCAGTACAGGCTTTGTTACTAGCCACAGAGTGACAAAGGCACTCTCCCCATGTGGCCAGCAACATGTCTGGTGTGTGGCAGCCTGCTAGAACTAGTCAGCCTACACGGATAGTCGGTTAAGGTTTCAGGGGGCACCTCTAAGGTGCCCTCTGGGGTGTATGTTACAATAAAATGTACACTGGCATGAGTGCGCATTTATTGTGCTGAGAAGTTTGATACCAAACTTCACAGTTTTCAGTGTAGCCATTATGGTGCTGTGGAGTTCATGCATGACAGACTCCCAGACCATATACTCTTATGGCTACCCTGCACTTACAATGTCTAAGGTTTTGCTTAGACACTGTAGGGGCATAGTGCTCATGCACTTATGCCCTCACCTATGGTATAGTGCACCCTGCCTTAGGGCTGTAAGGCCTGCTAGAGGGGTGACTTATCTATACTGCTTAGGCAGTGTGAGGTTGGCATGGCACCCTGAGGGGAGTGCCATGTCGACTTACTCGTTTTGTCCTCACTAGCACAAAAAAGCTGGCAAGCAGTGTGTCTGTGCTGAGTGAGGGGTCCCCAGGGTGGCATAAGATATGCTGCAGCCCTTAGAGACCTACCCTGGTATCAGGGCCCTTGGTTCCAGGGGTACCAGTTACAAGGGACTTACCTGGATGCCAGGGTGTGCCAATTGTGGAAACAAAAGTACAGGTTAGGGAAAGAACACTGGTGCTGGTGCCTGGTTAGCAGGCCTCAGCACACTTTCAAATCAAAACTTAGCATCAGCAAAGGCAAAAAGTCAGGGGGTAACCATGCCAAGGAGGCATTTCCTTACAGTCATAATACAAAAAAAAAAGACCGCCAGCCTGTTGGCAGTCTTACCGCCGCTTCTCCGCCTTCCGCCAGGGTCATAATGACCCCCTAAGTCCGAACGTAGGAAGTTAACCGGGACCTCCCTGCCAGTATATCCGAGAAGGGCTCCAAGGACGTCGGATCAAGATTCAGGTTTTCCCCGGTCGAAGGATTTTCACCTCGAAAAAATGACTAAGTCCGCAGGTAAAAATCTCCACAGAGGACTCCCGCAACGTGTACCCGGAGAAGGGTGCCAAGAGGTCGGATTGGACTGGCAGGTTCGTGCCGCTGAAGAAAATCTTCAGAAAAACGTCTAAGTCCAAAGGTAAACTTTTGACCGGGGCCTCCCGCGGGCTGTAGCCGAGCCAGGCTCCATCGCGGCCGGCCTTAAACTTTGACTTTGCCCCGGTCGAGATGCAACCAGATGACCCGATTATCGCTAGAAAACAATAATTCTTTAAAAATTCATATCTCTGGTTCCCCTTATCCGATTTTATTTGTTTTTGTGTCATTTCAAAGATAAAAATACAATCTATTTTTATAAATTGGTTTTGGATTTATAAACTGTTTCCTGTGTTTTATTTAATTACTGTTTTGTGATATTTGAATGCTTTACACACTGTCTTCTAAGCTAAGCCTTGTCGCTCGATGCCAACCTACCAAGGGTTGAGCTGGGTTTAATTTACTGAGACCTAACTGGACCTAAGTGGAGGTTGGTGGCCTCTTGCTAAGTGTAGGTACCTATCTGCCCTTACCAATAACCCATTTTCCAACATGCGGGAATGTCTCCCTTCCTGCACATAAACAATCATCCGTGGCATTCTGCTTCTTCTATGTGTGCTGCAGAATGCAGCACACATAGAAAAAGCAAAAAATGAGGAGGAATAAAAGCATTCCTCCTCTTTTTCCATTCTAACGCCACCCCTGGGGTGGCATGAGTTTTTGGTGCTGCCACAGATTTACAATGTTTCGTAAATCTGGGGCAGCATCAAAAGCAATGGATTTTGCAGTGGAACGCCCACAGCAAAACCCACTGCACGCCCCTCAGACGCTGAAAACCTTGTTGGAGGGGCCCATATTTAACAAGGAGGCGTAACGCCTCAAAAAGTGGCGCTACATCTCCTTGTAAATATGGAGCAGTGGTTAGCGCCACCGGAGCGTCACGGAAAGTGACGCTCTGGTGGTGCTAGTGGCTCTTAAATATGCGTCTATAGACCTGCTTTAGATCTCGGTCGAGGGGTTACTCTGTCACTGTTGCAGCAGAGGAACCCCTCCACTGAGATCTAAATCAGGACCTAAGTTTATAACCCTTTTCTAGGGTGGGAAGGGGAAAGAAAATGTTTGACAATGGCAACAAACAGCCAAGTTTGTTTAAGTTCCCAAACTTCATAAGCAAACCACGCTTTGGAACACCAACTTTCTGACCCATTGATTAGGCTTTACATGGACGGTGAACTATAAACTTATGGATGAGATTTCTTAATATTTAAAATAGCTTATTCCAGCGAGGAATTCCTGAATAAATTCTTGCAGGTGTACAAAAAAAAGTTACATTCTGTAAAATGTACATTACAAACACACATTTCACCGTTTTTGTGCGATGTACATGTCAAACATGTCAATTTGGTAACTTTAGTACATTTACAATAACATTTACTTTTTTTAATAGGGCCCTGTGTATTGTCTATGTTAATTTCTGCATAGGTTAAAAGAATCTGTTTACTGCATCATAATGTTTATTTTACTCTGGACTCCTACTCCTGTGTAGGGACCAGTTACCTGAATTCTGCTGATCTGGGAGTGTTCTCTTTGCATGTGCTGATCATTTTAAATCTTTTTTTAAAAATAGATTTATTTAAATTTTGCATGATAAAACATCAAACTAGTGCTCAAACCCACACCCTGAACAGTATATTCAACATCAGAGGGAAGCATGACAGCACATACATCCTCATACACAGGTATGTTACATGGCTTCAGGTAACAACATCTTGGATCGTTTTAAATGTATGTGTCCAACAGGAAATGGCGAGCTGTCTTTATTTCAGATAGAGTGTTGTCCTACAGATTTCTTAGAAATACCAATGGCAACCCGTTTGTGAGGTTCTTTAAGTCTTCCTAAAGATGGTAGGAATGCAGGTGAAAGCTTACACTAGGACTATGTAACTGCCCCATTGAGGGCTAACCAATTTGGGTGTAGCCCACTTCTTCAGGAAAAGTGTCTTGTTACAGCCAGACATCTGTCTTCTGTACCATTCTCACAGTCTGCCATCTGGTTGACAATGTGATGCACAGGTTGACATCCCAGTTTTTAAAAAATGTCACACCTGCGCCTGACATCAGTTTCTTACTGTGATGGCAAAGGAAGTCTGTCAGATTCATGAAGTGAGGCCATAGCCTGATATCAGTTGTAGTGATATTACGGTATGATGTCAGTTACTGGTTTTAAGAAATTGGGTTATTGGTTGAGCAAGCTGAAACCCAACTCACGCAGCAACCACAAATCCTGGTTGGGAGAGGCATGAGCAAACCCCAAATTAATCGGTGCTCAACCCTCTTGTAGCTTGGCACAGAGCAGTCTGGCTTAACTTAGAGGCAATGTGTAAATTATTTATGCAGCACTTCAAACAGTAATGAAGTGAAAGAATGACACAGGGAAATCCCCACACCAATTTAGAATAATAGAGTCATTTTTAACAAATAAAATAAGACCAGAACAACAAAATTATAGTCAGCAGAACTGAAGATATGATATTTTAAAGTTTTCAGTCAAAATAGCACCAAAAAGCACAAAGCCCACTGTGGATATCTGCCCATGCTGGACCCGGACAAGTTCAGGCCAATTGCGATGGAGTGTGTGCCGGCTATGGAGACCCACTTGGGCCCGCTGAACAAGAGTGCCTTAAAACCTGGTTGTAGAGCATTGCAAGGTCCCACGCCAGGGCTACGCCGTGCAGCCAAAGCGATGCATTGGTTCTCAGGAGCTGCGTAGCTGCGATGCAAGGTCCTCTATTGTCATCGAGGATCCTGTTGACAAGGGCTTGTGATGCAAAGACACTGAGCATGCATTGCACAATCAAGGCGATGTGCCAGTTCTGAAGAGCTGTGGATGCAAGGTCCTGCATCGTCATTGAGGATCCCATCAATGAGGGCTTGCAATGAAAAGTCCGGCGCCGGGGATGAGTCGCACAGTGGAGCCGATGCATCCTTTCCAAAGAGTTGCAAGGCCACGATGCAAGCACCTGCATCGTTGCCAAAGCTGCCATCAACGAGAGATTTGCGGTGCAAGGCCCTGTGTCGGGAAAGCTTTGCCCAGAGGCAGTTTGAATGCAGGCTGCGAGGTCAATGCAAAGTCCTTGCACTGGGAGAACCCTTGAAGCAGACTCAATGAGTCGGTTCCGCTCAGAATTGCACCGCGTGGCATAGGAGATGTGTTGATTCTGCTCGATCCACAGCTGGGGTGGCAGAACTTCAGGTCCACTTCCAAGGGCCCAGGACTGGTGAGGCATCACTTGCCGAGCCGGAATCACAGATGGTACAGTCCAGGTGCAGGGTACAAGGTTGTTGGAGCCTTCTGTCCCTTAGCTTTGAGTAAGGAGGCCAGCCAACTATCACTTGGAGACAATTTGGGGTCCTGGGTTTAACAGATGCAGTTCCAGTCCTTCTCATCCAGCCAAGAGAGCAGCAGGCAGCAGGTCAGCACAGTATAGCAGCAGTCCAGCAGAGTGGCAGTAATTTCAGCAGCATAGCAGTCCTTCTTCCTGGCAGAGTATCCACAGTTCAAGAAGTGTACTGAAGATTTGCTGTCTAGGGTCCAATTTTTATACCAGGGCCTTCCTTTGAATTGGGGAAGCTTCTAGAGGTTTCCCTTTGAATATCACAGGTATCCTGCCTTCCCTGGCTCCAGACTAACTACAGGGGGTATGCAGCCCTTTGTGGTGAGGCGGGAACCAGCCTATTCAAGTGTAAGTATGGCTGTGGCCAGCTCTGCCCTCCCATCCTGCCAGTGATGGCCCATCCAGGCATACCTAAGCTCTGTATTGTGTGTGGCTATTTAGGAGGAATATACTGTTGTTGAGACTCCTGTTATAGAAACAAGACTAATGGATTTAGGCAGCAGCACCACCGAGAGCAGGGGACCGAGTCTGATCCTGCGTTGTGTGACAGCTGTCGTCCTAACCCTTCCAGCCAGCTAGCATCACCTCACCAGTAGCCAAGATTAAAGGTGATTTGTTGCAGCCCTTCTCATGACATCTAGATTTCTCAGGGAAATCATGGTAGAACAGATCTTACTCCTTTCTCTCAGTCACATATGTCTCACACATAAAATGGCAAGAAGAAGCTGGACTAGGTTCAATAGGTTTTATTGAATCAACTGCATTCTGTGTGGAAAGGCATGTATTGCGATTATAAGGAGGATAAAACATAAAAAAGCAAGGCAGTAATAAGGACAGTGAAACATAGGAAAAGTCCCACCATACTGTCACAACAATGGTTCTAGAATCTCTACCTGCACTACTAATATTTTATACAAGAGCATGGCAGTGTAAGCCCTAATCTGCCCAATAGGACTCCTGGAAGGAACTCGTCCCCCATACCTGTGTTTGTAGGTAAAGAAGAGGTATGTTGGTCTACTGAGAGTCCTCCCACATGGAGACAAAGAAGGCAACAGGTCTCTCTAGAAACTGCAAGAACAACATGCAGCATGCAATGGCAACTGGCTGGAATTCCCCTCTATTGTGTAGGGGGCAGGGAGGTGCTTCATAATTAAACATCTGGTGTTCTGAGAAAACTGCCCTGACATGGCAACACATATATTTCTGTGTAAGAGAGTTGGGGACGTGATGAACGCGTTGTGCTGGCAATTACTTGTAAACGTATCACATTCAGCCTTGAGTGAAGCACAGAGTGAAAATTTTGTGCAGAGAAATGAATAACAGAATTCTGTGCAAAAGGACAACTGATACAATAATAAAAACATCTCTAATTAAATGAAGCCTTTGCTAAAATAATAAGAGAAATAAAAATGCTATATATACAAATTGCAGGCCTAAGCTAAAATAATGTGCCAGTGTAATAGCTAAAGTTCCTCATGACAATGCAAAGCACAACTCTCAGCTACACCCAGTCAGGTGACCTGGAGACAGGCTGCAGACACTAAGGGCCTGATTATAACTTTGGAGGAGGGTGTTAATCCGTCCCAAGTGTAATACGGCGGGTGGTATATCCGGCACATTTGGGACGGATTAACACCCTCCTCCAAAGTTGTACTCAGGCCCTAAATGGCTAATGCAGGAAAATGACAACACCCTTGAAATGAATTTCAACCACCTTGCTTCTGCACCTGGACTCTGCACTGTGAGTCTATCCTGCCAAGGGGTGCCCCCCTATTCCTGGACCCTTGAAAGTGGACCTAAGGTGCTTCTCAGTGGAACCGATGCATCTTCTCTGCTGAATGGCACGTCCCAGAACAGAACCGATGTATTTCCTCATGAAGTGCTGCATCTTCATTCAGAACTGACACATCACCGCTGCTGCATAGGCAGGACCCAGCGCAGAAGGCTTGCATTGCTGCTGCGTCCAAAATTTTGGGTTCGAAACATTGCCTTCGGAACTGCCACTGCAAGACGTTTCCCTGGTGCAGGTCCTTGCATCCCTCATTGAAGGCACACTTGACACAAGCTCTATATCACAGCTTCAGTGCTTATCAGAGTTCACGCACCGCTTCAGCTGCACAACACATTCTCAACAGCGGCCTTCGCACTGCAAACCTGTTGGCTGGATCCTCGATGCAGATGCAACAGGACCTCGCACCTCAGCCTTCTTGCATCTCGGAATCAATGCAATGCATTGGTTGTGTGACGCATCTCGGACTAGGATCCACGCAGCGCTCTGTAACCAGGATTAAGGTCCTTTGTTTAGTGGGCCTAACTGGGTCCCTGTGGCTGGGCCGTGTTCCATCGTGATCAGCCTGATCTTCTGACTTTTTCTCAGTCATGCGCGACCAGATATCCCTGTTGGTGCTTTTTGCTAGTAGGTGCTATACTACAGTTTATTCTTTAAAAATGTGTTACTCAAGTTCTACTGATTGGATTTTTGTCATTTTGGTTGTTTTATTTATTAAAGTAAGTTCTGTTTTTCTAACTTGGTGTGGTAACCTTTTTGTGTGGTGTTTTCACTGTTTTACTGTTTGAATTTGTACACAAATAATTTACACATTGCCTTCAAGTTAAGCCAGACTGCTCTGTGTCAAGTTACCAGAGGGTGAGCAAAGGTTAATTTGTGGTTGTGACTGGTCCCACTGTTGCAGGAAGGCTCTGTAAAGCCACTGAATGAGCTTGCCCCACATACATACTGTGTCTAAGGTTAGCAAAACTTTGTATGAGTGCAGCACCACATTCCAGTTGGCAAACAACTGCTGTAAAGAACGCTTAATACATTCACATATCATGAATTGCCTAGGGGAGAGGCCACACTCAGAAACTAAGGTAGCGAAGGTCATGAGCTCCCCATTCTGGAAGAGGGTGAACTGGTGATCCCTGACAGTGGGAGTCATCACCGTGGAGATGCCCGCCTCATGCCAAGTCCGTAGGTGACAGAGCTTTAAGCTGACCTGTGGTTGTCGGGAGGACTACCGAAGGGATAGCCGCAGCAAAAGTGGTGTTCCCTTCCGTCACTTTACCCACCCTAGCCAAACATGCAGTGGCCACCCTAAACAGGCCCGTGGGTTGAGCCGGAAGTAGTGTGGAGGGGCAAAGAGCACAATGCCAGGCCATTCCAGATGTCCCTTGGGACAACCTCTTCTCTTGGAGAGAGCTGACTGCCCACAATCAGGTCATCCATTGCAGCTGAGCTGCCAAGTAACAGTATTGAAAGTCAGGGAGAACAAGCCCCACCTTGCTTCCACCGGCAGTCTCAAAGTGGAAAGCACAACACAGCAGCGACCAGCACTCCACAACAATGTCACACTAGAAGAATCCAAATGAGAAAAAAAGGAGCAAGAAATGAAAAGAGGAAAGTTAACAAAATAATAAGGGAGGCGCGGCAGTACCACCATCTTTGTCAATGCCATCCTCCCAATAACCAACTAAGGCAGAGATCCCCAGAATGCTATCTAGGACCCGAGAGCAAAATTAGCTTTCCCAAGGTTACCTTCTAACAGATCCGCTGATGAGTGATAGAGCTGAATCCCAACATAGCAGAACGTCATATCCTGAAAAGGGTGCGGACTAGACAAATGGAGTGGGAAAATACAGGATTTAGCCCAGTTGACCTGGAGGCCATAAACACCCGCAACAGAGGACAGGTCCACAGAGACATCCCGCAAGGTCAACAGTAAACTGGCTGCATACGATATCATCTGTGTCACCCACCGATTGGAATGCCCTACTCCCCACATACACGCTGACAACAGCTCCATGGACTGTCCAGGGCCTGCCCTAGGGGTGACTTAAAAGGAAGGTTGGGTCTGACAAAAAGTTTATTTTGCCAAGTCGACATGGCAGTTTAAAACTGCACACTCAGGTTGTAATGGCGGACCAGAGACATGTTTAAAGTGGTACCTAAGTGGGTGACACAATCAGTGCTCCAGGCCCATTGATAACATTTATTTACAGGCCCTGGCACATGTATTATCAATTTACTAAAGACTTACAAGTAAATTAAATATGCCAATTGGGTATAAGCCAATTTGACCATGTCTTAGGGAGAGAGCATTTTAGCACTGGTTAGCAGTGGTAAAGTGTGCAGAGTCCTAAAGCCAGCAAAAACAAAGTCAGCAGAACGGAAGGGCTGAAGGCAAAAAAGTGAGGGGGAAGACCACACCAAGGATGCCAGGTCTAACACTGGTCTAATGGGCAAATGGTTCATCATGTGATGGCACAGCTGCTTAACTTCATGCTTTTGGAAATATTTCACAGATGCCAGTTTCATGGAGGGTTGTCACAGTTTGGGGTCCGGAGTGAAGCATGTTATTGACATATGCTGACACATTCTCTAGGAGTGACGTCCTCATAGGACATAATCTTCCTGGACAGAAGTCATAGACCGTGCAGTGTGACAACACTAGAAGAAATAAATGTGTTCCCTTTCGCAGGTCTTGCTTTTAACCCAGTTGCGCTATTACTTTTTTACGTGGCTGCAGTAAATAGCATTCCATTATTTATGGAGGGAATCCCTGGGGAAGGCTTCTTTTTAAAGTGATTTTGTACAGGATTTTGAGAAGAATTTATTGTTGATTGTGCTTAAGAATGTACCAATGAATCAGCATTTCCATCAAAGGACCAACCCCCAATAGCCGCGCGCCCCTTTGCAATGAACATATCACCTTTTATTTTGTCTGGAAAAGTCTACAGGGACAAGTCCTACTATCAATGTGTTAAATTCTCCAGCTGAAATCCATAATTACGTTTGCGGTAACATTAGGGTAACCAGGTGTCCCAGATACTCCTGAAGAGTCATGGCATTTCACCATCTGTCTCACCAAAATTGCAGTACATTTAGCATACGTCCAGGTTTTCAGTAGGTGATGTGGTAGCGTTGGTGAAAACAATATCGCAACTCCCCTCCCAGTAGGGTAAGTATAAAGAAAATGATGTACAAACTGCTCCACAGGTGCAGCCACTACGCTACCAAATTAGTGACTAGATGTATGTGAGAAACTCACACTCAGGCAAGATAATATAAATGCATGTGGAGAACAGCAAGTCCTCATGCTTCAAAACATGAGCTCATTTATTTATAAGATGCAATTCAACATTCCATGAACAGACACAGGAAGCACCTGATACGTGTTTCGGCTATGACAACTTTTTCAAGGCTGTATGTGCAAGTGTGCTGCCAAAGCCTAAATTTGTAGTCGACCATTCACTGGCAAACATCCCAGGGCCCCCCTTCAAGCGTACGTCCAGGTTGGCTGTAACTGAGTCTAATTTTGTACTTGAGTAACCACTTGGAGGGCGTAGTAATGAAAATACATATGGGAAGCCGTGATAAGTCCCCAGGCATCCAGGCAAATGTGAGTTTTCTGTCTCAGGTGGTGTAAAGGTTTTCAGTAGGTTTGACTAGCACAGGGAAGATGTTTTGTGTGTTCCAGTGCTGCATTAAGCAGAAGCTCTTTTTAGAAGTGTGTCATAACCATAGAGCATCGCACGAACAAACATTTAATCATCTCATTTCTATGAAAATGATGAATCTAAGAGAAAGAAATCAAGAAAGTAGTTTGAAATAGCATCACAAAACATAAACTTGAAAGAACTTTGGCTACTGCCTGTAAGTTTTAGTGTATTGTTTGTCTCCCTTAACGTTTTAGCTCTGTTCCCCAGGTTGTTGATGTGTGCTGGACTCTGATTTTACCGATTTTGTTACACAGGGCACTTTACCACTGCTAAACAGTGCTAAAGTGCAAGTGCTCCTTTACATCATGTGTATGTAATTGGCTTATCCATGATTGACATATTTGATTTATTACTAAGTACAGTGCACTAGAGGTGCCCAGGGCCTGTAAATCAAATGCTACTAGTGGGCCTGCAGCACTGATTGTTAAACCCACATAAGTAGCTCTGTAATCATGTCTCAGACCTGCCATTGCAATGTCTGTGTGTGCAGTTTTAACTGTAAAATTCGACTTGGCAAGTGTACCCACTTGCCAAGCCTAAATCTTCCCTTTTCTTACATGTCAGACACCCCTAAGGTAGGCCCTAGGTAGCCCCAAGGGCAGGGTGCAGTGAATGGTTAAGGTAGGACATATAGTAATGTGTTTATATGTCCTGACAGTGAAATATTGCTAAATTCGTTTTTCACTGTTGCAAGGCCTGTCCCTCTCATACGTTAACATGGGGGCTACCTTTAAATCTGATTAAAGTGTAGATTCCCTTTGGGAGCGGATGGACATGTGGAGTTTGGGGTCTCTGAGCTCACAATTTAAAAATACATCTTTTAGTAAAGTTGATTTTGAGATTGTGTGTTTAAAAATGCCACTTTTAGAAAGTGAACATTTTCTTGCTTATACCATTTCTGTGACTCTGCCTGTTTGTGGATTCCCTGTCTGGGTCAGTTTGACACTTGGGCTGGTTGCACCTCACAATAGACAGTGACACAAAGGGAGCTGGTGTGTAGCCTGCATATCCTGATGAGCCATCTGTGCTAGGAGGGAGGAGAAGAGTAGTCACTCACACCTGAAAGGGCTGTGCCTGCCCTCACAAAATGCAGTTTCCAACCCCCTGGTGAGTGTCTGGGGCCTGGCCTAGGCAAGGCAGGATTTCACATTCAAAAGAGACTATACTTTGAAGTAGGCCTACTTCAAAGGAGAAATTGGGTATAAGAAGGGCACCCAAAACCACAGTCTTTAGAAACCCTTCTGGAAACAAGAGGAACCTCTGCCCAGAGAAGAGCTGAAGAGCTGAGGAAGAAGAGCTGCCCTGCCTGTGACTGTGATTTGTGGAGCTATCCTGCAGTTGCTGCTTCTGCCAGAGTAAGAGGGAAAAGACTGGGCTTTGTGTGCCTTCCATCTTGAGAAGAAATCTCCAAGGGCTTGATTTAGAGCTTGCCTCCTGTTGTTTGAAGTCTCAGGGACAGCAAAGACTTCTCTCTGCCAGCACCTGGAGTCTCTGGAAAGACTCCTACTCTGCCCTGTGGTGCCCATCCAGTTCCTGGGACCCTGAAAGGAGAAGCTGGCAGCCTAAAGACAAGGAAATCCACGCACAGAGCGGCGTGCGGGAAAAAGATAGACGCACCTCCGATCTGCGGCTGAAGAAACGAAGCACCGCCGGCTCCGCAGCTGAGAAAACAACACGTGCAGAGAACGCAACCAAAGAATCGACGCACGGAGCAGGAGAAACGATTCTCAGCATCGCTGTCAGAGGCTGGGAGATCACAATTCCCGCTGCAGGGTTTTCGGATCATTGTGCGGCTGGATTCCGACTCAAATATCGCTGTGCGTGGAAAAACAATGCAAGGCCTGCCCAGACCCGAGAGTGCTGACAGGATCGATGCATAGTGTGTGTTTAAAACTACTTAAAGACTCTTTTGGATTTTTAATTGATAACTTGACTTGTTTATTGTGGAATTTTGTCGTTTTGGTCTTGTTTTGTTTAGATAAATATTTCCTATTTTTCTAATCTGGTGTTGCGTCATTTTGTAGTGTTTTAATTAAGTTACTGTATGTGTTGTTACAGATACTTTACACCTAGCACTCTGAAGTTAAGCCTACTGCTCTGCCAAGCTACCAAGAGGGGTAAGCAGGGGTTAGCTGAGGGTGATTCTCTTTTACCCTGATTAGAGTGAGGATCCTTGCTTGAACAAGGGGTAACCTGACTGTCAACCAAAGACGCCATTTCTAACATGTATTTTAAAAATTACTGAACAAAAGTTCCAAAACTATGTCATGTCTTCAAGGGGGAAAAAACCCTTTACAAACGGTCACATGCTTGGATGGCTATTAATACCTATGAAACCAGTGATTGGCAGACTTACCTTTGTAAACTAATTTCAAACCTTTTGAAACATAAAGTGATGATTTATAGGTTTGGGATGTTTCCATCACCGTATTCACGTCCATCTTGGATCGAACCACTGAATAACAAAAACATACATGCCAATAGAGCTGATTCAGTCGGGAAACTCCCAATTTATGCTGCCAAATATTGGCTTTATTTTGGCTTTCCCCCAACAGAAATCATCTCTTCTACAACAGATGTCAATGAAGAAAATACATCCTCACGATTATTTTCTGAAAATCTCCCGCTTTCCTCTTGTAAAATGTTGCCATGTATGCAAAAACTGCAGGCTGTGTAAATATAAAACTGTGAAACAATCCCGTACATCCTGCGTATAGGCCCTTTCTTACTAGAGGAATGGAGAAGGGGACTTGTGAGAGTGGGGAGGGGGTGGCAGCCAACCGGACGGAGCTTTGCCCCTGGGAAGATTGGGGAGTTAGTGCAGTCCAATGACTGCTACTGAGTTTCGGGCTGGGTTTAGACTTCTTTGTAGCCCCCCTATACCCGGCCATTACTTGTGTCAGCCACCATTTTGTCATTAGGTGACACTATGGCTGGTATTTTACGGAAGTGCTTTTTCGTAGTTCTGGTAGGGCTTTTTGGTAGTGTCTGGGAGTATTTTTGTATTGCTTCACTCTTTGTGTTGATCTGTTGTGTGTAAATATGCCCGACAAAGTCTCCCAAGCTCCAGTACCCCGAGGTGAAGTGAAGGTAGGGATCGGTGTGGCGAGCCGCACGGTGTTGTTGAACCGCACAAGCACTGATGCAAGGAGGTGCAGGGTGGCCTTGTCAGTGCAACAGTAGGGTGGGTTTGGAGCAACTCCTGGCACATTAGCAGACCAGTTGGGAGGACAGGTACATCCCCCCAGCACCATATAAATCAGAGGGCATTTGTGAGGCATGACATACAATGGAATGGCATTCAGTGTGAGATGACCAATGTGCGGGGGGTCCGATGGACTTGGAGAATACAAGGCTGGAATATGATGAGGAGAGTCTGGAGAAGGATTGGTGGATGATAAAATGCAGCTGGAAGAGAATAGTTGGTGGCAGTAAGGGACGAGTTACGAGAGGGGAAGGGGATTTTATCAGTTTGTGCATTGTATTTTGCAGGAATCAGGTATCGGTTGAACACGGCTTGGAGGATCCAGTGTGCTGGGAAAAAGGTGAGGCAGCAGGCTCCGGAGCAGGCACTGACCTTGGCGCCAAGTAAGGTATTGGCGGATGAGGTGACATCCTCCAAGATGGTTTTAATTGGTGTGGATAAGAGAGAGGTTCTGGATAGTGGAGAGAGTGGGCTGAGGAAGGGCCTTTACGTAAAATATACAGGGGTGGGCAGAGGAAATCAGCGAAAAGGCTAAAAAGGACTTGGTGGGGCAAAGGATCAGGAAGCAGGGAGTTGGACACTTTAAGGTGGCATGAAAGGGGCAATAGGTGCCAGTCGACAGTGAGCACTTATGCAGGAAAGAGTGCCGGCGGAGGCACAGGGGAGGGGAAAGCGGAAGGTAAAATGGATGGGCTAGAAAGCAAGGACCTGAAGATAAAAAAGCTGCCGGATATGGGGGTGTCCAAGTGTTTGGGCCCACACTTAATGCTCACCACCAAAGAAAAATGATGGAAGTGTGAATATGTGGATATGCTCAAACTTAAACAGTGAACTGCGCGCAAAAGAGGGGGGGTCAAAGGAATAAGAATATGAGCTCCCAAGAGGCCTAAAGTGCCTTTGACTATAGGAAATTGGACAGTGGCCTTTTTAATCTACACCAGTGTTTATTGTGAAAAGTACCCAGAGAGGTGTGTTGAGATGTTTAAGTACATGGATATCATAAGGAAGGTGCAGATTAATTATGAGGGCTATGTGTGGGCCCAATATGATGATGAGTTCCAGGTGCGCATGGAACTGGATCCTGAGATGCAGTGGGGGGAGCTCGATTCTGATTTATGGCAACATACGATGGGGGCCACTCAAATTTGGGAAGACGAGATTTACAGCAAGTTGTCTGCTGATAGTCTATCAGCCCCATCTGGGGAGGGGTGGGGGCCACAAGTAAGTGGCAAAGTAGTTAGTTGGGGGATTGTTGGGACTTCAATAAAGGCTTGTGAACGAGGGAATACTGCAAATTCAGTCATGAGTGTTCCAAATACTCAGGGAAACATGCCTTTGTCCATTTTTACAGGGCGCGGGGACGAACAGGTACATACACAGGACAGTGGCAGCAACAACACAGAAGCACAGGTACTCATCAGGACACACAAGTGTCAGGTTTCTAGGGAGGTGGGGGGGCTAATGGATCTGGGGCAAAGGCTCATACACCAATTAAATTGGACAGCTTGGATTTCTGGCTGCAATATATGATCACAAAGAGGACGCAGGGTTTCTGAGGGGAGTGTTTCACAAAGGATTCAGACTGGGATTCAAGGGCCAGAGGCTGAGTAGATAGGCTAAGAATTTGAAATCAGTGAGTTTGCACAGACAAGTGATGAGGGATAAGTTGCTTAAAGAAATCCAAGAGGGCAGGATGGCTCGGCCCTTTAGCGAGTAGCCCATGCCTAATTTTCTAGTGTCCCCACTTGGTGTTGTTCCCATGAAAGAAAATGGCAGTTCAGGCTCATACAGCATTTATCATGGCCTGAGGGATCCTTGGTGAATTACTTTAATCCAGAGGATCAATTCTTGGTGACTTCCACTTCGGTGGATGTAGCACTTTCCTTAGTAGAGAAGGCGGGAAAAGGGGCGCTCATGGCAAAAAGTGACATCAAGTCAGCTTTTCGGTTGCTGCCAGTACACTCAGAGTTTCAGCTGTTGGGCATACAGTCTGAAGGGAACTGGTACATGGACAAGACCCCACCCATGGGCTGTTCTATGTCTTGTGCCCTTTTTGAGCATTTTAGTACGTTTTTACAGTGGCTTTTCTCTTGATACATGGGTCACGTAGGAGTGACACGCTACTTGGATAATATCTTCTTTGTGGATAACCCTAGTTCCACGGATTGCAGTAGCAGCTAGTAAGCTCTCAGGAGCTCATGGGGGATCTTGGGGTACCGTTGCCACCTGAAAAGACAGTAGGACCCAGTATGGTCCTGTCTTTCTTAGGTATTGAGGTTGATTCCATGGCCATGAAGGAACTCCTTCCAGCAGATAAAAATGGACAATGCATTTGCTTTTGGATTCCATTTTGCCTAAGACCCAAATGCCTGTTTTGGAAGTGGCCCTTTCTGCAGGGTTATCCCCAAACTTTTTGCCTTTCATCCTCCTATTATTCTGACCCTCTTTTTGTTGGCTTAAGGACTCTAGGCACTTTACCTCTTCTAACCAGTGCTAAAGTGCATGCTCTCTCTCTCCCCTGAAACTTGGTACAATTGGTTTACAGCTGTTTGGCTTACTTAATTTACCTATAAGTCCCTGTAAAGTGGTATACAATATACCCAGGGCCTGTAAGCTAAATGCTACTAGTGGGCCTGCATCATAGACTGCGCCATCCACAAAAGCAAAAGTAGCCTTTCAAACTTGCCTCAGGCCTGCCACTGCAGTGCCTACATGCGCAGTTTACTGCCACACCAACTTGGCAAGTCAAACTACTTGCCAAGGCCTGAACTGCCTTTTTACTACACCTAAGTCACCCCTAAGGTAGGCCCTATAATGCACTATGGGCAGGGTGCTGTGTATGTAAAATGTAGAACATAAATGTTTGGTGTTACATGCCATAGTAGTGACAAACAGCCTATCTCGTTTTTTACTGCTGTGAGTGCTTCTCCTCTCACAGGTTTGCATTGAGAATTCCATTGTATATGGCTATGTGATTATTTCTGATGTGTAAGGAATAGCGTGGGCATGTTTGGTACGGTAGTGAGAGACTCCTTACTGGTGTAGGTGGATTTCACACCACTATTTTAGAAATGCCACTTTTAGAAAGTGGGCATTTCTCTGGGCTTATAACTCTACTGCTTTGCAGCCTGATTCCATCCCACATCTGGTGCAGAGTGACAGCTCCACTTGGTGCATACTTTCCAGACATCCATCACACAGGGGGGCGGGGTGTGACAAAAGAAGCATCTGAATACAGATAGTCATCCTGGGATGGGGAAAGGGAGGGTTGTTCACACCTGACATGAAGTTCATTGTTGGGCGAAGGTATGTCCCTGGGGAGAAAGGGGTTGAGATGGAAGCGCCGGACTCCTCGCTGTGTGCATCCACTTGGGGCCGGGTTGAGTACAGTTCACCTCATGCACCCTGTTACGTGCACTTGCTGCAATTGGATGTCAAGCTGCCCACATTGCACCCCCTCAGGCTTGTGCACTTTCAGGCCCTGAGTATTTTGGACCATTTCTTACCGGTCCCAAGGGGCCGTGGTCATCCAGACACTGTGTGCTCGAATGGTGGGGCTTCACTCCATACTGATCCAGAGAAGACCTCAACGAAGTCCCCATTAGTTCAGTCCCGTAATTCCCCTATAAGAAGCACTGCATGTTTTGGAGCCTATGCTCATACCAGCTGACCACCTTTTTCACCAGAGCTCATATGGATTACCGTAACCCCACTAATAGAGGTACAGGGGTTCCTTTGCCTACATGGGCTTACTGTTGTGGATGAAACCACGCTGATATTTCGTGATTGTGGTGTTTGTGAGGACCTTTCCCGATGTATGTGGTTTATCCACCCTAGCTGTTGCATACCACACCGTGCCTATTTTCATTCCTGCATGTAATTATGTTCATGGGACTCCCGGTAGTACCACATAACATATTCTAGGAGTGCAGAGGCACTGTATCTAGGTATTCCCTGCATGGGTATCTGAGCTATCCTAGACATTCTTATACTACTTCCCAGGTATTCGCTGTGGCATGTCATCTTGCATTTGGTATCCGGCTATAGGATTTGGATGATATGCACAGTGATTAGGTGTCCTGGGTCCATGCTATAATCTGTTGCATTACCTACCCTAATGTTTCCTAAAGTATGTTGTTTTATGCCTTGCACTGTTATGATAAAGGGTACTATTGCGGGAGTGGTGTAGTGTGCGCAGTATTCCTAATTCATGCAGTTTCTGCATATGTTTTATGTACAATATATGACATATTTTTATAACCACATGTGGAGTCTCTCTTGTGGTGTACGTATTGTGTTACTCGTTTGAGTGTCTTGTGTAGAGCTTTACACATTGTCCTTGGGGATAAGTCTAACTGGTCTGTGCAAAGCTACCAGGGAGTGAGCACAGGTTATCTCTTTATCTTTCATGTGTAACTGCCTTGCCCTGACTAGAGTTGTGGGTTCTGCCTGGCTGACGTGCATCCCCTAGCCAACCAGATACCCCATTTCTAACAGCCAGTAAAAGAGATACAGGCATCGCTAGGTCATTTGAACTTCACTTGCAGAGTAGTAACAGCAGGGAGGACTTTCTCTAGGCATATGGGCCTATCCATCTCCATTTTATCTTTAATGCATCGCCATGTACGGCTGTCAACTGGAGTGTGTGTGATCTATGCATGTGGCGTTTGTTTGTGGACTCATTTGATGGGGTGCCACTGATGGCACCCATTGACATGGAATGGGATGCACAGATCTCAGATGCTGCAGGGGAGGGGGATGGTCTCTATTGGCGGGGAAAGTGGTGTGCAGAGGAAAGGCCTCAGGAGTGGAGGGGGGGGTCTTTAACTTTTTGGAGTTATTTCCTCTAGTAGTGGCAGTAACCCTTTGGGGGTCGTGGTTGGCACAAAGGAGGGTGCGGTTTTAAATTGACAACATGGCTGTGGTACAGGTAGTGAACCATCAGTCTGCAAGAGATTCTCAGGTGCTGAAGCTACTGCAGGTTTTTGCTTTGAGGTGCCTAAAGGCCGATATTATGTTTAAGGCGAAGCATGTTCAGGGGTGAGCAATGACACTGTGGATGCCTTGTCTTCACAGTGGGGGAGATTCCATGGGCTGGCCAAGGACACTGACAGGGACAGGACTTGGATGCCGTAGGAGCTGTGGACAGTAGGTGACAGCGGATGCTCCAGTTGGTGATAGGATTGTTGGCAGTGTGTATTAGGAGGCCTTATACCCAGGTATGGAAGGGATTTTAAGGCACAGAGCTGTGAAGAAGGCAGAGGTCTGGGTCAGGACTGAGGATGAAACACAGTTCATTTTGTCACAAATTGAGAAAGCAATGTCAAGGGTCACGGTATCAGGGAAACTGGGGGGCATCGCTTTTAGTGGGAAGCTTTTAGGGGTTACGCACCTTCAGCAGGTGAGCTGGGGAGAAGGATGTTGGAAGGTTGGGCCAGGGAAGGAGAGGGCTGGGGACCAAGAAGAAGGACATTGACTTTGGTTTTGTTTTGTGATGGGCTTCTCTGCCTACCTGTTATATGCAAGGGACAGGACGAATCTCTGTTGTTTTCTACATTGATGAAGTGGATGTTTTTTTGAGCTTTTTGTGTTTCAGAGCTTCTAAGTGGTAGGGAGAATAGGGGATTGCTGTGGGAAAAGGTGCAGTGTTCACGTTCGGGTCTGGTAGTCTGGCTGTGCAGGCCCAAAACAAATCAGAAGGGTAAGGGTAGGTCAGTTCTACTTCAGAAGTATCCATTTGCCAGATTCTACCCGGTGACGTGGGGCTTCTCTTTATGGGAGAGCTCCTCGGCCTCTTTAGAAACAGTTTTCCTACACAGAGATAGGAAAGAAGTAACAGCATTCCAGGTTTGAGCAGTCCTGCAAAAGACTCTCACTCATCTGGAAATTGATGCATAAGGCTACGGAATGCATTCCTTTAGGATAGGAATTGTCACGGTTTACACTGGGCTTACCGTCAAAGTTGATGAGAGTTGGGGAACGACCCCGGTTCCGGCAGGTTCTGCTCTGGCCGAGGTAGGGGCGACCCCTTCCGGTAGCCACGGTGCTGTTTGACAATAGCAAGCCACTACAGTCCGTGCCCTCCAGAAGGAGTCCCAGAGGAAAAACCCCAAAAGGGTAAAAAAAACTCTAACAGGAACTCCCTGAAACAGAAGGAGGACACAAGGACGTTAGAACTGAAGATCCGAGAGAACAGGAATACTGGAGACGAAAGACAGGTCAAGAATAACTGGCTCCACAAGAGGAAACCAGCCGGAGCGTGACTACCACCAAAGGAGTGTTGCAACGCAATGAGAAAGAAGCTAACGTCCCCTTATATACCCATAGACAGGAAGTGAAAAACAGGAAGTAGAAATACCACCATCTTGGATTGGGGAAAAGGTCATGTTTAATGATAGGGAACATGTGCCTAGAAAAGGAAAACAATGCATGCAGGGAAGAGAGGATGTTGAACAGCATGCTGGGAAAGGAGGAAGCATGCATAAAAAGAAATCATATGCAAACAATCAGCTTTTGCCCTTGTGACCGGTAAGTAAGGGACAAGAGGGTTTCTACATGTAAATGTATCTGTAAATGCCCCCAGAATGTCAAGCGCACCAAATGCGCTATACGCGGCAGACTCGAGACCCAACTCTGAGTCTCTTCCCCTGCTGCGTCTGCCCCCGATGTGCCAAACAAAAGAAGGGAGCGCGGCGGGTGCCGCGACCCCTGACCTGAGTCGCGGCCTCCCCCGCGGCTTGCCTGCGGGCCGCGGTGTTTAGCGAGTGCCGCGCGGCGGCGGCCCGTGCTTGCGGCCGCGGCCCGACAGTAGGTCCCCTCCCCGAAGCCCCAGGTTTGTGAGGGAAAAGCCGGAAAAAGCAACGGACCAAAAGAGGGGCATGAACCGAATGAGCATCTTCCCAGGAACAGTCACTCATAGGATAGCCCTTCCAATGAATAAGATATTGGAGGCGTCCATGGAAAAACCGAGAGTCACAGTTTTCCTGGACCTCGTACTCGGGCACATTATCAATCAACAGAGGGGGAGGACAGGAGAATTGTCTGTGAAAAGGATCAGGAAGGTAAGGTTTGAGTTGAGAGACATGGAACACAGGGTGTATCTTCCAAGTCTGGGGCAGGCGAAGACGCACAGACACTGGGTTAATCTTTTTGAGAATCAGGAATGGACCATAATAACGGGGTTTAAATTTGTTCTGAGTAAGTCGGAGAGGTAGAAATCTAGAGGAAAGCCAAACTTTATCATGGACCTGATAGTGCGGAGCCTCACAACGTCTCTTATCAGCCATCTTTTTCATACGTGACTTAGTAGCCACAAGGTTGGAATGGATAATACGTTGGACACCCCGTAGCTGTCGAACATAGGAGGAGATGGCAGGAAGATTGGAAGTATCCTTCAGGGGAGTTGGGAAAGCCTTAGGATGGAAACCGTAAGAGCCATAGAAAGGGGAGACTTTAAAGGCACTGTGTATTGAGTTGTTTTAGGAAAATTCTGCAAGTGGTAAATAGGTAGACCAATTACTCTGCGTAGCATTGCAGAAGCTACGTAAATATTGTTCGAGGCCTTGATTTAGTCGTTCCGTCTGTCCATTAGTTTGAGGATGGAACCCTGATGATAAGGCCACTTCGATTCCCAAGGTCTTACAGAATTGTTTCCAGAATCGGGAGATATATTGAGGACCCCTATCCGATATAATGACCTGAGGTAATCGATGAAGTCGAAATACTTCTTGTGTAAAGATTTGACTTAATTCCTTTGCCGTTGGTAACTTTCCTAAGGCCGTGAAATGAGCCATTTTAGTGAAGGAGTCCACGGTTACCATAATTACTTGATTTCCCACTGAAGAGGGTAAAGAGCACATGAAATCCGTAGAGATAGTGTGCCATGGACCTGGGGGAACTGGTAATGGGCGAAGTAATCCTACTGATTTAGTACGGGGTGTCTTGGATTGAGCACATATAGGACAGGATGATACATAATCTTCAGTATCTGTCTTGAGAGTTGGCCACCAGAAGGAGCGAAGCAGAAGTTCTTGGGTAGCTTTCATTCCTCGATGACCTGCGATGGGGGAATCATGGCACATACGTAAGGCTTCAGTCTGTACTAGTTTAGTGGGTAAGAACAGGGCCTTATCATGGTAATAATACCCTTGATCTATATGAAGTTGCGGACGCAACTTATTCAGCTCTGTATCTTCTAGACAGGCATATTCGGACGTGACTTGGTCTAAAAAAGTCTGTACTAAACCAATGATTTTGTTATTGTCAAATAGGTTCTGTACAGGGGAATCGCTACACTCAGGATAACGTTGAGACAAGGCATCAGCCAGGATGTTCTGAGAACCAGGGATGTATGTGATATAAAAGTCATATTGGCTGAAAAAGAAAGCCGATCGAGCCTGACGGCTATTCTGACATTGAAAATTTCTCAGGCATTGTAGATTTCTGTGGTCTGTCCGGGCTTCAAAGGGTTCTTTCGAGCCCATCAGAAAGTGTCTCCATTCTGTGCACGCGGTCTTCAAGGCGAGTAGTTCACGTTCTAGCACGGAATAGTTCTTCTCTGAATCGGATAAAATGTGTGACAGGTAGAATACAGGGTGTTCTAAATCATCATCGTCTTGTTTTTGCAGTAAGGCAGCCCCAATGGCTCTTTCTGAGGCGTCTGCGACAACAATGAATTGTTTGCTGGTGTCTGGGTGTCGTAGAATAGGAGCTTGAATAAAGGCTTTCTTTAAGTCTTGAAAGGCTAACTCTGCGTCTTGTGTCCAACAGAAGCCCTTTTTTAGATGGTCTTTTTTAAGGGTTTGAGTAATGTAACTGGTTCTCTGGGCAAAGTCTGCTATAAATTGTCGATAGAAATTTGCAAATCCCAAAAAACACTGAGTCTCTTTGATGGAAGAGGGAGATGGCCAATCTAATATAGCTTGCACCTTGTCTGAATCCATGGCGACCCCAGTTTGGTTGATGCAATATCCCAAATATTTTACCTCTGTCTGATCAAACTCGCACTTCTCAGGTTTGCAAAATAAATGATGTTGTCTGAGTCTCTCTAGAACTTGGAGAACATGTTTAGAGTGTTGCTCTGGGTGGACAGAAAATATTAAAATGTCATCGAGATAAACAACCACTGTTTGTTGTAAAAGGTCGGAAAAAATAGAGTCCATGAACCTTTGGAAAATGGAAGGGGCATTGGTGAGTCCGAATGGCATTACTCGATATTCGTAGTGACCGAAAGGTGTTCTAAAGGCGGTCTTCCACTCATCCCCTTCTTTGATCCTTAAAAGATGGTATGCTCCTCTAAGATCCAGCTTGGTGAATCTCTTTGCCCCTCTGACCGCTTCCAGGATGTCCTTAATAAGGGGTAACGGGTACCGATCCTTAATAGTGATCTTGTTCAATCCTCTGAAATCAATACAGGGACGCAAATCTCTCGTCTTCTTAGGCACAAAGAAGTGAGGAGCCCCTGCAGGTGAAGAGGAGGAAGCAATCAATCCGCTCTGTATGTTCTCATCAAGGTATTCCTTAAGAATCTGCTTCTCGGGTTCTGTTAGAGAGTACATTCGCCCAAAAGGAACCACTGTATCTGGTTCTAAAGGAATGGCGCAATTGTATTCTCTATGGGGTGGCAGTTCAGGTTTTTCTGGTTTCTGGAATACATCGGCATATTCTTGATAATGACTGGGTACTCCCTGTAGGACGTTAATAGAACATCCCACCTTAGGGGGTGCTGCTAAAAGACCTTTTGGGGACCAATAATCACCTGCTACTGTAGCAGTGGTGTTGGCAGAAGTGAGAGGATAAAGAAATAGTTCTTGTTTCCCAGTTGATGTAAGGGTTGTGCCGTGTGAGACATGGGATTCCCAGGATCAGGACGTGATGTGGTGATGAAATTAAATCAACCAAAAGATTTTCTTGGTGTTTCCCAAATTGGAGACAGAAAGTAGGGGTGGTATACTGTACGGGTCCTGAGGCCAAGAGTGATCCATCCACCGTGTGGACTTGTTCTGGTACTTCCTTAGGTATTTGTGCTATCTGTCGTTCTTTTGCCCATGCTTCATCTAAGTAGATACCACTGGCTCCGCAGTCCAATAGGGCAAGAGTTCTTTCTTCCCGGCCATCAGTTAAGTGAAGGATAACTGGTAAAAGGAAAAGAGCAGTCCCTTCCTCCCTGGAAGAACAAATGGAAGGTATTTCACAATATCCCGTCCTCACCCTTCTCACTTAGGACGGGAGTTGGCGTTTCCCAAAGGCTTGGCTGGACGAACGGGGCAGGTGCGAATTAGGTGACCAGCTGCACCACAATACAGACAAAGTCCCTTCCTTCTTCTGTGTTCTCGTTCACTAGCTGATAAAGGTCCTCGAGCCGTATCGATTTGCATCGGCCCTTCCTCGGTAGCCACCTTAGGTTCAGGACAGACTTCTTCGGTACGATGAGGGAAGGTGCGAGACGTCACTGAGTGTGATGGCAAACGACTCTTCTTTTTCTCCATTCTTCGCTCATTCAACCGATATTCTATCGTCAGGGTCTGATCCATCGACCCTTTAAGGTTCTCTATTCTAGCAGAGTGCACCAGTTCATCCTTAATGTCCTCTCTGAGACCCCTGCGGAACAGAGTCACCAAGGTACGTTCCACCCAGGACGTTTCTGCTGCCAATTGTCTGAAACGGGTGATGTATTGTAGTACATCTTGATTTCCTTGTTGGATATCGCAGAGAGCTTCTTCTGCTGAAGACTCGAGTCCAGGGCGCTCAAACATCTGTTTAAAGGTAGTGACAAAGTTGGAATAATTAGACAGGCAGGGGTCATTTCTTGTCACTAAAGGAGTGGCCCACGCCAAGGCTGTCCCAGATAGGGCGCTAATCAAATACCCCACCTTGGTCTTGTCTTGCACAAATTGTGAGGGGCGAAACGCGAAATAAACCGTCAAAGCATCCAGGAATTCTCTATGTTTGTTAGGATCCCCGGAGAAACGAGGTGTAGTGGCAGATACCGAAGGAACATCAGTGGTCCTGGATGCAAAGGCTTGTCGATAGACGGTGTTTTCAGTACGTAGCTGTTGGAGTTCTTGAGCCTGTTGTTGTATAGTCATGAGCAGGGTCTGGCTGGTGGGTTCTGTGTTCACCACTGGATTATCCATGGTTCCGGACTGCAACTGGATTTTTGGGCGTTGCAATCTGTCATGGTTTACACTGGGCTTACCGTCGAAGTTGATGAGAGTTGGGGAATGACCCCGGTTCCGGCAGGTTCTGCTATGGCCGAGGTAGGGGCGACCCCTTCCGGTAGCCACGGTGCTGTTTGACAATAGCAAGCCACTACAGTCCGTGCCCTCCAGAAGGAGTCCCAGAGGAAAAACCCCAAAAGGGTAAAAAACCTCTAACAGGAACTCCCTGAAACAGAAGGAGGACACAAGGACGTTAGAACTGAAGATCCGAGAGAACAGGAATACTGGAGACGAAAGACAGGTCAAGAATAACTGGCTCCACAAGAGGAAACCAGCCGGAGCGTGACTACCACCAAAGGAGTGTTGCAACGCAATGAGAAAGAAGCTAAAGTCCCCTTATATACCCATAGACAGGAAGTGAAAAAAAGGAAGTAGAAATACCACCATCTTGGATTGGGGAAAAGGTCATGTTTAATGATAGGGAACATGTGCCTAGAAAAGGAAAACAATGCATGCAGGGAAGAGAGGATGTTGAACAGCATGCTGGGAAAGGAGGAAGCATGCATAAAAAGAAATCATGTGCAAACAATCGGCTTTTGCCCTTGTGACCGGTAAGTAATGGACAAGAGGGTTTCTACATGTAAATGTATCTGTAAATGCCCCCAGAATGTCAAGCGCACCAAATGCGCTATACGCGGCAGGCTCGAGACCCAACTCTGAGTCTCTTCCCCTGCCGCGTCTGCCCCCGATGTTCCAAACAAAAGAAGGGAGCGCGGCGAGTGCCGCGAACCCTGACCTGAGTCGCGGCCTCCCCCGCGGCCCACCTGCAAGCCGCGGCTTCCCCCGCGGCTTGCCTGCGGGCCGAGGTGTTTAGCGAGTGCCGTGCCACGCCGCGGCGGCCCGTGCTTGCGGCCGCGGCGCGACAGGAATGGCCTCGGAAGCAGGCAGGAGGGGCTGGAGTTGGGGGAATTTCATGGGTCTGGTCAGGTGGTCTTCTGAATGTTTTGGGCCCTATGTATGGGGGGGTGCGGAGCCATTTCCATATTCTCACTTGCCTTTGCTGTGTTTCAGGTTCAGTTCCCAGCCTGTACGCCGTGGGTTTATCTATTTGGATTATGGGTCACTCTTTCATAAAATGGACTGAGAGGCAAGCGTGCCAGGGGACTCATGGAGCGGACCTGGGACTGGACCCCTACCTTTTCAGTGTGTATTGATATGGTAGGTCGAGGAATGCATTAGAAAGATTTGTTGTCCTGCCTTAACAAGCTTTTGGTTGGAGGGAAGTGTCCGGATGCACTAGTATTACATGTTGGTAATGGTCATGGAGAAGGGGTTAGCTCGGACGAGTGCCATGAAGGAGGATTTAAAGGAGATGAAGTGGCAGTGGTCGAGGTGACATGTCCTTTGGAAAGAGTTCATTCCTCAGAGAGCATGGCGGGGAGCTATCAAACCAGCAGCCAAAGTTCAATCTAGAAGGAAAATTAACAAGGAAATGATGGCCTTCTGTAGGGATTTTGGCATTGGTAGTATTGAGCATGCGGACCTGTGGTATGACCATGTTGACTTTATCGGGGGACGGAGTTCACTTGTCTTATTACGGTATGGAGTTATACTTATTGCAATTTAGAGAGGTGTTGGCATCCACGTTGAGGGTGCATCTTTGAGCTGCAGGGGGCAGAAAAAGTTCAGTTAGGGGCTTTTCCTGGGTGGTGATTGGCTGTCAAGTTGCTATGATAGTCTTTGCAAAGTTTATTGTTGTTTACAGCGGTGAGTCAGACTGAAAGGTAACGGGTGGACAGGCTCACTTCTGGACGAGACAGGAAGTCTAAGCTTCATTAGGAGGTTAAGTTAGTTAAAGGCTAGTTGCAGTAGAATTATAGGGGAGGTTAAAGGTCTCAATTGCTAAAGATCAGCCCAGGTAGAGGGAGAGACTTGAAGGTTTATGTTTTGAAGGTAGAGGGCCAGTTAGGGGTGGAGGGTAATTTAACATAGGTGAACATATATGTATAGTGAGGTTTTAGTTTTGTAAGGCAAAAGGCCCAAGGTTTATATGTGACGTGCACCTGTTTCAATAAAACAGCCTTTTTCACACAAAGCTGGTGTCAGTGGTTTGTGGTACACCACCTACCCCCCAAGCTTGTTTTGAGAGTTAGTCAACCAAATGGGAGTCCATGCTTGTTGACATACACTGATTCCATGTTTAAACAGAGAGAACACTCAAACACAAAATTTATGCCACAAGAGGAAAGGAGCTTTAAGAAAAGTGACTTATTGTTCTTGCACTTTATCAATGAAATGTATGTATGTATGTAGTGGTATTTATAAAGTGCATTCCGGCTCAAAAGAGCATCGAATCGCTAACAGTAGGTGAGTGGTGCAAAGCTGAAGAAGGGAAAGGAGAAACAAAGAACATATGCCAGTGACTAGCGCGGGAAGAGCCAGGTTTTAACCAATTTCCTGAAGCCCAAATATCTAGGTTCCTACCTGATGTTCAGGGGGAGCGAGTTCTAGCACTTAGCCGCAGCCACAGTGAAGGCTTTATCACCCCTTTTAACTTTGTTGGTTCGAGGAATCTGAATTTTGTAAGCCCCAAGTGACCTAAGATGATGCTTCGGTCTATATCAGCAAAGGTTAGAGACCAGGTATTGGGAGCCAAAGCCATAAACAGCTTTGTGGGTCAAGCAGAGCGTTTTGAAGACACTGCGCTGAGCTACCGGGAGCCAGTGCAATTGATTGAGGCTGTCGCTAGCAGAGCAAGGAAGACTGAGGACAGATCTAGCAGACGTGTTCTGAATCAGCTATAGCTTATTCAAGGAAACTCTATCCAGGTTAAGTAATAGAGCATTACAATAGTCCATTTTAGACATGACCAAGGCTAGAGTAACTGTAATTTTCCATTCCCTAAGACTTTTCTTAGCATTTTTAACGCCCACAGGCACATTTTTACAGTAAGATTCACCTGTTTTTTTAAAGATAGGTGATCATCAAAGATGATTCCTAGGTTCCTGCTGGCAGTAGTAGGGACCGGGAGGGTGCCACAGTCTGTCAGCCACCACTGTGTCTTCCACTGGGCCTTACCGGGTCCGAAACAAAGAATTTCGGTTTTGGCGCCGTTAAGTTTAAGCCAGTTAGTCTTCATTTAGTTATTAACTGCCTGCATGCAGTTATTAAAAACGATCAGCCACTTCCTCCCAGTTCTTGTTAACTGGAATAATCAACTGTATGTCATCTGCATAAGAAGTGTGAGAGAAACCAAATGACCGAATCAGGTTGGCCAGCGGGGCGACAAACACGTTAAACAAAGTGGGGCTCAATGACGAGCCCTGAGGGACCCCGCAAGGTAACAGGTAGGCCGTGGATCTAAAGTCGCCACAGCTAACTGAAATCAATCTATTGGTCAGGAAGGACTCTAATAGCTTAAGAGCCTGCTGTCTAATACCTACTTGGTAAAGGCGAGCTAGCAAGATTTGAGGTGAGATAGTGTCAAAGGCTGCGGACAGGTCTAATAAAATTAAGAACGCACCTTGACCTTCATCGACCATTCTCCGGCTAGAATCCGGAGACGAGATTAGAGCAGACTCTGTGCTGTGTGCCTTTTTAAAGCCATGTTGGGAAGGATCTAAGTCTCCCTCCACCATTAAATATTTTACTAGATCCTTGTTGATATATTTTTCAAAGATCTTAGCCAGAAAAGGGAGGAGCGCGATTGGACGAAGGTTGTTTAGGTCCTGGTTCTCTCCATTTTGCTTTTTTTCAGGGGGATAACTATGGTCTTCTTCCAGGAAGCTGGATAGACCCCGGAGATAGGAACTAAGGCTTGAGAAAAAAAGTTCAGGGCCAGTTGAAAAATGGAGGGGGGGGGGCAGGGGTCCAAGGGAGAGCCTGATTGAATTTCAGAGATCAGCTTTTTAATGCTGTCTTGAGATGGGGATTGAAAGTTGGATAGGGTCAGGTGCCAATCATTAGAATCCGTATAAGTCATGGAAGAATGGTCCACAGTGTCCTCATCAGGAGGGAAATTGGCATGGATTTGTAGGATTTTATTTTCAAAGTGCCTCGCTACTTTGCTACAAAGATCTTGAGAATTTTCCAGCTCAGATGGCATAGAAGGGGAAGACAACGCCTTAATTACTTTTAAAAATAAACATTTATGTAAATATTGTGTTTGTAGCATCTCCTGATCTTAAAACTTTGGCTGACATTAATAACCTCCTCACCTTCAAATGAACTGACACATTTAGCCCTGTTTTAAAAGATGTGTTCAGGTAAGGTTAGGAAATAATCCATGCATCTGCCATCGCTGACAGAGCATCGAAACAAATTGACAATCACCTGTCAACATTTGTACTATAAAGTATTTTTTTATCTTGTGTAGATTTTAGTGGTCAAATTATAGACCTACTAGCAGTGCTTCAAATGGAAATACTGAAGTGCAGGTACTCTCTATTTAGAATACCTGTTTGTTTCTGAGTCCTGCCGGTACTCCTCATTTGTAATGTATTGCAGCACTGCTGAGAAGTGACGGTACTCTCCCTTTCAAGTTAAAGAAGTGCAGGTACCTGCCCAATTAACCGGTTCTGTGCCCAGGACGTAATGGTTACGTCCTGGAGCACAGTGCTGCTGTGCCCAGGACTTAACCACTACGTCCTGGTCACAGAACCTAGAGGGGTTCCCCCCCCCACCCCCCCAAGTCAGGGATGGAAGGGGAAGCCCTTCCCCTTCCACCCTGACCTCCCCCCCTGTGACGTCAGCGCGCGAGCGCGCGCTGGTTTGTCACAGGGCCTCCCCCATCGCGCTGGAAGCTCAGCTTCCAGCGCGATCAAAAGAGAAATGCTCAGCATTTCTCTTTCAATCACGTGGGGGAGGCCCGGAGAGGCTTCAAAGGGAAGGAAATTTATTTCCTTCCCTTTGAAGTCCCTCCCAGCGTTTCAAAAGCCGGATTGCTTGCAATCCGGCTTTTGAAACCCCACTAGACACCAGGGATTTTTTTTTGGTGGGGGGTAAATGGACATAAGGGAGCGACCCCTTGGGCAAGGGTCGCCCCCAAAGGGGGCATTTTTTTGGGAAGGCCTTTTCTGCCCCCTCTAGGGGCAGATCGGCCTATTATTAGGCCGATCTGTCCCCAGGGGGGGCAGAAACCTCTAGGCACCAGGGATCATTTTTTTTTTTTCTTTTTTTTTTTTTGGTTCTTTTTTAGGTGGGGAGCGACCCCTTAGGCAAGGGTCGCTCCCCTAGGGGGCAAATTATATTTAGGCCATTTCTGCCCCCCTTGGGGGCAGATTGGCCTATTTTGATGAGGCCAATCTGCCCCCAAGGGGGGCAGAAACCACTAGACACCAGGTTGTTTTTTTTGTTTTCGTGAATTTCACGCAAGGGGAGCGACCCCTTAGGCAAGGGTCGCTCCCCTGGGGGGGGGGGAAGTATTTTAGACCATTTCTGCCCCCCTGTGGGGTAGATCAGCCTATTTTGATTAGGCCGATCTGCCCCCAAGGGGGGCAGAAAACACTAGGCACCGAAGATTTTTTTGTTTTACAGATGGGGAGCGACCCCTTGGACAAGGGTCGCTCCCCTGGAGGGGAAAATTGTATTTCGGCCATTTCTGCCCCCTTTGGGGGCAGATCGGCCGATTTTTGCTACGCCAATCTGCCCCCCAAACCACTAGGCACCGGGGCCTATTGTTATTAGGCCAATCTGCCCCCAGGGGGGGCAGAAACCAATAGGCACCAGGGCACATTTTTTTTTGTTTGTTTTTTTAGAGATGGGGAGCGACCCATTAGGCAAGGGTCGCTCCCCTGGGGGGCAAATTGTATTTAGACTATTTCTGCCCCCCTTGGGGGCAGATTGGCCGATTTTGGGTCAATCTGCCCCCAAGGGGGCAGAAACCACTAGGCACCTGGGATTTTTTTTTTGGTGCCAATGTCACAAGGGGGTGTGATCCCGTAGGCAAGGGTCGCTCCCGGGGGCGGGGGTTAGGGGGGAGGGGGGGCAAATTTATTTTAGCCCATTTCTGCCCCCCCTGGGGGCAGATCAGCCCATTGTTATTAGGCCGATCTGCCCCCAGGGGGGGCAGAAACCTCTAGGCGCCAGGGCAAATTCTTTTTTGTGTTTTTTTTTTTAGAGATGGGGAGCGACCCAATAGGCAAGGGTCGCTCCCCTGGGGGGCGCAAATTGTATTTAGACCATTTCTGCCCCCCTTGGGGGGCAGATTGGCCGATTTTAGGTCACCGGGGATTTCTTTTTTGGTGCCAATGTCACGCAGGGGAGCGACCCCGTAGGCAAGGGACGCTCTCGGGGGGAGGTTAGGGGGGTGGGGGGCAAATTTATTTTAGGCAGAAACCTCTAGGCGCCAGGGCAAATTCTTTTTTGTGTTTTTTTTTTTAGAGATGGGGAGCGACCCAATAGGCAAGGGTCGCTCCCCTGGGTGGGGGGGGCAAATTGTATTTAGACCATTTCTGCCCCCCTTGGGGGGCAGATTGGCCGATTTTAGGGCACCGGGGATTTCTTTTTTGGCGCCAATGTCACGCAGGGGAGCGACCCCGTAGGCAAGGGACGCTCTCGGGGGGAGTTTAGGGTGGTGGGGGGCAAATTTATTTTAGGCCATTTCTGCCCCCCCGGGGGCAGATAGGCCTATTGTTATTAGGCCGATCTGCCCCCAGGGGAGGCAGAAACCTCAAGGCGCCAGGGCAAATTTTTTTTGTGTGTTTTTTTTTTTGTTTATTTGTTTTTTTAGAGATGGGGAGCGACCCATTAGGCAAGGGTCGCTCCCCTGGGGGGGGGGGAATTGTATTTAGACCATTTCTGCCCCCCTTGGGGGCAGATTGGCCGATTTTAGGTCAATCTGCCCCCAAGGGGGCAGAAACCACTAGGCACCGGGGATTTTTTTTTGGGCACCAATGTCACACAGGGGGAGCGACCCCGTAGGCAAGGGTCGTTCCCGGGGGAGGGTTGGGGGTGGGGGGGCAAATTTATTTTAGGCCATTTCTGCCCCCCCGGGGGCAGATCGGCCTATTGTTCCTCTAGGCGCAAGGGCAAATTGTTTTTTTGTGTTTTTTTTTGTTTGTTTGTTTTTTTAGAGATGGGGAGCGACCCATTAGGCAAGGGTCGCTCCCCTGGGGGGCAAATTGTATTTAGACCATTTCTGTTGTGTTTTGGGCCATTTCCTGTCGCGGGCGCTAGGCCTACCCACACAAGTGAGGTATCATTTTTATCGGGAGACTTGGGGGAACGCTGGGTGGAAGGAAATTTGTGGCTCCTCCCAGATTCCAGAACTTTCTGTCACCGAAATGTGAGGAAAACGTGTTTTTTTAGCCAAATTTTGAGGTTTGCAAAGGATTCTGGGTAACAGAACCTGGTCAGAGCCCCACAAGTCACCCCATCTTGGATTCCCCTAGGTCTCTAGTTTTCAAAAATGCACAGGTTTGGTAGGTTTCCCTAGGTGCCGGCTGAGCTAGAGGCCAAAATCTACAGGTAGGCACGTTGCAAAAAACACCTCTGTTTTCTTTCAAAAAATGTGATGTGTCCACGTTGTGTTTTGGGGCGTTTCCTGTCACGGGCGCTAGGCCTACCCACACAAGTGAGGTATCATTTTTATCGGGAGACTTGGGGGAACGCTGGGTGGAAGGAAATTTGTGGCTCCTCTCTGATTCCAGAACTTTCTGTCACCAAAATGTGAGGAAAATGTGTTTTTTTTAGCCAAATTTTGAGGTTTGCAAAGGATTCTGTGTAACAGAACCTGGTCAGAGCCCCACAAGTCACCCCATCTTGGATTCCCCTAGGTCTCTAGTTTTCAAAAATGTACAGGTTTGGTAGGTTTCCCTAGGTGCCGGCTGAGCTAGAGGCCAAAATCTACAGGTAGGCACTTTGCAAAAAACACCTCTGTTTTCTTTCAATAAATGTGATGTGTCCACGTTGCGTTTTGGGGCATTTCCTGTCACGGGCGCTAGTCCTACCCACACAAGTGAGGAATCATTTTTATCGGGAGACTTGGGGGAACGCTGGGTGGACGGAAATTTGTGGCTCCTCTCTGATTCCAGAACTTTCTGTCACCAAAATGTGAGGAAAACGTGTTTTGTTTAGCCAAATTTTGAGGTTTGCAAAGGATTCTGGGTAACATAACCTGGTCAGAGCCCCACAAGTCACCCCATCTTGGATTCCCCTAGGTCTCTAGTTTTGAAAAATGCACAGGTTTGGTAGGTTTCCCTAGGTGCCGGCTGAGCTAGAGGCCAAAATCTACAGGTAGGCACTGTAGGAGGCTGGACTGGCTTGTAGTGAGTACCAAGGGGTACTTGCACCTTGCACCAGGCCCAGTTATCCCTTATTAGAGTATAGGGTGTCTAGCAGCTTAGGCTGATAGATAATGGTAGCTTAGCAGAGCAGCTTAGGCTGAACTAGGAGACGTGTGAAGCTACTACAGTACCACTTAGTGTCATATGCACAATATCATAAGAAAACACAATACACAGTTATACTAAAAATAAAGGTACTTTATTTTTATGACAATATGCCAAAGTATTTTAGAGTGTACCCTCAGTGAGAGGATAGGAAATATACACAAGATATATATACACAATAGCAAAAATATGCAGTATAGTCTTAGAAAACAGTGCAAACAATGTATAGTTACAATAGGATGCAAAGGGGACACATAGGGATAGGGGCAACACAAACCATATACTCCAAAAGTGGAATGCGAACCACGAATGGACCCCAAACCTATGTGACCTTGTAGAGGGTCGCTGGGACTATTAGAAAATAGTGAGAGTTAGGAAAATAACCCTCCCCAAGACCCTGAAAAGTGAGTGCAAAGTGCACTAAAGTTCCCCTAAGGACAAAGAAGTCGTGTTAGAGGAATAATGCAGGAAAGACACAAACCAACAATGCAACAACTGTGGATTTCCAATCTAGGGTACCTGTGGAACAAGGGGACCAAGTCCAAAAGTCACAAGCAAGTCGGAGATGGGCAAATGCCCAGGAAATGCCAGCTGCGGGTGCAAAGAAGCTTCTACTGGACAGAAGAAGCTGAGGTTTCTGCAGGAACGAAAAGGGCTAGAGACTTCCCCTTTGGTGGACGGATCCCTCTCGCCGTGGAGAGTCGTGCAGAAGTGTTTTCCCGCCGAAAGGACGCCAACAAGCCTTGCTAGCTGCAAATTGTGCGGTTAGCGTTTTTGGACGCTGCTGTGGCCCTGGAGGGACCAGGAGGTCGCAAATTGGACCAGCAGAGAGAGGGGACGTCGAGCAAGACAAGGAGCCCTCTCTGAAGCCGGTAGCACCCGGAGAAGTGCCAGAAACAGGCACTACGAGGATGCGTGAAACGGTGCTCGCCGAAGTTGCACAAAGGAGTCCCACGTCGCCGGAGACCAACTTAGAAAATCGTGCAATGCAGGTTAGAGTGCCGTGGACCCAGGCTTGGCTGTGCACAAAGGATTTCCGCCGGAAGTGCACAGGGGCCGGAGTAGCTGCAAAAGTCGCGGTTCCCAGCAATGCAGCCCAGCGAGGTGAGGCAAGGACTTACCTCCACCAAACTTGGACTGAAGAGTCACTGGACTGTGGGGGTCACTTGGACAGAGTCGCTGGATTCGAGGGACCTCGCTCGTCGTGCTGAGAGGAGACCCAAGGGACCGGTAATGCAGCTTTTTGGTGCCTGCGGTTGCAGGGGGAAGATTCCGTCGACCCACGGGAGATTTCTTCTGAGCTTCTGGTGCAGAGAGGAGGCATACTACCCCCACAGCATGCACAAGCAGGAAAACAGTCGAGAAGGCGGCAGGATCAGCGTTACAGAGTTGCAGTAGTCGTCTTTGCTACTATGTTGCAGGTTTGCAGGCTTCCAGCGCGGTCAGCAGTCGATTCCTTGGCAGAAGGTGAAGAGAGAGATGCAGAGGAACTCGGATGAGCTCTTGCATTCGTTATCTAAAGTTTCCCCAGAGACAGAGACCCTAAATAGCCAGAAAAGAGGGTTTGGCTACTTAGGAGAGAGGATAGGCTACTAACACCTGAAGGAGCCTATCAGAAGGAGTCTCTGACGTCACCTGGTGGCACTGGCCACTCAGAGCAGTCCAGTGTGCCAGCAGCACCTCTGTTTCCAAGATGGCAGAGGTCTGGAGCACACTGGAGGAGCTCTGGACACCTCCCAGGGGAGGTGCAGGTCAGGGGAGTGGTCACTCCCCTTTCCTTTGTCCAGTTTTGCGCCAGAGCAGGGCTAAGGGGTCCCCTGAACCGGTGTAGACTGGCTTATGCAGAATTGGGCACCTCTGTGCCCAACAAAGCATTTCCAGAGGCTGGGGGAGGCTACTCCTCCCCTGCCTTCACACCATTTTCCAAAGGGAGAGGGTGTCACACCCTCTCTCAGAGGAAGTTCTTTGTTCTGCCATCCTGGGCCAGGCCTGGCTGGACCCCAGGAGGGCAGATGCCTGTCTGAGGGGTTGGCAGCAGCAGCAGCTGCAGTGAAACCCCAGGAAGGGCAGTTTGGCAGTACCAGGGTCTGTGCTACAGACCACTGGGATCATGGGATTGTGCCAACTATGCCAGGATGGCATAGAGGGGGCAATTCCATGATCATAGACATGTTACATGGCCATATTCGGAGTTACCATTGTGAAGCTACATATAGGTAGTGACCTATATGTAGTGCACGCGTGTAATGGTGTCCCCGCACTCACAAAGTTCAGGGAATTGGCTCTGAACAATGTGGGGGCACCTTGGCTAGTGCCAGGGTGCCCACACACTAAGTAACTTTGCACCTAACCTTTACCAGGTAAAGGTTAGACATATAGGTGACTTATAAGTTACTTAAGTGCAGTGTAAAATGGCTGTGAAATAACGTGGACGTTATTTCACTCAGGCTGCAGTGGCAGGCCTGTGAAGGAATTGTCAGAGCTCCCTATGGGTGGCAAAAGAAATGCTGCAGCCCATAGGGATCTCCTGGAACCCCAATACCCTGGGTACCTCAGTACCATATACTAGGGAATTATAAGGGTGTTCCAGTAAGCCAATGTAAATTGGTAAAAATGGTCACTAGCCTGTTAGTGACAATTTGGAAAGAAATGAGAGAGCATAACCACTGAGGTTCTGATTAGCAGAGCCTCAGTGAGACAGTTAGTCACTACACAGGTAACACATTCAGGCACACTTATGAGCACTGGGGCCCTGGGTTACCAGGGTCCCAGTGACACATACAACTAAAACAACATATATACAGTGAAAAATGGGGGTAACATGCCAGGCAAGATGGTACTTTCCTACACAACCCCCCCCCAAACGAAGGACATTAAGACTAGCCATGACCTGATGAGTCTTCATTGTCTAAGTGGAAATATCTGGAGAGTCCATCTGCATTGGAGTGGCTACTCCCAGGTCTATGTTCCACTGTATAGTCCATTCCCTGTAGGGATATGGACCACCTCAACAATTTAGGGTTTTCACCTTTCATTTGTTTTAGCCAAAGTAGAGGTTTGTGGTCTGTCTGAACAATGAAGTGAGTGCCAAACAGGTATGGCCTCAACTTCTTCAGTGCCCAGACCACAGCAAAGGCCTCCCTCTCAATGGCAGACCAACGCTTTTCTCTAGGGGTCAACCTCCTACTAATAAAAGCAACAGGTTGATCCTGGCCCTCAGAATTAAGTTGTGATAGGACTGCCCCTACTCCTAATTCAGATGCATCAGTTTGGACATAGAATTTTTTAGAATAACAAGGGCTTTTCAGGACAGGTGCAGAGCACATGGCCTGCTTCAGCTCCTCAAAAGCTTTTTGACAGTTTGCTGTCCATAATACCTTTTTAGGCATTTTCTTGGATGTGAGGTCATTAAGAGGGGCTGCAATGGAGCCATAGTTCTTAATGAACCTCCTGTAATACCCAGTGAGGCCTAGGAAGGCTCTCACCTGAGTCTGAGTGGTAAGGGGAACCCAATCAATAATTGTTTGGATTTTCCCCTGAAGTGGTGCAATCTGTTCCCCACCAACAAGGTGTCCCAGATAAACCACCTTACCCTGCCCTATCTGGCACTTTGAAGCCTTGATAGTGAGGCCTGCCTTTTGCAGGGCCTCCAAAACTTTCCATAGGTGGACCAGGTGATCATCCCAGCTGGACCTAAAGACAGCTATATCGTCCAAATATGCTGCACTGAAAGCTTCCAGCCCTTGCAGGACTGTGTTCACCAATCTCTGAAAAGTGGCAGGTGCATTTTTCAAACCAAAAGGCATTACAGTAAACTGGTAATGTCCTCCAATGGTTGAAAATGCAGTCTTAGGTTTAGCATCTTCTGCCAATTTGATCTGCCATTACCCTGCAGTCAAATCAAAAGTGCTTAGATACTTGGCAGATGCCAGTGTATCTATGAGCTCATCTGCCCTGGGTATAGGGTGAGCATCAGTTTTGGTTACCAAGTTGAGACCTCTATAGTCTACACAAAACCGCATTTCCTTCTTTCCATCTTTGGAATGGGGTTTTGGTACCAGTACCACAGGAGAAGCCCATGGACTGTCAGAGTGCTCAACCACTCCTAGTTCTAACATTTTCTGGACCTCTTGCTTTATGCAGTCCCTGACATGGTCAGGCTGCCTATAGATCTTACTTTTGACGGGTAAACTGTCTCCAGTATCTATAGTGTGCTCACACCAAGAAGTGGTACCTGGCACAGTAGAGAAGAGTTCAGAGAATTGATCTAGGAGATTTATGCAATTATCTTTCTGCTCAGCAGTAAGACAATCAGCCAAAACTACACCTTCCACAAGAGCATCTTGTTCTGTGGAAGAGAAGAGATCAGGTAGAGGATCACTGTCTTCTTCCTGTCCCTCATCAGTTGCCATGAGCAGGGTGAGATCAGCCCTGTCATAGTAGGGTTTCAGGCGGTTGACATGGAGCACCCTAAGGGGACTCCTGGCAGTGCCTAAGTCAACTAAATAGGCGACTTCTCCCTTCTTTTCAACAATTGTGTGGGGACCACTCCATTTATCTTGGAGTGCTCTTGGGGCCACAGGCTCCAAGACCCACACTTTCTGCCCTGGTTGGTACTGAACCAAAACAGCCTTCTGATCATGCCATTGCTTCTGGAGCTCTTGGCTGGCCTGAAGGTTTTTACTGGCCTTTTTCATGTACTCAGCCATCCTTGATCTGAGGCCAAGTACATAATCCACAATATCCTGTTTAGGAGCTTTTAAAGGTTGTTCCCAACCCTCCTTTACAAGTGTGAGTGGACCCCTAACAGGGTGTCCAAAAAGAAGTTCAAAGGGGCTGAAGCCCACTCCTTTCTGGGGTACCTCCCTGTAGGCAAAAAGGAGGCATGGTAGAAGGATATCCCATCTCCTGCGGAGTTTTTCAGGGAGACCCATAATCATGCCTTTGAGAGTTTTATTAAATCTCTCCACCAGTCCATTTGTTTGTGGATGATAGGGTGTTGTGAACTTGTACATTACACCACACTCCTTCCACATGGCCTTTAAGTATGCAGACATGAAATTGCTTCCTCTGTCTGATACCACTTCCTTTGGGAAGCCCACCCTGGAAAATATTCCCAGGAGGGCCTTTGCCACTGCAGGTGCTGTAGTGGTCCTTAAAGGAATAGCTTCAGGATATCTTGTGGCATGGTCCACTACCACCAAGATAAACCTATTGCCTGAAGCAGTAGGAGGGTCAAGGGGGCCAACTATGTCAACCCCTACCCTTTCAAAGGGAACCCCAACCACAGGCAGTGGAATAAGGGGTGCCTTTGGTGTGCCACCTGTCTTGCCACTGGCTTGACAGGTTTCACAGGACTTACAAAATTCCTTTGTGTCCTCAGACATCCTAGGCCAATGAAACAATGGAACCAGTCTGTCCCAAGTTTTCATTTGACCCAGGTGCCCAGCTAGGGGAATGTCATGTGCCAGGGTTAGGAGGAACTTTCTGTACTCCTGAGGAATCACTAATCTCCTGGCAGCTCCAGGTTTAGGATCCCTATGCTCAGTGTACAAGAGGTTGTCCTCCCAGTAAACTCTGTGAGAGTCACTGACATCCCCATTAGCCTGTTTGACAGCTTGCTGTCTGAGACCCTCTAATGTGGGACAGGTTTGCTGTGCCACACTCAGCTCCTCTCTGGCAGGCCCCCCTTCACCCAAAAGCTCAGCAGTGTCTGCTTCCAGCTCCTCTGGTGTAGGTTCTGCACAGGGAGGGAATTCTTCTTCCTCAGAAGTTGAATCCACTGTAGAGGGAGGGATAGTAGGAAGTGGTTTGCTTCTACTAGCCCTAGCTTTAGGGAGCACTTGGTCCATTGTTCCAGGATCCAAGCTTCCCTGTCCTTTTTGCTTTTTGGCCTGAGCCCTTGTCAAAGCAAAAATATGCCCTGGGATGCCCAGCATTGCTGCATGGGCCTCCAACTCCACATCTGACCAAGCTGATGTCTCCAAATCATTCCCTAATAGACAGTCTACAGGTAAATCTGAAGCTACCACAACTTTCTTTGGACCAGTAACCCCCCCCCCCAGTTGAGATTAACAACAGCCATGGGGTGGCTAAGTGTGTTGTTGTGAGCATCGGTTACTTGGTACTGGTGACCAAGTAGGTGTTGTTCAGGGTGGACCAGTTTCTCTATGACCATAGTCACACTGGCACCAGTGTCCCTGTAGGCCTGAACCTCAACACCATTTATTAGGGGTAGCTGCTTGTACTTATCCATATTAAGGGGACAAGCAACTAAGGTGGCTAAATCAATAGCCCCCTCAGAGACTAACACAGCCTCTGTGGCCTCCCTAACAAGGCCAACCCCAACTAAGTTACCAATAGTGAGCCCAGCTACTCCCTTGGATTGGCTATTAGTAGGTTTGCTCCCACCACCACTGCTATTAGTAGGGACACTAGGTGTACCAGTAGGGGTTGTAGTGGTAGGAGGCTTGGTGCCTTTCTTTGGACAACTGGGATCTGTTGTCCAATGGCCTTTTATTTTACATAAATAGCACCATGGTTTCTTTTCCTTGTTCTGATTAAAAGAGGATTTGGGCCCACCACCCCCACCAGAGTGTTTTTGTGGGCCTGATGAAGACTCATTTTTAGATTTGTCCCCACCCTTGACAGAAGACTTACCATCCTTCTTTTTGTTGCCATCTTTGTCACCCCCTGTATGAACTTTTCTGTTCACCCTTGTTCTGACCCATTTGTCTGCCTTCTTTCCCAATTCTTGGGGAGAGGTCAGATCAGAGTCCACCAAGTACTGGTGCAACAAATCAGACACACAATTATTAAGAATATGCTCTCTCAGGATCAAGTTATACAGGCTGTCATAATCAGTAACTTTACTGCCATGTAACCACCCCTCCAAGGCCTTCACTGAATGGTCAATGAAATCAACCCAGTCTTGTGAAGACTCCTTTTTGGTCTCTCTGAACTTTATCCTGTATTGTTCAGTGGTTAAGCCATAACCATCCAGGAGTGCATTCTTAAGAACTTGGAAATTATTAGCATCATTTTCTTTCACAGTAAGGAGCCTATCCCTACCTTTTCCACTAAATGATAGCCATAGGATAGCAGCCCACTGCCTTTGAGGGACATCCTGTACAACACAGGCCCTCTCAAGTGCAGCAAACCACTTGTTAATGTCATCCCCCTCCTTATAAGGGGGAACTATCTTGTGCAGATTCCTCGAATCATGCTCTTTTGCAGGATGACTATGGGGAATACTGCTGCTGCCACCATGGGTTTCTAAACCCAGTTTCTGTCTCTCCTTCTCTACTTCTAAAGTCTGTCTATCCAAATCCAGCTGTTGCTTCTTGAGCTTCAGTCTGGTTTGTTCCACTCTCAATCTATTGAGCTCCCTTTCTAACAATCTGTCATCAGGGTGGGTGGGAGGGACATGCCTTGAAACAGAAGTATGGTGAGAATGGACAGAAGGAGACCTGTCCCTTACAGAAGCCACCCTAACAGCTTGGCTAACAGAAACATCACTACCAGTATGGTGAGAATAAATGCTTTTGCTATGATGTGAGACAACACTATTTATATGGTGTGGCTCATCATCATTACCAACTATGCTAGACTGTCTAGTAATGGGCAGGCTAGGAACTTTCTTTCCTGAATCTTTTCCTGGGGGAGTCCCTGGATCAGATTGAGAACCATTAGCTACTTTTTCTACAGATGGGGCACTTATGGCCTTATCCTGTACTCTAAGCATGTTAATTAACAGTTCTAAGGAAGGATTGTTCCCTACACTCAAACCTCTCTCTATGCAGAGATTCCTTGCTCCTTTCCAGCTAAGGTGATCATATGCAAGTTTGGACTGATCAACATTTTGGCCTGTGCCAGACATTTTTTTTTTTAGAGAGTTAAAGTGATAGTAAAAGATAAAAAGTTTGTCAGAGCTTTTAGAAAGACAGAGAAAAAAAACTTTTAAAACTTTTTAGAACTTTTTAGAAAGTTAGAAGTACTTTTCAGCACTTAGAGAAGAGTGAAAAGAGGAAATGCAAAACTTTTTGGCTATGTGTATATACACTGACCTTGTTTTGTATATTTTTCTCTTATGAAAAGTACAATGACAAGAGTGGTAAGTAGTCTCAAAGCACTTATCCCACTGCTGCACAACCAATGTAGGAGGCTGGACTGGCTTGTAGTGAGTACCAAGGGGTACTTGCACCTTGCACCAGGCCCAGTTATCCCTTATTAGTGTATAGGGTGTCTAGCAGCTTAGGCTGATAGATAATGGTAGCTTAGCAGAGCAGCTTAGGCTGAACTAGGAGACGTGTGAAGCTACTACAGTACCACTTAGTGTCATATGCACAATATCATAAGAAAACACAATACACAGTTATACTAAAAATAAAGGTACTTTATTTTTATGACAATATGCCAAAGTATCTTAGAGTGTACCCTCAGTGAGAGGATAGGAAATATACACAAGATATATATACACAATAGCAAAAATATGCAGTATAGTCTTAGAAAACAGTGCAAACAATGTATAGTTACAATAGGATGCAATGGGGACACATAGGGATAGGGGCAACACAAACCATATACTCCAAAAGTGGAATGCGAACCACGAATGGACCCCAAACCTATGTGACCTTGTAGAGGGTCGCTGGGACTATTAGAAAATAGTGAGAGTTAGGAAAATAACCCTCCCCAAGACCCTGAAAAGTGAGTGCAAAGTGCACTAAAGTTCCCCTAAGGACAAAGAAGTCGTGTTAGAGGAATAATGCAGGAAAGACACAAACCAACAATGCAACAACTGTGGATTTCCAATCTAGGGTACCTGTGGAACAAGGGGACCAAGTCCAAAAGTCACAAGCAAGTCGGAGATGGGCAAATGCCCAGGAAATGCCAGCTGCGGGTGCAAAGAAGCTTCTACTGGACAGAAGAAGCTGAGGTTTCTGCAGGAACGAAAAGGGCTAGAGACTTCACCTTTGGTGGACGGATCCCTCTCACCGTGGAGAGTCGTGCAGAAGTGTTTTCCCGCCGAAAGGACGCCAACAAGCCTTGCTAGCTGCAAATCGTGCGGTTAGCGTTTTTGAACGCTGCTGTGGCCCTGGAGGGACCAGGAGGTCGCAAATTGGACCAGCAGAGAGAGGGGACATCGAGCAAGACAAGGAGCCCTCTCTGAAGCCGGTAGCACCCGGAGAAGTGCCAGAAACAGGCACTACGAGGATGCGTGAAACGGTGCTCGCCGAAGTTGCACAAAGGAGTCCCACGTCGCCGGAGACCAACTTAGAAAGTCGTGCAATGCAGGTTAGAGTGCCGTGGACCCAGGCTTGGCTGTGCACAAAGGATTTCCGCCGGAAGTGCACAGGGGCCGGAGTAGCTGCAAAAGTCGCGGTTCCCAGCAATGCAGCCCAGCGAGGTGAGGCAAGGACTTACCTCCACCAAACTTGGACTGAAGAGTCACTGGACTGTGGGGGTCACTTGGACAGAGTCGCTGGATTCGAGGGACCTCGCTCGTCGTGCTGAGAGGAGACCCAAGGGACCGGTAATGCAGCTTTTTGGTGCCTGCGGTTGCAGGGGGAAGATTCCGTCGACCCACGGGAGATTTCTTCGGAGCTTCTGGTGCAGAGAGGAGGCATACTACCCCCACAGCATGCACAAGCAGGAAAACAGTCGAGAAGGCGGCAGGATCAGCGTTACAGAGTTGCAGTAGTCGTCTTTGCTACTATGTTGCAGGTTTGCAGGCTTCCAGCGCGGTCAGCAGTCGATTCCTTGGCAGAAGGTGAAGAGAGAGATGCAGAGGAACTCGGATGAGCTCTTGCATTCGTTATCTAAAGTTTCCCCAGAGACAGAGACCCTAAATAGCCAGAAAAGAGGGTTTGGCTACTTAGGAGAGAGGATAGGCTACTAACACCTGAAGGAGCCTATCAGAAGGAGTCTCTGACGTCACCTGGTGGCACTGGCCACTCAGAGCAGTCCAGTGTGCCAGCAGCACCTCTGTTTCCAAGATGGCAGAGGTCTGGAGCACACTGGAGGAGCTCTGGACACCTCCCAGGGGAGGTGCAGGTCAGGGGAGTGGTCACTCCCCTTTCCTTTGTCCAGTTTCGCGCCAGAGCAGGGCTAAGGGGTCCCCTGAACCGGTGTAGACTGGCTTATGCAGACTTGGGCACCTCTGTGGCCAACAAAGCATTTCCAGAGGCTGGGGGAGGCTACTCCTCCCCTGCCTTCACACCATTTTCCAAAGGGAGAGGGTGTCACACCCTCTCTCAGAGGAAGTTCTTTGTTCTGCCATCCTGGGCCAGGCCTGGCTGGACCCCAGGAGGGCAGATGCCTGTCTGAGGGGTTGGCAGCAGCAGCAGCTGCAGTGAAACCCCAGGAAGGGCAGTTTGGCAGTACCAGGGTCTGTGCTACAGACCACTGGGATCATGGGATTGTGCCAACTATGCCAGGATGGCATAGAGGGGGCAATTCCATGATCATAGACATGTTACATGGCCATATTCGGAGTTACCATTGTGAAGCTACATATAGGTAGTGACCTATATGTAGTGCACGCGTGTAATGGTGTCCCCGCACTCACAAAGTTCAGGGAATTGGCTCTGAACAATGTGGGGGCACCTTGGCTAGTGCCAGGGTGCCCACACACTAAGTAACTTTGCACCTAACCTTTACCAGGTAAAGGTTAGACATATAGGTGACTTATAAGTTACTTAAGTGCAGTGTAAAATGGCTGTGAAATAACGTGGACGTTATTTCACTCAGGCTGCAGTGGCAGGCCTGTGTAAGAATTGTCAGAGCTCCCTATGGGTGGCAAAAGAAATGCTGCAGCCCATAGGGATCTCCTGGAACCCCAATACCCTGGGTACCTCAGTACCATATACTAGGGAATTATAAGGGTGTTCCAGTAAGCCAATGTAAATTGGTAAAAATGGTCACTAGCCTGTTAGTGACAATTTGGAAAGAAATGAGAGAGCATAACCACTGAGGTTCTGATTAGCAGAGCCTCAGTGAGACAGTTAGTCACTACACAGGTAACACATTCAGGCACACTTATGAGCACTGGGGCCCTGGGTTACCAGGGTCCCAGTGACACATACAACTAAAACAACATATATACAGTGAAAAATGGGAGTAACATGCCAGGCAAGATGGTACTTTCCTACAGGCACTTTGCAAAAAACACCTCTGTTTCCTTTAAAAAAATGTGATGTGTCCACGTTGCGTTTTTGGGTGTTACCTGTCGCGGGCGCTAGGCCTACCCACACAAGTGAGGTATCATTTTTATCGGGAGACTTGGGGGAACATAGATTAGCAAAACAAGTGTTATTGCCCCTTGTCTTTCTCTACATTGTTTCCTTCCAAATATAAGAGAGTGTGTAAAAAAGACATCTATTTGAGAAATGCCCTGTAATTCACATGCTAGTATGGTCACCCCGGAATTCAGAGATGTGCAAATACCCACTGCTCCTCAACACCTTATCTTGTGCCCTTTTTGGAAATACAAAGGTTTTCTTGATAGCTATTTTTCACTCTTTATATTTGAGCAAATGAATTGCTGTATACCCGGTATAGAATGAAAACGCACTGCAGGGTGCAGCTCATTTATTGGCTCTGGGTACCTAGGGTTCTTGATGAACCTACAAGCCCTATATATCCCCGCAACCAGAGGAGTCCAGCAGACGTAACGGTATATTGCTTTCGAAAATCTGACATTGCAGGAAAAAGTTACAGAGTAAAACGTAGAGACAAATTTATGTTTTTTTCACCTCAATTTCAATATTTTTCTTTTTCAGTTATTTTCTGTAGGAAACCCCTGTAGGATCTACACAAATCCAGCATTGGTTTCACGTCCATTTTTGTCACTGACTGGAAGGAGGCTGAAAGCACAAAAAAATTGTAAAAATGGTGTATGTCCCAGTAAAATGCCAAATTTGTGTTGAAAAATTGGGTTTTCTGATTCAAGTCTGCCTGTTCCTGAAAGCTGGGAAGCTGGTGATTTTAGCACCGCAAACCCTTTGTTGATGCCATTTTCAGGGAAAAAACCACAAGCCTTCTTCTGCAGCCACTTTTTCCCATTTTTTTGTAAAAAACGAAATTTTCACCGTATTTTGGCTAATTTCTTGGCCTCCAGGTTCAAGGGAACCCACTAAGTCTGGGTACCTTTAGAATCCCTAGGATGTTGGAAAAAAAGGACGCAAGTTTGGCGTGGGTAGCTTATGTGAGCAAAAAGTTATGAGTGCCTAAGCGCGACCTGCCCAAAAATAGCCAAAAAAAGGCTCGGCACAGGAGGGGGGAAAGGCCTGGCAGCGAAGGGGTTAAAGCACTGCCTACTAGTGAAGTAATGTAGTAGTACTTTAATAATTTTTAAAATACAATGTTTTAAATATCAGGTCATTTGCATAATACATCGAAACATGTAAAAGGTTTTCATTCACCAAACAATAAATATTAAGTGAATGAGACCGATAAACATCACGCCACACAATGGAACACACTACCACACTGCAGTCAGACGTGCTCTATCAGGAAACCTGACTACGTTACGTCAAAATTGAGAGCGGAAGTTGGAATCTGCGGCACCTTATACTAGCAGAACAGTCTGAGCCCAACGAGAAAAATAATGGAGCAAAACAGCAGTTCCGAAGAGAGCGATCGAAAGCAACGATGAGAGCGACGTTAGTTACGTATTTAGAGTCCGGGTGGCTACTGTCGGCTGAGAGCGTCTCAAAATAGCCAGGGAATACAGTCGCAATCAGGTCTGGCTCGCGGAAGCGAAGAGCAACTTCATGTGCATTGGTCATTTATCATGCATGGATCGCTAAGGTCTTCCCTCTGTTTTGGACCTGGATTCCAACTTACTGTGAGGGGCGATAAAACTCACTCAGCAAAAAGTCAGGGATCCGCCTGCTTAGAGAAGGTGCGGGAGTGCTTCTATGCGGAAGGAAGGAGACACAACATACTAGGGACTGCAGTTTCAAGCAATTGTTTGCCATGGATGTTCTGCGCAGAGGGTCACCCGTAACGGCTGTGGGCGTCTTTTTTGCCATTCTTGCAGGCATGATGGGAGCCCTGGCATCCGCTTCGGCAAAGTTAGCACTGGGTACGGGTCACCTGAGGGAAGTGTGCATCTCGACAGCCACGGTTTGGCAAACAGATGCCACGGCAATGTGTGAGTCGGTAAGTTGTGCTGGTGCACCTGTACATCTTTCCAGGGTCGGCTGACCTCAGGGGGGCGCTGTATTTAGGAATTACATACGAAACTTGCATCTAAAATCACCTGCTGAAAAGTTCTTTGTGCATCCAGCCTTCAGGAAGCAACTAAAATGTCAAGCTACCTCTTGAAATTAATGTTCCTGCAAGGAAGAGGGATGGGAGTTTCATCTAGCTTCAGCTTTGACTCGCCATAAAGTAGCACAGAGGGTTAATGTGCCTGCTTCAAAGAACAGAACAATATTTAATGTGGATAGCTGAACGGATTAGTAAATCCAGCCTTTACTAGCGCTTTAAAACAAATGAAATGTGTGTGGAGGGGCATAATGGAGACATGAGGGGCACATTTGCTGTGGGTAGTGAGCAAATCCGAGGACGTGGTCAAGGGGTGGGGCGTGCCAAAAAAGACTATTGCACAGGGAGCCACCAGCGCTAAAGCTGGCCCTGCCTCTTTCCATATTCGCTGCACTGAGCTTTACCTAGCCAAACTCGTAGATGCACATTGGCCATATAAAGATTGACTGTGGCAAAAAGTGTGATGGTTAAGGGTAACTTTGAATTTTATCATAGTTTCTCACGCATTGTGACGCAAGCATTCCACAGGAAGTGGAATGATTCATCAAACAGCCAATGTCAATCAGTTCTTGAAATGGAAAACTAGAAGTGCAGGTGCCAGAATACTTGCTTGTTTCTGCCAGTATTCTCCAACAATAGTTATTGCGATAATGGACATCCATAATTTCAAGCCAGGCCTAAAAAGTTGGCATCACCAACTGATTCTTAAACTGAAGATGTTTTCTTCCGCTTTTGTAATGCACAAATGCTTATCAGCACACAAAGCAAAGGTACCACATGGCATCTGCAGGGCAAGTTCCTATTGAAGACAGGTAAAGCATGAAGATCACCAATGAAGGCTTTCATCTAGTGCAGGAATTGGGAACACTTTACTCCAGGAACCCGTAAATTGGGTGTCAAGGTGCAGCTGAAGAAAAGGGGAGGAGACATGAAAAGCATAGTCTGACAAAGAACTTACACATTTATATTTTAAAGCTGCTACAGAGAAATTGGCAGCAGGAAAAATTTTGGCTGTAAATTGGGGTGGGTGAAGAATTCCAGTGCGCTGGCGGAGTTTGTGAAGTTTTGTATACTTCTTGTGGAGTTCTGAAAAACTCTGCAAAGCAATACTGAGAGGAGTTTCGTTCTCTCGTGTGGTTCGCCAATGTTAAGTTGGCAAGCACGAGGGAGAGAAATCGCTATGTTGGTGAGCACAAGCAAGATTTCTGAACATGGGCGGTCATGGCAGGTTGCTACTGCCCGCGTTGAGAAAGCTGTCGCTCATGTTGAGGGAGCTGCACCTTGAGTAGAAAATCTAAAGTCTAATGAAAGAAGTTAGCGCCCTCTGGCACTCCATGTGATGCAGCTGGCACTGATTTTGCTGTACGACGGGGGGAAACTCCTGGCACTGACAATCGGTGCGAACAGTGACACTCTCCCAAACTCCGCCACTCGGGGAACTCCATGTAGCATTGCAGAGTTTTTTCACACTTCGTGGAGTTCACCCATGCCTACTGGAAATCATTTCTGGCACACTTAATTGGTAACAAAGAGGCAGCATTTTAAAATATCTTACAGGGCTAAGACACCTGTTGCGGAGAGCTTTCTGTACCCAGAGCTTTTCAGTGGATATTAAGAGTGATAATTCTATTGGTTATTGCACTTGCTGCAGAGATATGTAGTGTGTCTAGTCACAGTTTCACTCGAAATAGCACAAAGGGTTAATATGCCTGCTGCAAAGCACATCATGTAACATGGAGATCACAGCTTCATATTTTATGCAGATAGGAGTGAGTTACTTCTTTTCATGCAGCGATCATGTTTATGCTCTGATTTGACAGTGCAACTGTCACCAGAGAAATATTTGAGAATCACCAGGAGAGAGGTTTTAGCTCCGCTAACATGTTGGGATCCATTAGTTCAAGTTTTGATTGGGCACAGGTTGTGCGCCTCCACAAAAAATGCTTCCCCTTCACATAGCTGTGACCATTTTGTTAGTTTATCCAGCTGCTGAGCTTTAGGTTTCAGTGCCACACACATAACATTGTAATGATGTTGAAGAGTCCTAGATAACATATGGTGTTTTGCTCTGTCAGCAGCACAGTTGGGAGGAAGGCAGTCAGTAACCTTCCTGGATATTTAGGTCTGGTTTGACAATGCAACTGTCATCTGACCTTTTAACCTATGCCAATACTATTGCACAATTCTTTGCTTCCACACAAATACATATTGTTAGAAATTGGTTTACTGGTTGACGAGGGTGAAAACACTAGTAAAGCAGCAACCACAATCCTAGTCAATGCACTTCACAAACACACCCTAAATCAACCTGTGCTCACCCTATGGTGCTTGGCACAGAGCAATTAGGCTTAACTTAAGAGGCATTGTATAAAGTATTTGTGTAACACTTCAAACAGTAAAACATTGAAAAAACCACACAAAAAGTACCACACATGGTTAGAAAAATAGGACTTAATTTAATAAATAAACCAAGAGCAAAATGACCAAAAATCAATAAGTTGAACTTGAGTTCTGAATTGTTAAACAATAAACTGCAATATAGTGCCTAAAAGCTCTAACCGCGGATATCTTGTCGCTCTGGACTGGGTCAAAGTCAAATATTCAAGCTAACTGCGATGGAGCGCAGGTCGGATACAGTCCCAGATAAGGTCATGTGAAATAAGGGCAACCACAAAAAAGTAACCTCCGGTTCAGGAAAGGGGAAAAACAGCAGACTATAATAAAAATTGATACTTCCCACTTAACATATATATTTCAAACAGTGGACTTAAGTCCTACTTGGATATACCTACAAATAACTATTACATGTGTATTTCATTTATTTTCTATCACTTTTTAGTTATTTATACAGAAAAAACGTGTTTTAATTTTCTAAAAATTGATATGAATCATAAATGATGTACATAAAAAAAAAAATCATCATAGTAGAATACACAGCAGTATAAATATGCAACACCCCACTCATTAAACACTCTACCACTCATACACAATCTCCCATACACTCCATGTTGACTCACCCTTCACCCCACAGAGCTACATAAATTGTACATTGATATAATGGAGACCCTTCTTCTTTAGCCTTCCTTGATATGTCATGAACTGGGTTTGCAGTAACTGGTCAACGCACATTTAGTAGCCCGCAAATATTTTCAACCACCTTCTTCAGGTCCTAACACTATTAGAGATTCTTTTTTCACCCAGATCGACAAGTGGGGATGTCTCTATAGCATAGGAACCATATCATGGGTCATGACCATATTTATCTTGGAATGTAGCTTCTAAAATAATTGTAATTATCAGTGATCTAGACCAAACCGGTTCTCCCCAAATAGAAACTAAAAGATAAAGCCTTGTGAAAGAAAAAAACATTTAAAAAAAGGTTTGTGACAGGTGGAGATTCCTCTTATCACTTCCCAGATTAGTCCTGCTGAAGTCCCAACTTCTCAAGAGCTGGGCCAAGGTTCCCATTTGTGGGGAAGAAATTTACCGGAAGCAGGGAGGGCGTCACTGACGACGGTCAGTGGGACATGACACGTCGGCTGAACGTCACAGACTGGCAGGCTGGACCCTTTGCAGCAATACTTGTGCAACAAGAGGACCTTGTAGCTGCTTGCGATGAATTTGCGGGCAAGCTTCAAGGTTTCAGTGTGTATGGGCACTTTTGCGTTCGTGAACAGCCCACGGTTTGTCTTCAAAAACTGTAGCTCCACACCAAAGGTCCAGGTCCTGACAGTGGTTCTGGGGGATCCAAAACCCATTGAAGATGGGTCCAGTAGCTGTGAGGAGCCTGTTACGTCACAGAGGCTGAGATCAGGAGGCCAGCAGCCTAGCCCTTTCAGTCACCCTGGGATTCTGGGAGCAGAATGGAGGTGCAGGTCCAGGTCTTTTTTCACAGGTAGGAGAGCAGAAGCCAGCAGGTCAGCACACCAAGGCAGCTGCTGCTTCAGTGTAGCAGTCAAGCAGAGTGATAGTCCTTTCAGCAGCACAGCAGTCCTATCCACAAGTGTACTGGGTTGCGTTGTCAGAAGTCCAGTACTTATACCCATTTGTTCCTTTGAAGTGGGGGGATGTCAAAGAGATGTATTTGAAGTTCACAGAGTCCCTGTCCTTCCTGCCCTGGCTCCAGGCTCAATATATGGGGTATGCAGCCCTTTGTGTGTGAACAGGACACAGCCTATTCAGGTGTAAGTGGTCTGTGTCCAGCTCCACCCTCCCATCCTGCCCAGAATTGCAATTTAAAATCAGACTTAACCCTAAGTTGTGATTTTAAAGTGTGATTCCAGGCACACCAGACTCAAAAAATGTATCTCTTCCAGATTGTGAATTAAGTGCTATTAGTACAACCCCAACCATTGTACTAAATTTTAAGTCCTGACTTTGTGTTTCTCCTGACAAATCAATCTTACCAGTAAGGGTGATATGTGACTTCTACACCTGTAATGCTCTTTGGTTTATGTAACATTTCCTGTCGATTGATTTACAACTTGTATGATTTATTATTTCTGTATAATGTCTGCCTGTGATGTAAAGCTCTCTGAAACCCTACATTGGTTTGAGTGATGGTATTAAAGAATTATATTTTAATTAAAATGAATACGGGGTAAGATACATCTGACATCCGTACAGTGCATTTTCATCTGTTATATACAGGGCTTGAGCAAAGTAAAAAAAACGGCCTTAAAATCATATTTTGCCCTACATACATGAGAAGTGATAACAGGCTGTGTGCCTTTGTTGTCCTTCATTGCATCAGCATCTAGGTGTCAGGCTCCACATTCCTTCCAGCTAGGACGATACTTGACTATAAAGAACACTAATGGCCCTTTAAATCAGGCCTTTGTGTCGTGCCCAGTTGGTTGTGAAAATAAGAAAGCCCTATCACGGCCTGCAGGTTGTTGCTAGGAATGTAAAGCAGACAACATGCAGGCACTGCTGAATGTGTCCTGGTTTCAGCAAATGACACCAGGACAAATTCAGAAAATTTAACTTCGTCTAATACGGATTCTGGATCCAGATCAATATTAGCTGCCGGGGCTGGATCCCCCTCATTTCCTTCACTGCTTCCAACACAAAGAGCAACCCCAACATGTGTGGCTGCTATACATGCTTCCTTATGCACTGAGACAAATACGTCAGCAGAGCCCTAAAATCTGCATCTCTGACACTCTTTCTGCCTACCTGCACCTCACTAACTATCAGCCAAACAAATACCCCACACAACCAAAGCCTCACTCTTTCTTGGATCTCAAATATAAAAAAGCTGCTTAAAGGTAAGACAGCAGTGTGAGAACTTAATTGGCCCAAGACCCAAACACTTTCTTTTTTTCCCCCATCAAAACATTTCAAACTACGTGGGCTTTCCATTTCACGATACATAAACTCCCATTTTGGAGATAATCTCTTTCTGTTTCCAAGATCACTTGCTACGGTTACTTGCTGAGTTTGTATTCTGTTCTACCATTGATATTAATCATGTGTTGATGCATCGTAGATTTTGTGGGAGTAGGAGTTGGGGGCGTCCTGTTCACATTGGCACTGATATTGAAATAGGACCTTATCAGGCCCCACATGCATGCCCCTATTTTACAAGCAAAACAACAAACATAGCAGCAGGTTGTGCAAAAATAATGATATTGGTAAATTTACTAAGTGACAGACATGAAACATAGTTCACCTTGAAGGAAAAGGTACTTTTCTTCAAATTTTAAAAATTGATAGAATTCTAAACAACAGAATACAGTGTTTTAGGACACATCTCACATACTGATCTCTTTCTCAAAAATGAATACTAGAGCTACTACGGTAATCCAAGTCAGCGATACAGTCAATGTTCAGATTTCCATTACAATTCAAATTTACTTTATTTTTGTAAGTAGTTGAATTATTTGCTGAGGGGTGAGAACCCACCACAATCAACAATCATGATTCTTGTCAGGGTGATCTTTCTGAAAAATGAATAGAGCTACTACAGTAATCCAAGTCAGCAATACAGTCACTGTTCAGATTTCCATTATAATTCAAATTTACTTTATTTTTGTAAGTAGTTGGATTATTTGCTGAGGGATGAGAACCCACCACAATCAACAATCATGATTCTTGTCAGGGTGATCTTTCTGAAAAATGAATAGAGCTACTACAGTAATCCAAGTCAGCAATACAGTCACTGTTCAGATTTCCATTATAATCCAAATTTACTTTATTTTTGTAAGTAGTTGGATTATTTGCTGAGGGGGGTGAGAACCCACCTCAATCAACAATCATGATTCTTGTCAGGGTGAACAACTAAAGTCAATAAATAAATCTGTGCTGCACCATTCTGGAACGTTGGCAAAGAGCAGTTAGGCTTAACCTAGATGCAATGCATTGCAAGCCCGTTTTTTATCCTTCACAGAAATCAAAAGTTTCACCGATATCGACTGAGCTTTTGCCCCAGAAAGAGTATGGTGACTCATACACAAATTTACATTGACACCATGACCAATGTGGCCATGGAAGGAAAACTCCAAGCAGAGGAAAATGTTAAAAGCTTTATTTTACACCCACAAAGCTGATGTCATGAAGGCTGTACAGATTATAAAGATATATCGACACCATTGGCTGCGGAAACCGGCGAAACAAATTTAATAAAATTAGTATTAACACAATTAAGCATTCAAGAAAAATAATACATATCATTAAGGAAATAATTTAAAACACAGAAACATGTCACAGGTCAGATTGAATCAACATTAGTCAAGTTCAATTAAGCAGAATATGCAACTTTGGGTTGGACATAGGTTATCCCTACAGCTAACCAAATTAGGAAACGCATGTGTATGGGCCAACACATGCAGGCAAAAGAAGACAAAAATCATTTGGAAAAAATATATCTAGGGCTATAGATTACTAACAGGAAAATTAAAATAGGTGAGTGTCAGAATGCTAGCCTCTATTCTAGAAAAAAAAAACATGTCAAGGGAAATGGCAATCAGCAGGGAGATATACCTTTCCAAGGGACTAGGTTCAAGGATTCTTCATCAGCAAAGAATCAGATCAGCAGCAAAGTCTAGTCAGGCATCATCAGGAAAGTGAGAGCTAGGGCTCAAGAGGGCCCGAGAGCTGAGGAAATACTGTCTGAAACTTCTGAAGTTTATCCCTAGCGAAAAGCACTCAAATGGTTCTGATTTGTCAGTTCAGTGGCCTCACTTCGTGCAAAAGGGGCATCATCCAATCACAAAATCAATCAAATGTCAGGTTACAGTCCGGTATTTTATCAGGTTCGGTCTGGGATCATCTCCTCCTTTAGTGTGAATTCAAACGGTTCTCTAACAATTTGCTTTCACTTGCAATAATACAGTTTCTTCCCAGGGTTTACAATGGACTTGCCTCAGTCCCATGTGAATCCGTATGTCAGTTGAAACAAATTATTTCACCTAATGCCCTCAGGCGTGGTTGTTCGTTTTTCAAGGTTACTAAACTAAAAGTCTCTGTGCAATTGAACTCCGCATGGGAACGGAAGCTAGGAGAAAATGTCATGTTAGAAAGAACAATGATTCATCATTTTTACATGACTGCAAACATGAGCTCTACAGGCCTAGTTATGCTAACACAAGTTATATCAGTGCATTAATATATTAATAAAACACACATAATATGCAACTTGTAAATTTAGCATTAATAATAAACCATCAGAATAAGTAAAACATTTCATTATACACTGTAAAACTTTGTTAGTGCATCACATTATATATAACAGAGAAGTGCATTCAATTTTATGCACACGTCTATTTAAACGTATAAATCGTACATTAAACATTAGAAAACCAAATTTGTTTTGATACTAGCAATTAGTCTAGAGTCTAAAATATACTGTGGCATTATTTAAATCTTATTCACACATTGTTAAAACCGGTAGGCACAATTGTGACCACCACAAATGAAAATGTGAGCACTTTTAAAATACTTGTCAGCGCAGCTTTTCTACATACTTGAGACATAATTTGTCACCTTCTGCTAATGTCTGAGTCACCGAAAGCATTTATGAAGTGTTTAAACAGTAATAAAGTGAAAACACAACACAAAAGAAATCCCAAACCAATTTGGAAAAATAGAGGGTATTTTAATAAATATAAAGACATGCAACTGACAAAAATCCAAAATGTAGAACCGAAGATATGATTTTTTAAAGTTCGAGTTAAAAATAGTGTCAAAAAGCTAAAAGTGCCAACTGCGAGGATCTGTTCCTGCTAGACCGGGTCAAAGTCAAGAGTTAAGGCTGACCGTGATGGATCGTCAGTCGAATACAAGGATCCTGTTCATCCAGGTCAGAAAGTTACACTTGGACTTAGAACATTTTAAAGAGGCAGAAAGTCTTCCGGGGAGCCAGGCAGAAGACTGGGTCAGAGGAAAGGCTCAATGACAATGGGGAGCCACTGCGCAAGGTCTCTAAGTAGACCAGAGGCTACTCTGAGTCAGGCCCGGTGAAGCAGTTGTCAGAGGTTGTTGGCATTGATGCTTGGAGTGAATCATGATGATCAGGTGCTGCTCAACATCGATGCTCAGCATCAAGTGTGGTGGAGCTTTCAGTTAGACAGTGAGGACTGCACTCTGACCACAGAAGATGGTCCAGGACCTTGAGAACAGTACTGGGGGTCAGGACACAATCTAACAGAGGCCTGCAGGGGAGACCAGGTCAGGTCCAGCTGGGACTGGCAGCTGGAAAGGAGGAAAAGTCCTCTGGAAGCTCCTTGTAGCCCTGATGGTCAAACAGGAGGTCCACCAACTGACTCGTGGAGTACTTTCTTGGTTCAAGTCAAGCAGGTCTGGTCTTCCTTCAGGTTCCCAGACAGCAGAGCAGTCCTTCTGATTCTTCTCAGGCCCAGGACTATTTTGAGAATAATTCTTAGAATACCATTTTTATGCCCAGTGCCAGCCTGTGGGTGGTGGCCAATCCATTGTCTACCTTCTAAAACAGTTGTGCGTAGCCCCCTTCACACTGTGATTGTAGCAAGCCAGTCTAGAATGTAAATATTGAGGGAGGCCCATGTTGGAGCTTCATCCATCAGTGACAGTGTAGGCATCCGTTGAAGTTCAGGAAAAGACTGGCCACAACCCCTCAGGCCATCCTTTCGAGGAGAGAAAGTCCCTCTCATCACATTGGGCCCTTTATCCACTGTCTGGGAGCAATACACATCTTCCCACAGGGGAGCCATCAGTAGTCATGTGACAGTTGGACACTGGCAGAGAGGCCTTTTGATTTTAGGAAGGAACAAGACAAGTTGTAAACAGGTCTTTCCTGAATAGTAATGTAAACACTAAACTGACCTTTGAATTGGATTTTAAATTATAATTAAAATGAGTCCTGAAATAATTTTTGTAGCTGTTCCCAAACTGAATTTAGCACTTATTAAATGTAATAGTGTAAACCAGTGTTAGCAAGTGAAAGATATATCCTTTCCACAGTAAACAAGCATTTTCAATGCAACGGGTCTCGCATTTGCTCGAGTTAGAGATATTAGCGGTGTAAAGAAAAAAAAACGCAGCGCGATGGCGCTATGTAATATGCAGCGCAATGGCGCTGCGTGGAAAATAAACAGATAAAGTAGTCCGGACCCCCGGATCAAAACAGCGAGCCTCGTATGTTTCTAGTAGTTTACTGGTGCTGTGTAGGTTGGCTAAACACCAGAAAAGGTATGACGTATGCATGCCTTTCACAAATGAAAGCAAGCAGATTTTAAAAGGCAAGCCCTCAAACCAATGTAAGTGACTGACGTGGCTTGGGCATGGTTTGAAGCCCAAAGAGAGATTACTGAATGGACTGAGCGCTTTGCGCTTTTCCATAAAAATGACGGTGGTGGTTTTCCACTGCAAGGACATGTAAACCATTAAATAGACGTCCTACTTTTAAATACCATACAGCCTGCCCTATGTACATTTAAAGACTTCCCTAGAGGTGACTTATAATATTGAAAATGAAGGTTTTGGCTTGTCACAAGGGTCATTTTAACAGGTCGAAATGGAAATGGCAGTGTATAGCTTTGTTCATAATGCAACATTATGAGTCTTTGTATTTTACATACATCACCTTTAGGTGTCTGGGTGAGTTCATGACGTGAATGGGTATTTATGATTGAGAAATGTGGAGCTACACTGGTTAATAAAGTGTTCAGATGGCATGTTCATCCAAACCGTGGCCTTTCGGCAGAGTGCAAAATGTGATGGTCACATACGTGTCAAATTTAATTATGATTACATGGGAAGTGTGTGAAGGAGGTATGCAGCTGTCACAATATTGGCAACACCAAAGGGAAAAATGCAGTGCATTGAGGAATGGAATGTATGTGTAAGAGCGAAAAGATGGTGAAGCGGGGGAGAAAAGGAAGTCCTTAATAACACAGGTCAAGATTGTTAAAAGGTTCCCTTGTTAAGCATCTTTGGCCAAGTCCCTTTCAGAGACCCATGACCTTTTTCAACCCACTTCAGTGGTTGTAAATAAAAATCCCAGTGACTCTATCAACACCTGTCATGGTTAAGCACACAAATGCATATCTATTGTTTGTAAAATATTAAGAGTGTAATACAATAAAGAGACAGATAGTTTTCCCAAAATCTCCAAATATTCCAGCCTAATTTCATATTACATGCCTGTAAAATCCTCTTTAGCCTTTATCTTTCACAGTCCTTCTAATGTATTAAATCTATATACACTAATTACGCTAATAAAGTGCCCACTTTTGGGATGTATGAAAGTGTGCTTCACTGGCATGTCAATAATGCACACAAGGCAATTGAGGCACTTTGATTTATGTCTGTAATGGTATAACAAATAACATTGGGGCTCTTTTTCTTCCGTGTCGTGGAGTAGTGCCAAACTAGATTGTACCACCAACTTCAAGGCGATAGCTGTGAGAAGTTACTAAAGGATACTCCTGCAGAAAGGGGCAATGTAGCCTTAAGTGCACACACGTGGAGTGTATGTCTGTGCGACAGTTAGGTAATTCTGAAATAGCTTAATGTATTCAAAGAGCCTTACATAAGGCTGGTAAGGCAGTTTAGGAACTGAAATCAGTGGTTAAAGCTAAGGTTACTGTAACCTCTTGGTAACCCTTCGGCCGTAGTGAGTTCTCTTCTAACATTCCTGCTTTGGAACGCATTTTACTTTTATATTATGTTAACATCTTTATTAGCAAGTGCATACTTACCGACATGCGTAAAAGATGAAACGGCATACGTCAAGGCTTCTAGATAGCTTTCAACTCTAGGTCTTATCGTTACAGATACTTATAACTTCCAAAACCCAACTTGGTAAACCCAGTTTGCTTCGCAGGTGGAAGAAGAAGGCAAACCAGTATGAGATTGGAAGACAGAAGGAATCAAGCGTATCTCAAAAGTAAATTACATTCTAGGAATGGACTCACCATCACTATTCCTCTCCCACCCTCTGCTGGTAGTTCTTTTACCTCTTCTTCTCAATCTCCAGGACAGTTTCCAGGAACTCCTTGGAAGTTTCATTTTGGATAAACACCTGAGCCTTTCCATCGTGCATCAGTCACATTCTATTTGGATGCCAGAGCGAAGCTTTCATAGTTTGTCTTAACATTCCCTCTTATTATTGGCAGCTCTTTACCTTGCAGGTTTGTTTTCCCACTCATACTAGGGAATGGCAACACCTTTTGACCTGTTACTGACCTCTCCTTCTCCTTGGCTAATTATCCCTCTACTGTAACTATGGCCCATATTTATAATTTTTTAGCGCCGCATTTGCGCCGCTTTTTAACGCAAAAAACGGCGCAAACTTACAAAATACAATTGTATTTTGAAAGTTTGCGCGGTTTTTGCGTCAAAAAGTGGCGCAAATACGGCGCTACAAAAGTATAAATATGGGCATATGTTTTCTCCTAAACCGTGGGAGGACCTCTCATGCTGTTATGGACTCCAGTTGGTAATGATTTATCGTAAGGCACTGCCAGGCATTCTATTTTAGTACTCAGACATCTTCACTTTCCACTTGAGCTTTTGCCACATCTTTGACCTATGCTTAAAGCTGTATCATCTGAACACTGTTCAGATCCATAACTCTGCTGTCTAACACACCAGTAATTTTGGTACTTGCCTGTATTTCCTTCTCAGTATCTGCATCCCTGGCCTTTAGTTCCCCTCCTTTACTTTCATTTGAAAATTCTGTGGCAGATTTTGCAACTTCTGAAGTACATTTCAGAGCATAGATTGCCCTTGCTTTTACTTAACGTAGTGGTAAGGCTTAGGAGCAATTTACATACATCAGTGATTATATGACAAGATGTGCAGGTTTAGTCGCATGGATATACGTTTACTTAAGTGCGTTTGGGGGAATATTATCGGTATGCACAAAACAGATCATGTGGATGAGCTGGAAAATGGAGTAAGGAAGGAAAATGAAGAAGAGGGATTTGTGTTCTTTCCTGACTATCAGAATTGTGTAAGCAGCCCCAGAAAGAGAGGATATATTTTCAGAGGTTAGGGGTGTGAAGGGAGAAGGTCAGTCTTCTTGATTTCTTTTTCTTTGTCTTGGAATCTCCAGTTTCTTCAGATTTGTATTGGAGGTGGCACAGAAGAAGACAGAGCAGATACATTTTTTTAGCCAAGTTGTCTGGTTTGTTGTTGTGCATTGCTTTATAGGTAAAAGTTTGAACTTGATTCATGTTGTTCAGATAATCCAGTGTACATTTTTTAAAGGGCATGGGGGCTGGGGATGTGCCCCCAGTTTGTTAGGATAGGATTTTCCCGTGCAGGATGTACATTTGTTTTCCCATTGCGCTCAGTGCTCAACTGCATGTCTCTACTATCCTGTTGTTTGATTTTGTCTCTAGCATCCCACTAATCTTGCATGTGTGCAAAGGCCTTGCTCTATCCCAGTCCCTTGACATGAACAAGATCCCAGACTTTTTCTTTGACCTGGAGGGGTGCCCCAAAAATGCCATAATTGACTGACAGACGACTACTGTCCCTGTTGTGGTTGTAGCACATAAAGTGATGGTGGCAGTGTACTGTGTTCTGTGAGTTCATTGTTGTAGACAGACCTTTTCATCTGGCACAGGATTGGAGGCATCATGGCCACTGCTGTAAAGTTTTGCATCTATGCACTTGCCCAACATCTGCCACAAATGCATGTTTGTGTGTGTGTAGCCTGTGTCTTACATGCATAGCTTGTGAGTGAGCCAGAGTAGACATTTGCGATCTATTTTGGATACCCCAAGCCTGGAAATAATGGAGGTGAGGTTGTTTTCCCAGACTGCAAATGTGTTACTGATGTTTCTAAATGTAAAGGTGAGAAGACCTAGACCGTGAAGTGAGGGGAGTGGGGAAAGGGCTCCTTTGGAAATTTGCTTGGCATGTAGTTGCTGGTAAGCCTCTAGGAATACTGCCATTTGGTTGATGGTAGGAAAGAGTGGTGGATCTGGCGACTCTGTTGTGTAAGGTGAGAGGAAGCTTTAGGTGTGGCCTAGCCTTTTGTGTTTCCCTGATTTCACTTTCAAATGTCTGATGACAGCTTGGTGCAGAAACGTCACACCTCTTTGTGCTTCTGTTGTGCATCCTCCAGGCTGGAGACTACTCTTATGTGAAAAGCATTACTGTACACTGTGGCTGTGGAACAGCCTGGAAAGGATACTTGGGAAAAGAACCACCCAAAACCTGGTCTGAAGTTACAGGCATTGATCCCACATCGCCTATCTGATCTTGGTGTATAACATGGGGCCTCTGTACCCCACTTGTTGTTTCAATTCCTCTATGGCCAAAGAAGGTAGTACTCCGCAGAGTACTGAGAGGATTGCTGTGTTTCAAGACCTGGTGTCTGTCTGACAACCAGATTCCCATAGGTGAGGGGACATCACATAAGACTGAGGTAGACCTCTGGATCTGAAATGGATAATAGTGGGGGGTTTGTAGCGTTACTTTAATGCAATGCTAACTATAATAATCAGTGTCTCTTATGGTGAGAGTGTTCATCTATACATAATTCAGTTGTTGATTTTGTTCCTGGATGATCAGATGAATTTAGTAAACACAGACTCAGGTGCTGATTACAACTGGTGGTATTTCGGAAAGACAGCCGTGCTGGCAGTCTCCTGACTGCCATATCATAAGTACACACAGGAGACTGCCAAAAATCAGGCCGAAAACTGCCACCGCCAGGCCGACTGACGGCAAGGAAGAGGCAGTACAAGCACCTCCACGCCGCAAGGACTCTGCTCGCCATATTATGAGTAGCAATAGGGCACGGCAGTCCTTGCACGGCAGTGCAGCATTGGCAGTTCGAACTGCCACCATCTACCCTCTCCCAGACGACCACCTCAACGTGAGCTGCTGTGTGGCCCAGACAGGTAGGTGGCCTGACTGAAATGGTTGGGGGGCAGGAGGGGGTGTATGTCATAAGTGCATGTGTGTGCATGTATATGTGTGTGAGTGTGTGTGTGTCAGAATGGGTGTGCAAGCATTTGTGTGTGTCTGTATGTGTGCGGAGGAGTGGGAGTGTGTGTCTGTATGTGTGCGGAGAAGTGGGGGCTGTGTGTGCGGAGGAGTGGGCGGGGGTGTGCCGGTGGCAGGAATGAGGTTTCTTGTTGCTGGGTGCGTTACTGCCAGAGTTTTAGTGGCGGGCGACCGCCGCAAGAAGCCTGGCGGTTTGCTGCCTTGTAATACGGTCGGGGGTCTTAGGCATGCCGCCAGCTCGGAGGAGCTCACCTGTCGGCTGCGGCGGTCTGCCCGCACTGGCCAGACTGGCGGCGTTGTGGTAGTTTGGCTCTGGCCAAGCCGCAACACTCGTAGTGCGGCAGTCTTAACCACTGGTACCACGGTGTTGGGACCGCCACCTCCACCATGGCGGTACACATACCACCAAACTCGTATTAAGCACCTCAGTCTTTACAAAGTAGTAATTCACATATATTTGTGAATACATTTCCTCCACTTTCTTGCATCGATAAATTAAATTACAGCTGAATTAACAATTTGTATGCTCTGCAGTGACAGTCCTTATGTTTTAATATACTAAGCCATTTAAATAATCTCCTAAATGCATCCTGGAGTAATTATATGTTCTGCCAAAGATAGATTTGAACCACTCGAAGCAAGAAACATCTTAGATTTTAACTTTTTTTTTCCCCCTTTGTAGCTGCATAAATTGCTTCTTCTGGGATGCATCGGCCTCGTGTTTGCCTTTAATGCAGTCATGTGGACTTTCTTCGTAAAAGCCCTCAGGTTTTCCTCATCTTCAGCAGCAGCAACAGTTACATCAACTGCCTCAAATTTCGTTTCTTCTGTAAGTTGACTGTCAACTATTCCAAGCTACTCACTTATCTAATGTTCTCCTTTCATTAAGGCAGAAATGAGAAGGGTACATCTAATGGAGGAGAATATCTTTGAAATACTGGATGATTTTTCCATTGCCTTTGTCATTTTATTAAATTAATTTTTAATGGGAATCCTGATATGTAGTCTTCCAGTGGTATCATAAATCAGGCCTTTGGAAACTGCATAATGTTTCTCATTAAATTGAAAAAGAATGATTAGCCATATTCATTCTACCAGCTTTACAAACCTGCTTAGAATAATGAATGAGTGTTTTTTAAGTTATCACACTATTGTTAGAAGTACGTGAGTGAAAAAGCCAATAACTAATCAAGAAAACATGGAAGTATTACACCCACCTTACACACCGTGAAAAGTGATTCCTTCTCAGCCTTTCAAAGCAGACAATTTTTTTCGAAAACGGAGCCTGAGTATCAATTACTTCCCAGGTTTGAGACCATAACTTTAGATTTGTGTAACCCAGCATAGACCCTTTCACATTTGTTGAAGCATTGATTCTTGTAATTAACATTCATTGCACTCATGCACGATTTATTTTTGGCTGTTGCTTACTAGGGGTGATTATTGCTTCATTCAGAACTGGTTCCGGAGCACGGTTTTGTTTTTAAGGAAATAAAATATAAATATCATGGACTGTCACTAATGACCTATTTAGCCCACAATTCTTTCAGAAGCAGTGCAGCCGCCACCAGAGGAAAATACATTTACCATCCCACACAGAACACTCATTGCACGACACCTCAAGGAGCTACACTGTGCTCAGTCAGACTCCTCATACACACGTTCAAGGCACTCCACAACTCAGGCCCCACTTACTAGAACAGTTGCATCTCCTTCCACCAACTCTCCAGACTCCTCGGCTCCACAGGACTCATGTTTGCCAACCTTCCGCGCTTACACAGAACGAAATCAGGAGGACGAGGGTTCTCTTACATCGCTTATAAGGCATTAAGAATGATACAACTTCCCTCTCCATATTAGAGTTTCTTCCTCCTTTCTTCTTGCATTGTAAAAGAAGTTGAGGACCTGGCTTTTCTATCAACGAACCTACCATAGGTAGGACTAGGCATACTTACCTACTTAGCACCAGGATACCCTTACGAATAATAGTGCGCTTTACAAATAAACACAAGATGACACCTGTTTGCCACACTAAGAGTTATGATGGTCTAACATGGTAAACTGTGGAAGGGAATCTGAACAGAGAAAACACAGGGTTAAAACGCAGGCCCTGACCAGCTCTCGCGCCTCCCTAACTGCTGTTGTAGTAATCGCAATTGATAATCCGGACTTCAACCGAAATGGGATCACAAGTAGTCTGATCCTTTCCTGGAAACATATTCATCTGATACACGGGTGCAGAAGTATGCATGAGAATTGGACCGGATTGTGGGGAAAAACATGCAGAAAACTGTGCAGTAATACCTCTTTCCACTTGTTAGTCATCATTCCAGATGTTAGAACGTATAACGGCCTGGTAAAGGTAACCCCTTCTTGCATCAGTAACGCAGTGTGCAGTTTTGCCGTGATTTATTATTCAGCACCTTGTAATTGACCCATAAAAAGTGTTTCCTAAGGCTTGGTGGGTGTGAACGGAAAGATGGATGATTGGGCTAATGGAACCAGAAATAGTTACCCATAATACCGAAGTTTTTATTAGCAGCTTTTTAGTGTAACAAATTCCATTCGCAGCAAATTTCAATATTTTCGTCATTGCTTCAATCAAATTATGGGCTTACACAAAAAGACTGAATATTTTTTTCAGTTGTTGAGCTGAAAGAAAATAATGACACAAATGTGTATATTACTGCATAAAAGAAATTGAGAACAAACACACAAACAACGTCAACGGAGTCAGTTGTTGCTAGTCATGAACAAACCACGAGCGTTAAAGTCAGACGGACACTCCCTTAGTGCTTACTACGATTCCTACTCATGGGCCTGATGGCTTTCAATATTCCCAACATCACCAGTGCCAGAAGGGGCGCGGAGCTGAGCTGCTGCTTGATGGAAAGTTCAGAGGTCTAAATATGGTAACCAACAGGAAGCATAGAGGGTTCACCTGGAAGCCGCATCCTTCCTGAAAATGAGCTTTATACTGAGTGCTGGCTTTCGGATGTTATTCCCTTTTGTAGAGGGTACAAGGGACTTGTTATGTTTATTGTGGGATACCTAGTCCGAGTCGCAGTTGCACCCAAGTCTTCACTGCCACCATGATGCATGCTTTCCACAGTCAGAGGTTTGATATGAACTTTCCCCGATGTATTTATATTTCTCCGTTTTTGGTTCCAATCAGCTCTTAATATTAAGTCTCTTTAAAAGTTATGGATTGAAATGCTTTCTGGTATTATGGGGCATTTCAGAAGATGAGCTTAATAATATTAAACGTGTGGGTGTCAGGAAATTCCCCCAGTTTCATCCAGTACATCTGACTAGCTCGGTATTTTAATCCATTATTCCCATAAAGGGAAAGAAGGTTAACAGTCTTTGCTAAATTAAGCTCCCACATGATACAAATAGCTGACTTAAGAGGTTTTGCTTTACCGAGCACAGTGCTATTTTGAGTCCAGTGGCTTGAATAGAAGTACACTTACAAAAGCGAATTGGCTCTTTTATGAGGCACCTTTCTATTGTGTCCAGCCACTTAAGCGTATTTAGAGTTCAGACTCCTGCACAAAATACAAAATAATATATTAACTTGGCATGATAGGCTTTTGTGAAGCATGCATTAGATTCGTCCCCCACACATACAGGGAGTGCAGGATTATTAGGCAAATGAGTATTTTGACCACATCATCCTCTTTATGCATGTTGTCTTACTCCAAGCTGTATAGGCTCGAAAGCCTACTACCAATTAAGCATATTAGGTGATGTGCATCTCTGTAATGAGAAGGGGTGTGGTCTAATGACATCAACACCCTATATCAGGTGTGCATAATTATTAGGCAACTTCCTTTCCTTTGGCAAAATGGGTCAAAAGAAGGACTTGACAGGCTCAGAAAAGTCAAAAATAGTGAGATATCTTGCAGAGGGATGCAGCACTCTTAAAATTGCAAAGCTTCTGAAGCGTGATCATCGAACAATCAAGCGTTTCATTCAAAATAGTCAACAGGGTCGCAAGAAGCGTGTGGAAAAACCAAGGCGCAAAATAACTGCCCATGAACTGAGAAAAGTCAAGCGTGCAGCTGCCACGATGCCACTTGCCACCAGTTTGGCCATATTTCAGAGCTGCAACATCACTGGAGTGCCCAAAAGCACAAGGTGTGCAATACTCGGAGACATGGCCAAGGTAAGAAAGGCTGAAAGACGACCACCACTGAACAAGACACACAAGCTGAAACATCAAGACTGGGCCAAGAAATATCTCAAGACTGATTTTTCTAAGGTTTTATGGACTGATGAAATGAGAGTGAGTCTTGATGGGCCAGATGGATGGGCCCGTGGCTGGATTGGTAAAGGGCAGAGAGCTCCAGTCCGACTCAGACGCCAGCAAGGTGGAGGTGGAGTACTGGTTTGGGCTGGTATCATCAAAGATGAGCTTGTGAGGCCTTTTCGGGTTGAGGATGGGGTCAAGCTCAACTCCCAGTCCTACTGCCAGTTCCTGAAAGACACCTTCTTCAAGCAGTGGTACAGGAAGAAGTCTGCATCCTTCAAGAAAAACATGATTTTCATGCAGGACAATGCTCCATCACACGCGTCCAAGTACTCCACAGCGTGGCTGGCAAGAAAGGGTATAAAAGAAGGAGATCTAATGACATGGCCTCCTTGTTCACCTGATCTGAACCCCATTGAGAACCTGTGGTCCATCATCAAATGTGAGATTTACAAGGAGGGAAAACAGTACACCTCTCTGAACAGTGTCTGGGAGGCTGTGGTTGCTGCTGCACGCAATGTTGATGGTGAACAGATCAAAACACTGACAGAATCCATGGATGGCAGGCTTTTGAGTGTCCTTGCAAAGAAAGGGGGCTATATTGGTCACTGATTTGTTTTTGTTTTGTTTTTGAATGTCGGAAATGTATATTTGTGAATGTTGAGATGTTATATTGGTTTCACTGGTAATAATAAATAATTGAAATGGGTATATATTTGTTTTTTGTTAAGTTGCCTAATAATTATGCACAGTAATAGTCACCTGCATACACAGATATCCCCCTAACATAGCTAAAACTAAAAACAAACTAAAAACTACTTCCAAAAATATTCAGCTTTGATATTAATGAGTTTTTTGGGTTCATTGAGAACATGGTTGTTGTTCAATAATAAAATTAATCCTCAAAAATACAACTTGCCTAATAATTCTGCACTCCCTGTAGTCGTCCCTCAGTAAGCCCATTGTGAAGAGATGCCCAGGACTGCTTGTACAGTAGCAATATTCCTTCTCAATGCTCACAGAAACTCCAAACTGGCACTGCTTACTGAATAACAAAGATGTGTTATCGGGGCTAAGGAGCCCTACAGAACAATGTAGGTTCATTAAAGTTAGGCAATATTTTTCCAATTAGCAGAGCAAAGAAATTGTTGGTAGTGCCTTAAGGCTTGCGGAAACAGGTTTGAGTCTTAGGTTGGAAACGACTTTCCAATGCAGACCCGGGAGGGCAGTTAAACTCACAAATTCTTTGCTAGGTGAATATTACATGGCTAAAAGGTGATAGTTCTGTAGTGTCTCTTTTGCCATTTTTGTACACCATACTTTTCCCATCCTACTCTCTTGGAATTCTTACCTGGTGCGAGACAGCTTTTTTGTATACTTTTAAAAAATACGCCTCCCACTCAGCAAAACAGTGAGCATCAGTCCCTGCCCATCCTTCAGGACTAGACCCTGTAGCAAGCTTGCTGAACATATTTACCGCTACCAGATTTCCAAAGGAAAATTTTGTCTGACAGAAAAAAAACTGTAGTCGCAGGAGGGTGGAGTAAATGTTCACCTTATATAACAAGTGTTAGACCTTACAGCCTTAGGATGGTCACCCCTAACTTTTTGCCTGCCTCCCTCCACTTTTTGGACACTGTTTTTGCTGGTTTTTAGACTCCGCACTTTACCACTGCTAACCAGAGCTAAAGTGCATATATTCTCTCCCTTTAAACATGGTAACATTGGATCTTACCCAATTGGACTATTTCATTTACTTATAAGTCCCTAGTAAAGAGCACTATGTGTGCCCAAGGCCTATAGATTAAATGCTACTAATGGGCCTGCAGCACTGATTGTGCCACCCACTTAAGTAGCCCTTTTACCTTGTCTCAGGCCTGCCATTGCAAGACCTGTATGTGCAGTTTCACTGCCAGTTCGACTTGGCATTTAAAAGTACTTGCCAAGCCTAAAACTCCCCTTTTTCTACATATATGACACCCCTAAGGTATGCCCTAGGTAACCCATAGGGCAGGGTGCTGTGTAGGCAAAAGGTTGGATATGTACCTATGTAGTTTACACGTCCTGGTAGTATAAAACTCTTAAATTCGTTTTTACATTGCTGTGAGGCCTGCTCCCTTCGTAGGCTAACATTGGGACTGCCCTCATACATTGTTTGAGTGGTAGCTGCTGAGCTGAATGGAGTAGGAAAGTCATATTTAGTATGGCTAGAATAGTGATATAAAATCCTGCTTGCTGACTGGTGAAGTTGGATTTAATATTACCATTTTAGAAATGTCACTTTTAGAAAGTGAGCATTTCTCTGCACTTAAATCTTTCTGTGCCTTCCAATCCACGTCTGGCTGGGTTTCGGTGACATCTCCTTTTGCATTCACTTAGAAACACCCCAAACACAGGATTCTCAGCCTCACTTGCATGCATCTGCATTTTGAATGGGTCTTCCTGATCTGGGAGGATGGAGGGCCTGTTCTCACACAAAGGACTGCCACACCCCCTACTGGGACCCTGGCAGACAGGATTGAACTGAAAGGGGACATTGTGCACTTCTAAGCCACTCTTTGAAGTCTCCCCCGCTGCAAAGGCACATTTGGGTATATAAACAGGGCCTCTGCCCCTTCAAACTCGGACACTTCCTGGAGACAATAACTGGAACCAGAACCTGCATCCTGCCAAGAAGAACTGCCTGGCTGCCCAAAGTCTCACCTGACTGCTTTCTGTGAAGGGCTGCTGCCTTGTTGTTGGTCTGCTGCCTTGCTGCTCTCTGGCTGTGGTGAAGAAGTGCTCTCCAAGTGCTTCGATAGAGCTTGCCTCCTGTTCCCTGAAGTCTCAGGACCAAAAAGACTTCTCTCTTGCAACTGGACTCCTTGTGCGGCAAACATTTAACGCACAGCTTGCTAAAACCGACGCACAGCCTGCCCCGTGGTGAGAAATTCACTGTACATCGAACTGGAAAGACGCAGCGCGACTTTGCAAGGAGAAGATCGCGGCGCCTGCGACCGGAACTTCGCCGCGCGGCCCACCGGATCGACGCACAGCCGACCTAGGACGCCGCAGTCTGACTTCCAGAGGGGAAATCGACGCAACACCTGGTGTGCAGGAGAAAATTCCACGCAACGCCCACTGGATCGACGCAGAGCTTGTGACTTCGCTCCGCAAGCCCAGGATTCCACGCACAGACCCCGGGGCGTCTGAAAACCCCGCAACTCAAAGAGGATCCACGACCCAGCACCGGAAATCGATGCACAGCCATCCCTGCGTGGAAACTAAACGACACATCGCTGTGTGCGGCCAGAGAAATCAATGCACACCCCTTTGTTTCCACGCTTCTCTTCCTCTGCGGCCCTTTTCAGAGATTTTTCATGCGAACCAGGTACTTTGTACTTGAAAGAGACTTTGTTTGCTTTAAAAAGACTTAAGACACTTTATATCACTTTTCAGTGATATCTCTACATTTACATATTGCATCTTTGATCGTTTTGACCTGCAAATATCCAGATAAATATTATATATTTTTCTAAACACTGTGTGGTGTATTTTTGTGGTGCTATATTGTGTTATTGCATGATTTATTGCACAAATACTTTACACATTGCCTTCTTAGTTGAGCCTGACTGCTCAGTGCCAAGTTACCAGAGGGTGGGGACAGGATAATTTGGATTGTGTGTGACTTACCCTGACTAGAGTGAGGGTCCTTGCTTGGACAGGGGGGTAATCTAACTGCCAACCAAAGACCCCATTTCTAACAGAGAGCTTACCTTTCTTTGCTAAGTGGTCCTATTTATCATCCTTTCTATCTATATAACAGCATGTGGGTTAGAACCCTCCTTTAGTATCTGCAGATGACGACACTGTATTACTATGAACATTTGAAGCTATCTTTTTTCAACATTTTTCAAAAACTTAATCAGGTTTACTGTCTCCATTTTTTTGTATATCAAGGGGATACTAAATATTTCAGCTAATAATGCATGATTGATGCAGTAATGGCAGTCTTCCATTAAGGAAGTCTTCTCCAACCCATCCTTGACAGAGTTTTTACCTCCATTTATTCCTGGTGTCATCCTTGATAGCCAGTGCAGAAGCATGTATCATAGATTCGTAAAGTTCATTGTACATTTCAGTATTCCCGCCAACATTGATGCCCTTGCTTTATAACAAGACATAGTGTGATTTAGATCTATTATTGTGTACATACTTTTCAATGATCGTGCAGGCCAGGATTTAGCCATTGTTTGTAAAAACCTGTTTTAGAACACTTCAGTGGGTGCATTTGATGATATTAACTAGAGATTGGTGATACTTTCTACACAGGGCTGTATTCTGAGAAAAGTGTGCATGTTTTTGTTTCTCCACATTAATGAATGAATAATCAAGAGTAATAGGGCCAGTTTGTCAGGTCCGTTGGTTGGCTGAGATGGCTCAAAGAACTGAGCCGTTAGTCATCCTTTTTCCTTTTGGAGTAGCCAGATTAGTAATAGATTACACAATGAGATCTGCATCGTTTGTTGAAATTTCACATAAGGAATAGACCACAATTGCTTCAAGGACAGACTCTGATGGTCACCTTCGAGATTAACCATCAGACTAGCACTGATGTCCTCACTAGGGCGTAACTGAATAATTAGTCATGTTCAGTTTAATCAAAACCTTTTCCATCTTCACAGTAGCATGCTTAACTGTCACAATTTTTTCATTTTTCATTTTTTTATTCTTGTTTTTTGGGGCTTAAGTTGTCACGTTGTTTTGCCATTATGACTGCTATTCTTTGGGCACTCCTCTGTGAAAGTTTGCTTGGCACTTAAAACATCACGTTTGCTTGGGAGAATCTCTGAGTTAGACATGAGGCACAGAGCCATTCGACACAAGAGTTCTTTCCGATGCCCGGGGAATCACTAAGAATAGTGCATTCAAAAGTAGCTACCTTATGAAATTAGAAGCAAATTCACATTTTCTGTTAAAGATGCAATTTTCTTCTGATGATCAGTACGTACTACAGAATTTGATGGGAAAACGTGACTCTGTTGCTTCATTTTGTTTTTTGAGCAGCCCTTATGCAGCTGAGCCACTGATAGTTGTAGTAGAAATTTATGAAAACTGTTGTGATTACTGCATGCTGTACACATTGAGGACGCAACTTCATGGACATTTGATGAAAGAATAAAAAGAGTAGCCATGGAAGTCAAGGGCAACACTTTCCCCTTCTGGACCATTTGTGTCTGATACTGTGTATACCTGGGTCCCTGGGTTATTGGTTATTTCCCCATGTTTTAGACTTGTATATCTTTGGCAGTCGCTGGACTGCGATGGTTATGCATCCAAGTAATTGACACGTTAGTTAGCACCAAGAAACATGACACACACAGATGTTCTCTTCTATAGAGATGATTATATTGTTAGTCTGTTGAAAGGTCCCTCTTTTCATGCAAGGACACCTACAAGAGTTGTAGATGCCCTTCATGAGAAATTAAACAAACTAGAAAGGATCAAAAACAAACTAGTGAGGGCACAACTTCATGGACATTTGATGAAAGAATAAAAAGAGTAGCCGTGAACGTCCAGGGTAACACTTCTCCCTTGGGGACCATTTGTGTCTGATACTGTGTATACCTGGGTCCGTGGGTTATGGGTTATTTCCCTGTGTTTTAGACTATATATCTTTGGCAGTTGCTGGACTGTGAGAGTTACGCATCCAAGTAATTGACATGTGAGTTAGCACCAAGAAATATGACAGACCGAGATGTTCTGTACTAAGCAGATGATTATATCGATAGTTTATTGAAAGGTTCCTCTTTTCATGCAAGGACAACAACGAGAGTTGTAGATGCCCTTCAAGAGAAATTAAACAAACTAGAAAGGATCAAAAAGAAACTAGTGAGAACACAACTTCATGGATATTTGATGAAAGAATAAAAAGAGTAGCTGCGGAAGTCAATGGTGACATTCCCCCATTGGGGACCATTTGTGTCTGAAACTGTGTATACCTGGGTCCCCGGGTTATGGGTTATTTCCCCATGTTTTAGACTGTAAATCTTTGGCAGTAGCTGGACTGCAAGAGTTACGCATCCAAGTAATTCACACGTGAGTTAACAGCAAGAAATATGACAGACAGAGATGTTCTCTGTTATACAGATGATTATATCGATAGTCTATTGAAACCTCCCTCTTTTCTTGAAAGGACACCAATGAGTGTTGTAAATGCCCTTCAAGAGAAATCAAACAAACTAGAAAGGATAAAAAAAAACTAGTGAGGACACAACTTCATGGACATTTGATGAACAAATAAAAAGGATAGCCGTGGAAGTTAAGGGTGAGCCCTACCCCTTGGGGACCCTTTGTGTCTGTTACAGGAACTGTAGTAGCCACCATCGGATGAGTCAAGGTCCTCAGCACGAGAACCCAGACGCTGTTAGGTGAAGTCTTTATTGTCCCTGAGACTTCTTTACAGGAGGCAAGCTCAGTCTAAGCCCTTGGAGAAACCTCACAAGCGGAACACAGCAAAGTCCAGTCTTGGTCCTCTCCAAAACAGAAGCAGCAACTGCAGTTCAACCCAGCAAAGCACATGCAGCAAAGGGGCAGTACTCATCACATCTCTTCAGCTGTTCTTCTTGGCAGAGTCTCCTCAAACATCCAGAAGTGCTGTAAAAGTCTGGGGTTTTCGGTCCAATACTTGTACTCATTTCTGTCTTTGAAGTAGGCAAACTTCAAAGGAAAGTCTTTGTAGTGCACAAGACCCTGCCTCTCCTGCCCTGGTCCAGACACACTCTAAGGGTTTGGAGACCGCATTGTGTAGGGACAGGCACACCCCTATTCAGGTGCAAGTGTCAGCTCCTCCCACCACTCTAACCCTGGAAGACCTTTCAGGATATGCAAGGCACATCTTCGCTTCCTTTGTGTGACTGTCTATAGTGAATCCCAAACCAGCCTAACTATCTTCCTGACCCAGACGTGTATTCTGTATCCAGGAAGAGGCACAGAATGATTAAGCAAGAAAATGCCCACTTTCTAAATATGACATTTTCAAACCCGCAATTTAAAAGTCGCCTTCACTAAATAATATATTTTTAATTTGTGAGTTCACAGACTCCAAACTCCAGATCTCTATTTGCTCCCAATTGGAAATTACAATTAAAAGATATTTTAAGGCAATTTCATGTTAACCTATGGGCGAGATAGTCCTTGCAAAAGTGAAAAAACAAATTTGGCAGTATTTTATTAGCAGAACATGTAAAACCATCAGTACATATCCTACCTTTTAAATACACTGCACCCTGCCCATGGGGCTACATTGGGCCTACCCTAAGGGTGCTTTACATGTACTAAAAGGAAAGTTTTGGGCCTGGCAAGTGGGTGCACTTGCCAGTCAACATGGCAGTTTAGAACTGCACACACAGACATTGCAGTGGCATGTCTGAGACATGTTTACAGGGCTTCTCATGTGGGTGGCACAATCAGTGCTGCAGGCCCACTAATAGCATTTGATCTACAGGCTCTGGGCACACGTGGTGCACTATACTAGGGACTTACTGGTAAATCAAATATGCCAATCATGGATAATCCAATCACCAATCCAATTTAGACAGAGAGTGTATGTACTTTAGCACTGGTTAGCAGTGGCAAAGTGTCCAGAGTCCTAAAGCCAACAAAAACAGGTCAGAAAAAAGGAGGCAAAAAGTTTGCAGCTGACTCTGTAGAAAGGACCAGTTCTAAAACAAACCCCCACCTAACTAAACCCAGGGGAGACCAATCAAAACCTTGATTGATTTTCCTGATTGGGGCGATAGAACAGACCCTGGCCTGGGACAGCAGGGGTCCGTTCCCGTTCTATGCCTTTCTGAACCCAGCTGGACCCCTCTGTCTATACTCTCATGGCCCACTGAGCTAAGCCAGGGGGGGACCCCTCTCCTCACCTGCGAATACCATCTGTGCTGCACCTATCCTTACTTTGCTCACTGATGTATCCCAGTGGGCAGACAGTATTATCATGGCCATCACAGTGGGGTGGCTCACTCCATCTCTGGGTGTAACTCCTGTCCCCAACCCAAGGGCAACTGTGTCCATAAGGACAGCAACCCACACAGGCTTCTGACAGCTGTCAGTGATAATAGCCCGGTCTCAGTCCCTCCAGGGCAGTCTAACCTTGGTGGTTTCTCAGAGTAGGGGGGCGTAGCCCCAGGTGACTGGCACTCTTCATCCACTCTCTCTCCCACCAGTTCAAGGTTGATATCCTGAGACTGGTATTGCAGCCCAGGGTCTGTACCCTTAGGCTGGAAAGGAGTCAGGGGTGAGTTCTTCCTGCCCCTGTCCCCCTTCCTGAGGCTCTGTCCCCTCCTTTTGGAAGTAGTACCCCCAGAATTCAGAATTGTCAGGGTGCTTGTGGTAGTCATCCTGCTGATTCTCCCACCAGTTCAGGGATGGCGCCTTAGCAGTGGTGCCCCAGCACAGGGCCGGTACCCTTAGGCTGGACAGGAGACAAGGGTAAGGCTTCCCTCCCCTTGCCCCTCCTTCCCACCTGGAGTGGTACCCCCAGAAGACAACACAGTAGGGACACTGTTAGCAGTCACCCCACCCTCAAAGGTCATGGGGGATACCCTGAACCTGACCCTCCAACCTAGGGTCTGTACCCTGAGGCTGGACCTGTGCCTGGCAAGCCAAGATGTGTGTGGGAGTAACCTTACCCAACCTCCACCCCCCCAAGGGAAACACATTGCTCCTGTTTTGGGTAAGAGTCGGCCGGGCGCAGGTCTCCAGCCCCTTGTCTATCTGACAATGTGTTAAGGTCCCATAGGCCAGAAGCGGCTTCACCAGGGTCAGCCATGGGATGCTCTGACCTCAGAGCTGGCAACCCCTGGTCCCCCAGTCCTCCCGCTGGGGAGTGTCTCCCACCTCAACCCTTTCTCTGGACTTCTGCACCCTCCCACCAGGCGTGGTACTGCCAGACACCAGAACTGGTGGGACGCTTGTCCTTCCACCTCAGCCCTCCCCTCCCCCAAGTTCTCCTGTGGTTCCCCTCAGCAAATGGTGTCCCGGTACAAACTAGGCTCTCCCCCTGGTCTTCTCTCACAGAACCCTCCAGGCTCTGGGACTAGGTATTGGCCAACTTGGGCCTCTGGCCATCACTACTCGCTCTCTTCTGAGACAGGACGTGAGACCCCTAACCCATCCCACTATACTCGTACCTACCTGGGTCACTGCTAACCTCGCTTGCTTGGGGAAAACCTGAGCCAGTCCCATCAGGAGCACCCCCAAATGCATCTTCAAACTCTCTGGTACTTACCCAGAGGTCTGCCTCCAGTGTAAGTGTCAGAGTGTGGTCAGAGAACTCCCCTTCCACCTTGTGTTGGTGTAGCTCTGGAAAACAGGGATTGAACATATGCTCTCTAGCAATCACATCTCCCAGCCCCTTACCTGGGTTAACCAAACTGCCGTCCACCTCACCATCCAGTGTTTTGGAAAAGTACCCCACATCACCCTCTTGAGACAGTATCTGGCTGTCCCTGGCACTCAAACCCACACTCTTCTTGGGTGTCTCCATACTTTACTAGCAGGACTTCTACCAGGGGGAACTCCTCTCTGTTACTCACATCTAGAGCCAGTAGAGGGTCCCTCCCACTACTAGGAATATGACTCCACATGCCAGTTCCCCAATCTACCTCATGGTCCCTGCGCACCACTGGAGCTACCTCATAAACCTGAACCTCCTGGTTGTATGTCATCCCCCTCCTTCAAGTTGGGCACCAAGGTTCTGGGCAAATGCACTTCTCCCACAGTGCTAGACATAACACGTTTGCTGCGACCATCTGAACTGGACTCCGCCCTCATGGCTTCCAGCTTTAGCTCCCCAAGGCTTAGTTCATGAGCTACAAACATTACTTTTCCCTAGCTAAGGATCGCAGCCCGGCTCCCTCAAGCTCTTCATTCAGCTCTCTCAGTCTCTGCTCATGAGCTAGAAGCCATCCATCTTTTTGTGTTTCCCACTCATGGCCACTGTCCTCACTTTCAGAGCAGCCCTCCTCCTCAGAGTCATTTGGTAGTGTTGCTTGCCAGAGTTTTAGCTTCTAACAAAACATAACAGCCTCTGGATACTCCCTTGTGCACCTTCTCTTCAAAACTAGCCTCCTTTCCTTGCAGAAAACTTTTACCTCCCTTATTGTATAGATGTACAGGTGCCAGAAGTTGATTTCCATTCTGCCAAGGCCTCACACGTTTCATCAATAACTAGAGTCCCAAGTATCAACAATACATCCAGGAGGACACCGGAGACCATAAAAGGGAAAATAGGATGAGGTTACGTAATGGCTTGCACTATGCAGTAGTGTACACCAATCATTGTATGTCAGGTAGAAGCACAAATCCTATCCTCCCTACTGATCACCAATGTTAGAAATGGGGTCTCTAGTTGGCAGTCAGTTTGCAACCCGTCCAAGTAGGGACCCTTACTCTAGTTAGGGTAAGGGAGTCACACTCCTAAGAAAACCCCTGCTCTCCCCCTGGGTAGCTTTGCACTATCAGTCAGACTTATCCCGGAGGCAATGTGTTAAGTATTTATACCCACACACAGTAGCACAGTGAAAATACTACACATGGACACCACTCCAATTTAGAAAGATAGCTTTTATTTATCTAACTAAAACACAACCAAAATGACAAAAATCCAACATACACAAGCACAAATATGGATTTTTTAAAGATTAAATCTCAATAAAGTGCTTAGAAACACAATAGCTCCAACTGGTGCTATCACGGTGTTGTGACGGAGTTGTTGCCAACTAGCCCAATGCCAGTCACGAGAGAGTGCTGCGCCAGTCACTAAGTAGCACGAACCCCAGGTACAGTACCTTAGAAACTAGACAGAGTCAAAGACATAGCACGGAGTCGGGGAGTGGGGGGGGGCGCTGGAGCCAGTGCAGCGTTGGTTCCATGCGGCTACGCAGGAGGCAAGGTGTTGGTTCCTTATGGAGGTGAGGCATCAGTTCTTTCAGAGGCAGGGAGGTGAGACCACGTCGGCTGTGAGGCATCGTTTCCTGACAATCCGACGGGGTCGATGAGTCCAGCGGGCCAATATGCGGTGAGGTGACTTTACAGGGGTGTGGTCACACCACGGGCCTCAGCGGAGTTTGGTGTCACGGACATTGGTGACACGGCATTCAGGGCTCATGATATCATGGGACTTCAGAGACAATGCAACAGCGTCGGGTCAGCAGCGCCAGGCCTGTGGCATCGGTCATTGCACTTTAGAGGGGAACAGGGCTTTGGGTGTAGGCAGCAGTGCTGCGTCGGGCAGCTGTGCCAGTTCTGGAGTCATCCGGAGTCAGTGTGCCTGGTTTTTCTTGTTTTTATGCCAGTGTTCACTTCCAAGGGCTCAGGAACTGGAGTGGGCACCACCTGGCAAGTTAGGGTCCTCACCACGAGAACACAGAGGATGATAGGTGAAGTCTTTATTGTCCCTGAGACTTCTTAAGAGGAGGCAAGCTCAGTCAAAGCCCTTGGAGAAACTTCACAAGCAGGATACACAGCAAAGTCCAGCATTTGTCCTCTTCAAAGCTAAAGCAGAAACTGCAGTCCAACCTAGCAAAGCACACACAGCAAGTTTACAGTACTCCTCCTCACAGCTCTTCAGCTGTTCTTCTTGGCAGAGTCTCCTCAAGCATCCAGAAGTGTTCGAAAAGTCCGGGATTTAGGTCCAAAACTTATACTCATGTCTGCCTTTTGAAGTATGCAAACTTCAAAGAAAAGTCTTTGTGGTGCGCAAGACCCTGCCTTTCCTGCCCTGGTCCCAGGCTTGCTCTAGGTGGTTGGAGACTGCATTGTGTAATGACAGGCACAGGGCTAGTCAGGCGCAAGTGTCAGCTCCTCCACCACTGTAGCCCAAGAAGACCCTTCAGGATATGCAGGGCACATCTCAGCTCCCTTTGTGTGGCTATCTTAAGTGAATTTACAACCAGCCCTACTGTCATCCTGACCTAGACGTGTATTTCACAGCTAGGCAGAGGCTCAGAATGGTTAAGCAAGAAAATGCCCACTTTCCAAAAGTGGCATTTTCAAACATGCAATTAAAAAGCCACCTTCACTAAAAGATGTATTTTCAAATTTTGAGTTCAGAGACCCTGAACTCCACATCTCTATCTGCTTTCAATGGCAAATTACACTTAAAGGATATTTCGGGGCAATCTCCATGTTAAAATATGGGAGAGATGGGCCTTGCAATTGTGAAAACTGAATGTAGAGTATGTCACTAGCAGGACCTATAAAACACACCCGTACATATCCTATCTTTTAAATACACTGCACCCTACCCATAAGGCTACCTTGGGCCTACCTTAGGGATGCCTTACATGTACTAAAAGGGAAGGTTTTGCCTGGCAAGTAGGTGCACTTGCCAGGTTAACATGGCAGTTTAAAACTGCACACACAGACACTGCAAATGCAGGTCTGAGACCTGTTTACAGGGCTACTCGTGTGGGTGGCACAATCAGTGCTGCAGGCCCACTAGTAGCATTTGGTTTACAGGCCCTGGGCACACATGGTGGACTATACTATGGGCATACTAGTAAATCAGATATGCCAATCATGGATAAACCAATTACCAATATGACTTAGGCAGAGAGCATATGCACTTTAGCACTGGTTAGCAGTGGTAAAGTGTCCAGAGTCCTAAAGTCAACACAAACAGGTCAGAAAAAATAGAGGGAAGGAGGCAAAATGTTTGGGGCTGACCCTGCAGAAAGGGCCAGATCCAACATTAATACATAATCCATTACACGGTTCCTTGATGTACTGTGCTCAAGGTTAGTGTGAAAGGTTTACTATGTGCAAAACAATAGAACATCTATTACCAAGCTAACTTTCTCATGAGAACAATGTCTGAAAGGAAAGTTCACCTTAACAAAAATTAGTAAACATTTTCTACACAATCAGTAAACAGGGCCTTGCAGTCTACTGGTCACAAAGCAGAGTGAATTAAAACAGCACATTAATTTATGCAAATAAGGCACTTTAACACTCAAAATTATGAACCCAACATTACTAAGCTATGGCAGTGCTCATGTTACAATACATTTGAACGAAATAACTTATGACAGTGAACTACAAACCTGAACTTTTACATATAATATTTTGAATTTTTTTCTTCAAAAAAACATTGTTTTAATGGAAACTGTCAATTAACATGATAAACTACAACATATAAATAAATTAATTTGTTAAACATAAAGTTAGTTATTAGTTAAAGCCTTTCGATGACCTTTTCTACAGTGAATGCACATTATTATGGCTTTCAGTGTACCACATTACAACTAAACTATTAATATTTTAATAAACAAAATGCATATATTGTCACATATTGATGAACACTATGACATTAGGGACAGTACTAAAATATACGCTACCTCGTTGCTCATTATTGTTTGAATGATCTTCATAAGAGATACCTGGTCTACCTGAAGCTGAAGTACCAGCTACCTCTTTTCTTCAAGAGTCTCCACACATATCCTACTAGCTGTCAACAGGGACCATAATGAACACTTGAGATGCAGTGGTGGGTGGAGATGTTGGTGAAGCGCCTCTTGCCCAGTGGCAGCCAGCATTCACTCTTGCATATACACCAGCATTACTGGAATAGATGGATCTGAGCAGCTGTACAGGAAATGCAAACTGGCTTGCAGTCTTTGAACCAGACAGCAAAGAAAAGCAGTTCAGGGCAACAAATGAATCACCATAGTTACTGTAAAATGCACCCCCAACCTCTGGTGTATTAATCCCTAAAATGATGAACAAAAGCAAGCACTCCAGAAGTTCACGATTCTTTCATTACACTTTGCATCAGCTCTTTTTCCCTAGTTGAAAGACAAACAGGCCCCTATATAAGCACCTCTAGCTTTGTCTAGAGATATGTGAAGCTACAAGTCTATGGGTCCATTGATGAGTGATGCCGCTAGTGGCTATAAAGTCAACACAACATGATAAGCACTAACATATTGTAGTTATTTTAACAAATACTTCCATGGAATATCAAAGTAAGAGTATCAGGTTGGTACTGCCTACTGTCACTAACAGCAGTAGTGTAACTCGGCTTGCATACCACCCTCTTTTCTACCATGTCTAGACAGGTCTGAGCGACTGCATATTGGCAATTCTAGAGCTTTTCTTGTGTCCTTCTATCTACAACACAGCCACACATAAGCCACAGATTGCATCAAATGCCACCTTCTATCCCTCCATGTTTTGTCTGCCTTGCATGATCTCCTGGCTTCTGAACAAAGTGGGGGATGCCAACGTGGAAAGCAGGAAGCAGATGAGCATGCTCAGTGACCGGGCACAAGTGCATTCATCTGACTCCATGTCAATGGGGATAACGATGAGGGAGGATGAGCGATTGCCAACCTGTATGTGATCTACAAAATTAACGAGCAGAAAAAAAAGTTGAATTTCACCCTAACCTTATTCAAAATTGGGCTAGGCCTTTGCATACAAATATATAATTACTCATGCAATCAGAGGACTTGTTTCAATCTCTTCAAATTGAGTATCTTTATGAAAATCGTAGTTCTATACATATAACTCTTCAATTTATTTTTTTGTTAATCCAACCTGTGGTGAAATGTTTGTTCATCTACCACGAGGATGCGCAGTTCTGTCAACTCCAAGCCCCAAAATAAGAGGATCACAGGACAGAGTAAAACAAAAGTTAACTGAAATCTCTGATTGGTAGCCTATAGTTGTAATGGTCAGCATGCTGTGGCTTGTCTGATGTTGGACGCTGTTCAGTCTGGTTTTGCTAATTTCTATTGTATTCTGAGAAGGCTCTGAACTCATGTAACCTGGAATCTTCAGAATTGTGTATTTGGGATAGCCCATGGTGAAGGAAATATATTGTGCATAGAGAAGGAGCTTGCTGAAGCTTGTCCTTATGATCCTTCTCAGTTCCACCTTGGTGCAGGGCATTCTATCCAGTGCATGTTTTGATTGGTCCCAATGCCTTTTGAATATGTGCCATTACGGTGTGGGAAGTGCAGGTAGACGAAACAAACAACATCTAGACTATCAACCACCAAACAGAGTTTTAATTAAATTAATTGTGTTAGAGTTCCAGTAGGGTTGTGAATACATACACTCATTTTTAGTAATTGAGGTGTTTCGCAATGGTACATACCCAGTGTGGCATTTGGATGTTTGGTATTCTGTTGAAATGTTTTGAGTTTAAGGAGGGTCCTGTGTTGTCACATTTTTCCCAAAACGGCAACATCCTTCCTGTATATCTCTTTTTTCCAAATGCGTGTTTGGTTTATTAAAATGTACCAGAAGTTCCATGCTGTTAGACATTATTCTACCTTGACCATGTCTCTAATTATAGTTTGTCCCTGGAAAAATAAGTAGTCATACATATTTAAAACGAAAAGACCAAAACAAAATGTTAAACTGCAGGTCGGGTATTTTGAAGCTATAAATCTGACTCAAATGTGTTGAACAATAACCAGAGGTAAGTGGCCACTATTCTTCCTGCTTTGCAGCGATTGGTAGGTAGCTACAACAGTTTAGCATTTTTTTTCTTGTGGCTGGTGAATAATGGCTTCGTGTTGGAACAGGCTATTCCTAATACATGTTTATTTATATCCACAGGCTTTCCTTGGCAAGATCCTCTTGGGAGAAGTGTGTAATCTGCTATGGTGGGTAGGGATTTCAGTTACCCTTTTCGGGCTGCTGTTGCTGCATACCAGGCCACCTCAAGCAGATCAAATGGATTCTGAGAAAAAAGAAAAGTAGCGTTGCTGAAAGCGTAGTCATGAAAGTGGAACTTTATTCAGATATTTATTTTGAAAAAATGCGTATTTTATAAGGCGAGCTAGACAAATTTGTTCTGAACTATAAATAATGTACATTTATTAAAGTGGGCTCATGATAATTTCTTCTTGACTTTTTGTCAATATCTGTTCCGGTAGTGAATTGGTCACCTGAGATGAAAATCAATATTTCAAAAATGAAGGACTGTAGCAAGTTGTAAACAACCTAAATGAATACATAGACATATGTTAAAATAGGGTGACACTGAAGCAAAAGATAGCAACTTCTATAATGGTGTTGGAGTTTTTAATGCAGATTTACGTTTTGCTTGCATACTGGTAGTATACAGCCTCATGAACCCCTCCAGCGCAGTAAAGCTTCAAATTAGTGTATGTCCTGTGTTGATGCTGAACTATGGCAAATTTTAAACACAAAATGTTCATGGTTGTTACCCCACTGTTTGTGTCATACAAATACATATTGTGGAGGGAAATGGCGACTCTCAGACACTGCTTCAGTATGCTGTGCTTGGTGTTGGATAGTGCATTAAAAGCATGCATGAGCAGGATGCTGAAGTTGTCCCAGATGATGGTATCGCACTTGTGATCAAAATTAATTGTCAAATGTAGGTAGGTATATAATACGTCAGAAAGTGTTTGTGGACAAATAAACCTGGAGTAGAATGTGGTGACTATTCTGGGGGAATATTTGAGGTGAAGAGAACACACAGAATATTAAGTGGTTGTACCAGTTGGAAATTATGTTCATCCTGAAATGGCCTACAACCAGGATGCAAAGAAAACAACAACACAGAATTTCAGAGTTAAGTTACATTGTTTGACTCACCTTATTAACAAATAAAAAAAGCATTCATATTTTCTCAGAAGTTGATAGTATTCTTGCTAGTGAAATGTACTAGAACGGTAAAAATTAACAAAAAAAATAAAATTCTGTTGCCTCCACTAGTGGATTTGTTTTTGTTCTTGATTTTGTGCCATTAGGTGTTCCCAAGAGCTGTGGCCAGGATTTCAGTTATGTCTGTAACATTGGTAGAGTTAAATAATTGCATTATTTCCTTAGCTTATCCTTAAGGAGGTGGTACAAGCGTTGGCATAGTTTCAGAGAAATATTAGAGAAATCGCCATAGTTATTGAAGTGAAACCTTGTTCAGCCTGACATTAGAAATCCATTGCTATTCATGTTTCCCTGCACCAGAATACATCCCAGTATTACATCTGATCTGCAACATGAACATGCATTGCTACTTGATCAGTGTCAACAAAATTGATTGGAACTCCAACCAGACTAAGAAAAGGAATTTGTCTCAGTCAGTAGCGGAATAGAGATACAAGGCCCATCAAGGTATATTAAAGCACCTGATGTGGAAATGCATTGAAACTAGCGTCTTCTTGCCATAGGTATCAATGGGCTTAGTTTCATCTTTGACACCGAAATGGCTTTAGGGTTTTTAAAATTTATGCCATGAGAAATACGGTGGAATCTCGCTCCAACTGGTGGAAATATGTTTTTTAAGGAGCAAAACCTCTAAAAGAATTAATGTACTGATGTGTGCTGGGTGATACGTTCTCACTGTCACTGCTGCTTGCTTCTTGTTTACTTCAGTGTTTCTGGTTGTGTGCTTAGCATATTGTGGAAGGCTGAGTTTGTTGCCAGAAATCGTAGTAATTCCCTGTCTTGATGTAGCAAAGCTGAAGGGATACGGGGACCGCTGTTTCCTGAAATCTCTTAGGAATAAGGTAAATGTTGCCAGTAGCTTCTGAGACAAAGCAACAGAAGATACATGGAAAGTAGGCACATTTTTAAAACACAATGGGGATAGTAGCTTTATGCACAGTGTAGACTGACAGTGTAGAGCCTCAAAATGGCCGGAATGTCCTCAGCAAACCATAGAGAAATATTTTATCCAAAGAAGCCTGTTCAAAGAATAAAGTGAACAGGAGAACATCTTAAAAATGTGGCTGCAAATGCAGTTGTATTAGGATGTGAAATGAAATTGGTTCACATATTTGTAACCAGCAAGCTCAGCAACTCAAGGGTAGAACGTTTGAACTTGAAAACTGTCCAGGATGTGTGTGAAACAAGACAATTTAGAAGTGCAAAGTTGATCCTGTTACCTTCATGGTTTAAGCTGGAAAATAACTTTTACACAGAAAACACACATTGGTGAGAAGGAAACTGGAGGACTGAGGTACAAGCAAAGGCACTTGATGTGATGTTTCTGTGCTTGAAGGACAGGAAAGAGGTAAGAGCATGGATAATGGGGAGTCCCCCACATCCACTTATTTTGCAACACAGAATGTGCTAACATGAGGCTTCGGGCCTTTACTACTGAGGCCTTTGCTACTGAAGCCTTTGCTACTATCTGTCGTTTTTGCATTTGAGGCATTTAAAGTTGACACATCGAACTCAGAGTTTTTCTCAGTTAATGTATGAATTTTAGACAGAACAAGTCAATTAATGGTGAGCAGAGATTAACTCTCTCTGTTTCCGACTTGTTCTCTATGAAGGCGGAGAAAAAGGGGTGGGGTAAAAAAAGATGTGTTTCCTATGTTAATTTTCATAGGGTTTTTTAACAGGTCTACAGCCCGAACTGCTGGATGGAATTACACCAAATTTGGTAGAAAGTTGGGTCTTGGTCCAAAAAGTGTCCTTTTTTGTATTTGGTGTGAATCTGTTCAGTAGTTTTGTAATTGTTAGGTGATAACCAAATTTGTATATATAGGGATTCAGATCCTCCATGACTCTTTTGCTGTGATTGGCTGGCCGCAACATGTGCAGAAATTTGCAGCCGCCATTTTATAAACCTGGAGCACGGTCCCGGGGGATTATAGCAATGGGTAAAAAGTGCACAAGGGGGTCTGACCCCATGGGTACATTTAACGGGTGTCTGAAGGACCCGATATTAGTTTAAAAAAAACGCAAAAACCTTTTTTTTACCACATGCATGGTATTGAGACTCTCAGCGCAGCCTGTGTAACTACACGAGGGGGTCGCAAATCTTTCCGAAAAACAATACACTCATGCACCCACTCACAGACCCACTCACACACTCATGCACCCACTCACAGACCCACTCACACACTCGTATACCCACTGAGACCCACTCACACACTCATGCACCCAATCACAGACCCACTCATGCACCCACTCAAAGACCGACCTACTAAGACACTCATGCACCCACTCATTCATACACTCATACACTCTTGCACCCACTTACAGACCCACTCAGACACTCATGCACCCACTCACAGACCCATTCAAAAAGCCCTGCACCCACTTATAGACCCACTCATTCACCGATTCACAGATCCACTCAGGCACTTATGCATCCACTCACAGACCCACACACACCCTCTCACACACTCTTTAACACACACACAGACCCACTCACACACTCATTCACCCACTCATACACTTTTGCATCCACTCACAGACCCACTCAGACACTCATGTACCAACTTACAGACCCCTCATTCACCCATTCACAGACCCACTAAGACTCTCATGCATCCACTCACAGACACACTCAGAAACGTATGCACCTACCCACTCACACACCCACTCAGACACCGATACAGCCACTCACATACCAACTATAACACAGACACATCCACTCACACTGATATAAAGAATAAGTTTGGTGTGTTTGCTAATTTTACATTAAATGTGTGCTTTTGGTTTGCAAATTCTCAACAGAGTTGGGACTCCAATACCTTTTAAAGAAATCAGATGTTTAGACAAAATGAACTAGTTTTTGGGAAGTAGGGTGGCTCTAAGAAGAGCCTTTGTGTTAACTGTTGATGCAGAGTTTGAAGTTACTCAGAAAAACCCTGCTGCCTTCATCTGTAAAGTGAACATCGTCTCTTCTATATGTTTCTTGCATGTCAAAGCGCAGGTTATTATTGTATATAGAGCCCATATTATGCTCTCTGAGAATGCCGAAACAGTTTTATTAACATGTTTCATGGATCTCTCAATCTGTGGACAGAATTTATTTAATCAGTTCCATTTCTGCCTCTGGTATATTAGAGTGCACAAAGGCAGTGTGTGGGAAAGAGTGTAATTAAATGACCAAAGGTATCATTCATTGGGATTTCAAGTATTATCCCGGTGAGTGTGCCCAGGTCGTAACCACCACATCATGAGGTGAGGCGGTTGTAGTGAAATGTGTATTTTGACCACTGACTTCATGTTGCACCACTTTGCACTTGGCTTAGCTGTCCAGTGTTCACCAGTTACAGACTCCATTTTGTATTCAGTTTAGCTTTAGCTTCATTTTGCCTATTGACTTTATTGTAGCATTAGACACTGCCATGTTAAAGGCTGCCAGTGATTTTCCATATTGCCTGTCTGTTTTCGTGCTTTTTTCCTCACCAAGGGTTTGGTTGATAAGAATGAACTCATACGGCAGGGAACAGCCTTGCTTTGACTTGACATCTTGGGATGGTGGCCAAATCCCAACGTGTTATTTTCAAAGCATACCTAAACTAGCCAGCATGTTTGAATACTTCTTGCACAACTTGAGGGTTTTTTCCAGAAAGCTCCTTCTTGTTTTTTTAGATATAAAAGAGACCCAGTTTGACAGTAGGAGATTCAGAGACCTCAATCAGTATTCAGACGTTGGATGCCTGATATAGATTTTCCGTGAGGGTAGAGATCTCTCTTTCTCTCTCGCAGTCGAACGGGGTCATCGGCCTGCTGGCAGAAGAAAGATGAAGCACCTGACAGGCCCTATGGTGATGCATTTTTAATAATTATTTTCTTTGCATTATAATATAGATACATATATTTGCTGTGTATATTGCAGTGGAGAATCATTGGTGTATGTTTTCATTTCATTGTTGTGACTATTTTTAAAAGTGTGCTTTCAACATGCTAATCTCTTTTTAGGAACCTTTAGTAGTGAAATAATAAATGTCTTCTTTTGACTAAGAAGTGCATTCCAGAGAATTTCTGTTAGTTCATGAGTATTTCAGCTCGGTCATTAGTGAAAAGCAAAACAGGGGTTGGAAATCTCTAATGCTTTTTACCAAATACAGCAATTAATGCTACTTTAACCCTCTCTGGCCAAACAAGTCATATCCACATTCTGCAAACCTAGGTCCCTGTCAGTGCCACTCTTTCTAGCTGTGAATTACAATTCACCCTCTGACCATTTGGAAGGGAAGGAGTAGTAGCACACAGGAGAAGGCTACATCTGAATGAGGCAGTTTCAAAATGTGAGGTGGTTAAAATGGAGGGAAGCACCAGGTTTAAAAAAGCACACATTTGATTGGATGTTGTAAAAACATTGGTAGATAAAAGTAGGTAGTCATTTAAAACATTAAGTTAGTAGATCTGTGATTGGCTGTGATTACTCCACAAACAGCATATGGCATATGGGATGTGCTTATTTTCTGTAGCAGTCAGCCACACCTGCTACAGAAGAAATTAAAGCTAGTATGCTGCTGGTAGATAGACGGTGCTGTGAACATTTGACCTACTGGTAGAGTGGAGTGTTCCAAAGGCGGTTGCTATGGCGGCTGAGGTGAAAGACTGTGGAAGGAAGGGTGGTTTCATTAAAGCAGATCTAAAATGTTCAAAAAAGAGTGTTTTTGGCAGGGTATCAGTTGGGAAAAAAGTAATTTTTCCAATTAAGTATTATAATGATATTATATTTACATAAAAAATGATTGAAACACAATTGTAAGTACATTTTCGAATGACTCTGTTGTGAAGTTACACACGGGGCGTCGCTGAGCGCTGCAACAGTGTCGCGAGTTCAGTGCCATACACTACCAAATTGGGCTTCTTTATAGAATGAAAACAAAGGGTTAACAGCCACTAAACATTAAAATGTTGGATAATAGAGGGGGGGTGGCCAAGATGGTGGCCGGAGCGGACGCTTGAACAGAGAGCTCCGCTCACGGCCCACCTTAAGAGAAAATACCACGGTCCCTGCCGTGCGAAATTTTAAGTAGTCTTCTCCCCACTACCGGGGGGAAGCCCAGAAATCACCTGGCACGAACGCGCTGACTCCACGGCGGCCCTGCGGCGGAGGTCGGGGCGCGGACGAGGCTCCGGTACTGCGGGCCGGCTGCCCTGACGGGAGCGGGCGCCAGCCAAGCACGACAGTGGGGAGGCCCCGCCGGCCCTCCCCGCATTTTCTCCTGCAAAGCTGGGGCTCCGAAGCCCATTGACTCCTGGTGGAGTCTTATCCGACGGCCCGGTGCGCGACTCTCGCGAGCTGCGCTCAACGACTTGACCGCGCCCCGCTCGGTCGGCCTTGACACGGGGTGCGCGAGGTGAGGAAGGGCTGCCCCTGCCGAGGGGTCATGCCCTGAGCGGTCCACCCGGTTGGCGGTCCCCGTGCCCCTGGGGGGAGGGGGGCGGGCGGGCTCCGGCCGCGTGAGGGCCCGGTCCAAGCGCTCTGGTCTGCCGCGGGTCCCCCGCCCTCCGCTTGGTGCCTGGGCCCGGGCGTGCTCGCCTGCTGGGGATCCGGACCCCGGGGGGCGTGCCGGGCCGCAGCGCCGGGCTCGGGCGGCCTGAGCCTTGTCCCCTGGCCCGCCGCAGCTTGTGGCCTGGTGCGCGCCAGGACCTGGTGAGGTGCGGCGGCCTACTGCCAGCGGTCGCCCCTCCCTTCACACCGACAGTACAAATGGGCCTGTCTGAGGCCTAGTGGTGGCAGCACAAAGGGGAAGAGAAGCCTTGACACAGCGGCGACGGCCGAAAGCCTAGGATTGCACAAAGCAAACACTAACTTGGAGCAACCGAAAGAGCAACAAGGAAAAGAAGGGAAAATAAATAAATAAATAAATAAATAACAAAGGAGATTCCCCAAGGGGATTGCACACCACACCAATAAAACACCACTGGCACGGGATAAAACCTTCTAACCACAACAAGAAGAATCCACGGCTACTGGGACAGCGCCAACGAAGACACCAGCGCCTGGGTGGAAATCAGGACCACGTCAGCATCACAATGTCACAGAGCTTGTGGCGTCTCTCTAAAGCCAACCTCCGCGCTGCCAATCAGGGACTATCACCACAGTAGCACCATCTGGCCCACAATTAAACTATCTGTTCATTGCAAGTGAGTTGCCTGGCCTGTCCTCCCAGGGCCTGCAGGAGACTTTGTCTAGCCCGTCCTCCTCACACCACGCGGAGTGCGACATGGTCATACTGAAACACCCCAAACCGGGGGCCCCCACAGATGGGGATCCCCCCCTGCTGCTGGGCACTCTGACACTCAAGCTGCAACGCTGCTACAACTAAACGAAACTCTACGAATGCACTCCCAACAGTACGACAAAATCATGCAAGCAATAATGGAGACCAAGACCTCAGAGGAAGGGAAAATCGACGCTACGACAATGGAAGTCTCATTGCTCCACGCTGACCACAGCAAATTAATAGACAGAGTGCAAAACACAGAATCATCGCTAAAAACTATCCAACCAGAGATAGCAGACATGAAAAACAAAATCCAACAAATGGAAACGGAACTAGCGCAGTTGCAACGCAGGACTAAGGACGCGGAAGGGTGCTCAAGACGCAATAACATCCGATTTATTGGCATCTCAGAATGCTTGGAATTACCTTAAGCCAAAGATTTTATAGAGAATTGGCTGAAGGACATTATGAACATACAAGGTGCCACTAAAGCTCTGATAATAGAACGAGCCCATAGAATCCCTGGCAGGACCCCACGACCCGGAGCTCCAGCCCGCCCTCTGATAGCCCAATTTCTTAATCACAGAGAGAGAGACTCAGTCCTCCAACATTTCAGAACATCCAACCCAATCAGCCTGGAAAACTGCACTGTATCAGCTTACCCGGACTACACGTTGGAAGTGCAACGCAAAAGAGCGGCATATATCAAGATAAAACAACTTCTGCGGGAACACAACATCATCTACTCTCTCATGTTCCCAGCCCGCCTGCGAATAACCATAGACGAGAAAACACTCATGTTCCCCACCCCAGAGGACGCATGGACATGGATCCACGCAAAGGGTCTGACCGGCTCCCCCAAAGGAAAAGAAACAACCGAAGAATGGATCACTCCTAATGCCAGAAGGAAAAAGAAAACCAAAAGAATATCTCACCCAACAAAATCACAAATGGAAGCCGACCAAGCACAAAGCCTAAGGGAAACTAGCGCATTCACAGGGTCCCGGACCGACGCCAGGAGCGAAGTGGACATCACCGATAGCGGCTCTCCTGGCGGGGAATCCACCTCCTCCCTCTCTCCTCTATTTGTCGGCCCCCACCTCACCCTGCGTTCGGCGGACGAACTTTAATGCCTGTGGGCACGTTGGCGTTGCGCCCTCCTTGGGGGAATAGCTGGGGGGAGACTGGACCCCTCTCTCCACGTAACCACAAGCGGAGAAACATGGCTGCCCCATGACGGGGCCAGACTCACTGCCAGCCCGTTGATTGTTCGACAGACCGCCGTTGGAGTACGCGACCACGACTTGATGCACACAGGTAAAGAACTATCCTGGAGGTGGCACACATGTTGTCCGACCTCACCAAACCCACGCTCCCACCCAACTAGACTATACCCATATGGAACTTAACTCTTCGAACTGTTATTTAGGCACCGGTTGTGCCACCTTGTTTCACATCGGGCTTTTCCCAACATATCCTTTTTTATGGTATTGTGTTCTTTTTCCTTCCTTTCTTTCTCCCTTCTTTACACTATCCCCCCACCTCGTGACTGGTGGGGGGGGTGGGTGTGGGGTGTGTTGGTGGGCGCGCGGGTCTGGCTGACGGAGATCGGTGGACGATATGGGGGCTGGGATCCCGGACTCACAACACGTGCGCGTTACAATTTAATATAACATGACGCACATGGAACCTATATATAATTTAATGACCTGGAACGTAAAGGGCATGGCGGGAGCAAAAAAACGCAATAGGATACACGCTCACTTAAAAAGACACTGTATCCACATAGCCATTCTTCAAGAAACACATATCCCCTCAGAGGAGATCCCTCAGCTAGCAATGAGCTGGGCGGGACAAGTCTACAGCTCTGGTATTTCAACTTTCGCTAGGGGGGTTCTGATATGGATAGCCCCAGGGGTCCCATATGTGGTACAACGCAGCATAACCGACAGAGATGGAAGGTACATAAAACTGGTGGGCCACTTGGACGGGGAGATATTAGTGATTAATGGACTATAGGTCCCGAATGTTGGTCAGGGCGATTTTTTACAAAGAACAATCTCTCACATGTCAAAAGACTTACCTTCAACATGTATCTGGGGCGGGGACATGAACTGCGTACCACAAATCGACTTGGATAGATCACACACCCCCATAGCGTCCACCCCAGTTACAAAAAATTCACAGATGTTGCGACAGTGGATGTCAGATCACCGACTGACAGACTCTTGGAGACACCTACACCCTCAGGACCGGGAATACATCTTCTTCACACTCGCATAGATCTTATCCTCACCACACAGGATCTGACACATAGAATCATGAGCGCTGAATATACTGCTAGGGTTATCTCTGATCATTCCCCACTTATAGCCCTTATCAGATGGGGTAGACCACGTGCCTACATCCCTACTTGGCGCCTGCAAACTCAGTTACTACAGGACCCGCCATTCAGAAAAGAATTAGCCGCACACATCTCCTCTTATTTCACTCAAAATGATGGGTCATCGAGCTCCAGAGCAAACGAATGGGACGCACACAAGGCAGTTATAAGGGGAGCATGCTTAGCAACAACGGTTGGAGTGCGTCAAACACTAGTGTGTGAGCTTCGCAATCTAGAGAATGAAGTCCACTCTTCTGAAAATAAACTCGCTTGTGGCACAATCACCCAGGCTGAGCTCACTGGAACGCGTGCACAATGGTACGACACAGACAAGCGACTAAGTCTGTTTGACTACGGTCACCACATGGCCCGGGCGCATGCAGAGGGGGATAGATCAGGCAAACTACTGCCATGGCTTACACGATCCGAACCCCGAAACTCCCCTATAGGAGACATCCGCTTGGACACAGGTCTATTAGTAAATACCCAAGCAGATATCAACAGTGCCTTCGGAGAGTGTTATAGCACACTATACAAAGCTCACCCGCCACCCTCCACAGCGTTAATGGACGAGTTTTTCAATGATATCACATTAAACTGCCTGACTACCACGCAAGCAGTGGACCTAGATAGGCCGATAAATACCACGGAAATACAGCGGGCTCTACAACAATTATCACAAGGCAAGGCACCCGGCAGCCATGGTCTACCCTTGGAATACTATAGCACGTTCCCATCTCAAATATTAACCCCATATCTCACGATGCTATCCGAAGCCTTAAAATGTGGTCAACTTCCAGACACTTGCCGGGAGGCATTGATAGCGCTACTGCCGAAGTCGGGCCGTGACCCATTAGACGTACGATCATACAGACCACTCTTGTTATTAAATACAGATTGTAAATTACTCAGTAAATTCTTAGCTAATCGGTTACTCCCATATATGACCGACTTGGTACACCAAGACCAGTCAGGCTTTATACCGGGTCGTAGCACCTTCAATAACATCCGGAACTTACTGCGCCTAATGGCAAACTCCCCAGAGGGTGACTACCACCGGGTAGCTGTGTCTTTAGTCATAGAGAAAGCATTTGACACCCTAGGGTGGCCTTTTCTGATGGAAACACTTCACCGCATGGGCTTCGGACGGGCATACATTGATTGGGTGAAGGTGCTTTACACCAACCCAACCGCGAGGGATAAAACTGGTGACACGATTTCCCAATCATTCAACATAGAAAGAGGTACTAGACAAGGATGCCCACTGTCCCCTCTTTTGTTCGCTCTCGCGTATATTTCCCATGCGCCCTGTCCCTGAGGCACATAGGACACTCTCCAACCCGGGCGATCTGAAGTGGTGCCACACCACTTTTAAATATCTGGGCATAAACATATACCACGACACACGCAATCTCAGAGACTGTAACCTAGGGCAGGCGATCAGATCCATTAGAGGATCCCTGCTCTTCTGGTGCTCACTCCCTCTCTCGCCTCTGGGCAGAGTGGCCATAGCAAAAATGATAATTCTTCCTCGTCTGTTATACTTTTTCATGGCCCTCCCACTGACCTTGCCGGCTTCCTTCTTTGGACCACTAAATAGCCTCTTAACAGCTCTAATATGGGGCAACGGTCGCCGGCGCGTGGCACTGGCTAAAATATACCAACCACTAAACATGGGGGGGCTGGGCGCTCCCAGATTCGAACTATATTATGCAGCCACCCAAATCCAATGGATATCTTCCTGGCTAGGATGCCCCGACAATGCGGAATCAAATTCGATCCTGTCAACTCTGGGAAATGGGGAAGTACTACATTACCTTATGAATCGCGAGCACCCCAAACACCCACAAAACATACTACTGAAAATCGCACATTGGATATGGGGCCGCAATGTCCTAACCGGTGACCAAAAGACACAGTACTCCCCCAGGATTCCACTCCTGGCCAACTCGAAACTTGCAAATATAGCTCCCAAAGTGGGTCTAGGTGGGTGGTACGATAAGGGCATACGTACAATCGGCGATATATACAATGAAGGTCACCTCATTACATTAGACGCTCTTTCCGACAAACATAATTTGGGGCAGGGTGGCTTCATAGCGTTTGGAGCTGTGCGACAGGTAATACGCTCTTGCTGGAATAGTGGCAACTTAGAGCCCAACGTCTCACCTATGCTTCACAACATACTAGGTAACATTACAGTCCCATTAAATGTATCTAGTACATACACGATCCTTGCTTCCCACCTTGAACACAGTCAAGAGCAAGCTAAAAACAGGTGGGATAGCGTGTTGGCAGCACCCCTGTCACAGCAAGCATGGACTCAGGCCATGAATATGATCAAATCAGTGTCACGAAACCTGCGTTTCCGCTTCACCCAGTTTAATTATTTGCACCAAACATATCTCTCACCTCACCACATCACGCGCATGTTCCCTCAATCGACGCAGGCGTGCCCAAGATGCTCAATTCCCGATGCCAACTTTTTCCACATGACCTGGGACTGCCCCCCAATCCGAACGATATGGAACAACATAATAACACTGCTGACGGAATGGACCGCCGTCGCGCTACCCACTACACCTGAAATGTGCCTACTCGGTATAGGCCCCTGTCCTAAAAACCATAAGCATACATTCAGATGCATAGCATTGGCACTGGTCATGTACAGACCCCTCATAGCAATGCACTGGAAAGCCCCGGCCGCCCCCGGGATTGACCTGTGGCGTGCTGAGCTGTCGCGGTGGGCCAAAGCCGAGGCGCAGACGCTGCAGCTCCTGATGGACAAGGGGATCCCAGCTAAGGGTTTAAACACTTGGAACTCCTTTGAGGAAAACCATAGAAAGCAAAGACGACGTGCGACCACCATGAATATCTCATGAAACGTTAACCCCCCTGAGCGTAACTGATAACAATTAAGTTAACATAGCTAAACACCAACACAAGAACTACAAGGACGCACCCCGACAGACGAGCTCCCCCCTTTGGTTCCCTGCTGGCCCCGAATCGGCATGCCGTGCGGTGCGCCCGCTGCCCCCGGGGTCGGCTGTTGGGGAGGTGACGGGGTCTGAGGCCTATTTTCCTCCGTGCTCCCCCCTCCCCTTTCCCCCGCACGTGCTATCTGGGTCCCTTGCCCTGGGTCCTCCTAAATCCCCCCTGTTCATAGATTCTCACTCTTCAAGGCTGATTAGACTAATGCTCCCCCCCCCCGGACCCTGTTCCTCTGGCCCAGCGCGCACTCGTGGGAATGCTGCCACAGTTACATGGGCGGGCGCTAGCGACTACACCTGCTCTGAGATGTTGGGGGTGACGGGCGGGGGCCGTGCAGAATGTGCCATTACTTGCATTGTATCATGATCACCTGTATTTTTTTCTTTATGTTTATTCGGTGTGCAATATAATAATAAAAACATATTAAAACAAATAAAAAAATGTTGGATAATAGAAATAAAATATGATTGCCAGTTTTTGATTTGTTAACTAGCACAATATCACTCCTACCAAAGTTGAAAAGGTTGCCAATAAGGGTTCTTTCGTGTGAGAGTTGTGTACCATTCTTATGCTGAGATTTCATGCTTATCCAAAGATAAGAGTTTAAAGTGATATTGTGACAGTATGTTTACTATCAACTAAAGCTATTTAAGAGGTATGTGAATTAGAGTATATGTTTACAACCAATGTATATTCACAGTTGTGTGTCAATATAAGAGGGATACAAATGTATATGATATAGATAAAAGTATAGTGTGTCAGAGAGAATCAGAAAGATATTGGTACCCTCATTTAAATGTGTAGTAGGGTATTTATTTTTTGAAAAAATGTGTAGTTTTTAATTCTTGATTTTTCCATGCTACAACAGACTACAAATACCAACTTCAGTTTTCATTTCTATCCACTTTCCAAGATTTAGAGTGTCTTTCTAGTTGAAAGAAGTTATATCTAAAGGTTACTATATGTAGGTCATAGAGACTATGGTATGTGCTTACATGGTAAGAGATACAGTTTGAATTTGTTGTTTTTCACTTCTGCTCTTTGAGAGTCTCATTTACTAAGTTTTGGCATAGGGTTTTCGCTGTGTCCTGCATCAAAAGAAAAGATTAGGAATGCACAGTATCTAGAAGGTATGGCACACAAAATGCTGTCTAGCACCAATGCTGACACGCTTCTACCATAGTGTAAGGGTACCTACATTGCACAGATGAGTGTTTATCCTCACATAAGCAATAACTAATGGTGTTTTGTCTGTCTATGTGTGCTGTAGAATGCATTACACGTAGAAAGAGAAAAAACAACCAGAAATGATGTTACTTTTCCCTGTTCTCGCACCTTAACGCCACACATGAGGTGGCATAGGAATCTGACACATTTCCAACTTTGTAAATGTAGTAATGCATCAGATTCCGTCATGTTGTGTGAGTGTTGCGTGGGAACACCCATGGAACACCTTTTTCATGCAGTATTATGCAAGAAAGGAATCCATGTTTACTAGGCCTTTAAAAGCCATGTTAGGTGGGTATGTGTGCCTTTGTAAATATTGGCTGGCACACTGCTGCACTGGAGTGTCAAGAAAATTATGCTCTGGTGTTGCAATGTGCTGCTACCACCTTGTAAAAGAGGCCTTTACTTCAATATGGTATATAATAGGTCCAGTATGTCATCTATTTTGTGTGTTAGAAACCTTTTTTGTAAATCTTAGTGCTACTCACCCAACCAGTCGAAAATATATTGAGAACATTATATATGAGGACAGAGCCGAACCAAACAAAAGCAACCTGCTGAGGATGTAGTTGATAAGGCATTTGCCTCAAAGAGGAAGCTTTTTATTTTGATACTCAAATGAATAGGGACGCTTGACAAAACAGTGTTGTGTATAAAGAGACGCAGCCAAAGGAAAAGCCATTAAAAAAAGTCATTTTTGTAAAATGTTTAGTGGTGAATGGAAGCATAGCTCCAGTAGAGACTTTCTTTAATGAAGAAGGGTACTTGCAAAAGAACACAGTAGTGCATGCAGTTGATTTAACTGGTCAATGTTCTGAGGTGAAAGACGGTAGCCCCATTGAAAAAGAAGAAATTGTGCAAGGAATGTTGAAGAAGTGATAGCTGAAGTGGTTCAGGGAAGGCGTAAACAGGCTCCTGTATGTAAGTGGAACTGTAGCCGGATTTGTAGTATTCGACAGCAATCAATTGACTGACTTAAACATTTTGTACGTGATTTTCTGTGCAGAAGTCTGAAGCAAAAAAAAACAATTTTGCAAGGGTTAGATCCATGCAAGTAAGAAAGCATAGTCATTTACAAGGACATTCATTAGCATGTCTATCAAAGAAAGTGTGCCAAAGCACCTTTCATCACTTTAGAATGTAGGCAGTTCACCACTCAAAAATCAGAAAATTAGTTAGAAGACTTTACTATATGAAGGCTCCAGCCTTATGTTTTGAAGAAATGAACTTTTGCTTGGTACAGTAAGAGAGGTAGAAAACGTTTGTCAGGATGTGCTGTCTCGTTTCTTTGGTTCTCAAGAAAATTCTGGGAAAAATTAGGAATTTGTAGGTACAGGTATTGAGGAACAGAGCACAGGTATTAGCACTGAGAATTTTGAACAAGAGATTATAAAGTGTAACACAGCTTGTTCAGAAAAACCCAACTATGTTTGTATTTGTTGTTGACGCACTCACTACAAAAGTCTAACACAAAATGGAGATGTATTTTTCTAAACTGAATGGGAAAACAGAAAAGTGGCAAGAAGTTGCTGGTTATTTATTTGTAGAGGAGCGGTTTGACTTGTCCATGCAGGAAGTTAAATGTAAGTACTTCTATGATAGGATAGAGGATCATAAAACACCAGCTAGATTAGTACATAGAGGGTTGCAACTTGTGACAATTCCAGAACAACTACGATAATTAAATGTATATGAATCAATCCTTATACAGTGTGTACATCCATTTCAAGCAATTATACGATTGGAACCAAAAACAGGTCAATTACATTCTACAGACTTACAGGAAGGAAAGAGTAGTGTATTTGTCATTAGACTTTAAAAAGAATATTGCAACTGTATGGGTAGGCAAAAGCACTGATGAGCCACATTATTCTAGTAAATGGTGTGCCAGCTAAGAATTAAACAATTTGGCAAGACTTAATTGATGCTAATAAAGTAAGACAAGCAATGTTACACCTGGTACAAAATAATGTTTATTATAGAAATGTTGATGTTGAACCTGATTGTGAGAAAGGGCTCTTTTGACATGGTAGCCCCCCTCTTTATGCCTGGAAAATGATGTGGTTTCAAACTGTAAGTGCCATAGGCTCCTGCTAAATAGGTGCCCAGGGCCAAATCTCTTTCCCCAAAACTGTACTAGGTTTGGCACTTCAGCCACCTTTGTAAGTCCCTTGCAAATGGTACCCCTGATACCTAGGGCATGGGTACTGAAGAGTGCACCTCAGAGCTGCAGCACCAATGGTGCCACACTGAGACGCCTCCCCCCAGCCTCATGCAGACTGCCATTGCAAGTGCATGACAAGGTGAATCTAAAAGTTGCAACTTTGACATAGCGCTCACCTAGCGAGCCATGCCCACTAACACTGCATGCAATATAGGTAAGTCACCCCTCTTGCAGGCCTTACATCCCTAAGGCAGAGTGCACTATAATGCATGTGAGGGCATATGTGTGCTTGAGAAAATATGCCCCTTCCTTGTCTTTGCTAAACCTCAAGACAGTTCGACCCTAGCAGTCCGAACACCACCAGGACCACGGTGGCGATCTCACTGCTGACGGGCCAGCGGTGAAGACTGCCACATTATAATTTATAATAAAATGTACCCAGAGGGCACCTTAGAGGTGTCTCCTGCAAATCCTAACAGCCCTGACTGGTCCTAACCAGCCTGCCACCATAAGACATGATTCTTGACTCCTGGGGTGAGAGTCTTTTGCTCTCAGGAGCCAGAACACAATTGCCGCTGAGGTGTCGCCTGAAAACCTGAAGGACTCTACAAAACCCAAGAGCAATTCCAGCCTTCTGAAAACCACCAAGAACCTCCCTAAGAGTGAAGATATCACTCTCCTGCACCCTGCAAGCATGGAACCAGTGAAGCCCAGTTCACTGACTGGCCGCTGAGCAACGAACCAGACTCAGCAGCCAGATCAAAATCCACATGACGGACCTGAAGGACAAAACCTACCAGAGTGCCAGGTTTGGTGGCACTGGGAATTTCAGAGTCTGAGAATACCATTACCCTGGGTTGTGGACCCCGAATGGCTGACACCCAAAAGCAAAGTCTACTCCGGATGCCCAAAAGCCCAGAAGCAAGTACCAGTTGAGAGACATCAGTACACCCAAGAACCACCCCCCAGAGTGGCCCTGCTGACCTACAATCTACCATCCAAGTGATCTGCCCCTCACTCCAAGGACTCCAAGACGCACAACTCCTGGCTGACCAATCTGCGCCCCTGCATTGACAAACCAGCTGTGTTCTAGAGGTCCCTAACTCTTTGTGACATCCACCCTCCAAGGGGACTCCTGGACTTACCTTTAAGTCCGTCTGTGCAGTGTGTTTCCATGTGGTCCCCCACTCCTTTGTGCAGCAGCTCCAAGACTTTCAGCTACTGCTCTTGCTTAAACCAGGAACCGTCCGAACTCCTCCGGCTGGCCCACTGGGCATCTCGAAGACCTCAACCTAAAAATAGAAGGTGACACTTGTGAGATCATACCCTGATTTATTTGCATTTTTAAAGATTTTCCCATTCGTTTCTATATTGTGTAATTACATCCAAAAACAGAAAATATTCTAAGCTTTGAAAAATCATAATTAAAAATGTACATACCGTAAATTGATGATCTTGGTCTCAAATATTTTATAAAAAACTGAATTATTTTTGTAAATTGGTCTTGTTATTCTTTTGAGTCTGTGTCCACATTTATTGAAACTGTGAATACAAAACATCCTTAGCACAAGATAAGCCTAACTGCTCGCCCACACAACCACAAAAACAGAGCATTAGGTGGTCTGCTTTTTACCTCAGTCTACCAAAGTGGGGTTGCTTGGACTCTCTGAACAGTGCACGTCTTTTTCGTACACTATATAGAGAGCCAGCCTACTACACTGATGTACGAATGTTGAAGATGACAGTTTGTCAGCAAGTGGACAAATAGAAAAAGTGGATTGATCCCAATTAGAACAGAATTATGAACATTACAAAGAAGTAATTGGTGATGCTATTGAGCTGTTTCAAATGAAACAAGCAAAGGGAGGTCCCATGAGTGTGTGGGGAAAAACGTTTAGAGGCTTGCTCTTTTCCCCATTTGTTTCCCACTGGAGTAGGTGGTCGCTGTGATGACCAGCCCATACAAATACCAGCAGCTGAATACCGATCAACATGATTATATTCAGAGGATCCAAGATTCAGACAGTATTGTATGCAATAAATCACATTCTAAAAACAGGACTTAATCTTCAAAACCTCTCTATGAGAGATTTTGTTAACAAAGTATAAGAAAAGGATGAAAACTTAGAATACAACTTGATTAATTTAATGATGTGGCAACATGGCACTACTGAATATTGGTTCCGTTGTCATGAAGAACTGAAATGTAAACTGAGAAACCTGGGTGCACCAACCTCTTTTCTGACACTCAGTTGTGCTGAGTATGTGTGGAATGACCTCCTTCAATTCTTGAGAGAGGCAAACTCAAACCTAAAAGACATCAATGTAAGGACAGCTGGTAAACTTTTCTCATTATATCCTGCTAATGTTTGTAGATATTTCAACCACAGGTTACAAGATACGCTGGGTTTTATCTGCAACAAAACAGTCCTCCTCTTGGAGAAGTAAATGATTTATTTTGGCAAAAAGAGTACCAGGCAAGAGGTGCTCCTCATATTCACATGCTGGTATGGGTAAAAGACGCACTCACATTTCAAGCAGACACTGATGAGTCTCTACTGTCTTTAATAGAACAGTATGTGACATGTACCATAGGAAAACACACTGGTGAAAGAGGTCTCAGTGAACAAGTTTTGCGTTTCCAAACACATAAATGTGGGAAATACTGCCATCATAAATACAGATCCAAAGGAATTTTTTTACTTAAGATGTCGATTTGGATTTCCAAGACCTGTCATTTCAAAAGGAAGAGTGAACAGCTCCTTGTCTTCAGTTAGACATACACTGACACGGAAATCACCAAAGAAAACATGCAACCTAAAAATTACAGAGGCTTCCAAATATATTAATGACTATCACCCTATGATTTGAAAAATGTGGAATGCTAATATGGACATACAATTTGTTGCAGACAACTCCATTGCTGTGGCTCGGTGTGTCGTGTCTTACACTACAAATGCTGGAAAAACAGAGATGTGGGCGAGATTTCAGCTAAAAAGTCACTTAGCAAGTTGCATTCCTTCAGCTTGAAAACACTTTCCCTAGGGAAATGGGATTCTTTGAAGCCTGTGACAGGTTGAGTTTGGCAAGTTTGTTCTCAAAATTAAAAGGAATTGTCTGGGTAATTTTTGGTCTAGCTAGTACATGAAACAGAGTGTGGAAGTCTTTCCTAGAAATTCAGTAGTTAACCGAGTTTGAATAACAAGGTATAGACATTGTGAAATCAAATGTGTTGGATATTTACTATACAAGAAGAAGTGCACATCTAGAAGACAAGTGCCTTCATGAAATTCTTCAAAACTACAGATATAGAAACAATGTAAATGAAAACATAGAAGAAGGGAAATACTGAATACTTAGATGTGACAGTTGTTTAGTCAAACATGCAAAAGAAAATCTAATTAACCACCGAAAAGTTTGTTTCCAAACTCCTGACAAAAGAGAGTTTGACTGCTAGAAAGATTCTTTTAATGCTGTCAATGATACTATTCAATGTTCCATTTTCACAAACTATTTACAAATGTTAAATTATGAGATACAAGAAGAAATGATTTCTGCTGAGGTAGCTAAGGATAGTTCTCAAAGCAGCCAACGTTCCTTACCACTAAGTCAGGATCCTCTTGGACAGCCTATTATTGAAAACAAAGCTGCAAAAGCTATGAATGAAGTTGAGATTGAAATGGAACAAGAAAGACAAGAATCTGTGGATCTAGAACAGTTAATTGCATAACAATGAACAGAAGGACATTTATATTGAAGTGAAAGACAAAATAGAACATGGATTTCTTCATGAGAAGAAAGAATGCAATTTCTCATCATTTAACCCAATACTTTTATATACCCGTGGACAAGCTGGTATCAGGAAAAGCTTTTTGATTAAACTTCTGTCCATTTACCTACACAAGACTACAGAATCAAATGTATCACGTGTAGGAACATCACCAACTGGATAAGCTGCTTACAATATCAAAGAAATAACTTTACAAAGATTACATATGCTACCAATAGAACATTACAATAAACTGGAATACCAGAAGTTATCTGCTGAAGCTTGTCATGAGGTGGCAGGAGTTTTGAAGAAATTGCAACTTGTAATTATTGATGGGAAAAGCATGGTTTAAAATTTATTACTGGCCATTGTTCACCTCAGAATGCAACAGATTTTAAAAACTGAATACAACATTTGTTTGGATGAAAGCATTTAGTTGTTTTTGGTGCACTACTACAACTTAACCCTGTATAAGAACAGCTTCTTTTCACGACTCTTTCACATGAAGAAACTCAGAACTCTGTGTAGAGTATTGGCAATGTAAATGTTTGGCAATATTTCAAATACAAGGAACTTGTGAAAAACATGTATCAAGCCTCTGACATGGAATATGGAATCATTCTACACGGGCATTAGAGTAGGAGTTCTCACAGAGGAGGGAAAACGTATGTTGGAAAGTCGACTTAAGAAACTTCCTGTAAGAGCACTGCAGCAGAGCTAATGTATAACGTTTGTAAAGAAGGGAAATCCATAGCTTCTTTAAAGCCTACACTTCAAGACTGTGCTGAATATAATAAACAATTACTAAAACTAGAGAATGAAGACATTTTGGAGATTAGGGCTATCGACAAAATGGAACACCAAGGAGTGACGGTGCTACTTAGTGGAAAATGACAAGATCATTTGAACTCTTTGGATAAATCTGTGTCTAGGACTGCAACTCTAGAAAAGTGTTTACGTGTGTGCAAAAACTGTAAAGTGTTTTTGAGACATAATTTAAATGTTTAATAAGGATTGGTAAACGGTGCGATGGAAAAAGTTATTGATTTCATACAATTCCCTAACTGTGATGAAGTTGAATACTTAGCTATAAAATGTAATCAGGTTTATGGTGTGAAGCAAATTGGTCGATGTGTTGTATGCTTTTTGCTTGTAAAAGATTTTTATGTGCAGCGGAAGCAATTCCCAGGTAGTCTTGCTTATGCTGTAACTATCCACAAATCATATGGTTTAAGTGTAGATGCTGCATCTATTAATATTGCAAGTATAGTATTTAAAGAAGGAATGTCATATGTAGCTTTGTCACAAAGTCGAACATTGTCCTGTTTGTTTCTGATTGTTAGTAATGATAAGAAAGAGCAGATGCAAGTTGTGCTAGATAGTATAACATATTAAGAAGCATATATGCTCCTCATTTGGGACAGTATCCTGTTTATGAAAAATTGATATTATGTCCTAAGTGAAAACTTTCAAAAGATTCAAGGCATATTCCTGAAAAGAAGGTAAAGAAGGAGAAACAAGAACCTGTTATGAAAAGAAAAATGGAAAATGAATGGAGATTTTGTAGATGTCCAGTTAGATAACACTAATGGTGTAAACTGCTGTGCTTATATTGTTCTCAGTGTTCTCTTCCATCTACCACATGTTGTAAATGGAATTCAAGAATAACCATGGAACACATTTTGCACACCACTGTTTCATTGCCTTTAATTTTTATCTTGTGACAGAAGTGTAATACATTCTGCTTCAGTCATTCGAGAACTACTAGACAGCTACAGTTGACCTGTAGTATTTACTCTAAACACTCAACAAGATGCACAGGGATTTATTATGGTGATCCTTGGAGTTTTAGAAGAAGATGATGTAAATATTGATGACATATTTAGACTAAGTTGTACATGGAGCCATGAATGTGAAGATTGCTCTTTCTCATCTACCACTGAAATCCAATCTGAGCGATTTCTCTATTAAACTCTGCCAGATTCCAAAAGTGTGATACATTAATAAAAAACAGTGAGTAAACCATGACCTGTCCTTATTCCAAATTAAACTTATTGTCTACCTTACTTATACTGAGAAGTGGTAAAAACATTATAACAATGTTTCAATGATGCAGAGCAGGTCGATCAAATGTGGAGACCAAAATTACAAACTTTAAAACTGGACAAATATCAATTTCTGGGGAAATATACTGTACCTTGGCTATCATCTTCAATAAAGGTCTTAATATTACACCTGGGCATTATACTTTATATTTGAAGACTCAAACTGAATGGACAGAATACGATGACAGCAGTTTGCAGTTCAAACAAAAACTACCTTTCAAGCTTCCTAATTCTTATTTATTGTTTCTTCAACCACTTTTCCAACAGGGATGTGTGCAAACAAATTGGATAAAGTGTTCTTTCTATGTGGCTCATCACTGCTTAAGACACCATTCGACCTATCAAAGGTGATGTCTTAAAAAAGATGTCAAAAAACAATGTGTGGATGAAATGTTTTCAAATGGATTTCAGAAAGTAAACCGGTATACAGTGAGAGAGCGTAGTTTAATATTACATATTATAGACATGAAATGCTTATGATTAACAATGCTGCATTAAATAAAATATTCATTGAAACATATTCATTAACGTAAAGGATTTTCATGTGTGTAAACTAATATCAACTGTAAGAAATAATCGTTCATAGATTGCCAAAGCTGTGCACATTAAAACGTATAAGACTGCATTCGTTAGAGCCATATATCTTAAGTTAGCGTGAGTCAAGGAAAGCTGTGTAGCTCTCATATTAAAGCGTATTTTTCTGTCTCTTCAGTGTACTGACTTGCAAAAGACCATGACCCAGCGATTGTTCTTTTTCCTTACTTATTCGCTACAATGCCCAACTCTCCCATCCGCATGTTAGTAGCTTCTAGCATAACAGATATGTACTTCGAAACATTAATGGACACTTCCAAGGACGATGAAGCGAGAAGAAGAGAACTTTTGACCTGATATGTGCAAAGACGATGAAGTAACCCCGGATGAGCCACCTAGGAAAATACGTCAATTATGAAGACCAATTAGAAATTAGGAAAGTATCAAGAAATGACAAAATGCATTACTTAATGTATAATTTGATAGGTTACAAATGGTGGGGTGTATTAACTGACCAATAGAATTTTGGGGGAATGTATTACGAAAAAAGGGATAAAAACCCATGACACAGGAGACAAACAGCATTAGGTAGGGAATGATATCGATTGCATCCCGAAACTCTGTCACTCTATTTGGTGATTTGAGATCTAGATAAAACTATCCTTGCCCATAGACTGCCCCATTACACTTTTCTCCTTATGAGGAAAGTGACCCTTGTCTTTAACTTAGATAGACTGACGGTGATCTAACTGATGTCCTGAAGACAAAGACTGATCCTGTATGCTGACCTATCTTGAGGAGGGTAATGATAAATGTTGCTAATGAAATCTACTTACTTGCTTTTCTTTCTAGGTACCAACTGCTGTATGTTTTTGATTAGAGACCTTAATTAGATGTTTTTTTCCAAATTGATGTTCTAAATTGTTTTGCATGAAGTCCAACATGCTAATGCTAATTAGAGGTTAGATGAGGCATCCTTTTCGACTGACAAACTGACGTGACTGACGTGGTTCTATGCTGAACTTGTATCTCTAGAAGGTTCTATGTATTACGATCTGCTTATAGTCAACTGATTGTCTATGCTTCTGATCTTTGCATTATTGAAAGTCTATCATGATTGTCATCTTGTGATTATGCTTATTTGCTTCTTGGTTTTGAGATTGACGCATTTGCTATTAGATTGTAATCAATAGGGAATAAAACTCATAAAACTCCATTAAGGTGTGATTATTCATGACTGAAAGGTCATGGTTGCGCCGAATGCTTATTAATGCCTAAGGTGAGATATATTTTGGTGCTAACTGTTGATAATGTTATTGACATATTAACTGATATATTAATCAGTTATCTCGTCCTACGGTATCTCACCACTGGGTTCAAAGATTAATCGGCCTAAAACGAGTCCTGATGTGTATAAATTAACATAGACGGACGCGTTATCAACAGTGTTCTCTCTATGTTGATCATCACTGTTTAAGACATTATTAGGCCTATCAGGAGTGAGGTCAATAACAAGATATCCAAAAATAAAGTGTGGATAAATATATTGATACTATTTGTAGGAAAAAAGAAGTATGCTGTCTTCTGTCTATGTGAGTCATCACTGCTTAAGATATTATTCGGTCTATCAGGGGTGATATCTTGGAAAGTATATCTATAAATAAACTCTGGATGAAATATGTTCATAGAATTTTGGTTACAAATTAGTACATAGTCTCCTCTATGTGTATCATTGCTGTTTAAACCAATATTCAGCCTCTTGTCACGCATGTCTACAAAAGGATATACAAAATTAAACGGTGGATTATATCTGTTCATAGTTTTGTAACAGGTATAATAATGAGCAACATGTTTTTTAACATACGTACTTTTGTTTAGTATAGTAATTGTAGCTTAATTAAATATTTTCCAAATTGTAGAGTGCAATTCACAGTAACACTTATTTGCAGTGAAATACTATGAAGTTATGAGTGTGGGGCATAGTAATGCTAATTTTAAACAGAGCTAGGAACTTAAGTTTTTTTAGTTTTTTTTTACAGTCCATATGCCTGACCCCCCTCCCCTGCTGTTCAGGAATGAGTATATATACACACTTCCTTTGTAGTGCAAAAGTATAGAAACTGAGATCAGTTGAAAAGGGCACATAAGATGGGTAAATAATATATATAATTACTATGTAATGAAATAAGCGTGTTGTGTTTTCATATTAACAATATAGTTTTTGTTACAGATTAACCAGTTTTAACAGATAAATTAGAAATATGAAACTTTATCTTTTATTTGTCTTTTCTCTCTTTCAATACAGATTAAAGGGCATATTTTGTGGCAGTAATGTAGGTAACTAATTTAATCTGCTTTAATTTTACATGACCTATACATTTACTTTATTCAGATGATTCATAATTCTACAGCAGTAATACAGAACAATTAAAACACACCCAGACATACACATATGCATACACTATCTCACCCAAGGAAACACACATGCATACAGAAATACACCCAACCACACAATGATACATACAGTGTCACACCCAGACACACACTTATGCCTACACTGATACACCATATCAATCACCCATACAGCCTCTGATGCACCTATTAACTCACCCATATACCCACTCATGTATCCTGTCACTGACTAATACAGTCATGCATCTAGTCACTCATTCATACAACCACTTATGCACCCTCTCACTCACCCATACAACTACTCATACACTCACTCACCATTACAGTCATGCACTCCATCACCCAAACACCACTCATGCTTCCACTCACTCACACATGCCCCTACTTGCACACCCACTCACTCACCCATGCATCCTCTCATGAACCACTCACCCATACACCCACTCATGCACCCATTCACTCACCCATACAATCACTCATGCACCCATTCACCCACCCATACAATCACTCACACACCCTCTCACTCACCTCTTCACCCACTCGTGCAAACACTTACTCCAATCACTCTCACATCCTCTCACTGATACAGCTGTTCACACACTCCCTCACCCATAGAGCCACGTATGCACCCACTCACCCATACAAGCACTCACACACCCTCTCACTCACCCATACAGCCAGTTGTGCACTCACTAACTCACCAATACAATTGCTTACATACCCTCTCACTCACCCATAAGGCACTCACAAACTCAGTCACTCACCCATACAACTTCTCATACAACCAGTCACTCACACACACAGCTACTCACGTACCCAGTTACTCTCCAAAACAGACACTCTTGCACTTACTCACCCATAGACCCACTCATGCACCTACTCGCTCGCTCACCCATATTATTACTGATATATCCTCTCACTCACCTAATCACCCACACATCCACCCACTCACACTCTCATACATCCACTCTTAAACCCTCTTACTCACCCATACAGCCATGAATGCACCCACTCACTCGCTGATGAAACCACCCATGCACGCTCTCCCACACCAATAAAGACACTCATTCAGCAACTCACTCATGCATACAATCATTTATGCATCCTGGCACTCAACCATACAGCCACCCATGCACCCTCTTAGATACTCTAACAGCCACTCATTCACACATACAACCACTCAGGCACCTCATCACTGACGTATACAACCAATCATCCAATCCATCACTCACTGATGCAAAAAACTCATGCACCCACTCAATAACCCATTCAACAACTCAAGCAACTTGTCACTCACAAATACATACACTGATACACCCACTTACTTATGCATACAGCCACTTGTGCACCCTCTCACTAACCCATACCGCCACTCATACAACCACTCACTCACGGAGCTACTCGGATACCCTATCCGTCACCCATACAACCAGTAATGGACCCACTCATTCACCCATATACCCACTTATGCACTCCCTCACCCATACAACCACTCATGCACTCATACAACTACACACACACCCTCTCACTCACCTATACACCAACTCATGCAAACACTCAGTCACCCATACAACCAAACACCCTCTCACTCAGCCATACAGCCACTCATGCACCCTCTTCGCTACTGTTACAGCCACTCATGCATCCACTCACTCACACAAACAGCCACTCATGAACCCCTCACTGACTCATACACCCACTCATCCACCATATCACTCACCAATGAAAAAACACATGCACCCACTCAACCCATTCAACAGCTCATGCAGCATCACACTCACTAATACAGCCACTGATGCACCAATTTACTCCTGTATACAACCACCTGTGCACCCTCTCACTCACCCATACAGCCACTCATGCACCCACTCACTCATGGAGCTACTCAGACACCCTATCAGTCACCCAGTCAGTCACCCATTCACCACTCATTCACCCACCCACTCTTTCGCCCATACACCCTTTCATGCACACAGCCACTTATACACTCACCCATACATCTTCCTGTGCACCCACTCACCCATACACCCACTTACTCTCCCATACACTCACTTGTGCACTCATCCATACACCCACTCATGTACCCATAAACCCATACAACCACTCCCACAGCCTCCCACTCACTTATACACCCAGTCATGCAGACTCAGTCACCAATACAACCAAACACAGTCACTCACCCATGCAGCTACTCATTCATCCACTCACTCACCCATACAACCACCTACGCACTACCTCACTCACCCATATAGCCACTTATGCACCCACTCACTCATGGAGCTACTCAGACATCCTATCAGTCACCCAAACAGTCACTTATGCACCCAGTAAGTCACCCATTAACCACTCATTCACCCACCCACTCTTTCACCCATACACCCTTTCATGCATACAGGCACTTATACACTCACCCATACATCTTCCTATGAACCCACTCACCCATACACCCACTACTCAGACACCTTATCAGTCCCTTATACAATCAGTAATGTACACACTCACTCACCTAGTCACTCTCCCATACAACCACTCACACACCCTCTCACTCACACTTATACACTCACTCACCCAGCCTCTCACATCCTCTCACTGATATAGCTACTCACATACCCTCTCACCCATAGAGCCACTTATGCACCCACTTGCTCACCCATAAAAGCACTCATGCACCCTCTCACTCAACCATACAGCCAGTCATGCACTCACTAACTCACTGATACAATCACTTATATGCCCTCACACTCACCCATACAGGCACACACAACTGTCACTCAACCATACATCTTCTCATACAACCAGTCACTTACACACACATCTACTCACACACCCAGTTACTCACCGATACACTTAGGCACTTACCCATAGACCCACTCATGCATTAACTCACTCAAGCATGCAACCACTGACATATACTTTCACTCACTTAAACACCCACTCACTCTCTAATACATCCACTCATGCACCCTCTCATACACCCACTCATCTGTACAGCTACTCCCGCACCCTCTGACTCAAACATACAACCACTCTTGCACCCTCTCTCTCACCCATACAGCCACTAATGTACCCACTCACACACTGTCATAAAACCACCCACGCATGCTCCTACTCACAAATACAGACACTCATTCAGCAACTAACTCATGCATTCAATCACTTATGCACCTTGTCACTCACAAATACACTCCTGTACCGTCACTCAGCCATACAGCCACTCATGCACCCTCTTAGTCATTCACACAGCCACTCATGCAGCCACAGTCTCACACATACAACCACTCATGCACCCCCTCGAACTATACACCCACCACATCACTCACTGATGCAAAAACTCATGCACCCACTTTCGTTTGACAACTCATGTGCCATCTCACTCACAAATACAGCCATTGATGCACCCACTTACTCATGCATACAACCACTAATTTTTATGCTAGCTTGGTCGAGCAGTTAGGCTAGTCTTGCAGAAATGCAAAGCAATTGTTGTACTCACAGTATCAATAAAGCAAGAAACATACTCAAAAGAGTAACTCAAGATCAATTTACAAAAACACTTCAGATTTTTATAAAATTTTTAAGACCAAGATTATCAAAATTGGGTAAGTACTTTTTAAGCTATGAATTTTTAAAGTTTAGAATATGTCTCAGTTCTGTGCGTAATTACGCACCTACGGTAATCAACAGAGAAATACTTTAAAAATGTATATAAATATCAGGTGTTGCGTTTCCTTGTGCAGATAGGTCGAGGCCATTGGAGAGCCTTGTGGACCAGCTGGAGAAGTTCGGGCAGATCCCGGGATCGGCGGGAGCAGCTGCAGAAAGTCGTTGGAGCTGGTGCAAGGCCACTGCGGGGGACCACTTGGAAAAGCACTGCACAGGTGGACTTCAAGGTGAGTCCGGTGGGTCTCCTTGGAGTGTTGAGGTCACAAGGGGTGGGGTACCATTTGGGCACAGCTGGATCTTCGGTGCAGGGCACAGGGCGGCCGGGTGCAGAGCAAATACGCGAGCCAGAAGTGGTCCCCAAAGGTGCTGTTGGAAGCAGGAGGTATGTCGCTTTGACATTCCGTCGGGTGGATTTTGGTCTGGCTGCGATGTCTGGTTCCTTGGTCAGCAGCTGGTCAGTGAACTGGACTTCAGTAGTCTTTGTTGCTGGAGAGTGATGCCTTCACTCTGAAGGGAGATCTTCGGCAATTTTTAGAAGAGTGGAGGCCCTTTGGGGGTTTGTAGAGTCTGTGTGAGCAACCCCTCAGCAGCGATTGTCGAGGTCTGGGTGCAGCAGGCAGGTGTTGGCGCCTTCTACTTGGTGCAGCAGGACTTCAGTTCTCGAGCCTTGAGTCTTCTTTGTTGCTGGTCTTCTTGTGCCCTTGGAATCTGAATCTCTGGTCTAGGTGTGTCCACTAAATACTGTATTTAGTGGTGCGTTTAAGGGAGTACCTAGTAGTAACCAATGGGCAATCTACCTTAGCGTACCTACACCCTCTCAGTGACTGCTTCCTGTTGGCAGAGGTCACTTCCCTACACCTGATTGGATATTTTCCTTCCATGCAAGATGGAGGAAAATGAAATGGAGGGGTCACCTTGCGTGCAACACCTTAGGGGTAGTGTAAGCTGGGGCCTACCACTCCTCCTGTCCTGTGTGTCTTTTTACCGCTATTGCTCCTGCCAAATGTCGAGGTTTGCAACAGGTGCACCATCTGCTGCTAACAGCAGGCCCAGGGGTCAAGTTTTAAAGGCCGTTAGCCCTTTGAAGCTCGCCAGCAGGGCAGTGCACATTCCTGAGGAAGGAGTTGTAACACCTCCACCCAGGAAGGGCTTTGTTCTGGGACCCTGAGAGCAGAATCTTTTACCCCAAGGTTCCAGAAGCTTGTCTCATGGTGGCAGGTTGGTTGTGACTAGCCAGAAATCTTGCTAGTGTTAGTTAGCTTTGCAGGGGTCACCTCTAAGGTGGCTCCTGGGTACATTTTGCAATAAATCCGATACTGGTACCAGGTTGGATTTATCATTCTGAGTGGATTGATGCCAAACAACTCAATGTTCAGAGTATCCATCATTTAACTGTGAAACTCATATTGACCAGTGTCCAGCACATGCATTTAAAATGGCTGCTCTGTTCACTTTCTGTGCCCTAGGTTTGGTAAGGATACATTAGGGCAATATTGCTCATGCATCTGTGCCTACCCATACAGTATAGTGCACCCTACCTTAGGGCTGAAAGGCCTGCCAGAGAGGCCATTTACCTATATTGCATGCATTGTGTAGTGGACAGGACACAAAGGATGTGTGCCATGTTGAGTTTGCATTTAGGATTGCATCAGGGCACTCAGCCTGCAATGGCAATGCTGGGTGCCTCTGGATGCATTGCCCTAGAGGGTGGCACAATCTCTGCTTCTGCCCTCAGGGATCTACCCCTAGCACCCTATGCCCTGGGTATCTAAGTTCCATTTACTACGGTCTTATACTGGCAGCTAAAGGTGTGGCCAATTGTGCCAATGCATCATAACAGTTTTGGGAAAGAGCTCTGGCCCAGGAAACCTGGTTAGTAGGGGCCCTGAGCACTAACAACTTTGAGACCACATCAAATACCAGGTAAAACGTGGGGCCTAACCATGACAAAAGAGGCCTTTTCTCACAGTCCTGCTGCCAGCTGCTATTTCCAATGGCATTGTTGATGCAGATGTAGATTTCTGGCAGAGTTGGCGGGGCTCGGGCGGTCTGTCGTCTATGGTCCCATCCGCATCTAAACTAAGAAGGTGGACACTCAAAGTGGTGGGCGGATTATCTGATGGAAAACCGATGGCAGGACTGATTCTACCAAAATCTAAATCAGGCTTTGAGTCATAAAAGATTAAGGCCCTCCTAATTAGAGTGAGGTAAATTCTGCAAAGGTGTTTTTTACTGTGGCCATTTTTTTCCCAGATGATTTTTGACAGGTTAAATCTTCCAAAATTTAGTGGGTGAAAAATACGGTGCATGCATTGGGCCAAATTCCACATGTACTGGGACGTGTTTACTACAACTGGTAAATACTGCAACTACAGATGCTGGTGTTTACCTTGTATAGCAAATGTCCTATCCTTTTCTGACCCACTTATAACCCAAGAAAACAATACTTGCTCTAGGATTGCATAGTTTATCAAGTATATTACAAAAAGAACAAACACTGACAGTAGAAATGGAAGGAGAGTAGGAGAAACCTTGCAAGTGAGGTGAAAAGCAGGTAGATGAGGGGCTAGCTTAAAATAATATCTTGTCAATTGGATGGATCACTTAATAAAAAGGGGAAAAAATCCATGATCCCAACGTCCAAATAGCACTAATGCAGGGGGCACATATGACATAGAAAGAGGAAGATCAAATAGGGAAACATTTTTGCAGCTCAAATGAGGAAGGGAAGTGGAATGGAAGGTCTGAATTGATTTATAGACACTTGACAGGACATACACGTTTAGGAGTCTAGAAAGGAAGGTGATACTGATTTCCTTGGCACTGTAAGATGGTTGTGATGGTAGTATTATTGTATGTGCAGAAAGGCAAGAAGCTTGTCTGTGAGACATACAATTATTGTTTTCCAAGGAAGCTAATACAGGGCTAATCATATAAGGGGTCGAAACAACAAATAGATCTACTTGTGGAAGCACCTGACAGATCAGACATGATGAAAACTAAAGCGAGCAGGACCATCATGAACTTTGTGCTGGATATGAACTACAGTTGGTTGTTGCACACTTGTACAATGTTTGGCTGTTCATCGATAGTGAATTTAGCTTCCAGCTCCGTAGGAAATTGGACATAGAGACTGGAGAAGTACTGGGTCATGCAGCAGTCTTACTCGTGAAAAGCATAATCATGTCAAATTGTCAGTTTTGTTTTTTGCTTTAAAATTTTTCCTAAAGCGCAGAATTGTAGACATTGTACAATTGATTATAATGCAAAGGGACACTTTTTTTTCTCTACAGTTAAACCATTTTTCTGTAGGGAGAAACCCCTTCCCCGATACCCCTAGGAGGTGTGGTGTGGGTCCTTTTCTCTTCTCACTCTGGTGTGGAGTTTACTCTTGCTCTTGACAGAGGTAATTTTCTGACCATGTCAAGGTTAGGAAGGTGTCGTAAAGGAAATTTTGAATCCCAACACCCTAGTGTGGTTGTGAGAGTCCACAAACTTTTCAAGGTTATCCATGCTTTAAAATGCTCAATCTCTGCCACTTGCTTGAGCAATATTACAGAATTTCAGTGTAATATTACATCCGAACCAAACGATTTGCAGCTTCCAGGTCGTCTTTGGTGAATTCCTTGAAGATGGTAATCCCCCCCCCACTTCTTCACATAAGCCAAATTTACCTGCACAAATGTATTTGATACCTGGCCTGTTACACCTAGAAAGTATCAGAAAAGGACAGTATTAGCTTTCCCTGCTCACAGGAGGCAAAGGAACTATTGGTAAATCTGTTTTTAATCCATTCAGAATTAGAAGCAATCATAATGCAATTTATCTCTACAGGAAGAGGCATAACATGCTATACGCAAAAATAGGAAAAGACTTGGGTGTGACAATTAATTATTTTTCAATTAACGGATAACTACTAGAATGATACTAATGATGCTATTTCAGTATACTCAATTTACAGAATGTTTGAGATTTGAAAAGACACAATCTTGTTTGGCAGTGTGAGGGGATGCACTACGTGCTCCATTTCTTCTTGTGGCAGGGGGAGGAGTCACCAGTGCAAGTACCAGGTGGGTGCATTGGAAACCGCAGCAGTTCCCTGCAGCATGAGATGCGGTGAGGAAGCACTGAGGCCAAGAACGGGCCAATCTAAGCCCATCAGTGGTCATCTGAGGGACAGAGCAGGGTTACCCCTCTTTTGCTTTCTTATTTGGTTTGCCTGTGTTGTTTGGTCACTGTTATTGGCATCATGGGGAAAGGAAAATCAACAGCTTTCCAACAAGTAAAGACATTTCTGTACACGGGTATCGTTACTTTTTTGACTAATGCCATTGGGGGCACTAATGAGGAGTTTGACGGTCTATGAAACAGGTGGCTAACAAGTATGATTCTTTAACCTCCCCTGAGGAAAGGAGTATGGCACAATCCCCAACAGGCCACACATTAGGGGCCAATAATGCTAATTGACTCGCAATCAATAGAACCAGCATCACCAGGAGATAACCATGGGCTGCCCATGGGCTAAGAGGCTGAAAGTTGCATCCAAAACAAAACGCATAGTTGAGAAAAGGGTGGAAAGCTCACCTAGATGTTCACCCAAAGGGGAGATGATGAAGAGCAAAGAGGGAGCAGGGGGCTAATCTAAAGTAAATGGATACATTATGCCTTAAATGTTGAACAAAATAACCACTACATTGTGTTCCTTTAAAACTTTTGTAAGAGATTCTTTGTAGTTAGTTTTTAATTGGATTGAGTCCCTGGATGCTTTGGCATCCGCATGTGTAGAGCTTATTAAACAAACAATAACTAGAAAAGGGACGAGGACTATAGGGAGCTGAACTATTGCTCTTGTAACAACTGAGATTGTAATCCCTTGTGGGTTCAAAGGGAAGAACATGTTGGGCATAATACCTTGATTGAGACAAGGAATAAAAAGAGGACATTCACAAATGAGGGAGGTGGTGCATTCCTGCCCTGCCGATACCACCGACCATGGGTCTCACTATTCTAAGAGAGAGTGACCCATGATCAGCTTGAGTTCCTATCTATACCTGCCGTTGGAAATGACCCAGTATGTGATTGTTTTAAAGGGGGTTACTCATCTTAAGTCAGAGCAACAAGAGGAATAAAGTAAGACATTGACTGGGTACAAAAGTGGGTAGGATGCAACAAATGTTGAATGGAATCATAATGGCTTGCTGCATGCCATCAATTGGTCCGGGGCAAAATGTTTGTAAGGAGGGCTGTGTAGTAGTAAATGTTAGCTCTGTAGAGTTTGTGGGAAAAAAGCCCTTGTTCTTTTATCCTCTCTTCCTCCAAAAGACCATGGGATCTCTGAGGTGCCACATGGATATTTGTATTAATATATAGACATGGGCAATAAGGACCTGGTCCCTCAGGTTAAAAGAGAAGACATAGGTGGTCATTACAACCCTGGCGGACGGTGTTAAAGCTGCGGAAATACCGCAAACAGGCCGGCGGACAAAAAAAGGGAATTATGACCCTGACGGAAACCGCCAACAAAGACAGCCACTTTAACACACCACCCGCTACGGCGGTGCAAACAAGCAGCGCGGAGGTCACCGCCAACAGACAGGCGGAAGACAATGTACCGCCCACAGTAATACAACCCGCCAATTCGCCACCTTTTCCGGGGTGGATTCACCGTGGATAAAAACACGGCGGAAACAGCTTTTGCTATGGGAAAACGCTCACCTCAACACATCCCACGAGGAATGAGGACTCCATGGAGCCGGAACTACAAATACTCCCTGCCCTTGTGTTTCTGCTCCTCTACGACCAACAGCTACGTAGGCGCCGAAGACAACGGTGAGTACTGCACCTACGACATGGGGGAGGCAAAAGTTAGGGGGACACCCACCAAACACACCCACCCCCACCCTCGCATATTACAACATACACACCAATGCATTCACAAAAATCACAGTAACAACCCACAATTCCCCCGGAAGAATGAAAAGACAATGCGAAATTCGGTCAAACATTGTAATGTGGCAATATACATGTCATACAAAAATATACAGATATATATTTGAAAATCAGTAATAATTATATACAATACGAGAAGTAGTGCAGATATGTACATAACAATGTCCGTGCACCAACAGTCCAAAAATGCATGGGCGAAGCCCACAAAGGATACCTGACCACAATCGGAGAGAACACTGCCGGAGCATCAGATAGAAATACTACAGGCACCTTAGGGGAAGGGAAGGGGGGCACCTCAGCCGGATGACTGCAAAGCCAGATCCACGACGGGGCTCCATGCCCATTGATGTATCCTGGGGAGTGCAAAGCCACAGTCTCTCAAGTCTCTACCGTGGGTGGCTTGCCCACTGTGCCATCCTGGGGAGTGCAAAGCCACAGTCTCTCAAGTCTCTACAGTGGGTGGCTTGCCCACTGTGCCATCCTGGGGAGTGCAAAGCCACAGTCTCTCAAGTAGATGCAGGTCTCTACTGGTACTGGGGGGGCGGGGGACTGGTGCCCAGACTGGATGAGTCTCCCCGTGAAAGTTCCTGTCCTGTCACTGTCCCAGCTGCACATGGGATAAGGATGCCTGATGAGGCGGTCCATTCATTCCTACCCGGTGCTTGCCCTGTTCAGCAGTGCTTTGCCATGGCAGTCTTTGCCCTGTTCAGCGTTGCTTTGCCATGGCGGTCTTTGCCCTGTTCAGCGGTGCTTTGACATGGCGGTCTTTGCCCTGTTCAGCGGTGCTTTGACATGGCGGTCTTTGCCCTGTTCAGCGGTGCTTTGCCATGGTGGTCTTTGCCCTGTTCAGCGGTGCTTTGACATGGTGGTCTTTGCCCTGTTCAGCAGTGCTTTGACATGGCGTTCTTTGCCCTGTTCAGCGGTGCTTTGACATGGCGGTCTCTGCCCTGTTCAGCAGTGCTTTGGCATGGCGGTTCCGGACTGTTCAGCAGGTCTTTGCCCTGTTCAGCGGTGCTTTGCCATGGCGGTCTTTGCCCTGTTCAGCGGTGCTTTGACATGGCGGTTCTGATACGGACATTGGTGTGTGGCATAACGTTCTCTACACTGGGCATTGGTGTGTGGCATGATGTTCCATCATTGCCCAGCGGGGCTGTGGCAGCCGGGGCCCTCCAGGGCACTGACTCCGGCAGTGGTCTCCTGACTAGTGACGATACTTGGGCCCTCCTGGGCTGTGATTCCGGCGGTGGTCTCCTGACCAGTGACGATACTTGGGCCCTCCTGGGCTGTGACTCTGGCGGTGGTCTCCTGACGAGTGACGATACTTGGGCCCTCCTGGGCTGTGACTCCGGCGGTGGTCTCCTGACCAGTGACGATACGTGGGCCCTCCTGGGCTGTGACTCTGGCGGTGGTCTCTGGACCAGTGACGATACTTGTGCCCTCCTGGCCTGTGACTCTGGCGGTGGTCTCTGGACCAGTGACAATACTTGTGCCCTCCTGGGCTGTGACTCCGGCGGTGGTCTCCTGACCAGTGACGATACTTGGGCCCTCCTGGGCTGTGACTCTGGCGGTGGTCTCTGGACCAGTGACGATACTTGTGCCCTCCTGGGCACTGACTCCGGCGGTGGTGGTGGTCTCCTGACCAGTGACAATACTTGTGCCCTCCTGGGCTATGACTCTGGCGGTGGTCTCTGGACCAGTGACGATACTTGTGCCCTCCTGGGCTGTGACTCTGGCGGTGGTCTCTGGACCAGTGACGATACTTGGGCCCTCCTGGGCTGTGACTCCGGCGGTGGTCTCTGGACTAGTGACAACGGTGCTGGCGGTTGTGTGTCGACCGCCGGAAATGATGGCGCACTTCTCCGCCGTGACACTCACAACAGGCTGGGCAGACTTCCTCTGGCCCTTCCCCACCTTTGGTGGAGTCACAGCTGACTCTCAAATCCCCTTGGAACCCATGTCAGTTGTTTTCCCACCAGGAGTCTTAACACGGTCCCGTCGTCCACTCTCCAATTTTAGAGCCTTTACAGGGGGTGGGCTGCCAGTGCCTTGGCTCCGGGTCATACTGCCTGCCCTGGTGGCCGGTGCACTCCACAAACCTTGAACAGGCACCACTGGTATTGGAGGCTTTTTGGCAGAGGCGCTACGACGGGACTGATGAATTGGAGGGGGGGTGGGGGCAAAAAGGTCAACTTTACAGAGGGATAGTTTCTGACGAACACTGGGATGGGTAGCTGGAGGGGGTCTGGGAGTGGAGGAAGAGGAGGTGGTTGTCAGAGGTGTCACTTTAGCTGTTTTGGGTGCAGGTGCAGGTACTGGAGGCTGTCGTGAGGTGGATGGATGTTGGGTGAGTGATTGCCGGCGTTTGTGTACTTTGGGAGGGGGCGTCACAGACACACTGGGAGAGGACACAGGGGACGTGTAAATGGCAGTGGAGGTGGTGAGTGCAGGTGAGCGGCTTGTGGTGCTGGGTCTCCTTGTGCGATTCATGGTGCCTGTAGCTGTGGTGCATGCAGGTGTGTGTGTAGACGAGACTGGGAGGGAGGAGGGAGAAGAGGGGGAGGGGGACACAGTGGAGGCAGTGGATGTTGCTGTGTCTGTACGTGGGTGAGGCTTGCGTGAGTGCCTGTGGTGTGTGTGGTGCCTATGTTTGATTGAGCTACTTGTGTCTGTTGACTTGTGTGCATGCTGGTCTGTAGGTGTGCTTGGGATGGGCTGGGGTACAGGAGATTGGGTCTGGGTGGAGGAAGTTGGAGGGGGGAGGCTAGACACAGGGACAATGGCTGCCATCAGTGCTGAGGCCAGAGATTGCAGGGTTCGCTGAAGGACAGCCTGACCAGAATGAATGCCCTCCAAGATTGCATTACCGTGTTGCAACTCTCGTTCTACACCCTGGATGGCATTCACAATGGTATACTGCCCAACAGTAAATGACCTGAGGAGGTCAATGGCCTCCTCACTGAGGGCAGCAGGGGGGACTGGGGCAGGGCCTGAGGTGCCTGGGGCGAAGGTGATGCCCACCCTCCTGGGTGAGTGGGCACGGGGCGAACGCTGAGGGGCTGCTGGGAGGGCGGGGCTGGTAGGGGAGGTGGCGGCTGTACCTGTAGAGGTGGGGGGCACAGATGGTGCCGCCACCACAAGGGAGCCCCCATTGGCGAACGAGTCCGTGTCGCTGCTTAGTGACCCGGTGGCTGACGTGAAGCTCCCCTCGCCCTCCGTCCCACTGGTGCATTCAGAGTCTGTGGTGTGGCCCTCCATAGCCATGTGGGATGCAGCTCCCTCGTGCTCCGGTGCCACTGTACCTCCGCCTGTTGATGCTGATGTACAAAAGAACAGGGAGAGCAGAAAAAGGTGGGGAGACAGAATAAAGAGAGTTTTAGTGCATAGATTACCGCTACAGTTGGCGGACAAGACAGACGCAGCAGCCCCCTGCATTACGCCGTGCTCCTGCCCTCTGCACATGCAATTTCTGGGATATGGCCTACATGGCAATGGTGGACATCTGCACACATGTATGCCACAGGGACAACTGTACCTCGACTTGGCACTCTGCTGAGGTGGGGTAGAGTGGCACATGGCCTACATTACGGAGGGGCCTTGCCTACCTAACTCGCCCTGGCCTAGGGACACCCACAGCCCACCTCCCCCACCCAGACACCTCCACTGCATGCAAAGTCCGCAGAATGAGGTTGTACTCACCCCCTTGTGTCTACTGTGATGCCCTCAAGTGCTCGTCCAACTCCGGGTAGGCCACCGCCAGGATCCGGAACATTCGGGGGGTCAGGGTGCGACGGGCACCCCTCCCACGTTGGGAGGCCATCCCCAGCTGAGCCTCCACCGTCTTCTTGCTGCAGCGGCAAATGTCCTCCCATCTCTTACAGCAGTGGGTGCCCCGTCTCTGGTGGGCCCCCAGGGTCCGGACCTCCTTGGCGATGGCACGCCAAATGTCCCTCTTCTGGTGGGCGCTGACCACCATGACATGCACAAGGGAAGATGAACAGTCATTACCAACTGCACCGTCGTTGTGAGTGGCCCCCTCCCTACTCTGGCCCTTTGGCCCATTCATTCCCATGCATTGTTGTTCTATGAACTCTGCCCCCTTCCCTCTTCCAACCAGCCCTCTCCACCCAGGCCTAGCCCATACAATGTGCTCCCTGTGTACTAACCTGTTGGTCTGGAGGACCGTAGAGTAGCGTGTAGTGGGGGAGGACACTGTCTACTAGTTTCTCCAACTCCTGGGCAGTGAAGGCAGGGGCCCTTTCCCCAGACGCAGCAGCCATCGTCGCTTCCAGACCGAGGTCACAGCAGCACTTGCAGTGTAGGTCCTCTCCTGTCGAAGGTCAGGTATCTAGTGATTGAACAGATAGAAAATGGCGGTCACGTCCGTGGCGGTGACGTCCGCGGCGGTGCGCATCATCACTACCGGCGCACCTGTTCATTGGCTCCTGGGACCCATAGGGTCCAAAGTTAACCAATGCAGCATTGCGCCGCAGTCTACGACCACCTACCGCGACAGTGTGCAACGCCAGCGCAGTTACCCCACAGTCCCATTGTCCCAGTTTAGAGGTCAGGCAGCCGCCATTTCAGGGGCCCACATGGCTTCATTTACTACTGCGTCGCACATAGCTAGGCCTACACTCAACACACATACAGGAAGGGTTTTGTGAGTGGTGTAGTCTTGTGTGTAACTGTGGGTACATACCTGGAGGAATAATGACTGGTTCTTCGCTGTTGTCCTTCGTAGGCACCGTCAGCTGGGACATATGAGAAGATGGCGGAATCCTCCGGTGTACCGACCGCTGGTGGACCTGTTGACAATGGAAGAGAGACATGTCATGGTCACCTACCGGTTTGACCGTGCCACAATCCAGGAACTATGTACCAAGTTGGAGCCAGACCTGATGTCACCAATCCGCCATCCGACTGGAATCCACCCTGACGTGCAGGTGCTGTCAGTGCTCCATTTCTTTGCAAGTGGGTCTTTTCAGACAACTGTGGCCATGGCATCAGGGATGACCCAGCCTATGTTTTCCAACGTGTTGTCCAGAGTGTTGTCTGCCCTGCTGAAACACGTAAGGAGATATATCATTTTCCCTCAGGTGGAGGATTTGCCTACAGTGAAAGGTGACTTCTATGCCCTTGGACATATCCCCAACGTCATAGGTGCCATTGATAGGACCCATGTAGCTCTGGTCCCCCCCCCCCCCACAGGAGTGAACAGGTGTACAGGAACAGGAAGAGTTATCATTCAATGAATGTCCAGATGGTCTGCTTGGCAGACCAGTACATCTCCCAGGTAAATGCTATGTCCCCTGGCTCAGTGCATGACGCCTACATCCTGCGGAATAGCAGCATCCCTGATATGATGGGTCAACTCCACAGGCACCGTGTATGGCTATTGGGGGACTCTGGTTAACCCAACCTTTCCTGGCTATTGACCCCAGTGAGGAATCCCAGGACCAGGGCAGAGGAACGGTACAATGAGGCCCATGGGCGGACTAGGAGGGTGACCGAACGCACCTTCGGCCTCCTGAAAGCCAGGTTCAGGTGCCTCCATATGACAGGTGGATCCCTATTCTACTCACCGAAGAAGGTGTGCGACATCATCATTGCCTGCTCCATGCTCCATAATTTGGCTTTGCGATGCCAGGTGCCTTTTCTGCAGGAGGATGATCCAGATGACGGTGTTGTAGCAGCTGTGGAGTCTGTGGAGCCTGTGGACAGTGATGGGGATGAGGCTGAGGAAGAAGACAACGACAACAGGGAATCAGTCATACAGCAATATTTCCAGTGAGACACAGGTGAGAACATTTTCAGGTTTAACATTACATTAACTTCACACGTCTACCTCTATCCTGTTTCTCGATTTAAATCACTATTTGGTAACTGAGTTGTACCCTTCCATTACGGTTTCACAGGTGTGGTTACCTACGTGTCAACTGCTTGCATCCTTCAAGGGCTTGTGATGTGTGACATAGGTATGTTAGCCTTACAATGGTAAACCCATTATGACACTGTCATTGATAATACATATTTACTAAATCACAGACTGACTCCAGATTGTTTTGTGTTTCAAGGGTGTTTATTGAAGTGCTCAGAAATGTGAGGGGTTTGTAAAATGAGGATGGGTAAAGGCGGAGTAATGTCCATGGCAGAGTCCAGTCTATTAGTCTCACAGGTGCACTGCCCATCTGGGCATAGGAAGTGGAGCTGGTGCAGTTTAAGTATGGACAGGGTAACAAAGTGGGACAGTGGGAGGACAATCAGGGTGGTCTCATTTCCTGGCGGGGGTCTTGCCATCTTGCTCTGTCCTGTTCCTGGATCTCAGGGACTGCTTGCATGGTGGTTGTCCGTCTGCAGGGGTTGGGGTGCTGGTGTGGTGGTCCTGTGGCGGGGCGTCCTGTCCAATAGCGCCGGCGGAGGTGGTGGGCAGTTCATTGTCCTGGCTAGTGTCAGGGGCCCCTTGGAGTGCCACGGTGTCCCTCAAGGTCTGCTGTATGTCCTTCAGCACCCCTACGATGGTGCCCAGGGCGGAGCTGATGGTCCTGAGCTCCTCCCTGAACCCCAAATACAGTTCGTCCTGCAGGCGCAGGGTCTCCTGCAACTTGTCCATGACCGTCGCCATCATCTCCTGGGAGTGGTGGTATGCTCCCATGATGGAGGATAGGGCCTCGTGGAGAGTGGGTTCCCTTGGCCTGTCTGCCCCCTGTCACACAGCAGCCCTCCCAGTTCCCCTGTGTTCCTGGGCCTCCATCCCCTGGACCGTGTGCCCACTACCACTGCCCTCAGGTCCCTGTTGTTGTTGGGGTGGCGGGTTAGCCTGGGTTCCCTGTAGTGGTGGACACACCGCTGATTGACCTGTCCTGGGTAGGGAGGTTTGGGCCAGCTGGGTGGGTGCTGTGCTGGTGTTACCAGAGGGTGGAAGGTCGGTGTTGGGCTGTGCCTGTGCAAGGGGAACCGACTGTCCCGAGGCCCACGATGGTCCGGGCTGGTCATCAGGATCCAGTACGGCGAGCTGCTCTCGTCACTGTGGACCTCTTCTGGGGGTGGAGTGGAGTTGTCTGGACCCTCTGGTGTGGTGACGGTCCTTCGGGTTCCTTCAGGGGCATAAGAGCATGATTATTGCATGTGTGTGTGTAATGGTGTGCAATGGGTGGGTGTTTGTGTACCCCAGTGCAAGCATTCCTGTGTGTGGGTTTGTGTGATGATGGTTGGGGGGGTGTTCTGGGTATGTGCAGTGGGCATGCTTTAGTGAGGGGTGTCCATGCTTAGTTGTGTCATGCAGGGCTTGGTGTTGGGATGGGTGGTTTGTGTTATGGGTACATTAGTGAGGATTTGGAGTGATAGGGGAGGGTGTGAGGGTGGGGGTGTGTGATAGCATGCAGATAGGGTGGGAGATATGATAGTTAAGATTTGACTTACCAGTGTCCCATCCTCCACCGACTCCTCCGAGGCCCTCAGGATGCAAGATGGTCAAGACTTGCTCCTCCCATGTTGTTAGTTGTGGGGGAAGAGGTGGGGGTCCGCCGCCAGTCCGCTGTACCGCGATGTTGTGCCTGGAGACCGTTGAACGCACCTTCCCCCGTAGGTCGTTCCACCTCTTCCTGATGTCCTCCCTATTTCTTGGGTGCTGTCCCACGGCGTTCACCCTGTCCACTATTCTGCGCCATAACTCCATCTTACTGGCTATTGATGTGTGCTGTACCTGTGAGCCAAATAGCTGTGGCTCTACCCGGACGATTTCCTCCACCATGACCCTGAGCTCCTCCTCGGAGAAGCGGGGGTGTCTTTGGCGTGACATGGGGTGGTGTGGGTGATGTGTGGGGTGGTGTATGTGGTGATGAGTGTGGTGAGTGTAGTGGTGTGTGGTGTTTTGTGCGTGGATGTTGTGTGGGTGATGGTGTTGTGTGCGTCTGTGTGATGGGGTTGTCTATTCTGTGCTCTCTCTCTGGCCTTCGTTCGTGATTTTTTGGTCGTAGGGGTTTGTGGGTGATGTGGGTGTGTATTTTATATTGTATTGGGTGTGTGGGAGTGGTGTTTTTATGTGTATCAGGTGTGTGTATTTGGAATTGTCCAATGTGGCGGTGTTTTGGAGATGTGTGTGTATTTTGAGCGCGGCGGTGTGTACCGCCAATGGAATACCGCGGTTGAAAGACCGCCACGTGGATTCGTGGGTCGTAATAGCATGGGCGTGTTTCTGTTGGCGTGGAGGTGGAGGATTTGTTTCCGCCAGTTTATCACTGACCTTTGGTGTGGCGGTGTTGTGTGGGTGTCTGAATTTCGGCGGATTCCAAGATGTGTGTCATAATAGCTGTGGCGGAATACCGCCGCCGCGGCGGTGTATTGGCGGTCTTCTGCACGGCGGTAAGCGCCTTTTACCGCCAATGTTGTAATGACCCCCATAGTGAGTGCTCATAATAGTGTTTATCCACCCTCTGCTACATCACACATTACAGTTAGCACACACAACCACTACACGCTGCTCAGTTCTTGCCCCGATCAAGGGTGACAGGCACTAGAAGAAAGTCATATTTAGGAATCTGAGATCCCGGTAGTGCTCTGTGTATGGGGGCAGGGGTAAGAACTGACCGAAGTGATTGGGTAGAGCCCTATCTAGACCCTCACAATAGTAAAATAGTGGCATCAACAGAAAAGGGTCAGGGTCCTATGTTGGAATAGTACTGGTGTCCAGACCAAATTAGGAAACCCAGACCAGTTACATTTTATACAGAAGTATCCTGTTTTATATTTTTAAGGCACATGGGAGATTGAACCCTTTTATTTGAAGGAGTAGTGCTCCTTCTGTACCCCAGCTAATAGGTTGAGTCATGAAAGGGCTAAAAGCAGGTTATCTATTTTATTATCTGTGACTCTTCCAGGTACAGTAACTAAAAAAGTTGGAAACTCATCTTATTATCAGATCATAAATATTAACCTAAGGGATCCTTGGGATATCCTGTTAATTATTTCAGTAACAGCTTTAATAGCACTAGGACCAATGTGGTATTCACCTTAGAAAATGATCGGATGGGCTTTTTAGCAAAAACAAAAGTTAGGGAATTTTGTTTATAGCTTGGTTCAGTGATCTTAAGATGTGTTTACAAGAAGCTAAGGCAGTTTATAGTTTGATAAATAATGGAGCAAGGAAATTTCACATTTTATTCATGATACCTATGGAAATGCACTTAATATGTTTTTAATGAAAATGAATATGAGGCTTGTTAATGATATTTGAACTCTACAAGAAAATAACCTCCTAACATTCATAAGGTAGGAACGTCAAAGCATACGTTGACTTTGTGCTTGTATCAGAGAATGTTAACATTTTTATAGCAACTTCCAAATTCTTCCCTCTTGTTTTTAGTGATTGTTAGAAATTGGGTTTCTGGTTGCCAGAGTATGCACCCTGTACAAGCAGGAATCACCACTCTAGTCACAGTAAGCTACAGACCCACTGGTAGCTAGGCACAGAGCAGTCGGGCTCATCTAAAAAGGCAAGGTGAAAAGTATTTGTGCAATGCACACACACAGTAACACAATAAAAACACCACAAAGAGTGGTTTAGAAAAATAGAGAATATTTATTTGAGTAAAACAAGACCAAAGAGCAAAAATCTAATCGGTAAAAGTTGAGATATTAATTTTTAAAGAATAAATGAAAAATAGTGCTTAGAAGTCAATAGCGCCACAAGGTTACTTGAGGTCATGCTACATCAGGGTAAATCCAAAGCTCAGGCCGACTGTGATGGAGGACAGGCCAGCCTGCTGAAAGGTAACCTTGGATGGAGCAAATGTTGGCATCCAAGACTCGATGCGTCTGTTCCAATCCACGCAGTTATGTAGATGCGTAGGTGTCCTTGGATCAGTGATGCGGCATCATCAAACCTCGCTGTGGGGTTACGTGTCATCATTGAATTGGTACTGCGTCGGCGTTGATGGGCACTGCATCAGTTCCAAGTGGCGCAACAGCCCGGCTGTGTCAATTCTTGCTGAAAAATTGCTGCAAAACCCATTTCTGAGGTCCAGGACTGGGTTGGAACCTCAGGGAAGGGTAGGACTCACAGATGGCAGACTCCAGCTGCTGGAGCGGAGTTGCAGGAAGTCTTTGATGTCGCTGAGACTGCAGGAGAACAGGGGGCAAGCCAGCAAGCCCTTGGAGTCACTCTGGGTTCAAGTGAGATTGATCCAGTTCTTATCCTCGGCAGGGCAGAGATCAGCAGGCAGCATGGGCAGCTCTGAAAAGCAGTGAAGCTGTTCCTCAGAAGTCAGTTAAACAGAGTGGCAATCCTTGTCGGAGAACCGTCCTTACTCATGGCAGAGTTCTTCACAGGTCCAGTAGTGCTCTGTCTTGCTAAGGTCAAAGTCCCAGTACTTATACCCAAATGTGCTTTTGAAGTGGGGATGACTTCAAAGCAGTTCCTTGAAATGCACAGGGCCCCCTTCACCCCAGCTCTGGCTCCAGACTATCAGTAGTGGGTAATCAGCCCTTTATGTGGGACAGACGACAATGCCTATTAAAGTGTTTCAGCTTCCTCTTCTTGCCCAGCAAGAGGTATCAGAATTGAGATTAATGCAAATGAGTCCTCTGTCACACCTACACTTCCTGTGTTTGTGGTTGTCTAGAGGGAATGCACAAGGTGTTGCTGTCATCTACCCCAGACGTGTATTGGAGACAGGCTGCAAGGCACACAGAGCAGTTAGATCAGAGAAATGCCCAATTTCTAAAAGTGGCATTTCTAAAGTAGTAATGTTAAATCAATTTTTACCATTAAAGACGATTTATCATTACCAATCCAAAGATATAAAACATGATGCAGCTGCCCCTTTCTGATCAGGAATTACAACTCAAAAGTGTATTAGGGAAATTCCCAATGCTGGACAATGAGAGGAGTAGGCCTCACAGTAGTGAAAAACAACTGTTTTTTTTTTTGCTACTAGGACATGTACAACTTACAAGTACATGTCCTACCTTTTACTTACATACCACCCTGCCCTATGGACTACATAGGACCTACCTTAGGGGTGACATATGTACTAAAAGGGAAGTTTAAGGCTTGGCAAGGGGTTTTACATGCCAAGTCAAAGTGGCAGTGAAATTGCACACAGAGGTTCTGCAATGGCAAGCCTGAGACATGCATAAGTACTTCTGAAGTGGGTGGCACAATCAGTGCTGCAGGCCCACTAGATGCATCACAAATATTGATGCATGGGGGCTGCAGAGGAGGAGATGCATAGAAAAATAGGGCACTGTGTCGGATTTACTGGGGCGGCACAGATGATGCATTGTTTCTTTACACACTTCAAGGTGATGCAGCGATTTTCAGGACCACAACCATGGTTCCTCACTGCGATGCGGGGATATTTTGACAACCAGGGATAATGCTTTGAAAATCCTGGATGCACTGATAGAAAGGAGCAGGTGCTGCGTCGATCCGGTAGGCGCTGCAGTGATTTTTCCGCCACGAGGTAGGCACTGTGTCAGATTTCCAGTTGCGAGTCCAGTGCTGCTTTGTTCTGGTCAGTGGTGCAGCGATTGTCTAGCCGCAATGCAGGTGCTGCATCGATTTCTGCAGGTGTTGCATCGATTTTCTGATGCATGAGGATTTCCTGAAATGGTGAAGTCTTTGTTGTCCCGGAGACTTCAGAAACAGGAGCCAAACTCCATCCAAGCACTATAGGAGGAAGGCAGAGTCCTTCCAGCAGAGTCAGGGGCATCAGTCAGCAGGGCAACAAGCAGGGAAGCAGTCCTTCAGAAAAGCAGTCCAGATGAGACCTTTGGGCAACCAGGCAGTCTCTCTGACAGAGTCCAGGTGCATAAGTGTCTCATTTGGTGGGTTCTGAGACCGAGTTTATATACCCGAAAATGCCTTTGAAGTAGGGGAAACTTCAAAGGGAGGTTTTGAAGTGCACAAGTTCCCCTTTCAGCCCAGTCCTGTTTGCCAGGATCCCTGTGGTAAGTTATCAGTCCTTTGTGTGAGGGTAGTCCACTGGCCATTGAAGTGTAAGAGAGAGCCCTTTCTGCTGAGGGAGGCACATTCAGTATGCAGATGAATGCAGATGAATGCTGATGTGACTGAGTGTCCTGTGTTTTATGGCTGTCTTGGTGGAATGCACAAGGGGAGCGTCAACCAGCATAGACCAGACGTGGATTGGATGCCCACTTTCTAGAAGTAGCATTTCTAAACGAGTAATATTAAATCCAACTTCACCAGTAAGTAGGATTTTCTATTACCATTCTGGCCATACTAAACATGACAGGGCTACTCTTTCTAGATCAGAATATACCACTTAAAAGTATATAAAGGGAGCTCTAATGCTAGTCTATGAGAGGAGCAGGCCTCACAGTAATGGAAAACGTATTTGTGAGTTTTTCAATACCAGGACATGTAAAACACATAAGTACATGTCCTTCCTTTTACCTTCATAGCACCCTGCACTATGAGTTACCTAAGGCCTACCTTAGGTGTGACTTATATGTGGAAAAAGGGACGTTTAAGGCTTGGCAAGTAGTTTTAAATACCAAGTCGAAGTGGCAGTGAAATTGCACACAGAGGTTCTGCAATGGCAAGCCTGAGACATGCATAAGTACTTCTGAAGTGGGTGGCACAATCAGTGCTGCAGGCCCACTAGATGCAACACAAATATTGATGCATGGGGGCTGCAGAGGAGGAGATGCGTAGAAAAATAGGGCACTGTGTCGGATTTACTGGGGCGGCACAGATGATGCATTGTTTCTTTATACACTTCAAGGTGATGCAGCGATTTTCAGGACCGCAACCATGGTTCCTCACTACGATGCGGGGATATTTTGACAACCAGGGATAATGCTTTGAAAATCCTGGATGCACTGATAGAAAGGAGCAGGTGCTGCGTCGATCCGGTAGGCGCTGCAGTGATTTTTCAGCCACGAGGTAGGGCTCTGTGTCAGATTTCCAGTTGCGAGTCCAGTGCTGCTTTGTTCTGGTCGGTGGTGCAGCGATTGTCTAGCTGCAATGCAGGTGCTGCATCGATTTCTGCAGGTGTTGCATCGATTTTCCGATGCATGAGGATTTCCTGAAATGGTGAAGTCTTTGTTGGCCCGGAGACTTCAGAAACAGGAGGCAAGCTCCATCCAAGCACTATAGGAGGAAGGCAGAGTCCTTCCAGCAGAGTCAGGGGCATCAGTCAGCAGGGCAACAAGCAGGGAAGCAGTCCTTCAGAAAAGCAGTCCAGATGAGACCTTTGGGCAACCAGGCAGTCTCTCTGACAGAGTCCAGGTGCATAAGTGTCTCATTTGGTGGGTTCTGAGACCGAGTTTATATACCCGAAAATGCCTTTGAAGTAGGGGAAACTTCAAAGGGAGGTTTTGAAGTGCACAAGTTCCCCTTTCAGCCCAGTCCTGTTTGCCAGGATCCCTGTGGTAAGTTATCAGTCCTTTGTGTGAGGGTAGGCCACTGGCCATTGAAGTGTAAGAGAGAGCCCTTGTTGCTGAGGGAGGCACATTAAGTATGCAGATGAATGCAGATGAATGCTGATGTGACTGAGTGTCCTGTGTTTTATGGCTGTCTTGGTGGAATGCACAAGGGGAGCGTCAACCAGCATAGACCAGACGTGGATTGGATGCCCACTTTCTAGAAGTAGCATTTCTAAACGAGTAATATTAAATCCAACTTCACCAGTAAGTAGGATTTTCTATTACCATTCTGGCCATACTAAACATGACAGGGCTACTCTTTCTAGATCAGAATATACCACTTAAAAGTATATAAGGGGAGCTCTAATGCTAGTCTATGAGAGGAGCAGGCCTCACAGTAATGGAAAACGAATTTGTGAGTTTTTCAATACCAGGACATGTAAAACACATAAGTACATGTCCTGCCTTTTACCTTCATAGCACCCTGCACTATGAGGTACCTAAGGCCTACCTTAGGTGTGACTTATATGTGGAAAAAGGGAAGTTTAAGGCTTGGCAAGTAGTTTTAAATACCAAGTCGAAGTGGCAGTGAAATTGCACACAGAGGTTCTGCAATGGCAAGCCTGAGACATGCATAAGTACTTCTGAAGTGGGTGGCACAATCAGTGCTGCAGGCCCACTAGATGCATCACAAATATTGATGCATGGGGGCTGCAGAGGAGGAGATGCGTAGAAAAATAGGGCACTGTGTCGGATTTACTGGGGCGGCACAGATGATGCATTGTTTCTTTACACACTTCAAGGTGATGCAGCGATTTTCAGGACCGCAACCATGGTTCCTCACTGCGATGCGGGGATATTTTGACAACCAGGGATAATGCTTTGAAAATCCTGGATGCACTGATAGAAAGGAGCAGGTGCTGCGTCGATCCGGTAGGCACTGCAGTGATTTTTCAGCCACGAGGTAGGCTCTGTGTCAGATTTCCAGTTGCGAGTCCAGTGCTGCTTTGTTCTGGTCGGTGGTGCAGCGATTGTCTAGCCGCAATGCAGGTGCTGCATCGATTTCTGCAGGTGTTGCATCGATTTTCCGATGCATGAGGATTTCCTGAAATGGTGAAGTCTTTGTTGTCCCGGAGACTTCAGAAACAGGAGGCAAGCTCCATCCAAGCACTATAGGAGGAAGGCAGAGTCCTTCCAGCAGAGTCAGGGGCATCAGTCAGCAGGGCAACAAGCAGGGAAGCAGTCCTTCAGAAAAGCAGTCCAGATGAGACCTTTGGGCAGCCAGGCAGTCTCTCTGACAGAGTCCAGGTGCATAAGTGTCTCATTTGGTGGGTTCTGAGACCGAGTTTATATACCCGAAAATCTCTCTCTCTATATATATATATGCATATATATATATATATATAGGGGCAACATTCATGAAATACTTCACGAACGACCGCACTCCGGGATCTCTTATTTCACAAAATTCATTTATTCAGGCTCCGTTAACTTCGTTTACAGCTCAACAATCACCTGCCCTACGCGTTTCGGTCTGAGAGACCTTGATCACGGGCATTTCCGGTAGGGGGTTTCTGTTTCCACATTTATATCTACAGATAACAATTCATTAAGACTCAACATATTTCTAAATGCACTTAGAAACTACTTCTCTCTGCTTGTTAAGTTTAATAACTGCGGTCTACACAACTAAAACTCACCCATAATTTCCAAATAAATTAAATTATTAACTAGTGCACTCTAAACTTATAATGCTGCATTCTGGGAGTTGTAGTTACCGCAAAACAAAACCAATTTAACCAATCTGTTGATACACCTCATAAATGTGCGTATGTGACATACTGTCCGTGTCTCCTCCATAATAAAAAAACTAAAATATTAACCGAACTGAATATTAGCTGCAAGTGCTACAGAATAGAAAATAGAAAATAGAAAAAACTGTGTTTTATGATTATTTGCAATGGCTGCCATGTAAAATTACAAATGTACAAATAACTCCTCATCCTGATTCATCCCCAGAGGGGTCAAGGTTCGAATCTCCAAGATGTGTTTAGACTCCAATTGTCGTAGTCTCTTTTCTCTGTCCCCTCCTCGTTCACTTATAGGGACATGGTCAATCGCATAAAAAGTCATTGTTTCCCATTGGCTATCATGTGCCAACTCCATATGCTTAGCCGTGGCATAACTTCTGTCTGTGTTGACAATGGCACGAATATGTTCAAGGATCCTTTTCTTTGTTTCACATATGGTGCTCCCAACATACTTTAAACCGCAGGGGCATTCAATAACATATACTGTGAACCGGCTCTTACAAGTGATATGTTGTATAATGCTTTTTGTGACACCATTACCAAGGGTGTATTCCTTAGTGTTTTTCGCAATTTTGCAAGCCTTGCAATTGCCACATTTCCAAAAACCTGTTTTTTTGAGCCAGTTGCCCCTTTTCTGAGAGCTAAAGTGACTTTTCGTGATTCTGTCCCGCAAATTTGGTGCTCTTCTAAAAGTCATTCGAGGAAAGTCTCCCATAATCTCCTTTACTATAGGATCCAATTGTAGAATAGACCAGTGTTTGGTTAGAATCTTCCGTAACTGGGAGACATTATTGGAGTATGTTGTGATGAAACGTATAGGATCCTCCGATTGACCTTCCAACACAGAAGTTTTTTTATGAACTAATTCTGTTCTCGAAATCTTTTCCTTTTGCTGTTTTGCCTTATCAATACATTTCCTGGGATATTGTCTGGAGATAAATCTTTCTTCTGAGGCCTTCATATGTTTAGAAAATTCTCCAGATTCTGAACAAATTCTTTTTATCCGTAAGAATTCGCCATATGGTATGTTCCATTTAGTATTGGGTGGGTGAAAACTATTGGCATGTAACAATGAATTTGTGGCAGTAGATTTTCTGTGTAATGTGGTATGTATCTCTCCTTCTCTTATATAGATTTCTGTATATATATAGACTCCATCCAGGTGGTATGTTTATAAAAAAATGTTTTCTTCTTTATTGAAACAAATGCCAAAAACAAAAGACACTAAGTGCAAAAAGTTCACGTTTTGACACACATACATAATATAGATTTACAGTATGCATGGTGCATATGATGTGCATTAACTGTAACAACTCTTTATAGCAGAGGTCTCCAAACCTTTCCATATGAGGGCCATATTGTATATTTTACAAATATTTGTGAGCTGAAAAAATCAGTTTTACAAATGAATGAATACAATTTAAATGAATGAATAAGGTTTACTTGTCTCTTTTCTGTAATCAGCATGATATGATTCAGAAGAAAACAAAAATGTGACAATTATAAAGAAACAATGCTGTGCTTGAAATTGAGAAATTATATGTAATGAGTAAAAATTTCAAACATTAGCAAATGCTCTGACAAAATAATCAATTACGTATCTGTAGGTAAGAAATTCAGGCTATTCATTTTCTAACAAATTTTAAATACTGAAAATGTAAAAATTTACATGAGGTGAGAATTTGTCCAATTTTGTGGCTTACTAAAAGAAAAAATAAACACACTCCAAGAAAGAACTTCAGTAAAACAAAGCAAAGAAATTTAAAATAAACGTCAGTCATTAATAAAGGTCAAACAAAAATAAACTCAGTCTGCACCTTTGTACACAGTTCTGGCAATTGGAGTTTGCTACAGTGTGGACTATCTGCACCAGGAACTTGAATTTTTCAAACATCTGGCATTCACAAAAGTGCTGGTTCAAAATTTACTATGGAGATTATTCAAGAGGCTCTGTTACCACCTACAGGCTGCCAAAGGAATTGGATAGGTATTTCCCTTTGATCCTGCCAATCCAAGGCTTTGGAAAACAACAGAGCGCTGGATAAAATCTTGTAGAGGGCTGGATGTGACCCGCGGGCCATAGTTTGCTTTATAGTAATAAATGTGCTGTAATAGGTATATTAAAAGAATCTCTTATTTGTAGCAGCGCTTGAAGTAAAGAGTTCCCAACAAGCACTGTGATTTAATTTTTACTGTAGGAAGCATCTGCGTCACCTCCTAAGTGCCTCTAGAAAGATTGTGTAAGCTACATTCCTTAGAAGCAGAATTATTTGAAAGTGTTTCTTTCAACAGGTTTACATCCACAAATTACATGCAAACATTGTCAACCTGTTAAATTCTTTAAAATCTTGCATGAAAAATTGATCTGCCATCCCATATTTTTTTTAAATGGACCTCGACTTCCTTCTACCTTCTGTCCGCATCTTCTGTATACAAGTTACTCTGAATCTCATGCCTATCTGCCTTACGGCTCTTTCTGGAAACCATAACAATATTTAAGTATTTAAGCAAGCAATTGCGTCTCACACAGCCCCCTCCAATGTTCACATCTATGTCAACAATGTACCACAATGAAACTGGATTGAATGCATGGAATCAGAATGCAAAACTAACCCCAATAACTAATGGACTGGCCACTAACTTTTGGCTCCCGAGTAGCGTGCTACTCACTGTAAAGCGATTCGATACCTTATCAGGGTTAGTAAGCGTTAAATAAATACATTTTACATTTAAACACATATGTGACTTGTTCTGTATCTATGGCTGCCTCCTACGGCATATTCAAGCTGTTTTGAGAGTAAGTTGTGAACTTTTTAAATTGAAGTAGGGCTGCATTGTCAACTATTTTTTGGGGTGAACTGGTTTTATATATGTTTATATTGATTGTACACTATGAATGTTATTACGAGGTTGTATATGCTGGTTGTATATACTGTATTGTTATATTGATTGTACACTATGAATGTTATTAAGAGTTGTTTTATTGTGCTTTTATCAATAATAAAGTATTTTTGAATTTTAATTTTGAATTTTAATTGGAAAGGATACATAATAGGAACTTTGATGTTCTCCTTGCCAAGTATGAAATGTATTGATCTTCATTTTTCGGTTTAGATTCATTTTAAATACTGAATACAGAGTTTTTTATTGGCTTATTTTCAGTTTATAACTTTTGAAGAAAGACATGAGTCGGCCGAAAGTGTAAGGGGCTGTCTTAATCCAAAGCTAGGAGAGGAGGTATCAATTATGAGAAGCCAGTATGGGCAGTTTGTGAAGACATTATGGACAGTGATAAAGGCTTCCCTTTTAAATGCATTGTGTATGTGTGTGTGCGTGATTATATGTAACTTTACTTTTAAGTATTTTTATAATTTGAAATAGTCTGTTTTGATATTTCACTAAATAACCTTATGCATTAGGTAGCCATCCCAACTTACAAAATATATATCTCTTCACAATCATATTAATTAAATATTTATATGGATTTGAAAAAGTCTACCCCTGATAGCCATTCCTTTCAGGCATTTGTTGAAAATAAAAAATAAATGGGTTTTAAAAAGACATTCACAAATCTGTGAAGGAAATCTGTATAACAGTCATTAATATTATTCTATAGTTTTCAAAGACCGGACTGTGTAACTTATCCTATGGTTGATTTTGAGCATGTGCTTGCGACTAGTGGTTTACGTTCCAGACACTTGCAAATGTAAGGCAAATCGCACTTTGGCCAATACAAATACGCAACCACATTTCTCTTTCTCTTTGTGATGAACCATCATTACATATTTATCATGACATGTTTTTCACATGTTTTTCACATTCAGTTAAAAACAATCTAATTGAAAGCCTTCATTAGTTTATTCCACAGCTTAACTAAATACACTGGGCTTGATTTGCAAAGATATTTTCAAGTGTAAGTCTATTTTCAAGTGTAAGTCAGACTTGAATGCATAAATATTGTGTTCATGAATGCAGACCAGTTTTATAATTCAGATTTACTCAAAGATGTTCATGTGAATAAAGCGATGAAGAGGAGTGGGACAGAAGTAGCCTGTGAGTCTTTAAACGCTCTCAAACGTACTCATTTATGTTTATCTAAAAACTCCTCTCTCATTTCTTCCCACCTGGTACTGGTCAAAGTTTTACTCCTGTCAAGGGCAAAAATAACCCTTTCTATGTTGGGGAACGGGCGCCCACTACATCGGGGAGAATGTCAGGGAAGAGTTTTCTCGACATTGAGGGCCTCATTATGAGTTTGGTGGGCGGCGGAGGCCGCCTGCCAAACTCTTTGGGCCTGAAAACTGCCACTCCGGTTTTCCACCCACTGGCCCAGCAGGAAACTCACCACAACATTGACGCTGGCTCGTAATCGAGCCGGCAACAATGTTGCGGTGCATAGGGTGTGACACCACCTGTTGTGCTTTTCACTGCCTGCAATTCATTTCATTCATTCATTTCAAGTGCAGGGGAACCCATGGGGCCCCCGGCATCTCATCTCTGCCAGCATTTGGTGGAACTGCCATGCAAAAGCTGGTGGACACAAGGGTCGTAATCCCCAGGATTAAGACCACCAGCACTTCCAGGCCATCGGTTGGCCAAAAAGTGGCAGTGACAGCGGTCCGGCTGTGGCACTTTCCCACAGTAGTAATGTGGAGGTTGTACCGCCACTTTGGCAGCGGTCTGAACGCCACAGCGAGTGTGGCGGTCTTAAGACCGCCACACTCATAATGAGTGCCTGAAAGTGCATTTGCACTTGTGCTGGTGATGTTTTTTTGCCATGAATATACTTACATATGTGTAACATTACAGGTGAAATAGACTTTACAAGCACATCCTATGACTGTCCCAGGTAGCTTGTGACTGTACAGGTTTAAAAGTGTGACCTGGCAAACATTTGTAAATTTTAAAAAACTGAAATTTGCCCCTTTATGAAGTCAAAAACCTACTAGTGCAGATTTTGAACATTTCTTTTGAATCTGGCACACCCTATTTTTCCTACAGATGGGTTAACTATCTTAGTTTTCCACACGTCTTCTGCCAAACTTAGAATAAAGGGGTTGGTTCAGAGCTTGCTGGAGAGGATACTATGTCGCAACTACAACAAAGTACACTTTCACTTGAAGGTGTAAATGCCTCATTTACACGCGGGAAAACCTTGAGTATGTCAGCGATGGAGACTACCTCATCCCCATTGCTGACATACTTCTTTGATGGCCTGACAGAGTAAGGGCTGTAGGAGGTTTGGCAATTCAAATGCTAGAGTTAGAGTCGGCTATCATATGGGCAGTTTTCGCTGCCCCATTCCTCCAGGTTTTACCTGGAAATTAAGGATGGTAAAAACTATAACATGACCCCAACACCATGGGAGACAATTCCCACGGTGTGGTGGTCATTAGTTTTTGCATTTTCAGAAACAAAATCCTGCTGTGTGATTTTGTTATTGAAAATACAAAAGCATTTTGCAGTTTGACAGACCATGCTGTTATTTTGACAGTATGGTTCGTCAAACTTTTAAGACAGGAATTGTCATGACGGCGGTTCCTACCAATGTTAAGAGATGTCTGCTCTGAAGGCTTACTGGTGATTTGTTGGGCCGACGAGCTCTGGGATGCACCTGCACTCTGTGATTTAAGATGACTGTGAGTAGCATTGCCAGCATCCCCAAGTTTAACATGTTTTACTCTACTGAAGAAGGACAAATATCCTGAAAACCATGTCTACAGATGCATACACTGTCTACAATGGTGAAAACTAAAGACGCTCACTTTCAACTTAAGCGAGTGTTGCCATGCAGTGCATTTACCACAGTACATCTAGGCAACAATGGTGAAAACTAAAAACTTTCAACTCAAGTGAGGTTTATCATATACTGCATTTACCACACTAGATCTGGGAAAATTGTGTGCTGGTATGCCAGTCAGTGTGCTCCCTCCACCTTCTGTCTCCTTGGTGTGTTTTTGGGATTTTCAGTTGTAGGATGCACCTGCACTTTGTAAGTGGCACAGAAATCTGAAAAGTCACTGAGCAGCATTGCCAGCACCCCACATTTCAATTGTTACTCTTTACTGGAGAAGGGAAAATATCCTTAAACATGTCTAGTGAAACACAGGACACTGACTGCACCAACAACAGTGAAAACCACAGACTTTCCACTCAAGTGAGTGTTATTGCGGGGTTGTATGATGGAACCTCGGATGCTGGAATCACGCAGGCCTTAAAAATGCGGTCAGAACCAAAATCACGTTGTTTCCATACATGACTTTACCACGCATGCCTTTACCACAAGTTTTCATTGTAAAAGCATGCATAGTAAAGGCATGTGTGGAAACAGCATGCAAAACGGCATGCATAGTTCTATCATACCACCTGTCCTGAGGCCCAAAACTTCCGCCACCCCTAATACCTAAACTACCCCGACCCCTCCACCCGCCCTTAACCTAAAAAACTACCCCAACCCCCACACCCCTCCTCTATAATCTAAAGTACCCCAACAACGACCTGCCCTAAACCTAAAAAAAAAACTACCTGTCCCAAAAAAAAACTACCCCAACACCCTCACCCGCCCTGAGCCCTAAAAAAAAAAAAAAACTATGTTGACTCCCACCCCTAAAAACTAAACTACCCCCAAACTGCAGCCCTAACCCCTTCCCCCAATGAGTAAACTACCCTGAAAACCCCCACCCACCCTAAGCCCTAAATGAAAAACTAACGCCGACCCCCCCAAACCCCTAAAAACTAAAGCTAAAGTACTCTGACAGCTCCCACCCACCCTAAGCCCTAAATCCACCCCACCACTAAAATCTACCCACCAACCGTGTCCCAACTCCACTTGTCTGAGTTTTGTCGTTTTGTTCTTATTTTATTTGGATAAACATTTCCTATTTTTCTAAACCTGTTGTGTCATTTTGGTAGTGTTTTCATTAAGTTACTGTGTGTGTTGGTACAAATACTTTACACCTAGCACTCTGAAGTTAAGCCTACTGCTCTGCCAAGCTACCAAGGCAGCAAGCAGGGGTTAGCTGAGGGTGATTCTCTTTTACCCTGACTAGAGTGAGGGTCCTTGCTTGAACAGGGGGTAACCTGACTGTCAACCAAAGACCCCATTTCTAACATTAGTGATCAGCGGTTGGGATTTGGACTTGTATTTGTACTTGACATACAGTAATTAAGTGTACACTACTGTTTTGATTTCAGACCACTACGTGACCACATACCACTCGTCTTGTGATTTTGCTTTTTCTCTTTGGGACTCCTTTTGGTTCTACTTCCATATTTTTGGTGACCTCTTTGTTGATGTTGGAACTTTGCACTTGTTTACCGTCATGTCACAATCTGGAGATGCAACAGCTGGAGCTGTGTTTGAATTAGGGAAACTGAAGAGGTACTCAGTTGCTCAATTGAAACAGTTCTGTGAAGATCTTGCCTGTCCCGTTAAGAGCTCCGCCAGGAGGGGGGAGCTGCAAAAGGCACAGAGGGCCTGGGTGACAGTCAAGGAGGCTGGGGGGCACACAGAGGATGAGGATGAGGAGGTGCAGGGGCTACACAGTGGTGTAGTAGAGGTACCTGTTACACCTGGGGGGAGGGTATCCAGGAGAGGTAGCAGTAGATCCTCTGAGGGTCTGACTCCTGAAGAGTTGCAGGACAGACAGGCAGAGAGGGCTCACCAGTTGTAATTAAACAAGATGAGGAGGGACGTAGAGATGAAAGAGCAGAGGTTAGCTTATGAGCTAATGGTGAAAGAGCTGGAAGCCATAAGGGCTGAGTCCAGCTGGAATAGTGGCAGCAACAATTTTATATCCAGTGCTGCTGAAGAAGTGCACATGACGAGAGACATGGTGCCCTACTTGAAGGAGGGAGTTAACACACACCAGGAGGTTCAGGGGTATGAGGTAGCTCCAGTGATGCACAGGGTCCCTGAGGTGAATTGGGGAACTGGCATGGGGAATCATATTCCTACTGGTGGGAGGGACAATCTACTGACTCTAGGTCAGAGTGACACGTAGAGGGGTTCCCCCCAGGTAGAACTCCTGGTTATGGAGTGTGAAGACATCCCAGAAGAGTGTGGATTGAGTGTCAGGGAGAAGTGATGTGGGGTGCTTTTTCAAAGCAGAGTCACAGGATGGTTGGGTGAAGGGTAGTTTGGGTAATTCATGTGAGGGGCTGTGTGATGTGATTGCTGGAGAGCATATGTCTAGTCCTTATTTTCCAGAGCTACACCAACACCAGGTGGAGTGTTAGTTCTCTGACCCCAGGGAAATTACACTGGAGGCAGACCTTTGGATGAGTACCAGAGAGTCTGAAGAGGCATTTGGGGTGCTCCTGAGAGGAGTGGTCTAGGTATTTCCCAACCAGGTGAGGTAGGGAAGGATTGTAGTGTCCCAGGCAGGTCCCAGTGTAGTGGGATGGGTGAGTGTAGGAAAGTACCATCTTGCCTGACATGTTACCCCCATTTTTCACTGTATATATGTTGTTTTAGTTGTATGTGTCACTGGGACCCTGGTAACCCAGGGCCCCAGTGCTCATAAGTGTGCCTGAATGCGTTACCTGTGTAGTGACTAACTGTCTCACTGAGGCTCTGCTAATCAGAACCTCAGTGGTTATGCTCTCTCATTTCTTTCCAAATTGTCACTAACAGGCTAGTGACCATTTTTACCAATTTACATTGGCTTACTGGAACACCCTTATAATTCCCTAGTATATGGTACTGAGGTACCCAGGGTATTGGGGTTCCAGGAGATCCCTATGGGCTGCAGCATTTCTTTTGCCACCCATAGGGAGCTCTGACAATTCTTACACAGGCCTGCCACTGCAGCCTGAGTGAAATAACGTCCACGTTATTTTCACAGCCATTTTACACTGCACTTAAGTAACTTATAAGTCACCTATATGTCTAACCTTTACCTGGTAAAGGTTAGGTGCAAAGTTACTTTGTGTGAGGGCACCCTGGCACTAGCCAAGGTGCCCCCACATTGTTCAGAGCCAATTCCATGAACTTTGTGAGTGCGGGGACACCATTACACGCGTGCACTACATATAGGTCACTACCTATATGTAGCTTCACCATGGTAACTCCGAATATGGCCATGTAACATGTCTATGATCATGGAATTGCCCCCTCTATACCATCCTGGCATAGTTGGCACAATCCCATGATCCCAGTGGTCTGTAGCACAGACCCTGGTACTGCCAAACTGCCCTTCCTGGGGTTTCACTGCAGCTGCTGCTGCTGCCAACCCCTCAGACAGGCAGCTGCCCTCCTGGGGTCCAGCCAGGCCTGGCCCAGGATGGCAGAACAAAGAACTTCCTCTGAGAGAGGGTGTGACACCCTCTCCCTTTGGAAAATGGTGTGAAGGCAGGGGAGGAGTAGCCTCCCCCAGCCTCTGGAAATGCTTTGTTGGGCACAGATGTGCCCAATTCTGCATAAGCCAGTCTACACCGGTTCAGGGACCCCTTAGCCCCTGCTCTGGCGCGAAACTGGACAAAGGAAAGGGGAGTGACCACTCCCCTGACCTGCACCTCCCCTGGGAGGTGTCCAGAGCTCCTCCAGTGTGCTCCAGACCTCTGCCATCTTGGAAACAGAGGTGCTGCTGGCACACTGGACTGCTCTGAGTGGCCAGTGCCACCAGGTGATGTCAGAGACTCCTGCTGATAGGCTCCTTCAGGTGTTAGTAGCCTTTCCTCTCTCCTAGGTAGCCAAACCCTCTTTTCTGGCTATTTAGGGTCTCTGTCTCTGGGGAAACTTTAGATAACGAATGCATGAGCTCAGCCGAGTTCCTCTGCATCTCTCTCTTCACCTTCTGATAAGGAATCGACCGCTGACCGCGCTGGAAGCCTGCAAACCTGCAACATAGTAGCAAAGACGACTACTGCAACTCTGTAACGCTGATCCTGCCGCCTTCTCGACTGTTTTCCTGCTTGTGCATGCTGTGGGGGTAGTCTGCCTCCTCTCTGCACCAGAAGCTCCGAAGAAATCTCCCGTGGGTCGACGGAATCTTCCCCCTGCAACCGCAGGCACCAAAAAGCTGCATTACCGGTCCCTTGGGTCTCCTCTCAGCACGACGAGCGAGGTCCCTCGAATCCAGCGACTCTGTCCAAGTGACCCCCACAGTCCAGTGACTCTTCAGTCCAAGTTTGGTGGAGGTAAGTCCTTGCCTCACCTCGCTGGGCTGCATTGCTGGGAACCGCGACTTTGCAGCTACTCCGGCCCCTGTGCACTTCCGGCGGAAATCCTTTGTGCACAGCCAAGCCTGGGTCCACGGCACTCTAACCTGCATTACACGACTTTCTAAGTTGGTCTCTGGCGACGTGGGACTCCTTTGTGCAACTTCGGCGAGCACCGTTTCACGCATCCTCGTAGTGCCTGTTTCTGGCACTTCTTCGGGTGCTACCTGCTTTAGTGAGGGCTCTTTGTCTTGCTCGACGTCCCCTCTCTCTTCAGGTCAAATTTGCGACCTCCTGGTCTCTCCTGGGCCCCAGCAGCGTCCAAAAACGCCAAACGCACGATTTGCGTGTAGCAAGGCTTGTTGGCGTCCTTCCGGCGGGATAACACTTCTGCACGACTCTCCAAGGCAAGAGGGATCCGTCCACCAAAGGGGAAGTCTCTAGCCCTTTTTGTTCCTGCAGAAACCTCAGCTTCTTCTGTCCAGTCGAAGCTTCTTTGCACCCGCAGCTGGCATTTCCTGGGCATCTGCCCATCTCCGACTTGCTTGTGACTTTTGGACTTGGTCCCCTTGTTCCACAGGTACCCTAGATTGGAAATCCACAGTTGTTGCATTGCTGGTTTGTGTCTTTCCCGCATTATTCCTCTAACACAACTTCTTTGTCCTTAGGGGAACTTTAGTGCACTTTGCACTCACTTTTCAGGGTCTTGGGGAGTGTTATTTTTCTAACTCTCACTATTTTCTAATAGTCCCAGCGACCCTCTACAAGGTCACATAGGTTTGGGGTCCATTCGTGGTTCGCATTCCACTTTTGGAGTATATGGTTTGTGTTGCCCCTATCCCTATGTTTCCCCATTGCATCCTATTGTAACTATACATTGTTTGCACTGTTTTCTAAGACTATACTGCATATTTTTGCTATTGTGTATATATATCTTGTGTATATTTCCTATCCTCTCACTGAGGGTACACTCTAAGATACTTTGGCATATTGTCATAAAAATAAAGTACCTTTATTTTTAGTATAACTGTGTATTGTGTTTTCTTATGATATTGTGCATATGACACTAAGTGGTACTGTAGTAGCTTCACACGTCTCCTAGTTCAGCCTAAGCTCCTCTGCTAAGCTACCATTATCTATCAGCCTAAGCTGCTAGACACCCTATACACTAATAAGGGATAACTGGGCCTGGTGCAAGGTGCAAGTACCCCTTGGTACTCACTACAAGCCAGTCCAGCCTCCTACATTGGTTGTGCAGTGGTGGGATAAGTGCTTGAGACTACTTACCACTCTTGTCATTGTACTTTTCATAAGAGAAAAATATACAAAACAAGGTCAGTGTATATACACATAGCCAAAAAAAGTTTTGCATTTCCTCTTTTCACTCTTTTCTAAGTGCTGAAAAGTACTCCTAAACTTTCAAAAAGTTCTTAAAAGTTTAAAAAGTTTTTTTCTGTCTTTCCAAAAAGTTCTGAAAACTTTTGTCTCTTTCTCTATCACTTTAACTCTCTCTAAAAAATGTCTGGCACAGGCCAAAGTGTTGATCTGTCCAAACTTGCATATGACAACCTTAGCTGGAAAAGAGCAAGGAGTCTCTGTATAGAGAGAGGTTTGAGTGTAGGGAAGAATCCTGCCTTGGAACTGTTAATTAACATGCTTAGAGAACAGGATAAGGCCAGAGGTGGCCCATCTGTTGAAAAGGTACCTAATAGTTCCCAATCTGATTCAGGGACTCCCCCAGGAAAAGATTCAGGAAAGAAACTTCCTAGCCTGCCCATTACTAGACAATCTAGCATAGATGGTAATGATGATGAGCCACACCAAAGAAATAGTGTTGTCTCACATCATAGCAAAAGCATTTATTCTCACCATACTGGTAGTAATGTTTCTGTAAACCAAGCTGTTAAGTTGGCTTCTGTAAGGGACAGGTCTCCTTCTGTTCATTCCCATCATAGCTCTGTTTCTAGAAATGACCCTCCCACCAACCCTGATGACAGAATGTTAGAGAGGGAACTCAATAAGTTGAGGGTGGAACAAACCAGACTGAAGCTTAAAAAGCAACAGCTGGATTTGGATAGACAGTCTTTTGAATTAGAGAAGGAAAGACAGAAGTTGGGTTTAGATACCCATGGTGGCAGCAGCAGTATTCCCCATAGTCACCCTGCAAAAGAGCATGATTCCAGGAATATGCACAAGATAGTTCCCCCTTATAAGGAGGGGGATGACATTAACAAGTGGTTTGCTGCACTTGAGAGGGCCTGTGTTGTACAGGATGTCCCTCAAAGGCAGTGGGCTGCTATCCTATGGCTATCATTTAGTGGAAAAGGTAGGGATAGGCTCCTTACTGTGAAAGAAAATGATGCCAATAATTTCCAAGTTCTTAAGAATGCACTCCTGGATGGTTATGGCTTAACCACTGAACAGTACAGGATAAAGTTCAGAGAGACCAAAAAGGAGTCTTCACAAGACTGGGTTGATTTCATTGACCATTCAGTGAAGGCCTTGGAGGGGTGGTTACATGGCAGTAAAGTTACTGATTATGACAGCCTGTATAACTTAATCCTGAGAGAGCATATTCTTAATAATTGTGTGTCTGATTTGTTGCACCAGTACTTGGTGGACTCTGATCTGACCTCTCCCCAAGAATTGGGAAAGAAGGCAGACAAATGGGTCAGAACAAGAGTGAAAAGAAAAGTTCATACAGGGGGTGACAAAGATGGCAACAAAAAGAAGGATGGTAAGTCTTCTGACAAGGGTGGGGACAAATCTAAAAATGAGTCTTCATCAGGCCCACAAAAGCACTCTGGTGGGGGTGGTGGGTCCAAATCCTCCTTTAATCAGAACAAGGAAAAGAAACCATGGTGCTATTTATGTAAAATAAAAGGCCATTGGACAACAGATCCCAGTTGTCCAAAGAAAGGCACCACAGCTCCTACCACTACAACCCCTACTGCTACACCTAGTGTCCCTACTAATAGCAGTGGTGGTGGGAGCAAACCTACTAATAGCCAATCCAAGGGAGTAGCTGGGCTCACTTTTGGTAATTTAGTTGGGGTTGGTCTAATTAGGGAGACCACAGAGGCTACTTTAGTCTCTGAAGGGGCTATTGACTTAGCCACTTTGGTTGCTTGCCCCCATAACTTGGAGAAGTACAAGCAACTAACCCTAATAAATGGTGTTGAGGTCCAGGCCTACAGGGACACAGGTGCCAGTGTCACAATGGTGATTGAGAAACTGGTGCACCCTGAACAACACATACTTGGACACCAGTACCAAGTAACCGATGCTCACAACATAACACAAAGCCACCCCAAGGCTGTTGTAAATCTCAACTGGGGGGGGGTAACTGGTCCAAAGAAAGTTGTGGTAGCTTCAGATTTACCTGTAGACTGTCTATTAGGGAATGATTTGGAGACATCAGCTTGGTCAGATGTGGAGTTGGAGGCCCATGCAGCAATGCTGGGCATCCCAGGGAATATTTTTGCTTTGACAAGGGCTCAGGCCAAAAAGCAAAAAGGACAGGGAAGCTTGGATCCTGGAACAATGGACCAAGTGCTCCCTAAAGCTAGGGCTAGTAGAAGCAAACCACTTCCTACTATCCCTCCCTCTACAGTGGATTCTACTTCTGAGGAAGAAGAATTCCCTCCCTGTGCAGAACCTACACCAGAGGAGCTGGAAGCAGACACTGCTGAGCTTTTGGGTGAAGGGGGGCCTGCCAGAGAGGAGCTGAGTGTGGCACAGCAAACCTGTCCCACATTAGAGGGTCTCAGACAGCAAGCTGTCAAACAGGCTAATGGGGATGTCAGTGACTCTCACAGAGTTTACTGGGAGGACAACCTCTTGTACACTGAGCATAGGGATCCTAAACCTGGAGCTGCCAGGAGATTAGTGATTCCTCAGGAGTACAGAAAGTTCCTCCTAACACTGGCACATGACATTCCCCTAGTTGGGCACCTGGGTCAAATGAAAACTTTGGACAGATTGGTTCCATTGTTTCATTGGCCTAGGATGTCTGAGGACACAAAGGAATTTTGTAAGTCCTGTGAAACCTGTCAAGCCAGTGGCAAGACAGGTGGCACTCCAAAGGCACCCCTTATCCCACTGCCTGTGGTTGGGGTTCCCTTTGAAAGGGTAGGGGTTGACATAGTTGGCCCCCTTGACCCTCCTACTGCTTCAGGCAATAGGTTTATCTTGGTGGTAGTGGACCATGCCACAAGATATCCTGAAGCAATTCCTTTAAGGACCACTACAGCTCCTGCAGTGGCAAAGGCCCTCCTGGGAATATTTTCCAGGGTGGGCTTCCCAAAGGAAGTAGTATCAGACAGAGGAAGCAATTTCATGTCTGCATACTTAAAGGCCATGTGGAAGGAGTGTGGTGTAACTTACAAGTTCACAACACCCTATCATCCACAAACAAATGGACTGGTGGAGAGATTTAATAAAACTCTCAAAGGCATGATTATGGGTCTCCCTGAAAAACTCTGCAGGAGATGGGATATCCTTCTACCATGCCTCCTTTTTGCCTACAGGGAGGTACCCCAGAAAGGAGTGGGCTTCAGCCCCTTTGAACTTCTTTTTGGACACCCTGTTAGGGGTCCACTCACACTTGTAAAGGAGGGTTGGGAACAACCTTTAAAAGCTCCTAAGCAGGATATTGTGGATTATGTACTTGGCCTCAGATCAAGGATGGCTGAGTACATGAAAAAGGCCAGTAAAAACCTTCAGGCCAGCCAAGAGCTCCAGAAGCAATGGCATGATCAGAAGGCTGTTTTGGTTCAGTACCAACCAGGGCAGAAAGTGTGGGTCTTGGAGCCTGTGGCCCCAAGAGCACTCCAAGATAAATGGAGTGGTCCCCACACAATTGTTGAAAAGAAGGGTGAAGTCACCTACTTGGTTGACTTAGGCACTGCCAGGAGTCCCCTTAGGGTGCTCCATGTCAACCACCTGAAACCCTACTATGACAGGGCTGATCTCACCCTGCTCATGGCAACAGATGAGGGACAGGAAGAAGACAGTGATCCCCTACCTGATCTCTTCTCTTCCACAGATCAAGATGCTCTTGTGGAAGGTGTAGTTTTGGCTGATTGTCTTACTGCTGAGCAGAAAGACAATTGCATAAATCTCCTAGGACAATTTTCAGAACTCTTCTCTACTGTGCCAGGCACCACTTCTTGGTGTGAGCACACTATAGATACTGGAGACAGTTTACCTGTCAAAAGTAAGATCTATAGGCAGCCTGACCATGTCAGGGACTGCATAAAGCAAGAAGTTCAGAAAATGTTGGAACTAGGAGTGGTTGAGCACTCTGACAGTCCATGGGCTTCTCCTGTGGTACTGGTACCAAAACCCAATTCTAAAGATGGAAAGAAAGAAATGCGGTTTTGTGTAGACTATAGAGGTCTCAACTTGGTAACCAAAACTGATGCTCACCCTATACCCAGGGCAGATGAGCTCATAGATACACTGGCATCTGCCAAGTATCTAAGCACTTTTGATTTGACTGCAGGGTATTGGCAGATCAAATTGTCAGAAGATGCTAAACCTAAGACTGCATTTTCTACCATTGGAGGACATTACCAGTTTACTGTAATGCCTTTTGGTTTGAAAAATGCACCTGCCACTTTTCAGAGGTTGGTGAACACAGTCCTGCAAGGGCTGGAAGCTTTCAGTGCAGCATATTTGGACGATATAGCTGTCTTTAGCTCCAGCTGGGATGATCACCTGGTCCACCTATGGAAAGTTTTGGAGGCCCTGCAAAAGGCAGGCCTCACTATCAAGGCTTCAAAGTGCCAGATAGGGCAGGGTAAGGTGGTTTATCTGGGACACCTTGTTGGTGGGGAACAGATTGCACCACTTCAGGGGAAAATCCAAACTATTATTGATTGGGTTCCCCCTACCACTCAGACTCAGGTGAGAGCCTTCCTAGGCCTCACTGGGTATTACAGGAGGTTCATTAAGAACTATGGCTCCATTGCAGCCCCTCTTAATGACCTCACATCCAAGAAAATGCCTAAAAAGGTATTATGGACAGCAAACTGTCAGAAAGCTTTTGAGGAGCTGAAGCAGGCCATGTGCTCTGCACCTGTCCTGAAAAGCCCTTGTTACTCTAAAAAATTCTATGTCCAAACTGATGCATCTGAATTAGGAGTAGGGGCAGTCCTATCACAACTTAATTCTGAGGGCCAGGATCAACCTGTTGCTTTTATTAGTAGGAGGTTGACCCCTAGAGAAAAGCGTTGGTCTGCCATTGAGAGGGAGGCCTTTGCTGTGGTCTGGGCTCTGAAGAAGTTGAGGCCATACCTGTTTGGCACTCACTTCATTGTTCAGACAGACCACAAACCTCTACTTTGGCTAAAACAAATGAAAGGTGAAAATCCTAAATTGTTGAGGTGGTCCATATCCCTACAGGGAATGGACTATACAGTGGAACATAGACCTGGGAGTAGCCACTCCAATGCAGATGGACTCTCCAGATATTTCCACTTAGACAATGAAGACCCATCAGGTCATGGCTAGTCTTATTGTCCTTCATTTGAGGGGGGGTTGTGTAGGAAAGTACCATCTTGCCTGGCATGTTACCCCCATTTTTCACTGTATATATGTTGTTTTAGTTGTATGTGTCACTGGGACCCTGGTAACCCAGGGCCCCAGTGCTCATAAGTGTGCCTGAATGTGTTACCTGTGTAGTGACTAACTGTCTCACTGAGGCTCTGCTAATCAGAACCTCAGTGGTTATGCTCTCTCATTTCTTTCCAAATTGTCACTAACAGGCTAGTGACCATTTTTACCAATTTACATTGGCTTACTGGAACACCCTTATAATTCCCTAGTATATGGTACTGAGGTACCCAGGGTATTGGGGTTCCAGGAGATCCCTATGGGCTGCAGCATTTCTTTTGCCACCCATAGGGAGCTCTGACAATTCTTACACAGGCCTGCCACTGCAGCCTGAGTGAAATAACGTCCACGTTATTTTCACAGCCATTTTACACTGCACTTAAGTAACTTATAAGTCACCTATATGTCTAACCTTTACCTGGTAAAGGTTAGGTGCAAAGTTACTTTGTGTGAGGGCACCCTGGCACTAGCCAAGGTGCCCCCACATTGTTCAGAGCCAATTCCATGAACTTTGTGAGTGCGGGGACACCATTACACGCGTGCACTACATATAGGTCACTACCTATATGTAGCTTCACCATGGTAACTCCGAATATGGCCATGTAACATGTCTATGATCATGGAATTGCCCCCTCTATACCATCCTGGCATAGTTGGCACAATCCCATGATCCCAGTGGTCTGTAGCACAGACCCTGGTACTGCCAAACTGCCCTTCCTGGGGTTTCACTGCAGCTGCTGCTGCTGCCAACCCCTCAGACAGGCAGCTGCCCTCCTGGGGTCCAGCCAGGCCTGGCCCAGGATGGCAGAACAAAGAACTTCCTCTGAGAGAGGGTGTGACACCCTCTCCCTTTGGAAAATGGTGTGAAGGCAGGGGAGGAGTAGCCTCCCCCAGCCTCTGGAAATGCTTTGTTGGGCACAGATGTGCCCAATTCTGCATAAGCCAGTCTACACCGGTTCAGGGACCCCTTAGCCCCTGCTCTGGCGCGAAACTGGACAAAGGAAAGGGGAGTGACCACTCCCCTGACCTGCACCTCCCCTGGGAGGTGTCCAGAGCTCCTCCAGTGTGCTCCAGACCTCTGCCATCTTGGAAACAGAGGTGCTGCTGGCACACTGGACTGCTCTGAGTGGCCAGTGCCACCAGGTGACGTCAGAGACTCCTGCTGATAGGCTCCTTCAGGTGTTAGTAGCCTTTCCTCTCTCCTAGGTAGCCAAACCCTCTTTTCTGGCTATTTAGGGTCTCTGTCTCTGGGGAAACTTTAGATAACGAATGCATGAGCTCAGCCGAGTTCCTCTGCATCTCTCTCTTCACCTTCTGATAAGGAATCGACCGCTGACCGCGCTGGAAGCCTGCAAACCTGCAACATAGTAGCAAAGACGACTACTGCAACTCTGTAACGCTGATCCTGCCGCCTTCTCGACTGTTTTCCTGCTTGTGCATGCTGTGGGGGTAGTCTGCCTCCTCTCTGCACCAGAAGCTCCGAAGAAATCTCCCGTGGGTCGACGGAATCTTCCCCCTGCAACCGCAGGCACCAAAAAGCTGCATTACCGGTCCCTTGGGTCTCCTCTCAGCATGACGAGCGAGCTCCCTCGAATCCAGCGACTCTGTCCAAGTGACCCCCACAGTCCAGTGACTCTTCAGTCCAAGTTTGGTGGAGGTAAGTCCTTGCCTCACCTCGCTGGGCTGCATTGCTGGGAACCGCGACTTTGCAGCTACTCCGGCCCCTGTGCACTTCCGGCGGAAATCCTTTGTGCACAGCCAAGCCTGGGTCCACGGCACTCTAACCTGCATTGCACGACTTTCTAAGTTGGTCTCCGGCGACGTGGGACTCCTTTGTGCAACTTCGGCGAGCACCGTTTCACGCATCCTCGTAGTGCCTGTTTCTGGCACTTTTCCGGGTGCTACCTGCTTTAGTGAGGGCTCTTTGTCTTGCTCGACGTCCCCTCTCTCTTCAGGTCAAATTTGCAACCTCCTGGTCTCTCCTGGGCCCCAGCAGCGTCCAAAAACGCCAAACGCACGATTTGCGTGTAGCAAGGCTTGTTGGCGTCCTTCCGGCGGGAAAACACTTCTGCACGACTCTCCAAGGCAAGAGGGATCCGTCCACCAAAGGGGAAGTCTCTAGCCCTTTTCGTTCCTGCAGAAACCTCAGCTTCTTCTGTCCAGTCGAAGCTTCTTTGCACCCGCAGCTGGCATTTCCTGGGCATCTGCCCATCTCCGACTTGCTTGTGACTTTTGGACTTGGTCCCCTTGTTCCACAGGTACCCTAGATTGGAAATCCACAGTTGTTGCATTGCTGGTTTGTGTCTTTCCCGCATTATTCCTCTAACACGACTTCTTTGTCCTTAGGGGAACTTTAGTGCACTTTGCACTCACTTTTCAGGGTCTTGGGGAGTGTTATTTTTCTAACTCTCACTATTTTCTAATAGTCCCAGCGACCCTCTACAAGGTCACATAGGTTTGGGGTCCATTCGTGGTTCGCATTCCACTTTTGGAGTATATGGTTTGTGTTGCCCCTATCCCTATGTTTCCCCATTGCATCCTATTGTAACTATACATTGTTTGCACTGTTTTCTAAGACTATACTGCATATTTTTGCTATTGTGTATATATATCTTGTGTATATTTCCTATCCTCTCACTGAGGGTACACTCTAAGATACTTTGGCATATTGTCATAAAAATAAAGTACCTTTATTTTTAGTATAACTGTGTATTGTGTTTTCTTATGATATTGTGCATATGACACTAAGTGGTACTGTAGTAGCTTCACACGTCTCCTAGTTCAGCCTAAGCTCCTCTGCTAAGCTACCATTATCTATCAGCCTAAGCTGCTAGACACCCTATACACTAATAAGGGATAACTGGGCCTGGTGCAAGGTGCAAGTACCCCTTGGTACTCACTACAAGCCAGTCCAGCCTCCTACATTGGTTGTGCAGTGGTGGGATAAGTGCTTGAGACTACTTACCACTCTTGTCATTGTACTTTTCATAAGAGAAAAATATACAAAACAAGGTCAGTGTATATACACATAGCCAAAAAAAGTTTTGCATTTCCTCTTTTCACTCTTTTCTAAGTGCTGAAAAGTACTCCTAAACTTTCAAAAAGTTCTTAAAAGTTTAAAAAGTTTTTTTCTGTCTTTCCAAAAAGTTCTGAAAACTTTTGTCTCTTTCTCTATCACTTTAACTCTCTCTAAAAAATGTCTGGCACAGGCCAAAGTGTTGATCTGTCCAAACTTGCATATGACAACCTTAGCTGGAAAAGAGCAAGGAGTCTCTGTATAGAGAGAGGTTTGAGTGTAGGGAAGAATCCTGCCTTGGAACTGTTAATTAACATGCTTAGAGAACAGGATAAGGCCAGAGGTGGCCCATCTGTTGAAAAGGTACCTAATAGTTCCCAATCTGATTCAGGGACTCCCCCAGGAAAAGATTCAGGAAAGAAACTTCCTAGCCTGCCCATTACTAGACAATCTAGCATAGATGGTAATGATGATGAGCCACACCAAAGAAATAGTGTTGTCTCACATCATAGCAAAAGCATTTATTCTCACCATACTGGTAGTAATGTTTCTGTAAACCAAGCTGTTAAGTTGGCTTCTGTAAGGGACAGGTCTCCTTCTGTTCATTCCCATCATAGCTCTGTTTCTAGAAATGACCCTCCCACCAACCCTGATGACAGAATGTTAGAGAGGGAACTCAATAAGTTGAGGGTGGAACAAACCAGACTGAAGCTTAAAAAGCAACAGCTGGATTTGGATAGACAGTCTTTTGAATTAGAGAAGGAAAGACAGAAGTTGGGTTTAGATACCCATGGTGGCAGCAGCAGTATTCCCCATAGTCACCCTGCAAAAGAGCATGATTCCAGGAATATGCACAAGATAGTTCCCCCTTATAAGGAGGGGGATGACATTAACAAGTGGTTTGCTGCACTTGAGAGGGCCTGTGTTGTACAGGATGTCCCTCAAAGGCAGTGGGCTGCTATCCTATGGCTATCATTTAGTGGAAAAGGTAGGGATAGGCTCCTTACTGTGAAAGAAAATGATGCCAATAATTTCCAAGTTCTTAAGAATGCACTCCTGGATGGTTATGGCTTAACCACTGAACAGTACAGGATAAAGTTCAGAGAGACCAAAAAGGAGTCTTCACAAGACTGGGTTGATTTCATTGACCATTCAGTGAAGGCCTTGGAGGGGTGGTTACATGGCAGTAAAGTTACTGATTATGACAGCCTGTATAACTTAATCCTGAGAGAGCATATTCTTAATAATTGTGTGTCTGATTTGTTGCACCAGTACTTGGTGGACTCTGATCTGACCTCTCCCCAAGAATTGGGAAAGAAGGCAGACAAATGGGTCAGAACAAGAGTGAACAGAAAAGTTCATACAGGGGGTGACAAAGATGGCAACAAAAAGAAGGATGGTAAGTCTTCTGACAAGGGTGGGGACAAATCTAAAAATGAGTCTTCATCAGGCCCACAAAAGCACTCTGGTGGGGGTGGTGGGTCCAAATCCTCCTTTAATCAGAACAAGGAAAAGAAACCATGGTGCTATTTATGTAAAATAAAAGGCCATTGGACAACAGATCCCAGTTGTCCAAAGAAAGGCACCACAGCTCCTACCACTACAACCCCTACTGCTACACCTAGTGTCCCTACTAATAGCAGTGGTGGTGGGAGCAAACCTACTAATAGCCAATCCAAGGGAGTAGCTGGGCTCACTTTTGGTAATTTAGTTGGGGTTGGTCTAATTAGGGAGACCACAGAGGCTACTTTAGTCTCTGAAGGGGCTATTGACTTAGCCACTTTGGTTGCTTGCCCCCATAACTTGGAGAAGTACAAGCAACTAACCCTAATAAATGGTGTTGAGGTCCAGGCCTACAGGGACACAGGTGCCAGTGTCACAATGGTGATTGAGAAACTGGTGCACCCTGAACAACACATACTTGGACACCAGTACCAAGTAACCGATGCTCACAACATAACACAAAGCCACCCCAAGGCTGTTGTAAATCTCAACTGGGGGGGGGTAACTGGTCCAAAGAAAGTTGTGGTAGCTTCAGATTTACCTGTAGACTGTCTATTAGGGAATGATTTGGAGACATCAGCTTGGTCAGATGTGGAGTTGGAGGCCCATGCAGCAATGCTGGGCATCCCAGGGAATATTTTTGCTTTGACAAGGGCTCAGGCCAAAAAGCAAAAAGGACAGGGAAGCTTGGATCCTGGAACAATGGACCAAGTGCTCCCTAAAGCTAGGGCTAGTAGAAGCAAACCACTTCCTACTATCCCTCCCTCTACAGTGGATTCTACTTCTGAGGAAGAAGAATTCCCTCCCTGTGCAGAACCTACACCAGAGGAGCTGGAAGCAGACACTGCTGAGCTTTTGGGTGAAGGGGGGCCTGCCAGAGAGGAGCTGAGTGTGGCACAGCAAACCTGTCCCACATTAGAGGGTCTCAGACAGCAAGCTGTCAAACAGGCTAATGGGGATGTCAGTGACTCTCACAGAGTTTACTGGGAGGACAACCTCTTGTACACTGAGCATAGGGATCCTAAACCTGGAGCTGCCAGGAGATTAGTGATTCCTCAGGAGTACAGAAAGTTCCTCCTAACACTGGCACATGACATTCCCCTAGTTGGGCACCTGGGTCAAATGAAAACTTGGGACAGATTGGTTCCATTGTTTCATTGGCCTAGGATGTCTGAGGACACAAAGGAATTTTGTAAGTCCTGTGAAACCTGTCAAGCCAGTGGCAAGACAGGTGGCACTCCAAAGGCACCCCTTATCCCACTGCCTGTGGTTGGGGTTCCCTTTGAAAGGGTAGGGGTTGACATAGTTGGCCCCCTTGACCCTCCTACTGCTTCAGGCAATAGGTTTATCTTGGTGGTAGTGGACCATGCCACAAGATATCCTGAAGCAATTCCTTTAAGGACCACTACAGCTCCTGCAGTGGCAAAGGCCCTCCTGGGAATATTTTCCAGGGTGGGCTTCCCAAAGGAAGTAGTATCAGACAGAGGAAGCAATTTCATGTCTGCATACTTAAAGGCCATGTGGAAGGAGTGTGGTGTAACTTACAAGTTCACAACACCCTATCATCCACAAACAAATGGACTGGTGGAGAGATTTAATAAAACTCTCAAAGGCATGATTATGGGTCTCCCTGAAAAACTCCGCAGGAGATGGGATATCCTTCTACCATGCCTTTTTGCCTACAGGGAGGTACCCCAGAAAGGAGTGGGCTTCAGCCCCTTTGAACTTCTTTTTGGACACCCTGTTAGGGGTCCACTCACACTTGTAAAGGAGGGTTGGGAACAACCTTTAAAAGCTCCTAAGCAGGATATTGTGGATTATGTACTTGGCCTCAGATCAAGGATGGCTGAGTACATGAAAAAGGCCAGTAAAAACCTTCAGGCCAGCCAAGAGCTCCAGAAGCAATGGCATGATCAGAAGGCTGTTTTGGTTCAGTACCAACCAGGGCAGAAAGTGTGGGTCTTGGAGCCTGTGGCCCCAAGAGCACTCCAAGATAAATGGAGTGGTCCCCACACAATTGTTGAAAAGAAGGGTGAAGTCACCTACTTGGTTGACTTAGGCACTGCCAGGAGTCCCCTTAGGGTGCTCCATGTCAACCACCTGAAACCCTACTATGACAGGGCTGATCTCACCCTGCTCATGGCAACAGATGAGGGACAGGAAGAAGACAGTGATCCCCTACCTGATCTCTTCTCTTCCACAGATCAAGATGCTCTTGTGGAAGGTGTAGTTTTGGCTGATTGTCTTACTGCTGAGCAGAAAGACAATTGCATAAATCTCCTAGGACAATTTTCAGAACTCTTCTCTACTGTGCCAGGCACCACTTCTTGGTGTGAGCACACTATAGATACTGGAGACAGTTTACCTGTCAAAAGTAAGATCTATAGGCAGCCTGACCATGTCAGGGACTGCATAAAGCAAGAAGTTCAGAAAATGTTGGAACTAGGAGTGGTTGAGCACTCTGACAGTCCATGGGCTTCTCCTGTGGTACTGGTACCAAAACCCAATTCTAAAGATGGAAAGAAAGAAATGCGGTTTTGTGTAGACTATAGAGGTCTCAACTTGGTAACCAAAACTGATGCTCACCCTATACCCAGGGCAGATGAGCTCATAGATACACTGGCATCTGCCAAGTATCTAAGCACTTTTGATTTGACTGCAGGGTATTGGCAGATCAAATTGTCAGAAGATGCTAAACCTAAGACTGCATTTTCTACCATTGGAGGACATTACCAGTTTACTGTAATGCCTTTTGGTTTGAAAAATGCACCTACCACTTTTCAGAGGTTGGTGAACACAGTCCTGCAAGGGCTGGAAGCTTTCAGTGCAGCATATTTGGACGATATAGCTGTCTTTAGCTCCAGCTGGGATGATCACCTGGTCCACCTATGGAAAGTTTTGGAGGCCCTGCAAAAGGCAGGCCTCACTATCAAGGCTTCAAAGTGCCAGATAGGGCAGGGTAAGGTGGTTTATCTGGGACACCTTGTTGGTGGGGACAGATTGCACCACTTCAGGGGAAAATCCAAACTATTATTGATTGGGTTCCCCCTACCACTCAGACTCAGGTGAGAGCCTTCCTAGGCCTCACTGGGTATTACAGGAGGTTCATTAAGAACTATGGCTCCATTGCAGCCCCTCTTAATGACCTCACATCCAAGAAAATGCCTAAAAAGGTATTATGGACAGCAAACTGTCAGAAAGCTTTTGAGGAGCTGAAGCAGGCCATGTGCTCTGCACTTGTCCTGAAAAGCCCTTGTTACTCTAAAAAATTCTATGTCCAAACTGATGCATCTGAATTAGGAGTAGGGGCAGTCCTATCACATCTTAATTCTGAGGGCCAGGATCAACCTGTTGCTTTTATTAGTAGGAGGTTGACCCCTAGAGAAAAGCGTTGGTCTGCCATTGAGAGGGAGGCCTTTGCTGTGGTCTGGGCTCTGAAGAAGTTGAGGCCATACCTGTTTGGCACTCACTTCATTGTTCAGACAGACCACAAACCTCTACTTTGGCTAAAACAAATGAAAGGTGAAAATCCTAAATTGTTGAGGTGGTCCATATCCCTACAGGGAATGGACTATACAGTGGAACATAGACCTGGGAGTAGCCACTCCAATGCAGATGGACTCTCCAGATATTTCCACTTAGACAATGAAGACCCATCAGGTCATGGCTAGTCTTATTGTCCTTCATTTGGGGGGGGGTTGTGTAGGAAAGTACCATCTTGCCTGGCATGTTACCCCCATTTTTCACTGTATATATGTTGTTTTAGTTGTATGTGTCACTGGGACCCTGGTAACCCAGGGCCCCAGTGCTCATAAGTGTGCCTGAATGTGTTACCTGTGTAGTGACTAACTGTCTCACTGAGGCTCTGCTAATCAGAACCTCAGTGGTTATGCTCTCTCATTTCTTTCCAAATTGTCACTAACAGGCTAGTGACCATTTTTACCAATTTACATTGGCTTACTGGAACACCCTTATAATTCCCTAGTATATGGTACTGAGGTACCCAGGGTATTGGGGTTCCAGGAGATCCCTATGGGCTGCAGCATTTCTTTTGCCACCCATAGGGAGCTCTGACAATTCTTACACAGGCCTGCCACTGCAGCCTGAGTGAAATAACGTCCACGTTATTTTCACAGCCATTTTACACTGCACTTAAGTAACTTATAAGTCACCTATATGTCTAACCTTTACCTGGTAAAGGTTAGGTGCAAAGTTACTTTGTGTGAGGGCACCCTGGCACTAGCCAAGGTGCCCCCACATTGTTCAGAGCCAATTCCATGAACTTTGTGAGTGCGGGGACACCATTACACGCGTGCACTACATATAGGTCACTACCTATATGTAGCTTCACCATGGTAACTCCGAATATGGCCATGTAACATGTCTATGGTCATGGAATTGCCCCCTCTATACCATCCTGGCATAGTTGGCACAATCCCATGATCCCAGTGGTCTGTAGCACAGACCCTGGTACTGCCAAACTGCCCTTCCTGGGGTTTCACTGCAGCTGCTGCTGCTGCCAACCCCTCAGACAGGCAGCTGCCCTCCTGGGGTCCAGCCAGGCCTGGCCCAGGATGGCAGAACAAAGAACTTCCTCTGAGAGAGGGTGTGACACCCTCTCCCTTTGGAAAATGGTGTGAAGGCAGGGGAGGAGTAGCCTCCCCCAGCCTCTGGAAATGCTTTGTTGGGCACAGATGTGCCCAATTCTGCATAAGCCAGTCTACACCGGTTCAGGGACCCCTTAGCCCCTGCTCTGGTGCGAAACTGGACAAAGGAAAGGGGAGTGACCACTCCCCTGACCTGCACCTCCCCTGGGAGGTGTCCAGAGCTCCTCCAGTGTGCTCCAGACCTCTGCCATCTTGGAAACAGAGGTGCTGCTGGCACACTGGACTGCTCTGAGTGGCCAGTGCCACCAGGTGACGTCAGAGACTCCTGCTGATAGGCTCCTTCAGGTGTTAGTAGCCTTTCCTCTCTCCTAGGTAGCCAAACCCTCTTTTCTGGCTATTTAGGGTCTCTGTCTTTGGGGAAACTTTAGATAACGAATGCATGAGCTCAGCCGAGTTCCTCTGCATCTCTCTCTTCACCTTCTGATAAGGAATCGACCGCTGACCGCACTGGAAGCCTGCAAACCTGCAACATAGTAGCAAAGACGACTACTGCAACTCTGTAACGCTGATCCTGCCGCCTTCTCGACTGTTTTCCTGCTTGTGCATGCTGTGGGGGTAGTCTGCCTCCTCTCTGCACCAGAAGCTCCGAAGAAATCTCGCGTGGGTCGACGGAATCTTCCCCCTGCAACCGCAGGCACCAAAAAGCTGCATTACCGGTCCCTTGGGTCTCCTCTCAGCACGACGAGCGAGGTCCCTCGAATCCAGCGACTCTGTCCAAGTGACCCCCACAGTCCAGTGACTCTTCAGTCCAAGTTTGGTGGAGGTAAGTCCTTGCCTCACCTCGCTGGGCTGCATTGCTGGGAACCGCGACTTTGCAGCTACTCCGGCCCCTGTGCACTTCCGGCGGAAATCCTTTGTGCACAGCCAAGCCTGGGTCCACGGCACTCTAACCTGCATTGCACGACTTTCTAAGTTGGTCTCCGGCGACGTGGGACTCCTTTGTGCAACTTCGGCGAGCACCGTTTCACGCATCCTCGTAGTGCCTGTTTCTGGCACTTCTCTGGGTGCTACCTGCTTCAGTGAGGGCTCTTTGTCTTGCTCGACGTCCCCTCTCTCTTCAGGTCCAATTTGCGACCTCCTGGTCCCTCCTGGGCCCCAGCAGCGTCCAAAAACGCCAAACGCACGATTTGCGTGTAGCAAGGCTTGTTGGCGTCCTTCCGGCGGGAAAACACTTCTGCACGACTCTCCTAGGCGAGAGGGATCCGTCCACCAAAGGGGAAGTCTCTAGCCTTTTTCGTTCCTGCAGAAACCTCAGCTTCTTCTGTCCAGTCGAAGCTTCTTTGCACCCGCAGCTGGCATTTCCTGGGCATCTGCCCATCTCCGACTTGCTTGTGACTTTTGGACTTGGTCCCCTTGTTCCACAGGTACCCTAGATTGGAAATCCACAGTTGTTGCATTGCTGGTTTGTGTCTTTCCCGCATTATTCCTCTAACACGACTTCTTTGTCCTTAGGGGAACTTTAGTGCACTTTGCACTCACTTTTCAGGGTCTTGGGGAGTGTTATTTTTCTAACTCTCACTATTTTCTAATAGTCCCAGCGACCCTCTACAAGGTCACATAGGTTTGGGGTCCATTCGTGGTTCGCATTCCACTTTTGGAGTATATGGTTTGTGTTGCCCCTATCCCTATGTTTCCCCATTGCATCCTATTGTAACTATACATTGTTTGCACTGTTTTCTAAGACTATACTGCATATTTTTGCTATTGTGTATATATATCTTGTGTATATTTCCTATCCTCTCACTGAGGGTACACTCTAAGATACTTTGGCATATTGTCATAAAAATAAAGTACCTTTATTTTTAGTATAACTGTGTATTGTGTTTTCTTATGATATTGTGCATATGACACTAAGTGGTACTGTAGTAGCTTCACACGTCTCCTAGTTCAGCCTAAGCTGCTCTGCTAAGCTACCATTATCTATCAGCCTAAGCTGCTAGACACCCTATACACTAATAAGGGATAACTGGGCCTGGTGCAAGGTGCAAGTACCCCTTGGTACTCACTACAAGCCAGTCCAGCCTCCTACAGTGAGGGACCCCATGTCCATTCTCAGAGGAGAGGGAATGGGTTGAGGCCCAAGGTTCCAGAGATCCGGTCCCAGGTCCAGGAGGTTTCCATGAGGGAACACCAGGAGGGGAGCATAGCCTGTACCATAAAGCCATCTGTTGAGGGAGACCCCACAGTGTCAGGAGAACTTGGAGGGGTGGCTGTAGCCAGCTTCCCACCAGTTCTGGTGTCTGGCAGTACCACTCCTAGTGAAGGGGTGCAGAAGTCCAGACAGAGGGTTGAGAGGGGGTTGCGGACCCCATTGGAGAACCTGGAGGGCCTGGGGTCAGCTCTGAGAGCAGAGCCCCCCAGGAATGACCTTGGTGAGACCGTTTCTGGGTTGGGGGGAATCCAGACTCTGTCAGATGGGCAGCGGTCATGAGACCTGTGCCAGCCAGACTCTTGTGTGGCCCTTGGGGACGGTGTGGCCCTTGAGGAGGGTAGGTTTGCCCCCCTGGAAGTCCTGGTGTACTAGGCAATGGTTCAACCGCAGGGTGGAGACTCTGAGTTGAATGATCAGGTTCAGGGGGTAAACTCTGACCTGATGGGGGGTAGGTGTGCTCCCAAGGAAGTCCTGGTACACCAGGCATTTGTTCAACCGCAGGGTGGTGACTCTGGGTTGGATGACCAGATTCAGAGTGTAAACTCTGACCTGGTGGAGGGTATGTATGCCCCCCAGGAAGTCCTCAGTTGCCACGCGGTGGTCCAGTCTGTGGGTACAGACCCTGGACTGGAGGATCAGGTGCAGGGTGTAAACCCTGACTTGAAAGGGGGGGTTGCCCAATCACCCTCCCCGGTGTGATTTCAAGGGGTACTCTCCCTGAAGGGGGGTGCAGAACCCTGAGAGTAGGGGCAGGGGAGAGAGAGATTCACTCCTCATCCCAGTGCAGTCTAAGGGTACAGACCCTGGATTGGAACGCCAGGTTCAGGGTGTCCCCCCTGACCTGGAGGAAGGGGGCTACTGCTAACAGTGCCCCTACCATGTTGTCTTCTGGGGGGCTACTCATATTTCGGGGGTGCAGGACCCCAGAAGGGAGGGCAGGGGGAGGGGAAGCCTCAACCCTGGCCCTGGACCAACCTGAAGGTACAGACCCCAGGTTGGAAGACCAGTTGCAGGTTAACATCCCTGCACTGGTGGGAGAATTGTGCAGGACTGCTTCTACAAGCACCCTGACAATTTTTGACTCTGGAGGAGCCGCTCCAGGAGGGAGGGTACAGAGCCCCAGAGGGGAGGACCAGGGTCAGGTTGTCATCTTTGACCTGGTGGAAGGGAGAGTGGTCAAAGGGTGCCAGGCACCTGGGGCTTTCCCTCCCCCACTCTCCACAGTCACAGTGGTTGGAGCGGCCTGAGGTCGGGCTCTAATCCCTGACAGTTGTCAGGGGTCACTGTGACTTGCTGTCCTGGTGGACAGAGTTGCCCCTGGGGGGGGCGAGAGTCACACCCTAGGGGTGGAATGGGCAACAGCACTGTGTTGGCCCTGGTGGTACTATCTGCCCTTAGGGATACATCTGTGAGCAAAGTAAAGTTAGGTGCTGCACAGATGTGGCGAAGGGTTCCCCATGGGTTAGCTAAGTGGGCCCTGAGAGTATGGACGGAGGGATCCAACTGGAGTCAGGAAAGCGTAGAACTGGAACATGCCCCTGCTGTTGTGGGCCTGGGTCCCTGTTCTATCGCCCCAATCAGGGAAGTACACCAAGGTATTGATTGTTCTTCCCTGGCTTTGGGCTGGTAGGGGGTCGTGTTGGACTTTTTTGCTTATGCAGGGTCATCCCCAATCTTTTTGCCTCCTATTTTTTCTGACCTGTTGCTGTTGGCTTTTGAACTCTGAGCACTTTACCACTGCTAACCAGTGCTAAAGTGCATATGCTCTCTGTGTAAATTGTATTGTTGATTGGTTTATCCACGATTGGCATATTTAATTTACTAGTAAGTACCTAGTAAAGTGCACTAGAGGTTCCCAGGGCCTGTAAATCAAATGCTACTAGTGGGCCTGCAGCACTGGTTGTGCCACCCACATACGTAGCTCTGTAATCATGTTTCAGACCTGCCACTGCAGTGTACGTGTGTGCAGTTTGTAACTGTAAATTCGACTTGGCAGATGTACCCACTTGCCAGGCCTAAACCTTCCCTTTTCTTACATGCCAGACACCCCTAAGGTAGGCCCTAGATAGCCTGAAGGGCAGGCTGCAGTGTATGGTTAAGGTAGGACATATAGGCCCTCATTACAACATTGGCTGTAAATCCCGCTTACCGCCGTGCAGAAGACCGCCAACACACCGCTGCAGCAGTGGAATTCCACCACAGTCATTATGATCCACAGCTCGGAATCCGCCAAAATTTAGACACCCACACAAGTCCGCCACACCAAAGGTCAGTGATAAACTGGCGATAACAAAACCTCCACCGTCATGCCAACAGAAATATGCACACACTATCACGACCCATGAATCAACGCAGTCGTCTTTCAACCGTGGTAATCCATTGGCGGTACACAATACACACACTTTTACAAAACACAGACACATTGGACAAATCGAAATACACACACCTGATATACATACTCACACCACTCCCACACACTCAATACAATATAAAACACACACCCACAGCACCCACAAACCCCTATGACCAAAATACCGAAAGAAAGCCAGAGAGAGACACTACAAACTACTACCAACCATCCACAGGCACACAATACCATCACCCACATAACTTCCACGCACCTTACACAACACACCACTAAATCTCACCCCACTTATCACAACACACACCACCCCACACATCACCCACACCACCCCATGGCACGGCAAAGACACCCCAGGTTCTCTGAGGAGAAGCTCAGGGTCATGGTGGAGGAAATCGTCCAGGTAGATCCACAGCTATTCGGATCACAGGTGCAGCACACCTCCATTGCTAGGAAGATGGAGCTATGGCGAAGAATAGTGGACAGGGTCAACGCAGTGGGACAGCACCCAAGAAATAGGGATGACATCAGGAAGAGGTGGAACGACCTACGGGGGAAGGTGCGGTCCGTGGTATCAAGACACCACCTTGCGGTTCAGCGGACTGGCAGCAGACCCCCACCTCATCCCCCACAACTAACAACATGGGAGGAGCAAGTCTTGGCGATTCTGCATCCTGAGGGCCTCACAGGAGTAGATGGAGGAATGGATTCTGGTAAGGCAATGCTTTACTACTATATCCCCCACCCTACCTGCTTGCCATCACATACCTCCACCCTCGCCCCACCCCATCACTCCAGTTCCTCACAAATGTCCCAATATCACAAACCACACATCCCAACACCAAGCCCTGCATGCAACAGCAAAGCATGGACACCCATCACCAAAGCATTGCCACTGCACATACCCATACACCCCCCTAAACCACCATCACACAAGGTCCCACACAGGAATGCAAGCACTGGGGTACACGGTCACCCACCCATTGCACACCATGGATCACACAGATGGAATAAACATCCTTTTATACCCCTGCAGGACCCCTACCCAACGTCACCGGACAGGAGGGTCCACACATGTCCACACCACCAACAGAAGAGGCCCACGGTGATGACAGCAGCTCTCTCCAACTGGATCTAGATAGCCAGCCCGGCCCATCTGGGACCTCGGGACAGTCGGTTCCCCTCACACTGGCACAGGCCCCCACAGAGCTTTCCCCCCTCGTCAAGCAGCAGTGTGTCCACCACTACAGGGAACCCAGGCTAACCCACCACCCTAACAACAACAGGGACCTGGGGGAAGTGGCAGTGGGCACACGGTCCAGGGGACAGAGGCCCAGGAACACAGGGGAACTGGGAGCGCTGCTGCAACAGGGGGAGGACAGGCCCAGTAAACCCACTCTCTACGAGGCCCTCTCCAACATCATGTGAGCATACCATCATTCCCAGGAGACGATGGCAACAGTACTGGCCAAGTTTTAGGAGACCCAGCGGCTGCAGGAGGAACAGTATTTGGGCTTCAGGGAGGAACTCAGATCCATCAATTCCACCCTGGGCACCATCATAGGGGTGCTGAAGGAAGTACTCAACACCAGGAGGGACACTGTGGCACAACAAGGGGCCCCTGACACTAGCCTAGACGATGAACTGCCCACCACCTCCGCCGGCGCTAGTGGACAGGAGGCACCGCCACAGGACCACCACACCAGCACCCCACCCCCTGCAGAGGGAGAACCACCCCGCAAACGGTCCCTGAGATCCAGGACAAAGACAGAGAACGATGCCAAGACCCCCGCCAAGAAATGAGACCGCCCTGAATGTCATCCTTTTGTCCCACCTTGTCACCCTGTCCATCCTCAAACTGCCCCAGCTCCACTTCCTATGCCCCTTTGGGCAATGCACCTGCGACACTAATAGACTGGACTCTGCCATGGACATTCCTGCACCATCACCCCTCACCATTTTACAGCACCCTCCAATATTGAGCACATAAATAAACACCCTTAAAGCACAAAACAAGAGTCTGTCTGTGATTTCGAATTAGTGTATTAGCAATTACAGTGACAAAATGCTCTTTCAATTGTAATGTCAACATACCTATGTCACACAGCTCTAGTCCATGAGGAAACAAAGCAGATGTCACACAGTTGGACCCACATCTGTGAAATCGTAAGGGAAAGTGACAACTCAGTGACCAGACACTGGGTGAAAACGACAGACAGTAGAGAGGTAGTAGTGTTAAAGTACATGTAGTAGGCAGGTTTGTATTCTTACCTGTGTCTCACTGGAAGTATTGCAGGATCATCGAGTTCCTGTTGTCGATGTCCTTTTCTTCTGCTTCCTCGTCTTCACTGTCCACAGGCTCCACAGCTGCCACCACACCTCCATCTGGACCATCCTCCTGCAGAAAAGGCACCTGTCGTTGCAAAGCTAAGTTGTGAAGCATACATCAGGCCACAATGATCTGGCACACCTTCTTTGGTGAGTAAAATAGGGAACCACCTGTCATATGGAGGCACCGGAACCTGGCCTTCAGGAGGCCGAAGGTCCGCTCTATAATCCTCCTAGTTCACCCATTGGCCTCATTGAGGCGTTCCTCTGCCCTTGTCCTGGTTTTCCTCACTGGGGTCAGTAGCCATGACAGGTTGGGGTAACCAGAGTCACCTGCAAATGGCGAGGGACAACTGTTAGACACACACTAACCTGTAGGGATATCACCAGACCCAGACAACCATTCCCACTGACTTGCTTCCAGGTGCTCACCTAATAGCCACACACAGTACCTCTGGAGTTGACCATCACATAAGGGATGCTGCTATTCCGCAGGATGTAAGCGTCATGCACTGAGCCAGGGAATTTGGCATTTACATGGGAGATGTACTGGTCTGCCAAACACACCATCTGCACATTCATCGAATGATAACTCTTCCGGTTTCTGTACACCTGTTCACTCCTGCGGGGGGTACCAAAGCCACATGTGTCCCATCAATGGCACCTATGATGTTGGGGATATGTCCCAGGGCATAAAAGTCACCTTTCACTTTAGGCAAATCCTCCACCTGAGGGAAAACGATGTAGCTCTGCATGTGTTTCAGCAGGCCAGACAACACTCTGGATAACACGTTGGAAAACATAGGCTGGGACATCCCTGATGCTATGGCCACTGTTGTTTGAAATGACCCACTTGCAAGGAAATGGAGTACTGACAGCACCTGCACTAGAGGGGGGATTCCTGTGGGATGGCGGATACCTGACATCAGGTCTGGCTCCAACTGGGCACACGGTTCCAGGATTGTGGCACGATCAAGCCTGTAGGTGATGATCACATGTGTTTCCTCCATTGTCGACAGGTCCACCAGCGGTCTGTACACCGGAGGATGCCGCCATCTCCTCACATGTCCCAGCGGACGGTGCCTATGAAGGACATCAGCGAGCAAGAGTCAACCAACTCAGAGGTACGTACACACAGCTTACACAGAACACAATTCATAATCCGAAATTTGCATGTATGAGTGTTTAGGCAAGGCCTAGGTATGTGTGACGCAGTTAAAAATTAAGCCATGTGGACCCCTGAAATGGCGGCTGCCTGACCTGTAAAGTGGGAAAATGGTATGTGAGGTAAGTGCGCTGGCGTTGTACACTGTTGCGGTAGGCGGTTGAAGACCGCAGCGCAATTCTGCATTGGTTAACATTGGACCCTATGGGTCCCAAGAGCCAATGACTATGTACGCCGACGGTGACGGTACGCACCGCCGCAGACGTGACCGCCATTTTCTATGTGTTCAATCACTTGATACCTGATCTTTGACAGGAGAGGACATACACTGCAAGTGCTGCGGTGACCTCAGTCTGGAAGAGACAATGGCTTGTGCGTCTGGGGAAAGGGCCCCTGCCTTCACATCGGAGGAGTTGGAGAAACTCGTGGATGGGGTCCTCCCCCAGTACACGCTACTCTACGGTCCTCCAGACAAACAGGTAAGCACACTGGGAGCATGCTGTATGGGCTATGCCTGTGTGAAGTGGGGTGGATGAAAGATGGGGAGAGAATGAGGTGTGCATGAAACGACGGTGAGTTCATGTGCCACATGGCAAGGGTATGGATGGGGGCCAATGACTGTGACGGTGCAGTTGGTAATAACTTTACTTTTCCCCCTGTACAATTCATGTAGGTCAGCGCCCATCAGACGAAGGACCTCTGGCGTGCCATCGCCAAGGACGTTCAGACCCTGGGGGTCTATCACAGATGGAGCACCCACTGCCGTAAGAGATGGGAGGACATTCGCCGCTGGAGCAAGAAGATGGTCGAGGCCCAGCTGGGGATTGCCTCCCAATGTGGGAGGGGTGCCTGTCGCACCATGACCCCCCTGATGTTCAGGAACCTGGCGGTGGCATACCCAGAGTTGGGTGGGCACTTGAGGGCATCACAGCAGCCACAAGGGGGTGAGTACACTCTCATTCAGCTGATTCGGCGCGCAGTGGAGGTGTCTGGGTGGGGGAGGTGGGCTGTGGGTTTCCCTAGGCCAGGGCGAGTGTGCTAGTTAGGTCCCCTTCTTCTGGCAGACCCTGTGGCACCCCACCCCACCTGTGTACAGTGCCAATTACACCTAGACAGGCTCCTGTGACATCCATGTGTGCAGATGTCAGCCATAGCCTTGTAGGCCATGTCCCAGGGATTGAAGAGTGGACCCCAAGTGCGCGGCGTAGTGCAGGGGGCTTCTATGTCTGTCGTGTCTGCCAACGGTAGCGGTAATGCATGCACTCAACATGTCTTTCTTCTGTCGTTCCCCCCCTTTTTGTGGTCTCCCTGTTCTTGTGTGCATTAGCATCATCAGGAGGAGGAGCAGTGGCACTGGAGCAGGAGGGAGCTGCATCCCACATGGCCCCGGAGGGCGACACTACAGAGTCTGAATTCACCAGTGGGACGGAGGGCGAGGGGAGCTCCACGCCAGGGACAGGAGCTGACACCAGTGATACAGACTCGTCCTCTGATGGGAGCTCCCTTGTGGTGGTGGCCACATCTGTGCCCCCGCATCTACAGGTACAGCCACCACCCCCTCTACCAGCACCGCCCTCTCAGCAGCCCCTTATACTTTGCCCCATGCCCGCTCACCCAGGAGGGTGGGCATCACCTTCGCCCCAGGCACCTCAGGCCCTGCCCCAGTCAACCCTTCTGCCCTCAGTGAGAAGGCCATTGGCCTCCTCAGGACCCTCATTGTTGGGCAGGCTACCAATTTGAATGCCATCCAGGGTGTAAAGAGGCAGTTGCAACAAACCAATGCATTCCTGGAGGGCATTCATTCTGGTCAGGCAGCCCTTCAGCGAGCATTTCAGACTCTGGCCTCAGCACTGATGGCAGCCATTGTCCCTGTCTCTAGCCTCCCCCCTCCAACTTCCTCCACCCAGACCCAATCCCCTGTACCTCAGCCCACCCCAAGCACACCATCAGACCAGTATGCACACATCTCAACACACAAAGGAAGCTCAGGCAAACATAAGCACCACACATCCCATAGGCACTCACACAAGCATCACACACATGCAGACACACCAACATCCACTGCCTTCACTGTGTAACCTCCCTCCTCGTCTCCCTCCTCCCAGTATCGTCTCCACTCACACCTGCATGCACTACATCTACAGCCACTACTTCCATCACCAGCACACACACCACCACACCCCGCTCACATGCAGTCACCACCCCCAATACCATTCACACGTCCCCTGTGTCGTCTCCCAGTGTGTCTGTGACGCCACCTCCCAAGGTACACAAGCGCAGGCACACACCCACCCAACAGCCATCCACCTCACGACAGCCTCCAGCGCATGCACCTTCACCCAAAGTCACCAAACATACACCTTCTACAACCACAACCTCTCTCTGCCTCCACTCCCAAACTCCCTCCAGCTACCCGTCCCAGTGTTCCCAAGAAACTTTTCCTGTCCACCCTTGACCTCTTTCCCTCACCTCCCCCACCCCGTCAGTCTCCTAGGGCCCGACTCTCCAGGTCCACAACATCTCCGGGACCAGTGGTGCCAGTAGTCACCGGATTCTGGAGTGCACCAGGCAGCAGGGCAGCCAGTGTGGCAAAGAGCCACAGCACGGACAGTCCCCCACCTGTCAAGCATCAAAAGTTGGCCAGTGCCAGGTGGGAGAGGGGGAAGACTCCAGCCACCAAAGCCGTTCCCAGGGGTACAGGTGGGAGTGTGGAGTCAGCTGTGATACCTTCCAAGGTGGGGAAGGAGCACAAGAAACCCAGCAAGTCTGGGAAGAGCAGCACGGTGGAGAAGACCGCCATCAGCCCCGCTGCCCGGGAGGCCACCGCCATCAGCCCCGCTGCCCAGGAGGCCACCGCCATCAGCCCCGCTGCCCAAGAGTCCACCGCCATCAGCCCCGCTGGGCCAGACAGGACCGCCAGCACCAGCCCCGCTGGGCCCGACAGGACCACCAGCACCAGCCCCTCTGGGCCCGACAGGACCGCCCCCACCAGCCCCGCTGGGCCAGACAGGACCGCTAGCACCAGCCCCGCTGGGCCAGACGGGACCGCCAGCACCAGCCCTGCTGGGCCAGACAGGACCGCCAGCAGCTGATTCGCTGCCAAGGACCCCGCCGCCTCAAGCACCGCCGAACAGGACACCGCTCCCTCAAGCACCGCTGAACAGGACACCGCCGCCACAAGCGCCGCTGAACAGGATACTGCCGCCTCAAGCACCGATGAACAGGACACCGCCGCCTCAAGCATCGATGAACAGGACACCGCTGCCACAAGCACCGCTGAACAGGACACCGCCGCAACAAGCACCGCTGAACAGGACACCGCCGCAACAAGCACCGCTGGCCCATGAGCGCCAAGGGCACTGACGCTACTGAGTCTGCCACGGGCAGGATGATGCACTCTGGGCACAAGGCCCCCTCCAGAACCAGTGGAGAAAGGCATCCACTACCTCTGTCCTTGGCAGGATGAAGCACTCTGGGCACAAAGCCCCCTCCAGAACCAGTGGAGACATACATCCACTCACACAGTCCTTGGCAGGAAGAAGCACTCTGGGCACAAAGCCCCCTCCAGAACCAGTGTAGAAAGGCATCCACTACCTCTGTCCTTGGCAGGATGAAGCACTCTGGGCACAAAGCCCCCTCCAGAACCAGTGGAGAAAGGCATCCACTACCTCTGTCCTTGGCAGGATGAAGCACTCTGGGCAAAAAGCCCCCTCCAGAACCAGTGGAGAGATACATCCCCTCACAAAGTCCTTGGCAGGATGAAGCACTCTGGGCACAAGGCCCCCTCCAGAACCAGTGGAGAGATACATCCACTCACACAGTCCTTGGAAGGATGAAGCACTCTGGGCACAAAGTCCCATCCAGAACCAGTGTAGAAAGACATCCACTACCTCTGTTCTTGGCAGGATGTAGCACTCTGGGCACAAAGCCCCCTCCAGAAACAGTGGAGAAAGGCATCCACTACCTCTGTCCTTGGCATGATGAAGCACTCTGGGCACAAAGCCCCCTCCAGAACCAGTGGAGAGATACATCCCCTCACACAGTCCTTGGCAGGATGAAGCGCTCTGGGCACAAAGCCCCCTCCAGAACCAGTGGAGAGATACATCCACTCACACAGTATCTGGCAGGATGAAGCACTCTGGGCACAAAGCCCCCTCCAGAACCAGTGGAGACTGTTATCCACTTGAGAGACTGTGGCTTTGCACTCCCCAGAATTGAACAGTGGGCAACCCATCCACTGTAGAGACTTGAGAGACTGTGGCTTTGCACTCCCCAGGATTGAACAGTGGGCAACCCACCCACTGTAGAGACTTGAGAGACTGTGGCTTTGCACTCCCCAGGACTGAACAGTGGGCATGGGGCCCCTCGTGGATTTGGCATTGTGCACTCAACCGGCTGAGGTGCTCCCCCTTTCCCGTCCCCCTGAGGTGCCTGTTTTATTGCTATCTGATGCCCCTGAGTGTGGGCCTCGCCCATGCAGTGTGGGCCCAGTGTTCCACAGACTTCAATGGAGCAATACCTGGACTACTATTCTTGGTGTATATATTTGTATATAGTGTATACTGTATATATTTTTGTGTACTGGATTTTAATAGATTACAATGGTTACACTCATTTCCTTTTGTCTTTGCATTCTTCTGGGGGGTTTAGGGGGTGTAACTGTAATGTATCATGCTGTATTAGTGTGTGTTGTCGTGGGTGAGGGTGGGGGAGTTGGGTGTTGCGTCTGTGTGTCCCTGTTTTTCCCTCCCCCCTCCCCTGTGTCGTAGGTGCAGTACTCACTGTGGTCTTTGCTGCCGGCGTTCGTGCTCCTGGTAGAGGAGCAAGAAGATAAGGGCAGGGAAAATGTGAAGCTCTGGTTCCATGGCGTCCTGGTTCCTCGTGGGGTGTGTAGAGGTGAGCGTTTTCCCTTTGAAGTCCTGTTTCTTCCGTGTTTTTGTTCACGGTGAATCCGCCCCGGAAAAGGTGGCGGATTGGTAGGTTGTGATACTGTGGGCGGTACATTGTCCTCCGCCTGTCTGTTGGTGGTGACCGCCGCGCTGTTTGTTTGTACCACCGTGGCGGTCGGAGTGTTAAAGTGGCTGTCTGTGTTGGCGGTTTCCGCCACGGTCGTGATTCCATTTGTTTTCCACCAGCCTGTTGACGGTCTTACTGCCGCTTTAACACCGACCACCAGGGTTGTAATTACCACCATAGTGATGTGTTTTATATGTGCTGACAGTGAGATATTGCTAAATTAGTTTTTTGCTGTTGCAAGGCCTGTCCCTCTCATAGCTTAAATTGGGGGCTACCTTTAAATATGATTCAAGTGTAGATTCCCTTTGGGAGCGGATGGACATATGGAGTTTGGGGTCTCTGAGCTCACAATTTAAAAATGCATATTTTAGTAAAGTTGATTTTAAGGTTGTGTGTTTGAGAAAGTGAGCATTTTCTTGCTTATACCATTTGTGTGACTCTGCCTGTTTGTGGATTCCCTGTCTGGGTCAGTTTGACAGTTGGGCTGGTTGCACCTCACACTAGATAGTGGCACAAAGGGAGCTGGGGTGTAGTCTGCATTTCCTGATGAGCCAGCTGTGCTAGGAGAGAGGGGAGGAGTGGTCACTCACACCTGAAAGGGCTGTGCCTGTCCTCACACAATGCAGTCTCCGACCCCCTGGTGAGTGTCTGGGACCGGCCTGGGCAAGGCAGGATTTCACATTCAAAAAAGACATAACTTTGAAGTAGGCCTACTTCAAAGGAGAAATTGGGTATAAGCAGGGCACCCGAAACTACAGACTTTTGATCACTTCTGGACATCAAGAGGAACCTCTGCCTGGAGAAGAGCTGAAGAGCTGAGGAGAAGTGCTGCCTTACCTGTGACTGTGCTTTGTGGAGCTATCCTGCAGTTACTGCTTCTGCCTGTGCAAGGGGACAAAGACTGGACTTTGTGGTATATTCGTGCTTGAGAAGGACTCTCCAAGGGCTTGGACTGAGCTTGCCCCCTGTTCTGAAGTCTCAGGGCCATCAAAGACTTCCCTTACCAGCACCTGGACTCTCTGCTGAGACTCCTGCCCTGACAAGCGGTGCCTTACCCAGTCCCTGGGCCCTTGACAGGAAAAGCTGGTGAAAATTCAAGGAAATTGACTTTGGACGACTCCGGGCCGACGCCGCAACCGACTCCTTGATCTTCGCTGGAACGCAATGACCTTTGCAGGCCCGACACCGCTGCAGCCCCTCCGAAGTCCGCGAATCTGTGGAAGTCGCCGCACCACATTGTGACCGATGCTACTCTAAGTGCGTGGATTCAACGTTTTGCAAGGACACCGCGATCCCCAACTTCGCGCATTGGCTTGTTTTCATTCTTCACCAAGGTACTGTACCTGGAGGTCTGCGTGACTCCGTGGATTATTGGGTACGACTCCGTCACAACACTGTGTTAACACCTCATCAAAGCATTTTGTGTTTCTAAGCGCTATGTTTTAATTTAATCTTTAAAAATTCATAACTTGACTTGTGTATGTCGGATTTTTGTCATTTTTGGTTTTGTTTTGTTTTTGTTTTGTTTAGATAAATATTTCCTATATTCTAAACCTGTGTTGTGTGTTGGTACAACTACTTTACACCTGCACTCTGAAGTTAAGCCTACTGCTCTGCCAAGCTACCAAGAGGGTAAGCAGGGTTAGCTGAGGGTGATTCTCTTTTACCCTGACTAGAGTGAGGGTCCTTGCTTGAACAGGGGGTAACGTGACTGTCAACCAAAGACCCCATTTCTAACAGGGAGGGGAACCCATGACTGCAAGCCAAAAGCTGGAATTCCACAACATAGTTAAGGAACTAGTGTTTACAATTTCCATTTTATCTGAATTTATTTTCTGCTAGTTACTGTATTTTGAAAGGCAGTTTTAGATTCTGGTGAGTTGTCAATAGCAAAGAGCATATTGTCTGTTTTGTTGTACACCTTGACCTCCATCTTTACTAAGGCATGAACGAGAGAGTGAATAAAGAGATTGAAGAGGTGAGGGGACAGAGAAGATCCCTGGGGCACACCACAGAAAAGTTGTACCTTGGAGGAGCTGAAAGAGGGTAAATGGACGAATTGGCAGGGGTCTTTCAGAAAGGATGCCATCCAGTCTAATGCTGAGTCTTGCAGACCAGTGGCTCTGACACAGTAGATCAGAAGTTTATGATCAACCATGTCAAAAGCTACTGAGAGATCCAGAAGTGCCAGCGCCTGAGGGTTGCCCTAATCTACCTCTACCCTCATGTCACCCACAACCTGAAAAAATAACAGTTTCAATCGGATGAGCTGGACTTAAACCAGTTTGGCATGGTTCGGGGAACAGGGTGTCCCCTATAAGTGAGCACAGACATCTTGCCACATGTGCTTCCAGAACCCTTCCTAAGTACAGTAGGAGGATATAGGTCGATAGTAGTTCAGGACACTTGGATCGTCCCCAACTTTCTTCAATAGTGGAACAACTATTGCCTCTTTAAAATTTTGGGTACCACCTCTTGGCTCACAAAGTTATTGAAAAGGGATAAGGCTGGATCCGGGGCCAAGGAAAACACCTCCTATAGAACCTTTGGGGACAAGGGGTCCCTAACTTTACTTTAGTTAAGAGGTTCAAGAAATGCGTGTTACTGATGGCAGGCTACCTGGAGAGTGCAGAAGGATTCCTGTCATTAAATGGGGATATTGCAAGAGAAGGACTGTGAGGAAGACTGTCTTTAAATATTTTAATCTTTTCAATAAAAAAGTTGTTCAGAGCATTGCCGAGATTCTGAGAGGGCAAGATCTTAGCGGTTACTCTGTCGGGATTGGATAATTCAGTGACAATCTCAAAGATTTATTTGGACTTAATTCATAAATTAATTTTATCTGAGAAGAAGACAGATTTGACTTGATTGGTGGAGTTTTTATATTCTTTAAGGCAGGCCTGGTAGGTTTCTTTTGTATTGGGGGAGTAATCCCTCCGCCAGCTGTGTTCAGCACGACAGAGCTCCTGTTTAACGGCTCTTAGCTCTTCAGAAAACCATTTAGACGTTTTGTGTCGTCTTGTTTGTCTAGCCTTCCGAAGAGGGGCAAAGATGTTGCTGGCCCCGGTCAGCCAAGCAGTGATTGCTTCCTACTTTTGGTTTACTTTGGTCAGTACATCTGGTAGAGAGGTCATCAATCAAGTACTGAATAATTCAGTGTTGAATCTGGCCCAATTTCTAAAAGGGGCTCCTAACGTAGTTGGGAGTTTAGGGAGAACTAGATCGGTGAGTAAAAAATGGACTACGTAATAATCAGACCACGCACATGAGGTTGGATACCGACAAGTTGTATGACCACACCTGGTCTAAAGTATAGCCTTTATTGTTGTTGGGCAGAAACACGTGCTGCTCAAAATTCAGGCTGCATAGAGGGTCAGTGAAATCTGTGGAATAACACCCTCCAGAGTTCTCATTAGCCCAAAAGTTAAAGTCTCCAATTAGCAAAGTTTTCCCATATTCAACAACTAAAGGGGTCCGAAGTTCTGCCAGAGTATGTGTAAAATGGGGCATATGACCAGTAAGTCTATACATCCAAAGGCAGAGAAAGGGGCAGATTGTTGAATCAAGCTTAATTATAAGGCTGTCAACAGCTGGGTTGTTAACAGACTCCAGTCTGGTAAATTTCAACCTTTTCACAATTAAGGTTGCCACTCCCCCACCTGGTTTACCAGCGGGTCTATTAACCCAGAGTATATAGAAGTTTTCTGGCAGAGCTGCTAATATATTGGGAAAATATTTATCAGTTAACCTGGTTTCCAAGAGAAGCAATATGTCAGGTTTGTTGAAGTCCATTAGTTGAAATAATTATAACTGGTGTTTAAACATGAACCTGGTATTGAGATAAAAGACCGAGACATGATTTATTGTGTTAGCGGCCCCACTGCTGCACCTATAATGGGAAAATCAGATTTAATCCACCCAGTAGCTGGACCAATCTTTGCCCAAGTATACAACCTTTCCGAGACCTATCTGGCACCTACTAGCCTTGATAGTGAGACCTGCCTTTGACAGAACTTCAAAGACCCTGCCTTAGGGCTGCGAGGGCTGCCAGAGGGGTGAACTACCTATATTGCATATAGTGTTAGTGGACATGGCACTCTTCATGAGTGCCAGGTCGAGTTTGCAACTTTGGATACAACTTGTCATGCACTAGCAATGGCAGACTGCATGAGGCTGGTGCATGACCGTCAATTCATCAAAATGCCAGTGGAAGTGACATGTGCCATTTCATCTTTACGTTCACTTACACACAAACACACACTTAAATAGAGACACATTCACTCATACACACACTCTCTTTTACATAAGCACACTCACCCGCAAGCATGCACAGAACATACATTTAAAAGTGATTTTTACCTACCTCAATTACCAGAGTGTCATATTCCAGCTAACCTAACTCAATTTTTATTACACCAAAATGAATAATACATTATTCACTTTAGTTTAAATAAAAAAACTGATTGAAAACAAGGCAGTGGTGCCCCAAGCAATGTTCACTGCCCCTGTGTTTCTGGCACTGGTTTTGCAATGTCTGAGATCAGGGGGCGCAGAGGTGGTGCCAGGGGTGGCAAGGGGTTGGCTGGGGGGCGCAGCTGTGACACCTGGCTACTCATAAATGACGTCCATGGGCTGGTGTGGGGTCTCTCGGAGTGGCACAATTGGTGATGCAGCTTTGGGGGGCCCTCATTGGCACCTACTCTCTAGGTACCAGGGGTGCCATATACTAGGGACTCACAAAGATGGCTGAAGAGCCAAAGATAGCACAGTTTTGGGGAAAAGAGCTCTGGCCCTGGGAACCTTAGCAGGAGCCCAGGGCATTTCCAGTTTAAAATCACATCATTTTCCAGGCAAAAAAAAGTAGGGGACTATGCATGTCATAGGAGGCCCTTTCTCACAACTAGATCTTCTGAAAGTTACTTTTTTTACTGTTGCATACCTAAGGTTCAGCAGAAGGAAAAACGATCAAAAGCTTTAATATATCATAAGGCAAACGGACGACTCTCCGTCTTAGAAACATCTAGGAAATGTATTGGCTGCACTATTCCAGATGGACACTTGGTGGCAGTAGAAGATAGTGAAATTCAAGTAGCCTGTCTAACGTAATTGTGAGTCCACTAATCCCTTGCTAAAATGTCAGTCCTACTTCTACCGAGCATATTGACAGCAAGTGAATGCAACATATTTCGTTAAGTTACCTGTTTGCTTGAGTTGAGGGAAAATGTATTGAACAGTATTAATGCTGCTTTGCAAAGCGGTCTCCTGTGAAGTCGTTTTTACGGTTACTCATTCTCCCACTGCTCCATCGTGTTGCACATTACTTAATGCAAAACCTGTGAAGTATTCGACAGTCCATCAAAATATGTCAAGAGTCCCTTCACAGGAGGCAATCCAGCTTATCTGTTATGCCCTTAATTGCAATTGAATCTTAAGTTTTTCAATTTTTGAGCCAAACCTCGGACTAAGGCCTAGATTTATGAAAGGTGGCGCTGCACGTGGCGCTGCACGTAGTGCACCCTTTAGCGCCCTCCTAACGTCACCATGTGTGCACAGTCAAAAGGTATGATGCTATTCCTGCAAAGCACCCAAAGGCCCATTGAACACAATGGGAGCCTCTGTTTAACACTTGCACTTAGCAGGCACTAAAAAATGCTGATACAAAATAGCACAAAAGATTCCCATAGATTCCTTTGGCGCGGCCTTTTTGCCCTTCCAGCACCACATTAACTTTAAAAAAATGACGCCAATGTGGCGTTGGAATGGTGCTCAGCCACCATAAATCTAGGCCTAAGTGTCCAAAAATGGAGGGGGCAGCCATAGGAGCAAGCATTTGCAATGCAATAGGTCTCCCATTTGCTTGAATTAGAGCAATTGGCATTGCAAATTCATAACTGTACTTTTCTTGCAAAATAAATTGGTCTACCCTGCCTCATAATTTTGTCTTTTCCTGCCATCTAATTCCAGTGGTCGTGCAAATAACTAAAGCACTTCCATTTACCTTCTTCCTCTACCTGCAGCAAAAAAATGAAAATGCTGCCATTTAGCATCCTAATTTACATCTGCCATGCTAACAGTGGCAGCTCCTCCTAAGTGGGCGCTGGGGGTCCGCCTCCTTTATATTTCCACAAAATGCTTTTCAATTTTGTTTGTAACTGTTAAAAAAATAAAGGTAAACTGAGGGCAGCTCTTCAACACCACTTATCTCAGTCGCACTCTCCTCATGTAATCCTTATCCGATGTTGCAGCTATCAGCAGGCTGCTCAGCCTGCCGTCAATCACAATTTGCTGGGTTGACGAGCTCACAGCCCTGAGGCCTTTGACGTCATCAGCTCGGCAAAATCAATGTCCCCGAGTCTAAGCTCCACCTTCTGATTATGTGAGTGTAAAGTTAGCCTCCGGGTGCTTGAGGGTGAAGCCCTGTAGTACCACAGGCTACACGTCAATCAGGGACTTCAGCCAAGCCACCCCACCCTTTCACCAATCGTCACACGGTGGGGTGGGATCAAGCCTCTCTGATCCCCACCTCGTCCTGTGACGAGTTGTGAGAGGGTGGGATTAGAGGCTGCAGGCTTCACAAAGGCATCAGAGTTTGCTAAAGAGTTTTAAATATATGATGCCGCTGCGCTCGTTCCTGCTTCCTGCACTGGCAGTGCAGTGATTCTAAAACTGTGCACCGCCACGTTGTTTTCTTCTGTGTGAAGGAGGTGGATAGAATTTCTCTCAAGTCACTAACATATACGCAGCTGGCCATATGGTACTGGACGGATGAGCGCTGAGCTGCACTATGCACAGCGAAGAGGGCCCGTCTATTATAAACTTCAGCTTTAATCTTCTAGAAACTTTGACCTGTAAGTTAATTTTGTATTTTCTTTTAGTATGTATTCTTATCAGATTGCTTGCTTCCTATGCTACAAAAGACGCACGTGTGTCTGAGCAGCAAACATCAATTAAGACTCAAACATAAAAATGAAAATTAAATACATTAACAAGGGAATATAAAGGGAATATAAAGGGTACGTTAAAAGTGATTATTGCAAAATATATCGTTTATATTGTCTAAAATTCACTTTGTAGATCTAAACTTTTGTAAACTTTATGATTCCTGTTTTCTATTTGTTTGTTAAGGTGGTTAATGTTTTTTAAAAAGGTTAAAAGGGGCCTGTAATTAATATTGCAAATGCTTTGTGCTGAAGTCATTTTAGTGTCCACCAAGGAGAAAGTCCATGTCCTTTCCTGAGAAATATATATCATGAACGAGTGAGCGAATTAAAAAACCGCGACACCTCTGTCTAGTTCGAACATTGTCACGCTTTGCAGTCTTGGCAGCTACATTGTCTGATCTACATGTCCTGTGCCAAATCTCTTTGTGGCAAAGGATTACCTGTAAACACATTTATGATAGGTGACATTTATTTACTAAGAAAGTGTGGACTAAAATGAAACAAACATTAGGGAATTCTACCAATTTGTTTTCCATCATTATACATGCAGGAAAACTCCTCCTGTGATAATGTTGTGAAATAAAAACAGCACTGTAGTTTGAACCATGCTTGCCCTCCAACAATGCTGCCTACATTTCCAAAATGAAGACAATATTTTTGAAGAAGGATATCTGATACAACAATCAAGAATGTATTGTACTTGTGGGAATACAAAACATGAACATAGTTTACATTTTGAGTGCTTTTATGTTATTGCATTAAAAGACCTCAGCTTTTTAAACATTACATTACTTTGCTTTGATAAACGAAGTAGGTTACTGTATCTGAGACCCGTTCCACAATTGAAGATGAATATAAAGGTAATTAAGTTCCTTGTGTTTGTATGAAATCTAATGCATGATTAATAAACATTGCTTAGGCTGAGGCCGTAGTTCCCAAACTGAGCGCTGCAGCACCCCAGTGCCCCTGGCTGGTTTTGGTTGCGTATGTCCAGCTCCGGGATGAGCGTGCATGAACATCAAACAGATGCACTGTATGACCTGACGGCACACACATATGTGACAAGGGAGAGAAGACATATCCTTGCATTGCACACACTATTCTTCATACCTTCATCTCCATTTTTTTCAGGGATTAAATGGGAAGTACTATAGAGGCCAGGCTTACAATCCCCACCACCACTGTCCCCTCCGCTGCCAAAAACAGGTAATGTAATGGGGAGCCGCACGCAATGGTCAAGGGAGCCACGAGTCAAAAAAGTTTGGGAACTACTGCTCTAGTGCATCGCTGTGCTGGAGAGGGAGACTTCAGGGAGTGTGACTCGAGTTTGCCTCAGGTACAAGAAAATAGTTTGGCAAACCAGATGGACTCTCTGCTTGGCCCAATACGTATAGGCACGTGGGGTGGATGTAGGGGGGATGTGCCTAAAGTTTATTTGCCCGTCACCTTAAAGTAACTGCACATAATAAACATGCCTTAGTCGAAAAAGAAATGCATGTGTCTTTATCTCGCTTACTATTTTACCTCACACTCTCCTGGCTTACAAATAGGTTTAGTCATCTTACTTCCCAGGCACCCTCACATTGTTCTCAAGTCTGCTCCCCAGTGAGTGTCTCCCGACTGCAGGCCTGCACTCCTTCACATCCACATAGTTAAACACCAGTGGCACTGGACCCCACCAAACCTTCCTGTCCCAGCAGGAGATCGAGGGCTTCGAGAATATAGGAGGGGCATAGGGAGGGTTGCAAGGATTGGGCTCAGCAGAGCGGACATCAGGGCCAGGCATAGGGCATGAAAGGTGAAGAGAAAGTGCGAAATGGAGAAGGACCGCTCCCAAGCTAGAGAGGCAGCAAGCTGGAAAAGCAGGAAGTGCAGGAAGCCTACCTGTAGGGTATTCCTGGGTGTCTGGAAACACGGAGAATTGCCTGATAATTCCATGTTATTGGAAATGTAAAGTTTCCACTGCTGGATATTTGCAAACCGTTTTCACATGAAGTGTACGACGACTACACCAGCCAGGATGCATTATGTTTCAGAACGCTTTACTGGCATGAAAAGACAGACACGAACGACAAAGTAAACTCAGTACCGAATATGCTTTACAGACTACACTTTTAGCGTGTTATTTATTTTTATTGTTGTCTGTGGACAGTGTGGTTTTGATATCACTATTATTTTGTCTTTGTGCGACTGATGGTTGTCTGGTCTTTGCTGGTGCCTGTCACTGTGGGTGATGTTTTCTGCGTGCAGCACTCCTTACAGGTTGTTTCTTTGCAACTACTATTGTACTTTTAATTTGTCCTCAGGCGACAGCACAGACTTACTACATAAACATAGTTTCTTTGCTCTTGCACACATTTGAGTGCTTCAAGCTTCATTTATTTTTCTGGAAGTGGGAATTCCTGTCTGTTTGAGCTTCAGATTACATTTATATGAGCAGTGTGGGGGTGAAGAAGAGTGTGGATGATAAGAATGTGGCTGTCATAATGGGGTTTTTGATTACTGTTTCTGTATTTTTTTGAGTAATGGCGGTTCTGTGTGCTTGTATCTGAGATACGGAGGTTATGTGTGAAAAAAGGGGGAGCTGTGAGTGACTCAGTCTTGTATGTTTGTAAGAGGGCTGTTGGCGTGTTTGGTGACTCTTGGCAGGTGTGTTTGTGATGACATGGGCATGCTGGCCTGAGTGAGGGAGTGATCCCAATGTGCTTAAAAATCCGTTTTTTATGTGTGTGACTATTTTGTGTCGTGTCTGTTTAGTGTATTCGTTAGAGGTTTTATGCTCAACCTGTCTGTGATGATTGTGCTTTTGGGAGTTTGAGTTGTGCTGATTTATGTTTAATCTGTGTGTCTGTGTTGCAAGTGTTTGCGGTATGCCTCACTGATAGATTGAGGTAATGCCTGCAGTGTGCATCCATAAATTGCAACATCGCGCTCTCTCCCCTGAGAGAGATTTGGAACAGTAAACCCTAATTGTATATTTACTTGCTGCAGAGGAAGATGTTAGCAAAAACACAGGTCACACGTGTACCTAAATATATTTCGCTTCTAAACAAAAGTGATAAGGGGAACACATGCTTCAAGCGTAATCATCTGAGATCACTCTAGGCAGGGTTCAATTCCGTTGTTTATTAGGTTGTTTAAATCATTACAGAAGGTAACTAACAAATTACTGAGCAAGTGTATACCCACCTCCAAATGCCAACCATGTGCTCATTTTTTCCTTTTTAATTCCAAACTCAGTCCAGACCGGTAAGGTCTTGCAGGCAACACAATGACACATAGGTAATACAGATTGTTCTGTTATCAATACAGTCACTATCTGCCCCTTGCACAGAGAGCTGTCAGGGCTATGATAAAGCTGAGCTCAGGTAGTTCCTGTGCTACCCACAGCAGGGTAATTTGCATCCTGGGTACCCACAACAGAGACACAGAGAGGTGCAAACTTTCATAACCTGCCTATGAACAGCCACACTTAAGTGATCAGGAAAGAGCCAAAAGAATTGCCTCAAGTAAAGGATACTTCTCACAGTGAATAGCAGACTGCAGTCCCAAAATGTACTTCCCCCACCCCCATCCAAACCATCTTCTAAGTGTCTGTGCCTCCGGAAAACTTGCTAGCAGCCCCTCTCCGTAAAACAACCTAATCGAATTTCTAAAGGTGCCTGTCTACTCTCTCCGGTTTCCCTGTCTAGATCTCCTTCCTCATGCATCAGGAATGTCAGAAACACATTTCCACCTTCTGCGAAAGCAACCTCATCCCCAGCTTACGCACATGGACAGGCCATGGACTTTCAAAATAGAACCCACAGGCCTCCATTACTCTCTTTCACTTATACTTATCCATCAACCACACTGATAAAATGCAGAAAAAAGTATCACATACACTTGGGACGTTAGCACTGGGTATCTTCTTTAGCTTGTCTTCTTCTGATTATTAAAACAAATGATTTTAGTTTGAACCAATGATACTAAGTTTGTGTGAAATTTCATTTATGTGGTATAATATTGAGAATTTCACATTACACTTATGTGAAATTGCCAAAATTAGACCATTAAGCCATGTTGCGTAATTATGCTGCATTTGCAGCAGAATTATAGAGCGAGAACAACACAGAACAATGAGAATGCAACCTACTGTTGATGCAGCACTTGTGTTTTGGTGCTTTTTTTTTAGCATGAAATGTGTCATTGCATCACAACTGGATGGTGATGCATGTACTAAATGCTTCATTTGTATTTTATGCAGTTCTGCATATTTTCACATAATTTTCCCATAATTGTGCCCAACTATATAAAAGCAAATTTCACGAATTCTACTCACCCCTAATTGTTACAAGCCCCGTCCTGTCAAGTCACCATTTTTCCCTAAACGTCTTGCCCTCTTGCATTACAGAGGCTGCAGACTGCACATGCATCTTTAGGTATTCCTTACCCTGAAAGCCTGTTTGCTCACTAATGGAAAAATGATGGTTCATTTTACGCCCCATCACTTTCAAATTTCACCAGCCGCCACTGCATGCTAATTCCAATAGAATACCACTTTCACCATCCCAACATCCAAGTTGGAATAGTAACGTTAAACATCACAATTTAAATGGCATTCACATGGTTACAAGGGTAACATTAATTTGTTTGCAGTTGGGTACACTGACATGGTTAGTGGTAAATTACCTAGCATTTTTACACCACTATATAAGTGGCATTTACACATCTCTGTCAACGTTTCTGCCAACAGACCATGTATGTGGTGTTTTCATGCAGTTATTTGCATGTTAATGGCACAACATTTGCAGAACATACTTGTCCACTGTAGTCACTCTTTTCACTAGCAGGTCACACTCACACGGCGATGCACCAGTGAAATGACGTTGTGACATGGCCAGGGGTAGTCCTTGTTACACTTTTTACAGTTTCTGGATAACCGAAGAAACAATTTGGCAGTTACTCCTCTTGCTGTTGACAGCTCAGACCATGAGCACAAATCGGAACATACTGTAAACATGACAGAAAGTGCCGAAGTAAATGTCTGGTCGGGGGTACACAGTGTGCTCTGGTGCATACCTGCAGTGCCCAAAGGCCCCTGTGTCGAGTCAATTTCGTCTGGAACCGAGTAAGGTGAGCTGCTGCTAGTAACCACAGCTGAGCGGGGCAGGGGGAGGGGGGGGGAGGCCTGTGGGTGGCAGGAGAAGGGCCGAGCTGTAAAAACCGTAACCCGAGCCCCAGCCGCGGAGTGGGTGTCAGGCCCTTAAAGGTAGGGGAAATTAAAGATATAGCAAGGAGGGCCGCGCACACGCAATGGAAGAGCGAGGAGGACAACAAGGCCCCCTCCAGGAAATTTGGCGCAGGGATTAGGGAATTTTATCATGGTGTAGGGTGACCTACTCGGGATCCCATTGCTACTCTGTTGTTCCTGTTCGCGTTGTGAGTGCCATGGCCGCCATGCAGCATGGAGGGGAGAGACAAAAGGAAGAAAAAAAAGTTTGCCCACACTAAAGTATATGGGCAATCATACAATAATCCATGTAACAGGGGTAGTCTACAAGGTGGGAACAAAACCGCCCCAAGGCTGGACAAACTTAAAGCATTTACCAATGACATCAAGGGATTTTGTGAAAGGCAAGCCCATGAACGAGTGAAAGTGATGGGCGTGAGATGGGTGTGATTAAAAGCCCACAATACTTAAAACAGATCAAAGCGCTTGGGCGCTCGACCCAAAAATGACCAATCTGGATCAGCATTGAACCATGTAGTCTGTAGGTGTATGAGTTTTCTGTACATGGATAGCCAGATATCCCCTCTGAAGAGAGCCACCCGGACTCTACCATACATTGTATGGAGCACGCATCCCGAGGGACAGACATGGCAGGAGGGCTTAAATACAGATGAAGAAGCCGCTCATGACTACTTGGCGTGACCAATATCCTGAGTGTTTTGGTGTCTGTCCTTGCTCAGCTTCCACTGATAGGCCCAGCCATTCCTTCAGTCCTTAAAGGCATGCAGTTTACACCTTCTAAAATATGAAAGTGAGTATTCAAATGTTTTTTTTCATGAAAAGTCAAATTCACTTCTTCACGTCGTCTGTCACTATGTTCTGAATGAAGTGTTTGTTGACCTGTTTACTATATTGACTACCACTAAATTGTCATTGAGCACTCCTAACTCCACATTTTCTTAGCCATGGAAATTAATATTAATCATAGTGGATGCAATATCTTTGCAGGTCGATATTTCAACTGCAGTAAACTGCACCATACTCTTTGGAGGCACAGATTCTGACTTGTAGTGCATGCAGGCTACATGATTGAGAACTCCCAGGAGGGGAATGTCCCAGAGACATTTTAAAGTATGGCCAAATGGGGCTCTGTTCCAGGGCCTCGGCTGTTTAGGGCACCCCTTGATAGATCCAGCTCTGTTCTCCACACAGTAGTGTCCTGATGACCTTGAATGATTGTTAAACATATAGGGGGTCATTACAACATTGGCGGTAAAAGCCGCTTACTGCCGTGCAGAAGACCGGCAACACATCGCCGCGGCAGCGGAATTCCGCCACGGTCATTATGACCCACTGCTCGGAATCCGCCAAAATTCAGACACCCACACAAGTTCGCCACACCAAAGGTCAGTGATAAACTGGCGAAAACAAAACCTCCACCGTCACGCCAACAGAAATACGCTCACACTATCACGACACACGAATCCACGCTGCGGTCTTTCAACCGCGGTATTCCATAGGCGGTACACACCGCTGCGCTCAAAATACACACACATATACAAAACACAACCACATTGGACAATTCGAAATACACACACCTGATACACATACACACACTACTCCCACACACCCATTACAATATAAAACACACACCCACGTCACCTACAAACCCCTCTGACAAAATTACAGAGAGAACGCCAGAGAGAGACACTAAAAACAAGTACCAAGCATCCACAGGCACATAATCCACCATCCACATAACGTCCACGCAACACACCACTAAATATCACCCCACATATCACAACACACACCACCCCACACATTACCCACACCACCCCATGGCACGGCAAAGACACCCCAGGTTCTCTGAGGAGGAGCTCAGGGTCATGGTGGAGGAAATCGTCCGGGGTGAGCCACAGCTATTCGGATCACAGGTGCAGCACACCTCCATAGCTAGGAAGATGGAGCTATGGTGCAGAATAGTGGACATGGTTAACGCAGTGGGACAGCACCCAAGAAATAGGGATGACATCAAGAAGAGGTGGAACGACCTACGGGGGAAGGTGCGTTCCGTGGTCTCAAGACACCACCTTGCAGTTCAGCGGACTGGCGGTGGACCACCACCTCCTCCCCCACAACTAACAACATGGGAGGAGCAGGTCTTGGCGATTCTGCATCCTGAGGGCCTCGCAGGAGTAGACGGAGGAATGGACTCTGGTAAGTCAACTCTTAACTATTACATCCCCCACCCTACTTGCATGCTATCACATACCCCCACCCTCACCCCATCACTCCAACTCCTCACAAATGTCCCAACATCACAAACCACACATCCTAACACCAAGCCCTGCATGCAACAACAAAGCATGGACACCCATCACCAAAGCATGGCCACTGCTCATACCCATACACCCCCCTAAACCACCATCACACAAGGTCCCACACAGGAATGCAAGCACTGGGGTACACATTCACCCACCCATTGTACACCATGGCACACACAGATGTAATAAACATCCTTTTATACCCCTCCAGGACCCCTACCCAACGTCACTGGACAGGAGGGTCCACACATGTCCACACCACCAACAGAAGAGGCCCACAGTGATGACAGCAGCTCTGTCCAACTGGATCTAGATGACCAGCCCGGCCCATCGGGGACCTCTGGACAGTCGGTTCCCCTGACACAGTCACAGGCCACCACAGATCTTCCCCCCTCTGGAAACACTAGCACAGCACCCACCCAGCGGGCCCATACCTCTGTCCCCGGGACACGTCAATCAGCAGTGTGTCCACTACTACAGGGAACCCAGGCTAACCCACCACCCCAACAACAACAGGGACCTGGGGGCAGTGGCAGTGGGCACACAGTCCAGGGGATGGAGGTCCAGGAACACAGGGGAATTGGGAGGGCTGCTGTGCGACAGCGGGAGGACAGGCCAAGGGAACCCACTCTCCACAAGGCCCTCGCCAACATCATGGGAGCCTACCACCATTCCCAGGAGACAATGGCAACGGTACTGGCCAAGTTTCAGGAGACCCAGCGCCTGCAGGTGGAACAGTATTTGGGCTTCAGGGAGGAACTCAGATCCATCAATTCCACCCTGGGCACCATCGTTGGGGTGCTGAAGGAAGTCCTCAACACCAGAAGGGACACTGTGGCACAACAAGGGGCCCCTGACACTAGCCTGGACGATGAACTGCCCACCACCGCCGCCGGCGCTAGTGAACAGGAGGCACCGCCACAGGACCACCACACCAGCACCCCACCCCCTGCAGAAGGAGAACCACCCCGCAAACGGTCCCTGAGATCCAGGACAAAGACAGAGAACGATGCCAAGACCCCCGCCAAGAAATGAGACCGCCCTGAATGTCATCCTTTTGTCCCACTTTGTCACCCTGTCCATCCTCAAACTGCCCCAGCTCCACTTCCTATGCCCATTTGGGCAATGCCCCTGTGAGACTAATAGACTGGACTCTGCCATGGACATTCCTCCACCATCACCCCTCATCATTTTACAACCCCCTCCAATATTGAGCACTTAAATAAACACCCTTAAAGCACAAAACAATCTGGAGTCTGTCTGTGAATTCAAAATAGTGTATTAGCAATTACAGTGACAAAATGCTCTTTCAAATGTAATGTCAACATACCTATGTCACACAGCTCTAGTCCATGAGGAAACAAAGCAGATGTCACACAGTGGGACCCACATCTGTGAAATCGTAAGGGAAAGTAAAAACTCAGTGACCATACACTGGGGGAAAACGACAGACAGTAGAGAGGTAGTAGTGTTAAAGTACATGTAGTAGGCAAGTTTGTCTTCTTACCTGTGTCTCACTGGAAGTATTGCTGGATAACCGAGTTCCTGTTGTCGATGTCCTCTTCTTCTGGTTCCTCATCTTCACTGTCCACAGGCTCCACAGCTGCCACAACACCGCCATCTGGACCATCCTCCTGCAGAAAAGGCACCTGTTGTTGCAAAGCCAAGTTGTGAAGCATACAGCAGTCCACGATGATCTGGCACACCTTCTTTGGTGAGTAGAATAGGGATCCACCTGTCATATGGAGGCACCGGAACCTGGCCTTCAGGAGGCCGAAGGTCCGCTCTATAATCTGCCGAGTTCGCCCATGGGCCTCATTGTAGCGTTCCTCTGCCCTTGTCCTGGGATTCCTCACTGGGGTCAGTAGCCATGACAGGTTGGGGTAACCAGAGTCACCTGCAAATGGCGAGGGCAACTGTTAGACACACACTAACCTGTAGGGATATCCCCAGACCCAGACAACCATTCCCACTGACTTGCTTCCAGGTGCTCACCTAATAGCCACACACGGTGCCTCTAGAGTTGCCCCATCACATAAGGGATGCTGCTATTCCGCAGGATGTAAGCGTCATGCACTGAGCCAGGGAATTTGGCATTCACATGGGAGATGTACTGGTCTGCCAAACACACCATCTGCACATTCATGGAATGATAACTCTTCCGGTTTCTGTACACCTGTTCACTCCTGTGGGGGGGGTACCAAAGCCACATGTGTCCCATCAATGGCACCTATGATGTTGGGGATATGTCCCAGGCCATAGAAGTCACCTTTCACTTTAGGCAAATCCTCCACCTGAGGGAAAACGATGTAGCTGCGCATGTGTTTCAGCAGGGCAGACAACACCCTGGACAACACGTTGGAAAACATAGGCTGGGACATCCCTGATGCTATGGCCACTGTTGTTTGAAATGACCCACTTGCAAGGAAATGGAGCACTGACAGCACCTGCACTAGAGGGGGTATTCCTGTGGGATGAACCAAGATGATACCGAATTCCAGGAGGGCATGAGAAAATAAGTGAGACTATACAGGAGTTGATGGAGACCGGAGTGGTGGCTCCAGTGACCACTGAGTGGAATAATCCTCTGTGACCTGTGCGTAAACCAGATGGGCGCTATAAAATGACTATTGATTAATATATGCGCCCCTTGACTGTTGCGGTCCTGGACACCATCACTCTGATTGAGAGAATACAAAAATATAAAGGAACCTGGTATGCAACCATTGATCTGCCAATGCTTTCTTTTCTATACCATTGGCCCCTGAGAGTCAGGAGGATTTCAGTTTCTTGTGGAATGGCAGACATTTCCAAATGCTAAGGCTCCCCCAAGGCTATGTACATAGATCAAACCTTCTATGACCAGCTGTGGCAGAACATCTGGATGAAGTATCTGTAATTCCAGGGGTGCAATTGTTCCATTATATTGATGATGTGATGATCCAGGGAGAGACACAAGAACAGGTGCAGACTCAGTTGGATCCGGTTGTGGAACTCTTGCAGAGCAAAGGGTGGATGATTAATCCAGATAAGACACAAGGACACTCTCAAAATGTGAAGTTTCTAGGAATTCAGTGGAATCAGGGACATAGAGAGGTGTTGCCACAGGCAAAACAAAGGATCTTAGAATTTTCCACGCCCTGTACTAAGCAAGAGGCTCAGCGATTCATTGGATTGTTTGGTTTTTGAAGACCGCATATCCCTCACTTGAGTCAGATTTTGCCCCTTTGTACATAGTGGCAAAGGAGGTGATTCAACAGGCTTTAGACTTATTACCAGTACAGGAAGGAGACGTTGAGTTACATGTAACCATTCAGGAGCAAGTTGCAAATTGTACCATGTGGCAAAAACAGGGAAGAATGAGAGTGCCCCTGGGTTTCTAGACCAAAACTCTACCTGATGCTGGAGAGTGATATATTCCCTTTGGGTAACAGTTACCTGCTTATTACCGGGCTCTAGTGGATACTGAGGAAATGAACCTAGGTCATACTGTGATTCTGAGACCTGAGATTCCAATAATGCAGTGGGTGATAAGTTCACCTAAAACTCACCACATAGGACATGCACAAAAGGCCAGTATAATTTGATGGAAATGGTACATACAGGACAGGGCCCAAGTGGGACCAGAAGGGACAGCAGCCCTGCATGGACAGGTGACACAAGCCCCTGTGCAGGATGAGGAGAGGGTGCAGGAGGTACCACAGATAAGAGTCACTAGAGAGGTGGGGTGAGCCATTTGAATCTGTGTCCCCTGAGGATAGGAAGCATGTATGGTTTACCGATGGTTCATCCAAGTATGCTGGGGCCAAAAGACATTGCAAGGCAGTGTATAATAACCCAGTCACTAAGAAGTTGTTATCCAAAACAGGAGAAGGGAAGAGTAGTCAATATGCAGAGTTGTATGCTGTATATTGGGCACTGAAACAAGAATTGCCTAGGAGTTTTTACATTCATAATGATGCTTGGTCTACTGCCAATGGGTTAGCCACCTGGCTTCCCAAATGGCATGCACATAACTGGTGAATATAGTCTAAGGAGGTGTTGGGCAAAGAGTTGTGGCAAGAAATTTGGGAAATGCTAGAGCAAAGTACTGTTTCTGTGTATCATGTAGATGCCCACTGTCCCACTGACTCACTAGAATGATGGTTTAATTCCCTTGCAAACGACAAAGCCAAAATCTCAAAGGCAGAAGTGGTGACACAGGATTATGACTTGGGTGGGTGGGCTAAATGGGCGCACCACAAATGCGGACAGCTTGGAGAGAAGGCCACTGACAGGTGGGCACAGATTAAAGGGATGCACATTCCCCTAGATTTGATGATAAGCATGATCATGCAGTTTTCTATCTATCAACACACACAACAGAGATCTGTCCCGCAAACTGTCAAAGGTCAGTTGGGGAGAAGGAAGTCACCGGGGCAGATTTGGCAAATTGATTACATTGGACCACTACCCACTAGTTGCAAGTGTCAATACGCTTGCACATTAGTGGACATTTATTCTGATTACCTGATTGCCATCCCTTGCAAACGTGCCACTCAATATAATACCATTAAAACTCTGGACTTGTTAATATTTTATTACGGAGTCCCACTCCAAGTCTAGAGTGACGACTGGTCACATTTCAAAGGAAAATTGGTGCAAGATCATTGCTAACAACACAATCTTGAGAGGATTTATCATATTCCATATTATCCACAAGCTGTAGGACTGATTGAGAGAATGAACGGCTTGCTGAAAGCCCAATTAGGAAAACTATCAGATGGAACTTTGAGAAACTGGAGAGAGCATTTAAATGAAGCCCTCCAAATTTTGAATAACAGACCATTGACAAATACAGAGACTCCTTTAATGCTAATATTGACCCCAGCATTACAGATACAACCCCATGTACCGACCAACACCATCATGTATAGGTAAATAAAACCAGGAGCCTTAGCTCCTTACCGAGCCACACCAGAATCAACAGGTCTTGATGTATATGCATTGAAACCCACATATTGAATCCAAGAGACGTGACACTTCTTGAAGCAGGTGTTGGAATACAGATTCCCTCAGAGCCTTTCTGTTTGATTTCTCCCAGATCGGGATTGGCACTCAAAACTATTCAGGTGTTGGGGGAAGTGATCGATGCAGACAACCAAGGAGAATTAAAAAAACTTCTCCTGAATTGCGGAGACACCGACTTGATAATACAACCTGGAGATAGAATTGCTCAACTAGTAATTAACCCAGTGTGTGGAGGACTAGTGAAAAAGGGGACTGCCCCAGCCTTCTTAAAGTTTGTGGGGAGGGGAGTTTTGATGCAACTGGCAAAAAACCCTAGTGCTAAGGTGTGGATGGGTAGAATAACCAAATTGTCCTCATGAACAAGCAGAAATCATAGCAAAGGGCAAAGGGCAAAGACAAAGTCCTGTTAGTCATGAAACCAGGAAGGAAAAATGGGAATACATACCAGTGGATAAATGTTATTTGCAAGAATGATCATACTTGTCTGTTTTACAGATCATACTAAGAGGTGTCTTTGTGCTAGCTGCTTTACGTGGTTTCCCTTCAGGCGTGTGCGTGTGGGGTCAGGAGGGACCAAAAGCCCTCAGCTCCCAAATGACTGACCGACCACGCCAATCGACACCTTTACTGCACTTAACCAAAAATGTTTGGACTCATCTGGCACGAGTTGTGCTCAACATATCGGACTTCTGTATGAACAACATGCAAAGTACTGTTGAGGTTATCTCAACTTGTTTGGTTGCTATACCAACTCCTGCCAGTCTTTTGCTGCAAATATTTAATGCCACCAACAAAGACAGAGCAGTTCAAAGGAGTGGCGTGTGGTCACACTTTTCTCCATATGAATATTGCAGGTTTTGCCAAGATGTAACATATGACAAATGGGATAACCTAACCCATATGATTACTTACAATTTTACTACCGATTATGTCTGCTACAACTTAACTTGTGATTCTTACAAAATGTGCTCAAATATGCCTAGAGACAACAACAAGGTCTCCTCAAGAAATCCTGTGGGAACAATGAGTACTGTGTCAGCATAGAAACAATAAACTTTGTGAGAATATGGATAATAGCAATGTCTTGTCAATATATTGTGACTGCTGTTAGCCACATCAAGCATGTAAAACTACCAGAGGGGTGGTTGTTCTCTTGTGGAAATACTACTTAGACATACATTCCTGCCAATATAACTGGTGAACTGTGTGTTTTTACACGATTAGGACTCATGATGTTTCCATTTTACTCTGTACAAACTCGCTATCCAAGGGAAATCGTTCAATTAAGCGAAGTCTGTGAGTGTGAAATTCAGTTATTTTCTAAATCAGAATATGTAAGTTTAAGCATTTCTATAGTAGGAGTTCTAGGATTAGCTGTTTATAAAAATGAGTTATTTACAAATTAGCATGTTTAATGGTTAAGAACATCAATCATACCTTCATCGCTTTAGCCGAGTTATTGCTAGATATACAAGGTACTAGAAAAGCTTCATTGCAAAACAGGGCCGCCATTGACTATTTACTGTTAAAGCACGATCATGGCTGCCTAGAATTTGAGGGCATGTGCTGCTTTAACCTGTCAGATCACTCTAAATCTATCCAGTCTCATATTGATGCTTTACATGAATTGGTGAAAGGAGTAAAACAAGATGTTGACAGACAAAGGGGGTAGGACTGGTTATTTAACTGGTTACCCGATTTTGGGCAATTACGCAATATTTTAGGCAAATACTCGTAGTGATTTGTATTATAATAATGCTATGTTTCTGTGTACAATACAAATCTAATCTGCTTACAGTGTTTAAACTAAAAAGGGTTACTTTTAGACCAATACGTTATTAGAGTCACTGGTCAAAGGGTGGAGTGTAGTGCAATCTGTATTTAACCACCAATTCCATCTTGACCACTGACTCCATTTTCTGCTGAGCTTAGCGTCAAATGCCGTCACATCAGTGGCGCAGGTATTTTTCCATGCACAGCTTGTTAACGTGTTTTTGCTTTTCTCACTAGGAAAGGGAGCATAACATGGGGGATGCAATGCTGATAAGAGTGTACAAGAATGAGAATGTTTATAGCAGAGAGAGGTACGGCTTTGTCTTCAAAATACACCCTGGGATCTGGCCAATCCTCTGCAAGTGTTTTTCAACACGGACCAAGTACAGCCAGCGCTTGGATTTCAGAACTTACTTGAAAGCAGGGAGGTTACAAGAACCTTCCTCTCAAGTTTGTTTAAAGTATAAAAGGTGGGGAAGCTTGACGCTGAGGCAGAAGGAACTCATTTCTGAGGGTGAGCGTATTGCTCAAGAAAATCAGAGTCCCATTGGGAAAAATTCTCCCCGCCTCAGCTGTCCAGGGTTCCACAGCTTGACGTTGGCAAAGACAAGGATGATGTTCGATCCCCATGGTGATGCATTTTTAATTCTTAGTTATGTAGCTATACTATGTGCATGCATAAATATATGTGTATATATTCACTGCATATATATTCATTGTTGATATATTGCATTTTCTCAGATTATTATTCAACTGTTGTGATTATTTTAATAGCTGCACATGTTTTGCTGCATTCAAATTAAATGCTCACGTTAATATTTTTGTATAGATATGTATGAACCCTTGGAAGTGCCTTAATACATTTATTACTCAGGCTGAGTGCACCTTTTTGAATTCTTTAGGTTAATTCCCTCTTAGTTTGAAACAAAGCAGAACAGCCCACAAAATCCTTAGGATGTCCCTGGAATGTCCAGGTCAGAGTGGCAGCACATTGTCTGCACTCGTAGTTTTGGCCCAGCACTGGCATCTGCTCTGTTATGCATTGACTCACATTAACCATGTTGTCTTGACACCTAAGACCTGATTATATCTTCGGGCTACACTTCCTACATCTGTATGTCACCCATGCACTGCCATGTAGGGCTTTAAGAGACATGCATACCAGTTCTAAATCTGTAATTCCACCTCTAAGTTAGGAGTGGGATTGTAAATATGTACTTCTCTATTCGTTCCTTTCAGGAGTGTGACAAATGAGATCTACAACACAGATGGGGGTGTCAGAAACTGGATTCTTAACTAGGAAGAAGGGCAGGGAATTAAGTCCTACAAAGTTAAGTTTGTCAAAGAAGAAGAAGTTTGTGTGAAAATATTTTTACCGGCACTAAGGTATTATTGAAGCCAAAACATGAAAGAGGTACAATTCCTAAACTAGTGTAGTATAAAAATGAAAAAAGTAATATTGGCCTGGGTCCCCATCCCTTTTCAGTAAGGTAGGAGTTTGTGTGTGCTGTGTAGATTGGGTGCAATTGGGTCTCAGACTCCCAAAGGAAAATCCAGCAACTTAGTTCTTGTTTACAGGGAGTTGTAGGGAGACTAGATCAAAAAAATGTGATCTGAGGAGTGTTCAAGTGAGGGACTACTCTAAGAAATTTGGAAGGGATGTCACATGGCACCCCCTTGATTTCAGCACCACGGCAAATGTTGCACACTGTATTTGTGGGCAGGGGGAACATGGAAAAGAGGGCACCCCAACCATACCAAGAGGATGGTGAAGGCTCATTGCCGGGGACCCCCACCAATACAGCCCACAGTCTTGTGTGCTCTCCAGTGATCACCATTTTACTCAGCAAACCTTTAGACCTGAATTTCTAAAGTTGCTCACTTGGTGTGATTCTTATTATGGGAATCATTCACACAATATGTCAATCCATGGTGTTCAGTGAGTGACTGCCTATCCACTGGTCATCCCTCTCAGTAGGCAATTTGGCTTATTTTTCTCTATTATGTAGGCTTGCTTCAGCCTGGTGACTATAACCACTCCTCTCTCATGAAAGGGATGTCTTCTGTTAAGCTCTGTCCTTTGGGGAGTGGGTGTTTTAATTGTTTCCCTATTGTTTCAGTCATCCTTGCGTGGGTGTAACCTCTGAACGGGTAACCACTTGGAGGCTATTTTACGTGGGCATGCCACAATCTTTCATTCAGTTGGTGGTTTCTTCACTTGCCCCAGTTGCATATATACTATTTCTGACTCCAGAGTAATAATTTTCAATCAAAATGGCATCTGTTCTCTGTGCCGGATGCTGACTTACTTCAGTGAATGTGAAATTTCCTTAAACAGTTCCAATATGGCAACCAGCTGGATAGTGACCTTAATGCTTAAGTGCTTAATGTGCTTTTTGGAAGGACTAGCAATTAAAAAAGGGAAGTAAAATATAGTAGTGGATGATAAAACTGCCTCTGCTAAAATAGATTTAAATTTAAGGTTCAGGGAAACTGCCCTAAAGTACAAAAACATTCCACATTAATTTAATAGAGTTTTAAGCAAACACAAACCAGTGCATAACATTTGCATAATCTGCCTGTGGTTGCAGTGAGATCTGGCTAAGGTAGCGGTGATACAATAAACATTAGCAGTAATTATCTCCCAGTGTAACCCAACATTGGTAATTAAACAACTCTGCAGTGTGCGCTCCTCCATTAATGGATACGTTTCCCCTAGTAGTAATTACCAAATATCACCTTTTCCGCGATTTGGCCCTTTATGTTTTGGATGTTTGTATGCTGGTGTTGAAATAATTCATAATATATTTGTGGGATTTCAGTCATTTACCTTCCCCTCACTGTTGTCTCATTCATACATCAAATGTTCTGGGTAAAATCTACTCCCTTTCCAGATCTTGCCGCTGACAGTTAGCTGGAACATACCATTAAGAAGTTTAGTGGTTAATTTCGCCTGGGTTTTAAGATCCAAGTTTCTACGTCATTTGTGGCTGGATAAGAATACAGAATTCTGGAAACATATGTAATTGCAAATCTGTATTTTCCTTCACAGAGTGAAGAGAGTAGAGAAAAGTTATGTAATTGGAAGGTGGTTGAAAATGTAATGAAAGTCGGCATGAGAGGAGGAGGATTAGGGATTGTGACAAAGATGTTAATGCAAACGTTTTCTGTTATGGAAACACTGGGTTTCATTGTGAAGTTTCAAGAAGACTAAATCCACCTGTGAAATCCATTGTCTCATTTACAAAGCCTTTGCGCCACTGTTCCATCATTTTTTTAATGTAACCGTGGTACGAGCACTGCTCTACACTACTCCACATTTACAAACTGCTGCATTGGGTCCCACGGGAGAAGCCGTGCAGAAATGACGCAGTAAAATGTGCAACATTTCACTGTGTCATTCTACGATGTCACTGCGTCAGAATGTTACGATCCGCTCAGAGCAAGCATAAAATTGATGCTGGGCTTTTCTCAATGGGGGTCTCCTCGCTTTGCTAGAGTAGTGTCATTTTTTTGCTAGAGTTTAGCCCTACAGTTGCGTCAGAATTTTTGACGCATCTGTGAAAACGTGCACCATGGAGCTCCGTATTGTAAATACAGCGCATCCATGGCATTGTTAGGGGGTCGAGGGTGGCACAAGAAATCTGATGCATTGGGCCAATGCATCAGATTCTTGTAAATGAGGCCCTCAGAGATTAAGTGAGGCAGAGATATACAAATATGTTGAAATGCTAATTACCCAAGAATGGATACACATTTGCTAGTATAATATAAAGAGGGACCTGTGTTGTTAAAAGGTACATGTATGTTATACCATAGCATCAGCTTATCATTATGTACAAGGATTCAATCAAGAATATATGAATTTGATGTTAGCGAAGTAAGTCAATATTAGAGATGATGGTAACCTTCTGATTTAGAGCTGATGCTGAGTGTATTTGTAAACTTAATAAACTCTCCCACCCAGGAACTGAAAAGCTGAAGCTAAGGGTATCTCCCATTGTTTCTACATGTAAACTCAATAATGTCCAGCAGTGAATTGTCATTATTACAGTGCATTAATAAACACACACATTTAGATCCCTCCTTCCTTTAGTTTCCAAATATCAGCTTTTTAAACACTACCTGGAATTTTAGCCCTTCTGAAGGAGTATGTTACATTTACTTAAAGACATCTATGACATAATATCGTGAAAAACAACATTGGAATGCTAAAATATTTTCGAAACAAAATACAGAAAACTGTAATATCGTAACCTTATACTTGATAACCAAACAGATATGTCGACAACAAAAGTATTACCGAAAAAATATCTAAAATATAATAATATTAATAACAAAGAGAAGGAAACACAAAGCATTGTTAATACATTACATCTAATGAAACAGAACAAAAACATCAACACAAACATATCAAATGGCAGAAAATATTGTTAAAATTAATTTAAAAAATGTGTTAAATGACATAAGCACTAAATTTCAACATATAAAGGTTTATATGCAATACACAAATATCAATAAAAAAAGCAACGACTACTTAGTGTTTAGCATAAATGGTACAAAAAATACAAACTTCTCACCAAAAAAAGAATAAAATTAAACTTAACAATTAATAAGGAAAAAAAGGGCACAAAAAACATGCAGAAAATGCTTCAAAAAGGCCACCAATGTAGGAAAGCGTAACGTTGCCAGATTGAAGCTCAAGGCAAGATTTCAACACATCTAAAGAATATTTTATTCAACTAGTAAATAAGACTAAAAACAAACTTAACTTTAACACAACTAAAACAACCTAATATATTAAGCAAATTAAATAAACTAATGCCATAAGAGTATGTCTCCAAAATATAGGTATCTGCATTCCAACCAGACAAAACCAAGGAAGGGAAAAAGAAAACCAAGCCACAGAAATTTGAAAATTACAAGTTCAAGAAAAACAAAGTTGAAAATAAGCATTAGAGCTAAAACACTAAATTAAACAATAAAAGAACAAAAAAAATATTTCAGACTAAAATATAACTATCAAAAACATTAGACAATAAATAAAAGGTTGCTCTGAGAATCTGCAAGGCTGATACCTTTATTGTCTTTTCAGTTGCTAAGTTCCTAGAGAGCATCTGTCCGAACCGGTGTAAATTCACCCTGCCCTCTTCTCTTACTGGTTAAGATTGCTTCCAACGTGCTGATGCCCCCGACTAAGGGCCTGTTGGAAAATGGGTTATTGGTAAGGGCAGGTAGGTACCTACACCTAGCAACAAGCCACTAACCTCCACTTAGGTCCAGTTAGGTCTCAGTAAATTAACCCCAGCTCAACCCTTGGTAGCTTGGCAACGAGCGTCAAGGCTTAACTTAGGAGACAGTGTGTAAAGCATTCAAATATCACAAAACAGTAATTAAATAAAACACAGGAAACAGTTTAAAAATCCAAAACCAATTAATAAAAATATTTTATATTTTTATCTTTAAAATGACAACAAAACGAATAAAATCGGATAAAGGAAACCGGAGATATGAATTTTTAAAGAATTATTATTTTTCTAGCGCTTAGAAACAAAAAGCGCCAATCGGGTCATCTGGTTGCACCTCGACTGGGGCAAAGTCAAAGTTTCAGGCTGACCGCGATGGAGCCCTGCTCGGCTACAGGTTGCGGGAGGCCTCGGTTAAAAAGTTACCTTCTGACTTAGTCTTTATTTTGAAGATTTTCTTCAGCGGGACGAACCTGCCAGTCCTATCCGACCTCCTGGAGCCCTTCTCCGGATACGCGATGCTGGATTCCTCGGTGGAGATTTTTACCTTCGGACTTAGTCGTTTTTTCGAGGTGAAAATCCTTTGACCGGGGTAAACCTGGATCTTCATCCGACGTCCATGGAGCCCTTCTCGGATACGATGGCTGGGAGGTCCCGGTCAACTTTTTACCTTCGGACTTAGTCTCTTTTTCTGAGATTTTTCTTTACCGGGACGAACCACCAAATCAGGCCGGGTCGCGGTTGAGGCAAGCCGGCTAGAATTTCCGCGGCGGGTCGGTCCCTCTATGGAGCTTTTTTACAAAAATTCTCAAATCTTCTCCAAACTTCTGGGGCTTCACCCAGATGTTCTTTTAAGGTTCTTTTGGGGTCCACAGCTCACCCCAAGGGTCCAGAAGTTCTGAGATGGTCCTTGGGGGGTGCGGACTACCACTCCCAGAATGCACCTGGCGCAAACTCCTTTTTGGCCACTGGACAGTGGTCAGCTGGTCACTTTCTTCAGGAGTTGGTGCAGGGGACTCTGGATAGCAATTTTTCACCTGTAGCAAACAGGGAGTCCCTCCTTGAACCAGTTGAAGCCAGGCAAAGTCCTTCTTGTGGTGAAGCCCAAGTGTGCAGCTGGTGCAGTCCTTCTGAGTGCAGTTCCAGGTGCAGGCCAGGGGTCCAGCAGGGCAGTCCTTCTTCTCCTTTAGTTCTTTTCTTGTTGAAATCTGGTGGGGATCTGAGGTGTGGGTGCAGGTCTGCCAGTTTTATCCTTGCTCCTGGGTGAAAAGCAGGGGGGTCCTGGTTCTCCAATCAGGTACAGGGTCGTCCCCCTGTGATGACCACTTCCTGGGAAGTGTGGCAAAAATCCATCCCAGAAGGCAACATTCTCTAAAAATCCAACATGGCTGAATCTGATTTTTGGAGGTTACATCTGGCTGAGCCCACCCACTGGTGTGGCTAAAAATCATAAACACACCCCTCTCCTGCCCTCTCCTAATCAAATCAAGGGGGCACCTAGTTGTCTGGGGTTGCAGGATGTGGGGGTGTTGCTGGTTGCTCCAAATGTCTTTCTCTGCCTTTGAAGACCAGTTTGGCAGCCATCCCCCTTCCTGCCTCACCATCTGCTGAGGGGAGATTCTCTCCCACAAGCACATTCCTTTGTGTGAAGCCAGGCCACTTCACACCTCATCAAGGCAGCGTGGCTAAGCTGCTGCAGGCTGGCCAATCAGAGCACAGCAGCAAAAACAATGCAGGGCTGAAATTGGCAACTTTTTAGGTAAAGTCTAAAACTTTTTACCTGAACTAGTTATATTAAATCCCACAACTGGAAGTTGTGGGATTTATTACAACAATTAATTTGATACCAAATTCTTGGTATGCATCTTTTAAGGAGACTTTAAAATTTAAAACAAAGTCTTCCCATTCTAGCCTATGAAGGCCATTTACTACAATGAGGGAAAAACGAATTTGGCTGTTTTTACCTCACCAGGGCTCATAAAACTATTTTTATAAAGTCCCTGCTTATAGTTACATGGCACCCAGCCCTAGGGGCACATAGGGCACACCTTAGGGGTGACTTATATGTAAAAATAAGGTAGTTTAAGACTTTGGAACTACTTTTAATTCCAAAGTCGAATTTGCATGTAACTTTAATTTAAAAGCAGCCAGCAAGGCAGGCCTGCCTTTAAAATGACACTGGGCACCTCAGCAGTGCACCTATGGGTGCACTACCTATGCTGTGGTCCCTAAACCTACATGCCCTACCATATACTAGGGACTTATAGGTAGGTTAACTTAGCCAATTATAATTAGCCTAATTTGCATATTGATGTTACACAGAGCACAGGCCCTGGGACTGGTTAGCAGTACCCAGGGCACCATCAGAGTCAGGAAAACACCAGCATAAAGTGGAAAATGGGGGCTAAAAGTTAGGGGGCCTCTGCAATCAGCCCTGTTTTCTCACACAAGCCCCCCCCCCCCCAGCCCTCACGCCCAGGAGACTCAGCCCAACCCTGGGAGAGTCTTCCTGGCTTGTTAGGCGAGGAAGACAGTGAAGAAAACTGGCTGTCCCTTTGCAGGGCCTACTCTGCCTTACATCCTCCTGTCATGGTCACTCCCTCTGGGTAGTGAAGCCATCCCAACAGTGAAAGGACCCATCTCAAACTGAAACTTCCCTCTAGAGGGTCTTCCTCCTCTCTCTCTGCCAACTTGGGTAGTGAGGTGCCCACCTCCCCACCTCCCCTACTCCTAACTTTTCTAGGGCAACACCTAGCTTACCCAAAGAGGTCACCCAACACTTGAGCAACCCCACCATGACCAACAGGCTGTAGTGAGGTGGATGGCTGTTGGGTGGGTGGCTGCCTGCGTTTGTGTAGCTTGGAAGAGGGGGTGACAGACACACTGGGAGAGGATACAGGGGACGTGTGAATGGTAGTGGGGGTGGTGACTGCACGTATGCAGGTGGTTCTGGTGGGTGTGCTGGTGATGGACGTAGTGGCTGAAGATGTTGTGCATGCAGGTGTGAGTGGAGACGTGACAGGGAGGGAGGAGGGAGATGAGGAGGAGGGGACACAGTGGAGGCAGTGGGTGTTGGTATGTCTGCATGTGGATGTTGCTTGTGTGAATGCTTGTGTGATGTGTGGTGCTTATGTCTGGATGATCTTCCCTTGGGTGTTGAGGTGTGTGCAGGCTGGTCTGATGGTGTGTCTGGGATAGGCAGAGGTACAGGGGATTGAGTATGGGTGGAGGAAGTTGGAGGGGGGAGGCTAGAGACAGGGACAATTGCTGCCATCAGTCCTGAGGCCAGAGTGTTGAACGATCGCTGATGGGCAGCCTGACCCAAATGAATGCCCTCCAGGTATGCATTACTCTGGTACACCTCCCTTTCTACACCCTGGATGGCATTCAAAAGGGTAGACTGCCCAACAATTATCGTCCTCAGGAGGTCAATGACCTCCTCACTGAGGGCAGCAGGGGTGACAGGGGCAGGGCCTGAGGTGCCTGGGGCGAAGGAGATGCCCACCTTCCGGGGTGAGCGAGCACGGGGCAAACGCTGAGGGGCTGCTGGGAGGGCGGTGCTGGTGCGCTGGGTGTAGGCTGTACCTATTGTAGCGGGGGGCATGGATGTTGCCGCCACCACAAGGGAACTCCCTTCAGAGGACGAGTCGCTGTCACTGACATCCGCACGAGTCCCCGCTGTGGAGCTCCCCTCGCCCTCCGTTTCAGTGGTAAAATCCGAGTCAGTTGCATGGCCCACCATGGCCATGTGAGATGCAGCTCCCTCGTGCTCCGATGCCACTTCTCCTCCGCCTGATGATGCTAATGCACAAATGAACAGGAAGACAAAAAAAAAAGGGGGGTGGGGAAAAATAAAGACATGTTGAGTGCATGCATTGGCGACACCGTTGGCGGACAGGACAGACACAGAAGCCCCCTGCACTACGCCGCACACTTGGGGTCGACTACGCAATCCGTGGGACATGGCCTACAAGCCTATGGGCGACCTCTGCTTACATACATGACACAGGGCAATGAATAGCTGCACTTGGCACCCTACAGAGGTGGGGGGCGGGGGCACAGGGCAATGCCTTACGGAGGGGCCTAGCCTACAGATATCGCCCTGGCCTAGGGATACCCACAGCCCTCCTCCCCCACCCAGACGCCTCCACTGCGCGCAAAGTCTCCAGGATTTGAGTGTACTCACCCCCTTGTGTCTGCTGTGATGTCCTCACGCGCACATCCAAATCGGGGTAGGCCACCGCCAGGATCCGGGACATCAGGGGGGTCAAAGTACGACTGCCACCCCTCCCACATTGGGAGGCCATCCCCAGCTGAGCCTCCGCTGTCTTCCTGCTCCAGCGTCGGATGTCCTCCCATCTCTTCCTGCAGTGGGTGGCCCGTCTCTGGTGGACCCCCAGGGTCCGGACGTCCTTGGCGATGGCACGCCAAATAGCGATTTTCTGGTGGGCGCTGACCTATGTGACATGTACAGGGAGAGAAGAATAATCATCACCTTCTGCATGCTCGATGTGAGTGCCCCCCCCCATCCCCACCCTTGCCATGTGGCACATGCTCTCATCCGTCGTTTGATGCATGCCTCACTCGCTCCCCTCCCCACCATTTTTCATCCACCCCACTCAACACAGGCTTTGGCCACAAAGCATGGTCCCAGTGTACTTACCTGTTGGTCTGGAGGACCGTAGAGTAGCGCGTACTGGGGGAGGACCCCATCCACGAGTTTCTCCAACTCCTGAGCAGTGAAGGCAGGGGCCCTTTCCCCAGTCGCATAAGCCATTGTCTCTTCCAGACCGTGGTCACAGCAGCACTTGCAGTGTAGGTCCTCTCCTGTTGAAGATCAGGTATCGAGTGATTAAGCAGATAGAAAATGGCGGTCACGCCCGCGGCGGTGCGTACATCCCATTGTCGCACTTCACAGGTCAGGCAGCCGCCATTTCAAGGGCCCACATGCCTTATTTTCTACTGCGTCACCCATACCTAGGCCTTGCATCGACACTCATACAAGCCATTCAATGCATTGGAAATCGTGTTATGTGCAATCTGTGGTTACGTACCTGTGGGTTGTTTGACTCTGTGCTCGCTGTTGTCCTTCATAGGCACCGTCCGCTGGGACATGCAAGGAGATGGAGAAATCTTCCCGTGTACAGACCGCTGGTGGACCTGTCGACAATGGAGGAAAGACATGTCATACTGACATACAGGCTTGACCGAGCCACTATACAGGAACTATGTTCCCAGTTGGAGCCAGACCTGATGTCACCAATCCGCCAACCCACAGGGATCCCCCCTCTAGTGCAGGTGCTGTCAGTACTCCATTTCCTAGCAAGTGGGTCATTTCAAACAACAGTGGCCATATCATCAGGGATGTCCCAGCCCATGTTTTCCAAGGTGTTGTCCAGAGTGTTGTCTGCCCTGCTCAAACACATGCGGAGCTACATCGTGTTCCCTGAGGTGGGGGATTTGCCTACAGTGAAGGGTGATTTCTATGCCCTTGGACATATTCCCAACATCATTGGTGCCATTGATGGGACACATGTTGCTTTGGTCCCCCCCAGCAGGAGTGAACAGGTGTACAGGAACATGAAGAGTTATCATTCCATGAATGTCCAGATGGTCTGTTTGGCTGACCAGTACATCTCCCATGTTAATGCCAAGTTCCCTGGGTCAGTGCATGACGCGTACATCATGCGGAATAGCAGCATCCCTTACGTGATGGGTCAACTCCAGAGGCACTGTGTGTGGCTATTAGGAGACTCTGGTTACCCCAACCTGTCCTGGCTACTGACCCCAGTGAGGAATCCCAGGACAAGGGCAGAGGAACGCTACAATGAGGCCCATGGGAGAACTAGGAGGGTGATCGAGAGGACCTTCGGCCTCCTGAAGGCCAGGTTTAAGTGCCTCCATATGACTGGTGGATCACTAATGTACTCACCGAAGAAAGTGTGCCAGATCATCGTGGCCTGCTGTATGCTTCACAACCTGGCTTTGCGACGCCAGGTGCCTTTTCTGCAGGAGGATGATCCACATGGTGGTGTTGTAGCAGCTGTGGAGCCTGTGGAGAGTGAAGATGAGGAAGCCGAAGAGGACGACATAGAGAACAGGAACACAGTAATACAGCAGTATTTTCAATGACACACAGGTAAGAATCCACACCGGCATATTACATCTACTTAAACCCTACTACCTCTCTACTGTCTGTCCTTTTCCCCCAGTGAATGGTAACTGAGTTGTGACTTTCCCTTCCGATTTCAGAGATGTGGGCCCCACTGCGTGACATCTGCTTTATTTCCCCATGGACTACAGCTGTGTGACATTGGTATGTTGGCATCACAATGTGAATATGCCATTTGGCACGGTAATGACTAATACATTTGTACAAAATCACAGCCAGACTCCAGATTGTTTTATGCAATAAGTGTGTTTATTACAGTGCTCTAAATTGGTGGGTGGTTGCAAATCGTTGAGGTGTGATGGTGGAGGATTGTCCATGGCAGAGTCCAGACTATCAGTATCACAGGTGCATTGTCCAGATGCCTGTGGAAAGTGGAGCAGGGGCAGTGTAAGGTTGGACAGGGTGTCAATGTGGGACAGTGGGATGACAATCAGGGAGGTATCCTTTGCTGGCGGGGGTCTTGGCCTCTTACTCTGTCTTCTTCCTGGATCTCAGTGCCCGCTTGCGGGTGGTTCTCCTTCTGCAGGGGGTGGGGTTCTGGTGGCCTGTTGGTCTTGTGTCAGGGCCTCCTGTCCACTAGCGCAGGCGGAGGTGGTAGGCAGTTCTTGGTCCATGCTAGTGTCAGGGGCCCTTTGTGGTGCAACAGTGTCCCGCAATGTGGTGACTACCTGATTCAGAGCCACTACGATGGTGCCCATGGCGGTACTGATGTTTCTTAGTTCTTCCCTGAACCCCATATACTGTTGCTCCTGCAGAAGCTGGATCTCCTGAAACCTTGCCAGGACCGTTGCCATCGCCTCCTGGGAGTGGTGGTATGCTCCCATGATGGAGGAGAGGGCCTCGTGGAGAGTTGGTTCCCTTGACCTGTCCCCCCGTCGCACAGCAGCCGTCCCAGTTCCCCTGTTTCCCTGTGCCTCTGTCCCCTGGACTGTGTGCCCACTACCACTGCCCCCAGGTCCCTGTTGTTATTGGGGTGGTGGGTGAAACTGGGTGCCCTGTAGGGGTGGACACACCGCTGATTGACGTGTCCTGGGGACAGAGATATGGGCCCGCTGGGTGGGTGCTGTGCTGGCGTTCCCAGAGGGGGGAAGGTCTGCTGTGGACTGTGGCTGTCTGAGGGGAACCGACTGTCCAGAGGTCCCCGATGGGCCGGGCTGGTCATCTAGATCCAGGTCGACAGAGTTGCTGTCATCACTGTGGGCCTCTTCTGGGGGTGGAGTGGACATTTGTGGACCCTCCTGCGCGGTGACGTGGTGTTCGGGTCCTGCAGGGGTATAAATGTATGATGTGTGTGCCATAGCGTGCAATGGGTGGGTGCCCGTGTACCCTTGTGCTTGCATTCCTGTGTGGGGGCTTTTGTGACGGTGGTTTGGGGGGGGGATGGGTATGTGCAGTGGGCATGCTTAGGTGATGGGTGTCCATGCTTTGTGGTCGCATGCAGGACTTGGTGTTGGGATGGGTGGGTTGTGAGGGTGAGACATTTGCAAGGAGTAGGTGTGATGGGGGTGGGGATGAGGGTGGGGGTATGAGTTGGCATGCTGGTGGGGTGGGGGGGATGAAGTAGTGAAGATTTGACTTACCAGAGTCCATTCCTCCAGATACTCCTGCGAGGCCCTCAGGATGCAGGATGTTCAAGACTTGCTCCTCCCATGTTGTAAATTCTGGGGAAGGAGGTGGGGGTCCGCCGCCAGTCCGCTGCACCGCGATGTTGTGCCTGGATACCATGGAACGCACCTTCCCCCGTAGGTCGTTCCACCTCTTCCTGATGTCGTCCCGATTTCTTGGGTGCTGTCCCACAGCGTTGACCCTGTCCACTATTCTGCTCCATAGCTCCATCTTCCTGGCAATGGTGGTGTGCTGCACCTGAGTCCCGAACAGCTGTGGCTCTACTCGTACAATTTCCTCCACCATGACCCTGAGTTTATCATCAGAGAACCTGGGGTGAGTTTGCGGTGCCATGGGGTGGTGTGGGTGATGTGTAGGGTGGATTGTGTGGTGCTAAGTGTGGTGATGTGTATTGTTGTGTTGTGTGAAGTGCGTGCTAATATTGCTGGGTGACAGTGAATTGGGCGTCTGGGTGCTCGGATGTCTTTTCTCAGTGCGTGTTCACGAATCTCTACGAGTGGAGGTTTGTGTGTGATGTGGGTGTGTGTTTTATATTGTATTGAGTGTGTGGGAGGGGTGTGTGTATGTGTATCAGGTGTGTGTATTTTGATTTGTCCAATGTGGTAGTGTTTTGTACAAGTGTGTGTATTTCGAGCGTGGTGGTGTGTACCGCCAATAGAATACCGCGGTTTAAAGACCGCCGCGTGGATTCGTGTGTCGTGATAGTGTGGGCGTATTTCTGTTGGCGTGACGGTGGAGGTTTGGTCATCGCCAGTTTCTCGCTGCCCTTTGGTGTGGCGGACTTTTGTGGATGTCTGGATTTTGGCGGTTTGCCTGTTCTGGTTCAGAATGACCGTGGCGGTTTACCGCGGCCGCGGCGGTGTTATGGCGGTCTTCTGCACGGCAGTAAGTGCCTTTTACCGCCGAGGTAGGAATGACCCCCACAATGTCCAATACGCAAGAGCCGCCATTTTAGAGGCTAAAAATACTGTGATGTAGACTGTTAACTGCATCACCACCACTACAAATTAGGGGTCATATCTCTGAACATGTGAATGACCATTGACAAATATTTTATTTGAACTTTTCATCTGTATGGTGCGTTAGTGTGCTTTTAGGCTCGATTAGAATTGTGCACTGTACACCACGATATTTTCTCAATGACCAAATTTTTACAAGATATGAAAAAGTACAAATAATACACCAGTGATATATACTTTACAAATGAATGGGGTAATACAAATGTGAAAAAATGAAAAGTAAAGAAGTCAATTATGGTGAATGAAACCATAGTTGGAGCTGACACATTATTTGGTGTCTAAAGTCCAAAATACTGTTGCTGACAGGAAAGTAGATGTGTCCAGAAATAATCCACAGGGTGAATGTGTAACACACACTGGAGAAAATTAGTTTTGAGGATTCTTGGTGGTGGAGATCATGCCATCTTCACCTCCTGGTTATTTGTGTAGACACCCTAGCTGGGCAGTGTGGCCACAGCTGCAGGGACCGGGGTGTCTGAAGGTGTGTCTTCCTCTGGCAGGGCCTCCCTTCATATGGCTGCAGCAGATGTTGATGATCCAGATGTAGGTGGACCACAGGAAGAGGTAGATGATGTTGGGAAAGCCCTGCACAGGTGGGTATGGATGCCCATCAGCAATGCTATTTGTGAGCCCCTGTTGGAGTTACGGGCCTCCATTTGATTGTGTATGTCCCTATGCAGCTGCGTCATCTCCCTCAGTTTGGTGAGTACCTGGACCATCACGCCTTGGGACTCCTGGTAGACTCCCAAAACTTGGTTGATGATGTCCTGGATATGAGTGTCCCCAGTGGCCTCCCTCTGCTTGACCACATCTACCCTCCAACGACTCCTCCCACCACAAGCATATGCCCTTGGCCCAAGGGATCCACTCCTACTGGTTCCTGGCTCCTCTTAAACTGGGGTGGTGATTGTTAAATCAGGATCCAGGACTGGAGTGCACACAATGGTGGTTATTGTGCTATGTACACAGGTTGTGGTAGATGATGTTTGCTGATGAGTTGTAGCTGGGGTGGGAGTGTTGTTGTGGGCCCATTGACAATCACAGTTGATGTCTGTGTGGGCTGACCAGATGGGCCAGCAACGTCATCCTCTTCTAGATCGCCAGGAGTGTTGTCATCCCCGAAGACTTGGTCTTGGGATGGTGTGGGTGTCTCCTCTGTCTGCAAGCTCTGGCCAAGTACTCTGCCAGACAGACCTGTGGTGAAATAAAGAACAATGTTATTAGTGGAAGCGTGTTATCTACCTCCTAAACATTTGTGACACAGGGCCTCATTACGAGTTAAGCAGTTGGATCTCCAGACCGCCATGATGGTGGTCTTAAAAAGACCACCATGTTGGCAATCTCTCGGACCACCGTATTATGAGTTATACAGGCAGAACTGCCGACTGCTAAACAAAAGGCACACCAGCAGAGGTGCAGAGGCCCGGAAATAGGCGGTCCGACGTCCAGCCCCAACAGCGCAGCAACCAACCACTGACCGTCATGGAGAAGTGTGGCTCACTGGTTAGAGCGGCAGACCCTGAAGCAGAGATCTGGCTCAAGACCAGGGTTCAAGTCCCGCTTCGGCAGGTCTTGGGCTCAATTCCCCTTGACCAGATAATTCTCGCCTCGGTGCCTAATCTAATTCATGGGTCCCACTCTGCAACTCTGGGCAATAGCTTGCTTAATCTCCACAACGGCCCCAACAGCGCTTGGATGCCTGGCTTCACCCTGGGGGTGCTCAGGAGTGGGCGCCTCACAAGGAAAAAGCCAGGAGGGGTTCCATAGTGGTATGACTACAGCGCCTTGAGACCCTAACGGGTGAGTAGTGCGCTATACAAGTGCTAATTTACATTTACAATTTACATTTTTACCGTATTACAAGCCCAAAGTCGCAATAGCAGGCATCCATGGCGGTCAGCCAATGGCTTTCCCAACGACGGTGGTTTTTGGTCACCAAAGTAATACACAATGACACATTGGATGAATTTTAAAACAACACAGCTGAGACGCATTCCCACACTGGACACTTCAGCAAAGGACACTAAAGACAAAACACCCCTTTATGCACCACCATTTTCTGCATCACCAACACAACACACAGAAGCTAGAGCTAATTATTCAACACAGCAGCACAGATACTAGGCAGCACTTTTTTCTCACCATCTGCTTTCACACCCAGCACACACTTTTGTCTAGCCATACCCTTTTGCACTCCCCCCCTTTTATTAAGTCACTGTCAAATTATTATTATTTTTAATTCCACCATGTGATCTAAAAATCCATGGTTTTCTGAGGATGAGTAGATGAAATCATAAGTGTAGAGCCACAGTTGTTTGGAGCACAAGTCCAGAACACTCATCTCAGTAGGAAAATAGAAATGTGTGACAGGATAGTCGGCAGAGTCAATACTGTAGGCACTACCCTGCGCACATAGGAGAACATCAGGAAGAGCTGGAACGACCTCAGGAACAAAGTCCATCCCCTGGTCTCCAGGCACCAGCTGCAGGCCAAGAAGACTGGTGGTGGCCCTCCCAGTGCCCCATTACATCTCTTTCCCTGGGAGGAGAAGGTCTTGGCCATCCTGCATCCTAAGGGCTTGACTCGAATACGTGGGGGAGTGGAGTGTGGTAAGTCACAACAATAGAAATGTCACCAAAATACTATGTCATGCATGCTCAAGGCTCACCTTTTGCCACCTTTACTGTCACTCCACTCACCAGCCCAGTGTCCACCAGTCCAAAGACCCTTGTTTGGCAACTGACAATACTCACCTGGGGGGAGAACATGTGTGTATAGTGTGTATACTACAGGGACTTACATGACTACAAGTTCCGGCAGGCACTAGTCTACAACTCCGAACACCGGCCCAGTGTTGCCTTCTTCATATACCCCTGTGTGTCAAGTCACAAATGATGTATACTCACTTGGGGGGGAGAACATTTGTATAGTGTGTGTAGTACAGGGACTGACATGTCTGCCTAAGACCAGGAGGCACTGTTACTCCACTCAGCCAGCCAGTATCCTTTTCTCCAAAGACCACGTTGTGGCAACTCACACATGATGTGTACTCTCCTGGACAGATAACATTTGTATAGTGTGTGTACTAGAGAGGGTGACATGACTGCAACTCCCAGCAGGCCTTGTTTCTGTAACTCCACCACCAGCACAGTGGTCAAATGCCCCAGTACATCTGTTAGTGAACTCTCAATTAAAGTGTACTCACCTGAGGGAAGAACATTGGTCAAGTGTGTGTACTAGAGGGAGTGACATAACTGCAACTCACTGGAGGCACTGTTTCAGCAACTCCAAACACCAGTGCAGTGGTCACATGTCCAAAGACCACTGCCTGCCAACTCACAATTTAGGTTTACTCAGCAGGGAGGATACCACTTGTCAAATGTGGGAAGTAAAGAGAATGACATGACTAATAAGGCCAGGAAGGCCCTATGTCTGTAAAACCAACCATCAGCCGGATGTTCTCTTGTCCAAATCCCATTGTTTGTGAACTCTCAATTGAAATGTACTCACGTGGGAGGATGATATTTGTACAGTGTGCTTTATACAGGAAGTTACATGACTGCAACTCCCAAGAGGCTCTGTTTCAGTAACTCCACACACCAGCCCAGTGGCCACTTGTCCAAAGACCACTGTTTGTCAATTCTCAAATGAAGTTTACTCACCTGGGTGGGTAACATTCGTGAAGTATTGGGGGGGGTAATAAGAGTGACCTGACTGCAACTCCCAGCAGGCCCTGTTTCTGTAACTCCACACACCAGACTAGTGTTCACTTCTCCAAATACCACTGATTGTCAATTCTCAAATGAAGTTTACTCCCCTGGGGGGATTACATTTGTCAGGTATTGTGGAGTAGCGAGAGTGACATGACTGCAACTCACAGGAGGCACTATTTCTCTAACTCCAACCACCAGACCAGTGACCGCGTGTCCAAATACCTTTGTTTGGTAACTCTCAATTGAAGTGTACTCAGCTGGGAGGATATCATTTGTATACTGTGTGTAGTAGAGGGAGTGATCTGACTGCAACTCAAAGGAGACACTGTTTAGTTCTCCAAATACCCTTCTTTATGAACTCACAAATGACGTGTTCTCCCCTGTGAGGTTGACAGTTCTTGAGTGTATGAAGTAAAGAGGTGACATGACAGCTAAGGCCAGGAGGCTCTGTCTCTCCCACTCCAAACACAAGCCCAGTGTTCTCATGCCCAAATTCCCCGTGTCTTAACTCTCAAATGATCTTTACTCATCTGGGAGCATAACATTTGTGTGGTGGGGGAAGTAGAGGGAGTGACTGGGATGCAAAACTCAATAGGTCCTATGCCCCTAACTCTAAACACAAAAACAATGTTCACTTCCCCAGTTCCATCTAATTATGAAATCTCAATTGAAGTGCACTAACCGCAGAGGATACCATCTGTCAAGTGTGTGTAGTATGGAGAGTGACATGACTGCAACTTCCAGGAGGCACTGTCTCAGTAACTCCAAACACCAGACCAGCAGTCACTTGTCCAAATACACTTGTCTGCCAACTCTCAATTGAAGTTTATTCACCTGGGAGGGACCAAGGCACAGATCATGCTCGACACTGAGATGTGTCTGGCTACCTAGTTCCATCTTGACCTTCTAACCCAAGATGAAACTCTTGAGGACAGAAAGGACACCTTACCCAGTGTGCAAAACAATGATCCCAAAGGCCTCAATATACATAATCAGAATGGTATTGATAGCAGACACATTCACAATGCACTGACTACATGATGACTCCAATCACATATACAACAAAGTCCTGGGTGTACCTGCATATAATCAACTAGGCCTCAAAATTGCCAAAGACATATCTTGCTTAGCTACTGTTTTGACTGCACTGGTGGCAAGATGGCATTCTCCGGCCATCCTCCCAAGGGCTAATGATCTGCACATTTCAGCAGCTGCTTGACTTAAATGGAATTAGCATGCTTCACAAATGTCAGCTCAGTACAGCTAACAGTGTGGGTACCTGTCACAATAGTATAACCTGCAAATCAACTATGTACAAGGTCTTTGCAAAATGTCACTGTAAACATTTGGAGGTAGATGTCACAATACAGCCAGTAACATTGTATGTTTCACATCAACAGGTCGAGTTGTCACTGCCTACACAGAGCCCACACAAGAGAGTGCCACTACCACCATGGATTAAGCCCTCAGTGACGATGATACTCCTGGACATCTGGATGTGGAGGACGGGTCTGGCCCATCTGGACTAACTGGTCAGACACCAACAGTGAGCCTTACTGTGGCCACTACATCACCTCCCAGCTCGGTTTCCTCCACATCATATGCACCCCTTTGCCCCCAACCTGTGTCCCTAGGACAGTGGCAACCATCTTGTGCCTCCTAGTCCAGGATCCTGAGTCTCAGTACAACATCTCTGACAATGAAGGCCAGGAAGCAGTAGGAGGGTGCTTCCTGTGCCAAAGGCACAGGGCTGTGAAAGTAGGGTACATGGGACGGAGGCACACTTAGGATGCTCCTAGCCAGGACACCGTCAGCCACATCTTGGGGGTCTATTAGGAGTCCCAAGGCATGATGGGCGAGGTACTTACAGAACTCCTGCAAAACAAGCAGCTATAGAGGGACATCCTTAGAGATATGCATGAACAGTAGGAGGCTCACAATGCCAACATGGCCTCCCTAACAGGGTTGCTGATGGACATTAACACATCCTGAGCAGGAATCGACAACAACACACTACCCCTTCCTTTGGCACATCTACACCAGGCCCTTTATCAGTGGCAGCCACTGGAAGGGAGGCCCTCTCAGGGGAAGAACCTGCCCCAGACACCTCTGCCTCTGTAGCAGCAAATCCCCCTTCATGCAAGCAGTGACATCCAGCAAAGAATCTAGGAGGTGCTGATGGCAAGACACCCACTACACCCAGCAAGTGACCTCTTCCAAAATGACCTCCTTTGTGTGCCACATATTCACTCTGTTGAATGTTCTTTGACCACCTTCCATTACCAGTGGGAGGAGTACACCGGACTTTGGATTTCCAATGGTGTGGCATCTACTCTAATGATTTCATCCACAATGACTGAACCCTTCGCATTTCTTTTCCATCATGCCCCAATTTAATTTTATGCACTAATTTTCAATAAATCCTCCTATCACAAAGTCATTGTCTGCTAGCTGCTGTTCCACATTTTACTAAGTAGAGATGTAAGATCATGTGAAGCAAATGAGGAAAACACAAGATACTAATGCAAGTAGGGATATATTACAGGTACAGTATCCTGCTAAGGATTACTACCAACACACACAAACACTTTGCTACAACTGTCTGGTCACACCAAACATTTTATTCCAGTCTGCAGCACATAGGCTGTTGAAATGTTTGGACTGTCATGGCCAAGAATGGCTGACTCATATCGTGTTAAGGTACACATACTAAGGTACAGCCCCCAGACCACTGAAGGAGGGGCCATGTCAGACATTGTCCTGTAGAATAGGCAAATGGAAAACTGGATGGTGTCACCAGCTTGAGCCTTATCACATACCACCCCAAAGAAATTCAACATAACATAAACCAAGGTACAGACAGAGAGCAGTACAACAGTCCCTGATCACAGGCCCATCATAATCCAATGGCCATGCATCTGGTGGTATGACACAAACATGTTGTGGCACAGGCACTATGGCCTGCAATGATGAAACACATCTACAGCAACATACAGGTCATACAAGTATAGTGTTTAGCCTATGTGAAGGGTGAATGCCTTGCTTGCAATTGATGCCAACATATTTCATGCCCACGTGATCACACACATGATGCAATCAGCCCAACACATCACAATAAACAAGCCCAATGTGCACTTCTGACCTTCCACCCAAACATTGCTCAAACTGCCTTGGCACAGGTCTCATACACCCTAAATCTGTGACCTACATTACCTGGAACAATCCATGTCCATTTCGTATGTCAGAAATACATCAGATGTCTGCCAATGTTACAACTCTGAACTGCCCACATAAGGATGTCATGGTGAAGGTACTTGTACAAAGACAAAAGAAGGAGTATAGGCTTGAAAACATACATATTACACAAATCACGTAGCAAGCATCGGGAAAGGAGATTACATTGCAGTGAGACTGACACAATGTAGCTACATCAAGGTGGGTATATGTCAAAGACTAACTCTTCAAGCACCCTTTGGCTGAATATTGCAAAATATCAGCTCCCTAGTTGTTTCCAAAACACAAGCTCACAACTACAGTTCTTAGTACAGTCACAGTCATTACACCACATGACATACTTACACTCCTGAAAATTAGCTATTGATGAGATCTTCCCGCTAGTCACCTCCTTCCTCTTCACCACTATCATCCTCACTTGGTATTTCATGAGTCTCACCCGGTGGCACTGCAGGCTCCGACATGTCTGGGATATATGGGATATTCCTCTGCAGGGCGATGTTGTGGAGCATGCAGCAAGCCAAAGTGATCTGACACACTTTCAGGGTGAGTAGAGGAAGGCTCCACCTGTCCGGTCCAGACACCTAAATCTAGCCTTCGGGAGCCCAAAAGCCCTCTCCACTAACCACTGTGTTCTTCCATTTGCCTTACTTAAGCAAACTTCCCCTGGAGTTGTTGGATGCCTAAGTGGCCTCAACAACCAAGGATGGTTTGGATATGCGTAGTCTCCTGTTAATGAATGGGACATATGTGCAACAATGAGTCACTCACTTCATGATTGTAGCACCTGACATTGCACACACACAAATAGGACAGATGTGACTTATCAATCAGCCAGGCCCTCTCTGGGTACAGTTGTGACATCAGCTGAGGTATGGTGCTGTTCTGCCTTATGAAGGAAGCATGAGCTGAACCTGGATAATGGGCATAGACCTGCAAAATGGAGAGATTGGCCAAATAGACAACTAGCACGTTGATGAAATGGAAGTTCTTTCTGTTGTGGTATACTTGTTCATTGGCTTGTGGTGGGACTAAGCCAACATGTGTGTCATCAATGGCCCCCACCACATGTGGGAGGCATGCAAAACCATAAAAGTCAGCCTTCACATGGCTAAATCCTGGTGTTGGGGAAACTGGATGTAGTTGCATTTCTGAGAGGACATCCTTCAACACCAGACTGAACATAGGTTGGGACATGCCAGCTGCCAGAGCCACTGAATGTTGGAAGGACCCTGTGGCTAGGAAGTACAATACTGACATGACTTGTACAATGGGTGATATGCTAGTTGGATAACTAATAGCTGAAGTTAGACCTGGGACCATTGGCGTGGTCTCCCTTGTCGTTTTTGCCTCTGCTTCCCATGTTTTGACTGTGTGCTGGACTCTGCTTTATGTACTGTGGGCACTTTACCACTGCTGAGCAGTGTTAAGTGCAGTTGCTCCTGTGTAAAGTAGCTGTGTAATTGGCTTATCCCTGATTGGCATATTTGATTTACTGGTAAGTCCCTAGTAAAGGGCACGAGAGGTGCCCAGGGCTTGTAAATCAAATGCTACTAGTGGGCCTGCAGCACTGGTTGTGCCACCCAAATAAGTAGCCCTGTAAACATAGCTCAGACCTGCCACTGCAGTGTCTGTGTGTGCAGTTTTAAGGTGCCAATTTGACCTAGCAAGTGTACCCACTTGCCAGGCCTAAACCTTTCCTTTTTCTACATGTAAGGCACCCCTAAGGTAGGCCCTAGGTAGCCCCATGGCAGGGTGCAGTGTATGTTAAAAGTGGGACATGTACTGGTGGGTTTTACATGTCCTAACAGTGAAATACTGCTAAACTCAGCTTTCACTGTTGCAAGGCCTATCTCCCTCATAGGGTAACATTGGGGCTGCACTTATATGGTATTTAAGAGCGAAATCCCTTTGGGGGCAGATAGAAACATGGACTTTGGTGTCTCTGAACTCACAATTTAAAAATACATCTTTTGGTGAAGTTGTTTTTTAAATTGTCAGTTTGCTTAAACCATTCTGTGACTTTGCCTGTTTGTGGATTTCTTGTCTGGGTCAGAATGGCAGTTGAGCTGGTGTGAATTCCCTCTAGATAGTGAGACAAAGGGAGCTGGGGAGTAGCCTGCATATCCTGATGGGCCACCTGAGCTAGAGTGGAGGGAGGAGTGGCCACTTACACATGCATGGGCTGTGCCTGCCCTCACACAATGCAGTCTCCAATCCCCCTGGCGTGAGCCTTGAGCCTGACCTGGGCAAAGCAGGATCTTGTGAACAACAGAGACTTTCCTTTGAAGTTTGACAACTTCAAAGGCAGAAAGGAGTATAAGTAGTGGCCCCAAACCCGCATTTTTAGATTTCTTCAAGGATTCAAGAGGAACCGCTGCCAGGGAGAAGAGCTGAGAAGTGTTGCCCCTGCCTATACTTTGTTGGGCTATCCTTCAGTTGCTACTACTACTTGTGAAAGTGGACAAAGACTGGACTTTGTTGTGCATTCCTGCTTGAGAAGAATCTCCAAGGGCTTGAGTTGAGCTTGCCTCCTGTTGCTGAAGTCTCAGGGCGAAAAATGAGGCATCCCCGACCGGAGAAGGAAACGATGCACGGCCTCGCTTACGAGTTAGGAACCAACTGCTGACGTTTCCAGTGCACACTCGCCCGTGCTGCTTTTTTTTATGCAAACCAGGTACTTTTGTGTAACAACAGTATTCTCACTGTTTTCTGAGGATTAAGACTCTTAGGGGGTCATTCTAACCCTGGCGGTCGGCGACCGCCAGGGCTAAAATGACGGAAGCACCGCCAACAGGCTGGTCAGAAAAGGGCAACCGGCGGTTTCCCGCCGGTTTACCCCTGGCCCAGGGAATCCTCCATGGCGGCGCTGCTTGCAGCGCCGCCATGGGGATTCCGACCCCCTTACCGCCATCCTGTTCCTGGCGGTTTTCACCGCCAGGAACAGGATGGCGGTAACGGGTGTCGTGGGGCCCCTGGGGGCCCCTGCAGTGCCCATGCCACTGGCATGGGCACTGCAGGGGCCCCCTAACAGGGCCCCACTAAGATTTTCAGTGTCTGCAAAACAGACACTGAAAATCGCGACGGGTGCCACTGCACCCGTCGCACCCCTTCGACTCCGCCGGCTCCATTCGGAGCCGGCATCCTCGTAGAAGGGGGTTTCCCGCTGGGCCGGCGGGCCGCCTTCTGGCGGTCGCCCGCCGGCCCAGCGGGAAAGCCAGAATGGCTGCTGCGGTCTTTTGACCGCGGTGCGGTCATTCGGCGGTTCCCGCTTGGCGGGCGGCGACCGCCGCCATCCAATGTAGGAATGACCCCCTTAATCTTTTGAAAACTCATATCTTGTGTGTGTTGGATTTTTGTTGTTTTGGTCTTGCTTGATTTAGATAAATATTACCTATTTTTCTAGACTGATGTGGTGTGCATTTTGTAGTATTTTCGCTGAGTTACTGTTTGTGTTGGTACAAATACTTTGCATTTTGCTTCTGGGTTAAGCCTTTCTGCTTGTACCAAGCTACCAAGAGGCTGAGTGGGGGTTACCCAGGTATGTTTCTCTTTTACCCTGACTAGAGTGAGGGACCCTGCTTGGACAGAGCGCAAACTGACTGCCAACCAAAGACCCCGTTTCTAAGAGCTGGCATCAGATCTGGCTCCAAAGGATGACATAAGTACACTATTGTTTACCTATTCAGATGGGAAAGAAGGATAATGTGGCATTCTTCCATGGTCTGAAGGTCTGGCAGTGGATGGTAGACATGAGGTTGTCTCATCCTCCCTCTCGCTGAACACCTATGTATGACAAGACATGATTTCTAACATTATTCATTGTGTCCACAGCAACATAAATGATGCATGTCAATGATATCATGTGACAAAGCATTTCTGAAGAGACAGACATGGCAACCGGTACACATCACAGCTGCATATAACACAAAGCTCACATGTGACCCATATGGTTTTCCTCACGTGTCCACAACATGTATCTGGACCAAACTCAAAGATGTGTAATACAATTGCCCCTCAAAATGTGACTGGATATCCCTACCGCTAAAATGACTGTTGGCGGAGGTGGACTGTGCACCACTGATAAATGCCATCTGTGCCCTGCACATGCTACAATGGTGTTTGAGCAGTAGGACCTACATGACAAGACCGGATAAGCATGTTTGTGAGCTCCAAATTTTTTTTTCATAAGTGTGACGCTGTTTATGAAGCACAACACAACATTACAGGCCACCAAAAAGGCAGCTGCCTGACCTACTCCACCAGACATTAAGAACCGCCCGTGACCGCTGGCAGAAGTTGTCATGGCAGTAGACAGTTGCAACTGCAGCAGACACAGCCATAGGCTAACATCAGGGGCAAGTGGCTGTGTCCACCGGCAGTGACGACTGTGTACATGGCGGACATGACCGCCATGTTTTACAGATTAATTCACTTGACTCCTGACACTGATGCCAGCAACACCTTCACTACCTGAGCTGCTGTGTACCGCCTCTAGGAGCAATCATGCTATGTCCAGCAGATGATAGGACCCCTACCTTCTCACCAGAGGAGCTGAAGAGACTGGTGACTGAGGTACTACCCCTGTATCAACAGCTCTATGGTGCACCAGAGGAGCAAGTAAGTACCTCATGTGCACAGTTTTGTCTGTACTTCACCATCCTTTCCCTCCTCACAGGCTACAATGCGATGTGCCATGTGTGCCAGGTTGACTACTCATGTGCCTGTTGTTGCAGTCTGTGTGGCATCAATGGGATATAGAATGTGCAGGTAAAGGTAGCCAGTAGCATGGTCACATTGTGTTGGGTGAGGTTTTTGGGGTCCAATATCATGTGTTATGTGTTTCATGCACATAACTAGGTGGGTAGACATTACTGCCATCCACTGACATCTCTTCCCTCATGATTGTTGTAAATGTTAGACAACATGTATGTGCATGACAGCATGAGCTGAGTATGCATTTTGTATGAGTCAGTTGAGAGTCATGTGAGCAATGTGTATGGTGCCACAGAGGTTTCTTAACACATCTGTCCTTGCTAAACTGTTGCTTAGTTGCTTGGAAAGCATATCATGAGTCACTGTGCCCTTCAGGCCGCTACACACACCACATGCCAAATAGCTGTTGGCTACATGATGTACAGTCATGCATGGAAGTGATGGGACTGGATTGTCATGTAGGTTCTGTCAGCTCAGCCTGCAGAGACAAGGGCCTGTCACATGTATCTTCCAGTATGGGTCCTACTCTAGGCTGTGGTAGAATCACTGTGGCTATGCAACTTTGGCACCGTTCCCACTCCCTGCAACCCAGCTCTGGTTCCAAACCTGCCCAGAATGCCTTATTCCTTTGATTAGATTAGGAATGGGTAAAGAGGTAAGTCATTAATTTAGTCCATATGTGCACTTAGCATAATTGTCAATGTGTGACTTTGACTCATGGCAGGTCCCTTACTCTCACCGCCCTGTTGTCACCTTCTCATAAGTCATATGTGTCCTATACAGGCTTTTTGCGCAAATGACAGTCCCACAGTGCAGACAGTACTGTATGTTGATTCCTGGGCCATGATATGTGAGTCAGTAGCTTGGTCTTATAGCAGGAACTGTACAACGCATGCCTTTGTATGTTGGATGCCATTTCTGTAGGATGGACACATGTGTCCAAAGGACTATTCTGTGGTACAGGTCCATAGCACAGAACCACACCCCCTGAAGTGGCATGAGTCTGCATTTGTTATGGCATGTGTCCACACATGGACAGGGAAGACACTTTCTGTACCCACCATGCCAGTCCCTTCATTGTTAATCATGTGTAATGTTTGAGTTTGTACTCTGTACAGAGTATGAATGTGTTGGTCCATTCATGCATAAGGAGTTTACTCTTCAGAAGCTACATTGGTGGTATGTGTTTCATAGTGGCTCACATCACAGTCAGGTTGCTAGAGCATAGGCTACATGATGTCAGTATGCTTGCTTAGTCATTGAAGGGCCTGATCAGGGTAGGTTGTTCGTCTTCAGATAGAGAAATATATGTCTGTAGTTATGTCCTTGAAATTATTGGCTAGTATGTGTCACACATGGGGAGTATTGACACATAGGAGAATCCTAGCTTTGATGTTACGGACATGTATGTGAATCAACCCTTTGTGATGAAACGTGTGATCATGATCTCTTGATTTGTCTTTTGAATCCATGCGGGTCAACGCCCATCAAAAGAAGGGATTATGGAGAGCCATCGCCAAGAAGGTGTGGACCTTGGGGGTCACAGACGGCGGAGTGCATACCGCAGGTATAAGGTGGAATGACATGAGATGCTGGGCCCCAAAGATTGCTGAGGTCCAGCTTGGGATGTCCTCCCAATGTGGGTAGGGTTCCCATTGGATCATGACCCCCCAATGGCCCGCATTCTGGTGGTGGCCTATCTGGAGCTTGTTGAGTGTTTGAGGGCAGCACAGCAGCCACAGGGAGGTGAGTACAGGGCATATTACCGCCTGTCACATTGCCAAGTGAGTGAGTTAGGTTCTGACAGCTCCCCCTAGCAATTAGCTATGAGCCATGTTTCACACAGTGGATGAGTGATTGTTTGTGTAGACATGTCATGTGGTGCATACTGATGTGTCTTGCATATTGGCCCAGGGACCTAGAAAACAACAGGGTAGAATCCACAAACCACTTGCTCTGCAGAAACAACATATGGCTGGGTACATTGATCAAATAACTACTGTTTGTAATTGTAGTGTGGGTAATTTTTATGCAACAGACCACTACTCCTAAATGATACAGGCCAAAGGTAAGTAGGTGATGGATCACTGTCCTCGGTCATGTGTCTGGTTAAATGTGTATATAGGCATCTGCCACCCAGAAGCCACTTGTCCTCAGCATATGATGGGTGCTGGTGCCTCACTGGATCCTGTAATGTGAAAATGGCCAACATACATGTGACAGAGCTTACATTGTACTTTGGGTGCATCTATAGATCAGTACTTTCCCATGGTAAGTAGGGAAGGTCCATTGCCATGCTTTTTGTGCCATCACTATTGCCAACATTCCTTGTGCCTACATGTCAGCACATGTCCCTTTATTTTTAAAAAAACATATGTAAGCTGCTGTTTCATGTGTGGTCTACCTATGTTGATGGGATGATGTCTGTATTCCCTCACATATATGTGCATGGCAAACTGTGTGTGGAATAGAACATTTACAGTGGGGCTACATTTCATGTTGTGCCACATGTAGGAGTGTGTCACCATTGATTATTGGCTGACACATACCCTCACCGTCATAGCATGTCATTTGTCATGTACAACTGTAGTAGCAATGTGGGACTTTACAGGTAGGCCTAGAGTTCTGGGCCACAATGTGCATTTCTATGTCATTGATATAAAAACATGTAGCAAAGTACTGAGCACATGTGAAATAGGTAAGATTTGTCACCTGACTGTTTACCAGCTTCATGGAGTTACTCACAGTTATGTTGGAATCATTTGTGTTTGTAATCAAGGATTCATCCACAGACAGACATCTGGATCTGAATGACCATCATGGAGATAATGATGTAGCTTTCAATCAGGCAACATGTTGAGGGACTTCAACAAGTACTTTTAAATCTCTGGCCTCTCCAACATCCAAGGAACTAATGCTGTCTAATGATGCACTCAGAGTATGCCATTGTAAGGGGTGACAGACATTAGTGGTGATTTCCCTGGGGCATGCTGGTTCATTGTGTTGTGGATTTTAGGGACATCTCTCCCTGACATATTCCTCATGATGGCTACAGGGTCCATTTCCATGCCACATGTTTGACCTATCTGAGCAACATTAATACTTCCTCCATGACTCTATTTGGACAAATATCACTTGGTGAAGTGTGTAGATTGGAACTGCTTCTAGTGTGACATGAGTATTTCCATGTCATCTTCTCCAGAATATTGTACTTTTGTCATCAACATGGCAGGATTTCGGGAGCATCATTCTTATTGTTGGGTCATCATGCATGTGACAAATAGATGTATGCATGACCTTGTGTGGGGATCTGTGTAAATGCCTTTAGCACTGGCCGACTATTGTATGTCGAAAGGTAACTGAGGTCTGCTTCATGGGGCAAAGCTTTGAGTGTGATGGGGTCTCCTATTTGATGAATGGTTGTTGTGGTAGCACAACTTAAGCCATGCAATTGTAGTTATCTGAGATCCTGAATTTCCTGTGGACAACTGTTGACAACAGGTCATATAGCATGCATGCATGCATGTAGGATGGCACATTTATGGGCCACTTAGGTGGAGTTTGTTGCTCGGGCCTACTTGATATCATGGTAATGTTTGCTAATCAGAGCTGTTGTTCAAGTCTGATCATGGACATGTGATGACCCTATGTCTCTTCATATTTGCAGCATCAGCAACGGCAAGTGAAGCAGATGGGGCACAGCCGAGTGGGGAAGCCTCTAGCCACAGGATCTCGGGTAAAGACTTCACAGACACAGAGGGACCCAGTGGCCTGGAGAGTGAGGGTAGTGACATGGGAGAGACTGGAACATTCTCTTCATCATCGGATTCTTCCTCCAGTGGACACTCCCTTATGGTGGCATCCCCCTGTGGTGGCATACCCTTGTTCCATCTTTGTCCGTCACCCTGGTCTATCACAGCCCTCCCTGGTGTTTCCCCACCCAGTTGGCGGTGCCCATTCACCCAAAAGGGTGGTCGTCTCCTTTGACGCAGGCACCTCCGCCCCAAGCCCCTGTTACCACTGCTGCTCTCAGTGAGGAGGCTATTGTCCTCCTGAGAATGATCTCTGAGGGTCAGTCAGCCATGTGAAAACCATCCAGGGATTGGCAGCTCAAGTACAACAAACAAATTCCATCCTGGAAGGCATTCATGGTGCAGTGGCTGGCCTACAGAGATCTTTTCAGGCTCTTGCCTCCTCACTGGCAGCAGCCAGTCGCCCCACCACCTTCCTCTTCCCAATCCAAATCCCCCCTTCCCGTACCTACCCAAAGAACACAGACAGATCTGCATGCATCCACATCAACACATAAGAGTAGCACACACAAACACAAGTGCCACAAAACACACAGGCATGCAAGCAAACAATAGCTACCCACAGACACAACAGTCACCACTTCCCCAGACATCCCCAACATTCCCCAGCATTAAACACACCACCTCACAGGCACCACACTAACAGTCAGTGACATACCCACTACACCCAGCATACCCGCAGACACAACCCCACAGACCCCCGGGCATCCACCACAAGCACCATACCTGTAGACACCACAACAACAGACACACAGTCATCCCCACATCCACCATACCCGCAGTCACCACCCCAACAGACGCACGCATCAACTACTCCATGCCCCAGCACCTCTACCTCCCAGACCCCCAAGACACACAAACACAGTCCCTCGCCCAACTACCATACACCTACCAAACAGAAGCATACCTCCCAGAAGCACACACCCATAACATTCACAACAACACAGCAGACAACCACTCCCTTGACCTCCAAATCCCAACCCACTTCTGATGACCGTCCCCTTGTCCCTAAGAAATGTTTTCTGTTGGACCTTAACCTTTCCCCTGTTCTCTCCACCCCCACCCCAAACCCAGGAGGTCACCACCCACATCCCAGCCTCTCCCTTCCACCTCCAAGGCCTCCCCTGCCCCCAGCAAGCACCCATACCTCTCCCCCCAAGAAAAAGCCCACCCCTCCCAAAAAGCAAACCACGCCTCCCAAGCCTAAGTCTAAACCCCCTCCTAAATCTGCCCCCCCCCACCTGATGTGTCAGCTTGAGTTTTGTTTGTGCAGACATGGATTGTGTCCAATTCTGCTACCTTTGTTTGCAATTGACCATACATGTGTCTATTTAGCTGTGTACCTTGCAGCTACTCCATGTAGATGAATGTCCCATGCAGTTGTAGTTGTATGTGCTTTGTTGACATGCACTTCCACATTGAGCAGATAGGCATTTTGGGTCTAGTATTGTTTGTCCCAGAGTTACCTGAAGGTCCAGTTCCTGTGCAATAGTTGTTTTATGGGCAGTTGCAAGGTGATATGTGCCCCAGTGCAGCCTCCTTCCCTGAGTGCTCCTGCTGGCCCCATCCCTATTGTGCAGGTATATTTTTCATAGTGATTTTTGTATATTTGTCTCTCTGTCTATTGTGCATGCCATTGTCCTTCCATTGTGTTGAAATATGTGTGTGCATTGCAGGGCTGTTTCGTGGGAGTAGTAATTTGTGTTCCATGCCACATCCATACATATCTGTTTTGAATATGAGTACAGTCCATGGCATGTGAGGAATATGAGTGTGTGAGTTATTTTGCCTATGTGATGTTGGTGTGTTGTGTGAGACAATGTTGTGTAACCTTCACTGTCCCTGTCCCTGTCCCTGAGATTGGCAGACATGTGTTATTGTGTAGTGTTGTAGTGCAGTGTGAGTGACCTGCCCAAAGGGGGTGTATTGTGACTGTGAATGTGTCTTTCTTTATGTATGTTTCGGACTGTGTACACAATGACAAGGGTACTTGGTGCCTGTAGCAAGACCCACATATGATGTGGCTGACGGCACAACGATCTGTTGTTACAGTTAATGTCACAGGTAGGTGTATGTACTTATGGTAGGTTGTGTCCATGGCGGTGTGGATTTTGTGCTCTATCGATGAGCAACAACAGCATCAGGACGTGTGTGATGGGCTCCATGGCGACACTGGCCTTTGAGGCTGCCTGTAGGTGAGTTTCTCCCTTTATACTGTCCGTTTCTGCCTGCTGGGATGTGGTGGTTGCACTGCCATTGTCACATTGGCAGTGTTTAATCTCATAATGTGTCTGGCGGTAACACAGGCTCCACAGGCCTGTTTGGGCAGCCTTGTGATCGTGGCGATCAGTGCTGGCTGGTGGTGCCGGCGGGACCGCGGCTGTCTTTGCTCCATAGGCCGCACTGACTCGTAATACAGTAGTCCGACCGTCAACCCGACGTCGGTTTGACTGACGCTTACATGGTGATCAACAGACCGCCACACTCGTAATTAGGCCCACAGAAAAAAAAACACCTAGGAGAAGAAAACATAGAGGTTACCCTTGTGACATATTTGAGTGGTTTTAAAGTTGTCGACAGTCATTTGTAGACGTAAAGTACATGTCCTTAAATTATGCAGCTCATTAGATGTCCTGAGGTGTTTACCTTTTGGATTAAGGGATGAACATGGCATCTCACCAACATTCTAGCCAACACAGTGGAGAGTTAACAAGTATATATGACCATTCTAAAGGCCCAGCTGTGTACAGGCAACCACACAACTTAGCTGAATATTTCACATTAGTCATCATGTGACCTAAGCGAAGACATTGGTTCACCTGCAATTTCTAGACAGCTGAGTTGACTTCATACCTTGCAAAACTTTGGCAGAGTATGCAGAAATGTTTCTGAGTAGAGCATTGTCCATTGCTTACTCCATGTGAACAATACATCAGTTGTGATGTCAGACAAGTGAGAATGATCAAAATCCAATTTTTGTTATGTTTTGATTTGTTAAAACAAGGCCTCATGGCAGTTGATGTCATTTCAATATCCACTTGCCAACACTGTCAGAGTCACCAGATCCTCGGGGTCTGTGCACGTTCCCAACACGTCCACCACTGAACAGCTCCAAGTCTCTGATAGATAAATGACAGAGACTGAGAAAGTTCAAGAGGGGAAGAGGGGATTAGGAAGGGAACAGCTGGGAAGGAGACCTGTAGTAAGAAAAAGGTTAGAACACACAATATGAAAATTATATCTCCTGAAATCAATACTAGACTATGATTCTAAGCCTAGTCACTCTGAAAACATGAACAATCTAAGAGTTAAGTTTAAAATGACTAAGTTTCAAGGTGGCCGGATACCTGTAGGGGAATCAAGATGAATTAAATGAAAACTTTCTTATTCAAGTACTTTCCTTTACATGAGAATCAGAAAACTACATTTTAAACCAGTCATATAAATCTTGTTTTGAGAATGTATACTAGGACCATACAATATTGCATCTAGAAACTCTGGTCTTCTGTGTACTCTTAAAATGTTTCAACACAAATTGCACATATTGCAGATATATATATATATATGTACATATATATATATATATAGTAAACACCATAAAAGGATTGTGCACCATGAATAACACAATATGGATTCAGGAAACAAATCACATAACTTGTCAACTCGAATATTACATAATAAATATCTTAGAATAGTGGCATACAATAAACAACATGAGATAAACTCGAGGACAGAATCGTGCGTCTTACCAATTTGAGTGTTACCATGTAAAATACCAAGAAATGGTAGCACTCAATGAATATCAAAGTCAAATCATCATTAATCGAATCGCGCGTCTTGCAGATTCGTAAAACACGATGTAAATGTCAAGAAATAACAGCTCACAATAAATAACAAGATCAAAGTACAATGAAACGAATCGCGCTTCTTTTGCCGATCCTTCGGCCATCATGTAAATGTCAAGAAATGGTAGCGAGCAATGAACAGCAAAGTTAACTCCTCATGAAACGAGTTGCGCGTCTTGCCAATTCGTAAAACATCATGTAAATGTCAAGAAATAGTAGCGCGCAATGGACAACAATGTTTAAATACCATAAAACGAATCGCGCGTCTTGCCGATTCTTAAGCCACCATGCCAATGTCATGCCAATGTCAAGAAATGGTAGCACGCAATAAATAACAAAGTCAAACCTTTATGAAACAAATTGCGCATCTTGCCTATTTGTAAACTACCATATAAATGTCAAGGAATGGTAGCGCGCAAGTAATCTGTTACTCATTTAAGAATTAAACCAAGAATATTAAAATTCTCAATAACGGTGTCGGGACAGTCCAACCACCGTCTTCCCGCCTGGAACAATGATCACCAATGAAGGATGAAGGGCAGAAGACTGGAAGATCCAAATAGGCCGCCGGGACAGGAGCTCAGGAAGAAGCTGCTGCTCTGCACCGGGACCTCTGAATAGTGAGCACTGGGAGTTGGGCTGGCTCTCTTTTATAGAGTCTTGGCCCAGCCCAGAACCACGCCCAGGTATGTTGCAGGGAAAGTCTCCGTAAGGCCCTGGAAAGGGGCCACACCCTAACACACTCTGAAAACCTGCAGCAATGCATTGCAAAGGAACAGTAGTTCTAAGCATATTAAAAATAAGTTTTCAGGATTGGACTCTGCAATGCAAAAGGTTGAACCATAACAGATCAGCACAATGCATAAATTACTTTGTTTTGAGAGTGCTGGGTTTTTGCATTTTTGTCGCCAATAGAGCGCGTACTGCTCTGGTGCTGACAAACACTTACAAAATGGTTGGTGTAATATACCTGTTTACAAACTGCATATGGGATGGACCATCTAGTTACCAATCAACACATACAATGGGTCCTGAAATTAGATTTTTGCTGAGACTACACCTACAGACTCCATTATAACAAGTGGCATTTGATGGTAATTGATACATTTGATCTTATCTGCACCAACACACATTGACAATGATAAGACAATCCCTCTGCTACTTTTTGGATTGCATGTTAGGAAACTAGGCAGACAACACAAATGCAAAAGCTGGATTGGGGCAGATGGGACATTGAGCTTTGTTGACAGTTAGTAAGATGTAACTAATCAGAGTCATCTCCCCCAGGTATTCCAGCCAAGCCTTAAGGATGCAGGATGGCCAAGACCTTCTCTTCCATGAGAAACATCTGATTGGGTTGCTTGGAAGACCACCACTAGTCCTATTGTAGTCCATGTTTTGCTTGGAGGCCAGGGAACTCACCTTCCCCCTCAGGTCATTCCACCTTTTCCTAATTTCCTCCAATGTGTGCAAGGTGGTGCCTACTAAATTCACCCTTTCTACTATGCTGGTCCCCATTTCCCTTTTCTGACTAAAAGTGGTATTTTGGACTTGGATTTCAAACAAACGTGGCTCTGCTCTTATGATTTCATCCACCATGACTGTCAACTCAGACTCTGCCAATGGTTCTTTATATGTATTTCTATAAGCATTTTGACTCAAGGAAGCATTATTGTGTATTTTTTGTTACTATTTTGGATGAATTACGAGATAAATTTCTCAGTCAAAACATAATTAAAAGTAATTTAGAGGTTTTGTAAAAGCTTGGCTGTGAATTTATATTATTTAAAACTAGGAATATTTAGAGTTATAATTCTGAACTGTTATGGACGTCTTCAAATGGGGTTATTGTAATTAAACTTCTGAAACATGCATACGAGTATTTCTTTTGTTAGGGTTGTTATTCAAAATGTTTCTAAATGAGAGTAAGAACAAGTAGAGACTGTTTCGTAAAAATCAATTTAAAAAATCCTCTTCGTGAGGAATGTTTATCCAACTGTAATGACTAAGAATTCCTTAATAAGTAAATCCACAGACATTCTTTCCCTGACTCTCCAATCCGTGTGTTGTATTGTTACTTATTTCATGTTTAGCGTAATGTGTAATGACACAGTTTACTATGTGATGTATAAGCGTTCCAAGGTTGAGCATTCTGTGTTTGATAGTTGCTCAACCGAGGAATGAAGCAGGTGTTAGCACGCCTTGTCCTTAGTAAGTAAACTTACCAGGGGACGCGTAAAGGTCGATGAGTCTTTTGGATTGCATACAGTGTCCTGGTTATGCGGTAACCAGTGAAACCTCAATAACCCTTATAATCAACATGCAATGCCATAAAAACCTTATCTAACAAAAAAATACCATCACTCTCAAAAAGGTTAATCATTTTTTATTCCCTATTTGTTACAATTCTAATCAAAAACCTTTATTTCAACTTTATTGTTAATCAAACTTTATTAGCATCATGAGCAACAAATGACCAAGATTCATTAGTAAGCAATAATAAACATCAACCCTAGTTCAGAAAATCGAACATTGAATAATTCAGCTATGCAGGTCAGTCAGTCTGTAGTCACCATAAGTCACCCTTGTCAACCTGACTATCTCAAATTAGCATCAGCATGTGGGTCTTCATGCGAAAACAATTTAGTCAAAAATCATTCATTTGGAAAAAAATATCTAAGAGAGAAAAACATGTTAAAACAGCGTGGTTGGTACCTAGAAGAAAAAGTACACATTAGTCAGTCAACATTTTATAGCTACCTATCCAAGATAGATGAGCAACGGGTCAGTCTTCAACTCCAGGTCATCAGTCATCAGCAAGACTTGGGCTCACAGGGAGGAAGCCCAATATCAGCACTTCGGACAGCGTCTCCTGACGTCATCAACTTTTGCCTCTCCACTCTGATTTCCCTTCTTGTGTCATAACTTTTTTTTAGGGTCTCTCAGTCCGTTCCTCAATTTGCTCAATTTGCTAATTGGTCAACCTTAACTGGGGTCATGATTCTAACCTATAGTTTTTGTTTACCACTTGTTTGCATCGGTTCAAACATCAAGTTCCATTAATATGAATGGTCCTTCTGTCGATGAGAACATCATCCGGCCCTTCATGTAACTAAATTGTTGCCCACAGTCTCTTAGTCAGTGATTCCATTGTTCAAGTCCTGGGAAAGTACATTTAGCCTACTCTACACATAATTGTATCAATTTGTTCTGATCGTCTCCTGTCCGCTGGTACATTGCAGAAAATTCTAGCAGAGCTCATTTGAACTCTGTCCACTTCAAGGTCCTTTTCCCCAGTTTCAGTCCTCGGCAGCTAATCATGTCCCCACGTTTAAGCAAGCAAGGCCCAGCACCAACCAGGCCTCTAATTCGGCTAAGTTAAGGTCAAGAAGCATCACAAAACCTAGAATATATCAGCAAGTATGACATATTAATACATTATTCACATTATTTTAGTAGTGTTAACATACATGGTGACCACTCTCCTTGACCACATTTTACTCATTACACGTTATTTTCAATTATTAGTTTCATTTGTCATTATTTCTCATTAGTATGTATATGCAAATCATTAGAGTATTTTCATATTAGCATATCCGCTCCAACAGTCCCTCCTCTGATGACTAAATGTGTCATCACACCTTTCCCTTGTCAATCAATTACAAATTACTTTCAGTTACATTTTGATCTCTTCTGTTTATATTCTCTCTATAGATTCTTCTCCTGGGTTGTTCTTCCCTCCTCGGATTATGTTTTGCCCTTTTTAGTTGAATTTGTGCCATAGTTTACATGCCCCCCATAATCATAATATAGCAATGATCACAATTAATATTCCCTGGACGATTTTCCACAGTATCCCACCCCAAATTTGGCTAAAGCAATTGCCTACAGTAACAAATCCATTTCCAACCTTTTCCCAAACTCCTGGTTCCTTCAACTCCTTCAAATCCTTACTTGCATTAGTTAAATTAGCAAGCAAATCCTTTGCTTCTTTGTCACTTTCAGGTATATATGAACAACAGTTCATTAATCATTTTGCAGACTCCTCCGTCCTTCGCTAATATTATGTCTAAAGCAAGTCTACTTTGAAGCGTCAAAGCTCTATCCGCAGCTAATTCAGTGTTTAGTAAAAGTATAGCTCTTGTAAAATTGGTTAACATATTATCTACTATAGTTGACAGCTTTCGTATCTTATTTGCATTCAGTATAACTCCTACAGAAGGAATTACTGCTCCAAAAATATCCCCTACAATTGCAGAGGCTGTCTCTCTCCTTTGTCTCATTCGGTGTAACTCATTCATTTTGGGTATCTTTTTCAGATCATCTATTTGATAAATTTTAGGAAAAACTATTCCCAAGTAACATGTCCCATACTATCCCTTAGGAAGACGGTAATAAGCATTAAGTCCACAAATGTAATAAATTCCAGGAATCACAGGGTCTGCAGCATTCACCATAATTGTCCACTTACTCTGAAACAAAAGTAATTGCTTACATTCACTTTTTCCCACAAATAAAGTGTCAGTACGTGATTTTGGCCTATATATACAAAGCTTCCCTACATGTAGTGCATCTAAGGCTAATTTCCCTTGTGTTTTAATGGCAGTCTAGGCATAATCATTCTTGTAAGTTCTCTTCTCTAACCCTTTATCTAGTTTTTCTTTTAGTGTTTTTCTCCTGTCGTCTGTATGCCAAATAAAGCTCTTTTCCATAGGTGTTAATAAGCAAGTCAAATTGTTACGATGCGCATACGCTGTGCCAAAGGTCAGTATAGGGTCAAAGAATCCTCTAACTAATACTATATCATGATCTTTAGCTATCTTACTCAAATATCTAATCATAGGAACAAAAGAAAACACCACGTCATAGTTAGAATAAAAATACTGAATATATTCTTGGTTACAGAATCGAGTTAGTAGCAAACTACAAGTTATACCGTAAGTCAGAGGTAGACTATGGTAAGTAACCCCTTCTTCCACAGAGGAAGGTATTTGCGTACACACCAGACAATCCCTTGCATTCATTGTTTCTACATACTCACTCAATAGAAGACAGCTCTCTCCTTGTGTTAGTATAATCATGCAAATATTGCTCTTCTAATTTGAACTTCTCTATAGCTGTTAGTGTAGTAGTCTCAAGAACAGATGTAACCTTAGCTTCTCTCACCTCATGGATTTACATTCCCAAAATCATTATTATAAACAATATTCCACACACTATTGCCATTCCCACACTCAAATATCTACATCTAATGTGCCTAATGTTGTTATCTAGCCCAGCCATAATCTGTAAAGAATCAGAAAGCAGAATTTGACTCTTAATTAATATGCAACACGAAGAAAAAAAATATATATATATACTTTTTTTTTTTCTTTTACTTCACACAACAAGACCCTTTTACTTCCTTGTCAAAATCGGTTAGCAGCTGGTCATCTCTGGGATTTTAAGTGTCATATCAGGCTATCAGTGTCTTTTCTGGTAATCAATAATCTCAGTTTCTTCTCTTTTTGCTCAATGACTCAGTCTATTGGTTTTCTCCTTCAGGTTGCATCAAAATACTGATTTGGGACTTCTCTATCCAAACAAAAAGACATAAACTTGTTTTGCCAATCACTTGTTGCAGCATATGCCAACTCTGGTCCTGCGTATTTTTGACTTGCCACTCTCTTCCTTTTCAACCTCTTTTCTCCTGGTAATTCTCCATCACTCAATTCATCTTTCTTTGTGGTGTCTAATTCTTCCTCTATTGTCTCATATATTACCAAGTCCTTTTTCTTGCCTATTTGAGATTCAGGCCCGTGATCTCCTTTTCTTACTCCTTCTGTCAACAATCTCTTCAAGATCAGACTTTTCTTCTTCACCTTGTCTGAAGTGCCTTTTCTTGATGGACCTGCGACGGGTTCTGGAGGAGTCAGATCCTTTTGGCTTTGACCTGTCTCAACTATTTCCCCCTCAGGCTCTGTCACTAGGTCTCCTTGTGTTTCAGCACTTCTTGTTTTTGTGAGAACCTCTCCTGTGCATGGATCTCTTGTCTCTTCTGCTGCATTGATTTCTCATTCTTCCTCCTGGTTTTTCACACCCTCGTCTATTACTGGGGTGATTGCTCCTTCTTCCACCAAATCTGTGTCCACTTCCGGCTCCACCTGCTCCGGTTCTGGTTCAGGTAGAACTATACGTTTTGCAGCTGCTGGCGTTCTCTGCAATACTTCGTCATGATCCTGGGGACTCACCACTTTCTTTGTATGGCTCGCATGTATCCAGTTAGGCAAACCTGCACACTTCACAGCTGCTGTAGTTGTCAGCACCACTTGATATGGACCTCTCCAACATGGCTCTAGGCTAGTCTTTCCAAAATGCTTTTTGATCACGATCCAATCTTCCACTCTTAGATTGTGGCCTGGGTCATGGATAGGTGGCAGGGGAACGGCTTGTACCTGCTGAGAAAAAGATCGTACCACATCAGCTAGACTCTTGCAGTAGTTCAACACCATATCATCTGTAATATTGACAAGAGCATTTGCTGGTATTGCTGGCTATCTCATTGCTCTCCCCATAAGAAGCTCATGTGGGGACAATCCTGTCTTCCTGTCATGTATATTTCTCATTGACATCAACACTAGTGGGAATGCATCCAGCCATTTCGGATTTGTGGCAGCGCACATTTTGGCAATTCTCGATTTCAGGGTACCATTCATTTGCTCTACGAGTCCTGACACCTCTGGACGATAGCTGCAGTGGAGTTTCTGTTCAAGGTTTAGTGCTGCACATAAGAGCTTAATCACTTCGTTATTGAAGTGCGTTCCCCTATCTGATTCTAAAGAGATCAGAAATCTGAACCTTGGTATCAGTTCTCTAAGGAGTAACTTTGCAACTGTGAGACTATAATTTCTGCGTGTTGGGTATGCTTCAATCCAATGACCAAACACACACACAATCACCAACACATACTTCAGTCCACCACATGCAGGCATCTCAATTAAATCCAATTGCATTCTGCTGAATGGTCCTCCCGCTCTTTCAATGTGGCTCAGATTTACCACTGTTCCTTTTCCCACATTTAGTTGCTGACAGATCACACGTCTGTGACATACTGCTTCAGCTGCTTGCCTAAATTTCGGATTGAACCAATCAACCTTGAACAGCCTAATCATGGCATCACTTCCAATGTGTGCCTGACCATGGTAATACCGAGCCATCTAAGTCAACAGACAATTCAGCAATACCATCTGACCCTCCTCAGATATCCAGGTTTCATCTGGTCTTTGTACACATTTCAGCTTTGCCCACAGCTTTTTCTCTTCCTTGTCTGCATTTTCTTGTAATGTTTTCAATTCTTCTAGAGTATCGATTGTTTCTAATGCAAAACTTGTACAACTGGTCTCTTCTTCTGGCATCAATTCCCACTTGTCTTTGACTGATATACAGTTCAGGGCGCAAAACCTTGCAACCTGATCTGCATACCCATTTCCCAAGGAAATGTAATCTGGCGTTTTTTGATGTGCACTGCATTGTACTACAGCAATCTCTTCAGGTAATTGAATTGCATACAGTAATTCTTTTATCCTGTCACCATTTCGCACTGGGGTTCCACTTGAGGTCATAAAACCTCTTTGCGACCACAATTGACCAAAATCATGAACAATTCCAATTCCATACTATCAGTGTATATTGTCACTCGTAGCTTGGTAGAAACATAACAAGCTCTAGTAAGAGCTACCAGTTCTGCCACTTGTGCTGAATATACACCAGGAAGCCAAGATGCTTCTAGGGTTCCTGTGATAGTACATACAGCATGTCCTGCTCTCAAGGTGCCCGTTTCATCTCTAAAGCATGAACCATCAACAAAGACAATTTGATCATTTTCTTCTAATCGAGTATCTCTGATATCAGGTCTAGGCTTTGTACTCAATTCCGTCACTTCAAGACAATCATGTTCTATGTCCTCCTCCTTTTCAATTTCAACAGTATCACTTGGCAATAACGTTGCTGGATTCAACACTGTACATCTTTTTAAAGTTACATTTGGAGCTCCCAATCTGCTTGTCTCATACCTTGTCAGTCTGGCCCCCTGTCAAATGTTGTGTTTTCGTTCTTGTCAGTAAGATTGCAACAGAATGTGGTACCATTACCGTCACTGGGTATCCAATGACCACCCCTTCACATTGGGAAAGACTTTGACCAACTGCGGTTACTGCTTGCAGACAACCTTATAAAGCTGCTGCAACCGGGTCCAAGGTAGCTGAAATATAGGCTACTGGGCGATAAGCACCTCCATGGACCTGTGTCAAAACAGACAAAGAACAAGCATCACGTTCATGACAAAACAATGTGAAAGGCTTTATGTAATCAGGCATTCCCAATGCTGGAGCTCTGCACAAACTCTCTCTCAATTCAGTGAAAGCCCTCATTTGGTCCTCATCTAGACTAAGGGGGTCTGTAACTCCTTTGTGTGTCGACTGCTGTAGGGGTTTTGCAATCTCAGCAAAATTCGGAATCCATTGTCTACAGTACCCTACCATTCCCAAAAACATGCACACATCTTTCTGGGAAGTCAGGGGATTTCTCTGCAAAATCATTGTAATCCTCTCTCGGGAAATTCTTCTCAGCCCTTTCTCAATCTGATGACCCAAATATTTGACAGACTTCTGGCACTACTGCAACTTCGCAGGTGAGACCTTGTGTCCAAAGTCTCCCAAATGATTTAACAGGGCAATCGAGTCGTGCTTACACTCCTCCCATGTTCTGGAGGCAATCAATATGCATAAGAGTCAATTGGCAGGGTAATTCCAATGACTTTAAATTCTTCTTCAAAATCTGATTGACCAGGGATGGTGACTCTGTATACCTTTGTGGGAGCCTGCACCAACTATGGACTTTATCTAGGAATTTGAAACTGAAAAGAAACTGACTATCCTCATGAAGTGGCACTGAAAAGAAAGCTTGTGACAAATCAACCACTGTGAACTACTCAGCCTCACAAGGAATCTGAAACAGTATCACTGCTGGATTGGGCACAATCGGACAACACTTAACCACCATTTCATTCACTTTTCGCAAGTCCTGCACAACCCGTACTTTCCCACAAGGTTTTTTCAATCCCATTATCGGTGAATTACATGGGCTACTCAACACTTCCTTTAAGACTACCTGCTTCAGGAAATCTCCAATTATCTGCGGCACTTTCATCATCACATACTGTACCATGTTATACTGTGGAAGTTTTGGGAACTCAACATTCGGCTTTAAAGTGATTTTAATGGGTTCCACTCCTTTGACTAATCCCATTTCCTTTCCTGTCATATCCCAAACTTTACTGTTCCCTGCAAGTCTGCATGCAACTCCTTCAGTGTGAACATTGGGAAAATTTCAATCAATGGGTACTCCTCGTAAGCATTATTAAGTACCATGGCTGACGCCTGTTCTTCCTCATCATCACTATTTGTCTGGACCTCTATTCCTGCATCTATGCAATTTATGGAGCATTTAGACTTGCATAACAAATCTCTGCCTAACAAAGACACAGGACTTGAGTCACACACCACAAATCGATGCATTCCCAAATAATTTCCAGTTTCAACCTGCACTGGTTCTGTGATAGGGTTCGTTAACTGCCTATTCTCCACTCCCACGAGTCCTGCCAGAAAGAGGTAAATTTGGTACTTCCACACTCCTCCCTGTGGAGCGCGTAGCCTCAGTGTCAACCAGGAACGAGACCTTATGTCCCATTACTTTTCCCTTCACAAAAGGCCCTCTCTGATCTACTTCTACAGACGCAGCAAGCATGCAAGCTCCTTCAACTGAACTGTCACTCATCCATTCATTGTTTATTTCATCCTCACTGTGAAATGGGAACTGGTGTACTGTATTGTTACTGTTGTCTGATCTCTGACCTGTGACCTGTTGAGTAAGAATAACTTGTCGCTGCTCCATCGGTGCTTGGGGTATGTGCATTTGCTGTCTAGGCACCATAGGAATCTGCTGCTGTACTGGTGTTAAAGAAGTAAATTGTGCTCAAGGCACCTGCAAATGTTGTACAGGCAAGAAATTCTGACTTTGATTTTGAGCATTCGGCACTATGCCCTTCATTCTTGGGACTCTTACAGTTTGAACTGCACCAACATCGCCTTGCTGAACAATTCCTTCCTGCACCATCAATGGGCACTCCTGCTTCCAATGTCCCACGTTTCCGCACAAATGACATGGCAACATCTTTTTCATACCCTGCATGTCATTCTGAACAACCACAGTGCTTAGATCTGGACCAGGCATTATATACATCCCACGTCCTCTACTCCTCACTTGAGGTTGAAACGCGATGGCTCTCTGTTGCGGTGGCATTGGCGGCACTAAAGCTCCTTGTACTCCTGATTGTGCAGCTCTAATCTGCATCACCGTTGCTTTTTTCCTTCAACTTCTTTTGTTTCAATTCAATCTCATCACTACAATATTAAGCATACTGCAACACCTCATCAATCGGCTTTGCCTGCCAGCAAATCAAGTGATTCTTAATCATCTGCCCTACTTCAGGCCTCAATCCTTCAACAAATCTAAACACAAAATGCAGCATGTCTTTCGGTTCGACCACTCCTTTGCCACTGTACTCTTTGAAAGCCTTTAAAAACCTTTCATAATAGGTATGTATTGACTCTTTAGTTTCCTGGACTGTCCTGTCAATTCTCTGCCAATCAATGTTTTTCAGAGAAATTCTAGTTTTCAGAAATTCAATCACCTTATAATAATTTTTCATTACCTCAGGTGACAGTGCACCTATTACCTTGTTCCTTTCAGGTTCACTCATTGGCCAATCTACTGCCCTCTTACATTCGACCCATAAGTCAGATGGCACAACTATCTTTAGTAAGGTATTCAAGTCCTCCCACAAACATTTAGAGACTTTCACGAACCTCTCAGTCTGTTGATACCATTCAACTGGCTTCTACCTCAACCTGGGATAATCATTTGTAAAGGACAATATGTCACTTCGGTGCCACAGGACATGAACAAATTGACCCCCTGGAATCTCTCTAATGGGAAGCATTTTAACCGAGTCCCCTTTCTCCTCTCCCTCTGTTTCTCCTTCTGAATCTCGTTTTCATTTCTCTTTTTTCCTTGCCCATTTGCCTTCCCACTTTTCTAATGCTCCCCAAATTTGAGCATTGTGCAGCAAGTCCTTCAAATGTGCTTTCATTCGTGCTGATCTCATGTGTTTGAAATCTTTTGCCTCAAAATCTAATCTGTAACTTTGTCTCAAACGTTTCATTGTTTTAATATCAGGCTTCTCCGCTACGTCTGCTAATTTCTGGTGTATTTTCCCTACTTCTTTTGTAATCCTTGGACTCAAATGCCTCAGCTCTTCTTCAGTGTAGGATTCTAACCTGTTCAATCCCATTGTTCCCTCGACTAATTCATTTGCTTCAATGTTTAGTCCCACTCAGTTCAATTGATCTTCCCCTTTTGATGCTCCTTGCAAAGAATATAGACTATCCAGCCAACTGGTTAACTGCTGAGCTGTTAACCCTTGTAATAAGATTTTACTCACATTCGGGACTGGCAACTGCTGTACCCCTGTACCCGAGGCTTGTGGAGTCAGAAGTCTCAAGCTCTGATTTGTATTAGAGACAATTGTCGCATTTGGCAATGTCACAAGAGGACTAAAACCTGTAAGAGATCTGAGCTCACCCACACAAGGTCCTGTAGATGATGTTGAGTGCATCAAATCTTCCACTCCCCTTCTCACTAAACTTTATGACATCTCAGTCTGTTCCCCTGCTTCTGTCTTTTTCTGTGCATAAAGAGGTACTGCTGGACCAACAGTGATCGATAACGATATTGCATCTGGAGCTGCCCTAGCACCTGAACTCTGGGTGAGTGGTACTCTCATTACCTGGTTCATAACTGCTGCGAGATCCGCCAAAGTCCCTATCAACGGATTAAACTTCAACATACCCTGTATCTGTGCTGGTGGCAATAACATTGGAATCGGATAAGTCTGGACCAACATTGGTTGCGGAAGCACCTGCTCCCTCGGCACTATGATATTTGAAACAGTATCAAGAACTGGCACATCTGGATAAACCCTTGGTACCGAAGGTGTATGTACCTGCGCCTGAGCTGTCGCACTCGTTCCTGCGACTGGTGTACCGTGTACTGCCCCTGATGACTATCCTACTTCTGCTTGTATAGCTCCTACAGCTCCCTGGGATGTTCCAGGAGTAGCAGGAGGGGCTGTAGCACTAGTCCCTGGACCCCCTGCATAGGTTGTCATAGGTGGAGGTCTATCTCTCAGCAACTGTGTAATGAGATCCTCAACATCAGAATCATCTTCGTCCACATAAGACTTCTTTCTTTTCTTTTTGTCCTCACTCTCTTCTTCCTTGGCATTATCCCCTTTATCTGAATCATTACCTTCTGTAATTGCTTGGAACATCCTAATCTCTTTCATAGTTGCCATTCTCCATCTCTTTTACTCCCAATCCCACCTAGCTTCTGCTAGTGACTTTTCTATCTTCTTCACCCTTCTGTTGAACTTTAGCTCTTGCTACTGTCTGGCCGCTAGCTCCAAAACCGCTAAAGCCTCAAATTGTGCTGGTCTCGGTAACTGCCTCATGTCATACAATGATAATCGCAACTGGTCCAAAATTCTCAAATTGAACGTCCCATGCTCTGGAAAAGCTAATGTCCCTTGATTCTTAGTCAATGCACTCCATTGCTTCAACCAAAGACACAAAGCTATGCCCTTTTCTGTCATCACAAGATGCGCCGGACTATCCTCCGGTGGGGTTGGTTCCCCCAAGGACGCCTTAATGTATGAATCACCCTTCATTGCACTCTTAAATGCCTTGAAAAACTTAATTTTGCCTGTTTTGTGTACTACAAATTCAATAAATGAAATGACTTTTACTCCCAAGATTCCCTTCACCTGTTTTCTCAACCAATTGTCTCTCATGGACGGCTGCCAATCCGGTCGCGGCTCTTCACACTAACCGACCTATTCCAGCGCGGCACACACTGATGTCACAGTAACTCACAGCGGCTGACAAAGTCTTGCAGGTTGTCCTCCTTGACTCAATTCCACTCAACTAATGCAATTTTATTGCAAGCGTCTTCACCAAATAATAACTAAAACAAACCTGCTGGTTCACTACAGGAGGGGACACAGTCGCTTCAGGGACCTATCGGATTTTCACTAATGACACTTTCTAGCTCCTTAGCTATTCCTCTTTCCCAGTCCCCCACATTCGCAAGTAAAATTTGACCTGCAAACTTTACTCTCAACTGACCTCTGGGTCTGTCCTGGTGCACATAGAACTCACCAAATCTCAGTTGAAGCTTCTTCTATTCATCTAGCATTCACTCTGACTTGTTGACCACTCCCGATCAACCTATTAAACCAGACAGATTACAACATATACCCTAGTGTCTCCTACACTTGTCAATATACTTTGGAGTACGCACACTCCTACTAACCCTTTAACTGGAGTACACAGACTTCCTGCTTACCTCACATACATCACAATTCACCTGCGATTTTGCTTAAGCCTGTGCAAGCACAATCTACTTCTCTCATACTATCTCAAAACACGCCAGGAACATATTCAATCTTACCAACAGGATCCAGGATCTGGGAAAGTCATTTCTGGGTCTAAGTGGACATCATCTTTGCTACCATTGACATTTCAGAAAAACAAAATTCAAACCTCATAAAATACAAACAAATAAACCTAACTTAAACTACTACCATAACCACTAGTCACCACTCAACTAGTTCCCTAAGGAAACTAACCATCAGGCTGCTACCAAAAACTGCTAGCGCGCCTTGTCCTTAGTAAGTAAACTTACAAGAGGACGCGTATAGGTCGATGAATCTTTTGGAACGCATATAGTATCCTAGTTAAGCGGTAACCAATGAAACCTCAATAACCATTATAATCAACATGCAATGCCATTAAAACCTTATCTAACAAAAAAATACCATCACTCTCAAAAAGGTTAATCTTTTTTTATTCCCTATTTGTTACAAGTCTAATCAAAAACCTTCATTTCGACTTTATTGTTAATCAAACTTTATCAGCATCATGAGCAACAAATGACCAAGATTCATTAGTAAGCAATAATAAACATCAACCCTAGTTCAGCAAATCGAACATTGAATAATTCAGCTATGCAGGTCAGTCAGTCTGTAGTCACCATAAGCCGCCCTTGTCAACCTGCCAATCTCAAATTAGCATCAGCATGTGGGTCTTCATGTGAAAACAATTAAGTCAGAAATCATTAATTTGGAAAAATCTATCTACGAGAGAAAAACATGTTAAAACAGCGCAGTTGGTACCTAGAAGAAAAAGTACACATTAGTCAGTCAACATTTTATAGCTATCTATCCAAGATAGATCAGCAACAAGTCAGTCTTCGTCTCCAGGTCATCAGTCATCAGCAAGACTTGGGCTCACAGGGAGCAAGCCCAAATATCAGCACTTCGGACAGCGTCTCCTGACGTTATCAACGTTTGCCTCTCCACACTGATTTCCCTTGTTGTGTCATGACTTTTTATTAGGACCTCTCAGTCCGTCCCACAATTTGCTAATTGGTCAACCTTATCTGGGGTCATGATTCTAACCTATAGTCTTTGTTTACCACTTGTTTGCGTTGGTTCAAGCATCAAGTTCCATTAATATGATTGGTCCTTCTCTTGATGAGAACATCATCCGGCCCTTCAGGTAACAAAATTGTTGCCACAGTCTCTTAGTCAGTGGTTCCATTGTTCGAGTCCTGGGAAAGTACATTTAGCCTACTCTACACATAATTGTATCAATTTGTTCTGATCGTCTCCTGTCCGCTGGTACATTGCAGAAAATTCTAGCAGAGCTCATTTGAACTCTGTACAGTTCAAGGTCCTTTTCTCCAGTTCCAGTCCTTGGCAGCTCATCGAGTCTCCACGTTTAAGCAAGCAAGGCCCAGCGCCGACCAGGCCTCTAATTCGGCTAAATTAAGGATAAGAAGGATTATAAAGCATAGAATATATCAGCAATTGTGACATATTAATAAATTTTTCATATTATTTTAGTAATGTTAACATACATGGTGACCACTCCCCGTGGGCACATTTTACTCATTACACGTTATTTTCAATTATTAGTTTCATTTGTCATTATTTCTCATTAGTATGTATACGCAGATCATTAGAATATGCTCATATTAGTATATTCGCTCCAACACAGGCCTGTTTCCTTGTACTGAAACTTATGAAATGAAGAAATTAAATCATTGCATGTCTTCTGCAATATTCCTTATTGTGGTAAGAGGATACTCCACAACAATTTGGTGACAAGTTTTAAAGGACCCTTGCATTCTTTCATAAAGCGACTAAAGCAAATAATATTGGACATGCATTCCTTTCTGCATATTTCGTGGAAGAGATCACGGAAACATTAACTGTGATTTAAGGCAAGGAATTAGCAAGGAAGAGCAGCACACAGAAATGCAAGTTGAATTTTACTTGAAATCTGTAACGTTCTTGTCTACTTACAATACCGAAGATGACGCGAGATGGATTGTGTGAGATTGAAGGATTAATTCCCGTGCACTTTAGCACATTAATGGCTCGCGCATCCATTCTTGCTCACCAACACAATTAGCCTGGCTCGTGCAGTCTTCCTGGGAGGAGTGAATTGTGGGTAATAGAAACTTCATATGCACGTACATTGCCATGACTGCCTTCATATCTTATGTACCTCCTATATTGGCAAAAATTCTGGAGAAGCACGTGAACCTGCAATTGACCAGGCATCTTGAGAGCCACGATCATTTACATCCTTCTCAAATGGGTTTCAGAACCCATCACAGTACAGAATCAGCACTCCTTACTGTAACTGAATCTGCTCGGCAACTTCTAGATCAAGGTGGTCATGCTGCTATTATCCTCCTTGATCTTAGTGCAGCATTTGACACTGTCGATCATACTCTTCTCCTTGATAGACTTTCCAAGATAGGGTTAGGTGGTCCAGCCCTTGCCTGGCTGTCCTCCTTCCTCACGGGAAGATACTTTCAAGTTTTGGATCGCTCTTTTTTGTCTGATGTCAGGTCTCTATCTTGTGGAGTCCCGCAGGGTTCATCTTTAAGCCCCACCTTGTTTAACATCTGTCTGTCATCCTTGGCCACAGTAGTCGCTCCTTATAACCTCTCTATGGTCACTTATGCTGAAGACACGCAATTGGTGGTTTCCCTCTCTAGTAGTAGGGACTCCCCCTCTGCCAACCTGGCCGACTGCATGAAAGATATTGGGGACTGGATGACCCTGTCAAAACTGAAATTTAATGACAGCAAATCAGAGGTAATGATTATAGGTAATGGCGCCCCTACCGCCCCTCTGGCTATGTACTCTGAGGCTTTTAACAGCCTGCCTCCTCCAATAACACAAGTAAAAAGCCTCGGCTTTCTGCTTGACCCACGCTTAACTATGGAGCCACAAGCTAAAAGAATCTCCTCGATCTGCTTCGGCTTACTTAGAAGTGTCAGGAAGATTCTTGGACTTCTGCCATTCGCTGCCAGAAGAATTCTTGTACAAGCCCTAGTTCTCTCCCGCCTGGACTACGGGAACTCTCTATATCTTAGTTCTCCAGATTATGTAATAAAGAGGCTGCAGGTTACGCAGAACGCGGCAGCTAGACTTCTCATGAATACCCCAAGGCATCTTTCCGCTAATCCAGCACTTGCAGCTCTTCATTGGCTCCTGATTAAGCAGCGCATTCAGTTTAAAGCTCTGTGTCTTGTTCACAGAGCCTTACACAATAAGGGTCCCCTTTCCCTTAGAAAACGGATCTTTCTTTACTTGCCCGTTATACCTCTTAGATCTCGTTCTTCTCGACAGGTTTACATCCCTTCGGTCAAGAGATCATGGGGAGGTAATTCGTTCTCCATCAGGGCTGCTCAGCTCTGGAATGCCCTGCCCTTTGAATGCCGTCAGGAATCCTCTGAATTTCTCTTTAGGAGGAAGTTGAAAAACATTCTCTTTCCCAGTTAATCTGCTTCCCCTGGCTCTTCCGACATTCATGATGTACTTTAGCACTGGGATGCCCCCGGGTAGCCATGTGCTCTACAAATCTATAAACTAAACTAAACTAAACTTCTACACCAGTAAAGATTCGCTGAGGAAGATTTGCAGCTCAATCCATTATTGTGTGTCTTTACCGCATGTGCTGCCATCGGAGTTTGGGGAGCAGTGAATATAAATATTTTTCTTTTCTTTACGTATTGAGGAAGGAAGAATTGAAGACATAAGTTGGTCCTGGGCAATTTCACACAGGAAACAGGTGAGGACCAACATATATATATATATATATATATATATATATATATATATATATATATATATATATATATATATATATATATATATATATAAATGTGACTTTATTCAAGCCTTATTATCAATCAGCATGGCAAGACAGAATTTTACTATTAGTCCTCCACCTGCATTGTGGGTCTCGGAGACGGAGCCCTCAATGAAATGGGTGGAGTCTAAGGACTATTTTATAAATTATATTAGTGCCATTGATGAAGACGGAAAAAAGTCAGTAGAACAGAAAAAATAATTCTCCTACATTCTTTAGGACCAGTAGGTCCAAAAACGTATAACTGAATGCCACAAACATCACTTGGTGGGGATGGGAAAGTTTTTTTCAGCAGTGCTACAAGATTTAGATAAATATTTTGCGCCTAAAGTGTGTATTGGCATTACCAGGTATACATTTTTCGGAGCAAAAAAAATAAAGGGAAATCTGTTGATGATTATATAGCAGACTTAAAGAAATTGGCCATTGACTGTAAGTTTGGTGTGTTACATGGTAATCTCTTTAGAGATCAACTTGTCATGCATGCTAATAACTCAGCCCTACAGGAGCGGTTATGGCTAAATGGTGACTCTCCACTTGAGGAGGTAGTAGCTATAGTATGTAAGACACAAATTTCAGGGAGATGTGCAACAGAACTGAAACAACCTGACAACGAAGGAGAATGTATTTGCAAAGTAACTAACCGTAGACAAGAGAAAGAGCAAAAAATTCATTACATAGGGCAAGCAGGAAGTAAATAGAGGCGATGTTACCGCTGTGACAGTAAATAGCACTTAGCATTTTCTAAAACTTGCCCAGCATTGAAATAAAAATGTAGTAATTGTGGCATATTTGGCCGCTTTAGGAAGTTGTGCAAAAAGAAAAAAAACAGCGTAAAATGCATTTATGAACAGAAAAGTCACAGTGATAGTGATACGGAGGTTGATATTGGAAATTTGAATATTGACAAGAATCTACAGGATAAATGTGTACTGAACATTGAAGTACTTGTGGTGGATGAAGAAAGGTCAGTACAAGTTGAGATGGGAAGGAAATTTCTTAAGATTTTCAGCAAACAACTAGGAAAATTAAATGGTTTTGAGCATGACATTGTACTAAAGGGACATGCTCAGCCGAAAGTACATAAGTTGGGACCAGTACCTATAATGGTGAGAGATGAAGGGCCAGATGTAGTAAAGGTTTTTCCCCATTCTGTCTATGGGAAAAAGTGTTCGTACATATGGCTCGAAGTGTCTACTGAATTGGAAAAATTGGTACAAATGGATGTTATAGAGCTGATAGAAAGCTCTGAATGAATCTCACCTGAGGTTATTGCACAACGTAGCAACTGTAAATCCTTCCTTGTCTGAATTTGCGACATTTAAATAATAACTTTGTTGTTGATTTGCTTCCCATTACCAAAAATCACAGAAATGGTATCATGCTTGAAAGTTGCTACGTGGTTCTTAACTATAGATCTATCTGCAGCTTATCACCAAAGTATACTTACGCCCCAGTCTAAGAAACTCTCAGCCTTCATCACTCATATTGGCTGTTTCTAGTTTAAAAGGTTGCCATTTGATTTAGCATCAGCCAGAGCTGTTTTTTAACCTTTGATGCTCAAGTTTGTTTGAAAAGGAAAAAGGACAGTATTTTAGTGTTTGGAGAAAACAATGTACGACATGATGAAAAGTTACAATGTGTATTGAGAATGTTAAAAGACAAGGGTTTGACTGTTGAGCTGAGTAAGTGCAAGTTTGCAGAAAGAAATGTTACTTATTTGGGACACGTCATCAGTGGTGAAGGGGTAAAGTCTAAGACGTTATTAATTAGGTCAATCACGGATGCTCCTGCTCCCTCTAACAAGGATGAAGTGAGATAGTGTTTTGGAATGGCAGAGTTTTGCACTAAATTGATTACGAATTTTGCTGATAAAGTTTACAATATAAGGCTACTTATTAATAAAAAAGTAAAGTTTTAGTGGAACTCTCTGTGTGAAGCAGAATTCAATGTCATCAAGGAATATTTGTGTAAAGTAACCAACTTAAGCAGTTTTAATCCTCAACTAGACTGTTTACTAACTACTGATGGAAGTAAAACACGGTTAGGAGCTGTACTGTCACAAAAAGATACCAGGGGGAAATATAACATAATTTTGTTTGTATCAAGATCCTTAACGTCTACGGAGGAGAAATATCCCATTATAGAAAGAGAGGTGATTGTGAGTGCATGGGGTTAAGAACATTTTCGCTCCTTTGTGTGGAGTAAAATGGTTAATTTTCAGTGCGATTATGAAACTTTGATTAAATTACTCTCTTCAGAGGGAAGTGAGGTGGCATCTGCCAGGATGTTGAGATTGTCCATGAGAATTGAAGATTTACCGGATGGTGTATGTTCCAGGAAAGTATAATGGAATGGCACAATATTTATCCAGAATGCAGTGTCATTAGAAGAGTGTAAGGAGGATCCTTGGAATGATTTCAAGGTTGCACTTATTCATGTCTCGAGTAAACCTGCTGTAAAAAAAGAATTGTGGGAGAAAGAACAAAAGGAGGATTTGGAACTGCAAACAATCTTAAGATACATGTTGGAGGGAAGGGTGGCCCAAGAAGGACTCGTTGTCAGAGGGGTGAAGACATTTCAGGGTAGTTAAGTCAGAATTATCCATTGACAATGATTTGGTTTTGAGGGGAAGTAAGATTGTTCCTCCCAGTGCATTACGTGAAATGATCATAGAATTACATCCTGGGGGCCATTTTGGAGTAGTGAGAACCAAGTCACTGGTTAAAGAGCACTTATGGTGGCCAGGGTGGACAAGGCAGTGGAAAGGGTTGTTAGGGCTTGCAATATTTGTGTGCATGCAAAACCTTACACACTTTAAGATCACCTATGGATCAGAAATTAGTCCAAAACTACCATGGGAATGTGTAGCTGTAGATTTAGTGGGTCCTATTGGAGAGCAGCAAGAGTATGTAATTGTATTGATGGATCTTTTTTTGAAGTGGCCAGTTGTAGACAAAGTAGGAAGAGCTGATACTGCATCGGTATTAAAGTTTTTAGACAAAACATTTTGCTCTGAAGGAATCCCGGCATTGCTTCTGAGTAACAATGGTGCACAGTTCATTTCAAAGACTGCTAAGACATACTTCTAAAGAGTAGATTTAACACATAAACCAACTTCACTCTATAACCCCAGTGGGAATGGAAATGTAGAAAGGTTCAACAGAGTGTTAAAGTGGGTTATTCAAAGAGCAATAAGAAAACATTATAATTGGCATATTGCTGTTTGGAAATCTGTATGGACGTATTCAGTAACTGAGAATGAAGCTACTGGAATTAACCCATTTGTAGCAATGTGAGCTAGGGAACCTAGATGAAAATGTAGTCCTGCATGGTTACGTGATTGCTAGATGGAACATTGGTCTTTGGATAGTGCACAAAAAAGACTGGAAAGGACACAAGATAAAAGTAAATTATATTATAATAAGGTACATGAGACCCATTCAGATTAAAGCGGGTGATTGGGTGCAAGTTCAAAAATCTTATAAGGTGGCAAAGGGGGAGAGTCAATTCTTCGAACCAGAAAAAATAAAATAATTATTACAGAATTCTGTAAGATTGCAGAGTGAGAAAATATTTAACCTGAAGCACATTGCTTTATGTTCAGATTAACGTTGTGGGGAAGGTGAGGTGAATGATGTGTTATGTGCTAAAGGTTCTATATGACTGGAAGACATGGTAGACAACGTTAAAAGACCATCTACATCTACATCATGGGATAAAGATAACACTCCTAGCACAGCTGTTGAGTTTGGTAATGAGGATGAGCGAAGTGTGGAAAGACCTAGTAGTGGATTGGTAGAACAAATGTTGCAATGATGCTAAGCAGAAGAGGGAATTGCCTGGTTGGTTGAAAGATTTTGTGCTGGATTAAATATATTGTGAACACATAAGGTATTGTGTTATGCATTTACATTTATTATTTCACCTATTATTTTATTTTTTGGATTATTCCTTTTTATGTGTTAAGAGAGGGCTTGTGTTGTAATGTTACTTATTTCATGTTTAGCATAATGGCACAGTTTACTATGTGATGTATAAGAGTTCCAAGGGTGAGTGTTCTGTATTTGACAGTTGCTCAATGGAGGAACAAAGCAGACCTATTACCTGTGTATTGGAGCTTACTAAATAAAGAAATTAAATCATTGTATGTCTTCACCAGTATTCCTTAGTGTGGTAAGAGGATACACTGCAACTCCATGGCATGTTTGGTATTGTAAGAAAACAAGAACAGAGCTGCGGGTTCCTAGTAACCACAGAACATGAGCAGAAAAGCCTGTTTCTGTAGTTAAGTCGTAATTGCAGCATTGTTCTGATCAAAGCTGATAACCACTTAACTGCTGCGCTGGAAGGAAAACAGTTCCATGATTGCTGTTTGTTTGAGAGTCACTCACGAAGGTAGGGGGAGAGCCATAAAATAATGCTCAGGCAGATCGCACAAGTCACACAGCTCATGCAGATATCTGCTGTTTGAAACTAAACATAAAGTACCTCCAGAAACATGCAGCTAGTGGAAGAACATTGGCCACTGGAAGCAGAGTCCAGGAGCTGGGCGGCAAGGAGGAGGCACTGACCAGCAAGGAAAGGAGAGTGATATGGGAGCCAGCCATCTATAAGTAAAGTGACGTGGGAGACACATGGGAGCAAGCCAATGGTACGTAAAGGTAAGTAATGGGTGTGTTCTAAGCCCCATTAGAGAATTTTTTAAGATACAAGAGATTTAGTGCCTCATTACGAGCATTGTGGTAGTGTCGGTCCAACCATCGTCGGTTTGGCTGTCGGAAAGCCATATTACGATTCATGCTGGCCTATGGAGCAAAGACCGCTGCGGTTCCGCTGACACTTCCAAGCAGCACAAACCACCATGGTCCATGAGGCAGCACAAATAGGTCAGCAGAGACAGTGTTTCTGCTGGACACATTACGAGGTTGCACAACCCCAATGTGACTGTGGCAGTCCAACCACCACGTCTCAGAAAGGGGAAATACACAGTATGAAGGAAGACACTCACCTGCAGGCAGCTTTACACATCCAAAGCTGCCGTGGAACCCATCACACACAACATGCCGCTGTTGTTGATTATCAAAGGGGTACAAATTCTGTGCCGCCATGGGCAACTACCTGTGTCATTAACCTTAACAACAGATTGAAGCACCGTCATCCACATCGTAGGGGGTCACACTACAGGCACCGTGTAACATAACATGTGTATTTGTAAAGCGCAGATTCACCCATAGGCCTCTTGGCACTGAATAACAGATATTTATTGTTACCCAACTCAATGGTACTTATTTTATCGACCTCAGAACTTGGATGAAAGGCTGAGTGGACCAGCCAGGATTTGAACCTGTGACCATGAGGTCAAACACAGGCCCCTACAGTGGACACATTAGTCCATTAAGCCGCCAGACCCATCTCAAAGTGTACACATACCAAATCATACATGAATTCGGACACATTCACAGCCACAATAGGACCCCTTTGGGCAGCTCACTCACACTGCACAGCAACACTACACAAAAAGACACGTCCACACATCTCAGGCACAGGGACAATGACGTGTATGAAACATTGTCTCACACATCACCAAGAACACACAAACATCACAGCCACAAATACAACTCACACGCTCACATTCCACACAGGCCATGGACTGTCGTCACATACAACACACATATGTATGGATGACAACATATACCATATACCCTTCTCTTGGGGGACACCAGCACTGCCCCCAAAGTCATATAATACAAACAACAGCAAAGGGAGCAGCAAGCAGGCCTAAACACACACAACTGTAGCCACACAACACAAGGAGGGGGTTGTGATTTGGAGGTCGAGGGAGTGGTTGTATGCTGTGTCGGTGTGAATGTCACGAGTGCGTGCTTATGGGAGGTATGCTTGTGTGTAGTGGGTCACCCTTGGGAGGGTGAGTGAGTGCATTTGTGTGTCTTGGGGGACTGGGAGGTGGAGGTGCTGGGGATGGAGTGGTGGATGTGTGTGTGACTGTTAGGGTGGTGACTGTGGGTTGGCTGGATGTGGTGGATGTCTGTGTGTCTGTAGTTGTGGTGTGTGCAGGTAAGGTGCCTGTGGTGGATGACTGGGGGTCTGCTGGGGGGTGTCTGTGGGTATGATGGGGGTGACTGTTGGTGTTGTGCCTGTGGGTATGCCTGATGTCATGTGTGTGATGCTGGGGGTGGTGGGGGTGTCTGGGGAAGTCATGACTGTTGTGTTTGTGGGTAGATGTTGGTTGCTTGCAGGCTGGTGTGTTTTGTGGTGCTTGTGTTTGTGTGTGCTCCTCTTGTGTATTGATGTGGATGCATGCTGCTCTGCGTGCTTTGGTTGGGAGGGGAATGGGGGTTTTGGATTGGGAAGATGGAGGTGGAGGGGAGCCAGAAGGTGGGGGGTGGGTGGCAGCCGTCAGTGATTAGGCCAAAGCCTGAAAAGATCTCTCTAGGCAAGCTATTGCACCATGAACGCTTTTCAGGAATGCTTTGGTTTGTTGCAGTTGGGTGGCCAATCCCTTGATGGCATTCACAATGGCTGACTGACCCACAGAGATACTTTTCAGGAGGTCAAAAGCCTCCTCACTGAGGGCAGCAGGGGTAACAGGGGCTGGGGTTGTGGTGCCTGCGGCAAGGGAGACCCCCTTTCTCTTGGTTGAGCGGGCATGGCCAACTGGGTGGGGGGCATCAGGGAGGGCGGTGATACAACGAGTGATGGCAGACAAGAATGATACTGGGGGATTCCCCAATAAGTCTGCCACCACTAGGGAGTGTCCACTGGAGAAGGAATCCGATGATGATGAGGATGATGTTGCGGTCTCCAGCTTTGCATTCCTCTCACCTTCCGGGCCACTGGGTCCCTCTGTGTCAGTGGTGCCTTGACCCGAGGTCCCGTGGCCAGATGCTTTCCCACTCCGCTCTGCCCCATCTCCTTCGCTTGTAGGTGCTGATGCTGCATACAAAAAGAAATAGGGTCATCACATGTCCATGATCACACTTGAACAACAGCTCAGATTAGCAAACATTACCATGATGTCAAGTTGACCCCAGCAACAAACTCCAGCTACTTGGCCAATACGTGGGCCATACCATATGCATTCATGCCATCTGAACTGTCAACAGTTGCCCATAGGAAAATCAGGATCTCACACAACTACAATTGCATGGCTGAAGTTGTGCAATCACAATGACCATTCATCCATTAGGAGATACCAGCACCCTCAAATCTTTGCCCCACGCAACAGACCACAGTCACCTGTTGGCATACAATTGTAGGCCAATACAAAATGCATTTCCACACATCCCACACAAGGTCATGCACACATTTGTTTGTCACATGCAAAATCATGCCATGTTGATGACAACATTACAATATCCTAGAGAAGGTGACAGGGAAATACCAATTTCACACTGGAATCTTATCAACAATATACACTTCACCAAGTGATATTTGTCCCAATACAGTCAAGGAGATAGTATTAATGTTGCTCAGAAAGGCCACACATCTGGCAGAGAAATGAACACTATAGACATCATTTGCAAGATGTCAGGGAGAGATGGTCCCAAAATCCACAATACAATGAACCAGCAAGGCCCAGCGTAATCCCCATTCTGTCTGCTCCCCTTCAAATTACATACACAGATTGCTTCCGTAGAAGCCAATAGTTCACTGCATGTTGGAGAGACACAGAAATTTGGAATGAATTGTAGAAGGCCCTCAAAATGTTCCCCAATGGGAAGCTACATCACTGTCCCCATTTTGCTCATGCAAACCCAGATGTCTGTCTGTGGATGAATGCCTGTACCCAAACACATGTGATTTCAACATAACTACAAGTCACTCCATGATGCATACCAACAGTCAGGTTACAAACCTTAACCATTACACATATGCAGTGCAATTTTACCACATGATGCCACATCAAGGGCACAGATATTCAGATTATGGCTTTAAAATCTAGGCCTCTCTGACATGTCCCTTATTGCTACTGCAGTTGTACATGCCAAACGGCATGCTATGACGGGTGAGGGTGTGTGTCAGCTAATAAACAATGGTGACACACTCCTGTCAGTAGTACAAAATGATATTTACCCACATTGTAAATGTACTTTACCACAAAGTTTGCCATGCACAAATATGTGAGGGTATACAAACATCATCCCTTCAACATAGGTAGACCATGCATGAAACTGCATCTTCAAATGTTTTCTAAAGAGAAAGGGACACATGCTGACATGTAGGCACAATGACTGTTGCTAACATTGATGGTACATAAATCATGTGAATGAACATTCTCCACTTCCCAAGAGAAAGTTGTTACCTATAACTGCATCCAAAAACAATGTAAACCCTGTCACATGTATGTTGGACATCTTCACATTACAGACTGCAGTGAGGAACCAGCACCCATCATATGCTGAAAAAAACTAGCTTCTGGGTGGCAGATGCCAATATACACATTTACCCAGACACATGGCAGAGGACAGTGATTGATCACCTACTTTCCTTTGGCCTGTAATACTAAGGAGTAGTGGTCTGTTGCATAGAAATTACACCCACCACAACAACAAACAGTACATGATTGAACAATGTACACAGCCATAGGTGGTCCCTGAAGAGCACATGGTTTGTGGATTGAACAAAGTTGTGTCCTAGGTCCCTGGTCCTATAGGCAAGGCATATCAGTATACAACACATGACATCTCTACACAAACAATCTCTCATCTGCTGTGTGACACATGGCTTAACCCTAATTGTCAGGGGGAGCTGTCAGAACCTCACTCAATCACTTGGCAACGGGACAGGCAGTAATATGCCCTGTACTCACCTCCCGTGGCTGCTGTGCTGCCCTCAAAAGCCCATCAAGCTCAAGATAGGCCACCACCAGGATGCAGGCCATTAGAGGGTCGTGGTCCAATGGGCACGCTGCCCACATTGGGAGGACAGCCCCAGCTGGGCCTCTGTGATCTTCTGGGCCCAGTATCTCAGGTCCTCCCACCTTTTTCTGCAGTGAGCACTCCACCGGTAGTGGACCCCTAGGGTCCGCACCTTCTTGGTGATGGCTCCCCATATCCCTTTATTTGATGGACGTTGACCTGCATCGATGCAAAAGACAAATCACAAAATTAGGATCATAAGTTTCATCATAAATGGTTGAGTCACATATGTCAGTAACATCAAGCTAGGACTTTCCTATTTGTCAATACTCCCCAAGTGTGACACATTCAATCCAAGAAGTACAGGGCCATGACTATAGACATACATTTCCCAATCTGCACACCAACCCACCAGCCTGCTCAGGCCCTACAATGACTAAGCCATATTACTGACCTCATGTGGGACATGCTTGAGCAACCTGGCTGAGAAGTGATCCACTATGAGACAGATCACACATCTGTGGCTTCTGAAGGGTAAACTCCTTAGGCGTGAATGGAACAACACATTCATACTCTGTGGGGATGACTCTGTGCATACAGTCCCTACAGGCTCCTACAGGCTCCTGCCAGAGTACAAACTCCAATATCACACATGAGTAACAATGAAGGGACTGGCATGGTGGGTTCAGAGTGTGTCTTCCCTTTCTATGTGTGAACATGTTGGTTAACAAATGCATACTAGTGCCACTTCAGGGGGTGGGGGTCTGTGCTATGTACCTGTTCCACAGAACACTCATTTGGACATATATGTCCATCCTACAGAGATGACATCCAACAAACAAAGGCATGCGTTGTACAGTTTCTGCTATGTGACTGTTGGAAAAGGGTTATTGGTAAGGACAGGTAAGTACCTACAATTAGCAATAGGCCACTAACCTCCACTTAGGTCCAGTTAGGTCTCAATAAATTAAACCCAGCTCAACCCTTGGAAGCTTGGCAACGAGCGACAAGGCATAACTTAGGAGACAAATGTGTAAAGCATAAAAAAATCACAAAACAGTAAATAAGTAAAACACAAAACACAATAAAAATCCAATACAGTTTATAAAAATGTATTATATTTTTATCTTTAAAATGACACCAAAACAAATATTATCGGATAAGGGGAACCGGAGGTATGAATTTTTAAAGAATTAATGCTTTCTAGCACATAGAGGCAACTAGCGCTCAAAGGGTTAAAAAAAAGTCTAGAGATCAGGCCACCCACGAGGTAAGACTGTCACACTTACTTTAAGAAGTGTTTCTTGATTCAGGAAAGTGGTCCCTAGCACCAGACAAGGGTTCAGAGGCTCTGGTTTGCCTCTAGGAGTCTGGGACTACAACTGCCAAAATGCACCTCTTCAACTTATAGAGTTGCTCCAAATGTCTCCAAACTTCTGGATTCTCTTCCAGAGGTCCTTTTTTGGTCATTGAAGTGTCCACAACTTGATCCAAGTTCCAGAAGCTCTGAGTTGCTCCTTGGGAGTTGGGACTACAATTCCCAGAATGCACCTGGTCAGAATCCTCAAATGGCCACTGGACGCTGGTCAGCTAGGCTCTGCTTGCAGGACTTGATGCAGGGGACTCTGGGCAGCTCCTTTGTACCTGTAGCAAACAGGGAGTCCCTCCTTGAACCAGTTGAAGCCAGTCAAAGTCCTTCTTGTGGTGGAGCCCAGGTGTGCAGCGGGTGCAGTCCTCGAGAGTGCAGGGTCCAGGTGCAGGTCAGGGGTCCAGCAGTGCAGTCCTTCTTCTTCTGTAGTTCTTCTGTTAGGGTTTGTACACAGCAAAGAGCATGTCCCCTCTCACTGCACTAGTGGGTTCTGTAATAGCTCCCTTTTAAACTTACTATTAAAAGCCTTTCTTGTTATTTCACCTTCCCCCCCCCTAGGCTTCTGTGTATGTTGTTTAATGTGCTGTTTTGTTTACACATTGGGCCTTGCTTTTACCAAGGCTTCTTTAAAACACTCCTCCCTAGGCCATGTGTTAATCCAACTCATTTGCATAATAACTGAAACTCTGCACACCTTTCAAGACCATGTGCAGCATGTGAGGATCACACCCAGCTCTTCAAACCACACCCAGCTCTGCACACCTTCCAAGAACATGTGCAGCATGTGAGGACCACACCCAGCCCTTCAAACCACACCCAGCTCTTTGAGCCACATCCAGCCTTGTCTATAAAAGGCATCCCCCAAGCCTCACCCAGTGCTTGTGCTCGTCTACCTCCAGCTTACCTGAGAACAGATCCCTCGGCGCTGGCACTCCTGCTCTTTACAGACTTTCTTTGACTTCAATGGGCGCAGCTGCTGGCTCTTCCTTCTTCCGGTTTCCGGTTCCTCCTTGCCTCAGCCTCTCTCCTACGAGTAACCTGCAAAAGAGAAAGAAGACAAGGTTAGACTGATCAGTATCTCTTGCCAGCAACAAGTAAGTGCAAAACGTTTTATTACCTGAGGAAGCTTTGACGGCAATTTCTGGATTTGTGTATAGACAGTTTGAGGCGAAGTGCCTTCCACGAGCATTGTGATTCAGGCTCTTTGTTGCAGGAGTATTTTGCGGAACTTTGTGAAGCGGACATTGTTTTTTTTTCATGGAACTTTTGGGAATCGAACAGTGAAAACCATTGACAGCAAGGCAAACAGTAAATCAAGGACTTGCACAAATTACATGCTGTATTTTGATGTAAAAGTACAGTATTTGTTTTATAAAAGATTCTGGAAATATGGGAAAAGTGAGTCTACTATTGGGAATTTAGGCTTTAGTTATATTATGATGAATGTTTGATATTGGTAATTCTGATAACGGTATTTGTTTAATGTTTTAGAAGCTTTACAGTAATAGAAAACACATCCCAGAGCAGTAACACATTCCAAACCTGGAAACTAGAGACCAGGATCCAAGAGGTACTTTTAGAAGAGAATTTCTAATAAATAAAGGGATAGTCAGGAACCCATTTAGGAATAGGTTGCACTTATCTGTTCTTTGTTTATGTTTCATTAGGCACCAGTTTCTACAGAAGTCAGAAAGGGCCGCAGATTTGTACAGCACTTCAACAGTGGAAACGCAAGAACGGTGTTGTCTTTTTATTTTTTATTTTATCCACTTCCCCCCTTCCCTTGAGCTTCTGTTCTTAGTGCATTGTTTTAAAAACTAGTGTGCTGGAACAAGCAGTTTCAGGGTGGGGTCGGATTGTCTTCAACCTCCATCAGAACTGAACAAGAACTCAGGTGAGCTGGGCTTTGACATCTTCCTTGTTGGAATCTGGTAGGGATTTGAGTTGTTAGTGCAGGTCTACTAGTTGTATCCTTGCTCCTGGGTGAAAAATAGGGGGCCCGGGTTCTCCAATCAGGTGCAGGGTCCTTCTCTCTGTAATTACCACTTCCTGGGAAGTGTGGCAAAAATCAATCCGAGGGAGCAACATTCCTAAAAAATCCATCATGGCTGAAAATGATTTTTGGAGGTTACATTTGGCTGAGCCCACCCACTGGTGTGGCTAAAAATCCTAAACACACCACTCTCCCGCCCACTCCTAATCTAGTCAAGGGGGCACCTAATTATCTGGGTTTGCAGGATGTGAGGGAGGTACTGGGTTGCTCCAAATGTCCTTCCCTGCCTTTGAAGACCAGTTTGGCTGCCCTTCCCCCTTTCTGCTTCCCCATCTGCTGAGGGAAGATCCCCTCCACCAGGCACATCTCTTTATGGTGAGCCAGGCTACTTCACAACTCATCAAAGCAGCTTGCCCAGGCTGCCAGAGGCTGGCCAATCGGAGCAAAGCAGCGAAACACTGCAGCAACTTTCCAGGTAAAGTTTAAAACTCTTTACCTGAAAAAGTTATATTAAATCAAACAATTGTAAGTTGTGGGATTTATTAGAACAAATAATTTGATACCAAACTTGAGTCATCTGTTACTTAAGGGGACTTTTAAAATTAAAATAAAGTCTCCCCATTGTAGCCTACAGAGGCCATTCACTACAAAGAGGGAAACACAAAATTGGCTGTTTTACCTCACCAGGGCTTATAAAACTATTTATATAAGGTCCCTGCTTATAGTTATATGGCACCCAATCCTAGGGGCACATAGGGCACAACTTAGGGGTGACTAATATGTAAAAATAAGGTAGTTAAAAACTTTGGAACTACTTTTAATTCCAAAGTAAAATTTGCATGTAACTTTAACTCAAAAGCAGCGAGCAAGGCACTTACCTGTTCCTCTGGTGCACCATAGAGCTGTCCACAAAGGGGTAAGACCTTAGTCACCAGACTCTCCAGCTCCTCAAGAGAGAAGGCTGGGGCCCTATCCTCTGCTGGACGTGGCATTATTACTCCCAGAGGCGGTACACAGCAACTCAGTAGTGGAGGTGTTGCTGGCAGCAGTGTCAGGAGTCAAGTGAGGGAATCTGAAGAACATGGTGGCCACATCTGCCACGTACACAGTAGTCTATGCTGGCAGACACAGCCATTGCCTGTGCCTGCCACTTGCAACAATGTTAGCCTATGGCTGTGTGCGCCATGGTTAGTTTCACCGACCGCCATGAAGATTTCCTCTGGCGGTCACAGGCGGTTCCTAATGTCCAGTGGAGTAGGTAAGGCAGCCGCCAGTTTAGAGGCCTGAAATGCGATATTGAACTCACAAACATGCTAATCCTGTCTTTTCATGTAGGTCCTAATACTCAAACACCATAATAGTATGTTGCAGGACACAGATGGCATTTTACAGTGGGACACAGTCCACCCCAGGTCAACGCTCTTTTTAGAGTTGGGATATTCAGTCACATTTCAAGGGGGATTTGCGATGCAAATCTTTGAGTTTGGTCCAGATACATGATGTGTACACATGTGTGTCAAACAATGGGGGTCACATGTGACCCTTGGGTCAATGGCATCTGTGATATGCACTGGTTGCCATGTCCACCCCTCTAAAATGTCCTGTTACATGTGATCATTGACATGCATCATGTATGTAGCTGGGGACACAATGACTAATGTCAAAACTCATTTTTTGTCATATAAAGGTACCTGGGGAGAGGGAGGATGCATCAACCACCTGTCTACCATCTATCGCTAGACCGACAGACCATGGAAGAACGCCACATCATGCTCATATATTGTTTGAATTGGCAAACAATAGTGGACTTAAGTTGTCAGCTATGCCAGCTATTAGTTATCCAACCAGCATATCGCCCATTGGGTAAGTCATGTCAGTATTGCACTTCCTAGCCACAGGGTCCATCAACATACAGTGGTCCTTTCTGCTGGTATATCCTAACCTATGTTCAGTCCGGTGTTAAAAGAAACACATTGACAGCTACATCCATTTCCCTGAGGTGACAATTTAACCGAGGTTAAGGCAGACATTTATGGTTTTGCACACCTCCCACATGTGGTGGCGGCTATTGATGGCACGCCTGTTGGCTTGTTCCCACCTCCAGCCAATAAACAAGTATACCGCAACAGAAAGGACTTCGATTCCATCAGTGTCAAAGTTGTATGTTTAGCAGATCTATACATTTCACAGGTCTGTGCCCGTTATCTGGGTTCAGTTCATGATTCGTTCATTATGCAGAACAGCACTATCCCCCCAGCTGAGGTGACAACTGTACCCAGTGAGGGCCTGGCTAGTTGGTAAGTCACATTTGTCCTTTTGTGTGTGTGCAATGTCTGGTGCTACAATTCTGATAAGAGGGACTCATTGTTGCACACATGTCCCATTCCATAACAGGAGGCTCTGCATATCCAAACCGTTCTTTGTTGTTGACGCCAATAAGTAATCCAACTACACCAGGGGAAGTGCGATTCAATGAGGACCATGGAAAAACAAGGCTGGTGCCGGAGCAGGTTTTTGGGCTCCTGAAGGCCAGATTTAGGTGTGTGGACTGCTCTGGTGGTGCCCTCCTCTACTCACCCAGAAAAGTGTGTCAGATCACTGTGGCATGCTGCATGCTCCACAACATTGCCCTGCGGAGGAATATCCCATACATCCCAGAGGATGGGGAGCCTGCAATGCCACCGGGTGAGACTCCTAAAATGCCAAGCAAGGATAACAGTGGTGAAGAGGAAGAAGCTAACTTGCGGAAAGATCTCATCAGTAGCTACTTTTCATGAGTGTACATATGTCATGTGATGTAATGACTGTGACTGTATGAAGAACTGTATTTGTCAGAATGTGTCGAGTATATTGGCAAAAACTGGGGAACGAATGCTCTGCAATATCCAGCCAAGGGGTGCTTGAAGGATTAGCCTTTGAGATATCCCCACCTTGACGTGGCTACATTGTTTGTGTCAGTCTCATTGCAATGGACTTTCCTTTCTAGATGCTTGCCATATGAATTGCGTAATGGGAATGTTTTCAAGCCTTGCTTTGTCTTGGTCCCGGTACCTTCACCATGACATCCACATGTGGGCATTTCAGAGTTGTGACATTGGAAGGTATGTAATGGTGTTCTGACATAGGAAGTGAACATGGATTGTTCCTGGTAATGTAGGTCACAGATTTGGGGTGTATGAGACCTGTGCCAAGGCAGTTGGAACAGTGTTTGGGTGGAAGGTCTGAAGTGAACATTGTACTTGTTTAGTGCGCTGTGCTGGGCTGATTGCATCATGTGTATGATCACATGGGCATGAAATATGTTGTCATCAAGTGCAAACAAGGCATTTACCATTCACATGGGCTAAACACTCTTCTTGTATGACCTGAATGTTGCTGTAGATGGGTTCCATCATTGCACGCCACAGTGCCTAAGCCACAACACTGACATAGGTTTGTGTCATGCCACCAAATGTATGGTCATTGTCTTTTGATGGACCTGTGATCAGAGAATTTTGTACTACTCTCTCTCTGGTTTATGTGATGTTGTATTCATTTTATTTGGTATGTAAGGCTCAAGATGGTAACACCATTCACTTTTCTGTTTGCCTATTCTACAGGACAATGTCTAACAAGGCCCTTCCTTCTATGGATGGGGGGCTGAACCTTGGTATACCGACCTTGACACAATGTGAGTCAGCCATTCTTGGCTCAGACAGTCCAGGCATTAGGACAGATGTTAGGAAAGCCTATGTCCTTCATAGTAAAGTAAAATGTCTGGTGTGACCAGACACTTGTAGCAATGTGTTTGCATGTGTTGGTAGTAATTCTTAGCAGAACACTTTAGCTGTTACATATCCCTCCTTGCATTAGCAGCAGTGTATTAGTGTCTTCATCATTTACTTTACTAGTCTTACGCCTCTAAATAGCAAAATGTGGAACAAAAGCAAGCAATGACTTTGTGAAAGGTGGATTTAATGAAAACGGGTGCTTTGAAAATGAATTTGTGCATGGTTGAAAATAACAGTGAAGGGTTCTGTCATGGTGAATTAAATCATTGGAGTAGATGTCACATAATTTACATTCCAAGGTCCAGTGTACTCCTCCCATAGGGAATGGTAGGTGGTTGAAAAGAACAGTCAATAGAGTAACTATGTGCCACACAAAGGAGTTCTTTTGGTGGCAGTGGTGACTGTCTTGCCATCCGTACCTCCTGGAATCTTTGCTGGATGCACCCACTTGCAGGGGGAAGATTTGCTGCTACAGAGGCAGGGGTGTCTGGCGAATTCTCCCACTGACAGGGCCTCCCTTCCAGTGGCTGGCACCAATAAAGGGCAAGGTGTTGCTGCACCATTGTTCTTGATGATCCCTCATCAGGGTAGTGTTAATGCCCCTCAACACCCCTGTTAGAAAGGCTATGTTTGGTATTGTGGCCTCCAACTGTTGAAGCAGTCCCTCTGCAGCTGCTTGATCTTCTGGAGTTCTGCAAGTGCTTAGCTCGTCTTGCCTTGGGACTCCTGATAGACCCCAAGACATGGCTGATGGTGTCCTGGCCAGGGGTATCCCCAGTGGCCACACCCGCTGGCCCACAACATACCTCCCACTCACCCTACCTCCACAGGCCTGTGCCCTTGCCACAGGGTCCCCCCTACCACTGGTTCCAGGGCCATCATTGTCCAAGGTGTGGTGCTGTGACTCTGGATCCTGGACTGGGGGGGCATAAGATCGTTCCACTGTCCTAGAAACACAGGTTGGGGGCGAATGGCTGCCTGTGATATTGAAGCAAATGGGCTGGGAGGTGCTGATGTGGCCACAGTGAGACTCACAGTTGGGGTCTGACCAGGTTGTCCAGATGGACCTGAACCGTCCTCCATGTCGAGACATCCAGGACTGTCTTCTGCACTGTGGGGTTAATCCATGGGGGTACTGGCAGTCCCTTCTGTGGGCTTTGTGTGGCCAGCGGCAGCATGACCTGTTGATGTGAAAGATAAAATGTTACTGGTTGTATTGTGACATCTATCTCCAAAAGTTTTCAGTGAATTTTGCAATGGGCGTGTACTTATTTGATTTGCAGGTTATCCTATTCTGGCAGGTACATATGGTATTGGTTGTATTGCCATGATATTTGTGAAGCATGCCAATTCCATTTTAGTGAAGCAGCTGCTGAAATTTTCAGGTCATTAGCACATGGGAGGATGGGCAGAGATTTACATCTTGCCACCACTGCAGGCAAAACTGGCTGGGCAGGATGTTGCCTTTGACCATTTTGATGCCTAGTTGATTGTTATGCAAGCAGACAGAGGACTTTGTTGTTTATGTGTGTCATGTGTCATCACGTGGTCAGTGCATTGTGAATGTGTCTGCTGCCAATTCCATTCTGGTGATGCATCTTGAGTCCTTTGGGATCTTTTTTTTTAACATTGGGTGAGCTCTCCTTCCTGTCCTCAACAGTTTCATCTTGCGTTAGCTAGTCAAGATGGAGCTAGGTGGCCAGACACATCTCTGGGTTGAGCATGATCTGTATCTTGGTGCAGAACAGGGCCTGGACACTGGGCTGGTGATTGGAGTTAGCTGAACAGGGCTTGTTGGGCTTTGAAGTCAGGTCACTCCCTCTACTTCCCAACACCTGACAATTTTTATCCTCCCAGGTGAGTAAACTTCATTTGAGAGTTCACTAACAGATTAATTGGGGCAAGTGGACACTGGGCTGGTGACTGGAGTGACAGTAAGAGTGCCTCCTGGGAGTTGCAGTCATGTAACCCCTGTACTACACACACTATACAAATGGTTTCCTCCCAGGTGAATACACTTCAATTGAAAATTAATACACAGGGATCTTTGGAGGAGAGAAAAATGGTCTGGAGTTTGGAGTTAGTGGGAGAGTGCCTTCTGGGAGTTGCAGTCCTGTCAGTCTCACTACTTCCAAATACTTGACAAATGTTATCCCCCCCAAAGTGAATCGGCTTCATTTTGCAATTGACAAACAGTTGTCTTTGGACAAGATAACACTGGTCTGGTGTTTGGAGTTACAGATCTCAGGCCCGGCTGTGAGTTGCAGTCTTGTCATTCCCTGTACTACACACACTTGACCAATGTTCTCCCTCTAGTGAGTACACTTCAATTTAGAGTTCACTGACAAATGTTTTTGGGAAAGTGAACCCTGTTCTGATGTGTTGCGATGCAGAAAAAAAGGCCTCTTGGAAGCTGCAGTCACGTCACTCATTTTAGTATACCCACTAGACAAATATTACCCTCCTAGTTGGGTACACTTCAATTGGGAGTTGACAAACAGGAGTCTTTGGAGAAGAGGACACTGGGCTGGCTGAGTGGAGTAACAGTACAGTGCGTCCTCGCCTTAGCAGTCCTGTCAGTCCCTGTTCTACAAACACACTAAACAAATGTTACCCCCCCTGGTGAGTATACTACAATTTGGAGTTAACATAGAAAGGTATTTGGAGTGGGAAATACTTTGCTGGTGGCTGCTGGGAGTTGTAGTAATGTAACACGCTATAATACACACACTAGACACAGATGTTGTTCCCCCTTGTGAGTCTGCTTCAGTTGTGAGATGTAAGACAGGGGACTTTGGACGGGTGGACACTGGGCTAGTGGAGTGACAATGAATGTGGCAAAAGCTGAGCAGTTTTGCAACACTTTTAGGGGGTTATTCCAACTTTGGAGGAGGTGGTAATCCGTCCCAAATGTGACGGATTTACCAGCAGCCGTATTACGAGTTCCATAGGATGTAATGGACTCGTAATACGGCTGGTGGTATATCCGTCACTTTACCGTCACTTTTGGGACGGATTACCACTTCCTCCAAAGTTGGAATAACCCCCTTAGTGTTGTAACTTACCAGACTATTCCCCCAGGTATTCCTGTCAAGCCCTCGGGATACAGGATGGCCAAGACCACCTCCTCCCAGTAGTAAGGGAGGAGTGGAGGTGCCAGTACCAGTCTTCTTGGCGTGCAGCTGGTGACTGGAGACCAGGGAACAAACCTTGCCATGGCGGTCATTTCACCTGTCCTAATGCCCTCCCTTGTGTGCAGGGTGGTGCCCACAGCATTGACTCTGTTGACTATCCTGTCCCACATTTCCATTTTCCTACTGAGAGGAGTATGCTGGACTTGTGCTCCAAACAACTGTGGCTCCACCTTTATGATTTCATCCACCACGACATCTGTGAAATGGGGATTTTTAAAACTTGCCATGCTGGGAAAAAGAAAACGTGTGACTGTGACTTACTAAAGGGGGTAGTGCATGAGTGTATGACCGGAGAAAAGTGTGTACTGGTTCTGAAAAGAGATGGTGAGAAAAAAGTGGTGCCCAGTAACTGTGCTCTATGTTTAAGAATTTGCTCGGGCTTCAATGTTTTGCAATGTAAATCCAAAGTATTGTGGTGTGTTAAGGGGTGTGTTTTATAATGACCTTTGCAGGTGTGTCCAGTGCGGCAATGTGTGTCGGTTGTGTTGTTTTCAAATTCGTCCAGTGTGCAGGTGTGTATTACTTTGGTGACCGCTGACTGCCATAGTTCGGACTGCCATTGATTGACCATTTGGGTGCCCGCCACTGCGTCTTTGGGCATGTAATACGGTCAGTGGTTGGTCGCAGTGCTGTCAGGGCTGGAGTTTGGACCACCTATTTCTGGGCATCTGTGCTGCTGCGGGTCTGCCTTTTTTGGTAGGCAGTCGTCTGTCCTGACTGTATAACTTGTAATAGAGCAGTCTATCAGAACATCAACATGGCAGTCTTTTTGGGACTGCCAAAATGGTGATCTGGTGGTCCGACCGCCAAACTCGTAAGAAGGCCCTTAGCAAGCACAGCACAAGTGCTGTGCAGGCAAAACCAAAAAACTAAATGGTGACCTGCTGCACTCCTCCTCATTCCTCAACTCACCTAGACTCTCCTTACCCACATGGAAGAGAGAAACTTGATCTTGTTAAGCCTGTGGAATCCTTCCACACAAAGAAATCATTGAGCTGGACTTAACTTTATGGAGTAACATTTAATTCCGTTTTCTTTTCTAGTCAAACATATGTTGGAAATGTACTTCATTTCCTGTTATATCAAAACATTCATATACAAATTAACTACTGAGAGCTTATCTATTGATTTTAAAATCCTAGGCTCCACCAGTACTTAGTGGAAGTATACAATATTATCTGATGGCCTATAACGTGACGAGCACGACCCTCAGAAAAAGCATGCCATAATGAATCCTTAAATTCATTTTAGAGTTTAATTCATGGTTTTCAGAAATCGTGTTAGTTGGACCTTTCTAAAATATTCTCAGACTTCTATATGAAAATCATAAAACGGTGCATTTACATATATCCTGCTAAGACCTCTTTTAAAAGGAAATGAGTAAGACACAAATGCAAACTCTTTATGTGTTGCTACAAATTGCTTTAGGTGCTATATAAGACCTCATGTCTCTAGTTCTTCTAAAAAGTACAATATGAAGTACAGAGAGAACGCAGCTTTTCACTCTGTCCCATTCACCATTTTTGTTCACATGTGTTGCATGCTTTGCAATTGCATGGATATGTTGTCCATCAAAGCCAAGCCATTTTGTGGAAGGCTACATTGTCCAAATTATGTTATTATTAAGCCTTGATAATGGGGCTCACGCAGACCTTTTGATAGTCTAGGGACAGTGTGTGCTCATTGATGTATTTACTTTGCAGACGCAAAAAACATTTTGATTGCTGGTTTATGGCTGTTTTGTTTATGAAGGCCCTAGATGCATTTACCTGTTATAAAGCCAAATAAGGGCTATTCACAAATGTAAACTTATACATGAATAAATCTAAATGTGTAGATTTACTCCTACACGTTTGAGTTACTTTACTTCTTTTGGCTATTCCCAATTTACCAGTGTATAGTTACTCACAAGTGTAGACTTACATGTCCCAACCTCTTGAAACAGGGTGGTGCGGTCAGTAAAAAAAGTCATACATGACCCTAAAGCTGCTATTAACAGTTAATTTACAAGTGAATTTTAAGTTCTGCACACTTGGCAGAGACCTCCACAATTGGGACAGCGATCTCCCTATGGTAATGTAAAGGACAAATTATAAAAAAATGTATACATTATTTTTATGTTGAATATTATGGTACGTTACTTTTATATATTTATTGTATAATGAGTACAAACTCATAAAAATAGTACAACACCATTAACTTAAATTTGAATTATTTTTTTTATTAATTTGCTTATATTAAATTCAATTATATTGCAGAAGTTTTAAAATCTCCTAAAGTAAGATGTTTGCATTTATTTAATGTGTATTAAAAGGTACTAATAGTTATGAAGAGAGTATGTTTTAATTAAAAAAAAATTAAACAAATATACTTTTATATCAAAATTAGAAATGGTGATTAAAATATTTTATAATATGTATAATTATATTTTTAACATTAAATATATATATATAGACAAAAGACTGCAGAGGACACGCTGCCAGGAAATCTGGACCATGGCGGCTGGATAGGTCAATTTGTCTGTTGAAGGGCAGACCCCCAGTGTTACTGCCGACCCAATCACGAAGTGTCTTCCCGCCCACATGACTGTGTCGGTCCAACCACCACATCTGAGCTGTGGGAAAGGGATGGATATAAGCCTGAAACTCACCTGTATTCAGCTTCTTACGTCCTGTGCCACTATGGAGCCGACCCTACACGTCATGCCACTGCTGTTCCTGCTTGATGACTTTCAAAACTGACACCATCGTATATGTAACCGACAGTAACCTAAACTCTTACCTGTTTCCAACGAATCCTCAGCAAATATATGATGCCCTATGGAAATGGCAAGGGGTTTGTGGTTCCTGGACCAAAAATATTTTGTGGGCCCCTGTTCGGAATTATTTTCAGTGTATAAACCAATTACAGCTCTATGATTCCTTCTTTGGCCAGATCACTGACACTCCACAGGTACACTCTACAAAAGTCGACATGTGTTCACATCTCATAATCCGGGATAGTGCTGTGTCCATTAAATTGTGTCACACAGCAGCACCTCCTCATCACTATCACAGATATTAATCTCTGTGACGCCCGAACCTTGCCCACATGGTAGGTCCTGTTGTGATATCAAAGATCCATCTGTATGGATATGTTATAAAACTGAAACACACCTTGTCTGCTAAATCTCTGTAATGGACTCTTACACATCACCCACATTTCAAGGTATTGTTAGGTAAATGGGAGTCAAAATAATCACTGTGAGAAACATTCAAAGCTCACAATGTAAAGACTCTCTTCAGGTTAGGTTTGCCTCTACCAGATGGACCCATGGAAGGCTGGGGCCCTGGGCTACGGTCCACTTTGCACATGCCTCCAAGCATCTATGTACACAGGACCTGTGGCTTGAAGCATATCAGGGATAAACAATAGCATACCCTAGTGCCATGCATATGTGGATAATGTGTAATTAAAAGTCATGAAAGCAAACATGGAAGTAACAGCATTTTTTCTCTCATTAACATCAAGTAGATGTAAGATGCGCACACAAAAATGAATACATGACAATTAAAATTCCTAATACGATATGACAATTTAACATCCTCCATGTTTGGATGGACAAATAACTAACTTGCACACATCAAACACATATCCAAACTACATCATAGGGAGAAGTGCAACCTAAATTATGTTTACACTGGCCAAGCCAAGCTGAAATACCTACCATATATTCACCCACTGGAATGTTTGCCCCAATTAAATTTCATCTCACATATCCATACACTGAACATTTCCCCTTGTCCTGTGTAACAGCAGCATTGATTCCAAGGTCAGATCATACTAACCACTTCAAATGGATCAGCAATCAAGGATGAAACAAATACAACTGTAGTCACACATCACAAAGTATTCAAAAATATTAAATAGATAGAAAAGTAATGGCAGGACTAATATGTTCTAAAAAGAGCAAAAATTTAATTTTGCATAAACAATCAGATTCTGTAAACCAAAGGCCAATGACAAGTCCATTTCCACATTGTGTGGCACAGCCCATTGCTGTGCCGCTAAACGTACCCTTCATGACACTGCGAGGGAACCTCCTAACAAAGGGCCATCCATTGGGCATGGCAGGCACTTCAAAGATGTTACTTGGGATGGGGACATTTAGGTTTGGAAGGGATGTCCTTGGGTTTGGAAGGTGGGGGTTTTGAAGTGGACGGGTGGACTGACATTTAGAAGGGTGGGTTTTGGAGTCAGAAGGGTTGGCCTTACATTTTGAAGGGGGACCCTTGCAAGTGGAAGGGGTGAATGAGTCTGGATTAGGATGGATTTGGATGTGGGAGTGGTGGTTTTGGATGTGGCGGGTGTTGAAACCTTTGTGGAAAGGGTGGTTGGTGGTTTTGGAGGCAGAGGACCTTGTAAAGGGTTGGAGCCTCAGCAGGAAACTTGGGAAGGGCTTTGGGAGTGAGTGGGGACTTGGAGGTAGAGGGAGTGTCAGTGTCTGATGTGGTTGGGACTGTTGCAGGTATAGGTGCATGTGTGTCACATGTATGTGCTGCAAGTATGGGTGTGTGCTGAACCTCAGGTGTCAGTTGGGTGAGTGATTGTTTCAGTCTGAGTTTCTTAGGTGTGTATAGTGTGAGTGATGTGTCTGTAGATGTTGATGCAGTGGAAGTGCAGGGGGTGTATGTTGTGACTTCTAATGTGGTGGTGACTGTTGTTGTGGATATCTATGTTGTTTGTATGGATATGATGTGGATGTGATGGTGTATGTGGGTGTGAAGGTGTCTGAGCTGGGTGAGGATGTGATGGTAGGGTCATGGTGTCTACCTGCATGTGTGTTGTCTCCTGTTTTGTGTGGAGTTGTGATGGGGAGTGGTGGGTGTGGTGTCTATGCGTTTGGATGTGTGTCATTTTTGTGTGGGTTGCTTGTGTGTATGTGTGCTGCTTGGGTCTATACGGGTGGAGGCATGGCAATGTGTGCATGTGCTTTGGGCAGGTTTGTTAATAGGGTATTTGATAGGTGGGGGCTAGGGGAAGGAACACAAGGTTGGGGTGGATGGGAGGCTGCTGTGAGTGAGGAGGCCAGAGCTTGAAAAAGATATCTGTAAGCCAAACATGTCACTGCTAATGCCTTCCAGGTAGGCCACCATCTGCTGCAGATGGGTATCTTGTCCCTGGATAGCATTCAGGAGTGCAGTCTTCCCAACAGAGATGTGCTTCAAGAGGCCAATAGCCTTCTCACTTATAGCAGCAGGGAGGACAGGGGCTGATGTGCTCAGAGCAAAATAGATTGCTCTCCTTTTAAGACAGTGGGCCAGGCGAACTGTTTGGGGAACAACAGGGAGAATGGCAATGGAACTGAAGGTGGCGGACAAGGATGAAAGTGGATCTAATCCTATGGGGTCCGCCATGACTCAGGAGTGTCCACCAGAGGATGACTCTAGCTACAGAACTTGAGCTTGTGTCCTCCGTGACACTCCCCACACCCTCCTGGTCACTGGGTCCCTCCTGGTCACTGGGTCCCTCCTGAACTATAAGGTCCTGACCCACTGTGACCAGCTTTGACCCCAACAACGTTGTCCTCTTCTTCTTCGCTTGCCCTGGATAAATCCAAAATGATATGTAAAATTGGTTTATTGCAACTATGTTTCCACATCTGACCATCACATATCAACAGAAAACATTTATGAAGTGCAAATATCACACCGGCTTCTTGATTTACTATATAGTCTTCAACATTACGATGAGCACATGCATGCATGCATGCTACATAACCTGGAAACAGTTATTTCCAGTTGTGTGATAACCCCAGACAGCTCCAAAAGAATTGATGGACTTGTCTACACTTCATCATTATGTCCATATGAGGATAGTTGATAACCTTGTATACTTTAGCACTTGTAGTATACCATTGTAAATTGGTGTTACCGAATAGGATGACTACAGAATATAAATTTTCACAATGTTCACACAAGGCCCAGATTACACAAACAACACCTTTACCTTACAACACATCATGATGTCATGAAGGTCAAGTTAAAGACCAATGTACCATCAATATGTGCTGTAGCAGAAATCATGTCACAAGCAAATGCTCATTGCATACTGATTACACTATTGACTTGAAACTTCATCATATGTCCACTTCTGAAAAAGTCTAATGAAAGCTGTACTGAAGTAGTTTAGCTAGGCATCACATGTAGCATAGAAAAGTAGCCTGGAGATATTGAGACATTTTGGGAGATAGATACTCTAAATGCGCACAGCAGAAGACGTCTTATAGCCATATGAACATCACCAATCCTGCTTGGTACAGGTGATTTCACCATTCATAGATTGCATTGCTACAGGTCAATACACTTTTGAAGGTTGTGTGCCAGTGTATTTCTATGACATGAAGATGTAGAATCACTATAGTCCTAATGGGATGGCACATCACAGCCGTATTCCTTATAGAAAACACAAATTGCCTTGCATGAATGAGTGTAAACACTCACATATTGTATATACATTTCTACATCTCACTTCCTGATGCATGTCACCTATCAGTGAATGAATTGCACATGAACAACAGGGAAATGTACATTGGGCAACTTGTAGGCACTAATCCTGATGGCACCAGTGATGTTTGCACACTCATGTCACTGTTGAAACCCAACTTACCATGGAAAGCGTTGTCCAGTCACTCCATAAAACGTGTTCTCTATACCATGTCACATGTAATAGGGCCACCATCACATGAGAGACAGTAGTGAGGGAACATCACTCTTTACACCAGGCCAAAAAGTGACCTGTTTGGTACAGTTGTCACCCAGAACATGAAAGAACATAAGATGATTTATCCGTTGGCTCAGCCATGTGTGATGCGCAAGACATTAAACTAGTAGTGGACTGGATTCCATTGTGTTCCTGGCCATAAAGACAATAGGCACAGCACATCAGCTACTACCAGACCTACACAAACAATAACTCTTGTGTGTCTCACATGGGCCACCCCCAATATTGATGGGGGAAATGCCTGCCTGTAACACATAAAATTGGCAATATAGCATTTATGACTCTGGCCAGGACTCACCCCCTTGTAGCTGCTGTTGGGCCATCAACTGCCCATCAAGCTCTGGGTAGGCCACCACCAGTATGCAGGCCATTAGAGGGGTCAGGGTCTGGCGTGTGCCCTGTCCACGGTGGGAGGACAACCCCAGCTGGACATATGTGATATTCTGGGTCCAGTACCTCAGGTCCTCCCACCTCTTCCGGCAATGGACACTGCGCTGGTGATAGACCCCCTCAGGGTCCACACCTTCCGGGCGATGGCTTTCCAAATGGATTTCATTTGATGGGTGTTGACCTGTATGGCTACAATAGATGAATACACAGATTATAACAACAGGTTTTTGGATAACTATTTGGTTGAGACACATTTTATGTACATTTAGCAGAAACCTAAATGAATAGTCCACACACTACATGTGTAGTTCTCACATGCTAAGCAGTACAAAAACATGAATACACAATTTTAGAGTTATCTGCTAACTATCTTCAACCCTGGTCATGTCCTACACTGAATAAGCCAGCCCACTAACATTATGTAACCCGGGCCATACTGTATGTACTGTGATATAAGCTATCATGAAAAACAACACATCATTGTGACCTTCTGAAGGGTAAACCGCTTTTGCATGATTGTACAGACACCTTTACAGCGAAGCCCATTGACCGATGTGTACGGGCCATTCCGACTGGTGTCATAGCATAGACTACATCTTAAGACTTAGGTCACAAAGAAAGGGCTGTCATATGTGTCACTGAGAGCTTCCACTCTGGGGATGTATGAACATGTGGGCTATGTAATGGGAAATCATACTAGGTCCGATTGAGTTTGTGTGGTATGTCCTGCCATCACAGGATACACCTTTTTGCCATATGTGCCACTATTACAGGGATGACATCAACATACCATTGCATTTCTTGTTTGTTTTGTTTAATGTAACTAAGCTGGTAATTCACATATGAAAGTCTCTTCAGAAGTAACCAACTATCTGCACTGTCACTGTGTCACAAGTGCAGTAGACCTGAACAGTGCAAGCATGACTTATGGAAAAGTGACAAGAGACCTGTGGGAGTAAGGGGTCTGTCAAAAGTAAATGACACGCATTGACAATGTGGGTCAATGGAAAGAAGTATCAGGTTAAGGGGTTACCTCAGTCAAAAGTTCCAAATGTAGTCCATGTAAAAACAATCAGGGTTACTACTGGTTCAGAAAACTCAATCAATTTCAGCTTTATTTCGGTAAAACAATACCATAAAAGCATACCGACACAATTCATACATTTCTAAAAGAAAACAAAAGCAATTTGGTTAAAACAGTAAAACCAGACCCATCATAAGATTAAAAAAAAAAAAATCCAGGACTCCCCCAAGGTCATACAGTACAGTTAGATAAAAGAAAAGAATAAGCAAATGATCGATTAAAACACTGTAGAAATACACAGTACACATCACTTTACAAAACACCAAGAATATTATAGAATAACCATAAATACAATCTGTGTGCACAAAACAAATGGGATTGATATCTGACTGTTAATAGCAATGGCTTTGTACTGGCAAGAAAGTTCACTTGGTCTCTAGAACTATAAGTAAGCACAAAAAATGACCATTGTAAAGATAGAATTTCGTGCTTGTTTTGTAAGACATTTGTCCCTAGCATACCAAAGTGCCTCTAAGAATCTTGGCAATGTGCCTACCACCATCACATGTGGTCTTGATTTGCTAGTTTTTAAGAGCTGAGTGAAAATCTCTAATGCCCAACGATTTCTTTTTCCCATACATGCCTATATTCGGCTGAAGGCCAAAAAAGGCAAACAATCAAGTATTACAAAAGACACATTATTCCAACAACAATTAATATTCATTTAGCTACTAAAACCGACTGTCTGGATAGAAGCAAATATTAATCTTAAAAGCTATAAATAAGAATCAATTACACTATTACATTTTTATAAAGCCCTTAGATTTTGCCTCCAGTGCCATCAGGCACTTATTTTGTTTTGGTAGGGGAGGACTATTTAAAATAAAATGAATAAATAACTGAATCCTAGAGCCTTAGGCCCGCCTTGTCTCTAATAAATGAAATTGCTAGTAAAAACCGCCTTAAACCAAAAACAACGTATGGTATCGTACTAGATCTCAAGAATCTTGCTGCTTCATTATAGTTCCTGATTCCAACGTTCCTGCAAATAGGTCGAAGCCATTTCCTCCTTGGTTTATCATAGGCATTGCAGTTTAAAAGGACATGGTCCGCCGTTTCAGGAGTCTCCATATTACACAGCCCACAAATCACCTCTTGTCTTCTCCCATTGGAGGGACCCCATTTAGAAGTAAAAGCCTTAACCTGGAGAGTCCCATATCGAAGCTTCATAAATAAAACTTTTGCTCGTCTAGGTTGGATAGTATCTATCCATTCCTCAGCATACGGTAATGGTTTGATATCCAGGAAACTTAAAGTAAGTCTGCCTAGATCCTTGCTGTAGAGAGGGCTGTTAAGGGTAAAGTCCCAAAATACTTGTTTTAGTTGAATCTTAGATTGTTTTGTTAGTGTATGTGGTTCTTCCCAGTAAAATTTTAGGCCAAGAGTGTAAAAGCATTGTCTTATATAATGGAGCCACGGGAGGGAAATTGCCTTGTCCAAGTCTATAATCTCAATTAGCGCTTGCCTATAATGGATTAATTCAGGGGTAGACCAGAGTCTACACCAGTAAAGCAAGGGCCTCAAGGCTGCCAATTTACCTATTTGTTTCATGTTAATATCATAGGTTAAAGGAATCAGTGGAGTAGATGGAGGGAGACCCAGTACCCCCCTCATAAAATTATTTTCCTGGGTAACCAATGGGGTTAGATTTATGAATCCCCAGAGTTCAGCACCATATAGGGCAGCAACCTGTGCTTTGCACCTATAGATCTCAAATACTGGTGAAACAATACTAGACCTTGAACATTTATAATTTTTGCTAATTGCCATGGAGCTATGCGCTAAGGAAATAGCAGCTTTGTGAACATGCGGTGCCCATGACAATTTAGCATCAAGGAGTATCCCTAGATAGTTGAAATTTGTTACTCGTTCCAATGCCTGCCCTCTAATCCGAATGTTTCTCTTGAGTGCTTTATGAGGGTTAACAGACAGGTATTTGGTCTTGTTCGTATTGATTTCTAATCCCTTCCGGCTGCAGTACTCGCTAAATTTATCTAATAAAGTTTGCAAGCCCATGGGAGTTTGAGATAATAGGATGGTATCATCTGCAAAGAGGAGGGCGGGGACAGAATCACCGTTCAATCTTGGTGAGTCATGGTTGCTTTGCTTCAGATAGTGAACCAGATCATTAATGTATAGTGAGAAGAGGGTTGGGGCAAGCACACAACCCTGTCTCACCCCCCTCTTAATAGGTATTGGGTCTGTCAACTCACCCTTTGGCCCCCACCGAACCTTTGCAAATGTATTTTCATGTAGTCTCTCTAGCTGGCTCAAGAGGTTCCCTGGCATACCCTGTTTCCCTAGTGCAGCCCATAAGGAGGCTCTTGGCACTAGATCAAAGGCTGCGCGCAGATCCACAAATGCGATATAGAGATGGCCTTTCGTTAGTCTAGTATATTTCCACATTATCGTCAATAGCCTAAAGGCCTGATCGACTGTGCTCGTCTGCTGTCTAAAGCCAGCTTGGTATATAGTCAGTATGCTGTTTCCATCTATCCAGCTGTTAATCCTATTCAGCAGCTGTCTAGCATATACTTTTTGCGTGACATCTAAGAGGCTAATAGGTCTATAGTTCCCTGGTTCATCCCTGGAACCTTTTTTGAAGACTGGGATTATTTCTGCCCCTTTCCATGTCTCGGGCACAAGACCTCCCCTTAATATAGCGTTACTTAAAAGATTTAGATAAGGTGCCCAAATTTCTAAACTATGTTTGAACAGGTCCCCCGGGATCTTGTCCAAACCGGGGGCTTTCCCCAGCTTGATTGCTTCAATGGCGTTCACCGTCTCCTCCAGGCTAAATTGTAACTCGGGTAAGATGCCCTGAGTGGCTAATGTTTTATGTCTTGAGGGATAGAAATCAAGGCTGGGGGGATCAGAATAAAGGTGTGTAAAATAGTTAACCCATGTATTGGGATCTATATGATGATCAGTAGAATTTTTCCCCTCTTTGCTACCATGGGTAACTATTTTCCAGAAGATCCTAGCATCACTGGTTTTTGCTGCTTCCAGGAGATCTTGCCATTTTTGATCCTCCCAGTTACTTTGGGCAGTTGCCAGTGTTTTCTTATAACTGGCCCTTGCCTGCTGTATGGCCAATTGGTTCTTTTGCTTTAGAGCCTCTATCAGCTCCCTTTTCCTCTCCCTACATTTGGTAGTGTACCATGGGCTGCTTGGGGTGATCTGCACAATCTCCTTTTTGGGCTTGTACCGTGGCTGTTTGGTCAGGAAGGGTCTTAGTGCAATACTCATTGATTGGTGGATGGCCGTGATGGGGATATCAGTAAGTTCATTTTCAACATAAGGCTCTAGGAGATTAGAATATGTATGGTAAATATTTGTCATAGTCTACAGATTGCCTATTATTGCAGGCCATTTTATATCCCGTTTGTTGTTACTGAGGAAGGGTTGTAACTCCACCTTATTATGTTCTACATATTCCAAATCCAAATCTAGGAGGTGGGCGCTAAGTTCAATTATTAACGGGAAGTGATCGCTTTCCCTTCTTTTATCTATTTTAAAAGTCATTAATCTTCCCCATGTACTTATACTATGTAAAATATAATCTATTTTCGAGGTAGAGTTGCCTCTCTGGAAGGTATCCAAGTTAAGGCCTCCTTCACCCACTCTACCATTACATGCCCTCAGTCCATGTTTTAATGTAAGGCCCATAAGTTGCAATGCAGCCACTGTGCCTGGGACAGTTTTTTCTATTGTTAGATAAGGAATTGCTCTGGCTCGATCTTCTTCTTCTGCTAAATGTTCAAATCCAGTTATGGGTTCATAATTGCAATTAAGGTCACCCCCTATCATAATTGTCTCTCCTCCTGGGATCTTATTAAGCAGGTCGTCTAATAGAGTTATTTCAGGCGACTCCAAGTTTGTCCTTCTAGGTCTTATATATACATTGAACAAGTGGGATATTATCTTATTTTTTCCCCCCATTATCAACCATAAAATGTCATCTGACTCTGTGGCTTGCATACGTATCTCAACATTTAGTGAGATTTTCACCCAAACAACCAGTCCCCCCGACGGTCTCCCTCTAGCAGCTGAAATTGCACTAATAAAGTAGGTTTTATATCCTAGCTTATACAGCGGGTCTTTAAGCCAAGTCTCTTGGAAGAGACAGACATGGTATTGATCAATATAGTCCTGCCATTCCGGGTCTGTAAGCTTATTTTTTAAGCCTGCTACATTCCAGGAGATCATAGTGATAGGACCCCTCCCGTTTGGGGTTGTAACATTAGAAGTAGGGCTCAAATATGCTGTCGAGTCTTTCCTACGGGGCAAAGACTCCACTATATTCCCTGCCCCTGTAACATGAGGATCAGGCCCTATGAGGGGCTCACCTACTGTTGGGTCCCCATTTAGTCCCACTTGTGCCTGATCAATCTGGAGTAGTCAATCTACTCTTTCAAGATTGGAATCACAGCTTCTCTTTTGCGATCCCTCCATGACATTATACTTAGGCCTCGGGACTAGGGGTTTGGTAATGTAAGGATCCGAACTGAACCTCATGGCATTGATCGTGGGGGCGGCGGTTCTCTGTTCCATGTCAATCAGGCCTCTGGATAAGCTTCCATCCTTAAATGTTAATGCAATAACATCATGTTGCCCCATCCCTCCTGAGATTCTTTCTGCCCTCTTTATATCTGAATGAATTATGGATAGACAGTGTCTTTTAGTCCTAATCCAATGTGTAAGCTTATTCTTTAGAGAATCTTCGTCTTCACTACTATCTAAGGCCAATTTTGGGACATTTAGCAGATAAACAACATTGGTCCTAATGGGAAACCTATCCATCACAGAATGTCGATTCCATGTAGTATAATGGTTACGGTCATGAGATGCTTGGGGATGGGTGATCTGAGTAAGCTCCACATTCCCCTTTTGGGGCCCTTTTACCAAGCGGGATTCTCTTCGTGGATTCCCTATTTTTTGCCATAGATCACTAGCATTACTTCTAGGGTAATTGCGTGGACCAGTATTTTCCCCGTTTACCCCTCTCGTATATCCCTGCGGTTGCTGTAGAATCTTAGCTATAGCTGGGGTAGGGTTGAGGTTAGTATTTACATTTTGAGAACGTGTGGATCTACCTTGTGGCTGAAATGATATAAGGGGGGTCTCCTTTTCGCACTGAGCTTTGTGGGTACCCCTACCCCCCTCCTTTTCCACAATATCTGATAGGGTTCTTACTTCAAGTTTCAGGTCCTTAACTTCCTGTATTAATCCAGAGAGTAGGTCATAGAGATCTGCTATAGTTCTTGTTTTATGTTTTGGAGGATTCATTGGTTCTAAGTTGCATGGAGAGATCCTCTCTCTAGGTAACTGTACAATTGGAATAGTTGGGTATAACTCATTCAGCAATTCCCCCTCTTGTGTATTCTGCACTTTATTACTATCAAGTTCTGCCAAAACTGCATATTTATTGGAACATACAACTTCACACTCCTGCTTGTGGCCCTTCTTCCTAGTACTATCTATGGTGCATGGATGTCTGGATCGAGTTGTAGCATCCTTAGGGCTACCAGTCCTAATATCGGGTGATACCTCCCCCTCTTGCTGACTAATAGTCTTTGTCACTATATCTTCCTCTAGTTCAACTTTTTTTGTGTGGTAAGAGGTGATCTTTTTATCAGGTCCCTCCCGGACAGTGGCCCTACTACTTAATAATGACTCTACCTCCTCAATAAGATCATCAATTTCGTCTATAGTGCAATTCTCGCCCGCATTCCTGAGTTTTTTTATAGATTTCTCTTTCCCCCTTGGGGGTTCTGATGCCTTACGTTTTCCCATACTTTGGGCCACCTATATGATACTTCAGCTCTAATGAAACCAGAGCACAAATATGTATTTATGGACAAGAATAGAAGTAGGTCTAGTGGGGGTAAGCCTAAATGATAAATACTGACAATGAATATGACAAGTATTTAAATAAAGGTTTTACACTAAAAAATTACAAGTAAACTTCTTTCAATAAAGTAGAGAGGCAACGACCCGGCCCGGCCCCACTTCAAATCTAGCAGGTAATAATGAGAAAAGCACTATGCTGGGAAAGGGTGAGTTCCGTCCTAAGGCCCTCTATTAAAGGACCTTTTTTAGGGGTAGGTATTGGCACAGTACCTTCAGGCGGCCAGCTACTTGTGAGCTGCCTAAACCGAGCGTCTTGATGTGGAAGTTAGGGGGGTGGCCCTGCCCTGCCTCTTCCTGGCAATGACGGGCAAGGACGGGCCCGCCCTTGGCCCGGGCTTTGCCCGGGCGCCGCCAGCGCGTGTCCCGCGACGGCGGGAGCGCTGTAGAAATTTAAAGGGCTCCTGCCCCCGGACACACCTCTCAGCGCGCTTCCCGCGACGGCGGGAGCGCTATGGAAAGTTAAAGGGCTCCTGCCCCCGGACACACCTCTCAATGCGCTTCCCGCGACGGCGGGAGCGCTGTAGAAATTTAAAGGGCTCCTGCCCCCGGACACACCTCTCAGCGCGCTTCCTGCGACGGCGGGAGCGCTATGGAAAGTTAAAGGGCTCCTGCCCCCGGACACACCTCTCAATGCGCTTCCCGCGACGGCGGGAGCGCTGTAGAAATTTAAAGGGCTCCTGCCCCCGGACACACCTCTCAGCGCGCTTCCCGTGACGGCGGGAGCGCTATGGAAAGTTAAAGGGCTCCTGCCCCCGGACACACCTCTCAATGCGCTTCCCGCGACGGCGGGAGCGCTGTAGAAATTTAAAGGGCTCCTGCCCCCGGACACACCTCTCAGCGCGCTTCCCGCGACGGCGGGAGCGCTATGGAAAGTTAAAGGGCTCCTGCCCCCGGACACACCTCTCAATGCGCTTCCCGCGACGGCGGGAGCGCTGTAGAAATTTAAAGGGCTCCTGCCCCCGGACACACCTCTCAGCGCGCTTCCCGCGACGGCGGGAGCACTATGGAAAGTTAAAGGGCTCCTGCCCCCGGACACACCTCTCAATGCGCTTCCCGCGACGGCGGGAGCGCTATGGAAAGTTAAAGGGCTCCCGCCCCCGGACACACCTCTCAATGCGCTTCCCGCGACGGCGGGAGCGCTGTAGAAATTTAAAGGGCTCCTGCCCCCGGACACACCTCTCAGCGCGCTTCCCGCGACGGCGGGAGCGCTATGGAAAGTTAAAGGGCTCCTGCCCCCGGACACACCTCTCAATGCGCTTCCCGCGACGGTGGGAGCGCTGTAGAAATTTAAAGGGCTCCTGCCCCCGGACACACCTCTCAGCGCGCTTCCCCTGAGAAAACTCATTTTGGGAACATTCAAGGATCTGCAGGTCTACAGGGAGATTACCCTGTGTATCAGTTGTATTGCCATAGTAACTCTGCCCCAGCCTGGGTAACTGCCCATAATGGGCAAAACTCATTTCCAGGCCTTGTTGTCCACATGCTGAGCATACTGATCCTTCTTGATCATCACATTCTCACTACATCAAAACATAAAAGTACATCTTGTGGCCATCCAAATGTCACAGGAGTAAGCAGGATTTACTCAGGGACTCGTAGGCACATTGTAACCTTCAGAATGGAAAGGATAGAGTTAAACAGAGTAAAAGATCTATGTGATATAGGTACCTGTTCTGGTAAGCCGTAGAGATGGCCTTAGAGGAAGCACCTCTTTGACCAGTTTTCCAGCAACTCCCCTTGTCTATCTCACATATACTACTAAAGAGTAGGCATCCATGTGCTGAGATCTCCACAGTATCTCCACACAGAAAAGATAACGAGGCAAAGTACTCTGCACAAAGGATTATGAATAACATTTTGTAGTATGCGAGTAGTGCTCATGTAGTCTTTCTAAATGTACCACAACATGCAGTTTATGATTGGCCCCAGTGTCATACACTAATAACCATTGTATGTTTATTAGTTTTACTTTGCTGTTATGATACTGGATATACAGCTTTTTTTTTTGACTAACTAAAAAGTGCACAAGTGATTCTTTCCTAAAGATGCAATTACATTGCTAGCCCTTTGACAAAGTATCCGTTGAGCAATATTCTGCTGTGCATGCTTTTTAAAAGCACTGCTTGCAACTCACACTTCATCTTCTGACTCATTTTTATCTTTGAAGGTACAACTCAACCCTGTTAATGCAGCCTGTTCAGGAAAAGGGACAGTCTCTCGTTCTTCATAATGTTGTAACCCAAGATCACCTTTTTTTCTATGGAATCTCACTGAAATGCACCAAACACTCCTCCTAACAAAAGCCAGACCTATGAGCTTTGCCAATGCCTTCTTTTACATTTTCAGAGATGTGCCTGCCCAGACAGGTGGAGCCTGTAGTCCGCATACTAACCAATTATGTCACGTGTTCCTTCAATGAGGGGGAGATGTTACATGTCAGGAACCAATGCACTGGAAGAGTTGTGTGCCTCTAACAGCAGTGGTCTACAATGTCTGTCCATGTTAGGATTAAGGAAAACTTTTATAATGTTGTATGAACTCTAACACTTGTATTTTTTGTTGGATTTGTATAATGCAAAGGATATGCAGATTTTAGCAGGACAGTTTGCTGCTGGCTTTTCAATCTACCGTCTGCTAAGTTTAAAAAATAACATGAGGAGTTTGGCAGAAGGGACGTGTGTGGCATAGTCAAGGTACAGCACCCACATTAAGGAAATAAAAGAAAAAAAAGCTGGCCATGTAGGCCAAAAACTGGTAGTTCTATAACCAAGGTAAAACTATCTAGAGTGACTGCAGAGCATTTCTGATGGCATAAATGTTATATGCTGGTCTTTGAATTTTCACGAGGACAAATAGATCCTTTTAGGTGCTCTGCAATAAGTGAAGAGTTTAGGTAGAAGATGCATAGAAATTAACACACACAACTGGTAGGCAAGAGTAAAAGGAGAGTTGGACTGACGAGTGAAGAGAGGAGCAGGTTGGATTGGAGATCAGGTCAAATGAATGTTCTTTGGTTCTTTCCTGAAAGACATGAGAGTGTGGGCCAGCCGTAGATGAATGGACTCTTGTCAGTTTGTGCCAAATGATGAGGTATAGCAAAGGCAGCCTTCTTTTCTCGTTTTTAATTTGTTTGCCTTGGAAGCCTGCAATTTCATGTTTGTGTTGTGTGTTCCGGTTGAAGGGAGTGCTTTTCATGTTTGGTTTTCTGTTGTGGATACCCTAGTAAATGATTCATAGTGATGTGAACCTCATGCGTGCAAAGAGCGGGAGCCAGGGAAAATCATTGAGAGTGGGGAGGATCTGGTGATTAGTTAACGGCAAATGAAGAAACTAATGGTTGTATGCTGCGTATCGGAATGTGTGCGTCTGTGTATGCCTCTGTGTATTTGCAACAGAAACGGTTCTGCAAGCCAGGATTGAGGCGCATTGACAGAGATGTGTGTGGTGCCAGAAGGATTTGTAGTTCAAGAATACGGTGTATGGGAAGAGCTCTGGGCAGAGGGCAGGAAGGTATGTCAGGGAGCCTGAGTAGGGCAGCAGGCTTGGTGGAACGGAAGTCCAGCCCCGAGATTTGTTGCTGATTGATGAAGCTGCAGATGATTGTGTTTAGAGCCTCTTGCGTTAAGTATTGAACTTTCAGTGCCAAGGAGGCGCTAAAGGGACTGGTATATTTGATTAACGCAGAGGGCAGGACAATGGAGTCAAAGATTCCATGTCAGCATCCAGCAACTTTACAGGTTCTTATGCCAGATGCCGGATGCCAGATGTTCATCTTATAGTTAGGGAGGGAGGTTTTCACATTTTTTCGTGATCGTCTTCTTAGTCTTGAACCAATATTTGTGCAGTCGAGTCATGCTCCCTTCACTAGCACTCTTTGTTGTCTCTTGCTGTTTAAAAACAGTGTTTGCTTTTGGAGTTACCTGTATAATAAAAGTAATATTGATTGTGTTTATTGAGTGATTTTTTTTAACAGATAAGCAATTGATATGCCTGAGAAAACGTAGGCATCAAACCTAGAAATATTTCTGAACACCCACTGAACTTACATGCCCTGACCAGTGATTTGAAACCGAACTACATGCATGCGCTTTGGGTTGCTTTGCTTAATAGTGATATTTTTGAGTGTTTATGATTTTAGAATTTCACTATATTTAAAATGTTTTAATACTCGGAAAGACCACAAGCAGTCTACAGTGGCAGGTAACTATATATATTGTATTGTACTATAAGTTTGTCCCTTATGGTTTTAACCTTAATTCATGTAAACTATTAATAACTTGAGGGAAGTTGTTAGTCACATACTTTGTTGGTGGCCAGACCGCTCCAAAACATGCAGAGTGCTTAGCCCAATGCACCACTTCATCTGTCTGTGTTTTCCTAAATCACTACTGAGAACAGAGAAGCAGCAAAGAAAAGGATAAGGATCTGGGATATGTTTTAGATTTCCTCATGCCAGCAGATGATGTTGGGGGTGCATAGCAAGGCATGCCTGAGACTAGAGCAGCACCAGTCAGTGGACTGGCAGGAGGTGCGCAGGCAAATCTAATGTAAGCGAGCACAATGATGGCAGTGACTGTGGCAAACCGCACCGTGCTGGAGAGAAGGCAAGATGAGAATCTGGCACAACAATTCCCCAATTGCTTCTCCCGATGTGGTCTCACTCGGTACCCTACCATTCCGAAGCAACGCATCAGATTAGTCAAGCCCGTACTCCTCTATCACTCAAGAGTACTTAAGAAACACTGCAGGGCACAGAGCAAGAAGGATCAAAAGAACGACCTGACTAGAATGTCAGGCCTCTTCCCATGTCAGGCGAGGAGACAATGACAACCTCAACAGCATTGCCCACATCAAATCAGATGCCCTTCTGGCCCAGCAAGAATTCCCACTAAAAGCACATGAGCATATTAAACGTAACAGGAAAATAACCCACATCATAAATGTGCAGATGATCTATAATGCGGCCTTATTGACAACTCAGTGTAATGGCAACCAACCTGACGCAGGTTACAATGTATATATAACACGGAAATGCAATGCTGCAGGTTATATTACTGTATTATAACATGAACACTGATTTTTGTTGGATGAGTTCAATAGTTCACCTGACTTTTGTTCTGTCTCTAGGTATATTTGTTCTCTGTATTGAAGGATGGGTTATAGAGCATGCTCTTCTTATGTAGTTGGGGCGGATGGTAGTCCACCACAAGTAATAATTACACTAAGCTGATAGGTCCAGTCAAAGTTTTCAGTAATGGAAACCTGAGCTCAACCCCTGGTAGCTATGGCACGGATCAGACAGGTTTAACGTAAGATAAATGAGTAAAGCAATTAGAAGTACCAAAGCAGTTTTTAAAAAAGTTGAAAACACAATAAAACTCCTAATCCAATCTATAAAAAAAGAGAATAATGTGAAAAGCAAAATTACACCAAACAATAAAAATCCAATAAGGGAAACTGAAAATTTGATTTTTGAAATATTTTAGGGGAAAAGCGCAAAGAAGTGCAAAGCACCAATGGTAGTAAGTGGCTACAGTAGACTGGGACCTAGGTGCGATTTAATGCTGAACGAAATGGAGCATGAATGAGATACACCAAGACAATTGGACCCTGTTGGACCTGTCCCTTGTGGCAGGTTCATCCCCTGACTTTTTGCCTCCTTCCTCCTATTTTTTCTGACCTCTCGCTGTTGGCTCTAGGACTCTGAGCACTTTATCACTGCTGACCAGTGCTAAAGTGCAGGTGCTCTCCCATCTAAAGTTGGTATGATTGGCTTATATTTAATTGGCATATTTAATTTACCTATAAGTCCCTTGTACAGTGGTATCTCCATACCCAGGGCCTGTAAATTAAATGCTACTAGTGGGCTGCTCTGCTTGGGCCACCCACTGAAGTAGCCTTTCAAACCTGTCTCAGGCCTGCTAGCGCAGGACCTTGGTGCGCAGTTTTCACCGTCAGGGACCTGGCATCTAAATTTACTTGCCAGGCCCAGAACTCCCCTTTTACTACATGTAAGTCACCCCTAAGGTAGGCCCTAGCTAGCCCTATGGGCAGGGTGCTATGTATGTAGAAAGCAGGACATGTGCCAGGTAGCGTGGCCTGTCCTGGTAGTGATAAACAACCTAACTTGGTGTCTCACTGCTGTGAGTGCTGCCTTCTCATACGATTGCATTAGAAATGCCCTGCTTTATGTATAAGGGGTAGTGTCTGATTTATGAGGGGTAGCATAGGCGTGTTTGGTATGGTTGTAGTGGTGATAAGAAATGTTGCTTACTGGTGTAGCTGTATTTTTTATTACTATTACAGAACTGACACTTCTAAAAAGTGAGCATTTCTCTATGCTTATGACTCTGGTGTTTTGCAGCTTGACTCCAATCCACGTCTGGGCAGAGTGACAGTTGGGCTTTGTGCATACTTTTTAGACAGCCTGTACACAGGGAGGGTGGAGGTGTCACAGAGGTGCATCTACATACTGAATAGTCTTCCTGGGCTGAGAGAAGGGCGAGGCGGGGCACACCTACATTTATAAAGGCTATGCCATGGCCTCACACAATAGGGTCGTTTACCCCCAACTGATGTTTGGAGCCTGTGCTGGAGGAGAGAGGGGGCACTCCCAGAACCAGTTGTAACTATTTGGAACCTCCTCTCTCCTTCCATTGTAAGACACTGTAAAAACTGAGTATAAGTACAGGGGAGTTTTCCCCACAATTTGGAGACTCTTGGAGACATTTTGGAACTGGACACAGAAGGCTGGAAGGACTCACCAGGAACCGCCATGGACTGCTGCTGCTGTGCTGACCTGTGACATGCTAGGTCACTGTAAGGACTTGCCACTTGCTTGCATCCTCTTTGTGCTGGCCTGTTGCTGGGCCCCTCCACCTGTGGGCCTTTTCCTTGGACTCTTGTCCCCCATGGGTGGGGTGCTGTAGCCCCTGACCCCTGCAACCACGGGAAGTACGAGTAGTGCTTCATTTTTGCTTTATAGTGCCTGGAAGGCGCTTCACTAAACTGGTGCTGCGCTTTGAAAAGCACTCTACAGCTGTGGGGGCATCACCACCGTGACCTGGGCTCATCAAAAAGTGTAAAGCGCTTTTGTGAAGCGCTGGTGTCATGGAGAAATCACCGTTGCGACCCGGGCTGTGATCGGTGCAGCGCCGGAGTCGTGCTGCTCTTTGTGCCCCCAGGGCACAAGGAAAACTGCCCAAAAGGAAGATTAGAGCAAGTGTGCTCCTATCGTGCCCCTGGGGTGAATAGGGCTCTGAGGAGCACCCCCGGTGCACAGGCAGGCACCTACTCTGCTGCCTGCCCTCTCTGACGGCTGGGTGGGCCACCGCGTGTTCCTGGAGACGTCAGGCAGGGAAGGAGTCCTCATCGGAAGCTCTCCCGCCCCACCGGCACCCCTTTTCCTTATTTTGAAGGGTAAGGGGGAGAAGGAAGCCTCCCCCTACCCCACCGGAGGCCCCCCCCACCGCTGGTCCCATTTTTGTGGCCCCTTGTGGGCCAGTACCATTGTGTTGACCCCCCCTTGTTGGAGGGACAGTGAAGGCCTTCAGAGATTGCGGGCCCCAGGAAGGGCCCGGATTTAAAGCGGAGGGGGTGCATGGCACCCCCCTCCTTTCTGAATTATTGGCGGTCTTCACCCCCCTCGTGCGGGCTGGTCGAGGCCTGGGGGGCCCCCAGTGACCACGGGCCCCAGGAGGGGCCTGTCATTAATGCAGATGGGGTGCGCGCCACCCCCCTCATCCTCAGAACTCCTGGGAGGCCCCAGTTTAGTGCAGAGGAGCGCCAGGGGTCCCATTTTTGTTCCACTGCCACTGGAGGTGCCTCATCATGGAAACCAGGTACCAGTCAGAGACAATGTATATGATATAAGTTCTTTCTAGAGACTTTATTGGTGTATATATTGCCTACCTGTTTTTATGATGTTTTCATATGTTTATGCAAATGTTCCTTTTATGGGCATAACATGCTAATATGTTTTTCTGACTTGCCATACGTTTTATAATGTTCATAATATGGACGTTTATGATATTCTTTTGACAAGTTCTTTGGTGTAATAACATGTTTCCTGACTATTGCTTATGTTGCAGAATACTAAGTAACCTGTGTGTTATATGTGACTACTGCTAGTTTTTCAGAGTAACTAATGTGTTACGTTACGTTCTGACAACTGCTAAGGTTGCAGGATATTACTGATATATGATGTTTGGTCTAATAATTGCGTTGTGTACAATAGAGTATATTTTCATATAACTTGGTGTTGTGTTTCCTTTGTGGTGGGGATAGTGCGTCACGTGTGTTGGGTGTGGTTTGCAAACGCTTTACACATTGCCTCCGGGTTAGGCCTGACTGCTCGTGCCAAGCTACCAAGGGGGTGAGCAGGGGTTATCTTGGACGTGTGACTCCCTTGCCCTGACTAAAGGAGGTGGGTTTTGCTTGGCTTAGGTGCATACCCTAGCTAACCAGAAACCCCAGTTCTAACAGACCCACTAGTATTTGGAAGTAGTAAAGTGTTAAAAAGTTTGTGAGTCTGAATCTGAAAAGGGATATGGTAGTTTTTCTGAAACTCTTCTCCATGTAGGACAAACCATAATTTCAGTCAGACACTGTGGAGCTGCCCATCAGATATATTTCATGGTCAGTCCCTTTGAAGCTGAGAAGCAAAGATTTTGAAAAAGTTCTCAAACTTCTTTTGGTGGCAAACAACCACAGGAGTATACTGATATGGCCCCATGACCTCAGTGGTAGAACTTAGTGTCAGGCAGGGGGAAACAGCAAAGTCCAGTCCAGTGCCAGGTGCCATTGGTCAATAGGTATTCTTCACAGAAATGTCCTCTTCATTTTTTATATGTTCCTTGAGATACCCAGGGGAACAGCCTCATGATCCTTGTAGATCTTCCTGTCCGAGAGTTTCAAATGTTGCAAGTGGAAAGGGTTCCAACCTAATCAGGCCCTTCTCACAGGTTACTACTGTCAAGTGAAGAACATTCAGTCTGCCTAGCATCATTTCACACGTGCAGAAGTGTTCTGAGGAAGGCTGGGTGAGGGTCTATTTTGTAGGGTTCACCAGTCTGTGGTGGGTTTCTTTCAGCAACAAGAGAGAAAAGGCACAAAACTTGTTCTAGCATCAATATTTACATGTGCTTCAGACAGACCGGTCATGAAGGATTAGCACTGACAACAGAAGCTGCAAAAGCCCCACCCTGCATAATCAATTGACCTCAGATGAGTCATCTCTGTCCATTCAGATCTGCATTTGTGGCTCTTTGAGGGATTTCACAACTCATTCATACTTCATTGAAGGCTGAGGACTGGCTTGGAATAGCTGGGGTGCTAGTGCAAATTAGCCTCCTGAAAACTCAAAAAGGTAAAACGTAACTTTCTAAAACTTGCTTTTCCCTAATATTTATTGAAAGTCTGACTACACCATTGAATTAGATTTTTAATAATTATTAAACATTGTGGCTCAATAATTTTCCTAGCTGGTCACTTTCCCGAGTTAGAGATATTAGTATTTTAATTTGCATTCTGGATTTCTACATACGAAAGCTAGTCTTGCCACACTGAAAATAGCTTTTTGGGCCTTATTACTGTGGGGGCTTGTTAACATTAGTTTTCTATATGTCCCATGTTTCAATACCATGCACCCTACCTTGTGGGCTATGAGGCCTACAAATGGGGGACTTACTATGTTCAAAATGGTCGATTTTAACTGTCAAAAATGGTTATTTTAACAGGTTGCACTGCAGATTTAGACCTCAGGATGCAGGCTACAGTTGTAAGGCTCAAGCCATGTTTTTCTTTGTCACGTTAGTGCAGTGGTCTCCAAACTTTTTAATGCCGCGCCCCCCCAAGTTGAAAAATAAAAATCACTGGGCCCCCCTCAGAATTTTTCACAATTGTTTTATAAAGATGGCTATGTTTAATATGCCATAGACCTATTTAAACATTGCAGTTACTGTCGCCATTTTAAAAGAGCAATTACATGTTTCTGCTTAAAATAAAGGCCTTTTATCTGTATAATGCTTCTTTTGGCCAGAGTCTGGCACCCCCCTGGGACCACGTGAGGCCCCCCTAGGGGGGCCCGCCCCCCAGTTTGAAGTCCTCTGCAGTCCACAGGTGATATTTGAACTTTCCATGCCATATTTCCAGTTCCCACACCATATACAATGGCCTTATAGGACAGTTAATTATGCAGATCAGGGATTAGCCACTTTAGTTGTGTTTTTGGGGAGTCAGTGGACATAGGCTTGGTACTAGACTGCAGGCTGCAGAGTCTAAAAATTATCAATAAAATTCAGCACAAAAGTGGGTGCAGCAAGAATTCGTAAATTTGAGGCAGCGCCAAAACTAACACCACCCCAGGGGTCGTGTTAGCATGATGCAACAAGGGAAAATACTGTTATTTCTACTTATTTTTGCTTGTTCTGTGTGTGCTGCAGAAGAGTAAAATGCCATAAATAGCTGTTTATGTGCAGAAAGGTGTTCGTTCCTGCACATAAACAATCATTCAATAATGATGATTTGATACTTCTATGTGTGCTGCATTTTGCAGAAATCACCATTGTAGTTTGTTTATGTGCAGGAAGGGACACCTTCCTGCACATAAACAATCATTCCCTTCAATGCAGACACCCTTGAACCATGGTACAAGGATGCCTGCATTGGTACTGGCAGCTCAATTTAGTGCCAGCACTAGGGGAAACACAAGGGTGTGCCGTATTTGAGCAAATATGGCACATCCCTGCGTTTCAGAAGTGACACAGTGCAGCACTGCCAATTTCGGTGCAGCGCCGCACCACTTCTATCTAAATTTGTCCCATATAATAATATTTACAACAAAATGTAAAATGCACTGTGGTTTTCCCAGACCTCCCATCACAGGGGCAATGTATACTGTCAAGACCAGCATTAAAACCCAACTGAAAACATAACAGGTATCTTATTGTCCCTCCCCTACAACTAAAATGAAACAACAGGCTCTGCTCCCATCAGCCCATCGGTCTTTTCATATACCCCGCTGGCTGGTTGGCCATTAGGGAGTTCAGACAAGTAGCCACACTAGGCTTTTTCCTCTCTATGGTCAGCCTTTCTGACTCCGCCAAGTTGAGTAAGGCCAAATACACAGTTTTTTATTGTTATTAATACACAAGATCCATAAAAACTTAATAAAAACAAACCTTATGCAGTCTTAATGCCACGTAGGCTAATCAGGGAATGTCCATATCTTTATCACTACTAAGGCAACCCTAATAATGTCTCTTGTAAGACTTGCTTCTTTATTCTTTCAAACTGCCTACCATAACAAAGGCAACCGAGTACTAATATAATCTTCCACAAACTGAATTCCCAAATCCCTATGACAGCTCAAATTGAAAGAAGAGATAGGGACCGCCAAAACACTCCTGCAAAACCTATTCTCCTCCAGCTGAATCGCCTCACCTTTTTGGATGCCCCACAACCCTGCTCCTTAAGTTACTGCCGAGATTCACTGTAACTTATACATTTCTAAAAGAGGGATAGGTGCACCCCCATCCTTGGCCTGTGGTAAGCTAAACAAGGAAGAGGTTGCCTTCACTAACTTTGCCCCTCAATGAGCAATATGTGGTGCCTAAGCACTGGTATTTGCAAATGTTAGCCCTAGGTAGAGAAAAGTGCTGGTGCATTTTAGGGACTTGTTGCCTACCATCATGGTAGACAAATGGTATTTCTTCGGTCTGCAGGCCATAATATAGGACTTGTTTAAATTAGTCTGTAAATCTAAATCACCCCGAAAACGTACAAACCCATGAATTAAAATGTGCAGCGCTCTATGGGTTTGTGCCATCAAAACAGCATCATCTGCATATACCAGCGAGGGCAACAGGGAACCATTAATGACTGGGACATCAGAGGTTAGAGCTTTTAAAACGGGTAACGTTTCTTTACATATAAAATAAATAAAAGTGGAGCTAAAACACATCCTTGCCTCAAACCTTGGTGGACCTCTATGTCTTTTGTAACCTCACCATTCGTGTTAAATCTGACCCTGGCCTTCATATCCAAAGGCATCCCATAGTTTTGAGCAATTGCTGAAGTCTAATCCATGAAAGCCAAATACAAGGGGTAACATTTAACAACTGTATACGTCCTGATCACCAAAGACAAATTTAAACATTGCTCCGTAGTCCCAACATGACTCCTAAAGTCGTACTGGCAGGGATGCAAGATGGACTTCTCTTCAGTTCACTCCTTCATCCTGTTGTACAGGACTCTACCCAAGATCTTAAATGTTGTGTCAATTAGGGAGATGGACCTATAGCAACCAGACTGTGAAAGCCCCCCCTTTTAAAAATTGGGACAATTCTGGAGGTTGCCTATGAACTCGGTAGAGGACTATAGGTAGTTTTCCCCGAAGTCGGAAGAAACAACCCTGGCATATAGCAATAAATCTTTGAAATTTGACGCTATAAAAAAATTATCTACGACCCCTGAAATTTGGTAGCAAGGGAGCATAAAGTGGAGCTAAATTCATAACACAAAAAAAGTCATTCGGTCCCATGAGAATCTGTATCACTCATAATACCAAAAGGATCATTACCAATTGCTGTAGAACTATCCACTGGCTTAGCGTAAGTACTGAGCCTAGCATAAAAATCCACAGCTAGACAGTATCCTGCCAGTTTCCCTTTAGTGCCAACCCTAACTTGCAGCAATGTGATGAATTCAAATAAGCTTAAAAATTTGGTATTCGGGGTATTACTAAAATCATTATTCTAAAAATTAATTAAATACGAAGTCACTCCTGTCTTCTAATTGATTACCTGAAAGTTCCCATTTTTAGTTTCAATTTCTTTTGAATTACCCACTGCAGAAAGGTTCACCCATAATGTCAAATCACCCACTGACCGTCCTGATCAGGATGTGGTGGCTGGAATGCTAGAACACTCAAACCATTCAATTAACAGAACTTGCATTGCCCAGGTTTCCTGAAACATGAGTACGTCATATTGTCTTATTAAGGCTACCCATTCTGGTACTCTGATCTTGGACAGGATGACTGCTATATTCCAGCTCATTACCCTTAATATTGTATCATTGGTGACCAGAAGGGTCGGATTGGGATCAAAAATAGGCCTGGGCAACCCTACAATAGTGGCCCACATTCACACATCACAGCCTTTCATGAAACACTGCTATATTAATATCAGGGGACTCATTTTTGCACATATGTGTGGTAAATTAGGCATTTTAAAGCTTGTAAGAGGGTCATTGACATTGGTCAAGAATAGAAACATTGCAACTTTGAAATCTGAATTCTTACTTGCAGTGTCAATGCCATGCTCAACAAAGTGATTTTATCCTTTCCTAACCATGTCCTGGACTTTGATCATCATAGAGGTTTAGTCGAAAGCCAAGATGGAAGGATGTGGGTCAGCCTCCATTGATCTTTCCACTGGGGTAGAGTGGGTTTGAAAGGTGAAAAAAATGGTCCCCAGGAGTTGGTACTCTGGGCCTGGGATTCTACTGGCTTGGCGGAGTTACAGAGGGGGGGTTTGGATGGGATGTTTGTGGTCAGAATCCTTCCTGGGCCCCAGTAACTGACCTAGGCCCCTGAAGGCCTTTTTCTAGGCCGTGATTTCTTCCTCTTAGGCAGGACAGGAGATAGCTGGGACCGAAGGAGTTGAAGAAGTGGTCTGTTGTAGCAGTATGTTGAAGCATGGTCTCCTGTCCACCCGTGGACTAGTTAGCTCTTTGCTTTGTCCAGTTGAGACCTCTGGATCCTGCTGGTAGTGGGCACTGCAGAATCCAGCTTGTTTCAGTTCTCTAACCTGGTGAAAGTGGGTATGGAAATTAAAAGGTAAGAAGGAAATCTTTATATTACACTTCTCTTCCTTCTAGAAGCTTGTGGCTGGATGGGAAAGGGGTGAGGTCAGAACTCAGAGGCAGAAATCCCCCCAGGCCTGTTGTTTTCAGTGTCATCTAAACGATTTTTGGGAGACCCAGGCAATACCTATTTTGGTAGTCATTGTTTAGAACATCTGTGATATTTATTAGTTATTTTCAGTTAAGCCCTCATGATGTCAAACCAAACTGAACTAAAAGTTAACCTTTCAGAAATGAGGGCATGCAATAAAACCTACAGCTGAAGCTGCCCAGTGTTTGCCAGCCGAACAGTACTCATTAATAAAGCTTGAGCAAGCATTGATAAAGCCATTTGTTTGTGTTTGCATTCTACATATTTTTTGATGCAAACATTTTATGTAAAAATCTGTATCTAATAAGTTGGTGTCTACCATTTTAAGAAAGAGCCAGCAATGGTGACTTGGTGGATGCTTAGTTGAACAGTGCATAATATGAAAACTTATGTGCATAGTGCTTGAGATTGTAGCTTTTGTTGCTAAATATTTGTGATCACAAATAAATCCCTCTTCATCATTGACATGCCTTCTGCAACAGTGAACTTTGAAGCACTTTACTGAGGATTTTTACCATTATATCAGGTGAAATAAAATATTTATTTGCATAATTCTGTTCCTGTGCCTTTCTTTCTCTGGCTGGGTAGTAATCTCAAGCTCTACTGAGTACGCAACATAGAAAGGACAGTGAGGTGATGCTAATGTCAGAGAGAAATGTAAAGTAGAGGAAAGAGGGAGGTAGAGGCAGTGATAATGTGGAGAGATAGGTGAGATGAGGAGACTCATAAGGTAGAAAGAGAATGGCAAGGTGGACAGAAAGAAAGATACGGAGAGGTAGAAAGGGGAGCGGTAGATAGAAAGGGATTTTGGAGTGAGGTAGATATGTACAGAGTGATAGGGATACTGAAATGCTAAGGGATGGGGTACACAGAGGCAGTGGCGTAACCAAACTTGAGGAGGCCCCTTGCACAGCACATGAAGGGCCCCCATTCTGTACTCACTAAGGTTCTCTTTTGCTAGGGTACTGTGCTGAGGGGGTCCCCTGGAGCTGAGGGCCTCCTAATACTGCAGGGGCTGCAGGGTCCTTTGAAATGCCACTACACAGCGGGATGAGATGGAGAGAAAGGTAATGTAGCAAGAGGGTTGAGTTGGAGAGAGCTAGAGACAGAGGACTGTGAAGGTAGACAAGCAAAAAGATAAGGTAGAAGTTCAGAGAAATGCAAGCTGAGGTGAGGTATACAGAGGGGCAGAATGATAAGTAGAGCACAGAAAGATATGTGTGGTAAACTGGATAGTGAAGATAGAATGGTACATTGAAAGAGGTGAATATCAGAAAAAAAGTTTATTTATACAGAAAAGATATGGAGTAGAGAGACAGGTGAGGTAGAGAAAGAGAGGGTAAATTCAGACAGAGAAAGAGTGAGAATGTGAGGAAAAGCCTGAGACGGGAAATAGGGAGAATTAAAAAGAAAGAGACAGAGAAGGTATGTTAAAAAAGTGGTCCAGATATAGATTTGAAAAAGTGAAAAATGCAATGATAGTTTCAAAAGAAGTCTAGAGGTGGAGAAAGAGGGCTAGTAATAAAGGAGTATGTTTGGGAGACATATGACTTAGAGGGAAGAGAGGTAGAAAGAAGTGGAGAGGTGAGACAGTGATCAAATGAGGTTAAGTGAGAGGTTGGGTACTGCGACAAAGAGAAATGAAGGGGATAGAAAGATTGAACAGTGTATAAGATGTAGAGTAGAGAGAAAGGCGAGGAATTGAGTGTTGATGTAAAGAGAGGGGGTGAGAAAGGCAGAGGGAAGTGAGGCATAGAGATGGAGTGGTGAGATAAATAAATAGATACGGTTGAGAGAGACAGGGCGGCAAAATGAAAACTACTGTGTGGTGCTGAGAAGGTGTGGAGTAGTGATGGAGAAGGGAGGAAAAGATGTGGAGGTTGACACAGATAGCAGCAGAGAGAAAGGTGGTGACACATGGGATATAGAGAGGTGTATTTTAAACAGAGAGGTAAGGTAGACAGAAGTGTGGTAGAAAGGGCTGCAATAGAAATTGAGTTGTAGATACATGGATGTGTAGAGATCAATGAAGAGAGAGGGAAAGAAAGGGGTGGGATAGAAGAGCTGGAGTGAAGGGGGATATCTTAGACAGAAAATAAGTGTGACCTATGAATAGAGGTGGAGAGTAATAAAACAGTTACCACAAAGGTAGTGAGAGAGTTAGGGGACAATATATTCATGGTTTAGTGACTGGTGAGGCAAAGAGAAATGAGGCAAAAAAAGATATGTGGATAAAAAAGAAATAACAAACGGTGAAGTACAAAGGTATCAATAGGCAAAATAAACAGAGGGAGGTAAGGTGAAGAGAAAATTAGAGAGACGTAGACAAGAAGTAGAGAGATCAGTAAAAAAAGAGTGAAGGCAGATAGTGAGAGATGCTAGAAAAAGTGATGGATGAGGAGAGAAAGGGGTAGATAGAAAGAAAGTGGGAAGACATGGGCAGAAAGAGGGGCAGTCAAAGGCAGACAGAGGGAGAGCAAAAGAGATCATTATAAAATGTTAGAGGCAAACAAAAAGAGTGAGAAATTATTTTTTCAGGAGGACCTTGGAATAGGGAGGGCTTTACATTGGTCCATATTGCGCATTCTTTAAAATGTCTCTGGATGTATTCCTGCTCTGGAAGGCTGGAGAGTGTGGAAGGTGGCCCAGCCACAGGAAGCTGAGGGGGGAAGCTTGAGTGTCCCTTACTGTTGGGGAAGGGAAGAACATCACCCAACGTTATTAAAAACCTTATTAGAAATTCAGATATTGCCTCCAAGTATTCCAATGTGTTCAGAAGAACCTTTGCTGTCCTATTTAAAGCACATTTAAAATGGCAGCTTCTTAGAAGTGACAGTACTGACTGAATATGTTATAAACAACCTAGTGTGCTCCAAAGGTTGGGGAAGGGATCTGTTAAGCTTGTTTCACTGTTGAGTTCTAGGGCATAAGCAGCAGTGAGTGTATAGGGCTTATTAACTGACAAAGGCCCATGGAGGCTCCATGGGTGTGTTGGCTCTTACTAGTAATGTGATCCAGCAAGATGGCACAAGAGTCGTGACTGCTGGTAACATCTGGTGTGACCTGCAGGTGAAGTGTTCTAATAAAGGCAATACTAAATCATCTTTATGAGGTAGGAAAATTGAGTACTTTTCAATTGGATAAAAGTGACATTTGTATATATTCAGGCCCTGATTTATACTTTTTCATGCAAAACTGGGCTAACGCAGTTTTTCGTGAAAAAGTATATTGCCACCCAGCACCATCCCAAGACGCCAGCCGGGCGTCATATTTATGGTATGATGGTAGCCGGTGGTAAGGCCCAGCTAGCGTCATGAAAAATAATGCTAGCAGGGTGAGGGAGGCGTAGGGGGAACAGGAGGTTGTGGGTCAAAGGATGACGCTAGTCTGGTAAGAGGCATAAAAATGCCTCTAACCAGACTAGCATTATCCTTTGATGCACAACCCCCATGAACATGACTCCTGCCTTAGTAAAGACAGGAGTTATACCCACCACCCCAAGGGCCATTGGGCCCAGTGCCATGTAGGGGGCCCAGGTTAGGCCCCCCATGGCACTTAACATAAATATTTGAAATACTCACCTGAACTTACCTGTCTGACCTGGGATGGGGTCCCCCCATCCACTGGCATCCCTCTGGTGTGGGTGGTGGTGTCCCTGGGGCCAGGGAAGGGCACCTGTGGGCCCATTCCATGGTCTCTGATCATGGAAATAGGCCCAACGCCTGCCCTGACCCAGGCACTAAATAATGGCGCTAAGCAAGCTTCGCGCCATTATTTAAGGCCCCCTTCCCCCAACATTTGGTTTCAGCACAGGGTAATAAATATGGCACTAAGGCCATATTATCATTTTTTTGCATGGGAACTCCTACCTTGCATCTCATTGACGCAAGGTTGTTTCCCACTAGCCAAAAGTGACTAACTCCATGACTTTGGCACTAGACGAGTCTAGCTCCAAAGTATAAATATGGAGGTAGGTTTGCACTGAATTTGCGTTAAAAAATTTTACGCAAATTCGGCTTAAACACAGTATAAATATTAAGCCAAAGTGCTTACAAAATTGCACAGTGAAGCCTGTATGAAAGCCCTTTGCCATCCTCTACAAATACACACTACAGATAAACAGGTAAGTGTATCACGTGTAGTCCCAGGTGCAGAGTTTGCATCATAAAAATGTAAAACACAACACTTGCATGCTCCCACTCAGGAAGCAGAGCCAGTGTGGCACATCACAAAACTCTCTACTGCTCACCTACTCACACACCATTTACCTCACTAGAGTGTGTTCTCATTTTCACTGCGTTTAATCTCTCGACCTCTCTTCCACTCACTCATGGTACTCCATCTGTAACCGTCTCGCCTGCCCTTTTTCCACAATTGTACTGCTTCCATCCAGCACTTTATTTCTAATCTTCTCTCTTGGTGTCTTTCTGTGCCTCTTACTCTTTCTATAGCCCTTTCTCTGTCTTTTCCTCCTTCCCTTCCCACACCTCACTAGCTCTATGTCCTCTCCCCTTCAGCCTCTTCTCTACCCTTTCTCTGCCCCCTTACTTTTAACTTCTCACTCCTCGTCCTCCCTCCTTGACTCCTACTCAGGTAGCCCCAAAGTCCATGGGCTCTCAGGAACAGCACTGCTGCAGAACATGTGCAAAAAGCCTGAGGGACAGGGACAAGGGCAGTGCAATGCCCTGTCCTGCAAGGAAGAGAGTGTATGAAATGACCTGTTTCACCTGGGCTCCAGTGAGGCTCAGGGCACCACCCCATGCCTATCATGTGCTGGAGGAACAGGAGATGGGTCAGACAAACACACAGCCGGCCTCATACTGGAGAAAGGTGTGAAAATGGCTTTTCACAGCTGGGCTCCAGCGATGCTGCTCCTACTCCCTCCCATTCCCTGGCTCAATCTACTCGCATTATTGTGTAAACAACTGGCCCAAACCAGCCCCACACACTATTTATGGGCCTGCCCTGCAGGGTACTGTTGAGGACGTTACCGGCCCCTGCTAAGAGGTGAGGGGACATGATTCCCCCTGTCCCTGCTGCAGGCTTCCAGAGAGCGTGCTTAGGCCCCAGAGAATTACTGCCGAGGCTGGACCCTTCAACTCGTCCTGAAACCACTCAAAACAGGCACAATTGGATGAAAGAAAATCAGCCCACGACTGGGCCTCAGGCACCGGCCTATCGGCCATTGCCCGAATGACCAGTTTACCAAACCAACCCTGGTGACCAGGTGCTTAAGAGGGAACTAAAGAAACATCAGGATGTGGTAAACATGATACTGGATCTATCTGGTGTAACTACTATACAAACAGCAGCACAGGCTGCCAGTAAGTCCAGATCATCAGTGTTACTCAAGACAGAAAACCTGTTGTGAGATACAAATTGCGGGTTAGGCAAATGACTATTGCTACTACCCCTTTGGTCTACCGACATTTCTAGTTTATAAAAGTACCCTACAGGGTGAGCACAGATCTCCGATGCGCCTATGCGGCTCCAAACCTCATATTATTTCAACACATTTTTTACACAAAAGGGTCTTCTAAAATTCACAACAAGGCAATCCCTCACTATATCCATTTTTGAGCGACCCAACAACCCAACTCTACGCACCATTAATATCTCAATTGTCTTGTTTAAATTAAAATGCTTGTGTTTAGGGTTGGAAATGGCCTCTCTGCAGGGTCACCCCCAAACTTGTTGCCTTCCTCCTCCTTTTCTGACCTCATTTTTGCTGGTTTTAGGACTCTGCACACTTTACCACTGCTACCCAGTGCTAAAGTACATAAGCTCTCTCCCTTAAAACATAGTGACATTGGCTCCTACCCAATTGACATATTTAATTTACTTGTAAGTCACTAGTAAAGTGGACTGCATGTGTCCAGGGCCTGTAAATCAAATGCTACTAGTGGGCCTGAAGCACTGATTATGGCACCCACATACTGTACGTAGCCCCTTCACCATGTCTCAGGCCTGCCAATGCACAGTCTGTGTGTGCAGTTTCACTGCCACTTCGACTTGGCATTTTGAAGTACTTGCCAAGCCTTAAACTCTTCTTTTTCTGCATATAAGTCACCCCTAAGGTAGGCCCTAGGTAACCCATAGGGCAGGGTGCAGTGTAGATAAAAGGGAGGACATATACCTATGTGTTTTATATGTCCTGGTAGTGGAAAACTCAAAAATTCATTTTCCACAGCTGTGACGCCTGCTCCTTTCATAGGCTAACATTAGGGCTACCCTCATATACTGTTTGAGTGGTAGGTTCTGATCAGAAAGGAGTGGACACGTCATATTTAGTATGGATAGAATGGTAATATGAAATCCTGCTGACTGGTGAGGTTGGACTTTATTTTACTATTTTAGAAATGCCACTTTTAGAAAGTGAGCATTTCTCTGCACTTAAAATCCTTCTGTGCCTTACAGCCTTTCTCCAATCCGCATCTGGGCTGGGCTGGTTAACATCTCCCTTGTGCATTTCACCCAGACAACCACAAACACGGGATGCTCAGTCACACCTGCACACATCTGCATACTGAAAGGGTCTTCACTTACGTTTCAAAGGACAGTGGCCTGCCCTCACATAATGGACTGTCAAACACCCTACTGGCACCCTGGCAGAGAGGGTTGCATTGAAAGGGGACCTTGTGCACTTCAAAACCACTTTTTTGAGGTCTTTGCCACTTCAAAGGCACTTTCGGGTACATAAACTGGGTCGCTGACCGTACCAACTTAGACACTTCCTGGGAAAGACGCTCGACACCAGAACCTTCAACTTCCAAAGAAAAGTTGCCTGGCTGCCCAAAGGACTCACCTGGACTGCTTTGCTGTGAATGACTACTGCCTTGCTGTTGCTGTGTTGCTTTGCTGGCCTCTGGCTGAGAAGTGCTCTCCAAGGGCTTGGATTGAGCTTGCCTCCTGTTCCTGAAGTAGCAGGGTCAAAAAGACTTCATCCCTGCAAAGAAACTCCTTGTGCAGTGAAAATCGATGCACAGCTTGCCAAAATCGACTCACAGCCTGCCCAGCAGTGAGAAAATCACTGCATTGCCCAACCAGAACGATGCAACCCGGCTTCCCGAGGGGAGATTGACACAGCACCAGCATTGCAACCAGAACTTCGACACACAGCCCACTGGATTGACGCATCACTGAGCCAGAACGAAGCAGCCCGACTTCCTGCGAGAGGAATCGACACAGCGCCAGCTGTGCGACAGAAACTCTACTACATCGCCCACTGGATCAACGTAACAGCTGTGACTTCGTCCCGCATGCCCAGGATTTCCAAGCATCGTCCCTGGGAGTCAAAAGACCCCACAACACAAAGAGGATTCAAGCCTGCACGCCCGAATTTGACGCAAAGCCCTTGCCACGTGGAAACGAATCAACGCATCGTCTGTGTGTGCCTAGAAATCTGACGCACACCTACCTTTTTCCATGCATCTCCTCCTCTTATGTCTTTGGACATGTAATTTTGACGCAACCCAGGTACTTTGCAGTTGCAAGAGACAATTGTTGCTTTTACAAACTAAAGACTCTATTACAAAAGTGATATTTCAATTTGTGATTATCAAATCCTTTTGACCTAAATTTCTTCAAATAAATATCTCATATTTTTCTAAAACTGTGTAGTGTATTTTTGGGGTATTTTCACTGTGTTATTGCATGATTTATAGCACAAATAATTTACACATTGCCTACTAAGCTAAGCCTGACTTCTCAGTGACAAAGTACCAGAGGGTGGGCACAGAATAATTTGGATTGTGTGTGACTTACCCTGACTAGGATTGTGATCCCTGTTTGGACAAAGGTTTATCCTTCTGCCAACTAGAGACCCCATTTCTAACATTGGTGATCAGCAGTGAGGATAGAACTTGTATTGGTGCAGTAGCATACAATAGCTACTTGTACACTAACTACCCACAAGGTAAAGGTCAACTTGATTTTTTCTCTTTTCCTGCAATTTCCTTTTTCTGCTTGACATTTTAACCTGATCCTCAAACAACATGTCTCTGGCTGGGTCTCAAGTAGGAGCTGGAGAGTTCGATTTAGCCAAGCTTGAGACATACTCTGTCAGCCAGCTAAAAGGTTTCTGTAAGGTGATAGGAGTACTTACCCGGGGTGCCTCAAGGAAGGAGGAGTACCAAAAGGCACTGAGGGCCTGGGCAGAAGCCCGTTTACAAGAAAATGTTGAGGTGGAGGAGTCAGAGGATGGCCCCTCAGAGTATTTACCACCAGCAGTGTGGGATGTTCCCCTTGGAATTGTGCCCCCTGCTAAACCAGGGAGCAGTGTCTCTAGCCATGGCCTGACCGCAGAGGAAAGGAGGGAGGAGAGAGAATTTCAGTTGCAAATGGCAAGGTTCAACATGGAGGCAGAGGAAAGGAAGGCTGAGAGAGAAGCCAAGCAAGCTGAGGCTGAGGGAGCCTTGGCTGAAAAGAAACTTCTTCTGTCTCACAAAAAGAGTCTCAAAGAGCTGGACCTCAGGTCTAGGCAGACTGAGTCCAGCAGTGATGGTGGCAGCATACATGCAGGACCTGCTGGAGAGAAGAAGGTATGTATATCCAAAAATGTAGTGCCAAGTTATGTGATGGGAGATTACATTGATAAGTGGTTGGCTGCCTATGAAGTTGCACTAAGGGCCTATGGGGTTCCTGAAGAGCAATGGGGGGCAGGCTTGTGGGGATATGTGCCAGTTGTTGGGAGGAACACACTCCTCACATTAGACCCAAAGGATCAGAACACATACTCGCCCATGAAAACCACTTTACTTGCCAAGTTTGGGCTGACCCTTGAGAAGTAACGTCAGAGGTCGAAGGACAGCACCAAACTCTCCACACAAACCTTGGTAGACTTTTGGGATTTTTCCAGTAAGGCACTGAATGGATGGGTGTGGGGCAGTAAAGTAGATGACTATGTGGGGTTGTATAATTTTATCCTGAGAGAGCATATGCTCAGTGTTTGATTTACAGAGTTGCGCCAGCACCTGGTTAATAGTAATCTGACTGATCCTAAGAAGCTTGCTGAGGAGGTGGACTTCTGGGCTGGTACCAGAGTGCCCCAGAGGGTACCTGGGAGTGACCCCAAGAAGGGTGGTTCTGGTTTCCCCTACAGGGTGAGTGGGAGGTTGAAGATAACCCAGACAAGTCTCAGAGTAAGGAGGGGGTGGGTTCCCATACCTCATCTGAGAAACAGGGTGGTGGTTCTGGTGGGTGGTGGTCCAGGGCACTCCATTCCCAACCCCGCTGCTTTGAGTGCTCACAGCTAGGATACAAGAAGGGGGACTCTGTCTGTCCAAAGAAACCACCCACTGGTGGGACCTCTACAGGGGTAGCCAATGTGGCTTTAGGGGGAAGTGGCCCCCAGGGGCAGGTCATAGACCATGCCCTAATCACCTTCAGTTGGGAGATAGACTCGGAGGGTAAGCTATTGATCCCTGAGGGTGGGAGTCATCAATTCCACCAGGTGGGAGTGAATGGGGTCCCACTCACTGCTCTGAGGGACACAGGGGCTAGTCATACTATGATGGTGGAGACTAGTTTCCCCAGAGCAGTACACCAGCAAGGTGTGCAGGGTGACTCCAGCCCATGGGGGGGATTTCTTCCGCCCCATGGCTCTGGTATCCCTGGAGTGGGTTGCGGAGGTGACCCAGAGGCAGGTCACAGTCAGCACCCAGATGCCCCTTAACTGCATTCTGGGGCATGAGTTACCCCTGGTGGCATGAGAACTGAGCGGGGTAACCCCTAAGGGTGCCCGGACAGTTCAGTTATCTGGCAGTACCACTCCTCAGAGGAGGGTACAGAAGCCCAGATATAGGGGCAAGGTGAGGGAAGACTCACCCCTGTCCCCTGGTCAGCCACAGGGGACCACTGTCAGGATACCATCCCTGAACTGTGGGAGGTAGAGTGGAGAAGGGGTACGAGACCCCTGGGGCTACTGCCCCCCCCCCCATTCTGAGATGCCTCAGGAACCCATTGAGAACTCCCTGCCAGCTCCAATGCTGGAGGAGAAGCTTGCCCAATGGCCCCACTCAAGGTCTCCACTTAGCAATGAATGGTCTGGGGCTTGGCTCCTGACACTGACAGCTGTCAGTGGGCACTTTTGGTTACTGTCATTGTGGACAGAGTTTTCCCTGGGTTGGTGACAGAAGTCAAACCTTACATTTGTTTTCCACTGCTGTGAGGCCTGCTCCTTTCATAGGCTAACATTAGGGTTGCCCTCATATACTGTTTGAGTGGTAGGTTCTGATCGGAAAGGAGTAGACAGGTCATATTTAGTATGGCCAGAATAGTAATACAAAATCCTGCAGACTGGTAAGGTTGGATTTTATATTACTATTTTAGAAATGCCACTTTTAGAAAGTGAGCATTTCTCTGCACTTAAAATCCTTCTGTGCCTTACAGCCTGTCTCCAATCCACGTCTGGACTGGGATGGTTGACAGCGCACTTGTACATTTCACCCAGACAACCACAAACACAGGATGCTCAGTCACACCTGCACACATCTGCATACTGAATAGGTCTTCCTTGGCTGGAAGGGTAGAGGCCCTGACACTTACATTTCAAAGGACAGTGGCCAGCCCTTACACAATGGACTGCCAAATCCCCGACTGGGAGACAGGGTTGTACTGAAAGGGGACCTTGTGCACTTCATAACCACTCTTTGAAGTCTCCTCCACTTCTAAAGGCACTTTTGGGTATTTAAACTGGGTCCCTGACCCTACCAACTTAGATACTTCTTCGGAAAGACACTGCACCAGAACCTGCAACCTGCCAAGAGAAGCTGGATGGCTGCCCAAAGGACCCACCTGGACTGCTTTTCTGTGAAGGACGCTGCCTTGCTGGTGCCCTGTTGCCTTGCTGGGCTCTGGCTGTACTGAGAAGTACTCTCCAAGGACTTGGATTTTGCTTGCCTCCTGTTCCTGAAGTCTCAGGGCCAAAAATACTTCATCCCTGCACAGAAACTCCTTGTGCAGTGAAAATCGACGTACAGCCTGCCAGAATCGACGCACAGCCTGCCCAGCAGTGAGAAAATCACTGCATTGCTGAACCAGAATGATGCAACCTGGGTCCCCGAGGGGAGATCGGTGAAGCACCAGCGTTGCGACCGGAACCTCAACGCACAGCCCACTGAATCGACGCATCGCTGAGCTGGAACGACGCAGCTCGACTTCCTGCGAGAGGAATCGACACAGCCGTGCAGCAGAAACTTGGCTGCATCGCCCACTGGATCGATGCAACAGCTGTGACTTTTTCCTGCACGCCCAGGATTTACACGCATCATCCCTGGGTGTCAAAAGAGCCCGCAATGCAAAGAAGATTCAAGCCTGTGTGCCAGAATTCAACGCAAAGCCCTTGCCACGTGGAAAAGAATTGACGCATCATCTGCGTGCACCCAAAAATCCAATGCACACCTACCTTTTTCCACAAATCTCCTCCTCTGCGGTCTTCGGGTATGTAATTTTTACGCAACCCAGGTACTTTGTGCTTATAAGAGACAATTGTTGCTTTTATGAACTAAAGACTCTTCTTATCATTACAAAAGTGATATTTCAACTTGTGATTATCAAATATTGATCGTTTTGACCTTAATTTATTCAGATAAATATCTCAAATGTTTCTAAAACTGTGTGGTATTTTCATTGTGTTATTGCATGATGTATTGCACCAATACTTTACACATTGCCTTTTAAGTTAAGCCTGACTGCTCAGTGCCAAGCTACCAGAGGGTGGGCACAGAATAATTTGGGTTGTGTGTGACTTACCCTGACTAGGATTGTGATCCCTATTTGGATAAAGGTTTATCCCTCTGCCAACTAGAGACCCCATCTCTAACATTTAGTAAGATGATCTACACACTTTTTAGGCAATTCCATCCATGTTTCAGACTGTCCCTAAGGGAGGGCACCCCAGCCAGCACTAAGACATAGGGGCACAAGGCAGTTGGTAAGTCCAAGTGGTCGCTCTACTCAATTTAGGATTTGTTCCGGGGTTAACTTGCTTGTTAGGGCTTGCCCTCACTCCCCCATGAAATGACATGGGCTCCCGCCTCCCACTAAAACCCATCTGCAATCCAGCTGGTAGTGTGGAAATAGATCTGGGGGGATTGTTAGATGCAGCCTTTATTTCATCAATAGGCTTCTTGGCAACTGAACGAACTTGAGGATAAACCCAACCACTATTGTCATGGGTCTTTGCATCACTGTGCTCTTCAGGAGGGACAATTTGGTGAATGTGTCACTCATACTGCTCTTGAAGCATCTCAATTGTTCTTTGATTTGGGTCAGCTTCTCCTCCAGTATGTCACTAAGCTTTCCACACAGGTATTTGAGATCGGACATATTCTTAACCTGGGGTCCAACGTTCTCAGTCTGTGTCACCTGGATATTAAATGGCTTAAAACACCAAGCTGGCCCTGACGCTGGGCGCAATGTTTGCTGTCCCCCATAGGGGCCCTCACTGAAGGCTACTTTTTCTTCACTACTGGTTCCGATTCTTAAGGACTACCAGACTGATTTACTAGAGTGAGAGCCCCATCAATGCCACTGCTAACCCGATCCAAAATAGCAACCTGGGCTGTGAACAGGCTGAATAACCAATGGTACAAGGGCTTATCGGGGTCCCTTTCTGCATCATGTTTTCAGAACTGGGCTCTCTATTAAAGCAATGCTCCATTGACATCCTTCGTTCAGTCAGAGTAGTCTCCTTGAAGATAATACCCATGACCCAATCCAACATGTTATCAATAGAAGTAGATGAAAGAGAGTGGACCCAGCCCAGTCTTGTCCAGCCGCTCTTGGGTGTTGAATGCACTAATAAGTGCTGAGGGGGCAGGCAAAACAGGAAGTGCCTCCAGGTGCAAGCAGTTCTGGGAGAAGTGGTTCAGGTTCCCGCTGGTCCCCCTGACTCCAGGAATGCATCCCGTGCTGCAGGTGTTGAATGTGCTAATAAGTGCTGAGAGGGCAGGCAGGCATAGCAGGAATCGCCGACAGGTACAAGCAGTGCTGGGTGAAGTAGTTCAGGCTCCTGCAAGTCCCTCTGACTCCAGGATTTCATCCCCCACTGTGAGTGTTGAACACTCTTATAAGCACTGATGGGGCAGGCAGGCAAAGCAAGAAGTGCCTTCAGGCGCAGGCGGTGCTGGGAGAAGTAGTTCAGGTTTCCATTGGTCCCCCTGACTCCAGAAATGTGTCCCGCGCTGCGGTTGTTGAACACGCTGATAAGCGCTTAGGGGGCAGGTAGGCAAAGCAGGAAGCACATCCAGGTTCAAGCATTGCTGAGAGAAGTAGTTCAGGCTCCCGCCAGTCCCCCTGACTTCAGAAATGCGTCCTGCTCTGCGGGTGTTGTACATGCTAATAAACGTTGAAGGAGCAGGCAAAACAGGAAGCGCCCTCAGGTGCAAGCAGTGCTGGGAGAAGTAGTTCAGGCTCCTGCTGGTCCCCCTGACTCCAGGAATGCGTTACCACTTTGTTTCTAAAGCAGCCATATAACATCAAAAGACTTCCTTTCCCATGAAGACTAGGGAAGGAAAAGAAACAACAACAATCACTTAGAGTTTCTCAGTCCAAATATAGTCCATCAACAATTTCTAAGCCCCATCTTTCTTTGTACAATAAACAACATCCATCCTACATTGCTCAATCCTGTTTAAAAGAGTCACTCACTCGGCCTGGAATCACACTGCCCCCTGAAGCCGGAACACCTGGGGGTCTTTCTCATAGTACACTAAGATTACAAATCAGCAAGTTAAACTTGTTTCAGTGGAAGTGATTAAGAAAATTTTACAAAGAACAAAAAGAGGGAAAGCAGCTAGGACCTTGGAAAATAACTATACCTATTCTGATAGAGTTATTTAACTCTATTCTACTACATAAAGTCCTAATCCTTCTTCATGGTATGAGTTGACCATTTTCAAACTCTTGAAAACTGATGAAAACCCAACACAATGCAAGTCGTTAAGACCTATCTCTTTCTTGGCAATTGATTATAAAATCTTCCCTGATTTATAAGCTAGGAAACTGAGCAAGGTAATTAACATACTTGCACACAAAGACCAGACAGTTTTCACACCTGGTAGGCAAATAGAAGAACTGATCCACACATTGGCCTAGATTGATGCTAAAGTGGTGCAGCACGGTGCTGTGTCAAAAATAGCCTTGCTGCACCACTATTGAAATGCAGGGGTGCACCGTATTTAGAGGAATATGGTGCACCCCTGCATTTCCTCCTGCGCAGGCGCTGAATTAGGCTGCCTAGTGCCAAATCAGGCATCCTCGCACCACAGTGACCCTTGATCTGATTTAAGGTCCGGATTCGCTCCCCACGCTGCGCAGCTCCACCTGACTGCGTCCGTGCCCTCTACCCCACCCTCGCTCCTGCTGCGAGTTCGAGGCCCTACACCACCACATCCCTGGTGTCTAGTGGTTGCCATAAGTAGCGTGAGTCTGACGTGTGACTGTCTGCTTATCCTGTATTTTTTCACCACTTTCTGTCTCCTTTTTCTGCTTTTTTCTCATAGCCTTTTTTAGCTTTTGTAGCTGTTTCTGTCCTCCGTTAGCCGTTTTTTCCCCTTCGCGCTCCGTTGTCCTCTCGCCGCTGTGTCCCCTGCGCCCCATCCCCCGGATGTCGCCTTCCTAATCGAAATCTGGATGAACCCCTCCTCGGAACTCAACATCATCATAGCCATCCCGGAAGGCTATAAGATCACCCGCAGAGACCGCACCAGCAGACCGGGAGGAGAATTCGCCATAGTCAACAAGAACACCATCAGAATCTCGACCAACACCAAGGACACCCTTGACGCCGCCGAACACTTACATTTCCAGATTCACATCAACATCAACACCACCCTCAGAGGAACTCTCCTCTACAGACCCCCGGCCGCAGTTCAGTCACTCCATCGCCGACATAATCAGCACCCACACCCTTGCCTCTACAGACTACACCCTCCTCGGCGACCTGAACCTCCACCTCGAGAACACCAATGACAGCAACTCCACCGCCCTGCTCGACAACCTCACCAACCTAAGTCTCAAACAACTTGTCACGACGCCCACCCACTCCGCCAGCCACACGCTCGACCCCGTCTTCTCCACCAGCAGCCACGTCACCTTCAGCCACACCAATGAACTCCACTGGACTGACCACCGCTGCGTCCACTTTACCTTCCAGAAACCCACCACGCACCACCACCCACAACAGATCCCCCGCCGCAGCTGGAACAAGATCACTGAAGACCAACTGATCGCTACCACCCATCACCACCGACCACAACACAGCCACCCTCAACCTCAGACAATGGATAGATGACTGCTCCAACACCCTCGCCTGATCAGGAAACCCTCCAACAGCTGCACCAGCACTAAGGCCATCTGGTTCATTGCCGACCTTCAGGCCTCCAAGCAGGAGTGCTGAAAAATCGAGAAGTGGCGCCACAAACAAACAGAGAGCAACCACACCGCCCTCAAGATCACCATCCGCAAGCACCATCAGCTCATCCGGACCACCAAGAGATCTTTCTACAAGGACCGCATCGACAACAATGCTCACGACAGCAAAGAGCTCTTCAACATCGTTAAGGAACTTGCCAACCCCAGGTCTTGCTCCAACAACACACCACCTTCGCAAGACCTCTGCGACTCCCGCTCCACATTCTTTCACCGCAAGATCACGGATATCCAGGACAGCTTCAACACCTCGACCCCCATGACCGCGCTACCACCACAAACCCCGACGAACCGGACCCCAGCCACACCAACCTCCTGCTCTCCTGGACCCACATAAATGACGAGGATACCATCAAAACCATGAGCACCATCCACTCCTGCTCACCCTCCGACCCCTGCCCCCACCATGTCTCCAACAAAGCAAACTCCATCATCGCCCCCTAACTCTGTATGATCGTCAACAGCACCTTCGAGACCGCCACCTTCCCGGAAAGTTTGAAGCAAGCTGAAGTCCACGCCCGCTAAAGAAACCCAAAGCAGACCCAAGAGATCTCAAGACCTACTGGCCCATCTCCATCCTCCCCTTCCTGGTGAAGGTCATCGAGAAGATCGTCAACGGCCAACTGACCCGCTTCCTTAAAGACAACAACACGCTGGACACTTCTCAATCCGGTTTCCGTAGCAACCACAGCACCGAGACCGCCCTCATCACCGCAACCGACAACATCAGGACCATGTTTGACAAAGGCGAAACTGCGGCCCTCATCCTCCTAGATCTCTTGGCTGCCTTCGACACCGTCTGCCACCACACCCTTCGCACACGCCTCCACAGTGCAGGGATCCACCACAAAGCCCCGGACTGGATGATATCCTTCCTCTCCGGCAGAACCCACAGAGTCTGCCTCCCTCCCTTCCTTTCTGAAGCCACCAAGGCCATCTACGGCGTTCCCCAAAGATCCTCACTCAGCCCAACCCTTTTCAACATCTACATGGCACCGTTCGCCAACATCATCTGATCCCACAACCTCAACATCATCTCTTATGCTGATGACACCCATCTGATCCTCTCACTCACCAAGGTCCCTGCCACCGCCAAAACCAACCTCCACGACAGAATAAAGGCCATCGTCAACTGGATGCAGAGAAGCTGCCTGAAACTGAACTCAGACAAGACGGAGATCCTCATCCTCGGCTCCAACTGCTCCGCATGGCATGACTCCTGGTGGCCGGCCACCCTAGGAACCGCACCGACACCCACCAACCACGCACGCAATTTAGGATTCATCCTAGACTCATTGCTCACCATGACCCAGCAAGTCAATGCCATCTCATCTTCCTGCTTCAACAACCTCTGCATGCTCCACAAGATCTTAAGGTGGATCCCCACCGAAACCAGAAGGACGGTCACCCAGGCCCTCGTCAGCAGTAGACTGGACTACGGCAACACTCTCTACGCAGGAAACATGGCTAAGCTCCAGAAAAAACTGCAACGCATACAGAACGCCTCCGCGCGCCTCAACCATGAAATCCCACACCGCAACCACATCTCAGCCAACCTGAGAGTTCTACACTGGCTCCCCGTCAACAAGAGGATCACCTTCAAGCTCCTCACCCACGCTCACAAAGCATTCCACAACACGGCCCTGCTTACCTCAACGAGCGACTCACCTTCTACACTCCCAACCGTCAACTCCGCTCTGCCAACCTCACCCCCGCCACTGTTCCTCGCATCCACCGAACTACAGCCGGTGGCAGATCGTTCTCTCACCTCGCTGCCAAAACCTGGACCTCCCTCCCCATCCACCTGCGACAGACCCAGGACCTGCTGACCTTCAGGAAATGCCTCAAGACCTGGCTGTTCGAGCAGTAGCACCTCCCCCTCCCCTCAGCGCCTTGAGACCCTAGCGGGTGAGTAGCACGCTCTACAAATGACTGATTGATTGATTGATTGATTGTCTGCCTTGAGGGGATAGATTGTTTGTGTGCAGGAAGGTGTCTCTTCCTGCAGGTAAACAATCGTCTATGGCCTTTTGCTTCTTCTTTGTGTGCTGCAGAATGCAGCACACACAGAAAAAACAAAAACGAAGGAAGAAAAAAGCATTGCTACTCGTTTAGCCAGGCTAGTGCCACCTCAGGGGTGGTGTCAGTTTTTAGTGCTGCCTCAGGTTTACAACAACCCATAAATCTCAGGCACCGTTAAAAGCAATGGGTGTTGCTGTGGAACGCCCACAGCAACACCCATTGCATGCCCCTCTGATGTAGAAACCTACATCAGAGGGGCCCATATTTACAATGAGGCGCAACACCACAAAAAAGTGTTGTTGCAACTCTTTGTAAATATGAAGCAGTGCTTAATGCCACTGGAGCATCACGAAAGTGACGCTCTGGTGGCGCTAGAGGCTCTTAAATATTCCCCATTGTTCTGTACTATAGATCCAGCAGTAGCTAGAAAACCCCCTGTGTAGGAAGTTGGCTCTGTATATACTATCTCAAAGTGAGAGATAGTGTGCACAGAGTCCAAGGATTCCCGTTAGAGGTTGATAGTGGCAAAATTAGATCATTCTAATGCTCTATTTTTCGAGCAGTAGGCTTATCAGAGGGTAGTGTTAAGCATTTGTTGTACACACACAGGCAATAAATGAGGAGCACACACTCAAAGACTTAACTCCAGACCAATAGTTTTTATATAGAAAAATATATTTTCTTAATTGATTTTAGAACCACAAGAATTAAGATTTGAAGTAAATACATACAATTCAAGGTACTGCACATAGGTAAGTAAGGAACTTTGAATTAGAGCAGTAACATACACAGTATAGGTTAAAATGGCAATAAGCTATTTTAAAAGTGGACACAGTGCAAAAATCAACAGTTCCTGGGGGAGGTAAGTAAGGTTAAGTTTCTGAGGTAAGTAAAGCACTTACAAGTTCAGTTTCCTGGGCATAGGCAGCCCACCGTTGGGGGTTCAAGGCAAACCCAAAGTCACTGCACCAGCAACAGAGGGCCGGTCAGGTGCAGAGGTCAAAGGAGGGCCCAAAACACATAGGCTCCTATGGAGAACAGGGGTGCTCCGGTTCCAGTCTGCCAACAGGTAAGTACCTGCGTCTTCAGAGGGCAGACCAGGGTTTTTTTTTAGAGTACTGGGGGGGGACACAAACAGGCACACAAATCACACCCTCAGCGGCACAGTGGAAGCCTGTTGCAGTGTGCTTATTAGGCATCGGGTTTTCTGTAGAAATCGATGGAGGAACCCAGGAGTCACTCTAGCGATGCAGGCAGGGCACAGGGGGGCTTCTCGGGCCAGCCACCGACTGGGCTAGGCAGAGGGTCGCCTGATGGTCACTCCTGCACTGGAGTTCAGTTCCTCTCAGTCCTGGGGGCTGCGGGTGCAGTGCTCGGTCCAGGCGTCGGGTTCTTTGTGCATTTTGTAATAAATCCAACACTGGCATCAGTGTGGGTTTGTTATTCTGAGATGTTTGATACCAAACTTCCCAGTATTCAGTGTAGCCATTATGGAGCTGTGGAGTTCATTTTGACAAACTTCCAGACCATATACTCAATATGGCCACTCTGTACATACAATGTCTAAGAATAAACTTAGACGCTGTAGGGGCATTTTGCTAATGCAGCTATGCCCTCACCTGTGGTATAGCACACCCTGACTTAGGACTATAAGGCCTGCTAGAGGGGTGACTTACCTATGCCACAGGCAGTATTTTGTAGCATGGCGTCCTGAGGGGGATGCCATGTCGACTTTGCCTTTTTCTCCCCACCAACACACACCATCTGCAATGGCAGTGTGCATATGTTAGGTGAGGGGTCCTTTATGGTGCATAACACATGCTGCAGCCCTTAGGGACCTTCCCTGGTCACAGGGCCCTTGGTACTACTGGTAGCTTTTACAAGGGACTTATCTGTGTGCCAGGGATGTGCCAATTGTGGAACAATGGAACATTTTAAGTGAAAGAACACTGGTGCTGGGGCCTAGTTAGCAGGGTCCCAGCACACTTCTCAATCAGGTCAGCATCAATATCAGGCAACAAGTGGGGGGTAACTGCAACAGGGAGCCATTTTCCTACACCCTGGCAGTGATTGTGCTTGATGCTGCCAAGGCCTTTGATAGTGTGAACTGGGGTTTTGCACGGGAAGTGCTGGACCCGTATGGGATTAGAGGAGGTCTTGCCAAGGCAACACAGGCTATTTAAAAGGCATTCACTGCCAGAAAATGATTAGATGGCAGCCTGACTTCCTAATTTGAAATCACAAGAATTACTAGGCAGGGCTGTCCTCTGCCGCTACTCTTATTTAACCTGTGTATAGGACCACTCCACATCAATTACAACTAGGTGAAACCATCACCCCATTTGTTTGTGATAAAGTTAGATAATGTGTAGCTCTGTGTGCAAATGATTAAACAGGGTATACTACCAACCTACAACAATATATTTTGAAAATCAAAGGGATTGCTGATCAATTTGTCAGTCTTTGTTGGTATTCGATTAACAAATCCAAATCTGAAAATATGACGTGTAATATGCTAACTAATGATGTCAATAGGAAACAAGAGATAAAGGCCCGTATTTATACTTTTTGACGCTAAACTGCGCTAACGCAGTTTAGCGTCAAAAATGTTTGCGCCGGCTAACGCCATTCTGAAGCGTCATGCGGGCGCCGTATTTATTGAATGGCGTTAGCCGGCGCAAGCAGACCGGCGCTGCCTGGTGTGCGTGGAAAAAAACCACGTACACCAGGCAGCGCCGGCGTAGGGAAAAATGGCGTTAGGGCGTCTTAAAAATGGTGCAAGTCAGGTTGACGCAAAAAAATCGCCTCCACCCGATTTGCGCCATTTTTAACGACGCCCAGACGCCATTTACATGACTCCTGTCTTAGTAAAGACAGGAGTCATGCCCCCTTGCCCAATGGCCATGCCCAGGGGACTTGTGTCCCCTGGGCATGGTCATTGGGCATTGTGGCATGTAGGGGGGCCCAAATCAGGCCCCCCTATGCCAAAAAAAATATATAAAAATTAAAAAATGTATACTTACCTGAACTTACCTGAATGTCCCTGGGGTGGGTCCCTCCATCCTTGGGTGTCCTCCTGGGGTGGGCAAGGGTGGCAGGGGGGGTCCCTGGGGGCATGGGAGGGCAGCTGTGGGCTCATTTTGAGCCCACAGGTCCCTTAACGCCTGCCCTGACCCAGGCGTTAAAAAGCGGCGCAAATGCGGGGTTTTTTGACCCGCCCACTCCCGGGCGTGATTTTTGCCCGGGAGTATAAATACGACGCATTTGCGTCGCAGTCATTTTTTGGACGGGAACGCCTACCTTGCATCTCATTAACGCAAGGAAGGCGTTCACGCCAAAAAATGACGCTCTTTACTCCTACTTTGGCGCTAGACGCGTCTAACGCCAAAGTATAAATATGGCGTTAGTTTTGCGCCGAATTTGCGTCGAAAAAAACGACGCAAATTTGGCGCAAACGGAGTATAAATATGCCCCAAAATATCTAGGGATTAGTATTACCCATCACATTTATAAGATCAAAAGGAGATAAAATCAGCATCTCCAAGCCCCCTGAAAAATAAATTAATGCATGACCTTACAGGCACTGTGCCGGCACACATTCTCTCACTCCGATATTGATACTGCACCTGTTTCAGTTTTGGAGAGCCTCCAGTGTAAATAAGTAACCCGAGATTGGTGGAACGTAACCACTGACACATTCTGTGCTCCTGTGAATGGCATGCTAGCTCAGGATCGGTCACACTTAATACCCAAGGCTTGTCATTCTTCCGTATAATTTGTTTTGGATTTACAAATAGTTCTCTGGGTGCAATTAATATTACCTTTTTATTTGAAGGCTACACCCACAGCAAACACTTTGGGAAAAAAGCCACATCTGCAAACCAAAGGATGCTGATGAATGCAGAATAACTCAGCCACACCGACATTGATTTAAGAGTGAACAGGAAGAATCAAATGAATATACCACACAAAGGATGAATGGAATGCTACATATATGTCCTTAGGCAAGTGAAAAGAAGAAGTTGTCTCCTTCAGTTTCCCCTGAATGCTGAAATCCAGAGCAGATCAATGACTATATGGGATGGTTTCTGCCAAGGATCATTTGTGACTTTCTGTGACCACAAGTTCCATTAAGGCCACGAAAAATCTAAAAAATAAACTGGACCCTCAATTATTCTTCACAATGCTCGATTTTGCCTTGCATTTTGAGATCACATAAAAATATTTGTGCCCAAGGACAATCTGGTTGAATAAAACTGGATAATGTGTGTTCCTATGTTATGAGGCAGTGTTGTTGGACCATAAAATGTTGTCCCTCAGCAAAGAACAACCAGGTGCACTTATTTCTATCAATTGATTCACATATGGTCTAGAACAGTGGTCTTCAAACCTCTATAGTCCCAATGCCCTTCTGCGACTTAAGAACCCCCAATAGATGTATGCCGCTAAAATGTTTCACTACTAAAGTTGAAGACTAAAGCATAACAAGACAAATGTCTGAAAGACCTGCTGTAATTGAACAGATCATGGGGACATTAGATAGCCTGTGCATATTGGAGTGGTAGTATTAGTCCAGTGAGCAACCTTAATATATTTTTGCGTTCCCTGCTTATTCTAGCAGTACAGCTAACATAATGAGCAGCAGTGACACAAATGAGCAGTATCACAGGCACATTGAACTTCGCTTGTATATTTGAGTAGCAATACAGACACATTTAACAGTTTTAGTATACCTTAGGAGCACGACTGACAAATTGGAGTAGTTAGTGTGCATTTGGGAAATGCAACTAGAATGTTAATCAACCCTTTTCTAATTGATTTGCATCAATGTCATATTGCGCTAAACCTGCCATGAATATATTTAGCACAAGCAAATTATGTAAAGCAGCATTGTAATCCTAGAAATGATTATAAAAATGTAAGGCAAATTACTTCTGCATACACGCCCTCTGATTAATAATCATATTATCTCAAAGACAGTCTTGCCGCAATCTACCTGTGAGGCGCGTGGGCAGCTGTGGAAAACAAGTTATCTAACAAAGAAAAATGACAGTGTATATAATATATAAAAACAAATGTGTGCTAGTATTTAAAATAGTGGCTTTGAAGGAACATACTGCACAGTCCTTAGTCTACTGAAGTGCGCTTTAACACCTATATATATTGTAAAAAAGCATGAAAAATATATGTCCAATTATTGTACGAATTTGAATTCCAGTCAGAGAGTACTTGAATTCAAGTCAGAGAGCTGTCTATTCATATTAGTCAGTGTTTCAACCCTATTCATTAGTTAAACAGGACTTCATCAGGAAATGATATGGTCAGCGGAAAATGTAAGAAACAATTACCTCATTGTTCAGTCAATGTTCAGTACTTACTGTCATGCCTAAAAGCTCAAACTAGAAAAAGACAAAAAGGAGTGAGAAAAAAAGACAATGAATTGCATTCTCCCTTGTGTACTGAAGTGTGAATACTTTTGTGAATTTAGGCAAACAAAAAAGGAGGACTCATGAGTGGGATAGGGTTTCCATGGAAAAGTGGCCATTGTGGCACCCTGGAAATAGAAAAATGAATAGAGGATTTCAGAAAAATTGAAAAATCTAAGTCCTTCTGGTGTAAAACGGTTTCAGTTTTCACAACATCAGGCTGCTGGCAATCTTGATTAAATCAACTATGAAACACAGTATTTCATACACAAACTATTCTGAGCAGCTATCCAATGTTCTACAGAATATACAAGGACCAGTGATCACACAGATGAATCTCTATTGTGGTTGATGGTGGTGCTTACCTAATTAAGAATGTGGGGCACCGTCAGTCCAGTAAGTGAATGTGGAGGAAGCATGGTAAAGAGTCCCTTCCTTCACATCACACTAACTAAGATGGATGTGGAACCACCTAGCTACCAATACTTTGTAACACAGAGACAGGCAGAAAAACTTAGCGTCCACTCATTGCCTGACCAAGGAACTGAAGAATCAGAATTGGCATGGAATAGAAAACATAGGTGAGAAACAATCATCAGAACCACTATAGCCCCCCAAAACACTGGGATCACCTAAAAACATTAAAAAACAAATTGAAGAGTCAAAATAGTCTTGCTTTCATAAAATGGAAATCTAAGCAGACATTCACCCCAAAAGTTGAATGTTTTCCTCTTTGGTGGCTATGTTTCCACTGAACTGTTCAAAAATTCATTGGGGGAAAGTAATTATGGAACCTCTGTTATGCTTTGGTAGCCCCTAACTAGGAATTGCATATCTAATGATATAATGTTCTTTGTTCTCTGAATAAAGATGGGAGCATGCAAAGGTAAATGGAATTGACACTTCTTTTGGCAATTATACCCATACAATTAACTACCGAGCTGCTGGTGGAGGGCAGCCTGGATCCAGAGCTGCTGGCACTGGCAAGCAGCTCCATCACAGACGTCGGGTCAAGTGGGCACTGCAGCTCAGTTATGGGCCACGCAGCGCTAGCGCAGACTGTCTGCGCTTGCACTGTGTGACTCATAACTGAGCTGCAGTGCGCACAACTCCATTAGCTCTGCCAGAGAAGTGGAGCTCGCCACCCATTCCTGGTTTTTCATGCATGTTTACCATTTCTGTTTTCAAATAACTTAGTGTTGGTGATAACATTGCTAGGACTACAATTGCTGATTTGTCATATCGAATGATACATCAGGCACCAAAGGCGATATACTTTGTTTTAAGGCAAAATGAGGCTTTTTTTGTCAAAGGAAATATTGTATGTAAGTAGAAAAAGTAATTGTCATAAAACTAGTTTCTTAACTTGGTTCCTTAGTGGATCAGTGCACAGTGAGTAGCCATGGCATGTCAGAGCACACCATTGCCAAAATAATTAGTATCCTGGAACTCTGACATTGAACCAGATGCACATTTAGAAATCCAAGTATAATTGAAAAGAAGCACCAGAGCACTGAGCCCAGGCATCTTTTAGCAATGATTTGGATACACAGTGTTGGCTTTGCGGCGATGCCACTGGTGCTGCCTCACCGGGTGCCGAGGTCAAGGGGGCACCCCTAGATATGTACAGGCAACATAATAGTAGCCTGCAGTAGTGTGTGCCTGGCATTTTCATCACTGTTCTGATTTTATGTTCTGGGTTGCCATTTTTATGCCCAGTGCCAGTCTGTGGTTGGGGTACACTCCTTTTGTCTAACCCTAAAAACGTTCTGGTCAGTTCCTCTCTTTCCTCTGGGTTTGTTTCCAGCCTGGCTAGTGAAACAGAGGGCAGGCAGGCCTAGGTGTGAGTTGCATCTGCCAGTGAGAGAGTAGGCTTCTTCTGAAGTCAGGAAGGGATCAGGTACAGCCCTCAGGCTTCCCTGTGAAGCTCTGGAATGGGTTAGTAAAACCACCCAAGGGCATCCTGTTCAGGAGAGGAACACCCTTCCCAGACCCAATGCCCTTTTGTCCACTGTTTGTAAGAAATGCACATCACACCACAGGACATCTATTAACAGTCATTTGATCCCAGACACTGGCAAAGAGGCACATTTGGTATAGGCAGAAAAATACCGATGTTCCAACAGTGGCCTTTTCAAAATAGTACCTTAAAATCTGACATAATCTTAAAGAGGATTTTAAAAAACAATGTGTGAACCAAGTGTTCCTCTAGCTGTACCCAAACTGAAGTTGTCACTTAGTTAATATAATAAAGTAACCTTGTGTTAGTCTATGGGGGACAAGCCATGCCCCTGTAAAAAATTATTTTGGGGGTTGCAAAACTAGGGCATGTAAAACTTAAGTACTCATGCCCTACTTTGTAAATATCATGCACCCCGCCCTGTGAGCTGTTATGGTCTAATCTAGGGATATACGTCATTAGGGTCTAATTGAGTTGTCATAAACATTTAAAAGAAAGATTTAGGACTGACAAAAGGTTTATTTTGTCAGTCCCAAATGGCAGTTTTAAAACTGCACATATAGGTTGCAATGGCAGGCGTGAGATGTTTTACAGTGCTACATTAGTATTCGGCATTTAATTTACAGACCCAGGGTACATGTAATTCCATTTATTAGGGATTTATAAGTAAATAAAATGTACTAATCATGTGTGTACCAAGCTGTCTATGTTAAAAGGGATAGCACAAGCACTTTACCACTGGTTAGCTGGAGTAAAGTGCACAGAACCTAAAGCCAACAAAAATTGGTTTAGAAAAGGAAGGTAGAAATCTGGGGCAACCCTGCAGAAAGGGCCATGTCCAACAATGGGTTACTGAGTGTCATTGCAAACAACAGTCAAAAGAAGTGAAATACCTTCCAGAAAAAGTATTGAACCCCCCGCCCCCCTTTCAGAGGACTCTGTAGAAAATGAATGGCTAGGTTTGTTTCTGCCAATTTATGGCCAAGTCACATAACTGTGCCACACTGACATGGCAAAACTGACTGTATCGGGCATCAATCGTTTCTTCAGAAGGCTGGAAGGGGGGTCACTTTTGTTACTGGGGATCTTTTTTGTAGCAGTTTTAAAAGCACCTGCTGCAGTGTTCCGTGTATATCTGGTAGTTTTGAGGCAACTATAAAAGTGTCAAGTTAATTAATGGTCTTGCTAGAGAGAAATCAGAGTTTTTTCCAGTGGCAGTTGTAAATTCATCTAAGGTAGGATAGAGGGGGAATATCCCTTGTGCAAAGGAAGTGTACCAAGCATATGACAGAATAGTATTTTATGTGCATAGCTCAGTGGGTTGCTGCCTTTGCCACAGACAACCTTTTGTTACTGTGCAGGTCACAAATTAAAATATAATCTAGCACAGTGAGCTATGAAGTATAATCAAATGGCAGCATGTAAGGTGCATCATGGTACAGGTTAGAAAATTAAGTTTTTTTCTGATTCTTTCATTTACCTAATGTTGCTAAAAGGGGTTATTTCAGCAGAAATTGACTCTTCTTAGTGAAGCCAACCATAACCGCTGTGTTACAATCTGAATCCTGAGGTGTGCTTCTTAAGACCAAGGACACTTAAAAAATGCCTACCAGTGTGGATAATATAAATCCTACACCATGTAGTCAGTCCCATTTGTCTTATGTAACATTTCCTAGACATTGATTAACACACATTACTTAATATGCTTTAAAAGCGAATTCAATTGAATATATAATGGAAATATAATTTAAAAAGTGCTGTAGAATGCACCATTTTACCCAAATGTTCTTAGGGAGATCCCCCCAAACCCTCCTTGTAGTGATCAGGTGGGTTCGCTGCACTCACTAGGCAACGTATGGGGGCAGGTCTGAAAAAAAATCCTAGGGCTTCTTTGGGTTCCCAGTCCGGCCCTGCATACTGCATCTTTGAGTCTAAGAGATGCACTTATAAGTAGTGTACCTTAATAGAGGTTTTAAATATACTACTAAACACACTACACATAAACATTTACAAAATTGAGCCAGATTTTGCCTAGAAGGTAAACGTTTCAACCGTTTTATAGGTGCTAGTAATTGTTTTCCAAAATGCAAAAATGATGAACTCTGCTTTTTTCAAAGTTTACCTGCAAAACGGAATATATGGTTGAAATAGTGAAAATCGCAGTTTCATACCCAAACACTAAAAACAGCTTGTCTTGGGACTGCATGAAAACCCCCATATTGCAAAAATCCAGCCAATGGACAGACGGTATCTACAGCTTGTAAATTATTATTCTGAACCTGCATGTTTTTTTAATCAATCTGATAGTTCTCTGGGCCAACCAAAGAGAAAAAGAATGTGAAGGATTCCTGTGTTAGGACCACTCTGATCGCCTACTGACAGCCCATGAGAATAGCTGTGTCATGGACTGCCAACAACGTGTGTGCAGATGGGAAATCTTGTAGTGGTCTGTGGATCACTATGAGACATCACCTATTGTTGTTTTTTTCCCCAATGCTGGTTTTGCTCAATTAATTCTGATATAGTCATTCACTTTGGCATTAGAAAATAAAAAATGCAGAATTATTACGCAATTTGAGGCCCGAGGTACCTCTTTGAACTCATCTGCAAAAATGAACAGGTGCCACTCACAACTCGCTGTGGAGTGCCCTTAGTTGCGCCATTGGCAGGAGCCCTGCCTTTCACAGGAAGTGCCAATATCCAACGGTCATGTGCCAACGTCATCATGTTGCACACTGAATTCCCGGGGGCCATTTAAGCTGTCACACCTCTTGTGGGGATCGCACCCATTGAGGGGATCTCTTTGTCCCCTCCAGCATGTCCCGTGCAGTTTTGCCAGCATCGATCATCACCCACCCATCCCTTGAATGGCTGTGTTCCTGATAGCAAAATAGCAGGAGATACCAAGAATTTGGATTCTGGGTTTCAACTGACCCCTGGACGAGGTGTTATTCGTGTTGGTGCCAGGCTGGTAGGAGGGAAGACTGACCTGCCAGTGGTCCTGGATCTCTTGCCCTCCTCCACGATCCCTGGTTTTGGGAACTTTGAGAGCTGTGTCTGTGTTCAGGTACCCGGCGGGGCTGGTGCACCATGCGGTGACCTGATGGGGCACTGTGGAAAGTTGGGACCAAGGTTGCTTGACAAATGCCTTTGTTTAATTGTGCATGGATGCCCTGGGTGGTACCCGGGGGGATGTTGCAGGTTTGGGCCTTTTGGCACAGTGTGCACAGAACTCACCACAGCTTCTTCTGCCAAAGGGCTCACTTCGCATAAACCCCTTTTATTCAGCCGAGTTGTGGCCATTGCTAATGATGACAACTGCAGAGTCACCTAGAAGTGAATACACATGATAGTTTCAGAAAGGCGCTACGTACTTCAATTTGGAAGCATGAGGGAATGTAATTATGATTTTTGCACATGTAGTCAATTTGACGTGAAAAAATATAAAAATCTGAATTTACCGGAAAATGTGAGCTGTTTTTTCTTGTTCTCATCTCACCATAGCAAAAGAGTAAGAGACTAGGAAAAGGCGGTACGCCCCAGTTCCGGACAACAGACCAAATGCTATTCTGTCTTTTGAGTTTTAACTGGACCGCCTTGGCCACCTCATTCCAAAACACTTCCGTGGTCTAGGAGATCCGTAATCGTATAATCACCGGGCCTTATTCTGCTTTAACCATAGCACAAGCCCGGAGTAAAACTTCGCTTTCTTGAAGGGTGAGCATCCTTTATCTATTTCACAAGCAGAATTAGCGTTTTAATTAGTTTTTATACTTGAGCGAGATCCAAGTTCCATGTTTTACATAGTTCATACCTTGTTAGTAACATCAACACCAGTTTATTGTCATTGTTACTCGGGATCAAAATCAATTTTATCCATAATGCCAAATAGAATATAGGCCGGGCTTCTTAAATTATATCAAACAATTTTACAACCACAATTACCCAGAGTATTGCAAAAAGTAGCACAGCACAGACCGTTCACAAACATTGATATAATTGGCCTCCAGTTGTTTGCATCGCTAACATCTCGCTTCTGCTTGCGTCATCAGTTTGACAATAGATGCTATGCAAAGTAAAGAAATTATTTTTCCTCAATGATGCAGATATACATGTTATGTAAGGAATGTATAGAGATACTTGCCATAAATCATCGAGCGCCAGCATTGTCAAATCTTTTCTCCCATATTTTAAAACGAGGTTTCATATCCATGTCAGCTGTGTCGCATAGTCCTCAATACCATTTTAATACTTCTTGTATTTTGAGAGTTCAGTTTGAAAGTTCAGTTTCTGTCCTCGATGGCTGAGACCAGTTCCATTCTATACTAGCAATCCACAGTGATAGTTGTAGGTATTTCAATTTGAACGATGGTCCAATGACGGTCTCTTCAAACTGATTCCAATTTATTCATGTACCTTCTTTTATAATATGACTGCCGAATACCAAATTGGAGCACAAACATAGTGGTATCCAATCTAAAGTATGGATCTAACTTCCACCCATAACTGTACTGCCCCTGCCAATATCGCAACTTTTTTTAGGCATTTTGGGGCACCAAATGTGTATAAGAAAATAATGCCACGTATTCCAACCACCATTTCTTGCTGCATTGGCCTAAAAACTGTATTGTCTGTGAAGGAGAGCAACAGCCTAATTCTTTAGGTGAAAGGAGCAACAGTACAATTGAACGCCGACAATCCTAATCCACTCCTATCTAAGGCCCTCCTCAGTTTCTTTCTTTAAAACCTGGGACCTTTTGAAGACCAGATACAACTATTGACCTTGTGTTGTAATTTTAGGGTTTCAGTTTTATCGATGTTTAATGCGATGTATTCCCATCTTAATGAGATGTACTCTACCATAGAATGTGAGGGAATGAGAGGGAATGTTATTCCATTTTTAATTATGTAACCTACATCTCTCGTCAGTCTATCTGGGTTTCTCATTGGGATGTCAGTAATGTCATGTGTAAAAATGATCGCTACGTATTTTATCCCTTCTTCTGTATGGACATCATTTGTTACCCTAATCCATGCCAATATTTCTGATTTACATTATAGCCTTATAGCCCACGGTAGTGGTGATGAAGCAGAAAAAGAAAGGCTAACAAACATTCATATATCATGTAACAAAATCGTATAAGGCAATGTGATTTTAGCAAAGAAAAATAATGTGTGTAGAAAATGTGCCCACGAAGTAGGTCGCCATAAGTATAAACAAGCTTGATTAATCATGAAGAATCGACAATGTAGTAATCCGTCATAATTGCAGATGTATTTTATGATTTTCTCGTTACAACTGTTATATGCTTAGCTTAAATTTAGCAGAGGCTTTGGCCTAGTTGCCTGGTCTCAATTTTAACTGCATAGTTTTCACTTGTATTAACAAAGATGTGTTTAAACTTTAAAAGCTGTATTTTTTTCCAGTAGAATGACTAATACACTTATCTCAAAATTTGCTGCTAGGCAAGTTTCATCCCCTTTGAAGCAAGGTCAGTTTCTGCAGGTGCAGACAATAAAGACACTGATACAGAAATAATTGGCAAACTTTGTTGCTACTTGTGTTCCAAAACTCCAAGGACACCTTATGCGTAAGTGAACATTAAGAGAAGGACACTATTCATTGGTTAAAGAGAAACCACCCTATGGACCCTCCAGTGGAAGACCCTGAAGAATTTGGAACGTTTTCTTACTTAAACCCACCGGACAAAGAGAAGCCAGCCATTTTTCTTTGATGCCATTTTGAAGCCAGATTCAAGACGCCATTTTAAATGACACTTTGATGCTTTTTCTCTATCCCGGAGAGAGAGACTTTAAAGAATTCTCACCCTAGAGACTTTAACTTTAACTTTACCACGTCTTGCCCATTCCATAACTTTTTGTTCCCCCACTTTTCTTGCTGCTGCAAGGAAAACTTGACTTAAACTTTGCCCCTTTGAAATCTGCCCCATGCTGATCGAACCAATACCTAAAGGACGAAGACTTACCTTGAATGCTGATTGTATTTGGTAATTATGAAAGGATAAATGTATTATTCATTGTATTTTCCTTCTTAGGTACCAACTGCTTATTTTGACAGAGCCTAAGCTAGAAGTTTTCTAAATTTATGTTGATTAAATTCTTTTGCATGAAGCCCCACATGCCAATGCTAATCAGAGGTTAGTTGAGGTATTCATTTGATGCAACATGCTGAATTGAAATCTTGTTATGCTGACCAATGTATGCAATTAGTCAAATTCAGTTACTTTTCTAAGTGATTTGCATTGCAATAACCAATTGCATTATAATCCAGATATTGCGTAGATTGCGTTTCTTCTGTCGTTATGGACAGCTAGTAATGTTCGTATATGTATATCATTTGATTTTGAGACTTACGTATATTGTATTAGCTTTGTTAATATAGGGAAATAAATTGATTAACCTTTAATAAACAGGTGTGGTTATTCATGACTGAAAGGTCATGGTGTATCTAATTACTGATTTTCTGTTTAATTAATTAGTTGTTTGATTACTAATTGAGTATTGGTTATTGATTATAAATGGTTATTGATTATTGATTTGAGGGATCCGACAATTCTTTGGATGAGGAGAGCTCAACCCGGTCAAAAGATTCACCGACCTCCGGCGTGTCCAAGTATAAGTAATTTATAAGGACTGGACGCGCTATCAGTAGATGGTAGCAGAGTTTGATGGTTTGGCCCTTTGGGACCCCATCCGAATGATAGACGGATTCAAGTCAGAATTTTCTTTGATAAAGCAAGTTGGAGAGATGATGATGCCCTAAATCCCCAATGACTTTCCTGGAATCTCGGAGCTTGCGAATGGAGGAAATGGAGATGTGAGAATATTTTAGGCGTTTCTACTGACGGTATGAGTGAAGTTAGGGTTTTGCGCTTGCATAGCTTATGCCGCAGATGAATTGTGAAGTTTGTGAGGATTTTTACGGGGTTACGAACTCCAATCAAAATTTTAGAGGAGTGATACTCCAAAGTATGAGAGTAGGGAAGTCGTCGAACTTCATATGTGTGTAGCGCTTTGTGCAGGAAAAATTGTCCACATGGTTGTTGATGTTGAGACGGGTCCTGCAAGGTCAAGAGACTCCGGAGTATGTTGAAAAGTGTATGAGACACTTGATTGATGTTGTAATTTGTTCGGTTTAATAGGTTGATCGGGCGTGGTCAACAAGTCGGTACGAATATTGAGGAATAAAATAAAATTTCGACTTTGAGATTTGACAAATTCTCAGGTGCACTAGAATAGTTCATTGATCAGTTGAGAGTAAAGTTTGCAGGTCAAATTTTGCTTGCGAAAGTGGGAAGCCGAGAAAGATGGAATAACTGCAGAGGCTAGTGAAAAATCCCTAAGGTTTCTGAAGCGATTGTATTACCTTCCTGTAGTAAACCAACAGATTTGTTTTCTTCTTTTTGGTTAGTGCTAGCGATATATTGCAGAAATTAGTTTTGAGTGAAGCTGAATGAAGGAGGACAAGCCGCAAGACTTTGTCAGCCCCAGTGTGTGAGTGTGACGTCACTAGGAGCCAAGCTGGGATAGGTTGGTTGGTGAGAAGGGTCGCGCATGGATTGGACGCAGTCCGTGGAGCGCAATTGGTGGGGAAAGGCAAGCGGAGAGTATTCCGGGAATTAAAGTCACTTATTGATTACATTTTGAGAAAATAAAGGACGGAAAGATGAAATTTTTCAAAGAATTTAAGAGTTCTTTGAGGGGAGATGTATATATTAAAGCAAATGTAGGAGAAGAAACACCGCCTTAGGGTACACCAGCTTACACCGTAATTAAAGAAAAGGGTGTCGCACCATGTCTTTGGTTAAAACAATGGTGTAAATTAACAGAAAAGCATGGAAGTGTAGCGTTTCCTATCCATGGGACGTTTAATTTAAGAATCTTGGTGAATTTAAGATTTGCGCTATACGACATGAAAATACCTCCAACACCAGCACAGTTTGAAGCATTAGCAATTTGGGAACAAATGGCTAGAAGGCAACTACAAAAGAAATTTGAGACAGGAGTGAGAAAAGTAGAAAAGACACTAGCGGATGCAAGATGGGATAGTACTCAAAAGGTTTGGAGATCAGACAAATTGCAGGGAATTAAATTGTTTCCAGCAATTACTGATGAAGCAGAGATGGAAGGAAGGAAAGCTACCCATAAAACAAACAGGAGTCAGTCCAGAGATAGAGAAAACAAGAGAAACTCGAAAAGGTCAGACGAATCAGACGATGAGGAGTTCATTCTGCAATTGCTAAATGACCGTCCACCACCATATGTGGAAAATGAAAATGGTCCAAGCACTATTACTGCCCCTCCAGAACCAATACAGGGTACTGTAGCCCCGAATTTGACAATATTGCAGAGGCAAAGTAGTCCCGATATGCCTTTTACACCAGAAATACCACAAGTTCAGAGAATATATCCTGATATGACTAAACTGAAACCTGTTAATGATTATCAGCCACAGGTTCAAAGACGCTATTATGATGAGCATAATTTGGAAATTACTTCTAATTTAATGGTGCAGGGAGGACAGAATTACCAAAGACCGACATTGATTCAAACCGAATCAACACAAATTTTGATGCCTCAAAAGCAGATGCAAAAAATGCCAAAGTACATTCAAACAACAGAAACACAGTTAGATATGCCAGCAATGATGAACCATAATAATGTGGGAATTAATATGCCACAGAATTTGGGTAACAGACAGAACCCGGACGCAATATCTTTGCCTATTACTCTAGGTCTGCCAGTACCATTATATATACAGGCAAAGCCAAGTGTATGCGATCAAGGTGTAATGACGCAGAATGAGACAGGAAAAAGATACATAGAAAATACCCAAGAAACAACTCCCGTAGGAACACTGTCAAACAGATCTAGGTTCTTTGTTGGAATTTAGTCCAATTCCAATTTGTGTTCCGTCAACTGTGGTTAGGTCAAGTCCACCACTAATAGTACCGCTAACTTCAAAAACAGAAATATTACAGAAACCATCAGTAGCAGTAGACGTAGACGCTACATTAATGGGACTAAACGCACAACAGTTAACACAATGGTTGAACAGTGAGGAACCAGGAAAGATTAGACCCCCACCCAGGGTCTTCTTCCCAGCGGTGGAGGGACACCCTTGTCCTCAGGGTCAGTTTAGCAGAGAGTTCACAAATCAGACGGAGTCACCAACTGGAGGAATAAAGAGAAGATTATTACATGAATTATAGCTCGAGCTAATACAGAGTCCCAGGACAGTCAAGTGACTATCCTACGGAGGCTGCCCCTTCACTCTGGGGCACCCAACCTTATATACACACAAAACTGCTTAGTCAGAGGACAACTCCACCCCTAGCGCATTCAAGGTCCTCTACGGCCTTCAGAATATTTCAGGGATACATGTGTGGTGGGAGAAGGTACAGATGCAGCTGGCAGGAAGTGGCAACGATCTGTACAAACTTGTTCTGGCAGTTACTGATTAAGCACGACTATTCTCGGAACTGTAATTGGAAAAAGTAATATGGCAGCGATAAGCAGATTGCAGCCCAAGGCTGCGAGCACAAGGTCAATCATCAAAGTTCAAGAGGTTTGTCGAGCACATGGCAACATAATAAAGATAAACAGATGCCTAGCAGCTATGGTGTATGATTAACTTTATGTACATTTTCTCACAGTCTGAATTCCCCACAGAATACACCAGAGGGGAAAGGAGAAGAATATTTGAATCAAATAAGATTGGGCATGGAAGTAGGTGAACTCGTAGATGTAACAATGGGTTTGAACAGGTTAGAATCATATACAGAAGAGGAGCTGAGATACATTTGCCCTAGAATTACAAGAGAAGTAAGCAGCATACATAAGAGGTTACAAGAAATTGCAGACAGACACAAAATAGACATAAATAAGACCGAGCATTTGAGCAGAAGTTACAGGTTAGACTTTGAGACAAAAGATTTTGAACACATGAGGTCTGCAGGAATGAAAACACACCTTAAAGAAATATTGCAAAGCGCGCAGGTTTGGAGATGTTTAGACAAGTGGGAGAGTAGCTGGGTTAAGAAAAAGGATAAGAAGAAAGAAAGTACCCCAGATCGGAATGAGGAAGTACAACAGAATGATGATCTTATAACCATGTTACCAATGAGAGAAACAGCAAGAGGAAAACTTATCCATGTACCATGGCACAGGTGTAACATTCAATCTTTTACGGATGATTACCCTAAGTTAAAAGAGAAACCGATCGAATGGTATCAACAAACAGATAGATTTGTGAAACTCGCAAAATGTCTTTGGGAAGACCTGAATACTTTATTTGAAATTGTAGTTCCAGCAGATTTTTGGGAAGATTGTAAAAGAGCTGTAGATTGGCCAACAAGTGAACCGGAAAGAGATAAGGACACAGGTGCACCATCGCCTAGGGTAATGAGCATATACCATAAAGTGATTGAGTGTCTGAAAACGAAGGTTGCGTCGAAAAATGTAGATTGGTAGAAAATTGACAGAACAGCACAGGAGGTTAAGGAGTAGATACATGCATACTATGAGAGATTGTTGAAAGCATTTAAAAATGACAGTGGCACGGAAACGATTGAGGCAAAGGACATGCTACATTTTGTATTCAGATTTGTGGAAGGATTGAGACTCGAAATTAGCCAGATGATTAAAATGCATTTGATTTGTTGGCAGTCAAAATCGATCGATGAAGTGTTGAACTATGCAAAATACCGCAGTGATGAAATTGAGACAAAGCAGAAAAGGTTGAAAGAATAGGTGATGGTGATGCAGATTAGAGCAGCTCAGACAGGTTTGCAAGGTTTCCAACAACAGTTGCCGCAGCAGCAACAGCAGGGAAATGCTATGTTTCAGCCACCGATGAGAGGCAGAGGCCGAGGAGATTTTTTGAAAAATGGTCCTGATTTAAATACTGTCGTGATTCCTAATGGTATACAGGCAATGAAGAAGGTGATGCCATGTCACACGTGCGGAATCGTCGGACATTGGAAACGGGAGTGCCCAATGTTGGTGCAGGAAGGTGTAGGTCAGCAAAACAATGACGTCAATACATTTCAGAATATGAGAGGACCAAAATTGAGAGGTCCAAACCCAAATTTCCAAAATAATGTAAATCAGATGCAGGGTCTACAACCCATACAACAACAGCAGGTGCAAATGCCCCGTGTACAAATGGCACCGTTGCAGTCAATGCAACAGCAGTTTCCTTTGGTACCTAATAAGCAAATGCAAGTACCCTTAGCGCCAATGAATCAGCAACAAGTAATGCTTCCTCAACAGGTCACAAGTCAAGGAATGAATCAAAGTGACACAGTACACCAATTCCAGTTACACAGTGAGAATGGAATAAACAATGAATGGGAGAGTGAAAGTTCAGATGAGGAGGGAAATTGTATGCTTGCAGCATCTTTCGAAGTTGATCAAAAGGGACCATATGTGGAAGGAAGAGTTATGGGTCACAGTGTTTCATTTTTGGTTGACCCAGGAGCTACACGATCTACAGTTAGAAGCATCGAAGTACCAAATTTACCACTTTCAGGGAGAACAGTTCAAGTAGGAGGAGTAGCAAATAGGTATCTGACAAACCCAATTACAGACCCAGTGCAAGTCAAAATTGGTAACTTTCAAGGGTTGCATAAATTTGTGGTGTGTGACTCAAGTCCGATATCCCTATTAGGGAGAGATTTATTATGCAAATTAGGATGCTCGATTGTGTGCTCACATAATGGAATTAAAATTCAGACAAACAGTGATGAGGAAGAAGAGGACAGTTTAGAAGAAGACGAAATGGAAACTGTCGATGAAGAGTATCCCCTGATTATTCTTTATCCTATGCTCACTGAAGCAGATATTCCAGTTGATTTACAAGAAACAGTTGGAAAGGAAGTGTGGGATATGACAGGGAAAGAAGTAGGATTGGTCAAAGGAGCAGAACCAGTGAAAGTGACTGTAAAACCTAATGTAAATTTTCCTCAAACTCCGCAATACCATATGTCACAAGACACTCTCATGAAAGTCGCCCAATTCATTGATGAGTTTGTGAAACAGGGAGTACTGAAAGAAGTACTAAGTAGTCCATGTAATTCGCCAATCATGGGACTAATAAAACCAAGTGGAAAGGTCCGAATTGTTCAAGATTTGAGAAAAATAAATGACATAATAGTCAAATGTTTTCCTGTAGTACCAAATCCAGCTGTAATAATGTTTCAAATTCCCTGTGATGCAGAATGGTTCTCAGTCATTGATTTGTCACAAGCATTATTTTCTGTGCCTCTTCATGAGGACAGCCAATTTCTCTTTTGTTTTAAATTCCTGGACAGAGTCTACAGTTGGTGTCGAATTCCTCAAGGGTTTCGGAGTCACCATCAATTTTCAATCAGATTCTAAAGAAAAATTTGGAATCATTGGAATTACCTTTTGAATCAACCTTAGTACAGTATATTGACGATTTACTGATTGCATCCAAAACAGAAAATGACTGCACAGTTGACACTATTGCCCTACTGAACCATTTGGGAAGGAATGGACACAAAGTGTCTCCTTCGAAATTGCAATACTGACAAAAGAAAGTGAAATATTTGGGTCACCAAATAGAAAAAGGGTCGAGAAAAATAATGAAAGAAAGAATAACGAGTGTACTTCAGATGAGTCCACCCAAAACGAGAAAAGAGGTGAGAAAGTTTTTGGGAATGGTGGGCTACTGTCGCCAATGGATTCCCAATTTCTCAACTCTAGCCAAACCTTTACTGAAACTGACCCAGAAAGATGCGCAGGATAAAATAGTGTTGAAAAGAGATGAAATGGATGCCTTTATTGAATTAAAGGAATGCTTGTGCAGAGCTCCAGCTTTAGGTATGCCTGATTACACAAAGACTTTCACATTGTTTTGTCATGAACGTGATGCATGTTCCTTGTCTGTCTTGACTCAAGCCCATGGTGGCGTAAACAGACCAGTAGAATATTTTTCAGCTACTTTGGATCCAGTCACAGCAGCCTTACCAGGATGCTTGTGTGCTGTAGCAGCAGTTGGTATGAGCTTAAATCAGAGTGAAGGAATAGTGATGGGACATCCTTTAACAGTTATGGTTCCTCACTCAGTCAAAATACTTTTGACACGTTCCCGAACACAGCACATGACTGGTGTTAGGCTTACAAGGTACGAGACAATAATTTTGGGATCACCTAATGTGCAGCTGAAAAGGTGCACTACGTTGAATCCAGCAACTTTGTTTCCCAGTGAAAATGTTGAAATTGAAAACGCCGAAGACATCGAGCACGACTGTCTTCAGGTGACTGAATTTTGTACTAAACCAAGACCTGGTATCAAAGATACTCGATTGGAAGAAAATGATAAAATTATTTATGTTGATGGTTCATGTTTAAGAGATGCACTAGGAATATTGAAAGCAGGATATGCTGTGTGTAAAATAACTGGTGTTTTAGAAGCATCTTGGCTTCAAGGAATTTACTCTGCACAAGTAGCAGAACTAGTAGCCCTTACTTGAGCTTGCCAACTTTCGGCATTAATGAAAGTCACCATTTACACTGACAGTCAGTATGGATTTGGAATAGTGCATGACTTTGGACAACTGTGGACACAAAGAGGTTTTATGACCTCTTCAGGATCACCAGTGAAAAATGGTGAAAGAATAAGAGAATTGTTACATGCTATCCAGTTACCAGGAGAAGTAGCAGTGGTAAAGTGCAGTGCACACTCAAAATCACAAGACTTCGTCTCTTTGGGAAATGGATATGCAGGTCAAGTCGCAAGGTTTTGCGCATTGACCTGTATATTGCTCAGAGACTAATGGAATTTGATAAATGAACCAGAACTTGAACCAAATGAAGCCTTTGCTCTAAAAGTTGTAGACACAATCGAAGAATTGAAATTCCTACAAAATAATGTTAGTAAGGATGAAAAACTCTCATGGAGTAAATTACAATGCGTAAAGAAACCAGATGATTTGTGGGTTTCAAGTGAAGGGAGATTGGTTTTGCCAGACAGTCTTTTGACGCAAATAGCTAGGTTGTACCATGGACAAGCACACATTGGAAGAGATGCCATGATTAGATTATTCAAAATTGATTGGTTTAATCCCAAGTTTCGCCAAGTTGCTGAAGCAGTTTGGCATTGTTGCGTCATTTGCCAACAAATGAACGCAGGGAAGGGAACCGTAGTAAATTTGAGCCACATTGGAAGAGCAGGTGGGCCATTCAGCAGGATGCAAATGTATTTCATTGAGATGCCTATGCATGCAGGCTTGAAATACGTGTTGGTGATTGTGTGTATTTTTAGTCACTGGATTGAAGCATACCCTACACGCAGAAATTACAGTCTCACAGTTGCAAAACTACTCTTGAGAGAACTAATACCGCGTTTCAGATTCCCGATCTCTTTAGAATCAGATAGGGGAAGTCACTTCAATAACGAAGTAATCAAATTACTATGTGCAGCATTGAACATTGAACAAAAATTGCATTGTAGCTATCGCCCTGAAGCATCAGGACTAGTGGAGCAAATTAATGGCACGCTGAAATCAAGAATGGCGAAAATATGCTCATCCACAAACTTGAAATGGCCTGACGCGTTGCCTTTGGTGTTAATGTCAATGAGAAACACACCTGATAGAAAAACTGGACTATCACCACACGAAATTCTCATGGGCAGAGCCATGAGACTTCCAGCAGTTCCTGCAAATGCTCTTGTAAATCTTACAGATGATATGGTATTGGACTACTGCAAAGGTCTGGCTGATGTAGTCCGCTCTTTTTCTCACCAGGTGGAGGCAACCACCTTGCCACCGATCCAAGGTCCAGGACACGCCCTGAAAGCAGGCGACTGGGTGGTGATAAAGAAGCACGTGAGGAAGTCGTGCTTGGAACCCCATTGGAAAGAACCTTTCCAAGTGATTCTGACAACTACCACCGCTGTGAAGTGTGCGGGAGTTCCCAACTGGATTCACGCCAGTCACACGAAAAGGGTGACGTGTCCCACAGAAGAGGAAATTGAAGCATTGAAATTACCAACAGCTGACAGGAAAGTACCAGACACTGAGACAGAACGAAGAGAGCCTGAAAGCGAACAAGAAGAAATTGAGACAGAAGAAATATTCTCTGAGGAAGACGAAGTCGATCCTTTTGAGGACAACAGAGAAGAAGCCTCAGGAGGTGACAAAGATCCTATCTCAGGTGAAGAAGCAGAAGAGCCTAATAAGAGGAGGGCTTTCCCAGAAGCAGACGATACAGGAAAAGAAGGAGAAGACCTGACTGATCTCCCAGGTGAAGGAGACAAGGCAGAGCAAAGTGAAATTGTTCCAATTCTTCCAGAACCGGTTGCAGGTCCATCAGTTGAAAACAACGCGAAACGGAGACAAAGCATATCAAAGACTAAAGAAACATTGAACGAAAACAAAGGGCCAAAATTGATGGAGAAGAGAAAGAAAGTGTCTATCATAACCACATCGAATGAAGAAAAAGACACAGCCAAAGAACAAGACATAAGCGAAAGGGAATCGAAAGGAGATGCAAAATTGAAAAGGAAAAGAATACCGAGCAGAAGATATTCTGGTCCAGAATGGGCATACACAGCCACTAACGATTGGTCAGACGAATTTCTATCTCTTAGTCTTGAAAACGAAGAAGCAGAACAACACTTTGGTACTTGAAAAGTGAAATTTCATGAACATTACCGAATAAGACATTGATAACCTGATTGACTTTTTAAACCGATTTTGAGACAAAGCTGCTAAACCGATAAGAGACTAAGCTGCTAAAGAAAAGCGTGTGAACTTTGACCTCGTTCATCCTTTTATATATATATCTGCGAATTTGATATGATAAAGTGTCTTCAGCTTTCTGATTCTATATAGATCATGGCAGACAGTACTACACAAGGACATAAAAAGAAATATTGTAAATATATGTGTAAAGGTCTAATAATTGCATGTGTACTAATAATTATGGCAATAATTCTTGGAATGCATGGAGGGAATGAAAGAGACGCGAATGATGCTTCTACTTTTAAAACTACTACAGAATTAACTCCTTTGAAGAAACTCAAACAAGACGAAAAATATTTACACGACAAGAAAGAACTTTCTTCTAATGTCTTCTATCGCTTGCTGAATGGGTATGTTGAGACAATGGACGCGAAAGATTGTTATGTATGTACACAAATACCTACCTCAGTAATAGAAGGGGTGACATATCATAGCATGCCTCTTACGTATGGAATAACATGTAGTTTGTTACTAACCAGATTTTATGGCCAAGAGTATATTCAATACTTCTATTCCAATCATGATGTCGTATTTTCATATGTCCCCCATAATTGAGTACTTGAGTAAAGTAGCAAGAGATTATTATATAAAAGTAGTTAGGGGTTTTATTGAACCATTTTTACCTTTTTCCACAGTTCACGCTCATAAAGAAAACCTTACATGCTTGCTTTCACCCGTAGAGAAAAGCTTTTTAGATCACACTGAAGATAGAAGGAAAATGGTAAAGGAAAAATTAGAAAAATAATTACACAAAAGGACATCTGTAGACAACTATGCTTTTGCCGCAATAAAGACACAAGGGAAACTAGATTTAGATGCAATACACATAGGGAAACTTTGTATATATAGACCTAAATCATACTATGACACAATCTTTGTAGGAACGAGTGAATGTAAACATGTGTTTTTATTCCAGAGTAAATGGACGTTCATGTTAAATGGCCTAGATCCAGCTACTCCAGGAGAGTATTATATTTGTGGACTTAATGCCTATTATCGTCTTCCAAAAGGATGGTATGGAAGATGTTATTTGGGAATAGTATTTCCAAAGATTTATCAACTAGAGGACTTAAAGAAATTTCCAAAGCTGTCTGAATTACATCGTATTCAGAAAAGGGAGACAGCTTCTGGTGTGGTAGGATATATATTTGGAGCAATGATTCCTTCAATAGGAGTTATATTGAATTCAATCAAAATACGAAAGTTGTCTACTATTGTGGATAAGATGCTGACAAAATTCTCAGGAGCAATGATCCTGATGGATGCTGAACTTGCTGCAGAAAGAGCTATGACTCTTCAAAATCGGCTTGCTTTAGACATTCTTTTAGCAAAGAATGGCGGCGTTTGCAAAATGCTTAGTGCACGTCACTGTTGTTCATGTATACCAGACAACAGTGGGAAAATTAGAAATATGCTTACATATTTAACTAACGATAGTACAGATTTGAAAGAATTGAAAGAACCAGGAGTGTGGGAAAAGGTTGGAAAAGGATTTGCTTCCTTGGGAAATTGGCTCAGCAACATTTGGAACGGATTATTACTGAAAATAGTAAAAGGAATATTAATAATATTAATTTGCTTAATAGGTATTTGGGGAATATGGAAAGCTATCAAAATATTAAAATCAAGGAACAAGAGAAGAATAGAAAAGAAAGAAAGAACAAAAGAGAATGGTAGAAATCTACAGGGAAAAATCAAAGGGAGTGAAGAGAAAAAGGGAATTGATTGAAATGCCAAATTACTAAAACAGAATTTTAATGAAATAAAATTTGTGATGGAAGATTTAATGTGATGACATAATTAGTCATCAGAGGAGGGATTGATGAAGCAGAAAAAGAAAGGCTAACAAACATTCATATATCATGCAACAAAATCGTATAAGGCAATGTGATTATAGCAAAGAAAAATAATGTGTGTAGAAAATGTGCCTACGAAGTAGGTCGCCATTAGAATAAACGAGCTTGATTAATCATGAAGAATCGACAATGTAGTAGTCCGTCATAATTGCAGATGTATTTTATGATTTTCTCGTTAAAACTGTTATATGCTTAGCTTAAATTTAGCAGAGGCTTTGGCCTAGTTGCCTGGTCTCAATTTTAACTGCGTAGTTTTCACTTGTATTAACAAAGATGTGTTTAAACTTTAAAAGCTGTATTTGTTCCAGTAGAATGACTAATACACTTATCTCAAAAGTTGCGTGCTAGGCAAGTTTCATCCCCTTTGAAGCAAGGTCAGTTTCTGCAGGTGCAGACAATAAAGACACTGATGCAGAAATAATTGACAAACTTTGTTGCTACTTGTGTTCCAAAACTCCAAGGACACCTTATGCGTAAGTGAACATTAAGAGAAGGACACTATTCATTGGTTAAAGAGAAACAACCCTATGGACCCTCCAATGGAAGACCCTGAAGAATTTGGAACGTTTTCTTACTTAAACCCACCGTACAAAGAGAAGCCAGCCATTTTTCTTTGATGCCATTTTGAATCCAGATTCAAGACGCCATTTTAAATGACACTTTGATGCTTTTTCTCTATCCCAGAGAGAGAGACTTTAAAGAATTCTCACCCTAGAGACTTTAACTTTAACTTTACCCCGTCCTGCCCATTCCATAACTTTTGGTTCCCCCATTTTCCTTGCTACTGCAAGGAAAACTTGACTTAAACTTTGCCCCTTTGAAATCTGCCCCATGGTGATCGAACCGGTACCTGAAGGACGAAGACTTACCTTGAATGCTGATTGTATTTGGTAATTATGAAAGGATAAATGTATTATTCATTGTATTTTCCTTCTTAGGTACCAACTGCTTATTTTGACAGAGCCTAAGCTAGAAGTTTTCTAAATTTATGTTGATTAAATTCTTTTGCATGAAGCCCCACATGTCAATGCTAATCAGAGGTTAGTTGAGGTATTAATTTGATGCACCATGCTGAATTGAAATCCTGTTATGCTGACCAATGTATGCAATTAGTCAAATTCAGTTACTTTTATTAGTGATTTGCATTGCTATAACCGAGTGCATTATAATCCAGATATTGAGCAGATTGCGTTTCTTCCGTCATTATGTACAGCTAGTAATGTTCGTATATGAATATCATTTGATTTTGAGACTTACTTATATTGTATTAGCTTTGTTAATATAGGGAAATAAACTCATTAACCTTTAATAAACAGGTGTGATTATTCATGACTGAAAGGTCGTGGTGTGTCTAATTACTGATTTTCTGTTTAATGAATTAGTTGTTTGATTACTAATTGAGCATTGGTTATTGATTATAAATGGTTATTGATTTGAGGGATCCGACAATTCTTTGGATGAGGAGAGCTCAACCCGGTCAAAAGATTCACCGACCTCTGGCGTATCCAAGTATAAGTAATTTATAAGGACTGGACGCAGTGGGCATTACCACCCAATGGAGCTCCCAACATTCCAATGTTCTAATACTTAATCAAATACCCCGAAAGACTGCCAAATTTATCAGTCATCACCGGAATAGCCTTTTTCTATCGTAGCACCTGTGATGTGTCTGTTTTATGTGGGAGAAGATAGCATTGGTTTGTCAACCACTGTTCATGAAGGATACTACTCATGTGTGAAAGAAGCCTGTGTATGGAGAAAGCTTGCTCTCCTGCTGGCCATCATATACCTACTCCCCATCAGTGGAGGAATCTTCTGTACTACTGGTAGGGGAGGTCACAAAGGAAGGTTGCCTTTCTGCTTTCCATGTAGTACTTGCTCTTTTATGAGGAGCAGGTGATTGCTGTACTTCTACTAATGATGTTGTGGATAACTAATGCACTACTGCTGATGTTGTTGCAAAGGGTGCAAAGGCAATTTCCTATATGGTTGTTCATGCTACATATTAATAGATCGTCTTATATGATGTATTACCAGAATATCATTGTCAGAAGAGTGTCTGACATACATATTGTGTCCTAAAATATTGTGTACACAAATATCGCATCATTGAATTAAATAAAAACAATCCATACCCAGTGGGAGGATATCTAAGGCACAACTATTATATCAGACAATATTTCTGACAATGAGATTCTGACATTCTGCGGATGCAGTGTTGTGAGAATGTTTGCCCTACTGTCACTCATGATGTTTGAAGAGGAAGCCTAACCAACTGCTATAGTGAAACATTGAAAACATATTCCTAAAGGTGGTCCTGATGTGTGCGGATGCCACCTGCACTACTGTTGATCATTTGACATGTGGAAGAAGTCTACAGTTAATAAAAAGATTATCATACACATCCAGAATCTTGCTGGAGATGGTGTAAAAGTAGACATAAAGAAAATGCAGCAAACTAATGAAGTTACATACTGTCAAAAAAAGAAGCCTTGAATCTCAAGATCAATCCTGTGCTGAATGTAGATTACAAAAGATACATTTTCAGTTAAGAATGAGAAAGAACTGGTGAAACCATGGATTAATTTTTTGAGAGACTGGATACGCTCATGAAACTCTGCAGATTCAATTAGTTTAATGACGAAGAAGCAAGGTACTGATGGATGCCTGTCAGAATAATTCAAACAACGAATGCTGACATAAACTCCTAGCCTGGTGCGAGGTCTCATGGCTGCCAGAGCTGAAGAACGTGCTAATCAACAAGCTGCTGACATGAAGGACTGAGCTGCCCAAAGTGAGTCGGTCATCAGCATGAAAAGCAAGCAGAAACACAAAGCTGAAGGACAGAAGGTGATGTGTCCACAGAAAAAGAAGTTGTGTTTCAGATGTGGATTGTCATTTCCACATGAAGTTACATGTCCCACAATTTGACAGATATGTACAGGCTGTTGTAAAAAGAACCATTTTTGATGGTTTGTGAGTAGATAGAAAAAGTAAGTGTGTAAGTGTGTCAGGGACAGAAGAGAAAATGGCTGACCGAACGTTCCAGAAGTGACGTTCGATGCATGCCAGTGAGGCCAAGCTGCAACATCAGTTGAGACAAATCGACACCCAATAAAGTACTAATATTGAGTGATAGTGAAGAAGGTGATTCTGCAATGTCAATCTTTACCTCAGAGTAATGTGCACACATTGGACTGCTTGCATGTGAAGAGAAAAGAAAAGAAAAGTCAACATTAGAAGGCACCCAACAAATTCAAACATTGTCCAAAGATGACATTGAAAATAAATTGTTGTGCAATAAATTTTTTCATTGATAGCGGTGCGTTGATAAATAATATGCCTGAGGAGAAATGTAATGAAATATCTCGATTACCACAAATGATGACATAAAAAACAAAAGGGTACACATGGGCTGCATCAACGTCTTTGAAAAGTAAGGGTTCATTCTTAGCAACTATGAAGCAAAAGAGACAAAAGTGGAAGCGACCATTCACATACTGTCAACACCAGAGCAATACGCGCTCTTTGGGAAATGGATATGCAGATCAAGTCGCAAGGTTTTGCGCATTGACCTGTATATTGCTCAGAGACGAATGGAATTTGATAAATGAACCAGAACTTGAACCAAATGAAGCCTTTGCTCTAAAAGTTGTAGACACAATCGAAGAATTGAAATTCCTACAAAATAATGTTAGTAAGGATGAAAAACTCTCATGGAGTAAATTACAATGCGTAAAGAAACCAGATGATTTGTGGGTTTCAAGTGAAGGGAGATTGGTTTTGCCAGACAGTCTTTTGACGCAAATAGCTAGGTTGTACCATGGACAAGCACACATTGGAAGAGATGCCATGATTAGATTATTCAAAATTGATTGGTTTAATCCCAAGTTTCGCCAAGTTGCTGAAGCAGTTTGGCATTGTTGCGTCATTTGCCAACAAATGAACGCAGGGAAGGGAACCATAGTAAATTTGAGCCACATTGGAAGAGCAGGTGGGCCATTCAGCAGGATGCAAATGTATTTCATTGAGATGCCTATGCATGCAGGCTTGAAATACGTGTTGGTGATTGTGTGTATTTTTAGTCACTGGATTGAAGCATACCCTACACGCAGAAATGACAGTCTCACAGTTGGAAAACTACTCTTGAGAGAACTAATACCGCGTTTCAGATTCCCGATCTCTTTAGAATCAGATAGGGGAAGTCACTTCAATAACGAAGTAATCAAATTACTATGTGCAGCATTGAACATTGAACAAAAATTGCATTGTAGCTATCGCCCTGAAGCATCAGGACTAGTGGAGCAAATTAATGGCACGCTGAAATCAAGAATGGCGAAAATATGCTCATCCACAAACTTGAAATGGCCTGACGCGTTGCCTTTGGTGTTAATGTCAATGAGAAACACACCTGATAGAAAAACTGGACTATCACCACACGAAATTCTCATGGGCAGAGCCATGAGACTTCCAGCAGTTCCTGCAAATGCTCTTATAAATCTTACAGATGATATGGTATTGGACTACTGCAAAGGTCTGGCTGATGTAGTCCGCTCTTTTTCTCACCAGGTGGAGGCAACCACCTTGCCACCGATCCAAGGTCCAGGACACGCCCTGAAAGCAGGCGACTGGGTGGTGATAAAGAAGCACGTGAGGAAGTCGTGCTTGGAACCCCATTGGAAAGAACCTTTCCAAGTGATTCTGACAACTACCACCGCTGTGAAGTGTGCGGGAGTTCCCAACTGGATTCACGCCAGTCACACGAAAAGGGTGACGTGTCCCACAGAAGAGGAAATTGAAGCATTGAAATTACCAACAGCTGACAGGAAAGTACCAGACACTGAGACAGAACGAAGAGAGCCTGAAAGCGAACAAGAAGAAATTGAGACAGAAGAAATATTCTCTGAGGAAGACGAAGTCGATCCTTTTGAGGACAACAGAGAAGAAGCCTCAGGAGGTGACAAAGATCCTATCTCAGGTGAAGAAGCAGAAGAGCCTAATAAGAGGAGGGCTTTCCCAGAAGCAGACGATACAGGAAAAGAAGGAGAAGACCTGACTGATCTCCCAGGTGAAGGAGACAAGGCAGAGCAAAGTGAAATTGTTCCAATTCTTCCAGAACCGGTTGCAGGTCCATCAGTTGAAAACAACGCGAAACGGAGACAAAGCATATCAAAGACTAAAGAAACATTGAACGAAAACAAAGGGCCAAAATTGATGGAGAAGAGAAAGAAAGTGTCTATCATAACCACATCGAATGAAGAAAAAGACACAGCCAAAGAACAAGACATAAGCGAAAGGGAATCGAAAGGAGATGCAAAATTGAAAAGGAAAAGAATACCGAGCAGAAGATATTCTGGTCCAGAATGGGCATACACAGCCACTAACGATTGGTCAGACGAATTTCTATCTCTTAGTCTTGAAAACGAAGAAGCAGAACAACACTTTGGTACTTGAAAAGTGAAATTTCATGAACATTACCGAATAAGACATTGATAACCTGATTGACTTTTTAAACCGATTTTGAGACAAAGCTGCTAAACCGATAAGAGACTAAGCTGCTAAAGAAAAGCGTGTGAACTTTGACCTCGTTCATCCTTTTATATATATATCTGCGAATTTGATATGATAAAGTGTCTTCAGCTTTCTGATTCTATATAGATCATGGCAGACAGTACTACACAAGGACATAAAAAGAAATATTGTAAATATATGTGTAAAGGTCTAATAATTGCATGTGTACTAATAATTATGGCAATAATTCTTGGAATGCATGGAGGGAATGAAAGAGACGCGAATGATGCTTCTACTTTTAAAACTACTACAGAATTAACTCCTTTGAAGAAACTCAAACAAGACGAAAAATATTTACACGACAAGAAAGAACTTTCTTCTAATGTCTTCTATCGCTTGCTGAATGGGTATGTTGAGACAATGGACGCGAAAGATTGTTATGTATGTACACAAATACCTACCTCAGTAATAGAAGGGGTGACATATCATAGCATGCCTCTTACGTATGGAATAACATGTAGTTTGTTACTAACCAGATTTTATGGCCAAGAGTATATTCAATACTTCTATTCCAATCATGATGTCGTATTTTCATATGTCCCCCATAATTGAGTACTTGAGTAAAGTAGCAAGAGATTATTATATAAAAGTAGTTAGGGGTTTTATTGAACCATTTTTACCTTTTTCCACAGTTCACGCTCATAAAGAAAACCTTACATGCTTGCTTTCACCCGTAGAGAAAAGCTTTTTAGATCACACTGAAGATAGAAGGAAAATGGTAAAGGAAAAATTAGAAAAATAATTACACAAAAGGACATCTGTAGACAACTTTGCTTTTGCCGCAATAAAGACACAAGGGAAACTAGATTTAGATGCAATACACATAGGGAAACTTTGTATATATAGACCTAAATCATACTATGACACAATCTTTGTAGGAACGAGTGAATGTAAACATGTGTTTTTATTCCAGAGTAAATGGACGTTCATGTTAAATGGCCTAGATCCAGCTACTCCAGGAGAGTATTATATTTGTGGACTTAATGCCTATTATCGTCTTCCAAAAGGATGGTATGGAAGATGTTATTTGGGAATAGTATTTCCAAAGATTTATCAACTAGAGGACTTAAAGAAATTTCCAAAGCTGTCTGAATTACATTGTATTCAGAAAAGGGAGACAGCTTCTGGTGTGGTAGGATATATATTTGGAGCAATGATTCCTTCAATAGGAGTTATATTGAATTCAATCAAAATACGAAAGTTGTCTACTATTGTGGATAAGATGCTGACAAAATTCTCAGGAGCAATGATCCTGATGGATGCTGAACTTGCTGCAGAAAGAGCTATGACTCTTCAAAATCGGCTTGCTTTAGACATTCTTTTAGCAAAGAATGGCGGCGTTTGCAAAATGCTTAGTGCACGTCACTGTTGTTCATGTATACCAGACAACAGTGGGAAAATTAGAAATATGCTTACAAATTTAACTAACGATAGTACAGATTTGAAAGAATTGAAAGAACCAGGAGTGTGGGAAAAGGTTGGAAAAGGATTTGCTTCCTTGGGAAATTGGCTCAGCAACATTTGGAACGGATTATTACTGAAAATAGTAAAAGGAATATTAATAATATTAATTTGCTTAATAGGTATTTGGGGAATATGGAAAGCTATCAAAATATTAAAATCAAGGAACAAGAGAAGAATAGAAAAGAAAGAAAGAACAAAAGAGAATGGTAGAAATCTACAGGGAAAAATCAAAGGGAGTGAAGAGAAAAAGGGAATTGATTGAAATGCCAAATTACTAAAACAGAATTTTAATGAAATAAAATTTGTGATGGAAGATTTAATGTGATGACATAATTAGTCATCAGAGGAGGGATTGATGAAGCAGAAAAAGAAAGGCTAACAAACATTCATATATCATGCAACAAAATCGTATAAGGCAATGTGATTATAGCAAAGAAAAATAATGTGTGTAGAAAATGTGCCTACGAAGTAGGTCGCCATTAGAATAAACGAGCTTGATTAATCATGAAGAATCGACAATGTAGTAGTCCGTCATAATTGCAGATGTATTTTATGATTTTCTCGTTAAAACTGTTATATGCTTAGCTTAAATTTAGCAGAGGCTTTGGCCTAGTTGCCTGGTCTCAATTTTAACTGCGTAGTTTTCACTTGTATTAACAAAGATGTGTTTAAACTTTAAAAGCTGTATTTGTTCCAGTAGAATGACTAATACACTTATCTCAAAAGTTGCGTGCTAGGCAAGTTTCATCCCCTTTGAAGCAAGGTCAGTTTCTGCAGGTGCAGACAATAAAGACACTGATGCAGAAATAATTGACAAACTTTGTTGCTACTTGTGTTCCAAAACTCCAAGGACACCTTATGCGTAAGTGAACATTAAGAGAAGGACACTATTCATTGGTTAAAGAGAAACAACCCTATGGACCCTCCAATGGAAGACCCTGAAGAATTTGGAACGTTTTCTTACTTAAACCCACCGTACAAAGAGAAGCCAGCCATTTTTCTTTGATGCCATTTTGAATCCAGATTCAAGACGCCATTTTAAATGACACTTTGATGCTTTTTCTCTATCCCAGAGAGAGAGACTTTAAAGAATTCTCACCCTAGAGACTTTAACTTTAACTTTACCCCGTCCTGCCCATTCCATAACTTTTGGTTCCCCCATTTTCCTTGCTACTGCAAGGAAAACTTGACTTAAACTTTGCCCCTTTGAAATCTGCCCCATGGTGATCGAACCGGTACCTGAAGGACGAAGACTTACCTTGAATGCTGATTGTATTTGGTAATTATGAAAGGATAAATGTATTATTCATTGTATTTTCCTTCTTAGGTACCAACTGCTTATTTTGACAGAGCCTAAGCTAGAAGTTTTCTAAATTTATGTTGATTAAATTCTTTTGCATGAAGCCCCACATGTCAATGCTAATCAGAGGTTAGTTGAGGTATTAATTTGATGCACCATGCTGAATTGAAATCCTGTTATGCTGACCAATGTATGCAATTAGTCAAATTCAGTTACTTTTATTAGTGATTTGCATTGCTATAACCGAGTGCATTATAATCCAGATATTGCGCAGATTGCGTTTCTTCCGTCGTTATGGACAGCTAGTAATGTTCGTATATGAATATCATTTGATTTTGAGACTTACTTATATTGTATTAGCTTTGTTAATATAGGGAAATAAACTCATTAACCTTTAATAAACAGGTGTGATTATTCATGACTGAAAGGTCGTGGTGTGTCTAATTACTGATTTTCTGTTTAATGAATTAGTTGTTTGATTACTAATTGAGCATTGGTTATTGATTATAAATGGTTATTGATTTGAGGGATCCGACAATTCTTTGGATGAGGAGAGCTCAACCCGGTCAAAAGATTCACCGACCTCTGGCGTATCCAAGTATAAGTAATTTATAAGGACTGGACGCAGTGGGCATTACCACCCAATGGAGCTCCCAACATTCCAATGTTCTAATACTTAATCAAATACCCCGAAAGACTGCCAAATTTATCAGTCATCACCGGAATAGCCTTTTTCTATCGTAGCACCTGTGATGTGTCTGTTTTATGTGGGAGAAGATAGCATTGGTTTGTCAACCACTGTTCATGAAGGATACTACTCATGTGTGAAAGAAGCCTGTGTATGGAGAAAGCTTGCTCTCCTGCTGGCCATCATATACCTACTCCCCATCAGTGGAGGAATCTTCTGTACTACTGGTAGGGGAGGTCACAAAGGAAGGTTGCCTTTCTGCTTTCCATGTAGTACTTGCTCTTTTATGAGGAGCAGGTGATTGCTGTACTTCTACTAATGATGTTGTGGATAACTAATGCACTACTGCTGATGTTGTTGCAAAGGGTGCAAAGGCAATTTCCTATATGGTTGTTCATGCTACATATTAATAGATCGTCTTATATGATGTATTACCAGAATATCATTGTCAGAAGAGTGTCTGACATACATATTGTGTCCTAAAATATTGTGTACACAAATATCGCATCATTGAATTAAATAAAAACAATCCATACCCAGTGGGAGGATATCTAAGGCACAACTATTATATCAGACAATATTTCTGACAATGAGATTCTGACATTCTGCGGATGCAGTGTTGTGAGAATGTTTGCCCTACTGTCACTCATGATGTTTGAAGAGGAAGCCTAACCAACTGCTATAGTGAAACATTGAAAACATATTCCTAAAGGTGGTCCTGATGTGTGCGGATGCCACCTGCACTACTGTTGATCATTTGACATGTGGAAGAAGTCTACAGTTAATAAAAAGATTATCATACACATCCAGAATCTTGCTGGAGATGGTGTAAAAGTAGACATAAAGAAAATGCAGCAAACTAATGAAGTTACATACTGTCAAAAAAAGAAGCCTTGAATCTCAAGATCAATCCTGTGCTGAATGTAGATTACAAAAGATACATTTTCAGTTAAGAATGAGAAAGAACTGGTGAAACCATGGATTAATTTTTTGAGAGACTGGATACGCTCATGAAACTCTGCAGATTCAATTAGTTTAATGACGAAGAAGCAAGGTACTGATGGATGCCTGTCAGAATAATTCAAACAACGAATGCTGACATAAACTCCTAGCCTGGTGCGAGGTCTCATGGCTGCCAGAGCTGAAGAACGTGCTAATCAACAAGCTGCTGACATGAAGGACTGAGCTGCCCAAAGTGAGTCGGTCATCAGCATGAAAAGCAAGCAGAAACACAAAGCTGAAGGACAGAAGGTGATGTGTCCACAGAAAAAGAAGTTGTGTTTCAGATGTGGATTGTCATTTCCACATGAAGTTACATGTCCCACAATTTGACAGATATGTACAGGCTGTTGTAAAAAGAACCATTTTTGATGGTTTGTGAGTAGATAGAAAAAGTAAGTGTGTAAGTGTGTCAGGGACAGAAGAGAAAATGGCTGACCGAACGTTCCAGAAGCGACGTTCGATGCATGCCAGTGAGGCCAAGCTGCAACATCAGTTGAGACAAATCGACACCCAATAAAGTACTAATATTGAGTGATAGTGAAGAAGGTGATTCTGCAATGTCAATCTTTACCTCAGAGTAATGTGCACACATTGGACTGCTTGCATGTGAAGAGAAAAGAAAAGAAAAGTCAACATTAGAAGGCACCCAACAAATTCAAACATTGTCCAAAGATGACATTGAAAATAAATTGTTGTGCAATAAATTTTTTCATTGATAGCGGTGCGTTGATAAATAATATGCCTGAGGAGAAATGTAATGAAATATCTCGATTACCACAAATGATGACGTAAAAAACAAAAGGGTACACATGGGCTGCATCAACGTCTTTGAAAAGTAAGGGTTCATTCTTAGCAACTATGAAGCAAAAGAGACAAAAGTGGAAGCGACCATTCACATACTGTCAACACCAGAGCAATACGCGCTCTTTGGGAAATGGATATGCAGATCAAGTCGCAAGGTTTTGCGCATTGACCTGTATATTGCTCAGAGACGAATGGAATTTGATAAATGAACCAGAACTTGAACCAAATGAAGCCTTTGCTCTAAAAGTTGTAGACACAATCGAAGAATTGAAATTCCTACAAAATAATGTTAGTAAGGATGAAAAACTCTCATGGAGTAAATTACAATGCGTAAAGAAACCAGATGATTTGTGGGTTTCAAGTGAAGGGAGATTGGTTTTGCCAGACAGTCTTTTGACGCAAATAGCTAGGTTGTACCATGGACAAGCACACATTGGAAGAGATGCCATGATTAGATTATTCAAAATTGATTGGTTTAATCCCACGTTTCGCCAAGTTGCTGAAGCAGTTTGGCATTGTTGCGTCATTTGCCAACAAATGAACGCAGGGAAGGGAACCGTAGTAAATTTGAGCCACATTGGAAGAGCAGGTGGGCCATTCAGCAGGATGCAAATGTATTTCATTGAGATGCCTATGCATGCAGGCTTGAAATACGTGTTGGTGATTGTGTGTATTTTTAGTCACTGGATTGAAGCATACCCTACACGCAGAAATGACAGTCTCACAGTTGCAAAACTACTCTTGAGAGAACTAATACCGCGTTTCAGATTCCCGATCTCTTTAGAATCAGATAGGGGAAGTCACTTCAATAACGAAGTAATCAAATTACTATGTGCAGCATTGAACATTGAACAAAAATTGCATTGTAGCTATCGCCCTGAAGCATCAGGACTAGTGGAGCAAATTAATGGCACGCTGAAATCAAGAATGGCGAAAATATGCTCATCCACAAACTTGAAATGGCCTGACGCGTTGCCTTTGGTGTTAATGTCAATGAGAAACACACCTGATAGAAAAACTGGACTATCACCACACGAAATTCTCATGGGCAGAGCCATGAGACTTCCAGCAGTTCCTGCAAATGCTCTTGTAAATCTTACAGATGATATGGTATTGGACTACTGCAAAGGTCTGGCTGATGTAGTCCGCTCTTTTTCTCACCAGGTGGAGGCAACCACCTTGCCACCGATCCAAGGTCCAGGACACGCCCTGAAAGCAGGCGACTGGGTGGTGATAAAGAAGCACGTGAGGAAGTCGTGCTTGGAACCCCATTGGAAAGAACCTTTCCAAGTGATTCTGACAACTACCACCGCTGTGAAGTGTGCGGGAGTTCCCAACTGGATTCACGCCAGTCACACGAAAAGGGTGACGTGTCCCACAGAAGAGGAAATTGAAGCATTGAAATTACCAACAGCTGACAGGAAAGTACCAGACACTGAGACAGAACGAAGAGAGCCTGAAAGCGAACAAGAAGAAATTGAGACAGAAGAAATATTCTCTGAGGAAGACGAAGTCGATCCTTTTGAGGACAACAGAGAAGAAGCCTCAGGAGGTGACAAAGATCCTATCTCAGGTGAAGAAGCAGAAGAGCCTAATAAGAGGAGGGCTTTCCCAGAAGCAGACGATACAGGAAAAGAAGGAGAAGACCTGACTGATCTCCCAGGTGAAGGAGACAAGGCAGAGCAAAGTGAAATTGTTCCAATTCTTCCAGAACCGGTTGCAGGTCCATCAGTTGAAAACAACGCGAAACGGAGACAAAGCATATCAAAGACTAAAGAAACATTGAACGAAAACAAAGGGCCAAAATTGATGGAGAAGAGAAAGAAAGTGTCTATCATAACCACATCGAATGAAGAAAAAGACACAGCCAAAGAACAAGACATAAGCGAAAGGGAATCGAAAGGAGATGCAAAATTGAAAAGGAAAAGAATACCGAGCAGAAGATATTCTGGTCCAGAATGGGCATACACAGCCACTAACGATTGGTCAGACGAATTTCTATCTCTTAGTCTTGAAAACGAAGAAGCAGAACAACACTTTGGTACTTGAAAAGTGAAATTTCATGAACATTACCGAATAAGACATTGATAACCTGATTGACTTTTTAAACCGATTTTGAGACAAAGCTGCTAAACCGATAAGAGACTAAGCTGCTAAAGAAAAGCGTGTGAACTTTGACCTCGTTCATCCTTTTATATATATATCTGCGAATTTGATATGATAAAGTGTCTTCAGCTTTCTGATTCTATATAGATCATGGCAGACAGTACTACACAAGGACATAAAAAGAAATATTGTAAATATATGTGTAAAGGTCTAATAATTGCATGTGTACTAATAATTATGGCAATAATTCTTGGAATGCATGGAGGGAATGAAAGAGACGCGAATGATGCTTCTACTTTTAAAACTACTACAGAATTAACTCCTTTGAAGAAACTCAAACAAGACGAAAAATATTTACACGACAAGAAAGAACTTTCTTCTAATGTCTTCGATCGCTTGCTGAATGGGTATGTTGAGACAATGGACGCGAAAGATTGTTATGTATGTACACAAATACCTACCTCAGTAATAGAAGGGGTGACATATCATAGCATGCCTCTTACGTATGGAATAACATGTAGTTTGTTACTAACCAGATTTTATGGCCAAGAGTATATTCAATACTTCTATTCCAATCATGATGTCGTATTTTCATATGTCCCCCATAATTGAGTACTTGAGTAAAGTAGCAAGAGATTATTATATAAAAGTAGTTAGGGGTTTTATTGAACCATTTTTACCTTTTTCCACAGTTCACGCTCATAAAGAAAACCTTACATGCTTGCTTTCACCCGTAGAGAAAAGCTTTTTAGATCACACTGAAGATAGAAGGAAAATGGTAAAGGAAAAATTAGAAAAATAATTACACAAAAGGACATCTGTAGACAACTATGCTTTTGCCGCAATAAAGACACAAGGGAAACTAGATTTAGATGCAATACACATAGGGAAACTTTGTATATATAGACCTAAATCATACTATGACACAATCTTTGTAGGAACGAGTGAATGTAAACATGTGTTTTTATTCCAGAGTAAATGGACGTTCATGTTAAATGGCCTAGATCCAGCTACTCCAGGAGAGTATTATATTTGTGGACTTAATGCCTATTATCGTCTTCCAAAAGGATGGTATGGAAGATGTTATTTGGGAATAGTATTTCCAAAGATTTATCAACTAGAGGACTTAAAGAAATTTCCAAAGCTGTCTGAATTACATCGTATTCAGAAAAGGGAGACAGCTTCTGGTGTGGTAGGATATATATTTGGAGCAATGATTCCTTCAATAGGAGTTATATTGAATTCAATCAAAATACGAAAGTTGTCTACTATTGTGGATAAGATGCTGACAAAATTCTCAGGAGCAATGATCCTGATGGATGCTGAACTTGCTGCAGAAAGAGCTATGACTCTTCAAAATCGGCTTGCTTTAGACATTCTTTTAGCAAAGAATGGCGGCGTTTGCAAAATGCTTAGTGCACGTCACTGTTGTTCATGTATACCAGACAACAGTGGGAAAATTAGAAATATGCTTACAAATTTAACTAACGATAGTACAGATTTGAAAGAATTGAAAGAACCAGGAGTGTGGGAAAAGGTTGGAAAAGGATTTGCTTCCTTGGGAAATTGGCTCAGCAACATTTGGAACGGATTATTACTGAAAATAGTAAAAGGAATATTAATAATATTAATTTGCTTAATAGGTATTTGGGGAATATGGAAAGCTATCAAAATATTAAAATCAAGGAACAAGAGAAGAATAGAAAAGAAAGAAAGAACAAAAGAGAATGGTAGAAATCTACAGGGAAAAATCAAAGGGAGTGAAGAGAAAAAGGGAATTGATTGAAATGCCAAATTACTAAAACAGAATTTTAATGAAATAAAATTTGTGATGGAAGATTTAATGTGATGACATAATTAGTCATCAGAGGAGGGATTGATGAAGCAGAAAAAGAAAGGCTAACAAACATTCATATATCATGCAACAAAATCGTATAAGGCAATGTGATTATAGCAAAGAAAAATAATGTGTGTAGAAAATGTGCCTACGAAGTAGGTCGCCATTAGAATAAACGAGCTTGATTAATCATGAAGAATCGACAATGTAGTAGTCCGTCATAATTGCAGATGTATTTTATGATTTTCTCGTTAAAACTGTTATATGCTTAGCTTAAATTTAGCAGAGGCTTTGGCCTAGTTGCCTGGTCTCAATTTTAACTGCGTAGTTTTCACTTGTATTAACAAAGATGTGTTTAAACTTTAAAAGCTGTATTTGTTCCAGTAGAATGACTAATACATTTATCTCAAAAGTTGCGTGCTAAGCAAGTTTCATCCCCTTTGAAGCAAGGTCAGTTTCTGCAGGTGCAGACAATAAAGACACTGATGCAGAAATAATTGACAAACTTTGTTGCTACTTGTGTTCCAAAACTCCAAGGACACCTTATGCGTAAGTGAACATTAAGAGAAGGACACTATTCATTGGTTAAAGAGAAACAACCCTATGGACCCTCCAATGGAAGACCCTGAAGAATTTGGAACGTTTTCTTACTTAAACCCACCGTACAAAGAGAAGCCAGCCATTTTTCTTTGATGCCATTTTGAATCCAGATTCAAGACGCCATTTTAAATGACACTTTGATGCTTTTTCTCTATCCCAGAGAGAGAGACTTTAAAGAATTCTCACCCTAGAGACTTTAACTTTAACTTTACCCCGTCCTGCCCATTCCATAACTTTTGGTTCCCCCATTTTCCTTGCTACTGCAAGGAAAACTTGACTCAAACTTTGCCCCTTTGAAATCTGCCCCATGGTGATCGAACCGGTACCTGAAGGACGAAGACTTACCTTGAATGCTGATTGTATTTGGTAATTATGAAAGGACAAATGTATTATTCGTTGTATTTTCCTTCTTAGGTACCAACTGCTTATTTTGACAGAGCCTAAGCTAGAAGTTTTCAAAATTTATGTTGATTAAATTCTTTTGCATGAAGCCCCACATGTCAATGCTAATCAGAGGTTAGTTGAGGTATTAATTTGATGCACCATGCTGAATTGAAATCCTGTTATGCTGACCAATGTATGCAATTAGTCAAATTCAGTTACTTTTATTAGTGATTTGCATTGCTATAACCGAGTGCATTATAATCCAGATATTGCGCAGATTGCGTTTCTTCCGTCGTTATGGACAGCTAGTAATGTTCGTATATGAATATCATTTGATTTTGAGACTTACTTATATTGTATTAGCTTTGTTAATATAGGGAAATAAACTCATTAACCTTTAATAAACAGGTGTGATTATTCATGACTGAAAGGTCGTGGTGTGTCTAATTACTGATTTTCTGTTTAATGAATTAGTTGCTTGATTACTAATTGAGCATTGGTTATTGATTATAAATGGTTATTGATTTGAGGGATCCGACAATTCTTTGGATGAGGAGAGCTCAACCCGGTCAAAAGATTCACCGACCTCTGGCGTATCCAAGTATAAGTAATTTATAAGGACTGGACGCAGTGGGCATTACCACCCAATGGAGCTCCCAACATTCCAATGTTCTAATACTTAATCAAATACCCCGAAAGACTGCCAAATTTATCAGTCATCACCGGAATAGCCTTTTTCTATCGTAGCACCTGTGATGTGTCTGTTTTATGTGGGAGAAGATAGCATTGGTTTGTCAACCACTGTTCATGAAGGATACTACTCATGTGTGAAAGAAGCCTGTGTATGGAGAAAGCTTGCTCTCCTGCTGGCCATCATATACCTACTCCCCATCAGTGGAGGAATCTTCTGTACTACTGGTAGGGGAGGTCACAAAGGAAGGTTGCCTTTCTGCTTTCCATGTAGTACTTGCTCTTTTATGAGGAGCAGGTGATTGCTGTACTTCTACTAATGATGTTGTGGATAACTAATGCACTACTGCTGATGTTGTTGCAAAGGGTGCAAAGGCAATTTCCTATATGGTTGTTCATGCTACATATTAATAGATCGTCTTATATGATGTATTACCAGAATATCATTGTCAGAAGAGTGTCTGACATACATATTGTGTCCTAAAATATTTTGTACACAAATATCGCATCATTGAATTAAATAAAAACAATCCATACCCAGTGGGAGGATATCTAAGGCACAACTATTATATCAGACAATATTTCTGACAATGAGATTCTGACATTCTGCGGATGCAGTGTTGTGAGAATGTTTGCCCTACTGTCACTCATGATGTTTGAAGAGGAAGCCTAACCAACTGCTATAGTGAAACATTGAAAACATATTCCTAAAGGTGGTCCTGATGTGTGCGGATGCCACCTGCACTACTGTTGATCATTTGACATGTGGAAGAAGTCTACAGTTAATAAAAAGATTATCATACACATCCAGAATCTTGCTGGAGATGGTGTAAAAGTAGACATAAAGAAAATGCAGCAAACTAATGAAGTTACATACTGTCAAAAAAAGAAGCCTTGAATCTCAAGATCAATCCTGTGCTGAATGTAGATTACAAAAGATACATTTTCAGTTAAGAATGAGAAAGAACTGGTGAAACCATGGATTAATTTTTTGAGAGACTGGATACGCTCATGAAACTCTGCAGATTCAATTAGTTTAATGACGAAGAAGCAAGGTACTGATGGATGCCTGTCAGAATAATTCAAACAACGAATGCTGACATAAACTCCTAGCCTGGTGCGAGGTCTCATGGCTGCCAGAGCTGAAGAACGTGCTAATCAACAAGCTGCTGACATGAAGGACTGAGCTGCCCAAAGTGAGTCGGTCATCAGCATGAAAAGCAAGCAGAAACACAAAGCTGAAGGACAGAAGGTGATGTGTCCACAGAAAAAGAAGTTGTGTTTCAGATGTGGATTGTCATTTCCACATGAAGTTACATGTCCCACAATTTGACAGATATGTACAGGCTGTTGTAAAAAGAACCATTTTTGATGGTTTGTGAGTAGATAGAAAAAGTAAGTGTGTAAGTGTGTCAGGGACAGAAGAGAAAATGGCTGACCGAACGTTCCAGAAGCGACGTTCGATGCATGCCAGTGAGGCCAAGCTGCAACATCAGTTGAGACAAATCGACACCCAATAAAGTACTAATATTGAGTGATAGTGAAGAAGGTGATTCTGCAATGTCAATCTTTACCTCAGAGTAATGTGCACACATTGGACTGCTTGCATGTGAAGAGAAAAGAAAAGAAAAGTCAACATTAGAAGGCACCCAACAAATTCAAACATTGTCCAAAGATGACATTGAAAATAAATTGTTGTGCAATAAATTTTTTCATTGATAGCGGTGCGTTGATAAATAATATGCCTGAGGAGAAATGTAATGAAATATCTCGATTACCACAAATGATGACATAAAAAACAAAAGGGTACACATGGGCTGCATCAACGTCTTTGAAAAGTAAGGGTTCATTCTTAGCAACTATGAAGCAAAAGAGACAAAAGTGGAAGCTATCATTCACATACTGTCAACACCAGAGCAATACGCGCTCTTTGGGAAATGGATATGCAGATCAAGTCGCAAGGTTTTGCGCATTGACCTGTATATTGCTCAGAGACGAATGGAATTTGATAAATGAACCAGAACTTGAACCAAATGAAGCCTTTGCTCTAAAAGTTGTAGACACAATCGAAGAATTGAAATTCCTACAAAATAATGTTAGTAAGGATGAAAAACTCTCATGGAGTAAATTACAATGCGTAAAGAAACCAGATGATTTGTGGGTTTCAAGTGAAGGGAGATTGGTTTTGCCAGACAGTCTTTTGACGCAAATAGCTAGGTTGTACCATGGACAAGCACACATTGGAAGAGATGCCATGATTAGATTATTCAAAATTGATTGGTTTAATCCCAAGTTTCGCCAAGTTGCTGAAGCAGTTTGGCATTGTTGCGTCATTTGCCAACAAATGAACGCAGGGAAGGGAACCGTAGTAAATTTGAGCCACATTGGAAGAGCAGGTGGGCCATTCAGCAGGATGCAAATGTATTTCATTGAGATGCCTATGCATGCAGGCTTGAAATACGTGTTGGTGATTGTGTGTATTTTTAGTCACTGGATTGAAGCATACCCTACATGCAGAAATGACAGTCTCACAGTTGCAAAACTACTCTTGAGAGAACTAATACCGCGTTTCAGATTCCCGATCTCTTTAGAATCAGATAGGGGAAGTCACTTCAATAACGAAGTAATCAAATTACTATGTGCAGCATTGAACATTGAACAAAAATTGCATTGTAGCTATCGCCCTGAAGCATCAGGACTAGTGGAGCAAATTAATGGCACGCTGAAATCAAGAATGGCGAAAATATGCTCATCCACAAACTTGAAATGGCCTGACGCGTTGCCTTTGGTGTTAATGTCAATGAGAAACACACCTGATAGAAAAACTGGACTATCACCACACGAAATTCTCATGGGCAGAGCCATGAGACTTCCAGCAGTTCCTGCAAATGCTCTTGTAAATCTTACAGATGATATGGTATTGGACTACTGCAAAGGTCTGGCTGATGTAGTCCGCTCTTTTTCTCACCAGGCGGAGGCAACCACCTTGCCACCGATCCTAGGTCCAGGACACGCCCTGAAAGCAGGCGACTGGGTGGTGATAAAGAAGCACTTGAGGAAGTCGTGCTTGGAACCCCATTGGAAAGAACCTTTCCAAGTGATTCTGACAACTACCACCGCTGTGAAGTGTGCAGGAGTTCCCAACTGGATTCACGCCAGTCACACGAAAAGGGTGACGTGTCCCACAGAAGAGGAAATTGAAGCATTGAAATTACCAACAGCTGACAGGAAAGTACCAGACACTGAGACAGAACGAAGAGAGCCTGAAAGCGAACAAGAAGAAATTGAGACAGAAGAAATATTCTCTGAGGAAGACGAAGTCGATCCTTTTGAGGACAACAGAGAAGAAGCCTCAGGAGGTGACAAAGATCCTATCTCAGGTGAAGAAGCAGAAGAGCCTAATAAGAGGAGGGCTTTCCCAGAAGCAGACGATACAGGAAAAGAAGGAGAAGACCTGACTGATCTCCCAGGTGAAGGAGACAAGGCAGAGCAAAGTGAAATTGTTCCAATTCTTCCAGAACCGGTTGCAGGTCCATCAGTTGAAAACAACGCGAAACGGAGACAAAGCATATCAAAGACTAAAGAAACATTGAACGAAAACAAAGGGCCAAAATTGATGGAGAAGAGAAAGAAAGTGTCTATCATAACCACATCGAATGAAGAAAAAGACACAGCCAAAGAACAAGACATAAGCGAAAGGGAATCGAAAGGAGATGCAAAATTGAAAAGGAAAAGAATACCGAGCAGAAGATATTCTGGTCCAGAATGGGCATACACAGCCACTAACGATTGGTCAGACGAATTTCTATCTCTTAGTCTTGAAAACGAAGAAGCAGAACAACACTTTGGTACTTGAAAAGTGAAATTTCATGAACATTACCGAATAAGACATTGATAACCTGATTGACTTTTTAAACCGATTTTGAGACAAAGCTGCTAAACCGATAAGAGACTAAGCTGCTAAAGAAAAGCGTGTGAACTTTGACCTCGTTCATCCTTTTATATATATATCTGCGAATTTGATATGATAAAGTGTCTTCAGCTTTCTGATTCTATATAGATCATGGCAGACAGTACTACACAAGGACATAAAAAGAAATATTGTAAATATATGTGTAAAGGTCTAATAATTGCATGTGTACTAATAATTATGGCAATAATTCTTGGAATGCATGGAGGGAATGAAAGAGACGCGAATGATGCTTCTACTTTTAAAACTACTACAGAATTAACTCCTTTGAAGAAACTCAAACAAGACGAAAAATATTTACACGACAAGAAAGAACTTTCTTCTAATGTCTTCTATCGCTTGCTGAATGGGTATGTTGAGACAATGGACGCGAAAGATTGTTATGTATGTACACAAATACCTACCTCAGTAATAGAAGGGGTGACATATCATAGCATGCCTCTTACGTATGGAATAACATGTAGTTTGTTACTAACCAGATTTTATGGCCAAGAGTATATTCAATACTTCTATTCCAATCATGATGTCGTATTTTCATATGTCCCCCATAATTGAGTACTTGAGTAAAGTAGCAAGAGATTATTATATAAAAGTAGTTAGGGGTTTTATTGAACCATTTTTACCTTTTTCCACAGTTCACGCTCATAAAGAAAACCTTACATGCTTGCTTTCACCCGTAGAGAAAAGCTTTTTAGATCACACTGAAGATAGAAGGAAAATGGTAAAGGAAAAATTAGAAAAATAATTACACAAAAGGACATCTGTAGACAACTATGCTTTTGCCGCAATAAAGACACAAGGGAAACTAGATTTAGATGCAATACACATAGGGAAACTTTGTATATATAGACCTAAATCATACTATGACACAATCTTTGTAGGAACGAGTGAATGTAAACATGTGTTTTTATTCCAGAGTAAATGGACGTTCATGTTAAATGGCCTAGATCCAGCTACTCCAGGAGAGTATTATATTTGTGGACTTAATGCCTATTATCGTCTTCCAAAAGGATGGTATGGAAGATGTTATTTGGGAATAGTATTTCCAAAGATTTATCAACTAGAGGACTTAAAGAAATTTCCAAAGCTGTCTGAATTACATCGTATTCAGAAAAGGGAGACAGCTTCTGGTGTGGTAGGATATATATTTGGAGCAATGATTCCTTCAATAGGAGTTATATTGAATTCAATCAAAATACGAAAGTTGTCTACTATTGTGGATAAGATGCTGACAAAATTCTCAGGAGCAATGATCCTGATGGATGCTGAACTTGCTGCAGAAAGAGCTATGACTCTTCAAAATCGGCTTGCTTTAGACATTCTTTTAGCAAAGAATGGCGGCGTTTGCAAAATGCTTAGTGCACGTCACTGTTGTTCATGTATACCAGACAACAGTGGGAAAATTAGAAATATGCTTACAAATTTAACTAACAATAGTACAGATTTGAAAGAATTGAAAGAACCAGGAGTGTGGGAAAAGGTTGGAAAAGGATTTGCTTCCTTGGGAAATTGGCTCAGCAACATTTGGAACGGATTATTACTGAAAATAGTAAAAGGAATATTAATAATATTAATTTGCTTAATAGGTATTTGGGGAATATGGAAAGCTATCAAAATATTAAAATCAAGGAACAAGAGAAGAATAGAAAAGAAAGAAAGAACAAAAGAGAATGGTAGAAATCTACAGGGAAAAATCAAAGGGAGTGAAGAGAAAAAGGGAATTGATTGAAATGCCAAATTACTAAAACAGAATTTTAATGAAATAAAATTTGTGATGGAAGATTTAATGTGATGACATAATTAGTCATCAGAGGAGGGATTGATGAAGCAGAAAAAGAAAGGCTAACAAACATTCATATATCATGCAACAAAATCGTATAAGGCAATGTGATTATAGCAAAGAAAAATAATGTGTGTAGAAAATGTGCCTACGAAGTAGGTCGCCATTAGAATAAACGAGCTTGATTAATCATGAAGAATCGACAATGTAGTAGTCCGTCATAATTGCAGATGTATTTTATGATTTTCTCGTTAAAACTGTTATATGCTTAGCTTAAATTTAGCAGAGGCTTTGGCCTAGTTGCCTGGTCTCAATTTTAACTGCGTAGTTTTCACTTGTATTAACAAAGATGTGTTTAAACTTTAAAAGCTGTATTTGTTCCAGTAGAATGACTAATACACTTATCTCAAAAGTTGCGTGCTAGGCAAGTTTCATCCCCTTTGAAGCAAGGTCAGTTTCTGCAGGTGCAGACAATAAAGACACTGATGCAGAAATAATTGACAAACTTTGTTGCTACTTGTGTTCCAAAACTCCAAGGACACCTTATGCGTAAGTGAACATTAAGAGAAGGACACTATTCATTGGTTAAAGAGAAACAACCCTATGGACCCTCCAATGGAAGACCCTGAAGAATTTGGAACGTTTTCTTACTTAAACCCACCGTACAAAGAGAAGCCAGCCATTTTTCTTTGATGCCATTTTGAATCCAGATTCAAGACGCCATTTTAAATGACACTTTGATGCTTTTTCTCTATCCCAGAGAGAGAGACTTTAAAGAATTCTCACCCTAGAGACTTTAACTTTAACTTTACCCCGTCCTGCCCATTCCATAACTTTTGGTTCCCCCATTTTCCTTGCTACTGCAAGGAAAACTTGACTCAAACTTTGCCCCTTTGAAATCTGCCCCATGGTGATCGAACCGGTACCTGAAGGACGAAGACTTACCTTGAATGCTGATTGTATTTGGTAATTATGAAAGGATAAATGTATTATTCATTGTATTTTCCTTCTTAGGTACCAACTGCTTATTTTGACAGAGCCTAAGCTAGAAGTTTTCTAAATTTATGTTGATTAAATTCTTTTGCATGAAGCCCCACATGTCAATGCTAATCAGAGGTTAGTTGAGGTATTAATTTGATGCACCATGCTGAATTGAAATCCTGTTATGCTGACCAATGTATGCAATTAGTCAAATTCAGTTACTTTTATTAGTGATTTGCATTGCTATAACCGAGTGCATTATAATCCAGATATTGCGCAGATTGCGTTTCTTCCGTCGTTATGGACAGCTAGTAATGTTCGTATATGAATATCATTTGATTTTGAGACTTACTTATATTGTATTAGCTTTGTTAATATAGGGAAATAAACTCATTAACCTTTAATAAACAGGTGTGATTATTCATGACTGAAAGGTCGTGGTGTGTCTAATTACTGATTTTCTGTTTAATGAATTAGTTGTTTGATTACTAATTGAGCATTGGTTATTGATTATAAATGGTTATTGATTTGAGGGATCCGACAATTCTTTGGATGAGGAGAGCTCAACCCGGTCAAAAGATTCACCGACCTCTGGCGTATCCAAGTATAAGTAATTTATAAGGACTGGACGCAGTGGGCATTACCACCCAATGGAGCTCCCAACATTCCAATGTTCTAATACTTAATCAAATACCCCGAAAGACTGCCAAATTTATCAGTCATCACCGGAATAGCCTTTTTCTATCGTAGCACCTGTGATGTGTCTGTTTTATGTGGGAGAAGATAGCATTGGTTTGTCAACCACTGTTCATGAAGGATACTACTCATGTGTGAAAGAAGCCTGTGTATGGAGAAAGCTTGCTCTCCTGCTGGCCATCATATACCTACTCCCCATCAGTGGAGGAATCTTCTGTACTACTGGTAGGGGAGGTCACAAAGGAAGGTTGCCTTTCTGCTTTCCATGTAGTACTTGCTCTTTTATGAGGAGCAGGTGATTGCTGTACTTCTACTAATGATGTTGTGGATAACTAATGCACTACTGCTGATGTTGTTGCAAAGGGTGCAAAGGCAATTTCCTATATGGTTGTTCATGCTACATATTAATAGATCGTCTTATATGATGTATTACCAGAATATCATTGTCAGAAGAGTGTCTGACATACATATTGTGTCCTAAAATATTTTGTACACAAATATCGCATCATTGAATTAAATAAAAACAATCCATACCCAGTGGGAGGATATCTAAGGCACAACTATTATATCAGACAATATTTCTGACAATGAGATTCTGACATTCTGCGGATGCAGTGTTGTGAGAATGTTTGCCCTACTGTCACTCATGATGTTTGAAGAGGAAGCCTAACCAACTGCTATAGTGAAACATTGAAAACATATTCCTAAAGGTGGTCCTGATGTGTGCGGATGCCACCTGCACTACTGTTGATCATTTGACATGTGGAAGAAGTCTACAGTTAATAAAAAGATTATCATACACATCCAGAATCTTGCTGGAGATGGTGTAAAAGTAGACATAAAGAAAATGCAGCAAACTAATGAAGTTACATACTGTCAAAAAAAGAAGCCTTGAATCTCAAGATCAATCCTGTGCTGAATGTAGATTACAAAAGATACATTTTCAGTTAAGAATGAGAAAGAACTGGTGAAACCATGGATTAATTTTTTGAGAGACTGGATACGCTCATGAAACTCTGCAGATTCAATTAGTTTAATGACGAAGAAGCAAGGTACTGATGGATGCCTGTCAGAATAATTCAAACAACGAATGCTGACATAAACTCCTAGCCTGGTGCGAGGTCTCATGGCTGCCAGAGCTGAAGAACGTGCTAATCAACAAGCTGCTGACATGAAGGACTGAGCTGCCCAAAGTGAGTCGGTCATCAGCATGAAAAGCAAGCAGAAACACAAAGCTGAAGGACAGAAGGTGATGTGTCCACAGAAAAAGAAGTTGTGTTTCAGATGTGGATTGTCATTTCCACATGAAGTTACATGTCCCACAATTTGACAGATATGTACAGGCTGTTGTAAAAAGAACCATTTTTGATGGTTTGTGAGTAGATAGAAAAAGTAAGTGTGTAAGTGTGTCAGGGACAGAAGAGAAAATGGCTGACCGAACGTTCCAGAAGCGACGTTCGATGCATGCCAGTGAGGCCAAGCTGCAACATCAGTTGAGACAAATCGACACCCAATAAAGTACTAATATTGAGTGATAGTGAAGAAGGTGATTCTGCAATGTCAATCTTTACCTCAGAGTAATGTGCACACATTGGACTGCTTGCATGTGAAGAGAAAAGAAAAGAAAAGTCAACATTAGAAGGCACCCAACAAATTCAAACATTGTCCAAAGATGACATTGAAAATAAATTGTTGTGCAATAAATTTTTTCATTGATAGCGGTGCGTTGATAAATAATATGCCTGAGGAGAAATGTAATGAAATATCTCGATTACCACAAATGATGACATAAAAAACAAAAGGGTACACATGGGCTGCATCAACGTCTTTGAAAAGTAAGGGTTCATTCTTAGCAACTATGAAGCAAAAGAGACAAAAGTGGAAGCGACCATTCACATACTGTCAACACCAGAGCAATACGCGCTCTTTGGGAAATGGATATGCAGATCAAGTCGCAAGGTTTTGCGCATTGACCTGTATATTGCTCAGAGACGAATGGAATTTGATAAATGAACCAGAACTTGAACCAAATGAAGCCTTTGCTCTAAAAGTTGTAGACACAATCGAAGAATTGAAATTCCTACAAAATAATGTTAGTAAGGATGAAAAACTCTCATGGAGTAAATTACAATGCGTAAAGAAACCAGATGATTTGTGGGTTTCAAGTGAAGGGAGATTGGTTTTGCCAGACAGTCTTTTGACGCAAATAGCTAGGTTGTACCATGGACAAGCACACATTGGAAGAGATGCCATGATTAGATTATTCAAAATTGATTGGTTTAATCCCAAGTTTCGCCAAGTTGCTGAAGCAGTTTGGCATTGTTGCGTCATTTGCCAACAAATGAACGCAGGGAAGGGAACCGTAGTAAATTTGAGCCACATTGGAAGAGCAGGTGGGCCATTCAGCAGGATGCAAATGTATTTCATTGAGATGCCTATGCATGCAGGCTTGAAATACGTGTTGGTGATTGTGTGTATTTTTAGTCACTGGATTGAAGCATACCCTACACGCAGAAATGACAGTCTCACAGTTGCAAAACTACTCTTGAGAGAACTAATACCGCGTTTCAGATTCCCGATCTCTTTAGAATCAGATAGGGGAAGTCACTTCAATAACGAAGTAATCAAATTACTATGTGCAGCATTGAACATTGAACAAAAATTGCATTGTAGCTATCGCCCTGAAGCATCAGGACTAGTGGAGCAAATTAATGGCACGCTGAAATCAAGAATGGCGAAAATATGCTCATCCACAAACTTGAAATGGCCTGACGCGTTGCCTTTGGTGTTAATGTCAATGAGAAACACACCTGATAGAAAAACTGGACTATCACCACACGAAATTCTCATGGGCAGAGCCATGAGACTTCCAGCAGTTCCTGCAAATGCTCTTATAAATCTTACAGATGATATGGTATTGGACTACTGCAAAGGTCTGGCTGATGTAGTCCGCTCTTTTTCTCACCAGGTGGAGGCAACCACCTTGCCACCGATCCAAGGTCCAGGACACGCCCTGAAAGCAGGCGACTGGGTGGTGATAAAGAAGCACGTGAGGAAGTCGTGCTTGGAACCCCATTGGAAAAAACCTTTCCAAGTGATTCTGACAACTACCACCGCTGTGAAGTGTGCGGGAGTTCCCAACTGGATTCACGCCAGTCACACGAAAAGGGTGACGTGTCCCACAGAAGAGGAAATTGAAGCATTGAAATTACCAACAGCTGACAGGAAAGTACCAGACACTGAGACAGAACGAAGAGAGCCTGAAAGCGAACAAGAAGAAATTGAGACAGAAGAAATATTCTCTGAGGAAGACGAAGTCGATCCTTTTGAGGACAACAGAGAAGAAGCCTCAGGAGGTGACAAAGATCCTATCTCAGGTGAAGAAGCAGAAGAGCCTAATAAGAGGAGGGCTTTCCCAGAAGCAGACGATACAGGAAAAGAAGGAGAAGACCTGACTGATCTCCCAGGTGAAGGAGACAAGGCAGAGCAAAGTGAAATTGTTCCAATTCTTCCAGAACCGGTTGCAGGTCCATCAGTTGAAAACAACGCGAAACGGAGACAAAGCATATCAAAGACTAAAGAAACATTGAACGAAAACAAAGGGCCAAAATTGATGGAGAAGAGAAAGAAAGTGTCTATCATAACCACATCGAATGAAGAAAAAGACACAGCCAAAGAACAAGACATAAGCGAAAGGGAATCGAAAGGAGATGCAAAATTGAAAAGGAAAAGAATACCGAGCAGAAGATATTCTGGTCCAGAATGGGCATACACAGCCACTAACGATTGGTCAGACGAATTTCTATCTCTTAGTCTTGAAAACGAAGAAGCAGAACAACACTTTGGTACTTGAAAAGTGAAATTTCATGAACATTACCGAATAAGACATTGATAACCTGATTGACTTTTTAAACCGATTTTGAGACAAAGCTGCTAAACCGATAAGAGACTAAGCTGCTAAAGAAAAGCGTGTGAACTTTGACCTCGTTCATCCTTTTATATATATATCTGCGAATTTGATATGATAAAGTGTCTTCAGCTTTCTGATTCTATATAGATCATGGCAGACAGTACTACACAAGGACATAAAAAGAAATATTGTAAATATATGTGTAAAGGTCTAATAATTGCATGTGTACTAATAATTATGGCAATAATTCTTGGAATGCATGGAGGGAATGAAAGAGACGCGAATGATGCTTCTACTTTTAAAACTACTACAGAATTAACTCCTTTGAAGAAACTCAAACAAGACGAAAAATATTTACACGACAAGAAAGAACTTTCTTCTAATGTCTTCTATCGCTTGCTGAATGGGTATGTTGAGACAATGGACGCGAAAGATTGTTATGTATGTACACAAATACCTACCTCAGTAATAGAAGGGGTGACATATCATAGCATGCCTCTTACGTATGGAATAACATGTAGTTTGTTACTAACCAGATTTTATGGCCAAGAGTATATTCAATACTTCTATTCCAATCATGATGTCGTATTTTCATATGTCCCCCATAATTGAGTACTTGAGTAAAGTAGCAAGAGATTATTATATAAAAGTAGTTAGGGGTTTTATTGAACCATTTTTACCTTTTTCCACAGTTCACGCTCATAAAGAAAACCTTACATGCTTGCTTTCACCCGTAGAGAAAAGCTTTTTAGATCACACTGAAGATAGAAGGAAAATGGTAAAGGAAAAATTAGAAAAATAATTACACAAAAGGACATCTGTAGACAACTATGCTTTTGCCACAATAAAGACACAAGGGAAACTAGATTTAGATGCAATACACATAGGGAAACTTTGTATATATAGACCTAAATCATACTATGACACAATCTTTGTAGGAACGAGTGAATGTAAACATGTGTTTTTATTCCAGAGTAAATGGACGTTCATGTTAAATGGCCTAGATCCAGCTACTCCAGGAGAGTATTATATTTGTGGACTTAATGCCTATTATCGTCTTCCAAAAGGATGGTATGGAAGATGTTATTTGGGAATAGTATTTCCAAAGATTTATCAACTAGAGGACTTAAAGAAATTTCCAAAGCTGTCTGAATTACATTGTATTCAGAAAAGGGAGACAGCTTCTGGTGTGGTAGGATATATATTTGGAGCAATGATTCCTTCAATAGGAGTTATATTGAATTCAATCAAAATACGAAAGTTGTCTACTATTGTGGATAAGATGCTGACAAAATTCTCAGGAGCAATGATCCTGATGGATGCTGAACTTGCTGCAGAAAGAGCTATGACTCTTCAAAATCGGCTTGCTTTAGACATTCTTTTAGCAAAGAATGGCGGCGTTTGCAAAATGCTTAGTGCACGTCACTGTTGTTCATGTATACCAGACAACAGTGGGAAAATTAGAAATATGCTTACAAATTTAACTAACGATAGTACAGATTTGAAAGAATTGAAAGAACCAGGAGTGTGGGAAAAGGTTGGAAAAGGATTTGCTTCCTTGGGAAATTGGCTCAGCAACATTTGGAACGGATTATTACTGAAAATAGTAAAAGGAATATTAATAATATTAATTTGCTTAATAGGTATTTGGGGAATATGGAAAGCTATCAAAATATTAAAATCAAGGAACAAGAGAAGAATAGAAAAGAAAGAAAGAACAAAAGAGAATGGTAGAAATCTACAGGGAAAAATCAAAGGGAGTGAAGAGAAAAAGGGAATTGATTGAAATGCCAAATTACTAAAACAGAATTTTAATGAAATAAAATTTGTGATGGAAGATTTAATGTGATGACATAATTAGTCATCAGAGGAGGGATTGATGAAGCAGAAAAAGAAAGGCTAACAAACATTCATATATCATGCAACAAAATCGTATAAGGCAATGTGATTATAGCAAAGAAAAATAATGTGTGTAGAAAATGTGCCTACGAAGTAGGTCGCCATTAGAATAAACGAGCTTGATTAATCATGAAGAATCGACAATGTAGTAGTCCGTCATAATTGCAGATGTATTTTATGATTTTCTCGTTAAAACTGTTATATGCTTAGCTTAAATTTAGCAGAGGCTTTGGCCTAGTTGCCTGGTCTCAATTTTAACTGCGTAGTTTTCACTTGTATTAACAAAGATGTGTTTAAACTTTAAAAGCTGTATTTGTTCCAGTAGAATGACTAATACACTTATCTCAAAAGTTGCGTGCTAGGCAAGTTTCATCCCCTTTGAAGCAAGGTCAGTTTCTGCAGGTGCAGACAATAAAGACACTGATGCAGAAATAATTGACAAACTTTGTTGCTACTTGTGTTCCAAAACTCCAAGGACACCTTATGCGTAAGTGAACATTAAGAGAAGGACACTATTCATTGGTTAAAGAGAAACAACCCTATGGACCCTCCAATGGAAGACCCTGAAGAATTTGGAACGTTTTCTTACTTAAACCCACCGTACAAAGAGAAGCCAGCCATTTTTCTTTGATGCCATTTTGAATCCAGATTCAAGACGCCATTTTAAATGACACTTTGATGCTTTTTCTCTATCCCAGAGAGAGAGACTTTAAAGAATTCTCACCCTAGAGACTTTAACTTTAACTTTACCCCGTCCTGCCCATTCCATAACTTTTGGTTCCCCCATTTTCCTTGCTACTGCAAGGAAAACTTGACTCAAACTTTGCCCCTTTGAAATCTGCCCCATGGTGATCGAACCGGTACCTGAAGGACGAAGACTTACCTTGAATGCTGATTGTATTTGGTAATTATGAAAGGATAAATGTATTATTCATTGTATTTTCCTTCTTAGGTACCAACTGCTTATTTTGACAGAGCCTAAGCTAGAAGTTTTCTAAATTTATGTTGATTAAATTCTTTTGCATGAAGCCCCACATGTCAATGCTAATCAGAGGTTAGTTGAGGTATTAATTTGATGCACCATGCTGAATTGAAATCCTGTTATGCTGACCAATGTATGCAATTAGTCAAATTCAGTTACTTTTATTAGTGATTTGCATTGCTATAACCGAGTGCATTATAATCCAGATATTGCGCAGATTGCGTTTCTTCCGTCGTTATGGACAGCTAGTAATGTTCGTATATGAATATCATTTGATTTTGAGACTTACTTATATTGTATTAGCTTTGTTAATATAGGGAAATAAACTCATTAACCTTTAATAAACAGGTGTGATTATTCATGACTGAAAGGTCGTGGTGTGTCTAATTACTGATTTTCTGTTTAATGAATTAGTTGTTTGATTACTAATTGAGCATTGGTTATTGATTATAAATGGTTATTGATTTGAGGGATCCGACAATTCTTTGGATGAGGAGAGCTCAACCCGGTCAAAAGATTCACCGACCTCTGGCGTATCCAAGTATAAGTAATTTATAAGGACTGGACGCAGTGGGCATTACCACCCAATGGAGCTCCCAACATTCCAATGTTCTAATACTTAATCAAATACCCCGAAAGACTGCCAAATTTATCAGTCATCACCGGAATAGCCTTTTTCTATCGTAGCACCTGTGATGTGTCTGTTTTATGTGGGAGAAGATAGCATTGGTTTGTCAACCACTGTTCATGAAGGATACTACTCATGTGTGAAAGAAGCCTGTGTATGGAGAAAGCTTGCTCTCCTGCTGGCCATCATATACCTACTCCCCATCAGTGGAGGAATCTTCTGTACTACTGGTAGGGGAGGTCACAAAGGAAGGTTGCCTTTCTGCTTTCCATGTAGTACTTGCTCTTTTATGAGGAGCAGGTGATTGCTGTACTTCTACTAATGATGTTGTGGATAACTAATGCACTACTGCTGATGTTGTTGCAAAGGGTGCAAAGGCAATTTCCTATATGGTTGTTCATGCTACATATTAATAGATCGTCTTATATGATGTATTACCAGAATATCATTGTCAGAAGAGTGTCTGACATACATATTGTGTCCTAAAATATTTTGTACACAAATATCGCATCATTGAATTAAATAAAAACAATCCATACCCAGTGGGAGGATATCTAAGGCACAACTATTATATCAGACAATATTTCTGACAATGAGATTCTGACATTCTGCGGATGCAGTGTTGTGAGAATGTTTGCCCTACTGTCACTCATGATGTTTGAAGAGGAAGCCTAACCAACTGCTATAGTGAAACATTGAAAACATATTCCTAAAGGTGGTCCTGATGTGTGCGGATGCCACCTGCACTACTGTTGATCATTTGACATGTGGAAGAAGTCTACAGTTAATAAAAAGATTATCATACACATCCAGAATCTTGCTGGAGATGGTGTAAAAGTAGACATAAAGAAAATGCAGCAAACTAATGAAGTTACATACTGTCAAAAAAAGAAGCCTTGAATCTCAAGATCAATCCTGTGCTGAATGTAGATTACAAAAGATACATTTTCAGTTAAGAATGAGAAAGAACTGGTGAAACCATGGATTAATTTTTTGAGAGACTGGATACGCTCATGAAACTCTGCAGATTCAATTAGTTTAATGACGAAGAAGCAAGGTACTGATGGATGCCTGTCAGAATAATTCAAACAACGAATGCTGACATAAACTCCTAGCCTGGTGCGAGGTCTCATGGCTGCCAGAGCTGAAGAACGTGCTAATCAACAAGCTGCTGACATGAAGGACTGAGCTGCCCAAAGTGAGTCGGTCATCAGCATGAAAAGCAAGCAGAAACACAAAGCTGAAGGACAGAAGGTGATGTGTCCACAGAAAAAGAAGTTGTGTTTCAGATGTGGATTGTCATTTCCACATGAAGTTACATGTCCCACAATTTGACAGATATGTACAGGCTGTTGTAAAAAGAACCATTTTTGATGGTTTGTGAGTAGATAGAAAAAGTAAGTGTGTAAGTGTGTCAGGGACAGAAGAGAAAATGGCTGACCGAACGTTCCAGAAGCGACGTTCGATGCATGCCAGTGAGGCCAAGCTGCAACATCAGTTGAGACAAATCGACACCCAATAAAGTACTAATATTGAGTGATAGTGAAGAAGGTGATTCTGCAATGTCAATCTTTACCTCAGAGTAATGTGCACACATTGGACTGCTTGCATGTGAAGAGAAAAGAAAAGAAAAGTCAACATTAGAAGGCACCCAACAAATTCAAACATTGTCCAAAGATGACATTGAAAATAAATTGTTGTGCAATAAATTTTTTCATTGATAGCGGTGCGTTGATAAATAATATGCCTGAGGAGAAATGTAATGAAATATCTCGATTACCACAAATGATGACATAAAAAACAAAAGGGTACACATGGGCTGCATCAACGTCTTTGAAAAGTAAGGGTTCATTCTTAGCAACTATGAAGCAAAAGAGACAAAAGTGGAAGCGACCATTCACATACTGTCAACACCAGAGCAATACGCGCTCTTTGGGAAATGGATATGCAGATCAAGTCGCAAGGTTTTGCGCATTGACCTGTATATTGCTCAGAGACGAATGGAATTTGATAAATGAACCAGAACTTGAACCAAATGAAGCCTTTGCTCTAAAAGTTGTAGACACAATCGAAGAATTGAAATTCCTACAAAATAATGTTAGTAAGGATGAAAAACTCTCATGGAGTAAATTACAATGCGTAAAGAAACCAGATGATTTGTGGGTTTCAAGTGAAGGGAGATTGGTTTTGCCAGACAGTCTTTTGACGCAAATAGCTAGGTTGTACCATGGACAAGCACACATTGGAAGAGATGCCATGATTAGATTATTCAAAATTGATTGGTTTAATCCCAAGTTTCGCCAAGTTGCTGAAGCAGTTTGGCATTGTTGCGTCATTTGCCAACAAATGAACGCAGGGAAGGGAACCGTAGTAAATTTGAGCCACATTGGAAGAGCAGGTGGGCCATTCAGCAGGATGCAAATGTATTTCATTGAGATGCCTATGCATGCAGGCTTGAAATACGTGTTGGTGATTGTGTGTATTTTTAGTCACTGGATTGAAGCATACCCTACACGCAGAAATGACAGTCTCACAGTTGCAAAACTACTCTTGAGAGAACTAATACCGCGTTTCAGATTCCCGATCTCTTTAGAATCAGATAGGGGAAGTCACTTCAATAACGAAGTAATCAAATTACTATGTGCAGCATTGAACATTGAACAAAAATTGCATTGTAGCTATCGCCCTGAAGCATCAGGACTAGTGGAGCAAATTAATGGCACGCTGAAATCAAGAATGGCGAAAATATGCTCATCCACAAACTTGAAATGGCCTGACGCGTTGCCTTTGGTGTTAATGTCAATGAGAAACACACCTGATAGAAAAACTGGACTATCACCACACGAAATTCTCATGGGCAGAGCCATGAGACTTCCAGCAGTTCCTGCAAATGCTCTTATAAATCTTACAGATGATATGGTATTGGACTACTGCAAAGGTCTGGCTGATGTAGTCCGCTCTTTTTCTCACCAGGTGGAGGCAACCACCTTGCCACCGATCCAAGGTCCAGGACACGCCCTGAAAGCAGGCGACTGGGTGGTGATAAAGAAGCACGTGAGGAAGTCGTGCTTGGAACCCCATTGGAAAGAACCTTTCCAAGTGATTCTGACAACTACCACCGCTGTGAAGTGTGCGGGAGTTCCCAACTGGATTCACGCCAGTCACACGAAAAGGGTGACGTGTCCCACAGAAGAGGAAATTGAAGCATTGAAATTACCAACAGCTGACAGGAAAGTACCAGACACTGAGACAGAACGAAGAGAGCCTGAAAGCGAACAAGAAGAAATTGAGACAGAAGAAATATTCTCTGAGGAAGACGAAGTCGATCCTTTTGAGGACAACAGAGAAGAAGCCTCAGGAGGTGACAAAGATCCTATCTCAGGTGAAGAAGCAGAAGAGCCTAATAAGAGGAGGGCTTTCCCAGAAGCAGACGATACAGGAAAAGAAGGAGAAGACCTGACTGATCTCCCAGGTGAAGGAGACAAGGCAGAGCAAAGTGAAATTGTTCCAATTCTTCCAGAACCGGTTGCAGGTCCATCAGTTGAAAACAACGCGAAACGGAGACAAAGCATATCAAAGACTAAAGAAACATTGAACGAAAACAAAGGGCCAAAATTGATGGAGAAGAGAAAGAAAGTGTCTATCATAACCACATCGAATGAAGAAAAAGACACAGCCAAAGAACAAGACATAAGCGAAAGGGAATCGAAAGGAGATGCAAAATTGAAAAGGAAAAGAATACCGAGCAGAAGATATTCTGGTCCAGAATGGGCATACACAGCCACTAACGATTGGTCAGACGAATTTCTATCTCTTAGTCTTGAAAACGAAGAAGCAGAACAACACTTTGGTACTTGAAAAGTGAAATTTCATGAACATTACCGAATAAGACATTGATAACCTGATTGACTTTTTAAACCGATTTTGAGACAAAGCTGCTAAACCGATAAGAGACTAAGCTGCTAAAGAAAAGCGTGTGAACTTTGACCTCGTTCATCCTTTTATATATATATCTGCGAATTTGATATGATAAAGTGTCTTCAGCTTTCTGATTCTATATAGATCATGGCAGACAGTACTACACAAGGACATAAAAAGAAATATTGTAAATATATGTGTAAAGGTCTAATAATTGCATGTGTACTAATAATTATGGCAATAATTCTTGGAATGCATGGAGGGAATGAAAGAGACGCGAATTATGCTTCTACTTTTAAAACTACTACAGAATTAACTCCTTTGAAGAAACTCAAACAAGACGAAAAATATTTACACGACAAGAAAGAACTTTCTTCTAATGTCTTCTATCGCTTGCTGAATGGGTATGTTGAGACAATGGACGCGAAAGATTGTTATGTATGTACACAAATACCTACCTCAGTAATAGAAGGGGTGACATATCATAGCATGCCTCTTACGTATGGAATAACATGTAGTTTGTTACTAACCAGATTTTATGGCCAAGAGTATATTCAATACTTCTATTCCAATCATGATGTCGTATTTTCATATGTCCCCCATAATTGAGTACTTGAGTAAAGTAGCAAGAGATTATTATATAAAAGTAGTTAGGGGTTTTATTGAACCATTTTTACCTTTTTCCACAGTTCACGCTCATAAAGAAAACCTTACATGCTTGCTTTCACCCGTAGAGAAAAGCTTTTTAGATCACACTGAAGATAGAAGGAAAATGGTAAAGGAAAAATTAGAAAAATAATTACACAAAAGGACATCTGTAGACAACTATGCTTTTGCCGCAATAAAGACACAAGGGAAACTAGATTTAGATGCAATACACATAGGGAAACTTTGTATATATAGACCTAAATCATACTATGACACAATCTTTGTAGGAACGAGTGAATGTAAACATGTGTTTTTATTCCAGAGTAAATGGACGTTCATGTTAAATGGCCTAGATCCAGCTACTCCAGGAGAGTATTATATTTGTGGACTTAATGCCTATTATCGTCTTCCAAAAGGATGGTATGGAAGATGTTATTTGGGAATAGTATTTCCAAAGATTTATCAACTAGAGGACTTAAAGAAATTTCCAAAGCTGTCTGAATTACATTGTATTCAGAAAAGGGAGACAGCTTCTGGTGTGGTAGGATATATATTTGGAGCAATGATTCCTTCAATAGGAGTTATATTGAATTCAATCAAAATACGAAAGTTGTCTACTATTGTGGATAAGATGCTGACAAAATTCTCAGGAGCAATGATCCTGATGGATGCTGAACTTGCTGCAGAAAGAGCTATGACTCTTCAAAATCGGCTTGCTTTAGACATTCTTTTAGCAAAGAATGGCGGCGTTTGCAAAATGCTTAGTGCACGTCACTGTTGTTCATGTATACCAGACAACAGTGGGAAAATTAGAAATATGCTTACAAATTTAACTAACGATAGTACAGATTTGAAAGAATTGAAAGAACCAGGAGTGTGGGAAAAGGTTGGAAAAGGATTTGCTTCCTTGGGAAATTGGCTCAGCAACATTTGGAACGGATTATTACTGAAAATAGTAAAAGGAATATTAATAATATTAATTTGCTTAATAGGTATTTGGGGAATATGGAAAGCTATCAAAATATTAAAATCAAGGAACAAGAGAAGAATAGAAAAGAAAGAAAGAACAAAAGAGAATGGTAGAAATCTACAGGGAAAAATCAAAGGGAGTGAAGAGAAAAAGGGAATTGATTGAAATGCCAAATTACTAAAACAGAATTTTAATGAAATAAAATTTGTGATGGAAGATTTAATGTGATGACATAATTAGTCATCAGAGGAGGGATTGATGAAGCAGAAAAAGAAAGGCTAACAAACATTCATATATCATGCAACAAAATCGTATAAGGCAATGTGATTATAGCAAAGAAAAATAATGTGTGTAGAAAATGTGCCTACGAAGTAGGTCGCCATTAGAATAAACGAGCTTGATTAATCATGAAGAATCGACAATGTAGTAGTCCGTCATAATTGCAGATGTATTTTATGATTTTCTCGTTAAAACTGTTATATGCTTAGCTTAAATTTAGCAGAGGCTTTGGCCTAGTTGCCTGGTCTCAATTTTAACTGCGTAGTTTTCACTTGTATTAACAAAGATGTGTTTAAACTTTAAAAGCTGTATTTGTTCCAGTAGAATGACTAATACACTTATCTCAAAAGTTGCGTGCTAGGCAAGTTTCATCCCCTTTGAAGCAAGGTCAGTTTCTGCAGGTGCAGACAATAAAGACACTGATGCAGAAATAATTGACAAACTTTGTTGCTACTTGTGTTCCAAAACTCCAAGGACACCTTATGCGTAAGTGAACATTAAGAGAAGGACACTATTCATTGGTTAAAGAGAAACAACCCTATGGACCCTCCAATGGAAGACCCTGAAGAATTTGGAACGTTTTCTTACTTAAACCCACCGTACAAAGAGAAGCCAGCCATTTTTCTTTGATGCCATTTTGAATCCAGATTCAAGACGCCATTTTAAATGACACTTTGATGCTTTTTCTCTATCCCAGAGAGAGAGACTTTAAAGAATTCTCACCCTAGAGACTTTAACTTTAACTTTACCCCGTCCTGCCCATTCCATAACTTTTGGTTCCCCCATTTTCCTTGCTACTGCAAGGAAAACTTGACTTAAACTTTGCCCCTTTGAAATCTGCCCCATGGTGATCGAACCGGTACCTGAAGGACGAAGACTTACCTTGAATGCTGATTGTATTTGGTAATTATGAAAGGATAAATGTATTATTCATTGTATTTTCCTTCTTAGGTACCAACTGCTTATTTTGACAGAGCCTAAGCTAGAAGTTTTCTAAATTTATGTTGATTAAATTCTTTTGCATGAAGCCCCACATGTCAATGCTAATCAGAGGTTAGTTGAGGTATTAATTTGATGCACCATGCTGAATTGAAATCCTGTTATGCTGACCAATGTATGCAATTAGTCAAATTCAGTTACTTTTATTAGTGATTTGCATTGCTATAACCGAGTGCATTATAATCCAGATATTGCGCAGATTGCGTTTCTTCCGTCGTTATGGACAGCTAGTAATGTTCGTATATGAATATCATTTGATTTTGAGACTTACTTATATTGTATTAGCTTTGTTAATATAGGGAAATAAACTCATTAACCTTTAATAAACAGGTGTGATTATTCATGACTGAAAGGTCGTGGTGTGTCTAATTACTGATTTTCTGTTTAATGAATTAGTTGTTTGATTACTAATTGAGCATTGGTTATTGATTATAAATGGTTATTGATTTGAGGGATCCGACAATTCTTTGGATGAGGAGAGCTCAACCCGGTCAAAAGATTCACCGACCTCTGGCGTATCCAAGTATAAGTAATTTATAAGGACTGGACGCAGTGGGCATTACCACCCAATGGAGCTCCCAACATTCCAATGTTCTAATACTTAATCAAATACCCCGAAAGACTGCCAAATTTATCAGTCATCACCGGAATAGCCTTTTTTTATCGTAGCACCTGTGATGTGTCTGTTTTATGTGGGAGAAGATAGCATTGGTTTGTCAACCACTGTTCATGAAGGATACTACTCATGTGTGAAAGAAGCCTGTGTATGGAGAAAGCTTGCTCTCCTGCTGGCCATCATATACCTACTCCCCATCAGTGGAGGAATCTTCTGTACTACTGGTAGGGGAGGTCACAAAGGAAGGTTGCCTTTCTGCTTTCCATGTAGTACTTGCTCTTTTATGAGGAGCAGGTGATTGCTGTACTTCTACTAATGATGTTGTGGATAACTAATGCACTACTGCTGATGTTGTTGCAAAGGGTGCAAAGGCAATTTCCTATATGGTTGTTCATGCTACATATTAATAGATCGTCTTATATGATGTATTACCAGAATATCATTGTCAGAAGAGTGTCTGACATACATATTGTGTCCTAAAATATTGTGTACACAAATATCGCATCATTGAATTAAATAAAAACAATCCATACCCAGTGGGAGGATATCTAAGGCACAACTATTATATCAGACAATATTTCTGACAATGAGATTCTGACATTCTGCGGATGCAGTGTTGTGAGAATGTTTGCCCTACTGTCACTCATGATGTTTGAAGAGGAAGCCTAACCAACTGCTATAGTGAAACATTGAAAACATATTCCTAAAGGTGGTCCTGATGTGTGCGGATGCCACCTGCACTACTGTTGATCATTTGACATGTGGAAGAAGTCTACAGTTAATAAAAAGATTATCATACACATCCAGAATCTTGCTGGAGATGGTGTAAAAGTAGACATAAAGAAAATGCAGCAAACTAATGAAGTTACATACTGTCAAAAAAAGAAGCCTTGAATCTCAAGATCAATCCTGTGCTGAATGTAGATTACAAAAGATACATTTTCAGTTAAGAATGAGAAAGAACTGGTGAAACCATGGATTAATTTTTTGAGAGACTGGATACGCTCATGAAACTCTGCAGATTCAATTAGTTTAATGACGAAGAAGCAAGGTACTGATGGATGCCTGTCAGAATAATTCAAACAACGAATGCTGACATAAACTCCTAGCCTGGTGCGAGGTCTCATGGCTGCCAGAGCTGAAGAACGTGCTAATCAACAAGCTGCTGACATGAAGGACTGAGCTGCCCAAAGTGAGTCGGTCATCAGCATGAAAAGCAAGCAGAAACACAAAGCTGAAGGACAGAAGGTGATGTGTCCACAGAAAAAGAAGTTGTGTTTCAGATGTGGATTGTCATTTCCACATGAAGTTACATGTCCCACAATTTGACAGATATGTACAGGCTGTTGTAAAAAGAACCATTTTTGATGGTTTGTGAGTAGATAGAAAAAGTAAGTGTGTAAGTGTGTCAGGGACAGAAGAGAAAATGGCTGACCGAACGTTCCAGAAGCGACATTCGATGCATGCCAGTGAGGCCAAGCTGCAACATCAGTTGAGACAAATCGACACCCAATAAAGTACTAATATTGAGTGATAGTGAAGAAGGTGATTCTGCAATGTCAATCTTTACCTCAGAGTAATGTGCACACATTGGACTGCTTGCATGTGAAGAGAAAAGAAAAGAAAAGTCAACATTAGAAGGCACCCAACAAATTCAAACATTGTCCAAAGATGACATTGAAAATAAATTGTTGTGCAATAAATTTTTTCATTGATAGCGGTGCGTTGATAAATAATATGCCTGAGGAGAAATGTAATGAAATATCTCGATTACCACAAATGATGACATAAAAAACAAAAGGGTACACATGGGCTGCATCAACGTCTTTGAAAAGTAAGGGTTCATTCTTAGCAACTATGAAGCAAAAGAGACAAAAGTGGAAGCGACCATTCACATACTGTCAACACCAGAGCAATACGCGCTCTTTGGGAAATGGATATGCAGATCAAGTCGCAAGGTTTTGCGCATTGACCTGTATATTGCTCAGAGACGAATGGAATTTGATAAATGAACCAGAACTTGAACCAAATGAAGCCTTTGCTCTAAAAGTTGTAGACACAATTGAAGAATTGAAATTCCTACAAAATAATGTTAGTAAGGATGAAAAACTCTCATGGAGTAAATTACAATGCGTAAAGAAACCAGATGATTTGTGGGTTTCAAGTGAAGGGAGATTGGTTTTGCCAGACAGTCTTTTGACGCAAATAGCTAGGTTGTACCATGGACAAGCACACATTGGAAGAGATGCCATGATTAGATTATTCAAAATTGATTGGTTTAATCCCAAGTTTCGCCAAGTTGCTGAAGCAGTTTGGCATTGTTGCGTCATTTGCCAACAAATGAACGCAGGGAAGGGAACCGTAGTAAATTTGAGCCACATTGGAAGAGCAGGTGGGCCATTCAGCAGGATGCAAATGTATTTCATTGAGATGCCTATGCATGCAGGCTTGAAATACGTGTTGGTGATTGTGTGTATTTTTAGTCACTGGATTGAAGCATACCCTACACGCAGAAATGACAGTCTCACAGTTGCAAAACTACTCTTGAGAGAACTAATACCGCGTTTCAGATTCCCGATCTCTTTAGAATCAGATAGGGGAAGTCACTTCAATAACGAAGTAATCAAATTACTATGTGCAGCATTGAACATTGAACAAAAATTGCATTGTAGCTATCGCCCTGAAGCATCAGGACTAGTGGAGCAAATTAATGGCACGCTGAAATCAAGAATGGCGAAAATATGCTCATCCACAAACTTGAAATGGCCTGACGCGTTGCCTTTGGTGTTAATGTCAATGAGAAACACACCTGATAGAAAAACTGGACTATCACCACACGAAATTCTCATGGGCAGAGCCATGAGACTTCCAGCAGTTCCTGCAAATGCTCTTATAAATCTTACAGATGATATGGTATTGGACTACTGCAAAGGTCTGGCTGATGTAGTCCGCTCTTTTTCTCACCAGGTGGAGGCAACCACCTTGCCACCGATCCAAGGTCCAGGACACGCCCTGAAAGCAGGCGACTGGGTGGTGACAAAGAAGCACGTGAGGAAGTCGTGCTTGGAACCCCATTGGAAAGAACCTTTCCAAGTGATTCTGACAACTACCACCGCTGTGAAGTGTGCGGGAGTTCCCAACTGGATTCACGCCAGTCACACGAAAAGGGTGACGTGTCCCACAGAAGAGGAAATTGAAGCATTGAAATTACCAACAGCTGACAGGAAAGTACCAGACACTGAGACAGAACGAAGAGAGCCTGAAAGCGAACAAGAAGAAATTGAGACAGAAGAAATATTCTCTGAGGAAGACGAAGTCGATCCTTTTGAGGACAACAGAGAAGAAGCCTCAGGAGGTGACAAAGATCCTATCTCAGGTGAAGAAGCAGAAGAGCCTAATAAGAGGAGGGCTTTCCCAGAAGCAGACGATACAGGAAAAGAAGGAGAAGACCTGACTGATCTCCCAGGTGAAGGAGACAAGGCAGAGCAAAGTGAAATTGTTCCAATTCTTCCAGAACCGGTTGCAGGTCCATCAGTTGAAAACAACGCGAAACGGAGACAAAGCATATCAAAGACTAAAGAAACATTGAACGAAAACAAAGGGCCAAAATTGATGGAGAAGAGAAAGAAAGTGTCTATCATAACCACATCGAATGAAGAAAAAGACACAGCCAAAGAACAAGACATAAGCGAAAGGGAATCGAAAGGAGATGCAAAATTGAAAAGGAAAAGAATACCGAGCAGAAGATATTCTGGTCCAGAATGGGCATACACAGCCACTAACGATTGGTCAGACGAATTTCTATCTCTTAGTCTTGAAAACGAAGAAGCAGAACAACACTTTGGTACTTGAAAAGTGACATTTCATGAACATTACCGAATAAGACATTGATAACCTGATTGACTTTTTAAACCGATTTTGAGACAAAGCTGCTAAACCGATAAGAGACTAAGCTGCTAAAGAAAAGCGTGTGAACTTTGACCTCGTTCATCCTTTTATATATATATCTGCGAATTTGATATGATAAAGTGTCTTCACCTTTCTGATTCTATATAGATCATGGCAGACAGTACTACACAAGGACATAAAAAGAAATATTGTAAATAAATGTGTAAAGGTCTAATAATTGCATGTGTACTAATAATTATGGCAATAATTCTTGGAATGCATGGAGGGAATGAAAGAGACGCGAATGATGCTTCTACTTTTAAAACTACTACAGAATTAACTCCTTTGAAGAAACTCAAACAAGACGAAAAATATTTACACGACAAGAAAGAACTTTCTTCTAATGTCTTCTATCGCTTGCTGAATGGGTATGTTGAGACAATGGACGCGAAAGATTGTTATGTATGTACACAAATACCTACCTCAGTAATAGAAGGGGTGACATATCATAGCATGCCTCTTACGTATGGAATAACATGTAGTTTGTTACTAACCAGATTTTATGGCCAAGAGTATATTCAATACTTCTATTCCAATCATGATGTCGTATTTTCATATGTCCCCCATAATTGAGTACTTGAGTAAAGTAGCAAGAGATTATTATATAAAAGTAGTTAGGGGTTTTATTGAACCATTTTTACCTTTTTCCACAGTTCACGCTCATAAAGAAAACCTTACATGCTTGCTTTCACCCGTAGAGAAAAGCTTTTTAGATCACACTGAAGATAGAAGGAAAATGGTAAAGGAAAAATTAGAAAAATAATTACACAAAAGGACATCTGTAGACAACTATGCTTTTGCCGCAATAAAGACACAAGGGAAACTAGATTTAGATGCAATACACATAGGGAAACTTTGTATATATAGACCTAAATCATACTATGACACAATCTTTGTAGGAACGAGTGAATGTAAACATGTGTTTTTATTCCAGAGTAAATGGACGTTCATGTTAAATGGCCTAGATCCAGCTACTCCAGGAGAGTATTATATTTGTGGACTTAATGCCTATTATCGTCTTCCAAAAGGATGGTATGGAAGATGTTATTTGGGAATAGTATTTCCAAAGATTTATCAACTAGAGGACTTAAAGAAATTTCCAAAGCTGTCTGAATTACATCGTATTCAGAAAAGGGAGACAGCTTCTGGTGTGGTAGGATATATATTTGGAGCAATGATTCCTTCAATAGGAGTTATATTGAATTCAATCAAAATACGAAAGTTGTCTACTATTGTGGATAAGATGCTGACAAAATTCTCAGGAGCAATGATCCTGATGGATGCTGAACTTGCTGCAGAAAGAGCTATGACTCTTCAAAATCGGCTTGCTTTAGACATTCTTTTAGCAAAGAATGGCGGCGTTTGCAAAATGCTTAGTGCACGTCACTGTTGTTCATGTATACCAGACAACAGTGGGAAAATTAGAAATATGCTTACAAATTTAACTAACGATAGTACAGATTTGAAAGAATTGAAAGAACCAGGAGTGTGGGAAAAGGTTGGAAAAGGATTTGCTTCCTTGGGAAATTGGCTCAGCAACATTTGGAACGGATTATTACTGAAAATAGTAAAAGGAATATTAATAATATTAATTTGCTTAATAGGTATTTGGGGAATATGGAAAGCTATCAAAATATTAAAATCAAGGAACAAGAGAAGAATAGAAAAGAAAGAAAGAACAAAAGAGAATGGTAGAAATCTACAGGGAAAAATCAAAGGGAGTGAAGAGAAAAAGGGAATTGATTGAAATGCCAAATTACTAAAACAGAATTTTAATGAAATAAAATTTGTGATGGAAGATTTAATGTGATGACATAATTAGTCATCAGAGGAGGGATTGATGAAGCAGAAAAAGAAAGGCTAACAAACATTCATATATCATGCAACAAAATCGTATAAGGCAATGTGATTATAGCAAAGAAAAATAATGTGTGTAGAAAATGTGCCTACGAAGTAGGTCGCCATTAGAATAAACAAGCTTGATTAATCATGAAGAATCGACAATGTAGTAGTCCGTCATAATTGCAGATGTATTTTATGATTTTCTCGTTAAAACTGTTATATGCTTAGCTTAAATTTAGCAGAGGCTTTGGCCTAGTTGCCTGGTCTCAATTTTAACTGCGTAGTTTTCACTTGTATTAACAAAGATGTGTTTAAACTTTAAAAGCTGTATTTGTTCCAGTAGAATGACTAATACACTTATCTCAAAAGTTGCGTGCTAGGCAAGTTTCATCCCCTTTGAAGCAAGGTCAGTTTCTGCAGGTGCAGACAATAAAGACACTGATGCAGAAATAATTGACAAACTTTGTTGCTACTTGTGTTCCAAAACTCCAAGGACACCTTATGCGTAAGTGAACATTAAGAGAAGGACACTATTCATTGGTTAAAGAGAAACAACCCTATGGACCCTCCAATGGAAGACCCTGAAGAATTTGGAAAGTTTTCTTACTTAAACCCACCGTACAAAGAGAAGCCAGCCATTTTTCTTTGATGCCATTTTGAATCCAGATTCAAGACGCCATTTTAAATGACACTTTGATGCTTTTTCTCTATCCCAGAGAGAGAGACTTTAAAGAATTCTCACCCTAGAGACTTTAACTTTAACTTTACCCCGTCCTGCCCATTCCATAACTTTTGGTTCCCCCATTTTCCTTGCTACTGCAAGGAAAACTTGACTCAAACTTTGCCCCTTTGAAATCTGCCCCATGGTGATCGAACCGGTACCTGAAGGACGAAGACTTACCTTGAATGCTGATTGTATTTGGTAATTATGAAAGGATAAATGTATTATTCATTGTATTTTCCTTCTTAGGTACCAACTGCTTATTTTGACAGAGCCTAAGCTAGAAGTTTTCTAAATTTATGTTGATTAAATTCTTTTGCATGAAGCCCCACATGTCAATGCTAATCAGAGGTTAGTTGAGGTATTAATTTGATGCACCATGCTGAATTGAAATCCTGTTATGCTGACCAATGTATGCAATTAGTCAAATTCAGTTACTTTTATTAGTGATTTGCATTGCTATAACCGAGTGCATTATAATCCAGATATTGCGCAGATTGCGTTTCTTCCGTCGTTATGGACAGCTAGTAATGTTCGTATATGAATATCATTTGATTTTGAGACTTACTTATATTGTATTAGCTTTGTTAATATAGGGAAATAAACTCATTAACCTTTAATAAACAGGTGTGATTATTCATGACTGAAAGGTCGTGGTGTGTCTAATTACTGATTTTCTGTTTAATGAATTAGTTGTTTGATTACTAATTGAGCATTGGTTATTGATTATAAATGGTTATTGATTTGAGGGATCCGACAATTCTTTGGATGAGGAGAGCTCAACCCGGTCAAAAGATTCACCGACCTCTGGCGTATCCAAGTATAAGTAATTTATAAGGACTGGACGCAGTGGGCATTACCACCCAATGGAGCTCCCAACATTCCAATGTTCTAATACTTAATCAAATACCCCGAAAGACTGCCAAATTTATCAGTCATCACCGGAATAGCCTTTTTCTATCGTAGCACCTGTGATGTGTCTGTTTTATGTGGGAGAAGATAGCATTGGTTTGTCAACCACTGTTCATGAAGGATACTACTCATGTGTGAAAGAAGCCTGTGTATGGAGAAAGCTTGCTCTCCTGCTGGCCATCATATACCTACTCCCCATCAGTGGAGGAATCTTCTGTACTACTGGTAGGGGAGGTCACAAAGGAAGGTTGCCTTTCTGCTTTCCATGTAGTACTTGCTCTTTTATGAGGAGCAGGTGATTGTTGTACTTCTACTAATGATGTTGTGGATAACTAATGCACTACTGCTGATGTTGTTGCAAAGGGTGCAAAGGCAATTTCCTATATGGTTGTTCATGCTACATATTAATAGATCGTCTTATATGATGTATTACCAGAATATCATTGTCAGAAGAGTGTCTGACATACATATTGTGTCCTAAAATATTGTGTACACAAATATCGCATCATTGAATTAAATAAAAACAATCCATACCCAGTGGGAGGATATCTAAGGCACAACTATTATATCAGACAATATTTCTGACAATGAGATTCTGACATTCTGCGGATGCAGTGTTGTGAGAATGTTTGCCCTACTGTCACTCATGATGTTTGAAGAGGAAGCCTAACCAACTGCTATAGTGAAACATTGAAAACATATTCCTAAAGGTGGTCCTGATGTGTGCGGATGCCACCTGCACTACTGTTGATCATTTGACATGTGGAAGAAGTCTACAGTTAATAAAAAGATTATCATACACATCCAGAATCTTGCTGGAGATGGTGTAAAAGTAGACATAAAGAAAATGCAGCAAACTAATGAAGTTACATACTGTCAAAAAAAGAAGCCTTGAATCTCAAGATCAATCCTGTGCTGAATGTAGATTACAAAAGATACATTTTCAGTTAAGAATGAGAAAGAACTGGTGAAACCATGGATTAATTTTTTGAGAGACTGGATACGCTCATGAAACTCTGCAGATTCAATTAGTTTAATGACGAAGAAGCAAGGTACTGATGGATGCCTGTCAGAATAATTCAAACAACGAATGCTGACATAAACTCCTAGCCTGGTGCGAGGTCTCATGGCTGCCAGAGCTGAAGAACGTGCTAATCAACAAGCTGCTGACATGAAGGACTGAGCTGCCCAAAGTGAGTCGGTCATCAGCATGAAAAGCAAGCAGAAACACAAAGCTGAAGGACAGAAGGTGATGTGTCCACAGAAAAAGAAGTTGTGTTTCAGATGTGGATTGTCATTTCCACATGAAGTTACATGTCCCACAATTTGACAGATATGTACAGGCTGTTGTAAAAAGAACCATTTTTGATGGTTTGTGAGTAGATAGAAAAAGTAAGTGTGTAAGTGTGTCAGGGACAGAATAGAAAATGGCTGACCGAACGTTCCAGAAGCGACGTTCGATGCATGCCAGTGAGGCCAAGCTGCAACATCAGTTGAGACAAATCGACACCCAATAAAGTACTAATATTGAGTGATAGTGAAGAAGGTGATTCTGCAATGTCAATCTTTACCTCAGAGTAATGTGCACACATTGGACTGCTTGCATGTGAAGAGAAAAGAAAAGAAAAGTCAACATTAGAAGGCACCCAACAAATTCAAACATTGTCCAAAGATGACATTGAAAATAAATTGTTGTGCAATAAATTTTTTCATTGATAGCGGTGCGTTGATAAATAATATGCCTGAGGAGAAATGTAATGAAATATCTCGATTACCACAAATGATGACATAAAAAACAAAAGGGTACACATGGGCTGCATCAACGTCTTTGAAAAGTAAGGGTTCATTCTTAGCAACTATGAAGCAAAAGAGACAAAAGTGGAAGCGACCATTCACATACTGTCAACACCAGAGCAATACGCGCTCTATTGGCGACAAAAATGCAAAAACCCAGCACTCTCAAAACAAAGTAATTTATGCATTGTGCTGATATGTTGTGGTTTAACCTTTTGCATTGCAGAGTTCAATCCTGAAAACTTATTTTTAATAAGCTTACAAATACTGTTCCTTTGCAATGTATTGCTGCAGGTTTTCAGAGTGTGTTAGGGTGTGGCCCCTTTCCTAGGCCTTCCAGAGACTTTCCCTGCAACATGCCTGGGCGTGATTCTGGGCTGGGCCAAGACTCTATAAAAGAGAGCCAGCCCAACTCCCAGTGCTCACTATTCAGAGGTCCCGGTGCAGAGCAGCAGCTTCTTCCTGAGCTCCTGTCCCGGCCTATTTGGATCTTCCAGTCTTCTGCCCTAATCCTTCATTGGTGATCATTTTTCCAGGCGGTAAGACGGTGGTTGGACTGTCCCGACACCGTTATTTAGAATTTTCATATTATTGGTTTTAATTCTTAAATGAGTAACAGATTACTTGCGTGACCTACCATTTCTTGACATTTATATGGTAGTTTACAAATAGGCAAGACGCGCAATTTATTTCATAAAGGTTTGACTTTGTTATTCATTGCATGCTACCATTTCTTGACATTTACATGGTGGCTTAAGAATCGGCAAGACGCGCAATTCGTTTTATGGTGTTTAAACTTTGTTGTCCATTGCGTGCTTCTATTTCTTGACATTTACATGATGTTTTACGAATTGGCAAGACGCACAACTCGTTTCATGAGCATTTAACTTTGTTGTTCATTGCGCGCTACCATTTCTTGACATTTTACATGGTGGCTTAAGAATCGGCAAAAGAAGCGCGATTCGTTTCATTGTACTTTGATCTTGTTATTTATTGTGAGTTGTTATTCCTTGACATTTACATCGTGTTTTACGAATCGGCAAGACGCCCGATTCGATTAATGATGATTTGACTTTGATATTCATTGCGTGCTTGTTGGAAGGTGGGTCATTAGTTGTGTGGCCTGCACAAGTAACGAGTCCGCACACGACCGCCACTGGGAACCAAACACCCCATTGTAGCGCTTGACTCTCATAGGGCAGTGTTCCAGAGCAATCCAAGGCTTACTCAAGGGAGGTGGTGTGGGCTAGTAATCCCGATTCACGAGCACACAAGCATGACTCTCAATAAATGAATGTTCAGTCTGTGCTTTTTCTTTTGAGAAAGTAAAAGTACATTTATTATTCACACACACTAGTCAATACTATGCAACAATCTACAAATATATACAAAGTGAGAGAATCACTCTGGGCAAACATTATGTAATCTCTCAGGTCTCCTCAAGGGAGAATATAACCCAACAATCCACATGGCAAAACAATCCCAGTGGCCCCCTTGCGACATTTGAACATTTTTACAGTATTCAACAGTACAGTGCAATGATGACATCTACATTTGTGATTAAATACTTTGAGGTGGCTGTCAGTATCATTATTCAAATTAGCATAATCAGGGAACATATGAGACCAAATTCTAGCATTATAACCATCAAAATAACTTTTAGATTACTTTTGTATTACTCCTAATTGACCATAAAATAACAGTAGAATACATGGGGCCATACCAACCTACACCTATAGTAGACACCCTTGCACAAACAGGAACAAAAGTTCACTGAAGCTTGTGCTTCAAATATCAATCCAACCCTTGAGGGGTTATCTCTCATGTGTCCCACCCTACCTAGGGTGGGGACACCAACCGATGTTGGGGGGAGGCTGCGCTGCTCCTGCAGCTCCCCCTGTCTCCTGGGACTCCTTTGGTGGTGGCCCTAGCTCCCTGGGACCACCACAGGCGTTTTGGGGGCTCAAATAGCAGCCCCCTGCCCCGCAAAGCATGCTGGGGCAGCTGCATAACTGATGAGCGGCTCTCCCGCTGCGCTGGGGAGAGCCGCTGTGCCTTTTCCTTATGACTTTTCTCCTGGGGGTGCCGGTCCCACTCGGACACCCCCGCACCACACAGAGGATCCCTCGTTGGGGGGCGGCCCAGGGAGCCCACCCCTGGCCGCCCCCGCCGACTCCCCGCACGGCCAGCACCTCCGGGTGCTGCTGCGGGAACCGGCCTGCTGCTTTGGAGTCTGCCCGCTCCAGTGGGCAGACACAGAGATGCTCGCGGCCGGACGGGCCACGCAGGGGGAGTGCAGCGGCACTCCCCCTTCCTCCTTGCATCTTCAGGGCCCTGGGATGGGGTCCGGGGCCCCTCCTCTCCTGGGTGGGGAGCGCGACGGTGCTCCCCGAGGCCCTCTTCTGCTCGGGCCCCAGGATGGGGTCTGGGGCCCCTGCTGGCCACCTTCATGGGGAGCGCGACAGCGCTCCCCGACTTTCGTTTCAGCTGGGGGTGCGCGACGGCGCACCCCCACTCCTGCCTCTTCACGGGGCCCCGGGATGGGGTCCGGGGCCCCATTTGACCATCTTCACGGGGAGCGCCGTCGCTTCCCTTCTGCTGGGGGGTGCGCAACGGCGCCCCCCCATTCCTCACTTCTTCACGGGGAGCGCGACGGCGCTCCCTGGCTTGTCTTCGCCGCCGGGGGCCCCGGGATGGGGTCTGGGGTTCCTTCCCACAGCGGCAGGGGGGAGCGCGACAGCGCCCCCCCCCCCATCTGATAACAAGAAATTAACCAGGCTTCATGGGGCCCCGGGATGGGGTCTGGGGCTCCTTCCTCTTCTGCGAGGGGGAGTGCGACGGCACCCCCCTTGCTCCTCTCCCTCCTGGGCAGCCCCCAGGCCTTGGCCCACCCTGGGGGCACGGTCTCAAGCAGCTGCGGAGCTCCACGCGCTTCGTAGCTGTTTTCCCAAAGGTCGCCATCCTTTGTCTTGTGATATCTCGGGCCCCCAAGGGTCGATTTTCATCATTCTTGTGTCGTTCCACTCCTGGTGACAAGCCCTTGCCACCAGGACCACTCTCCTTAGGCCTCCTGGCCTGGAAGGGTCCCAGATCATCAGGGAGCCAGTCCCACTGACTCCCTGTGCCCATCTTTCCTCTGGGTTCCCTCTTTTCCTTCTGGGCAGCGCGCTCTCCTTGCGCTAGCCCAGTCCTTCTCCCAACTAGTCCTCTGGGGGGTTAAGGGGGCCAGCTTGCCTGGCCCTGGCATTCGCCTCGCTGGACTGGAATCCTTCAGGGGCAGAGTCCCTGCCCCAAGGGCAGTCAGGAGGTTCTTCCTTCCAGTTGTCCATGATGCCCGTCTGCAGTCCCAGTGTCCAGCAGTGAAGCACAGCCAAGAGAGAGAGCTCTCCCTTGTGCAGGACCTTTTAAGTGGGGGCGGAAGTGTCCAGCAGGTCTGCACCTCTGGCCTATCCAGATGTGCCACATCACTTCCTTGCCCCGTCCCCTCCTTCTTGCACAGTCTTCTGGGATAGCTCAAGATGGCATGCTCCAGGAGTTAGTTGCCACATGTGCTCTGAAAGTCTCAGCCCCTCCTCCCTGACATTCCTCGCAGGGCCTCTCCAGCCTGCTCCTGGCACGGAATGACAGCTGGCTGATTGATGCAAGGCCCTGCTCCAGCAACTGGACAGAGCAGTAATTGGCCCTAATCCTGAGCTGAGGCAGAGAAAGATGACATCCCTGGATGACCCATAAGTTGTACAACTATGCTCTTGTAACCTACTGCATCATTCTTTTCTTACAGGGTACTTTGATGTGACTCTGGTCTCGGTGGACCCCAGAGAACTGGAGTTGCACCCTAGGCCCTCCTTTTCCATTTACATTCAATGGAGTATCCCCCCCAATGCAAATATCTTAAGCACCCTGACATTGGCTTTGAACTGGGTGTCCCTACAAGACAGTAAGCACACTGACTCTCCCTCACACGTATACACCCCTCTCATGAGACCTACTCCAGATCACCACCCACTCTGCATAGTTCCTCCTGCACCAGGACTACCTAAGCGCAGTTCTTAGGCTGCGCACACTAGGAATCCTCCTCCCACAGCCCTCACATGGGTGCACATCCATGCGCACACATGATCACATGTAACCTGCCCGGGGCCTCCTGCCCTTGCTGCGCCACAGTAGCCTTTCCTTAGCACGGCGACACCAGGGGTTAACACGCGCAGTCCATTTTACCATGTGTTTATTGTGCGGGAGTCACCTCATAGGAGGCTTCCTCACAGTAAACAGTCAAAAACCAGGTGGTCAAAAATCGAAAAATCAGGGCAGACCTGATGGTCAGAACTGTCCTCTAACAGTGCTACCATTTTTTGGTATTTTACATGGTAACACTCGAATTGGCAAGACGCGCGATTCTCTCCTCGAGTTTAATTCATGTTGTTTATTGTATGCTACTATTCTAAGATATTTATTATGTAATATTCGAGTTGACAAGTTATGTGATTTGTTTCCTGAATCCATATTGTGTTATTCAAGGTGCACAATCCTTTTATGGTGTTTACTATATATATATATATCTGCAATATGCGCAATTTGTGTTGAAACATTTTAAGAGTACACAGAAGGCCAGAGTTTCTAGATGCAATATTGTATGGTCCTAGTATACATTCTCAAAACAGGATTTATATGACTGGTTTAAAATTTAGTCAGGATTTTATTTCTGATTCTCATGTAAAGGAAAGTACTTGAATAAGAAAGTTTTCATTTAATTCATCTTGATTCCCCTACAGGTATCCGGCCATCTTGAAACTTAGTCATTTTAAACTTAACTCTTAGATTGTTCATGTTTTCAGAGTGACTAGGCTTAGAATCATAGTCTAGTATTGATTTCAGGAGATATAATTTTCATATTGTGTGTTCTAGCCTTTTTCTTACTACAGGTCTCCTTCCCAGCTGTCCCCTTCCTAATCCCCTCTTCCCCTCTTGGACTCTCTCAGCTCTGTGATTTATCTATCAGAGTCTTGGAGCTGTTCAGTGGTGGACGTGTTGGGAACATGCACAGACCCCGAGGATCTGGTGACTCTGACACATACTTCAGGGTACAGCGTCAAGTGCCTTTGTTCTCAGTTTCAGCACAGCTGCTGACATGGGACTGATATCAGTGAACTACAGTATGAAAGCTCATCATGAAATAGTAAGTCAGCACTCTTTATTATTTTAAGGAAACCTTAAGAGTATAAAAGGACAATTGAATATCTATGATGATGTTAATTCTGTTGCCCAAAGACACAGAAAAGTTGTATTTCCTTTACAAAAAGTTGTTGAAAAGGAACTTGAATCATTGCTTAAGCATGATATCATTGAGCGTTCTACTAGTCCAATGCTATAGGTGTGTCTCCGATAGTGTAGTACCCAAAAAGGACAGTGATGGAGCTGTACGCATCTGTGTGGATATGCGTTTAGTGAACAAGGCAATTGAAAGAGAATGGCATCCAGGTTCACACATTCCTGATATGAAAACACAATTGAACGGTGCGAAACGTGCAAATGTCTTCTCTCGCCTTGATTTAAATAAAGGATATCATCAGCTTGAAGTCAGGGAGAATTGTAGGTACTTTACAACCTTTTCTACACATATTGGTCTATTCTGATACAAAAGACTTTGGGCCTGATTTAGATCTAGGCAGTGTTGCCACCAAGCGGTGTTAGTGGCAGACCAAAAAAGACCATCAAGTCACCAGTGATCTGCCTGCCTTATTTAGATGTTAGAGCTCTGCAAGCGGTGAACTGGTGGCGGATTGCTGTTGGAGTGAGACAGTGGCAGGACCCAAAGGACTTTGTTGAATGGAGGTAAGTGAGAGCCCTATGTGTCCCCATGTGCTACACAGGTCACCGCATTCTAAAACGTACGTACATTCTATGGAATCTTTCAGAATCCAAAAAGGTGCAGGAAAAGCAACTGCTTTTCAAGCACTTCTTGAACAGTATTATTTTTGTTGTTTAAGAATAAAATGTAGGCATGCTTCTGTACTGTCATGCAAGCATGTGGCATCTGGCAGTCCCGTTCCTTAACCATGTCCCCATAATTTCAGAGAGTTACTTTGCCAAGTATATTACGGAAGAGCGATTCTTTGGAAATGTTTGTACAGTACATTTGTTTTTTACACATGACAACACAAGAAGTAAAATGAACGTTCAATGATTTATGCCTCCATATGTAATTTCCACTGTCAGAGGATGAAGCTTTCGAGATAATTCTTCAGTTTAGGCAAGGAATGTGATCTAATGTCTAATCTGCTGTGTTTTCAACCTCAGGAATTTAGCTGAAAGTAATCTAAATTTGGGCAAATCTTTACGTGCCACATTTAGAGTTTGAAGGAAATGGAAAATCCTTATTTTCTGAAGCTGTCCACATTAATATCCTCTGCTGGAGTAATTTCAATTGGTGCAATTCACTCCATATTTCGAGTTACCTGTAGACATTGGAGGATTTTCAGTTCACGGAAAAGTCTAGATGAAGTTCTGAATGTCCCTGAGCCTAAAAGTATAAATATATAAACTGTTCTGGAATTTCACATTTAATATTAAGACATAGGGCCAGATGTAGCAAAGGATTTGCGCCTCGCAAACGGCGAAAATCGCCGTTTGCGAGGCGCAAATGCCTCTTTGCTATGCAGAAATGCATTTTGCGAGTCGGAACCGACTCGCAAAATGCATTTCCGACTCGCAAATAGGAAGGGGTGTTCCCTTCCTATTTGCGAGTCTGAGTGGTATGCAATACCATACGCAAATCGTATCGCAGTTACCATCCACTTCAAGTGGATGGTAACCCACTCGCAAATTGGAAGGGGTCCCCATGAGACCCCTTCCACTTTGTGAATGGACCCAAAAATATTTTTTCAGGGCAGGGAGTGGTCCCAGGGACCACTCCCTGCCCTGAAAAAAACCGAAACTAAAGGTTTCGTTTTTTTTTTTTAAGTGCAGCTCGTTTTCCTTTAAGGAAAACGGGCTACACTTAAAAAAAAAAAAACTGCTTTATTGAAAGCAGTCACGAACATGGAGGTCTGCTGACGACAGCAGGCCTCCATGTTTGCGAGTGCCTATACTCGCTATGGGGCCGCAATTTGCGACCCACCTCATGAATATTGATGAGGTGGGTCATTGCGACCCCATAGCGAGTCGCAGTCGGTGTCTGAGACACCGTACTGCATTCCAAATTGCGAGTTGCAATTTGCGAGTCGCTGGGACTCGCAAATTGCAAGTCGCAATTTAGAAGTTTGCTACATCTGGCCCATAGGGCCTTATTTCGAGATTAATGGACAGGAAAGCCCATGCGCCAAACTTCTGACAAGGAAGCCGCTGCCTACAAGGCGACCTCCCCACCAGTGTCATTAAGAAAATCCTGCTAGGTCAGTGGGAGGGAAACCTGAGTTTCCGTACACTGGCCTAGCGAGAAACAAGCTGCAGCATTGCCTCCAGTTCGTAATCGAGCTGATGGCAATGCTGTAGCCTCCAGGGTGCACCAGCACCCTCGCAATGTTCACTGTCTGCTAAGCATTGCAAGGGTGCTGGCCAAGGGGGCCCCTGCACTGCCCATGTCAAGTGTATTGGCAGTACAGGGGCCCCCCTGGGGCCCCCTGCACCCATTCTCCGCCAGCCTTTTCATGGCGGTGCTACCGCCACAAAAAGGCTGGCGAAGAAAAAGGTTGTAATCCCCAGCGCAGCGCTGCTTGCATTAGGACCGCCACCAACCTCCAGTCAGCAGGGACCTCTGATCCTGGCGAAATTGGTGGTTTGCTGGCAGCCCGCCCACCAGGGTTGTAACGTGGTGGTCGGACCGCTGCATTGGCGGAGGGCCAACCGCCATCCCCGAGTCTGGTGGTCCAGTGACCGCCGGACTCGTAATGAGGCCCATAGAATCTTCTTCCAACAATCCTCAATAACATACGTGCACTACAGCATGCAAGCTAGGATAATACAATATAAACATGCTTATCAACTGTTCAAGAAAAGAGAAGCGTTGGCAAAGGCAATATGTTTTAGACATATTGCACAGCAGTGTGGGCTTCTGAGCGACATGGCTTAAAGTAAAGAAAAAATATGCTATTATGTGACCAGCATTGACAGAGTCATGGGGCATCTTTTTGTTTAAACCATGTTGCACAGAAGCCTGCTATGCTGTGCATTATGTTTAAAAAAGTGCAGGTGAGCAAACAATATGAGGGAGGTACAGGGGATGAGGGAGGGAACAGAAATAATGATCTTTAAGTGAGAGCAGGAAGCATCAACGGATAGCCAAAGGAGGGCGTTGGGGTGGGAAAGCAACAACAGAGAGCTACAGGGAGAGGGAGGGAGATGCAACAACAGTCAGCGGGCGGTTGCCAATTCATAGAGTGCCATGCAGATCCCCTCAGCAATTCAGTTCAGATTTAATAGCCCATGAAGAATCTGACATCAGTAATGTACATCGACATAGTAAATTGACCGCAGGGTGCCTACATCCTTTCAGCAATATGATGTCAAACTGCATAATCAATACAAAATGTTGACATCGTACATGACAACACTCTTGATTTAGACGGGAGACTCCTGACTTTTAAGCAGAACAGGCTGTCAGTTATGCCTTCTTTTTAAAATGTCCTCTCCTCCAATGTTAATGTGCAAATTAAAACGCATCTTTTTTTTCAAGTTTCTCTCTTGAATGCTTTTAAATGTGGGCATGTATCCTCCAGGAATAAAGATCAGAGCACTGCTGTAATTTGCCTTATCTTTGAATGACTGATGAACAAACTTAAGTGTCTTCAGTGATTGTGGAAAGTGTTTTCATTACTATTTACATACACACTATGGGACACAAAATAAAGAATACTCACTCACATTTCCATAGAGAGAGTGTGAACCAACCCAACTATCATATGCTGAAGCCTTCATGGGTATTGTTACTACCAAAATCTCCTCTTAGATAGCTGATCATCATTCTTGAGCTCTACGGCTATCCTTTTGAAAATATGACACTCCCACAAACCACATGGCAATGCTGTGAAAACAGCGAGTCGGCCCAGAGTGTTGTATAGAATGAACTCTCTGGGAACTGCAGGGAAGAAGTCTTCTTTGTCATTGTCATACCTTGTTTTGATCCATTAGACTAAAATGTCACACCTAGTCAGATGATATACAGCTACTTGTTTGTCTAAATGCTCCCTGAACAAGGCAAAAGTCACATTCAACAATGTCTTTGCAAGGACACATTTTGGATGCCCAGAAGTGACTGAAAATGAACTCTAAAGAAATTTATATTCTGTTGGTAGGCAGGGCTACCTCTCTCTGGACTACTCTTTTCTGACCCTCCTACCTTGGCCCAACCCCTGCAACTACATCCAAGTAAAAAGTTTGGTTGTCAAATTACATAAGAAATTGAATGTATCTGCCCAGGCATCTGCAGTTGAATATGCTGTTGTCTTTCCTCTTCTCGAGCTATGAAAAGTTACACCGCTTTGTTTTCAGGCAAGGCACTGGACAGCAGTCATCACCTTCATTTCCTCTATTCTGAATTATTGCAACTCAGTCTATGTAGGTCTCAGCAAAACCCAATTGCAATATATTTAAAACCCACCCACAATCTTGTTCTTATGGCATCTCACGTTACCAGACCCCCATCTTCTTCAACAGCCCCCAACATTCTCTCTGATGCTCCTGTTTGTCTACTCCATAGCATTCATCTCTTTTGCCACCTCACAAAGGCCCTCATTACAACTTAAAAGACCGCCGAGCTGCGGGCATCAGTATGCCGCCAGTGCTGGCGGTATATCTGGCTCCCCATTATGACTTTTCCGCTGGGCCAGCGGACGGTAACAGTGTTTCCATCTGCTGGCCCAGCAGAAAAGTCACATCAACATTGCAGCCGGCTCGTGATAGAGCCGGCGGCAATGTTGATGTGCAGCAGGTGCAGCAGCACCCGTCGTGCATTTCACTGCCTGAAATTCGGGCAGTGAAATGCCCGATGGGGCTGTGCCTGGGGGCCCCTGCACTGCTCATGACAAGTGCATGGGCAGTGCAGGCGTCCCCAGGGGCACTCCGAGTCCCCTTACTGCCAGCCTTTCCATTTTGGTGTTTACCACCGTGGACAGGCTGGCGGAGCACCGCTGCCCTTTGGATTATGACCACCAGGTGGAAGCCTGGCAGTATGTTGGAGGGGCTGGCGGTATGGCCGTGGCTAAAGTGCCATGGTCATAATAGCTGGTGGAACACCACCAGCCTGTTGGCAGTTTTACCGCCACCTTACTGCCGGCCGCCAGGGTCGTAATGAGGCACAAAGTCTCCACTGCTTAAATGGCTCCTCCATGTCGCTCGCCTCTTTCATATTTCACCATATTTACACTAGGTAGGCTGTGACTCTCACACTTTTCAGTCTGTATTACTGTTTCCATGTATATTACTTAGAGCTTCTGAATGTCTCTATTAGGCATGTGCCCCCTATAAGTCTCTGTCTGTCTCTTCCATGTCATGCCTCTGTTTCACATCTATGTAAAGTTTCAGCCAGGCAGTATGTCTTTCATACTATCCCTCTAAGGCTCATCTACTCAGTTATGCCATGCACCCTTGTCACTGTTGACAATGTCTCTATTTAGCTGTAAGTATGTCTCTTGCTCAATCCCTGTTTCACCACTATTAGGCACTGATTCTTGCACAGCACTCATTATCTTTCTTTTCATGTGTGTTACACAAATCATCTGTGTGCTCCTGAATTTATCTTGCCCAGCCTTTTTTGTTACATTACCTCCATGTTCTCATCTCGTGTAGCCTCTGTACCCTCTCTCAAACACCTTCTCCTCCAGCCACACCCATCTGGTGCACTTCTATTCATAGACAGATTTATATTTCCTACTCTGTCTTCTTCAACTCTCCTTCCACCTTGGAGCATTCTCCCATTTGTCGTCAAATGACCTCTATGTGACACTGGTGAGACAGGCAGGCCCACCCCATGTGGCAATGCAGAAGATGATCTACGAAGGTTACTAGCAGGTGGTGCTCACATTAAGTTTTAGGTCTAGCTAGAGACGTCTTGTGTCTCTTTCCAGATACACAGTATCTAAACTGAGAAGACAGATGAAAGGTTCAGCTCATTTTAACCATTGATTGTCAGCATTCAGTACTTTGTTTGATGTATGGAATTTTGTTGGATGTGTCAATATCCAAAGGAGTGTACAAGTAAGTGACGCATAGATTTGACACTTACACCATCCCTCCCCCTGCGATGGCCTTGATGTTGTCAGAATGCAAAGAAGAACATTGAGGTTGGGAACATGTTTAATCATGATGTGAGTGTCCAAACAGCCCTACGTCTAGCACAGAAGACCACAACGCAAAATATTTGGACGTGTGTACTGGTATAGTGTGCTCTGACACACAGCCTGCTGTCTGGAGTATAAATTAGAAAAAACAAGGTGTCTTGTAGTGCACCTGTTCTGATCTGTGTCCCCCTAGAACATCCTGGAGAATGATCTACCTCCTGATCAGCAATAGCATTCCCCGCAAAACTGTGCTGCATTTGTTAAGCAAATGGACACAAACGGCTTAAACTCCAATGAAAGCTCCAATACGTAAGGAGCTGTTCTTGTTAAATTGCTTCGACATAGGTGATTTCTTTACAGAAAGTCATCCTGTTCACTTAGTCAGCCGGGGACAACCAGGGAAAATGTTGGCTGCTCCAAACAGGCAATACAAATGGCTTATACAGGCCAGGAGAAAGCTTACAGCATATCAGAGCCATTTGTTTTTCAGAAACAGGCCTCCTATTCAGGGAGTTGTATCTGAGAAACAAAAACGCTTTGCAAAGGTGATGTGCAGAAGGCAATGAGACCCCCATAGATCAGACCTGGATCACATAATATGTTGGGCAGTCTTTCATCAGTGGAGCAAAGGCCATGGCCCCCATCAAGGTTTAAATGACCTCACATATCACTATTAATGCTTTGCAATTGCAAATGATTGCTTTCTCTTCATCTACTTCCCATATATGAAGAACATTGGTTGTGGTTAGAGGCTTACCACTGGTTGTGGTTAGAGGCTGTGCTTATCAGTCTCTGAGGAAAGGGGCACTGGTGAGGGAAGTGGCTCTGGGTCATGGAAATTTCAAGGAGAGTCTGCAGGAATGAAAAAAGCGTGTGTCCTAAGGCTGTGCTCTATTAGAACGGCCACTAACCTTAGCTTTAGGCACTTACTCCCTGCACAAGAAGCTTGCTGAGCAAAGCTAAAAGCTGTGGCCATCATGCACTGGACATAGGTGGGTAGAAGATTTAGTGGTCAGAAGATCACATTTTGCTCCTAATATAAGATATTGCCCAGTAAGTTCTGGAAGAATTAGCACTGAAAGGTGTATGTGTAAAAGGCCAGAGATGCAGGCTCAGCCAAAAATCATACCCTGTTATTAAAGTCAATTACACCTCATTCAAGGCCTTGTCGTTTGGGCTGTGGGGTGAGGGGAAACTGTAGTTACGGATAATGGTATCCAATTAACATTGCACAAAATTAAGAATTTCTTAAGATATGTGCTGTACATTTTTTCACCACAGACTTGTATGACCCCATGTCCAAAGGGCGGGTCTACGGTGTAATAGTGCTCTCCAGGGAGTGCATTGTTTGGGCTCATTCTAACGGAGAAGAATGGAAGAAATTATTTTGTGAAAAACGTTGAATATATTGAATTACCCATCGACCACAGAAGTGACCCTTTAAAATTATTCAAAGTCTACATCAAATTTTTATTGGTGGTGGGTTAAGAAAAAAGGGCATAGTAAGATTGGTAAGATGGTTGATGATAAAATGGTGATGGAGAGAACTGACAGGAAACAAGTCGATGCAAAACCAAACATTACTGCAAAAGGAATGTGTATATTTCTGATTAACAAAATGGTGAGTGGGTTAGGTTCTCCAATTGTAACATGTTGCAAAGAGTTGTTCCAAGTATGGGAAACCTATAAAAGTTATGAAAGTGAATTTCTGCAGTGTTGTTACCAGGATGGCAGCAAATGGTATGTCAGATGAGTGGTGAAAGCGATTGTGGATGTTTAGGTAAAATAGTCTATCCTCAAATGATTTCTTGGTGAAGGTGGGAATCAATTCACAACTTTTGAGGGGCGCTAGTACTGATATTACTAAGTGTGTTCTCAATGACCTTTGCATGAGTGGAGATGGAGGTACTTGTGAGCCCTCAAACTGCTCCGACTGACACATATGCTCCTCATGATCCATTGCCTCCCGGGTCAAACAGATGGGTAGAATTAAGACTCCTTCTGTTAGACTTAAGGATTGTGGGTAGGAATCCTATCACCATATGTACCAGGATATGTAATGCTATAAAGCTTCACACTATTTTGTGGTTTTATTCATTTTTCTTCTTACTCTGTTTTTCCGGCCTTCCCATTTTCGGTCCCCTTTTAAGGGAGAAGGTGTGTTGCATGTACTCTACATTCCATTTATGCTTACCCTCCTTCTTCTCCCTGGTCCTACCTTTGTTTTCACATGAAATATTCTTGTGTGTTTTCCCTCACGGATGCTGTCTTGTACTGTGCTTTCTTTGCTTAGCAGTATCAGCTGGGCACTGTGCTGGACTCTGGATTAAAAACATTCACTCTTGTCTTTGGTGTTGTCTCAAATACAAAAAATGTACAAAGGTAGCAACAGGGCTCCAGGATCCTTATCTCCTTCCGCCCCCTTGCTTGTTGTTCAATAGCTTGTGGGTGAAGAAGTGAAGGAGTGAATATATGTGGAGGAGACTGATGGCAACAGCTGGGATGAAAGATCTGAATATCGTTTAACACTCTTGGCCTTAGGGTGCCATATTATCCTTGTGGGGAAAGTATAAACCCATACTGGGCTTTTATTGGTAATCTGCTTGGATAAATTAAACCAGTCTGCATCCAGAAGCATTTTAGTTAGAGATTTATAAGCATATTTGAATGTTGAAGCCCCACAGTGTGTTTTGTGCTATTGAATATTATATAGCAGTGGTTCTTAACTTGTGTCCCAGGGATTCCTGGGGGTCCTTATTGCCTACTCAAGTGATCCACAACTACTAAGAATGTTAAATAAAATTAACAAAATAGGGAAGTGCATATAAATAAAGTAGAAAAATGTAAAACTGAACATTTTAAAATGTCTACTAAATGTACTTGAAATTGAAGACTAAAAATTAAGTTTGTGTCCTCCGTTTGGCTGGTGGAACAAGTGCAAACGATTAATCATATAGGATGGGAGATGAGTGATCTCAGCTGAATTTAAAAAAACTCAACCTTCCAATTATAATGACCATTTTAATGTGTTTTATTTGTCTGTGAATTCAATGAAATATTTAATAATCATCAATTTGTTTAATGAATTTTGTTTCTGTACTTTTCAATATTGTTTAGAGGTTGAAATCATTAAAGGTGCATCAAGCCTTGGTCCCTGTCTTATATAAATGACTCAGTGGGAGTCCCTGGATTTGAATATTGATTTAGTGGAGGTCACCAAATTCCAGTAATGATTAAGTGGGAGTCCACAGAATTCAAAAGGTTAAGAACCACTGTTATAAAGGAATGCTGGGAGTGTGAGAAGTGCATAGCTCAGTCAGTGTTGGCAATGAGAGTCTGGGGATGTAGCACTGGATTCTAGACAAGACTTTTATTAGTTTTACAAGCATATTTGAAGATGCACAGTGAGTTTTGTGCTGATGAGTATTATAAAGGAATACTGGAAGTGTGAGAAGTGCATAGCTGAATCACTGTTGGTGTAAGAATCTGGAGATTTAGCACGGCATTCCAGACATGGCAGTTGGGGACTGATTAGCAGTGTGCCTTTGCAACTTGGTACTATGGGCCTGAGTTAGACTCTGGTGGCAGGGGTTACTCCATCACAAATGTGACGGTTATCATGTCTGTAGTATCACAATTCCATTATAGCCTATGGAACTTGTAATACGGTTGACTGGATATCCGTCACATTTGTGACAGAGTAACCTCTTCACCAAACTCTAAATCAAACCCTAAGTTATTAATTATTTTATCTTGTTAACTCTACAGTGCCATTGTATTATCTGGGAATCAGACTGAGGAGTCAATCTTTTCTCATGGTGGCACCTTTAGGTTGCATTCACAAGTTCTCAAAGGTAGATGCTTTATTGCCTCTTCTGCAGAGTTCACTACTTGGGCCTCCTCCCTCTTCCCTGTGAGATGCTTAAAGTTCTCCTATTTCCGTTTTCTTGGCAATGCTCACAGTTATGTCCTACTGTACAAACACTACTTGCTCCACATCAGGCCTGTGTCAAGGTGGACTGGGGCACAATGAGAGAGCTGTGTGATGTCAGCATATAATGGAGAGCTTTGCCTACTTGTACAATCCTTTCCACTTATTCCAGATTCTTGCACTGCGGAGATACGCTGACCATACCTCAGGCAAGGCGGGAAACCTCAGAGCAAATAAACCCAGCTTGGAGGCTTAACTCTGCTGTTGTGTTTGACATGGCAGGAAGCTGAGCAGATTTTAGTGTGGTTTTATTCCGGGATTATAAGCCCACAACTGACACAGCAGCCATCAAGCCCTGAAGATCCACAGCATCTGCCTAACAGCTAGTACTGAGGACCTGCTGGAGAGAATGCTCTACAGGTCTGGACCTGGGTAAGGCATCTTACATTACAAGAATGCAGGTTTTAGAAATAAAGCAGATTACATAAAAACATTAAAAATGAAAAAGGTGCCAAGTAACATAACATCTATACATGTAATACTCATCAAACGTTTTAGGAGTTAGGGCAATACAACCACCTGTTCTCCTTAAAGGTTGTTGACCAGATTGAGTATGGTCTGAAGGCTCATAACATTTGACATCTCTTACACAATCCTCTGCATCAATCGAGATAGATGAAGAATACGTCAAGCAAAAGAGAACTTGAGTTATTTGTGTCAACTTTTTTACTTTCTCCAGCATGAAATTGCAAACTACAAAATCCCCTGTGTGGCACAGCAGTCAATATATGATGCTTACCTCCATTATGTGACACATCAAACTATGCAGACCAATCAAACTCAGGATAAGATTAAGATGATTTCCTAGCATCTTCAATGATCTTAGCGGATACAAAATGTGCACCATTGTCAGTGGTAATTTTCTTTGCTGAGCCTCCTATACTGAACACATGATCTACACATGTATTAGCTGAATCAGTACTTGATGACTTACGAAAGGACGAAAAGACTAATACATCCATTTGGAGAAATATTCTATCAATAGGACTTAGTACTTCATCTCAGATGGCAAGAGGTTGTATTGACCAGAGAAGTCCAATGCAATTTTTCTGAAAAGGGGTACCAGGAAATGGTACTAAATGCACAGTTTTGCTGATGTTTTCCAATGTTTATCTAACAGTCACTCACAGCAATTATCAACAACCTTCACAACTTGTGCTTACAAAGATGGCCAACAATAAGATTATTTCACATTTTGACATGTTTCTGTAATGTCCTTCATGAACAAAGACAATTATATCATGTTATAAGGACTCTAGAAGCACAATAAGAACATGTCTCTTGACTATGTCAATGACAAGTGAAAGTTTACTTAAAACTTGTGCAAAAGTTTTCAATTCATCAACCAAACAACATTCTGTAGGCCAACCATTCTTCATGTATTCAATAACTTCATATGTCTTTCCTTCCTATGCATAAGCAGTTTTCCACTGTTCTTCAGTAAGTTTGCCTCCACATTCACATACACCATCAAGGGCGACCACTACACATGCGGTATCCTCTAATGCATCTTCACTGGTGTCAGTATCCAGGCAAGCAATCCTCCCTGTAATGTTTCGCCCCGTAAGGTACTTGACTATAAAATAATAGTCTTAAAGTTAGATTGCAATCTTACAAGTCTAGTTGAAGCCTTGCTTGCACCACTTCAATTCAGTATATAAACAAATTATTTGTGATTGGTGTGTATTTCAAAACCAGTACCCTACACTTACCATTTAAACTTCTCTACTGCCCACCTAAATGCAAGTGCCTCCTGCTCTATTATACTATAAATTATTTCCAGTTGCTTAAAGACTATAGAGGAAAAGGTTACTGTAGGATTGTTGTCATGCACCCATTCATTAAGGACTGAACCTTGTCCCAATAAGCCTGCATCTCCAATAATCATGCACTTTTCTCTGAGGTCAAAGACATTAATGCAGGAGGTTCTCAAGTGAACATTCACACTATCAAATGATTCATTGACCTCAGTTGATCACCCAACCTTCACCCCTTTTTTGAGTAAAGATTTCAGAGGTTGGACAACCTGAGCATAACCATGCACAATTGGGCATAATATTATCTTAACCTTAAGAATGAGTGAAGACCATCTTTGTCTTTAGGTGAAGTAGCCTCTCTGATGGCTTTGGTTAAACAGACCATAGGTTTAACACCTGTTTTCTTTTATTTTGTGATTGCATAGCCCAAATAATCAACCTCTTGTGTGCACAATATTAAGGACTTCTGCACCTCACTGTCATTCCTCGTTCTAAAAGTGCTTTAGGGCCTGATTTAGATCTTGATGGGAGTTCTGTTGTCTCACTGTGATGGCAGTTCCAAGTACTCAGTCAAGCTGACGGAGTTCCGAATGCTGTATTTAAATGTATGGTGGCTGAACCTCCGTCTGCCTCGACAGAGTGGAGTCTGCCATGTAAGTGGTCTCTCGCTGCTGACACTGTGGAATTCAGTTCTGGCTAACAGTACTCCATCACCATCAGGGTGGCGGGATTGCGCTGAGCATATTTATGTTTCACAGCCCTGCTGGTGTTACTCTGGCGGCAGATTACTGATGGCGGGAGTCCATCGAGGGACACGCTCAACTTGTACTATGGATCTGGCTTTTGGATGGATGCAAGCAGCACACACCTGATGTATATTGGCCAATTGTGAACACCTGCAACCCACACATCTAAGCACACTCCATTTCAGACCATGATTGTTTGCCATTCCACTGCAGAACATTGTTTTGCTGCTGGGTTTGCCAGTCAGGAGTCGGGTTATTATTACTTTTTACTTATTCTGTTCATTTTTCAGTTGTTTTCAAAATTGTCATCAACTTGTGGGACACTATTTCGTTTTCTCAAGTTACTCACTGTTAGACCTGTCATCCTTGGTGTGGTTTTCCCTGTCGTTTCGCCTCTGCTTCCTGTATTTTTGACTGTGTGCTGGACTTCGTTTTTGCTGTTTTTTGTACTTTGGGCACTTTACCACTGCTGACCAGTGCTAAAGTGCAAGTGCTCTCTGTGTATATGGTACTTGTGATTGGCTTTTCTATTATTGGCATATTTGATTTACTAGTAAAGTACATTAAATGCTACTAGTGGGCCTGCAGTTCTGATTGTACCACCCACATTAGTAGCTCTGTAAACATGGCTTAGAACTCCCACTGCAGTGTCTGTGTGCAGTTTAAAACTGCCAATTCGATCTGGCAGTCGTACCCACTTGCCAGGCCCAAACCTTCCCTTTTACTACATGTAAGTCACCCCTAAGGTAGGCCCTAGGTAGTCCCAGGGGCAGGGTGCAGTGTAATTAAAAGGTAGGACATATACTGGGGTGTTTTATATGCCCTGAAAGTAAAATACTGCTAAATTTGTTTTTCACTATTGCAAGGCCTATCCTTCTCGTAGGTTAACTTGAGGACCACCTTTAAATATCTTTTTTAAGTGCGGTTTCCCATTTGGAGCAGACAGAGATGTGGAGTTTGGGGTCTCTGAACTAACAATTTAAAAATACATCTTGTGGTAGAGTTGTTTTTTAGAATGTCTGTTTGAAAATGCCAGTTTTAGAAAGTGGGCATTTTCTTGCTTAAACCTCTGATTGCCTGTGGAATCCCCATCTGGGGCATACTACCAGTTGGGCATTTGTGAATTCCCTGTAGAGGCTGACACAAAGGGAACTGAGGAGTGTCCTGCATATCCTGACGAGTCTCCTGGACTACAGTGGGGAGGGAGGAGCTGACACTTATATCTGAAAGGGCTGTGCCTGTCCTCACAAACTCCAAAGTCTCCAACCCCCTGGAATGTGTCAGGGGCCAGGCCTGAGGAACAACAGAGACTTTCCTTTGAGGTTTGTCTACTTCAAAGGCAGAAATGAGTATAAGTAGTGGACCCAAAACCCCAGACTTTTAGAACACTTCTGGATCAAGAGGAACCTCTGGCAAGGAGAAGAGCTGAAGAACTGGAGAAGGTGTGCTGTCCCCTTGCTGTGTGTGCTTTGTTGGGTTGGCCTTCAGTTTCTGCTTCTGCCTTAAAGGTGACAACGACTGGACTTTGCTATGTATCTTGCTTGTGAAGTTTCTCCAAGGGCTTGGACTGAGCTTGTCCCCTGTTCTGAAGTCCCAGGGACATCAAAGACTTCATCTGCCAATGCCTGGGATCTTCTGCTGAGAGTCATGACTTGCTAAGTGGTGCCAAATCCAGTCCCTGGGACCTTAGATGTAGAAGCTTGTAACATGCTGAGAAAATCCACGTACACCTGTGTGCGCTTCAGAAAAACTGACGCACCACCCACCCGTGGCTGAAAATTAGATGCAGCGCCTGCCTCACGTCTGGAGAAGCAACGCAGCGCCTGTTCTCAACCCTGACTCTTCACACATCGCATCAGCAATTTCCATGCACTGATCCTTGGCATCAAATCTTCAACATCCCCGCATGGACCTGATGCTGCGCACCCAGAATCAACGCTCGGCCTTTCTTGTGAGTAAAGAATCGATGCACAGCCTATGGTGCAAGTAAAGATCCGACGGACGGCCCAACTTGCGAGTAAGGAATCAAGGCATTGCTTGCTTTTCTGGTGCACCATTGCCCTTGCAGCTTTATTTTTTAACGCACACCAAGAACTTTGTGTTAAAACAACACATCCATTGATTTCTATGGATTGAGACTCTTTTTACTTTAAAATTCAGATCTTGGTCTTGTTTTACTTAGATATATTTGCGATTTTTCTAAACTGGTGTGGAATCCTTGTGTGGTGTTTTCACTGTGTTACTGTGTGTGTTTCGTACAAGTACTTTACACATTGCTTCTGAGATAAGCCTGACTCCTTGTGCCAAGCTACCAAGGGGGTGAGCAGGAGTTATCCTAGGTGTGTATCTCCCTACCCTGACAACAGTGAGGGTCCCTGTTTGGACAGAGTAGAAATTGACTGCCAACCAGAGAACCCATTTGTAACACTATGGCAGGGACAAATAATCCATGTTTTACAGATGGAGAATTATCAGTCATGGTGGATGAAACCATCACAGTAGACCCACAGTTGTTTGAAGCCCAAGAACAAAAGGCAATCATATCTCGGAAAAGGCAAATGTAGGCCAGAATAGTTGACAGAGTGAATGTTGTAGCAAGCAACCTGCGCACACAGGAGGAAAGTAGGAAGATGTGGAATGACCTGTAGGTGAGAGGGTGTTTCCTAGCCTCCAAGTGACATCTGGAGGCCCAGAGGATTGGTGGTGGTTCTCCCAGCCCCCCATTACATCTTTTTCCCTTGAAGGAGAAGGTCTTGCAGATCCTACATTACGATGTCTTGACAGGAATCCCTGGGGGAGTGCAGACTGGTATGGTGGACTTATCAATATCTCATTACTCAGAAATGTATTTTTTGCCCCTAAGTTAGTTGTTAATAATGTTTTTAATCCCTTATTAAAACATATAAATAAAAATGAAAACAATCAAAATATATTGTTATTAACAAATTAGTAGGATTATGGTTGTATCTCTCTTTTTGACAATGCTCAATATGTGTTGTCATAATGTGTGTTATTCTACATCGATCATCCCTTGCATTTGCCTAGTTTGTGGGTTTGTTTCAATGAATGGTGATCTACTCAAGAAAACAGGTTCCAAACTCCATCTATTTCCACATGAAGGAATAGGGCTCAAAGTGTCCTTTTCACCTATTTACATCATTCACATATGTATGTACATGATGTAAATGTGTGTTCATTTTCACTGCATATATATTACTTGATAGGTTTAACTCACATTTTTACCAGCGTTAATGTGAATAGAAATGACTACAACTACCATGATGCCTTGTTTATGTCTCTGGAAAATAATATTGCAATGTGATGTTGGTCATTCTCTCTTTTCTTCCACATATGCACATATGTCAAAGTTTTATGCATTTGACAATCACAATTTTATGTTATCTATGAAAATGTCATTTTTTAGGAATATCTAGTATGTTGCCACCTTGATGTCATTTGATTGAATTGATGTAATTTTTTTTTCAAATCATAGTATGTTGACTAAAAAATTGCCAATCATGTCCTGTTGCATGCTGAACATAAGTAGTATTGATAAGCAATTTACTTAGCAATGTTTATATGATGACTAATTCTTCTTAGTTCTCCTCTTTGCTCTGTTGGGTTGGATGTTTGGTACATGTAATACACACTTTTTAAATAACCTTTTTCTTTTCAGGACATCTCTTCATCAGTATTTCTGAAGTTTGCATGTGTATAAATTAACATGTATGTGTAATTCATAAACAAATAACAGAAAAGCCCAATTATTCCATTAATCATTTGTTAACTGTTAGATTGCTTCATTTGTAACTGAAGGCACATTTGATGGTCAATACTGACGTTTAGGTGGTCATTACAACCCTGGCGGACGGTGTTAAAGCGGCGGTAAGACCGCAAACAGGCCGGCGGTAAACAAATTGGAATTATGACCGTGGCGTAAACCGCCAACAAAGACAGCTCTTTAACACTCCGACCGCCACGGCGGTACAAACAAACAGCGCGGCGGTCACCGCCAACAGACAGGCAGGAGACAATGTACCGCCCACAGTATCACAACCTACCAATCCGCCACCTTTTCCGGGGCGGATTCACCGTGGATAAAAACACGGCGGAAACAGCCATTTCAAAGGGAAAACACTCACCTCTACACACTCCACGAGGAAGGAGGACACCATGGAGCCGGATCTCCAAATACTTCCTGCACTAGTCTTCCTGCTCCTGTACGACGATCATCAACGCCGGCGGCGAAGACAACAGTGAGTACTGCACCTACGACATAGGGGAGGGGGAGGCAAAAGACAGGGACACACACACGCAACACCCCCACCCCCACCACCACCCTCACCCACTACAACACACACACCAATGCATATCCAAACATTACAGTAACAACCCCCAAACCCCCCCGGAAGAATGCAAAGACCAAAGGAAATGAGTGGAACCATTGTAATATATCAAAATACAGTAACCAAGATATACATATATATATATATATACACATAAAAAAATATATACACCACGAATAGTAGTGCAGGTAATGCACAAGTCATTGTCCGTGGACCACTGGGCCTAAAATGCATGGGCGAGGCCCACACAAGATACCTGACCAGAAACGGAGAGAACACTGCTGGGGCATCAGATAGAAATACAACAGGCACCTCAGGGGGAAGAGAAGGGGGGGCACCTCAGCCGGATGAGTGCACCATGCCAGATCCACAAGGGGGCTCCATGCCCATTGATATATCCTGGGGAGTGCAAAGCCACAGTCTCTCAAGTGGATAACAGTGGGTGGTTTGCCCACTGTTACATCCTGGGGAGTGCAAAGCCACAGTCTCTCAAGTCTCTACAGTGGGTGGGCTGCCCACTGTTACATCCTGGGGAGTGCAAAGCCACAGTCTCCCAAGTGGATAACAGTGGGTGGTTTGCCCACTGTTACATCCTGGGGAGTGCAAAGCCACAGTCTCTCAAGTCTCTACAGTGGGTGGTTTGCCCACTGTTACATCCAGGGGAGTGCAAAGCCACAGTCTCTCAAGTCTCTACAGTGGGTGGGCTGCCCACTGTTACATCCTGGGGAGTGCAAAGCCACAGTCTCTCAAGTCTCTACAGTGGGTGGTTTGCCCACTGTTACATCCTGGGGAGTGCAAAGCCACAGTCTCTCAAGTGGAGAACATTCTCCACTGGTTCTGGAGGGGGACTGGTTCCCAGAGTGCTTCATCCTGTGCAGGACAGACTGAGTGGATGCCTTTCTCCAATGGTTCTGGAGGGGGACTGGTGCCCAGAGTGCTTCATCCTGTGCAGGACAGACTGAGTGGATGCATGTCTCCACTGGTTCTGGAGGGGGACTGGTGCCCAGAGTGCTTCATCCTGTGCAGGACAGACTGAGTGGATGCCTTTCTCCACTGGTTCTGGAGGGGGACTGGTGCCCAGAGTGCTTCATCCTGTGCAGGACAGACTGAGTGGATGCCTTTCTCCACTGGTTCTGGAGGGGGACTGGTGCCCAGAGTGCTTCATCCTGTGCAGGACAGACTGAGTGGATGCATGTCTCCACTGGTTCTGGAGGGGGACTGGTGCCCAGAGTGCTTCATCCTGTGCAGGACAGACTGAGTGGATGCCTTTCTCCACTGGTTCTGGAGGGGGACTGGTGCCCAGAGTGCATCACTCTCCCCGTAACGGTCCCAGTTGCGTCATTGCCCCTGCCGCTCATGGGCTAGCGGTGCTTGACTTGGCGGTCTTTGCCTTGTTCAGCGGTGCTTGCCATGGCGGTCTTTGCCCTATTCAGCGGTGCTTGCCTTGTTCAGCGGTGCTTGCCATGGTGGTCTTTGCCCTGTTCAGCGGTGCTTGCCCTGTTCAGCGGTGCTTGAGTTTGAAGTTTCTGACCTGTTTAGCGGTGCTTGCCATGGGGGTCCTTCATTGCCCAGCTGGGCTGGGGGTCCTTCATTGGGCAGCTGGGCTGTGGCTGGCGGGCCCGCCTGGGCAGCTGGGCTGTGGCTGGCGGTGGCCTCCTGGCCACTGACGATTGGGCTGCCCTCCTGGGCACTGACTCTGGCGGTGGCCTCCTGGCCACTGACGATCGGGCTGCCCTCCTGGACACTGACTCTGGCGGTGGCCTCCTGGCCAGTGACGATTGGGCTGGCGGTGGCCTCCTGGGCAGCGGGGATGATGGCGGTCTTCTCCGCCGTGCTGCTCCTCCCAGACTTTGGCGATTTCTTCTGCCCCTTCCCCACCATGGGAGGAGTCACAGCTGAGTGGACACTCCCCCCGGGACCCTTGTGAGCGGCTTTGCTGGCTGGAGTCTTCCCCCACTCCCGCCGGGCACTGTCCAACTTCTGGTTCTTCACGGGGGGGACTGGCTGTGCTGTGGCTCCGTGTCACACCGGCTGCCCTGGTGCCCGGTGCACTCCACATACCTCTCACAACAGGCACCACTGGTCCCGGAGATTTTTTGGCTGAGGTGCTAGTACAGGACCTATGAATTGGAGGGGGGTGGGAAAGTGGTCAAGCTTGGTCAGGAAAAGTTTCTTAGGAACACTGGGACGGGTAGCTGGAGGGGGTCTGGGAGTGGAGGAAGAGGAGTTGGTTGTAGGAGGTGTAACTTTTGTGGCTTTGGGTGCAGGTGCATGCGCTGGAGGCTGTCGTGAGGTGGATGTATGTTGGGTGGGTGTGTGCCTGCGTTTGTGTACTTTGGGAGGGGGCGTCACAGACACACTGGGAGAGGACACAGGGGACGTGTAAATGGTAGTGGGGGTGGTGAGTGTACGTGAGCGGGTGTGGTGGTGGGTGTGCTGGTGCAGGACCTAGTGGATGTAGTGGTAGTGCATGCAGGTGAGAGTGTAGACGAGACTGGGAGGGAGGAGGGAGACGACGAGGAGGGGGACACAGTGGAGGCAGTGGATGTTGGTGTGTCTGTATGTGTGTGATGCTTGCGTGAGTGCCTGTGGGATGTGTGGTACTTATGTTTGCCTGAGCTTCCCTTGTGTGGTGAGGTGTGTGCATGCTGGTCTGATGGAGTGCTTGGGATAGGCAAGGGTACAGGGGATTGGGTCTGGGTGGAGGAAGTTGGAGGGGGGAGGCTAGACACAGGGACAATGGCTGCCATCAGTGCTGAGGCCAGAGTTTGCAGGGTTCAATGAAGGACAGCCTGACAAGAATGAATGCTCTCCAGGAATGCATTAGTGTGTTGCAATTCCCTTTCTACACCCTGGATGGCATTCAAAATGGTAGACTGCCCAACAGTGAGTGACCTGAGGAGGTCAATGGCCTCCTCACTGAGGGCAGCAGAGGTGACAGGGGCAGGGGCTGAGGTGCCTGGGGCGAAGCCGGCACGGGGCGAAGGCTGAGGGGCTGCTGGGAGGGCGGTGCTGGTAGGGGGGGTAGTGGCTGTACCTGTAGAAGTGGGGGGCACAAATTTTGCCGCCACCACAAGGGAGCTCCCATCGGAGGACGAGTCTGTGTCGCTGGTTGCTGATTCTGTCCCTGCCGTGAAGCTCCCCCTCGCCCTCCGTCCCACTGGTGTATTCTGAGTCCGTGGTGTGGACCTCCATGGCCATGTGGGATGCAGCTCCCTCGTGCTCCGGTGCCACTGTACCTCCGCCTGATGATGCTGATGCACACAAGAACAGGGAGACCACAAAAAGGGGGGGATGACAGAAGAAAGACAGGTTGAGTGCATGGCTTACGACTACCGTTGGCGGACAATACAGACACAGCAGCCCCCTGCACTACGCCGCGCTGTTGGGCTCTACAGATGCAGTTCCCGGGATATGGCCTACATGGCTATGGTCGACATCTGCACACATAGATGACACAGGGGCATGTATACCTGTACTTGGCACTCTACAGAGGTGGGGTGGAGTGCCACATGGCCTGATTTACGGAGGGGCCTAGCCTACGAAACTCGCCCTGGCCTAGGGGAAACCACAGCCCTCCTCCCCCACCCAGACACCTTCACTGCGCGCAAAGTCTGCAGAATGATGTTGTACTCACCCCCTTGTGTCTGCTGAGATGCCCTCAAGCGTCCATCCAACTCCGGGTAGGCCACCGCCAGGATCCGGAACATCAGGGGGGTCATGGTGCGACGGGCAACCCTCCCACGTTGGGAGGCCATCCCCAGCTGAGCCTCCGCCGTCTTCTTGCTCCAGCGGCGAATGTCCTCCCATCTTTTACGGCAGTGGGTGCTCCGTCTGTGGTGGACCCCTAGGGTCCGGACGTCCTTGGCGATGGCACGCCAAACATCCTTCTTCTGGTGGACGCTGACCTAAATGAAATGTACAGGGGAAGAAGAGAAGTCATTAGCAACTGCACCGTCGAAGTGAGTGGCCCCCATCCCTACCCTTGCCATGTGGCATATGCATTCACAGTCCATCATGCACGCAGAACCGTGGCCCCTTCCTTCTTACAACCAGCCCTCTCCACTCAGGCATAGCCCATACAACGTGCTCCCTGTGTACTTACCTGTTGGTCTGGAGGACCGTAGAGTAGCGTGTACTGGGGGAGGACCCCGTCCACAAGCTTCTCCAACTCCTGTGCAGTGAAGGCAGGGGCCCTTTCCCCAGACGCACGAGCCATTGTCTCTTCCAGACCGAGGTCACAGCAGCACTTGCAGTGTAGGTCCTCTCCTGTCGAAGATCAGGTATCGAGTGATTGAACAGATAGAAAATGGTGGTCACGTCCGCGGCGGTGACGTCTGCGGCGGTGCGTACCATCACTGCCGGCGCACTTCGTCATTGGCTCCTGGGACCCATAGGGTCCAATGTTAACCAATGCAGCATTGCGCCGCGCTCTTCGACCGCCTACCACGACGGTGTACAACGCCAGCGCAGTTACCTCACATACCATTGTCCCACTTTAGAGGTCAGGCAGCCGCCATTTCAGGGGCCCACATGGCTTCATTTTCAACTGCGTCACACATACCTAGGCCTAGACTCAACACACATACAAGCAACTTTTTGGATTATGTTTCGTGTTCTGTGTAGACTGTGGGTACATACCTCTGAGTTGTTTGACTCTGTGGTCGCTGTTGTCCTGTCTAGGCACCGTCCGCTGGGACATGTGAGGAGATGGGGGAATCCTCCGGTGTACCGACCGCTGGTGGACCTGTTGACAATGGAGGAGTGACATTTAATCATCACCTACAGGTTTGACCGTGCCACAATATAGGAACTGTGTACCCAGTTGGAGCCTTACCTGATGTCAGCAATCCACCATCCCACAGGAATCCCCCCCTCAAGTGCAGGTGCTATCAGTGCTCCATTTCCTTGCAAGTGGGTCTTTTCAAACAACAGTGGCCATAGCATCAGGGATGTCCCAGCCTATGTTTTCCAACGTGTTGTCCAGAGTGTTGTCTGCCCTTCTGAAACACATGCGGAGCTACATCGTTTTCCCTCAGGTGGAGGATTGCCTACAGTGAAAGGTGACTTCTATGCCCTTGGACATATCCTTAAGATCATAGGTGCCATTGATGGGACACATGTAGCTCTGGTCCCCCCCCCCCCCCCCACAGGAGTGAACAGGTGTACAGGAACCGGAAAAGTTATCATTCCATGAATGTACAGATGGTATGTTTGGCAGACCAGTACATCTCCCAGGTAACTGCTATGTTCCCTGGCTCAGTGCATGACGCCTACATCCTGCGGAATAGCAGCATCCCTTATGTGATGGGTTAACTCCAGAGGCACCGGGTGTGGCTATTAGGGGACTCTGGTTACCCCAACCTGTCATGGCTACTGACCCCAGTGAGGAATCCCAGGACCAGGGCAGAGGAACGCTACAATGAGGCCCATGGGCGGACTAGGAGGGTGATAGAACACACCTTCGGCCTCCTGAAGGCCAGGTTCAGGTGCCTCCATATGACAGGGGGTTCCCAATTCTACTCACCAGGGAAGGTGTGCCAGATCATCGTGGCCTGCTGTATGCTTCACAATTTGGCTTTGCGACGCCAGGTGCCTTTTCTGCAGGAGGATGGTCCAGATGACGGTGTTGTGGCAGCTGTGGAGCCTGTGGACAGTGATGAGGAGGAAGCAGAGGAAGAAGACATTGACATCAGGGACTCAGTTATCCAGTAATATTTCCAGTGACACACAGGTGAGAAAACATTCCTGCCTACTACAAGTACTTTCACACTTCTGCCTCTATCCTGTCTGTCGATTTCAACCAGTATATGGTAAATGAGTTGTACATTTCCATTACGGTTTCACAGGTGTGGTTTCCAACGTGTGTCATCTGCTGAGATTCCTCATGGACTTGAGATGTGTGACATAGGTATGTTGACATTACAATTGAGAACGCATTTTGTCAGGTTGTTTTGTGCTTCAAGGGTGTTTATTGCAGTGCTAAATATTGGAGGGGGGTTGTAAAATGGTGAGGGGTGATGGTGGAGGAATGTCCATGGCAGAGTCCAGTCTTTTAGTCTCACAGGTGCATTGCCCATATGGGCATAGGAAGTGGAGCTGGGGCAGTTCCAATATGAACAGGGTTACAAAGTGGGACAGTAGGATGACAATCAGGGTGGTCTTATTTCTTGGCGGGGGTCTTGCCATCATGCTCTGTCTTGTTCCTGGTTCTCAGGGACCGCTTGCGGGGTGGTTCTCCATCTGCAGGGGGTGGGGTGCTGGTGTGGTGGTCCTGTGGCGGTGCCTCCTGTCCACTAGCGCTGGCAGAGGTGGTGGGCAGTTCATCATCCTGGCTAGTGTCAGGGGCCCCTTGGAGTGCCACAGTGTCCCTCCTGGTGTTGAGTATCTCCTTCAGCACCCCTACGATGGTGCCCAGGGCGGTGCTGATGGTTCTGAGTTCCTCCCTGAAGCCCATATACTGTTCCTCCTGCAAGCACTGGGTCTCCTGAAACTTGGCCAGGACCGTCGCCATCGTCTCCTGGGAGTGGTGGTATGCTCCCATGATGGAGGAGAGGGCCTCGTGGAGAGTGGGTTCCCTAGGCCTGTCCGCCCCCTGTCTCACGGCAGCCCTCCCAGTTCCCCTGTGTTCCTGTGCCTCCGTCCCCTGGACCGTGTGCCCACTACCACTGCCCCCAGGTCCCTGTTGTTGTTGGGGTGGTGGGTTATCCTGGGTTCCCTGTAGTGGTGGACACACAGCTGATTGACGTGTCCTGGGGACGGAGGTATGGGCCCGCTGGGTGGGTGCTGTGCTGGTGTTACCAGAGGGTGGAAGGTCTGTGGTGGGCTGTGCCTGTGTGAGGGAACCGACTGTCCCGAGGCCCACAATGGTCCGGGCTGGTCATCTAGGCCCAGTTGGACAGAGCTGCTGTCATCACTGTGGGCCTCTTCTGTGGGTGGGGTGGAGATGTCTGGACCTCCTGTCTGGTGACATTGGATAGTGGTCCTGCAGGGGTGGAAAGGCATGATTATTGCATCTGTGTGTTTCATGGTGTGCAATGGGTGGGTGACCGTGTACCCCAGTACTGGCATTCCTGTGTGTGGGCTTGTGTGATGATGGTTGAGGGGGGTGTTATGGATATGTGCAGTGGGCATGCTTTAGTGATGGGTGTCCATGCTTTATTTTTGCATGCAGGGCTTGGTTTGGGATGGGTGGTTTGTGATATTGGTACATTTGTGAGGAGTTGGAGTGATAGGGGTGGGGGCGAGGGTGGGGGTCTGTGATAGCATGCAGGTAGGGTGGGGGATATGATAGTTAAGATTTGACTTACCAGAGTCCATTCCTCCACCGACTCCTGTGAGGCCATCAGGATGCATTATTGTCAAGACCTGCTCCTCCCATGTTGTTAGTTGTGGGGGAGGAAGTGGGGGTCCGCCGCAGTCCGCTGTACCGCGATGTTGTGTCTGGAGACCACGGAACGCACCTTCCCCCGTAGGTCGTTCCACCTCTTCCTGATGTCGTCCCGATTTCTTGGGTGCTGTCCCACTTCGTTGACCCTGTTGACTATTCTTCTCCATAGCTCCATCTTCCTAGCAATGGAGGTGTGCTGCACCTGTGAGCCAAATAGCTGTGGCTCTACCCGTACGATTTCGTCCACCATGACCCTGAGCTCCTCCTCCGAGAACCTGGGGTGTCTTTGCCGTGCCATGGGGTGGTGTAGGTGATGTGTGGGGTGGTGTATGTGGTGATAAGTGTGGTGATATGTAGTGGTGTGTGGTGTTTTGTGCGTGGATGTTATGTGAGTGATGGTGTTGTGTGCCTGTGGATGCTTGGTTGTAGATTGTAGTGTCTCTCTGGCCTTCTGTCACAATTGTGGTCGTAGGGGTTTGTGGGTGATGTGGGTGTGTGTTTTATATAGTATTGTGTGTGTGGGAGTGGTGTGTGTATGTGTATCAGGTGTGTGTCTTTCGAATTATCCAATGTGGTGGTGTTTTGGAGATGTGTGTGTATTTTTAGCGCGGCGGTGTGTACCGCCAATGGAATACCGCGGTTGAAAGACCGCCGCGTGGATTCGTGAGTCGTGATAGCATGGGCGTATTTCTATTGGCGTGACGGTAGAGTTTTTTTTTTCACCAGTTTATCACTGACCTTTGGTGTGGCGGACTTGTGTGGGTGTCGGATTTCGGGATGTGGGTCTAATAGCTGTGGCGGATTTCCGTGGGTGCGGCGGTGTGTTGGCGGTCTTCTGCACGGCGGTAAGCGGCTTTTACCGCCAATGTTGTAATGACCCCCTAAATTTCTTATTGTTTGTAATCCATATTAGGTCCCATACCCAGAGCCAGTAGACCACTGTTCAGTGAGTACACCAATCCTGCAAGTCTGGATGATGATAAGCTGGCTGGTCCATCTGGTCTGTCTGGGCAGACAGCTCTGGTAAGTCTCACTCTGTCCACATCTACACCTCCTACCCCAGCTGCAACAACACCCCAGGCTCAGGATACCTCCATGTCCTGTGTCCAAAGAAATATAGCACCCATGTTATTCCCCCCAGATCCAGTTTAGCCAGGATCTAGTGGGATGGAACATACTGCTTCAAGGGCACAGGGTTGTGGGCCAACAAAGTGAGGCCATTGAGTACACTGTCACCCAAACCGCAATCAACCAAGTCTTGGCAGCCCTACATCAGTCCCAAGATATGATGGGCCAGATCCTAACAGGGCTTCGGGACATTAAGCAGGTGCAGAGGGAGCATTTAGCCTCTATAAAAATAGTTGAATCCACCATGGTTGACTGTTTTGTTTGGGGTTTTCCATTTTTTTGTTTTTTAACATGTTTAAGTTTACTTCTATTTGTTTAATAAATTTAAAAAACACAAAGTCAATCACTGGTGTTTTATTTCTTGTGGTGTTTTCTTTCTTTATTTCTTCCTTCCATCATTATTTAAAAAAAGCTAACAATAAATAAAATTAATGTAAAAAAAGTTACAATCAGGCAATGTTTCTCCCAATTCCAAAAAGGAAAAGAATAACTAAACAAAAATCTGAATGTATTGATTACATACATCTGTAAGAAATAGTTTTTTAAAACAATTCTGAGAAAAAAATCACAACCAATGCAAAACCTAAATAGTCTGTGTCAGTTGTGATTTTACTGTTCAAAACCCTGAAACCATGTACAAATATATATAATCCTAATAAATAGATTCAATAGACAAACTATTATTGATTCATGTCATCAGCTGGACCCAGACCTCCTGCCTCACAATCTGCAATCCACATCAATAACACCAATAGTGAAATCATGGTACTACTACATTTTGTGGCCACAGGATCATTTCAATACAACAATCTTGTGTACTGTCACAACCAACTTCTATGGTATGCTGGTGTGGTGGTCCTGTGGCGGTGCCTCCTGTCCACTAGCGCTGGCAGAGGTTTCTTTCCACTATTATGAGCCACATCAATAGCTTCATACACGTAACACAAAATGAAGATTTAGCCAATCTGTAGGGAGAGAAGTAAGCCATGACTCTACTTAAACATGTGTTTAGAGCAATGTAAGCAGCACATATTGCCTTAGTGGCAACACACAGCAGAAAACAGGTCTATTGCAATCTCAAGAACATCAAATTCAATAACTTTGCAAGTTATGTTTGTACAATATATGTACATCCAAAGTGTGTGTCTTCCTCCGGATCAACCCATGATCCCTTTTTACAGCAGCAGCATATAACTGCAAATGTCACAACTTTGAAATGTCCAAATGAAGATGACATGGTGAAGAATCCTAAAAAAGAAAAACAAGAAGAATTTATTTATTTTACATGACAACATAGACTCAAATTATAAGTAGTTATAAGGATTCATTCACTTAGAACAATCAGAGATAATCAATTTAAATGAACACTAAGCATGGGACAAATTTTCAATTCCACCGGCAGATTTGGAGAAATTAAGTAATGTTGCGTTACACTTGTAACGCGAAATTATCAAAAAAACTCTGCTGCTCCGCTCCACCAGTGGAATTAATCATTCTATTCACTGTTCCTGCCTATTGTATTGAGCCACCACCTCGTCTTGATGTGGAACAGCCAGATTCCACTACATAACAGTTTCTAAGACCAGTAGTCTTGCCACATGGCCTGTACACTATCATGTATCATCTCCTTAGGCCCTCCACATTCTTCCCTCCTCCTCTGAACACCTCAACTGTTCTGCTACAGAGTGCAAAGGGCTGAAGCAGATCTCTGCTCCTTCCACCAGCCACCTCTGCTTTGTCCACAACAAAAGCACTGCTCCATACTGCCCAAGCTGTCAGAGAATATCCGCATTCCATGCATGTTTTCTCAATGAAGCATATATATAAACACTGCTATCTATCAGTGCATGTTTCTTGTTTTAAGTAGGTAATTTCTTTACAGTAAATTACAAATGTGTAACATGATGAGAAAAGAGCACGGTAGAGTAGTCCATGCATTTAAATAAAAAATGCATCATCAGATCTCTTTTGTTTCGATGGACAAAATGTCAGCTTCAAGAACTTCCAATAAACCATCACACCATCACAGCAGAGCATCAGACTATTGTGTGCTTTTCAAACCCTGCATAGAGATTTATATGAGTATACATGATATACTGTGGAGTGTGAAAGGGCAAGAGAAGGATGCACAAGAGATAGAAAAGGATAACTCACCAGATTTTGCTGGAACCCTTCATTTTTACAAGTCATGTGCATCATCTAGTGTTATGTAGCCGTTTTAGTTATAGCTCCATGCACGTTATTTTAACAAAACCAAGCATGCAGCTGTGCACTTTCACCTAAATGTATTTTATTCAGCTTTGTTTATTATTTTAACAATAGCCACATTTGTGGTCTTGTTTTATTTCTCTCTATCTAGCTGTTCTTTGCCTAGGCCAACACTGCATTCTTAAGCAAGACATTTTGTTCACTCTGTGCTTCTCTCAAGGTTTCAGTAAGATAGGTTGCCGGTAAACGTGGTTACGCTTTGCCTCTGGTATTCATAGAAACATACACATCCTCACGCAGGGACATTTTCTCAGAACATCAGCTGTTTTATTATAAAAAACACTTCCCTGTCCCATACACGTTAGAGGGAGATTCCAGCCAGATGACCACGACTGTATGCTGATTGCTGAACGCTTCGCTACAGTTGCTTATGGTGACTTCAGGCCTTTGCTCAGGTATAGGATGTGATGTCTTCCCAGGGGAACCTGAAGGGCAGAACTACATCTTAACATGCTGTGCTCTAATGTAGCCTAGGTAGGAATTGGTCTATTGACTCTAGTGACAATACGGTAGCATTATTTCTATGCTTTACTCTCCTTGTCACACTTTTAATCCTGTCAAGCTTTATCATCCTGGTTATTGCAGTATATGACTTATTATCTAAGATGCAGTTTCTTCATTAAAACCTTATTGAAACATATACTGCCTCTGCTTGTCCTTGTAGATGTCAGACTAATGTAACTGAGAGAAACGGATGAGATCTGAGTGACTACGATTTCCCTGAGTAGTCAAATGTGTCATGCGCTCGGTTGCCTAATCATCCCTGCTCTTGGGTGGAGATGAGGCACTGCTAGTTAGCCGGAACAAAAAACCTGGATTGGGGCGACAGGTGTCACCTGTAGTGGGTTAGACTCAGTCCCCCACACCGCAGGCAATTCTGCCGCTCAAATCCAGTAGTCTCATTAAAATAATGAGCGCCTACGCGACACTAGTAGATGGTTTTCCACAGTACCGTGGGAGTCATGATGTACATGTCAGACCTGCACTCTTCCTGAAGGACCTGCTGATCCTTATTCAGATGTGGATAGGATGCAGGAAACAAATATTTGTAAAAGACATGAAAAGTTTTTTTCTATTAAAACATGTTAAAATGCATCCTGTATGGTAGAGCTGGGAAAGTACTTAATTAGTATATGGTCAATATAGGGGTCAGGCAAAACCCTGTTGAATCTCATGGAGTTTTCATCTGACTCCACAGAATTCTGTGTAGTAGAACTCCATGAATTCCGCCCACCCCTGATGAACACAGTAGTCAATGTGTCAAAACTTTTAACAACAAACATCTTTAACCTGGAATTTACTGAACTAACCATTCCTAAATTATCACAAACACAGACTGACATGCTCATTATGTCTCAAGCTGATTTTACATTTAATATAACTATATATAAACTTACACTCATGTGAAGAAGTTGTCAATAACATCTTGACATACGTCAATTCTTTCCTCTTTACCACTATCATCTTCATTTGGCATTTCAGCATTCTCATCCGGTGGTTCTTCATGGTCTCTATCCTCTGCAATGTATGGGATGTTCCGTTGCAGGGCTATATTGTGCAAAATGCAGCAGGTTATGGTGATTTGGCACACCTTATCTGGTGAGTAAAGCAAGGCTCCACCAGTCTTATCCAGACAGCAAAATCCAACCTTCAGGAGCCTGAAAGACTGCCCCACTTGCCTCTGTGTTCTTCCATGGGCATCGCAGAAGTGGACTTTCCCTGGCATTGTTGGATTACTCAGCAGTGCTAACAACCATGGTTGGTTAGGATAAGCTGAGTCTCCTATATAAATGTAAAAAAAATATTGAGCAAACATATTTAATCCCATTGTACTTTCCTTAACTATAAATAAAGTAAATGATCCTATTGTCATATTGTACTTCCCAACAAGCCAGTCCCTCCCAGGTCCAAGTTGTGACATTTGCAGGGATATGCTGCTGTTCCATAGTACAAAGGAATCATGTGTGACCCTGGGAAATGGGCACACACGCTTGGGATGTACAAATCAAATCTGTCCCAATCCTACACACACTTGCTCATACATCAACAAAAACTGTTCTCTCACTGACACAAAGAAGCCCTTCCATACTGCCCTTAGTCATCATATGTGGTTCAAACCATAGTATCTGGCTCTGAAAACATTAGGCATTTAGCCAATGAAGTGGTGTTTAGGGGTGTGTGCTAACAATGTGAAAGTTGTTTAGCCTTCAGTAGCTCACAATGATTTGTACTGATCAGAAGTAGCTCTCGCTACAAGAAATGTTTCAGACCCCTGACCTAGATGATGTTTGTGCCCTGGATTTGTAAAATGAGGACATTAAAAGTGATGAGGGTACTTCACAGTTCACTACAAATGAGTATTTCCTAGGAAAAATAACATTTTGGTAAATAATCTGTACTAACTTTTAATAAATGCGTGTTCGAAATTTTACAAAATTGTGTCACAGCAATATAATCAAAACCTCACATAATATATTTTTTATCCTTACTGAAGAAGGCGACATGGAAGGCTATCGCCAAGAAGGTGCAGGCCTTGGGGGTCTACAAGTGGCACATCATACATTGCCGAAAAGGATGGGAGGACCTACGACACTGGACATGCAAGTCATCAGAAGTCTAGCCTAGGCAGTCCTCCCAAGAAATCTTCTCCACCCGGAAGGCTGAAGATACTTGCACTAAACCACTTGCCACCAAGCTAAAATCTACTCCGAGGGAGCTGAAACAAGAGGAGCAGCAGCCCGATTCCTCTCTAGCACCTGTTACATCAACCACAAGCAAGGAGAGAAAATCGGCTGACAGTCGTCAACTAGCAAGTGCTAGTATGGAACCTATGGAGAATCATCCTCAGCTACAGTTCATCAATAAGACCGGGAACCCTGAGCCTCCCACAACCCGGATCCTTTCGAAAAGAGAACGAAAGCGGGCAAGGAAGGGAAGGAAGTCTGCACAATTACATCATCCAACTGCCATAAAAAGCACTAATACCAGCCTAAAGGAATCACCAAAGGCCCATGCAACGTCAAATTGAGGGTATGATAAAGACATTACTGCCCACATAAGTACAAGCTCCAATACAATAGAAGATGTGATAACAATCCCCGGCTCAGCAGACAACACCCAGTCAATAATGTCCCCCCAGAGGCCACCGGCAGCAATTGGCTCAACAACGAACTTAAGACCAAGCTCCACAAGGAGCACCCAGAGTATAAAACCAAAAGCCATCACGCCTGCGCTGCACCCCCAACTAACATGGGCCACTGTGGGCAGCAAGGGACCCAAGCCCATTACTGGTCAGTGGGAAGACGGTTATAGGGAACAAAACCTGCATATAGAGCAACACCAGCCACTTATATCAGATACGAATGCCCAGGAGTTCACTCACCAGTTATTGTGGATCCCAGAATACACCTCCAGGTCCCCCACAGATATTCTCAATCGCTCTTCTATTCTAAGAATCATAAAAGCCCTACTGGATCTTCAGTCTGTAGCCTCAGAGGATCTTGCAGCAATAAAATTCATCCAAGCAAGAGGCAACCAACAAACGGACCCAACACTCACCATCTTTTCTTCGCCAGATATCCCAAAGCGGATCATGAAAAGAAAGGACCTATTGAAAGCCTCGGGCATTGAGGTGACCATCTACAAAGAAGAGCGCTATCCAACTCCGCTGCTAGACTCACAATCCCTGGGAAATCCCAAAGGTACATGGTCAGTTTTGAAAGGAGTACATCAAGCCAGCAGGCCCATTAAAGAAAAGTCCAGTGAGAAATGCCCACTTAAGCACCCGCTGTCAGTCCAAATATGGAGAGAAGAAGGGAAGGAAAGAGTGGTTTTGGGTCAACAAATATATGCGGAAAGGGAATGGGCAGCGACGAATTTACCACCAAGACTGATGGGCAAGAATTGAATAGGTAAGGATCAACCCACATACGGCATATTATCCATTTGCTCTTGGAACGTCGGTGGCCTACGGGCAAAACTGGAGAATCCTGCAGTAATTAATTTTTTCAGTACCTTCGACATTTTACTCCTACAGGAATCCTGGGCAATGGAATCAATACCGATAATCGGATTCTTGGAATATCTTAGCTCAGCAAGAAAAACCAATAGGCCCGGAAGGCCGAAGGGAGGCCTAACCACCTACATTAGTACGAGCCTTTTGGTAAAAATCTCTGAGCATAAGGAGGAAGACCAAACCTTTCAATTACTCCGGCTGGACAGTTGGGGGAAAACTACACAGGAACCATTGATTCTGGTTAACATATACATCAATCCAAAAAATATAAAAATTGAAGCAAACAAATTGCTAATGCAACTGTTAAGGATAAAAAGCACAGTAAAATCGGCATTCTGGCTAATGTCGGGCGATTTCAACCTTGGCTTGTTCCACAACCCCAGTGAGGACCACATTCAAACAGTGGCAAGAATGCCCAGCCAAACCATCCCAAACAAATGCAGGAAAGATAAAATAGGGGAGAGTTTTATACGCACCTGTGAATCAGTAGGCCTCTTCGTGCTAAACGGACGGAAGTGTCCCGATATTGCACCAGCATGGACAAGATTCTCCGGGAAATCGGTCTCCTATCTAGATTACACCCTGGTGTCCCCTGCTCTGTATACGTTAGTAAACACCTTTACCATCATGGACCGCACGGAAAGTGATCATAAGCCACAGGTATTCGGGATCTGTGCATCACCACAAAATCCGGAGAAAGCGGTAGTCCTAACCGGGACATTGGGCACCGAAAACCTAAAGCGACTCAAATGCTCCTCTGACACCATTGAAAGCCAGGCAGATGAGGCCCTACAAAAGCTAGAGTCAAGTGGGGCAAAGCTGACAACAGTATGGGAGTCTTTTGCCACCGACCTCGTAAAAAAAGATTCCTTAAAAAACACAAGAAAGGGAGCACCATTGAAACACCTCCAAAGTTCACTCTTACCGCTGTCAGTGCGTAAAAGGAAAGCAGCGGTAGGTAAACTGTTAAGGTCACTGCGTAAAAGTCCAGATAACGGATCAATATTGACCGCGTTGAGAGAGCAAAGGAAATGGTACAAAAGGGATCTATGGACCTTTAAAAAAGGCCAACAGGAGGCCCTGTGGGCCAAACTACATTTCGCGATCAAAACCTCCGACTCCAAAAGATTTTGGAAAATCATCAACACAATAGACAATGGTGCAAAAGCAGGCAATAATGCAAATATAGCAGAGGAAGTATGGGTATCCCATTTAAAGTCCCATCTAAAAGAACTGCCCATCGAAGAAGGCCCTCAAATGCAGGGGCATAAGATTGGCTGGGAATCCAATATCCCTGATCCTTTAAAATTCACGGCACCAGAACTGTTAAAAATCATTGGAAAGTCACGAATGGACTGCGCCCCCGGCCCTAATGGCTTACCCCAAGCATTATTCAAACAAGAAACGGAAAGGTGGGCCAATTTCCTGGCTGCAGTGTTCATCGAGGTGCTCACAACAGGCAACGTCCCGGCATCTTGGAAAGGCTCATAATCCACCCCATATATAAGGGTGGGAGAGCGCTCTCCCCAAGTAACTACAGACTAATCAGCCTTTTAGACGTTGACCTCAAGTACTTTTCCTGCTGTGTGCTAACTCACCTGGAAGCCTGGATCACAGATAACAACATTTTACCCCTTAACCAAACCGGCTTCACTAAGCACCAAGGAACATTAACAAACCTTATGGGGCTAGGTCTGATCATAAATAGAGCGAAAGCAAAAGGGACTCCAACCTATTTATGTTTTGTGGACTTTAAAGCTGCTTTTGACTGTGTCTCCCTTTGTAAATTGTGGGCTAAATTACTACTGTGGGGGCTGCCACATTCTATTTTAAACGCCATCAAAATGATATACTCTGATACTTGGGTGAAGGTGAAATTGGGGGAAGGCTCTCACCTATCCAGTGCAGTCAAAACAACAGTGGGTGTGAAGCAAGGCTGTGTATTGGCCCCAACACTGTTCAATCTGTACATAGCAGATCTCCCCACTAAGTTAAATGGTCATTCCTCCCACTCTCCCTCACTGGGCGGTCAACAAATTTCCAATCTGCTATATGCAGACGACCTACTACTAATCAGCAATTCCAGAATAGGCATGCAGAAATTGTTAAAGGCATTAGAAGAATACTCAGGATCTAATGATTTAGAAATCAATCATAAATAGTCTAAAATGATTATCTTAAACCGCAGGCCAACCAGCCGAAGTAAATGGCATATGAATGGGAAAACCCTACAGGAAGTAACATCATATAGATACCTAGGATTTGTGGTGGACGCCAGAGGTAATTACTCGCCTCAAAAAGAAGCAATAAAAAGTAAGACGCAGGCCCTCAATTACGCCTTTTGTAAGCTAGTCAATTCAACCTGTGGTCAGGCTCTGAACTCATTAACAGCCGTAATGAGAGCGAAACTACTTCCAACTATCACCTATGGGACCGAAATAATGAGGGGGATGGAATTAGGTCTAATAGATAATCTTCTGATAAAGACCTATAAACGTGTTTTTCGGCTCCCAGGGCGGGCCTTGCCAGCCCAGGTCAGACTGGAATTCATGCTGGTCAAACAGTCATTAGCCCGACCCGTGGCATACATTAAATGCTGCTACAAACTGAGTCGTCCATTAAAAGGGTCCTTAGCCTATCTAGTCTGGCAGGAAATTATCCTAGAAAGAGGGAGCAGCAACTACATAAGGCATCTAGAAAAAAGTAAGAGACTTTTGAACTTAGACGAGGTATGGGATCGGTCTCTACCCATAACTGTATTCAATAAAGCCGTGAATAAAGCAAGCAAACTACAGAGCTGGCTAGAAGATAGGGACTTACTGACCAAAAGGGAGCATAGTTGGTTGATCCTTAACTCCTACAAAATGTTTAAAGAATCACTACTTATGGCTGGCTCCTACTCACGGAAAATAAAGCATTCCTTTCTCAGACTTAGGCTGGGTGAAGTCCCAACACTAGACCTCTTGCCAAAATGGAAGAAGGAGCGGCAAGTAGGCCCCCAGGAGTGCCGTCTCTGTCATCTAGCAGAAGAAAACTTGGTGCATGTGGTCTGCATGTGTCCAGCGTTGGCGGTTGAAAGGAGACTCTTGCTGAAAAAAAAACTAAACAGCTTAAGAATTAGATCCTGCAGACAAGCATTAATTGCAGCTTTTAACCCCCGAAACACAATATTGAACATTAGGCTGGTTCAATTTTGGGAAATTTTCTCTCTCAAAATCACAGCCTCTCGAAATAACCAAGCCATAGGGAGGGTAGAAACGATAGCAAAATCCCTATAGCCCACTTGGAATATATAAAAGAAAGGAAGGCTTCGAGGTAGTTGATTTGGGTTGCTGAGCAGGTTGGTAATAAAGTCTGGTACTAACAATTAGACTTAAGTAGGGGCAAACATAATCAACAGAAGATCTCTTCCCAATTTGTCCAATATTTTTTAAAAAAATGTCTCATTGGTCTATTTCTATTCTCTTCTACATTTCAATGTGGAAGAAAATGTTCATATATAATTTCATTTAAACACAGGACCTTTTAAAGCTATATTTGCCTTATCTATACTAAGTTTGCTTTGTTGCCCTATCAATATCAATGTCATATAGCATTGGTAAGTTCTTTTTAAAGAAAGAAAACAAAAAAAAAATTTTTTTTTACGTGGAATGCAATTCTATATATATATATATATTTTTCATTAAGATCTGTAAATGCCTTATTGCACTAATATTGTTCTGTTAAACTTTTATACGGAAAGAAAAGTTTTATGGTTTTAATTAACTAATAAACTTATGTGTTATTCAATTAAAAAAATTCAGTCCTCCCAACGTGGAAAGCTCATTCGCAGCACACTGAGCAGTCCCCCTACCGAGCAGCATACATGTGGTGGCCTATCCAGATCTCGATGGGCAGTTGAGAGCCCAACAACAGCATCAAAGGGGTCTGTCTATGTTATGAGGGACAGTTTTCCCAAACAGGCTCAAATTAATTATTTTGTCATGTGGTGCTCCATCACAAATGTAAGGAGGTAATGTTGGCCCTATTACAGGTGACATGGCATAGAATGCACTGATGATACAGTGGATGTTTCTGACTTCATATTGGTAGATTGGTAAAATGACCAAACAATATTAAGCATCTGGTCCAGAATGACTAGGAACATGAGTACAATGGCAACATTTCTTAGCAAAAAAATTGATAACATTTTTTTCACTGCAAGATTCAAGTCAGTTCATGTTGACAGTAGCAGACTGGGATGAAGCCTTACTCCTTCTCACAAATGTGCATATAAGCCAGTGTGTTTCAACAAACATGAATGTAGTATCAAACGTTTTTAGTTGAAACAGACAGGAAAGTGAACAGATTGGAGACAGAGGGGGTCATTCTGACCCTGGCGGCCGGTGGCCGCCAGGGTCACCGACCACGGGAGCACCGCCAACAGGCTGGCGGTGCTCCCACGAGCATTCTGACCGCAGCGGTTCAGACGCGGTCAGAAGCGGAAAGTCGGCGGGCTCCCGCCGACTTTCCGCTGCTCGGGGGAATCCTCCATGGGGATTCTGACACCCCCTACCGCCATCCTGTTCATGGCGGGAAACCCGCCATGAACAGGATGGCGGTAGGGGGTGCCGCGGGGCCCCCGTAAGAGGGCCCCGCAAAGTATTTCAGTGTCTGCTTTGCAGACACTGAAATACGCGACGGGTGCAACTGCACCCGTCGCACCCCTGCAACTACGCCGGCTCAATTCTGAGCCGGCGTCCTCGTTGCAGGGGCATTTCCTCTGGGCCGGCGGGCGCTCTTTTGGAGAGCGCCCGCCGGCCCAGAGGAAATGTCTGAATGGCCGCCGCGGTCTTCTGACCGCGGTGCGGTCATTTGGCGGCGGTACCTTGGCGGACGGCCTCCGCCGTCCTCCAAGGTCAGAATCAGGGCCAGAGTTATATGTATCTCAAACAACATTTTTGTGTCCTTTGTTATATCAAGATGAAGAATCAATGTGTAAGCACGGGAGTTATTGAAAGGACAGTTGCAGATGGACAATGTACATATTACAAAGTTTTTTCACTCGATATGTATTTTTGTGACATGAGTTCACTATTCAAAACAATCAATCTGTAGCATTCAGAGGTGTTAAACAATTCCTTGAGAAATTTTAAGTACTTAAGTGAAATGATATAAAATTAAATGGGATTAATGATGGTAATTTCCTAAACTGTGAACAAATGGGTCCTAATATATTCCCTACATTCATGGGATAATGGTAAAGTATATCTACGTTTTATGACCTTTATGCAGTTGAAAAATTGTTGTTAAGAAATGTTTTGTTAGGTAACCTTGTGCCCATTTTGATTTGCACAGATGTCATCAAAATGATGTATGTGTCTTTTCAGCATCTGCAGCAGCAGGTGAAGGAGACATTGCCCATGAAGGCAGGGAGAAGCTAACCACTGTGTGTCAGATGAAGAAACATCAGACACAGACAAACACAGTGGCTTAGAGGGTGAGGGGACTGGCATGGAGGCCACCAGCTCTACATCTTCTTCGGAGGTCTCCACAGAAGACCAGTCCCTAGTGGTGGCAGACACGAGAGGACTTGTTGCATTTGCATCCATGTCCGCCACCCAGATTCCCATCTCTTCCTTCCCTCTTGCTCCCCCCCAGTTGGCAAAACCCACCCCTCTAAAAGGGCTGGGTCTCCTCTGCCACATGCACAGCCCCCTCCTGCCCCAGACAGCGATTGTGAATGGCATCCAGGGGCTTAGTTGCCAAATGCAACAGATGGTTGCATTCCTGGATACTAGATTCATAGTTCAATCTCAGGCATGCAAAGATCATTTGCGAAGATAGCCTCTGCACTGACTGCAGGCCCCCAGCTGGCCCAACCTTGTGCCTCTACTCCTGTCCCTTCCTCATCCCAAATCACACCTACCACCCCATTCTAAAGCACACTCACTTCATTGCATGCACCCACTCAAAACAGGAAAAAGTCACATACCCACACATAAACATAAACACATCAAAAACACGCACATACACTAATCCAAAATACACCCACTACTGACACTACACTCACAGGCACCACAACAACCACCACCACAACTACCACACCCACAACCACCTCAACACCCACCACTACAGACACAACCACCACACTCACAACCACAACACCCACCATCAGAAGACACATGCACCACCACCATACCACCATACCACCACACCACCAACATCCACCTCTACATCACACTCATCCATACGCACCCAGTCACACACACCTACATGCTGAACAACACCCACCAGATGCACACACTCACAATCACCTAAATACAGTACACCTACAAAACCACACACATCCAAACCAACACCAGACACACATGCATCTACAACACATTCAGACACACTCACCACAAGCATATCAACCGCCTCAACAGAAATCTCATCTAAACATACACACTCACAGGAAAGCGCACACACCCCAACATCCAACAGACACAAATGCACACACTCACCTGAACACCACACACCTTCCAAGACACACACACCCAAACATGAACCACATACGCCAGGCCCCCAAGTACCTGCACAACAGACAGACACATACACAACACCAACTCCAGCTTCCTCTACCTCCCTAACCCCATCCTCTCCCACCCCTTATGCTCCTTCACATCTACCCACCTTTACTGATTATCTGTCCTTGACCCAAAAGAAATCCAAACCCACCCCAGGTTCATTGAGGTGCCTGCTTTGCCCACTAGAAGCCCCTTGCTGAGGAGGTTGTCCAGTGGCAGTGAAATTAAGAAGCAAGTTCTTGGGCAAAAAACCCAAATATTGATGCACTGCATCATGGTTATTGGAAATTTAAGTTTTGTTTAATTTCATGCATTTTGAGAGGCATATCTCATTAGAGATTTTTTTTTATTTTCACAACGTTTGCACTGCCATCATTTAGTGAATAAAAGTAGATGATTGAAGTCAATGTTACCAATGAAAATGTGAGTAACATAAACTTAATTTCTTTTATGACAGTGAGAAAAAACAGGTTTCATTTTTGACATATTTGTATAGTGCATACATTAGTGATGAACATTTGTAATGGAAATGTTCAATTTGGTGCAAGCATTCATCAAATTCATGTTCATACTTTTGTAACATTTGAATACAGGTGTGTTTATTTACAAGTGATAAGTGATAATGAACACATATGCATTACACATGAAAACCAACAACCTTTGAGTTAAATGAAATATAATGATATAAAAAAAGTAACATTAATACATCTATGACATTTTTAAAGTTTAGAGGTGATATTGGATGTGCATTTCATGTAAACCCACTTGTTGCTTTGTGTGGTGCAATTACTACATTATATTGAATTTGCGAAGTTACAATTATGTGTACTGTTTATGAATCTGATATGGTAGTTTAGGGAATGATTAAACACATCTGTATGGACACATTTCGAATTAGGGATTAATGTGTTTTTTTGTGTACGTGTCTGTTAGCATGAAAGCAGTTAGTACCAAATTGGTAAATGTAAGTAATATATATATAGAGCAGTATTTCTTTAAGTTTCTTAAACTACCACGTTACACACATATGCATTTCACATCATAGTACTATTGCTTGTAAGTATTTTTAAACATGCACAAGTCCAGAGCTAAGGTACACTGAAATTTCTCATGGTAACAGGTAAAACAGTCACTTACCATCAGTCCTGGTGACAACGGGGTTGACTTGCATCATGACCTAGTATCCACAGCAAGGGCAGGACTTGTGTTATCATGTCCATGGTGGCAAGAGAAGTGAAAAAAAGCAAAAGTTAAATTTAGAGCTTATATCCCTTTTATGTGTGAAGTTTTAGCTGACACAGTTACGTCGGTTGGAAGGCACATTGTGGCTGACCCGGTGGTAAAACTGACTGTTGTCCCACCACCAGCTGCGTTTGCCTATGGTGCCGTCGATGTGGGTGTAAATTTTGGCGGTGAAAGTGGTTCGCTGATGAACTATTGTCTATGGGCTCCCAGCATCTACATAGAGCAGGCAGACCGCCTAGTTGGCTGACGGATTATCCAACAGAAAACTGACAGCGGACTGATTCCACCAAGATCTAAATCAGGCCCTAAATCACTTGTTCCAAAATTATGTTATGTTCTTTGGACTTTGGGCATATAATCTAGATTTGCATGTACCCTTTGCATGCCACTAAATAAGTTGTCTATTAATTTTTTTAATACACTTACCACTGATGCTAGCTCAAACGGCATGTATATTTATTTAAAAGCCCCAAAATGTGTGATGAAAATAGTTGATTCTTGAGACTTAGGCATAAGTGATAGTTGATAATATGCTGAGCATTGGTCAATAGAAGGAAAAAATGTTGTTCCTACCACTCCCAAATTTGCCAACAAATCTTGTATCCTGGGCATAGAATGGCAATTCAAAACATGTTTTTCTTTACACTATGAAGTTCGGCACAAAATCTAAGTTCCCTGACCATTTTTGGGCTACAACAACAGGGGATATGCACTGAGATGAATCACACACTTTAATAATGTCTTCAGAGCACAATTTGTACAATAAGGTATTCTTTTCACTTCTCACTTTAAGTGGCACGGGTTACAATGTAAGCACTATAGGTACATCTTGTCGTTTAAGCCTGATATGGTGCTCAAAATACCGACATAGCTCTGAAAAACCTCCTGACATTTCTGAAAAATGTCTTTACCACCTGACTTTCATAAGTATCCTTTACAAAAATGGGCATACACCAAGAACTACTGGACTATCAGAACCTTGTTTTAAAAGCCAACCCATTTTTGCCAATTTCTGCCATCCAAAAAAATATCCCTTCCTTTGACTGTCACTTAGACCATAGTTGTTTCACTCCTACCTAGGCATTGTGATGAACCAACCAAGACAAGATTGTTTTCCCAAAATTCCTTAGGATTAATATCTGCAACTATTAGGGTTACACAATCTTTCAAATGCTCAAAGAAGGTCTGATAAAATTGCAGTAGGGGACTGTGAGTTTACCATCGGAGGTTAACATCCTTTACATGTACATCACCATCACATTACCATCACACAGGGGTCCTTCAACTACATGCATGCCTGATAAAAATTATCTTCCACTCAAAACTAAATTAATACATTACTTCTTGTTGATTATAATTGCCCCCTTACCATTTCTGCCTACTAGTTTGAAATGTCCGAACTTTTTTCAAACATTACATCATTTACCTTGTGCTGGACAATGAGGATGATTGCCCCATGAGTTTTGAACCCTAATCAAAACAATTTCCAGAGATTGTACTTATAGTACCTTTACCACATCTATGTTGTGTATTAACAACACACACAGGTTCAGTAACTTGAACCAGGTCTGCAGAAGGTGTTGAATTTAAAGATTTTTCACATGCCAATGCCATGCTAGAAATTAGTGTGTTCAATCTACTTTGCAATATCAATAACTTTAACAAGCAATGGATTTCTACAACTTAAAAGTCTTTCTTGTATTTTTTTGAGCAACAATAAAAACAAAATCTATGTACTCTTATGCTGCGTTTATCAGAGTATTGTTTGCGCAAATGTGTCTGTTCTCCCTGCTAAATATCCCATACAACAAAGCTTTTGTTCCCCTTTTGCAACATTGTACTATCTAATTATCGTTGTATTAAAATAGCAAGTGGGCTCTATTTGTCTCTTGAATTTCCAATGCTAAATTTACCTAAATCCTTATGAATAAATAAAAACGATTGATGCCTTTCAGTACCTGCTGACTACAAAGGAAATACAATGTCATATCTCATAATAGCGCCTCCACTTTGAGAACCCCAACTCTACAAGTAATGGCACAACTTTACACCTGATGAATTCGTATGCCCTGGGCATTAGTTATTTAGGGCCAGATGTAGGAAATCCATGAATTGCGACTCGCAAATTGCGAGTCAGTGAGACTCGCAATTTGCGAGTCGCAATTCAGGATGCAGTACGGTGTCTCAGAAACCGTCTGCAACTCGATATGGATTCGCAAAGACCCACCTCATCAATATTCATGAGGTGGGTCGCATTTTGCGACCCCATAGCGAGTCCCTGCACTCACAGGGATGGTGGCCTGCTGTAGTCAGCAGACCTCCATGTCTGTGACTGCTTTATAAATAAAGCAGTGTTTTTTTTCATTTTGCAGCCCGTTTTCCTTAAAGGAAAACGAGTTGCAAAATGAAAAGTAAACCGAAACCATTTGGTTTCGTTTTTTTCAGAGTAGGCAGTGGTCCATAGGACCACTGCCTGCTCTAAAAAATATTTTTTTTGACATTCACAAAGGGGAAGGGGTCCCATGGGGACCCCTTCCCTTTTGCGAATGAGTTACCACCAGTGTGACACTGGTGGTAACTGCGAGTTGGTTTGCGACCGCATTCGCGGTCTCAAAGCAACTCTGAATTGCGATGCGAGTGGCAAAAAAAAGGAAGGGAACACCCCTTCCTATTTGCGAGTCGCATTCCCAAATTGCGAGTCGTTACCGACTCGCAATTTGGGAATGAGCATCGCGTTTGGCAGTTTGCATGCCGCAAACTGTGACTTTTGCAGTTTGCGACATGCAAACGGCTTACTACATCTGGCCCTTAGTTAGGTGCAGCGTTTGTTCAGACCTTGTCTTGTATCTCTGTATGTGCCAGGGCGCTGGTCTTTTCAAGATCCAGCTATCATACTATCTATGCCACAACTGCAAAGAAAGAGATCCTGAAATACAAAGACTTTAAAAGCAAGCTGCAACACTCTAGCTAAACTTGCAAATTTTAGATCACATCACAAAAGTGCTCTAGGAACTTCCCTCGCTGCCAGTGACAAAAAACAAAATTCAAATGACTTTGTACTTCCTTAAATACTGTGATGGCCACAGACACAAATAATCATAGACCTTGTTTCCCAGCTTTGCACCCAACTGCATCTTGAGATCCAGTATGTGAAAGCTGAGTAAACAAGACAGATGTAAAAGAGAGTCTTGAGGGAGATCTATCTGAATTCTAGTTGTTCGAATCACACTCTTTCTGTCCCAAACTCAGACATAAACAAAAGCAAACGACTTTTGGTTGGTAGTCCTGTGAAGGATTACGTGAGAACGAAGGTACTAATTCAGGATCATATCCCAGATACCATATCTAGAGGACATATTAAGCAGAGTTAATTAATTTCCCCACTAGGGAAAGTAAAGGTGTATGTAACGAAGACATATTGCATAGGCTGTCTTAGTTCTCCCCTTTTAATGTGTCATGAACTTTGTGTATTGTCATTATATGTATTAACTTCAAATCTCGAATAATATGGATGTATGATTTAATCAGATTTGAAATATGTATAATTAATATATATATATATATATATATATATATATATATATATATATATATATATATACACACACACACTTGCCTCTAACAATAAATCAGAGGGTCAGCACTCCAGAGCGTGTATTCTTAATGATTTATTGTGCAAGCACAACAGGAACGCGTTTCGGCATCATAACTGCCTTCATCAGCCGATCCTGTTGTGCTTGCACAATAAATCATTAAGAATACACGCTCTGGAGTGCTGACCCTCTCTCTGATTCATTGTTAGAGGCAAGTGTGTATTGTAGAAAGGGGTGGCGCGCGTTCAATTTCAGCACCACCGGCCATTTGGTGCGGAGCGACCACGCCAAAATCAGTGTTTATATATGTATGTATGTATATATATATATATATATATATGTATATATATTTGTTTTTTTTCTAGTACCTTTACATTCAAGGGTGTTTATTTGATTAAGAGTTTGCCATATGGATGAGGAGTTGAGGAGTGTTGAGTGAATGAAACATCCGAGATTCACCGAGTGTGCTGAGGGAAATCTACTGATTCTTTTGGTTTTGATATTCACATCCCCTTAATTTTGACTGCTTGCAAACTCAGACATTTCCAGATTCTGGCAAATTAAATTAGTGTGACTCCATGGCCCTAAGTAGCAGAGCTAAAAAACGAACGTAGATCCGGAGACCACAACCCTCCATTCTCGGTTTTTCAGCCACCTGGGAAAAATAGGCGATTGCAGGAGCCTCACCTCATTGTCTCAGCACTATGAATTGTCCTTTCGTCACTAGTGAGTGCTTTACAAAACAATTAAATAAATAAGTAAACATTACAAGGAAGCTCTTTTGTTATCTTTAAGATTTTCAGAGATTATTGACAGGGCATCTCTTTTCATCTCTGAATGAATGATCAAGGTACATATGGTGAAGGAACTACTAATTTCAAGGTCACGATGAGGATGGGAGTTGCTTCAGGCCTGACTTTGTTTTACTACTCTACTGAAACCATTTGGTTGTGTGTTGCACCTGTGTAATTGATTGTTTTTTGCATGACAGGTCCTAGGTCTTATTCAGACTTAAAGGTATTTTTTGGTATAGATCTTCATTGATGCTATACCTTTCACAAATCAAAACATCAATTTCGAACTACACAAGAGCTATTTGCCAAACCTATCTGGGATATAATCCACTCCTTTAATGAATAAAATGAAATACATCTCCCATCAGGAGTTCTGGAGTGATTGAAGAGACAGTGGCCCTTTTAATACCTCCCATCAGCAGTTATGAAAGCATACACTTCTATTGTCTGCATCCTTGAAGACAAACGTGGGAGCTGTTTCTGATTTTAACTCTACATTGAATGCACTCCAATCTTTCTAAATGATAACCTTTACCATTGACATACATTACTCAGAATGAATAAGACTCTTCTTGTCAGTATTCTAATGTACTCATGAATTCATTTAGTCCTACCTGCAGCCTCATTTGTCAGCATCTGGTACTGGGGATATATGTCTGGTAATTTTACTTAATTCGGGGTCATCATGTTGCATCTCTAATCCTGTGACTAATGGGTCACTTCTCACCTCACAACACCATATAAACATAAACGCTGGTTTTCCCAGATTTGGTAAATAAGTCGGGAGCCCAGGAATGCTCTCATGACCATGATTTCATTGGGTCGCCCAAGATTTCTACTTACAAGAGAAAAACTGGCTCTATCTTTGAAGCTAAGAAAAACAAGAAACAGCAACAATGAACAACCGGAAACGGCTATTTCTGGACAGGGTGAAGAGCATTATGGGCCTGATTCTAAGCTTGGCGGGCGGCGGGAGCCGCCCGCCAAGCGGGAACCGCCAGAAGACCGTACCGCGGTCAAAAGACCGTACCGCGGTCAAAAGACCGCGGCGGTCATTCTGGGTTTCCCACTGGGCTGGCGGGCGACCGCCAAAAGGCCGCCCGCCAGCCCATTGGGAAACACCCTTCCACGAGGAAACCGGCTCCGAATGGAGCCGGCGGAGTGGAAGGGGTGCGACGGGTGCAGTTGCACCCATCGCGAATTTCAGTGTCTGCTATGCAGACACTGAAATTCAAAGTGGGGCCCTCTTACGGGGGCCCCTGCAGTGCCCATGCCATTGGCATGGGCACTGCAGGGGCCCCCAGGGGCCCCACGACACCCCTCACCGCCATCCTGTTCCTGGCGGTTGAAACCGCCAGGAACAGGATGGCGGTGAGGGGGTCAGAATCCCCCATGGCGGCGCAGCTTGCTGCGCCGCCATGGGGGATTCCTCAGGGCAGCGGAAAACCGGCGGGACACCGCCGGTTTTCCCTTTCTGACCGCGGCCATACCGCCGCGGTCAGAATGCCCTTAGGAGCACCGCCAGCCTGTTGGCGGTGCTCCCGCGGTCCCCTACCCTGGCGGTCTCGGACCGCCAGGGTAGGAATGACCCCCTATGTCTTTTCCCCTGTTCCCATGGTACAAAGCTGTATGCAGAGCTTGCAGCCCACTTCTGCTAGATGCTGCTTTTGTTCTATACATGATTATTTGCGTTTTTGTATAAAACACAGATCTGGCACAAAGACTTTAGAGTACTTTACAAGAGAACAGGAAGCAAGTTCTAGTTAACAAACATGATAAAACAATCTATTACCACCAGTTAAAAAGGAACAACCAGTTCATACCAACAAGGACATTACAGGACAAAAACATGATAAAAAGCAGATGGTTAACCATCATAGTAAATCAGCAGCAAATAGCCAAGACAGCTGAACTGGTGTATGCATCTGTGTATTTGCGTGTGTGCCCATCAGACCATGCAGAGATGTCAGTGTAGATGTCATCAGTAGGTTTACAATGGTTCTCCTCTCACGTGTCCCATCTAGGCTGCTTTTCAGGCACAGTCTTTGTGGTGGGTGCTGCTCCTCACAACAGGGTGGAGTACCCATAGCAGAGGCACAAAGAAGTGTGACCTTTCTGCAGCTGGTGTAATCAGCCCTTAAATAGTAATCTGGGGAAAGATAAAGGGCAGTCTACACCCCAGAGGTCCCTTTTGCCTTCAACAGCAGAGACTGTAGTCCCACACTTCACCCCCACCATATACCGAATGACAGTGCTGCAGAGAGACTAATCAGCATCTCCTCTCAGAAAAAGATTGATGTAAATGTCTACAGGAACCTTGTCACCCTCCCCCCACTTCCGTATTTAAGTCTCCTCCCTCCAGCTGAAAGAATGTCAGCAATCTAAACATATCTGAGATTGCGAAGCAGATAGGGGTCCAGATTCCAAAATGGCGGCGCCCTAGGACACGAAGTATCTGATTTTCGAGTGTTGACAGACTTCAAGATACAGCCTTGAGAAAGCCCTAGGTGGAGACTCCGACAGGGCAAAACACGTGTGGGCTGAGTTCTTTTCACGGTTTTGCTATCTCCATGCAACATATTGGACTAAAGCACTATAACATCTACAAGCTTGACTAAAGTCTCTGAAATATTTGTATGAGGATCTGGAATTTCAAATGCTCAAAGGACGATGTATTCAACTATTCAAGTACAAGGGATTATATGCTTAATAGTCAAATACTAACTATTCAAAGACACGCGATTACACAGTTAATAACTAAATAAAAGTGGGATCTCACCTTTTACCAGTTAGGATATCTGAGATTGTGCTGCAATTGTGTAGAAGCAACCTAGAACTTAATTAGGTAACATGGAGTACACATTTGACAGTGTGTTGGTGAGCTGCCCACAGCCAGTGCTAAATAACTCCTGTTAAGTGACTTGAAATGACCCTTTAGCACAGTGATCTAGAATTGCATAGGATGATTATTAAAAATAACTTTTCCTGACGAACAAGTCTGTACCACCTTCCCTTGTCCAGTATACAGATCCTGTACCAGACTGTGTTTAAAAGACTATCCTAGGCTTGGCGTATAACAGACTCAGGCTCATTAAATGATATGAACACCTGGATTTGCATGGTTAAGCATTCTTCCCTTACACAAGGCCATATATAGTGTTGCTTCTTTCTCAAACTTTACACCCTCAGACTGTGTACTATCTCGGAGGTCTTCATACCAATGTTTCTAGAACCCTGCATGAAACATTGACCTAGAATTACTACTCTTGATTGATTCATCTCCTTTCTCTCTTCAGAGTAACTTCTCCTTCTAAGTATAGCCTTCTCTCATTCACATGCCTGTCTGCCTAAGGGCCTGATGCAGAGTGTGGCAGAAAGACTACTCTGTTGCAAAGGGGATAGAGTATCCTTTTGACTGTACAAAGAGTCCGACTTCCTCATTTAGAGTTGGGCAGACCTCAGTATGTAAGTAGTCGAGACAACACCACTCTGCTACTGACATATACCTCAGATGGCACATTGGAGGTTATGCCATTTGTACGACTACCCTATTTAGAGTGAGTGAACAAATCAACACGTTTTGGCTTTCAATTACCGTCCATCCAAAACTTTGCAGTAAGTAAAAGCAAAAACATTTCAATGACCCCTTTGCCATATGTAGAAAACTCCCATGGTGATGAGGTAATTGCTTTCTTTTTATTTAAAAAAATAATCTTGCTTTGGGTTTTTCTTTTTGACAATAAAAAAAGAAATTGAAAGTGTGCCGTATGTCACACTTTAAATGCACTGGCAGGAACCACCTTGACAACATTTACTGCAAACGCAAGAGATGTTCATTGGGGCAGCAGTCATTTTGAAATTTGGAAAACAATACTCCACTGCCCTGATGGAGTAACCACACTCTAAAGCAGGCCTTAATCTCTGTTATTGCATTTCTGCAAATGGCTCACACTTGACTTCTTTAAAATCCACTATCATTGCACCCTAACATTACCTAATCTCTGCCAACCTAGATATTCATCTTGACAACCATTTGCATGAACCCACATGGTCTGCACTAATGATTACACCTAACTTCTAATAACTTAGGGCCTGATTACAAGTCTGGCAGAAAGGGTGCTGCTGTTGAAACAGCGTTGGTTTCCTGGCCCACCAACTTGGTCGTCTGCCCAGTCACGAAGCCAGTGTGTGCATAGACGGTAGCACTGCAGTCGCTGCCAGGAAATCATGAACACGACGGCTGCGGTATAGGCAAATCCATATCTCAGGGGGCAGACCACCAGTTTCACCATGGGTCAATCACAATGCCCCTTCCTGCCGATGTGACTGTGGCGGTAAAACCTCCAGACCTGAGCTGGCGGTAGGGAACTGATATAAGGCAGAAACTCACCTTCACCTGCACATGTCCTCTGCCGCTATGAAGCTGATAGTACATGTCTTGCTGGTGCTGCTGCTTGATGACATCCGAAACCTACACTGTCATGGACGCAACCAACAGTAATCCACAGTCATACCTGTTCCCACTGACTCCTCAGTTAACAGATGCACAGGCAGATACAACTTAAGGTGCATTGGATCCTGGGTTAAACCTATTTTGTGGGTCCCTGTTTGGAACTGCTTCCACTGTATGATCAGCTCTTTGATGCCCTCTTTGGCCAAGTCACTGACACTGCTCAGGCACATCTCTTCTAAATGTTAAATGTGTGTTTAACTAATAGTCATGGATAGTGATGTATGTCCACAATATTGTAACACAACAGCAGACAGAAACACACCTTCTCTGCAAAATTACTGCAATAGACTCTCACACATCAGGCACATAAAAATATGTTTAGTAAAATGGAATGCAAACAATCTGCCTAGAAAGTATTGCAAAGTCATCATGGAAACGCTCTCTGTAGAACAGACTTGGCTCAATCATGGCCCTTCCCTGAAATTCTGGGCCCTGGGGTCACAGTCCACTATGCCCATCCCCCAAAATTCTATGTGTGCAGGCCCCCTGGCGTAAAGTATATCAGGGACATCCCGCAACATCACCAAGTGCCATGCACATGTGTGCAATGTGTAGGTGCAAGATATTAAAACAAACACATCGGTAACAGCATTCATTACATACAACTAAAGTAGGTGTAAGGTACACACAGAACAATGTACACATGTCCCAAAAAGAAGACAAAAAGGCATGACAACCAACCTCCCTCCAGATGCGGATTAGCAAATAACTTGCACACATTCAACACGTCCAACGTACACCACAGGGTTAAGTGCAAGCAAGATGAGGTTGACATTGCACAAGACAAGCTGAAATCTTTACTATTTGAAACACAACCCAAATGAATCTCTGGCCAAATTTGACTACATCCCACAAATCCATCAATGGAACAGTTTCCCTTGACCTTTGTAAGTCCTGCACTGTTCCCAAACTTTAAATGTACAGATGTAGTCATTTTGATCACCAATTAGGGTGACAATAACACACCTACAGTCCCAATGTATCAAACCACAGCAATTAGGTGGTGCAAGTGCTCGGCACAATGATGAATGTCTGCCCAGAAAAGCCTATCAATAACATTAAATTGTGCATGTACATAACAAGGTACACTATAAACATATGTATAGTATATCCTGCCATAATGTGTATACACATTGACATCGTGTCACAATCTAATTGAGAAAACATTGGTAGGTTCAGAAAACTAGCTAAGGAAAAGTAAATCAATGACTAATGTGTTCCAAAACAAAAGGATCTTTATTTTTTCTTCCTAAAATAACTCAGGAAAAACTGCAATGGTCAATGGACAATCCAGCTAAAAATGGTGTGGGCACACTGCTGTGCAAACAAACTTGCCTCAAAAGACACTGCAAAGGTAACCTCCTCACAAAGGGACATTAATTGGGCATGGCAAGCACCTCAAAGGTCTCATTTGGGTAGGGGATGTTTGGGAGTGGTATCCTTGGTATGAGAAGTGGTGGGTTGGGAAGAGGAAGGGGTGGACCTATGTTTAGGAGGGGGGTGTGAGAATTGGAAGGGGTGGAAAAACATTTTGCAGGGGTGTCTTTGGACTTGGAAGGGGTAGATGGGTGGATAGTAGGGTGGATTTGGAGGTGGGAGAGGTGGTCTTGGGTGTGGGAGGAGTGGAAAGGTTTTGAGAGTGGTGGTTTGAGGTTTGGGAGGGTTTATGGCCACGGGAAAGGAAGGATCTTTAATAGGGTACTTAGGATTGGAAATGGGTAGGAGTAGGTGTTGTAAAGACTGCTACACAGGATTCAAAGTGTGCGTCTTTATTCAGGAACCATCAACCGAAGCAGGCAGATCACCCAAGAGCTCACATCAACTGCCCCAGAACCTTCAGTCACCCAAAATTCCCATTACACAGTAAAAGAACTAGGAGACAACAGTTATTTGCAACAAAGAAACAAAAACAATAGAAGAACAACTAATAAAATGTGAAAAAATAAAAAATTAAAAAATAAACTCAGGATGCGTAGTCTTTCATCCATTGAGGTTTGCATCGAACTCTAGAACCTCTTTTCCACTTAATGGGAGCTTTGAACTTGCCTGAATGATGCATCGGCACATTAGGCCCGTCAGACGAGTAGGATGATTTCAAATCAACAAATGGGCATCTTACAATCCGAGACATGCTCCATACATCATTGTTGTCTAAAACAACTACATTCCTTCTCACTTCTTTGTTACGGAACGGACCCATGAATCCAGAACTACCTTTCCTCCCAAAACTAGGCTTCTTTACTAACAAATTCTCACCCACTACCCATTTAACCTCAGAAGCACCCTGTTTGAAATCATACCTAGATTTATATTTTTGCTGATAAGTTCTTCTGAGCTTGGGCCCCTTGTTGAATTTCTCACCATCTTGTTCAAACTGTAACAACACTCTCTCCATCCATGCTGGGTTCATTTTTGTAAAGCCCTTCCTACCACTCAAATACTCAAAAGGAGCAATCGCAGTGATGGCATTAGGAGTGCTGCGATGTGCCCACCACATTTCTCTTAGAAGGTCAGACAAAGGAGTTCTAGTTTCCACAGCCTCCTGAACACAAAACTTTACCATCCTATTCATACATTCAGCAAGACCATTAGTCTGAGGTAAATATAGAGCAGTCCTCAAGCGCACCACAGCTAACGATTTCAAGAAATCTAGCATCTCCTGGGATGTCAGCTGCACTCCATTATCTGTCACAAGGTGACTAGGTATACCCTCTCGAGAGAACTCCTCTTTAAGGAACTCAATCACAACTTTAGTATCTAAGGCGCCCACACACTTTGTCACCACCCATTTTGAGGCATAATCAACAAGAAGTATGACATAGCGCTCATTGGCAGGTAATAGCTGGAATGGACCCATGAAATCCAGCCCTAACTTCCTCCAGGGTTTTTCAGGTACTTCAACAGGGGAAAGCGGAGCTTTGACTACAGATTTTCTCTTATCACTACGTGCACACAATACACAGTCTTTCACCACAGCCTCTACCTCCCGATTTAAACCCGGCCACCAGTACAGCTCTCTCTACCTTGACTTGGTTAAACTCCTGCCCAAATGGCCTTCATGAGCCAAGTTGATTGTCTTTTCCCTCACACCGAAAGGTGGTATGGTCTTGGTACCTCTGAATATCTCACCTTTAGAAAAGCAAAGTTCTTCTCTTACGTTCCAAAACTCTTTTAGAGGAACAGGAACCTCTTTAAGATCTGGCCATCCCTTTACAATAAATTCTTCAAGTACTTTCCTTTCAGGGTCCTGCTCCTTAGCACATCTCCATTCCTCTTCAGAAATGGCCACTTCCCTGACCCAACTGATTACGCACCCATCTTCCTCCACTTCTTCCTCACAAACGATAGAAGCATGTGATAAAAAATCAGCTACACTATTTTTCGTGCCTGGTATGTATTCCACCTGGAAATTATATTCCATCAAACCTTCCACCCATCATTTTACTCTGGGTGTTAATTCCTCACTTTTCTTTGAGGAGAATATCTGGATAAGAGGCCTATGATCAGTTTTTACTACAAAAGGCAAACCCCACAAATAAAATTTGAAATGTCTAATTGCCCAAGCACATGCCAAAGCCTCCCTCTCTATAACAGAATAATTCTGTTCTGCTCCCTTAAGAGATCGAGAAGCAAAAGCAATTAATTTTTCCTCACCACTCACTTTCTGAGTTAAAACGGCTCCTAAACCATTGATGCTTGCATCTGTATGCAATATGGTTTTCGCAAATACATCAAAATGCCCTAAGGTGGGCATCTTACCAATACTGTTTTTAATAAACATGAAAGCAGACATACATTCACTCGACCAGATGAAGTCATTTCCTTTCTTCAATAGAGATCTCAGAGGTTGAATCCTACTTGAAAAATTTGGAATAAATTTGGAGTAGTACTCAGCCAGTCCTAAAAAGGACCTGCCTCCATCCTTATCCTTTGGTTCAGGTGCCTGGATAATGGAGTCTACCAACTCCAACTTGGGTTTGATGCTATCACCTGAAATAGTATGGCCTAAATAAGTGACAGCAGTAACTCTAAACTTGCATTTCTCTTTCTTCACAGTCAGTCCTGACAAAGCCAACTTGCTCAATACTTCTCTTAAAATTTTATCGTGGTCACTCAAAGTTTTCCCATGCACTAAGATGTCATCTTGAAAGAACAATACACCAGGCATTCCCCCTAGAACCTTCTTCATAATGAGTTGGAAACAAGCGGCTGCCGAAGCTAGACCAAATGGCATTCTCAGAAACTGGTATGCACCCAACAGTGTTACAAAAGAAGTGAGATGTCTAGACTCAGGATGTAGAATGACCTGATGATAAGCTGACGAGAGATCCAAAACACTATAAAATCTTGAACTGCCCAAGCCTGACAACTCTGAAATATTGGGTAAGGGTTGGCGATCAACCCATATATGTTTGTTCAGATCTCTAAGGTCTACACACATACAAATCTTTTTCCCGCCTTCCTTGGGTGCTAAAACAACCGGAGCTAACCATTCAGAAGATTCAATTTCTTCAATTACCCCTGAATTCAGTAATTTTCTGAGTTCCCTTTTAAGAGGCTCCATCATCAACTTGGGAACTCTTCTCACTTTGTGCACAGTAGGAATGGCATTACTCTTGAGTATAGTTCTGTGTTCAAAGTCCTTTAAACACCCCAAAACATCACTAAAGACTGTGGGAAATTCCTCGAGGATATCAGAATTAATATTTCCATTGTTTACTACCATGACCTGACAAGGAGAGTTGGGATCCAACTTAATACCCATGTCTCGTTGATGGTGCCAGCCCAAAAGGTTATCCCCACGTTTTGCCACACAAACCTTGCCCACCGTTGCTTTGTCTTGGAATTGAATTTTCATGACCTTGTAACCTACTACATCAATCTTAGTTCCCCTGTAACTCACAGGATTGATATCAGGTTTTAACAGAGGACCATACTCATCTCCAAATATCATTTGCCAATTCTTATCACCCATCATGGTGTATGGTGACCCTGAGTCTGCTAAAACCTTGACCACTTTATTATCTATCCTGACCGAGCATTTGGGCATAATTATTGGTCCTTCATCCACAACTTCAACATTCTCTACCATCTGGTTGATCTCAGGTTTCACACAAAATATCATTCTGTTCACATTCTCTGTAACAGAATCTACACTCCATTGTTTGTCACCCTTGCAAACCCTTGCATAATGGCCTTTCTTGCCGCACTTCCTGCATATAGAATTTCTAGCATAACAGTTTAGATTATTAGCCGAATGCCCTGGATTGCCACAGCGATAGCACCGTGTTCCAGTGTCCTTGTTTTCCTTTCCTCTTTCTCTTGTGGAAACAGAAACTTTGTTGTCAATGCCCACTTTGAAAACTTCATCCTGTCCATGAGTCATGTTCATAACATCTGAACTGGGGGCACTACAAGTTTCGTGGTCATTCATTTCTGTAATCCAGCTATTAGTGCTTTCCATTCCATCTACTATAGCTATGACCTCCCTCAAATCAGGATTCTTTGTTTCTCTTGGACCCGCCTGCTATTAGTACAGCGTACAAGTTGGTCTCGGATGATGGACTCAGTGATGTCACCAAAGTCACAGGTATGCGCCAAGGTATGTAATGCGGCAACAAAATTCCCAACACTCTGTCTTTCCTTGAATTCTTGCGAAAAATTTGTGTCTTTCTAAGACTACATTGAGCTTAGATTCAAAATGTCTAGCTAACATTGTTACAGACATTTCATAAATATCTCTTGGTTCTCCATCTGTTCCTCCAATTAGCAATGTTTCAAGGCTGTCATATATGTTCCTGCCTTCCACTCCTAAATTATGTAACAGAACACCTTGTTTCCTTGCTGGAGAAAACTTTTCACCCCCAGTTGCTATCAGATACGAGTCAAACAAATTTTTTCAACGCTTCCATGGTAAGATGGGTTTACCTTTCTCAGATAGGAAAGCAGGTGGTTGTGGCATTGAAGTTGTTGCCATTGTGAGTATAGATATAAAGGATAAGAAGAAAATAAATAAATTACAAAGTTGCAAAAATCACTATAGAATAACTTCCAGGAAATAAACTTTGGCAACAAATGCGGTCTAGTTGTTTAATAATGACTTGGTAACATACATCCAAGATGGCGGTGACTGATGCAGTCTAGTTGTTCAAAATGACTTGGCAGGGAAACAGGAAAAGACACCCGTCTACTTTGACACAGTCTAGTTGCCGTTTGAAAAATGTATGCCTCAGGCACACTCGCGGCTATCGCAGGAAACGGCACGCGTCTCCATTGATATGGTCTAGCTGCGCTCTGACAACTGTACACGTCAGGCGCTCGCGCGTTCATCAATCGCTGCTGGTGCCCGTGTAATGCCGTCAGATCTCACACCAGCACTGTGGTCGGTCGCATGCGCGTTTGCCGTCTAAAACACATGCGCGTTTTCAGTCGCCACCAAGTGCTCACTCACCAATCGCCGTCGCCGCCCGTGCAATGCCGTCGGGCACTGTGGAAAGGATCCACTCGTCCTTCAAAACGGCAGCAAATATCCAATTCTGGAGACGTCCACAAGGGATCACGCACTCCAAGACCAAGGCAGCGTTTCACCAAGACTTCAAACAGCTAGTCTCGCAGCGTGCCGCATCAAAATCACACGAAAACTAGGTAAGACCACAGATTCTTCTTGTTTCATGGGTTCAAGGAGAGGTTGATGGTGAGGCCTGTCTCCTCTCAGGCCCTCGTCGCCAGTGTTGTAAAGACTGCTACACAGGATTCAAAGTGTACGCCTTTATTTAGGAACCAATCAACCGAAGCAGGCAGATCACCCAATAGCTCACATCAACTGCCCCAGAACCTTACACAGTAAAAGAACTAGGAGACTGGCAGAATTCTCTGTGACATGCTGAGGATTCTACCAGTCTGTCACACAGTAAAACATAACAGTAGGTCTTGGAGGGAGAGGGAGTGACTGTATCTGATGTGCTTAGGTCTGTTGTGGGTGCAGGTGCATGTGTGTCAGGTATATGTGCTGCAAGTATGGTTGTGTCTTGTATTAATTTTGTCTGTTGGGTGCTTGATTGTGTGGGCCTGTGTTTCCTCGGTGTGTACAAACAGAATGGTGGATCTGTGGATGTTGCTGCAGTGAAAGTGCAAGTGTTGGTGTTGTGGATGTTGAGGTGTTGGTGACAGTGTGTGTGGTTGTGTGTGGTGTGTGAATGGATATAATGGGGTGGGGGTGCATGTGGCTGTGGTGTTGTCTGTGGTGAGTGTGGATCTGGTGGTGGGGTGTGGTGTGTGCATGTTTGTGTACTGTCATCTGTGCTATGTGGGGATGTGATGGGGAGAGGTGCGAGTATGTGGGTCTGGTGTTGTCAGTGGTGGTTGTGGATGTGATGGCGGTGGGGGTGTCTGTGGGTGTAGTGGTGGGTGTGGTGTCTGTCTGTTTGGATGTGTGCCTATTTTGTGTTTGTGCTTATGTGTGGACCTGCTGCTTCGGTCTGTATGAGTGGGTGTGTGTAAATGTCTGTGTGTGCTTTGGACAGGTATGAATAGGGTATTGGTAGGGGGAAGGCCAGAGTCTGAAAAGATCTTTAGGCCAGACATTGCACTGTGAATGCCTTCCAGATAGGCCACCATCTGCTGGAGATGGCTGCCTTGCCCCTGGATGGCATTCAGAATAGCAGTCTGACCCACAGAGATGTTTCTCAATAGCCTCCTCCCTCCTGGCCAACTGGGTAGGGAGCAATAGGGAGGGTGGATATGGAACTGGGGATAGCGGACAAGGGTGAAGTAGTAACAGAGTCTGTGGGGTTCACCACCACTCGGTAATGTCCACTGGAGGATTACTTGGAAGATGATGATGTTGAGCTCGCAACCTTCATTGCACTCCCCACACCCTCTTGGCCACTGGGCCCTTCTGTGTCAATAGAGTCATAACCTGAACCACTGTGGGTAGCTGCTTCCCCAACAATGTTGGCCCTGTCTCCTTCGCTTGCTCAGGAATATTCTGAAATGGTGCATAAAAAATGGTTGATTCCATCTGCATGAACACACCTGACCATCAGATTCAAGCACAAAACATTACAGAAGGGCACAGATTTCTCCAGCTGCATGGTTCATTACAGGGGCTTCAACATTATCATGAGCACATGCATACATGCTACATTAGCTGAAAACAATTTGGCCCAGTGATGTCATAACCACAAAAGTTCCCACACCATGAATTAGCTTGTCTATACTCCATCCGAATGCATTTACTAGGAAAGCTGATCACCTTGTAAACTTTAGCCTTGTAGCATACTATACTGAACTGATGTCACAAGATATGACGGCTGCTAAATATACATTTCCATAGTGTCCACACAAGCCCCTGAATTCAGCTAATGCTAATTTCTCTGAAACAACATCATGATGTGATGATTGGCAAGTGATTCCATAATGTAGCTGCAATAGGTGCTGTAGCAGAAATCATGTCACATGCAAAGGCTCAGTTCACACCGATGATATTCTTTTCTGGGATACTCCCTCATATGTTCATTGTCAAGATAGTAAAATTAAAGTTGTACTGAGATAGCTCCACTACCTAGTACATGTAGCATAGAAAAGTAGGTTGAAGAGAATCATGGCCAAAGCATTGGTAGATATATACTACAAATGTACACATGATAATAATACATATAACTCAATGAACATCCCCTATCCTGCTTGGCACTGGTGACAACACCATTCTTAGAATGCATTCTTAAAAGCCAATACACCTTTCCTGTTTGTTGTGTGCACATCTATGACATGAAAATTCAGACACACATCCGTCCTAATGGGATGGCACAAAACAGCACCATGCAGTATTGCAAACACCTAAGGCCGCATTGCCTATCAACAATGGGGGGGGGCTATGTTCTGGTGAGCCATAGAGCTGACCATACAGGGAAAGGACCTCATCAGCCAGGAGCTCCAGCTCCTCTTCAGAGATTGCTCCCAGAGGTGGCAAATAGCAGCTAAAAATGGAGGAGGTAACAGCAGTGTCAGGAGGCAAGTGATTTTTCAAACCACGGCATACATGTACTTGACGTACGTGGTCATCAGCATATACGCACACAGCCATTGGCCCTCTATTGTCACAATCACCAATGTTCGCCTATGACTGTGTCTGTTGTGGACTCAACTGCCCACTGCGCTGTTGACTTCTGCCGCTGGTGTCAGATGTACAAGGTCCAATATTCGAGGTCAGACTGCGGCCATTTTACCGGGTGAAAGTACTGTATTGGTGACTGTTAACTGCGTCACCACCACTTCAAATGAGGGGTTACACATGTAAATATGTACAATGCCATTGCCATTTACATTTGACTCCACTTTTCATTTGTCTAGTGTGTTAGTGTGCATATAGGCTAGATCACCATGGTGCAGTGTGCACCGCCATGGACACTATTTCGTCCAAAAGCAAATGTTTATACAAAAGGGGTGCAAATAGTACCTCCAGGATGTATTTTTTGCACAGTAATGGTCAAGACACATGTTGAGACCACAATGGGGTTTGGTGAGGGATGTTGCACAAAAAAGCCTTTTGAAGTAATATGTGTATATTGCTATATGAAACAGTTCTGTACTGTCACATGAGGTTTGGCTTACTCTTCACATTTCTTACTGTGGACATTGTGAACAACTTTCATATACTGTTTTCAATTCACGCATAGGTACCCTGGGAGAGGGAGGAGACAACAACCTCCAGTGTACCGCCCATTTCCAGACCTTCAGACCACGAAAGAAAGGTATATCATCTAGAAGTTTTGTTTGAATAGGAAAACCCTACTGGATCAATGTCATCAGTTGGAAGCTGATCTCCTGCCTCAAAACACAAATCCCACATGGTGTATCACACCAATTGTGGACGTGATGGCAGTATTGCATTCTAGCAACAGTTTCTTTTCATTACACAGCGGCAATATGTGGTGGTATGTCACAACCAATGTTCTGTTGTGTACTAAAAGATGTGTTTTCGGCAATGATGAGACACCTGGACAGTTACATCCAGTTCCCCAGACGTGAGGTTTGGATTCTATGGATTAGCCTGGCTACCACATGTAGATGGAGCCAATGAGGGCAGCCATATTGCCTTAGTACCACTGCAAGCCAGGGACCTACTGCTGGAGAGGGCCTAGCTCGTTGGTAACTATGATCTATCCTAACTTTGTGTGTGTGATGTCAGGTAGTATAAGCAGGAAGTGTGTGACGTATTGTTTCACTTACGTCCGTCTTCCATCTAGGAGACTCAGCTTATCCCAAACGGCTATGGTTGTTGGCCCTTCTGAGGAATCCAATAACGCCAGTAGAAGTCCACTTCAATGAGGCCCATGGAAGAACAAGGCAGCCAGTGGAGAGGGCTTTTGGGCCACTGAAGGCAGATTTACAAGTCTGGACAAAACTGGGGGAGCCCTTCTCTACTCACCATAGAAGGTGTGTCAGATCACCATGGTCTGCTGCATTCTCCACACCTAGCCCTGCGATGGAAAATCCCTTATATTGCAGAGGATGGAGACCCTGAAGTGCCACTGGGTGAGGATCCTTGAATGCCAAATGATGATGATACTGGTGAGGAGGAAGGAGCTGACTTGCATCAAGATCTCATCACCAACCTTTTTCTCATTAGTGTAAGTATTTTTGTCATGTGTCATAACTTTGACTGTTGTAACTTTGACTGTTACAACTGCTCTTGTTGTGACAATGAGAGGAGTATGTTACAGGAAAATATCAAGAAGGGCAATCTAGGTGAAAGGTGTTTGTATAAGGTTATGACACATGGTCAATTTGTTTGTGTTGCTTCGTTTTGCTCAGATATTTGTCATGGACTGCGTTCTCCAGGACTTGACTATGTTAATTGTCATATATATGGTTTGATAGCTAATTGTTTTGTTTTTGTCTGTTTTAGGTAATTCGCCGTGGTATCATCATTTGAAGAGTTGTGACATTTGCAGGTATATGATGCTGTTTGGAAGAACAATGGGGACATAGGTTGTTCCTGTCCATAACAGACACAGACTTTGGGTGTACAAATCGTGTACCAAGACAGCTTGCACAGTGATAGGATGAAAGTTATGAGGACTCCACTGGACTTGTTCCTTGTCATGTGGTGGTCAAAATGCAAAATGTGTTCCATCATGAGGTCCAACAAAATGCTTTTGTGAAGCCAAATAATGCTACTCTCCCTTCACATTGGCTTGTAGCACAAAATAGATATTTGTTGGTGACACTCCACCAGATACTGGAAATATGGATTGGAATGATCCTGTGATCAGAAAATGTAGTACTGCCATGTGTTTGTCTATTAGTATTATAGATGAGGAATTCCCTTTGTCCGCTAGGCGATATGGCTCCAGCTCATGACATGGACTAATTTTATTGTGCCTATTTCATAGGAAATTGGCACATGTATACCCTCCTTCCATGTTGTTAAGTCTTGCAAATTACATTGTGACCACTAGCACAGATTATTAGTGTCATGTATGATTTGCTATGTTTCTGACATAATGGCAGGCTATTGTTGGTGCAATGGACTAAAGATGTTATATGAGAACACACTTGTATGTATGTTTTGGTGGGACACGGTTGTGATCCTGAGTTAAACATTGTGTATTTCCAACATATCCATGCTTACACAAGTAGATATTAGATATTATCTATTATATTAGTAGATATTATATTGTCAAGTTCATATGGAAGTACATAAATACATTGATAGATGTGAGATATACTACAGACTGCAAAGAGTTTCAGACTATTTGTTTTATTTTAGTGAACAAGGAGAAAAGAAACATTGTGAAAAACAAACAGGAAAACTGAAAAGTGAAGATGTCAGTCATGGTGAATGAAACCATAGTTGTAGTTGCAAAATTATTTGGAGTCAAATGTCCAAATTACTACTGCCATCAGAAAGGTAAATGTGTCCAGAAATAGTCCATAGAGTGAATGAGTTACACACACTGGAGGAAATTAGGTTTGAGGTTTCTAGCAGGTGGTGGTGGAGGTCTGGGATCCATAGCTGCAGGGACAAGAATGTATGTACGTGTGTCTTCCTCTGGCAGGGCCTCCCTTCTTGTGGCTTCAGCAGATGATGGCACTGATGTAGTTGGACAACAGGAGCAGGTAGATGGTGCCAGTAATGCCCTGCACTGGTATGTGTGAATGTCCTGCAGCACCTCAAATAGAGAGCCCATGTTAGAGTTATAGGCCTCCATCTGTTGGTGTATGTCCCTCTGCAGCTGCTTCATCTAGCGCAGGGAGGCACACAAAGGTCATATCTGTATTAGATACACAGGTTGTGGTAGATGATTTTGGTTGAGGTGTTAGATCTAGGGTGGGAGGTATTGTTGTGGGCCCAGAGAGACTCACTGTAGCCATCTACACAGGCTGACCAGATTGATCAGCACTGGCATCCTCATCCAGATGACCAGGAGTGTTGTCATCCCTGACTGCTTGGTCCTGGGGTAGAGTGGGTGTCTCTTCTGTGACCTGGCTCTGGGCAGGTGCTCTGCCAGATAGACCTGTTGTGAAATAGAGAACATTGTTGTGGAAGTGTGGAATCTACATCCTAATCTTTTGTGCCACTCTAATTAGTAACCTAGAAGAAAACAAAATAGGTAGAGATCACTGTTGTGATATATTTCAGTGGTATTAAACTTGTTGACAAGGCATTTGTGGACGTTAAATACATATACTTGAATTAACCCGTTGAGTGCCTTGGACGTAACGGTTACTTCGTGGGCAGCACCGCACAGGTGCCCAGGACGTAACCATTATGTCCTGCACCAGGCCCTCGGGGAAACCGCTAGCGCTCCCCCCGAGGGCCCAGGGCGCAGGGCTGGAAGGGCAATCCACTAACATCATTAGAGGCCAGCCAATGCGCTGGAAACCATTTCCTTCTAGCGCGTCAAGGGAGAAGAAGGTAAACAGCTGGGGGTGGGGGTGATTCCTCTAAAAGAGGCATCGGGGAAAGGAAAGGGTTTTCCTTTTCCTCAATGTTTCTTTCAGCATTCCTGCTGCCCGATTGCGATGCGATCGGGCAACAGGAATGCCCACTAGGCACCAGGAATTTTGTTTATGTTGTTTTTTGTAATGATTTATGTGTCAGGGAGGGGCCCCTTGGGCAAGAGTCGCTCCCCTAAGGGGGCATAATGTTTTTGTCTGTTTCTGACCCCCTTGTGGGCATATCGGTCGATTATTTTTAGGCCGATCTGTCCCCATGGGGACAGAAGACACAGCGACCCCGGGGATGTTTGCTCTTTGATTTGTTTTGTGTGGGGGGCGACCCCTTGGACAAGGGTCGCCCCCCAAAGGGGACAATGCACTGCTGGGCAGTATCGGCCTAATTATTTTAGGCCCATCTGCCCCCAAGGGTAGCAGAATCCACTTAGTGCCAGGGATCTTGTGTGTGTGCTTTGTGTGGGAGGGTGACCCCTTGGGCAAGGGTCGCCACCAAAGGGGGCAATATATTTTATGCCATTTCTGCCCCATTAGGGGGCAGATCGGCCTATTTTTTAGGCCCATCTGCCCCCAAGGGGCTGCAGGAGCCACCATGACTCCAGGGAGTTTTTTTTGTTTCCTTTGTTTTTTGTGTGTTTGGGGGCAATGCACTGTTGGGCATTTCCTCCTCTCTCTGCGGGCAGATCGGCCTGCTTTTTTAGGCCCATCTGCTCCCAATGGGGCCAGAATTCACTTAGCACCAGGGATCTTGTGTGTGTGTGTATGTGTGCTTTGTGTGAGGGTTTGCCCCTTGGGAAAGGGTCGGTCCCCAAAGGGAGCAGTATATTTTATGCCATTTCTGACCCCCTTGGAAGGAGACTGGCCTATTTTTTTTATGCCCATCTGTCCCCACTAAGACCCCAAAGATTTGTTTTTTGTTTCCTTTGTTTTTTTTTTGTGTTGGGGGCACCCCCTTTGGCAAGGGTAGCCCCCCAAAGGGGGCAAGGCACTGTTGGGCAGTTCTGCCCCCCTTGGGGGCAGATCGGACTATTTTGTTTAGGTCCATCTGCCCCCAAGGGGGGAAGAATCCACTTTGCACTAGGGATCTTGTATGTGTGTGTGTGTTGTCAACACCAGGACACTGCACGCTCTACGGGCGACTAGAATGCAAAAACCCAACACCCTCAAGATAATGTAATTTATGCATTGTGCTGATATGTTATTGTTTAACCTTTTGCATTGCAGAATTCAATCCTGAAGACTCATTCTTAAGGTGCTTATAAATACTGTTCATTTACAATGTATTGCTGCAGGCTTTCAGAGTGAGTCAGAGTGTGGTCCCTTTCCAGGACCTTCTAGAAGCTTTCCCTGCAGCATGCCTGGGTGTGGTTGTGGGCTGGGCCAAGACTCTATAAAAGGGAGCCAGCCCAGCTCCACGTGCTCACTATTCAGAGGTCCCGGTGCAGAGCAGCAGTAACTTCCTGAGCTCCTGTTCACGTGGTCTACTTTGATTTTCCAGGCCTCGCCCTTTTCACTCGGCTGGGTGATTCTTGATCAGGAAGGGTAAGACGGAGGTCAGGCTGGGCCCCCAACCCCATTATCGATGACTCTTGAGTTCTTGGGCCTAATCTTTGCATGATAAGTAACGGGTCTCTAGCGCATGTGAATGTGCGTTTGGACTTTTCTTGGCATTTGCATGCGGTTCTTCGAATCGGCAAGATGCGCGATTCGCTTCATGGTGATTTAACCCTTGATATTCATTGTGCGCAACCATTCCTTGGCAGTTTCATGGTGGCAATCGAATCGGCAAGACACGCGATTCTTTCCTTGTGTTTAATTCGTGATATTCATTGTGCGCTACCATTCCTTGGCAGTTTTCATGGTGGCATTCGAATCGGCAAGACGCGCAATTCTTTCCTTGTGTTTAATTAGTGATATTCATTGTGCGCTACCATTCCTTGGCAGTTTCATGGTGGCATTCGAATCGGCAAGACGCACAAGTCTTTCCTTGTGTTTAATTTGTGATATTCATTGCGCGCTACCATTCCATGGCAGTTTCAGGGTGGCATTCGAATCGGCAAGACGCGCGATTCTTTCTTTGTGTTTCAATTCATGTTATTCAGTGTGCGCTACCATCTTAAGGCATTTACTTGGAAGTATTTGTGATTTATTCCTTGAATCTATGTTGTGTTATTCATGGTGCACAATCCTTCTATGGTGTTTAATACTTCTATGAAAACCTGCAATGTGTGCAATTTACTTTCCAATGCTTTGAGAGAACAAAAAGGAGACCAGAGTTCGAGATGTAATGCTGTGTGTTCCTGATATGTAATCTTAAAATGAGATTCATATGATAGTTCAGAAATTAATCAGATTGTTTCCTGATTCTCATGCTAAAGAAAGTACTTGAATCTGAAAGTTTTATCTAACCTCTCACGATTCCCTTACAGGCATTCAGTCATCTAAAAGCCTAGTCATTTTAGAGTATTCTTAGGTTGTTCTTGTTTTCAGAATGATGATGCCTAGAGTCATAGCATAGTACTGATTTCATGAGATGTAATTTTGATGTTGTGTGTTTTAACCTTTTGCTTCCTACAGGTCTCCTTCCCAGCTGTTCCCTTCCTAATCCCCTTTTCCCCACTTGGACTCTCTTAGACTCTGTGACAAATCTAATCAGAGTATTGGAGCTGTCTTGTGGTGGAAGTGTTGGGAACGTCATCAGACCCAGAGGATCTGGTGACTCTGACAGAATAGTGAGCCCACAAATTATTATCCTCCTGGTTTGTGTATGTTCTCAGCAGGACCACACTGGACGAGCTAGTCAAGGCTATCACCCAGCTCCAGTCAGAGGTGGTATCATCAAAAGATTTGACAAATAGCTTAGCTGAGAGAGTGATTCAGTTACAGTATAAGGTAGAGAAGAAGGAACAAAGTCCCACAGGTGTGTCATGGCTAGGTACTTCTTCTCAGACTTCTGGAGGTAATCCGACAAACATTTCCCTCAATGTTCCTTCAGCCATTCCTTTAGCTCCTCCAGAACGTTTCTCAGGTGACCTCTTGAAAGCACAATCTTTCCTGGTTCAAGTGGAACTACACTTCACCTGCAGACCACATACTTTTCCTGATGCCCAGTCCAAAGTAGCTTTCTTGTTATCATATCTGTCTGGAGATGCAGCTACCTGGGCTATTCCTCTTGTGCGTAAAGATAGTCCCCTGTTGTACAACTGGAGAAACTTTGTTCATGAGTTTGAGCGAGTTTTTGATCGTAGAACTGTAACACTGTCAGCAGATCGTGAACTATTAGACTTACGCCAGGGGAATCAGGACTTAGGGGGTCATTCTGACCCTGGCGGCCGGTGGCCGCCAGGGCCACCGACCACGGGAGCACCGCCAACAGGCTGGCGGTGCTCCCACGAGCATTCTGACCGCGGCGGTTCAGCCGCGGTCAGAAGCGGCAAGTCGGCGGGCTCCCGCCGACTTACCGCTGCTCGGGGGAATCCTTCCCGCCATGAGGATTCTGACCCCCCCTACCGCCATCCTGTTCATGGCGGGAAAGCTGCCATGAACAGGATGGCGGTAGGGGGGGTCGCGGGGCCCCTGGGGGCCCCTGCCGTGCCCATGCCGATGGCATGGGCACGGCAGGGGCCCCCGTAAGAGGGCCCCGCAAAGTATTTCAGTGTCTGCCTTGCAGACACTGAAATACGCGACGGGTGCCACTGCACCCGTCGCACCTTCCCACTCCGCCGGCTCGATTACGAGCCGGCATCCTCGTGGGAAGGGAGTTTTTCCCTGGGCTGGCGGGCGGTCTTTTGGAGACCGCCCGCCAGCCCAGGGAAAAACTCATAATACCCTCCGCGGTCTTCTGACCGCGGAGCGGTATAATGGGGGCGGAATTCTGGCGGGCGGCCTCCGCCGCCCGCCAGAAACAAAATCACCCCCTTAGTGTCATATTTAATCAAATTTAATCAGCTGGTCACTGAGACATCCTGGCCAGAGGAAAAACAAGCGGCCTTGTTTTACAAGGGACTCAAAGAGGAATTAAAAGATATCTTAGCGCAAATCGACCCGCAACCTACAGACTGTCAAGAATTAATAAACCTTGTCTTGAGGCTTGATCACCGTTTATCTGAACGAAAAGGAACGCGTAAAAAAACTGAAAAATATTCCTGGAATGTTCAAGATAACAGAGACTCAAGAACTCAAAAATAAAGAACGCCTGAACCGATGGAAATTGGAACCATCAGGAGACCTTTGACCAAAGATTAAAAAGACCTACGCAGAAAAAATTGACAATGTCTCTATTGTGGGCGGAAAGATCATTTCGTCAAAGACTGTTCAATCAAACCAAAGAAAATGCGAGGTCCAGTTCAGAAGGTTGCAGCCAATGTATCAGTCGAGTCGGAAAACTAAAACACCCAAGATGCAGAGAAGGGTTGCTCTTGGGTGTCACCGTGGACCCTTCACAATCTAGACATCTCAAACTGGGAATAAGAGTTCAGGTTAAGAAAAAGACCTATTTCAAGAAGGCTCTAGTCGATTCTGGGGCTACCGGAAACTTTGTTGACGCCAAATTGGTTCTTGCATGGGGGATCCCATGTATTGAAAAGATGACCCCAGAAATCATTCAGGCAGTCGATGGAAAACTCTTCACTCGAGGTTCAGTAACTCTTCAGACTGTCCCCTTGTCGGTGATTTGTGAAAATAAAAATCAAAGAATGAAACATAAAGAGAAACTTATCCTTGACATGATCCATGCTCCCCAGTATGGGATTATCCTTGGCTTGCCATGGTTAACTCATCACAATCCAGAGATTACTTGGGCAGAACGAAAGGTCGTGTTCTCATCTGTGCTATGTAAAGAACGATGTTTCCAAAGGACTCAAAAATCGGAAGTTCGCAACTCTTACATAGCTACTGCCGCAGAGAAAGAAGTCCAGTTGCCCAAACAGTATTTGTCTTCTGAAGATGTATTTGATGAGAAAGAAGCAGAGAACTTACCTCCTCATAGATCTTATGACTGTCAAATTGATCTAGTCCCAGGTGCAATACTTCCCAACTGTCATGTGTATGCCCTGTCAGAACATGAAAATCAACATTTACAAAAATACTTGGATCAATTCTTAGAGAATGGTTTCATTCGCCCCTCTAAGTCTCCCGCAGCTTCTCCTTTGTTTTTTGCTCCAAAGGCGAATGGAGAACTTCGATCTTGTATCGACTATAGGGGTTTGAGCAAAATCACCATCAAGAACAAATATCCTTTGCCCCTAATTCTGGTCTACTGGAACAAGTAAAGAAAGCAAAAATCTACACGAAGCTTGACCTTCGAGGTGCTTATCATTTGGTCAGAATGAGAGAGGGTGACAAATGGAAAACAGCGTTCAAAACAAGATATGGCCTTTTTGAATACACCGTCATGCCTTTTGGTCTGTGCAATGCTCCAGCAGCATTTCAATTTTTCTTGAATGACGTTCTTAGAGAGTACCTCGATATATTTTCCATAGTCTACATTGATGACATTTTGATCTACTCAGACAATGAAAATGAACATGTCCAACATGTCAAGAAAATTCTGGCAGCCCTTCGTAAGCACCATTTATATTGCAAACTAACCAAGTGTGAGTTTCATGTTACCACAGTTGAGCTTTTAGGGGTTATCCTTACCCCTCAAGGTATGGTGATGGCAGAAGAGAAAGTAAAAGCCGTATCTGATTGGCCCACCCCAAAGACTGTTCGTGATGTACAATGTTTCCTGGGGTTTGCAACTTTTTACCGGAGGTTCATAAATCATTTCTCCCAGACAGTGGCTCCAATTACTGAGCTAGTAAGAAAGAAAGAAAAAATTGTATGGTCCCCAGAAGCCGATCAAGCCTTTTCAACTTTGAAAGAAGCTTTCTCCACTGCCCCAGTCTTGACTCATCCAGATACGGATCGACCTTTCATAGTGGAAGCTGATGCATCAGATGTGGCGATAGGAGCAGTCTTGTCACAACGAAACAAAGGCATTGGTCAACTTCATCCTGTAGCTTACATGTCTCGGAAGTTGAATGAAGCTGAACAGAACTATGTCATTGCTGAAAAAGAGCTTCTGGCAATTCGTGACGCCTTTAAAGAATGGAGACATCATTTATTGGGTGCCAAATATACTGTCACAGTATATACTGATCATCGCAATCTTCAATTCATGAGTTCCGCCAGACTTTTGACTCCTCAGTAATTACGCTGGATGCTGTTTTTTGCCGAGTTTGATTTTGTGGTAACCTTCCGGCCTGGTAAAGATAATCGCAAAGCTTACGCCTTGACCCGCCAAGAGTCTACCATGTTGCCTGCAGTTCAAACCTTCAGAGCTATCATTGCTCCTGACAAGGTCCTATGTATCATAAAAACTGAAGATTTCTTTGAAGACATCCGCAATTCATTCACTGTTGAAAAATGGCAGACGTGAGCTCAAGCAGATCCCAAAAGGTCAATCAAGCAAGGACTACCCTTTCATGACGCTCGTTTGTTCGTGCCCTTTACCAAACTTCGCAAGATAGTGTTTCATTGGTTGCATGTTATACCTACGGCAGGTCACCCAGGTACTCCTAAAACTCTTGAATTAATCCAACGCTATTTTTGGTGGCCTACCCTAACAAAAGATGTAAAAACAATGGTAAACAACTGCGAAGTCTGTGCTCACACTAAAACAAGTCATTCAAAACCGAAAGGTTTGTTACACCCACTCCCAACCCCAAGTCGTCCGTGGGAGCACATTTCTTTAGACTTTATTACTGGTCTGCCAGAGGTTCAACAGCATTCAGTAATTCTGGTGGTAGTAGATAGTCTCACGAAATATGGACATTTCATTGACTGTAAGAAATTGCCCACCTCTAGTGAACTGGCAACTATATTATTGAATAGAGTGGTTCGTTATCATGGACTGCCAAAAGTGATCCTCTCCGATCGGGGGTCGCAATTTGCCTCCAACTTCTGGAAGACATGGTGTAAAACACTCCAAGTGACATCTACACTATCTACTAGCCACCATCCTCAAACAGATGGTCAAACTGAGAGACTAAATCAGACTTTGAAGCAATACCTACGTGCTTGCGCTGAAAAAGCACTTCATTCTTGGACATCAATGCTCTGGTTAGCTGAGTTAGCCTATAACAACTCCTTCCACACTTCTACTGGCGTTACACCCTTCTTTGGTTTGTTTGGCTATCATCCTGACACCTTGCCCATCACAATTCCTCAAGGAAGTTCTCTTACTCCAGCTGTGTCAGAAACCATTCAACATGTGCATCAAACCCAGAAATTGATTCAACAGCATTTAGAAAAAGCCAAACAAAAATACAAAAAGCATTATGACAAGAAACATTGTGAGGGACCGCAGTATCAACCAGGTGACAAAGCGTGGCTTTCCACAAAACATATAGACTTCAAGAAGAAGCACATGTTCAACCCCAAATTCATAGGTCCTTACACTGTTCTTAAGCAAATTACTCCTGTGACCTATAAACTGCAATTGCCAAGATCATTACGGATTCATCCAGTGTTCCATACTTCCCTCTAAAAAAAAGCAGTCCAAAAGGTCCGCCCTCATCCGGCTCCTGTTCTAGTACAGGGGGAAGAAGAATACTAAGTCAAGAAAGTGTTGGATTCTAAATTGAGAGGGTGTAACCTATGGTACTTAATCTCATGGAAACGTTATGGCCCTAAAAGTAACTCATGGGTTTCCGCATCTGATATTCATGCTCCAGTACTTGTGAGATGCTTTCATTGTCTCAATCCAGACAAACCAGGCCCTAGAGCGCATCTGGGAGAGAGGAGTACTGTTAACACCAGGAAAGTGCGCGCTCTACGGGCGACTAGAATGCAAACACCCAACACCCTCAAGATAATGTAATTTATGCATTGTGCTGATATGTTATTGTTTAATCTTTTGCATTGCAGAATTCAATCCTGAAGACTCATTCTTAAGGTGCTTATAAATACTGTTCATTTGCAATGTATTGCTGCAGGCTTTCAAAGTGAGTCAGGGTGTGGTCCCTTTCCAGGGCCTTCTAGAAGCTTTCCCTGAAGCATGCCTGGGTGTGGTTGTGGGCTGGGCCAAGACTCTATAAAAGGGAGCCAGCCCAGCTCCACATGCTCACTATTCGGAGGTCCCGGTGCAGAGCAGCAGCAGCTTCCTGAGCTCCTGTTCCGGTGGCCTACTTTGATTTTCCAGGCCTCGCCCTTTTCACTCGGCTGGGTGATTCTTGATCAGGGCGGTAAGATGGAGGTCGGGCTGGGCCCCCGACTCCGTTATCGATGACTCTCGAGTTCTTGGGCCTAATCTTTGCATGAGAAGTTACGGGTCTCTAGCGCGTGTGAATGTGCGTTTGGACTTTTCTTCGCATTTGCATGCGGTTCTTCGAATCGGCAAGATGCGCGATTCGCTTCATGGTGATTTAACCTTGATATTCATTGTGCTCAACCATTCCTTGGCAGTTTCATGGTGGCATTCGAATCGGCAAGACACGCGATTCTTTCCTTGTGTTTAATTTGTGATATTCATTGTGCGCTACCATTCCTTGGCAGTTTTCATGGTGGCATTCGAATCGGCAAGACGCACGATTCTTTCCTTGTGTTTAATTTGTGATATTCATTGTGCGCTACCATTCCTTGGCAGTTTTCATGGTGGCATTCGAATCGGCAAGACACGCAATTCTTTCCTTGTGTTTAATTTGTGATATTCATTGTGCGCAACCATTCCTTGGCAGTTTTCATGGTGGCATTCGAATCGGCAAGACGCGCAATTCTTTCCTTGTGTTTAATTTGTGATATTCATTGCACGCTACCATTCCATGGCTGTTTCATGGTGGCATTCGAATCGGCAAGACGCGCAATTCTTTCCTTGTGTTTCAATTCATGTTATTCAGTGTGCACTGCCATCTTAAGGCATTTACTTGGAAGTATTCGTGATTTATTTCTTGAATCTATGTTGTGTTATTCATGGTGCACAATTCTTCTATGGTGTTTAATACTTCTATGAAAACCTGCAATGTGCACAATTTACTTTCAAATGCTTTGAGAGAACAAAAAAGAGACCAGAGTTCTAGATGTAATGCTGTGTGTTCCTGATATGTAATCTTAAAATGAGATTCATATGATAGTTCAGAAATTAATCAGATTGTTTCCTGATTCTCATGCTAAAGAAAGTACTTGAATCTGAAAGTTTTATCTAACCTCTCTCGATTCCCTTACGGGCATTCAGTCATCTAAAAGCCTAGTCATTTTAGAGTATTCTTAGGTTGCTCATGTTTTCAGAATGATGATGTCTAGAGTCATAGCATAGTACTGATTTCATGAGATGTAATTTTGATATTGTGTGCTTTAACCTTTTGCTTCCTACAGGTCTCCTTCCCAGCTGTTCCCTTCCTAATCCCCTTTTCCCCACTTGGACTCTCTTAGACTTTGTGACAAATCTATTCAGAGTATTGGAGCTGTCTTGTGGTGGAAGTGTTGGGAACGTGCACAGACCCCGAGGATCTGGTGACTCTGACATGTGTGTGCTTTGTGTGTGGGGGTTGCCCCTTGGGCAAGGGTCACTCCCCAAGGGGGGCCACTATTTTTTACACCATTTCTGTCCCCTTTAGGGGCAGATCGGCCTATTATTTTTAGGCCCATCTGCCCCAAGGGGGGCAGAAGCTACTAAGGCACCAGGGATTTATTTAGTTTTGTTTTGTGTCGGGGGGACGGCCCCTTGGGCAAGGCATTCAGCACAGTACTGGTGGCCATTTCTGCCCTCTTGGGGGCAGATCAGCCTATTTTTTTAGGCCTGTCTGCCCCCAGACCACTAGACACCAGGGAACATTTCTAAATGTTTAGTGGCAGGGTGTTTGTCAACTGGCAAAGTATTTGCATTTGTGATCATAAAAGTTTATTTCTCCTTTTTGTTCTAGTTCAAAGCTTTTGCTTCCTTTGCTGTGGCTCATTGCGGTTTTGGCAGTGGTTGACCTGTGGTTTGCGTAGTTGCATGTTTTAGGTAAGTAAAAACAATTTACTTCAAAGGAGTATTGTTGCCATGCATGAATAACATGTTTGTAGGTGGTGCACTAAAAGGATTGTGTGTTAAGTTGTCCTTAGATTTGTGCACAATGATATTTGTGTTGTCTTATGTCTAATTTGCTTTTCTTGTTTCTTTTCAGTGGGATCTCATTAGTGATTACTGTGTATGTGCAGAGTAGTTGCTGGTGAGTCTAGCTTTTTCAGGCAAGTGAGTGCTATAGTTTTTGAGTATATAACTCTTTGTGTTAAAGCCACACTTTGTTTATTACTTATTTTAGACAGTGCTGGTTGTTGTTGGCGCATTTGTCAAGTTACACTTCTTAGAAAGGATCATGGCTTGCCATAGAGTGACCGCTCAGCGGGTTGTTGGCATGCTTTTTGAATCGTCTTCTGACCCTGATTATGAGAATGACTCTGCATCTGAGGCAGAGGAGGAACTGAGAGATTCTGGCAATGAGTTTTCTGTCCGAGAGGAAGCTTCTGATGAGGAAGCCACTCTTAGTGCAGATGAAGGGCCTGTTTTAGAGGAGGACACTGATGTGCCAATAGAGCAGCAGCGTGGGGCTGAAAGGTTTCCCATTGGAAGACCAGACACCTGGGTTGCCCCAAACATGGAGAAGGCACTGTTGCCTGCCTTCACTGGTCTCCCAGGCTGTAGAGTAAATAGGGAAAACGTTTTGCCTGGAAATTTCTTTGAGTTTTTTATGGATGATGTATTTTTGGAAGAGATTGCTGAGCAGACTTATATGTATGCAGAGCAGTATTTAAGGAACAACGCTGCCAGACTTTGGCCTCAGGCTAGACCTACTCAGTGGATTCCCACAAATCTGTAAGAGATGAAAAAGTTCTAGGGTTTGATTTTTTTGATGGGGTTGATAAGGAAGCTGTCACTGCTTCTTATTGGTCTACTAGTCCCTTGACGGCAACGGCTATATTTCCTGAAACCATGACACGTAATTGGTATTTGCTTCTTCTTCGGATACTGCATTTTGTTAACAATGCTTTAGCCTTGCCGTGAGATCACTTTGATTATGACTGGCTTTTTAAGATTAGGCCTATCCTTGATCACTTTGTAGATTGGTATTCAGAGTTGTATGTTCCAGGCAAAAAAATAAGTGTGCACGAGTCTTTGGACCTGTTCAGGGATCGTTTGGATTTTAGGCAGTACATTCCTAGCAAGAGGGCACGGTATGGAATTAAATTGTATATGCTGTCTGAAAGTAGTACCGGATATGTTTATAATTTTCGGGTCTACACTGGTAGGGATTCCAGTACTGACCCCTCTGGTTGTCTGCCCACTTTTGGAGTTAGTGAGAAAATTGTGTGGGAACTTGGTAGACGACTGTTTAACAAAGGTCACCATTTTTATGTAGAGAACTTCTACACTGGAGTGCAGTTGCTCAAGGAATTGTTCAGAGTAGGCACTGTGGCTTGTGGCACAATCTGCTCTAACTAGAAAGGCTATCCAAGGGAGCTTGTCTGTAAAACATTTGAGAAGGGAAAGTGCAGTGCCTTGCAGAATGATGAGCTGCTAGCTCTGAAATTTGCAAACAGGAGGGATGTGTACATGCTAACTACCATCCCTGATGAGATTACTTCACCTGTGGCTGTTTGGGGTCAAGTTGCTGAAGTGTGCAAACCTGTGTGCATTTTTGACTACAATAAGCACATGGGTGGTGTTGATAGAGTAGATCAGAGGTTGGAACCTTACACTGCTATTCATAAATCTTATGTTTGGTATAAAAAGTTGATGTTTAATCTAGCAACTTTTAATGCTTTTATTGTGTTCAAGGATTGTTCCCCTGAGTCAAGGATGAAATTTGTTAAATTTCAGGAGTCAGTAATGAAGAGCCTTGTTGTGGTGTATTATGCAAGAGTTCCTAGAGTAACAGTGGTGGAGGATGTGGCTAGATTGAAAGATCACCACTTTCCTAATCAGATTCTTCCCCCTCCCAAAAAAGACTTTCCCACTCAGAAATTTAGAGTGTATGCCTGAAGAGGTATCCGGGGGGGAGACTCGGATGTACTGCGCCGATTGCCCTTCAAAGCCTGGGCTGTGTGTGCCCAGCTGTTTCAGGAGTTACCACACAAAAAATAATTCTGGGAAATACTATGAGGATAAACTGCCTGTTTCACATGTTCAGTTTCATGGTTGGCATTACTGTCATGTATTTAGTTAGAGCTTTTATGTTTGTAGTTGTGTACTTACTTATAATTAGTTAGTGGTTTCTTTGTTGTTTAAAAAAAAGTGATGGCTGTGTGCGTGGAGTGGCGCTTGGCTGGCGTTGTGCGTTGAGTGGCGCTTGGCTGGCGGTGTGCGTGGAGTAGCACTTGGCTGGCGGTGTAAATAGTGACTTGCTGTTGGCCACTGCAACACACTGCCAACCAAACGCCAGTCCACACACTCCCATCAGCTGGTGTGATTGCTGTATCAGGCATGTGGGCGTATGAAAGTGATGGGCCCTTGAATGGCGTTGTCTGTTGATGCGAGCTTTGTAATGTGCCAGGTCCCTGGCTGGCGACGTGAATGGTCTTGTGCATGTTGTTAGAAATGGGGTCTTTGGTTGACAGTCAGGTTACCCCCGTTCAAGCAAGGACCCTCACTCTAGTCAGGGTAAAGGAGAATCACCCTCAGCTAACCCCTGCTTACCCCCTTAGTAGCTTGGCAGAGCAGCAGGCTTAACTTCAGAGTGCTAGGTGTAAAGTATTTGCACCAACACACACAGTAACTTTGTGAAAACACTACGAAATGACACAACACCAGTTTAGAAAAATAGGAAATATTTATCTAAACAAAATAAGACCAAAATGACAAAAATCCACAATACACTAGTCAAGTTATCAATAAAAAAGCAAAAAGAGTCTTTAGGTAGTTTTAAACACAAACTAACACTGTTAGCGTGAAAATGTAACTTGGATGCGTCAAAAATAACCCAGCACGGGCGAGTGAGCGTCAGAATGGGCTTGCGAGTGGGACCTTGCGTCGTTTCTCCTTTCGCCGGGTCGGGCTCGTTGTTTTTTCTCCCTGCAGGAGAGCGATGCGTCGATCCAGTCAGCACTCTTGGGTCCGGGCAAGCCTTGTGTTATTTTTCCACACCCAGCCGTACTTGAGTCAGAAATCCAGCGACACAATGATCCGAAAACCACGCAGCGCGGGTTGCGATCTCTTAGCCTCCGTCAGCGATGCTGCACGTAGTTTCTTCTGCTCTGTGCATCGATTCTTCAGTCACGTTTCCGGCGAGCATCGATTTTCAGCTCCGGAGCCTGCGGCGTGTCGTTTCTTCAGCTGCAGATCGGAGTCGCATCGATCTTTTCCCCACACAGTGCTCTGTGCGTGGATTTCCTTTTCTTTAGGCTGCCAGCTTCTCCTTTCTGGGTCCCAGGAACTGGATGGGCACCACAGGGCAGAGTAGGAGTCTCTCCAGAGACTCCAGGTGCTGGCAGAGAGAAGTCTTTGTTGTCCCTGAGACTTCAAACAACAGGAGGCAAGCTCTAAATCAAGCCCTTGGAGAGTTCTTCTCAAGGTGGAAGGCACACAAGGTCCAGTCTTTGTCCTCTTACTCTGGTTAAGCAGCAACTGCAGGATAGCTCCACAAAGCACAGTCACAGGCAGGGCAGCTCTTCTTCCTCAGCTCTTCAGCTCTTCTCCTGGCAGAGGTTCCTCTTGTTTCCAGAAGTGTTTCTAAAGCCTGTGGTTTTGGGTGCCCTTCTTCTAACCAATTCTACTTTGAAGTAGGCCTACTTCAAAGTAAAGTCTCTTTTGAATGTGAAATCCTGCCTTGCCCAGGCCAGGCCCCTGACACTCACCAGGGGGTTGGAGACTGCATTGTGTGAGGGCAGGCACAACCCTTTCAGGTGTGAGTGACCACTCTTCCCCTCCCTCCTAGCACAGATGGCTCATTAGGATATGCAGGCTACACCCCAGCTCCCTTTGTGTCACTGTCTAGTGTGAGGTGCAACCAGCCCAGCTGTCAAACTGACCCAGACAGGGAATCCACAGGCAGAGTCACAGAAATGGTATAAGCAAGAAAATGCTCACTTTCTAAAAGTGGCATTTTCAAACACACAATCTTAAAATCAACTTTACCTAAAGATGTATTTTTCAATTGTGAGCTGATGAAGCAGAAAATGAAAGTTTTGATTTATTAACGCGTAAACGTAGTGTGAAATAATCATGTGTGACATTAACCGAACTAATTAAGATTGTACGGGGACAAAATGTGCCCTCAGAGTAGTTTGCCAACACTTATATGCGTGCTTTATATAACGTGGTGTATTAGAATCGCACTAATCCGACATAATCATAAACGTGTGCTACGATTTGCTTGTTTGAAATGCTTTAGCTTAGCATTACTTTAGCGGAGGCTTTGGCCTAGTGGCCTGGTCTCACGGTTTAGATGTTCGTATTTTTCCAATGTGCTATTAAACGTGTATTTCTGCTTGAAGCTGTACTTTTCCACAGAAACTGTTCACATGCTTATCTTAAAGTTTCGTGCCAGCATGGCATATTTTCTCTTTAATTCAAGGTCGACTTGCAGGTGCGGACAATGGAGGCTCTGAGAGTAAGCTAATTGGGAGACAATGTTGCGATTTGCGTACCCATCTCCAAGGATAATGTATGCTTAAGTAAAAGCTTGAGAACTGTCGTTTTTGATTGGTCAATTTGAAGCTAACCTATGAACCCTCCAATGGAGACCCTACTGGACTTGAACTGTTGTCTATAAAACCCAGGTGCACGAGAGGAATCTCGCTCTCTATCATCGGACATCCCGCCATTTTGCAGACTTCGTAGCTATTATGGCCCACTTTGCTGCGACGCCATTTTGAGAGACTCTGATGCTTTCTCTAGTCGAGAGAAAGAGACTTTAAATGATTCTTGCCCTAGAGACTTTAACTTTGATTTGTCCCTTTGCATGAAGTAGTAGTTTTACCTTGCCGCCGTGAGGCAATTGCCCCGTTCACCCCTGCCCCCTTTGCCCAGTCCCATGCTGATCGAAACGGTGCCCATGCTGACCAAAGAACGGTACCTGTGAGACGAAGACTTCCTTGTATGCTGATCGTAATTGGTAAATATGAAAGGAAATTGTACAATTGCATTGTGTTTCTTTTAGGTAACCAACTGCTGATTTTGATAAGAGCCCCAGCTAGGAGTTTTCTAAATTGATGTTGCTAAATTGTTTTGCATGAAGTCCCACATGCTGATGCTAATTTGAGGTTAGATGAGGATTCCATATGTCGCACGATGCAATTTGAGGTCTTGTTATGCTGACTAAATGTATGCAATTAGTTCATTACAGATTATCGTATTAGTGCTTTGCATTGCCATTATCGAATGCCTTGTCATTCAAATGCTACATAGATTGCACTTGTTTCGACGATATGGACAGCTATTAATGTTCATTTATGTTTATCATTTGGTGTTGAGACACATTTATATCGTGCTAGCTTTGTTAATATAGGGAAATAAATTCACTAACTTTGCAATAAACTGGTGTGGTTATTCCTGACTGAAAGGTCAGGGTTCGTCTAAATGTATTCTGGATTAATCATTAAGTGTTATGTTGTTCAAGGGGTTGCCTATGTTCGTTATTGATTATCGATTTTGATGTGATTGATCGATTAAGAGTACAGAGAGTTCCCACTAAGTCAAAAGATTCATCGGCCTAAATAGCGTCCGAACACAGGTAAATTGTTACCTCGTTCCGCTCTATCAGTAGATGGTAGCAGAGGATGGTTACGTCTTTTGGGACCCTGTACTATTAAAGTACATGGTGTCGAATTAACGGTTACGCATCTTGAGACCCCATTCGAGAAGTTGAATTAGATTTTTCTTGGGAAAAACGGATTGACAAAATGATGATGGGCTAGGTCCACCGCGACTTTCCCGGGATCTCGGAGCTTGCGAATGGAGAGAACGGAGGTGTGGAATCAGCGTTGGCGGTACTAGTGATGGTATGAGTGAAGTTAGGGTTTTGCGCTTGCACAGCTTATTGCCGCAGGGTGTGTGAAAAGGTTGCGAGGATTTCTTTTTAAGGATAGCGGAGGTGCGACTCCGAGTGTAGAATTGAGAAGTCGTCGAACTTCATAGAGATATCGGAGGTGCGGCTCCGAGTGTGAGAGTAGGGAAGTCGTCGAACTTCATGTGCGTCTGGCGCTTTGTGCATAAAAAGGTCCACGTGGTTGTTGTTGTTGAGACGGGCCCTGCGAGGTCAAGAGACTCCGGAGTATGTTGATCCATGTTGTGGTCTGGGCGGTTTAGTAGGTTGATCGGGCGTGGTCAACGAGTCGGGTACGTGTGTTAGGGAGTGAAAGAAACTTCGACTTCGGGCTCTGACAAGATTCTAAGTGCACTAGAACAGATCATTGACAAGTTGAGAGTAGGTCTGCGGGTCAGATTTGCTTGCGAATGTGGGGACTGAGAAAGACGGAATAGCGGCCAGAGGCTAGTGAAAAGTCCCGAGGCTAGTGAAAGGTCCCTAAGGTCCTGAAGCGATTGTGTTACCCTTCCTGTAGTAAACCGACAGATCTGTTTTAGTTTTTGGTAGCTTGCGATACATGCAAAAAGTTGTTATGGGAGGAACTGAGTGAAGGAGGACTAGCCGCGAGGCTTTGTCAGCCGCAGTGTGTGTGAGTGTGACGTCACTAGAAGCCACGCTGGGATAGGTTGGTTGGAGAGAAGGGTCGCGCACGGATTGGACACAGTCCGTGGGACTCGATTGGAAGGGGAAAGGCAGGTGAAGAGTATTCCGGGAATTAAAGTCACCTATTGATTACAAATTTTGTGGAATAAAAGTGACCTATTGAGTATAAACTTGGTGAAATAAAAGACGAGAAAATGAAATTCCTTAAGGCATTTAGGAGTGCGATGAAGGGGGAGACTTACATTAAAGCGAGCGTAGGAGAGGAGACGCCGCCCGAAGGTACTCCAGCTTACATTGTAATGGAGGAAAAAGGGGTAGCTCCGTGTCTTTGGCTAAAGCAATGGCACAAACTGACAGAGAAACATGGGAGCGTAGCATTCCCGATACATGGGACATTCAATATAAGGATTCTAGAGAATCTGAGATTCACGATGTATGACATGAAGGTGCCTCCAAGGCCAGCACAGTTTGAGGCTCTAGCAATCTGGGAATTAATGGCTAGACAGCAACAGAAGAACAAGTTTGAAACAAGGATGAGGAAGGTAGAAAAGACACTAGCGGATGCTAGGTGGGATAATGCGCAGAAGGTGTGGAGGTCAGATATATTGCAGGGAATAAAATTGTTTCCCGCAATTACTGAGGAGGAAGAGGAGACAGGTAAGAAAGCTACCTGTAAGACAGACAGGAAGTGTTCCAAGGATAGAGAGGACGAGGAAAAATTGAGAAGAGAAGAGGAGTTAGAGGATGAGGAGTTAATAATGCAATTGCTGAACGACCGTCCACCACCTTATGCAGAGAATGGACAAGGTCCAAGTACCAGTTCTGCCCCTCCGGCATCGGTACAGAACACTGAGACCCAGAGTTCAGGAGCGCCATCGGGATCTAAGGACCCGAGTCTGCTGTTCACCCCACAGATACCGCAGGTTAGGAGAATATATCCAGATGTGCCCATAATGAAACCAGCAGAAAATTATCAGCCGCAGATGCCAGGGTACTACAGCAGTGACAACAGTGGAGGGATGATTATAGACCCAACCGTAAGGGGCGTACAGAATGGTTACAACCCAACAATAGCACAAGCTGAATCAACTCAGTTTATGATGCCTCAAAAGCAGATGCAGGGAGGAAACGCATATGCTCAAATGACGGGGAGCCAGATGGGCATGCCGGCAATGATGACCCATGGTGTGGGAATGAACATGCCACAGAACATGGGGAATGGACAGAACCCAGACGCGATATCCTTACCCATTACCGTAGGTCCAGAGGTACCTCTGTATAGTCAGCCTAATTCGGGTCTGAGCAGTCAGGGATCAATGCTGCAGAATGGGACGGAAAGAAGGTGCATAGAGAACACTCCAGGGATAACTCCGATAGCGGCTCAGCCAACTGGGTCTGGGTCCCTGATGGAGTTTAGTCCCATATGTGCTCAGTCAACACTGGTGAGGTAGAGCCCCCCACTGATAATACCATTAACATCGAACACTGAAAAGTTGCCGCAACCATCGATGGCAGTCGATGTGAATGCTACACTGATGGGAGTAAACGCGCAACAGCTAACCCAGTGGTTCAACAGTCTAAATTCCACACAAAGTTCAGGCAGTGGGAAAGGAGAAGAGTACCTGAATAGGATGAGGCTGAACATGGAAGCACAAGAATTGGTGGAAGGGAATATGGGTGTGAACTGGTTAGAGTCCTACACGGAAGAGGAGCTGAGGTACCTATGTCCAAAGATCACGAAAGAAGTGAACAAGGTACATAAAAGTTTGCAGGAAGTAGCGGACAGAAACGGGATTGACATAGGCAAAACGAAACACTTGAGCAGGAGCTATAGGTTAGATTTTGGGACCACAGATTTTGAACACATGAGATCAGCAGGCATGAAGGCACACCTTAGAGAATTGTTGCAGAGTGCCCAAGTGTGGAGGTGCTTAGACAAGTGGGAAAGCAGATGGGTAAAGAGGAAGGATAAGAGGAGGGACAGTGCTACAGAGCACAATGAGAAAAGACCACAGAGCAGCGAGACAGTAACCATGTTACCAATGAGGGAGACAGCAGGGGGAAAATTAGTACATGTACCATGGCACAGAAGCGACATTCAGTCTTTTACGAATGATTTTCCCAAACTGAGAGAGAAGCCGATTGAATGGTATCAGCAGACTGACAGGTTTGTGAAGCTTGCAAAGTGTCTCTGGGAAGACCTGAACACTCTATTCGAGATTGTGGTTCCGGCAGATTTGTGGGAGGATTGCAAAAGAGCTGTAGGTTGGCCGACAAGTGAACCAGAGAGAGACAGAGAGACGGGTGCACCATCACCTATGGTGATGAGCTTGTACTATAAGGTGATTGAGCATTTGAAGACGAAGGTTGCCGCGAAAAATGTGGATTGGCAGAAGATTGATCGAACGGCCCAAGAGGCTAAAGAATCGATTCATAGTTACTATGAAAGGTTGTTGAAGGCGTTCAAGAATTACAGTGGCACGGAAGCAATAGAGGCGAAAGATATGCTTAATTTTGTGTTCAGATTTGTGGAAGGGCTAAGACCAGAGATAAGTCAGATGATAAAATCGCATTTGATTTGCTGGCAGTCGAAACCAATTGATGAGGTCTTGACTTATGCGAAATACTGTAGCGACGAAATTGAGGTGAAACAGAAAAGGCTGAAAGAGAAGGTGATGATGATGCAGCTTAAGGCAGCTCAAACAGGTTTGCAAGGTTTTCAAGGTCTGCAAGGTTTGCAAGGGATGCAAGGGTTCCAACAGCAGGTATCGCAACCGCTGCCACAGTTGCAGGGAAACATGGCGTTTCAACCACAGGCCAGAGGCAGAGGCAGAGGAGGTTTTGTGAATAATGGTCCGGATTTTAATACTGTTGTGACGGGTGTGCAGGCAATGAAGAAGGTGATGCCGTGTCACGTGTGCGGAAATGTAGGTCATTGGAAACGCGAGTGCCCGATGGTGGTGCAGGAAGGTGCAGGTGCAGGTGCAGGTGTAGGTGTTGGTCAGCAAAACAATGATGTCAATGCATTTCAGACAATGAGAGGACCGAAAATGAGAGGTCCAAACCCAAATTTTCAGACCATAAATAAATTGCAGGGATTACAACCTATGCAGCCGCAGCAGATGCAGATGCCCCGTATGCAGATGACGCAAATGCAGCCGATACGACAGCAGTTACCTATGGTACCTAATCAGCAAATGCAAATACCTTTGGCACCAATGAGTCAGCAGCAAGTGATGGTTCCTCCACAGGTAACGGGTCAGGTAATGAGTACAAACGGCACAGTACAACAGTTCCCATTACACAGTGAGAGTGGAATAAACAATGTATGGGAGAGTGAAAGCTCAGAAGAGGAGGGAGATTGTGTGCTTGCGGCATCCCTAGAAGTTGATCAAAGGGGTCCGTACGTAGAAGGAAGAGTAATGGGTCATCGTGTCTCATTCTTGGTTGACACGGGAGCCACACGTTCAACTGTTAAGAGCAGTGAAGTACCAAATTTGCCACTCTCAGGGAGGACAGTTCAAGTGGTGGGAGTAGCAAACAGACATCTGACGAACCCAATAACAGATCCGGTACCAGTCAGCATTGGTAATTATCAAGGGGTACATCAGTTTGTGGTATGTGACTCAAGCCCGATAGCGCTGTTAGGAAGAGACCTATTGTGCAAATTGGGTTGTTCGATAATGTGTTCGAACGAGGGAATAACAATACAGACGAGCAGTGATGGGGAAGAAGAGGAGAGTGTAGAGGGGGATGAAATGGAAACGGTCGATGAAGAGTATCCTCTGATTTGTCTTTTCCCGATGATAACTGAAGAAGATATCCCAGCAGAATTACGGGGAACAGTCGGAAAGGAAGTGTGGGACATGACAGGGAAAGAGGTGGGATTGATGAAAGGAGTGGAACCAGTAAAAGTGATGGTAAAGCCCAATGCGATCTTTCCCCAGACCCCACAATACCACATGCCACAAGATACCCTCATGAAAGTTGCCCAACTTATTGACGAATTCGTAAAGCAGGGAGTACTGAAAGAAGTGTTAAGCAGCCCATGTAATTCGCCGATAATGGGACTAACAAAGCCAAGTGGGAAAGTCCGACTCGTGCAGGATTTGAGGAAAATAAATGACATCATAGTCAAATGCTGCCCTGTTGTACCGAATCCAGCTGTGATAATGTTTCAAGTCCCTTGCGATGCTGAATGGTTCTCAGTCATCGATCTGTCACAGGCATTCTTTTCTGTGCCTCTTCATGAGGACAGCCAATTCCTCTTTTGTTTCAAATTCCTAGACAGAGTATACAGTTGGTGTCGAATTCCTCAAGGGTTTTCTGAGTCACCGTCAATATTCAATCAGATTCTAAAGAAAGATTTGGAGGAATTAGAATTCCCATTCGAGTCAACCCTAGTACAGTACATTGACGACTTACTGGTTGCATCAAAGACAGAAAGTGGCTGCACAGCCGATACCATTGCCCTGTTGAACCATTTGGGAAGAAACGGACACATGGTGTCTCCTTCCAAATTACAGTTCTGTCAAAAGAAAGTGAAATACTTGGGTCACCAAATAGAGAAAGGGTCACGGAGAATAATGAAGGAAAGAATTACAAGTATCCTTCAAATGAGTCCACCTAAGACAAGGAAGGAGGTGAGGAAGTTTTTGGGAATGGTGGGATATTGTCGCCAGTGGATTCCCAACTTCTCCACTCTAGCGAAGCCTTTACTGAAACTGACCCAGAAGGACGCCTTGGATCAAATTGAACTGAAAGGAGATGAGATGGATGCTTTTGTTGAATTGAAAGAATGCATGTGCAGGGCTCCAGCTTTAGGTATGCCTGATTACACAAAGCCTTTCACATTGTTTTGTCATGAACGTGATGCATGTTCTTTGTCTGTCTTGACTCAAGCCCATGGTGGCGTAAACAGACCAGTAGCGTATTTTTCAGCTACTTTGGATCCGGTTGCAGCAGCACTCCCAGGGTGTTTGCGCGCCGTAGCAGCAGTTGGTATCAGCCTCACTCAGAGTGAAGGAATAGTGATGGGACACCCAGTAACAGTCATGGTCCCTCACTCAGTTGAGATACTTTTGACCCGCTCCCGAACGCAGCACATGACTGGAGCAAGACTCACAAGGTATGAAACGATTATTCTGGGCTCACCGAATGTGCAGCTGAAAAGGTGCACTACGTTGAATCCAGCAACCTTGCTTCCTGGAGAAAATGCTGAAATTGAGAACGCTGAAGACGTCGAGCATGACTGCCTTCAGGTGACTGAATTTTGCACAAAACCCCGACCGGACATCAAGGATACTAAACTTGATGAAAATGACCAAATTCTCTTTGTTGATGGTTCATGTCTAAGGGATGGGATGGGGATTTTAAAAGCAGGATATGCTGTATGTACTGTAACAGGGGTCTTGGAAGCGGGTTGGCTTCAAGGAGTCTATTCTGCACAAGTAGCAGAACTTGTAGCCCTTACCAGAGCATGTCAACTGTCTGCATTGATGAAAGTCACCATTTACACTGATAGTCAATACGGGTTTGGGATTGTGCATGACTTTGGACAACTATGGTCGCAGAGAGGTTTCCTGACTTCTTCAGGATCCCCAGTGAAGAACGGGGAAAGAATAAGGGAATTGTTACATGCCATTCAAGTGCCAGCTGAAGTTGCAGTGGTAAAGTGCAGTGCTCACACGAAAGGACAGGACTATGTGTCTCTGGGAAATGCATATGCAGACCAAGTCGCAAGATTTTGTGCTTTGAACTGTATATTGCTAAGGGATGATTGGAATACAATAAGTGAACCAGAACTCGAACCAGCTGAAGCATTTGCCTTGAAGGTCGTAGATACAATAGAGGAACTAAAAGCACTACAGAATAATGTCAGGGAGGATGAAAGAGATTCCTGGATTAAATCACAATGTATAAAGAGACAAGACGAGTTATGGGTTTCACATGAGGGAAAATTTGTTTTGCCAAATGGTCTCTTATCACAGCTTGCGCGGTTCTATCATGGGCAGGCTCACCTAGGGAGAGATGCCATGATAAGATTGTTCAAAACTGATTGGTTTAACCCCCGATTTCGTCAAGCTGCAGAAGCAGTTTGCCATCGATGTGTCACTTGCCAGCAGATGAACCCAGGAAAGGGAACAGTTGTGAACGCGAGTCACATTGGTAGGGCAAGCGGACCTTTTAGTCGAATGCAGATGGATTTCATTGAGATGCCTGTGCATGGGGGTCTGAAATATGTGTTGGTGATTGTGTGCATTTTTAGTCACTGGATTGAGGCATACCCCACACGTAGAAACGACAGCCTTACAGTGGCCAAACTATTATTGAGGGAGTTAATACCACGTTTCGGATTCCCGATCTCTTTAGAATCAGATAGGGGAAGTCACTTCAATAACGAGGTGATAAAGTTACTTTGCGAAGCGCTGAACATTGAGCAAAAGCTGCACTGTAGCTATCGCCCTGAAGCCTCAGGACTGGTGGAGCAGATGAATGGTACACTGAAATCGAGAATGGCGAAAATATGTGCATCGACAAATTTGAAATGGCCTGACGCATTGCCCTTAGTGCTAATGTCAATGAGAAACACTCCTGATAGAAAAACTGGATTGTCTCCGCACGAAATTCTCATGGGCAGGGCTATGAGACTTCCTGCAGTTCCCGCAAACATGCTTTTGAATATTACAGATGATATGGTGTTAGACTACTGCAAAGGACTGGCTGACGTGGTTCGCTCTTTCTCTCACCAGGTGGAAGCGACCACCTTGCCACCGATCCAAGGTCCAGGACACGCACTGAAAGCAGGTGACTGGGTCGTGATAAAGAAGCACGTGAGAAAATCGTGTCTGGAACCCCGTTGGAAAGGCCCTTTCCAAGTGATCCTGACGACAACTACTGCTGTGAAGTGTGCGGGGGTTCCCAACTGGATTCACGCCAGTCACACAAAGAAGGTGTTGTGTCCCACAGATGAGGAAGTTGAAGCGCTGAAACTACCAGTGCCTGACAAAACAGTGCCGAGTGCTGAGAAAGAACAGAAGCAAACTGAAAGCGAACAAGCAGAAGCAGGAGAGAAGGAAATATTATTGGAGGACGAAGAGTCTGACTCACTTGGGGAAGGCCAAGGAGAAAGTTCAGATAGCGACGAAGAAGCTGCAGGTGACAAAGAACCTGAAGCAGCTGAGGGTAGCAAAAAGCCTGAAGCAGCTGAAGGTGACAAAGAACCTGAAGCAGCTGAAAGTGACACAGAGCCAGAAGAAAGTAACGGTGACGAAGGGCTCGAAAAAGGTGAAAAAGCAGGAGAGCCTGATCAGAAGGGGGCTTTCCCAGAAACAGACGATACAGAAAAAGAAAAAGAAAACGTGACCGATTCCCCTGAATGTGGGGACAAGGAAGAGCAGAACGAAAGAGTTCAAACCTCTACAGAAAAGATCGCAGGTCCATCAAACGGACACGGTGCAAAAAGAAGACTAAGTATCTCACCGATAAAAGAAAAGGGTAAAGAAGGTTTGAACGAGGGAGGAAGACCAAAAGTGAAAGAGAAAAGAAAGGAAGTGACTGTCGTGGAACAATCGTCAAGTGAAGAAAAAGACTTGGCAAAAGAGGAAAGTGCCAGCGAAGCAGAGTCGAAAAGAGAAGCAAAATTGAAAAGGAAAAGGATACCAAACAGGAGGTATTCCGGTCCTGAATGGGCATATGCAGTCAATGATGATTGGACTGATGAGTTTGTATCTCTAAGCATCGTTTATTTTTAAGGCCAAATGGACATTCATGATGAACGGACTTGACCCTGTCATTCCAGGGGTATATTACATTTGTGGGCATAATGCCTATTATCGTCTTCCAAAAGGATGGTGGGGAAGATGTTATTTGGGTATAGTGTTTCCAAAGGTTTATCAACTGGACGACATATCGATGATTCAAAAGACACCTGGATCCCATCGTATCCAGAAAAGAGAGACCGCAGCTGCTGTGGTAGGTGATATATTTGGAGCCATGATTCCTTCATTGGGAGTTGTGTTGAATTCCATCAAAATAAGAAAGTTGTCTACTATAGTGGATAACATGTTGACAAAGTTTTCAGGTGCCATAATCCTGATAGATGCTGAGCTTGCAGCGGAAAGAGCTATGACTCTTCAAAATAGGCTTGCTTTAGACATTCTTTTAGCAAAGGATGGAGGCGTTTGCAAAATGATTGGTGCACGTCACTGTTGTACCTATATACCGGATAATAGTGTGAAAATTAAAACTATGCTTGCTAATCTAACCAAAGAAAGTGCAGATTTGAAAGAACTGAAAGAACCAGGAGTGTGGGAGAAGGTTGGAAAGGGACTTGCTTCAGTGGGACATTGGATTGGGGGAATTTGGAATGGAATATTATTGAAAATAATAGAAGGAATATTAATAGTGATAATTTGTGTATTTGGAATTTGGGGAATAAAAAGGGGAATAATAATGATTATGGAAAGAATTAAAAGAAGAAAGGAGGAGAAAATTATGAAAAGAATGGCAGAAGAATACAAAGCGCAAACTAGGGGAACTAAAAGGAAAAGGGAGCTGACAGAATTTTAAAGGAATAAAATTTGTGGGCAAAATTTGTGTGATGACAAGTAGTCATCAGAGGAGGGATTGATGAAGCAGAAAATGAAAGTTTTGATTTATTAACGCGTAAACGTAGTGTGAAATAATCATGTGTGACATTAACCGAACTAATTAAGATTGTACGGGGACAAAATGTGCCCTCAGAGTAGTTTGCCAACACTTATATGCGTGCTTTATATAACGTGGTGTATTAGAATCGCACTAATCCGACATAATCATAAACGTGTGCTACGATTTGCTTGTTTGAAATGCTTTAGCTTAGCATTACTTTAGCGGAGGCTTTGGCCTAGTGGCCTGGTCTCACGGTTTAGATGTTCGTATTTTTCCAATGTGCTATTAAACGTGTATTTCTGCTTGAAGCTGTACTTTTCCACAGAAACTGTTCACATGCTTATCTTAAAGTTTCGTGCCAGCATGGCATATTTTCTCTTTAATTCAAGGTCGACTTGCAGGCGCGGACAATGGAGGCTCTGAGAGTAAGCTAATTGGGAGACAATGTTGCGATTTGCGTACCCATCTCCAAGGATAATGTATGCTTAAGTAAAAGCTTGAGAACTGTCGTTTTTGATTGGTCAATTTGAAGCTAACCTATGAACCATCCAATGGAGACCCTACTGGACTTGAACTGTTGTCTATAAAACCCAGGTGCACGAGAGGAATCTCGCTCTCTATCATCGGACATCCCGCCATTTTGCAGACTTCGTAGCTATTATGGCCCACTTTGCTGCGATGCCATTTTGAGAGACTCTGATGCTTTCTCTAGTCGAGAGAAAGAGACTTTAAATGATTCTTGCCCTAGAGACTTTAACTTTGATTTGTCCCTTTGCATGAAGTAGTAGTTTTACCTTGCCGCCGTGAGGCAATTGCCCCGTTCACCCCTGCCCCCTTTGCCCAGTCCCATGCTGATCGAAACGGTGCCCATGCTGACCAAAGAACGGTACCTGTGAGACGAAGACTTCCTTGTATGCTGATCGTAATTGGTAAATATGAAAGGAAATTGTACAATTGCATTGTGTTTCTTTTAGGTAACCAACTGCTGATTTTGATAAGAGCCCCAGCTAGGAGTTTTCTAAATTGATGTTGCTAAATTGTTTTGCATGAAGTCCCACATGCTGATGCTAATTTGAGGTTAGATGAGGATTCCATATGTCGCACGATGCAATTTGAGGTCTTGATATGCTGACTAAATGTATGCAATTAGTTCATTACAGATTATCGTATTAGTGCTTTGCATTGCCATTATCGAATGCCTTGTGATTCAAATGCTACATAGATTGCACTTGTTTCGACGATATGGACAGCTATTAATGTTCATTTATGTTTATCATTTGGTGTTGAGACACATTTATATCGTGCTAGCTTTGTTAATATAGGGAAATAAATTCACTAACTTTGCAATAAACTGGTGTGGTTATTCCTGACTGAAAGGTCAGGGTTCGTTGAAATGTATTCTGGATTAATCATTAAGTGTTATGTTGTTCAAGGGGTTGCCTATGTTCGTTATTGATTATCGATTTTGATGTGATTGATCGATTAAGAGTACAGAGAGTTCCCACTAAGTCAAAAGATTCATCGGCCTAAATAGCGTCCGAACACAGGTAAATTGTTACCTCGTTCCGCTCTATCAGAGCTCAGAGACCACAAACTCCACATGTCCATCCACTCCCAAAGGGAATCTACACTTTAATCAGATTTAAAGGTAGCCCCCATGTTAACCTATGAGAGACAGGCCTTGCAAAGGTGAAAAACAAATTTAGCAATATTTCACTGTCAGGACATATAAAACACATTACTATATGTCCTACCTTAACCATACACTGCACCCTGCCCTTGGGGCTACCTGGGGCCTACATTAGGGGTGTCTGACATGTAAAAAAGGGAAGGTTTAGGCCTGGCAAGTGGGTACACTTGCCAAGTCAAATTTACAGTTAAAACTGCACACACAGACACTGCAGTGGCAGGTCTGAGACATGATTACAGAGTTACTTATGTGAGTGGCACAACCAGTGCTGCAGTCCCCCTAGTAGCATTTCATTTACAGGCCCTGGCACCTTCAGTGCACTTACTAGGGACTTACTAGTAAATCAAATATGCTATTCATGCATAAGCCAATTACATACACATTTTGTTATGGGCCATGTTAGAAATGGGGTTTCTGTTTGGCTAGGGTATGCACCTCAGCCAGGCAGAACTTACCCACTCTAATCAGGGCAAAGGAGTTACATGTCCAAGATAACCCCTGCTCACCCCCTTGGTAGCTTGGCATGAGCAGTCAGGCTTAACCCGTAGGCAATGTGTAAAGTGTTTGCACAACACACACAACACACGTGACGCAATATCCCCACCACAAAGGAAACACAACACCAGATTATATGAAAATATACTGTATTGTACACAAGGCAATTATCAGACCAAACATCACATATCAGTACTATCCTGCTACCTTAGCAGTTGTCAGAATGTTACACATTAGTTACTCTGCAACCTAGCAGTAGTCCCACATAACACACAGGTTACTCAGTATTCTGCAACATAAGCAGTAGTCAGGAAAACACGTTATTACAGCACTTGTCATAAGAATATCATAAAATGCCCATAGTAGGAACATTAGAAAACATATGGCAAGTTAGAAAAACATATTAGCAAGCATGTCCATAAAAGGAACATTTGCATACACATATGTAAAAACATCAAACGCAGGTAGGTAATATATGAATCAAACAAAAGTCTGTAGAAGGAACTTTGGATTGCAACTATATTGGTCCTTTAAACAGTACCTGGTTGGATGAAGGCACCTCCAGTGCCTAGAAGGCGAACAATGGGGCCCCCGGTGCTCCTATGCACAAAACGGGGGCCTCCCTTATACTCTGGGGTCAGAGGAGGGTGACATGCACCTCCTCTCTTTTATAGACAGGCCCCTCCGGGGACTGTGATTACTGGGGGCCCCCCAGGGCCTCAACCGGCCCTCACAAGGGGGTCCAAAGCCAGCAAAAACAACTTAGGGGAGGAGGAGGGCACCAAGCACCCACTCTGGTTTAATGACAGGCTCCTCCTGGACCCCGCGATCTCTGGGGGCCCCCCCTGGCCTCCACTGGCCCTTCCACCAAGGGGGGGGGGCCCACAATAAAGCCCATTTTACCTAACAGCAGAAAAGGAGCGTCCTGCTCCTAACGCAGAGGCCAGGGGGAAGGGCGCACTCCCCGCGCCTTCCCCTGGTCCTGCCGTGAAGCCACAAGAAGATCAGACCCCTCCTGGGGCCCGAGCAGACACTCGCCTGCACCCGATGCGGTGCGCGAGTGTTCTTCCAGCTTCCCGGCCCGCTGTGGTGATCTTATTTAAAGGGGCACAATGCAGCAAGGAGCCTACGAGCTCCCAAGGCTCCATAAGCGCGCTGCAATCAGCGCTATGGCAGCCGCAACCACGGAGAAGCATCCCTCATGAATAAATGGATGCAGGGGTCAGGGGCCACAGCACCATGCCCCTGGGGAGCAGAATCTTAAGACAAGGTCCTCAGGTGGAGGGCCCAGCTACAGGCCAGCACAAGGGAAAGGCAGCAAGTGGCAAGTCCTTCACAGTGACCAGGCAGGTCACAGGTCAGCACAGCAGCAGCAGTCCATGGCGGTTCCTGGTGAGTCCTTTCAGCCTTTGGTGTCCAGTTCCAAGATGATTCCAAGAGTCTCCAAATTGTGGGGAAAATTCCCCTGTACCTATAGTCAGTTCTTACAGTGTTTTACAATGGTAGGGAGAGGAGGTTCCAGCCAGTTACAACTGGTTCTGGAAGTGCCCCCTCTCCCCTTTCAGCACAGGCTCCAAACATCAGTGGGGGGTTAACGTCCCTATTGTGTGAGGCCAGGGCACAGTATTTACAAATGCAGGTGTGCCCCGCCTCTCCCTTCTCTCAGCCCAGGAAGACTATTCAGTATGCAGATGCACCTCTGTGACACCTCCACCCTCCCTGTGTACAGGCTGTCTGAAAAGTATGCACAAAGCCCCAACTGTCACTCTGCCCAGACGTGGATTGGAGTCAAGCTGCAAAACACCAGAGTTATAAGCACAGATAAATGTGCACTTTCTAGAAGTGGCATTTCTGTGATAGTATAAAAAATACACCCACACCAGTAAGCAGCATTTATTATCACCATCACAACCACACCAAACACGCCTACGCTACCCCTCATAAAACAGACAATACCCCTTACACATAAGGCAGGGCATTTCTAATGAAATCCTATGAGAAGGCAGCACTCACAGCAGTGAGACACCAGTTAGGCTGTTTGTCACTACCAGGACAGGCCACGCAACTTGGCACATGTCCTGCCTTTCTACATACATGGCACCCTGCCCATAGGGCTAGCTAGGGCGTACCTTAGGGGTGGCTTACATGTAGTAAAAGGGGAGTTCTGGGCCTGGCAAGTAAATTTAGATGCCAGGTCCCTGTGGCAGAAAACTGCTCACACAGGCCCTGCGCTAGCAGGCCTGAGACAGGTTTGAAAGTCTACTTCAGTGGGTGGCGCAAGCAGCGCTGCAGGCCCACTAGTAGTATTTAATTTACAGGCCCTGGGTATAGAGATACCACTGTACAAGGGACTTATAGGTAAATTAAATATGCCAATTAGGTATAAGCCAATCATACCAACTTTAGATGGGAGAGCACCTGCACTTTAGCACTGGTCAGCAGTGATAAAGTGCTCAGAGTCCTAGAGCCAACAGCGAGAGGTCAGAAAAACCAGGAGGAAGGAGGCAAAAAGACTGGGGATGACCCTGTGTAAGGCAAAAAGTCCAACAGGCCACTTGCACTTTAGCACTCGTTAGCAGTGGTAAAGTGCCCAGAGTAACAAAAACAGCAAAATCAGAGTCCAAGCACACATCAACAACCTGGGGAACAGAGGCAAAAAGTTAAGGGAGACCACGCCTAGGATGAAAAGTCTAACACATGTCATGTATGAAAGGTGTATGAATGGACTGTAAAGCGGTTGGTGCCTTGATGCGGCTTTACAGCTCACGAGCTGTGAGTCACTGGTTTAGTTTTTTGGCCTTTCAGTTATTAACTGTGCATTTCATTTTTGTGAAATCTCTTGTTAATAACATTTGATCTACTGAACCATCACTCACCCTTGTGCTGAATCCAACCAGTATGTGTGGTAAAAATGACAAAACCTGCTCCACTGTAATCAGGCGTCACAGCACACCATGAAATGCTAGGTGTCTCAGTGGGACCCCGATGATGAAGCATGCCACCAACTTGGTTGGTGGGTGAGGGGTCTTTTTAACATAACCTAAGTACGTGTCCTTTCACAATTTGTGTTTTGAAAATAACTGAAGGATGTGGATACATCAAAATGATCTACTACAAAACGACCTCTTTTTCCAGGGTGGGCACCTGCATTTTTGGTCCAGGTTGTGGCCATCATCTAGGGAAACCTACCAAACCCAGACAAAATTAGGCACTTGGAGGAGTCCAGGGAGGTGTGACTTGTGTGGATCCCCCAGTGTTTTCTTACCCATAATATTCAGCAAACCTCAAATTTAGCTAAATAAATCAGATTTCCCCCCACATTTCTGTATGGGATCACAGCACCAGCACAAATTCCCTACCACCCAACGTTCCCCTCAGTTTCCCGATAAAAATGATACCTGACTTGTGTTGGTGGGTCAAGTGCCTGTGACAGGAAAAAGCCAAAAACATGCTGAAATTGTGGGGGAATAAAAGCGGGTCCAAAAGGACAGTTTTGAAAAAAAAGTTTTTAGGCTGACAAGTGGGGCAGAACTTTTATCGGTATAGATGCAACAATGCTGGGTGGTGGGAATTTTGTGGATTCTTGCAGATTCTGGAAGGTTTGATCACAAAAATGTGGGGAAAATGTGTGATTTCAAGCAAAGTTGGAGGTCTGCAGGGCATTGTGGGTAAGAAAATGGTGCGAGGTGCACGTGAAGGACACCACCCTGGATTCACCCAGATGTTTAGTTTTCAGATATGTCTACTTCTCGTAGATTTCTGTAGATGGCAGCGTCCCAAAGTCCAAATGTCCAAGTGGGATGATTTTGAGAGTTAGCCAAGCTCTCATGGCCCAAATGTAAAATCAAAACCCCAAATAATCAAATGTCCTCTTGCTTTCTTCCTTGCTGTTGGGATAAGATCTTTTAATGTGTGAGGGGGAGAGCTGAAAGACTGTTACCCCCCTCAGTCTGGGTGGGGGCATAACCATGCCCATACTGGTTGGTGGCCACCACCCCACTATTTTTTTTTCTTATTTTTTTATTCCCTGGCATCTAGTAGGCTTTCTGCCCCCTCGGAAGTAGATCAGGGTTAAATTGCCCCATCTACCAACTGGTGGGCAGAATACATTTTTTCCCCATTTATTTGGGGAGGGAGTATGGCCATACCCCTACCCTCTTTTTTTGAAAAAAATCTTCCCTGGTGTCTGGTGGGCTTTCTGCCCACCTTGGGGGCTGAAGGGCCTTACAAAAAATGACCGATCTGCCCCCAAGGGGGGCAGAAATGGCCAACAGTAATTTGTCCCTATGGGGAGGGACCCTTGCCCAAGGGGCTGCCCCCCAAACAAATCACACTCACACCAATCCCCGGTGCCTAAGTGGTTTCTGCCCCCCTTGGGGCAGCTGGGCCTAACAGAAATAGGCCGATATGCCCCCGGGGGGGGCAAAATTGTCCTAAAATGAATTTGCCCCCCAGGGAAGGAACCCTTGCCTAAGTGATCGCTCCCCGTCTGTAAAAAAAAATAATAATAATAATTCCCAGTGCCTAGTGGTATATGCCCTCCTTGGAGGCAGATCAGCCTAATTAAAATAGGCAAGTTGATCTGCCCCAAATTCCTTCTCCAGGGGAGAGACCCTTGCCTAAGGGGTCACTCCCTCCCCTTGCATGAAATTGATTAGAAAAAAAATCCCTGGTGTCTAGTGGTTTCTGCCCCCCCTTGCGGGCAGATTGGCCTAAGTAAAATAGGCCGATCTGCCCCCAAGATGGGCAGAAATGGCCTAAATCCAAATTGCCCCTCAGGGGAGTGACCCTTGCCTAAGGGGACTCTCCTCATCTATAAAAACAAAAAGAAAATCCCTGGTGCCTAGTGGTTTCTGCACCTCATTGGGGGCAGATCGACCTAATTAAAATCGTCCAAGCTGCCCCCAAGGGGATCAGAAATGGCCTAAAAATATTTTGGCTCCCTAGGGAGCTACCCTTACCTAAGGGGTCAATCCCCTTATGTCAATAACAAAACAAAAAAAATCCTTGGTGCTAGTGAGCATTCCTGCAGCCCGATCGATGTGCGATCCGGCTGCAGGAATGCTCAGAGAGACATAAAAAGGAAAAGAAAAGCCTTTCCTTTTCATGCCTCCCTGGCCTCCCCTGCCCCCGTACCTAGGAGAAACTGATCAGTTTATCCTCGGTCACGCTGGAAGCCATGCTTCTGGGCTGGAGAAAGCCTACAGCAAATGTGTGTTTGGCCAGCCTGAGACTTCCAGCCAAACACACATGAGCTCTGAGGGGGAGTGCTGTGCACTCTCCCTCAGTCCACATCACCCCCAATGCCCAGCCCCTTTTACCAAACAACAATAATAAACAGTTTGTTATTATTGTTTGGTAAATGTTTTGCAGCTGTCGCTTCTGGCGGGGGGGCGACGCTCCTCCGCCCCCATGGAGGAGCCGCCCCTGCTCACATCAGTGCCTCCCTACTCATTGCTGTGTAGCATTGTCTGTGTACACCATTTTCAGGACATTAGTAAATTTATGGGCTTTCTGTCTGACACAAATTTCCTTTCATCCCTATATATTCAACCATTTTGGTAGCTAAAACTATAACTCTAGTCATCCAGTATGTTGTATGTACTTTGACAGCTGGATGAACCCTTCCTATTTAAGCCGATGAGCTGCCTCAGACATAATTGTTTGCATTCAGTGCACAGTCTGCTACAGCAGCCATCTTTATTAAGAGCATCAGTGCATGCATGCTACTTCCTTTTGTGATATCCAACGTTTGCCTTCAATAAATATTGCTCTTATGAGTCTTATTCAACTTTGTCAAAAGAACCCCCCTTTGAATATTCACAACATCACTAGTTGCACTTCACTTCCTTCTGAAGATGCCTAAGTATGGAGGTTATTTTGATTTAAGTTGACTAGCAACTGTTATGTCAAGGTAGTTCAAAGCGTACCTCTGTATGTCACAAGTATCACAGGTAAGGGCCCACAAAAATGGCATATAGGTTTGACAATTTTGGCATGATGCATTTGTGATACAAAATAAGTATTGTCATGGTAGAGTTACAAAACGTAGAGCTTAAAAGTAGAAGAGTAGAGAGATAAGTTACATACAAGAGATGGTCACATAAAGGCTTAAAATGAACAGTAAGGGTTGAGGTAAAAGATGGAGGTATTAGAGAAATGTCTGGCTAGGTTTAGGTTATGTACGGGGATAACAATTAGCATTAGAGCGAGGTCTGGTGTGAGGGATTATGTAAGGTAGATTGTACAATGTAGAGTTAGGCAAGAGGAAACATGATTATGCCTGGGGTGGTGGTTAAGGCACTCACTATAAAATACACTACTTATCTAAAATGAGCTCTTTGACTTAGAGGATGGATGTTGAAAAATGTGTGATTCAAACTGAATTACTGTCCCCTTGGGGCTCCATAGAAGAATGCCCTGTTTTCACATATCAACCCAGTTAAGACTTACCAGTTAAAAAGATTGTTCCTTCTCATTCAGTTGAATGGATACTCGGGGTCAAATGTCTGTTCACAATTCAAAAAAAGAAACCGTAAGAACTTAAGGTTGTACTAAAGGTTTGACATGTATTTTGGAGAAGGGGAACAGTCTGTGTTGGAAATCACCTTTGTTTGCATGGTAATTCCCCCAACCCCGGACTTTTGCATTTTTTACTGGATCTGTTTATATTGGCCATAGGACTCTGTACCACATGTTACCCCTACTAACTAGTGGTAAAGTGTTATTTAATAGTAATTTTAAATCCTACTGAATTGTCATCAAGTCAGATTTTACAATACTATTTTGGAAATTACACTTATAGAAAGTAATTTTCGGCTTAAATCTAAAAGGTTTTCCTGTCACCTGACCCCTGATGGCTCTCCTGTGGTGACAGGTGTATTGCTTCTAGTCAGCAGACAAAGGGCTCTAGGTGTTGGGAGGGGGTCTCCTCCATTGACAGGATAGGATGGCACAATGCCTATACCCAAGCCCTCCTGAGCTGCAAAGGATACCTACCCTGTTTTCTCGCAGATGAAGATGGCCTGCCTTGTCTCCCTTTTGTCTCTTTAGTTAGGCTCACTCCAAATCCAGTGTGAGGGAAGGAACTGATTGGAGCTGGCTTAGGAGTTGGACAAAGGATTGCCCTCAACCCACAGACTGGCACTGGGTAAAAATGTGGACCCCTACAGACCACCCTTCAGAATACCTCTGCACCTATGATGAATCAGAAGGGTGTCCATGCTGTCTGAAGAACCTAAAGGTATGCTGGGCCTGCTTGCCCTGATCCCAGATCCCCAGAAATGATTCCATGGGTCAGGTGGCTGACCTCCTGTTTAAGCTACGGTGATGGTTTGTGTCAAAAAGTATAAATATGGGCCTTAAAGCTACATGTCTCACCCTCATGCACAAGCTAGGCCACTTCACATGCATTAGCAGTAATTGGTGAGAATTGTCTTCAAGTAAACATTGAAGACGGACATCCAAAACAAAATTCTAACACTAACAAGTGATATGATGGTCTAAAGTCATCACAAAGGGCTTCAGTATGCATCGCTCTGTGAAACCAAATTCCTTCAGCACTGGGCTTTGTCACTGCTGGAGCCTCTTTGCTATACAACCTAAGCACTGTGAAAAGGTGAGCGCAGTCATGCACTGCTGGATGCCTGTCAAGTAAAGCCTCATGACCATGCTCAGAACAAGCTCCTGGCAGCCATATAAAACTTAGGCAGTGCATTCTAATTTTCTGCAGAATTAAGGGGTGGGGCCCCAGTGCCCTAAAGCAAAACCTGACATTGATGGATGGCCTTCCCCAAATAAACTACTCCACAGGTGAAGTGCATTTCTGAATAGCTTTCATTCACTATGTATTCCATTGGTATTTGATCAAATATTTTGCTCAAGAGAAGTGACTCATGTTTCATTATTCTTGAATCCATATTTACATTACAGAATCAAGCATATAAATCATTGACCTTTTTTTTCTTTAAACTAATGTTTGCCAATGGTAGCATGGTTTAGATATTTTCACATATAAAACTATGGCTGAAATAGGTGTAAATATTGCTTCAAGCCGAAATGTGTTTCTACATTTTATAACTGGTGTGTCATATATATAAATTTAATTTTTCATGGGTATCACTGTAGTAAAGTGTTTGAATAAATCATCTTGTGTTACTCTGTAACTTTTTCCTGAGATATCAGATTTTTAAAAGAAATATACCATTACATCTGCTGGACTCTTCTGGTTGCAGGGATAAATAGGGCTTGTAGGTTCATCTAGAACCCTAGGTACCCAGAGCCAATAAATGAGCCGTACCTTGCAATGGGTTTTCATTATATACCGGTATACGGCAATTCAATTGGTGAAATATAAAGAGTGAAAAATAGGTATCAAATAAACCTTTGCATTTCCAAAATGGGCACAAGAGAAGGTGTTGAGAAGCAGTGGTTATTTGCACATCTCTGATTTCTGGGGTCCCCATACTAGCATTGGAATTACAGGGCATTTCTTAAATAGACATCTCTTTTACACACTATCTTAAATTTGGAAGGAAAACTGTGGAGAAACACAAGGGACAATAACATTCTGTGTTCCCCCAAGTCTCCCGATAAAAATGGTACCCCACTTGCGTGAGTAGGCCTAATGCCTGAGACAGGAAACATAACATGGACAATCGCATTTTTATATTGAAAACTGATGTGTTTTTTGGAAAGTGCCTAGCTGTGGATTTTGATCTCTAGCTCAGCCGGCACCTCGAAAAACCTACCAAACCGGTGCATTTTTTTAAACTAGACACCTAGGGGAATCCAGGATAGGGTGACTTGTGGGGCTCTCACCAGGTTCTGTTACCCAGAATCCTTTGCAAACCTCAAAACTTGGCTAAAAAAACACTTTTTCCTCACATTTCGGTGACAGAAAGTTCTGGAATCTGAGAGGAGTCGCAAATTTCCTTCCACCCAGCGTTCCTCCAAGTCTCCCGATACAAATAGTACCTCACTTGTGTGTGTAGGCCGAGCGCCCATGACAGGAAATGCCCCAAAACACAATGTGGACACATCACATTTTCCCAAAGAAAACAGAGCTGTTTTTTGCAAAGTGCCCAGCTGTGGATTTTGGCCTCTAGTTCAGCCAGCACCTAGGAAAACCTACCAAACCTGCACATTTTTGAAAACTAGACACCTAGGGGAATCCAAGATGGGGTGACTTGTGGGGCTCTCACCAGGTTCTGTTACCCCGAATCCTTTGCAAACCTCAAAACGTGGCCAGATGAACAATTTTTTTCTAACATTTCGGTGACAGAAAGTTCTGGAATCTGAGAGGAGCCACGAATTTCCTTCCACCCAGCGTTCCACCAAGTCTCCCAATAAAAATAGTACCTCACTTGTGTGGGTAGGCCTAGCGCCTGTGACAGGAAATGCCCCAAATCACAACGTGGACACATCACATTTTCCCAAAGAAAACAGCTGTTTTTTGCAAAGTGCCAAATAGTGGATTTGGGCCTCTAGGTCAACCGGCAAATAGGGAAACCTACAAAACCTGAGCATTTTTTTAAAACTAGACACCTAGGGGAATCCAAGATGGGGTGACTTGTGGGGCTATAACCAGGTTCTGTTACACAGAATCCTTTGCAAACCCCAAAATGTGGCAAAAAAAACACTTTTTCCTCACATTTCGGTGACAGAAAGTTCTGGAATCTGAGAGGAGCGCTGAATTTCCTTCCACCCAGTGTTCCCCCAAGTCTCCTGATAAAAATGGTACCTCAGTTGTGTGGGTAGGCCTAGTGCCTGCAGAAATGCTCCAAAACACTATGTGGACACATCAAAATTATCAAATTCTAAATGACCTCTTTTTGCCGGGGGGACCTGCGTTTTTGATCCTGGGCTCAGAAGCCATATAGGGAAACCTACCAAACCCAAACATTTCTGAAAACTAGACACCTGAGGGAATCCAGGGAGTTGTGACTTGCGTGGATCCCCCAATGTTTTCTTACCCAGAATCCTCAGCAAACCTCAAATTTAGCTAAAAAAAACAAATTTTTCCCACATTTCTGTGTGGAATCACTGCACCGGGACAAATTTCCTACCACTCAACGTTTCCCTCAGTCTCCCTGTGAAAATGATACCTCACTTGTGTAGGTGGGCCGAGTGCTTGTGACAGGGAAGAGCCAAAAACATGTAGAAATTGAGGGGGAACCAAAGTGGGTCCAAAAAGGCGCTTAGAAAAAAACGTTTTTTTTAGGCTGACAAGTGGGGCACAATTGTTACCGGTATAGATGAGACAATGCTGGGTTGTAGGAATTTTGTGGATTCCTACAGATTGCGGAAGGTTCAATCACTAAAATATAAAAATGTGTGATTTCCAATAAAATTAGAGGTTTGCAGGGCATTGAGAGTAAAAAAATGGTGCGGGTGCATGTGAAGCAGACCACCCTGGACTCACCCAGATGTTTAGTTTTCAGGTGTGTCTAGCTCTTGTGGATTTTTCTACATGGCAGCGTCCTAAAGTCTAAAAAGTGCAACCCTCACCATTCCAAGTGGGATGATTTTGAGAGTTAGCCAAGCTCTCATGGCCCAAATGTAAAACCAAAACCCAAAATAATCAAATGTCCTCTTACTTGCCGTGGGATAAGATGTTTTAGTGTGAGGGGAGAGAGCTGAAAGATTGTTACCCCCTTCAGTTGGGGTGGGGGCATAACCATGCCCATACTAGTTGGTAGCCACCACCACACTATTTTTTGTTTTGCTTTTTAAATTCCTTGGCGTCTAGAAGACTTTCTGCCCCCGGGTTGTGGATCGGGGGTAATTGCCCCATTTATTTGGTGTGGGGGTATGGCCATATCCCAACCCTCTTATTTTGGAAAAAAAAATCTTCCCTGGTCTCTGGTGGGCTTTCTGCCCCAATTGGGGGCAGATAGGCCTTCCAAAAATATGTTGATCTGTCCCCCTTGAGCTGTCCCCAAAGGGGGCAGATATGGCCAACAGTAATGTGCCCCCATGGGGAGCGACCCTTGCCCAAGGGGCTGCCCCTCAAACAAAACACACACACCAATCTCTGGTGCCTAATGCCCCCCGGGGGTAGATCGGCCTAATAGAAATAGGCCTATCTGCCCCCAAGGGGAGCAGAAATGGCCTAAAATAAATTTGCCCCCAGGGATTGACCCTTGCCTAAGGGGTCGCTCGCCTTGCGTGAAATTGGCGCAAAAATAAATCACCAGTGCCTAGTGGTTTCTGCCCCCTCTTGGGGACAGATTGGCCTAATAAAAGTAGGCCGATCTGCCCCCAAGAGGGGACAGAAATGGCCTAAAACAAATTTGGCCCCCAGGGGAACGACCCTTGCCTACAGGGTTGCTCCCCACGTATAAAAAATAAAGTAAGCAAAAAACTAAAATATCCCTGGTATCTAGGGGGTTTCTGCCCCCATGGAGGCAAATCGGCCTAATTATAATAGGCCGAACTACCCCCAGGGGGGCAGAAAAGCCCTAAGAATATTTTGCCCCCCTGGGGAGCAGCCGTTGCCCTCATTCCATAATATGTAAAAAAAAAACTCCCTGGTTTCTAATGGGCATTTCTGCTGCCGGATCACATCGCGACCGGGCAGCAGAAATGCTGAAAAAGACATCAAAGGAAAGGCATTTCCTTTCCTTTGATGCCTCTCTCGGCCCCTCCATGTGATCAGAGGAGAAATGTGTTTGCATTTCTCTTCTGATCCGTGTTCTCTGAGGACATCATCAGATGCCACAGGGGGGTTGGGAGGGTGGGGGTGGAAGGGGAAGCGATTCCCCTTCCATGCCTGCCCAGGGAAGAGGGGTGTGAGGCCCACAGAGGAAGCACTAGCGCTTACCCTGAGGGCCCCTTCTTGGACGTAATGGTTACGTCCTGGGCATCCGAGCAGTGCTGCCCAGGACGTAACCGTTGTGTCCAAGGCACCCGAGGGGTTAAAAGAGGAGTTTTATAGTAAAACTAAGAAAATCCAATGTAAAGTTTTTCTGAATGGAGAAGGCTAAAAATACATAGAGAGCACTCATAACTACATCAAGAAAAATTGTGTTAGACAGGCAAAGGGGGTGACAAAAAGCACCACAGGGAGATTTGTGGGCAGGGATACCTTTATTAATACTGGAAATTGTAAAATGAGTCTACCTTACATTTACGCTCAGAGCTTCTGTGGGATAAGAGAGTGGAATAAAGACTCAGTGTAGATCACGCAAAGGGAGAAAAAGAGCAGTTCTGGCAGTTACCAATAATTGGGCATTTTCCTGTGTTCTGTAAACACTAAGAACCATGCAATGCAAGCAAATAGCAATGGAAATTAGAGCAAGCAAATAATAATAAAGTACGATGTGGCAGAGGGACCCAATTAACAAATCCATCTAATTCATATTCTGTAGTGCAATCCATTATAATAGTCTAAGGCCCTATTTATGAGTTTGCTTAACTCTGATGGGGCAATAACAACTTTTGCCTGCCACATTGCAATCATGAGATAGGCCGGAACACCACAGAATTGTTTACTTTCACCGTGAGCATCCAAAATCTCTGGCTGAAAGTCCAAGCCAAAATGATAACTTACTTGTGGACTTGGACCCACAATTATTTATCAATCATGTAATCTGACATTTCTTAGTAGACCTTCAGGATCCCACTCGTGATGGCCCAGATATTCCCCAATTGGTTGAAGGGTACCTACACATATCCTTGGCTACTTGCAATGGGGGCCGAGGATTGTTGGTGCATAGAAGCTCTTGAAAATTTTTGCCATGGATGACAGCCCTAGGTGGTAAGGCTTAAGGACCTCACCAAAACAGGTAAAATGATTAAGCAGGAATAAAGAATTAGAATGCACACGTAGCATGCAATCTTAATGACAGTGACCATATAATTAGGATAGACAAAGTGGAAAGACGAACTGCAAACACAGACAAAGGCAGGAAGCCTCACTCTGCAAACTCTGGTGAAGATTCAGAACTACACCTGAGCCAAAGTGGAAGGTCATACTGGCCTGACCTCCAAATCTGGCACATGGAAACAGATATCTACAAAAACCACAACGCCCAGAAGCCTGTGTGTTAAGGAGTGGCGGGAGCACCTCACCATGCTGCTAAGCTCCTCAGCAGCCTGCAGCATGGGAGAAGCAAGCTTCTATTGGGCCCTGCTAGGGCCAAGAACCACAATGCTCAGAAGCCTTTGTCTTCAAGCGGGGTGGGAGGACCACCTTACTGCACTGATTTGTGCCTGCAGCACCCCACAGCATGGGAAAAACAAGCTTCTTTTCGGCCCTACTAGGGCCAAGGGCCGCAATGTCCAGAAACCTGAGTGTCCAGGAGGCATGTGGGAGGTGCATTGCCGCTCTGATCAGTGCCTCCTGCAGTGTGTGGTGCGAGACATGCCTGGGCACAGCCTCGGTAAAGACCGAGCCAAGGGCCAGACTATAGTCACCCTTTTGTGCCAAGCTGGGACAGGACAAAGCCACATTTCTTGGTCCTGCATTCGAATCTCTAAAACCATGGGTAAGTGTCAGCCCCCACTGCCCCAAGTGACACGAAGCACCCAGCAAGGGATCTTATATCATGTCTTTTTTGTCCTCTGCAATCAGTGCTATTACTGAGGAAATTATGGGGGTCATTCTGACCCTGGCGGTCCATGACCGCCATGGCGGAGGGCGGCGGAAGCACCGCCAACAGGCTGGCGGTGCTTCCTGGGCGATTCTGACCGCGGCGGTAAAGCCGCGGTCAGAAAAGGTGAGCCGGCGGTTTCCCGCCGGTTTCCCGCTGGCCCAGGGAATCCGCCATGGCGGCGCTGCTTGCAGCACCGCCATGGGGATTCCGACCGCCTTCCAGCCAGCCTGTTTCTGGCGGTGTCCACCGCCTGAACCAGGATGGCGGGAACGGGTGCCGTGGGGCCCCTGGGGGCCCCTGCACTGCCCATGCCACTGGCATGGGCAGTGCAGGGGCCCCCTAACAGGGCCCCACAAAGATTTTCACTGTCTGCTTTGCAGACAGTGAAAATCGCGACGGGTGCCACTGCACCCGTCGCACCCCTGCAACTCCGCCGGCTCCATTCCGAGCCGGCTTCATTGTTGAAGGGGCTTTCCCGCTGGGCCGGCCGGCGGTCTTCTGGCGGTCGCCCGCCGGCCCAGCGGGAAAGCCGGAATGGCCGCCGCGGTCTTTTGACCGCGGAGCGGTCTTTCGGCGGGAACCGCTTGGCGGGCGGCGACCGCCGCGGTCAGAATGACCGCCTATATCTGTTGAAAAAGAGCTGGGTTTGAGTTCACAGAAAAAAAGATAAGATAGGTGCAGTGCAACAACGATGGAGGATCTTTCATTGCAACTGTGAGTAATAACAAGACCTTGTTAAGCTCCATCTCACCCCCAGATAGCAGTGTTTGTATGATAAACGCAATGGTACATCAACCTAGTGGTGGGGTTCTGTTGCTCTCCCCCTGCCCAAGAAGGCACAAAGGCCAGAGGGCCATGCTCCAAATTAATCGGTGAGCCTGCAAGTAGGAGAGAAGAAATTGCTGTCTGAATCATCATTCAGTTTGGATAATGCAGGTGGTATTTTGGCCCTTCTTTATGTTTTCCTTTTTATATTCCACATGACTTGCTATTTCAATCACACCCCACTCTTTGCACCACTAGCAATATGCAAGATCTTTCTAGTGGGAGGAAGTCAGAGAAGTGGGCAACCTGGTAGCAAAGGACAGGGCCCTGAAGGGATCACGCTCGATTTGTTTAAATCATGTGTCTCTTTATGGGTGCCACCTCTTGCCATCTATATGACTGTTACAGTCAAGTATGTTCTTCCAGCCGGCAGTAAGGATGACCCCTGCTTGTGTCATCCCATTTTACTGATTGACATAGCTGTCAAGGTGATAAGGAGGATGGTCTTAAGCCCACTGATGACTTGGGCCAGGAAGCACCACATGTTTTCTGATGTACAATATGGTTTTAGACCAGGGATGAGAAGTGGACAACTTGTACTTAGTCACAAGTAAATATGTGCTAGACAAAAAGTTCTCTGCACATGGCATTTATTGATCTGAGTTCAGCCTTAGATCAGGTCCACAGAGATGAGTGTGGTCAATTATGGTGGACATGGGTGCAGTGGTCAATTATGCTGGACAATGGTGTGGAGGCCAATGTTATTTATTTTTTGCACAATGTGCACCTTGTCTTAGCTGCTTTCATTAGGTATGGAGAGTGGTGAGTGCACAAGACTTTTTAACCATAGATGGGGCATGAGGCAGAGATGCCTTTTAGCGCCATTTTCATTTACCCATTATTATATCAATACATTAGAGCAGGTATTAGTCAATGGAGGGAAGGATATGCCGTTGGTGGGTAGGTGGCCCATAATGCACTACTTTACACTGATATCACTGTTCTTATATAAAGAACAGCGCTCGGACTCCAACTCCTTCGTCATAGATGTGTAAGCTTTATGGATGCCTTGGATCTTAGTAAAATTCCAAGAAATCTCACATCACGGTATTGGGGTTCAAAACCAACAAATCAAAAGCTTTCTCCCTAAGTCGCAACCTAATCAGCAAGGTTACTTAATTTCCTTATCGCTGTATGACTTGTGATTAAGCAATTGCTTGGTCTCCTTTGTTAAGGGCAAGGGAATATGCCTTTTCGAGAAGTATCACAACTGTTTTTGATTTTGCGGCTAGGCTGGGCAGCAAGTTTGCGGATGCCATAATGATAATTAAAAAGGCTAAATGTATGCCTGTTGTAGCTTATGGTAGTGACATTTGGTGATATGCCTACCTTTCCCATTTAGAAATTGTTGAAAATATATTCTTGATATACGTATTATCTTTGCCCCAGGGTTGTGCCTCATTTATTATCCATAAGCAGTTGGATCTGGGGTATTGAACAGATATCTTTAAATTCACTGATTTTATGGTTTACAGTATAGGTCAAATCAGGAGCTATTTTCAATCAACTTATCATTAAGGATTGCTTTGGCCTTGATTATACCTCTAGTTTCCCTTGGCTGAGTTATTTTAAGCCTTGCTTCACAAGTTGGGAAGACCTAAACTATATGAGTATCCTGAGTTAATTGTTCTTGGACAAGAAAGTTTTTCTGTGTTGGAAGCAGTACGAGAGGAACTCACATGGTTTACTGAAAACAACTGTACAATAGTATGTGCTATTAAAGAACACTCCTTTCATTGAGCGCTACTTACTGCATGATATGCCTAATCATCACCATATTTTACTTTGACATGGTTTAGGCATAATTTGTACCATCATTTATTAAATGTTCCTACATACTGTAGCAAATATAATGACCTTGCACAATGGGCATGCCACATGGTCTCCAGACATGATATTCTTCACTTTGTTACGTTCTGCCCATTTTACAAACAGATGCACAAGTATGTTTTACATCTACTTTGATTTGGGAAGAATTTTAAACAGGTTTGACTTGCATTGCTTCACCAACAGGGATCAATGACACAATATTATGATAAGCGGTATCGTTGACAAAAATATTGTGCCATAAATATATTTTACCACTACATTGTTTTCCTATACTTATGATGGTAAGTACAAAAATATCAGAAAAAAAAAAATATACTGTAAACTAAATAAATTCCACTAATAGGTAATACTAAATATAAATATATATTTTAACACACTCACATATATGTGTGTTTACATAAATATGGGCCAGATGTAGGTAGGAAAAAAATAGCGAGTCGGAAATTGCGAGTCTTTGCGACTCGCAATTTCCGACTCGCAAGCAGGTATCCAGCAAGAATAAGCAATCTCATTTTGCGACTCGCAAATGAAGTCGCACCGCAGATTGCGAGTCCGCTGTTTGCAAGGTCGCTTTTTGCGACATCGCTAAAACCGAACATGCAAATTGCGAGTGGGTGTCGCAAATTGCGACTGTGCCGCAAATTGCATGCAGGTGCAGCAGAACACTCTGGAAAACACTTCCTGGCTCTTGATGATGACATCACAGCCAGGAAGTTTACTAATACACCTGGGAGGAGTGAGGACCACACCCACTTCCAACTGCTGAACAGCCAACAGGAGGAACAGCAGCAACAATGGAGGAATCAGCCAGATAGAGGAAGATCACATTTTCTGAAAAAGAACTGGAGGTGCTGACGGATGAATGCTGCCAGTACCATGATCAACTCTTTGGAAGAGCAGCCCTCAGTGTGCCTGAGCTGGAGAAAAGGAGGATTTGGATGGAAATCCAGGAGAAGGTGAATTCAATGGGGGTGAGCCACAGGAGCATTGATGAACTTAAAAAAAGATGGTATGACCTGCGCTCCCGGACCAAGGAGAGGGTGGCAGAGCGGGAGATGAGGGGCACTGGAGGAGGCCCATCTACCGTACCACCACCCACACCCTTGGAGGAAAGAGTGCAAGAGACCCTGGAGCCAGAGGCAGTGTCTGGAATAGGAGAGCTGGACACGTCAGCGCCAGGACCATCAAACAGTGAGTACCATGAAACATGCATGTTCACCCATATCTGCCATACCCCCACCCACCTAGTACACAGCAGCATGCACATCCAAAATAGCTCCATTTCAGAGTAGCAGCCACCAGAATGGTGCATTATGGGCAATGTAGTCCAGTAGGCAGCTGCTAGGCAACAGTTTAATAGGAAGCATACAACAGATGGTAGATACTGACAGTGTGTTCCCTATGTCCCACAGGTCTCCCACAAGACACCACCACCAGCCACACCGTCCAGGGGTCAGAGGTCAGCCACCAGGCAGCACAGGACCCAGGAGCAGCCACCACAGGTACCTGCACCACCGACCACAGTCCCCTCCAGATGCACCAGTGGCCATAGTGGAGGTAGACCCAGCACCCGGTCCCAGCCACAGTGCCAGCCAACAGGACACAGATGCACCACCGCGTCGCAGGCAACGTGTCCTTGTCCCTGCGGTGTCACAGGGAGATGTAGGGGACGCCTCCATGTCCGCCGCCGAGGCTGCACTCATCGAAGGTCAGCACCTGCAGACAAGGCAAATGAGACTGATTTCAGGGGCCATGCGGCGAATGGAGAGGAATCAGACAACAGGGCTGGCACAGGTCCACACAGAGCTACAACACCTGAACAGTAATGTAGGTGACCTTGCACTCTCCATCAGACAACTAGTGGCTGAACTTGTCACGGAGAGAGAGGGTGCAAGGCTCCGTGACCGGCAACTAATCCACCGACTAGACCGCATGGCTGCCTCCATCGTCCGCCTGGCTGTAAATACCACAGGGCTGTCACGCTGCACAGTCAGCCTACAGGTCGACATGGGCCACTTTGCCAGCGATGTGGCTCGCGGTCTGGGACGCATAAGCCACGCTGTGGACATGATGGAGGCACGACAGGTGGCTAGGGGCGCGGCAGACACGCCGCAAGACAGTGAGGAGGGCTCTACTATAAGTAGTGCAGCTGCCACAGACACCAGGGTCTTGCGTAGTGGAAGTGCACGGCAGGGATCTGCAGACGCTCCAGGCACCAGCCATGCTGGGCGTTCAAGGCGTAGGATGTGAGCTACGCACTAACAAACAATGGAGGCACATGAGGTTAATGTGTCCTCATAGCAGGTGGACTTTTACAGCCCCTGATCTATAGTTCATTTCAATAGTTTTTTGGTTCACTTCATTAAAGTTCTTGTTTGTTCCACTTCACACCTGGGCTCTTTGTGTGTGACATTCGTGTGTGTGGTGACAGTTACCACGTACCTTCCAAAGTATTGGTTTGCAATGTGGTCCCGTCTCTGTCTGCCTTGATTTGCAATGCTTCTATCCCCAGGCTGGCGATGTGGTAGCTCTTGCTCGTCATCCTCCGAATCTGGGTCTTCAGGGGTGATATGTAGCCCACGTCTGGTGGCAATGTTGTGCAGTATAGCGCATGCGCCAACGATCTTGAATGCTATTATTGGGGCATACTGGAGGGCATCTCCACTTCTGTGGAGGCATCTGAATCTTGCCTTCAACAGTCCAAAGGTCCTCTCTATAATATTTCGTGTCCTCCTATGTGCACTGTTGTATCGCCTCTCTGTCTCATTGCTGGGTGTTAAGTACGGGGTAAGTATCCATGGTCATAGTGCATATGCACTGTCACCTGTTTGGCAAAAATAAACAATGTTAGCTGGGCATGGATGGGTTCCACATTGACCTGTGTGTATGTCTGCAAGGTGTATTCAGCTATACCTAGGAGATATCCGTCTCCAAACTCCCCACGTTCTAGGCGTTGGTGTATCCCACTGTGCCTGAAAATGTAGGAGTCATGTGTACTCCCTGGAAGTTTGGCTACCATGTCAGTTATAACATAATGGGCGTCACATACCACCTGGATGTTCAGTGAGTGGGTACACTTCCGGTTGCGGAACAGATATTTCAGATTTGCAGGAGGGAATATTTGTATATGTGTCCCGTCTACACACCCTATTACATGAGGAAAGTTGGCAATCCTGTAGAATTCCGACTTGGTGCTGTTGATTTCTGCCTCATTCCTGGGTAGGTATATGTATCTGGACATGTGTGTGAGTATGGAATCTAGGAATGCTCTCAAGAACCGTGAGAGTGCACTTTGAGATACCCCACCTGCCACAGCAATGACCTCCTGATAGCTACCCGAGGCCAAGAGGTGCAGTGAGCATAGCACTTGCACAAGTGTGGGGATGGCGCTGCCGCGGACAGTCTGGCGTTGAAGCTGCGGATTGAGTAGATCTATTAATTCTAATATTGCTGCACTGCTGAGTCTGTATTTATCATATATCTCCTCCTCAGTTTGTTGGAAAAGTGTCTGTCTGGTTCTGTATATCTTCTCCTGTCTCTGGCTCCTCCTCCTCATCTGCTGTGCGGCGTGGGCTCTCATCCTCCTTGCTATCACATATATCTCCACCATCTTGAATAACCCAGATGCCTTCTGGGTCTCCTTTTATACTTTGGTTCTGGTTACCACCTGCTCTGAGTTAGTGGTAAATTGGAAGTGCAAAATGGGCTTTTTGCGGCTAGTCGCAATTTGCGAGTGGCTATTTCATATGGTTTGCGACTCGCAAATTGCGACTTCCTATTTGCGGGTCGCAAAATGGGGTCGCAATTTTTGCGAGTCGGTAATGGCTTGCGCCGCAATTTGCGATTCGGAAATGGGGTTTTTGCATCCCATCTCTGATTTTGCGGGGTCGCAAATTGCGATTCGGGCCATTTGCGACTCGCAAAATTTTGCTACATCTGGCCCCAAATATAGTAACATAATTAATACAAATATATTTTACATTATATTCATTTTCTTTTTTAACATTATGAATGTACTACTATAAAGCACATACCTACCTAAATATATAACTATGTATGCACATTTTAAAAATGTTAAACACCAAAGAACAGCTTTACTAAAAATATTAAACATGAAAACAAATAAAACAAAAAATAAAATAATAAACAAATAATACTATGAAATGTATTTAAGTAATATTCAGAAAAGTCTTGGACTCAGAGAATATTAGATTTACTATTGGTACTCCAGTATATGCAACAGTAGCAAAGGTTTTGGACTTTGGCGCCGTTCATTTCACTATTTCTACTCTAGTCAATGCAACAGTAAGGAAAGTGTTGGACTTCAGAGGGCTTAAATTTACTATTCAGACTCCAGTCTAGACAACAGCAGGGAAAGTGTTTTACGTATAAAAAATTGCATACATGATTACAAATCCTATTAAATTAGTAAATAAAATTTGAACACTTGCTACAACCTATTATTAAATTACAGTATACAGAATTAAATACATAAATGTATCACAAAATGTTAACATATAATTTAAAAAAGAAAGAAAGAAAAACTGAATTATTTCTTTAATTCCAATAAAAATATCAAAAAATGTAAGTACAAAAATAATTTCAGAAACGAATTTTCACAAACACATCCCATTGAATAAATTAAATCTATTAAAATATAAATATGAAAACATTATACCTAACTAATCTGCAATCAATAAATGACATATACATATAAATGCATATAAAAAATATAATATATATTTTTTTCATAGCAACTGCCTCAATTAAACAAATAACAGAGTATTTAAAAATATGTTTAATAAACATATATAAAGAAAAGTGTTTATTAAAAAGAATAAAACATTCCAACAGATACACAATAATTAATAATTTAAGTTGTATACATAATTAATAATAATACAATTAAATGATTTCTACAAAAAATAGCATTAAAATAAAAAACATAATGATTTATTTAAAATGGCCACTCTATTCCCCTACAAACCCAGCAATCCCACACCTAAAATAAAACTTTAATAAATCAGTGTTAAGCTATTTATATAATTAACAATCAATTAAATAACTAATAACAGTTAAAAACAAATTAACAATATATATAATGTTTTTATAACTTAATGAACTTCCCATCCTATACCCCTTCAAACCCAACAACCCACTACACATGTATAGCTTAAATAAATCAGCAATACACTATTGACATAATTAATAATAAATTAAATAATGAATTGACAATTACAAACTGATTAACAATGCATTTTCTTTTTTATAACATTAATTACCTTCCCACACTATACCCCTACAAACTCAACAACCCACTACTAAAATAAACTGTAACAAGTAATAAAACTAAATAAAATATAAAACTGAAATTTAAAATTCAAAATATAACATAACAGTTTAAAAAGTGCCTAAAAGGGGGCGTGGCCAAGATGGCGGCGTGAGCGGGCACGTTGGTCCGTGCTCCGCCACCTGGGCCCTGATCCGGCTGCTCGACCCCGATTGGAGAGGCCCGTGGGATCCCAGCTGGGTGCCTAGCACTGTCGGGCACCGGGGGCCCGTGCATTAAAGGCGCCCCGAGATTGATCTGCTGCACGCGAGGGGCCGCGTCTGCTGAGCCGGAGCTGGTGGCTGGTAGAAGCGGCGGTCTGCGGCCCGTTCAGGGAGGTGGGCCCGGAGCGGAGAGGTGAGCCAGGAGACGGCGGTGGTGTGGCGGGGCCCTTAGCAGGGGATAAGACCCCCTGAAGCACGGGCTGGTGGCGGGACCTCTCTGGTGGGCTCGGCACCAGAGAGGAGAGACGGCGAGGCCCGCTGGTTGGGCCCTGAGAGCTGGCCCTTAAGAGAAGACGACGGCGGGGAGAGGACCCCCCTGGGGGGCTCTGCTCAGCGGCGGTGGTGGCGCTTGGGGCCCCGGATGCCATCTGGAGGCATAGACAGCCTGTGGTGACCCTGCCTGGCGCGGAAGCGAGCTGCTTTTGGGAGTGGCCCGGTGGAGTGCACGGCGGAGAAGAGGCTGACTCCTGCGGGTGAGGGGCCCATCTTGGGGGCACGGAGCCCGTTGTTGGTGCGCAGGGGCCTGGCTGAATTCCTGGGCAGTAGCTGTCAGAGGTCATAGATATGGCGACCTCCAAGCCAAAGCGAGACCGGACAGTAAGAGAAATGCTGACGGGGGGCGCCCAGCGTTGGGGGGGGCCCTGAAGATCCCCTGGCCGCGGAGTCCCCTGAAGCAAGGAAGGAGACGCCGGAGGAGGACGCGGCACCGGTCACGAAGGGCTTCGTAGCCTCCCTGATTGAATCGCTCCGTGGGGACCTGCAGGAGCTCCGTAAAGATATATTGCAGGAGGTGAAGGAGCTGCAGGTGGACCTCTCGTCCCTGGGTGAGCGGATAGCCCAGGTTGAGGATAGGGAGGCGGCCCGAGGCGAGGAGGTAGCGGTCTTGCAGCAGGAGGTTCTGCGCTTGCGGGAGCAGCAGGACCTTCTTCAGATGACAGTGGAGGACTTGGAGAACCGCTCGCGCAGACATAATATCAGCATTAGAGGAGCGCCAATTGGAGCGGAGAAAGATGACATTAGAGACTTTGTGGTGGCGTTGATTCGTTCAGTGCTGGACCTGGAAGCATCCCAGGAGATTGTCCTGGACAGAGTACATCGTGTGGGCCGTGCCGGGGGAGTTGGGGACCGCCCGCCGGACATCCTTGCATGCGTCCATAATTACGGACTGAAAGAAATCATTTTGCAGCGGACACGCAATACCCCGCAGGTCCACTTCAGAGGTCATCAATTTCAGTTATACCAGGACTTGTCGGTTCGGACACTACAGCGGCGGCTGGAGTTCAAGCCTATCACAGAGCACTTATGGGCACATGCTGTATCCTATACATGGGGACACCCGTTCCGCCTTTTTTTCCGCTGGGAGGACCAGCTTCACCAGCTGAAGACGGTATCGAAGGCTCGCCGGATCCTGAGCTTGGAGGGAGACGCTCGGGGCTCGGACACGAGTCTTGGGCCGACGGACGGAGATCACCTGCGCTGGAGGAGGAAGGAGAGAAGGAGGAACCAGTGCCGCCCCACGGAGTCGGAATGGATTTTTGAACGTCAGTCGGCAGTAAGCAGTGTAGCGGCTGGGACAAGTGCCTAGGCGGGGAAGGCGGGGTGCCATTGTTTAACAAGGGGTCGCTTATTGCGGGCTTGTGCTCTTGTGGGAGGGCCTGGGCGGCGGAGGCAGTGGACCTAACGGGTGATCTGGTGTGGTTCTACAGCCGTGTGGAGACTTTTCCTCTTGGGAATGGGTGTGAGAGGACCTTTTTGTTATGAGCACCTGTTGTGCGTTTTAGATATATGTTTGTATGCTTCCTTGCGGGTTTGGTCATCATGGGCTCTAATGGGTCGGTCATGTTACTTGGAGCGGTGGAGATGCTGTTCTGAGTTCTGGCCCCTCAGTGGTTTCTCTCCCCCCTGAGCGATCTCCTCCCCTTGGTGGTATGACAATTAAGTGCTTAAGTTTGAATGTCTGTGGGCTTAACAACCCAACCAAGCGGTTAGCGATATTGTCCGCTCTGGAGAAATCAGGGAGCCATATCTGTCTATTACAAGAGACCCATTTGTTATTTAAGGATACGTTCCGTATGCGATCCAGATGGTTCCCTAGGCAGCTCTGGTCCTCAGCAACCACAAAACATGCAGGAGTGGCAATATTGCTCTTGAGGACATTTGCTGGGGAGATAGTGGGGAAGGTACATGAAGTCTCAGGTAGGTTCCTGGCTATTAGAATTAGACTTGGGGCCTTATCTTTTACCATTGCTTCCCTCTATGCTCCGAATTCCCAGCAGGAGACCTTCCTGAGACAGTCAGTTTCCCCTATACTTAGTTCGCCTGATAGTGCCATTTTGGTAGGGGGAGATTTTAATCTGGTGATGGATAATGAGCTTGACCGCTCTGGCGAGCGCTTTGGGCAGACTGGAGCGTTGTCGGAGATAGGGCGTCAATGGCTGGCGGAGTGTGGGCTGGAGGACGTCTGTAGGAAGTCGCATCCCACACTCCGGGATTACTCCTTTTACTCAGCTGCGACCAAGACATATGCACGGCTCGATCTCTTTCTGGCCTCGCATGAGTTTATGTCCCGGGTTAGGGAGGCTACGATTGAGCCCAGGGCCATGACGGATCATGCCCCTATCACGGTCGAGCTGGCCATGGAGATAGAGCACGTAGGCACCCCGAGCTGGCGCTTTAGGGACTCCCTGCTTCAAAGTGAGATATCGGTGGACTTGCTTCGTCGTGCGATTAGGGAGTATATCAGCTTCAACAATGAGGGTGGTACTTCTGTGGAGACGGTGTGGGAGGCGATGAAGGCGGTAGTGCGGGGCGAGGTGATGGCATTATCGGCGAGGGATAATAGAGCGAGAAGGGAGGTGAGGGAGAGGCTAGAGCAGAGGGTAGCTGTTCTGGAGCCTTGCCATAAATCCACTGGCGCGCCTAGAATTTGGCGCAAATTAGAGAAGGTAAGGCAGCAGCTGAAACGACTCCACTGGGATAGGGCGGAGTACGCGGTAGCACAACTTAAGCACAAATACTATATTAGGAGCAATAGATGTGGAAAGCTACTGGCGCATCGGTTACGAGCGCAGCGTGCGGCGGCGGCGGTTAAATTGATCCGTTCTTCTTCGGGCGAAGAGGTCTGCACGAGCGATCAGATTGCAGAGGCATTTGCAGGATTTTACAGGGGGTTGTACGCGGTGGATGAGCGGGATGACGCGGCCCTGGATTCTTATTTAGAGGGCATAGCAATTACTCCTCTTGGTGAGCGAGAGGCGTCCCTGCTGGACCAACCGATAAGGCTGGTGGAGGTTATATCGGCTATCTCCTGCTTAAAGAGCGGTAAGTCCCCCGGACCTGACGGGTTCACAGCACTGTTTTATAAAACCTTTTGTGTCGAGCTCGCCCCGCTTCTGGTGAGGCTTTTTAACTCCTTTCAGATGACGGGAACCCTGACGCCGAGTATGCTGGATGCTACTATTACTGTTATACCTAAACCGGGTAAAGACCCGGAGGAGTGCGCTTCATTTCGGCCGATCTTGCTTCTGAATATTGACGCTAAGCTATTTACAGGGATCCTTGCTCACCGCCTTAATCCTTATATGCCGGGTCTTATTGATCCGGATCAGTCTGGTTTTATCCCGAATTGACAGTGTGGCGACAATACGAAGCGCCTTCTGCATTTGCTAGATAAAATAGAGAGATCCCGCAGAGAGGCGCTTTTTCTCTCTGTCGATGCCGAAAAGGTGTTCGATAGGGTTCATTGGCCATATTTATTCCGGGTCCTGGAGCGTTTCGGTATGGGCCCGGGCTTTAGATCTTGGATCCAGTGTGCCTATCGGTCCCCTAGAGCGGCGATCAGAGTTAATGGCGTGCTTTCTAGGCCGTTCTTGGTGGGGCGTGGGACCAGGCAGGGGTGCCCGCTTTCCCCCCTTTTGTTTGCGTTATATATGGAGCCCCTCGCACAGCGCGGCAGGTTCTATATCGTCCCAAGGGCAGTGGGGGCTTAGCGATACCATGTCTCCTGAGATATTTTCAGGCAACACAGATGCGCTTTCTTGTGGAGTGGAGTCGCCCACTTACGGAGAAACACTGGTGTTTTATGGACAAAGCGGTGGCAGGCTCTCATATATGGATGGAGCCCTGGCTCCGGCGCCGGCATAGGGCGGGGGGCCTTTATTCTTCCCCGATTACTGGAACAGCGTTACGTGTATGGGATGCGGTTGCTTGCCGTCTAGGGCTGACTTCCTTTCCGTCCCCTATGACCCCCATACGGCCTAGAGGAGGTGGATAGATTGATGTATTATCAAGTTCGACACTGGGCTCTCTTGCCGGCGAACAGAGCTCTGATAGACAGGCCTCTTACGCCATTTGAGAAATGGCTGTTGCTAAAGAAGGATGATAAGAGAATCATCTCAGAGCTTTATCGGCTATTGCAAGGGGAAGGCCATCAGCCTAAGTCAAAAGGGCAGTTGCGATGGGAGAGGGAACTGGATAGAGAACTCTCAGATGAGGAATGGGATAGCATATTCTATAGAGTAAACCACACAGTATACAATGCAGCCGGAACGGAGACATCATATAAAGTCGCCTCATATTGGTATTACACTCCAGCGCGGGTGCAAGCATGGAACCGTGATAAGTCGGATCTTTGCTGGAGGGGGTGCGGAGCTACGGGTACGCTTACGCATTTGCTTTGGCACTGCCCCAAGCTACATCGCTATTGGGAAAGCATTCTAGATGATATTGATGCAGTGTTCCAAGTTAAAATCCTGAGACTTCCATTGTACGTCTTACTGGGGTTGCCTACTTCCCTTACTTTTCCTTTACAGTGCTTAAAAGGGAGACAGATGGCTTTAGCACTTAACGTAGCGCTGCAATTGATCCTAGCTCTCTGGGGTACAGATAGAGTCCTGACGCGTATCTCATGGCTCCAGAAGCTGTGGTTTATCTTGGCCATGGAGAAAATCATGCTAGCCTCTCAGCAGCGGGCAGGAGATTTGGGCGAATTGTGGAAGCCGTTCCTTCGGATTCTCTCAGCAGAATTCACTGATCTGACATGCCCGTTATACCTGAGAGTCTTGAGGCTGATTTGAATTCCTGGTTAGAAGGCTGGGGAGGAGGTCGGATGAGGTAGATGAGCCTGGATGATGCAATGGGTTGAGATGAGGAGTGACAGGATGATGACATGGTTTCTCGGAGGGAGGCATAGTTGAAATGTTTATGTTTGTATGTTTATGTGTTCTCATCTGTGGGACTGGTGCCTCTGAGGATTATTGGGCAACGCCGATGGACACATGATCCTGCACTGAGAAGACTAGCTGGGTGGTCTCGAGGGGTGTGATCCTCTGACTATGAGAGAGATTTCTGTGTGAAGATTTGGGATTGCTACTGTGCTGATATCTTGCATATATGTCCCACGATGAGCTATGTTTGTACGTTTAATTATTTTTTGCCCTTTAAACACAATAAACAGATTTGATCCTAAGAAGTGCCTAAAAAACTATTTAACAATAAAAGATTAACAGTAAATTAAACATATTTTTAATTTAAATAATTGTGCCCTTCCTCCTACAAATCCAGTAACCCGCTACAACACTATAAATCTCTAAACATGTTAAAAAAGAAACTCACTCAAAATTAAAAACTACATTTTGAAAATGTATTAACCATGATACCCACAATACTAAAACCTAAAATTATATATTAACTAAAATAAATTAAATAATTAAAAAACAAATGAGGAATTCTGTGGATTTACCAGGAGGTGTTGTTTTTATCCATTTTGAGAAACTCTATGGATCAATTACATTTACAATCTATTTCTATTGTGTCTTTTATGATTTTATTTTGAAGACACAGATTAAAGTGAAATTATCTGACTTTGAACACGCTATAATTTCTACTATCCTGAAAGTTGATCCACATACAGCGGTTCTACTACCACTTCAATCAAGATATATATACACTTAGGGTCATATTTAGGAGACCCATGTGCCACAGTTGTGTCACTTTTTGTGATGGTGCAAACCACCAGATCATATCTGTGAGGCCACGCAAAGCCACATTGCGTGGCTTTGAATGGCCTCATAGATATGGAGTAAGGCTAGGCAGTGCAAATCGCTGTGTTGAATTACTCTGTGCTAGGGAAGCAGTCCATGGGAACTGAGGTGGGTGTTTCCGCACAACATCCATGGATAGAGACCCATCCCCGGATTTACAAGACCTTGTAAATCTGGGGATGTGCCAAAACCTTATGCCTCCCCAGGGGAAACACAATGAGGAAAAGTACCTTTATTTCTCTGCTTGTTTTCCTCATTCTGAGTGTGCTGCATTCTGCAGAGCATATAGAAAGAGAAAAATGCCATCCAGGATGGGTTATGTGCAGGTTCCTGAACAAAAACAATCATGCATGCAATGCAGACACCCTTGCACCATGGTGCAAGGGCGTCAGCGGTGATGCTAGGCAGCCCAATGTGCGCCAACGCAGAGGAAAAAGACAAGAATGTGCCTTATGCTATAAATATGGTGAATTCCTGCCTTTTCACTTTGAGGAAGGGCAGTGCAGCAAGGTTTTGCCCTGGTAAGGGCTTATTAGCCAGTTATAGCGTGATTCCATTGGGACAGTGAGCACTGAACCAATGGGGTGGAAAGAGCTACAGTGCTGGCAGAGAACATGGGCAGGATAAGAACAAGGTGGAACTGGAGGCAGGCCAGACCATAAAATACTTTACTTGCAAGGACTGGTCAAAACTCTATCCCTGAAAGCGGGGGCTAAGAGCTGGATATGGGCTGGATGGCTGCACTGCAAATCCACACTGTGATAAGTGGCCAGCATTTAATTATTTTAAGTTTTGAATAGTTAAGCAGTTTGAGTAATCTTATATAGTTTATACCATTATGTAGAGTTTAGAACTGTGAGTGGCACACCTAAGGTCTGAACCTGACTTTGAGGTTGAATCTTGACTGAAGGGACTCCAAATCCACTGTCAGGGCTGCTGGTAACACGCCCATATGCAAGTCACTGATGTGTGCTCAGCTCTAAATACACTATTTGACACAGTTCAGATATTATTTCCAAACAAAATGTAAACTTTGTTGCAGAATTTTGTCAGCAAGCCAATACCTTCATTCCGCCTACTCCAACTTCCATTAGAATTCCCAGCCAAAATAAAATTAGCTAGATAACACCTTAGATCTTAAAGTAATACAGGCTGGTCCCAATTCCTTTTACACACCACATACTCTGAATGCCAGGCTGGCTACCTTGGGATATTTTAATTTTAGCAAAACACATGATTCATTCAGAATAGTACTATCGGTGATGAGATTCCATTCAATCTGTAACATTCAATGTCAAAGAAAGACCTAGGGGCTCATTACGAGCCTGTCGGTCTCAGTACCAGCAGGTTTGGGGATGGCAGTCGGACCATTGCCAATGCGAAGGTCCAATCGTCATATTACAACCCTGGCAATTGGTGCCGCAATGGGAGTGCCAGCTCAACCAGGACCCTGGATCCCGGCGCTCTGGCGGTGGCAGCGATCCTAATCACCAGAGCAGCGTTGCCCTTGAAATTATGATTGTGTTATCCACCAGCGTTTTCATGGCAGTAACACTGCCATGAAACTGTTGGTGGAGAACAGATGCACAGGGCCCCAGGGAGGCCCCTGCACTGCCCATGCACTTGGCATGGGCCCCCTCTGGCCAGCACCATCGCAATGTCCACTGTCTGCTATGCAGAGAGTGAACATTGAAAGGGTGCTGGTGCACCCAGCAGCCTACAGCATTGCCGCCGGTTCGATTGTGAACCAGATACAATGCTGTAGGCTGCTTCCTGCTAGACCAGCGGGCGGAAACTGAGGATTCCGCTGACCTAGCTGGAAGTCCATAATACCACCGGTAGGTGGCGGCTTCCCTGTTAAGAAGTTGGTGGACCGGTTTTCAGTCCGTGAACTTCATAATCAGACCTCTAGAGTTTTGGGAAAAAATAGGTCACTGAAATATGGTACCTGCTTTCTGTCATCAAAGATAGCAACTATGTACTTTGTTAACATTTTAGTATACACTCACAATTTTGTAATTCCTTATAATATACATGTTAGACTTTTCATCCTTGGCGTGGTCTCCCATAACTTTTTGCCTCTGTTCCCCAGCTTGTTGATGTGTGCTGGACTCTGATTTTACTGTTTTTGTTACTCTGGGCACTTCACCACTGCTAACCAGTGCTAAAGTGCAAGTACTCCTTTACAAAATGTGTATGTAATTGGCTTATCCATGATTGGCATATTTGATTTACTAGTAAGTCCCTAGTAAAGTGCACTTGAGGTGCCAGGGCCTGTAAATCAAATGCTACCAGTGGGCCTGCAGCACTGGTTGTGCCACCCACATAAGTAGCTCTGTAATCATGTCTCAGACCTGCCACTGCCGTGTCTGTGTGTGTATTTTTATCTGTAAATTCGACTTGTAAGTGTACCCACTTGCTAGGCCTAACCCTTCCCTTTTCTTACATGTCAGACACCCCTAGAGTAGGCCCTAGGTAGCCCAAAGGGCAGGGTGCAGTGTATGGTTAAGGAAGGACATATAGTAATGTGTTTTATATGACATGACAGTGAAATATTGCTAAATGTGTTTTTCACTGTTGCAAGGCCTGACCCTCTCATAGGTTAACATGGGGGCTACCTTTAAATCTGATTAAAGCGTAGATTCCCTTTGGGAGTGGATGGATATGTGGAGTTTGGGGTCTCTGAGCTCACAATTTAAAAATACATCTTTTAGTAAAGTTGATTTTGAGATTGTGTGCTTGAAAATGCCACTTTTAGAAAGTGAGCATTTTCTAGCTTATACCTTTCTGTGACTCTGCCTGTTTGTGGATTCCCTTTCTGGGTCAGTTTGACAGTTGGGCTGGTTACACCCCACACTAGACAGTGACACAAAGGGAGCTGGGGTGTAGCCTGCATATCCTGATGAGCCATCTGTGCTAGGAGGGAGGGGAGGAGTGGTCACTCACACCTGAAAGGGCTGTGCCTGCCCTCACACAATGCAGTCTCCAACCCCCAGTGAGTGTCTGGGCCCTGGCCTGGGCAAGGCAGGATTTCACATTCAAAAGAGACTTTACTTTGAAGTAGGCCTACTTTAAAGGAGAAATTGGGTATAAGAAGGGCACCCAAAACCACAGACTTAGAAACACTCTGGAAACCAGGAGGAACCTCTACCTGGAGAAGAGCTGAAGAGCTGAGGAAGAAGAGCTGCCCTGCCTGTGACTGTGCTTTGTGGCGCTATCCTGCAGTTGCTGCTTCTGCCAGAGTAAGAGGGCAGAGACTGGACTTTGTGTGCCTTCCATCTTGAGAAGAAATCTCCAAGGGCTTGATTTAGAGCTTGCCAACTGTTTTTTGAAGTCTCAGGGACAGCAAAGACTTCTCACTGCCAGCACCTGGAGTCTCTGGAGAGACTCCTACTTTGCCCTGTGGTGCCCATCCAGTTCCTGGGACCCTGAAAGGAGAACATGGCAGCCTAAAGACAAGGAAATCCATGCACAGAATGCCGTGCTGGGAAAAGATCGAAGCAACTCGGATCTGCGGCTGAAGAAACGACACGCCTACGGCTCTGCAGCTGAGTATCGACGCTCGCAGGAAACGCAACCGAAGAATCAACGCACGGAGCAGGAGAAACAACTAGCAGCATCGCTGACGGAGGCTGGGAGGCCACCACCCGCGCTGCGGGGTTTTCGGATCATCGTGCGGCTGGATTTCCGACTCAAGTACTGCTGGGTGTGGAAAAACAACGCAAGGCCTGCCCGGACCCGAGAGTGCGGACTGGATCGACGCATCACTCTCCTGCAGAGAGAAGAAACAACGCGCCCCGACCCGGCAAAAGGAGAAACGACGCAAGGTACAGCTCGTGAGTCGAATCAACACATAGCAAGCCCTTTTTGACACGCACTCGCCCGTGCAGGGTTATTTTTGAAACACCCAAGGTACTTTTTCACGCTGACAGCGTTAGTGTGTGTTTATAACTACTTAAAGACTCTTTTTGCATTTTTAATAATAACTTGACTTGTATATTGTGGATGTTTTGTCGTTTTGGTCTTGTTTTGTTTAGATAAATATTTCCTATTTTTTAAAACCGGTGTTGTGTCATTTTGTAGTGTTTTCATTAAGTTACTGTGTGTGTTGGTACAAATACTTTACACCTAGCACTCAGAAGTTAAGCCTACTGCTCTGCCAAGCTACCAAGGTGGTAAGCAGGGGTTAGCTGAAGGTGATTCTCTTGTACCCTGACTAGAGTGAGGGTCCTTGCTTGAACAGGGGGTAACCTGACTGTCAACCAAGGACCCCATTTCTAACAATACACAAAAATGCTGATAATTCGATATGTGTCAGTGTTTTGATCCTTGCTTTTTTGCAGTGAGGAAAATGCGTCTGTCATGCATGGACATCCCCAGACTGTAGGTCACAGCTAACCACCCATTACTTGCTTCACCCTAAGTTACCCCCTCACAGACAAGAGGTGATTTCTGGCATAGTGTGCCCCAGATCCTAGCAAAACGTTTTTCATTTTTGCCATACTATTGCTTTTACAGTTATGATTGTGCCCATTCCTGGTGTAAAGCTGGCCCTGGCTTAAATAGTTGCATCATCATTTTTTGATTTAGAGTTTTAGTTTTAGGGGCAGGGGTGGGGGTTGGGGTATTTTCAGTTTTAGGGGCAGGGGGCGGGGGTGGGGGGTTGGGGTTTTAGGTTTTAGGGGTGGGTTGGGGAGTCGGATAATTTTAGGGACGGGGTGGGGGGTTGTGGGGTTTAGGGGCACGGTGGGGGCTCGGAGTAGTTTTAGGGGTGGGGGCTTGGGTACTTTAGGTTTCAGGGATAGGGTGGGGGTTGGGGTTGTTTTAGGTTTTGGGGATAGGGTGGGGGTCACGGTAATTTTAGGGAGGAGGTGGGCGGTTGGGGTAGTTTTGGGGGGAAGGGTAGGGGGGTTGGTGTGGTTTTACGGGGGAGTCGCGGTAATTTTTAGGAGTGGGGGTGGGGGGCCATGGGGGACGCATGCAGGAACAATGGATGCCCATCACTAATGCCTTTACCAGGAATGCCTTTACAAAAAATCGTTGTTAAGGCATTTGTGGTAAAGGCATTAGTGGTAACAACGAGCATTCGTTGTTCCGGCAGGCATCGTTCCGACATTCATTTTACAGCTGTGATGGCCCCTTCTCCGGTTGCGGTTTGCCTTTTATCTCAACAGGGATCCTTTCTAGATATTCAGTCTCAGGCAGGGAGACAATAACTTTCACGCTTATGGTGGCTGTGGCGCATTGAATCAGCATGCTTCTCTCAACTGTTTTACTCAGCGGGCTCGGGTGCAGGCTGATGATGTGCTGCCAAAGTATCACAGACCACATAGATTTGAGTACAACTGTCATTCATGTTGATGAAAGCATTTTGTGGAACAAGCTAAGAGAGCATCCCGTCCACCGTACTCTGTATGCTTTTGAAGTACATTGCTCAGAGGTGGGATCAATGGTGAGATGGCATCTCGGATTTCAGCTGAATCTGTCACTAACTAGAAGTGTGTGTTTGCTTCTTTAGTCGGTCTTTATTTGACAACTGTAGTGTCGTCGTCCGGGCGGCAACATGTAAGAGGCAGAACCCGGGGGAGTCTAAAAGTCAACCCCTTGGTGGTGACTCCACTTCCTCTGTGCCGGACATTGCATGTGTGGAGAGAGGGATGCCCCGCAACAGGCAGGGTCAGTTATGATGAGAGCGAGAAATTAAAATAAAGTTTGCTCTCTGTTGAATCGAGGTCCGTGTCATTCTTATCGCTGTGGCCTCTACAGCAACTGTGCTTGTTTTTGCATGTGTTAGACCCTTGACACCCTCTATACGTCAGAAGTGATGAGCGGCATTCTGCTTCTCGACTTCAATGCCCATGACTCGTAGGTTGTTTCAGTCAGTGTCTCCCTGACCTTTTTCCCAGCCTGTGTGTCCACATTAGGGTTCCTTTTAGGACTGTACTGCGTCACTAGTTGCTGTATAGGGCTGGTCATTGACCATACAGTTATATGTGTTGGTGTTTCAAAGTGATAAAAGACAGTATATGCCTTATTGAAGGTTCTGCATAATAATGCTGCCGTTATTCGATGTAGCTGCCAGGAATTTTAGGATTTTTCACAGATTATGGGGATCCACTTATTTGCGAGACGCAATGAAACAGCCTTTCCAGTGTTTTTGCTCATTTATTGTATTTTTTTAATTTATCCACTCGTGATTTGTAATTTTTATTTTACACAATCATGTAGCACTGCATGCCACAGATTTTCAAAGCATTTTATATATGAAAAGCATTAAATGCTTCAATTATTTATTAATGAGCTTTTTAGACAGACAAAAACAACTTCCTCAAACCGCCAAAAGCTCAATATCATGATGACATTTGCAAATGAAAGCGGCAAGCTGTTCTCAGAGTATTAGTCTTGCTCAAGCTAAAAGTCTTTGATAGAAGGAAGATAGTGTGCGGTGATACCATATCTTTTTACAACATAGATTTCACTCTTTAAAATGCTGTGCATAGATAACGATGTGACATAATTTGCGTCATATGTACGTCCCATAATTTAAATTACAAAGAGAGTAAATGGCAGTATAAAATTTGTAGTAATCGCTTTTGCCAAAACATTGTAAGACATTCTCTGTGGTAATACTCAAAGTGCAGAAAATAGGGTTGTTAATTAATGCAACAATCATTAGCTAAAGAAGACCAACGAAATGTTTGGATCCCAGAGTAGCATTGCCACACTAGCAGGTATGTCAAACTGTGCACAGGAGTAAAGCCTCATCTCAACTGACGAAATGAGATAGACCGGCATTAGGCGTCACTTTTTAACCTATATGGAGAATGCATGGCCTATAAGCTCTCTAGGAACAATGTTAGAATGATTTCTTTAAAGATAAAGGCACTCCAGATCTGCAGGAAAATATGTGAAAATCTGGAAAAATATTTTTACTTTAATATGGGAAATGCACCTATGATCTATGGAAATGAAGGTAAAAGGTTGTATTCCAATTTGATGGCAAATACTAAAAATAATGAGGGGCCTACATCAAACAACTCTCACTGCATTCTTTTTCAATGGCCCTGTATGTTTATAAACCCACTAATCAATATGTAGGGTCTTTGTCCCCTCCTACCTTATTTTTACATATGTCACCCCTAAGGTGTGCCCTATGTGCCCGTAGGTTGGGTGCCATGTAACTATAGGCAGGGACCTTCTAAAAATAGTTTTGTAAGCCATGGTGAGGTGAAACAGCCACATTTGTGTTTCCCTCACTGTAGTGAATGGCCTCCATAGGCAAAAATGGGGAGACTTTATTTTAATTAACAAAGTCCCCTTAAGTGCCAGATACCTCAAGTTTGGTATCAAATTAATTGTTATAATAAATCCCACAACTTACAATTGTTGGATGTAATATAAGTAGTATACAAAAGGTACACTGTTCCAAACGTGCTCAAATAACCTAGGGCACCCGAGGTGTCAGGAGCAAAAACCCTCAAGCATCACAATGGATGGCTGGCATCATCATTGGGAATTGCTCCTCGCCAGACCGGCGCTGCAACGCCTGACGGGCTTCCCTAAAAAGGGAAGCACTCAGCCGTACTGTTCTAATGGTAACTCATCAGACAGGTATGCCTATATTCAGGCACCAGCATACGCTTGGAGAGAATAAGATGTAAGACTAAAATTGGTTATTCATCCCGAAAATGTTATGTTCCTTTAATCAATATACTTGGATGAAGACCAAGATTAAAATCAAAGAATGAAAGTAATAAACTGAGTGTTGATGCTCAATTATTTTCAAAGAGCAAGAAGCTACCGGGGTCTGTAATTTTAACAGTACCCTCAGGTTAGGGTCGACATGTTTCGCGTCGTGTGGTCCTTAAGGATCCAGTGACGCTTCATCAGGACCAAAAAAGGGAATTATTATAACAGTTCTTCTCCAATTAAAAAGGGGAAAAAATGTGACGAAAATTAAATATATATACCGGTCACTTACATTTTAAGTAAAACTGGCTACGTCACTGTCAGGTCGCCCATCCCCTAGTCAGGAAAGGGCTCCTTGAGAGGCACGTTTCGGGGACTTGGAAACACATTGCGTTAATATTCCAGGTCCGTCACTGTCGACCTACCCTCCGAAGCGGCGTCTCGCAATATGAAGCAATATAAGTAGTTCAGGTAAAGAGTTTTAAACTCTACCTAAACAGTTGCCAACTCAGCTCTGTAGTGCCCTTCTCTGATTGGCCAGCCTCTGGCAGCCTGGCCAGGCTGCCTTGATGAGGTGTGTAAAGTGGCCTGGGCTGAACACAAAGGATGTGCCTGATGGAGGAGAACTACCTCAGCAGATGGAGAAGAAGGAAGGGGAGGGCTCCTAAACTGGTCTTCAAAGGCAGGGAAGGACATTTCAAGTAGCCCAGCACCTCCCTTACATCCTGCAAACCCAGACAATTAGGTGACCTCTTGATGAGATTAGGAGAGGGCAGGAGAGGGATGTGTTTAGGATTTTTAGCCACACCAGTGGTTGGGCTCAGCCAGATGTAACCTCCAAAAATCAGTTTCAATCAGCCATGATGGATTTTTGAAGAATGTTGCTCCCTGGGATTGATGTTGGCCACACTTCCCAGGAAGTGATCATCAGAGGGGGAAGGACCCTGCATCTAATTGGAGAACCAGGACCCTCCTGTTTTTCACCCAGGAGCAAGGAAAAATACGGCAGAGCTCCACCCACACCTCAAATCCCTAACAGATCCCTACAAGGAACAAGACAAAGAAGAAGGAGGACTGACCTGCTGGACCCCTGATCTGCACCTGGACACTGCACTCTGAAGGACTGCACCAGCTGCACACTTGGGCTTCATCACTAAAAGGACTTTGCCTGTCTTCTACTGCTTCAAGAAGGGACTCCCTGTTTGCTACAGGTACAAAGGAGCTACCAAGAGTCCCCTGCATCAGGTCCTGCGAGCAGAGCCCAGCTGACCAGTGTCCAGTGGCCATTTGAGAATTCAGGTGCATTCTGGGAATTGTAGTCCCAAATCCCAAGGAGCAACTCAGAGCTTCTGGAACCTTTGATCAAGTTGTGGACACTTCAAGGACCTAAAAAGGACCTCTGGAAGAAGACCAAGAAGTTTGGAGACATTTGAAGCAACTCCATAGTTGATAAGATGCATTGTGGGAGTTGTAGTCTCAGACCTCAAGAGGCAAACCAGAGCCTTTGAACCCTTGGCTGGTGCTGTGGAACACTTTCCTGAATCAAGAAACACTTCTGAAAGTAAGTGCAACAGTGTACCTTATGGGTGGCCTAAACTCTCGACTTTATCCCTTTCCAGTGTGACCTTTTTTAACCCTTTGAGCGCTAGTTGCTTCTATGTGCTTGAAAACATTAATTCTTTAAAAATTCATGTCTCTGGTTCCCCTTATCCGATTTTAATTATTTTGGTGTCAAATTAAAGATAAAAATATAATCTATTTTTATAAATTTGTGTTGGATTTTTCCTGCATTTTGTGTTCTACTTATTCACTGTTTTGTGATTTTTAATTGCTTTACACACTTGTCTCCTAAGTTAAACCTTGTCGCTCTTTGACAAGCTACCATGGGTTGAGATGGGTTTAATTAATTGAGATCTAACTGGACCTAAGTGGAGGTTAGTGGCCTATTGCTAAGTGTAGGTACTTACCTGCTCTTACTAATACTCCACTTTCCAACACTATAGATATTCTTAGTGCCACAAATGTAGCTAGAAATAAAAAAATGCCCAACATTCGAAAAAAGATAAGGACATTTAGCAAAATGTCCAAGATCTGAAAAATCCACAGGCATCTATGAAGTGCATTGTTCTACACGAAAATCTGTGCCTTTGGTTTGCAATTTTGACTATTTTTTGGTCGTTGCCATTTTAATACCAGATCCAAATGAAATAATGTGTTAATTTGATGTTCAAGATCCTAAGGTAATATGCCTTGTCTCATGCATTATCATTATTTTTCCTGATTGGGTTATTTTGACTTTCATAAGAAATAAGCAAGACCTTGTAGATCCTTCTGGTACTAGCATTTCTACTTCATGGGTGCATGACCTGAGCTGGCTCTTAGAGGTTTATGAATACTTGATGAACAAGGATGACTGTGGCCCACTCCTGTATTGGCACAGTCTGACCGGTGGAGGCTCCATTTAATCCCAGTTTTTAAGCTACAGCTCCTTCACTAACACCTAATACCAAATTAGCACATGAGCTGGACAGTGCGCAGTGTTGTTTGAAAAGGATGTGGGCCCCTCTTCTGAGCCTGTGTAAGGTACAGAACGGTATTATGAATAATATGGCTCCTGGTGGCTTGCTAATTGGAAGAGATTTAACTGTGGAAGGGTGAATGACTGTTGCAGCAGTGTTGTACAAGCCTATAGGGCAAACAGGCAGTGCCCAATGGACTGGTCTCATGAATCACTGTATGTGCCTATTTTATGGCCTGGTGGGTCAGTTTTTAGGTCGAGGGGGCAATGGCTTTGACCTGTTGTAATCTATCTGTGGGCTTTTCACCACGCCCACCGCACGCCCATCACTATCACTCGTTTATGGGCTTGACTTTCAAAAATCCTTTGTTATCACTGGTAAAAAGCTTTATGTTTGTCCCTCCTTGGGGAGATTTTGATACCACCTTGGACACCAACCCTGTTACATGGATAATTGCACGTTTGACAATATGTTTAACTGTGAGCGAACTTCTTTTCCTTTTGTGTGTCTCCTTCACAAAACATGTTCATGGCGTCCGTTGTGCTTTGAATCATCTTGCTTATGTCAACTGTTTTACTTTTCATTTTCTATTTATGTGGCAAAAAAGTCCAGTTAGGAATTTACAATGCTGATAGCTCTAACAATAGCTCTAACTCGAGCTAAAGCAAGACCGATTGCATTGCAAATGCTTGTTGAGTTTTCTCTTGGTGAGCCGGTTTTTAAACCCCGGAAAAAGTAGTGTGCCGTTTCACTGGTTTGCTCGGTCCATTTTAGGGCGCTCATTTACTGTCACCACTGCAATTTAGATTTTAAAATTGACTAATAGCGTTATTCTATTATGCCAAGATGAAGCTAATTCAAGGTTCAAAACATGAACTCCAATTCGCTTACCAGCAGAGCAATCGAAATATAAGAAGCCAGTCCATAGATTATCTAATGTAAATATTTGAACTGCCTTGCCTAGCAAGTTCTTTTGTTGCTCCAAAAAATGAACGGAGGCACTATTGTCATTTCAGGCTGGTTTTACCGGCCTCTTGTCAAAAGCTGATGGATTATAATATGGCCTGGAGTCTTGACAAAGATGCTTGTACTTGTCCCTTGAAGTGTCAAATGCTAACGTCAATATCTTTTAATTAAACAGATTTCTATTGACAGAGCAAGCGCCGACGATTATAAAGCAGTTGGTCCTTTTTTCAAGCACAGGAGACGGGCTGTGCAAGGCAAACCAAGGCACAAAGCACAATGCAGCATTCAACAGGTAAGCGGCGTTAAGTGTTCCTATTGACTGCAAAATTTAGGCGACGTGGGCGGGAGCTGGGAGGAAAGGATCTCAAATCTGGTACATCTCAGTCTCATATTTATGCAGCAAGAATCCAATGTATTTCCAAATGTTGATGTATGCAGAACAGAGAACTCCTAATAGTTGTGTCTATGCCCATGCCGTCGTTCTACATTCAGAAAGCGTTTTGAGGACAAAAACAGATCCATTCTGGCAGTTGTTGCCAGTTATTGTCGTAAATTATTTTTATAGTCAAGTCTTATTTAATGTCCTTCGCTTAAATTTATTTTAGATTTTGTTTTACTTACAAAACTTCTGTACTGAATAATTTTTCTCTCAGAGAGGACATTCTGCCAAAATCAAATTTATATACGTTGAAGGGAAACAGAACCTTTCGGGTCCTTCCATAGGCACATTTAACCAGAAAACAATTGTGAAATGTCCATGGGAAAAGATTAATAGAATGAAAGAAGAACCTGCAAGAATATTTGCACAAACACTGGTTTGCCTTGTAATTCCCCATTCCCAATTGAGGACCAGGCAGTACTACAGTAATTCTGCGCCCCTGAATTACCGTACCCTGCAGTGTCAATAATTCTAGATCCAGGCTTATTCATGTGGTTTTCTCAATTCATTAGGTCTTGCCTGAGACAGTGCATGCACTGTCACTTGCAAGACATTTTGGTAGCTAAAAGGGGGCCTATAGCCTGCCAATCACTGACCAGAGTTTGGCTTTACTGTCACTATCGTTGCATTGCTTCTCTTCAGTCAGTGCATGCAAGTTTCAATTCCTCTTCATGTGCTTGTCTGTCCCATGGAGCATGGACCCAGGACTGCTTCTGTTGGCGGCCAGTGCCCTTTTACCAGTCGGTCTCTCTCAGTGGTATTTTTTTTATTTACCTTGCAGCACTTCATAAGAGTGCTTGTGTTTGCAGGCCATCGCCCCCTTTTCCTGTCTCTCTCCTTCCCCCTCCTAACCTGTATTGTTGCATGCCCAACATGATGCAACAATGCGTTGTTTTGCTTTGCACCACCTTCCGTTCCTGTCATCCATCCTACCTTGCTACTGCTCTGTCTCCCGCCAACAATAATTTAACTAGAGTTTTCCTTACTTTAACCTGCCCCGACACCACATTCTACTGTAGCCATTTTACTTTCATTGACTGTCTCTGCATTCAGATACAATTCATTCCCTTTCTTCCCCCTTAAATGCCCCATTACAATTAATAAAATACACAGTCCCTTTACCACATCTGCTGCCCTTGAATGCCTTCCCAGACAGCCTTTTCTAAGATCTACACCACGAGGTGGTTCTATCTCCAGAGCTCTTAAACACACATTTTGTCTACTCCAAAAGTGCTGTGATATACCTGCGCTCTAAAGGAGCGACAAAAAATGAATACTTAAATATTGATGTTGCTCCAAGGTTTATGCATCTGCGAATACTGTGAAATTCACCGACTGACTTTCACAGCTACTCATTGAAAGATTCTTTGTCTCTTTGAGAGCTGCATTTTGTACAATTAACTTAGTTTATTTTTTCTAGGCAGCTGACAAAATGCACGTCTGGATGTAAAACTGTTGTTAGTGGCTAACAGCAGGAAAGCATTTATGCATTTTAATCGCTTGTTTTCTTTAAAATTTTCCTACACTCATAGCATACACCGTTTTATACAATGAGAGGCCATGCCATAGCATACAGCACTATAGACTGACAGGCCACATCGTACTGTACTATAGAATGACAGGCTATACCATACCATACTAAACTATCTCACACCATACCATACCACATTATACCAAACCATACCAAACTAAGCAATAAAAGGAGATACCATACCGTACTATATCATGCAATGACAGGCCATACCATACAATTCAGTACAATGGCAGATCATACTTTAATATACCATACCGTACAAAGACCTGCCATACCATACAGTACCTTAATGTACCTTACCATACTATACCATACCATAGTACACAATGACATCCCATACCATACTATACAATACAAGGCCATACAGTTCATATTATACAATGATAGGCCATACCATAGCATACAATACTATACAATGAAATGCCACACCATACCATACCATTCAATGACAGGCAGTAACATACCATACCATACAATGAGCGGCACTAACATACCATACTATACAATAGCAGACCATACCAAACCATACATACCATATCATACCATACCATAATATACTAAACCGTACTATACTATGCAATAACAGGACATACCATACCATACTATACCATACAATGACAGGCCATACCATACAACTCAATACAATGACAGACCAAACTCTAACATACCATACCATACTGTAAAACAACCGGCCATACCATACCACACCACACCATACTATACCATACCACACAATGACATACCATAACAGGCCATACCGTATCATAGTATACAATGACAGTCTGTACCATAAAATACCATACTATACAATAACAAGTCATACCATACCACACTGTACTATGACAATGATAAGTCATACCATTCTTACATTTCTAATTTTACAAAACGTGATTCCTTCACTCATACCATAACATGCCATAATATATAATGACAGGCCATACCATACCATACAATCCTATGCAATGTCGGGCCAGACCACATTATACCGCACCATACTGTATCATACCATACTGTACTGTACTATACTATACTATGCGATAACACACCATATCATACCCTACCATACCATACAATAAAAGGTCTTACAATACCATACCATAAAATGACAGGCAGAATCATACCATCCTATACAGTGACAGAACATACCATAGTTTAGCTTTACTGTCGCTTTCATTTACTTGCTTCTTATTACGTCTCTCCTGAGACGGTACATGTGGTGTCACTTGTGAGTCATTTTGTTAGCTTAAAGAGGCTCAGACCCCGTCCATTTTTAAACCTTCACAATACCATACCATACTATACAATGACAGGCCATATCTCATAATACTATACAATGACAAATAATACCATATCAAACTATATAATCACAGACCATACCATACCATATCATACTATATAATGCCTACTATATAATGACAGACTGCACTATACAATGAAAGGCCGTACCATACCATACTTTACAAAGACATACCTTACTATACCATACCGTACCATATATGCTTTCATATACTGTTTCAACTCTATTTGTAAAACAATGACTTGTTTCAGAAACAAATAGTGGAGACAAAGCTTTATTGCCACTCTCATTTACTTTCTTCTTATTAGGTCTCACCTGAGACACCACATGCACTGTCACATGTGAGACATTTTGAAAGCAGAAAGGTGGCTAAGAGCCTGCTCATTGCTTACCATTGGTTGGCTTCATCATCACTATTATGTGTTGACTCTCAGTTGGTTCACCCATGCCTGCTTTACTGCTTCTTTGTGTGTTTCCCCCACCACTGGATCATTACGAAAGTTCTGCTTCCTTTCTTTGTGAGTGTCCTTCTGCTGCCCATGTTTTCTGGCCTGGGCTACATTTTTTGTCCTACTTGCAGCACAAACTAAGAGTGCATGTGTTTGCAGGCTGTCTCTTTTAGTCCCCTTTCCTGCTCTACATCACTGCTTGCTCCATCTCTCAGCCCCTCCCATGTATTTGCCTGCCATTGAGGATTGCTCTGCCCCCTTCTTCTGTTGTAGGTTGACCCTTGTCACCCTCCTCCCGTCCTGCCTAGTTCGGTCCCCATCCAGTGGTGTAACCAAACTTGAGAGGGCCCCCCTGCAAAGAACATGGAGGGGCCCCCTCTGAACTCACACAGGAGCTCTCCAGCACTGCGGGGGCTGCGGGGACATTAGTTACACCACTGTCCCCATCCCCTTCCTGCATTGCTGCCCTGTCGGTTTTGCCTTCCCCACCCCCATATTGCTTTTTTGACCCATTACCGCCAGCCTCATTGCTTTCCCTCTCCCTCTACCACCTCCCCCCATTGTTGCTTGACCAGTCCCCCATTGTGGCTTGTCCTATACCCCTGCCTGCATCCATTCCCCAACCGGTCGTTGCCTTCTAATCCTCCCCCCCAGCCTTGATACTTCACAACATGAATAAACACATATTAGAACATTGGAAGTTGGCAGCTCCATTGAAAACAATGGAGTGCTGCGGGCTTTTACTGGTGCCAACATTCCAATGTTTGCTTTGTTCACAGCAGCAGCTGTGAGCAAAGCCTCACGGAGCCCGAGGGGATTTTAATCCCCTCGGGCTCCCTGAGCAATTTGTTTTTTTAAATAGAACATTCTGCCCTGAGTGGCAGAATGTTCTAATAGCCTTAGAACCCGCCGTAGCGGGCTCTACCTGGCTATTAAAGGCCGTTTCCCTTGTTAAATGCCCTCGCCTTTGGCTCGGGCATTTAACGCGGGAGCGGGCCTTTAATAGCCGGTAGAGCCCGCTACGGCGGGTTCTAAGGCTATAAGAAAAGACCTATTGGCTTTTCCTATGTCTGCTTATTATAAGTGTTGTTGCAAGCAGGAACCACGCACAATCATATAAGGACCAAACCCCAAACAAGTATTCATAATGATCACACTAATTTTTTGCACTGGAAAAAGTCGCACCTATTCGTTTTATCAATATTTGTTTTAGAAGGGACTTTAATCTTGCACCCTGCCTAGTGTAGTGACAAGTCTTGAACAGAACGTGCTTTAAACTGGAACACTGCCAGAAATAAATGCTGCAAGCATTTGCAGAGAACAGAAGGTGTGACTGGATTGATAAAAAAAGGGTCAACAAACAAGTTTAAAGGGATCGATTTGAGCAGAGGATTCCAAAAGGGTGCGACATCTTTAAAAAAGATGTGTAAACTGGGCGATGGTGCCAGATTAACAGGTGCATGCATTTTGTTTCACAAACAGTGTATAAATAGAAAAGGTTTCACTAAAGGGCAGCAGAGCTTCAGGTTACAGCAGTGCATTAACGGAGTAGCATTATATTATACAGATAACCGAATACAAATGTATAATATATCAACAAAAATGCGTAAGAAAAAATCCACACTATAAAAATAATGGAACTGCGCGTCGATCAGAGTTGTCTTATTAAATGCTATAAATGCGACATGAAGTAAAGATCGTATGGTGAATGAGAGGTTAGAATTAAATGAGATGTGACCATTTAATTAATAATCAGTCTCCACTTCGTGCAAATGACCAAATAATATAAATCATCAATTAACTGTAAATGGAATATGAATGGTGGTAAAACACTGTTATTGAGAAGTCTTTTCTCTAACGATAAAGCGTATTCCTTAGTCTACTTAACAATGTGACCCACATGATGTATGAATTCAAATGGACAGTAAATGCTCTTTAATTAAATAATGCTGCATTAATGTATCCTATGGAATCGGATTAACTGCACAACACTCCATATTGGGTAAGAAGTACAAAGTTGCAGGCAGTGCAGGCAGGTTGTCATTCTGAATGGCGCAGCGGACCTGGGTTGTTTCTGTGAGATGGATGCAGCCCATGATTCAGCCTCCGCTTCCAGCAGTCAGAAAGCCACAGTAGAACGGAATCAGGAGAGCTCAATGACAGCTGTGTTCCTGGAAGTGCTGTCCATGTACTTGTGGGCAATGACAGTAGATTTGAACTGAATGGCCGTATGTGCCATTCATATCCACTGGAGTCATAAATGAAATACAGCTATCGAAAGCTTTATCCGTTAAAGTTATGGGCACGACATTTCTTTAAAAAAATAACACTCTTTTAATGTGAGAATGTAGGGGCAGAAAGGGACTGGCAAATATAGGAAGACTATTTCCACAACTGTACTGAAAGAAGCCCCAGAAAATTTGAAATATCTTAAATATCAATACGATATGATTTGTTAACTCAATATACACCTGTTAGACCTGACAGCCTTAGTGGTGTCTTCCTCCACCTTTTGCCTGCCTTCCTCCATTTTTCTGATCAAATTTTTGCTGGTTTTTGGACTCTGCACAATTTACCACTGCTGTCCAGTGCTAAAGTGGTTGTGCTCCCGCCCCTAAACATGGTAACTGTTAGAATTGGCATCCTTGGTGTGCCTCTGTTTCCCAGGTTGTTGATGTGTGCTGGACTCTGTTTTTGCTGTTTTTGTTGCTCTGGGCACTTTACAACTGCTATCCAGTGCTAAAGTGCAAGTGTTCCTATATAAAATGTGTATGTATTTGGCTTTCCATGATTGGCATATTTGAGTTACTGGTAAGTCCCTAGTACAGTGTATGTTTAAGGTATGACATATACTAATGTGTTTTATATGTCCTGACAGTGAAATACTGCCAAATTTGTTTTTCACTGTTGCAAGGCCCATCTCTCTCATAGGTTAACATGGGGGCTACCATTAAACATGATTAAAGTGTAGATTCCCTTTAGGAGCAGATGGACACATGGAGTTTGGGGTCTCTGAACTCATCCTGGAAATGCTAAATTATTTAATCCAACACAGCATGTAAGTAAGATCCCTTCCAGAATGAGAAGAGTGATGGATCTCCTCCAGATTTATTGGGGCTTTCTCTACAGAGAAAAATAACTTCTCAGCAGATGTCACATGCCATTCCCAGCAGTACGCCTGAAAACCTGTGCCTGGTGAGCCTTTGAGGCATACTACTGAGGATGTTTGTAAATAGAAAAAGCCCATAAAAGTATGTTCAGGTGTAGATCTCTGTTCTCCTTTGAGGCCTGTTCACAATCATAAACTGACACATCTAGATTTACTCACGTATAAACTGAGTTATGTACCTAGTAGCAACCTTATACTTTTTTGCTACTCACCAATACTGAAGGTCAATTTATTAGTAGTTACAGATTTACATGTCTCCTCACCCTCAATGGGTTGGAGCGCACCAGAACAAGAGTGTAATTTTATTACTAGTTATTTTGAACATGTATTCAGAGGTCTCCACAACCGGGGCGGAGATCGTCCCATGGTAAAGTATAGAGAAACATAATGAGTTTGATGATTTTTAAAACACTAATAAAATGTTTTCATTTAAAATTTAAAAAAAATAATTAACTGAAAATAATTATTAATAACCTGAAGCTAAAAAAATAAAATGTTACAATGTATAAGCACATTAAATTAAATGGTTTATAATTTATAAATTAACTAAAAAAGTAACATATATTAATGTAAATTTTTATTAATATTATCTAAAATGATGTATAAAAAAACACCCGCCAACACTTTATATATATATATATAGTGCATATTTGTAAAATACATTTTTTAATTGTTTAAGTAATTACCTTTTTTTTTTTTATTGAATGTTTCAATCAATCAATCAGTATTTGTAGAGCACGGCTTGATGGGGGGTGATGTTTCATGCTGACGGCCTCTTGCCAAAGAATCAGGTCTTGAGCCTCTTCCTGAAGTCCGGGAGGGAATGAGAGGTTCACAGGTGGAGGGGGAGATCGTTCCAGGCCTTGACTGCAAGGTAGGAGAAGGAGCGGCCTCAGATGCAGCTCCAGCGGACTCGTGGGATGTGTGCGAGGGCGAGGTGGGCTGACCAGAGTTCTAAAGTGGGTTGGTGGAAAATCATACAGTGGTTGTTGTATTTGGGTCCGTTGTTGTGGAGGGTTTTGAAGGGGAGGCTCAGGACCTTAAATTCACATCTTTTTCACGGCCATCCAGTGTAGGCTTCTGAGGTGCAGGGTGATGCGGGTGCATCTGGAAAGATCTAGGACGAGTCTTGCTGTGGAGTTCTGTATGGTTTGGAGGCAGTTGTGGAGTGCATTTCCGTAGTCTAGTCTGCTGGTAATGAGGTTCTGCGGCACTGTTCTTCTAGAGTCTACGGGGATCCATCTGATAATCTTTTATAGCATGAAGAGGAGGAGGAAGCATGAGATGGAAACTGTGTTTATCTGACGCTTAAAGGTGAGACTGCTGTTGATGATGATGCCGAGGTTGCAGGCGTGGTCAATCGGGGTCGGGGTTTGCCCGAGCTCAACAGGCCACCAGGTGTCATTCCAGGGGAATGAATTGTTTCTGAAGATGATCACTTCTGTCTTGCCTGCCTTCAGTTTCAAGCAGTTGGATCTCATCCACTCTGCAATGTTGGTCATGGCATTGCTGAAATTGGCTCTCAGGGTGGCGTGGTCCTCCGAGAGTGACAGGATGCATTATACCAATTGATTGGAATTTTTAAAGTTTTATTTAATTATTTTAAATTCATTTTTTGTATTTTAAATAAAACAGTTAAAAATTATATATAACGATTAACAATAGATAGATAAATAGGTATACCTCTCCTGCTCGTGAATAAGTGCTGGCCCCCTAAATTAACTGCTGGTGCCCCCCACTGGCAACCACCGGCTCAAGTTAAGCACTGAATGTAGGGTGAATGGAATTATTCTAGGACGGGTTGCTTTGCTCATTCTGTATCATTAGAGGTTTAGTTCTAAGTGGGGGATATTTTTATTTTCTGACTACTCCTTTGCCTGTCGATGCAATGTTCTCTTCAACCCCACAACCAGGGGACTAGGTGACATCTATCACAGATGTTGCAAAAGTGACCAGGGATTTTTTGTAGATCATCAGGTTCATTGAACACTTTGGATAGATAGATAGATAGATAGATAGATAGATAGATAGATAGATAGATAGATAGATAGATAGATAGATAGATTAAAAATAGATAGTTTTATTTAACAACATTTTCAATGGGGTGTTCTTTTGAGTGCCTGCCTCCACTTTTTTCTATGGGAGTGCATTGCACTATCTGTTAGTGGCGATGTGTGGTGCTGAACTTACACCAAGCCTGGTCTGGGGTACATTTATGATTGTTTTTGCCCCTTAAGACTTGAAGTCTGTGAATAGCAAAGGCCTACTCTTTTGTGACAGAGTACATATATTTGCGTGTCCTCCCTTAAACCTGCTTACCCCACCCTAAGCCCCTCATTTTCACTTTCTAATCCCCTCCCATTTGGTAGTAAGTATTGCTGATTTTCCAGCTACTCCCACAGATTCCTGCCTCAATTACTACTAAGAAATGGCAGAGATCTTCATATAGAAAAGATAGGAGAGGCAGAGGTCTGTGCACACAGGTTTGTGAATAGCATTTTGTAGAACATGAGTTGTACTTTAGTAGAACTACTACACATACTACAAACACAGTTTGTGAACATGCCCAATGGTGTTTAAATGAACAAACATGGGGCCAGGTTTACAAGGAACTGGTGCAATGAGCCGCTGCGCCAAAATTGGCAGCAACGCGCTGTGTCAGTTCTGAAACGCAGAGATGCACCATAGTTACAAAAATACGGTACACCCCTGTGTTTCCCCTAGCGCTAGCGCTAAGTTTAGCTGACAGTGCATCTTTGCAGCATAGTGTAAGGGTGTCTGTGTTGAAGGGAATGAGTGTTTATGTGTAGGAAGGGATCCCCTCCTGCACATAAACAACCTACAATGTCGATTTGCACAACTATGTATGCTGCAGAATGCAGCACACAAAGAAGTAGCAAATCATCTTTAATGAATGATTGTTTATGTGCAGGAACGGATACCTTACTGCACTTAAACAATTATTCATTGCCTTTTGCTCTTTCTATATGTGCTGCAGAAAGCAGCACAAATGGAAAAAGCAAAAACGAGGAGACATAAAGTATTTCCCCTTGTTGCGCCATGCTAACGCCACCCCTGGTGTGGGGTTAGTTTTGGAACTTGCCACAATTTACGAATTCTTCTAAATCTGGGGCAGCATCAAAAGCAATGGGTGTTCTGGTGGAACACCCACAGCAACACCCATTGCATGCCCTCTGCCACAGAAAACTGAGTCGGAGGGGCAATATTTACAAGGTGGCGTTAAGCCACAGAAAGTGGCTTAATGCTGCCTTATAAATATGGTGCAGTGCACAGCGCTACCGGAGCGTCACAAAAAACGACACTCTGGTGGCGCTAGGGACTTGTAAATATGCCCCCTGGTGTTTTTACCTACAGGTGTGGACTCACCATCACCGAATAAAGGGGGTCATTACAACATTGGTGGGCGGCTACTGCCTCCCGCCAAGCTGTAACCGCTGTGCGGCCCCCAATGCGGCCGCACTCCCGCGGTGGCCATTTGGACATCCCCGCTGGGCCGGCGGGCGGAAACCAAGTTTCCGCCCGCCGGCCCAGCGGGGATGTGGGCCGCAACATGGGAGCCGGCTCCAAATGGAGCCGGCGGTGTTGCGGCCGTGCGACGGGTGCAGTTGCACCCGCCGTGCTTTTCACTGTCTGCATAGCAGACAGTGAAAAGCCGCATGGGGCCCTGTCAGGGGGCCCCTGCACTGCCCATGCCAGTGGCATGGGCAGTGCAGGAGCCCCCAGGGGCCCCACGACTCCCCGTACCGCCAGCCTTTTCCTGGCGGTTCAGACCGCCAGAAAAAGGCTGGCGGTCGGGGACTCGTAATCCCCTGGGCAGCGCTGCTAGCAGCGCTGCCCTGGCGGATTACAACTGCCGGGGCCATTGTGGCGGAAAACTGCCGGCCCTGGCGGTGCGACCGCAGCGGTAATATGCCAGGAAGCACCGCCAGCCTGTTGGCGGTGCTTCCGTCGAAACAGCCCTGGCGGTCTTGGACCGCCAGGGTTGTAATGACCCCCAAAGTCTGTTAAAATAAAAAGTAAGAATGGCTAGGATTCTCTTTGATAAAGATTGCTAGTGAGCATTTGTAGCACGATAAATATTGAAAGCTTAATCTGTGTATCATTATTTCTGAGAACTCCAGTCTATGTGTAGTAGATTGTAGCACAAGAAAAAATCAAATATTTCATGTCAGAAGGTAGGGAAGTTATACTTTTGTATGAAAGCCCCAGGGAGGAATATGTATATGCTAAAGTTGTTGCAATGAATTATAAATCACTAGGAAATTATTTTACATAAATGTATTTTGATCCTTTTTTTCCCGTTTGTTTTGCAGAAAAGGGTCTGAGAATCAACAGTGTTGACTTTCTACAAGGACATAACAGCAAGCTTCACCACACTAATGATTTCTACCATTCGTGTCTGATAGTACGCAGAGGCCAAGAGTTCTCCTTGAAGCTTGTCTTTAACAAGGAACCGGGGCAAAATGATACTGTCATACTCCAGTTTAGTGTGGGTAAGAAAGTACCTCCTTGGAGCTTGTTTTTTTAAAGGGAACAGCACACAATGGTATTATATTTCAATTTAGAGTTGATAAGAATGTACCTTCACATATGATCAGTGACGAAAACTTTCGGGGATCCCACTATAAATGTGGTGAGGGCCCACAAGTCTTCCATTTCTCCCCCACATTCCTAGGCCTTGGCCTTAATGGGGGAACCCAAAAGGGTGGGGCCCCCTCTGCATTCCTGCAGTCCCTGCTTCAACATTTGTGAATAGGATATAGGTTCTCATAAACGCTGAGACATTAGCCATTGCTGTTAATGTAGGTCCCAGTTCAAATAGCAGTAAGTGTGGTAGGCGCATGGAAAAAACTTTGCCTGTGTAACTTAGTGGCGATTTACACTTGGTACCTCACTCTTGTTTCAGTCCTAAAATCAATTAGAAAATATGTTTAGGTTCTCCCCTTTCCCTGCAGGAGCGTACAACAGAGTCGCCCTCATTCAAAACATCCTTCGACCACATGTGTGAATTGGCCATCCCACAGTTCCGTGATAACTTTACATACAAAACTGCTACCACAAGGCCGGTGATTTGTTGACTTCTGTATTTTAAAATTAGCAGGTAATTTCAAGTACTGAGTGCCTGTGAAAAATAAAAGTGTGAAAGAAAGAAAATGTGAAATGAAGGAATCAAAACAGGAAGTAATTAAAAGGGAATGAGGATAAAGGAAGGGTAAAAAGAACAAAGGAAGAGAGCGTCAAGGATGGATGGAACAATGGCATCGAAGGATTGATCGATAGAAGGCTACTGAATAGAGCAGTGGATGTACGGACGTGTGACAGGATGGATAAATGAGTGTGGAGGAATGTATAGAATAGTGAAAGGGCTGATGGAAGTGTGAAATGATGCTAGGTTGGAAAAGTGAAAGAATGCATAACTGGAGGTTGACGGAAGGACGGGAAGATGAATGAGTAGATAGGTGAATTTAGGCAATGCTTCATTTGCAAAGGAAAAAGTACCAGTGCCCAAAGCCCTGCTCACATGCCCCTGACAGGAGCAATTAAAAGTCAGCGGGCTGAATACCAAGGACTGAGTAGTATTAAATCTACCTTCATGCTTCTTTAATCCACTACCAGACAATCGCTGTCCATTTATCTCACTCTTGCATATTCCTGCTTTATCGGTGTGCTTGTTATCCCATTTTTCATTCCCCTCTCCTGAACTTGAAAAACATCTGTTGCTGAAAAATAAATGCTGGTGCCCCCCACTGGCAACCACCGGCTCAAATTAAGCACTGAATGTAGGGTGAATGGAACTGATGACGCAGAAACGAAGGTTTTACATTTATTAGCGCATAAACGTAGTGCTGCAATAATCAAGTGTGACATTAACCGAACTAATAAAGATTGTACAGGGACAAATGTGCCCTCAGAGTAGTTTGCCAACATTTGTAAGCGTGCTTTATATAACGTGATGTATTAGAATTGTACTAATCTGACATAACCGTAAACGTGTGCCATGATTTGCTTGTTTGAAATGTTTTAACTTAGCATAACTTTAGTGGAGGCTTCGACCTAGTTGCCTTGTCTCACGGTTTAGATGCTCGTGTTTTTCCAATGTGCTAATAAACGTGTATTCTTGCTTGAAGCTGTACTTTTCCAGTGAGATCGGTTCACATGCTTATCTTTAAGGTTTCGTGCCAGCCTGGCATCTTCTTCTTTGCTCCAAGGTCAATCTGCAGGTGCAGACAATGGAAGCTCTGAAAGTGAGTTAATTGGTAAAATATGTTGCAACTTACGTTCCCGACTCCAAGGATAATGTATGCCTAGGTAGAAGCTTGTAAATTGTTGTTTTTGATTGGACAATTTGAAGCCAACCTATGAACCCTCCAATGGAAGACCCTACTGGATTTGAACTGTTGTTTATTTAAACCTGGTGCACAAGAAGAAAGCAGACATTACCCATCGGACATTGGCCATTAGCCATTTGCCATTACCCATTGAGGACATCGAACATTGTTGCCCATTAGCCATTATGGCCCATCTTGCCGACTTCGTCATTTTGCCATCTTCTACGATGCCAATTGATGTTCGATGAGACTTTGATGCTTTCTCTAATCGAGAGAAAGAGACTTTAAGAAATTCTCGCCCTAGAGACTTTAACTTTGATTTGCCCCTTTGCATGAAGTAGTAGTTTTGTCCTTTTATCTTGCCGCTGTGAGGCAACTGCCCCGTCCATCCTGCCCCTTTGCCCCCGTCCCATGCTGATCGAAACCGGTACCTGTGAGACGAAGACTTCCTTGAATGCTGATTGAATTTGGTAAATATGAAAGAAAATTGTACAATTGCATTGTGTTTCTTTTTAGGTAACCAACTGCTGATTTTTGATAAGAGCCCTAGTTAGGAGTTTTCCAAATCAATGTTGCTAAATTGTTTTTGCATGAAGTCCCACATGCAGATGCTAATTTGAGGTTAGATGAGGATTCATTTGTTGCACAATGCAATTTGAGACCTTGTTATGCTGACTAATGTATGCAATTAGCCCATTACAGATTATAGTTTTAGTGGTTTGCGTTGCTATTATCGAATGCATTGTTATTCAAATGCTGCATAGATTGCATCTTTTTCGCCGTTATGGACAGCTATTAATGTTCATTTACATATATCATTTGGTGTTGAGACACATTTATATCGTGCTAGCTTTGTTAATATAGGGGAATAAATTCATTAACTTTGAATGAACTGGTGTGGTTATTCATGGCCGAAAGGTCATGGTTCGCCGAAATGTTTTCTGGATTAATTGTGAAGTGTTATGTTGATCAGGGCATTGCTTATGTTCGTTATTGATTATTGATTTGATTAAATTGATTACTCTTGGGTGAAGAGAGCCCCACTTGGTCAAAAGATTCATCGACCCAAGAGCGTCCAAATACAGGTAATTTATTAGGAATGGAAACGCTCTATCAGTAGATGGTAGCAGAGGACGGTTTCGCCCTTTGGGACCCCACTCGGGAGGTAACGGTTTCGCCCTTTTGGGACCCAACTCGAGAGGTATATGGTGTTGAATTGACGGTTACACCGCTCAAGAGGTATATGGTGTTGAATTAGATTTTTCTTGGGTAAAACAGATTGAGAGAATGATGATGCCCTAAGTCCCCCGCAACTTTCCCGGGATCTCGGAGCTTGCGAATGGAGAGAATGGAGGTGTGGAATCGGCGTTGGCGGTACTAGTGACGGTATGAGTGAAGTTAGGATTTTGCGCTTGCACAGCTTATTGCCGCAGATTGTTTGAAAAGGTTGCGAGGATTTTAGAGAATAGCGGAGGTGCGACTCCGAGTGTGAGAGTAGGGAAGTCGTCGAACTTCATGTGCGTGTGGCGCTTTGTGCAGAAAAAGGTCCACGTGGTTGTTGTTGTTGAGACGGGCCCTGCGAGGTCAAGAGACTCCGGAGTATGTTGAAAAGTGTATGAGACACTTGTTTTATGTTGTGGTCTGGTCGGTTTAATAGGTTGACCGGGCGTGGTCAACGAGTCGGTACGTGTGTTAAGGAAGTGAAAGAAAACTTCGACTTCGGGCTTTGACAAATTCTAAGTGCACTAGAATAGATCATTGACAAGTTGAGAGCAGAGTCTGCGGGTCAGATTTGCTTGCGAAAGTGGGGACCGAGAAAGATGGAATAACTGCCGAGGCTAGTGAAAAATCCCTAAGGTCCTGAAGCGATTGTGTTACCCTTCCTGTAGTAAACCGACAGATCTGTTTTATTATTATTTGGTTGCTCGCGATACATGCTAGAAGTTGTTACGAGAGGAGCTGAGTGAAGGAGGACAAGCCGCGAGGCTTTGTCAGCCGCAGTGTGTGTGAGTGTGACGTCACTAGGAGCCGCGCTGGGATAGGTTGGTTGCAGAGAAGGGTCGCGCACGGATTGGACGCAGTCCGTGGGGCTCGATTGGAAGGGGAAAGGCAAGCGAAGAGTATTCCGGGAATTAAAGTCACTTATTGATTACAAACTTTGTGAAATAAAAGACGAGAAAATGAAATTTTTTAAGGCATTAAAGAGTGCGATGAAGGGGGAGTCTTACATTAAAGCGAGCGTAGGAGAGGAGACGCCACCCGAAGGTACACCAGCTTACATTGTAATGGAGGAAAGGGGGGTAGCTCCGTGCCTTTGGCTAAAGCAATGGCACAAGCTGACAGAGAAACATGGGAGCGTAGCGTTCCCGATCCATGGGACATTCAATATAAGGATCCTAGAGAATTTGAGATTCGCGATGTACCACATGAAGGTACCTCCAAGGCCAGCACAGTTTGAGGCTCTAGCGATTTGGGAACTAATGGCTAGACAGCAACAGCAAAAGAAGTTCGAGGCCAGGATAAGAAAGGTAGAAAAGACACTAGCGGACGCTAGGTGGGATAATGCACAGAAGGTGTGGAGGTCAGATATATTGCAGGGGATAAAATTGTTTCCCGCAATTGCTAAGGAAGAAGAGGCAACAGGCAAGAAAGCTACCTGTAAGACAAACAGGAGGTGTTCCAAAGATAGAGAGGATGAGTCAGAGGATGAGGAATTCATCATGCAATTGCTGAACGACCGTCCACCACCTTATGCAGAGAGTGAACAAGGTCCAAGTACCAGTTCTGCCCCTCCGGCACCGGTACAGAATAATGAAACTCCGAATTCAGAAACGCCATCGGGATCTAAGGACCCGAGTTTACTGTTCACCCCGCAGATACCGCAGGTTAGGAGAATATATCCAGATGTGCCTATATTGAAAACAGCAGAAAATTATCATCCGCAGGTCCCAAGGTACTACAGCAGTGACAACAGTACGGGAATGATTCTAGATCCAACCGTAATGGGAGTACAGAATGGTCGCAACCCCACATTGGCACAAGCTGAGTCAACCCAGTTTTTGATGCCTCAAAAGCAGATGCAGGGGGGAACCGCACATGCTCAGATGACGGGGAGTCAGACGGGCATGCCGGCAATGATGACCCATAGTGTGGGAATGAACATGCCTCAGAACCTGGGGAATGGACAGAACCCAGATGCGATATCCCTACCCATTACTGTAGGTCCACCGGTACCTTTGTACGTTCAGCCTAACTCAGGTATGAGCGGTCAAGGATCAATGGTGCAGAATGGGACGGAAAGGAGGTGCATAGAAAACACTCCAGAGACAACTCCGATAGCGGCTCTGCCAACTGGATCTGGGTCCTTGATGGAGTTTAGTCCCATATGTGCTCAGTCAACAGTGGTGAGGTCGAGTCCCCCACTGATGATACCGCTATCATCGAATACTGAAAAGTTGCCGCAACCATCAATGGCAGTCGATGCGAATGCTACACTGATGGGGTTGAATGCGCAACAGCTGACACAGTGGTTCAACAGTCTGAATTCCACACAAGGCTCAGCCAGTGGGAAGGGAGAAGACTATCTGAATAGGGTCAGGTTGAACATGGAAGCAGAAGAATTGGTGGAAGGGACTATGGGTTTGAATAGGTTAGAGTCCTACTCGGAAGAAGAGTTGAGGTATCTATGTCCCAGGATTACGAGAGAAGTGAACAAGGTACATAGAAGGTTGCAAGAAATAGCTGACAAAAACGGGGTTGAGATAGACAAGACAAAACACTTGAGCAGGAGCTATAGATTGGATTTCGGGACCACAGACTTTGAACACATGAGGTCAGCAGGCATGAAAACGCACCTTAGAGAATTGCTGCAGAGTGCACAAGTGTGGAGGTGCTTAGACAAATGGGAAAGCAGATGGGCAAAGAAAAAGGAAAAGAGGAAAGACAGTGTCCCAGAGCACAAGGAGAAAAGACCACAGAGCAGTGATGCAATAACCATGTTACCAATGAGGGAGACAGCAGGGGGAAAATTAATACATGTACCGTGGCACAGAAGCGACATTCAGTCTTTTACGGATGATTTTCCCAAACTGAGAGAGAAACCGATTGAATGGTATCAACAGACTGATAGGTTTGTGAAGCTTGCGAAATGTCTTTGGGAAGACCTGAACACCCTATTTGAGATTGTGGTTCCGGCAGATTTGTGGGAAGACTGCAAAAGGGCTGTAGGTTGGCCGACAAGTGAACCAGAGAGAGACAGGGATACGGGTGCACCGTCACCTATGGTAATGAGCTTGTACTATAAGGTGATTGAGCATTTGAAGACGAAGGTTGCCGCGAAAAATGTGGATTGGCAGAAGATTGATCGAACTGCCCAAGATGCTAAAGAGTCGATTCATGGTTACTATGAGAGGTTGTTGAAGGCGTTCAAGAACTACAGTGGCACGGAAACAATAGAGGCGAAGGACATGCTTCATTTTGTGTTTAGATTCGTGGAAGGGCTGAGACCAGAGATAAGTCAGATGATAAAGACGCATTTGATTTGTTGGCAGTCGAAACCGATTGATGAGGTGTTGAATTATGCGAAATACTGTAGCGACGAAATTGAAGTGAAACAGAAAAGGTTGAAAGAGAAAGTGATGATGATGCAACTTAAAGCAGCACAGACAGGTTTGCAAGGGTTGCAAGGGTTCCAACAGCAGATACCGCAGCCGCAACCGCAGGGAAATATGGTGTTTCAGCCACAGGCGAGAGGCAGAGGCAGAGGAGGCTTTGGGAGTAATGGTCCGGATTTGAACACTGTTGCGATTCCGAATGGTGTGCAGGCAATGAAAAGGGTGATGCCGTGTCACGTGGGCGGAATCGTCGGACATTGGAAACGCGAGTGCCCGATGGTGGTGCAGGAAGGTGCAGGTGTTGGTCAGCAAAACAATGATGTCAATGCATTCCAGACAATGAGGGGACCGAAAATGAGAGGTCCAAACCCAAATTTTCAGACCATAAATCAGCTGCAAGGATTACAGCCCATGCAGCCGCAGCAGATGCAGATGCCCCGTATGCAGATGACGCAAATGCAGCCAATGCAACAGCAGTTTCCCATGGTACCTAATCAGCAAATGCAAATACCTTTGGCACCAGTGAGTCAGCAGTAAGTGATGGTTCCTCCACAGGTCTCGGGTCAGGTGATGAATACAAATGGCACAGTACAACAGTTCCCATTACACAGTGAGAATGGAATAAACAATGTATGGGAGAGTGAAAGTTCAGATGAGGAGGGAAATTGTGTGCTTGCAGCATCCTTGGAAGTTGATCAAAAGGGTCCATATGTGGAGGGAAGAGTCATGGGTCATCGTGTTTCATTCTTGGTTGACACAGGAGCCACACGTTCAACTGTTAGGAGCATTGAAGTACCAAATTTGCCACTATCAGGGAGAACAGTTCAAGTAGTGGGAGTAGCAAACAGGCACCTGACGAACCCAATCACAGATCCAGTACCAGTCAGAATTGGTAACTATCAAGGGACACATAGTTTTGTGGTATGTGACTCAAGCCCGATAGCACTGTTAGGGAGAGACCTATTGTGCAAATTGGGATGTTCGATTATGTGTTCGGACGATGGAATTAGAATTCAGACGAGCAGTGATGGGGAAGAAGAGGACAGTGTAGAAGGGGATGAGATGGAAACTGTTGATGAAGAATACCCTCTGATTAACCTTTTCCCGATGATAACTGAAGAGGATATTCCAGCTGAATTACGGGAAACAGTCGGAAAGGAAGTGTGGGATATGACAGGAAAAGAGGTGGGATTGGTGAAAGGAGTGGAACCAGTGAAAGTGACCGTAAAACCCAATGTAACCTTTCCCCAGACCCCACAATACCACATGGCACAAGACACCCTCATGAAAGTCGCCCAACTCATTGACGAGTTTGTAAAACAGGGAGTACTGAAAGAAGTGTTAAGCAGTCCATGTAATTCACCGATCATGGGACTAATAAAGCCGAGTGGAAAGGTCCGAATCGTGCAGGACTTGAGGAAAATAAATGACATCATAGTTAAATGCTGCCCTGTAGTACCGAATCCAGCTGTGATAATGTTTCAAATCCCTTGCGATGCCGAGTGGTTCTCAGTCATCGACTTGTCACAAGCATTCTTTTCGGTGCCTCTTCATGAGGACAGCCAATTTCTCTTTTGTTTCAAATTCTTAGACAGAGTTTACAGTTGGTGTCGAATCCCTCAAGGGTTTTCGGAGTCACCGTCAATTTTCAATCAGATTCTAAAGAAAGACTTGGAAGCGTTAGAATTGCCATTCGAGTCAACCCTAGTACAGTACATTGATGACTTACTGATTGCATCTAAGACAGAAAGTGGCTGCACAGCCGACACCATTGCTCTACTGAACCATTTGGGAAGGAATGGACACAAGGTGTCTCCTTCAAAGTTGCAGTTCTGTCAGAAGAAAGTGAAATACTTGGGTCATCAAATAGAGAAAGGGTCACGGAGAATAATGAAGGAAAGAATAACAAGTGTACTTCAAATGAGTCCACCAAAGACAAGGAGGGAGGTGAGGAAGTTTTTGGGGATGGTGAGCTACTGTCGCCAGTGGATTCCCAACTTCTCAACTGTAGCAAAGCCTTTACTGAAACTGACCCAGAAGGATGCCTTGGATGAAATTGAGCTGAAAGGAGATGAGATGGATGCCTTTATTGAATTGAAAGAATGCATGTGCAGGGCTCCAGCTTTAGGTATGCCTGATTACACAAAGCCTTTCACATTGTTTTGTCATGAACGTGATGCATGTTCTTTGTCTGTCTTGACCCAAGCCCATGGTGGCATAAACAGACCAGTAGCGTATTTTTCAGCTACTTTGGATCCGGTCGCAGCAGCACTGCCAGGGTGTTTGCGCGCCGTAGCAGCAGTTGGTATCAGCCTCACTCAGAGTGAAGGAATAGTGATGGGACACCCATTAACAGTCATGGTCCCTCACTCAGTTGAGATACTTTTGACCCCCTCCCGAACACAACACATGACTGGAGCAAGACTCACAAGGTATGAAACAATAATTCTGGGCTCACCGAATGTGCAGCTGAAAAGGTGCACTACGTTGAATCCAGCAACCTTGCTTCCCGGTGAAAATGCTGAAATTGAGAACGCTGAAAACGTCGAGCACGACTGCCTTCAGGTGACTGAATTTTGCACAAAACCCCGACCTGATATTAAGGATACTAAGCTTGATGAAAATGACCAAATTGTTTTTGTTGATGGGTCATGTTTAAGAGATGCATTGGGAATTTTGAAAGCAGGGTATGCTGTATGTACTGTAACAGGTGTCTTGGAAGCGTCCTGGCTTCAAGGAGTCTATTCAGCACAAGTAGCAGAGCTTGTAGCCCTTACAAGAGCATGCCAACTGTCTACATTGATGAAGGTTACCATTTACACTGACAGTCAGTACGGGTTTGGAATTGTGCACGACTTTGGGCAATTATGGTCACAGAGAGGTTTCCTGACTTCTTCAGGGTCCCCAGTGAAAAACGGGGAGAGAATAAGGGAATTGTTACACGCCATTCAGATGCCAGCCGAAATTGCAGTGGTAAAGTGTAGTGCTCATACAAAAGGACAGGACTATGTTTCCCTGGGAAATGCATATGCGGATCAAGTCGCAAGATTTTGTGCCTTGAACTGTATATTGCTCAGGGATGAATGGAATTTGATAAGTGAGCCAGAGCTCGAACCAGCTGAAGCATTTGCCTTGAAGGTCGTGGATACAATGGATGAACTAAAAACATTACAGAATAGTGTCAGGGAGGATGAAAGAGCTTCCTGGATTAAGTCACAATGTACAAAGAGACCAGATGAGTTATGGGTTTCAAATGAGGGAAAATTTGTTTTACCAAATTGTCTCTTATCGCAGCTAGCGCGGTTCTGTCATGGGCAGGCTCACCTAGGGAGAGATGCCATGATAAGATTGTTCAAAACTGATTGGTTTAACCCCAGATTCCATCAAGCTGCAGAAGCAGTTTGCCATCGTTGTGTCATTTGTCAGCAGATGAACCCAGGAAAGGGAACGGTTGTGAACATGAGCCACATTGGCAGGTCGAGTGGCCCGTTCAGCAGAATGCAGATGGACTTTATTGAGATGCCTGTGCATGGAGGTCTGAAGTATGTGTTGGTGATTGTGTGCATTTTTAGTCACTGGATTGAAGCATACCCTACACGTAGAAATGACAGCCTTACAGTTGCAAAACTATTGTTGAGGGAGTTGATACCACGTTTCGGATTCCCGATCTCTTTAGAATCAGATAGAGGAAGTCACTTCAATAACGAGGTGATAAAGTTACTTTGCGCAGCGCTGAACATTGAGCAAAAACTGCATTGTAGCTATCGCCCAGAGGCCTCAGGACTGGTGGAACAGATGAATGGTACACTGAAATCAAGAATGGCGAAAATATGTGCATCGACAAATTTGAAATGGCCTGACGCATTGCCTTTGGTGTTAATGTCAATGAGAAACACCCCTGACAGAAAGACTGGATTGTCCCCGCACGAAATTCTCATGGGCAGGGCCATGACACTTCCTGCAGTTCCCGCAAACGCGCTTTTGAATATTACAGATGATATGGTGTTAGACTACTGCAAAGGTCTGGCTGACGTGGTTCGCTCTTTCTCTCACCAGGTGGAAGCAACCACCTTGCCACCGATCCAAGGTCCAGGACACACACTGAAAGCAGGTGACTGGGTCGTGATAAAGAAGCACGTGAGGAAGTCGTGTCTGGAACCCCGTTGGAAAGGCCCTTTCCAAGTGATCCTGACAACCACTACCGCTGTGAAGTGTGCGGGAGTTCCCAACTGGATTCACGCCAGTCATACAAAGAAAGTGTTGTGTCCCACAGATGAGGAAGTTGAAGCGCTGAAACTGCCAGTACCTGATAACAAAGTGCCGAGCGCTGAGACAGAGCAAAACAGAACTAGAAGCGAACAGGCAGAAATAGAGGAGAGAGAAATATTCTCTGAGGACGAAACAACCGATTCACTTGGGGAAGACCAAGGAGAAACCTCAGACAGCGACGAAGCAGCTGAAGGTAACAAAGAGCCTGAAGCAGCTGAAAGTGACAAAGAGCCTGAAGAAAGTAACGGTGACAAAGGGCTCGAAAGAGGTGACGAAGCAGGAGAGCCTGATCAGAGGAGGGCTTTCCCAGAAGCAGACGGTACAAGAAAAGAAAAGGAAAACCTGATTGACTCCCCAGAAGGAGGGGACAAGGCAGAACAGAGCGAAACTGTTCAAACTTCTTCAGAAGAGATCGCAGGTCCATCAAGTGGACACAGTGCAAAGAGAAGACCAAGTATATCACCAGTAAAACTAAGAACTAGAGAAAAGTTGAATGACAGTGAAGGGCCAAGAGTGAAAGGGAAAAGAAAGGAAGTGTCTGTCGTGGTACCAACATCAAGTGAAGAAAAAGACTTGGCCAAAGAGGAAAGTACCAGTGAGACAGAATCAAAGAGAGATGCAAACTTGAAAAGGAAAAGGATACCAAACAGGAGATATTCCGGTCCAGAATGGGCATATGTAGTCAATGACGATTGGACCGACGAATTTGTATCTCTTAGCCTCGAGAACGAAGAAGAAGAGATACCAATAGAAAAGAAAAGTTTTATGGACGCTATTGATTGAAAAAAAAACAAAAAAAAACTGATAAATGACATTGCTTGCTATAATCTAACGTGATACAACCAGCTGAGACATTGCTAAATCAGATGAGACATTTGCTAACTTGATAAGACTTTGATAACCTGATTGACTCTTAACCCCGATTTGAGACAACGTTGCTAACTGATAAAAGACTGAGTTATTGCCGAATTGAGACAAATGCTGCTAACAGATAAGTGACTGGGCTCCTGAAGAAAACTGTGTGAACATTGCGCTCGTTCAGCTTTGTAACTAATTGCTAAATCGTTTCTTTTATAGGTGCTTCTAGCTCTCTGATTCTATACAGATCATGACTAGGTACGCTACACAAAACAGTAGAGTGAAATATTGTAAATATGCGTGTATAGGCTTGATAACTGCATGTGTACTAATAATAATGGCAATAGTGCTTGCAACGCGTGGTAAGGGTGAGAATGAGAAAATTGATGCTTCTACTTCTGCTCCTGTTACTGTCACTGAACTAACCGCATTGAAAAGACTAGAATTAGATGAGAGACACTTGCATGATAAGAAGGAACTTTCGTATAATGTTTTCTATCGCCTACTAACAGAATATGTTGAGACTATGGATGCGAAAGATTGTTATGTGTGTACACAGATACCGACATCGGTAACGGAAGGGGTGACTTATCATCACATGCCTCTTACATATGGGATTACATGTAGTATAGTAACTTCTAGATTTTATGGTCAAACTAACATACAGTATTTTTATTCAAATTATGATGTTACCTTTGCATATGTTCCTATAATAACGCAACTAAGCCAGATTGCTAATGATTGGGATGCTAAAATAATGAGGGAATTTTTTGAGCCAATGCAACCTTTTGAAACAGCTCACACTCATAGGGAAAACCTTACCTGCTCGCTCTCTACAGTAGAAATAAGCTTTTTAGATCGCACAGATGATAGAAGGGCACAAATGAATGCGAAATTAGAAAAAGAGCTAAGTAAGAGGACTTCAGTAGATAATTATGCTTTTGCCGCAATAAAAACACAAGGAAGAATAGCTTTAGACGCTTGGCATGTAGGGAAATTTTGTATATATCGTGGTGAATCTTATTATGATAACATTTTCGTGGGAGCGAGTGAATGTAAACATACGTTTATCTTTAAGGCCAAATGGACATTCATGTTGAACGGACTTGACCCTGTCATACCTGGTGTATATTACATTTGTGGGCATAATGCCTATTATCGTCTTCCAAAGGGATGGTGGGGGAGATGTTATTTGGGTATAGTGTTCCCAAAGGTTTATCAACTGGATGACCTATTGATGATTCCAAAGACATCTGGATCTCATCATATCCAGAAAAGAGAGACCGCAGCTGCTGTGGTAGGAGATATATTTGGAGCCATGATTCCTTCATTGGGAGATGTGTTGAATTCCATCAAAATAAGAAAGTTGTCTACTATAGTGGATAACATGTTGACAAAGTTTTCAGGTGCTATAATCCTGATGGATGCTGAACTTGCAGCAGAAAGAGTTATGACTCTTCAAAACAGGCTTGCCCTAGACATTCTTTTAGCAAAGGATGGCGGCGTTTGCAAAATGCTTGGTGCGCGTCACTGTTTCACGTATATACCAGACAACAGTGTGAAGATTAAAACAATGCTTGCAAATCTAACAAAAGAGAGTGCAGACTTGAAGGAATTGAAAGAACCAGGAGTTTGGGAGAAGGTTGGAAAGGGAGTTGATTCAGTGGGAAATTGGCTTGGTAGCATTTGGAATGGAATATTACTAAAGATAATACAGGGAATACTAATAGTACTAATTTGCATCTTTGGGATTTGGGGAATAAAGAGGGGAATACTAATGATCATGGCAAGAATTAAGAGAAGGAAGGAAGAGAAAATGATGAAAAGAATGGCAGAAGAATACAAGGCAAGAACAAGGGGAACTAAAAGGCAAAGAGAACTGACAGAATTTTAATGGAAAAAAATTTGTGGGAATAGTTTTGTGTGATGACAAGTAGTCATCAGAGGAGGGATTGATGACGCAGAAACGAAGGTTTTACATTTATTAGCGCATAAACGTAGTGCTGCAATAATCAAGTGTGACATTAACCGAACTAATAAAGATTGTACAGGGACAAATGTGCCCTCAGAGTAGTTTGCCAACATTTATAAGCGTGCTTTATATAACGTGATGTATTAGAATTGTACTAATCTGACATAACCGTAAACGTGTGCCATGATTTGCTTGTTTGAAATGTTTTAACTTAGCATAACTTTAGTGGAGGCTTCGGCCTAGTTGCCTTGTCTCACGGTTTAGATGCTCGTGTTTTTCCAATGTGCTAATAAACGTGTATTCTTGCTTGAAGCTGTACTTTTCCAGTGAGATCGGTTCACATGCTTATCTTTAAGGTTTCGTGCCAGCCTGGCATCTTCTTCTTTGCTCCAAGGTCAATCTGCAGGTGCAGACAATGGAAGCTCTGAAAGTGAGTTAATTGGTAAAATATGTTGCAACTTACGTTCCCGACTCCAAGGATAATGTATGCCTAGGTAGAAGCTTGTAAATTGTTGTTTTTGATTGGACAATTTGAAGCCAACCTATGAACCCTCCAATGGAAGACCCTACTGGATTTGAACTGTTGTTTATTTAAACCTGGTGCACAAGAAGAAAGCGGACATTACCCATCGGACATTGGCCATTAGCCATTTGCCATTACCCATTGAGGACATCGAACATTATTGCCCATTAGCCATTATGGCCCATCTTGCCGACTTCGTCATTTTGCCATCTTCTACGATGCCAATTGATGTTCGATGAGACTTTGATGCTTTCTCTAATCGAGAGAAAGAGACTTTAAGAAATTCTCGCCCTAGAGACTTTAACTTTGATTTGCCCCTTTGCATGAAGTAGTAGTTTTGTCCTTTTATCTTGCCGCTGTGAGGCAACTGCCCCGTCCATCCTGCCCCTTTGCCCCCGTCCCATGCTGATCGAAACCGGTACCTGTGAGACGAAGACTTCCTTGAATGCTGATTGAATTTGGTAAATATGAAAGAAAATTGTACAATTGCATTGTGTTTCTTTTTAGGTAACCAACTGCTGATTTTTGATAAGAGCCCTAGTTAGGAGTTTTCCAAATCAATGTTGCTAAATTGTTTTTGCATGAAGTCCCACATGCAGATGCTAATTTGAGGTTAGATGAGGATTCATTTGTTGCACAATGCAATTTGAGACCTTGTTATGCTGACTAATGTATGCAATTAGCCCATTACAGATTATAGTTTTAGTGGTTTGCGTTGCTATTATCGAATGCATTGTTATTCAAATGCTGCATAGATTGCATCTTTTTCGCCGTTATGGACAGCTATTAATGTTCTTTTACATATATCATTTGGTGTTGAGACACATTTATATCGTGCTAGCTTTGTTAATATAGGGGAATAAATTCATTAACTTTGAATGAACTGGTGTGGTTATTCATGGCCGAAAGGTCATGGTTCGCCGAAATGTTTTCTGGATTAATTGTGAAGTGTTATGTTGATCAGGGCATTGCTTATGTTCGTTATTGATTATTGATTTGATTAAATTGAGTACTCTCGGGTGAAGAGAGCCCCACTTGGTCAAAAGATTCATCGACCCAAGAGCGTCCAAATACAGGTTATTTATTAGGAACGGAAACGCTCTATCAGAACTATTCTAGGACGGTTTGCTTCGCAAATTCTGTGTCATTAGAATTTTACTTCTAAGTGGGGGATATTTTAATTATCTGACTACTCCTTTGCCTGTTGATGCAATGCTATCTGCAACCCTACAACTAGGGGGCTGGGTGACAGCTGTCATAGATGTTTCAACAGTGCCCAGGGATTTTGTGTAGATCATCAGGTTCATTGAACTCTTTGGATCCCCCCTTATGTGTAAAAAGCAATGTGGCTGACTCCAGCAGCCGAAATCGGATAGGTGCAAAGGATGGAGTGCCAAGACAAGCTCTTCTTCCACTTAGGATCAGGAGAAAGGTCAGCAGAGACATACATTTTTTTTACTTTGTGCAGGAAAAGGACTTTTTGTAGCTCACATAATAATCTGTCTAACTTTCGGATGTCTGGGAAAGGAGAAACTGACCTTCCTGTGGGCCTCTTTCACTGGGGTGGTGGGAACAGACCCTGTCTGCAGCGTTGACAATTCTTGTTCCGGTAGTTCAGGGCTAAGGGTCACCAAGAGAGAGTATCTTGCCCATCTCATTGTAGGGATGCTAAAAAATCGGACATTATTATGCCTGCTGTGGTCTTCTAGTTCCACATTGCTCAAAGTGAATTGCAAATCAGTTGGTCTTCTACAGCCGCCAGCCTCTTCTATGTTGCTTGTTGCTTTCTGCTGGAATTGAAATGAGGCTATGTCTTATCAAATAATTGCACCTCATTCACAGTTTCAGAGATGATGTCCTTCACAGAGCAGATCAAAAATTCCAACCTCACATTTAAGCTTTTGCAGGTACTCATTGGTACAATTTCAACTTGCAGTTACTACATCAATGAATAGCAGTTGTCTCTGCATTTTTTGTTTAGACATGTTGCACACCATCAAGGGGCACCTGAGGTGAAACAGTAGGGTGATGAAAAATAAGCAACGAGTGATCTTACTTGGGTATCGAGCTAGGGTTGTACAAAGTAACGTTCCATTGTAGGAGGCACAATTTATTGGCAGTAAAACGTGGTAAATTCAGTTGCAGGGCACGGGGCTTCTCTTGTCCATTGTTAAGCAAAGTTGGTAATGTGTAGTTGAATACGCACACGGTTACCTATGATGCAAAGCTCAAGCTGCAACCCAGAGCCAGTAGAGCAGTGTAAGGTTCACAGTTACCTCGGTATTTGCTAAGAACACAGAGAAGCGAGACACCTAGCTGGCACAATTTGTGGCCCACAGTAGAGGAACAAGGTGAACTTCCAAGGAACTACGGGCACCGGGACCATAAACTCATGGCTCACAGCCAGAAGGGGGTATGAGTAACTGGGATGGGCTCTTGGAGTAAGTGCGAGAATGAGAAAATTGGGGGCTAGTCTCCAAAAAGGCCAAAAATTGGCAGCAGAGAACAACTATCCACCAAGCTATATCTCATTGTCTAAAGCGGAATGTACGGCCTGGGGCCTAGGATCAGGTTAGCACATATGAGTGCAGAACAAGTGATGCACCCAATTCCTATAGCTCTAACTCTTGCTTTGCAAGCAATTTTATGATGTCTTTAGTATTGGCTAGGGGCATTTCATGAGACTGGAGGAAGAGGCAGCTGGCACATACTGGTACAATCTGGACTGACCCCTTGATGATCCTTAACCAAACCTGTACTCACTGCGCTCTCTTCATATCTTCCTTGTTAAATATAGGGTACTCAAAAGGAGTTTATCATTCACCATTCTGGCATGGTAATTTCAAAGTCTGCTTCTGGCACATTGTACGACCCTGAAAGGCATGTTCAGTAAATATTGCATGATGAAAACATATTTTACTGACCTCCAATGCAATCTTTAGGCATGCTCTATTTTTTAGATTACAAACTTGATTGCCCGTGACACCATCAATGTTACATCATAATCATTCGGTCACTTTGCACTAAGACTATTTGTCCCCTACTGAGGTGAAAATATCCAAGATGTTGATATGATAGAAATTAATTCTTTGAAAATTGGAAATAATGTTGATATTTTACTCTTTTTTTATTCTTTTTGCAAGAAAATATACTGGTCACCCCAATCACTCTTAATTGTATACAACTTCATTGTCAAGCTTAGAATAAAAACATGTGATGGGCCCCAGTATCAAGTTGTGCACAAAGGTCTCTTCAAGTTAGATTACTAGTGTTACCCCATCATGTGCTCTAATCACTAGAGGTGGGCATAACTGGTGTAATTCTATCTAGGATAATTACGTGTAATTACCACAAAATTACTTGTAATTATGCATAATTGGGTGCGAAGTGTAATCCATCATTTAGCTCTATTTTCATGGTGTAAAATACAATGCTGTGTCCAAAGTGGGCCCAGGGATGCATGTTGCACTAAATGCTACAGGACAAGAACAGCAATAGCCAGCAGCCACTCACTGGCTCTTAGTTCATTATTCCTGAGCTACTGGAGTAGGATTTTTGCACCAAATTAATTTTAATGACTCAAGCTAGAGTGATCACAGAATTTCGGTAATTTCACATCACAAGAATAATGTGTAGTTACTGAAATTACTCCGACATAATTAATATTTCCCCCGGCCCACTTATAACCCTAAGTGTTCTGGTAATATTACTAAAGGAAAACATCAGGCATGACTAAATTATTTTGAGGATATATTCTTCTCAACTCATGGAAAATTAGGGAGTGTCATAAAATGTGAAAGTGACTGTATTTCATGTTGTTTGCTACTTCAATTTTGGTCAATGCAACATGAAAATGTAAATGTATACATTTGTTTGAGTAATGAGGAACTGTATAACAACCTCAGAATTTATGTAGGCATTACATCATATCTAAAATATGTTATGATTATGATGCAAGAACAATGTCAAAGCTAAGTGCCATGCACAATTTGTTTATACTGTTGTGTTGTTAAGTTCATGCATACTTAAAATACTACACACTCAAAATGAGTGAACAAAGGTTTCCTTACATGCTTATATACATCCATTGTACAAATCATAGGCTTTGCAATGCTTTACACTGCCGTATTGGACTCATGAAAATTGTGTTGTTGAGTGTTCTTTTGGTTTTGTATCTATGTCACTAAGATGCCCTGTGTTTACGGGTATCCGTGCTTCCTTACTGTTAATTTGCTGGTGGGCAATAAAAGTTATTTTATGAACCTTCCTTGAACACAGTAGCAGAAGAGCTTGCTTGACTGCTGAGCTGTTTCTACTTTTGCAGCTTAAATGTCTACCGGAAACTATCCAGTGCAATAGCATGCATAGATCTAATCTGTTGTGCTTACAGTGCCCAAGACTGCGGTATTCCTTCAGATTGGAGACCCAAAATGTCTAGAAGTAATTCTAATGCCAATTCGATATCCGCATGAGGACATTACCACCTCGGTTTCTTACCAGCTGTATCGCTTAATCAGAAGGGGATCAGAGAACATTTATTCTGTCTCTATCATATTAGTTAGATGACTTCAAATCTTATACTTCCTCTGTTCCCCACTTCTTTGTTAAGGGCCAATGCCCAAAGGGACTGGCCACGGTAGGTGAATGAAAAGGCCCGCTGTACAATTCAGCTTGAGCTCCTACATCACTTTTTCTGCAGGCATGCCTAGTTTCATATCTATCCAGCTCAGGTTCTTTAACCAATTGGATTTTAACAGACCTTTACTTTAAATACACATCTTTCCTTGCGTAGGGTCACCTTCTTCATAGGTGTGTGTGAGCATGCATGTGCGAGGTTCAGGATGGTATCAGGGGCAGCTGAGCACCTGACAAGCCATACGTTTGGTGGCCTTCAATTAAGTTAGCTAAAGACAAACAAAAAGCCCAGCCCTCATCTACAAGTCAACTCTCCAGAAAAAATCTCTGGAAAAACATTAGTTTCCTAAGAAAACCCTCACACACCAGGGTTACCAGTTGGTGGCGTGCTTCATCATTGGGTCTTTCCCAGTCCGCTGCGGAACTAGGTGTGCTGTGACAAAGAATTACGTTCAAGCACTTTATATGTGAACCACTATGATGGTGTGTAATAGGAGTGGGGGGTCATAAAATAGATTTTAAAATTCTTGCCTCCTGTATAAACTAATGTTTTAATAACCGCCCTAGTGGGGGTATGGTTAAAACGGGGTGATCCGTAATCCATTGGTCATAGCACACCTCGTTCCACAGCGGAATGGGAAGGACCCAATGATGAAGCATGCCACCAAAGGATAACCTTCGTGGGTGAGGGTTTTCTAAGAAAACTAATGAGTTTCCCAGAGACTTTTTCTGGAGGGTTAATCTAGGAGATAAGGACTGGGTTTTTGTTTGGCTTTAGGTACGTGATTGTGTAGGAGGGTAAGCGCTTAAAACTTTCCTCCTTACTCCCTTTTAGTTCTTTGCTGCAATGAAGTTAACAATACGTCAAGGAAGAAAGCATGATACTCTTGATTGATTTGGAATTTGGGTGGCAAGCTGCTTTGTGTGAACGAAAGTCCATGAGTGGAAATTTCCAGTAGGTGGTGGTTAGTTGGGAGACAGTACAATCAAGAGTTGGTCCCCGTGAGGAGCAGAGAGGCAGACCATGGGCCCTATAACCTATAGCTAGTGCAAGGGCCCCATACTAACAGCATGGAATAAACCTAACGAGAGGCCCCAGTGGGTATATTACACAAGGTTTACATAGCCTGTCAACAGGAGTCTAGTCTTCATTTCGATGCTATCATTTAGTGAATATATGAAAAACTGTATGATTTCATGAGAGAACAGATACACAACTAGCATCATTGCAATTGTGTCATGTGGACAGATGGACAGGGGTTAAGTCCAGAAATTCTACAAAATGATGTCACTCTGTTGACTAAGACAGACAAAGGGTGAGTTTTTCCCTTTTTTCGTGATCCAGATAACAAAAACACAAACTCCTAGGCAGCAGTGGAACAGATGTTGTGTGCTTGAAATTAGACTATTGTTTCTGCCAGCCATGCTCACAGAAGCAATATTAGATCTCATTAAGTCTGCAGCAACTTGTTCAGCAATAGTAAATCTTAAGATGGAAGGGATAGTGGCATCTGTTTGTGGCTCTGAGTTTAACACAATGTAGATTTATTTTAATGATAATTGAGACATCACAAAAGAAATGTCTAAATTAGCCAACCTACTTATGAATATGTGGCCACTGTCCATCTCGCAGAACTTTCGGGTCTGTAGAATAGTTTCTCAAGAGGCTTTGAAAAGTGGAAGAGTAATTCATGGGTTAAACTCTAAGTTACTGCATATTTCAGAGGTTACAAGGTCTATTTTACCCTCAAGGTTCCTATTGATTTCATAGGATTGAAAATGGCATCTCTCTTTTAAGTTGATTGGAAAGATCACCAGATGTGGTGTACACTCCTTGGAACGATTACGTTGATGATACACATGCTGTTGAGTGCAAAGGTGGTGAGGAAAATCATCAGTGCTTAGGTTCACTTACACTCTAGTAGTCCTTATGAAAGGGAGACTTGTGCACTGCCCTTTGTGTTTCCAACAGGGCTGGCTGGAATTTTATAACATAAAGAAATTGCAGGACTCTGGCTTGCACCCTAGAGCTGAAGCAGTTAATCTCCAGTTCACTTTCTGTAAGAGGTTTCTTCACAAAGCCAGCATCGGAACATGGGAATCCCCTGGAAAACAAAAAATATATAGAATTATAGCTAACCAACGGGATGTTTTTCACAGAAAGGTTCTGGGTGACATCAAATACAGAAGAGCGAAGTTTGAGATTTCTATGATGTTTTACAGAAGCTGAGGTAAAAGATGGGTAACTTATTGTCAGTTACCCATCTACAATTTCATTTTATGCATACCTCCTCATTTCATTTCTCCCTGCATACAAAACTTGATTCTTGTTGCCCTACACATTAAGCCTGATTCTCAAAGTGCACTTAGTAAGTTTTGTAGTTTTGCCTGCACTTATATGTGTGGACTTCTCCATCCCGACTGTGCAGTCTCCGAAAATGTAAGTATAGATTTTAGTAAATGTGAGAGGGTAATGGCGAAACGGGGCAGACTTACTGTTAAAGGGGATGTGATTAGGGAGGATTTAGAGGGGCTGAAAGAAGGTCAGGGATGGGTTTTGGAAGTGACATCCCACCCACACTAGAGTAAGACAATTGCTTTACTCTGGGTTTGGAAATAGGTAACTTACACTTTTAGTAAATTTACAGTTTGTAAATACTGAAATTAGTAAATTTACTACATAGTGATGCTTAATTTGAGTCGGGGGTTGCTTGTGGGGGGCAAAAACAATTATTTTATGGCAGCACTTATTTTTACTCCTCAGACATTTCCCAAGATCAAGAGAGAGAAAACACAGAAAGGAGAAAGGCCGCAAAAGACAGACTGTAAACCGTCATAAAGGGAGAAAGCAGGAGCCTTCAAGAAACAGATAAAGGGCAGGGTATGCCTCGCAATGGGTTAAAGCGCCTCGAGGTGGATTTAAGACTGCAGCCTATGCAGCCTCCTTGGTGTGCCTCCATTTAATGGCGACGGCCGCAGCTTCAGAGTAGAGCTTTGGGTACGGCCACTCAATACCCACTCTTCCCTCAAAAAGATAGAGAAAATATTCTCACTACACCAGTGGGGAAGAAGTACGGGCTTCATCCACTCATTTTAATTAAGAGATACAGGGTCAAAACGAATATAAGAAAAATATTCCAACATGCATGAAGCATTTGAGTGACAGCCTTTGTTGCTCTTCCACTGATGCAGCAAACCATACCTTTTTTATGACTCTTTTTATTGTGTTTTTAAACAGTAAAAGTAGTAAAATCACAGACAGGCATTGCCTTGCGTGAACGATTACATAAAAATCTAATTTAGTTTTTTTAATGTGTTAGGCTATGTAGCACAGTTATGAAATATCGTCCCTGGGTTTATGTTGCTTAGAGGCAGAAATGCCCACCGCATCCGATTCAAGTGGCTCAGAACGTATCTCGTGGGAGGCACGTTTGAGCAGGTTACAAGACATATATCTTATAACCTGTCTGTCAAGCTACAGTTCATTTGCCTGTATTATCAAATGCAAGCACCTTATCACACGAGTCAAGACTCGTCACCCTCTGGGCGGCTGGCGCCTTAGCTACAGCCTCATTTTAGAGTTTGTGCTAGTGCACGACTATTTACAGTGCCCCTTTCACTCCACCCCTAATCCGCAGTAGGGAACAGTCTTTTTCCACTTGTCCAAATGAGCATTCCAGACAATAACTGCATGGTGCAGACCTGAAAACCTACGTCAACAGATAACAACGACTATATTCATAGATTGCACTAACAGTGGAATACAGGTCGCTGCCTGCCCGAGCCCCATGTTTTACGCCAAACGTGAAACCACAAGGAAAACGTATGAAATCATTTTTTTAAAAGTAATGTGAACTGACATGAACTTTGGTTTTGTAGTACGATTAACGACGCAGTTTTCTCGAGTTCATTGAATATTTGTGAATGAAGCACTATTATAATAGCAAAACAAGCATTAACTTAAGCAGTATGCATTGTTTAACCGTTGCAGGAGATCTAGTTGCCAGACTAAATCGTATTTTTTTATTTATTTTTCCTCTCATTTCACTTCAAGAGGAATTTGAATCCATTGCTTTTGTGAGTATGTAGGTGTTAGACTTGGCATCCTTTGCGTATTCTCCTCTAACTTTTTGCCTCTGCTTCCCAGGTTCTTGATGTGTGCTGGACTCTGTTTTTGTTACTCTGGGTACTTTACCACTGCTAACCAGTGCTAAAGTGCAAGTGCTCTATGTAAAATGTATGTGTAAATTGGCTTATTCATGAAGTGCACTAGAGGTGCCCAGGGACTGAAAATCAAATGCTACTAGTGGGCCTGCAGCACTGGTTGTGCCACCCACATAAGTAGACCTGTACACATGGCTCAGACCTGGATTGCAGTGTCTGTGTGCAGGTTTTAACTGACATTTCGACTTGGCAAGTGGACTCACTTGCCAGGCCTAAACCGTCCCTTTTTATACATGTAAGGCACCTCTAAGGTTGGCCCAAGGTAGCCCCATGGGCAGGGTGCAGTGTTTGTTAAAGGTGGGACAGGTGATGATGTGTTTTACAAGTCCTGACAGTGAAATACTGCCATATTCGTTTTTTTACTTTTGCAAGGCCTACCTCGTTCATAGGTTAACATGGGGGCTTCCTTTAAATATTATTAAAGTGCAGACTCTCTTTGAGAGCAGATAGAAATTTGGAGTTTGGGGTCTCTGAGCTCACAATTTAAAACTAAATCTGTTATGAAGTTGGTTTTTGGATTGTGAGCTTAAAATTGCCACTTTTAGAAAGTAGGAATTTTCTTGCTTAAACCATTCTGTGACCCTGCCTGTTTGTGTATTCCCTGTCTGGGTCAGTTTGACAGTTGGGCTGGCTGCACTTCACACTAGACAGTGACAGAAAGTTAGCTGCGGTGTAGTCTGCATTTCTTGATGAGCCATCTGTACTAGGAGGGAGGGGAGGAGTGGTCACTCACATCTGAAAGGGCTGTGCCTGCCCTCACACAATGCAGTCTCCAACCCCCTGGTGAATGTCTGGGGCCTGGCCTGGACAAGGCAGGATTTCACATTCAAGAGAGACTTTGCTTTGAAGTAGGCCTACTTCAAAGGAGAAATTGGGTATAAGAAGGGCACCCACAACCACAGACTTTAGAACACTTCTGGAAACCAAGAGAAACCTCTGCCTGGAGAAGAGCTGACAAGCTGAGGAAAAAGAGCTGACCTGTCTGTGACTGTGCTTTCTGGAGCTATCCTGCAGTTGCTGCTTCTGCCAGAGTAAGAGGGCAAAGACAGGACTTTGTGTGCCTTCCATCTTGTGACGAGCTCCAAGGGCTTGATTTAGAGCTTGCCTCCTGTTGTTTGAAGTCTCAGGGACAGCAAAGACTTCTCTCTGCCAGCACCTGGAGACTCTGGAGAGACACCTACTCTGCCAAGTGGTGCCCATCCAGTTCCTGGGACCCTGAAAGGAGAAGCTTGCAGCCTAAGAGGAAGAAATCCACTCACAAAATGCCGTGCGGGGAAAAGATCGACGTGACTCTGATCTGCGGCTGAAAAATCGACACAACGCCGGCTTCGCTGCTGAAAATCGACACTCGACTGCAACGCGACCTAAGAATCAACGCACAGAGCTGAAGAAACAACCTGCAGCATCGCCAACGGAGGCTGGAGGATCGCAACCCGCGCTATGTGGTTTTCGGATCATCGTGCTGCTGGATTTCCAACGCAAGTACCACTGGGCGTGTAAAAACAATGCAAGGACTGCCCGGACTCGAGAGTGCTGACCGAATCGACGCATCTCTCTCCTGCGGAGAAAAGAACCGATGCGCCCCGACCCGACGAAAGGAGAAATGATGCAAGGTCTCGCTCGTGAGTGAAATCGATGCATCGCATGCCCTTTTTGACGCACACTCGCCCGTCGGGGTTATTTTTGACGCACCCAAGGTACATTTTCACGCTAACAGTGTTAGTGTATGTTTAAAACTATATGAAGACTCTTTTTGCTTTTTAATTGATAACTTGACTTGTGTATTGTAGATTTTTGTTGATGTGGTCTTGTTTTGTTTAGATAAATATTTTCTATTTTTCTAAACCTGTGTTGTGTAATTTTGTAGTGTTTTCATTAAGTTACTGTGGGCCATATTTATACTTTTTGACGCACAACTGCGCCAACGCAGTTGTGCGTCAAAAATTTTAACGCCGGCTAACGCCATTCCAAAGCACCATGCGGGCGCCTTATTTATTGAATGACGTTAGCCGGCGCAGATGACTGGTGTGCGTCAAAAAAAATGACCCACACCAGGCAGCGCCGGCGTAGGGGAAAATGGAGCTTGGGCGTCAAAAAATGGGGCAAGTCAGGTCTGAGGCAAAATATTGGCCTCAACCCGATTTGCGCCATTTGTTTTGACTCCCAACCCCCATTGAAATGTCTCCTGCCTTAGCACAGACAGGAGTCATGCCCCCTTGCCCAATGGCCATGCCCAGGGGACTTATGTCCCCTGGGCATGGTCATTGGGCATAGTGGCATGTAGGGGGGCACAAATCAGGCCCCCCTATGCCACAAAAAAATACCAAAAAAATACTTACCTGAACTTACCTTAAGTTCCCTGGGATGGGTCCCTCCATCCTTGGGCGTCCTCCTGGGGTGGGCAAGGGTGGCAGGGGGTGTCCCTGGGGGCATGGAAGGGCACCTCTGGGCTCCTTCCGAGCCCACAGGTCCCTTAACGCCTGCCCTGACCAGGCATTAAAAAATGACGCAAAAGCGGCTGGACGTCATTTTTTTTGACCCGCCCACTCCTGTGCGTCATTTTTGCACAGGAGTTTAAATAAGGCGCACATGCCTTGGAGTCATTTTTTAGACGGGAACGCCTACCTTGCATATCATTAACGCAAGGTAGGTGTCCACGCTAAAAAATGACGCAAACTCCAAGATCTTTGGCGCTAGACGGGTGTAACGCCAAAGTATAAATATGGAGTTAGCTTTGCGTCGGATTTGCGTAAAAAAAACAACGCAATTCCGGCGCAAACAGAGTATAAATATGCCCCTGTGTGTGTTGGTACAAATACTTTACACCTAGCACTCTGAAGTTAAGCCTACTGCTCATGCCAAGCTACCAAGGGGGTAAGCAGGGGCTAGCTGAGGGTGATTCTCTTTTACCCTGACTAGAGCAAGGGTCCTTGCTTTGACAGGGGTAACCTGACTGCCAACCAAAGACCTCATTTGTAACAGGGTGCCTCAGCCCACCAATATCAGCCACCTTCTCGAGTCAATGTGTCACCATCCTCAAACGTATACTGTGAGCTCAAACAGTTATTATCAGCTCCACTCTCACCTCCCTTGAATTTTTGTGTCCCATGGTGTAGCGCTTCACTTCACAGGCTTGCAGTGCACCCTTCAATCAATCCAGACTCTCTGCTCACCCAACAGGGGCATAGCCATTGCATTGAGAGTCATGCAGTTCTTCCACTGCGACTGGCTCCAGCCCTTGTTGCTGCCTCCTAGGTACTCCGGCCAACCAGTTCACTTCTGGCCAAGTGCCACTGCAACAACCCCTTGCTGTCAAGTCTTTATGTTCCATTAAACCAGCCTCTTCTTTCTCCAGCTGGGCCACCAGGCACAGCTCTACCAATTCCTCTACTCAGAGCCTGTCCAGTGTTCCTCCCATCCCATCACCACCTTGAGGTCTGCCCCACTGCATCCCACCGGACCCTCCTGCATGGATCTGCCACAGAGGATGGCACTTGACCCCGTATCACACATCCACGAAATCCTCTGGGGTCGAGACTCCAACCGTGGACATTTACTTCTCTGCAGCTCTGGGCCACTGGAATTACCCAGGTAGTATTGACTGGGCTGTGCCGGGATTGAGGGAAATCCATCTTTAAGGCTTTTGCGAGAGACTTCGGATTGCGTATGCTGCCTCAGGCTGGTGGGCTATAGGGTCGCGTCTCACCTCATCCCTGTTAGGTAAATTGACTTCCTGAATGAGTTTCTGACTCCTGTGGTGCAACTGTCTTGGGTTGGAGATAGAAGGGACCTCCCATGAGGACAGGCTGCTCGTGCTTCCTGGTTGCAAGCAGACCTGTCCCTAACAAACTTGCCTTCTGCCGACCGGACTGGGGGCCACTGGACGACAGAACGCAGCAAACCTCCTCTACCCACACCGACACAAACTAAAATGGACCAATACACTGTTCCCACATCGGGCAAGGAGGAGACAGCAGGAGCCTCCATGCCCCTGCCCCCCCCAATCCACGTCAGACCTACAAACAATCCTCAAAGTGATCCAGGATTCCAGGATTCCAGGATTCCAGGATCCCAGTGAGGCAGTGGAAAATAAGGTTGACGGCCTCTGGATAGACCTTGCGCTGCTGCAGTAGGACCTGCGTAGAGTGACTAATAGGGTAAATGAAGCGGAGACATGGATCTCTACAACGAAGATGAAGTGATCACACTTAAAAGCCAAGTGTCCAAATTAATGGCCTCAGTCACACCACTCTATGAGAGGGAAGAAGTCACTGTAAACCATTCACGGCAGAATAACCTGCACCCAGTTGGCCTTCCTGAGAGTCTGAAGGGCTCAGCCTGGCCACAACTCTTGATGCCTAGTTCCCCTCCTAGATCTCAGCAGACAAGCTTTTCAGCATATTTGTCATTGAAAGAGTGCATCGCTCCCTTGCTCCCAGGCCTCCAGTGGGGGCCCTGCCTTGACCAGTGATATTGAGGATCCTAAATTTCCATGACACAATCCTGTGTGAGGCTCGGAACAAGCCAGATCTTTGTCATCAGAACTCAAGATTAATTATATTTCCCGATTATACTAGGGCAGTGCAACAGAAGCCAGATCCTTTGAGTCAGTGAAATAGAAAATTCGTACTTCAGTTTCTGATACATGCTTCTCTTACTGGCCCGCCTCAAGGTTATCTTCCAATCCTCCACACATTTTTTTGATACGCCAGAACAAGCCTGGGACTGAGCTACAGAGAGGCGAGCGTCACAAACCTTAAGCCAAGGAGATCAACAGAACATGGGGTTGTGAGGAGTTGGGTCGCTGTCCCTGACATGCAGGTTGAGGAAGAAACAATCTTGCTCACAGAGGCCAAGATCCACTCGGCGAGAGCCGACCACACAGCTAGGTGCCCCCCTCAGGGGAAGAGGTGGAGACGGTGATGAACCTGGATGCAGCCCTCACACATAATCCGCCGCTCTTTTGCTCACTTCATGATGTTCCAGCCTCATTGGAATGACAGTCCTGGCATTGAACTGGGCGTATGTAGAAGATGAAACAGCTGGAGAAGACATGAGGCTGAACAAGAGTACTTGTAATGATGACATGAGAGGTGGAATGTACTTGTGCTTGTGGAGAAGTGAAGTTGGACAATGTATGTGATTTTCCACTAATGGGGTAGGAAGCATGTTGAACTCCATGTCACTTTACCCACCAGCGTGGATGGGATGTATGATTTCTTTAACATCTATGCACTGTCAGCCTTAGCATCTATTTCAAGTATTCTTTTGTTGACTCAATATGCTTTGGTTGAGGGCGACAGATGCTTAATGGAAAGAAGAATAGGGTGGGGTGAGTTAGGGGGTTTTCAGTTGGTTGTGCTGAGAATGTTCTTTTTTGTTTTAATTGTGCCCTTACTTTTCAGGTTTTCATGCAGCCAGCCCTCAAAAGTGACGATATAGGTATTCAGTGATGCAGTGCGGGGCACCTGAAGCCTCTTGATTGATCCACTTTTCTAGTGGAGAAGCTCTAAGCCTTTTTCCCGACTAATGATGGATCAGTGCTGTCAAAGATGACACTTTGGGCAGCATGTAAACCTTCTATGAGAGGACTGATCAAGGGATATGTGAGGCAGCAGGAGTCTCTGCAGCGAGAGCCGGTGACCGACCTAGAAAGTAGGATACTTAGGGCCTCATTACGATCCTGGGAGTCTTTAGACCGCCAGGGTCGCGGTGGTGGTCAAACCGCTTTGGCGGCGGTCTGACAGTCACATTATGACCATGGCAGTTGCGCCATGGTCGAACCACCAGCAGCGCCAGTTTACCTCCACAGGAGGGACTGGCGGTGCTGGCAGTGCTGGCAGTCCTAATCCTCCAGGTCATCGCTTCAAGTAGCACCTCCATGTAAAGGCTGGCGGAAACGGGCAGCAGGGGGCACCAGAGTGGGTTCTGTACTGCCCATGGACTTGGCAAGGGCAGTGCAGGGGCCACCATGGCCAGCCCCGTCAGTGAACAGCGCAACGGGTTCTGGTGCACCCTAACCAGTGCATCATTGCCACTGGCTCAATTATGAGCCAGCAGCAATGTTGTAGGCTGTTAACCGCTAGGCCAGTGGGCGGAAATACCGTTTTCGCCCGCTGACCCAACAGAGAACTAGTAATGGGGCCTGTGGAAGGCGGCTGCCCTGGCAGCAACCTGACTGCTGGACTTTTCTGTCCGTCAAACTCATAATGACCCCCAAAATCTGGAATGCCGATCCTGACATTCTGAGACTGGTGAGTGGAAGTGCCTACTGGTGCTAGTGTGGGCCGAGTTGTGGCAGGTTTCTCTTGAGGAGGAAAAGCAGTGTTGGAGGGCCTCTGCCCAAAGAGTCTAGGTTGCAGGGGTTAAATCTGGCAAACTGCTATACTGGTTGGCGACCCATATTGTCTCCCCAAGTATGGTGACGGCAATTAGGACCTGCTGGTCGATCTTCAGGAGGAGGCGCCAGCAATTGCTCAGATCTTTGCAACATTTTACCATGATATCTCTACATAAGCAACTCAAGTAACCCCTTGAAAGTAGGGAAGTCTATTCTCTGGAATATTCCATCGCCCCCCATTCCTCCTTTCCTGGTCCATGACTTAGACTAACCCTTGACAAGGGAAGAAGTGTATACAAGCATATCTGAACTCCATTCGGGGAAGACCTCATGACCTGACGGCTACGCCATTGAGTAGTATAACATGTTCCATTCCATTCTGACGCCCCACTTGCTTAGCTCCTATCCAGAGGCGTTTCAGCAGGGATCGTTCTTCCCCGACTTGGACTGTGCCACCATTGTTGTCATCCTGCCACCAGACCAGTGCTCTTCATACCATCCAAAATCGCTTATTAATACAGACCTTAAGATCTATGTTAAAATTCTGGTGACCTGGCTGGCCCACACCTTATCCCATCTAATTCCCCGGATCAATGTGGGTTCATGCTGGGTAGAAGCACACACCATTGCATTCGTCGGGTCCACTTGGCCCTCTTCCGAGCAACAGGGCTTGATGTCAAGCTGGCCCTCCTCCTCGTGGATTTCTGTAAAGCCTTTGACACCGTCTCCTGGGATTTCTTAGAGGCAGTCTTACTGCGCTTGGGCCTAGGAATAACAGTCCAAAAAATGATTCAGTTCCTGTATCACAACCCCATGGCTCAAGTCTGGATGAACGGCATACTATCCTCCCCTTTTCTGATCTGACCGGGGACACATCAGGGGTGTTCCCTTTCCCCACTATTGTTTGCCTTGGCCATAGAGCCATTGGTGTGCCTTTTACACTGTGATGCACAGATAATGGGATGGAAGTGGGGGAATGGATTTGAAGATCGATTGGCACTGTATGCGGACAACATCTTCTTATTCCTTGGGGACCCTCCAGCCTCTGGTCCACGATGTCTGGAGATTCTTCGTCTTTATGGTGAGGCCTCTGGTCTTCCCATTAATGCGAATAAGTCTATCCTGGTGGAGGTGAAAGGGGACGCTGATGGGTGATGTTGGTGCCCGGACATCCCCATATGGCAAAACATATCACACTTCCCAGATCCGGCCTGGCAGCTTCACTTATGAAGCCTGACCTTGGCCCTTGACTGAGACCTGTGTTGGTGGAATGACCTGCGCTCAACTCTATAGGGCATAATGCAATATTTAGGATGATGTGGCTCCCCCGCTACCCTTATGTCTTAATGAGTTTCCCATATCCTATACACCCACATCCTTTCCCTGACCTCTAAACTTACCGCCTTCATATGGGCTGGAGGGTGCCATAGACTGGCTTTCAGATTGGTGTGGAAATCGCCTTTTGATTGCGAGGTTGGAAGTGCCAGACATCTATACATACTGCCTAGCCACACAAATGATACCCATCAGTGAATGGTTTACTGGAGGGTGGGATGACCCAGCCTATCACCTAGAACTTCATTTGCTGGGGTTTGAAGGGCTTCTTGGTCAACTGTATGGGGGCCATGTGTCTCAGGATGGGCCCTCAAGCACTTGTGTGGCGATACATTGCTAGAAAGCAGCTTTGCACCTGATTCAATGGGATTGCTGCTTAGTGGGACTAAGCCCCTTGTAGAAGGGCATGCGGCTACAACAGCCCTCTATGCTCAAGAGATTTCACCAGTTGAACTGAATAGCTATTACATACCTGGGATATATTTACAAAGGAGATAATCTGATGTCCTTCCAGGTCTTAAAAGAACAATGCGGTCTAGCAAACACACAATTATTCTGTTTTCTTCAGATATGGCATGCACTAAGGACACACCACCCCCCCAGACACTCATCTCCCAGAATATAGCCCCCTTGAGGTTAAGATACTAATCGGGCATATGGGAAAGAAAGTGATAACTCAGATTTAGCAGTCCTTGATTATTCATGCCCAGAACGGCTTTGAATCTCTTCGGCAGAAACGGGCGGGCTGAGTAGGTGAACTAGATGATGATGATTGGAGAGAGGCATGCCTGGCCTTCAGGGAGCTAGCAATATCTGTGTGCCTGAATATGATACGGATTAATTATTTCCACACAAACTATCTGTCCCTGCCACGCATACAACATATGTTTCCTGATGCCTGTCCTGTGTATTCATGATGCAGATTTCCTGTTGCTAACCTTTTCCGTGTGGCATGGTACTGTCCTGGGATGCAGTGGTGGGAGATCTCAAAGGTCTTGGGGCATCCGATTTGGTTAACCCCCAGGATAGCACTGCTGGGGCTGATATAGGAACTAGGAGGTCTGCGTGTGGATCAAACGTTTATAGGGATGGCCTGTTTAATGGCTAAAACAGACATAGCCTGCTTGGGGAAGCAGCCTGTACCTCCTCAATACCAGTGTGGTGAACTGGCATTGACTGGTGTGCACAGCAAGAAAAGCTGATTTATGAATCCTGTGGATGTCCTTAGAAGCATGACAAAGTGTGGGGGAAATGGTGGGCTTACCATGGATTGTCCCTATAGATGTGTAGGCATAGAGCTAGCATAGCCTATGCAGTGAAAGAATATTTGTGTGCCCTGTGTGCATGCCATCTAAATCTAAGGTTTATTGTACATTATGCAACAAAACTTTGTGTGCTTCAAAGCAATAGTTGTAGGTGACTAGCTAATATTACAAATAGGCTTTTTAAAAACGTTTTTCTTGGCTATGTGCCTATTGCTGCTGAACTCACAGCAGTTCAATCAATCAATCAATCATAGAATTTATAAAGCGCGCTATGTACTCGTCAGGGTTTCGAGGCGCTGAGGGGGGGGGGGTAGCGCTGCTGATTTAGTGGTCGAAGAGCCAGGTCTTGAGAAGCCTTCTGAATGCGAGGAGGTCCTGGGTCTGGCGGAGAGATGTGGGGAGAGAGTTCCAGGTCTTGGCGGCAAGGAAGGAGAAGGATCTGCCGCCGGATGTCTTGCGCTGGATTCGGGGTACGATGGCGAGGGCGAGGTTGGCGGATCGGAGTTGACGCGTTGGAGCGTAGAAGTTAAGTCTGGTGTTGAGGTAGGAGGGTCCGGTGTTGTGAAGTGCCTTGTGAGCGTGGGTCAGGAGTTTAAAGGTGATCCTCTTGTCTACCGGGAGCCAGTGGAGTTCCTTTAGGTGAGGGGAGATGTGACTTCGGCGGGGTATGTTGAGGATCAGTCGGGCGGAGGCATTTTGGATACGTTGGAGTCGTTTGATGTCTTTGGTTGGGATGCCTGTGTAGAGTGCGTTGCCGTAGTCAAGTCTGCTGCTGACGAGGGCCTGGGTCACCGTCTTTCTGGTTTCTGTTGGAATCCACTTGAAGATTCTGCGGAGCATTCGAAGGGTGTTGAAACAGGAGGAGGAGACGGCGCTGACCTGTTTGGACATGGTGAGGGCGGAGTCCAGGATGAAGCCGAGGTTTCCTGCGTGGCTGGCAGGGGTGGGTGGGGGTCCGAGGACGGAGGGCCACCATGAGTCGTTCCAGGCCGAGGGAGTGCGTCCGAGGATGAGGACTTCCGTCTTGTCGGAGTTGAGTTCAGGCGACTGTTGTTCATCCAATCGGCGATGGAAGCAGTTCACTGTTATAGTGGCAGTGTGAAGTCATGATTTTAATTTCAATTATGTGAGTGGTGTAACTGTACTCTGCAGCCGACAAGCGACACCTCACGTTTAAGCAACTGGTGCTATTCCTGTGCCATTGTACCATGTGCCTACCTAACAGTTAGATAAGTCCAATGGATAGTCTTTCTACATGCTGAGGGGGAAAATCATGAGCAAAGCAAACTGTTTAGCAGTTTCCAAGTGACCAGAGAAAAAATGGCATTACATTCATACAGAAAACTAGTGGAGCATGCAAAATTTAGCACTTTCCCAGAACTACTTATAAGTAACCCTGGACTGAGATGTCTTTGGGATGATGGAATATGGAAGCTGTTACAGTTACATTTTGCGTATATTTAATAGCCATTTCGTAACCTTTGTTTAAACTGAACTAACACTTTTTATTACCAAAAAAACAAACAAGTGCATAATCAGTTTGCTCTTTTTCTTTGAAAAATAGGTTTTCAGTGATTAGATTTTTTTGTCAAAATCCATACATGTCTTAGAAATATCTCATTAATGGATTAACTTTACGCCTTTTCCAATTTTACCCCAAAATTAAATTCTATGATATCGACTAATGCATAATTTGAGTATGTCATATGTAAACGTTTGCACAATATTACAAGGGACGACCTGTGTCTTTGCTCATGTTACTTATTAAAGCTGTGACCATTGACCAGAATATGCATATTTATGTTTTAGGTGAGAAACCAAGTCAATCAAATGAATCATTTGTTGAAATAGAAGTAAAATCTGCCCCAGATTCGAAACGCTGGAATGCCACTATCTCGAAAAATTGTGGTTCAGAGGTAATGTATCTGCCATTTACACGTGTTTGTCCTTAAAATGCTTGTTATAAGGGCGTACTGCTTTGCACATAACACGTTGTTGCTTTAAATGGAGCACTCATGCTAATAGATTCACAATAAATAACAAATGATATACTCCATAATTCTACTTCATATGTGTCAAATTGGCAAAGGCAATGAAAGATGGCACTGCTAAGTGTTAACTTTTAGCCTTGAAATTTGGAAAACAAGCATTGGCCAAACCATAAAGGTTTCACCTATACAAGAGCTATTGGTTTGTCAATGTTTTTTTACATGCTGTACAGCAAAAGTGAATAAAGTAAAAAAAAAAAAGCAAGATTGACGAACTGATGCAGCCAGCATTGACCACGTCATAGCGCTTTTTTTCCTATAAGCCATGTTGCACAGCATATGTCTAAAACCAGTGCAGGGTGGCTGAGGAAGCTAAGAAACACGTGGGAAGAGGGTGTGTATGAAACAATGGAAAGAGGCACAGTGGAGTAATCACAGGCCTTCATATTACATTTCATGCAGAATATATATATAAATATTATTTACTGTTTTATATACTGCGAATACGACCCAAAGGACTTGGAGTACTTTACATGAGTGGCATTTACATAAAAAAGAATACATTAATTGTTTCATTAGGCATTGGGAAATTTAGTGAATGGCCCAGAACTAGAGGATGTGGAGCTAATTCTGATACTAGAACCTGGATGTCCAGAGCTAAAGTCGGCAGCTCAGGCCGTTATGCCACATCTTCGCCTCTCAATTTTTGCTCTTGTTTAACCTGACAGCTTTAGGGTGGTCTTCCCCCAATTTTTTGCCTACCTCCTCCATTTTTCTGACCACGTTTGTACTGGTAGTAGGACTCTGTGCACTTTACCTCTGCAAACCAGTGGTAAAGCGCTTGTGCTTTCTCCCCTAAACAAGGTAATATTGACTTATCCCCAATTGTCATATTTTATTTACTTATAAGCCAGCCACAAGTAAAGTGCACTACATGTGCCCAGGTCCTATAAATTAAATGCTACTTGTGGAACTGCTGCACTGATTGTGCCACCCACTTAGGTAGCCCTTCAACCATGTTTCAGGCCTACAATTTGTGGTGAAGTTGGATGTTAAATTGCAAATCCAAAAATGCCACATTCAGAAAGTTGGTATTTTCTTACTTTAGCCAATTGCTTCCTGCTGCCTGTCTCTGATCACTTGTCAGGGGTGGGTGACAGCTGGGCATTGTGTAATCCCCCTAGACAGTCAAAACTCAATGGGAGCTTAGGTGTGACTTGATAGGCCATCCTGGGAGGTTGGGAGGGTTGAACTGTGCACAGCCTCATTTACATCTGAATAGGCTGTGTCTTGTCCCCACACAAAGGACTGCATAACCCCCTTTAGTGAGTCTGTAGCCAGGGCAGGAAGGACAGTCCCTCTGTGCACCTGTGTCTGTCATTGAAGTCTCCCCCACTTCTAAGGCCTTACTGAGTATAAGTACTGGACCTCTGACACCATCACTTCAGAACACCTCTGATCTGGACCTGTGAATACTCTACCAGGAAGAAGAACTGCTGTACTGCTGGAAGACTGCAACTCTGCTGGACTCTCGGCTTGCTGTGCTGCCTGCTGTTCTCTTGTCTTTGTGAGAAGTGCTGCACCTGCATCACTTGAACCCAGAGGAACTCCAAGGGCTAGTTGGCTGGCCCCCTGATTTGAAGTCTCAGGGACATAAAATACTTTCAACCACTCTGCTTCCGCACCTGCACTCTGCCCTCTGGGAGACTGCCTACCAAGTGGTGCTACCCCAGACCTGGCCCCTTGGAAGTGGGCCTAATGTGTTTACTCCAACAAAACTGACGCATCATCTACTAAACCAGTGCAACACCTCAGCAGAGCATCTTATATCAGAACCGACACATCGCTGCTGCTGCATGGATATGTCCTGACGCATTGACTTTGGTACCACCACTGTTCCCCACATTTCCCTGCCACGAGGTCCTCGCATCCCCATCCTGATCTACAGCAGCCTTGACGACTATGCCAAAACTCCAAATTGCAGCTCCTCTCTTTATCGGAACTGGTGCATCGCCTCGACTGCACAATACATCCTCAACACCAATCTTCACATTTCAAGCTCCGTGGACAAGATCCTCAACATCAACGCATCAGAATCTCACACCGTAGCCTCACCACATCTCAGAACTATTTCTCTATCTTGGTATGGTATCTTTTTGTGTGGTGTTTTCACAGTTATACTGTTTGAGGTGTTGCACAAATACTTTACACACTGCCTCTAAGTTAAGCCTGGTTGCTCTGTGCCAAGCTACCAGAGGGTGAGAAAAGGTTAATTTAGGGTTTGTCTAACACTAACCCTTACTAGGACAGTGGCTGCTGTTTGACCAAGGTTTACAAACAAGTCAGCCAACATCCCATTTTCTAACAGTGCTACAGTCCATTCTAGAGCAACCTCCACCGCATTTGTAGATGCAATACAAAACATAATGAACCACAAAAAAAATAAGAAAAATACTTTGCAAAAAAATTGATTCGCCTAATCGATGGATATAGATAGATGGTGTTTCAGGGAAACTCTCTGCTGACCACACCTTGCCATGGCACTGTTCCTTCCCGTCACAGCAGAATGGTTATGAAAGCTCTCTAGCACTTTAGAGTGCATTAACAATTGAATGATGTTAACAGTGGGTAGTTAAAGAAATATAATTTTCCAAAGGGAACACAAAGACGCAGCCGAATGGAATTTTTGGATGTCATTTACTGATTCAAAAAAATTTTGGGGACCTGACTTAATTGTTTGCTAAGTGGATGGAAATAGATGGTCAGGATTGAAAACACTACCCAGAGTGGGAGGAGGGCACGGAAGAAGGAGATGGACTCTAGCGCTCTAGCAGGGCGAGTAGAAAAGTAAAAAAAAGTTCCTGCAGTAGAAGGACAATGGCCACAGGAAGCAATACTTGGCACAGGCTCCATGGCAGAGACCCAGGCGAAGTCCCACGAGGAAGCAGGAGGCGCTGACCAGCAGGAAGCAAAAAAACAAGGGTGACGTCTAAGCCAAGCAACGATAGGTACAGGTAAGTAACAGACAGGCTCTAAGTCTGTTTTAGCCTCATTTTTATTACAAGAGATGCCGCTCGCAGAGCGTAAGCGTTGTGCAGGCAAAACCTAAAAATTGCTTAAGCTACACAGGAAAAAGGAAAATAACTGGATGAGCCAGAAATTTTGCTTTGTAGTCCATAAAATGCACCAAAAAGTGTAAAGTGGAACCTTCCTTTTAAAAGCTCACTTGAAACCCCATAAATGTTCTCCCAGTCGTAAACATTAAAACATTTCTTCATCAGTACCAAATAATTGTTCGCTGTTATTGGAGCAGAGTCAGCCGCTCTCCCATCATACTAAGGACTTTCCAGCAGATGGCGCCATCAAACTACAAAAATCTTTCTAAAAACCCAAACCTGGAAAGTGAAAAGTAGGGCAGTAGGAGGAGTAAGGCAGACCCCAGGACGCCGGCTGAAAAACATAACTGAACATTCCTTAGCAACTGTACCGAATTCAAATATTGATCGACAACTGTTGTCTGTTATTAGGTATAATAAATAAACCATCAGGTCAGAGCCCCCTATTTCTCGATGATTTCATATGATTACTGACGAAAACTTTGTAATTAGAGACTTCAATTTCTGATTCTGCAAGTAGTGCTAAATTGCTTTAAAAGTACTGGCTTCATTCTGATACTTTACTTACCAAATTGTCAGAGTTGGGTATGCACAATCCCTTCCCCAATGAACAAAAACATTACAGAGGGATAAATGCTGTTATTTACTGGTTGCGCACCTGTTACCAGTGAGTGGGAAAAAATATATGAGATAAAAGACTTCTGCTGTACATTATAAGGATATTGCAAGCCACTGAAGAGGTTCATGCCCATTGACTTCGTTCTTACAATAGGTTATTACACTCAGTGGTGACTTGCAATATCCTTGTGAAATAATGCAGAAGATACTGTGGCCCTCATTACAACCATGGCTGTCGGTGATAAAGCAGCGGTAATACCGCCAACAGGCCGGCAGTGAAAAAAAAGGAATTATGACCATGGAGGAAACCACCCAGACAGACAGCCGCTTTAAAACACCGACTGCTATGGCGGTAGAAACAAGCACCATGGCGGCAACCGCCAGCAGCCAGGCGGAAGAAAATGTTCTGCCCACTGAATTAAGACAGGCCTATCTGCCACCTTTTCTGGGGCGGTACCAACGACATCTAAAGCACGGTGGAAACAGAACACAGAAGGCAAAGGACTCACCTCTGGAGACTCAGGGAACAATCACAACGCCCTGGAGCCCGAGTTGCACATCTTCCCCATGCTGCTATACCTCTTCCTGCATTACAAACATCAATGGCGGTGAAGACGACTACGGTTAGTACTGCCACCTAGCACACAGGGGAGGGGGGAGGAAAAAGACAGTGACACACACACGCAACACCGCCAACACCATACACACAACCACATGCAACAACATTACATATCCACCCCGTCCCCCTCAGGAATAAGCAAGGACAAAAGGAATTGATTAAAGTGAGTGTAATAAGATAAAATAGTATAAATACGTGCTTCATTATCAAAAAGTACACACATATTTACAAATGGAGGGGCACTGCCCAGTCCTTAATGTCCGTAGGCCACAGGGCCACTACACATAGGCCAAGGCCCCACCTCACTCCTGCAACAACACGGAGAGAACACTGTAGGGGCATCAGGTAGAAAATACACAGGCACCTCAGGGGGACGAAGAATGGGGGGGCACCTCAGCCGGAAGAAGATACAACACCCCTGGTCCTGGAGGGGGCTACATACCCTGTGCGATGTCCCTGGGAGTGCACGGCCCCAGTCTTTCTAGTCGGTGGTTTGCCCACTGCTTGGTCCTGGGGAGTGCAAGGCCACAGTCTCTCTAGTGGGTGGCTTATCCACTGCTTGGTCCTGGGGAGTGCAAGGCCACAGTCTCACTAGTGGGTGGTTTGCCCACTGCTTCCCCACTGCTTGGTCCTAGGGAGTGCAAGGCCACAGTCTCTCTGGTGGGTGGTTTGCCCACTGCTTGGTCCTAGGGAGTGCAAGGCCACAGTCTCTCTGGTGGGCGGCTTCTCCACTGGTTCTGGAGGGGGCTTTGTGCCCAGTGTGCTTCATCCTGGCAAGGATGGGGTGAGTGGATGGCTTCTTTCACTGGTTCTGGAGGGGGCCTTGTGCTCAGTGTGCTCAGTGTGCTTCACCTGGCAAGGATGGGGTGAGTGGATGGCTTCTTCCACTGAGGGGGCCTTGTGCCCAGTGTGCTTCATCCTGGCAGGGATGGGGTGAGTGGATGGCTTCTTCCACTGGTTCTGGAGGGGGCCTTGTGCCCTGTGATGCAGATCTTGGGGAGTGCAAGGTAACAGTCTCTCACCTGGGTGTCACACCTACAGGATTTGCAGGGTCCAGGACGCACTACAGCCCATTGAGGCAGGACTACACGCTGCCGCCCAGCGATGACGGCTGCTCAGTGGTGGCAGTGGCAGGGCTGGTGTCGGGGCTGGCAGTGGTGGGGGGAGGCTCCAGCCATCCCCTGCAGCCTCAGACGGCTGCCCACTGGGGCTGCTGCTGCTGGCAGTGGTGCTGGTGGCAGTGGTGGGGGAAGGATCCAGCCCATCCCCTGCAGCCTTGGACAGCTGCCCACTGGGGCTGCTGCTGCTGGCACTGGTGCTGGTGGCGGTGCTGGTGGTGGTGCAGGTAGTGGTGGGGGGAGGCTCCAACCCTTCCCCTGCAGCCTTGGACGGCTGAACTGCCATGGTTGGTGGGGGGGCTCAGAATCCGTCCCCGCACCATGCCTCCTGTCCTTCCTGTGCATGATGCCTTTATCCTGAGGAATAGCAGCATCCCATATGTGATGGCTCAACTCCAGAGGCACCGGGTGAGGCTAATAGGTGCGCCCTGTTTCCCTCCCAGTGGTTGTTGGTGTTGGCCATAAGGGTTAGTGTGTGTCTAACAGATATACCTCGATATTTGCAGGTGACTCTGGGTACCACAACCTCTCATGGCTACTGACCCCTGTGAGGAATCTCAGGACAAGGGAAGAGGATCATTACAATGAGGCACATGGGCGAATAAGAAGAATTATACAAAGGACATTTGGCATCCTGAAGGCCAGGTTTCGTTGCCTCCATCTAACTGCTGGATCCCTGAACTACTCACCCAAGAAATTCTGCCAGATAATCGTGGCCTGCTGCATGTTGCATAACCTTGCCTTGAGACACAGGTGCCTTTTCAGCAGGAGGAGGAGGCTGGAGATGGGCATATGGCAGCAGTGGACCCTGTGGACAGTGAAGATGAGGAGGCAGAGGATGAGGACAACAGAACAGCAATTATACAACAGTACTTCCAGTGACACACAGGTAAGACACTGTAACTTCACTTTACATTGACAGTTTTGTGTTTAACATTGTACATGGCAGGCAGATTCTCCCAATTATATGTCTACTTACTGTACCCTTTGGCATCTCTATTTTCAGATATCTGTGCCCCACTCTGGCACCTGGTGTGTTGACTGCAGCCTACTACAGGTTATTCCTATGTATTTATTCCTGTACAGTTGTATTGCAGTGTTTCAAGCTTGTTAAACAAATTCATATTTCAATAATTTGACAGACTCCATACTTGTATTTTGTTCAATGGTGTTTATTTAAGTGCTAAAAAGTAGCGGGGGTAGTGGAATGGGCTGGGTTGATGGTTGAGGAAAGTCCAGGATAGAGTCCAGTCTATTTGTATCACAGGTGCATTGTCCAACGGGGCATAGGAATGGGAGCAATGGCAGTTCAAGGTGGACAGAGTGACAGAATGGGACACAAGGGTGACAATCAGGAAAGTCCTATTTCCTGGTGGGGTTCTTGGCAATGTTCTCTGGCTTCTGCCTGGATCGCAGGGACCTTTTGCATGGTGGTTCTCCTTCTGCAGGGGGAGGGGTGCTGGTGGACAGTTGGTCCTGTGGCAGGGCCTCCTGTCCACTAGCGGCAGCGGAGGTGGAGGGCTATTCATCGGTGTGGCTAGTATCAGGGGCCTGGTGGTGTGCCACTGCCTCCCTCATGGTGTTGGCCATGTCGGCCAGCACCCCTGCAATGGTGACCAGGGTGGTGTGGATGTCCTTCACATCCTGCCTGATCCCTAGGTACTGATCCTCCTGCAGCCGCTGGGTCTCCTGCAACTTGTCCAGTATCTGGCCCATCGTCTCCTGGGAATGGTGAGTGCCTGATGGAGAGACGGTTCCCAGGGCCTGTACTCCCCCTGTCACACAGCAGTCCTCCCAGCTTCCCTGTTGTCTTGTGCCTCTGTCCCCTGCACCGTGTGCCCACTGCCACTGACCCCAGGTCCCTGATCGTCCTGTGTTTGTGGGGTGGCCTGGGGTCTCTCTAGTGGTGGACACACTGCTTATTGGTGTGTCCTGGGGACAGAGGCATGGGCCCGTTGGGTGGGTGATGTGCTGGTGTTTCCTGAGGGGGGAGGCTCTGTGGTGGTATTGGACTGTGCCTGGGTAACCGACTGTCGGGAGATCCCTGATGGGCCAGGTTGGTCATCCAGATCCAGGTGTCCAGAGCTGCTGTCATCACTGCTGTCATCACTGTGGGCCTCTTCTGTAGGGGGACTGGATGTTGCTAGCACCTCCTCTCAGGTAACATTGTGTGGGGGACCTGTGGGGTTGTAAATGCAGTGTTATTGTTTCTGCGTATGACATCTTGTGCATGGGTGTGTTGTCCTCTATGGTTGTGATTGCCCTGTCAGCTTTGCCTTGTGTGAGTAGTGATTTTGTGGGCTAGGTGATTCTCTCTAATGTGCATGATTTAGTTATGTGTTTCCATGCAGGTCTGTGATGGGGGTCCGTGCATTGGTGTTACGTGCAGGGCTTGGTATTGGGATGGGTGGGTTGTGATGGTGGGGTGTATGAGAGGTGGGGGAATTATGGGGTGAGGGTAGGGGTGGGAGCATGTGATGGCATGCAGGTAGGGTGGATGATAGTAGTATAGAGTTGACTTACCAGAGTCCAGTCCTCCTGCCACTCCTGCCAGGCTCTCAGGATGCATGAGTACCAAGACTTGCTCCTTCCATATTGTTAATTGTGGGAGAGGAGGTGGGGGTCCACCGACAGTCCTCTGTACTGCTATCTGGTGTCTAGCTGCCACGGAATGCACCTTCCCCTGTAGGCCGGTCCACCTCTTCCTGATGTCATCCCTTGTTCTGGGGTGCTGTCCCACAGCGTTGACCCTGTCCACGATTCTCCGCCATAGCTCCATCTTCCTAGCAATGGATGTCTGCTCCACCTGTGATCCGAATAGCTGTGGCTCTACCTGGATGATTTCCTCCACTAGGACACTTAGCTCCTCCTCAGAGAATCTGGGGTGTCTTTGTGGTGCCATGGTTGTAGTGTGTGTGGTGTGTGTGTGAGGGTGTGTGGGGTGATGTGTTGGGGTGTGTGCTATAAGGTGCCTGGATGGTGTATGGGTGATGATGTTCTGTGGCTCTAGTTCTGTGGGTGCTCTGGGTGTCTCTCTCCCTCTCTGTTGTCAATGTTTGTTTGTTGTAAAGGGTTGTGGGTAGTGTGTGTGTGTGTTTGTTTTATTGGTGTGGGTGTGTGGGTGTGGTGTGTCTATGCGTGTCAGTTGTGTGTAGTTTAAATTGTCCAATGTGGTGTTGTTTTGTATGTGGGTGTGTATTTTGAGCGCTGCGGTATGTACCGCCAATGGTTTACCATGGTTGAATGTCCGCTACGGTGATTCATGGGTCATAATGTTGTGGGCGTAGTTCTGTTGGTGTAACGGTGTGGATTTTGGTACCAGCAGTTTATCACTGACCTTTGGGCTGGTGGACTTGTGTGTGTGGCTGTATAGTGATGGAGTGCTATGTCTGTATCATAATATGGGTAGCAGAAAACCGCTGTGCCGACGGTATGTTGGCGGCAGTCGGCATGGCGGTAAACGGGACTTACCGCGGGACTTACCGCCAATGTCATAATGAGGCCCTGTATTCCTTATAATGCCTGATCACAGGATTAACTTTCCAATAACTGCTGACATCCTTGCTTTCTTGCATTTTCATATGAAAGAGAACATATGTTTGTGTAGTCAGTTTATTGTAAATAAGATAAAAAAAATGGGCAAGCACAGAATAGGTAGAAATGTGCAGAAAGAGTCTATGAATTCCTCCTTTCTACTGATCACTGTTCGAAATTAGAGATAAGCTTTTGTCAGGGGTTGCTGAGCCCAACCTTGGGGGTCGAGGCCTTTAACTCATGATGTCCCTGGGCCGAGCTTACTATGGTCTCTCAATAACTAGGCCAAGAACTACCCCTGCAGCATTTGACTCTAAATGGTAGCGTGGTTCAAGCAGTCCAAGGTTTCTTGGGGGCAGGTAGGTACATTGTTAACAGAGGCTCAAGACTCAGAGAATGTTCAGCAACCCCACTAAATCAGTGTCCTACCAAATACTTGCTTTTTTTTTTAAAAAGTAGCATTTTAATACGTACACAAAGTGAAATATGCAACACAAATAATATAAAGTGTCCTCGTGAGGTCAGCACTCTAGAGCTGACTGGACAGGATCCTGAATCCTGAATCCTTCTCCCCGGGTGTTCAGCTGTGGTTATACCTCATTTAAAGTGAGGCAATATACAGGCTAAGCCTTGCTAGCATGTGCAAGTCTCAGACGTTCCACAATGACTTTCAAAGTAAAAGTGTCTCAGTGCCATAGCAAGATAGTCAGAGGAGGATCCTCCATGGTGCTCTGTGGTCTGGAAGGCCCAGGAGCACATTAGCTCCCTGGAGCCGTCTGGTGATTCCGCTTTGGGGTCAATGATGAGTGGTAGTCTCATTGCTGCAGGAAAGGGATCTGAAAATGCACTGCACTTCGCCAGTTAAGCTGAAGCCCTCCTTATTCCAGCTGTAGGTCTTCACTGACTTCTTGTCCTCTAGCAGCTATCACAATGTGCTACACTTCACTTATACACATAGCACAAGGTAATGGCCTTTAATATTCATAGCCTTCCCACCCGGTGTATAGGTACCTGACATTAGAGACACATGGGCAGAAGCACCGATTGGTGCAAGGGTCCACTTGAGTGGACCACAGGCAGACAGCCCATTGATGCTGTGGTCCTAAATGGTCCATCAATTTCACACTTTGCTTAGGTGGTCCACTTGACAGCAGAAGGAAAGATCCCATCAGCAGACACACAGACTCTGTTCCCCACAGAGGTGGCACACACTCAGCGCCCTCACAAGTCACACCTTGCAAGTGGGGGAAGAGAGGGCTCCCTCCAAGCACTCTCTTCCTCCTCACATGGTCCTCTGGTCACAGCAGGGAGGCAGATGCTGGTGCTCCAGGCATGCATATCCATCACCATTCAAAGAGCTTTTCCATTCAAACAGCTTTTATACAGGAATAGCAGACTCCCAGTATTATAATGTTCTCACAACACTCACCGTGATAGTCACATTTCTAGTAGTGAAGCAATGGCGCACATGAACAATTATCTTGTAAATAATGGAGGTGATATTTGACAAAGGTTATATTGTAATCGTTTACAGGGCAATGAGCAACATGTCCTTGTACTCCTGTGATGTGTTTCACTTGGCCTGTCTCCACTGCGGTACCATGTTAACCATCTTTTTCACACAAGTATGGGGAAATGAATGCCACTATCTGCCTCTTTAGCTACATGTCAGCTTGTGCAGGTCTCATTAGTTTTCTCATCAACAAAAAAAGTGTGAAAGAAACATGTAAATACTGTAGTGTTATTATGGGTGCCCTTTTTCATAAATACACTATGTGGCATGGGAGCAGGGTGCATTTTCGACTCTAATCAAATGTGGACCAGAGTAAACTTACATGTGTAAATTACTCACAAGTGAGTTACCTTTTTGAACAGCCCCGGTAGTTGTTGCATGAATTATGTAACTTCGCACAGCACTAGTTAAAAAATATCTTCAGTTTCACAGCTGAAGCCGGGACTACAAGCAATATAAATGCCTGAATGAGCAACACACAGATTATGTGGGGAGGTTCCGAGCTCTCATCAGTAAGCAGCCAGTTGGCTCACCTTATCTTATCTTTTTGTGCAAGCATGGTGTTTGCCTTCCCAAAATGCATGAGATTAACATATGTTTCAAGTCAGCCTTGCTCCTGTTCCAGACTCGTTACAGCAGCAGCATCACTGGTATGCATTAAACATAAGAAAGTGCTTCAATATACAGAATTATAGATGGTTAACTGTGAATAATAGTTAGAGCCAGAGGAGTAATAGAGGAGCCATACATAATCTGGTTTGCTCTCCAATGTTAACAAACCTGGCCTCCTGCCACCTACCCAATCATCCCACCCCCACACACACACACTTTCTATGATATCTTAGCAACTCACACCTGAAGATTCTCTCTTCTCTGTCTGCTTGGGAGTGGGTAGCCAGCACTATTCTGACAGCAACATTGTGAGAGTTCTTGCTTGTGTGGTTTGTTTTGCCCTGTCAGCATGAGTCTGCATAGAACCCCTCCAAAGGGGGTTGGTACAGGCACTGAGCTACTCGCCTTCTCCCACCTTCTTCACATCTGTGGATACCTGGCAGAAAAAGGCGGGTAAGATGGCAATTCTACCCCCGCAATTGGATCTCAAGACACCTGAAAATTTTGTTAGGAGACAGAGGAAGCAACTACTTCCCCTGGTGACGTCACAACAATGTGTAAACCCCCTGGTTGCCCACTGTTGGGGCGGGGCTTAAGGAGCAGCTAGGATGCAAGCATTTAATAGGAAGAAGATTTTCTCTGTGTGCCATTATATTGTGCAAAATATACATTAAAGCCCTTTATATTGTGTCAGAGTGCGCATAGGTGTTTGCTAAAGGATATCTTTGCCCTCCTCACCCTTCACCATTCATAAAAACATGTACATATATGTTGTTCTCCTCATCCTCTATTGTGACTTTTCTCTCATATAACAGTGGTCTTTCCCTTCTTTCTTTTTCCTGATTCTTTATCCCTCTTGCATGCTCACTCTCTCATCTTCATTGCTGTCTCTCCAGTCCCAGACCTTGCCAGGTGTTTAATTTGAAAAACAAAGTAAGCGCCAGGGCACTTCTCAGTAGGCCACTGCCACTTTAACCACTCATAGCCCCTGCCAGTGCTGCCAATGGCAGTACCAATACAACTACTAACAATCACACTCCTACAAGGGTGACAATTCTGACTATGCCAAGCCATCCATAGTATTATTCATTTTTAATCTATATTGAATTATTTAACACTGTTGTCAAGCTCATCTCAAACCTGTGAAGGACTGTCATTAGTGCTGCAAAAAAGAGTTAAGTGCTGGTGCCAAGCACCGGAAATCACATGCTGAGATTAACCCCTGGTTCACCTTTCTTTTGCCAACTTTCTCCCTCTGATAACTCCTCAACCTGTATCGTTCTGTTGTCTCTTCCTAGCCAATGGACATCTCCATCTTTCCTGATGTAACTCTGTCCCCTTTCCTTTCTTCCTTCTCCTATCTTTCTCCTTGCATCCTCCAGTATGCTGAAGAAAAGGGGGGGTTGGAGGTCTATTCCTTTGCCTTCTTTCCCTATGCGCACAACATACTTGTTGCACGTGGTGCTGTCCTCCATGATGCAGCATTACGAAATAAGGGGTATGATAGCCCTAGAAACCTGAGCTGTCTCCCCCTGTGTGACCAACTCAAACAAGCAGGGAAAGTTCAGTGCATGCTCCTTTCAAAGCCTAAACTATAGTTAGAGGCAGTTATAACCCACAGTTTATTTATTTCCACAGATGTTTGTCTTTTCAAATGAGCACCTAGGTTTCTAAAATCTCCTGCGTATTTCAGGGGCGGCTCCATCACAATGGCGAAGGAGTGTCACCCCCTCCTGGCTAAGCCAGGAGATGAAAGGCAAAACCATATTTAATTATCGTTTTATCTTTCATCTGCTAGCTTGGCCAGCAGTGTGTTCAGGGTAGGGCGGGGTGGGGCTGGGCTATGGGAGGTGGGAGGATGGGAGAGTGCACTAAGTGCGCATGTGTGTTTGGCCTGCCGTCTCAGGCCAGCCAAACACACATGCTCACTTAGGTTTCTCCAGCCTGTCTGTATGTGCATCCGGGCTGGAGAAACAGCACAGACCCTAGGCTTGTGTTTGAGTGGCACTCCAAGTCACTCAGACCAACCCTGATGCTGCTTACTTGCTATGCATAGGATTGCTGGGGAGCCTGTGCTGGTGTCCCAGCATTCGATGGTACAACAGAAAAAGACCAGAGGAGCAATGCAGCAGGCGGCAACAATGGAGAAAAGATACTTTTTAATATTTCTTATAATGATATATTTTTTCATTTATCCCCCACCCGCAACCCCGCCCCTCCCCACGCCCTCCGCCTTGAAATTTGCAGCTGTCGGCTGCTAGTGTATTTTCTTTTTCAAGTATGGATTAAAGGAAGACAACGCATCAGGAAAGAATGAGGACTAACCTTAGTAAGGGAGGCAAGGCTGTAGTGGCTTCTATCAACACAGAGTACTAGCACTTGCATCCCTTAAGGTACTAATGTAAGTACTGTGTTTTCAAACCAAAACAGAAATAAAAAAAGCGCACTTAACTATTGATACCTTTATTTGCCTAAGTCAGACGTTTGGCTGCTATCTTTCTGCTCCACATTGATGTCTGCCAAAGAGGCATATGTGCACAGACAGAACTTCTATATACCAGTTCCTTTGTTCCACCCACTAATGCCCTGTAATTATTGCAAATGCTTCAAAAAGTGCCCTTTGTAGGTTTTTCTTACAGCTGGCTGTCTGCAAATAGATCTATTGTTTGCCAATAAACTTAGAGGCATATTTACAAGCCCCTAGCGCCATGTTGCACCGCCCTAGTGTAATTCATTTTAACGCTAAGGCGGCATTAAGGAGGCCTTTCTCCTGTGCCATATTTACAAAGTGGCGCAATAATTACATTGCGCCACTTTGTAAACCCTTGCGCCACATTATGCCTGCACCAGCCATAATGTATGCAAGAGGGACGTGCCGACGCAGGCCTAAGAAAAATGGCGCAGTGAAATTTACAACATTTCACTGTGCATTTTTTTTCCCATCATTTGTAACGCCTGCTCATAGCAGGCATTAAAATGACACACCTATTTTAATCAACGGGCTTCTTGTGCTTTGCTGCACTAGTGTCAACATTTTTGATACTAGTGCAGCAAAGCACCATATTAGAGTCAAAAAATGTTATGCTATTGTCCTAGAGACCACCATGGTGCGCCGGATTGTAAATAGGTGACATTAGCTGGGGGGAACGCAATAAAAGTGGCACATCAGAACTGATGCGCCACCTTTTTGTAAACATGCCCATTAGAGTGGGTTTTGAGTTAGCCCCTTGCTTATGATTTGATGACTTTGTTGTATGTCTTAGTTGTGTGTTCTTGATTTGATGGCTATCTTCCATATTCTTCTGTTTATCCCACCCAGGAGCATTTCGGTGTCACAGTACTCTGGTTGGAAAAGCCGTATCTTTCAACTGCTTACTTGAGGGGATTTGTCTTTTTATTCTACTTTCGGCACTGATTTGGAGTGCATGTTGCCTTGTTCTCACCCTCTGTTTTCCTGTCTCCCTCTGACATGCTATCTTCATTCCGTCTTCCACTGCTCAGCTGAGCCAAGACCTATTGACTTTGCCAATACCTGTATGTGTTTGGGGAATTTTCAGGATATCAAAATTCGCTATTCCCCAGAGCACTAAAATTCCTTGAACAAATACAGCTAATTTGGTCTTGAAAGTTATTATTCAAAGAGATGAGTTAGTCTAACAAAGGTATTTTTTCAAGACAAAATTTTGTTTTCTATTACTGTAAAGAAAAAAACCAAGACATTTCTTCTAGCTAACATGGCATGCCTTATAAAAATATAAGTGAATGGCAGCTAAGCTGAAGTAGATGTTACCCTGTGTGTTTGACACCCACATAAGAAGTCTGTACAGGGAAGCCACCCAGACTAGCAGCTATGAGTGGTCACTCAAGTAAATGGAAGTACTGGAGCCATTCATTGGTCATTCATACTGTCATCTGCTCTGAGCCCCCTGCAAAGATTCCTGCTGACAATATTTCCTGAACCTCTCCTGCACCTTGCAATGTTTGGCAGAAAACCCAACATTCAGTATCGCCATGTCTTGCTCCTGGATGGTCTGCAATACGGACTTTTTTGGAGCAAAAGATGGTCATGGATGGTGGTGGTACCTTCTCATTGCCTGTAAGCAAGTTTAAATGTACCATCTCAACCTTTGTACCGGAATATTGCAGTTTTAAACCAAATAATCATGCATAATAAGAGTGTAGTAATAGGGAGCGAACATAGAGACCAGTTCATTGCAGGGCTACACATTGACATCAACAATTTTCCACATCACAACACAGGCAAGTCCTTGTGCCTCTTTTGAGAGGAAGCAGCAGCACTGCAACTACCTCCTCAATCATGCTTTATTACACCATGCTTTGTCTGCGAGATGCTCCTTTCCTCAAAAGCTGTTCTGCTCAACTGCTATCTCAGGCCTCACCCAGATTATTGTGGTGAGGCAAGCCAGACTTGGGATCACTTCGGCAGGCTGTATTTTATTTCTCCACCAGATGACCTCAGGTCAAGGACACGCAGGCCTGAACCTCATTTATAGTGATGACATTGTAGTAGGGCAAAAAACTTGATTTAAGCATTTACATACCAGCCCAGACCTATATGTGTTGAATATGTGCACACTTACTGACTCCAGTGTTTCTCAGAATATTGTGTTAGCTGTTTCATCATCCTTGCCGAAGACCTTCAGGGTATGCTTGTGAGTTTCTGCTGCTGGTAGAATTCAGAGTACTAAAGAAGAAAATAGGTGCCCTTTTCCCACTCCCAAACTAATGTCGCCCCAGCTGCCCTTCATGCAGACTGCTCATATCTGCCCCCTACCACACACTCCACTAAAGAACTCATTCCTTATCTCAGTTAGTAGTATCTTTGAAAAACACTAATTTGTAGTACCTACATCTGCACATCCTGATGCCACTGCGGCCTCTCATACAGATAAGTAACTCAAGTGCTAACTCAAGTTCTTGTTCCGCCTGCTCCAATTACATTACTCACTAGTAATCTTCATTACACTGAGTAACCTGCTCCAATTACTTACTGGTAATCTTCATTACACTGAGTACTATTCATTGTAAGCCAGTGGGGCTAAGATGGACACCACAAGACAGCCCTGTCACCTCCCCAGTGCCTAAAATACTCAGTACTAGTACAAGTGGAGATGATCAGGCCAAAGGAAAACAGGGCAGAAAGGGTAGATTGAGATAGAATGCTGGGTTACTCTATCAAGAAGAAAAAAACCTTATCCATCTGGTACAGCTTCTGATCACTGCTACAAAAATCCAAAGTGGAAGTGAGGCCCCGCATAGACATCCAGGGTAGGGTTAGAGTAGTAAGACACAAACTCACAGTTCCTGTAAAGAAGGTCTCCATTATAAATAAGAGCTGGTATGAGGAAAAGGGACAAAGAGCCAGATGTACATAGACTTCTGTTTGCATTTCCTAATAGCATATTTTTGTGATTCGCTATTAGGAAATCACGAATTGCTATGTACTACAGTGTATTTAACAATGTTAGCAATTCCCAAATGCTTTGCAAGGGACCTGCCTCATTAATATGCATGAGGCAGGTCACAATTCGCAACCCAAGGGGAATGGCGGGCAGTCACAAGGATGGTGGCCTGCTGGGATCAGCAGACCACTATGTCTGTGGCTGCTTTTTCTATAAAGCAGTTTTTTAAATGCAGCCCGTTTTCCTTAAAGGAAAGCTTGATGCATTAAAAAAAAAATGAAAACTTTTCTTTTCATTTTTTTAGAGTGGGCAGTGGGCCGTGGGAAAAATGTTGGCACCACATTCACAAAGGGGCATTCCCTTAGAGACCCCTTCCCATTTGCAAATGTCTTACCTCCAACTTGAAGTTGGTGATAATTTGCAAGTGTTTTGCGACCGCATTCCAGGTTCCAAAACATTCCTGCTTACTAGTGCAACTCACTATTAGGAAGGGACGCCCTTAACATGCCCCTTTGTAATAGTGAATCACAAACCTTATTTTGCGATTCGGTAATAGGTTAGCGACTCACAAAATAGGGTTGGTACATGCCAAAAAGCATTTTATCGTTTGCCAACGGCCCAGTCCTTTTGCGACTGGTAAAAGGCTGCGTACATCTGTCCTAAAAGTGTCAATGCACATAGAGACGTACATAGAAACAGCCCTCTCCTGCACAGTTCCTTTCCCTCGATGCTGCTCTCCATATACTAAAAGCCAATGGATTCCCTCATCCCTTTGGGTTATTGGGTACACATGTAAGGGATTTAAGGGTCATTTGTACAGATGCTTAAAGTGAGATTCAATAGGTTGTGACTGCACAATCTTCTGACCATGCCATGCCTCACATGCAAGCTATTGGTTCATTCCAGTCTCTTTGGTACTGTAGATACCTAGGTTTGAGCAGACCCTAATTTACTATGGCCACAGTGTTCAGTCAGATGCTGCCTTGTCACCTCCATGCAAGTTGGATTCTGTAGCTCCTTGAGACCCACACAGGAGCCTGTAGTAGGTGAGGCCTTCCCTGCACATAATTCAGCCATTTGGTGTGACCCCCAACACAGCCCCAAGAAGTCTCTTACCACTTTGGGGTGAAGCCAATAACCCCAGTAGCTAAGGCCAAAGCCACTGAGTGCCATGGTCAGATGAGTCCCCATGCTTTGGCTTCAAACTCAACCCCCCTCATCACCCCCTCCTTCGGGTGTACCGCATCTCGATTGAAAGGGAGTCATCTATTGTAAAATGAAATGATGCTGGGTCATAGCATAGAAGCAAATATTATTTTACATCTAACAACTACATGTGCACATTGGCCCTGTTAGTACTTTGGCACGGTTTGGATCCACACTTTAAAGCAGACATGTCTACTTGGTCCTGAGAGAAGGTAAAACCTATTCTGCACCTATTGGTGTTTTATGCCTGCTCATTGTGTTCATACCAGAGACAAGATTAGCTGGTGCAGCAAGGACCCTACTTTGAAACCACCATACTAAACAACAGCACAATGTAAACCTTCCAAATAACTGAAACACATATAGTCAATTATAAATAACACTATACTAATGTCTAACTATCAATCTAAAAAGTATAATGGAATGCATAATTATTCAACTTGCTAATTAAAAATTGCAGTAATAAATATTCAATTTCTCTATCACATTTACAGAAACCCTTTCATGATTAAAAATAATTTAATACAAATTAATTCAACATATATAATATCAACAAATTCATATTTACGATTCAATAACATTAATACATAAATTAAACTTACACTTATGATTTAATTACTAAAGTTCGTGTGAATTAAATTGAGAAGAACAAAAAACAATTGCAAGTATCCATAAAACAAAAAAATAAAACTTCTAGTACAACTTCTTAATCCAATAAATCCATCCAAAAGCCAATAAATGTGTACAAAATTAATGATCCCTTTCAGAAAAAAAAAAAGTCAAGCAAAAACAAATAAAACAATGGCCATGGACATGGGCAGTGCAGGGGCACCTCTGTGGTCCCCGGCACTGGCATTCCATCAGCCTTTTCATGGCAGGGTCGTTGCCATGAAAAGGCTGGTGGAATGTGGGGTTGTAATCAACCAGGCGGCGCTGAGTTCAGCGCCACCATGGCTGATTACAAGTCCAACCGCAGTCACCCCGTCGGGATCTATGATCATGGTGGGGACAGTGGTCTTCAGGCAGGTCCGCCCGCCAAAGTCATAATATGGCGGTCAGACTGCCACGGCCATGGTAGTCTAACCGTCACTGTGAATTTGCCGATATCATGACTGCCAAACTCAGAATGAGGCCCTTAGTCACTTTTTTTGGAGCTCGGATTCCTCCAGCTAGGCAAGGATGAGGGCAGTGCCCGAAGAGGGCTCTATGAGGCTGGATACCATCTTCATGAGTTCCCTCTGATGAAGATGTGCCATTGCGAAAAAGCTTTGAGTGGGGGAAACCTGAGCCTTCAGGCCAGCGGCAAAGTGTCTTGGTCTGATGGGCTTAGCAGGTTTATCCCTATTATGTCCTGATCCTCTGGAGGCCTTTGGAGCCAAAAGGTTTCTAAGTCCCTGGCCCAGGATTTCAGAGGTGGTATGAGTCCAGCCACACCTAGCAAGGGTTTCAGGACCCCAGGATCAACACCTGGGGGTCAGAACTCACTCCAGTACAGGCCAGCAGCATGGTCCAGGGCAGATCCAGTTGGCACTGGTCTACTGGATATCCTCAGGAAAGGCATATTGTTGTTTGTTGTGTCCCTGTAGCTGGAGGTCAGCTATATGACCCTACAAGCCCACTTCTTTTTCCTGGATTCAAAAGAGAGCAGGTCCAGACCATAAGGGTACTTCTTAGGTCTCAGACAGCAGGTTCATTCATCTCCTGATCCTCCTCAAATACAGGGGTGTTCTAAGAAGCATTCTGAGGATGCCACTTTTGTGCCTGGCACAAGCTTGTCGGTGGAGTTGACACCTTCCTAACCAATGAGATAAAAAATCACAAGGGTTATCCTGACCACTTTTGCTGCATTTCCTATGTGCCACACTGTAAACAATCCCACAGTGCTCTTCTGTGCCTAAAAGCACGATGGTTAAACTCTTCTTCCTTTTTTGGAGAGCCAGTGAGTCCGCCTCACAGGTGTAGCCAGGAAAATGAGCAGACTCTCCTTTATAGTCACTGAAAACCAGGCCTGAGGGTAGCCCCCCTTCCCTCCCCTGGAATTGATCCTGCCTGACTAATGGAGTCAGAGAAGGGGACTGTTTAGGTATCATCTGATATCTGGATGATAGAGGGTAGGCCTCTTTGAGGTTAACTCAGTTCCGGGAACAGCCCAAATGGTCATTGTGCAAGAGAAACAAAAACACCTCCCCACACCCAAGTCTTTGTCACTTTCAGGGCTTGAGCTTGCAGAAGGCTGGACCTGGAGGTTCATGCAAATTAACTTCCAGTAATTTAAGGAAGGGGAAAGGCAACTTACATACAGACACTTATGTACATTGAAAGTCTATACTGTAAACAAAGTATAATTTTTAACTAATAAAGGATATTCCTCAACAGAATTGTTATGATTATTAATAATTATTGTTATTAAAAAATGTATATAATACAAGATATGTTTAGAAAATGTGTATACCAAATAAAATTGCAGTTAATAAAAATATAGAAGTAAATTAAAAAAGCTTCAGAGTAAAATTACTTTAATTTTATAAATTACACAATTTAAAAACACTTTATGGGGGTAACATTTACAATTCTCACTTCAAGCTACACAGGGGAAAGAGTTGGATTTTGGAGGGAAGATTTGCTACTCTCACTCTCAAATTTAACCATATTCGGAAAACTGTTAGACTTTTCAGATTTAGTATTCTCACTCCAAACGTAACAGCATTGACTAATCGAAAATTTAAAAACATTTTTTACATTTTTTAAAAATAGTTAAATATCAAAATAAGTGTTTCATAAATGTATACAAATATTAGGTAATCCATGAAAAAACTGTCTATAAATAGCATTCAAAAATAAAATAAATTATATACAAACCTAATATTAAATACTGTTGGAAATGTAATCTAAATAATAATATGATTTTAATGTTATTAAGTATCCCAATAAAATAATACAAGACAGTTACCAAAAACCAAAAAGAAAAATGCAAGCCAATACAAGTATATACTTCATAATGTCGAAAAATAAACTTACAAAATATTTTTATCAAAATGTTATCAATTTTATAAGAAAAAAACTCAGGGGCATATTTACAAACTGCTTGCACCGCCGGTGTGTCAATTGTTTTGATGCTCCGGCAGCACAGAGTGCAGACCTATATCTATGAAGCCACACAAGGCCAAGGCCTCATGGATATGGTGTAAGGCAACACAGCCCAAGTTGCTGCGTTGCATTACACTGTGTCAGGGGTATTCGATAGGCTTTGCTGTGGGTTTTCCTACACAACACCCATGGATTTTGATGCATTCCCAAATTTTTCAAGGATCTCTAAACCTGGGAAGGCGACAAAACTGTACACCTCCCCAGGTGAGAGTAACGAGGAGAAATATCTTTATTTCTCTACATTTTTTACTCTTTCTGCAGCACGCATAGGTAGAGGAAAAGGTCTCCATGGATTGTTTTTGTGCAGGAAGGTGTCCCTTTCTGCACAAAAACAATCCTGCCAACCACACAGGCACCCTTGCACCATGGTGCAAGGGTGTCTGCATTAGCGCTAGGCTCCAAATTGTGCATCAGAGCTGGCTTAAAGGAGCGGGATGCCCACAGCAACACCCATTGCACACCCCTCCAACGCAGATAACTGTGTCGGAGGGGCGCATATTTACAAGGAGGTGTAACGCCACAAAAAGTGGCGTTACACCTCCTTGTAAATATAGAGCAGAGGTTAGCGCCAATGGAGCATTATGTAAAGTGATGCTGCTGTGCCGCTAGGGGCTCATAAATATGCCCCTTAATTTCTGCAATTTTGCTTAACAAGTGTAACATGAAATTTGAGAAATTACACAAGATTACACTGGTGTAACACAAATTTTGCCCACTTGAAATATTGTGGAGACTGGCAAGAGCCCTGAGGAGCACTGCAGGTTACCTGAGCTACTAAGCTCCACCAAGAATGTACACAATCACCAAATGGACTTCAAGTAAGTATGTGTGAAAACCTCAGTTGGGTATAAAACCTGATTCTGAGTTTCCGAGGTTATTGTTTATTTCAATAAAAGTTTGTGTTTAGATGAATGTCACCGTCTTTTGCATTGTTAAAGTGGAAGTACATTTTAGAGTAGATGATAATTACCTCTTGAAGAACCCCAGGAGTCCTTCTTTAGCAAGGGAGTCACCCAAGTCTGCCCTAACTAAACACATTAAGGACATTTATCGAAGTTTTGCAGCGTCCTTACACCGCGCAAGGGTGACCCAAAACACAATGAGATTTACGAAGCCATACAAGACCACCTCTTTCTGGTGCTTAGTAAATCTTGAGAAGTTTGAGGCTGCACAAGCCACTGCCTTGTGTTGCTCTGGGGTTCCATGGGTAGAGCATGGGTGTTCCCATGCATCCACCCATTGGCTTTGGCACATTCTGAGATTTACCATGAGTGGCAGATCTAGGAATGCATAAAAATGCTACACCTTCCCAGGGGAGGCATAACATGGAGAAGTATCTTTATTTCGCCTCATTTTTTTCCTCTTTCTATGTGTGCTGCATTCTGCAGCACACATAGAAAAAGAATAAAGCCTCAATGGATTGTTTTTGTGCAGGAAGGCGTCCCTTCCTGAGCAAAGAATCCTGCCTACAGCTTAGGCCCCCATGCACCATGGTGAAAGGGTGCTTGCGTTGGCACTAAGCAGCCAAATGTCCGCCAGCACATAGAGAGGGCAAGAATGTGCCATATCTTGATAGATATGGTGCATTCCTGCCATCTCCCCTTTATGCAGCAAAGCGCAGTAAGGTGCCTTGTTGCATTGCATTGCGTAAACAATACATAAATATGGCCCTTAGTTTCAGGTGCAAAGCACACTTGAAAGTGCAAATGTTCTTAGAATTACGAATGAAATCTCACAGTGACCCCAGAAAAACGACGGAGAACTATTATGAATCAATGTGAATGATCTGTAGCCAAATTTTATCATTAATGCAATTAGATTATACCCTTTTGTGTGAAATTTTGTACTACAAAGAAAGTTCGCCTAGTGTAACATATTTAGTCTGCTACTAGTTAGGGAAATTATCCTGAAAATAATATTCAACTATTAATATATATCAAAAGTGCACTCCACAACCTCAGTTTGTAACACGACAGAGAATATTAATATTACTAACCTTTTACCAATGCACAAAAAAGGCATGATAGATAATTTAATAACACTGGCTGTACCCAAAAAATGCAAATGACAAATGTTTTATCACAATAGTGAGAGGGTCTATCTGTTTAAAAACACTTTCTAGCTCAAACGCATCAGAAGTAGATAAAAAGGTGCTACAAGTCATGGACACTTTGCAAAAGTTGACTGGTCATCTCTCTGTTTCTAATTGATGTATTCGAGGGTTAAAAGGTACTGATGAGGTAAAACGCTTGCCCAGTCAGTACTAATGTGTTCCAAACTGACAAAATTGTGAAATCATGCTGCCAATAGTGCAGTACATTATACGGAATAATTTGCTTTTGCTTGGCGCTTACTTTAGTGTACTCGGCAACACAATCTCGCCTTCTCGTGTCACATAATTCTAGTGGCCCTTGCCTTTTTCTAACCAAATGTATATTCTTTTGCATAATTTATTTTCCTACCCTTATTGAAAAATACTCATAAATCACACACATTCAATGTGTTCTACTTCTAGTACTCTGTTGTTGTGAGAAGCCCAGCTGATGCCATCGTTGGAAAATATCTTATGACGGTGAAGACAGGAAAAGGAGTTAGTTTCACACCTCGAAATAATGCGGTCTACGTGTTATTCAACCCCTGGTGCCCAGGTAATTGAACAATTCAAAATGTCTTTGCTATGTATTCGCTTAGTATTCACTGTATTTCAATGACATAGGATTCTGACCTATCATAACATTTAACAGAGATATATTAATCTTTTGTGCTTCCATTAATGGTTTTCCCCGGATAGTTATAGTTTATCTACTCAAGAGCAATTAAAATGCTTGACTCACAGTGAAATCTAGTCCTTCTTACCAGTTTATTCACACAAAAACAGAGTTTGTGTGTATCACTGACAACAGAACATCTGGCAGAACAAAGAGAAAAACAATGATGGCGAATCATGACATACTGGGAGAAAATATATGGCTGCAAATGTCGTGAAGTAGCGAGCCTCGTGCACACAGTCCTACACTAATTATTGATTATTTGTAGTGGGGTCACTCCTCAGCTGATGAGTAATATTAACGTTGGTAGTAATTTGAGCATAACCTCGCAAATATTCACAATGAAAGTGGGCCTTCTTGGGGATTTTTGTCAACCTTCAGTCAGAGCGAGGAGATCTGAACTCCCACTAAAGTTACATCGCCCTAGTCATGGGTGCCAGTGGCGTAGCGTGGGGGATCCAGGGGGGGCCGGCCGCACCGGGCGCAACATCTGGGGGGGGGGACTTGAGTGTTAAAATCCACAGGTTAGGGGGCGCAAATTACTTGCCTTGCCCTGGGAAAATCCACGGGTTAGGGGGCGCAAATTACTTGCCTTGCCCCGGGTGCTGACAACCCACGCTACGCCACTGATGGGTGTGATTCACGTGAGATCAAAATGCATGCAAAAGATAGTCCTGGGGTTCAACACCACTTTTGGAAAAAGGAAGATATAGCTAGGATTTTCATGAAGTGTATCAGTGGTTATTAACCTTTTGACTTCTTTGGACCCTCGCTGAATCACTACTGAAAGACAGGGACATTGGGTTAAATGATTTCTTTGATTTGGACCTTAACACAGTGCACATAAATACAGAAATATGATACAAACGTCTCCCCACAATTTGTGAAATATTGTATTTAGTACTTTATTAATCTGCTAATATTGTTTAATTTTGTAAACTGTTGTGGACCTCTCGTGTAGACAAGGTGGACTATTGGGGACCCTCAGACCCCAGGTTAAGAACCACCAAGTTATAGAAATTGGTATTTGAGACAATTGAGACCATAGGCTTCCCAGGGTACGCTCAAATGGCTCCCTACATTTCATCATACAATGTATGATGTAGAACAATGTCCCTTATGTTTCACCCAAGATGTACAGCCCACACAAATTCTCCCACTCAAGCATGAAAAAAAAAATTAACAGACCTGGGAGGTCAGCGGCAGAGACCCTGCAGGTACCTCAGTTACAGCCACCCATTTGGCTTAATACCAATCCACAAATGTAGGTGGGAGTAGAATCAGAAGAACTATAAACACAGGAACTTAGTCAATCTGTGCAACACTTGAGGCTCACACACCTATCCTAAACCTCAGCTATAAACACTAAAGGCGGAATACACTATGCATACAAATATTATATAACAATCATATTAGTACACAAGTAAGATCCCTTTCTCCGCCAAATAACTGAGTAACCTCATACCAGCCTCTGGTAGTTGTACAATAGAATATTAACACCTTTGCAAACGTAAACGGCCTATGTCTCAATACCTAGACTAAGAATATTGGTACAAGTGGAGATTCTTCCTCTAAAGCGCCCCAAATTATTGTTCTTTGATACTACTAAGCTAGACCAAAAGTGAAGCACCTCTTTCTGTTGGCACCAGGAGCATGGGAATCATGCCAGTCTCTATAATATGTGCTGCAATATTTCCAATTCCTCATAACAAGGCTCCTTTTAGCACACAAACCAGGTCAGACAAAATCAAGACGAAAAGATTTAGCTGCCAGCACATGAACTGCAATCTAAATACTCGTCATATATAAAGAATAAAAGTGCCAGGACCTCTCTCTAAAAGGCTTGTGATACCTTCACATAGTGAAAATGTAATGGAAAAACACTAAAGATGGATTTAACACAGCACTCTTAGTGAACATGTTTATAATGTTTGTCTTTAACTTTGATCTGGGGTGAGCATCCTTCATAAATTTATAGAAAACTTGTAGAACATAGTTTACATACCAAGTTTTTGTCCCACCCTGGTGCACTTCTTAGTATGATATACATCTGTTACCTTTCTTTAAAAAACAGTATATGACATTGCAAGGATGAACCCTTCATACAGCTACAGCATATTTTTCATTATAAGCCTCCAAGTCCACACCAGTCCCTTCCTCAAATATATTTAAAAAGTCTGCGTACTAGAATAACAACATCCATTGAACACGCTTCTGTCAAACTACATGAAACGGAGTTTAAAAAAGTTCAAAAAAGTATATATGTCAAAGTCAAAAACAGATGCTGTGAGAAACCTATTTGCATTTTGTACTTGTAAAGTTTGTAAAAAAAAGACAATTAGACTTTGATGAAAATGATGAAAGGATTCTCGAGTGTTGCTTTGCTCTGGCATTGAAAGCATATCTGGAAAGATAGGTTCAGCTAGATGAATATAACATTCTGCTGCTTTTAATTATCCTCATAAATAGTCCAGGACAACAGTTACTATGAAATTCTACTACAGCTATTTTGTGTGGTTTCTGGTTCAGATAGGGCTCCATTTGTTGGACTGTTTTCAGAATAATGTACCCATTCACAGTGGGTTTCTGTAATACCTCCTGGCCTCTGTCTTATAAAATGCTCTCTCACCCAATTGCGATCTGCCTTGACCTTTCCATCCAGGTTAGTTAACAATTCATCCCTCCATATATATGTATCAAATCCTTGATTAGTACCCTAATGAGTTTTCCACACAATCTGGAGGCAAAGATGAATATTGAGGCATTGGCCCTTGCAAATGTATATTTTTTCCTGGGAACAGGGGATATCAGTCTGAGTCGAACAGAATGCCAAATATGGGAATGCAATCACCTTAGATAATTTGTGAGTATCCACGTTAATGTTTTTAGATTTGTGTTAGTGGGGTCCTGCCAGTATTTTAAAAGATTTGCCGACATTGATTGTTAAATCAAGCTCATCCATGAATGTCACGAAATTGTCCATTAAGATTTGTAGGTCCCTCGCTGTCTTGACCATTAAAACAGCATCATCTGCATAAGGCAGAACTGGAAGGCAGCATATTCCTATCTCTGGACAGTCTGATCGGATGTCCACTAAAACCTGTTTGAGCCTATTTATGTATAATCTAAATAGGATTGGAGCATAGATGCACCCTTGTCTAGACCCCCTTCTAGTGCAGATAATTTGTATATCTAACTGACCGACAGTGTTAGCATGAAGGTCCCTCAAAAAACAAACAATATCTGGGTGCACCCCCATTGTCAAAATAATTTGCCACAATTTATGTCATTTTACCCGGTCAAAGACTGAGGTAAGAGCTATAAAAGCTAGATCGATAGAGCCTGAACAGGCCACTGTGTATTTACTCATATCCATGTCTAGGTTTTAGCCACTGACTGATAGTCGTTCTACCAGATTGGAATCCATACCGTAGGTCAGATAAGATGTTGTGTTTGTCAGCCCAGATGATTAATCTATCCTAAAGAACCCACCCTGTGACCTCAACAGCCGAGATGATCAGGGAGATTGGCTTATTACATTGGAGCTTATCCTTATCCCCCTTCTTGAAGACTGGGACAATGAAGGAAGTAGCCGAGGAAGTCCCTCCCTGACTGCGACATTTAGACTGTGAGTTAATACTGGGGCCCATACCTCAATATCATTAATATAAAAATTAGGTTGGTTCCTGTCTGGACCAGGAACCTTGTTTTTTGTTAGTCCCATTATGCCCTTTCTTACTTCTTCCAATCTAAATTGAACATTTAGATGATACTGTCACTCTCAACGCCACCTAGAAGAAAATTAATCAGAATCAATAGAGGAAGTAGAAGCTCCCTAATCAGTGCTTACATTTTTGTAACTCTTCAATCACACCTTGGAGAGTTGCCTTCATTCTCTCCTCAGAATTGTACAGTGGCAAAATTGGGTTTTTGTTGAAGGATCTTAGACTGGGAAGAAAATATTTCTGGTTCAGATGGACGAGTAAACATTATTGTTGCATGTAGCTCACTGAAAATGCACTTACCTCCACCGGAAAAAGTTGTTAAAGTCCGCCCCCAACCAATTCCCACACCATACAGCCTGGAGACATTACGGGTTCCAGTGAGACCTGGGCAGGTCGCTATTGTGCCTGTCTGTGGAGGAGTATGAATGGAATAACAGGAAGGAACGTGTGGCAGCAGGGTAGGATAAATAAGCAACAATGAATTCCATAGATGAAAGGTGGACTGGAGTGGGGGACTACTAAAGTGCTTGTTCTCAGAGTAGTTGCCAGGTGACCACTCATTCCCAAGGAGGATGAGGTGCACTAATTTCTTCTGTGAATGGAGGGGGGTCATTTTAGATAAAGATTGTGAACATTGCAGCCCAAGGCTTTACTGTCATCATTGCCTTTCAATGCAAAGAGGTCGGGCTAAGTCATGTTACTATCCAGAGGCCTAATATGCCTGAAGAGGAATGCAATTTACTAGAGTCCTGAAGAGGAACCAGACAGACCCACAACGTCCATTCTTTCTCTTTGCAGAACAGTAGGGAACCTAAAAGGAAGAACGAGGCTCGGATTACCTAGTACCACATATGTCATATAGTTTATTGCCTTCAGTTGGCAGTAAAATCTATAATCCTAAAGAGCCTTTCTTTGTTTCCTACCATTTTTATTGTTTTATTTTTAGAGACATGTACATGGTGTGTGCATAATACACAGTTCATACACAAGGAGAATATGATAGAACTGATAGAACTATTGCATAGAAGCAAAGGGCAATGTAGTGACTGATGCAGAACATAGCATTAACATACGTAATATCCTAAATCCCATCCAGCAGTGATCTCGACTCAGGAACAAGGGCCCTTTAGTGGGGGTGAGAAGCCACATAGTCACATTCTCAAACAAAGTGTATAAATTAGGTATCCCCCATCCACAGATCCACAGTCCTCATATGTCAAGCTTTCCAATATTTCACAATATTGTGTTTGGCCAGCAAGTATACAAGGCTAATACAAGTATGTTGAGACAGTGTGTTCTTGCCATATCCTCCATGAGCCCCAGCAGGACAGTTTTAGCTGACAGTTCAACTGGAAAATCCATCACTGAGGTCATTGCTCATTTGATTCTTCTCTACTATGGCTGGAAGACAGAACATTCCCAAACCATGTGGAAAAGGATGCACAGTGAAGATTGACCTCTAGTACAGGTTGGAGAACTGAATTATTTAATTTGGTATAGCCGGTCAGGAGTGTAAAATATTGTGTAGAAATACTGAAGCAGAATAAGCTGAAGTTTAGTAGAAATGGCTAGTGTGCGGGTTGCCTTCCAGGCTTCTCACCAACCATCATCATCGAAGGGGCACACATCAATGGTCCAGGCTTCACATAGGGGCAGCAATGGATCCAGGGAGTTTGCCAGTAGTCTATGGTATATGTGTGTAAAGTGTTGCTCAGGGGTTTCAGCATTATTCTGGCCTCTACGGGGCTCTATTCTGGTAGGCATGTCAATCGGTCCCACAGGGGCTCGAGAATATATGGGAGTTGGAGGAAACGGAGATTGGGATTTATGCATCTGTAGGTCTGCAACAGACTTCATATGGTCCTCCTGCCAGATGTCACCCATTTTAGATATCCAGATGCTATCCCATCTCCGGTATTCCAGTGCTCTGTTACTAGAGGGGAGCCAGTCCCCCAGCCAGAAATGTCTTTTTTGTGTCACTGTATGGTGCCATTTCATCTCTTTCTGCAGATCAAGTGCCATTGTGATCCATAAGTATTTAAATCCAGTGTGTATAATCTAGAGTTGTGGTTGCCATGACACCTCTGTAACAAAGTGAAAAGGTATTAAATAGGATGTATTCCAATTCACTCAGAGACCAGAGGGCTCTTCATATAGTGCCAATATTTGTGACACACAGGGATCCGTTTGGCAGGGTGCTGCAATAAAGATGAGCACATAATCAGCATATAGGAAGATACAGTACCCTGGTAAGTCACTCCATTCTAGATCCGAAAATAATGCATCCTTATGGATCCATTCTTTCAGGGGTTCGATGGCCAAGGGTAAGAGAAGTGGGGACAAGGGACATCCCGGCTATGAACAGGCTTTCTTGCTTTGTTTCTTGACCTAAACTCAGCCTGTTGAAACTAAACAAACCGAAAGTGCTTATGTATCATAGCTATTCTTACGTGAATTCATTTGACACTCAATCAGGCCTAGTCAAGGAAATACAACTTCAAAATAAATAAGTGATATGGTAATCCCAAAGCCCCCACTGAAGCTGCCAGGATGTAAGGAGATTGTCTCTCAGGGGGGAAATCAATAATCAAGGCTGACACAGTCCCTTAGGGGTTGGACCATTTAGAGGCTAGGATTAAGACGGATATTTGAGGGTTATTTTGGAGTTCCTGGAAATAGTTCATTGGAAATATGTGGTAAAAGGGGGGGAATTTGACAAACTGACAAGAGTAATGGGCATTCAGATCGTAGGCTGCCGCAGAAGGAGTGGAAGACATGGGATCATAGCCTGCAAACAGGCACAGTAACCACAGGAGTGCAACTTAAACGAAACAACTATTTTTGGATAGAGGTTAAGATGTTTCTGTTGTTGGATTGACTTCTGGTGTCAACTTGAGAAGACTAATAATTTTTAATGAGCTTTATATTTTCTTAAGATGATAATGTCTTCATGCCGGACAATGCAGAGAGAAATGAATATGTTTTATGTGACACTGGATACATATATGTTGGATCGCAGCACAGCATAAACGGAAGACCTTGGAACTTTGGACAGGTACTGTAAAACCAAAACCATTGCAAAAAGTGTTGTTAATCCTGCTACACTAATTAAGGCGGAGGTATTGTCAAGAAAATGTCAACCAGAAATACTTACCCTAAGTTGGTATGTTAATCACGATGACCAAATCCATTTTCAGTTTTAACACCTGAGCAACTTTTGGGATATACAAGTCATGTATTTTTCTTATTACACCTAACATATTTAAAGTGAATGATCTGTTTTTTCTGATACCCACTTTTACTTGCATAAGGGAAAGTAAACACTTTGATCAATATTTATGGTGTAAGCATGTCTGTACTTGTGCATGTCAGCGCAGGGTAAACAGCGGAACATCTTAGTAGATATAGCGTTGTTCTCTCTCCCATACATGTTCCATTATTTGTTAGTCAACCTGCTCAACTGTTCCATGGTTATTTAACTATATGTCTGATATAAAATGTTTGAAAGTAGTACTGCTTTACTAGGATCTTTGTGTAAAGCCTTCTTGGGAAACAAAGCCAAATGTATGTGCAGAATACAATATGTGTGGGATGCCGCACATTGGGGAAATACTGAGCAGACTGATGGCAATGTGCAGGTTCCAGGCTTGCACAAATAATTGTTATAAGGTTTTTAAAAATTGGGGGCACGAGATGGGGAGCTAAAGGAGTGGAGTGTTGAAGGGGGTAGTTAAAAAAATGGACGTGGGAGTGGTGGAGTTGAAAGTGTAGGGGGGAATGTAAAAGGAATGGGGCCAGGTGGGATGCAAAAATGCATAGAGCGAGGTGACGGATGGCAGCGAGCAAATGGCAAAAAATGATTGGACCAGTAGCAGCGCACAACTACTGTGTCCAAATAGGACAAGCATTTGCAATACAATCGGTCTCGCATTTTCTAGAGTTAGAGCTATTGGTATTGTAAACGACAATGTTTTTCACCCATGTGTTTTGGTTTGGAATGGCGTGGATGTATGTGCTGTGGTGAGGAATTATGTGGGTTATGTTTGATTATGTTATGCTTTGTTGTGTTATGTTATGTTATGTTGGGTTATATTATGCTATGTTGGGTTATGTTATGCTATGCTATGTTGTGTTATGCTATGCTATGTTGTGTTATGTTACGCTATGCTGTGTTGTTATGCTATGTTGTGTTGTTATGCTATGCTGTGTTATGTTATGCTATGCTGTGTTATGCTATGCTATGTTGTGTTGTTATGCTATGTTGTGTTATGTTATCCTGTGCTGTGTTGTGTTATGCTATGCTATGTTGTGTTATGCTATCTTGTGTTATGTTATGCTATGCTATGTTGTGTTATGTAATTGTAATTGTAATATATAGCGCTTACTACCCCTGATGAGGTGTTCAAGCACTTTTCCACGTGTAGCAAGATACTCCAGAAATTAAACGGATAAATAGTGGATTAATATAGGGAAATATGAGTACAGTATTAGTATGGCATGAGTTGATTTGAGCAGAGGATATGTGTTTGTGTAGGTAGGTTTGAATAGAATAATGGAGGGATAGAGGAGGGAAGAATCCACAAGTGTTAAATGGGAGTTTATAGTAATAGGATGAGGCTTGGGATGAGGAAAGGAGAGAAGGCGGAGGGAAGAGTCTGTAGAAAGGGGTTAGGGAGATCATAGTAGTAGAAGGGGTTTTGGATGAGTCAAAGGTGAGAGATGTGGGGGAGAATTTAGTAGGGTTGTTTGGGAGATCATAGTAGTAAACTGAGGTTTGGGGAGAGCCAGGAGCAGCAGAGCAGGGAAGAACTTACACAGGGTTATTTTGGAGATCATAGTAGTAGAATGGGTTTGGGATGAGACAGAGAGTGGGGATGGAGGATAGATTGATAGAGGTATAGGATAATGGGGAGATGGAGTAAAGCTTACAAGACAGTTGTTTTTTTAGTTTATGTTTTTCCCCTTGTTGTGTAGCCTTTTAGTTATAGCTCCATGCACGATAGTTTAATACACTAGGCCGCTGTGCACCTTGACCTAGGTATATTTTATTCAGCTTTGCATTGTTATTTTAACAATAACCAGTTTTACGGTCTTGTTTTAATTTCTTCTATCTAACTGTTTTGCTTAGTCCAGCACTGTGTTCTCAAACAACACATTCTTGATCACTCTGTGCTTCAGTCAAGGCTACAGTCTGGTACATTGCCGATAAACGTGGTAGAAGTTTAGTCTCCAACATGCGTAGAAAATACATATCCTTACGTAGGGACATTTTCTTAGAACATCAGCTGTGTTAATTATAAAAACACTATCTAGTCCCATTACACATCAAGAGGGAGGTTCCAGCCAGGGAACCACAACTGTATGCTGAATGCTTCGCTGCAGATGCTGACGCAGATTACAGGACTTTGCACAGGTATGAGGGTTGATGTCCTCCCGGGGGAACCTGAAAGGCAGGATTAGAGCTTAACATTTTGTGCTCAAAATATGATTTAGATAGGAAATAGCCCATTGATTCTAGTGGCAATATGATAGCATTATTCTTATGCTTCACTCTCATCATCACCATTTTAATATTGTTGTGTTGTGTCGTTCTGGTTATTGCAGCTATCTATCTAAAATGCAGTTGTTTTATTAAACCAATCTTTAAAACTTATACTGCTCTTATTGTCATATATGTATGGGACCGAATCGTGAATGAGAGAACCGGATGCGACCTGAGTGACCACGACTTCCCTGAGAAGTATGATATGTTATGCACTCGGCTGCCCAATCATCTCTACCTTTCGGGAGGGATAAGGCACTGCTAGTTAGCCGGAGCAAAGCCCGGATTTGGAGCGACAGGTGTCACCCACCATGGGTCAGACTCAGTCTCCCACACTGTGGACAATCTTGCTGCTAAAAATACAGTAGTCTCATTAGAATAATGAGAGCCTACGCAATACCCTGTTCTACAGTAGGACTAAATAAATAAATAAATAAATAAATAGATACATAGATACATAAATGCATAGTAAAGGAATATATGTGCAAGGAATATAATAATGGATATAATATTTTGAGATTTAAAGTTGTGTTGTATAAACACAGACTTTCAAGATTAGCAATATTTGAGGGTAATCTATTTGTGTACTTTTCTAACATTATTTTATCTTTCCTCTATGCTATGCTATCCTATGTTGTGTTATGTTATGCTATATTGTGTTGTGTTATGCTATATTGCATAATGTTATGCTATGTTGTGTTATGTTATGTTATGTTGTGTTATGCTGTGTTATGTTATGCTATGCTATGTTGTCTTATGTTGTGCTATGGTATGTTTTGTTACGTTGTGTTATGCTATGTTGTCTTATGTTATGCTCTGTTGTGTTATGCTATGTTATGTTGTATTATGTTGTGTGATGCTATGCTATGGTATGATGTGCTATGTTATGGTATGTTGTCTTATGTTGTGTTATGTTATGCTGTGCTATGTTGTGTTATGTTGTGCTATGCTGTATTATATTGTGTTATGTTATGCTATGCTGTACTATGTTGTGTTATGCTATGTTGTGTTATGCTATGCTATGTTATCTTATGTTATATTGTGTTATGTTATGCTAGGCTATGTTGTGTTATGTTGTGTTATGTTATGCTATGCTATGTTTTGTTATGTTATGCTGTAATATGTTGTGTTATGCTATGCTATGTTAAATTATGTTATATTGTGTTATGTTATGCTAGGCTATGTTGTGTTATGTTGTGTTATGTTATGCTATGCTATGTTTTGTTATGTTATGCTATGCTGTTGTCTGTTATGCTATGCTATGTTCTGTTATGGTATGCTATGTTGTGGTTATGTTATGCTATGATGTGTTATATCATGCTATGCTATGTTCTGTTATGTTGTGTTATGCTGTGCTGTGTTGTGTTGTGTTATTCTATGCTATGCTATGTTGTGTTATGCTATGCTAATTTGTGTTATGTAGTGTTATGTTATGCTATGCTATGTTGTGTTGTATTATGTTATTCTAGGCTATGTTGTATTATGTTGTATTATGTTATGCTGTGTTATGTTGTGTTATGTTATGCTATGCTATGTTTTGCTATGCTATGTTGTGTTATATTGTGTTATGTTATGCCAGGCTATGTTGTTAATGTTCTGTTATGCTATGCTATATTGTGTTATGTTATGCTATGCTATGTTATCTTATGTTATGTTTTGTTGTTGTGTTATGCTATGCTATGTTGTGTTAAGTTCTGTTATGTTGTGTTATTTTATGTTGTGTTCTGCCATACTATGTTGTGTTATGTTATGCTATGTTGTGTTATGTGTTAAGTTATGGTATGTTCTGTTATGTTGTGTTATGCTATGCTATATTGTGTTATTATGCTATGTTGTGTCATTACAGGTCAGGTCAACAGTGGCCTTGCTTACAACATAACCTCCCCAGTCATATCCCCACCCCCTTCCTTCCACCCTCTTTACCCTGCCTCCTTGCTTTTCCCGAATGTCTTACATGACAAGCCAATTTCTAAAGACAATAATACAACGTGCTGCAGAGATCTACCAGATTTACTTGTCACATTCCCCCTCTTAACTCCAGTTACAGCTCTTAAACCTCCTCAACCCCTACAATGAGCGCAATGGAAGTGTCAGGGGAGTCAGTAGCTAGTGCCTTCAGGTTATCCAACAGGGCTTCCCAAGCCCTGGCCTTATCAGTCGTGCATCCCCCTCTCCTCATTTCTTGAAACAGTACTCTGCTCTCACATTCAGCCCATTGAACCAACGCAGCTCCAGTTATGCAGTTCAGGGGCAGAGATTGCCTTCAAGCGCATAGTAATTTCCCTCTTGCCTAATACCAGGGCCAATCGACAAATCTAGTAGAAAATGTATGCTTATGTGGACACAGGAAGCCACCCAGTAAACACACGTGAGTGAAATAGGGTATTGATCCCTCACTAACTTCATTTACACAGCCAAGCACCTCCCTCCAATAATTGTGCAGTGCAGAGCAGTCCCATACCATTTGAAACATCTCAGCCCCTTTCTCCCCACATCGGGGGAAATGTGCATCTCTTGTGTCAATTTTTTTCCTGATTTGGCCCGGTGTAAGATATGCTCCATGCAAAAATTAATAGTTGATAAGCTTAAATTGGGCATGCGTGAAACTGTATATGTATTGGTAAGGACAGAAGACCACTGCTGATCAGAAATGTGGATGGCCATATCCTCCTTGCATTTGTGTTTCAGGGTATCTAGTGGTCCACTAATAATTACTAGCATGGCTTGATATAAGTGAGTGACAGCTCTAGTTGTCCCCAATGTCATGCAAAAGATATTACTGCTGTTATGAGTCAAGGGTTACATCGGCCTACCCCTCAATGGTTTCACAGGGTGCGTGCAGCTGTGTGATATGTGAGAAAGTGACCGTGGGGTATGTCAAATAATTGTGAGAGTTTCTTGAACTGCAGGAGTTCTCTGTCCCTGAAAAGATCCCCCAGTTCTGAAAGTCCCCTCTCATGCCAATCCACCAATTCCATCAGTGCCCCCTCCTGCCCAACACTTCCAGGCACTGCAGCGGTAGCTTTGGCGTAGAGGATCTGGGGACATTTCTGCACTGCAAACATCTTTGCCAGCAGCAACGGATGGTCTATAGCTCTAGACCCCCATCTGCCACTGGGAGCATTGGGAACATAAGCAACTGGAGTAGCATGTGTAACGCAGGTGTGTCCGCAAAGTCCCTACTCCCACCTGCAATAAAGCATATAACCACTTTTTGAGCCATTGAAGTTGGGCTGCCACGTAGTAAAGCTCAAAGTCAGGAGCCGCAAGACCGCCATCTGAGGTGGGCCTGCGCAATTTATTCAGAGCGACCCTCCGCCTCCCCATGCTCCAGATCAGTCCCACTTGTAGTGAGTCCATCTCCCTGAAGGTGCTGCTTGGGATCAATATGGGCAATGTTGTGAAGAAATAATAACAGCAGTGGGAGCACTATCATTTCAGCAACTGCGACCCTGCCAGCCACCGAAAGTGAAAGGGTTCTCCAAAAGGCCACCCCCGTACGGAACGATCTGACTGCCACCTTCGCACCAGGGTATTTCACGCAAGAGCCCTCCCAACTCAGTCAGTGCAGGCCAGGTGGCTGCTGCATATGAGGGGTGGGCGGTAACATGAGGTCCTTCTGCCAGTAGATCCGCAGGCCAGAAATAGTGCCAAACTGATCCATGAGTGTAACCACCCTGGGTATACCTTCCATAGCCTTGGCAAGAAATAACAGGACACAACGGTTGGCCCTTTAAAGTGTGTGCTTATCCAGTGTCTTGCACTGCAGGCAGCATCAACTTGGAAGAAAATGCTCTAACCAGGCACACTGAAGCACCCATAGGTGCTGGCTGCAATCAATCATACAGAAATATGTGCAGACAGGTCTTTAAGTGGGATGAAAAAAGTTGAGTGCACCTCCCAGCATGCATTTTGGTTTCCTTCTGAGACGTTATTGCATCCAGAAATATAACACAACAACTGACAAACACCTAAAACCTGTCAGTACTGTTGGCTTTGTCAACTGTTTAAGATAAATGAGTAACAACAACGATTAGTTATAAATATTTAACATTGGCCATAAAAAGAGAACATATTTTCATAATTATGCAGGGAACCCATTTATTAAACATTTATGAAGGATTATGCATGAACTGAAAAGCAGAACGTATTACTACCATGTCATTGGTGTTGATGTGAAATCAGCTCAGACAAATTCAATTCAAAATGCAGTAGTGGTCTGGAAGATAGAGATGTGTTAGGGCTTGACATAATGTCACATGTTGTGGACAAACAGCCACCCACTCACATCCTAATCACAATTTATTCATTATTTGGGAGCTAATATTACACAACACTACATGTGGGTAATACTGACACCGCTGATGCAATGTTTACAGTGTGAGGTATTACCACTGCTTCCACACCTCTGCATCTGGAATAACCCTGTAATACCATACGTTTTCTCAAGTCTTGACGTGTGAAACAGGATGTTCTAGTGTTTCTGCTCACAAATTGTGCCAGATTTTACCTCGCAAATTTTGTGCAGACAAAAGTGCGTGTTATTGCCCTATTTGTAATCTCAGTTCGGTGCAAACATCTGACTGCACTAGATCGTAATAGGGACTTTAATAGTTTGCTTCAGAATGCGTTGCTGTGTACCATCCAGTTGTCCGCTTGTGCACTTCGTGAAGAACGTTGGTAACATGTAATTGTGTAAAGAGAGAGAACTGCAGGTGCTCAGTATTGGTTCCTTCTTTGCCATTGATGTATGCTGCTAACTGGGAAATAGATAGATTGCTTGGTTTGGTTTGCACACTGCAGGAGGCGGATTATCTGGTGTGCTTGACCTAGCTGCCATTTGGATCACTTGCCTCCCTTGCCTCCCTTAACACTATGCGTATCCCCAAATGCAATACTTAAGCACTCACCCAGTCTTTGCATTCTCAGTTTTTCTATGTCCTCATCCATGCTGTTTTTCTATTTTTGCAGAACTCTAGTGTTGAACGCATTTAGGGTTTCAGCGGTGGCCTACAGTGTCCAATTTGGTCCCCCGGGCAGTGTGAAAAAGAAACAAAATGTTACAGAGTCAATTCACAGTTTACATGTGAAACTGGGGAAACAAACCAGCACCTGCATAATGGCGATCCATGAAGGGGGGTGGAGTGAAGGTCCAGCTCATTTGTGCGTTTCTGTCTGCCAAACCATACTGCCTCATTGTGAAGAAGCAATGCTATTCACTGAAAGACATGTTGAAGATGGAGATATCTCAAGCTGGAGTGTTGCTTGCTGCAGCGATGTCACCTTGTCCTCCAAATTGGAAATTCTAGTTTGAGCCTCATTCAATCTCCCACGGGACTTAGTCATATTTTCTTCAATCTTTGTCAGTCTTTCGTGGAGTGCAGCAATTTCGTGCACCTGTGAAATCTTCAATTCTCTTCTTTCTAGTAGGACGGTGTCAAGCATGCCTTTAATAACCTGGACAAGTTGGCCGCCACTACCCCCAGTTCCTGATGCACAACCTGGTCCTTTTTGAGATTCTCCATGTTCTGGGGGAGTTTGTACCAGTAACTCAGCAGCTCCTATGGTCAGTCCAGGAGTCACAACTGGGGCCTGAGAGGGAAGGGACTGTGGTCCATCCTCTCTCCCAACCTGGGGCATAGCTTGCATGTCCACCTGCCCACCAGATGACTCTATCACACTCGCTGTTGAGCTTGCTGGCTTGGGTCTGAATTCATGAGTACCAAAGCTATTCCTGTGTTAGACTTCGCTGATTTAAAAAAGAGTGGGTATGGTTTAAGGTTGGCCTGGCACAGAGCTCCTTCCCCACTGTTACCTGCTCCAAATTCGATATTACTATCCGTGTATTCTGGCACTGATAGTGGAGGGCCTGCCACAGTCATCTGAGGATAGTTCACAGTTGGTCACTTTGAACCTTTCTCACTCCCACTGAAGCTATCGAGCATTTCAGAACGCCCAGCCTCAAGTATCTCTCTGGTTTTAACCTCCATCCAGGCCTGTGCATTAAGGCTAGCCCTGTCGCCCCGTGCTTTCACTTGGATCCCCCCACATTTCGACCTCTGGGTGGGGGTGAACTGGACATTGGTGGTGACTAAAGTGGGCGCTGCTTTGAATGTCATTTTTGCATTGTGTTACAAAATGCTACTAGTCTATATAATTAATATGAGCACAGCTGTCTGTACGCAATAGAAAGGAAATTGCAACATCCTTCTACTGCTCTCAGTAGTAATCACTAAAAAGAGCTCAGTCCGAAGTCAAGCTAAGCTGTGTGAAGTAGTAAGGAAGTGATAAGAAAGTGATAAGAGAGACTGACTCCTCGCCAAAGCAGGGTGATTTCACAACCACTACCTGGTGCCAAATAAAATATTGCCTGTGGCTGCTCCAAACCTAAGATAAGGTGAGCTGTGAAAAAATGTCCTTAAAGGGTTCCTGCCTGATTTCCTCAGAACTTTACAAACGCATGAGTTCAAAGGGGTCTTGGGAACCCCTGTCCACTCCCCTGATGTAGCCTCTTTGGCCTCCTGCGCCCTCCTTAACTACAGCTGCTCCCCAGGAGTGAGCCCTGCCCTGTCTCGACTCCATGAGGTGGGTCAGACTCACCTCTACACACAGGGACGATCTGCTGTCGGCTGCAGTTGAAAGGCGAGTAGAAAAAACTCGGATGAATCCATAGGGGGTCACAGTGCTGCGGGGCTAATGGGGGGAGCCATCCACCTTCTGCGCTCACCGATTCCAATCATCTAGTCATCGATTCCAAAAACAGCACCTACTCAGCTCGCAGCTCAGCGTCCATGAACTGCTCGTGGGGGGGCGGAGCAAAGTGTGGGGGCTCTAATGCACCTGCTGTCCAGAAGATGAAGAGATCTCATTAACTTTCCTGCATCAGAACAACCCACATGAAAACATTGTGTGCATCCATTCGGACATGGGGCAAAGTATTGTAGCATTCTTGCATATATAAACTTGTTGGCCGGTATGAAGGCTTGGTATGGAAGAAGCAAACTAGGGTGCTGCTTCTGGGAATGCATGCTTCTTCAGGAATTGGGATGTCTACCAAATTAGCACAAATACGTGGCATGCGGCAAGATAAACACCCATAAGAATGTCTCTGGGGATGAAGACAACTTGTGAAAAAATGCTGAAAGATACTGTTCATCCAGGAATGTGCGATGTCAAACAATGCTGGCACAATGCCCTCATCCTCAATGTCAATGACAGGCAGACTGAGAAAATATTTGCGAGTGAATATTGATGTTGGGTAAGACATTTGGAACACACAATTGTTTTACCTGTATTCCCAGGATCTGAACCTTACTGTCCTCCACGGATCAAAAAATAAATCCTTTAATTACAGGAATATCAGTTTGAGTTGGAGCATGGGCCATGAGTAGAATATTTTTCTATCTGTTGAGACTTTTCAAACTAGAAACTGAGGCTGAATGCACAGAAGAAGAGTCTGAAAAGCACATACGATGGTCTACTGGATACACAAAAAGTTGGATGAAATTATTGATGTCACTGCTCAAGATGAGTACCTACAACTAGCGATGACTGCTCTCAGAGAATGGAGAAGCATCCTGGGAATCACCAATGTGCCTGGGAGAACTATATTTCTAAATTGTCCTAACCTTAGATTGGCATCCCTGGGGTTGGCAGAAACAGTTCTCCAACGCTTGAAAAGCTGTTGGTCATGCATGGCTTTCGTGAAACAGAGAATTTCAGAGGTACCTGAAGACCCTGGGCACACACATTGCCAGAGGCATACAGTGAAGTGCAACATTTCATGTATAGCCTAAATATAATTCTCTAGTTCCAGAAAAGTAAATTATAGCCATGAAATGAGCCCTGTTTCAGTTCTTAAGCAAGTGCTGGAAAATTGAATACTGCTTGACTAGATGCATGTCAGTGTCTGTTCTATAGGAAAAATCCAAAGCATGGGCAGTATTTGGTCATTATTATAGACCACCACAAGTGCTCAGGAGTCTTGACTTCTAAAAGAGTATGGCCTAGTGCGGTTAAGCGATCAATACCAGGGATATAAATTCAGCATTCTTTTCTAACCTTGTCTTAGATGAACAAAGCACCAGAGTAACAGCTGGCAGAGGCAACACATTCATTACTTGAAACATATCCTTGTTTACAAATTGAAGAAAATAAGCCATCAGACGAAGAAGTACAAGCAAGAATCTCCATACAAAGAGTATGGCAGTGACTTAGATGACTTCCAAAGTTATATATCTAGCACAGTCTTAGATTGTGGGCTATGAGGGTGATTTGTGACTCAGTTCAGTAGAAAAGGAAAACAATAAAAGCATATCGGATAGAGAACAGGAATTACACCTGATCTCGTGGATGCAATACTATTTGATACCACTTACATTGTTGAGTTGATACTCATTATGTGACATACATCACTTAGTAGGTAAAAAATGTAAATGAATTGTGACATGATTTTTTTTTTACAAATGTCAATTTATGTTTTTACAAAAGGAAAATCATTTCCTCAAGTTGAAAAACATTCTCCTTTTCCTCCACTAATATCAGGCTATGCCTGAGCCATTCGTAGCCTATAAACACACTCTATGCAATTGTGAATATGATTTGGAATGTACTCTTGTAACTTACTTCTTATTCCTACTAAGGTAAAATTGGGTACCATAAAACCTATGTGCATGAGACCCCATGAGAGAAGAGCCCTTCTGCTACAGGAGGGCAATGGTGAAAGAGAGATACCTAGTTTGTGTGAAAACACATCAAAGAAAGAATGTCAATAAGCGCTGCAGGTTAGCCAGTCTAAAGGTCTTGCTGCATCAAACTGCAAACAGTATCTTTCCCAGCTTTGAGCTTTTGGAGGTACTTATTTAGGAACCAATATCTCAGACCTGTTAAAACAGAATGGTTGTCCATATTACACATGAGAATCACAGTCATAGGTTTGAGACAATAACTTCGCCTTATGACACCCTTTCACTCAGTGCACCCCAAAACCTCTAAAAATAAATTCCCCAATAGTTAATATGTGACAGATGTTGATATGAAACACTCAGTAAATACCTCTTATTTAAGTGCCACCGCACTTCTTAGCTTAGCGGCAGCACTTAATTTGAAAATGAATGTGTCAGTGCCCAAAGCTCTGCTCAAAAGCACGCGGCCACCCCTTATTTAATGTCAGCACACCGAATGCTAAGGCTGCATAGCCTTGATTCCACCTGACACCTCTTAAATCCACTACCTTCCCCTTTATCCACTCATGCAGGATTACCATCACTGCTTCTCACTTTGTGAAGCGTTTTCTGTCTTTCTCTTCCTCTTTCTTTCTTCCCCCTTGGGTATTTTTCACTCTCTTGCTCTTTGTAAATGTCTGATAAGCAAAACTAAGTGTCAGTCCCCAAAGATGAATGCCAGTGTGCCCCACATGCAACCACCGGCTCAAATTATGCACTGCATAGTTACCTCCGCAGTCAGAGAGATTGTTTTCTCAGCAAACTGACAAATATTTAGAGGCAGGTTTACTAGAAGTGGCTCAGCGTGACTGCTGCGCCAAAATTGCCAGCGCTGTGCTGCGTCACTTCTAAAACGCTGGGATGCACTGTATTTAAAAGAAGATGGTGCATCCCTGTGTTTCCCCCTGCGCAGGCGCTAAGTTAGCTGCTGAGCGCCAATACAGCCACCCTTGCGCTGTGGTGCAAAGATGGCTGCATTGCAGGGGAGATTGTTTTTGTGCAGGAAGGAACTCCTTCCTGCACAGAAACAATCTTCAATGGCGATTTGCTTACCGCCGCCTTGTAAATACGGGGCAGTGCACAGCACAAAAAGTGACGCTCCGGTGGCGCCAGGGGCTTGTAAATGTGCACATTAGCCTTTTCAATGTGCTGTTATAATAATTTCAAACAAATTAGAATTCTTTCCTCAAGTGCAACTGAAGGGCGAGTAATAATGGCATAAATCTATTTCCAAAATAGATGTCTACAAATATGCATCAGAGTGGCTGCATTAAATTAGGCACTAATTCAATGTACAAGGGTCATTGGATAGACGATTCTAATGAAAATATCCCTGTCAACATTACATTTCTCTGGGCAAGGCTGGTCATATTGTAAACAAAAATATACCTTTCTTAACTTGGTTAATTTATTTATATGACGTTTGCTTTGGTTTCGGAAAGGAAAATCTTTTCAGTGTGAAGTCCACTTGTTTAAACTGTTGACATGCTTTTCCTTAAGTGCCGCTAGTTTCTGCTTACAATAAATTGATTGTTCTGTGCATGCTGTAAGTAAGTGGCTCAGTAGCAAAGCATACGTTTCCATACCAGCTGAACAGAGTCAAATATACAATCGAAACACGGTGCTGTGAAATTTAGTAATTTAAGGATACACCATCTGAATAATAAAACTAGTCAGACGTATTTAAAAATATCCCTGAGAAAAAGAGTTTATATCAGTATTTGAGGCCTGTTAAATGTAAATATTTTGGACAAAGGTCATATTATTATTTTTTCATTGGGTATGCAAAGCAATTTCAAGCTCTATGGGACTCAAGTTTTCATTGCTTTTAAATAATGTGCATGATATGAGGGTTACACATTGTAAAAAATAGCTTAGAAGGACAGTATCGAAATATATCCATCTAATCTGACATTATTCTATTTTAAAAACAGTTTGAAGAAAACATATTGGACTCGTGTATGTATTTACTGGATAAAAGTGGTTTGAAATGTAACGTCAGAAAGGATCCAGTGGTCGTGTCCAGAGCAATGTCTGCATTGGTAAGTCTGTTAAAAATGAGTTTCAGTTATAGCTGGAAAAGTGCGCTCGTTATACCTTAGCTTCACTCTGTAAATACACTTTGATTAAACGCTGCATTCTCCACTTTTGATTCATTTGTTAACCCATAATTACAATATGTTGCGACCTGACAGCAGTGGAGGGGCTTTCAATTTATTGCCAGATATATTATTTAAATATATTTAACCATCTCTGAGGCCTATCATTTTCAACAATTGGCGCAGTTTGGGTTGGAAAATCCAATCCTGTTGGAAACAGGGCTGTTGTAGATGTTAAAGTTGAACTTTTTATTTTCGACTGCACTCAACAGAGAATTGTTTTGCCTCATCTTTTTCACGTCATTGACGTTTTTAGATACTTTCATTAAAAAAAAAAAAAAGACATTGAGTAAGAGATTCGAGTCCTCAAAGTTGATAAATGTATTGCACATCGTGAGGGACACAGAGGTGCGCCCAGGGCAATCAATGGATAGGTAAAGGCCTTATTTAGAGTTTGCTAGAGGGGTTACTCCGTCAAAAATGTGACAGATATCCCATCTGCCTATTACAAGCTCTATAGGCTATAATGGAATTGTAATAAGGCACAGAGGATATCTGTCACGTTTGTGACGAAGTAAACCCCTCTGCCAAACTATAAATCAGATGTTAAGGGCCTGATTTAGAGTTTGGCAGTGGGGTTACTCCGCACAAAGGTGACAGATATACCGTCCGTCATCTCACGATCCCAGACTAGCCTATGGAGGCTGTAATACCGCGGATGGGATATCCTCGCGTTTTTGATGAAGTAACCTGTCCATCAAACTCTTAATCAGGCCCTAAGTCATGCATTCATGTATATCTTGAAATATCACTGACATTTGTCTGTCATAAAAAATCACATTTTTGGAACAGAAACAAACTTTGAGCCTCATATTTAAAATAGATGTGAAGTGAAGTACAAGTTACTTACCTTCGGTAATGAAATATCTGCTAGAGACATATTCTAGTTGCAAATTCCTCACCTTAGAATTTTCCCATGGGCGTCAGACTGGATCCAGAGTTTTTTTTTCTTCAAGCAATACCCTTGCAAGACGGTAGGTGGCGTCTGTCGACTCCGTGTGCGTCGTTGGCATCATAGTCACCGTGATGACGTTAGGAGTAGTACACAGACTCCACCTCAGCACACTGACTTCAGTTTCTTTTAATGACTTTCCACGCCAAAGCACAGACCCGCTAAGAAAACTGAGATTGATGCGCCACAGCTGAGGGCCTGAAGGCAGAATCCCCGTCCCTAGAAATCAGTTTACAAGCGGGGAGTATGGGTGGGTGGGTAAGGAATCTGCAACTAGAATATGTCTCTACCAGATATTACGTTACCGAAGGTAAGTAAGTTGTACATCTGATAGAGACTTCTAGTTGCAGGTTCCTTACCTTTGAATAGATACCCAAGCAATGCCATCCTCGGAGGTGGGCTGTGAACCAAGGTTATACTAGAAAGTCCTGCAATGCGGAACGATCAAAGTAGCCGTCCTGATGGACCTGACTGTCCAGGCAGTAATGTTTAACAAACAAGTGCAGGGATTACCACGTAGCTGCCTGGCAGATATCCAGGACAAGAACTCCACATGCTAACGCAGTGGAAGCAGCAGTTGCTGTCGTGGAATGAGCGCGCAAGCCCTCAGGGGTTGCTTCTTGGCCGAAGCGTAGCACATCTTGATGCAAAGAAGTACCCATCGAGTGATGGTATGTTTTTGCATCACCTTCCCTTTCTTCGCACCCACATACCTGAAAAAGCGTTGATCGTCCACCCGGAAATCTTTAGTATGATTTAGATAGAATGCAAATGCTCTTTTTGGGTCCAGACGGTGGAGTTTCTACTTCTCATGAGAAGGATGTGGGGGTGCATTAAAAGTAGGCAAGGTGATGGACTGGCCTACATGAAAAGCCATAACAACCTTGGGAAGAAAGGAAGCTTTAGTGCACAACACCACTTTGTCAGCGAGCACAGACAAGAATGGAGGCTTTGAAGAAAGAGCCTGAAGCTCACTCTGCAAGCAGAAGTGATGACAACAAGAAAGACAGTTTTGAAAGTGAGGAGTCATAAACGGCAAGATTGAGGTCCCACTGGGCCATGATAAATGGAGTGGGAGGAAAAAAATGGGTGAGACCTTTAAGGAATCGATTGACAGACATTTAAAGAGTGAGGGCTGATCAGGTAGCCTAAGAAAGGCAGAAATGGCCGATAAATACCCTTTAAGGGTGCCCAAAGCAGGGCCCTGCTAGGCCAAAGAAAGAATGAACAAAAGAACCTCAGAAAGAGGAGCAGAGAGGGGATTAACAGATAGGTTGGTACACCATGCCACAATTTTATGCCAATGACAGGCGTATACCATTTTGGTGGAGGGACGCCTAGCTGCCAAGATAACATCGAGACTTCGGGTGGAAGATCAAAAGTCATCAACTGCTGCTGCTCAATCTCCACGCATGAAGGCAGAGATTGGACAGATTCGGGTGGAGAACCGTCCCCTCTTGCTGCGACAGAAGATCCACCCGAAGACGCAGTCTGATGGAGGATTGGTGGCCGTGCTCAATAGCTCTGGATACCATACTTTCCGTGCCCAGTCTGGAGCCATCAAGATAACTTGGGCCTGGTCATTCCTGATCTTCTTGAGAACTCTGGGCAGAAATAGTATAGGCGGAAAGGAGGCCTGAGTTCCACTCAAGACTAAAAGCGTCTCCGAGCGAGTGTGTCCTTGGAAACTCCAACACGCAAAACAGCTGACATTGCGCCTTCTCTGGGGAGGCAAACAGATCTAACCAAGGCTCTCCCCACTGCTGAAAGAGACCTTGCGCCACCTCCGGATGGAGATGCCATTCATGATCGTCAGTGCATTGATGGTGGAGTTCATCTGCTCTGGCATTCAGAGAGCCCGACAGATGTTGAACCACTATGGTAATGCCCTGATGCTCCAGCCATGTCCAGAGGCATACTGCCTTCTGACAAAGGGTCCAGGACCCTACCCTGCCCTCTTTGTTGCAGTACCACATGGCTGTAGTGTTGTCCATGAGCATTTGCACTACTTTCCCTTTAAGAGAGGAAATAAATGCTTTCAACACAAGCCTGATCGCCAGGAGCTCCAGAAGATTGATATGGAGCCCTCTGAGAGGCCTCTGATCTCTGCCTCTCCAATGTGGCCGCCCCAACCCAGAAGTGACGCATCTGTCACTATGGATAGATCTGGCTGGGAAAGGGAGAGGGATCTGCCGTGGACCCAATACGGATTCGAAAGCCACCACTGCAGGGCTTTCGCAGTCCAATCCAAGATCTGGACCACGTCGGAGAGATTTTCCTGATGCTGCGCTCACTGGAACTTCAAGTTCCACTGCAGAGCCCGCACATGCCATCTGGCATGTATTACTAGCAGGATGCAGGAGGCCATGAGGCCCAGCAGCCTCAGAGTCAGTCTCACCGAAATCCAAGACAGATGCTGAAAGATCGGAATCACAGCACAAATATCTTGGACTCGCTTTTTGGGAGGATAAGCCCAAAACTGCACTGTGTCCAGAACAGCTCTGATGAAAGGGAGCATCTGAGAGGGAGTCAGGTGTGACTTTGGCATGTTGATAGTGAACCTCAGTATGAGCAGGAGGCTTGCCGATAGTGTGAAGGTGGGAGATGACTTTCTGGGGCGAGTCTGCCTTTAACAGCCAGTTGTCGAGGTAGGGGAAGACTAAAACCAACCACCGCCATCACTTTTGTGAACATCCGAGGAGCGCTGGTAAGGCCAAAGGGGAGCACGGTAAACTGACCTACCACGAATCACAGGTAACGTCTGTGGGCAGGCAGGATGGGAATGTGGAAATAAGTGTCCTGCAAGTCCAACGCTACCATCCAGTCTCCTGGGTCTAAGGCAGACAGGAGCTGAGCCAGGGTAAGCATTTTAAATTTCTCCTTCTTGAGGAAGTAATTGAGGTCCCGAAGGTCTAGGATAGGACTTAAGCCCTTGTCCTTTTTCGGCACCAGAAAGTAGTGGGAATAACCACCATGACCTACTTCTGGCACAGGGACCTTCTCTATGGCTCCCTTGGCCAAGAGAGCCACGACTTTCTGGGGGAGAACTGCTAAATGATCCTTCAGAAGATGGCTGACTGATGGAGGCATGGCTGGTGAGGCGGATTCGAAGGAGAGGGTAATAGCCCTTTCGAACTATCTGCAAAACCCACCTGTCCATAATGATGGATTCCCAGTGGGGCAGGTGATGGCGAATCCTGCAGCCAACTGGATCGGAGTGAGGGGACGGACTAGGAGGGTTTGGAGGCTGCAGCGGGGGCAGGGGTGGACTGGGCAGACCCCTGGTTCCTTGTCCCACTCCCACATGGGATTCCGTGTCCCCGGCCATGCAGAAGCTGAACAGCATGGGTGGCATGGTGGCTGGGTTGAGGACGCAACAGGGAGCCCCTTCCATTGGCACCAAAGGGCTGAAAGGTGGACTGTTGGGGGCGAGGGGCAGTGGAAAGGCCAAGGGACCGAGCCATAGCCCGGGAGTCCTTGAACCTTTCCAAGGCCGAGTCCGCCTTGCCTCCAAAGAGACAGAGCCATCAAAAGGGATGTCCATAAGAGACTGTTGGACATCCCCCGAAAAACCAGAAGTACACAACCAGACATGGCATCTCACGGCCACCGTCGAAGCAACTGATCTGCCCAGAGAGTCGGTTGTCTCCAGTCCACATTGGATCGTGAACTTCGCCGCATCTCTCCCATTGGTGACAGCTTGGGAGACGATAGCACAGGCCTCCTCCGGTATCTGTGCAGAACATGCGCGACCGTTTCCCACAAAGAGTGGGTCTAGCGTCCCAAAAGGCATGCAGTGTTCACAGACCAAAGCACGAGACTGGAGGAAGAAAACATCTTCTTCTCAAATTGCTCCAGCCTTTTTGATTCCCTATCTGGGGGTGTGGAAGGGAATGCGCCTGTGGAAGAGGAAGCCTGGATGACAAGACTCTCAGACGTGGGGTGTTGGGACAGGAATTTAGGGTCGTTCGGGGTGGGCCTATGGCAGCGTGCAATAGTCCTGTTCACAGGAGCCCCTGTGTTGCGTTTGGACCAAGTACCTAAGAGAACATCAGTGAGAGCCTCATTGAATGACAGAAGGGCCTCTGATGTGGAAGCCCCTGGCTGAAGCACCTCCATCAGGAGATCTGACCTGACCTGTACAGTAGGCAGCTCAAGGCCAAGGACCACAGCACCCTACTGACCACCATAGAATACGTCGCTCCCTCCGCCATAGCCATGGCAGGAGGAGACAGCATGCCAGCGTCTGGAGAAGTGTCCAGGCCACTGGCCTCATCCAACTCCTGTGCCCAATCCAAAGTAGGGTCATCCTTGTATTCATAAGGGTCCAGGGACCACTCCAATCCTTCCCCGAATTCGTACCCATAAGGAAAAGGGTCCAAATCTGACCTGGGGTAAGTAGGCCCCATAGAAGACAGAGGCGGAGTGGTTGGGGATGAGGATCAGGTTGACATCTATGGTCTATCAGGAGCGTCGACAATCGAGCTGGGAAAGGTCTCAGTGGTACAACCGTGAGGATCCGTGAATGGATCCGCAGGGGACCTCGGTGGCCAAAGCCGAAGCCACCAGCACGGAACCCGAAGGCCCCCCGACCAAACCCCCTGTCCCCAAGGTGCCGTTTCTGGGTCAGCCTGCCCAAAAATGAGGCGCATTACCTAATAGAACTCCTTTAATTGGACAGGGGTCGCTCAGACTCCGGGAAATTCGGAGAAGCGCAGAGCGGACCCAGAAGCAGGCTCCAAAGACAGAGGCCTTGAGCGTCAATGCTCCTTCCGCGTCGCATCAGCCGAGCGATGGGATGAAGTTGAAGGGTGACGGGACCGCTTTGACTTCTTCTTCTTGCCTGTGACCGAAGACTTGGAGGAAGAAGAATGGTGGTGGCTCCGCGAGCAGTCTCGAGACCTTCCCCGAGAGAGAGATCAGGACCTACATGGAGTCGAGCACCGGGCCGCCATGAGCTTGAGCGACCGCTCCCCTAAGGCTTTCGGGTGCATGGCCCGGCACTCGGAGCACGACTTCAGGTCGTGGTTGCGGTCCAAGCACCTCAAACAGACCTGATGCGAATCCGTCACCGACATCATGCGGTGACAGTCCTTGCACGTCTTGAAACTGGTCTTCGGGACACCTCGAAGCACCAAAAGCTCACAAAAAAACTCAACAAAACAGTCGAACTTGGGCAAAAAGAGACCAGAGTAGCTCTCTCCAGATCAGGTCATGGCGCAGAAAGAAAAGAACTGACGTCACTGCGCTGAGGCAGTGTCTATGTACTACTCCCGACGTCATCACAGTGACTACAATGCCAACGACGCCCGCGGAGTCGACCAACGCCACCTACCGACGCACAAGGGTATTGCTCGAAGAAAAAATCTCGGTATCCAGTCTGATGCCTGGGGGAAAATTCTATGGTAAGGAATCTGCAACAAGAAGTATCTATCAGATGTCCACGTCTAGAAACAAACAGTGGAATATTTGGTGGGCATCACTATTATATCTTTACCTGTCAGATGAGCAAATGAAGATCATGTCATCTGCTACCTTAAAACAATCCCCCATTTTATTTCTGTTGCAGCCAAAATTAAAGAGTAATAGCATTTTTATGGGGCTTCATGTTTTTAACCTTCCACGATTCAGCTTGAATAAATAGAATTTTATCAGCATCCTTAATTGAGAAAACAAGGATAAAAAAAGTGAAAACTTTTAAAGACTTTATCAATTTGGTATTGTAATTTTAATGTACCAATAGTAGACTAACAAGTGCAAGCTTCATTAGCAACGAGTTAAAAAAACTAATGACACTAGGATGTTCTGATTTGAAATATGAATATGCAACGCTCATCAGATTATGAGGACTGGTATGATGCCCAATGATATCCAGATTGCTTACACGTTGGTATATGGAATGCTTAAGGTCATTAAAGATGTGCACCATCGCGCTACAGACCATCGCCAATCATGCTTAATGTAAAAGCATTGTTTAAAGCAGTGTGTCATGTATTTATGTAGCATTCATACAGTAATAAGGTGAAACCCAACAAAAAAAAAATCAAGAATGTTTCAATAAATAAAATGACACCTAAACAACAAAAATCCAGTGAGTAGAACCAGGGATATGAATTTTTAAAGCTTGCATAAAATATAGTGCCAAAAAGTGCGAACCAAAATTATCTGGTCGTGCAAGACTGGGTCAAAGTCAAAAGTTAAGGCAGACCGTGATGGAATGGGGGTCACATGCAGGTACCAGGGCCTAGATTTATGGGGATCTGGTGTAGGACAGTGCAGAAAGTCATGTTGCTGTGCTGCCCTACACCAAAGTGAAAGGGCAGGAATGCACTGTATTTATATATACAGTACTTCCTGACGTTTCCCTCTGTGCTGGCGCCGTTTCAGCAGCCTAGCATCAATGCAGGCACACTGGCACCATGGTGTAAGAGTGCCTATGTTGTTGGCAGGATTGTTTTGTGCATGAAGGGGCACCTTTCTGCACAAAACCAACCCCATGAGGCATTTTCCTCTTCCTCTGCAGAATGCAGCACACTTGGAAAGAGGAAAAAACTAGGAAAAATAAAAATATTTCTCCTTGTTATGCCTTACCTCAGGAGGCATGAGGTTTTTGGTGCATCCCCATGTTTACAGACTCTTGTAAATCTGGGGAGGTTTCTTGGGAAACCCCATGCAACGTCCATGGAACGCCTTCCTGGTGCAGAGTAAGGCGACGCAGAGACTTGTCTTACTCCATACATATGAGGCCATTGAAAGCCATAGGTTGAGAGGTTTGCGCCACCGCTGCATCACAAGAAGTGATGTAACAGCAGTGCAATCCTCTCATAAATATGCCCCAGGTTTTTTACAGTGTAAAGTTTACCTACAGGCTTAGAAACTTTTATGGAGAAAAGTCATCAGAGGGACAAGCTGAAAGCTGGAACCGAAATGGTACTCGACAAGGCCAGGATGCTGAAGAGCAGGGTCATGGTGAAGTCGTCAACGAAAGATCCAAGCAGATGAAATTTAAATAAAGTGTGCGCCCAGGAAGGCCTCAGCACAGACGGGTTGCTACCCGGCCCTGGCTATTCTTTAAATGAACCCATATATCTTGAACCCACAAAGTCATTATTGTTGACTCAAAATATTTAGATGCTCAGCCATTTCTCACTGACTGCTGTCTAGGATTCAGTTAAAGGGATTTTCCAAAATCTGATAAACTGAATAAAAAGTTAACATTCACAGATGAAAGAGGCCCAGATACTGGACCTTGAATTGAAAGGGATATTTTATTTGCAAAGTGATGCTCTCCAGATTTGGAAAACATATAGTGAAATAAGCTCATTACGCGAATCATAGTGTCATTTATCGGTGCCAAAAAGACTGTAATAACAAGTGGGAGAGGGAGTAAATAGCAAGGTCTAAGACTATCACATGAAAATTACCAAACTAAAAGTGCCCCCATTAGTGAATTAGTTGGCTAAAAAAGTAGCCCATGTTTGTCAGTTGGGCTGCTTTGAACCTATAAATACATGATGTATAAGTGTTGTGCAAGATATCAAAGACTGCATGGACTAGAGCTTTCTGGAGGCAATGTTTTTGTAATATTGTGGAAAGCAAGAGTAAAAACCGACCCAGCAGCACATAAGACGGACGCATAACAGTCAAAAAACACATCCCTCGCAATCATCTGTCAGACCATTCCATAAGCCCTATTCACCACTCCAACCCGAATAAAGCTGACATTTGAAGGAAGAAACAATTAGGGGTTGGAATGAGTAAAACATTTTTTGCAGAAGAACATTCAAACAAAAATGTATACATTCATGATTGAGAACTAGAGCACATGATTTCCATTATTTTATGTATTCGTTCATTCATTCCCCCATTCACTTTTGTTCTTTAAGCCATCAAATTATACCATACACTAAGGAAGCCTATTGTTATAGTTTGCATTACTTGGTAGCCTTTAATAGAAATCTAAACCAAAATAATACAGTTTGACCTCTCCCAGTGACCTCCATGAAGGAGCTCTTTTTGGTTCTAGTGGAACCACAGTTGCTATGCAATTCCTGGCATAGCTTTAAGACTCAAACACCTGGAATAGAAAATGCAGGTGGCCGAGCTGCTGGAAAAGATAAATTCCTTGGTTGGAGAAGGAGCAGAGGAGAAGAATGATAAAGAATGAATACCACACAAATCTAGGTCATTATGACTCAACTTCTTTGGAGACTGAAGGTTAGTGAATCTGGCACACTGGAAAGTTAAGGTCATTGAGGTCCATTTGAGTGAGTCATGCTGAAGTGTCTCTTTCTATAAACTAGGTGAACATACTACAGCTCTGGGCAAAACGGGTGGTGTGTGAGTAAAGGGATACCAGAAGTGTCAGTGTGAAGAACTCTACCTTGGGTGCTAGGAAAGCAGGGATGATTGTGGATCGCTCTCCTCCCACCTTGTCATAGCCCTACAAGGAACATAACATGTTATCATTTAACCAGGTGCATGCATTTATAGCTTGGCTGTCCCAGCACTGCAACACAATTCCTTAAATTCAGCTTCCTCTGAAAAGATTTAAAGACTCTGAAAACCTCAAGTCTGCACACCTATAACTTGCATTTGAAAGAAGAGGAGCAAGGAAATGGTCCAAAAGAAAGACTTCTCAATGAGATAGTACAGTGGGGGCCTTGAGGCTATAGATGGCTTGATTAGATGCTCTCCATAAGATCAGATGAAATTGAAAATAGACTTGTTAGCAAAGAGGTCAAAATAGTGTCTGAGATTAGGCATCTGTGGCCCAAACCAAGATAGCCATCTAGGAAGGAAAACCTGATCATCACTGACCCAATGTCATTAGTACATGGAGATTATGATAAGAATGTGAAGTAGGCTCTGTTATCCTGTTGGAAAGTAAAGTAGGCAGCATGGAAAAGAAGGAGATAATCAGTAGAAATTTGCCCTTGCTTTGAGATCTTTCCTGATCCTTGCAGAAATAGTTTTAACCAAATATGAGAGAGCTGGTGTTTCTTGCTAATCCTCTCATTGGCTACTTGGTTTGCAAGTGAAAGTTGTCCAAGCCTATTTAATTGACCAGCTAGATGATGCTGAACATGGAGGTGCGGTGATGATGAGTCTAAGTACAGCACAACACAGCCCGAGTTGTGAGTTTTTGCACGTTTTGTAAATGTTTGAAAATAAATAACACTTTAATATTCTCTGAAAATATATTAATAAATTTACATTAGAATATGGGGACTAATGGTTGAAACCATAGAAAACACAATACATAATTAAATACTGCAATGTCACACAATAAAGTAATAACACCACATCAACTGCCTATAAACATCATATACCTTTTGAGATCATTAAATAATCGCATACACTGAAACACTCTTAAAGTGAGAAAACACAATGCAAATACAGTTATTTTAAAAGTGAAATGGTTCAAGTAATTTTCACAAACATATACCATTCATAGCGCCTACCTGATCACCAACATACCCCGGTAAAATTGAAGATCCCAGGAAAACTTCACAAGCCTTTTCTGGTGGTGGCTATACTACTCACTGCGAACAATGACAACAAATGAAGAGAAAGGCTGTTGCAATCAAATGACTCTGTAAGAGAACCTACTAGTAAAAAATAAACTATCTCAGTGTCCGAGTAATGGAGTAGCATGATCCAGGATGATAAACCAATTTTCTGGTTGTGGGTGACATCATGTTGGCCCCTTAAAATGAAGATAATATGCAAACTAAGGGCCCTTCAGACTCTGTTTTAGCACTTCCTCACACAGGGGACCAACCTTGATGACGAAAGGGGCAGATCACAGTATGGTAAACAGCTGTGATGTGCAATGCAAAAGGCTCAAAGAGCTCAACTGGTCTATTCTTCTTACTCTGAATAGCATGTTGGCCGACATGGTGCTCCAACTGTTACTCAGACAAGGCTTAAACGAAAAAAGTTGGTACCTGGAGAGATTCTACTCGACCAGTGAAGTCACCATTCAGCTCACATCCTTTTGTAGCAGTAGCTCCATGAGGCAGCCCAGCTCTAACCTCTGGTGAAGGATAAAAAAAAAAGGCTTCTAGGTGCTGCACCTGCTTCTTTGGGCTCCCTGAGGCCACTTGAGCACTTCTACATCACAAAGTATATATCAATAGTGGAGTAAGCCAGAAGTGCTTCTATGTCCAAATCCTGGCATTTGGAAGCTCACAAAGTATATATCAATAGTGGAGTAAGCCAGTAGTGTGTCTATGTCCCACTCCTGGCATTTGGAAACTCACAAGGTATATAGCAATAGTGGAGTAAGCCTGTAGTGCTTCTATGTCCCAATCCCGGCATTTGGAAACTCATAAAGTATATAGCAATAGTGGAGTACACCAGTAGTGCTTCTATGCCCAAATCCTGGCATTTGGAAACCAACTCAACATCCAAATAGAGTTAGTGCATCCATAAAGATTGAAAATACTATCCCCGAAGTTGGAATTTCCCTTCTCACAGGCATTTTACAAAACAGCACAATTTGCCCTCTTCCCAAAATACATTGTGGTGAGCACTGCATATGTGCAGCTGGATATATACATAATCAGAGGCCTACAGTAATGGAAAGAAATGTGTATTTCCCCGGACAGGCCCTGAGAAGAAACAACAGAGAAGCAGAAGAAGTGGGCAAGAGAGTTGTTCTTGTTGTCTTTCATGGGAGCATCTATCCCATATCTTCCAGCTTCCAACCGCTATGTATATAAGTAGAAATATATTCACGGTCCACTACAGCAAATCCTAAAGTAAAATAGGCCATTGTTGAACCTGGAACACACATTGAGATGTTCACTATCATTAATGCAAAACCAAAGCACATATTGTTTGCAACCACTTTTTGAGAACTCACAGGGCCCTCTCTGGCCATGTAAAGAAGGTACCAGTGGTGCAGAATACCTCTGTCTGGATTCTGCTGACAGGAAGATAGTAACCTACAGGCAACCCTAATTTCTAACTCAGTGCTATATCACATTAGTGAAGACAATTGTGCATTTTTCTTTAGTGTGATGTCACAACCATAAAGAAATTTTACACGCTAGACGGTAAGCCTGGAAAGAATATAAGCAATACGTTTATTCTCCTAAATTAAGTATTTGTGCATTCAGTCATGTCATTTTCACTTAACGGTAATAGCATTCATCTATCTCTTCTAGGTTAATTCAAATGATGATGCAGGCGTTCTTACTGGAAACTGGTCAGGAAAATATCCTGGGGGTGTCTCCCCTCTGAGCTGGACAGGAAGCGCAGCCATTTTGCAGCAATACTATAAAAACAGAAAGCCTGTTTTATATGGCCAGTGCTGGGTTTTCTCTGGTGTCCTTACAACTGGTGAGTATTTTTCTCCACAGTGTTTGCATAAAAATTCGGATGAAGTAAGAAATCATATTGACATAACCAACCTGAAAATAGATAATATGTGTTTGTGTGTCTGTGATGTGTGCTGTTGTGCCACCATTCTAAATAAAGATTGTTGCAGGTCCTGTACACAACAAGACGTACATGTTGCATTCAACAAATTTTTATAAAATTTAAGTTGTGTGTTAATTTCTAATGGGACCTTTTCAGTGGTAAGATGTGGTGAAGAATTAAATGGCACCCAGCTGTGTTATTCCTTCATTTTTCAGTGATGCGGTGTTTAGGGATACCGGCTCGAAGTGTAACAAATTTTGCTTCAGCGCATGACACTGAAGAAAATCTTAAAGTTGACATTTATCTAAATGAAAAAGGACAAAAAATAGACGATTGGACGTCGGACTCTGTTTGGTAAGTGGATTTTCATTAACATATTTCAAGGTAGACCATTGCCCAGAAGGTAAGCAGACTACTTAAATAAGCTGGACCAAACCACGTTTTTGTTGACTGCATGGCCCAAATACAAACCTTTGGAAAAGAGATCTTCAACATTTTCTGTAATAAGAATTACTTATGTTCAAAGAAAATCATCACTAACATTATTAGTGTTGTAATAGTGAGCACACTACACAAGATTACATTAGGGGCCACCATATACAGCATCATCAGGTATGCCAACAGTAACGAAAAAAGTGTTTGTCAATGTGGAATGCTTCTACATAGATGATATATGACCATATCTGCAATGTCCCTTGAGCCTAGGTAATAATAACAGTAATAACTCTCCTTTATGACACGATGTGTCCCTTAATCAGTGTTAAATACATTTTGGAAATGTAGCCGTTTTTCTCCAAAGATCATTTGAAGAGTTCTGAAAATACACCCACTCGTGAGCTAATCCTGAGAGAAGCCTGATCTACAACCATCCTGCAATTTATTTTTAACAATGTAACTCCTTTCACTTTTTCCAACGTTACCAGCTTATTGTTAGCACTCACCATCACTGGCTTTCTCCCTCCTTGAATATTCTAATTTCTATTGCGCATTTCAGCGGTGCAGAAAACATTGTTACTTTACGTTCCGAACTCATGCCAAATCATCCACAGAATGTAACAAAGTAACATGACCTCTTTCCAACTTAGGTTTCAGAAAGAGCCTACAATGGGTGGATCATTCTGGGCGTTTGTACTGTGAGGCCTTCAATACCAACAAATGTGTTGGGCGGAGCTTCCCCTGTATCTGCATGCGCATCATTTCTGTTTATTAGGTGAATTGGGCACCTGCAAACGTGAACAATTGTATCTCCTCCATTTAACCCTTCCTTCACCCACTGTGTCAAACCTTTACAAGCTAATGTAGTCAGCACCCAAGTCCCAGCATTCTTCTTCAGTCCTTCTTGATTAAAAAACAGAAACAGAAACTTCTTATTCTTCCAAAGCAGCATCTCTGATGGCTTAAGACTGCACCCCACCTCCCACAAAATAAAATAATTTTTTTGATCCCAGTAGATGATGCTAGACAAACACTTCCCACCATTTTTGTGAATATTCTTATATTGATTTTTATCAAGTAAAATGTGCAACGGGTAATGTAAAGAAAATGTTCCATGGTTTGTAAAATCTTCCCATTACTTGAGCGCATCACAAATGGGGCAGTTGCTCTTGAAAATGATGTTCAACTATCTTGCTTGCCAAATTGACAGTAGGTAGCAATCGTTTCCGATATTTGTGTCATATCAGAGAGTGAAAGGTGGCCAAAATATTTTTCCTAACCAGTGCAACCTATCCCAGGCTAGTCTGGATTGTTGTGTAGGTTTATGTTATGTAATGTATGCTATGTTATATTCCGAGATGTAGAGCACACTATCAGGAGGGTATCCTCCTATTGCGACTACTCAAAAAGCCGTCATCGGCTTCTTGCTAATTCGAGAAGTGAGGAGAAAGCTGTTACGTGTAGCGGCACATCATTCCATACTTTAGGAGCGATGTTGGAGAAGGCTTGTCTGCCAGATCTAGTTTTCTGTATGCATGGGTTTTGTGCAAGTAGGAGTAAAGGTGAGCAGAGGTGTCTAGAAGGTGTGTGAAAGCAGATGCGATTGTTGAGGTATGCTGTGCCATTGTGATGAAGTGTTTTGAAAGTGTGGGTAAAGAGTTTGAACTGTACTCATCTCTGAATGGGGAGCCATTGGAGCTACTTCAGGTATGGTGTGATGTGAGTGTGGCTTAGGAGGTTGAGAGTGATTCTGGCCACGGAGTTCTGAATGGTCTGTAGCCTTCTGTTGAGTTATTTGTTGTTCCCAGCATAGAGGGTGTTCCCATAGTCAAGCTTGCATGTGACCAGGTCGGATATGTTAGAAATGGGGTCTGTAGTTGACAGTGGTTTAAACCCTGTCCAAGTAGGGACACTCATTCTGTTCAGGTTAAGGGAGCCACACAACTATGTTAACCCCTGCTCACCCCCTTGGTAGCTTGGCACAAGCAGTCAGGCTTATCTCAAAGGCAATGTGTAAAGGATTTGTACAGACACACAGTAACACAGTGAAAACACCACTAAAGTACTCCACAAGAGTTTAGAAAAAGAGCCGATATTTATCTGAGTAAAACAAGACTAATACGACAAAATTCCAAAGTACACAACCAACGATACAAATATTTAACGATTAAATCTCAATAAAGTGCTTAGAAACACAATAGTTCCAACTGGGGTCATCAAAACATCATTGACGGAGTCGTTCCCAATAGTCTGACACCACTAGCGAAGGAGTGCAGGCTGGTAATGGAGTCACATGTACCCCCATGCACAGTACCTTTGAAAACGATTAAATAAAGACGTTGCACGGGGAGGTGAGGTGTCACTGGAGCCATTGTGGCATCAGTTCCTTACTGCTACTGGGGAGTAGAGATATCGGTTCCTTACTGCTAGGCAGGGGAGGTGGTGTGTCAGTTCTTTACGGTGGCGGTGATGTGACGTCGGTGGTGAGGCATCAGTTCCTTACGATCTGGCAGGGCCAATGAATCCAGCCGGTCAAGATGTGAGGTGTCGACTTCGCGGTGTTGTGATCACACCACGAGGCGACAGGCGCAGCCGTAAAGTTGGAGTCAGGTGTCATGGACATCAGGGACATGGCACTCAGGTCTCACGCTGTGGAGGGAGTTTGGTGATGCTGCAGCGGCATCGGTCCTGCAGCGTCGTTCACAGTCTTTGCACTCAGCGGGTACCATGGCTCCGGTGAAGGGCGCGTTGCGGATTCTGTCAGTGATGCTGGTTCCAAAGTCGTTCTGGAGCCAGTGTGCTTGTTTCTTCTTGGTTACACTAGAACTCTCTCCCAAGGGCCAAGGAACTGGATTTGGCACTACTTGGCGAGTCAGGACTCTCAGCAAGAGAGCCCAGGTGCTGGCAGATGAAGACTTTGATGTCCCTGAGACTTCTAACAGGTGGCAAACTCAGTCCAAACCCTTCAAATGAAGGTGTCAGCTTCTCCCTCCACTCTAGCCCAGGAAGACCCATCTGGATATGCACAACACACCTCAGCTCCCTTTCTGTGACTGTCTAGAGTGAATTTAAAAACAGCCCAACTGTCATCCTGACATGTATTCCAGCAGACAGGCAGAGACACATAATGGTTAAGAAAGCAAATGTCCACTTTATAAAAGTGGCATTTTCAAACTTACAATCCAAAAAACAACTTCACTATGTGAGAGAACAGGGCTGATTGCAGAGGCCCCCTACATTTTTGCCCCTATTTTCCACTTTTTGCTGGTGTTTTCCTGACTCTGATGGTGCCCTGGGTACTGCTAACCAGTCCCAGGGCCTGTGCTCTGTGTAAAATCAGTATGCAAATTAGGCTAATTATAATTGGCTAATTCAACCTACCTATAAGTCCCTAATATATGGTAGGGCATGTAGGTTTAGGGACCACAGCATAGGTAGTGCAACCATAGGTGCCCTGCTGAGGTGCCCAGTGTCATTTTAAAGGCAGGCCTGCCTTGTTGGCTGCTTTTAAATTAAAGTTATGTGCAAATTCGACTTTGGAATTAAAAGTAGTTCCAAAGTCTCAAACTACCTTACTTGTACATATAAGTCACCCCTAAGGTGTGCCCTATGTGCCACTAGGGCTGGGTGCCATGTAACTCTAAGCAGGGACATTATAAAAATAGTTTTACAAGCCCTGGTGAGGTAAAAACAGCCAAATTCGTTTTTCCCTCTTTGTAGTGAATAGCCACCAGGTGAATTCTGGGAGTTGTAGTCTACACCCCCAAGGATCATCTCAAAGCTTCTGGACCCTTGGGGTGAGCTGTGGACCCCAAAAGAACTTTAAAGGAACATCTGGGAGAAGATCCAGAAGTTTGGAGAAGTTTGGAGAACTTTTGGAAAAAAGCTCTATAGAGGGACAACCCGCCGCGGCAACTCTAGCCGGCTTGCCTCAACGGCGACCCGGCCTGATTTGCAGGTTCGTCCTGGTGAAGAAAATCTCCAAAAAAGAGACTAAGTCCAAACGTAGAAAATTGACCAGGACCTCCCAGCCAGCGTATCCGAGGAGGGCTCCAAGGACGTCGGATCAAGATCCAGGTTTACCCCGGTCGAAGGATTTTCACCTCGAAAAAACGACTAAGTCCGAAGGTAAAAATCTCCACCGAGGGCTCCCGCAATGCGTATCCGGAGAAGAGTTCCAGGAGGTCGGATTGGACTGGCAGGTTCGTCCCGCTGAAGAAAATCTTCAGAAAAACGACTAAGTGTGAAGGTAAACATTTGGCTGAGGCCTCCCATGGGCTGTAGCCAAGCCGGACTGGCCTTAAACTTTGACTTTGCCCCGGTCGAGGTGCGACCAGATGACCAGATTGGCACTTTTTGTTTCTAGGCGCTAGAAAACAATAATTCTTTAAAAGTTCATATCTCCGGTTCCCCTTATCCGATTTTATTCATTTTTTGTGTCATTTTAAAGATAAAAATACAATCTATTTTTATAAATTGGTTTTGGATTTTTAAACTGTTTCCTGTGTTTTATTTAATTACTGTTTTGTGATATTTGAATGCTTTACACTCTGTCTCCTAAGTTAAGCCTTGTCGCTCGTTGCCAAGCTACCAAGGGTTGAGCTGGGTTTAATTTACTGAGACCTAACTGGACCTAAGTAGAGGTTAGTGGCCTATTGCTAAGTGTAGGTACCTACCTGCCCTTACCAATAACACATTTTCCAACACACTAAAAGAAGTGTTTTTTTTTCAAATTGTGAGGTCAGAAACCCCAAACTCCAAATTTCTATCTGCTCCCAATGGGAAGCTGCACTCAAAAGATATTTCAAGGCAATCCCCATGTTAACCTATTGGAGAGATATGCCTTGCAATAGTGAAAACCTAATGTAGCAGTATTTTACTTACACACTACTACATGTCCTACCTTTTAAATACACTGCGCCCTGCCCATGGGGCTGCATTGGCCCTACCTTAAGGGTGACCCACGTGTAGTAGAAGTAAAGGTTTGGGTTTGGCAAGTGGGTGCACTTGCCAGGTCGAACTGGCAGTTAAAACTGCACACACAGACACTGCAGTGACAGGTCTGAGACATATTTATAGGGCTACTCTTGTGGGTGGCACATTCAGTACTGCAGGCCCACCAGTAGCATTTGATTTACACGCCTTGGGCACACATGGTGCTCTATGCTAGGGACTTACTAGCACATCAAATATGCCGGTCATGGATAAACCAATCACCATATAATTTAGACAGAGAGCACTTGCACTTTAGTACTGGTCTGCAGTGTTAAAATGCCCAGAGTTTCTGTTGGTGCTGGCATCGATGCACTCCAGCTGAGCAGCGTGTTTGGTGGTGCGATCATTTGGTGGTATCGTCTTAGGACGGATTTGAATGCGCTCCTGTCTGCTTTGGCGTGGCTCATTCTCCATTTGCGCTCCTGTTGTTAGCAGTGGTGTTTCATCAGTCTGAGTTCCTCCATGTACCAAATGGGGTCTGGATCTTGTTATATTGCTGTGTATGAGCGATGCCATGAAGTAGAAGCAGGAGGTGATCCAATTGTTGAAATTCTTGATGGCTTTGGGGAGGCTGTTCCTGTGTTCGGGTCTGTAGGTGCTGAGAGTTCCAGTCCTTGTCAGTGATGCTTTTACAGCTTTGGCAGGGTGATCTGGTGGTGGTGCATGTGCATTGGACCGGGACAGGGATGCTGAATTTGATAGGGGTGTGATCTTTCCAGGGGACTGATGTGGGCTCGTTGACTCAGTTGTTGTCAAAGTTGGTGGAAAGAGGGTCTAGAAGGTGTCTGGTGACATACATAGGTCCCTTTACTAGTTGGGTGAGGCCCGTGATCCCACGATCTTTGATGAGTGCTCATGACTTAGAGTAAGCATGGTCTTCCAGGTGAGTGTTCAAGTCTTCGAGTAGGATGTAATTGCTAGCATCAAGGGTGAGTGGTATGACAGAGTCCATGATGGTGTCTGTGGAGTTGTTATGCAGTCCTGGTGGTTAGTAGATGATAATGCCACTTAGGGTGAAGTTGGCTGTGACATGAAGCTTGAACAACAGGTCTTTCAAGTTAGATGATAATGTGTCCATGGGTGTCGTGCAACTGATGGTGTTCTTCAGGGCTGGACTGGGAACCCGAAGCAGGCCTGGTGAATTTTGTCAGTCCAGCCCCTGTTGCGTCCATAGCAAGTGAGCCTGACACTACAATGAGCTTGGGAGGTTCTCTCCCCCAAAGAAAATGTGGGCAAAAATGGTGTATTCTACAACACACTTTTCATTATATATTCAATTGATTAGTTTTAAAGCATAGTAAATGATGACATTATAGGATACAGCTCTTGGATATGGCACTAGCCTAAGGAAATCTTTTTTGGGGCACTTCAATGATTCCGGCTCTATCACCCTCTAACAGTGCGTTTCATCTCTCCATAGCCCCACTCTCACATGCATTTCATTTGTTTATTGGTGCCTGCCTCACCAGCATAGGGTGTTAGAGCACTTTACATCACATACAGAGACAATGGATCATACATTCTTAAATCAGTGAATAGAAAATGTTACATAACACAAAGGGCACTACAAGGTGTTGGATTCACGTCATCCATACTGGAAGGCATTTTTTTAAGAGTGCTTGATCTGGGGGAGCATAAACTCGGGATTCAGAATGTACCACAGTGGTCAGGGTTGACTTTATTAATAACAATCTATTTCTACCCAAACAAATCTATTTATCAAAATTAGGATAATCAAAGACTGGGAAAAAAACAGAACTTTGTAACCTGTACCATGCATTTTGTATGCGGCTCTTTAATTGCAGTCAATGTGCTAGACTATGATTGTAAATTATGAAGAAGATCTCTGTGACAAAAGCAGTATCCCATTGAGAACTGCACATAAAATAATGTTCTGTGATCTGTATAGCACATGTTCTATGGAGCGGGCATATTAACCCTCGGCACTACTTTAGATGAGTGAAAACTGCCACTAGACAAAACTCCAATCTTTCTCTAGCAGGTACATTAATCACCATAGTTATAGAGGCAATTTTATTGTTGCCTGAAAATGTTTGATATACAAGGAACTTTGCAAAGCTTTTAAAACTGCTGCACTGCTACAAAACCCATCCCCAGTAACAAAGGTGCCCCCCCCCCACTATTCCAGCCTCCCAGGGAAACGCTCAATGACCAGTTTGGTCAGTCTGTCCTTGGTGTTCTTGTGGATGATGGCAGTTCCACCTCCAGATTGTGAAGTCTGTCTTGCTGGGCAATCTTGTAGCCGGTGGTGGGGGATGTGGTGATGTCAGGGTTCAGCCAGGTTTCTGTAAGGAAAAGTGTGTCCGGGGTATAGTCGTGCAGCAAGTCCTAGATTTCTGTGGTTTATTTGGAGAGTGAGCAGGTGCAAGTGTATGCAATTGTGGAGTCTTGTGGGCGTGGTTGAAGTGCAGGGTAAATTTAGGTACATTTCTCATCAAACGTTTTGACTGAATGTTTTGCATTAGGTAATAATTAGTATTATGACGGTAGTGCTCAATAGTATTGTTAGTTCTTTCATCAATGTCTTTTACATACTGCAGAGCAGCAGAGAGGTGGAACCTTGATTGGTTGATCGCAGCCACACAGGGATAGATAGGGAAGCATAGGATGCCGGTAGGGACTCACAAAAATCCAATTAGAGGAATGCTAGTTGCTCACAGTTGCTACCAGAGTCTTGAGAATGATTTACACATGGTACTGCCACCCTTTCCACTCACCACTACATCCATGAGAACCAGGGTGATGGACCAACCAAAAGACGACACATAAGAACAGAGACTCAGGGTTGTTTTGAAAGTATGCATTGTCTGAGACTATTAGAACAACCCTCCAGTTAGATACTCTGTAATCAAACATTGTGAGACAGTGTCAATAGGCCCCGAAAATGGCATATGGTGTGCTGTAAAAAACATAAGACAAAAGAAAACAATTCATAGCATAAGTCAATGTAGGAAATAGTCAACAATTGAGTGAAATACACATTTTGCTTGTTTGGACTTACATGCCTTTTATATTTACTAATTTGCATTTGAATAAGAATATTTGTTTAGTGGAAATAATAACCCTGCAAGAGCTGTTTCTCCTTTGCGCAATTTGAAAGCATAGCAGCAATATTATGAAATTGTAAGCACATTTCCAAGGCGCTTTTGAAATTAGCTTCTATTTTAACTGAAGCAGAACATAATGACCATTATGAATAGTGCTTGATTTTTTTTAACTGTGTTAGAAATTGGGTATTAAGTTGGGAGGCCTATGTCTAGCAACTTAACAAAACACAACCTGGTTAGGTCACCACACTTTAATGAGAAACTGTGGCTAACCACTGGTAGCTCTGCCATGATCAGCGGGCAATTCTAGATACACAGAAGGACCAATCAGGGCAATGTTTGCAGGTGACTTAGACATAGGATCTGATTTAGATTTTGGTGGACGGGTTACTCTGTCACCGTTGTGATGGAGTAACCCGTCTGCTGAAATCAAAATCAAGCCCATAAACACAATTTGAGGGCAAATGCTTTGGAGCAATGGTCAGCCTTGTCACATCAGTGAAAGATTTTACCTGAGAAAATCGTATTTTTCTGGTTCCCAAAATCCATAATAAGGAGGATGAGGGGCCCTCACACTTAGATACAATGTAATTGATTTCCCACTTCAGCCAAACTGATCGGGACAAAGTTGGAGTTCTTAGCCACTGAGGTTGCTTCAATGGAAGTCTTAAACCCTAAGTGTGAACTTAGTCACTTCTTGGGTCTTTTTTATTTCCAATGGTGCAAATCAGGGCCTTGAGCCAACAAAGACTTTAGGGGATCAGGGACTTCTATTCACAGGTCCTGTAGTAACCTCATACAAGAGTGAATAAACTGAAGGTGCAACAAACTAGATAAGTTATGCCTGTCTTGATGAGATTTGGTGCTTTGTAGCTGTCCTCCAGCCTGAAAATCACTAAGGGCATATTTAGACTTTGGCAGATGCAACAGATGTAGGACATCCACATACAAGTCCTATCCACCATACTTAGAATGGATATGTAGTCTAAACATGCCAGAGAGTGCATCTTTCACTTTATAACTGATGGTCTGCATCTGCTAAACATTTAATAAGAACCTACGTCTCAATATTTCTTTGTTGGTGTGAATGTCATTCCAGTCTCTCATACAATCCCTTTGTCACCAGGGCATACTTCCAGGCACCATGTCCCTCCCCTATCCTGGCTCACAAAGCCTTCATCACCTCATAACTGAAAAACGAAATCTTCTCCTTTTGCCTTGTGTGTCCTTGTAGCAGTGACCAAGAAGCCAGCAAGATGGCCATTGAAGGGCAGTAACAGTCCCTAGGTGCAAGAGGAGTTCAGGAGTCCTTCAGGCTTCTTTTCCCAGCATTTCCGGCTGAGTTTCTCCAGTTTTACAGATGTACTTCCAGGCTAAGAATGTTCTGGGGAGTTGGTTGTTATGCGCTCTTTTTATCCTGTCTACTAGTTAGTACCTTAAGACTTCCCAAACCCAATCCTACCATAATGCCTGCCAAAATCCAATCCCTTTTTAAAGAACGTACCTGACCACCTTGGTGCAAACCTTTTTCAAAGCCTCCCATCAAAATGGCATTCTCCTCTTTTGGAAGCCTGAATCCCCTTCACATACAGCCGTATGGAAATGAGGAACTTTTCCATATTCTTGATTAGGGAACAGATTTTCCTCCAGCTTTAGGCAGGCTGTTCTGTTATCATTCTAGCATATCACATGACTAGAGAAACAGAGGAGGAACTGGCGTGTGTGGTGAACAGTCTTCCGCATCACTCACCGATCTTCATCCATGCTGTGCTAATTGCAATGGTGGTTGCAGCCGAAAGCCCATTGTGACTATTACTCATATGCTTTTAACTAGGCCATCTTGGAGTTTAGTAATCCAAGCACTCATTCTGAGCATGTGTAAGCACCAGCGACTTTGCCATATAAGCACAAGAACAGTCCGTACGCCCAAAAGGAGGTTTGAGGCTGGTGGCTGGTTCCTCGCACTTTTAAGCATGTTGTTCTTCCTGCGGTGTGGATTGTCACAAGGATGCTGCAAGGAAGAAGGGGACCACAAGGATGATAATGCTCAGGGGCACTCTGTAGGAGGCTGGGGACTTGGCCTTGCAGTTTTAAGCAAATTGATCTTCCCACTGCACAGGACTCCACAAGGACACTGTGGGAAAGGGAGGACCACACGGACAATAGTGCTCAGGTGCACTCCACTGGAGGCTGGGGGCTGGTGCCTGGTGCTTAAATGCACATTGTTCTTCCCGCAGTGTGGGAAGCACCTGCTTCGTGGGCGGGCCGGTCTGCGCCCATTAGTGGCTGGTCGGGCCCCTCTTCCTTCATTTGGCTGCCCTTACTTGCCTCGTTCTGTGTAAGCATAAAGCTACGAGTTGTGTTTCCAACACTAACATAGGCACAACTATCAAAACCTTTCTAGATCACGCTGTTGGAGTTATCAACAAAGAAACTGATCTTAAGGAGTGGTGCTTATTCCTTGAATTTTCTTCTGGAGCCCCCCTCGACTGAACCTGCTCTTCCAGCACCCTACAATATCCCTCCCCCTGCCTCTGTGATCAGTGCCTCTGGTCAGCATGTTACCCCATTGGGTCCCTTCTCCCTCACTGAGCCTTCGAGCAAACATTAAAAGAATGGAAAGCATGATCTTTTTCCTCCTACAACTAAAGTCAACAATTGTTTTGACAGTAACAAGGGCCACCGTACTTCTGATATTGAGGTGCCACTCGGCATGCATGATTTCTTTATCAATGTTTCGGATTTATTGAAGGAGCTCCTTAATCCTTTAGTTGACAAATTGGAATTTATTAACCACAGATTTAGCGTTCTTGAGCTTAACAAAAGGAATATTTGCAGCCTTGCTACCACTTCTCTTCCCATTTCTGACTATGCTAGCCACAGCCACCTCAGGGCCAATTCAACTTGTACTCCCCATGGCTGTCCCTGATTCCAATGAATTTCTGTTGCAATCAGGGCAACTTATTCCTCCCCTGGGTGTTTGTTGTGGCTGTAATTGCCCTTGAAGCGGTCCCATTGAGCTGTCTGGTAAGCACAATCCATACTAGGACACCTAAAGATGGTGGCGTTATTAATGCATCACTCCAACATTCTGGGGCTCTGAGCCTGCCTCCCTCATCCGGTCCGTATGTTCTGATTTTAGCGAACGTCCCAGTTCTGTTTGAAAATACTGCTGAGGACTTTGAACATCTAAAAAACAGGGTTTTATATTGGTTAACGAAGCACAAGGGCTATGCATCACACACTCTTAATTAATCAGATTATTTCTGTTTGAAGAGTTCCCTGTGTTGGCATGACTCCAAACACCTTTGAAGGGGTTGTGTTGTAATGAATTACAAGAACACAGCACCTTCATGCACATAATCTGTTGTTTAACAAAAAATTGTTGGAAAGGGAATTATTGGTAAGGGCAGGTAACTACCTACACTTAGCAATAGGCCACTAACCCCCACTAGGTTCAGTTAGGTCTCAATAAATGAACCCCAGCTCAACCCTTAGTAGCTTGGCAACGAGCCACAAGGCTTAACTTAGGAGACAAAGTGTAAAGCATTCAAGTATCACAAAACAGTAATTAAATAAAACACAGTAAACCGTTTAGAAATCCAAAACTAATTTAGTCATATTTCTAGCTTTAAAATGACATCAAAATGAATAGAATCGGATAAAGGGAACCGGAGAAATGAATTTTTAAAGAATTAGTGTTTTTTTAGCGCTTAGAAACAAATATCTGGTCACACTTCGACCGGGGCAAAGTAAAAGTTTAAGGCAGACCGCGATGGAGCCCTGCTCGGCTACAGCAAGCAGGAGGCTCCAGTCAAAAGTTCACCTTCTGACTTAGTTGTTTTCTTGAATATTTTATTCAGCGGGACGAAGTTGCCAGTCCGATCCGACCTCCCTGGAGCCCTTCTTCAGATCTGCATCACAGGAGCCCTCAGTGAAGATTTCTACATTCGGACTTAGATGATTTTTCGAGATGAAAATCCTTCGACCGGGCCGAATCTGAATCTTGATTCAACGTCCCTGGAGCCCTCTTCGGATACACTGCTCGGGAGGTCCCAGTCAACTCTCTACATTCGGACTTAGTCACTTTTTCAAAGATTTTCTTCAGTGGGATGTACCTGCAAGCCAGGCGGGGTTGCGGTTCAGGCAAGCAGGCTAGAGTAGCCGTGGCAGGTCAGTACCTCTATGGAGCTTTTTTCCAAAAAGTTCTCCAATCTTCTGGATCTTCTTCCAGAAGGTCTTTTAGGAGTCCACTGCTCACCCCAAGGTTCCAGAAGCTCTGAGTTGCTCCTTGAGGGTGCGGACTACAACTCCCAGAATGCAACTGGCTCAGACTTCAAATTGGCAACTGAACAGTGGTCAGCTGGTCAGTGTTTTCAGGATCTGAGACAGGGGACTCTGATTAGCAATTTTTCACATGTAGCAAACAGGGAGTCCCTCCTTGAACCATTTGAAGCCAGGCAAAGTCATTCTTATGGTGGAGCCCAAGTGTGCAGCTGGTGCAGTCCTTCAAAGTGCAGTGTCCAGGTGCAGGTTAGGGGTCCATCAGGGCAGTCCTTCTTCTCCTGATGTTCTTCCTTGTAGGGATCTGAGGTGTGGGTGCAGCTCTGCCATATTTATCCTCGCTCCTGGGTGGAAAACAGGGGGGTCCCGGTTCTACATTCAGATGCAGGGTCCTTCTCCCTGTGATGACCACTTCCTGGGAAGTGTGGCAAAAATCAATCTGAGGGAGCAACATTCTTGAAAAATCCATCATGGCTGAAATTGATTTTTAGAGGGTACATCTGGCTGAGACCACCTACTGGTGTGGCTAAAATTCCCCTCTCCTGCCCTCTCCTGATCTAATCAAGAGGGCACCTAATTGTCTGGGGTTGCAAGATGTGAGGGAGGTGCTAGGTTGCTTCAACTGCCCTTCACTGACTTTGAAAACCAGTTTGGCAGCCCTCACTCCTTCCTGCTTACCCTTCTGCTGAGGTAGTTCTCCTCCCCAGGCACATCCTTTGTGTTCAACCCAGACCACTTCACACCTCAACAAGGCAGCCTGGCCAGGCTGCCAGAGGCTGGTCAATCAGACAAGGGCACTACAGAGCTGAAGTTGGCATTTTTTCAGGTAGAGTTTAAACCTCTTTACCTCAACTAGTTATATTAAATCCAACAATTGTAAGTTGGTAGATGTATTCTAACAATTCATTTGATACCAAACCTGAAGTATCTGGCACTTAGGGAGACTTAGTTAATTAAAATGAAGTCTCCCCATTTTAGCCTATGGAGGCCACAGTGAGGGAAATATAAATTTGTCTATTGTACCTCACCAGGGCTTATAAAACAAGTTTATAAGGTCTCTGCTTATAGTTACATGATCCCCAACCCTAGGGGCACATAGGGCACACCTTAGGGGTGACGTATATGTAAAAATAAGGCAGTTCAAGGCTTTGGAAGCACTTTTAATTCCAAAGTCGAATTTGCATATAACTTTAGTTTAAAAGCAGCCATCAAAGGAGGCCTGCCTTTAAAATGGTGCTGGGCATCTTAGCATTGCACCTATGGGTGAACTACATATGCTTGGGTTCCCCAAACCTACATGCCCTATCATATACTAGGGACCTATAGGTAGGTTAATACTGCCAATTATAATTAGCCTAATTTACATATCCACTTTACACAGAGCACTGGCCCTGGGACTGGTAAGCAGTACCCAGGGCACAGCCAAGAGTCAGTAACCACCAGTATCTGTCCAAAAAGTTTGGGGGTGACCAGGGCAAAAAGGAGGACTTTTCTACAAAAATGTATTAACATTACTAGTTAAATCCTGCCTTTATCTTTTGGTTATTTTTATAAGCCACCCATTTGATTAATTTTGCATCTGGAACATTTAGCAATCCCAGGCCAACGTGGCCTCCTCGCGCTCACTTTCTCTCTAATCCAGACTTTACCCTAACCAATAGATACCAGGCTCTGCAACGTTTATTCATTGTAGATTGACTTGAGCATGCGCTTTTTCCAGTTTTATCAAATGTTTCTCCCCTTTCAACAGTATTTCTCATCACCTGCTCATGACTCTGTATCTATTCTGCCAGATTTTACTTTAGTTAAATTCATCAGTGGCAACATTGCTGGCATCCATTCCAAATTGAGAAGTTCTGATTGGGCTTTCCCAATTGAGAAGTATGATGTGGTTCTTTTACAGGAAACCTGGTCCCTTACCTCACTATACAAACATGGTTACCACTGTTTTTCTATGCCCACTATTCTCTCCAGTTTGGGTAGATCCAAAGGAGAGGGGAGGGTCTGAAGTCCTGGTTTAAACTTTCTTTGGAGGGTAGCAATCCCCACTAATAGTAAGGGGTTTCAAGCTTTTGCAGTTGAGGGGTGGTGTACCCATTTTTATATCTATTACATTTTTGCAACAATGATTTTTCTGCCTACCATAAATTTACTTTTGACCAGATTTTTACATTTGTTGATCACCTTCCTAGATATATCAAATCCTTTTACCTCATTTGTGGTGATTTTAAGGCTAAACTAACTGCTAATACTTTTGATATTAGTTCTCTTTTATTTTTTCAGTCCTGTTTTCTTCAGGATATATTTTGTTTCACAGTGTGATATACTGAGAACATCACGTCTTCAGTCCTTTCTCCTTTTGTCTGTTTTGGAGCTTAACCCTTCCTCAATGACTAAGTGCAGGGGATTAATTGAGCTATAGACTTGATGAATTAGTCAGACACAGATTTCTTGCATTGGAATGCAAGGCTTATCCCTTAATGGCATTGTGTGTGCCAGATGGACATTTCCAATGTTGTGGACCTGAGGAACCTTATAGTTTCAGTCAGGATTACTAACAGTCAATAGGAGAGTCATTGCCAGGGGTGTTATTTTTAACTTCTGTACATTTGACCACAACTTTATGAATGTTTTGCAACGTTCAGTTTATTGGACATAGTCCTGGAAAGTCTAGTCATCAACCATCTGAATTACTGTTGTGGTAATTAAAACATCGAAATCAGAATGACACAATGACAGATGCTACTAATGTATGAGAATTGGAACATGGTTGACATAACTGAGAAGAGGGAGGTTGCACAAGGGATGAGAGAGAGAGATTTAAAAGAGCTGTGGCAGGTACTAGACCTGGTACTACAATTGCTGGAGGAAGCAAGAAGTGTACAGTTTTCAGTGAATTCATCTGATGATCAAAAAGATCAGGTAATTCTAATGGAATAGCCCCCCCAGTTATTAAGCTCATAATTAAGTAAATGCTTAAGTCAATGCTATTGCAGCGGGTGTGAATATGAGCAGAAACACATTAGCAAAGAGGCAGATTGAATTCCATTCAAGATTTCCAAGGTTTATGGTATGCAAATATGGACTTTGAGATCCTTAAATTCGCTTATGTTAGGTTGGAGATCACCATTAAAACTATGGCGAGGAAAAAAACCTGGATTAATCCTAGGTAAAACTATATTTAGGTATAGCATATTATGATTGATTGATTGTGTAATGCTTAATAGTTAGGCTTTCTTGTTTCCAGTTTCTATTTGTTTTTAATTTCACTTGGATTTTTCTGTGGTTTCCAATGTTTCAGAAAATTGTAAAAATCAGTGTCTCTCAGTGTTTACTCTTTCTTACGAAGTAAAACAATCGCTGGGCTTGTATGTTTTCAAGGCATATGAAAAATTGTTCATTCCTATTGTCAATTCTTCCTTCTTTGAGTTTGCTCTGAACTTCCTTCTTTTACCCCTTTCTCTGAATTTGCTCTTTCGAATAATGTTAATTATTTCCCTCAACGCCATCCCTCTCTCATTTATTAGCATTAAACTTCTCTTTTAAGCATGTGAAAGTAGTACCGGAATGGAGATGGCTTTGTACTTTATTAAGTTGTTACTGCAGCAGATAAAAGCTCAATGGTGGGTATATTTCTGTTCCTTCTGCTACTTCTTCTCTTTAATGGCACAGAATGACTAAATATAAATTTTCAATAGAGTACTTCATGCTCTGTGATTACAAGCCAGTGTCATACTGCTTTTTTTGTCTCAAGATGCCAGAAGGTTTTGGGCTAATAAGTGTGTTATTACTGCCCGATCCGCTCTACCTGGTCAAAGGGGAGACATATGAGAAGGATTTATTATGGATACTGTTAGCTCTAGGTCCTTGGGTGACAGCAAACTAGGCTGTTCCAAGAAACAATAGCTGAGGTATGAAAGAAACCTCATGACCTTCAGCATGCCCTACATGGTTTTCCTATGAAGTTCACACCGTATATGACATTAATTTTACATTTTTGGACTGTGCCCATTGGACTGTGTGTTTATTTGAAAGTCAGAGTGAGGAGCACTAAACATTCTTTTTTACCAAGCATTAGTGGGGTACACTAATTTAAAGGCATTCAGGGACTAAGGTCCCGTGGATTCCGCAAGGCACTTTATCTTTGTATTATGCACAGATTGCACAGTCCCAGGGTATTTTCCACCTTGATGGAAAGAACAGGCACAACTCAATATGTTCTCATTAACTTGGCTGATGTTGCTGAGTGTCAAGCACCGTCAACACATACATTCCAAGTTTTATTTTGACATGGAAGATTGGCAAATGGATGTTAAACTTGGTGATACTGGAGCTGTATAATTAGTCTGTTTTACATCAGTGTGTACAGCCCATACACAAATCTGTAGATTTTCCAAAATAATCTATGTGATGTAGGCAATAACATTACAGCCACATTGATGCTTGGACCCATTCTGAGGCTGCACAGGGCCTCTGAATGTGTTCATGAAATCTCATCTGATACCTCTGTAAGAGGACACATGGCTCTTCTAGGCATGCTTTTCAGACCAACACGATAAGGAGTGTTGGATGCAGTGCTTTATAAGAGGACTTTGATTCTGGAGGTATTTTTGTGTGCAGTAATATTTCTTGCCACAATCCTCAAGCCTGAGCTTTCAGAAAGCAAAGCTTTCAGTGAATGAGAATGACATAATGATGGTTCCACTTACCCTGGACAGAGATTCCACTCAGAGTCCAACTGCCAACCTGATGGGCACCACACATCAACATGCAGTGAACTGTGAGCCAAAGCCATATTTGGTGAGCCTTGCTCCCAAAAGGGGAGTGCAATTAGGTCCTTGGAGTTCAGGTACATTGTGGATGGTTACAAGGGGAGACTGCATGATCTACCATATCCCAAATGGGGCATAGATAGAGCATCCATCATCCATCACAGAAAAATGGTAAGAAACAGGGATCACATATGTACTCCTTTAACACCGGATGGTGCCAAAGCAGTAAATATGCGTCATAAAGCGCAGCAAAAACTGATGTTTCCTGTAGGAAACAGGCACTTGTTGCAGTTACCCCCCTCACACACACACCTTTTGCCTGATATTGATGCTGACTTGACTGGGAGTGTGCTGGGATCCTGCTAACCAGGCCCCAGCACCAGTGTTCATTCCCTAAAAATGTACCATTTTTTCCACAATTGGCACTCCTCTGGCATACAGATAAGTCCCTTGTGAAAGGTACCAGTGGTACAAAGGGCCCTGTGACCAGATAAGGTCCCCAAGGGCTGCGGCATGTGTTGTGCCATACTAAGGGACCCCTCACCTAACACATGCATACTGCCTGTGCAGATTATGTGTGTTGGTGGGGATAAAGAGGCAAAGTCAACATGGCATCCCCCTCAGGGTACCCTGCCCACAAAACACTGCCTGCGGCATAGGTAAGTCACCCCTCTAGCAGGCCTTACATCACTAAAGCAGGGTGCACTATACCACAGGCGAGGGCATAGCTGCATGAGCAATATGCCCCTACAGTGTCTAAGTCCATTCTTAGACATTGTACGTGCAGTGTGGCCATATTAAGTATATGGTCTGGGAGTTTGTCAAAACAAACTCCACAGTTCCATAATGGTACACTGAATACTGGGACGTTTGGTATTAAACTTCTCACCACAATAAACCCCTACTGATGCCAGTGTGGGATTTATTAAAAATGCACATAGAGGGCATCTTAGAGATGCACCCTGTATTTTACCCAATCCTCTAGTGTAGGACTGACTGGTCTGCGCCAGCATGCCACTTGCAGATGAGTTTCTGACCTCATGGGGTGAGGGCCTTTGTGCCCTCTGAGGCCTGAAAAAAAGCCTGCTCTGGGTGGAGGTGCTTCACACCTCCCCCCTGCAGGAACTGTAACACCTGACAGTGAGCCTCAAAGGCTCAGGCCTCATGTTACAGTGGCCCAGGGCACTCCAGCTAGTGGAGATGCCCACCCCTCGGATAAGCCCCCACTTTTGGCAGCCAGTTCGGCCAGAAACTTAAGAAAAACAAGGACAAGTGACTACTTCAGCTGAGACCACCTCTAAGGTGTCCAGAGCTGAAGTGACCCCCTCCCTGCAGAATCCTCCATCTTGGTTTGGATGACAGGGACCAATAGGTATAGGAATGTGCCTCCTTCCCCAAAGGGAGTGGACACAAGGAGGGTGTAGCCACCCTCAGGGGCAGTAGCCATTGGCTACTGCTCTCTGACCCTGAATCTAGGATTTAAAGGCCTCCCTGAACCCAGCTCACCAGATTCGTGATGACCTCACAAGAAGAAGAAGGACTGCTTAGCTGAAACCACAGCAGAGAAGGAAAGGAGACAACAACTGACTTGGACCCAGCCTTACAGGCCTGTCTCCTGCTTCAAAGAACCTGCACAAGAAGGCGATACATCCTGCAGGTCCAGTGACCTCTGGAAAACCTCCAGAGGACTGCCTGCATCACAGAGGATCAAGAACTCCTATGGACAGTGGCCCTGTCCAAAGAAAAAAAGAAGAAGAAACCTCTTCTAAAGGACTCCCACCTCACTCCAGAAGCGTGAGTCCTGACCACTCTGCACCCAACATCCACGGGCTGTTTCCAGGTGGTCTACACAGCCAGAGAGGGTCCCTAGGCGATTCTGAGCAAGTACTCACCCTGGGTCAACCCCTCCACCCCTACACGATGACGCCTGCAGAGGGAATCCTGAGGACCCCCTCTGACCGCGAAAGCTCCAGACGAAGATATCTGATGCCAAAGGACCCACTGCACCCGCAGTCCCCAGGCCTTGGATAAACCGACACCCAGTACTGCAATGATCAACAGGTGGCCCCTTTCCCTGTCTGACCAGTGGTGTGCCTGAGACACCTCCCTGGACCTCGCCTGCAGCCTCTGAGTGACCCCTGGGCCCTCCTCATAGACCAGCATTGGGAGCCTGCCATCCTGTTTGCACCCTGCACCTGGCTGCTCCTGTGCCGCTGAGGGTGCACGGCTGGTGCTTACTTGTGGCCCCTCCAGTGCTCTTCGAATCCCCCCTGGTCTGCCCTCCGAGCCGCGGGTACTAACCTGCTGGCAAATCTGATTCCAAGTATCACCTGTCTCCATAGGAGCCCACATTAAAATTGCTCAACTTTGACCTCTGTACCCGGCTGGCCCGTGTTGCTCGTGGTGGGTGTTTGGGGTTGACTTGGACCCTCAACGGTGGACTACCTATAGCCCAGAGACCGGAACTGTAAGTCGTGTACTTACCTCTAAAACTGTACTTTATTTTCTTCCCCCAGGAACTGTTCAGAAAATGCAGTGTCCACTTTTAAAATAGATATTCTCTGTTTTCTTAAAAACTGTTTACTTGACTAAAGTGAAACAAAGTTACATTAATGTCTATGCTATGTACTTACCTGCAACAGTATTTACTTCTGAACTGAATCTTGCGATTCTAGTAATAAAGTAACAAAAATATATTTTTATATATAAACTCCTATTGGTCTGGAGTTGTCATTGAATGTGCATTTTTTTTATTGCTTGTGTGTGTACAACAAATGCTTAACACTAAACTCTGATAAGCCTAACTGCTCGACCACACTACCACAAATAGAGCATTATTATTATCTTTTGTTGCCTCCTGGGAACCCCTGCACTCCACTCTGTGGACACTATACCTCACTTTGATATAGTATATAGAGAGCCAGCTTCCTACATTTGCCCTTTTCTACAGCACAGGAAATGTTCTCTTATGTGATGTTTTGTTGCTTATAGTTGGTTTTATCTGAAAATCACAAAGCAGAAAATCGTCAAAGGTACCACCAAATCAGTTGTTTTTAGTTCACCACTATTGTGACTGAATAAACCTTTTAAGATACACATTAACTTTAAGAATAACAAATTTTCCTTTGGCAACACTGTATCTCTCTTTGTAGGAATTTTCACGTGTGGAATGATGTGTGGATGAAAAGACCAGACTTGCCCAAAGGATTTGATGGATGGCAAGCAATTGATGCTACCCCTCAGGAGCCAAGTCAAGGTAAGTCAGGCTCAAAACTAATTGTGAAAAATTATTAACCTCTTGAAATAGTAGCAGCATCGTTATTGCTCAACGTGTGCTCTCTACTGGCTGCACAGACCATTAATGGGCCAATTCTTTCTTATGATTCTGGATGAATCATTGGACCGGTTTTGTGATACAAAAGTGATGCAAACTGACACAAAGTGTTGATTTGGGGAATTTCTTTCCAGCGCAAAACACACTTTGCACTAGAAAGTAGCCCCAAACTAACACAAAGTAGCATTACTTGCTACTTTGTGTTCCTTTGTGCCAAGAGGACTTGCGTTCAGTGGTACATGGATGTTCCCATGTAACCACTCGTGGGTTTAGAAGCAAATCCCTGCTGCCTAAAAATAGTAGACAAGGTTTTGCCCCAAAACTGTGTGCATCATTGAGGTAGCTGTAATATCAGAGAACGTTTTCTTTCCTCAAAACCTTTTAAATACATGTGTGCTGTACTGTGCAGCACACATACACAGTAATAAAAAGTGTGAAACGTTATCAAAGCATAATATGTTTTGCTGAAATTATCCACTTCCAATAAAAACCTACACATGACAACTGCGGTCCAGTAACTATCATAACTAGATTTTCTGTTCAGCATCAAAGATGTGGAATACACTTCTCAATGGTAGAGCATGCAAGGTTCATCTATACACTAATTAAGTACAGCATTGTGACTGAAGGAGCCTGGGAAGTGAAGTTATGATATTTTGCCTCCCTTCTTCTTGGACAGCACAAGTGACATCAGTAGTGCACTCTTGGGAGAGGCAGATCAATAGGGCCAGCGCTCGGCATGTGCATTGTGGGCAGCAGCCTAGTTCCCCACTCTCGCCTTACTAACATGTCTCATAGCCCACAGCACTCGCCTCAGATTTATCACTGCCTACTCAGCTTGCTCCTCTTCTGCCTCTCCCCCATCCATATTATTCTTGGGAGCAAAATGTGTCTCAACCTTGCACCTCACTCTTCTAGGGGTGTGGTGGCTATTTCAGTGGGGTGAATAGGGCGCTAGACTATGACCGAGAGGCTCAGGGGAGAGGGTTTTTCCCCTAGGCACTGCAGCCATGGTATAGTGCCGCAAGACCCAGGAGAAGGGAGCCACTTCCCCAGAGCCTCACAACAGTGGACCAACACAAGAGGTAGGGCACCTTTTCCCTGGGCCTCACATCGATATTCCAGGTTTATGAGCCCAAGGTACCCTTCCCTAGGCCTCACAGCTCTTGCACCATAGCCATTACTAAGGGCACATCAGTTGTCACGTACACCTTATATTTGGCCAATATCCTTATTATACATGGAGTAAACTTATAGTATAAGTCAAACACAAGAAATATTTTTGTACAGTGCACATCACAAATTCACAAATTTCAACCCAGATGGGTATCTGTTCCTCTCTCCTATTTTACTTCAAATGCTATTGCTTTGTTTTTAATTCTTGGTGAAGTTCCATGGTTCTGCTACTTCTTAAGGTGTGGCATGAGGCAAGACGTTTGGAGGATATTCTTAAATATATATTTTCTTTCAAGATAAAAACTAGAGGAACTGGCGTAATTCTCTCTATACTCATAATCATGTGTAGTTGTGTGAGAAGCATAATCCAGCACTTACCACTATTATCTTAGTGCAAAAAACATTCTTGAATCCAAAACGGACCAAAGATTCATTTCATGCTAAGAAAGCTGTACTAAATGCTGATTTTGGATTACAAGAGTAATGTGTGATTACTGAAATTACTCTTCATTACTCCGGTGTAATTAACATTTCTCCCAGGCCTCATAAAAATATCCCTGCAGAGCATTACTGTTACTTAAACAGTACTGCAACAAAGGTGTTACATCCTGTGCTCAACTTGAAGAGCAGCTAGACACCCTTTAACCAGCACCACAATGCTCATTTAGTGATGCTATGGAATGTGTACAAGACTGTCCATTCCACAAAACGTATGATGCCTTTTCAAATCTTTTGCCGGTTTAGCACATGGGAACACATCTCATAGCACAGTGGTGCCTTAAGAGCCACAAAAAGGCACCTTTCACAAGCCTTAGGCATTAACCCCCTGCCTCCACTGCAAACACCACTATCCCAGACATTGGCTATGCTTTTCTGGCCCTTCTGTTTGGCGCAAGGCTATTATTACTATGTTTCCATGTATCCCCTGACTCTCATAGCCATGATCCAGTGCTGCCCTGGAGAAGGGGCAAATGCACTCTGGAACCACCCAATTGTAAACGTGTACTACATTTGTAAAATAACTTTTAAAGGCTGCAGAAGAGGTTGATAGGGGTCTTGTAGCCATAGTTTAGGGCACTTGCCATTGAATCCTCTCGGCCTATATTTAATGCATTCTGGTAGTTTTCCATTTAACATGCTAAATTTAGGATGAAAAAAATCCCAGAATGCTATTCACTGTCAGAGAAAACACCAAACAATAATGTTTTGGTTGTGCTGCACTAATCTGTCCTTTTCCTGGGTTTGGTTGTGCTTTTTAATCTTTCAAATAACAAAGTAAATGTATCAGATCTCAGATTTATCTCACTAGATCCCACTGCTTAATGTTATAGTGACTTGAGCGATGCCTTCATTATACATAAGGCTATTTAGTCAAGCTAGTTTAAACTGTTCTTGCTTTCATGTCTTTCTTTCTCATAAATATTCTATGCGACACACCTTGTCCTTCACTGAGTATCTAGGAAACCCTCTTGAAATTTTAATCCATACTGGCTCCCCTTAGGAGCACCCTGGATGAAACATGACCACATCACCCCACCCTGATGGTACTGCACAGGCTCCCCTAGCTGCTGACTTGAATGGCAAGCTTAACACAGTAATGGTCCATACACAAGCTACCTCTCTTAGTGCATGTTGACTGTTTGCCTTTGACCCTCCAAAGCATTTCTTTCTGCCTTTCTGTTAAGTTTGTACAATATAAATACCATACATATACATACAGAATAACGTACTAACCTGGAACAAAAATGTTGACATTGGAATAAAGATATGGGGCCTGATTCAGAGTTTGGCAGATAGGGTTACTTTGTCACAAGCGTTACGAATACCCCGTCCACCATATTATGATACCATTATCACCTACAGAGACCCTAATACGGCAGATGGGATATCGTCACGTTTGTGACAGAGTAAACCGACTGCCAAACTCTAAATACGTCCTATAGGTTTTGTAGAAACCTGGGCCAAGCTTTTCCACCCAGTTTGACTAGTATAATGTATTTCGACTGAATACAGCTTTAAATGATATGTACGTATCTCATTAGGGCCATTATTATTGGTTCCATTATTACTGATATTCTCATAAGGGAAAGTTGTTTCATGCAGAAAACATTGCCAGAGGGTTAATAGTCAGTTATTGTCATTTCCTTTGGTGCCAGTACCTCTTAAATAAGAGCGGCTGCTAATCTTTTTTGTGCAAAAAATCAAGAACTTCCTCCCTCATTTTCACTCCACTGTCCAGGACCCTGTCTGTCTTACATTCATAGAGCACACACTATTCTTTCCACTGGTCCACTAGCGTTATTACTGACAGCAATCAAAATTGTTTTTCTTTTGGGTGCTCAACTAATCAACAACTTGAAACAACTGCATTGTCTTTCTATTCCTGGGACAATCCACTAAAAACGTTGTTGTGTGCTCTGCATTGGCACTTCATTTAGGTAAACCTGACTATCTTTGATCTATATTGAACGTGCCTGGCAACCCACACGCTCTAGAAGACCAATGTCCAGGCTGGAAAAACAAAACATTCTCAATCAACACTGTTAGAAATGGGGTCTTTGGTTGACAGTCAGGTTACCCCCCGTTCAAGCAAGGACCCTGACTCTAGTCAGGGTAAAAGAGAATCACCCTCAGCTAACCCCTGCTTACCCCCATGGTAGCTTGGCAGAGCAGTAGGCTTAACTTCAGAGTGCTAGGTGTAAAGTATTCGTACCAACACACACAGTAACTTAATAAAAAAAAACTACAAAATGACACAACACCAGTTTAGAAAAATAGGAAATATTCATCTAAACAAAACAAGACCAAAACGACAAAAATCCAACATACACAAGTCATGAATTTTTTAAGATTAAACTCAAAAATAGCACTTAGAAACAAAAATGCTTCGATGAGATGTTAACACGGCGTCATGACGGAGTCGTTCCCAACAAGCCGACACCAGCGGCGCCGGACACGGAGTCGCGTAGACCCCCAAGTACAGTACCTTTGGCGAAGAGTGAAAACAAGCCGATGCGCGAAGACGGGGATCGCGGCGTCTGTGCGAAACATTGAATCCGCGCACTTCGAGCGGCGTTGGTCACGACGTGGTGCGGTGACTTCCACGGAGTCACGGACTTCAGCGAGGCTGCAGCAGCGTCGGGCCTGCGAAGAGCGTCGCGTTCCAGCGAAGGTCACGGCGTCGGGTGCAGACGGTGTCACCGGATTCAGCAGCGGCGTCGGTCCGAAGTCGTCCGAAGTCGATTTCCTTGGATTTCCACCAGGTTTCCTTTCAAGGGCCCAGGGACTGGACAGGGCACCACTTGTCAGAGCAGGAGTTTCTCCAGAGACTCCAGGTGCTGGCAGAGAGAAGTCTTTGCTGTCCCTGAGACTTCAAACAACAGGAGGCAAGCTCTAAATCAAGCCCTTGCAGATTTCTTCACAAGATGGAAGGCACACAAAGTCCAGTCTTTGCCCTCTTACTCTGGCAGAAGCAGCACTGCAGGAAAGCTCCACAAAACACAGTCACAGGCAGGGCAGCACTTCTTCCTCAGCTATTCAGCTCTTCTCCAGGCAGAGGTTCCTCTTGGTTCCAGAAGTGTTTCTAAAGTCTGTGGTTTTGGGTGCCCTTCTTATACCCAATTTCTCCTTTGAAGTAGGCCTACTTCAGAGTAAAGTCTCTTCTGAATGTGAAATCCTGCCTTGCCCAGGCCAAGCCCCAGACACTCACCAGGGGGTCGGAGACTGCATTGTTTAAGGACAGGCACAGCCCTTTCAGGTGTAAGTGACCACTCCTCCCCTCCCTCCTAGCACAGATGGCTCATCAGGAAATGCAGACTACACCCCAGCTCCTTTTGTGTCACTGTCTAGTGTGAGGTGCAACCAGCCCAACTGTCAAACTGACCCAGACAGGGAATCCCCAAACAGGCAGAGTCACAGAAATGGTATAAGCAAGAAAATGCTCACTTTCTAAAAGTGGCATTTTCAAACGCACAATCTTAAAATCAACTTTACTAAAAGATGTATTTCTAAATTGTGAGCTCAGAGACCCCAAACTCCACATGTCGATCCGCTCCCAAAGGGAATCTACACTTTAATCAGATTTAAAGGTAGCCCCCATGTTAGCCTATGAGAGGGACAGGCCTTGCAACAGTGAAAAACGAATTTAGCAATATTTAACTGTCAGGACATATAAAACACATTACTATATGTCCTACCTTAACCATACACTGCACCCTGCCCTTGGGGCTACCTAGGGCCTACCTTAGGGGTGCCTTACATGTAAGAAAAGGGAAGGTTTAGGCCTGGCAAGTGGGTACACTTGCCAAGTCGAATTTACAGTGCACATTTACACACACAGACACTGCAGTGGCAGGTCTGAGACATGATTACAGGGTTACTTGTGTGGGTGGCACAACCAGTGCTGCAGGCCCACTATTAACATTTGATTTACAGGCACTGGGCACCTCTAGTGCACTTTACTAGAGACTTAACAGTAAAACAAATATGCCAATCATGGAGAACCAATTACATACACATTTTAAACAGGAGCACTTGCACTTTGGCACTGGTTAGCAGTGGTAAAGTGCCCAGAGTAATAAAAACAGCAAAATCAGGGTCCAGCACACGCCTATAACCTGGGGAACCGAGGCAAAAAGTTAAGGGAGACCACGCCAAGGATGAAAAGTCTAACAAACACGCACACCAACAGGCTTTTCTCGCCATACAGAATAAGGCTCTAAAATTGCCTCCTTTAAAACTTCCGACATCCATCTTCAGTAAGGCAATTCACGAAAATTCTCAAAATCTACCTCTTAACAATCTCCCTACCATCCTAGGCTGTCTCCGTTCCCTAGATAGTTTACCACACCGAGTTGCTGTGTGTTTTCTATGTTTGTTCACATTTATTGTCAAGAGTACTTATAGTAAACATGCTTGCTTGTTTCTCTATTCTGACTTTTTGACTGTGAGCCTTGTTGCTATGGGCGGTGTACTACTGTCCTCTATGATTAGATCATGATTTATAAATATCCCATAAAAGTAAAATAGTAAATAAATTAGTTGACCATGGCAGGGTTTGTTTGAGGTCAATCGAAATTGTCACATCTACTATTTCTAAAATGAAACTGAGTCTTCAAGTTGTACCTGAGAATAAACAGTTGAAATTTTTCCACAACTTTTCCACAATAGGCATTTTTCAGTGTGGCCCTTCTCCCCTCAACGCCATTAAAACCGGAGAGGTGTATTTACCTTATGACTCAAAGTTTATATTTGCTGAGGTTAATGCAGACCAGATCTTTTGGATGGTAAAAGTAGTGGATGAAGAAGAACAAATCACTCAGTTGCACGAGGAGAGATGCAACATTGGGAAGTGTATTAGTACCAAAGCTGTCAATCAGAACAGAAGGGAAGACATAACTTCACAGTACAAGTTCATAGAGGGTAAGTCTGTTGCCTGTTATATATTTTTGGACCACAATTAATGAACTGTTCTCTTAAAAAAAGTAACATTTTGCAGCACCTCCACACCATTGTGAGGAATGTTCTTTGTTTATGTTCGATTTGAGTTCTTTAGTTTCCTGTTTCATGCTGATATTTTTAGGGCTATGTGTGCAAATAGAAATACAGCTTGTAAAAGTCCTGGTAAAGATGTGTGCGCAAGTAGTCAAATGTCTTTACATGTACGATGTCTAACTTCCCTCCACAACCTGGCCACATGAATCATCCAGATTCATGGCAAAGATGATTCTTATGTATATAGGCCCGTATTTATACTTTTTGACGCTAAACTGCGCTAACGCAGTTTAGCGTCAAAAAATTTTGCGCCGGCTAACGCCATTCTGAAGCACCATGCGGGCGCCGTATTTATTGAATGGCATTAGCCGGCGCAAGCAGACCGGCGCTGCCTGGTGTGCGTGGAAAAAAACCACGTACACCAGGCAGCGCCGGCGTAGGGAAAAATGGCGTTAGGGCGTCTTAAAAATGGCGCAAGTCAGGTTGACGCAAAAAAATCGTCTTAACCCGATTTGCGCCATTTTAAACGACGCCCAGACGCCATTTACATGACTCCTGTCTTAGTAAAGACAGGAGTCATGCCCCCTTGCCCAATGGCCATGCCCAGGGGACTTATGTCCCCTGGGCATGGTCATTGGGCATTGTGGCATGTAGGGGGGCACAAATCAGGCCCCCCTATGCCAAAAAAAAAATATAATAAAAAAAAAATTATACTTACCTGAACTTACCTGAATGTCCCTGGGGTGGGTCCCTCCATCCTTGGGTGTCCTCCTGGGGTGGGCAAGGGTGGCAGGGGGGGTCCCTGGGGGCATGGGAGGGCAGCTGTGGGCTCATTTTGAGCCCACAGGTCCCTTAACGCCTGCCCTGACCCAGGCGTTAAAAAGTGGCGCAAATGCGGGGTTTTTTGACCCGACCACTCCCGGGCGTGATTTTTGCCCGGGAGTATAAATACGACGCATTTGCGTCGCCGTCATTTTTTTAGACGGGAACGCCTTCCTTGCATCTCATTAACGCAAGGAAGGCGTTCACGCTAAAAAATGACGCTATTTGCCCATACTTTGGCGCTAGACGCGTCTAACGCCAAAGTATAAATATGGCGTTAGTTTTGCGCCGAATTTGCGTCGAAGAAAATGACGCTAATTCGGCGCAAACGGAGTATAAATATGCCCCATAGTTTTTTTATCCTTCAATATTGTGGACCCACTTCACGACGTATGTAGCTGTGTTTTCTTGCAAGGAGGGAAATAATGCAAGAATTTCAATTGAAATACAGTTCAAAGCTTATAAAATATGAAAGGAACAACTTCATGTAAATTAAAAATGTATTACTACTAAATTCGAACAAGCTGTTTGTGACAAGTGACCAAACATATTTGCATGTTCTCTGGCTAGCCTCCCAGTACACCTTGACCACAGGGAATTTTTAGACGCCGACCAAAAAGGACCCCTAAATATCATAGTCTAACACATCAGTAGTGTGGGCCCAACTTGACCTATTCTCATGAGGCACCTGAGATAAAGAGGTGCAATAATGACAAATTTCCTCGCTATCGTAATGGAAAGTTTCAATTCTATTAAGAACACAGAGGTGAGAATTAGCCCTCCCTTTAGAACAAGGTTCCCGCCCGACGTATCAGGTGGGTAAGCTAAATTCCCTTCGTATCTAGGGGAGCACATGTGAGAGTAAAGCCAAAGGCTTCTTTGATCCTTGCTTGTACAAGAGATGCTTCAAACTGCATTGTCAAACCAAATGGTATTTCCATTCCATTTCCATTCTATTCCATCTGGACTGCAGATGAGCGCAACTCCAATAGTCCTTCCCTTGAAATTCGGACAGTCTCGGATGGCTGTTGTACATTGGTGAAGGCTGAATTGTTTTACAACATTCTATAACATTTTATAGAATAAAGGTTTAATACATTTTTACTCTCCAAAGATATTACAATTTGTTCAGCTACACAGACAGCTAATATAAACTTTGTTTCACGGTCCAAACCTATTAAATATATCAGATTCCAGCAGGGAGAACATAATGCATGCTAAAATGTATATTAAAAAAAGAACAGATGCATAAGGATATGGGAATCCTGTGCATCCTCATGCTAAATAGATTTAGACTTGAGCCAGAAACTTGAAACTAGGGAGAGAAACACACATCGAAAATAAATTGTTAAATGAACTCACCTTTGTGCAGTACCTGACACCGCACATGCACCTTAAATAGGTTTTTGTTCCTAATTTTAGGAGGAAGGGGACACACAGGCACACATGGATACTCACACTCTTTCATTCACACACGCATACACACACATCAATTCACAACACTCATTATCAAATATTCAAACATAAACGCACGCACCAAATATTCATTTAAAAACCACACACACATTTATCTTCAGCTCTGCCTCGGAGGTCCCAGGGGGGCTGGGACTGCTGCCTTCCCTCACTGGCTAAACTGAGGCCAGCTAATGAGGGAAGGCAGCAGGCCCAACTCGTCATATACTGATATACTGGGATGGGGACAATGAGACTGCTAATCCCACCCCACACTGTGACAAGGTGTCACTGATTGACATTCGGCCATGGGCGCTTTAGGGCTTAAATTGAATCACCGATGTCGGAAGCAATCGGTGACGATCCCCACTAATCATGAGGGTGAAGGCCTCAAGGTCCCTTTGCTAGGCTGAAGAGATCATGCCCACAGGGCTGTGACTTCTTCAGCCCGTCTAAGTTCAGCTCAGGCTGCCAGGAACCTGCACAAATAGTGCATGTCTAACTCCTGGCTGCCTGACCTGAAAATGAAGTGTCTGTCAGGCTGACCTTTGCTCAGCCTGACAGACACTCTTCTTGAGGAGCTAAAGGTGGGGGGGGGTGGCCCCACAGCCCCCAAAGGACAGGTCGCAGATGTGCTCTTCTAATACTAATTGAAGTCCATATGTAGGGACTTTGTTGTTCTGCCTCACTATTGTTACCACTGGGAAGTAAACATTTGGAAAACAAGAGAAACCAAATAAAGTTGCCATGTTTAAGTACAAATTAAGACTGCCTTCCACTTAATAGAGCGGTATTGTTAATTTTACAGTAAACGTAATTACAAGGGATTAAACAACAATTTTGGGATGCCTGCTGTTCACATTAAAAAGCATTTTTGCAAAATGGATGTATTGGAAAGGTTGGATGAAGTCAAACGTTTGACTATTTGCATTTAAATAATTCTAATAATCACACTTCTAATCCAATGTACCCTATTAGCATTGAACTACCAGAGAAATGTGTCAATGGTCAGAGCCATTACGAACAATTTAACCATTAATTCAGAAGGTGTTACCCCACCAATTTAACAAGTCAGTCTATTGCTAGATTAAAACATTGTTGCCTGGGAAAACTCTGCTCATCCCGCTTGTAGGTGTAACACAAGTAGCAGGATTTTCCTTAGAGAAATGTCTGATAGGTTCAAGCAGTACCAAATAAGGCTAAAGTTAAGAAAAAACAGATTAAAATGCCCCCATAAAAAATACAAAATAAAATACATTGTAATAAGCACACTGAAGGCGCAAAGGTTAAAATAAATTATGGAAACTGTTTAGCTTTCAGATTTAGCACAAAAAGAACCAAGTTGGACAAAATCGAACTCGGTAGTGACTAGGGTCATGTTGCTCCAGGGATAACTTTGCCTCCATGACCTGGTTCTAGGCATTATGTTTGCATTTTCTTAATTTTTTCCCCGAAATTTCTAGTAGGACAAACGTTAAGCTGTAGCTGACCAGAGCTCCAGAGGGTCGGATAAGTTGGGTGACAGGGCCAAACAAGCATTTGCAATGCAATAGGTCTTGCATATTTTCGATTAAGTTAATTGTCATCTTTTGACAACAGCGCCCATGAGCAAAAACAAAACAAAACATGAGTGGAAACTGCTAAAACACGACTTAACAAAATAAAAGAAAGTCAGCTTTAAAGAAAATACTTTGCTATTTTGTTTGCTGCTGGGCACATTTTTGCCAGGCACAAGCCTTCTATTTGCGGGGCACTGGAAGTTAAAAAGAACAAAGTAGTACCTCAATCACGTCGGAGTAGTGGACAGGCACTAATTAAATTGAAATCAATTAGTGCTTCATCCCTACTACACACAGAGGAACGGAAACAATACCAGGCGTTCCTTGACGAATTACGAGGCTGTTAGGAAGAGCGCCTCGCAAACGAACAAATGGTGAGTGACAGGCTGGCTCCAAGCCCTTTTCTGAACGCAAGTGTCTCATATAAGAGAATCTGAAAATTTTACTGTGGTTTCTCCAACAAAACTCAAGGAAGACTCCTAGAGACCAGGTCTGTGTTCTAGCAGAGCTCCTACAGGGTCCGGTGCAGCCTACTTCTTGATGAACTGTGACTCTGCTTTTGCCTAAGGCAGGACAGGAAGCCAGCCAACTCACGCTTGGAAAGAAATTCCTGTGTAGGCTTCATAGGCTGGTTGCAATGGAATTGTTCTTTCTTCAAAATATTCCCAGGTCTAGAGTATGCTGATGAGCTAATGTAGAGTAGTATTGTTTATCCTGTAAACTAGTCAGTGAGCGGTAACATTCCCTGACCTACTTACTGCAGGAAACTCATCAGCTAACAATCCTACGTTTGCAACAGTTCTTGTCTGTCTTCCTGCCCTTTATAATAGTAGACTGGATATCAGTGAATACCAGGGATGCTTTTCACAAAGGAGTTCCGAGTAGCGATCCAAGTGCAAAAAAGTATGGGAATTGTGATGGTGACTACATTGGGGCAGGGTCAATGAGTGGTCGGCGGGGTCAGAAACGTGGCTAAATAGGTTAACTATTTCTTGGTCTTTTACATGAATATAATGCACACACCTTACATGAAAAGTAAATGCAAGTTCAACTAATCTTTGGAAACTCTAGTGCCCTGGTAGGAAAGCGCATTTAGTTAATGCAATCAATTCAGATGTCTTTGTTTCTAGTACGAGGGTCACTGATTTGAAATGAGGTTAGTTCAATGGAGACTAGTGGCATGTAAATGTATAGTGCTATGACGCCACAGCTTGTGGCAAAGAGCACTGTGAATATGTAAGTCAGTTTACCAAAAGAATTACACACAGCATAGGATACTCTATTGCAGCCGAATAATATATTAATCAGAGTACAAGTCTCCAAATACTAGAAGATAGGGTGCCACAAATGTGAAAAATGTTCAGTGTTCGAGTTCTTACAACCTTTCAAAAGTTATAAGATTAGTAATAGCAATCAGACTGTACCCAATGCAAAACCTTTCTTATAGGTTTACATTGAAAGGACGCATTCCAGAACTGGTATTCCCCTTAAGTTAACTCTATTAACTAAATCCCCAGGCAGCATTTAGATTTGCTGCTTAACCATTAACACATTTACACTTCTTTCCGACAGAAGGCACCCTGGATGGAAAGTTTCATTCTTCCTCATGTGTCTGTTGCTCCTCTCCTTTCACAGTAGAGGGGAACCCACCTTGCCTTTCAGTCTGAGGCAACTCAATGTCCACCTTAACCATTCAAGAATGGCTGTTTCTGGTTTCTGTTTTTTTTTAGTATGGGGCCCAAACATTTTGCTTTCTGGTGCTGAGTGGCAAGAAATAGGGAACAACAACAAAGTTTGAGTTGTCTATGATGTCACTCAGAAAACAATGTGAAAAACATGCAGAGTAATCACTTTTACCCATCCATAAATCTATATGTTGTGTGCCCACAAAATCATCTGACCCTACTTTCAGGAGCAACTGGAGAAACCATACCGTGCCTGGCCTCACCTGCCTCTGCCCTCTGTCCTGTGATGATATGCTTTGGTTCCAGCCAACCTCCCCAACTTCCTCAGACCACCCATCGCCTCCCTTACACAAAATTAAGAAAAAAATACCTGGCATCCTACCACCCTCCCACACTACCCTTAGCGCAAATATTCCCTCCATCTCCCAAACATAAAAAATACCTGGCCTCCTGCCACCCGCAGCAATCATCTGCTGAGCATAATTCCCCCTCTCACTCATATTACAAAAATCCAGACCAACAGCCACTCACCCACCACCCCAAATTGTCTTTTCTCCCCCTCCCTACTCAAAGCTGTGCTCTCACCCTTAGACTGGCAGGCCAGCACCATGCTGACATGCTGAGTGAGAGCTACTTGTCAGTGCAGCATCAGCTTCTCTGTCACTACGGGACAGGAAGACCTGAGGCTGTCAGGGCCGTTGGTGCATGCACCTCCCTCTCACCTGTGGAGATCTAAGGGAGGGTTTAGAAGGCAGGGTGCCACGAGTGACTAATTCCCCTGATAGGATAACAATGAAAAACAACTTTTGTTTTCCTACAGTTGTTTTATCATAGCAGTAAATAACTGAATTTTGAAGACTTCAGAAAATATCTAAGCATCCAGATTGCGATGACATCACAAATTATAATAAACAATATTTTATTAGTTGATCTATTCAAGCAAATATTCTATCTTGACATTATGTGTATTAAAAAATGATTGAGGTTTTAGGGCCTACGCTTATAGTTGGCAGGGAATTTCATAGTAATTCATAGTAATTCCACAAATCAGAATCAATCTTATCACACCTGGAGTTTGTGGAATTATCCCAAATTTAGCTTTAAATCGAGAATATCGTAAGGAAATATTGTTTCTTCATGTTTTTCGGGAACTAAACTCAGCAGAGCTACTACTAGGTATTTGCTTGTACTAATGCACATTTTTATATGGATCAACGCAACTGCTATTGGTGTAATATTGCATTACTTCAAATAGTAAAACGGTGTTAATATGTTGCAAACCACTAACTCCAAATTTGTATTTCTCATCTTCTCTATATGAGGACCTTTTGCTTTGACCACGTATGTAAATTAGTTTGTTTTGAAAATATATCTTTCTCCTACATTTAGGTTCTACAGAAGAAAGGAACTCCATGCAAAAAGCTTGCTCCCATTTGAAAACAGCAAACTGCTTTGCATTCGCACCACCTCCTCCTCCATCTATTATTCATCTGGAAATCGGACACAAAGAAACTTTGCTTCCAGGAAATCCTATTGCTCTTGACATTAAGGTTACCAAAGATTCTCCGCAGCCAGAAACAATAAATCTCACGGTCGGCTGTCAGCTGCAGAGCTACACTGGGAAGACTATAGCAAATCTTGCATCCATCAAGAAGTCCATCGAGCTTGGAGAGAATCAAGGTACTATGAAACCTTTCTCATAATAATTACATCTGGGTTTTGATAGTGCAGCTGCCAGACAGATTTACTGCTAACAATACACATAGAGTGGGCTTTGGGTCAGCCTCTTTCAGCCAGTGGCTTCATTCCAGTGGCCTCTTTGGTTTAAGACTTTGTCAATTACATCTTGTCTCAGCCCAGTGGAAGATTCATTTCTCGGCTAACATGATTGTGTTTCAATATATCCTTCTGCCTTCCATCACGTTTGTATTAGCTTACAACCATACCTTTAGATATTATCTGTTTTTATTCCATTAATTAATGGTTCGCAATTGGTACGCAAATTACCAGTCTCAGAAAGATGAAAGTCTACTGTTGCTTTTACCAATGTTAGCAGCAACTGTTTAAGTCACTAGGTCATCTTGTAGACCCTCACTCTGATCGCTGTGCACACAGATGCAACATCAGGTCAGTCTGACCATATCACCCAAAACTTGGTCCAATCATTGTTGAAAAATCCCAGAATGCCAGAACCTCCAAGGAGGAATGTTCTATTCAAATAGTGCTTTACGTGTTTATGTTGAATATTTTACCTCATTGGGTGCAGTGTTCTAACTGTATTGTATTTCTTCTTCCACGGACTTTACTGATCTTTTAAATGCCCTCTCTCCATACCTCTCTCTGGATATTGTACAAACAGGCACACACTCACACAAATATTACACACACACACACTTACACATATATATCAAAGACCTTACCTCTGGCTTGAACCATTAACCATGAGAGCTCTTAACCAGTTGGCTACAGCAGATGTGGCTCAACCTTGTTTCCTAGAAACGTACTTGGACCATCTTTATGAAGGCCAGCCATATAAAAGTATATTGTATGGAAGGCACCCTCTTGTGTAATGCAGTGCACACTGTTGTTTTCTCAACTGATATGATAGTCCTCCAACAACCAACCAGCATAATCACATCCCTCCTCATTACTACCTTCCCGTTGATGTAATGTGTTGCCCTTCTTCACATTCGTTCTGTCACATTAATCTGTCGTTCTAGAGCTGTGTCCTCCTCTTTATATTGCTGAAGTGAATCCAGATTCTCTTCTGGTAAATGTGGCAACTTATAAATAAATGAATACAAATTACAATTCTCGATTTACTTGATTAACAGTGTTAACATATATATGGTGGACCATAAACAAAACCCTTCGTGCACAACCATAATGCATCAAATGCTAATATCTCTGGTTCAGATTAAGATTTGCACTTTGTGGAATGGCCAATGGGGCAGCACAATGCTGGTCAGCCTCGACCTTTGTGAATTGCCAGGTGTTCAGCATGTAACCAACATCTGCATAGCTATTGGCCTTAATCTGCCAGGTAGTTGAAAGGACGCCTTCACCCTTGTTTCTGTGGCAAAGCAGAGGTAAAGCCTTAAGAAGAGTTAGTAAAACGTTTTACAGCATTCAGGAAAACCAATTTTTACCTTAAGGCAATTGTGAAAAATTGTTTTGTTACAGGATTCTCATGAATTCAGGTGCAGGTGTGCATTGCAAAAAATACTTATGTGATGTAGGGATGCGAGGAAACTTTGTCATGTATGCAGTGCCTACTTTGTCCACACCACATTCATGAAAAAAATGCCCTTAGGGGCAGTGCACCCAACAGATGGTGTACATCTCTAGATGAGCAATCACAGGTGCTATAAGTCATTTTGCATTTTGCATATTCTTTTTTTTGTTTTTCATATCTTTTGAAATGTTACCTTCTGTCAATAGTGGTGACCAATGCTGACTCTAAAGACCCATAAAGAGTTTTGTATTTCCACCAATGCAACCATATTGTGTCCTATTGTGGCCACTCAACTCTCCACTAGTGTTTTCCAAAGCTGTTGGATGAGTCCATTATCTGGATGCTCTATGGTCATGAAGTACCTTAGATTGGGCTTTACGACTGCCTTCTCTCCCAGTGACTAACATTTTTGACCTGCACCAGGGTTTTTGCCCACATCCAGCTTGGCATTGATCTCTGTCTGAATAGAGGGCTCTTGTAACATCAGGAACCTTTGGATCTGTGGCTGGATAGGTTTCTGTTATGTAGGACGGACATGCTCTGGCCTGCTGGAGAAGGTAGCATGACATTTCCCCAAAGTGTACCATATCAGAGGAAAGCCAAGAATAACGTTTTGGTTACACCCTCAGTGAGGCAACTTTACAAAGTCATGTCAACAACTTATTTATATTGAATTTTTTTCACTAATTTGGAATCCAAAAGACCCGATAAATGTTTTAGGAGGAATCGCATTCATAATTTCTGTCTACATCACTCATTTCCCACACTCAATTTCTCTGAGAACATCTCATACAGATAGTGAGAGCCACTTCAATGTTGACACTAATTGCACTCAATGTAGCCTTAAATTCGCCAAAGTGGACTGTATGGTCCAGTTAAAGCCATCACTTGTGTGGCGGCGATACCCCACTGCAGTCGGCTTTAAGGCCTTGTAACATTCTACTTATTATGGCAGAAGATTCTAATAAAAGAAAAATGCCTCAGGAGACACATTGGTATAAAACACACCACACGTTCAGGGTTTCACCTTCCCTCTTCCTACGGTTCCCACTGTCAGTGAACGACAGGTGATGGCGGGACCATGAATGCTGGTGACCAGTGGAGTACAATCAATGTCATTCAGTTCCAGTAGGAATGAGGGTGAGCGAAGCCTCAACACCCTCTTCCTCTGCTCTGCCAAGCAGACTTGTGCCCGTCATTCGAAGGGAAAGAAGGTGAGGCCAGTGCTGTTAAGGGTTTACACTCCAGCCTCTCGAACCTCCCACTGCCACTCCTTGACACTGCAGAGAGCCTCTCACTTCAACAACCACAGTCAATGCTTCCCACACTTCACTGAAATGACAGTTGTTCTCTACCAGTGCTCATAGCCCATTGCTACTCTACTGTTTTCAACAGAGCTGAATTAGACCCACTGTCACTCACACTAGGATACAAATGCTCATACACTTGCACCCACAGGCAAGCACTTCCAAACACACATAATTGCAGTCAGACTTCCCTCAATCTCGCTCTCTTACACACTCTGTCTCGTGCACAATCCTATCCATATTCCACCGACTCACACTGACACACTCAAAACACAATCACTCATGGTCACAACATGCTCTGAGTGATCTTCAAACAAATACACTACACACACCCAATCAGCAGCTCGCACTGCTGCATAATATGTAAAAAAAAACATTGACACACCAATAGATTTCGGATAGGCGAAACCTATTGGCTTTGCCAATCCTTGTTGTACTAAATTCTAAAAGATGCATAGACTTAACGGGTACTAAAATGTGTCCAAGATTCTCTGCAAGTCTGAACAAGGGATGGTTCCGATCACAGAAGATTTTTTTTTTTTTTTCTGGGGTGCAATGGAACAGAAGTCCCAGTGCACTTAAAGAAATACTAGATAACTGCCCAGGGTATGAAAATTAGGACGTTTAGCTGGCAAATCCCTGTTCGGATTACAAAACTTGCATCTGTACAATGCTGCACAGACAGTTACACTGACAATTCAATCGACATCAGCAAAATGCCAACATTGCACTAATAGCTAGGCGCGGATGTTGGTTTTCCACTTGCAAATGTCTGGTGCAATTTATGAAATATGAAAATTCTGGTGCAAAATGAGACCTGCCATGGTGCAATATATGTAGCATGGCCTGGGTTCAGTCATATGTACTATTCAATATGAATGCACTAGCATTTGGGTCAATCCATGCGATCTGGTCTAGATTTTCAGCCATATTTACTAAGCATTATTATGCACGTACTATACTTAATTAACTATTATTGATGTTTTCTTTTCTTGACAGCTTCTGTGCCTGTTGAGATCCCTGCAGACGTGTACATGAAGGCATTAGTTACAGTTGAAGATGAACTTCAAATCAAAGTGAATGTTATTTCTGAAGCTGTGGGCAGCGAACAAACCTACAGCGTGGAAAAGATCATAGCCTTCCAGTATCCACCTATCACCGTTGACGTAAGTGGATACGTTTCAAAAGTTGAGCGTATTATTGTACATTCATCGCGCCCTAGCAGCAGTCTGCACACTTAAAATGCCACTGGATGCTATGTTCTTGCTTTGAAACAGTTTATATCATTCCTTTAATTTATCCCCAATCTTTGCGAAAGGCTTGACAGGCGGTTATCTGCAACCTAATGTTACCAATTACTTAAATAGAGTGGGCTTTGGGCCCTCCCAAAGTAGTATTTCTACTTCATCTTAAACTACTAGCTGTTTGGTGTATCGTTCATCTACCAATTAAGTGCTTGAAAGCAAATCTTTAGGGACTATTTAATCAAAGGAACGCTACATAATCGCACATTAAATTTGTAATCTCATACATGCACCATTTCCAGCTGCGGTTTTTCTTTGTTCTTTCACTGCAGCAGGGCTTCAAAAATATTTTAGTCAGGACTCAAAATTGAAGTCAGACTTATAAACTTTGCCAGGTCTATTGGCTTTGCCACTGCTTACTCTGTTCCCCTCATATGTTGTACCTTAGGGATAATGGAGAAAGTGTAGCATTGGCGGCTGGCACCCCAAATATTTGGGGGGGGCAGCCACAGACTAGCAGTGTAAGGTCAACGCCAAAGCTGTTAGTCATGGCTTGTTATAAACATAGTTTGTAACAAACCACAACTAAGAAATCTGGTGTTGAGGCTGAAGGTAGAAGTGTGAGTCTTACAGAGCATCAGAGGGTTAAAAAGAATAAAATAAAAATGTACTCACACACTGCATGCACTGGCTCAGTCCCTCATTTCTGGTCTGGTCTGCAGCAGGTTTCTAAGCCAAGCTGAACACTGCTCTCCTGCTGCTGATAATGTAATCAGCATAAGAGTAGCATCCATCAGGATTGGCTGGAGCGGACTGCCCCGACGCTCCTGCAAGCACTAATGGCCTCTGCCTGTTCTCCACCAAGCTGTCTTAGACAGCTGAGAGACTCGTTTATGCTGCAAGTCAGGCTGGTTGTTGCAAGATGGCCGGCGAAAGTGACATTCTCACCCTAAACTTGTGGAGTGAACAGGACTCCCCTGCCGCCAGTCAGCAGCAGTGGCCCGCCCACAAACAGAGCTCGGTCTGGGGAAAGCGAAAAGTGAAATGGTAATAAATTCACTTTATTAGCATTTTATTTTTCACCTATTGTGGCACTGGCAGCAGTGGGGCGACTCTCCTCTGCCCTAATGGAGGGGTCACCGCTGGAGCTTAGCCTTCATTGTAATTTTTTTTCATTAGTTTTTCATGAGTTCGATTTTAACAGTGATCTGTATAATTCCTGCTATGTGCAGTTTTTTTTGTGCCCTTAAGATTTTTTTGGTTTATTGATTTAGCACAGTATTTGGTTTATTTCTTTTATTTTTGTTCAACTTCTCTCCTCTCCCAGGCACTGCCCTCTCGCCATTCCTTGATAGTCCTGCACACCAGCCTTTTCTAGTCTGACCTTTAGGACAACTCTAGCTGGCTTGCAAAACAATTGCTTTCCAAACAAAAATAAATCATACATAATATACATACAGAGGAGATTTTGTTCAGTGGTCTTCATCCATTTGCATGTTAAATCGTCCTTCACACTTCACTACTGCCCATGACGGCAAATAGCAGGGGCAAAGGTATCAGCTCACTTGACATTGGTTCTCTTGACTTAGAGTAACGACATTTTTCATCTGCACATCTGCCTAAAACAATTGTCTGCAATGCCAGGGCCAGCGAGCCAACATGTCCTTTGTTTTTGTTATACATTTTGTTTTAAACTTTACTTAATAAAAACAAATGCATTCTAAAGGAAACAAGCATTGTAAATGCCAATAGCTGTGCCCCTGGCCAATAAAGCCTAGACATAGTGCCTTGTGATTGCTTGTTAGGTATGATGTTAAAACTACAGCTATGCACTAGTGCTCAAGTAATGGAAAATGCATATAAGGGATTTGGATCAGCATCCTTCAGCTATTGCTTACTCTGTCATTCACATTTTGGACCAGCCTACAAGTCAGTGCACTTAGAGTAGGGCTATGGGTCCCAACCTTCAGCCATTGCATTGTTGAAAGCGTCGTTTACATTTTGGATCTGCCAACAGAACAGCCATTCATTGACTAACTGTATTTATCTTAAAAGACCACATTTTGCTCCTTTAGGCCTGATCCTGCACCTGGAAGACTGAATAATGTGAAGCAAAGGTGTCTGCACACATACATGTTCTGCCAGCTGACTCAGTCACACAAGAGTGGCAGGAGAAGCATATGTTGAGTGCTCAACCGTAGAGAGCCACACAGGCTGTACTCTTATCGAACAGAACTTAAAGCCCTGCACAGTCAATGGCCTTTGCTTTGAGGGCTGGCAGATTCACTGGTTTCATATGTCTCCTAGCTTTTCAGGGCACGTTCTTGCTTGACGGCATTTTTTATATGTTTTCCGAAGACAGCAGCATACCCGTTAACATGTATGTGCCTCGAGGGTTCTGCCAGCATTGATCGCTCGTGTACACTGAGTTCAACGTCAGTGATGCCTCTTTCATAAAAGATGTACAAATTAAGGAAGAAAACCTATCATCAGTCTGTTTGAAGTGCTAGATTTGTTGTCCTGAATATGTCAGACAACAAACCAGATGATTCTAAAATCAAGAAAATATTAAATATAGAGGCAACACAGACTGCATAGTATTCAGCGGTGAATAACTATCTAAGAATTTTTAGTGGGACTTGAACTTATGACCACCACAACTGCATCCAACTTTTTAATATTTCGAACAGCAAGAATAATTCTGACAATGTTACTCAGTATTTCTCAGTTCCAAAATCAAGGGCATGGTTACTGTAACCACAGTCAAACCAACATCACAGCAATACACTTCAGTTCCACCAGAAGTTGTATAGGTTTCAAAGCAGTAATTTGTATTGAAGCTATTCATTCTACAAAGACATTATTATAATCTTACGTTACATAAAGCAATCCCAAAAGGAACATGAACTATTGACACTGTATCAGTGAGTCGTAGTATATTACAAGTACTTCACTGCTGTTTTTTGGAGAATAAACCTGTGTTCGCAAGTAGGTGTAGTTTACCAAAGGTTCCGATACAGATTTAAATGGTTGCAACACGTTTTTTACCACCCTTATTTTTAGAGTTTACGATGTCAGACAGAAAGCACAGAGAATGAAACATTATAGCCAAATCGATAGCAAACTAGTTGCCCATATCATGTGTCCCCAACTCCCACCGCAGCCTGGTATAATACAGGATCAATATATGTACAAATGCAGGAGGAAGCAAGTGGTCAATACAGTGGAAATTAAGATTAGAGTCAGATACAGGTAATCGATAAGAGGCATCTATGGAATAGCAGATATCCCTTCCAGATTCGGCAGTTAAGCACGTTTCAATCCCCTACATCTGTAGCATCATCCACCTCAGAATCAAAACCATCATCCTTATTGTACCATTGAAATTGTTCCAATAACATTACCTGAGTTGCAAAGTTGTCCTGTGCTTTTTTGTCATATCTAATCAGTTTAAGGTGTTGCTTATCCCCTATCGCCCATTCCAGGACATCTCGGACCCAGTGATCCTCCTGGTGCGACCAAACTAACATCCAGCTAATGGCCACCCATCTCTTAGCCAGGAGGAGAGCCAGCTGTATAAACCTGTAGGGCATCTTTCTGCCCTTAGGTTGTGCCACCATTCCCAGCAAAGAAATATGGGGTATAGTTTGAGAGCAGGAGACCTGTGGCCATTTCGATCCATGGCACCACCACCCTCACAATTATGTTATGTTGTGCAAAGTTTATTTCTATAGCGTAGAACTCACTCAGGAGAATATCCTGGCGCTAAACCAGGAATTGCGTGGTCAGAGCGAGGTTTGAGGCTAGCTGAGCAGCCACTTCTTCAGTTTCTTGGTGAATTCAGGAACTGAAAAGGAGCATCTGATGGGCAGGGACAGGCCATTCCAGGCTTTTGACGTGAGGCAGAAGAAACTTCTGCTAGATCTAGTCTGCGTAGACTGGTGGTGGTGGTGTGCTTTTGATGAAGTATGTGGCAGCAATGATTTGTAAGGTGTGGGGTGTGTGAGGAGCTTGAAGAGTGCTTGTTTGCTGATTGTTTTTTGTGTGATTGAATTTTTCAGAATGCTTATGGGTTTAGTGCTGTAATATTGATCACAGCACCCCAAGTCTGAAAATTGCAAAGGAAGTGCATGGTGGGGTTGGGGGCAGGGCCTGGCCCAATGCTAGGATCCACAGCCAACCCATTGCTGCGTGCAGCCATGGTAAGCACGGCAGGGGGTATTCCTAGTTAGGTATGGTAATAAAATATTATTTCATTAAAAAAAAAAAAAAGCCCTTGAAATGTATTGAAAAAACAGAGGGTAAAGTCATGTCATACTTCGGTATAGTTACAATACCTTACTTTATATTAAAAACAATCTCAAGAAATTCACTGAAAACCAAAAGGTCATAGTGACATAACTTGGTGAAAAAGTCAGTTAAAATGTTACTTTTTGAACAAAAAAAATCATAAAATTCACTAGTTATAGTTAACCGAAGTAACTATAACTTGCGCTCCAACCATGCACTGCTTTATACTTTATATATTACATCACTCATGACATGTTCTATGACAACTCACATTACATAATTGATTACAACACTGTGCATAGTGGGGGCACCACGCACATGCGCTCCCCAAATTTAAATAAAATGTTATTGGGGTCCCAGGAGAGGGCTCCTGGGGGCAGATAAAATATCAGGGAAGGGGACTTATCCATGCACCCCTCCCATATTTTAATGAAAAGCTTTAAAGTGCAGCAACCCCTGGGTGGCCACCCCACTCCATGAGTGATTTTATTGAAAAAGGATGACCCACCTTTTTTTAATTTTATGTGTTAAATATGTCTATCCATATATATGTCTGTCTATCTATCTATCTATCTATCTATCTATCTATATGTATTTTTGCTCCAAGAGGTCCCCCTACAATGTCTAGGTGGTCAAGTTAGCCCAACGCTTCCCCCCCCATTCAGTAATTTTTAATTTTGTTGTTTTAGGACACAGGGACTGAGTACCAGACGTCTAAAATCAATGCCGAACTTCTTTGTTGATGTGGGGCAGCCATTCAGATCGTATCTCTTGATCAGCCAGTTCAGCAGAACTCCAGTGTCTCTAGATGTCTATACACCTTGAACCCTAATTTCCCAAAAACTAGTATACAGATTTACACCTAATTTGGAGTCATTCTGTTCAGCTGTTTTGGCTGTAGCCGTTTCTAAAGTTCCTATTGGAAAGTGCATGGTGAAAATGTGTTTTGGGAACCCCCTCCTCATTTCTATTTCTAGGCCACTGCTTGACAGACCAATCGGGAAGTTTCCAGGAAGTAGCTGAAGTGGATGAACCTTTTTTTTTCCCCAAATACTTTGTGAAATGGTGCTAATGAACAAGTTACTTCTCTTCGGTAATGCATTATCTGGTAGAGACTCTGACTAGCTGCAAATTCCATACCTTTGGAATTTCCTGGTGTCCGCTTGGAATCCAGATTTTTTTGCTGAGCAGTACCCTGCGTGCGCCGTCAGGTGACATCGTTCTGATCCACGTGGCGTCGTTGGAGCCATCTATGAGGTCACAGTCACCTATAAAGGTACCACTCCAGCATGCGTACGTCATCTTTTTTCCAGGAACTAACACACCAGAAGCACAGAGCCATGAATAGAACTAACAGTTTGTCTATGTAAAAAAAAAAAAAAATCTAGGGCCCTGAAAGGGACAATCTCTGACTCGATTAGACATATCTACAAAGCGAGGAGGCATTGGAGGGTGTAAGGAATCTGCAGCTAGATAGAGTCTCTACCAGATAATGGGTTACCGAAAGTAAGTAACTTATTCATCTGATAGAGACTTCTAGCTGCAGATTACTTATCTTTAGAATAAATACACAAGCCATAACCTCCTGTCGGTGGGCTGCGGGTAGATCTTCTTACACTAGAAAGTCCTGTAGGATTGAATGGGCAAAGTGTCCATCTCTCCGGACCTGATTGTCCAGACAGTAATGTTTTGCAAACGTGTGCAAGGATGCCCACGTTGCTGCCTGACAGATATCTAGAACTGGAACACCCTGTGCTAGCGCAGTGGTAGCAGCTTTGCCCCTGGTGGAATGAGCCCTCAAGCCCTCAGGAGTCTGTTTCTTGGCCAGTGTGTAGCAGATCTTGCTGCAGAGAATGGCCCAGCGTGAAATGGTTTGTTTCTGCTCTGCCTGACCCTTCTTTGCTCCCACATACCCCACAAAGAGTTGGTCATCCACCCAAAATTATTTTGTGCGGTAAAGATAGAACAACAACGTTCTTTTTGGGTCCAGTAGGTGGAGTTGCTCCTCTTCCGTAGAGGGATGTGGTGGAGCAAAGAAGGTAGGCAGGGTAATATTAGGACCCAAATGAAATGGGGTCACCACCTTGAGAAGGTAGTTCTGAGAACTACCTTGTATGGGAACATGGTGAGATACGGTGGCTTAGATGAAAGAGTTTGCATCTCACTCACCTTCCTGGCAGATGTTATTGCACCTAAGAAGGCTGTCTTGATGGTGAGTAAGGGCTCAAGAGATCACACATGAGAAGTGTGAGGACCAGATTTAAGTCCTATTGAGGCATAACAACGGGTGTAGGGGGGAAACATATGTGCAAGAAATCTGTGTACAATAGGAGACTTGAAAAGTGAAGGCTGATCAGGCAGCCAAAGGAACGCCGATAAAGTGGAAAGATAGCCTTTGAGAATGCTAGAGGCAACCCTGCTGGGCAATGGATAGTATAAAGAGAAGGCTGTCAGAAAGAGAAGCAGAAAGAGGATCAATAGATCTTTCTGCACAATAATATACAAAGCGTTTTCAATGGCAGGCGTATACCGTTTTAGTGGAGGGACGCCTGGCTGCCAAAATAACTTTGCATACTTTGGAAGGAAGGTCAAAGGCCATCAACTGTTGCCACTCAATCTCCATGCATGCAGATGCATAGTTGACAGGTTTGGGTGGAGAAACTTCCCCTGCTGTTGCGACAGAAGATCCTCCCGAAGGGGCATCCTGATCAGATCAATGCTCATTTTCAGAAGCTCGGGATACCAGACTCTCTGTTCCCAGTCCGGAGCCACTAGGATTACTTGGGCCTGGTCATTTTTGATCTTCTTGAGAACTCTGGACAGAAGTGGTATAAGGGGAAATGCGTATAGGCAGCCTGAACTCCATGTGTGACGAAAAGCGTTGCAGAGCGATTTCCACTTTGGAAAATCCAACGCGCAGTACTTCTGACATTGTGCGTTCTCTGCGGAGGCGAGCAGATCTGACCAAGGCTCTCCCCACTGCTGAAAGAGTCCTTGCGTCACCTCCGGATGGAGACGCCACTCGTGATCCACTAGGCATCGATGGCTGAGTTTGTCTGCCCATGCGTTCAAAGAACCTGCCAGGTGTTGAACCACCAGGGTTATGCCCTGTTGTTCCAACCATGTCCAGAGATGTGGGACCTCTTGACAAAGGGTCCACCACCCCACACCGCCCTGCTTGTTGCAGTACCACATTGCGGTAGTGTAGTCCGTGAACACCTGCACTATCTTCCCTTTTACAACAGGAAGAAATACTTTTATTGCCATTCTGATAGCCCAGACCTCCAGTAAATTGATACGGAGTCCATTCCACCAGATACCTTTGATCTCTACTGCTCCCAGATGGCCACCCCATCCTAGAAGTGACGCATCTGTCACTACTGTGAAATCTGGCTGAGGAAGGAAGAGGAGTCTGCCTCTGACCCAATCGCAGTTCACTAACCACCACTGCAGGTCTTTTGCAGTTCCCTCTGAGATCTGAACCATGTCAGTAAGATTTCCCTGATGCTGTGCCCACTGGAACTTCGGGTCCCATTGCTGAGCACTCATGTGCCTTCTGGCATGCTTGACTAACAGGATGCAGGAGGCCATGAGGCCCAACAGCCCAGAGTCTGTGTCACCAAAATCCAGGATAGAGGACCCTGAATACCCTGGACTCACTGCTCGGAAGGATAAGCAAGAAAATGCACTGTGCCCAGAATAGCTCCAATTAAAGGGAGCTTCTTAGAGGGAGTCAAGTGTGACTTTGACACGTTTATAGTGAACCCCAGTGAATGCAGGAGGTTTGCTGTAGTCTGGAAGGTGAGTGACGAGAGCCTGGGGTGTAGGAGCCTTCAACAGCCAGTTATCGAGGTTGGAGAGGACATAAATCACTAACCTGTGCAGATGAGCTGCTACCACTGCATCACTTTTGTGTACACCCGAGGGACACTCGTGAGACTGAAAGGGGGCAAGTAAACTGAAAATACTCGTGACCCACCATGAACCGCAAGTAGCGCCTGTGAGCAGGGAAAATATGCATCCTGCAAGTCCAGTGCTACGATACAGTCTTCTTGGTTTGGGGCAGACAACACCTAAGCACGAGTGAGCATCTTGAATTTCTCCTTTTTGAGGAAGAGATTGATGTCCTGTAAATCCAAAATAGGGTGAAGACCCTTGTTCTTTTTGGGTATCAGAAATTAATGGGAACAACAACCACTGCCTACTTCTGACATCGGGGACCCTTTCCATAGCTCCCTTGACCAAGAGAGCCATAACTTCCTCACAGAGCAAGATGAAGTGATCCTCCATCAGCCGTTCTTTTAATGGAGGCATAGAGGGAGGGAAAGACTGGAAAGAGAGGGAATAGCTCTTCTGTATGATCTGCAAGACCCATTTGTCCGATATTATGGATCGCCAGTGAGGGAGATAAAATGTAATCTTCCCTCCAACTCGAAGCTTGTGGTCTTGCAGAATCATACTAGATGGACTTGGGCGCTGGTTAGGAGAGGGGCTGGGGGGGTGGATGACTTCTGGCCAGACCCTCTGGGTCTGAAAGTACCACAACTTCGTCCTTGCACAGGATATTGGCCTGACCGAGGACGGTGGCTGGTCTGTGGATGGCGTGGTACCCCACCCCTTCCAAATCCTTGAAAGGGGCAAAAGGCAGACTGCTGGCCAGGGGGCGCTGAGAGGCCCAAGGACCTGGCTATAGCCTGAGTATTCTTGAAGCACTCTAGCGCCGAATATGCCTTTTCACCGAATAGGCACAAGGCATCGAAGGGTATGTTCATTAGGTTTGCCTGGACATCCCCCAAAAAGCAAGATATACCAAGCCAGGCGTGGCGACAAAGGGCCACCGTCAATTAAATCACCCTACCCAGTGAGTCAGTCGTGTCAAAACCACACCCTATTGTAAACTTCGCTGCATCTCTCCCATCTTTGACAGCTTGTGAGAGTGTGTCTTGCACACCCTCCGTGACCTGTGGCAGCACCAGTGCCACTGTATCAAATAAAGTATGTGAAAAACGGCCCAATAGGCATGAGTTGTTTACAGACCTCAATGCCAGGCTGAAGGAAAAAAACATTTTCTTCCCAAGCTGATCCAGCCTTTTGGATTCCCTTTCCAGGGGAGCAGAAGGGAAGGCACCATGCGAAGTGGAGGCCTGGACCACCAACCTCTCTGGGGTGGGGTGTTGGGTGACCAAACTATGATAATTTGGAGCTGGGCGATGGCGGTGGCAGCCAATTGTCCTATTTACAGGAGCCCCTGTGCTGGTTTTGGACCACTTCCCCAGCAGGACATAATTGAGGGCTTTGTTAAAGGGTAACATTGGTTCCGATGTGGAAACCCCTGGCTGAAGTACCTCAGTCAGGAGGTTAGTCCTGACCGGCACTGTAGGCAAATCCAGGTCCAAGACCTCAGCTGCCCTACACACCACCATAGCATACGAAGCTCCCTCCTCCATAGCCACAGTAGGAGGTGAGAGCATGCCAGTTTCTTGAGAGGTGTCCAGTCCACTGGCTTCTCCTAGTTCCTCACACCAGTCCATTTTTGCTCCAAACCATACTCTATAGGATCCTGAGAGCCCTCCCATTCTTCACCTGTGCCTGGTTGATCATAGTAAAACTCAAACAATGATCTGGTCCGTTGGCACCGTGGAAGTCGGAATCGGCATCGTACCAAGCGGTTCCGGCTCTGGATCATCAGGTATGAAAATGAGGCTCGCACCACCGGTGGCAAGGCGAGTGTCATTCCAGATCCGGTATCGGATCCAAGAGTCCCCAGTGGTGCCAAACATATATATACTTGTGCCTTTGCGCGTATGTATATGTGTCTATATATATATGTATGTATGAAAAAATTTATTTACCCAGTTGACATCTGGTGGTGGCATGTTGTGCTGTAGATTCACATGCTTTACATTATTCCCCCATCTAGTGTTGGGTTCAAAGTGTTATAAGTTGTTTATCTTCGAAGAAGATGCTTTTCAAGTCACAGGATCGAGTAATTCCTTCCTCTTGGTGATACTACGCATGGGCATCGAGTCCTTTGATAGACTGTTTTCCCACAGGCAGGTGAGAAACAGGAATGAGATGGAAGTATGGAGAAAGAGATGTCCATGCAAGTGTATCTACATATGTACACTTTTATACAACTGTACAGTAACTGCAATAGCCATAGAGGGGGGCATATGTGAATCTACAAAACTACATGCCACAAACAGATGCCTACTGGGTAGGTAACATTTACTGTTCAATAACTGTCGATACACATGATTTGCATAGTCTGTAAAGCAGTCCCTCCAAAAAGAGGTGCTAGCCTGTGGAGGTTGCACTTGTTTGGAAGAGTGTTCTTAGAACAGCTTGTCCTACACTTACTTGCTGTCGTTCTTGCACATTCACACAATAATGCTTTGTGAATGTGTGCTGAAGACCAAGTAGCTGCTCTGCATATGTCAGCTAAAGGCATGTTTCTCAAAAATGCCATAGTATCGCCTTTTTTTCCCCTAGTGGAGTGTGCCCTAGTAGTTTGTGGCAATTGTCTTTTTGCCTTAGTATAACATTTGTGCATACATTCAACAAACCATCTAGCTATGCCATTTGGATTGTCCTTGAATGGCAAAGCAAAAGCCACAAAAAGTTGTTTTGTTTTCCTAAACTCTTTTGTTCTGTCAAAATAGTACACGAGTGCCCTCTTTAAGTTTAAAGTGTGGAGTGTCCTCTCTGTTACTGAATCAGGTTCTGGGGCAAAAAACTGGCAAATCAATGGTCTGACTGATATGAAATTGAGACACCACTTTTGGTAGGAATCTTAGATTTGTGCGAAGGATCACCTTATCCATATGACTTTGAAAGAAAGGTTTCTCTAGAGTTAATGCCTGGAGCTCACTGACACGTCTAAGTGATGTGATTGCAACCAGAAAAGCTACCTTCCATGAAAGGAACTGAACAGGACATGAGTGATGTGGCTCAAATGGAGGGCCCATGATCCTAATCAGTATAATATTAAGATTCCACAATGGAATAGGTGGAAGTCTAGGCAGAATTTAAGTCCTTCCATGAACGTTTTAATAACAGGGATTCTGCACAATGAAATATGTTCTCTAATTTGTAAGTATGCAGCTATAGCTGAAAGATGTAATCTGATCAATATGTAAACCAAGTTAGTTTGCTGCAAAGGAAGCAAGTAGCAAACAATTTCTTGAACAGATTCCTTAATTGGATCAATGTGTTTGCAATGGCAGTATCAGACAACCGCTTCCATTTAGCTGCATAACATGCTCTAGTTATCAGTCTGCATGCCTCCTTCAAGATTTCCATACATTCAGGAGGTAAATTAGGATAACCCTATTCTATGACTTCAGGAATCATATTGCTAGGTTGAGTGATTTGGATGCCTGATCTGTCTGTGGTTCTGTGTGAGTATCTGGCCTGCTGAGGAGCTTCTTGTGAGGGACTTACCGAGAGGTCCAGAAGTGTTGTGAACCAATGTTGACGTGCCCATGTGGGCGCTACCAGGATCATAGTTCATGAAGTCTGTTTGAGCTTGTGAACTAGAAATGGAATGAATGGGAGAGGAGGAAAAGTGTAAGCACATATCCCTGACCGATTCATCCATAGAGCATTGCCCTTGGAGAGAGGGTGAGAGTACTTGGACAAGAAGTTTGGGGATTTTGCATTTTCTTCAGTGGAGAAAAGATCTATTTGAGGATTTCCTCACCTTTGGAAGTATTTTTGAAGGACCTGTGGGTTGAGTTCCCATTCGTGGACTTGCTGATGTCTCCTGCTGAGCAGGTCTGCAAAGTCATTTTCTGTCCCTGGAACATACTGTCCTAGTAGGCAAATGTGGTGGTGATGAGTCCATTTCCATATTGTTTGTGCCAGTTGTGATAACTGGAAGTATTGTGTCCCCCTGTTTTTGTAGATAATACATTGCTGCCATAGTCCATCCGGACAAAGACAACTTTGCGTGTGAGGTGAGATAGGAAAGCTTTGAGGGCTAGAAATACTGCTGAAAGCTCCAGATAGTTGATGTGTGTGTGCTTGAACGATGTGGGTAATCCCAAAGACCATGCACTGTGAAATTTTGAAGATGTGCTCCCCAAACCTGTCAAAGATGCATCTGTGGTCAGAATGAATTGAAGCACAGGGTCTCGCCACCCTTTTAAGAGGTTGGTGGAGTCCCACCATTGTAGAGGGTGGTAAGTTTGGCAGTCTATCAACACTAGATCCTCAAGTCGACCCTGTAACTGAGACCACTGACAAGACAGACAGTGCTGTAGCTGACGCATATGGAGTCTGGCATAGGGTACGATGCCGGTGCAAGATGCCATTATCCCTAAGAGCCACATGACAGTTTGATTCTATTGAAACTGAGGAAGCAGATGTTGGAAGTTTTGTATCCGAGCTGCATTGGGGTATGCTAACCTTAGTTCAGTGTTGAGAATGGCCCCTAGATATGGTTTAACCTGGAGATGTTGTAGATTAGGTTTTACAGAGGTTATTGCGAACCCTAATCTGTGAAGAAGCTTCACTGTAATTTGTGTGTGGGACTGACACTGTTGCAATGTGCTGGCTTTGATAAGCCAGTCGTCCAGGTATGGGAAGATATGAATCGTTTATCGTCCGAGATGTGCTGCAACCACTAATAGGCATTTGGTAAATACCCTGGAAGCAGTTGTGACAACAAAAGGTGGAACTCTGAACTGATGTTTGCCGGCAATCACAAACCTGAAATATTTGGATGGGAACGTAAAGGTATGCATTTTTGAGGTCTAGAGCTATCATAAAATCTCCCTGTTGAAAGAGTGGAATGACATTGTGAAGAGTGACCATGTGAAAATGTTTTGAATGAATTAACTGATTTAGGGGCCTGAGATTTAAGATGGGTCTGAGTGACCTGTCCTTTTTTTGGAATGAGGAAATATAGCTGATATACTCCTGTTCCTTGATATTTGGGTGGAACTGGTTCTATCGACCCTTTTGAAAGCAGAGCTTGTACCTCTTCTGTGAGTTGTGCGAGGACGGATACTAGGAGGTGTGGTTGTGAGCTCCATGCAATAACCATGTTGGAAAATGGAGCGGACCTACTGGTCCAATGTTATTTGTGTCCATTGATATAGAAGTTGTGATGACGTCCCCCAGCTGGTGTTATTTGGGGTTTGGGTGTGTTGAGACAGTCAGTGTTTTGTTGTAGAACCTGAGCTCCGAGAGTTGTTGTTTTTGCCTCTGCCTCTGAAATTATGACCTCAATGATCCTCTGATAGAGCCTCTGGTATAGGAACCTGAGGCCTGTTTGTTTTGAGAGATGGAAAGCTCTGATGAAGCTGTTGATTTGTAACTCCCTCTATAGAGAGTGGGTGACAAACAAATCTTCTTTGTACCTGTGACTGAAGTGCTCCTATGGCCTTTGCAGTGCCCTAGTCCTTTTGTAGTCTTCCCAAGGTGGAATCAACTTGTGGACCAAAGAGGTGATCTTTATTAAAGTGCATATTTAAAACCGCTTGCTGTACCTTTGGCTTTAACCCAAAGAACCTAAGCTTTGCATGTCTTCTGATTAGGAAACTTATGTTTATGCCACGTGCTGCGGTATCTGCAGCATCCAGCGCACATCTAATTGAGTTATCAGCAATGGTTTGCCCCTTCGACAATTTGTTGGCCATGTTTGAGATGCTCCTCTGGGAGATATTAGAGGAGATCCTACATTTCATCCCAGTGAGCTCTGTCATATCTAGAGTAGAGCTATCCACCAATGATTAGCAGCTTCGCAGCTACTCTTGCCTGCTGCATCAATCTTTTTACTCTCTTTGCCAGGTGGGGGAAGAGTCTCCAGTAGCCGGGCTATTAGCTCTTTTCCTGGTGGTAGTAGTAACTATAGAGTCTGGGGGCACTTGTGATCTGATAAAGGATCAGAAGGAGCTGGTTTGTATTTTGTACCTAACCTTGGAGTTATTATTCTTGAACGGCTAGGCTCTTGGAAAATGTCATTTGCATGCTGCATCATACCTGAGAGCACAGGGAGATATTGGGTGTCCCTGTGTGTGGTGGTAAGTGTGTCAAATAGAGAATCCTGTTCAACAGGATCCTTATGTAAAGATACAGTATGGTATGCAGCTGCCATAACAATAACTTATTGGTAGCTGGTAGTATCCTCTGGAGGGGAAGGTATAGAAGGATGCAATTCTGGATCAGTATTAATAACTGGGTCCAGATCATAAGAATCCCAGGGATTCTGATTTGGTGGTATCTCCTTTAACCCCTTCGCTGCCAGGCCTTTTCCCCCTCCTGTGCCGAGCCTTTTTTTGGCTATTTGGAGCAGTTCGCGCTTAGGCCCTCATAACTTTTTGTTCACATAAGCTACCCATGCCAAATTTGCGTCCTTTTTTTCCAACATCCTAGGGATTCTAGAGGTACCCAGACTTTGTGGGTTCCCCAGAAGGAGGCCAAGAAATTAGCCAAAAAACAGTGAAAATTTCATTTTTTTAAAAAAAATTGGAAAAATGGGCTGCAGAAGAAGGCTTGTGGTTTTTTCCCTGAAAAGGGCATCAACAAAGGGTTTGCGGTGATAAAATCACCAGCTTCCCAGCTTTCAGGAACAGGCAGACTTGAATCAGAAAACCCAATTTTTCAACCCAATTTTGGCATTTTACTGGGACATACCCCATTTTTACGATTTTTTGTGCTTTCAGCCTCCTTCCAGTCAGTGACAGAAATGGGCATGAAACCAACGCTGGATCCCATAAACCGCAACATTTCTGAAAAGTAGACAAAATTCTGAATTCAGCAAGGGGTAATTTGTGTAGATCCTACAAGGGTTTCCTACAGAAAATAGCAACTGAAAAAGAAAAATATTGAAATTGAGGTGAAAAAAACATCAATTTTTCTCTAAGTTTTACTCTGTAACTTTTTCCTGCAATGTCAGATTTTCGAAAGCAATATACCGTTACGTCTGCTGGACTCTTCTGGTTGCGGGGATATATAGGGCTTGTAGGTTCATCAAGAACTCTAGGTACCCAGAGCCAAAAAATGACCTGCACCCTGCAGTGGGTTTTCATTCTATGCCGGGTATACAGCAATTCATTTGCTGAAATATAAAGAGTAAAAAATAGCTATCAAGAAAACCTTTGTATTTCCAAAATGGGCACAAGATAAGGTGTTGAGAAGCAGTGGTTATTTGCACATCTCTGAATTCCGGGGTGCCCATACTAGCATGTGAATTACAGGGCATTTCTCAAATAGACGTCTTTTTTACACACTGTCTTACATTTGGAAGAGAAAAATGTAGAGAAAGACAAGGGGCAATAACACTTGTTTTGCTATTCTATGTTCCCCCAAGTCTCCCGATAAAAATGATACCTCACTTGTGTGGGTAGGCCTAGCGCCCGCGACAGGAAACGCCCCAAAGCGCAACGTGGACACATCACAGAAAACAGACCTGTTTTTAGCAAAGTGCCTACCTGTAGATTTTGGCCTCTAGCTCAGCCGCCACCTAGGGAAACCTACCAAACCTGTGCATTTCTGAAAACTAGAGACCTAGGGGAATCCAAGATGGGGTGATTTGTGTGGCTCGGACCAGGTTCTGTTACCCAGAATCCTTTGCAAACCTCAAAATTTGGCTAAAAAAACACATGTTCCTCACATTTCTGTGGCAGAAAGTTCTGGAATCTGAGAGGAGCCACAAATTTCCTTCCACCCAGCGTTCCCCCACGTCTCCCGATAAAAATGATACCTCACTTGTGTGGGTAGGCCTAGCGCCCGCGACAGGAAACACCCCAAAGCGCAATGTGGACACATCACAGAAAACAGACCTGTTTTTAGCAAAGTGCCTACCTGTAGATTTTGGCCTCTAGCTCAGCCGCCACCTAGGGAAACCTACCAAACCTGTGCATTTCTGAAAACTAGAGACCTAGGGGAATCCAAGATGGGGTGATTTGTGTGGCTCGGACCAGGTTCTGTTACCCAGAATCCTTTGCAAAGCTCAAAAATTGGCTAAAAAAACACATGTTCCTCACATTTCTGTGGCAGAAAGTGCTGGAATCTGAGAGGAGCCACAAATGTCCTTCCACCCAGCGTTCCCCCACGTCTCCCGATAAAAATGATACCTCACTTGTGTGGGTAGGCCTAGCGCCCGCGACAGGAAACGCCCCAAAGCGCAACGTGGACACATCACAGAAAACAGACCTGTTTTTAGCAAAGTGCCTACCTGTAGATTTTGGCCTCTAGCTCAGCCGCCACCTAGGGAAACCTACCAAACCTGTGCATTTCTGAAAACTAGAGACCTAGGGGAATCCAAGGAGGGGTGACTGGCGGGGCTCGGACCAGGTTCTGTTACCCAGAATCCTTTGCAAAGCTCAAAAATTGGCTAAAAAAACACATGTTCCTCACATTTCTGTGGCAGAAAGTTCTGGAATCTGAGAGGAGCCACAAATTTCCTTCCACCCAGTGTTCCCCCACGTCTCCCGATAAAAATGATACCTCACTTGTGTGGGTAGGCCTAGCGCCCGCGACAGGAAACGCCCCAAAGCGCAACGTGGACACCACCAAAATGTTGGAAGAAAACAGAGGTGTTTTTTGCGAAGTGACTACCTGTAGATTTTGGCCTCTAGCTCAGCCGGCACCTAGGGAAACCTACCAAACCTGTACATTTCTGAAAACTAGAGACCTAGGGGAATCCAAGGAGGGGTGACTGGCGGGGCTCGGACCAGGTTCTGTTACCCAGAATCCTTTGCAAAGCTCAAAAATTGGCTAAAAAAACACATGTTCCTCACATTTCTGTGGCAGAAAGTGCTGGAATCTGAGAGGAGCCACAAATGTCCTTCCACCCAGCGTTCCCCCACGTCTCCCGATAAAAATGATACCTCACTTGTGTGGGTAGGCCTAGCGCCCGCGACAGGAAACGCCCCAAAGCGCAACGTGGACACATCACAGAAAACAGACCTGTTTTTAGCAAAGTGCCTACCTGTAGATTTTGGCCTCTAGCTCAGCCGCCACCTAGGGAAACCTACCAAACCTGTGCATTTCTGAAAACTAGAGACCTAGGGGAATCCAAGGAGGGGTGACTGGCGGGGCTCGGACCAGGTTCTGTTACCCAGAATCCTTTGCAAAGCTCAAAAATTGGCTAAAAAAACACATGTTCCTCACATTTCTGTGGCAGAAAGTTCTGGAATCTGGGAGAAGCCACAAATTTCCTTCAACCCAGCGTTCCCCCAAGTCTCCCGATAAAAATTATACCTCACTTGCGTGGGTAGGCCTAGCGCCCGCGACAGGAAACGCCCCAAAGCGCAACGTGGACACCACCAAAATTTTGGAAGAAAACAGAGGTGTTTTTTGCGAAGTGACTACCTGTAGATTTTGGCCTCTAGCTCAGCCGGCACCTAGGGAAACCTACCAAACCTGTACATTTCTGAAAACTAGAGACCTAGGGGAATCCAAGGAGGGGTGACTGGCGGGGCTCGGACCAGGTTCTGTTACCCAGAATCCTTTGCAAAGCTCAAAAATTGGCTAAAAAAACACATGTTCCTCACATTTCTGTGGCAGAAAGTTCTGGAATCCGAGAGGAGCCACAAATTTCCTTCCACCCAGCGTTCCCCCACGTCTTCCGATAAAAATGATACCTCACTTGTGTGGGTAGGCCTAGCGCCCGCGACAGGAAACGCCCCAAAGCGCAACATGGACACATCACAGAAAAAAGACCTGTTTTTAGCAAAGTGCCTACCTGTAGATTTTGGCCTCTAGCTCAGCCGCCACCTAGGGAAACCTACCAAACCTGTGCATTTCTGAAAACTAGAGACCTAGGGGAATCCAAGGAGGGGTGACTGGCGGGGCTCGGACCAGGTTCTGTTACTCAGAATCCTTTGCAAAGCTCAAAAATTGGCTAAAAAAACACATGTTCCTCACATTTCTGTGGCAGAAAGTTCTGGAATCTGGGAGGAGCCACAAATTTCCTTCCACCCAGCGTTCCCCCAAGTCTCCCGATAAAAATGATACCTCACTTGCGTGGGTAGGCCTAGCGCCCGCGACAGGAAACGCCCCAAAGCGCAACGTGGACACCACCAAAATTTTGGAAGAAAACAGAGGTGTTTTTTGCGAAGTGACTACCTGTAGATTTTGGCCTCTAGCTCAGCCGGCACCTAGGGAAACCTACCAAACCTGTACATTTCTGAAAACTAGAGACCTAGGGGAATCCAAGGAGGGGTGACTGGCGGGGCTCGGACCAGGTTCTGTTACCCAGAATCCTTTGCAAAGCTCAAAAATTGGCTAAAAAAACACATGTTCCTCACATTTCTGTGGCAGAAAGTTCTGGAATCTGAGAGGAGCCACAAATTTCCTTCCACCCAGCGTTCCCCCACGTCTCCCGATAAAAATGATACCTCACTTGTGTGGGTAGGCCTAGCGCCCGCGACAGGAAACGCCCCAAAGCGCAACGTGGACACATCACAGAAAACAGACCTGTTTTTAGCAAAGTGCCTACCTGTAGATTTTGGCCTGTAGCTCAGCCAGCACCTAGGGAAACCTACCAAACCTGTGCATTTCTGAAAACTAGAGACCTAGGGGAATCCAAGATGGGGTGACTTGAGGGGCTCTGACCAGGTTCTGTTACCCAGAATCCTTTCCAAACCTCAAATATTGGCAAAAAAAAACGCATTTTTCACACATTTCGGTGACAGAAAGTTCTGGAATCTGAGTGGAGCCACAAATTTCCTTCCACCCAGCGTTCCCCCAAGTCTCCCGATAAAAATGATACCTCAGTTGTGTGGGTGGGCCAGGTGCCTCCAACAGAATAAGGCCCAAAACTTGTAGAGATACAGGGGATAGTACTGCGAGTTTATAAGGACATATTCTTTTATACATCTTTAGACTGACTCTGCTTTGGGGACCCACATACGTGAGGTGTCATTTTATTTGGGAGACTGAGGGGAACACTGGGGAGTAGGAATTTTGTGCTGGAGTGGTGATCGTACGAAGAAAAGTCAGGAAAATATGCTTTTTTTAAGCACATTTTGAGGTTTACAGAGGAGTCTGGGTAAGAAAATGTTGGGGGATCCACGCAAGCCACTCCTCCCTAGACTCCTTGGGGTGTCTAGTTTTAAAAAATGTCTGGGTTTGGTAGGTTTCCCTAGATGAAGGCCGCACACAGGACCAAAAACATAGGTGCCCTCTCCCCCCCAAACACAGGTAGTTTTGTAATATATCGTTTTGATGTGCCCACATACGTCCGTGATGTGCCAAACACTAAAATTTTGAAAAGAAACACACTTAGGTTATGTGAAAAAGACCCCTCACCCACCAACCAAGTTGGTGGCATGCTTCATCATCGGGGTCCCACCTGAGGCACCTAGCGTGTCATAGGTGTGCTGCGACGCCGGATTACAGCGGAGCAGGTTTGGTCATTTTTACCACACATACTGGTTGGATTTGGCACGAGGGTGAGTGATGGTTCAGTGGATCAAATTTTACTAACAAGAGCTTTCACAAAAATGAAAAGCACTGTTAGTAACTGAAAGGCAAAAAACTGAACCAATGACTCACAGCTCGTGAGCTGTAAAGTCCATTCACACAACTTTCATACATGACACACACAAGGCCATTCACACCGCCAGCCACGGGCCCAGCACATTACAACACTCACATCGACAGACAGCGCCACTCAAGGGCCCATCACTTACATACGCCCACATGCCTGATACAACAATCACACCAGCTGATGGGAGTGTGTGGACTGGTGTTTGGCTGGCAGTGTGTTGCAGTAGCCAACATCAAGTCAATATGTACAGTCTCAGCCAAGCCCCACTCCACACACAATGGCATCATATTTTTTTTTTTTTTTTAAACAGAGGAACCCCTAACTAAGTAGAAAGAATTACAAAACAACAAACACAAAAGCTCTAACTAACAACATGACAGAAATGCTAACCATGAAACTAAACACATGAAAATACAAAACAGACATGAGTTTACACTCATGGTTGTTCCCAGAAATTCTTCTGGGTGTGGTAATTCTTAAAACAAGCACCGACACACAGCCCAGGCTTTGAAGGACAATCTGGGCAGTACATTCGAGACTCCCTCCGGATACCTCTTCGAAAACACACTCTACATTTCTTAGCTGGAAAGTCTTTTTTGGGTGTGGGAGGAATGTGCTCAGCAAAGTGGCGATCTTTCAATCTAGCCACATCCTCCACCACTGCTTCTCTAGGAACTCTGGCCTGTTCCACCACAATAAGGCTCTCTATCACTGACTCCTGAAATTTCACAAATGTCATCTTTGAGTCTGGAGACCTATCCCTAAACACAATAAAAGCATTGAAGGTTGCTAAGTGGAAGAGGTGAAGTGCTAACTTCTTATACCAAACATAAGACTTACGAATAGCAGTATAAGGTTCCAACCTCTGGTCAACTCTATCTACACCTCCCATGTGCTTATTATAATCTAAAATGCACACAGGTTTGCGCACTTCAGCAACCTGGCCCCAAACAGTCACAGGGGAAGTACTCTCATCATGGATGGTACTTAGCATGTAGACATCCCTCTTGTCTGAAAATTTCAAAGCTAGCAGCTCCTCGTTCCGCAAGGCACAGCACTGTCCCCTCTCAAGTTTTTTACAGACAAGCTCCCTTGGATAGCCTTTCCGGTTAGAACGGATTGTGCCACAAGCAACTGTGTCCACTCTAAACAATTCCTTGAACAACTGCACACCAGTGTAGAAGTTATCTACATACAAATGGTGACCTTTGTTGAACAGTCGTCTACCAAGATCCCACACTATTTTCTCAGTAACTCCAAAAGTGGGAGGACAACCAGGGGGGTCAATATTGGAATCCCTACCAGTGTACACACGGAAACTATACACATATCCTGTCCTACTTTCAGACAGCATATACAATTTAATTCCATATCGTGCCCTTTTGCTAGGAATGTACTGCCTAAAAACCAAACGACCCTTGAAGAGGACCAAAGACTCGTCCACACTTATCTCTTTGCCTGGAACATAGACCTCCGAAAACCGATCTACAAAATGATCAAGGACAGGCCTAATCTTAAAAAGACGGTCAGAATCTGGGTGATCTCGTGGCAAGGCTAATGCATTGTCAACAAAATGCAGCATCCTAAGAAGAAGCAAATACCGATTACGACTCATGGTAGCTGGAAATATAGCTGTTGCCATCAAGGGACTAGTAGACCAATAAGAAGCCAGTGACGGCTTCCTTATCAACCCCATCAAAAAAGTCAAACCCAAAAACTTTTTTAGCTCCTCCAAATTTGTGGGAATCCACTGGGAAGCTCTAGAGTGTGGCCTAAGTCTAGCAGCGTTGTCCCTCAAATGCTGCTCCGCATACAAATTAGTCTGCTCAACAATCTCTTCCAAAAACACATCATCCATGAATAACTCAAAGAAATTGATAGGCATAAAGTTCTCTGTATTGGCGTTACACCCCGGGAGACCAGTAAAGGCAGGCAACTCTGGCTGCTCCATGTTTGGGGCAACCCAGACATCAGGTCTTCTAACGGGAAACCTTTCAGCCCCAGGTTGCTGCACTATTGGCACATCAATGTCCTCCTCTAAAACAGAACCTTCATCTGCACTGAGTGTGGCTTCATCATCAGAAGATTCCCCTCCAACAGAAACATCACTGCCAGAATCTCTGACTTCCTCCTCTGCCTCAGATGCAGAGTCCGTCTCATAGTCATGATCAGACTGTGACTCAAAAAGCATACCAACCACCTGCTGAGCGGTCATCCTGCGGCTAGCCATGATCTCTCCTGCTAAAATTAACTGGACAAATTCACCACCAACAACCAGCACTGTGTAAGACAAGTAACAAAGTGTAGCTTTGTTAGTAAGAGTTACAAACTCAAAAACTATACCGCTCACTTGCCTGAAAAAGCTTGATTCACCAGCAACTACACAGCAATCACCAATGATATCCCACTAAAAAGAAAGAAAGAAAGGCAAATTAGAAATAAGACAAAACAAATATCATTGTGCACAAACCTAAGGACAATTTCATACACAATCCTGCATTTAGTACACCCCCTACAAACATGTCATTCATGCATGGCAACAATACTCCTTTGGAGTAAATTGTTTTTACTTACCTAAAACATGCAACTGTGCAAACTGCAGGTCAACCACCGCCAAAACCGCAAGGAGCCACAGCAAATAAAGCAAAAGCTTTGAACTAGAACAAAAAGGAGGAAAAGATTTTTTATCACAAATGCAAAGACTTCTTCAGTTGACAAACACCCCACCATCAAACATTTTAGAAATTGGTGCCTAAGTGGATTCTGCCATAGGGGCAGATGGGCCTACTAAAAAAATAGGCCTGTCTGCCCCAAGGAAGCCAAAAAATACCTTTAGTACTGTGTCCCCATGGAGAGCGACCCTTGCCAAAGGGGACAGCCCTCAAACAAAAAAAACACACACAACACTATCCCTGGTGCCTAAGTGGCTTCTGCCCCCTTGGGGGCAGGTGGTTCTAGAAAAATAGGCCCATCTGCCCCCAGGGGGGGCAGAAATGGCCAACAGGTCAATGCCCCCCTTGGGGGGGCGCCCGTGCCCAAGGGGACGCCCCCACACAAAAATAAACACATAAAAAAAAATCCCTGGCGTTCTAGTGGTTTCTGCCCCCCTTGGGGGCAGATCAGCCTAAAAATAATAGGCTGATCTGTCTCCAAGGGGTGCAGAAATGGCCTGGGTACATGTGCCCCCAAAGTGGGGGGCGACCCTTGCCCAAGCCCCCCCCCATCCACTAACACACACACACACACACACACACACACTATCCCTGGTGTCTACGTGGCTTCTGCCCCCCTTGGGGGCAGGTGGGTCTAGAAAAATAGGCCCATCTGCCCCCAGGGGGGGCAGAAATGGCCAACAGGTCAATGCCCCCCACAAAAATAAACACATAAAAAAACATCCCTGGCGTTCTAGTGGTTTCTGCCCCCCTTGGGGGCAGATCAGCCTAAAAATAATAGGCTGATCTGTCTCCAAGGGGTGCAGAAATGGCCTGGGTACATGTGCCGCCAAAGTGGGGGGCGACCCTTGCCCAAGGCCCCCCCCCATCCACTAACACACACACTATCCCTGGTGTCTACGTGGCTTCTGCCCCCCTTGGGGGCAGGTGGGTCTAGAAAAATAGGCCCATCTGCCCCCAGGGGGGGCAGAAATGGCCAACAGGTCAATGCCCCCCTTGGGGGGGCGCCCCGTGCCCAAGGGGACGCCCCCCCACAAAAATAAACACATAAAAAAACATCCCTGGCGTTCTAGTGGTTTCTGCCCCCCTTGGGGGCAGATCAGCCTAAAAATAATAGGCTGATCTGCCCTCAAGGGGGGCAGAAATGGCCCTAAAAGACATGCCCCCCAAAGGGGAGCGACCCTTGCCCAAGGGGGCGCCCCCCCATCCACTACACACACAATCCCTGGTGCCTAAGTGGCTTCTGCCCCCCTTGGGGGCAGATGGACCTAAAAAAAATAGGCCGATTTGCCCCCAAGGGGGGTAGAAAAGGCCAACAGTTCTCTGCCCCCTTGGGGGGGGCGCCCCTTGCCCAAGGGGGCACCCCCCCCACATAAATACACATAAAAATAAAAAACCCTGGTGATCTAGTGTTTTCTGCCCCCCTTGGGGGCAGATCTGGCTAAAAAGTAGCCAATCTGCCCTCAAGGGGGGCAGAAATGGCCCTAAAGGACATGCCCCCCACAGGGGAGCGACCCTTGCCCAAGGGGGCGCCCCCCCATTCACTACACACACAATCCCTGGTGCCTAAGTGGCTTCTGCCCCCCTTGGGGGCAGATGGACCTAAAAAAAATAGGCCGATCTGCCCCCAAGGGGGGCAGAAAAGGCCAACAGTTCTCTGCCCCCTTGGGGGGGGCGCCCCTTGCCCAAGGGGGCACCCCCCCCCAACATAAATGCACAGAAAATAAAAATCCCTGGTGATCCAGTGGTTTCTGCCCCCCTTGGGGGCAGATCCGCCTAAAAAGTAGGCCAATCTGCCCCCAAGGGGGGCAGAAATGGCCGTAACAAATTGCCCCCACAAGGGGAGCGACCCTTGCCCAAGGGGCCGCTCCCCGCCAACAAGAAACAGGAAAGAACAACAACAAAAAAAAATCCCTGGTGTCTAGTGGGCATTCCTGCTGCCCGATCGCAATGCGATCGGGCAGCAGGAATGCTCAAAGAGACACCGGGGGAAAGGAAAAGCCTTTCCTTTCCCCCGGTGCCTCTTTAGCCCAAACCCCCCACCCACCGGGAAGAGGAACTCACCTCTTCTCCGTTCGCCGCACAGGAAGCAAATGGCTTCCTGTGCGGCGAAATCCCCATAATGAAGTCAGCGCGCGATCGCGCGCTGACGTCATTATGGGGGGGTGGGGGGGTCGTGGGTGGAAGGGGAAGGGCTTCCCCTTCCATCCCTGACTTTGGGGGGGTGGGGGGGAAGCACACAGAGGGAGCGAGAGCGCTCCCTCTGGGCTGTGTGCCGAGGACGTAGTGGTTACGTCCTCGGCACAGCAGCACTGTGCCGCGGGACGTAACCACTACGTCCGCGGCACAGAAGGGGTTAAATAGTGTTCATCAAATAATGGTGAACCTTGTGGAGTGTAGTCTACCTCAGTTGGAGAAATGGGAGAATGAGGGGAAGGAGAAGTAGGTGGAGGTGAAGGAGGAGGAGGAGGATGATGAGGAGGGGGAAGAGGGCGAACAAGCATCTCAGTGGAAACAGTCTTTTTCTTAGGGAGTTTTTAGGTGGTGAGGTGTCCAGTGCCTCTTGGAAGGTCAGCTTCCTTTTAAAAGTAACTGCAGGGGAAGCTAAAATTAGTCCTGTGCCTTTTTGAATATATATTATGCGCTGTCTAGCAATCCACGGCCTCTAATAAGAGTTGAATAGGTGAAAGAGTGGTGGAGGAGTGGCTTGAGTCCTAATGATCCAAAGGAACACATTCCTTTGTTTTCTGCGGCAACATTTTCAGTCAGATCTTTTTCGGTGCCGAACTCGGATCCAAAGATTGTCGGTTTGTAACCGATGCAATCAGTGCAGAGTGCTTGGTGTTGATGAGGTTGGAGCCGAAGATGCAGCCACAATCCTCAATGTTTTCGATGCCGAGCCAATGGGCGTGGCATCCAAAATTTCTTTCTGAGACTGACCATGGCTTGATTGCAGAGGTGGTCCAGTGACCTCGGTATGGCGTCTTTTTGGAGGTTTTGTGGTAAGAGGGGCCAATGTAATCACGGTTTGTGCCAAAGTGACTTCTTGGCTCTCAACGTCAGATTGGATGTCTGAATTTGTATCTTAGATGGAGACGGCTTCCTGATGGGGCTCCTCCTGTGCATGCACTTCCCTGAAAATATTCGGGCTGCCATCTGGAGATTTGCTTGCCATATCTAGCCTACAAAGCTTGTCGGTCTCGGAGCATCTACTCAGACTGGAATGAGCTACACACCTCACAGGTAGCCTCTTAATGGCCCGTCGAGAGGAAAAAGTTACACACCAGATAACGATTGGTTCAAGGGTACTTCAAATGGCACCGAGGGCAGAACCGAAATGGTGTCTGTTTCATCGGACTTACATTCTCTCCGGTGTCAAAGGTTTCAAGGCCCAACAGTCTGAAAGGTGTACAGTAAAAAAAAAAAAAAAAACTGGAACCAGCAGGTGAGAAACGGTCGATGTGAGTTAGAAAACTCGATCAAATGTACAATACCGTCAAACAGAAAGGGAGGAGAGAAAGTCTTGGATCGGAGCGAGTCGAAGATGGAGCACAGAATTTGTCCGAACCCGACGGAGGACAGAAAACAATCTAACAAAGGAACCGATGCCCATGCGCAGTATTACTGAGAGGGAGAAGTCACTCGAGCCTGTGACTCTAAAAACATCTTCTTTGCAGAAAAACAACTTGTAACACTCCAGACCCAACACTAGATGGCAGGATAATGGCACGCATGTGTATCGACTGCCATATATACCACCAAATGCGTCTGTATATATATATGTGTATATATATATATATATATATATATATATATATATATATATATACACACACACACACACACACACACACTTTTTTGCATACATTTAGAAATAGTTTAACATTATACAGTGCAGAGAGGGACCATGACTCATGAGAAAGCCTCACACTTACTCAGCAATGGCAGTAAATAGATTAAGCTCTGCACACCTGCATATATGGTTTATACATGCTATTTTTCATGTATTTGTTTTCACATTTTTATATTTAACCACTGCAGAGATGCAAAGAGATTAAATGTTGTGTAGTATGGCAAAATCACATTGAAGAGACCTTGTGACAAGAGTAGCTTCCCTGTGTAAAATATGTGTTACATGCAATCTGTGCAACTGTTAAAAAGTGTTTTTTTCAAGTACGATTTGCTGTACTTTGATAATAATCTTGAAGTTTAACTTTTCCCTGTGGTAATACATGTGTGATTGTCGTTTATTAGTACACTTGCTCTAAATACCGAATTACATGGCCCCTTGTGTTTCCATTATCATTGCGTAACTATATACACACATATATACATATATGTCTGTGAACACCTATGTATGCAAAATATACAAGTACACACACACATATATATATATATATGTATATATATATATGATGATTTAGGGTATTTTGTAATAGAGTTCGAAATTAATTTAATGTTACATTATATTTAATCTGTAAATTAACAGTCGAATTAGTAATTCCATTAATGATACTCAATACTGAATACAAGGAATATTACTTAATTTTAACTATGAGGTAAATATAATATTTAATTTATTATACAGGTATATATTTTAATCATTCTTATGTTAAGATATGGTTTTTTTAAACAAACAATGACAATGTTTTTAGGGGATACAGGGCTGAGTTTTTTTGGAAGCTAAGCAGTTTGGCAGCGTTTACGAGTAGTAAGGGGTTTTTAGGATTCAGGGATAGGTAATCTTTAGAGGTAGCAAAGTGTTTTTAGAGTTAAAATATGGGTAGTGTAAAACTTCGTTTTTATTAAATAAAATAAAGATAATCATACATGACAGTAAACATGATAATAAAAATCATATTAATCCCCAAAATCATTTAAGCAACACAACATGACAAAAAAATATATCAGCACTTGGTACCCACGTTACAGGTTTGCGATCGGTAACATATGGTGAATGCTGGGGTGCTTTTTTTATTTGAGAATGTGGCAGATTATAATACATTGAGCAAAAGCAATACTCCCTGCCTGTGGGGTAGCACGCCACAATTAGTGGCACCTTACTAAGTGCTTCTAGACAGAAACTAAGCCCACGGCGTGGAGAAGTCTTTTCTGCCAATGCCTTCAGCAGTAAGGCTATTGAACACACAACTGTAGTTCACACCAAAACAAAACGGGTTTTCCTTTCCATTTTTTTTTTTTTTAAAGGTACGTTTCATTGTTTGTGATATCATTATTTCTTATTTTTCAGATGCCAGAGACCGCAAAGATTGGTCAAGACTTCACTTGCAGCTTTACGTTTAAAAACTCACTGAGCATTCCTTTGGAAAATTGCAAACTTCATGTGGAAGGCTTGGGAATTTTCAAATTGGAAACCTTTGACCAAGGGTAAGAAACCTGCACAATAAGCCATTAAAACTATATGAAATATTAAAATGAGCATCACACTAGTTTGTGTTTCTGCAGGAAATACTTAGTGTTACACCTCGTAATAATAATGAACAGGCCTTTCCGCTCCATGTGGACCGAACAACAGCCTTTTGAGAATCTGCTGAAAAGGCTCAACATTGTGAGATGATTCAAAGTCCAAGAAAAAAAAATATTAACCATGGGACGAGCCTACAATAACCCATGCAATTTGGTTCTGCCAGAGCTGCCTCTTGCAGCATTCCTTAAATGAAATTGCCATCAAACGTGTAGTAGTACACATCCTGTGGTTATAAAAGGCACTTTGTAATCCTTTCTTTGTTATATTACCGTATTGTATAATTATATCATTTAATTCGCAGAAAATGTAATATTCTGAGCAGTTTAATATTATGAAGTATTTATTGACCAACAACGATTTGGTTGGTATTTCTCTTCACACTCTGAGGAATAAGAAAAATGAATTAGAGAAAATAGAAGAAAAAATAAAGGGAATTGTATTGAGGTAGAACTTTAATCAGTTATTTTGTATTAGAGCATTGGAGTGTTGAGAGCTCCACTGAAGGTAATGCAGTGGCTCTGGGCTTATAAGAGCTGGTATAACCCTTCTGCTCCAACATTCCAATGGTTGTCTTTATGTTTCTCCCGTTTTAATTTAGAATATACTACCCTTAGTGTGCGGAATGTTCTTATAGCGTTATAGCCTTTCTGCCTCGGGCTATATCAGTTGTTAAAGGCCCTCTCCTTCGTTACAGGCACTCATCCGAGGTTCGGGGCTATAACTCTAGTCAGGGCTTTTAACAACTGGAACACACCTCAATCAGCTGGCTATAATAGAATTACATTTGGCATCGTACTGTTATATTACATTAAATACTTTGTTTTGTGAATGTATATTATCACAATAGTGGCACTTTCCGAAAAGGTCTTTACATTTTTCCCTCTTCCATTTGCTTAAGTATGCCGATTGATATAAATATAATCAATCTAATAGATAAGGGGTCCAAATATATTTCAAATTGTAAAATATATTGCTGGCAGTTCTTTCTAGCACTTAGCATAGGCAAAGGTAGATCCTCATATTGTATTAATCTGATTTGTGCTATTAAACGTTTGTGCCTAATGTGTGATTGCACCTATTCACTGCCTTGGTTATAAATACATAGCATAAAAATAGCTACAGCCTCGATATCTTGCTCACTATAACAATACAGTTTATTGGTCCCCAGGGAATATAAACCACTCTATGAACCTATTTAAAGATCTGCTTGCATCACAACTGTTAACCTTTGCCGGCGTGGGGATTTTAAAATCTGGATGGTTTCCTTCACACAACCCCTTATAATGGATGTGGAGGAAGCTTTTGATGCACATAATCTAACATTATTAAGAATGATCCCATCACCGGCCATCGTTTGGACCTTATTCTGTCTAAGGGTATAAAGAATGGAGATCGGTTAGATATGCCCTCTTGGCAGATCTAATATTTTTTTTGCTCAAAATAAAATATCCTAACAAAACAAAATGCTGATTAAAAAGTAATGCCCATGCACATAATTACCACCCAAAGATACCAACTGTTTCTTTTAAAATGAAAGCAACTCTAGCTGCAGCAAATGAGAATCTATACAATGAATATAATTCGGTAAAGGGTTTGACAACTTCTTTCATACAATGTCAGAAGACTGCGAAGAAAATAGAGACCAAGGAAATCCCGTTGCCCACTTCCAACCCTCCCCATGGTCCCAGGCGTGCTGAAATGAAAAGATACTGTAGGTGCCCTGAGATCAGAAAGTGTGAGCTGCGAGAAGCTCATAAAAATCTTAAGAAACAACTGCATAATTACAAATAAGCAATTTGTCTAGATAAGTTGAAATCTTGTAAATGTTGAAGTTATTTCCATGCTGGGCCTCACAAAACTTCAGAGCAAAAACACAAATTATTCTTTTGTTATACACAGTAGAATGCTATTTTTCGCATTTTTTATTCCTTAAAAACTACCACAGGTGCAAAGTTGGTAAATCTCCCTTGTTGTTTGTGTGCCATCTGCAGTAATGAAAGCCAATGCTGATAGATATCGCACACTGGTACCATATAAAACTTAGGATGGTGCTAGTACCATGAAATGGCATAGTGGAAGCATTTGTATAACAGCTCCCGTTACAATCCGGCTTATATCTTTTTTCTTCTTTTTGAAATCTGAATGTTGAGTATTTGACTGTAAAGGCTATATGGCAGGATCAAGGAGGTTGACTCCCACAAGTCCTTTGCTGTGGCTGCTGAAATCCGGCTAGTTAGTGAAATTCTAAATTTTTGACATTCCACAAAAAATGCATCACTTATGTACTGATTTCTTTTAAAGCGAGTCTATGGAGGAAATTGATAGTATATTTCGTATACCCTTTATTTCTGGCAGGATTGTTTTCATGGCATCAATTGTAACTAAAGAAGGGACGATCTTTCTGTGTATTCTTTCCTATTCTAATTAGTAAATTTTTCCAAACTAAAATAGGAACAGATATGTACTGGTACTTATTTTTACTTTTATCTTTGTGAATAACTATATGTATAAAGTTTATTGTTCTGTTTTTAGAACTTGTGTGAGGTAATTTACTTTTTAGCAAATTCAGAAAACTGAAACAATCTAATCTTTTGGACTTCTTTCCTCCGCTCTGCTTATGTATGTATAGGAAAGTGCCCCCAGGCGGAATTTTCAGATGCAAAATAATCTGTGCTCCAATAAGAGCTGGAAAGAAGAAAATAGTGGCCAAAATGAACTCTACCCAGGTGAAAGGGATATCGGCGGAGAGGATGATAGACATTGCAGAATAGGAACATCATCAATGTGACAAAGAAAAGAGCAAGTGTGGCTTAATGTGCATGTCAATAAATGTATTGTGGTTCTTGACTGAAGTACACTTTGTAGGCATATCAATCAACTATTTGCCAGCTTACATCTGAATTCTTGCTGAAAGTTCTACATTCTCTTGTGAAAACACAGAGGATCAGATTTTAAGTTTAATGATGTGACATGCAGTTATTCTTGTGGTGTAAGAAAAAATTATAAGTATTTTCAGTGACATCTTGTTGCTATAATGAAAACATTAGCAATACAATTGTTCTACCAACTGGGTGGTTGTAGCTTGTGACAGAAGTTTGAACAACTTCAGCATCGTTTCTTTTGCCTTTGTCTGATATTTCTGTTGCATGAGCATGAAAAAAACCTATTTACATGCAGGCGTTGGATACATTTATATATTTAGTTTGTAATCTCATCCATGAGAACGTGTGAAAGCCTTTTAATGAGCGTGGTGAGCATAGGCCCAAGCAGAAACATGTTTTCAGATTCTGATTTTTGCAATGAACCACTTGAATTTTGCATGTCAACATTAAGAAAGCTTCTCACCTATGTAAGTTAGTGTCTATGCCAGCATATATGCATGTGTGCTCTCTCTTTCCATCTCTCCCACCACTTACCTCGTGCTCTAGGTACCAAACAAAGTACTTGGGGAGTCAGCATGGAAGAAGGCATACATCGGTGTTTAAAGCAATTATTCGAGTCTGGAGTTTTCATTTCTGTGCTTGACGCACAATGTGATCTTGTACACAAGTCACTGTTTGCAGGTAGAGCTACTTCACAAGTATCGGATGATCACTTACATCTGTTGCGAATGATCACGGCAACCACTGACAACAGCAAACTCCACATTTCCTTTAGAGAATTTATGCTTCCATGTTCCAAAAATATATGGTAATGGCCGTTGCATTTTGGATCAAAATAAGTGCCTAATGAGGGTGACTAGTGAAATCAGCAATGGCCTATGGGTATGGGTAGCCGTCGTTTAACTAGCAACACTGCAAAATGTTTTTTTTTTTTTAAGGGAAAGGTAATAGATGTGTGCTTACATTTACAAGCAATATTTTAAATACTTGCGAAACCCTACCTACGATAGTTTGACCTCGGTACCTTTTCGTTAATCTTGCTTTTGTAGAGCTATTCAAAATGTAATGTTTATGAAAATAAAAAGCCTGTCAAATCCTGCTAAAACATATTTCTCCTCACAGCTTCGATTCATACAATCGTAGTATTAATATGACTGGGTTTTGTAGACAATGATTCCATGATTAATAATAAAATGTATTATTCTCTGGAGGGGTGATGACCAGTACATGCTACAGATGATCTTTACTTAAAATCTAGAAAAATAAAGACATACATTGAATAATAAACAAGTGCAAGTAGTTTTTTTTTGCTTAGCCATAATTTAGCTGCACCATAATTCTGGTAAACAATAACTAACTTATGTACTTGCTAGAAAGCCTATTTTGTCCTCTTAATCAGCAAGAGGTGTTGAGTCTAAGGTAAGCACAAGCGAATGAATCTCCTAGACACACTAGGCTAAACGGTAAAGCTGACAACACTTGTAGAATTTCCAAACTCGAGCACCTGCTAACCGTCAGGATGCTCAGTCCCCTCCCCATGATATCACGCACCTCTGGGCAAGAATCCCAGCTGAGCTCTGTGAAAGTAAGCTCTTCAGTATACAAAAAAAACCACTAAGTATACAGAAAGTGAAGTATGGAATGCTTGAACGAATCCACTGGTAATTACTTGAGCCGCATCCCAGTTCACTATTTGTTTGCACAACATGCCACCTCAGATAGGACCCAGCCATATGCAAATCAGTCTTGATCCTGCTCTAAATGGGAACAGTCCAGCCTAAACTAACCAAGCCAGATCCTCCTGGTTTGGTAATGAGCTTGTCACCACTGCATTGGGATGTTGCATCATGGAACGTAACTATGCCTTTGACCTTTCTGGGTGGGCAGATAGCGAAAATCAGAGCTGCAGCTACGGTCCAACTCTAATAGTTCTTTCTCCCTTAATGAGGTCAGTTCTCATACAATGACCAACACATTTACGTCCCAGACCTGAGGCTGCACACAAGCTATATGGAAAATAAACATTTGCCCCTCTATTGGCTTAGTTTCCAGTAGGATGCCCTTAACATGCTTATGTGATATAAACATCTGTAGTCAATCTTGGCCATAAAGTCTTCAGAAACCTACAGGGCAGTCAATTATTGCCATCCCTTAAGAACTGGAACAGACATTTGTATGTAGACACCTTCAAGAACACTCAAAAGACTTACCTCCCACACCCAGAGAAACCACTGCTCCTGCCACAGTGACTCTGGTACATCTCACCCTCGACGAAACACATTCACAAAAACACTGATTACCTTCAAAACTAAGGAGTCTACGGGGGGGGGGAATACAGGGGAGGATGGCACATATTGTTTAAGTGAAAACCTTCCCTACAACATACAATGATGGTAACAATAGACCATGAGGCTCCTTCAACTTTCCCGGTTTTCAGTATTGGGGTGATGTACCACTATGTTTTCACACAGACAACCAATGTGGTAATGTTTTTCGAGGAACTATGTGGAGCCAAAGTGCCACCCATTACTCTTCCCAATCCTGCCTGGTTGTGAGTACTAGAAAGCAAACCTGGGCAGTCCTCTATCTGCACGAACTAAGTAAAATATTTCATAACTTGCGTATTTGTTTCAGGTATACTCATGTCTTTATTTTTGTGTACTGTTTTGTGGTTCAAATAATAGAGATTACTTACGTTGGGGTCCCCGGATACCATTAGTCATTCAGTGAGAATCACCAGAAGTGAAAAGGTCAAGAAACCATTTGTGCCTGTGGCATGAAACAACAACTGCAATTTAGAGGTGATTGGGTGTTGGATTTCTGAGTAGTGTACAGGAACACCATACTAACCACTATAAGAACACAGAGGTTTGACAACTGTCGACATGATCTGTGTCGCGTTTGCACAGCCTCCAGAGTCACTGAGAAAAAGGTTCATCTGCCAAACACACTATCAGTCACAGTAGGATGAGCTGACGACTTCTTAGTCATTTAGCTGTGGTCGCAGAGCTTTCTTTCCATTCTCCCTAGTCTTTTGCTGTTCCCAGAACTTGTTTACTTGGTGGATCATCAACCCACTCCCCTCATTTCTTTTTTTTACAATTATATAAATGTTAGAAGTGTGAATGCATGACTAATTTCAGAATGCATTTTCATGGGTCTGTAAGGTAGCCACAAACGTTAACCAAATACTGATAGGAAGGCTTCGTTTAAGTGTTTTAATAGTTTAAATTATCGAAGATAAGCCTAAGTCTGTGATGTATTTTTATAATGAACTCTGAAAAAATTGTCATACAATCTAGACATCAGTTTGATCTTATTGTCCAAAAAACACAATACCAAGCATAAAGACAAAAATATATTTATATGTCTTTGCAAACATTTTCAATGAACATTCCTAAAAAAAAAAAAAAATACAAATATACTTTATTACATTTTTCAATTCATCTCAGAAACCCAACTTTAAGTCGTTTTTTCCCCATACTTTCTTCCTTATTCAAAGCATCTTGCAAGGATACATGTAAAGACTTGCCAACTCGCTTTCCCGTCTGCAAAGAACAAATACAGTGAGGTGTGAAAACAATTCAATTAACAATATTACAACATATCAGCCACGTATAGCTCAGGGCACATTAATTAAAACCACAATTGCCTTTCTGTATAAGCAGGCTCCTGTGAACACATAGTACCTAGCCAACAATACAAACAATTATGATAAAGTATTTGGAGACAAGGGGTTTTAGCTATTAAAATGGCTTTACTCTTTTACATCAATCTGAACTATCCTTTGGTATAGACCTCTGGCACCCTTAAACGAAGGCACAGGAAACAAACTTAGAAAGGTAAAGGCCACTGAACGAAATATAGACAGTATTGACTGAAATTATGAAGTCGAAAGAAAGTCCACTCATCTGACCCAATGGATTTGGCTCAACCATTACAAGGGATGCAAGGGTAAGAAAAGAGGCAGAAAATTAAGGGAAATGGATACTCTTGTCACTGTGCAGGACAGTACTGTCAGGAGATGGCAAAAGGAGAGAAAGCACAGAAAAGGGGTAGAAAAAGGCAACGAGGAAGGAAAATATGGGGACAAAGAACATGAGAGTGGCTTCTGGCAATGCAGAGAGTAAAACTGGTTAAGTCAATATGGCTGCTAAGGTGGCAACATTTAGCAAACACTTACAGGGTCACTGGTGCCAGGACCCTGTGTTGTAAATGTGCATGCATCTGGAACCTAACAGATACATTTAGGGCCATACATATGATAGTCTTATCCAGGTACAGCCCACTAGAAGCAAAAACAACAAAATGGTGTGCAGTGTGTTAATGTACGTTCTGTTAAGCGGCTGGTATTCTTGTGAGTCAGTCTGTCAAGAGGACACTCACTTGGACTCTGTTGCGGTGGTAAGATTTCAATTACCATAAGCTCTGAGATGCTCTTTAACCTTTTGGGCAGATGTAATGTACACTAGCATAGAGAGTGAGAAGCCACACTTTCTTACCAGGATTAGCTTCTTCAAATGGAAAAATATAACGTGCAGGCCATCCCTGTCTTTATTCTGAGACTAGTGGTCCTAAAAGTACATGGGCAGCAGCAGAACCCAATGGGATTGAGATGTGGGAATGTGTCCGTCAGTGGAGTAAATAGGATGAGACGTGCCACATGTATTTCTGAAATTTCAGAGGTCAGTGTGATCCTAACTTAGATGAAAACGATCTGAAGAAGGCAGGATGAGCCAGCAAGGTGCAATAATGAAGCGCAGAGGTAGAGAAGTCGTGCTCACAGAAATGTAGACAACAGAAGATGTGCAGCAGAAGGTCAAAACACTGGCAGACTTATTTCCTTGATGACATTCTCCAGAATATACAGTTAATACAAAGGAAAGACAGGCTACCAGCAACAAGATTTTAAATTCTAGTAACACTTACACACTGTATATTATATATTTGATATAGTACCCCAACTCAATATTATAAGAATAGCGCTAATGATCAGGGAGCTGTATAGCCATACATCACTGCAGGCTTCAACTGTATATATATTATAATTGTATTTATATAGCGCTTACTACCTCTGACGAGATGTTGAAATAAGGGTACGCAATGTAAGTAGTCTTCATTCTCAACCTTTTGTGCTTTTTCTCAAACCTTTCAAAACCCTCTCTACTGCTCAATGTATTTTAGGGGTGAGTTTGTCTGCCATTCTTGGACAGAAAAAATAAATAATTTTTGAAAAATGTCATCTCTTTCTGTCAAATATCCATTTTGGGTCAGGAAAGAGGCAGCGAAAGAGAGAAGCGGCTATGGGATTCACAAGTGTGCAGGAATAGTCAGTGTCACGGTTATCAACAGAGATCCTCTGAAGGAGAACGCTAATTCAGAGAGGAACGGCTAATTCAACAAACACAAAAGTAATCAATAATCTGGGAAATGCGTTGAGGCTCGAATACTAATGGAAATAGGCTGACCATAAATCACTAAAAATACCCATTTAGGAGGCAACAAAATAATGGACTGTACCTCAATCATCTCAAAGATGCTTTCTGGATCGAGGCTGCCTGTTCCTACTTTCCTTACACAAGTGAGAACACCTTTACTGGTCACAGATATAAGAAGACTTGCCAAGGAGCAGGCTTCCTCCTGCACGGTAGCATCCACCACGTGCCTATGACCAATCTGTGAAAAAAGCACACGTCAGTCAACTATTTAGTTTAAACAGCAAGATAATTAAATTGAAACATATTTCTATAATCTACTGATTTCATATTATCTACAATTTGGAAGAACGCCATAGACGCTGCTCATACAAGTCCTTATACACAACCCTTCCCCCCACAAAGCACAATCTACAAGGTGCCCTTTTTGATGTTTATTTAGACGAGAAACCCACTATTCAGAATCTTCATTGTCGCTCGAAGGACTTTTAACTGCAGGATGCTCACTGCCACATGCACAATGACCTTGCTACTAATGCGTTTCGTTCATTGGCTTCCCTCTTCCTTACAATGCTTCTTTCCATTGCTTTGTTGCTTGTTCCCTGACCTATCCTGATAGGAAGTGGATGCACACCTTGACCCAGCAATGGAAAAAAGGCTGGTTCCGTGGCTCATCTTCATAGTTCTAATTGTCTGACAGAATGAAACTCCTTTCAGCGCCTCACACCACTTTTTATTTTTTTTAAATTTAGTTTTTTTATAGCAAGGGCGACCCCCACCTTTCTTTTTTAGGATGGGCATAGCAGCATGCAAGCACTGCTTTTCTGTTGTGTTGGTATGTGTTTGGGTTTTAACCACGCCCACCTCACGCCAATCATTATCACTCGTTCATGGGCTTGCCTTTCAAAAATCCATTGTTTTTGTTGGTAACTGATTTACGTTTGTCCCTCCTTAGGACAGTTTTGTTACCGCCTTGGCCATCAACCCTGTTACATGGATGATTCCACTTTTGCCGATAACTTTGACTGCGAGCGAACTTCTTTTTCCTTTTGTTTCTCTCCTTTGCGCTCATGGTGGCGGTTTGAATTGGCTTGCTTATGTCAACTGTTTTACCTTTCATTTTCAGTTTATGTGACAAGAAAAGCCCAGTTAGGATTTTACAAAGCTAATATAGCTCTAACTCGAGCAAAAGCGAGACCGATTGCACCACAACTGCTTGTTGGGTTTTATGGTTACTGATGGGGTGGCTACTGTGCAAAACAAATGTTTGTACTATGTAACAATACCATTAGTTCCTTTTGTTTTTTTACTGTGCATTGTGCCTTTGCTCCTGTGTGGTAATCTGTTATATAATTTATGTGTAGTTCCTGTTCCGTAGTTTGTTCCTATTGTCTCATTTCTTCCTTGGATATCTCCAAAGTAGTTCATTCCCATTAGATTGTTACTAATGAATTGTTTATTGTTGAACTGAAAACTGTGAAAGGTGGTTGACTAGGTGCACTTTGACAGGTTGTAGCTGGAGTTGCTTCTTACCAATAAATCATAATTTTACCCTCAATGCATGGATGATTTGCGATGCACACGCAACTTCACATTTGTGACGAGGTTGGGCTCAATTAGCCTCAAAGAAAATGGAGAAGTTTCTTGTTAATAGGGGCATAACTCCTACAGGAGTGAGATGTTCCAAAAACACAAACCATATACAAGTGTGAAGCCTTCTGAGGTGGGGACGTACTGCAGGACTCCATGTGTTCAGAAATATGTTTTGGAATTAGGCCTCCTGACAAGAAAGAAAGAGTGGTATGACCTTCGTAAAGCTGTCAAGTTTCCGTCCATCAATGTTGGTGATTTAGTGAAAAACAATTGCCTGAAGGAGTCTGAAGTGTCTCTGGTTTAAGCAAAACGTACAGAGTGACAAAGGAGTTCAGAGGAGAGGCCAAGATGGATGATAGGCACATTTGGAACTTCAACAGAATTGTTGTCAATTGAGGGAATGCATTTTCTTTTTCCTTCTTGCTTTACAATGTCTGTTATGGGGGGAGGATGTGTGGTATGATGCTGTCATATAACTTATCTATAATTCCTGCTCTGCAGTTTGTGTTTTGGAGTATCCACAACTTCACACCCTGCTTTTCTCCGCCACCACTTTTTTTCCTTGTCTGCCCATGCCGTGGGTGTGTACTTGTACAGTGTCATACAGCCGAGAAAGACCTTGGAATATGGGTAGCAGTCAGTGGTTTAGCTTCTGCATACCTTTCTAGTCCTATGTTGTGACCAATATTTTAGAATTTCTAGTATAGTCCAATCATCTACACAGCTGAATTTTAGAAAAACAAATCCTCAAATCAATTAAAATATAAAGAGATGCCAAATTTCAGGAAACTTGATTGTTGGAAGCGCTGGATAACTGGTTGTAAAAATCATGGTTGTATATCAAACAAATTGGCAACTGTACCTTCATGTAAATTTGAGGACAGGCAGTTTTAAATTCACAAATTGCACTCTTGTAATAACTTACACTTTTCAGTAAGTTTACTATTTTTCAGTATTCACAAATGTCACCTTTGTAGTAACTTACAGTTAAGTGTTAAGCCCCTGCTTCCATTATTTTGTATGGGAGCATCTTGCAGTACCAGTGGTTGGCCATATGTAGTTCTGGACTTACTACAAATGAGTAAGTTACTACAATGGTACAATTTATGAATACCAAAAAGTAGTAAACTTATTGAAATATGTAAATTACCTTTGTAAATCAAGCCTTCAGTGTGAAAATGCCTCTCCTCTCAAATGCCGTGAGCTTCTGCAGCATTTTCTATTTTTATCTCTCTGTCTACATAAAGTCTGATGTGAATGTTGGTGCACCCAATTGGGGTGTTATTCTCAAAATGCCAGAATATACCCAAATATTAGTTAACTGCTCTGGGGAGAACGAAATGAGTTTAGAACTAAAAAAAGCTTTTGAGCTTTTCAGCAGGCAAATTACATACCAGGAGATAGAAGAATATATACATATGCATTTTAGACGGGGGATGCTGTCCTAAGTTCTTCCAACAATTATAGGAATGGTAACTAATCTGCTTATCGACAGGAGTTCTCACCTCATTGTGGGTCTATGTGGTATGTGATTCACTCTGTAAACTGAAATATTTGGAAGCATGTCTGAGTATGTAATACAGAATTTACAAAAGAGTCTCTTGGTCCTTGAAGCCTCAGAGTAAGACCACAGAGCAAACATCTTGCCAACCAATTTCCTGCAAGAGTCCTAAAATGGATGTAGAAATTACCTCTTGTTCCATCATAATTTTGCACCATCTGTTTTGCTAAGTTTAAAAAATCTCTACTCTTTAATCCTGCTAACCAGTAGGAAAGTGCCTTGCATTCCCTTCAAATATGGTTGAATCCACTTACTTCTAATTGGTATATTTAACTTGCCTACATGTCCCTAAAATATGGCACAGAATGGACCCAGGGTCAAGACGGTAATCGCAAGTAGCAAGCTGCAACAACAATTATGCCACCCACTATAGTGGCAGTGCAAATATGGCTTCAGGCCTACCATTGTAGCCTGATTAATGGTGCAACACGTGCACAGCAACTTGTCAAAATAAATCCTTTTTGCTAGGTAAAAACCTTCTTTTCATATACTCATTGGTCACTCTGTCTAGGCCTTGTAGCCCACAAGGCAAAGTTCATAGCATTTAAAAGTAGACCTTGTAGAAATGTAAAGTTATTATGTCCTTACAGTGACTAGCACCAAAAATCTATTTTTAATGTAGGGAGGCTCGCTCACCCATATAGATGCACTTGGAAGCAATAATAAATATGAATTGTGCTGTCTCAAGATTGGCACCAGCAAGAAAATACGATTCTAAAACTCTTTATTAAAATCCCTACTCAATGGTGAAGTTGTTTTTTTAACAGATATTGGGGAAAAGCAATGTTTAGAAAAAGTTAGATTTTCACTTTAGGAAACTCTTGAAAGCTAATTTACATGCTTCCAACTATCACTGAGCTGGGGAATGGCCCTGGAAGAGGTGCTAATACTGCTCCTAGAGCACAGACAAAGGTCTGTATGTGAGAAGGTGTGTGCTTCTCTGGAACTTAATTTACTTCAAAGAGGCCTCCCCAGTCACAAGCAGATGTAGATGACACCTGGAAATGCCCTTTCCTTTGTCTTCTCAGTAAGGCAGGCACCAAACCCTGAAATGGTTTGGAGTGGCCACAGAGGAGAGGATGCTTATTACCCTGTCCACATACAAGAGGAGAAAGGTTTCACCATTAGGAGAGGAACTCTGAAATGGTTTGCAGTAGGGCAGACAGGAACTGTTACAAAAGTGAATAGGGATACCACTGGGAACTTCTACCCCATTGATCAATGACAGACTCCTCTACCACCACGCTAGAGCCAAGCATAAAAGTAGCATACCCTGGCACTCTTCTCAAAGCACTGCTGGACCTCAAGAAGAAAGAAGGGTTGAAAACCTTCGCAGGACCAATGTGCCAAGCCAAGATGCACAAGGTTCACTGCCACTGGGCCGAAGAAACAGGTTTCTTCCGCTTAAGCTTCTCCACAGGAGAAATTCAGATTCAGTGGGACCTTTGAGAGAAGGAATCCGGCCTTGTGGAGCCCATGTTCGATAGAGGCCTCAGCCTTGCCTCGCTGGAGGAATCCGACCTCCGAAAAGGAGATTAAGTCTGAATATAGGAATTTTGACCATGCAAAAGCTCCATAAATACGAGACTGGTGGGAGGGCTTCTTTAGGTGTTAAATTCAAATTTTCCCATTCTGCGCCTTGTCCGCCTAAATCAATTACTTTACTGGGATGGTCATTTGACAATTTGGAACCCTCCGCGGACACAGCCTTCTGCCTTCCCCCTGAATGATTTGACTTCTACTTTTGAGACTAAGGGCCTGATTTAGAGATTGGCGGATGGGGTTATTCTGTCACAAACGTGACGGACATCCCGTTCACAGTATTACGATTCCATTATATCTCAAAGACAACGTAATACGGCAGATGGGATATCCGTCACATAAGTGACAGAGTCACCCATGTGGCAAACTCTAAATCAGGCCCTAGGCCCCAGGCCCCAATGTAAACCTCCATCCGGGTAGAACCCGGTTTGTGTACCTGCACCTGAAATTTCACCTAGGTCTGGTCTACCATGAATATTGTTTACCATTGGTGCGTTGCATTTTTTATGCTACTTTTACTTACAAAATTAAAAATTAATCTCTCTGGTTCCCCCCTATTGAATCTCTTTTTGGTGTCATTTTTACCTATTAAAATGTACTCTATTTTTCAAATTTGGTTATGGAATTTTACTGCTTGATGCTTTGACTTTATTATTATTATCATTTTGTGACAGCATGAGTGCTTTCTGTATTAATTTAAGCCTGTCTGCTCTGTGCCATGGCTACTGGGGTTTGAGCTCAGGTTAATTTACTGACTTTAAGAGTACAGCAGGGTAGTGAATATTCCATGAGGTGAGTAATCGCCCACACCAAAATAATCCAATTTCTTACACTTATTTATTTTATATTTGATATAGTACTGCTAAACCCTTGACGGTCACAGAGTACTTTAGAACAAATATTCCATAAGAGAATATGAAGATCTGCAGACAGTTTGGGATGTGTATAGATAGTTTATGCATTAATAAGATTACAATTGATAAATACATGTGTAGTTAGAAACATTTCAACAGTATTACACATAAAAGATACATAATTCATGGAAAGTAACAGTACAAAAGCAAGGCACAAGAAGATGCATACATTTGTAGTCAGCAGTGTAGGGCATGGAGAAGATAACTACATTTGTCAAATGATACAATATAGCAGAAGGAAAAGTAAAAAATAGTTTTACTAACAGCAGTTCTAGTGGCAATAATAACGAGGCCATAGTAAATACAGGCAGCTAACACAATGTTAACATAAGATCTCAAGGTCTCTACTTGGTAAAGTCAATATGATATACTGAGATAAATATTAGGGCAACTAACAGTTTCCTAGTACTATATTACCAGGGATGCAAAACAGACCAGCAGTAATGCGACTGCATCATAAGATATTTAGGGTAGACGTTTTACTGCAAGTTTAGAACACAATCCTTTAGAATGAATTTGAAAATGCGAAGCAGCAGTAATTGTGCAATTTAAGCATGTGGCTTGGGTATGCAAGACAGGCTTGTTGACCAAGATTCATGGGTTAACCATTTAAGGAAATCTTAAAGCAAGGAGAACTATTTTGAGAACGTATATGAAGGGAGGGCAAGAGGACACGCTCCATTTTCAACTCAAGATATGAGGCTGAATGAATATTGGCTGATGCCTCGAGCATCAGGGGCAGTGGTGATTATAATGGAATATGCCAAAAGGAGAAAAGGGCATAAGGAAATTTAAAGTGAACAGAGCTAAAATTTGCTACTGGTAAACATTTGAGTGGTGAGGACAGATGCTTTCAGTAACTTAATGCTCTTTGATACAACAGTAAATGTACTTAAGGCAACATTTCCTGGATCTAATGCACTTGTTCAAATTGCATTACGATTTAGTGGTGGTTAACACTAAGACCCTCATCCAACTCTGGCTCTTTCGAAATGCATTATACAGGCAAACTTGGGGCTAAGGTGTGGGTGGTATTGTACACAAAGCAGAGTATGTATAAGTATCACAACACAGCTCTATACAGTACATTAGAAGATGCTTAACTTTGTTTGGGTGCATGTGAATCTGAGAATGATAGTTAGATACTCTGTGTCAACAATTATAACTGAAGTCTGTAGAGTCATAAAGACAGCCTGTCTCATCACAAATCACTAATGAAGCACATAACATTATGGGATTTGGGTGTGCTAAAATGTTGCGAAACATGTCTTAAAAAAAAAAAAATCACTTACAAAACAAATAGATCTCGCCTAGGCAAAACCTTTTGGCTTTGCCAATGCTTGTGTCCTCTCTTTGATGAGAGCCGCCCTTTAGAGAACTGTCACATGGACATTTGTTTTTCAAAAAGACTTGTGAAAAGAAGGGAACGTATGTGCAGTAATATAGCTCTCGGTATTGTGAAATGTAAAGCCTGGCATGAACACAATACACAATACAGTGGACAACAACTAAAGTATCTCAAACAGCATAGACCAAAACGTAAGACCTTCCTGGTTGATGGTTAATTTTTTTTTTTTTTTTAAATCAAAATACAACACTACAGCTGAGTTAGTTACCAGAGCCCAACAGCAGCCTTTCAGGCGCCAGGCCAGTTAAATGGGAATTGCTGGCTGTGTTGCAGGATTTTGCCCACTAACACAACACAAATCTGGATACTGAAGGCTCCCAACTGAGTACACAGGAAGCACATATTCAGTCATTGAGAACTGAACCTAGTAAACACAAACTGGGGCTTTGAAAAGTAACAACTCCCTTCCTCCTTCTCCTCATTGTGCATATTTAAAAGAAGGGCATCAATAACAAAGACTAATTTGTAAGTTTAGAAAATGTTACCTTTGAATTAATGATATTACACGGAAATTTCCAAAACAATAAATTTAAATTAACTCACTTTGGTTACAGTGATGATACATGGTACGTTTTCCACATTAAGTTGTATACAATCAAATGGATCATCAGAGAGTTCAATCTCCTTGGAACCTTCTTCATCTTCTAGAACTCTTACCTTGGGAATCCTATTAATATAGAAGAACGTCGGTTGTTAAAAACATTCTCAGAACAGTTGACATGATTACAAAGGAGAAGTATTGACGGTACAAGAAATCTGCAGTAGTCCTATGTTTCCCTCTAGCACAGCACACAGCAGACTCATGCAATGTCCTGTGACATGAGAAGAGCAAACAGGAAAAATGCAAGCCTTGGTGCATGTACAGCCCACATATAAGTTTGTTTCCATAGTGTATCTTCCAGTCACTCTATTTCTACCAAGATATATAACTAAAATACAACTGGCTTGGTAGGTGGGTTATCTGCAGAAAGCAGAAAGGAGAGGGCAGGGACACGTATGGCTGGTGATTACACGTTCCTTGTATATTTCCATGTTATGTTATGTTGATTTGTATAGTCACTAATCACCCAAGAGGGTATCCAGGTGCTTGGGCAAGATGTGCAGGTGTGTGATCCCAAGGTGCTTATATGACAAGCCAGGTATTCAGCTTCCTGTGGAACTCAAGAAGTGAAGAGAAAGCACTGCTGTGCTGAGGGAGGTTGTTTCATGTCTTGGGTACGATGTAGGAGAATGAACAACTTCCAGTTTTGCTTCTGCAGACGTGAGAAGTTTGTGCAAGTGAGGCAGAGCGTAGGTGTCTGGTGGGTAGGTGAAAGTATAAGCATCTGTTTAGGTATTCTGGTCCTGTGTTGAGTATTGCTTTTAATGTGTGGCCCTCCAATGAGGGGGGAGCAAGACAAGCCCAACAAAACTATGGGGGAGAAAGGAAGGGGACCTGTGCTGCGTCCGCCCCGCCCGCGCTTGCCTCGTTGAGGTAGTGGGAACCTCTGATGAGGCTTCCTTTCCCCCCTGCCCGTTCACAGAACAAAAGGGGGCTCCAGTGGGGCAGGGAGCCTCGGAGGAGGCTTCCTTCCCCGCCCGACGTTTCTTTCCTTTCTCTTGTCCCGCTTGGGCCGCAGCAGTGTGTAGGCACCAAAGCAGGTGCCTGCTTGTGCCCCGGGGGCGCTCCTTAGAGCGCGTTTTACCCCGGGGCACAGTTGGAGCGCGCTCTCTCCTTTCTTTCCTTTGTTGGAGCCCTGAGGGCACTTTCGGAAGCACAAGGGCGACACGCTTGTCAACAGCAACACCCGGGGTGCGGAGGTGATTTCGGCCCTCCTAAAGACGCGCTTTACACAGAGCGGCGGCTCAGCAGGAGTAGGCGCTTCCTAGGTGCTCGGGGCAAATTAATGAGCCCGGGTCGCAGCGGTGAACTTCTTGGTGACTCACGAGCACAGCGCTGCACATGGCGCTATGCAGAGCAGAAAAATGAAGCACTTCTCGTGCTTATAATAATTACAGGGGTCAGGGGCCACAGCACCCTGTCCCTGGAGACAGATGGGAGGGCAGCACAGGGCTACCAGGCCCAAACAACAGGCCAGCACAAGGGATGCAGATGGTGGCAGTTCCTCCTAGTGACCAGGTAGGTCACAGGTCAGCACAGCAGCAGTCCAAGGTGGGTCCTGGTGAGTCCATTCAGCAGTGTCCTGTGTCCCTTGTCCAGTTTCAGTTAAGTCTCTTCAAGTCTTCATGTCTAAATTGTGGGGAAAATTCCCCTGTACTCATACTCAGTTCTGCAAATCATTTTCAACTGGGAGAGGGGGTTTCAACCAGTTACAACTGGTTGTAGGAGTGCCCCCTCTCTCCTCTAGCACAGGCTCCAAACATCAGTTGGGGGTAAACAACCCTATTGTGTGAGGCAAGGGTACAGCCTTAACAAATGCAGGTGTGCCCCGCCTCTCCCTTCTCTCAGCCCAGGAAGACTATTCAGTATGTAGATGCACCTCTGTGACACCTCCACCCTCCCTGTGTACAGGCTGACTGAAAAGTATGCACAAAGCCCAACTGTCACTCTGCCCAGACGTGGATTGGAGTCAAGCTGCAAAACACCATAGTCATAAGCACAGAGAAATGCTCTCTTTCTAGAAGTGGCATTTCTGTAATGATAATAAAAAATCCACCTACACCAGTAAGCAACGTTTCTCACTACCATTACAACCATACCAAACATGCCTACGTTATCCCTCATAAATCAGACAATACCCCTTACACATAAGGCAGGGCATTTCCAATGCAATCCTATGAGAGGCAGCCCTCACAGCAGTGAGAAACCCAATAGGCTGTTTGTCAATACCAGGACAGGCCACATTATTAGGCACATGTCCTGCCTTCTACATACATAGCATCCTGCCCATAGGGCTAGCTAGGGACTACCTTAGTGGTGACTCATATGTAGTAAAAGGGGAGTTCTGGGCCTGGCAAATACATTTAGATGCCAGGTCCCTGTGGCAGAAAACTGCACAGTCAGGTCCTGCGCTAGCAGGCCTGAGATAGGTTGGAAAGGCTACTTCAGTGGGTGACTCAAGCAGCGTTGCAGGCCCACTAGTATAATTTAATTTACAGGAACTGGGTATAGAACTAGCAAGGGACTTATAGGTAAATTATGTACGCCAATTAGGTATAAGCCAATCATACCAAGTTTACAAGGGAAAGCACTTGCACTTTTGCACTGATTAGCAGTGAGAAAGTGCTCAGAGTCATAACGTCAGCCAACAAGGGTCAGAAAAATAAGGAGGAAAAAGGCAAAAGGTTTGGGGAATGACCCTGTAAAAGGGCCAGGTCAAACAGCCAGTATTTGCATGAATCAGCCTCCAGCCAGATGAGAGACAAAAGACAGACTGGACAAGGAAAAATCTCACTATTTAAACATTTTATTAGGTATCCAATGTAAACATCTGGAGGTATCTGTTTTTAACTGGCACCTGGTAGCCTGTTGTCTTGCCACTTGAATTACCATTTTTTACTGTGTTACCCTAGACAACAAAGTTAATTTCTCAGAAATAAGGAAGGCAAAACATGCTAAAGGCCAAAAATCAGGACTCTCCCTCCCAGTCGCCTTGCAGATAGTGTGTTCCATGGAACGCTGGGGTGGAAAATATGAGAGTTTAGGCTGTGATACATTTTATGTACTTGATGAGCTTTCCTGTTAGAATTTCTATTAAAGGATCTATTCTGTCAGCACATCTAATAAAAGAAGCATGTTTTACCTGATTCGTTTTATAACACTACTTACATTGGTGCAGAGAAACAGGATCTCTACCCTGTGTCCTGTGCTGACTGACAAATTGTGAGCATTCAATCAGTGAACTGTGGCACACCACACTTTGCCAATGTACATTCCACTTAGCAAGGTGAGTTGAATTTGACATCAGAGCAGCCTCCTTGCATCAATGACAATTAAGCCGGTGAGATGCAAGCGTAGGAGCTACGCTAGGAACCCTCAACTCCAACGCATTTAGTCACCCCTCCTGGTGAGCCATTACCATCCTGCTTACCGCCATCAGAAGAGCTAAGGCTCAGACGTTAGCCGTACCCACTCCGCCTCACTCCTGCTTCCATATCTGGTTTGCTGTTTGCAGTCTCCTAGGACAAGAATGACTGCTGTATTGCCCACATTCATTGAAGTTCCTGCGGCCAACCATTATTACGGCGCTCATCGTTTAACAGTGTGATAGCCAAACTGTCTGTGCTGCATCCTACAACTTCTATAGAATGTATGCAGCACAATAAGTTTTGGTGACATTCTATATGAAACATTTTTCAACGCTGGAGAGTGGACATTTCTTGAGGCACTAAGATAATTGTGAGCATCTCTCCATATTTTCTGTGTATGCATGCACATTGATCCACCACAGAAATGTTTGCAAACTAAATAGGATTCCAAGGTCCCATGGAAACACTGAATAATAGTTCCAGACCTATTTTGAGGCCACTGATGCTGGTAGAGTGACTGCTGAGTGAAAAAAAGGACCCTAGCACGTTGTTTGGGATTGGGATCAGAGGGCCAAGATATTTTTCACACATTACCAAAGGTTAAAGCAATGGTGGGCAGGAGGAATATGATGACCTTGAGGAGGCATTAATGAGACTGGAATTAAGGTTTAAGCCCACAGTAAGTATCACTCTGAGTGGAAGGGGAGTCGTTTGACTTGCGGTGCTGAGAGGACTATCCAAGGCATGTAACTCTGGTGAATCTACAGGTGAAATGATTTGTGACCAGCTGATGGTCAATACCAACAGCAAACTGATTTATAAGTTAGAAAAAGAAGAAAAATCTGCCAAGGCCATAGAGCAATCAGTTTCATGGGTGCGTGAAGTGAAAGATGACAAGTTTACAAATAAGAGCAGTGAGATATGCAGTGTACTGATTAAACCTGAGAAAGCATAAGCAGGTAAAGCATAAGCAAAACTCTCATGCTTTCGATGTGTTAGCTCTTCACATCTGGCTTTATACAAGAATTGCCCTGCCCTAGGTAAGGATTCTAATATGTGTGGTTGCACAAGACACTGTGGCAGAGTTTGTAAAAAGAGAAGAGAGCAGACATTTGCCAAGACCTAGAGTTGCTCAGATTTCACATAAGCCATGAAGATATTGAACCCAAGATGAAATCTAGCCAAGGAATTATATTAGTGATTAGAGAAGATAAATTATTACATGAGGGAGTTAACGATAAGCCCTGATGTGCATCTTACAAGTCTTGAACACATCTTTAGAAATGATGGTAGACTCAGAATCTGCATATGCCATAATTATTGCAGAAGTTCTTTTTTTTACAAAAGTTGCTCCTCTGGTTGGCTCACTACAAAACCCTGACATTAGGGCTACAGCTTTTGATAGAAAATCAACTGACTTAATTGCTTACTTTTGTGCGGATTCTTCAAGGGAAGAAGTGCATGCATTAAGATCTATGTAACTTAAAGCATGTGTTTTTGGGGTGGAAGGACCAGACACTTACAAATCGTGTTGAATCCAAATGGCCTGGATCTAGTCTTATTAGTACAGGAGGACAAGTTGAGCTACCTGCTGATCCGTGAATTTCCTAAGGCCTTCAGAAGTAGATCCGAAGAATTAACAGGCTTCCTGCATCACAAACTACAGAATGGATATGTAAGAGAGAGAGTGTGCCACTGTGCATAAAGAAGGACTTGCAAAAACTACTACAGAAACTCCTTTCACAAGGCATCATAAAAGAATCAGAACCATTCCAGTGGGTGTCACCAATTGTTTTGGCAAATAAGAGTAATGGCAGAATTCAGTTCTGCACTGACCTCTGAGCCCTAAATGAGGACAACATTTAGCAAATAATTAATTGTTTCTTTCAATACGAGTAATTCCTATCCAGAAATGTTAAGTTCACTGAACATAATCGGCAATATGATGTACATTTTTGATCCAGAAAACCAAGGAAATCAGCGGGGCAAGGTTGGTACCAGTAGCTGGTCAACGTTCCATCGCAGTCGGTCTGTACTCTTGACTTTGCCTGATCTAGCATGACCACATAGCCCAGGTTGGTGCTTAATGCTTCTAAGAACTACAGTTTCTTTTATTCCTTAAATATTCAGATCTCGACTTCTACTAATTGGATGTTTATTGTTTTGGTCTTGTTTTACTCACAGAAATATAATCTAGTTTTCTAACTTGGTATGGAGTGTTTTGTAGCGTTCCCACTGTGTTTCTGTTTTAAGTGCTGCACAAATACTTTACAGATTCCCTCCTATGTTAAGCCTGCCTGCTCTGTGCCAAGCTACCAGAGGGTAAGTACAGGTAAGTTTATGGTGTGTAACTGACTTACCCTGACTAGGATTGTGGTCCATACTCGGACAGGGTGCATACCTCTGACAACTAGAAACCCAATTTATAACAACAGAGTACTAAAAGTTTTTGGGCGTTTGGTAAAGGGGAGGGGGGGGGGAGGAAAAAAAGGGAGTGCATTTTACATAGATTTTTGTATTTTGCATAGTGCAAAATCCGCCAGTCGGAATTTCCTGAAATTTGGCAGCAGTAGATAGTAGGGAATGCAGATGATTCTTGTGGGTACTGCAGGCAAGTAGAGTAAATATTTCTTAAGTTATAAGGTTTTTTCAACTTAGTGATATGTTGTAGCACAATACTAATAAAAATATCAAGGAAGTCTAAAAAATAAACTAGACTTCATATGTACAGTGTCAGATTTACTATATGAACAACAGAAAGACCCATTTATGGTCACATGCTAATGGAAATCTGTAAATAAATATATAACAAAAAGAATACATCTTCACATAGGTTTTCTTTGCATGCTCTCTGGCTAACAAAATAAACCTGTGCCCAACAAGCCAAACAAAAACCATCTTCCTTGTGTACTCCAGTGCAACAAAACAGATGATTGACCTAGTTATGCCCTACACAATAATTGGTCATTAGTAAAAAAAAATATATATATGATCTTCATTTTATAACAACGATTGGCTTTCATTCACGTTGGGGTTCTTATGTGGCATAATCCTACTTATGTAGCAAAGAAGCACAACAAAGAAACTAGAATGCATAGGCAACGTTTCGGAATTGCTACATGAAGAACTAAAAGACATTTATGGTCACATGATTATGTAAATCAATAAGCAAACACATACCAAATGCAATAGACAAAAAGAAGAAAAAAGAAAATCACAATAGCTCTGATTGCCACTCTGCATAGCTAGTATTCCCAAAGGAATTCCTAGGATATCAGCTCTCTGTTAACTTTCCACCTATTTGACAAACCATCACAAAACTTTCCAGGCCCAAAGCATTTTCTACATTTTGAGAAGATGTACATTTTTGTGGTGAACTTTTAAGTGACCGTACAAATAAAAGGAGGTTCTAAAAAGTGTTTTTTCACCAATGCACAAGAAGTGAGTGGTGAGTTATAGTTTCTGTTGTCTGGTTAGACAGCAGAAAAGAGCGCATAATGAGGTCCACTACTTATGATAATTTGAAGGTGGTGGTTAAATTGCAAATGAGTAATAACTATAACTTAAAATTATTAAAAGTTTGAGTAGTTTAAACTTGGTTTGCATAGGGAAACTATTTTTTCCTAAACAAAACTAAGCTGTAACCTTTGTTTTTGTTCCTATATATAGGTAGTTATATTTAGGACCTTGTTTCCATAAAAAAGCATTCTCTGATGTGCCTATATCTTTGGCACCGTTTGACAAATGTTCACAAAAATTTTCAACTCTCTAGAGCCCTGGGGCTACAGAACTAATTAGACAGGGAGTCCATCGCGGGACCACCAACTCCCCAGGGTAAAATTAAAAACGTGGAGGGGGCTGTGAGACCCCCCTCTTGGAGCCCTCCAACTCCCAAGACCCTGCTCCTGCTACCTCCCAGAGGTGCCAACCCTCGGGAGGTAGCTATCTCCTCTTGCTTGGCGGGAGCCGTTAGCTCCTACCAAGCAAAAGCAAACATAACTCCACTTTCAGTAAGCGAGAACTGTCAAACAGCTCCCGCTTGCTGAAAGAGGAGTTTTCACCTCTTTCCCTGCAGGCAAAAATGTGTGCAGGGCAAGAGATGAGAACATTGCTCCGGCAAGCAGGGAGTTGCTTTTTAAAACAGCTCCCTTCTTGCGGTAGCAATGAGGGCTCCCCCAGGAGACGGGAAACAGCTGAGACTGCGGAGACCTTGAGGCTCCCCCAAAAAAGTGGGATGGAAGAGGGAGAGAAATAAATTGCTAATGGAATGTCTCTCGATACAATAACTTCAAAGCGTCATACTAGCAAGATGTTTGCTACGAATGTTATAGTTAGGTTTTGATGCATAGCAGAACAGTCACCTCTGGCCTACTGGTAAAGCTCTTGGACTGTCACTGGGCAGGTTGGAGGTTCAAATCCTAGTATTTCATGGCAGTGTCTGTTATTTACTCATGTTTTGAATGTTAAATATTCATAGTGATGGAGCATTTATGTCTTTTTCACATCACCAGCTTTGGATTGAATGTCATACATATGTCTGGACACAGAGTAATAAGGAATCACTTGTGGCCTAGTGGCTACATTCTCAGAACCTCACCAAGAAGGTTGAGGGTTCCAGTCTAGGTGTGTCAGTTATCATATCTCAGCTTTAAAGTCTGTTCAACTTCAAATATTTAAGGTACATACATAAAGGTAATCTCACTATTTGTACTTCTCAAATATATTTTTTTCAATTTTTCAAAATATTTCTCAATCTAGGGGTTTTCTGAAGGGCCTGGCCAGAGGCCGGTTCTGCAGCCAACCCCGTGACGAATGGCCAAAGGCCATGTGCAGTGGTGTTTGATTTAATGCATAGCAATTCAAATTACGTTAAAAAGACCATAGAAATTAACTGAAAAAAACAAAGGTTAAAGGGACGTTATAGTTAGGTTCTTAATTTATTTGCATAAAATCACAGAAATTCAGCAGTTACAGTTAGGGTTATTTCAAGTAAATATAACTCGCTCCCTCGCTATGCACTGCTAATTACTCCAGATATTACAGCATTCAGGACATCTTTTGTAGTATCATTCATAATATCACTAACATTTGTTGTAAAATTATTCATTAAAAAAACTGCACGACGGGGGTCGCAAGTTATAGTTACCTTTCGGTACGAGTTAGTTACTTGAGCTAATCATAACTATAACTACTGAATCGCTATGGCTTTATGCAAATAAATTCAGATCCTAGCTATAAGGTCTGTGCAACCTTTGTTTTTTTTTTGTTTTTTAAAGTGAATTTCTATGTTTTTTTAAATTCTATTTCCTAACTATAAAGTCCCTGTAACCTTTTGCTTTTTTCAGTGAAGTTCTATGGTTTTCTAAAAGTAATTTTAACTACTTTATGTTGATGCAATGCAGCCAACCCGCTAAAACTACCTAACCCCGTGCCACGCACGGCTTTGGCTGTGTGCAGAAAGAATGGCTGCAGGGCCTGGCCTGCGGCTCAACCCAGAGGCCAACCCCCTATAACCACCTGTAGGAAAGAGCCCTCTTTCTTGGCATGGTTACCCCCATTTTTTGTTTGTTAGTGTGTTTGACTGTGTTCACTAGGATCCTGCTAACCAGAACCCCAATGATTATGTTCTCTCCCTTCTAACTTGGTAACTGTACATTTTTCTTTCCACAATCGGCATACTGGTCCACCCATGTAAGTTCCTAGTATATGGTAACTAGGTACCAAGGGCACTGAAGTACCAGGGGATCCCTATGGGCGGCAGCAGTTATTCTGCCACCCTTAGGGAGCCCTTGCAAACGGTTCTGCAGGCCTGCCATTGCAGTCTGCATGAAACTGGGGCATGCAACCGTTTTCAATACAGGTCACTATAAGCCACCCCATGACAGGCCCTCTCAGACCAGAGGGCAGGGTGCAGGTACCCGTGAATGAGGGCACCCTTGCACTAGCAGAGGTGTCCCCACAAAGTCAGGCCCATTTTCCTTGACTTTGCGAGTGCGGGGATGCCATTTTACACGTGTACTGGCCATATGTTCAGCTACATAACGGTAACTCCAAATCTGGGCATGTTTGGTATCAAACATGTCAGAATCATACCCCAGTACTGTTGCAAGTATGATTCCATGCACTCTGGGGGCTCCTTAGAGGACCCTCACCATTGCTACCACCAGTCTTACAGGGTTTTCCGGGCAGCCCAAGCTGCTGCCCCCCCTCAGACAGGTTTCTGCCCTCCTGCTGCTTCATATGATCAAGCCCAGGAAGCCAGAACAAAGGATTTCCTTTTTGAGAGGGAGGTAACACCCTCTCCCTTTGGAAATAGGTGTGCCTGGCTTGGGAGGGATAGCCTACCCATGCCACTGGTATGCTTTGAAGGGCACATTTGGTGCCCTCCACGGATAAACCAGTCCACGCCGGTTCAGGGACCCCCAGTCCCTGCTCTGGTGCGAAGCTGGACAATGGAAAGAGGAGTGACCACTCCCCTGTTCATCACCACCCCAGGGGTGGTGCTCAGAGCTCCTCCAGAGGGTCCATGGGTTCTGCCATCTTGTTTCCAAGGTTGGCAGGGTACTCTGAGAGCATCCGATTGGCCAGGCCAGGAAGGTGACAGAGCCCCCTCCTGATGGGTGCTTACCTGGCTAGGTCTCTCTCTTGGATGGGTCCTCAGATTTGGCTTGCAAGATTCCAGCAGGAATCCTCTGCAACCCCCACTTTGAATGATGGCCACTGGAACTGTGACTGGGCCCCTCCAAGGACCAACAACGCGGCAATCCACGAAGAAGACTCTTCTGCAACTTTGCTTCCACTGCTCCTGTCAGCTTTGCAACATTTCCCTGGCTGTGCATCTCCAGAAGACAGCAACTCTTCAGCCTGCACAAGAAAAAGAAGGAATCTCCTTTGGAGTGAAGGAGTCACTGTAGGAGGCTGGCCTGGTTTGTAGTGGGTACCTTGGGTACTTACACCTTACACCAGGTCCAGTTATCCCTTATTAGTGAAATGTAGTAGTGTTCTAGCAGCTTAGGCTGATAGAGGTAGCTACAGAAGAGCAGCTTAGGCTGAACTAGGAGACATGCAAAGCTCATGCAAAACCACTTCTAGTTACACAGTACTTATACACAAGTAAAGACAATCCTCAGTGTTACCAAAAATAAAGGTATTTATTTGGTTGACAGTGCTAAAAATATCTTAGAGGCAATACTCCTTCTGGAGGTAAGTATTAGACACAATCTATACACTAGACACCAACATAATGCAAGTAATTAGTCATAGGACAGTGCAAACAATAGGAAATGCTATAGAATGCAGTGGGAGAAAATAGGTCTAGGGGCAACAGAAACCATATACTAAGAAAGTGGAATGAAAATCACAAATTCCCCCCTAGACTAGTGTAGCGTGTGCAGAATCAATGGGAGAGTAAGAATACAGTAAATGTAAGTAAATTACCCCACCCAAGAGCCCTGAAAAGCAGGAGTAAAGTACTGCAAGTTTCCTTAGGACACATTACCCCTCGTGATTGGTATTATTGCAAGAACCAACCAAGTCTGCAAACACCCAACAGTGGATTCCTGGACCTAAAGACCTGCCAAGGAAGAAGACCAAGCCCAGGAGTCGAAAGAGGTTCCAGGAAGGACAGTAGTCTCTGCCAACCCAGAAGAGGGTGCAAAAGAAGAGTCCCCGGTTGGACGAAGATTGCAAAAATGCACCCTAGGAAGATGCATGGTGCAAAGGATGTCCCACGTTGTGAAGTTGGATGCAGGTGAGTTTTGGTGCTGGATTCCTCCAACAAGCCTTGGTTCCGGCAAAGTCGTGTTTTGCGTCAACTAGGCGCTATCTGGACCTAGGAAGGACCTGGGGGCCTCAACTCGGTGCGAGGAGGAAGAGGGGGCTCTCAGCACTTCAGAGAGCCCTCGGAGCACCAGATAGCACCCAAGGGTGTCCCAGGACACGGAGACAAAGGAGGTGCAAAATGCGGTTGGTGCAGCACTACAAAGGAAGTTCCCACGCCGCCGGAGATCAACTCAGCGAGTTGAGCCTCGCAGGATAGACTGCTGGGGACCTGGGCAAGGCTGTGCATGAATTAATTTTGCAAATAGTGCACGGAGGCCTCAGGAGCTGAAGAAGACGCTGTACACAGGGGTACTGCTGTTCTGGGGGAAGGCAAGGTCTTACCTCCTACAAATTGCGACAGTAGGACCTCAGGACAGTCTGTGTCGATGAGGTCCACTCTCTGTGTTCAAAGGAGGACACTCGTAGCTGTGAGAGGAGTCCAAGAGAACCGGTCGTCGACTTAGAAGGTGCCGCGTGAGCAGGGGAGTGACTCCGTCAGCCCACGGGAGATTTCTTCGGTCCTTCTGGTGCAGGGTGAAGACAGGGAGTCCTCAGAGCGTGCACACCATGGAAACTGTTGCAGTTGCTGGCTGGAGCTGAAGTTGCAGAAGAAAAGTATCCCTTGCGGATACTTTGTTGCTGTTACAGCGGTTCCTGGAGCAGGTTGCGGTTGATCCGAGGTCAGAGGATGAAGTAGTAGTTGCAGAGGATTCCTGCTGGAAACTTGCAAGTAGAATCTGAAGAAAACCCACATGAAGAGACCCTAAATAGCCCTGAGAGGTGGACTGGCTACCTTATCAGGTAAGGACCAATCAGGAGGGGTCTCTGGCGTCACCTGCTGGCACTGGCCACTCAGAGCCTCCAGAGTGCCCCCACACCTTGCAAAGCAAGATGGCTGAAGTCTGGACACACTGGAGGAGCTCTGGGTACCACCCCTAGGGTGGTGATGAACAGGGGAGTGGTCACTCACCTATCCTTTGTCCAGTTTCGCGCCAGAGCAGAGGATAGGGGGTCCCTGAACCGGTGTAGACTGACTTATGGAAGGAGGGCACCATCTGTGTCCTTCAAAGCATTTCCAGAGGCATGGGGGAAGCTACCCCTCCCCAGTCTGTAACACCTATTTACAAAGGGAAAGGGTGTAACACCCTGCTCCCAAAGGAAATGCTTTGTTCTGCCTTCCTGGGACTGAGCTGCTCAGACTCCAGGAGGGCTGATCCCTGTCTGTGAGGTGGCAGCAGCTGTAGCTGCAGTGCAAGCCTAAGAGAGCTGGTTTGGCAGTACAGGGGGTCCATGGTGGAGCCCCCAGGATGCATGTAATTGGCTCCTCAATACCAGATTTGGAATGGAGGGGACAATTCCATGATCTTAGATACCTCACATGGCCATATTTGGAGTTACCATTTTGAAGCTACATATAGGTATTAACCTATATGTAGTGCACACATGTAATGGCGTCCCCGCACTCACAAAGTCAAGGGAAATGGCCCTGAACTATGTGGAGGCACCTTTGCTAGTACAAGGATGCCCTCACACTTAGTAACTTTGCACCTAACCTTCAGCAAGTGAAGGTTAGACATATAGTTGGCTTATAAGTTACTTAAGTGCAGTGAAAATGGCTGTGAAATAACGTGCGTTATTTCACGCAGGCTGCAGAAGCAGTCCTGTGAAAGGGTCTGAGCTCCTTATGGGTGACAAAAGAAATGCTGCAGCCCATAAGGATCTCCTGGAACCACAATGCCCTGGGTACCAAGGTACCATATACTAGGGTCTTATTAGGGGGTCCAGTGTGCCAACTGAAATTGATAAATGAAGTCACTAGCCTATAGTGCCAAATTTAAAAGCAGAGAGAACATAGGCACTGAGGTTCTTATTAGCAGAGCCTCAGTGACACAGTTATGCACTATACAGACACACACATTAGGCCATAAACTATGAGCACTGGGGTCCTGACCAGCAGGATCCCAGTGAGACAGGCAAAAACATACTGAAATACAGGTACAAAATGGGGGTAACATGCCAAGAAAGATGGTACTTTCCTACAGTCACTCCCTTGCATCCACAGGCACTCCTGCAACAATGACTGGCTGCATGGATCTCCCCTCATCTTGAGCTGCGTGGCACCTGCATCATGGGTAGTGGTCAGGAGCAGACCTCTTGGTCCTCTCTGCCAGCTGTCCAACTTTGGTGCAGGTAAGCCCTTGTCTTCCCATGCAGGACAGTGTCCCCGTGCCCAGTGTCTCTTGCAGCTGCCAAGGCTTGTTTGAATCTCCTCCTAGGGATGTTCAGGCGACGTGTAGCTCTAGTCCCCAGAACTCCTTCCTGCGATGCAGCCCTCTGCGTGGTTCTCCTGAGGCGTGGGATCCCTTCCTGTAGTGCTAAGTGAGCTCCTTCTGCGACTTCTGTGTTCCTGTCCTGTGGGTTTCCTGTGGTTGCTGCCTCTGCTCTTGTGGACTCTCCATGCCCCTGAGGGTCTCCCGTGACTCCCCCTCCAGGGTTGAGTCCTGCTGGGCCTTGCTGGTCCCCGGCAGCACCACTTTTCCACTAACTGTGAGTTTGCCTTTGCCAAGGCTTGTTGGTGGAATTCCTGCACTGACACCCATCTGCAATCTTCACTCCAGTGTGGTACATCTGCTGCATCCCTTAGGAACTCTTCTCCAGTTCCAGGGCTGCAGTGCTGACCTGTTCTTCACAGTCTAGCAACTTCTGCAAGTACAGCAGGGTGGGTAGTGGCTCCTGCTCCTCCTGGACTCCACTGTGACTTTTGGACACGGTCCTCTCTTTCTCCACAGATCATCTTCTCCAGTCTTGTCTGGGTGTTTTATTTTCTTCTTTTTCCTCCTTCTGGGTGGTTTGTGGAAATTCCAGTGATTTACTCCAGCTTTCCTGGTTGTTGGGGGTAGGGGGTGGGGGGCTACTGTTACTTACCTTTGTGGTTTTCTAGTACTCCCAGCTCCCCTCTACACATTCCACTTCCCTAGGTGGGGGTCCTGTGTTCGCATTCCATTTCTTTAGTATATGGTTTGGGCTCCCCCAGGAGTCCCTATTGGTTATTGCTATATGCACCGTTTTCAAACCTTTTCTATGCCTGTCACTGTTTACTAGTGTATATATTTAGTGTATTACTTACCTCCTATTGGAGGGTTTCCCTTCTAATATTTTGTGGTATTGTGTTCCAAAGTACCTTTATTACTGTACAACTGAGTATTTTCTTTCATGTGTGTATGTGCTGTGTTACTACCATGGTATTGCATGAGCTTTGCATTTCTCCTAGATAAGCCTTGGCTGCTCAATCACTGCTATCTCTAGAAAGCCTGGCTTCTAGACACTGCCTACACTTCACTAAGAGGGGATACCTTGACCTGATATAAGGTGTACCAGGCCAGCTTCCTACGCCATCAAACCACTCATGGTCTTTGGCCATATGCATCAGGGGTTGACCGATCTCCTATAACCACACAACCCTGTATACATGAGTCTCCGAGTGGGCCTGTGAGTTTTTTCAAGACTACCTCACTGGATGCGTGAGTGGATGCATGACTCTGAGTGGGTTTGAGTGATTGCATGAGCATCTGAGTGGGTGCATGATTATCTGAGTGGGTGTGTGAGTCGGTGCAGATGTCTCTGAGTGGGTGTGTGAGTGGGCGCAGGAGTCTCTGAGTGTGCCTATGAGTGAATGTATTAGTGACTAAATGAGTCTGTGAATGTATATATTTCACAACTCATGGCAACGTTACAAGGAGGCATGCTGACGGTTGCGGTGAATTCAGGAATATCGCAAGTGAAAAAAAACTGTTCAACATATTTTACTCATAAGACTCCTATATTCAAGCCATGGGGTCAGAGTATCTCTACCCTGACCCCATATAGTACTTTTGATTTTAATTTTCCGCCACAGGGACCACAACTCTCCACAACTCGGCCGCAACTTTCTGCTCAGGGTGTGGCCAGCCAATCACAGCATTCCTGTTGGTGCGCGTATTAGCAAATTCTTAATCATAATCGCAGGACTGTCACAAAGTAATAGTGGCCCTAGATATACAAATTTATTTTCCCTTTAATATCTCGAAATCTACTTGAATGGATTTACACCACATAACAAAAAACACAATCTGCAGAACAAAATCTACCTTTCTGCCAAATATGGTGCAATTCCATTCAGCGATTAGAGCTGTAGCCATATTTAAAACTCCCATAGGAATTAACATGGGAAACATACTTTTTTGACAGTTCCCTTTTCTCGGCCCCTGCTTGACCGATCACTCCAAAACTTTCCAAGCGCTAAAAGAATTACTGGCACACTTTGTGAATAACCGTCACACTGTGCCGAATATAACAGGAAACTCTATTCTTATGGAAACATAGGCCTAACTAGAACTACCTATAGTAGGTAAAATACACACACACATATTATATATATATATATGTGCATATATATATATATATATATATATATATATGTTTATATTTATAGTTGTTAGAAATGGGGTCTCTAGTTGTCAGTCGGTTTGCACCTTGTCCAAGTAGGGACCCTCACCCTAGTCAGGATAAGGGGCTACCTGCTCAGATAACCCCTGCTCACCCCCTTGGTAGCTTAGCACAAGCAGTCAGGCTTATCTCAGAAGGAATGTGTAAAGCATTTGCGCAAAAACACAGTAATAAATGAAGACACTACAAAAGGACACAACACCAGTTTTACAAAAATAGCTAAAATGTTATCTTTGTAAACAAAGACCAAAATAATAAAAATCCAACTTACAGTGCTAAAGATATGAACTTTGTAAGATTTAACTTAAACATACAGTTCCTTGAAGTCGATAGCTCCATCTGGGTCTATCACGACGTTGTGATCAACGAAACCAACAAATCAGGCCAGCCGTGGTGTTGTGGGCCAGCTACGGTGTCAGGAAGACCTGCAAACAGTGCCTTTGGATTTGCAGGGCATTGTGATCCTCGTGGTGAGCTCCAGAGAGCGGAGTCACTGGTGTCGCAGTGTCGGTTCCAGAGTCGTCAGGACCTTGAAGTCACACGCGTTGCGGATCGAACTTCAGGCTGATGAAGTCAGGAGCGCTGGCGTGGATAGCGGCGGGGCTGCGGTGAGAAATGGGAAGGTGTGACGTGGGGTACCCACAGGTCACATACCGGCAGCGGCTCGGTGACGGTCATCCATCGCCATTGGTGAGACCAGGGCTGCTGCGTGAAGCGGGGAGGTGCGATGTCACCAGGTCACAGTGCAGGCAATGTCGTCATTGCTGAAGTGCTGTCATCAGTACAGCCGAGTCTGCAGTGCAGGACTGCTCCAGGCGGCGTCTACGGGTCGCGGTGCAGACAGGGACGGCTGTTGACGACACTGGAGTCGATGGTGCTGGAGTCGGTTGACCGGGGCTGTGGTGCGCGACGGTGATTCGTGCTCCTTATGAGCAGTGTCCACAGGCCCGGTGCAGGAAGCGGGCACCGGTGTCAGCAGGAGCGGCGTTGTCAAGGAGGCCCAGGCTGCAGTGGGAGCAGGCGATGCCTAAGTGGGGGGCTCTCACGTCGTGGTGCGAGCAGTGGCTCAGTGAAGTTGTACGATGATGGTGTCGGTGAGACCAGGGTCGCGGTGCCAAGCGAGGCAATGCGGCCCGTGCGGCAACGGAAGGTCATGGTGCAGGCCAGCGGCTTCATCAACAGCGTTGCAGTGTTTTTTCTTCTTTTACAGCACAGACCACACAGTTCCCAGTGCTGCAGGTCGAGGAAACTGAAGTCTTTAGTGTCCCTAAGACTTCCAACAGGAGGCAAGCTGCACTTCAAGCCCTTGGAGAACTTTTTCAAGCAGGATACACAGCAAAGTTCACCCTTTGATCTCTTTTAAGGTAGAAGCAGAAATTGCAGGCCAATCCAGCAAAGCAACACAGCAAAGGGACAGCACTCCTCCTCCAGCTCTTCTCCTTGGCAGAGGTTCCTCCTGATTCCAGAAAGATTCTACCAGTCTGGGGTTTTGGGTCTTCTTCTTCTACCCCGTTCTACCTTTGAAATTGGCAAACTTCAAAGCAAAGTCTCAAGTGTTTGCAGGATCCTTGCTTGTCCAGGCCAGGCTCTCGACCACACCAAGGGGTTGGGGACTGCATTGTGGGCGGGCAGGCACAGTGCGTTTAGGGGTAAGCGACCACTCCTCCCTCCACTCTAGCTCAGAAAGCCCATCAGAATATGCAGGCTATGCCCCAGGCCCCCTTCTGCCACTGTCTTGAGGGAATTCAGAACAGCCCAACTGTCAAACTAACCCTGGTAGGGAATCCACAAACAGGCAGAGTCACACAATGGTTTAAGCAAGAAAATGCCTACTTTCTAAAAGTGGTGTTTTCAAGCTCACAATCTAAAAACCAACTCCATTAAAATATGTATTTTCCAATTGTGAGTTCAGAGACCCCAAACTCCATATTTCCACCTGCCCTCAAAGGGAATCTGCGCCTTAAAGTTATTTAAATGCAGCCCCCAGGTTAACCTATGAGGGAGATAGTTTTTGCAACAGTGAATCCCAAATTTGGCAGTATTTCACTGTTAGGGCATGTACAACACCACCAGTACATGTCCTACCTTTTATTTGCTCTGCACCCTGCCCATGGGGATACCTAGCAATACTTGCCCGGTCAAATTGGCAGTTTAAAACTGCACACAGACACTGCGGTAGCAGGTCTGAGCCACGTTTACAGGGCTACTTATGTGGGTGGCACAATCCGTGCTGCAAGCCCATTAGTAGCATTTGATTTACAGGCCCTTGGCACCAATGGTGCACTTTACCAGGGACTTACCAATAAATCAAATATGCCAATTATGAATAAACCAATCGACAGTACAATTTACCTAGGGAGCACTTGCACTTTAGCACTGATCAGTAGTGGTAAAGTGCGAAGAGACAATAAATCAGCAAAAACAGAGTCCCGTAAACCATAAAAATAGGAGGTCAGAAGGTAAAAAAGATAGGGGAGACACGCCAAAAAGCTGCCAGGTCTAACAATTGTTTACCATGCTCTGAAAAAACAAGGACAAATAATTAATGTTCCATTAACCCCTTGTGTGCCGTGGTCGTAACGATTACGTCCTCGGTTGCACCGCTCGTGTGCAGAGGACGTAACCGCTACACCCTGGGATGGGCCCTCGGGGGAAGCTTCAGCGCTCCCACGGAGGGCCTGGGACCGCCCTTCCCACTGGCAGGGATGGAAGGGGAAATCACTTCCCATTCCAACACCCCTCCCGTGACATCTAATGACCTCATCAGGGTCCGCCCCCACCTCCCTGGCAGCTCAGCTTCCAGAGCAGATCTGAAGAGAAATGCAAAAGCATTTCTCTTCCGATCACGGGCTGGGGGTGGAAGAGGCATCAAAGGAATGGAAAGGCTTTTCCTTTCCTTTGATGTCTCTCTGAGCATTTCTGCAGTCCGATCGTGAAGCAAGGGCGACTTCCCTGGGGGGCATTTTTTTAAGGCCTTTCCTGTCCCCCGGGGGCAGATCAGCCAATTGTTACTAGGCCGATCTGCCCCTGGGTGGGGGAGGGTGAGGAGGGCAGAAATCTCTAGACACCAGGGATCTTTTTTTTTCTTGTTTACACGTGGGGAGCAACCCGTTAGGCAAGAGTCGCTCCCCCAGGGTGCAAATTGGCTTTAGGCCATTTCTAGGCAAGAGGGATTTTTTTTTTTTTACAGATTTTTTACAGATTGGGAGCAACCCCAAATCAAGGATCGTCCCCTGGGTGGTAATTTTACCTTAGGCCATTTCTGCCCACTTGGGTGAGTCCAGGGTGGTGCGCTTCACATGCACCCCGCACCGTTTGCTTACCCACAATGCCTTGCAAACCTCAGACTTTGCTTGAAATCACACATTTCTCCCACATTTTTGTGATGGAACCTTCTTGAATCTGCAGGAATACACAAAATTCCTGCCACCCAGCATTGTCGCATCTATACTGATAAAAATTCTGCCCCAGAGCCTAAAAATGTTTTTCTTCAAACTGACCTTTTGGACCCACTTTGGTTCCCCCTCATTTTCGACATGTTTTAGGCTCATCCCTGTCACAGGCACTTGGCTCACCTACACAAGTGAGGTATCATTTTTATCGGGAGACTGAGGGGACCGTTGTGTGGTAGGAAATTTGTGCCCCTGCGGTGATCCCACACAGCTAAATTTGAGGTTCGCCGAGGATTCTGGGTAAGAAAACACTGGGGGACCCACTCAAGTCACACCTGCCTGGACTCCCTCAGGTGTCTAGTTTTCAGAAATTTTGGGGTTTGGTAGGTTCCCTAGATGGCTGCCGAGTCCAGGACCAAGAACGCAGTAGCCCCCCCATCACCCTTCCACAAAAACAGGTTGTTATGTATTTGATAATTTTGATGTGTCCACACAGCTTTTGGGGCATTTTTTTTCATGGGAATAGGGGTCTACCCACACAAATGAGGTACCATTTTTATCGGGAGACCTGGGGGAACGCTGGGTAGATGGAAGTTTGTGGCTTCGATCAGTTTCCAGAACCTGGCATCACCGAAATGTGAGGAAAAAGTGTTTTTTTTTGCCAAATTTTGAGGTTTGCTAAGGATTCTGGGTAACAGAACATGGTGAGAGCACCACAAGTTACCCCATCCTGGGGCCCCCTGGGTGTCTAGTTTTAAAAAATGCACAGGTTTGCTAGGTTTTCCTAGGTGCTGGCTGAGCTAGAGGCCAAAATCAACAGGTAGGCACTTTGCAAAAACCACAGGTCAGTTTTCTTTGGGAAAATGTGATGTGTCCATGTGTTTTAGGGCATTTCCTGTGGCGGGAGCTAGGCCTTCCCACACAAGTGAGGTACCATTAAGATCTGGAGACTTGGGGGAATGCTGGGTGGAAGGAAATTTGTGGCTCCTCTCAGATTCAAGAACTTTCTATTACTGAAATGTGAGGGGGGGGAAAAAGTTTTTTTTTGCATAATTTTGAGGTTTGCAAAGGATTCAGGGTAACCTAACTTGGTGAGAGCCCCATAAGTCACCCCATCCTGGATTACCCTAATTGTCTAGTTTTTAAAAAAATGCACAGGTTTGGTAGGTTTTCCTAGGTGCCGGCTGAGCTAGAGGACAAAATCCACAGTTAGGCACTTTCCAAAAAACACGTCAGATTTCAATGTAAAAATGTGATGTGTCCATGTTGTGTTTCCTGTCACGGGCATAAGGCCTACCCAGACAAATGAGGCACAATTGTTTATCTGGAGACTCAGAGGAACACAGAATAGCAGAACAAGTGTTATTGCCCCTTGCCTTTCTTTACATTTTTTCCTTCCAAATGTAAGACAGTGTGTAAAAAAAGACATCTATTTGAGAAATGCCCTGTAATTCACATGCTAGTATGGAGACCCCAGAATTCAGAGATGTGCAAATAACCACTGCTTCCCAACACCTTATTTTGTGCTCATTTTGGAAATACAAAAGGTTTCCTTGATACCTATTTTTCACTCTTTATATTTCACCAAATAAATTGTTGTATACCCGGTATACAATGAAAACCAATTGCAAGGTGCAGCTCCTTTATTGGCTCTGGGTACCTAGAGTTCTGGATGAACCTACAAGCCCTATATATCCCCGCAACCAGAAGAGTCAAGCAGATGTCCCAGTATATCGCTGTCGGAAATCTGACATTGCAAAGTTACAGAGTAAAACATGGAGAGAATGGCTGTTTTTTTCACCTCAATTTCAATATTTCTTTTTATTTTAGCCGTTATTTTCTGAGGGAAAATCTTGTAGGATCTACACAAATGACCCCTTGCTGAACTCAGAATTTTGTCTACTTTTTAGAAATGTTTAGCTGTCCGGGATCCAGCATTGGTTTCACATCCATTTCTGTCACTAACTAGGAGGAGTTTAAAAGCACAAAAAAATAGTAAAAATGGGGTATGTCCCAGTAAAATGACAAAATTGTGATTCAAGTCTGCCTGTTCCTGAAAGCTGGGAAGATGGTGATTTTAGCACTGCAAACCCTTTGTTAATGCCATTTTTCTGGGAAAAAAACATTAGCCTTTTTCTGTAGCCCTTTCTTCCCATTATTTAAAAAAAATATATGTAAATATTTGTTGTATTTTGGTTAATTTCTTGGTGTCCTCCGGGGAACCCACAAACTGTGGGTACCTCTAGAATCACTAGGATGTTGGAAAAAAAGGACGCAAATTTGGCGTGGGTAGCTTATGTGGACAAAAAGTTATGAGCTTCTAAGAACGAACTGCCTCAAATCGCCAAAAAAAGGCCCGGCACCTGAGGGGGGAAAAGGCCTAGCAGCAAAGGGGTTAAAGGCAAACAAGGCAGTCTGCCTAGTTTGCACACTTCAAAAATGTGCACTGCTGCAGTAAGTTGCTTGCAGACACGTCCTTGTCCAGACACCACAAAGAAGTTACTTATATGCAAGACTGGCTCAGTGGTATTACAAAGGCCCCTGCAGCCCCCGCGGTGCAGGGGGGCTCTAATTCTAGGGGGCCCCCTGAGCACAGTACCTGGCTTGAGTGAGTCCGGAGGGGGTCCACCTTCTCAGTTCTTTAAAGGGGGGCCCTCTGCAGTTTTTCTACACTACTGGGCTGGTTTCTCCAGTATTAGGAGATTCATGCTCTACTGTATGTTTCCGAAGCCATGCCAGGAATTCTCCACAAAATATTGAAACGTGTCATGCATTTAAATATATCCATCCAAAAGGGTCAAAAGTCATTGGCCTTGCAGTATACTCTCCTCCCGGGGCTCGTTAGACGTTGAACTCATAATTAGCACCTTTTTACATCTTGTCTAGGAGATAGGGTTGGCCACACATAAATCTGTGTAAGATACCTCTGCTGGAGAGCTCTTTTCAAAAGGTACTATAAATATTATATTGCTCTCCTGCAATGGATCACTTATAAACTCACATGCTATCTGAATTGAAAAGCAAGCGATAAATAATTAGGAGTTGAGCAAAGACGTGCACCCACGCCCATATGTCTTTTTCAACAAAGTCTGGTCTATTTGAGTGTCTGCAGGATTGTTTAACAGTATTGTTTACAGAAGGTGTGCACACACCTATACTTTCCCACCTTTCAGATTTCCACCAGCACAGTGTTCGCAATACACTGTGCAGAATCAGCCCTTTCTTTTGCTGAGAGAGTGGCCACTCATGACCAGATATCATCTTTCTATTGAGAGGCAGTCCACCACATACCTGTCAAATGTTCAGACGGTGACCCACTGCTCTTGTCTCAATTATTCAAATGCTAAAAACATAACTAATCTCCCTTTAGGTTCTGCTGCAAACTCACCAGCTTTGCAGAGCCCAACGCTGCACCATGTGAAAGGTTTTCATGGCATACTTGTTAGTACAGCAGCAACATTTATGCAGGTTATAACAAATGTAAATGCTTGATATTTGAAATTGTTTCTCTGGTTGGCAGAGGTATGCACCCGGTCCAAGCAGGAACCACAATCCTAGTCAGGGTAAGCTTGGCACAGAGCAGGCAGGCTTAACTTAAAAGGCAATGTGTAAAGTATTTGTGCAACACTTCAAACTGTAAAACAGTGAAAACACCACACAAAAAGATACCGCACCTGGTTAGAGAAATATAACTTTATTTAATAAATAAAACAAGACCAAAATGGCAAAAATCAAATAACTTGAACTTGAGATATGAAGTTTAAAAGAATTAACTATGAAATAGCGCATAGAAATAAGAGGCGACAACAAGGGATATCTGGTCGCGCAGGACCGAGACAGTCAAAAGTTCAGGCCGATCGCAACGGAGCGCAGGCCTGCTACGGGGTCGGTGATACTCGCAGAGACTGAACTCACTGGAGCAGCTTTACCCTGTCAATAATTTCCTAAAGAATTATGCCTATTATTGAATTATATAAAGGTAGATGGGTTGAGGATGTTTCACGATAGTAATACAATTAAGGAGACAAACAAAATCTATGTCGAAGAGCAGCCTTAGTGAAGAGGGGAGTAGACTCGGTGAGGGAGCAGAGCTTCTTTTGTCTCACACCCTCTCCCAAGTCCTCACCTCTCCGTAGCACTGAGTTTCACTATACTTCATGAGTTTGATTTTTTTCTGTTTTTGAATTTGGGAAATGGGAATCATGTTATCTCTCTTTAGGCCGGTGATGCCCCGATTTATCTTAGGCAGCCCACATACTCTGTACCAATATTACTGGAAGAGCTTTGGGAGTTCCCTGGACTTCAGTTGTTCTCTGGACTTCAGGTGAAGCCCACAAATTCCAAACTGTACCCGTGGGGCCTTCTGGTTGGAAGGTCTCTGGAGAGATTTCCGGCGGTCGGGCTCCCCAGGGAGTTGAGCGATGTCCACTATCTGGGAATATGTCTGGCGCCCACTGAGGAGACATTCTTGAAGTTTAATCTGGACAGGGTGCTTGGGGGATTATGTGCATCTGTGCAATTCTGGAAGGACTTGCATCTATCCCTTATGAGCCGTATTGCACTTGTGAAAATCGTGATGCTCCCCAGATGTGCCTATGTGCTCCAGGGCACGTTCTACACAATCCCCCAGACAGTGCTTCCGAGTGCTTGATAGCTTGATTGTCGATCTGTTATGGGCTACTAAATGTATTAGACTCTCCACTCTCAAGCGGCCATGGAGCCTGGGAGGATTGGAGCTCCCCGACATGGAGCTCCATTACATGGCAGCACATTTAGAGCACGCTATTCATTGGCTCAATTTGGGGGCTCATGGGAGAAAATCTTACTGAAGGGTTCTCACGGGGTCACCCTGCTTCCTCAACTGCTGATGTGCAGGTCTTGAGTTCCCCCTGACACACCCTAAGTGATTAGCCTGCTCTTGGAGATATGGGACAGTTCGGTCAAATGGGTGATCCGGAGAGCACTGTACGCACCGGATCTACCGCTCTGGATTCTACTGCCATTTCACAGAATCTCCAAATCAATGTCAGTACAGAAATGGGGAGATGGCAGATGTTATATCCTAGGGGACTCATATCCTGCGGGGTAGTTTCATCCCTCGTAACAACACAGTGGTATCCTTTGCCCTTAGTACTGGTCAATATCTACAATACGCTAAAATCTCTGCTAAGGTCCGTGAGCTCTGGCCCACTTTCTGGGATGCCCTACAAATTTCCAGTGCTTAGGTACCTCTACTGGAGCTCGAGGGAGGACGCTGCCTAGTCTTGCATCTGTATCAAGCATTACGTAATGACCTATCTGATACACGAATCCCAGTCCAGGACAAATGCACAGAAATAATACAAGAAACAATGTCGTGCAAGGAATGGGTGCACATATATTACAGGGTTCGCCTTATCAGCTCCAATGTCAGATTTAAGCATATCCAATATAATTATATTTATCAAACATACCTCTCCCAAAAAACACTACTCAAGATCTACCCAGATAGGTCTGAGGTCTGTCCCCTAGTGCGGACACCAGATAGTGGACTTTATACACATAATTTGGACCTGTAAATCCCTGTCACATTGCTGGGGGGGCAGTGTTATACAATTTGAACAAGGCCACTGAGTGTCAAATACAACTGGAAACGAGACAGGTGATACTAGGGCCAATTCCGCCCCCTTCTAACAGAAAACTTAAAAGGAATTTGTTTCTTTTGGGCTTGATCTTGGCAAAACACTGCATACTGCAGTACCCTCTCGCTATACAGACTGACTCAGGGATATTTCTGAATGGGCATCCACAGAAGTAATCCTGAAGCATGTTCAGAAGGATAGTAAGCTAGAAGCTGACATAAAAGCATGGGCTACTATGATAGCTGATTTATGTGAAAACTTCCCTTAGGGAGCCTAATGAGAGTGAATGTGCCGGACAGATAGGGCATGATGTTTGAAGTTAAAGCATTTTCTGGAAATAATGTTTATTCTATTATTTGAGGTGTCCTACAGAAGAGCAAGGGGGGTGGGAGGTTGGTGGGTACATTGCTATGGTCTTATTGCTGGGACATTTTTACTTTTCTTCCACTGTTTTCGATGCTCAGTCCTAGTAACCTTTGTATACCTGTATGCTTGTAACAACAATAAAGATCATTTTAAAAAGTTGGGATTTTAAATTGTGATTCCAGTCCAATCCCTTCCCAATTGGAAAATACCCTTATAAAATGTAATAAGGTAATCCCAATGTTATCCTATGGGAGAGTAGGCCTTGCAGTAGTGAAAAACGCATTTACGAGTTTTTCACTGCTAGGACATGTAAAGAATAACAGGACATGTTCTACATTTTAAATATTTGGGCTGTCCAGGGCCAAATTCAGGGGTGGGTTATATATATTTAAAAGGCGGTCTTGGCCTGGCAAGAGGGTTAACTTGCCAGGATGTCATGACAGTTTAAAACTGCACACACGGGTGCTGCAATGGCAGGCCTGAGCAATGTTTGAAGTGCTACTGAAGTGGGCAGTTTTTAACTTAAAGGCCCATGCCCTGGGCACAGGTAGTGCACTTTACGAGGGACTTAGAAGCAAATTAAATATGCCAATTATGGATGAGCCAATGTTAACATGTTTTAAGGAGAGAGGATATGCACTCTAGCCTTGCTTAGCAGTGGTAACATGCCCAGAGTCCTAAAGAGAAGAAAAACGAAATCAGCAAAAAACGTGGAGAGGAGAGTGCAAAAAGTCTGAGGATGATACTACATGATGGGGAGGGTCTAACTCACACATCCTTTCAAAGTAATTAACAATGAATGCTATGTAATATAAATGAGACATTACAACAGTTTGTTAGAAACCGGTGCTTGAGAAAACATTGGTATGGATGTTGAAACATAAACATCTTACATACAAATGTACAGTTCAATAATGTTGCTACAATAATTAATTTTCAGTAACTTTTTTTTTTTTTATGTTGTATTTAGGACAAATAGTTATACAGGAGGTGGGAAGTCCTCCATCCTTGACACTTGCTATAATCTTTATCTCTGGTGGGCAACTTTAGTGTAATCTGTTTTAAAAATGATGTGGTCTTATTTTTTGTTTTCCCTCATCAAGCAGGCTTTCTTTTCATTTTGTCAAGAGAAAACCAGCCCTCAACAATATTTCCATAATCCTCATATTACCACATGATAGTACCAAATGAGTTCTGATACCCACAGCACCACAAGTAGCATGCCAGCTACTCTAAACGTGATTGGACGCCCAAAGATAATATCAAAATACTGTGCATTATGTTTTCTTTGCCTCACTGTTTCCATGTGTTAAATTATTTTAAAATAAAGATATTTGCTATTTATACTGGAAATCACAACACATTTCCCTTACCTTGTATTAAATAAAGCAGCCTTGGCAGCAATAGAGATCGCATCAAAGAGGTTTCCATCACACTCCAACAACTGATTTAAAGGAAAATAAATGTTGTCAATAGATTGCAAGTTCAGATTAAAATTTGATTAGTGAATTTGGTATTCTAAAACTCGCATATGTGACTTAACTACATTTAAAAATAAAGCACTGTTAATATGCAATCTTTTGAGTTTTTTCTCCCTTTTGCATAAGGTAATAAAACAGAGAGAGAGAGAGAGACTCACATTTTGTTCTGCTTTACCCCCCAAAATCAAATGCATATTATGTGACAGAAATATTTTAAAAACACCAAGGGCACTCTCTGGTACCTGGTCTATGCTCTAGGCTTCTTTTTAGTTCAACAGAGACACAGTGGCAAATGCAACAAAACTCAAGACCTTTAAAAATAAAACAATGGATAACTACATTGCTTTAGGATAATGTATTTATTAGCTGAAACATGTCTCTAAAAAGGCTGGAACCAACTAGCTTGATGAGGTCAAGCTAAAATGATAAAGAATTAATAAAAGCAAATCTAAAGGCTCAAAGTTGTGGGAGAGCACAAATGTTCAAAGTGTCTGAATTTTGAATATTAGGAACCTTCGATCATGGTAAAGCGACCTCTCAGTGGCTCTGTAAGGAATGCTGAACACATCAATTAAGTTGAAAATGCCTAACAAAGCAATCAAGTTGAAAATGCCTTCAGATTATTTTGTAAAGGCAGAGGTCTTATAATGCAACTCCACAAGCTTGATTACGTTTAATTAAAGTAGATAAAGTAGCTAACAACATGCTACCTGCAACCATACCCAGGGCAAATTATCAAGTAAGACATGGTCTGGTGTGTCAGTGGAATCTTTCTCCACAGTTCTGACAAACGCTATAACACCTAAACCACAGAAACATAACTCACAAATGGTTTCTCAGGGACTTGGTGTAATGAATTTCTGGTACTGAACAATGGACGTGCAGGTGGCTGGAAAATAATGTGATATTAGTGTAGTGTAGAATATGGCTGCCAATAGACTATTTCTTGGTCACCCATGCAGCTTTTTGGTAAACAAACAAAACTATTCTACACTGGTCACCCATATTTGAATCAATTAGTTTAAAGAGCCTGTGAATGACTGAAGCACTTCCTTTATCCAGTTTAAAATTTCAAGACCTGGTTCATTTGGTCACTTCATAAAAGCTGCATTCATCCTTTGCCCTAGGAAAAATGGCAGATTTTTTTTTATCAAAACTAGAATAACCTGCCACTAAACCTCTGCAGTTAACTGAAGTAGGTAATTTCTTTCAGCTTCATAAGCAGTGGGTCTTTTGCACAACTGGTAGACCTCAACCCAAGGGCGGACTAACAGCTGTGAACCCACAGTGTGCAATAACTTCCGAGATCACCAGAGTGATCATTACTCCAGTAAGAGAATGTTCGGGGCTAGCTGAAGAGAGAGATACCAGCTAGAAGAGTTTTTATTGGTGGTTGAGATACTGTTGGTACATAAGGTCCCTACATCCATCAATTAAAGTTCTAGTCAAAGCAGCTGCTGGTTACACATCAGGGCAGAATGTAATGCCCCTAAAGGAAGGACCCCTACTGACACGCTAAACTTTCACTCAATTTTTGTAGCCTGTTTTCACCTTGATGGACTGTCATTATTAGAGGAAAGAGGAGCCTGCAAGAAAGGCCTTGGGATAAGGCACAGAGGTAGGGCCACGTAGAGACCTCCACTTTTAATCCAATAGCTGCACGAAGTAAGCTAACAGAATGTTCTTCTGGATGGTTTCATGCACACTTCCTGCCAGAACCCAAATGGGACTCTAAAGACCTTATGATGAAAACACAGGTGCAACCATTAAGCCACATTTGTAGCTGGAAATCAAAAGAAGGAGAGACAAATGACTGTCAGACTGCTAGCTAAAAAATTGGCAAACCCTATTTACAAGCAGAGCATCCAATGCTTCATGTCTTCATAATATGGGATGGCAAACTCTGAACTGAGACAGGAGTCTTCAACATGATACAGGGGCCTGCACTGTCCTCTCCAATTTATTTTCATTGTCTAACTAGGCAGTAGACAACTCACAGTGCTAAATGAAATACATTTTCAAAGAACAGCTTTAAATAATATATTTATGTTTACAAGGACTGAATGTTCATAATCACGGTGAGCCAGTTAAAAGATCGGCCCAAAAAAAGGGTAGAGGAAGGAGAGATTTTGCTGTGTAGGTACACCAGAATACTGACTTCTGTCCCCTCTTTTCAGCTCCTATCACTGCCAAATCTCCAGTCAACCATTTCCCACACAGATGTAGTATTTTCTTGCACCTCCACCTCTATTCTTGTACCTTCTCAATTTGCTTCTATATCAGATATGTAAGAGTAATCTGATAAATGACCCACAAGCATGGCTACAGATACCGCAAAGGTAGATCTAATGTTAATTATATTTAAATGGAATGGCCTAGCTTGGGCACAGCATTAAAACAATGTCCGCTACATCATCTGGTCAGCTACGATATTTTCTACAGATCATCAGCTGCAATGTAAGCCAAAGCACATCCAATCACTGGCAGGCATGATATACCGATATCTGAAAAAGATCTATCCCAAGGCCAAGGCAACACAATAATATTCAAAGAGTTTGATTCATGAACAAAAAAAACAAAAAAACAAAAAACACACATTTTACACCCCTGGGGGAGTGCATGCATCACACACCCTTGCAGCAATTTTATTCCACACATAGTATGCTCTAGGTCGTTTCTGAACAATGGACCACAGGCCGATGGGGGTCACTTTTCCAGTTTATCCTTAGTACTGCTGAAATATCTAACACTGGAGAGTTACATTTTTATATTGTGTCCTACTTGCCTGTTAAAGTGTATACTACTGTAGTTACAAGTTGCATTGCTATATACAATAATACCATTCTTCCTATATGATGGGCAATAGGGATGAGGCATTATTCCTCGTGTTACATCACAGTCCACTCGTATGCCGCATAGATTTTGGGGTGAGCTTTAAGATAGAGTAACCTTGATTCCCTGGCTGTACTTAATGCGACTTGTGGATGTGGGTAATATTAAGAGAACCACAAAACCATATCTTTTTTTTATAGGTTCTAGAACTCAATTTTTCTTCAGGTCTGAAACACAAATGGTACAAGATCTGAAGGACTAGTTCAAATGTGGAAACATATGATTTTCAAAGCCAAGTACCCTGACACTACAACACCAAAATCTGAGTGAGCCATACAACAACTAATACATAATTTTCTTCTAAGTTCACACAATCTACTTTTCTCAGAATCTATTTTGTGATTGATGAAGTACTTAATGTCAATGTGAAACTAAATTAAAAATAGTTTACCCAATTTCGTTTGCAGCTCTTGTAACATCTTCATGGTTCCTATCTAGCAAGTTGGTTGTTTAAACGTTTTGATGATGGCAAACATTATACTGTGGGGAACTTTCTAATCACTATCACACCCAATAACCTACTTTTAGACCAATGCTCCAAAGTTATTGTATAGATGTCAACCTTATCTGGCCAATGCCAAATTTAATTCTCAAGCTCCCTCTCACGCAAGTGTGAAATTGTCTAACTCTCAACTAGACCCCTTAAAAATGGGAAGGTGAGTAACCTTTTCTGAGGCTACAGGAAAAAACTTAAGGAGTCTCGTCTCACTGCAGTGCCCTCAGTAATCCTCACGATGACAGGAAACATATTTCCAGAGACCAATCACGAGTTCCTGGCAGAAGGAGATTGATTCTCCTTTGCACATGACCTCAAATTGTAAACAACTCCTACTTCTACTATAAGGTTCATACTCTTTCCCTTCACATACTGCATGATTGACTAATTATGTGGAAGCCACTCTCAACATGCAGCAGGAGCAATCTGCACATTCATGCAGCTAACAAAAATGCCAATATATAAAGCATGACACACTCATTCCAAAAATACCCAAAGCTGAATTGTGTTAGAAAACAGTAATGATATTTAAAGAACCTCAATGAATGTAGGAGGACATGGCCTTCATTTTTTAACATTGTGAAGAAAACTGACAATTGGTCAATTGTCATGCCTATCATCTCAAGTGGCTAGAAAGTCAATACTGACTGAACGAGTTATACATAGCACAGCTGTTCTTACTTGGATGCCATAGACATGTCCTTGATTTTCTAGAAGTCATGCTATCTTTCACAAGGTAACACAGGGTAAGAATACTACCATGATCTGATTCCAAGCTACATAAACCAAAAATCAGGGTCTGATACAAGAAACCAAGGAAATTACAATAAGATAGAGGACTTAAAAGATGAACCTATTTTAACAAAGTAAACAGGAACCAGTACTTGGCAAAACAAACACACCATGAAAGAAATGGATCCCATTGTGTGCTGTGATGCACATGTGGCACAAGGAAACATACTAACACTGGAAATGATCATCATTGCAAACAAACCATGTGCCTGTCCTGATGGTCATGTAAACCACTGCTGCCCTGACAGAGTTCACACTGTCACTAACACTAGGTGTCCTTCAAGTATCCCTGCCCCAGCACCCAAATCTAAAACAGCAAACTAGCACCCAGATTTGCATCAAGGCTGGTGGGGATTTGAATTCTGCAGACTCAATGACCCATAGGTAATCCATGGGATTCGCCTGTTCATTTTAGGTATCCTCTCTCCTGATTTTGTGAAACTAATTCTCCCTCAATTCTGAGTATTTCTAGAAAACTCTACCTGTGCATTACTTTTTTTTTTTTAATTTCATGTTGCAGTTTTTCAAGAGATGGATTACCAGCTTACTTTAACCATCTATTACAAAACTGCACTTATCAGTACATATTTTAGTTTAACTGTCTTTCCTAAATGGATTCAGGAAGAACATTTTCCAGATAAGTTTCTTGGATATTGCCAAACTGGTTTTCTTTTCAATTGACTATCCTGATGCTTTCTGCATGGCTGCCATGGATAAATCATACGCAACAGTCCAATAATTTAAAAGCATGTTTATCATTCCAAAAATACCATTCTTAAACCAACTTTCTCACTGATCCATAACTTGGACATACATGTACCACAAACATACTTTAGCAGTTTGTTGTTCACAGAAGGGCTTAAAGTATCTTGTGCCAAACGCCCTGTGCTCCTGAAGGTGAACTGTCCACTGTGAGCTAGCCATGAATCAATCAATCAATCAATCAATCACTGCATTTGTAAAGCGTGCTACATACCCGCGAGGGTCTCAAGGCACTGGGGAGGGGGGGGTACTACTGGTCGAAGAGCCAGGTCTTGGGGAGTCTTCTGAAGGCCAGCAGGTCCTGGGTCTGTCGTAGGATGGTGGGGAGAGTGTTCCAGGTCTTGGCAGCTAGGTAGGAGAAGGATCTGCCGCCGGCGATGGTTTTTCGGATGCGGGGGACTGTGGCGAGGGTGAGGTTGGCTGAGCGGAGGCTTCGGGTGGGGGTGTAGAAGCGGAGTCGGTTGTTGAGGTAGGTGGGTCCGGTGTTGTGCAGTGCTTTGTGTGCGTGGATCAGGAGCTTGAAGGTGATCCTTTTGTTGACTGGGAGACAGTGCAGGCCTCTCAGGTGGAGTGTGATGTGGCTGCGGCAGGGGACAAAGATGATGAGTCGGGCCGAGGCGTTCTGGATGCGTTGGAGTCGTCTCAGGAGGTGGTTTGTAATTCCTGAGTAGAGGGCGTTCCCGTAGTCGAGTCTGTTGGTGATGAGGGCCTGGGTAACGGTTTTTCTCGTGTCGAGGGGGATCCATTTGAAGATCCTGCGGAGCATACGGAGGGTCTTGATGCAGGACGCGGAGACGGCGTTGACTTGCCTGGTCATGGAGAGAGTGGAGTCGAGGATGACCCCCAGGTTGCGTGCGTGGTCCGTGGGTTCCGGGGCTGTGCCTAGTGACGTGGGCCACCAAGAGTCGTCCCAGGCTGATGGAGTGGGTCCGAGAATGAGGACCTCCGTCTTGTCTGAGTTCAGCTTCAGTCTGCTGTCCTTCATCCAGTCGGCTACGGCCTTCATTCCTCGGTGGAGGTTAGCTTTGGCGGTGTGGGGATCTTCGGTGAGGGATATGATCAGCTGGGTGTCGTCGGCGTAGGAGATGATGTTGAGGTTGTGTTGTCGTGCGACGTGGGTGAGGGGGGCCATGTAGATATTGAACAGTGTCGGGCTGAGGGAGGATCCCTCTGGGACGCCGCAGATGATCTCAGTGGCTTTGGAGCGGAAGGGTGGGAGGCGGACGCTCTGGGTTCTGCCGGAGAGGAAGGATGTGGTCCAGGCCAGGGCCTTCTCTTGGATACCGGCGTCATGGAGGCGTGCTGACAGGGTGCGGTGGCAGACCGTGTTAAAGGCTGTTGATAGGTCCAGGAGGATGAGGTCGGCTGTTACTCCTTTGTCCATCAGGGTCCGGATGTAGTCAGTGGCGGCGATGAGGGTGGTCTCGGTGCTGTGGTTACTGCGAAAACCCGATTGGGAAGGGTCCAGGATGTTGTTGACTTTGAGGTAGCCGGTCAGCTGTTTGTTGACAATCTTCTCGGTCACTTTTGACGGGAAAGGGAACAGGGAGATGGGCCGGAAGTTCTTGAGGTCCTTGGGGTCCGCCTTGGGCTTCACTCATTAAGTTTTTTCAAGTCTGTCATTTCTACTATCAGCAAATGGATAGCCAGCCACAAATTATGCAATGCTCCGTAATTCCCTGCAGCCCATCACAAACAAAAGAGACTGAGATGGGCTTGTCCAGTCACACCTATTCTGCTTCAGTGGATCAAAAATTCTCCCTTTAACCTTAGTGCACAACATTCATTAGCCAGGCTTTGCAGGCACCACGAGCTAGGGGACTTACTGCTGGTATCTGCCAGACTCCACACAATAGGTTTGGTGAGTGTCATTGCTCAGAAAATGACTTCCTTCCACACCTTGCTTTAAAGATGCACATCACAAATCGAAAGAAGAAATGGAAATCTAAAATTATCTGCATAAAGTGGGAGACAGGGGAAAAAGGCTATGCAAAACAGAAGCTTAAGTTAGACAGCAGGCCAATGTATAGAGAACTCTAAAAAGTGTCAGTTTTGTTGAAAGAAGAAATATTTTTGTGAGTTACTGGATTCAGGTCTACTTGATGGATGCATCATCATTGTTTAAAGACCCTTCTTCGAACAAGGGTGTGGAGCTACCAATGCTCTTTATCTCAGAGTTGAAGTATTTTACAGTGATTAAGGTTCCTGGTCTAATGGTATTTTTTTTTTGTACTTCCCTCAGTGTTTATCCGTATTTATTTAATCTGTTTTATGTTCCATAAAAAAGAAAATCATCATTACTACTTTTTATTATTTACACAAAATACAGACAGGAATATGGATGGCAATAAGGGCTATATTACACACTCATTTGCAGCACAATACAGAACTTATTGCAGTTTTGTTAAAGACACAATGGCGGTGATTCTAACCTTGGCGGACGGCGGAGGCCGTCCGCCAAGGTACCGCCGTCAGAACACCGCACCGCGGTCGAAAGACCGCGGCGGTGATTCTGAGATTTGCCCTGGGCTGGCGGGCGGCCGCCAAAAGTCCGCCCGCCAGCCCAGGGCAAATCAACCTTCCCACTAGGATGCCGGCTCAGAATTGAGCCGGCGGAGTGGGAAGGTGCGACGGGTGCAGTTGCACCCGTCGCGTATTTCAGTGTCTGCTAGGCAGACACTGAAATACTTTTTGGGGCCCTCTTACGGGGGCCCCTGCCGTGCCCATGCCATTGGCATGGGCAAGGCAGGGGCCCCGCGGCACCCCCTACCGCCATCCTGTTCCTGGCGGGCGAACCGCCAGGAACAGGATGGCGGTAGGGGGTGTCAGAATCCCCATGGCGGCGGAGCGCGCTCCGCCGCCATGGAGGACTCTGACGGGCAGCGGAAAGTCAGCGGGAGACCGCCGACTTTCCGCTTCTGACCGCGGCTGAACCGCCGCGGTCAGAATGCCCAGCGGTGCACCGCCAGCCTGTTGGCGGTGCAACCGCGGTCATTCGCCCTGGCGGTTTTTACCGCCAGGGTTAGAATGACCCCCAATGTGCTGGTCTCTTCATGCTGGGATGGAATAATTATTCACAGCCTGGGGTGCTGTTTTTACATTTTCTTTAACTGAGATGGAGGTTTTGTCCCATTGGGTGGTTTTAGGATTCCAATTTTTATCTGGTAAAGAAATGCACATGGGGAAATGGGTTGTTTTGGGACTATGCAGAGTAAAAGGTTGTAGACCAGAAGTCTGGGAGACAAAGTTATGATGCACAAGGAGTGGGTCTTTCATTCTCCATTACTCTTGCAGGACCGTAACACAGAGAATACTTAACCATTAAAAAGAAAGGGGAACTCAGGAAAATGTTTGTTAATCTCTTCCCTTAAACAGCCAAGTGCTAGGGAAGCATGGTTTAAAACATTTAAAGAAAAGAAAAGAAAAAGTTGATGCAGCAAAACGCATTGCTTAAATCAGCTGGCAATAAAAATAAGACCAATTCTGATAATTCTAGACTTATGCCACATAAAAGCAAAGGAAGAATACGTCATTATTGGAGAGGGAGAGAAAGCTAGAAATGTGGATATTTTACCTAAGTTCTTCAACTCGGCCCACAGAGCTCACTGGGAAACAAGGAAGTTGAAGCAGCACAGGTGTTCCTGCTTGGGACGAAGAAGGGTGTAATGGGGTGGTATCTGTCCTGCTCTCTCTTGTCACTGGAAGCTCAAACTCAGAGACATTCTTGACTTAAGTAAAAGGGAAACTTCTATGGGTCTAAATGGGAATGTATATTTTATTCGATCATCTCTAACCCTCTTGCATATTAGGCTGCATCCATGGAAGGAAGACGCATATGTTTACTTATAGCATGTTTTATGTTCAACATTAAAAAAAAAAACATAAGAAAGATGGATGTGCTGGGAGATATGGAAAGTAGTTACATTTCAATACAACATGCCTTAAATTATTTAATGACATTTTTCAAAAGGGAGGATGATAAACTGTTGGCGCTCACCAAAACATCTACATAAAGAACCCAGCAATGCTCTCCTGGATGAATACAGAGGGATTTCAGATCAAGACAGCTATTACTGTTAAATATTCGGAATAATGTATTTGATATCTCAGTGCCAAGTTCTTCTCCTCCCCGACCTTCAAATTCTGGTGTGGCATTTGCAGAGCTGAAAATAGGAAAATGAACAATACTTTAGCAATGTTTGTACTCTCTCACAACAATTACACTGTAATTACACCCATAAAAGGTCTAGTTTACGCTCAGCGAAATCTAATCACACTAGATTTGTTGTTAGGCTTTGGAAATTCAGGAACACATGAATTTATGTTGCTTAGCACAATGACAGATATTTTTGTAAACTAAACCCTACTGCTTTTTATTCTTTAATACTGTAATTGTCCAACCAATGCCAGAAGGTATGTATGTGGAGATGGCACCAATGAAAATGTCTGGGATGTCAAGCGACAAAACAGATTAGAATTTTGATCTGCAACGCAGAATAAAGGAGAAAACACAATCTGTCCCTGAGATGTGCAGCCATAGTGAAAACGAAATCAGTTACACAATAAACAGGTAATGCAGAGCTAAACGTATGAATTGCCACTGATTCACGTATTTCGATGATTGGGTCAACATTGAAGACAAGTTAGTCTGCACAGATGTCACTAGAAGAAGAAAAAAAAAAAAAAAAAAAAACATTTTAGGGAAGGCAAGCCTCTTGTAGGTGTTGGAAGAAGCATGAAGCTGAAAAGATGACCTCATCAAAAATCATTTGCCTGATATTGATGCTGACTTGACAGTGTGTGCTTGGATCCTGCTAACCAGGCCCCAGCACCAGTGTTCTTTCCCACAAACTGTAACATTGTTGCCACAACTGGCACACCCCTGGCACAAGTTAAGTCCCTGTAAAAGGTGCCCATGGTACCAAGGGCCCTGTGACCAGGGAAGGTCCCCAAGGGCTGCAGCATGTATTATGCTACCCTGGGGGACACCTCACCAAGCATATGCACACTGCCATTGCAGCTTGTGTCTGCTGGTGGGGAGAAAAAGACAAAGGCAAAAATGGCACCCCTCTTAGGGTGCAATGCTCACAAACCACTGCCTGTGGCATAGGTAAGTCGCCCTTCTAGCAAGTCTTACAGCCCTAAGGCAGGGAGCACTATACCACAGGTGAGGGCACAGCTGCAATAGCAATACGCCCCTACAGTGTCTAAGTCCATTCTTAGATATTATAAGTACAGTGTGGCCATATAAAGTACATGGGCTGGGAGTTTGTCATTATGAACTCCGCAGCTCCATGATGGCTCCACTGAAGCCTGGGAAGTTTGGTATAAAACTTCTCAGCACAATAAACCCACACTGATGCCAGTGTTGGATTTATTGAAAAATGCACCCAGAGGGCATCTTAGAGATGGCCCCTACATTTTAGCCAAACTTCCAGTGCAGGACTGACTGGTCTATGCCAGCCTGCCACTTCCAGATGAGTGTCTGACCACATGAGGTGAGAGCCATTGTGCTCTCTGTGGCCAGAAATAAAGCCTGCACTGCCTTCACACCTCCCCTCTATAGGAACTGTAACATCTGGCAGTGAGCTTCAAAGGCTTGGGCCTTCTGTTACAGTGCAGCTGGGCACGCCAGCTAGTGGAGATGCCTGTCCCCCGGACAAAGCCCCACTTTTGGCAGCAAGTCCGGCAGGAAATTTCAGGAAAACAAGGAAGAGTGACCACCTAGAAGGTGTCCAGCGCTGAAGTGACCCCCTCCTTACAACAGCCTCTATCTTGGTTTGGAGGACAGGGAGCAATAGGGTTAGGTCTGTGTTCCCCTCCCCAAAGGGAGTGGACACCAGAAGAGTGTGGCACCCTCAGGGACAGTAGTCATTGGATACTGCCCTCTGACCCCTGCAACGCCCCTAAATCCAGGATTTAAGGGCTTCCCTGAACCTAGCTCATTAGATTCCTGGCGAACTTAAGAAGAAAGAAGGGCTGCTAAGCAGACCCCCTACAGAGAAGACTGAAGACACCAACTGACTTGGTCCCAGCCCTACAGGCCTGTCTCCAGCTTCTGAAGCCCTGCTACAAGAAGGCGACGCATCCTGCAGGACCAGCGACCTCTTAAAAGTCTCAAGAGCACTGTCTGCACCCCAGAGGACCAAGATCTCACGTGGACAGTGGCCCTGTCCAAAATCAAAACTACAACAAAGGACTCCAGAAATGCCCCGGATCCGCGAGTCCTGCCCACTCCACACCTGATGCCCACGGCCCACGTCCAGGTGGCCCAACCGACTAAGAGCTGGTCCCCAGGCAATTCTGACCTAGTGTCCTTCCTGGGTTGACCCCTCCTGTGCAGCATGATGATGAATGCAGCCTAAAACCGGAGGACCCCCTGACTGAGAGAGAACCAGATGAAGATTCCCTGATGACAAATGGTACCCCTGCACCTGCTGCTCCTTGGCCTTGGGCAATACAACCTCTAATGCAGCAACATTCAGTAGGTGGCCCTCCTCCTCGTCCAGCCTACTTGATCCTAAACCGACCTCCTGGACCCAGCCTAAAGCCTACTTGTGCCCCCTGGGGTCCCCCCCCATTTGAAAGCATTGGAAGCCCGATACTGTGTTTGCACCCTGCACCCCGCCGCCCCTGCGCTGCTGAGGGTGTGTGTTTGGTGCCAACCTGTGGCTTCCCCGGAGCTCACCTAAACCCCCCAGGACTGCCCTCTGAAGATGCGGGTACTTACCTGCAAGCAGGCCTGATTTAGAGTGCCCAGTCTCCATGGGACTCCATTTTAAAACATGCATCATCTTTGACCTCTGCACCCAGACGGCCCTGTGTTGCTGGCAGTGGATGTTTGGGGGTTAACTTGAACCCCAACCTGTGGACATCCTAACCCCAGAGACTGGAACTGTAGTCCTGTACTTACCTAGAAACTGTGCTAAATTTTCTTCCGCGCAGAACTGTGTTTGAAAATTGCAGTGTCAACTTTTAAAAGTGAGTATTGCCATTTATTCGAAAAACTTTTAACTTGCTAAGTTGAAACAAAGTGTTGTTGAAACATATGTCTGATACTAACCTACAAATGTACTTACCTGCAAACTGAATCTTGTGGTTCTAGAAATAGAGTAACAAAATATATTTTTGCTATATAAACACAATTGGCCTGGAGTTAGTTATTGAATATATGCTTCATTTATTGCCTGGGTGTACAGCAAATGCTTTGCACTACCTTCTGATAAGCCTAACTGCTTGACCACACTACCACAAAAGAGAGCATTAGTATTATCTACTTTAGCCTCTGAGGAATCCCTGGACTCTGCGCACACCATATCTCATTTTGATATAGTATATACAGAACCAGCTTCCTACATCCACATTACCACAAAAGAGAGCATTTATGCTTATTACTTAAACCCCTGTAAACCAATAAGGGTCGCCTGTACAAAGAGCATTCTGTACCCCTACATTCGATACACTACATAGATAGCCAGCTTCTTACAATAATGCAAGAGCTGTCTGCATGATTATAAAACAACACTTCAAGACCACCACACTTGCAATGGTGGTTGGACCACGCGGACAGGGCAGTCCGGCAGCCCTAGTATGACCGTGGCAGATGTACCACGGTCTGACCGCTGGCACCGCCATGTTGCCACCTGTCGGCAGCCTGAGCGGTGACAATCAGCCAGGGCAGTGCTGCAAGCAGCGCTGCCCTGAGGATTACGAGTCCCCTTTCTGCCAGAATTTGCATGGTGGTCTCACTGCCATGCAAAGGCTGGCAGAAAGAGGGTGTTAGGGCCCCCATGGACAGTTCTGTCACGATTTTCACTCCCCGAATGACAGGCAGTGAAATGGCAACGGGTGCACACCACAACAATGCCGCCAGCTAGATTACGAGCGTGCGTCACTGCTGTGGTGAGTTTTCCGCTGGGCCAGTGGGCGGAAACTCTGTTTTCGCCCGCTGGCCCAGTGGAAAACTCCTAATAGGGAGGCCAGCATACCGACAGCACTGGCGGTCTGCTGGCTGCATAAGCTTCAACGGTCTTGTTAAAAGAATGCCGAAGCCATAATGAGGGCCTAAGTTTTTTAATGCAGTGGTTGGCCAAATACGCATATTAAACAACAGTGTATACAAACATGACCCTGTGGCACCCCAAAAACACAAGTGAGTTGATTACATAGTTGCAACGATTCTTTCCTGGTCTAACTGATCCTCTATAAATGATGTAAGCCACCTGTCAGCAAGCCCACCCCTTCCCCATCAACCTCATGCTCTGCTCTTCATCAACACAGGGTCTTGTCATCAAGGGTGTGAAGGCCAAGGATATGTCTTTTAACATTAAAATAGCTGTGTTACACCAATCCATGATCTTGGGGATTATGCTCTGTAAAACTAAAGGGGTGAGTGCCATTCCACAAGAAGGTCTAAATGTTGACAGCCAGGCCCCCCATATGTGGAACTGTAGAAAACGTGCATTTACAGAATGGTTACCGCCGTTTTTTTTTTGCCTTTCACTGAACATTATGCTTCTGCTGGTTCTAGAACTATGTGCATTTTACTACTGTTCATCAGGAGTAAAGTGCCTGTACTCCCCCTTTAAACATGGTTGAAATGGCATATTTCTAATTTGTATATTTAACTTACTTAAAAGTCCCTATCATATGGCACTTTTGGAATACAGCACCTATTATGCCATCCACTACTAGTAGTAGAAACATAACGTCAGGCCTATCCTGCGTAGTTGACTGTGGCACTGTAAAAGCTGCAATTTGACTTGTCAAGATAAACTCTTTTGACAGCTCAAAAAACGTGCCTTTTAGACCGGACAGCCGTAGGGTTGTCACCATCAACTTTTTGCCTGCCTCCCGCCACTTTTTGAAACTGTTTTTGCTGGTTTTAGGACTCTGCGCATTTTACCACTGCTAACAAGAACTAAAGGGCATACGCTCTCTCCCTTAAAACATGGTGACATTGGCTCATACCCAATCGGCTTATTTAATTTACTTATAAGTCCCTAGTAAAAGTGTACTACATGTGCCCAGGGCCTGTAGATTAAATGCCACTAGTGGGCTGGCAGCACTGATTGTGCCACCCACATAAGTAGCCCCCTAACCATGTCTGAGGCCAGCCACTGCAACACCTATGTGTGTAGTTTCACTGCCAATTCGACTTGGCATTTAACAGTAGTTGCCAAGCCTTAAACTCCCCTATTTCTACCTGTAAGTCACCCCTAAGGTGGGCCCTAGGTACCCCACAGGGCAAGATGCTACGTAGGGAGAAGGCAGGACATGTGCCTGTGTAGTTTATATGTCCTGGTAGTGTAACACTCCTAAATTTGTTTTACACTGCTGTGAGGCCAGCTCCTTTCATAGCCTAACATTAGGGCTACTCTCATATACTTTTTTAGAAGATTCTGGTCTAAAAGGAGTAGGGCCAGAATGGTGATAAAACATCCCGCTGAATGGTGATGTTGGATTTAATATTACTATTTTAGAAATGTCACTTTTAGAAAGTGAGAATTTTTCTGCACTTAAATCCTTCGGTGCCTTCCAATCCACGCCTGGCTGGGCTTAGTTGACAGCTCTTTTGTGCATTTCACTCAGACAACCCCAAACACAGGATGCTCAGTCACACCTGCACACATTTGCATACTGAATGGGTCTTCCTTGGCTGGGAGGGTGGAGGGCCTAACACTTACATGTCAAAGGACAGTGGCCTGCTCTCACACAATGGACTGCCAAACCCCCTACTGGGAACCTGACAGACAGGATGAAACTGAAAGGGGACCTTGTGCACTTCTAAGCCACTCTTTGAAGTCTCTCCCACTTCAAGGGTATATTTGGGTATTTAAACAGGGCCTCTGACCCTACCAACTCTTGACAAGATACCTACTGGGAAAGAAACTCTGAACCAGAACCTGCAACCTGCAAAGAGAAGCTACCTGGCTGCCCAAAGGACTAACCCAACTGCTTTGCTGAAAAGGACTGCTGCCTTGCTGTTGCCCTGCTGCCTTGCTGCCCTCTAACTCTGCTGAGAAGTGCCCTCCAAGGGCTTGGATTGAGCTTGCCTCCTGTTTTCTGAAGTCTCGGGGCCAAAAAGACTTCATCTCTGCAAAGACCTCCTTGTGCGGCGAACATCGACGCACAGCCTGCCCAGCAGTTGAAAAATCACTGCAACGCCGAACCAGAACGACGCAGCCACACTCCCAGAGTGGAGATCGACGCAGCACCAGCACTGCGACTGGAACTTCGACGCACGGCCCACTGCATAGATGCATAGCCGAGCCAGAATGACACAGCCCGACTTCCTGTGAGAGGAATTGACGCAGCGCCTGCCATGCAACAGAAATATCCCGCATCGCCCACCGGATCGACACAGCTCCTGTGACTTCGCCCTGCACGCCCAGGATTTCTCCGGATCGCCCCCGAAGTGGATCAAAACTCGTGCATTGGAAATAGACACAAAGCCCTTGCTGCGTGGAAAACATCGACGCATCGCCTGTGTGCGCCCGGAGAAACCGACGCACACCTCCCCGTTTTCCACACATCTCCTCCTCTGCGGTCCCGTGCGGATAATTTAGATGCAAACCAGGTACTCTGTGCTTGCAAGAGACACTTATTGCTTTTTAAGAACTAAAGACTATTTATCATTAAGTAATATTTCAACTTGTACTTATCAAACCTTAAATGCTTTGACCTTAATCTACTCAGATAAATATTCTAGATTTTTCTAAAACTGTGTTGGGTATTTTTGTGGTGTTTTTACTGTGTTACTGCATGATTTGTTGCACAAATACTTTACACATTACCTTCTAAGTTAAGCCTGACTGCTCAGTGCCTAGCTATCAGAGGGTGGGCACAGGATAATTTGGATTGTTTGTGACTTACCCTGACTAGAGAGAGGGTCCTTGCTTGGACATTGGGGTAATGCGACAGCCAACCAACCAAAGACCCCATTTCTAACAGTGATTTTTAAATATTAAAAATAATTAATAGTCGCCACTATGTGGGCCTTAATGCCCACAAGACAGGGTGCTAGGTATTTAAAAGTAAGCCATGTAGGAATTTAAATGTTAACATGTCTTTACAATGACTAGCGCCCTTAAGCTATTTTTACTGTGCTAGGCTTAGCTGCCTTAGATAGAAAACCAAAGTGTAGATTACAGTATTAGTATTCCATCTCTGGAATGGAAGTAGCTACAAAAATAATTAAACAACAATTTTAATAGTTATGACATGTGCAATTCAATGGTGAAGTTGTATTTTTGATAAATGTTAAGGAAAAGTAACTTTTAGAACATATCTTTTCCTGTCTGAAGTTCCAGGAGGCTAAATTTACATTTACTTTCCACTTCTGCCAGTCAGTAATTAGCATTTGAAGAGGTGTAAAAACGTATGCCAGAATAGAGAACAAAGGCCTGGGAGTGGGGAGATGGTAGTGTTGCCTTGAAAAGATGACCAGTGGGAAAGGGCTCAGGAACTGGATTATCTGCAAAGAGTCCTCCCCTGTCAAAGGCAAATGTTAGTGGGCATTGCCCCCACAAACCAGGCAGGCTCCAACCACATTAGGTGTCTTCAACATTACAATGTCAAATCCTAATGTAGTGTCAAATCCTCATTGACAGGTATGCTGGGTTTTTACATGTAAGCACTGGGGACGCCCTTATAAGGAAGGGATGCAGGACTCAAAATAGGTGCTTATGCATCCACTGTCTGGTTTCTAGAAAAACCTACTTTGTTCTAACAGATGTCTCTATCTGACTTTATTTTGGGTAGAGTGCCTGCTCGAAACTGGATTTTAGTGTTAGATATAGGAGGACACTAGGATTACTATGGCACACTGTCCACACACACATCCACGCCTCGGAGCCAAAGTTTATTGACGTCAAAGTCTTTCGCCATCTTGAAAATGTTTAAAAGGGATAGGGCTGGCCCCTGGATTTTGGCTGCTTAGATTAGGGCATGCCCACGAGTCATTCCTACTCACTAACTTGTGCCAGGCATATAAGTGCCACATCCAGGCACCCAACTTCACAACAGTCCTGGACCTGAGGAAGATTAGAAAAGGACAAAAGGTTGATCTCACGTTCAAGCCATAGGGATACAAGCTACAAAAGGTCTTTTCCCGCAATTGCCCAGCTGACCGATGCCAACTGCACCTACAATGAATCCTGCTGTTGGACACCATGTGAGCCTTTAAGTGCTTCTCTGAGATACCTGGGGGCTGTATAAGTGTATTGCTGTGCTGGATGGGTGACTGAATGGACTACAGACGGAAGGAAAAACCTGGTTGTTATTTCAGGCCCGCGCTCCATCACGATCAGGGTCAAACTTTGTCTAGTCTACTGCGATCAATGACACTTTATGCATCTTCGTGTCATTCTTACTTAAAAGTTTAAAAATCCATAATCTGTTACCCTATATTGGACTTTTAAAATTCATTCATTTATTAAATTTTACTCCAAATAATAACATTTCTTACAAGGACCTTTCCAAATAAAGCTGAATATGTTGTTGAGGCTTTCTCCAAAACCTTTAGTAGGATGATAATTTTGGATAAAGGTCTAAAGCTTCATAGCTCTGTGGGAACCATAAAAGCTTTGCTATTTAATGAGGTTATCCACAATTTCTTCAACTCTTATGGAATAGAGTAAGATGTTATCAATTCTTTGACAGTTTGCACTGGTAATGGAGCACACACTTAACAACAAATCTTGACTGTGCTAGGTGGATATGGATACCCTGGACAAGAGGCAGGATTCATATCTTAGTGTATCATAAGGGTGCTGAAAGGGTTAAAAATTAAGCATTAATTAGTATATGCAAAAACATACAATGGCAAGGTTGGAGCCCCTTCCATTGATGGCATGGACTTGAGAAATGGAAAAGAATATCCAGTTATTCTTTTGAATACCAATAATGACAGTGAAAAATGGAAAATAATTACCAAAACATGTTGAAAACAGCTGTATGAGAGACAAAAACTTACTGTCCTTCAAATCACAGTCAATTCTGTACTTTTATTCAATAGTGGTGCTTTCTTGTACTGCAGCCTTACTCAAAGGCCATTCAAGAGTTTGAGCAAATACATTTATTGCTTTAGTACTAACCAATCCACAAAAAACTCCAAATAACCTTCATATGGTCTCTCATGTTTTGGAATGGCCATCTCTGCTTTAACACCCACCAATATGTCTGTATGGCCCTGAGGGACAACAAGAGGAAGAAAAACATTTTAAAGAAGTAACATTTGCAAGCCGACATATGTAAGACACAGTGTTCTAATTCAATTTATACCATCTAACATGGATTTAGAAACTACAGAATGAATATACACTATGTTAACAAAATGAGTTTTATGGAAACTACATTTTTTTGAGTGTCTTGAAAAGCATTGAAATAAAAAAACAAAATACACAATCTTTATGGCCATTTTATATACTTTTCACAATGTGAAACAAATTTTTGTTTCATACATTCCAATAAATCCTATGTTGGTGTGAATACGGAAGTTAGTGAATTGAATACAACCAGGGTACAGAACTTTGAAGAACGGATCACAATTCTGGATGAAATTGGAAGATTTTTAGTTTATTCGCAACATAGCACTTTATTAGGTAGCTTTTCCAGAATGAACTAGAATGCTTTAATGCAAAATAATCTGCATAAGTATTTCCATGTTCGTTGTAATGACACTCTTTAAAATTAAGAACAAGCTACATATAATTGTTAACTTTCTTCTTGTGATTTTCATTAGTTCTTCAATATCAACCAAAGTTACAGCAAGACAAATATTGTTGCATCAAATCTCTACAAATAAGTTTCCATTGCTTCATTATATCTTACTCAATGCATTAAACATAACAATTTCCAAATTGCCTATATTCAACTTAGAGAAGCGTTTTCATAGAAATGTACTATATAATTCACAGGTCTTAATAGTTTGCTTGTTTATTTCTAACCATGTCATTCTTCTTACACTAACAGGTCAATGACGACTCAAGAGTGCCTACAAGTCCATTTATCTTGTCTGCCCATGTAGCTATATCCTATACTGCTTCTCATCCCTCCGGACTGTTGTTATTCATATCACTTTAGCCACACCCATTCCAGCATATTTTTTTTCCATGCATTTTCCAGTGGGACCTTTAGACTAACAACTGATTCAATTTGTACTTGTAGAGGGAACTGCCACTCCGACATGGATCATCCGGGCGCGGACGCAGGCGTCGTGCTTGTGTTGGAATTCTGAATGAGACAGTAGAAAATTGCCATTAATGTACAAGTGAATAGCAAAGCTCGTCCAGGCAAAGGAGAGATGTCTTTAGTTGCTTTTTAAATGCTACTTCTGATTCAATGAATCCAAGGTGCCTGAGAAATTGGTTCTATGCCTTAGTGCCAAGGAATGAGAAGAATCTTCCACATCACATTTTCATTCTAACTGAAGGGGGTTTAAGAAGATTTTCATGTAAGGGCCTACGTGTTCTTGAAGTTCTGTAGTGAGTAAATCTAGATAATTAGATAAGAAGGCTCCGAATGATTTAGATATCAATTGCAGCATTTTGAAGAGAGCCCTTCTATGCACTGTGTGCCAGTGGAGGGTCTTAAGCGCAGTTGATGCAGATGATCATTTCAGAAGTTTCAATACCAGTCTAGTTGCTGCATGCTGGGCCACTTGCAATTTATGAAGGGTTTGCTTTGAAGATCCTGTATAAAGACTGGGGGTTATGCGGGCAATGATCACTGGCTTCTTAGCGGCCAATGTGAGAAAATCTTATTTTATTTCAACGATTTATAAAGCTAAAACACATGCCAGCTATGGCTGTAGGTTGGGGTCGAAAAGACAAGGAACCATCAACTTGTACGTTGAGATTTTTCGCTACTTCCATCACGGCTGTTGGGGCGGCACAGGTTCTGGCCACCATTGAGCAGGCATGAAAGAGTTAGACTTACCGAACAGCAGAATCTCTGTTTTGTTAAATCGTTGATTTGCATCCAGTTGAGGACCTCAGTGAGACAGCTTTTGAAACCGAACTCAAATCTGATAGATGCTCTGTCTAAGGAAGTAACCAGCTGCGTATCATTGGAATAAGCTGTTGTTTCTATTTCAAAGGAGGAGATAAGAGCAATTAGAGGGGGTATTTAAACATTAAACAAGGCCGGACTCAACGAGGACCACTGTTCTAACACTTATTTTGGGAGAATGAAAAGGTCCCAACAACATCGACTGGCGGCGATTAGTTAAAAAAAGATTTAATTCATGCCAAAGCAAAATTGGAGGTACCACATTCCTTGATCCATTGAAGCAGGATGTCATGCGAGATGGTACTGAATGCAGCCGGTAGTTATAGTAGTATGCAGACTGCATTTTTCCCCAGATCTCAGTTAAGTTTCAACATGTCTGCCACTTATGGTAGGGTTTATACAGTACAAATGTCTACGTCAGAAACCAGATTGTCTAGGATGAAGCACCTTGGTTTGCTCTAGGAACGAGATTACATGGTGGTTGACCAATTTTTCAAGCGCTTTGCTCAACAAGGGGAGGTGAGAGATAAGGCTGGGGTTGGATAGCATAGTAGGGCCAGCTAGAGGCTTTTTTTAAGTGTTTAATAACTGCTAGTTATGAAGACAAAGTATTGTTATTGGACACATTGCCAATAAGAGACAAGTGCTGTAAACCTACGCTCAAGTTTATATTTCTCAGGTTTAGAATTAGTTAATAAGCAATGTTTAGGTGTTAGTTACAAGTGTACAGCTGTGACTGGATATAATTCTTCTCCTAATAAGTGATCAACAGTCTACCTGACCCCCCACCCCATGTGAAGAAAAGTGGCCTCGATATTTCCACACAGAGGACAGACTGAGGACCTGCCTGAACACACGTTTGTGATTTCAATGGGGTTATTATTTATGTACGGTGCAGAAAATGAAAGGGAACCAATTTGAATCTTGAATTGCTTGAAGTCTCTTATGTGAGCACACGTTGACTTCCACTAGACTTTTGATATGGGCTCATAAACGTACTTTATTTTTATCAACTTTCAGTACTTACTGACTTGTTGAAATCAACCTATACCCTCGTTCAAAGCACAGTAATGTCGAATGACTGGGATAACTTGGGTGAGTTTGGAAGCATGTCCATTTTTCTCTAGCTATCAATCAACCTGGCACAGTGCAGAAACTAACTAGGTTTCACCTTAAAAATCTCCTGTGCCACAGAAGAGAGAAGTAGCTCTCCCGGGATTAGATTTATTGTTTTTAAACTTCTGAAAATGTAGCATGGACCCCGCCCTCCTACACCTGTTGGAAATTCTTGGTGTAAAGATTGCATGCAAAGCTATGGTTCTTTTGAAGTTAAAGGTCTTGCAATTACAAAGAGGATCATTATTTGTCATTTAAACTGTAAAAGCAAAGTTCTGTTTAAGGATTGGGTGAAGGATTTGATGGCACATGTTCCTGGTGACAGCCCTGTACGTGCAGAATGACGAGCCATCTTTTTAACAACCTGGGAATGGCAAATAGATTGCCTCGTAACGTACTGCTGCTTACCTCAATTTTTGCCAATTTTATTTTGCTTTTTATTTGAAGTTCATGTCTTTTCCTTCACTTCTTAGCGTGGCTTAAAAGAGTTTTGAACAATAGTATGGTGTAGAAAATCTGCATTACCTGCTGTGGGAACAGCTGTGGTTCAATGTATATTAAATTTTTTCTATCAGTGGATTCAGACCACCTTTTTTAAAAATACTCTGACGTTCCAAGGTGCAAATGAGATATCTGTTATTTGGTATGGCTTCAGAGCCAAGTCTAAACATGTTCTAGATACAGTTATCTCTCCCTCACACGCACTATGATGAAAGAAATAGTGATATCACTTATTAAAAAACATATTGTTTCCTCATTTACCAGATCTTTGTCTTTTAGGAATGAAAAACAATATTTAAATAACTTTCCCAAGTTAATAGTAGCACGGTTAATGGGAAATCCACTACACATAGTCCAACTGTAATCGTTCTTAGTTCAAACAATTTCAGTTGGATTCCCATTGGCTCTTTGGTGCAGTACACAAACCAGCAATGCAAATAAGAGAAAAAAATATTGAGATAATATTCAACGTGGTTTACATTTGTTAAGATTTATGGTAAAGGATGAACTGCTACACGTTGAAAAAGCATTGCAAATCTAATTTGTGCATCATTTGGTGAAGGTTTGAATAAACCCAAGAAATGAAATAGCCTGCTTAATAATTTTACTCAATTAGTTTTTTTTTATAAAAATGAAATCAAGTTGGACCATACGTCCTTGAGTTCAAATAAAAGAATGTCCTATTGGGCTCAGCATTAAACCCAACCCCCTTTAATATCTATAAGGTCCTACTAGCAGAGTTAGTTCAAAGGTAGGGCACAAACATCATATCATATTCAGATGAGACACCGCTTATGCTGACTCCAACAGCTTGATGGCACTGTAGTATGTGACTTTCAGGGTTGTCTTATGCTGTTGCTGACTACAACCTCACTCTGACAAAAGAGACATTTTAGTGTTCGGCATTCCTTTCCCAGTCAATGCTACGAGACTTTAGCCTCCTGATCTGAGGCAAGTCTACACCCCCACAACAGTTGCCAGGAATCTGTGGGTGTTATTGGATATGACCCTTTCTTTTTAAGCTTCAGGTGTAGGCCACTGCCTCTAAATGTTTCAGGATTTTAAAAATCATAACAAAAGTTTTTAAAATATCTTCCTATGGCCACCGGGAAAGAAACTGTACATGCATCAATCACTTCCAGATTGGATTATGCCAATGTATTCTATCAGGGAGTCTCTCAGGGTCTGCTAAACAGGCTTCAGCGAGTCCAGAATGCTGAGGTCCGTCTTGTTTTAAATATTCCAAAAAGACAATCTATTGGGCAAGACCTGAAGCAACTTCACTGGTTGCCTCTTAAGTCTACAATGAAGTTTAAAGCAAGTATGGTTACGTACAGAGTGTTTCATCATAATGGCCAAGGTGTATCCAGCATAAGCTCAAAAAATATTACTCCTCTAGGGCACTCTGATCTGTAAATCAAAATCTGCTGTGTCTCCAACTTGCGAAAAAAAAGATCAGGTGGCACACCTTTTTCTTTTTTAGGTCCCAGCGTTTGGAATTCTCTATCATGGTATCTCTGGTCTATTTCGAGTGAAAGTTTAAGGCCCAGTTGAAGACTTTTTTGTTTCAGGAAGTGTAATCCTGTTTCTACTTCACCACCAGCAAAGCGCCAGGACGCTTCTTATGGAGCAGCAGGCACACTCTATAAAATCATTTCCATGTATTCATTCCTCTAACTGAGAGGTTTACGCAACGTTATCGTCTCCATTAAATTCTGTCTGTACTCGTCACTAATTTGACATGGAACCAACCAACAACCGATTCCTTTGGTAGTAAGAACTGGTTGTGTAACACTCTTAGTAACTAAACTGTTCGTTTCCTATGACCAATCATATTAGGTAACCAGACATGATTTGCTTTGTTCATGAATCATCCTATCTGAAATGTAGTAGGCCACTTTCCAGTCATGTGCAAACTGCTACAACAGCACGTCACTGTACAATCCACTACAACAGCACGTCATTCACCTGTATTGTGGCAGATGGTGTTTGCTTATTTTGTACGTACTGGTACTTAAAAGACTTGCCACATTACAAAAAAATGCTCACATTTAGCGATTACTGTTACTCGGGAATAAGGCAATTTTCAGAAACTCCCTCACTGCCTGGCTAAAAGAGTAGATCTGGGCTTCATTTAAAAGTTACTGCAAATTCACTTTTTCACTTACAAGCTTCACTCTTGCCGATCCACTTGTGTTTGATACCACATCAGTTTCCACCTCAATGCACCTATAGTCTTCACATCCTCTACCATCCACACGCAGATCCTCCTACAAAATCAAAAATATAAGTTTAGCAGGAATAATTTAGAATACCTAAATAATGAACAGGCTGTAAATTACTTAGTAAATCATTCACAATTTTAGCTTCATACAGCTGTTTATTTAGCAGCCAACTGCATCATAGCTGTGATTTTGGAAAAATTAATAGGCAGTTTTATAAATAGTGAGAACAAAAAACAAGCATGTCTACTGCTTGATTATCAAACATTGACTCATGCCATGCACAAATAAAAAAGAAAACAATAATAACGCTTTATAACATGGCATTGGTTAATCTCTAGTAAAATATAGGAAACGTGAGTCTGGCCCGTATTTCTAACATGTATAGTGTAACAGTCAGTCGCCCCCCTCCCCCCGTGTCCCCCACACTAGGGAACAGAAACAAGAGTTACCCCATGAACCACAAGGAGACGGGCTACGCAAAAGTGGCTGCTAAATGTACATTTTGTACATTCACGGAGTTAAAAATCAATCATATGACACTGCCCCTCTTGTTTGTGGTGAAGATAAGTAAGAACAAGCACTAGGAAACCTAATACGTCTTGCCTATGCTAAAGCTATTGGCTTTACCAATATGTTTTATTCATGTTGTACACCAGCTTGGCTGCAGTTCAGCATGGCTAAAGATTAGTGGTGTAACGTAGAGTGGCGTGTAGCTTCATAATGTGGAGTGTCGTAGAGCGGAGTGTTATGGAGTGGTGCAGTAATTCGTGAAGTGGTGTGGGGTTGAGTGGCGTGGTATGGCGCGAAGTGAAGTGTAGTGTCAGAGTGGAGCTGCATAGAGTGTTGTAGAGTGGAGTGGCATACAGGGTATTGCGGAGAGTGGAGCTGAGTGTTGTAGAGTACTGTGGAGTAGAGTGTAGTAGAGTGGAATGGAGTGTCAGAGTGGAGTGGCGATGTGTGCAGTGGTGCACAGTAGATTAGGGTGGCGTAGAGTGAATTGGCTTAGAGTGTAGTGGCATACAGTGAAGTGGCATAGACTGCACTGGTGTAGAGGCAACTGGTGTACAGTGCATTGGAGCAGAGTGGTGAAGAGTAGACTGGAGTGGCATAGAGTGCACTGGTACAGAGTAGCATAGGTTAGAGTTTAGCGGTGTATAGTGCAGTGTGTCAGAGTAGTGTTGTAGAGTGCTGTGGTGCAGAGTAGCATAAAGTAGAGTGGTGCAGAGTACAACAAAGTTGCATATAGTGGCATACAGTGCAGTGGTGCAGAGTAGATTGGACCAGAGTGCAGTGGTGTAGAGTATTGGTTTTGAGTAAACAGGTGTAAAGTGCATCGGCGTAGAGTGCAGCACAATAGCATAGAGTGGCGTAGAGTGGAATGGCACAGGATAGGCTGCAGTGGCATAGAGGTCAGTGGCGTAGAGCAGAATGGTACAGAGTAGAGTGCAGCGGCGTAGAGTGCATCAATATAAAACAGAGTGGTGTGGAGTAGAGTGGTGTACAGCAGAGTAGTGTAGAGGAGACAAGTGGTGCAGGATAGACTGCAGTGGAGTGGAGCAGAGTGGAATAAAGTGGCATAAAGTAAATTATTTCAGAGGGGAGTGAAGTGGTGTAGAGTGCAGTGTCGCAGAGTTCAGTGGTGAAGAGTAGATTACAGTGGCTTAAAGTGGATTGGCAGAGAGTGGAGCAATGCATAGTAGAGTGGCTAAGAGTGTATTGGTGTACAGTGCATCTGCTTAGAGTGGAGTTGTGCAGTGTAGATTGCAGTGGCATAGGGTGCAAAGTAGAGTGACTGTAGTGGCTTAGTGTGCAATGGCGCAGAGCGAAGTGGCATATAGTGCAGTGTCATAGCGAACAGTGGCGCAGAGTTCAGTGGCAGAGAGTGCAGTGTTGCAAAGTAGACTGTCGCTGGTTGCCATGGTGCATAGAAGAGTGGCATAGAATGCATTGGCGTACAGTGCAATGGCATAGATTGATGCAGAGTAGATTTGCGTAGAGTGCAGTGGCATGTAATGTATTGGTTTGAGTAAAGTGGTGTATAGTACACTGGCGTAGAGTGCAGTGGTCAGAGTGGACTGCAGTGGCGTAGAGTGAAGTGGTGAAGCATAAAGTGCAGTGGCATAGAGTGCAGCAGTGTATGGTAACGACTAAAGTGGAGTAGCGTGGAGTGACGAAGAGTAGATTATTTCAGAATAGAGTGAAGTGGCACTGAGTGGAGTGGTGCAGTGTAGAGTGCAGTGGCATATAGTAAAACGGTGTAGAGTGCAGTGGTGCAGAGTAGATTAGGGAGGCGTACTGTGGATTGGCAGAGTGCACTGGTGTAGAGTGGAGTGCTACAGATTAGCGCACAATGCCAAAGATGGCACTGTTGCAGAGCAGAGTGGCATGAAACGGAATGGCCTACTCTTGAGAGACACAGAGAGCAGTGGTGAAGAGTGCATTGGTGTATAGCAGAGTAGGGTAGAGTCCAATGGCATAGAATACAGTGGCGCAGAGTAGAGTATGGAGGCATCGAGTGCAGTGGCAAAGTGTTGTGGTGCAGGGTAGAGTGCAGTAACGCAGGGTGGAATGGCGAAGCGTGAAGTGGCGTAGAGTACAGTGAAGTGGGGAAGAGTGGAGTATGCATGGTGTGGTAGTGCACTGCCATTACAGACAACACATCTTCAACTGAAATAACCAATACATTTGCACAGATATATTGTTTAACTGATAAAAGTATATAGTGCACAAAAAAATTACGTGTGGAAATGTCATCTCTTAGTTTATTGATTTATTTTGATTGTATTAAAATATGCGTTTCGACAGCACTTCAGAATTAACAAAAAAATTGCTTCATTTGTGCTTTCCTATTTCTAGCATATTCAGAAGTATCTGCACAGTTCATTTACAGACATTTAAATGTTGTTGTACGCTAAAAAAAAATAACACTGAACAGCCTTACTCCAGTACACCATCAGCAGGCAGCGTGGCTGTCACTTAAATCCTCTGACTTCGAATTTGAGGAAAGAAAAATAAACACCAAGCTCTCTCAGAAGGCAGAGCCTGAAACTTGACCTCTGTCTCTGAATGCAGAGCAAATGTCACAAGATAAGATCAAGATTTGAAGACCCATTTACAGAAAGTGAGCAATGGAAGAATACAGTAAATAGGTTATAGGCCACAGAAGGGATAAACTCAAGCTGCACTGCCTAAAACAAAAAAAAGCCAGCAAATAGAAAACAAGCACATTTAAGTTGCAGAACACAAAGCCAATGGTAAGCAATGGGCAGAACGCTTTGCCAGGGAAGCTTTCCAAATGCGCCCAAAGATGATATTAACAAACAAGACAGCTGTGCGCTTTAATCTAAACATTGTTTCGTACTCATGAGATGTGAGTTAATGTTCGATTGCCATATGCTCACAAATAAAGACAAAACCTTGAGGGATCATTTTGTAATTGTCATTAACTGAAAATCAAAGCAGCAAGACATTCTTGATTTATGGGTAATGACAAAAACAGTGGGGCATTTTATGTGACAAACAAATTTCTATATAATGTGGTCTTATACATCTTGAAAGACTTCTCGAATTGAAACTCAACCAATGTAGTTTATGGAGTTCGGTGTCCCTGCAACTTACTACACATAGGTCAAAAAACATGCACAAAAATTAGAATTAGCAAATTTAGAAGCAGGATTATGTGTATTATACCCACAGTACCACTTGCTTCCCACTTTATCATAGCTAATCATACTGAGGATAAAATCAGTTGGCAATTTTTTCAATGTGCAGAGAAACCAAGAGGTGGTAATTTACAACTGATTCTTGAGAAAATGGAATAGAAATAGCACCTGCCTTGCAATACCATAGAAAGCGGCCTGAACACTTATGAAGAATGGTACCATATTATCCTTTCCTGATCAATCATTTTCCGTGTGACACATTTGTCCACTGTGGATAACACCTGTCGTACAATTGGTAGATAATAAACCAAATGTAATGTCTGTATTTATTTAATTGAGAAGATGGTACTCAATTTGAACTCTAGCCGCACTAATGTCAAAGCATTGCCATGAATCACAGATTGTCTTGCGTTGTCATTAATACATACGGCACAATTGAGAGATACATCTGGATGAAATGATCAACTCTTAACTTCCTCTATACATCCCTATGCTGTCCCATGGCCCTTCCCCCACCTTAGCTACGTAGGTTAGATGGATCGTGTCAGAAGCAGGTATTTTCAGGGTTGCTACGGCGTAAGTCTTACATGTTAGGAGCAAGGCTTGAGGACATAATATGTTCGACTGACTGGAATTTAGACTTCATGCAATTTTATTATAAGTTGATAAGTTACCTGTTTTCTACTGTGGTACACCTGCACAAGTTGCACTGGTACTGGCATCAGTACTTAATGACACCAGCATTTATTTACAACAGACCATCACATGGCGAGGATGTCTACCTATTTTCAGCAGAACACCAGAGTTTAGCAATTCAATGTAGGTTAAAAAAACAAAAATAGCAGCACGCCCTGGCCATTCGTACTAGCAATCTGCACCACTAGAAGGCGTAGTGGGTAGTGTAAGATGCAGTTGCACGCTAATTAATACCTTGGACTCTGGCACTTACATTTTCTGTTTTTTTTTGTATTTTATTTTTTTTAGAAATTAAGCACTGGTTGAAAAGCTTTGAACTTCTATAACCATTGCCTGAGGCTCTGACAAATGTTCAAGATATCATAAATGATTTTTTTAAATGTATTTCTTTTATATATATCCTGGGAGTCGGGCTATAGGAATTCCTCACCACTGCCTCAAATATGACTGGTTACTCTTTTTGTTTGCTGCAAAGCTGCTGTTTTTCTCCGGTCATTATTGTTTTTGGTGGGTATTTCTTTCTTTTTTTTAAAAACATTTGAGCTTTCCACTGGTTACTGTTGTAATAAAAGCAAGAAGACTGCCTCTGTGTCCTTAACAAAATGTAGAATTCTTATTCATGATAGCTAGTTACTCTTCAATTTACCACCAGCATGTCTGATCCCCAATTCTATCACAGGACCGGAGGCGAGGATTATGCAGATCTTTCTTCACTTTTTATTAAACAGCAAGTTCAAAGTCAAACAAAACATGAACAAAAAACTACAAGTTCCATGAGCCCGCCGCCATGGTAACGAGTATCCAATGAGGTGCACTCCTTCATGTTGGTATAAATATCCCGAAATGCGTCACACTTCCTCTTTCTTCACTGCTGCGAGTCAGATAAGTGCCTTTTTCTGCCTCCGGTTAGAAGTTTGTTTGTTGGCTCGCGTTACTGCTTCAATTGTGTTTTCCGTGTATTTAATTGTTATAGCAACGTTCGTTGCTACGAGCGGTCCGGAACAGACGTTTCCGCTCGAGCGTTTCATTTTTCTGTTTCGCCCTCGGCGTGTTTAAATACGCGTCGGGCCCACCAGAGGGCGCGCGCGCTGCGTTTTTCAGCGTCAGAGAGCATGTTACTCTCAGCTCTCGGCGCTCGCACCTCGCGTTTGTTATTTTCTTTAAGAATTGAGGGTTTTTACCTCAGTAGCACGTTTTCGTGCCTCTGGTGCAGTTTTTTCCCTACCTGTGACACCCGTTTGGGTAAGGATTACCCCATTGGGAAGGCATTATTTCTTGACTTTACTTGAGTGACAGAGAGGGTAGGGATTTACCCTATATATTATATGTATTTTTTGTTGGGTGTATACTCTGTCCAGTCCTCATTATGCAATCCTCTCAAGAGAATGAACCTTTTACCAACATGTCCCCAGGTGAGGGTCCCTCTCACCGTACCCTTCCCCCTGGGGTGGACGCTTTATTTTCACAGGCTATTTCTCACGCTTTAGCCCCTCTTAGGGATACTGTAGCTAAACTTACTGAACAGGTGTCCAGGGGTACGGGCATGTTTGGTGTGACGGGAGCGGAGGGTGATTCCTCTACCCTTTCGGCTCCCAGGAAAATGCGCAAGCGCGACGCGGGGCACCTGGAGGATGGTGAGTTTTTATCCAACCCCAAGAGTGCGCGCGCGCATAAGCGCTTACCCTCCCGGGAGGGCCGTTTGCCCGGGGTAATGGGTGACATGCTTCACCACCTATGGAACCCTGATTTGGGATCCCCTAAAGGCTTCATGGGAGGTTCAGATGAGGACTCATCATCTTTGGATGACGACTCAGGTCGCCCTTGGCGTCCTGGTGCTACCCTACCAGATCCTTCGGATCACGGCGATTCTGACTCCGATATGTTTGAACCGGAGGGTATCTACCATCCGCGTTCCTCGGAGTGACGTCCAGACCACAAGGTAGCTGAATATGTCGCCAGCAAAATTAGGCAACCTCTGGACAAAGTGGTGCGAGCTCGTCTACGGGCGGAGTGCCCACGCCCGTCTTTATCGGATAAGGTCGCTTTTACGCCTGACATTGACCCTAAAATGTGTAAGTTTTTTGCCAAGTATACCAAGGATCCCAAAAAAAGGGATTGATCGCTCCTGGAGGGCATGCCAAGATAAACTTCTTGATGTGTTAGGTCCCCTCACACAGATTATTCAATTAGCGGAGCGTGCCAAGCAAGCAAACACTCTCCTTCAGACAGACATCATAGCAGGATGGGCTCAGAGAGCTGTTTGTCTCCGGGGCAACGCGAACTGTGCCATCTCTGCAGAAAGACGCAGGTCTTTATTGATCAAAATCGACCCCAAGTTAGGGGACCTGTCTAACTCAGAGGCAGGGGCTGTTGCCCAAGGCAATTTATTTGGCGACCCTTTTGTGAAAGAGTTAGGAAAATTTGTGGCTACTTTTTCAGCTTTGGATAAAGCACAATCTTTAATCTTCCTAGGGTTTCTAGTGGATTCCCGATCGGCGTCTCTCAGTCTCCCGACGACGAAGATTTCCAAGATAAAGAAGGAACTGAGAAAAGTCCTTCGACGAGACCAGATTTCACTACGTCAGTTAGCCAGAGTGGTCGGCCTGCTTTCCTCTTCGATTCAGGCCATTTTTTCTGGTCCCCTACACTACAAAGCCCTGCAACGCTTGAAAGCGTTTCACCTTCGCCGAGGGGTGACGTACTCCGAGCTGATCTCCCTGTCTCAGGAGGCAAGGACGGAGTTGTTTTGGTGGCTGGACCACATGGAGGCATGGAATGGCAGGGCCATTTTTGGAGCAGCCCCGGATCTGGTGATCGAGTCAGACGCCAGTCGCCAGGGATGGGGGGCTCGTTGCGGGGACATCTCGTTCGGGGGTCGCTGTACCCCGCAGGAACTAACCATGCATATCAACTGCCTGGAGCTCCTGGCGGGATCATTTGCGATCAAATCTCTCACGAGAGACAAAGTCTCATGTGTAGTTCTACGGATGGACAATGTATCGGCAGTACGATACATAAATCGTCTAGGGGGGACAAGATCAAGAGCCCTAGCGGAACTAGCAAAAGATTTTTGGCATTTTTGCCTTCAACACCAAATCTCAGTCACAGCAGAGTATCTTCCGGGATCCCAGAATATCTGGGCAGACTGGAATTCTCGGTTTCTCCAGGATCCCAGCGATTGGCGACTACATCACTCGGTTTTTCAGGCGATCATGGATCGTTGGGGTCCCTGCTCAGTGGATCTCTTTGCGTCTCGTTGGAATGCTCAGCTTCCCCTATACTTCAGCTGGCGTCCGGATCCGGGAGCGGCGGCAGTAGATGCGTTTCTCCAACATTGGGGGACCCTTCAGGGTTATGCTTTCCCCCCGTTTCTTCTTATCCCGTGGGTTGCTGCTCAAGTTCGCCGCCAAGAGGCGACGGTGATTCTAATAACCCCCTGGTGGAGGTCACAGGCGTGGTTCCCGACTCTGCTGGAACTCTCGTGCGAATGTCCTCTTCGCCTCCCGGATTTTCCCTCAATACTCCTGGATCCGTCGGGTTTCTGTCACCCTCTAGTCCTTCTAGGTCATCTTTCCCTCATAGCTTGGAAGATTTCCGGCATCGTTGGCAAGACAACCGACTTTCGCAGGAAGCTAATAACTTCATCGCACAGGCCTGGGCCCCTGGTACATGCAAACGATATAGATCAGCATGGAATAGATGGTCTCGTTGGTGTGTGGGCAAACACTGCGATCCCATGGGGGCCAGTATTACCGACATCATCAATTTCCTTGCAGAATTAGCAAAATCCGGCTAGGCGTATCGCACGATCAATTCTTTTCGTTCGGCCATCTCCGCGGGCCACCCTCCCCTGAACAATCTCCCGATCGGGGAGCATCCCTGGATATGTAAACTTCTTAAGGGTATTAGACTCTCCAGACCTCCACAACCCAGATAATCGGAGCTCTGGGATGTGGACTTAGTTCTTAATCTTTTATCCTCTTGGCGGGACAACCAGTATTTGTCGACGAAAGAATTGTCGGCCAAATTAGCCATGCTTCTCTGCCTCATTTCCTGTAAGCGAGTGTCAGATATCAGAGCACTGGATGTTTCCGCTCGAGTCTTTACTCCAGAAGGAGTCACGTTTACTATTGCAAGGAGGACAAAGACTAATACCAGGTCGGTATCCTATCCCGCTTTTCCTGATTCCCCGAAACTATCTGTGTTTAGATGTCTCAAAGTCTATGAGGAAGTGACCAGTTCTTGTAGACCTCCAGGTGAGAATCAATTGTTGATTTCTATAAAGAGACCGTTCAAGGCGGTTTCTTCTCCTTCCATTGCCAGATGGATTCGATGGATTCTCTCTGAGGCAGGAATAGATATTCAAGTTTTTGGCGCCCATTCTACTCGGGGAGCTATGGCTTCCAAAGCCATACAAGTGGGGGGCAGATTAGAGGACATCATGCATGCTGCTGATTGGTCTTCAGATTCTACTTTTAAGAAGTTTTACTTTAAACCAATTCATGAAGCAGCCGCACTAGTGGTGAGTAAGCTTTGAACTTGCATAATCCTCGCCTCCGGTCCTGTGATAGAATACGAAATTTCCTAGCTATCGTGAAGGAAAGTTTCAATTCTATTAAGGACACGGAGGCGAGGATTATCCCACCCACATACATTACGCTGGTATGTTCCCTCCCGATTACATCTATCTGCGTAGCAAGGTAGTATACTTGCGTTTATACCTTTATTTATTGTTATTCTGCTCATATTCTAATTTACATTAGGCAGCACTTGATTCAGATGTATTTACATTTTATATTTAAATGTATGTTAAGGTTCATGACTTTATTGCCTTCGGTATGTTTCTGTGTTCTATTGGATTAGCATCTAATTATACCTCTTTTGTAGGTTTCGAAACTACAACCAATTGACTCTACCAGGATTCCTTCCGCAGTGAAGTCGAGGAAGTGTGACGCATTTCGGGATATTTATACCAACATGAAGGAGTGCACCTCATTGGATACTCGTTACCATGGCGGCGGGCTCATGGAACTTGTAGTTTTTTGTTCATGTTTTGTTTGACTTTGAACTTGCTGTTTAATAAAAAGTGAAGAAAGATCTGCATAATCCTCGCCTCCGTGTCCTTAATAGAATTGAAACTTTCCTTCACGATAGCTAGGAAATTTCGTATTTAGCTGCTAACTTACAAAGTGACATTAGGTATACCCACTCGCTACTGGGAAAGTTTTTCTTGGGATGTATAATACGACAATAGAATAACTTGTATGTGAAAATGTATGTATTTTAACATTAGCTAATGTAGGTCTCGATTTTAAACTGGTTGGCACCACTTGCAGCCATTTTTTAAGTTGTGTTTTTGTCTCGCTCTGTAAACAGACAATTCATGCATAAACAACCCTGTAAACACTATTTTGAGATATAATTATCTGATGTCGGAAACGATATGGTTCTTTCTTTAACCTAATTAGTTCAAATCGTGACACCCTTGTACAATCATATTGATGTAAGGTTTTATTGCATTGTAAAAATAGCCTCTTCTTGAGACTTGTGGGCTCATTCTCCCTTAATGTTTGGGATGCGAAATTGCTTGCCCGTCTGACCTCGGAGTTATAACTTTGAGTTATTCTTAAAGCTGAACTGCGTTTGGTTCTGTTTACATATTACCTGCATTTTATTCAAAGCATCATAGTATTTATCGAATTAACTCATTCTATCCATTACGGTTTACCTTCTGTAATGATCTGAAGCCTTTAGATAAACTTTCATGATTAGATTTTTTGTTTCGTTTTCATTCTTAAGCCCAACGTGCTTTACTATTTACATTGTATTTGTCATTGAATTCTGTTGGACAGGTACTGTTGAGGAGCACCAAATCCTTAGGGTTAAGACAGCTCCCGGTCCACAAGGAGGGCTTTCAATTTACATTAGTAGAAAAATCCATCGCGACTCTGTACCACTTTAGAATCTGTCAGTGGCTCTTTAAAAGACTTCAGGGGAGGTCATTCACCATCCACTCTGAAATTACCAACCTTAACTACTCGCTACAATTCTTAACAAAATACTCTCTCGCTTGCACGTTAAATAACTCCTATTTAGAAATCTTGTGTGATTACCGCCATTGCATGTCTGCAGAGGTGAAGATAGTACAGAGTTTACCTGAATTCCATGGGCAATATAAACCTTCTCGGCCTCGCTCAGAGTCACCGAGGCCATCTCTCACTCAAATGAAAACGCCGCAATCTTTTCCCGGCCGGATACTGGGAAACACGCTCGGAACGTCATCAACAGGGGACACTGTCATATACACACCCGTGGGCTCTCGAGATAATCTGTCACAGATGCCATATGACTCGCGAAACAACTACTGAAACCAGGATAACGACCCACCTCTCCTCCAGTGTGCCTTTGGAATTACGTAAAACGTTCGGCCATCTTGAAAGCAATACACAATCGTTATGGAATGGTCAAACAATTTAAAAAAAGACGCATTTGTCTTCAAAACACGCCAAGAAAGCTATTATATTTTATTTTTTTAAATATAATTACAAGAAAATGTTTTAATTTTGAAATATGTATTTTATTATAACCTTACAAATATTAGTAATTCTAAATCAGTAGTCATAAAATGTATGCTATATCCTTAATAGCTCTCTCTTAATTGATCAGTTAATGGGAAGCCTCCTTACGTGCGCTAAATACTCACGCTCCAAGATGGAAGGCTCTCGTTATGTTGCCTCGGTTCTTTGTTAATGAACGCTGTCCTGCTCCCTTTCCGCTTCAGTGTAAGCTCACAGCTGTAAGCGCTGTTATCGTAGACGGTAATGACTACACTACTACTAAGACGCGTGGTTTAGGATGCATTTGCCAAGGAAACCGTTCAGCAAAAAGCACGTTTGTCACTTTCAGGTATCAGCTGGAGCAAACGATCGACACTGATGGATTTTGGAACTCAAATATAAATTCGTATTCATGCTTTATTTAGTATTGAGAAGATCGGGCAGCGTTTTACCGTGTTTCCATTACAAAGTCAAGTAAGTGTACACGACTGGTAGAACATTTCATTTCGGTATCTTATTTTAGAAGAGTGAACAGTTTCCATCTGTTTAAAACGATCGTGTACGGCAGGCCGGGTGTATTCGAGGAAGTAACCTTAAGTCTAATACGTGCCCAAATTCTAGCCACTTCCTGGTTTCATCCACCTAAGCCTGATGCTGTGCGGCAGTGGGAGGAAGCCATTAGTTGCTTGTATTGGCAACTGGAACAGGGAAGCTGCTGGCTATGGTAACTTGTTTTAATGATACACAATGAATTGGTTAGCTTCAAACCTGTCGGGGTTCCTCTTTATCTTTAAATTAAAATGCAGTGGATAGGGGGACTATTTATTACTGCCCGTTGATTTTGTTGGGTAGGTTTTAGGGCTATAGATATGCATTTGAACTCCTGTAGCTGAACTTTCTTTTAAGGCTAATTGCAATAATCATATTATTAATTATAGTAATGGGCATATGGGTTTCCTATTCCAGATAGAAAGCATATTTAACGATTTGCAGCAAAACATTAAACACAGTGCTTGAATCTTTACAACTTATGCTATTGTGAATTATAACAAATATAATACTAGGCTCTAGTACAAACGTGAAGTGTATCTGCTATACACACCGCTATCCAATACACATTGAAGACTGATTTTTGTTCCAGTCATTTTTGTAATAGTACTTTTCACTAGCACTCAATGAATTAAATTAGCCGAAGTACACGAATGAACACAAATATCTGCAGAACACGAGGCTCACCAAACACGGAGGTAAATATAATTCAAGGTAACAGAAATAACATTTGTCCACTGAACGTATTCTATCTGTGTGACCCACTGAAGGACTGCTAAATAGTCCAGATCATGATATCCAGAGGTTTTGTGTGTAAGGAAAATTAAGGGTTTCGTCAAAAAAGTAAGAACTGTGCTGTTTCTAATTTGATAAGTATGCAGTTTAAATCTTTTGCTGCTAGCAAAAAGACAAAGGTTACTGTGCAAATGAACACCTAGTTGCGTGGGGATAATAAACCTTGGAGGTGTAAAGACAATGGGGTTGAAGCACGATTGAGCGTAGATTTTGCTTGCATAGCGAATATCCAAACCTCTGACTGTTTGGGTACCTGTTTTCCAACCAGTGTGTCACGGGCTGCAAAGCTGCTTTCTTTGTGAAAGAATTTTCTAATGTACTCGTAGTGTAAAATCATTTTATATTGAAATGCAGCATTGTATTCTACAATATTATATATGTTAAATTCAAAGATTGCCCCACTTTTTTTGCTACTGCTTGGCTGCCTAAGTCTGGATATTAATGATGTTAAGAATCAGTGCTTCACTCTTAAGGGTTCTATTTAAAATTTATCAAGGCACTCCTTGTGCCATCTTGCATTTGGAATGCGGCAAGAACTCCATATGTAAATTATGTGACAAATCTGCCCCCATGTACATTCATACTGCATGCAAAGCTGGAGGAGATGTCACTGGGTTAGTCTGATCTCTACTGTGGCAGGAGAGGTCATGCAATTCACGTGGCAAATCTGCCAGGTTCATTGAAATCTTGATTAGTAGATATGAACTGAATGCATTTTGGTCTCAATCACTAATACCTACGAATGAGTTTAAAATAGATATTAAAACAATCAAAAAGTTTTTAAACAGGTTTTGTTCCTCAGGCTGAACCTAGTTAAGGCATGCACTGGTTACTACCTACCATAGCTCTACTCCCGCTAAGTTACTTGACTTGCTGTCTCTTGGGTCTGTGGTATCAGCATCATCCACGTACAAGAGGATTTTACTGAAGGTTGCCTTATCGAGTAGTGTGCAGATAAAGGGAGTGATGGAGAGAGGACCATGCAGTTAATGGATTAAGTGGGAGGGGAGTGTCACATTTTTCATATGTTTGGTTGGATGTGAAGGATGTCACCTAAGAACGAGTCACTTCTAGAAAATTGGTGGGGAGGTCAGTGGAGTTGTAGGTCGTGTCTATGTAGGTGAGGGATTGAGGTGTGGCAAATGTAAGTGAGAGGTCTGGGAGGGTCTACCCGATTGGTTTGGGGGCAAGAATAAAGACTTTTTCAAATAACCATTTAGAAACTCCTGTGTTACTTGAGTTTGTTGAGGACCAATTGAACTTTTGAGAGTTTTTTTTTTTTTTGTTTTTTTTTTTGTGGAGAACAGGATCTTGCAGAAGACTTGAGTTCATTTGTGGATTGACTTCCATGTTGATGGGCTTTATGGAAAAAACCCAGGAAATTATGATGATGCTCTGACCCTGCCTATTCTGCAGTTGGAGGGAACATGAATGAGACAAAGGTCAGGATAAGGGCATTTTCAGGCAATGTTATTCTGCCCAGCAGCCTAATCGGGAACAAAGAGGGTGTCTTTCTCAGCACAAAGAGTTTTGCGCTAGTAAGTTACAGGTCAGAGAATGTTGATTTCTAAATAGGTGGCTGCTGGGTTTGACAAGGTGATACAAAGCATATTTTTACTAAAAGGTTTGCAAACAACAGCATGGAACCTTCTTATTTTTTTTAAATATCTCTCATGCCCAGTAGCACTGTGTTCTTGTACGCAGGACGAACTATGATTTATTCCATTTGAATACATTAAGCTTTTTCATGAATGGCCATTGAAAAGATTGCTGACCTGGAGATATGTGGTTGGATTTACAGGTTCTCATTAACACGCCAGCAGAAATATCCTGTTAGTTAGTTTCAAATCTGTGACCTAGAAGATACAAGCACATCTACAGCTTCAAGCATAGTGTACAATAATAAGGCAGAATCCCGTTCAGGAGCCTGAGCCGGGAGTGACAGGTATTGACCAATGCAAAGATGCATAGAAGTTAGATGTTAAAGATTCCTGACCTTACTGGTTTCGGGTAGCATAGCATATCGTAGCAGATGATAGACTGTCAAGAGCACTTAGTCATGATTAGCATGAATTTGTGGTTAAATGTAAGGTGACTGTTATCTTCCAATGTTTGACCATTGTGAGTATCGAAGCACAATCCAGCCATTGTCGACCAACATGGTTCTTGAGAGATATAGCCAGTCATGTATCATCAGCATCCGTTTAGAAACAAATGCCAAATGAATGGCAACAGGCCCAAAATTTGAACGAATAGATCATTGAGCTGAAGTTTTTTTTTCTTTTCAGAAGTGGTATTAGTTTAACTTGTTTTCAGCAGCACAACACAACTGTTGTCTAATGCACAGAGCAGTTTAGTAATGTATTTATAATGGGATTGATGTCCCTAGGACACAGCTGCAGGATGCAAACCAGAGAAGGGTCATCAGGTGAGCCTGATTTAAATCCTGCCAGGGCCTGTTCAGCCTCCTCTAGTTTAAAGGTGACACAGTCTACAGGACACAGTGTTTGGTGAGTTAGTGCTACTATCACCAGCACCATTGCTGCCAAAAGTATCATAAGGGGCAGTGCAGTTTGGAATTTCAACAATGCCCTGGATTTTATTATTAAAAAAATTCTAGAATTGCTCACACAAATTTGAAAGGCCTCTTACGGCTGTCAGAGGGCAACAGGATGGGAGAAAGACTACTGTTTTGAAAACCTCTTTCACTTTATTACCTAACAGAGTAATTTGATTGGAGAAAAAATGGATTAGAGATTTCATATCTATTCAAGGCTAATTACTGACTGGGAGAAACCAGAGAGCCAATGCAAATTATCATCCAGGAACTTCAGGTATAGAAAAGGTAACTTTCTGCAAGTTACTTTTCCTTAATATTTATTAAAAACAGAATTGGTATTTTAATCTGTACTCTGGATTCTGCATAGGACAGCTAGGTCTAAAACAGTGAAAATAGCTTTTGGGTGTTAGTCAGTGTAACATTACATTTCTACATGTCCTGTTTTTTAATAAATCCTGCACCCTGCCTTCTGAGCTACAAGCCCAAACGGGGCTCACTGATTAACATTTAATTAACATTTAAAAGGAGAGTTTTTACTTGTCAAAATGGGTTTATTTTTCTAGATCTAATTTCAGTTTTTACACTGCTACAATAAGGCTATAATGGTAGAGCTGAAGCCAAGTTTGCAACTGCCACTCTAGTGGACGGCACAATAGGTGCTGCAATTCACCAGTGGCTTTTAACTTCCAGGTCCTGGTTTTTATTTTTTACCTTATACCAGGGATGTATAGATAAGTCAAATGTACCAATATAGAGTATACCCATTTAACCATGTTTTAAGGGGGGAAGTAGGCACTTTTACTTCTGGTTAGCAGCAGTAAAGTTCAGAATTCAAAAGTCAGCAAAAATATAGGGTCTAGCAAAAGGTGAAAATCTGTGGTGACTAGAAAAGGCAGATTTCCCACAGGCCTCATATGTAACCCTTCCATTGCGGTGCATGGGTTGTGAATGTCCTTGTTTTGCAGTGGAATGCCATTGTGTGCATCAGCTGGGGAACTCTGAGGGCAAGATGCCAACCTCTTTCCAACAGGTGACATTGATGCTTTCCTGGGATCTTCATTTCGACACTGAGTTCTACCTTCAGCCCCTGCCACTCTGTATGCTGGCCCTATTGCTGCTGGCCCATGTACTGATTGGCTTTGGCCCCTAATTCCAGCTGTGGTCAGGGACATCTGTTTGGCACCACCACCACTCCTCATTTAACATAACTGTTTGGAGTTATACTGTTGTGTAAATCTGAAATATACATGACAGCAAAAGATCTTGGACAGAAGAGGAGGCTCTGACTAGGCACCATACTCTACACCTGTTAGTACAGCACTCCATATTTGAGATGCTACTGTTACAGTAAAGATGTATGCTGTAAAGCACTTAGCTTCACCTTGCTGCAAGGCTGTTAGCTATGAAGTACATACAAATAAATTACTTAGCAAGTATTTCGCTCACCAAGTTTGCAGTGCTGCATTTTTACTCCCCGTGTCTGTCCGTAATATGAAACAGGACAGAGACATAGGATGCTCATCACAACGCAGTTTTGAATAAGGCATGGCACAAATAATCTGTACTTTGTACATGCCTGTGTTTGCATAGGTTATTACGTTAAAGCCAGACCGATCAGTGGTGGCAGTGCTTGTTCATATTAATTTTCCATCTGTCCCATAAACATATACGTGTACCTGCTTAATTTAGACTAGCTTTTGGTTCATTCTTTCTTCTTTTCTAATGAAATGATTAGTAGTCAGGCCTGTGTTGCCAAATGATCTTTTCATGACTTAAGGCAGCCTTGAGTGACCCAACTCCTGCACATGAAAATGTGACCACCTTCTGACTCAGAAATTCACAAACATAAATAGCTCCATAAACATCTGTTACTAAAAGGAAATAGGCAGCTATACAGTTAAAAAAACACTAATTTCAAAATCTCTATTTCCACTGAAGCAAACATTAGATTTCACTGCATCAAGCAACATTATAAAGCAGAACATAGTAAATAGTTTGACATGATGTGGGACTCTTAAATGCTAAAGCAGCCTTCTCCTATTTCATGATCTTGAAGAGTCTTCGGAGCTCTAAGGGTTCTCTCTAACCAAAGCAGCTGGCCTAAAGTGGGCAATTTTGAGAAGGGCTGAAGACATAAACCCTCATTAAGTGTTGAGTTGTAATTGTAATGCATACATTAGCATAATAATTAAAAGTAGTTGGTGTAAAATACATGCATACTTTGCTAGGTGAACCTGCTGACGTGTGTTGGTTGTGGGGAGAAGTCCTGGAATGGGTGAAAAACATGCAGATTGGTATGCAAACACTGATTCCCCTTGGTATTTCACATTCCAGTGGTCATAATGTGTAGTTGCTTGGGAATTTTACATCAAGGAAAAAAAAACAGTCATAACGGTATCTAACAGGGAAATTCTGAGCCACGTTTCCTAGTAGATTAACAAGATTGGCAATAGTTTTGGAAGGTTTATGCAACACGGGTTAAAGTAAGCAGAAACATTGATAATGCACTTGTCTTCTTTAGCTAGTTTGTCAGCACATTCCTCAGCTATCAAGAAAGCATAGCTTGTATATGAGAAGGACATAAACTCTGTAAATTGATCCCAGATTGTTTAGCAGTAGTGTTTGACAAACTGTTCAGAGTTAATTATGGTTATTGTGGATTTTATGTGCAACAGCCAGGTTAGAATACAGATTTTGATGGAGGTGCAGAGGATTGTGCTAAGGTCTCCACACAGTCATAGCCTACCATCCTTTCTAAAGGAGCTTGGATGTTTGTTGAGTGTGTCTTCTACTTTGGCCCAAAGTAAATGTTAGAGCAAAAAAAGCTTTTCTATAGATACTTTTGACAAGCTTAGAAGAAAACATGTGTGATGCCCTTAGGTGGATGTTTTCGAGGAATGTGGTGTGCAGCTCACAGAAGGGAAAACCACCAAGGTCCTGGAATTTTTCTTATGAGGTTTTTGACATTTGCTGAACAATTTGACTTGGTGTATGTCTGAAAACCTTTGTACATTTACCGTTCCATGCAGGTTGAGATATTCACAGTGAATAGTATTAGAAAGTTAGTCATTCTAAACATGGCTGGTTTGTGGACAGATTTAAGCTTTGTTTTTTTTGAGTTGATCACATTGACAGGAGCTTTTGGATGAGGGTTGGGTGGCAAGTTAGGGTTCAGAGATTGTGTATTGTACAGATGTCACAGAAATTTCAGGTGGACGCAGGTTGTGAGATTTAAGCTAGAGTTTGAAGTTCCTTGGGATCGGATAAAAATAACAAAGATCTGGGGAAGTCTGAAACAAAACAAAACAAAAGCAAAGTCTGTGTGAGCACCAGTTGGGATTGGGGGAACAAAGATCCGGGGAAGTCTGAAACAAAAGCAAGAAAGTCTGTGTGAGCACCAGTTGGGATTGGGAGAATGATATGTAAATGGAAAATGATGGATAATGGGATAATGTCTAACAGAAAATACAAACATGCATGAAGGAATGTTCCCAATTTGAAATAATTGTATATCTATTTCAGATATAAGTATGGAAAAGATACCTTATGATGCTTACTTCAAACAACCGCATCCGAGATATTGAAAGGAAACCTGAATACCGTCATCCAGACAACTGTGTCCCTCCACCTTCCCTCAACTCGAACAGGATGTGGTTCATAAGAGATGGCTGTGGTATTGCATGTGCTGTCATTACATGGATGCTGGTTATCTATGCCGAATTTGTGGTCCTCTGTGTGATGCTTATTCCATCAAGGGACATTGTTTACACTGTAGTTAATGGCGTAATATTCAACGTATGTGCTTTCCTGGCATTGGCTTCCCATAGTCGTGCAATGCTAACGGACCCAGTAAGTATACTTGACAGAACATGCATACATTTCGATTGAACTTTACTTTTCTTAAACACGTTGCTGCTGATGTGGGTTTTTATTTGTTATCTTTTGATAAGTTCAAGTGATGTCATATTAATATTCCGTTTGCACGTTTCTCAAAGCGTCTACCTGTGGCTAACTAACAGCAGCATGGGCTACCTACGAATTTGTTCCTTGCACTGCTTGAAAAAAAAACATTACTTGTTCTTAGTTTTTGGTGACCTCATTGAGAATCCCATTCAAGGACCTCTTTTTCAACAAAACCACTTTCTTAACAGACAAATGCTCAATGTCTAACATTTTGAGCAAATCTTTTGAAGATCTCCGGCGCAGCAATCTTTCCGGTAGCTGCAGTTTCATTGGAAACAGAATTATTTATCAACTTCTAATAGACGAAGAACAATTTGCATTCTTGCAACGTAAACCTGCATGATAGGGTAATTTAATGTACTGTTGCATGTTTATTTTTGTGCCACCATCCTTTGACTCCTCATAGTCCCACTGTAACCCTTACATTCTACGTTACAACATATATTTATGAAAAATGTAATTTATTTTGCTAGAAGTTTGTAAGAATAAGCGTTTGAGATTGATAATTCATTTCCTAGACCACACAATTCTTCTTGCAATGTAATCCGCCTATGAGCTGGAATCAGTGTCACATTGGAGCCTTATCCTGTGCAGTGGTTATTCTAGGGCTTTCACTGTGAAAGACTGTTTCTCTGTGCCCCATTAAAGTCTGGAAGGATACACTAGAGCTAAACCTCAAAATGTAGTATTTAACAATTTAAAAGTTTGAATTGATAAATGGTCCAAAACTCCATGTCTCACTCTCAGACCCATGGTATTTTGGTGCTGTCATCCCAGCTGGGGAAATGCAGGTTTTGTTATTTCCTGGTGCAGTATTAGAGCACCAGTCCAAGTTCTGTACCTCAGAATGGCAGATAACATGTTGTATTGTATGTTTTTCATCTGCTGAGGTGCAGCACTCATGTGTAAGGAAAAATGCTGGGTGGGGTAATTTTGCACTTTGGCAGAACAATTTTTCAGCAAATCTGTGTTTATTTCCAAATGAGAATTCCTGAGGGGATCATTACAAAGCACTAACAAACATTTACAATGCAAAGGGTCTCGTGTTTGCATGAGTTAGAACTATTAACTGTGTATATTCCTAACTGGACTGAAAATGAAAAGTGAAACAATTTACATAAGTGTGCCAATTCAAAGCACCACGGCAGCCATGAGCGTGAACGCGGAGCGACACAAAAGGAAAATTGTTCGCTTGCATTCAAACTTATCTGCACACGTGCAGTTATCCATGTAACGGTGTTGATGGCCAAGTCGGTAACAGAATCGCTCCAAGGAGGGACAAACGTAAAGCATTTACCAATTATGATAAAGGATTTGTGAAAGGCAAGCCCATGAACAAGTGATAGTGGGGGACGTGGTTTAAAAGCCACAGATAGATTACAGCACATCAGAGCGCTTGCGCACTCGACCTAAAAGTTACTTATTTGCTGCACGTTCATTTTGTGGGATGGCAGGGCAGGCCCACAGCCCCAGATGATTATTGGAACCCTGCTTATTGTCTTTCTAAACGGAGTGTTCACTCTGATTTATCCACTGCTTGTGATGATATCTGAAAGCTTTATGTTAGTATGCCTAAGAAGTAAATAAGTCAGCCATTGACCACTTAGCAATGGTGGGTTATTTTGTTCTTTGGTGGTCAGGGAAGTTCTCATAGGAGCACAGTTTCCCAAAATCCCTCACAACAACCCTAGAAAGGAAATGGGCAAGGGGAAGCCATTAGTTGGTAGGAAGCTTACTTTAAGAGATCGGATTTGCTGTGGATAAAATAATTCAGTATATTTTGTTGTCATTGTGAATGGGTGCCTGTTGCCTGTACTGTGTGCAGGCCTGGCTATAGGTGTGTTGTAAAGCGCAGTGTTCTTCCAGCTGAGTAGCAGTGTCCAACTCTGTCGACTGCACTAAAAATTGAACTGATTTCTTGTGGGCAGTGTATGCTTCTCATTCCTGCACACATGTTAGGGAAGCTTAGGTGATAACAGATATGTTGCTTGCTCTACATATTTGTGTGTGTATCTTCTATGTAAAGATGTGGGTAGATGTTGTGTACCTGTATTTATGTATTTGTGTGTGTAAGCACTAAAGAAAAGGTAAATATATAAACGTTGTCCATGTTTGATCTTGAAGCTAACCGAAAGGAGAGGCACAAGACTGTGTCATGAAGTTGCCTTGTGGGCATGGAGAAAGTAGTAGCTGATGGAACTGAGCAGGGCATTGTTGGTAATAAGCATCACACCAGGAGCAAACATGGATTTTGTTGCAATACAGGAGAAAGTATGCTCCATGTCTACAGAAGCGGCCTCACAAATGGAAAGAGTTGCTTGAGGGCTCTGCCGCTAACGTTGCAGCATAGATTATGTATACTCTTGTCTTCCATTATAGCATCAGAGAGCTGGCTCTAAATGCTCTGTAAAGCTTTTTTTTTTGTTTAAATTGGAGGTCATTATTCTCTAATTTTCTAATGGCCTGTATTCTGTAACAGTGACCCGCCGTTGTTAAGCAAAACCTTCTCATAAATGCTATGATGACTTTTGGAAAATTAGGTAACATTTGAGAGTTCAAGACTGAGACCTAATCGTTTAATTTCTCAGTCAGGTATGCTGGTGTCTGCCCACAGATACATTTGTAAAAAATGTAAGGTATTGAAGTGAAATTGGGAATTAACGGGAGCTAATGAAGGTACTAGCAGATTGGAGTGATCCTTCTGTGGTTTCATTTTCATAGCCTTCCCCAGCATTGACTGGTGCAACTTTTGTTGACCTGCAGTGGGAGGTAAAGTGCACCATATAATAAAGAGTGATGGAGTCCCACTGGTGACTTATAGGGTGATCTGTCAGTTTTCTATTTTTGTCTAGGGAGAAAGCCGTTCCCTTTTTGTGGGTCACTAACTTGCTTATTTTGTTTATCTGACAGATGTTGAGGAACATAGTCTTTACATGATGGGATACTTAAGATACTAACTCCAAAGACCAGATAACACCTTGAAAAAGTTCATATGCAAACTTGGACTGACTGAAATAAACTGGTTGATAACACTTATACCATGAGTTAGGTTGTGACGTCTGATGTGCACCAACAGCAAAACAAGAAAAATGCATTGAAAATAAGAAGATGTGTTATTTTCTTTCTCCATAGCTACTTAATGGAGAGTGCTTCAGTACTGCTCTTTAATTAACACATTTATAAAAGCTGGGTCAAGGGTCAGTCCCAGTAATACCTCAGTATCTTCCACAAGAATAAAAGGAGATGGACAACATGCAGGTTTGGTAGATCCAGTCTTTCCACTTACTACATATTTTCTAAACTACACATTTTTCTGGTATGCTGTTGAAGGTTGTCAGCGAATGGTATGGTGCTATACAAGATGCTTCTTAAAAATATCTTGCTACTCATACAGGTAAGACAGACCCATAACAGTTAATTTCTGATCTTGTTGCATTATATGTGCATGCCCAGTACATACTTGGAGAATAGAAAAGCATTCTTTTTGGGGCTGGGACTTCAGAGTGATTTGATGAGTGTTAGTGTGAGGCCTTCATGATCTGAAAGTATCTGTGTGCCACACTGTTTGCATTACATTTTCCTGGGTGGTGCAAACCTTGTCATGGATGGACATACAAGTTGAAACACATGCAGGACTTCATTTGTTAGTTTCAGCTTTACCTCTTGTTGCCATTTGATGGTATTGTTTTGAGCAGTGTCCTTTTCATTATTATATCTTCCAGTGTGACTGGAGGTCTGGCATGATCTAGTCTTAAAGATAGGCAACAATTTACTATAGTGGGAAGTACTTCTTTTGAGAATGTCATCTGGCATACAGGATGGAAAGTAGAGCCCAGAAGCCCACCTTATGTGCTCTGCTCCCTTTCACGTCACTCTGAAGACACCAATTGGAAGTCAAATAACTGATAAAAGGTTTCGCATGAAACATTTTATTATTAAAGAAACCTGGTTTCTGGCTAGTTCTTTTCCAGATATCACCATTGCAGTGCCGGAAGGCTGTAACATTTTCTGCACTGTCTCCAGATGTGGGGGTGAGGTAACTTTAATTTGCCACTAATGCCTTGAATCTAAATATGTATAAGCATCACAAAGTTGAACTCCCTACCTTTTGGATTTCATGGTCTTCAGTTGTATTACAGCCCCAAAGTCACACACTGTGTTTGCGGTCTGTAGACCTCCAAATACCCCTACGGGTACTACCAATATCTTTGAAATGATTGGTGAAGTCTTTATTTTGTACATGTTGATAGAGTTGGGGCATTTCAACATGCATATTGTTGACCCTTTCAGTGCCGTACAGGGATTTGGAACTCTATCACTTGATGCCCAGGGCATATTTTTAGGGTCAAGGACAACAAGTTTTCATGTTTATTTTGTCCTTGGGACAAATAGACCTTAGCCCCTGCAACACAAAATCTTTGGCTGCCAGTTTATAGTACCACATTATGGATCTGGGAAGGGCATTCTCTATACTTAAGTTCATATTTGTATCGATATATTATCACTGTTCGAACTTGTATTTATGATTCATTATTGCGAAGTCTTTATTATTAGGGTGAGTGCTGTATGGAAATATTGTATGCTCGGACTGCACTACTGACGGGATTCCAGTATAAAAAAGTGTTCACATGTTTGCAAAGTTTAACGTTATGAGCTTATGTATAACGCTCCCAGAATACTCTCTGATTAAATGCAAATATTTGCAGAAGCTTGAAGAAAGATTTATGATTCTTTGCTTTCAAAATAAAATTTCACAAAAAATGCAACTAGGAAAAATAAGTGTGTAAACTATTATGAAATTTTAGGTACTATTTCTTTGAAGCATCATTTAGTAAACTGTGTTGATACATGCTCATATGTCAAAACGATTTAGAATGGAAACATCAATATACCCAGTTTCAAAAAGATTATGGGAAACATGAAAATAAACAAGCATTGGCAAAGGCCAATTGGACTGACACTGGTGGTCGGCTTTTTGGTTTTGTTAATGAGTGTCTTGTTGTGACATGTTTTTCTTAAAACCTAATTGTTTTTGGACCTGCCATGCCATCACTGTTCTTTTAAAAAAAAAATTAAAAAAAAATAAAAGGTAGCAAAAATACTTTTGGGTCTTAAAAAGCACATATTGACACAGTAGTCCCTAGCACTGAACAACACAATTTTGAGTGCTGATATGCTCCTTGTGTAAGAGCAGAATGCAGTCTCTCACCGTGAAACCAGCCGATCGAGAGATAGAAATTTAGTAAAAACATAAGGTATCGGTTAATGCAGACCTAATAGGTGTCCAGAAAGTCACAGATGTGCACCCATGGTCTATGTCCTTGCATTAGGGCTGATTTATGGATTTCATAAATTTACAAGAATTTACAGAAGTAAGCTAAATTGTACTTCTAGAAAATATTTGTGATCTGTGTTTTAGCATGAGCAAATATGCATGTGTAGGTTTTGCTTTTTTTTCACAATCCTGGAAAAGGTTTTACTTCTGTCTTGTCATCAGTAAATTTCCAGCTTTTCTTGGTATGGGAAAAGTTTAGAGAAGAGCTGATGTAAACTTTGAAAAACATACAAGGTAGTAGGTTTGCACAGACTCAAAACAGCATTCCAACCTTGAAACTATTGCTTACTGCTGCCTGTAGTCCCCAGTATGTAGATCTGAGTAAAGATGGCAAAATCAACCAATTGCTAGTATTCAATCCCTACTGTAGTATAAGCCTTGGCCTAATCAGAGAGGCTATTATCAGAGCTCTTGTATAATAAGATTGCTGTCATAATTTGTTGCTGCACTACGTGGCGCCAAAGGGACAAGTGGATTTCTTTACAGGACAAGTAGATTTATGAAGAAACGTGTCCCATGTACAAATAAATATGTTATTATATTCCAGACCTCAGCCGTACCATTGCCGTTTCTAAAAGAAATGTGTATCATGCACTGCCCAGCCATGACAAGCATGTGTTACATCTGATCCTTGCCATTTTGGTGCTGATAAAACTTGGTGATACTGTATAATCTCTAGGAAAGAAGACAGTAAGCAGTAATCTTCCCAGTTTGTTGTCTGGAGTAAATTGAATCTGGAATGTATATCATATGACTTGACACTTAGGCTGCTCATTGAACCCCTCCACACTGATCTTAAACAAGAAGTAGAATCCTTCACTACCAATTTATGGTCAATTCTGGAAAACCATGTTCCATCCAAACTACCAGGACAGACTGGGGTCCCTGAAAAAAGTGGTTTGACCCTTAGGACAATGAAAATACTTCCAAGACAACTTGAACATGATTGGCAGAACGGCTATAGAATATGGCAATCTTACAACTATAACCCATAGTAAAAAAAAAAAAGTATGGAAGATGTTAATACATGTGAAACCCGTCCTTTTTGTTGTTCTGGAGCCCTCAGTGCTCCCAAAACATTGCTTACTTTGCTGAACGTTTTACTGCATCTGAACATCGCAGCCACAATAACCCAATCCTTGCATGATTTCTGTGTGAAACTTGCCTTCTTTTTTCACATAAATCTGGGATACATAGGATATTACACCTAGCTAAAATGCAACTGAGCCACCAATTTATGTAATCCCAGAGCGGATAGCTAAGCCCTGTAGAACTCCCACCACAGAGAACAGTGGAGGAACCTTTGCTGAATAGTATATGTTAGTTCTGTGGTGACCTATGTCCTGCCTCTATTGGAAATTACTTTATCCTGCTATCATCGGCCTCCTTATTTCCTCACTCTCTTTGGGGGTTTGCCCGCATTAGTTGGAATTTGGCTAGGCAATTGTCCATCTTTTTGGAGGACGCTGAGGGCCTGGCCACATTACAATTGGACTTCGATCCAAGAAAATAGAAGGCCACAAGTCTGATTATGTTAAAGGAAGAACTATTGACAGTTGTTCCACATGGTGTACAAATTAGTTCACCCTCAGTGTTCAAATAAGTTAAGGGTGGAAGGTACCGTTTTAGAGAATGATTCTCCACGAAAGAGAGAAACCACTTTAACATTGGCCATATAAGTGCATTAGTCTCTCAGGCGGTGCTGCAAGGCTTCTCCTGCTCACCAGTGTTATTTAACATTCATGTCCATGCTCTGTCATAGATCAGTCACTTTTTACAACGTGAAGCACTCTCAAGAATCAATGACACTCAATTTATTTCTCATTTGTGTATTAGTTTCCAAGATCGTCATCAAATCTCCATAGCTGCCTTCTGGCTCTCCAGTAGTTTTTGACATAATTGCTTAAACATAAGTGCAAACAAAACTGAAATAAAGACCCTCTGTAGAAACAGACAACACTGGGATACTTCTGTCTGGCCCTTCAGCACGGGCGAACATCCATACCTATCCCTAAAGTAAGGTAATTGAACATCATAGTGAATAAAAGCTTCCATGCAAATCATTTCAGTATGCAGAACCAGTTTCTGTGTTTTGGCCTCCTCAGAAGGGTTGTTTCTTACCTTCTCACCAAAGTATGTGCTAGATTTGTACATGCTTGTGTTCTGTGCATGCTTCCTGCTTTGAGGTATGTGAGGTGTGTGGTTTAAAGGCATTGAATTGAGTGCTGCTTACCAAAGATATTATTTGTGGTGGATATTGATCGCCAATGTTTAATTTTGAGAATTTTTGCAGTTATGATGGCAGTTGAGCATGCCACGAGTCTAGTGTGCTCAGTCAATTGAGGTGTGCTGCTCTTCCGGCACCTTGGTTTTATTATTAGTTAAAAGAATGACTGAAGGTTCCTTTTGAACCAGGGAACCCCAGTTGCTTGTTCCTTTTCATTGGCAATGAGATGGTGACCACCTGGTGTGAAGGTGTGCTGAAGAGTTCTCTCTGCATTACTTGTAGCACTGGCTGTTAGGATAGCTCAAAAAAGGTGGACTGGTCCTTGGTCTATGGATGAAGTGACTTCTGTGTGTTATTACAGTTCCATACATGTTGCTTTGATCCTGGGCAATAAGAGGATCCCGGGATACATTGTGTGTTGTAGGCTGTATGATATGGAAGTCATAGGAATCATGGTTTTAATAACGCCATGGTTTCCTGCATGATATGTGTGATATAAGGCTTCTCTACTTTTAACAGTTGGTCCTTTAGAATCGGAGTTGAGATTTGTGCCATCAAAATCCCTGCAGAGCATAAAAAGTACAACTTTACATATTTTTTGACTATGGAATAAAGCACTATTTTGTACTTGTACCAGTTGGAAACTTGATAATCGTTTCTCCGACTTCACTGTTTTTAGAGTCATGACTTTTCAATAAATAAACTTGGAAAGATAAACCCAGTATTCTCTATGAAGTTTTCCATCCTTTTTCAGACCACTTTTGGAAAGGGAAAACACTTATTTTACAACGACTGTAAGAAAATAATTCATTTTCATGTCTATTTCCCTCAAAGATGAATACAAACGCGTTGTAATGCATCAACACCACAATAAACATCTCAACTTTGTTGCAGTAGGGAATTGCTTGATGTTTAATATAGTACACTTTGAAATCAAGTAATTCCACAGATTTTTCACCAAATGCCTAGTGATAGTTGAACCACATCTCAAAAGGGATGTTATTAATGTTAATTGGTATCTACGTGAGCAACTAGCCAGAGCAGCTTTTGATGAAGGTGATTTTGGGCCTTTTGTACATTACTGTGAACTTTAGTTAGCATTGATGGATGGCACCAGTCACAACAATGCATGTTTGGTGGCAGCAGAAGTACAGTTGGGGAAGATGATTACCCTTTCATCAGAAAAGAAAGCTGTATCATTCAGCAATTACATCCTGCATATTTCTTAGTCCACATTCCTTCCTTCTGGATGAAGCCAATATAAGATGACCCTAACAACTATTGGATTTCACAACAATACAAATAGGAGACAGTTCAGTTCTTGTAGTGTGAAACAAAATCGTCATAGTGGTTAAATTGGAACATTCATGAGAAGATGGTATGCCGTGCTTTCATCCACTTCTAAACTTTAACATAATAACCAAAATGTTGTTAACGGGTGGGGGAACACAAACTTCAGGAGTGGTGCAAAGAAAATGGTTAGTAAAAGATTAATTAGTTTAAAATGATCATCATGACCCTAAAAGAAGTCAGGTTAGCTCTTCTGTCATATGACTTAAAGGTTGACAACAATAGAGGCAGATTCAGATGGTCAACATGAGAGCAACATATCTCATTCTCAGACAGAAATGGATGTGTTCTTTGTGGTCTTTTGAGGGAAATAGGTGAGCACTTAAATTTGTAGCCCTTTTTACCAGGAACTCATCCAAGAAGGTTTCCAGATATGGATTACATGACCGGGGTTTAACAGTATTGCAGTGGAGCATGCTAAGACATTTCATCCTGGTCCCCAATAAAAACTGCACTAGGGAAGCTTTTTCAGTAGACTTGTCATTCCACATTTTCCTCTTCTCCATTTGCATCTGTGCATGTTTTCTTCTCATATTATTTTGTGACCTTGTTTTGTCAGCACATCAAATTATCTACCAAGTTTGTTTAATCAACTGCAGCTACATCTTAGTACCTTTTATGCTTTTCCTCCATGTACTTTGATTTTTAGGGGGCGGTACCCAAAGGAAATGCTACGAAAGAATTCATTGAGAGTTTGCAGTTAAAGCCAGGCCAGGTGGTTTACAAATGTCCAAAATGCTGCAGCATTAAACCAGACAGAGCTCATCACTGTAGGTAGGTACCTTCATTTGTTTAAATGTTTTAGCAAAACTACATTGTGACAGTCTTTACTACTTCTGTTTTCAATTCATCATACCTTTTTTCCACCAGCTTGAAGATCTAGGTTAGCTACTGATTTTCTGTTCAATAAATGTATGCCATGATAGGGATGAACATTAGATGTAGTGATCAAATGTTATCTCTAGTTCCAGGTTACATACTTTTTTTTCTGTGAACAAGATTCACTGACTGATTTTCTTTGGAAACAGGTTATTTCGTGCAACTGTACCTTGAGTTGTCATCTTCACCATGCTTGGAAATGACTGACTAACTTATCTTTACTGACTTGTAAAGGTAACAAGGTATAAGAAAGAGTAATTTTATCTGCCTTTAAGGAACAATGCACTGCTAGTGGTTCATGTTCTAAATCTACTGTACACAAAACACACACAGTGCTAAATGTTATGCTGTGATATACCCAGTGAATGATTGTTGATGCAGTGCAGCATTACAGAAGGATTGGTGTCTGCCTGTAGTGTACCTCCAAATTGATCTACTCTTGGAGACTGAGGACTGTTGAGCAAGCCTCAGTTTCGATATGCTTTTATTTTAAAATGGTCTAATCTTTCCTAAAGCATAATCCGCTGGTAACATGATTGCTGGCTGATGGGAGGTGAGAAATATTCATTGGCCTGCACTGTTAACTATCCATTTAGAGGGGTAACCCTGCATGGTCACTCACATATTACCGACCCCATCTTATTTAAATTAAGCTTGTTTGCAAATAGTTATTGCACGATTCTCACTTGTCTCACAAACACTAGTTCAAATAAGGTATTTTCAAGTGTACCGATAGTGCTCATCTTGAACTGCTTCCACCTTCTAGTAATCTATCAGCGTATTGACTGATAATGCCCCTTACTTTTAAATGCCATACTTGCCTACTTTTGTAGTGTGTTCAGTAAGGAGATTTGTTGGTAAGTGGTCAAACAAGCCTTCAGCAAGATCAAAACATGAGACAATTCATGGGCAAGAGTGCTTGGCACAAAGTAGACATCCAGATTGCAGAAAAAGTTGCACACTACCAAAACGACTCATGCCTGCTTTGCTGGGTGTAACTCCTTCCAGACATCTCTTAGTCCATAGGACTCAATGAGGACACACAATGTAGCTTTTTGTGTCCACCGGCTAGGATGCCTTCATTTAGGTGCATGTTCCATCCATCGAGAAATCCCACACCAATATCATCATCTCCTTCAAAAGTTTGATGTGTATGTTTTGCAATGTATTAGCTGTTTTTAGGAACTAAGGGAAGAGGTGATAGACAGATACATTCTTGCCTTCATTATGTAACTTCTATATCTGTTGTGACAAGATTTCCCGATCGAGAATAGTAGCTTTGTCTTGACTAGTATGCCCTTTCAACCCATTTAATTTAGCACTGCAAGAACACTCCCCCCATGCACATCTGCCATTTGTCCAATGTGAGGCACTGTGCCGCTAGAGTGACTGATCTTCCAGATTGTAATTTTGTTCATTACCCTGAACCCAAACTGGCCTGACCTTCACTAGCTGAACAAACCTCCACACAAACATATGCTCAAGAAGCTTCTGCCATGCAAAGTAGAACAATTTTGTTGCAAGCAGATGTTGCATATATTTTACATTTTTGTGTGGACAGATTTAGGCTGTTTCATCAATCTTATAATGTTGTAGTCCAAAGCATCCTAAACTGCATTCAGAAGAAGCAAAACTATTTTTTTTTATGCAAGTAGTGGAGGTGCAGATATTCTGCTGTAGAGCGAGATACAGCAGGCGTCCTGTAACCTGAGTGGCAGTTTACATAGTCGTGCTACCCTTCTTTATCTCGAAGAGCTGCTGATGCATTCTGATAAGTGTACCAGTAATCATCTATCATCCCCCTTGACACCTGTACTCTGTTGAATGTGTCAACTGAGGGTGTCATGTTTCCAGCAGGTCTAGATGCCCACAATGTGGTTCTTCTCTCAGTCCCTTGTGTTTGGCACACCTTTCACAGAAGTAAGTGCAAGTTCCACAATGCCACGGCATAGGCAGAACCCATTTCCTACCACACCAAGAATGAAATTCCTTTTAGATGTGTGGGCTGTGTCCTACTTCGATCACAAGATAGCATGTGGAAAGGATCAAGGCACCTGACCATTAAATGCAGAAAAAGTGTGTTAACAACATATTGAGTCTCTGAGTGGCTGACTTGAGGGCTGGGTAGTTCGGGACCTGAGAGCTCATGACCTGGGGCTGAAGTTATGGCACCATAGTCAAAATATTGAAGACCTGTTCATAAGACATCACATACCTGAACCCTAGGACTTTTTTTCTAGCTAACTAATTAACGCATAAAAGTGCAATCTTCATTTGAAAAAATCCTGTGTTTTAAGAATTTTTAATGTGGTGTGTTCACTGGTTTGAAGTAAATGTAAAGTTTGTACATTTTAGGGATTCTGGTCACTTTGTAATATGAATGTGTAACATGGACAGATTTAATCTGTGCTAACGCAGTGCTGTTAATATTTGACATTGTAGCATGATTACATAATGTCAGAGAGACTATTTTTGTTTTCTTTTTCATCAATGTCCTTTTTGAAAATGGTCTATTTAGGGATCACTTTTCTAAATGCTTGATAATGCTGTAGGTGCTGATTATTTTATTTGAATTTGAAATGGATCACGCATTCACACCCATATTTACATGAAGCAAAATATTGTATTTGAGTGTAAACAAATGTGTCATAATTTAAGATTAATAGGATCTTAAGGTAGAAGTATAATTAAAGCATTGGAATAACCTTTGCAGAGAAATTAAGCAAAGATTGATGGTATTAGGGACAAACACAAAAATATTTTACCTTATTTTTAGTGTTTGTAGGCGGTGTATTCGAAAAATGGACCATCATTGTCCTTGGGTTAATAACTGTGTTGGAGAGACAAATCAGAAGTTCTTTGTGTTGTTTACAGTAAGTATGTTGAATATTAATTCATGTGCCTTTGTTTGTTCTTTAAAGTTTATTAGTAAATCTTCATTTGTTGATCATTCAAGACTGTGAAATGAATTTATTTTTAAATGTTAAATAGTATTTGTGATTTTTCTTCGTTCCAATGTTAAGTAAATGCTGAATGTTATTTGTAAGAATGAACAACAAGGAACAGGGCAGTAGCAGCCTATGTATCTAAAGGATGACGACATCCACACTGTTCTGTCGTTAGATTCCACTGTTTTGAATTCAGCATATTGAAAAATGTGTTGCATGTTTGAGTTGATGAATATGCATTGGGCTTGTCCTGTAAGTGAGAGCTGTTACAACAATTTTACATTTGCTCCTTCTTGTTGCTCTAGTAATTCAGCTTAGATGTTTTTTAAGATCTGCTTTTGCATCGGTTTTATCAAAACATTTCTTCGTGTAAATCTCTCAATCTTGTTTTTTTCACTGTTTATTCATTTTGATGCTTTGTTGAGCGGCACTCGTAGACTAGTGTCGGCTGCAATGCAGTTGTTTACCAGGTGAACATTTTTACCAATGGAAATTTAGATATGTAGCTGATTAGCCACAATGATCACGTGGTGTGTGTATGCTTATATCATCATGAAGTCTGAACTAAGGTGTGGTGAAGTATCATCTGATTGATTGGGTGCGGTTCCTCAGACTGTTGAGGGTCTGAGTGTCATATGCCCAATTTACAATCGATATTTGCACTTTGCAACATGGTAACTGCCAGAGATAAGTATTACATTGAATCTATTCATTTTACACTTCAGTAGACAAAGAGAGGAAAACAGTACGCAACCTCTCCTATACAACTCTTGCTCTGATATTTTCTCAATAGGATATGCATCAGGTTATAAGTATTTGCAGTTTGAAATACCTCAACATGCATTTGTGGGACCCTTATTCCTTCTCTCTCCTGTGACTGTTTTATTTATGTTGGGGCAATGACCATGTTAAGGTAATCAAAAACTGTTCCTATTTTCTGACCCTCACACCTCCTTTTTTTTTTTTGTCCATGTTCTGTATAGATACTTACTATGTGAAACTAGGGACTCTAAAATGAATCATTTGAGTACAGTGCCCTGTACCTAGATATGCACTAACCTCTTCACAACGTATGGTGGTTGCTTTGTATTGTGAAGACTGGTTCCTTTCAGAATAAGACCCCATTGAAGAATACGCTGCATTCCAAAAAAACCTTTCTACTTGCCTTTCAGTGCTGCATTTGCCTTCTGCTAAAAGATTTCAGAAGGTTGAACCCAGCGAACACAGATTGTGAGTCAAATACTGATTGACACACAGTTCGGTTTCTGTGCCAAGGGGCATTAAGACTGATGTTAGATTTAACAGGACTCAGTTTAGAAATGGGGAAAGTGTTTAACCAAAGTATAATCAACTACTAAGGGTAAGTGAAAGAACTGTTGAGAAAGTAAGCATGAGCTATGTTTGTAGTTGGGAAAGTTAATTACTATATGCAGGGCCACTGCGATTTTGCAGCAGCGGAGATTTTCACATAATTGTAGATTTTCTGCATTTGCCACCTGCCGCATAATCTGAAGATTTTACCAAAACAAATTGTTTCTAGCTCAAGGGTTCTACATTTTTTGAAAAACGCAGGTACACATGTTGCTGGGCAGTGGAGGTCTCTTTGCAAAGGTTGACTGGTCACCTTTCTATAGCTTATTGCAATACTAGCTGTTAAAATGATATTAATAAAGTGCAACTACTGCTCAGACAGTGTTAACAAGTTTAATAACAAACAAATGAGGTAAAACAATCACAAAATGTGCTGCATAATGCCTCATAATTTTGACTTTTCTTGCTGAATAATGTATTTAACCCTGCTGCATAATTTGGCCCTTCCCTGCCACATTATTCCAATAGCTTTACTATAAATCAAAAAAATAATACTTATTAAAACCGTCATTCCAATTTTAAAATTTGGCAGAATTTGGTTTCTGGTATTGTGCACAGGGCTGTATTGTGTGGAATATAATACTGCCTATAGAGTATGGGCAGGGATACATTGACACCAATAGTGTATGACTGAGACCCCATCCTAGCAAGTGGATTAAAGAGGATGTAGCAATTCTGCCTTTTGTGTCTGAACATCCCATCTTTTTGTGCCTTTAGCTTGACCCTGTATTGTTGCAGGCTGAAAAAAACTGTGCACTTTACACCTTCTAACCAGTGATAACGTGCCTGTTCTCCTCCTTTCAACATGATATTTGTATACTCCTTACTGCTACATTCAACTTACATACAAGTCCCTAGTTTATGCTACAGCATGATCCTGTCACAAGTGGACTGCAGTACCTATGCTGCCAGGCACTACAATGACAATGTAAAATGTGGCTTTAGACCTTCCTTTGTAGCCTGGCTCTGGTAGTTTAAACACTGCTATTCGACCTGTCAAAAGACAGGTTAAAACCTCCCTTTTAAATATTAATGAGTCATCCATTGGTTGGTCTCGTCACCCACAAGGTAGGGTGCACAGTATTTAAATTTAGGACATGTGGAAATTTTATGTTAACATGTCCTTACTGTGACTAGCACCAAAAAGCTTTTGTTCACTGTTTTAGAAAGTTTCTGATTCCCTGCCTGAAGTTCTTGGAGGCTAATTTGCATTTGTTCTCAAATGTCTCACAGCCAGGGATTAACTTTGGAATAGGTGTGATAAAGATGTGAAATGCTTTCCAGAAGCAAATAATAGGTTGACCTAAATGGGCAGCGAGGACCACTCAGAACTTCACCGACTATGCAATGTGTGGCGACTGTGAGCGCATCCTTTGTGACATTACAGTGTCAAATCTCTGCTTGACAAGACTTCTGGGTTTGCATATAGCACGTTGGGGCACACTTGAAAGACAGAGGATAGAATGGCAGGACAATTCTTGTATAGCCACTGTCTGGTTGTTGATGAACTCTGCTTTGTCCTACCAGGCATTTGTCTCTGGGTTGTACATAGAACACAGGGGTGCACTTGAAAGAAAGGGAAGCAGGATGGCAATACAATTCTTGTGTATCTACTATGTGGTCACCCAAAAACCCTAGTGTTGCTAACTAGCCTGTGCCAGGCAAAAATGTGGCACTTCTAAGCATCCACTTCAGAATACATTCTGTGCATGAGGAATAACAGAAGGGGACGTCTGTGACCTTGATGGAGCCCTGAAGGACTGGAGATGCTCCTTTTTCACCCAGAACAAAGAAGTGAACCCCAAGGGTCACAAGGTTGACCTCCTCTTCAGGCTACAGGGACACAACAAGCTATGTGAGGCATTTGCTACAACTGCCCATTTAGCAGTTGACTTCTGGATCTGGACTTGTCCCTGCTCTTGGCCTCTGCTGACACCTTGTGAGTCTCTAGGTGCCTCTCAGGAGGTCCTGGGGTGCTTTTGAAGTTTGCTGTTGTAGTGCATTAAAAGACTAAAGCCAGAAGGAAAAATATTTGACCAGAACAAATTTGTTTGGTATATCCGACCCATGCTTCTTTCCGGCTAGCCTCAAATTCCAGTTAGGTGTAGTCTACTGCAACCATTGACTCGTCTTGGCACTTTGTGCTTCTTGTCGCTGGTCCTACTTAAAACATTTACAAATAAATATCTCTACTTCCCTTTATTGGATTTTGGTGTCATTTTGTTTTCTAATTTTACTCTTTTTGTGAATTTGGTTTGGGATTTTTACTGTTTTTCATTTTGACTTTATCACTGTTTTAGTATTGTTTTGGCACTACATAAATAATTTACACCTTGCCCTAATTTAAGCATGTCAACTATGTGCCGTAGCTACCAGGGGCTTGAGCCCAGGTTAACTAATTAACTTTGGGGATTCACCCCTACAAGGGTTGTGATTATTTGTTCAGGTGAATAGTCACCCCCTGACACCCAAATAATAATCCAATTTCTTTCAAAGGTGATTCAACTTATGTATTTAAGGTTGACAGCTCACTCCGTAGGAAATCTGATTTTTGGTTCCTTTAATAACCTTTGCACCATTGTCTAAATTACACCAAAGTTTTTAGTTAAAAACATTTTCGGGACTACAGAGAATGTCTTATGTTTGGTACAGATCAGTCAAATGGTTCAAAAGTTATTGGGGTGTCATAGTGCTGCAGCTCACGGAGGACAGGATCACCTTTCACGTCGTCATGTTTAACTTGCTCAGTTTACCATTGTGTAATACAGTGGAGCGGTAGGTTAGAATTCACATGCTCCTGCACCCAGTGCAGTATTGTGACCAGGCCAGTGACATATGACCTGCTTCTACGCAGCACTATGTATGCCACGGAGGAGTAGGTCACCTTGCACCCATTTAAGCATTGTAAACACCCTGAAGTAGGTTCTGAGGTGGTACCCACTCCTGTTTATTTTGGGTAAGGGAAGGGAGTACATTAACAGGAGGAGCAGGAGACAAAAACAAAATAGCAGCACACTTTTTGGGAGGCAAGGATGAGGGGGAAATTGCCCCCCTTGGACAAGTGAAGTGGGATGGTGATAAACTACCCGTATCCTTGAGCTAACCATGATTTGGGAGTGGGGGGGGAGGAGAATAATAAACAAATTGCACTGCACTTTTTGGGAGGTGGGGTTGAGGGGTTAATTTGCACCCCACCCCCCTTTGAACCAGTGAGGTGGGATGGTGAAAATTACCCCTAACTTTGAGCAAGTGTGGGGGTGAAATTTCTTGTATATCTCCTCCACTCTTAGAAGTAGCCACAGGGGGAATATATTAAAAGAATGTCTACAGGAATATTTGTATTTTTGAAAATAATTTCAAAAGTCCACAAACTTTGGGAGAGGTGTTTTTTTGTTTTTTTTTTAATTGAGCCCAGGGATTAAGTGGTAATAAAGAAACACCCCACACCTTTTATGGTGCATTTAGTCCTGTGTTATATTGTCTGCAACCTCTGGTGTGTCCTCCTTAACCCTTTTCGCTGCCAGGCCTTTTCCCCTCCTGTGCCGAGCCTTTTTTGCTATTTGGTGCAGTTCGCGCTTAGGCCCTCATAACTGTTTCTCCACATAAGCTACCCATGCCAAGTTTGCATCCTTTTTCTCCAACATCCTAGGGATTCTAGAGGTACCCAGACTTTGTGGGTTCCCCGGAAGGAGACCAAGAAATTAGCCAAAATACAGCGAAAAGTTCATTTAAAAAAAAAACTAAATGGGGAAAAAAGGGCTGCAGACAAAGGATTGTAGTTTATTCCCTGAAAATGGCATCAACAAAGGGTTTGCGGTGCTAAAATCACCATCTTCGCAGCTTTCAGGAACAGGCAGATTTGAATTAAAAAACCCAATTTTTCAACACAATTTTGGCCTTTTACTGGGACAGACCCCATTTTTACTATTTTACGTGCTTTCAACCTCCTTCCAGTTAATCACAGAAATGGGCGTGAAACCAATGCTGGATCCCAGAAAGCTAAACATTTCTAAAAAGTAGACAAAATTCTGAATTCAGCAAGAGGTAATTTGTGTAGATCCTACAATGTTGTCCTACAGACAATAACAGCTGAAATAAAAGAACATTGAAATTGAGGTGAAAAAAAACCAGCAATTTTTCTCCACATTTTACTTTTTCCTGCAATGTCAGATTTTTTAAAGCAATATACCGTTACAACTCTTCTGGTTGTGGGGATATATAGGGCTTGTAGGTTCATCAAGAAGCCTAGGTAACCCGAGCCAATAAATGAGCTGCACCTTGCAATAGGTTTTCATTCTATACCACGTATACAGCAACTCATTTGCTGAAATATAAAGAGTGAAAAATAGGTATCAAGAAAACCTTTGTCTTGCCAAAATAGGCACAAGATAAGGTGTTGAGAAGCAGTGGTTATTTGCACATCTCGGAATTCCGGAGTGCCCACACTAGCATGTGAATTACAGGGCATTTCTCAAATAGATGTCTTTTTTGCACATTGTCTTACATTTGGAAGGGAAAAATGTAGAGAAAGACAAGGGGCAATAACACTTGTTTTGCTATTCTGTGTTCCCCCAAGTCTCCTGATTAAAAATGGTACCTCGCTTGCGTGTGTAGGCCTAATGCTCGCGACAGGAAATACAACATGGACACATCACATTTTTACATTGAAATCGGACATGTTTTTTGCAAAGTGCACTAGCTGTAGATTTTGGCCTCTAGCTTAGTTGGCACCTAGGGAAACTTAGCAAACCTGCGCACTTTTTAAAACAAGACCAGGGAAATCCAAGATGGGGTGACTTGTGGGCTCTGACCAGGTTCTGTTACCCAGTATCCTTTGCAGACCTCAAAATTTGGCCCAAAAAACATTTTTTCCTCTCATTTCGGTGACAGAAAGTTCTAGAAATTTGAGAGGCGCCACAAATTTCCCCCAAGTCTCCCGATACAAATGGTACCTCACTTTAGTGGGTAGGCCTAGTGCCCGCAACAGGAAATGCCCCAAAACACTATGTGGACACATCAAAATTATCAAACTCAAAACTAACTGTTTTTGCGGGGGTGGGGGTTACGGGGGGCACCTGCGTTTTTGGTCTTGGGCTCAGCAGCCATATAGGGAAACCTACCAAACCCAGATATTTCAGAAAACTAGCCACCCAGGGGGGTCCAGGGGTGTGTGACTTGCCTGGAACCTCCAATGTTGTCCTACCCAGAATCCTCAGTAAACCTAAAATTTAGCTAAAAAAACCCAGTTTCCTACATTGCTGTGTGGGATCACCGCACCAGGACAAATTTCCTACCACCCAACGTTCCCCTCAATCTCCCGGTAAAAATGAGACCTCACATATGTAGGTGGGCCAAGTGCATGTGACGGGGAAGAGCCAAAAACATGTCGAATTTGAGGGGGAAACAAAGTGGGTCCAAAAGGGCAGTTTGAAAAAACACATTTTCAAGTTGACAGGTGCTGCCGAATGTTTATCGGTATAGATGAGACAATGCTGGGTGGTAGGAATGTTGTGGATTCCTGCAAATTTCTGAAGGTTCCATCACAAAAATGTGGGAAAATGTGTGATTTCCTGCAAAGTTGGAGGTTTGCAGGGCATTGTGGATATGAAAATGGTGCAGGGTGCGTGTGAAGCACACCACCCTGGAATAAACCAGGTGTTTGGTTTTCAGATGTGTCTAGGGCTTGTTGATTTTTCTACATGGCAGCATCCCAAAGTCCATAAAGTGCAGTCCTCACCATTCCAAGGGGGACGATTTTGAGAGTTAGCCAAGCTCTCATGGCCCAAATGTAAAACCAAAACCCACAATAATCAAATATCCTCTTGTTTGCCGTGGTATAAGATGTTTTAGTGTGTGGGGGGAGAGCTGAAAGACTGTTACCGACTTCAGTTGGGTTGGGGGCATAACCAGGCCCATACTGGTTAGTAGCCACCACCCCACATTTTTTTTTTTTTTTTTTTTTTTTTTAAAATTCATGGCATCTAATAGACTTTTTGCCCCATCTGCCCACTGGTGGGCAGAACAACTTTGGCCCCATTTATTTGAGGTGGGGGGTATGGCCATACCCCACCCACTTATTTTGGAGAAAAAAAATCTTCCCTGGTCTATAGCGGGCTTTCTGCCCCCCTTGGAGGCAGATGGGCCTTCCAAAAATAGACCAATCTGGCCAACAGTAATGTGCCCCCATGGGGAGCAAACCTTGACCAAGGGGCTGCCCCCACCAACAAAGCACATACATACACACACACACCAATCCCTGGTGCCTAAGTGGTTTCTGCCCCCCATTGTGGCAGATTGGCCTAATAAAAATAGGCTGTAGTAATGGTCTAAAATAAAATTGCCCCTCCCCCAGGGGAACGACCCTTGCCTAAGGGGTCGCTCCGCTTGCGTGAAATTGACACAAACAAATGAAGATCCCTGGTGTCTAGTGGTCTCTGCTCCCTTTGGGGGGCAGATCGCCCCAATAAAAATAGCTTGATCTGCCCCCAAGTGGGGCAGAAATGGCCTAAATACAATTTGCCCCCCAGGGGAGCGACCCTTGTCTAAGGGGTCGCTCCCCACCTCTTTAAAAAAATAAATAAAAAAAAAATAGACAAATTTATTTTAAGGGGTCTCTCCCTTTGTGTGAAATTTGCTTTAAAAAAACTCCCTAGTGTCTAGTGGTATGTGCCCCCCCCTTGGGGGCAGATTCACCTCATAAGAATAGGCTGATCTGCCCTCAAGGGGGGGCAGAAATGGCCTAAATATAAGAGGAGCGACCTTTGCCTAAGAGGTCGCTCCCCACCTCTAAAAAATGAAGAAACCCCCTCACCCCCCCCAAAAAAGATCCCTAGTGCCTAGAAGTTTCTGCCCGCCCACCGGGGGCAGATTGGCCTAATAACAATAGGCCGATCTGCCCCAGGGGGGTGGGGAGGATGAGGGCTGGGGGCTGGGTGCAGAAAAGTCCTTGAAAACAAATTCCCCCCCGGGAGTGACCCTTGCCCAAGGGGTCGCTCCCCTTATGCCAAGTTCCGTTTACAAAAAAATCCCTGGTGTCTAGTGGGCATTTCAGCAGCCAGATTTCTTCACGACCTGGCTTCTGAAATGCTCTGAGAGACTTCAGAGGGAAGGAAATTCCCATCCTTGCCTTTGAAGCCTCTCAGGCCCCCATCACATGATCGGAAGAGAAATGCGCTGGATGCTGGGAGGTGGCCTCTGATGAGGTCAGCGCGTGATCATGCGCCGACGTCATCAGATGTCACTGGGGGGAGGGGTCGGGGGGATCGGGGTTGGAAGAGCTTCCCCTTCCATCCCTGCCTTGGGGGAGTGGGAGGGAAGCTAGCGCTCTCTCCGAGCTCATGTGCCAGGACATAATGGTTACGACCTTGGCACAGGAGCATTGTGCCGGTGGACGTAACCATTACGTCCCCAGCACAGAAGAGTTTAAATGCTGTGGAGTAGACTTCAGCATTTATGTAGATGTTCTCAAATAGGTAATTATGATGAGCAATGCAGGGCAACCTTTGCATGGAGCTTAATGATGGGATTCCTTAGCAAATGTAGACATTACACAGGAGACTTGAACCCCACTATGGCCAGCGCCTTCAGTATCTCATTATGATTAAATGCATAGTATGTGCTGACCAATTGGCAGATATTTGCTAGTAAACATTTATTGTGGGGCTGATATGGCAAAGGGGCCGCTGATGCAATCCTTCTTGACATCACCCTGTTAACGTTACTTGCCCTCACCTGTTTGTGTTAGTGTGTGTCTTGTTTATCCCTTTTTTTTTGCCAGACGTTGAGTTCTGGAGCTGTGCATATTTGTCTATGGGGGGCCATTGTGTGTGTTAGATAAAGCTTAAACTTATAAACTTATGGTGCCTTTGCTTTACCTCAGTTGGAAGCTTGAAGTTTGAAAAGTTGGAACTTTGAAAAGCTTTTCACTATAAAAAAAAGACACAATAATTTCCCTGTCAAGGAAGGTATGCAGCACATACACATGGATGAGAGTGTAAGATGTAAGGGCTACATAGAGGGGATTGTAGGATATTTAGGAGATGTGCCACAGACACACCAGTTACGTCAGAAGCTGTATCTGTAAGCTGTGCCTCAACCTGATATAATGTACTACCTTGTATGGTATGTGAGGCAGATTTTAAAAACATCATGTTTCTAGGTGAAATCCCCATCTGCCCGGTAAAGAGTGGTTTGTTAACAGAAGGGATTTATCTGAACGAGTTGTTTCAACAGATGGTGGTCATATGTATCCCATCCTAGCCTGTGACAAGCCATCAGTCGTGGTTGACCACCAGTTGGTGAATGATCAGTACCAACACCAGTCAAGAGTATGGACGAACAGGCATGGATGTCAGTGGGGGGTTACAGCTGCAACCCTCTACTTGCTCTTTAGTACTCTGCTAACGTCCATGTTACCCCAGTTCTCAGTGGCCATGAAGGCAAAAGTAGAAGCAGATATTAAACAGATCTTTAAGAGACATTCATTTGTAGCATCTGCACCTTATCCCTTTCCTGGGCTCCACCAGTCTAAAATAAGGATCTTGAATTGCACAGAAAGAGTCAAGGTGTTGGCCATGTTATGTCCTATGGAGTTCAAGGTGTGTGATATCTCTTTTGTACTCTCTGGCATTTCAGAGAAATGATAACGCTCAGCTGTGGAAAAGTACATAAAGTCAAAGGTCATGCAGAGGTGTTAATGTAGATATGGCGTGTGTCATTCCACTTAGGGTTGGATAGTCTCTTGACCCAGATAGCAAATTGTTAATATTTATTAGGAGGGGTCACTAATTGTGGACCAGACATTGAAGAATCTGACTTCGTGGTTATGAATAATCTGTCCTTGTGAGATCTTCTGTATTTTTAGTTATTTCTGTCAGTCTAGTACAATCAAAAACAGACTAGTCCAGAAAAATGTAAAGCTGAACAGTGCAGACTGTGACTAAATTTGAATCCAAACCAAGATTATCTTTGAAGTTTGGAATGTCTGATTTCATAGCTCTCTGGTAGCTTCTATCCTAGGATAGAAAAAAACTGAATCAGTGTCCCTAATCTTGTTTGCAGGTTGACTTATCTTTTTAGATAAAATTCTAGTGATGCTTGATTGGACAACTGCACACATTCTTTAGTTGCGCTCCCTACATATATATGTCAATAGGCTAATCAACCATATAATTAAAGATCTAACCCTCCTGACAACTCACTAGGTGTTTAAAGAGCAGATATAAATAATGACATAACTGACTTAGCTCTTGATTTTACGCAGTCCAGACACAAAGAAGTTGCAATTAGTCTGTATGCAACAACCAATCTGTTTGGAGGTCTACTAACTTCAATCAGTATCTATAAAGATTTTGTAAATGCACTTTAAAGATGTAGCATTTGAAATTGTTGACCTTCTAAATTTGCAAGAAATTATAGGTATTTCAGGGATAAAGAGAAAACAAATTCAATTAGTTACACAAGCTTCAGTTTCACTCACAGGAATGTGGCTTCAGATTGAATTTTCTTGTTGCACTGGAGGTCCTCCTTTTTAAAAAAAAAAAGAAAATTAAAACTCTATTTTCTTTCTATAAGTATATTTTATGTTCTGGATGTTCTGGATAATGGTACCAAAAAGTGTCAAAGTATTTCCTCTATCATAATGCATACTTTTCTGTTGTAACTTCTAAATGGAGACTTCAATGCTTTGGCATAAATCAGTTTGGGAAAGACACAGAAGAGATCTCTTTTCCTTCAGTGTTTCCCCATATTTTCGATACCCCACCAATATCTCCGTTCACAGATACTGCCTGTTGGAAAATGACCCTCTCGGAAGGGTCACCCCAAACGTTTTGCCTTCGTGCTTCTCTTTTTCTGACCTTATTTTTGTTGGCTTTAGGACTCGGGGCACTTTACCACTGCTAACCAGTGCTAAAGTGCATGTGCTCTCTCCTTAAAACATGTTAACCTTGGCTCTACCCAATTGGCATATTTGATTTACTTGTAGGTCCCTAGTAAAGTACACTACGTGTGCCAGGGCCTGTAAATAAATGCTACTAGAGGGCGTGCAGCACTGATTGTGCCCCCTACATAAGTAGCCCCTTAACCATGTCTCAAGCCTGCCATTGCAGGGCCTGTGTGTACAGTTTCACTGCCACTTTGACTTTGCATTTAAAACTAATTGCCAAGCCTTAAACTCCCGTTTTATTACATATACGTCAGCACAAAGGTAGGCCTAGGTAGCCTATACGGCAGGGTGCTGTGTATGTAAAAGGCAGGACATGTTCTTGTAAGTTTTACATGTCCTGGTAGTGAAAAACACCCCAAGTCGTTTTTCACTATTGTGAGGACTGCTCCAGAAAGGCGTGGCATAGTTATGTTTGGTATGGTTGGAATGGTAGGTAGAAATCCTACTTACTGGTGAAGTTGGATTTACCATTATTAGGATGCCCAAGTCGTGTTCTGTACCCCACTGCAAGAGCAGATATAGCATCAACAACAAGGAGGTAACCTTCCATAGGAGCGAGAGACGTGGAGAGCGAGAGTCGCGAGAGACGCAGAGAGCAAGAGTCGCGAGAGACACGCATCACGTCATTAGCATCATCCGAGGCGCCAGGAGGTGGAGCTTGGAGCTCGCCGCGCGCTGCCGGAGACACTGAAGCTGCTGCGAATGGCTGAGAGGCAGTAAGGACGACCCCGCACGAAGACCCCCGCACGAAAGGCGCTTCCACGCTACATTGGCCCCCCGGCCCTGTTTTTGGCAGGAATAACCGCAACCCCGTCTGGGGAGCGCAGTGCAGCGCTGTTGCTGGGGGCGACTTCCTTGTTTTATCTCCTGCCGCCTCCATAACCCCCCCCCTATTCCACTGCCTGGCTTGCCTGGTTCCGTTGGGCAGTTGTTGCTGGTTCTGACTCCCGGACTCCTGGGACTGTTCGTACGGGGACTCCTGGGCCTGGGGGAGTGAGGGGGGGGAAGGGGCACGCAAGGGCCTTGCTGGGTCAGCCACTCCACTTCACGGCAGACGGCCCCTTTGTGGCCGCACAAGAGGTTTCTGGGCCTGGGCCAACATTGACCTCCTTAGGACTTCTCAGGACTGCCTGGACGGGGCTACATATGAGACAGTGGCTTCAGGCAAGTGCTTGACATCCTGTGAGTTGGGCTAAGAGAAGGTGTCGGGGCGCACACAACTGTAGCATAGACTTTAGGTTACTGGTTTTTGATGTTGGCAGCTGGTGTTAGGCCAGTGCAGCTTGTCTGGACCATGTTGCCCTGCCCTCCTGTCTCCTTCTGCCCTTTAACCTAAACGGGTCTCCTTCATTCCTTCTTTATTTCAAGTCTGCAAGTCTTCAATTGGAGCACAGATATCTTAAAACAAATGCCGCAAAGCGCTTCTTTAAGGATTTATTGACCAACGCTTAGCGACATATTTCCTTCTCTGAGCTTCCCCAGATTTGAAGGAAGGGCTTGGAGCCTGTTGCACTATGAGATCTGGTAAAGTAAGGAAGGAGCACCCAAATCTTCAAAAGTGCAAGAAATGCTGCTGTGGTGTTGATGTGGGTAATGCCACTTCGCATTCACCATCAGCCTCTGAAAAGTGGTCTTATCCCCCTTCACCCACTGCAATCAAAGCGGCACTTCTTCCACCGGCTGCTGATCCGCCTAGTTCAACAATTTTGAAGTCTCAATTTTCTGTTGTCCATACGCCGCATCCATGCCCCTCGAAGCTCCGCGAGTCTTCTCTTCTGACTTACTTTAAGAAAAAACCTAAGTTCGAACTTTTGGCAAATGGTGTGGAGATTAAGTCGTAGTCAAGTCTGAGTGTTCCCATGGAGCCTGCAGTCACCGATCCTTTACCCGTTGCTTGTGGTTATTTCACAACAGCGGCACAAGTCCAGTGTGCAGTTTCACCCATCTCCCCCCAGTGAAGTGAGCCACTCACCTCCTCATGAGGACCAGCCGCCCGCATTTTTGCCAAAACACGAACCTTCACTAATTATTATATCCAGTGACCATTCTTTAAATGCAGGGGAGTGGGTTCCTTCTTTAGCGGCCTGTCCAGCAGTTTCCCATCGGTTGGCCGGGCGGGATGGGCCTACTGTAGGCTCCCTACAGGATCACAGCAGCCCTCTGTCATCTAGTCCTCCGGCAGCCCAATGGACCAGAAGTTCAACTGGCAGCATTCATCCAGTGTTACCAGTAAGGTCTTCTAGCAGGGCTGCTCTCAGCCCGCCAACTGAGTTAATTAAAGGCGAGCTCAATGAACATTTGCTCCTTGACTTTTCTTGTCTTCAGCTGGCAGGGATTTCAACCCTGCGCCCTCTCCTATGATCATGGTAACTGGCTCCTCCTGGCCTCAGCTTTTGTAAACTCTCCAATCCACTGTGCTGGCGTTGAATTATCATGCCAACAAACTGGACGTCCAAGTTGATCTGCTGAGCACACTGGCCTCTTACATAGCTGGTATTGATCAAAACATTTAAAACCTCAACCAGCTAATTACTAGAGCACAGGCAAGCTCCAATTTTGTGCAACCAACATGTTGTTGTTCTCCAATCATTGAAAGCCTTTCATCTTTACCCACCTTTTTAAGTTTGGTTGTATGTGAAATCAAGAGGCTATCTTTAGCTCCTGTGCCCCTGGTGCCCCCGCCGAATCTAAGCTCCCTCTCTGATTTGGCTCGGGGGCCCACTCAGCCAAAAACATTGGACGATTATTTTCTTCCAGTCAAGAGTGTTACCTCCATCAATCTTCCTCGGCCAGTTGGTACTGGAGCCCTGGAGCATGTCATTGCGGCCAATGGTGCTTCCACGACTCCTCCCTTATATGAGCTTGAGTCCACGGTGCCAGCCTCTTCCCATTTTCCCTGCATTCCTGCTCACCCTGCTTTAGTTCAACAAACGCCCTCAGGAGTTGATCCCGTAGCTTAACTTCCGTTGAGTAGGAGGGGAAAAAAAGAATCTGTAAACAACGTAACAGTAGGCAGAGGCAATCCCCGCAAGGATTTTCAACAAATGTTCAGCAGTTGGTTCATCCTGAGGCACAGCAGCTCTTGCAGTTGCAGGGTGCCCCTAGGGCGACTTCACCATTCAATCCCTTGTTGACCTCCCACGTTGGCCTTCCTCTTCAGATTGAGCCTGTTAAGGACCCTTCAGTTGGCACTGCTGTACAGGAAACTAAACCCCTATTCATGGATCATTTGATCTCGGCCGAGAAAGGCAACTTAGGCAGTGTGTTGGTTTCGGTAGACCCACATTGGGGTAGTGGAGTGCCTGCTTGCCCTGCGCCTCACTGTTTGTATCCAAAACTGTTCATGGGAATACTGATGGTGATGTTTTGGATTTTGGTTCTTTCATTTTCTTTAAATTGCCATCTGATAACAGAAGCAGCCTTCCTTTAATTTTGCCACCAAGCCTCCGGTCCGTCTCTGCTGATATTCTGGACTTGGGAGGGCCCTACAGGCCTATTCAATGTAGGGGAATAGTTACAGCCTTCATTCCCCTGTGTCCTGCCACGACTCCATCGGAACGCTCAACTCTTAAACTTGTGTTTACCCCAGAATATCGCTTCAGGGGCTCTCATGACATACTGAATAGGGGGAATATCTTAAGACTCTTTAATGCCACCCCGGATCGTAACTACATTGGTTCCAAGGACATATCGTTCATTGAATTCTTGGACTCTAGGGGGCCCTATCCAACGGACACCACCTTGGTTTAGTTAATTTCTACCACAATAGCTTAGTCTGTTCTCTCTAAGAGAGATTTATTTTTCTCGTGGGACATCACAATAACTCCCTATAAGGAGTCTGGTTATCCTGTGTTACTATCAGAATCCCAATGTTCAACGGCTCCCATAGTACTGAAGCCCTTTTCAATCTTGAAAAGTGCCCTAGGTGGCACCTCTACTTTTGATGGCACTTCTCGTACCGGCTCTGGTTTCCAGGGGTCCTCTAATTGGAATTGGCTGCCATCTACCCTTTTTGCATGAACGTCCATGTTGACCCCCATGGGTGGGTGGTTCTGTTCAAACACTTGGATATCTGTCCGTATGTTCATGGAACATCAATGGGGTTGCGCATAAGTTAGCCTCAGCTGACCTTTTAACATTTTTGAATAGTTAAGATATAATCACCCTCCAGGAAACCTGGGCTGAGCACAGCTGTCCGTTGCCTGGGTATTTAGAAATATGGAAATCTGCCAATAGAACGAGCCAGAATGGCCGTGCCAAGGGAGGATTGGCCATCTATCTAACTGTTAAATTAAATGGGAGTATAATGCCACTGGTTTGGGATGATAACTGGATCCAGGGGATTGTTGTAAGGAACGGGACTGCACAGCAGACCCTCATAGTAATTAATGTTTACATTGTTCCCGGAACCAAGGAAAAAAGGGGCAGGCTGCCTCGACTGATGCAGATTGTGGGCAACTTAGTTGGGGAATACCCATGTGCTAATTATCTTATAACTGGTGATTTTAATACGAACTTGTTTCAGGATACAGTGGAGGCTCTTGAGGGTCCTGATTGTGGTAACCGGCAGTTAATTCTCGAACAATTAAGGCCCCAGGGTTGTCTGCATTACCCGTTGGGAGAGTACTTAGTAATGCACCTTAACAGCATGGGCTTTAAAGTCTTGAATGGCCATTTACGTGACGCGGCCCTTCCCCCGTTGGACAAGATCAGAGAGTCGATCCTGCTCCTATTTAGACGATACCATTTGCAGTATTGAATTGTTTCCTCTCATTGAAAGGTTTCTGATTTCTTCCCGGAGTGAGAGCAATCATTGTCCACAAATTGTTTCTATCAAATCTAGATTTCCTGTACATGATGTCACGCGAGCTGTGGGTGGTGGTGTTTGTTTCGAGTCACTAAAGCACATAAAATGGAATACTTCTGTTGGCGGCATAGTATTGACTGAATGTATAAATTTTTTTGACTCTGAGGGATCGGGCTCTGTGACCCCAATTAAGTTATGGGTTAAATTTTCTTGCCTTTTATGGTAAAAGTTCCACCAATCTGCACGTAATTGCGCTCCATCTCGGTCCATTGTCATCTCTAGGGAAACCAGGAATCTAAAGAAAGCGCGTAATAGGCTAGCAAGGCAATTAGAAAAAGACCCGATTCTGAGTGTTTATTCATTGAATACAAACAACTGAGGAAAGATTATAGGAAGGCTGTTTATGATGACTACCAGACCTATCTTAGTCAGTTTTTGGCTAAACGTTTAAGCGCAAGCAAAGAGCTAACTTCCATGAAATTGTGGCCCCTTATCAACAATTTAAATAGCAACCAAAGGGGCACTGGTGTTGTCGATATTTCAGAAGGAGCTTGGATGTCCTACTTGACTACCCACTTTTCTGCCAGCGAGCAGAATGGGAAGCTGCTGGATGAGGGGACCCATAGATCGAATGTTGCTTTGTTTAATGTGTGTCCCTTGTTGAGTCTTTAATTTCCTCGCAGGGAATGAGGAAGTTCTTTCAATTACGTCTCCCCCATATCATCTGGAGGGCTAAGCAATTTGGAGCCCCAGTCTCAACGGCCTTCAACAGGCACTATTTAAACGGGATCCTCTTTTTTAGGCTAACCTTTTTGCACATTTGTTCGAGCACTGCCTCTTTATTTCAACAATACCCGAGTCCTGGCGTGGTGCCATCCTTTATCCTCTACATAAAAGTGGTTCAGGGTCAGACCCCACCAATTTTAGGATGACAGCCCTGCTGGACAATGAGGCAAAGTTCTATGCTAGTCTTTTGAAGCAAGATCTCCGTGCTTAGGCTGAATTGAAGGCTTTAATTCCGATTGTCCAAACAGTGGTTTTCTGCTGGCTCAGGCACTTCAACTAATTTATTAGCACTTTCTATTCTGATTGACAGGGTGACTGTGTCAGGTCTGATGCTGAATTGTTGTTTTGTGGATTTTAAGGCGGCATTTGATCGGATCCCCCAGAGTGCCCTGTGGGCCAAACTACAAAACTGGGGCATCCCTCCAGTACTCCTGGGTGCTATCATAGAACTCCATACAAACACCTGGGTCCGTATTAAGCTTGGTGATGGGTGCTCTGTAAGGAAATGCCTCCTTGTCATGGTTACCCCCTGACATTTTGCCTTTGCTGATGCTAAGTTTTGATTTGAAAGTGTGCTGAGGCCTGCTAACCAGGCCCCAGCACCAGTGTTCTTTCCCTAACCTGTACTTTTGTTTCCACAATTGGCACACCCTGGCATCCAGGTAAGTCGCTTATAACCGGTACCCCTGGTACCAAGGGCCCTGATGCCAGGGAAGATCTCTAAGGGCTGCAGCATATCTTATGCCACCCTGGGGACCCCTCACTCAGCACAGACACACTGCTTGCCAGCTTGTGTGTGCTAGTGGGGATAAAAAGACTAAGTCGACATGGCACTCCCCTCAGGGTGCCATGCCAACCTCACACTGCGTATGCAGTATAGATAAGTCACCCCTCTAGCAGGCCTTAAAGCCCTAAGGCAGGGTGCACTATACCATAGGTGAGGGCATAAGTGCATGAGCAGTATGCCCCTACAGTGTCTAAGCAAAACCTTAGACATTGTAAGTGCAGGGTAGCCATAAGAGTATATGGTCTGGGAGTCTGTCATGCACGAACTCCACAACACCATAATGGCTACACTGAAAACTGTGAAGTTTGGTATCAAACTTCCCAGCACAATAAATGCACACTGATGCCAGTGTACATTTTATTGTAACATACACCCCAGAGGGCACCTTAGAGGTGCCCCCTGAAACCTTAACCGACTATCCGTGTAGGCTGACTAGTTCTAGCAGCCTGTCACACACCAGGCATGTTGCTGGCCACATGTGGAGAGTGCCTTTGTCACTCTGTGGCTAGTAACAAAGCCTGTACTGGGTGGAGGTGCTTCACACCTCCCCTTGCAGGAACTGTAACACCTGGCGGTGAGCCTCAAAGGCTCACCCCCTTTGTTACAGCACCACAGGGCACTCCAGCTAGTGGAGTTGCCCGCCCCTTTCGGCCACGGCCCCACTTTTGGCGGCAAGGCCGGAGGAAATAATGAGAAAAACAAGGGGGAGTCACTGGCCAGTCAGGACAGCCCCTAAGGTGTCCTGAGCTGAGGTGACTGACTTTTAGCAATCCTCCATCTTGCAGATGGAGGATTCCCCCAATAGGATTAGGGATGTGCACAAAGAGGGTGTACCCACCCTCAGGGCTAGTAGCCATTGGCTACTAACCCCCCAGACCTAAACACACCCTTAAATGTAGTATTTAAGGGCTCCCCAGAACCTAGGAACTCAGATTCCTGCAACCTAAGAAGAAGAGGACTGCTAAGCTGAAAAACCCTGCAGAGAAGACGGAGACACCAACTGCTTTGGCCCCAGCTCCACCGGCCTGTCTCCCCACTTCTAAAGACACTGCTCCAGTGACGCTTTCCACAGGGACCTCAGAGGATTGCCCTGCATCTAGAAGGACCAAGATCTCCCGAGGACAGCGGCTCTGTTCACCAAAGACTGCAACTTTGAAACAAAGAAGCAACTTTGAAACAACTCGTGTTTCCCGCCGGAAGCGTGAGACTTGGCACTCTGCACCCGACGCCCCCGGCTCGACTTGTGGAGAACAGTCACTTCAGGGAGGACTCCCCGGCGACTGCGAGACCGTGAGTAGCCAGAGTTGCCCCCCCCGAACCCCCACAGCGACGCCTGCAGAGGGAATCCAGAGGCTCCCCCGTGACTGCAACTGCCTTCTTCTAAGATCCGACGCCTGGTAAAGACTCTGCACCCGCAGCCCCCAGGACCTAAAGGATCCGAACTCCAGTGCAGGAGTGACCCCCAGGAGGCCCTCTCCCTTGCCCAGGTGGTGGCTACCCCGAGGAGCCCCCCCCCCCCCTTGCCTGCCTGCATCGCTGAAGAGACCCCTTGGTCTCCCATTGATTTCAATTACAAACCCGACGCGTGGTTGCACACTGCACCCGGCCGCCCCCGTGCTGCTGAGGGTGTACTTTCTGTGTGGACCTGTGTCCCCCCCGGTGCCCTACAAAACCCCCCTGGTCTGCCCTCCGAAGACGCTGGTACTTACCTGCTGGCAGACTGGAACCGGGGCACCCCCTTCTCCATTGAAGCCTATGCGTTTTGGGCACCACTTTGACCTCTGCACCTGACCGGCCCTGAGCTGCTGGTGTGGTAACTTTGGGGTTGCTCTGAACCCCCAACGATGGGCTACCTTGGACCCAAACTTGAACCCCATAGGTGGTTTACTTACCTGCAAAAACTAACAAACTCTTACTCCCACTAGGAACTGTGAAAATTGCACTGTCTAGTTTTAAAATAGCTCTATGTGATTTATGTGAAAACTGTATATGCTATTTTGCTAATTCAAAGTTCCTAAAGTACCTACCTGCAATACCTTTCATTTGAAGTATTACATGTAAATCTTGAACCTGTGGTTCTTAAAATAAACTAAGAAAATATATTTTTCTATTCAAAAAACTATTGGCCTGGAATTGTCTGAGTGTGTGTTCCTCATTTATTGCTTGTGTATGTACAACAAATGCTTAACACTACTCCTTTGATAAGCCTACTGCTCGACCACACTACCACAAAATAGAGCATTAGTATTATCTCTTTTTGCCACTATCTTACCTCTAAGGGGAACCCTTGGACTCTGTGCATACTATTCCTTACTTTGAAATAGTGCATACAGAGCCAACTTCCTACATGCTCCCTCTCTAGGAAAATTCCTACCACCTGTGGTGTGAAACAGGGTTGTGTACTTGCTCCCCTTCTTTTTAATCTGCTCATTGCAGACATGTCAACCTCTCTTGACTCTTAACTCTCATCCCCCAAGGTTGGTTGCTTTGGGCTTAGTCATCTGCTTTATGTCGATGATCTTGCACTATTTAGTTGCACTAAGATTGGCCTCCAACGGCCGCTTAACCAACTTGCATCTTGTACTTAAACGAATCAATTGGAAGTTAATTTGCTTAAAACAAAAGTGATCTCCTTTGTGAGGAAAAAACACTTGGGCTTTAGTTGGTATTATAAAAGCTGTAAACTTGTTTTTGACCAGTCTTATAAATATTTAAGGGTACATTTAGATTCCAGGGGCAGTTTTGTTAAACATAAGAAGGAAATTGAACTCAAAGCTGTGGCATTGCAGATGGCTTTCTCTAAATTATCTAAAGTTTTAAAGGGGCCGACCCTTCTTCTCCTGATGGAAGTTATGAGAGCAAAGATTATCCCGTTGCAGGCCTTTGGCCAAGAAATGTTGTTGGACAAAGGCTCTTGCGTGTTAAATAGGCTGGTCAATAAAATCTACAAGAGAGTCTTTCATGTCCTGCTCCTGGCTTCACCCGTGCAGGTACGGTTGGAATTTGGGCTTCCGGATTTGGTGGCAGTTGGTGCTGGTGCTTTTCTGAAGCTTTGTTATGAATTGTGTCAGGCCACGGACAGTCACCCGGAGTCAGTCTTGTGACAAGAAATAACTGAGTCGAAATCAAAGTGTACTTATTCTCCTTTCTTGGTTGAATTTAAACGGCGACCAGATGCTGGTGATCTTTGGGCAAGTAATCCCCCTATTCTCTGTCTAAACTAGACTTTAAAAGGCTTACTCAACTGTATTCTTATCATTCAGACTGTTCCCTCCTCGTTCAACGGAAGCATGCCTGGGCAGTAATTGAATCCTTTAAGCCAGGTACGTCTTCTAGTTTTTTCTCTTGCCCTTATGGGTTTTGGTTGAAAAATGCCTTCATGGTCTTAAGGATGGGCAATAGTTTTTAAAAAAAAACATCTGCCCCAATGGCAGCTATCCCCCGGGGACAGAGGGACATGTAGAGGCTGTAGTAACGCGGACAAAACCATTTATCATGTGGTTTGACTGTGCCCAGCTTTACTAAAGGAGCGTAGATTTTTGCTTCGGAGCAAATGAATGAACTGGGAATCCGCTCCTGTCGACAGGCTATCATCCAGTCTTTGGACCCAGGCAACCAAACGCTAAATGACTAAATTTATTTAAATTGCACAATCTAAATTTAATGGCACTGCGAGCAATGAACAGGTATAATCAGAATCTCTTCCACGCTCTTGCCACATTGCCCGTTATTGGTTAGGTCGAGGATTTCTAACTGCATATGGTGATGTTTAGTGCAATTTCTATTTAATGCACCATGCACTTTAGGGCTGTGCCAATGTATTTTGTCTTTATGTATTATGTGGGGTTCCGGGTTGGGTGGTTTGTTTTATTTTTATAGGTCAGGATTGTCTTACACTTTTAGTCAGGAATGTGTTCTTTTAATATGTCATGTGTGTTTAATTTATGGTGTGTTTTTAGCATGAATTTAGTCTCTGAGGGTATTTATTCTCGATTGGCTTATTGCTTTTTTTAGTTTTGGAATTTATTATCTGTACAATAAATTATTATTCATTATTGTTTTAGAAATCCCACTCTTAAAAAGTAGGCATTTCTCTGGACTTACTGCTCTCTGTGCCTTACAGCCTTTCTCCAATCCATGTCTGGGCTGTGCTGGTTGACAGCTCCCCTTGTGAATTCCTCTCAGACAGCCATAAACGCAGGACACTCTCCTGCATCTGCATTCTTCTGCATACTGATGGGTCTTCCTGTTCAGGGTGGATGGGGCTCTCACTTACTCCTCAAAGGCTAGTGGCCTGACCTCAGACAAAGGACTGACAACCCCCCAGATCTCCTGGCAGACTGGACACGGTTGAAAGGGGAACTGGTGCACTTCAAAACCACTCTTTGAAGTTTCCCCCACTTCAAAGGCACACTAGGGTGTGTGTGTATGTATATATGTATGTATGTATATATATGTTCGATGGCATGTGTAGCTGCAGATTCACATGCTGTGCACATCCCGCCATCTGGTGTTGGGCTCGGAGTGTTACAAGTTGTTTTTCTTCGAAGAAGTCTTTTCGAGTCACGAGATCGAGGGACTCCTCCCATTTCGGCTCCATTGCGCATGGGCGTCGACTCCATCTGAGATTGTTTTTTTTCCACCATCGGGTTCGGACGTGTTCCTTTTCGCTCCGTGTTTCGGGTCGGAATGTTAGTTAGAATCTCGGAAAATTCGTCGGTATTGTTTGCGTTCGGTATCGGGTTAGTTACAACAGATCGACACCGACTTTTGAAGAGCTCCGGTGGCCCTTTGGGGTTTTTTCGATCCCCCATCGGGGCCTAGTCGGCCCAGCCACGTGTCTCTTCAAGGCATATTGAACGGACCCCATTCCGCTTCTGCCCAAAGTGTCATAACAAGTATCCATATACAGATCAGCATCTGGTCTGTAACTTGTGTCTGTCTCCAGAGCACAAGGAGGATACCTGTGAAGCCTGTTGAGCGTTTCGGTCGATGAAGACATTAAGAGACCGAAGAGCGAGAAGACTGCAGATGGGTCGGCGCCAACAGAACAAGGGCGTTTCGAGGAGGAAGAAGAAACCTTCTCCGTCCAGGAATCGGACTCGGACGAGCTCGATCCCGAAGAAACGCCGAAAACCGTGAGTAAGACGTCGAAACATAAAACTCACGAGAAAACAACAAAAGCCCAGGGGACGCCACCACCAACAGGCCATGGCTTAACCCGAAAAATAGGTGACCGATCACCGGCACCGAAAAAGGGCATGCATGTGGCGAAGTCATCCGACTCCGGTCGAGATACCGCCACACAGCAATCTCTGGCCCGAGACAGCGGCTCCGAGCAGATTCGGCACCGAGACAGTGGCACCGAAATGGTTCGGCACAGAGACACCACGACTCCGAAAATAAAGAAGGTTTCCTCGGAGCCCAAAAAGGCGACCAAAAAGATTTTTATTCCGAAACATCTAGCCTCGGAACCGAAAACAGGGTCCTACACAGAGAAACAGGGATTGTCCTCCCAGATGCAAGGACATAAGTTCGGAGAGGAACTTGAATCAGTTGAGCCAGACTACACTCAAAGAAGGCTCCACATTCAAAAAGACACAGGGAAGATAAGCACTCTTCCCCCAATTAGGATGAAAAGAAGACTTGCCTTTCAAGAAAAGGACAAGCAGCCACAGGCAAAGGTGGCAAGACAAACAACTCCACCACCATCTCCACCACCATCAATGCACACATCACCGGTAGCCACTCCACCACTGATGCAATCCCCGACTCATACTGCAATGAGTCAAGATGATCCCGACGCATGGGACCTTTATGATGCTCCTGTATCAGATAACAGCCCAGACTGTTACCCTGCGAGGCCGTCGCCACCTGAAGACAGTACGTCCTACACGCAGGTGGTCTCAAGGGCAGCTGCTTTTCATAAAGTCACCTTGCATTCAGAACCAATTGAGGATTACTTTTTGTTTAATACACTATCCTCCTCTCATAGCCAATACCAAAGCTTACCTATGCTCCCAGGAATGCTAAAACATTCCAAACAAATATTTCAGGATCCTGTAAAAGGCAGAGCCATAACTCCAAGGGTGGAGAAGAAGTACAAGCCACCGCCAACAGACCCTGTTTATATTACGCAGCAATTAACACCAGACTCTGTGGTTGTCGGGGCAGCTCGCAAGAGAGCAAACTCTCATAGCTCGGGAGACGCACCACCTCCAGACAAGGAGAGTCGCAAATTCGATGCTGCGGGTAAAAGGGTTGCAGCACAAGCAGCAAACCAATGGCGTATTGCCAACTCACAAGCACTTTTGGCAAGATACGATAGAGCTTATTGGGACGAAATGCATCATTTTATAGAACACTTACCCAAAGAGTTCCAGAAAAGGGCACAACAAGTGGTAGAAGAAGGACAAAGTATCTCCAATAATCAGATGCGGTCAGCAATGGATGCAGCAGATACGGCTGTAAGGACAGTAAATACTGCAATAATGATAAGGAGACACGCATGGTTGCGTACGTCAGGATTCAAGCCGGAAATACAACAAGCCATGCAGAATATGCCCTTTAATGAACAGCAGTTGTTTGGGCCGGAAGTCGACACTGCTATTGAGAAAGGCAAAAAAGATACTGATAAGGCAAAAGCCATGGGCGCACTCTACTCCCCACAGAGCAGAGGCACATTTCACAAAACACAATTTAGGGGAGGGTTTCGAGATCAACCTACAAAGGCCACAACTTCACAAGCAAGGCCCACTTATCAAAGCCAATATCAGCGGGGAAGTTTTTGGGGGCAATATAGAGGGGGACAATTCCAAAAGAATAGAGGGAAGTTCCAAAGCCCCAAAACTCCTCAAAACAAGCACTGACTTCCAAGTCACACATCCCCAACACATAACACCTGTGGGGGGGAGACTAAGCCAATTTTACAAACATTGGGAGGAGATAACAACAGACACTTGGGTACTGGCAATTATCCAGCATGGTTATTGCATAGAATTTCTCAAATTCTCTCCAAACGTCCCACCGAAAAACACACAATATGTCAAAACAACATATAGATCTTCTAGGACTAGAAGTTCAGGCATTGCTACTGAAAGAAGCAATAGAATTAGTATCAAAACAACAGAAAGGAACAGGAGTTTACTCTCTGTACTTTCTCATACCCAAAAAAGACAAGAGTCTGAGACCTATTATTAGATCTCAGAACATTAAATACCTACATCAAATCAGATCACTTTTACATGGTGACATTACAAGACGTAATCCCACTGCTCAAACGACAAGACTACATGACAAAACTAGACCTAAAGGATGCATATTTCCATATACCGATACATCCTTCACACAGAAAGTACTTAAGGTTTGTATTCCAAGGGATACATTACCAATTCAAGGTGTTGCCATTCGGAATACCAACTGCGCCAAGAGTTTTTACAAAGTGCCTGGCAGTCGTAGCTGCACATATCAGAAGGCAGCAAATACATGTGTTCCCGTACCTAGACGATTGGTTAATCAAAACCAACACGCTAGAAAGGTGTTCACAACACACAAAGTATATCATAGAAACCCTACACAAACTAGGTTTCTCAATCAACTACACAAAGTCACACCTTCTGCCGTGTCAAACACAGCAGTACTTGGGGGAGACAATCAACACAGCAAAAGGGATTGCCACTCCGAGTCCACAAAGGGTTCAGGCATTTCACAATGTAATACAGGCCATGTATCCAAAACAAAAAATACAAGTCAAAATGGTGATGAAACTCCTAGGCATGATGTTCTCATGCATAGCCATTGTCCCAAACGCAAGGTTGCACATGCAGCCCTTACAACAGTGCCTAGCATCACAGTGGTCACAGGCACAGGGTCAACTTCTAGATCTGGTGTTGGTAGACCGCCAAACATACACCTCGCTTCTATGGTGGAACAGTATAAATTTAAACGAAGGGCGGCCTTTCCAAGACCCAGTGCCACAATATGTAATAACGACAGATGCCTCCATGATAGGGTGGGGAGCACACCTCAATCAACACAGCATCCAAAGACAATGGGACACTCACCAAAAACAGTTTCACATAAATCACTTAGAACTATTGGCAGTATTTCTAGCGCTGAAAGCATTTCAACCCATAATAAGCCACAAACACATTCTTGTCAAAACAGACACATGACAACGATGTATTACCTAAAGAAACAGGGAGGGACACACTCAACACAGTTGTGTCTCCTGGCACAGAGAATATGGCATGGGGGGTGCACAACGACATTCGCCTAATAGCACAATTTATTCCAGGAATTCAGAATCAGTTAGCAGACAATCTCTCTCGGGATCACCAACAGATCCACGAATGGGAGATTCACCCCCAAATACTGAATACTTATTTCCAGAGTTGGGGAACACCACAAATAGATCTATTTGCAACAAAGGAAAACGCAAAATGCCGAAACTTCGCATCCAGGTACCCACAAGATCAGTCTCAGGGCAATGCGTTATGGATGAGTTGGTCAGGGATATTTGCTTACGCTTTTCCCCCTCTCCCACTCCTTCCATATCTGGTAAACAAGTTGATTCAAAACAAACTCAGACTCATACTAATAGCGCCAACATGGGCAAGACAACCTTGGTACACAACACTACTAGACCTCTCAGTAGTGCCTCATGTCAAACTACCAAACAGACCAGATCTGTTAACGCAACACAAACAGATCAGACACCCAAATCCAGCATTGCTGAATCTAGCAATTTGGCTCCTGAAGTCCTAGAGTTCGGACACTTAGACCTTACACAGGAATGTATGGAGGTCATAAAACAAGCTAGGAAACCTACCACTAGACATTGCTATGCAAATAAGTGGAAAAGATTTGTTTATTACTGCCATAATAATCAAATTCAACCCTTACACGCATCTGCCAAAGACATTGTAAGATACTTACTACATTAGCAGAGGTCAAATCGAGCTTTTTCTTCCATTAAGATACATCTTACCGCAATTTCAGCTTACCTGAAAATTACGCACTCAACTTATCTATTTAGGATACCAGTCATAAAAGCGTTTATGGAAGGCCTAAAGAGAATTATACCACCAAGAACACCACCAGTTCCTTCATGGAACCTCAACATTGTCTTAACACGACTCATGGGTCCACCTTTTGAGCCCATGCACTCTTGTGAAATGCAATACTTAACATGGAAAGTTTCATTTTTAATTGCCATCACATCTTTAAGAAGAGTAAGTGAGATTCAAGCATTTACCATACAAGAACCATTTATTCAAATACACAAGCATAAAGTAGTTCTACGGACAAATCCTAAATTTTTACCAAAAGTCATATCATCGTTCCACTTGAATCAAACAGTAGAATTACCAGTGTTCTTCCCACAGCCAGATTCTGTAGCTGAAAGAGCACTACATACATTAGACATCAAAAGAGCGTTAATGTACTACATTGACAGAACAAAACTAATTCGAAAAACAAAACAATTATTTATTGCTTTCCAAAAACCTCATACAGGAAATCCAATTTCTAAACAAGGCATTGCTAGATGGATAGTTAAGTGCATTCAAACCTGTTATCTTAAAGCAAAAAGAGAACTGCCTATTAACCAAAGGCACACTCAACTAGAAAGAAAGGTGCTACCATGGCCTTTCTAGGAAATATTCCAATGACCGAAATATGTAAGGCAGCTACATGGTCTACGCCTCATACATTTACCAAACACTACTGTGTAGATGTGCTAACGGCACAACAAGCCACAGTAGGTCAAGCAGTACTAGGAACATTGTTTCAAACAACTTCAACTCCTACAGGCTGAACCACTGCTTTTGGGAAGATAACTGCTTACTAGTCTATGCACAGCATGTGTATCTGCAGCTACACATGCCATCGAACGGAAAATGTCACTTACCCAGTGTACATCTGTTCGTGGCATTAGTCGCTGCAGATTCACATGCGCCCACCCGCCTCCCCGGGAGCCTGTAGCCGTTTAGAAGTTGATCTTAAACATTTGTAAATTTGTAAATATATTACTTTAAACTACATTATGTACATACATATTCACTCCATTGCATGGGCACTATTACACACAACTCCTACCTCACCCTCTGCGGGGAAAACAATCTAAGATGGAGTCGACGCCCATGCGCAATGGAGCCGAAATGGGAGGAGTCCCTCGATCTTGTGACTCGAAAAGACTTCTTCGAAGAAAAACAACTTGTAACACTCCGAGCCCAACACCAGATGGCGGGATGTGCACAGCATGTGAATCTGCAGCGACTAATGCCACGAACAGATGTACACTGGGTAAGTGACATTTTCCATATATATATATATATATATATATATATATATATATATATATATATATATATACACACTATGTCTTTGACCCCCCACCCCTAAAATTGGACACTTCTGGACCCATGTATTCTGTCAGAAGGACTGCCCTGCTTCCAACTGCTCCCTGACCCTGCTGGGAGGACTTTGCCTCCCCCTCCCTTCCCTCCCCCACCCCCCCCCCCAAAGTGATCTCCAAGGGGTTGTCAGCTTGCCTCCTGTTAAGAAGTCTTAGGGCCAACAAAGACTTCACCTTGGAGAGATAATCCACCTTGTCGGAACAATTGATGCAATGGCTGCAGAATCAACACATTGCCTGTATCGCAGCTGAAAAACCGACAGTGTCTGCAGAATCGACTCAGCGACTGTTTCATCATTACAGCGCATTTGGATTTTCCACACATCGTCCCTGGGTGTCAATTTTTCATCAAACCCCGCACCGCAGTAAGGAACAAAAGCTGCGTGCCGGCAAATCGACGCGTTGCCTTGCCTGCGAAGAAAGAATCAAAGCATTCCCTCTGCTGTGCCTTAAAAATCAGCACATCACTTATTTTCCCATACCTCATCTCCTCTACGGCCTACAGAGTCTCTATTTTTGACGCAACCCAGGTACTTTGTGCTATAGATGTACATCCATTGATTCCTATGAATTAGGACTCACTTAAAAACTCTACAAAGTGGTATGACTTCTGTATATTGAAATTTGGTCGTTTTGGTCTTGTCGTATTTAGATAAATATCTATTTTTCTAAACTGGTTTGGAGTACTTTTTGTGGTGTTTTTTCATTGTGTTACTGTATGAGTTATTGCACAGATACTTTACTCATTGCCTTCTAAATTAAGCGTGCTTCCTGTGTGCCAAGCTACTGGAGGGTGAGCACAGGATAATTTAGGTTGTGTATTGATTTACCCTGACTAGGATTGTGGTCCCTACTTGGACAGGCTGCATACCTTTGCCAACTAGAGACCTAATTTCTAATACTGCCCTCCAGAGTTTACCCATGAATGGACCATACCGGAAAACAGCAGTTGGTGAGGACATTTTATCATGATATTGCCAGTCTATGGTGGAAGTAAATCTGATTCAGCACCACAGAGCCTCCGACGTCTGTGCTGAAAATATAGCGAAAAGGATGAATTCAGGTTGACTGTATCATTTAAGAGGAAACATAAATCATAACATAATGTTTCATGTTTGCAGTCCAATATTTAGTAAAATCCATAGTTTGCTCCCTTTATTTACATGTCTAACTTTTTATATTGCAGATGTATATAGCACTAATCTCCTTACATGCCCTAGTTATGGTGGGCTTCCACTTCTTGTATTGCTTTGAGGAAGACTGGACAAGTGAGTACAAAGTACATTTGTGTTCCTATTGCACTTTTACCATAGAACAGATTGAAATACTTTGTATGGTTAGTATATATTTCTTTCAGATTGTCGCCTTATTTTCACTGATACAGCTTTGCACATTGTAGAGAAGAGAATTATCAAACTGGTTTCCTTGCAACATGTCTAAAGGCAGCCATGACTCGATATCTCATGGCTTTCCTCATGACCATGATTTGCAGAAGTATAGTTATTGTCAGTGCTTCATTATTATTACTTAAAAAGAGATGACAACTTGATAATGATTCCAAGATGGCTGAATATAAAGCATTTGCTGGTTGAAGTAAATTAGGTTATCATAACCTGTGGTAAGATCCACAGTCCCCAAACAGCAATCTCCCTTTGTAATACCAATACCAAAACAGAAATACCTATTTGGCGCTATTATTTGATATTTGCAGCTTTAGACTTGGCTTCAAATGCTATGTTTGCAGGCCACATTTGCCCCTACATTTATCATTCCACTTCTTCACAGATATGTGGTAAACTGAAAAAACAGAAAATATTAATTTCCCAATTTTGCTTAACTACCATCTTCTCTTTAGTCTTTTCCATCTATCTGTTTCAATGTACAGACATTTTATCTGTAGTGGTCCATATCCTTTATTTCCTTCATTACAGAAAGGAAGAAAGACCCACTACTTGAAAAACACATCTAATCTGAAAATAATAACTAGTTTATTTCCAGTGCCAATATTGTGTGAAGATGTACTCCTCCATTTGTATCTCTTTTAAGCATGTACCCCAACACCCACCCTTTACAGTCCAGTGCTTCATAGCTAGGTTTACACTTTACAGATATGTATCACATGTCCAAACTCATCCATAGGTCTTGTGTTCTCATTGAATTAATTAAAGCAGTTTGGTGTAAGAATTTAAAAATAAACACTAGTATAAGATATCATGTTATTCCCCTAATTGTGAAAAGTGACTCCTCAAAACTTTATTATGCACTCTTCTCTAAAAACAGTGTCCAAATGTATTAAAATGATGTATCATACAGGCAATTTTGGCTGGACTCTTCAGACAGTAGATTATATGTCTCCAAGTAATTACCTGTGGTTGAGAATATATCGGGCATTCCACACATCACATTTTTTTGTTTCTTTGTAAATAACTAGAATGCACGGGTAAACTTCCACTGTCGTTGTACCAACATCTGAGGCACATTTCATAAAATTTGTAGGTGCATAGTTGCAAACGACCACCTATTGTAAAGCCTTTTTGGGTGATTTGTCTCTGGCACTGGGTAACTATGGCTAAATTGTTTCCAAATCCCTGCTGAGGTATAAGACACTCTGGGGTGATCAGTGAACATGCACCATGTGATGTTTTGGTTGCATACTGCTGTTAGGGGTTAATGCCAGTGCCTACTTGGTTGTGGTTATTACGAAAGACTTGTATCTCTTAAACAATGGTTGGAAACTTAGACACTGTCTTATGACACTTGAAAAACCTCTAGCAAAATGTAATCAGTATACTGATCACTTGATGATGCACTGTTGATACAACTGTATGAATTACAGAACGGTGAACAGCAGATAATTGTTTTAATTTTGTCATGAAGGTCCAATCACACTACATTAAAACCACACAATGATTGTTGAAGAACCTGTTCTCATACTATTAGAAATTGGGTCTCTAGTTGGCAAAGGTATGCACCCTGTTCACGTAGGGACCACAATCTAGTCAGGGTAAGCCACAACACAACCTTAATTATCCTATGCTCACCCTCCGGTAGCTTGGCACAGAGCAGGCAGGCTTAACTCAAAAGACAGTGAAAGGTGTCTCTGGGGGCAGGTGCGGCGTCAGTTCCTGGCTGTGGCCAGAGAGGTGAGGTGTTGGTTTCTTACTGCTACGCAAGTCTCTGTCCAGTTCACCAACCTGGGCTACTTCTTAGAAGTCAGCTCAGATAAGAGGGCAACAATGGTACCATATCCCTTAACAAATCCTCTATAATAGCCAGTGAGGCCTAGGAAGGCTCTCACTTATTGTTGGGTTTTGTGTAGTTGCCATGTCATGACGGTTTAAATTTTGTCCTGGAGGGGTTGCACCTTGCCACCACCTAATAGGTGTCCCAAATACACCTCAGAACCGTACCCAGTCTGGCACTTGCTGGCCTTGATTGTCAGGCCTTCCTATTGCTGGGCCTGAAGCACCTCTTGGAGGTGATGCCAGTGTTCATCCCAGCTGGCTCTCACCCTCTCTGACAACCTGTAAATACTGGTCTTTACAGGGGGACTGTCCCTGTGTCAATATCATGGATGCACAGATTTGTGAGTCCATGGGTGAGGGAGAACAGGGAGGCAAACTGCCCCTATGTAAGCATTTTGCAACATTAAATCCTATTATAGAGCTTAGAGACACAATAGCTTCAAATGGGGCTAGTTTGATGTTGTGACAAAGTCCTTCCTAACAGTTTGACACAACTCGCAGGAGCGTGGTATTGGGGTGGGCAGTCACGGAGTGGAACGGACTCCAGACACGTACCTTTGGAAAACAAAGAAACAACAACGTAGCATTGAGGGGTCACTGGAGCCGCTGCGGCCATAGAGGTGAGGCATCGGTTCACTACGCAGGGGAGGCATTGGTATGGTCTGGTTGCATGGGAGGTGATGCGGCGTCGGTGGTGGGGAGTGTGTTCCTTGTGACCCAGTGGGGTCCCTCAGTCCAGCAAGTCAAGAAGCTATGTGTCGAATTTGCAGTGTCACAATCACTCCGTGAATGTCGCTTTGCAGCAATGTCTGGCTTACGTTGCAGGCCATAGTTGTTGCATTCAGCGAGGACTAAAGAGCAGGCAGCGGTGCAGGTTCTGGAGTTGCTGAAGTCAGTGTACTAGCTAGGAGCTCATAGTCGAAGTCTTTGTTGGCCCAGAGACTTCAGAACCGGAGGCAAGCTCAATACAAACCCTCAGAGAGCCCTTGTGTTGGAAGGCAGAGACCTTCCAGCAGAGTCAGAGAGCAGCAGACAGCAGGGCAACAAGCGGGATAGCAACCCTTCTAGAATAGCAGTCCAGATGAGTCCTTTGAGCAGCACAGCAGTCATTCTGACAGTCCAGTTGTAGATCCAGAAGTGTCTGAGTTTGTTAAGTCCCAGACCCCCACTATATATACCCACAAATGACTTTGAAGTGGTGGAAACTTCAGAGCGAGATTTTGAAGTGCACAAGTTCTCCTTTCAACCCAGCCTTGTCTGCCAGGGGCCCTGTGGGGGTTATCAGTCATTTGAGTGAGGGCAGGCCACCGGCCTTTGAAGTGTAAGAGAGACCCCTCCACCTAGAGAAACCCATCTAGATGCAGATGCAGCTGAGTGTCCTGTGTTTATGGATATCTGGGTGGAATGCATGTGGGGAGCTGTCAACTACCACAGGCCAGATGAGGATTGGATAAACTTTGTAACATTCTATAATGTCATTAAGTTTGAGAATACTGCACAACAATCTGTTGTCTCCTTTCAACAAATGAACTGGTGCATGTGGTTGATGTTCAGCATTTAGTAAAAGGGAGACCTGTAGTGTACCTTAATGTTACAGTTGCTGTCCCCATGTGTTTTCACCGTTTTTCTGACCAGTACTTTCTTGCGAGTTTGATTTGCAGCTCTGCTTTACTACCTCTTGGATGAAAGATACTAAGACATGATGTGACTGTGGTGGAGTAATGTATATTTGGAAATGGAGGGAAAACCCTTTGAATTAGTGCTGAACCTTCGGAATTCAGCCTCTCTTTTCTTTTGTTTATTTGATGGTGCCGTACTACATATGGTACAGGAGTGGAAGGACAACTGCATGCCCTTTGACTTTATGTACTTTTCCACAGATGAGCGTTCTCTTTGTTAGCCAGTTGCATTCACAGTTGTTTTTATGTGCTTGCATGCTGACAGCTCCATACACTCAACTGAAGATGCCTTTGTCTTTCAGTGACAGCTGTTAAATCAGTGTTCTCTAGACTTTTTATGGTGACAAGTGCCTTTGCTAGAAATGTGTGCCTGCAGACCAAGCCGTTTTATATGTGGGCATGCATTGATGTAGAGCTGTCAATTCCAGTGATGGCCTTGCGGTCTAAATTGGTTTCAGTTTAATCATGTCTTCGTTTAGAGGAAAATAACTTTACTAGGACAGGGGGGTGACAGGAAGAGAGTTGAACGTCTTCCTGTGTGCTTACCCAAGTGACTCCAGTATTAAAAAAAAGTGATGGATGTAATGCTTGAATTAATCTCAGCCATAGTAATTACTCAGGCCGCATCAGAGTCAATCGTTATTTTGCACACCATGCCACCTCAGTTTGGACCCAATACAAATCAGGCTTGACCCTGCTCCAAAGGAAACAATCCAGCCTGACATGCCAGGTACTCCTTGAGCCAGAGTACAGACAACCCTGGAATGATAATCTTGATCTCTGGTGCTTGTTTTTCATCATGGGTTGCATGATTCTCCTGTGTATCTCAGAAAGTCTTGTTGATTCTGAAAAGGACACTGATCTGTGGGGCCAGTGCACATCTCGGGAAAGCAATGTGGCTCATAAGGGAATCATAAAGAGTAAACTTTTGTTAGGAATATATTAGTGAGGCTGACATTCAGTTATTATCCACAAGTCACTTCCATGCCCTGTGTTATGGGGCAACCTGGGCAGGTGTTGCTCCTGCTGTGACAGACTGCCTCCTGGGCAAAAGATAGGACGGAGAAGTGAGTACTTGAAAGGAGGTACCCCCTGCATCAAAAGCTTCAAAGCATGAGACACTAAATTACATCTCTGTCTGGAAATGGATTATAAAAAATTGAAGCTTGAAACTCGCAAGTAGTCAACCATCAAGCAGCCAACCTTGGCTCTACTTTGACATGAAGAAGCTCAGCAAGAGTTCTGCCTTGCGTGACAAGGACTGGGGATCAAGGTCTACCAGTCTTGCAGCTGGGTGAGGTAACATCACCTAGGGATATCAAGACCACATGTCCTTCAGTCTGGAGTACCAGTGCTTGCCTGCCTGCCTGTCTCCCGAAACCAGAGGGCCTTGGGAGGAGAAGAGGGACTGGAGGAAGGGAGGTTCAGTGGGAAATCATGGCAAGTGTATACCTGCAGCCAAGCGTGAGAAAGCAGCTGATGCACTAACTGGGATATTGCTCATGTGCAACCTAAAGACTGTGACCCCATATGCCAGTAGGGGGCACTGTGAAGGAAACTGCTGTGCAGTGAGCGGGCCATTACCTGTATGTAGACCAAATTAGACGATCCCATTTGCTAGATGGAGCGGCTGTGAATTGCAGGGGCAGTTGCCCCGTGCATTTTATGCCAGGAGGGTGGACCGTCGTCATGTACAATGTGTGACCACAAAGCACCAAAGGGCTCTGGCCCATGGACCCGGAGCCCTAACTGAGTGCCTGCCTGCGACCTATCGGGGGATCAGAAGAACTTAAAGCATCATCTAAAAGAGCACCCCAACAACCAGCTACCTAGCCTGCAGCAATGAGACTACTGCTCATCTCCACCATCCGCTCCAGTTCACTTTGTCACCAAACTGCTGTACGCCCCTGGTGTCTTCCATATTGTAACACCAGAGTGACTGGGTAAGGCTGATCACTGGGCTGGAGAGTCCTGGGTGAACTTGCTTTGCCTCACAGCGCTACAGCTCAGAAACAGTTTGACTTCTAATAAGTCATAGTTAGACTTCCAAGACTTCTAAGACTTGGACTCTTAGTGGGACCTACTCTGACAAGGCTGGAGTGACGACCTTTGAATCACTTTTTGTATTGCTTGTGCATGTTGTGTTTCACTTTCACTAAATGAATACAAATTTTTTCATACGCAAGTATCTGCCGGGTTATTATTTCTGTTGAGGTTGCTATATTTTGAGTCTTGAGCCTTGGACTGCTCGATCTTCTCTACTACTGAAATTAAGTGTTAAAGGGGGTCCTTGACCCAGTGGCTCAGGACTCATAGTAGGTCAGGCCCCAAAATATCAGTGATAAAAGGCCTCAACCGCCTCTTTTTGGCCCAGTAGCCCTTACTTGCCCTGTGTCCCACTGAAAGAGGTTATGAAATCTGTCAGCATCAGCTACAAACCTCCAAGATATTGTCTGCCTCTGTAGGCCTCATCATTGATTTATGGCTTGAACTATGTGGCACAGAGAGCATAGAAGTCACGTCTGGGCACACTGATCACATGTAGGGAGTCTACTGCAAGAAGAGCAGGTGAGGCCTATGTACTTTCAGACATGGCCTACGTAGGCTGAAACTGGACTGTGCTTGCTTGTGTTCCCTTCTTAATGGGACCTGAGGTGGCACTTAAGACTGGACTGTTCCTTTTTGACCATGATCAACGCTGCTTTGCATATGGCTGGTCTCTGTCTGGAGTGACATAGTGGGCAAAAAGTGATGTACTGAAATGCAACCTAAGCAGTCACCAGTGCACGAGATTCATTCAAGCAATCCTTCCATCACTGTGTTTCCATTAAAGAAAGATCCATTCCACACATGTTGATATGTGTACCATTTTTTTATTTAATGTGTAGGCTGATAAGGTAGTGCTGGTTAGTGTTTTTCCAATATTCCTAAAAAAATTGTTTTTTGCAGATTCAATTATGCAATTTCTTTTTTTTGGTGTGTTGCATTTTTTGAGGCTTTTTATCCATTAAACTGGTAAAGGACGAGTGAAGCTGTACATTTGTAACTCACTTTCTGCAGGGAGTGAGATTTACTATTTATGTACAATATGCCTTATGTAGGAAAGTACCCTCTTTATTGGCATGGTTACCCCCACTTTTTGCCTGCTGTCGGTGTGTTTTGACTGTGTTCACTTGGATCCTGCTAACCAAGACCCCAGTGACTGTGCTTTCTCCCTCTAAATTTGTTTGTTTTTGGACATCACACAACCCACATTTGGCATAGTGGTGCCCCCATATAAGTCCCCACTATATAGTACCTAGGGCACTGGGCATTCCCCATGGGCTGCAACATGTATTACGCCACCCATAAGAGCGCATGTAAAATGTGTCTGCAGGCCTGCCATTGCAGTCTGCATGACAATATGCATGCACCCTTTCACTTCAGGTCACTGCACTAGGTCACTATATGTCTCCCCTATGGTAGGCCTTCCTAGCTCAGAGGGCAGGGTGCAGGTACCTGTGTGTGAGGGCACCCCTGCATGAGCAGAGGTGCCCCTACAAATTCCAGCTCCATTTTCCTGGACTTCATAAGTGTGGGGAAGCCATTTTACCCATGTCCTGGACATAGGTCACTAACTGTGTCTAGCTACATAATGGTAACTCCAAACTTGGGCATGTTTGGTATCACACATGTCAGAATCATACCCCAGTACTGTTGCCAGTATTGGTTGTATGATTCCATGCACTCTGGGGGCTCTTTAGAGGACCCCTAGCTTTGCTCCTACCAGTTTGCAGGGTTTTCCAGAGCAGCCTGTGCTGCTGCCATCCTACAGACAGGTTTCTGCCCTCCTGCTTCACCTGGTCACCTCAGGCCCAGGAAGCAGAACAAAGGTTTTCCTTTGAGAGAGAGTGAACACCCTCTCCCTTTAGAAATAGGGGTTACATTGCTTGGTATGCTTTGAAGGGCACATTTGGTGCCCTCCTTGCATAAACCAGTTTGCACCAGCCCAGGGACCCCTTGTCCCTCCTTTAGTGGGAAACTGGACTTTGGAAAGGGGAGTAACCACTCCCCTGTCCATCACCACCCCATGGGGTGGTGCTCAGAGCTCCTCCAGGTGGCCACTTGATACTGCCATCTTGAATCCAAGATGGGCAGAGGCCTCTGGGAGCATCTGAGTGGCCAGGACAGGCAGGTAACATCACAGCCGCCTCCTGATGGGTGGTCATCCTGCTAGGTGACCAATCCCCCTTTCTGGGCTATTTAGGGTCTACCTCCAGGATGGGTCTTCAGATTCCACAGGCAAGATTCCAGCAGGACTCCTCTGCATCATTTACTTCTGGCCACTGTAACTGCAAATGGACCCTCCAGGAACCAACAGTCTGCATCCACTGCGACGACTCTGCTTGCAACATTTTCCACAGCTCCTTTCAGCAACTGTAACATTTCTCCGGCTGTGCATCCTCTCAGAGCGACAAGTCTTCAATCTGCACAAGAAGAAATCTCCCTTGGAGTGAAGGAGTCACTCCCCTGCATCTGCAGGCACCAACTGCAATGACTACCGCTGCGTGGATCTCCACTCCCCCAGAGCTGCGTGGATCCTGCATCACGGGTGGTGGTCTGGAGTGGTCCACTTCGTCCTCTCTACTAGCTGTCCAAGTTGGGAGACAGTAAGCCATTGCCTCTCCACACAGGACAGTACTCCCTTGCACCGCGTCTCTTGGAGCTACCAAGGCTTGTTGGCATCTCCTCCAAGGGATCTTCAGGCCCGGGAAGTCCCAGCACTCTTCCCTGCGAAGCACAGCCCTCTGCGTGCTGCTCCTGCGCGTGGACTCCTTCCAAGGTGTGCTGTGTGGGCCTCAGCGTGACTCCTGTGCTTGCTGCCTGTGGGGGCTGCCTCTTCTCCCTGTGGCTCTCCTCACTGCTGAGAGTCACCCAGGGGTTGGGTTGGGTGCTCTTGGACCTTGCTGGTCCCCTGCAGCTACGCATTTCTTCTTCCACAGCATTTGCCTTTGCCAAGGCTTCTTGGTGTTTTTTACACACCACTGACCGACTGCAGTCCTTCTTCTGGCATGGAACTTCGACTGCATCACTTCAGGGACTCTTCAGCTGCTCCAGTGCTGCACTGCTGATTGTCTTTGCCCATCATCGACCTGGTCCTCCATCCACAGACAGGTGGGTAGTGGCCCCTGCCATCTCCAGACACTCTAAAGTGAACTGGACATGGTGCCCTTCCTTTCTAGGTCTTCCTCTTCCAGGATCCACCTTTGGTTGCTTGCAGTCTTGTCTGAGTCTTGGCATTATCCTTTTCTGAAGTCCTTTTGGTGGGTTTGGGGAGAACCAGGTATTTACCTCTCTTCTCCTGGTCGCTGGGAGGCACTCTATTACTTACCTTTTGGGGTTTGTAGTTCCTCCAGCTCCCCTCTACCGATTCTACTTCCTTGGGCGAGGGCCTGACTTTTGCATTCCACTTTCTTAGTATATAGTTTGGTTTCCCCCTCCCCCCCCCCCCCCCCCCCCCCCAGGTCCTTTTTTTACTAACTATTTCTTTCACTGTTTTCTGTTGCATCTTATGCTAATTCCTGACTGCTAATGTACATGTAATGTGTTTAATTACCTCCAGTTGGGGTATTGCCTATATAGTCTTTTAGTATTTGTGTTACCATGATAAAGTACCTTTATTTTTGTAACACTGTGGTTCTTTCATGTGTGTAAGTGCTGTGTGTCTACAGTGGTATTGCATAAGCTTTGCATGTCTCCTAGATAAGCCTTGGCTGCTCATCCATAGCTACCTCTAGAGAGCCTGGCTTCCTAGACACTGACTACACCTCACTAATAGGGGATACCTGGACCTAGTATAAGGTGATAACACCATAGGTTCTCACCACACACAAGGCCAGCTTCCTACACCTTACTTTATAGTTTTTGAATATAGCGAATTATGGAAGGCTTTTACTTTGTTTGAGAAACTTAATAAAAGTGTAACCCCGGCAAGTTGTTTTTAATTCAGTTATTTGGACCATCCACCAACCTATGTTACAGTTTTGACTATAATGTTATGCTCCCTATGTTTACATCTTATGTTTTTTTCCCCAGAATGCAGTTCTTTCTCCCCACCAACAACAGTAATCCTCCTTATCCTCTTATGTTTTGAGGGACTTCTTTTCCTCATCTTCACATCTGTTATGTTTGGGACACAGGTGCACTCCATTTGTACTGATGAAACAGTAAGTGTATTGCTCCTTTTCATAGTTTTTTCTCCCTTTACTTGTTATTTTATAGTCTGTTTTCATTTAAAATTATTGTTGTGTTAAGGCATTGATCAAATCTTTGTGAAATACTTTTACACAGCATATTGAACAGAAATTTGTTAAGTGCGTTCACACAGACTTTAGTTTCTAATTCATATATCCGGATAAGTTGTGGACAATTCGAATCAGTAACCATTTGTAGTACCTATTGACAAACGTTGCTACAACTTACTGTTTTTTAACAACATGGCATTTGTGAAAGCAAATCTATAGTGTCCATACTTTCATTTTGATTGTGACCTTTTAGCGTGGTGCTCTTGTGTGTATTCAGAATCCCATCCAGTGTTTTTCTTAACTTCCGTCCAATTAATTAACACGGCATATTTGAGCCAATACTCTTTTTGCTTTTTATTTGAGTGACTGGTCTCTAATCTTCTATTTAACTTTGCATGTAACCCTTAGAAATCATCCTGGTACTTATATATAGGTAGTTAATTTTCCCTTGCCATGGAATTTCTTGTATCTAATCGTAGAAAACAAATGTCTCCTGCGGTCATACCTTGTCTTTCCCACCAGTACACTACGCACCACCAATAATTAACCTCCTATGGCTTCTGTTTTACATATTTTATTTAGGATATTTTTTCTTGTTTAGAAGCAATCCTATTTTACAGACATTTAGTGATAATGTTTTGGTCCATTTTCCTGTAATTTGATACATGTCCTCACTCACTGAAATTTCCACTGCCCTGTAGCAAACCAGTAAGAATATGTTGCTATTAGTTCTTAGACAGTAAAACAGTAGTGTTCAGTATTAGGAAATGTTCATCTTGGGTTGCTTATTTAACACTGTTTCAGCTTTATGCATTGCATCTTGTGTCACTCACTGTTTGCAGTAGTTGCCCAACATCTGCACTCTAGTGAGGTCACAACAACACTGGGGTTACACAGAGCTCAAGCATACATAACCATGCCACGCTCCCTGTCAAACCCAATCTTAGGGAAGCACTTGAGGACACCAGTCTCCACGGCATATACACTGGCTCAGAGCTTTTAAGAGTCTGTCCTCATGATAGACTCTTCTGTATTCTGCCCTAGATTTCCTGTCTTTGAAGAAAAGTGCATTCCCTGGAAGTCGGGCAAAACCTATATTATCCATCTGCCCTGGATTATATCTATCACAATGTGTGAGATATCCCTCCCAACGTCCCTCTGACCCAAGTGGAGGTTTACCTCCATGCTGAACCCCACTTAGAGCTTAGAATTTATCTTTTCTGTTTTCTTTGTTTTAAGGCTCATTGTGTATCCGGAAGCCAAAGATGCTGATCAACACCCTCAAATTCCATTGGACCTTCTGCAAACTCTGGTGCTATTCCCACCAAACACAATGTTGTACAGCCCCCACTGAGTTATGCAGATCCCTAGCTCAATCCCCTGCTCCTGTCAGTCTGTCTCTACATATGCCACTGACTGATACATTTTTAGGGCCCAGATCTGCACCAAACCACTCCACCTAGCTCACAGGGATCATTCATGATAATGCTAAGAATGTTTCACCTAGACCACCTTTGGTGGATCTGAGCACTGATCCTGACAGTGGTACAAGAGCCTGCTACCCAAATGCAACCAGTAACTGGCATGGAGAGATAGCCAAGTCTTTGGAAGAACAGTGCTTTGAGGACCTCCATCCTCCTTGCTGGAAAACGATGGCCTCCTTGTGCTGGTGGCAACAACCCCTCCTCTCCGGAATCAGACTTATGCAAGGAGACTGCTTAGCAGAAACTGGTAATGTCCTGGACCTTCTCATCAACATTGCCATGACCATGAGATCTATGTTGCTCATGTTTGACATGTGTAGTGTATAATCTTTGGATATTTTACAAGAGGCCCAGGAAAGGGCCCAGTTGATGGGAATAACATCCACTGATGAGTGCGCAACAGAAAAACCTGGCATGCTTACTGCCAAATTTCAGAGTCCATTACAAGTGCTGCAATCAAGACCACCTATAAGGTGAAGGACTTTTTGCTCTGAACCTCTGACGGGAACCTCCTCCTTTTTAAGTATGAACAGACACTCCAAGACAAATGGCTTTAATGGAAAGGGCAACCAGGTTGCTAATGACTTTCTTGGGGACTCTCTGTGTGCTACCTTAGGTGGTCCTTACCACTTTGAGGGGAGGGACTATTGTTTACAACCATCAGTAGTCCTAATAAGAGTATCTATCTTCTTAGTGTGGAAAACACACCCTGCTTTACAGCTCCCACAGCTGCCTTCATCCAGGTCATCTGTTTCTCAGTCGGCTTCCCAACAGCTTCCGTAGGAGGCCATAAGGCTCAAACATTTCAGGATTTTATCTCGCCCACAGAAAGGGGATAAGGATATACTTCTTCCATAAGGAATGATCTCAGTGCTGCCCTAGGACTTTATCAAGATAATGGCATGCTTGTGTGGTAGCCCTGATTTGTACGTGGATCACTGTTTCATCAGATCAGCATGAAAGAGAGAAGCTGTTTTGGCTCCATTTTAAGTTCTGTGTGAATTACCTCAGTTACTTCTTGGTGCCTTGTAAGAGGTTTCAGTTCATCAGGATAGGTCTGCGCTCCAGCATGTGAATATCTTCCTTTCTTCTGAGAGGGTAACATCAATAAATCAACCAGATGGTGGACTGCTTCCTTAACAACAAAACACTCTGACCAGTTCATTACAGTGACTCGTGGCACTCAAGGCACCCTTCATAGTGTTATGTTGCCTGTACCAGTGGTGAGTGCTAGTGACTAACAAAGATACCATCCTTTCCCTTTTTCATGTGAGAATTGAAGATTGTGTCTGGTACTAAGCAGCTATGCAGGGATCGACAACTCTGGACTGTCAAGCCCGAACATCCATCTCCACTCTCACTTAGGTGAGAACCCCTTCCCAGATAGCTCTAATTTTGTCTTTGAGGTGAGAAGCTCTCCCAGTTATAGACTGCTTTGCCATTCACATGAATTACATGTAAACATGTCACCTCCTAGATGGGTAAAGCGCCCGAGTCCCTAGGGGCTGGAGTGACTTAATGTTGGAATAGATGGTGTTCATGTTTGTTAGACTGATGCATAAACATTAGAGGGTGGGCCCATATGAGCTGAAGACTGCATTCTTGTTTGCTAAGCAAGCAGAGTATCCCTTAGAATTCACCCTACCTTCCTCACAAAAAATACTTTTGGAATGACATTTGAATAAGAAAGTTGACATCCCCTATCCTTTGCACTTGCTCATGCCTCTGTATCCAAAGAGAAACTGCATCTTGGATGTAAGGCTTGCTCTGTGCTTTTAAAGTGCTCTAACCATGGATCTGCATTTCTGCTGACATACTGTAACTATTGTAGACAAAGATGCCAACCTAATTCTAAGACCACCGCTGCCAGGTGGTACTTTATCATGCTTTGTTATGCACTTTACAGAGGCACAATCTAACTGTGCCGGAGCACTCCTGGAAAGCGCTAAGGTGGCATCTGTGGCATTCACCAGGAATTTACATGCCCAAGAGATACATTAACTTGGCTTACCTCCCTTTTCTTCATCTAGAAGCTGATGCAGTAAATAATTTCAGGCTACTAGTTACATCCAGATATCTTGCTTAATTCCTTAGGCAGATGGTTCTACCACTCTGAGAAGGCACAGGAAACAGTGGGCAAAAGTATTTGAAGGATGCACTCAAAGGTTCACTCATAATGGCGAAGACAAATACTGCAGCCTAGTCTTGGTTTCATTCCATCACACAAGGCAGGTTTCAGACCTTTCTTCAGCAATCCACACATTATTTGCAGTGTTGAGTGATCAGTTCGATTCTGGGTCTTCGTTCAAAGAATGTTTAGTGTATTTTCAGGCCGTCTGATTCTTTGAAACTAGTGGCATGTTTGAATCTTCTCTTTGCTCAGTGTTTTCCTAATTTCTTTTTGCGAAGCGGATAGCAAATTTATTTTCCACTTCTCATTACTGAGAGCTCTCAGGAAGGGGAACCAGCAGGTCTCTACTGAAAAAACTGAAGATTCTTTATATAGCTCCTAATAGCATGCAAGTATAGGACCTACAACAGTCTTAAAAGGCCCACCAGCTGCAGTAACCTTCTTGCTCAGACTCTTGTTCTGCTTTGTGCAGCTGGCATTCTCCCACTACTGAAACCAATAGCGTTCCTTAATTCCTGATTGAAGATTCTGTTCAGGAGACTGCTGTAACATCTAGCAAAAGAAGACGCAATAGTGTGATGTAAAAAAATATTTCCAGAGATTTTTACATACACTTTCGCTTGCCCCATACTTCTGTACCCAGGTTCCCACTCACACATACCCTCTTTCAGGTTCTTGATTCCTGTTGCTCTTCCACCTCATGGAGAGCCTGCCTAACCCCTGCCTCCTATCCGACTTCCATACCCAGAGGTTTTTGACACTTTTCTCTTTCCTCTGTTGAGTACTTTCAAGTTGCCTTCATGTTGTAAAGTGGGTTGCCTAACTGTAGATGTAATTGTTGGATTCTTTGTGGCGTTAGTGTATTTGTTCTGTTGTTGTGTGCATTTGCATACTTTTGTGTTTCTGGAAGAGATCTAAACAAAACTGATTTTTCCTTTAGGTTGTTATGTGCTTCCATCAAAAACAGTTGCATTCAATTGTGAAAGCAATATCTGCTTCCTTAAGTCACCCGGAAATATGTTTGTAATGAAAAACGAGACCCAACTGTGCGTTTGGCTTTTTTTTTCTTTTTCTTTTCTTTTTCTTATTTAGTATTTTTGTTTTATTCAATCAACCAATCAATCACTGCATTTGTAAAGCGCGCTACATACCCGCAAGGGTCTCAAGGCGCTGGGGAGGGGTGGTGCTACTGGTCGAAGAGCCAGGTCTTGAGGAGTCTTCTGAAGGCCAGCAGGTCCTGGGTCTGTCGTAGGATGGTGGGGAGAGTGTTCCAGGTCTTGGCGGCGAGGTAGGAGAAGGATCTGCCGCCGGCGGTGGTTTTTCGGATGCAGGGGAACGTGGCGAGGGCGAGGTTGGCTGAGCGGAGGCTTCGGGTGGGGGTGTGGAAGCTGAGTCGGTTGTTGAGGTAGGTGGGTCCGGTGTTGTGCAGTGCTTTGTGTGCGTGGATCAGGAGCTTGAAGGTGATCCTTTTGTTGATGGGGAGCCAGTGCAGGCCTCTCAGGTGGATTGTGATGTGGCTGCGGCGGGAGACATCGAGGATGAGTCGGGCCGAGGCGTTTTGGATGCGTTGGAGTCGTCTCAGGAGCTTGTTTGTAGTTCCTGAGTAGAGGGCGTTCCCGTAGTCGAGTCTGTTGGTGATGAGGGCCTGTGTAACGGTTTTTCTCGTGTCGAGGGGGATCCATTTGAAGATCCTGCGGAGCATACGGAGGGTGTTGAAGCAGGACGCGGAGACGGCGTTGACTTGCCTGGTCATGGAGAGAGTGGAGTCGAGGATGACCCCCAGGTTGCGTGCGTGGTCCGTGGGTTCCGGGTCTGTGCCTAGTGACGTGGGCCACCAAGAGTCGTCCCAGGCTGATGGGGTGGGTCCGAGAATGAGGACCTCCGTCTTGTCTGAGTTCAGCTTCAGTCTGCTGTTCTTCATCCACTCGGCTATGGCCTTCATTCCTCGGTGGAGGTTAGCTTTGGCGGTGTCGGGATCTTCGGTGAGGGATATGATCAGCTGGGTGTTGTCGGCGTAGGAGATGATGTTGAGGTTGTGTTGTCGTGCGACGTGGGCGAGGGGGGCCATGTAGATATTGAACAGTGTCTGGCTGAGGGAGGATCCCTGTGGGACGCCGCAGATGATCTCGGTGGTTTTGGAGCGGAAGGGTGGGAGGCGGACGCTCTGGGTTCTGCCGGAGAGGAAGGATGTGGTCCAGGCCAGGGCCTTCTCTTGGATACCGGCGTCATGGAGGCGTGCTGATAGGGTGCGGTGGCAGACCGTGTCAAAGGCTGCTGGTCCAGGAGGATGAGGGCAGCTGTTTCTCCTTTGTCCATCAGGGTCCGGATGTCGTCAGTGGCGGCGATGAGGGCGGTCTCGGTGCTGTGGTTACTGCGAAAACCAGATTGGGATGGGTCCAGGATGTTGTTGACTTCGAGGTAGCGGGTCAGCTGTTTGTTGACAATTTTCTCGGTCACTTTTGCCGGGAAAGGGAGCAGGGAGATGGGACGGAAGTTCTTGAGGTCCTTGGGGTCCGCCTTGGGCTTCTTCAGAAGGGCGTTGATCTCGGCGTGCTTCCAGCTTTCTGGGAAGGTTGCTGTCTCGAAGGAACAGTTGATTGTTTTCCGGAGGTGGGGCGCGATGGCTGCGCTGGCTTTGTTGAAGACGTGGTGAGGGCAGGGGTCCGATGGGGATCCGGAGTGGATGGAGTTCATGGTTTTGATGGTGTCTTCGTCGCTGACGCTGGACCAGACGGTCAGGCGACTGGTGCGAGTGGTAGTCGCAGGGGTGGTGGACTCAGTGGTGGGTGAGGGGGGGTCGGGGTTGAAGCTGTCGTGGATGTCGGTGATCTTGCGGTGGAAGAAGGTGGCCAGGGAGTCGCACAGGTCTTGAGATGGCGGGATGTCGTTGGTGATGGAGCTGGGGTTGGAGAGTTCTTTCACGATGCTGAAGAGCTCTTTGGTGTTGTGTGCGTTGTTGTCTAGGCGGTCCTTGAAGGCAGTCTTCTTGGCGGTCCTGATGAGTTGGTGATGTCTGCGGGTGGCACTCTTGAGGGCTGTGTGGTTGTCTGGTGTTCGGTCGTGGAGCCATTTCTTCTCCAGCTTCCGACAGGTGTGCTTGGAGATACGGAGGTCCTCAGTGAACCAGGCGGCTTTCTTGTTGGTGTGGTTGGTTGTAAAGGTCTTGAGAGGGGCGAGGGTGTTGGCGCAGTCGTTGATCCACTGTGTGAGGTTGGTCGCGGCAGTGTCTGGGTCGGTGGGTGGTCTCAGGGCGAGGGCGGTAGTCAGTTGGTCCCCGGTGACCTTGCCCCAGCAGCGGCGTGGTAGCTGTTTGGTGCGGTGGTGTGTGGTGGGTTTTCTGAAGGTGAAGTGGACGCATCTGTGGTCGGTCCAGTGTGGTTCGGTGGTGTGGTTGAAGGAGACGTAGGGGCTTGCAGAGAAGATGGGGTCAAGCGTGTGTCCAGCGGCCTGAGTGGGTGTCGTTACTAGCTGTTTGAGTCCGAGGTTGTCGATCAGGGCGATGGAGTTGGCGTCGTTGTTGTTCTCGAGGTGGAAGTTCAGGTCCCCGAGGAGGATGTAGTCCGTGGAAGCGAGGGCGTGGGTGCTGATGAGGTCAGCGATGGTGTCACTGAACTGTGGGCGGGGTCCGGGAGGTCTGTAGATGAGAGTTCCTCTGAGGGTGGTGTTGGGGTCGGTGTGGATCTGGAAGTGCATGTGCTCGGCAGTGGTGAGGGCGTCATCGGTGTTCGTTGAGATTTTGATGGAGTCTTTGTGGATGATGGCGATTCCTCCTCCCACTCTGTTGGTGCGGTCTCTGCGGGAGATCTTGTAGCCCTGTGGGATGGCTATGGCAATGTCTGGTGCTGAGGTGGCGTTCAGCCAGGTCTCCGTCAGGAAGGCAACGTCAGGGGCAGTGGAGTCTAGGAGGTCCCAAAATTCGATGGCGTGCTTGCGAGCGGAGCGGGTGTTGAGGAGGATGCAGCGGAGGTGGTTGGGTTCTCTGGCTGGTGGTGTGGAGGGTTGGATGCTGGTGAATCTGCAGTTCCGGCAGATGAAAGGCCCCTGGGTGCGTTTCGGGGTGGCCCGGTAGCAGGGGTGGTCTCGTCTGGTGTTGAGTGCGTGGAGGGTGCTTGCGTCGTAGTGCAGTCTGGTGTTGCGGGGGGTGCAGGTTCCAGGGGTTCTGATGCTGGGTGCGGTCCAGGCGCGGACGGGCGCAGATGGGCTTGCCTTAGGCGCACCCACTGCGCGCCCACTTCGCAGCCTCCATATGAGGGCAGAGGGAGGGAGGAGCAGCTGGGAGGTGGGAGCGGGGCGGCCAATGGGAGTGAAGGGGCGGGGCAGCAGGGGCTCAGCAGCAAGGGAAAAACCCGGGGAAAAACCCAGGGGAAAACCCGGGGAAAAAACGGCGGGAAAAGACGGCGGGAGAGGGACAACAGAGCACAGGGGTACAGAAAGCAAAACACAGGGGCACAGAATGGAAAAAAACAAGTGGCACAGAAGCACAAGCTCAGGGGATTAAAAAAAGGGAGCGAGTAGTCAGGCGGCAAAAGTGGTAACGGAGGTTCAACCCACAGGGGGCTGCGTGGCAGATGGGGGGAGCGACCTGCCTGTTGACAACGCATCAGCCATACAAAGTAGAAACAGAATTAACATCATCTGTCATACAGTTACGGGAATGAAGACTTTGTCTGGTGGTATCTGTAATACGTGGGCATCCTCGGATGCTGCCAATAGGGAGAGGTGTTGTATGCCTTTCAGGTAACAAGGATGGAAGAGAAGGGCACTCAGCCTAGGGGCGCCTGAGAATCAGGCCATTGGGTCTGGGGGGAGATGGGAGTCGCCTATATGAACTGGTAATCCTGCATCTCTGTTTTATGCGAGGAGAGTTGTACTGATGGGTTTGGGAGATTGTTGCGAGTATTAAATTGCATTGAGTGTCCTGTCTCAAGGAGACAGTGTCGTCACCGGGATGTTGGCAGAAGTGGGCAAAGATCTCCAGCCAGTGATTGGAGATGGGACGCGGCAGAGGCAGCACTTGTCTTCATTATCCAGTGCTTACTCCTCCAATACACCCAATTTATTCAAGTCCCCTCTCCCAGCCTCTACTGGGCGTGGGGAGGGTGTCCACCAGTGCAAAGTAATTGTACAGATTGGCAGCAGGGGTGTTAGTGCCACAGAGTGGGAACATACTTTGTGAGGTTTTTTTACGCTTGAAGATACAAAGGGCAAAGGCTTCCCATGTGTAGAAGTCGTGTAATTCTGTCACCTCCTTCACTGTCATGGATTGTGGACCAATATTGGTGTAACATCGGACAGGCCCACATTATGTGAGGAGATCCACATCCTTCTTAGGGGGGAGGGGGGGCACGTGGGCATGTCAGTTGCATAGCAGGGTAATATCTATTCAAGCAGGCTGAGTTAGATACACCTTGTGGAGTGGGTGGAATTAAATGTTCTTGAAGCGTGAGTTAGGGAAGTCTCTCTTGGGGTGTGCCAGCACCATCTCTCATTCCCTATCGCTCAATTCCCTGTACAGTTTTATCTCCCACTGGAGTCTGAGTGGGGTCAGTGTGGTGTCTAAGATGTCTTTAATGGCTCTGTAGAGCCACATATAAGATGACGCCTGGGGCCCTTGGTGTATATTGTCTGTATGACTGGGTGTGGTGGAGGCTCAGCATCTATAGGCCCCCATTCTGTCCAGATGGAGTTGCGCGTTGTGCATTTGTTAAGTGAGGAATTTTCCAGGTGGTAAGGCGTCTGTGGTTAGCAGGTCAAATGAGTAAATGACTGTCTGACTATAGGTCCCCCATTGTGCTAAGGGCATTCGCAGTCCATGTTACTAGAAGGCGTGCTGTGTAATATCTCGGGAAGAGAGGAAGGCCCACCAGTGGGATATTTGGTGTGTAGCATGGTCTGTCTTGGGAAAGTCAGTGGATATGGAGCATAGAGGTCTGTGCTGTTGCCACATGTAGGGGCTAGGGGGAGGCAGGTGTCAGCCTGAGGAACAGCAAGCTGCCTATCGTGATCATGGCTACGGGGCCTGTGGCCTCACTTATCTATCAGCCTGCCTTCCAGCACAAAAGCCACTGTAGCTGTGCTGATAACAACTAGGCCGCAAAGGAAGGGGCTCCTAATCTGCCCCGATCCGATGGCAGTTGCAGTTTCGAGAGGGACACTCGGTGACGTTGCGTGCCCCAAATTAGGAAGCCCAACAGTGTGTCCAGCTCTTTGAAGAAGGCACAAGGGAGGACCAGCAGAAGATTTGCAAAGAAATATAACAGCTTCAGAGGGATAGGCGTCTTGTGCTATCCTACCAATGAGGGAAAGACTGCGAGAATGTCATCTGTGTACAGATGCCAGCAAGGGCCCTAAGGGGGTTACCCTCATATAGGTCCGTTTGCAAGTGGTAGAGGCGTACTCCCAGGTAGCGGACCGCCTCCAGGCTCCCTCAAAGATGCCTGTGGCCTAGCACAACATTGTGCTGTGATGCACCTGAATGTAAAGGGCAGACTGTGGATTTGGCCCAGTTGATTTGGAGGCCAGAGACTACTGCAAATTCCTCCATTGTGCTGTGCAGTGGGGTGAGGGTCATTTGTGTGTCCCTGAGATACATTAGCATGTCATCAGCATATAGTGAGACCACATGCACACTGTCTGACAGCAGGATGCCCTAGTAGCTGCACTCCCAATGCTGGTGGATCGCCACATGTTCCATTGCCACGGCAAATAGTAGGGGAAATAGTGGGAAACCCTGCCGTATGCCCCTTTGGATGGGGAATGAGTTGGAAGAAACCCAGCCGTACTCGAGAGGAGGGGCTATTGTACAGAAGGTGGGTATATGCCAGGAGTCCCTTCCCGACTCCCATGTGGGCCAGTACCTGGAACAAGTAGTCCCAAGATGATGTGTAGAATGCTTTCTCCGCGTCCAAGATGAGTGCTGCAGCATGGTGGAATGAGTCACGCACCTGGTCCTGAATGTTGGACTATGGGCAAAGATTTTGTGAAGCGGTCTGCACAGGGACAAAGCCATTTTGGTCCTCGTGTACCAGAGTAGAAATGATCTGAGAAAAGCGGCCTGCCAGGATTTTGCCTAGTATTTTATATTCTGCTCCTGGTATGTCTATTGGCTGGGAGGCGCTCAGCGAGGATGGGTCTTGGTTGGAGTTTGAGAACCAAGGTCAACAGGGACTCCTGGGCGAATCCGGGCAGGGTACCCAGCTGTAGAGCCTCCTCTAATAATGCCTCCAGGTGTGGTACCAGTTTGGATGCGAAGGTGGAGTAATGCTCCAGTGGCAAGCTGTCTAGGCCTAGGGATTTGTTGCGGGCCAATTCCTTAGTGGCCTGGCGGACCTCCTGAACCAGGATTGAGGCTAATTCTGTCCTTGTGGCCGCGGGAATACATGGAATATCAATCCGTGATAGAAAGTCAGTGAGTTTCATCAGTTGAACTGCAGCCGGGCTTTGTGTATATATGTGTATATATATGTTTGGTGGCATGTGTAGCTGCAGATACACATGCTGTGCATTATCCTGCCATCTAGTGTTGGGCTCGGAGTGTTAAAAGTTGTTTTTCTTCGAAGAAGTCTTTTCGAGTCACAAGACTGAGGGACTCCTCCCTTTCGGCTCCATTGCGCATGGGCTTCGACTCCATCTTAAATTGTTTTCCCCGCAGAGGGTGAGGTAGGAGTTGTGAGTATACTAGATGTGCCCATGCAATAGAGTAGGTATGTATGTACATAATGTGTATTAAAATAATATTTATTTACAAATTTACAATTTTCATTCAACTAATAACGGCTACAGGCTCCCGGGGAGGTGGGAGGGCGCATGTGAATCTGCAGCGTCTCATACCACGAACAGATGTACACTGGGTAAGTGACATTTTCCGTTCGGTGGCATGTGTAGCTGCAGATACACATGCTGTGCATAGACTAATGAGCAGTAATCTCCCCAAAATGCGGTGGCTTAGCCTTTAGGAGTTGAAGTTGTCTGAAATAATGTTCTTAATACAGCCTGTCCTACTGTGGCTTGCTGCGTTGCTAACAGATATACACAGTAATGCTTAGTGAATGTATGAGGCGTAGACCAGGTGGCTGCCTTACAAATTTCCGTCACAGGTATATTCCCCAGGAAAGCCATTTTGGCGCCTTTTTTCCTAGTGGAATGTGCTCTTGGCGTGATAGGTAGATCTCTTTTTGCTTTAATATAGCAAGTTTGAATACATTTAACTATCCATCTGGCAATGCCTTGTTTGGATATAGGATTACCTGCATGAGGTTTTTGGAAGGCTACGAACAATTGCTTTGTTTTACAAAATTGTTTTGTTCTGTCAATGTAATACATTAGTGCTCTCTTTATGTCTAATGTATGTAAGGCTCTTTCGGCTACTGAATCTGATTGTGGAAAGAAGACTGGGAGTTCCACTGTTTGGTTTAGGTGGAATGGTGATATGACCTTTGGTAGGAATTTGGGATTTGTACGGAGAACCACTTTATGTTTATGTATTTGTATAAAAGGTTCTTGAATAGTAAATGCTTGTATCTCACTTACTCTTCTAAGTGATATGATAGCTATTAGGAAGGCTACTTTCCAAGTCCAGTATTGCATCTCACAAGAGTGCATGGGTTCGAATGGTGGTCCCATGAGTCGTGTTAATACAATATTAAGGTTCCACGAAGGTACTGGTGGTGTCCTTGGGGGTATGATTCTTTTTAGTCCCTCCATAAATGCTTTGATGACTGGGATTCTAAAAAGCGATGTTGTATGTGTAATCTGCAGATAGGCAGATATTGCAGTGAGATGTATTTTAATGGAAGAGAATGCTAGATTAGACTTTTGTAAGTGTAATAAGTAGCTTACATTGTCCTTTGTGGAGGCATGTAGTGGTTGAATCTGATTAGTGTGGCAGTAGTAAACAAATCTTTTCCATTTGTTTGCGTAACAATGTCTTGTCGTAGGTTTTCTAGCTTGTTTAATGACCTCCATACATTCTTGTGTAAGGTTTGAATGTCCGAATTCTAAGACTTCAGGAGCCAGATTGCTAGATTGAGCGATGCTGAATTTGGGTGTCTGATCTGTTGTTTGTGTTGTGTTAACAGATCTTGTATGTTTTGTAATATATATATAAATATATACATAAAATATTGGGTAAATTCTTGGAGTATCGCTACTGCCTGCCCGTGGGACTCTCTCTCCAGACAAGGAGGGTATCTCGCTGATCATGGAGGGTAGGTGTAGGGGGGGGCAGGGGTTGTGTCTTGCTACATTAACCAGGCCAGCAACCGCCCTGCCTTATCACCTTCTTGGTGGGTCCTGGTTGCATGTGCTGTGAAGTTGAAACACAAAAGCCTCTTTCGCTTGGATACGCTGTGTGGTTATGTTTGTGCGGTCATCGACATGTCTGTTTAAGGCAGCCAGCCATGCCTCTCCTATCGTGCCCTCCTGTGTCCTGCGAACTCCCGTTATTTCCCTGATGTATATACCCCACGTGATGACCTAGAAAGAATCCCACTCTATTGCACGGCTTCCGGTGGTGCTGTGATTGTCCGCAAAATATTGCTGTATGTGGGAGTCTTGTGCATCACAGGAGGTTGGGTCATCCAGCGTGTCATGTTGAAGGAGCAGAGAGGAACCGGGGTCATGAGGGTAGCCAGTTCAGGTCCACTACATTTGCTGCATGATCCGCCACTATTCTGCCTAGATAATCAGAGTGGCATACAATGGGGAGTACAGTGCTAGAGCCCAGAAAATGCTCCAGGCAGACATAAAACTGATGAGGCGCAGAGTAGAAGGAGTAGAATTTAACTGTGGGGAATAGCATGCACCATATGTCCCCGAGGTACCGGCGCTCCACCCATGTGTGGAATTGACGTTTGCCAATAAGAAAGTGTGCAGAGTAAGGGTGGGGGGTGAGATCTGTCCAGGGCCGTGTCCAGAACACTTTTGTAGTCTTCCCCTATTAGCCAAGGAAGATATGTCTTGTAGGCAAGGAGTTCTGCCAGTCGCTCCCAAACATTGGTCAACATTGGGAGCGTAGATCTTGCCAATCAGTAGTGGCTTCCTATCAAATCTACCCTCTAATAGTACAAATCGACCCTCTTTGTCAATGGTAACCCCTGTTTCCTGAAAGGAAGGGGGACCTAGCCTCACCCATATCAGTGCCCCACCGGTATATGTGGAATAGGTAGTGGCATGGATGATCCTGTGCCAGCAGCGGCGTAATCTTTGCAGTTCTTCCATAGAGGAGTGAGTCCCTTGTAAGAGTATTATGTTGGCATTATGGCAGAGTACATATGAATAGACTGCGTATCGTTTCCTTGCTCAGTGCATACCTCTCACGTTAAGTGTGAGGAAGCAGACTTTCGTGGTTGTGTGCATGTGTAGGTTGCATGAGGGGCAGGAAAGGGAAGAGGAGGCCTATTCATCCTAGGACCCATGCCCGATCCTGCCAACAAAACCATCCTGTGCCTGTGTGAGGGGTTCTCAGTGTGTAGCCAAGTTAAGTGGGGAGGTTATGTGTAGAGAAGGTGGGCTTATGTATGTGACGTAAACAACGAGGAGAGCACTTCACAACAGGCGGGGTGCCCAAACTCTACATATACAGTGTCAACTGTCTCAGTAGGGGGTTCAGGTGGCTAGGGTTATGAAACCAGTCTGCTCGGGGGCCACTCATGTGTCTGCAAGTATTCGTACTGATGACGTAGGAAGTGCTATTGTGCAGGAGAAGGAGGTGAGTCATCCACATGGGGATCTGGACCATTCGTCTCTGTGTTATAAATCATTGGCAAGGCGGTGCGTAGGCCGCTGGGTGGTGGGAAGCATAGCATAATATGCAGAATGCTTATCATGTATTATATGAAGGTCAGTGCCCCCTTCTGTTCCTTGATAATTTGTTCCAAGTCTGAGGAGGTGGCTTCTGCTCTCTGAGGGATTGTCCTTTTCGTGGTTCGGCTGTACGATGCCGTCATAGGTGGGGTGGTCTTGATGCTGCGTGTGTTTGTGCCATCTTCCAGTTTATCCACCCATTCTGCAGCCTCTGTGGGAGTGGTGAAGAAGTGACTGTTACTTCACGATAATCTTTAAGCAGGCTGGAAGAGTAATGAATACTGGGGTCCCAGTTGCTGAAAGGCAGCACTTGACTGCCAGAAAGGAAACCTGCTGTTGTTCAGCTCGTATAGTCAGGAAACAACATCACAGCCTTGTCCTCGTATTGCAGTGGCCTACCTCCCTGGCTGCCCAGAGGATAGTATCCCTGTCTTGGAAATAAAGGTGCTTGGTGAGAATGGGGTGGAGGATGTGCCCTGGGGCGGCCGGCAGGCTGGGCCCCTGTGGCCCCTCTCCAGGGTGTAGAAGGGCATGAGATCCGAGCTTGGAGTAAAGGATCTGAACAAAGTCTTGAGGAAGGACAGGGGGTCCTGTCCTTCCGCCCCATCTGACAGCCCAATTATCCTGATATTGCCCCTTTGGGAACATCCCTCAGCGTCATCTGCTCGCATCTCTAGTTGCTGGACGTGACCTCAGAGGTCCCTTAGCTCCGCCTGGTGTTCCGCCACCCTGGGATGTCTTTCGGTTAAAGTTTTTTGTTTTTTTTCTCCCTCGAATACCTTGTCTACCAGATTGCGGTGATTGTTATGTAGAAGACTGAGCTTCGTCGTCCGTGTCTCCAGCTGTCTCTCCATGGACAGTCTGGATTGTGGAATTGCAGCTAGTACCTGGTCTAATTTGCCGACATTGAGGTAGCGTCTGCATTGCACTGTCATGATTACCACATTTGTCATAGCTGGGGGGTGAGGTGGGTCTAGCGTGGGAGGTCATTGTCTATCCATTATAGGTTGCAAAAGTCTCCAGGGGTTCATTCTGGTCACCGTCCAATCGTGTGTCAGGAGGTGGGAGAGTTGAGGGACACGGTCATAGGGAAGTAGTCTTATAGATGTTAACCGCTCTCAGCACCCCGAGTGTTGGCCCCATTGGGCTCCGGCCTTCTGCCACATGGGCTGGAACAAATTCAAGGTGCAAGGGCTTGTGTGTTGCAGAACAGGATTCTCCAGGCTTGGACCAGCAACCGTATGTTGACCCAGGCGGGGGTCGCACAGTAATGGCTGCGAGTCTCTCGTCACTGCAGCAAGAGGGGGCAGACATACTTAGTAGTCAATATTGGATCGACCACGTCCTGTTGGCAGTTGGGGACGCTCTCGTGGATCCAGTCTGGCACTGTGTGTCTGTCCCAATCAAGGGCCAGGCTCGAGGACCCCATCCCATTCTCCCTTTCGGGCCCCAGCACCTGTGTGGCGCAGCCAGTCAGGCCACAGCAGTTCCCTGGAGCTCAGGTTGAAGTCAAACCTGGCAGCTCCAGAATGGGGCAGTCTCCATGCCACGCATGGCCTTGGCCACTGTAGCCCCGTCCAGGTGCCTGTTGTCACCACAGCTGGTGGCAATGCTTCCCCCGTCACAGCCACGTCTCTCCCATCTGCATCCCTCTGGGGCCATTGCCACTGGATTACACACACTGCCGACTGCGGCAGGGAGAATGTGGGTTACAGCAGCCTGGCACGTCCCTATCGCAGTAGGACGCACGCCGCCCCCTAGCCCGAGTATCAGGGGCATCGGACAAGGGCAGTAGTCGCTACTCCGGCCAGATCTTTCACCGCCGCCCTCCGGGTACGACAGGGTGGCTGATGTAGGTGGCTAATGTAGATTAATAATGTTGCCATCAGAATGGGATTAAAGGATTTTACAAGGGCCCATGGCGGAGTATTACTGATTTGGATCCGCCATATTGGCTGGCTTAGCCACGGCCCAGTTGTACGTTTGTTAATGTTATGTTACCCAAGATTTACTATACTAAGGCGAGTATCATGCATCGGTTTTTCTACCCATTAAGGCACGACTGACTTGTTTTAAAAATCATCTAATTTTTCTACAGGGAAACAGCTAAAACTTGCTTCGCTTAAAGTGTAATGTTTTTCATTTCAGGGAATAGAACAATTAAAAAAAGAAGAGAGAAGATGGGCTAAAAAAACAAAGTGGATGAACCTGAAAGCAGTATTTGGCCACCCGTTTTCTATATCATGGCTCAGTCCATTTGTTACACCAGACCAAGGAAAGACCGACCAGTACCAGTATGTGGTCTGAGGAATACAAGACCAACAGCCTGCTGCTGGAATAAATAAAAAAAACATGTTCCAGCTTTAATGTTTTACTAATTTTCATGAATGTGTAAAGAAATGAAAAGCTATACCCATTCACCTGTCACTGAAATGCCCATACAGACAAATATTGTGTATATTTTTTTTAATAGTTGGTTTACAGCATTTGGTTTTCTCTGCTTTTCCAATATGGCAATCATAATATTGAGGGCATGTGACAGTCATACTAGTAAGGGCAATGCTCTTGTTACACTGTTTGATTTTCATCTCTACTGCGTTTGCAATGTACTTGCTACCTAACTGACCTTAATGTGAGTTGATTAAGACCTAATTAAGAATGGTGAATAATTTAATTGCATCTCCTCATCGTTAGCAGTAATACTGGGACTGAAAGGCAAAAAGGTTATTTTTTAAAATATTTTATTCGAACTTGAAAGAAATTCGAAGAACCGTGCATTCCATTCAATCATTAATAAAATAACAATGCCAGTGTGATACATACTCACACTCCTCACCCATATGTATGTCATTTTATATGTTCTATAGTATTTCATAGGTTTAGTAGTAAATCAGGATGCATTGGACCAGTCAGGAACAAAAATGCACAGTGTGGTTGTACATTAGGAAAAAGCATACAGTTAGGCAGAAATGTGCCTACCTGTAGAAGAAATACTGTAGCATGTAAAGGAGCTTCAAGTATTGAGTTATTCAAACATACCTGCTGGTTTGTCAACCAATTCAAAACGTTTTTTGTTTTTTTCAATATATATTTTTTCAAATAATTTTTATGAAACACATGGAAGTCAGATAAAATAAAGTTTTTTTCATCTCATACAACTGCAGGTTACTGACAAAAGAATGAAAACAGTATGCTTATCGCACAAAGTGATTTACTATCTTACACGATCTTAACAGCTCTGTTAGCCACGCACGACACCTAGATACCTTATAGCCGTCAAATATAGTACACCATTCCAGTGGTCAGAATTAGAGTGTATTTCTGAGGACTAATAAACATGCAGAGGTGCTGCCTTAGGAACCTGGGGACCCAAGTTCGAATCCCGCCCTCAGCACTAGACCCAACTTCATGTTTTTCCTGAGCAAATCACTTAATCGCCTTGTGCCTAAATGTGTATAAAGTGCATTTGTGTAATCCCCACATGGTGTGTACGATCTATGATAGTTTCTCAACCCCCATGTAATGTTCAGTCCACTGTTGTTCACAGCTAGGGTTTCACTATAGAAATAATAATAGATACATTGCGTTCACGTAGTGCAGGCACCAAGTGTTGACTTTGTTATTTTGTTGATAGGAATAGCCTAATGATAGCTGATTTTTACTACCTTTTGTGATATCCCACCACGGAGATTAGGTCCCTAATGCCAATCCTAGCTCTGTACACTGTACCTTAGTTGCAGAGCATGGAACAACTGAACATGGACCTACTTGATATACGAAAAGACGCCTCCCCTGCCTGAAAGGTTCAAACAGGTCTTATGGAGCAGGAGCACAACTTCCACTATGGAGTACAAAGTTTAACGTGAACCCGCAGTACTGACAGTAACAGGGAACATGCCATTGTGCATATTCTGCAGAGCAGATTTCAAGGTGCGTGATCTGACGTTTTTTGTGGAACTGAGTGATGAGGCAGACATTTCAGCAGCAGTTCTATGGTTCATTCGTTGAGCGGAATGCAGAGCTCTGTTTCTTGAGGAGTGGTTGAGGAACTGTGGTCAAAAGAAGGTGCCACTGCAGTGGTCCACTCCTGTTTTGAATACCACAAATGTGTGCTCAGTTAAAGGGCATTGTCTGCTCAGGGCTCAAGGTGGATTAAAGGTATTTAAGAGTTTCTATGCTATGTGGCGGGTGACGGAAGAGGCCAAATGTGTGGGGGGGAGTCATAGACTGACTTGCACATAAGAATTACATCTCCACGAACTGCAGGTGGGTGGTGAGGATACTGCAGAGGATAAGGCAAGCTTTGAAGAGCCAGGCAATATGCAGTAGTTAGTGCCAGGAATCGTAGAGAAAATGAGCAATGAAATTAGATTTTCTGGCTGCCCCGTGTTCTACCTTTCTTAGTGTTGTAAACATGGGGTTCGTCCAGACTTGTAACATACAATTGGGAGTTTAATAGGAACCAAACACAAAGCATTCCTTTTGGCAGTTGATTTTCCCTTGTTTAACAAAGTGCCCCTACATTTCCACCACTGTACAGCAGTCTTGTAGCATGCATAAAGAAATACATCAGTCCTGGTAGGACTATATAAATATACTTTATGTGCTACATTGTAGCATTCAATAGTTTGAAGCAAGCAGTTCATCAAATCCTGCCCAGCATGTTGACGCACATTTCTTCATGACACCTAGCCTGCACCAATTTCCATTGCATTCAAGATACTACATTGTTTTACCTTCCTTAGTCCTTTCTCCACTGGTTGTTTTGCCTATTTCTATCGGCATTAGTTGGTAATCATCTGTAGGTTTGCCCCATCTCAGATCCTGAGTGTCGCTATAATTGTTTAAACCCATTGATTCCTTCTTTGTATGTAGACTTCATCTCTGCAACATTCCTGATCTACTTACTTCTACGACTTTGCATGATAGTGCCCTTAAATAATTGCATAATGTAGAGTGAGATATCCTTCTAGAGCAGTGTTATCCAAAGTTAAACTGCAAGGACAGTAACCTATCTCCTTTTCTGGATTACCACTGACTGTTTACAGCGGTTCCCAACATTTTGACTTCTTTGGACCTCCACTTTATCATTACCGGAACCCAGGAACCCCCCAACTGAATAATTATTGGCACTGTCACACTGAATCATTGCTGAAAGCTGGGGACCTAATCTGATAGTATTATTTAATTTTCTAAGCAGTCTCGGACCCTGACCACAGGTTGGGAACCACTGTTTTAACAGATTCCTATTTCGATCTGTTTCATGTTAACCTACCGCATGTGGATATCGTACATACCGGACTCCTGCTTCCATTGGCTATTGTTGAATGCCCATCTTCTAGAAGGTGGTGTTTTCTTCCTTGCTCCAGTGACCCATGACAAATAAATCCTCTAAAATGCCCTCACAAGGGTTTCTGTTTTGCAGCATATTGGACCTCGAAACAAAGGCATTATCAGTGAGACTGGCCTTCCAGCCTCTTACTGTTGTGGAGTGTTTATTAAGTGGATGTTTCCAGCATTACCGCACTTCATTTTTGCAACTGAGCTGCGCAGAGTGATCCCATGAAAAATTTTAAATTCACAATAACCCATTCTGTAACTCAATGTGAGTTTAAAAAAATTCAAGACCATGCTTGTTAGAAACATTACCAAAAGGCAGAGTAACTTAGCCAATAATTAGAGATCAATGCTGTTGATCACATATCAAACCTAGGGACATTTTCCACTTGGACGGTGTGGTGGTGGAACTATTGAAGTGAAAAAATATATATTATCATTAGGAACGTGCATGAGGCAACAATAGTTCAAGTAACTAGCACTGTTTACTTAATTCTGGACTGGGCATTTAGAAATATAGGCCTTCCCATTATTTGCATCCTCCCTAGTATATGCCCAAACAGGATGTTGCATGTGCTGCTCTAACAAATGATAGGAACCTTAAATGTGTTTAATCCCTAAGCAGAAGCAGAATCACATCTTGATGAAAACAAAATAGCTTGGTGAGCAAAATGCTCATTGCTGACTTAGTCAAACGTACAAATGTTGCCAACTCCGCCTTTCAGCCATTTGAGGTTGTTTAATAAATCAGGCAATAAAGGCACTGTTATTTACGTTGTGTGAAAGTATTTTAAATGTAGGTTCTCATTTCTACCTGTTGTATAATTAAATTACTGGCATGTATATTCAGCTGGTGCCCTAGGGCTGGCACAGTGTCTTAGTGTAGAGTGATTGGGAAGGGTGCTTGTTACCTATATTGAAAAAATATACTTTCCCTTTCAATACCGTTCCCACAAATTGTAGTTATTCCGTGACCAATCCTAATCAGTGAGCTTTCCATTAAAGCTTGGAGTCAGTAGCACTGGTGGATAATGTGTAAATTGAGGGACCTGGTTTATTTAAAACAAATAATAATTTCTTTAATTTTATCCGCCTGGCTTTGATTTTTTTTTCTTGTATGATCCTTTAAAATATGTGTGGGCTTATACCTTGCTTTTGCTCCGGGGCCTGAATTTATTCCAAAGAAGTATTGTTGGAAATTAAGAATTTCACAAACAAAACACAATGTCTGTTTAAAGTGATTGTATGCAGAACTAAGGATGCATCTTTTTTTCTTACTTTTTTTTAAAATCTATAATATTGAGTGTTGTTTTGTACTGATGTTTGATTTTAATATCCGAAATAAATCATGATGGTGATAATGAAAAATGAGAGGTGAACATTGATAGCCGCCTTTCTTAAACTAACTAGAGGACGTAGTTTTCCTTTTTATAAGCTTTCCCAAGCAATAAATATAGAGTACTTTATCCCAGATTACTATAACTACAACCCAGAAGATTACACGGCACCCCTGAGCACAGTAATGAAGAAACATAAATTCCCTATCATTGAAATTTAGAGCTATTTAAGCACTGATACGTAGTGAAAGAAAACATTTTCAGCAATCGGAAAAGAGCTCTTGCTTCCTTTGCAATTCATCGGATTTTTTTTTTTTTTGCTAAGCCCTATTAGTAAACTTGCATTATCTACAAGCATCTAAACTCCAGCGAAGCAGGCCAATGTGCTCTAAAGTCTACTCTCCATAGAGACCACCACATTTCAGATTTCCACTGCCTGTCGTGTACGAATGGAGTCCGTGTTGAACTTGTGTTGAACCGTGTTGTATTTTTGAGCTAATTCTTCTTTGTGCATTCATTTCTTCATCTTTTTTATGGGTTTCTTTTACGATCCCCCAGAAACATTTTTTCCAGCATGAAAGTTATTTTTGGGCCAGCGATAAAAGCGTTTTCCAGCATGACAAACTCTGATAGCCTTGTTTAGGCTTTGTGCAAAGAGGATGTTTGCTGATGGCTCATGTGAAGTGTGCTGGTAGTGCATTCACTATAACCAAAAGGTCAAGCACAGTAAAGTCTGCCTTAAATTCTCTACAAAGACCCCGAAAGTTAGGGAGATGCATCTCCTGTATTTCCTCATCAAATCTTCATCCAAGGATACCCCACTTCAAGGGATCAGTTAGTGAGGCGTGCTCCCTGTGCACCATGGAACGAGGCATATAAACATTTCCAAATGGGGACTTCTAAATGCCATGAGTCTCATAAAGTGCATTCTTTTGAAGTTCTGGACTTCACTTTAGTGGGGCGTCTTACCAAGGTCTCCAAAAGGCTGGTCAAACCTCAATCGTATGACAGGGCAGTGTAAATCCAGCAGAAACGTCAACACCGATAGTGTCTGAGTAGTCAAAGGAACCATCACTAACTTCACAGTCAAAGTGCCTCTAGTGTTGTCCTATTTCGTGTCTATTTCATCGGCTGCTTTCATCATCAGCAATCACTCAAATAACCTCATCTTATGATAGCAGAGCTCCTGAATATGTATAATTAGCACATCCAGACTTCTGGTAGAGCGTTAGCAGGTTCTCGCTTTGGCTAAAGCAGCTTCGACCACCAAGCTATACCAAGTTAAATAGTGTAGGTTTTGTGTTTGGTGTTGATTGATGCAAGGACCTCATGCAGTATATTTACCACCACATCTGATCTTTTGGTCCATGCACATCTATCAAAATCGAGTCTTGTATATAATTTGGTGAGTCATGTTTCATAAAATAATTGGTTTGGGCAGTCTGCACAAAAATCATTGTTTCTCCCACAGGATAGTCTAAGGTTTCTGAAGAGTTTGTTCAGAGCCTTTCCAATGGTGTAGCTACAAACTATCACATGAGAGCTTATGTAGTACTGTTTCAATTCATCAAGAGCCTGACCGTTCATAGGGTAGATTTCAAGAATATTTTGTGGAAAGTAGTACTTTTTCTGGCACCCACCTTCACTATGACAGTTGGTGAGATGCAAGCCTTTACTACCAAGGAGCCCCTCCTGAGGGTTCACAATCATTGAATAAACCTGCAAACAAATCCCAAGTTTGTCTCCAAGGTTATGTAGCATTTCTACCTTAACAAATTACTATCATTGAAGTATTTTATTTTTAAAACCTATCAAGGTAGCCATCCATAGATGCTTCCACTGCTACATAGGAAAGAGTTGACACTTGAAACTAATGGACTATTTATGACTTTTGGCTATCTGTGAAAAAGCTTCTCCCTATAGCTGGAGATTGCAAGGTGGATAGCGACTGCCTTTGTCTTTTGTTATGTCAAAGGTCCTGTATGAAGCAATGTGGCGGTTCAATCAACAGTAGGGATAGCATTGATGTAGCTACAATGCTGTTAGTACCCTATCCACACATAAGAGTAAATCCATTAATCCTGAAAGATCTAACGGAGGAGAAGACCAAATTGAACTCTCCTCCTGATTTTCATTTGTGTGAAAATGGGCTTAAATATGCCAGTGTTAATTTTCCATTCGTCTAGCAAACCATTCATCCTTCAATTGTGAATTGTAGAATTAGTAGTCTAAAATCATGCGCGGTCTGTGGGTGTCCGGTGTCATTTGGGTGTGTTATGTTTTTACTCTCCATTCTATCCTTCCTGATTCGTCCCCACAGTCTCAGAGACAACCCTTTCTTTCCTAAAGAAATTGGAAAAACGTATTATTTTGGGTATAACAGTTGACACACAAAAAAGTGAATGTTTTACTCATAATTTAAATATTAAGAAGAAACCTGTCCTCACTTAGGTGCAGCTACCATTTTCTTTAACCTTTTCTCTGATAGGTGCATTGTATTCTTGTTCTACTTATATTGGGTGTTAGAAATGGGGTCTCTAGTTGGCAGTTGGTTTGCACCCAATCCAAGTAGGGACCCTCACTCTAGTGAGGATAAGGGAGATACCCAGCTCAGATAACCCCTGCTCACCCCCTTGGTAGCTTGGCACGAGCAGTCAGGTTTATCTCAGAAGCAATGTGTAAAGCATTTGCACACAACACACAGTAATACAGTGAAGACACTACAAAAGGACACCACACCAGTTTTAGAAAAATAGACAATATTTATCTTTGTAAAACAAGACCAAAATGAGAAAAATGCCACATACTGTAATAAAGATATGAATTTTGCAAGAATTAACTTAAAAATACAATTCCTTGAAGTCGATAGCTCCGTCTACGGCTGTTATGGTGTTGTGAACAACAAATCCAACAGTCCAGGGTGCCAGCAGACTGGCTACTTTGTCTCTTTGTCTGGAAGACCGGCAAACAGTACCTTGGAAATGCAGGGCGTTGTGATCCTCGCGATGAGATCCGGAGTGTGGCATTGTAGATGTCTGTCCCAGAGGTCGGTGTGGGGGTTGTTGGACCCTTGAAGTCGTCGTCTGGGATGCCAAGGCTACTTTGTGAGCAAGACAATGCAGAGTGTGGTGCCCACTGGTCAAGCAGCGGCTTGGTGACGGCGTCAGGCAGTGGTTTTGATGAGACAAGCGTTGCAGTGCGACCTGGGGGCACGGCTCCATGTGGCGTTGTCAGATCATGGTGCAGGCAGTGGTGTAGTCGCAGTGGTTTTTCTTCTGTTGCAGCACAAAACAAATAGTTCCCAGTGCTGAAGGCAGATGAATCTGAAGTATTTGATATCCCTGAGACTTCCAACTGGGGGCTAGCTCTACTTCAAGCCCTTGGAGAAACTTCACAAGCAGGATACACAGCAAGGTCCAGTCTTTGTCCTCTTTAAGGCAGAAGCAGCAACTGCAGGCCAACCCAGCAAAGCACGCACATCAAAGGGCAGTACTTCTCCAGCTCTTCAGCTCGTCTCCTTGGCAGAGGTTCCTCTTGGTCCAAAAGTGTTCTAAAAGTCTGGGATTTTGCATTCACTACTTATACCCCTTTCTGCATTTGAAGTAGGCAAGCTTCAAATGAAAGTCTCTGTTGCCTGACTCCAGACACACTCTAGGGGTTTGGAGACTGCATTGTGTGAGGACAGGCACAGCCCTTTCAGGTTCAGGTGTCAGCTCCTTCCTCCCCTCTCTAGCCCAGGAGACTCATCAGGATATGCAGGCTACACCCCAGCTCCCTTTGTGTCACTGTCTAGAGGGAATTCACATCAGCCCAACTGTCAGTCTGACCCAGACGTAGAATACTCAAGCAGGCAGAAGCACAGAATGGTTAAGCAAGAAAATGCTCACATTCTAAAAGTGGCATTTTCAAGCTCACAATTTAAGAGCCAACTTTACCAAAAGATGTATTTTTAAATTGTGAGTTCAGAGACCCCAAACTCCATATCTCTACCTGCTCCCAATGGGGAACTGCACTTAAAAGATAGTTAAAGGCGGTTCCTATGTTAACCTATGGAAGAGATAGGCCTTGCAACAGTGAAAACCAAATTTGGCAGTATTTCACTTTCAGGACATGTACAACACACCAGTTTATGTCCTACCTTCTAAATACACTGCACCCTGCCCATGGGGCTACATAGGGATGCCTTAAATGTAGTAAAATGGAAGGTTTGGGCCTGGCAAGTCAAATTGGCAGTGCAAGACTACACATATACAGACACTGAAGTGGCAGGGCTGAGACATATTTAAGGGGTTACTCTTGTGAGTGGCACAATCTGTGCTGCAGGCCCACTAGTAACATTTGATTTACAGGCCCTGGGCACCTCTGATGTGCTTTACTATGGACTTACCAGTAAATCAAATATGCCAATCATGGATACACCAATCACCAATGCATTTTATACAGGGAGCACTTGCACTTTAGCACTGATCTACAGTGGTAAAGTACGCAGAGACAATAAACCAGCAAAACAGATCTAAAAAAAATAGGAGAAGGAAAAGATTGGGGAAAACCCTGCACAAAGGCCATTTTCAACATTGGGTTATTAAACAACTCCCTGGAATAGATTTATTTTAATCAGTTTTCATTGTAATTAATTGTTTTTTCACTTTGCTGTTGTAGTAGGAATTAACATGTGATCTGTTGTGCCAAGGCAATTTTGTTGGAGTGAGTCGAAGGCTGAGCCAAGTCCGATCCAGATCCCCAGAATAGCTGTTAGCTTCCAGTTTGATTTCTAGTTGTGCCTGTTCCTTACCATCCTCCACTAGTTAGCTACAACTACATTTTCCAGTGTGTGCATGGTGTGGCAGTAGCATTGCACAATGCTCGACATCAGAGGGAGAAGACTCCCATAAAAGAGTTGCATAGATGTGCATCACCAACACAAACCTATTTGAGCGCTGTCAAGACTCCACACCATCCCTGTTTCAAGGTTGAAAATGTAATTAAGACTTTGGTAGTGAACGGTGGTCCCCTGAATAAATAAATTGTTGGAATCCCTGTTTGCCTATTTATTTGTTGCGCCAAGGTCTCAGATACCATTTGACTGCTTCACTTTCCGAACGTTTGTCTATCTGAGAGTGGTAATGCAGGAGATTACCATGTTGGCCTCAGCCCCCGCACCCTTATTTTTTTTTTCTTCTTCTCAGGGCTGGTGGGGCCCCTGAACACCATCCTCTACCTGCTGGAAACCTCTGTGAGGCACAGATGTTGATCATGAGACCAAGGGCCTGGTTTAGATGGTGTGAGAAACAGTCCCGCTGTCGGTTTTCTAACTGAAAACCCACCCGCCGCCTTCGCAGTCCACCTGCCAGATTTAGATGTTGGCGGTCCCATAGAAGAAAGCCTGCCTGAGTCCTGCCGATTCCACCAAGGAATCCCCTCCGCCGTCGATGCTGCCATAGGTAAGAGTGGCTGATGGGTTGACTACAGCTACACTTGCTGCTGAGCAGATTTGGATCTGCCTTTCCGCCAAGGAAAAAGTGGCAGTCTGACCTCCAAGTCTGACTTGGCGGATTGGGGGAGGGAAGGAGTGAAAACAGACCTTTTCCCCCATTCCACTCCCTTTTCCCACTCGACACAACTGGACAGCACACTCACAAAAGTGTGTCACACACAGGTGGAGACACACTGGTCCAAAACACATCACACCCATACACAGCTGTCATTATGGTGCCAGTATTCATAGGCAATTGAATGCTAGCACCACAATGATGGTACATTCACACCTCTCAACTGTGTCCATGTGTGCACATTGCAAGGGGACCTGTACCTGTCGTGCTGCAAGTGGTGTGTGTGTGTGAGACAGCGTGTATATGTGTGTGTGATGTTATTGGCTGGGTGAGGTGGATGGAGCTGGAGTGGGTGACAGGGTTGTGTCGAGATCTGTGCCACTTGCATATGGCATTGATGTTGTTGTGTATGTTTTGTTGGAGTGTTGTGTTGCAGAGTTGCACACGTAAGCGGTTGATGGACAACTGGTCCACATGTCTGTCATTCTGTAGGTGGACTGAACAGTAATCTGCTTCATACCATTGCCAACCAATTGCAGCAGGTAATGAGGCAGTGTTGGCATAGACACTGTCAGTAGAGGCCTCCTCAAATTCAAGAAAGCTCACTCCTCCATAAATGTTAATGGTAGGAAGGTCAAGCCCTAACATTTTAGCCTATTTCCCATTGTAGAAATTGACCTTTTTGGATTTTGGTGGTACAGCGACTCCTTGATAAATATAGCCTAAATAATAGGATGTTTTTGTTGTGCTACTATTTCTAAAACTGGCCTATGAATGCCAGCATCAGATACAGTACTGTATCCCCCTGTGCCTTGGGCCATGCTGCGGTTGATAAGGGTGATTATTAGACACTGGAGGAAATTCACAAGGCTGCTTTATGTAATGCTTCTGCTGGCATCCTCTTCTTCTTCATCACCCCATTCAAATGGGGCAGTGTAGTGACCATATGGCTTACCACAATGAACTTTCTTTTGACAGTCGGAGCACATTGAAAGGCTATCCTCATGCTGGCTAAATATAGAAGTCCCAAACAGGGAGGAGAGTTTTCTTATTGTACCAATGTCTGAAGAACTGGAGGTAAAAGCTGGTTGGTTTTATTGTTTGCCTTTCTGTAGGATGTGCTGTGACTGTCAAAGGGGTGCTAGTGGTGGCTGCAGGTTTCTGGAGTCTTGCAAATACGTAGGCTGGCAGTGTGAATGTAGCCATATGCCTTCAAGCTGGTTGAATAGAAGTGGGCTGCACTTCCTTTGTTGCACTCTCGCCATTGATGATCACAAACTCATCGTCAGCACCTTGCTCACTTGCAAGGTTTTCGTGAATCTTCCTTTTCCCTTGTGTCTTTTGGGTCGCCTTGGACTCCATCAATGTCCAGTCCATGTCCAGATCATCAGACGTGGGCTTGGAGAAGATGGGGATGGTAGTTTTTAGGGTCGAGCCTGCGTCGCATTTTGCCCAAATAAGTAACTTGTGGTAACTCATTGATTTGATTATAAAGGTTGCAGGAATAAAGTGAATACCCTGAACCCCCATTTTGCTTAACAGTTTAAATGTTATGCGTTTCATCTGCCGGCTCTGAATGCAGCTGCATAATCTGAAAACTACCACGAGGTACCTCCTATGATCTCATTGGCTATCGCTGAAAAGCCTGTCCCATCTAACAGCGATGCAGCCAATGGGCAGTTAAAGAGGCAGTTAAGGTCCCTGTTAACTGTGGTGAAACAGGGGTCTTTGTTCAACTTTGCAATAGGTACCCGGGTCCAGAAAGAATCGTAAGAACTGAGTTACTGTCTAGGCACGCACCTAACAAACACAAAGCTTCTTATTAATAAAGAAGTGCACGTTTTCTAAAAAAATAAATGCCTAGTTTGTGTCTGTTATTATACTTTTGATAATTCCCTGCCTGTCTCACATATCTCTTTCTCTCGTGTTCTTCCTATATCATACTGCCCCCCTCACTGCATCCTTTTCTCTAGTGCCCTCTCTTTCCTCTGTTTTATTTTTATCTCACTTGTGCCTTCATTGTCCTGCTCATTCCCCTTTGCGCCCCTCTCATCTGTCTCTCTTTTTGCCTCTTTAATTTGTCTCCACTTTTCTCCCGCACACACACTCATGTTCTCTCTCTTGGTGTCCCTCTCCTTATCTTTTTGCCTCTCTTGTTTACTCATTCCCTCCCTCTCTTTTTTTCTCTTTGTCCATGTTCTGTCTCTCATTGTCCCTCTTTCTTGTTGCGCCTTAATTTGTCTCCCTCCATTTTGCGCCCTCTGGTGCTCTCTCACGCAGTCACACACTGATTTTGTTTCTCTCCCTGGCTTAGCCTCACTCTCTCATGCATGCTATCTCTACCCTTCACCTCTAACTAAAGCAGACAAATACCGCCTCTTATGAGGGCAGAGATTAGAAGTCTTTTAGTACGCTTTTCACAACTTTAAATACTATAAAAGTGTGTTTGCTTCAGAAAATATTGGTCAACGGGCACGTATTCTGTTGCTCTGCCCAAGTTTGAGGTAGAGGTGTACAAGTGGCAATGTAGTTGGAATTAGACAGGAGCAAACCAGCAAATTAAGAGGGCGAGCTCAGCCGAGGGTCAGACTGGGCTCAATGACCCATGCACAAGCCGAGCTCTGAAAATGTTTGGCGCATAAACTGTGCAATAAACACTTAAAAAAATATAGACTTCAAAAATAAAAATGTTTCTTTAACATATAGAAGTGTTTAAACTTTGTAAATCAGGTTATATTGCTGCATTGGGAGCGTTTGTTATAAACGACAGTGTTTAAACAAGAACATAAAAGAGTTTTACATTCGGTAGAAAGCACGGAAAGGGGAGCGCTCTGCGCCTGCGCACATTCATTTAGTGAATTCCAGTTTGTACAATATGTACTGTGTGCCTGATGGCATGCAAAGCACATTGCATCATGCCTCTCTGTACACACAGTTTTCATTGCGGTGTCACCTAGGGGCTTTTTTGAGCATTACAGTCTAATGGCAAAAGTTTATTTCAGGTAAAAATTTCTATTTTGTTTGTACCATAATTGTATATGTTTTGTTAATCTCTCCTTATTGCAATTATGACCATGATTTAGGGCAATTTGACATCCTTATTACTCTATGACTGTTTGAACACTCTTGATATGTTTGGGTGCCCCTTTTAATTGATTTTTCCTGTTACTCTTCAATTACTTTCTTGTGTCTTTTGTTTGAGAATTGTCCTACCAGTCAGCAACCGAGGTTGGGGTGGTGAAAGTGGTATTCTATAGGAACTTGCAGGACAGATTTAAATTAAGATGCTAAATGGCAACATTTTCATTTATAGCTGCAGATAGAGGAAAAAAGTAAATGGAAGTTCTTTATTTATATGTAGGGCCACTGGAATTATAAGTCAGGGAAAGACCAAATATGAGGCAGTTATAAAGTCACAACCCGAACAGCTCTAACTCAAACAAATGCGAGACCCATTGCATTGCAAATGCTTGTTCTTTTTCTTGCTGGCGATCGTGAAGCCCAAGATTGAAGAGCACTCTGAACAACATATTGCTCTGCAAGGAGCTCAACCTCCTGTTCCGCTCCTAGTTCCCTAAGATGGATTGCTGATTGTGGCTCCGCTTGTCAACTTTTCTCTAATGATTTGGTTTGCTACTGAGAAAATTACATTTCAGCTTCACTACTCTCCATGACTGCAATACTGAGAGATATGGGATTAGGTTTTGGTCTTGGTGCCTCCTATGCAGGACGGATCCTCCTAGCCTCTTCCTGCCCAGAGGAGGGTTCAGCATGTATATCGTGTTTCTTGAAAAAGGATAAAGGTTTGATACAAGTGGTGGCAACAAGTGGCTTCTTCTCCCCACTTGCCCCTTTCCTGGCAGAAACCTCCTCCTTCTGCACCATCGTCTTAGCACCAGCAGTTTGCATTTAGCACAAGCAGAAGCACTTAGCAGAGGACGACTCAGGTGTCACTGTCAACTAATTCACAGACTTCTCTCAGTATTGGAACCATGTGTGATGTCTTGTGTACCTGTAAATGAAAAGTGGATATAGCAATCTTAATATAGCAAACGAAAAACAAGTGAAATCATCATCTCAACAAAAACAATAGTGTACCCAGACCATGCATAAAACTGCATATGTTTTCAGGACTTTACACAGGAAAGTGCTAGTTTGCGTCCCTCCAACAAGGGTCCATAGGATGCCTGTGGGAGGCAGGGAGAGCAGGGAAAAATCAAATAAGTTAATTAAATAATTTCTGATGTTCATCAAGGGCCGTGCAACCATATGAGAGGCAAGGGTGCAAAGAAATATTGAATAAATAAATGAAATACTTGCTGGTGTCCATCCTGGGCCGTAGAACCCCTACGGGGACAGGGATTGCAGGGACAAATCATAGAAATTAATGAAATAATTGCTTGTGGCCATCCCGGGCCATGAGAGTCCTATGGGAAGTGGGGGGTGCAAGGCAAAAATATTGAATACATTAATTAAGTAATTGATAGTGTCCATCCATACCCAGGGGACCGCTGTGGTAGGGCCTAAACATGCCACTTCCCTTTCATCAACACTATGAAATCAGCAATGTAAAAAATGAAAATTAATTAACTTTGAAGATTCCCCCACCACAAAGAGCCTGATGGCATTTCACACAAACTTAGAAAAAACTGGTAGGCAAACACATTAACCTGCGAACAAAGGAAAATGCCTGGCTACTTGGGTCTGGACTCCAGGAGCCACCCTAAGACAACAACAGGGATATGTCGACAAAAATAACCTATGTCCTTAGCGCATGTGCATTCTATTGCCTTGCACTTTATAGTGCATTGACGCTTCTCTTGGTGTGGGATGCCTGTTGCCGGAGCAGGGGACTGCAAGTTCCAGGATTATCAGGGGCAGGAGGAGGCCCTTGTCCTCAGCACACCTGCACTTCACTGCCTAGCACTTGCCTTTTCCCGCAGGCCACCCCATTTGATGCAAGGTATCTGTCACTTGACAGCTGGTTCCTGCCAGACTCTGACGATAAGGAGCTATGGGTAAGAGGAAAGCCAGTGCTTTTGTTGCGAATGCCATTTGCAAGCAAGGGCCACGCTCAATTACTAATTACCTGACCACTGCCATGACGGCAAATAATTCTGTAATTGAGTCTGTGGAAGAGAGGCTGTAGGCTGTTAGGAAATCTTGGACACTTCAACCTTGCAACGATAATAGTGTTAGCCCACTAACAACTGACTTGAATTATTAGTCCTGACGTGGGAGTGGGAAAACTAACGAGCTCAGGGAAACTGCCGCAGATCCACTGAACTGTTGTGTCCTCCTGGGGCAGGGTTCTGCAAAGTCAGTCCTGGAGAGCCGGTTCCATGCCAAATTTTTTGCATATCCATATTCAGAAAACTGTAGATTTCTGAAACACCTTTTTTCTAAATGTGGATATGCTAAAAATCTGGCATGGACCAGGCTCTCTAGGACCGACTTTGCAGAACCCTGTCCTTGGAGGACGGATATTTCCATCGAACAGGAGCGGTATCAGCATCTCACTAATCAAGCCTCCAATGGGGACATTGTAACATCCCCACCCAATAAAAGGAAAAAAGCTGCTTTACATACAGGGCAAGAGGTTAAGAGGAACTGGAAGACTCGTAAGAAAGCAGCTCAACCAGTGAATACGGGAAGGGCTCCAGAGTCAAAAGCACTGCAGGGGATTAAGGGGCATTCAGCAATGCAAAAGGGAGAGACAAAGTTACTGAGCCTATGTGGGGAAGCTTCCTGTCTGAAAGGATTACTTGTCAGGTTATTGTCCCCCTGACAGCTGCTCTACAAAGCATTGATAGGACATGGAAGGAGCTCCTTATAAATTCGCAATTTAAACCATCTGATCCGCCCACGCCTACCAGGCATGACTCCTCCTTTGCAGAATCCACATCTCTGGTGACAACTGCCATTGTAGAAGCTATTAAAATGAGAGAACATCCACACGCCAATTTGGCATATCTGGTCACCTCAACCCAGTCCTTAAGTGTTGGCCCGATCAGGGCCATAATGGAAAGTTTGATATTGCAGCACCTGGAATGTCGGCCTCATCAGAAAGAGCCTAAAAATAAAATTGTAAACACTACAGCTCTTCCCGGAAGTGCAAGCCATATGTAGTTGTGTGAAGAATGCCCCACCTTTGCACACAGCCCAAGAAGAATCAGACCAACAGATGAAGAACAAGGTGATCCACTGGCTGAACACCACCCTTAGATGCATCACACGGAATGTCCTTGCAAATGGAGAAATAGCGGTCCGGAGGGTGCATTGGTTGGGTTATACCTGTAAAAAGGACCCAGGAGATTGTGTGGTAATTAATGTTCGTGACACAAGACTAATGGGATATATAGTGGACAGACTGTAATTTTCGAAGGCTGCCGTGAAAGAATTCAGCTTGTCCCCCTGGGTTATTTTTATAAGTCAAAACCCATGTGCAAGCCAACAGACACCAGGGGGTTTACTATAGTGGTACACAATCGTTTCACTGTTTTGAAAGAGGTTGATTGACTGTCAAGGAGGTCTGCGACAGAGCCTGTAGGAACTTTATCCATGGGACTTGGACACCATGTAGAATCAATTGACAGCATTTCTGATTCATCCAATTTACATGGTTTATTCAATCCATCAATAAACGGTCAACTTCAAGATACCTTACGACCTGAAGTTAGGGGGCATGATATGGGAACTAATACTCAGTTACTCCTTGGCCCATTAACTAAAAAGGTGATCGAGGTGGTTTATTGCCTGATGGGCCTTGACAGTACAAGACAACACCAGTGCCGCAAACATGACACCATTGTTATTTGGAATATTGCAGGCATCAGTAGTAAATTGGCTGATAGAAACTGGGCCTCTATAATTGCAAAACACCAGATTGTATGGCTCCAGGAAATTTGGTCGCAATCTAATATTCACATAAATGGCTTTTTATCAGTGATCATACCTGCAATTTCATCTTCCCATGGCATCATAGTGGTGAGCTTTTAATCCTAATACATACAACCTGGGCAGCTAAAATGGTGAAGACCCATGTGGATTCACAATATTTTCAAATAATTTGCTGTTTATTGCCTTGTGCACTATTAGTAATTTTCATAAATTTTTATCACAATTTGTTTTATTAGCAGTAATGTTAATATAATTCAATCACTGGCTTGCACTGTAAGCGTGTTCCTATCAAGTCTAAAGGAGGATTATGTAATACTTTGGGGTGGGGATTTTAATCTTAGACTGTTCATAGGCAGATGATCGTTTTGTAACTTAAGGCCATATGTACGAACACATTTTCCCATTGACACAGAATGGGAAAAACCCTTTGCTACATCTGGCCCTTAGTGGCTAAAGATTTTTCTAACATTTCACTCTTTGTTCTCAACCCATGTGGCGATAAACTGAACAGGTTTCTTATGGCCTATGACCTTATCCTTGGAATAGATATTGTGGCATGTGAGATCTTACACTAAGTAACATTTGCAGGGGAGGTGGTGGCTCCATCGTTGAATACGTTGCTCTGTCCAAGCTCTGTTCGTGGAAGGTTTTAGATTTCCGGATTTTGAATTGTGCAATTGGTGACCACAATCCGTTGGTCTTAAGTCTAAATGTGGAGTTGCCCCTGACACTGGTGGGTAGGATGGCTTGCCCAATTAAACACACTAGGAACAGAGGGTCCAATGGAAGTGGAAGGATGTTAACCCAAAAGATTTCCTAGTCCAACTTGTGGTGAATCGAAGGGCCCAATTTGAGCTCTCTTTCAGTGACAAGCTGGATCCGAGGGCTGTTGTAGGTGGTGTTTCCAAAATCTGTAAAGAGGCAAGGGAGCAATTAACGGCATGCACCTGCCGACGCCCCCGGAGACCAAACACGTGGTTTGATAAATGCCTGCTTGCAAGCTCACTCTAGTCTTTGCCAAGCCCTCAAAAGCTCTCCCAGGGTTCCAGCACACGGGCGACAATTGTGCATATCTTTAAAAAGGGAGATAGAAGCGACCCGCATTGCCATCGGCCAATATCTTTAATAGATGCAACAGCAAAATTATTAGGCAGAGTCCTGCTCAACCAACTATAAAACTGGGCTAATGAGAAAGACATTTTAAGACTGGCACAATATGGTTTGCAGCAGGGACTAGGGATGGTTGATTAGTGCCTGAATCTGCACTTAATAATGAGTAAGTGCGTGGTTGCCAAAGATGGTTGTCTATTGTTAGCATTCATGGATTTAAATGCAGCTTTCAATAAGGGGGAAGCTGTGGACCATGCTGTTAAGTAAGGGTGCTAATCCGAAATGTTTTCATCTCATTGCCCAGTTGCATTCAGATGTAAAAGGCAGGGTCAGGTACGTGCCAAATGGGGAGGGCACCTCCTACATAAAGATTAGGAAGGATCTCGGGCAAAATTGTGTAGTGGCACCCTCATGGCCTTGAGGAGTGTTTGATCGAAGCTGCGGCTCATCCGCCTAGGATGGTGACATGACAGTTACCCATACTCATGTTTGTGGATGATTGCGTCCTAATGGCACAAATGGGGAGGGGTCTCCAGATACTCCTTAACAGCTTTGTGGCTTTTATGACCAATCTGGGCCTTTCTGCAAATAAATCCAGACCTGAAAATTGTCACCTATAGGGCTTTGGTGTGGGGGTATATTGACCCTGTATTTTTGCAGAATAGGGAAAAAAACTTTCTGCTAAGACTAAAGTCATTTCCTTCCGGTATACCTGCCACTATATTGCATGACGTGTTAGGTTTACATTTTATTGGTGACGCAGTAAGGATGGCACCAACCTTACTCTGACTGTCAATTTGGTCCAGACCTCAAGCAGTGCTGACGCAAATGGTAATCATTGACTGCCTAAATTTAACAGAGGCACATAAGATCAATTGGCATGTTTGTCAAAAGTGAACTGGCTGCCATTGGTATTTCCGACCTGTTCCTTAAACCGATGTCTAGAGAAACTAGGTTTAGACCTCTGTTGAAGAGGGAACTGTTAAACTAGATAGTCGGTACAAGATGGGAGTGTGATTTTTAAAAAAGGATGGTGGCGGCTTACCTCCCCCTCTGTACAACACCTCACATTGAGCCATACCTGCTGAACGTCCCACACCACCAGAGATATTATTTGGCTAGATTTAGAGTGGGCTAGGCCCACTTTTTGGTGTTTTACCCTTCTAAAGTCTTTGTTGCGAAAGATTTGATAGCTTTTCCATGCAATTCAATCACTTCGCAGTCGCAACTACACGTTTTTTTTGTGAGCTTTATAAAGTACAAATAATTCAGTTATTCTTACCTCTTTTGATAATTCTTGATATCAGGAAATGTAAAGAGGTTTTGGCTTATTTACAAGTGCTCCAGACTGATTTAATATGTACAACAGTGTAGTGTCGAATTTCCATGTGTTTAAAGATCTATTGATTAGTGATTTTTGTTTAGATTTTTTCTTTTAAGTTCAAATATAAAAGTGTTTATAATTTTATATATTGAGGTTTTGCATTTTATCATATGATTAACTATCTGCTGATATTGTATAGTTGTTTATCTCCGCCAGTGAGGACGGAGCAGGAATATAATTGTTCTCAGGTTAAGTGATCTCAAGTTTTAGATTAATATTTTAGTGGCTAGATATTGGAGAGCAAATAAGGACAGATAAAGTTTGCTTGTTGTATTCCTCTATTACTGATCATCTGATAGTTATTTGCACACATTCCTGATTGTAATTTTTGGAAAAGAGAAATTATGCACTTCACTGGTTGATTTCAACATATGTTTGTATGATTTTATGGTTACTGTAAACCAAATAATATTTTGTATTTGATTCATAGCCATCCACACCCCTAAAATATATATATTTTTAAAACATCTAGCACAGCAGTATTCAGAATGTGAAAGATAGTACATCAAAAATGCAGCTAGTCAAACGCAAGGCAGACTAGGCCACAACCAGTAATACAACATCCAAGGAAAAGTATAAACAAATCAGTACAAAATTTGCAAACTCCACACAAGAAAATAGAGTCAAAGTATATTTAAATCCACCCCTCCATCTTCCGAAAAGTGCAAATATTTTCCCTTAAAAAAATCTCATGAGCCCCATACACCAGTCCAAACTCTACGACTTTAGCCCACCCACAAAAAAAAAAAAAAAAGGAAAGGAAAAAAAAAATACTGGGGTGCTTGCCCTCCCTCAAAAAACACACTTTTTCCAAAGTGCTGTGCTGAACTGACTTGATTTTTCAAAAAAAATTATTGAAGATTACAGGAGTGTAGATGCAGTGGAAATTGCAGTCCAAAAGAGAGTGATGCTTTCCCTCTAAAATCAAAATTCAAAGTGACCTAGAGTTGAACTAAGCAGAGGGATGAGTCCTCATTACAGAAGGAGGAAGTTGTTATTGTATGTACAATAACCTCCCAGGCTCTGTGACACTTCCTTCCTGTTAAAAAATAACAAAATATTTAACAGAATGATCATTTGTGTAAAGTATCTACTCAAGAATGCATTTTGAGTTAATTTCCAAGGCGCTTGAATAAAACATCTCCCCGAAATGCTGACAAGTGACCACCCATGTTAAAAAAAACTTGAGTTGGAAATGCTTAACGTTCTGATCATGTTCACAAGATCAGGCTCGCCAAAAGATGATTGTGTTCATGTAATTGTTTAACTCATTGTTTCAGTGCTTCTTGTGGTATGATTTTACCTATATGGCAACACGATGTGGCATCATGGCATAATCTCTGTAATTACTTCAGCAATTTCACGATGCGAAATTACCAACATTACGCTGGAATAGTTAAAATTACACCCAGACCTAGTTGTACCTCACTCTTATCTCTCCTTGTATACTATTTTTCTTATTTTGACAATTGTATGTAGTGTGCATTGGAGCTTTGGGAATTAGAGCACTTTATATAAGCACCAGTTACATTACACATGGTTAGAATCATTTTTTAGGCACAAGGATATCGAGTTATTTTCTCAAAACCACAGGATGTTGAGCCAGTGCTGGGTCACAAACGTGGTTCCCCAGTTCCAAAGTCAGCACCTCAGTCCGTAATGCCACTTCCTCTCCCATACACTTTCATGGGGCACAGTCCCCTTTCTTATCTACATTGTGCCTTTGTTTACTCCACTCTCACTGGCCATATGACTTAGTCTGTTGTCTATTTAATTGCATCTAACTCCATTTCTCACTCCACTTGTTCCCTGCTTTCTTTTCTCATTTGGTTTCTGCTTAGGTCCCTTCTCTTATCCATCTTGTGCCTCTCTCCCCTTTCTCATTCTTCTTATTCTTCTCACCCCTCTCTTATCCATTGATGAAGCAGAAAATGAAGGTTTTACATTTATTAGAGCGTAAACGTAGTGTGAAATAATCATGTGTGACTTTAACCGAACTAATAAAGATTGTACGGGGACAAAATGTGCCCTTAGAGTAGTTTGCCAACATTTATACGCGTGCTTTACATAACGTGGTATATTAGAATTGCACTAATCCGACATAATCGTAAACGTGTGCTATGATTTGCCCATTTGAAATGTTTTAGCTTAGCATTACTTTAGTGCAGGCTTCGGCCTAGTGGCCTGGTCTCACGGTTTAGATGCTCGTATTTTTCCACTGTGCTAATAAACGTCTATTTTTGCTTGAAGCTGTACTTTTCCACTGAGATCGTTCACATGCTTATCTTAAAGTTTCGTGCCAGCCTGGCATATTTTCTCTTTACTCCAAGGTCGATTTGCAGGTGCGGACAATGGAGGCTCTGAAAGTGAGCTAATTGGTATACAATGTTGCAACTTGCGTACCCATCTCCAAGGATAATGTATTCTTAAGTAAAAGCTTGAGAACTGTCGTTTTTGATTGGACAATTTGAAGCTAACCTATGAACCCTCCAATGGAAGACCCTACTGGATTTGAACTGTTGTCTATAAAAACCAGGTGTACGAGAAGAAAGTAGACATTATTGCTATTATCAGCTATTACCAGCTCGATACCCGCCATTTTGCAGACTTCGTAGCTATTATGGCCCACTTTGCTGCGACGCCATTTTGAGAGACTTTGATGCTTTCTCTAATCGAGAGAAAGAGACTTTAAATGATTCTTGCCCTAGAGACTTTAACTTTGATTTGTCCCCTTGCATGAAGTAGTAGTTCTACCTTGCCGCCGTGAGGCAATTGCCCCGTCCACCCCTGCCCCTTTGCCCCGTCCTATGCTGATCGAAACGGTACCCATGCTGATCGAGAAACGGTACCTGTGAGACGAAGACTTCCTTAAATGCTGATCGCAATTGGTAAATATGAAAGGAAATTGTAAAATTGCATTGTGTTTCCTTTAGGTAACCAACTGATGATTTTGATAAGAGCCCTAGTTAGGAGTTTTTCTAAATTAATGTTGCTAAATTGTTTTTGCATGAAGTCCCACATGCCGATGCTAATTTGAGGTTAGACAAGGATTCCTTATGTCGCACGATGCAATTTGAGATCTTGTTATGCTGACTAAATGTATGCAATTAGTTCGTTACAGATTATAGTATTAGTGATTTGCATTGCCATTATTGAATGCCTTGTGATTCAAATGCTGCATACATTGCACTTGTTTCGACGTTATGGACAGCTATTAATGTTCATTTATGTTTATCATTTGGTGTTGAGACACATCTATATTGTGCTAGCTTTATTAATATAGGGAAATAAATTCACTAACTTTGAATAAACTGGTGTGGTTATTCCTGACTGAAAGGTCAGGGTTCGCCGAAAATGTATTCTGGATTAATTGTCAAGTGTTATGTTGATCAAGGTATTGCTTATGTCCGTTATTGATTATTGATTTGATGCAATTGATCGATATAGGGTACAGAGAGTTCCACTTAGTCAAAAGATTCATCGGCCTAAAGAGCGTCCAAAGTACCGGTAAAATACTAGTACGGACCGCTCTATCAGTAGATGGTAGCAGAGGATGGTTACGTCTTTTGGGACCTTGTACTCTTAAAGTACATGGTGTTGAATTAACGGTTACGCATTTTGAGACCCCATTCGAGAAGTTGAATTAGATTTTTCCTGGGTAAAACAGATTGACAGAATGATGATGGGCTAGGTCCACCGCGACTTTCCCGGGATCTCGGAGCTTGCGAATTGAGAGAACGGAGGTGTGGAATCAGCGTTGGCGGTACTAGTGATGGTATGAGTGAAGTTAGGGTTTTGCGCTTGCACAGCTTATTGCTGCAGGGTGTGTGAAAAGGGTGCGAGGGATTTTTTCTTTTAGAGGATAGCGGAGGTGCGACTCCGAGTGTAGAAGTAGAGAAGTCGTCGAACTTCACAGAAATAGCGGAGGTGCGGCTCCGAGTGTGGGAGTAGGGAAGTCGTCGAACTTCATGTGCGTGTGGCGCTTCGTGCATAAAAAGGTCCACGTGGTTGTTGTTGTTGAGACGGGCCCTGCGAGGTCAAGAGACTCCGGAGTATGTTGATCCATGTTGTGGTCTGGGCGGTTTAGTAGGTTGATCGGGCGTGGTCAACAAGTCGGTACGTGTGTTAGGGAGTGAAAGAAACTTCGACTTCGGGCTTTGACAAGATTCTAAGTGCACTAGAATAGATCATTGACAAGTTGAGAGTAGGTCTGCAGGTCAGATTTGCTTGCGAACGTGGGGACCGAGAAAGACGGAATAGCGGCCGAGGCTAGTGAAAGGTCCCTAAGGTCCTGAAGCAACTGTGTTACCCTTCCTGTAGTAAACCGACAGATCTGTTTTAGTTTTTGGTAGCTCGCGATACATGCAAGAAGTTGTTACGGGAGGAGGTGAGTGAAGGAGGACTAGCCGCAAGGCTTTGTCAGCCGCAGTGTGTGTGAGTGTGATGTCACTAGGAGCCGCGCTGGGATAGGTTGGTTGCAGAGAAGGGTCGCGCACGGATTGGACGCAGTCCGTGGGGCTCGATTGGAAGGGGAAAGGCAAGCAAAGAGTATTCCGGGAATTAAAGTCACCTATTGATTACAAATTTTGTGAAATAAAAAGACGAGAAAATGAAATTCTTTAAAGCATTTAGGAGTGCGATGAAGGGGGAGTCTTATATTAAAGCGAGCGTAGGAGAGGAGACGCCGCCCGAAGGTACACCAGCTTACATTGTAATGGAAGAGAAGGGGGTAGCTCCGTGCCTTTGGCTAAAGCAATGGCACAAGTTGACAGAGAAACATGGGAGCGTAGCGTTCCCGATACATGGGACATTCAATATAAGGATCCTAGAGAATTTGAGATTCACGATGTACGACATGAAGGTGCCTCCAAGGCCAGCCCAGTTTGAGGCTCTAGCGACTTGGGAACTAATGGCCAGACAGCAACAGCAGAAGAAGTTTGAGACCAGGATGAGAAAGGTAGAAAAGACACTAGCGGATGCTACGTGGGATAATGCACAAAAGGTGTGGAGGTCAGATGTATTGCAGGGGATAAAATTGTTTCCCGCAATTACTAAGGAAGAAGAGGAGACAGGTAAGAAAGCTACCTGTAAGACGGACAGGAAGTATTCCAAGGATAGAGAGGACGAGGAAAAGTTGAGAAGAGAAGAGGAGTTAGAGGATGAGGAGTTAATAATGCAATTGCTGAACGACCGTCCACCACCTTATGCGGAGAATGGACAAGGTCCAAGTACCAGTTCTGCCCCTCCGGCACCGGTACAGAACAGTGAAACCCAGAGTTCAGGAGCGTCATCGGGATCTAAGGACCCGAGTTTATTGTTCACCCCGCAGATACCGCAGGTGAGGAGAATATATCCAGATGTGCCCATGCTGAAACCAGCAGAAAATTATCAGCCGCAGATGCCAGGGTACTACAGCAGTGACAACAGTGCAGGAATGATTATAGATCCAACCGTAAGGGGAGGACAGAATGGTCACAACCAGACATTGACACAAGCTGAATCAACTCAGTTTTTGATGCCTCAAAAGCAGATGCAGGGAGGAAACGCACATGCTCAGATGACGGGGAGTCAGATGGGCATGCCGGCAATGATGACCCATGGTGTGGGAATGAACATGCCTCAGAACATGGGAAATGGACAAAACCCAGATGCGATATCACTACCCATTACTGTAGGTCCACCGGTACCTCTGTATAGTCAGCCTAACCTAGGTATGAGCGGTCAAGGATCAATACTGCAGAATGGGACAGAAAGGAGGTGCATAGAGAACACTCCAGGGATAACTCCGATAGCGGCTCAGCCAACTGGATCTGGGTCCTTGATGGAGTTTAGTCCCATATGTGCTCAGTCAACACTGGTGAGGTCGAGCCCCCCACTGATAATACCTCTAACATCGAACACTGAAAAGTTGCCGCAACCATCAATGGCAGTCGATGTGAACGCTACGCTGATGGGGGTGAATGCGCAACAGCTGACACAGTGGTTCAACAGTCTGAATTCCACACAAAGTTCAGCCAGTGGGAAAGGAGAAGACTATATGAATAGGGTCAGGTTGAACATGGAAGCACAAGAATTGGTGGAAGGGACTATGGGTGTGAATAGGTTAGAGTCCTACACGGAAGAAGAGCTGAGGTATCTATGTCCCAGGATTACGAAGGAAGTGAACAAGGTACATAAGAGCTTGCAGGAAGCAGCTGACAGAAACGGGGTTGACATAGACAAGATGAAACACTTGAGCAGAAGCTACAGGTTGGATTTTGGGACCACAGATTTTGAACACATGAGGTCAGCAGGCATGAAGGCACACCTTAGAGAATTGCTGCAGAGTGCCCAAGTGTGGAGGTGTCTAGACAAGTGGGAAAGCAGGTGGGTAAAGAGAAAGGAAAAGAGGAGGGACAGCGCTACAGAGCACAATGAGAAAAGACCACAGAGCAGTGATACAGTAACTATGTTACCAATGAGGGAGACAGCAGGGGGAAAACTAATACATGTACCATGGCACAGAAGTGACATTCAGTCTTTTACGGATGATTTTCCCAAACTGAGAGAGAAACCGATTGAATGGTATCAGCAGACTGATAGGTTTGTGAAGCTTGCAAAATGTCTCTGGGAAGACCTGAATACTCTCTTTGAGATTGTGGTTCCAGCAGATTTGTGGGAGGATTGCAAAAGAGCGGTAGGTTGGCCGACAAGTGAACCAGAGAGAGACAGGGAGACGGGTGCACCATCGCCTATGGTGATGAGCTTGTACTATAAGGTGATTGAGCATTTGAAGACGAAGGTAGCCGCGAAAAATGTGGATTGGCAGAAGATCGATCGAACTGCCCAAGAGGCTAAAGAATCGATTCATAGTTACTATGAGAGGTTGTTAAAGGCGTTTAAGAATTACAGTGGCACGGAAACAATTGAGGCGAAGGACATGCTTCATTTTGTGTTCAGATTTGTGGAAGGGCTGAGACCAGAGATAAGTCAGATGATAAAGTCGCATTTGATTTGTTGGCAATCGAAACCAATTGATGAGGTGTTGAATTATGCGAAATACTGTAGTGACGAAATTGAAGTGAAACAGAAAAAGCTGAAAGAGAAGGTGATGATGATGCAGCTTAAAGCAGCTCAGAAAGGTTTGCAAGGTTTGCAAGGGATGCAAGGGTTCCAACAGCAGGTACCGCAACAGCAGCCGCAGTTGCAGGGAAACATGGCGTTTCAGCCACAGGCCAGAGGCAGAGGCAGAGGAGGTTTTGTGAATAATGGTCCGGATTTGAACACTGTTGTGACGGGTGTGCAGGCAATGAAGAAGGTGATGCCATGTCACGTGTGCGGAATTGTCGGTCATTGGAAACGCGAGTGCCCGATGGTGGTGCAGGAAGGTGCAGGTGCAGGTGTTGGTCAGCAAAACAATGATGTCAATGCATTTCAGACAATGAGGGGACCGAAAATGAGAGGTCCAAGCCCAAATTTTCAGACCGTAAATCAGTTGCAGGGATTGCAACCTATGCAGCCGCAGCAGATGCAGATGCCTCGTATGCAGATGACGCAAATGCAGCCAATGCAACAGCAGTTACCTATGGTACCTAATCAGCAAATGCAAATACCCTTGGCACCAATGAGTCAGCAGCAAGTGATGGTTCCTCCACAGGTCTCGGGTCAGGTAATGAGTACAAATGGCACCGTACAACAGTTCCCATTACACAGTGAGAGTGGAATAAACAATGTATGGGAGAGTGAAAGTTCAGAAGAAGAAGGAGATTGTGTGCTTGCAGCATCTTTGGAAGTTGATCAAAGGGGTCCGTACGTAGAGGGAAGAGTAATGGGTCATCGTGTTTCATTCTTGGTTGACACGGGAGCCACACGTTCAACTGTTAAGAGTAGTGAAGTACCAAATTTGCCACTCTCAGGGAGGACAGTTCAAGTGGTGGGAGTAGCAAACAAGCACCTGACGAACCCAATAACAGATCCGGTACCAGTCAGCATCGGTAACTATCAAGGGGTACATCAGTTTGTGGTATGTGACTCAAGCCCGATAGCACTGTTAGGAAGAGACCTATTGAGCAAATTGGGTTGTTCGATCATGTGTTCGAACGAAGGAATAACAATACAGACGAACAGTGATGGGGAAGAAGAGGACAGTGTAGAGGGGGATGAGATGGAAACGGTAGATGAAGAGTATCCTCTGATTTGTCTTTTCCCGATGATAACTGAAGAAGATATTCCAGCTGAATTACGGGAGACAGTCGGAAAGGAAGTGTGGGACATGACAGGGAAAGAGGTGGGATTGATGAAAGGAGTGGAACCAGTGAAAGTGACTGTAAAGCCCAATGCAATCTTTCCCCAGACCCCACAATACCACATGGCACAAGACACCCTCATGAAAGTTGCTCAACTTATTGACGAATTTGTAAAACAGGGGGTACTGAAAGAAGTGTTAAGCAGTCCATGTAATTCACCAATAATGGGACTAATAAAGCCGAGTGGAAAGGTCCGACTCGTGCAGGACTTGAGGAAAATAAATGACATCATAGTCAAATGTTGCCCAGCAGTACCGAATCCAGCTGTGATAATGTTTCAAGTCCCTTGCGATGCTGAATGGTTCTCAGTCATCGATTTGTCACAAGCGTTCTTCTCGGTGCCTCTTCATGAGGACAGCCAATTCCTCTTTTGTTTCAAATTCTTAGACAGAGTGTACAGTTGGTGTCGAATTCCTCAAGGGTTTTCTGAGTCACCGTCAATATTCAATCAGATCCTAAAGAAAGACCTGGAAGCATTAGAATTGCCATTCGAGTCAACCCTAGTACAGTACATTGATGACTTACTGGTTGCATCAAAGACAGAAAGTGGCTGCACAGCCGATACCATTGCTCTGTTGAACCATTTAGGGAGGAATGGACATAAGGTATCTCCTTCCAAATTACAGTTCTGTCAGAAGAAAGTGAAGTACTTGGGTCACCAAATAGAGAAAGGGTCACGGAGAATAATGAAGGAAAGAATTACAAGCGTACTTCAAATGAGTCCACCAAGGACAAGGAGGGAGGTGAGGAAGTTTTTGGGAATGGTGGGCTACTGTCGCCAGTGGATTCCCAACTTCTCGACTCTAGCAAAGCCTTTACTGAAACTGACCCAGAAGGATGCCTTGGATCAAATTGAACTGAAAGGAGATGAGATGGATGCTTTTGTTGAATTGAAAGAATGCATGTGTAGGGCTCCAGCTCTAGGTATGCCTGACTACACAAAGCCTTTCACATTGTTTTGCCACGAACGTGATGCATGTTCTTTGTCTGTCTTGACTCAAGCCCATGGTGGCGTAAACAGACCAGTAGCGTATTTTTCAGCTACTTTGGATCCGGTCGCAGCAGCACTCCCAGGGTGTTTGCGCGCCGTAGCAGCAGTTGGTATCAGCCTCACTCAGAGCGAAGGAATAGTGATGGGACACCCAGTAACAGTCATGGTCCCTCACTCAGTCGAGATACTTTTGACCCGCTCCCGAACGCAGCACATGACTGGAGCAAGACTCACAAGGTATGAAACGATAATTCTGGGCTCACCGAATGTGCAGCTGAAAAGGTGCACTACGTTGAATCCAGCAACGTTGCTCCCTGGAGAAAATGCCGAAATTGAGAACGCTGAAGACGTCGAGCATGACTGCCTTCAGGTGACTGAATTTTGCACAAAACCTCGACCGGACATTAAGGATACTAAGCTTGATGAAAATGACCAAATTCTTTTTGTTGATGGTTCATGTCTAAGAGACGGGATGGGGATTTTGAAAGCAGGATATGCTGTATGTACTGTAACAGGGGTCTTGGAAGCGGGATGGCTTCAAGGAGTCTATTCTGCACAAGTAGCAGAACTTGTAGCCCTTACCAGAGCATGTGAACTGTCTGCATTGATGAAAGTCACCATTTACACTGATAGTCAATACGGGTTTGGGATTGTGCATGACTTTGGACAACTATGGTCACAGAGAGGTTTTCTGACTTCTTCAGGATCCCCAGTGAAGAACGGGGAGAGGATAAGGGAATTGTTAAACGCCATTCAAGCGCCAGCCAAAGTTGCAGTGGTAAAGTGTAGTGCTCATACGAAAGGACAGGACTATGGCCCTCATTCTGACCCTGGCGGTCGGTGATAATGCGGCGGCCAAGCCGCCAACAGGCCGGCGGTCCAAAATATGCAATTCTGACCCTGGCGGGAACCGCCAACACAGCCCGCCGCATTAACACTCCGCCCGCCACGGCGGAACAAACAAACAGCGCGGCGGTCCCCGCCAACAGCCAGGCGGCAGACAATGTACCGCCCACCCTATCACGACCCACCAATCCGCCACCTTTTCCGGGGCGGGAGCACCGCCGATAAAAACACGGCGGAAACAGACTACGAACGGGAAAACGCTCACCTCTACGCACTCCACGCGAGATTCCGGCAGTATGGAACCCGAGTTGCAGGTCATCCCCGCACTCCTATACCTGCTCATGTACCAGGAGCACGCCCGGCGGCGCGGAAGACATCGGTGAGTACTGCACCTACGACACAGGGGAGGGAAAAGATTACCGGCACACACCCACCCACCCATACCCACTACAACACACACATCAATGCATTCCCACAGATCACTGTCACAACCCACAAACCCCCCCCCCCCCGAAATAATGCAAAGACCAAAAGAAGAGATCATAAACGGGCAGATATATTGAAATATGGACACCAGTAATCCCAATAAATAAATAAACTATGTACAAAATATATACAGCTACTAAATGTAGTCCAACCACTGTCCGTGGACCACAGGGGTCCTGTGCAAAGGGGCAAGGCCCAGTCCCACGACAAGAACTCCACGGAGAGAACACTGCAGGGGCATCAGAAAGAAAATAGGACAGGCACCTCAGGGGGAAGGGAAGGGGGGGCACCTCAGCCACTTGAGTACACGACGCCAGATCCACGAGGGGACTCCATGACCACTGGGCCATCCTGGGGAGTGCAAAGCCACAGTCCATACAGTCCATACAGTGGGTGGCCTGCCCACTGGGCCATCCTGGGGAGTGCAAAGCCACAGTCCATACAGTCCATACAGTGGGTGGCCTGCCCACTGGGCCATCCTGGGGAGTGCAAAGCCACAGTCCATACAGTCCATACAGTGGGTGGCCTGCCCACTGGGCCATCCTGGGGAGTGCAAAGCCACAGTCCAAACAGTCCATAACAGACCCCACTGCCACTGGAGGAGGCATGTTGGCCAGAGGACATCCTGCAGCCCTGCCCGAGACAGATCCTGCCCTGCCACGTCTGCCAAAGGGCCAGCGGTTCTTGCCTGGAAGGGCCCAGTTCAGCGCTTCTTGCCTTGAAGGGCCCAGTTCAGCGCTTCTTGCCTTGAAGGGCCCAGTTCAGCGGGTCTTGCCTTGAAGGGCCCAGTTCAGCGGTTCTTGAGACGGCGGGGCCCAGCGGAGCGGTGCTTGAGACGGCGGGGCCCAGTTCAGCGGTTCTTGAGACGGCGGGGCCCAGTTCAGCGGTTCTTGAGACGGCGGGGCCCAGCGGAGCGGTGCTTGAGACGGCGGGGCCCAGTTCAGCGGTGCTGGAGACGGCGGGGCCCAGCGGAGCGGTTCTTGAGACGGCGGGGCCCAGTTCAGCGGTTCTTGAGACGGCGGGGCCCAGCGGAGCGGTGCTTGAGACGGCGGGGCCCAGTTCAGCGGTGCTGGAGACGGCGGGGCCCAGTTCAGCGGTTCTTGAGACGGCGGGGCCCAGTTCAGCGGTTCTTGAGACGGCGGGGCCCAGTTCAGCGGTGCTGGAGACGGCGGGGCCCAGTTCAGCGGTTCTTGAGACGGCGGGGCCCAGTTCAGCGGTTCTTGAGACGGCGGGGCCCAGTTCAGCGGTTCTTGAGACGGCGGGGCCCAGTTCAGCGGTTCTTGAGACGGCGGGGCCCAGCGGAGCGGTTCTTGAGACGGCGGGGCCCAGTTCAGCGGTTCTTGAGACGGCGGGGCCCAGCGGAGCGGTGCTTGAGACGGCGGGGCCCAGTTCAGCGGTTCTTGAGACGGCGGGGCCCAGTTCAGCGGTTCTTGAGACGGCGGGGCCCAGTTCAGCGGTGCTTGAGACGGCGGCCGGTCTATGGCCAACTGCTCATTGCCTGGTGGTGCCCTCCTGGGCAGCGGGGATGGTGCTCCTTCAATGCCCACCTGGGCTGTGGGTGGTGGGGCCCTCCTGGCCAGCTGGGCTGGGTCCTCCCTGGGCAGCGGCTATGGGGGTGGTGGGCTCCTCCTGGGCAGCAGGCCTGCTGCCTGACCTCTCCGACTTGCTGCCCTTGCCCTCCTTAGTCGGGAGTCTGTGGCCCTTTCCTCCCTTTGGAGCTGTGGCTGGTGACTGTCTCTGGGTGGTGTCCGGGGGGGATGTAGAAGCCGGGCTCCTGCGGCGCCCCTTCCGCCTTCTGCTCCTCTTCCCAGGGGGTGGGCTGGCTGTCCCCTTGCTGCTGGGCGAAGATCCAGACATGCGGGCTGGTGGGCTCCAATACCCCTGCACCCTTGTCAAGGGGGCTGCAGGGCTGGTGGTGGCTGAGGTGCTCTTCTTACCCCGACGAGAAGGAGGGGGGGGCTCAGGGTCAGGAAAGAAGTTAGCAGTGGCGAGGAAGAGTTTCTTGGGACAATGGAGACTGGTAGGTACAGTGGGAATGGGAGTGGAGGGAGAGGATGTGGTTGTAGGTGAGTCACGTTTGCTGTCTTTGGGTGCAGGTGCAGGAGGGATAGGCTGTCGTGAGGTGGATGGCTGTTGGGTGGGTGGGTGGCTGCGTTTGTGTGGTGTGGAAGAGGGGGTGACAGACACAGTGGGAGAGGACACAGGGGACGTGTAAATGGCAGTTGGGGTGGTGACTGCACGTGTGCGGACTGGAGTGGAGGGTGTGCTGGTGATGGAAACACTGGCTGATGGTGAGGTGAATGGAGGTGTGAGTGTAGACGTCACAGGGAGGGAGGAGGGAGACGAGGAGGTGGGGGTCACAGAGGTGGTAGTGACTGTTGGCATGTCTGCATCGGAATGTTGCGTGTGTGAATGTCTGCGTGATCTGTGGTGCTTATGTTTGGATGAGCTTCTCTTGGGTGTTGAGGTGTGTGCAGGCTGGTCTGATGGTGTGGGTGGGACAGGCAGAGGAACAGGAGACTGGGAGGAGGGAGTTAGTAGAGGGAGGCAGGAGACAGGGACAATGGCTGCCGTCAGTGCTGAGGCCAGAGCCTGGAACGATCGCTGATGGGCAGCCTGACCCGAATGAATGCCCTCCAGGTACGCATTGCTGCGATGAACCTCCCTCTCCACCCCCTGGATGGCATTCAAAAGGGTAGTCTGCCCAACAATCAGCGTTCGGAGGAGGTCAATGACCTCCTCACTGAGGGCAGCGGGGGTAACAGGGGCAGGGCCTGAGGTGCCTGGGGCGAAGGAGATACCCGGCTTCCTGGCAGAGCGGGCACGGGGCGAACGCTGAGGGGCTGCTGGGAGGGCGGAGATGGTGCGCTGGGTGGCGGCTGTACCTGTAATGGCGGGGGGCACGGATGGTGCCACCCCCGCAAGGGAGCTCCCTTCCGAGGATGTGTCCGTGTCGCTGCAGGGTCCAGTCGTCCCCGTTGTGGAGCTCCCCTCGCCCTCCGTCTCACTGGTCCAGTCTGACTCTGTGGCATGGCCCTCCTGGGCCATGTGAGATGCAGCTCCCTCCTGCCCCGATGCCACTTCTCCTCCGCCTGATGATGCTGATGCACACAAGCACAGAAAGACAAACAAAAAGGGGGGGGGAGAGAGAAATAAAGGGATATTGAGTACATGGATCTCCGGTACAGTTAGCGGACATGACAGACACAGATGCCCCCTGCACTAAGTTGCGCACTTGGGGTCCGCTACGCATTCCGTGGAACATGCCCTACACGCCTAGAGTTGACAACTGCACCCATGGATGACACGGCCCAGGGATGGCTGTACTGACAAACTACTGAGGGTGGTGGCTGGGGACACAGGGGCTTACGGGAGTGCCCAGCCTACAGATATCGCCCTGGCCTAGGGGGACCCACAGCCCTCCTCCCCCACCCAGACACCTCCACTGCGCGACAACAGAGTAGATAATGCTTGTACTCACCCCCTTGTGTCTGCTGTGCTGCCCTCACGCGCCCATCCAAATCAGGGTAGGCCACCGCCAGGATCCGGAACATCAGGGGGGTCAGTTGACGGCAGGCACCCCGCCTACGTTGGGAGGCCATCCCCAGCAGAGACTCGGCGGTCTTCTTGGTCCCGCGGCGGATGTCCTCCCACCTCTTGCGGCAGTGGGTGCCCCGTCGATGGTGGACCCCCAGGGTCCGGACTTCCTTGGCGATGGCACGCCAAATCCCGATCTTCTCATGGGCGCGGACCTATGTGACACGTACAGGGAGGGAGAAATACCACGTTCAAGTTTGTCTGCATTTTCGTTGCCAGTGGCCCAACGCCCCCCATCCCCGCCAGGCCCCCCGCCATGCCCCCCACCAGGCCCAACATGCCCACCCATCCCCGCCAGGCCCCCCGCCATGCCCCCCACCAGGCCCAACATACCCCCCATCCCCGCCAGGCCCCCCGCCAGCCCCAACATGCCCCCCCATCCCCGCCAGGCCCCCCGCCAGGCCCCCAAGCCAGGCCCAACGCCCCCCATCCCCGCCAGGCCCCCCGCCATGCCCCCCACCAGGCCCAACATGCCCCCCCATCCCCGCCAGGCCCCCCGCCAGCCCCAACATGCCCCCCCATCCCCGCCAGGCCCCCCGCCATGCCCCCCACCAGGCCCCCCCCATCCCCGCCAGGCCCCCCGCCAGCCCCAACATGCCCCCCCATCCCCGCCAGGCCCCCCGCTAGGCCCCCCACCAGGCCCAACATGCCCCCCCATCCCCGCCAGGCCCCCCGCCAGGCCCCCAAGCCAGCCAGTGGCCCCAAATCCAGATTGAATTAAACTCACTTGTTGGTCTGGAGGACCGTAGAGTAGCGCATACTGGGGGAGGACCCCATCCACAAGTTTCTCCAACTCCTCTCCAGTGAAGGCAGGGGCCCTTTCCCCAGGCGCAGCAGCCATTGTCCCTTCCAGACCGAGGTCACAGCAACACTTGCAGTATAGGTCCTCTCCTGTGAAAGTTCAAGTCGCAAGTGGATAAGTAGATAGAAAATGGCGGTCACGTCCGCGGCGGTGCGTACCGCGGCGGTGCGTACCGCCACCGCCGGCGCCCTTCGCCATTGGCTCCTGAAACCCATAGGCTTCAATGTTAACCAATGCGGCTTCGCGCCGCGGTCTTCGCCCGCCGCCCGCCGCGGTGTGCCACGCCAGCGCATTGACCTCACATCCCATTGTCACACTTCAGAGGTCAGGCAGCCGCCATTTCGAGGGTCCACATGGCTCAATTTCAACTGCGTCACACAGGCCTAGGCCTTGCATAGCCACTCAGACACGCCATTCACTGCATAGGGAATCGTTTACTGTGCTAGCTGTGGTTACGTACCTGTGGGTTGCTTGACTGTGTGCTCCATGTTGTCCTTCCTAGGCACCGTCCGCTGGGTTTGGCGAGGAGACGGATGAATCCTCCCGTGTACCGACCGCTGGTGGACCTGTCGACAATGGAAGAACGCCACATTATCCTGACCTACCGTCTTAACCGTGCCACTATACATGAACTGTGTGCCCAGCTGGAGCCCGACCTGATGTCCCCCATCCGCCAACCCACAGGGATTCCCCCTCTGGTGCAGGTCCTGTCAGTACTCCATTTCTTGGCAAGTGGTTCATTTCAGACAACAGTGGGAATTGCTTCTGGGATGTCTCAGCCCATGTTTTCGAAGGTGTTATCCAGAGTGTTGTCTGCCCTGATGAAATACGTGAGGAGCTACATCATTTTCCCTGAGGTGGGCGAATTGGCTGCAGTGAAGGGTGATTTCTACACCCTTGGACATATTCCCAACGTCATTGGTGCCATTGATGGGACCCATGTGGCTTTGGTTCCCCCAAGAGACAGGGAGCAGGTGTACAGGAACAGAAAAAGTTACCATTCAATGAACATCCAGGTGGTGTGTTTGGCTGACCAGTACATCTCGCATGTAAATGCCAAATTCCCAGGGTCAGTGCATGACGCCTACATCCTGAGGAATAGCAGCATCCCTTACGTGATGGAACAGCTAGAGAGACACCGTGTATGGCTATTGGGGGACTCTGGGTACCCCAACCTGTCGTGGCTACTGACCCCAGTAAGGAATCCCCGGACCAGGGCAGAGGAACGGTACAATGAGGCCCATGGGCGTACTAGGAGGGTGATCGAACGCACCTTTGGCCTCCTAAAGGCCAGGTTTTGGTGCCTGCATATGACAGGTGGATCCCTAATGTACTCACCTAAGAAGGTGTGTCACATCATCGTGGCCTGCTGCATGCTTCACAACCTGGCTTTGCGCCGCCAGGTGCCTTTCCTGCAGAAGGATGGTCGAGACGGTGGTGTTGTGGCAGCGGTGGAACCTGAGGAGAGTGACGAGGAGGAAGACGACGGGGCTGAAACAGACAACAGGGACAGAATCATTGAACAGTACTTCCAATAGGACACAGGTAACAATTCAAAGATAATTTAGTAAATGTGAACTAGTCTCCTGCATCTCTGCTGCCTGTCTATTTGCCCCAGTGTATGATGACTGAGTTGTGGCTTTTCCCTCCCTATTTCAGATCTGTGGTCCCCACTACGAGTCCTGTGCTTCGTTTCCCCATGGACTACAGCTTTGTGGCAGCTGTTTGTTGACTTCACTATGTACAAGGACATATTTGCACTGTCATGTCAATTACAATATATTGAAATCACAGCCAGACTCCAGATAGTTTTGTGCAAAATAGGTGTTTATTTAAGTGCTCAAAATGGGATGGGTGGTTTCAAGTGGGTGGGGGCTATGGTGAAGGAATGTCCATGGCAGAGTCCAGAGTAACAGTCACACAGGTGCATTGTCCAGAGGCCTGTGGAGAGATGGAGCATGGGCAGTTCAAGGATGGACAGGGTGACAATGTGGGACAGTGGGATGACATCAGGTGGTATCCTTTGCTGGCGGGGGTCTTGACATCCTACTCTGTCTTCTTGCGAGATCTCAGGGCCCTCTTGCGGGGTGGTTCTTCTCCTGCAGAAGGTGGGGGTCTGGTGGGCTGCTGCTGTGCGGGGGCCTCCTGTCCACTAGCGCCGGCGGAGGTGGTTGGCTGTTCTTGGTCCAGGCTAGTGGCAGGGGCCCTTGGGTGTTGTTGAGTGTCCGTCCTGGTGTTGATGAGGTCCTGCAGCAGCCCTACCATGGTAACCAGGGTGGAGGTGAGGGCTCTGATGTCCTCCCTGTACCCCCGATAGTGTTCCTCCTGCAGTACCTGGATCTCCTGGAACCGGGCCAGTACCGTCGCCATCGTCTCCTGGGAGCGGTTGTATGCTCCCATGATGGTGGTGAGGGCCTCGTGGAGAGTGGGTTCCCTGGGCCCGTCCCCCCCCTGTCGCACAGCTGCCCTCCGAGTTGCCCTGTTTCCCTGGGCCTCTGCCCCCTGGCCGGTGTGCCCACTACCACTGCCCCCAGGTCCCTGTTGTTGTTGGGGTGGTGGGTTATCCTGGGTGCCCTGTAGTGGTAGACACACCGCAGATTGACGCGCCCTGGAGACAGAGGCATGGGCCCGCTGGGTGGGAGCTGTGCTGGTGTTCCCAGAGGGGTTTGGGTCTGTAGTGGCCTGGGCCTGTGTGAGGGGAACCGACTGTCCAGAGGTCCCCGATGGTCCGGGCTGGTCATCGGTGTCCAGGTCGACAGAGCTGCTGTCATCGCTGACGGCCTCTTGGGTGGGGGGTGTGGAGAATTCTGGGCCCTCCGCGGCGGTGTGTTGACGGTCGGGTCCTGCAGGGGTATAGAGGTATGGTTATAGTTTCAATGTGTGGCATATGGGTGTATCTGTGGGTTCCCGTGTCCCCAAGTGCTGGCATTCGTGTGTGGGTGCTTTGGTGAGGGTGGCTTGTGGGGGGGATGTGTATATGCATTGGGCATGCTTTGGTGATGGGTGTCCATGCTTAGTGGACGCATGCAGGCCTAGGTTTTTGGATGTGTGGGTTGTGATGGTGAGACATTGGCAGGGAATAGGTGTGCTGGGGGTGGGGGTGAGGATGGTGGTGGGGGTGAGGATGGGGGTGGGGGTGAGGGTGGGGGTGAGGATGGGGGTGGGGGTGAGGGTGGGGTTCGAGGATGGGGGTGAGGGTTGGGGTATGATTTGGCATGCAGGTGGGGGGGAAGCAGTAGTGAAGCTTCAACTTACCAGTATCCATTCCTCCGCCGACTCCTGCGAGGCCGTCAGGATGCAGGATGTTCAAGACTTCCTCCTCCCATGTTGTAAATTGTGGGGGTTGAGGTGGGGGTCCTCCGCCAGTCTTCTGCACGGCGATGTTGTGCCTGGATACCATGGAACGCACCTTCCCCCGTAGGTCGTTCCATCGCTTCCTGATGTCTTCCCGATTTCTGGGGTGCTGTCCCACAGCGTTGACCCTGTCGACAATCCTCTGCCATAGCTCCGTCCTCCGGGCAATGCTGGTGTATTGGATCTGTGTGCCGAACAGCTGGGGCTCTACCCGAACGATTTCCTCCACCATGACCCTGAGTTCTTCGTCTGTGAAGCGGGGGTGTCTTTGGGGTGCCATGGGGTGGTGTGTATGATGTGTGGGGTGGAGTATGTGTAGTTGAGTGTGTTGAGTGTGGTCGTGTGTGTTGTTTTGTGTGTGGATAGTGTGTGGGTGATGGTGTGGAGTGGCTGTGGCTGCTAGTTTGTGGATGGTGGTGTCTCGCTCTGGCCTTCTTTCAGAATTTTTGGTCGTAGGGGTTTGTGGGTGATGTGGGTGTGTGTTTTATATTGTATTGTGTGTGTGGGAGTGGTGTGTGTATGTGTATCAGGTGTGTTGTATTCAAATCGGCCAATGTGGCTGAGTTTTGTTCGTTTGTGTGTATTCTGACCGCGGCGGTGTGTCCCGCCAATGGAATACCGCGTTTGAAAGACCGCCGCGTGGATTCGTGGGTCGTAATGGCATGGGCGTATTTCTGTTGGCGTGACGGTGGAGGTTTTGTCACCTCCACTTTTCCGCCGACCGCTGGTCTGGCGGTCTGTTGTGGCTGTCGGATTTTCGGAGGTTTGCCTTCTGCGGGTCAGAATGACCGTGGCGGGTTTCCGCGACCGCGGCGGGATTATGGAGGATTTCTGACCGGCGGTAGGCGCCTTTTATCGCCGAGGTCAGAATGACCACCTATGTTTCTCTGGGAAATGCATATGCGGATCAAGTCGCAAGATTTTGTGCCTTGAACTGTATATTACTCAGAGATGAATGGAATTCGATAAGTGAACCAGAACTCGAACCAGCTGAAGCATTTGCCTTGAAGGTCGTAGATACAATAGATGAATTAAAAGCATTACAAAATAATGTCAGGGAGGATGAAAGAGATTGCTGGATTAAATCACAATGTATAAAGAGACAAGACGAGTTATGGGTTTCACATGAGGGAAAATTTGTTTTGCCAAATAGTCTCTTATCACAGCTTGCGCGGTTCTATCATGGGCAGGCTCACCTAGGGAGAGATGCCATGATAAGATTGTTCAAAACTGATTGGTTTAACCCCAGATTTCGTCAAGCTGCAGAAGCAGTTTGCCATCGATGTGTCACTTGCCAGCAGATGAACCCAGGAAAGGGAACAGTTGTGAACGCGAGCCACATTGGTAGGGCAAGCGGGCCTGTAGGAAGTTGGCTCTGTATGTGCTATTTCAAAGTAAGGAATAGCATGCACAGAGTCCAAGGGTTCCCCTTAGAGGTAAAATAGTGGTAAAAATAGATAATACTAATGCTCTATTTTGTGGTAGTGTGGTCGAGCAGTAGGCTTATCCAAGGAGTAGTGTTAAGCATTTGTTGTACATACACAAGACAATAAATGAGGTACACACACTCAGAGACAAATCCAGCCAATAGGTTTTTATATAGAAAAATATCTTTTCTTAGTTTATTTTAAGAACCACAGGTTCAAATTCTACATGTAATATCTCATTCGAAAGGTATTGCAGGTAAGTACTTTAGGAACTTCAAATCATCAAAATTGCATGTATACTTTTCAAGTTATTGACAAATAGCTGTTTTAAAAGTGGACACAGTGCAATTTTCACAGTTCCTGGGGGAGGTAAGTTTTTGTTAGTTTTACCAGGTAAGTAGGACACTTACAGGGTTCAGTTCTTGGTCCAAGGTAGCCCACCGTTGGGGGTTCAGAGCAACCCCAAAGTCACCACACCAGCAGCTCAGGGCCGGTCAGGTGCAGAGTTCAAAGTGGTGCCCAAAACACATAGGCTAGAATGGAGAGAAGGGGGTGCCCCGGTTCCGGTCCACTTGCAGGTAAGTACCCGCGTCTTCGGAGGGCAGACCAGGGGGGTTTTGTAGGGCACCGGGGGGGACACAGGTCCACACAGAAATTTCACCCTCAGCAGCGCGGGGGCGGCCGGGTGCAGTGTAGGAACAGGCGTCGGGTTCGCAGTGTTAGTCTATGAGAGATCTCGGGATCTCTTCAGCGCTGCAGGCAGGCAAGGGGGGGATTCCTCGGGGAAACCTCCACTTGGGCAAGGGAGAGGGACTCCTGGGGGTCACTTCTCCAGTGAAAGTCCGGTCCTTCAGGTCCTGGGGGCTGCGGGTGCAGGGTCTCTCCCAGGCGTCGGGACTTTAGGTTCAAAGAGTCGCGGTCAGGGGAAGCCTCGGGATTCCCTCTGCAGGCGGCGCTGTGGGGGCTCAGGGGGGACAGGTTTTGGTACTCACAGTATCAGAGTAGTCCTGGGGTCCCTCCTGAGGTGTTGGATCGCCACCAGCCGAGTCGGGGTCGCCGGGTGCAGTGTTGCAAGTCTCACGCTTCTTGCGGGGAGCTTGCAGGGTTCTTTAAAGTTGCTGGAAACAAAGTTGCAGCTTTTCTTGGAGCAGGTCCGCTGTCCTCGGGAGTTTCTTGTCTTTTCGAAGCAGGGGCAGTCCTCAGAGGATGTCGAGGTCGCTGGTCCCTTTGGAAGGCGTCGCTGGAGCAGGATCTTTGGAAGGCAGGAGACAGGCCGGTGAGTTTCTGGAGCCAAGGCAGTTGTCGTCTTCTGGTCTTCCTCTGCAGGGGTTTTCAGCTAGGCAGTCCTTCTTCTTGTAGTTGCAGGAATCTAATTTTCTAGGGTTCAGGGTAGCCCTTAAATACTAAATTTAAGGGCGTGTTTAGGTCTGGGGGGTTAGTAGCCAATGGCTACTAGCCCTGAGGGTGGGTACACCCTCTTTGTGCCTCCTCCCAAGGGGAGGGGGTCACAATCCTAACCCTATTGGGGGAATCCTCCATCTGCAAGATGGAGGATTTCTAAAAGTTAGAGTCACTTCAGCTCAGGACACCTTAGGGGCTGTCCTGACTGGCCAGTGACTCCTCCTTGTTTTTCTCATTATTTTCTCCGGCCTTGCCGCCAAAAGTGGGGCCTGGCCGGAGGGGGCGGGCAACTCCACTAGCTGGAGTGTCCTGCTGGGTTGGCACAAAGGAGGTGAGCCTTTGAGGCTCACCGCCAGGTGTGACAATTCCTGCCTGGGGGAGGTGTTAGCATCTCCACCCAGTGCAGGCTTTGTTACTGGCCTCAGAGTGACAAAGGCACTCTCACCATGGGGCCAGCAACATGTCTCGGTTTGTGGCAGGCTGCTAAAACTAGTCAGCCTACACAGATAGTCGGTTAAGTTTCAGGGGGCACCTCTAAGGTGCCCTCTGTGGTGTATTTTACAATAAAATGTACACTGGCATCAGTGTGCATTTATTGTGCTGAGAAGTTTGATACCAAACTTCCCAGTTTTCAGTGTAGCCATTATGGTGCTGTGGAGTTCGTGTAAACCAGACTCCCAGACCATATACTCTTATGGCTACCCTGCACTTACAATGTCTAAGGTTTTGTTTAGACACTGTAGGGGCACAGTGCTCATGCACTGGTACCCTCACCTATGGTATAGTGCACCCTTCCTTAGGGCTGTAAGGCCTGCTAGAGGGGTGTCTTACCTATACTGCATAGGCAGTGAGAGGCTGGCATGGCACCCTGAGGGGAGTGCCATGTCGACTTACTCATTTTGTTCTCACTAGCACACACAGGCTTGTAAGCAGTGTGTCTGTGCTGAGTGAGGGGTCTCTAGGGTGGCATAAGACATGCTGCAGCCCTTAGAGACCTTTCTTGGCATCAGGGCCCTTGGTACTAGAAGTACCAGTTACAAGGGACTTATCTGAATGCCAGGGTGTGCCAATTGTGGATACAATGGTACATTTTAGGTGAAGGGACACTGGTGCTGGGGCCTGGTTAGCAGGGTCCCAGCACACTTCTCAGTCAAGTCAGCATCAGTATCAGGCAAAAAGTGGGGGGTAACTGCAACAGGGAGCCATTTCTTTACAGGGCCTTTTAGTCGAATGCAGATGGACTTCATTGAGATGCCTGTGCATGGAGGTCTGAGATATGTGTTGGTGATTGTGTGCATTTTTAGTCACTGGATTGAGGCATACCCCACACGTAGAAATGACAGCCTTACAGTTGCGAAGCTATTGTTGAGGGAGTTGATACCACGTTTCGGATTCCCGATCTCTTTAGAATCAGATAGGGGAAGTCACTTCAATAACGAGGTGATAAAGTTACTTTGCGAAGCGCTGAACATTGAGCAAAAGCTGCACTGTAGCTATCGCCCTGAAGCCTCAGGACTGGTGGAGCAGATGAATGGTACACTGAAATCGAGAATGGCGAAAATATGTGCATCGACAAATTTGAAATGGCCTGACGCATTGCCCTTAGTGCTAATGTCAATGAGAAACACCCCTGATAGAAAGACTGGATTGTCTCCGCATGAAATTCTCATGGGCAGGGCTATGAGACTTCCTGCAGTTCCCGCAAACGCGCTTTTGAACATTACAGATGATATGGTGTTAGACTACTGCAAGGGTCTGGCTGACGTGGTTCGCTCTTTCTCTCACCAGGTGGAAGCGACCACCTTGCCACCGATCCAAGGTCCAGGACACACACTGAAAGCAGGTGACTGGGTCGTGGTAAAGAAGCACGTGAGAAAGTCGTGTCTGGAACCCCGTTGGAAAGGCCCTTTCCAAGTGATCCTGACGACAACTACCGCTGTGAAGTGTGCGGGGGTTCCCAACTGGATTCACGCCAGTCACACAAAGAAAGTGTTGTGTCCCACAGAGGAGGAAGTTGAAGCGCTGAAACTGCCAGTGTCTGACAAAACAGTGCTGAGTGCTGAGACAGAGCAAAACCGAACTGAAAGCGAACAGGTAGAAACGGGAGAGAAAGAGATATTCTCTGAGGACGAAGAGACTAACTTGCTTGGGGGAGACCAAGGAGAAAGTTCAGACAGCGACGAAGCAGCTGAAGGTGACAGAGAACCTGAAGCAGCTGAGGGTAGCAAAGAGCCTGAAGCAGCTGAAGGTGACAAAGAACCTGAAGCAGCTGAAAGTGATAAAGAGCCTGACGAAAGTAACGGTGACGAAGGGCTCGAAAAAGGAGAGCCTGATCAGAGGAGGGCTTTCCCAGAAGCAGACGATACAGAAAAAGAAAAAGAGAACGTGATTGATTCCCCAGAAGGAGGGGACAAGTCAGAACTGAACGAAAAGGTTCAAGATTCCTCAGGAAAGATCACAGGTCCATCAAATGGACATGGTGCAAAGAGAAGACTAAGCATATCACCAATAAAACAAAGGACTGAAGAAAGTTTGAACGAGGGAGGAAGGCCAAAAGTGAAAGAGAAAAGAAAAGAAGTAATTGTCGGGGCGTCATCCCCGAGTGAAGAAAAAGACTCGACAAAAGAGGAAAGTACCAGCGAGGCAGAATCGAAAAGGGAAGCCAAATTGAAAAGGAAAAGGATACCAAACAGGAGATATTCCGGTCCTGAATGGGCATATGCAGTCAATGACGATTGGACTGACGAGTTTGTATCTCTAAGCATCGAGAACGAAGAAGAAGAAGAGATACCAATAGAAAAGAAAAGTTTTATAGACTCTGTCGATTGAAAGAGTAATAAATGATATTGCCTGCTACAATCTAACGTGAAACAAACAACCAGCTGAGACATTGCTAAACCGGATGAGACTTGCTGAACTGATAAAGACTGAGTTATTGCCGAATTGAGACAAATGCTGCTAACCGATAAGTGACTGGCCTTTTGAAGAAGACGGTGTGAACATTGCGCTCGTTCAGCTTTGTAACTGAATTGCTAAATAGTTTTATTTTATAGGTGCTTCCAGCTCTCTGATTCTATATAAATCATGACGCAAAACAATAGAAAGAAATATTGTAAATATGTGTGTATAGGCTTGGTAATTACATGTGTACTAATAATAATGGCAATTGTGCTTGGAGTGCATGGAAAGGGTGAGAATGAGAATATTGAGGCTTCTACTTTTGCTCCTGTTACTGTCACTGAACTAACCGCATTGAAAAGATTAGAAATAGATGAGAGGCTCTTGCATGATAGGAAGGAGCTTTCGTATAACGTTTTCTATCGCTTGCTAACAGAATATGTTGAGACTATGGATGCGAAGGATTGTTACGTGTGTACACAGATACCGACATCAGTAAAGGAAGGGGTGACTTATCACCACATGCCACTTACATACGAGATTACGTGTAGTATAGTAATGTCTAGGTTTTATGGTCAAACTAACATACAGTATTTTTATTCGAATTATGATGTTACCTTTGCATATGTTCCTATAATAGCGCAGCTAAGCCAGATTGCTAAAGATTGGGATGCTAAAATAATGAGAGAATTTTTCGAGCCAATGCAACCTTTTGAAACGGCTCACGCTCATAGGGAAAATCTTACCTGCTCACTCTCTGCAGTAGAAATAAGCTTTTTAGATCGCACAGATGATAGAAGGGCACAAATGAAGGCGAAATTAGAAAAAGAGCTACATAAGAGGACTTCAGTAGATAATTATGATTTTGCTGCAATAAAGACACAAGGGAAAATAGCTTTAGATGCTTGGCATGTAGGGAAATTTTGTATATATCGAGGTGAATCTTATTATGACAACATTTTCGTAGGAGCAAGTGAGTGTACACATACGTTTATCTTTAAGGCCAAATGGACATTCATGATGAACGGACTTGACCCTGTCATTCCAGGTGTATATTACATTTGTGGGTATAATGCCTATTATCGTCTTCCAAAGGGATGGTGGGGGAGATGTTATTTGGGGATAGTGTTCCCAAAGGTTTATCAACTGGATGACCTATCGATGATTCAAAAGACATCTGGATCCCATCGTATCCAGAAAAGAGAGACCGCAGCTGCTGTGGTAGGAGATATATTTGGAGCCATGATTCCTTCATTGGGAGTTGTGCTGAATTCCATCAAAATAAGAAAGTTGTCTACTATAGTGGATAACATGTTGACAAAGTTTTCAGGTGCTATAATCCTGATAGATGCTGAACTTGCAGCGGAAAGAGCTATGACTCTTCAAAATAGGCTTGCTTTAGACATTCTTTTAGCAAAGGATGGTGGCGTTTGCAAAATGCTTGGTGCACGACACTGTTGTACATATATTCCTGACAATAGTGTGAAAATTAAAACTATGCTTGCTAATCTAACAAAAGAGAGTGCAGATTTGAAGGAATTGAAAGAACCAGGAGTGTGGGAGAAGGTTGGAAAAGGACTTGCTTCAGTGGGAAATTGGATTGGGGGAATTTGGAATGGAATATTGTTAAAAATAATAGAAGGAATTTTAATAGTGATAATTTGCATATTTGGAATTTGGGGAATAAAAAGGGGAATAATAATGATTATGGAAAGAATTAAGAGAAGAAAAGAAGAGAAAATTATGAAAAGAATGGCAGAGGAATACAAAGCGCAAACCAGGGGAATTAAAAGGAAAAGAGAACTGACAGAATTTTAATGGAATAAAATTTGTGGGCCTGATTTGGTGTGATGACAAGTAGTCATCAGAGGAGGGATTGATGAAGCAGAAAATGAAGGTTTTACATTTATTAGAGCGTAAACGTAGTGTGAAATAATCATGTGTGACTTTAACCGAACTAATAAAGATTGTACGGGGACAAAATGTGCCCTTAGAGTAGTTTGCCAACATTTATACGCGTGCTTTACATAACGTGGTATATTAGAATTGCACTAATCCGACATAATCGTAAACGTGTGCTATGATTTGCCCATTTGAAATGTTTTAGCTTAGCATTACTTTAGTGCAGGCTTCGGCCTAGTGGCCTGGTCTCACGGTTTAGATGCTCGTATTTTTCCACTGTGCTAATAAACGTGTATTTTTGCTTGAAGCTGTACTTTTCCACTGAGATCGTTCACATGCTTATCTTAAAGTTTCGTGCCAGCCTGGCATATTTTCTCTTTACTCCAAGGTCGATTTGCAGGTGCGGACAATGGAGGCTCTGAAAGTGAGCTAATTGGTATACAATGTTGCAACTTGCGTACCCATCTCCAAGGATAATGTATGCTTAAGTAAAAGCTTGAGAACTGTCGTTTTTGATTGGACAATTTGAAGCTAACCTATGAACCCTCCAATGGAAGACCCTACTGGATTTGAACTGTTGTCTATAAAAACCAGGTGTACGAGAAGAAAGTAGACATTATTGCTATTATCAGCTATTACCAGCTCGATACCCGCCATTTTGTAGACTTCGTAGCTATTATGGCCCACTTTGCTGCGACGCCATTTTGAGAGACTTTGATGCTTTCTCTAATCGAGAGAAAGAGACTTTAAATGATTCTTGCCCTAGAGACTTTAACTTTGATTTGTCCCCTTGCATGAAGTAGTAGTTCTACCTTGCCGCCGTGAGGCAATTGCCCCGTCCACCCCTGCCCCTTTGCCCCCTCCTATGCTGATCGAAACGGTACCCATGCTGATCGAGAAACGGTACCTGTGAGACGAAGACTTCCTTGAATGCTGATCGCAATTGGTAAATATGAAAGGAAATTGTAAAATTGCATTGTGTTTCCTTTAGGTAACCAACTGATGATTTTGATAAGAGCCCTAGTTAGGAGTTTTTCTAAATTAATGTTGCTAAATTGTTTTTGCATGAAGTCCCACATGCCGATGCTAATTTGAGGTTAGACAAGGATTCCTTATGTCGCACGATGCAATTTGAGATCTTGTTATGCTGACTAAATGTATGCAATTAGTTCGTTACAGATTATAGTATTAGTGATTTGCATTGCCATTATCGAATGCCTTGTGATTCAAATGCTGCATAGATTGCACTTGTTTCGACGTTATGGACAGCTATTAATGTTCATTTATGTTTATCATTTGGTGTTGAGACACATCTATATTGTGCTAGCTTTATTAATATAGGGAAATAAATTCACTAACTTTGAATAAACTGGTGTGGTTATTCCTGACTGAAAGGTCAGGGTTCGCCGAAAATGTAATCTGGATTAATTGTCAAGTGTTATGTTGATCAAGGTATTGCTTATGTCCGTTATTGATTATTGATTTGATGCAATTGATCGATATAGGGTACAGAGAGTTCCAATTAGTCAAAAGATTCATCGGCCTAAAGAGCGTCCAAAGTACCGGTAAAATACTAGTACGGACCGCTCTATCACCATTTTCCCTTGGTCTCCTCCTTTTTATGTATCATTATATCCCCCCAAACCCTTCTCTCATCTACTTTGTGTTACAGTGCCATTGCTTAACCATTTTGCCCTTTAGTAACCTTTCTCTCTTCTTTTTTTGCACCTCACCCAGTTCTCTCATCAAGCCTCTTTCAACCCCAGTTGTATCCATCTTCCACTTCACTCCATCTGCCATCGAGCTTGACCCTTGCTTTCCTCTCTCACACTCTTCTTTCAGGCCTCCTTATCTCCCATTATGTACTTCAATGAGTTCTCTATCCATTTTGTGCCTGGGTTTGCTCTTCCATCCACCTTATACTAATCAGTCATATGACCAGGGATGCTGTATTGTCACTATGTCTAACTTGTATTATGTCTCACCTGTCTTTTGCCTAAGTCATCAGTCTTATCCATCATTTGCTTGTGTTCCCTTTTTTGTGACTCAGCTCCCTCTCTGATCCATTGTGCACTTCTCCTCTAACATCTGTGTTTTTCTCAATCCCCTCTTTCATCTTTCTTGTAGTTATGATCTTCCGCTCTTCTACTGTGCACCAGGAGGTTCTCCCTCATCATGTGTGCCACTGCCTTCACTATCCACACTATCCTGGGGGTCCCTCCTTCGCCCATCTTGAACTCCAGTGTCCTCTTTCATCCATTGCCCGATGACTCCTCCACCTTCCAGTATATGCCTCAGTCCACGCTCCCATTCATCCTTCTCCTTGGGTCTTGCTCTCATCTGCCTTGCACTTTGCTTCGCTCTCTCTCACCTATTTTGTGCCCCGGTCCCCTCTCATCCATATTACTCCCTCTAATCAATATTCTTTCTCATCCATCTCTTGTCTGGCTTGTATCCCTGATGCCTCATCTCCTCCCTCAATCATCGTATTTGACAGTCCTTTATCTTACCCACCCCACTTCATGTCCCTTGGTTCCCGATCTCATCTGTTTTACTCCCCACTTTCCTCTCACACCTTTTGTGTCTCCTCCACTGTCTCATCCATCTTGCACCTTGCTCCGTCAACCATTTGTTTTCTTCCTCTCCACTCTCTCATCCGGCATTGAGGTTTACCTCTCTCTCATCCACTGTGTGTCATGATCTCCTTCCTCATGTATCATGTGTAACCGTCCTATATTTTATCCATTGTGTCCCTTAGTCCACTGTATCATTCATCTTGTGCCTCGGTTTGGTTTGTCATATACCCCAGCTGCTTCTCTTACCCACATGATGTCTTGGTCCTCTCACTAGTGTATTTGATCCATCACGTCCCGCTATAAACTATTTCGAGAACCTTCCGCTTTCGTAGATCTTTCATCTTGCTTCCCACTAGCATCCATATTTTGCTGTTTTTCACTATTGTCCCCAACTTGTGATTTGCCCTCTCCTCTCACTCACTCTTTTCCCACTTCCCTTTTCATCCCCTTCCTGACTCTACCATCTCATCCATCTTGCGCCGTGTTTAAAATTTTCATTCATTTTGTTTTTGCCCCCTTCTCTCATTCATCTTATAACTCACTCTGCGGTCTTCTGCATCTTGTACTTCACTTACTTCTCATCCAGCTTGTGTGTAGCTCCCTTTCCTCAACCGTTTTGCAACTCTGTTCTCACTCTCACCTTTCCGCCATTTTTCTCTTCTCTCATCTGTGATATACCCCAGTTACCACTCTCATTTATCTTTTGCCGTGATCCCCTTGCTCATCCATCTTGAGACATGATCCCCTCTCTCCTCCTCACCTTGTCCCACTTTTTTATTTCCACAGTGTCTCAATAGTTATGTGATGCACTGTAGTCCTTGTTTATTCTTTCACGCCTCACTTCTCTCTCTTGCCCATCCTGTGTCTTTTTGCCTCAATAATGTCCATCTTGTGCACTAGTCCGCTCTCTCGCCCCGGCTCCTACTTCATCTCTCATCAGACTTGCACTGTATTTCTTGATGCATCTGGACTTTGTCTAGAAATCATTTTGTGCTTCATACTCATCTCCCTTTCGTCATCTCCTTTTCACCTGGCCTGTATCTTTTTCCCTTGTGTAATTCTGTGAATGCGTGAGCCCCTCTTTCATCCATAGTGTGCCTCCTCTCTTTCTCTTACCTGTTGAATAACGTATTTGCTCTATGGTCATTCATTGTGTGTCCTGGGCCTTTCTCTCCTACTTTTTGTCCCGCTTGCTTCCTTCTCCCTAATATGTCTTGGTCCCACTCCCAATCAGTCTGTTGCTAATTCCACATAACGTATTTGTTGAATTTGTCCCTTGACATTCATCTCAGCCATATCAGGCTTCACATCACTCTGTCATCCGTCTTTTGTCTCGTGCCCCTCTCCCATCTCACATGTGGCTTTTCCTCCTTCATACATGTGTTCCTTTTCCACATGGAGATCCCCCCCCCCCTCGGGTGCCTTATGCAGCCCCCTAATCCTTTTGTTCATTAGCAATTGTCCCACCATCCTCTACACAAAATGTGGTGTCAAAAAAACAACTTAGGACAGCAAAGGAGGTACTGGGGCCCTGGGGACTAACTAACCTGCATTGTTAAGCACTGGGCACTACTTCCTGCTTGGGAGAAGGACAAGACTAGAGGGAACAAAGGCCAACTATGAATAGAGCACGGTTGGATGAGTATGGGTGGAGACAAGCTCCCCCAGTAGTAAAAATAAAAGTGTATTTTCAATGTAATTGATCTGGCCGGATGTGGGAGTCAGGGGGATGCTGGAAGCAGATCCCCTTACTGCCTCTGCCACATCACCCATCTCATCCCATCAGGTTAACTGATAGTCGTTAGCATTTTATATTTGATATTGATAGGAGTAGGAGGGTCTATGATAAATCCTGGGTCCTTCTCTTACAGTCTTCCCCTCAGATTATGTTACTTATCGGCGAAGGGGGCTTGATCAGTATTTAAGGTAGTGACAGAGGCTGCCTGCTTCTAACAATCTCCCCCTACGTCACTTTTCCACCTTAAAAACTCTATGAACCAGTGCAACCTAACGTTTAATTATTCAGTTTGCTTGTGATGAAGCAGAAAATGAAGGTTTTACATTTATTAACGCATAAACATAGTGTGAAATAATCATGTGTGACTTTAACCGAACTAATAAAGATTGTACGGGGACAAAATGTGCCCTCAGAGTAGTTTGCCAACATTTATACGCGTGCTTTATATAACGTGGTGTATTAGAATTGCACTAATCCGACATAATCATAAACGTGTGCTACGATTTGTTTGTTTGAAATGCGTTAGCTTAGCATTACTTTAGCGGAGGCTTTGGCCTAGTGGCCTGGTCTCACGATTTAGATGCTCGTATTTTTCCAATGTGCTATTAAACGTGTATTTCTGCTTGAAGCTGTACTTTTCCCCAGAAACTGTTCACATGCTTATCTTAAAGTTTCGTGCCAGCCTGGCATATTTTCTCCTTACTTCAAGGTCGACTTGCAGGTGCGGACAATGGAGGCTCTGAAAGTGAGCTAATTGGTAGACAATGTTGCAACTTGCGTACTCATCTCCAAGGATAATGTATGCTTAAGTAAAAGCTTGAGAACTGTCGTTTTTGATTGGACAATTTGAAGCTAACCTATGAACCCTCCAATGGAGACCCTACTGGATTCGAACTGTTGTCTATAAAAACCAGGTGCACGAGAAGAAAGTTACACCACCACCCTTTTGAGGCCATTACCAGCTCGATACCCGACATTTTGTAGACTTCGTAACTATTATGGCCCACTTTGCTGCGACGCCATTTTGAGAGACTTTGATGCTTTCTCTAATCGAGAGAAAGAGACTTTAATGATTCTTGCCCTAGAGACTTTAACTTTGAGTTGTCCCTTTGCATGGAATAGTAGTTTTACTTTGCCGCCGTGAGGCAATTGCCCCGTCCACCCATGCCCCTTTGCCCCGTCCCATGCTGATCGAGAAACGGTACCCGTGAGACGAAGACTTCCTTGTATGCTGATCGTAATTGGTAAATATGAAAGGAAATTGTAAAATTGCATTGTGTTTCTTTTAGGTAACCAACTGCTGATTTTGATAAGGGCCCTAGCTAGGAGTTTTCTAAATTTATGTTGCTAAATTGTTTTTGCATGAAGTCCCACATGCCAATGCTAATTTGAGGTTAGATGAGGATTCCATATGTTGCACGATGCAATTTGAGATCTTGTTATGCTGACTAAATGTATGCAATTAGTTCATTACAGATTATCGTATTAGTGCTTTGCATTGCCATTATCGAATGCCTTGTGATTCAAATGCTACATAGATTACACTTGTTTCGACGTTATGGACAGCTATTAATGTTCATATATGTTTATCATTTGGTGTTGAGACACATATATATTGTGCTAGCTTTGTTAATATAGGGAAATAAATTCACTAACTTTGCAATAAACTGGTGTGGTTATTCCTGACTGAAAGGTCAGGGTTCGCCGAAATGTATTCTGGATTAATTATTAAGTGTTATGTTGATCAAGGTATTGCTTATGTACGTTATTGATTATTGATTTGATGCGACTGATCGATTAAGAGTACAGAGAGTTCCCACTTAGTCAAAAGATTCATCGGCCTAAAGAGCGTCCGAACACAGGTAAATTATTACTACGGTTCGCTCTATCAGTAGATGGTAGCAGAGGACGGTTTCGTCTTTTGGGACCCTGTACTATTAAAGTACATGGTGTCGAATTAACGGTTACGCATTTTGAGACCCCATTCGAGAAGTTGAATTAGATTTTTCTTGGAAAAAACAGATTGACAGAATGATGATGGGCTAGGTCCACCGCGACTTTCCCGGGATCTCGAAGCTTGCGGATGGAGAGAACGGAGGTGTGGAAACAGCGTTGGCGGTACTAGTGATGGTTTGAGTGAAGTTAGGGTTTTGCGCTTGCACAGCTTATTGCCGCAGGGTGTGTGAAAAGGTTGCGAGGATTTTTTCTTTTAAAGGATAGCGGAGGTGCGACTCCGGGTGTAGAAGTAGAGAAGTCGTCGAACTTCATAGAGATATCGGAGGTGCGGCTCCGAGTGTGAGAGTAGGGAAGTCGTCGAACTTCATGTGCGTGTGGCGCTTTGTGCATAAAAAGGTCCACGTGGTTGTTGTTGTTGAGACGGGCCCTGCGAGGTCAAGAGACTCCGGAGTATGTTGATCCATGTTGTGGTCTGGGCGGTTTAGTAGGTTGATCGGGCGTGGTCAACGAGTCGGTACGTGTGTTAGGGAGTGAAAGAAACTTCGACTTCGGGCTTTGACAAGATTCTAAGTGCACTAGAATAGATCATTGACAAGTTGAGAGTAGATCTGCGGGTCAGATTTTCTTGCGAATGTGGGGACTGAGAAAGACGGAATAGCGGCCGAGGCTAGTGAAAGGTCCCTAAGGTCCTGAAGCGATTGTGTTACCCTTCCTGTAGTAAACCGACAGATCTGTTTTATTTTTTGGTAGCTCGCGATACATGCAAGAAGTTGTTACGAGAGGAGGTGAGTGAAGGAAGACTAGCCGTGAGGCTTTGTCAGCCGCAGTGTGTGTGAGTGTGACGTCACTAGGAGCCGCGCTGGGATAGGTTGGTAGGAGAGAAGGGTTGCACACGGATTGGACGCAGTCCGTGGGCCTCGATTGGAAGGGGAAAGGCAAGCGAAGAGTATTCCGGGAATTAAAGTCACCTATTGATTACAAATTTTGTGGAATAAAAGCGACCTATTGATTATAAACTTTGAGAAATAAAAGACGAGAAAATGAAATTCCTTAAAGCATTTAGGAGTGCGATGAAAGGGGACTCTTACATCAAAGCGAGCGTAGGAGAAGAGACGCCGCCCGAGGGCACACCAGCTTACATTGTAATGGAGGAAAAAGGGGTAGCTCCGTGTCTTTGGCTAAAGCAATGGCACAAATTGACAGAGAAACATGGGAGCGTAGCGTTCCCGATACATGGGACATTCAATATAAGGATCCTAGAGAATTTGAGATTCACGATGTATGACATGAAGGTACCTCCAAGGCCAGCACAGTTTGAGGCTCTAGCAATCTGGGAATTAATGGCTAGACAGCAACAGAAAAATAAGTTCGAAACAAGGATGAGGAAGGTAGAAAAGACACTAGCGGATGCTAGATGGGATAATGCGCAGAAGGTGTGGAGGTCAGATGTATTGCAGGGGATAAAATTGTTCCCCGCAATTACTAAGGAAGAAGAGGAGACAGGTAAGAAAGCTACCTGTAAGACAGACAGGAAGTGTTCCAAGGATAGAGAGGACGAGGAAAAGTTGAGGAGAGAAGAGGAGTTAGAGGATGAGGAGTTAGTAATGCAATTGCTGAACGACCGTCCACCACCTTATGCGGAGAATGGACAAGGTCCAAGTACCAGTTCTGCCCCTCCGGCATCGGTACAGAACAGTGAAACTCAGAGTTCAGGAGCGTCATCGGGATCTAAGGACCCGAGTCTACTGTTTACCCCGCAGATACCGCAGGTTAGGAGAATATATCCAGATGTGCCCATGTTGAAACCAGTAGAAAATTATCAGCCGCAGATGCCAGGGTACTACAGCAGTGACAATAGTGGAGGAATGGTTCTAGAACAAACCGTAAGGGGAGTACAGAATGGTCACAATCCAACAATGACACAGGCTGAATCAACTCAGTTTATGATGCCTCAAAAGCAGATGCAGGGAGGAAACGCACATGCCCAAATGACGGGGAGTCAGATGGGCATGCCGGCAATGATGACCCATAGTATGGGAATGAACATGCCTCAGAACATGGGAAATGGACAGAACCCAGACGCAATATCACTACCCATTACTGTAGGTCCACCGGTATCTCTGTATAGTCAGTCTAACTTAGGTATGAGCAGTCAGGGATCGATGCTGCAGAATGGGACAGAAAGGAGGTGCATAGAAAACACTCCAGGGATAACTCCTATAGCGGCTCAGCCAAATGGATCTGGACCCTTGATGGAGTTTAGTCCCATATGTGCTCAGTCTACACTGGTGAGGTCGAGTCCCCCACTGATAATACCTCTAACATCGAATACTGAAAAGTTGCCGCAACCATCAATGGCAGTCGATGTGAATGCTACACTGATGGGGGTAAATGCGCAACAGCTGACACAGTGGTTCAACAGTTTAAATTCTACACAAAGTTCAGCCAGTGGGAAAGGAGAAGACTATATGAATAGGGTCAGGTTGAACATGGAAGCACAAGAATTGGTGGAAGGGACTATGGGTGTAAATAGGTTAGAGTCCTACACGGAAGAAGAGCTGAGGTATCTATGTCCCAGGATTACGAAGGAAGTGAACAAGGTACATAAGAGCTTGCAGGAAGCAGCTGACAGAAACGGGGTTGACATAGACAAAATGAAACACTTGAGCAGAAGCTACAGGTTGGATTTTGGAACCACAGATTTTGAACACATGAGGTCAGCAGGCATGAAGACACACCTTAGAGAATTGCTACAGAGTGCACAAGTGTGGAGGTGCTTAGACAAGTGGGAAAGCAGATGGGTAAAGAGAAAGGAAAAGAGGAGGGACAGTGCTACAGAGCATAATGAGAAAAGACCACAAAGCAGCGAAACAGTAACCATGTTACCAATGAGGGAGACAGCAGGGGGAAAATTAATACATGTACCATGGCACAGAAGCGATATTCAGTCATTTACGGATGATTTTCCCAAACTGAGAGAGAAGCCGATTGAATGGTACCAACAGACTGATAGGTTTGTGAAGCTTGCAAAATGTCTCTGGGAAGACCTGAATACTCTCTTTGAGATTGTGGTTCCGGCAGATTTGTGGGAGGATTGCAAAAGAGCAGTAGGTTGGCCGACAAGTGAACCAGAAAGAGACAGGGAGACGGGTGCACCATCACCTATGGTGATGAGCTTGTACTACAAAGTGATTGAGCATTTGAAGACGAAGGTTGCCGCGAAAAATGTGGACTGGCAGAAGATTGATCGAACTGCCCAAGAGACTAAAGAATCGATTCATAGTTACTATGAGAGGTTGTTGAAGGCGTTCAAGAATTACAGTGGCACGGAAGCAATTGAGGCGAAGGATATGCTTCATTTTGTGTTTAGATTTGTGGAAGGGTTGAGACCAGAGATAAGTCAGATGATAAAGTCGCATTTGATTTGTTGGCAGTCTAAACCGATTGATGAGGTCTTGACTTATGCGAAATACTGTAGCGACGAAATTGAGGTGAAACAGAAAAAGCTGAAAGAGAAGGTGATGATGATGCAACTTAAAGCAGCTCAGACAGGTCTGCAAGGTTTGCAGGGGATGTAAGGGTTCCAACAGCAGGTACCGCAACCGCAGCTGCAGTTGCAGGGTAACATGGCGTTTCAGCCACAGCCTAGAGGCAGAGGCAGAGGAGGTTTTGTGAATAATGGTCCGGATTTAAACACTGTTGTAACGGGTGTGCAGGCAATGAAGAAAGTGATGCCGTGTCACGTGTGCGGAATTGTCGGTCATTGGAAACGCGAGTGTCCGATGGTGGTGCAGGAAGGTGCAGGTGCAGGTGTAGGTGTTGGTCAGCAAAACAATGATGTCAATGCATTTCAGACAATGAGGGGACCGAAAATGAGAGGTCCAAACCCAAATTTTCAGACCGTAAATCAATTGCAGGGATTACAACCTATGCAGCCACAGCAGATGCAAATGCCCCGTATGCAGATGACGCAAATGCAGCCGATGCAACAGCAGTTACACATGGTACCTAATCAGCAAATGCAAATACCTTTGGCACCAATGAGTCAGCAGCAAGTGATGGTTCCTCCACAGGTCTCGGGTCAGGTAATGAGTACAAATGGCACCGTACAACAGTTCCCATTACACAGTGAGAGTGGAATAAACAATGTATGGGAGAGTGAAAGCTCAGAAGAAGAAGGAGATTGTGTGCTTGCAGCATCCTTAGAAGTTGATCAAAAGGGTCCGTACGTAGAGGGAAGAGTAATGGGTCATCGTGTTTCATTCTTGGTTGACACAGGAGCCACACGTTCAACTGTTAAGAGCAGTGAAGTACCAAATTTGCCACTCTCAGGGAGGACAGTTCAAGTGGTGGGAGTAGCAAACAGGCACCTGACGAACCCAATAACAGATCCGGTACCAGTCAGCATCGGTAACTATCAAGGGGTGCATCAGTTTGTGATATGTGATTCAAGCCCAATAGCACTGTTAGGGAGAGACCTATTGTGCAAATTGGGTTGTTCGATCATGTGTTCGAACGAAGGAATAACGATACAGACGAGCAGTGATGGGGAAGAAGAGGATAGTGTAGAGGGAGATGAGATGGAAACGGTAGATGAAGAGTATCCTCTGATTTGTCTTTTCCCGATGATAACTGAAGAAGATATTCCAGCTGAATTACGGGAGACAGTCGGAAAGGAAGTGTGGGATATGACAGGGAAAGAGGTGGGATTTATGAAAGGAGTGGAACCAGTGAAAGTGACTGTAAAGCCCAATGCAATCTTTCCCCAGACCCCACAATACCACATGCCACAAGATACCCTCATGAAAGTTGCCCAACTCATTGACGAATTTGTAAAGCAGGGAGTACTGAAAGAAATGTTAAGCAGTCCATGTAATTCACCAATCATGGGACTAATAAAGCCGAGTGGATAATGTTTCAAGTCCCTTGCGATGCTGAGTGGTTCTCAGTCATCGACTTGTCACAAGCATTCTTTTCGGTGCCTCTTCATGAGGACAGCCAATTTCTCTTTTGTTTCAAATTCTTAGACAGAGTTTACAGATGGTGTCGAATTCCTCAAGGGTTTTCTGAGTCACCGTCAATATTCAACCAGATTCTAAAGAAAGACTTGGAAGCGTTAGAATTGCCATTCGAGTCAACCCTAGTACAGTACATTGACGACTTACTGGTTGCATCAAAGACAGAAAGCTACTGCACAGCCGATACCATCGCTCTGTTGAACCATTTGGGAAGGAATGGGCACAAGGTGTCTCCTTCCAAATTACAGTTCTGTCAGAAGAAAGTGAAATACTTGGGTCACCAGATAGAGAAGGGGTCACGGAGAATAATGAAGGAAAGAATAACGAGTGTACTTCAAATGAGTCCGCCCAAGACGAGAAAGGAGGTGAGGAAGTTTTTGGGAATGGTGGGCTACTGTCGCCAGTGGATTCCCAACTTCTCGACTCTAGCGAAGCCTTTACTGAAACTGACCCAGAAGGATGCTTTGGATCAAATTGAGCTAAAAGGAGATGAGATGGATGCTTTTGTCGACTTGAAAGAGTGCATGTGCAGGGCTCCAGCTTTAGGTATGCCTGATTACACAAAGCCTTTCACATTGTTTTGCCATGAACGTGATGCATGTTCTTTGTCTGTCTTGACTCAAGCCCATGGTGGCGTAAACAGACCAGTAGCGTATTTTTCAGCTACTTTGGATCCGGTCGCAGCAGCACTCCCAGGGTGTTTGCGCGCCGTAGCTGCAGTTGGTATCAGCCTCACTCAGAGTGAAGGAATAGTGATGGGACACCCAGTAACAGTCATGGTCCCTCACTCAGTTGAGATACTTTTGACCCGCTCCCGAACGCAACACATGACTGGAGCAAGACTCACAAGGTATGAAACGATTATTCTGGGCTCACCGAACGTGCAGCTGAAAAGGTGCACTACGTTGAATCCAGCTACCTTGCTTCCTGGAGAAAATGCCGAAATTGAGAACGCTGAAGACGTCGAGCATGACTGCCTTCAGGTGACTGAATTTTGCACAAAACCTCGACCGGACATTAAGGATACTAAGCTTGATGAAAATGACCAAATTCTTTTTGTTGATGGTTCATGTCTAAGAGACGGGATGGGGATTTTGAAAGCAGGATACGCTGTATGCACTGTAACAGGGGTCTTGGAAGCGGGATGGCTCCAAGGAGTCTATTCTGCACAAGTAGCAGAACTTGTAGCCCTTACCAGAGCATGTCAACTGTCTGCATTGATGAAAGTCACCATTTACACTGATAGCCAATATGGGTTTGGGATTGTGCATGACTTTGGACAACTATGGTCACAGAGAGGTTTCCTGACTTCTTCAGGATCCCCAGTGAAAAACGGGGAAAGAATAAGGGAATTGTTACATGCCATTCAAGTGCCAGCTGAAGTTGCAGTGGTAAAGTGCAGTGCTCACACGAAAGGACAGGACTATGTTTCTCTGGGAAATGCATATGCGGATCAAGTCGCAAGATTTTGTGCCTTGAACTGTATATTACTCAGAGATGAATGGAATTCGATAAGTGAGCCAGAACTCGAACCAGCTGAAGCATTTGCCTTGAAGGTCGTAGATACAATAGAGGAACTAAAAGCACTACAGAATAATGTCAGGGAGGATGAAAGAGATTCCTGGATTAAATCACAATGTATAAAGAGACAAGACGAGTTATGGGTTTCACATGAGGGAAAATTTGTTTTGCCAAATAGTCTCTTATCACAGCTTGCGCGGTTCTATCATGGGCAAGCTCACCTAGGGAGAGATGCCATGATAAGATTGTTCAAAACTGATTGGTTTAACCTCAGATTTCGTCAAGCTGCAGAAGCAGTTTGCCATCGATGTGTCACTTGCCAGCAGATGAACCCAGGAAAGGGAACAGTTGTGAACGCGAGCCACATTGGTAGGGCAAGCGGGCCTTTTAGTCGTATGCAGATGGACTTCATTGAGATGCCTGTGCATGGAGGTCTAAAGTATGTGTTGGTGATTGTGTGCATTTTTAGTCACTGGATCGAGGCATACCCCACACGTAGAAATGACAGCCTTACAGTTGCAAAGCTATTGTTGAGAGAATTAATACCACGTTTCGGATTCCCGATCTCTTTAGAATCAGATAGGGGAAGTCACTTCAATAACGAGGTGATAAAGTTACTCTGCGAAGCGCTGAACATTGAGCAAAAGCTGCATTGTAGCTATCGCCCTGAAGCCTCAGGACTGGTGGAGCAGATGAATGGTACACTGAAATCAAGAATGGCGAAAATATGTGCATCAACAAATTTGAAATGGCCTGACGCATTGCCCTTAGTGCTAATGTCAATGAGAAACACTCCTGATAGAAAGACTGGATTGTCTCCGCACGAAATTCTCATGGGCAGGGCTATGAGACTTCCTGCAGTTCCCGCAAACGCGCTTTTGAATATTACAGATGATATGGTGTTAGACTACTGCAAAGGACTGGCTGACGTGGTTCGCTCTTTCTCTCACCAGGTGGAAGCGACCACCTTGCCACCGATTCAAGGTCCAGGACACGCACTGAAAGCAGGTGACTGGGTCGTGGTAAAGAAGCACGTGAGGAAGTCGTGTCTGGAACCCCGTTGGAAAGGCCCTTTCCAAGTGATCCTGACGACAACTACCGCTGTGAAGTGTGCGGGGGTTCCCAACTGGATTCACGCCAGTCACACAAAGAAGGTGTTGTGTCCCACAGATGAGGAAGTTGAAGCGCTGAAACTGCCAGTGCCTGATAAAACAGTGCCGAGTGCTGAGACAGAACAAAAGCGAACTGAAAGCGAACAGGCAGAAGCAGGAGAGAAAGAGATATTATTGGAGGGCGAAGAGTCCGACTCACTTGGGGAAGACCAAGGAGAAAGTTCAGACAGCGACGAAGAAGCTGCAGGTGACAAAGAGCCTGAAGCAGCTGAGGGTAGCAAAAAGCCTGAAGCAGCTGAAGGTGACAAGGAACCTGAAGCAGCTGAAAGTGATACAGAGCCTGACGAAAGTAACGGTGACGAAGGGCTCGAAAAAGGTGAAAAAGCAGGAGAGCCTGATCAGAAGGGGGCTTTCCCAGAAACAGACGATACAGAAAAAGAAAAAGAGAACGTGATCGATTCCCCTGAAGGAGGGGACAAGGCAGAGCAGAACGAAAAAGTTCAAACTTCTACAGAAAAGGTCGCAGGTCCATCAAATGGACATGGTGCAAAGAGGAGACTAAGTATATCACCAGTAAAACAAAGGTCCGGAGAAGGTTTGAACGACGGAGAAAGGCCAAAAGTAAAAGTGAAAAGAAAAGAAGTGTCTGTCGTGGTACCAACCTCGAGTGAAGAAAAAGACTTGACAAAAGAGGAAAGTACCAGTGAGGCAGAATCGAAAAGAGAAGCAAAATTGAAAAGGAAAAGGATACCGAACAGAAGGTATTCCGGTCCAGAATGGGCATATGCAGTCAATGACGATTGGACTGACGAGTTCGTATCTCTAAGCATCAAGAACGAAGAAGAGGAAGAGATACCAATAGAAAAGAAAAGTTTTATGGACAGTGTTGATTGAAGGGGTGATAAATGATATTGCTTGCTACAATATAACGTGAAATAAACAACCAGCTGAGACATTGCTAAACCGATAAAGACTGAGTTATTGCCGAAATTGAGACAAATGCTGCTAACCGACAAGTGACTGGCCCTTGAAGAAGACGGTGTGAACATTGCGCTCGCTCAGCTTTGTAACTGAATTGCTAAATAGTTTCATTTATAAGTGCTTCTAGCTCTCTGATTCTATACAGATCATGACGCAAAACAATAGAAAGAAATATTGTAAATATGTGTGTATAGGCTTGGTAATTACATGTGTACTAACAATAATGGCGATTGTACTTGGAATGCATGGAAAGGGTGAGAATGAGAATATTGAGGCTTCTACTTTTGTTCCTGTTACTGTCACTGAACTAACCGCATTGAAAAGGCTAGCACTGGATGAGAGACTCTTGCATGATAGGAAAGAGCTTTCGTATAATGTTTTCTATCGCTTACTAACAGAATATGTTGAAACAATGGATGCGAAAGATTGTTATGTGTGTACCCAGATACCGACATCAGTAAAGGAAGGGGTGACATATCACCACATGCCTCTTACATACGGGATTACATGTAGTATAGTAATGTCTAGGTTTTATGGTCAAACTAACATACAGTATTTTTACTCAAATTATGATGTTACCTTTGCTTATGTTCCTATAATAGCGCAGCTAAGCCAGACTGCAAAAGATTGGGATGCTAAAATTATGAGGGAATTTTTCGAGCCAATGCTACCTTTTGAAACGGCTCACGCTCATAGGGAAAATCTTACCTGCTCACTCTCTGCAGTAGAAATAAGCTTTTTAGATCGCACCAATGATAGAAGGGCTCAAATGAAGGCGAAATTAGAAAAGGAGTTACATAAGAGGACTTCAGTAGATAATTATGATTTTGCTGCAATAAAGACACAAGGGAAAATTGCTTTAGATGCTTGGCATGTAGGGAAGTTTTGTATATATCGAGGTGAATCTTATTATGACAACATTTTTGTAGGGGCGAGTGAGTGTAAACACACGTTTATCTTTAAGGCCAAATGGACATTCATGATGGACGGACTTGACCCTGTCATTCCAGGTGTATATTACATTTGTGGATATAATGCTTATTATCGTCTTCCAAAGGGATGGTGGGGAAGATGTTATTTGGGTATAGTGTTCCCAAAGGTTTATCAACTGGATGACCTATAGATGATTCAAAAGACATCTGGATCCCATCGTATCCAGAAAAGAGAGACCGCAGCTGCTGTGGTAGGTGATATATTTGGAGCCATGATTCCTTCATTGGGAGTTGTGTTGAATTCCATCAAAATAAGAAAGTTGTCTACTATAGTGGATAACATGTTGACAAAGTTTTCAGGTGCTATAATCCTGATAGATGCTGAACTTGCAGCGGAAAGAGCTATGACTCTTCAAAATAGGCTTTCTTTAGACATTCTTTTAGCAAAGGATGGAGGTGTTTGCAAAATGCTTGGTGCACGTCACTGTTGTACTTATATACCCGACAATAGTGTGAAAATTAAAACTATGCTTGCTAATCTAACAAAAGAAAGTGCAGATTTGAAGGAACTGAAAGAACCAGGAGTGTGGGAGAAGGTTGGAAAAGGACTTGCTTCAGTGGGACATTGGATTGGGGGAATATGGAATGGAATATTGTTAAAAATAATAGAGGGAATTTTAATAGTGATAATTTGTGTATTTGGAATTTGGGGAATAAAAAGGGGAATAATAATGATTATGGAAAGAATTAAAAGAAGAAAGGAGGAGAAAATTATGAAAAGAATGGCAGAAGAATACAAAGCGCAAATTAGGGGAACTAAAAGGAAAAGGGAACTGACAGAATTTTAATGGAATAAAATTTGTGGGCTTAATTTGTGTGATGACAAGTAGTCATCAGAGGAGGGATTGATGAAGCAGAAAATGAAGGTTTTACATTTATTAACGCATAAACATAGTGTGAAATAATCATGTGTGACTTTAACCGAACTAATAAAGATTGTACGGGGACAAAATGTGCCCTCAGAGTAGTTTGCCAACATTTATACGCGTGCTTTATATAACGTGGTGTATTAGAATTGCACTAATCCGACATAATCATAAACGTGTGCTACGATTTGTTTGTTTGAAATGCGTTAGCTTAGCATTACTTTAGCGGAGGCTTTGGCCTAGTGGCCTGGTCTCACGGTTTAGATGCTCGTATTTTTCCAATGTGCTATTAAACGTGTATTTCTGCTTGAAGCTGTACTTTTCCCCAGAAACTGTTCACATGCTTATCTTAAAGTTTCGTGCCAGCCTGGCATATTTTCTCCTTACTTCAAGGTCGACTTGCAGGTGCGGACAATGGAGGCTCTGAAAGTGAGCTAATTGGTAGACAATGTTGCAACTTGCGTACTCATCTCCAAGGATAATGTATGCTTAAGTAAAAGCTTGAGAACTGTCGTTTTTGATTGGACAATTTGAAGCTAACCTATGAACCCTCCAATGGAGACCCTACTGGATTCGAACTGTTGTCTATAAAAACCAGGTGCACGAGAAGAAAGTTACACCACCACCCTTTTGAGGCCATTACCAGCTCGATACCCGCCATTTTGTAGACTTCGTAACTATTATGGCCCACTTTGCTGCGACGCCATTTTGAGAGACTTTGATGCTTTCTCTAATCGAGAGAAAGAGACTTTAATGATTCTTGCCCTAGAGACTTTAACTTTGAGTTGTCCCTTTGCATGGAATAGTAGTTTTACTTTGCCGCCGTGAGGCAATTGCCCCGTCCACCCCTGCCCCTTTGCCCCGTCCCATGCTGATCGAGAAACGGTACCCGTGAGACGAAGACTTCCTTGTATGCTGATCGTAATTGGTAAATATGAAAGGAAATTGTAAAATTGCATTGTGTTTCTTTTAGGTAACCAACTGCTGATTTTGATAAGGGCCCTAGCTAGGAGTTTTCTAAATTTATGTTGCTAAATTGTTTTTGCATGAAGTCCCACATGCCGATGCTAATTTGAGGTTAGATGAGGATTCCATATGTTGCACGATGCAATTTGAGATCTTGTTATGCTGACTAAATGTATGCAATTAGTTCATTACAGATTATCGTATTAGTGCTTTGCATTGCCATTATCGAATGCCTTGTGATTCAAATGCTACATAGATTACACTTGTTTCGACGTTATGGACAGCTATTAATGTTCATATATGTTTATCATTTGGTGTTGAGACACATATATATTGTGCTAGCTTTGTTAATATAGGGAAATAAATTCACTAACTTTGCAATAAACTGGTGTGGTTATTCCTGACTGAAAGGTCAGGGTTCGCCGAAATGTATTCTGGATTAATTATTAAGTGTTATGTTGATCAAGGTATTGCTTATGTACGTTATTGATTATTGATTTGATGCGACTGATCGATTAAGAGTACAGAGAGTTCCCACTTAGTCAAAAGATTCATCGGCCTAAAGAGCGTCCGAACACAGGTAAATTATTACTACGGTTCGCTCTATCAGTAGATGGTAGCAGAGGACGGTTTCGTCTTTTGGGACCCTGTACTATTAAAGTACATGGTGTCGAATTAACGGTTACGCATTTTGAGACCCCATTCGAGAAGTTGAATTAGATTTTTCTTGGATAAAACAGATTGACAGAATGATGATGGGCTAGGTCCACCGCGACTTTCCCGGGATCTCGGAGATTGCGGATGGAGAGAACGGAGGTGTGGAAACAGCGTTGGCGGTACTAGTGATGGTTTGAGTGAAGTTAGGGTTTTGCGCTTGCACAGCTTATTGCCGCAGGGTGTGTGAAAAGGTTGCGAGGATTTTTTCTTTTAAAGTTGCACGATGCAATTTGAGATCTTGTTATGCTGACTAAATGTATGCAATTAGTTCATTACAGATTATCGTATTAGTGCTTTGCATTGCCATTATCGAATGCCTTGTGATTCAAATGCTACATAGATTACACTTGTTTCGACGTTATGGACAGCTATTAATGTTCATATATGTTTATCATTTGGTGTTGAGACACATATATATTGTGCTAGCTTTGTTAATATAGGGAAATAAATTCACTAACTTTGCAATAAACTGGTGTGGTTATTCCTGACTGAAAGGTCAGGGTTCGCCGAAATGTATTCTGGATTAATTATTAAGTGTTATGTTGATCAAGGTATTGCTTATGTACGTTATTGATTATTGATTTGATGCGACTGATCGATTAAGAGTACAGAGAGTTCCCACTTAGTCAAAAGATTCATCGGCCTAAAGAGCGTCCGAACACAGGTAAATTATTACTACGGTTCGCTCTATCACTTGATAGGAAGGATCATTGGAAACGTGGGTAGGGGCCTCGCAGCCTTTTCATCGATTCCATTGCCTGACTGCCTCATTTGGAAGTTTGCTGGTGCACAGAAAGGGTCAGGTTCTAATACCACACCCTTCCACTTCAAAGACAATCTCCTTTCTAGAACAAGTGACCTGTAAGTGTGCCTGCTTGAGATCGTGAAGTGAAGGAGACATTCTGGACGGAGTGAAAAGGATGCTGAAAATGAGATGAGGTTTGGGATATTCAGATGCTGCACTTCAGAAAGATGATGGGAGGAAAAGGACATACGTGTCTGATTCAGGGACCTCAGAGATAAGTGATGAAGAGATAATGGGAGTGATACAGTCAGTCCGAAGACCACTACTTCCTCCACAGACCTTATTAATGTATAATTCCCAGTGCCATGTTTTCCGAATTTATACCCTTTAACTTCTAATTATTCACTATAAAATCATTGTTGTTAATCATTTATCTGATACTACTAACAATCATTGGCAAAGCTAATAGGGTTGGCTTGTTTTAGGTGCCCCTCTGTTACTGTGTGATATGATTGTATTCAATAACAGAGCTCACAGCCAACACACCGGTGGAGTGGTATGCTATGACAAGAATATAATTTTAATTACCCTGATTTAATCAACTCCCTTAATTCTTTTTTCATCCTACTTGAAGCCTATATTAAAGTAATGCTTAGTGTGTGGTCTGTTTGTATTCCTAATTCAAGCAGCAAACATGAATAGCAAAGAGGTCAGTAGATCAGATGTTAAAGAAAAGGAGCCCCCGCCGATAATAAAAGTTTAGAGTAGATGAACTGCAGGAAATCCGAAGTAGAATTTACGGAACATCAGAATAACCTGAAGAAGAGCAAATTAAGGTGGTGACAGTGACGTAACAAAATCTGAGGGGGCACCCCGCAAGAGATGCTGAAGGGTCCCCCCACACGCGCACCAGTAGGGACCTCCGGTATGGATACACCTGGTGGCCCCCGTCCCGCACTGCAGGGGCTGCGAGGGCCTCTGTTACACCTCTGGGTGATGACATCATGAAGAACAGATACAGGCAAAGTTCACTTATTGGCATCAGCAGGCACTGAACAAGATTCTTACTCCAGAGGTTTAAAAAAAAAAAAAAAATCCGATTCTTCTGTTTCTTACATTATTTTTATTGTTTGCAGTGTTATCAGCTTTTTATATAGTACGAACTAGGCTCGAATGTATTGGAGCGATTTCCCTGGGCCTCTGTTGCACTACGCAAATATATATGTATATATAGATATATTTTTGTGGCACATGGGGAATTAAGTGATTTGCTAAAAAACAACAACAAAAAAAACCAAGTAGATTGAACCAACTCCGGGACTCGACCATGGTCAGTAGCTCCAAAGTTGGCAGCTCTGGCCTTAGCATCATATCCTCACGTTGTTCTTTCCGTTGGGAAAGGAATGCATATGGCCTCACTCTGACCCAGGTGCATTAATACCACAAAAATACAGAAAAAATACTAATGCTCCACTAGGTATCTTACAGAACAATTTGTCTCCCTCTTAACGGGTCTTTACAGTAATCCTGCTCATGGACGTCATTTAGGGATCACCAGGGGTTGCAACTGAGACCACTGGCTTGCACCTTGCGACCCCTGGCACTGCCTTTGCGACCCCTGGCCTCAGAAGTAGCAAAGGCAATGCCAAGAACAGAAAGATAATCTGTGCCCTGGTGCGCATGGTTTACTTTTTGCAGCCCCAACTGCAACTTGGAGCATTACACTTTAATTATGTTAATATCAGTACTGTAGTGTGCTCTTTAGTGAGTATAATAAAAATCGATTAGAAAATGTAATGCAATTTAAAACAACATGCTGCCCAGTTTCCTTTATTGTAAAAACATGTAGACTGCGTTTGAATTAAAAAAAACACCACTTCTATGATAGCATGGATTTATAATGCCTTACAAGTTATCATGAAAATGTATTACCTTGATAAGGAATACGTTAATGAGATGCGTCACATTCAAAATATAGTCTATGTTAATACAGGTGGATAAAGCCGCCGTTGTTTTTATGTGTCTTTTTCTGTTATTTACCAGCATATTTTATTTTTGGCAGGGCCTGACCTGCCGTAGCGGGCAGCGGGTGTTCCCGGTAGGTTGAAAGGGTGGGAGCCGGTTTTTCAGCAGTGGAGTTTTGTTTTGTTACTGCTGCAATATCGCCCCCAGGTAACAAAAGAAGCATTGCTTCCTCCTCCCAAACATCCACCCCCGACCGGGGGCTGGTCTTGATAGAGCGTTCCGTACTAATAATTTACCTGTGTTTGGACGCTCTTCGGGTCGATGAATCTTTTGACTAAGTGGGACTCTCTTCACCCGAGATCAATCAATTTAATCAAATCAATAATCAATAACGGACATAAGCAATGCCCTGATCAACATAACACTTAACAATTAATCCAGAATACATTTCGGCGAACCATGACCTTTCGGTCATGAATAACCACACCAGTTTATTCAAAGTTAATGAATTTATTTCCCTATATTAACAAAGCTAGCACAATATAGATGTGTCTCAACACCAAGTGATAAACATAAATGAACATTAATAGCTGTCCATAACGACGAAACAGGTGCAATCTATGCAGCATTTGAATAACAAGGCATTCGATGATAGCAATGCAAATCACTAAAACTATAATCTGTAATGGGCTAATTGCATACATTTAGTCAGCATAACAAGGTCTCAAATTGCATCGTGCAACAAAAGGAATCCTCATCTAACCTCAAATTAGCATCGGCATGTGGGACTTCATGCAAAAACAATTTAGGAACATTAATTTAGAAAACTCCTAGCTAGGGCTCTTATCAAAAATCAGCAGTTGGTTACCTAAAAGAAACACAATGCAATTGTACAATTTCTTTTCATATTTACCAATTACAATCAGCATTCAAGGAAGTCTTCGTCTCACAGGTACCGTTTCTCGATCGGCATGGGACGGGGCACAGGGGCAGGGGTGGACGGGGCAGTTGCCTCACGGCGGCAAGATAAACTATTACTTCATGCAAAGGGACAAATCAAAGTTAAAGTCTCTAGGGCAAGAATCATTTAAAGTCTCTTTCTCTCGATTAGAGAAAGCATCAAAGTCTCTTTCAAAATGGCGTCGTAGCAAGATGGGCCATAGTAGCTGCAAAGTCTACAAAATGGCGGGATGTCCAATAATGGCCACTTTCCTCTCGTGCACCTGGTTTAAATAGACAACAGTTCAAATCCAGTAGGGTCTTCCATTGGAGGGTTCATAGGTTGGCTTCAAATTGTCCAATCAAAAACAACAGTTCTCAAGCTTTTACTTAAGCATACATTATCCTTGGAGACGGGTACGCAAGTTGCAACATTTTATACCAATTAACTCACTTTCAGAGCTTCCATTGTCCGCACCTGCAGATTGACCTTGGAGCAAAGAGAAAAATGCCAGGCTGGCACGAAACCTTAAGATAAGCATGTGAACGATCTCAGTGGAAAAGTACAGCTTCAAGCAAAAATACACGTTTATTAGCACATTGGAAAAATACGAGCATCTAAACCGTGAGACCAGGCAACTAGGCCAAAGCCTCCACTAAAGTTATGCTAAGCTAAAACATTTAAAACAAGCAAATCGTGGTATACGTTTACGATTATGTCGGATTAGTGCACTTCTAATACATTACGTTATATAAAGCACGCTTATTAATGTTGGCAAACTACTCTAAGGGCACATTTTGTCCCCGTACAATCTTTATTAGTTCGGTTAAAGTCACACATGATTATTTCAACACTACGTTTAAGCGCTAATAAATGTAAAACCTTCATTTCTGCGGCATCAATCCCTCCTCTGATGACTACTTGTCATCACACAAACTATTTCCACAAATTTAATTCCATTAAAATTCTGTCAGTTCTCTTTTCCTTTTAGTTCCCCTAGTTTTCGCTTTGTATTCTTCTGCCATTCTTTTCATCATTTTCTCTTCCTTCCTTCTTTTAATTCTTTCCATAATCATTATTATTCACCTTTTTATTCCCCAAATTCCAAATATACAAATCACTACTATCAATATTCCCTGTATTATTTTTAGTAATATTCCATTCCAAATTCCACCAAGCCAATTTCCCACTGATGCAAGTCCTTTTCCAACCTTCTCCCACACTCCTGGTTCTTTCAATTCCTTCAAATCTGCACTCTCTTTTGTTAGATTAGCAAGCATAGTTTTAATCTTCACACTATTGTCTGGAATATACGTGCAACAGTGGCGCGCACCAAGCATTTTGCAAACGCCGCCATCCTTTGCTAAAAGAATGTCTAAGGCAAGCCTATTTTGAAGAGTCATAGCTCTTTCCGCTGCAAGTTCAGCATCTATCAGGATTATAGCACCTGAAAACTTTGTCAACATGTTATCCACTATAGTAGACAACTTTCTTATTTTGATGGAATTCAACACAACTCCCAATGAAGGAATCATGGCTCCAAATATATCACCTACCACAGCAGCTGCGGTCTCTCTTTTCTGGATACGATGGGATCCAGATGTCTTTGGAATCATCGATAGGTCATCCAGTTGATAAACCTTTGGGAACACTATACCCAAATAACATCTCCCCCACCATCCTTTCGGAAGACGATAATAGGCATTATACCCACAAATGTAATATACACCTGGTATGACAGGGTCAAGTCCGTTCATCATGAATGTCCATTTGGCCTTAAAGATAAACGTATGTTTACACTCACTCGCTCCTACGAAAATGTTGTCATAATAAGATTCACCTCGATATATACAAAATTTCCCTACATGCCAAGCATCTAAAGCTATTCTCCCTTGTGTTTTTATTGCGGCAAAATCATAATGATCTACTGAAGTCCTCTTACTTAGCTCCTTTTCTAATTTCGCATTCATTTGTGCCCTTCTATCATCTGTGCGATCTAAAAAGCTTATTTCTACTGCAGAGAGCGAGCAGGTAAGGTTTTCCCTATGAGCGTGAGCCGTTTCAAAAGGTTGCATTGGCTCGAAAAATTCCCTCATTATTTTAGCATCCCAATCTTTAGCAATCTGGCTTAGCTGCGCTATTATAGGAACATATGCAAAGGTAACATCATAATTTGAGTAAAAATACTGTATGTTAGTTTGACCATAAAATCTAGAAGTTACTATACTACATGTAATCCCGTATGTAAGAGGCATGTGGTGATAAGTCACCCCTTCCTTTACTGATGTCGGTATCTGTGTACACACATAACAATCTTTCGCATCCATAGTCTCAACATATTCTGTTAGCAAGCGATAGAAAGCATTATACGAAAGTTCCTTCTTATCATGCAAGTGTCTCTCATCTAATTCTAGTCTTTTCAATGCGGTTAGTTCAGTGAAAGTAACAGGAGCAAAAGTAGAAGCATCAATTTTCTCATTCTCACCCTTTCCACGTGTAGCAAGCACTATTCCCACTATTATTAGTACACATGCAATTATCAAGCCTATACACGCATATTTACAATATTTCATTCTACTGTTTTGTGTAGCCATGATCTGTATAGAATCAGAGAGCTAGAAGCACCTATAAAGAAACTATTTAGCAATTCAGTTACAAAGCTGAACGAGCGCAATGTTCACACAGTTTTCTTCAAGAAGGCCAATCACTTATCGGTTAGCAGCATTTGTCTCAATTCGGCAATAACTCAGTCTTTTATCAGTTCAGCAAGCGTCTCATCCGGTTTAGCAATGTCTCAGCTGGTTGTATCACTTTAGATTGTAGCAAGCAATGTCATTTATCACCCTTTCAATCAACACTGTCCATAAAACTTTTCTTTTCTATTGGTATCTCTTCTTCTTCGTTCTCGAGGCTTACAGATACAAATTCGTCAGTCCAATCGTCATTGACTGCATAGGCCCATTCTGGACCGGAATATCTCCTGTTCGGTATCCTTTTCCTTTTCAATTTTGCTTCTCTTTTCGATTCTGCCTCACTGGTACTTTCCTCTTTGGCCAAGTCTTTTCCTTCACTTGAGGTTGGTACCACGACAGACACTTCCTTTCTTTTCTCTTTCACTTTTGGCCTTTCTCCGTCGTTCAAATTTTCTCTAGTTCTTTGTTTTACTGGTGATATACTTAGTCTCCTCTTTGCACCGTGTCCACTTGATGGACTTGCGATCTTTTCTGAAGAAGTTGGAACAGTTTTGTTCTGTTCTGCCTTATCCCCTCCTTCTGGGGAATCAATCACGTTCTCTTTTTCTTTTTCTGTACCGTCTGCTTCTGGGAAAGCCCTCCTCTGATCAGGCTCTCCTGCTTTTTCACCTCTTTCGAGCCCTTCGTCACCGTTACCTTCTTCAGACTCTTTATCACTTTCAGCTGCTTCAGGCTCTTTGTCACCTTCAGCTGCTTCAGGCTCTTTGCTACCCTCAGCTGCTTCAGGTTCTTTGTCACCTTCAGCTGCTTCGTCGCTGTCTGAGGTTTCTCCTTGGTCTTCCCCAAGTGTGTCTGTTGCTTCGTCCTCAGAGAACATCTCTCTCTCTCCTGTTTCTGCCTGTTCGCTTTCAGTTCGGTTTTGCTCTGTCTCAGCGCTCAGCACTGTTTTCTCAGGCACTGGCAGTTTCAGCGCTTCAACTTCCTCATCTGTGGGACACAATACTTTCTTTGTGTGACTGGCGTGAATCCAGTTGGGAACTCCCGCACACTTCACAGCGGAAGTTGTCGTCAGGATCACTTGGAAAGGGCCTTTCCAACGGGGTTCCAGACACGACTTCCTCACGTGCTTCTTTATCACGACCCAGTCACCTGCTTTCAGTGTGTGTCCTGGACCTTGAATCGGTGGCAAGGTGGTCGCTTCCACCTGGTGAGAGAAAGATCGAACCACGTCAGCCAGACCTTTGCAGTAGTCTAACACCATATCATCTGTAATATTCAAAAGCGCGTTTGCGGGAACTGCAGGAAGTCTCATAGCCCTGCCCATGAGAATTTTGTGCGGAGACAATCCAGTCTTTCTGTCAGGGGTGTTTCTCATTGACATTAACACCAAAGGCAACGCGTCAGGCCATTTCAAATTTGTCGATGCACATATTTTCGCCATTCTTGATTTCAGTGTACCATTCATCTGCTCCACCAGTCCTGAGGCTTCAGGGCGATAGCTACAATGCAGTTTTTGCTCAATGTTCAGCGCTGCGCAAAGTAACTTTATCACCTCGTTATTGAAGTGACTTCCTCTATCTGATTCTAAAGAGATCGGGAATCCGAAACGTGGTATTAACTCCCTCAGCAATAGCTTTGCAACTGTAAGGCTGTCATTTCTACGTGTGGGGTATGCTTCAATCCAGTGACTAAAAATGCACACAATCACCAACACATACTTCAGACCTCCATGCACAGGCATCTCAATGAAGTCCATCTGCATCCTACTGAACGGGCCGCTCGCCCTACCAATGTGGCTCGCGTTCACAACCGTTCCCTTCCCTGGGTTCATCTGCTGGCAAATGACACATCGATGGCAAACTGCTTCTGCAGCTTGACGGAATCTGGGGTTAAACCAATTAGTTTTGAACAATCTTATCATGGCATCTCTCCCTAGGTGAGCCTGCCCATGATAGAACCGCGCTAACTGCGATAACAGACCATTTGGCAAAACAAATTTTCCCTCATTTGAAACCCATAACTCATCTGGTCTCTTTATACATTGTGATTTAATCCAGGAATCTCTTTCATCCTCCCTGACGTTATTCTGTAATGCTTTTAGTTCATCCATTGTATCTACGACCTTCAAGGCAAATGCTTCAGCTGGTTCGAGTTCTGGTTCACTTATTGAATTCCATTCATCTCTGTGTAATATACAGTTCAAGGCACAAAATCTTGCGACTTGATCCGCATATGCATTTCCCAGAGAGACATAGTCCTGTCCTTTTGTATGAGCACTACACTTTACCACTGCAACTTCGGCTGGCATTTGAATGGCGTGTAACAATTCCCTTATTCTCTCCCCGTTTTTCACTGGGGATCCTGAAGAAGTCAGGAAACCTCTCTGTGACCATAGTTGTCCAAAGTCGTGCACAATTCCAAACCCGTACTGACTATCAGTGTAAATGGTGACTTTCATCAATGCAGACAATTGGCATGCTCTTGTAAGGGCTACAAGTTCTGCTACTTGTGCAGAATAGACTCCTTGGAGCCAGGATGCTTCCAAGACACCTGTTACAGTACATACAGCATATCCTGCTTTCAAAATTCCCATCCCATCTCTTAGACATGAACCATCAACGAAAACAATTTGGTCATTTTCATCAAGCTTAGTATCCTTAATGTCAGGTCGAGGTTTTGTGCAAAATTCAGTCACCTGAAGGCAGTCATGCTCGACGTCTTCAGCGTTCTCAATTTCAGCATTTTCACCAGGAAGCAAGGTTGCTGGATTCAACGTAGTGCACCTTTTCAGCTGCACGTTCGGTGAGCCCAGAATTACCGTTTCATACCTTGTGAGTCTTGCTCCAGTCATGTGTTGCGTTCGGGAGCGGGTCAAAAGTATCTCAACTGAGTGAGGGACCATGACTGTTACTGGGTGTCCCATCACTATTCCTTCACTCTGAGTGAGGCTGATACCAACTGCTGCTACGGCGCGCAAACACCCTGGAAGTGCTGCTGCGACCGGATCCAAAGTAGCTGAAAAATACGCTACTGGTCTGTTTACGCCACCATGGGCTTGGGTCAAGACAGACAAAGAACATGCATCTCGCTCATGACAAAACAATGTGAAAGGCTTTGTGTAATCAGGCATACCTAAAGCTGGAGCCCTGCACATGCATTCCTTTAATTCAATAAAAGCATCCATCTCATCTCCTTTCAGCTCAATTTGATCCAAGGCATCCTTCTGGGTCAGTTTCAGTAAAGGCTTCGCTAAAGTTAAAAAGTTGGGGATCCACTGACGACAGTAGCTCACCATCCCCAAAAACTTCCTCACCTCACTCCTTGTCTTTGGTGGACTCATTTGAAGTACACTCGTTATTCTTTCCTTCATTATTCTCCGTGACCCTTTCTCTATCTGGTGACCCAAGTATTTCACTTTCTTCTGACAGAACTGCAACTTGGAAGGAGACACCTTGTGTCCATTCCTTCCCAAATGGTTCAACAGAGCAATGGTATCGGCTGTGCAGCCACTTTCTGTCTTAGATGCGATCAGTAAGTCATCGATGTACTGTACTAGGGTTGACTCGAATGGCAATTCTAACGCTTCCAAGTCTTTCTTTAGAATCTGGTTGAATATTGACGGTGACTCAGAAAACCCTTGAGGAATTCGACACCATCTGTAAACTCTGTCTAAGAATTTGAAACAAAAGAGAAATTGGCTGTCCTCATGAAGAGGCACCGAAAAGAATGCTTGTGACAAGTCGATGACTGAGAACCACTCACCATCGCAAGGGACTTGAAACATTATCACAGCTGGATTTGGTACGACAGGGCAACATTTAATTATGATGTCATTTATTTTCCTCAAGTCCTGTACAATTCGGACCTTTCCACTCGGCTTTATTAGTCCCATGATTGGTGAATTACATGGACTGCTTAACATTTCTTTCAGTACTCCCTGCTTTACAAATTCGTCAATGAGTTGGGCAACTTTCATGAGGGTGTCTTTTGCCATGTGATATTGTGGGGTCTGGGGAAAGGTTGCATTGGGCTTTACAGTCACTTTCACTGGTTCCACTCCTTTCATCAATCCCACCTCTTTCCCTGTCATATCCCACACTTCTTTCCCGACTGTTTCCCGTAATTCAGCTGGAATATCTTCTTCAGTTATCATCGGGAAAAGGCAAATCAGAGGATACTCTTCATCGACAGTTTCCATCTCATCCCCCTCTACACTGTCCTCTTCTTCCCCATCACTGCTCGTCTGAATTTTAATTCCCTCGTTCGAACACATAATCGAACATCCCAACTTGCACAATAGGTCTCACCCTAACAGTGCTATCGGGCTTGAGTCACATACCACAAATTTATGTAACCCTTGATAGTTACCGATGCTGACTGGTACCGGATCTGTAATTGGGTTTGTCAGGTGCCTGTTTGCTACTCCCACCACTTGAACTGTTCTCCCTGAGAGTGGCAAATTTGGTACTTCAATGCTCTTATCAGTTGAACGTGTGGCTCCTGTGTCAACCAAGAATGAAACACGATGACCCATTACTTTTCCCTCTACATATGGACCCTTTTGATCAACTTCAAAGGATGCCGCAAGCACACAATCTCCCTCCTCTCCTGAACTTTCACTCTCCCATACATTGTTTATTCCACTCTCACTGTGTAATGGGAACTGTTGTACGGTGCCATTTGTATTCATTACCTGACCCGAGACCTGTGGAGGAACCATCACTTGCTGCTGACTCATTGGTGCCAAAGGTATTTGCATTTGCTGATTAGGTACCATGGGAAACTGCTGTTGCATTGGCTGCATTTGCGTCATCTGCATACGGGGCATCTGCATCTGCTGCGGCTGCATAGGTTGTAATCCCTGCAACTGATTTATGGTCTGAAAATTTGGGTTTGGACCTCTCATTTTCGGTCCCCTCATTGTCTGAAATGCATTGACATCATTGTTTTGCTGACCAACACCTGCACCTTCCTGCACCACCATCGGGCACTCGCGTTTCCAATGTCCGACAATTCCGCACACGTGACACGGCATCACCTTTTTCAATGCCTGCACACCATTCGGAGTCACAACAGTGTTCAAATCCGGACCATTATTCACAAAACCTCCTCTGCCTCTGCCTCTCGCCTGTGGCTGAAACATCATATTTCCCTGCAACTGCGGCTGCGGTTGCGGTACCTGCTGTTGGAACCCTTGCAAACCTTGCAGACCTGTCTGAGCTGCTTTAAGTTGCATCATCATCACTTTCTCCTTCAACTTTTTCTGTTTCACTTCAATTTCGTCGCTACAGTATTTCGCATAATTCAACACCTCATCAATAGGTTTCGACTGCCAACAAATCAAATGCGACTTTATCATCTGACTTATCTCTGGTTTCAGCCCTTCCACAAATCTAAACACAAAATGAAGCATGTCCTTCGCCTCTATTGTTTCCGTGCCACTGTAGTTCTTGAACGCCTTCAACAACCTCTCATAGTAACTATGAATCGACTCTTTAGCCTCTTGGGCAGTTCGATCGATCTTCTGCCAATCCACATTTTTCGCGGCAACCTTCATCTTCAAATGCTCAATCACCTTATAGTACAAGCTCATCACCGTAGGTGATGGTGCACCCGTATCCCTGTCTCTCTCTGGTTCACTTGTCGGCCAACCTACAGCTCTTTTGCAATCCTCCCACAAATCTGCCGGAACCACAATCTCAAAGAGAGTGTTCAGGTCTTCCCAGAGACATTTTGCAAGCTTCACAAACCTATCAGTCTGTTGATACCATTCAATCGGTTTCTCTCTCAGTTTGGGAAAATCATCCGTAAAAGACTGAATGTCACTTCTGTGCCATGGTACATGTATTAATTTTCCCCCTGCTGTCTCCCTCATTGGTAACATGGTTACTGCATCACTACTCTGTGGTCTTTTCTCGTTGAGCTCTGGAACACTGTCTTTCCTCTTTTCCTTTCTCTTTACCCATCTGCTTTCCCATTTGTCTAAGCACCTCCACACTTGTGCACTCTGCAGCAATTCTCTAAGGTGCGCCTTCATGCCTGCTGACCTCATGTGTTCAAAATCCGTGGTCCTGAAATCCAACCTGTAGCTCCTGCTCAAGTGTTTCGTTATCAACCCCGTTTTTGTCAGCTATTTCTTGCAAGCTTCTATGTACCTTGTTCACTTCTCTCGTAATCCTGGGACATAGATACCTCAGCTCTTCTTCCGAGTAGGACTCTAACCTATTCACACCCATAGTCCCTTCCACCAATTCTTGTGCTTCCATGTTCAACCTGACCCTATTCAAATAGTCTTCTCCCTTCCCACTGGCTGAGCTTTGTGTGGAATTCAGACTGTTGAACCACTGTGTCAGCTGTTGCGCATTCAACCCCATCAGTGTAGCATTCATATCGACTGCCATTGATGGTTGCGGCAACTTTTCAGTGTTCGATGATAGCGGTATCATCAGTGGGGGACTCGACCTCACCACTGTTGACTGAGCACATATGGGACTAAACTCCATCAAGGACCCAGATCCAGTTGGCAGAGCCGCTATCGGAGTTGTCTCTGGAGTGTTTTGTATGCACCTCCTTTCCATCCCGCTCTGCACCATTGATCCTTGACTGCTCATACCTGAATTAGGCTGTATATACAAAGGTACCGGTGGACCTACAGTAATGGGTAGGGATATCGCATCTGCGTTCTGTCCATTCCCCATGTTCTGAGACATGTTCATTCCCAAACTATGGGTCATCATTGTCAGCATGCCCGTCTGACTCCCCGTCATCTGAGCATGTGCGCTTCCCCCCTGCATCTGCTTTTGGGGCATCAAAAACTGAGTTGATTCAGCTTGTGCCAATGTTGGGTTGTGACCATTCTGTCCTCCCATTACGGTTGGATCTAGAATCATTCCCGTACTGTTATCACTGCTGCAGTACCTTGGGACCTGCGGCTGATAATTTTCTGCTGTTTTCAACATGGGCACATCTGGATATATTCTCCTAACCTGCGGTATCTGCGGGGTGAACAGTAAACTCGGGTCCTTAGATCCCGATGACGCTTCTGAACCCGGAGTTTCATTGTTCTGTACCGGTGCCAGAGGGGCAGAACTGGTACTTGGACCTTGTCCACTCTCTGCATAAGGTGGTGGACGGTCGTTCAGCAATTGCATGATTAACTCCTCATCCTCTAACTCCTCTTCTCTTCTCAACTTTTCCTCGTCCTCTCTATCCTTGGAACACCTCCTGTTTGTCTTACAGGTAGCTTTCTTACCTGTCTCCTCTCCTTCCTTAGTAATTGCGGGAAACAATTTTATCCCCTGCAATACATCTGACCTCCACACCTTCTGTGCATTATCCCACCTAGCGTCCGCTAGTGTCTTTTCTACCTTCCTTATCCTGGTCTCGAACTTATTTTGCTGTTGCTGTCTAGCCATTAGTTCCCAAATCGCTAGAGCCTCAAACTGTGCTGGCCTTGGAGGTACCTTCATGTCGTACATCGCGAATCTCAAATTCTCTAGGATCCTTATATTGAATGTCCCATGGACCGGGAACGCTACGCTCCCATGTTTCTCTGTCAGCTTGTGCCATTGCTTTAGCCAAAGGCACGGAGCTACCCCTTTTTCCTCCATTACAATGTAAGCTGGTGTACCTTCGGGTGGCGTCTCTTCTCCTACGCTCGCTTTAATGTAAGACTCCCCCTTCATCGCACTCTTTAATGCTTTAAAAAATTTCATTTTCTCGTCTTTTATTTCACAAAGTTTGTAATCAATAAGTGACTTTAATTCCCGGAATACTCTTCGCTTGCCTTTCCCCTTCCAATCGAGCCCCACGGACTGCGTCCAATCCGTGCGCGACCCTTCTCACCAACCAACCTATCCCAGCGCGGCTCCTAGTGACGTCACACTCACACACTCTGCGGGTGACAAAGCCTCGCGGCTAATCCTCCTTCACTCAGCTCCTCTCGTAACAACTTCTGGCATGTATCGCGAGCTACCAAAAAATGTATAATAAAACAGATCTGTCGGTTTACTACAGGAAGGGTAACACAATTGCTTCAGGACCTTAGGGATTTTTCACTAGCCTCGGCAGTTATTCCATCTTTCTCGGTCCCCACTTTCGCAAGCAAATCTGACCCGCAGACTCTGCTCTCAACTTGTCAATGATCTATTCTAGTGCACTTAGAATTTTGTCAGAGCCCGAAGTCAAAGTTTTCTTTCACTCCCTTAACACACGTACCGACTCGTTGACCACGCCCGATCAACCTACTAAACCGACCAGACCACAACATAAAACAAGTGTCTCATACACTTTTCAACATACTCCGGAGTCTCTTGACCTCACAGGGCCCGTCTCAACAACAACAACCACGTGGACCTTTTTCTGCACAAAGCGCCACACGCACATGAAGTTCGACGACTTCCCTACTCTCACACTCGGAGTCGCACCTCCGCTATTTCTATGAAGTTCGACGACTTCCCTACTCCTACACTCGGAGTCGCACCTCCGCTATTCTCTAAAATCCTTGCAACCTTTTCACACAATCTGCGGCAATAAGCTGTGCAAGCGCAAAATCCTAACTTCACTCATACCATCACTAGTACCGCCAACGCTGATTTCACACCTCCGTTCTCTCCATTCGCAAGCTCCGAGATCCCGGGAAAGTCGCGGTGGACCTAGCCCATCATCATTCTGTCAATCTGTTTTACCCAAGAAAATCTAATTCAACTTCTCGAGTGGGATCTCAAAAGTCGAAACCGTTAATCCAACACCATGTATGTCTCGAGTGGGGTCCCAAAAGTCTAAACCGTTAATTCAACACCATGTATGTCTCGAGTGGGGTCCCAAAAGCCTAAACCATCCTCTGCTACCATCTACTGATAGAGCGTTCCGTACTAATAATTTACCTGTGTTTGGACGCTCTTCGGGTCGATGAATCTTTTGACTAAGTGGGACTCTCTTCACCCGAGATCAATCAATTTAATCAAATCAATAATCAATAACGGACATAAGCAATGCCCTGATCAACATAACACTTAACAATTAATCCAGAATACATTTTGGCGAACCATGACCTTTCGGTCATGAATAACCACACCAGTTTATTCAAAGTTAATGAATTTATTTCCCTATATTAACAAAGCTAGCACAATATAGATGTGTCTCAACACCAAGTGATAAACATAAATGAACATTAATAGCTGTCCATAACGACGAAACAGGTGCAATCTATGCAGCATTTGAATAACAAGGCATTCGATGATAGCAATGCAAATCACTAAAACTATAATCTGTAATGGGCTAATTGCATACATTTAGTCAGCATAACAAGGTCTCAAATTGCATCGTGCAACAAAAGGAATCCTCATCTAACCTCAAATTAGCATCGGCATGTGGGACTTCATGCAAAAACAATTTAGCAACATTAATTTAGAAAACTCCTAGCTAGGGCTCTTATCAAAAATCAGCAGTTGGTTACCTAAAAGAAACACAATGCAATTGTACAATTTCTTTTCATATTTACCAATTACAATCAGCATTCAAGGAAGTCTTCGTCTCACAGGTACCGTTTCTCGATCGGCATGGGACGGGGCAAAGGGGCAGGGGTGGACGGGGCAGTTGCCTCACGGCGGCAAGATAAACTATTACTTCATGCAAAGGGACAAATCAAAGTTAAAGTCTCTAGGGCAAGAATCATTCTCTCGATTAGAGAAAGCATCAAAGTCTCTTTCAAAATGGCGTCGTAGCAAGATGGGCCATAGTAGCTGCAAAGTCTACAAAATGGCGGGATGTCCAATAATGGCCACTTTCCTCTCGTGCACCTGGTTTAAATAGACAACAGTTCAAATCCAGTAGGGTCTTCCATTGGAGGGTTCATAGGTTGGCTTCAAATTGTCCAATCAAAAACAACAGTTCTCAAGCTTTTACTTAAGCATACATTATCCTTGGAGACGGGTACGCAAGTTGCAACATTTTATACCAATTAACTCACTTTCAGAGCTTCCATTGTCCGCACCTGCAGATTGACCTTGGAGCAAAGAGAAAAATGCCAGGCTGGCACGAAACCTTAAGATAAGCATGTGAACGATCTCAGTGGAAAAGTACAGCTTCAAGCAAAAATACACGTTTATTAGCACATTGGAAAAATACGAGCATCTAAATCGTGAGACCAGGCAACTAGGCCAAAGCCTCCACTAAAGTCATATATGCTAAGCTAAAACATTTCAAACAAGCAAATCGTGGTATACGTTTACGATTATGTCGGATTAGTGCACTTCTAATACATTACGTTATATAAAGCACGCTTATAAATGTTGGCAAACTACTCTAAGGGCACATTTTGTTCCCGTACAATCTTTATTAGTTCGGTTAAAGTCACACATGATTATTTCAACACTACGTTTAAGCGCTAATAAATGTAAAACCTTCATTTCTGCGTCATCAGTCTGACAAAATTGTCAGGGCTGCTTTTGGTTCCCAGTCTGACCCTGTTTCTTGGGGTATACCTAGAGGAACCAATAATTCGTGTCTTTGTGATTTAAATATGTTGGGTTCCCAGTGTTTCCTCTTTGAACAAACGTGGATGTTTTCATGCATCATAAAAAACAACATGTTATGTTCCTATTATGCGAGCGCCCTAATTTAAATAGGTGCTAAATAAAATAGATGTTGATCTGTGTTAGTATCTGTTCTGTTATTTTATACTTCAAAATAATCATATGCTGTCACTTCCTATGAAGGCACTGGAGCAAACGGCGGGTATGTGATGTGATATGACTTAGACTACCCGTGGCATTTTGGTGAATCGACATGCATGACCTTGCGCAGCCGGTGTCATTTTTTAAGGTCCCTCGAGCTCCTTGTCTCGGACCGATTATGCATAAAGTTTAACATGGTGTTACCAACATTATTTTAAAGCCTGCTCTGTCTATGACCTGTAATCGAACTCCCCCATAGATAATGTATTTTTTGATAATACGAAATACCATTAAAAAATATATCTATGATATGCTGTATTTTGAGCTGTGTCCACTAGGTGGCAACACCTACTTGAGAATAATTATACTGACGCTTCTCTTTGGTGGCCGCTCATTGGTTTTTATAGAATTCTGCCTCCATTGTGGCGATTTACATTGTGCGATGTACGAGCCCTAAATTGTTAATCTTTCTGTTTTTAATTTGTGCCCAACTATTTTGTTAGCTTGAATATTATCTATGACGTGCGCCTTTTTTTCAATCCCGCACCGATGGTCACTATCCTGTAGTGAAGAATTCGAGTCCTTATGAAGGTCGGCCAATATCACAGCAAATTGCGCTTTGAAGGATTGTTTGCTGTATGGTAAATTTTGTCTGCATCAGTCATGCCTTGCTTGAGGGAAACTGACTTATGCCCTTAGCATTGTATTTAAAATGGCCCCTAAACATACATTATGGAGCTTCGTCTTCAAGATGGTTGGTACGTAGTTTGTCAGTTGCGTACCATACATTTGGGGATTAGTGGTGCCGGCCAATCACAGCAATGTGAATTGCAAAAGTGATAGAAAGTCCTCTTCCCGATCTTGTCCACTTCCTTCAAGAGACTGAGAGAAAGCCACTTGCTTTTGGACTGAATTCACAGATCCACAACCTGCATGGACAATGACCAATTAATAGAAGCGATCACACATGAAAAGGCCAACCAGCTGCTTCAGATATAGAATGAATGAAAAATACATCAAAACAGGAATGTGTGCGCCAGTGCATCTGGCGTGCTTGCCTGTATTCCCAACTTATGGACACCGTGACAGCCGAATGCCAAGAATGTTAAGTTATTAAGCTGAAAGTAAACAAGACAAATATTGCCAGCCTAATGGCAAGTGACTGGTGTACACCTTTCTGCGAAATACCGGGCCCCGTACTTTTGATGACGCAGAAAAAGAAGGACTAACAAATATTCATATATTATGTAACCAAAATCGTGTAAGGTGGTGTGATTTTAGCAAAGAAAAATAATGTACGTGGGAAATTGTGCCCACGGGGTAGTTCGCCATTATTATAAACGGGCTTAATTAATCATGAAGAATTGACAAATGTAGTAATCCGTCATAATTGCAAATATATTCTATGATTTTCTTGTTGAAACTGTTATATGCTTAGCTTAAATTTAGCAGAGGATTTGGCCTAGTTGCCTGGTCTCATATTTAACTGCGTGGTTTTCACTTGTATTAACAAAGACATATTATTTTACTTTAATGCTGTATTTTTCCAGTAGAGATGACTAATACACTTATCTCAAGGTTTCGTGCTAGGCTGGTTTCATCCTCTTTGATGCAAGGTCAGCTCCTGCAGGTGCAGACAATAAAGGCACTAAGATAAAATTAATTGGCAAACTTTGTTGCGACTTGTGTTCCAAGGCTCCAAGGACACCTTATGCATAAATGAGTACTAGGAGAAAGACACTATTCATTGGTCAAAAGTAAGCCACCCTATGAACCCTCCAATGGAAGACCCTGAAGAAATTGGAATGTTTCTTACTTAAACCCACCGGACAAAGAGAAGTCAGCCATTTTTCCTTGATGCCATTTTTGAAGCCAAATGCCAGACGCCATCTTAGACGACATCTTGATGCCCTTTTCTCTATTCCAGAGAAAGAGACTTTTGAGAATTCTCACCCTAGAGACTTTAACTTTAATTTGCCCCGTCTTGCCCATGCAGTAACTTTTACCCCATTCTCCTTGCTGCCGCAAGGAAACTTGCCCTTAACTTTGCCCCCTTTAAAATCTGCCCCATGCTGATCGAACCGATACCTGAAGGACGAAGACTTTTCATGAATACTGATTGTATTTGGTAAATATGAAAGGATAATTGTATTATGCATTGTGTTTTCCTTCCTAGGTACCAACTGCTTATTTTGATAGGGCCCAAGCTAGGAGTTTTCTAAATTTGTGTTGACTGAATTCATTTTGCATGAAGCCCCACATGCCAATGCTAATTAGAGGTTAGTTGAGGTATTCACTTGATGCACCATGCTAAATTGAAATCTTGTTATGCTGACCGATGTATGCAATTAGTCAAATTCAGTTGCTTATATTAGTGATTTGTATTGGTATAACCGAGTGCATTATAATCCAGATTTTGGGAAGATTGCGTTTCTTCCGCCGCTATGGACAGCTAGTAATGTTCGTATATGTATACCATTTGATTTTGAGACTCACATATATCATGCTAGCTTTGTTAATATAGGGAAATACATTCATTAACTTCTAATAAACTGGTGTGGTTATTCATGACTGAAAGGTCATGGTGCGTCGAAATACCGATTGTTATTGATTCCTAAATGTGTTGTTTGATCTATTAATTTAGTATTGGGTATTGATTATAATGATTACAGACTATTGATTTGAGTGACCCGACTATTTTTGGATGAGGAGAACCCAACTCGGTTAAAAGGTTCACCGACCTCCAGCGTGTCCAAGCACAAGTAATTTATAAGGACTGGACGCGCTATCACTTTCGAAACTCATTAGCTAAGCTTGTGTCTTCCCCCATGGTAATAAGAAACGCTTTTACTTTTTATGATGTTGCAAATGTTACCTGTGTATTTTTCTTGATTTCCCGCTTTATGGTGTTCTCTGTTATTTGGGAGCCGGTGTGCTGGACAAAAAGAGACTTACACAACAATTTTGGTTACTTTTCCTTTCCCTGCTCAAATGTTTACAGTGAGCTATCGTTTACATTGCAAGTCAGATAGACCCAAAGGGTGCCACACAATAAACGTAGTGGGCTGTTTGAAAGACAAGATACTCACTGAAGGAAACAATGGTGGACATCAGTAGATTGATGGGGCCACGTGAGATGACACGGTTGGAGATCATACCAAGCAGAGTCTGACGTGCGGCCAGGTCAGAAACTGCCATTGAGCTCTCTCCAGAGAAGTTAGCAATGCTATGCAGAATTTTATAGGTCAAAGAGGCTTTGGTTTTGTAAAGCACAGTCTGATTTAAAGTACATTTGAAGGAATATTTCGCAGACAGAAATGTCCACTTATTGGAAGGGGGCACATATATCAGCAAAGCCTGATTGTGGGACTGTTTGTGCCTTTAGTAGCAAGATGATCTGACAATGACCTTGGTAATGTGACGACGTCTACAACATCAGATGCCATCTGGACAAGGGGTATGTGGAGTGACTGAGACTGAAGATAATCAATTTGTAGCCCAATTTCTGTAATTAACTGTAAATAACTAATCCCAATCCAACAAGAGTCAGTGTTGACTGCTAAAATGATGTAGAGATCATCCCAAGTCTATCATGGTCACGATTGACATGAGCGGGGGCTTAGCTATGACCCCAAGGAGGACAGCCACAGCCTGAGGGAGCTCCAAGTGATGCAAACCTTTTTCAGTTCCATGCTCTTTTGCACTTCAACTTTGCTCCCTTCCTGAGGTGGGGACATTGGTGTTATGTTGTTGGCGGTCTGAGGTGCAGCTTTTGATACTACTCACCACTGTTTTCTGGGCAGAATTGTCATCTTAGGATAGCCATCTTGATTTAATCTCAGCAGTGCTGTTTCTGTCCCCCTGCTGGCCATGTGACAGAGCTTTTCTTCCTCCTGAGGTATTCTCAGCATGTTTCCATCACATCATAGACTGATAATACCTGATAATTTTTGATTTTCCATTCGGAAAGATTTCAACATTTGTTCCTCACCTAAAAGACTTACATCCTTTTGGACTGGTGTTCCCTCTCATGCACTTTTAGCACTTTTACTGCTGTCCTTATAAATACTGTATATATAGTACATTAGGACTATATCTTTAGTGCTCTTTCTTCTTGAAATTCGTTCCTCCATTTTGGATGCAGAGACTGAGGAAACCTAAATTCACTGCAAAGCCATATATTATACTTCCTTTAGACTGCTTTTCAATGCAAACCAATAACCCATTGGCAACTTCTATGTCTTCAAACAATGGCCCTCATTTCGACCCTGGCGGTCTGAAGAGCACCAGGGCGTCTGTGGCGGTGTCACCGCTGACGGGCTAATGAAAAATACTGCCAAATTAAAAGTCTGGTGGTTTGGCCAAAGCCAAACTGCCGAGCCTCCACCCATCCTGACACATTACAGTGTTCTGCCGGGTTGGAGGTGAGCACATTCAGCAGGGCGGAAGGCGTGATACCGCTAGTGGTATCACAAAGTGGAAGACTGCCAGCATTTTTCTACCGGTCGCACTGCTAGAAAAATCTGTCGGTTTTGCACCCTGGCAACAGAAATAAGCATTCCTGTCAACAGGATACAATCGCACACATCCACATAACCGCACACATCCACTCACATGCTCCCACACACAAACATACCCCCACTCACCCATGCACTCGTGTCATACACCCCCATTCACACTAACATACATACACAAACACCTCACTCACACACGCATTCACTCCCCCTTCCCCCAGTGCATACATACATTCACATCCCCCTTCCCCATCCCACAGTGCATACATACATTCACTCCCCCCTCCCCCAGCGCATACATACATTCACTCCTCTCTCCCCAGTGCATAAATACATTCACATCCCCCTGCATTGCATACACGCACTCACCTGCTCTCCCCATCCACTCACACAAACATGCACTCCCTTCCCCTGTCCACTCACACTTACACACACTCCCCTACCCCCGTCCACTCACACAAACATGCACTCCCCTCCCAGTCCACTCACATAAAAACGCACTCCCCTCCCGTCCACTTACACACACATGCATACATGCACTCACCCCTCCCTTCTGCTCAATCGTACTGATGCACTCAATCGGTCACACCTGCACACACGCACTCACCCCTCTCCCCATCCACAAACACTCACTTACCCCCACCCCACCCACAAACACTCACACGCACACACAGTCACTCATCCCCACCCCATCCACAAACACTCACTTACCCCACCCCATCCACAAACACCCACACACGCAGACACGCATACACGCATACACAGACACCCCACCTCCCCTACATTCACAACATTCACACAGGCACTCAAACACGCAGACACGCACACACAAACACCCCAATCCCGCATGCATGACATTTACACACGCAGACACAAACGCCCCCATCTCCTGCATTCACAACATTCACACAGGCACTCACACACGCAGATACGTACACACACATTCTCCCCTGTCGAACGATCCACTTACCTCGTCCATAAAGGAGGTCGTCTGGGAGGGGACGAGTCCTGGCACTTCCGGCAGCGCCTCACCATCTGGACACCGTCACACCGTATTACGGGTTGTAATATGGTGTGCAGTCTCTTTTTGGTGTGGCAGTACCACCTCTGCACCACTGACCCCCAGCACAACTGGTCTCAGAATTCCACCCGATTTTGGGCAGAATTCAGAGATCAGTCATTAGGGCGGTCTTAAGACCGCGAGCACTGGCAGTATTTCATCACTGGCGGCTTCAGCTGTCTTTGGAAAAGACTGCTGAAGTCGTGATGAGGGTCAATATGTCTATTACTGCTCCTAAATCTCACTCTACTGCCGAACAGACAGCCTCTACCAAGCATCTTAAACATGGCCCTACCTCCCCCGACAAATCATCCTCTTCCATTTCTATGGAAATTGTGCTAGACGAAATGCATGCTTTGCACCCATTTGAGGAAGAAGCTAATATTAGGACACAGATTTTGAGTGCAAGATGGTCTTTCATGAAATCTAGACATGAGAAAGCGAAACAAATGATTAGTGAACTGCAGGATGAGACGTTCAAGATTACTGACATGCAGAGAGAGATCACCTACCTTAAACAACATGCTGAAGACCTTGAAAATAGAAACAGGCTCAATAATCTCCCTATTTATAGTCGCCCTGAGGACTTTGAGGGCAATGGCACAGTTTATATCTTCACTACTTTCTTTCCACAAATTTTAAACATTCCTTCTTCGTCCAAATTCAACATACATTGTGCTCATAGACGAGGGTGTAAATAATCTCCTTCATTGAAACCTAGAGGAATTATCATCTTTTTCTTGGAATACATAGATCTTCTCAAAGTCCTACAAACTAGCAAATCTACTAAGCAACATATTTGGTCTTGTGATAAGTAGTTTCTTACACAAGATGTTGCCAATGCTACCTCTGATAGACTGAAAGAATGTCTTTCTCTTCATCCACCCTTCAGAAGCATGGGAGCCCGTTTTGGTCTGCTTCATCCCTGTACTTTCAAGGTCACCTATAAGGATAACTCGTTTAATGTTACAGATCCAGGGAAATGTAAGAACTTTCTTCAGGATAGCGCACCCACTTCCATGGAAATTGCTGCTCCTTCTAGTTGTTGAATTATCAGAAAGTGTCTCTTCTGCTTCAACTTGATGTGTGTTTGTTTTATATACACTATTGTTTTCTCATTCCTTGTAATATAGCTTTACATGATTTATCTCACTTTTTTCTCCTTGTCTTCAGTAATAACTTTTTCTCATTACAGGATGTTTATTGCCTTGCTGTCACCATCCTGTTGTTCATGGTGGTGTGCCATTCGTGGTTCCTTGGATCTGTCTTTGTGATGTGCTGTCACCACGCCTTCCTTGTTTATCATCCCAAACAGATACTCTCCTCACTCACCATGTTTTTGGCTTGTACTATCTTCTTTTGCAATTTTATGTCCTTATGTCTTCCCGCCACGTTTCTTCTCTTTCCCATTCTTTTCTTAACCACCCCCATATAAATAAATATTTCTTTTGCATCAGCTTTTTGGTTTTAAATGTTTCAATTTACTACAATTCAGAGTTATTACCTGGAATATTAATGGTTTATGTAATCCTATAAAGCAATAGAGAATTATCTCCCATCTTGCAAAATATACCCCTTATACAGTGCTAGTCCAAGAAACTCATTTGGAGCATATTTAGAAGCACATAAACTGAAGAGTCCATGGTTTGGGCACTGTGCTTGTTTCCCCCACTATAACCAAGAAAAATGGTGTTATTATTCTTTGTAACAAGCACGTTGATGTTTCTGTTCTTTTACAAGAAACAAATAATGAGGGTAGCTACATTGTTACTAAGCTCCTTGTTAAGAAAATTCCTTTAACTGAATTTAATATCTATGGCCGTACTCAGAACAACTGTTTGTTTTGCCTCATATTAAAAAATGTCTCAAATTTGATGATGGATTCTTTCTTTTAGCCAATGACTGTAATCAAATTATTGATCTTTTTTATATTGACAATCCCGAATTAGGTTCATCCCTCATAAAATGCACAAACAATTCTGTTCTTTCACCTCCCAAAGGTAATTAGTAGACTCCTGGTGTTTATGTAATCCAACAACCCGTAAATACACTTTTTTCCTCATCACTTGACTCTCTCACCCTACCAGACCATATATTTCTTAGTAAACACCTTTCTAAACATCTGCTTAATGGAGAAATTGCTCCAACAGTAATTTCAGTTAACAACCCAGTGATAGTGAACTTTGACTTGCTGCTCCCTCATAAACCACCTCATAAATGGCGATTTAATAATACCTCATTGACAGACACCCACATCTCTTCCTCTTTCCGTGCATTTTCTTTTGAATTCTTCCAAACTCATAACGACCCTCTTCTCTCACCACAATCGATATAGGACATCTTTAAGGCTACTGTACATGGCTTCATTATTGATTATGCCTCTACGAAAAATAAATCTCTATTACTCTTCCAAAGCACCTAATATCTTCCATCACCTGGTTACAGCCAAACCTCACTTTAATAAAATTTCCTCTAAAGACGCCTCTACATATCTACATAAGAGCAGTGTTTGCTGTTACGGTGGTCATAATATATCTAGTAAACTTCTCATCAATTATCTCAAAATACGGAAAGATTGTACAAAAGTGAAAGCTTTACATTCCAGCTCAGGTTCCCAGATCATTTAGGACAATGATATTTTACATGGATTCACATCTTTTAATAAATCTCTTTAACACCCCCAAAACACCCTACTGATTATGATATTGATTCTTGTCTTCAAACTCTTGACAAGCCTTCTATTTCTCCACCTGATTTATCCTGCCTAGAACAAGATATCTCACTCTCTGAAGTGCCTTCTGCTCTTCATCGCTTAAAGAAAGGTAAAACTCCTGGACTTGATGGTTTTATTGTAGACTTTTATTCCCACTTTGCCTCCACATTACTACCTAAATATTACATCACTTTTCTTCCTTTTTAGCTAATCCCCCCAAAGGCACCTTTTCATAAACAGTTATCTGCCTCATTCTGAAATAAGGTAAAGATCCCACCTTATGTAAAAATTACCAGGCTATCTCTCTAGTTAATTTGGACTATACGATTTTTGCTAAACTTCTTGCTTTGCAATTAGAATCCTTTCTACCCAAATTGATCAGTCCAGAGCAAGTTGGTTTTATTAAAAGGGGTCAGGGCTCTGATAATTCTAGTCTATTCTTTAATGTCTTAACTAAAGTCTCTACCCTTCACTCCCCTCAGCTGCCAACACTATAGATGCCTTAAAATTCTTTGATAAACTTAACTGGACTTTTATGTTTAGAGTTTTCTTACAGTGGTATGGTTTTGGACATGAAATGTTTTCCTGCATATCCAAACTGTAGGATTCTCCAAAGGCTTCAGTTATGATGAATGGTTTAACTTCTCCATATTTCACACTTCAAAGAGGTGTCCGACAAGGTCGTCCCCTGTCACCTCTTATTTGTTCTGGCATTGGAGCTCTTTCTTTTAAAACTTCATCAAAACTCGCTGATCTCCAATTTCCAATGTGAGTTGCACCAGTTAAAATTAGCTGCATATGCCGATTATATTCTCTTTCTCATTTCTGTTCCTGAAACCTCTTTAACTGTTCTTGCCTAAGATATCTCTTCCTTCTCTCACGTCTCTGGTTATAAAGTGAATTCTGATAAAACTGACATTGTATCACTGAATAAATACTGTACTAAACAGTGTTTGAGCTCCTGTGGCTTTGCCTGGGCTCCTACTAAAATTTTATACTTAGGAATTTGATTCACCAACTCTATCTCTTCTGCTAATTCCCTTACTCTTACAGCCCTTCTTTATACAATTGAATCTCTTCTTTCCAATTGGAACCCTCTTTTCTTATCTTGGTGGGGCTGTATGAGTTCCATTAAAATTATGATCACCCCCATTTATACTTTTTCTGTTATTCCAGGCCAGGCCAGGAATATATGTTATGAAAATTGACTCACTTTTATTTAAGTTCTTAGAAAATAGAAATAAATCTAATTTCTCTCTTTCTAAACTCAGACACCATAAAAGCAATGGAGCACAGAATTTTCCAGACCTCCAAAAATATCATAAGGCTTTTTCTCTTAGTCAAGCCTCTTTTTGTCCATTTCATGGCTCATCCCCTTTCACACCACTTTGGGTATCTATAGCACAGTCTCTTATTTCTCCTTTTTCTTTTCAGGAATATCTTGCCCAGTACTCTCAACATCCTTGTTTATCTTCTCCAATTGTCTGACATTTGTGTTGAGAGCTCCCCTCCGGACCTGTTGGTACATTGTTAAATCACATCTCATTTGACTAATTACCCATGTAGTGTTACAAGTAGATCAAACTAAATAATAGACCTACTTTCTGGAAAACATGAAAACATAAAGGCATTAACTGGATTAGCGGTCTATTTGATGATGGTACTCTGCTCTCCTTCCCCCAATTTAATTTTAAATGTAATTGTCCTAACTCCTTAAAATTCAGATTTCTGTCACAAGGGATAAACCTCTCTTTGGGATAAAATATGGTTTAAAATTCACTAAATGTCTAGTATGGCTACTCCTATGCAGACAGCATGTTTTATTTATCAAAGACTTTATCTTACTCCACAATTGATGTCTCATTATTTTAGGTGAGATAATTTCAAATGTTGGTCATGTTCATTTGAAGTAAGTGACCTAAAACACATGTTATTTGTATGCCCCAACACCTTGGTTTTCCGACATAGGGCTTGAAAACAAATTAACCACATTTTCATGTTTCCATTCCTTTATCCATATCTCTCTTTTTTTTGGTAGCCTCCACGAAGATTGGAAATCAGATTTCTCTAATTCTAAATTACTGGACCTTTTACTCACCATTGTTTTTCAGCAGATTACCATTTTTTGGAAAAGCACAGCTAAAACATCTTACCAAATCTGGTGGTGTGCAGTATGCTATCATCACAAACTGGATAGACATTATGCAGAATATATTCTTTTAAGTGACTTTGGTGACCTCTTACTACCGTTTTAAACATTACCTATACTAGCTCTTACTCTTCTCAACCTTGACCATATCACAATTTCAAACCTCCTTGATCATTATTGAAGTCTCTGTTTTAACAATATTTCATGTGTTCATTTTTCTGATATTTTCTTTTAGTTTATGTTCAATTGATTATTTTTATATATGCAATTCTGTTAGGCTGATCTGCTAAAAAAGTGGTTCCAGTAATTTCACCCCTTTCCTCCCTTTCTCTTCCCTTTCCTAGAAAAACTCCTAAACCCCTTAAAATAAGCTTATGTTTTACTATTCCATAACCTAGCTATTTGCGCTATATTTCTTTGTGATTTTTACATTAGTATAATGTTCATTATACTTATACATTTTCAAAATGTTCCAGTTAATTATTGTCATGATGTTCCATCTCTTCTCTTAATAAAGCTTTTTAAAACTTAAGGGTTGACAAGAGCAGGGTAAGATATCTTGCATCTATGCCAAAATCTCATTTAGGGAGCAAATTGGGAAGGTCTAAATAGAGAACAATGTTGGTAATCCTGCTTCTGCTGCACAGTGAGAACATGAGCTACAACAGACGTTTTCTTCTGTATCACAGGTAGCAAAGAGAAAAAAATAACTAGACCAGTAAGATAATCCTGCTTCATATTCGAGCTCTGGAGCGAACAGAAACCGTGAATGAAGAAAGGATCCAAGGCAATGTTCTCATGAAAGAAAACCCTGTATTACAGAATACATTGGACACCATTTTTTGTTAGGGTTCAATAAAATTAAATGAAATAGAAAAGACATATTCTAGGAATGTTTGGCTTTCCAACTTGTACTGAAGACTGTGACCTCAGAGCCTCTTCTTTACAGAGGCAGGGTTGTGTGATTACAACATTTGATATTCACATATCAAAAGTGATCCAACACTAACATCTTCAAGCAAGAAGATGGTCTAAACAAAAGGAGTGTCTCAACAGTGATTGTGCAGCTCAACTCTATGCTCAATAACTGCAGAGCCCGAGTTGTGGCAGGGGCAGGGCGGCACGGTGCATGGTGGGTGCAGGGGGGAGTAGACAAAAAAAATGAAAATGTAATTATTAAAAAACAAAATTACCTTTCTTGCCGTGCTGCGCCGATCCTCAGTCCTCGACTACAGGCACAGGCTCCCAGTCTGCCATGCCTCCATTCCTAACGCTGCTTTCTCGCTGCTGGCAGCATGAAAGCAGTGTTAGGATTGGACGGAGTGCCAGCCAGGGCGCTCTGAGGCAGAGTGCAAGTCTGTGCCTGCTGTCTCCAACCTGGCTACGCAGTGCTAGCGCTGAAGTGTTGGAGAGAGCTTAGTGCGCATGTGTGTTTGGCCGGCCCAAGACGGCAGGCCAAACAAACATGCGCACTGAGAGACAGTGCTTTGCACTCCCCCTCCGTACTTGTCACAGCCCGTGGCCTGCCTCTTTTACAAGAAAACAATGATAAACCTTGTTTATTACCGTTTTCTAGTGAACGTTTTGCAGCTGCTGCTGTTGGCGGAGTGGTGGGTTGGGAGCGGCAGACGCTCCTGTAGAGCCTATGGATGGCCCCTTAGTGACTCACTGAATATGAAGTGTATGGGTCTATCACAGGAAGGTGAACGAAATGGGAATACTTAGATTTGAAAATGGCAGAATCACAAAAAGTACTTCACTTTACCTTGAGGGGTGTGTACACTAAAGTCTATATCACCAAAACAGACAAAAAAAAGAGGCTACTGCTGGCTGCAGGGGGACAGGTAAATTAATGTATCAAGATGTTGCGAGATCGATATTAATGGATAGGTCAGCAAATTCAGAGGAGAGTATAAGATAAAATCACTTGAAAGAATATCACCCTGATTGGGTAAAGTGCAGGCAGGTGGCTAATCACAGTAGGTGACTTATGAGGGTTCTTGTTAAGAAGAGTTTTGGCAAGATTTTTCATTGGTCCTACTAGTATCAAGACGTCTACATTCTGACCGAAGAACTGACCCACGATTTTCTTAGGCCTGAGCAACATTAATTCTTCATGAGTCTCCCTAGAAAAACTAGCACAAATGATTCTCGCCCTTCAGAATGGGAATCAAACTCTAAGACAAGATATGGCTTTAGAACAGAGTCATTTCTCTGAGGTGCTTTAGAATCCTAACCCCTTGGCAGAGTTCAGTCCTAGACCAATTTTATGTCCTTCAGTGTTTGGGTTCCCAGTTCGTTTCACTTCCCCAACTTCAAGCAGAATGTCACCAGGCTTCCTTCGGGGCCAGTATCTTGAGTGGAAACTTTTGATGCACATTCAAGTAATTGCACCATCAGCAGTTTCTGTACTGACCCAAACCCTTTTACATGGATCTTAATAATATGCAGTATTCATGAATCAGTACACATTGCTTATGCTTTGTCAGCCATCTACATTACCTGATGAACAATCTAAGGCCACATTTGTAATCAAATATTTAGGTGACAATGCAGCCTTCTGGTCCATAGCACTACTGGAACGACATAATCCACTGATTTAAACAGGGCAGCCAAGATTTGTTGTCATATTTCAAAACATTTAAGAGGTTAGCCATAAAACCAAAATGGTCTTGGGACAAGAGGCCTCCTTATTTTATTAATATAGGTGGTAAATTCCTGTTTTAAATTAACACAGGTGGTAAATCCTCCTGAAAAGTTCATATAACTAATTGAACGTGTGATTAAGTTACATCATAGATGACGGGAAAGATTAACAGTAAACCCTAGAAATTATGCAACATTAATCACAGTGAGGGAGGATCGGGACCCCGGGCCAAACAGCATTTCACCACCTCTCTTCCACACCAATGCATTATACTAGGCAGTGACCTTGAAGCCATTCTTTGTTTCAAGAAATTATACAATCTGGGAAAGGCTCAGTCATCTCCCTGATATACAAAAACAGAGACAAATCTCCACCCCAAAATTACCGCCTGGTCTCTAATCGACATTGAGGCAAAATACTTTGCAGGTATGTTGCTTGAAGAATTACTAGCCTGGGGATCAGTAAATGCAATTATTCCATTCAATCAAATCAGGTTTTCTGTAAGCACAGGCGCATCAACCAACATTCTGGCCATAACAACGCTCAAACACAATGCAAGGTCTTCCAAGCAGCCACTCCACCTCTGCGTTATTGATTACAGGGCTGCATTTGACAACATCGAGTGGGCCAGGCTCTGGAGAAAACTTAGGGGGTTATTACAACTTTGGGGGTGGTGTTAATCCGTCCCAAAAGTGACGGTAAAGTGACGGATATACGACCAGCTGTATTACGAGTCCATTATATCCTATGGAACTCGTAATACGGCTGGTGATATTTCCGTCACTTTACCGTCACTTTTGGGACAGATTAACACCTCCTCCAAAGTTGTAATAACCCCCTTAAACTCTGGATCAATCTGCAACCCCTACTGGGCCTGCTTATATTACTCCACACAGATAGCTAGGTGCAGGTGAAACTGGTAGTGGGGATGCATCGGTCTAGGTGAATTCCAACTACCAAGGACTAAAACAGAGGGTTGTGCTTGCTCCCATGCTATTTAATCTTTATATGGTCGATTTAATGCAGAAACGTGATTGCTGAAATTTACACATCCCTAGGTTGGGGGGTAGGTCACTCTACAGCCTTTGGTATGCTGATGACGTTGTCCTGTCCAGCCACACCCAGGTGGGTCTACAGTGTCTCCTAAATGCAATACACATTTACGCAGTAGGCAATTTCTTGGAAGTCAATCTTGAGAAGACCAAAGCAATGTCCATCAACTGCAGAAGGAAAAAACCCAGAGTCTTGCATTTAGGGCGGACTGAAATTAACCCGGCGGCCAATTATAAGTATCTGGTTATAATTATTGAGAAGGGGGCCAATGCGCCACACAAAAAACAAGAGATTACAAGAAAAGGTATGGCATTGGCAGTGACATTCAGCAACTTAAAATCCAAATTGACATACTCAACTTAGGAACCTCTCCTCACGGTGGCTGTAGGAGGCTGGCCTAGTTTGTCATGGGTGCCTGAGGTACTTACACCTTATACCAGGTCCAGTTATCCCTTATTAGTGAAATGTATTCAGTGTTCTAGCAGCATAGGCTGTTAGAGGTAGCTGAGCAGCTTAGGTCGAAGTAGGAGGCTTGCAAAGCTCCTGCAATACCACTATAGTTACACAGTACTTATACACAATAAAAGCCAATACTCAGTGTTACCAAAAATAAAGGTACTTTATTTTAGTGACACAAGGCCAAAAATATCTTAGAGGCAATACTCCTTCTGGAGGTAAGTATTATACACAATATATACACTAGAGATCAAAATCAGGTAAGTAAATAGTCACAGAATAGTACAAACAGCAGAAAACACAATAGAATGCAATAGGATGCAATAGGCGTACGGGCAGCACAAACCATATACTAAGAAACTGGAATGTGAATCATAAATTCCCCCTCGAGGCAGGTGTAGTGTGTAGAGGGGCGCTGAGAGTGTAAGAAAACCACAAAGGTGAGTAAAACATCCCACCCCAGAGCCCAGTAGAGTTGGAGTAAAGAACTGCAAGTTTCCTCAGGACACGCTACAAGTTGTGATAAGAGTTATTGCAAGAACCAAGCAAGACTGCAATAAAAAAATGGTGGCTTCCTGGACCTGTAGACCTGTAAAGAGAGGAGACCAAGTCCAGAAGTCACAGACGATTCCAGCAAGGACAGGAGCCCCTGCCAAACTAGAAGATGGTGCAAAAGAGGATTCTCCAATTAGAAGAAGTCTGCAGAAGAGCACCACAGAAGATGGCTGCGGGTTCCTGCATGATGCAAGAGATGTCCCATGTAGACATGCAGGCAAATTGCAGCGCTGAATTCGTACAAGCCTTGTATTCAAGCATTGTCATGGTTTGCATCAAAATGGCGCTGCCTGAACCCAGGAAGGACCTGGGGGCCTCAACTTTGACTGAGGACGCAGAGGGGGCTCCCAACACTGGAGGGAACCCACAGATGACCAGGCAGCACCTATGGGACTCCCTGGACACTGGGACAAAGAAGGTGCAAATTGCGGTTCCTGCAGCACTACAAAAGAAGGTCGCACGCCGCCGGAGAAGAACTCAGCGAGTTGTGCATCACAGGATGGAGTGCTGGGGACATGGCTGGGCTACACTGTGCATGAAGAATTTTTGGAAGAAGTGCACAGAAGCCCAAGGAGCTGGAGATGACGTGGTGCATAGAGGTACTGTCGCAAACTGGGAAGGCAAGCTCTTACCTCCACCAAACTTGGATAGCTGGACCTTAGGATAGTCTGTATTGTGTTGGTCCACCACCTGTGTTCCAGGGAGCATGCTCGTTGTCAGGAAAGGAGTCCTAGACAACCAGTTGTCATCGCAGAAGGTGCCTGCAGGAGCAGGGAAGTGATCCGTCACTCCACAGGAGTTTACGTTGGTTCTTCAGGTGCAGGGTGAAAAACAGGAAGTCCTTAGAGCCTGCTCGCCTTGGAAACTGTTGCAAATGCTGCCTGGATCTGAAGTTGCAGGTCACAGGAGTCATCCTGGATACTTTGTTGCAGTTACAGCGGTTCCTGGAGCAGTCTGCGTTTGATCCAATGGTCAGAAGCTGAAACAGAGGATGCAGAGGAATCCTGGAGGAGTCTTGCAAGCTTAATCTGAAGAGGAGCCCACAGGAGAGACCCTAAATAGCCCTGAGAGGGGAATTGGCCACCTAACCAGGTATGCACCTATCAGGAGGGGTCTCGGACGTCACCTGCTGGCACTGGCCACTCAGATCTCCAGACTGTCCCCACACCTTGGAAAACAAGATGGCTAACGCCAAGGTCACACAAGAGGAGCTCTGGGCACCACCCCTGGTGTGGTGATAGACAGGGGAGTGATCACTCCCCTTTCCTTTGTCCAGTTTCGCACCAGAGCAGGGATTGGGGGGGTCCCTGAACCAGTGAAACTGGCTTTTGCTAGGAGGGTATCATCTGTGCCCTTCAAAGCATTTCCAGACGCTCTGTGGGCTACCCCTCCCAAGCCTGTAACACCTATTTCCAAAGAGAGAGGGTGTAACACCCTCTTCCCAAAGGAAATGCTTTGTTCTGCCTTCCTGGGACTGGGCTGCTCAGACCCCAGGAGGGCAGAACCCTGTCTGTGAGGTGGCAGCGGCTGTAGCTGCAGTGGAAGCCTCAGAGAGCTGGTTTGGTAGTACTGGGGGTCCATAGTGGAGCCCCCAGGATGCATGGGATTGGCCCCTGAATACCAGATTTGGAATGGGGGGACAGTGTCATGATCTTAGATACCTTACATGGCCATATTAGGAGTTACCATTGTGAAGCTACATATAGGTATTGACCTATATGTAGTGCATGCGTGTAATGGTATCCCCGCACTCACGAAGTCTGAGGAATTGGCTGTGGACAGCGTAGGGGGACCTTTGCTAGTGTAAGGGTGCCCTCACACTTAGTAACTTTGCACCTAGCCTTCAGTAAATGAAGGTTAGACATATAGGTGACTTGTATGTGCAGTGAAAATGGCTGTGAAATAGTGTGTGCACTATTTCACGCAGGCTGCAGTGGCCGTCCTGTGAAAGGGTTTGTCTGAGCTCCTTATTGATGGCAAAAGAAATGCTGCAGGCCATAAGGATCTCCTGGAACCCCAATACCCTTGGTACCTAGGTACCATATTCTAGGCACTTATAAGGGGGGTCCAGTGTGCCAATTGGAAGTGGTAAATGAAGTCACTAAACTATAGTGACTACTTTGGAAGCAGAGAGAGCATAAGCACTGACGTTCTGGTTAGCAGAACTTCTGTGACACAGTTAAGCACTACTGACAACACACACATTAGGCCACAAACTGGGGTAACATGCCAAGAAAGATGGTACTTTCCTACAGTGACCAAATTCAAAATATTATCAACAGTCCGTTATGGGAATAAACAGCTGAGAGGTAGGGAGTCTAAAACATTGGACAGTACTTTAATCCAGATCTACAGAATCATGTTCGGCATCCCAAATTAGAATTGGCAGCACAGATCTAGCTAGAGTTTGGCCTATTAAAGCCATCTCTGTCCAGGCAAGGAGCCTACATAGCTTGCTCGCACAAGATCAGGAATGCCACCCCCAACACTTTGAACCATCTACTCTGGCTGGAACCGCAGCACAGAGACACATCGCCAGCTAGGAGTTTCCTTCAGGGATCATTTGCAAATACTGGACTGTCATGCAGTCTTCAAGATACAGGCTTGGTGGCCAATTAAAAGACTCTCACTGGTGGAAGATAAGCCAGATTTGCAGGTCATAGCCATGCCTGGGTGACGATCAATGGCTATCGAACATTAGCTGAGCAAGTATATTTCAGCCAAGGTAATTTTAGGTACATAAAGGAGAAATGTTTGAAACATCATCTGGGTATACTACCTTCTATGCTACATCTCCCACCTTGACAGAAGAAGCAAGCCCCAACTGGTTGTTGTTTGTGCGAAAATGGGCCGGAGGATCTGTCACACTAGATTTGCACTTTTGCTGAACTGAAAGTAGACAGGGTTCACCTGCTGAAATCCCAGTTTATCTCCCAACAAATTTAAACAGGGAGACAGGCAGTCTACCAAAGTTGCATGCATGAGAGAAATTGGGTTGTTGGTTAAGTGGGGTGTTAACCCTGCTCAAGGAACAGTCACAGTCTCTGTCAGGGTGAACCACAAATGTCACCAAATTGACCTGTGCTTAACCTTCTTGTAGCTTGACACAAAGATAGGCAGGCTTAAGTTAGAAGCAACGTGTAAAATGTTTTTATGCAGCATACAAACAACAATAAAGTGAAAATGCACCACAAGAAAAATCCCACACCAATTTAGCATTAGAGTAAATTTTTATAAATTATTTATGCCAAAATGACAAAAATCAGTAGAACTGGAGGTAAAAACTAGCACTTAAAATATCAAAGTGCCAACTGCAGACATCTAGTTGTATGAGACCTAGTCAAAGTAAAAAAAATATGGCTGCGAGTCAGGGTACTAGAAGTGGATAGGGCTCAGTCAGTGCTTACCTTCAGATTTGGAAGAAATTTCAACAAAAATGTCTGAGAAGGTAGAAGTTCAGTGGAGGAGGAGGTATCATAGCTTCAGAGCCACTGGATAAAGTTGCTGTGAAGATTCCCACAATGAAAATTAGGCCCTCATCCCAAGTTTGGTGGTAACCTGACAGTCACACCGTCAGTGGTATTTTGACTGCTGCAAGGGTGGTGGTGCAGATCCCCATATAACGAGTAAGGAGGTGAACCCAATGCAACACAGACAACTCATCGCCACCACCGATGAGCAGCATCCGGCGGCAGAAGCCAACTTCAGGCTGGCGGAAGCCAATGTTCATTTTTCACCATATTCTGAGTCACCACACCAACAGGGTATCCAGGGCGGACTGGCTGCGACGAAAAACCTGGCGGAAACAGAAAGTACAAAAAGAGACCCCCCGCTGCCGCCATGGCAAACAAACTGCAAGTCTTCCCAGCATTGTATCACCTCCAGGGCCACTGACACCAACGAAGACGACAAACGTAAGTACGCCTAGCACAGAGTGGAGGAAATGGCAGTGATACACGCCCACACATAACACACATTCCTCGCACACACAGCAAATACCACACACAGGCACACACAAAATACGTCAATGCCAAGTACCCAATACACACACAAAGCCAAGCAGATACGTGCCAAACATACAGCATAACACACACACCACCAAAACACCCATAACCACACAACGACAACTAGACCACAAATACCTCAACACTGGCACAGACAGGCATGTTGTGCAACACCAAACACACACACACACCATGAACTGTATGCAGCAATGACACACAATTAATAGAAGTGAACACACATCCAGACAATGACACAGGTGACACATCACGTACAACCAACAATCAAAGAAATCCACACATGCAGCACCATACATACAGACGCATACTTCACCCCATACAATCCCACAAGCAAGTAGTCAGACACATTACAACATGCCCATGGCACAACCTATCTACCCAGCGCATGCAGCAACGCAGACACAACCCATAAAGAGACCTCACACACCATTGCACACATATGTCACACCACCTTGTAGAAGGAAACCAGGACAAGCATCTCAACTTGCCAACCACAGCAATGTGGGCAGTTGCATTGCACAACAAAATAAAAAAAATTGCAAGCCCAGAAATGCAGGACACATTGTCCATATATCATGGCACCAATTTGACTCCTGACAGCAAATAGGCCTCCACGTCATAGGGGCATCAATGGGACAGGCAGGTACCTCAGGAGTGTGGGGTTGGCTTGGACTTGGAAGGGGCATGTTTCGATTTGGGCCTGAGGAGGTGACTTTGGCACTGGGACGGGTGGATTTTTTGCTAGGTGGAGGAGTAGGGGAAACACCAAAGGGGGCACCCGAGGAGTGGGAGGAGGAAGGGTCTGGGAGGGGCAGGGGGACACAACGTTTAACGGGAACACTGGGTGGGAGAGCATTAGGGAAGAGGTCAAGGGCGGCAAGGAAAACTTTCCTAGGAACACGGGGACGGTCACAAGATTGAGGGTTGGGAGTAGAGGTAGACGGAGTGCTCGTCTGATGTGTTGGTGTGCTGTACATGGATGCTTGTGTGTGCAATGTGTGCATGTGTGTGGTGGGTGAATGTTGAGTGGGTGCGTGTGTATTCATAGGGTGGAGGGGGGTAGAGATGCAGGGAGAGGGAATGGGAGATATGTGTATGAACGTTGCGGTGGTGTGTGCAAGTGAGGTGGATGTGCTGCAGGTGGCATAGATGGTAGTTGTGGGGAGTGCGGATATGGTGTGTGTCTGTGAGTCTGCTGTTGTGGTGATTGAGGGAATTACAGGAATGCTAGCAGGGCCAGTGTGTGATGATGCAGTGCTGGCAGGTGCAAGTGGAGATGTGATTGTAAGGGAGGAGGTGGATGTGGGGGGAGGGGGGAAGTGTCTGTTGTTGTGTATGCAGATGTGTGTTGTGTGTGTGCATCCCTGTGGGAACGTTTGTGATGCCTCTGTCTGTCTTTGCGCACCTTGCTGTTGTAGTGGGTGTAGGCTGGTCTGTAGGTGTGCTTCGGACGGGTGTATGGAGAGGGGTTGTGGATTGGGAGCAGGTAGCTGTATGGGGGGATGGAAGATGAAGGGACACAGGCTGCCGTTAAATAAAGAGGAGGCCAGAGCCTGAAATGATCTCTGTAGTCCAGACAAGGCACCGTGAATGCCCTCCAAGAATGCATTGGACTGCTGCATCTGGGATGCCAGTCCCTGGATGGCATTCACGATGGTTGTTTCACAGATGGACCTCAGGAGGTCACAACCCTTCTCATTGAGGGCAGCAGGGCATACTGGGGCAGGGGCAGAGGTGCCTGTGGCGAAGGAGACACCCACCCTCTTTGGGTGAGCAGGCATGGGGAACTGGGTGGGATGTTACAGGGAGGGCTGTGCTGGTAGGGGTATGTGGAGTAATGTGCCTTCCCACAACATGACAGCCAACTTTCATGAACAAAACTTTGTGACTGTCGTATGTCATACATTGTGAGGTTCCCAGATTGTTGTTTGTTTCCCCGCCCAGATAGCGCAACAATGGAGTGATGAAGAATGCACCAGTTTACCAGCCACTCGTAGATCTTGATACCATGGAAGAGCGCCACATTATCCTAACCTATCAACTGAACCATTTGTGCATCAGTAAATTGGTCACCCAGTTGAAGCCAGACCTCCTGGCGAATTTGAGAAATCCCCATGCCATTCCTCCAACATTCCAGGTGTTGTCAGTCCTGAATTTTTTGGAGAGGAGCTTTTTTCAGGTTACAGTGGGACTGGCTGCACGGTTGCCACAGCCCCAGTTCAGTAAGATGTTGCTGGATGTGCTGGATTCCCTACTAAAGCATGTGAACAGGTACATTAGGTTCCAACAACGTACTGAATTGCCCACTGTAAAAGCAGCCTTCTACAATATATAAAATGTCCCACATGTAATTGGGGCCATTGATGGGACTCACATCACTTTGGTACCTCCGAGGACCAATAAACAGGTCTACATAAACCGGAAGAGTACATATTCGCTCAATGTACAAGTGGTGTGTCTTGTAGAAAAGTACATAATGCATGTAAATGGAAAATTCCAAGGATCAGCACATGAATCCTATGTCCTGAGGAACTGCAGTGTCCCTGCAATGATGTCACAGCTACAGAGAGAAAGAGCCTGGCTCATAGGTATGTGTAGTGCTCTTCATGTCAGACTTTTGTACCCCTCCAAACACAGTCAGCACTCTGCCTAGCATTGTTACCCATAGTCATGTTCCCTTTTCCACACAGGTGACTCCGGACACCCAAACCTGATATCCAGCTACAGGAGGGGAGAACAGGTACCATGAGGCACATGGCTGGACGAGGTGAGTGATTGGACGGACGTTCGGTCCCTTGAAAGCTAGATTTCGTTGCCTCCATGTGTCCGGTGGTGCCCTACTGTACCGACCAGGTAAAGTCTGCAAGATCATTGTTGCATGCTGCATGCTCCATAATCTGGCCCTCAGAAGGCACATCCCACTGTTGGAGGAGGGGGACATTGATGCTTGAGCAGTATTAGGGGCTGGTGGCAGACGTTGATGAGGCACATGACAACAGGACTGACCTGGTTAGTCACTACTTTCAATGATGTGGTGGTATGTGTGATTTGTATGTCATCTGCACATGCAATATGTATTGCTGAAGCCAGTCTGTAGCCAGTATTTGCATGCATCATTCCATCTTGGTTTCCGACCCTGAAAGGTAGCTGACTTACCATGAGGGTTAGTAGAAATGCACTGCAGCAAAGGACATGTGTGGAATGTTGGTGCCATTGCGGTACAGCCTCAGAGTTCTACCAAAGGTTTAGAGTCCTCAGTCTGCCTGTTTGGGTAAATGTAAGGGGGACTTATCAGTCTTGTCCAGCTGTGTAGGCATGTAATGCTGCATTGTCAGCTGCTGTGTGGCAAGTACCTGTTCCTGGCTGCTCAGGGAGGTGAACAATAGAGGATGTTACCTATGTTACATCTTTCCTGTCCCACACATGTGTGAATGCCTACGCAGGCCCTTACATATTTGGTATCATAGCTGCTGGGCCAGTCATCCCGTGTATGTGTTCAAATGCTGTGGATTTATGACTGTGGTTCACATGCCTTACAACATTGTGCCTGATTCCATTTCATTTTCCCTCTTCAGGTCACATCTCTGTCTGCAAGCTGATTACTGTATTGTCTGTTGCCATCGTTGACACTGGATATCATTACAATTTGGATGTACTTACACACCTGCTGGAGTGTCCCACTACATCTGTCACTTCAACATTATTGTGGTGCTGACATGTGTAAATATTTGCTGTTTGGAAACAGGATTGCCACTACATACAATGAGGAGACGTGCACCATGGCTTGTGTTAATTTGTGTTCATAGTCCAGAGGAGTTGGGTAATGGTCTAGGTGTTGAACAGAGTGGGTGGTACAGCTGCTTGTCTCACAGGTCCTGTATCCATTTGCCCGATTTGATGTGAACTTGATTTTGGACAGCCAGCAGGGTGTAACAGTGGCACACAAGGGTGACAGTTCACAAGAGCGATCACTTCCTGTTGGGGGGGATTGGTCTTGGCCTCAGGTCCCGCAGGATCACTGGACGGGGGACCTCTTGGATGTCCGGTCTCCTGGCCAGTCGTGTCCTGTACCAGCCTCATCCCTTAGCCCACAATTGCCCTTCCACTGGCCCCTGCCCCCTGTGCCTGTGCCCCTGGTGCAGTGTGCCCCCTCCCACTGACACCAGGACTGTCATTGTCTTCAATTTGCACTGTTGAATCCTGCCCCTGTCCTGTGGGACACAATGATGTTTGGTGTGACCTTGGGACACTGGTATTGGAACGTGGGCTCTGCCGTGTATTGGCTGCCACAAGGGAAGTTGGTTTCACTTGTGGGCAGGGTGAGGCTGGTGGTGGTGGTGGACTGACCACTCATACCTGGTGGGCCAGGTTCATCGCCCATATCCAGACTTCCAGGGGAGTCCTCCCCTATTGGACCTACTTCAGGCCTGGGCTTTCTGTCACTGGCCGCATCTGCTGTGTGGCAGTACTTGAGAGACCTGTGGAATGAGAGGTATTTTGTCAGATGATGGTATTGTAGAAGTGATACACATGATTGTATGCCATTAGTGACTGGATTTGCAGGGCAGTAATGGCATTGACAGTTACTAGTCCACTGCTTGTGTTACCTTTAGTGGAATGTTGCAATGGGCCTATTTTGGAGACTAGTTAATGTTTGTCTTGTTACTTGTTACTGTCATTGCCATGTACTGATGTGCATTCCTTATACTTATTGGTGATGGGGAGTGACATGGTTTAACGTGCAATTGCATAGATGTGAAGTGGATGTAGCAGTCACGCAAGGGTAGGGAGTGTTGCATTATGGTAGTTGTGGTACTTGTTGCAGTGTGGTGTATCCATGCACTAGGTGGGCCTGTGAGGGAGTGGTGACATTAGGGGGCTGTGAGAAGCAAGTGTGGATATTGGGTCCATGGTGGGCTTGTGCACGTTAGGATGGTGTGAGGGGGTGAGAGGGTGGTGAGGGGACATGCTGTGCACGGGGACATGTTGGCCAGGGAGAGCAGTTGACTTACCAGTGTCCTGTCCGCTAGGTATTCCCGTCAGCTCTTCTGGATGTAGAACGGCCAAGACCTTCTCCTCCCACAATAATAATTCTCGGGGAGGCGGTGGGGGCTCACCACCAGTCCTCATGACGGCGATTTGGTGCCTGGACGCCATGGCCCGTACCTTTCCCTGTAGGTCGTTCCACCTCTTCCCAATGTCCTCCCTTGTGCGTGGATGATTCCCTACTGCATTCACCCTGACGACTATCCTCTGCCATAAGTTGTTCTTCTGGGCTATGGATGTCTGCTGGACCTGTGCTCCAAAAATTGCGGCTCCACTCGGACAATTTTGTCAACCATTACCCTCAGCTCCTCGTCTGTGAATCATGGGTTTTTTGTGGTGTCATGATAGTTGGGTTGTGGGTGGGGGTGTATGTTGTGCAGGGATGCTGGGTGTGCTGTATGTTGGTGTGAGTTTGGGTAGTGGTATGTGTGTGAGCTCTGTGGTGTTTGTGTGCAGTGGTGTGTTGTGTGATGTGTGTTCAGTGTGATGGTGCCTGTGATATCTAGGTGCAGTGCCTTCTTTCAGTGTGCTCTTGCCTCACTCTGTCAAAGTTTCTGGTTGGAAAGGGTTCTGGGTATGTGTGGGGTGTGTGTTTTCTAGTGCTGTGGACAGGTGTGTGTATGTGTCTCAAGTGTTGGGTAATGGTATTATCCAATGTGACGCAGTGTTCTGAAGGTAGTGCCTTTTTTCCTGTGGCTGTTCGGACCGCCAGTGGGTTGCCACTGTGTTGGGACTGCAGTGCTGATTTGTGAATCGTTATTTGGTGGGCGGGATGTTCTCAGCATGGCGGTGCTAGTGGTGTAGCCACCTCCTTCGCACCGTTGTTTTGGCCAACGGTGTCATTTTTTGGGTGTATTTTGGGCGGTGTTGTGTGGGTGATTCGTAATGCGGCAGCCTTCAAACCGCCATCACTGACACTCTTTCAGCGGCCGCTTGCACGATGGTCTTCAGTAAAGACCGCCAAACATGAAATCACCACCTTAGTCTCTTTTTTTGGAAATCAAGAACCTCCAGTGTGATGAGGCTAAAGGCTGTTGCCAACGAGTAGCAAGGGGTTATCATTTGTACCTTTACCTGTGCAGGATCCTATAAATACAAAAAAAGATGTAGTTGAGTTGCTACGTAAGGTTCGTCTAAAAATGTCTTTTTGGGATTCTAAATGACAAACCAAAAACCATATGACACAACTTAGAAGTAAATCACTGTTCTGTCAGTGCACTGCTTACATACCTCCTCAAGTGACTGCCTTCAAGGGCATGGATCTCAAAAGAATGTGCTTTAATAACAATATGCCTAAGCCAGAAAGAGAATGTCTGTAGCATATGTCAACTAATCCAAACCTTATCATTAAACCAGCAGATAAGGGGGAGGGAGGTAGTCGTCAACCTTATCATGGAAAAATATGATTCAGAAATACTTAGACAACTAAATGACACAAGACATTATCATAAGCTTGCTCCTGCTCACATTAAAGGTCTTAGTCACGAAATAGGTCAAATATCTGAAGTAGCACTTGAATAAGGGTGGATTTGTACCAAAGAATATGAATTTTTAAATCAGAAAGATCCCTGCATGCCTGAAATATCTATACATCCAAAGGAGCATAAAAATCTGACCAACCCCCCTGGGCAGACTGATTGTATCACTATGTGGTTCCTTGTTAGAACCTCTAGCCCAATATGTAGACTTTGTCCTTAAGTCTTTCGTGGTTTTGACTCTGGCCTACATGGGAGACTCCATGGATTTTACTAATAAAATCAATGGTAAAAACATCTGTGGAAATACTCCCTTAAGATGAAGCCTTAGGAGTCACAACTGTGGTCCTCAATTCAATGACCCATCCACATCAAGTTCCCACAGAATTGTTGACCGATTTAGCAACAAACTATCTGAAGAACAATTTTTTTCACTTTTAAATTTGAACTGTTTCTACAGGTGGAAGGGGAGCCACTGGATGTACCTTTGCCCCAGAGGTAGTGACCTATTCATGTCCTCTTTTGAAGAGAAATGGATTTTTGGAGAAGTCGTGGACCATGAAGGCAAATTATCAGTTGATGTGTATACTAAACTGACAGATCTCAACACTGCTACACTTCACAAGTGGTCACAACAGATGGATGATGGTTGGATGATTAGTTCACAAATGTAGATGCTTTGAGCAAGAAGTTGACTGGCAGAGATTATTCTAAGGCTCTTGTTAAAACTAGGGGTGGGTGGAATTTTTAATTCCGCCGGCAGAATTGGAGGAATTTAGTAATACCACATTATTCTTGTAACACAAAATTACTAATAAATTCCACCCTTCGCTACACTGGTGGAATTCAATTAATCATCACTAATTTAGTAATTTCAACCCAAAACGTTAACGAGGTGTGACGTCATGCTTCATTCTGATCTAGTTGTCTGGAGTCCATTGTTCTTGGTGGTATCGGCGGGGGTATTGGTACTTTTGATGGATTCACAGCTGGTGACGCTACTCTATGGGTCTAGTTTCTAGTGGCACTGTTCGAGTGGGCTTGGACTTGGTGGTTGCACCACAGCTGCTGCAGGCATGCACTTCACACGCTTCTCTCCGTTGCTGGCTACTGGCCATTTCAGTTGATACACTGTCTTCGAAGGCTCTGCAGTCATACATTCACAAGGCAATAATGGGCTGCCTCAGGTACCGCCTGTGCCAACAGTGCGGAAGAAAGTCCACAAGGAAAGCAGGGTGCCCAAGAGTGCCTGTTTCAGCTTCAAGGAGGAGGTGGAAGGTAAGGCTACGGTGATATCTCTATAGGAAAGAGCTAAAGTGGGAAGGTGAGGCAGGGTGATAATTTAGGGGAGGCAGAGGTAAGGGTGGGGAGGAGAATTAGGGCAGAAATGCAGGTCGTGTCATGGGGAGGGTTTAAGGTTAGTCCAATGGATGCATTTAAAATGATGGGGGTACATGTTAGGCGAGTGGCAAGGCTTTAAGCATGTGGGATTCGCTTGAAGGACGCTCTTTGAATACATATTAAGCGTACTTTTAAGTACCTAAAGTACTTTTAAGTAGCACTTCACACTGTGCTCGTGAGACTGTGCTAAATTGCTGGCTAGGTACTGTCTTTCCCATCTGTGTGTTACAGACAGGTACTTTTCTAATATATGACATGGACCTTGAAGCACGCTCCTACAAGTAAAGGATTTGCAGTTTAGTATTTGAAATAACCCTTGCGCATGTGCTGTAATGAAGTGGAGCTGCTTCCCAGAGATATTGTAGGCAAACATCATCATGCAGAGTAGATCGCATTTGACTCTGGTCCAGTTGTCAAGTGAAAGTACCCGAGTAGTGGTGGGGTTTCTAAAACAACGGGAACTGGAGACACCAACTCATCATGATTATGGTATGTACTCTATCTCTGTAATGTTGAGTGTTAAAGCCACACTTTGTTTAAAAACATGCTGAGGTCATGCTCATTTTCACTAAGGGTGGACGAAACCCCACAGAATATCACAGAGTTTTTATGTAAAACCGCGGAGTTTCTCAGAGTAAAACTCTGTGAGTTCCACACACCCCTAGTTCAAACAGCTATGAAAAAGGTGTGGTTTACTCCACATGAGACTCCAAACAAAAGAATTACACATGTCCTCTAACGTGCATTTTGACCTCAGTCCCAAGGCAAATAACGTGAAGAAAATTATCCTTTGCCATTTGGGAATATTGTCACAATTTGGCATCCCCAAACCCCTGATTTCATTCAAAAGAGGTAAAAACCTGAAAGATTGCTTAGTGCAAACAAGTAAAAAAAGAGCAACACCCCACTGACCTCCTGCAGTTGTTAGGACTACCTCCGATTACAGGATATTTCAGATGTCAATAGTGCATGACTTGCAAGTTTACTGCTCACTCAAAGAGTTTAACATTGCATGGTATAAACGTCCATTAATCTACATTTTCTAATTGCAACACAAACATGTTGTATATAGTTTGCCCATGCAAAAAGGTCTACATAGCCCAGAGAACCCAACGAGAGAAATCCCATATTTTACAACATCACTCTAGAATCAGATGCCGTACTCATGGGGCTCCACTTGTACAGCATTATATATCAAATGAACCAAACAGAAAATGACTTGGAATTTTCAGTGATGTATGTAGCACAACAAGGTAAAAAATGAATATATCTTTACTAGTCTCCACTATTCTAAACATGTATGAAGCAAGACTGTTACAGAAATTTGAAACTGCAAGAACTGGGTTAAATAATGCTGAGGAAATGTGGACATTGATTTTGTAAGAAAAAGGTATTGGATAGGATCTGCAATGCAACTTTGCTATTTGGTTTCCTCTTGTTACTTTTTTGTCACATCTGAAATAAGCAGCGTTTTTTATGGATAGTAACATCACTGACCAAAGAGTGATTGTTCATGTATGTTTTTCTCTTTAAATGGGACTTTAGTAATGTAATAATTATGGTTCTCCACTACATCCAAAGGAAAATAGTTGGTTTATCCAAATAAGGGTGCTCCATAAACATCGGAAAGCAATTAACCATGATTACATGATGGCCAGCTTTTTTGCATGCCACAATCTGTGTTGCAAAATGGATTGAATCAGCCATTATATGCTAATTTTAATAAGCCTCTTCATTCCATTGTTACTAGGAATTTAGATTTTGCACTGTGAATAAAGGCAAACCACGGGTGCATCCAATTAAGAGCGCTTCACATACAAGAGAACAGTTTGCCACATAGTATTAATCATTTAAAGATGGTCCCCATATGACCAGCTTGTTCCCATGATGTAGCATGGTTCGAGTGAACCAGCGCAATGCTTTTTAACATGCAGCCTTTGTAGTACTTAACGAGTCACTTCATTCCATCATAACCAGTAATAGAGCCTCTCTAGTGTGACCAATAACAGCCAGCAGGTACATCTGAACAAGAGACCTTATAGTGAAATGAATCGATTAGTCTTCATTTCTTCTTAATCCAGATTTACTATGTCGAGTCCATAGTTACAAGATAAAGTACGGAGACACATGAAAATACAACCAGCACCGTTAAACCTCCTCCAACAATTCCCGTTCCAATCCTGACGTCAATCTTGCATCAGAACTAATATCACCCGATTCCACTCCACCCGCTCTCCGATCCCATAAGTCTACGACAACCATCACTACACAACCCCCTTCCTTTTTTTATAAACAAAACAAAAGACAAAAAAAACACAACAAACACAAAACAAAAAATAACTCTTTAATCACACACAAAATTTTCCAATACTTTAGGTTTTCTTAAAACTCTCCCAAACAAACTCTTCTTTTCATCATTACTTTTCACGTTTCCCTTCATCAACCTTTCACCCTTACTCACATCACTTTCAACTTCATCCATATTTATATTAGCCTGATCACATTCCTGATCTCAAACCTCATAAGACACAACTTCACTTCCTACTTCCTTATTCACATCTACCTCACTTTGTAACCACCAAAACCTGCTACCACTCTCATCTTGCAAATCATCCTGCATCAGTTCATAATTCCCATTAATAAACCTCGCATTGGCAATGCAACTCATGTGACAAACGTTGCCATTCCACAGTATTCTTCATAACTTTCCTAATTCTTATGGGTTTGCTAAACTTAATCTCACCTTTGCCTACTTTCCTTACAGACTTCATTCCTACCCATTGTCCAACTTTCAAATGCACTTTAGTACCATATTTGCTATCAAAATACCTTTTATTCTTTTCCTGCGAATTTCTTATGCACTGCCTAACATTTTCCTTATTCCAAATCACTTGTTTGCTTCTCTGCATCCATCCTGGATTAATTCTCGAAAAAGGAACTCTGCCTCTCATAAGATCAAATGGGCTTTGACCAATGGTCTCATGAGATGTTACCCTGTAAGCCCATACATTTTTTTTAGCTCAGTCTCCACATTCTTTTTATTATTATTTTTCGCTATTTGAATAATCCCTTTGAAAACTCTATTGATACGTTCAACTACAGAATTTCCCATGGAGTTATATAATGCTGTAATCTTTTGCTCTATACTTGCTAGTCTAACAAAAGTTTTAATTTCCTCCGACTTAAATTGAACACCATTGTCCGTCAATAAATCCTAAGAAATCCTTCTCTCAAAAATACTTCCTCTAAGAATTCTATTACTGTCTTCGTATCAATCCTCTGAATTATTGAAAACTCAATCCACCTGGAAAACAAATCCACTAACACAACTATGTATTTACACGTACAATCATACCAAGTAACTGGACCCATAATATCCAATGCAACCTCACCCCATGGCAAATCAGGACAGCTTAAGGATGACATAGGTGGATTCAACGTTTTCTGAGCTTTGTCACTGTTCTCACATTCCATACATCCTCGCACAAACCTTTCAATTTCAACATAAATTTTTGGCCACCAATAGAGCACTTTGATACCCTGTTTTGTGCGAGCAATGCCAGAATGCCCTTCATGACCAATAGAGATGAGGTTTTTTTTCTAATCCCATAAGGAGGAACAGTCTTCCCACCTCTACATATAAATTCACCCTTAACACTTAACTCATCTCTAACTTCCCAATAGGCTCCTAATTCATCTCTGTTTTTAACTTTCTTTTGCTCAGTCCATCCATGAATCATCTTACTTTTTACCTCTTTCAGCACTCATCGTTCTCATACTCTTGCAACCATTTTTCCTTTTGTATCAAGCTTTTAGTATCATCAGCAAAAACACCTGCTACACACCATTCATTCCAGGGATCGTGATCCAATTCTCTTAAAGGTATTGACATTCTGCTAAAAAAATCTGCAGTATCATTTTTAACACCATGAACATATTGCACATCATAGAAAACCTTGCTATTCTAGCATATGCTCTAAATAAACGTTCAGTAGTCAACAATTTTGTGAGAGGTTTATGATCCATCCTTATGATGCATTTCTGTTCCCAAATAAATTTGCGAAAATGCTCTAATGCACACACACCCGCTAAAGTTTCTCTTTCTATTACTGAGTATTTTTCCTCTGTGGGAGATAATGAATGGGAAGCATATGCAACTACATACTCTTCACCATTTTTGCCTATTTGTGTTAAGACATTTCCTAGCCCTTTCCCACTAGCATTAGTTGTGACAATAGAACAAGCTTTTGGATCAAAACCTTGTAACACTGGAGCATTTGTAATCACATTCTTTACATCTTGAAATGTCTTTTGACAACTCTCACTCCATTCAAATTTGACTTTGTTTCTAAGTAACAATCTCATCTGATTAGTTTTGTGTGAAAAATCCTCTACAAATTTCGAATAGAATTCAGCCAATCCCAAGAAGGATCTCAATTCACCTTTGGATTTAGGGGATAGAGCATTCACAGTAGCTTCCACTAACTTTTTTTTAGGTTTGAGACCCTCTTGATTGATCTCATGTCCTAAATAAGTAACCTTCCTCCGTGCAAATTTACATTTGCTCCTCTCTGCCGTCCACCCCTTTTTTTCCAAAATACGCGAAACTTTCCTCAACTCTTCATCATGATGTTTCCTGCTACTTCCCATAGCTAAAATGTCATCCTTGAAAAATTTGACATTTGGTAAATATCCAAATAACTGCGTCAACCAAAAGGCATACGTTTGAAACTAAAACAACCCCAAAGAGTACAAAACATTGTTAAATGCCTACTATGATACTCTACCTGATGGTAAGCAGATGACAAACCCTACGTAGAAAACCACTTGGCTCCTCTAGTGGCGGTCAACATCTCATCAATGCGAGGTAGTGGAAACTGGTCCACAATGATATTATCATTCAATCCTCTTAAATCAACACATAAATGCACCTTGCCATTAGCCTTGCGTGATGCCACCAATGGCGAAACCCATTCTGACGTTTCAACAGGTTCAATAATTTGAGAATCTTGTAATCTCTCCAATTCCTTCTTCACTTCCTCTCTTACAATAAATGGGATGTTACGTACTTTATGAATTTTAGGTGCTCCTTCTTTGAGACTGATGCGATGTGTGAATCCTTTTAAGTGACCTACTTTACCATTGAAAACTCCAGGAAATTCTTGTAACACCCACTTTTTTTGAATCCTCTTCATCACACATCACTGAAACTTACTCTGCACTGTTAGGATCTAGAACTATATGAAGCTTCTTTTGGTCTTTCCATCCCAAGACTGATGGTCCTTCCTTAGCTACATATAACTTACACAATGCTTGTCTGTGCTTAAACTTCAAAACAAGAAGTCTGAAACCAACTATGTCTATACTGTCTTCTGTGTATGTGACGGGCTGGCTGTAGCCCACCCCCACATGAAGCGGACTTGTGCTGACCCTACTGGGGTTGCTCCAACACAACCCGGCGTTCCTGCCAATGAGTGGCGGGCTTCGGGTTCAAGGCGGGACGAGAGAAGATCAAAAGGAGCAGTGACAGGATCAGACAGGAAGGAGGGGAAGGAAGGTGGCGAGGAGGTGAAGGACCGTGGCGAGGAGAAAGAAGACAGCGTGGAGGAGGAAGACAGTGCAAGAGGAGGAGACAGCGAGGGGACGGAGGACGAGGAGTCCCTGCGTGATGAGAGGTCTTGGAGGACAGGAGCGTGGTTCCTTCCCAACCGAGCGGAAGAGAGCAACCCAGTGCCAGACGGAGGCCCAGCACCATTGTAGCCCAGGAAGACGGAGCGCTGGATCCCGCCACGCTTCTGGAGAAGCGTGGCTGTACCAGATGTGTGGGGTGACTAGCCTGAGGGTCGGGAGGATTGGGAGGAGGGAGAGGGAAAAACTAATGGGGTCACCAATTGTGCACTGAGGAACATGGGAGTGTATGAAAAGGCATAAAAACATATAATAGTATCACCAAGGCACCCCGCACAGAAAAGAGCACATACTCTGTATAAAAGTAAGAACCAGCCAAAAACATCATAAAAGATATATAGGAAGAGGAGAAGTGACCCAGTCACGAGAGGGAAAATAGGGAAAAACCCACACTAAGAACACAGAACAAGGAAGGCGAAAAGAAATTAGAGAAAAGAAATACAGGAGAAGCAGATTCAGTGACAGACAGGGGAAAAGAAGAGGACATCACCACAAAACCAAGAAAAGTGAGAAAGGAAAGGAAAAGCCATCAGAAAAGGCAAAGAACGAAGCAAAAGAGGAAAAATCAGGAAGAGATAGAAAAGGGGTAGATACAAAACGAGTGCAGCAAAAGTCACTTACTGTTATATCTCTGCTTCTATTTGCATGTGCTTCCCGGGAAACCAATGAGACGAAGAGAAACAAGAAGAAGAGTGAGAAGCAAGACCCCATAGAACCCAATCAAACAAAAAGCCTGAAGAAACAAAGAGAAAAACACCCTAACCACAAGATCCACTATTCCACTTTATGTATAATAAATATCACTTACAAACCTACCGACCGATTCCTGCATGATTATTAACCAGCAATATCGCTACAGTGTAGCTCTCAGGAGTGATGTCTGGAGGTTCTGAATTCTTCCCTATACTGTTCACAAAATATTTCTGCCATGTACTTTTCAAAATAATAGTGGATGGAGAACCTGAGTCAGCTGCAACTTGTAAAATTACTCCCCCAAAAGACACCGAACGCATAGGTTTGTTTGAAATTTTCCCGCAATGTTCAGCACTACACTTTTATGTCCCGCTTGCTTATAATTTGCTTCCTCATCACTCCCTTCTGATACGTCTTCCTTAACTTCTTTAATACATGCCACTTTACCATTACCAATCTTCCCTTGTTTTTTCCTGCAAACCCTTGGAAAATGACCGACTATACCACATTCTAAACATTTAACATTTTTAGCTGGACAACCTTCAAGTTTTGCAGGGTGAAACGCACTTCCACACTGGAAACACACATTCTTTGTTCGATCTGACACATCTATTTTTCGATTTTTGGTTGAAGTGTGATATTTTTCCCTCCTAGTATCATTATTGTGTCTTCCCATGGATCCTTTCTTTTGCTTTCCATCATTCACTTTGGTAACCACTTTTTCCATCTTCTTATCCTGTGCCAGCGTGATTTTTGCACATCTGTCAGATAGTTCCGCTTTCTTGACCAAGGCAATAATATCTTTAAGACTGGCTTCACCTTCAATCCACAGTCTTTCCTGTATAGATTTGTTCTTGGTATACATTACTATTTGATCACGCACCAGTTCGTCATGCAAACCAGGAAATCTACATGTGCTAGCTAATTGTTTTAAAGCAGATACATAGCTCTCTATGTCCTCATGTTTTTTCTGTTTCCTTTAGAAAAAAAGCATGACGTGTAACAGCAATGCAAACAGCAGGAGAAAAATGATCATTTAAATCTTGAATGGAATCGTGAAACACATCTCCATCAATTCTCTCACGTTTTTGTAATTGGTTATAGATACGAAGTCCTTCAGGACCTAAACAGTGCATTAGAATCCTATTTTTTCTTTCTGGAGTGAATTAACCATTGCTATCTTCCAAATTTGCAATGTAATTTAAAAAATACTCTTTCCATTGATTCCACTGCACAGCTGGTTCTCCAGGAGATGCCAAAAATTCCTTTGGAGTGCTCAAATGAAGGGGAAGTAACATCCCAGTACTTGTAGAGTCTCCACTTGATGACATAGTAGTGTCAATTACCACACCTATGAAATCTTTTTTTTTTATTTGAGGAAATCAATAGGAAATCACCAATATATATATAACTTTTTATATATATATAATATATATATATAAAGTTACATAAGAAATCACCAATATATAAAGTCACTTACTGTATTCCATGTATCTCTGTTTTCTTGTAATGATGTGCTGGTTTCTTTGTACAAGTTTCCAATTTCCTTGAGGAGAAAACAAATAGTTGTGACGAATAACTAAAACAGTTTTACAAGCGTGTTAAGAAATACAACAAAGATGGCCGCCAGTATCCGATTTCCTTGAGGAGAAAACAAATAGCTGTGAGGAATAACCAAAACAGTTTTACAAGTTTGTTAAGAAAATGCAACAAAGATGGCCGCCGTGCGTCATCCAACTTTATTTTCTTCCACAAATAGGGCATGTTTCATCATGTAATGAAATAGATGACGTTGATAAGCGCGTGTACAGTACACTGAACTCGCGAGACCTACAGCATGCAGGAACACGCATTAATTCACGCGCAGCTCCAACGCTCATCGAGCATGCGCTGAATAACGGTCCAATACCAGCGCTGGAAAACAGTCTGTAAATGCAGGTAAGACGTACAAGTATAGGAACACCTAAAACAAGTGGACTTGTACAGGACAAAAACAAAATTCACTTGCCCATAAAACATAGCTGCTGATAAACGCACTTCTTCATTTAAATCCTAGTCCATGAAGATCTTGCTTGTCGCCATTTTCTACAGTGAAATGAATTGACTATTCTTTGTTTCTTCTTAATCGTACAGAGACACATGAAAATACAACCAGCACCGTTAAACCTCCTCCAACAATTCCTGTTCCAATCCTGACGTCAATCTCACGTCAGACCTAATGTCACCAGATTCCACTCCACCTGCTCCCAGGTCCCATAAGTCTACTACAACCATCACTACAGAGCTTTTCATACAATAGAACATTTTGTCACTTACGATCATTCTTTACAAGATGGCTGCTGCAAGGTCGCTTTGTTCTCATTATGCATCACTGGTCTAGTGAACTAGCGCAGGGTTTTTAAAATGCACTGACAATGGCGGTGTACGTGAGACCAACACACCTTGGGTCTAGAGTAGGATGCGTTTGGTGCTGGCTTTTCATATTTAAGTGGGACGAAGTAACATATCTCTATCATGCGATTGAGTAAATAATGAAAAGGTTTCCCACTTGTACATTTAAGGATTAGCTTTTAGAGCTCAGTTTACAGCAATGTGCATTTGTGTTTCAGAATGAACAGTTTAATTGAGTAAATACATTCTGGTCTCATAAAAAAAGATTTACCCCATTAAGAATACAAGCCATATGGACCAAAGAGAATGGTGAACTGGTAACGTAAAAGATTGAGGATGTAACATGTGGACCTGCTTTTTAGGACACTGAGCAAGCACTGTAGCTAGGAGCAGATTGTTTTCACCTGCATTTTGCAATGTTAAATGTATAACAACATAAAGGGCAAGAGGGCATTTGCCCTTACTTGGCATACAGTAATTTTTGAACGCTCAAGTTAATGTGTGGCATGAAACAGGAAATATATATCCTGAAGAGTTTCAGCTGGCACTGATAGAAGACACTGGTGTACATTATATAGTATAATGTGTGGCACTCTGGGTTTAGGCTAATTTTGGCAGTATTTTAGTAGGTATTGCTTGGTGTAGCACATAACTCCAGCATATCCAAACATGAATAAAATCCTCAAATGTAGAGTGGTGTTTGAAATTTTCTTTATTTACTGCCATTAGAAATGAGCCCACAATCTGTGCGTCTGTAGCCTCCGACAGCAGGGAAGAAACAGCCATAACTGAAGACAAAGCCGCACAAGGAAAACTCATAAGCATTTAAATCATAACTCATACACGAGACAGTTTCTTTAAAACATAACAAAGTAAATGAGCGGGCAGCTACATTAGAATGCCCTCTTGAGCACAGCGAATTGTAAGAACACACAGGAGTTAAGGAGTGCTGAAGCACGAAGACAAGCAATGTACCCAAATTAATAAAATACATAAAGTGAAACAAACTTAATTCACAAGAAAGCACATTCCAACTTTTTTTTTTAAACAGGAAAGGTCTGCAAACATAGACACTTGCAGTGTCAACAAAACTTTTGAAACGTAGTAGTCCTTAAACTTGATAGGTATGCCCACATTGCAGCTTTTACCAGCAGATGTGTGAAAATCAGGTCAAATTTGCAGTCGAAGTTGTGCCTGATTATTGATTGCAACCGGCAATGAAATTAATTCATTTACAGAATTATTCACAAAATCAGTCATATGTACAGACTCAATGTTGCTATCACTGCTTGTTTGTTGAACCTCTATGAACCCATATCCTAACAAAGAATCAAAATCTTTAGTCACTATATATCTTTTTGCTTGATCACAAGTGACTCTAATAAGATCTCTTTTACTCCACCAACCTTTATTTTCAACAAAACTGAACCCTTTGATACTTTTTCAACTCGTGTAGGATGTGAAAACTTTGAATGGCCTTTCTTAACTTTGTAAGGAACTTTCACTAGCACCCACTCTCCTGTAATGAATTCAACATCCTTAACTCTGTGTTTCCTATTGCATAGTTCCTCTGAATGAGTCTGATTGTTCTGAACTGTAGTCACTTCAAAAATATTTTCTCTCCTGTTCCTGTTGAATTCCCTGATCCAATCTAGGTATTTGGCACACTTAGGAAATCTCTTATGTAACTGGGCAAATTAACAAACCGTGTCAGTGCTATGAGGAGTAATTAGATATGTCCATATTTTCTTTTGTAAGAAAGATTTGACTTCAATTCCCTTGCTACTGCCATTTGGACTCCTTCTTTGAGAAATCTATTGATGCATTCCAGCAGGCCATTTGCAAAAGGAGAATATAATACCACTCTAATATGTGTGATTTAGTGTTCCACCAGGCCATTTGCAAAAGGAGAATATAATACCTCTCTAATATGTGTGATTTGGTGTTCCTCAATAAATTCTTTCATTTTGTGTGATACAAAATGTGTACCATTGTCAGTAACTATTTACTTAGGTGTTCCTTCAATGGAGAAAATATTTCTTACATTTGTTTAAATAAACTATGTGTTGGGACTAGACGTAAAGCCAAGACATACCCATTTAGAGAAGTAATCCACAAGACATCATTTACCTTTGTGACATGGGAAGTGTCTCAAAAGATCCATCAAATCTAATGCTACTTTTTGCCAAGCTTCCTCTGGCAATGGAACATTTTAGAGTGGAGTCTTTGTTGTCTTCCAATGCTCATCAGACACTATGGCCGTTATTACAACCCTTGCGGTCATGAGACTGCCAGGGCCGTGGTGGCGGTCAAACCACCGCTAATGCAGTAGTCCGGCCTCCACATTTTGGCAGTGGCGAAAGCGACACAGCCTGACTGCCGGCACCGCTAGGTTGCCACCAGTCGACAGCCTGGCAGTGCCAGCGGTCTTAATCCACCAGGGCAGCGCTGCAAGCAGCACTGCATTGGGGATTAAGACCCCGGTGTGCACCAGCCTTTGCGTGGAGGCTCTACTGCCATGCAAAGGCTGGCGGAGATGGGGTTCTGGGGGCCCCATAGGGACCCCTGCACTGCCCATGTACTTGGCATGGGAACTGCAGAGGCCCCCAGGGACCGCCCCGTCGCACCCTATGCACCGCAACATTGCCCCCGCTTCCATCCTAAAGCATTTGCCGCGCAGCCTCTGCTGCCCATGAAACTCTTAATGAGGCCCTCAGTATGTAGTACAATCATCAACAAACTTTGCCAACTGAGATTCCAGACCTGGCCACCAATAAAATTGCTTAGGAGTTTTGCAAGTAGTGCTAACTCCTAAATGTTCCCTATGTGCCTGTTTGATAAGTTTTCTTCTTAAGGAGGAATGCAACAATCATCACACATTAATACACCATCAACTAAATACAATCAATCAGATACCTGTACATTATGGTCTTAAATATGCATTCACACTCCTTTCTCCTCGCCATCCTTTCTCCAAAAATGTCTTGACTTCTATTAAAGTTTGATCTTCTTGTGCCAATTCAATCCAATCTTTATATGTCAAGGAAGAAGAATTATGTATAATGTCTTCCACTAGTGCAATAATAAATTCACCTTCACCTAAATTCTCAACATCTGCCTCATGAGGAACGGGTAATCTGGACAGTCAGCACGAACATTCTCTCCACCTGGAATATATTTGAGAGCAAAATCAAACTTCTGCAATTTAGATAGTACCCTCAGAAGGCAAGCAGATGCTGTTCCAGACCCATTACAATTCAGGAGATGAACTAATGGCTTGTGATTTGGAAACATATCAAATCTAGAACCCCAAATAAAGTTCTTAAACCTTTCCACTGCCCATGAACTTGCTAATGCCTCATGCTCAATGATGCTGTAATGTGAGTCAGCATTGATGAGAGAGTGTGAAGCAAAAGCAAAAGTGGTCTTATTATCTTGATCAATTTCAGACAGTACAGATCCTAATCCCATCTGGCTTGCATCCACAATAATGATACATTTTTTACTAGCAATAAAATGTGACACAGCGGGAGCAGATACAATCATATTTTACACTGTTGCAAATACTTCATCCATCTCCCTAGACCAAATGTATTTCGTCCCTTTTTTAAATACATTTCTTAGTGGCTTTACAGTGTAAGCATACCCTTTCACAAATCTTGAATAATATTCACTTAACCCTAAAATGATCTAAGAGTATCCTTTTCTCTGGGAGGCTGAGCTTTTTGAATAGCTTTAATTAGAGAATGTTTTGGAGAAATCCCTTCAGGACTAATGCTATGCCCCAAGTAATCCAATCTTTCTACATTAAATTTGCACTTATCGGAGCGAAGCGTGATATGAAACTTTCTAAATCTGTCAAATACCAACGCTACAACTTTGTTATGTTCAGACAGCGTATTGGCAAATAGAAGAACATTGTCCTGAAAAGCCAAATCCTCTGAAAGGCACTAGCTGCAGATGCTAACTCAAACGGTAATGCAAGTAATTTAAAAGAACCAAATAAAGTGACAATTGTAGTTTGTTCCTGTGAGATGTCATCATCCAGAGAATTTTGATGGTAAACAGATCTGAGATCTAACAAAGAAAAATATTTTGCAGTTCCAATATTTGCTAATAGTTCCTAGGTAAAGGGTGGTACTCAATAATAATACTCTTGTTGAGACTGTGAAGGGCAGCACATAGCCTAATGCTTTTATCTATTTTTTTAAATATGAATTATAACAATGGGACTCACCCATTCTGATGAACCAGCTTCTTTAATAATGCCCTCCCTTGACCTTTTTTCCAGTAAGACTTTAAATTCTGCTCTGATACTTAGTGGAACCGGTTGCACTTTGTGGACAACTGGAATAGCATTTTTCTTTAGTTTAATAGAATGAGTATCATTTTTTATGTAACCAATGTTATCATTAAGTAAATCAGATAAGCTTTAAATATGCTTTCATGAGATGGTTGGTCCAAAACTTGTTCTGATGAAATAGTAGTGTCAGATACCCTGACATGAGGATTTGTACCTGGAACCTGCATAAGTCCCAATTTTGCAAGGTCTCTCCATCCAACGATGTGCCGACCTTTGATAAGCACATAAATTTTACTAACAGCCTGTGGCCCCAAACAACTGATTTGCTGTTCAAAATAGCCAACCATGTCAATGTCTTCATCACCATATGCCCTAGGATGACCATCAAGTTCCCTCAAAACAACTGTATCTTTCCAATATGAGTTAAACAGGGTATCAGAAATAATTGTGATAGGTGCCTCAGAGTCACACATCATTTGGATAGTACTTAGATCACCCACCCTCACTAGACATATCTATTTTTTTGCATGTTGTGCAGCGTTTACTTATAGCAGGATAATACTGAAAATGACTTAAATGTGACTTTTAACCACAGCTGTAACAGAAAAGAATAGTCTTTAAAGTATTATTTTTTACATTACTTTTCTGCTTGAGTTGTAGTAATTCCAAATGTTCAGAATTGTTAACTGAATTAATAGAAACAGAAAATGCAGTAGTGCTCTTAGCAGACACCATAGAGTATTCAATACTTTTTGCTAAGTTTAGCAGTACATTTAAAGTTAGATCTCTGCGGGTTAGTATCCTTTGTTGAATTTTTTTGAAAAGCAACTGTAAACTTATGAGTCTCGTAGATAACAGTCTAATGATGCACCAAAATTACATGTGGAAGCTAAGAATCTTAGAGCAGAAATAAATTCCTCCATGGACTCGTCTGCAGCCTGTTTCTTTGTAAAGAAATTAAATCTTTCTAAAAGAACTCTGGATTCTTCTGAAAATGTTTTCTCAAGAAGTGCAATGGCCTTTGCAAATTCATCCCAATCACCAGCTGTCTCAGGACCATGGGGAATTATGGGTAAATTGTCAAACTCCTGTTTCCCTTCTTGTCCCAGATGACTATCTAAAATGGCAGCTTTACATTTAGCGTCAAAGTCATCAGCACCTACAGAATTAAGTATTTTTTGAAAGAGCGTAACCAAATGCACCATTTAACTACTGGTTTGCCTGGATGTTGCAAAAAAGTATGCAAATGTAGCATTTAGTTTGAAATTTAATTTATTTACTTCCATCAGAAATGTTAGAAGTGTAGCCTCCGACAGCAGGGAAGAAACCTGTAACCAAAGACAAAGCCGCACAAGGAAAACTCATAAGCATTTAAATCATAACTCATATATGAGACAGTTTCTATAAAACAAAACAAGATAAAAGATCGAGTATCTGCATCAGAATGCCCTCTCGAGCACAGTGCATTGTACAAATACACATGAGTTCAGGCGTGCTCGAGCACGAAAACAAGCAACGTACCCAAATTAATAAAATACACCTTTAGCACCACTTCATGGGCGCCACTTGGAGGGTTGGGATTCACTCAAGCTGGGTTCTGGTGCAGGTTCAAGATGGTTGGAGCCCTTTCTGACCCAAGGCTCTGATCAGGAAGGCAGCCAACTAGATTTAAGGAGTCACTATGGTAGGCCTGGGTTGAAGAGATGAAACAGGGCTCAAGTGGCAGGGCAGGTCTTTTGGGGCTCAAGGGTAAGGCTTCAGGTAGCAGAGAAGAACTTCCAGGAGCAGGAAAGCAGTTTTGTGAAGTACACAGCAGGCCACAGCAGCTGTCAGTTCTCTGAGGTTCCATTTACAGATCCATAAAGTGAACTGAAGAATGGGTCTGATGGTGCTATTTGTTTTATGCCTGGTGCCTTCTTTGAAGTAAAAGAAGGTTACAGGGAATTCTCTTTCAAGTACTTGGGGTTTCCAACCTCCTGGGAGTTATCATGATTAAGACGTAAGTACCTGAATAGACCATTAGCAATGGAGTGGAGATCGGTGTTCCCTGTAGTAGGGAGATGGACTACCTCAACAATTTTGGATTTCACCCCTCATCTGCATGAGCCACCTGAAGGGGCTGTGGTCTGTCTGGACCTAAAAGTGAGTCGCAAATAAGTATGGTCTCAGTTTCTACAGTGCCTAGACCACAGCAAAGGCTTCCTTCTCAATAGAACTCCAACTATGGCCCCTGGAAAGTAGCCTCCTAGAGATGAAACCAAAGGTTGATCTAGGCACTCCTAATTTAGATGTGATAAGCATGCCCCTATGTGGGTCCCTTGCTCACTGTGCCACTGGAATCAAGCTAGCCTGGCTGAAGAAGGGTGACCTGGCCTGGCAGTTCTGGCTGGACTGTTCCCATGAGGAACAGGGTCAAGACTGATTTGCATATGGCTGGGTCCAAACTGGGGTGGCATGGTGAGCAAAAGAACGATGGATTAAACCCAGATCTGTGACTGGGGGTGAGTGTTTGCATTGTCAGCACTCCAACCATCATCCTTTTGTGTTGCTAAAGTTGCCCTAAGTGGGAAGGGTATGCCCAGATGTGGGTCCCTTGCTCACTGTGCCACTGGAATCAAGCTAGCCTGGCTGAAGAAGGGTGATACCCTGAAACCGGTCCCAGGATGCTTGTTTCCGGTCCAGGGAGGACCTGGCCTGGCAGTTCGGGCTGGACTGTTCCCATGAGGAACAGGGTCAAGACTGATTTGCATATGGCTGGGTCCAAACTGGGGTGGCGTGGTGAGCAAAAGAACGATGGATTAAACCCAGATCTGTGACTGGGGTTGAGTGTTTGCATTGTCAGCACTCCGTCCATCATCCTTTTGTATTGCTAAGGTTGCCCTAAGTGGGAAGGGTATGCCCAGACGTGGGTCCCTTGCTCACTGTGCCACTTGAATCGAGCTAGCCTGGCTGAAGAAGGGTGATACCCTCAAACCGGTCCCAGGATGCTTGGTTTCCGGTCCAGGGAGGACCTGGCCTGGCAGTTCGGGCTGGACTGTTCCCATGAGGAACAGGGTCAAGACTGATTTGCATATGGCTGGGTCGAAACTGGGGTGGCATGGTGAGCAAAAGAACGATGGATTAAACCCAGATCTGTGGTTGGGGGTGAGTGTTTGCATTGTCAGCACTCTGTCCATCATCCTTTTGTGTTTCTAAACCTCCTCACAGCAGTCACTATTGAGATACATTGTTCCTTCTGATGGTATCCAATGCAGCGGGAAGAACAGCTGCGCTATGTAGCTTGTGGGCCCTCCTCCTCCTTGGCCTTCCTCACAGCAGTCATGCCTGGGACACAAAGTCCCTTCTGATGGAGTCCAGCACAGTGAGAAGAACAGCTGTGCTAGGAAGGACTTGGGCCTGCCTCCTCCTGGGTTCTCCTCCGAGCGGACACTCCTGGGACACAATGTCCCTTCTGATGGTGTCCAGTGCAATGGAAGAACAGCTGCGCTTTGTAGTGCTTGGACCCTCCTCTTACTGGCCCCTCCTCACAGCAGTCACTCTTGGGGCACAAAGGGCCTGATTACAACTTTGGAGGAGGTGTTAATCCGTCCCAAATGTGACGGATATACCACCAGCCGTATTACGAGTTCCATAGGATATAATGGACTCGTAATACGGCTGGTGGTATATCCGTCACATTTGGGACGGATTAACACCTTCCTTCAAAGTTGTAATCAGGCCCAAAGTCCGTTCTGATAGCAGTCCATGTAGTGGGAAGAACAGCTGAGCTATGTAGCTCTTGGGCACTCCTCCTCCTGGCCCCTCCTCATAGCAGTCACTCTCGGGGCACAAAATCTCTTCTGATGGGATCTTTCATAATATAATCAGGGGTGGCCAAGAACATTGATTTTCCACAACCAAGTCTGCTCAAGATAGTTGCCTGAATGATTAAAGGTCTTGAATGATGCGTTAAAAGTGAAAGTATTTCACACAAAGATCTCAATAACGCAAAGCAGTTTAAGGATAGTTTACTGATTTGAGCAGTCAGTCAGATACACATCAAATCTGAAACCTACATTTCTTACTGCTGAGACTATTGTAGGTAGGATTTTCATCCTCAGGCCAGGGCCAAAAATCATTGAACCTTGTACCCAAAGAGCATCATTTTACCTCCGATCATTCTTTCTCCTCTTTGTTCATATTGAACTTGCAAGTGTTTTGAGTAAGTCAGTTAGTAATACTATGCATACAACTGCAAAATACTTCAGAGGACCCTAGGTTGGAATGGTCAAATGAGAGTGTGAGCTTGTTATCATCTGCATAGTTCATAAATAGAATTCCCGTACCGCAGATCATTTGAGCCAGTAGTCTAAGATAAATATTGAGCAGTGTGAGTTTCAATTAAGAGCCCTAAGGGACCCCACACCTCTTGTCCCCGAAGTCTCAACAAAAGAAGGGGTAAATATATTACTTGCAAGTGATCTTCAAAGTACACGTCGCACCACCTCTGAACTCATTGTATTATGCTCACCTATGCCAGTCTTGATATCAAAACCTTGTGGTTGACTGTGTTGAAGGTGGCTGACAGATCTAGGAAAACCTGGGCAACAAGGGTACTCTTGTCAGCAGCCATGCTATGGTCGTCCATGACTGATAGCAAAGCAGATTTGGTGCCATGATTGAGCTTGGTATAACAGCAAATGTTTCTCCAAATGATCTGAGATAATTCTGTCAACAAGTTTATCCAGGATTTCTACTGGAAAAGGTAAGAGACATGTGGGTCTAAAATTACTAAGCACTGATGGGTTTGCTGTCAGTTTCTTCAGTAGTGGGATAAACATTGCTTTCTTCCAGTCGCATGGTACCAGCCCAGAAGACAGAAATAAATTGCAGTTTGACCATAATAGTTCTACTAACAGCATTACTTGTGGGCAGATTTTAGAAGGAATTGAATCGAGTGGTGAGCCTAAAGAAATAGACAGACATTTTTTTAAAGTAATCAGGCTCAATCTAAGCCCAACTGGGGAGCACAGGGAAGAATTATCCAGATGCCAATAGCATCAGAGGTCAGGATCAGAGATTACACAAGATGTATTTGTTTGTTCTCAGCTGTTAACAGTATTTGGGATTTTACGGGAAGACCCGGAGGCTAACATTATGCATATTTCTTTATTGCCACCACTTACTCACAGCAGCTCCTTTAAAGAACATAGAACTTAGAATGCCAACATAACACCAGACAACACTCAGCCTTTTTTGTTGCTTCTGCCCCTGCAGATAAGTGCTATGTGTGAGGTGTGAATGATACATGGATTGAACGATTACTTCAATTATTATTTTCTATATGTAGATGAAGTACAATACATATTATCAGTATTTATGTACAATGTACAGTCTGTTCTGTTAATTATTACAAAATTCATTTACTTCTTTTAAATGATTAATTCTATGTATTTATAAAGTCTATAGATTTAGATATGGGCATGGAGCTGTAGGATGCTCTTGGTATTACTATGTTTATAAAGTGTCAACATTTCTGGTTTTACAGTGTTTCATGTTGAATCAGTTGGGAAAGTTTGTTTGTGGTGAGAGCTTGGGCCAGCAGACCGGTGTTAATGAGATACATGCGCAGACCATGCCAGGCTTTGCCATGCTGAGAGCTTGCGCATGCCACTGTTGACTTGTGACAGTGATCTTATGAACTCTGTCCACGTGCATGTAGGGTGACCACCTGGCATTGAGGCAAATTCTGGACAGGACTGTAAAAAATTCAGGACAAAGGGTCAAAATTCAGGACAAAAATTCAAGAACAAACGTCGGTTTTACAGACACACGCAAAAGAGGCCATGCCTCACTATGTTGTCAGTGCATTTATTTACTCTTTTTTAACATAGCACTATTTATTCACTGTGGACCTTTTGTGATTGCCTCCTGGTATGCTACATTCAGGTTTCACATTACATCCCTGTTCAGTAGTAAATTAATGCCCTTCAGTACTGCGACAAGGCCATCACCCCTACCCAAATCTACCTGATCTTTCCTGAAGAGAAAGTAACAGCAACATTTTGATTATGTTTCTGAACATTTAAAAAACCCTGGCAAACAGTTTGGGAAACATTAAGGTAATTAATCTTATGCTAGTTTAAACAAATTGAACAAAAACATGTGGCTTACCCCAACCGCCCATGGACTTTCAACCTATTTTTTTTTTTAAAGAGGCAAGGCAATGTCAGGATGTGATGTACCCATAACTTGTCTGTAGTCTCACTGCACTAGAGTGTATGAATGGGACTCTACATTTATCTCAGAAATGGGAGCCCGGACTACCAATCAAAGATGATAAAAGTGGAGGATGAACAAATCGAGATCAAATGGGAGATCCACGGCAAGTAATTCCAATGGTTGATGCTAAAAACTGGATAAATGAAGAAGAGAAGAGAAGAACAAGGTGGGACAATTCCTAAAATGCACACAGGAGCAAAACAGAAGGGGCACTGTCAAGTGGTTGAGCAAGCAACACCCATCCACCTTGGCAAACTCTTCTGGTGCAATGGTCCGCTGTTAGTGCTTTTGAAGGGTGAGCAGGGGCCAGACCCCTTGCAAGGTTGTGCAAGGCAATTGCCCGCTTTGTCCATGTTTTTATATGGTTTTGAAATTGAGCAAAAGCCAAACTAGAAATCTGGGTTATCCCTAAGTGTCAAGTATACATAGAATCTTCAAAATATTTGGGATGTAAATTGCACAAACAAAATTTAAAAATGTAAAAATGTAATTAGTGTGTCTTTAACATAGGGCACTGTTTTCGCCTTCATATACAATTAGATCTCAGATTGAACTGGGAACCAGTTACCTTTTGATACCTAGTGATTAATATCTACCATTCTTACACTGATTTCCAGGATGAAAATCTCGGCAGAGCGAATGGTACCTCCAAGCTCAGTTTGCTTTTTGGTCTTCTCTTATGCTTTCTGTAAAGGCCACGTGGCACTAGTGAAAATGTTGTGCTACCCCAATGATAGTATTATTTTGGAAACCTTCCCCTGCTCGTCCTTCATTCCTTCTTCAGACAGGCCACACATCTGATTTGGTCACTGCGGCACCATCGGGAGCTCTTTCCACTCTAAAGCTAACTGCGGGTGGATTAGGTCTTCTGGACTTAGAATGCTATTATTCAGCTTCACAGGTGCAATGGGTGGCTCACTGGCCTTCTGCCCACCTCCCTGCATGAGATGGGGTTTACCAGTAAAGACTTTTAAGGAAGGCTTAATGCACTGCTCATTGTTTCCTACTGACCATTCTACGGATCACCATCCGGGGTTATCATGCATGGTTTTCTCTTGCCTTGCCAGAACCTGTAAACTCACTGACACAAAGAAACCCTATGCTCCTGCACTACCTTTGCTAAGCCTTCCCACTCGCACAGGATGGCTGTGCTCAGAGCAACTCCATCAGTGGCATGTTGCAGGTGTCTTAAAATGGGGGGCTTTGTTTCTGAACAGTGAGCTACTAAATTTCCAAACCCTTGTGGCAGACTACCATCTTCACCCCGGTCAACTCCTTACTTACAACCACCTTAAATAATCATTAAATGCCCTATTTCAAGTCTGCCACCTAGCACTAACCCTACAAGAGGTGTGCCAGAAGTTCTGTACCATAGGAAATGGTGGCAAACTGATAGAATAGGTATACACACCTATCCTGCAACATGGAAACCACTCCAGGTATTCTCGTCATACTGCCTGGGTGATTGATGTAGCCAAACCTCTGCAAGATATGAACTAAAATACTGGACTTTCCTCACAAAGTATCCCACAGCTGTCACTTTAAGTAAATTTATAGTGCTTCCTTGTGAATGCATTCTGCCCGTTGCTTGCTATTGACCTTGTGGTTTGTTGCTTTCAATTTGCTGGCTTTTTTTTGTTTTAGGCTATGCAGCTTGAATTTGTCCCTTCCCTTGCCAAAACCTTATTTACAGTATCCTGCAGAGTGCTCCCTTTCTGTAAACAGGCCTGTAAATCTTGTTCTTATCTTATCATATTTGCTGTGCATTCAAAGAACAAAGTCAAATGTCAGGGTCTGTCTTCGGTGGGAACTTAGGGGGTTATTCCAACTTTGGAGGAGGTGTTAATCCGTCCCAAAAGTGACGGAAAAGTGACGGACTTGCCACCAGCCGTATTACGAGTCCATTATATCCTATGGAACTCGTAATACGGCTGGTGGTATATCCGTCACTTTACCGTCACTTTTGGGACGGATTAACACTCCTCCAAAGTTAGAATAACCCCCTTAGTGTTTACTTTCCTTTCTCTGACTTCAAAGTGAGAGGATTTATGCGACAATCTTGCTGGATACTGGCATTAGGAAAGAGTTTTTTCTATCATATGACAACATTTAAATAAACTTCAGAATATATCAGAATTAGAAGTACAAATCAAGGACATTTTTGTTAATTCTGAACTGTGCTGGAAACAAATACCTTTACATGGTTAAAACAACTCATTGCATTAGGTGATGCAATTTCCACACATCATCGTCTGTGCACAGTATAGTTTGATTTGGAAAACTGTATATCTGTGCAAATGTAATAGTCATTTAAATCAAAAATGTGTTGTCTGTAATGGCAGTGTGTTAGCATATCATCCATACTGCACTCCACTCTGCTCTGCACCACTACACGCCACTGCACCCTACTCTGCATCACTCCACTTTACACCTCTCCATGCCACTGCACTCTTCTCCATTCGGAACCACTCCACATTATGCCAATGCACTCAATGCTACTTCACACTATGCCTCTCTACTCTACTCTGTTCCACTCTACTCTATGCCACTGCACTTTACGCCTCTCTACACCACTGCGCTCTGCTCATCTGCACGTCATGCCACTCAAGTCTAGGCAACACCAATCTAATCCGCACAAATCCACTCTCTGCCACTCTGCAACACTGCACTGTACGCCACTGCACTCTAAGCTAATACGCTCTATGCTAATGCACTTTACTCTGTAACACTCAACTCTATGCCCCTGCACTGTACATCAATACATCACTCTAATCTACTCTGCACCTCTGCACTCCATGCCAGGGCACTCTACACTACTTTACTGTATGCCATCACACTCTATGCCACTTTATGCAACTCCACTCTAACCTGCACCTCTCCACTCTAAGCCACCTCACTCTACTGTGAAATAATCTACTTTATGCCACTGCACTCTGTGCCACTGCATGCTATTCCACTGCACTCTACCCTTTACCTCTCCACTCTATGCAACTGCACTCTACTCTCAAATAATCTATTCTATGCCACTGTACTCTATACCACTCTGTCCACTGCACTCTAGTTCAATGCACCCTACACCACTTGAAGGCGACACTCTGCAAAACTGCACTGGCCGCCACTATACTCTACACCACTCTGCTCTGTACTACTGCATTCTGCACCAATATACTCTATTCCACTGCATTCTTTGCCACTCTACTCTGCCCAATGCCACTCTATGCAACTGCACTCTACACCAGTGCAGTCTAAACAACTGCACTGTATGCCACTGCCCTTTACTCTGCACTACTGTACTCTATGCCACTGTTCTCTGTACCACTCTACACCACTGCACTGACACTCTACTCTGCAACTCTGCACTCTACACCACTCTAATCTATGCCACTGCACTCTAGGCACTCTACTCTACTCTACACCACTCTACAATACTCCACTCTACACCACTGCACTCTATGCCACATGAGTCTACTCTGCACTCTATGACGCTGCACCACTCTGCATTACTGCACTCTCTGCTACTCTATTGTATGCCACTCTACTCCACTACACTCTATGTAACTCTACCCCGTGCCACTCTATGCCACTGCACTCTGCACAAATGCACTCTAAACAACTGCACTGTACGCCACTGCCCTCTACTCTGTACCACTGTACTCTACACCACTGCTCTCTGTGCCACTCTCCTCCACTCTACATCACTGCACTGACACTCTACTCTGCAGCGTTGCACTCTCCACCACTGTACTCTACACCAATGTACTATGTACTACTGCATTCTATGCCACTGCACTCTATGCCACTCTCCTCTGCATCACTCCACTCTACAACACTTTGCTCTACTCTGCACCACTCCACACTATGCCACTGCACTCCCTGCAACGTGAGTCTACTCTGCAATCTATGCCACTGCACCACTCTACACTACTGCTCTCTCTGCCACTCTAATGTGTGCCACTCTACTCCACTGCACTTTATGCCACTCTACTGTGTCCCACGCCACTCCATGTCACTGCACTCTAAACCACTGCACTCTATGCTAACGCACTCTAAACAACTGCACTGTACCCCACTGCACTGTACTTTGCACCACTGGGCTCTACGCCACTGCTCCTATGCTACTCTACTCCACACTACTATGCCACTAACGTTAAGCCATGCTGAACAGCAGCTACTCTGGTGTATAACATGGCTAATGGCTAAAACACATTAGCAAAGCCAATAACTCTTTCATAGATGAGACCTATTGCTTTGCCAATGTTTGTTAGTACTATGAGGTACCAAAGTACCTGAAAGAACTGTGAAAAATACAATTACATCATAATAAAGGCTGCTACAAAATGCGCAAATGCATATCGGTTAAATAAAAAAAAGTGCTTCTCAAATACAGATTTGAATAATATACAGTTTATACCTAGTACTAAAATTTTGTATAACACTCCTTAAAAACCACACACTCCACAGCACACCTTGGAACACCATTACAATACATCTCTAAAAGAAATATCTTTGCCACCAGAAAACTTCAAGTGACTCCTTTTAGTAAAGTCAATGCAGGTTTTCAAGCTCCTTTGTATTTGCAGATTTACCAGTTGGGCACATTTGCATGTCTTTAGGGAAGGAGACCCCCTGCAAGAAGGTCTGATTCTTATCTGTCTGCCCCTCCCTCAGAGCACAGGAGACTCCCTGCCTTCCAGTCCAGCTGGGGAAACTGATCTGCCCGTAATTTTGCCCTGCCTCCCTTGCCCTTTAGGTGAAAGGCTAAAATTACGGACAAATGCCGTCCGTTAAAGCTTTCATCACGGACAACGGACAGCAGGGCAAAATTACGGACAGTCTGTGAAATTTACAGACGGTTGATCACCCTACGTGCATGGCTGTTCGAGTATAGAATGTGCCAAGGGCTCTTGAGTCTTGCTGGCAATATTTATACGCACTGTTTCTCGTCCATGGCCATGCAGTTAAAGATATTGCCGGGGATGTAAAATTAATGTTTTCGTCTCTTGCTGCTCGGATGTTGAGTGAGCGGGATGCAAGGGCAAATTAAAGCTTCACCACACACATTTTATTTTGCGCTGTGCTTACAAGTTAGAAGTTTAATCAATAAATCACGGACAAGGTTGTGCACTGAAATCTAAAGCTTCATTTTGAGTCAATCATTTTGATTGGCCGAAGGTCATTTGGGGCAGCCATTTTTAAAGATTGGGAAATACTGAATCTTTTACTGGAATTACAGAGTTTTAGATGATAGTTATGAATGACAGTTACTACTGAGGGGATGAGACCAGTTGCTTCTAGTAGAGCTGTCATGGGTGTTCAGGATTTTGCAGTTAGAGTCGTTTTTGGTGAAAATATGGTGTGACTGAAGATATAAATTAGATTATAAAAGTTTATTATTTGAATAACTTGAATTTTGGTAATATAAGAGAGGGCAGGTCTCAGGCAGGTGAGGAGGCAATTTTGGAAGACAAGTTAAAGATTGCTTTAGAGAAAACATCCTCAGATTTAAGTTCACAAATGGAGAAAAATTTGAGGCTATGATGACCTGTTTTAAAGTCACCTCTGAAGAGTCAAAATGTTGGCCTGTGGGTGAGAACTACCACAATATTAAATTTAGCAAGGTGTCAATAAAGTGAAAGCACCTGTTTGAGGAAGTTTCACAATCTAAAAGATGGAAAATTGCAATGGCAGAACATGGAAGTTGTGCTTGCATGAGCCAAGAGAGTGCTGAAGATGCACTTGGTGGGCATTGTAAAGACCCAGGTAGAGAAACTAAAAATAAGATGAAAGGTCATAAACATAAGGTGGTACATTGTGGCAACTCTTTGGGTAGTGCCGAAGGTGAACTAAGCTACTCTTCTGAGTTTGAATCAGTTGAGTTGGAGAGTGATAAGGTAGTTACAATTAAGGAGGAAAAGGGGAAAGATACTTCTAGTGACAGTTTATTTAACCCCAGAGGGGATTCAATCTTTGATCCTTTCCTTATAAGGCATCCTCTTTCACCAGTGTGGTCACCTCTGGAACATGTTGGTAATTATGTTCATGCATTGATAAGAAAAAAATAACCTAAGGAGGTCAGGCTCAGGTTAATATTGGAGTGCCTTAGACCTTCTTTAGAGGATAACGTTTTGGTGACACCTGAATTGGATCCTAAGTTTTTGGCTTTTATTGGCAAAGAGTGACAAGACCCACACAAGGGGGGTAGATAAAGGATTGAAAATGTGCCAAGACTGCCTTATAGATGTTGTTGAACCACTGACAAAAATTTTTGATATAGTCAAAGAGCACATAAAAATAACCAAGTGGTGGATGTTGAGAATCTCCGACAATGGGTCAAAAGGACTGTATGTCTCTTAGAGAATACAAATACTGCCCTTTCTGTGCATAGTAGGAAAAGCATGCTGCTAAAGATAGATCCCAAATTGGAAGATTTGGCGAATAATGATGCAGGTCCTTCAGCCAAGGGTTTGTTATTTGGAGATGAATTCAATAAATCTAAGTCTAAGTTTGTAGAAACCTATTCCTCTATACAAAAGTCAAAGAGGGATAGTACAGTAGAGAAGAGAGTATTTCAGGATCGTGTTTTTGGTAGGGCTGGAAGAACAATGGATTGTTTTTCCAGCCAAGGACTCAACATTAGGGGGCATAGTTTTCCCGTGGATATGGCCCCTCAGATAGTGCTTGGAAAGCAACCTTCTGCCCACAACATCAGTACCCCTGGGGATATGGGGGGACACAGCGTTCATCTGAACCAAGGATTGGGTAAAGTTAGACCTTACTCGTATCCCTGTAAAATTGGGCAGCAGACTTGCACAATTTTATCACAATTGGTTTTCAGTGACTGAAGACCTATGGGTGTTACAGATAGTTTAAGGTTATCACTTAGATTGTTTAGAGGAACCGGTTCAGTGTTGGGTTCCCAGTGGAGTTCAAATCAGTCCAGAACAGGCAGAATTGATGGACAAAGGGTAAAAAGAGAAAAGTGCTATTATAGAGGTGAGCCAGGGTGAAGGAGGTTTTGTAAGCAATATTTTCTTAGTATAGAAGAAGGACAAGGGAATGAGACCAGTCATAAACTAGAGTAGTCTGAATAATTGGGTGGTGTATCACCATTTCAAAATGGAAAGTATATATAATTTTTAGGGACATTCTACAAACATGAGATTGGATGACACAAACAGATGCTTATCTGAGGGTTCCAATTTGGTAACCTCACCTGAAATACCTTATGTTCAGGTGTGGCGGAAACACTTTGAAATTTGTTTGCCTTCCATATGTCTTTCGCCTGCCCTGTGGTGTTTCACAAAGATGTCCTGCAGCATCTTATCTGACAGAGAGAGGGGTTTGATTGATCATTATCTAGACGATATTTTGATCATGGATCACAGCAAGGTGGAGGTAAAGGAACATACTCACATGGCTGTCAATTTACTGGAATCAGTAGGTTTTGTGGTCAACAGGAAACATTTTTGTTTAGCACCAAGATAGGAGACTCAGGCCGTCATTGTGACTTTGGCGTTCTTTTTCAAAGACCGCCAAAGCCGTGGGTGCTATCATACCGCCGGTGCTAGCAGTGTGATTACCACCCTAATAGGAATTTTCTGCTGGGCAAGCGGACAAAAACAGTGTTTCTGTCCACTGGCCCAGCTGAAAACTCACCAGAATTTTGAAGCCGGCTCATAATTGAGCTGGCAGCTATGTTGAGGTACGTTGGGTGCAGCAGAACCCATCGCATATTTCACTGCCCGTAATTCCGCAGTGAAATGCATGATAAGACTTTGCAATAGGGCCCCTGCATTGCCCATGCCAAGTGCAGGGGCAGTGCAGGGGCCCCCAGGTGCCCCCGACACCCCCTTCTGCCAGCCTTTCCATTACGGTGTTTACCACCCTAGAAAGGCTGGCGGATGGGGACTAGTAAAACCCAGGCAGTCATAATCCTGGTGGATTACAACCGCTGGGACTGCCAGGCTGCAGGCCGGCTGCAGCCTGGTGGTGTTTGCGATATGACCGTGGAGGATCAGCCAGGGTCATAATGAGGCGGTCCGACCATCCTGTCTGAGGCGGTCTATCCGACATCGAGAGGCTGGCGGTATTAAGACCACCAGCCTCGTAATGAGGGCCTCAGTTTCTAGGATTTCAGGTGAACACTGAAGAAGGGATTTTGAAAATACCAAAAGAAAAGCTACAAATGATAGGGAAGGAAAGTCAACATTTTTTGAAAGAGGATTAGATTTGTCTGAGGATGTTAGCTCGTGTAGTTGGCTTTTGTCATCTCTGATTCCAGGTATTTTTCCTGGACCTTTGAGATATGGCACTCTACATAGATTAAAAGAGGAACATTTAAGAATTGGTATTAAGTACTCGGAGGATGCTGTTCTTTCAGCAGAGGCGAGGGAAGAGCTCAGATGGTGGTTGAAAAATGTGGAGGCATGGAAAAGGAGAGTAATGTTTGGAGCGGCCCCAGAGTTTGTAATAGAGTCAGATGCGAGTTTAGATGGTGGGGTGCATGGTGTGGGTAACCATCAGCAGGAGGTCAGTGGACAGAAGAGGAGAAAAGCATGCATATAAATTGTTTGGAATTGCTAGTAGGTTCTTTTGTATTTCACTCAAGACAAGGAGAGATGTTCAGTGCTTCTGCAGATGAACAATGTGTCTGTGAGTCATGTTGTGAACAAACTAAGGGGTCCATGATTGAAGAAATGAACAAAGATAGCAAAGGTGTTTAGCAGATTGGTGTTCTCTGAATTTTAATGATTTCAGTGACTGGATGTTATGTAGAGTGATTTTCTTACAAGTGGAAGATGTTTGGGGTTCATTTGGGGTGGATCTGTTGCCAGCAGGCTGAATGCTCAAGTGAGCAAGATTTTCAGTTGGAATTCAGATCCGGAGTCAGTGGGGATAGGTGCCTTCCATCAGGATTGGAGGGGTCTCAATCCTTATGCGTTTCCACCATTTTCAATGATTGCTTGTGTGACATTATTAGTCTGCAGATTGAAGGCGACGATTGTGGTGGTATCTCCATTCTGGAGAGCTCTGGTGTAGTACTCTATTCTGCTGGAGCTGATGGTGGATTTTCCAATTCTGTTGCTGTGGTTTCCAGGACTCCTAAAGGGTCCAGCAGGAAAGTTTCATGAGCTAGTAATACCAGTTGAGGTTAGTGGCATGGAGAATTTCAGGGGAATATGTTAAGTGCCAGGTCTTTCAGAACAGGCTTTGTCACTTTTTTAAGGAATCCTAAGCTCCAGGTACAAGAAAGATATATAGATTGGTATGGCAAAACTGGGCCTGCTGGTGCATGGAGATAGGCTTTGATCCAGTTTTGGTGTCTTCAATGGAGGTGGTAAACTATTTCACAGAAAAGTTTGAGGATGTCTTCTCTTATCGAACAGTGCATTTGTATAGATCAGCTATTGCTGCAGGACATCAGTAAGTTAATGGATCTTCTGTAGGACAGGATATAGTAATGCGTAGGTTGATGGGAAGAATAAGATTAGCAAAGCCTCCAGTTTCAAGGTATAATTCGGTATGGGATGTGTCTGAAGTATTGGAATTCCTGATTAGTTGGGATTCAAATGAGTTGTTGTCCCAAAGAGACTCATTTTGTTGTGCTTGGTTTCATTTTGAAGGGTTTCTTATGTTAAATCGCTTGATTATAACAAGTAGAATTTATTCACCCGAGGGTGTGTTTCATGTGTTTCCATTAAACTGATAGAACAAAGACAAATTTATATTTGATATTTTATCCTATTTTGAAGACAAAGGGAATTTTTGTGTGGTTAAGTGAGTAGACGGGTATGAAAAAAGAATGGCGCAGGTGAGATTGCTTGGAGTGAATCAGTTACTTATTTCTTTTAAAAAACCTTCTAAAGCAGTGTCTACTCCAATGCTTGCAAGAGGTGTGAAAGAAAGTAAAGCAAGTGTGGATATTAGTGTGTTTGGTGCACACTCAGTGAGAGTAACAACTGCTTCTAAGAGTTTTATGATTGAAGGTTCATTGCAAGATATTATGCATTGTGCTGCTTGGTCAAATGATGTGACTCTTTAGGAAATTTTATTTTAAACCAGAAGTGAATGTAGCAAGTTGTTTATTGGAAAACCTTTACAATTGCATAGTGTTAGCCTCCGGGTCTTGCCATAAAATGTGATTTTCCTCAGCCTGGTTGGCAGGATATTTGGATTGTATTAAAGACACGGAGGCTAATATTCATCCCACCCTTTAACCCAACCCTGAATTAATTATTTGTTTCTGTTTATCATGTAGCACGAGGGCATGCATAATGGGGATCGCGAGCTGGTATTTCTAAAATGTGCTGTTAATCCTAATTGGATTGGATTGAAGGCATTGTTGGTCAAATAAATTGTTGTTCCATAGACTGATACAGAGACTATTCTACACTTTAAAGTTATTTACATTCGCATCGGCTAAAAAAGAAAGCAGAGGGTTGGGGGTTCTCTAGTTTTATTATGTTGGAATTATAAGTTCTATGTTCCTTAAAGGAGCTGCTGTGAGTGAATGGTGGCAACAAAGAAATATGCACAATATGTGCCTCTGTATCTTTAATAAAATCCATATTTGCTGCCCACAAGGCTGGGGAAAATCTACATGCTCTCCCTCCAAGAATAGCCCCCAGTTGTCACAACCTGATTGTGTATGAGTGATTGACTGGGACAAACAGCTGGGATTTGCCACTGAATATGCAATTAAGAGTATATTATCACTGGGATTTGCATCTTTTAAAATTTCAGAGGCATAAAAATCTCTCTTGGCAGCTATAATACTGTTTGTATAGTACTTCAATACTGACTTAAGTTCTAGATTAGCCTTAGGAGCATAATTGTCTCTCACATGTTTACAGTCACTTTTGGTGTACCTTAGTGTATCATTGTACTGGAGGTTTAGCAGCGCAGATCCTTGTCTTATCTTAATATTTTATAATAGTGAGTGATTGGATGCTGCCTTAAGGTCGATGAACCTTTTGACTTGTATGAATTAGATTGATTACCACAATTATTGACATATTGATTATTGACAAATAAAGCAACAACATTAAACAATAATAATATTTTCCAAATAATCAAAATATGATACACCATGACCCATTTGCCCATAAATAACCACAACTTTTAGTCTCAATTAAAATATTTATTTCCCTATATTAACAATTCTAAAGTCACAAAAATTATTCTCAGCACCAAATTTTACAAATAAAGTAGTATCGCAGGTTGGCGAATTGGCCTGATAGATCTTAGTTTAAAAAGAGAAAATAATACATTAACTGAATAGTTAGAACACAAATCAATAACATGAGTGTCTGTGTAAGATAGACAAAATACATTTGATTCAGCAATAAACAATGTCAAATCATAAGCATAGAGAAAACACCTCACTAACCTCAAATTAACATTAGAATGTTGGGCATCATGCAAAAGTTTTAGTAACATAAATTTAGAAAACATCTAGTTATGTCACTATCAAAAATAGCAGCAGAATTTTAAACAGTAGCTGCTGGTAACCTGCAAAACAAAAACACAAATACACAGAATTCATACATTTACCTCTCCTTAAGGTAAGGAGTAATCAGGTTACAGCTTCACCAGGAGGACCTCGGTTTCAGGACGTGGGCAGTGAAAAGCGTGACAATTTGGAAATGTAGACTCTAAGTTTCGTGAACCATCAAATTTATTATTTAAGGCAGGCAGCATAGCACTATAGGCTCTAAGCACTAAGAGCCTTATTTATGAAAAGTTAGCGCCACCTTTACGTAATTGTTTGGTGCAAACAGTGGTGCAAACGTACAAAAATATAATTATATTTTGTAAGTTTGTGCTGCTTTTGCATAAAAAAATGACGTAAAGGCTGTGCTAACTTTTCGTAAATCAAGTCCTAAGTGCTAAAATGATCACCAGCATTTTTGCATGGAGCCTAGAAAATAATTCAAAATAATAAAGTACCAGTGGACTGACTGGCAAAACATGAACTGTCAAAGTGACAGATCATAAGAACGAGAAGTGAAGCCCCTGGAAACCAGGGAAAACAATGCACACCAAAGTCTGATTCACAAACATTAAATGAAACTTGCTAAACTTCTGTGACTGGCTGAATTCATACAATCACAAAACATCAGCACATCTGAAAATATTCTACTATTAATTTAAATATTCTGTATTCTTTTGTCTCTTCCTTTTTGTATAAGCACAAAATACATTAATTATTATTCCCTGCAGTCTTCTCTGCACTGTTTTGAAGGTCTTTTGTTCAACACATTCCAGAATGTACTTGCTGCCGGACGACAGTCAGGAAGAAATATTAAAACTTTCATATCAGTTCTTTTCCCCTTGAGAGAAACACATTCCATCAGTATGAAACACAGATTAAACTCATAATTCAAACAAAAGAAGCGTGTAATTCTACTGAAACATTTGTCACTTTAACTCAGCTTGGCAGACAGATAACTACACGTGATGACCTTGCTTACTTGAGGCACAGCATAGAACATGTTTTGAAAGAAATACATTAATAAAAGTTTAACAGAAGTTTGAGATTCAAACAAAGAATGCGTTATACAGTGGGCATGAAATCATTCTACCAATGTAACATTTTATGAACATTGGCAGACACCACAGAAAACTCAAGAATTACATGCATTTATTTTAACATTATTTTTCAAACCACATGTTCTTAAAGAGACAGAATATATTTTAGTTTTAATCACTAAGTTAACACATTTAAAAAAAGTATGTGCAGGACTTTGACTCTGGTGGCGGCCACTAAACAAGCACACTTTCCATGTTAACATTTTTTTTTTCATTTTAAGTATCTATGTGATTACATAAAATAATTATTTCATTTCAATTTTGCGCTCACAATCCCTCCTCTGATGACTATATATGTCATCACACTTACATTCTAAATACATTTATTTCATTGTACTGTTATTCCCATATAATCTTTCCAATTGAAATTCTACGCTCCTCTGATTCTTTTCAAATCTTCTTCTTTTAAACACTTTGTACAATTTGCATATTCCCCATATACCAATTAGACAAATCACAACAATTGAAACTCCTTATATTATTTTTATTACCAATCCTTTCCCTAGGTTGTCAATCCAGTTTCCTACAGCAGTTGTCCCTTTACCAGCTTATTCCCAAATAGTGAGCTCTGTTAGTTCTTTTAATTTAGCTTAATCTTTTGTTAAATTGTTAAACCTCTAACCCCTTCACTGTTGTCCAGAATGAAGGTACAACAATGACACAGACCTAGCAATTTACAAACTTCTCCCTTCTTTGCTAATAGAATGTCCAACGCAAGGCGGTTCTGAAGAGACATAGCTCTCCCCACAGCCATTTCTGTATCCAAAGGGATAATAGCTCCTGAATATCTTGTCAGCATGTTATCCACGATTTTGGAAAACTATCGAATTTTAATAAAATTCAGAACAACTCCCACTGAAGAAATTATTGCTCCACATATGTCTTTAACAATGCTAGAACTGATTCTCACTTTTGTCTTTTTCATTGTAATTCAGTCATTTTAGGAAATGTATTCATATCATCCAGTTGATACATTTTCGGGAAGACTATTCCCAAATAACATGTGCCATACCATCCTTTAGAAAGATGGTAATATGCATTTTTTCTACACATGTAATAGACTCCAGGCACAGGTGGGTCTTGACCATTTAACATAAATGTCCACTTATTCTCAAACAAAAACACATGTCTACATTTACAGGTTCCCTCAATTTTTACCTACCCAAGATTGTGGTCTGTATATACAAAGCTTTCCTACATGTTGTGCATCTAAAGTTAGTCTCCCTTGTTTAGTAATGACAGTGTATACATAGTCAATCCCAGGACTGGGTGAAACTAATCCCTTATCTATTTTAGCCTTGATCGCCCTTCTCCTATCATCTGTGTAATCTAAAACACCATTTTCTGGCGGTATCCTGGTTATAGAATTGTGTTAGTAAAAGACTACAACTTATGCCATAAATAAGCGGTAAACTATGACTGGCAATTCCCTCCTCAACAAAGGCTGGAATTTGCATGCAAACATAACAATCTCTTACATCCATTATATCAAGATACTCATGCAATAAGCAATAGAATACATTAGAAGGAAGTTCTCCCTGAGAATGCAAATATTTCTCATCTATTTTAAATCTATTTATGGTTGAGATAGTAGGCACTAATTCTGAAGAAGTTGTTTCTAAAGCTATGGTATGGTTGGTCCCATTCAATCACACCTACAATCACTGGCAAACATGCAATTGTACAAACAATCACCAAACCAATACCCATGTATTTACAGCATCTATTTTTTGTGTTCTGCTGGTTGTGGTTACCCATGGTCTGTAAACAATCAGAAAGTAAAGACAAACACAAAAGATATATGGCTATGCAGAAAAAAAAAAGAAAACCTTTTAATCTTGAGTCTTCAGTCTTCAATTTCAAATCCCTCCTTATTTATTAATTTTTTTCAATAAGGTTCACAGCCTTTTGTTAAAAATCTGTAAAGTTGTGAAAATCAGTGTTGCAGCTTTGTCAAAATCAGGTTATTAAAGTCTCTCTAGAATATTTTCTTGTCAACAAAGTCTCTTTCATTTAGTTTTCAAATTTTTTTTTTTTTTCTCAACAAGTCTCCATCAGTTTTCTTCATGTGCCAAAATATAGACCTGGAATGTCTGTCTAAACAAACATTCAAAACTTTGTGCCATTCATTATTACTTGCATATGCCCATTCAGGGCCAGAGGATCTTCGATTGGCAACTCTCTTTCTTTTTGATTTTCAACCATCACTTGATTTACCATCACTCAGATCTTCACTTCTGGTGTTATCGACTTTTTCCTGTATTGGTTGCACCAGATTTGTCTTCTTTGACTTTGAACTTGTTTTTCGCCAGTTGTCACCTTTCAGAGATTTTCTGTTAATTCTCTTTTTGGTATTAGACTTGAATTCTTCTTCTTTGACGTTCCCACAACCAGTTCAGGAGGAGTCAAATCTGTTTGGCTTAGATCTTCCTCAACACCGTTCCCGCTGGGATCAGTCACTTGTTCAGTCTGTTTTGTCCAACCATCTGTTTCTGAGGACACTCTCCTCTAAGCAGGTCTTCTCCTCCTGATATCCAGATTTCATCATTTCTTTTGACACATTTCATCTTAACCCAATCTCTATGCACATCTTTCCCATCATTGTCTTGAAAAGTTTTTAATTCTTCCAAATTTTCAATGACATGCTACTCATAGATTTACATAGATTTCATCATCTTCAGGTAACAATTCCCATCCCTCTCCTTTGAAGGATATGCCGTTCAATGCACAGAACTTTGCCACTTGATCCGCATATGCATTTACCAATGACACTTAGGCCCTCATTTCGACCCTGGCTGGCTGGGGAGAAGTGGGGGTAGTACCGCCAACAGGCCGGCGAAAAAAAAAAAGGGAATTATGACCATGACGGTTACCGCCATGGTCATCTGCCACTTCTCCACTCCGACTGCCAGGGCGGTGACGACCGCTGGGCTGGAGTCTTCGGTCTCCAGCCTGGCGGCCGTAACCAGACCGCCGGCGGTATCAGGACCCTGCATACCACCATGGATTTCGGGTGGTTTGGAGCCGCCATGAACTCCATGGCGGTAGGCACTATCAGTGCCATGGAATTCCTTCTGCTTCTCTATCCTGCAGTGCTTATGTAGAAAAATTATCAGGACCCTTTTTAAGCTTATCTCTTTTCTTCACCCATCTGCCTTCCCTTTTGTCTAATACTCTACATATCTGGATGCCTTAAGTAACTCTCTAAGGTGTATTTTCTTTCCTGCAGATCTCATGTGTTCAAAATCTTTTGCATCAAAATAAAACCTATAACTTCTTTTCAATTTTTGATAAATCTATCCCATGTTCGTCTGCTACATCTGCTAACTGTTGATGTATCTCAACTGCTTCTTTTGTAATCTGTGGGCACAAGTATCCCAATTTTCTTCAGTGTAGGACTCAAACCTATTTACACCCATTGCTCCCTCAACAAGTTCACTCGCTTCCATTGAAAGCCTAGTGAAGTTAATGTAATTCCCTCCACTATAAGTATCTTGTGAGGTATTCAGCTTTTCTAACCACTGGGTTTATTTTTGAGCTGTCAACCCTTGTAATGATATGTTACTAGGCTGAGTACTAGGTAGCTATTATACTGTTAGACTCAGAGGTTGAGGTGTCATTGACGTCGAGTTAGCACCAATAGGTGACCCTGCTCCAGGATTCAGAAGATTATTCAGAGAACCTTTGAAAGGACTCAAGTTTGTCAATGACATTGTTCCACCAACAATCTGTGTCACATGTGTGCCTATTTTGGCATTATCACTGATTCCTCCTCCCACTAAATTCTGACTCAGGGTTCCTTGTCAACTTGTACCATTGTTACCCTGGGCATACAAAGGTATGGGTGGACCACTAGTGACAGGAACTTATTCTCAATCAATCAATCACCTACTTGTAAAGCACGGTTATTCACCCATTTGGTTCTCAAGGTGCTGGGGGTTGGGGAGCAGTAAGTGAAGGTCAGAGGGGATCAGGTGAAGAGACAAGTTTTGAGGTCCTTTCTGAATTGTGAAAGTGCAGGAGATCATCTGAGGTGGATAGGGAGGGAGCTCCAGGCCTTGGAGGCATGGTGGGAGAAGGACCTTCCTCTGGCTGTGGCCTTCTGGATGTGTGGGACGGCGGCGAGGGTGAGGTCGGCAGAGTAGAGGTGCCTGGTATTCATGTAGAAGTGGAGTCTTTGGTTGAGGCATTCTGGTCCAGCGTTGTGGAGGGCTTTGTATGCGTGCGTGAGAAGTTTGAATGTAATTCTCTTGTCTATTGGGAGCCAGTGCAGGTCTGTCAGTAGGGTGGAGGTGTGGCTGTGCTTGGGGGTGTTCTTGATTAGACGGGCAGAGGTGTTCCTGATGCATTGTAGTCTTTTTTTGTACCTTGGTGGTGGTTCTGGCATAGAGTGCGTTGCCGTAGTCCAGGTGGCTGCTGACGAGGGCCTGGGTGATTGTTCTTTTGGTTTCGGCAGGATCCATTTCAAGATCTTCCGAAGCATGCACATGGTGTTGAAACAGGCGGAAGAGACTGTGCTAATTTTACAGTTCATCGAGAGTGATGAGTCCAGGATGAATCTGAGGTTGAGGGTGTGGTCAGTGGGGGCCGGAGCGCTTCTGAGGGCTGTGGGCCACGAGGAGATGTCCCACGCTGAAGGGTTGTTTGCCGATGACAAGGACTTCTGTTTTTTTGGTATTTAGCTTGAGGCAGCTATCCTTCATCCAGGTGGTAACCGCCTTCACTCCGTTGTGGAAGTTGGCTTTGGCTGTGTGCGGGTAGGGGGTGAGGGAGATGATTAGCTGTGTGTCGTCAGCATATTATATGATGTTGAGTGCGTGGTGTCTGGTGATGGTAGCTAGGGGGGCCATGTAGATGTTGAAGAGAGTGGGGCTCAAAGAGGAGCCTTGTGGGATGCCACAGGTGATCTTGCTGGCCTCTGATAAGAAGGGGGGAATCAGACTTTTTGGGTTCTGTCGCAGAGGAAGGAGGTGATCCATTCTAGTGCCTTGTCTCGGATGCTGACGTTGTGGAGATGAGTCCATAGAGTGCGGTGGGAGATGGTGTCGAAGGCAGCGGATAGGTCGAGGAGGATGAGAGCCACGGTCTCACCCCTGTCTAGGAGGATGCGAATGTCACCTGTGTTGGCGAGGAGGGTGGTCTCAGTGCTGTGGTTGCTCCGGAAGCCAGACTTAGAAGGGTCCAGGATGTTGTAGAGTTTGATGTGTTTGTGTCCTGGGCAGCTGTGTTAGTGTCAAGGTCGCCTGGGGGTGAATTGTTTTAGCTGGTCCTTGGGGATCTTATTCCAGCTCCTGCAGGGTGGTAGGTGAGTGGGGTGTCGGTTTGGGGATTTGCTGAAGGTAAAGTGGATACAGTGGTGGTCGGTCCATTGGAGTTCGGTGATGTGCCTAATGGAGATGTGGTTGCTGGCGGTGAAGATGGGGTCGAATGTGTGTCCAACAGAGTGGATGGCGAGGTGATGAGTTGCTCGACGTTGGCGAGGTTTTCAAACAGCGTCGTAGAGTTGTTGTCATTGGCGTTCTCCTGGTAGAAGTTGAGGTCTCGAGGAGTATGTAGTCCTTGGAAGCGAGCGCATGGGTGGTGGCAATGTCAGTAATGGTGTCGCAGAATGGTGGGCGGGGGGCCAGCGGCCTGTAGAGGAGGGCGTACCTCGCACAGTGATGTTAGGGTTGGTTCCAGTCTGGAAGTGGAGGAATTCAATGTTGGTTGTGGAGTCTTCAGTGCTGGTCGGGCGGCATAGGGAGTCTTTGTGGACGATGGCGATGCCTCCCCGGGCGGTTTGTGCGGTCTTTGCAGATGATCTTGTAGCCGTCTCGGATGGCAATGTCTGGGGCCGAAGTGGGGTTAAGCCATGTTTCTTTGAGGAAGGCGACGTCTGGGGATGTGGTGTCGATGAGGTTCCAGAGTTCGATGGCATGCCTGTGGATGGAGCGAGTGTTGATCAGGATACATCTGAGCTTGTGTTCTGTTTTGTGGGTCTTCAGGAGAGGGCTTGAGTGATGCAGGCAGGTGAATTTGTAGTGGCGACAGGTGAAGGATTCCTTGATGTTGCCTGGTGATGCTTGCTTGCAGTTCTTGTTGTGTCCTTGGTTGAGTGCAATGAGTGCTGCTGATGAGTTGCGGTGGTAGGTGGGAGGTCCAGGGGTCCTGGTGCTGTTTGGGTCTGAAACTGGTGCAAATGGACTTGCCTGAGGTGTGCCAGTGGCATGGTCGCGCATCAGCTGCCATTAAGTAGGGCGGGGAAGAGGAGAGGACAGCTTGGAGGTGGGAGGGGGAGCGGGAAATGGTGCAAAAAAGGAGGGTGGGCCATGGGGGCAGCAGTGGCTGGGGGAGAGAATGAGAGAGAGGGGGGACAGGGCTGTGGGGGTGGCGGGGAGCGAGAAAGAGGGGAGAGAGAGAAGCGAGAGACAAGAGAAACGAGGAAAAGATAGAAGAAGGCAGATAGCGAAAGGCACAAAAAAAAGAACACAAAGGAAAAACAAGGAAAAAATAAAAAAGAGGCAGAGGGCAGCCCAGCAGAAGAGCAGAGCTCTCCCACTAGACACCAGGGATGAGGTGCAGGCAGCAGACTGTGGATGGGGGAGGGCCTCAAACTACTGACAGAGGTCAGCGAATTCAGGGATAGAGGGGCTTCACTTACCGTTGGAGCTACACGGTGGCAGAGCAGTTCACTGACCAGGTCAGTGAGGCTGCTCTTCCTACCACGCAGCGGCTGCCATTAAGTAGGGAGGGGTGGAGGAGAGGACAGCTGGGAGGTGGCAGCAGGAAACAGCGTGAAAAAGTGGGATGGGTCCGCGGGGGCAGCAGCAGCAGGGAGAGAGAATGAGAGGAGAGAGAGAAGCAAGAACAAAAGAAACGAGGAAAAGATACAAGGAAGCAGAAAGTGAAAGGCACAAAAAAACAGAACACAAAGGAAAAATGAGGAAAAAAGATAAAAGAGGCAGAGGACAGCCCAGCAGAAGAGCAAAGCTCTCCCACTAGAAACACCAGGGTTGAGGCACAGGCAGAAGCCTGCGGGTGGAGGAGGGCCTCAAACTACTGACAGAGGTCAGAGTTCAGGGACAAAGGGGCTTCACTTACCGGTGGAGCTACGCGGTGGCAAAGCAGTTCACTGACCAGGTTAGTGAGGTTGTTCTTCCTCCCGCGCAGCGGGCGCCATTAAATAGGGAGGGGTGGAGGAGAGGACAGCTGGGAGGTGGGAGCAGGAGCAGGAAATGGTGTGAAAAAGGGGAGTGGAGCTGTGGGGACCACAGCAGTGGGGAAGGAGAATGAGAGAAAGGAGGGGGGCAGGTCATCGGAGGCAGCAACGGCGGGGAGAGAAAATGAGAGGGGGGAGAGAGAGAGAGAGAGAAGCGAGAGACAAGAGAAACAAGGAAAAGATAGAAGGAAGCAGAAAATGAAAGGCACAAAAAACAGAACACAAAAGAAAAACGAGGAAAAAAGAGGCAGAGGGCAGCCCAGCAGAAGAGCAGAGCTCTCCCACTAGACACCAGGGATGAGGCGCAGGCAAAAAGCCTGCGGGTGGAGGAGGGCCTCAAACTACTGACAGAGGTCAGAGTTCAGGGACAGAGGGGCTTCACTTACCGGTGGAGCAACATGGTGGCAGATCAGTTCACTGGCCATTCTGGCATTTACATTTTGAATCTGCATTGCACCTGTGTTTTGCACTTGAGGTAGTAATAACCGGGTTGGCTCTGCCTGAATCAACATTGGTTTCTGGTAAACTGTAAGATTTGTTGTTGCCTCCACAATTGGCACATTAGAAAAATCCTACGAACACTAGGTTGTGGCAACTGTATAGAATCTGTTGACTGATTTAGACTCTCTGCATTGGTATTTGTACTACAGGACTATTCTGCACTGAGCTTCTGTGTCATGTTGTGATTAACCTGAAAAGAACTCTCAATCATGCTAAGACTACTCTGTATTGAACTCTGTGTCACGTTAACCAGTGTTGGTGCAGAAGGATTCACAATAGTACTTGGACCTTTCTTTTGTGCCATATATGGTGATAGTGGACGATTTCTCAATATCTGCAAAATAAACTAATCATCTGATTCCTCATTAGTAATCAAACCCTTTAAGGTTCTTTTGGTGTCTGCTCCTCATCTGATGGATGAAAACTCTTTTTAGATTTCTTTAAACCTTTCTTTGTGTCTTCTTCACTGTCTTTAGACATTGCAGGAAATATCCCAATAACATGTAAGGTATCAAGTCTCCACTGTCTTTGATCATTGTCCCACCTAGCTTCTGCTAGTGACTTCTCTGCTCTTCTCGTTTTTCTCTCAAATTTCAATGCTTGTTGATGTCTGGCTACTAGTTCCCAGATTGCTAATGCCTCAAACTGAGCTGGTCTTGGTGGAGGTTTAGACCATACATCACTTGTCTCAAATTTTCTAAAATTCTCAAATTAAGGAGCTTATTATGAACATGGCGGGAAACCCTACCGTATTCATGGTGGTGGTCTTTTCATAGACCGCAGGCCGCCTTGAGACCCCGCCTCAGTGTTTCCACCTGCCAGCCCAGCAGAATGCAGGTCCGGGACATTGCCGACGGATCCACATAGAGCCATAGTTAATGCCTCAGTGCGGCGGGTGCAACAGCACCCGTCGCGCAGATCACTGCCCATAAATCAGGCAGTGACCTGCAAGACGGTGCATTGCAAGGGGCCCCGGAGCAACCCTTCTGCCAGTCTTTCCCTGGTGGGAGACCCACCAGGGAAAGGCTGGAGGAAACAGGGTTCATTATCCGGAGGGTGGCACTGCTTGCAGCGCTGCCCTGTCGGATAGTGATATCCGGCATCGTCAGGCTGCCTGTCGGCGGTAGCCTGGCGGTAGAAGAGGGCCACCACAGGCGGCACTCCCTGTGTTCATAATATGGCGGTTCAGACCGCCATGCCGGTGGCGGTATTTACCGCCGCCACCGGCATGCGGTCTGAACCGAAGGGTTCATAATGACCCCCTAAATGTCCCATTTTCAGGAAAAGCTAAGCTCCCTTCTTTTCTTGTGATTGTGCACCAATGTTTTAACCAAAGGCATTCTCCAGTACCTTTCTCTTCAATCACAATATATGCTGGAGTACCTTATGGTGGACAAATTTCTACTACCCTAGCTGGAATATATTCATCTCCTCTAAGCGCACTTTATTAAAGCTTTGAAAAACTTAATTTTCACAAATTAATGTAAAAAATCAATAATCAAGAAGTGACTCTTAATCCCACAATCCTCTTTGTCTCCTTTCTCAACCAATTGTGATTCACGGTTGTCCATCAATCCATTCGCAACCCTTCTTATTACCAACCTATCTCAGCGCGGCACAAAATGATGTCACACTTACACACACTGGCTGACAAAGTCTTGCAGCTTGTCCTCCTAAACTCAAAAACATTCAGAACTATTGCATTATTATTTGCAAGCACTTCATCAAAACCAAAACACAACAAATGTGTCTATTTACTACAGGTAGGGTAATGCAATTGTTTCAGGAACCTTAAAGATTTTAATTGATGGCTTTTCACTCTAGCAGCTATTTTTCTTTCTCAGTTCCCCAGATTTGCGATCAAAATTTGACCTGCAAATTTTACTCTCAACTGATCAATGGATACTGTACTTGTGCACATAGGACTTGCCAAATCTCAGTAAAAAAATAAAAACCTTGAGTGTAAGGTCCTTTACACTCATCTTGATTCACAAACTTGACTTGCCAACCATGCCCGATTGGCCTATTAAATAGACAAATTACAACAAAAAAAACAAGTGTCTCAATACACTTTTAATATACTCTGAAGTCTTAGACATACCTCAGGGTCCGTATATCAACAACCACATGGAGAATTTTTGAGCACCAAGCGCCATACCCATGTGAAGTTCGCCAGCTTCCCTACTCTCACACTTTGGAGTACATAACCCCCTTCTTCAACAACATTTGGAATACACCAACTCCCCTAAAATCTCACAAATAAATCAATCACCTGCAAAACAAAATTAGCTAAAGCTGTGCAAGCACTAATCTACTTCATCCAACCTAACTACAGACCACTGACAACATTCCCCATCAACATAGGCAGAGTCCAAGGACCGGGGACAGTGGCCTTGGGTGTTTAGGGACACAATTTTCATTAATAAAAAAAAATAATCAAAAACTCTCAATCAAAAATCAATAATCAACAAACCATAACGACAAAGCCATCAAACTCTGGCTACCAAAAACTTTTGCAGAGCAGATCCTTGTCTCATCTTATTATTTTATAATAGTGAATGATTGGACGCTGCCTTAAGGTCGATGAACCTTTTGACTTGTATGGATTAGATTGATTACCACATTGATTGACATTTTGATTATTGGCACATAAAACAACAACATTAAACAATAATAATATTCACCAAAGAATCAATGTATGATGCACCATGACCCATTTGGTCATGAATAACCACACCTTTTAGTCTCAATTAAAATATTTATTTCCCTATGTTAACAATGCTAAAGTCACAAAAATTATTCTCAACACCAAATGGTCCAAATATGGTAGTATCACAGGTTGGCGAATTGGCCTGATAAATCTTAGTTTAAACAGAGAAAATAATACAATACACTCAATAGTTGGAACACAAATCAATAACATGAGTATCTGTGTAAGAGAGATAAAATACATTTGATTCAGCAATAAACAATGTCAAATCATAAGCATGGAGAAAACACGTCCCTAACCTCAAACTAGCATTAGCATGCTGGGCATCAAGCAAAAGTTTTGGTAACATAACTTTAGAAAACATCTAGCTATGACACTATCAAAAATAGCAGCAGAATTTTAAACAGTAGCAGCTGGTAACCTGCAAAACTAAAAAACACATACATATACACAGAATTCATACATTTGCCTCTCCTTAAGGTAAACAGCATTCAGCTTTCAACTTCACCAGGGGGACCTCAGTATCAGGACATGGGCAGTGAAAAGGGGTGACAATTCAGAAATGTGGATACTAAGTTCTCTGAACCATCAAATTAATTATTTAAGGCGGGCAGCATAGCACTATAGGCTCTAAGCACTAAGGCCCTCATTATCAACATGGTGGTCTGGGCAGCCATGCCGTCAGGGGCAGTAATTACCGCCACCGGCATGGCCATCCAGACCGCCATACAATAAACATGGCAGAACTGCCACTTTTGTAACTCCGCCAGGCTTCCGCCAAAGGCAGTCTGGCAGTGGTGGGGTTACATATCCGACAGGGCAGCGCTGTCCAACGGATAATATGTAAGGTTCCACCAGCCTTTCCCTGGCGGTTTACCCCGCCAGGGAAAGGCTGGTGGAATGGGTGTCTTGGGGCCCCTGCATTGCCCATGCACTTGGCATGGGCAGTGCACAGGCCCCCATGCACAGCCATGTTGCGCATTTCGCTGCCCGATTTACAAGCAGTGAAATGCGTGACGGGTGCTACTGCACCCGCCGCAAACCGCCAGCTCCATTTGGAGCCATTGTCAATGTTCAGGCCCTGCAATCAGTTGGGCCAGCTGGCAGAAACACTGTTTTTGCCAGCCAGCCCAGCTGGATGTTCTTTATGTGGCCGGCGGAGGGTTCTGTGCACTGGCGGTCTTTTGTTGACAGTCAGTGACGAACTAGGCTGGTTTTCCCACCGAGTTCATAATGAGGGCCTAAGTGCTAAAATAAGCACCAGCATTTTTGCATGGAGCCTAGAAAATAATACAAAATAATAAAATACCAGAATGTCAGTGGACTGACTAGCAAAACATTAAATATCAAAGTGACAGATCATAAGAATGAGAAGCGAAGCCTCTGGAAACCAGGGAAAATAATGCACCCCAATGTCTGATTCACAAACATCAAATAAACTTGCTGAACTTCGGTGATTGGATGATTTGTGCACATATGCAGTTTTCAGCCAATCACAAAACATCAGCACATCAGAAAATACTCCACTATTAATTTTAATATTCTGTATTCTTCTGTCTTTTCCTTTTTGGTAAGCACAAAATATATTAATTATTATTTCCTGCAGTCTTTTCTGCACTGTTTTGAAGGTTTTTTGTTCAACACATTCCAGAATGCACTCACTGCCAGACAACAGTCAGGAAGAAATATAAAAATTTTCATATGAGTTCTTTTACCCTGGAGAGAAACACATTCTATTAATAACGTTTGTTACTTTATCTCTGTTTGGCAGACAGATAACTACACGTGATGAACTTGATTACTTGAGCCACAGCAGAGATCAAGTGTTGAAAGAAATACATTTCATTAATAAAAGTTTTATACAAGTTTGGGATTTAAACAAAGAATGTGTTATGCAGTGGGCATGAAATCATTCTACTAATGTAACATTTTAGGAACATTGGCAGACATTCAACATCAGCTCTGGCCTTGTTCTGCCGAAAGGCACCACAGATAATTCAAGAATTACTCGCATTTATTCTAGCATTATTTTCCAAAGCACATGTTCTTAAAGAGACAAAATATTTTTTATTTTTCATCATTAAGTTAACGCATTTTAAAAAATATGTGCAGGCCTTTCACTCTGATGGTTGCCACTAAACAAGCACACTTTCCATGTTAACATTTTTTTTTTCATTTGAAGCCTTTCTCATGTTAGTGTATCAGTGTGATTACATAAAATAACTATTTCATTTCAAGTCTGCGCAAACAGAGACAGACTTCAATTTACAAGTGCAGTGTACAGGGTCTATTTGAGGCACTGCCCACTGTTCATCTTTGTGCGTGTCACCAGAAGGTGGGTCTGTGCAGGCTATCTGTTGGGATAATGTGTCAATGTTTAACCTGGTCCATGGATGTGACAGTATTGGATTACTTTAGGAGAAAATTGGCTGCAATATATTGTCCGGAAAGAGTATTTTAAACTTAATTAATGCATGATCTAGCCAGATTTGAGGAAAATATCTGAGTCAGGAGGACCAAACATTGAGGTTAGTATATCACCTACTTTATGTTGGACCAGAGACAAATTGCTCTAGTCTCATAGCTGCCAGTGACTTGATTAAATCTGAAGCAAAATTATGATATGGCATATCGGCCTCAATGTTAAAATCTTCAAATAGAAAAATATTTAAGTGAGATAGAAGTAGCAGTGTGATAAATTCGACCAGTTGCTCAACAAAAGCTACTGCTGTGCCTGGAGGATGGGTGCTGATGATGCCTGTTACTGTGTGAGTGCTGGGGTATTGTATAAAAAAATTGAGAAATTCTGACATGATAAATGTCGTTAATGGGAGCTTTTTTAAGTTCATGTTTTCTTTGAACAGCATAGCCAGTCCACCTTCTTTATGTGCCAGGTAGGGCAAGTATACTGCTTTGTAACACTTAAGACAAAGGGCACCTCAGTTGCTCTATCAAAAGGCACCTGAAACACTGTTCTCCATCAGGGAGGTCCGTTTACCCAATTTATAGTTTGCCAGGTGATGGCCGAAACTTCGTCAAACCTCCGCTGCCTCTGATGGTTTTTTCTTTCTCCATGTACAGTGTAATCTCGCAACTATAAAGGACAAAGTAATATCAGTCACGTCTTTGCCCACCGCATTGACTTACCTTTCTGTCAACGGTTACACCTCCTCTCCTGACATGTTGGAAATTAAGTGATAAAAGGACACATGTAGTCAGAAACTAACCTTAGTATTCAGGAATGATGTCAGCGTTTTTGCAACGCGTCTGAGAGTTCCTCGTTTTGGTTGAGGAGAAGGAGCAAGCCAATCCACCTCAAAATTCTGTATACATTTTAAGGTTGTTCTTTTTGTTGCTGGCAATAACCTTACCTTTTTGCTGACCTCAAAGTCTTTGTGGTCTGATACAGCAACCATTTTTCTGTGTGTGCTTCTAATATCTATCCACATTTCTAACACTTTCAAAAGTATTCGTATTTTACTCTGAGTATCTGCTGTTGAAATTTTCTTAGGTGTTCTAATAAGAAATAAGAAATTTGGTCATTTCATGTTACCTAAGTTTAACTCATTATCTATAACAATGGGACATATTCATTAGTAAAGAGCTGATTCGATGATACTGCATCCTTTTTTTTACATATCTAATGAAATGTAAAAAAAAACGTTGATTGTAGAGCAACATATTTCTGTTATGTACACTTTAGAAAACATTTGTAAAATTGCCTATAAAAGAAGCTGCTTACTTTTTCAGAATCCTATTTCTCATCTTTTATATATTATTAGGACTGATTCATAAAGGTAAACTTACAATTTTGTGTAGGTTCACTATTTTTCGCCATTCACAAAATAAAATGTATAAGTAACTTCGTGAGTGCAGAGGTTCTGCAGGTCTATCCTATCTTTTTATTTGTGGGCATGGCAGTATATGCCATCCAGGAGGCAGATAACTTTAATGAGTGGATGCAGGGAGAGGTGTTGGATGCAAAGAAGATCTCATGTCGTTTATGGCCTGGGTGTGGCACAGGCACCGGGGCAACAGGAATGAGTGTGAATATGTTAGTAGTGATGGCAGCAGATGTAGGCAGATCTAAGTTGGAGCCTCAGACTCGCTACATGTGTTGACCTCCTTGCCTACCCTCTCACCCTCGGTGGCCCAGTTGGGTTCTCCAGTATCTGTGATGCTATTTTCTGATTTTTAGCAGCTCTCCTGCTTTTCCCAGTTGGTTGGGCACTGTCTCGTTCACAATTGATGAAAAAGAACAAAATATACTTTTTTATCAACATTTCATAACATTTGATGAAATCATCATTGCTACATTCACAATTTCCATGTTTTAAGCAATGTTTTGACGTTTGCCGGAAAATCGTTAAGTAGTTTCGTTTGTAAGTTAAAACTTGGGGCCTGATTTAGAGTTTGGCGGACAGGTTACTCTGTCACAAATGTGACAGATATCCCGTATTATGAGTCCATTACAGCCTATGTAAATTGTAACACAGCAAACAGTCTATCCAACACATTGTGTACAGCCCTTACATGATGTACCTGCTCCTCTATTGACACTCGTGAGTTGTGCCATCATTGAAGTTCCAGATAACGTAAAATATATTTTCCAGGATGATTTTAGGCCAAAGTATAAATTGTTTCAATATACACTTGGGTCAGTGCCACCTCAGGCAGGCATATTTCCCTTGCAATCAGAACCATTTTTAATAATGTTTGGATTTTTATCCAGATATTTGAACAGTAATGTTTAATTTTAATGAGCGGTGTTATATTCTTCAAAACATACAGGGCCTGATTTACTGTTGGGCATACTGGTTAGTTAACCACAACTGTGTCAGATATGACATCACATTATTTCAAATCTCATGGTACTTCATGCTTTTTTTTAAGGTGAATGGGATCTCTGTCCATTTGTGTTGCAGTCACCCATCCTGTACAATACAAACCGTTTACACGCTCAGCATGTGTCTACTGTTAAAACAAGATTTAAAGTGAAAATCTTACCCTTTCATTATTCACTGTGGTAGTGCCTCACACAGCTGACACCTTAACACTGTTAACACTGACATTTTACTAATGAATATTCATGTATTGTGAATGTTAAATCCCCATAGAAAATGAGTTAACATAGAGAAATACTACACAACTTTGAAAATGTGCCTACTTGAGTGACCACCAATAATCTAGAAGTGTACGTATTAACGGCTTGTTAATGTGAAATGTTGTGCTCGTGCTTGGATTAATGTAGTAGTATGTCATATTAATGGCCATGTATTATGTATTTGCTTTATCTATCCTATCATAGGCCTTAATTTATTTATGTCTTGGGCCTAGTTGCACGGCCTCATATCAAGTAGCATTGCTTAGACGAATCATAAAATGGCTGCTTAGAGAATTAAACTGTAATTTTTCATTGCGTTGACCTAGTAGCTTTCTAGAATATGTTGTACTAGCTATTGATACTTTGTAAAACTTAAAGTGTGTAAAGGCGATGTTCCCAGGAACTTACAACGGATACAGTGACTGGAGTATAAGCTGATAGAAATTTGTTACCTGACGAGCCCAACGACGGGAACAGGAGAAGAGGAGCCAATCGTCGACATGTGAACAATGGTTTAGTAAATTCTTAGATGTGAGGTTCTACTTTCATTGGACTAAACGTAAATGTACAATTCTTTGACCAATAGCAATGTGAGAAGTAGTTTTAGGGAATCTAACTTAGCCAGACTGCATCGAAAGTCCTCGACCATAGACAAGCTATCTTTTCTTTCCTAAACCTTAATCGAGAAGTGTCATTCTATTATGTCTGTTCCTGATATATTTCTATCTTGAACTCTACTGCTGAATTCCAATGCTTTGCTGACCGAACAGAGGTCCAATTGACAAAGACAGTTGCAGCTTACTGAACCAACTGAGGAAAGATATAAGCTGATGCTACTGATGGTTATGTCTATTTGCTTTTAGGTAGCAACCGCTAATTTTGATAGAGCTATAGTTAGATGTTTTTCCTAATTTGTTTTGTCTAAATTGTTTTGCATGAAGCCCAAACATGCTTGTGACAGGTAAGTAATATGTAGGGTTATTCTGACTCTTGTGTTTCAACTCCCATATAAGACTCTACACCAGTTTACAGGTGAAACATTAGGTACTGTATGTTTTATTTCTCTTCTTCATATAGTCAAATATTCAATGAGTCTATTTTCCCTATGAGTCTCCAATTTTTTTAAGGTTTCCTCTTAAGTCTATTTTGCTTTTCTCATTGTCCTTTTCTCCATTTTTTGTTTTCTTCTTTTCTTCTTCTTCCCATGTAAAGTGTTGTGGCTCACGGTATCCTCCCACAAAGTCCGAGTGAGAGAGAGAAAAGGAGGAAAGAAATAGATAAAGCCTATATCAGGTACATGTATTGGTTTGTATTATTTTGTTTTACTATCTCTTTTCCCTCTGTTTGCATTTCACCTTCCTTGTGCTGGATTCCTATGTACCCCCTTTTGTGCTTGTACTGAAGCTTTTTAATACCTCTAGAGGTCATGGTTTTAGTATGCGTCCCTCCTCCCTTGGTGTAGTCAATATTATTGGTATTAGTCATGGTTTTCTTTGAAAATACTTTTATTTTCCTTTAGAGCTCCCCAGACAGGCTTGTCTTGTTCTGCATTGTTACCCTTGTGTATAGTGAAATAATACTGCATGCATCCCCAGAACCAAACACAAATCAAACAAAAAAGAAAAATACCAGGGCCAGCTGCGTTTCCCTTGCACCGTCTGTGCCGGCATGCCTTGATACCCCTTACCCCTTGTACAGTCCCTGTTCCTTCCCCACCCTCCCACTGAAAGTTATTTCCGAACCGCCCACGCAATTCTGAACCTGTGAAAGCCACGCTCCTCTGGGAGCATGGCTGGCCTCTCCATCCTCTCTCTCTCTTGGGCCAGTCTTTGTCCTCACAGCAATCTGGACTTGATGTTTTCTCGCTTGGACCTTCTCTCTTACACTTCAGGTCACCTGCCTTCAGTAGAGTGTTCCTCTCGATCCCTCTCTCCTCGTCCTCATCCTCTGTCTTCCTTTCCGGCTCTGTCTTCTCTCTCTCCGTCCTTCCTGCTTCCTCTTTGTTCCCCCGAATGTCACCCTCCCTTCTGACGTCATCTCGCTCAGGTAGGTAGCGCGGAAGGGAACTCCTGCGGGTGCTCCCTGGGTACTCCAAGGCCATCCCAGGCAGAAGGTTAGTTAGGATACTCACTGATGATGCTTACTAAATATTAACAACAGTTGATGTCTTTTCTTTGCTGAATCTAAATGTATGCCATTTCTATTGCACAATTATTCTTGCTATTGATTTGTACTGTAACTCTAGAATGTGCAATGCTTTGATTAAATCGAAACTCTTTAGAAGATTTGGTCAACCAGTATTGTTTCTGTATGCTTATCATTTGATTTTGAGACTAAGTTACGTGATATTAGCATTGTTAATATAGGGTAATAAACATTCTAACTTTTACATAAAGGCGTGGTTATTCATGGCCAAGAGGTCATGGTGCGTGGAAATTATTGACTCCCAAGATTATTTATGTTATTGATTGGTATTGCTATTGATTTGTATTGGAACTGAGTCTTATGGTGGGAACTACTCTAAGCGCAGTCAAAGGTCCATCGAACCTCTAACGCATCCCCATGTAAACTAAGATAAGAAACCAAATAAGGCCAAATGAGCTAACAACACCAAAATCATACTTATGAACAGGAGCTTCTAAACCTATTAGCATTTGTGTTCAACAACAGTGGTAACTTTGTACTGAAACGATTTAAAGATATATCAACAAGACCTGAATAGTCTTGGGTTTCCAACCTACAGTGTTACCATCAAATGGCCAACTTTTAGCTTTCTCAAATTGAGATCTCCATTCAACCACTTTAGCCCCCAACAGTAGTAAAATGTCTCCTCACTTTAGGTAGCTGAAAAGAGGTGTGGTTTCTACAGCAAAATGCAACAGATTAAAAATCCCAGTTGAAATATTTTGTGAAGACTAGATTCATTTTTTTTATTGCGTGAACAACACATAGAATTGCATCACTAAATACCACAGAGCATAGCTTCTGTAAATTATTTGGCAACATCACCAACATTGCAGAATGCTGAGTACAAAAGGATAGGAGAGAGATAGAAGGATATTTTAAAAAAAGGTCAGGTCAATTAGAACACACATCTAGTGCCCAACCCTCCTCCCTGAAGAACAGACATCTACTGACCACTCCACATCGGCCACATTCACCAACCCTGAAGTTTCAAAAACGAAATCATCATGTTATGTATGCTTATTGTCTGGCATTACACCACATTGCATTACTTTCACGTTAAGTTGTCTGTTGGACTTGTTTTTCGAACAATAAAATTGAATTTTAAAAATTTATGTTTAGAGTGAGTGTTTTGGGTCCGACGTTTCGTAATGAACCTTGGTGTTTGTGCAAAGGAGTGAAATTATTTAACTCCACTTGCAGCAATCCCTTCCTAACAGGTTGTTATTGGTTTGCTTAAAGCACAGCCCGTAGTGACGATTAATACGTAGTTGCCTGATCTCTACCATGTTGATGGATCTGATTATCCCAAACATTAGTGATTACACAATGTTTGTGCTAAATCCCAGTTAGGTATGCCATATTCCATTTATTCGTTTGACCCAAAGACTGCAAGCATAGAATGTGTAGATTTTTCTTTATATTACACGTGGGGGCAAATAAAACACACATTGTCAACATCACTCAGGAGTCAGTAATAAAGCATTATGCCTTATTGGCTGAAATTATGTTCTATAGTTCAATCCAACCAACATTTTTTTACTGTTGAAGTTCTTCATAGAGATAGGATTTGTACTCGTCCTTTTAACCAAAGGAGCTGAAGAATGCCCTTGGAAGTCATCAAGCCTGCATTACTGGTTTATTGAAAGACACAAAGTATGGTGTTTGCACAACGGCTCTTCCACATCACGCATTTAGCCACTGAACATGAAGGATGAGATAAATTATCTTTTGAAATCGCTCGCCTAGATGTGCATGAAGTACTGCAAATTGCATCCCTTTCACCGCAAAGTGTGCTTAAATCATTCCAAATGAAGAGAATGCTTCATTACAAATGCATCACCAACAAGCTGGAAAAGCTCCAAGTGAAAATGTGAGGTGCATTAACGAAATTAAGCTGCGATTGTACATTTTCATTTTCAAGAGGAAAGCAAACTGTTCCTGTTTTTCAAAGCCAGTGAATTTACTACTGGTTACACTGAACGCTGCTGCACCTATCAAGGACTGCTCGTTAAATTCCTGTAAGTCAGCACAATTTCCCACTTCTTTCCAGCAAGGGAAATCACAACATAATGCCCTAGGCAACCTTTATTTTATCTTTCCAGTTTTCGTTTTATGACGTACAATTGATCTTAGCGCATGCTGAGTGCTATGCTCCTATCGTTATAGCAATAGCACTGACATCAAGTGCTATTGAATAAAGGCTGGGTCCCACTACGTTTCGGGGAGCTTAGAATCCTGATCTTTGTGCCCATTACCAATTAACCTGCTAGCTGTAACCCTCGGTGAAGAGGGCAACAACCCTCAATGAAGAGTTCCACAACCATCATTCCAAAACCCACGGGTGCACGTGCTAATACCCTCATTGATCAGAGTCGCCACTGCATTGTAGCAGAAGTGGGTCACATCGCCAAGCTCCCAGGTCATACTTTGCCAAACGGTGCACAACTTCCATTGTATGCTGACACCTTTGGAGTAACAAGCAATCCAATGGCTCCAACCTTTCAAAAGGTACCTCCAACATTTCCTTGGCCTGTATGTCATGTCTGAGCATGGCCTCCAGCAAAGAGCATTGCAAGAGAACAGCAACATGGACTCCTTAGCCAAGCACAATGGAAGCCCAATTTCCACTAAACAAAAGGCAGCATGGCTGGACCTGTGTCTTCAGCTAGCTCCCTTTTTTCTGCTCCTAATTTCAGTTTTCCTGAAACACTCACTGTCTGTATATCTGCACTGTACTGCTGCAGTTTCTCAGATTCAACTCGATGTGCCACCTCACAGCCGAATAAACGATTACCAGTCATACATTATTTGTCACTGTTTAGCCACGTTTCAATACAATGGTGCTCCTTTAACCCCACTGTCCAAATAATACCCCAGAGCTATCGGGCCTTTAGACAGCCTCAAGTGCCACCCCCTTTACTGCAAAAGAAAAGAAAAAGAGGGGGTGCCCAATAAACCTCACCGCCCCTCGGCTATTATCTAAACAAATAGAGATGAGGAGCACGTGGATAAATCATTGAAAATACTTATGTTGTAAAACACCACTTTTTGCCTAACACACAATGTCTAAGGCATAGCTCAAATCACGAATCATCACACATATAAGTTTGACAAAAATACATATATATGCGCATCACCACATTAAAAAAATGGAACATCAACAAACGTACATATTGTCATTTGTGCGTATCCTAACTGCATTTGTATAAACACCAGCTGGTGTGTATATCTATTTTCAGTCCACCATCTACCGTGAGGTAGCCAAGGCAAGGTCAGATCTGAAAACAAGTGTTTAATCCTTAAGATATTTTCCTCCCTAATATTTTTAGATTAAGTCCATTTTTTATTGGCTTCTCTGATGAAAAACAGGTTGAAACGTTTCAGCCTATTCACCTTTCCAGGCCTCTTCGAGGGCCAGCAGAAGACAAGCGACTATATACAAAAAAAGTATCACATCAAAACATATGTCATTATAATCTTGTTCTTGTATGCACTAAACACCACTGAGCCTCCTTCTCCATTATTAGTGCTTTGCAAAAGGATGCCAGTGCCCCCTCCATGAGGAGGCAATGACTAGGCTCCCACAATGTAATGGTCTCATGGGTGGAGTCAGTTGTGCTAGTTTCTCTATCCACATCATATGCCAGATGCACTATAAGGCTGTACCAAGGGGAAGTAGGATAGTTGCTGTGCTACTGTCTTCGTGTCTAGTGTCAGGTACCACAAGATGTGTCTCATAAAGCATAACTATATCCACCTCCTTGTTGTGGAACCACTTCAGGAGTGTCCTCCATTTAATCAGAGTGAAGCCCTTGAACATTCAGGGAAATTATACTACGAAGATGTGCCATTTAAACACAAAGGGGCACTATCCCAATGTCAATAGGGGCAGGTAATGTAAGGCAGGCTCTATTGATTGCTTCCCCCATCCCCCTGAGGGCACCCAGTGTCCATGCCAATTGTAATCTGAAAAGGTAGTGTGCACCCTGGAACAATGCATAAGGGAAAAACAGTAACTGTAAAACAAGACTGAACAACATTCAGGAAAACAAAACCATGTTCAGTGGAATAAAACAGCATGGTGGCTGAATGGTGTGCATCAGCCATGTTGAGGCAGCCCACGAGAATGCTCCAGGGCCCCTGTCCGTTTGCCACAATCAAGAGAGTGGCCACCACCAGAGGGGCCAATACAGCAGCCTGTTAGGTTCATCAGGGGTTCTATGCAGTTTGTCAAGTTACAGCCTCTGGGGTAGGCTAAAAGTTCAAAGCTGGCAAATGTCCAATGGGTAGTCATTATTATGAAGTACAGGCAAGTCTTTCTGCTGGTCTCACCAGCACATGGTTTTCTTGGAGGGATGCTTAGGCAGCTGAGTGCATGACGTAACTGGTTTCTCACTGAATCTGTGGTCACTCAGATCTCACCCGTTTCTCTCAGTTACATTAGTTTCACATACACAATGACAAACAGAGGCTGTATATATTTCAATAATGCTTTAATAAAGTGACTGCATCTTGGATAGCAAAGCATGGACTGCAATAACCAGGACAATACAGCATGACAAGATTAAAATTGTGACGAGGAGAGTAAAACATAAAAATAATGCTACCATATTGTCACAAGAGTAAACAGACTAATTCCTGCCTAAGCTATGATAGAGCTCAGCGTGTTAAGCTCTAATTCTCCCCTTTCGGTTCCCCTGGGAAGACATCATTACCCATACCTGAGCAAAGGCCTGAAGTCTGCAAAACAGCTGTAGCGCAGCATTCAGCAATCAGCATACAGTTGTGGTTCTCTGGCTGGAATCTCCCCCTAACGTGTAAGGGATGTTCTGAGAAAATGTCCCTACGTAAGGATATGAATTTTCTATGAATGTCAGAGACTAAACTCATACCACGTTCACCAGCGACCTAAATACTGCAGCCTTGGAAGAAGTACAGAGTGAGCAAGAATGTCTTGTTTGATATCAGAGTGCTGGCCTAGGCAAAAACAGTCAGATAGAGAGAAAATAAAACAAGACTGTAAAAGTGGCTACTGTAACAACGATAAAGCAAAGCCGAATAAAATATATCTATGTTAAAGTGCACAGCGGCAGGCCTAGTATGTTAAAATAACGCGCATGAAGCTATAACTAAAATGGCTACACAACAGAGTAGTCCTCCAGAGTGGTTGTTGCCATGCATCCATCTTTGTAGAGCTGGTGACCACCGACCAGTCACTGCCACTTTCAATAGGTGGGACCTTGTGCAACAGAATTCGGTCTTCACTTGGTGGACACGCAGCAACCCATTTATTATCAACTGTGAACATTAAGCACAGCACAAACCCAATGGGTACTGGATTTTCTTGTCTCCTACATAGGACAGCACCTCCCTGAAGTTGCGGCATTTGGCCTATGTCTGGAACGATATGTCTTGAAAAAGGATGAGGGTCTCCCCTCTGAAGATGAGGGAGTCTAATTTCCGAGCTACTCTCAGGATGTCTTCTTTGACCTGATAGAAGTGAACTCTAGTGAGTATTTTAGATGCAAGTTGGTTCTGTTGCTGATATGAGGTGAAAACACAAAAGGGGATAGCTGAGGGTGAGATCCCTACCATCGGAGTCCTGACACATGTGACAGGACAGTGCCTGCACAAAGTTTTCCTGATTGACATTGGAAATGGTTGCACTCATGACTTTGATCATATATTGTTGCGGAGGGTGCGGTTCTCATAATCTTCCAGAGTGTTGCCCAGAAGTCATTGTTGGGCCTCTAGTCCTGACACCTTCTCAATCAGGTTATCCTGTTCCTGTTGTGCCACTGTCACCTTCATCAGATCCATATGGGACATAATAATCCTCACTGATTGATTGAGTTTGGTGAGCCCTTTGGTAAAGTTAACATTCAAAGCTGATATATCTTTCATTTCCAGAAGGAGCGATTAAATATCCCCCTTCATCACAGGTAGAGTTACATCTGGGGGGATGTGCGTCTCCCAGTGGCCTCTGAGCAGCTGGTGCCCTGAAGTGTTTTTGTGGCTCATTACATGTCCTTAGTTGAGGAGGTCCTTTGGGGCTTGGTGGGCTAGGATGCCATAGGGGATGCCCCCGAGGGATCCACTGCTTGTGATTGATGCAGGCAGATTGAGGCAGGAAAAGGAATTACTTCAAACATTCCAAAAATTGCCCAAAAATTACATGCAGGCTTCCCAAAGGGATGTGAGACTCATCTTGCTCCCAGTAGTCCATAAAGATGCAGTGTGATGGTACTGTGAGCTGAAATCACGGGTGGTTACCCTGGCAAAGAAAGAGCATGGTGGCACCACTGCCTCATTCTTGATTCTGGAGGTTTGCTTTGTAGAATCACTCAGTGTCAGCCATGTGCAGCGAGGGTCCGTTCTCTGAAGTTGGAAACCATCTTTGTTGTGCAGCACCAATAGGTTCACCAGAGTGGTCGTGGCCGTGCATGGTTCCGCTATGGTTCCGCTATTCGCTCAGCTGGCTCTCAGGCCCCCGCTGGGTAAGACAAGCAGCCACCCACTGCCCCCCATGAAGTCAATTATTTGGCGGTAACAGGCATTATCAGGCAAAGCACACCATCTTCGGTCCTCGTCGATGCCACACCTCCCCAAAGGCCAATTTTTATAAATATTTAGAAAAGGAAACTTTTAAAACATTAGATTTTGTCTACCTGAAACTCTAGTGAACTATTTAGCATAGACCATGAGGAGTGATAAGTGTTTGGGCTTTTTGTCAGGAAGACCTGTTTGTGAGGTATGTTACTCCTTTCAGGAGGGAGGGTTCAAAAACTTTATTAACATGAAATGGACCAGGGTGAGGCCTGATCAATCATAGTTTAGAATAGAGGGAGACTGTTACAAATGTGGTCTCTACTTGGCAGAGTTATTTACCCTTGTCCAAGTAGGGACCACAGTCCTAGTCAGGGTAAGACACACACAATCCAAATTATCCTGTGCCGACCCTCTGGTAGCTTGGCACTGAGCAGTAAGGCTTAACTTAGAATGCAATGTGTAAAGTATTTGTGCAATAAATCATACAGTAACACAGTAAAACACCACACAGGTTTAGAAAAATATATGATATTTATCTGGTTAAGTTAAGGTCAAAACGATACAGATCCAATAAGCACAAGTTGAAATATCACTTTTGCAGGTTTAAAAAGAGTCTTAAATCTTAAAAATCACAGGTGTCTATTGATTACACAAAGACCCTGGTTTGCATCAAAAATACCACACATGGAGACCAAAGAGGAGGAGGTGCGTGGAAAAATAGGGTGTGCGTCGGATTTTCAGATGTGGTACAGACGATGCGTCGTTTCTTTCCACTCTGCAAGTGGCTTTGCATTGTTTTCAAGCGCACAGTCTTGGTTCCTCACTGCGATGCAGGGATATTTTGGGCACCCAGGAACGATGCAGGGAGATCCTGGGTGTGCGGGAAGAAGTCACATGCGTTGTGTCGATCCTGTATGGCGATGCATCAAATTTTCTGTTGCACGGATGGCGGTACATCAATTTTCCACTCGCGGAATCGGCTGTGTCATTCCAATTCGGCTGTGCGTTGATCCGGTAGGGCTGTATATCGAATTTCCGGTCGCAAGGCAGGTGCTGCTCGGCTGTGCGGCGATTTATCGGTCACAAAACGGCTGTGCGTCATTTCCAGCAGGCTGTGTGTTAATTATTGGTGCACAAGGAGTTTCCTGAAGAGATGACGGGCCAGATGTATCCTTCTTCACAATAGCGATTACCTAATTGCGATTTTTAGCGATTCGCAATTAAGTAATCGCTATTGGAATGTATGAAACTCCAGGAGTTTCATACTGCGATTCCCAAGGGCTCGCAAATGGATCGACCTCATTAATATTCATGAGGTAGGTTGCAATTTGCGAGCCACTGCGAATGGCTACAATCACAGGGATGGTGGCCTGCTGGGTTCAGCAGACCACCATGTCTGTGATTGCTTTTCAATAAAGCAATCTTTTTTTTTTAAATGCAGCCCATTTTCCTTAAAGGAAAACGAGATGCGTTTAAAAATAAAAATGTTTCTTTTAATTTTTTAAGAGCAGTCAGTGGACCACTGGGGACACCTTCCTCTTTGCGAATGGGTTACCACCAATTTGAAATTGGTGGTAACTGCGATTGTTTTGCTACCGCATTCATGGTCACAAAACAATCATACATACCTCTGCGATTCGGTATTAGGAAGGCACGCCCTTTCCTAATACCGAATCGGTATGTAGTCGCAAATCCAAGTTAGCGAATCGCAAGTTGGACTTGTTACATACCAAAATGCATTTTTTCAATCGCAAATGGCCTGTTACGCTGTTTGCGATCGCAAAAATTTCGATACATCTGTCCCCAAGTCTTTTTGGCCCTGAGACTTCAGAAAACAGCCGGCAAGCTCAATCCAAGCACTTGGCGAGCATGTCTAAGCAAAGTCAGAGGGAAGCAAGGCAACAGCAGGGCAGCAGTCGTTCTCAGGAAAGCAGTCCAGGTAGAGTCCTTTGGGCAGCCAGGTAGTTCCTCTTGACAGGTTGCAAGTTCAGGTCCAGAAGGGTCTGAGTTGGTGGGGTCAGGGATCCAGTTTATATACCCAAAATGCCTTTAAAGTGGGGAAGAGTTCAAAGAGTGGCTTTGAAGTGCCCAAGTTCTCCTTTCACAACAGGTCTGTCTGTAGTCCATTGTGTGAGGGCAGGCCACTATCCTTTGAAATGTAAGTGTCAGGCCTTCCAACCTTCCAGCCCAGGAAGACCCATTCAGTATGCAGATGAGTGCAGGTGCGACTGAGTGTGCTGTGTTTGTGTTTGTCTGAGTGAAATGCACAAGGAAGCTGTCAACCAGCCCAGCCCAGCTCAGACGGTGATTGGAGATAGTCTGTAAGGCAGAGATGGACTTTAAGTGCAGATAAATCCTCACTTTCTAAAAGTGACATTTCTAAAATGGTAATATAAAATCCAAACTCACCAATAAGCAGGATTTTCTAATACCATTTTGTCCATACTAAATATGAACTGGTTACCCCTTTCTAATCAGAATCTACCACTCAAACAGTGCTAGCCTATGAAACGAGCAGGCCTCACAGTAGTGAAAACAAATTTAGGAGTTTTTCCACTACCAGGACATATAAACACACATGTACATGTTCTGCCTTTTTTCCTAAATAGCACCCTGCGCTATGGGTTACCTATGGCCTACCATAGGGGTGACTTATATCTAGAAAAAAAGGGGAGTATTTGGTCCATGCATTGGAAAACCATAATTTAATATGCTAAGCAGCCATTTTATAATTCGCCTAAGCAATGCAGCTTGACATGAGGCCGTGCAACTAGGCCCAAGACCTCGCTAAATTAAGGCCTATGATATATAAAGCAAATACATAATACATAACCATAATAGTACATACTAGTACATTAATCCAAACATGAGCTAACACTTTACATTAATAACTGTTAATAAGTACACTTCATGAATATTGGTGATCACTCAAGTAGGCACAGTTTCAAATGTGTGTATTATTTCTCTATGTTAACTCATTATCTATGCAAGTTCAACACTCAGAATACATGAATATTCATCAGTAAAATTCAGTGTTAACAATCCCTCCTTTGATGACTAAATGTCATCACATCTACATCTTCCCACACAAATGTTCTGCTTCAGCTAATATTTGTCATTTCTATCCCTCTTAATCTTTGTTCCCTCTTCGAATTTTCCCTAAACAAATTTTCCCTTTTCATTTCTTCCCTCCTCTGAAAATTTCTTATTTTCCTTGATTTAATCATGCGACACAATTTACATATTTCCCATGCTCCAATTATGCAAATCACAATAATCAATAACCCTTGTATTGTGTTCAAGATTATCCCTTTTGCAATGTTGCTGAGCCAATTTCCCACTGAAGCAAAACCTTTGCCATCTTTCTCCCAAACACCTAGTTCTTTTAATTCTTTCAAATCAGCACTTTCATTAGTCAGATTAGTAAGTAAACTTCTAATTTCTTTGTTATTATCAGGAATATATGAGAAGCAATTCTTCGAATTAAGCATCTTGCAAACTCCGCCATCCTTTGCTAAAAGAATGCATTTGGTCCACAGATCTAATATATACCAGGAATTGATGGATCCTGTCCATTCAACATAAATGTAAATTTCTCTGAAACAAAAACACATGTCTACATTCACTCATTCCCACAAAGAAAGTGTCAATACTAAATTTAGGCCTATTACACAAAGCTTTCCTAATTGTTGTGCATCTAAAGCTAATTTGCCTTGTGTTTTTATTTCACTAAATGTGTAATCATTTCTAAAGACCTTTTCTCTAAACACTTCTCTAACTTCTCTTTTAACGCCTTTCTCCTGTCGTCTGTCTGATCTAAGAAGCCCTTTTCTAGTTGTGTAAGCAAGCATGTCAGGTTATTTTTTGTGAGCATATGCAGTGCCACAAATTACTGTAGGTTCAAGGAATCCTCTCACTAATTATATATAGTTCTTCTTAGCTACTCTACACAGGTACTTGATTATGGGGACAAACAAAAACAAAACTTTGTGGTTAGAATACAAATACTGGATGTACTCCTGGTTATAGAATCTGGTTAGTAACAGACAACGACGTATCCCATAAGTGAGGGGCAAACTATGATAGGTAACTCCTTCTTCGACTGATGAAGGAATCTGCATAAATACATAACAATTTCTCGCATCCATTGTCTCAACATACTCAATAAGCGATAGGAAACATTAGAAGAAAGTTCCCCTTGTGTATTGGCTACATGCAGATACTTATCATCTAACCTAAACTTCTCTATTTATGTTATTGCAGTAGTTGTCTCTAAAACTGAAGTATGGTTGGCTTTACTCTTGTCAAGAACAGTCATTCCTGTAATCAATATCAGGCACAATACCACGCACAAAATTTCCGATCCAATACTCATGTATTTACAGCACCTATTTTTCCTACCCTGCTGGCTAAGGTTACTCATGATTTGTAAAGAATCACATAGTAGAAGAGAGAAATAGTAACTATGCAGCAAAAATAAAAAACAAAATCCTCAATCTTCTTTCAGCAATTATTTACAGTTTTCAGTCTCACTTCCAGGATCCTTTGTCAAAATCGGTAAGGTTGTCAAAAATCGGGATAGCAGCTTGTCAAATCAGGTTATCTTGTCAAATCAGGTTAATGAAGCCTGTTCCATTTACTTTAAACAGTCGCTTTTTTTCTTTGTACTTTTCTCAAATTTGTTTCAACAGCTCAGTTCATTTATTTCCTTCAAGTGCCAAAATATTGACCTGGAATGTCTCGATCAAAACAAAAAAACAAAAATTCTCTTTGCTATTCACTTGTTGTTGCATATGCCCATTCAGGACCAGCGTACCTTTGACTTGCTATTCTCTGTCTTTTCAACTTTTAATCTCCACTCAACTCCCATTCTCTCAGGTCTTCTTTCCTTGTCGTATCTACTCCCTCCTCAATAGTTGTCACTGTAACCGCTTCCTTCCTCTTTGCTTGTGACGCCGGCCACTTATCGCCTTTCAGTTGACCCATTGTTAATTTCCTTTTCACTGTTGAACTTGAAACTTCCTCTTGATCTGCAGGAGTTTTGCTTGATGGACCTGTAACTGGTTCAGGAGGAGTCAGACCACATTGGCTTTGATCTGCCTCAACTCCTTCCCTCTCGGGGTCTGGCATTTGCTCTGTTTGTCTCTCAAAATCATCTACTTCTGGGAGAGTCCTCCTCTGAGTGGACTCTCCTGCTGCCTCAATTGAGATTGGCTCACTGTCACTCTCCCGGAGGTCTTCTCTTCTGTCTCTCACAGGAGTGACTGAACCAATCTCAATATGCTCAGATCCAGACTCCGTTCCTCTTTCTTCTCTTTCCGGCTCTGAGGTTGGTCTGGTCCTTGATGGTACTCTCAACAACTCCTCCTCATTGTTCAGAGGACATACCAACTTTCTCTTTTGGCTTGCGTGGATCTGGTTTGGAACTCCAGCGCACTCCACAGCTGTGATAGGGATCAGAACTACCTGGAAATGACCTTTCCACTGAGGCTCCAAACACGTCTCCCTCGCGTGTTTTCGGATCACAACCCAGTCACCAGCTCTCAGGTTGTGTCCTTGATCTTGAGACGGTTGCAGTGTGGTGGCTTCTACCTGATGAGAGAAAGAGCGAACCACATCAGCCAGACCTTTGCAGTAGTCCAACACCATATCATCTGTTATGTTCACAAGAGCATTTGCAGGAACCGCTGGCAACCTCATCACTTTGCCCATGAGAATCTCATGTGGTGACAATCCTGTGTTCCTGTCGGGTGTGTTTCTCATTGTCATCAGAACTAACAGTAATGTGTCTGGCCATTTCAGATTCGTGGACGCACACATTTTTACCATTCTTGATTTCAAGGTACAATTCATCTGTTCCACAAGTCCTAATGCTTCGGGCGGTAACTACAATGCATCTTCTGCTCAATGTTTAAGGCTTCACATAGTTATTTAACTACTTCATTGTTGAAGTGACTTCCTCTATCTGGTTCTAATGAGATCGGAAACCCAAAACGTAGTCTCAGTTCCCTATGCAGTAGTTTCGCTGCTGTGAGGCTGTCATTTCTTCGTGTAGGGTAAACTTCAATCCAATGGCTAAAGATGCAGACATTCACCAACACATATCTCAAACCACCACAACACGCATCTCAATAAGATCAATCTGCATTCTGTTGAATGGACCTCCTGCGCTTCCAATGTGGCTCAAATTCACCACTATCCCTTTAACCATGTTCATTTGTTGACAAATGACGCAACGATGGCAAACTGCCTCAGCAACCTGTCTAAACTTCAAATTGAACCAATTCCGCTTGAACAGCTGAATCATGGCATCCCTCCCAACATGCGCATTACTGTGATAATATCTAGCCATTTGAGTCAACAAGCTGTTCAGCAAAACCAATTGACCTTCTGAAACCCACAGTTCGTCCTGTCACTGTACGCATTTCATCTTTCCCCATGACCGTTTTTCCTCCCTGTCAACATTATTCTGCAGTGTTCTCAGTTCTTCCAAAGTATCTATTACATGTAATGCATAACTTGGGCATGTCTCATCTTCTTCAGGTAACAATTCCCACTTCCTTGAACGATGTACAGTTCAACGCGCAAAATCTTGCAACTTGATCCGCATATCCATTCCCCATTGACACAAAGGCCCTCATTACAACCCTGGGGGTAAATGGCTCCTACCGCCATGCTGACGGCCGTCCTACATACTGTGACCGCGGCAGTAATCCACCACGGGTAATATGACCCACACAGAGAATACCGTCACAATACAGACACCCACACAAGTCTGCCACACCAAAGGCCAGTGATAAACTGTTTATAGCAAAACCCACACCGTCACGCCAACAGGAATACGCCCACAGTATCATGACCCACGAATCAACGCTGCGGTCACTCAACGGTGGTAAACCATTGGCGGTACACACCACCACGCTCAAAATAGACACACACCAACAAAACCACAACACATTGGACAATTCAAATTACACACACCTGACACACATACACATACCACACCCACACACCCACATCACTATAAAGCACACACACACACACTACCCACAATCCCTTACCTCCCCAGAAAAATTGAACAAGCACAGAGATACAATCATAGAGCACACAATCACTCAGAGGCACAGAACCTCATCACTCATACACCATCCACACACATCACATAATACATCCCAACACATCGCCTCACACATCACCTCACACATATCACTCACACCACAAAATGGCACCTCAAAGACACCCCAGGTTTTCTGAGGAGGAGCTAAGGGTCATGGTGGAAGAAATCATCCGGTAGAGCCACAGCTATTCGGATCACAGGTGCAGCAGACATCCATTGCAAGGAAGATGGAGCTATGGCGGAGGATCATCGACAGGGTGAACGCCATGGGACAGCATCCAAGAACCAGGGATGACATCAGGAAGAGGTGAAAAGACCTACGGGGGATGGTGCATTCCATGGTTTCAAGACACCAGATAGCAGTACAGAGGACTGACGGTGGACTCCTACCTCATCTCCCACAACTAACATGGGAGGAACAAGTCTTGGCAATCATGCATCCTGAGGGCCTTGCAGGAGTAGCAGGAGGACTGGACTCTGGGAAGTCAAATCTTTACTACTATGTCCCCCACCCTACCTGCATGCTATCACATACCCCACACTCACCCTCACTCCCATCACTCCATCACTTCACATCCACCCCACCCTCACAACCCACACATCCCAATACCAAGCTCTGCAAGGTACACCAATGCATGGACCCCCATCATAGACCTGCATGGACACCCATCATCACAGCATGCCCAGTAGAGAGACCCACCCAGCCCACACAATCAGCAATCACACAAGGCGAAGCCGACAGGGAAGCACAACGCTATAAGGGAAACACAGTCATTGCACAAGATGGCACACACAGATACAATAACAATGCATTTGCATCCCAACAGGACCCCTACCCAACGTCACCAGACAGAAGGTGCCAGCTACATCCAGCCCCCCCCCATAAGAGGCCCACAGTGATGACAGCAGCTCTGCGCGCCTGGATCACGATGACCAACCTGGCCCATCAGGGACCTCTGAACAGTCGTTTCACCTTCCACAGTCCCAAACCACCACAGAGCCTCCCCCCTCAGGAAACACCACCACAGCACCCACCCAGCGGGCCCATTCCACTGTCCCCTGTACACATCAATCAGCAGTGTGTCTACCACTACAGGGACCCCAGGCAACCCCACTAACCCAGGACAATCAGGGACCTGGGGTTAGAGGCAGTGGGCACACAGTATAGGGGACAGAGGCACAGGACAACAGGGAAGCTGGGAGGACTGCTGTGCGACAGGGGGAGGACAGGCCCAGGGAACCCACTCTCCACGAGGCACTCTCCAACATCATGGGAGCATACCACCATTCCCAGGAGACCATGGGCACGGTACTGGCCAAGTTTCAGGAGACCAAGCGGGAGGGACAGTACATGGGGATCAGGGAGGACCTCACAAAAATCTACAGCATCCTGATCACCATAGCAGGGGTGCTGGCTGATATGGGCAAGACCATGAGGGAGGCAGTGGCACAACAAAGGGCCCCTGACACTAGCCAAACCAAGGAACAGCCTTCTACCTCTGCCGCCGCTAGTGGATAGGAGGCCCTGCCACACAAATATCAGGCCACCAGTTCCCCACCCCTGCAGAAGGAGAACCACCTCACAAACGGTCTTTGCGATCCAAGCAGAAGACAGAGTACATTGCCAAGACCCCTGCCAGGAAATAGGACTCTCCTGATTGTAACCCTTTTGTCCCACTCTGTTACCCTGTCCACCTTGTACTGACATTGATCTACTTCCCATGCCCCCTTGGACAATGCACCTGTGATGCCATGAGACTGGACTCTACCATGGACCTTCCTCCACCATCACCCCAGCCCCTTGCACATGCCCCTATACTTATTATCACCGGAATAAATACCCTTGAAACAAATAACAATGTGGAGTCAGTCTGATGAATCACAAATGTATTACTAGAACATTAGCAAAGCATTGCAAGGTATATGTTCATTTACTCATGCCAATGTATGACAGTTGTTGGGCATCAGTACACATAGCAGAAGCCAGACTGGGGTACACAGATCTGAAAAAAGGAAACCCAAAGGGAACAGTCAGTGTCCATAGACAGAGGGTAAGAGGCTGCCATGTACAATGTACTAAAGTATACTGAAATGTGAAAAGGGGTTACAGTCTCTTTCTTGTGTGTCACTGGAAGTACTGCAGGATAATGTTAGTTCTGTTGTCAACATCTTCTTCATCTGCCTCCTCTTCCTCACTGTCCACAGGCTCCACCGCTGCCACAAGACCATCACCAGGCTCATCCTCCAGCAGGAAAGGCACCTGGCGTCTCAGTGCCAGGTTGTGCAACATACAGCATGCCACAATGATCTGACACACCTTTTTGAGGGAGTAGTAAAGGGAGCCACCAGTCAGATGGAGGCACCGGAATCTGGCTTTCAGAAGGCCTAATGTCCTCTCAATAATCCGCCTAGTTTGCCCATGTGCCTCATTGTAACGTTCCTCTGCCCTTGTCCTGGGATTCCTCACTGGGGTCAGTAGCCATGACAGGTTGGGGTAACCAGAGTCACCTGTAAATATCGAGGGACAATTGTGAGACACACACTAACCTTTATGGACAACCCCATACCCAGACACCTACATATACTGTGCGGGGACCATGGGCTCACCTATTAGCCACACCCATTGCCTCTGGAGTTGACCCATCACATAAGGGATGCTATATACCTCAAGATATAGGCTTCATGCACAGAGCCAGGATATTTGGCATTCACATGGGAGATGTACTGGTCCACCAAACACACCATCTGCACATTCATCGAATGATAGCTTTATCTATTCCTGTAGACTTGTTCATTTCTGCAGGGTGGACAAATGCTATGTGTACCATCAATGGCACCAAGGTTGTTGGGGATTTGTCCCAGGGCACCTTTCACTGTGGCCAAATCCTCCACCTGGGGGAAGACGATGTAGCTGCGCATGTGTTTCAGCAGGGCAGACAACACTCTGGTCAACACGTTAGAGAACATTGGCTGAGACATCCCTGATGCCATGGCCACTGTAATTTGAAAGGAGCCACTTGCCAGGAAATGGAGCACTGACAGGACCTGCACTAGAGCGGGGATTCCTGTGGGCTGGCGGATAGCTGACATCAGGTCTGGCTCCAATTGGGCACACATTTCTTGGATTGTGGCACGATCAAGTCTGTATGTGATTATAATGTGTCTGTCCTCCATTGTCAACAGGTCCAACAGGGGTCTGTACACCGGAGAATGCCGCCATCTCATATGCTGCCTCAGCAGTCGTAGCCTATGGAGTAGAACAGTGAGCAGAAGGTCATTTATCACATAGATAGCACAACTGTGTTTGCATTAATGTCACAGAAGCAGTGGGTGTAATCTTGAGTCAGTATTTGTGCCAATATGTGCTGTGACGCAGTTAGGTGCCATGCCATGTGCCCCCCTGAAATGGCGTCTGCCTGACCTGTGAGGAGGGACAAGGGGAAATGAGGTAACTGCGCTGGAGTTGTGCAGGGTCGCAGTAGGCGGTCAAAGACCGCCGCGCAACTCTGCATTGGTTATCATTGGGCCCTGTGGGTTCCAGGAGCCAATGGCGATGTCCGCCAGCGGTGACGGTACACACCGCCGAGGACGTCACCACCATTTTCGACCTATTCACTCCCTTGCTACCTGACCATCAGCAGGAGATGACCTACACTGCAAGTGCTGTTGTGACCTGAGTCTGGAAGCGACAATGGCTAGAGTGTCTGGGGAAAGGGCCCATGCCTTCACTGCGGAGGAGTTGGTGAAACTGGTGGATGGGGTCCTCCCCCAGTACACGTTACTCTACGGTCCTCCAGACAAACAGGTGAGTACCATGTGAGCATGATGCGTGGGCAATGCCTGTTTGGAGTGGTGTGTATGTAAGCCACATGTTGGGGGGTGCTAAGGCGTCCTGGCCTGAATGCTGCATGAGAGGTGGTCAGTTCATGTGCGTCAGGGTATTGGAGGGAACTGGCGGGCAATGAGTATGACGGTCCGGACGGGTGAGTAATTACATTGTCCGCTGTCTTATCCCTCTAGGTCAGTGCCCACCAGAAGAAGGGTATTTGGCGTGCCATCGCCAAGAAGGTGTGGACCCTGGTGCTCTATTACAGACGGAGCACCCACTGCCGCAAGAGATGGGAGGACCTGCACCGCTGGACCAAGAAGATGGCAGAGGCCCAGCTGGGGCTGGCCTCCCAATGTGGAAGGGGTGCCCGTCTCATCATGACCCCCCTGATGTTCTGCATCCTGGCGGTGGCCTATCTGGAGTTGGATGGGCACTTGAGGGCATCACAGCAGCCACAAGGGGGTGAGTACCGTTTCAGAAAGCTGACTTGGCGCTCTTTAGGAACTAGATGGCTGGGGGATGTGGGCTGTGGGTGCCCCTAGGCCAGGGCAATCATGGCAGGGCAGGTCCCTTGTTTGCTGGCTCTGAAGCACTCCTACCCCAATGGTACAAGTGGCCAACTACTACTGGGCATGGTCCTGTGGGTGTCAGGCGTGCAGGTGCTGGCGTTAGACATTGTACCCCATGGGCCGGTGACTACCTTAGTGAATGTTTGGCCAAGGCCTAGTGCAGTGGTTCCCAAACTTTTTAGATCCCCGGCTCCTTTGACCTATTGGCCGTGTTGGCCACGGCTCCCCATTATGTTACTTTTTTTTGGCGGTGGGGGAACGCAATCCCAGCCTCTGGAGTACTACCATTTTTAGCCTGGAAAATAATTGGGATGAAGCTGATGAGGGCATTAGAGAGCTTTAGAAGAGCACCAGATGACACTACATAGGGTCAGGTTTTATTTTTAAATAGGCACTGATGAGATTAAGTAATTTGCACAGAATCAAAGGATCGTAGCTGACGCCAGGACTCCAGCCTGGTTCCCCAGTTCTAAAGTCAACAGCTCTAACTGCTAGGCCACATCTCCTCCTTTGACAAAACTGGTGAAAGGATGTAACCCATCTGGCGGCTGCCTCTGACATCTCCTTCCTGTGCTAGAATGGGTCAGTTATTATTTTTCAGTTTTTCTTGGATATTTTCTTTTCTTCTCAGACACCTTCATACATTTGGGCCCGTACTTATACTTTTTTAGCGCCGCATTTGCGTCACTGCTCAACACTTCTTTCAAGACCTCTTGGTTTACAAATTCCGCATTTATGGGAGCAACCTTCTTCATGATATCCTGTGGCATGTGGTACTGGGGAATTTGTTGAAAAATTCCATCGGCTTTACCAGAACTTTAACTGGCTCAACTCCCTTTATCAGGCCAATTTCTTTCCCTGTCAAATCCCACACTCTCTCTTTAACTGTTGCTTGCCAATCAGGAGGAAGATATTTTACTATAAAAACTGGAAATAAACTAATCAGGAGGTACTCCGCATTTATTACTTCACAGTCTCTTCCCAGTAGGGATACTGGACTGGAATCACAGACTACAAATGTATATAATCCCTTAAAGTCACCAATTTTAACCTGACCAGTTCTGTGATTGGATTGGTCAAATATTGATTCGCAACTCCTATAATCTGGACTGTTTTTCCTGAAAGGGGCAGGTTTGGAACTTGGCCAGTTCTCACCGTAGAGCTTGTAGCTCCTGTGTCAACCAAGAAAGAAACTTTTTGACCCATTACTTTTCCCTTCACAGATGGACCTTTCTGTTCTACCTCCAAGGAAGCTGCAAGCATACATTTCTCTTCATCCAAACTCTCGCTCACCCAATCATCGTTTATTCCATTCTCACTGTGTAACGGGAACTGGTACTGTGTTATTACTCTGGTTAAGCCTTTGACCTGTGACCTGTTGAGGAAGCATCACCTGCTGCTGTTCCATTGGGGCATGAGGTATTTGGATTTGCTGTCTAGGTACCATTTGACTACAATCAAAATAAGCACACAGTTCCTAAAGAAAGACGGGCACTTCTAATTTAGAAGCTAGAACCCTCACACAACCATTGGATGTCATGCTTCATCATTGGGTCTGCTCCACGTCAGGTTGGCGCTGCAATGCCTGATGGCCCCCTACAAGGGAGCTCTGTGCCAGAGTTCTTTTCTTAGAAGCATACCACAAGGGTCAGAAAGTGAAGAGTCAGACTTACTGTGCAAAGCAGAGAGAAGTAGAGTTAAAATTGACTCAAGGGCAGCTGAATAAAATTTTATTCAGGAGTGCGGGCCTCGGACAAGGTTAAAAACAAGAGGAGTACCTGGAAAATGATGTTCATATACTCTAACTGAGAGGGGTATTGAGGACAATGGCTCCCACCCCCACTAAAAGGTCAACATGCTTCACGCCTCAGCTGTCCAAAGGATCAAATGGCATTTCATCAGGACCAGAATAAACAGTTCTTCTAAAAAATGAAAATAGTAATTATACATATAAGAGACTGGACTCACATAAACAGCTACACAAAAGGAAAAAGCCTCATTCAGCATCAAAAACCTATAAAAGAACAGAAACCAAAACGCAAAAGTGAATCAAATAGCAAAAGGTGCACTATAAGTAAAGTGAAAAAAGTCATATTACACCTATCTCCAAATGTGAAGTACCCCATCTAGGCAAAATAAATCTATATAATGTAGTACTCACCCACCCCAATTTAAGGAACAGGCATCATGGGTCAAGTACTGGCCAAAGGACTGTCATCACCTTTGGTGGAAATAATAAAGAAAGCAGCACACAATAGCAACAGTATCTAGTCTTAATTGAGAAAGATTAGAAACATATAAAATCTAGCTTTGTTATTGTTCCAGAGAAGGAGAAAATCGGCCCACTATGGGGCGGCGAAAGACCCACAAGAATCATCATGACTCATCCTTGTCGCATCCTCTGTGTACCAGGGGTACGCCAATAATGTAATGCATTCACAATCGAAGGCCCGGTCCCCACTGAAGAGATTTATTATAAACATCATGAGCGAACAATTGCTCCTGTGAAACACACCCTTAAGTCAATAATAAAGGGGAAAATGATCAGTGGAGATTAGTAAAATGGTATATTAGACATTAATTAAAGATAGAATAACCAGTAAAGATTATCAGGCGATATATATTGCAAAGGTCACTTTGAAAAAAAAGCAAATGTTAGTGTTTGCTAATTCTTGGTATCGGGTAACACACAATTCTCAAGCACAGAACCCTCACAAACGTGTACTTACAATGCAGGACAGGTCCCGAAGCTGAGAACCTACCCGTGGCCGTACTCCCGGAAGTGAAGACATCTTCTCACTTCTGGTTTTAAACAATGGAGAAACCTCCTTGTCAGCCAATCAAAACATAGTGACGCTGTGTGCCCAGTGTGGTTCGTCCTGCCAAGTAGGGGGTGAGTGGATGCATCTCTGCACTGGTTCTGGAGGGGGATTTGTGCCCAGTGTGCTTCATCCTGCCAAGGATTAGGTGAGTGGATGCATCTCTCCACTGGTTCTGGAGGGGGCCTTGTGCCCAGTGTGCTTCATCCTGCCAAGGATTGGGTGAGTGGATGCATCTTCTGGAGGGGACCTTATGCCTAGTGATGCTGCACCTAGGGTGGGGCAGTTCCCATTTCCTCTCCTGGATCTCTGAGGCACGAGATGTGCAGGGAACAGGTAGCATGATACTCCATGGAGGCAGCGACGCACTCCATCCTGCGGCGACTTAGGCTGCAAACTGCTGGTAGTGGTGGTGGTGCCTCATGTGGTGTGTGCAGGGCCTAGGACGTCTCCTGCAGCCTCGGACGGCTGACCACTGGGGAGGATGCTGATGTCCGATGTAGTGGCACCGGCTGGGCATGTGGCGGTGCATATGGCAGTGCAGGTGGCGGTGGCTGCGGCAGACATGTTGCCGGTGCTGCCTGTGGTGCAGGTGTCTGCAGTAGTTGAGGGAGACACCAGGCTGTCTCCAGCAGCCTCAGACGGCTGACCACTGGGGAGGATGCTGATGTCCGATGTAGTGGCACCGGCTGGGCACGTGGCAGTGCAAATGGTGCAGGTGGCGGTGGCTGCGGCAGTGGCTGCGACGGACATGCTGCCGTGCTGCAGGTGTCTGCAGTAGTGGAGGGAGACACCAGGCCGTCTCCAGCAGCCTCGGACGGCTGACCACTGGGGAGGACGCTGATGACTGTTGTTGTGGCAGCGGTGGGTGGTGCAGGTGGCGTTGCAGATGGCGGTGCAGATGGCGGTTTTGGGGCGGTGCTTACTGTGGTACAGGTCGCTGGCCTGTCAGGAGAAATGGTGGTCACCAGTCCCTCACCAGGAGGCTCCGTGCCCTGAGGTGACTTTCCCTTGCTTTTGTGTCCATTCCCCACCTTGGTAGTCGCTGCTGGGACCTTGGCACTGTCCACTTTGGTTTTGAATGAGGCCTTGCTGGGTGGGTGGTGCGTCTTTTCCCTGCTGCATGCCGTGCCCTTCTTAAACTTGGAAGGTGGCAGAATCGGTTGGTCCTTAGCATCGGTAGGTGGCACAGTGGCAGCCCTGACGGGTTCCCCCTTCGATCCTCTCGGACTTGCAGGGACCACAGCGGATGCAGATTTTGTGGCTGTGGTGCTGGCCTGGGATCTAGGCATCCTGGACCTAAAGGAAGGACGGGGGTGTAGGGAAGAGGTCAACGTTAGCCAGGAAAAGTTTTTTTGACACACTGGGACGGGAAGATGGAGGGGGTGTGGGAGTGGAGGAAGAGATAGAGGTTGTAGGAGGTGTACGTCTGCTGAGTTTGGGTGAAGGTGCATGGGCCGGAGGCTGTTGTGAGGTGGATGGCTGTTGAGTGGGTGTGTGCCTGCATTTGTGTACTTTGGGAGGAGGGCTCACAGAAACACTGGGAGAGGACACAGGGGACATGTGCATGGTTGTGGAGGAAGTGATTTCACGTGAGGGGTGTGTTGTGATGGGCGTGCTGGTGATGGAGGCAGTGGCTGATGATGTAGTGTATGCAGGTGTGAGTGAAGACGCTACTGGGAGGGAGGAGGACGAAGAGGAGGAGGGGGACACAGTGGAGGAAGTGGATGTTGGTATGTGTGCATGGGTATGGTGCTTGTGTGAGTGCCTGTGTGATGATGTGTAGTGCTTATGTTTTGCTGAGCCACTTTTGTGTGTTGATGTGTGTTCATGCTGGTCTGAAGGTGTGCTTGGGATAGGCTGAGGTAGAGGGGATTGGGTCTGGGTTGTGGAAATTGGAGGGGGGGAGGCTGGACACAGGAACAATGGCTGCCATCAGTGCTGAGGCCAGAGCGGGAAATGCTCTCTGTTGGGCCGCCATGCCAGAGTGAATACCCTCCAGGTATGCATTTGTTTGTTGCAAATGCCTCTGAACACCCTGGATGGCATTCAGAATGGTTGACTGCCCAGCAGTGAGGGATCTCATGAGGTCAATAGCCTCCTCACTGAGGGCAGCAGGGCTTACTGGGTCAGGGCCTGAGGTGCCTGGGGCAAAGGAGATGCCCACCCTCCTGGGTGAGCAGGCACGGGAAACACGCTGAGGGGCTGCTGGGAGGGCAGTGCTGGTACGGGGGGTGGTGGCTGTACCTCTTGTTGGGGTGGCCACAGAGGTGTCTGCCACTGCCAGGGAGCTTCCATCGGAGGAGGATTCGCTGTCACTGGTATCCCCTCCTGTCCCCGTCGTGGAGCTCTCCTCGCCCTCCATCCCACTGGTGCCTTCACCCTCAGTGGATTCACCCTCATGGGCCATGAGGGATGCAGCTCCCTCCGCTACCGGTGCCTCTGCTCCCCTGCCAGAAGATGCTAATGCACACAAGGACAGGGTGACAAAACAAGAAGGGGGGGATAGACAGAGGATACACATGGTCAGTGTCAGAAACACCACTACCGTTGGCGTACACAACACATACTGAGCTGCCCTATGCACTAGGCCATGCCCAACCACTCACTAAGGTAGTCACCAGCCCATGGGGTACAATGCCTAACACCAGCACCTGCACACTTGACACCCACCGGACCCTGCCCAGTATTAGTTGACCACTTGTACCATTGGGGTATGGGTGCTTTAGAGCCTGCAAACAAGGCATGATCGACCCTGGCCTAGGGCCACCCACAGCCCACATCCCCCACCCAGCTAGTTCCTAAAGCGCGCAAAGTCAGGATTCAGAATTTGTACTCACCCATCTGTGGCTGCTGTGATGCCCTCAAGCGCCCACCCATCTCCGGATATGCCACCGCCAGGATGCAGAACATCAGGGGGGTCATGGTGTGACGGGCACCCCTTCCACGTTGGGAGGACAGCCCCAGCTGGGCCTCTGCCATCTTCTTGGTCCAGCGGCGCAGGTGATCCCATCTTTTGCGGCAGTGGGTGCTCCGTCTGTAATAGAGCACCAGGGTCCACACCTTCTTGGCGATGGCACGCCAAATACCCTTCTTCTGGTGGGCACTGACCTAGAGGGATAAGACAGCGGACAATGTAATTACTCACCCGTCCGGACCGTCATACTCATTGCCCGCCAGTTCCCTCCAACACCCTGACGCACATGAACTGACCACCTCTCATGCAGCATTCAGGCCAGGACGCCTTAGCACCCCCCAACATGTGGCTTACATACACACCACTCCAAACAGGCATTGCCCACGCATCATGCTCACATGGTACTCACCTGTTTGTCTGGAGGACCGTAGAGTAACGTGTACTGGGGGAGGACCCCATCCACCAGTTTCACCAACTCCTCCGCAGTGAACGCATGGGCCCTTTCCCCAGACACTCTAGCCATTGTCGCTTCCAGACTCAGGTCACAACAGCACTTGCAGTGTAGGTCATCTCCTGCTGATGGTCAGGTAGCAAGGGAGTGAATAGGTCGAAAATGGTGGTGACGTCCTCGGCGGTGTGTACCGTCACCGCTGGCGGACATCGCCATTGGCTCCTGGAACCCATAGGGCCCAATGATAACCAATGCAGAGTTGCGCGGCGGTCTTTGACCGCCTACTGCGACCCTGCACAACTCCAGCGCAGTTACCTCATTTCCCCTTGTCCCTCCTCACAGGTCAGGCAGACGCCATTTCAGGGGGGCACATGGCATGGCACCTAACTGCGTCACAGCACATATTGGCACAAATACTGACTCAAGATTACACCCACTGCTTCTGTGACATTAATGCAAACACAGTTGTGCTATCTATGTGATAAATGACCTTCTGCTCACTGTTCTACTCCATAGGCTACGACTGCTGAGGCAGCATATGAGATGGCGGCATTCTCCGGTGTACAGACCCCTGTTGGACCTGTTGACAATGGAGGACAGACACATTATAATCACATACAGACTTGATCGTGCCACAATCCAGGAAATGTGTGCCCAATTGGAGCCAGACCTGATGTCAGCTATCCGCCAGCCCACAGGAATCCCCGCTCTAGTGCAGGTCCTGTCAGTGCTCCATTTCCTGGCAAGTGGCTCCTTTCAAATTACAGTGGCCATGGCATCAGGGATGTCTCAGCCAATGTTCTCTAACGTGTTGACCAGAGTGTTGTCTGCCCTGCTGAAACACATGCGCAGCTACATCGTCTTCCCCCAGGTGGAGGATTTGGCCACAGTGAAAGGTGCCCTGGGACAAATCCCCAACAACCTTGGTGCCATTGATGGTACACATAGCATTTGTCCACCCTGCAGAAATGAACAAGTCTACAGGAATAGATAAAGCTATCATTCGATGAATGTGCAGATGGTGTGTTTGGTGGACCAGTACATCTCCCATGTGAATGCCAAATATCCTGTCTCTGTGCATGATGCCTATATCTTGAGGTATATAGCATCCCTTATGTGATGGGTCAACTCCAGAGGCAATGGGTGTGGCTAATAGGTGAGCCCATGGTCCCCGCACAGTATATGTAGGTGTCTGGGTATGGGGTTGTCCATAAAGGTTAGTGTGTGTCTCACAATTGTCCCTCGATATTTACAGGTGACTCTGGTTACCCCAACCTGTCATGGCTACTGACCCCAGTGAGGAATCCCAGGACAAGGGCAGAGGAACGTTACAATTAGGCACATGGGCGAACAAGTAGGATTATTGAAAGGACCTTCTGCCTACTGAAGGCCAGGTTCCGGTGCCTCCATCTGACAGGTGAATCCCTGTACTGCTCACCCAAGAAGGTGTGCCAGATCATCGTGGCATGCTGTATGTTGCACAACCTGGCATTGAGACGCCAGGTGCCCTTCCTGCTGGAGGATGAGTCTGGAGATGGTCTTGTGGCAGCGGTGGAGCCTGTGGACAGTGAGAAAGAGGAGACTGATGAAGAAGATGTGGACAACAGAACAAACATTATCCATCAGTACTTCCAGTGACACACAGGTAAGAGACTGTAACTCCTCTTCACATTTCAGTATCCTTTAGGAAATTGTCCATGGCAGACTCCTACCCTCTGTGTATGGCCACTGACTGTTCCCTTTGGGTTTCCTTTTTTCAGATCTGTGTACCCCATTCTGGCTTCTGCTATGTGTACTGCTGCCCACCAACTGTAATACATTGCTATTATTCAATGAACATGGACGTTGCAATGCTTTGAGAATGTTGTAAGAATACATCTTTTGATTCATTACACTGACTCCAGTATGGTTGATATTTCAATGGTGTTTATTTTTTGTGCTAAATAGTATGGGTTTACGTGCAAGGGGCTAGCGTGATGGTGGAGGAATGTCCATGGTAGAGTCCAGTCTATTGGTATCACAGGTGCATTGTCCAATGGGGCATAGGAAGGGGAGTAATGTTAGTTCAAGGTGGCCAGGGTGACATAGTGGGACAGAAGGGAGTCCTATTTCCTTGTGGGGGTCTTGGCAATGTTCTCTGGTTTCTGTCTGGTTTCTGCCTGGATCGCAGGGACCGTTTGCGGGGTGGTTCTCCTTCTGCAGGGTGTGGGGTGCTGGTGGCCTGTTGGTCCTGTGGCGGGGCCTCCTGTCCACTAGCGCCGGCGGAGGAGGAAGGCTGTTCATTGGTTGGGCTAGTATCAGAGGCCCTTTGTTGTGCCACTGCCTCCCTCATGGTCTTGCCCATGTCAGCCAGCACCCCTGCAATGGTGACCAGGATGGTGTAGATTTATGTGAGGTCCTCCCTGATCCCCAGGTACTATCCCTCCTGCAGCCTCTGAATCTCCTCCTACTTGGCCAGTAAAATGCCCATGGTCTCCTGGGAATGGTGGTATGCTCCCATGATGTTTGAAAGTGCCTCATGCAGGGTTGGTTCCCCTGGCCTGTCCTCCTCCTGTCACACAGCAGTCCTCCCAGTTTCCCTGTTGTCCTATGCCTCTGTCCCCTGAACCGTGTGCCCACTGCCACTGACCCCAGGTCCCTGATCGTCCTGTGTTTGTGGGGTTGCCTGTGGTCCCTGTAGTGGTGGACACACTGCTGATTGATGTGTCCTGGGGACAGTGGCATGGGCCCGCTGGGTGGGTGCTGTGCTGATGTTTCCTGAGGGTGGAGGCTCTGTGGAGTGTTGGGACTGTGGCAGGGTAACCGACTCTCCAGAGGTCCCTGAGGGGCCAGGTTGGTCATCGTGATCCAGGCGTGCAGAGCTGCTGTCTTCACTGTGGGCCTCTTCTGTTGGGGGACTGGATGTAGCTGGCACTTTCTCTCCGGTGACGTTGAGTAGGGGTCCTGTTGGGATGCAAATGCATTGTTATTGTATCTGTGTGTGCCATATTGTGCAATGGGTGTGTTTCCCTTATGTAATAATGGTTTCCCTGTTGCATTGGCCTTGTGTGATTGCTGATTGTGTTGGCTGGGCATGCTGTGGTGATGGGTGTCCATGCATTGTTGTTGCATTCAGGGCTTGGTATTGGGATGTGTGGGTTGTGAGGGTGGGGTACATGTGAGGTAATGGTGTGATGGGAGTGAGAGTACGGTGGGGATATGTGATGGCATGCAGGTAGGGTGGGGGATATAGTAGTAAAGATTTGACTTACCAGAGTCCAGTCCTCCTGCTACTCCTGTGAGGCCCTCAGGATGCATGATCATCAAGAATTGCTCCTCCCATGTTGTTAGTTGTGGGGGAGGAGGTGGTGGTCCACCGCCAGTCCTCTGTACAGCAATCTGGTGTCTTGAAACCACAGAACGCACCTTCCCCCGTAGGTTGTTCCACCTCTTCCTGATGTCATCCATGGTTCGTGGATGCTGTCCCATGGTGCTGACCCTGTCCACGATTCTCCGGCATAGTTCCTTCTTCCTTGCACTGGACGTCTGCTGCACCTGTGATCCGAATAACTGTGGCTCTACCCGGAAGATTTGCTCCACCATGACCCTTAGCTCCTCCTCAGAAAACCTGGGGTGTCTTTGAGGTGCCATGGTTGTGCTGTGAGTGTTATGTGTGAGGTGATGTGTGTGGTGATGTGGTGGGATGTATACTGTAATGTGCGTGGATGGTATATGAGTGATGGTGTTCTGTGCCTCTGTTGGGTGTTTGCCGTTTGCTTATCTCTCTGTGCTTGGTCTCTTTTTTTCATTGGAAGGGTTGTGGGTAATGTGGGTGTGTGTTTTATAGTGTTGTGAGTGTGTGGATGTGGTGTGTGTATGTGTGTCAGGTGTGTGTATTTTGAATTGTCCAATGTGGTGTACTGTTGTAAGTGTGTGTGTATATTGAGCGCAGCGGTGTGTACCGCCAATGGTTTACCGTGGTTGAAAGACCGCCGCATTGATTTGTGGGTCGTGATACTGTGGGCGTATTCCTGTTTGCATAACGGTGTGGGTTTTGCTATCACCAGTTTATCACTGACCTTTGGTCCGGCGGACTTGTGTGGGTGTCTTTATACTGGCGGTATTCTCTGTGTGGGTCATAATATCCGTGGCGGATTACTGCTGTGGCCACGGTATCTTGTCGGCTGTTGGCATGGCGGTAAGCAGGATTTACCGCCAGGGTTGTAATGAGGGCCTAAGACTGCTCTGCTTTGGGCTCTGTGTCATGCTAGGATTAATCTGCACTGGACTCGTCGTTGTGTTAACCAGTGTCAGTGCTGAAGGGTTTACACTAGTGTTCGGCCCACTCTCTTGTGTTGCATATTTCTCAATAACTGTAAAATAAACTCATCGTCATCTGACTCTTCCTCAAGTGTAAAAGATCTCCTAGACTCCTTTGATCCCTGCTCCCTACTCTCGGAGGGGCTTCTGTTTTTATTTCTTATGGCTTTCCTTTCTTCTGTCTCGCTGTCCTGTGTAATTGCAGGAAACAAATTAATCCCCTGCAAAGTCTCAGTTCTCCCGACTCTCTGATTGCTGTCCCATCTAGCCTCCACTAGTGTCTTCTCTGCCTTTCTCATCCTCCTCTCAAACTTCTGTTGCTGTTGCTGTCTGGCTACTAATTCCCAGATTGCTAATGCCTCAAACTGTGCTGGTCTCGGAGGAAGTTTCAAGTCATATAGCACCCTACTCAAGTTCTGTGAGCTCCTCAAATTAAAAGTTCTGTGGGAGGAAATGATAAACTCCCATCTTTCTCCATCACTTTGCACCATTGTTTCAGCCAAAGACATGGCGCAGCACCCTTTTCTTCTATCACAATGTAAGCTGGTGTACCTTCTGGCGGTGCAATATCTCCTATACATGTTGTGATGTACCTATCTCTCTTTAAGACACTCTTTAAAGCTTTGAAAAATGTAATTTCTACGATTTTTATGTTATTTTAAATCAAACCAGGAAGTTACCTTTAATCCCAGAAACCTCTTCAACAAACTTCTCAACCAAATGCTCTTCAGGGTTGGCAATCTGTGCATGACCCTTCTGCAGTGAAATATGTATTTTTGACCACTGACTTTGTGTTGCATCATTTTGCATCTGGATTAGCTGTCTAGTATTCACCAGTTGCAGACTACATTTTGTATTCAGTTTAGCTGCCTATTGACTTTATCGTAGCATTCGACACTGCCATGTTAAATGTGTTAGTATTTTTCCACATTGTAAACTGTGCTTATTTTCTTGCTCTTTCTCACCGAAGAGGCAGGTCATATTATAGGGGGGGTAGGCAGTCAGCACGATAAGAATGTACCAGACTGATGTTTATAGTACAAGCAGGGAACGGTTTGACTTTGGAAGGGACACCTTGGGATTTTGGCCAATTCTCAACGCTTTTCTTTCAAAGCTTACCTAAAATAGCCAGCATTTTTTAATATTTCTTTTTTATGGGAGTTTTTTTTCCAGAAGCCCTTCTCCAGTTCTTTAAGATATAAAAAGATGGCCCTGCTCAGGTAGCGGTGAATTCCGAGTCTTTGGTCAGGATTAGACGTCAAATGCCTGACACCTGTCCCGTGAGGGTGGGTATCTCTTTCTCGCAGTTGAAGGGGGCCATCTTCTTGCTGGCATGAGAAAGATGAAGCATCTGAAAACGCCCTTTGGTGATGAATTTTTACTTCATTATTTGCTTTGCATAATATAATCATAACTGCACATATTTGCTGTGTACATTGCAGTTGAGACTCATTTTGGTATATTTTCCTTTCAGTGATGTTTTTAAACATGTGCTTTTAACATGCCAACCTCCTTTTTAGGAACCTCGTGGTGAAATAATAATAAATGTCTTCTTTGAACTGAGAAGTGCATTCCAGAGATTTTTGTCAGCTCGGTCATCAGTGAAAGCAAAACACCTTCTCACTAACCAATCTATCCCAGCGCAGCTCCAATGATGTCACACTCACACGTACTGCAGCTGACAAAATCCTGCCGCTTGTCCTCCTAAACTCACCTTCACATGAAACTAATGCAGAAATTATTGCAAACATTAAACAAAATCAAAACCCGTTTACCACAGGTAGGGTAACACAATCTCTTCAGAAACCTTACGTAATTTTCACTGACCGTGTTTCGCTCTAGCAGCAACTCCTTCTTTCTCATTTTCGATTATTCGACCTGCAAGTTTTACTCTCAACTGATCAATGGGTCTGTCCTGGTGCACATAGGACTCGCCAGATCTCAGTCAAAAAATTATTTCACTCACTTTGACTTACACTCTGACGTGTCAAACTTGCCTGATCGACCTATTAAACCAGACATATTGCAACAGAAGCCAAGTGTCTCATACACTTTTCAATATGCTCCGGAGCCTTAGACCACACAGGGTCCGTATACCAACAACCATGTGGACAATGTTTGAGCACAAAGTGCCACACATGTGAGGTTTGACGACTTCCCTACTCTCACACTTTGGAGTATGCACTCTCCTTCTACAACTTAATTTGGAGTACGCAAACTCCCTAAACCCTCACAGACATCACAATTCACCTGCAATTTGCATAAGCTGTGCAAGCACAAAACCTACTTCACTCACACTGTCACTAGAACTCCGGGAACCTCCTCAAACAATCATTTGCAAGCTCAAAGGTTGTGCGAAAGTCATTCTAAGTACTTAGAGGCAGATTTTCACTCTACTTTGTGCCATTGAATCTGAAAAATCCAAACTTTCTGTGAATTTTTGTCCTTAGGGGCCACTTGTGTACGGGGCCGTTATAATGAGATCTTAAGGAGACTAACCATCATACTCTGCTACCATCTCTATAAGTGCATCAGACCTTATTTGGTTAATTGACATTAATTTATAAGGGCTCGCGTTTGTAGGTTGATGAACCCTTTGACTGCGCTTAGAGTAATTCCCAACAGGAGACTCCGTACCAACACAGAGCAATAGTAATGACAATCAACAGCCTGAGTAATCATAGGAGTCAGTAATTTCCACACACGATTACCTTTTGGTCATGAATACCCACACCTTTATGTAAAACTTAGAATGTTTATTTCCCTATATTAACAATGTTAATATCATGTTACTTAGTCTCAAAATCAAATGGTAAGCATACAGAAACAATACTGGCTACCACTACACATTCTAAGGTTACAATACAAATCAATAGCAAGAATAACCGCGCAAAAGAAATGGCATACATTTAGATTCAGCAAAGAAAAGACATCAACTGTATTACATGTAGCAAGCATCATCAGTGAGTAACCTAACTAACCTTCAGATTATAATAGCATGTTTGGACTTCATGCAAAACTATTTAGTCAACACAAATTTGGAAAAACATCTAACTATGGCTCTATCAAAATTAGCGGTTGATACCTAGGGACAAAAGCAAATAAACATAACAATCATTAACATTGACTTATACCTTGCCTCAGTATGGTTCAGCAAGCTGTGACAGTCTTTGTCAATTGGACATCAGTTCGGTCAGCAAGGCATCAGAATTCAGCATTAAAGTTCAGGAAAGTAAAGTCTCTCCATGCAGTTTCGAGAGAATAATACCTGAGCACTCAAAAGAAAAGGGGAGAATGGTGCATCTCCTCTCGGTGCTGTCTGGCTAAGTTAGATTTCCTAAAACTACTTCCCACGTTGCTATTGGTCAAAGAATCGTACATTTACGTTTAATCCAATTAATGTAGAACCCCAAATCTAAGAATTTACTAGTCCACGGTTCACGTTGATGATTGGCTCCTCTTCTCCTGTTCTCGTTGTTGGGCTTGTTAGGTAACAAATTTGTGTCAGCTTATACTCCAGTCAGTGCATTCATTGTCTTCTCCTTGGAAGGTCGTCTTTAAACACATTAAGTAATACGATGTATCCCTAGCTAGTACAGCATATTCTCGCAAGCAGTTCTCATGGGAAAGAATTTCAGCTACTAGTATTTGGTCCATTTAGTGGAAAATCATAATTTAATTCTCTAAGCAGCCATTATATCATTCACCTAAGCAATGAAGTTGACATGAGGCCGTGCAACTAGGCCCAAGTCGTCGCTAAATTAAGGCCTATGATTAATAAAACAAATACATAATACATAACCATTAATAGGACATCCTACTACATTTATCCAAACATGAACTGTTAAAAAGTACACTTCATGAATACTGGTGAACACTCAAGTAGGCACAATTTCAAATGTGTGTATTATTTCTCTACGTTAACTAATTTTCTATGCAAATTCAACACTCAGAATACACGAATATTCATTAGTAAAAAATAACACTTCTCCCTAATATAAAGCTTACCTAAAACTTTCCTTTCTCAACAAAGGCTCTGGCTATGGGAAAACAGCATAGCCATTCAGTCATTCCTAGAGAAAAACAAATATGAGAAAAACAAATAATGCAACCAGGTGAGACTTTCTGGTGACAATGTGTATTGTAAAATAATCACCCTTTTGGGGCCCACTGAATTACCTACTGTATCTCTCAAGAGGACCATTTACCATGATCTAATCTTGAGAATTATCTAATCATCCCCGAAAACACTTCCATCTTTTAGGGCCATTAAAGGATGAAGGATGGATTATAGATCATTCTAATCAAAGTCTTAAAAGCAATAGTTTTTGAAAACACAGTTTTCCTACTCAGATGTACATAATGTAGTTGCTGTTCAGGAACTTTAGAATTTGGAATTCGCATTGACATACAAAGAGTATCGAGTACTGTACGTATATATCTCCATACAACGTTTAAACTTTGCACCTTACTCCCTTTTATCAATAATCCTCTATTGGTAAAGGTTTTTGTGCAAGTCCCGGTGTCCTCCTGAAGAGCAGTAATTTAGACAGGACAGCACCCAGCTGTCAAAAAATAGCAGGTACCAGGACTCCTGGAGTGCGCCAGTCACGAAGAGGAACTGTAGTGAGGAATAAGGCATGTGAAAGCAATTTAGTAGGTGAATGCAGATCTGAGTAAGAATAAAGCAGCATTGTTTGGCTCTTGGATGTCCGAGAACCATGGCCGTGAGCTACTTAGACTTCGAGGGTTGGGCAGGGCTTCTGATGCACAGGACATAGCTGCAACAACCATAGCAAGCTCTTCACTCCAGAACACTCCTTCCAACTCATGGCTGTGCCAACATGCTTCCCACTGAGCTGCAGCAGCCATCACAGGGACTGTCTATTTCCTTAGACACACCCTTGTCAAACACCAGTCACCTCAAAGAGCAACCAATATGAAGCCCATGTGAAGAGACTGCTAGTGGTAGGAGTCGTTTATAGACTAAATATCATTTAACTATAGTTTGATGTCAAACAGTTAAGTTTGTGGAGTGGATAAGAGATGTGTGCTCTTATAAGTAGTGAGTGTCTGTAATGAAATAAGAGGCAAGTAATCATATCTCTTATGTGACTCATGTTTATGGGCCGTTGTGGGAATAGATTGTGTGCTGTTGTTTTGTTGTGGCTGGACTGGTTCAGGAGTTTGGCTGACCGAGGGAGACTCAATTGTGGGGTAGTAGTGGCTGGGAAGTTGGGTGTGGGTTTGGTCCTTGACAGTATTTTGGTCCATGCGACCTCTGTGAAAAGGGGAGGGGCAGGGCTTCCGATGCTCAGGACTTGGCCACAGCATCCAGGCCACATACAGTGATCTGGAACACCCCCTCCAAGTCATTGCTTTGCCAGCGAGCTCCCAACAGAGCTGTGGCAGGCATGACAGAAACTGTTTATTTCCTTAGACACACCCATGTATGGGACACCAATCACCTCCACAGGCAGAAGGTTGCTGCTATGTTGGATTTTACTTACAAAATTCCACTGTGAAACAGATTGCAATATAGAAAACAGCATGTGCTGCAAAAATGGGAAGGGTTTCCCCCCTGTTGACTCGTTTTTCTCATTTGTTAGGGACTGTCCAGGAGTCACCTCCGCCCACTGTCTAGTGAATCCTACATCTAGCTCTTGAGATGTGTTTTTGGGGTCTGTGATCAGTGAGTATTCAAGTATGTGACATATGTCAGAGGTCACATTCCTGGAAGAATGCTCTAATGTATTGGGATTGATGTGTATGTTGGACAGTTCAGGAACAGGAGTGTTGCTTGATGTATATTTGAGGCGATAGGAAAGCAGCCCATGTGAAGAGACTGCTAGTAGGAGGAGTGGTTTGCAGACTTTATACCATCTCATGCTGGTGAACTAGCTACAGTATGATGTCAAACACTTCAGTTTGGGGCGTGGATAAGAGATGTGTGCCATAATAAGTAGTGAGTGTCTGTAATGAAATAAGAGGCTAGTAATCACACCACTTATGTGAATCATGTTTATGGGCAGTTGAGTCCCATAAAGTCAGTTTGTGTCCTGTGTTTTTGTTGCAGCTGAAGTGGTTCGAAATTTTGGTTGACCAAGGGAAGCTCAACTGAGGGGTAGTAGTGGCTGTCAGGATGGGTGTGGATTTGGTTCTTGACAGTATTGTGGTCTGTGTGACTACGGGGGAAGGAGGGGTTAGGACTTCTCATGTACAGGACATGGCTGCAGGAACCAGACCATGTCCTGTGCTTTGGAACACCCCCCTCAAGTCATGGCTGTGCCAACACGCTCCCCACAGAGCTGCAGCAGCCATGATGAGGACAGTTTATTTCCTCAGATACCCTCTTGACTCTTGACACAAATCACCTCCAGAAGCAGAAGGTCACTGAAATGTTGGGTTTTACTTGAAATAGAAAGTTTGTAGTATAGAAAACAGGATGTGCTGCAAAAGTGAGAAGAGTTCCTCCCGTTTGCCTCTCTTTATAATTTGTTACAGAGTGTCCAGGAGTCACCTCCACCCAAATCTAGTGAATCCAACAAAAATGGCATGTGACTTCTCACCAGAAAATCTCTAGACCTGAGGCTTACAGAAGAAGGTTCACTGGACCTGCTTTTTGAAACCTGTGTAGAGACCTGAAGGGCTGGAGCTGCTTCTGCTTGCACACAGGACAGACAAGTAGACTCAAAGGCTCAGTTTGCTGACCTGCTGTGTGGCCACACAGACTCTACAAGCTGCAAGATACCTTTTTCCAGGAGTGGCCAGTTGAACAGTAAATACTTGGCCAGGACTGGACCCTGCAGGTGCCCTCTGTAGAAGTGAGTCCTTGCCCCTAACTAATTTCCCTGAGATCCTTGTAGCCTTAGAAAAGACCAACAGGAACTGCTCCGGAGTGTCTGAAAAGTATGGACTAACAAAACTGCCAGGGTGTCAGCTAGACCTCACAGCAAAGGTATCTGACTTTGAGAGGACATTAGCTGATACAGCTTACAACTTTGCACCTTGCCCTGCCAGAGGATTCTCAGCAAAAGTAAAGAGGCTAAGGTCCAGATTTACAAAGAGTTCATGCAACCCAGTGAAGCAAGTAAAGTTGCTACACTGCATAAAGTGGGAGAAAGCAGAACTATGCCATATCTACTAAAAAGTGGCACAGTTATTGTCTCCCCCAATGCTGGCGCACTTTTGGCATCCGTGCACCAATGCAGGCACCCTTGCACTATAGTGTAAGCACGTCTTAGTTGTGCTTAGCATAGTTTTTGTGCAGGACGAGGTCCCTTCCTGTACAATGACTGTGCTTTAAGGTATGTTCCTCTTATCTTAGTCTTGGTAAATCTGAAACTGAGTCCGAAGGTAGAAATGTTGCTCAGGGAAAGACACAAAAAGTACCCAAGCAATGACAGAAATTTGGCAGATGTAAAATCTACATTTTCCCACTCAAAGCATGTATTTCCAACACCAACAGCTTCAGCAAGACTTCACCCAACTGGTACATGACTTCAAGGGGACTTTGCCAGATACAGCCTGCAAACTTGCCCCGCTGGAGGATTTTTGACTTCCATAAAAAAGAGTAAGTGAGAAGATAAAAACTTTAATCAGAATGACCCACTTTAGATATACAACCTCCACTCCTATGCTTTTGGCCAGAACTTAAACTGCGAACAGTAACTTCTGAATGGCACTTTCCTTTTTCTCTGTGCTTTTCCCCCTAAACGTTTCAAAACCATGTCTAAGGTTCCACTTTTTGGATGTTAGTCATTTTTCTCATTAATGTTTTACTGTTTTTATAAATTGGCTGAAGGGTTTTTATTATCTCAAATTTTGATGTTTATGACTGTTTTGTTACTGGCAAATATTCTACACACTTTTCCTTAATTTAAGCTTTTCTGCTCTATGCCATAGCAGGAGTTCTCTCTTTGCTAGCAGGGATTGAGCCAGGGTTTTAATTTTTCAACTTGTTTATTGGAACTAACTGGATTTTGGACTTGTTACTTATTATTTTTGAGATAGTGGTATGGCGATTGAGCCAACGCAATTTTCCATGAGTGCAATAATGCGCATGTTGCATTCTTGGATGATGGCAAATATGGACATTGCATTAAAGGCCGCAATTCTAGTTCAGTTAGGCTGCTTTGATATGCTATGCAGGAGATGGGTCATTGGGTTCGGAGGAGGTGATTCATCTTAGTGTGCTTGGGCAGATTGATCTTTGATTGTGTAGGCCATCTAGTCTGTAGATTTTAGTATTAGGATGTGTTTTGGGGGTCTTTGATCACAGAGTAGTCAAGTATTTGACACATGTTAGAGGTAACATTCCTGGAGGAATGCTCTAATGTTTTGGGGTTGGTGTGTGTCTGATGAACGGTTCAGGAATAAGACTGTTGACTGATTTTATTTGGGATAGGGTTAGGAAAGCAGCCTATGTGAAGAGACCGTTAGTCGGAGAAAGTGGTTTGCAGACTTTATATCATCTCATGCTGGTGAACTAGCTACAGTTTGATGTCAAACAGTTCAGTTTGTGAAGTGGATAAGAGATGTGTATTCTAATAAGTAGTGTCTGTAGTGAAGTAAGAGGCGAGTAATCACACCTCTCATGTGAATCATGTTTATGATCAGTTGAGTCCTTCTATAAAGTCTGTTTGTGTGATGTTGTTTTGTTGTAGTTTACTAGTTTGGGAGTTTGGCTGACTGAGGGAAGCTCAACTGAAGGGTAGTAGTGGTCGCTATGATGGGTTTGGTCCTTGGCAGTGTTTTGGTTTGTGTGACTTGTAGGGAAAGGAGGGGCAGCACATTTGATGCCCGGGACGAGGCCCCAATGACCAGACCACATCCTGTGCTCAGGAAGACCCCCTCCAAGTCATGGCTGTGCTAACGCACTGCCCATAGAGCTGCAGCAGCCATGACAGGGACTTTTTATTTCATTAGACACACCGTGGTCTGGGACACCAGTCACCTCCAAGAGCAGAAGGTCGCTGCCCTGTTGAACTTTACTTAGAATAGTACACTGTGAAATAGTTTGTAGTATAGAAAACAGGATGTGCTGCAAAAGTGAGAATGGTTTCCCCCCGTTGACCTATTTTTCTCATTCGTTAGGGAGTGTCCAGGAGTTTCCTTCACCCACGGTCTAGTGAATCCTACATCTAGCTCTGAAGGTTGTAATATAAGAATATGTTCTTGGGTTCTGTGATCACAGAGTTTTCAAGTATTTGACATATGTTAGAGGTAACATTCCTGGAGGGAATGCTCTAATGTATTTGGGTGCGTGTATGTTGGACTGTTCAGGAATAGGAGTATTGATTGATTTGTATTTGGGGTAGTAAACCAGCATATGTGAAGAGACTGCTAGTAGAGCAATGTTTTTTTGCAGAGATTATACCATCTCATGTTGGTGAACTAGGTACAGTTTGATGTCAGACAGTTCAGTTTGTGGAGTGGGTAAGAGTTGTGTGCTCTAATAAGTAAGTAGTTAGCGTCTTTAATGAATTAAGAGGTGAGTAACCATGCCTCCCACGTGAATCATGTTTATGGCCAGTTGAGTCCTTCTATAAAGTCAGTTTGTGTGCTGTTGTTTTGTTGTAGATAGGTTTGGGAGTTTAGCTGACTGAGGGAAGCTCACCTGCAGGGTGGTAGTGGCTGCTAGCATGAGTGTTGGTTTGGTCCTTCACAGTATTTTGGTGTGTGTTAGTGTAGGAGTAGCTTTGTTTCCGTTCATGGTCCAGAGTCTCTTGATTTATGCTGGTACTGCACTGTTTGATTTCTTCCCTGAGGCATGTGTGGGTGATAAATATGAGATGGTGGAGTGAAGGACAGTGAGCCAATGATTTCTTAGTTGGAAGCATTGTTAGGAATATTACCAGTGTTATAGTCTCTATACATTGTAAAAACTATCAAACAGGACACCATGGTTTCAAACAATGTGGCGAAAATATGGAGATATATATTTGAGGATTCTATCTTCTTTACCTTCCCATTTTCATACAGGAAGACGGATAGCTAGCATTTCTGGTTAAATTGTTCTGAGAAATTAAGTTTATTCTGATAAGATATTTACTAACCTTTGTGCATAACAGCGCTGAACAGGGCTGCACTGTTCTGCATGAATATCAATAATGATGCACTGCACAAAGAACCAAGGGCTACACGTCCCAACATTTGGTTTTGCGACTCGCAATTTGCGAGTCGCAAAACCTTATGTTGTACAGTGTCAATGACACTATTAGCGATTCGCAAGGGGGTCGCAAATGCCCACCTCATGATTATTCATGAGGTAGGTTGCAATTTGCGACCCCCTTGGTAATGGCGGCCCTCACAGGGATGGTGGCCTGCTGGAGACAGCAGACCACCATGTCTGTGACTGCTTTCAAATAAAGCAGTCTTTTTTTTTTAAATGCAGCCCGTTTTCCTTAAAGGAAAATGAGATGCATTTCAAAAACAAAAAATGAAACGTTTTCGTTTCATTTTTTCAGAGCAGGCAGTGACCACTACCTGGTCTGAAAAAACGTTTTTACTGACATTCACAAAGGGGAAGGGGTCCCCTGGGGACCCCTTCCCATTTGCGAATGGGTTAGCACCAGTGTGACACTGGTGCTAACTGCGAATGTTTTGCGACTGCATTCGCGGTGACAAAACAATCATACATGAGACTGCGAGTTGCAATTAGGAAGGGAACACCCCTTCCTAATTTCGAGTCGCAATCCCTTTTTGTGATTCGGTAAATAGTTTACCGAATCGCAAAAAGGGTTTGGTACATGGGAAAGTGCCTTTTGCACGTCACAAATGGCCTGATTCACCGTTTGCGACGTGTAAAAGGCTACGTACATGTGGCCCCAAGTGCCACATAAACCTATTTTAGGAATTGCGAGTCCCTAATTGTGAATCATACTGAATCGCAATTAGGAAATCACAATTTGTAATGCAAGAAAACGTAGAAGTTTTCAATAGCAAATCCAGAAAAAGTTTCATTTTTTTTATAAGTATGCTGTGGTCCATGCTTCCTATTCTTAAAGGGGAAGGGTCCCCTGAGAATCCCTTTCCATTTGCAAAGGAGTTACCACCTCCTTCAAGGAGTCGGTAAATATGAATGTTTTGTGACCGAATTCTGTAGCAAACCAGTCATTTATCCCATTTAGATTTGGTATTTGGAAGGGTAACCTGTTACCGGATCGCAATTTGGGTTTTGTACATATTTAAAAATATATTTGCGGCCGGAAGCGGGCTGACTTGACAATTTCTGACTACAAAAATGGTATGTCCATATGGCCCAAAATGTGTGCAGTGTCAAATTTATTGCACATCATCAGGCACAGATGCTCAAAAACACTGCACACACCCTTTGCGTCACACAAGCATAAATAGTTTCAGAATTTAGTTCAATGCACCTTGAAAAAGCATAACTTAGAAAGGTGTGGAAGAGCTGTTTCTGAGTATGAAAAACAAAAGCAAAATACAGATTGTAGCATATGGGAGCAGGAGGAGGCATGGGTGAGCAAAGGAACACAGTGCACAAATGAGAAGAAGCACAAATTCAAATTCAGGGAGGATGGAGATGATATCCTCATTACTGAGGTCCCTAAATGCCCTGTTAAACTGTGCCCTCCAAGATTCTTCTTCCACCAAGAAAGAGATAGCATCCACTCAGAGGACAGTAAAAGAAAAAGCTAGAGTGATATGAAGCCGCACACCAAGAAACATTTTGCACAAAAATGCAAGGCAGTCATAAGAACTACGATGGATTTGAGAGCCTGAAAACTGCTCCTTGCTTCCAAGAAGCAGACAGCCACTGTGAAAACACCTGATTAGGCCTGTGGCTTGCAAGGAGAGGGCACTGTATATCTATACGTCAACCACAGGTCAGCAGTGCATTACACATGAAACATACTGGAGTGAAAGTGGTAGGAGCAATGACAAATAACCTATAAGTAGTGGCCAGACAACCCCTCTAGACACCAGGGATTTCACTTAGAGGGGTCGGCCCCCTCAGCAAACGGGCTTTTTTAAAATAAAGGTAGGTTTTCCCTGGGGGGGGGGGGAGGGGGAAACGTGTTTCAAGGTCAATCCTTTCTTCAGCAGAGAAAAATATAAAAGTGTCCAGAGATGATTTTATAACTTAAGGCCTGGAATAATGAAACTGCTTAAAGAATTCACTGTGAGTTGATGGCTTTGCATTTTCTTCCTGTTTATATAACCTGTTGGGAGTGCGCTTTCACATGAGGACAACTTCGTTTTTGATGTTTAACCGGCCTGTCCAGTCGGGAAAGCAGCACCACTGCACATCGTAGCAGGTCTGTGTGACTAAAAATGGATTGTCACATAAGAGCAATCAGGTTGGGTTATTCACAGCAAATCTGACAATTTTACTTTGGATTCGCCTACAAAGGTTTTGCACTTTGGTTCATTATTTCGTTTGGCTCCAGCAACCCACTTGGGGCAAAATGAAAAAATTGCAGGACCACCACAACCAGCATGCACTGCTCACTTGAGAGGCCCACTGGGGCAGACTAGTACTTAAAGAGACTAATCAGGTGCCTGTAATTAGACAAGCTGAAGCCATGCCGGTCTTTGCATTAAGAAAGAGATGCCTGGAACACCTCCAGCACTGGCTGCACCTACGAGGGTGAAACACTTTAAAAATTTTCTCTGCTGAAGAAAGGATTGACCTTGAAACACGTGTCCAGAGATGATTTTATAACTTAAGGCCTGGAATAATGAAACTGCTTAAAGAATTCACTGTGAGTTGCTGGCTTTGCTTTTTCTTCCCGTTTATATAACCTGTTGGGGGTGCGCTTTCACATGAGGACAACTTCGTTTTTGATATATATATATATATATAGCTATATCTATGTAGATAGATATATCTATCTATGTATATAGATCTCTCTCTCTCTCTCTTTCTCTCTCTCTCTCTCTCTCTCTCTCTATATATATATATATATATATATATATATATATATATATAAATATATATAAAAAATATATATAGATCACTTTTGTCAATGCATGTGTGGTTTTCCTGGGGGCTGCGATCAGCCCCCAGGAAAACGAGACCCACATATAAAAGTGTATATGTGTGTGTGTGTGTATGTGTATATATATATATATATATATATATATATATATCTCCACCAGTTGTCTTGCAGTTGCAGCTTGCGTCTTCAAAGCAATGCACATACTTCAACTGACACGTTTCAACTGTAGCTTTTAGGCAGCAATAAAATAGTCAAGTAAGTCTTGTGATTATGTATCTGCTACAAAAGGATCATACTTTTGACTAGTGGCAGTTTTGGTGCCGTAAAGAAGCGTAGAAGGTTTATATGCCTACTGCAAATAGCAAATGTGTATTTTATGTAAATAGCTGAGTACATTAGTAAAGTCAGCTATTACCTGCGCTATAATACAAATGAAATGTATGTGTGGGGGGTGGCGGCTATGGAGCGATGAAGGGCACTTTTGCTGGGTGGCAGTGAGGGAATCCATGGAGTAGGACATGGGAGTGGGAGCACCAATAATGATTGTTGGACTGGGTGCTAGAGGTGCTAAAGAATGTGACGATTGGTATGTGACGAGGTGTTTTTGAGTGAAAGAAGGTGCTGATTGAGGGAAGAAGCGCAGGTAAGGTGACCTCTACTGTTGCACATATCACACACACACCAGCAATTTTGTGACTGTCTACGTAGGCTAGTGTTTTAGTGCAACAGTTTAGCCAGTAGCAGAGATGGCATCTCGTTGGATGGCGGCTGCTCACGCCCTCACTCGGGTTATAGAGGACAGCTCTGACATAGGTTCAGAGACTGAGACAGCACATACTGAGACAGCATCTGACGGATAGGACAATGGTGCAGACTCTGGGAGTGATTTTTCAGTTGGAGGAGTCCCAGTCGATAACTCCTCTTCAAGTAATTATGAGGGAGGTGATGAGGACAGTCCTGCTGTCCCTTCGTAAGCACAGTCTGTGCAATGGGACAATAGCGGATTCTAGCCCAACCCAGAGAGCAGGTGAATGCGGCGGCAAGCACAGAGAGAGAGTGCTCTCTTGGGAGCTCACCAATTTAGTTCAGCCCCAAATTCCACTGCCCAAATCGTATTGTGAAGATATCAACATTATATTTCACAAAACAAACTGGTTTTGTTAGGCAGGCACCTGTGTTTTTGGTCCTGGGCTCGGCAGCCATATAGGTAAACATACTAAACCTGGACATTTCTGGAAACTAGACATCCGGGGGAGTCCACAGAGGTGTGACCTGTGTGGATTCCCCAAAGTTTTCTTACCCAGAATACCCTGCAAAGCTGAAATGTTGAATAAAAACTCTATTTTTTCTTCCATTTCTGTCACACAAACTACAGGAATGTGCTGGGATCCACAAAAATCCTACCACCCAGTGATTCCTCACCTGTCCTGATAAAAACACTACCCCACTTGAGTGCCTGTACCTAGTGCCTCCGTCAGGAATAGACCACCTCATGGTCAACAGTTGCCTCATGTATGGACCAACATTGACTGTTGTGTGATCTATTCCTGTCGCGGGCACTAGTCCTACCCACACAAGTGAGGTACCAGTTTTATCGGGTGATTTGGAGGAACGCTGGGTGGAAGGAAATTTGTGGCTCCTCTCAGATTCCAGAACTTTCTATCACTGAAATGTGAGGAAAAAGTGTTTTTTTGCTAAATATTGAGGTTTGCAAAGGATTCTGGGTAACAGAACCTGGTGAGAGCCCCACAAATCACCCCATCTTGTATTCCTCTAGATGTCTAGTTCTCAAAAAGGCACAGGTTTGGTAGGTTTCCCTAGGTGCCGGCTGAGCTAGAGGACAACATCCACAGCTAGGCACTTTGCAAAAAACATGTCTGTTATCTTTGGGAAAATGTGATGTGTCCATGTTGTGTTTTGGGGCATTTCCTGTTGCGGGCGCTAGGCCTACCCACACACGTGAGGTATCATTTTTATCGGGAGACTTGGAGGAACGATGGGTGTAAGGAAATTTGTGGCTCCTCTCAGATTCCAGAACTTTCTGTCACCGAAATATGAGGGAAAAGTGTTTTTTGGGCCACATTTTGAGGTTTGCAAAGGATTCTGGGTAAGAGAACCTGGTGAGAGCCCCACAAGTCACCCATCTTGGATTTACCAGGGTGTCTAGTTTTAAAAAATGCATAGGTTTGATATTTTTCCCTAGGTGCAGGCTGAGCAAGAGGCCAAAATCCCCAGCTTGGGACTTTGCAAAAAACAGCTCTGTTTTCTTTGGGAGAATGTGATGTGTCCACGTTTATGTTTTGGGGCATTTCCTGTTGCGGGCGCTAGGCCTACCACCATACATGAGGTATCATTTTTATCGTGAGACTTGGAGGAACGCTGGGTGGAAGGAAATTTGTGGCTCCTCTCAGATTCCAGAACTTTCTGTCACCGAAATATGAGGAAAAAGTGTTTTTTGGGCTAAATGTTGAGGTTTGCAAAGGATTCTGGGTAACAGAACCTGGTGAGAGCCCCACAGGTCACCCATCTTGGATTCCCCTAGGTGTCTAGTTTTAAAAAATGTGCAGGTTTCCCTAGGTGCCGGCTGAGCTAGAGGCCAAAATCTACAGCTAGGCACTTTGCAAAAAACACGTCAGATTTCAAAGTAAAAATGAGATGTGTTGCGAAGATTAGGCCTACCCACGCAAGTGAGGTACCATTTTTATCAGGAGACTTGGGGGAACACAGAATAGCAAAACAAGTGTTATTGCCCTTTGTCTTTCGCTACATTTTTTCCATCCCGTGTGTAAAAAAGATGTCTATTTGAGAAATGCCCTGAAATTCACATGCTAGTATGGGCACCCCGTAATTCAGAGATGTGCAAATAACCAGTGCTTCTCAACACCTTATCTAATACCCATTTTGGAAAATACAAAGGTTTTCTTGATACCTATTTTTCACTCTTTATATTTCAGTAAATGAATTGCTGTATACCCAGTATAGAATGAAAACCCATTGCAAGGTGCAGCTCCTTTATTGGCTCTAGGCACATAGGGATCTTGATGAACCTACAAGCCCTATATATCTCCGGAACCAGAAGAGTCCAGCAGACGTAACAGTAAATTGCTTTCAAAAATCTGACATTGCAGGAAAAAGTTACAGAGTAAAACGTGGAGAACAATTGCTTTTTTTCAGCTAAATTTCAATATTTTTTTATTTCAGCTGTTATTTTCTGTAGGAAAACCTTGTAGGATTTACACAAATGACCCCTTGCTGAATTAAGAATTTTGTCTACAGTTCAGAAATGTTTAGCCTTCCGGGGTCCAGCATTGGTTTCACACCCATTCCTGTCACTAACTGGAAAGAGGCTGAAAGCACAAAAAATAGTAAAAATGAGGTATGTTCCTGTAAAATGCCAAAATTGTGTTGAAAAATTTGGTTTTCTGTTTCAAGTCTGCCTGTTCCTGAAAGCTGGGAAGATGCTTATTTTAGCACCACAAACCCTTTGTTGATGCCATTGTCGTTGAAAAAACCACAAGCCTTATTGTGCAACCCTTTTTTCCCATTAAAAAAAAAAAAAATGCTGTATTTTGGCTAATTTCTTGGTCTCCTCCAGGGGAACCCACAAACTCTGGGTACCTTTAGAATCCCTAGGATGTTGGAAAAAGGATGCAAACTTGGTGTGGATAGCTTATGTGGAGAAAAGGTTATGAAGGCCTAAGCACAAACTACTCCAAATAGCCAAAAAAGGGCTCAGCACTGGGGGGAAAAGGTTCATCAGCTAAGAGGTTAATAAAAAAATGATATTTAGGAATTACAAAACTGTCCCATTGACTCAAATGCAATGGGATTTCTTAATATAGATTTCAAGATTTCAAGCTCCTCACCCACGCACACAAGGCTCTCCACAACAACGGACCAGCCTACCTGAACGACAGACTCAGCTTCTGCACCCCTACCCGTCAGCTCCGCTCCGCAAACCGCGCCCTCGCCGTCGTCCCCACATCCATCGAAAGACCTCCGGCGGAAGATCCTTCTCCTACCTCGCTGCAAGACCTGACCAACCTACGGCAGACCAAAAGACCTACTCACCTTCAGAAGACTCCTCAAGACTTGGCTCTTCGACCAGTAGCAGCCCCCCCCTCCTTACCACCTTGAAACCCTCACGGGTACGTAGTGCACTTTATAAATGTTTTGATTGATTGATTGATAGTGATTCCTACTTTGTAGGAATTGCTATTCGGAAATCGGTATCTTTCTACCTAGCATTTTGCATTTCTTAAATAGCGATTTCTATGAAGTCGCTATTTAAGAAATGCAAAATTGCATTTTCTTACAGGGAGTGCAGAATTAATAGGCAAATTAGTATTTTGACCACATCATCCTCTTTATGCATGTTGTCTTACTCCAAGCTGTATAGGCTCGAAAGCCTACTACCAATTTAGCATATTAGGTGATGTGCATCTCTGTAATGAGAAGGGGTGTGGTCTAATGACATCAACACCCTATATCAGGTGTGCATAATTATTAGGCAACTTCCTTTCCTTTGGCAAAATGGGTCAAAAGAAGGACTTGACAGGCTCAGAAAAGTCAAAAATAGTGAGATATCTTGCAGAGGGATGCAGCACTCTTAAAATTGCAAAGCTTCTGAAGCGTGATCATCGAACAATCAAGCGTTTCATTCAAAATAATCAACAGGGTCGCAAGAAGCGTGTGGAAAAACCAAGGCGCAAAATAACTGCCCATGAACTGAGAAAAGTCAAGCGTGCAGCTGCCACGATGCCACTTGCCACCAGTTTGGCCATATTTCAGAGCTGCAACATCACTGGAGTGCCCAAAAGCACAAGGTGTGCAATACTCAGAGACATGGCCAAGGTAAGAAAGGCTGAAAGACGACCACCACTGAACAAGACACACAAGCTGAAACGTCAAGATTGGGCCAATAAATATCTCAAGACTGACAGAAGGTTTTATGGACTGATGAAATGAGAGTGAGTCTTGATGGGCCAGATGGATGGGCCCGTGGCTGGATTGGTAAAGGGCAGAGAGCTCCAGTCCGACTCAGACGCCAGCAAGGTGGAGGTGGAGTACTGGTTTGGGCTGGTATAATCAAAGATGAGCTTGTGGGGCCTTTTCGGGTTGAGGATGGAGTCAAGCTCAACTCCCAGTCCTACTGCCAGTTCCTGGAAGACACTTTCTTCAAGCAGTGGTACAGGAAGAAGTCTGCATCCTTCAAGAAAAACATGATTTTCATGCAGGACAAGGCTCCATGACACGCGTCCAAGTACTCCACAGCGTGGCTGGCAAGAAAGGGTATAAAAGAAGGAAATCTAATGACATGGCCTCCTTGTTCACCTGATCTGAACCCCATTGAGAACCTGTGGTCCATCATCAAATGTGAGATTTACAAGGAGGGAAAACAGTACACCTCTCTGAACAGTGTCTGGGAGGCTGTGGTTGCTGCTGCACGCAATGTTGATGGTGAACAGATCAAAACACTGACAGAATCCATGGATGGCAGGCTTTTGAGTGTCCTTGCAAAGAAAGGTGGCTATATTGGTCACTGATTTGTTTTTGTTTTGTTTTTGAATGTCAGAAATGTATATTTGTGAATGTTGAGATGTTATATTGGTTTCACTGGTAATAATAAATAATTGAAATGGGTATATATTTTTTTTTTGTTAAGTTGCCTAATAATTATGCACAGTAATAGTCACCTGCACACACAGATATCCCCCTAACATAGCTAAAACTAAAAACAAACTAAAAACTACTTCCAAAAATATTCAGCTTTGATATTAATTAGTTTTTTGGGTTCATTGAGAACATGGTTGTTGTTCAATAATAAAATTAATCCTCAAAAATACAACTTGCCTAATAATTCTGCACTCCCTGTATATCTGGCCCTTTATGTTTCAGTTTTATTGACTTTAGCATAGACAAAAGAAATAGAGCAAATGGCTCCCATCAGTCTCTTCTCAATACAGCAAAAGAATGCAACTATTCAAAACTTCATTCATTTACCATATTTCTTTCTCACCCTCTCCACTAGCCTCCACCATGTGATTCAGCAGCTTATGAAAAATAAAGTCCTACAAGTCTTCTGTGTTCTGCTATTAGGGTTATTCTACTCCATCAGGCTGCTGGATGTAACATTGAGAGTCCAGAAGACCTACAGTGCATAACCTATTGGGGCAAGTAAGCCCTCAGTTGTCTTCATTCAGAAACGCCAATTCTGGATCCCACATTTTGGTGCATTTATGGGTTTCATCTTTTAGATTGTATGCTATCTTTTTGTGAGCTAGAAGCTGCTGTAGCCGTTTGAGCCATAGTTTTATTGTAGGTGGCGCCACTTTTCCCCAGAGGCTCAGAGTGGTCTGCTTGGACACCAGTAATTAATGGGAGAGCCTCTTACCACCAGATGAATGAAGTGGGTATGTGTCATCCATTGGCACCCACAGTATAATAGTCACTCAGTCTTTAGTCGTCTCCTTCCTCTCGAAAAATGACAATGTGAAAAGGATTGATTTCTAACAATTCTCTACTTTGGGGCACGACCACAGAAACATGTAGAAGAGAGCCAGAGCCACCACAGTGTTTCCAGCATTCCGCCGAATGCCTTTTATTTACTAAATGGAGGTGATCTGGAGTGTAATGGCATGTAAATGTAATCTTAAATGTGGTTTCTTGACCCTGAACATGGCGTGCAAAGTTTGGTTGATTTTGTGTAAATCGCCTCCCAGTGTTTTAGGTCAAGCTTGACTCCCAGTTCTTTCTCCCAACCTCTCTAGCAAGTTCTGCCTGAACAAAACAGTTGGGTGTTAAGGATAGTGTATAGTTTGGACACTAAGGGCCTGATTTAAAGTTTGGTGGAGGGCTTACTTTGTCACAAAGGTGTCTGATAGCGCGTCTGCCCAAATCTAAATCCCATTATATCCTATGGGATTTAGATTTCGGCAATCGCAATATCTGTCACCGTTGTGCCAGACTAACCCCTCCACCAAACTCCAAATCAGGCCCTAAGGGCCTGATTTACAGTTTGGTGGTAGGGTTACTCAGTCACAAATGTGACGGATATCCTGTCTGCCGTATTACATTCTCCATAGGCTATTATGGGATCGTAATAAAGCGGATGGGAAATCTGTCACATTTGTGACAGGGTAACACCATCCACCAAACTCTAAATCAGGCCCTTTTAAGCCCTTCTTAGGGCTTGATTTAGAATTTGGCAGAGGTTACTCTGTCACAAACATGACGGATATCCCGTCCACCGTATTATGATCCTATAAAAGCCTATGGAGATCATAATACGGCGAACAGGATATCTGTCACATTTGTGATGGAGTAATCCCCTCTGCCAATCTCTAAGGGCCTGATTTAAATCTCGGTGGGAACGGTCCAGCTGCCAGTTTTCGTTCAGAAAACCTGTCCGGCACTTTAGAGGTCCACCCTCCCGATTTAGATATTGGTGGGACTATAGATGAAAGAGCGCCCCAGTCCTGCAACTCTACCAAGAATCTCCAGCCGCCTCGGCGGCGGCATTGGGACTATGGGCTGAAGGTGGGACTCCAGCCATCTATACCATCGAGCAGATTTGGATGTGCCTTACCGCCAAGCAAATGGTGGCGGTCCAACCGCCACACCTGAGTTGACAAATTGAAGGGGAAATGGGGTACAAACCTACCTTTTTTCCCCATTCCACCTCTGTATTTGACTGGACATGACTGGATATCACCTTCCATCACTGCTGCCACTGCTCCACGGAGAAACCAATCCCCCTTCCTTCAACAGACTTAAATTTGGGAAACCCGCATTGGCTGTGTACATTGTGCGGTCAATGCATATGAGCTCGGGACCACTGCAGTCATATACATGTACTGTAATTAGTGTGGCACGCATATGTTGGGATCACATTTGTGTGAGACATGGATGGGGGCACACTGGTACATGAAAGATATTGGACACATACAAAACTGCCATTTTGGTGTCAGTATTCATTGTCAAATGAATGCTGGCACCACAGTGGTGTTACATTCACGCCCCTCGACTATGACCATGTGTGCACATTGTAAGGGGGACCTGTACTTGTGATATTGTGATTCTAGTTGTGTATGTGAGTCATTGCGTCTGTATGTGCCATTCGATTGCCTAGTTGAGGCAGAGGGAGCTGGAGTGAGTGATGTGGGTGATGTCGTTGTGCATGTATGTGTGCCACTTGCATGTGGATTAGATGTTGTTGTGTATGGTTGTGTGTTGTGTTGCTGTGTGCAACATTCAGGTGAGTGTTGTGTGCTTGACGTTGTCATGATGTGTGTAGACATGCTTGTGTGGGTCTGTATTTGTGTAGATGGGTGTGTAGTTGTGTCAGTTGTTGTAGTTGTGTCATGTTTGAGTGCAGTGTCAATAATGTATGTGTATTGTGTCATATATGTATGGCAATGTGTGTTTTCGGCATGCACGTGTTGTGTGGTTTTGGAATGGCAAAGGATTATAGTGTGTATGTGTTGTGTTATGTAGTGTGTTGTGCAGGGGGACACATTGTTAAGGTACAGTGTGTGTGTGTGTGTGTGTTTGACTTACTTCTATTCAATTGCCACTCCCATTGTACGATGTCCATTGGGTCCAACAACCACCTTCCTCCGTCAGCAATCAGCTGCCAGTACACTGCCTGCAGAACTGCACCATCTAAATAGGGTCAGCGGAAACTAGCCAGCCTAATGGCTAGGAAGAGCACTCGGTCGTGGCGGTTTAAGGGTCAGCCACAACACATCTAAATATGGCTGTCAGAACACCGTCGATTTAACATTGTTTTGGGACCTGGGCTGGGGCAGATTGGTGAGAATACCGCCAAAAGCTTAATCAGGCTGTAGGTGTTTAGATGTTTTGAGGACATTTTTGAATGTTGTATGTGTGCGTTTGGCTGCTTCTTTCATGTGAAGCTGTGTGAGTCAGTGCCTAATTTGGAAGTGGTGGAATTGTTCCAGTGTCTGTAAATATTCTAACATCCTTATTAAGGTAAAAGGCTCTCAGTCTGTTACAACCTTGGGATCTCCATACCGGAAACTGTTGCCAAGTGCAGGGGAGAAGTCTGCGTTTCTATAGGTGGCCCAAAAGATGATGTGTGGAGTGTCAGTGGGGCAGAGATCAGCCTGCAGGCGTGTACTGTGCCTGACTGCACCCCCCTCAAGAGCGATGACGAGGGTGTCCTCAGGCACCCATCCCTCCATTTGAAGGAGCAGTCCTAAGGGCGGTGTGCACTAACTGTGCACCACCTCTGTGTGATGCACAGTCAGTACAACTACTGACTCCTTCTTTGCCCCTGCATCTGTAGCTGTAATGTGAAGCATTCACAAGGACAATGGATTCCCTCATCTGCATCCCACCAAAACCCCATGCAAAGGACACAACCCTTCAAATCGGAGGGTGGGGGGCATAATTAGCGCTGCTGTGATTTGTATTGCAAAGATCATTGCCCCAACTGGACTTTCTATGATAAGGCTGTGGGTCTCAAAGTGTGCTAGATGCCCCTATTGTTTAATCAGCTGTGGTGGTGAAAACCAGGCGGTTGTCCTAATCAAACTCTTTACCTGAATGGTTTAGGAGAACATGTGTGTCTATGGTTCATGTGCGACCACTTTTCAGGGTCGCTCTGGCCTATCGGGCAATCAAGCAGTGCCCAGTTGGCTGGTCCGACAGGTTAATATGTTGGCCAGTTTTTTGGCTGTTCGTGGGCCTGCTTTATTGTCTGGTAGACAGGTTTTACTGTTCATTTGATATTAAAACAAACACCAGGGCCGGGGTGGGAACATAAAGCAGCCCTAGCAACTTTGTCAGACCAGCCCCGTACGGAGGCTGGAAACGAGAGTGAGTGGATTATGGTGGATTGCTGCTTTTGTTACTGGTGGCTGAAATTGCAGCACCATTGCAAAACCAGTCCCCAGTAACAAAACCGTCCCCTGCCCTTCCAGCCTCCCGGATCAACACGATGCCCGCTACGGCCACTCCGGCCCTGACAAACACTGCCTGCAGCAAGCTCAAATCCATGCAGTCTAGCATACCTAGCAAAATACATATACAGCATGTCTTCACACATTCAAATCTGCTTCAATTTGCAACAATGGGTCGATTTTATTAGCTATCCTATGCACAAATGTGTGCCACTTTAAATTGGTGCCAGAGATTATTTTCTGACTCAGTCCGACCCCTGCCGCTCCTGGTCTTTTGTAAAACCCAACACTGCCTCCATACACCTGATTCAGAGGCACTGACCCGAATACAAACATGAGTATGAATTTCTTTAGGAGGTCTTACACTCTGTATATCTCAAATTGCAATATCGTAGAATGTCTCGGAGACTGATGCACCTACAATGAGACCAGCAGTATGAAGTACCTGTCGACAGTCTGTCATAGCACCTTAAACGAATACACTTTTTGATACATACATGTACATTTTAGGAGCGGAGAATAACTAGTTATTTAAAGGGGAGCCTAAATGGGCAGAAATCACTTAATTCCGCAAGTAATAGAATGTTGTAATAAAAACGTGAATGACAAAGGCTAGCTTATCTTTCGCTGCACTGGTTTAGACATTCTTTAAAATCTGAACTATTTATTGCTTCTTTCGCAATAATCTCAAATCCTTGTAATTTTGACGGAATTTAACTCTATCTCTTACATACCTAGAAAACTCAGTATCATTGCTGAAAGACAGTGTTTTGTCATTGATGCGCAGGGCCGGACCTCTCAAAATGGCCTCTCTTGCCTCCCCACTTGTTGGTGTTCAACAGAGCGTCTCAGAAATTCTGCAGCTGTGTAAACCGTCACTTAATATTCTGCCCACTCTTCCAGAATGTAAGTAGCAATAAGCATTGTTTGCACCTGCAGTGAGTGACACCAGGTGCAAGGACCACATTAAAGTAGTATTGCAGTGTTCTGAAATTATGTATGAAGATGTACTGACCAATTTAGCACGTGGAACGTAATCGTCATTGTATAAATTTCTCAGGTCTTCAATTATATTGCAATTAGCAAAAGATAATTATATATTGAAAATCTAGAGTGGATAATGCTAGTGTTTACACCTTTCTGTAGGCGAAGAAGAGAAATAACATATAAAAAACAAAATGAAAACAAAACCGAAGAACAGTAATTTACAGTGAGCAATCGGTTCTCGGAATGCACACACGGTAATTATGACAACATTCTAATACAATTGTAATGCTACCACTTCATTGTTTCCACTACCATTGAGGTGGTCTCAGGAGTCCCGACCTCTTACGTTTCTGTACATTTCCACCAATGTATTCATACTCTTGCATTTTTAAGGCTTAGCATTCAGTAAGTGATTATTTTTAAAGTGGAACTAAATTGTCATTAAAGTGATGAAAATGGAAGAAAAAAAAATAGCATGAAAATTGTATTTTATTCCGAATGCATGCATCTATTGAACTATTCATTGTTTAGCTTCTTCCAGCAAGTTAACAATATGTGTTTTACTCAACACAAGAACATAGTTTTTCAGATGATACATATATATATATATATATATATATACACGCACGTGCACACACACATGTTATATATATTATATATATTATATATATTCTCAAACATTTACATGTTAAATGTGAAATGTGGTGCTTATTGTCATGTATTGATCAATATAATAAAAACACAGTTCAAGAAAGAGTAATAATACAAAAGGCAATATGATCTGGACACAATTACCAGGCTTAGTTGCATGTGTTTGCAATCAGGATCCCCGAAATGCCAGTCTGTGGTCAAAGAAGGGTAGTCACTTGGTGGGTTATGTCTGCCCAACCACACCAGATTATTGATGAGGATAATGGTGCTGAACCATCCACTTCCATTGAGGCCCTTGTAATTTGTATAACTTTGGTGCTAGGCCAAGTTGTATGAGTCTTCTGGAGAGACCTGCAAAGACTGAATTACTCTCCTACACTATGGCTTGTAATGTCTGACTCGCTAGATGCCATGGCCACCCATGCACTTCTGTTCTCCTTGAGTGAATTACAAACTACTTCAACAGTCTGTATTCACATTTATTTTGTCATTGCCTCTTTCCCTTTGTAACTAACATCCCAGAACTAGCCAGTATAGACATTACCGATTGCTTTACCAACAGGTAGACTATTTTCTGTTTGTCCTCCTTTCTAAGCCAGGAACCTGCTTAGACTATAAACCGAAACACATGGTTGAATGTGCTCTAGTTTTAATCAAGTGTTAATGATCACCAAAAATATTGTGCAGTTATGGGTTCTGCAAGAATAACTAATTAAAAGGACACATTTTGAAGGCATAATTTAGTAACTAGGGATAAAGAAAAGATCAGTGTGTGTGGTTTTAGAGATCACAATCACTCTCGTACTATTTGTCAGCTACTAAGCAAGTTATCTTTGTTTCAAAGGAGAAGACACCTTGTTTTCTGTACTGATAGATCAATGTAATATGCTTAATGGGTAAAGTGTATTGTGGGCCGCACAGAGAGTCCATTGCACATAGCCTAAGATCATGAAAATGGGTTCTGGAGCTCACAGGCTAAGTGTGGTGAACTTGCCATAGGCTGTCGCTGGAATGTCTGGGAACATATTACAAACAGATATGTGCACATTTCTGGAGCCACCTAGACATTTTAGTTTTGCAGAGGATAGTGCAGACGCTTCTGCGCCCTCTTCTATAATGCAGATAACACTGGTGCACCTAGAGCGCAAGTGCTATCTTCATGGAGTGTTCCCTCATGAGCATGGGAGTGGGCTTCCATGCTGAAGGGGGAAACACTTCTACACAAAAGTTTTCAACAGAAGTACACCCACCTCGGCTTCCTCATGGCAGACTTCACGTAGATTCATCAAATAGGGGCCAACAACAAGGCGGACCCCAAAATTGCCATTTGCTATTTTAATTCCTATACAATTCTTTGCTCTTTGAAATAGTAAAGAATGGCTCAACGTGAATACTCCAAATTTGAGGTGAAGGCAGAACTTTACTCAAGGATTGATTGGTGTAAATCCAATCAGTAGTTTTTGAGAAATTGATGTTCGAAAAGCCAATTGTGTGGGGCTTCAATAGATGAAATTTTGTAGATATCGGAGATGTCCCAGAGAGCCACATGTCAACATAGCCATCTAAGTGTATCAGCCTTGCCTGAAGTATACAAAAAAATTGTTGGATGGAATGCTTGAATTAATCTCAGCCACTGGTACTTACTCAGGGTCGCATGCCAATTCATCTGGATTGCTTGTGTTCTGGGAGGACCTGGCCTGGCAGTTTAGGTGGGACTGTTCCCATTGGAGCAGGATCAAGGCTGATTTACATTTGGCTGGGGTCAAACTGAGGTGGCGTTTTGTGCAAAATAACAATGGACTGGGATGATGTCCCAAATAATTTTCAGAGCTGAGATTAATTCAAACATTCCATCCGTCACTTCTTTTGTGTACTTCAGTGTTTCTCCCTACATGGGACGGGTATTCCCATGCACACAGTGCCACTGGAACCAAGCTGCACCTGACTGATAAGCACTAATTAGGGAAATGTCAACATCAGAACAGTGCGCGCTCTGCGGGCGACAAAAATGCAAAAACCCAGCCTTTATGCAAAAGCATAATTCATGCATTGTGTTAATATGCAGTTTGTTAACCTTTTGCATTGCAGACTTTAGCATTGAAAAACACTATTAATGATGTTTACAATAACTGTTCATTTGCAAGGTATAGTTGCAGACTTACTGAGTGTGTTAGGGTGTGGTCCCTTCTAGGACCTTCTAGAAGTTTTCTCTGCGGCTAGACTCTATATAAGGGAGCCAGCCCAGCTGCACATGCTCACTATTCAGAGGTCCCGGTGCAGAGCAGCAGCAATTTCCTGAGCTCCTGTTCCGGAGGCCTACCTTGAATTTCCAGGCCTGCCCCGCATTATTTTGGTGATCCTTGAGCAGGGTGGTAAGGCGGAGGTTGGGCTGGGCCCCCGACCCCGTTCTAAAAAAACTCTTGAGTTTTTGGGCATACTCATGAAACTTTCAGAGTACGCAAATCATTGCTCTGATGTAAATCTTGTTGTTCAGATCGGCAAAGGCTTGCGCGATCATCCCATGGCATTTGCATATTCTTGTTAGAAACGGCAGAGTACGCAATTCATTTCCCGCATGTAAAACTAGATGTTCAAATCGACAAAGGCTTGCGCGATCATTTCTTGGCATTTACATGTTCTTGTTAGAATCGGCAGTGTGCGCAATTCATTTACTGCATGTAAATCATGGTGTTCAGATTGGCAAAGGCTTGCAAGATCATTTCATGGCATTTCCATATTCTTGTTAGAATCGGCAGTGTGCGCGATTCATTTCCCGTATGTAAAACTTGATGTTCAGATTGGCAAAGGCTTTCGCGATCATTTCATGGCATTTACATATTCTTGTTAGAGTCGGCTGTGTGTGCGATTCATCTCCCGCATGTTAAACTTGGTGTTCAAATCGGCAAAGGTGTGCACGATCATTTCATGGCAACTAAAACTTTGATATGTAATGTTTGTTGAAGTGCACACATTTATTCTGAGTCTATGTTTTTCCTGTGAAGACGCTAAATTGAAAATGTGATGTTCTCTGTGCATATTTAGTCCCCAGTACAATTCCAATTGTTTTTTCAGGAACCTTTTTCAGATTGACTTCGGTCCTCATGCTACAAAAGAGTTTATTCCGAAAACTGTATTCCAGAAGGTTCATGTATTTCTAAGCATTATGTGACATTTTATGAAAGCTCATATGAAACATTGTATCAATCATTCTTGATTTGTTCCAGGTATCCAGAGCTCTTGAGGCCTAGTTTTAAGTCACTTCTTATTTTTTCCATGGTTACAGTAAGACAATGCCTAGAACCATATTCTAGTGAAAGTCAATGTGATTATAGTCTGAAATTGTGTTGTTTAACCTTTTGCTTCCTACAGGTCTCCTCCCCAGCTGTTCCCTACCTAATCCCCTTTTCCCCACTTGGACTCTCTTAGACTCTGTGATATTCTAATCAGAGTGTTGGAGCTGTCTTGTGGTGGACGTGTTGGGAACGTGCGCAGACCCCGAGGATCTGGTGACTCTGACAGGAAAACTGGTCCTGAGCTACTGATGTTCTGTTTCATGGAGGACCTGGCCTGGCAGTTTTGGCTGGACTGTTCCCACTGGAGCAGGGTAAAGACTGATTTGTATATGGCTGAGTCCAAACTCAGAAGGCAGGTTGTGCAAAATAACAATAGACTGGGATGTGGCCTAAGTAATTACCAATGACCAAGTTAATTCAAACTTCCATTAATCATTTATTTGTATACTTTAGTGGTCAACCTCGCAGATAGGACGAATTAGAGATTATGTGTGCAGGTTCCCTGGGGCTCTGCTCAACTTGTGACGAGGAGTGCACAGTGGCCCTCCAGGGCCTTTTACTACAGTCAGAATGGCTGTTGCATATAGGGCATTGTAGAGAGGCTGAGGAGGGAGTGGTTCTTCCTGCCTGAGGCCCAGCTGGACTTGCAGCGGCAAATTTCAACTGCCACTTGGGTGGGACCAAGTGTAGAGCTGAGATGCTGCCTCTGGGGGCCTCTTTAGTTGTTAGGTTAGTGGCAGTGAATTCCTGGGGCCTTGGCAGTGGCCATGGCTGGATGCTTTTTTTCTGAGGTGGCAACATTTGATCTGCGGGTGAAACGTTTCAACTGATTGCTGCCACAAATCAACTCCCAGTGAATGCCTGAGAGGCCTGATGAAAACTGTTTCTTGAGATCATTGCTGCAACTGGGAGGCTGTTAATGTTGTGGCCCATACTGATTCCAGTGTGTGAGCTCTATGAGTATGGTGTAGTGCTACTAAAAGTGTGGAGGGCACATCCATCTATGTAAGCTAACACCAGGCATTGAATGTATGCCGCATTGTTCAGAACAGAAGTGGTGACAGCATTTTGAATTCACCCTCAACATCAGGTATTTCACAATATGAACTGGCTGATAGGTGCTTGAATGTAGGTGTCCCACTGGCACCACTCCCAGAGATGTATGTAGTCCCCTTTGGCAGGGTCCTACATGGAAACATTTTTCTTGGCCAAGCAGCACCGGGGGGAACTGCAAGTTGAAAAATGACAAGGGCAGGCTCACCAGGACAAACACCAGCAAGCGCAGTCAGATGCCCAGGTTAATGAAGTAGCCACACTCCTCAAAGACTTGAAAACAGCCTACTATCAACTAATGGAAAGATAGATAATCTAACCATATGTATGTACCAAATGAAAGGGCACATTGATAATCATGACCATCCATTATCTGTGGTAGAAGCAAGACTATCCACAATGGAGGATGCCACCCTTGGACTTGCAGACTCCCGGACCAAATTGATGGGAGAGATTAAATTGGTAAAGCTGAAAAATGACCATTTTGGGGGCCACTCATGCTGAAGCAATGTGGACATCCTGGGGGTAGCAGAACCCGTTGAGTGCCCTATCTGGAGAAGTTTGTGTGGGAGACGTTAATGTGTCCCTATTCGGCAGGTAGACCTTCTCCTCTGTTTTCATCATTGAGTAGCTGCACAGATCCTTGCCATCTAATCCTTGTCTGGAGTAGAATCTAAGGCTAATAATAGTGTGCATCCTTATTTCCTGAGACAGGCACTCTGCACTGAGGCTGTACAGGGTAAGTGAAGATTTGCAGTATGAGAGATCCTTGTAATGTTCAACCAAGACGTTTTGCTAATGGTCCAGGAGGCCAGATGCTCATTTTTATTAGATTAATAAAGCACTGCAGAAAAAACACCTATACATTTTTGTTAAACCCCACCAAACATAATAGAAAGGTGCATTTCTTCACACAACTGGGAGCAACAAAGAATTCATTCATTTATATCTACAAACCAGAGATAGTCCATAACTGACTGTAGTAGTCCTGGCTTCCATTGCAAGAGCCTCCGTGTTGATGCTGCACACCTGAGTGAAAATGAGGAGTACCTACGACCGTTTTAGGCTGGTTGCCTGTAATAACATTACTTTTAGGATTTGCCATTGTGTTTGCTGTTTTCTAAAATATGTGTGCTGTTCTCTTTCTGCGTAGCACACAATCACTTGGTCGCATAACTATGCTTATGCTTGTTGTTGTGTACCACTAATGATGTTGGTAGTTTTTACAGGGGTGATAGTTTTGGTATTATACTGGATGTTGGGCTTGCCAGGGCTATGTTTATTACAATGGGGACAGCATGGATATTTATCATCATATTCCATATATTTCATGTTGTGGTAACCCCTATATGGAAAACTGCAAACTGTGACCTGGGGGAATGGATAAGAACACACAAGGTGAGGTGGTAATAGTAGTTTGGTGCTTTCATATACGACCCGGGCATTAGTGAATATGTATGGTCCTAATATTGATGAACCAGATTTTTAGATGATATGATGCTCAAATGCTGAAGACTTGCAGACATACCAGGGTTGTCGGGGGGAGGAGACTTTAGCTCAGAGGCCCATAGGTTACCATCAGAAGACAATAATGCACTCACATATAGTAAGCAGATGTATGATCTTGTTGATGCATGGAGGGTGCTACACCCATTTGTTCTAGCCTATACCTACTATTTATTGGTGCATAATGTGAGTTCTCAGAAAACAAGATTCAGTGGCCAAAATATTGGCAGCAAAGATTTTGCTGAGAATGTTACTGAACCATTCTATGGTGGTTTTTCTGCTAGATATCCCTCCCCCTTCTCAACTCTTCGTAAGTTGGAGACTAAAGGATTCTGAAGTCCGAGACTCTGTTTCCTCTGTGAAGTCAGGGCTGCTAATGTAGACTACTTTACACTGAATGAGCTATCAGTTTCTGATGTGGGCACCTTCTGGGAGACCTTCAAGACATATATCTGTGGTGTATATATATCTAAACGGTTGAGCATTCTAAGATCGTTTTACATTTGTTTGGGGGTTTTGGAAAATGAATATAAGCAGCTTGAGAATGATTATGAGCAAAGTAAAGACAGAGCTACCCTCCTGAAATAGCAGAATGTTTTGAGAGAATTTAGGGAGATGGCGGAGTGTGATATATTATAACTAGGGAAAAGTGCTCAAGAATGGGAGTTTCAACAGGATATTGGGGTGGGATGACGCTGGCTTGGATGGTGAAAGCATGCAATCAGGGCTTTAAGTGGGTTAGGTCCCTCTGGGTCTCAGTAATAATTAAAAACAGACATTGAAACTGGTCCCTATCAGGCCCTATATTCATGTTATTAACTTTGCCAGCAAAAATACTGATCCAATGTAAAACATGGTACAGCAATCCACGTCCGCAAGCTAATTCCTCTTTATAGCTCACATGTTTACTTAATCTTGCATTCTCAAAGAGAGTTAGCTATCTCCATGATGCTGTGTTTCTATATTTTAAGTTAGCTTTTACTCTTGTGTAGTGCAGACTCTGACCTAAGTCACGTCCAGGTGTTTATAGTAGGCCACAAGTGAGCGCTATGGAGTTGAGGCCCATGGCAGTGCAAATTTCTCACAGTGGCTGACAGTGGGTCGAAACAATGTTCAGAATACACGGTCATTTACTCCTTGCCCTCTGCAGAGTGCACAAAGCAATGGCCACATGTTCCTGTTACAAGTGTGATTCTGAAATGTGTATGGACAAGTACATACCTGTCAAAATACTGACAACGTGAAGTTAAAAGAACATAAATTACTTACAGGTGAGTCAGTGAATTGTGTGTTTCAGGGTCGTTTAGTGAAATAGATGCAAGGAAGGGCATTCAGGACAGAGTGCAAATAGGGTGCTGCAGAGGAAAGACATGACGTGCAATATGTGCAGATGGAGGAGATGGGAAGGTAAAAAGGGCATACAAGTCTACTATAGAGTGAACATAACTGGAGTGACTGAGACACTCTGAAGATCACTGTCCTTTCAACAGGCATCAGCAGTGTTTAATTCATACTATCACAATTTTCAGAAATGAAACATTTTCAATATTATTTACAACATAATCGTTGTTACTCATTTATCTAACACAGCTAGCAACCTATGACAAAGCCAATAGTCCTGGATGGTTTAAAGTGTGTGTCATTTGTTGTATTAAATATCTGGATGCAATAACAGAAAGATCAGAGAGCAACTAAAAATGGTTGGGTTGCATACTAAAGGAATCAGTGAAATGTTGTTTAGGTATTCAATCCATGCTCTAAATTACATATGCTACGTCCGTTTTAGAGAACCCCCACCACTATCACACTTAAAGCCGTGCTTGCAGTGATACCCCTCAGATATCGAGCATCTGTTCAGATAATGTTCTGCTCACATCTCCATCTGATAGCCTCCATGTTTTCAGGCAGATTTATGTGCGCTTATGTGCGTTCCGTTTTAGCCAATCTGATGACGCCATTGGTGACTACTTAAAGCATGCTGTACTTGCATGAATTGAAGGAGAAGTGAAGGAATTCCTCGGCTTCCCATTGACCCTTAAGTATATAAAAAGTGCCATGGATAGTCTTGCTAGCCATAGGGCTCCCTGTGGTGATGGCCTCCCAGCAGAATTTTATAGAGTTCTTCGACCTCCTACACTATTAAAAGTATTCAGAAAAATTACATCCATCTATCCTAGAAGCCACAATTACTATACATTTGAGACTGGGCAGTGACCCCCGTCAGTGTTCATCATATAGACTATTGCTAGCGCGCCTTGTCCTTAGTAAGTAAACTTACAAGGGGACGTGTATGGGTCGATGAATCTTTTGGATTGCATAGGGTATCCTAGCCAAGCAGTGTCAGTGGAAAACATCAACAGCTATTCCAAACAACTTTACGTCCAGAAACTAGTCTACTAAGAATTTCCATTCACACAGAAAAAGGTTTAGTTTGTTTATTCCCTATTAGTTACAATTCTAATCAAAAACTTTTATTTAAAAAATCCATGATGAATCAATTTTCATTAGCAACATGAGCAATAATTCTTTACAATTTTATTAAGGAGCAAAGACAACATCAATCTAAAAATCTAAAATTTTTATATCATTAATAAATTCAGCAATGCAAGTCAGTCAGTCGAAGTCAAGTCATCATTAGTCACCCTGGTCCGCCTATCTAACTCTGATTAGCATCAGCATGTGGGTCTTCATGCAAAAAACAATTTAGTCAAAAATCATTAATTTGGAAAAATCTATCTAAGGGAGAAAACTTGTCATAACAGCGCAGTTGGTACCTAGAAAGGAAAAGCGCACATTAGTCAGTCAATGTATAGCTACCTATCCAAGATAGATCAGCAAGGAGTCAATCTTTGTCTCCAAGTCATCAGTCATCAGCAAGGCTCGGGCTCACAGGAAGCAAGCCCAAATTTCAGCACTTCAGACAGCGTCTCCAGACGTCATCAACTTTTGCCTCTCTGTTCTGATTTTTCCTCTCGTGTCATGACTTTTTATTAGGGTCTCTCAGTCTGTCCCACAATTTGCCAATTGGTCAACCTAATCAGGGGTTATGACTCTAACCTATAGTTTTTGTTTGCCACTTGTCTACGTTATTTTGAGAGTCAAGTTCCATTAACATGATTGGTTATTCTGTTGATGAGAACATCATCCGGCTCTTCAGGTAACAAAATTGTTGCCCCCAGCTTTTAGTCAGTAGCTCCATTGTTTGAGTCCTGGGAAAGTACATTTAGCCTATTCTACACATAATTGTATCAGTTTGTTCTGATTGTTTCCTGTCCTCTGGTGAGTTTGCAGATTTCTCTAGCAGAACTCGTCATTGAACTCTGTATAGTTCAAGGTCCTTTTCTCCAGTTCCAGTCTTCGGCGGCTCATCGCGTCTCCACGTTTTAAGCAAGCAAGGCCCAGTGCCGACAAGGCCTCTGGTTTGGCTAAGTTAAGAGTACGAAGTATCATAAACATTAATTATATCATCAGTTATGGCATATTAATAAAAAATTATAAAACTTTCACCTTATTTAATACTGTTAACATAGATGGTGACCACTCCCCGTGGGCACATTTTGCACATTTCACGTTATTTTCATTTATTAGTTTTCATATGTCATTTTCCTCATTCGTATGTATACGCAAATGATTAGAATATTCTCATTTTAGCATATCAGCTACAACAGTCCCTCCTCTGATGACTAAATATGTCATCATACCTTTCTTTTGTCAATCATTACAAATTACTTTCAGCCACATTTTGACTCCTTCTATTCACATTCTCCCTATAGATTCTCCTTCTGGGTTGTTCTTCCCTCCTCTGTTTATTTTTAGCTATTTTTAATTTAACTTTGTGCCATAATTTACATGCCCCCCATAATCCTAATATAATAATGATCACAATTAGTATTCCTTGAAAAATTTCCCACAATATCCCACCCCTAATTTGACTAAACCAATTACCTAATGTGACAAATCCATGTCCTACTTTCTCCCAAACTCCTGGTTCCTTCAACTCCTTTAAATCCTTACTTGCTGTCTTATCCAGGTGGCTGGTTGACACCTGTTCGGAATAAATCAATAAGGACGCTCAATGAAGGACCACACGCCAATTATAAATACAATTTAGCTTTACTAGAATTGCAGGTAAATATAGGCATTTAGCATATTAACAATAGTAGAATAAGAATAGCAATGAAAAGCATCTATTTATATATAAGTACACTACAAAGAGCAGGATCTATGCATATATATATAAGCAAAGAGTTCATTGACAGATATAAGTTTTGATTAACTGTATACCAAAATGCATCATACTATGATGTTCAGAAAGCATAATATAAATGAGTTCGATACTTCAGATAAGCGTTGATTTACTGCACACCAAAATGCATGTTTCAATTACTGCAGCAGGCTCTCACTACGATGTTCAGGAGGCAAAATATAAACAAACTGAATACTTCAGATAAGCTTTCATTTACTGCACACCAAAATGCATGTTTCAGTTACTGTAGCAGGTTCGCACTACGAGGTTTAGAAAGCAAAATATAAACAAGCTGAATACTTCAGGTTATAAACACAGTGCAAGCATAAATAATCAGTCATAATAATAGAGCAGAGAAACAAAGGCCTTGCATCCCTGTGTGGAACTTAACTTAGTCCACGAAATGCTGGGAAGCCCTCTACCGCCTGCTTGGACCTCTCTCTCCCTGAAGCATCACGGTCGGCAAACAGGGAAGCTGCGCTGGGCCATGGCAGATTTCACAACTCCATCTGCGAGCTTCAAATCCCTCACCCACACTTCAGTGCTTAAATAACTCAAAGCTTGGATTCTATCTCATTCTGGCATTTTCTAGCTATGTTATCAGTACTTGGCTGCTCTGCCCATCTCCAGCCTTTGTTTTCATTCCATCTTCTCCCTGTACTCTCATTCTCAAGGTTGAGACGGAGTCTTCTACACAAACAAGCTTGAAAATAATATCATGAACTTTTCCACGTTCAGCAGGCATCACACCCATCTACACTGTTCAAGCTAATTAACCCTTTGCGTCACAATGTCTTCCGCACCTTTCCCTATACTGATCACTTGCATTAGTTAAATTAGTAAGCAATTATTTTACTTCTTTCTAATTTGCAGGAACATAAGAACAACAGTGCTTTTCATTAATCATTTTGCAGACTCCTCCGTCTTTCACCAATATTATGTCTAAAGCAAGCCTGTTTTGAGGCGTCATAGTTCTATCCGCAGCTAATTCAGTGTTTAGTAATAATATTGCTCCTGTAAAGTTAGTTAACATATTATCTACTATAGTTGACAACTTTCTAGTCTTGTTTGCATTTAATATAACTCCTACGGAAGGAATCACTGTTCCAAAAATATCCCTACTATTGCAGAGGCTTTTTGTCTCGTTTGTCTCATTCGGTGTAATTCGGTCATTTTAGGTATCTTTTTCAAATCATCTATTTGATAGATTTTAGGGAATACTATTCCCAAGTAACATGTTCCATACCATCCCCTAGGCAGACGGTAATAAGCATTAAGTCCACAAATATAATGGATCCCAGGAGTCACAGGGTCAGCACCATTCAGCATGAATGTCCACTTACTCTGAAACAAAAACACATGCCGACATCCACTCATTCCCACAAATAAAGTATAAGTGTGTGACTTTGGCCTATATATACAAAGCTTTCCTACATGTAATGCATCTAAAGCTAATTTTCCTTGAGTTTTAATGACAGTGTAAGCATCATCATTTTTGTAAGTCCTTTTCTCTAATCCTTTTTTTAATTTTTCTTTTAATGCTTTTCTCCTGTCGTCAGTATGCCCAATAAAGCTCTTTTCCATGGGTGTTAATAAGCAAGTTAAATTGTTACGATGCACATAAGCTGTGCCACATGTTAGTGTAGGTTCAAAGAATCCTCTAACTAATACTATATCATGATCCTTAGCTATTTTACTCCAATATCTAATTATAGGGGCAAAAGAAAATACTAAGTCGTAATTTGAATAAAAGTACTGAAGGTACTCCTGGTTATAGAAGCGTGTTAGTAACAGACTACAGGTTATACCATAAGTCAGAGGTAAGCTACGATAGGTGACTCATTCTTCCACCGAGGAAGGTATTTGCGTACACACAAGACAATCCCTTGCATCCATCGTTTCCACATATTCTCTCAATAAACGATAAAAGACATTAGAAGACAGTTCTCACTTTACATTAGTATAATCATGCAAATATTGCTCATCTAGCTTAAACTTTTCTATTGCTGTTAGTGGAGTAGTTTCGTGAACAGATATAACTTTTGCCTCTTTCATCTCATGAATTGACATTCCCACAATCATTATTATAAACAATATTCCACACACAATCACCATTCCCACACTCAAATATCTACAATACCTAATATGCCTAATGGTCATCTCCAGGGTTTAAGTGTCATATCAGGCTATCAATGTCTTTTCCGGTAAATCAGTAATCTCAATTTTTTTCTTTATTGAGCAACACAGTCTATCATTTCTCTCCTTCAGGTTGCATCAAAATACTGATTCGGGACTTCTCTGTCAAAACAAAAGGACATAAACTCGTTTTGCCAATCACTTGTTGTTACGTATGCCCACTCTGGTCCTGCATATTTTCGACATGCCACTCTCTTTCTTTTCAACCTCCTTTCCCCTGTCAGTTCTCCATCACTCAGTTCATCTTTCTTTGTGGTGTCTAGTTCTTCCTCTATTGTTTCATTTATTACCAAGTCCTTTTTCTTGCCTATTTGAGATTCAGGCCAGTGATCTTTCCTTATTCCTTCTGTCAACAATCTCTTCAAGATCTGATTTTTCTCTTACACCTTGTCTGATGTGCCCTTTCTTGATGGGCCTGCAATGGGTTTAGGAAGAGTCAGATCACTTTTGCTTGGAGCTACCTCATCTCTTTCCCCCTCAGGCTCTGGAACTGGATCTTCTTGTGTTTCAGTCCTTTTTGTTTGTTCTAGCACCTCTCCTGTACATGGATCTCTTGTCACTTCTGCTACATTGATTTCTCAATCAGCCTCTGGATTTTCTACACTCTTGTCTCTCACTGGTGTGATTGATCCTTCTTCCACCAATTCTGGGTCTACTTTCGGCTCAACCTGTTCTGGTTGTGGTTGTGGTTCAGGTAGGATTATTCGTTTTGCTGCTGCTGGCATCCTCAGCAATACTTCTTCATGATCTTGAGCACTCACCACCTTTTTTTGTATGGCTTGCATGTATCCAATTAGGCAATCCTGCACACTTCACATCTGTGGTAGTCGCCAGCACCACTCAATATGGACCTCTCCAATGGGGCTCTAGGCAGGTTTTTTTGCACATGCTTTTTGATCACGACCCAGTCTCCGGCTCTCAAGTTGTGACCTGGGTCGTGGATAGGTGGCAGAGTAATGGCTTGTACCTGCTGAGAGAAAGATCGAACCACATCAGTTAGACCCTTTCCAACACTGTTAGAAATGGGGTTTTTGGTTGGCAGTCAGTTTACCCTCTGTCCAAGCAAGAACCCTGACTCTAGTCAGGGTAAGTCACACACAATCCAAATTATCCTGTGACCACCCTCTGGTAGCTTGGTACGAGCAGTCAGGCTTAACTTAGAAGGCAATGTGTAAAGTATTTGTGCAATAAATCATACAATAACACAATATAGCACCACAAAAATACACCACACAGTGTTTAGAAAAATATATAATATTTATCTCGGTATTTGCAGGTCAAAACGGTCAAAGATGCAATATGAATTTGTAAAGATATCACTGAAAAGTGATATGAATTGTTTTAAGTCTTTAAAAAGTAAACAAAGTCTCTTTCAACCATAATGTACCTGATTTGGAGTGGAAAATCTCCGCAGATGCCGCAGAAGAGGAGATGCGTGGAAAAATGGTGTGTGCGTCGGTTACGCCCCTTCACACACAGACTTGCGTCGTTATTTTCCACGCGGGGAGACGTGCGTCGTTCAACGGGAAGAAAAATGGTGTGTGCGTCAGTTTCCGGCGCGCGGACCGTCTCCTTCTGTGGATCGCAGGATTACCAGATGTCCCAGCATCTGTGCGTGGATTCCTCGGCTTGTTATCCGGCTGCGCGTCGTTCCTGGGGGCAGTGCGTGGAGTTTTCTTTCTCACAGCAGGCGTCGCGTTGATTTCCTCTCTGGAAGTCAGGCGGCGTTGTCCAGGCGAGGCCGTGCGTCAAAGTTCCGGTCGCACCGCAGGCGTCGCGTCGAGCGGCGTCTTTCCAGATCGGCGTGCGGTGAATTTTTCACCACGGAGCAAGCTGTGCGTTTAATTTTTCGGCGCACAAGGAGTCCAGTTGAAAAAGAGAAGTCTTTTTGGTCCTGAGACTTCAGGGAACAGGAGGCAAGCTCTATCCAAGCTCTTGGAGAGCACTTTTATAGCCAGACAAGAGTTCAACAAGGCAGGAGGCCAACAGCAAGGCAGCAGTCCTTTGTAGAAAGCAGTCAGGTGAGTCCTTTGACCAGTCAGGCAGTTCTTCTTGGCAGGATGCAGGTTCTGGTTCAGGTTTCATCTCCAGCAAGTGTCTGAGGTGGTAGGGCAGAGGCCCTGTTTTATACTAAAATGTGCCTTTGAAGTGGGGGAGACTTCAAAGAGTGGCTTAGAAGTGCACCAGGTCCCCTTTCAGTTCAATCCTGTTTGCCAGGGTCCCAGTAGGGGGTGTGGCAGTCCTTTGTGTGAGGGCAGGCCCTCCACCCTCCCAGCCCAGGAAGACACATTCAAAATGCAGATGTATGCAAGTGAGGCTGAGTACCCTGTGTTTGGGGTGTGTCTGAGTGAATGCACAAGGAGCTGTCAACTAAACCTAGCCAGACGTGGATTGTAAGGCACAGAGAGATTTAATTGCAGAGAAATGCTCACTTTCTAAAAGTGGCATTTCTAAAATAGTAATATTAAATCCAACTTCACCAGTCAGCAGGATTTTGTATTACTATTCTGGCCATACTAAATATGACCTTCCTACTCCTTTCAGATCAGCAGCTACCACTTCAACAATGTATGAGGGCAGCCCCAATGTTAGCCTATTAAGAGAGCCGGCCTCACAGTAGTGTAAAAACAAATTTAGGAGTTTTACACTACCAGGACACATAAACTACACAGGTACATGTCCTGCCTTTTACCCACACAGCACCCTGATCTAGGGGTTACCTAGGGCACACATTAGGGGTGACCTATATGTAGAAAAAGGGGAGTTTTAGGCTTGGCAAGTATTTTTAAATGCCAAGTCGAAGTGGCAGTGAAACTGCACACACAGGCCTTGCAATGGCAGGCCTGAGACAAGGTAAAGGGACTACGTAAGTGGGTGGCACAACCAGTGCTGCAGGCCCACTAGTAGCATTTAATCTACAGGCCCTAGGCACATATAGTGCACTCTACTAGGGTCTTATAAGTAAATAAAATAGCCAATCATGGATAAACCAATCAACAGTACAATTTACACAGAGAGCATATGCACTTTATCACTGATTAGCAGTGGTAAAGTGCCCAGAGTTCAAAAGCCAACAAAAGGTGGTCAGTGTTCCCAACAGAAAAATAGGAGGAAGGAGGCAAAAAGTTTGGGGATGACCCTGTCAAAAAGGCCAGGTCCAACAAACACTATATCATCTGTAATATTGACAAGAGCATTGTCTGCTATTGCTGGCAGTCTCATCGCTCTTCCCACAAGAATCTTATGTGAGGACAATCCTGTCTACCTGTCAGTTACATTTCTCATTGACATCAACACTAAAGGCAATGCATCTGGCCATTTCAGGTTTGTAGCAGCGCACAGCTTGGCAATTCTTGATTTCAGGGTACCATTCATTTCCTCTACCAATCCTGCCTCTGGACGATAGCTGCAATGTAGCTTCTGTTCAATGTTCAGAGCTGCACATAAGAGTTTAATCACTTCGTTATTGAAATGCATTCCCCTCTCTGATTCTAAAGAGATCAGGAATCCGAATCTTGGTATCAGTTCTCTAAGAAGTAGTTTTGCAACTGTGAGGCTATCATTTCAACGTGTGGGGTATGCTTCAATCCAATTACTAAACACACACACAATCACCAACACGTACTTCAGTCCACCACATGCAGGCATTTCAATTAAATCCAATTGCTTTCTGCTGAATGGTCCTCCTGCTCTTCCAATGTGGCTCAAGTTTACCACTGTCTATTTTCCCACATTTAATTGCTGACAGATCACCCATCTATGGCACACTGCTTCAGCCTCCTGTCTAAATTTCAGATTGAACCAATCAACTTTGAACAATCTAATCATGACATCCCTTCCTATGTGTGCCCGCCCATGGCAATACTGAGCCATCTGAGACAGCAGACAATTCAGTAACACCATCTGGCCCTCCTCAGATACCCAGATCTCATCTGGTCTTTGTACACATTTCAGCTTGACCCACATCTTTTTCTCTTCCTTGTCTGCATTCTCTTGCAATGTTTTCAATTTCTCTAGAGTGTCGATTCCTTTAGAGGAAAGTTTGCACAAACGGTCTCTTCTTCTTGCATTAGTTCCCACTTATCCTTGAACCATATGCAGTTCAGGGTGCAAAATCTTGCTCCCTGATCTGCAAATCTGTTTCCCAAGGAAATGTAGTCTGATGTTTTTTGGTGTGCGTTGCATTTTACTACAGCAATTTCTTCAGGCAGCTGTATTGCGTAAAATAACTCTTTTTTTCTGTCACCATTTCGTACTGGGGTTCCACTGGAGGTCATGAATCTTCTTTGTGACCACAATTGACCAAAATCATGAACAATTCCAAATCCATATTGGCTATCTGTGTACATTGTTACTCGCAGCCTGGTAGAAACATAACATGCTCTAGTAAGAGCTACCAATTCTGCCACTTGTGCTGAATATACACCAGGAACCCAAGATGCTTCCAGGGTCCCTGTAATAGTACATACAGCATATCCTGCTCTCAATGTGCCTGTTCCATCTCTGAGGCATGAACCATCAACAAAAACAATTTGATCATTTTCTTCGAATCGAGTGTCTCTGATGTCAGGTCTAGGCTTTTTGCAAAGATCCGTAACCTCAAGACAATCATGCTCTATATCTTACTCCTTTTCAACTTCAACAGTATTACTTGGAAATAATGTTGCCGGATTCAATACTGCACATCTTTTCAAAGTAACATTTGGAGCTCCCAATATGCTTGTCTCATACCTTGTCAGTCGATCCCCGTCAAGTGTTGTGTTTTTGTTCTCGTCAGCAAAATTTCAACTGAATGTGGGACCATTACCATCGCTGGGTATCCAATGAACACCCCTTCACATTGGGAAAGACTTTGACCAACTGAGGCTACTGCTCGCAGACAACCTGGTAAAGCTGCTGCAACCGGGTCCAAGGTAGCTGAAAAATAGGCTACTGGGCGATCAGCACCTCCATCGACCTGTGTCAAGACAGACAAAGAACAAACATCACGTTCATGGCAAAACAGTGCGAAAGGCTTTGTGTAATCAGGCATTCACAATTCTGGAGCTCTGCACAAACTCTCTCTCAATTCAGTGAAAGCCCTCATCTGATCTTCATCTAGAGTTATGGGATCTGTAACTCCCTTGTATGTCAACTGTTGCAAGGGCTTGGCAATCTCAGCAAAATTTGGAATCCATTGTCTACAGTATCCTACATTTCCCAGGAATATGCACACATCTTTCTGGAAAGTTGATGAATTTCTCTGCAGAATCATTGTAATCCTTTCTCTGGAAATTCTCCTCAACCCTTTCTCACTTTGATGACCCAGATATTTAACAGACTTCTGACAGTATTGCAGCTTTACAGGTGAGACCTTGTGACCAAAGTCTCCTAAATGATTCAACAGGACAATCGAATCATGTTTGCACTAGTCCCTTGTTCTGGATGCAATCAATTAGTCATCAATGTACTGCACTAAAGTCGATTGGCAAGGTAGTTCCAATGACTCCAAGTTCTTTTTCAGAATTTGATTAAACAAGGATGGTGACTCCGTATACCCTTGTGGAAGCCTGCACCAGCTGTAGATTGTATCTAGGAATTTGAAACTGAAAAGAAACTGACTATCCACATGAAGTGGCACTGAGAAGAAAGCTTGTGACAGATCAACTACTGTGAACCACTCTGCCTCGCATGGAATCTGAAACAATATCACTGCTGGATTGGGCACAATCGGACAACACTTAACCACCATGTAATTCAGTTTTCACAAATCCTGCATAATTTGCACTTTCCCACATGGCTTTTTCAATCCCATTATCGGTGAATTACATGGACTGCTCAACACTTCTTTTAAAACACCCTGTTTCAGGAAATCCCCAATTATTTGTGCCACTTTCATCATCACATCCTGTGGCATATTATACTGTGGAAGTTTCAGAAATTCAACATTTGGCTTCAATGTAATTTTGATTGGTTCTACTCCCTTGATCAAACCCACTTCTTTCCCTGTCAAGTCCCAGACTCTCTCTTTCACTGTTCCCTGTAAATCTGGGTGAAACTCCTTCATTGTGAACATCGGGAAAATCTCAATCAAAGGGTACTCTTCGAATGCGTCATTAAGAACCATAGCTGATGCCTGCTCTTCCTCATCATCGCTATTAGACTGGATTTCTATTCCTGCATCTGTACAATTTATGGAACATTTGGTTTTACACAACAAATCTCTGCCTAAGAAGGATGCAGGACTTGAGTCGCACACCAAAAATCTATGTAGTCCTGTATAATTTCCAATTTCGATCTGTACTGGCTCTGTAATAGGATTCGTTAACTGCCTATTCTCTACTCCCATGACCTGCACTGTTCTTCCGGAAAGGGGTAAATCTGGTACTTCTACACTCATCACTGTGGAGCGTGTGGCTCCAGTGTCAACCAAGAATGAGACCTTATGTCCCATTACCTTTCCCTTCATAAATGGCCCTCTCTGATCTACCTCTAGGGATACTGCAAGAATAAAAGCTCCTTCATCTGAACGGTCACTCATCCATTCATCGTTTATTTCATCCTCACTGTGAAATGGGAATTGGTGTACTGTATTGTTACTGTTGTCTGACCTCTGACCATTGACCTGTTGAGTAAGCATAACTTGTTGCTGTTCCATCGGGGCTTGGGGTATGTGCATTTGCTGTCTAGGCACCATAGGAATCTGCTGCTGTACTGGTGCTAAGGAAGTAAATTGTGCTCTGAGCACCTGCATCTGTTGGACAGGCAAAAAAGTTTGACCTCGGGTTTGGACATTTGCTATTTGGCCCCTTATTCTGGGAACTCTCACAGTTTGGACTGTACTGACATCACCTTGCTGAACGATTCCTTCCTGCACCATCAATGGGCACTCCCGCTTCCAGTGTCCCACGTTTCCGCACAGGTGACATGGCAACATCCTTATCATGCCCTGCATGTCATTCTGAACAACCACCGTATTCAGATCCGGACCACGCATCACATCCATACCATGTCCTCTACCCCTCACTTGTGGCTGAAATGCGATAGCTCTCTGTTGCGGCGGCATCGGCGGTACTAAAGCTCCTTGCACTCCTGATTGTGCTGCCTTAATCTGCATCACCATTACCTTCTCCTTCAATTTCTTTGGCTTTAATTCAATCTTATCACTACAATATTTAGCATACTGCAGCACTTCATCAATCAGTTTAGCCTGCCAACAAATCAAATGATTCTTAATCATCTGCCCTACTTCAGGTCTCAACCCTTCAACAAATCTGAACACGAAATGCAGCATTTCTTTTGGTTCGACTGCTTCCTTACCACTGTACTCCTTGAAAGCCTTTAACAATCTCTAATAATAAGTATGTAGGGACTCCTTAGTTTCTTGGACTGTCCGGTCAATCCTCTGCAAATCAATGTTCTTCGGGGAAATCCTAGTTTTCAGAAACTCGATCACCTTATAATAATTTTTCATTACCTCAGGTGACGGTGCGCCTGTAATCTTATGCCTCTCAGGTTCACTTATTGGCCAGTCTACTGCCCTCTTATATTCGACCCATAAATCAGCTGGTACAAATATTTCAAACAAGGTGTTCAGGTCTTCCCACAAATATTTGGAAAGTTTCACAAACCTCTCAGTCGGTTGATACCATTCAACTGGTTTCTCTCTCAAATTAGGATAGTCATTTGTAAAAGACAGTGGGGGTCATTACAACATCGGCTGTAAAAGCCGCTTCCCGCCATCCAGAAGACCGCCAACACACTGCCGCGGCCTCGGAATTCCGCCACAGCTATTGGGACCCACATCTCGAAATCCGACAAAATTCAGACACCCACACAAGTCCGCCACACCAAAGGTCAGTGATAAACTGGTGAAATCAAAACCTCCACTGTCACGCCAACAGAAATACGCCCATACTATCACGACCCACGAATCCACGCAGCGGTCTTTCAACCGCGGTATTCCATTGGCAGTACACACCGCTGCGCTCAAAATACACACACATATACAAAACACCACCACATTGGACAATTCGAAAGACACACACCTGAGACACATACACACACCACTCCCACACACCCAATACAATATAAAACACACACCCACATCACCCACAAACCCCTACGACAACAATTCAGAACAAAGCACAGAGAGAGACACCACCATCCACAAACTAGCAGCCACAGACACTCAACACCATCACCCACACAACTTCCACGCACAAAACACCACACACCACTACATATCACCACACTTATCACCATATACACCACTCCACACATCACCTACACCACCCCATGGCACGGCAAAGACACCCCAGGTGCTCGGAGGAGGAGCTCAGGGTCATGGTGGAGGAAATCGTATGGGTAGAGCGACAGATATTTGGCTCACAGGTGCAGCACACCTCCATAGCTAGGAAGATAGAGCTATGGCGAAGAATAGGCGACAGGGTCAACGCAGTGGGACAGCACCCAAGAAATTGGGACGACATCAGGAGGAGGTGGAATGACCTACGGGGAAGGTGCGGTCCGTGGTCTCCAAACACAACATAGCAGTACAGCGGACTGGGGGCGGACCCCCACCTCCTCCCCCACAACTAACAACATGGGAGGAGCAGGTCTTGACTATTCTGCATCCAGAGGGCCTCGCAGGAGTCGGTGGAGGAATGGACTCTGGTAAGTAAAATCTTAACTATCATATCCCCCACCCTACCTGCATGCTATCACATACCCCCACCCTCGCCCCCACCCCTATCACTCCAACTCCTCACAAGTGTACCAGTATCAGAAACCACCCATCCCAACACCAAGCCCTGCATGCAAAAACAAAGCATGGACACCCATCACTAAAGCATGCACACTGCACATACCCATAACACCCCCCTCAACCATCATCACACAAGCCCACACACAGGAATGCTAGCACTGGGGTACACGCTCACCCACCCATTGCACACCATTAAACACACAGATGCAATAATCATGCCTCTCCACCCCTGCAGGACCACTACCCAACGTCACCGGACAGGAGGGTCCAGACATCTCCACCCCACCCACAGAAGAGGCCCACATTGATGACATCAGCTCTGTCCACCTGAATCTAGATGAAAAGCCTGGACCATCGTGGGCCTCGGGACAGTCGGTCCCCCTCACACAGGCACAGCCCACCACAGACCTTCCCCCTCTGGTAACACCAGCACAGCACCCACCCAGCGGGCCCATACCTCCGTCCCCAGGACACGTCAATCAGCTGTGTGTCCACCACTACAGGGAACCCAGGATAACCCACCACCCCAACAACAACAGGGACCTGGGGGCAGTGGTAGTGGGCACACAGTTCAGGGGACGGAAGCACAGGAACACAGGGGAACTGGGAGGGTTGCTGTGCGACAGGGGGCGGACAGGCCTAGGGAACCCACTCTCCACAAGGCCCTCTCCTCCATCATGGGAGCATACCACCACTCCCAGTAGACAATGGCAACGGTACTGGCCATGTTTCAGGAGACCCAGCGCCTGCAGGAGGAACAGTATTCAGGGAGGAACTCAGAACCATCAGTTCCGCCCTGAGCACCATCGTAGGGGTGCTGAAGGAGATACTGAACACCAGGAGGGACACTGTGGCACTCCAAGGGGCCCCTGACACTAGCATGGACGATGAACTGCCCACCACCTCCGCCGCCGCTAGTGGACAGGAGGCACCGCCACAGGACCACCACACCAGCACCTCACCCCCTGCAGACGGAGAACCACACCGCAAGCGGTTCCTGAGAACCAGGAACAAGACAGAGCACGATGCCAAGACCCCCGCCAAGAAATAAGACCACCCTGATTGTCATCCTACTGTCCCACTTTGTAACCCTGTCCATATTGGAACTGCCCCAGCTCCACTTCCTCTGCCCATATGGGCAATGCACCTGTGAGACTAATAGACTGGACTCTGCCATGGACATTCCTCCACCCTCACCCCTCACCATTTTACAACCCCCCTCCAATATTTAGCACTGCAATAAACACCCTTGAAGCACAAAACAATCTGGAGTCTGTGATTTTGAAAATGTGTATTAGCAATGACAGTGACAAAAAGCGTTCTCAAATGTAATGTCAACATACCTATGTCACACATCTCAAGTCCATGAGGAATCTAAGCAGATGACACACATTGGAAACCACACCTGTGAACCCGTAATGGAAATGTACAACTCAGTTACCATATATTGGTTGAAATCGACAGACAGGATAGAGGATAGAAGTGTGAAAGTACCTGTAGTAAGCAGGAATGTATTCTCACCTGTATGTCACTGGAAATATTGCTGGATAACTGAGTCCCTGTTGTCAATGTCCTCTTCCTCTGCTTCCTCCTCATCACTGTCCACAGGCTCCACAGCTGCCACAACACCGTCATCTGGACCATCCTCCTGCAGAAAAGGCACCTGTCGTCGCAAAGCCAAATTGTGAAGCATACAGCAGTCCACGATGATCTGGCACACCTTCCTTGGTGAGTAGAATAGGGAACCACCTGTCACGTGGAGGCACCTGAACCTGGCCTTCAGGAGGCCGAAGGTGCGTTCGAGCACCCTTCTAGTCCGCCCATGGGCCTTATTGTAGCGTTCCTCTGCCCTGGTCCTGGGATTCCTCACTGGGGTCAGTAGCCATGACAGGTTGGGGTAACCAGAGTCCCCTAATAGCCACACCAGGTGCCTCTGGAGTTGACCCATCACATAAGGGATGCTGCTATTCCGCAGGATGTAGGCGTCATGCACTGAGCCAGGGAACATAGCATTTACCTGGGAGATGTACTGGTCTGTACATTCATCGAATGATATCTCTTCCCTTTCCTGTACACCTGTTCACTCCTGTGGGGGGGGGAACCAGAGCTACATGGGTCCCATCAATGGCACCTATGATGTTGGGGATATGTCCAAGGGCATAGAAGTCACCTTTCACTGTAGGCAAATCCTCCACCTGAGGGAAAACGATGTAGCTCCGCATGTGTTTTAGCTGGGCAGACAACACTCTGGACAACACGTTTGAAAACATAGGCTGGGACATCCCTGATGCCATGGCCACAGGTGTTTAAAATGACCCACTTGCAAGGAAATGGAGCACTGATAGCACCTGCACTTGAGGGGGGATTCCTGTGGGATGGCGGATTGCTGACATCAGGTCAGGCTCCAACTGGGTACACAGTTCCTGGATTGTGGCACGGTCAAACCTGTAGATGATGATCAAATGTCTCTCCTCCATTGTCAACAGGTCCACCAGCGGTCGGTACACCGGAGGATTCCTCACATGTCCCAGCGGACGGTGCCTGGGAAGGACAACAGCGAACACAGAGTCAAACAACTCAGAGGTATGTACCCACAGTCTACACAGAACACAAATCATAATCCAAAAAGTTGCCTGTATGTGTGTTGAGTCTAGGCCTAGGTCTGTGTGACGCACTTAAAAATGAAGCCATGTGGGCCCCTGAAATGGCGGCTGCCTGACCTCTAAAGTGGGACAATGGGATGTGAGGTAACTGCGCTGTCGTTCTACACCGTCGCGGTAGGCGGTCGAAGACCGCGGCGCAATGCTGCATTGGTTAACATTGGACCCTATGGGTCCCAGGAGCCAATTACGAAGTGCGCCGGCGGTGATGGTACGCACTGCTGTGGACGTGACTGCCATTTTCTATCTGTTCAATCACTCGATACCTGATCTTCGACAGGAGAGGAACTACCATGCCACTGCTGCTGTGACCTCGGTCTGGAAGAGACAATGGCTCGTGCGTCTGGGGAAAGGGCCCCTGCCTTCACTGCAGAGGAGTTAGAGAAGCTCGTGGACGGGGTCCTCCCCCAGTACACGCTATTCTACGGTCCTCCAGACCAACAGGTAAGTACACAGGGAGCACGTTGTATGGGCTATGCCTGAGTGGAGAGGGCTGGTTGTAAGAATGAAGGGGGCACAGTTCTGCGTGCATGAAGTACTGTGAATGCATGTGCCACATGGCAAGGGTAGGGATATGGGCCACTCACTTCGACGGTGCAGTTGGTAATGACTTCTCTTCTTCCCCTGTACATTTCATTTAGGTCAGCGCCCACCAGAAGTACGATATTTGGCGTGCCATCGCCAAGGACGTCCGGACCCTGGGGGTCCACCACAGACGGAGCACCCACTGCCGTAAAAGATGGGAGGACATTCGCCGCTGGAGCAAGAAGATGGCGGAGGCTCAGCTGGGGACGGCCTCCCAAAGTGGGAGGGGTGCCTGTCGCACCATGACCCCCCTGATGTTCCAGATCCTGGCGGTGGCCTACCCTGAGTTGGATGGGCGCTTGAGGGCATCACAGCAGACACAAGGGGGTGAGTACAACATCATTCTGCGTACTTTGCGTGCAGTGAAGGTGTCTGGGTGGGGGAGGAGGGCTGTGGGTTTCCCTAGGCCAGGGCGAGTTCCGTAGGCTAGGCCCCTCAGTAATGCAGGCTATGTGGCACTCCAACCCACCTCTGTAGAGTGCCAAGTACAGGTATACATGCCCCTGTAGAGTGCCAAGTACAGGTATACATGCCCCTGTGTCATCTATGTGTGCAGATGTCGACCATAGCCATGTAGGCCATATCCCAGGAACTGCATCTGTAGAGCCCAACAGCGCGGCGTAGTGCAGGAGGCTGCTGTGTCTGTATTGTCCACCAACGGTAGCGGTAAGCCATGCACTCAACCTGTCTTTCTTCTGTCGTCCCCCCCTTTTTGTGGTCTCCCTGTTCTTGTGTGCATCAGCATCATCAGGCAGAGGTACAGAGGCACCGGAGCACGAGGAAGCTGCATCCCACATGGCCATGGAGGGCCACACCACGGACTCTGAATACACCAGTGGGACGGAGGGCGAGGGGAGCTTCAAGGAGGTCACAAGATCTGCAAACAGCGACACGGACTCGTCCTCCGATGTGAGCTCCCTTGTGGTGGCGGCAAAATCTGTGCCCCCCACTTCTACAGGTATAGCCGCCACCCCCCCTACCAGCACCGCCCTCCCAGCAACCCCTCAGCCTTCGCCCCATGCCCGCCCACCCAGGAGGGTGGGCATCACCTTCGTCCCAGGCACCTCAGCCCCTGCCCCTGTCACCTCTGCTGCCCTCAGTGAGGAGGCCATTGACCTCCTCAGGTCCCTCACTGTTGGGCAGTCTACCATTTTGAATGCCATCCAGGGTGTATAAAGGGAATTGCAACACACAAATGCATTCCTGGAGGGCATTCATTCTGGTCAGGCTGCCCTTCATCGAACCCTGCAAACTCTGGCCTCAGCACTGATGGCAGCCATTGTCCCTGTGTCTAGCCTCCCCCCTCCAACTTCCCCCACCCAGACCCAATCCCCTGTACCCCAGCCTATCCCAAGCATACCATCAGACCAGCATGCACACACCTCACCACACAAGGGAAGCTCAGGCAAACATAAGCACCACACATCCCACAGGCACTCACGCAAGCATCACACACATACAGACACACCAATATCCACTGCCTCCACTGTGTTCGCCTCCTCGTCGTCTCCCTCCTCCCTCCCAGTCTCGTCTACAATCTCACCTGCATGCACTACCACTACAGCCACTAGGTCCCGCACCAGCACACCCACCAGCACACCCCGCTCACATGCAGTCACCACCCCCACTACCATTTACATGTCCCCTGTGTCCTCTCCCAGTGTGTCTGTGACGCCCCCTCCCAAAGTACACAAACGCAGGCACACACGCACCCAACATACATCCACCTTACGACAGCCTCCAGCGCATGCACCTGCACCTGCACCCAAAGCCACAAAAGTTACACCTCCTACAACCACTTCCTCCACTCCCAAACCCCCTCCAGCTACCTGTCCCAGTGTTCCTAAGAAACCTTTCCTGACCAAGCTTGACCTCTTTCCCACCCCCCTCCAATTCATAGGTCCGGTACTAGCACCTCACCCAAAAAATCTCCGGGACCAGTGGTGCCTGTTGTTACAGGTATGTGGAGTGCAGCGGGCACCAGGGTAGCCAGTGTGACACGGAGCCACAGCACAGCCAGTCCCCCCCCGTGAAGCACCAGAAGTTGGACAGTGCCCGGCGGGAGAGGGGGAAGACTCCAGCCAGCAAATCCGCTCACAAGGGTCCCGGGGGGAGTGTCGACTCAGCTGTCACAAGGTGGGGAAGGGGCAGAAGAAATCGCCAAAGTCTGGGAGGAGCAGCACGGCAGAGAAGACCGCCATCATCCCCGCTGCCCAGGAGGCCACCGCCAGAGTCAGTGCCCAGGAGGGCAGCCCGATCGTCAGTGGCCAGGAGGCCACCGCCAGAGTCAATGCCCAGGAGGGCAGCCCGATCGTCAGTAGTGGCCAGGAGGCCACCGCCAGCCCCAGCCCAGCTGGTCAATGAAGGACCGACATGGCAAGCACCGCTGAACAGGGAAAGCACCGCTGAACAGGTCAGAAACTGCAAACTCAAGCACCGCTGAACAGGGCAAGCACCGCCAAGTCAAGCACCGCTGAACAGGGCAAGCACCGCTGAACAGGTCAGAAACTGCAAACTCAAGCACCGCTGAACAGGGCAAGCACCACCAAGTCAAGCACCGCTAAACAGGGCAAGCACTGCTGAACAGGACAAGGACCGCCAACTCAAGCACCGCTAGCCCATGAGTGGCAGGGGCAGTGATGCAACTGGGACCGTCACGGGGCTAGTGATGCACTCTGGGCACCAGTCCCCCTCCAGAACCAGTGGAGACATGCATCCACTCCGTCTGTCCTGCACAGGACGAAGCACTCTTGGTACCAGTCCCCCTCCAGAACCAGTGGAGAGATACATCCACTACCTCAGTCCTTGGCAGGATGAAGCACTGTGGGCACCAGTCCCCCTCCAGAACCAGTGGAGAGATACATACACCACCTTAGTCCTTGGCAGGATGAAGCCCTCTGGGCACCAGGCCCCCTACAGAACCAGTGGAGAGATACATCCACTACCTCAGTCCTTGGCAGGATGAAGCACTCTGGGCACCAGGCCCCCTCCAGAACCAGTGGAGAGATACATCCACTACCTCAGTCCTTGGCAGGATGAAGCACTCTGGGCACCAGGCCCCCTCCAGAACCAGTGGAGACATGCATCCACTCTGTCTGTCCTGCACAGGATGAAGCACTCTGGGCACCAGTCCCCCTCCAGAACCAGTGGAGAGATACATCCACTACCTCAGTCCTTGGCAGGATGAAGCACTCTGGGCACCAGGCCCCCTCCAGAACCAGTGGAGACCTGCATCCACTCCGTCTGTCCCCAGGTGCTGCAGTTGTCTTGCCACTATCCCCTTTGGTTTGTGCTGAGCCCTTGGTGGCAGGTACTTTTGGCTTCTCCCTCTGGGATGTGGGCACCTTTTTCACCTTGACAGGTGGAGGAATGTCCTTGCCGTCACTGCGTGCCACACTGGCAGCCCAGATGTGTGGCGCACTCAATGACCCCACAGTTACTGGCACCATTGTGGCTGTGGATTTGGTGGCTAAGGTGCTGGGCTGGGACCTGGAAAGCCTGGCCCTAGGGGAAGGACGGGGGGAGGTGTAGGGAAGAGGTCAATGTTAGCCAGGAAGAGTTTTTTAGACACACTGGGACGGGAAGATGGAGGGGGTTTGGGAGTGGAGGTAGAGGTAGTGGTTGTAGGAGGTGTATGTCTGCTGAATTTGGGTGAAGGTGCATGGGCCAGAGGCTGTTGTAAGGTGGATGGCTGTTGGGTGGGTGTGTGCCTGCGTTTGTGTACTTTGGGATGAGGGCTCACTGACACACTGGGAGAGGACACTGGGGATGTGTGAATGGTAGTGGGGGGTGATTGCACGTGAGCGGTGTGTGGTGATGGGCATGCTGGTGTTGGAGGTAGTGGCTGAGGATGTATTGCATGCAGGTGTGAGTGGAGACGAGACAGGGAGGGAGGAGGATGACGTGGAGGAGGGGGACACAGTGGAGGCAGTGGATGTTGTGTCTGCATGGGGATGGTGCTTATGTGAGTGCCTGTGGGTTGTGTGGTGCTTATATTTGCCTGAGGCACTCTTGTGTGTTGATGAGTGTGCATGCTGGTCTGATGGTGTGCTTGGGATAGGCTGAGGTACAGGGGATTGGGTCTGGGTGGAGTAAGTTGGAGGGGGGAGGCTGGACACAGGAACAATGGCTGCCATCAGTGCTGAGGCCAGAGCCTGAAATGCTCTCTGTTGGGCTGCCTGCCCAGAATGAATGCCCTCCAGGTATACATTTGTTTGTTGCAAATGCCTCTCTACACGCTGGATGGCATTCACAATGGTAAATTGCCCAGTAGTGAGGGATTGCAGGATCTCAGCAGGTCAATAGCCTCCTCACTGAGGGCAGCAGGGCTGACTGGGGCAGGGCCTGAGGTGCCTGGGGCGAAGGAGATGCCCACCTTCCTGGGTGAGCAGCACGGGACACATGCAGAGGGGGCTGCTGGGAGGGAGGTGCTGGTAGGGGGGGTGGCGGCTGTACCTGTTGATGCTGTGGGCATGGAGGTGCCAGCCACGGCAAAGGAGCTCCCATTAGAGGAGGAGTCGCTGTCACTGCTGTCTGCTCCTGTCGCCGCCGTGGAGTTCCCCTCGCCCTCCATCCCACTGGTGGCTTCAGTCTCCATTGTTTCGCCCTTCAGGACCAAGTGGGTTGCAGCTCCCTCCTGCTCCGGTGCCAATGCTCCTCCGCCTGATGATGCTGTTGCACACAAGAACAGGGAGACCACAAAAAGGGCGGGGAGACAGAAGAAAGACATGTTCAGTGCATGCAACACCACTACTGTTGGCAGACACAACACACAGGGAGCAGCCCTCGCCACTAGGCCATGCACTAACAGTTCCTAGAAATTTCAGCTGACCATGGGGTACGAGGCCTAAGACCAATTGCTGGACACCTGGAAGTCACAGGAGCCTGACGAGGTATAGATGGCTCTTACCACTGGTGGGGTTGGGGTGCCACATAGCCTGCCTCACAAGGGACCTTGCCTACCAACTTTGCCCTGGCCTAGGGGAACGCACTGCCCACCTCCCCCAACCAGACACCTCGTTATGCGCGCAGAGTCAGCTGAATGAGAGTGTACTCACCCCCTTGTGGCTGCTGAGATGCCCTCAAGCACCCATCCAACTCCGGATAGGCCACCGCCAGGATCCGGAACATCAGGGGGGTCATGGTGCGACGGGCACCACTCCCACGTTGGGAGACCATCTCCAGCTGGGCCTCCGCCATCTCCTTGCTCCAGCGGCGCAGGTCCTCCCATCTTTTACGGCAGTGGGTGCTCCGTCTGTGGTAGACCCCCAAGGTCCAGACGTCCTTGGCGATGGCACGCCAAATACCCTTCTTCTGGTGGGTGCTGACCTAGAGGAATGGTACAGGGGGAAAGGAAATTACTTACCCATCCGGACCATCATACTCATTGCCACCCAGTTCCCACCCTTGCCCTGACGCACATACACTTACCATCCGCACATGCAGGCCTCAGCCCCTCCATGTATCTTTCATTCATACCACTCAAAACAGGCATTTCCCATGCAGCATGCTCACAGTGTACTTGCCTGTTTGTCTGGAGGACCGTACAGTTGTGTGTACTGGGGAGGACCCCATCCACTAGTTTCTCCAACTCCTCCGCAGTGAAGGCCCTTTCCCCAGTCACACGAGCCATCATGGCTTCCAGACTGAGGTCAGAGCAGCAGTTGTAGTGTAGGTCCTCTCCTGTTGAAGGTCAGGTATCAAGTGAGTGAACAGACAGAAAATGGCAGTCACGTCCAGGGCGGTGCGTACCGTCACCGCCGGCTTACAACGTCATAGGCTCCTGGGACCCATAGGGCCCAATGTTAACCAATACAGAATTGCGCCACTGTCTTTGATCGCACACCGCAACGGTGTACAACACCAGCACAGTTACCTCATATCCCCTTGTCCCACCTTACAGGTCAGGCAGCGGCCATTTCAGGAGGCCACATGGGATGGATGTTAACTGCGTCACACCTATCTAGGCCAGGAATACCGGCACATTGCGGATTAATAACGTTTCTGCAAATAACAAATTGTGATACCTCAGTGTTGGATGACTCTCTGCTCGCTGTTCTCCTCCATAGGGCACGTCCGCTGCGGCAGATGATGAGATGGCGGCATCCTCCGGTGTACAGACCCCTGGTGGACCTGTCAACAATGGAAGAGAGACACATCCTAGTCACATACAGACTTGATCATGCAACAATCTCGGAACTGAGTGCCCAGTTGGAGCCGGACCTGATGTCAGCTATCCGCCATCCCGCAGGAATCCCCCCTCTAGTGCAGGTCTTGTCTGTACTCCATTTCCTGGCCAGTGGGTCTTTTCAAACAACAGTGGCCATGGCATCACGGATGTCCCAGCCAATGTTCTCTAAAGTGTTGTCCAGAGTGTTGTTTGCCCTGCTGAAACACATACGCAGCTACATCGTTTTCCCTCAGGTGGAGGATTTGCCCACAGTGAAAGGTGACTTCTATGCCCTGGGACATATCCCCAACATCATTGGTGCCATTGATGGTACACTTGTGGCATTTGTACCCCACGCAGATATGAACAGGTGTAGAGAAACCGGAAGAGCTACTATTCAATGAATGTGCAGATGGTGTGTTTGGCAGACCAGTACATCTCCCATGTGAATGGCAAGTATCCTTGCTCTGTGCATGACGCTTACATTTTGAGGAATAGCAGCATCCCTTATGTGATGGGCCAACTCCAGAGGCACCGTGTGTGGCTAATAGGTGAGGCCAAGGTCCCAATACAGTTGACATAGGTGTCTGGGTATGGGGCTGTTCCTAAAGGTGAGTGTGTGTCTATCAGTTGTCCCTCGACATTTGCAGGTGACTCTGGTTACCCCAACCTGTCATGGCAACTGACCCCAGTGAGGAATCCCAGGACAAGGGTAGAGGAACGCTACAATGAGACACATGGGCGAACTAGGAGGGTGATCGAACGCACCTTCGGCCTCCTGAAGGCCAGATTCCGGTGCCTCCATCTGACACGTGGTTCCTTATACTACTCACCGAAGAAGGTGTGCCAGATAATCGTGGCCTCCTGTATGCTGCACAACCTGGCTTTGCGACGGCAGGTGCCTTTTCTGCAGGAGGATGGGCCAGATGGTGGTCTTGTGGCAGCGATGGAGCCTGTGGACAGTGAAGAAGAGGAGGCAGAAGAAGAGGATATCGACAACCGAAACAACATCATCATGCAATACTTCCAGTGAGACATAGGTAAGAAGATGCCACTACTTCCCACATTTCATTCTATTGTTGGAACTAGCATAAGTGTGTCATTTTCATTTAGTGTATGGACCCTGACTTGTCACATTGACTTTCCATTTCACAGATGTGGGTCCCACTTTGTGCCATCTGCTATGTTTACTGCTGGCCTACAGCTGTGTTACATTGGTATGTGAACAAGTAAATTGACATTGCTATAGTCCATAGTTTTTGCAATTACACATTTGTGAAAGCACAGACTGACTCCAGGTTGTTTTGTGATTGAAGTGTGTTTATTACTGTGCTAATAAGTGGAGGGGGTTGTAAAATGGGTTGGGGGGATGGTGGAGGAATGTCCATGGCAGAGTCTATTTGTTTCACAGGTGCCTTGTCCAAAGGGGCATAGGAAGTGGAGCACTGGCAGTTTAAGGATGGACAGGGTGACATAGTGGGACAGAAGGGTGACATTCAGGGGGGTCTCATTTCCTGGCGGGGGTCTTGGCAATGTTCTCTGTCTTGTTCCTGGATCTCAGGGACCGTTTGCGGGGTGGTTCTCCATCTACAGGGGCTGGGGTGCTGGTGTCCTGTTGTTCCTGTGGCGGTGCCTCCTGTCCACTAGCGCCGGTGGAGGTGGAGGGCTGTTCATCGTCCAGGCTAGTGTCAGAGGCCCCTTGTTGTGCCACTGTGTCCCTCCTGGTGTTGACAAGGTCTGCCAGCACCCCTGCAATGGTGACCAGGGTGGGTATTATGGACTTCAAGTCCTCCCTGATCCCAAGGTAGTGTTCCTCCTGCAGCCGCTGGGTCTCCTGAAACTTGGCCAGTACCGTTCCCATCGTCTCCTGGGAATGATGGTAAGCTCCCATGATGTTGCAGAGTGCCTCATGGAGAGTGGGTTCCCTGGGCCTGTCCTCCCCCTGTCGCACTGCAGTCCTCCCAGTTTTCCTGTTATCCTGTGCCTCTGTCCCTTGAACCGTGTGCCCCCTGCCACTGCCCCCAGGTCCCTGATTTTCTTGGGTTGATGGATTTGCCTGGGTTCCCTGTAGTGGTGGACACACTGCTGATTGACGTGTCCTGGGGACAGAGGGATGGGCCCTCTGGGTGGGTGCTGTGCTGGTGTTTCCTGAGGGGGGAGGCTCTGTGTTGGCTTGTGACAGTGTCAGGGGAACCGACTGTCCCGAGGTCCCAGATGGGCCAGGCTGGTCATCTTGATTCAGTTGTGAAGAGCTGCTGTCATCACTGTGGGACTCTTCTGTGGGGGGACTAGATATGTCTGGCACCTCCTGTCCGGTGACGTTGGGTAGTGGTCCTGTTGGGGTGTAAATTCATAATTATTGTATCTGTATGTGCCATCGTGTGCAATGGGTGATTGACTCTCTACTCCAGTGCTTGCATTATTGGCTTGGTCCTTGTGTGATTGGTGATTTTGGGGCATGAGTGAGTCTCTGTAGTGGACATGCTTGGGTGATGGGTGTCCATGCATTGGTGTTACATGCAGGGCTTGGTTTTGGGATGTGTGGGTTGTGTTGGTGGGGTACCTGTGGGTTGTTGGGGTGATGGGTGTGAGGGTAAGGGTGGGAGTATGTGATGTCATGCAGGTGGGGTGGGTGGGATAAGGTAGTAAAGATTTGCCTTACCAGAGTCCAGTCCTCCTGCTACTCCTGCGAGGCCCTCAGGATGCAGTATTGCCAAGACTTGCTTCTCCCATGTTGTTAGTTGTGGGGGAGGAGGTGGGGGTCCACCGCCAGTCCTCTATTCAGCAATCTGGTGTCTGGAGACCACGGAACACACCTTCCCCCGTAGGTCATTCCACCTCTTTCTGATGTCATCCCTAGTTCTTAGATGCTGTCCCACTGCATTGATCCTGTTGACAATTCTGCACCATAGCTCTATCTTCCTTGCAATGGAGGTCAGCTGCACCTGGGGTGTTGTTGAGGTGCCATGATGTGGTGTGGGTGATGTGTGAGGTGGTGTCTGTTGTGATGTGTGAGGGGGTGTGTTATTGTGTGTTGTTTGAGGTGCGTGGATGTTGTTTGAGTGATGGTGTTGTGTGTCTGTGGATGCTAGTGTTACTTTAGGTAGTGCCTCTCTCTGGCATGCTTTTAAAATTCTGGTAGTAAGGGTTTGTGGGTGATGTGGGTGTGTGCTTTATATTGGATTGGGTGTGTGGGTGTGGTGTGTGTATGTGTATCAGGTGTGCGTATTTCGAATTGTCCAATGTGGTTGTGTTTTGTAAGTGTGTGTGTATTTTGAGCGCGGCGGTGTGCACTGCCAATGGATTACCGATGTTGAAAGACCGCCACGTTGATTCGTGGGTCGTGATACTGTGGGCGTATTCCTGTTGGCGTGACGGTGTCGGTTTTGTTATCGCCAGTTTATCACTGACCTTTGGTGTGGCGGACTTGTGTGGGTGTCTGTATTGTGGCAGATTCCGGGCTGTGGGTCGTAATACCTGTAGCGGAATTCCATGGCAGCAGCGGTATATTGGCGGTCTTCTGCACGGCAGTAAACAGGATTTACCGCCAGGGTTATAATGAAGGCCTAAGTCCAGAAACTAGTCTACTAAGAATATCCATTCACTCAGAAAAAGGTTTAGTACTTTTATTCCCTATTACTTACAATTCTAATCAAAAACGTTTATTCAACAAATCCATGATTAATCAATTTTCATTAGCAACATGAGCAATAGTTCTTCACAATTTTATTAAGGAGCAAAGACAACATCAATCTAAAAATCGGCAATTTTCATATCATTAATAAATTCAGCAATGCAAGTCAGTCAGTCAAAGTCAAGTCATCATTAGTCACCCTGGTCCGCCTATCTAACTCTGATTAGCATCGGCATGTGGGTCTTCTTGCGAAAAACAATTTAGTCAAAAATCATTAATTTGGAAAAATCTATCTAAGAGAGAAAACATGTTATAACAGTGCAGTTGGTACCTAGAAAGGAAAAGCGCACATTAGTCAGTCAAGTTATAGCTACCTATCCAAGATAGATCAGCGACGAGTCAGTCTTCATCTCCAGGTCATTAGTCACCAGCAAGGCTCGGGCTAACAGGAAGCAAGCCCAAATTTCAGCAATTTGGACAGCGTCTCCTGACGTCATCAACTTTCGCCTCTCTGTTCTGATTTTTCCTCTCATGTCATGACTTTTTATTAGGGTCTCTCAGTCCGTCCCACAGTTTGCCAATTGGTCAACCTCATCAGGGGTTATGACTCTAACCTATAGATTTTGTTTACCACTTGTCTATGTTATTTTGAGAGTCAAGTTCTATTAACATGATTGGTTATTCTGTCGATGAGAACATCATCCGGCTCCTCAGGTAACAAAATTGTTGCCCACAGCTCTTAGTCAGTAGCTCCATTGTTTGAGTCCTGGGAAAGTAATTTAACCTATTCTACACATAATTGTATCAATTTGTTCTGGTTGTCTCCTGTCCTCTGGTGAGTTTGTAGATTTCTCTAGCAGAGCTCGTCATTGAACTCTGTATAGTTCAAGGTCCTTTTCTCCAGTTCCAGTCTTCGGCGGCTCATCGCGGCTCCACGTTTTAAGCAAGCAAGGCCCAGCGCCGACCAGGCCTCTGGTTTGGCTAAATTAAGAACACGAAGCTTCATAAACATAGATTATATCAGCACTTATGGCATATTAATACAAAATTAAAAACTTTCACCTTATTTAGTACTGTTAACATAAATGGTGACCACTCTCCATGGGCACATTTTGCACATTACACGTTATTTTCATTTATTAGTTTTCAAATGTAATTTGCAGTATGTATACGCAATGATTAGAATATTTTCATTTTAGCATATCAGCTGCAACACTGTTATCAACATTAAACCTTAACAAACATTTTTCCCATAAATATTGGCTCATAGGTTACAACCTTTGATGCCAATGTTGGTGCTCCAAAGCATTCTGGGTTTATTGTGCAAAGATACATGGGGGGTCATTACAACATTGGCGGTAAAAGCCGATTACCGCCGTGCAGAAGACCGCCAACACACCGCCGCGGAATTCCGCCACAGCTATTATGACCCACATCTCGAAATCCGACAAAATTCAGACACCCACACAAGTCCGCCACACCAAAGGTCAGTGATAAACTGGCGAAAATGAAACCTCCACCGTCACGGCAACAGAAATACGCCCATGCTATCACGACACACGAATCCACGCGGCGGTACTTCAACCGCGGTATTCCATTGGCGGTACACACCGCTGCGCTCAAAATACACACACTTCTACTAAACACCGCCACATTGGACAATTCAAAATACATACACCTGATACACATACACACACCACTCCCACACTCCTAATACAATATAAAACACCCACCCACATCACCCACAAACCCTTACAACAACAAATCACGAATGAAAGCCAGAGAGAGACAGCACCAGCAAGAACACTAGCATCCACAGGCACACAACACCATCACACACACTACTTCCACGCCCAAAACACCACATATCACCACACTTATCACCACATACACCACCTCACACATAACCTACACCACCCCATGGCACGGCAAAGACACCCCAGGTTCTCTGAGGAGGAGCTCAGGGTCATGGTGGAGGAAATCGTATGGATAGAGCCACAGCTATTTGGAGCACAGGTGCAGCACACCTCCATAGCTAGGAAGATGGAGCTATGGCGAAGGATAGTCGACAGGGTCAACGCAGTGGGACAGCACCCAAGAAATCGGGATGACATCAGGAAGAGGTGGAACGACCTACGGGGGAAGGTGCGTTCCGTGGTCTCAAGACACAACATCGTGGTACAGAGGACTGGCGGCAGACCCCCACCTCCTCCCCCACAACTAACAACATGGGAGGAGCAGGTCTTGACTATTCTGCATCCTGAGGGCCTCGCAGGAGTCGGTGGAGGAATGGACTCTGGTAAGTCAAATCTTAACTATCATATCCCCCACCCTACCTGCATGCTATCACAGACCCCCACCCTCACCCCCTCCCCTATTACTCCAACTATTCACAAATGTACTAATAACACAAACCACCCATCCCAACACCAAGCCCTGCATGACTCAACAAAGCATGGACACCTATCACTAAAGCATGTCAACAGCACATACCCATAACACCCCCCTCAACCATCATCACACAAGCCCACACACAGGAATGCTAGCACTGGGGAACACGCTCACCCACCCATTGCCCACCATGACACACACAGATGCAATAATCATGCTTTTATACCCCTGCAGGACCACTACCTAACGTCACCAGATAGGAGGGTCCAGACATCTCTACCCCACCCACAGAAGATGCCCACAGTGATGACAGCAGCTCTGTCCAACTGGATCCAGATGACCAACCTGGACCATCGTGGGTCTCGGGACAGTCGGTTCCCCACTCCCAGTCACAGGCCACCACAGACCTTCCACCCTTTGGTAACACCAGCACAGCACCCACCCAGCGTGCCCATACCTCCGTCCCCAGGACACGTCAATCAGCTGTGTGTCCACCACTACAGGGAACCCAGGATAACCCACCACCCCAACAACAACAGGGACCTGGGGGCAGTGGTAGTGGGCACACGGTCCAGGGGACAGGAACACAGGGGAACTGGGAGGGCTGCTGTGCGACATGGGGCAGACAGGCCAAGGGAACCCACTCTCCACGAGGCCTTCTCCTCCATCATGGGAGCATACCACCACTCCCAGGAGACGATGGCAACGGTCCTGGCCAAGTTTCAGGAGACCCAGCGGCTGCAGGAGGAACAGTATTTGGGCTTCAGGGAGGTACTCAGAACCATCAGCTCCGCCCTGGGCACCATCGTAGGGGTGCTGAAGGAGATACTTAACACCAGGAGGGACACTGTGGCAGTGCAAGGGGCCCCTGACACCAGCATGGACGATGAACTGCCCACCACCTCCGCCAGCGCTAGTGGACAGGACGCCCCGCCACAGGACCACCACACCAGCACCCCACCCCCTGCAGACGGAGAACCACCCCGCAAACGGTCCCTGAGATCCAGGAACAAGACAGAGCACGATGCCAAGACCCCCGCCAAGAAATGAGACCACCCTGATTGTCATCCTACTGTCCCACTTTGTAACCCTGTCCATATTGGAACTGCCCCAGCTCCACTTCCTATTCCCATATGGGCAATGCACCTGTGAGACTAATAGACTGGACTCTGCCATGGAAATTCCTCCACCATCACCCCTCACCATTTTACAACCACCCTCCAATATTGAACACTTCAATAAACACCCTTGAACCACAAAACAATCTGGAGTCAGTCTGTGATTTCGAAAATGTGTATTAGCAATGACAGTGACAAAATGCGTTTTCAAATGTAATGTCAACATACCTATGTCACACATCTCAAGTCCATGAGGAATCTAAGCAGATGACACACGTTGTAAACCACACCTGTGAAACCGTAAGGGAAATTTACAACTCAGTTACCATATACTGGGTGAAATCGACAGACAGGAGAGAGGTAGACGTGTGAAAGTACTTGTAGTAGGAAGGAATGTGTTCTCACCTGTGTGTCACTGGAAATATTGCTGGATAACTGAGTCCCTGTTGTCAATGTCTTCTTCCTCTGCTTCCTCCTCATCACTGTACACAGGCTCCACAGCTGCTACAACACCGTCATCTGGACCATCCTCCTGCAGAAAAGGCACCTGTCGTCGCAAAGCCAAGTTGTGAAGCATACAGCAAGCCACGATGATCTGGCACACCTTCCTTGGTGAGTAGAATAGGGAACCACCTGTCATATGGAGGCACCTGGACCTGGCCTTCAGGAGGCCGAAGGTGCGTTAGATCACCCTCCTAGTCCACCAATGAGCCTCATTGTAGCGTTCCTCTGCCCTGGTCCTGGGATTCCTCACTGGGGTCAGTAGCCATGACAGGTTGGGGTAACCAGAGTCCCCTAATAGCCACACCAGGTGCCTCTGGAGTTGACCCATCACATAAGGGATGCTGCTATTCCGCAGGATGTAGGCGTCATGCACAGAGCCAGGGAACATAGCATTTACCTGGGAGATGTACTGGTCTGCCAAACATACCATCTGTACATTCATCAAATGATAACTCTTCCTGTACACCTGTTCACTCCTGTGGGGGGGGACCAGAGCTACATGGGTCCCATCAATGGCACCTATGATGTTGGGGATATGTCCAAGGGCATAGAAGTCACCTTTAACTGTAGGAAAATCCTCCACCTGAGGGAAAACGATGTAGCTCTGCTAGTGTTTCAGCAGGGCAGACAACACTCTGGACAACACGTTGGAAAACATAGGCTGGGACATCCCTGATGCTATGGCCACTGTTGTTTGAAATTGCCCACTTGCAAGGAAATGGAGCACTGATAGCACCTGCACTTGAGGGGGGATCCCTGTGGGATGGCGGATTGCTGACATCAGGTCTGGCTCCAACTGGGCACACAGTTCCTGGATTGTGGCACTGTCAAACCTGTAGTTGATGATCAAATGTGTTTCCTCCATTGTCGACAGGTCCACCAGCGGTCGGTACACCGGAGGATTCCGCCATCTCCTCACATGTCCCAGTGGACGGTGCCTAGGAATGACAAGAAGCGACCACAGAGTCAAACAACTCAGAGGTATATACCCACAGTCTACACAGAACACCATTCATACACAAAATCTGACCTGTATTTGTGTTGCGCGACAAGCCTTAGGTCTGTGTGACGCAGTTGGTAATGAGGCCATGTGGGACCCTGAAATGGCGACTGCCTGACCTCTAAAGTGGGACAATGGGATGTGAGGTAGCTGCGCTGGCGCTGTACACCGTCGCGGTAGGCGGTCAAAGACCGCGGCGCAATGCTGCATTGGTTAACATTGGACCCTATGGGTCCCAGGAGCCAATAACGATGTACGCCGGCGGTGATGGTACGCACCGCCGCGGACGTGACCGCCATTTTCTATCTGTTGAATCACTCGATACCTGATCTTCGATAGGAGAGGACCTACACTCCAAGTGTTCTGTGACCTCGGTCTGGAAGAGACAATGGCCTGTGCATCTGGGGAAAGTGCCCCTGCCTTCACTGCAGAGGAGTTGGAGAAGCTCGTGGACGGGGTCCTCCCCCAGTACACGCTATTCTACGGTCCTCCAGACCAACAGGTAAGTACACAGGGAGCACGTTGTATGGGCTATGCCTGTGTGGAGAGGGCTGGTTGTAAGAATGAAGGGGGCAGAGTTCTGCGTGCATGAAAGGCTGTGAATGCATGTGCCACATGGCAAGGGTAGGGATGTGGGCCACTCACTTCGACGCTGCAGTTGGTAATGACTTCTCTTCTTCCCCTGTACACGTCATGTAGGTCAGCGCCCACCAGAAGAAGGATATTTGGCGTGTCATCGCCAAGGACGTCCGGACCCTGGGGGTCCACCACAGACGGAGCACCCATTGCTGTAAAGGTTGGGAGGACATTCGCCGCTAGAGCAAGAAGACGGCGGAGGCTCAGCTGGGGATGGCCTCCCAACGTGAGAGGGGTGCCCGTCGAACCATGACCCCCCATGATGTTCCGGATCCTGGCGGTGGCCTACCCTGAGTTGGATGGGCGCTTGAGGGCATCACAGCAGACTCAAGGGTGTGAGTACAACATCATTCATCCGACTTTGCGTGCAGGGAAGGTGTCTGGGTGGGGGAGGAGGACTGTGGGTTTCCCTAGGCCAGGGCGAGTTCCGTAGGCTAGGCCCCTCCGTAATGCAGGCCATGTGGCACCCCACCCCACCTCTATAGAGTGCCACGTACAGGTATACATGCCCCTGAGTCATCTATGTGTGCAGATGTCGACCATAGCCATGTAGGACATATCCCAGAAATTGCATCTGTAGAGCCCAACAGCGCGACGTAGTGCAGGGGGCTGCTATGTCTGTCTTGTCCGCCAACGGTAGCGGTAAGCCATGCACTCAACCTGTCTTTCTTCTGTCGCGCCCCCCCTTTTTATGGTCTCCATGTTCTTGTGTGCATCAGCATCATCAGGCGGAGGTACAGTGGCACCGGAGCATGAGGGAGCTGCATCCCACATGGCCATGGAGGGCCACACCACAGACTCGGAATACACTAGTGGGTTGGAGGGCGAGGGGAGCTTCACGGCGGGGACAGGATCAGCAACCAGCGACACGACTCGTCCTCCGATGGAGCTCCCTTGTGGTGGCGGCAAAATCTGTGCCCCCCACTTCTACAGGTACAGCCGCCACCCCCCCCTACCAGCACCGCCCTCCCAGCAGCCCCTCAGCCTTCACCCCGTGCCCGCTCACCTAGGAGGGTGGGCATCACCTTCGCCCCAGGCACCTCAGCCCCTGCCCCAGTCACCTCTGCTGCCCTCAGTGAGGAGGCCATTGACCTCCTCAGGTCCCTCACTGTTGGGCAGTCTACCATTTTGAATGCCATCCAGGGTGTAGAAAGGGAATTGCAACACACAAATGCATTCCTGGAGGGCATTCATTCTGGTCAGGCTGCCCTTCATCGAACCCTGCAAACTCTGGCCTCAGCACTGATGGCAGCCATTGTCCCTGTCTCTAGCCTCCCCCCTCCAACTTCCTCCACCCAGACCCAATCCCCTGTACCCCAGCCTATCCCAAGCACACCATCAGACGAGCCTGCACACACCTCACCACACAAGGGAAGCTCAGGCAAACATAAGCACCACACATCCCACAGGCACTCACACAAGCATCACACACATACAGACACACCAACACCCACTGCCTCCACTGTGTCCCCATCGTCCCCCTCCCCCCTCCTAGTCTCGTCTACACTCTCACCTGCATGCACTACCTCTACAGCCACTACATCCCGCACCAGCACACCCACCACCACACCCCGCTCACGTGCACTCACCACCCCCACTACCATTTACACGTCCCCTGTGTCCTCTCCCAGTGTGTGTGTGACGCCCCCTGCCAAGATACACAAACGCAGGCAGACACCCACCCAACAGCCATCCACCTCACGACAGCCTCCAGCGCATGCACCTTCACCCAAAATCACCAAACGTACACCTCCTACAACCACTACCTCTTCCTCCACTCCCAAACACCCCCAGCTACCCGTCCCAGTGTTCCTAAGAAACTTTTCCTGGCCAACCTTGAGCTCTTTCCCACCCCCCCTCCATCTCATAGGTCCTGTACTAGCACCTCAGCCAAAAAATCGCCGGGACCAGTGGTGCCTGTTACAGGTATGTGGAGTGCAACGGCCACCAGGCCAGCCAGTGTGGCACGGAGCCACAGCACAGCCAGTCCCCCCCTGTGAAGCACCAGAAGTTGGATAGTGCCCGGCGGGAGAGGGGGAAGCCTCCAGCCAGCAAAGCCGCTCACAAGGGTCCCGGGGGTAGTGTCGACTCAGCTGTGACTCCTCCCAAGGTGGGGAAGGGGCAGAAGAAATCTCCAAAGTCTGGGAGGGGCAGCACGGCGGAGAAGACCGCCATCATCCCCGCTGTCCAGGAGGCCACCGCCAGCCCATTCGTCACTGGCCAGGAGGCCACCGCCGGAGTCACTGCCCAGGAGGCCAGCCTAATCGTCACTGGCCAGGAGGCCACCGCTGGAGTCACTGCCCAGGAGGCCAGCCCAATCGTCACTGGCCAGGAGGCCACCGCCAGAGTCACTGCCCAGGAGGCCAGCCCCAGAGTCACTGGCCAGGAGGCCACCGCCAGAGTCACTGCCCAGGAGGCCAGTCTAATCGTCACTGGCCAGGGGGCCACCGCCGGAGTCACTGCCCAGGAGGCCAGCCTAATCGTCACTGGCCAGGAGGCCACCGCCGGAGTCACTGCCCAGGAGGCCAGCCCAATCGTCACTGGCCAGCAGGCCACCGCCGGAGTCACTGCCCAGGAGGCCAGCCCCAGAGTCACTGGCCAGGAGGCCACCGCCAGAGTCACTGCCCAGGAGGCCAGCCTAATCGTCACTGACCAGGAGGCCACCGCCGGAGTCACTGCCCAGGAGGCCAGCCTAATCGTCACTGGCCAGGAGGCCAACGCCGGAGTCACTGCCCAGGAGGCCAGCCCAATCGTCACTGGCCAGGAGGGCCCCGCAAGCCACAACCCAGCTGACCCATGAAGGACCGCCAGCCACAGGCCCGCTGGGCAATGAAGGACCGCCTTGGCAAGCACCGCTGAACAGGCCAGGGACCGCTGAACAAAGCAAAGACCGCCATGGAAAACACCGCTGAACAGGTCGGAAACTGCCAACTCAAGCACCGCTGAACAAGGCAAAGACCGCCATGGAAAGCACCGCTGAACAGGGCAAGCACAGCTGAACAGGTCAGAAACTGTCAACTCAAGCACCGCTGAACAAGGCAAAGACCGCCGTGGAAAGCACCGCTGAACAGGGCAAGCACCGCTGAACAGGTCAGAAACTGCCAACTCAAGCACCGCAGAAGAGGGCAAAGACCGCCATGGAAAGCACAGCTGAACAGGGCAAGCACTGCTGAACAGATCAGAAACTGCCAACTCCAGCACCACTGAACAAGGCAAAGACCACCATGGAAAGCACAGCTGAACAGGTCAGAAACTGTCAACTCAAACACCGCTGAACAGGGCAAAGACCGCCATGGAATACACCGCTAGCCCATTAGCTGCAGGGGCAGTGACGCAACAGGGACCGTCACGGGGTGAGTGCTGCATTCTGGGCACCAGTCCCCCTCCAGAACCAGTGGAGACATGCATCCACTCTGTCTGTCCTGCACAGGATGAAGCACTCTGGGCACCAGTCCCCCTCCCGAACCAGTGGAGACATGCATCCACTCCGTCTGTCCTGCACAGGATGAAGCACTCTGGGCACCAGTCCCCCTCCAGAACCAGTGGAGACATGCATCCACTCCGTCTGTCTAACACAGGATGAAGCACTCTGGGCACCAGTCCCCCTCCAGAACCAGTGGAGACATGCATCCACTCCATCTGTCCTGCACAGGATGAAGCACTCTGGGCACCAGTCCCCCTCCAGAACCAGTGGAGACATGCATCCACTCCATCTGTCCTTCTCAGGATGAAGCACTCTGGGCACCAGTTCCCCTCCAGAACCATTGGAGCCTGTAATCCACTTGAGAGACTGTGGCTTTGAACTCCCCAGGATGGTACAGTGGGCAAGCCACCACTGTAGAGACTTGAGAGACTGTGGCTTTGCACTCCCCAGGATGGTACAGTGGGCAACCCACCCACTGTAGAGACTTGAGAGACTGTGGCTTTCCACTCCCCAGGATGGTACAGTGGGCACGCCACCCACTGTAGAGACTTGAGAGACTGTGGCTTTGCACTCCCCAGGATGGTACAGTGGGCAACCCACCCACTGTAGAAACTTGAGAGCTTGAGAGACTGTGGCTTTGCACTCCCCAGGATGGTACAGTGGGAAAGCCACCCACTGTAGAGACTTGAAAGACTGTGGCTTTGCACTCCCCAGGATGGTACAGTGGGCAACTCACCTACTGTAGAGACTTGAGAGACTGTGGCTTTGCACTCCCCAGGATACATCAATGGGCATGGAGCCCCCTCGTGGATCTAGCGTGGTGCACTCATCCGGCTAAGGTTCCCCCCCTTCCCTTCCCCCTGAGGTGCCTGTTGTATTTCTATCTGAGGCCCCTGCAGTGTTCTCTCAGTTTTGATCAGGTATCTAGTGTGGGCCTCGCCCATGCATTTTGGGCCCAGTGGTCCACGGACAATGAATGGTGCATTACCTGCACTACTGATCGTGGTGTATATTTTGTTTGATGTGTATATATATATATATGTATATATTTGGTTACTGTATTTTGATATATTAATATGGTTAAACTCATTTCCTTTTGTCTTTGCATTCTTCCGGGGGGGTTGGGGGTTGTTACTGTAATGTTTGGTTATGCATTGGTGTGTGTGTTGTAGTGGGTGAGGGTCGGGTGGGGGTTGTGATGTTGGTTGTGTGTGTCCCTGTGTTTTTCCCTCCCCCTCCCCTATGTCGTAGGTGCAGTACTCACCGTGGTCTTCGCCGACGGCGTTGTTGATCCTCGTATAGGAGCAGGAAGACTATCGTAGGGAGTATATGGAGTTCCGGCTCCAAGGCATCCGGATTCCTCGTGGGGTGTGTAGAGGTGAGCATTTTCCCTTTGAAATGGCTGTTTCCACCGTGTTTTTATCTGCTGTGAATCCGCCCCGGAAAAGGTGGCGGATTGGTAGGTTGTGATACTGTGGGCAGTACATTGTCCTCCGTCTGTCTGTTGGCGGTGACCGCTGCGCTGTTTGTCTGTACCGCCATGGCAGTCGGAGTGTTAAAGTGGCTGACTTTGTTGGCGGTTTCCGCCACGGTCATAATTCCAATTTTTTCCACCGGCCTGTTGGCGGTTTTACCGCCGCTTTAACACCGACCGCCAGAGTTGTAATGACCACCATGGTCTCTAATCCGTGCATGCTGATGGCTATGCCGAGAATTCAACCGAGTTTGGCAGCCACTGCTGGTCTGGCAGACATTGAAAAAGTGTTTAATGCCCTCGAATTGGCCATTCAGTTCAGTTAGCTTTATTTCGATAAAAGAAAATACCATCAAAGCACATAAACAAAGACATAAATACATCAGAAAATGATAAGACCTCTAGCTAATAGTAGCAAGCAATAAATATACCAATTCTGCCTCATAAAAAACCTAATTTAAAAAATACAATACAATGTGATAAAAACATTTAAAAATTGGAAAAACAGTATTAAGAACCATAACTACAAAGTCAAAACACATCACATATTCTCAGTTAAAAACTAATTCTCATGGGTCCTCACTAGAATATTGGCTTTCAATTTACAATTACTGACTCATAACAAAAATAGTGCTATATATCATGATTGGCACTTCAAAGATTTACGTCTAATGGGCCAAATTGCCTCCAGAACTTTTGCCACTGCACATGCCACATTGCCATAAGCGTTTGATTTAAAAATCCTAAGGGCTAGTATCCCGCTCCTAAATCCCATGGATCTGCAGAGTGGTATAAGCCAACGTGCCCTCTGCTTAGAATATGTGGGGCAACAAAATAAAACGTGGGCTATATGTTCAACTACTCCGCATCCCATCGGACATAAGTCATTGTCAGTGACAGAATTAGTCCATTTACAAGTAAAAGAGCAAAGTGGTAATGTTCCTAACCTAAATCTAATATAAAGTGCACGTGCTAAAGGAGATACAATTGGCCATTCAATCGTGAGGTAATGCAGCGCATGGAGTTAGGCAGTTATTCTCTCAGCCTAACAAGGGTTCTTTTCACTGGGCCCCCGGCTTGAGTTAAGGTGAATAACATACCCTTCGATATCATAGCCATCTGCAAAGAAATGCATCAGGGCTGTCTCCGCTAATTTTTGCATTAGCAATAGAACCTCATATATACTTTTTTCCCAAATTTCATGCCCATCGTAGGCTTTATGTGGAAGGTAGACCTCTCCTAACATCCCTGCATGATGATGGTGGTGTGTTGTATATAGGGAATCCAGAAATTAGTGCAGCCCTCATCATTTGAGAGGTCATTATCTTTGGGCAATATTCTGGATTACAAATTAATTGGGACAAATTAGAAATGTTTCCACTTACAGACAATACTACTGCATTTGCTGAAAAGTACTCTCATAAGTAAAGTGCAAATGGGATGAAATACTTAAAGATTCACATAACAAGGGACATGTCAAAGTTCATTAGGTACAGCTATGGGGCAGCATTGTAGTACTTTAGGGTGCATGTTGAGTGATGACTGTTACATTATCAATAAACAGGTGTATCTCGCTGATCAAGATGATAATACTGCTGAAATGTTGATATCTTTTGAATACCGTTCCTATTCATATGCCTGCAGAATAGTTCCCTCAACTTTGGCAGTCGCTGTTGCGACTGGTCTATGGGTTGGGCAGCCATGCAAATTTATGGTAGCAGGGGATGTAGCCGTTCCGGTTCTGTTTTTGTTCGCCCTTGTTGGCCAGGCACAGTTCCTGACATAGTGGCTTAAGGAACAAACCACACTTAAACACGCACAAACTGAGAAAACACTAACCAGACCAAACAGGCTCTCAGCAGTCATATGTAAAGGCCCAGCTATTAAACGGTATGATGTTGATGTGATTTGATTAACTAGGTGAGTTTGGCAGGACCTGAACTGGCAAAACAAACTGAGAAACAGCCTTAACAAAGGCTCGAACTATGCTGTGCCTTTACAATGCAGCCTAAACCACAAATGCATCTTTACCACACATTCCTTTACCACACAAGTCATTACAATGACTTGCCTTAAGAAAAGCGTTGTTGGACTGATGTTGGACTTCAAGACCAATACTTTCCCTACTGTGGCACAGAGTGGACTTGGAATAGTAAATTATACTATTCCAAAGTCCAGGGCATTCCGTAAGGCAAGTCATAGTAATGACTTGTGTAGTAAAGGAATGCGTTGTAGAGACGCATTCATGGTTCGAGATGCGTTCTTAAGGCAGGTGTGGTAAATGCCTGCGTTGTTCGGACATACAACCAAATGAACCAGATGTTATCTGCCTTTTACTTTATTACTGAAAGCAAGGCCTGTACTGCCTTATGTGACTTTAGATTTACTAAGCCACACAGAGCCACACATTGTGGCTTTATGTGGTCTAGTAAATCTCACAGAAGCCCTTGTGTTGCTTTTTGCCACTTTGCATGACACAATGGCAATGCAAGGGCTTTGCAAATCTGGGCCCAAGTTTGTACTTGGACAGAAGGTGTAATTCCCTTATGCTGTTTTTTCTGAACCCTAAAGAAGATAATGCACAAAACTTGCTATGATGAACTCAAGTGGCTGTACCTTTTGTGGAAACGTTATTGCACATATATCTATATAGTACCCAGCTGAAGCCTCCACTGAGTAGTTATAGTTAGGTCAGCATTTCCATGGGAAATGCCTTTTATTGGTTTGCTAATAACTTTGGCACCGTTTGACAAATCTTCACAAAGCCTTCCCACAAGGTGCTCTTTTTTACCTAGTTTGTGCATGGAAGGTTTTGGGGTGATCTGTCAAGCAGGGCCTCAGAAACAGGAGTAGTCCCAAAACACAAAATCTGTATGCCTCTACTATAGTCTTTTTCGAGCGGCACTGCGGCAAAAACTGCTGACCGAAATTAAACCAAATTTGTCACGAAACTGGATCTCGGTCCGTAAAGCTTGTGTTTTGTGATTTGGTGTCATCCATTCAGTAGTTTTTGAGAATTTAAGGATCAAAAATATTTGTATACATAAGTTTAAAGCTTTTTAAAAAAATATTTGCACATCTGTACGGTTGATTCCGACAACCCACTTGGGCCCAAAATAGGAAAACAATGTTTTGAAAGCCACAAGCCTATAGGAGTCCAAAGGGGCTCCTGCGTGATCACAGCATACAAAAAAGGCTGGTCAGTGGTCTTCTTTTAGTAATTTTAGGGGAAAGAGGTGTAAGTGGGGCTCCTCGCCCAAGCCATGTCTGGCTCCAGGGATCTCATCCCCTGGCCCCCATTACTAAATAACGGAGAGGGAGTATGCATTTCCCCCTCCCAGAGCCACCTCAGGGTCCCAGGGACCTCACCTCCATTTGCCAAATCTTTGGTAAAAGGAGAAGGGGCACATGGCCCCCCTTTCTGAGCCTCTGTTGGGCTCCAGGGACCCCGTCCTCTGGGCTAAAAATCTACAAAGTAAGGAGGGTGGTCTGTGTGCCCCCCTCACCATGCTGGTATCCTCCCTGGGGACCCCAATCCGTGGGGCATGATACCAGACAGGGTCCTGCGGCTCTCACCCTAGGTACATTGTGGTTCCTTGCCCAGGAGAGGCAGGCATACACTGCTCGCACTCGCAAGCAGTAGAAAACTGCTGCTGCCCAGGCGGGAGCAAATGATAGTTTCTGGCTCCCGCCAGCATCCAGTATGATTCTGGCTGGGGAACCAGGCTGGGGCCATGGGGGCTTTGGGGCTACCCTCTCCAGATGCCCCACATCCCCTGGGGCACTAGAAGCTCAGAGAGGGGGGATAGGCACCACCCTCCATCTAATAAAAAGAAAATGCCCCAAGGTATGGGGTCACTGGAGCTCTTAGTGGCTGAGGGAGACGGGCATACTCCGCCATCGCTTTAATTAAAAAAGCCCCTTAGGATGGGGTCTCTAGGGCATGTAGCGGCTGAAGGGGGGTGGGGCACCCTTCCCCTTAGTAAAATAAAATGCAGCCACGGGGAATGGAGTCCTCAGGGCCTGAAAAAGATTGAGGAGGTGTGCCACATGCACCCCTCCCCTCAAATAATAAGATATGAGTGTCCTGGGAGGCAGGACAACCGATGTAAACTTAAAACATTCTCCTAGGATGGAGGGCCCCATAATGCCCTAGGCAAATACTATTTGTATGCTTATGGTTGCTTAGAAGCTGCAGAGGCACCACCAATCATGTGCTTTAGTGTTGAGGGGGGCTGCAAAAGAAACAGTAAATCTACTAGGTCATTAAAACCATGATCCAAGGAGAACTTACTATATTTTTTGAAAGAGTTCCTACCTGGAGCTCAATGCTCTTTAGCTGGAGTGCAATGCCCTCCTGTAGTTTTTATCATTGCATTTTAAAGGCTGAAATATGCTCAAAGAAAGACTTAGGCCCTCATTAAGAGTTTGGCAGATGGTAAACACTGTCTGCCAAACTCCCAACAGGGTGGCCGCTGCCTACACGGCAACCTCTCTGCCAGAGTTATTAAGGGTTACCGGCTAGGTTGGCGGTGGAAGCCTAAGTTTCAATCTGGTGGCCAAGCGGGAAACAGGCTACAGCACTGTCTCCAGCTCGTAAACGAGCCAGCAGCCATGCTGTAGCCAATAGGCGCACTTTTCATATTTTGATGTTGTGACTCTTTGGCAAAGTCAATAAGTCTACCAAAATGCAGCCAGGACCTGCGAGACCAACTGCATGCTGCGCATACCAGAAGGCCATGTATGGCGTAGGGTTGACCTCTTGCAAGGGGTTGGCTTCAGGGCTTGGCTACAGTCCATGCATAGTGGGCGGGGTTGGTTTTACACATGGTAATGAAATATTACTTTACTTTTTTTTTTAAACGAGAAATTCACTGAACAAAACAAAAGTTAAAGTGACATTATCGTTAGGTAAAAATTTCAGCACCAACATAATGTTTTAAACAAAAAAAACTGATATTTACTAGTAACTATAACTCATGCCTTAAGGAAACTATAACTCACACCCTTGCCATGCACAGCTAATTATTCCACATAATTCTTCACTCATAACATATTCTATGACATCATTGATAACATCACTGCATCATCTGAAATTACATCATTGATGATAAGACTGTGCATAGAGGTAGCATGAGTTAAATTTACCTTAGGCCAAAGTTATAGTTACTATAGATAACTATAATATTATTACACAGTGGCAGTTGCCCACCTAGTTACCATAGGAAATACTGTAGATTTTTGGTTTTACTAATAACTTTAGCACCATTCAACAAAGTTTCATAAATCATACCAACAAAACACTTCATCAACCTCATCTCCTTCCTAAAATGTTTTAGGGTGATCCATTAAGCAGGAGCCAAGAAGAAAGGGGGTGGGGATCCAAAATGCAATTTACCCATGCAATTTCCATAGGGAAATTTAGACACTGCTACAGCCAAAATGGCTGAATGGAATTATGCCAAATTTGCCCCAAAGCTAGATTCTTACCCAGAAGGTGTGTTTTTGATTTAGTGTAAATCTGTTTGGTAGTTTTTTGGGGGATTTTGATTCAAAATTTTAGAGATCTGGTAAGTTGGGTTCATGACTGTTGCAGGAGTCCTGTGGGCACACAACTTCAAATAATAGAGTGATCAGATTGGCTTCTTTTCCTCATGCCGTTACAGGACACAGGAGCCCAGTGCTGGTTGCCTGTAAATTGAAAAGAAACGTAAAGTATAAGGGAGACTCAACACCCCCTGGACTTTGAGTGGGGTATTCCAAGATACCCTCTCAGGGACAAATTAAAGAAAAAATATTTTGGGTTGCTGTGATCCTGTGGGACATCTGTGGGAGCCAGCACAACCCACTTCATCTTGCAAGATTCATGCAGGCCTGCCCTGTTTCCTGTGAGAGTCCTGTGGGATTGGAAAAACATTTTTAAAAAGGGAATGACTGTTTATGGTGGGTTGGCCACATACAAGCAGTTAGCCCTACAGCTAAACCACGTTGTGTGCGGCTGAGGGGTTGGCTGCCTGTGCAGGGTTGGGTGTATGTCCTGAGGCAACACCACAAAGTACATGGCCGTAGCCTGTGCGTGGCAGGTGGAGTTAGGCACAAGGCGTCCAAGCACGGCAGGGGGATGTCATAATTAGAAATGGTAATAAAATATTACTTTACATTAAAACTTTAAAAAAAAGAAATTCACTGAAAAAAATCAAAGATTAAGGTGACGTTATAGTTAGGTATATTAATAATGTATTACTTTACGTTTAAAAAAACTTTAGACATTTACTGAAAAAAACAAAGGTTAAAGTGACATCATAGGTGAAAATGTGAGTTTAAACTTAACATTTGAAACAAAAACAACACTGAAATTCACCAGTTATAGTTAACTGAAGTAACTATAACTTGTGCCCTTGCCATGCACTGCTTATAGCCACATATATTACATCACTTATGACATGCTCTAAGACATCACTGATAACATCACTGATGACATCTGACATTACATCACTGATGACAACACTATGCATGGCGATGGCATGAGTTACAAGTACTTCAGTTAACTATGTTACAGTGATATAATCAGTGATGTCATAGAAGATGTCATGAGTGATGTAATATCTGTGGTAATTAGGAGTACATGGAAGGGGCGCAAGATATAGTTACCTTAGGCCGCGAGTTATAGTTACTTGAAATAACTCCAACAGCTGAATTTCTATGACCTTGCGCGTGTAAAATCTGAACCTAACTTTAATGTCTCTGTAACCTTTGTTTTTTTTTGTGTGTGTGAGTGTGTGTGTATATATATATATATATATATATACATATATATATATATATATATATAGATACAAAAAAAATCCGGTCTGAAAAGCAGAGCACACAACTGTGCAGGTGCCAGGATTTAAGACCACAACCCTCATTTAATGTTTCACAAAAGCAAAAGAAGCCAAAGGTACACTTTTGTGAAATACATATATATATATATATATATATATATATATATATACACACACAAGGATATGTGTATGTCTGTGTATGTATATTGTGTGTATATATATATATATATATATATATATATATATATATATATATATACATGTATAAATATATATATATATATATATACATATATATACATAATATATACAGTATACATACACAGGATCACCAAGATTTCAATCCCACCGCTATTCGTCTCCATCCTACAAAAATGTAGTACATTTGTATAATATTGTCTCTTAGTCTAGGAATGTTAGAAAATAATATTCAGTCTGTTACAATAACCAAGATTCTCACAGTTACCTGTCTCATGTGCTTACAACTATTATACTATTCTGAAATAATTTATCAGCTCTCTCTAAGACCTAATGCAACCTCTGCAGGGAATGTATGATTCTGTTGTATCTAGTAGCTCTGTAGCTGGACAATTCCCACAGAGCTTTCTACACTCAATCCCATTTCCCTAAGTTAATATATTTAACTCAATGTGGTCTCTCTAAAGTCTTATCTCAATCTATCTCTAGCTCAGATAATGATTTTTAGTCACCCGTAGCTCTCAGCTCCAACAGCAGCAGTGGTAAGAAATAGTGGCTCAAGGCAAATGGCACAGTGGACATCTCTCAGTCTATCTCAATTAATCCATCAAGTCGATCGATCCCTTCTCTTTCCCTAGGACATCTTTTATAATTAACTCGTTATGAAATTCTTGAGATTTTGCAATAGAAGGTAATGCATCATCTTGTTGAAAAGGATTGGCTATCTGAACTTCCTTTTCCATACACTTTTCACTTCTGTAAGGACAATTTTAACGACCTAAGCAGAACACTCATATGTCAATGTTTCAATCTAAGCAACTGTTATTTTCTAAATACATGTCAGAGCATTCCAAATCAGGTTAGTAGGGGGGTAAGGGTGTAAGTAATACAGGTTTTATTGTTTTAAGGAAAGTTGTATCATTTCACAATTCAAGAAGAGGGTATAGAAGAAACATTAAAAAAAAAATATGTGCCAACCTTGCAAGTTGTTATGCAGCACGGATTTGGTAAAGTTCAGAGCATGCTTTTAAACTGTTAAGTAACAACAATTTTGTGCTTACAAATTCATCCTCATGTTAGTGATTAGTATTATGAATTTTAATGTTCGAATTATCTATTGGGGGCCTTGTCAATCTGCCCGGTGATGGTTTGAAACCATCATAAACCAACCTTAAATAATTTTTCTTCAATTATTTCAGATTTTGGTCTTGTCAGCTTTTCTTTTTCTTTTCTTTTCTTTTCTTATAACCTTCACTCACACTTTCACTCATTTCTGTATCCTTTTGTATTCTTCTTTTTAATTTTTTTAATGTTTTCTCTGTGGTTCTTTATTAATAATCTTTTCATTGCAAAGAAGCATTAAAGAAAAATATTACATGTTATCACTACTGTAATAGCGATTAGTATATAACTAAGGATTCCTCTTACTAGATCTAAAATGTTCCTATTTTAGCAAAACATTTAGAGATACTTTCAGTTATAGCTGGAGTCTCCAAAGATTTTAAACCTAGCTTGAAATCAGTAATGTTGCTTGCATATGCTTCAAACTTTTACTTTCATTTGAGATGCAACTGCAGTAGTTTTCATTCTTAACAGTTTACAGACTCTGCCCTTTTCAGCAAAATTATTGTCTAAAACATATTGATTTTGTAAAACCATTGATCTAACAGCAATAGGCTTGGTGGTTTCTAGTAATCCTGCTGCAGATTTACTTGTTGCTAACCTAGCCACAGCTGGGGATAATTTTCTTATTTTCCCATCATTCAATACCACTCTGACAACCGGAATAACTGCTCCAAATATATCTCCCACCATTCGTGTCCCTTCATTCATGCTCGTTGTGTATCTCTTAATTTCAGGTGTCACTGTCAGTGCTTCCAAAGAATCCACATGATACATTTTGGGAAAGATTAGTCCTAAATAACATGTTCCGTCCCAAAATGCAGGTCATTTGAAGTAAGCATTTTTCCCACAAATAAAATACACTCCTGGTATAGTTGGATCATCTTCTTGCAAAATTTGCCATTTGCCTCCTGATAATTCAAAAGTGTGGTCACACCTACTTTTCCCCACTAATATTTTCTTCCCTTTTATTCATCATTTATAAACACATATCTTTCCAATCAATCTCTCTTCCAACCTTTGTTTAGGTACAGTTATCTTTTTCCTGAAATCATCTTTTCTTTTCAACACATTCTTTTGTACGTAATTTGTATTATTCTCAATCTTTGGAAGCCTTTCATTTCTTTCTTCTAACATTTGTTTAAAGACATTCTCTTGTTTATTCATTTTTCATGTTAAATGTCTCTCGTGTTTTAACAGTATTTATAGGAAAATAAGGTCTAAAATGATGCTAGCTGTCTCTATTTCCTTAGATTTTGGGTGTATATTCATGTATTTTATTATTGGTACTTTAGAAAGCACCATTTATAATTTGAGAAATTGTATTCAGATTGTCACAATCTATACACTAGGCTCAGCAATATACTGCAAGAAGTATCATAAGTGAGTTGTATGTGATGATATGAGACTTGTTCATCAGCTGAAGCAATCATATGTCACAAACATAACAATCCTTAACATTTAAAGCTCTAGTGTATTTTTGCACTAATCTTGGATAAACATTCGTGGCATATGTTAGAAATGGGGTCTTTGGTTGGCAGTCAGGTTACCCCCCTGTCCAAGCAAGGACCCTCACTCTAGTTAGGTTAAGTCCCACACAATCCAATTGATCTTGTGCCCACCCTCTGGTAGCTTGGCACTAAGCAGCCAGGCTTAACTTAGAGGGCAATGTGTAAAGTATTTGTGCAATAAATCATGCAATGAAACAGTATAACACCACAAAAATACACCACACTGTGTTTAGAAAAATAAAAAATATTTATCTGGATAAATGCAGGTATAAACAATCAAGAGGTACACGTTGAAATATCACTTTAGAGAATGATAAAAAGAATCTTTAGTCTTTAAAAAGCAACAAGTGTCTCTTGCAAGCACAAAGTACCTGGTTTGGGTTCAAATTCTCCGCAAGGGACCGCAGAGGTGGAGATGCGTGGAAAACGGGGTGGTGTGTGTCGGGTTTCTCCGGGCGCACACAGACGATGCGTCGATAATTTTCCACGCAGGGAAAGACTTGCGTCAATTTCCGGCGTGCTGACTTGAATCCTCTTCGGGTTGCGGGGTATTCGGCCGCCCCGGGGACGATGTTAAGGAATCCTGGACATGCAGGACGAAGTCGCAGGAGCTGCGTCAATTAGGTGGGCGATGCAGGGAAATTTGTGTCGCATGGCAGGCGCTGCGTCGATTCTACCCGCAGGAAGTCGGGCTTCATTGTTCCGGCTCGGCTATGTGTTGATCCAGTGGGCTGTGTGTCAAAGTTCCGGTCGCAACCTGGCGCTGAGTCGATCTCCACTGGGGGAGCTGGGCTGCATCGTTCTGGGATCGGCGTGAGGTGATTTTCTTGCCACCATGCAGGCTGTGTGTTGTTTCTGGCAGGCTGTGCATCAAATTTTCACCGCACAAGGAGTTCTTTGCAGGAGGAAGTCTTTTTGGCCCTGAGACTTCAAGGAACAGTAAGCAAGCTCTATCCAAGCCCTTGGAGAGCACTTCTCAGCAGAGCCAGAGGGCAGCAACGCAGCAGGGCAGCAGTCCTTTGCAGAAAAGCAGTCAGGTGAGTCCTTTGGGCAACCAGACAGTTCCTCTTGGCATGTTGCAGGTTCTGGTCCAGAGTTTCTTCACCAGTGGTATCTTGTCCAGACGTGTCCGAGTTGGTAGGGTCAGAGGCCCTGTTTAAATACCTAAATGTGCCTTTGAAGTGGGGGAGCCTGCAAAGGGTCGCTCAAAAGTGCATCAGGTCCCCTTTCAGTTCCATTCTGTCTGCTAGGGTCCAAGTAGGGGGCAGTCCATTGTGTGAGGGCAGGCCACTGTCATTTCAAATGTAAGTGTCAGGCCCTCCACCCTCCCAGCCCAGGAAGACCCATTCAGTATGCTGATGTGCGCAGGTGTGACTGAGCATCTTGTGTTTGGGGTTGTCTGGGTGAAATGCACAAGGGAGCCGTCAACTAACCTAGCCAGAAATGGATTGTAAGGCAGAAAAGGCTTTAAGTGCAGAGAAATGCTCATTTTCTAAAAGAGGCATTTCTAAAATACTAATATTAAATCCAACTTCACCAGTCAGCAGGATTTTGTATTACCATTCTGCCCATACTAAATATGACCTTGTTACTCCTTTTAGGTCAGAATCTACCACTCAAACAGTATATGAGGGTAGCCCTAATGTTAGCCTATGAAAGGAGCAGGCCTCACAGCACTGTAAAACACATTTAGTAGTTCTACACTACCATGGCATGTAAATTACACAGGTATATGTCCTGCCTTTTATCTGCATAGCACCCTGTCCCATGGGTTACCTAAGGCCTACCTTAGGGGTGAGTTATATGTAGAAAAAGAGGAATTTAAGGTTTGGCAAGTATTTTTAAATGCCAAGTGGAATTGGCAATAAACCTGCACACACAGGCCTTGCAAAGGCAGGCCTGAGGCATGGTTAAGGGGCTACTTATGTGGGTGGCTCAATCAGTGCTGCAGGCCCACGAGTAGCATTTAATCTACAGTCCCTGTGCACATGTTGTGCACTTTACTGGGTACTTACAATTGGATTAAATAAGCCTATTGGGCAGGATCAAATGTCACCATGTTTTAAGGGAGAGAGCATATGCATTTTAGCACTGGTTAGCAGTTTTAAAGAGTGTGCAGAGTCTTAAAACCAGCAAAAACACTGGTCAAAAAGTGGAGGGGGGGGCAGGCAAAATGTTAGGGGTGACCACCCTAAGGCTGTCAGGACTAACAGCATAATCATCTGTCATATAGGCCCTCATTATGACATAGGCGGTAAATCCCACTTACCGTCATGCAGACTGCCGCAAACATATGGCCGCTGCAGCGGATTACCACCACCCATATTATGACCCACACATAGCAATCCGTCACTATACAGCCACACATACAAGTCCACCAGCCCAAAGGTCAGTGATAAACTGGCAGTACAAAAAAACCCACACCGTTACGACAACAGAACTACGCCGACAGCATTATGATCCATGAATCACTGCAGTGGACATTCAATGGCGGTAAACCATTGACGTTACATATCGCCACGCTCAAAATACACATGCACAGACAAAACAACAGCTCTCGACGCCTGGATCTGGATGACCAACCCGGGCCATCAGGGATCCCCGGACAGTCGGTAACCCAGGCACAGTCCCATACTACCACAGAGCCTCCCCCCTCAGGAAACACCACCATAGTACCCACCCAGCGGGCCCATACCTCTGTCCCCAGGACACGTCAATCAGCAGTGTGTCCACCACTACAGGGACCCCAGTCCATCCCACAAACACAGGACGATCAGGGAGCTGGGGTCAGTGGCAGTGGGCACACAGTTCAGGGGACAGGTGCACAGGACAACAGGGAGGCTGTGGGGACTGCTGTACAACAGGGGAAGGACAGGCCCAGGGAACCGACTCTCCAGGAGGCACTCACCAACATCCTTGGAGCATACCACCATTCCCAGGAGACGATGGGCCAGATACTGGACAAGTTGCAGGAGAACCTGTGGCTGCAGGAGGGACAGTACCAGGGGATCAGGGAGGACTTGAAGAACATTAACACCACCCTGGTCACCATTGCAGGGGTGCTGGCAGACTTGGCCAACACCATGAGGGAGGCAGAGGCAGTGGCACCGCTGCTGCTAGTGGACAGGAGGCCCCTCCACAGAAACAACAGGCTGCCAGCACCCCACCCCCTGCAGAAGGAGAACCACCCCGCAAACGGTCTGTGCGATCCAGGCAGAAGCCAGAGAACATTGCCAAGACCCCGCCAGGAAATAAGACTCTCCTGAATGCCACCCTTGTGTCCCACTCTGTCACCCTGTCCACCTTGAACTGCCATTGCTCCCCTTCCTATGCCTCCTTGGACAATGCACCTGTGATACAAATGGACTGAACTCTATCCTGGACTTTCCTCCATCATCACCCCAGCCCATTGCACATCCACCTCTAATCGTTAGCACTTAAATAAACACCATTTGATTAAATACAAGTATGGAGTCAAATCATTTAACAATGTATTCGTTTAACAAGGTTTAAACACTGCAATATAACTGTACAGTATTGTATACATAGGAATGACCTGTAGTTAGCTGCAGTCAACACACCAGGGGCGATAATGGGACACAAATATCTGAAAATAGAGATGCCAAAGGGCACAGTAAGTGGCCATAGAAGTTTGAAAATCAGCCTGCCAGTGACAATGTCAAACACAAAACTGTTGATGTAAATTGTGATTACAGTGTCTTTCCTGTGTGTCATTGGAAGTACTGTCTTATAATAGCACTTCTGTTGTCCTCATCCTTATCCTCTGCCTCCTCATCTTCACTGTCCACAGGGTCCACTGCTGCCACACGCCCATCTCCAGCCTCATCCTCCTGCAAGAAAGGCACCTGGCGACGTAAGGCAAGGTTGTGCAACATACAGCATGTAGATGTGCATGTGTTTAATCAAGGCAGACAATACTCTTGTCAGCACTATTGAGAACATTGGCAGAGACATTCCTGCTGCCAAACCACTGTCACTTGAAAGGAGCCACTTGCCAGGAAATGGAGCACAGATAGGACTTGCTCAAGAGGGGGGATCCCGGTGGGCTGCTGGATAGCAGATATCAGGTCAGGTTTCAATTGGGCACACAGCTCTGTTATTGTGGCCCTGTCCAATCTATAGGTGAGGATAATGTGCCTGTCCTCCATTGTTGCCAAGTCCACCAGAGGCCTCTACACGTGAGGATGTCCCATCTCCTATTCAGCCACAGCGATTGCATTCTAGGGGGCAAACAGTGAGTAGCTGGTCAGTATTCCACATTTCAAAACACTACACTGCATTGCATGTTGTGACTGTAACACAATATTGTTGAATAGGCCCAAATGGTGCCTATGTGTACTGTGACGCAGTTAGGTGCCATAGACTGCCCCCCCCCTGAAATGGCGTCCTCCTGTCCTGTATGGAGGGACGTGCGGAAATGAAGTAAGTCTGCTGACGTTGTCCGCCGTTGAAGGAGGAGGTCGAAAACCGCTGTGCAAATCCTCATTGGATCCCATTTGGCCCTATGGGTTACAGTGGCCAATGGTGATGTACGCAGGCGGTGACGGTACGCACCGCCGTGGAGGTGACTGCCATTTTCTATCTGTTCACCCACTTGCTACCTGACCTTCAACAGGAGAGGACCTACACTGCATGTGCTGCTGTGACCTGTGTCTGGAACCGACCATGGCTCGTGTCACTGGGGAAAGGGCCCCTGCCTTCACCGCTGCGGAGCTGGAGAGACTGGTGGATGGGGTCTTACCCCAGTACTGAATGCTGTATGAGCCTAAAGACCAACAGGTGAGTATACTATGAGCACGATGCATGCGGCATGAATGCATGGTTTGCTATGTGTGAGTTCCTCGTGTGGGGGGTTGGTAGAAGGGCCCTGGGCAGCGTGCTGTATGTATGGTGGGCAATGTCTGTGCATAAGGTGATGGGAGGGCTATGGTGGGATATGAGTGTAACAGGCCGGACGGTCTGACTGATACCTTTTGCTATGCGTATATTTCTGCAGGTCAGTGCCCATCAGAAAAAAGGTATATGGCGTGCCATCGCCAAGGACGTGTGGACCCTGGGGTTCTATGGAAGGCAGAGCACCCACTGTCGCAAATGATGGGAAGACCTGAGATGCTGGGCAAGGAAGATGGCAGAGACCCAGCTGGGGATGGCCTCCCAACGAGGAAGGGGTGCCCTTCGAACCCTGACCCCCCCTGATGGCCCACATACTGGCAGTGGCCTTTCCGGAGCAGGATGGGCGCTTGAGGGCATCACAGCAGCCACAAGGGGGTGAGTACAGTTTCTCAATATACTACTTGCGCATGGTGGGGTGGTCTCTGGGTGGGGGATGTGGGCCTGTGGGTGCCCCTAGTCCAGACCGGACATTGCAGGGTAGGTCCCATGTTGGGCAGGGTATGATGTGAACCACCTCCAACCAAGCTAGTAGGCATCCACTACTGGGCAGGAGTCTGTGGGTCTCAGGTATGCTGTTATTGGCATTAGTTATTGTATTACTGTCCATGGCTTGGTGACTAGCATTGTGACTGGTAGTGCATTGCCTAATGCGTAGGGTTGATCCCTGTGTGTGTGTGTGTGTGTGAGTGTCGTGTACGCCAATGGAGGTGTTGGAACAGCCATTGACCAAGTGTATTCCCCTCCCCCTTTTTGTTTTGTCACCCTGTCCTTCTGTGCAGTTGCATCATCTGGCGGAAGAGCTGAGGCACCAGCGACAGAGGGAGCTGAATCCCACATGGCCCAGGAGGCCAGATCCACCAACAGTGAGGGAACCAGTGAGACGGAGGGAGAGGGGAGCACCACGGTGGAGACAGGAGTGGACAGTTCGGACAGTGATACCTCCTCCGATGGAAGCTCCCTGGTGGTGGCGGACACCTCTGTGTCCACCCCAACTACAGGTACAGCCGCCACCCCGTACCCGCACTACTCTCCCAGCAGCCCCTCAGCGTGTTTCCCATGCCTGCTCACCCAGGAGGGTGGGCATCTCCTTCACCCCAGGCACCTCAGGCCATGCTGCCCTGAGTGAGGAGGCTAGTGACCTCCTGCGATCCATCTTGGTTGGGCAGTCAACCATTGTGAATGCCATCCAGGTGCTGGCAGCCCATTTGCAACAAACAAATGAATTCTTGGAGGGCATTCAGTCTGGCATGGTGGCCCATTAGAGATCAATCCAGGCTCTGGCCTCTCTGATGGCAGCAATTGTCCTTGTTTCTAGCCTCCCCCCTCCAACGTCCTCTACCCAATCCCATTCCCCTCAACCCTAACCTATCCCAAGCACACAGGCAGACCAGCATGCACCCAAGACAACACACAGGAATGGTTCAGGCAAACCCGAGCACCACACATCATCCCGCAGCCACTGACACAAACACCATCCAGATGCAGACATACCAACATCCACTACCTCCACTGTGTACCCCTCCTCCTCCTCGCTCCCAGTAGCGTCTCCACTCACACCTGCATGCACTACATCCTCATTCACTACCTCCAGCACACCTATCACTATACACCCCTCACTGACAGTCACCACCCCAAATCCATGCACGTCCCTTGTGTCCTCTCCCACAGTGTCTGTGCCCCCTCCTCCCAAAGTACACAAACACAAGCACTCAGACACCCAACAGCCATCCACCTCACAACAGCATCCAGCCCATGCACCTGCATCCAAAATCAGCAGACAGACACCTCCTACAACCACTTCCTCATCCTCCACTCCCAAACCTTCACCCTCTTCCCGCCCCAATGTCCCTAAGAAGCTTTTCCTCTCCACCGTTGACCTCTTCCCTACCCCTCCCCCCGTCCTTCACATTGGGCCAGGGTGGTCAGAACCCATGCGAATACCTCAGCCACCCAGTCCACGGCCACAGTAGTGTCGACAGCTACTGCAGGTGGGAGAGGATCCCTGGAACCAGCCAGCAGCACTGAAAGTGTGCCTGCACCAGGTGCATCAAGGAATGGCAAGGAGGCACCACCAGCTGCGAAAGGGAAGGTCAAAGAGGCACCACCATCTGAGAAAGGGAAGGACAAGGAGGCACCACTAGCTGCTAAAGGGAAGTGCAAGGAGGCACCACCAGCTGCGAAAGGGAAGGGCAAGGAGGTACCACCAGCTGTGAAAGGGAAGGGCAAGGGGCCTGCACCTGCAGGGAGGAAGGGCAGGAGGCTTGGTGCTGGGACTCATTCGGAGCCCCCACCACCAACCATGGTGGTTTAGCCATTTGAGGCTGCAGGGGAAGGGCTGGAGCCTCCCCCCACCACTGTCAGCACCGTCACCAGCCCTGCCACTGCCACCACTGGGCAGCCATTACCGCTGGCGGGCAGTCTTTAGTCCTGCCTCCATGGGCTGTAGTGCGTCTTTGACCCTGAAAATCCTGTAGGTGTGACACGACATCGCACAGGGCATGTAGCCCCCTCCAGGACCAGTGACGTTGTACCATCTTCCGGTTGAGGTGCCCCCCCCATTCCCCGACCCCTTGAGGTGCCTGTGTAGTTTTGACCTGATGCCCCTGCAGTGTTCTCTCCGTGTTGTTGCAGGAGTGAGGTGGGGCCTTGCCCTATGTGATGCGGCCCTGTGGCTCACAGACATTGAGCACTGGGTAGTGTCCCTCCATTTGTAAATATGTATATACGTTTGTATTTTGATGTGCTTCTTTATGTTATTTTATCGTTTTACACTCACTTTCTTCCAATCTTTTTGTCCTTGCATTATTCCTGAGGGGCACGGGATGTATATGTTATGTTACTGCATCTGGTTGTGTGTTTGGTGTTGGGGGAGGGTGTTGGGGTGTTGCGTGTGTGTGCCACTCTCTTTTTCCTCCCTCCTCCCTTGTGTGCTAGGCGGTAGTACTCACTGTGGTTGTCTCTGCCGGCTTTGATGTTCATAATGCAGGAAAAGGCAGACGAGCAAGGTAAAAATGTGCAACTCGGGCTCCATGGCGTCGTGGTTGTTCCCTGAGTCTTCAGAGGTGAGTCCTTTGACTTCTGTGTTCTGTTTCCGCTGTGCTTTTGATGTCGTTGGTACCGCCCCAGAAAAGGTGGCGGATAGGCCTGTCTTAATACAGTACCGCCATGGTGCTTGTTGATACCGCCGTGGCAGTCGGCGTCTTAAAGTGGCTGTCTGTCTGAGTGGTTTCAACCGTGGTTATAATTCCTTTCTTTTACCGCTGGCCTGTTGGCGGTATTACCGCTGCTTTATCACCGACCGCCAGGCTTGTAATGAGGGCCATATTCTACAAAGTATGTCTTCAGTCTGTTTCTGTCTATTGTGGAATGATGTGCTCCATTCTGTAATAAAGATATTGGCCCTCATTATGACATTGGCGGTAAATCCTGGTTACCGCCACACTGACGGCCACCGACATACCGCCACTGTGGCGGATATCCATTAACCATATTATAACACACACACACCAATCAAACAGAATACAGCCACATACACAAATCTGACAGACCAAAGGTCAGTGATAAACTGGCCATCACCACATTATGACCCATAAATCACCACAGCAGACATTCAACGGCGGTAAACCATTGGTGGTACATACCGACAGGCCCAGAATGAACACCCACATACAAAACAACACAACATTGGTCACTACCAAATATACACACCTGACACCCATACACACATCGTACCCACACCACTATAAAACACCCACCCACATTACACACAACCCTTTGCCAACACCATTTGCCACAAGGAGACTGAGAAGAAGAGCACAGAGACATCTAGACACACACACCACTTACACCCATACACCCCTCACGCACTCCACATCACACACCCCACCACATTACACAACACACCCTCACCAACACACATCAAACAACACCCATGGCACCACAAAGGCACCCCCATTTCACTGAGGAGAAGTTAAGGGTCATGGTGGAGGAAACTGTCAGGGTAGAGCCACAGCTCTTTGGAGCACAGGTACAGCAAATATCCATTGCCAGGAAGATATAGCCATGGCGGAAAATCGTAGACAGGGGGAACACCGTGGGACAGCATCCAAGAACAAGGGACGACATCAGGAAGAGGTGGAACGACCTACGGGGGATGGTACATTTCATAGCAGCAAGGCACCAGCTCTTCATACAGAGGACTGGCGGTGGACCCCCACCTCTTCCCCCACAGTTCACAACATGGGAGGAGCAAGTACTGGCATTACTGCATCCTGAAGGACTCGCTGGAGTAGCTGGAGGACTAGACACTGGTAAGTCAACATTTACTGATCATCACCCCCCAAAACCTGCAGGCCATCTCACACCCACACCCTCACTCCCACCACTCCACTCCAACTCACACACTGCACCTACACATATCACTAGCACCAGTGCCAAACCCTGCATGCCATACCAATGCATGGACACCCTTCCTAGCCCTGCATGGACACCTATCATTAAAGCATGCACAGCATAGGGAAACTAACAATACCACAATACATCATAAATACATAAGCAAAAGCTGGCAGGGCAGCACCAACCATAGAGGGGAAGCTAGGGATGCGCAAATGTCATGTACTTGAAGCATAATACATCACTTACATCCCCACAGGTACCCCAGCCAATGCCAGTGGAGAGGCGGTGCCACCACTATCCAGTCCCCTCAACAGAAGGGCCCCCCCCCCAGTGATGACAATAAATCTGAACTTCTGGATCTGGAGGACCTACCTTGCCCATCAGGGACCACTGGACAGCCGGTCACCCAAGCACAATCACAGACCACCACAGAGCCTCCCCCATCAGGATCCAACACCACAGCACCCACCCAGCATACCCAAACCTCTGTCCCCAGGCCACGTCAATCAGCAGTGTGGCCACCTGTACAGGGACCCCAGGCCACACCTCACACCCAAGACAATCAGGCACTTGTGGCAGTGGCAGTGGGCACATCGTTCAGAGGACGGGCACAGGCCAACAGGGAAACTGGGAGGACTGCTGTGCGCCAGGGGGAGGGCAGGACCAGGAAACCGACTCTCCAGGAGGCACTCTCCGAGATCCTGGGAGCCTGCCAACATTCCCAGGACACGATGGGCCAGATCCTAGAAAACATGCAGAAGAACAGGCAGCTGCAGGAGAGGCAGTATCAGGGGATCAGGGATAACCTGGAGGCCATAAACACCACCCTGATCTCCGTATCAGGGGTGCGGGCAGACATGGCCCACATCATGAGTGAGGCAACAGCACACTGCCGGGCCCCTACCACTAGCCAGTCCATTGACCAGCCCTCCACGTACGCTACAGCTAGTGGGCAGGAGGCCCCACCACAGGACCCACAGGCCACCAGCACCCCTCCCTCTGCAGAAGGTGATCCACCCCGCAAACATTCGCTATGACCAAGACAGAAGCCAGAGACACTTGCCAAGACCACCGCCAGGAAATTAGACTCTCCTGATTGTCCCCCTTGTGTTCCCCCCCAGTCACCTTGTCCATCTTGAACTGCCATTGCTCCCCTTCCTATGGCCCCTTGACACTGCACCTGTGCTTCAAACAGACTGGAATAATACCCTGGACTTTCCTCCATCATCACCCCATTCCATTGCACTTTTCCCTCAGTTTATTAGCACTACAATAAACACCCTTGGAAAGAAACTCAACTACTAGTATTTCATGTCTTAAAAATATGTTTTGATGGAAACAGCTACATCCATTGCAAATGAACTATACATAGTGAGAGCATAGAAAGAATGACCTGTAGCTGGCTGTAGTGATCACATCAGGCCATTTTTGTCATATCACCAACATCTGTAAAATGTTAATCCATAGGTGACAGTAAGTAGAGGTAAAAAAAAGTAGGTAATGCCATTCTGCCACAGTCACACAGAATACAATAGTCATAGAAATGGGAAGTTGCACTGTCTCACCTGTGTACCATTGGAAGTACTGACAGATAACTGATGTTCTGTTGTCCACATCCTCATCCTCTGCCTCCTCATCCTCACTGTCCTCAGGGTCCACTGCTGCCACAGGGGCATCTCCGTTCTCCTCCTCCTGCAGAAAAGGTACATGGCATCTGAGGGCCAGGTTGTGCAACATGCATCATGCCACTACTATCTGGCAGACCTTCTCAGGTGAGTAGCACAGGGATCCACCTGTCAGAGGAGGCACCTGAACCTGGCCTTCAGGAGGCCAAAGGTCCTCTAAACGACCCTTCTGGTTCACCCATGTGCCTCATTATAATGTTCTTCAGCCCTTGTCCTGGCATTCCTCACATGGGTCAGCAGCCACAATAGGTTTGGCAAGCCAGAGTCACCTGCAAGTATTGAGGGACAACATTTAGCCGCACACTATCCTATGAGGTTAACATCAGAGGCATACACTAACATACACCGGGTGGGGTCCAAGGCTCACCTGTAAGCCATACCCTGTGCCTCTGTAGTTGGCCCATCACATTTGGGATGCTGCTATTCCTCAGGACAAAGGCATCATGCACCGACCCTGGATATTTAGCATTGATGTGGGATATGTACTGGTCCGCCAGGCACGCCATCTGCATATTCATGGGGTGGAAACTTTTACGATTCCTGTACACCTGTTTATTCTGGCAGGGGGACAAACGCAATATGTGTTCCGTCAATCGCACCAAGAATATTGGGGATATGTCCATTGCATAGAATCCGGCCTTCACAGTGGCCAAATCTGCCACCTGGGGGAAAGCTATGTAGCTGCACACGTGTTTTTACCAGGGCAGACAACACTCTTGCCAGCACGGTTGAGTACATTGGCTGTGACATTCCTGCTGCCAAGCCCACTGTCACTTGGAAAGAACCAGTTGCCAGGAAATGGAGCACAGATAGAACTTGCACAAGAGGGGGGATCCCAGTTGGATGATGCATAGCTAAGATCAGTTCAGGCTCCAACATGGCACACAGCTTGACTGTGGCACGGTCCAATCTATAGGTGAGTAGAATGTGCCTGTGCTCTAAGGTAGCTAAGTCCACCAGGGGTCTGTACACGGGGTATGTCTCCATTTCCTGTTCATCCGCAATGGTAGGTATCTAAGGGACACAAGAGTGAGTAGGCATTCACAATTTGAACAACAAAACCACAACAACAGTCCACATTGTACAATTATGTATTGGAACAGTGTAAATTTCTAAGTATGTGCTTATTTATCCTGTGACGCAGCACTTATCAATAGGCATGTTCACCCCCCCTGAAATGGGGACCGCCTGTCCTGTGTGAAGGGACTGGTGGAAGTGAGGTAATTCTACCGACGTTGGGGTTGTGGTGGTAAGCGGTTGTGAACCGCCGTGCAATTCATCATTGGATAATATTGGGCCCTATGGAGTACAGTGGCCAATGGGGATCTACGCCGGTGGTGACGGTGTACACCGCCGCGGACATGACCGTCATTTTCTAGATCATTCCTCACTTGTTCGCTGACCTTCAACAGGAGAAGACCTACACTGCATGTGCTGCTGTCACCTGTGTCTGGAACCTACCATGGCTCGTGTGACCAGGGAAAGGGCCCCATCCTTCACTTCGGAGGAGTTGGAGCGACTGGTGGATGGGGTCCTACCCCAGTACAGACTGCTGTATGGGCCTCCAGACCAACAGATGAGTACACTGTGGGCACAATGCATGTGACATAGATGCATGGAGATGTGTGTGAAGGCATTGTGTAAGTGGGGGATTAACTGTTGGTGGTGTACATGTTGCACACTGAGAACTGTGTGTGCCAATGGTGATGGAAACTAGTATGGTGGACCATGTGTGTGACAAGCTGGACTGTTAGTTAAATGGTGTTCTCCTGGTTCGGTATGCCTCTGCCGGTCAGCGCCCATCAAAAGAAGAGAATATGGAGTGCCATCACCAAGGAGGTGCAGTCCCTGGGGGTCTATGGCAGGCGGAGCACCCACTGTCGGAAACGGTGGGAGGACCTGAGACGTTGGGCTTGGAAGACCGCAGAGGCCCAGCTGGGGATGGCCTCCCAACGAGGAAGGGGTGCCCATTGGGCTCTGACCCCCCTTATGGCCCGCATACTGGCGGTGGCCTGTTCTGACCTGGATGGGGGCGGAGGGAATCACAGCCGCTACCAGGGGGTGGACACAGTGGGTATCATTACTTACTTTGGCTGGTGGGGTGGTATCCGGGTGGTGGTTGTGTGTTAGTGGGTGCCCCTAAGGCCATGCCAGACATTGCAGCGTGGGTCCTCTGAAGGGCAATAGTTGCAAGCCAAATACAGGTAACCTAGCTTGTTAGTAGTCACTTTCAGGCAGGGCATCGTGGGTACCAGGTGTTCTGCAGTTGGCGGTGTGTGCTCACCATCATGCCTTGTTGCCTAGCCATATCACTGGTAGTTCACTGCATACTGCGTAGGCCTGTTCCCTGTGTGTGAGGGTGCTGTGTACGCCAACAGTGGTGTTGGTGCAGTCATACACCCAGTGTATCCTTTGTCCCCCCTTCTTGTTTGTCATCCTGTCCTCATGTGCATTAGCATCATCTGGTGGAGCAGCAGGGGCACCGGCGACAGAGGGAGCTGCATCCTACAGGACCCTGGAGGCAGAGTCTACCGACGCCGAGGGAACCAGTGGGACGGAGGGCGAGGGGAGCACCACGGAAGAGAAGGAGGAAATTACACAGACTCAGATACCTCCTCCGATGGGAGCTCCACCCACCGTACCAGCACTGCCCTCCCACTAGCTCCTCATAGCTGCCTGTGCCCGCTCACCCAGAAGGGTGGGCATCTCCTTCGCCCCAGGCACCTCAGACCCTGCTCCAGTGAGCTCTGCTGCCCTGAGTCAGGAGGCTATTGACCTCCTGAGATCCATCTCTGTAGGGCAGTCAACCATTGTGAATGCCATCCAGGGGCTGGCATCGCAGATGCAGCAATGCAATGCATTCCTGGAGGGCATTCACTTTGGATTGGTGGCCCAACAGAGATCGATTCAGGCTCTGGCCTCCTCTCTGATGGCAGCCATTGTCCCCATTTCTACCGGCCTCCCTCCGACTACCACTTCCCAGTCCCACTCCCCTCAACCCCACCTCATCCCAGGCACACATATAGATGAGCATGAACACAAGGCAACACACAAGAGTGGCACAGGAAAACACAAGCACTATACTTCAACCCACAAGCACTCACACAAACCCCATACAGTTGCAGACACAACAACCACAGCCTCCACTATCTCCCCCTCCTCCTGCTCCTCCACCTCCCTCCTAGTCACGTCCAGACTCACACCTGCATGCACTACCTCGACATCTATTACCAGCATCACCACACCAAGCAGTACACACACAGCTCACTGGCAGACACCTCCACAACAACCATGCACGCGTCTCCTGTGTCCTCTCCCACCGTGTCTGTCAACCCCTCCTAAGGGACACTGCTCATGCACCTGCACCCAAGTCCAGCAGAAGTACACCACCAACAACCACTCCCTCATTCTCCACTCCCATTACTCCTCCCTTCTCCCCCCAATGTCCCTAAAATGCCTTTCCTTTCCAAACTTGACCTCTTCCCTACCCCTCGTCCTGCATATATGGGCAGCGTACCAAGGACACAGCCCAGCACCTCAGCCAAACAGTCCATGGGGACAGTGGTAGCACCACCTACTCATGGCTGTAAGGATACCAGACCTCCAACACAGAAGAGGAAGGAGCCAGCACCACCAGGGAAGAAGGGGAAGGGGCCTGGGCCAGCTGTGAAGGGGAAGGAGCCTGCACCACCAGGAAGAGAGGGGAAGAACTCATCCACCCTTGCCAGGGAGGGTAAGGGATCCACGAACCAAAGACAGGAGGAGACGAGGCACTCTACTCTAGCGGAAGCTGTCAGGCTAACACCGCCACCACCACCAGCTGTCACGGAACCCCCCTGCCAGCTGTGGAAGTCCAGTCATCGGGGAGTGCAGGGGCTGCCCAGGAGGCTCCTCAAACTCCCACCACAATGCAGCCATCGGACAGTGCAGGGGCTTCCCAGGAGGCTCCTCAAACCCCCACCGCAATGCAGCCATCGGACAGTGCAGGGGATGCCCAGGAGGCTCCTCTAACCACCACCACAGTGCAGCCGTCACCGCCAGTGGACGTCATGTAGGCCACATTCCAGGGGCTGCTGTGTGAGTTGGCCCCCTCCAGAACCAGTGGACAAGTCACACACATGAGAGACTGTGCCTTGCACTCCCCAGGACAAAGCAATGGGCATGATGCCCCCTCCAGAACCAGTGGGAAAGTCACCCACCTGAGAGGCTGTGGCCTTGTACTCCCCAGGAAAGAGCAATGGGCATGTTGCCCCCTCCAGAATCAGTGGGCAAGACACCCACTCCAGAGACTGTGGCCTTGTACTCCCCAGGACAAAGAAATGGGCATGTTGCCCCCTCCAGAACCAGTGGGCAAGTCACCCACTCCAGAGACTGTGGCCTTGCACTCCCCAGCACAAAGCAATGGGCATGTTGCCCCCTCCAGAACCAGTGAGCTAGTCACCCACTCCAGAGACTGTGGCCTTGCACTTCCCAGGACAAAACACTGTGAGTTGTTTGATTTATTATAAAAAATAATTTGATACCAAACCTGAAGTATCATTCGCTTAAAGGGACTTTATAAATCAAAATTAAGTCTCCCCATTCTAGTCTATGGAGGCCATTCACTACAATGAGGGGAAAACAAATTTGGCTGTTTTACCTCAGCAGGGCTTATAAAACTATTTTTATAAGGTCCCTGCTTATAGTTGCATGGCACCCAGCCCTAGGGGCACATAGGGCACACCTTAGTGGTGACTTATATGTAGAAATAAGGTATTTTAAGACTTCGGAAGTACTTTTCATTCCAAAGTCGAATTTGAATGTAACTTTATTTTAAAAGCAGCCAGCAAGGCAGGCCTGCCTTTAAAATGACACTGGACACCTCAGTAGTGCACCTATGGGTGCACCACCTATGATGGGGTCCATAAACCTACATGCCCTACCATATACTAGGGACTTATAGGTAAGTTGACTTAGCCAATTATAATTAGCCTAATTTGCATACTCGTTTTATACAGAGCACAGGCCCTGGGACTGGTTAGCAGTACCCAGGGCACCATCAGAGTCAGGAAAACACCAGCACAAATTTAAAAATGGGGCCAAAAAGTCAGCCCTGTTTTCTCACATAGGCATTCCAGCAGAGGTTATAAATCCTCGCTGCAACCACAACTGCTCATAGTCATAGACAACACCAAACCCGTATTTACTGTCTGTGAAAATCATCACCCTTACACCATTGGTTCATTTGCAGGCTCTAGTAAGAGCAATCAATTCTGCAATTTGAGCAAATATAGTTCCCTGTAACCAAGATGCTTCAATCCACAAAAAGCACATGATCTCAATTAACTAAGGCCTCATCTTTTATGTCTGGTCTAGGTTTGCTGCACAAATCTGTGACATCAAGGCAATCATATTCACAATGATCAGATTTACTTTCTTCAGGTACTGGCAAAAGAGTACCAGGATTTAAAATAAGACATCTTTTTAGTACCACATTGTTTTCAGGCAATATTTGTTGCTTATATTTAGTAAGTAGCAAATTTGTGAGGTGCTGTGTTTTAGTTTTGGTTTGTAAAACCTCAACTGAATGCCGGAACATGACAGTTAAGGGAAATCCCGTAACAATGTATTCACACTTTGAGACTCACACTTACTGTGGCTACCACTTTCACATCCAGGCAAAGTGGCTTCTACAAGATCACAGAGAAGTGGCTTCCATGAAATTGGGTTAGCACTGAAAAAGCACACCCTTCCCTCTCACTGCAGAACAGAATGAATTCTTGAGTCTAATCTGTCATTCCCAATAAAGGGGCTTGATTGAGACTTTCTCTCAATTCCAGGAATGCTTTCATGCATTCGTTGTCTCATGTAATTGGATCAGTATTTCCTTATGAGTCATTTTCAAAAAAGGTTTTGCCACCAGAGAAAAGCTGGGTATCTACTGTCTACAGTAGCAAGCCATTCCAACAAACATTCTGACCTCTTTTTGTGTTCCAGGGGGTATATTTTTAAAATAATTTCAATCCTGTCCTTGGACACCTTCCTTGTCCCTTTCTCAATTATGTGTCCCAAATATTCTACTTCCCTTTGACAATATTGCAGTTTCTGTGGTGACACCTTATTCCCAGTCTAAGCTAGATAGTTTATCAATGCTAAGGAATCTTCCTGACATTTTTCTTTAGTAGTAGATGCAATCTATAGATCGTCAATGTACTGGATTAGGACTGAGTTTCCTGTTATTTCAAAGGTTTCCAATTTTTCTTTAAAATCTGTATACCCCTGTGGGACACAACACCACATAATTACTCTCACTTGAAACATGAAAGAAAATAAGAACTGTCTGTGCTCGTGTAAAGGCATGGAGATGAACGCATTACAGAGTTTGATCACTGTGAACCATTCACCTGTATACAGTATCTGATAAAATATGGTTAGCTGGATTCGAAAACATGGGACAGTGTTTCATTGATTTTTCTCAAATCCTGCACTATTCTGTATTTGCCATTTGGTTTACTTAATCCCATGATTGGTGAGTTGCATGGATTCCCAATCAGTTCTTTTAAGATTAGTTTCGCCAACATTTTGTTTATTATGGGTGTAGTTTCTGCTATTGTTTCTGGTGTTATTGGGTAAGAAGTTGTTCTTGGGAAAATCTCATCTGGTTTAACCTTTACTTGTACTGGTTCAACTCCTTTTATTAATTCAATGTCTAATCCAGTAATGTCCCAGACATCTGCCTTCACTTTTTCATTCAACTCCTTGGGCAAATGATTTTATAACAACCTAAGAAAACATTATGCAGTTTCTCTCAAACCTGTTCTGATTCCCACATCTTAGTCACCAAGGATCTGGAAAATAACTCAGTCTGAAGTACAACTGATGGTGCAATTTAACTTGCAAAATAGATCCCATCCTAGCAGGTTAGCAGGACTCGATTTACATCCTACAAACTGATGTTTGTCTCTGAAAGATGCTATCCTTACTGGGACTGCCTCTAAAGTTGGATTAGTAAGTAGTTTATTTGCAACACCTAATACTTCCACTGTTCTCACCATGGAACTGGTAGCCTCAGTGTCTATTAAAAACACTACTAAATGGCCACTGTTCTCACCGTGGAATGGTAGCCCCAGTGTCTATTAAAAACATTACTGAATGGCCATTTACAATTTCATCTAAATATTGTCCTAACCTGGTCGGCCGCTAAGATTGCACCAAGCATGCAATCTGTCTCCCCTCTCAGGAACAGTCATTGTGACATGCCAAAATTCAGTTCCTCATTTTCATTAAACATTGGGAACTGTTATATTATTTTGGAATTCTGAGTTACATTTTGGGACATTTGTGGTGGTTGGTTTTGATTAAATTGGACTCCGTTCACATTAAGCTGAATTACTGGTGGTTGTAGCATGGGTATTAATTGAGTCTGACCCTGTATGGGGGCTTCAATCTGTCTCATGGGGACATTTAATAATTGGACCTGATTCATTTCTTGCAATTGATTATTATAATTCTTATCAGGATTTAATCTGCATTCCGCTTCCAATGCCCTAACTGATTACACACATAACAGGCAGTTGTTTTCTTTAGTGTCACAATATCAGCACCTGTACCTGAATCAATAGGGACTCCCTTTGCTCTTCCTCATAATGTGTGAATTCCTGCCTGCCTCACTCCTCTCATCCTTTGAATAGCTGACACATTGTCAGTGCCTGTAGGGTTCTGTAACCCTTGCTGTGCCAACTTAGTCTAGTATGCATGAATTTCTCCTCAATCTTTCGCTGTTTCATTTCCTGTTCATCACTACTATACTGTGCATACTTCTCATCCAAAGGCTTTGTCTGCCAAAAGATGACATTCTGCTGTATATGCTGACAGGTTTTAGTTTTAATAAAGAAATCTACATCTCCTGTATCTAAATGTGTCTGTCCTGTATGCTGCTGAAAGGTTTACTTCTATCATTCATAGAACTCATGCACAGTTTCCTCAACCTCTTGCTGAATTCTCTTTAACTTTAAATAATTCAGATCCTTAGGAGATATCCTCCTTTTCAAAACTTCAGTTGCCTCATTGTACTTTGTCATTTCTACAGCAAATAGCGCATTTGTGCCAACTTCCCTCTGAGGCTCTGAAGTTGGTAATTAAACTGCTGCCTTACATTCAGCCCACAAATCACTCAGCACTAATATGTCGAAAAAGGAACCTAAATCAACCCACAAACCTTTTGACAATTTCACAAACCTTTCAACCTGCGTATACCATTGCACTGGACTATCTCTCAAAAAGATCTCTAAAAGATCACCTCTGCTCCATGGCACATGAATGTATGTCTCGCTTGGTGTTTATCTCAAGGAATGTACAGTAGTGGTCTGCTTCTTTTCAGGCTGCTCTTTATTTTTATTTTTCTCCTCAGCTAGCTTCTTTTTCTTTTCCTATTTTCTACCCACGTAATTTTGTACTTTTCCATTTCGCTCCTTTTGAGAACACATTTAACCAATTCGGTAACATGTATTCACAAAACCTGGCATGGACATGTTCTCAATGGATGTGTCATCTAGCTACATCCTAAAGCTCCTCTGAAGACCTTGAAATGTCTATATCGTATTTATTTGCTAATTCTGTCAACTAGTCATGCAGTTGTGCTGCTCTTCTGGTAATTTCCTTACACAAACAGACCAATTTCTTTTCTTGATATAGTTCAATATGCTCACTATTTTAACACCCTCTCATGATTTCCTCCATTTCTACTTTCAGTTGTAGAATATTTAGTATTCTCTCTTTTGTGTTGCTCGATTTGTCTTAGCACTAACTACACCAGTGTTATTGCTCAGTTTCTCTGCTTCTTCTGTCTTTCCATACCTTCTAATAACTTCCTGTATCCATTCTGGGACCCATCGTTCTCTTGATATTTCCACTATCTCTGTAGGTTGCATCGTAACGAGAAATCAAGATCCCTCTCCTAATGCATAACATTCTGTGGTGGTGTCGGGACAAACCTATTCATTAGATTGTGCCCTGAAGCTTCCTTAGTCTCTATAGTTGGTGTGATCTGTGTAGATCCTGTTTGCTGTTGCACTAGTTCAGTAGTCTGAGTAACCGTAACCTGTCCAACTGACATACCAGATGATAGGATCATTTGGGAAGTCTTAATTTGAGCAGGAGTGCTAACAATAGCGTGCTGTGTCAAGGGTTGTACGACAACAGTCTGTGGAGCAATCGGTTGGGCTATTATTACTTGTGACGGTATTTGCTGTTCCAATACAGATGGTATATTTATAGGTATCAGTGTTTACATTTAGCTAGTAAGCTGTAAAACTGTGAAACTGCAGGATATACAGGAGCAGTGGCATTTGTCAGACTATTTCCATCATTCTCTACAGAGGATTCAATATATGGTGGAGGATGTGTTGATAACATTTCCTCCCATACATCATGCCCTGAAACAGTGTCAATAGCTGTCTTTTGTTCTTCCTGTATCTTACTTTCTCCTTTAAACTTCTTTCTACGTAGTCACTCCTCTTCCCTTGGTTTTTAGCTTTTCTTCCTTTAAATGCATAGGGTATAATTTTGTTCCTTCATCTATGGCCTTCCTCTAAATCTGTACTTTTTGGTCCCAAACTGCATCTTCATAATTTTTTACTTTTCTTTTGTTCATCTGAAATGTCTCCCTTACATGCTTTAAAGCCATTCTCTCCAATTCACATAATGCTTCAAACTGTCTCTGTCTAGGGCGTGGTTTTAAACCACACAGCATCTCGCTTAATTGTCTTACCACTGCCAAATTAAATGTTTCCCATCTTCAGGAAATTCAGCTGAACCTCCTTTTCTGTCATTCTGCTCCATTCTCTGAGCCTTAGATATGTATGTAATCCTCTCTCCACCATCACATGATGAGCTGGCATTTCTTCTCCCTTAATGACTGCAGTCACCACATCCCCTCTTATTGATTTTCTTATTACTGTTAAAATCTTCCTTATTACCAAAACTCAGGTTAATTATGATGATTAGAAACAAAGTCTTCTCTGCCAACTTCCACCAATCACAGCGCAAACCTTCACCAATGACCAATAACATCATGGCACCCTACCACATAACTCTCTGCAGAAGCTCCCCCCTTTACAATTCTCTCTGTTCTCAACAGAAAACACTAAAATATACAAAGCTTACTGAATCTTTGTCTGCTTCGCCTAAAGACATCAGAAGATAATCTCTCAACCTGTCAGAGTAAGATCCTTTTAAAAAGAATCTACCAAGTTATTAATGCACAATTCATACAAGTGATTTCTCAACCTGCTGGAAATCACCCAATTAGTGATAAGTCATCTTGCGCATCTAGTTCCTCAATCACCAATTCCTGTTGCACATTTACATAAAAGACATGAATTCCCTACTCTTGTGTAATCGATGACGTCTCACGATTTACACTTCATCTTAGCAGACAAAACAATTCTATTATCAATCCCAGAATCTTGGACTACTTTTTAGTCCGATAACCTCTTTTCATATTAGAACAAAACAATTTAAAAAAATGTCTATACTCATCAACACAACAGCCCTATTAATGCTTACATCTGTCGAAAGTCTTCTTTGGAGTGACAGGTGTCACTTGTGACAACCATTGACCACTCTTCGTCTTCTGACTGAAGTCGGGCTTCAAGCATTACTTTATTTTATCTCTCACCTGACTTCTATCGTCTTTTTAATTTTTTGCAGCTTAATTTTTCCCTAGCACTCAACCATTTCATTTGCTACCAGAATATCTGCTGTGTGCACCGTCCCTCTGCCGATAACTTACTTTTAGCTGGATCCTCAGTATGGATCTTTATCTAAGAGTGGCAGAATAAACTTTATAAGATGCAACAACAATCCCAAGATACAACTCATTTAACAATTTGGTACACTTAGAATCAATAACGATAGTTTTAGTATTTTTGAAATGCTTATTTTTTTAAAGAATTAATATAGTTTTACTAATGATAATATCAATTTACAGAAACACACATGAACAGTGTTCTGAATCAGTCTGTACTCTATTTGTCTCCGTCCCACAAAATATAGTACATCTGTATAATACTGTCTCTAAGGGCCTCGTTATGAATTTGGCGGAGAGGATTACTCCGTCACAAATGTGACAGATATCCCGGCCACCCTAATATAAGTTCCATTCTATCCTATGGAACTTGTAATATGGTGGACGGGATATCTGTCATATTTGTGACAGAGTAATCCCCTCCGCCAAACTTGTAAGGAGGCCCTTAGTCTTGGAACGTTAGAAAAGAACATTCAGTGCCTCATTAGGAGTTTGGCAGTCCATGGACTGCAATCGTAGTGGTGTTGGTCCGACTGCCCCAACTTTGGCAGTCAGGCAGGTAAGGGACCCAAAACAGGGGGTCCCAAGGGGTAGGGCCCCATGGAGGGTGAGGCGGGAACTCATGTGGGCCCCCAAAAAAATGCTGGGTTTGGGGGCACACTGTGTCCCAGACACGACGTAGTGCATGGTTACAGTCTGGCTGTTGTGCCGACAGGAAGGAAAGCATGGCCAACAGTAGCCCCATTATACTGCCCCTGCCTCCCCACACCAGTCATTCCAGCCTCACGGTGAACTTGTAATCCAACGGTCTTGGGACAATCAGCCTGGCGCCATTCAATAGACTGCCACCATGGTGGTCCAGCGGTCTGTTACATTAACCAAGATTCTCATGGTTATTGTTCTCATGTGCTTACAGTTATCATATTATTCTGACACAATTTATCAACTCTCATAAAGAACTAATACAATCTCTGCAGCACAATGAATGACTCTGTTGTATCTAATAGCTCATTAGCTGGATCATTCCCACAATGCTTTCTACACTAAATCTTATTTCCCTAAGGTAATATATTCAAATAAATATGGTCTCTCTAAAGTCTCACCTCAATCTATCTCTAGCTCAGATAATTCTCTTTAGTCTTCTGTAGCTCTCAACTCAAACAGCAGCAGCAGCAAGAAATAGTGTCTCAAGGCAAAGGGCATGATGGTTGTCTCTCAGTCTCTCATGATCAGTCGGTCGGGTCGATCAGTCCCTCCTCTTTTCCTAGGACACCTTTATTAATTAATTTGATTGATACATTTGTTAACAATGTTATGAAATTCTTGAGATATTGCAACAGTAGACATTGCATTGTCGTGTTAGATCGCAAAGATTGGATACTAGAACTTCCTTTTCTATACACTTTCCACTTCTGTAAGAACAATTTTACATACATAAGTATAGCATCGACTTGTTTCACATCATTCATGTAATATTAATGTTTCAATTTAGGTGAATGCTATTTTCTAGATACATGTTACCGCATTCCCAAGCAATTTAATTTAGTAGGTAGGTAAGGGTGTAAGTAATACTGGTTCTATTGTTTTAAGGATTTTTTTTCATTTTACAAGTCAAGAAGAGGTTATAGAAGAAACATTTTTTTAAGAAAAATATGTGCCAGCCTAGCAAGTTTCGCAAGTCATGCAGCACAGATTAGGTAAAGTTCAGAGCAGGCTTTTAAATGTTTAGGCAGTAAGCCTGTCTGATGTTAAGTGCTATGTCGATTCCCCAGCAGCATCTACTTATAGAACACCTGGGGGAGGTCCATTCTGGACTACGTGATAGTAAGCTGTACTTCATTTCATCTTCTGGGCGATCTAACGGTGGTAGATTCTCTGCTTTGTGACCATAGCCAGCTAGCTTTCTCCTTGAATTTTAATATATCCCTTACCTGTCCTTGGAAAGTGGATATATCTGCTTTAAGTCTTAATAAGAAGACAGGACAGACTCATTTGAATTATAGGTCAAGTAAGGGGTTGAAAGTCAAATTAGAATCCACACTAGGCAATTTAGGTAATTGGCTAGGGAACGAGATTGAAAGTTTTAATAAGTTTATGAAGCAGATAGTAAATGATGCCAAACAAAAAAATTCATTGAATTGCCCTAAGGTGACCACTCTTCCTCTTCTTCTTCTAAGTAGGGAAATAAATGCACTCGTTAGGGACCAACATTTGTTTGTTGATCTGTATAGGAAAGTGGAGGTGCAGGTATTAAAGAGTAGAAGGTCGCGAGTGAAAGCTCGTCTAAAAGAGAGAAGCTTGGGACAAACTCTGCAGCGCAATGAATGACTCTGTTGTATCTAATAGCTCATTAGCTGGATCATTCTCACAATGTTTCAAATTAAGGGAGGCTACAGTCACAGGCAAGCCCCAGACTTTTTGGACGCTAGTTGGAGATGGCTGTGGTGCAAGAGCTAGGACTTTCCCACTATCCCTAGAGAAATCAAAATGGGTTTCCTTTATTATGGGTCTTTATGTGGTAAATGAGGGGGAGAGTAAACAATTTGTGGCAAAGAATGACTCGCTCCACTGTGATCCCCCATCTGAAGAAGAGATTACGTCTGCAATGCAAGGAATTTGGCCTCGGCAGCAATGGGGCCCAGCAGGATCTCCATTTCTGTACTGAAAGAAAACCAATTACTTTGGAGTAAAATTCTCTATCTGGTCTTTAAAAAATGATACAAAACCACAAAGGTTCCACCATCTTGGGCAGGAAGTATTTTAGTCCCTTTCTTCAAGAAGGGTGATCGTAACTTGCAAGAAAACTACTGTCAGATCGCCCTTTTTGATGCAGTGGTTAAAGTTTTTTGCTAAATGTGTATTGGCTCAAGTTAATGAATGGGTGGAAGAAAATAAAATTCTACCCTCGGAGCAAACTGGGTTTAGGAGTAAACATGGAACCCTTGAGAATATAAATGCTCTTCAGGCTCTAACTGAAAAATATGTGGTAGTAAGGGGTGGGGTCCTATATGCAGCTTTTGTCAACTTTTCCACAGCTTTTGACAAAGTAGATAATCCTTTGCTGTGGAATAAGCTGTAAAAACTTGGGTATGCCGGCCCCCCTCTTAAATTTAGTGATTGCTCTTCATTCAGATACCTGGTGTAGGGTGCTCAGGGATGAGGATAGGGGCCTGTCACAAGTTATTCCCACTCTTAATGGGTTAAAACAAGACTGCTTACTTGCCACGCTCCTCTTCTCCCTATACATCCACGACCGTCTGGACTATTTGCCTCAAAAAAAGGGTATTGACCCATTGCTCTGAGGAAAGGCTATTGTTTGTCTACTTTATGCAGATGACATAGTAAGTTTTGATCTTACCCCTAAAGGGTTAAATTGCTGCCTGCAGGCTTTACAACAATTTGCAGACACACACTTCATGATGATCAATGCAATTAAAAGCAAAACAATGTGCTTCCATGAGAGGAAAAGCTGTTCTATAGAAATTATCCATGGTCCTTGGGTCCCCAAAAACTAGAAACTGTTAACTCATATGTTTTTTTAGGAAGACAGTATGTGGGAATCTAACTGAGGAAGATCATATAGGAAAAAATATATCCAAACCCTCTCTCAGGCCAAAGGTTTAGGCACATTCTATAAAGCCACAGGAAGAAGGCACTTTTCACTCCTGTTAGAGGTCTATCAAGCTAAAATTCGTGCCTTCCTGCTGTATGATACAGAACTAATTGATGTCTCAGTGGAGCTTTCTAAATGTGACAGAAGGTTGTGTTCTTAGAAGTTTAATCTCATTTCACTCAGCCTCTTCAGTGGCAGCTCTACGGTTAGAATTTGGTTTGAGAAGTGGCTTTATTCAGGGCCTCGCAGGGCTAGTGTGCTGGGCTGCATATCTTGCAAATTGTGATGATGATTTATTAAGATCTTGCATAAAGAAAGAAATTTTTGGTAGTTTGGTAGATAAGTCATCAATTCGAAGGAACTTTGTGGTAGCGACAGATATGTTGCAAATGGACCCTAAATTAGTTCTCACGCTATCAATACAGAAATTTAAGTTTCCGTTTGGACAGAGAGGCATGCACTAAGCAAAGAATCAGCCAAACTGTGATAGACTCATACTTGGTAAACAAAATTTAATCCTATGCTTATTGGAATCTACCTCATAGCCTGAGATGCTTCTGGTTTCTTTTAAGACATTGTTTAATCTCATTAAACTCCTTGCTGTCTAAATGGTATGGCATCTCGCCAATCTGCAATTGGTGCCAAAGGGGCATTCAGGATCTCAATCATGTCCTTTTTATATGTCCTGCTTTATTACCTTGCTGGCGGAAGTGCTTGAGGCCTATTTGCTTGCAATTATCGATTCTCTCTGCTCCAGTGTTTTAAATGCACTGCATACCCTGCCAAATGAAATGCTCTGTTTCATAATTTTTAACTTTTTAAAAATATTTCTTAAAGTTATATTAATGATGTCTGATTTAATGTTTAAGTTATGATCATTAGGATCTTGCTTTTGACTGTAATTAAAAAAAAAAAAAGACTTTTTTCGGTATGAAATAATTCAACCCTTAAATTACATAAACAACAATAAATAGACCATAAAATCAATAAAACAGTAAAATAACAATAATCATAATTTTAAAAACAGATAAAACCTTGTTACCAAGAATAATAGTCTTAAAAAAAAACAACAAAAAAAATCCCTTAAAAAACTCTACATTACTACGCCAAGTAATGGCTCCCCTCAAAAACAATCCCAAACCCCTCCATGCCAATGCATTTGAGGCCATTTGCAGCCACATGAAAGCAGGACGAAATTGCACAAAACCCTTTGGCCTCAGCGGGGTAATCAAAAACGACTTCTTAAAGGTGCATAAAAAACACAGAATTATGTAAAATGGGACAAGGTCTGCAGGGACACCCCGTCACAGGGACACGGTCTGATAGATTTTTCACCATACTGACCTAGCGGAAAGCAGAGATTCTTTCTAATAATCCCCAAACGAAATCGAGTAATAAGAGTCCTTTCCCTCAGGTCATTTATTGCTAGGAGATAGGGCTCAGGACCCACCCCCATCTTTAACATAACAAAATCCCTGACCAATTGTTTCCCTAGTTCCTTTCCCTCTCTTTCAGCCCTCCGAATTCTTAAGAAATTCTCCTTCAGCCAATTTTTATACTGGCTAGTCAGACCCTCAGGAGTGTCAAACAAGTCCGGCCGCCCCAAATCCTGTGCTACCTTTCTTATATACATCAGCCAGGGAATGTATTTTACATTATTTTACATTATCACAGGCCAAACAGTCCCTTAGGATCTCTCTATTAAAAAAGGCAAATTCATTACTCCAAATCGAAATCCATAACAAAAGGGGAGCCAACTGAATAGTATCTTGCACACACTCAAGATCTAGTTCTAGATGCAAGCAAAAACCAGAGGTATTTTGGCCAACACCCAATAGTCTTCTACAAAAATTATTTTCTTCAATAATGGGCACTCGGGTGTCCATATACCCCCAGAGTGCTGCACCATACAACAGGACAGGGAGACATTTTTGCCTGTAGATTTCAAGCAGAGGCTTAATAGGTTTACTTCCTACTCTTACAGCAAAATCAAAAGTGGCACCAACTGAGGGATGGAAGAGCATACTCCTTCTGGCAATAGAGGGTTTCCATGAGCCTTTATCATCAAAAATCACCCCTAAATATGGGAATTCATTGACCCTGCTAATAGTATGATCATCAACCTTTAGCTCCCCATCCTGCTCAAAGGTTTACCACATACCATAAAATGTGATTTCTTATAATTGATCTCTAGACCCAAGCCTGACATGTAAGAGGCGTAGGCTCTAACTACTTTATGGAGACCATTCATGGTGCGGGCCATGAGGACCGCATCGTCCGCATACGTCAACACCGGGACATTAGTGTAATTCACCTTAGGGACATCCCTACAGTGTTCCACCAAGAAATCCGACAATCCATTAATATATAAAAGAGACAGAGTAGGGGCCAACCCACACCCCTGGCGAACGCCCTTGGTGAGCTTAAAAGTCTCTGAACATTCCCCATTTGTCCCCACCCTCACATTAGCAATCGATCCTGAGTGGAGGTACCGGAGCAGTTCCACAATATCAGGATCCATCCCTAACTGACTTAACCTTTCCCACAATATGGACCGATTTACCTTATCAAAGGCACAACTAAGGTCCCTAAAGGCAAGATAGAGGGTGCCCTTCCTGGCTTGCGTATATTTCCAATCATCATCAGGAGATTAAGGCACTGTTCACGTGTGCCAAGACCTTCCCTAAAACCATACTGGTCCCAACTCAAAATTTCCTTTTCTGCCATCCAAGCACCAATACGCCTTAAGATGATCCATCCCAAAATCTTCCCAGAAGACTGTAATGTATTTGTTTTAGTAATCAAATAAGTCCTATGATGCTCCTTAGCCCATATTAAGGTATGCCAGTCACTCTCTTACTGTTTATGTTTAATACAGTTGAGCCTACTGTGAAATTGATTTGATGTTTTTGGGGATGGCTAAGATGAATTTGATTACTTTGTAAGTATATGTTTTGATTTTTATGTGGACCTCATTGAAATTCCGCAACATGAATACAATTGAATTGAATTGAGTTGAATTGAAATAAATCATACAGAATAACAATTTGGGGCCTAGCAATTCATGCTCATGTTTGTGATTAGTATTATGATTTTTAATTTTCTAATTTACTATTGGGTCCATATATTACCACAATTCCTAAAATGAGTATGGTACCTTGAACAAGTGATTTATACTGTAACTAAAATCTGCTATCACCCCTTATTAGTTTGCTTTTTGTGATCCTCAAAACCTGCAAATTCACTACAAAGCATTTCAATGGAATGATATCATGTATATTGGTCCCAATATGGGTGCCAGCACTTCCTGGTTGAAGTGCTGACAGCCAATCAGATATCACCATAGACAAGTGCTTAGGCTCCTTTAATAACTCCAAAAGTACTGAACTAATTTACATCAAATACCAAAAGCACGATCTAGGCACCAAGATCTAACAAATTTGGTGTCATTTTGTTCAGCGATTCGGACTGTAGTTTTCCCATGGGAAAATGCATTGGGAAAATGTATTTGGGGATCCCCCTTTTCTCTGCCCCCACTTGACGGATCACCCCAAAACATTCCAGACAGCAGTTAAATAGAATGACATATTAGTTTAAAAACTGTTGTGACGATTCGTCAACCAGCACCAACGTTTTTGGCAAAAAATAATGATTTTCCTTTGGAAACTAGGTTCTAACAATGAACTGGTGACCATCAGGATAATATCTATATCTCTATCTATCTAAATATATATATATATATATATATATATATATATATATATATACTCCTAAAACAACAATATCCTTGTGTGTGTAAATGTGTGTTTGCTGCAGCTCCTCAACAGGATGATGCCTCCGTCCGTGAGGGTGGCATTCACGGTCAATCCATTTATGCTTTCCCAAGTCACGACCAAAAAGACGTGTTCTCCGGTACAAAGTCAATTTCACCTCACAGGTGTATTGTCACATACAACCTAGCAAAACAGGTGAGTTGCGGCACTAGGCATTTGTCAGTGTCGATGAGCCACACATCATTGTTCTACTTATGCCTTCCTCTGTGGCGCCAGTAACATAGGCCTCTAGAACAACTTAAAAATACATAACTGGGAAAATTAATTGAAACACACAAAAAGACAAATAGGAAACGATGTACCTTTTGTCGATCAAATAAACAATAATTAATCGTTCAACTGTGTGCGCCCAAGTTTATGATAAGCCTGCGGCATCAATAAAGGGAGCAAATGTAATTATCTTTCATCATCCCCATCTAGACCATTGAGTTCACCTACAATAAATGCCAAACCAATGACAATCACCACCACGTCCCACCCAACATATATAATCCTCCTCCATAGCGTACTGGATGGCCAAGTGTTTCCCCATTTTTGCCCTGGATGGGCATATCCTCACCTCAGCCCCCCCCACCCCCCCCCGGGGGATTCCCTCACATCACAGATTGAGGTACAAAGAGGTAGTTATTGCTTTCTTGAAATCTCTTGACTGGGCTAAGTCCCACTGATTCACTGGATAACCTGTCTCGAGATGACTAACCGCAGTATGCTACTGCTCTGCATTCTTCAGCAGAGGGCCAACTGTGGGTGGGAAAGACACAGCAGGGGAAACACAAAACACATTCAAATATACAACAGAGAAAGACACACAAAAACAAGAAGTGAACTCCCTTACCTACTGGGAGGAAAGACCACAAGATACAACCAGGGAGGGAAAATTAAACAGAGAAAGGGGAAAACATAAAAGTATTGAGAAAAAGGTGTTGAGGAAAAACATACCAAGAAAACACATTACAAACCCCTGTGTATCCTATGTACACTACTGATCGACTGAGGTTCAATCAATAGTCTATTTGAACCTAGAGCTCTTCCTCACAATTAGGTCCTTCTGATGCCTTAGTCTGCAATAATATATCCCAACTCTAGCTGTCTTAGTTTATGAACTCAGCTATGCCTTCTCTCTGCCTTGGGTATCTGGTCCAAGCAGAAGAACAACAGGTATTTAGTATTTCTTTGTATAGGCATACTTATAGTGCCTGGCAATGGGGTCTCTGTTCTTGATAGCCCTCATGTGCTCATGCACTCGCTTCTTTACCGGGTGTGTGATGCTCCCAATGTATCTCATGCCACATGGGCATATCAAACTATAAACTGTGTATTCAGAGTTGCAATTCAGCAATCCTCGTCTCTTCTTTTTCGTCTGGAACTTCATAATCCTTAACTTTATCACTCATCTTGCAGACTTTACATCTGAGACAGGAAAAAAGGCTGTTATCTCTTATTTCTCTTCCTGCTTTCTGGTGGTATAATGACTTGCACCAAGTAATCCTTTAGAGAGGTGGCCCTCTGGTATGTCACTAGCAGCTATTCTGATAATCTGTCCCCAATAAAATTGTCAGCCTTATGTATCTGCCAGTTCCTTCTCAATATCCTCGTCACCTCCTTGGATGTGTTGGAAAACCTGGTAACTAAACGTATCTGATTAGCATCTGTCTGGTCTTTGGCCTGAGCTCGCAGAAGTCCTTGCCTAGATTGCTTTTCTGCCTTGAACTTAGCCTGCCTTAGAACGGAGGAAGAGTAACCTCTAGCTTGGAATCTTTGCAAGCCATCTGTCTCTGCCACCTGATAATCATCGTCCCCTGTACAATTGCATCTAATCCGTAGGATCTCATCATACGGCATGCTGTTTTTGAGACTCCTAGGATGGAAACTCCATGCATGTGTGTAAATGTGTATACATGTGTATAGAGTAATCTCCATGTGTCCACACTAAAAACAGAACTAGTACTAGTCTGCAGCTCTATATTTCAAGGTATCCCAGACTCAGTATACCTCCAAGTGCTTGCTTGTCAATGTGGTCAATCTTTGCAAAACTGCAGTTCTTCCAAAGGAGCCATGCTTGATAATTATTCATTTGTTTCAATTTTTCATTTTTTCTTACACCAATAACACATTTATTTCTTTGTGAGCTCTTCGGTTGAACACAGTTGTTAACAGTGCCACACGTGTTTTCAGCACAACATTGAAAGACCAGTGTCGTCTTATCTGTGTAACCAACAAAATGTTACTGAAAGGGTCATAACACTCTTGTGCGAGCAATTGGGCTGAGAATAATTTTCTGCAAACCAACCTCTGCTTGGCTTACTAAAACCAGGACTGGCACTCATCAATTGTTTGCAGCTTTGGGGCTGCAATTGAAACCAGACCCAGCAGCCCTCTGTGTGGCCACATGTAGTTCATTTAGTGGATGGCACTAGGTAATCCTATGCTTAAAGACTTTGCTGCCTAAATGGCAAAAGATTTTGGGCATAATTTAGATATTCGTGGACAAGTTACTCCGTCATAAGGGTGACGCATATCCTATCTGCTGAAATGCAAATCCTATTATATCCTACTGAATTTAGATTTTGGCAGACGGGATATACGTCACCGTTGTGATAGAGTAACTCATCCGCCAATATATGAATCAGGATCTTTGTCACTTTCCTAAATCAGCTTGAATGGCACTATGCTAATTCTATGCTTACAAATTCTTGAGGTTCACAGTTTTAGAGTGTCAATGACGTTGTAGAATGCTCCATATAAAGGAGTTGCTCTCCACCTAAATCTTGGGAGCTACCCAGGGTGCCCTACTACCTTATTTTGCATAATTAATGCAGCAGTATCAGCTTAAATGGAATTGTTTTGAAGTTTGCTGGATGTCACCCTTGTGTCTAGAGAAAGTAATATTTCTCTCATGAGCCGTAATGAGAGAAAAATACATGTGTCTGGGACTGCTTTTATTCAATCCAGGCTATTCGTTCCAGGCTATTTTATCATTTTAAGCTGGGCATGGATGGAGCTAGGAAATCCTATGCTTAAATACATTGCTGCATAAATTGCAAAATACTCTGATACTTTTTTTAGCTCAGCATGGATCACACTATGCTAGTTCTGTACTTACCAAGCATTTTCAATGCAATGGGTCTCGTGTTTGCTTGTGTTAGAGCTATTGGCGTTGTAAATTCCTAACTGGACTTTTCTTGGCACATAAATTGAAAATGAAAAGTATAACAGTTGACATAAGCGGGCCAAATCAAAGTACTATAGCCGCCATGAGAATGATCGCAAAGGAGGGACACAAAAGGAAAAAGAAGTTCACTTGCAGTCAAACATATCGACAAGTGTGTAATTATCCATGTAACAAGTCGGTGTCGAAGGTGGTAATAAAACTGTCCCAAGCAGGGACAAATGCAAAGAATTCGCCAATGATTACAAACGATTTGTGAAAGGAAAGCCCATGAGCGAGTGACAGTGATGGGCGTGCAGTGGGTGTGGTTAAAAAGCCCACAATACTTACAACAGGTCATAGTGCATGTGTGCTTGACCTAAAAACTCTGCTAGAAAATCCAACATTTGAGGTGTGCAGTTTTAGAGTGCTGGTGATGTTTTATGCTACATGTAAAGGAGCTGCTCTCCACCTACAACTTGGGAACTAACCAGGGTTCCCTACTTCCTTTTTTGCATAATTAATGGGGCACTCTAAGCCTAAAAGACAAATGTTAGAGTGAAGTTATAATTTAGCTATTTAAATAGGACAATAACTAAGGTTAAAATAAACCCTGAAATGTCCCAATTACAGTTTAGTGAAGTAACTATAAATTGCACCCCACATTAAACAGCTTATGACCTCACATTTTACACCATGACATTACTGATGACACCTTGTTAGACCAGACAGCCCTTAGGGTTGTCTTCCCCTGAACGTTTTGTCTACTCACCTCCTGTTGCTGAAATTTGTGTGTGTGTCGGCTTCAGAACTCTGAGTCCTTAAACACTGATAGTCAGTGCTAAAGTGCTTTCACTCAATACTTAAAACATGGTAAAGCTGGCCTACACTTGATTGGCACATTTAATTTACTTAAAATTCCCTAAGTAAAGTGGTTCAACATGTACCCAGGGCCTGTACACTAAATGCTACTATTGGGCCTGCAGCACATATTGAGCTCCCACTTAGTGGCACCTTAAAACAGTTCTCAGGCATGTCACCGCGGTCTGTGTGCAGTTTCAAATAAACCTTTTGCCAGGCCTAAACCCCCCTTTCTAATACATGTAATCACCCCAAAGGTAGGCCCTAAACAACCCAAAGGGCAGGGTGAAATGTAGTTAAAACTGGACATGGATTTATAAGTTTTCCATGTCCTGGTAGTGAAAAACTCCCAAGTGTGTTTTTCTCTACTTTGAGCCCTACCTCTCCCAACAGGATAACATTGTATTATGTTATTAAATGTAATGAGTGATAGCTTTCAATTGGGAGGAGGTAGGAAAGGCATGTTTTTCCAAAAAGGATTGTCATTTAAAATCATCTTTAGGGGCAAAGTTGGATTTTAAGTCACAATTCTGAAAATGCACTTTTAGAAATGTTGCATTATCTTGCCCTAATCATTTGGTGCATGCAGACAGTGTCCTGGTTCACATGGCAAAGTGGAGTTGGCAGAGGGCTTTTGTGTATTCCTCCCCAGACATTGAGGCAAAAGGGACCAGGTCCAGCCAGGTTAGGGGTGTCGAAGCTGTTCACTGCCTGAATTAAATTTCAAAGGGGCTACCTCCAGCCCACTCACAAAGACCTTGACAACAACTCATTGTCACCTTATGCCCATTGGATCCTGGACAGGGGAGGGAATCAAATTCCAGAACCAGATGTGGTGGGGAGTATAGAAAAATCTTTCACTTCAAAGCTGACGCCAGGCATATATTTTGGACCGTTAGACCAGCTATTCAGTACACTCCTGGACCTGCGTACAGTACAGAAGAAGGTCTGCCCTACTGCCAAAAGACTTCCCTATTGCCTGAGGCCTTCTCTGCCCTCTGAGAAGGAAGACTGAAACTGCTACCTTCATCCCAGGCTAACCTGAGTGTCTCCAGGGGTCATTTGGCTGACCTCCTGTTTTAAGCTACATTGACACAACAAGCACCAGAGGCCTGGGCCCTTGGCTGCCTTCCGGGCCCAGGCCTCTGAATAAAAGGGACACAGCAGGCTCTAGATGCCTCCCTGAAACTGCCCAGTGGCAACTGGGCCTGCCTATGCCTTTCGGCCTCTGCTAAAGTGAGCCCTGGTCCCAAAGAGGTGCCTGCCAAGGTCCAGGAGCATTGGCTGTCACCACAGTGTATTTCTCTGAAAAAAGGCAGAAATCCTAATGGTTTTGGCTCTTTGCAACTGCAAATGGGCCCATCCGCACCAGATCTTGCCGCCCACGATAACCATCAACAAGAAGCTCATGTGAACCCGACTCTTCGCACTACAGTGACATCGTGTGACAATCTGCATTTTGCGCTACAGTGACAATAGCCCATGGTGACTGACAATATGAAGCTCTAGCAATGACCAACTGCGACCCCCAACAGGATCTTCGGACTATATCGACGGCTAGCTGCAGCGCCAGGCCTGCTCTTTGTGCTATTATCATCTGTTCATTTGTCACCCTACGGGAGAAGGGTATGCCCAGATGTGGGTCCTGTGCTTGCTATGACACCAGATTCAAGCTAGCCTGGCTGATGAGAGGTGATACCCCAAAACCGGTCCGAGGATGCATGTTTCCAGTCCAGGGAGTACTTGACTTGGCTGTTCGGGCTGGACTGTTCCCATGGGGAGCAGGGTCAAGACTGATTGGCATATGGCTGGGTAAAGACTGGAATGGACTAACAAGCAAAGAAATGATGGATTTAGGCCCAGATCTGAAACTGGGGTACATGTTTGACATTGTTCAGCATTCTGTCCATCATCTATTCATTTGTTGCCCTAAGTGGGAAGGGTATGCCTAGACGTGGATCCTGTGCTTAATATGCCACCAGGTTCAAGCTAGCCTGGCTGATGACAGGAGATACCCCAAAACCAGTTCCAGGGTGTTTGTTCCTGGTCCAGGGAGGACCAGCATTCCGTCCATCATTTGTTCCTTCATGCTACAGCAGCAACAAACCAACTGAACTTGTGACTTTTCCCCAGTTTAGCACAAGCAGATAACCACGGCTGGACTATGTGCTTTTAGGTGCTAGTCTTGCTGACATTTTTGAAACTGCATACCTATTGTTCTACTGATTCAGTTTTTATCATTTGGTCTCAAATTATTTATTTACTCTATTTTTCTAAATTGGTGTGGATTTTTTCTTATGGTGTGTTTGCACTTTATTACTGTTTGAGTGTTGCATAGATTACCTCTAAGTTAAGTCTGACTGATTTTGAGCCAAGCTACCAGAGGGTTAGGCACTGGTTAATTTAGTGACTTTTGTGATTATGCCTGACAGGGATTATGGTTGTTGCTTGGGAGAGGTATTCACCCTCCTCAACCAAGAACTCAATTTCCTACATTGATGTTTAGTCATGGGATTCAGTACTTGAGCTGGTTCAGCAGCATTCAGTGATTTGTGTACCACTAAAGTCCCAAAAATATTCTGACTTCAAATTTGACATCTTTTAAAATTCTTCGTGAATGGTTTCTTTTTGCTTTTCCCAAATTCACTCCCAGTCTACCTGACTGTCTGTGCCTCTAAATCTGCCTACAAGCATAGAGTTTGAGCTCAACAACCTGGAAAGCTACAATGTGGCTGAGTTTAATGATTCTGCAAGGTTGGGGTGGCTTCTAACATCCCAGAGCACTAAGAAGCAGGAGCTTTAGAAGGCCCTCAGTGCTTGGGTGAAGGCCAGCCAGTTATAAGCCACGTCATGACTGCATCTCTACAGGCCACAGCACGCTTATGCTCCTTGTAAGCCCCCCCCGCCACCCTGCCATTCATGATAATATTTGCTTGTGTTTTTTACTTTTTTTATATTACATTTCCGGTGCTTGGTCAATTTGTGTCTCTGGTGGCAGTGGTAGGAACTGTAATTTGTAAAGGTAGTTATGGTTTACTATTGCTAAATTGTGGAATTGAATGTTGTTAACAAGACGAATTACACCGTGAATAGAAAAACTGCACCGGTATACAAGTCACGTGATACACATGTCAACGCTGCCTGCCACACCCCCTCCAGGTACTCAAGCCTCACAATACGCTTGGCTTTGCCTTAGCTACTCACCTGCTTTATCTGGTCCCTGTATCTCCTGACTTGGAGTCTTTGCCTTTTGGATCCCGACGTGTCCTCCACTCTAGCGCTACTTCCTCTCAAGGATGTCACTGCCCATCTCTACCATAACCTTCCTGCTCCTGGCTGGCATTTCCTGGGCAAGAAGTCTCCATGCAGCTCCTGGAAAAACAAAGAAAGAGAAAAAGGATTAAAGTCAGGTATTTGTCATCCTCACAGCTTGCAACGGCTGATTGCTTGGGAACGCTAAGAACAAGGTACTGTTTATTTGCCCTAAGAACGATATTTTACAGCGAAAGTTTATTAACCTCTTGTTTATTAACCCCTTCTGACTATTGAAACTATTTGAAAACTTCTGGAAAAGCACGTGTATGAACGCTCAAGACTATTACGACTGTTCGGGACCTTTTGGAAATCGTTATAACATGTTAATGACCGCAGAACATTATTCCTTTTTGAGAGACAACGGACTCGCCCTTGTGTAATTTGAGATGTTATCAGAATATGCTGAGTTTAAGGTAAATCCAAGACGATGTGTATGGTACGCTGCTAGTGTGAATGTCTTTTAATATATTGCTATCCTGTTAAACAAGTATAAGGACTAGTTATACTTGTTCCTCAGATTCGTAGTTCCCTCATAACGTTGCTGTTTTTTGCGCACTAAGAGCCAACACCGAGCATATCCCAGTCAATCTCAAGATGCCCTTTAACACTCCAGAGATTGTCATTATCCTCCTGTAATCATAACTGACAAGAAGACAGGTTGGGCTCCGGTGGTTCGACTTCTCTCTTTCTCTTTCCATTCCCCCTTCCCTTTGGGAACTGTCTTTGCACTGCACACATTAATTGTAGTGGCTGCTGGGGGAGTTACCAGAAGGAGTTGGGACCAATCATCATGACCCTCATCTGAACTACCTGGAGACAGGGGAGTGGCATTGACACCACAGCACAGGGGCAAGAGGAGGAGGAGGAGTGTATGGAGGAGCGGCAGAAAGAGATGGAAGGAGAGGATGGCAACCTCATGATCATGGCTCCAGTGGAAAGTAAACAACCTGTGAAAGTGAGGTCCCCTGCCAGATTTAGTGCAGGCAGAAGCATCTTTATCCTCAGTCTGATCCCAGAGAAGCTAGAGGGCAGAAGAGCAGAGAGGAAGTTCAGGCTAGAGCCGGCTAGACTCAAGGAACAAACAGCCAAGGAGGAAGCTGGTAATAAGAGTGCCATGGAGGAAAGTAGAGGAGGAGCAGAGATTGCCCTGGTCAACGAGAATGCAGAGGCTGACAGGGCCTTGGATGAAATTAAGTTGGCCTTGGCTCATGAGAGTACCTGATGCAGCTGGATCTTAAAGCTAAGCAAACAACAGAGTCCAGTAGCAATAGTGGCAGCAATCCAATGGGCAGGTGAGTGTCCCCAAGAGACCTGGTGCTGAGCTATGTGGTGGGGTGATATAAAAAAAATATTTTCTCTATGTGAGAGAGCACTGAGGATGTACAGTGTCACAGAGGAGAATTGGGGAGCCACCCTGTGAAAACACATGCCCCCAGTAGGAAGAGCTACCTTTCTTACATTAAAGGTGAGGGATCAAAGAAGATACACGCTCATACCTCCAAGTAGCAATCTTGAAAGTAGCTAATTCACTGCAAGATGAAGAGTGTGCACTCAAGTCAATGTGCTGCTTCTGCTTTATCTATTGCCTCAGAGGTATTGTGCAGCTTTTGTATTAGCCCACTGAGCAGGAGCAAATCAGTTTAGAAAGAGGTATTTTAAGACTATTGTAGGGTTCCTTTTCATGCACTACTTTTTGTCAGTTATTTGACACTGATGTTTCCCACTTTATTATTTTTATCTTCTTATCAGACATATGAATTGGGATGTGATGAAATAACTATACAGAACTGTTAGACGTGACAGCCTTAGGGCGGTCACCCCTCACTTTTTGCCTGCCTCCCTCCACTTTTTGGACACTTTTTTTGCTGGTTTTTAGACTCTGCACACTTTACCACTGCTAACCAGTGCTAAAGTGAATATGCTCTCTCCCTTTAAACATGTTAACCTTGGATCATACTCAACTGGACTATTTAATTTACTTATAAGTCCCTAGTAATGTGCACTGGATGTGCCCAGGACCTGTAGATTAAATGCTACTAGTGGGCCTGCAGCACTGGTTGTGCCACCCACTTAAGTAGCCCCTTAAACTTGTCTCAGGCCTGCCATTGCAAGGCCTGTGTGTGCAGTTTCACTGTCACCTCGACTTGGCAATTAAAAGTACTTGCCAAGCCTAAAAACTCCCCTTTTTCTACATATAAGTCACCCCAAATGTGTGCCCTAGGTAACCCCTAGAGCAGGGTGCTGTGTGGGTAAAAGGCAGGACCTGTGTAGTTTACATGTCCTGGTAGTGTAAAACTCATAAATTCGTTTTTACACTACTGTGAGGCCTGCTCCCTTCATAGGCTAACATTGTGGCTGCCCTCATACATTGTTGAAGTGGTAGCTGCTGATCTGTAGCAAGTTCATATTTAGTATGGCCAGAATGGTAATACAAAATCCTGCTGACTGGTGAAGTTGGATTTAATATTACTATTTTAGAAATGCCACTTTTAGAAAGTGAGTATTTCCCTGCACTTAAATCTTTCTGTGCCTTACAATCCACGTCTGGCTGGGTTTAGTTGACAGCTCCTGGTGCATTCACTCAGACACACCCCAAACAAAGGGTAATCAGCCTCACTTGCATACATCTGCATTTTGAATGGGTCTTCCTGGGCTGGGAGGGTGGAGGGCCTGCTCTCACACGAAGGACTGCCACACCCCCTACTGGGACCCTGGCAGACAGGATTGAACTGAAAGGGGACCTGGTGCACTTCTAAGCCACTCTTTGAAGTCTCCCCCACTTCAAAGGCACATTTGGGTATAAAACAGGGCCTCTGCCCTACCACCTCAGACACTTACTGGAGAAGAAAGCTGAACCAGAACCTACACCCTGCCAAGAAGAACTGCGTGGCTGCCTAAAGTACTCACCTGACTGCTTTCTACAGAGGACTGCTGCCTTGCTGTTGCCCTGCTGCCTTGCTGAACTCTTGCCTTGCTGCAGAAGTGCTCTCCAAGGGCTTGGATAGAGCTTGCCTCCTGTTCCCTGAAGTCTCAGGACCAAAAAGACTTCTCTCTTTCAACTGGACTCCTTGTGCGGCGAAATATGTGACGCACAGCTTGTCCCGCGGTGAAAAAAATCACTGCCCACCGAACTGGAAAGACGCCACTCGACCCCGCGAGGAAAAGATCGATGCGACGCCTGCTGTGCAATGGGAACTTTGACGCCCGGCCCGCCTGGACAACGCCGCCCGACTCCCAGAGGGGAAATCGACGCAGCGCCTGCCATGAGGAAGAAAATTCCACGCACATCCCACCGGAACGACGGCAGCCGGACTACAAGCCCAGGATTCCACACACAGACCCCGGGGCATCTGAAAACCCCGCGACCCACAGAGGAGACCTGTCCGCGTGCTGGAAATCGATGCAACGTCTTCCCCTCATGAAAAATAATGATGCAAGTCGGTGTGTGAAGGGGCGAAACCGACGCACACAGCATTTTCCACGCGTCTCCTCCTCTGCTGCCCTCTGCGGAGATTTTTCACTCCAAACCAGGTACTTTGTGCTTGAAAGAGACTTTGTTTGCTTTTTAAAGACTTAAGACACTTTATATCACTTTTCAGTGCTATCTCTACAATCTCTTATTGCATCTTCTATTGTTTTAACCTGCAAATATCCAGATAAATATTATATATTTTTCTAAACACTGTGTGGTGTATTTTGTGGTGCTATATAGTGTTATTGTATGATTTATTGCACAAATACTTTACACATTACCTTCTAAGTTAAGCCTGACTGCTGAGTGCTAAGCTACCAGAGGGTGGGCACAGGATAATTTGGATTGTGTGTGACTTACCCTGACTAGAGTGAGGGTCCTTGCTTGGACAGGGGGTAATCTGACTGCCAACCAAAGACCCCCTTTCTAACAAGCACAAATGTATTCGATTATTGGGTGGGTTTGCACATCATATTGTTTCTCTAAGCTCAAGTTATTCACTCTGCCGCATTCATTGAATTTACGTTTTTATCAATATTTTGCATTTGTAGGAGTCACTCCTAACAAGGGATTCTTTCCTTTGACAAGCATACCACTGTTCTTTTCCTTGTTGTGCTATGTGCATCAATGGCACTGACCTTTTAAAAGATCAGACAGACTGAAAAAGAGGCACATGTTGGAGTAATTGCCTAATTTGAAATTAATTACGGAGATTTGCCTTTTCATGTGCAATAGGTCGTGAACCTTGCAGGTAGTGGGTACGGAGCGCACACTTGGTAAATCATGTACATTTGCAAATGAGCAGGTGTGTATGCCTAGCCCTGCCTATGGTAGGTAGATTAATTGAAAAGTCAGGTATTTAGCTTCTTGTGGAATTCATGAAGACAGGAGAAGGCTCTGATGTGGAGTGGGAGGCTGTTTCATGTTTAAAGTGTGGTGTGATGTCAATTCTGTGTGAGAGGTTGAGGATGAGTCTAGCTTCCGATTTCTGGATGGTTTGTAGCCTTCTATTGAGTTACTTGGTGATCCCGGTGTAGAGGGTGTTCCTGTAGTCCAACTTGTTGGTGACTAGGGGGTGAGTGATAGTTTTTCTAGAGTTGCTTGGCAGCCATTTAAAGTTCTTCCTCTGCATCTTCAGGGTGTAGAAGCAGGATGCAGTGATCGCACTGACCTGCACTGTCATGTCCAGTGTTTTTATGATTATTCCGAGGTTCCTTGTGTGGATGCTAGGTGTAAGTATAGGTTCGAGTGTGGTGGGAAACCACTTAGAGTCCAGAGGTGTTCTTGCCAGAGATCTCTACTTCTGTGTTGTTGATGTTGAGCTTGACACATGTGATATTCATCCAGTTAGCAACTTCTATCATAGAGGATGTGATTTTGATTCTTGCGTGGGGGTGGGTAGGTCTTGAGATAGGCTGCAGAGTATATATTATGAATTGCCCACCTGGTGGGTGCTCTGAAAATATCTTGAGGCCATATAAATCTTTTTGGTTTCCAGCAGGCTACTGGGGATTAGTTGCAAAGTGCCTGCGGGGAACTGTGTTTCCTAGGCACTATGCAGGAGTTGGTTTCTTATTAGACTCTGGAATTTCCTTTACGCTCTGAGTGGGCACTATTTCAGAAAAAGGTGTCTGTAATGGAAAGGCCTTAGTGATGAGGAGCCATTGGATTCAGGTCTAAGCAGCAATGGGAATCTATTATGGTGCTGGCATCTGCAGGGTGCAAATGCACGCAGATGAATTCAGAAGCTGTGTTAAGTGAAAGCATACTTTCCTGAGGAACTGAATGATTGATGTTGTGTATGGCATCAGAATCTGATTATGACTGGAGCATTTGTGACAGAATCTCTTATAGCTAAATAATCTGGTAACACATGTGGTTGTATGTTGGAGCTGAACATGATAACTCTGCTAAATGGAGGTTAAGAAGGGGAACAATGGAGTGAAAGGAAAAGAACAAGCGAGCAGTGAAGAGTTAGGACTAGTCAAGCATCATCTTGTGCTGAGGCATTAGTGCTAATTTGTGCGACATGACCGTGTAATCTGTACAGCATAAGCTTTTGGTAGAAAGAGATCTAGATGGATGAACTGTGGTCTAGCGCTCTTGAGCAGGCCAGCCAGCCCACCAATAGGCTTTGAAACTTGCGTGGCAGTGGGTGAGATGTCAGCTGGGAGTTTAGTTACCTGAAGAATGTCCGCAATGGGAAAGGTTGCTGTTGAAATCAGCGGCTGTTCAAGTGCAGGAACAAACCTCATGAATTGGACTCACCTCACCTCCCTCATTTCCCACAACAAAGAAACTATGAGAAATCTGAAAAGCAATGCCATATTTCACAGCATGCAATAAATCCGTCCATGGACTTTGCTTCTCAGTCAATCATGTATATATTGCGTTCCAATAGGTGTGACTGGTGTGAGGCCACAATTTCTGGAACACAATGTATGCACGACTGGGTGAAAGACAACTTGGACCCAGCAGTTGTGCTTTTGTGAATATGGACAACACCACCTGTGGTTACAGGCTTGTTATTTTGGAACATTGCACCTGGTTGTCTTCGAGCTATTGTTGAAGCTGTTGGTGTAACGAACATTGCCTCAGGTCCGTAGGCTATTTCTATGTTTTGACAACTTGCTCGTATTTCCATTTATTGCGTGGCAGAGAAACAGATACCGTGTGGGGAATGTACGTACAGCATATTTCCAAACAAGCATCTCTAATATACAGGAGAGGCGAGAATAATTGTACTTTTACAAATGAAACTACCTTATCTAAGCTTCTTTGCTTCAATGCACATCACATCTCCACTAGGCTCGTGTCCTGCTTGCTTTTCGGATTTTTGATGCATGTGAAATGATTTCTTTTTTAATCTGGATTGATTTAAACACACACTTTAAGATGAAAAGAATGAAATTTGCGGTATTCTGGAGGAGCAATTTTAAAAGATGATTCATCGCTAAAATCTGTGATTTGACGGAGCAGTTGTGTAAACATCCTCAACTGTGTCTTCCATTAAAGCAGGCGTGTGAGATTCTCAATTTATAAGGTCAATGTTTGACTCTGTTGGTCGCAACGAACGTGTAAAATCTTGTCTATTGAAATTACTTCTTCTAAAAAGGGATACGATTAATGCACGGAATGATTGTGCCACATTGCTGCTTTTATTACATTTCGTTATTGCCACTGCAAAACTTGGCATGTTTAATTCTCCTTACTTAATCACGGGACCGAACAAGCAACTGACAGTGGCAGTGCTATAGCAAAAACAAAAATAATAATAAGTTTAACTTCGGAGCCGCTGCCGAACGCCTGGGTTGCCAAATGCCAAGGCTGCCACTTTTTTCATCCTACACGTCTCTGCCTATTCACAAACTGCATTTTGTCTTACATTTAGGGCCTGATTACAAGTTGAGTCGTATTGCTCGTGCTAAATAACGATGCCACTGGGCATGTTATTTTTTGTTTGCGATAAATAGGATTTTGGTATTTAACGCACGCATGAGACGTTAAATACCATATATTTTCCCGTGTTGAATTCCGGCGTTTTTGACCTGTCTAAACTTAACGATGGTTGAGTTATCCAACATATGATAAATATCAGATGTGTTATAAACTTTCAAACTCGTAATTCTCCGACCCTTTCATAAACAGGAGTTAATGCCAGGGTTGGAATTTTACAAGCAGCTCCTAATCAGCCCTTGAATTTTACTCACATACTATAAAATTATATTCACTTACCTACAGGTGGAAGTCTCTGCCTCCAACACTCCTATCTTTCATGTGTGGAGAGCACTGCCGAACTGCAGAGATCTCTGCACACGCGAGACTACGTTTTAGTAATAAATGTAGGATAGATTGGGTGGCTGGATTATGTGTATTACTTGCTACAAAATGGAAGGTGTTACAGGATAAGTAAGGAGCAATTTAGAGAGAGTTGAGAAGGGTTAGGGAAGGACATGAACCCACTCACAAAAAAAGTAAGGGAGTTTAGGTTCACAAATTGCACTTCTATCGTTTCCTCAGGAAAATGACCTAAAACTGTAGTAAAGGAGCTTCTCCAGCTCAGACCTGCAGTAAATCGAGTACCGCAATACGGCCAATCACAGAAATTATAACACCCTCCCATAGAAAAGAAAGGAGGTTAGGGACTTTTAATAGAACCCCACAGGAAATAACGTTAAAATACATTTATTTATTTTGAGTTTTTAAATATGTATTTAATTTTAATATGTTAGAAAGTTTATAAAGTATAAAAAGTAAATAATTAATAAATACATTTCATGCAATTTTAAAATAGATGAGTACATTGTTTGATTGTTCATTGTTTACATTATCTAACCGTAGTCACAAGTTAGTATGATGGGACAGCCAAAGGGTATGGAGAACCTGGGGTGGCAGAGCAGAGAGGAAGATAGGGGAGGTGCATATTCGTCTTTTCTTCATTGATGACTCTTATGTCTCGCCTTAACACCTATACCATTGTCACACGGGATATTCAGGCATGATTAATCCAACTAAACTGTACAGAATGAAATCCCCTTTAAAGTACCCCAAAGTCCATATAGCATTATTGCAAGAGTCCTTCACAGTGCATGATAAAGGTAACAGACTCCAGAAGTGGTGACATGGACAAGTATTCAGTTCACTCTACATTCGCTAGGGGAATTTTGATTTTGATTTTGATTTTGATTAGGGCAGGGGTTCCCTTCAATGGCAATAGAATCATTGTAGATGTCAAAGGCAGAATTATACTACTTGAACACAGACTGGATAGGGAAAACCCTCATTATAGGTAATATCTACGCACTACATGTGCATCAACAAACTTCCCTTGATCAACTATCTATGCGTCTTGTGGAGTAGGTTATTTGGGGGCAATTTTGATAGAATCCTGAATATGAACCTTGATAGATCTCATTCGTTTCTCGATCTTCCCAAACACACACACTATATCAAAAGCTGAAATATTGGTGCAGTAGTTTTGTCACTGGGCTTTTTAAATCTTTGGCGAGTGCATAGTCAGACCACTCGTCTTTTTTCTTTATATTTTCCAATTCATGATTTTTGTGTTAGAATGAATAGAGTGATCTGTTTGACTTGTCTGTGCCCTCAGATCACGTGTGTGGACTATCTAAGATGAGGCATTTCAGATCAGGGGTTGGGGTGGTTCTCAGACTCCTCTCCCGACCTGGCGTTACTCAGCCCTGATATTGGAGGACGGAGTCCTTAGGGAAACTCTAGCTACCAAATTGACTCAATTCTTTGATCAAAGCACGAATTCAGCATCCTCTAGGGCCTTGGAATTTGAGATGATGAATGTGGTGGCCAGGGGACACTGTATGCACGAGGTAGTTTGTGGACATAGACTTCTGAAATAGGAATAGTTCTGAGTAGGGAGTTCTTATGTAGGGTAGTAACTGTCCAAACTGCTAGGGCTGACCTGCGTGTGTTTCACAAAGAGGAACAGGCTTGACTGAGAAATTAGGTTTTCTTTATTGTGCGGCTTATACTGCCAGGGCACACTCTGAGGCTGAAAAATCGGGCTGCCTCCTGGCCTGGATTCTCTCAGAGGACAGACAATGATGCCCCATTGTTGCTCTTGGTGATGAGATGAGCAATCTTGCCTATTCGCAGCAGGAGAATTGTGCTATTTTTATTTTATAGTCACTGGTATTGAAGCCTCACCCCTTTTGCAGCCAGCAACATCCTAAACTTTGGTAGCTACTCTGGAACTCTTTAGGATTGCTGCTGACCTCCGAGAAGAGATAGAATGCTCAATTATCCCCAAGAAATAAAAACTGCCATATACAATTTAGCCATGAATAAGGCCCCTTGCCTTGATGGCCTACCCATTGAATTTTATAAACCCTGCTCTGCATGTCTCGCCTCCAAATTATCCCAGCTACATCAGGAGGCCTTGGACACCAGGACACTGCTTTCTACACTGAGGAAGGCTGCATTGGTGTCAATTGTGAGGCCCCTTAAGGATCCAGTTGGCCCTGTGTATTACATGTCAATAGTGTTATTAAATATCTATTATAAAATAGTAAGTACAGTTTTGGTAGACCAGTTCCTCAGTGTAATTTACCACCTGATCCACTTGGATCAAAATGGCTTTATACTGTGTAGAACCACTTCTCATAACATTAGGAGACTATATTGAATAATAGATGCAGCTTCAGGGCACTGGACATATTCTGTGGCTCTAGTTCTTGACCTGAAAAAAGTGTTCAATAACCTCAGTTGGACTTACCTTTTTGAAGAACTCTGAAAGCTTGAATTTGGGATCAGATTCTTCCAAATGGTATGTTTCTTACATATGATACAGCAGCCAGGCTCAAATTCAAGGGGAACATATCTGACCCAATTGATACCAGCAGGGGGACCAGTCAGGGCTGCCTGCTCCCCCCTTCTTCCTTTGCCCTGGCCATGGAGCCCCTTACTGCTCCACTGACATGACTGGGATTCAGGCATCCCCCTCCACGATGGCACACACATAACTTCTCTTTAAGCAAATGGTGTCCTCTTTTATGTGAAAGGTGCTCACGAGGGATATTGACCCATAGCCATGGTTTTAGAGGAGTTTGGAGATGCCTCAGGCCTATTGGTTTGTAAAGGCAAATTGTGTCTTTTTCCTCTATTTTGAAATACCTCCCTAATAATTGTCACCCTGGGTAGTGACCCAATAATGTGGGACATTAACATGATCAAATGCCTGAATATCAATATTTTTCACACAAGTGAGGATCTCCGCAGTCGCAATTCGATGACAGCTGTGACTTCCCTGAGAACTCAGGTAACTTGTTGGAGAACACTCCCGCTGTCAACCATGGGATGCATTGCTATTTCCAAATTGGTAATGCTGCCAAGGCTCGAGTACTATTTTGCCAATCTTTCCTTTTTGTGACTCAGAATTTCTTGTGAGATCTGGATGCCTTGATGGGAGATCTGTGTGATCAAACAGGAGCCATAGGCTGGCCCTATCCATACTGAGACTCTTAGGTAGACCTCCTCACTTCGAGGCCTATTACTCAGAGGCTGTAGTGGCTGTCCAGTTAGTTGGTTGGATCTGTTCCGAAGTAAATAGGGGCAACTGCTGCACCTCTGAACCTGACTGATGCACATAATCTAGTTCTCCCTATTTCTGGATCGATCTAAGGACTGCCCTTATTAGTTGATATGGTGATATGTTGCCTGGTAAGGATTTGTTTACTCACTAAGGCCCATATTTATATTCTTTTAGCGCCTCATTTGCGCCGCTTTTTGACGCAAAAGCGGCGCAAAAAAAGTATAAATATGGGTGTAGGTGTAAAGTCAAGTAAGCCCAAATATTCTGTTACAGGGTCTCTCAGACCGGCACTCTGTCCAGGACAATTAAAAACTCACGCATTGGAAGGCAGCATTGTCTGAAAGTGCTAAAAGATTTATTCTAAGATAGTTGACTGCAGTAATTCCAGACTTTGAGGGATTGCTATCCACTTCATGAGAGATAAAGACTGACATATGGCTAATGTTCACACATAATGTGACCACATAGGCATTAGTAGACAAAGATCCTGATGTCCATATGTGATCTGACAATATTGATGACAATGCTCCCACATTCAAACAAAACTACAACAGTTGAGAGATGCCAGTGAGGTAGAATTTAAGAGAGTACTGTATGAGTGGGTGAGAACACTTTCATGTGTGTATGATGTCCCATAATGCCTTTCTTGAGCTGATCCATTTTGTTTCATATTGCACCTGACTTATGTCTCCCCTTACTAGATCCATTGATTTTTCCCATTGGCACCCACCTCCTGTACACACTGCAAATCAACATCGGTGATTTTTTCATATGACATGGGATTGCCTGTCTGTGGAACCTTATTAGGCCCATATCTTTAGTGTTTTGACCATCAGTACTGGTATATCCTCCAGCCCTTTTGAAAAATCTGTGCACCCCGAATATTCCAACCCCCCCTAAAACTTAGGGTGGTTTCCTGGGTCTTTATTTTGGGCATCTTTCTGGTCAAAAGAGCAGTCACGAATAGGTAGATGGCGTCAATGGCCCCCTCAGTAGAATCATGGCATTCAATAGCCCTGGATTAGGCCCAGCCTCAGAATAAGGCACTTCATATGGACAAGAGTAGAGGATTACCTGAATCCCCAATAGCCGAGGACTGGGATGAGCTTTGGCAACATTAGGTGTTGACCTTAAAGATGACACATTACCCTCATGAGGAGGTGTAGAGCCCTCTTATCTCTAAGATCCTGCATTTAACTTCATGCAGCATGCTCTAATACTGCATTAAGAGGTCATTAATTAACAGTTGCTGCTGACTCCCCCCGATGAATCTCCTTGACATCTTGTGAGGTGATTACATATTAGAGATTTTCTTCCCCCTGAGAGGTAGGAATTTTACCACACTTATATTGCCTTAAATGTAACTGGAGAATGGTTTCCCGGTCGTTGCCGCTCCCTCCGGATGCCTGTAAACAATGTGTGCAAGTAAAATCCATGGCATTCCCCTTTGCTCCATCTCAGTACTTCCCACTTTTGTGGAGAACTTTAGGGTGGCCTTGCATGGCTTTATAAATCTGGAGTAATACAACACAGCACAAATTGCTGTGTTGTGTTACTCTGCCCTGGAAAGGTTTTCAATGGCCATGGATTTTGATGCATTACCAGATTTATCAGAACTGGTAAACCTGGGAATGCCCCAAAATGCTACGCTGTCCCAGAGGAGGCGTAACAAGGAAAAATATCTTTATTTCTCCTCATTACCTCTTCTTTCTATGTGTGTTGTATCCTGCAGCACACATAGAAAGAGGAATATGCCTCAGGGGATTGTTTTTGTGCAGGCAGGCTGCTTCCTACAATCTTTACAAAATAACTGGTTTCATTTAACATCTTAAAACAATTAAAACGTTAATGTAAACGTATATTAATTGTGCTGTAGCTTTATTTTCTTTAGTTCTACATTTAAAATAAATATGTAAAATGAATTTACTGTGCTCAACCCCCTATGGGCAGACATCACCATCACGCATGACCCTTGTCCTTCAGCCATGTGCAGCTTGGGGTTGGATGCAGGGCCTGGCCTGTGGCCCGGCCCTTAGTATGGGGAGCTAACCCCAATAGAGCCCACCTAACTTTTTTAAATTGCTTTTCTGAACCTTTGTAAGTTGTTGCTTATTGTGCATTATATAGATACCTTTGGTAACATCATCAAATCAGATTTGACCCCTGTTGACCCCAGAGCCCCATAATCATGATACACCCCACCTATATCCGATCTAACGTCACAGTGCAAAGGGGTGTCTCTCTACTTAAGGCAGTTCTACTGGCTTTGTCAAGAAATCACCCCATCAATATATGATACAGATCTATTGGCTTTCTCTGTGGGTCACTACATTATTACCACATGGTAGTATCCTTCATTAAAACCAATGAAAGAATAATCCTATGAAAATACATTCATTAACAATGTGTTGAAATATTTTTAAATACATTATGTCAATAAAGCATTTGCATTCAAAATATATATAGATTGTGTTAGTGTATTTCTTACACATTTCAAGCCACATAATGTAGCCATGAGACCAACCACGATGGGTCCCAGCACTCCAGAGCCCTAACACAAATGATTCAGCTCTGTAAGTGCTTGAATATAATGAAAAACCTTTCTGGGGGTCATGAGTTCAAATACCCAAGAGACTTATGGGCATATTTACAAGGAATAATGCTTTCCACACTAAGGCAATGGTGCATCAAAATTACTTCCGGTACAACAGGTTAGGACGCCATGAATATGTCTTATTTACAATACGGCACAACATCGTGTATGGTCCCAAGGAAGCATCAGAAATTCTGATGCATCAGTGGGAAGGATGCCGAAATGCATCAGGGCCAAAACGGCTCATTGCTGACGTTGGGCTTATGACAAGCCCAACTTCAGCAATGTGTAAAAAAACATAGGTGATGTGTCAGTTCTGACTGACACAAGTAGTGTAGTGTGTGGGGACCAATGTATTAGAGTGTAAAATGGTGGAAAAATCACCTTGGCCTTGGATGTAATGCAAACAAGTATGAAGTAAGACTATGTGACACCTTACATTGGGCATAGTCTACTTATGTGTACGTAGAGACCTAAGTATGTACGACATATTGAGTGACACTTTGACGTGAGTGGATACCAGTATATGTTGAAATTTAAAATGGCAATTCATGTGTTACCCACCTCATGAATGTATTTACCTGTTGTTCTTTCAAGTATGCTTGGCTAGACTTGGAGACCTATTCCTCTATGGACATGTCATAATCATGGCCTGTTCCTTACATGGAGTACACAGCGTCACACTGCAGTCCTGCAGTGGATGTCAATATTTAAGGTGCCATGGTCCCAGGTTGGTCAAAGGGTCCTACAATATGATTGTTAGGTGTGTAGGCCTACTACTAGTTGAGCGGATGTGTTTTATAACTTATTACAGTGTGTTAAATGACTTCAGCTGGTCAGATTCCTATTACACAGCCACTGCGTCATTTCCTACACTTGGGTTACAGTGGCCTAGGTACTTGTTGAAGCACTACAGACTGAAAGCGACACACCGTAAAGATGCGTTGCACATTGCTAAACTTGTAAATATCACTGTGTCAGTTGTGAGTGAGAATTTATGAGGGAATACCTACCCTGCACACATTATGAAAAGCATGGCACAGCTGTTTCTAACACAGGTATGTTTTAATGCAGGCCTACAAAAACTGACACATTGGGCCTAATGCGTCACTTTGTAAATATGGGGCAAAGAATGTGCAGCCGGAGCTTAAAAAAATGACTCCACAGCGATGCAAGCTCCTTGAAAATATGCCCCTTAGTGTTTGTTTTTGTTAATATATTCCTGGGGGCTGTTGCACTCCCTGCTGCCCCTCACAACACAACTCAAAACTTGGTGGTTCCCCTGTGCCCTGAAAATTAATTAAAAAATAAGGGAACAGGATAAGCACACCCTGACTCTAATGGGGCATGTGTGGGAAAGGGTCCCAAAGTGCCTGTCCGCTTGACTGGCTGTCTACAACATGATCAGAATGTTGTGGTCACTGTTATAGGATTCGGGGATATGGTCCCGATAGGAATGCATATAGTGAAAGTCTGTTTTCAAGGGTCCCAAAAAGAAGCACATACAAAGGGTGATAACAGATGTTAGTGACAATATAAATTGGTGATAGTATCATACTAAATTTAGGAATGGTTGAGTGTTCTAAAGTGTTTTACTCTATGAAAAATGATGATCCTGGGCTGAGATTTGATTAATCATGTTTGGGAGACAACTGATTTCTCTCATGATTCCTCACAGAGGTTACTGAAGGTACTCCAGATGCTGAAATGAGAGCACATACTTTTTTTTATACCAGCAGCAGCCTAGCAGTAACCTCTCTAGTTATGAACTGCAGCTTTACCACAAAGTTTTGATGAGCAACTAGAGTGCTTCTGAATTTATGACAAAAGTGCGGCAGACCTTAACACCTTCTTGCATGCATGAAACCAGCGGCTTAAAAATTCACTGGGGGGTGGGTTTGGGTGTGTACTAATTTGAAGCATAACATATATTTTTTAAAGGTCTAAAAATAACAGAGTGACCTCACCGTAGGTACAGCATCCCCTTTTCATCTGTGTTTACTTAGCCTCCCCATCTCGCCATCTCCCTAATTTTAGAATAATTTTAAAATAGTATGTGTATATATATTTATATAATATATATAAATATATATATATATATATATATATATATATATGGAGAGAGACACAGAGAAAGAGAAAAACTAAAGAAACAAACACAGGATAAAGTGATGTGTTATAGTGGAGGTCCGTTAATATGTTAGTAAGATCTTAGCTTATGTTAAAGCAAACCTAGAAATTAATTGAAAGAAACACAGTTTAAAGTTACATTGTAGTTAGGTGTTGAAATTAGTTAAAAACTAAAGTTTTTTTTAAAAAGTGCGTGGAATTTCCAACAGTTATAGTTTACTGAGCTTATTATATCTTACCTCCAACATGCACTGCTTCTGACCTCATATATTACATCCTCCATGACATGTTAAATGACGTCATTGATGACATCACTGATGATATCAGTAATAAAATCATAGTCATACACAGCACAGAGTTAATGCATGTACCCATTTTGGTCCATAGCTAGAAGATAGCATAAGCCGTGGAGACAAGTATAATTATGTATTTTAAAAGTTAAATGGTGTACACTTTACACATTGCTAAAGTTTGGGGTGGAAAACTAGTTCTGGTTAAAACAAGGTAAAGGCGGAGCACACCCGATGTAGTTTGCAGAACTATGTATGAAATTAGTTTGTTGCTCAAAGCCTGTTCTAAAAAAATCTGTGAGAAAGACCAAAGCTGCTGTTGACAATACAGTAGCCACCACTGTATATCTAGACATATGCCCTGGTTAAATAGTTGTAATACTGTGGTATAGACAAATTCTACATGCTGTGCATGTTATTTCCAGAACTTCACTAAAAAGGCATTGCAGATTATTTAATATTATAGAAAGTAGCGGTGACCCACACAGACGTGGTTGATCTATTATGGCTTTTTTAAACATGGTTCTAAGGTCGTATGCAATTATGCCCATCTCAAGAATGTGTGCAATGTGTTTTGCTAAACTACAGAACACTGCCCACAAGACCTGACAAAAGGTGTCTTTGCAATGGTATATGTATTCCTGTCAACCTCTTGCCATACAATTGAGGGTCATTTAAAGTCCTTAAGAGGGTAATCTCATTTAGGTGAAGAAAAAATTGGCAACAGGCATAAAGTACTGAATTATATAACTCCTATAGAAATGTGTCAGAATGACTGCATAATGTTAGCAGTGATGTCATCAATTATGTATTTTAACCAGTGATGAGTGATATATTATGCAAATTCATAAGCCGGGCATGGCAGGGATACAATTTATAGCTATCTCAGTAAACTATAACTGATGAATTTCAGAGTTTTTTTTGGCTATTGATCTGAAGATAGCACATTTGAATCCGGAAATAACAAATGCCGTCAATCACACATTCATCTGTCTGAGCTGGCTGCAGCTCAGACAGAGGCTGCACCTAATGTATGTTTGTTTTGTGCCACACATGTCCTTGGCCACAGTTAAACCTTCTGTATGTTTTTATCTAAAAAGTGTATTATGACATACACAATAGCTGCATCCTCAATATTGTTGTTGCCCTGTAAGTGTGATATACTGATGAGTAGATCTCAGACCCTGCTCTCCCATGCGTCTGCACAGCTCTCTCTGGCACTTTCAGTCTTGTTTTTACTGCTTTCTCTTCTTCTCCCCCCATTTTTCTTAATGCTTTCTTCTTCTTTCTGCCCAATGTTTACTGCTTTCTTCCCTCCCCATTTGTCTAAGTGCTTTCTCATTCTTTCTGCCTCATTCTTACTGCTTTCCTTTCTTCCCCCCCATTTTTCTATGTGTCTTCTTCTTTCTGCCTTGTTTTTACTGCTTTCTCCTCCACTCCCCCATTTTTCTAAGTTCTTTCTCCCTTTTTTATGTCATTTTTTCACATTTATCCTTTTTGCCCCTTTGCTGCTACTGCCTGCCATCTATTTTCTTGCCCACCACCTCCCAGCACCCCTCTCTCCTCCCAAGACCTACTTAATGTGTGCCGCAGTGCATTCACACCACCGGCACACCAAAGGCAGGTCCGTCTGCTCCCATTCACACTTGGACCACCCCCAGTATCAAGACCCCTAGCTCTTCCAACCCGCAAAGATCCTCTTCTTGAACGGGGGCCAGTGGAGATCTCTGACGAGTCCTGTGATGTGTTCTCAGCGGGGGATGTTCAGGATGAATCTGGAGGAGTTGTTTTGGATTTGTTGTAGCTTGTTCAGGTTCTTCTTGGTGAGTGCGGAATAGAGGGCGTTGCCGTAGTCAAGTCTGCTTGTGATCAGGGCATGTGTTACAGTCATGTGACAGTCACTTGGGATCCATCTGAAGATCTTCTGGAGGAGTCAAAGGGTGTAGAAATCGGTGGAGGCGATGGTGTTGACCTGTATTGTCATGGTGCATGCGGAGTCAAGGATGACGCCAATGTTGCGTGCATGGTCTGTAAGGGCGGGGGCTGCCAAGTGTGGAGGGCCACCAGGAGTCACCTCAGGGTCCCAGGATGAGGATCTCGGTCTTGTCGGAGTTTAACTTAAGGCAGCCTTCCTTCATCCAGATGGCGACTACTTCCATCCCATTTTGGATGTTCTTCGTGGCCATTGTGGGGATTTCTGTCAGGAAGATGATCAGCTGGGTGTCATCTGCGTAGGAGACAGTGTTCTATCTGTAGTTTCTGAAGATTGGGGTGAGTGGGGTCATGTAGACGAACATTAATTGGTAACATTTTCAGAAAACAAAAGCCACACCCTGCAGAATAGGCCACACCATCCTGTACAATAGTATACCTACTCCCCCGTGCCCCAGGTTTCCCTATTTTGAGGGTAGGAGGTTAACAGTTTGTGTACAGATGCATGTCTTGACACATGGAAAGTCATCTTTACAAAACCTCTACTAAACATTTAACAATATTGACCTTGCCTGTCAAAATATGTTCATATGTTTGATTCACACCACGCTACATTTGAGAACCACATTGAACAAAACTCTTGTGGAGCACACATTAATTCCGTACTCTCTCTTTTTTGGGCTGGCTGCGTTTTGAGTGTTGTGTCTTTTCAAATGGCAATGGCATAACTAACTACATGTATCAGAATGCAGTGTGCAGTTGGATTTAACACTGGACCACTTGGCAGTGTTACCATTGCTATCCCATGTGGTCCCACATATCTCTTCATCCCTTACCCCAGTGAGAACCAAGCATGATGGGTAGCTGGATAACCAGATCATACAGAAGGTGATCTCCCTCTTTTCCTTACTACAGCAGAGGTGGCTACAGCATGTCCCCATCATATTCGTCTTGTAAGTTGAATTCCGTTGCACCACTGTGGTACATGTATAATACACTACAAATACAGTACAGTTTCTTTTAAATGTTTAATAGATTGCTTCTAATATCGGCTCTACAGTGACCACTAGAATAACTTGCAGTTCATTGATTTTTAGTGTAAGATTGAGAAGCTTTTTGTAAGGGGAATATCATCATACTACCAAACGTTTAGGGAAAGGGTAGGAGATGTAAAATGTCATTTAAAAAAAAATGTACAATATCCGATGTAAGTACAGACATAACAGTAACGAAATAAATGCTCATATGAAAATAAAACATTGTGAGATTACAATAATTTATAAATTAACTGTGAGAACAACCAGTGGCCATCAAGGTAGTTTAGAAACCTCATCCATAACTAGGTGATGGTATAATGAAGATTTGACATGACTAGCAAAAAACTTTGCAATGCGTCTCCATGAAATAGAACACTTAATAGCAAGTAAAATAGGGTGAATAGATGCTATATGAAGTTTGTGGTTGTAGCACATCAAATACCACTAGGCTTGGAATTTTTTGTTTATTTAAATCATTCACATTTTTGGTGAGCTGTCAAAGTGTGACTGCTATTAAAAGGCCAGTGATTGTTTTGAGATGACACATGTTCCCAATCAGTAGATAAACTACCTAGGACGATGTTAGAGAATGACAAGGGTGCAGAGGTGTCAAAAATAGCATTAATTTGATTCCAGACCAGTGTCCAAAAAGAATGAACAAGTGTACAATTGAAAAGCATATGCTTTAAATTAGCTTGTTGTGAGTGGCATGACTTGTAATCATCAGGGCTAGCTAGGTAGATGCATTTAAAGGAATAGCGGAGATGAGAAGCCTATTTTAAAATTTTAAATAAAGAATAGTGTTCGAGTGGTATTGGCAGCCTTGGAGGAGGGACTAATTTTTGTCCACATTTGTCTCCAAAAAGAAACAAACTAAACCGTTCCCAAATAATTTTTCTGTACCAGCTCTGTTTTGTTTATCAGTGGAAGGTTGACACAAGACATGATATATGGCAAAGGCTTTAGAATTATTATGTTAAAGATTGCTAAACACAGAAGAAGCTGTGGAAGGTTGTACTGGGATGGAGTTAAACTTAGTAAGTGCATCTAATATGATGTATTATAAAAGGTGAAATTTATGCTGAAAACATGAGGGAAAATGGAAAATAGATTGGGCTTGAGGAAAAGTAGGAAAAGTGTTATTTATAAAGAGTTGATTGACCGGGTTAGACCATATTTCCGACAAGTTTTCCAATAAGTTAAGGGATACTTGTGCAAAATGGAGGTATTATACCAAATGGCAGCGTTGAGGAATGAGGGGAGATTGATAGGATCAAATAGCCTCACAGTTTTTAAAAGAATGCAAAGGTGTCTAAAAATTAGAGGGTATAAATATTGAGGATTTTTAGAAAAGGCCACATATTCATGAAAAGAAAAGGGGGAGAGAAAGTATTCTTACAATTGTACCCATAAAGGAGAGTATTTGTTGGATTCTTGGATCCAGTGAATAGATTACTTCATTAGGAAGACTGACTGGTGTTTACGAAAATCAGGGAAATTAACACTGCAGTCTGATTTAGGGTGTTTTAGGGTGTTAGGGTGAGGTGAGATTTCTTTTTATTCCATAAGAAAGATGAGAGTATGGGATTTGCTCAAAAAATGTCAGTGGCATAGGTAGAGGGATGTTAGAAATAATATGAAACATAATAGGTACTATCATAATTTTGACGGTGTCTAAATGACCCCACCTAGAAAGATTGAAAGGATGCTAGCAATTAACCAGTTTAGTTAGTATAAGTTTACATCCCTCCAGAATTAAAGAAACAGAAGATTTGAGTGTGTGTGAGAACCACAACCCTAAGTATTTGAGTTTGGAATTGTTCCAAGAGAAGGCAGATGCAGAAAAATGTCTGAATGTATATTTGTATAAGGGTAAAATTTCACATTTATCATGATTAAGTTTATAGTCAGAGATAGCAGACTAAGAGGAAACTTCAAGAAGTAAGGGTAAAATTTCACGTTTATCATAATTAAGTTTATAGTCAGAGATGGAAGACTAAGAGGAAACTTCATGAAGTAAGACATAAATAAATGAGTATCATCTGAATATACTGCTGTCTTAATGTGTTGTGTTTCTAATCAGATGTCCTGAATTATGGGATGGTGTTTGATTCTAGAGAGAAGGTTCAAGAGGACAGTTTTGATGGACAACCCTACCCAAAGGAAAATAAGAGGAAGTATGTCCATTTGCATACATGGCCGCTTGAGGGGAGAAATAAAGAATATGAATAAAATAAATCATTTAGGTCCAAACCCAAATCATTTTATTTTATGAAAAATAAAAGACCAGTTAACATGATGAAAAGCTAATCTCAGCATTCAGAGTAATTGCTGCTAACGGATAATGTGACTGCTGAGATTTAGAAAGGACATCACGAAATAGAAAAGTGTTATGTAGTGACCATTGACAAATCCAGATTGTTCTTCAAGTAAGTTAGGCAAAAGGGATTCCAGACAAAGGGCTAAAGTTTTAGAAAGTATTTCATAGTCAATTTGGCAAGATAAATTGGCCTCTAATATTTAAAATGATGAAACTTTTTGCCTCCCTTTGGAATAAGACAAATGAGGTCAACTGAAAAAGATCCAGTGAATTTACCTGCTTGAAGGAAAGTTGTGACAAGAAGAGAAAGTTTAGGAAGGACTAGGTTAGAAAAATGTATGACAAATTCAGCTGTGAAGCCATCAGGTCCTGGCACCTGAGTCTGATTTGAGGGAAGATAGAGCATTACGAAGTTCACACAAGGTAATATATTTTTCTAGTTCTGTGAAATCTAGTGTTTTATTGAAATCCTTTCATAAGCCAGAGAGGTATTCATTAACGTAGGAATCTGCAGGGGTGTGTTCAAGGGTATATAGTTGTTTGTAGAATTGTAAAAAATCCTTAAATATGTGTTTATCTTTATATTATATATAATAGATTAGAGTGGTTATCCATAATAGAGTCTATTTTGTTTCTATTCTTTTCAACCTCAAAATAGTAATTTGCCAGGTGTGTACTGACCACCATAATACTTGGCACTGGATTTAAGACGAAAGGAAGTTGCAAGATCAGTTGTGAATTTATTATATTAAAGTTTGGTGTTGATGAGATACTGGGGGCATTCTTTAGATTTAGAGGTACAGAACAAATGTTTTATTAGTTCAGTATCTTGAAGTAATTCAGTATTTTTAAGGAATTTGTTTTCTTCTTGGAAAAGTATCTCATAATAAAATTGCAGATAAAAGCTTTGAAGGTATCCCATATGCAGGGGAAGTCAAGTTCATCTGTATGGTTCACTTCAAAGAAGACAAGAAAGAAAAATGAGAAAGCAGAAGTGAAATAAATATATAAAAGTAGAGCATTACTAAATTGAAATTAGAATGTAATCAATCCTTAATTGAGAATGATGTGTGGGAGAGTAGTAAGCGTATTTGCGCAGAGTTGAATTGGAAAGTCTCCAAGTGTCTTATCAATGCATGCTGAGAAATCACTTGAAGGAAAAGTTTTTGAGCTTTGTTACTCATGTATGCAGAAGAAGAGACTTTGTTAATAAAAGGGTCAACTATTTGATTACAATCTCCGGCAAAAAATAAAATGATCATGAGGGCATTGTAGTGATATCTGACCAACATTGACTATCAGAACTAGTAAGACATTAAATGTTAAAAATAAAAACTAGAGTGTTATTAATGACAAGGCAAGTGAGTAACCATCTCCCCTCAGGCTAACTCTCTTGAGACATTCGATGAACATTAAGTGACTTATGACAAAATGGAGAAACTTTATTTTTTTACATTGCCCGGTGAAAAGAAAACAGTACCCATCCACCCTTTGTTTAGTTTTATAGACTCAGTTCAGTAAGTTGCATTTCCTGAATAAGGGTAATATCATGTCACGTTTTACCTTTGGCTACTACCCAGAACAGATGGGGATGGCGTGTGGCCTTGGTTCTTGCAATTCCTACTCTGGCCGAGGTAGGGGCGACCACTTCCGATAGCCACGGTGCTGCTGACAGTAGTACGCCACCACAGTCCTTACCCTCCAGAAGGATTCCCAGAGGAAAAACCTCAAAGGAAAAAACTTCTTAGACAGGAACTTCCTAGAACAGAAAGGAGGACACAAGGGAATCAAAACTTCGATGCCTGGAAAATCACAAGACCGAGGAAAAACTGGAGCAAGAACTGGAGTCCAATAGAAGACCAACCGGAGCGTGACCACCACAGGAGAATTGTTGCAATGCAAAGAGAAGAAGAATCTATCCCCTTATATACCTCTTGACAGGAAGTGACATGCAGGAAGAAACAGGACTGCCATCTTGGATTGGGAAAGGGGCTATAGAACAAGATAGGAAAAGACACCATTATAGTAAGGGGAACAAATGCATGCAGGGAAGGTGAAGGAGAATGGTATGCTGAGAAAGAGAAATCATGGCTCCTCCAGGAAGGACCGAGGGGGGGCGCAGATTTCCCGAATTATACGCAGCGGGACCGATGCCCAATCCTGAGCTTCCGGCCTCGCCTTGGCAAAGGAAATAGAGCGGGCTCCGCGATCTGGAAAATGGACCGCATCCCACACCCCGGCCCGAGCGGGAGATGCCGCGGAGGCCCGCGCAATGACATATCAGCATTCAAATGAGATAAGTGGGTTAAAACCCTCCACCTTTTAATTGGTGAACCCAAACCCTTGACGTTCCAGAACCAATTTGTAATGCCACAGAACAACAAATTGAAAAAGGTTATTTGAGCATGAACAAAGAGCAGATAAGGTGAACCAAATTGGAAGCAACAAATGACAACAAAGGAAGGAAAGGAGGATGAGGGAATAAGCAAAAGCATTTCCAAAAAAGAGGGGAAGTAGGCAGAGAAAAAATAAAGTGATAAAAAAGTTGAAGAACACAGCAGGACAAAGGAGTGTAAAAATTGAATGAAGAATACAAGTTAGGCAGAGGAAAACAGAAAGGCAGAAGAATATAATATTGAATGAAGAATAGGAGTGAATGAAAACATACATATAAATATTGTCAAAGAAAATGGGGGGTGGTGAGTAGGGTTAGGGGGCGAGCTCCACTCCACTGGCAGAGCTAACAGAGTTTTTGGCACTCCGGGCTCTGCTTGGATCGTGGAGTCTGACCAAAAACTCCACTAGCCCCACCAGCGAAGTGGAGCTCACTGCATGTGCACGGCAGCCCAGTTCTGGGCTACACAGTGCAAGCACAGACATTCTTTCGCTGCCGCCTGCCCTGGCCTGAATGCGGCCAATCTTTCAAGCTCTAAGCAGGGCTGACCCTGCTTGGCACTCTCGAGATCGAGCACATACATGCCTGGGCAGGCAGCACTCCACTGCACGCAGAACTCTGTGGAATTTCACAGAGTTGTTTACCAATTCTGTGGAATTCCATGAATTAGAGCTCTGTGAGATCTACCCACCCCTAGTGTTGAGACCACAAGGAAGGATAACACACCCAAGCCCAGAGAGATGACATAAGTGGAGAAGGTGGATGATGTAGGAGACAGAGTAGGGTAATCACAAAGGAACAGATACCTATAAAGAGAAAACTAAGGCTAATATATTTGAACAATTTATAAAGGAGTAGTAAGCAAGGTGCTAAGATTAACGTAACATCAAGTACATATCGTTTTCAAAGGATGCCTCAAAAGAGGGAGTACAAACCATAACAATATTAGAGCAAAACATATTTCAAGTCTTGGTCAGTTTTGCATGAAATCCAATTTGTACGGAAGAAAATATCGCAAATGGGCAGGGTCTTCATAATTGTTCATAATTCATTGTTCATAATTCTTCATAATTGTAAGTCTTGTTGTTATAAGTGACTTTGAACAGGCATGGATGGAACAAACCAAAATGACCACCAAGGGAATGAAGAGCAGATCTAAAGCAAAGGACATCTTTGTGCCTGTCTGCCGTATTTTTGGCACAGTCCTGGAAGAAGTACAAGTTGTTACCAGAGCATAAAATCTGTTTTCTTGGTTGAGCGGCAGCTCTGTGTATTCAAGAAAAATTAGAATAACACCTCAATGCTTTTTAGAAGTGGATGCTGCATTATGCATGTGTCCAAGTGTGGGGCAAGTTGAATGTTCAAAGGAGTCAACTCTGGCATTTGAAGTAATTTAGGAAGAAAGGTTTGGGAAAAAGTGACTGGGTCAGAACCCTCCATTTCTTCTGGTAAGCCATCAATGTGTAAACTATTCTAGTGATTCCTGTTTTCTAAATCTTCAACCTGTTTTTGAAGCAAGGAGATCTGACATTGAAAATGTGGGACTATATGGACTGAGTCGGTGAAGCCCGAAATGTGCTGTTCCTGCTGATGCCATTCTCTGTTCTAGTCTAGACAACTTGTTAACTCAATTTTGCAAATTTTTACTGGTCTCCTTAATGCATGGGCGCAGTTCCATAACCTCTTCCAACAGAAGATCCATGGAGACCAAAGAAGATGATTTCATAGAAGAAGGAAAGTATTTTTTCAATTGTTTGGTTGAAGCTGTTCCTGCTGCATGAAATGGAATAACGCCTCCTGAGGCTTTAGAGGAGGAAGCACTTTGAGAGGTCAAGGCACTTGCGTCCTCCATCTCAAATTGCACTAACCAAGCGGATGAAGAAGCAACAGGTGGTCTAGAGAAGTCTGATGGTATTTTAGAGCAATATTGAGTTTTTCTCAGCCTGCTCATTCAACAATGTGTAATAACTCAGTGGTGTGCCTGTGAAGGAAAGAAAGGTAGCATTTGCAATGAACTGTGAATATAAACCTCTATTATGTCCAGATAACAATAGCAGCTGATCTCTGACAGGCATCACACTACAGGATTAAATATTAGCTGAAAGACCAATTTAAAAGTTTGTTGTGAAGGTTTCCGCTGGTCAGCCTACTGGAAAACATACAGCAGCTTTGGACTCGGCTCCACATGGAGCAGAATCCAATGCCGTTGCACATGAGGCCTTCCTAGAACACTGAGCAGACAGTGCGCATTCCGAAGGTGCTGGGGAGGGGAGCCCCGCTGAGGCCCCCAGCATTTTTTCTCTGCCATCCTTTTCATGACGGTTGCACCACTATGAAAAGGCTGGATGAAAACATGGTTGTTATCAGCAGCAGCCCCCTGGGTGATCACAACCAAGAATGTCATCAGCCTGTCAGATCAGAGATCCTGGTGGATATGGTGGTCCCATGGTGGTCCAACCACCAGTGTTTTAATGTGTCAGTTGGTCTGCCACAGCTGCTGCAGTCCGACCACCATCACAAGTCTGGCGGTCTTGAGACAGCCATACTCGTAATCAGGCCCAAAGTGTACAGAGTCGCAAGGCTAGCAAAAACAAAGTCAGCAAAAACAGTAAGATTGAAGACAAAAAGTTAGGGAGCCACACCAAAGATGCCAGGTCCAACAAACTGAAAATACAAAAGTGATCTCAGTGTCAAGGGTGAGGGCCATGTACCTTTCTAGATAGATGACAAATCTCTGACCCACATCTTTAGGTATCTATTATTTCATTTTGCTATCTAACAAAATCAGTAGTTAAAAATATTTTCTGTCCCATCCATCCTCCCTCTCTCATCCCAATCCTTTTCAATTACTATGAATTCCCAAACATTCATCTCAAACTTTCACCCCTCCTTTTTAGCCATACCACCCAACTAACAAGCACAAGCACTACTTACAAAAACATTACCACTTCCCCTAGCATTCTATCTGTACCCCAAAGGCTACTAAACACACATTAAAACAAAAGCTCAAGCCTAACACAACCAATGTACAAGAAAAAGAAAAAAAAGAAATTTGTTCTAACCTACTTACTACTAATCTTATGTTCCAGAGTAGCGTGTTACTCACTGAAAAAGTGCTTCCACGGCTCGTCAGGGGATGTAAGCACTATATAAATACATTTACAATTTTTTCTTAACCAAATTATAACCACCCAAAACAACTCTTACACAGGAATTGGAAACTGTGACAGCAGATGTTCATGAGGAGAAAAGAGAAGACGGTTCTTAGAGATCTTCTAGCTCACAGGTTCTCTTTACAGCCTTTCACTGGTGGGCTTATCTTGATTCCGTATGATCCCTCTAGTGTCGCATCTAAGAACCCTTGGGATTATCTGTAAAATCATTAGGTCAATAAGCATTTTGAAGATAACTTTTAATTTTACTCAACCTTATACTTTTTACAAATAAACCACTTTTCAAACAAGCACTTGTACCTGCTTTCACTTTGAATTGCAACTTAGAACATCAAACCATACTGCATTGACATTCCTTCTCCTTGATTCTTCTCTCAAGAATTACTCAACCTCTCTTGGTGTTCATTGACCTTTTCAGATTGTCACAAAAGCCTTTTGTCACAGGCTCTTTATAACACTATCTCTTGTTTTAGGGAAGGATTTCACAAATATCATTAACTGTGTTATAATATTCTTTGCGTCTTGTTACAAGCATCTTTCTGTCCTTACAAACATTAGTGCACTAAGCTGAAATTATCAGCAGTCAAGTGCAGAGTCCTGTGCTTCTCCCTTCATCATAGTTTTATTCTTTCTTACATGTCTTGGATCCAGGATGGATGATTTAGAAAGAAGACTTCCCTCCTTCGCTGCAAATTCACCCAGTAAGTTGGTTGGCTTTTAGTAGGCATTTTCCAGGGTTTTTCTCAGAAGGCATGAAGCAGGTTCTTAAGACTGCAACTTGACAATGCCAGGCAAAGCCTCATGTAAGTGGCCCAGTATTTATGCCAGCATTACCCAAATGGCTGCTGAAGTCTGGCAAATTCTTGCAGGGTTTCGAGTGAGTCATGCACATTAGAATGAAGAGGTTATGCCTCTTCTGTGGTCACTCTTGGTGGCACAGCAGGATCAAAATGAATGTAGGTATGTCCAAGCCTGCAGTTAGGCAGCCACATTTAGGGGCATATTTATACTCCGTTTGGCCGAATTTGTGTCATTTTTTTAATGCAAATTTGGAGCAAACTAACTCCATATTTATATTTGGATATTAAACCCGTCTAACGTCAAAATATAGGAGTTTGTACCATTTTTTGGTGTGCACCTACCTTGCGTCAATGAGATGCAAGGTAGACGTTCCCATTTGAAAAATGGTGCTATCCCCATAGCCCAATATTAATCCCCCGTGCTAAAATGACGCACGGGTGGGAGGAGGGGCTAATTAATGGTGCCAATCTTGCTCTGCATCATTATTTAACGCCTGGGTCAGACCAGGCATTAGGGGACCTGTGGACCCATTTCCATGGTTAAACATCATAGAATGGGTCCACAGGTGCTCTCCCCAAGGCCCAGGAACTCCCCCACTCCCACCAGAGGGACACCGGAAGATGGGGGACCCCATCCCAGGTAAGTCTGGGTGAGTATTTTTTTTATGCCATCAGGGGCCCTAGCTTGGGGCCCCCTGCAAGGCACAGGGTGCAATGGCCAGGCCCAGGGGACACTTGTCACGTGTGCTGGCCATTAGGGTGGCGGGCATGATTCCTGTCTTTCTTAATACAGGAGTCATGTTTTCAGTGGTTGTGTGCCAGGAAATGGCGCTAGTCTGGTTAGAGGCATTTATTTTGCCTTTAACCAGGCTAGCGTAATTTTCTGATGCACAACTCCCTCCTTCCCCACCACCACCCCCACCCGGCTAGCGTCTTCTTCTAAGACGCTAGCCCAAGTTTATCACCGGCTTGCGCCATTTAATAAATACAGCACCTGGCTGTCGTTGTGAAATGATGCTAGCCAGCGCTAAACATTTTGCCGCAAAAGGGCCTTAATTCTATGATGAAGAGTGATTGGGGAATACTAGTGCCTTGGACTATGAGTGGGGGCCTGGAATATAACCATGAATAAGGCTCAACCAGTAACATCTGCATCCAATGTGGGAGGCAATAGCCAGAATATATAGTAAAATAAAGCAACATGCATATATTTATTTTAAAAGTCCAAATAATTGTATTTATTTTAACAAGATTTCCTATGGGGTGGTATTCTAAGTCCTTGATTCCATTGTTTTCTGTAGAAGTGTGTTGTAGTACCTCTGAATGGCCACATATGGTGCTGAACATACTACAAGGCTGGGCTGAAGCCCATTACTAAAGGTTTGGGACCTTCTATGCTGTAGTAACTGTAGTAAATGTAGTTTGTCAATAGAGATGGGCTTACTCTTGTATGTGTGGGTATCTGTTTTTCTTGGCCCTCCCTAAAGCCCATTTCACCTCTTCCGAAACCCCTCCCATTTAGGTTGTGAGTTTTCCTCATTTTTCAGCCACTCTTCCTCTTCCCTCACATATTTAGTGCTAAAACAAAGACTTGCTTGTACAGAGATCTCTGCACATAGACTTGTGAAATGCATTTTGTAGCACATAAATAGTACTATTGTAGAACTACCAAAAGTACTACAAATACAGATTGAGAATTGGTCTATACATCTTCACCTACTACACCATCCTTTCATTGATCGGGTATTCTACCCACACGTACAGCAGTTATCTCTTAAAGTTATGGTTGATGACATTCTATCATAAGTATGTAAGTACTATTTCCTTAGTTTATTGCTACAATCAACCTATCAAAATGGTGTAGCTAGCACAATGAAGCAATTCATTAATACAGTTTGTTAAAGCAGCCATACTATAAAGAAGCACAAACTATAGCAATACATGTTATCATTCCAAACATTAGCTTAACATAGAGAATTGAAGAAATACAACTGTGGGACCTCATACTCAAAGAGTGAGATGATTTTTAGTTACCACTATAAATGTATACTAACATGTTACAACCAAAAGACAGAAATAATTCTGGCTTCTTGTGATGTAAGATTTGGAATTTACAGGTTAATAAGAATGTTTACATGATTCACATATGAATTTTACCAATCTATACACTACCTACTGCTCTAAAATATATTACACAAGTTCAAAGAGTCTTGTGAAACCTGCAGTGGTTTCCTGATTTCTTATAGTATATGCCACCCTTGGTTTCACCTCCTCCATGAAGCCTAAATGTAAACTATCTTTTTAAACCCACACAAAAAGACTACATTCTGCATAGGGATAGTAGATAGTACAATGTGTTTGGTTAACAATACACTGCTTAGATCAACAGAATCACAGAAGCTGGGGGAAAAACATGGTGGCAACAGCTGATTTAGTTTGAAATCTGACAGGCATATCACCTACAGAATATCACCAGAAATTTCAGAGGAGGGCAGGAAAGGCATACCAACAAACTGTCCTTTACCTGTAGCCTTGCTATCACTTTTTCAGAGACTTTCGATGAGAAATAGATAAACCCATGTATTTGCTAGAATCATCTGATACAGTCAGATTGGATAGGTTCTTGGAAAATTAGATCCTTAAACAATTGGCCCAAGGGCACAATGGGTCACATCATATCTACATAGAAGTGTAATCAACCAGATCATATTGCAGGAGACCCACCTAGATACCAGATGACAGACAAAATTTGTAGGAAAATAGGGACCAAACAGATTCAATGCTTAATTTAGTTGGCAGCCAGAGGGATATGAATTCTAGTTTGCAAAGTTTTAGATTTCCATCTTAGAGAAAATAAGAAGACTCAGATACTAGACATATGGATTTAGCTGGCACGAATCCAGACAAATTGATCGCCCTTGTTAGCACCTACAACCTCAACATGGACACACCAGGTTTCTTTAACAAGATAATACCCTACACAGGACAGTTTCAATGAGCACTATAATCTGGGGGCACAAGAATTTAATGCTAGACCCTCACAGTGATATGCCTAGGCATGGGATGGGTCATATTAAGCTTTGAGGGCCCTATTACAAGCTACTGATAAATTCAGTGTGGATGACATTATGTCAGAGAAGCAGGTGTCGTCAACGATGGGTAAGCGCTGGATGAAGTTACAATAAAGATTTCTGTGTTCCGAAATAGGGCCTGATTTAGAACTTGGTGAACGGGTTCCTCCATCACAATGGTGATGGACGTCCCATCCCCTGAAGTCTAAATCACATTATATCAATTGGGATTTAGATTACAGTGGACAAGACATCTGTCACAGTTGTGGCGGAATAACTCATCTTCCAAGTTCTAATTCAGACTATTAGTCTTTTTTTGGAAGTCGAAAATCTCCAGCAGGACAAGGCAGAAGGCAGTAGCTAAAAAGAGTTCTGGGCCGATACCTCTTAGTCGAAAGACACTGAACAGGATTTGATGCTGGAGGGAAGAACATAGCGGGAACTAGAGAGAAATCAGGCCGACCGGCTATGCACCTGGGGCGGATAGACAAGCAAGTTGGTTCAGGTCTTCCTTCAGGTCTCAGAGCAGTTTTCAGCCAAAACTCCCAAGTTTACATTTTGGCTGTCTGGGCAAATTTAAAACCACAACCATGTGTCCAAGACTAAAGGGACACCACTTGTGGATTCAGAAGTAACTCAGGCTGGGTCCAGGTGCGGGCTCAAGATAGTGGGAACCTTTTATGTCCCTGAGCTTCTGATGAGGCGGCCAGCAAACTAGCCTTTGGAGTCACTCTGGTTGTCCTGGGTTCAAGTAATGAAACAGGACTCAAGCAGAGGGACAGGCCTCTGAGGGTTCAAGACAGGCTTCAGGCAGCAAAGTAGTCAGAGTACACAGCAAGCTACAGTTAGACTGCAGGCATCAAATAGCAAGGGCAGGAAAATGCAAACTTTCTAAAAATGGTATTTTCAAAATTATAATCTAAAATCTGACTTTACCATTAAAGAATTTTTTTTATTACAATTTCATAGCTATCAAACATGTTATGCTCACCTGTCCCCAATCAAAAGTTTGCACTTATTAAATATAATATAAGGCAAACCAATGTTATTCTTTGGTGCCGGAAGGCCTCGCAGTACTGAAAAATGAATTTAAGATTTTTCACTAGCAGTATATGGAAAAATTAAAAGTGCATATCTAACCTTTGATATACAACGCAGCCTGCCCTATTGGCTACCTAGGGCCTACCTTAGGGGTGACGTATGCAATAAAAAGGGAGCTTAAGTCTGGGAATAAAATTGCCAAGTCAAATTGAGGCTGCAATGACAGGACTGGGACATGCTTTAAGGGGCTGTTTAAGTGGGTGGCACAATACGTGCTGTATGCCCACTACTAGCATTTAATTCCAAGTCCAACAGGACTCAATCCACTTCTTGCATCTGACTCATGTTCAATTGCAGTTGGCCATATGTTTTTGCTTTGACTCAGACTCACACGTCAATTGGCGCCTTGATCTTTTAGGTGTTAGTTTTACCTTAAACTTAAAAAAATCCTTAACTCCAGTTCTACAGATTGGATTTGATTTGTGTTGTTTTGGTGTCAAGTGTTTAACATTATTAGTGCGGGCGTCGGCCACACTACCTCTCTGGTGCGGGTCGCAATTTATTATTTAAAAATACCCCAGGAGACACAGAAGATCTTCTGTGTCTCCCCCCACCCAGCCTTTTGTGACACCGGCGTGCTGGCGTCAATGTTTGTTTTCTCCATTGGAGCAGGAAGTGGCCTTGTGGCCGCTTCCTTCTCCAGTGGAGAAAACAGCCCTAAACGGCCTTCCCGACATTCCGGAAGACCTCGTTTGAAATGGGAGACTCCCCCTTTCAAACAAGGCCTTTCTGAACCGGATTCCTGGCCCTCGATCGCAGCGCCAGAGACCTCCACTAGGAATGTCACTTGGGGGGGGTCAGCCCCCTCAGCAAATGGGCGGTCTCTCCCTGAAGGCATATTATTTTTTTTTAAAGGTAAGATTGCCCCAGGGGCGGCCGCGATCGCGCCCCTCGGGGGTTAAAAATGTAAACAAAAAACAAACAAAAAAGAAATTTGCAGGGGGTCATCCGTGAGCAGGGCAACCCCCTGTGGGGGTGATAATTATATATCTATATATATAGATCTATATATATATACATATAGATATATCTATCTATATAGATATGCATATATATAGATGTCTATATATATATATATATATATAGACATATATATATATATATATATATATATATATATATATATATATATATATATATATATATATATCAAAACAAATCCCTTTCAGGGTTAGAGTGACGCATAAATTATGCAAAAAAAGAGAATAGAGAACTCTGGGTAGTTCCCAAGTTTAGATGGAGAGCAGCTCTAGTGAGGAGCGCTCTGCAACACCAGTGACACTAGATTTGCTCACCTCAAATGTCTGTTTATCTAGCAAAGTTTGTAAGCATTGGATCAGCACAGTGCTATCCACGCCGAGCTAGATAGTGACAAAGTATTTTGCCATTTATACAGCAAAGTCTTTAAGCATAGGTTTGACACAATGTCAACCTTGCCGAGCTGTAAAATGACAAAAGCCATTTACCACTCCAGGCACAGTATTACATCTTTGGACTGGTAAAATACCATCCAAGCCAACCTGGAATGAGCAAAAGCAGCCCCTGACACGTGTTTCACTCTCATTAGAGCTAATCAGAGAGGCTTAGCTTTGTCCAGACACAAGGGAGCACCCAGTATAAATCAAAACAAATCCCTTTCAGGGTTAGAGAGATGCATAAATTATGCAAAAAAAGAGAATAGAGAACTCTGGGTAGTTCCCAAGTTTAGGTGGAGAGCAGCTCTAGTGAGGAGCACTCTGCAACACCAGCGACACTCTAGATTTGCTCACCTCAAATGTTTGTTTATCTAGCAAAAGTTTTTAAGCATTGGATCAGCACAGTGCTATCCACGCTGAGCTAGATATATATATATTGATCACTTTTGTCAACGCATGTGTGGTTTCCCTGGGGGCTGCGATCGCCTCCCAGGAAAATCGGACCCACAAATAAAAGTGATCTATATATGTATATATATATATATATATATATACATATATATATATATATATATATATATATATATATATATGTGCGTGTGTATATTCGCCACCAGTTGCCTTGCAGTTGCAGCTTGCACATACTTCAACTGACGCGTTTGAACTGTAGCTTTCAGGCAGCAGTAAAAAAAGTCAAGTAGTCTTGTGTTTATGTATCTGCTACAAAATTATCAGACGTTTGTCTAGAGGCAGTTTTGATGCCTTAAAGTAGTGCAGAAGCTTTGTATGCCTACTGCAAAGACCAAATCTGTATTTTATGTAAATAGCTGAGTGCATTTAGTAAAGTCAGCCATTCCCTGCTCTATAATACAAATGAAATGTATTTGCGGTGAGGGCTATGGAGAGATGAAGGGCACTTTTGCTGGGTTGTAGTGAAGGAATCCGAGCAGGAGGTCATGGGAGTGGAAGCACCAATAATGATTGTTGGACTGGGCGCTAGAGGTGCTAAAGACTGTGATGATTGGTATGTGACAAGGTGAAGTAATAGTGTGTCTTTTTTGAGTGTCTTGAAAGAACGTGCTGATTGAGGGAAGAAGCGAAGGTAAGGTGACCTCTACTGTTGCACGTATCACACAAACACACCCACCAGCAATTTTGTGACTGTCTACATTGGCTAGTGTTTTAGAGCAACAGTTTAGCCAGTAGCAGAGATGGCATCTCATTGGATAACTGCTGCTCAAGCCCTCACTTGGTTTATAGAGGACAGCTCTGACGTAGAATCAGAGACAGCAGATAATGAGGCAGCATCTGAGGCATAGGACAATGGGGCAGACTTTGGGAGTGATTTTTCAGTCAGGAGTCCCATTTGATAACTCCTCTTCCATTGATTATGAGAGAGGTGATGAGGACAGTCCTGCTGTCCCTTCGCAAGCACAATCTGTGCAGTGGGACAATAGTGGATTAGCCCACCCCAGAGAGCAGGTGCATGCAGTGGCAAGCACAGAGAGAGTGCTCTCTTGGGAGCTCCCCAATTTAGTTGAGCCCCAAATTCCACCATGCAAATCGTATTGCGGAGACATCAAAATTATCTATCACAAAACTACCTGATTTTGTAAGGAAGGTACCTGCATTTTTGGTCCTGGGCTCTGCGGCCTTATAGGGAAACATATCAAACCCAGACATTTCTGGAAACAAGACATCCTGGGGAGTCCACAGAGGTGTGATTTGTGTGGATTCCCCAAAGCTTTCTTACCTAGAAAACCTGCAAAGGTGAAATGTTGAATAAAAACTCAATTTATTTCTTGCATTTCTGTCACACAAACTACAGGAATATGCTGTGATCCACAAAATTCCTACCTCCCAGTGTTCCCCTCCTCTCCTGATAAAACACTACCCCATTTGAGTGCCTGTACCTAATGCCTTCATCAGGAATGGATCACCTCAGGGTCAACAGTTGCCCTCATGTAAGGACCAACATTGACCGTTGTTTGATCTTCTATTCCTGTCACGGACACTCGGCCTACCCACACAAGTGAGCTACCATTTTTATCGGGAGACTTGGGGAAATGCTGGGTGGAAGGAAATTTGTGGCTCCTCTCAGATTCCAGAACTTTCTATTACTGAAATGTGAGGAAAAAGTGTTTTTTTTGCAAAATTTTGAGGTTTGCAAAGGATTCTGGTAACAGAACCTGGTGAGAGCCCCACAAGGCACCCCATTCAGAATTACCCTAGATGTCTAGATTTAAAAAATGTATATGTTTGCTATGTTTCCCTAGGTGCCAGCTGAGCTAGAGGGCAAAATTCACAACTAGGCACTTTGCAAAAAACACGTCCGTTTTCTTGGGAAAAATGTCATGCGTCCACGTTGTGTTTTGGGGCATTTTCTGTCAGGGCCACTAGGCTTATGCACACAAGTGAGGTACCATTTTTGTCTGGAGACATGGGGGAATGCAGTGTAGAAGGAAGTTTGCTGCTCCTCTTAGATTCCAGAACTTTGCAGCACTGAAATCTGAGGGGAAAGTGTTTTTTTTGCCAAATGTTGAGGTTTGCAAAGGATTCTGCGTAACAGAACCTGGTGAGAGCCCCACAACTCACCTCATCCTATATTCCCCCAGGTGTCTATTTTTCAAACATACACAGGTTGGTAGGTTTCCGTAGGTGTCGGCTGAGCTAGAGGCCAAAATCCACCGCTAATCACTTTCCAAAGAACACGTCAAATTTCAATGTAAAAATGTGATGTGTCCATGTTGCAATTCCTGTCGCGGACATTAGATCTACCCATGCAAGTGAGGTTCCATTTTTATTGGAAGACTTGGAGGAACACAGAAATGCAGAACAAGTGTTATTACCTCTACTTGAGAAATGCCCTGTAATTCACATACTAGAATGGGCACCCCAGAATTCAGAGATGTGCAAATACCCACTGCTTCTCAACACCTTATCTGGTGCCCATTTTGGAAAAACAAAGGTTTCCTTGATACCTATTTTTCACTCTTTATATTTCATCAAATAAATTGCTGTTCACCCGGTATACATTGAAAACCCATTGCAAGGTGCAGCTTTTTATTGGCTCTTGGTCCCTGGGTTCTTGATGAACGTATAAGCCCTATATATCCCCACAACCAGAAGAGACGAGCAGACGCAACCGTATATTACTTTTGAAAATATGACATTGCAGGAAAAAGTTGCAGAGTAAAATGTGGAGAACAATGGCTGTTTTTTTCACCTTAATTTAAATATTTCTTTATTTCAGCTGTTATTTTCTGTAGGAAAACCTTTTAGGATCTACACAAATGACCCATTACAGATGTAGTATTGTGTCTACTTTTCAGAAATGTTTAGCTGTCTTGGATCCAGCATTGGTTTCACACCCATTTCTGTCACTAACTGGAAGGAGGCTAAACGCACGAAAAATAGTAAAAATGGGGTATGTTGCAGTAAAATGCCACAATTGTGTTAAAAAATGTGGTTTTCTGATTCAAGTCTGCCTGTTCCTGAAAGCTGGGAAGAAGGTGATTTTAACACTGCAAACCCTTTGCTGATAACCATTTTCAGGCAAAAACCACATGCTTTCTTCTGCAGCCCTTTTTCCCTATTTTTCTGAAAAAAAACATTTTCACTGTATTTTGGCTAATTTCTTGGCCTCCTCCAGGGGAACCCACAAACTCTGGGTACCTTTAGCATACCTATGATGTTGGAAAAAAAGGACTCAAATTTGGCATGGATAGCTTATGTGGACAAAAAGTTATGGAAGCCTAAGTGCGAACTACCCCAAATAGCCCAAAAAGGGCTCAGCAACGGTGGGGTGGGGGGAAGGCCCAGCAGCTAAGGGGATTAATAAAATTTACTTTGTGTGGGATTGTTATAGAGCTCTGTTTTCACATTATTACTGTTTCTATCTTTTCTTTTTTACTTCACTTTTCCCTCTATTTCTGTGTTAGTACTATACATTTAGAGGTGTACATATGTATAGAGTAATATAATTTTTCTTGTAAATATACCTTACAGCCTTCAGGAAGTCATGTTGACGAAACACGTGTTGGCTGTTGTTTCTCTGGATGTATGATGGATATCACCATATGGAACAATTGGATGAATAAAAACGCTACTACACATCAATTTTGAATTGGAATCCTTACTGATGCAACAGGAAGAATTGGATGTATATGTTGTTCCTTGGTATATACTTATGAAATTTCAAGTATCATTTGAACTTCAAATGATACCATCTGCATTCTCTGTGGCTGGATGCTTACCAGTGGGAAACCCATTGTGGTACTTGTTATTAATGTATTGACTGTGTTGGTTTGACTACAATATACATATGTATAGGAGGTGCGAACTTCGTACACAGCCACTGTTTTCTGTTACTTATCTATTTTGTGTGGATCAGCACTCCTTGCATCAAGATTGATTAACACTAAGGGGGTCATGACAACATTGGCGGTAAATGCTGCTTCCTGCCGTGCAGAAGACCACCAACACACCGCCGCAGCCGCGGAATTCCGCCACAGCTATTATGACCCATAGCTCGGAATCCGCCAAAATGTAGACACCCACACAAGTCCGCCACACCAAAGGTCAGTGATAAACTGGCGATAACAAAACCTCCACCGTCACGCCAACAGGAATACACCAACACTATCACGACCCACGAATCCACGCGGTGGTCTTTCAACTGCGGTATTCCATTGGCGGTACACACCGCCACGCTAAAAATATACACACATTTACATAACACTCCCACATTGGACAATTCCAAATACGCACACCTGATACACATACACACACCACTCTCACACATCCAATACAATATAAAACACACACCCACATCACCCACAAGCCCTTACGACCACAATTGCCACTGAAGACCAGAGAGAGACACCACCATCTACAAACTAGCATCCACAGGCACTCAACACCATCACTCACACAACATCCATGCACAAAACACCACACACCCCTAAACATCACCCCACACATCACAACACACACCACCCCACACATCACCCACACCACCACCGCAAAGACACCCCAGGTTCTCTGAGGAGGAGCTCAGGATCATGGTGGAGGAAATTATCTGGGTAGAGCCACAGCTATTCTGATCACAGGTGCAGGACAACATCATTGCTAGGAAGATGGAGCTATGGCGCAGAATCGTGGACAGGGTCAATGCAGTGGGACAGCACCCAAGAACACGGGATGACAACAGGAAGAGGTGGAACGACCTACGGGGGAAGGTGCATTCTGTGGTCTCACGACACCACATTGCAGTTCAGAGGACTGGTGGCAGACCCCCAGCTCCTCCCCCACAACTAACAACATGGGAGGAGCAGGTCTTGGCCATACTGCATCCTGAGGGCCTCGCAGGAGTAGCTGGAGGAATGGACTCTGGTAAGTCAAATCTTAACTATGACATCCCCCACCCTACCTGCATGCTATTACATACCCCCACCCTCGCCCTCACCCCCATCACTCCAACTCCTTACATATGTCCCACTATCACAAACCCCCATCCCAACACCAACCCGTGCATGCAACACCAAAGCATGGACGCCCATCACCAATGCATGACCACTGCACATACCCACACACATCCCTAAACAATTATCACACAAGGTCCCACACAAGAATGCAAGCACTGGGGTACAAGGCCACCCACCCATTGCACACCATGCCACACACACATGCAATAATCATGCCCTTACACCCCTGCTGGACCCCTACCCAATGTCACCGGACAGGAGGGTCCAGACACGTCCACTCCACCTACAGAAGAGGCCCACAGTGATGACAGCAGCTCTGTTCAACTGAATCTAGATGACCAGCCCGGTCCATCTGGGACCTCGGGACAGTCGGTTCCCCTCACACTGGCACAAGCCACAACAGAGCCTCCCCCATCTGGAAACACCAGCATAGCACCCACCTAGCGGGCCCATTCCTCTGTCCCCAGGACACGTCAAGCAGCAGTGTGTCCACCACTACATGGAACCCAGGCTAACCTACCACCCCAACAACACCAGGGACCTGGGGGCAGTGGTAGTGGGCACACGGTTCAGGGGACAGAGGCACAGGCACACAGGGGAACTGGGAGGGCTGCTGTGCGACAGGGGGAGGACAGGCCCAGGGAACCCACTCTCCACGAGGCCCTCTCCAACATCATGGGAGCCTACCACCATTCCCAGGAGACAATGGCAACGGTACTGGCCAAGTTTCAGGAGACCCAGCGGCTGCAGGAGGAACAGTATTGGGGGGTCAGGGAGGAACTCAAATCCATCAACACCACCCTGGGCACCATTGTAGGGGTGCTGAAGGAAGTCGTCAACACCAGGAGGGACACTGTGGCACAACAAGGGGCCCCTGACACTAGCCTGGACGATGAACTACCCACCAACTCCGCCGGCGCTAGTGGACAGGAGGCACCACCACAGGACCACGACACCAGCACCCCACCCCCTGCAGATGGAGATCCACCCCGCAAGCGGTCCCTGAGATCCAGGACAAAGACAGAGAACAATGCCAAGACCCCTGCCAAGAAATGAGACCACCCAGATTTCAAGTCCTTCTGTCCCACTTTGTCACCCTGTCCATCCTTAAACTGCCCTAGCTCCACTTCCTATGCCCCTTTGGACAATGCACCTGTGAGACTAATGGACTGGACTCTGCCATGGACATTCCTTCACCATCACCCCTGAACATTTTACAACCCCCTCCAATATTTAGCACTTAAATAGACACCCTTAAAGCACAAAACAATCTGGAGTCAGTTTGTGCTTTTGAAAATGTGTATTTGCAATACCTGTGTAAAAATGATATATCCATTGTATTGTCAACATACCTATGTCACACAGGTCTAGTCCATGAGGAAACAAAGCAGAAGTCACACAGTGGGAACCACATCTGTGAAACTGAAAGGGAAAGTGACAACTCAGGGTCCATACACTGGGTGAAGGTGACAGACAGATGAGGGGTCGAACAATTATATCAGATGTAGCAGGCAGTGATGTTTTCTTACCTGTGTCTCACTGGAAGTATTGTTGGACCACCGGGTTTCTGTATGCGATGTCCTCTTCTTCTGCTTCCTCTTCTTCACTGTCAAAAGGCTCCACAGCTGCCACAACACCTCCATCTGGACCATCCTCCTGCAGAAAAGGCACCTGTCGTCGCAAAGCCAAGTTGTGAAGCATACAGCAAGGCCACGATGATCTGGCACACCTTCTTTGGGGAGTAGAATAGGGAACCACCTGTCAGATGAAGGCACCTGAACCTGGCCTTCAGGAGGCTGAAGGTCCTCTCTATAACCCTCCTAGTTCGCCCATGGGTCTCATTGTAGCATTCCTCTGCCCTTGTCCTGGGATTCCTCACTGGGGTCAGTAGCCATGACAGGTTGTGGTAGCCAGAGTCACCTGCAAATGTCGAGGGAAATCTGTTAGACACACACTAACTCTTAGGGACATCCCCAGACTCAAACACCTAGTCACACTGTAAAGGCTACATGTCCTCACCTAATAGCCACACATGGTGCATCTGGAGTTGCCCCATCACATAAGGGATGCTGCTATTCCTCAAAATGTAAGCGTCATGCACTGATCCAGGAAACTTGGCATTCACATGGGAGATGTACTGGTCGGCCAAACACATCATCTGCACATTCATTGAATGGTAACTCTTCCGGTTTCTGTACACCTGTTCACTCCTGCGGGGGTGGACCAAGGCCACATGTGTCCCATCAATAGCACCTATGATGTTGGGGATATGTCCCAGGGCATAGAAGTCACCTTTCACTGTAGGCAAATCCTCCACCTGAGGGAAAACAATGTAGCTGTGCATGTGTTTCAGCAGGGCAGACAACACTCTGGACAACACGTTGGAAAACATGGGCTGGGACATCCCTAATGCTATGGCCACTGCCATTTGAAAAGACCCACTTGCTAGGAAATGGAATACTGACAGGACATGTACTTGAGGGGGGATTCCTGTGGGATGGCAGATAGCTGACATCAGGTCTGGCTCCAACTGGGCACACAGTTCCAGGATTGTGGCACAATCAAGTCTGTAGGTGACAATTACATGTCGCTGCTCCATTGTCGACAGGTCTACCAGCGGTCTGTACACTGGAGGATGCTGCCACCTCCTTATCTGCCCCAGCGGACATGCTCTATGGAGGAGAACAGCGAGCAGAGAGTCAACCAACACTGAGGTACATTAACACAACTTTATTCCTCAATTTTTTAAAACCGCTATGTGCCTGTATTAGTGTGTATGCAAGGCCTAGATGTGTGTGACGCATTTAAAATTAATGCCATGTGGCCCCCTGAAATGGCGGCTGCCTGACCTGTAATGTAGAACAAGGGGATATGAGGTAAATGCGCTAGCGTTGTACACCGTAGCGGTAGGCGGTCGTAGACCGCGGCGCAATCCTGCATTGGTCAACATTGAACACTATGGGTCAGAGGAGCCAATGACGATGTACGCCGGCGGTGATGGTACGCACCGCCGGGGACGTGACAGCCATATTCTCTCTGTTCAATCACTTGATACCTGATCTTCGACAGGAGAGGACCTACACTGCAAGTGCTGCTGTGACCTCCGTCTGGAAGAGACAATGGCTCATGTGTCTGGGGAAAGGGCCCCTGCCTTCAGCACGGAGGAGTTGGAGAAACTAGTGGATGGGGACCGCCCCAGTACACTCTACTCTACGGTCCTCCAGACAAACAGGTAAGTACACTGTGAACATGCCGAATGGGCAATGCCTGTGTGGAGTGGTGTGGATGGAAGATGGGGGGAGAATGAGGCGTGCATGAAACGATGGTGAGTGCATGTGCGTCATGGCAATGGTTGGGATGCGGGCCAATGACTGTGACGGTGCCGACGGTTATATCTTCTCCTTTTCCCCTGTGCTATTCCTTTAGGTCAGCGCCCACCAGAAGAAGGATATTTGGCGTGCCATCGCCAAGGAAGTCCGGGCCCTGGTGTCCACCACAGACGGACCACCCACTGCCGTAAAAGATGGGAGGACATTCGCTGCTGGAGCAAGAAGATGACGGAGACCCAGCTGGGGATGGCCTCCCAACGTGGGAGGGGTGCCCGTCGCACCATGACCCCCCTGATGTTCCGGATCCTGGCGGTGGCATATCCGGAGTTGGATGGGTGCTTGAGGGCATCACAGCAGCTACAAGGGGGTGAGTAGAGTCACATTCAGCTGATTCTGCACGCAGTGGAGGTGTCTGGGTGGGGGAGGTGGGCTGTGAGTTCCCCTAGGCCAAGGCGAGTTTAGTAGGTAAGGTCCTGTCGTAAGGCAGGCCATGTGGCACCCCACCCCACCTGTGTTCAGAGCCAACTACACCTAGTCAGGCTCCTGTGACTTCCATGTGTGCAGCAATCGGGCATAGGCACTGTAAACCCATGTCCCTGTGATTATTTAGGGAACTCAAAGTGCACGGCGTAGTGCAGGGGGCTTCTGTGTCTGTAATGCCCACCAACTGTAGCAGTATTGCATGCACTCAACATGTCTTTCTTCTGTCTTCCCCCCCTTTTTGTGGTCTCCCTGTTCTTGTGTGCATTAGCATCATCAGGCGGAGATGCAGTGGCACCGGAGCAGGAGGGAGCTGCATCCCCCATGGCCCTGGAGGGCGAGACAACAGAGTCTGAAGCCACCAGTGGGACGGAGGGCGAGGGGAGCTCCACGGCGGGGACAGGAGCTGAGACCAGCGACACAGACTCCTCCTCTGATTGGAGCTCCCTTGCAGTGGCGGGCCCCTCTGTGCCCACTGCATCTGCAGCCGCCACCCCCCCTACCAGCACCGCCCTCCCAGCAGCCCCTCATCGTCTGCCCCGTGGCCGCTCACCCAGGAGGGTGGGCATCTCCTTCGCCCCAGGCACCTCAGCCCCTGCCCCAGTCAGCCCTGCTGCCCTCAGTGAGGAGGCCATTGACCTCCTCAGGTCCCTCACTGTTGGGCAGTCTACCATTTTGAATGCCATCCAGGGTGTAGAGAGGCAGTTGCAACAGACCAATGCATACCTGGAGGGCATTCATTCTGGTCAGGCAGCCGAACAGCGAGCTTTTCAGACTCTGGCCACAGCACTGATGGCAGCCATTGTCCCTGTATCCAGCCTCCCCTCCTCCAACTTCCTCTACCCAGACCCAAACCCCTGTACCTCAGCGTATCCCAAGCACACCATCAGACCAGCATGCACACACCTCAACACACAAGGGAAGCTCTGGCAAACATAAGCACCACACATCCCACAGGCACTCACACAAGCATCATACCCATGCACACATCCCAACATCCACTGCCTCCACTGTGTCCCCCTCCTCCAAGTCTCCCTCCTCCCTCCCAGTCTCGTCTCCACTCACACCTGCATGCACTACATCTTCAGCCACTACCTCCAACACCAGCACATCCATCACCACACTCTGCTCACTTGCACTCACTACCCCCACTACCATTCACACATCCCCTGTGTCCTCTCCCAGTGTGTCTGTGCGCCCACCTCCCAAGATACACAAACGCAGCCACACACCCACCCAACAGCCATCCACCTCACTACAGCCTCCAGCCCATGCACCTTCACCCAAAGTCTGCAAACGTACACCTCCGACAACCACTACCTCTTCCTCCACTCCCAAACACGCTCCATCTACCCGTCCCAGTGTGTCCAAAAAACTTTTCCTGTCCAACCTTGACCTCTTCCCCTCACCTCCCCCACCCATTCAGTCCCCTAGGACCTGCCTTTCCAGGTCCAAACCCAGCACCTCAGCCAACAGTGGTGCCAGCAGTAACCGGCTTCTGGAGTATGCCAAGCAGCAGGGCAGCCAGTGTGCCAAGGAGCCAGACCACGGACAGTCCCCCACCTCAAAAGCACTGCTCACTGGGCTCTTCCGGGAAGTGCTGCCGCCATCTTTGGAAAGGATTGCAGGGGTCGCGGGCAGGCTCGGACCAGCAGCTGTTTGAGCCCTGGAGCCGGCTCCCCCGGGAATCCCCAGACTCGGGAGGAAGAGAGCGGGCCTGCGGCGGAAGGGCACGACCTGCGGACCTGCGGTGGCCGCATCAGACCCGCACGGCGAAGGAGGCGGCCACCTCTCCTGGGGGGAGACACTGAATCCGGCAGGCGCGGTGCCGTGGGAGCCCCGTGAGCGGGACGGTACAGAGCCCGCCGGCGCAGCGGTAGCTGAATTACTGTTTGGACCGGAGCAACGCGACCCTCCAACGCGGGACTGACAAAAAACAAAGCCTTGCCCGAAAGAGCACTGTGAGGGGACCGCTCCAGAGTTCCAGAGCGACGCGACTCTCCAGTGTTTAGGGGGGGCCCTCCTGTGCATCAGCAGCCCTTCCCCCCTTGGCGCGAAAACCAACCAAAGAGTGCACTTCGATTGCGGTGAGCTCCGGACGCTGGTGCTCACGGAGCCAGAAAGGAGAACTCCCCCCACCTCAGGACCAACACCTTACCTGTTCCGGGCCGCAAGGGAAAACGGACGCGGCCCGGTTTGACAAACAGCGCCAGCAGCAGATGCTCCGCTCAGCCCAGGGAGCCGGGACCACGTAGGCAGGCGAGAGCGCCCTGAGCGCCCTGAGGCAGAGAGACAGCCTTACAGCTCCTGGTAAGCCGCGCCGCACAGCTCGCCCCTGAAAGCGTTGCACGCGGTCACATTCGGTGACCTCTTGCAATAAACATTTGCTCAATTTAAGCAGGCATCTTTGGGAAACACGGCCGGGCTACATTCCGCCCGCTTCCACACGCGGCAATACCCAGACATTGCAAATAAGCGCCCCATCCACCCTGCGCATTTAATAGGATTAATCGCCTAAGTAAAAGTGACTGGGAAAGCGCCTTAGTCTCTGATTCAAGTGGCATTTTTCTTAACGCCAGCTTAGTTTGCCCCTTTTTAGCGAGCTCAAAAAAAAAAAAAAATGACCACCGATCCCGGGCGGTGAACCGGAGAACGATCTCGACAGAAAGAGACTCGGGTGGTGGTACTCTTGTTAGACTAGTTGACTACTTTAAGAGATCGATAAACTGAAACTGAGGCAAAGCAAATAGGGCTGTCTAACCTCTGAGTTGCGTCTCGACGTCCAGAGCACGGAGGCGAGCGGATCTCCTCCGGGGCCGGGGCTCACCCGACTGGACGGCTGACGCCTGCGGGTCACCCTCCTCTTTTAAACCATAACCAGGGAATACCGCGGATACCGTCGGACTTGCTGTTTTGCTGTTTGCTGCTGGTTTGCCTTTTGGCTCTCCTTTGCTTCGCGGGACCCGCTGCGGCGTGAGTGCAAAACCTACGGACAGTTCCAGTGAAGGTCTGGGCTGAGGGCAGGGCTGCGAGCGTCGGGACAGGACTACGTCTCCCAGCAGTCCTGTTAACCCGCGCCTCCTGTCACCTGGCCGCTCTCCCTGCAAGCCCCGCCCCACTCATAGCTTAACTTTTCTCTTATAAACTTAAACAGCTACTTCCGCGTTGCAGGTGCGCCCGGGGGTAAGCCCGGGACAAGGGCGGGACCGTCTGTGGCCGGAGGTTGGGCTGGGCCCACTCTCTTTCACCTGCATTTCCTTGTTCCCACTTGGTATGCGAAAAGGGTTTTGGGTATGCCATCATCAGCCCTAGGTGGAACAGCAGCGAAGGAGGGGGGAGCCAACACTGGGACTCTGGACAATTACTTTAAATCGGTAAAGGTTGATGGGAGAATCGAAACCTCTCTGGAGATGCGTAGGACAGAGCGTCGTCGCTCGATTGAACACATGAAAAAAAGGCCCTTCAGTGACATAATTCCCCATCCTATCTCCCAAGAGGAAGGTTCCCTCAATGGCAGCCCGGATCTTTTATCCCAAGAAGACGTTCCCCTATTACTCCAGGATAGTTCCCCCATTTCTGGCCCACCTCCTAAACAAATTACGGACACCACTCCACTATTAGTTGCCAGAAGTTCGGCAGTTGACTTAGCCACCCAAACACACACCAGAGCCAAAATTAAGATTAATAAGCTAAAGCAAACTGTGGTGGCAGAGGTGTATGACCTACCACCAAATAAACGCAGAAGGAAGATGAGGGGTGGTCAGGGGAAGAAAAAGATCTCCCATTCTGATTTTGGAAAGTCACTCAAGTCCGTACCTATGTTGGTCAGGCCTTTAGTTAATGTGCAGAAGGCTACTCTCCCCAAGGGTACCAATATTATTACCACTGCTTCTATTAGCGACAAAGGGAAGAGCCCACTTAACACATTACTTCCCGGTAGCTCTTTGGGGAGCATTGAATCTTTAATTAGATCACTCTTGTTGCCCATTAGCGAGAGCTTGCAGAAAATAGAATTTAGGCTGACCACTCTGGAGGCAACCTTAACCACCCTGAAAATTTTGGATAACAAACAGAGTAGAACCACTGAGTCCAACCTACCAATAGGAACCTTCCCCAATATACAAAACCCACCGATCCACACGGGGCCTCCCTTGGGCACCACTGCCGCCCCTCTTTTACAGCCACTTATGGCTATCCCAGTTCCAATTTTACCTACTAACTCTAACATCCTACCATCAGAATCAGAAACAGATGGCCCAGCACTCCAACGTATACTCCCTGGTAAGCCTGCCCCTAGACCACGAGGACCCGACTTACCACCAGAGGCTAACAGCCTCATGGTGGTGCTGGCTGGTGTTCCCTCTCTAGAATTGGGTGAAAATGAGAACTATCACTCACTCAAGAGGAAAACCATTAAATGGCTGAATTGGAACAGACCTCTTCCAGCTCACCTCAACAATGAGATCATTATGGTAAGAAGGGTACCATGGTTGGGGAAGTCGGGGAAATCAATAGCAGGGGACTGTATCATTGTGTCCTTTCGAGACCCAGGAACAGTATTATACATTTGTGCTGGGTCAAATAGATCACTGGATTCTACCATACAGACTTTGCCAGTTTCTTTCTTTTTCCCTCCCATTCGCTTGTACCATGACTTGTCACAAGGTAATTGGACAAGGGTGGATCAAAGATCTAGATACAGGGGATATGCTCCACGTCCAGTTTATCGACCTTCGGAGTCTCCCTTTTTGGACTACAATCGTTTTAACTGCCTGAATGGTCTGGATGGTGTGGACTGACTGCCCCCAAACCCGAACTCAAACCCTGTGACCTTGGATAATGGTCCCAGTAAACTGCCTGATCCGGCTGAACCCACTTCTGAAAATGACCCTGCTAGAGCAATTGGTGTAGTTTCTGGCTTTGGTACTAGCTCTCCCCCCCACTCCATCCCTGCAACCTGTTCTGTGGCTTCTCCAGCGCACATGAGACTAATTTGGTGGAATGTGGCTGGTTTAGCCAGCAAACTGGGCACCCAAGATTGGATAACTTACATTGAGTCCGGGGATGTTTGCATGTTCCAAGAGACTTGGGCAAGGGAAGATTACAATCATCAAGGTTACGAGTCATTTTCCATCTCGGCTAGGTGGGAGGGTAAGGGCCGCCCCTCTGGTGGACTCACAACTTGGGTGGCTTCCCAATTAGGATGTCAGGCTTCACGCCTACCGGTGCCATCAGATGATATCCTAGTGGTTTTATTAGCCTGGCCGAACCTAGCGAAACTTGTCCTGATAAATATTTACTCCAGGCCAGTGGGAGCTTCGCGTGAATCCCCCACTATAGAGGAGCTTTCAGTATATTTATCAGGAATGCCAAGAGATATCCCTTACATAGTGGGAGGGGATTTAAATTCCCATTTCGAGCCGTTGGTCGGTCTCGTAGAGGGATTTCCCACGGAAGAAGAGTTCAGGTGGTCAGTACCCTCTGTTGTAGCACCTTCCCCAAAGGCATGGACGCCTGTGGCTTTGCAGATTACTGCTCTCACCTTAAAGCATGGAATTAGAGCCTGCAATGGACGCATTAAGTCTGATGTACCAAGCAAAACCACGTACAACAGAGTGGGAAGAGAGTCCCGCTTGGACTATGCTCTTGTACAGATAGTGAACTGGTCTTCTATCCTGGACTTTAGGGTGGTGGAGAGACTGGATAGTGACCATAACGCCCTTGAACTTGATCTTAGCCATCCTGGGCCAAAGGCCTCCATATCAACCATGGGGGAGTCCAAACCTGAACTACTATTAGACAATAACAGGAGAAGAATCAGGTGGGATAAACTAGCTACGAGCCAAGTGAAACTTTCGAAGCTCTACGCAGGTTTAATCCCCATTTTGGAAAAAGTGGGAGAGCTAGCCAACGAAGTGGGCAATATAGTCCACCACGAGAAATTATATCAGGCTCATGAGGACCTTATAAAGGGAGCGGCCTCTGAGCTTTTTACCAGGGTCCAGAATCAGAAGAGGATCCAACAACATAACTCTTTATGGTACAATGCAGTCTGTAGGAAGGCAAAGGGAGAACTCCTCAGATGCATTAAGGAGGGAACAGATAGAGAGAAGCTGCGAGAAAGTAGACGGGCTTATAAAAAACTGGTCATCCATGCTAAAACCGAATGGGAGGAGAACCAGTGGGAGGAGCTTATCACTTCCCTCGCAACAAGAGACCACCGAATGTTTTGGAAAGTAGTAAACGGGGGGTCGGGGAACCTCCATTCGGCAATAGAACCAAATATTGCAGCAGGGGTGTGGCAGGCACACTTCCAGTCTCTCTACAGTTCCGAGCAGGGAGAAACTAAGATTGATTTCGGTACTGGACTGGTAGAGTATGACGGGGATTTGATAACAGTGGGGGAGGTGAAGGTAGCACTAATGGGACTTAATGCAGGAAAGGCGCCAGGACTGGACGGCCTGCCCGGGGACCTGTTCAAGCAGGAGCCCGGTGTTTGGGCCCCCTATCTGGCTGCAGTGTTTAATGGAGTTTTGTGTGGCATGGAAATTCCGAGTACTTGGCTGGGGGCGGAGGTGGTTCCTATATTTAAAAAGGGCTCGCCCCTGCTCCCAGCCAACTACAGACCAATCAGTCTAATTGACGTGTCACAGAAGCTGTTTGGCAGGATACTGCTGAATCGGCTTCAGGACTGGGTGGAAGAAACGGGTGCCCTCAGTCCGTATCAGGCGGGATTTAGAAAGGGAGTTTCTACAGTGGACCAGGTTTTTCGTCTGAACCTTATCTATTGGAGGGCAGCAATATTGGAAGGGGGTAGTTTATATACTATATTTGTGGACCTGAGGGCTGCGTTCGACCTCGTGCCCAGAGGGAAACTCTGGAGTGTTCTGGCTGAGATGGGGGTCCCCCCAGACATCCTGATAATTTTAAAGAGATTGCACCATAATAACTATGCCCGGGTCAGGTGCGGGAAACATGGGGCATTAACGGACAGATTCCCCGTTGACAGGGGGGTTAGACAGGGCTGTGTATTGGCACCGACCCTGTTCTGCCTCTTTGTCAACGGGGTAATCGCCCATCTCAATGGAACTGAATACACTGATGCCCCAAAATTGAATGGCAGCAGGGTGCCTGCAATCATGTTTGCAGATGACACCCTGCTGCTGTCCAAAACCCCTATGGGGATACAGAGGATCCTTGATTCTTTTGTGGTTTTTTGCACAGATAGGGGGTTAGAAATCAATGCTAACAAAACCAAGTTTATGGTTATGAACCCAACCCCAAGATCACGCCCGAACCCCTTACTGGGAGCTTCACTCTTAGAGAGAGTCTCCACCTTTGAATATCTAGGTGTAACGTTGAATGAAACCATGTCCTGGGGAACTCACCAGACTAGGGCTAATCTTAAATTAGTGCAGACCACTGGCGGCATTGCTCGGTTGATGAGAAGCTCCACATATCGACCGCTGGGGCCGCTTATCCAGATATATAAGGCACAGGCAAGAGGAGCTCTGATGTACGGGGCGGAACTGTGGGGTCACACAGCTTCCTGCAGTTTGTCTATAACTGAGAACAACTTCATTAGACAGATAGTAGCACTCCCGTCCAGCACTCCGCTCCTCCCCCTGAGGATGGATCTGGGTCTGAGACCAATAGCAGATGAATTAGGTCTCAGACCCATAGTCTTCTGGCGAAGGCTATGGAGCACCGAAGAACTATCTTCTTATAGGGCGGAACTGAGGGAGTTTTTAACCCACCCTAAAGCTCTACAGATCCCGTGGATAAAATATATAAAAAAGTCCTGTATGGGATTGGGCCTCCCTGACCTGTGGTCGGATCCAGCTAACGCCTCACTAAGGATCCCACGAAGAGCTTTGGTCAGTGCTTACCACGAGCAGAAATTAGTTAGGGCCCTAGACTGCAAGAATGAGGGGTCATTAGCATCTGTATTCGCGCAAAGCAAGGACTCATACCGCCTGGAGAGGGTTCTGGATGCTATGTCTCCTGTGCTGGCCAGGAAGCTATTTCTCCAATGGAGATATGGCACATTGCCTTTGCGATCTTACACCTGCTCCTGGTCAACACTGCCATCTACCAAGCTATGTCCGACATGTGTGGGAGCAGAGGAAAGCGATCTGCATGTGGTCTTGTTTTGTCCAACTTACAAGGCCGCCAGGAAATATTGGCTCCTACCACTTATTAGAAACCTTGGTTTTAGGGAGTTCCTTCCGGTGTACAGAATTTTAAAAACTGATGTTTCAGGTCCAATTGTGTTTGCACTAGCCAAATTTCTTACCAATGTCTGGCATATTCGTACCCGTATTTTAAAGTTGCAGGTTCCTATCTAATTTTAAGTTTTTATTTTTAATTGTATGGTCTTTTATCTGATGTGTTCCCTGTTTACTTTTTCTTGATGGTTCTACATGTTTACATGTGTGTTTTTTGTGTACATCTTTTATGGCCAAATTGGCCGAAATAAAGATTAATTTGTTGTTGTTGTAAAAGCATAAAATGTTGGCCAGTGCCTGGCAGGAGAAAGGCAAACCATCTACCACCAAAGCCTCTCCCAGGAGTACAGTTGGGTGTGGGAAGACAGCTGCGCCACCATCCAAGGTGGGGAAGGGGCACAGAAAGACAAGCAAATAGCAGAAAACCTGCACAGCAGACAAGACCGCCACCAGAACCGCTGCGAAGGACACCGCCGCCACCAGCACCGCTGCCAATGACACCACCGCCACAAGCACCGCTGCCAAGGATGCCGCCGCCACAAGCACCGCTGTCAAGGACACCGCCGCCACCAGCACCGCTGCCAAGGACACCGCCGCCACAAGCACCACTTCAGAGGACACCTCCGCCACAAACACCACTTCTGAGGACACCGCCGATACAAGCACCGCTGCCAAGGACACCGCCGCCACAAGCACCGCTGCCAAGGACACCGCCACCACAAGCACTGCAGGCCAATGAGCGCCAAAGCTCCAACACTACTGGGGCCACCACGAGCAGGATGAAGCCCTCTGGGCACCAAGCCCCCTCCAGAACCAGTGGAGTATCCCATCCACTACCTGAGTCCTTGGCAGGATGAAGCACTCTGGGCACCAAGTACCTCCAGAACCAGTGGAGTATCCCATCGACTACCTGAGTCCTTGGCAGGATGAAGCACTCTGGGCACAAAGCCCCCTCCAGAACCAGTGGAGTATCCCATCCACTACCTGAGTCCTTGGCAGGATGAAGCACTCTGGGCACAAAGCCCCCTCCAGAACCAGTGGAGACTGTTATCCACTTGAGAGACTGTGGCTTTGCACTCCCCAGGATAAAGCAGTGGGCAAACCACCCACTTGAGAGACTTGTGAGACTGTGGCTTTGCACTCCCCAGGATAAAGCAGTGGGCAAACCACCCACTTGAGAGACTTGTGAGACTGTGGCTTTGCACTCCCCAGGATAAAGCAGTGGGCAAACCACCCACTGTAGAGACTTGAGAGACTGTGGCTTTGCACTCCCCAGGATACATCAATGGGCATGAAGCCCCCTCATGGATCTGGCGTCTTGCACTCATCCGGCTTAGGTGCCACCCCTTCCCTTACCCCTGAGGTGCCTGTTGTATCTCAAACTGATGCCCCAGCAGTGTTCTCTCCGTTTTGATCAGGTATCTTGTGTGGACCTCGCCCAGGCATTTTGGGCCCAGTGGTCCACGGACTTTAATGGTGGAATACCTTGGACTTGTATTATTGGTGTATATATTTGTTAATAGTGTATATATATTTTTTTAATACTAAATTTTACTAGATTACATACGTTCAACTCATTTCCTTTTGTCTTTGCATTCTTCCGGGGAGGGTTAGGGGGTGTAACTGTAATTTATCAATATGTATTAGTGTGTGTGTTGTTGTGGGTGAGGGTAGGGGTGGGGGTGTTGCGTGTTGCATGTGTGTGTCACTCTCTTTTACCTCCCCCTCTCCCGTGTTGTGGGTGCAGTATTCACCGTGGTCTTCGTCACCGGCGTTCGTGCTCCTGGTAGAGGAGCAGGAAGACAAAGGCAGGGAGTATGTGGAGTTCTGGTTCCATGGCGTCCTGGTTCCTCGTGGGGTGTGTAGAGGTGAGCGTTTTCCCTTCCAAGTCCTGTTTCTGCCGTGTTTTTGTTTGCGGTGAATCCGCCCCGGAAAAGGTGTCGGATTGGACTCTTGTAATACTGTGGGCGGTACTTTGTCCTCCGCCTGTCTGTTGGCGGATACTGCCGCGGTGTTTGTTTGTACCGCCGTGGTGGTCGGAGTGTTAAAGTGGCTGTCTATGTTGGCGGTTTCCGCCATGGTCGTGATTCCATTTTTTTTACCGCCGGCCTGTTGGCGGATTTACCGCCGCTTTAACACCGACCGCCAGGGTTGTAATGGCCACCTATATGATTTGCTACTATACAAACTATAAAAATGAATATATTTGATGATAACAGAGACACAATACTACAGGAACACTTCAGCACAAATATGCAGGAGAGTACTTTGACTAACACTACTATTCCTCGCGAAGAAGGATTAAGAATGAACTTTGTGAGATTAGAACGCCTAAAAAAACAGGAGCTATCTATGAGGTGGGACTATACTATCTTACAGAAATATATAGACAATGAACAGATACTAAGAGGATTAAGGGTTATTATTTTTCCCTCATTTGAAGATCTTAGCCCTGATCTACTTACAGAATGGGAGCAATTACTTATCACGATCTCATATGGAATGATGGACATTCTCGTTAGGGATGCCATCAACAAAAGAGACAAAATATTAAAGGACATACAATACTTGGAAAAAGAAATTCAATAAACCAATCTGACTGAGGCAATTGAAAAGAATTATGTGATACTTAGAGATGTCCTTCAGAAACATCAACAGTATGTTAAGGATAAAAAACTAAGAAAACTAAGGAGAGATGCCAATGATTATGAGTGGCAGGGTGTTTACTTATGCACGGACATACAGTATGACAACATCAAGGTCCATAAACAGGCTGATACTAGCCCGATACCACATGATGAATTGACATCCTTTGCCACTACCAGTGACAGTGAGGTTTCCAGTATATCAAGCAGAACTTCCATGGTTGTTTTTACTTCTCCTGAAGGCTTATCATGGTCGTGTCTGTTGTTTAATTTACCGGCTTCTACCAAATGATCTCAAGAAATGCACCATTAGGACGTTTTGGTGCTAATGAATTTGCATCTTCGAAACATTTGAGACTTGGAAACTTATTTTCCTTTTGGTAGGTCGTCCTTATTTTATTCTCACCTTCGCCTCACGTACATAGGCTTTCTTGGGAGTTATCTTCACTAATACTTTGAGGCTATTCCTTGTCAGCACTTCATTGTATTATCATGTTATCCTGTAGCACTAACCACGGGCACTCAAACCATTTTTCAACTTCTATATTTTGTAATACTATTTGCTCTTATACATAAATAAAGGGCATTGAACATATGGTCCATTCTAGGTATGCGCCATTGACAATGATTCTTTGTTCTCTTTTTTAGCATCACTGGTTTTCTATTTTTTCTTTTTTCACTTCACTTTTCCCTCTTTTTCTGTGTTAGTACTATACATTTAGATGTGTAGAGAGAGAGAGTAATACAATTTTTCTAATAAATATACCTTACAGCCTTGAGGAAGTCATGTTGACGAAACATGTGTTGGCTGTTGTTTCTCTGGATGTATGATGGATATCACCATATGGAACAATGGGATTGAATTGGAATCTTTACTGATACAACAGGAAGAATTAGATGTATATTGTGTGCCTTGGTATATACTTATGAACGTGGAAAGAACCAGTTGCCAGGAAATGGAGACTGATAGAACCCGCACAAGAGAGGGGATCCAAGTCGGATGACGGATAGCTGATATCAGGTCATCCTCCAACTGGGCACACAGCTCTGTGATTATGGCCCTGTCCACAACAGCAATCCACATAGTGCAATCATGTTCTGGGACAGTCTAATTTAAAAGTATGTGCCTATTTATCCTGTGACGCAGAAATTATCAATATGCCTGTTTACTCCCTCCCCCTGAAATGGTGACCGCCTGTCCTGTGTGCAGGGACAGGTGAAAGTGAGGTAATTCTGCCTATGCTGTGGTGGTAGGCGGTTGTGAACCGCCGTGCAATTCCTCATTGGATAATATTAGGCCCTATGGGGTACAGTGGCCAATTGGAATGTACGCCAGTGGTGACGGTATACACCGCCGCGGACGTGACTGCCATTTTATTTCTCAATCCTCCCTTGTTTCCTGACCTTCCACAGGAGAAGACCTACACTGCATGGGCTGCTGCGACCTGTGTCTGGAACCTACCATGGTCCGTGTGACCGGGGAAAGGGCCCCATCCGTCACTTCTGAGGAGTTGGAGTGACTGGTGGATGCTGTGTGGGCCTCCAGACCAACACGTGAGTACACTGTGGGCACAATGCATGTGGCATGAATGCATGGAGATGTGGGTGAAGGCATCATGTAAGGGTGGGTGGGGGGATTTTCTTTTGGCAGTGTACATGTTGTGAGCTGGCCTATGTGTGTTGCAATGGTGATGGAATTGGGTATGGTGGGCCATGTGTGTGACAGGCTGGACTGTTCGTTTAATGGAGTTCTCCTGTATGTATTACCTCTGCAGGTCAGCGCCCATCAAAAGAAGGGATTATGGCGTGCCATCGCCAAGGAAGTGCGGACCCTGGGGGTGTATGGCAAGCAGAGCACCCACTGTCAGAAACAGTGGGATGACCTGAGATGCTGGGCACGGAAGACCACATAGGCCCAGCTGGGAATGGTCTCCCAATGAGGAAGGGGTGCCCCTCTGACCCTAACCCCCCTGATGGCCCGCATACTGGCCTACCCTGAGCTGGATGGCCGCTTGAGAGCATCGCAGCAGCCACAAGGGGGTGAGTGCAGTGGGTATAATTACAACTTAAGGCTGTGTTGGTGGTATCTGAGTGGTGGTTGTGTGTTTGTGGGTGTCCCTAAGGTCAGGCCAGACATAGCAGCATCGGTCCTCTGAAGATTAATGGTATCTTTGCAAATACAGTTAACCTAACTTGTTAGTATTCACTTCTAGGCAGGGCTGCGTAGGTCCCAGGTGTGCTGCAGTTGGCGGTGTGTGCTCCTCTTCATGCCTTCATGTCTAGCTATTTCACTGGTAGTGCAATGCATAGTGCGTAGGCCTGTTCCCCTGTGTGTGAGGGTGCTGTGTACGTCAACGGTGGTGTAGGTGCAGTCATTGACCCAGTGTATACTTCGTCTCCCTCCCCTCTTTCTTGTTTTGTCATCCTGTCCTTATGTGCATTAGCATCATCTGGCAGAGGAGCAGAGGCACTGGTGACAGAGGGAGCTGCATCCCGCAGGACCCTGGAGGCAGAGTCCACCGACGCCAAGGGAACCAGTGGGACAGAGGGTGAGGGGAGCACCACGGCAGAGACTGGATGAGACAACACACACTCTGATACCCCCTCCGATAGGAGCTCCCTGGTGGTGGAGGACACCTCTGTGACCACCCCCTAGCTGCAGGTACAGCACCGCCCTCCCAGTAGCCCCTCAGCGAGTTACCCGTGCCCGCTCACCCAGGAGAGTGGGCATCTCCTTTGCCCCAGGCTCCTCAGGCCCTGCCCCAGTGAGCCCTGCTGCCCTGAGGGAGGAGGTTATTGACCTCCTGAGATCCATCTCTGTAGGGCAGTCAACCATTGTGAATGCCATCCAGGGGCTGGCATCCCAGATGCAGCAATGCAATACATTCCTAGAGGGCATTCATGGTGGATTGATTCAGGCTCTGGCCTCCTCTCTGATGGCAGCCATTCTCCACTTCCCAGTCCTATTCTCCTCAACCCCAACCCATCTCAAGCACTCAAACAGATGAGCGTGCACAAAAGGCAACACCCAAGAGTGGCACAGGCAAACACAAGCACCACACTTCATCTCACAGGTACTCACAAATACACCATACCGTTGCAGACACAAGAACATCTACAGCCTCCACTGTCTCCCCCACCTGGTCCTCCTCCACCTCCCTCCCAGTTACGTCCACACTCACACCTGCATGCACTACATCAACATTCACTACTAGCATCACCACACTAAGCAGATTGCACACCTCACTGGCAGACACCTCCACAACATCCATGCACGCGTTCCCTGTGCCCTCTCCCACCTTGTCTGTCCCCCCTCCTCAAGGGCACAAACGCAAGCACTCAGACACCCAACAACCATCCACCTCACATCAGCATACAGCCCACACACCTGCATCCAAATCCAGCACACATACACCTCCTACAACCACTCCCTCATCCTCCACTCCCATTACTTCTCCCTCCTCCCGCCCCAACATCCCTAAAAAGCTTTTCCTTGCCCAACTTGACCTCTTCCCTACCCCTCCCCCCGTCCTGCACGTATGGGCAGGATTCCAAGGGCACAGGACACAGCCTAGCACCTCAGCCAACCAGTCCACGGGGACAGTGGTAGCACCACCTACTCGTGGTGGTAAAGATACAAGACCTACAACACTGAAGGGGAAGGATCCAGCACCATCAGGGATGAAAGCGAAGAGTCCTGCACCAGCTGTGAGGAAGGGGAAGGAGCCTACACCAGCTTTGAAGAAGCAGAAGGATCCTGCAACAACTGTGAGGAAGGGGAAGGAGCCTACACCAGCTGTGAGGAAGGGAAGGAGCCTACACCAGCTGTGATGAAGGGGAAGGGGCCTGCACCACCAGGCAGAGAGGGGAAGAGCCCATCCACCCCTGCAAGGAAGGGAAAGGGATCCCGACCCATGAACAGGAGGAGAAAAAGCACTCTACGCCAGCGGAAGCTGTCAGGCTAACACCGCCACCACCACCAGCTGTCACAGGGCCCCCACCACCAGCTGTGCTGTGAATGTGCAGCCATCAGAGAGTGCAGGGGCTGCCCAGGATCCTCTCACAACCACCACCACCATGCAGCCATCAGTGAGGGCAGGGGCTGGTCAGGAGCCTCCCGCAAACCACCACCACCACCGACGAACGCCATGTAGTCCACCCTCCACAGGCTACTATGCGGGCTGCCCCCTCCAGAACCAGGCAGACAAGTCACCCACTTGAGAGACTTTGGCCTTGCACTCCCCAGGACAAAGCAATGGGCATGTTGCCCCCTCCATAACCAGTGGGCAAGTCACCCACTCCAGAGACTGTGGCCTTGCACTCCCCAGGACGAAGCAATGGGCATGTTGCCCCCTCCAGAACCAGTGGCCTTGTTCCAACATCCGGCTGAGGTGCCCCCCATCTCCCCGAGGTGCCTGCCTATTTGCAAACTGATGCCCCTGCAGTGTTCTATCCGGATGTGCTCAGGATTCAAGTTGAGCCTTAGACTGTGCCCTGTGGCCATGTGGGCCCTTTGAACTTTGGACTGGGTAGTGTCCCTTTTTTGTACATGTGTACATATCTGTTTCATTGCCAAATCAAATTATTAATTTTAATGTTGAACTAAATACAATCATTTTAGCCAATTCCTTTTGGCTTTGCATTATTCTGCCGATTTTCGGGGACAAATTGTTTTTGTAGGGCAGCTGGTTATGTGTATGGTGGGTGGTACTTTGTCTTCTGCCTGGCTGTTGACGGCTATCGACGTGGTGGCTGTTGTTTCCGCCCTGGCGGTTGGTGTGGTACATTGGCTGTCTATGGGAGATATCACCGCAATGGTCATAATTTGGCGGTACTTACCGCCATCTTGTTGGCAGTATTACCGCCACTTTATCACCCACCGCCAGGGTTGTTATGAGAGCCTGTGTCACTGGAACCAAGCTGTACTTGGTTGAGCCCATAACAAGGACGAAACTGATCCTGGGTTGCTTGTGTTCTGGTTCAGGGACGACCTGGATTGGCAGTACAGGCTGGACTATTCCTATTTGAGCAGGGACAAGGCTGATATGATTGATGGGTTTAAACTGAGGTGGCATGGTGTGCAAAATAATGATGCACTGTGAACTAAGAAGGAGGCCCCGATGATCACTGGTGGCTGAGATTAATTTGAGCATTTCATCCATCGCTTTCTGTATATATTACAGAGAAAGCAGCTGGAGCATAGCAAAGACTTGTTCTGGACTATTCTCTCCACTGGATTGAAGGCCTCATTCTGAAATAGCATTGTTTGCGATCACATCTTTGTCCTGAAAGAAACAAAGTCATAAGTCTGGCCTGAACAGTATTCTGGTGCTCGTGAGGTGCAACTCATTACTTACAGAGGAATCGGTCATCATCAATTCTCTAGAACAGGCAGGATTAACACTGCTAGAATACTTGTGCAGAGAAGGGCAGGTTTTAACCTTTCACCACCACAGTGGTTGATACCCTCACACAGTTCAGGCTGTGCCATACAGTGCAAGACAACAATAGCCTTCAAACAGAAGATACTTGGCCCCAGATTTACTAACATTTGGTGCAATGCAGCAACTCAAATGGAGAGAGCAGGAATGTGCCATATTTATGAAGATATGGCACGCTCCTGCTCTATCTGCACTGGCACACTGAGTGCTGCCTAACACCAATGCAGACATCCTTAAAACACGGTACCTGCAGTACAGGCATGGTGCTTTTGTGTAGGAAAGCACACCCTCCTGCACAAAAATAAATAAATTGAGAAATGTTCCTCTTTTTTTTTATTTATATGTTGCAGAATGCAGCACTCATTAAAAGAGGAAATAACAAGGAGAAGTAAACATATTTCTCCTTGTTACGCCTCTTTTGGGATGACGTACCTCTTTGTTTCATTCCCTGGTTTGCTATTCTTAGTAAATTTGGGAATTCACCAAAATCCATGGGTAGGTGCATGGAAATGCTCACACTCCACCTATGGAATGCCTTCTCAAGGCACATTTGCAAAGCCACTCAGAGCCATGGGTGGCTTAGTAAATATGACTTAAGGGCTTGTGTTGCATTGCATGGTCTTACGTGGCCTTGCGTGATGCAAGGGCATGCAAGCCCTTAGTAAATCTGGCCCTAAATGCAGAGTTGCAGACTCTACAGACTTGTGTAGGCATCCAGAATAAACAAGACAGCAAGAAGTACGTATGCATGCAGGGCAAATATTATAAGTGACCTTGATGAGAAATGTTGGTCCTATAGCTACTGGCAAACTGCTCTTTTCTTGATAAATTACAGACAGAAGCAAATACACTTTAAGGACCTGATTACAACTTTGGAGGACGGTGTTAAACCGTCCCAAAAGTGGAGGATATACCACCTACCGTATTACGAGTCCATTATTTCCTATGGAACTCGTAATACGGTAGGTGGTATATCCGTCACTTTTGGGACGGTTTAACACCGTCCTCCAAAGTTGTAATCAGGCCCTAAATGTCTACATCATATATACTACATGCCACTATTATTGAACAAGACTGACCCCACAATCACCACTAATGATGGAGATGCTGGCCCCAAATGTATCTCATACACTTAGCTTGGTACTGCTGTTAGTATATAGAGTACAGGGTGCAAGTAACCACTACATTGTCTACTGCGATTGACTCTACACTTACAGATACCCCGCTCATGAGCTAGTGGAATTTGACAAACACATTTCTTGTCCCATTAGCAAACTGAGCGGACTGGCATTCAAACTTGCCAAACATGCAATTGCAATGATATTGTTCCGGGAGCAAGCTCCCTTGATGAAAGACTGGCTTAATGAAGTTGACATTGATGTGCCAGTATATAAGGAACAGTCTAAAACATTCTTGGTGTTTAGACAGAATATTGAAAAAGTTTATAGTGATACAAATATATAGTTAGAGGAATGTTGTGATGTCAAAAATATCATAGCCAAAAATATCATTTTTAAATTTTTACTTCTTTGACATTTACTTGAAAAATATATCACTCACTAAAATATTGTTGTATAATATGTTTTTATGATATTTTTATTAGATTGTGTTACCTTTTTCAATTATTTTATGTAGTTAATTTAAAATAGTTTGACATTAATACTTAAAAGTAATTGCAATGTTTATTGTATTCAATTTTCACATCTCATCTATTTATTGAAAGTGTTTTGAATGTATATATATATATATATATATATATATATATATATATATATACTATTATAACATTTTAGTAGCCAGACATTGGGCTTTCATTGGAAAAGGGTGGGGGAGTATGTTTGTATAAATAATGGTTTTATTTTTTATTTTAGAATTTTAATTATTTAGTTACCCATTTTGTATTTTTGAAATTCCGAATTTTACAAGTTTATATGAAAAGGCTAAATTGTTTTTGTTGTTTTTGATAGTAGTTGGTAAAATGTATTTTTATTAATTTTTTAATGTACTTCTTATTTTTTTAATTTTATGTTTATCTTAAGTTATTTTATGAATGGTTTATGAATGTTTAATAAAAGCAAAAATTGAGAAAGATATTTATATATTTATTATCGCTGTTTATTCAAGTTGTAGTTTAAATCATAAATCCATTCCAACTTTTTTGTTTTCTCTTTAACTTTTTTTACACAATGTAATGCTTTTATTTGCATTTGTTGTGTCGATTACAAATGTGAATGTATTAAGTATTAAAGTAAAAAAAATATATTATGTAATTCAATTTCTGGACTTTTTAATTGAAAGAAATGTTCAATAATATTTTTATTCAAACCAATCAATCAGAATTTCTAATGCACGCTAATCACCCTAGAGGGTATCTGGGTGCTTGCAGGTCCCCAAAGCCCTTTCGAACAGTCAAATCTTGAGGGCCATTCGGAATTCTGGAAGTGAGGTGATGGTCCGTAGCTGCGTGGGGAGGTTGCACAAAAAACACAGAGGAAATAGCAAGGAGAAAGCTGTAAGAACAAAGGAAAAGCATGGAAAAGGCACTCAAAAAGCAGGGGAAAAAGAAATGAGAAGATAGGAGCAAGAGCGATGCAGCTGCACGGGGAGAGATGGGTCTGGGACCTTTATAGGTGAAATTATGGGTTTGTAGGTGAATTGAATGAGGAGATTTTTTTAAGCATTTGTATTACGTTTTTATTATTGTTTTAGATCGTAAGTATTGAATTTGTAATGTTTAGTTTAAAAATGTTAAATTTTGAAATGTAATATTTAGGGCATCATGACAAGTTTGGCGGTAGGACCACTGGACAGTCATGGTGCCGTTCTTTCGAACTGTCTAACGGTTCCAAAACCACTGAATTACGAGTTCCACATGGAGATGGCGTAACTGGCAGGGGGCAGTAATATGTTACTGCCGGCCATGCATCCCTACCTATTGGTATAATGGGTGGACTGTGCCCATGTACCTTGTGTGTACGCGACACAGTGTGTTCCCACGCTCCAAATGTTTTGGGGGCCCTCATTGACCCCTTTGGGGCCCTTACCTGCCTGCCCACCAAACTTTCCATTCACCATTAAAATCTTGGCACACCTGTGTTTCACACTGGCCATAGCGTTCCCAATGCCGGGGTCTCCAATATTGACTGCCACAGACAAGACCACTGCGGTCTCCGCTGCACTGACTATGGCAGTGCCGGATGTTCACTGGATGTCTTCTGGCGGTCTGATCCCCAAACTTGTAGTTTGGCGGTCCGACCCTCCAAAGTTGCGGCGGTCAAAGGGCCACCACTACCATTTTGTTTCACGGACCGCCAAACTCATAATGAGGTCCTTAGTATTGAAACATTTTCTTTTTGTGTCTGATAATTGTTAAATATAATTTAAAATATATTATTAAAAAGTTTAATTATTTAAAATCATGTTTTTCAAATAATGTCAGATATATTTTTATGTATTTTTTGTATGTATATGTTGTGTTAACATTTTATTACATTTTATTATATTATAATGTATTCATGTATTGTTAACAACAATATTTCATTTTAAATGTTCACAAAATCTAAATCTCGATTTTCAACTTATTAGTTTTTGAGCTTTATAAAATTGTAATTATTTGTAAATTTGTTACAGAAAATTGTTTTACGTTATGCACATTTCCCTATAATATTATTATTTGTTTTAATTTTAATTAAATGTAATTATGAAATGTTTGATTTTATTTCATTTTAAATGTTGTGAATATTGTCTGTTATTTTAGCTAGCCTTTTGATTATCTTTTCAGTATTTATTTATATTAAATACAATATTCAGCCCCTATCAGTGTCTTTAAGCAAGTTACCCAGCAGAGAAGCCAAAGTTTGGTGCCTGCCTAGTTAAGTGCTGGAGAACCCTGCAGGTGAATGCCTCCCACAAGCTTCCTTGTTGTGGAAGTTGATTTCAAAAACACTGTAAGTGATCCAGTAATGTATTTACCCTAATACAATTACCATTAAGGTAAGTGCATTACACACCTACTCGAAGTTCTCTTAAAAACATATGCGGTGGGCTTTTTGTGCCTACAAAGCAGAAACACATCCCATATTCTGCTCTGCAAGGAAAAAAGAAAAATGCCAAGTTTTTCATGTTTTGTAATTGGCCTGAATTTTTCACCGACTCTTACCATAAGGTACACATTTTGAAAATATTTTTAATAGTCCATGAAACTCTTAAATTCCACACTTACATCTTGTTAATAACAGATATCAACTTTACCTAGAATTATTTCCTAATAAATTCAAAGGCATGCATGAGTAAAATGTGTATTGCCTGCCATTGGATGAAATTGATTACACTGTACTGGCGGGTCATTATACAGTCTCATTTGTCTTTTACTTCTGGTTTATCTGATCTGCCTGATAGTGGCTTTGCATACAGAATATTGCTCCTTTACCTCCTTTCCAAGCTTCCATAAATTGCAACATGCTTCGTATATATGCAAATATCTGTTTAGTTATAGCAGCAGTATAAGAAACTGGGCTTTTGATTGAGGCAGGTAAAAACCCTTCTAAAGTAACATCCACAATCCTTGCCAGGGTGAACCACAAAAATCACTAAATTAACCTGTGCTTACCCTTCTGGTAACTTGGCACAAAGGCAGACAGGCTTCATTTAGAGGAACTCTGTTAAGTCTTTATGCAGCACACAATTAGTAATAAAGTAAAAACACAACACAAGAAATATCCTATGCCAATTTAGAAAAAGTAGAGTACAATTTATTAAATTAAATAAGACCAAACTAACAAAAATGCAATCATTAGTAACTGAGATATCCAATTTTAAATGTTTAAGTAAAAATAATACCAATAAACGGAAAGCGCTAACTGTGGCTATCTGGTTCTGCTAGACAAAGTCACAAGTTTAGGTCACTATGATGGAGTGCGGGATGGATACAGGGAACAGGTTCATCCTGCTGAAAAAATTACCTTCTCAAAGTATGGGGTGCAGAGTTTGAAACTTCAGGATTTCACAAGAGTTGCTCAGGTGATGGCAGCCAAGGCTCCAGAACCTGGGGAGGTACCTCTTGGAGGTTACAAGTTTTGTTGCAGCAAGTTAACTGGGCAGTTGCAGGCAGGGCTCTAGAGCTTGTTGTGTCCCTGTAGCTCAGAGCAGTAGGTCAGTCAACTGACACTTAGGGCCATATGTACAAACACTTTTTCCCATAGACACAGAATGGGTAAAAACCTTTGCTACATCTGGCCCTTAGTCACTCAGGTCAGCCTTGGGTGAAGGGATTAGGTCCAGTGTTCCTTCTCAGACATTCCTGATGGGGGAGCAATTCACAGGTGAGGGAGGCCCAAAACTCCTAGAAGGCTTCCAAAGATTCAGGGCAGGAAAATTACAACTTTCCAAAAGTGACATCTTCAAAATTGCAATCTAAAATTCAGCTTTATCATTAAAGAAAAGTTTAAATCATAACCTAATTTGAGTCCAAATATGCCATTTGCACCTGCTCCCAATCAAAAGTTAGCACCTATTAAATGTAATAAAGTAACCAAATGTTATCCTCTGGGACAGATAGGGCTCCAGTTTTTCATTATCTTGACATGTATAGTCCTAAAAGGTAAGAAAAACAGCTCGAAAACAGGAGGGGTAAAGGCAAGACGTTTCTGGGTGACCCTGCAGAGAGGGCCAAGTCCAACAGGCAGGTCACTTTTTTGTGCTCATGTATAGATCTCATTTCCATTGTTTTCAATTGGTAATACTATTTCGAATATTGTATACTTGCTATTCCATTTGGTCATACCAGTAATTTGTATATTGAAATAGTTAATGGCTCTTTTTACACCTAAGACTGCCATGTATGACACTGCCCTTTCCCTTTTCAGTTTCTCAGGGTCTGCTCACTGAGGTGTGATTCCTAAATCTGTTGCATTAAGAATTGTGACACAATGTGAATCAAGACATTTTCCCCCTTTACTTTCATGGGACTCATCATAAGACTTTACATGTTATTGATATTGTGTCATGGTTTGATTCTCCTGTTATTCTGTACAAATAAAGTTAACCTACGAATCCATGTCATGGACTGCTGTTGGCTAGTCATGAGGTTTTGCTGAACAATGTATGGGATTCTAGGTACTGTAGTGCAGATTCACTTCAGTTGGTCCATTTGACAATAACAGACCTGAAAATAATGATTTGTAAAACAAAAAAAGCAGTGGTGACTACATGAAGCCATCTAGTGAACTTTTGCATGATGCTGTCAGCACGCAAATCTGTCACCCCATTTACTTGCCAAGTGTGCAGCAACAGTTTCGGCCGGGAGCGGTGTAGTCTCAGTATTGAGTTTAGTGCTCCCCAGATGGACTTGCCTCTCTATTGTAGATCTTACAAGATGTAGCTGTAACATTTCTGAATAATACCGCCAGACCGGCAGCGGTGCAGAGGCCTAGAAATAGGCGGTCCGACATCCAGCATCAACAGCCCTGCAACCAAGTGCTGACCGTGTTAGTCCAAAGTCGCAGTGGCGGGCACCCATGACGGTCAGCCAATGGCTCTTGGATGTGGGTTATGGTTTTGGTTTTGTGGCAGTCATTTGGGATCCATTTGAAGATCTTCTGAAGAAGTTGTAGTGTCTGGAAAAAGGAGGATGCAAAAGAGTTGACTTGGTGGGTCACGGCGAGCAATGAATCCAGGATGAAGCTGAGGTTGCGTGTGAGGTTTGTTGGGGAGTGGGGTGTGCCGAGGGTGGCTGGCAGACAGAAGTCACCCCAGGCTGATGAGAAGGGTCCAAGAATGAGGATCTTGGTCTTGTCAGAGTTGAGCTTGAGGCAGCTTTACTTCATCCAGGTGGTGATGGCGTCCAACCCATAGTGGAAATTCTTCTTGGTAGTTGTAGGCCCCACCCCTGGGTCCGATGGAGACCTTCTTGATAACTTGTCAATTCAGATCATCGTTACTGTGTTAGTTTGAGCTCCTTTTGGTGGCACGGAAAGCATTGATGTTTGTTATTCACCATGACTCTGAAGTGATTAATTCATGTAGTACCTTGTTGGTAAGTTTGTTGTATGCTTTAGTTGTTTTACATTTCCTTTGGTCCCCTGGGGGGCATTCACAATGGGGCCAAGCACTGGTGTGTAAATCATTCATTCAAGGTCTTTGGCCTTGTTGTAATCATGTGACTTACGGGGGTCTGATTCCTATTTCTTTCTTTTATGTGTTTCCTACTTAATTCCTGAGTTCTAATGATGACCCGTTGGTAATGGATTTATCGTCAGGATTGAAACATCGTCAATAATTCAATGTGGACTGTAGATAAATAAAAAATGTTGACTGATGATATGCAAACTATGGATGTTTCATTATTTGAACAATGAATTATTTGACAGCCACATTTCTGCATGTACATATTGGTAAATAGCACTGATGCACTTTTCACTTTTTCACTTTTGCACTGTGCCATCACCTTGCAGGAGCACCGTGATTCTCATTCTCTTTTTAAGAATTTTGGGCAATATTTATACTTTTTGACGCAAATTTGCGTCAAAAATAATACCGGCGGCTAATTCCATTTTGGTGCGCCGTGCGGGCGTCAAATTTATACTTTGACGCACGGCTACGCAAACCACAGGTGGGAGTCATTTATTTTGACACACACCGCAGTGTCAAGTCGTAAAGAAAAACGACGTTAACGCGGCGGAAATGACTGTGGGTCGATTTACGACCCCTCAAACCAGATATGCGCCATTTTTTGACGCATTAGCGAGAAGAAAAAAAACGCGAATACTGCCATTTCAGCAGAGGAGAGCCAAAATGGATCCCAGATGCCACTACAGACCCCACGAAGATGACAGCAGACCAGGAACCAGCCAGGAGGACCCACACAAGAACCAGGACACTTTTAAGAAGAAAAGAAAGTGTTGCTTCAGTGCAGAGGAGCAGGAAATTCTGGTTAAAGAGGTGACGGAACACCAGCACCAACTGTTTATCACCTCTAAATTGCCAAATTAGTAGGAGAGAGGCTATATGGCAACAAATTGTCGACAAGATCAACAGTGTGGCAGAAGTACGCAGACCAGTCGAGTGCAAAAAACGCTGGCATGACTACAAGCGCAGGACCAAGGAAAAGAAGGCCAGGAACAGGAAGGCAGCACTGCAGACTGGAGGTGGGAGTCCAGCACACCAGGAGGCCCTGGACCACATAGAGGAGATGGTCGCAGCCATTATCCCTGAGGAGATCGTCACAGGGATTCAAGGACAGGACAGCGCAGACTATCAAGAGACAAAACACATGCAGGGTAAATTGCATGGGGAATAAAAATGCACTAATGTTAACTGCCAGCGGGGGGAATACCTACTACACAATGAATGTAAGTCATCATATACATGGAGTGGCATGGGTAAAGGGGGATGGCATGGGGGCATGGCCTGCACAGACAGAAGCTGGGGCACACCATTACACTATACCAACAACAGTCCCATGGGGGCATGCTGCCATGCCAACGATGGAGCAAAGGGAAAGCCACGCCAGGAGAGAAGGGCACAACGACAAACTGACATCCCGGCACACGTCAGCCACCATACCCCCTACATTAACTAGGGCCTATTAACAACCTCTAGCCATACTGACAACTGGAATGTAACTGCGACAACAGTTGCCACTACCACCTCTGCTGTGTGTGCAGCTCAAGTAGCCAATGTCAGTAACCTCCCCATGGATCATACACACCTAAATTAGAGGGTTGAGGATGACAACTTCAACAATCCCCTGAAAAAAGACAAAGGCCCCAGGACTGTCAAATGTCAATGCCCATAGCTGTTGCAAACATCAGCCAATGTCAACAACAATAGGAGCTACACAGCACTAAGGACATACCCATGCTACATATGCCAGGGTCCCTCCTGTGCCTGGGTCACAATGTAACATCCCAAATGTCATACTGCTCAGACAACAGCATTGAGGGGAAGGACACATGTAACTGGTCACTGGAATACACCTGCACAGTCAGAGGAGGAAATAGGACACTGATACAATTATCAGGGCAATCCAATGTACCACGCATTCCCCAACATCAGCTGTACACATTATCAATGCCAACATCCATATTGTGCCATAACATTGCTATGCATAGGATATGCTACATGTCAACTACATTTAAGTGGATGTGAAAGATCAGAGACTGGGGCAGGTCCAGATTGTTAAGTGTGCTGCCAGTGCCATCAGAACATCCACAGCCAGTGAAAGGTCTCACCATGAGAATGGATGTAGACGGAGGGTTGAGTAGGACAAGAAGGTGGCAAATCACTATTTGGCCTAAAACAAGACTAGAGGAGATAATGCAGAGAAGTCCAATAACTCAATACTATACACGTGACATGCAGGTGGGTCATAGGCCTGGCACATCTACCCCCCACCCCCCTTATGAGACGGGACACATGGAGGACAATGCATATTAACCTAAACACATACTATACTATCCCAAACAAATATATATTTGTTTGTATTTTCTTTTTAATCTTTTTATTTTATTTTACTAAACACACAAGAACCCCAACATAGCCCCCCAAAACACACTTAAAAGTACAAATAGAAAGAATCAGGACCCCGCACCCCCACCCACTAACACTAAATAAACTAACAGCCTATACTAACCTAACACTAAGCCCCCTAAGCCCACTAAGTATGAGAACAAGGAAAGAGGAGGGAGGGGAAGGAATCATGTCCATATCCAAAAGTCTAGAGGTTGGCCCTCCGGAGGGTCCTCTTGATGGACTTCACACGCCTGTTTATGTGGCGAACATCCCGGCTCAGATGGCTTAACTTTCGCAACACACGGTCCATCTTCCGTTCCATGTTGTGGAATGCTGCAGGGTCAACTGATGGAGCTGGGGCAGTCTGGGTACCGGTGGAGGAGGTCTGTGCATGTGTGGAGGCAAGGCCGGTGGGCTGTCCTGCACCTGTAGCAAGGCTGGGGCCTGGAGGTCCGGCAGATGTAGGAACAACAGTCCCAGCTGTGGGTGGGGCCACCTGGCTTGAAGTGGTGGTTGTGCGGGTGGTGGCTGTGGTGGGCAAAGTATGGCCACCCTGTGGGAAGGCCCTCCATGCCCCGGAGGCCCGTTCATGACGGTATCGACGGGCCATCCTCCTGAACCCCGACTCTACCAGCAGGATGTGCTGGTATCTCATGGCCCGCCACTGGAACTCACAGACCTGGTCTGGAGTCATGTTTGCAGCTGTGAAGACAAATGTAAATAATCTACATTAGGAACTGCATTGTGTGAAATGGCACAAGAAGTCAATCAGACAATACATCTACAGTACTTGTAACAGCTCATATCACAATACAGATCATTGAATGCCCCTGAGTAAGTACATGGTAGGCCAGCCTACAAAGGTCACATCACACATAGCACATCCAAAAACTACAAGATGGGTAACAACTGGCATTGACTTGCCATCTGAGTTCTGCCAGTTATCAGCTAACAGTCATGCTGCATATCATCCGCCAATACCTGGGCTACAAATGTCAGTGTACGGAATGCAAAACTAAAGCCACATGGTCTGCAAGTTGTAACAGGACTTGCCAGTATAGTACCCATGTGCCATACCTGTGTGTATACTAGGTTCCGACCAAACAGTCACTTATTCACATGTATGTGTAAAATACTGGTAGCATCAGTCCTAGGTACCCCATTCACAAACCCATGCCTGTGTTTGGGGGGGTGGATAAACAACTAAGAATTCCAAACAACATAGACACTGAGGAGTGTATAGAAAACTCCACACATGTTTGGCTCTACACACACACCACAGGTAAGGTCTATCAACAATTAGGAGTCTGCAAACCCTAGACCAATCATAGCGCCACACATGTCAGGAAATGCAGAGCTTGGTACACAACATATACTTCCAGTAAGGCATGACTTACATCAGACACAGAGTTGCAAGAACACACATGATCATGATTAGCATGCACACCTAGGCCACTGCACTCAAGTTCCACATACTTGTAGCACTACATGTTGAAGTACATGCTGCTAGGAAGTTCTACTTACAGTTTAATAAGTACCTTGGTAAATAGGGAAGCAGAAGTCTGTTGGAAAGCAATTTGCTGTACCAACCTGGGAGAATGTGGGTCTGACAGGCTGACTAAATCTGAGCTGACTTCCAGTGCGACTCTTGTTGATACAAGTGTCATCCTTATGACTCACCCCAGTGCTCACTGTGGTGCCCACAGGAATGGCCTAAAATCCCTAGATAATACAATAGGATATTCATTGGCCAACTCAAAACATTTGAGAAACTGGAATACCACTCCTGGAACAAGACAAATGATTGGCCAACACATCACACCTTGCTATGCGTTCAACACACAGGAGTCCAACACACATAACCAGCAAACACAACACATAACAGACATATCAACACTTACTGGAGTGGTCGGGGTCCTCAAATGTAGCCATCTCTCCCACAGTGTAGGGTGCCAGTCCACCTGTAAGGCATGGACGGAAGAAATGTGCTAAAAATCTGTGCATTGACCAACAATTTCAAAGACATATACAATGTGTAGGCTGAATAAGGAAATGGCAGCCATTCAGACATGATGATACTGCATCTGATATGTAACGGCCAACTTGTACATAGCATGGGTCTCCTGTGACAGTTACACACTTATCTGCACACATGCAGTGGCCCTAACTATCATGTGGTGGCAAACATGCCCCGTCATTAGTGACCAGAAAAAAATATGGAGTGTAATCGTCTCATCGTGTGCATCAAAGAGATACATCCAAAGCCTGGTTACTTGACGACTGCATTACCAGTCAAACAGCCTATGTGGCCATGACACATTTATTACACATAGGTACAATGTACAGAGGGACAGGGACATTTGTAAGCCCTCATGTTGTTACAGTTTCTTCATTTGATGTGGGCCAGCTATGGTGATTTGCACCAACCATGGAGATGTGAACCCATGTGCATACCTTTGGACTGCCATCCCTAATTGGAATGTGGCACAACTAACTCCAAAAACCATTCTAAGATGTTAGCTGAGGACACCTTACACCTTTTCACAATGTTTTCAAATCCAGATCTGACATGTGTCCAAAAAGTTGAAGGACCACAATAATCCCTAACATTCATAGAACTTCTGTGAACGCTTTCCTTCCACACTCACCAGACTCACATGAGACATTTGTCTGGGCCACTTTGCTATCATCAATTGACGTGAAGCCAGCACTCATTTTCTGCATCATGTAGTGAATCTAAAGTCAGTCTAGCTATTGCGTCAACAAAGTCAGCCAATATGTTAGTACATCTTTACTTCTCTGGCAAATGTGGCCTATATAGACATGATAGGCTCCTATTTTGTTTGGTTGTCTGACACAAAGGCAGCACCAATTTACTTAATGGAAAAGTATCCTGTAAGTTTGCAGAGCACGTGCTACCTGACAGCTAGCAATTGTGATCCTTCCCATAGTGCATCAATTACCCTGTATGTTTACCCAACATTACACACAGTCAGCAAGTTAGCTGGCAGATACAGTACAAATCATCTGATGTCACCACAGAGCATTAAATCGTGCACATTTACATGATTAGTACTCACCAACAGGGCCACCAATCACGATTCCCAGGTGGTCCAAGAGATTCTGCTCCCTGGTGATGAGGTCAGCCCACCAGTGCTTCAGCTGGTGGTCACTACACTGGCTGGCATACACACGCTGCAGGTGATGCAGCACCTTTCCCCACCGGATTCTGCACGCCTCCGTGTGATACCCCTGTATTACCCTGCCTCGATCATCAGTGGCAAGAAATGGTACACAAGCCATATGAAACCCCCCAAATCCTCTTCACCCATCCTGCCAAGACGTGGCCTACCAGACATTGTACAAATGAGAAAGGGCATAGGGGTTAAAGAAATAGAAAGGGGGAAAGGGTGAAAGTAGGGGTACAAAAAAAGAAGAAAAGTAAACTTAACCACTAAAAGAGCCCAACTATCCCCAAACTAGCACTACCCACAACAGACTCCCACAAACAACAAAAACACTAGAAAACTGGACACATGTACACAAAACACGGTAGGACAGTATACACCAACAATATTTATTTCACAGATTGACAATAGAGACTGCACACAGGACACAAAAGCACAAAATCAATGGACACCACTCTCAACACAGCCACACAGTCTAGAAGAATCACAGACTGCAAAGTGAAAGTGAAAGTACACCTACTGTACATGATCTGTTAACAGGATATCCTATTACATAACTTTCTGGATAAAATGTCCGCCCTTTTTCGCGTTATGCGTCATATTTTTTCACGCATACAGTTTATGCGTCATCATTTTCGACGCACAGGAGTGAAAATGAGCCCGCATCCAAATAATAGTAAAGTCTGTACAATTATCTGGATGCGGCCTAATTTTCACTCCTGTGCGTAAAAAAAATTAACACAAATTCTGTATTGGTGTACAAAAAATGACGCATAACGCTAGCAACGTCAAAATTTCAGTGCATGAACTGGTTTGGGGCATTTTTTCTGTTATGTTACATTTGGGACACATCAGAGATAGGCTGATGGCACACACTATGGTGTTTATGGTGTATGTTCACAAGTGTGACTTCATACTGCAGCAGACCATGACCCGATACTTCCTTCACAGTATTTTGACGGTTGGCTGACGCACTAGATGGCTATATGTGTGGCCTACATATATGTATTGCACAAGTTGGGCATGTTTGGCATCAGGAGAGGATAGCAATGTGATGCACATATGTACAATACCTAAATGACTATGGCTCAATGTGTGTGCTGTGGCAACTAATGTATTTGTTGACCAAGTGTGTGTGCATCACAAGTCATTGTGGAACTGAGAGAGGACATGTGTTAGTCATACATGTAGCAACATCCGTTATGTGCACTTCCAAGATTTAGGGTAACGTAGACACCACATATGACAAAACATGCACCAGATAGATGGCAGACGCTTGTTCATGTCACTGGTCCACATTTTCAACATCCTATATCCTAGATTTTTGGTAACAGCTTCCTAGGCACTTGTTGGTGAATCCCCCAGTGAGTCATACACATGCATTGAGGAAGTGGGTACCATGTTGTTTGCCCAGACAGACAAAGGTGAACCACAAATGTATGATGACGCCACAGTTGAGGTCATATAACTGAGCCACAACTCTCAAGTGGCTGTGGTGGACCAGCAGACAAGGCAGCACGTGTCCACATATTTCCAGTGATCAATTGCACATAGGTGTCTTGTTTGTGTGTGTTTTCCAATGTTGAGCCTGTATATTTTTTTGGGTGTAATTTGTCACAGTTAGGTCCAGGACTCAATATGAGTCAGTTGCAGCTATTCCTGTATCTACTAAGTATCCTTTGTTGATCAATGTGAGTAAAGTGGATGTGGACATAAGAACCTACATGGGGATGGTCCCACCCTGTCACTAAAGACGTGTAATGAGACAGTCAACAGGGCAACCTTGGTGTGCTGAGTGAGATAATGTTTCAGGTGTCATGTTCCGGCAGGTGTCATTATAACATTTGTACACAGCTTAGCCTCTGCAATTCCCACTGCATCTGAGAACATCATAGCCTCTGTGCTGATTATTCACGCAGCTATTCACCACACACGGCCCATCAAAATGTTGTGAGCAATGTCATTCTGTGTGTGAACTGTCAGGGTCCTGACGTGTGGATTTTTCATGGACATTATCAGAGGTTGCTGGTTCTGCTGAAGGCCCCGTACCCAATCCCTGCATAAGGCCCTGGGACACTGTCACACTTTGCCATTCATGCATAAATGAGACCCAGACAAGGGATGGGCCATGAATTTTGTTTTTCACATAGGATTTAACTCATATGGTACAGTTAAAAGGCAGATGATGCTATACAATGTATTTGGGTATGCATTGAAGAAGTACATGCCCAAATACCCTCTGATGAATGAGAGGTTTGCTAACACAAGTGTGGTACATATGTAGCCAGAGGGATACTTTAGGGTGACGCACAGACTGATGCCAGTCAGGCTGACAGGATGCAGGGTGAATCAGGATCCAGCAATTTGACAAGTTACATAATCAGTGGTCTGACTAAGACTGTTTGGAGGACGAACTAGACAGTTGACATGTCGAACTGTGTATCTCCTGTGTTTTTGAAGGTTGCAAATGAACCCAAGGGCTGTGTTACATGGCTTAATTAGTATCAATGCTTAACGGTGTATTTGACAAAATGGCAACTCCTATGCTGTTCCAAGTATCAGCAGGGGCATTGCTTGTTGAAATGCGTGGTGTGCATGGAGGTGATCACAGGTGTGGGCTGCATCAGTTTCTCACAAGTCCTGTAGGTGAGATTTGCATTCTAATGGCCAAAAGACAATTTCACACGGGAAGCAATCTACAGGTGCTAACAGCGCTTGGAAACTAGAAGCCAGTGTATTAATTGACCTGACGTCCATGCAGTCAGATGTTCTATGACAATGGAATACCATAGGAATGGGTGTAGCACACTGGATTGCTATTGACAAGCTGTGTGTGTAGAGGAGGGAATATCAGGGTATACATCTTACTATTCCAGGGACCTCTTCAGACAGGTGGGTTGTGACCAGGTGCATGGGTGTGTCAGGAGTTAGGAAATGGGCTGACATGTACATGGAATGTCATATGCGCAATGCTGCTCATATGTGAGGAATTTGTGCTGTCTATGTACTACTTCTATGGAACTCTGGTCACAGATAGTCCTTGCAAATATTGGATGCAGTTGGACTTACTGCTGTCAAGGGTCTGGTCATACATTCCTGTTACTGATGCAAAAGCACATCCACTGCCTCATGTATGAGGCTTGTTTTCCCCTTATTAAGTGATGGTGTCTTAGTTGTGAGCCATATGCTGCGATGAACCATGATTTCAACATGTATGTGTGAAATAGGAGTGGTCCTCTGCTATTGCCCTTCAAAGGTGAAATGTACAGGATATATGTAATTTACAGTGTGTGTGTATGTGACCATTGTATGATACGCATCACATTTGCTCTGGGATTTACAGTTTCCTAATCGGTATATCAGCAATGTTCCATGAGGCAACACTCTTATTCTGATAGTTAGAGATAAAGGTGTGCAAAAATGAATAGCCAAATGATGATATGGTGATTATTATAGGTGTTTATTTAAATTAGTTCATAAAGTGGTGATGGTGATTATATTTAAAAGAAATTGTTCAGGCTATGTTGCCACCTGCGTAAACCAGCGGCCGTGTTCGGTAGTTCCCTCTCACGTTGCAGGCCACCATCCTCCTCTTCCTCCTCTTCAGGCATGTGTGGTTCGGGTTCCAGGAGGGGAATGTTCCTTTTTATGCAAATGTTGTGCAGAATAGCGCATGTTAGGATGATCTTACAGACCATCTCCGTGGAATATAGGAGGCTACCACCAGTGATGTCGAGGCACCGGAACCTTGACTTGAGGATGCGCAAGGTCCTCTCGACTATGGTGCGTGTCCTCCTATGTGCGTCATTGTAGGCACGCTCTGCTGCAGTACTCGGGTTGCCAAATGGTGTCATTATCCATGGCTGGATGCCATACCCCTGATCAGCTGCAAGAGAAAATGAGTGGGATCATGCTGATGTAGCTAGCCCTATTGAAATCACCTTTCATGGCAGTAGTTGTCTTGTGTTGTCTGTGACTCTTTTGTATTATTATGTCACATCCAAGGCTTGTAGGATGTACCATCTGCAATGTATTGTTTCCTTGGCTGAACGAGTGTTTGGCTGCTAACCGGTTGTCAGCAGTATGTTTTGGGATTTGCAGTACAGTGTGCCCTCCCTAGCATTGTGACTTGTGATACAGGCGTCCCTGTGTCTTCACTGGGGGTGAGATGATAGTTCCATACTCAGGTTAAGATTGACAGTGTTGTTAACACGTTCATAGCAATCTACCCTGGACATCCCATACCTTTAGACTTATGCAATGGATTAATGTAAACATCATTGAGACACTTACAATTTGCAAGGTGACATTTAGGCAACCCACTCCAAACGTTGTGATATTTGACATCTTAACATTAGACTGTACAGTGATTTCTGATGTGTGACAGGTTCAATGGTGACCTAAGAAACATGGCTAGCGGTGTCACAACCTCAGTGTGTTCCTGTCAACATGTTGCTGTTGTGGTGAATGTGTTGTGTGTCCTATAGGGTTGCTGTGCAGTGTGTATATAAGTAGGTTTCTGTACTTACCAACAAGTAGTCCATTGCCATACAGTCCATCCTGGAAGTGTTGATTGATGGTGCTGTGACGGAAGATGAATGAGTCATGGACACTCCCAGGATATTTAGCCACGATGTTGGTGATCAATCCCTGGTGATCGACAATGGCCTGCACATTGATGTAATGTGTGTGCTTCCTGTTGCAGTAGAGGTGTTCAGTTGCAGCAGGTGGCACAAGGCGTACATGTGTGCAGTCGATTGCACCAAGGACGTGTGGGAAGCCACTAATGAGGTAAAACCCCTGTTTTGTTTCCTGCTGCTTCTGCAGTGTATTAGGGAAGCAGATGTGGCAGGGTGTAAGTCCAATGATGGCATCCAGTACTTTGGGCAAAAAGGTAGAGAATGATGGCTGTGATATTCCCGGCAACCAGGGCACCAGTTGTTTGAAAAGAGCCACTTGCCAGCATGTGAATTACGGCAAGCAGCTTGGTTTCTGTTGGGATGTGCGGGGTGTCACCAAAGTGGGTGCCAACTGCGGCTCAATGTTGCGCGGCAGCTGCTGAACGGCCTGCCAGTTCAACCTGTACCTCTGGATGATGTAGTGTTACCTGAGGCCATGAAGGGTTGTTCTGGGGTGGAATATCCTCTCCTGCCTTCTGCGCTGCCCTTGGGATCCCTGCTGGTGTTGTGGTAGCTGCTGTTGTAGCTGCTGGGCTCTGCGTCTGCGTGCACGCTGGATAAGGCGTTAATTTTTTACACAAATCGAGCTGTGCGTCATTTTCCGGCTCCGCCTCCCGGCCGTGCGTCATTTTTGCCCGAAAGCATAAATACGATGCACGGCCGGTTAAGTCATTTTTTGGATTGGAACGCCTACCTTGCATATCATTAACGCAAGGCGGGTTGCCGCATCCAAAAAATGACGCACAAGGCGGAATTTTGACATCCGCGGGCATCAAAGTTTAAATACGGGGCAAGGTTTGCGCTGAATGTGCATCAAAATTTTTAACGCACATTCGGCGCAGACGGAGTATAAATATGCCCTTTTATGTTTGCGTTGGACATTATATGCACAGTCTGTTTGCGATGTGTGTTTTTGTGAATAAGAAAGAATTAATGAACAATTATTAGAGTAAATAAAAAAAGAAATCAAGAAATCTTTCACACAATTTATTTGTATGTATCTTATCTTTTGGGTGGGTGAATTTGTCGTGGAAGTACATGTTGATACTTCCCCCGCACAGGCCTTTTGATTCTTCATAAATCTAAATCCAGATTGAGCATCACATATGTCCCTTGTTATGTGACTGAATGTACTGAGCCCAAAAATGACCATGCATTACCATCTGTGCCCTGCAACATACAACAATGGTGTTTGAGTAGTAGGACCTACATGACAAGACAAGATGAACTGGCGTTTGTGCAAAAAAAGGCTATTTGAGATGTGTGACACAGTGTTAATATATCAATCTCGCATCTCAGGCTGACAAAATGGCAGCTTGGTGACCTACTCTATTGGACATTAGAAACCACCCATGGCCACTGGCGGAGTTTGTCATGGAGGTAGGCGATTGCAATTGTGGTGGACACAGCATGGGCTATCGTTGTTGCCAGTGGTGGTCGCGGACCAATGGCAGTGTCTGCCAGAGGTGACATCAGAATATGTTGTGGACATAACCGCCATGCTCTTCTAAATCCCTCTCTTGACTCCTGACACTGCTGCCAGCAAGACCTGCACTACTGACCTGCTGTGTACCGCCTCTGGGAGCAATCATGTCATGTCCAGCAGGTAATAGGGCCCCTGCCTTCTCACCAGAAGAGTTGGAGAAGCCGGTGACTTAGGTCCTACCCCTGTATGAACAGCTATATGGTCCACCAGAGGAGCATTTAACCATCCTTGCCCTCCTCACAGGTTAGAATGTGCCCATGTGTGACAGATCGAGTACTCATGTGCCTGTAGGTGCGGTCTGTGTGCCATCAATGGGCGTGTATTGTGGCCTGTGCAACATGTTGACTTCAGTTGCGATGTGGTGTGTTGTGGTATGTGTGTTCATTGTGTTCCATGATCTACCTTATGTTGGGTGCAAATAACTAGAAGAGGTGACATTACAGTCATCCACTGACATCTCTTTCCTCATGAATGTTGCATATGTGAGACTACATGTATGTGCATGACAGAATGAGCTGAGTATGCATCTTTTATGTGTCAGTTGTGAGTAATGTGAGCTAGGTGTATGTCGCTACAGATACTTCTTAGCACATCTGCCCTTGCTAGACTATTGTTTGTAAGTCATGTCATCACATTATCTATCCTCCAGGTTGTCATACACACCAAATGCCAATTTGCTGACGGCTACATGATGTACTGTTATCCATGGAGGTCACTGAAACGGGATGTCATGTATGTTCTGACTGCTCAGTCTGCAGGGCCTGTCACACATATCTCCCAGTATGGGTCATAGTCTAGGTTGGGGTGGGGTCTCTGTGGGTATGCAACTGTGGCACTGTGCCCACTCCCTGTACACCAGCAGATCTGGTGATGTGGCAAATAGGAGGCTCCATTGCAAAATGATGCCCAGAATGCCTAATTCCTTTGCTCAGATTGGGAATGGGTCCAAAGGTAAGTTATTGATCAAGGCCTCATATGCACTTGATATAATTGTCAATGTGTGTCCCTGACTCCTGACAGGTCTCTTCCTCTCACAGCCCTCTTGTCACCTTCATACAGGTTATATCTGTCCTGTGTAGGCTTATTGCATAAATGACAGTCCTACAGTGCAGATAGTGTGTTGATTCCAGGGGGACCATGATATGTGACTCTGTAGGTTGGACACATTGCAGAAACTGGTCAATGCATTCCTTTATTTTTGGATGCCATCCCTGTAGGATAGGCACAAATGTCCAAAAGTCTGTTCTGTGCTTCAGGTAGATACCACAGAACGCCGCCCCCTGAAGTAGCATGAGTTTGCATTGTTAATTTTAAATGTCCACACATGGACAAGATAAACATTTTCTGTGCCCACCATGCCATCCCCCTCTAATTGTTACTCATTTGTGATTTTGGAGTTTGTACTCTGACAGTAGCCTGTAGGGACTGTATGTAGAGAGTCATCATCACAGAGTGTGAATGTGTTGGTCCATTCATGCCAAAGGAGTCTACCTTGCAGTAGCCAGAGAGGTGTGATATGTGCCTCATAGTGACTCACATCTCATTCAGGCTAGTAGGGCACGTCCCACAAGATGTCAGTAAGCCAGCCTATTCATTGTAGGGCATGAGCAGGGTGGTTGATTGATCTGTTCATTGGAAAATGTATGCCTTGAGCATGTCCTTGCACGTATTGGCTTGTATGTGTCACAATTGAGGAGTGTTGATAATGTGGGAAAGTTATATCTTGATGTAACTGACGTGTATGTGACTGAACAATTTGTGATGATATTTGTGTTCATGATCTCCTGATTTGTCTTTTGCATCAATGCCTGTCAAGAAAGGGAGATGGAGAGCCATCGCCAAGAAGATGGGAACCCTGGGGTTGCACAGCACAGCAGGCGGAGCACCACTGCAAAATGAGGTGGAAGGACCTGAGATGCTGGGCCCGGAAGATTGTGGAGACCCAGCTGGGGCTGTCCTCCCAGTGTGTATGGTGTGCCTATCTGACCATGACACCCCCTAATGGCCCGCATTCTGGCTGTGGCCTATCTGGAGCTTGTTGGGCTTTTGAGTGCAGCACAACTGTCACAAGGGGTGAGTACAGTGCATATTCTTGTCTGTCCAATGCAAGAGAATGAGTGAGGTTCTGACTGCCCCCGACTATTATGGATGAACCATGTTTCACACAGTGGAGGAGAGATTGTTTGTGTTGACATGTCATGTGTCTTACACTGCTGTGCCTTTCCTATTGGGGTATGGACCTAGGAAGAAATATGGGTGGAATCCTCACACCAATTGCTCTGAAATGACCACATATGGCTGGGTACATTGATCAATCAAGTACTGATTGTTGTTGTTATCTGTGTAATTTCTAAGCAACAGACCACTACTCCTCAGTGTTCCTGTCCACAGGTAAGTAGTTGATGGATCACTATCCTCAGCCACGTGTCTATAAATGTGTAGGTTGGCATCTGCCACCCAGAAGCATGTTTTCTCAGTGTATGATGGTTGCTGATGCCTCACTGCAGTCTGTAATGTGGAGGTGTCCAACATACATTCACAAACAGACATTTGGGCTTGCATGACCATGATGGAGATGGTGATGTAGCTTCCCATTGGGCAACATGTTGTGCGCCTCCTAGAAGTCCTTGCTACTTGTGTGTCTCTCCAACATGCAAAGGTCTGATGGCTTCTACTGAAGCACTCAGAGGATATCATTGTAAGGGGTGCCAGACATTTGTGGTTATGACGCTGGGGCTTGCTAATTTATTGTGTGTTTTTTTGGGGGACATCTCTCACTGACATAATGGACATGCTGTATACAGTGGTCACTGCCATGCCACATGTGTGGCCTGTCTGTACGACATTGATACTACCGCCTTGTCTCTATTGGGTCAATATTAAGTTGGTGAGGTGTGAAATGTAGATAGTTTCCAAGTGTGACAAGGGTATTTCCATGTCACCTTCCCCAGGCTCTTGTACTTTTGCCATCAACAAGTTTGGACTATCATTTCTTATTGTAGGGCCATAATGTATGTGACATATGGATGTGTGCATGGCCTTGTGTGGGATCTGTGGGAATGGACTTTGCATTGTCCTACATTTATATGCCAACAGGTGACTGAGCTCTGCTCCATGGGAGCAACGATTTGTGTATTGTGAGATCCTGATGCACCTGTGGGCAACTGTTGCCAGTTCATGTGGCATGCATGCATATGGTATGGCACATGTATGGCCCACTTAGGTGGTGTTTGCTCTAGGGCCTACTTGACATCATGAAAATGTTTGCTAATCAGATCTGTTGTTCAAGTGTGTTCCTGGACATGTGATGACCCTGCTCCTGTTTGTCTTTGCAGCATCAGCCCAGGCAAGTGAAGGAGACGGGCTGAGCCAAGTGGGGAAGGATCTGGCCACAGGACCTTGGGTCAAGACACCATGCACACAGAGGGACCTAGTGGCCGGGAGGACAAGGGGAGTGCCACGGGGGAAACCGGAACATCCTTATCATTGGATTCCTTCTCCAGTGGCCACTTCCTAGTGGTGGTGGACCCATCGGGGCATCCCCCCATATGATCCATGTCTGCCACCCCACATTCTATCACCACCCTCACTGTTGCTTCCCACCCAGTTGGCTGTGCCCACTAACCCAAGGGGATGGGCGTCTCCTTTGCCGCAAGCACCTCCACCGTAGCCCCTGTTACCCTTGCTGCCCTCAGTGAGTAGGCTATTGACCTCTCTGTGGGTCAGACAGCCGTTGTGAATGCCAACCAGGGATTTGCAACAGAACTCCAGCAAACCAATGCATTCCTGGATGGCATTCATGGTGCAATGGTTGGTCTACAGATATATTTTCAGGCTCTTGCCTCATCACTGACACCAGCCAGTCACCCCTCACCTTCCATCCCCCCTCCTCCTCCTCCCTCTTCCCACTCCAAAATCCCCCTTCCAAAGCACACAGACCGATCTGCAGACATCCACCTAAACATCCAAGAGGAAGCCACACAAACACAAGCAGCACAAAACACACCAGCACACATACAAACAACATCCACCCACAAATACAGCAACAGTCACAATTTCCCTTGGCACCCCCACCACCCCCAGCATCACACACACCACATCCAGCATGCCCACAGGCACTACACCAGCAGTCACTGACACACCCACCACAACCATCAAACCCAAAGACACCACCCCAGCAGACCTCAGTCATCCACCACAGGCAACACACCCGCAGACACCAGAACTACAGACACACAGACATCCACCACATCCTCCATACCTACAGTCACTACCCCAGCAGCCACAAACGCACCCACCACTGCATTCTCCAACACCTCCGCCTCCCAGCCTCACAATACACACAAGCACCCACACTCACCCACCCAATAGACCCCCACCAAACACATGCAGACTTCCCATGACCACACACTCACAACACCCACACCAACACAGTCTACAGCCACTCCCTCAGCCTCCAAATCCCAACCACCTTCTGATGACTGTTCTCGTGTCCCTAACCAACTTTTTTTTTGATAGAACTTGACCTTTGCCCTGATCCCTCCACCCTGCACCAAACCCAAGAGGCCCACACCCACCTCCCAGGCCATCCCTTATATCCCAGTCTCCCCTGCACCCCCTGCAAACACCCAAATCTCTGCCCCCCACCCCAAGAAGAAGCCTACCCCTCCAAAGAAGGTGGCCACCGCTTCCAAACCCCCCTCCCAAATCTCACCTCCCAGATAATCCATTAGGTGCCTGCATGCCCCCGTGATGCCCTTTCATGTGGAGGTTCCATGGCAGTTAGGAGTCAGGTTTAGGCACAACACTGTGCTAATATGGCACTTGAATATTTTTTTGTAGTAAATAAATCAAAACAGTTGATTTTTGGGGTGCACATTTCCCCTGCAATTCCTTTTCTACCTTACTGTTGTTCCTTAGTGACCTCTGTTATGTAGCTAAAGCTGTGTGTATTTCAGCTTGTTTGCTGCTCTATTTGCTGTTGTTTGCAATATGTGACTTTGTGGGCAGTGCTGGTGTCCCCCAAAAGAAGGGTATATGTTGACTGTATGGATATGAGGGTGTGAATGGAATGGTGGTGTCATATCATTGTGTACTGTTTGTACTGGTAAGTATTTCATTTTGTGTTGTTTAATGTGAGCATGTATTGTGTCAGACTTGTCCCCTGATATGGTTTATTTATTCATCTGATGTGTGTCAGTTTGAGTTTTATTAGTGCAGTCATGGAGTGTGTTCAGTTGTGATAGCTTTGTTTACAGTTGACTGTACATGTGTCCCTTGAAGCTAGTTCCTATAAAGGTATGTCTCGTGCAGTTGGATTTGTTTGTGCTTGTTGGTTTGCACTTCCACATTGTGCACATGGGCATGTCATTTGTGTCTAGTACTTTTTGTCCTTGAGACACATATAGGGCATTTTTCTGTACAAATATTTTATGGGCAGTTGCAAAGTGACGTGTATCCCATTCAGCCTCCGTCCCTCAGTGTTCCTGGTCCCTCACCCCAATTGTGCAAGTATTGTGTGCATGGTGCTCTTTGTCAATTTTTCTCTCTGTATATTGTGACTGTCATTGTGCTTCCATTGTGATGTGATGTGCGTGTTCATTGTAGAGCTGTTTCATGGTGGTGTTGTTTGTGTTCCATGATACATTTGTGTATTTATGTGATAACAGTCACTGGCCTGTATGGAATGTGAGTGTATGGGTTGTTTTTGTATACATGTATACATGATGTTTATGTGTAGTTGGGGATTTGTGGGTGAAATTTGTGTAGACTTCACTGTCCCTGTTGAAGAGATGTATGGTTGTGTGTTTTTGTGTGGTGTTGCAATGCAGTTTGACCATGGGGGGGGGGGGCATAATGTGTCTGTGAATGTCTCAGTCTTGATGTATGGTTCAGACTATGTATGGGATGTGATGTTTACTTGGTACCCGTAGCGTGCCCTCCCTATGACGTGTACGGTTGCACAACTATCTGTTATGAAGAATTCTGACATGGGTAGGTATATGTACTTACGGCGGGTGGCATCTACTGTGGCGTTGGTTTCATGCACCTTCGCGGACCATCAGAATCGGCAGGACATGTGCGATGGGCTCCATGGTGGCATCAGACGAGTGAGACTGCCTGGATGTGAGTGTCTCCCTTTATACTGTCCATTTCCGCCTGGTGGTTGGCACACCGTGGTCACATTGGCAGAGTGCAACCTTGTAATTGGTCTAGCGGCAAAACAGGCTCGGCTGGTCTGTTTGTGCTTCTTCATGACCGTGGCGGTCTGTGCTGCCTGGTGGTGCTGGCGGAACTGCAGTGGTCTTTGCTCCATAGGCCAGCATGATGCATAATACAGTGGTTCGACCGCTACCATGACACTAGTCAAACCACCACCATTGTGGTCCACAGACTCCCAAACTCAAAATGATGACCTTAGCAAGGTTCAATAGAAAATCCAGCATAAATTCGCTTTCTAAAATTGGGAAGAGTGGTTGATGCTTACAGTGAAAAAACAGGTCCTTTTATAGCACTATCAGCAAAGGGTTTTTATTAATTCACTATACAGTACAAGAACATGGTTCCTAGGATATGCACCAATGGGCAACAAGCAAAAAAGAAATGTTTTACTACAGAATACATTTGAAGATTCTTTCATAATACTATTACATTAGATTCAGTGGTTCTCAGAGTCTATTTAGATAACATGAATTGATGCAAAGTATGAAATACAGTCTGAGACAGCCAGGTTGTCCTTGGTTAGGTACATCACAAGAAAGTAACAGCAGCTGTGATCACCTGGTGTGCTAAAATTTCACATTAAAAACTACAATTCAGAAAACAGATTCCACAATGCTTCCTCTTTACTAGTAATTTCCCAGTGGATCTTCAAATACTTTGAGCTACACCCATGTTAACTTCATCTGCTGTGATCGTGGGGTATGTCAATGCTCAACAAAATAAAATCAGCATTGCAGAAATGAAGTTCTAAACTCTTCAATTATTTACCTTTGTTGGTCAGACACCAATGATGTCACTTACATAGCTGTTACTTTCATGACAATTCAATGTCTGATCATTTACAAGCTAGACAGCCCATGGTTTAAAATTTAGAACAAGAACTGTTTTAGCTTGAGAGGCTGGAACAGTCAGGGTACAATAATTGTACTGAAGTAAAGAAACACCGAGAGCCCAGGTATATCCTGCTATACTTATCAGAAGACTGGCCTGCTGACACTCCACTGGTCAATGAAGCAAGTTACAGATGTGCGGGACAAATGCAAAAATAATTTACCAAGATGACTGAGAACAAACAAGAAGCAAGGTAAGATACCGAACCAAAGTCAGAAAATCAGCCATCTTTTTTTCAGCAGTATACAATATATATACTGATGTGTTTAGAATGTCAAATTCTAATAACAGTCATAACTTAGAGTCATTGGATGTTAGAATATATTGCTGTTGGGGAACAAAAAAAAGTTTCACAGTTCTACATGGGCAGAGAAAGATGAGTCACTGCATTGGTTTATGGGGACAAATGCAGCTGCAGACACTGCAAATGTCAAGGTGAGGTCAGGGGCGATGGGCAAACAACGGGGACAATAATAACAATAATAACAAATAATAATTAAAAAAAAGACTTACCCTTCCCACCGTCACCATTTCCTTCCGCCTTGATCCTCTGCTGTTCTGGTGTCCCAGCATTCAGTTGGAAACCAGCAAAGGCTCCCCAGCAATCCTGGCACTGTTCTCATGCTAAACCTAGCATGAAAGAGGCATCAGGATTGTTCTGAGCGGCTTGGACTGCCTCTCAGATACTGCCCTGGGGTCCGTGCAGTTTCTCTAGCCTGGCTGTTCAACACAGCTGGGTTGGAAAAACCTAACTGCACATGTGTATTTGGCCAGCCTAAGAAAGCTAGCCAAACAAACATGCACACTTAGTGCACTCCATTCCACCTTCTCCCCCTCCAATGGCCCAGCCTCACACTCCCTTCACAAGCTGGCTGAACCAGCAGCAGAAAAATAAAACAATAATGAAGTATTGTTTTATTTTTCTGCTGCTAGCTCTTGGCCAGGGGGTTATGGTCTTCCACCATTGCGGTGGAGCCACCCCTGGAAATGGATAGCAAAGAGTTGACCGACATCACGTTTTCAAGTAGTATTGCCCAAACAGGTTGAAATATCCATCCATTAAATATTATAAGCCCATGCAATATCAAAATTGTGCAGAATTGCTGAGATTACAATATTGTGAGAATATTGCCAGTGGCGAGTGCAAAGATGTTTGAAGCTGTAGGAAAACTTGGATTTAGTCTTCCTAGCTAGACCATGGCGTTCCTTACTGAAATCTGTTGCCCTTTGTTGGTGACCCCCTAGGTGTCATCTATTCTTGCCTTCTTGTACAGCCAGTCTAACTTTGCCCTGGGAATCCACTTCTACATCTGTGTGCTAAGTGTCTCCCATTTTGTAATCAGGGTTTCCTGAAATGGCTCATAAAATATTCACCTTGATTTCTGTTTTGGAGAAATGCCCAAAACAGATGAATGTCTCTTTAATTCTGTTGATCATGGCAATACACATGATAATTAGGTAAATTCACACCAGTAATCATTTGAGCATTCCAGGATAATGAGAGCAAAGTTATTTCTCAAATGTGTACAATTGCACAGAGAAAATAATCATCTAAAATGTGAATATGTTTTATTATTCAAAAACTTTAAGCTCAAAAATATCTATCCTTCTGAGCTACTCTTGCAGTTAAGAGCCAGCTGGAAGATAGCGAGGGAGATTGGGAGATTCCATGTAATCACTCAAAAGATCATCAAAAAAAAAAAAAAAAATGAAAAGAATAAGCAAAAGCAGTGTTTACCAGCTCTGCTGATTGAACTGCAACAATTGATGATTACTGCCTAATGGGTTACTGAACAATTATATTTCAGTAGTCTTCTGGAGTATCTATCAGAACAATCTCAAAACCTGAGTAAACACAACACTTCTACACAAAGACCCTTATTTCAGAAGATTTACTGCCCAGCTAATGTTTCTGTTGGGTGGTATTTTCTATGTGGAAAGTGATTACAATTAGAAATGATACCCAAGCAAGTTGTAAAATCAATCAAGTGAACCATTGTCACATCCAGTCAGCCATTTCTGTTCCCTGGTCTACAGGAACTCCCACTGGGAGTCATTACTAAGTAGTGACGGCAAATACGGCACCCCTGACTCAAGGAGCGTCTGTCTGGCCCTGACCGTGAGGTATAATCTCCAAGGACCCATCCTTTTCTTAAGGCCAAACAAAAGAGCTCAAATTAGAACAAGGGAAGGGAAGTATGGAGCAAGGAAGGGAAAGGGAAAGAGGAAGAGGAAGAGGAATGGGAGGGAAAGGGAAATGGAGAAGGGAAGGGAGGTTGCTCTACAAAGCATAAATTTATGCATTCTGGTTGTTCAATTGGTAGTTGGGTTACTTTGTGAAGGTTTAACACCTGTAAAGGAAGCCTTAATGCCCAAAATAACAGAATATGAGGCTGAGGGAGGGAAACATATGTTTATGACCAAATTACTATTTGCTATTCTGAAGGATTCCTAGCAAGTGCAAGCCCATTTACATTTGTGGAAATCTTAGTCACAAGTGTAGAATTAGCCGCACCCGCAGTCCTCTATGAAGAGCTATGAAAGCGGAAATAAGATTTCACTGGGACTGTCACGTGACCTTCTCAGGAAAAGACATGGAAATCTGTGCCTGGTGCAGTTTCTATGCATATTTCTGTCATGATATATTATGTTATGCTATGTAATGTTGTGTTATGCTATGCTGTGTTCTGTTATGCTATATTGATTTGTATAGCGCACTATGTTATGTTATATTGAGTCATATCGCGCACCAATCACCAGCAAGGGTACCCAGGTGCTTGGGCAGATTTGTAGGTGTGTGGTCCCCAAGGTGCTTATGGAAAAGGCCAGGTCTTTAGCTTCTTGTGGAACTCAAGAAGTGATGAGGAGGATATGATGTGGTGAGGGAGGTCATTCCATGTCTTCGGGTGCAATATAGGAGTATGAGCAACCTCCAGTTTTGCTTTTGCAGATGCAGGGAATGTGTGTGAATGAGAATAAGATAAAGCGTAGGTGTCTGGTGCGTTGGTGAAAGTGTATTCAGCTGTTTAGGGATTCTGGTCCTGTGTTGTGTAGGTCTTTGTATATGTGATTGAGAAGCTTGATTTGGCTGTAGCTGCACTTGTGACTGGGGAGCCAGTGAAGCTTTCTGAGCTGCAGTATGATGTGGGTGTCACATGGGAGCTCGAGTGTGAGTCTTTCTGCAGTTCAGGAAGGTCTGGAGTCTGTAGAGGAGTTGTTTGGAGATTCCTGCATAGAGAGTGTTGCCACAGGCTAGCCTGCTGGTGATGAGTGCTTGTGTGATGGTCTATCTGGTGTTCTGAGAAAACTATTTGATGATCTTTTGCGGCATGCATAGGATGTGGAAGCAGGAGGTGCACACTGCGTTAACTTGAGATGTCATGTTGAGCTTGCCATCTAGGATGATCCCTAGATTGCTTGTGTGGTCTGTGGGTGTTGATATTGGTCCTAGCTCCAACCGCCACCAGGTGGAGTCCCATGGGGAGGTCTTGATGCCGAAGACCAGCACTCCATTTTGTCAAAGTTGATTTACAAACAGTTGGTTTGCATCCAGTCTGCTATTATGGCCATGCAGTTGGTAAAGTTGGCTATGGTGGTGGGTACCTTGTCTGTTAAGAAGGGGAGAATGAGTTGGATATCATCTGCGTATGAGAAGATGGTGATGTCTTGTGATTGGGTGATGTTGGTAAGCAGTGCCATGTATAAGTTGAAAAGGGAGGGGCCAAGGAACGATCCATGTTGGGATCCGCATTTCAGTTTCTTGGTCTCTGATGTGAAGTGCAGCAGCCTGGCCCTTTGGTTTCTTCCCTTGAGGAAGAAACAGATTGATTTGAGAGTGGTCCTTGTGTGGCAATCTCCTAGAGTCTTCTAATCAGGGTGTTATGGAAGACAGTGTCAAAGGCTGCGAAGAAGTCAAATAGGATAAGGGCCACTGTTTCTCCTCAGTCCACTGTAATTTGAATGTCATCATTGACTGCAATTAGTGCCATTTTTGGTGTTGTGGTTCTTTCTGAATCCTGATTGAGTGTTGCATAGAGAATGTTGAAGTTCAAGGTGGGATGTGAGTTGCTTGTTGATGGTCAGCTCAATTACTTTGACTGGATAGGGGAGCAGGGAGTTGGGCTGGATTTTGCTCAGTTTATTTGGGTCAGCTGTGGTTTCTTGAGGAGGGTGTTAATTTCTGTGTGATGGAGGTAATGATGATGTGGGTCAGAGTGGTGCTGACTGGTGATGTTCCTATGTTGTAGATATAGTGGGGGCAGGGGTGTGTTGGGTCCACATGACTGCTGCTGTGTCATTTTTGGTTCCTTTCAGTCAGGTAACCCGCTTGGTTGGTAGTGGGTAAATAGGTTAGTGATGAGTTTTCTGGGGTTGGGTTGGTGTGCTAAATTGCTGTAGATGTTTGCGATTTTGCTGTGGAAGAAGTTGAATAGGATGCTGCAGAGTTGTTGGGAGACAGCATTGTAGTTGACAATGGCTGAGGACATGGTGAAATTCTTAACAATCGAGAAGATCCCATTGCAACTGTTGGATCTTCCTTCAAATCATTCCACTACTGCTTTTTATTTGATGACTTGGCACTACTGGATATAGTGGCAGAAGACTGCCTTCACAAATCGAACTTTACCCTATTAGAGGATCTTAATCTCTATTTTGATAAAGCTGGGCGTGATACTGCAAATAGGTTAGTCTAGGATCTAGAGGCACTGCAGTTGAGGTACATTATAGATGGTCCTACCCACATCCACGCTCATCTTTTAGACTCCGTGTTTACTAATATGGAAAACTTGTCCACAGAGGATGCTATTCCTATACTATGGCCAGACCATGGTTACATCATCCCCCATTGAGCATGAAGTTCCAGATACAGCAAAAATGCAGCCTCTTCTATAAAAGCTCAGGCGCAGTCTGCACCAACCTTAAAAGGCATAATAATTTAGAGAGGTGGATGAATAATTCCCTGATTCTGCTTGTCCCTTATATAGCTCGTAAAGTTAATCCGATAAAAAACAAGGCCCCAAACTTAAAAGGGAAACAGAAAAAGAAAAGGGAAAGGGAATGGAGGAAAACATCTTACGATCCCAGTACAACAGCTATAAGAGAGTATACATGTATTATGAGACATGCTAGAACAATACATTACAAGGATAAAATTGAGAATGCACCAAACTGTCCTAAAGAATTGTTTGAGATTGTGAATTCTCTGATGAAAGTTCCTCATAGCACTTTATACTGTCCATCATCTGAAGAGCAATGCAATATGTTTGCTAATTTTTTCCAGAATAAGGTTCTTAAAACTCTTAATCTCCTTGCCCCATCAGCTACATTCAAGACAGAACTCCTGACAAGACCAGGAATGGTCTTACATTATCTGCATTCCCTGCGCTCAATTTAGAAACCATGGAGTCATTTTTAAAATCTATCAAGTCTGGATCGCCTCTTGACCCAGCATCACCAGAGGTACTTCTAAAAGGCATTCATGTCCTTATGCCCCTGTAAATTGATGTTTTGAATCTTTCCTTGGAGAGTGGTGTGATTCCTTTAGCCTGGAAGCAGGCAATCATAAAACCAATAGTAAAACCACATCTAAATACACAGCGGCTAACCCAGCACTGTTGGAAAAGTATAGACCTATATAATTTCTCCCAATTTCTTGTGGAAAAACATGTTAATAAACACTGGTTCTATTTTGTGGGAGCCCGCAACATCTTTCACCCCACACAAACAGGCTTTATGCAGGGTAGCAGTACAGAGGCTGCTTTACTAGCTGCCACTGAGGAACTGCAGACTATCCTGGATCAAGGTGATTCAGATGCAATGACTATGTTAGACCTGAGTGCAGCATTTGATACCGTATCTCATTCCACACTCACGCAGAGGGTGAAGGAAGTTGGAATTAGGGAGCATGCCATAAAATGGCTTGGAGCTTTTCTAGTAAACCGAAGCTTCCAGGTGTGCAAGGAGGCCTTCTCAGCTGTGTTTCCTAGCTGTGTTTCCACTTATGTGTGGGGTTGCAAAAGGATCTTCCTTGAGCCCCACACTTTTTTATATTTTTGTGCTTCCCCTTGGCAGAGATTGTCCTCTCGTAAGCCCTACATCTTGTGTCATATCCTGATGACATACAAATTATCATGGCCCTCACTCCTGATACAAGTCATACATCCTCCAAAGTCTGCCAGTGTCTAAAGGTGGTCACTGAGTCGATGTTCAGTAGCTGTCTAAAACTGATTGGGAAAAAGACAGAGGTTCCGGTATTTGGAAATAACCCCACAATTAATCTTGCCTGGCCAGAATATCTAGGGGAAAGTCTTGGCTTCTGGATAGATGACAAGCCTAACATGGAAACGCAGGCCCTGAAATTGGCAGGGTCCTATTTTAAAATTCTGAGTACTCTTAGAAGAGTACTGTGATAGTTACCACTGCCAGCTAAAAGATTGGTGGTTCAGGGCTTAATTTGTTCTAGGCTAGACTATGGCAACTCCTTTTATATCGAGTGTGCACAATATTTCATCAAAAGACTTCAAGGAGTCCAGAATGCTGCCACCAGGATTCTATATAAAACTTCCAAACATCAATTGGCTAGCCCAGCTTTGACAACTTTGCACTGGCTGCCAATTCAGATATGTATTAATTTCAAGGCCCTATGTTTTGCCCATCGATGGCCCTCTGATTACCCAGAAATTGATCTCACGCTACGTCCCTAGGGGACCACTGTCGCTAGAGACCTTTGGACTTCTGACAATACCCATAATCAGGAGTGCGAGGTATGGTGGTCGTGCGTTTGTGTACCTAGTACCCAAACAATGGAACAACCTTCCTGGAGACCTGAAATCTCAACAGTCGGAAGTGAGATTCAGGAAGCTTCTTAAAACCCTTTTGTTCTAAAGCCCTGTAATATTCCGGGGTGCACATGATGCTTCCTCTGTTGTGGTTGCTTTCAGCGATGGGACGCCCAGTTGGGTAGGTATGCATTTTACAAAAAACATCAGAATACAATAGAATAGAATTTGCTGGTGATAGCATTTGAGTGCAGCCTTGTAGGTAGTTCTGTTAGTGGTACCGTGACTGGATCTCTATTTCTAGCTGCTAACAGTGTTGTTTGGTGTCTCAGAGGACTTTTGTGTACCTGCTGGCCTGCTTCTTTGATCTACTATGCTTGATGGGTTTGATGGGTGGGGGAAAGTCCAAGCAGCTCTTGATCCAGTTGTTGAAGTTGTTGATGTCCTTGTCGAGGTTGACTGTGGGGGTAGGTTGATCCGTGCTGACGCCATTGAGCCAGTCCACTTCTGTGATTTTGCCCCAGCTCTGCCTTGGAATGCTGAAACTGGAAGAGGACTTGACTTGTGGAGTGTTAATTTGGAAGTGGATGATGATGTGGTCGGTCCACATGAGCAGTGTGGTGGAGTATTTGATGTTGTTGCTTGTGGTGAAGATGGAGATCCAGTGTATGTTCTGGGGTGTATGTTGGTTCTGAGATGAGCTGGGAGAGTCTGATGTTGCTTAAGCTTTTGAGGATGGCTGTGGGCCAGGGGTTGTTTCTGCCTTCCATGTGAAAGTTGAGGTCACCGGGGAGAATGCAGGCACTGGAGTCGATGGTGAGTGAAACGAAGAAATCGGTGATGAGGTATTCAAATGTGGCTCATGGTCCAGGTGGTTGGTAGGTAAGGGCTCTGTTCAGGATTAAGTTTTCAGAGATTTGGGGATATTTGTGACTCCTACAAAGTAGTAATGTTATAAGTGCATACGTTGTTTGTGAATCAGGCCCAAGTCTCTTGGTCTGGCTCCTGAAGTAAATGTGTCCCCAATATACATTATTCCATATGTTTTATAGAATGAATATGAAATAGTAAATCTCCCCTCCTTGATGTATGAATTTCCCCTCTATTTGTTGGACTGGAGTAACATTAGTAAATCTGCCCCCTCAAAAGGTGTATTTTGCCCAATGTTTATTTTACTGGAGTTAGTCAATACATTTGAACCCATCTCCACACCCTTGAAGTAATCATGTTTCACAATGTTTATGAAATTTGAGTTAAAATAGTAGATCTAAAGCACCCCCAACAATGTTTCCACTTTCTCCAATGTTCTGACTGGCACCATTATATAAACTTTCCCCATTGTTTTTTAGCCCAGAGATAATATAGTTTATCTGACTATGTTAAATCTATGCACTTTCCTCAATGTTTGTTCATCTGTAGTTAGAAGAATAAATGTGACAACTCCCCCAAAGAAATGTATACATTGTCACCAATTTATATAGGATTGCAGTTAGAAAATGGTATTTGAATTATGTTTTACTTATTTTATTTTTTGCTACTTCATACTGGACATTTTTAAAGCTATTTTGAGCATATTTATTTACAAGTATATACCTTCGGATTTTATTTTTTAAAATAGATGTTCTATTGTGTTTTGATTCTTAAGATTATTTACACATTTTTATGTTGATTACATTATTTTAAAAATATGCATTTTTGTTAAAAATGTTCAAAAATGATTTATAATAGTGTATTACATTTAAATATGGTTTTATGGATTTGTACAGCATTGGTTATTATACATTTTTATAATTTCTTTTGTAATTTAATATAATTTGATCCATATATTTTTGTTTAAGAATTATTTTTCATTTGTATAATAATTATTTTAAAGCAATTTGTTTTTATGAGTGTAATTCTTATTTTTAAAGTTCATAAATTAATGTTATATGTTATGTTTAGTTTAAATATTTGTTAAATATATTATGTACCAAAAAATAACTTATATTTTAATAATGTTACTCATAATTAAATACTAAACTTATCCATAAAATGTGGATATGTTGGACCAAAATGTTATGGTAGTAGATATTGCGCACTTTTCCTTTGGCTTGATGGTTCAACCTTTAACCTCCATCACACAGCAATGTCCATGTTATCCCTTAACAAGAGTAGTAATTGACAATTTGCCTTGACTCAGAACAATGGCCGCTCTTGGTATTTGCTTATATTCTCATTTAACACACAATCAGTACAGTATGCAAACTAGTAATAATACGTATCGATTCAAGACAGAGATCAAACGCAACACGAAGCATCTGGGGAAGTATTTGGGAGCAGTAATAACTAATCATTCCATAAATCAGGCTGTCAAATCCACTTTCAAGGTACAGGTACAAAAACTACTTTTTTTATTTTCTCATAGTATCCAATGAAAGGCAGTCATCTCCACCTTATTCAAAGTGGCAAAGTGCCAAGGGATGCAAGTGCAAAAAAGTTCATAATTTTGTCTGAAACAAAGTAGTCGGCTATGGCAATCGGATCTTAACTTACTTTGAAAAAAAATGGAAATTCATGAAAGAAATATGGGTTAAAGTAAAGTTACATTTAGGTGTTGAAACGAGATAACAACTAACATTTAAAACCTGAAAAAAAACGAAATTCACCAGCTATATTTTAATGAACTGACTATAAATTGTGCCCCTGTCATACACTACTTATGACCTCACATATTGCATCACTTATGACATGGTGGTGATGAACCTCCAGCCAGCCCCTCTGCCAATCTCCACAGATGTCCATCCCCGCTGCACACAGCCTTTGTCTGTGCACTGTGGGGGTGGCTGCACAGGCTGGACTCTGGGCAGGCCCTGTGCCCAACCCTCCCTCAGGCAGCCTACAACCTCTGGTGTCCAGCCCCTGCTGAACACGACCTTTAGCTGTGTGCAATGGTGCTGGGAACAAGGCCTGACCTCTGACCAGGTCCTGTGCCCAACACCGATTGGATGGCCAACAGCCTGCTGCACACTGACTTGGCTGGAGGAAATGGCCTATGCCAGGTCTGGTGCCCTCTCCTAACTGGGTGTCCAATCCCCCCGGGTGCCCACTCCTGCCATTGGACACAGGCTTCAGATTTTGTTTACCTTTCTAAAATAAGTTGGTAGTAAAACAAACTGTAATGATGAGGGTCCATGGATTTAGGTGATTCTGTGGTTGCAGCATTTACCTCATGCATATTGCGTTATTGTGTTTGCCATATAATTTGCTTCTTAATTTACCAAAAAACCTGCACAATTTGCAGATTTCACTAAAACACTGTTTCTATTTAAAATAGATACAAATAATACTACCAAAGAATGTGCTGCATAAATTTCATTTCTTGCAGCATAATTTAGATAATGTTGGCGCATAATTTGATCTCCCTGCCTCATAATACCAGTAGCCTTTACATTATTAAAGCTCTGAAGTGTGGTTTGAGAGCAATCAGTATAATAATGAAATCTTTCTTCACAGGCAACCGTGATTTTTTTTCTCCATATTTCACTATTTCACAGTTCTCTGTGAAATATATGATTCTATGCCTCTGCAATTTGTGGAATAAAAGCGCAAAAATATGTAAAATATATAGATTTTTTTCACTTAAAGCTCTGAGTGACATCAAATAGAAATCAAAAGCAAGGCTCGAGTTGTCTATGATGTCCCTCAAAATCCCAAAGTGAAAACAATCCATGGTACTCACTTTTCTGCCATGTATGTATGGCCTAAAGCCACGGCACCATTCCATTCCGCACCATCTCTTCCAAAGCTGTGCCTTCTGGGCACCAGCAGAGCAGAAAGTCAGTACTGCATTGTCTCTCAGAGAGGCTTGACAGAGCAGCCTGGATTTCCTTTATGGAGCGGCAGTAGTGGTTAGCAAATTTTGTTGCCCAGTATTGCTACCTCTTTGCATTGCAACATTGCCACGTCATAGCAGTGAATAGCCATATTTAGAAGCTGGTGTTCACACTAGCAGCTCTCTGTGACAGTCACAACCTTACATAGCAAATAGAATTATATTATAGAATTATAGATAGGTAACAGTGCACTATGTGGGTGTTTTTCTTGGAAGGGTTCAGAGTGACAACCATGGCGAAACTAGCATGAGTTGTCTATGATGTCACCCAGAACGCACAGGTGACAAAAGCATCCCTGTTACTCATTTTTAACACATCTACATTCCCCAGCAGTATTCACCAGTCACAATAAATCCTTCACTCACTCCCAGCATTGTGTGCATGGTGTGTTTATTTTCTCTCCCCCCATGGAAAGGAATGCTTATGTTAACTGACGGTTAACTGTGTTTCCTTCGGTGAATTCCACTATATTTCTATTTTTTACGTATTTCTAAACCGCTACCGCGCCTGGCCCTTGGTCCTTTGCTGCTGCATCTTCGCCACGGTTGCCACTGCTCACTGGCTCAGCGACTTCACTGGACACACCGTGCCCCTTCGTGACTGCGACATATGAAACGTGCATCAGCAGGTGTCGCCCATATACACGGTTTCCACAAATTCAGACCTATCTGGAGAGCAACTTCCAGATCAACACCTTGATGCTACTGATGCGAAACATTGTCCTAAAACCGAATTGTAAACAAACAGCAAATTGTTAGCTAGCACAAGACACAATATGATTTTGAAACAATGTTCTTCGGAGTTAGTTTCTTTTCTCTTTTTCAATTGCACTTCCATATGTGGTGAGTCTAGCAATCGAATGGACGCGTCTTGTTATAGAAGCATAAATAGCTTTGGCATTTTCCCTCAGGCTGCATACTTTCATGGCAGGAGAAAGTTAAGTAATTCTGAACCCACAGGCTCGAGAACATTATCACGAGAGAGGATAATTTAGTCCAATCACTGGTGCTTTGAACCTGTGTTTTTTTATTCATCCTGAGTGACAGGAATCAAGGCCGCTAACATTCTATTTCCTCCCAGTAACGAGTCTGTCCGAGGGAATAAAGTCCTCCGTCCTATAAACCATTATCTGCCACTTCCCAGAGCAAATGCCTCTTCAAATTAGACGGCCTTTTGCTGTTAATCTTTGTTCTGTAACCAGAAAGGTGTTTGCATTTTGCTGTCAACCTGATGCCCGCATGTCTCGATTAGCCCAGGACTGACCTGATTACCGGCTTGTCAGTTTAGCTTCTGGGCACCCATCGCAAGATTCATGCACGTCAAGTAACTTTCTCCCCTGGATGTGACGTTCCCAATCCTTTTAAGACAGACACCAATGCACCGTGGACTGTAGTTTACCTCTGTCCAATGTGAGTCACATGTCCAATTATACAAGTGGAGCAAATGTACTCTCTTTACAAAAAATCAAGAGTATTTCAGAATAATGCAAAGAAAAAATGTAATAGTGAATACAGTAAAAAAGCCATTACACGTTCGCTGCGAATACCTCTGTGTTTGCCTTACTTCCCGCTGCATCTTTCTGTACTTTGCATAATCATTCATTTTTCTTTTCAATGCTTATATTACTTCTTTTATTTGTGTTATTCTTTTAGTTTTTCTTATTAAAATGTAATTAAAATATGTTTTTCGATATAAAGAATTTTCCTTTATAATCTGATATTATATAAATCACTAAGCTAAAAATGTATCCCATTGTTTGAAAGCACAAGCCTGAAGAAATGCAAAATGAATACTATTATAGATTTCACAAGGACTAAGGAACCATAAAAATGTAAGATTTGCCCCTTTGTGTAGGTCTCCATTTTTTATCTATGTTCATACTCATTGCGGTCTCATGTTTTTTTCAGGATCTCGTGTCATGTAGTTACTTATCAATATGCCTCACTGGTCTCTCACTGTGGTGCTCCCTCTTTTGAGCTTTCCCTTGCAATTGAATTTATTTACAAAACTTGTACAGCGCTTTCTCAATGTGTATACTACTGAAAGTCACAGGGCACAATTAAGGAAATTAGATGTTAGTAACAATTCATTTACTATACAGCACTGACTCCATGGACAGGAACAAGAGAAGACTGCAGTCTCTTTAAAAGGATTTTTAGCCAGAGAAAGAATCTGGTAAAGAAGCAAATATTGGCTGTTTTACGGATGCCAATGCATATGGAATGAAAGAGAAAAGGGTCACATTATAAGAAGATCTGAGGGCATATGAAAGAGAGCGGAGATGTTGGAGACTAGAAGAGGGCTTACAGTCTTTACGATTAGACAGAGGAATCACGTTTAAAGAATTGAGTGAAAGGAAACTTAGCAAGGAGAGCAATTGCAAAAGATACCATGAAGGCACACATAAGGCTAAGAAGAAACAATGCGATATGCTGATAAAATTGAAAGGAAGAGACAGCATGGAGCAGAACAGTGATGAAAAGGGAAAGTCGATAGCAATGATCAGAGAAGAGAAACATTTGAACAAGTGGCTGGGTAACGCAAGAGGAAATGGAAGAGTGGTGTAATTTGTGAAAATCTTCGAATGTTTACCTGGTGGAGTTGGAGTTAAGTGTTCGCTTTGTGGTCCTAGCCATCCCAGCCAAGACAATGTCATTATCATAGGACTCTTATTGATTCATTCACCTCGGAGAGCACCACAAAAGTTACCTTACAGCGCAACAGATATAGAGATGCCAAACATTTAAATTCATTTGTTAGTCAGGTGTTGTTTAGTTATCAAGAGACATTCCTGGTCCATCTGATTAATACTGAAAAATTGTAAGATCAGAAAATAAAAAATATTAAGTGGAGAGAAAGAAGTTGGTCAAGTTAATGTTGTAGTTTCAATCATAAGAAGAAAGGATTTGAGAGATGAAAGATAATTGTTAAGAATGAGAGTAAAAGAGAGGCAGGGAGCAGGGAAGAAAATGCCTGAGGTTTAGAAAAGATTACGGAAGTCTTGGAGGAGAGGGCCATCTGAAAGTCATGAGCATAGAATTGGCATGGAAACCAAACAATAAATTGACAGAGGAGAGAGCGATGCTATGGATCACAAAAGGAAAAGGGCCAAGCACTGAACTTTGCAGGACACCATACAGAGAAGCAACATCTGGAAAGAAAGAATCAGACCATTGCAGAAAGAAAGATGATATACACTGAAGGTCATGCACCCCAAAGAAACCAGAAGGTGGGGACACTATAATTAGAATATGATTACTAGTAGTGTTGAAAATGAGAACACATCAAGAAGAACACGAATCGATGAAGGTTTTGTCTAATTGGTAGAAGTAGGGCAATACGGGACAGGCAAAAGAGCAGTTTCTACAGAAAGGGCGCAGTGAAATATACATTGAAGAAGACGGGCAACAGTGTGATTTCAGGCAAAAGGAGTTAGAGAATGGGACAAATTACATGAGAGGCTTTGATCAAATAATATGGCAGGCAATGGATGGTGCATTGAAGCAAGTAATTCTTCAGAAGGTTGTTTGATCTGTTGAGATCACATCCTGGAATGGGGATAGGGTTCTGAAGCTTCTAGGCTATGCATAAATGTCTTGGGTCGTAGGGGCTATTCCGCTATCATCTCAGGGATTCCTTGACAGATTTCTTACTGTATACGATCCTGACATGCTGATGTTCAGCCCTGAATTTCCGAGATGGTGCTGCTGAGTGGCTAGGCAGTGGTTGATGGGATGCAATAACTATGCTCCCTGAGTCATGATTTGAAACAGGAAATAGCCAGACGTTCCCATACGTGGGATGGGCCAAGCAGGGGATTATGACTTAATCCACCCCCAGCATTGGAAAAATTGTCACTTAACACCAGGGATAGGTAAAATAGGGAAGCAAACACTCTGTGGTATATCAGTCAGTTCCTCGAGAGTGCAAATTTGCCTGCGTTGTCCCCAGGTCCTAAGGGGCTGAAATGGGTGAGGTAACTGCCCTCAATCAGCCTCCTTCCCCAGGGGTTTTGACTCCTCACTGACTATTATCATGCATAAGTTCTTGCAATAGCTGTTTGAAAATAGCCTTTGACTTCCTTCACTCTACAGTCTTTGACTTTGGATGTACCTACATATGTATTTCCTCTGCAGGTATAATTGTTGTTCTTGATGGAACTTGGCAGTGCTGAGCTACTACGCAATTAATAATTTCTATTGCTTGACATTTAATGCAGTCATTCATTCGGAGGTGTAAAAGTTTGTTTTTCAAGTTCACTAATAATTTGCAACAGCTCTGAAAAGGACTGTGAATAAATACAGACACAATTATCATTTTAACAGAATAATGTGGCCAATCCTATGCTCATTTCTAAACACTAGCTGCTGTTATACTATTTTTTACACGTGTTACGGCGTAACAATGCACACTGTTCATAAAGAGCAAACTAGTTTGTCTTGTGCATATTTTTCTCAGCTTACTTTGCACACAAGGGAGTGTACTGTTGTCATGTGGCAATCCAACACTCAAGAGGTGTGGATGAGATTGCATAAAACGTCTACGTGTTTTAATTATGCTAATATGCGTTACAGGCCATGATATATATTATCATGATTCATGGTTTTTTTTTGTCTTGTGGCTGAGTTCTTGCTTGGCACATGACGAGACTGCCTAATAACAATATCCTTTTGTGTGTGCAGATTATCACATGCCTTCTGCTCCACACTGCTCACCTTGAAGAAGAGCTTTCCCCTTCTGCACAGTTTATTAATAACAGTAGTTTGGAGCACTACTTTTCTGATCAGTGATCTTAACAATTTTAGCTAAATATTGTGATCAAGCACCAGGCACTCTTACTAGTTTTCAGGATCCAATGAATCTTTTTGAAAGTTCTAAGGGGTGAGGAGAGACACATTAAACCATTCAAATCAATTTACAGTGCAACCCATTTGGTCACACATTGAATCTCGGAGGTGAAATCAAAGATGAGAAGGTTTATTACAAGTTCAAAGCCAAACTTATGTAAATGAGTTTCAAAAACTTGGTCTACAAATACAGAATTATCAAAGGAGAGTTAAAGTGTTGAATCAAGTTAAATTGCACTAATATGAGATATACCAAAACCTTAGTAGCAGCAATGCAGACAATAAGAAACAATGGCCCAAATTTAAGAGGTCCTAGCGGCTCCTTACACCACATTGCCATCATTTTTTATGATGCTAATGTGGTTCAATGAGGCCAAATTTGCTACGCCATAGTTACAAAGTGGCGCAATGCATGCATTGTGCCACTTTGTAACCCCTTGTTCCACATTATGCCTGTCCCAGGCATAATGTATGCAAGGGGGGTGTTATCCTTTAGGGGGAACCACAAAACTGATGCAGTGGAATCTCTGAGATTCCACTGCGCCATTTTTTTGCGGCATTTTTTAATGCATGCACAGGTCAGGTGTTAAAAGGCCTCCGTGTACTTTGCAGGATTAGCACCAAATCCTGCAAAGTACAACAGCAAAAAACAAAAAGTTTGATTCTATTGTCCCTAACCTGCGCTGTGGTGCGCTGTTTGTTTAATACGGCGCACAGATGGTGATGTTATCGGGGGTGCTAAGGGGCGCAAGAAAAGTGGCACTGCATATAATTTGGGCCAGTATTTGGTGCTCCGAATTCAAGCTTTGTTTATACTGCCTAACCATTGACTCTATAGAAGTCTAACTACTCTAATTGTCTACAAGAAATCCAAGAATTCTCTAGTGTAAGGCAATAGGGAATTAATTAAAAGTGTCAGTAGTACAGAAACTTCAGTAGAAATTCCAGTAAGAGAGATGTGTGTAGCATAAAGCCACATCAGGCAAAGCAAGGGAAAAACAGAGGGCTATACCTCTCTGAGTCATTAACAGTCTGCTCTAGTCAAAGGGCAAGGAACATTTAAATCTATAACTGGCTAAAACACTCTTATCCTATCGAAACTCAGATAGTTGACATCACTGCCAGTAACTTTCCATTGTCTGTACATCGTCTGTACATTAACATAAATGGTAACTTCTCATTAAGCTTTCATCTCTAGAACCAAGCATCAGGTAGGCCTTGTATGGTTCTCGCCTTCAGGAATCCGGAGGGAAGTTCTTCTTCACAACTCCTCACCAACACTCCCTGTTCTTGGCAACCTCTCTTCCCATAACCCCTTATCTACAACTAACAATAAGCTTTTCATTAAGTGAAGACATCTGCAGAGGCACCTGTATATTAAAAAATACACAGGAAGAAAAAAAACGTCCATTTTGAAGGTTAAACATAGAAAAACTTTTCAGGCCTTAACTCCAGCCAATTTATATATACACTTCAATACACATTAAAAACATGAATATACATGCATTTCACATAAGTACCATTAACGGTGAATAACTATGAAAATATTATTTAATTAGAACATCATAATTTTCGTACATTAAATAATACTACATTCATGTGATTTGCAAGTGCTCATTTTACATTTCTACTTAGAAGTACACTTCAGCTCATGACTTTCAGTTCACTTTGTTTGCATGAGTACATTTAAGCAGACATTATATATGTGATTGAGTACATTTCATTTCCCCTTCTAGAACGCATAATGGCACGGCCAAGTTATGCACAGTCAATTGCTGCCAACTGAACTAGGGATTTTGAGTGAAAGATACAACCACTAGCTCCCTGGAGATTCTGTCAGAAAAAGGGTGCACAAGATCCTTTCAATTCATTCAGGTCATAACGGAGAGAAGGGAATCTAAATGCTGGGTAAAAGACTAACTGAAGGGAGACTACATGGAAGATAATTATGTGAGTAGCAGGTAGGCAGGCTGGCACTAAATGGCTTTCAAGTCAGGCAGAAGCTGTACCCAATATGGCTAAAGGTAGACAGGGAGAACAGACTAATTTGTTACGGATGTGAAATAAATAATGTTTGATGTATACATTTTGTTTATTTTACTATTCTTCCTGATTAATCCATTATTGTGGTAATAACCCTATTACATGTGACATATATTGGACTTTTACATAATAAACACTAATTAACTGTAAAATACCAAAGTGTGTACGCTGAATTGGGGATCAGTGTATGGATTCTCATTTACACCCTTTGGCAGGTCTATCGAATTCCTAACTCTCCTGTATTTCACATAACACGAGACCTACAGAGAAAGTGGTAAATACCTGTCATTGTTTCTTTTCTCCCCAAAGACAAACAATGCAGGGGGCTAAGCAAATCTACATGGTCTGACAACTATAAAGATCGTGTTCATGATAGTAATGGGGTCAAAGTTATAGAGGGAGAACCTAAATATAATTTCCCATGAATACTAATATTGGTAAAGTTCGCTGCAAACTAAAAAATGGTAGAACAAAAACATCCATCAGATTTGAAACACACATAAGGCTTTGACCTCATTTGGTACCTTTGTCTAGGTTTGGTGAATTTTCATCCATCTATTTTGTAGAATGAATTGTAGCTGTCCACTATTCTTGTAAAGATTTTGAAAATTTAAAACAGTTAAATTTCCTGACATTTGCAAGAAGAAACAATATTGATTTTTAGAACAAGTAAATACACGTGATTGGTTGGAAGCTTCTGCAATTTTCAGAGGGCATCTGTCTTGTGTCCAGTGAATTTGATTAAAAAGCTTGATAATGTTAACAATCAATAGGAGGAGATAAGGACAAGTGAATGTGTTCCAGTAAAAAGTATACTGTTTGATTAAAAAATTGTAGTTGTGGTGCAGCATGTTCTTTTTCGGACAGATGTCTTCTTTGTGAGAAAAATCCTTCTGAAGTTTGAAAAAGATCAGGATTGAGAAAGAAAAGAGAGACGCGGCTGAGCAGGAGATGTACTACTACATTATGAAAAAAGTTTGCCACTACACTTCCCAGCCTGTATAAATGTCAAGGAGTGTGGATAGAGGAAAATGGACTTCATCCCCAACAGCTCTAGCCTGTCTTATGCCATGGAATGGGGATTCAGAAATGCACCACAGCCTTACCCAATATCAGGGGTGTAACAGTTTAAAATCTTGCTCGCACTCACCCAAGAGCCAGGGCAAAAATATTTCTCTCCCTGCCTTGTCTGAAAGCAATAGTGAAAGTCCCCCTCTTCCCCTTATCTCTCCAATTTTTCTAAAGTGCCAGGAAGTGCCTTTCAAAATCCTTACTTAACCGAAGAGCTGAATGTCTGAAATTTGCAACCCTTATGACAAGCTGTACCAAATGGCTGGGGTTCAGATAAACAATAATATGCTAGGCTTTGCCCAGTTGCTTGAAAGGGATGTCTCTGTGACTCCTCCTGCCTAGCCTACCTGAAGGACCAGTGAGGAGCATGTCAATCCTTCTTCAAAGCTTTATCCTAGCGCCCAAAGTAAAACACTGCCCACCTCTCAGCCCTGCACTTGGAGATTTGGAGATAGAACCATAACATCTACAGCCTTGGGACACATAGTAGGTGACAGAATAAGTGCATGAAGTATCACTATTTTAAAAAGTAATTGCTCTTAAAATACACTGCTCATGACCTCACAAATGACATGACAGATGATGTCACACATTACATCATGTGTGAACACTGGTGACATTACATATGACGTTATCAGTGACGTCACTGACAAATAAATAACTAAAATAACTTAAAGTAATTATTACTGAAGTGATAGGACAACCCTTTGTGCCAATGGGACCCATTAAACCTATGACCACAGTATCTGAAGACAGGATTAGATTTTTTTAGATTTGAAAATGCTTTATTCACACATTCAAGTCCGTTAAAGTGCCAACAATATAATACATAACAAAAGTGTACAAATAAAAACATCAACATTTGGTAAATCGGGAAGCAGTGGCTCTTTATACATCCCTGGCATTTCATAAACATTTTTTCAAACACAAATAATACTTATAACATGCTATTTTAAAGTGAAAGTGACTATTAGCTTGAGTGTAAAATGATGGTTAGTGGTAAGTAATGTCTGTTTTCCCAGATGCTAAAAACAAGTCCAGCTTCGTTGTGTGCACATATGTAAGATGCAGTTAATTTTGATCTTTGACATAAATATCATGGCGTAATCTACGACAATCCAGGACTTTCAAACAATACAACAATTTAGCCAAACGCTTCTGCAAAATAACACATTTGAAAACATTTGGCCAGATTTCCTAACAGTACAATTGTGTGTTTCGCCGGCGAATTCAAATGGGAGTACGCTAGAGGCTGTACCATAAACAGGGTCATATTATTTTATTCCTGAAGTGGCAGGATATGTGAGGTTTTTTCAAGGCTAGTGAATGTCCAATAATAGTCTCATGTATAATCCATGGAAAAATGCCAATCTGCACCTAGGAGCCTGCCCACATTGTTTGTGCATCGGCAGTTGTTCTGCAGGTAATATTTATACAAAAAAAAAAACAAGATGTCTGCACTGCCGATGAGAAGAGACAGGCACAGGGCCGTAAGACTCCATCACTTTAGTTCTATCTGGCTGAGTTCCTTGATGCTTTATCCACTATATTCAGCTATTTTATAAGACTAGCTATTGCTTGCGGATGGGCTTCATTCAAGAGGAATTTGACAGCTGCCTGAATCGACCTGTCCCAGAAAGCGGTGAAGAAACCTTCTGCGTTTATCGATTAAAGTGGGCAGATGCAAAGAAGATGTGACAACATCTCCTGAATCAAGCCACATAACAACACTTGTTGATGGCAGGTTCAGGCACCCGGAGCGGCAGTAGGTCTAATGATGAGAAGCATCCCTTGCATAGCTGACAAAACTTAATTTTGTAGTAAGTTGAGAATGGTTCAGTGATATGTTGTTGGATCCCTCTTTGAGCATAACTGTTGATGACAAGATCAGCATGCTTTCTTCTAATGAGGTTCAAGTGATCAGACATAAAGGAAGTTATCTGATCCTTTTTGTTTAGAGCTGCTTTAAACTGTTGGTGAGGCAAGTGTAAATTCCGCACAGTAGGCGCTCCTTTTAACTCCTATTCTTCGGTGAGGGCATTTGACCAGGGATTTTGGGATGACAGGCTGTTTGCGGGTGCTATTTTCTACCAGATTAGATTATTTAAAGATAATTCTTTAGCAGCTCATGCTGTGTGCATGTACTACAAGAAACTGGACTTCTGTGCAAGATGTTGGTCAATCAGCTTGGATTCCAAGCTACTCTGGGGTTGTGAAGTTTTATGTGAAATCTTAAACAAGGCTCTGATGATTGCGCTCTGAGCATGTTCAGAAAAGCACTTAGGGCCATATGTACAAACACATTTTCCCATTGACACAGAATGGGAAAAACCCTTTGCTACATCTGGCCCTTAGTTTCCCTGGAAAGCGTCTGTGCAATATGCCAATATTGGAATAGGATTGACATAAATTTTCTTCAGTAGTGGTTACAGAGGGGGCTATATAGTGGTCTTAAATATAGTTTGAAAAGCAAATTGTAACAAGGAAGATTTTGGCTTTCATGGATTAAGATATGTTCAGTGACCTCCTTTATCATCCAGCCAGCATCCAAGGTTTTTATATTTGTTTGGTTTAATCAAACAACAGTTGTTCAGTAACCAGGCACAAGGTTTTTTGCACCAGGTTTATTCTTTTTTCTTGCTAATATTATGATTGTTTTAAAAAGTTTATTGTCATTCCATTTGAAATCCTGTGATTATGTAACATGTTAATCAATCTTTGTAGCCGTGTCACTGTGTGGCGTAAACTGTTGTCTGCATAAAAGAGTGTGTTTAGGGGTTGATTCTCCAGTTTTTAGCACATGGCTGACAACCGAGTCCAGTGCTGGTACCAGGACACAAATAAACAAATTAAAGCGGGAAGGGGCTAAAGCGCACCTTTACTTGATGCCTTGGTCGGTTTTTATCTCGCTCTTGTATTTCACAGTTTTACTCTGCCCCACATATCAGAATACTGTAAATGAATGTCTCGAAGAAGTGCATCTAGAATTTGCCAGGCTTTGACTTTGGCCCAGAGCAACTGGTGATTAACGTGATCGAAAGTCTTGATATATTTAATAAAACAACAATAGAGAAGCTTGCTTCTCCTTATTTGTTTTGCAATAAGCATCATAATGGCCATTAGGTTATCAGAAGTGTCTGAAAAAGGTCTAAAAACAGTTTGCTTGAAAGATCTCAGATCACTTGAATTTGCCCATACTAACAGATCTTGCTAAAGGAGTGAGGCAAAATATTTAGCCTCAGCATCCAAATGGACAATGAGATGATAGTTGTCGGGGCCAACAATGGACTTTTCTTATAGATGGGATGGAGAACAGAGCCTTGCCAAGATGGTGGGATGGATTCAGTGAGGATACATGTTTTAAAGAGATTTTCCAAAGACATGGACCAAAACTCGGTGTCCTGTTTGTAAACTGATGCAGGGATACTGTTGGGGCCGGGGAGCTCCGTTGGCTCTGCCTTTGTGAATCAGTTTTGCAATTCTTTTAGACCTGAAGACAAAATAAACGATCACACATTCTGAATTTTTTTTGGTTCAATAATTCTGGGAAGACTGGCAATAATATGCCATATTAGAAGGACTCATTTAATAAGTGGGTTGAGCATGGTCACCTCATTACAGACGGCAGTCCACCTTGTGCTGTCCATGTAAAGGTGTGAGCTGCAACGGGTGTTAAAATGGAAACATAGGCTAATGCCCTTGGGTGAACAGCAAATTGCGTAATCCTTTGATGTGGCATCCATTGTCAGCAAAGGGGACGTTGATCAATGCGGATTACATCAATGTTACAGTGCTCACCGCTTATTCAGAGCAGACAATTGTCCAATGGTTTGCAACTCATGAGTGTGTGTAAGGCATTGACACATTTGCATGAGATTTACATAGTGCCGCATTGTGTGCTATTCATAAGTCTAATTAAGAGGTGCAACCTATAGTTTGTTGATAGCAAAATGCACAACGCAGTTGGTGTCCACAGCGAACCTGTCAGTCCATCTGGCCCATGCCGTTGAGCTTTTGATGTTAATAGACCATTCTCTAAAATAGATTTTTATTTAAAAAAGTATCTTCAATTTCCGTCAAGGACTTGAAGACATCATGGAATATTACCTGTCACTATGCAGATAATAAACCGTGACTAACACCGACAGCGCCGCTGGCAAAGTCATCGTAGCACTTACAGTGAGGTGAGAATGTCACAAATTGACTTTTCAGAACAATTCGGACAATTACGCTCACGGATACTAATGCTTTGTTGAATAAAGTTTCAACAAAATCCCTTCCCACGCATCATTTTTGTGGGCTAAGTGGGTATTTTGGCTAGTTTGTTAGGAAAGTCAACCACGCATCAGGTTTAATTCTCAGACTGATTTTATTATTACTCATCATAGCGTTGGCCTGCTGAGTGGAAATAGGGACTGTGCTGGAACCTAATCTTACTAAATGTATAATTATGTCTCCAGCGGTGTGAACAGTTTCAGAATGCAGATTTTAGAGACACAGTTTTTTCTTACAATGAAAAATCATATTTGATAACTTTTTGACAGCCAAAAAAAAAGACTTGTACACACTGAAAATGAATGACGTGCTGGGTCGGACTGGGACAGAAAATAGGCCCGTGTCACAAAATAAAAAATGTTCCAACTTGTCAAGAAACGCCATAGAGGAGTTGTGTAAGGGATTTGGGAACAAATGCTTTTTTGCTTGTTGCAGGCGATGTTTGCGGCAATAACGGGGACATTAACAGTAAAAACCGACTCACAAGGCAATAAAACAGACCCACAAACAATAAGAAAAAAAGCCCTGCACATTGAGGTCTCAAACCAGCCCACATGACGCTGCCTGATTGCCTTATAGGCCGTCCAACCTTGGGCTTGTGTATATGCCAAATGGGAAATATTAGCAGCATGGATAGCGCCCGCTGTATGAAAAATGTTCACTACCTAAGTCAGAATTCACATGTTCCACTGTTTGAAACCTTAACTATTCACCTCCCAAGCCCTTGTGCAGTTGTTTTATGAAATTTTGAGGCTGAGGTAGACTTGGGTAGAGCTGATTTCAGTTACAAAAGGCAAATGGGCGGGGAGGGGGCAACAAAACGAACAAGCATTGGCATAGCCAACAGGTCTCGCCTTTGGAACCTTATAAGTGTTTAGCCATGCAGCACATCGCTACGAGTTTACAAACATTAGAAAATAGGGCAACCGGTCACATTTTTTGTGACAGTGGTAGTTGTGCTGGACAATGTTTTTAAGTGTGTGTGCTTGAAGCTTTGTGATCTAACGATAATTCTGAAATATTCAGCGTGTTCTAAGTCTATCGTCATTTGTGTCCACAAGGGCATCAGTAGCTTCCAAAGGTGGCGCCTGTAAAAGGCAGTGGTGCACACGCAATCAGTAAACATGGCTTCTCTCAGTTTGATGTAACATTAAGAAACTACACTTTAGTGCAACTGTGCACAATACCCCAAAATACTTTCTTTATTTTACCGCAAAACTTTTTGCAACTTTGCATACCATCTTTAATGTCTCAATCTGTGTTTTTTAAAGTAGTTCTACTTTTTGAAGGAAATATAACTCTTAAATTGTTAATTTACTGTGGTCAAAATTCATTTTGAAGAACTATCTCTGCCCTACACACTTGGGGTTTGAGATAACCCAGAAATTATTAAAAGATTAACAACTTTTTTTGTGACAAGCTTCACATCTGGTAATTTAAGGCAATCCATGCAATGTTTAAAAACAAAACATATTTGGAAGTCGGACCAGCGATATAGATCTTTACAGCTATACTAATTTTCTCTTTCATGTACCGTTGGGATCACCTTTCTAAAAACAAGTACCTTCTTCTCCGGCCACTCCAATCTAATTATCGCGCCCTTCTCGCTTTCAGAACAAGAAAGGAGTGAGCGCCTGACAATCAGCTTGCAACAAAGCATGCCAAAGACTTGATAAAAATACTCTTTTCACCTTTGAAGCAGCCCTCCTCCCCCACGACACCAAAATACTGCCAGAGTCTGGAGTGGCAACAAAACATGATTACTTTGTAGCTGGAATAGAAAGGAGTCAGAAACAGAAGCCATGTTACCTTTATTTTTCAAGTTTTACGCATTTCTTAACAGTAACACAGTAAAGCGATCAAAGAGAACAAGTTCAGAAACCAAAAATAAGGATGCTTTGCGACGACTCCGATTGTCCTTTATTTCCAAAAAGTGTTTGTAAGCAAAAGCATTAAAGACACGAAAGTTAAAAATAAGCTGAAAGGACGAAATGTACACAAAATGAAAGCTCCTCTATCTTAATAATACATGTTCTAAACAATAGAGAACAGCAAAAAAAGCAGTGGGTTCAAAGTATCTAATTGATAAATAATAACCTCGGAACTGAGCATACGTGTAGAGAAGTCCGTAGATTTGGATTTTATGTGGCCCAAACATACAAACATTACCCAAATTGCGTTACATTAAACAAAAATAACAAGCCTTTACAACTATAGATAGACCGATCGCCATTTAGTTTAAGAGTGATTTCTTTTGCAAGCGCCCATTCATCAAAAATTACAAACAAGCAGAAGGGTCTGAATGTACACATAAAAAAGCTGCAATACCCCTATTATGCAAGTTTAACTCATATCATTAAATGAACAGCAAATGTACCAAGACAATACACAGTTCACAGCCTTGTTTACCGAAAAACGTGTAGCTAATAAACAGCGAGCAGTGGAGCACACACGGGTTAGCCATGTGCTGTATGTCAGAGGCCAGTGACAGAAGTCTGCAAATGGGGACAACAGCCAGACTCTGAAACTAACAAGCAGCAACGGCTGGGGGGCAGGGACGGCTGGGGGGCAGGGACGGCTGGGGGGCAGGGACGGCTCGGCAGATTAAGTGAACAAGACACGAGCAGTAACATGCAATGAAGCTGAACAAATGCCACAGGAGCGGTGCGCGGTGTAGTCGTAAAGCACCAAAAGCAACTTAAATCCAAACAAGCATTTGCAATGCAAGCACAGAAAATGCACGAGGGAGAGTAAGGAATGGAATAAACAAAGTCACACATGACTGCAGACAAAAAAATAAGTGATAGACTAGAGCCCTGTTAACAGAAACAGACTGGAGGCACTGAAACATCCAGCGCTCTGGTCAAATGCTATTAGCCTAAGAAAAAAGTAATCCCTATGCACATGCAACATAGGCACAAGTGGAAGGCTACAAGTACTAGGGCCATGCTCCAGGGGAGTGTACAACTGTGGAAAAGGTGGGACAAAGAGCAAGGATTGACCACTAGCAAGCAAGGATTTTTTAAGGACACTGAAACAAACCAGTGAAAAAGCAGAGACCCCACAAAGAAGTCTAGAAGCATATACTGAAGTATATACAAGAGGTCTCTCGAATGCTCGATCTAAAAAAACAACAAAAAATAAAACTTACCTGAATGCCCATCACATCACTACTCTTCTGGCAGCATTGCAGGCTCAGGCTCCCAGACTGCCCTGCAGCCAATCCTAACGCTGCTCTTATGCAGCTGGCAGTATGAGAGCAGCATCAGGACTGGCCTGACCATCCTCAATTTGCACCCCCAGACAGTCTGGGAGCCTGTGCCTGCTTACTCCAACCCGGCATGTCAAACTTACATGCGCACTGACAACCGTGCACTGCCCCTTGTGCCTGTCATCCTCATGACCCCTCCCCCTGGACTCAACACTATGCAGAAAAATAAAACAATAATAAACATGCTTTATTATCATTTTATTTTTCAAGTTTTGCAGCTGCTGCTGCTGGCAGGGGAGGGCATCGCTCCCCCGCCATTGCAGAGGACCCTCCGCTTGTTGATTGCCAGTATTGTAATGAGGAAATACAGACATTCCTGGGAGAAAACTACATTCCCAGTCAACTTTTGAGTTTTGAGACTATAAGTTGGGGTCCTGAGTGATGACTTCGGGAGGTAGTTCAGTAGTTTGGGAAAGAGGAGAGGCAGACTGTGTCCTAATGAGGTGGGCTAATTATAGTCCGATCTAAATATGAAATAGGTCCTTTATATTACAATACATCGTGTTATCATTCCTTGTGGCACCACTTATTAGTGAAGAGGTAATTCAAACAGCTTTTATTTCAGAAATTCTTTGAAGAGCAGGTGACTATATATGCAAATGTTAGGAGATCGCATGTTATTGGAAGGTGTGCAGAGCACGTGTTCACAAGCGATTGCTTATGGTGGTGATCACTTTAATCCTGTTCTCTGCTGTAAGACGTGGGAGCACTGTTAGGCTCTTAGCTTATTGATGTTTCTTTTATATATAAGGCCCAGTCTGGCCCTCTCAATTTGCATTTGCTGGAGCCTATCTGCAATATTTATGGGGAGGCTGATGAGGATTGCATTTTAATTGCCCAGGTGTGCCATGATCAGACCTCTTATTCACTGGTTGGTTTGTGGGACAAGTATGATCTTACAGAGTGTCTGTAGTTGACAGCTATTTTCACTGACCACCATGTGCATCGTGGAGAAGTCGATCTTTGAAGCAATGTTTGTGGAGAGTTTCTATAGTTTCCGTGCTGGAGTTGGGATAACCCTCAGCTAATGGGCTAAATAAACAATATAAATGAACAGTCTAACTTAGATTTTTCCCAGTTTCTTTGGAATTTTACATTTTGGTGCCAGTGGGGTATTTGTAGATTTAACTCATACATGCACTATTAGTCCAATCAGCTTGTGATTGTATCTGTTCCATTTTCAGAAGGAGATGCATCCAGATGTTGTTGTTTACGTATAGAACTGTAGAGCATGCTTATTGTTTTTGACATTCCCAGTGTAAATTTAGTACTGATGACTATTCACTATTTACAAGTGTACATTTGCTACAGGCAGAGATTTCCACCACTGGGGCAAAGATCACTCTATAGTAAAGCAGAGGGAAAAGTTAAACAGTTTATTAACCCTCCCTTGGGTGCCAGGGACGTAACAGTTACGTCCTCGGCTACAGAGCTGCTGTGCCTAGGATGTAAACATAACATCCTGCACCTGGCACACTGCCATCCCCAGGCAGGGATGGAAGAGGAATCACTTCCCCTACCACCCTGACCCCCCCACTGATGTGTGATGATGTCAGTGCGCGATCACACGCTGACCTCATCAGAGGTCACCCCATCGCACTGGAAGAATTTCTCCCTGGACGGGGGAAGGGGGCAGGTCAGAGAGGCAGCAGAAGAAAGGAAAGGATAGCGATAGCATAGCGATCATGCTGCAACAATACCCACTAGACACCAGGGAGTTTTTTTTAAAATAAACAATGAAGGGGAGGGACTCTTTGGTCAAGGGTGGCTCCAGAGGGGGGCATTTTTTTAAGGCCTTTTCTACCCCCCTTGGGGGCAGATCAGCCTTTTTTAATTTGAATGATCTGCCCCCACTAGTGGCAGAAACCACTGGGCACAAGGGATCTTTAAAAAACAAAATGTTTTACAGATGGGGTGTGACCCCATAGGCAAGGGTCGCTCCCCTGGGGGACAATTTTATTTTAGGCCATTTCTGCCCCTCTTGTAGGCAGATCAGCTGACTTTTATTAGGCCAAACCACTAGACACCGGGGATTTTTTTCTTTTCTGTACTACTTTATGTAAGGGGAGCAGCCCCTTGGGCAAGGGCCGTTCCCCATGGGGGCAGATTATTTTAGGCCATTTCTATTTCCTGTGGAGGCAGATTAGACTATTTCTATTAGTCCCATCTACCCCAAGGGGGGCAGAAACCACTTCGGCACTATGGATTGGTGTGTCTGTGTTTTGTTTAGGGGGAAGCCCCTCGGTCAAGGGTCGCTCCCCCTGGGGGCACAGTACTGTTGGCCATTTCTACCCCTCTTGTGGGCAGATCCACCTATTTTTGTAAGGCCTATATGCCCCAAGGCAGGCAGAAAGCCCACTAGACTCCATGGAAGATTTTTTTTTTTAAAAGAGGGTGGGCGTATTTGCCATGCTCCCACCCCAAATAAATGGGGACAAATTTGTTCTGCCACCGGTGGGCAGATGGGGCAAATAGCCTAATCCACTCCTCGGGCGGGCAGAAAGCCTACTAGATGCCAGGGAATCAAAAACAAATAGTGGGGTGGTAGCTACCAACCAGTATGGGCATGGTTATGCCCCCACCCCAACTGAAGGGGGTAACAGTCTTTCAGCTCTCCCCCTGCACACTAAAAGATGTTATCCAAACAACAAGCAAGAGGACACTTGATTATTTTGGGTTTTGATTTTACATTTGGGCAATGAGAGCTTGGCTAACTCTCAAAATCATTCCACTTGGAATGATGAGGACTACACTTTTTGGACTTTGGGATGCTGCCATCTAGAAAAATCTACGAGACCTAAACACATCTGAAAACTAAACATCTGTGTGAGTCCACGTTAGTGTGCGTCACATGCACCCCGCACCATTTTCTTACCAGCAATGCCCTGCAAACCTCCAACTTTGCTTGAAATCACAAATTTTTCCCACATTTTTGTGATGGAACCTTCTGGAATCTGTAGGAATCTACAAAATTCCTACCACCCAGGATTGTGGCATCTATACCGATAAAAATTCTGCCCACTTGTCAGGCTAAAAATGTTTTTTTTCAAACTGTCCTTTCGGACCTGATTTGGTTCCCTTTCAATTCTGACATGTTTTTAGCTGTTCCCTATCACAGGCACTTGGACCACTTACACAAGTGAGGTATAATTTTTATCGGGAGACTGAGGGGAACGTTGGGTGGTAGGACATTTGTGCCGATGCAGTGATTCCACGCAGAAATGTGGTAAAAAAGTGATTTTGTAGCTAAATTTGGGGTTTTCTGAGGATTCTCGGTAAGAAAATCCTGGTGGATCCACGCAAGTCACACCTTCCTGGAATCCCTCGGGTGTCTAGTTTTCAGAAATGTCTGGGTTTGGTAAGTGTCCCTAGATGGCTGCTGAGTCTAGGACCAAAAACGCAGGTGCCCCCCCACAAAAAGAGGTAGTTTTGTAATTGATAATTTTTATGTGTCCAAATTTTGAGGTTTGCGAATGATTCTTGGTGCCAGAACCTGGTAAGAGCCCCACAAGTCACCGCATCCTGGATTCCCCTAGGTGTCTAGTTTTAAAAAATGCACAGGTTTCCTAGGTTTCCCTAGGTTCTGGCTGAGCTAGAGGCCAAAATCCACAGCTAGGCACTTTGCAAAAAACAGGTCAGTTTTCTTTGGGATAATGTGATGTGTCCACGTTGTGTTTGGGGCATTTTCTGTCACGGGCACTAGGCCTACCCACACAAATGAGGTACCATTTTTATAGGGAGACTTGGGGGAATGCTGGGTGGAAGTACTTTTGTGGCTCCTCTCAGATTCCAGATCTTTCCATCACCGAAGTTTGAGGAAAAAGTGTTTTTTTGCCAAATTGTGAGGTTTGCAAAGGATTCTGGGTAACAGAACCTGATGAGAGCCCGACAAGTCACTCTATCCTGTATTCCCATAGGTCCTAGTTTTAAAAAATGCACAGGTTTGTTAGGTTTCCCTACGTGCCAACTGACCTAAAGGTCAAAATCCACAGCTATGCACTTTCCAAAAAACACATCAAATTTCAATGTAAAAATGTGATGTGCCATGTTGCGTTTCATGTCGTGGGCGCCAGGCCTACCCACACAAGTGAGGTACCATTTTTATCAGGAGACTTGGGGGAACACAGAATAGAAGAACAAGTGTTATTGCCCCTTGTCTTTCTTTACATTTTTCTTTCCAAATATAAGACAGTGTGTAAAAAACAAGTTTATTTGAGAAATGCCCTCTAATTTACAAGCTAGTATGGAGACCCTGGAATTCAGAGATGTGCTAATAACCACTGCTTTTCAACACCTTATCTTGTGCCCATTTTCGAAATACGAATATTTCCTTGATACCTATTTTTCACTCTTTATATTTCACCAAATGAATTGCTGTATACCAGGTATGCAATGAAAACTCATTGTAAGTTGCAGCTCATTTATTGGCTATGAGTAAGTAGGGTTCTTGATGAACCTACAAGCCCTATATATCCCTGCAACCAGAAGAGTGCAGCAGACGTAACAGTGTATTGCTTTTAAAAATCTGTAAGAGCTGGAAAAAGTTATTAAAGAAAACATGGACAGAAATGGCTCTTTTTTCACCCCCAGTTACATTTTTTTTACTTTAGCTGTTACTTTCTGTAGGAAAACCTTGAATGATCTACACAAATGACCCCTCACTGAATTCAGAATTCTGTCTACCTTTTAGAAATGTGTAGCTGTCCGGGATCCAGCATTGCTTTCACAGCTACTTCTGTCACTAACTGGAATGAGGCTGAAGGCACAAAAAATAGTAAACATGGGGAATGTCCCAGTAAAGTACCAAAATTGTGTTGAAAAATGTGGTTTTCTGATTCAAGTCTGCCTGTTCCTGAAAGCTGGGACAATGGTGATTTTAGCACCGCAAACCCTTTGTTGATGCCATTTTCAGGGAAAAAACCACATGCTTTCTTCTGCAGCACTTTTTCCCATTTCTCAGAAACAAACAACATTTTTGCTGTATTTTGGCTAATTTCTTGGTCTCCTCCCAAAGGACCCACAAACTCTGGATGCCTTAAGAATCCCTAGGATGTTGGAAAAAAGGACACAAATTTGGCATGGATAGCTTACAGGGACATAACATTATGAGGGCCAAAGTACAAACAACCCCATATAGCCAAAAAAAAGGCTCGGCACCTGAGGGGGCAAAGGCCTGGCAGCGAAGGGGTTAACATTTAAAAATGTAACAACACTACTAACATAATTTTGAAATAAATATGTAATTAATTTAAATGTATTAAACTCAATTAATTTTGTTAAATTAAAGGTTTAGTAAAATAAAACCTAAAGTAAAATGTTAATAGCTTTGCATATTCAAAATTATTGCATGCTATGTATATAATGAATGTAATTGTTGTAATTGTTTTTCAATAAGTGAAATTGCTTTTATTTTTAGATTAAAAAGGTTTTTAACATTTGTATTTACTTACATGTATTTACAGTTTTTAAGAACTTTAAATGATTCAATGTCCCTGCCTCCAATATTTGTTACAGGAGGGTGTTACAGTACCAGTGGCTGGCCATGTGTGGTACTGAACTTATTTATGTCTAAGCTTGAATGTATTTACTACTGTTTAGGTACTTTCGGGCTGTAGTAACTTTATAAGTGCAGTTTGTAAATAAGCATAGGCTTACTTTTTTGGGTGGGTACATGTCCCACACTAAACTCCTCCCGACCCCTCTAGTAATCCCTTCCTTGTCCTTTCAAAACCGTTCCCATTTACTAGTAAATATTCCCCATTTTCCACCCTCTCCCTCCCACATACACTACTAAAACCTAGCCATATGTGTGTGATGATCACTGCAATAAGAGAGGAAATATCGGCCCTGAAACAATAGGACTAGCAGATGCAGAGACTTCCGCTTGTAGCTTTGTGAATAGCTAGTGTGTGAGTAGTACTATTGTAGTACTACTAAACATTCTACAAAATGCAGTTTGTGAACAGGCTCAAAGGCCATGGTCCACTGTCATAGACTGAAGACAGATAAAACAGTGCAATCAATGCATACTAACAATTGTTTATTCATTAGCATTTTTGTAAAACATCACAGAGCCATCACTTTGAGCAAGCAAAGAAAGGCGAGCAGTCAAACAATCAATCAGTAGATTTGTAAAGCGCTACTTGTCACCCGTGAGGGTATCCAGGCACTGTCAGGGTCCAGTTGATTAGCCAAATAGTCAGGTCTTAAAGGACTTTTGGAACACTGGAAGAGATGGGGAGGTCCATAGATGAAAGTGTAGCTCGTTCCATGTCTTCGCTGGGTTGGAGAAAGGGACACAGAGCGGGGTGTCTGTTGGGCTGATGGAAGTTCAGGTGAAGGTTCAAGTAGATGGGTCTGCAGTTGTGTAGGGCCTTGTATACATGGTCAAGAGCTTGAACAGGCATCTTTTCTGTACAGGGAGCCAATGGATTCCCTGAGATATGGGGTGAATTGGGTTAATCGGAGGAGATCCAGGACAAGTCTGGCTGCAGCATTCTGTATGGTCTGTAGTCATGAAAGAAGGTGAGCTGTGATCCCTGCATAGAGAATGTTGCCCTAGTCTGGTTGACTGGAAATGAGGACCTGGGTGATGGTGCATCTGGAGCTTTGGTGTAGCCATTTGAATATCTTACAAAGCATGCAGAGGATGAAGAAGCAGGAGTAAGAGACGGAGTTGACCTGAGTCATCATGGTTAGCTTGCTTTCCAGAATGATGCCTAGGTTTCTAGTGTGGTCAGTGGGGGTATGGTTAGGTCCAAGTTCCCATGGGGAGCTTTTGTTTCCAAAAATCATTACCTCTGTCTTGTTCATGTAAATCTTCAAGCACTTGTCCTTCATCCAGTTGGCGACGTCTGTCATGCAGTTGTGGAAGTTGGTCTTGTTGTTGTTGGTGTCCTCGGAGAGGGAGAGGATGAGTTGTGTGTCATCGGCATAGGATATGATGTTGAGGCCGTGGGTTTAGCGATGCTGACCAGAGGTGCCATGTAAGTTTTGAAGATGGTAGGGCTAAGTGAGAATCTTTGGGGTACTCCACCGATGATTTCCTTAAGTTCAGAGGTGAAGGGAGAAAGGTGGACTTTTTGCGTCCTTCCAGTGAGGACAGAGATGATCCATCTGAAAGCGGCTCCTTGGATGGCTATATTGTGCAGCCTTGTGATGAGTGTGTGGTGGGAGAATGCATCGAAGGCTGCCGAGAGGTCTAGGAGGATCTCCTTGTTCGAGTAGGGCTCGGATGATGTCAGTAGTTGCGATGTGGGCTGTCTCAGAGCTGTAATTGCCTCAGAATCCGGATTGGGAGGAGTCAGGTAGCAGGTTCCGTTCCAGATGTGGGAAAAGTTGTTGGTTGTTGTAGATTGCAAAAACTGCTTGTAGAGAGACAGCACGCATAAACTGAGCCAAACTGATTATTTTTGGCTACTCTTCTTGTAGATTTTATAGAGTCCCATTGTAAAAACATCAATGCAGTTTTATGATATACATATATATTGCTTCAAAGTATGGAGATGTGTAGTCAAGAGTAGTAAATATGTACGTAACCTACATATACATACCTTAATTATATTTTTTACAATGTTTTTGTAGCACAATATTTATTTCCACAGTGTTCTGAAATACAACTCAAGAAAATAGGATTGTCATTGTGTGTGGCACAAAGAAAAGGTTCTATTGATTTTAAATTACTGTGATCTCTAGTAGTTAAAGCACACAAGTATGACTACAAAATGAACCCAGGATAAAAAATGGAAAGAAAAACAAACATTGGCGTACATTTATTGTTTAACTGTATGTGCACATGTGATCAGGAATATGCCATCACTCACAATGCAAGAAAGCCAATGGCTAAAGTGGGCTGACACACTGCCCCAAACTCAATGCTTTGGATAGCAGAAGCAAAATTTGAATTTCAAATGAAGAGACAAATGGATTAAGAGAGCTGACACCTTTCTGTGTCTATATGTATCTATTTTTTATTTATGATTTTTTTTGTCACATGATCTTTCAGACAGATCTGAAAGCTAGATCTGTTAGTTAGTTTCTTGAGAAAGCATGACACCTGAAGAAGTACAGCAGTGACTAGTTCAACGCAACACTTTAGCACCTGCCAATATTGAAAAGGATGGGAAGTTGGTGGCATTTTTAAATGGAATATCAGTGTGTAGGAGGCCTCATTGTTCGCCAGCTTACAGACCTACCTGGGATTGGATGGAGGTCTGAGTCACAACCAGCTCTGGGAGAATGAGGACACAAGTAAGCTGAGGTCAAGAGTCGGGATTTGAGCAGGGCCGGAATGGGGAAGCAAAGACTACTCTGTATCTTTCTTTCCACCCATCCATTGTCTCTCTTTTTCTCTGTCCTCTGTCTTTTCTCCGTCTCTGTTCACCCTGGCTTTCCCTCCCAGTCACTCTCTTTCTGTCTGTCTCTGTGAAGCCCCCTGTGTCTGCTTCATTTCATCGTGGGGAGCTGGGGAAAGTGATCGAGGCAATGGCTCTGGCTCCCAAAACCAGCCTACAATGGCTCCAGCCCACCAAGGAAATGCCAGATGGAATAAGAGGCAAGTCAGATTTGAGGAACCCTGACACTAAACTTAAAACAAGCATTGGCAAAGCCAAAAGGTCTGGCATTGGCCACTAGTCTCTTTGTTTTCTTCTGACATGGTTTGTGCAAAACCTTATTGTCTGTGAGTCAGCCAGGCCATCATCAATCTAAAAAAATCCTTGGTAAAGGCAAACATATTTTTGGGTTAAAAAGCACACTTTACCATAGACGTTCCTGACCCTAAAGGGGGCTACATTGTGCATGAATGTGCTCCTTGTGAAAGAATAGCATAGTGTAACTCAAAGTGAAGTCAGCTAGTTGTGCATCCCTTGATGCATGCTACGGTGGCTGGAAGAAAAATGTGAATGACACAACAGACTAATGGATGAGGTCTAGCTGAAGTTCTTTCTCCTACTCTTTGCTATCCTTTAAAAAACTGGGGCCTATTGAAGGGGATCCAGGATTTGATAAGGAAGGGAATAATGATTCCAGTTCAAGCTCGGGAGCGGTGACTGGTATGTTATTGACTCAGTTTTATGGTCCAGAAGAGCTTGGGGGAATTTCACCCAGTCCTAGATTTGAATAAGGTCAATCTATAAATGCGTTATTAATTATTCAAGATGCTATGTTTGCAGTATATCTTGTCTCTAGTGTCTCCAGGGATGTTTTGGGCATCAATCGACTTGATGGATGCCTATTTGCACATTCACAGTTTCCAAACTATGTATGATTCTATGTTCTGGGTCACCATTACCAATTATGTGTTCTTCCTTTTGGTCTGGCATTGATCCCAGGCTGTTTATTAAGACTCTTGCATCTTTAATGGCTAACCTTCATTCCTTGGGATTGTTAGTCTTCCCCTATTTGTAAAATTGGCTACTATGTGCCTGTTCTTTTTCTATGGGTCAAGAAGCTGTTTGTTTGTTTTGCAAGACTCTGGCAGCATATGGATTCTTACTCAGTTCATCCAAGTCTCACCTGGTTCCTGTTAAACAGCAGCAGTTCATAGAAGCTTGATTCAGAACTGACCTAGGCAAAGTGTTTCTTCCTCTAGCACACAAAGAAAAGATGTTGTTTCATCTAAGAACTCTGTTGAAATTTCATGTGACTCAGCAAGACAGTAGCTTTTGGTGCAGGCGGACAAGGCCACAGCTGTGTTCTTGGTTTCCCTTGCTTGCCTCAATCTGCGCTATCTTTTCTGTTTTCTGTTGCAGTTTTGGAATCCAGCTTCACAGGACCATGAGACTCTGGTTCCAGTCCTTCCAGAAATGAATCAGAACCTACAATGCTGGTTGAACCCCAATAATTTGAACAGTGGGGTCCTGTTATCTACTCCCCTGCCTCTGACCTTCACGACAGATGCAAGATGTTTTAGATGGGGTGCAACTTTGGACCAACATTCAGTCAAGGTTTTGTGGACCACAACGGAATTCCCCAATTATTTGAACCGGAATGAACTGGCAGCAGTCCAAGTGCATTACTAGCCATTGCTCCACTGATCAAGAGCAAGCCTGTTTTGATTCATATAACCAACAAGGCCACTCTGCCTTCTGTCAATCACCTGGAGAGTGCAGTGGTCCCTCTGCTAGCTCAGGTGGCAGAGCAGATTGGAATTTCAGCAGAAAACAATCTCTTCTCTCTGAAATTGATATGTCTGCCAGGGAAGGAGAATGGGTAGATGGATCTTCTGAGCTGAACATTACCCTCCCAGGTATTGATGTCTCTATCCCCAGAGATCTTTCAGTAGATTCTGGCATGTTTCGGGGAATCTTGGTTGGATGTTTTTTTCAACTCCTCAGGGTGCACAGCTACCCAGATTTTGCTCCCTATTTTGATGCAGGGAGGCTTGGCAAATAAACACATTGACCATTCCATAGCCCAAGGGGCACTTGTCTGCTTTTCCTCCATGTTCTCTGATAAGTAGGGTGTTGTAAAAGATCAGGGAGGAACGAGTATAGGCATTGCTAGTAGTTCCCTATTGGTGTCACTCACCTTGGTTTCCCTTACTAAGGCAGTTGGCAATCAGGCCCCCTGGATCTACCTTTGTATCCTTTCTCTCTCAGATTTCCTGCTCTTCCAGCGAAGGCTCTTCTGCATCTATTGCTGGGGCCTGAAGTTTGGGAGGCAGAGGGTAGAATCTTTCGATATTGCTCCCTCAGTTCAGCAGTCCAGGTAAGAGAGTACCATTACAACCTATTAAAGGCATTGGAAACATGTTTCCGGTTGGTGTTCTGAAATAAATTATTTGCCTTTCCTTTGTGACGGCAGTAAGCTACTGGAATAAGTTAGGGATGGCTTTTTATTAGGATTGGAGATTTCCATACTTCACAGCCAGTATCCCCATATTCCAGGCTGTATCAAGTTTTGATCCTCTAGCCTCAGGTATGTTAAAGAGTTTCAATTTAAGGAGACCAGAAGTCCACTTCCTGGTTTCCTCTTGGGATCTTCTGCTGCTTTTGGATATGCTGCAGAAGCCCCCTTTTGAACCCCTCTCCTCTGTTTCTCTAAGACGTTTAACTCCTGAGGAGTTCTTCTTTTTTTGCAGTAAATCTAGGTAGAAGGTTTGGTGAGAATGGGGCACCATTATGCCATTACCCTTTCAAATGCTTTTTTAAGGTGGTTTTGCACCCGGAACCATCCTTTATTCCTATGATCGCCTCTGCCTTCCATAGGTGTCAGGATTGGATTCTCTCTACTTTCCTCCCTGTCTTCAGACAAGGAAATCCTTTGATACACTCTTGACCTTCTTGGGGCTCTATCCATTAACCTAGAGAGAACTGCTTCCTTTCAGAAAGTATATTTCCTTTTTGTTACCTTGGGCCTTGCTAATAAAGGCCATTGTCAGAAGACTAATTCCTTTAATTTATCGGAAGACATGTGTTTCTCTTCCTCTTGAGATCCATGGAGGGTCCACCAGGGACAGCGACATTGTTTTAGGCGCCGTTCAAGGGCTCCTCCTTTAAGGACATTTGTGCTGCCACATCCTGTGCTTCTCCTAACACATGCAATACTCATTATAAATTGAGAATCTGAGAGGTCTGCTCTTTTTCTTTTGGTACAGCAGTATTTCCAGTGGTACATATATTTGTGTTGCACATTTCTTTTAAATGAATCTCACTTGGTGCTCCGTTACCCAGAGTTTCTTGTTATTTTTAGAGATTTTTTCCTTAGAGTGCTTAGTTATATGCTCTAACAGTGAAGAATGCGAAGAGAAAAATGGACGAGGTTGGTAAAGACTGATTACGATCTTGGAGATGGAATACTCTGTCAAAAACGTGACAGATATTCTGTCCGCCATATTATAGTCTCCATAGGATATAATGGGATCGTAACACAGCGGACGGGATATCCGTCATGTTTGTGAAGGAGTAACCCAGTCTGCCAGGCCGTAATCAGACCCTTGATTGCTTACCTGCAATCTTCATCACTCTGAGTCATAGTCTTTCCTGGTCACAGTCCTAGATTCCCACCTTTCTCCCCCCTTTTGGAAAGGAGGTAAAAACTGTGCGATTTATATTTTTGGGCTTAGCATTACAGGAAGTGCTTCAGCTTGACCGTTCCTATTTATTCTATAGAAAGTGTTCCTCTTCCTGAGAGGGCATGCTGGGAAGGGCGCAAGTTAGAGCAGTTTTTTATTTCAGCTGGGTGAATTCTGTTGTGGAGAGACACAGCTCTCTAACGGTGAGGACTGCGATGAGGAAAATTAAGACTCAGAGTAATGAAGATTACTGATATGTAACTGCATCAATACTCTGTGTGTAAAACATATTTTATTAAATGTTGCATTTTGAAGGGTTGGGCTAAATAAGGTTTTTGTTTTAATTGCACTGGGGCTCTTTTGTTAACGGGAGTGACTCCTTGTTCCCCCTGACCCATCCTGCCCCTCTTCCTCTTTTTCTTTGGGTATTTTGAACAATTATGCTATTCTCAATACTGGCATGCTTTGTCCCATTTGTTATACTTGTGGCACTATTCCCACTAGCCTTCCTGCTATACTGCAGACCACAATTAAATTCACTAGATTTTATTATTGCTTTCAAAATATGACAGTTTGCACTCAAAAAACTAACATGATAAATATCTCAGTAATTTAATTAAATATTTTGATTTATACAAAAAAGCATGCCTTGTTATTAATAAATGCACTCGCTACGCCTTCCAATGCACTATTTAGACATGATACAAACCATGTTCTCCTGTGATTTTGGAACTAGGGAGAAAGCATTATCTAGGTTTGATATCATGATCACTTGTAGCCAGATTCCCTTCATCCTTAGCATTCCTATATGTTTAGGACCGTCTGAATGTCCGCGATGTATTTTCTGTATAGCAATCCATATTTGTTCCCTACATCACATCTGTTATGTTCTAGTTCCCAATCAAATCTCATTTTAGCTTTTCTTGCCTTCTTCAGCTTGTAGGTGACCTTCTGCTGGTCTTGCATTATCTAAAAACCTTGAGGTTTTAAGTAGAGGAGGACGTGTTTGTACTTGATGTACCTCCTGCACACCTCGACATACGGTGTATGATTTCAATTTGCATTATTGTACGCAGTTGGTCTTCTACTTACACCATATTTTGGGATCTTTTGGGCCATGTTCTTAATGCTGGCCCTTGTGCAGGCCGCTCTTTTATTTACAGTTTTAACACTGTATCTATGGTGTCACCAGTAAATATTTTCAACATCTTTCGCCTTATGAATTAACTGATAGAAGGTGAAATGTTGTTCCTCCTCGTTCTTTGGTTGATCAAATACTGTTTATTTCTAGTTCATTTGTTTCTTTTAACTTGTGTGTTCATTTATTTTATTTGCTACCTTTGTTTTCATTCGTTGTACTAAGGAACGTGCCTGGCTCCAGGCTTGAATGCTTTAGTTCGTTTGTGGTTTAAACTTTACTTTAGTTTATGCATGCATATTTATTTTTTAAATAAAAAATATTTTTATACTGGATTATATTTGACAGTGTTCTTGTTTTACCTCCTTTTCTTTCTTTCTTCATAGGTTTCTCCTGACGAAATCTGTGTGAAGCGGCAGAGGAGGGTGTGGGGTAGAGGTGAGGTGTACAATCCCTCTGTTCACCATGCCTCTAGGATTCTGACAAACTTAGGATTCTGCTCCTTTGACTGAGAGGCAATTTAAATCATACACTGACATGTCTGTGCTTCAGGCATGCATAATATAAGTCCATGTGGTTCCGCTTGGCCTCACCAGGGCAAGGGTTATGGACTATAGTCCTTGTTCTCAGTGCTTCCAGTCCCAACATAGTCCCAAAATATATATACTGCCCTAGCACAGGTCTCAGAGCTTTGCAAAACACAAAAGTGATAAGCTACATTCTGCACAACACTCCTATCATTACCATCTAGAAGCCAGCATGATCATGCTTCAATATGCCATGAAACATGGTATACTTAATGTACACTCAGGGCCAGATGTAGGTAGGTAGGTTCCGATTTGCGACTTGCAAATTGCGAGTCGCAAATCGGAACGTAGGATGGTGTCCCTGACACCATCTGCGACTCGCAAGGGGGTCGCAAAGGCCCACCTCATGTATATTCATCAGGTGGATCGCAATTTGCGACCCCCTGGAGACAGCAGACCACCATGTCTGTGACTGCTTTTAAATTAGGCAGTTTTTTTTGTAATGCAGCCCGTTTTCATAAAGGAAAACGAGCTGCATTACAAAACTAAAAAATGAAACGTTTTTGTTTAATTTTTCAGAGCAGGCAGTGGTCCATAGGACCTCTGCCTGCTCTGGAAAAATGCTTTTAATGCCATTCACAAAGAGGAAGGAGTCCCATAGGGACCCCTTCCCTTTTGCGAATGGGTTGGCACCCATTTGAAATGGGTGCTAACTGCAATTGTTTTACGACCGCGTTCGCGGTCACAAAACAATACAACATCATGCTGCGACTCGCAATTAGGAAGGGAGCACCCCTTCCTAATTGAGACTCGAAATCCCGTTTTGCGATTCGGTAACCAGGTTACCGAATTGCAAAAAGGGGTTTGGGCATCGCGATGTGCTTTTTGCACGTCGCAAACAGCAAAATTTGCTGTTTGCGACGTGCAAAAAGTTTAGTACATCTGGCCCTCAGTGCCTAAACACGCACATGAATTTTATGAGCATATATCAGTAGTGGCATACAATACTATTTGTCTTAGATAGACTTGGTTAAAAAAATGGTCACAAGCTTCTATCATCAGAGAAGTACCCTGATAAATGCAAAAAAAAAAGGCTTGACACGTTTACTAAATTTAATTATTCCTACTTTCAGTTCCAAAAGTGTGCAGTTTTTTGGAACTGACATTTTAGTGGTCTCCTTCCTTCTTTCTTCCTTGTTGACTGTCTAATGAATAGTCTCCCTGAGTTAGCTACGGCAATTGAAGACCTAACACCAAGCTCTATTGTAGCTAACAAGCTCCTATTATTATAAGGAAACTTTAATTTTCGGTTTGATAGCAATGAAAATAGCTCTGTTAATTATTTTGCAACCTTCTTCTGTCTTGTCGGATATCTCAAATTATTCCATGACCAACTCAGACATACATCACATGGTCAACCTTCCATGTGCTCCCCTTACAACCATTGCATCAATCAACTCTTCTCAGTAAATTTGGTCAGATCACAATTTGATGAAGGTGTCTCCATTATGTTCTCTCCTCCTGGACATCTTCCACAACCTCTTTCAAGAAGACCAGCAACTGAAAACAATTGCTTCCAAATATCTATCCATTGCTGGTTTTATTTCGAAATATTGATAGCAAAAAAGATAATTTGACTGAAATTTCATGATCTAAATTGTTAGACTTTTCATCCTTGGCGTGGTCTCCCTTAACTTTTTGCCTTTGTTTCCCAGGTTGTTAATGCACGCTGGACTCTGTTTTTGCTGTTTTTGTTATTCTGGGCACTTTACCACTGCTAACCAGTGCTAAGGTGCAAGTGCTCCAATAAAATTGTGTATTTAATTGGTTCATCCATGATTGGCATATTCAATTTACTAGTAAGTCCCTAGTACAGTGCACTAGAGGTGCACAGGGCCTGTAAATCAAATGCTACTAGTGGGCCTGCAGCACTGGTTGAGTCAACCACGGTAGTAGCTCTGTAAACATCGCTCAGACCTGCCACTGCAGTGTCTGTGTGTGCAGATTTAAACTGTAAATTCGACTTGGCATGTGTACCCACTTGCCAGGCCTAAACCTTCCTCTTTCTTACATGTAAGGCACCCCTAAGGTAGACCCTTGGTAGCCCCAAGGGCAGGGTGCAGTGTATGGTTAAGGTAGGACATATAGTAATGTGTGTTATATGTCCTGACAGTGAAATACTGCTAAATTTGTTTTTCACTGTTGCAAGGCCTGTCCCTCTTGTAGGTTAACATGGGCGCTACCTTTAAATATGATTAAAGTGTAGCTTCTCTTTGGGAGTGGATAGACATGTGGAGTTTGGGGTCTCTGAGCTCACAATTTAAAAATACATCTTTTAGTAAAGTTGATTTTAAGATTATGAGTTTGAAAATGCCACTTTTAGAAAGTGAGCATTTTCTTGCTTGGACCATTTCTGTTACTCTGCGTGTTTGTGGATTCCCTGTCTGGGTCAGTTTGACAGTTGGGCTGGTTGCACTTCTCACTAGACAGTGACACAAAGGGAGCTGGGATGTAGCCTGCATATCCTGATGAGCCATCTGTGCTAGGAGGGAGCAGAGGAGTGGTCACTCACACCTGAATAACTCACGCCTGCCCTAACACAATGCAGTCTCCAACCACCTGGTGCATGTCTGGGGCCTGGCCTGGGCAAAGCAGGATTTCACAAACACGAGAAACTTTTCTTTGAAATAAGCATACTTCAAAGGGCAAAATGGGTATAAGAAGGGCACCCAAAACCACATACTTTAGAACACTTCTGGAAACCAAGAGGAACCTCTGCCTGGAGAAGAGCTGAAGAGCCGAGGAAGAAGAGCTGCCCTGCCTGTGACTGTGCTTTGTGGAGCCATCCTGCAGTTGCTGCTTCTGCCTGTGCTAGAAGACAAAGACTGGACTTTGTGTTGCCTTCCTTCTTGTGAAGAACTCTCCAAGCGCTTGATTTAGAGCTTGCCTCCAGTTATTGAAGTCTCAGGGAGAGCAAAGACTTCTCTCTGCTAAAGACTTCTCTCTGCCAACACCTGGAGCCTCTGCTGAGACTCCTACTCTGCCAAGTGGTGCCCATCCAGTTCTTGGGACCCTGAAAAGAGAAGTTGGCAGCCCAAGAGTGAGAAATCCACGTACCGACCGTCGTGCGGGGAAAAGATCGACGCGACTCGGATCTGCTACTGAAAAATTGACCACTGCTGGCTTCGCAGCTGAAAATCGACTCTTGCCTGCAACTCGACCGGAAGATCGATGCCCATCGACGTGGAGAAACGATGAACAGCATCGCACAGCATCACACAGCATTGCACAGCATCGCTGACGGAGGCCGGTGAGATCGCAACCCGCGCCACAGTGTGGTTTTTGGATCATCATGCAGCTGGATTTCTGACGCAAAGACCACTGGGCGTGTAAAAACGGCACAAAGCCTGACCGAACCCGAGAGTGCTGACCGGATTGACGCATCGCTCTCCTGCGGAGAGATGAAACAACGCAAGGTCTCGCTCGTGAGTGAAATCGACGCATCACAAGCCCTTTTTGACACACAGTCGCCCGTGCAGGGTTATTTTTAACGCACCCAAGGTACATTTTCACGCTAACAGCGTTAGAGTGTGTTTAAAATTACATGAAGACTCTTTTTGCATTATTAGTGATAACTTGAGTTGTGTGTTGTGGATTTTTATTTTGTTTAGATACATATTCTCTGTTTTTCTAAACCTGTTCCTGTGTTGTGTCATTTTGTAGTGTTTTCATTAAGTTACTGTGTGTGTTGGTACAAATACTTTACACCTAGCACTCTGAAGTTAAGTCTACTGCTCGTGCCAAGCTACCAAGGGGGTAAGCAGGGGTTAGCTGAGGTTGATTCTCTTTTACCCTTACTAGAGTGAGGATCCTTGCTTGGACAGGGGGTAACCTGACTGACAACCAAAGACACAATTTTCAACATAAATATTATGTTTGGATCCCACCAAGGGATGGCCTACATAACTAATCTGAAAAAATCCTGTAAATCTTTCTTCTCCAAGCACTGTCAGGTAACAAACAGAATGCCATTTTTAAAATTGTTGGTGAACTTAGTTCTCCATTTCCACATTTGACTTTGCAGCTACTTCTACTTAATATCCAATTGTAACTGACCTTATCTGTCTTTTGCTTCTATTTGGAAATCTGGTTCCCCTGTGGATCTCTTAATGGTTGACTTCTTTCACCAAACTGATCATACTATTCTGATATCTCTAGGTTTATTGATCAATATCATGCTCCCTTTGGGCAACATCTTCGATCAGCTCAAATAACCTCTCCTACCCTTCTAATTCCGGGCTTGTTGCTCTTTCTCCTGTGGTGGGAAAAACTCTGACACACAAATCACCTCTACACGTTTTTGAAAAAGATAGTGCCTTTGATGATGCCAAAGCTGGTTTTGTTCTTGCCACACCACAGAGGTGGTGCTGATGATAACCATTGACAGTCTTAGTTTGGCCAGTGATCTTGGCATTTGTTGATGCCCTGATTTTACTAAACCTGTCAGCTAAATTTGACATTGTCAAGCACTGCCTCTTGCTGTACAGATGTGACAGACTTTGGCAGACACATGCATTCAAGGTCTTCTTGTATTCTGTCTGGGTTCACTCAAAGGAAGGCTTGCAGTCTTTCACTTCTACAACATTTTGTATTAAGTATGGGGTTCCTGAGGGCTCCTCGCTGTTGTGCTATGTCTTCAACCTCTCTATTAAGCCTTTAACCCCTCTCATCCACTCCTATGACTTCCAATTTTATACATATGCTGATTACATCTGTTAAACATATCAGGCTTAGGGTGGTCTTCCCCCAAATATTTTGGCTTCACTCTTCTATTTTTCTGACTTCGTTGTTGATGACCTTTGGACTCTGTGCCCTTTACCACTGCTAACCAGAGATAAAGTTATTGTTCTCATTCTGTAAAACATGGTATAATTGTCTTAACCCTGATTGCCATGTTTAATTTATTTAAATGTCCCTAGTAAAGTGGTACACCATATACCCAGGGCCTGTAATTGAAATGCTACAAGTGGGCCTGCAGCACATATTGTGCCACCTACTTAAGAAGCCATTTGAAACATGTCTCAAGCCTACCATTTCAGCCTACCAGCAGTTTTAAACTGCCAGTTCAAGTTGGCATAATAACCCCTTACCAAGCCTAAAACTCCTGTTTTATCACTGTCGGACATTTACTTTGAGCTTTTAGGTGTCCTGGTAGTGAAAAACGCACAAATTTCTTTTTCACTACTGTGAGACCTACCTCTCCCATAGGATAGCATTGGGTTACCTTATTACATTTAATAAGTGCAAATTTGTGATTGGGAGCAGGTATAAAAGTAATGTTTGGTGTCTGAGGAGTTGTATTTTAAATTCTCTTTAATAGTAAAGTCGGATTTCAAGTGACTATTGTAAAAGTGCCACTTAGGAATTGGCGTATTCTTGTCTCAACCATTTGATGCCTCCAGCCTGTTCCTGGGTCACATGACTCGGTATGAGTTGCAGTTGACCTTTATATGTCCCTCCCACACAGTCACCATATAGAGGGACTAAATATGCCTGACTGGGACAACACTGACAGGATGTGAGGCGGAGCTGTGCACAGCTCCACTTACACACTAGTAGACTGCGCCCTGCTTACACACAAATAACTTCTCCCTAACCTTTTATGCCTGTAGCCAGGCTGGAGCCAGGGCAGGCAGGCTGGAAATTCCAGACACTTCGGTGTGGGAAAGCCTCTAGACATTGCTCCCACCTCACAGAAGGCACCAGGGATAAAAGGGGGACCATCAGACCCACTCTTCAGTTCAATCCTTGTCTTGTGGAAGAATTCTCAGAGGACTTTCTGTTTGTGGTCTACGGTGTACTTCAGAGGGAGAACTTTGGTGTACAAAGAAGATGTGTTCTACTGCCTGAAGCCTGCTCTGAGTCCCAGAGGTCTGACCTGCTGCTCAAGGTCTGTTCTTCTCCTTTAAATCTAAGACTTCCAGAAGTGACTCCAAGAGCTAGTAGGCTTGCCTCCTGATCACAACCTCAGGGACAAACAAGACTCCAACCATCTTCATTCCACACCTAGAGTGAATCCCGACTCTCCCAGTGGGGCCCCCACCATCCTAGATCTTTGGAAGTCGTGCTAAATGTATAGCCTAAATCCCATTTAACACTTAGAAATGTTTTTGGCTGCCAAAAAGTACTCTGAGAATCGAGAGGAGACTGGGACTAACCTGGTTGTCCATAGGTGAGAGGCGATCCAGCCCAATTTAGCATGTGTATCTGAACGGCGCTCCATCACAGTCGGCCATAACATTCAACTTTGCCCCTGTTACGCACAGCTAGATGTCCACGGTTGACACTTTGATCTTATAGGCACTAATTTCTCCTTTAAACTTTAAAAATTCATACCTTCCGTTCTAATAATTGGACTTTTATCATTTTGGTGTCAAATAATTTATTGCAACATACTCTATTTTTTAAAATTGTTTGGGGATTTTTAATTTGTTATGGTTTCACTTTATTAGTGCTTGTGAGGTACATAAATATTTTACACATTACCTGTAAGTAAAGTCTGACTGCTTTTGTGCCAACCTACCAGAGGGGTACACACAAGTTGATTTAGTGACTTTAGTGGTTCAACCTGATGGGGACTGTGGCTGTTGCTTCAGAAGGGCTCACACCTTCCTCAACCAACAAGTCAATTTTTTACATCTACCTCATTTTTCTGTCTTAGAAACGGGTGATCAATCAAAACTACTCTACGCAACTGTGTTTTATGTTGGAGGTCACCAGCTGGATGGCAAGCAACTGCCTTAAATAAAAATGGACAAAATGGAGATTCCGACAAATGGTGGCAGCGCAAATCCCTGAAACAACTGTCTTTGGTTATTTGATCTTGGACCCAGGTAGCTAGACTGATTAAATCTGCCTCAGACTTTCGAAGGCTGTAACCATTCTTTGCAAACTTTTTTGGCTTCTGATCTCTTCTAGAATCACTTTCAGAACACTTTGAGGCTTATTTACACCCCTTGCGCCGCCAGCATGTCACTTTTTATAATGGAAAAAGTGACACACTGGCTGCGCAAGGGGCTTGTTAATAAGCCCCTTTGCCTGCTACATCAGAGCATGTGTGCCACTTTTCTGTTCTTTCTGTCCCAAAACATTTGTCCCTATGTTCCAGTAATAGTGATTCATTACTCCAACCTGCAGCTGCTGTAGATTCTTCACCTTTGTGAATCAAGACATGGATACTACTGGTTGTCACACTTCACTACTTGTGCTTTGAGCCTATTCCTATTAGATATCAAAATCATGCTGTATCATCCATCTGACATACAATAACATAACAATAACTTGTTTATTTTTCAAATAGTGCTTCATGCCATACGTCTGCTCTTTTAAACACTGTAATTAACACGTGTGTTACCTCACCTACTTTAGATGTACTGAATTGAGCAAACTCAGAAGACTGGAAGGCTGAGTTGACTTAGCCTTGTACCATGCTTGTACCCTGTAGATGCTAAATCACTCAGCCATCTTGCTGGTATTGAATGGGCCCATTTTCTTTCTGTTGTTGCTGAAGCACCCTTTATCCATTAATCAGTCTACTCTCCTCATCCACTCCTCTGCACCCTCACGTCCAGTTTCATTACCTCCCGACCTGTATTATTGTTCATCTTTTTTAGCTAGTACTCTGCTATTTTATGCTTCTCTTTTCCAATGATGTTCTTTCTTAGACCAGTTAGACCTATCAGCCTTAGGGTGATCTTCCCCTAAACTCTTTACCTTCCTCCTCCACTTTTCCAGGTCTTGGTTTTGCTGGCATTAGGACTCTGCACACTTTACTACTGCTAACCAGTGCTAAAGTGCTTGTGTTCTCTTCGTTAAACATGGTAATATTGACTTATTCACAGCTGGTATATTTAATTTACTTCCATGTCTCTAGTAAAGTGGTATTACATGTAGCTAGGGCCTATAAAGTAAACACCTCTAGGGGACCTGCAGCACTGTGTGTGCTACCCACTTAGGTAGCCCTTTAAACATGTCTCAGACCTGGCACTGCATAGCCTATGTGTGCAGTTCTAAATTGACATTTTGACCTGGCAAAATAAAACTTTTGGAATGCCCAAACCTTCCTTTTTCGTACATATAGGGTAGGCCCTGGACAGCCCAGAGGTCATGGTGCAAGATATTTAAAAAGCAGGACATGTACCTTACGGTTTTGCAAGCCATAGTAGTGAACACCTCCTAAATTTGTTTTTCGCTACTGCAAGGATAAAATTGGAGTTGCCTTATTACATTTTATAAGGGTAATTTCCAAATGAGAAGTGATAACAGTCATGTTTGGTGTCTCTGGATTCACAATTTAAAATCATAACTTATGGTGAAGTCGGATTTAAAGTTGCAATTCTGAAAATTCCACTTTTTGAAAGTTGACAATTTCTTGCCTTAGTCTTTTAGTGCCTGTGGACTGTCTCTGGTCTCATGCTTGGTGTAGCTGACAGCTGAGCTTAGTGTATTCTTCCTAGACAGCAACACGTAATAGGGAACTCAGGTGTGCCTCAAAGGGCCATCACTGACAGGGTAGGAGGGAGGAAGTAGAAACAGTCTCACTTACACCTGCATAGGCTGTGTCCTGCCTCCAAACAAAGGGCTGTATTCACCCTGTAGTTATTCTGGAGGCATGGTAGGGCGGGACAGGGAAGCAGGATGCCTGGGGACTTCAAAGGGGAACATCTAGAAGATTCTACCCCATTTCAAAGGGTCAAATGGCTATTAATACTGGAACTCAGACACCACCTCTTCAGTATACTTCAGGGCCTGTGGATACCCGGCCAGGAAGAAGCAGTGATGTGCTGCTGAAGGACTTCCACTCTGCTGGACTCCTGCTTTACTGTGCTGACTTGCTGCCCTCTTGCCTGGGTGAGAAGGACTGGACCTGCATCTCTTGACTCCAGAACTCAGAGTGACTCCAAGGGCTAGTTGGCTGGCCTCCTGATCTGGAGCCTCAGTGACTTTACTGGCTTCCAACAACCTTGTATCTGCACCTGAACTTTACCATCTGTGACTCTTCCCTGCCAAGTGGTGCCACTCCAGTCTTGGGCCCTTGGAAGTGGGCTTAAGGTGCTTTGCCAGAGGAACCCACACATCTCCCCTGTTGTACACTGCAACCCCTAGCAGAACCAATGCATAACCGCTGCTGCGTGGATTGGACCCATTGCAAAGACTAGCATTGTCATCTCAGTCTACATCACCATTGGAACTGCTGCTCTGCAATGCATCCACGGTGCAAGCCCTTGCATCATTTGTCGACGGCAGCCATCACAACGACTACAAACTCTGCATCGCACCCTTGAAGCTCCTTGGAACAGATGCATTGCGCCGACTGTGCGACACATCCCTGACTCTAGACTTTGCATTAGAAGCCCTTGTCAACAGGATCCTCAATGTCAATGCAACAGTACCTCACATCACAGCCTCGCCGCATCTCAGAACTGACACATCGCTTCAGTTGCATGACATATCTCTGACACGAAGCTGTGCAACGCTCCAAAAACTAGGATTTAAGGTACTCTGTTCAGTGGGCCTAAATGGGTCCCTGTGGCCGGACCATGCTCCATCATGGTCAGCCTGAACTTGTGATTTTGTTCCAGTCCAGTGTGACCAGACATCCACAGTTGGTGCTTTATGCCGTTTGGCACTATATTCTCCCAAACATTTTAGAACTCAATATATCCGGTTCTACTAATTGGATTTTTGTCGTTTTAGTCTTGTTCATTTATTAAACATCACTCTATTTTTCTAATACTGTTGTTGGCTCCTTTTAAAGTGTGTTTTCACTGTTTTATTATTTGAAGTTTTGCTCAAATACTTTACACATTGCCTCTAAGTTAAGCCTGACTGCTCTGTGACAAACTACCAGGGGGTTGAGCACAGGTTAATTTGTGGTTTGCTTGTGCCTTACCCTGACAAGGATTGTGATTGGTGTTTGACCAGGGACCACACCCCAGTCAAACAACAGCCCAATTTCTTACACTCATCTTTGCATGTTGAAGGAAATTTGCCCTTTCTGCAGGGTCACCTCAGATTTAGTGCCTATTGGTGGTCCATATATTTTTGTTTGCTATAAAACTCTGAGCACTGTTACCCTGCTTACCAATGCTAAAGGGCCTTTGCTGCTCCTTTTGACATGGTGAATTGGTAAACCACCAATTGGTCTGTGCCTGACACTGTTACTCTCTTAGGGCCTGATTTATAAAAGGTTTACACCACATTTGTGTGATTTTTCGACACAAAAGGGGCGCAAACGTACAAAATACAATTATATTTTGTAAATTTGCGGCGCTTTTGCATCATCAAATGACGCAAAGGCGGCGCACACCTTTCATAAATCAGGCCCTAAGTTCCTCCCCTGAGGTCCTGTTTTTTTTAGAACTGTACTTCTCCAGTGGATTGGGGAATTGAGGACTAATGTCAGAATGTAAAAATCTTTGACTGCAATACTTTTGGTTACCTACCTCAACCATTGACTAATATTTGTCACTTTGTGCTTCTTAGCACTATTTTTTACTTAAACCTTTAAAAATTCATGTACCTGATTTTTCTTATTGGATTTTTCTCATGTTGGTATCATTTTGTTTATTAATTGTATTCGATTTTTCTAATTTGGTTTGTGATTTATATTGTTTTGCATTTGAACTTTAGTACTGGTTTAGTACTGCATACTTTACATGTTGTCTTAAGTGAAACCTGTCTGGTCTGTGACATAGCTACCAGGAGGTTGAGCTCAGGTTAATTTAATTACTTTAAGGATTCATCTTAACAAAGGTTGTGATTATTCATTGAGTAGGATTGTCACTAGCCCCTATTAATAATCCAGTTTCTTACACACATATTAACTCATTCCTCTTCCACAAGTTGTCCTTATCCTCTATCTTATTGCCTCAATATTCGTCATGCCTCACTCCAATATTCAGCTATTAAAGTAGTATTCAACTTCTTAACAGACTTTGACCATCCTTCCTTAAAAGCTTGTGAATTATTACTTTTTTATCTAGAGATTCATGTGCAAAGGTTATGTTGTGGTCACAAAGCCTGTAATTCACAAACACACAGGCTTTTCACAAATACACAGGCTTTGGGACCACATAGCTTAGTTTTTAAACGAATCAATGCCAGGAGCCATGGGTGCACCAGACAGTGGCCAGCAGTTAAAGGGGCGAATGCCAGTCAACCTCATAATTCGCAAGTGGGAAACATTTTTTAAAGCAGAACTTGTCCCATTAATGGAAATAGCCTGGTTCAGGTTTCCAGGAGTACTACTACGGGTAATTTGTGAATTGGAAAACAACATAAAAGTATGTGTAGGTGAGTATGTAAATCTCTACATATGCTCTTATATTTTTCATGCAATAGGTCCTGTATTTTTAACGGAACACTGATTCAGCCGCTTATGAATATGTATTCTGTGTTGTATTCTCTTTTGTAATGATCCCTCAATATTTAAACTAAGAATACCACTAGATATCCTTATTTAAGAGTCCTTTACGGCTTATTTATATCTCCTACTTCACCTGATGGAATGAAATAAAGGTACATCAAATTTACCTGAATATGTGGTTCAACGCACATTTTTTCTTCTGAAAGATGTTTTTCGGTCTCAGTACATACGTATTTAGCTGTCTGTTGGCAAGACCTATTCTTTCCATTACATACACATATAGTTATAGTGAACTTACTATATGTCACCCCATTGATCATGACTGAATAACTTTGTTACTGTTTTCAGCTCTTGATTAACTAGTTTACTGAATTATACTTCGGTTTCTACTGCACAAGACCATTTCTGTCTCATGGTGTTCTGACTGCATGAGCTGAACTGATAACGCGTCCTTCTATGTTAATTTATACACATTAGGACTCGTTTTAGGCCAATGAATCTTGTGACCCAGTGGTGAGACACCGTAGGACGAGATAACTGATCAATATGTCAAGCAAAATATCAATAATGTCATCAATATTTAACACCACAATGCACTTTACTTTAGATAAAGACATTAATCAAATTGTCGGCGCAACCATGGCCTTTCAGCCATGAATAACCACACCCTTGATAGAATTTTATGAATTTTTATTCCCTATTGATTACAATCTACGAGCAGAAGAGTTAATCTCAATACCAGGAAGCATAAGAGCATAGTCACGATATGGCAACTGTGATAAGATTTCATAAATGCAAGAATCACAAACATAAGAACATAGCACGGCGTGAACATAGATCAGAATACAGTGAATGTCATATATGTCTCAGTTCAGCATAGCGTAATGTCAGTCATTTGTCTATTTGCGTCAGTTAAGGTGAACTCCTGTCCAAACCACTAATTAGCATCAGCATGTTGGGCTTCATGCAAAAACAATTTAGAACACTAATTTAGAAAACATCTAACTATGGTCTCAAAATGAGCAGTTGGTACCTAGAAAGGAAAAGCAAACAGACAAATTACAAATTGCATTGTCATAATTACCCTCCAAGGATTAGGTCAGCACACAGGATCAGTCTTTGTCTTCAGGACATCAGTCAAAACGCTGTCAGTCTAAACTTTGTCTAGAGGACAGGGGACACTTCCCTCATAAGGAGGAGAAGTGTATAGGGGCAGTCTATGGGTGAGGATGGTTTAATAAGTCTCAAAGTCACCAAACAGAGTTACAGAGTTTCTGGATAAAATCAATAGCATTCCCTACCTAGTTCTTCTGATCCTTCTGTGACATGGGTTTTTATCCCTTTTTCGTAATACCTTCCCCCAAAATTCTATTGGACATTTGCTATACCCCACTATCTTTAACCTATCAAATGATACATTAAGTAATTCTAATTGTCACCCCACGATAATTCATAACACATTGATTGGTCTTCGTAATTGCCATTATCGGAGGTGGCACATCCGGAGGTTACTTTACAACTTGGCACGTCTTCTCGGGTCATGAGTTCCTTTGTCCAAGGTTTAAACGTCCTTGTACATTACATTAATCTACATTTGTTTCAACTTCGTGTATAAACTCATACTAAAGCAGCAAGCATGCGGATGAGAACAGAATTGTACTGATACATTAAGTTGAAGAAAAGGAACATTTTGCAGGGTCATGGCCCTTTGCGAGTCAGCACGCTGAAAAACAGAAAAATGCTTTTAATATGAGAGCCAGGCAGCTAAAACCCACAGCTTACGCTAACTTAAGGCCTATGAGATTTTCAATATAATGCAATATCATAATCGTTACTATAACTTGATTAACCATAGCATTAGTGATTCTATTAATGAGTTATTAGTTAGCATATACATTGGTAGCCACACACATTATAGTCATAATTCAAATGCACGTTTAAGCAAAATCACAATTATTATCATTTTCTATGCAACATCGTTAAGCATTGATATGAGCATTTCATTTTAATATATGTTATTTAAACTATGCTCTCTCAGTCCCTCCTCTGATGACGCTCGTCATCACACAAACCTTGCCCTTTGACCTTTCGTTTTTAATTTTTCACCTTGCGCATAATGCGCATTTCAACATCTTGCCCTTTATGTGAACTTTCCCAAATTTCATTGAACATTTTCTCTCTCTCACTTTCTTCATTTCTTCTGGTTCTTTTAGTCCAATTTTTCTTGCTTTTGCCATTAATTTTGCATGCCCCCCATAATCCTAATAGACAGGCCAGAACAATTAATAGACCCATTAGTATTTTTGCAAGCACCCCATTCCAAATATTGGTAATCCAGCTCCCTACTCTGGCAATTCCTTTTCCAAATTTCTCCCAGACACCAAGTTCTTTCAAATCCTTCAAATCTATACTATCTCTAGTTAGGTTAGTAAGCATACTTCTAATCTTTTGACTATTGTCCAGAATGAACGAGCAACAATGGCGCTCGTTGAGCATCTTGCAGACCCCTCCACTCTTTGCTAAAAGAATGTCTAAAGCAAGCCGATTTTGAAGAGTCATAGCTCTTTCTGCAGCAAGTTCAGTGTCCATCACGAGTATAGCCCCTGTGAAATTTGTCAGCATGTTATCCACGATAGTAGACAACTTTTGAATCTTCATAGAATTCAAGATAACCCCCACTGAAGGGATTATAGCTCCAAATATATCACCAATGACAGCAGCCACTGATTCTCGTTTTTGTCTAGTGTGTTGTAATTCAGACGTTTTAGGTATTTGTTTTAAGTCATCAATCTGGTAAATCTTTGGGAAAACTATTCCCAAATAACATGTCCCATACCATCCCTTAGGGAGACGGTAATAAGCATTAAGTCCACAGATGTAATAGATTCCAGGGATCGCTGGATCCTGTCCATTCAACATAAATGTCCATTTACTCTGAAACAAAAACACATGTCTGCATTCACTCGTTCCCACAAACAAATTGTCCTGCTCAGATTTTGGCCTATATACACAAAGCCTACCTACATGTAATGCATCTATAGCTAGCTTGCCTTGTGTCTTGATTGCAGTATAAGCATAATCATTTGCATGTGTGCGCTTTTCTAATCCTTTCTCTAGTCTTTCTTTTAATGCTTTGCGTCTATCATCAGTGTGATCTAAAAAGCTTTTCTCTACAGGTGATAGCAAGCAAGTCAAATTATTGCGATGTGCATAAGCAGTTCCAAATGTAAGCGTTGGCTCAAAGAATCCTCTAACTATTTTTATATCATGTTCCTTAGCTAACTTGTTCAAGAATTCAATCACAGGCACAAAAGAAAACACAACATCCAGATTTGAATAAAAGTATTGCACATGCTCTTGATTATAGAACCTTGTTAGTAGCAAACTGCAGCTAATCCCGTATGTTAGAGGGAGGCTATGGTAAGTAACTCCTTCCTGCACAGATGAAGGAATCTTAGTGCACACATAACAGTCTTTCGCATCCATGGTCTCCACATACTCATTCAGCAAGAGATAGAAGACATTAGTAGAAAGTTCCCCTTTTGAATTAGTTCCCTCATGCAGGTGTCTCGCATCTTGGTCAAATCTTTCCCACGGTGTTAGTGTTGTAGTTTCAGGCTTCGAAGTAGCGTTAATAGTCTCTTTCTCTATCCATGGCATTCCTACAATCACTCCCACAATTATTATTGCACACACAACACCTATTATAAGGCCTAGCCATCCACACACCTTACTTCCCTTGTTACTACCTCTATTATAAGCCATGTCTGTATAGAATCAGATAGTAGACTAACAATCAACTCAAGAATGATTTAGAATTTTCTCTTGTTCTCTGCACGTATTTACAGCGTCTTCACTCACTCCAGGACCCCTTTTGTCAAATCAGGTTAGCAGCTTGTCATAATCAGGTTTCTCGAAGTCAATCCAGTTCTAATGTCACATTCGGTAATTTATAAAGTCTCTTTATCAGTTTTCAGATTTTCGATTTTAACCAAGTTTTTCCTTAGGATTAGTTCAGGTACCGTAGTACTGGCCTGGTACTTATCGGTCGAAACAGAATGCTAGGAATTCTTGTTGCCACTCAGATGTTGTAGCATACGCCCGTTCAGGACCTGTATATCTTCTGTTTGCGACTCTCTTTCTTTTCAGCCTTCGTTCACCGTGTTGTTCTCCTTCACTTAGGTCTTCCACTCGGGATGTATCGTTCTTCTCTGTTATTGTTTCACTTGGTGTGTCTCTTATCCTTTAGAGTGGTTTCTCTGGCCAGTTATCACCCTTATGCGTCTTCTTTCGAGGTATCTTTTCAGGGCGCTGAACAGCACCCTTCTCTTGTGATATGGTGTTTTCACTTGATGGATCTGCAGCTGGCTCTGGAGACTCTGGCACGCTCCGATTTCTCTCTACTATTTCTCCTTCTTCTTCTTCTTCTTCTCCTTCTTCTTCTGGGTCTGTACCAGGTTCAAGTTCTAACCCGTATCTGTCTACTTCTGGGAGAACCTCTCCTTGATTTAGTTCTCCTGCCGCCTCTACTGAGATAGGCACTCTGTCACCTCTCTCGAACTCATTCACTGTTTGAGGGACGAGGCTGTTTTCAGTGGGCCCTCCGGCAGTCTCAGTTCCTTCTTGATTGTTTTCTAACTCTGAGACTTCTCTTCCTGGAGCAGTTGTGCCGGAAACTTCAAGTTCCTCTTCGACAGGACACATTACCCTTTTGGTGTGACTGGCGTGTATCCAGTTTGGAACTCCTGCACACTTTACAGCAGTAGTAGTTGTCAGGATTACTTGATACAGACCTTTCCAATGTGGCTCCAGACACGACTTTCTCACGTGCTTCTTTACAACTACCCAGTCACCGGCTTGTAGGGTGTGGCCTGGATCTCCAATCGGTGGCAATGTGTTAGCTTCCACCTGGTGAGAGAAAGAGCGAATCACATCAGCCAAACCTTTGCAGTAGTCCAACACCATATCATCTGTGATATTCACTAGAGCATTTGAAGGTACTGCTGGCAACCTCATAGCTCTACCCATGAGGATCTCATGGGGGGATAGTCCCGTTTTCTTGTCAGGGGTGTTTCTCATTGACATCAGCACTAAGGGCAATGCATCTGGCCATTTCATATTGGTGGCTGCACACATTTTTGCCATTCTCGATTTCAAAGTACCATTCATTTGCTCCACTAGTCCTGATGCTTCGGGGCGGTAGCTACAATGCAGCTTTTGTTCGATGTCAAGTGCGGCACACAAGAGTTTAATCACCTCATTGTCGAAGTGTCTGCCCCTATCTGACTCTATAGAGACCGGAAACCCAAACCTTGGTATTAGTTCCCTAAGTAGCAATTTTGCGACTGTGAGACTGTCATTCCTATGTGTGGGGTATGCTTCAATCCAGTGACTGAAAACACACACAATCACCAACACATATTTCAATCCTCCACAAACAGGCATTTCAATGAAGTCCATTTGCATTTTGCTGAATGGACCGCCAGCTCTCCCAATGTGGCTCAAAGTTACCACTGTCCCTTTTCCAGCATTCATCTGTTGACAGATGATGCACCTGTGACAAATAACCTCTGCAGCATGTCTGAATTTTGGGTTGAACCAGTCGATTTTAAATGACCTGATCATTGCATCCCTCCCAAGGTGAGCCTGTCCATGATGCAGCCTGGCAAACTGAGACAAAAGGCTGTTTGACAAGACTAGTTTTCCTTCCTCTGAGACCCATAACTCATCAGCCCTCTGTATACATTGCATTCTCTGCCACAAACGTTTTTCCTCTTTGCTTGCACGACTTTGTAATGTTTTTAACTCATCTAGTGTATCAACCACTAGTAATGCAAGGTTCAAACATGTGTCATTTTCAGTTTGCGGTAACAATTCCCACTGCTCCTTGAACGATATACAGTTCAATGCACAAAACCTTGCGACTTGATCTGCATAGCCGTTTCCCATGGACACAAAGTCTTGTGACTTAACATGGGCATTGCATTTTACCACGGCAATTTCAAGAGGTAACTGAATTGCATGTAACAAATCCTTTATTTGTTCACCATTTTTCACAGGAGAACCAGAAGAGGTCATGAAACCTCTCTGTGACCAAAGTTGGCCAAAATCATGTACAATTCCGAATCCGTATCTGCTGTCAGTATAGATAGTGACTCTCAGATTCACAGCTGCGTGGCATGCCTTGGTAAGGGCAATTAATTCTGCCACTTGTGCGGAAAACACTTTCTCGAGCCAGAAAGCTTCAATGATACCAGCTATGGTACATACCGCATAGCCAGCTCTCAATGTTCCAACAGAATCTCTTAAACAGGACCCATCGACAAACATGATACAGTAATTTTCTTTTAACTGTGTGTCCTGAATATCTGGATGTGGTTTGGTACATAATTCGGTTACCTCAAGACAGTCATGTTCAAACTCTTCCTCATTGTTAATTTCAGTGTTTTTAACAGGAAGTAAAGGTGCCGGGTTCAATACAGTACATCGCTTTAGAGAGACATTTGGTGACCCCAGTATGATTGTCTCATACTTGGTGAGACGAGCATTTGTCATGTGCTGAGTTTTAGTTCAAGTCAACAAAATTTCAACTGAATGCGGAACCATTACTGTTAGGGGGTATCCCATGACTATGCCTTCACACTGCGTAAGGCTCTGACCAACTGCTGTAACTGCGCGCAAACAACCCGGTAAGGCTGCTGCGACGGGGTCGAAGGTAGCTGAAAAATATGCTACAGGGCGATTTGCACCTCCATGGACCTGTGTCAAGACAGACAAAGAACAAGCATCACGTTCATGACAAAACAGTAGAAAAGGCTTCGTATAGTCAGGCATGCCTAACGCTGGTGCCCTGCACATGCATTCTCTCAATTCCATAAATGACTCAAGCTCTTCTTTGGACAAAGCTATGGTATACGGCTCATCCTTGATCTCTTTGCCTGTCAGTTTTATCAAAGGTTTTGAGATGATCGAGAAGTTGGGTATCCACTGGCAACAGTAGCCCACCATTCCCAGAAACATCCTGACATCTCTTTTTGTCGTCGGAGGGTTCATTTGCAAAATGGCTGTTATTCTTTCTTTTGATATTCTCCTGGACCCTCTTTCGATTAGATGCCCTAGGTATTTTACCTCTTTCTGACAGTATTGTAGCTTCTTAGGTGACACCTTGTGTCCGTTCTTTCCCAAATGATTCAGCAAGGCAATGGTATCGTATTTACAGTTGTCCCTAGTCTTGGATGCAATCAGCAAATCGTCAATGTACTGCACTAGGGACGAATTGAAAGGCAGCACTAGGGATTCCAAATCCTTTTTCAGTATCTGGTTAAAGATGGACGGTGATTCAGAAAACCCTTGTGGAATTCTGCACCAACACTACACCTTATCCAGGAATTTGAAACTGAACAAAAATTGGCTGTCCTCATGAAGAGGTATCGAAAAGAAAGCTTGTGACAGATCTATAACGGTGAACCACTCAGCATCACATGGAACCTGAAACATGATCACTGCTGGATTAGGCACTACGGGGCAACATTTTACCACAATCTCGTTTATTTTTCTCAAATCCTGCACAATTCGAACCTTTCCACAGGGCTTCTTTAAACCCATTATGGGAGAGTTACACGGACTGCTCAAAACCTCTTTCAGGACTCCCTGTCTTAGAAAATCTGCAATTATCTGTGACACTTCGATAAGGACATCTTGTGCCATATGATATTGTGGCACCTGAGGATACACCGCATTCGGCTTTACCTGGACTCTAACTGGTTCTACGCCTTTTATAAGTCCCACTTCCTTTCCTGTCAGATCCCACACTTTCTCTGTCACAGTTCCCTGTAGCTCAACAGGTAGATCGATCATGGTAAGCATTGGGAACAGGGTAATTAACGGGTAATCCTCATTTGTTGTTCCTGTCTCTTGCTCTGAAAACTGACCTTCGTCTCCTTCATCGTCACTATTTGTCTGTACTTCGATTCCATCATTGGAACAGGTAATCGAGCATTTTGTCTTACACAGTAACTCCCTTCCCAGTAGGGATACTGGACTTGAATCACAGACTACAAACCTATGTAGTCCCTGGAAGTTGCCGATCTCAACCTGTACTGGATCTGTAATCAGGTTTGTCAGATATTGGTTTACTACTCCGACTACCCTTATGGTACGCCCCGAAAGTGGTAATTTCGGAACCTCTGCACTCCTGACTGTAGATCGTGTAGCTCCGGTGTCAACCAGAAACGAGACTTTGTAACCCATCACCTTGCCTTCCACATATGGACCCCTTTGATCCACCTCTAAGGATGCTGCAAGCCTGCACTCTTCGCTGTCTGAACTATCATCTGACCACTCTCCATTCATACCATTTTCACCTCGCAATGGAAACTGTTGTACTGTATTATTTTGACTCATTACCTGGCCTGTGACCTGTTGAGGAAGCATCACCTGTTGCTGTCCCATCGGAGCCATTGGTAATTGCATTTGCTGTCTAGGTACCACGGGAATCTGCTGTTGTACTGGTTGCATTTGCGCTGGCTGTAAACACGGCATTTGCATCTGCTGCATGGGCTGTACCCCTTGCATTTGTACCAGATTGTTCTGAAAATTCGGGTTTTGATGTCTTATTTTTGGGCCTCTTACATTTTGCAATGTACCAACATTAGCGCTTTGCTGAACTACACCATCCTGCACCATGTTCGGGCACTCCGGTTTCCAGTGCCCCACACCCCCGCACGCGTGACATGGTGACATCCTTTTTGCCCCTTGCACGTCATTTTGAACCACAACCGTATTCAAGTCTGGACCACGATTCACAAACCCTCGGCCTCGACCTCTCGGCTGTGTCTGAAACGCACCATTCATTTGCGGTTGCTGCTGTATCATCTGTTGAACTCCATTTCCCTGTATTCCTGCCTGTGCAGCCCTTATCTGCATCACCATCACTTTCTCTTTCAGCTTTTTCTGCTTCAGCTCAGTCTCATCACTACAGTATTTCGCATTCTGCAACACTTCATCAATCGGTTTCGCTTGCCAACAAATCAAATGATTCTTAATCATCTGGCTAACTTCTGGTCCCAGCCCTTCGACGAATCTAAACACGAGATGGATCATGTCTTTCGGTTCAATAGTCTCAGTACCACTGTAGTGTTTGAATGCCTTTAGCAATCTCTCATGGTAAGCATGTATTGACTCCTTAACCTCTTGAGAGGTCCGGTCGATCTTCTGCCAATCAGTCACCTTCGGCGACACCTTCTGTTTCAAAAACTCAATCACTTTATGATAATACTTCATCACCTCTTCAGAGGGTGCCCCGGTCACCTTATCCCTTGCCGGCTCCTTCGTCGGCCAATCTACTCCTCTCTTGCACTCAAGCTACAAATCAGGCGGAACAATGATTTCAAACAAGGTATTCAAGTCTTCCCAAAGACATTTTGCAAGTTTCACAAACCTGTCTGTCTGTTGGTACCACTCGATCGGCTTCTCCCTCAATCTAGGATAATCATTGGTAAAAGATAGGATGTCTCCTCTGGTCCAAGGCACATGAACTAAGACACCACCAGCTGTTTCTCTCATGGGTAATATTTTTACTGATTCCAGATCGGGTGAGGCCTTGGCTTGATTAGACCCTGGACTGTCACCCTTTTCCTTATCTCTTTTCTTTGCCCATCTGCCTTCCCATTTTTCCAGCGCACCCCAAACTTGCGCACTTTGCAACAATTCTTTCAAATGTGCCCTCATTCCCGCAGACCTCATGTGCTCAAAGTCTTTAGAGTCAAAATCCAATCTGTAACTTCTTTTCAGGTGTTTAGTGTTTCTGATATCAATATTGTATTTATCTGCCAGGTTCGCTAATCTCTGATGCACCTTGCCTACTTCTTTGGTAATCTTGGGGCATAGGAATCTTAATTCTGCTTCCATGTATGACTCCAATCTGTTCACTCCCATTATACCTTCCACTAATTCAGCAGCTTCTGCCCCTAACCTTGCAAAGTTTAGGTACTCATCTTGTTTTTCCTTTTCTGGTCCGACTGCAGCCACTGCAGCCCTTTGTGAAGTATAAGTCTTTTCTAGCCATTCGTTTAACTGTTGTACTGTGAAACCCTGCAGTGAAATGTTCCCTGCATGTATCATCGGTGAATGTGAGGTATTTGTACTCATTGTCTGAGGGGTTAAAACCCCTAGCCCTGCTTGACGCATTGCTTCTATGGGTGCGCCCACTGGGCTGAGGTCCATTAAAGACCTCGGCTGTTCAACTGCTTTTTCTCCTGGGGCCATTATCTGGGGAGTTCCCATAGACCCTCCTCTTATCATATATTGAGTCATTACTCCCTGGTCACATACGCCAGTTTTGCCTTGCGCATACAATGGCACTGGCGGAACGACAGTAATTGGCAATGATATGGCAGCAGGTGCCTGACCTGGTCCCAGACTCCGTGGAGCAGTAACCCCATAGGTCTGTTCCAAGGTACCCGGGACAGGTACTAATGGCAGACCAGCTACTTGGTTATACCCTGGTATCAGCTGTGGCTGCGGTTGGGACAGTAATTTTGGAGTTGACTCAATCTGCACTAATTTTTATTTCGTGTATATCGGGTCTGGCGGCACTATCAGATTTGTAGTAGTCTCAAGTACTGGGACGTCTGGGTAGATTCTCTGTATCTGCGGTGAAGGTTGCAACTGTATCGGTATGTCTTGTGCAGTGGGTACACTGACACCATTCTGTATCGAAGCCGTATCAATAGTCTGTACCGTATCAGCAACTCCCTTCTCCTGCGTCTGGTTCCCAGGGTATATGCGAGTGCTTGGAGCACTGTCGCTCACCGCATAAGGTGGCGGGCGATCATGTAATAATCTGTCCATGAATTCTTCATCATCTGAATCATCTTCCTCTTCCCAAGGTCTTTTATTTTCTTTAGAATTGTTCGAGTCTTTGTCTGTCTTACAGGAGGCTTTCTTTCCCTGTGTCTCTTCTCCCTGTGCTATCGCTGGAAACAATTTTAATCCGTTAACAATTCCCCTTCTCTACATTTTACTCTTGTTATCCCATCTAGCCTCTGCATAAGATTTTTCTGCCCTTCTCAGTCTTCTCTGAAACTTTTCTTGCCTTTGTTTAAGAGCCATTAGATCCCAAACCGCTAAAGCTTCATACTGAGCTGGCCTCGGAGGTGGTTTCTGTACACTTAACATCCACCTCAAATTCTCTAGCACCCTTGTATTGAACTTCCCATGTTCTGGGAATGCTAAACATCCCTCTTTCTCTGTTAATTTGCGCCACTGTTTCATCCATAAACAAGGCGCAACACCTTTCTCTTCCATGACTATATAAGCTGGAGTACCCTCGGGTGGTGTAGGCTCCCCATCAGTTGCTACAATATATGCGTCTCCTTTCAGAGCACTCTTAAATGCCTTGACAAAATTCATTTTGCGGTTTTCTCTTATTTGTATTTTAATCAGAAGTGACTTAGTTCCCAGGACACTCTTCACCCACCTTTCTCAACCTATTGCCTCTCACGGACGGCAGCCAATCCGTGCGCGACCCCTCTCGACAACTGACCTATCTCAGCGCGGCACCACTGACGTCACACTCACACACACTGCAGCTGCCAAAGTCTTGCGGCTCGTCCGCTCCTCACTGAATCCATACAAACTAATGCAAATTATTGCAAGCACCTTAAATGACAACACAAATCTGCCGGTTTACTACAGGAAGGGTAACACATTCGCTTCAGAACTTTAAAGAGATTTCACTTGAAGCCTCAGCCGCTACTTTCTCCTTATCAGCTCCCGCATACGCAAGCAGAATTCGACCCGCAAATTCTACTCTCGACTTGTCAATGGCTCGTCCTAGTGCACTTTAGAACTTGCCAAATCTCCATCGAAGGTTTCACACATACATTTCAACTCAAACTTGACTTGTCAACCACGCCCGATTGATCTATTAAACCGCACAGATTACAACATAAATCCAAGTGTCCCCTACACTTGTCAACATACTCCGGAGTCTTAGACCACGACAGGTCCGTACATAAACAACCAACCACGTAGATCATTTTGAGCACCAAGCGCCACACTCATATGAAGTACGCCGACTTCCCTACTCTCACACTGCGGAGTATGCCTACTCCTACTAAACAACACATATTCGGCCTAAATACACACAAATCTCACAATCACCTGCAAAAGGCATAGGCTAGCAAGCGCAAAACAAAAACCTAAACCACACACATTATGGCGCCGAGAACATCCCCAACTCACTTAGGGAGGCTCCGTGATCCCGGGAATGTCATGGTGAACTTAGAAACCCATCACACCTACAATTTGCATTATCACAAAAAAACAATTTAAACAATGATTCTCCGTCCTAGGACCCCCAAGGGCCAAAACCGTCGCTCTGCTACCAGAACTGATAACGCGTCCTTCTATGTTAATTTATACACATTAGGACTCGTTTTAGGCCAATGAATCTTGTGACCCAGTGGTGAGACACCGTAGGACGAGATAACTGATCAATATGTCAAGCAATATATCAATAATGTCATCAATATTTACCACCACAATGCACTTTACTTTAGATAAAGACATTAATCAAATTGCTGGCGCAACCATGGCCTTTCAGCCATGAATAACCACACCCTTGATAGAATTTTATGAATTTTTATTCCCTATTGATTACAATCTACGAGCAGAAGAGTTAATCTCAATACCAGGAAGCATAAAAGCATAGTCACGATATGGCAACTGTGATAAGATTTCATTAATGCAAGAATCACAAACATAAGAACATAGCACGGCGTGAACATAGATCAGAATACAGTGAATGTCATATATGTCTCAGTTCAGCATAGAGTAACGTCAGTCATTTGTCTATTTGCGTCAGTTGAAGTGAACTCCTGTCCTAACCACTAATTAGCATCAGCATGTTGGGCTTCATGCAAAAACAATTTAGAACACCAATTTAGAAAACATCTAACTATGGTCTCTATCAAAATGAGCAGTTGGTACCTAGAAAGGAAAAGCAAACAGACAAATTACAAATTACAAATTGCATTGTCATAATTACCCTCCAAGGATTAGGTCAGCACACAGGATCAGTCTTCGTCTTCAGGACATCAGTCAAAACGCCGTCTGTCTAAACTTTGTCTAGAGGACAGGGGACACTTCCCTCATAAGGAGGAGAAGTGTATAGGTGCAGTCTATGGGTGAGGATGGTTTAATAAGTCTTAAAGTCACCAAACAGAGTGACAAAGTTTCTGGATAAAATCAATAGCATTCCCTACCTAGTTCTTCTGATCCTTCTGTGACATGGGTTTTTATCCCTTTTTCGTAATACCTTCCCCCAAAATTCTATTGGACATTTGCTATACCCCACTATCTTTAACCTATCAAATTATACATTAGGTAATTCTAATTGTCACCCCACGATAATTCATAACACTTTGATTGGTCTTCGTAATTGACGTTTTTGGAGGTGGCACATCCGGAGGTTACTTCACAACTTGGCACGTCTTCTCGGGTCATGAGTTCCTTTGTCCATGGTTTAAACGTCCTTGTACATTACATTAATCTACATTTGTTTCAACTTTGTGTATAAACTCATACTAAAGCAGCAAGCATGCGGATGAGAACAGAATTGTACTGATACATTAAGTTGAAGAAAAGGAACATTTTGCAGGGTCATGGCCCTTTGCGAGTCAGCACGCTGAAAAACAGAAAAATGCTTTTAATATGAGAGCCAGGCAGCTAAAACCCACAGCGTACGCTAACTTAAGGCCTATGAGATTTTCAATATAATGCAATATCATAATCGTTAATATAACTTGATTAACCATAGCATTAGTGATTCTATTAATGAGTTATTAGTTCGCATATACATTGGTAGCCACACACATTATAGTCATAATTCAAATGCACGTTTAAGCAAAATCACTATTATTGTCGTTTTCTATGCAACATCGTTAAGCATTAATATGAGCATTTCATTTTAAATATATGTTATTTAAACTACGCTCTCTCAGTATCCTTCCACTAGGTCCTCATGGTGATATATATATATTTTTTTTTAGCATGCAATTGGAGTGCAATGTTTGCTTGCTGTCTCAGCATGGTTTCCCTGCCTGTCCCATGCTCTCTTCATTCCCCTCCCCTAGGCCCCAGTGTTGCCTGCCCTGTTTCCCTAATGCTCCACATCGGGCCCCAGAGCTACAAATCAAGCCACTCTCATCCTTTTTTAGGTTCGAGTCTGCAAGTGCATGTGCTGCCGCATGCATCTCGCTTGCGAGATTCTCTGGTGGTTAGTACATGGCTTGGAGCCCGCCTGGCGCTCACCATTTGTTGGTTTCTCCCACTCTTCTTTACAGCCTCATAATTTGTCAAGGCATGCCTGCCATCTCTTCCATAGAAAACGTCCTAAACAAAGTGTTGGGAGCAACAAGGATGTTTCCACGCAAGCGTAACCACGCTTGCTGGAACAAGGAATGCCTTTTTCTTTGCCTTAACCACGCATGTGCAGAACTACGCATATGCGTAGTTAAGGCATAGAAAAAGGCAGAGTGGATCGGGAGAGGACACACTGAGGTAAGTGGGGCTGGGGAAAGGTTTGAGGTTAGTTTTCAGGGGTGGGGGTTGGATTAAGGGTTTTGGGTTGGGCTATTTTTTTTAGGGTCAGGGGTGGGGGTGTTTGGGAATTATTTTTTTTAGGGTAGGGCTTAGGTTCCCGCTATTTTTGTCTTTTAATTTTTTAGGGGTGGGTGGATTAAGGGCTCAAGTTGTGGGGGGGAGTGGGCATTTTAGAGTAGGAGGGCTGTACTATTATTTTTTTAGGTTTTATGGGTGGAGGTGGATTAAGGGCTTGGGGTGGGTGGGGGTGGGCTAATTCTTTTTTTTAGGGGAGGAGGTTAGGTATTTTAGGTTAGGGTAGGGGGGTCGTGCTTTTTTTTAGGTTTTAGGGGTGGGTGGATTAAAGGCTTTGTGTAGGTGGGGGCTTTTTGGGCATTTTAGGGTAGGGGGTTGCGCAATTTGTTAAAGGTTTTAGGGGTGGGGTGGTTTAAGGGCTTGGGGTCGGTGGTGAGTTGGGCCAATTGTTTTCTTTGAGGTGGGGTGGAGGGGTTGGGTATTGTGGGGTAGGGGGGTTGTGCAATTTCTTTTTAGGTTTATGGGGTGGGGTTCATTAAGGGCTTGGTTTGGGTGGAGGGTTGGGCATTTTAGGGGAGGAGGATCACACTATAATTTTTTTTGGCTTTAGGGGTGGGGTGGACTAAGGGATTGGGGTGGGTTGGGGGTACTGGGTATTTTAGGGCAGGGGAGCGAAGCAATCTTTTTTTTTAGGTTTAGGGGTGGGGTGGATTAAGGGCTTGAGGTGGGAGGGGGTTGGGCTAATTAGTTTTAGGGACAGGGGTGGGGAGTTGGGTATTTTAGGGTAGGGTGTCACCCTCTTTTTTTTTTGTTAGGTTTTAGGGGTGGGGTACTTTTGGGCCTCAGGGCAGGTCGGGTGGTATGATAGAACCACCCATGATGTTCCCACAGATGCATTTACTAGGCATGCTTTTACAAATAAAAATTGTTGTAAAGGCATAGGTGGTAAAGGCATGTATGGTAAGACGTGGTCATTGTTCCGACCGCGTTAAGGCATGAGTGGTTCCAGCATGTGTGGTTTCATCATACATTCCTCTTCTGTTTCTCTGTGTGAAGCAGGGATCAAGCACTAATTGATGCAACTTAATTAGTGCCCGTCCGCTGCTCCCGACGTGATCGAGGTACTATTTGTTGTTTTTAACTTCAAGTGCACCGCAAACAGAAGTCTTGTGACTGGCAAATACGTGCCCAGCAGGCACAAAATTGCAAAGTTTTATTTTTTAAACGCAAACTTTATTTTATTTTGCCAAGTCGTCTTTTCTTAGTTTCTTCTCATGTTTTCTTTTGGCTTGTGGGCGCTGTTGTCAAAAGATGACAATTAATTTGTTTGAAATATGGAAGACCCATTGCATTGCAAATTCTTGCCATTCATTGCATGTACTTATTCTATTTCATTTTTATAGTTTAATTTAACATTCTAATGTGGCTATCCGCCATGTTTGAACGTAAATTAAATAAGGGACAACACATGCAAATGCACACATCATGACACATCGGTGCACATGCATTAAGGTCATCGTCTATCTTGAAATGGGTTTTGTTTCATATAAAACTAATTTCAAGACGATTAGTCATGCGTTCTCATGTATCACATGCGCATGCATGTAATTGGCAAAAAAGCTTTGGCAAAGCCAATAGCTTGGCCAAGCCGAGCATTATTGGCCTTGCCAGTGTTTGGTAAATAACAAATACAGCTTAGGAAAACCTTTACCCTCTTCCTCAATGGGCCTTCCACCCACTACTTTTCTGAAGAGAAAACAAACTGTAATTATGGAGGCTTTAGCTCCAGTCAATTATTTGATTAGATGTTACAACAGGTCATGAAGCCATTTTGCAAAATATAAATGGAAATTATAAACATTATTCCTGACTACTTGTACACGATTTGCTAAACATGCTTATTGTTAAGCAATCCTTTTAATTTTGACATATAAAATGTGTGAAAAGTGGTATCTCATAAAGCGCAGATGTTTTTTCAATTAACAAGTTGTAGTTCAAAAAGGCCACAGCCAGTTTATTTGCTTGGAAAAAAAGATGACTGAGAGGGACAGTTTCTTAATCTGGACGTCTTTCCATTCTAGTGTATTTTAAATAAGTGCCCGGAGAATGCATTCAGTGGCATTCATTTAGCAGAATTGCACCGCAATTGCCATTTCATAGAACAGAAATGATTTCCAGAATGACATTATATCAGAATTATTTTAATGTGTCTGTATTGTGACTATTAATGAGTCTATTCATGTGGTGTAATGGACACTGTGGCTGTCTTTGAAAAAGCATTGCTGTGCGCTAGCCCTTGTCACTTTATCAGTCTCTGCCGCTACAGGAATTCCATCAAATATTATTTCTTGAAGGCAATACAGTCAGTAGGGGGGAATGAGGCTGGATGATCTTAATAAAATAATGCTAAAAGGCTGAATAATTTATATTCCTCTGTGTACCTTTTTAGGTAATTAGCTGTGCCACAAGCGTCTAAAGGCATGAGAAATTAGCAGAAGACAAAATGAAGCATTGTCCTGATCTGGTTGCAGAAGCCCCGAAAAACTTTCTGTGTCTACAATATTAACACATAACATTAACACCATAATACTATTATAAACTATATGTTATTCATGCACTTCCTTATTTTTTTTAAATTCTGGATTAGAGACATCAAATTAATGAAGCCTGTATTATGCATGAAGTATATCTCTACCGTGAACAATCATACTCATCTACTCTGAATGTCAATGCTGAAGAAATACAATCCTCCGTAATACATTCATGCGTACATGTCTCCTGTCAAGGATGCAATCACCAGTCATGACTCATAGACCGTGATTTTTTCCACGTGTATATTTTTTTTTAGTCAATGTCACACTGACAGAGAAATGGGTGGAAAAATAACGAAGACACTCAGGTTCCGTGAATGACTTCCTCGCTAGATCCGTGTCTTCAAGCTGATGAGTGATAGAACGGAATTCCACCTGACAATGGTATTAGCCCTGTATTTTGTTTTTTGGACACCCTGGCCCACATTATGCGCGGATTCAATATTGATTTGGGTAGAAAAATGAGTTTAAGACCAATGTGATGTCACAAGACCAGCCGTATTATTGCAACTGATATTTGTAGGGGACACATGCTCCAGGTGGAACCTAGTGCAATTTGTCCGCTCACAAAAGCCCAGAATTTGGAACATCATATGGAAGTCTGTGCAGTATGTTTAGTTCTGTATGTTATTCCCCATTCCCCAGTGGGGCATATAGGAGATTACTCAGAATGCCATGCTAATGTCACCGTTCAGAATTACAGAAACCTGTACAATGCCCCATCAGTTGTAATTGGGGCATTAGCTTTTAAACCTTTATTATGATATGAGGCTTGCTAGTGAGACCCCAAACATGTATGTGCTAAGTGTAAAGTGATGATCCCCTCTCTTTCAGTGCAGTTCCCGTTAACATGGAATTGACCTGATATGGCATTAAATCAGAATGCTGCAATTGAGGAATGGCAAATATTCCTAAATCTCCCGTTTAACGTATCTGTAATATTTCTGAACCACGCAAAACTAGTTAAGTATGAATAGGCTATGGGGTGAGTTACCAGATGACCTTTTCTATTTCTTAAGGTGTCTCATATGTGGCAGCTGACAGCCTAACATGTCGACTCCATGTTGTGTAAAATAATTATTACTAGAGACGGCCTGGTGGCAGCACTTAGGAGGTCATTCTGAGCTTGGCGGGTGGCAGGAGCCGCCCGCCAAGCGGGAACCGTCAGAATACCGCTGCGCGGTCAAAAGACCGCCGCGGTAATTCTGAGTTTCCCGCTGGGCTGGCGGGCGACCGCCAGAAGGCCGCCCGCCAGCCCAGCGGGAAACCCCCTTCCATGAGGATGCCGGCTCCGAATGGAGCCGGCGGAGTGGAAGGGGTGCGATGGGTGCAGTTGCACCCGTTGCGATTTTCAGTGTCTGCTTCCCCAGGGGCCCCACGACACCCGTTACCGCCAGCCAGGTTCTGGCGGTCAAAACCGCCAGAACCAGGCTGGCATTAAGGGGGTCGGAATCCCCATGGCGGCGCTGCTTGCAGCGCCGCCATGGAGGATTCCCTTGGGCAGCGGGAAACCGGCGGGACACCGCCGGTTTCCCGTTTCTGACCGCGGCTGTACCGCTGCGGTCAGAATGCCCATGGGAGCACCGCCAGCCTGTTGGCGGTGCTCCCGCGGTCGTTGGCCCTGGCGGTCCATGACCGCCAGGGTCAGAATGACCCCCTTAATTTGATATTAACACTGTATATGTAAGGTGACCTGAAGAAAAATCAAATATAGTGACAGAATTAAGCTTTCCCTCTAAAAATCTGAGGTATATGGGATGGCATATACTCTGTTTTCTCCAACTATACCTACAGTAGTGGAGAGCAAACTACTGAACTGATACAATTGCCCTTCCTAGCAATCAGCTTGCCTTTGACTTGAACTAATATCCATATCATCTAGCCTATTTAGCTTGTGGGTCTCTTCTTCAATTACCACTTCCCCTCTTTATGGATATCTCTGCATGGGATGCCCTAGAAATGCATTTGGAGCAAACTGGGCTGGAATGGTTTATAAGGGGTCAAGTTGGGTGGAAGAGAGAAATCTGCTTGAGTAATGAAACATCCCTCCCTGATGGACTTTAACTGTCAGGGACTCTGGGAGATGTCCCTGCCGTAAGGCATTCTTACAGAGGCCATGCATCACATTGCTGGTAAAGGGAGAAATAGTTAGCAGTTGCTTTAGGACACCATCTCCCAAAGGCTAGTTTTACTTTATCGATGTTCAGCATACAGCACCTTCAAAAGATGCCTATAACTAAGAAGAGTGAAAGTCTTCTCTGTGTCCAACAGAAAAGCAGTGAACGTTGTCCCAACCTTTTGCCTGAAGCACTGGTTGAGCAGCAGTGTGACAAAGGATCTAGATCTGCTTTGTTTTTTTGTTTGAATCTGTTTATTGTTTTTTTGGGTTGATAGCAAATCGTACAAACAACAAGACATGTTACAGTTACATAGGTATTACTGCACCGCAGAAGCTGAGTGCTATAGTATATTACAGATTATGTTCTACAGAGAAGAACAGTGCCATAAGGAACTGACCATACATCAACAGCCAAGGGTCCGTCAGATGGAGCACAACCGCATAGGAGAGAAGATCCAATACGAACATAGTAGCCCACTAAGAGAGCCAGCAACATATTCATAGAGAAATAGACAAACAATTCAATTTTTGAGTAGTGCAACAAACAACGGAACACAAGCCCGCACCATCCAGTCAGCTACATACATAGTGTGTGGTCAGGGGAACACATGATTAAACTAGTCAATGTAACAATTCTATATCCAGGAAAAGAGTGAACAGGGAAATGCCAGATGTCCCGCAAGTGACATGGTTAACTGAGGCCCTGGTCATCTGTCATTCCCACCGCACCCTCCTTTGCGCTTATTGGGACGTCAGTAGAATGTTGTATGGTGGTCTAGAAATCGATCAAGATAGTGTCCCAATAGATGACTCTGGGGTATTTGCGCACCCCATGTTATCTTCCCTGTGCAACGCAACACACTGTGCCTGGGCCCATGCAATGAGAGAATGCATCCAGTCTGCAAGAGCTGGCCACTCATGTGACTTCCATCACCGGGTAATGAGACGTTTGGCTGTCAGCAATCTTAGATCAAGGAAGCTGGAGGTGACCCTTTTCTTCTTGTCCCTATGATAAAGACCTAGGAGGCATTTTTCCCATGTGTGTAATGTGGGACACCCTGTGCAGGTGGATAAGTGAAGCGTAATACTCCACCAGTGGCGATGAAGGGAGGAACAGGTCCATTGCATATGGAGTAGGTCTGCGTCAACTAAATGGCAGCAAGGCCAGGTAGTATCTGTATGGCAAAAGTAGCGATTTATTTTAGTGGTGCAAGGTAGGTTCCGTGTATGATGTAAAACTGAATGAATTAGAATCGAGTGTTGCATGGAATTTGAACTGAGCTGCCCAATAAGGCGGCCCATTCTGTGTCCATGCAGGGGAAAGCCAGGTCTACCTCCCAGTACGGCGCAGGAGCATAGGCTGCATTGTAGTGTGTGTTCGCAATGAGTCAGCAAACCAATGTATCATGTTTGTCCGGTCGCCTCACATGAAGAAACTGCATGGTGAGGTGTGTCAGGTCCTCTTGTGTCCTGTCACCCCATTCTTTTTCTAGCATCGTAATCGGGGAGTTATATAAAAGGAAATAGCCAAGGGGCAAGCCACCGTCCTCCATCAAGGACTTGTGTGGGAAAAGGGTTTCATTACAGTAAAGATTCCCCACCATGTGAATGCCTACTGTGTACCAAGCGGCTAGTTCAGCCGAGGAGGTGACGTTGTGTCCACTGAGAGTACCGGTCAGGGCCATTGCTGGTGCATGGGGAATCAGCAATAGTGTGAGGTAAAGATATTGGTGAAAGCAGCAATATGTCACTCCTAGAAGCATAGGGTCAGACGTAGGTGCGTGGGTGCAAGGGTGAATCAAGTGAAGTGTTTTGAGTAAGTTCCAGGTGGGATGTGTCCTGCAGTATCAGCCGTTGCAAGCCTGCTAGCCATTTAGCAACCCATTGGAGTTGGAAGGTGAGGTAGTACTGTTCGAGTTCTGTACACCGAGCCCTCTCTGGTCTGTGGGCAAGTAAAGTTTCAAGAGTGCCACTCTGCAGCGAGATTCATTCCAAATGAATTCCCTCATTAGTTTCTTGAGGGAACAAAAAGGGTGTTGGGATGCATAGGGGTAGATTGGTAAAGTAATATATAAGACCAGGGAGGACAACCATTTTAAGGAGGGCTGTTCGTTCTGCCACAGACAGCAGTACTGTTTGCCAGAAAGCCATCTGAGCCCTTAGGGAGGTGGCAGCCCATGGGAGATTGCCATCAAAGAGGTTTGTAGGTGAGTGATGCACCCAGACACCCAGGTACAGGAATATAGTGCATTGCCAAGCTATTGGAACCCTGCTTATGGTAAAGTTTGGGTTGGCAGCGGGAGTGTATTGGAGATGGCCCTTCTTAGGGGATTACCATGAAATGTTTTGCTTTTTCCTCCCGGTATTTTGCTGACTCTCTTTGTGTGTCCTTTGGACACTGGGCCCTTTCCCACTGTACTGCAGTAGAAAAATACGTGTGCCCTGACTACACATGCTAGGAGGGGACATGTTAGAAACGGGGTCTCCAGTTGACAGTCAGTTTGCACTCTGTCACCCCCACCCCCCAGGGGCAACTCTGTCCACCAGGACCTCAAGCCACTGACAGCTGACAGGGGCGAGAGCCAGACCCCAGGCATTTCAGGGCTCTCTAACCAGTGGGACTTTGAAGAATGGGGGGCATTAGCACCAGGTGCCTCACACCCTTTGTCCACTCTCCCTTCCACCAGGTCAGGCATAGCAGCCTGACACTGATCCTCCCCTCTGGGGCTCTGTACTCTTCCCCCAGGAGCGGCACCCCCCAAGTTCATATTTGTCCGGGCGCTTCCGGAAGCAATCCAGCACAATTCTCCCTCCAGTGCAGGGATGTCAACTGCCATGCTGTGTGCGTGATGCATTGATTTCAGCAGTGGCAAGCGGGTGTTGCGTAGATTCTCCAGCCGCGATGCAGGTGGTGACTCAATTTTTCAGCCGATGCGTCGATTTTTGTACCGCTTGGCTCCGGTGCACGGATTTCAGGCTCTGTTCCACCAGCTTCTCCTTTCAAGGGCCCTGGGACTGGATAAGGCACCACTTGGCAGGGTAGGAGTCTCCGCAAGAGAGTCCAGGTGCTGGCAGAGGAAGTCTTTGATAGCCCTGAGACTTCAGAACAGGGGGCAAGCTCAGTCCAAGCCCTTGGAGACTCTTCACAAGCTGGAAAACACAGCAAAGTCCAGTCTTTGTCCACTCTAAGGTAGAAGCAACAATTCTAGAGGGAATTCACAAACAGCCCAACTGTCAGTCTGATCCAGATGTGGAGTACACAAGTAGGCAGAGGCACAGAATGGTTAAGCAAGAAATCGCCTATTTCTAAAAGTGGCATTTTCAAACTGATAGTCTAAAAACCAACTTTACCAAAAGGTGTATTTTTAAATTGTGAATTCAGAGACCCCCAAACTCCATATCTCTATCTGCTCCCAATGGAAAACTGCCCTTAAAAGATATTTAAAGGCAGTCCCCAGGTTAACCTATGGCAGAGATAGGCCTTATAATAGTGAAAAATGAATCTGGCAGTATTTCACTATCAGGACGTGTAAAACACACCAGTACATGCCACACGTTTTAAATACACTGCACCCTGCCCATGGGGCTACCTAGGGCCTACCATAGGGTTGCCTCACATGTCCAAAAAGGGGAGGTCTGGGCCTGGCAAGTGGGTACACTTGCCAGGTCGAATCGGCACAGACACTGCGGTAGCAGGTCTGGGCCACGTATACAGGGCTACTCATGTGGGTGGCACAATCAGTGCTACAGGCCCATTAGGAGCAGTTGATTTACAGGCCCTGGGCACCTTAGTGCACTTTATTAGAGACTTACTAGTAAACCAAATATGCCAAACATGGAAAAGCCAATCACCAATACAATTTAGACAGAGAGTATATGCACTTTAGCAATGGTTAGTAGGAATATGACACTAAACCACTACTACCTAAACAACTACTACTTAAACAACGACTTCCCAACACCGAAAAAACTTATAAAACGAATTATTTTACAACGAATCCTAAACAACGAAAAAAAACATTAACTAAATTATTCCTTAACAACGAACACCTATTTAACGACTACGAAAACCACTAAATCACGAATCTTCCATGAAACGACTACTATGTAAACGACGACTACCTAAACAACGACTCCACAAATAACTACTACCTAAACAACGACTACCCAAATAATAAATTACCTAAATAACGACTCCCCAAATAACTAGTAACCAAACTACTACCCAAACAACGAATACTGAAACAACGTATCCTAAAAGAACTACTGCCCAAACAAATGACTAGCTAAACAACGAATACCCAAATACTATCCAACACCGAAAACGCCTAAACACCGAATATATTTAAAACGAACTCCAATATTAATAATTAATACCACAACTAAACAATAACGATTAATAAATAAAATATTAAAACCACTACATTACTACGTAAAAATTAAACGAAAACGAAAATAACTATATATTTTCTACATACAAAAACACAAAACATCACAAAAATCCAAAACATATAAACACCGTTTTAAAATAAATTAAATAATACTTAAATAATTATAAAACAAACACAACACTAAAAAAAAAACCCACATAAAACGATAGTCCTACAACACTTTTGACATGACCCAGGAAGTACTTTCTCTACTAAACAAACGAAAACGAACTTAAAAAAAAATGCAAACTACAAAACAAATACACTCCACAATTCTATAAATCTAACATCACAAACGAATTTGCAATAAAAAAACACTTCCAAAACACATTCAATTTACAAATAAAACAATAGTTACCAAAACACATATAAATACGAACCACCTCCATTTTCTACCCATTAATACACCGAACAACTTACAGAGAAGACGAGCATATCACTACGGAAAAGAATCAAGATATAATTTATCCAATACCGCCATCTACTGAGATAACAAGGTAAAATATTCATAATAAATAAATGTAAATAAATTTACTAACCTATAACACAGCTAAAATAATATATAATTAACATACCTTTCGTACTATTTTGTTACAGGCATAAATATCAAGAATCTAACCAAAAAAGATAAACACAACACCTTCAACATCAAAGGTAAACCATTACCATTATTCAAAAAAAATTTCACTAAACCATAAACAAATGCATTTTAAATATTGTTAAATAACGAATACCAAAATAGAATTAAAATATATATATAAAATATTAAGAGTACAAATTATTTTTTTTTAAAGAGAAAAATCACCTATTAAATTTAACCTAAAACAAAATATTATTCACCAAATTTGAAACCTACTAAAAAAAAATCTCCTAAATCAAAATAACTAAATAATTAATAAAACAAAATAATAAACTAAATAATACACTTTTTCTTCTTTCTTACAGATTCGAAGAACCCAAAAAAACACCAGAAAAGCTAAAAAATTGAAAGAAATCCTTTTAAAAAAAATAACTTCTAAAATACGAAAAAAACCTCAAAGTAAGTATAATATTTTCATTATCACATACAACCAAATTCTCTAGTTAAATAAAACAAAACAAACCCCTAACCCCCACCCCCTCCCCAAAACTAAAAACGCCCCACACCCACAACCCCACCCTAAAACCTAAAATCCCCTGACCCCACACCCACTCTCCAAAACCAAAAACACCCCACACCCCCAACCTCACCCCAAAACCTAAAATCCCCTTACCCCACACCCACTCCCCAAAACCAAAAATGCCCCACACCCCAACCCCACCCAAAAACCTAAAATCCCCTGACCCCACACCCACTCCCCAAAACCAAAAACGCCCCACCCCCCCAACCACCAACACCAAAACATAAAATCCCCTGACCCCACACCCACTCCCCAAAACCAAAAACGCCCCACACCCATAACCCCACCCTAAAACCTAAAATCCCCTTGCCCCACACTTACTCCCCAAAACCAAAAACGCCCCACCCCCCAACCCCACCCAAAAACCTAAAATCCTCTAACCCCACAACCACTCCCCAAAACCAAAAACGCCCCACACCCCCAACCCCACCCCAAAACCTAAAATCCCCTTACCCCACAGCCACTCCCCAAAACCAAAAACACCCCACACCCCCAACCCCACCCCAAAACCTAAAATCCCCTAACCCCACACCCACTCCCCAAAACTAAAAACCCCCCACCCCCCCAACCACCAACCCCAAATAATTACAAATAGAATACATTATATATTTTAATTAACTTACTAAGTGGTAAACTAAATCCACCACAAATTTAATAATAAAAACCGCAAACTTCTTTTAACCTGTTTCTTTTATATTATTTACAGATATTTCACAAATGGCATCGCAAGGAGAAGCAAGTTACATAACCTCAAGAACCGGAAACCATCTACTAAAGTATGAAGGTTATCTTTATTGCAGAGACAAGGTTTTCAACCTCAGGAGCCATTGGAGGTGTGTACAATTCTACTCTTCACATTGTAGAGGCAGAGCTGTAACTCTAGAAAACACCGTTGTTAAAACAACAGATCACAACCACTCTGCCTCTGCAATAGAAATTGAAATAAGAGAAAACATACAAAAAATAAAAAACATTGCACATACCTCCAATGACTCCTGCGGACAGGTTATAAGGGAGGTAGTACAAAATATTCCAATACAGATTTCTGGTAGCATGCCTTCTGTACCAAACCTTAGGAGAATATTTCAACGAGAAAGACTGGCAAGTAATCCCCAACATATAACACCACAAACCTATGAAGACATTAACATCCCCTCAGAACTAACAATTACCTTCTCCAAAGAAAATTTCCTCATCCACGACAACGAAAACCCTAAAAAAAGAATACTAATATTCAGCACAACATCCAACTTACTAAACCTACAAAATAGTGAAATTTGGATGATGGATGGAACCTTTAAATCTACACCCCATCCATTCACTCAAATTTACACCATACATGCCACAAAAAATAACACTACAATCCCCCTAGTGTATGCATTACTACCTGATAAACATTCCTCTACTTACAGTGAATTTTTATCAACAATAAAAAACAAAACAGTAAATAAAACACCTAGAAAAATAATACTAGATTTCGAATTATCAATGATCAATACAATACTAAAAATATATCCACAAACCCAAATTCAAGGATGCTTCTTCCACTTTTCACAAGCATATTGGCGAAGAATACAAAAATCATCTCTAAGTAGAGAATATTTCTCAGATTGCATACTACAATTTGAAGTAAAAAAACTCACAGCATTATGCTTCGTACCACCTACAAAAGTAGATGAGTATTACACCACAATAACAGAGTCTAACTATTATACACAAAATGAAGAAAAATTAGAAGCCTTACTAAATTACTTCGAAGAAACCTGGATTGGACACCTAAACAGATCTGGTCGCAGACGAAAGCCAAGATTTCCAATAGAATGGTGGAACTGCTACCAAACCTGTTTAGAAGGTGGTGCAAAAGCTAATAATGCCATAGAAGGATGGCACTACGCCTTCAATAAAGTAATAGGTAAACCCCACCCAAACCTGTATCATTTCATGGAAATTTTGAAAAAGGAACAAAGTTTCCAAGAAATGAGACTTGCTCAATCACTGTCAGGTAGTCTGAATCCACACACAAATAAAAGAAGCAAAATAATGACGAAAGAATTTTGGCAATAATACAACAATTTGATACAATAACACCATCAGACTACCTCAACAGTCTAGCATACATTCTACATTACTAACAACAACTAACCTACTTAAAAAATTACTTGCCAGTTCTAAAAAAAAAAAAACACCATGAATTAAATTAGCATTTTTCAAATTATTTTTACACTAAATTTGCACAACAAATATTGTTCCTACCTTTGAAGTTTTCATGTCTTTATCCAAACACATGATGGTTAATAAATCTTCTTGATTAATATAGAAAAGAAAAAAAAACATTAATCATCCAAAAACTAATCAAAAATATTCAGATTAAAATCTTGATACAAAAAACAACTCTATATACTATAATAACAATCAAAAAATAAAATACAATACTTCACTAAACATGACATTGGAAATATATCTAAATAATGTAAAATACCAAATATACTTTTTTTTTACCAAAAAAAAGTAACAAAATTTATCACATACTAACCAAAACCACATAATTTATTAAAAATTAACTATCAAGAAAAAGACCTGAAAACGATATAAAGGATACTACTAACACAAAGAAAAATTAACCACATAACCTATTCCAATAACTACATTTTTGTTTATAAAATAAACAACTGACTCCCTCAAAAATCCCAAAAATATTTTTTTCAAAAATATATTCAATTCTTTCCAACTACAACAAAAGCAGTATAAGCATTTATAAGATATAACACTGCTAAACAAATTTGTTTACTTTTACGAAACCACTATCGTATACAAAACTAAACGAAAAGAAATAATTCAACATGACAAACATAACTAACACCGAAAATCTACTACCTACCTTGTAACTACCTCCGACAACCATATCTGTAATAAAAATACCCGACTACATACTATAAAAAAAGTTATAATCCCACTTACCTGAACGAGGTCTCCGCTTCCGTCCTATCTTGACCGCGACGCTCCTCCGACTGAATACAGAAGACGTCAAACAACGTAAACATGGAAGACCACTAAAAATAGAAAACGGACTATTTCACTCATAGACTATAATAGGGAAATTAAGAAAATAACACTAAAAATAGATAAAGAAATATAAATAAATAATGAACAAATTTCAAAAAATATGTAAAAATGAAATAATACATAAAAATTTTTTTTTGCTTTTTTTAAACTTGCTTTTGACCAAAATAAAAAATATTTAGAAAAAATTGAATGGCATATTTTTTTTTGTTTCATTTAATGTGCATGGGAAAAAACATTATTGCAATTGCAAAAAATTTTAACACCTAAAAAAAATACAACTATTCTATATAAAACCTAAAAATAATTTTTTAACTAATTAATTTTTAGAAATAATATGCTAACAAATGAATATATATAAAAAATTATACATCCTAAAAAATAATTACAAAATATGAAGATTATTAATTACATAACATGAAAATAATATAATAAAAATAATAAAAAAAATATAATTTTTTTTTTAAAAGTTCACAATATTTTTTTAATCTAATAAACATTAAAAAAATATATAATTATTATATTCCAAAACCTACTATACCAACTACTATACTATTAAAAAATCAAATATAAATTTTTAAACATAACTATTTTAAAACTAATTTATTTTTACACCTTCAATAACCAAAAAAAAATACAAAACCTAAAAATATAACACAAAAATATAATTCACCCATAAAAAAAAAATATAAACTATCAATACATCTCCAAATCATAATCCACCAATAAAGCAAATTGCATCCGAAATAAATAAATAACATAAAGTAAAAAAACTCAAACATATAAATAAATACATATTCATAAAAACAATACCCCAACCATAAACCCTACATCCACCATATCCCACCCCTAATTCTTAATATACTTTCAAAAAGAAAATACAATTAATTAAATACAATAAATAATACCAAACTAATAAAATACAACTACTTAAATTAATACCCAAATATTTATACACTCCCCCACCCATAACTCCATCATCCCATATATCCCACACCAAAACCCACAAAACAATTACAACATATAAAAAAACACAAGGACTTAAATTAATACCTAACTATTAATACACTTCCCCACCCATAACCCCTACATCCCACATATACCACCCCTAAACCCACAACATAAATTACAACAAATAAAAAAACACAAATACTTAAATTAATACCTAACTATTAATACACTTCCCCACCCATAACCCCTACATCCCACATATACCACCCCTAAACCCACAACATAAATTACAACATATAAAAAAACACAATAACTTAAATTAATACCTGAGTATTAATACACTTTCCCACCCATAACCCCTACATCCGATATATCCCACCCCTAAACCCACTACATAAATTACAACATATAAACAAACAAAAGTACTTAAATTAATACCTGAGTATTAATACACTTACCCCACCCACAACCCCTACATCCCCTATATCCCACACCTAAACCCCCAACATAAATTACAACATATAAGAAAACACAATAACTTAAATTAATACCTGAGTATTAATACACTTCCCCACCCATAACCCCTACATCCCTTATATCCCACCCCTAAACCCCCAACATAAATTACAACATATAAGAAAACACAATAACTTAAATTAATACCTGAGTATTAATACACTTCCCCAACCAAAACCCATACATCCCATACATCCCACCCCTAAACCTACAACATAAATTACAACATATAAAAAAACACAAGTACTTAAATTAATACCTGAGTATTAATACACTTCCCCACCCACAACCCCTACATCCCCTATATCCCACACCTAAACCCCCAACATAAATTGCAAAATATAAGAAAACACAATAACTTAAATTAATACCTGAGTATTAATACACTTCCCCACCCATAACCCCTACATCCCATATATCCCGCCCCTTAACACACAACATAAATTACAACATATAAAAAAACAAAATTACTTAAATTAATACCTGAGTATTAATACACTTCCCCAACCAAAACCCCTACATCCCATACATCCCGCCCCTAAACCCACAACATAAATTACAACATATAAACAAACACAAGTACTTAAATTAATACCTGAGTATTAATACACTTCCCCCACCCATAACCCCTACATCCCCTATATCCCACCCCTAAAACCACAACATAAATTACAACATATAAAAAAAGACAAATACTTCCACACCCATAACCCCTAAATCCCATATATCCCACCCCTAAACCCCCAACATAAATTACAACATATAAGAAAAAACAATAACTTAAATTAATACCTGAGTATTAATACACTTCCCCACCCATAACCCCTACATCCCATATATCCCACCCCTAAACCCACAACATAAATTACAACACATAAAAAAGACAAATACTTAAATTAATACCTACATATTAATACACTTCCCCAGCCAAAACCCCTACATCCCATACATCCCACCCCTAAACCTACAACATAAATTACAACATATAAAAAATACACAATTACTAAAATTAATACCTGAGTATTAATACGCTTCCCCACCCATAACCCCTACATCCCATATATCCCGCCCCTAAACCCACAACATAAATTACAACATATAAAAAAACACCTGAGTATTAATAGAAAACCCCACCCATAACATCCACAACCCATATAATCCATGACTTAATCTACAAAATATACTTTAAAAAATTAAACATATAATAATTAAATCCTAAACAAATAAAAAACAAAACACAACACTCACCTTAAAATTCATCACAAAATAAATCACTTACCTTAAAATTCGTTGTTCTAGCATTAGTTGTTAAGGTAAAATCGTTGTTAAACCAGTAGTTGTTCAAAACTTCGTTGTTAAGACCCAGTAGTACTTCAAGATTCGTTGTTTAAGCAAGTAGTAATTCAAACGTAGTTGTTCAGGTTGTTTCCCGTTAGTAGTGGTAAAGTGCCCAGAGTCTTAAAGCCAACAAAAGCTGGTCAGAAAAAAAAAAGAGGAAGGAGGCAAAAAGTTTGGGGATGACCCTGCAAAAAGGGCCCGGTCCAACAGGGCACTTACGTGATTGGTTCAGGTCCTGTACCCTGAGGTGCCCTGTAAAAAGGTATGCCACATACCTTGGGCAGGTACAGCCCTGGCTACTAGTGGGACGTTGCACTGAATTTGCCACCCACTAGAAATCCTGTGAAGCATGTAGCCGGCCTGCCAATGCAGGCCTGTGGAGGTGCAGTTGTGCTTGGGCTTAGATTGGAGCCTCTACTTCCCCTACTGCACCCTCTGAAGGGCAAGGTAGGTGGTAGATGGGAGGATGGGCAGGTACACATGGGTGTCCCATGCCTGGTAAGGAAGAAGCCGTTTGTGGGTTCTCCCTACCTATAAGGGGGGATGGGTCACCGCTTCCCATAGGATTTTGCTGATTCCCTACCTGTTGGCCCTAGGGCTCTAGGCCCTTTCCCCCTGTCAATACAGTGGGGAAGAGGGCGCACCTTCCTTCATATACGAGGAAGGGGGCGCTGGTCAGTTTGGGCGCATGTTCCCACTGGCACGCCAAACGTGCTGGCCTGTCATAGCAGGTCTGGGTGCGCATTGGCTGCTATGGCAGGGTTAACTATGTATCCACCCAGTTATTACAGGCCTGGGTGTGTGCACTAGCATCTATAGTGCTTTAAATCTGTATCCAGCCTGTCATCTGCATGCGCACTTGCATCTAGGGGGTCCTAAATATGTATCCAGCCTGTCATAGCAGGCCTAGGTGTGCGCACTAGAATCTATGGTGCTTTAAACATGTAACTGGCTTGACGTATCAGACCTGTGCGCACACTTGCACATTTGGTGCTTTTATACGTGTCCAGCCTGCCACTGCAGGCCTGTATATGCGCAAGGGCACGTATGCCCTGAGAGTGAAGAATGCCTATGTGTGTTTTCACTGCATAGGAGAGCTGCTCTGCCCATAGGTGAACATGGAAGAAGTGTAACTTACTCCAAGCTGCAAAAGTGGATTGCAGCAGAGCAGCCTCATGTTGTTTACTATCATTGGAGTCATCTTGACAAACCCTTTCTATGGTAAAGGTGATTTTGTCAATAATCATAGAGAAATGCCACTTCTAGAAAGTGGACATTTCTCTGCCCTAAAACACTTTGGCCCTCATTACAACCCTGGCGGTCGGTGATAAAGTGATGGTAATACCGCCAACAGGCTGGAGGTAAATACAGGCAAATTGTGACCATGGTGGAAAGAGCTAGATAGACAGCTACTTTACCACACAGACCGCCAGGGTGGAAACAACAGGCACCACGGCGGTAGCCGCCTACAGCCAGGAGGAAGACAATGTTCCTCCCACCCTATAATGACAATCCAATCCACCACCTTTTTCAGGGCGGGACCAACAACATCAAAAGCCTGTCGGAAACACCGCACAGAAGGCAAACAACTCACCTTTGGAGACACAGGGAAGAACCATGCCTCTATGGAACCCGAGCTGCAGATTTTTCCAGTGATCTTCTACGTCCTGCAGCACCACGAACACCAATGACGACGAAGACGACCACAGTGAATACAGGCGTCTAGCACACAGGGGATGGGGGAGGAAAAAGGAAGTGACACCCACACGCAACACACACACTCCCCCACCCCCAGCACGATGTACACAATCAGATGCAGTAATAAAACATATATACCCCGTACCCCTCAGGAATAATGCAAGGACAACACGAATAGAGGAAAGTACGAACATCCAATCTAAAAGTATATACATATGTACAAATCAAGGGACACTGCCCTCAATGTGCGTGGGCCACAGGGCCACATGACAAAGTCCAAGGCCCCACTTGTCTCCTGCAACAACACTGAGAGAACACTGCAGGGGCATCAGTTTGAAAATAGGCAGGCACCTCAGGGGGGGGATGATGGGGCACCTCAGCCGGACGATGGAACAACACCACTGGTCCTGGAGGGAGCAACATGCCATGTGCTTGGTCCGGGGGAGTGCAAGGCCACAGTCCCTTGAGTGGGTGACTTGCCCACATGCTCTTGAGGGGGCAACATGCCCTGTGCTTGGTCCTGGGGAGTGCAAGGCCACAGTCTCTTAAGTGGGTGACTTGCCCACATGCTCTAGCGGGGGCAACATGCCCTGTGCTTGGTCCTGGGGAGTGCAAGGCCACAGTCTCTTGAGTGGGTGACTTGCCCACTTGCTCTGGAGGAGGCAACATGCCCTGTGTTTGGTCCTGGGGAGTGCAAGGCCACAGTCTCTCAAGTGGGTGACTTGCCCACTGGCTCTGGAGGGGGACAATATGCCCTGTGAGCTTCATACTGGGGAGGATGGAGTGAGTGGGTGGCTACCCCACTGGTTCTAGAGGGGACATTGTGCCCTGTGAGCTTCATCCTAGGGAGGATGGGGTGAGTAGATGCCATACCCACTGGTTCTGGAGGGGGGCATCATGTCCTGTGCTCTTGATCATGGGGAGAATGGGATGAGTGGTTGCCAATACCACTGGTTCTGGAGGAGGCATCGTGCCCTGTGAGCTTCATCCTGGGGAGGATGGGGTGAGTGGGTGCCATATCCACTGGTTCTGGAGGGGGCATCGTGCCCTGTGATCTTCATCCTGGGGAGGATGGGGTGAGTGGGTGCCATTACCACTGGTTCTCGAGGGGGCATCGAGCCCCGTGATGCAGATCTTTTGGAGTGCAAGGTCACAGTCTCTCAGCTGGATGTCATACCTACAGAATTTGCAAGGTGCAGGCCGCACAGCAGCTCATGGACGCAGGACTACAGACTGTCCGCCGGCAGTGACGGCTGCTCAGTGGTGGTGGTGCTGCTGCTGGTAGTGGTGGGGGAAGCACCTGCCCATCCCCTGCATCCTCGGACGGCTGGCCACTGGTGCTGCTGCTGCTGGTGGAGGTGGTGGTGGGGGGAAGCACCTGCCCATCCCCTGCAGCCTCAGACAGCTGCCCACTGGTGCTGCTGCTGGTAGTGCAGGTGCGGGGAAGCTCCAGCCCATCTCCTGCTGCCTTGGACTTCTGCACAACCATGGTTGGTGGTGGGGGCTCCAACTGAGTTCCCGTACCAGGCCTCTTGTCCTTTCTGCCTGCTGGTGCAGGCCCCTTGCCCTTCCTGGATGCAGCTGGGGATGGCTCCTTGCTCTTCTGGGCAGCAGCTGGTGTAGGGCCCTTACCCTTTCTGGCAGCAGCTGGGGATGGCTCCTTGCTCTTCAGGGCAGCAGCTGGTGCAGGCCCCTTGCCCTTCTTGGCAGCAGCTGGGGATGGCTTATTGCCCTTCCAGGCAGCACGTGGGGCAGGCACCCTTTCCGTGAGTCCCTGGATCCTTTCCCACCACGAGTTGCTGTCGACACTACTGGGCGCATGGACTGGGTGGGTGAGGTGCTTGCCTGGGTTTTAGCCACCCTGGCCAGATGTGAAGGACAGGAAGGAGGGGTAGGGAAGAGGTCAATGGTGGAGAGGAATTTCTTAGGGACATTGGGGCGGGAAGAGGGAGAAGGTTTGCGAGTGGAGGAAGAGGGAGTGGTTGTAGGAGGTGTCTGTCTGCTGTGTTTGGGTGCAGGTGGATGGGCTGGATGCTGTTGTGAGATGGATGGCTGTTGGGTGTCTGAGTGCTTGCGTTTGTGTACCTTGGGAGGGGGACACAGACACAGTGGGAGAGGACACAGGGGACGTGTGCATGGCTGTTGGGGTGGTGTCTGCCAGTGAGGTGTGTGTTCTGATAGATGTGCTGGTGATGGCGGTAGTGGATAAGGATGTAGTGCATGCAGGTGTGAGTGTAGACACAACTGGGAGGGAGGTGGAGGACAAGGAGGAGGGGGACACAGTGGAGGCAGTGGATGTTGGTATGTCTGCATCTGGATGGTGTTTGTGTGAGTGCCTGTGGGATGAAGAGTGGTGCTTGTGTTTGCCTGAACCACTCTTGTGTGTTGTCTTGTGTGCATGCTGGTCTTCCTGGGTGCTTGGGATAGGTTGGGGTTGAGGGGAATGGGATTGGGTAGAGGAAGTTGGAGGGGGGAGTTTGGAAACAGGAACAATAGCTGCCATCAGAGAGGAGGCCAGCCCCTGGATTGATCTCTGTTGAGCTGCCAAGCCATTGTGAATGCCCTCCAGAAATGCATTGGTTTGTTGCATTTTGGCTGCAAGCCCTGGGTGGCATTCACAATGGTTGAATGCCCAACAGAGATGGATCTCAGGAGGTCAATAGCTTCCTCACTCAGGGCAGCAGGGCTAACTGGGGCAGGGCCTGAGGTGCCTGGGGCGAAGGAGATGCCCACCCTCCTGGGTGAGCGGGCACTGGTAACTCGCTGAGGGGCTACTGGGAGGGCGGAGCTGGTACGGAGGTGGCGGCTGTACCTGTAGCTGGGGTGGTCACAGAGGTGTCCGCCACCAACAGGGAGCTTCCATCGTAGGAGGTATCTGTGTCCAAACTGTCTCCGCTGTGGTGCTCCCCTCACCCTCCGTCCGACTGGTGCCCTCACTGTCGGTGGACTCTGCCTCCTGGGTCCTGTGGGATACAGCTCCCTCCGTCGCCGGTGCCTCTGCTCCTCCGCCAGATGATGCTAATGCACATAAGGGCAGGATGACAAAACAAAAAGGGGGAAGAGACAAAGGAAACACTTTGTCAATGGCTGCACCAACACCACAGGTGGCGTACACACCACCCTCACACACAGGGAACAGCCCTTTGCACTATGCAGTGCACTACCAGTAACAATGCTAGTCACCAGAGCATGGGGAGGGACACATACTGCCAACTGCAGCATACCTGGGACCCACACAGCCCTGCCCAGCAGTGGATGCCTAACAGTTAGGTAGGAGGAATATCACATCAGAACCCTGCCCAACATGGGACCTACTCTGCGATGTCAGGCCTGGCTTAGGGGCACCCACAGACACACATCCCCCACGCGGATACCACCCTACCATGCGTAAGTTGTACTGATGGAAACTGAACTTATTCTCTTGTGGCTGCTGTAATGCCCTCAAGCACCCATCCAGCTCCGGATAGGCCACTGCCAGTATGAGGGCCATCAGGGGGGTCAGAGTCAGACGGGCACCCCTTCCTCGTTGGGAGGCCATCCCCAGCTGGGCCCCACCGTCTTCCATGCCCAGCGTCTAAGGTCCTCCCAGCGTTTTATGACAGTGGGTCCCCCGCCTGACATAGACCCCCAGGGTCCGTACGTCCTTGGTGACACACAAATACCCTTCTTCTGATGGGTGCTGACCTGCAGAGAAAATACACACAGGGAAAGGTATTCGTCAGACCGTCCTTTCTGTTACACTCATGGCCCACCATACCCCTTCCCATCCCGATTTTTACAGACATGGCCCAGCACACAAGCTACACGTCACCCAGGGGACATCCACCAACCCCCCCTACACGAGGCCTTCACACACACCACTCCGTGACCCATGCATTGTGCTCACAGTGTACTCACCTGTTGGTCTGGAGGCCAATACAGCAGTCCTTACTGGGGTAGGACCCCATCAACCAGAAGCTCCAACTCTGCCGAGGTGAAGGCAGGGGCCATTTCCCCAGTCACACGAGCCATGGTAGGTTCCAGACACAGGTCACAGTAGCACATGCGGTATAGGTCCTCTCCTGTTGAAGGTCAGGTAGCAAGTGAGTGAACAGATAGAAAATGGTGGTGACGTCTGCGGCGGTGCATACCGTCACTACTGGCATACATCACCATTGGCCACTGTACCTCATAGGGCCCAATATTATCCAATGAGGCGTTGCACGCCGGTTCCCGGACGCCTTCCGCAACGGCGCACGATGTAAGCGGAATTACCTCACGCTCCTCACTCTTTTGCACCATAGATTGCAACTGCTGCGGATGAATAGGAGATGGAGACATATCCCTGTGTACAGACCCCTGGTAGACTTGGCAACAATGGAGGACAGGCACATTATCCTCACCTACAGACTTGACAGGGTCACAATCATGGAGCAATGTGCCCAACTGGAGCCTGACCTGATATCTGCTATCCGTCACCCCACTGGGATCTCCCCTCTTGTGCAAGTCCAATCTGTGCTCCATTTCTTGGCAACTGGTTCTTTCCAAGGGACAGTGGGCTTGGCAGCAGGAATGTCACAGCCAATGTTCTCAATAGTGCCGACCAGAGTGTTGTCTGCCCTAATTAAACACATGTGCAGCTACATCGTTTTCCAGGTGGAGGATTTGGCCACAGTGAAGGCTGACTTCTATGCAATAGGACATATCCCCAACATCATTGGGGTGATTGATGGAATACATATTGTATTTGTACTCCCCCCGGCAAAATGAACAGGTCTTCAGAAATCAAAAGAGTTTTCATTCCATTCCATGAATGTCCACATGGTGGGCCTGGCGGACCAGTACATCTCCCACGTCAATACAAAGTATTCCGGGTCTGTGCATGATGCCCTTATCCTGAGAAATATCAGCATCCTAAATGTGATGGGCCAACTGCAGAGGCACAGGGTGTGGCTAATAGGTGAGCCCTGGTTCCCACCCAGTTGGTGTATGGGTATGGTGTGGGCCATAAGGGATAGTGTGTGGCTAAATGTTGTCCCTCCATATTTGCAGGTGACTCTGGTTACCCCAACCTATCATGGCTGCTCACCCCTGTGAGGAATCCTAGGACAAGGGCAGAGGAACGTTACAATGAGGCACATGGGTGAACAAGAAGGGTCATTGAACGTACCTTTGGCCTCTTGAAAGCCAGGTTTTGGTGCCTCCATTTAACAGGTGGATCCCTGTGCTACTCACACAAGAAGGTCTGCCAGATAATCGTTGCATGCTGCATGTTGTATAACCTTGCCTTGAGACGCCATGTGCACCAGGAGGAGGAGGCTGGAGATGGCCGTGTGGCAGAAGTGGACCCTGTGGACAGTGAAGAGGAGGAGGCAGAAGATGAGGATGAGGACAACAGAACTGCAGTGATTCAACAATATTTCCAATGACACACAGGTAAGACAGTGGTACTTCACATTTCATTGTCATTTGTTTGTTTAACATTGTCACTGGCAGGCTGTTATTTCCCACTTCTATGCCCACTCACTGTACCCTTGGGAACTCTTTTTAAAGATGTTGGTGCCCCACTATCACTCCTGGTGTGTTCACTGCAGCCAACTACAGGTCTATCCTATGTGCACATTACTGTACAGTTGATTTGCAATGTTTGATCCTTGTTAAACAAATACATACTCAAGTCATTTGACATACTCCATACTTGTATTTATTCAAAGTGTGTTAATTGCAGTGTTCTGAAGAAAAGGGGGAAGTGCAATGGGCTGGGGTGATGATGAAGGAAACTCCAAGGTATTGTTCCAGTCTATTTGTAGCACAGGTGAATTGCCCAAGGGGGCATAGGAAGGGGAACAATGACAGTTCAAGGTGGACAGGGTGACAAAGTGGGAAACAATGGTGACAATCAGGAGAGTCTTAGTGGCCAGATGTAGGTAGCCGTTTGCATGGTGCAAACTGTGAAAATCGCAGTTTGCGCCATGCAAACGGCCTAACGCGATGCACATTCACAAATTGCGAGTCGGTACCGACTCGCAATTTGTGAATGCGACTCACAAATAGGAAGGGGTGTCCCCTTCCTATTTGCGACTCGCATCGCAATTCAGAATTGCTTTGTGACCGCGAATGCGGTCGCAAAGCAACTCGCAGTTACCACCAGTGTCACACTGGTGGTAACTCATTCGCAAAAGGGAAGGGGTCCCCATGGGACCCCTTCCCCTTTGTGAATGTTGCCCAGATAATTTTTTCAGAGCAGAACTGAAAATACGAAACAAAATGGTTTCGGTATTTTTTTCATTTTGCAACTCGTTTTCCTTTAAGGAAAACGGGCTGCAAAATGAAAAAAAGAAACTGCTTTATTGAAAAAGCAGTCACAGACATGGAGGTCTGCTGACTTCAGCAAGCCCCCATCCCTGTGAGTGCAGGGACTTGCTATGGGGTCGCAAAATGCGACCCACCTCAATAATATTAATGAGGTGGGTCTTTGCGACCCCATAGCGAGTCGCAGACGGTGTCTGAGACACCGTTCTGCATCCTGAATTGCGACTCGCAAATTGCAAGTCTCTCTGACTCGCAATTTGCGAGTCGCAATTCATGGATTTTGTACATATGGCCCTTATTTCCTAGCGGGGGTCTTAGCGATAGTCTCTGGCTTCTGCCTGGATCGCAGGGAACGTTTGCGGGGTGGTTCTCCTTCTGCAGGGGGAGGGGTGCTGGTGGCCTGTTGGTCCTGTGGCGGGTCCTCCTGTCCACTAGCGACAGCGGTGGTGGAAGGTTGTTCAGATGTCTGGCTAGTGGCAGGGGCCCGCTGTTGTAAGACTGCCTTCCTCATAATGTTGGCCATGTCTGCCAGCACCCCTGCAATAGAGACCAGGTAGGGTTAATGGCCTTCGAGTCCTCCCTGATCCCCTATTACTGTCCCTTCTGCAGCCGCCTGTTCTCCTGCACATTGTCCAGGATCTGGCCCAGCGTATCCTGGGAATGTTGGTATGCTCCCAGGATCTCAGTGAGTGCCTCCTGGAGAGTCGGTTCCCTGGGCCTGTCCTCCCCCTGGTGCACAGCAGTCCTCCCAGCTTCCTGTTTGTCCTGTGCCTCTGTCCCCTGAACCGTGTGCCCACTGCCACTGACCCCAGGTCCCTGATTGTCTTGGGGGCGAGGTGTGCCCTGGGGTACCTGTAGTGGTGGACACACTGCTGATTGATGTGTCCTGGGGACAGAGGTATGGGTACGCTGGGTGGGTGCTGTGGTGGTGTTTCCTGATGGGGGAGGCTCTGTGGTGGTGTGTGACTGTGCCTGGGTAACCGACTGTCCGGAGGTCCCTGATGGGCCAGGTTGGTCATCCAGATCCAGGCGAGCAGAGTTGCTGTCATCACTGTGGGCCTCTTCTGTGGGGGGACTGGATAGTCCTGGCACCTCACCTCTGGTGACATTGGCTGGGATACTTGTGGGGATGTAAATGCAGTGGTATTGTTTCTGTGTGTGACATATTGTGCATGGGTGGGTTGCTCTCTTTGGTTGTATTTGCCCTGCCAGCTTTAACCTGTGTGAGTTGGTATGTGGTGAGCTAGCTGATTCTCTCCAGTGTGCATGCTTTAGTGATAGGTGTCCATGCAGGGCTGTGAATGGTATCCATGCATTGGTAGTGCATGCAGGGCTTGGCATTGGGATGAGTGCGTTGTGATGGTGGGGTGTGTGGGATGGAGTGGAGTGATGGGAGTGAGGCTGGGGGTATGTGATGGCATGCAGGTAGGGGGGTGATAGTAGTAAAGAGTTGACTTACCACAGTCCGGTCCTTCTGCGACTCCTGCCTGGTCCTCAGGATGCATCATTGTCAAGACTTGCTCCTCCCATGTTGTTAGTTGTCAAATCAAATTAAATCATTAACATTTATAAAGCGCGCTACTCACCCGTGCGGGTCTCAAGGCGCTAGGGGGAAGGGGGTTACTGCTGCTCGAAGAGCCAGGTCTTGAGGAGTCTCCGGAATACGGAGTGGTCCTGGGTGGTCCTGAGGCTGGTGGGGAGGGTGTTCCAAGTCTTGGCCGCCAGGTAGGAGAAGGACCTCCCACCCGCTGTGGAGCGGCGGATGCGAGGGACGGCGGCGAGAGCGAGGCTGGTGGTGCGGAGGAGACGGGTGGGGGCGTAGAAGCTGAGGCGTCGGTTGAGGTATTCTGGTCCCTTGTTGTGGAGGGCTTTGTGTGCGTGGGTGAGAAGTCGGAAGGTGATCCTTTTGCTGACGAGGAGCCAATGCAGGTGTCTCAGGTGTGCGGAGATGTGGCTGTGGCGGGGTATGTCGAGGATGAGGCGGGCGGAGGCGTTTTGAATACGTTGCAGACGTTTCTGGAGTTTTGCGGTGGTCCCAGCATAAAGGGTGTTGCCGTAGTCAAGGCGTCTGGTGACGAGGGCGTGGGTCACGGTCTTTCTGGTGTCGGCGGGGATCCAGCGGAAGATCTTACGGAACATGCGGAGGGTGAGGAAGCAGGAGGAGGACACGGCGTTGACTTGTTTGGACATGGTGAGAAGAGGGTCCAAGATGAAGCCGAGGTTGCGAGCGTGGTCTGAGGGGGTCGGTGCGGTGCCAAGGGCCGTGGGCCACCAGGAGTCGTCCCATGCGGTCGGCGTGTTGCAGAGGATGAGGACTTCCGTTTTGTCTGAGTTCAGTTTCAGACGGCTGAGCCTCATCCAATCTGCGACGTCCTTCATACCATCTTGCAGGTTGGTCTTTGCGCTGGCGGGGTCCTTGGTGAGGGAGAGTATAAGTTGAGTGTCGTCGGCGTAGGAGGTGATGATGATGCTGTGCTTGCGTACGATGTCGGCGAGGGGGCTCATGTAGACATTAAAGAGTGTCGGGCTGAGTGAGGAGCCTTGAGGGACGCCGCAGATGATCTCGGTGGGGTCTGAGAGAAAAGGTGGGAGGTAGACTCTTTGAGAGCGGTTGGAGAGGAAGGAGGCGATCCAGTCCAGGGCCTGGCCTTGGATCCCAGTGGAGCGGAGGCGGGTTATTAGGGTGCGGTGACAGACGGTGTCGAAGGCAGCCGAGAGGTCGAGGAGGATGAGGGCGACTGTTTCACAGTTGTCCATCAGGGTTCTGATGTCGTCTGTGACTGAGATGAGGGTGGTTTCAGTGCTGTGGTTGGCTCGGAATCCGGATTGTGAGGGGTCGAGAAGGTTGTTATCTTCAAGGAAGTTGGTAAGCTGTTTGTTGACGGTCTTCTCTATGACTTTGGCAGGGAAGGGGAGGAGCGAGATGGGGCGGAAGTTCTTCAGGTCGCTTGGGTCAGCCGTAGGTTTCTTTAGTAGGGCGTTGACTTCGGCGTGTTTCCAGCTTTCGGGGAAGGTAGCAGACAAAAAAGAGGAGTTGATGATGGTCTGGAGGTGCGGGGTGATGATGTCGTCGGCTTTGTTGAAGATGAAGTGTGGGCAGGGGTCCGAGGGGGCGCCGGAGTGGATTGAGTTCATGGTGGTTTGGGTTTCTTCTGTGTTGATGTGGGTCCAGGCGCTGAGGGTGATGGCTGGGTGTGTGGGTTCAGTGTTGGTCGGCTGGGTCTGGTGTCCGAAGCTGTTGTGAAGGTCGGTAATCTTACGATGGAAGAAGGTGGCGAGGGAGTTGCACAGGTCTTGTGAGGGCGTGATGGCATTGGCGTTGGCGTTGGCGTTGGGGTTGGAGAACTCTTTTACGATGCTGAAGAGTTCTCTGCTGTTGTGGCTGTTTTTGTCCAGTCTATCAGTGAAGAAATTCCTTTTGGCAGCGCGGATCAGGTGGTGGTGTTCGCGGGTGGCATTCTTGAGGGCGGTCATGTTGTCAGCGGTGTGGTCCTTACGCCAGGCTTTCTCGAGGGCGCGACAGGTTTTCTTTGATTCTTTAAGGGTGTCAGAGAACCAGAGAGGTTTTTTGGTGTTGGCCTGTCTTGAAAGGCGTCTGAGGGGAGCCAGGTTGTCTGCGCAGTTGGTGATCCAGTTCGTGAGGCTGAGGGCTGCGTCGTTGGGGTCGGTGGTGAAGGTAGGTTGATTGTCGATGAGCGTGGAGAAAAGCTGTTCTTCAGGCATTTTGTTCCACTGTCGACGAGGGATGGGTTGAGTGCGGAGGTGGCGGGTCTCGAGTCGGAAGGTGAAGTGGACACAGCTGTGGTCAGTCCAGTGTAGAGCGGAGGTGTGGCTGAAGGAAACGTGTTTGCTGGCGGAGAAGATGGGGTCAAGCGTGTGTCCGGCGATGTGGGTGGGGGTGTTCACCAGTTGCTTGAGGCCGAGGTTGGCGAGGTTGTCGAGCAGGGCAGTGGTGTTGGGGTCGTTGTTCTGTTCTAGATGGAAGTTGAGGTCGCAGAGGAGGATATAGTCTGGCGAGGCGAGGGCGTGCGGGGAGATGAAGTTGGTGATGGAGTCGCTGAAAAGGGCGCGCGGTCCGGGGGGGCGGTAGATGAGTGATCCTCTGAGGGTGGTCCTGGGGTCAGTGCGGATCTGGAAGTGCAGGTGCTCGCCAGCGAGGGGGGTGTCTTCGGTGGAGGTGGTGACGCTGATGGAGTCTTTGAAGACGATGGCGATTCCTCCTCCTAGTTGGTTGGTGCGGTCTTTCCTGGAAATCTTGTAGCCTTCGGGGATGGCTATGGCGATGTCGGGGGCCGAAGAGGCGTTCATCCAGGTCTCCGTGATGAAGGCGACGTCTGGTGCTGTGGAGTCCAGGAGGTCCCAGAGTTCAACGGCGTGCTTGTGGACGGATCGAGCGTTGACCAGGATGCATTTGAGGTGGTTGATGGCGCGGTGGCTGGTGGTCGTGGTAGTTTCGTGGTGGAAGATACGTTTGCAGGTGTGACATGCAAAAGGTCCATGGGTGCGTTTCGGGTTAGCTTGGAAGCAGGTGCTGGAGCGCCCTGGGTTGAGGGCGTGGAGGGTGGTGGGGTCGTAGCGGTGCAGCGGGGTTTGGGAGTGCTGAGGACCAGGGGTCGTGGTGCTGGGCGCGGGCCAGGTGCGGACGGGCGCAGACGGGCTTGCCTTTGGAGCGCCCGCTGCGCGGTTGCGCAGCGGCTGCCATAAGAGGGAGGAGGGGGGGACGGGTCAGCTGGGGGCGGGAGACGGGAGTGGGGCGACGAATGGGAGCTGGGGGGCGGGGCGTGCAGGAGGTGGCGGCGGGAAAGCGGAGGGAGGGGGGACAGGTAGAGGGGAGAAGAGATGGGGGAGGGGGGTTCAGGGTGGTGTGGGGTGAGTTTAGGAAGAGATAGGAGGAAGGTTGGGAAGATAGGGGAGGGGGGGTTGTAGAGGTGGGTGGGGGTGAGAGGTAGAGTGAAAGGATAGGAACATAGGGGTGGTTACAGAGGGGGTGGCGAGTGAGGGGGAAAGATAGAGAGATAGGTAGATAGGAGGAGGTGGTGAGTGAGGGAGACAGATAGAGAGATAGGTAGATAGGGGTGATACAGAGGGGGAGGCGAGTGAGGGAGAGAGACGAGACAGGAGCAGGAGGACAGGCGCGGGAAGAACCAGGGAGCAGGTAAGAGAAGAAGAGGAGCCGAAGAGGAGCCGAAGAACAGAAGACAGAAGACCACAGAAGAAGGTAAAGAAGAAGAGGAGCCGAAGAACAGAAGACAGAAGAATACAGAAGAAGGTAAAGAAGACGAGGAGCGCAGAAGACAGACAAATACAGAAGAAGGTGAAGGTGAAGAAGAGGAGCGCAGAAGACAGAAGAATACAGAAGAAGGTGAAGAAGAAGAGGAGCGATGAGCAGCAGAGGAAAGAGCCAAGAAGAGGGGCAGAGAAGAAGAGGCACACGCAGGTCGCGGTGCAAAGGAGAGAGAGAGAAGCACACAGATGAAGACAGAAGACGGGGAGCAGGAGGGAAAGAAGAGTACAGAAGAAGACTACAGAAGAATAGCGCAGAGGAAGAACAGAGAAGAAGAAAAGAAGCAGGAGAGAGGGTGAGTAGTGCGGGGCAGGGCGAGGGGCTGGGCGGTGGGGGGGTACTTACTGCGTGGTAGCTGGGCTTGCTAGGAGGTCTCATGAACCTGGGCTGGAGGAGCTGGAGGAGCTGCAGCGGCAGGGGGAGCGACCTACCCTTGGGTCAAGGGTCACTACCACTGTTGCGTAGCGGCCGCCATAAGAGGGAGGAGGGGGTGGGGGAGGGGTCAGCTGTGGGCAGGGGACAGGAGTGGGGTGACGAATGGGAGCTGGGGGGTGGGGCGTGCAGGAGGTGGCGGCGGGAAAGCGGAGGGAGGGGGGACAGGTACAGGGGAGAAGAGATGGGGGATGGGGGTTAAGGGTGGTGGGGGGTGAGTTTAGGAAGAGTTTAGGAAGAGATAGGAGGAAGGTTGGGAAGATAGGGGAGGGGGGGTTGTAGAGGTGGGTGGGGGTGAGAGGTAGAGTGAAAGGATAGGAAGATAGGGGTGGTTACAGAGGGGGTGGCGAGTGAGGGGGAAAGATAGAGAGATAGGTAGATAGGAGGAGGTGGTGAGTGAGGGAGACAGATAGAGAGATAGGTAGATAGGGGTGATACAGAGGGGGAGGCGAGTGAGGGAGAGAGACGAGACAGGAGCAGGAGGACAGGCACTGGAAGAACCAGGGAGCAGGTAAAAGAAGAAGAGGAGCCGAAGAACAGAAGACAGAAGACCACAGAAGAAGGTAAAGAAGAAGAGGAGCCGAAGAACAGAAGACAGAAGAATACAGACGAAGGTAAAGAAGACGAGGAGCGCAGAAGACAGACAAATACAGAAGAAGGTGAAGGTGAAGAAGAGGAGCGCAGAAGACAGAAGAATACAGAAGAAGGTGAAGAAGAAGAGGAGCGATGAGCAGCAGAGGAAAGAGCCAAGAAGAGGGGCAGAGAAGAAGAGGCACACGCAGGTCGCGGTGCAAAGGAGAGAGAGAGAAGCACACAGATGAAGACAGAAGACGGGGAGCAGGAGGGAAAGAAGAGTACAGAAGAAGACTACAGAAGAATAGCGCAGAGGAAGAACAGAGAAGAAGAAAAGAAGCAGGAGAGAGGGTGAGTAGTGCGGGGCAGGGCGAGGGGCTGGGCGGTGGGGGGGTACTTACTGCGTGGTAGCTGGGCTTGCTAGGAGGTCTCATGAACCTGGGCTGGAGGAGCTGGAGGAGCTGCAGCGGCAGGGGGAGCGACCTACCCTTGGGTCAAGGGTCACTACCACTGTTGCGTAGCGGCCGCCATAAGAGGGAGGAGGGGGTGGGGGAGGGGTCAGCTGTGGGCATGGGACAGGAGTGGGGTGACGAATGGGAGCTGGGGGGTGGGGCGTGCAGGAGGTGGCGGCTGGAAAGCGGAGGGAGGGGGGACAGGTACAGGGGAGAAGAGATGGGGGATGGGGGGTTAAGGGTGGTGGGGGGTGAGTTTAGGAAGAGTTTAGGAAGAGATAGGAGGAAGGTTGGGAAGATAGGGGAGGGGGGGTTGTAGAGGTGGGTGGGTGTGAGAGGTAGAGTGAAAGGATAGGAAGATAGGGGTGGTTACAGAGGGGGTGGCGAGTGAGGGGGAAAGATAGAGAGATAGGTAGATAGGAGGAGGTGGTGAGTGAGGGAGACAGATAGAGAGATAGGTAGATAGGGGTGATACAGAGGGGGAGGCGAGTGAGGGAGAGAGACGAGACAGGAGCAGGAGGACAGGCACTGGAAGAACCAGGGAGCAGGTAAAAGAAGAAGAGGAGCCGAAGAGGAGCCGAAGAACAGAAGACAGAAGACCACAGGAGAAGGTAAAGAAGAAGAGGAGCCGAAGAACAGAAGACAGAAGAATACAGACGAAGGTAAAGAAGACGAGGAGCGCAGAAGACAGACAAATACAGAAGAAGGTGAAGGTGAAGAAGAGGAGCGCAGAAGACAGAAGAATACAGAAGAAGGTGAAGAAGAGGAGCGATGAGCAGCAGAGGAAAGAGCCAAGAAGAGGGGCAGAGAAGAAGAGGCACACGCAGGTCGCGGTGCAAAGGAGAGAGAGAGAAGCACACAGATGAAGACAGAAGACGGGGAGCAGGAGGGAAAGAAGAGTACAGAAGAAGACTACAGAAGAATAGCGCAGAGGAAGAACAGAGAAGAAGAAAAGAAGCAGGAGAGAGGGTGAGTAGTGCAGGGCAGGGCGAGGGGCTGGGCGGTGGGGGGGTACTTACTGGGAGGTAGCTGGGCTTGCTAGGAGGTCTCAGGAACCTGGGCTGGAGGAGCTGGAGGAGCTGCAGCGGCAGGGGGAGCGACCTACCCTTGGGTCAAGGGTCACTACCACTGTTGCGCAGCGGCCGCCATAAGAGGGAGGAGGGGGTGGGGGAGGGGTCAGCTGGGGGCGGGGGACAGGAGTGGGGCGACGAATGGGAGCTGGGGGGCGGGGCGTGCAGGAGGTGGCGGCGGGAAAGCGGAGGGAGGGGGGACAGGTAGAGGGGAGAAGAGATGGGGTATGGGGGGTTAAGGGTGGTGGGGGTGAGTTTAGGAAGAGTTTAGGAAGAGATAGGAGGAAGGTTGGGAAGATTCGGGAGGGGGGGTTGTAGAGGTGGGTGGGGGTGAGAGGTAGAGTGAAAGGATAGGAAGATAGGGGTGGTTACAGAGGGGGTGGCGAGTGAGGGGCAAAGATAGAGAGATAGGTAGATAGGAGGAGGTGGTGAGTGAGGGAGACAGATAGAGAGATAGGTAGATAGGGGTGATACAGAGGGGGAGGCGAGTGAGGGAGAGAGACGAGACAGGAGCAGGAGGACAGGCGCAGGAAGAACCAGGGAGCAGGTAAAAGAAGAAGAGGAGCCGAAGAGGAGCCGAAGAACAGAAGACAGAAGACCACAGAAGAAGGTAAAGAAGAAGAGGAGCCGAAGAACAGAAGACAGAAGAATACAGAAGAAGGTAAAGAAGACGAGGAGCGCAGAAGACAGACAAATACAGAAGAAGGTGAAGGTGAAGAAGAGGAGCGCAGAAGACAGAAGAATACAGAAGAAGGTGAAGAAGAGGAGCGATGAGCAGCAGAGGAAAGAGCCAAGAAGAGGGGCAGAGAAGAAGAGGCACACGCAGGTCGCGGTGCAAAGGAGAGAGAGAGAAGCACACAGATGAAGACAGAAGACGGGGAGCAGGAGGGAAAGAAGAGTACAGAAGAAGACTACAGAAGAATAGCGCAGAGGAAGAACAGAGAAGAAGAAAAGAAGCAGGAGAGAGGGTGAGTAGTGCGGGGCAGGGCGAGGGGCTGGGCGGTCGGGGGGTACTTACTGCGAGGTAGCTGGGCTTGCTAGGAGGTCTCAGGAACCTGGGCTGGAGGAGCTGGAGGAGCTGCAGCGGCAGGGGGAGCGACCTACCCTTGGGTCAAGGGTCACTACCACTGTTGTGCAGCGGCCGCCATAAGAGGGAGGAGGGGGGAGGGGTCAGCGGGGGGCGGGGGACAGGAGTGGGGCGACGAATGGGAGCTGGGGGGTGGGGCCTGCAGGTGGTGACGGCGGGAAAGCAGAGGGAGGGGGGACAGGTAGAGGGGAGAAGAGATGGGGATGGGGTTAAGGGTGGTGGGGGGTGAGTTTAGGAAGAGTTTAGGAAGAGATAGGAGGAAGGTTGGGAAGATAGGGGAGGGGGGGTTGTAGAGGTGGGTGGGGGTGAGAGGTAGAGTGAAAGGATAGGAAGATAGGGGTGGTTACAGGGGGGGTGGCGAGTGAGGGGGAAAGATAGAGAGATAGGTAGATAGGAGGAGGTGGTGAGTGAGGGAGACAGATAGAGAGATAGGTAGATAGGGGTGATACAGAGGGGGAGGCGAGTGAGGGAGAGAGACGAGACAGGAGCAGGAGGACAGGCGCGGGAAGAACCAGGGAGCAGGTAAAAGAAGAAGAGGAGCCGAAGAACAGAAGACCGAAGACCACAGAAGAAGGTAAAGAAGAAGAGGAGCCGAAGAACAGAAGACAGAAGAATACCGAAGAAGGTAAAGAAGACGAGGAGCGCAGAAGACAGACAAATACAGAAGAAGGTGAAGGTGAAGAAGAGGAGCGCAGAAGACAGAAGAATACAGAAGAAGGTGAAGAAGAGGAGCGATGAGCAGCAGAGGAAAGAGCCAAGAAGAGGGGCAGAGAAGAAGAGGCACACGCAGGTCGCGGTGCAAAGGAGAGAGAGAGAAGCACACAGATGAAGACAGAAGACGGGGAGCAGGAGGGAAAGAAGAGTACAGAAGAAGACTACAGAAGAAGAGCACAGAGGAAGAACAGAGAAGAAGAAAAGAAGCAGGAGAGAGGGTGAGTAGCGCGGGGCAGGGCGAGGGGCTGGGCGGTGGGGGGGGCACTTACTGCGAGGTAGCTGGGCTTGCTAGGAGGTCTCAGGAACCTGGGCTGGAGGAGCTGGAGGAGCTGCAGCGGCAGGGGGAGCGACCTACCCTTGGTTCAAGGGTCACTACCACTGTCGCGCAGCGGCTGCCATAAGAGGGAGGAGGGGGGGAGGGGTCAGCGGGGGACGGGAGTGGGGCGACGAATGGGAGCTGGGGGGCGGGGGCATGCAGGAGGTGGTGGCGGGAAAGCGGAGGGAGGGGGACAGGTAGAGGGGAGAAGAGATGGGGGAGGGGGGGTTAAGGGTGGTGGGGGGGTGAGTTTAGGAAGAGTTTAGGAAGAGATAGGTGGAAGGTTGGGAAGATAGGGGAGGGGGGGTTGTAGAGGTGGGTGGGGGTGAGAGGTAGAGTGAAAGGATAGGAAGATAGGGGTGGTTACAGAGGGGGCGGCGAGTGAGGGGGAAAGATAGAGGGATAGGTAGATAGGAGTAGGTGGTGAGTGAGGGAGACAGATAGAGAGATAGGTAGATAGGGGTGATACAGAGGGGGAGGCGAGTGAGGGAGAGAGACGAGACAGGAGCAGGAGGACAGGCACGGGAAGAACCAGGGAGCAGGTAAAAGAAGAAGAGGAGCCGAAGAGGAGCCGAAGAACAGAAGACAGAAGACCACAGAAGAAGGTAAAGAAGAAGAGGAGCCGAAGAACAGAAGACAGAAGAATACAGAAGAAGGTAAAGAAGACGAGGAGCGCAGAAGACAGAAAAATACAGAAGAAGGTGAAGGTGAAGAAGAGGAGCGCAGAAGACAGAAGAATACAGAAGAAGGTGAAGAAGAAGAGGAGCGACGAGCAGCAGAGGAAAGAGCCAAGAAGAGGGGCAGAGAAGAAGAGGCACACGCAGGTCGCGGTGCAAAGGAGAGAGAGAGAAGCACAAAGATGAAGACAGAAGACGGGGAGCAGGAGGGAAAGAAGAGTACAGAAGAAGACTACAGAAGAAGAGCGCAGAGGAAGAACAGAGAAGAAGAAAAGAAGCAGGGGAGAGGGTGAGTAGCGCGGGGCAGGGTGAGGGGCTGGGCGGTGGGGGGGGCACTTACTGCGAGGTACCTGGGCTTGCTAGGAGGTCTCAGGAACCTGGGCTGGAGGAGTTGGAGGAGCTGCAGCGGCAGGGGGAGCGACCTACCCTTGGGTCAAGGGTCACTACCACTGTCGCGCAGCGGCCGCCATAAGAGGGAGGGGTCAGCTGGGGGCGGGGGACGGGAGTGGGGCGACGAATGGGACCTGGGGGTGGGGGCGTGCAGGAGGTGGCGGCGGGAAAGCGGAGGGAGGGGGGACAGGTAGAGGGGAGAAGAGATGGGGGAGGGGGGGTTATGGGTGGTGGGAGGTGAGTTTAGGAAGAGTTTAGGAAGAGATAGGAGGAAGGTTGGGAAGAAAGGGGAGGGGGGTTGTAGAGGTGGGTGGGGGTGAGAGGTAGAGTGAAAGGATAGGAAGATAGGGGTGGTTACAGAGGGGGTGGCGAGTGAGGGGGAAAGATAGAGAGATAGGTAGATAGGAGGAGGTGGTGAGTGAGGGAGACAGATAGAGAGATAGATAGATAGGGGTGATACAGAGGGGGAGGCGAGTGAGGGAGAGAGACAAGACAGGAGCAGGAGGACAGGCGCAGGAAGAACCAGGGAGCAGGTAAAAGAAGAAGAGGAGGCGAAGAGGAGCCGAAGAACAGAAGACAGAAGACTACAGAAGAAGGTAAAGAAGAAGAGGAGCCAAAGAACAGAAGACAGAAGAATACAGAAGAAGGTAAAGAAGACGAGGAGCGCAGAAGACAGAAAAATACAGAAGAAGGTGAAGGTGAAGAAGAGGAGCGCAGAAGACAGAAGAATACAGAAGAAGGTGAAGAAGAAGAGGAGCGACGAGCAGCAGAGAAAAGAGCCAAGAAGAGGGGCAGAGAAGTAGAGGCACACGCAGGTTGCGGTGCAAAGGAGAGAGAGAGAAGCATACAGATGAAGACAGAAGACGGGGAGCAGGAGGGAAAGAAGACTACAGAAGAAGACTACAGAAGAAGAGCGCAGAGGAAGAACAGACAAGAAGAAAAGAAGCAGGAGAGAGGGTGAGTAGCGCGGGGCAGGGCGAGGGGCTGGGCGGTGGGGGGGGTACTTACTGCAAGGCAGCTGGGCTTGCTAGGAGGTCTCAGGAACCTGGGCTGGAGGAGCTGGAGGAGCTGCAGCGGCAGGGGGAGCGACCTACCCTTGGGTCAAGGGTCACTACCACTGTCGCGCAGCGGCCGCCATAAGAGGGAGGAGGGGGGAGGGGTCAGCTGGGGGCTGGGGGCGGGGAACGGGAGTGGGGCGACGAATGGGAGCTGGGGGGCGGGGCGTGCAGGAGGTGGCGGCGGGAAAGCAGAGGGAGGGGGGACAGGTAGAGGGGAGAAGAGATGGGGGAGGGGGGATAAGGGGGGTGGGGGGTGAGTTTATGAAGAGATAGGAGGAAGGTTGGGAAGATGGGGGGGTTGTAGAGGTGGGTTGGGGTGAGAGGTAGAGTGAAAGGATAGGAAGATAGGGGTGGTTACAGAGGGGGTGGCGAGTGAGGGGGAAAGATAGAGAGATAGGTAGATAGGAGGAGGTGGTGAGTGAGGGAGACAGATAGAGAGATAGGTAGATAGGGGTGATACAGAGGGGGAGGCGAGTGAGGGAGAGAGACGAGACAGGAGCAGAAGGACAGGCGCGGGAAGAACCAGGGAGCAGGTAAAAGAAGAAGAGGAGCAGAAGAGGAGCCAAAGAACAGAAGACAGAAGACCACAGAAGAAGGTTGTGGGGAAGGAGGTGGGGGTCAACCATCAGTGCACTGTACAGCAAGTTGGTGTCTTGCTGCAATGGAACGTACCTTCCCCCTGATGTCATCCCTTGTTCTGGGGTGCTGTCCCTCGGCGTTGACCCTGTCCACGATCCTCTGCCATAGCTCCATCTTCCTAGCAATGGATATCTGCTGCACCTGTGCTCCAAATAGCTGTGGCTCTACCCGGATGATTTCCTCCACCATGACCCTGAGCTCCTCCTCAGAGAATCTGGGGTGTTGTTGTGGTGCCATGGGTGTTGTGTGAGTAGTGTTGGTGAGGGTGTGTAGGGTGATGTGTTGGGGTGTGTGTTGTGAGGTGCGTGTGTGGTGTATAGGTGATGGTGGTGTGTGGGGCTCTGGTCTTGTCTGTGGTCGTGGTGTCTATCTCATCGCAATTGTTTGTAATGGTAAAGGGTTGTGGGAAATGTGGGTGTGTGTTTTATAGTGGTGTGGGTGTGTGGGTGTGGTGTGTTTATGGGTGTCAGGTGTGTGTAGTTTGAATTGTCCAATGTGGTGTTGTTTTGTATGTGTGTGTTTATTTTGAGCGTGCGGTATGTACCGCCAATGGTTTACCACTGTTGAATGTCTGCCATGGTGCTTCGTGGGTCATAATGTGGTGGGCGTAGTTCTGTTGGCGTAACGGTGTGGGTTTTGACACCGCCAGTTTATCACTGAGCTTTGGTGTGGCGGAGTTGTGTCTGTGGCTGTATAGTGACGGATTGGTGTGTGTGTATCATAATATGGTGAACGGATATCTGCCGCCACAGCGGTATGTTGGCAGCAGTCAGTGTGGCGGTATGTGAGATTTACCGCCAATGTCATAATGAGGGCCTTTGTGTGCTTTTTTAATTTGTCTTGAGTCCACACTAGAGGATGGAGGAGCACGCCTGTCTTTTCCCCAGCAACAGCTGTAAAACTTGGGCACACAGCTGGAAAGAAGATCTCTGCCCTTTGTGGGCCTGGCTGGATGAATTGGAGTAAGAGGTTCAAACACTTGGAATCTCGGAGCCAGAACATGGTCCCACTAAAGATTAAGATCTTCATTCCACAGCCCCATGGCAGACAGAACTGCAAGTCTGTGGTTCAAAGGGAAACCCTCATATCCTCCCCCAACATCAAAGGCACACTACAGTATAACTAGTGGTGCCCCACTAAAGCAAAGGAGAGATACACTTGCAAGGACGTGGTGCTCACTTCCAGAAGAACCTGTTATGCACAAGGAGTAATTACTGCCCTATGAAGGGAGCGCACACTCTTCCTGCATCGTGGCTGGCCTGGGCAAACTGGTTGCTGCTGTGTGGCACTCTAAGTGTGCCCTTCAAGGGCTTGTTGGCTTGCCCCCTGTTCTCAGTGGAGGTCTCAGGGACATCAAAGACTTCCCACGAGGGACCTACACCTTCTACCTGTGTCTTCTGGAGAATGTTTCCCTTTTAGGAGCCTACATCATCTGCTGGATGTCACCTGGTGGCAGCGGTGTGGGCATGGAACCAAGTATTGTGCTGGGTACTGGATTTGCGAAGTGCAGAGCCTTCAAAGTACTACCTGCATTCATGGAGTGTGACCCTTCATCGTGGGGCAACGGCATAAGGGACTTCAGGTGGCCTGCCTTTGTCGAGCGTGGCACATTTCTCTCATATGACACCCAACTGCATGCTCATTGTGTGCGGTGTCTGACCGATTCACCGGTTTGACCTTCAGAGGTGGGGGAGTATCTGGGGCAGTGTTGCATTCTACCCCTTGCGGCACTGCTGAAGTTGTGTCTGTGTGTGACCGGATTTGTCTGGTGTGACTCAAGTCATGCACCTGACTATGTGCCTCATTTCAGGGAGGTACATCATTGGTAACTTTCAGCGTGTGATCAGATTTGTCTGGTGCGACCCAAGTCATTGCTCACCAGAGGTTGTGCCTCATTCCAGGGAGGTACAGCATTACTAACTTTCCATATGTCATTGCATTTGTCTGGTGTGACCCAAGTCATCGCTCACCAGACATGGTGTCTCAGTCCACGGAAGTACCACATTAGTAACTTTCTGTATGTGATCAGATTTGTCTGGTGTGACCCAAGTCATTGCACACCAGACATTGTGCCTCATTCCAGGGAGGTACAGCATTGGAAACTTTTCATGTGTGATCAGATTTGTCTGGTGAGACCCAAATCCCCACGCACCAGAAGTGGTGTCTCATTCCAGAGAGGTACGGCATTGGTAACTTTTCATGTGTGTCCGGATCTGTCTGGTGTGGCTCAAGTCATTTCGCACCAGACGTTGGGCCTCATTCCAGGGAGGTGCGGATTTGGTAACTCTCTTTATATTGGAGCCCCTGGTTGGGCCAGGAGCCACTGTGAACAGCGTGTGTCCTAGTGTGACCCTCCTGCATGCTTGGCAGACTGGGACCTTTCCCCAGAGGCACCGTGCAGAGACCCCTGAGTGAACTACCCGAGTGGTTACCAGATCTCCATTTGTCGGCTAGTGCCTGATCAGCCGTTATCTCTTTGCTCTCCCCTCCATTTTTGCCCTGCGGTCCTGAATAAGTGTAATTTCAGCTGTGAGTGGCCTAGTATCCCAAGGTAAGGGTGCTGTCATCTCCAGCTCATGAGGTGGCAGGCAGTAGGAACTAGTTGAAGTGTGGCGGAAGGTCTGGGCCCAATGGGGGGTCTGCGAGTGCAGGGACCTTTAGCCTGCCGGATATCAGTGCACTAGGGTGCTTGAAGCGAGTGTGAGCAAGTGCATGTGACATTGTATTGGGTAAATTGCTAGGGTCAGTCTTGTTGGCACCGCATGAGGGTGCTGGGAGGGAAAGTGTTATTTTTCTCAAATGCACATACTGCTAATGTCATTTTAAAACAGTTGGGCCTAGTACTTCTAGTGGTATTTCTAAGAGTGATATATGCCAAGATTTACATGATGTTCATTTTGTGTTGATTAATGTGTGTGTTGAATACAAACTTTATTTGCCTACCCCTTGTGTAAAGTATCTTTTATCATGCTCAGTCTATTTGTTGTGTGGTAGTGCTGTGCCAGTGCTTTACACATTGCCCCTGTGATAAGCCTAGCTGCTCTGCACCAAGCTACCCAAAGCTGAGCGCTGGTTATACAGTGAGTATAATCACCCACCCCTGATGGAAGTGGTAGGCTCTGCCCAACTAGGGCCCTGCCTCAGCCAACGAGAATATGCTGCCTTTACCAGGGTGTGAAGGGGAACAGGCAAGATATAGCCCAGTTTACCTTCAAGCAGGACATCTGCAAAGTGATTGAGTGTCAGGGCAATCTTGGCAGGAATCAAATGCATATCTATGAGGTAAAGCAGCAGGTTGTCCGCATAGAGCGAGATGGAATGAATTCAGTCACCTAGGGGAGTACCCCAGGCAACACCCTACTCCTGAAGGGCCTAGGAGAGGGGGCAACCCTGTCTGGTGCCTCTGGGTATGTCATCTGGCTCAGAGACGAAAAGGCCCGTCTTGACCCTGGCTAGTGGCTGGGTGTAGAGCAATTTAACAAATTGAATGAAGTGATTCCTGATAGCATACTTCAGGATGCAAAAGAAACATCATAGGTTAAGAGAGGTGTTGCACGCTGGGACAAACCCGTTCTGATCCAGATGGACCAGGGGTGCTAGCTGAACTGTGGGGATTTTGTCCAGCACTTTATAATCTTTATAAAGCAGCGCCATCTGTCTATATGAGCCCAGTGCAGATGGATCTCTATTTGGCTTGAGGACAGAAATGAGTAACGCTTTGTGAAGGGAGGCAGGGATGCATGAGGCTGATAATGCCTCTTCATACAGTGTTTGTAAGTGAGGGGAAAGGAGTGGAGCATAGGCTTTGTAAAATTTGGTTAGCAGGATGTCCCAGCCCGGGGTCCTGCCTGTGGTGAGGGCATGTATGGTTGCCTGTATTTCAAAGAGTGTGACGGGATGGTCAAATTCTGACCATTGTTCCAGCGTGATAAGGGCAGGAGCACAGTAGAAAAGAAAGAACCAATGTCATTTAGATTGGCACTGGACTCCAACTGATATAATGAGGTATAGTGGGGTGTCAGCTCAGTGTGTATGTTGTGCTGAGTGTTGAGCAGAGTGCTTACAGCAGATCACAATGCCGTGATGGGGTGCCTCAGTTGTTCTTGGTGTATCAGCCATGCCATCAATGAGACAGATCTATTCGCTGTGGTGTGAGTCCTAGTTGATTGAGCATCATAGTTGACGCAGAGCAACTTCTCCAATAGCAAAGCATGTTCTTGTTGTTCTGCTGCCAGGTGGTGAGAGTTCACTGGGTCGCATGCAGTCTGGGTTTCATGATATAGGAGCTGGTGTTCCATTTGGGCTATGTCTTTGTCGAGCTGTCTGTGTATATTCCAGTTTACCCCTAAGCAATGGCCTCTAATTGCCACCTTAAATGCATCTCTCTCAATCAGTCTGGTAGTTGCTGATTCAGTATTAGGCTTGGTATGTTTTAAGTGCATATAAGGTGTCTACAAGGATATGAAGACCAACAACGATGGCCCTTTACGAATACATAATGTCCATCGATGTCTAAAACTAGATCATCTGCCATAAAGTGGACCCCTGGTCTAACCCAAATCAGCACGCCCCTGGCATAGGAGGAGAAATTGGTGGCATATACTTCACCACACCATCTTCTTTGGAGTTTTGTTGCTTCAGTGAGTGTTAAGTATATTTCTCGCAACAATACCGTGTGGGTGGAGTGGCATTTGAGATATGAGTAAATAGCTTATCAGCATGTGAGGGTATGCATTCCCCTCACATTCCAGGAGATAACGTTAGTGTGGGTCATGTTGTCGCTGAAGGAGGATGCAGTAGTCAGCCACTTCACACAGAGCTGGAGGCCAACGCATGAACAGTGCTAGCATCATGTAGGTGTGAGTGATGGAGTTGGGTCCCATATAACAGAAGACTTCAACCGAAAAGAAAACTAAGTGAGAACATTGAACACCATCAGAGCAGAGTGACAACATGTATCCACACAAACTGCCAAACTGTGTGTATCAAAGACGGCAATGCAAACTACCAAAAAGTTGTAAGGGGGTAGGTGGCAGCCAAAGATGAGGTACCTCATGCGATGAGAATGTGTGATCAGTTCCCCAACGTAGTCAGAGCAACTATGGTGTGTCACCATAACATAACAATGAAGGGCAGAAACAGTCGGACCACAAACCAGCTTTAAAGAGAGATTAGAAGAAACACAGGTTACTCAACAGTAGGCCACAGTTAATGCAAATTTGTGGATTTAACTGGAAGTGGTTGCATGGAGTATAGTTCAGATAGTGTTGTCAGTCATGTAGCAGATGAGCAGTCGTCACTGACAGATTTGGTGGAGTTTTCATTGGGGTCTTAGTTCTGGACAGCATCTCAAATCATGGCTTCTATTTGCAAAGCCTGATATTTTTCTAGTACTACTTGCTCCAGATTGGGGGCAACTGTGGGATGAAGGGAGTCTTGTGGTTGGTGTTGGCTTCTGTGATGGTGACCCCCAGCGGGGCCGCGAAACACATCCAATTTCATTAAAGATTTGCGAGTAGTTGCAAGCCCAGATGGCTCCAGCTAGTCCCTGGCATCCCCCAAGAGATTAAACAAAGCATGCTGTTCCCTCAGTGACAATGCAAAAATGTGCAGGGAACAAGAGTGAGGCCCTGATTTATACTTTTTGGTACAAAATTGTACTAACACAGTTTTGTACCAAAAAGTTTAGCACCGGCTTGCAAAATTTCTGTGCACCTGCAGGACACCATATTTATGGAATGGTGCAAGCCGGTGCAAAGGGTAGGCTAGTGTAAAAAATAATTACGTTAGTTGGGTGGGGCAGGCGGTATGGAAGAAGGGGGGTTTGCACTAAAAAAGTATGTGAGGCAGGTTAGAGTAAAAGAAAATGACTCTAACCTGCCTTGAGTCATTTTCTGACACAAAACCATCCACACCACATGACTCCTGTCTTAAAAAAGTCAGGTGTCATGGCTATCACCCCAATGACCAGCCCAGGGGACCAGGGTACCCTGGGCATGGCCACTACATCCTGTTCCATGTATGGGGGCCCAATTCAGAGCCCCTATCGCACTTCAAAAAAAATACTTACCTTTACTTACCTGGGATGGGGTCCCCCATCCTCTGCTGTCCCTCTGGTGTGGGTTGGGGTGTCGCTGGGGCATGGGGTGGGCACCTGTTGGCTTATTCCATGGTGTTCCACCATGGAAATAGGCCCACAGGTCCCCTAACGCCTGCCCTTACCCAGGCATAAAAAAATGGGGCAAAGCAAGCTTTGCACCATTTTTTGACCCCTTCCCACTCCTGTGTACCATTTTTGCACAGGTGTATAAATATGGCGTTTTTTGCACAGGAATGCCTACCTTGCATCTCATTAAGGCAAGGTAGGTTTCCACATCCCAAAAATTACTTTAACTCTATAAATTTGGCGCTAGACGGGTCTAGCGCCTAAAGTATAAATATGAAGTTAGTTTTGCACCAAATTAGAGTAAAAACAAAAATGATGCTAATTTGGTGCAAACAGAGTATAAATATCCACCTGAGTACCTTAAATCCAGGTCACAGTGGCGAGTTTGACAGTTAAAGAGTCCTTTGTCATTGCACCACCACTGTGTAACCTGGGAAAAACATAATGCGGGTGTTAGAAATTTGGGCCCTCATTACAACCCTGGCGGTAAATCCCGCTTACCGCCGCGCAGAAGACCGCCAACATACCGCTGCGGCCGTGGAGTCCGCTACAGGTGTTACGACCCACAGCTCGGAATCCGCCACAATACAGACACCCACACAAGTCTGCCACACCAAAGGTCAGTGATAAACTGGCAATAACAAAACCAACACCGTCACACCAACAAGAATACGCCCACACTATCACGACCCGCGAATCAACGCGGTGGTCTTTCAACCGCGGTAAACCATTGGTGGTACACACCGCTGCGCTCAAAATACACACACATTTACAAAACACAACCACATTGGACAATTCAAAATACACACACCTGATACACATACACACACCACACCCACACACTCACACCACTATAAAACACACACCCACATTACCCACAAACCCTTGCTACCAGAAATTTGAAAGCAGGCCAGAGAGAGACACTACCAAAAACAACACCAGCATCCACAGACACACAACACAATCACTTACACAACATCCACGCACCTCAAACAACACACACCAACACATCCCCTCACACATCACAACAGACACCACCTCACACATCACCCACACCACATCATGGCACCTCAAAGACACCCCAGGCTGTCTGAGGAGGAGCTCAGGGTCATGGTGGAGGAAATCATCCGAGTAGAGCCACAGCTATTCGGATCACAGGTGCAGCAGACATCCATTGCAAGGAAGATGGAGCTATGGCGAAGAATTGTCGACAGGGTAAACGCAGTGGGACAGCATCCAAGAACACAGGATGACATCAGGAAGAGGTAAAACGACCTACGGGTGAAGGTCCGTTCCGTGGTATCCAGACACCAGATTGCTATACACAGGACTGGCGGTGGACCCCCACCTCCTCCCCCACAACTAACAACATGGGAGGAGCAGGTCTTGGCAATACTGCATCCTCGCAGGAGTAGCAGGAGGACTGGACTCTGGTAAGGCAAATCTTTACTACCTTATCCCCCCACCCCACCTGCATGCCATCACATGCTCCCACCCTTACCCTCACACCCATCACCCCAACAACCCAGAGATACCCCACCAACACAACCCACACATCCCAAAACCTAGCCCTGCATGTAACACCAATGCATGGACACCCATCACCCGAGCATGTCCAGCACAGACTCACTCATGACCCAAAATCAGCAATCACACAAGGACCAAGCCAATAATGCAAGCACTGGAGTAGAGGGTCACTCACCCATTGCACACGATGGCACACACAGATACAATAACTATGCATTTACACCCCCAGCAGGACCCCTGCCCAACGTCACCGGACATGAGGTGCCAGACATATCCAGTCCCCCCACAGATGAGGCCCACAGTGATGACAGCAGCTCTGCATGCCTGGATCAAGATGAGCAGCCCGGCCCATCTGGGTCCTAGGACAGTCAGTTCCCCTGCCACTGTCACAAGCCACCACAGAGCCTCCCCCCTCAGAAAACACCAGCACAGCACCCACCCCGCGGGCCCATCCCTCTGTCCCCAGGACACGTCAATCAGCAGTGTGTCCACCACTACAGGGAACCCAGGCAAACCCACTAACACAGGACGATCAGGGACCTGGGGGCAGTGGCAGTGGGCACACAGTTCAGGGGACAGAGGCACAGGATAACAGGGAAACTGGGAGGACTTCTGTGCGACGGGGTGGGACTGGCCCAGGGAACTGACACTCCACGAGGCACTCTCCAACATCATGGGAGCTTACCATCATTCCCAGGAGACCATGGCAACGGTACTGGTCAAGTTTCAGGAGAACTAGCGGCTGCAGGAGGAACACTACCTTGGGATCAGGGAGGACTTGAAGTCCATTAACACCACCCTGGTCACCATTGCAGGGGTGCTGGCAGACCTTCTCAACACCAGGAGGGACACAGTGGCACAACAAGGGGCCTCTGACACTAGCCTGGACGATGAACAGCCCTCCACCTCCGCCGGCGCTAGTGGACAGGAGGCACCGCCACAGGAACAACAGGACACCAGCACCCCACCCCCTGCAGATGGAGAACCACCCCGCAAACGGTCCCTGAGATCCAGGAACAAGACACACAACATTGCCAAGAACCCCCCCAGGAAATGAGACCCCCCCTGAATGTCACCCTTCTGTCCCACTATGTCACCCTGTTCATCCTTAAACTGCCAATGCTCCACTTCCTATGCCCCTTTGGACAATGCACCTGTGAAACAAATAGACTGGACTCTGCAATGGACATTCCTCCACCATCACCCCAGCCCATTTTACAACCCCCTCCACTTATTTGCACAGGAATAAACACATTTCAATCACAAAACAATCTGGAGTCAGTCTGTGCTTTCATAAATGTGTAATTGCAATAACTATGGAATATACGTGTTCACATACCAATGTAACACAGCTGTAGGCCAGGAGTAAACAGAGCAGAGGGCACAAAGTGGGACCCAGATCTGTGAAATGGAAAGTCAAAGTGACAAGTCAGGGTCCATACATTGAGTGAAAATGACAAACATATGCTAGCTCAAACAACAGTATGAGATGTGGGAAGCAGTTACATCTTCTTACCTGTGTCTCACTGGAAGTATTGCATGATGATGTTGTTTCGGTTGTTGATATCTTCTTCCTCTGCCTCCTCTTCTTCACTGACCACAGGCTCCACAGCTGCCACAAGACCACCATCTGGCCCATCCTCCTGCAGAAAAGGCACCTGCCATCGCAAAGCCAGGTTGTGCAGCATACAGCAGGCCACGATTATCTGGCACACCTTCTTCGGTGAGTAGTATAGGGAGCCACCTGTCAGATGGAGGCACCGGAATCTGGCCTTCAGGAGGCCGAAGGTGCATTTGATCACCCTCCTAGTTCGCCCATATGCCTCATTGTAGCCTTCCTCTGCCCTTGTCCTAGGATTCCTCACTGGGGTCAGTAGCCGTGACAGGTTGGGGTAACCAGAGTCACCTGCAAATGTCGATGGATATCTGTTAGACACACACTAACCCTTAGGGACAGCCCCATACCTCTCATGCTATTGCCACTAGGTTTGTAAGTACGGTTAGACTGTCTGCAAACAACTTGAAAATGAAAAATTTTCTGACATTTTAAACATTTCTTGCCTAATGCTGGACACAACTGATTATAGCTTAAATGATTGCGTGAACCACAGCGGAAACACATTTGTACATTCTTACTAAATTTTGTAGCTCTCTCCTTAATGTAATTAACCTCAGAGTCTCCAATTAATTGGTTGACTCCCATATTTTCTGTGTGCCCGGACACCACTTTAGAAGTAACAATGTATCTCTCCACAGCCTTAGCTATATCTAGTGTTTCTTCTAAGGAAGGATTGCGGCATGCTAACAACCGTTCTTGAATTTTTTTTGAACAACAATGGAATACAAATTAGTCTCTAATGTGCATGTCTACATGAGTACCAAAATCACATCTCGCAGCCAGCACACGTAAATTAGCCACAAACTCATCCACTGTCTCATCCATAGACTGTTTGCACATTGCAAAATTGAATCTTTCTAATAACACATTATATTCATCCGAGAACTGCTTCCCGATTCTTTCTTTCGCCTCAATGTAAACATTCCATATTGCATTGTCACCCCCACTTTCATTAGGTGGAGCAATCATAGGTAAATTGTCAAAAACACGCTGCCCGGCCACACCTAGGTGATTAAATAGCAGGGCCAATTTCCTGGTGTGAGAAAAGTCATTAGCATCAATAGCAACTAAGTAATTTTCAAAAATCCTTATCCATTCTCTCCACTTGATGTCTGGTTTTCCACTCCTAGATAAAAAAAGGTGGAGGCTGTACTACTAGATTACTAGATGCCATAATATAACAATAACAAAATGAGCTTAAGAACGATTCACCAATATCTTTGTAAGAAAAACAAGAGTGCCTGAATCCCTAAGTCAAAGTAATGGAAATGTAAACAGTTAGAAATAAAAGTCAGTCACTGAGCGAAGAACACCTACTCGGCTAAAGTTCCGGTAGATAGAACAATGAATTCGTTGAAATAGTTGTTTTGGATAAAAATATATATATATTTTTTTCCTTTCCTTTTTAAAAACACTTCTTTCTATCAAGGTGATAAAGCAAGCAAAACAAGCGTTTTTTTGGTTTTTTTTCTCTTCCGAAATGCTGCGTGCGTTTCTGTGTGCACGTCAATTTCACCACTTAGACTCGAATTGTAGGCATCTTCGTCTCCTAGACGACTACGTTGATCAAAGCGTGTGACGCCGCCTAACGGAGACAAACAATGACGCTGTGCGACGTCTGGTGCTGCACGAGAGGAGAAAAACAGTTGGAGCTCGTGGCAAGCAGCACGCGTTGGAGCTCGAGACCAGCAGCACACGATGATACAAAAGAAAACAGGCCTCGCCCGTCACAAGTAAGGCAAACGCCAGAAATTAAAATGAGAAGGTGTGCGACGCGCACACGTTACCAGAGCTGTAAATTACGATGAGTTAAAAGCTGTTCATATGCCGGTCGGTGGACTCGTCAATGTCGTATAAGCTTTAATCTCCTCCGTAGTCTTCCTTCTTACGCGAACCTCTCCACCCCACTCCTGGTACCAAATATATGTAGGGTACATTCAGATGACACAAAGCGCTTCTTCATAAACCAACGAGGAGTTGGTTATCCAAGACTTAAATTTATTTAGGAGTCCACGACAGACATACACACACCTGACTCAACAGGCTGAAGGTCAGTATCCAAGTCCGCAAGAATCCAGAACCTCACAGATAGATTCTGTCATCCTAACGGTATGGAACTAACTTGAATATAAACAATAAGTGTATAGGTAGGAATAAAGCAAGAAACAATAAAGCACAGGCAAATACAAATGTAAAATAAGATACCATATGCTACACTGTGGCTTTGCACTCCCCAGGATAAAGCAGTGAACAACCCACCCACTGGAGAGACTGGAGAGACTTGAGAGACTGTGGCTTTGCACACCCCAGGATAAGGCAGTGGGCAAACCACCCACTGGAGAGACTTGAGAGACTGTGGCTTTGCACTCCCAGGATACATCAATGAGCATGGAGCCCCCTCGTGGAGCTGGCGTCGTGCACTCATCCGGCTGAGGTTCCCCCCATCCCTTCCCCCTGAGGTGCCTGTTTTATTTCGATCTGATGCCCCTGCAGTGTTCTCTCCGTTTGGATCGGGTATCTTGTGTGGGCCTCGCCTATGCATTTTGGGCCCAGTGGTCCACTGACTATATCGGTGCAGTACCTGGACTTGAATTCTTGGTCTACATATTTGTTAACCGTGTATATAAATGTTTGAGTAATGGATTTTTCTTGATTACATTCGTTCAAATAATTTCCTTTTGTCCTTGCGTTCTTCCAGGGGGGCTGGGGGGGGGAACGTAACATTTCAGCATGTATTTGTGTGTGTGTTGTTGTGGGTGAGGGTGGAGGTGGGGGTGGGGGTGTTGCGTGTTGCGTGTGTGTGTCACTCTCTTTTCCCTCCCCCCACCCCTGTGTCGTAGGTGCAGTACTCACCATGGTCATCGCCGCCGTCGGTCATGCTCCTGGTAGAGGAGTAGGAAGACAATCGCAGGGAAGATTTGGAGTTCTGGCTCCATGGTGTCCTGGTTCCTCGTGGGGTGTGTAGAGGTGGTAGTTTTCCCTTCCAAGTCCTGTTTCCGCCGTGTTTTTGTTCACATTGAATCCGCCCCGGAAAAGGTGGCGGATTGGCCTGTCATATTAGTGTGGGCGGTACATTGTCTTCCGCCTGTCTGTTGGCGGTGACCGCAAAGCTGTTTGTCTGTACCGCCGTGGCGGTCGGAGTGTTAAAGTGGCTGTCTCTGTTGGCGGTTTCCGCCACGGTCGTGATCCCATTTTTTTTTCCACCAGCTTGTTGGTGGTCTTACCGCTGCTTTACCACCGAACGCCAGGGTTGTAATGAGGGCCTAAATGTTTTTATTTCATAATCTGTTGCCATTCCATGAAAGCGTTATTATCAGTAATGTAGGTATCAAATTGTCATTATGTTCTTTTGCTTTATGTTGACAAAGAACAGCATATGAACATGTCAGGCATTTGTTATGATATTGCTGATACAAGCTTGCACACACAATCTATTGTTTAGTTACATACCCACGTCAGGATGTCTGCAAGAACATTAACACATGCCTTACAAAAACACCTTGTGAGACCAAGGCCATTAGAGGGTGTTTCCATCCAGGGTATTCCATCTATACTGCACGTCACTTTGCAGCAGACCTTATCCTCTGTTTCTCTATGAAGCCTGATTTCGAGACTCGAGGCTGTCCTAAAGTAATGGGGGTTGGGTCGCTTCTCATGGACATGGCATGGGCAGATTAGGATTATTATGCCTTGCTCTTTTTTAGGGTAGAAAATACGCTTTAGGGAGGAATTTGCATATTCATGTTTATTGCAATATGTTGGGGTTGTTCATTTTTACAATGTTTATTTTCGCCGTCCTGATCTTGTTACTTGTCATTATCCTAATAAATGCAGCTCATGCATTTTATCGCAGATTGCAGTCTTTTCAATAAATTCATTGAAAACTATCCTGCTTCTTCTTTCTTGCCTGCGTGTGTAAGAGAGTGTTTGCTAACTAGAGAAAAGGGTAAGACTTGTTGCACCGCAAGTTTCCCTGAGAGAGTCTTCCAACGTCCATGCCGCCAGAAATCACCTTTACTATTTTGGTTTTGGTGAGGTGTTGCTAGAGAGCTAGAAGGATTGGTCCAACAGCTATCACCTGGTGTAGGGGTGACTCAGTCGCCTACAAGCAGTGGAGCTGCCTCCCCTAATCCAGCAGTCTCAAAGAGATATGAGGGTCCATACGACATAATGAGCGGTCCTGACAAAGCAGGAGGAGCTGGCAAGCCCAGAAGGGCAGGTGTTGAAGTGAAGTTCTTGTGTATGAGCAACAGTACTACAGGCAGCCTTCCAGATAAACACAGGCCTTACAGAGATCAAGTGCAGCCATCTGCCCTGTCGAGCCCTGGTCTCTCAACAGAAGTATCCGATGTTGCCTCCTGGACAAGGGCCCCCACAAGCACAAGCGGCAGAAAGGTGAGGAGAGTGCTCGGACGCAGAGCACTGCTGGCACCCAAGGCTCTCATCCAGTGGGCAGTGCTGCGTAAAGTCTTGGGTCTCGGCATCAGTTATTGCAGGGAGATGGCATCTCTGCTAAAAGCAGGTGACCGCAACGTTGTGGAGAAGAGAGAAACAGGTCCACTGTTGCCGGCAATGGCAAAGAGTGCGGCAATTCAGTTCTTGGTTGCCAATTGCCAGGGGTGTGCAGGATGCAAGATGGATAAATGGGGTTTTTCAGTGGCGCCTCGCTAGAGTGCGTCCTCCATCTTCACTGCCCAAGTCACCCCCATGGATCCAGATCTGCTTTGTTTAGTCTGAGGACTGTATGAGAACCTTGTTCCCAGAACCCAGTGGGGCATCATAAAGTGCTGTCACTAGAAGGTATTCTATTAAAACCAAATACAAAAAGATGTTTCATACAATTTATATTCAACACAGTATAACATTTTAATAGGACATTGTGAAATATAGGTGTCAGTCATTCAAGATTAGTACATAGTATGTAATCCATGATATTTCAAAAAGAAAGAAATGTTTTATAGTGATATCTGCATAATCAAACATGAAAACAATATAAAATACACTAAAAGGGTTACTATATTTATTGAAATTGAATCTCATATATCACATCGTACAATTCATATTCATCCTGTCCCAAAAAGCACAGTGTACATGGTGAAAAAAATTGGATGTGAATATCATATAGTGAAAATATTGTTGACATATTTTCATATACTAAAACATACAGCTTACAATCAATCTTTTTTGGTTTCAGCAAAAACCATAACAATAAATACCCCCTTAGCATTTAAAATAGTACTAAACAAATTTCATCAAACAAAAATACCAGATTCAAAAAGGAAAACAGTGTTCACTTTTTTAGACAGTGACACTTATGTAGCAAATCAGTTCAGCTGCAGTACCAAGACTGCACTCCTCGCCGCTTCAGACAACATCTGCACCCTCTTTAACTAAGGCGAAACTACTGCCCTCCTCCTCTTCGACCTTTCAGCCGCCTTCAACAACATCTCCCACCACAGCCTCTGCACAAGACTCCCCAATGGCGGTGTTCACGACAAAGTCCTAGAATGGATCTGTTTCTTCCGCAACACAGAGAGTCAGACTTCCACCATACAACTCAGAACCCACAGAGATCAGCTTCAGAGTGCCTCAGGGATCCTCCTTGAGCCCCACCCTCTTTAACATCTATATGGCCCCACTTGCAAACATCATCAAAAGCCACAGACTCAACATCGTCTCCTACGCCAACGGCACCCAGCTGATTCTCTCCCTCACAGATGAACCCACAGCTGCCAAGAGCAACTCCCATAACAGGGTGAAAGCAGTCGCTACCTGGATGAAGGAGAGCTGCCTCAAGCTTAACTCAGACAAGACAGAAGTCCTCATCCTGGGCTCCACCCCAACCGCCTAGGATGACTCCTGGTGGCCTGCAGCACTTGGAACCCCCCACACCCACAGACCATGCACAAAACCTCGGCTTCGTCTTGGAATCCTCGCTCTCAATGAACAGCCAAATCAACGCAGTTTCATCCTCCTGCTCCACACACACTGCCTGCTTTATAAGATCTTCAAGTGGATCCCCACCGAACCCAGGAAAATGGTCACCTATGTGCTCATCAGCAGCAGACTTGATTACAGCAACACACTATCTATGCCAGCACCACCCAGAAACTCCTAAAGAAACTGCCAAACATCCAGAAACCTCTATCGGCGTCATCCTGAACATCCCATGCCACAGCCACATATCCGGCCACCTGAGAGACCTTCACTGGGTACCTATCAACAAAAGAATTACCTTCAAGCTCCTCATTCACACCTACAAAGCCCTCCACAATGCCGGACCTGCATACCCCAACTACTGCCTCACCTTCTACACTTCGACCACACAGCTCCGCTCCACCAAACTGGCCCTGGCCACCATCCCACAAATCTGCAAGACCAGAGCTGAAGGAAAAGCCTTCTCTTACCTCGCTGCAAAGAACTGGATCTCCCTGCCTCTGCACCTCAGGCAATCACCATCACTGCCACAATTCAGGAAGGAGCTCATCACCTGGCTCTTCGACAAAACTGCAGATCCAACCCCCCCCACTCAGTGCCTCAAGACCCTTACGGGTGAGTAGTCGCACCCTATAAAACCATGATTGATTGATTGCTTGACGATACACAATCAAAAATAACAATCCAACAATTGTAGCTCTATGGTCTTTAACTAACAGTATGTGGCTAAACCAGTTCTAAAAAGGTATTGTGACTATATGGCTACTACTACTTTTGTTTATCTCTGTTCAAGGTCATCCAAGCAGACCAAATATATGACACTGGGGCATACCTAAGCAATATTAGGTGCTTCCTGTGGCACAATTTAAATGTATTAGTGTACCTCATAACAGAGTAATTCATAAACAGCAGAATGAAACACTTCCTATGAAGAATCCCGGCTTGTTACAAAATATCATGAAAGGTACTATGGTGGTCATTACAACCCTGGCGGACGGTGTTAAAGCTGCGGTAATACCGCAAACAGGCCGGCGGACAAAAAAATGGAATTACGACCCTGGCGGAAACCGCCAACAAAGACAGCCACTTTAACACATCGCCCGCCAGGGCGGTACAGACAAACAGCGCGGCGGTCACCACCAACAGACAGGCTGAAGACAATATACCGCCCACACTATCACAACACACCAATCCGCCACCTTTTCCGGGGCGGATTCACCGTGGATAAAAACACGGCGGAAACAGCTTTTTCAATGGGAAAACGCTCACCTCAACACATCCCACGAGGAACGAGGACTCCATGGACCCGGAACTACAAATCTTACCTGCCCTTGCATTCTACTCATCTACGACCAACAGCGACGTAGGCGCAGAACATACCGGTGAGTACTGCACCTACGACACGGGGGAGGCAAAAGTTACGGGGACACCCACCAAACACCCCCACCCTCGCATATTACAACATACACACCAATGCAGTCACAAAAATCACAGTAACAACCCACAACCCCCGCGGAAGAATGCAATGACAAAGCGAATAGCGCCCAAACTTTGTATTTAGCCAATATACAACTCATTAAAAAATATACGGATATATATCACAAAATCTGTCAAAAATAAATGTACAAAACAAGAAGTAGTGCAGATATGTACACAACAATGTCCGTGCACCAACAGTCCAAAAATGCATGGGCGACGCCCACAATAGATACCTGACCAAAATCCGAGAGAACACTGCCGGGGCATCAGATAGAAACACTACAGGCACCTCAGGGGGAAGGGAAGGGGGGGCACCTCAGCCACATGAATGCGAAGCCAGATCCACGACGGGGCTCCATGCCCATTGATGTATCCAGGGGAGTGCAAAGCCACAGTCTCTCAAGTCTCTACAGTGGGTGGGTTGCCCACTGTGCCATCCTGGGGAGTGCAAAGCCACAGTCTCTCAAGTCTCTACAGTGGGTGGGTTGCCCACTGTGCCATCCTGGGGAGTGCAAAGCCACAGTCTCTCAAGTCACTACAGTGGGTGGGTTGCCCACTGTGCCATCCTGGGGAGTGCAAAGCCACAGTCTCTCAAGTCACTACAGTGGGTGGTTTGCCCACTGTGCCATCCTGGGGAGTGCAAAGCCACAGTCTCACAAGTCTCTACAGTGGGTGGGTTGCCCACTGTGCCATCCTGGGGAGTGCCAAGCCACAGTCTCTCAAGTCTCTACAGTGGGTGGGTTGCCCACTGCCATATCCTGGGGAGTGCAAAGCCACAGTCTCTCAGGTAGATGCAGGTCTCCACTGGTTCTGGAGGGGGACTGGTGCCCAGACTGGATGAGTCTCCCCGTGAAAGTACCTGTCCTGTCACTGTCCCAGCTGCACATGGGAGAACGATGCCTGATGTGCCGGACTATTCATACCCACACGGTCTTTGCCCTGTTCATCGGTCTTCACCATGGCGGTCTTGGCCTTGTTCAGCGGTGCTTTGCCATGGCTGCCTATGGACTGTTCAGCGGTGCTTTGCCATGGCGGTCTTTGCCCTGTTCAGCGGTCTTCACCATGGCGGTCTTGGCCTTGTTCAGCAGTGCTTTGCCATGGCTGCCTATGGAGTGTTCAGCGGTGCTTTGCCATGGCGGTCTTTGCCCTGTTCAGCGGTCTTCACCATGGCAGTCTTGGCCTTGTTCAGCGGTGCTTTGGCATGGCTGCCTATGGACTGTTCAGCGGTGCTTTGGCATGGCTGCCTATGGACTGTTCAGCGGTAGCCTAAGATGGCGGTCAGATACTGACATTGGTGTGTGGCATGACGTTCCATCATTGCCCAGCAGGGCTGTGAGATTCTGGACCCTCCTGGGCTGTGAGTCCGGCGGTTGGAGTGGTCTCCTGACCAGTAACGATACTTGAGCCCTCCTGGGCTATGACTCTGGCGGTGGTCTCATGACCAGTAACGATACTTGAGCCCTCCTGGGCTATGACTCTGGCGGTGGTCTCCTGACCAGTAACGATACTTGAGCCCTCCTGGGCTATGACCCTGGCGGTGGTCTCCTGACCAGTAACGATACTTGAGCCCTCCTGGGCTATGACCCTGGCGGTGGTCTCCTGACCAGTAACGATACTTGAGCCCTCCTGGGCTATGACTCTGGCGGTGGTCTCCTGACCAGTAACGAGGGTGCTGGCGGTTGTGTCTGGACCGCCGGAAATGATGGCGTACTTCTCCACCGTGACACTCACAACAGGTTGGGGAGACTTCCTCGGGACCTTCCCCACCTTCTTTTGAGTTACAGATGACTCACCAATCGCCTTGGATCCCATTTCACTGTTTGTACCACCAGGAGTCTTGACACGGTCCCGTCGTCCAATCTCCAATTTCGGAACCTTCACAGGGGGTGGGCTGACAGTGCCTTCGCTCCGGGTCCTACTGCCTGCCCTGGTGGACGGGGCACTCCAAAAACCTGGAACACGCACCACTGGTACTGGAGGCATTTTGGCTGAGGCGCTACGACTGGACTGATAAATTGGAGGGGGGTGGGGGGCAAAAAGGTCAATTTGACATAGGGACAGTTTCTGACGTACACTGGGATGGGTAGTTGGAGGGGCTCTGGGAGTGGAGGAAGAGGAGGTGGTTGTAGGAGGTGTCACTTTAGGTGTTTTGGGTGCAGGTGCAGGTACTGGAGGCTGTCGTGAGGTGGATGGATGTTGGGTGAGGGATTGCCGGCGTTTGTGTACTTTGGGAGGGGGCGTCACAGACACTCAGGGAGAGGACACAGGGGACGTGTATATGGCAGTGGAGGTGGTGAGTGCAGGTGAGCGGCTTGTGGTGCTGGGTGTCCTGGTGCGAGTCCTAGTGCCTGTGGATGTGGTGCATGCAGGTGTTTGTGTAGACGAGACTGGGAGGGAGGAGGGAGAAGAGGAGGAGGGGGACACAGTGGAGACAGTGGATGTTGCTGTGTCTGCATGGGTCTGATGCTTGTGTGAGTGCTTGTGGTGCCTATGTTTGTTTGAGCTACTTTTGGGTGTTGACTTGTGTGCATGCTGGTCTGTAGGTGTGCTTGGGATGGGCTGGGGTACAGGGGATTGGGTCTGGGTGGAGGAAGTTGGAGGGGGGAGGCTGGGCACAGGGACAATGGCTGCCATCAGTGCTGAGGCCAAAGATTGCAGGGTTCGCTGAAGGACAGCCTGACCAGAATGAATGCCTTCCAGGAATGCATTACCATGTTTCAACTCTCGTTCTACACCCTGGATGGCATTCACAATGGTAGACTGCCCAACAGTGAGTGACCTGAGGAGGTCAATGGCCTCCTCACTGAGGGCAGCAGGGGTGACAGGGGCAGGGCCTGAGGTGCCTGGGGCGAAGGTGATGCCCACCCTCCTGGGTGAGCGGGCACGGGGCGAACGCTGAGGGGCTGCTGGGAGGGCGGTGCTGGTAGGGGAGGTGGCGGCTGTACCTGTAGAAGTGGGGCGCACAGATGGTGCCGCCACTACAGGGGAGCTCCCATCGGCGGACGAGTCCGTATCGCTGTTTGGTGATCCTGTGGCCGACGTGAAGCTCCCCTCACCCTCCGTCCCACTGGTGAAATCAGAGTCTGTGGTTTGGCCCTCCATGGCCATGTAGGATGCAGCTCCCTCGTGCTCCGGTGCCACTGTACCTCTGCCTGATGATGCTGATGTGCAGAAGGACAGGGAGAGCAGAAAAAGGGTGGAGACAGAAGAAAGAGAGTTTTAGTGCATGGCATACCGCTACCGTTGGCGGACAAGACAAACGCAGCAGCCCCCTGCATTACGCCGTGCTCCTGCCCTCTGCACATGCAATTCCTGGGAAATGGCCTACATGGCAATGGTAGACATCTGCCCACATGGATGGCAAAGGGGCAACTATACATCAATTTGCCTTTTGTTTGAGCTGGGGTAGAGTGCCACATGGCCTACATAACGGAGGGGCCTTGCCTACCTAACTCGCCCTGGCCTAGGGACACCCACAGCCCACCACCCCCACCCAGACAGCTCCACATCACGCAAAGTCCATTGCATGAGGTTGAACTCACCCCCTTGTGTCTGCTGTGATGTCCTTAAGCGCCCATCCAACTCCGGGTAGGCCACCGCCAGGATCCGGAACATCAGGGGGGTCATGGTGCGACGGGCACCCCTCCCACGTTGGGAGGCCATCCCCAGCTGAGCCTCCGCCGTCTTCTTGCTGCAGCGGCGAATGTCCTACCATCTCTTCCGGCAGTGGGTGCCCCGTCTCTGGTGGGCCCCAGGGTCCGGACCTCCTTGGCGATGGCATGCCAAATGTCCCTCTTCTGGTGGGCGCTGACCTACATGACATGCAGAAGGAAAGAGGAACATTCATTACCTACTGCACCGTTGTTGTAATTGGCCCCCTCCCAACTCTATCCCTGTGGCCCATTCATCCCCATGCATGACTGTTCTATGTACTCTGCCCCCTTCCCTCATCCACCCAGCCCTCTCCACCCAGGCCTAGCCCATACAACGTGCTCCCTGTGTACTAACCTGTTGGTCTGGAGGACCGTAGAGTAGCGTGTACTGGGGGAGGACCCCATCCACAAGTTTCTCCAACTCCTCTGCAGTGAAGGCAGGGGCCCTTTCCCCAGACGCAGCAGCCATCGTCGCTTCCAGACCGAGGTCACAGCAGCACTAGCAGTGTAGGTCCTCTCCTGTCGAAGGTCAGGTATCTAGTGATTGAACAGATAGAAAATGGTGGTGACGTCCGCGGCGGTGACGTCCGCGGCGGTGCGCATCATCACCGCCAGTGCACCTGTTCATTGGCTCCTGGGACCCATAGGGTCCAATGTTAACCAATGCAGCATTGCGCCGCGCTCTACGACCGCCTACCGCGACGGTGTGCAACGCCAGCGCAGTTACCCCACAATTCCATTGTCCCATTTTAGAGGTCAGGCAGCCGCCATTTTAGGGTCCCACATGGCTTAATTGACTACTGCGTCACACATACCGAGGCCTACACTCAAAACCTTTCCCGGATGGGTTAATTGTCTGGTGTAGTCTTGTGTATGACTGTGGGTACATACCTGGAGGAATGCTGACAGTTTTTTCGCTGTTGTCCTTCTCAGGCACCGTCAGTTGGGACATATTGGAAGATGGCGGAACCCGCCGGTGTACCGACCGCTGGTGGACCTGTTGACAATGGAAGAGAGACATGTCATCGTGACCTACCGGTTTGACCGTGCCACAATCCGGGAACTATGTACCCAGTTGGAGTCTGACCTGATGTCACCAATCCGCCATCCGACTGGAATACCCCCTGACGTGCAGGTGCTGTCAGTGCTCCATTTCTTAGCAAGTGGGTCTTTTCAGACAACAGTGGCCATGGCATCAGGGATGTCCCAGCCTATGTTTTCCAACGTCTTGTCCAGAGTGTTGGCTGCCCTGCTGAAACACGTTAGGAGATACATCATTTTCCCTGAGGTGGCGGATTTGCCTACAGTGAAAGGTGACTTCTATGCCCTCGGACATATCCCCAACGTCATAGGTGCCATTGATGGGACCCATGTAGCTCTGGTCCCCCCCGCAGGAATGAACAGGTGTACAGGAACCGGAAGAGTTATCATTCGATGAATGTCCAGATGGTCTGTTTGGCAGACCAGTATATCTCGCAGGTAAATGCAATGTTCCCTGGCTCAGTGCATGACGCCTACATCCTGCGGAATAGCAGCATCCCTGATATGATGGGTGAACTCCATAGGCACCGTGTATGGCTATTGGGGGACTCTGGTTACCCCAACCTGTCCTGGCTACTGATCCCAGTGAGGAATACCAGGGCAGAGGAACGCTACAATGAGGCCCATGGGCGGACTAGGAGGGTAATCGAGCTGACCTTCGGCCTCCTGAAGGCCAGGTTCAGGTGCCTCCATATGACAGGTGGGTCCCTATTCTACTCACTGAAGAAGGTGTGCAACATCATCATCGCCTGCTCCATGCTCCATAACTTGGCATTGCGACGCCAGGTGCCTTTTCTGCAGGAGGATGATCCAGATGACGGTGTTGTTGCAGCGGGGGAGCCTGTGGACAGTGGTGAGGATGAAGCTGATGAAGATGAAAACGACAACAGGGAGTCAGTCATACAGCAATATTTTCAATGAGACACAGGTGAGTACAATTTCATGTTTCACATTATATTACATCTCACACGTCTACCTCTATCCTGTACCTACATTTCACTTCCTATTTGTTAACTGAGTTGTCCCCTTCCATTTCAGTTTCACTAATGTGTTGACCTACTTGTCAACAGCTTGCACCCTTGAAAGGCTTGTGATGTGTGACATAGGTATGTTGACCTTCCAATGGCTAACCTTTTTTAACACTGTAATTGACAATACAAAGTTCACAATCATTGACTGACTCCAATATTATTGAGGTTTCAAGGGTGTTTATTGAAGTGCATAAAAATGTAGGGGGGTTGTGAAATGGGGAGAGGTCATGGTGGAATAATGTCCATGGCAGAGTCCAGTCTATTAGTCTCACAGGTACATTGCACATCTGGCCATTGGAAGTGGAGCTGGGGCAGTTCCAATCTGGACAGGGAAACAAAGTGGGACAGTGGGGGGACAATCAAGGTAGTCTTATTTCCTGGCGGGGGTCTTGCCATCTTGCTGTGTCCTGTTCCTGGATCTCAGGGCCCGCTTGCGTGGTGGTTGTCCGTCTGCAGGGGGTGGGGTGCTGGTGTGGTGGTCCTGTGGCCGGGCCTCCTGTCCACTAGCGCCGGCGGATGTGGTGGGCAGTTCGTCGTCCTGGCTAGTGTCAGGGGCCCCTTGGAGTGCCACGGTGTCCCTCAAAGTCTTTTGAATGTCCGTCAGCACCCCTACAATGGTGCCCAGGCCGGAGCCGATGGTCCTGAGCTCCTCCCTGAACCCCAAATACTGCTCCTCCTGCAGGCGCAGGGTCTCCTGCAACTTGTCCAGGACCGTTGCCATCGTCTCCTGGGAGTGGTGGTATGCTCCCATGATGGAGGATAGGGCCTCGTGGAGAGAGGGTTCCCTTGGCCTGTCCTCCCTCTGTCGCACATCAGCCCTCCCAGTTCCCCTGTGTTCCTGTGCCTCCGTCCCCTGGACCGTGTGCCCACTACCACTGCCCCCAGGTCCCTGTTGTTGTTGGGGTGGTGGGTTAGCCTGGGTGCCCTGTAGTGGTGGACACACCGCTGATTGACCTGTCCTGGGTAGGGAGGTATGGGTCCGCTGGGTGGGTGCTGTGCTGGTGTTCCCAGAGGGTGGCAGTTCGGAGTTGGGCTGTGGCTGGGCAAGGGGAACCGACTGTCCTGAGGCCCACGATGGTCCGGGCTGGTCATCAAGATCCAGTAGGGCAGAGCTACTGTTGTCACTGTGGGCCTCTTCTGGGGGTGGAGTGGTGTTGTCTGGACCCTCTGGTGTGGTGACGGTCCTTCGGGTTCCTGCAGGGGTATGAGAACATGATTATTGCATGTGTGTGTTTCATGGTGTGCTATGGATGGGTGTGCGTGAACCCCAGTGCAGGCATTCCTGTGTGGGGGCTTGTGTGGTGATGGTTGGGGGGTGTTGTGGGTCTGTGCAGTGGGCATGCTTTAGTGATGGGTGTCCATGCTTAGTTGTGTCATGCAGGTCTTGGGGTTGGGATGGGTGGTTGGTGTTATGGGTAGATTAGTGAGGAGTTAGGGTGATAGGGGAGGGTGTGAGGGTTGGGGTGTGCGATAGCATGCAGGTAGGGTGGGGGATATGATAGTGAAGATTAGACTTACCAGTGTCCATTCCTCCGACGACTCCTCCGAGGCCCTCAGGATGCAAGATGGACAAGACTTGCTCCTCCCATGTTGTTAGTTGTGGGGGAGGAGGTGGGGGTCCGCCGCCAGTGCGCTGTACCGCGATGTGGTGCCTGGATACTGTTGAACGCACCTTCCCCGTAGGTCGTTCCACCTCTTCCTGATGTCCTCCCTATTTCTTGGGTGCTGTCCCACAGCGTTGACCCTGTCGACTATTCTGTGCCATAGCTCCATCTTCCTGGCTATGGATGTGTACTGTACCTGTGCGCCAAATAGCTGTGGCTCTACCCTGATGATTTCCTCCACCATGACCCTGAGCTCCTCCTCGGAGAAGCGGGGGTGTCTTTGGCGTGACATGGGGTGGTGTGTGTGATGTGTGGGGTGGTGTATGTGTTGATGAGTGTGGTGGGTGTAGTGGTATGTGGTGTTTTGTGCGTGGATGTTGTGTGGGTGATGGTGTAGTGTGCCTCTGTCTGATGGTGTTATCTATTCTGTGCTGTCTCTCTCTGGCCTTCGTCTCTAATTTGTGGTTGTAGGGGTTTGTGGGTGATGTGAGTGTGTGTTTTATATTGTATCGGATGTGTGGGAGTGGTGTTTGTATGTGTATCAGGTGTGTGTATTTGTAATTGTCCTATGTGGCGGTGTTTTGGAGAGGTGTGTGTATTTTGAGCGCGGCGGTGTGTACCGCCAATGGAATACCGCGGTTGAAAGACCGCCGCATGGATTCGTGGGTCGTAATAGCATGGGCGTGTTTCTGTTCCCGTGGAGGTGGAGGATTTGTTTCCACATATTTATCACTGACCTTTGGTGTGGCGGACTTGTGTGGGTGTCTGAATTTCGGCTGATTCGGTGATGTGTGTCATAATAGCTGTGGCGGTCTCCCGCCGCCGCGGTGTGTTGGCGGTCTTCGGCACGGCGGTAAGCGCCTTTTACCGCTAATGTTGTAATGACCCCCTATGCTTTTTCTAACCTCCAGGTTGCAGTCAAAGGCCATTGCAAAAATTCTGTCTCATTCCACTTGAAATTGTAGCCTCTCGTCAGTGATGTAACAAGCCTTAATTTAAGGCACAAAGTGCACTGCACGTCCGTTTGAATCCAGTCTAGTCAGGGCTTGCCTTATGAGTGATATATCTATACACAAGAGAGTGGTCTTTGAGGCCTTGAACAGCTTTCCTATGTTTAAGGAGAAAACGATTCTCTTGATTGACTGAATGGTATGTGCAACAATGGGTGCAGGAGATTTCCAGAAGTGCTCAAGTTACAATTCTCTGAGTTGATCTTAATATGTACCAACCATCAATTTTTTGTCTCTCCCTCAAGTAGATGACACCTTTTAATACCTCTAAGATAGATTTTAGCATGGAGGTTCCAATGGAAATAAACCCAGTACAGTACAGGTCAAAATGCAATGGCATAGGTAAAAAGATCACTGCTGGCTTGAGGTACTTAGATAGCAAGTGGGAGCCCAGCCTAAATTGCAAGAGTGATCACAAAAAGTTACCTTCTGCACAAGCATGGCATTTGTATGGCCCTACATCTCTGCTCCATAAATGGCTGCTTCCACTCTCTTCATTTTATAAACATGGAGAATCCTACTTAGTGGCTGACTATCAATTCTTTCTTTGCAACATAATACAACTGGATAGAGGGCTGTATTACAGAATATCAGTGTAAAAATCATGCATTACAAAAATATCATGAAAAGATACTCAGGACTAAAATATTGACTTTACATACTTGTAATGTAAAGTTCAAGAATATTGTCTACAAAAATATTGTGGAACAACAGATGTATTTTGAGAGGCCATCTATATTATTCTAACTACAGTCTTAGAAACAATGAGGAAAGTGCATTTATTGTGGTGGAAGCAGATTTACTGTTATAATTCCAATCTAAAAACATTGGGGAAAGTGTATACTGGGGGGACTTAGTATTCTAAATCTAATTTAAACAACAATGGGAAAAGTGCGTACACCATGGGCTGGAATTCATAATGTAACTCCATTCTAACAAACATTGGGATACATGCCTACCTGTGGTGTGGGTGGTGTCAGTTTTACTATCAAACTCCAATCTATCAATTATTGGGAAACATGCATACATTCGGATGGGGGTTTAGAGAGTCAGATATACCATTCTAACTCCAGTTCAAAAATATTGGGGAAGGTGCAAACATTGTTTGAGGTAAGGTCTACTATTCTATCTCCAATCTAACACATATTGGGGAAACTACATACATTGGGAATGGAGGGGTAGATTTAATATACCAACTACAGGCTAGCAAAAAGTAGGGATGCGTATTCACTGGGAGTGACAATATGATTTACTATACTAACTCCTGTCTAACAATCACTGGAGAAAGTACATACTTGGGATAAGATTTAGAAGTCAAACTTCAATCTAACAAATATTGTGGAAATTGCATATTGCTTTAATATTCTAACTCCAATCTAACAACCAATCAGGAAAGTGCATTCATTGTTTGGGTCAGATGTACTATTCTTCATCCAGTCCAACAATCACTAGGGTAAAAGCATATATGGGGGCACGTCCATTACATACAAATAATATAATCTCTCCATGAAAATATAAAATATAATTACCAGATACTGATGCTTTTCAAAAGTGTAAATTTCCACAAAATAGTGTGTATTAAAGTACAGTTGGCATGCAGGTGTGAATCCATTCTGATAATGGCTGACCAGGCCCGTAATTACCTCTGTTATTCTTACTGCTATGATCTTGATCAAAATATTGTAATCTGCAATTAGAAATGTAATTGAGTGATAAGGGTTAACATCTGGAAAAAAAGGTTTCCGATTTGGTGGTTCTCGGTAACTAAATGACTATTAAGGGGATCTCTAATTTATAAGACTGCATTTTTAGAATGCCAAGCTCTAGTTTTCCATGCCAGGAGTCTCACACTGATTTCATTCTTTTCATATAACAGCTGCCTGAAAGTTTGAGCATGTAGGACGTTCTGTAACTGCTGTCTAGCTGTATCCCTGGCTAGATAATGCTCCTGGTGATCTGCTTGAGAAAGCCTAAGCTCAGCTAGAGAAAAAGCCTCAACTTAGAGCCTTATCTCCCCCCTCAAAAATTTGTGTGCTTTCCAGATGGTCATTGCTAGTGGAAGCCATAGACATTTTTGTGGCAAGTGGAACCGCCCTGGCAATATTGTTCATAGATACAGAAAAGGCTTTCGGCTTTATGAGCTGGAACTTTTTGTTCAAAGTTTTGAAAGTTATTGGTTTTCTGCATCAGCTCATAAAGTCAATAGACACTCTATATGAGGGATCTACAGCATGGGTAGTTTAGAATAGTACAGTCTCAGAACCAATAAAGATCACCAGGGACACCAAGCATGGGTGCTCACTTTCATTCTCTCTTTTGCAATATTTATAAAGCCCCTGGCTTGACAATAGAGAGCGAGTGAGGAAGTGAAGGCAGTGATTCCAAGGGCCCCAAAAGTTAAATTAAATGCTGATGACTTGCTTCTATTCCTTCTACCTCAATCGTTGTTTTTGATAATGTGTTTAGCATATCCTCGTAATTCTCAATTCTGTCAGGGTGCAAAGTAGACATTTCTAAAACAGAAGCAATCCTTTTTAATTCTACTGCTGACTCATTGCCTCAATATTCACACGCATTGTAGCATAGAAACCTTATACGATTTCCTGGAATTTATGTTTCCGAGAACTGTGAGGATCTATATAAGCTGAACTGCTCCCCACTAATTGTTAAGTTCAATAGTATGCTAGAAAGTTGGGGTGTAATTGATAAAGTTGCAATGATAAAAATTCAGATTTTGCCCTTTTGAATTGTCCTTTTTCATTAATTTCATGTTCACTAACTGATGTATTATTTCAGTAATTAAATTCACTTAACAATACATTGATTTGGAATAAGCATCACCCTAGGATTATCAAAAAAAAAGCTTGACACACCAAGAAGGAGGATTATCTCTCCTTCAATGAAAGTGTTTTTAACTTTGTGACTTTCTTAAGTACTACAAATTCAATTATTCCAAGTCATTCAATAATTTGTTTTATGAAAGAATGAAATTGGAAACTTCCCTTTCCCAGACCCCCCTATACTCCCAGTCAGGATTCGCAAACTGGTAAGGTATCACACATTATACAGTTACAAACAGAAACAGAAAAAGCTAGGCCGATGGCTAAATATTCCTGACATCCATGCTGAAACCCCACTTGAAAGTAAATGGCCAGCCATTCTAGAAAAAGACAATTATATGGGAAAAGTGAAATCTTGAGTCAGTAATAACCTAGTTGAATGGGAGACTGTTCAGGCCACCATGGAGTCAGAAAAAACACCTCTATTCTCAGATAGTCAGTGTGCTTAATAAAATCAACCCTACAGTGTGCTTCAAATCAATCCTACACTGAAGATAGTTCATGCTTTATGTAACCCCTCTAGTGAACAGAGAAAGTTAGGTCAGTGGGTGCGCTGGGAACAGGCTTTGCAAAAAAACTCTATAGACCAGTTTCATGCCATACAGAATAGGTGGATAAAAAAAAAAAACATAAACCTAACACAAGAGGAATGGGCAGAAACCTCCCAACTAAATTATAGAGGGCTGACAGGTTGCAGTGTTTGAAGGATCACGTTGTATGCTCAGTAAATGGTCTATCATACTCCTTCATTACTGAATAAGTGGGTTTGAATGTGCCCAATCACTTCACCAGATGTATGAAGCCTGGAAACTGGGATCACATGATTTGGGAATGAAACAAGTTATGAACATTTGTGGGGGAAGTCTTGATGTGCAGGCAGACCTCAATTGTGGTTCAGATTACCCTGGTGTGAACTTGATTCTTGTTGGCTGACTAAGCGCTTTGCGATTTGACCTAGAACCAATCCTCTCTGGTTGTTTATTGTAATAATATAGCACATTCTGTGATCACTACTTGTTGGAGATTATCTGAACCACCTGTACATTGGTCTTGGATCAAGAAGTTAAATAATGTTTACATCAAAGAACATCTCTATGCGAAGAGGATGGGGAGTGGGAGGAAGTTTTCTAGAATTCTGAAATATGCTAGGCTCTTTATAAAACAGTAATGTGCTGGATATATTGTAATTTGTTGAATGTATTAGATTTGGATTGGTCATATTGGTCATGGACTTCAAATAAATTAAATATTTGGGATGGAGTATTTAAAAAAATAATTTAAGTTTGTAAGATTTTTTTAAGTAATAGATGGCTTTTTACCGGTATGTAACATGAAACTGAAATTTAAAAAAATATAAAAAATATTTTGAATGAAATGATCTGATAGAATTATTAAATAAAACAAACATCTTAAAATAAACACTATCCCTAAAAAACAATGATAAAATGCATAAACATTAAATTCTCTATACAATAAAATAATTACTTACAAAACATCTTCCCTTTAAAAGTGAAGAAATATAAAGTTACAATAGTTGCATAATAATTTCAAACATAAGCACAATCAAACTGATTAAAATAATAACATTGTTTGAAAAACGTATACGGGTTATGTTTTTAATTAAAAAATAATTATGAAAAGAATTAATCACTTGGCAACTTAATACATAACATAATCAATCAATTATACTGTTTTATGTTTTATTTAAAAAAATATGCACCCTATCCCCAATCAAACCTTCACCCCAACTTTCAAATTTAATGCATACCTCAAGAAAGAATAACACATCTAAACAAATAAACAACAATTCAAACATTTGCAGCAATCAAAATATTAATCAATTAACATAAATGACTATGATTTAGAAAACTGCCAACTCATTAATACAATAAATCCCACAACTCACCCAATGCTTGACACATTAATAAAAATGAATCAAATAAATAACAACAAATGTATAATAAAATAAACAAATTAATCAATTAAGATGAATTAAAAAAAATTAATAAAAGCCTCTAAAACCCAACTCCCATAAAACGTACCAACCTGAAATAAAAATGTTACATAATTGAACAAATGTATTCAAATTTCAACAAAAATAAGTAACAATAAAAAGATGGAACATAAATAACCTACTAGCATAAAATGAATATATAGTTAAAAAAACACAACCCGCCCAATGACATAGACAAAATATAAACAATAATCTGTTTCAAAAATAATAATAATAATAATTTTACAATAACATAAAATAAATTAAAAATATAAATCAATAGAAGAAAACAACAGGACAAGAAACAATATCAATGTAGACAATATTGTAAATGCAGATATATTAGTAAAACAGTTAAAAAATGATTTTGGTCCACTATACTTATGTGGTCATGGTATTTTGATATCATAGTTAGACAATATTTTTGAGTCAAAATTTAGACACTGATGTGTGAAATTCATGAAATTTGACTTCTCTTATTTACTAAAAATTTCAGGAAAGTTGGCAACATTAAATGTAATTATGTGAAATACAAATCTGTCATGTACTGCTATAATTTAGGGTGAAATGTGTCCTGGCATCAAGGTTTGATTCAAGGATGCACTTCCAATTTACCAAACATAGCAGGAAAAAAACAATTGACTCGGACAACAGTTGCTCGTGTTTTTTGTTTTTTTTGCTTTGTTCCTGCTCTCCCTTCTAATAATTTTGCAGCAAATGGTGATGTAATTACAGAATGTGGCACCGTTTTATATATTTAATTTGCTACACAATTCCCAAGATACTTGGATTTAACCAGCCTCCTTAAAGTTTTTCCCAGGCCTTTATTTAACTATAACACCATCAGGGAGGGAGGCTTCCGACCTAACCCAGTCCTGTAGATGTGTTAGAAGCACTCTTCTATAGATTTCCAGAGCACCATCTACCAATGAGATAGCTGTCAGGCTTCGAAAAAGAGCTGTGACTCCCATGGTAAACCCGATCCTCCTTGTTCCTTTCAGTCAGAACATGCATCCCTAGAAAAAGGGGAGAGGAGCGAGAGAGGGAGAGACAGAGGCAAATGCACAGATAATACTGGTATGCTTCAGTTCCTCAGCAAAGGAACAGCAAGACCAGTAGTGTCAGAAAGTCTTAAAATTGAGCACACAGGCAAAGACATAAATATCACAGCAATGAAGATGTACAAATGTGAACCAAACAGGTACACAAAGACAATTGATTATACTAGACTCCATAGCAGACAATGCTGTGATGAGCTCAACACCAAGCTGGATCAGGTGCCAACCCCAAGGATATCATCGAAGATGCCATGGAATACTAAGATAGTAGAGTACAAATCAGTCAAAGTAACAGTCCTGTCTTACTGTGCTACATAATGGAACCGAAAAAGGGCCAAACTAGAAAGGTGCAGGGAATGAACACAGTGACAAACATTTGAAACGATAAGACATGCAACTATCTGAAAAGTTGCCAGGCAGCTATTGGATGGTAACCTGAATCTTATGAATCCATTTGTAAAACTAGTACTGGAGGTGGTGGATTTAACCTAGCAGTGAGAAAACTTCAAGATTTATGGTCTAAATGTATTGTAGCTCCACCTATCCTTTCTCCATTCCTTGCAGGAAACCAACAACCCTTTCCATTACTCCTTCTTAGATGTTCTTGGAACTTTCATAACTAGTTGTTTTAGCGTATTACATGACTGATAACTGCCCAAGTGTCAGGCAGACTGACTTTCCAGTGTTTTGAGCCTCTCCTTTTCTTAATGCTGACCATAGATTTATAATTGGGTCTGTTGGCTCGGCTGTCTTCCTTGTGAAGTGGAACCGTGATTGAGAACCATGAACCTAGACCAATGCTAGTCACCCACAAAGGATTAAAAACCTTAGTATGAACTCACGCTCACTTTAGGTTGACCATGGTTCAGCTACACATAGCACCATCTAGGCTAGATGATTTTCTTTCGGCTGGTAGCTAATTCTAGCTCTATGCACATTAAAAAACACCGGTGAGAACTTGCAGCAGTTTCGGGATAGGGTACGATGTTAGTTGCCAGAAGTGATTTTTGAACCTCCATATTAATTTGATATAGCTGCCAAAAATGTCTGACCTTGCAAGTCATCCCTATACATGGCACAATGTGATATTTAATGCCCCTGCGACGTACAAGATGTAAGCTCACAAGATTTCTTAGAATTTCTAAGGCAGGCTGCTTCAAATCATCCCATGGTCTTTGCTGCACTTGTGTTTTTTAGTGATCAAGACTTTGGAGTCCTTTCTGAGATCCCCACAAATTACTTCCCCATCGATATATTTATTAGGTGCAATAACTAGCACGTATTCTGAGATTTTGTGTACTTTGTTGAAAATGCACCAAAATCCACATAAGGTAAATGTTGAACACTTATTTTCTGCCAATTCTGTCAGGTATGACATGCCATATTTACTGTGTGCATTAAATACCTCACCCTTCCTTAAATTTCTACAGGACAAACCTGCCAGAATTTAATGAAGGATCAGGTATTTAATGCACCTGGTAATTACTGAGTGTGGAAATACCACCTACTGGTAATTTCAAACAGGGGATGGTACAGGGTTCATAAATACTGACAACTTGGAAACTGGTCCTAAGTATTGCTCCCAATATAACAGGAGTAAGGCTATCATAATTATCATATTTCCTGCTCATGGCCCTTCTATTACTAGTTAGGAGAATTTCTATTTGGCATATGTTGACCTCTTCTCTTCAGGTGGCATTGTTTAAATAGGTTACATAAACAACCAGTGGGCAATTGTGGCAATTAGTGTATCATGGTTACTTTCTGAAGGATCAAACAACAACAAAAGGAGGGGCATATGCAGGAGGTTCGGAGAACAAACTCCTGGTCCTGTGTATACGACTCCCAATAGTTATCAAATCAAAAATTGTATATATACACACAGTTCCAAAAAGGTGTTTCTTTCAAAATGATAGTTCTATATTGAGATTGGTGGAAAATCAATTTGTTTGAAGCAAGTGCCATCACTCACCTTTCGGTGACCTGCTTCATCATAGGGCTATGCTCCTCGTCAGGCCGGCACTGCAATACCTGATGGGCTCCACAAGGGGGCTCTTTGCTGGAGATCTTTTGTAAATGATGAACAACCGGTCAAAAACAAACTAATGTAGGATTGATATAGAGGTAGTTAAAAATGACTAGAGGTAAGAAATGCAGTTTATTAGGATATTGATACCTCTGACATGATTAAAAACGGCATGAGGGGAGATAATAAAACGATGTCTAAACTCCCGAGCAGGACAAAAAGTAATATAATCACTAGGTCTCTCATTGGAGGGTAGTGAAAGTACACACAGGATCCCCTGTGTTACTTTGTATAATAGGTCAACATGTTTCTCGCTAGTTAGTCAAAAATGATCTAGTGCGATTCATCAGGACCATGACACGTACCTAATCCTTAAGCAATTCGAGACCCATAATAGGGAATATCCGATTAACAGGAACCTGAAATATAGAAGAAAGAAACGATCATCAAAGAATTTCTTTGTATCAAATATCAATGTGTGCACAATGTCCTCAGTTTTAAAACCACAAGCTCGTGAGAGATCCCTTTGGTGACATGTGCCAAAAGCAAATCAGTGAAAAAGAAAAAGAAAACAATACGGCAAAGGTGCCACAATGCTTACCCTCCATATACTAAAGGATGGGCCCCATCGGGGAAAACATCAGGCTTCAGCGGTCCACTATGGTCTAAATACGCATAAAGAAAGAATACCTTAAATTTCGACAGAGTGGGGCGTAATGTCACAATGTAGAGTCTAAAAATTAATCTAAATGTGACAAAAAAGCCATGGGATAATATCAAGACTAGAAACTACCATAACAAGAAAAACACATATATATACATCATCTCATCTTGATAGTCCTAAGTGTCTTAAAGATTGTCCTGGAGAAATGCTGGGGCAGTACAGAGAATAGTGCTAATAATAAAGCCCCAACAAACCTCGACAGGGAGGTTTTTGTAAGGTAGGGCGTTGCTAACAAACAGGTAAACTTGTAACCTGACACAACAACACCCCCACTAGGCCATAAACTCAGGCCGAGAAAAAATAAAAAATACAGGGAAGAGACAAGACATATGCCAGACTTTCGTAAAAACACCAAGGTGGAGTCCCAGTAAAAAAATCCTAAAGCGCGTTAATAATCTCTCGCTGTGGCATAATACATGGGCGGGAGCCGAAAGGGAAAATTAGCATGGGAGGATGGACAAGCCGAGTACCGTAACGCGAATCGCTAAACCGGTACCGGACCAGACTAAGGGCAGTGCGAGCGAGCTCCCGCATACTGCAGAGTTTAGTTAAAAAGTAGAAGAGTCAAGGATATTACCTGGAGAGGAAGGCGCGCGAGGGGGCTCTCGCGTACTGCCTACTCTCAGAGGTCCCACGTTGCTGGACCGTTGCTGAACATTATACGGGCAGAGCACGTAAATGAATTATCGCGCGCTGCCGAGAGACGCTAAAAATCACGGACCTCACTTGAAAAAAGAGCGCGTACTGGAGAGCTCTCGCATATTACCAAATACACTCAGAATTAAAGTCATATAATGAAAAGAACAGTTCATAATTCCACAAAGGCACTTACTCTCGGTAGTACAGCGTGCAATGGCAAACCTACATCGCTCTGTGTATTCCCGGAACGATGAGAGGTATTCAGTGGGTGGAGCTTTTAAAGGGAAGCTGCATACAGTGGAGACAAGAAATAGAAAGAGGACTGTGACCAAAGGAGAGTGATGGACACAAAAAAGGGACAAGGAGGGAGCTCCAGCCATATATGTAGGGAAGAATTCCCGAGCAAAGGCAGAGTGGTATCAAAAGAGGCTACCACACTTAGGTATCTAATCAGAAATGCAAAAGATATTCATTTCTAAAAATAGAATATAGAAATATATAATCATATATAATCCATAGGAAAGTGAGAAAATCAGAACGTGGATAGTATCAAGACCATAGTATGGCAAAGGATAAGGGGAAGAACATCTCCAGGAGGTCTACAGGACCAAAGAGAGGGGTATAACTACTTATGGATAAAGTTGGTCCAAGGAATCTCATCGTTGAGTCCAGTTATATGGGTCTTCAACCTGAAAACCCAACGTTGTTCTTTCTCAAATAACCTAGTAGCACAGTCTCTATTGTCTCTAATAGTCTCCAAAATAACCCACCGGAGGTCACCGGGAGTATGGTGTTCCTCAATGTAGTGGTTGGTCAGTTTCATCGAAGATCTCTTACACCTGATGGTACTACGATGTTCATTGACTCGTATTTTAACCATTCTAGTTGTCATACCTATGTATTTCATATGACAAGGGCACATAATCATGTATATGCAATCTTTAGTACAGCAATTAGTATGTGATCTTAATTGCCATTTCCTGGGTTCACCCAGGTCTAGCTCCTGTGTGCTGATGGATAAAGGGCAAACATTACACCCACCACAGGGGTGGTGTCCTTTGACTCCCAACCATTGCTTGTCCCCAGTGGTGTTAGAGTACTGGCGGGGTGCAGGTCTCGTATGGACTTCTAGGTCTTTAACGTTCTGTGTTCTCTTGAAGGAGAATAAAGGACGTTCTAATGATTCCCCCACGCTATTAAGGATAGGCCAATGTCTCTGTACAATACTCTTGATCTGGTTACTCAGAGGGGTGAATGTGGTCACGCATGTCAGTCTAGATTGCTGAGTACGTGTGGTGTTAGTCAAAAGGGTCTCCCTGGGGATATTCCTGGCTCTTTTCTTAGCCCGTCTAATATTCTAGATAGGGTAGTTCTGTTCACTTAATTTGCAACACAGAGTGTCTGCTTGGGTGTGAAAGTCAGTTGTTTCCAAACAATTGCGTCGTATCCTTAAGAACTGTCCAAAGGGAAGGTTATCTCTCAGTGCTTTAGGATGGTGACTATTGTAGAGTAAAAGGCTGTTCCTATCAGTGGGTTTGTGGAACACAGAGGAATGGAGATACCCCTCCCTTAGTGAAATGCGTAGGTCAAGGAAGGATATCTCTATGTCTGAGATGTTAGTGCTAAAGCGGAGATGAGTATCTAAAGTATTAATCCACTGAGTAAAGGCTTTTGCTTGTTCTGCATCACCTTTCATCACCTTTCCAGATCACTAGGATGTCATCTATATAACGACGCCACAGTCTGATATTTGAAAAGAATGGTTGTGTGAGAGTGAGTATATGGCGCTGTTCAAAAGCATTCATATACAAACAAGCAAGACTGGGCGCAAAGGTACTCCCCATGGAGGTACCTTGTATCTGATGGAAAAGGCGTTCTTCAAATTGAAAGAAGTTTTCTTTGAGAGCCAAACTTGCACATTGCATGATAAAACTGATAGGGGTATTGTAAGTCCATGTATCCGCCTGAAGTATGTCTTCCACTGCAGCAAGAGTTGCTTCCTGTGGTATATTGGTGTATAAAGCCTCCACGTCTAGACATATCAGCATGTCAGTAGTACCTGCATTGTTAATATCTTCAAGTAGAATCACGGTGTCCTTGGTGTCTTTTAAGAATCTGGACGTCTTTTGGACAATAGGTTGCAGAAAAAAATCACAAAACTTGGATAGTGGTTCTAGAAGAGATCCTATCCCAGACACTATCGGGCGGCGAGGAGGAGTGCCCTTCTGGATCTTAGGGAGACAGTAGAAATAGGGTATCCTGGGATTTTTTGCATCCAGGAACTCTGCTTCATGCTGGGTAATCCAACCAGCTGATTCTGCTTCAATTATCATCCCACGAATCATTCGTTGTAAACGTGGGGTAGGATCAATCGATATATGTTTGTAATAGGCTCCATCGCTGAGCAATCTGAGGCATTCTTGTTTGTAATCGGTTGTGTCTAGAACCACAATCACGCCTCCTTTATCTGCAGGTTTAATGGTGATGTCCAAATTGTGGGATAAGGAATGGATCACTGTTCGTTCCAGTTTCGAGATATTCTGAAATTAATAGAGAGGTTCCAGGAGTTGGACTTCATGGCACACCACCTTCTCAAAGGTAAGCACTTCTATAGGGACCGAAGTAGGGGGAGACATGAAGGTGGAGGGGTTTCTTAGGTTAGTATCACCTCTCGAATCTGTCAAAGGACGGTCTTTGAAGAAAAAGTGTAGTCTAATCTTCCGAAACAAGGCTGACATTTCGCAATTTAGTCGTAACTGATCCTCCTTAGGAGTTGGTACAAAGCCTAAGCCTTTTTCTAGAACTGCCGTCTCTGGTGGTGTGAGAGTAATACTAGAGAGATTGACGACTAGGGTTTCTTTTGTGTTGTCACACTGCGGCTCCTGGTAACCATCTGAGGTTCCTCCTGTGCCCAGTGCACGTTTCTGCCTCTCCTTCTGTTTCTGCCTCTGCCTCTGCCCCGACCTCTTCCTAAAAAAGGATTAAAATTGTACTGTGGCTGTGGTTGTGTATTATGCCACAGCGCGAGATTATTAACGCGCTTTAGGATTTTTTCACTGGGACTCCGCCTTGGTGTTTTTATGAAAGTCTGGCATATGTCTTGTCTCTTCCCTGTATTTTTTATTTTTTCTCGGCCTGAGTTTATGGCCTAGTGGGGGTGTTGTTGTGTCAGGTTACAAGTTTACCTGTTTGTTAGCAATGCCCTACCTTACAAAAACCTCCCTGTCGAGGTATGTTGGGGCTCTATTATTAGCACTATTCTCTGTACTGCCCCAGCATTTCTCCAGGACAATCTTTAAGACACTTAGGACTATCAAGATGAGATGATGTATACATATGTGTTTTTCTTGTTATGGTAGTTTCTAGTCTTGATATTATCCCATGGCTTTTTCGTCACATTTAGATTAATTTTTAGACTCTACATTGTGACATTACGCCCCACTCTGTCGAAATTTAAGGTATTCTTTCTTTATGCGTATTTAGACCATAGTGGACCGCTCAAGCCTGATGTTTTCCCCGATGGGGCCCATCCTTTAGTATATGGAGGGTAAGCATTGTGGCACCTTTGCTGTGTTGTTTTCTTTTTCTTTTTCACTAATTTGCTTTTGGCACATGTCACCGAAGGAATATCTCACGAGCTTGTGGTTTTAAAACTGAGGACATTGTGCACACATTGATATTTGATACAAAGAAATTCTTTGATGATCGTTTCTTTCTTCTATATTTCAGGTTCCTGTTAATCAGATATTCCCTATTATGGGTCTCAAATTGCTTAAGGAATAGGTACGTGTCATGGTCCTGATGAATCGCACTAGATCATTTTTGACTAACTAGCGAGAAACATGTTGACCTATTATACAAAGTAACACAGGGGATCCTGTGTGTACTTTCACTACCCTCCATTGAGAGACCTAGTGATTATATTACTTTTTGTCCTGCTGGGGAGTTTAGACATCGTTTTATTATCTCCCCTCATGCCGTTTTTAATCATGTCAGAGGTATCAATATCCTAATAAATTGCATTTCTTACCTCTAGTCATTTTTAACTACCTCTATACCAATCCTAGATTAGTTTGTTTTTGACCGGTTGTTCATCATTTACAAAAGATCTCTGGCAAAGAGCCCCCTTGTGGGGCCCGTCAGGCATTGCAGTGCCGGCCTGACGAGGAGCATAGCCCTATGATGAAGCATGTCACCGAAAGGTGAGTGAGGGCACTTGCTTCAAACAAATTGATTTTCCACCAATGTCAATATAGAATTATCATTTTGAAAGAAACACCTTTTTGGAACTGTGTATATATACATATTTTGATTTGATTTACTTACTGAAGGAGACACTTCACACGTACAACACGGTAACCTAGCTTTAACATTGACCATGTAGTCAATGAGAAGCGTCTCCTGTCTAGAAAGTCTTACTCACTGGAGAGGGTACAGACCAATAAGCCCAATGAGCATAACCTCATTGCCAGACAGTGGAATACAGTGTCTGGCAGAGGTTTAGCACACACAGGGGTGGAGACACCATACCGTGTTTTGAGCATCCAGACTGTGACCAGACCTTTTTATGTGTCAGTGGATTGGAGGCCTACAGGCCCACTTGTGTAAAGCTATGCTTCTATAGTTATAACTAGTCCTTAGCACTAATATCCTGAGTGGCTGTTATGCATGTTGAGATGTATTATTTGCTGGTACATGTATGGTGTGTGAGGGAACCAGAGAGACGGAGGCCTAAAGGATGCATTTTGGATCCCCAAGATGGAGGTGAGGTTATGTTCACATACAGTGGGCTGTCCTCATATTTCTGAAGTTAGAGGAAATTGATCTAGACACTGAAGCGAGGCGAGTGGAGATAGGGCGTTTACATAATTTGAGTAAGCCGTTTGCTAATGAGGAGGTGCTGATTTGATTACTTGAATACTGTCATTTAGTGAATGGTAGGAGAAAGGAGTAGGGCTGCAGACTATGTTTTGCAGAGGTGAGGCAACAATTATATGAGACCTGACATTTTGTTTTCCCTGATTACTCCTTCAGTGTGACTGCCAGGGGCAGAAACATCACATCGCTTTGTAACTCTGTTGCAGGTGCTCCAGGTCGGAGATTATCGTGTTGTTAGAAGCCTCACTCTTCACAAAGGCAGTGTCTGGAGAGCAGCCTAGTAATCACATGTGAAAGTAAAACCATCTAAAACCGGTATTACTGTTGGAGACAATGGAGACATAGCTCCTGTCTAATTGTGGTGTATAAACATGGAACCTCGCTGCCCACTTGTTGTTCCAGTTCCAAATCTTTTTTTGGCCAAGAAAGGGAGTAATCAGCAGAGTGCTCAGAGGACTGCTGTGCCATAGGAGCTGGTGTCTGTATGCCTGGCAGTGAGGGGGCATCACCTGTAGCTTGACTTCTAGATGGATGGGCCACCTACAAGCTGCGAGAGAGGTCCTCTTTTTCACATGGTTATCCCCCTACCTTTTGCCTGATGTTGATGTGTCTTAGACATTGTAGTGCCCAGGGCCTCTGCTAACCAGGCTCCCTGGGCCAGAGTTCTTTCTCTAAATCTGTTGTGATGGATTGGCAGAATTAGATACACCCTTAGCTAACACTATAAGTCCCTAGTAAAGGGACACCTAAGTGCCTAAGGGCATGGGTTACTATAGGTAGGCCCCTTGGGGCAGAAGCACTGATTGCGCCACCATCTAGGTCCATGCATCCAGGTGCACCTAGCACTGTCATTGCAGGCTGAGTGTCCTGGTGCAAACCTAAAATACAAACTCAACATGGCACACTGCCTGTGTGCCCTGTCCACCATACACTGCATTTACTACCGGTAAGTCACCCCTCTGGAAGGCCTTACAGCCCTAAGGCAGGGTGCTCCATATTATATGTGAGAGCATAGCTGCATGAGTAATATGCCCCCACTGTGTCCTTGCCAAACCTGGGACATAGTGAGTGAACAGGGCAGCCATTTTTAATACATGTGCTGGACACTGGTCAGATATGAGTTTCTCAGCTGCATGATGGGCACCCTGAACCCTGGGTTGTTTGGTATCAAACAACTCAGAATGATAAAGCCAAACTGGTGCCAGTATTGGATTTATCCCTAAATGGTCTCAGGGATCACCTTAGAGGTGGCCTCTGCAAAAGCTACTATCCTGGCATGGTTGCTGACTGGTCCTATCCAGCTGCCACCTCCAGACAGCCAATGTACAAACGTTGGGGGAGAGCCCTGCCTCTCCGGTTTGTAAGACAGTGCCCTTCCTCCCTTCCTAGGTGTAGGAGCTAACACCCTCTCCCTCAGGAACGTGCACTAACTTGGCGGTGAGCTTCAAAAGGCTTACCGCTCTTAAAACCCAACCCCCAAGCCTGCTGCCAGCAGCATCTGGCACCCCCTTGCAAATCCCTACTTTTGGAGGGAGCAAAGGCGGGAAACTTAACAAAGGGTAGGAGGAGTGGCCTCAACTGGCATGCAACACCAATAAGGTGTTGCCTACGGGGTGGACCCTCAAATTCAGTTTCCTCCATCTTGGAATGGAGGGAAATAGCCAATTGGGTTTAGGGCAGTGACCCATCCCACAGGAAGTGGTCACTATAGTGGATGTAGCCACCGTAAGGTAAGTGTTCCATTGGACACTACCAGGTTCCTCCTAAAACACCTAATAAATGCAGTATTTAGTGGGCACCCCTTTGACCAAAATATCTGATTTGAAAGGACAAAGAACACCAGCAGCAAAGAAGATCCAAAGCAAGGGAATTGTGGACCTGTTGCATCAAGAAAAGGTGCCAACCACTGCCTGCTGAACCCAGGACCCAACAATCCCCTCTGCAGAAGAGCTGGACCCTAGAGTGACTTCAAGAACCCCAGGGGAGCTCCAGGCTTAACAAAACACCCCTGATATCCCTTCTGAGTGGAGGCACCACTCTGCAAATCAACAAAGAACAACAAGCCAGTGAGGGTCACTTCACTGAGTGGCTGATATCTCCTGAACCAGAAGTTGCAGCTGGACCCAATGATACACTGCCAATTGCCAGGACAAACCTTGCAAGTGTGCCAAGCTTGGGGGCACTGCACCCTCCAGTGGTTGAGTTGTGCCAATACCCTGGATACTGGTCAGTGGATGTCAGAAACCAAGTACAACTGCTCCCCCTGAGCTTCAACTGGACCACAAGGATGCCCCAGTTGTTGGACTTCAGAACCATCCCAGACCTTCCGTCAGAGTGCCCCCGTTGTCCTGCAATCGACCCTGACCACGACCTACATCTGGACCAGAGAGGCATCTTTGCGCACAGCCATTGGATCAACAACTTGCCCTGCACCCAGCCACCCTGTGCCCTGCAATGAGGAACCAGCTGTTCCCCAAGGGTCCCTCACCCCTTGCAACCTCGACACTACACTGGGACCCCAAAGCACCACCTTTAAACCTGCCCTTCAGACCTTTTCAAAGTGGTCCCTCACAGTGACCCTGCACCAGCTCCAAGAGTCTTTCCAATGCTGCTCCCGCCAGGAACCAGGAACCGCCCTGATTCCTCAGAAGAAAAAAAAAGCAAATTCAGCACTAAGCAGGTAAAAATATGGACCTAGGTGATCTAGTTTTTGCCTATGGAAACCAACGTATAGTTGCCTGGACACCCTACACAGTTGTACCTAGTTTTGTGCACCACATAGAGGGCCAGCCTCCTAGACCACCCTTCATGAGAAGTTTACTGCCCTGCAAAGAGAAGGTAGAAGCCTGCCAACACTACAAGAGGAGAGTGTGTCTAGGAGGAGGCAGGTGCAGAATGTCCAGGGAATTGTCTGTGTAGTGTAGGAAGGAAATTGTCCCAGTCATTGTTGGGCGGTAATGTAGAGGTTACCTTAGTGCCCCTGGGTGAAAAAAGATGGTGCCAAATGCCCACATGCCTGATAACAATAAGAAGCACAGACAGTCGCTGACCATCAATGGGCATATTATCTTGGCAAGACTATCTTGGAATACAGCTTGAGCTTCCTCTAATTCAAATAGCAGGTCTCTTAGTTTAGATGGATCATTTAGTGAAGTGCTTTGCAATTCTGCCACTTTCCTCATAGTTTTATCATTCAAGGTCTTTTCTATCACCCTACTGCCTACTGATAGATTTGTTATTATTACTCCCTGTATGTAAGCTGTACATGTGTCCCATCCCATGGGCTGGCTAGCTGTTCCCTCATTTAAGGTAAAAACCCAACCATTTAATTTACCAGCTCTAACGTCAACGTCTCACCTAAAAGTAGCATCCTGTTTAGTGTCCAGCTTTTCAAGCACAGGCCCTCGTAAACCCAATTTTAGGCCGACCAAAGAGTGATCACATAGTAAGGCAGGTGAATGTATATCTTGAACAACTTAATCGTTTAAGGCCTAATCCAAAAGAAAATAATACATTCTGGAATGATGCCTGTTTTTTTTGCTATTAATGGTGAACCCTTTAGCAATTCCCATGTGCTTTCTCCAGATGTCAACTAAATTTAAATCTTTCATAATTCCTTTTAAAGCATGTTGTGTTTTAGGGGAGCTCACATATTTTCCCTTTGAGGTCCTATTAATCTCAGGAATTAATACTATGTTAAAGTCCCCTCCAACTATAATAGCCACTGTTTTATCCACAAGATGTTGTTGCAAGATCCCTAATGATATAGGGTCATTGCAATTAGGACCATAATATACAGCACACGTTAAGTAGGTGTCTTCAACCAATAATGTAGAAACTAACCATCACCCAGTCCCATCTGTCTCATAATTGGGGAGCTTGATACCAGAATGCTTTCAGATCATGATTTCCATTCCATTAGTACTCCCTACCTATCCAGAATATACCACACCATGAACCCAGTTAAGTTTAGTAAAAAAAAAAACTCTGTTCTCAATGCTCTAAATGTGTTTCTTGTGACATAATTTATGGGCCCCCCACATTTTAAATGCTCTGCGAACAAGCCTTGTTTCCTTATGCATCTAAGTTCATTCACATTTCAAGTTACTATATTAATTTCCAATTATTTTAAGCCCTGCCATTTATATATTTGAAAAGATACCTGCAACCTAGATCCTTCATGGCTCCTATAGCCCTTCAAAATCCTATTGTGTGTTCCAAGGACTTTTTTTTCCTTTTTTTACCTACATGCTCCCCACCCAAAGTTCTCCCCTTTCCCCTTTTCTCTGAGGAATCCCCTCTCTTACCTTGGTATGTTATGTGCCATTCAAGAGCCTTACATCAGGGGCATTCACCCAAACCTATACCTGAGTAAAAAAAAAAGAAAAGAGAAGAGAAGGAGATCATGTACAAGAGCATCTATTACATTGCCAATTATGTATTGCCAGCATATGGCCTGAACATTACTAAGCCGCTCTCATTTCCACTAACAAGGCATCCATCTCACTAGGGTCTCTAAAATTGTACATTGTGTTTCTCCACATTATTCATAATGTTGCCAGAAATTTAGGCCCTCATTTAGAGTTTGACGAATGGAAAAGCCCGTCCGTCAAACTCCTTCCAGGGTGGCTGCCACCATAGAGGCAACCAACCCGACGGACCTATTAAGTGCTTCCCACGAGGCAGGCGGGCCAGCCTAGTGGGAAACAGGTGGCAGTATTGTCTCCGGCTCGTAATCGAGCCAGCAGCAACGCTGTCGCCTGCAGGGTGTACCAGTACTCTCTCAATGTTCACTGCACAGCAGACAGTGAACATTGCGAGGGTGCTGGACAGGGGGACCCCTGCACTGCCCATACCAAGTCCGTAGACAGTGAAGGGGCCCCCCTGTGGGCCCCTGCACCTGGTCTCTGCCAGCTTTTTCATGGCAGTGAAACAAGAACGAGGTCATAATCCGCAGGGCATAGCTGAATGTCGGCATGATTATGGGACTATCATTGTCCTTGAGGCGTAGCAGGACATCCTCCTCCTATGCCTGCTGTTATCAAGGAACTGTCCCAGAGGGAGTGGGTTTCAGTCTCTTCGCACTTCTGTGTGGCCATCCTCTATGTAGACATCTCAGTCTTGTTAAGGAGGAGTAGGAGCAAGTTCTCAAGAAACCTCTAATAATCTAGAGGCCAACCAGGAGATGATGAAACAATGGTACAAGCAGAATGCCATTCAGATAGAGTTTCAACCAGGCCAAAAAATACAGGCGATGAAGCTTATGGAGCAGTGAGCCTTGAAGGACCAGTGGATTGGGCCCCTTGAGGTGAAGGAAGAGAAAGGGGAATTACCCTACTCAGTGGATCTCAAGACATCTAGGACCCTCTGAAGGGTTCAACATGTGAACCATGTCAAACCTCACTTTGAGAGGTCTGAAGCATGGCCGGACTGGGAGCCCAAAGCAGCCCTGCCAAATTTTGTCAGAACAAACCCCTTATGGTGTTCAGCAAGTGAGCTTAACCACTGCAGGAGAGTGGGGGGGGCTGCTAGGTTCTCCCCCAAAGAAGATTTTGGGGAAAGAAAGACTAAAACAATTAATTTTACAGCACATTTTTCATAACATGTTTAGGTTTGCTAACTTTCAAAGCATAGTAAATAGCAAATGATGACCTTAAAGAGTGCCAAGCTACCCAGCCATGTGTACCTAAAGACATTTTTAAAAAGAACACCAAAAATAAACACAAGAAGCACCCAGGCCGTGGAATTGTCACACATAAGCACCCGATTCAGAAAGCATGGAAATGTTACACATAAATACCCATGCCAGAAAGCATGGAAATGTCATACATAAGCATCCAGGCCAGTAACTTCATAGTGTCACATATAAGCACCCAGGCCACAAAGTGAGGAAATGTTACACATAAGCAGTTAAGCCAGTAAGCATGGAAATGTAACACATAAACACCCAGTCCAGAAAGCGTGGGAATGTCACACATAAGCATCCAGGCCAGTAAGCATAAAAATGTCACACATGAGCCCCCAGACCAGAAAGCAAGGGAATGTCACACATATGCACCCAGGCAAGCAACTGTGGAAATGCCACACATAAGCACCCATTTCAGTGCAAATGGAAATGTCGCACAGAAGCACCCAGGCCAGAAAGCATAAAAAAATGCCACACATATGCATCCAAGCCAGAAAGCGTGGAAATGTCACATACAAGTGCCCAAGACAGAAAGCATGGACATATCCCACACAAGAATCCAGGCCAGGCCAGTAAATGTGGATATGTCACACATAAGCATCCAGGCCAAAAAGCATGAAATGTCATACATAAGCATCAAGACAATAAACGTGGAAAGGTCACACATAAGGACCCAGGCCAGTGATCATGGAAATGTCACACATAAACACCCGGGCCGAAAGCGTGGGAATGTCATACATACTTACCCTGGCTAGTTAGTCTAGAAATGTCATACACAAGCACCCCAGCCAGAAACTGTGGAAATGTCACACATAAGCACCCATTCCAGTAAGCATGGAAATGTCACACAGAAGTTTCCAGGCAGAAAGCATGAAAATGCCACACATATGCATCCAGGCCAGAAAGCATAGAATATGTCAAGTATAAGTGCCCTAAGACAGAAAGTATAAAAATGTGACACATAAGCACCTAGGACGTAAAGCATGGACATTTCACACATAAGCACCCAGGCAGAAATCATGGACGTCACACATTAAGGTGGCACAATGCAAATTGAGCAGCTATGGTCATACTCATCACCAGTCCGCTCTGCCTGTGCCTACCGCTATCCTCATAGCTCGACACTGGAGGAAACCAAACAGTCTCCATCCCATCTACCTGTCACAGCACAGAAGCCTGAAGAAAGGTGAAGCACAGTGATGTTCCAAAACTAAAGATCACTCTGCCTCAAAAGCACACAAGCAGAACTGTGCAGCTTCGCAAGGCAAGCGAGTGAGTGTTTCAATATCCCCTTCTCTTCCACTGACTCTGCTAGTAGTACGAGTCTGGACAAATGGCCTTTGAAGTGGCTGATGGATAGACAGACTCTGGTCCCTCACCCCCTGGTAAGGGAAGGATCACCACCATAACCCCTCCTGCAGCACTGCTCTGGCTGATGCCATGTCCTTGGGGGCAGGCCACCCTGCCTTTTTCGCACCTGTGTTACAGAAAGATTACAGGAGCTGGGATTGTCTCTCCCTAGTGTAGTGGACTCCCTGCTATTACACATGGCTGACGGGCCCTTTGATCTCCTCAAAAGAGGCCTGGGGCATTTGCATATTACTGCTTACCTAATGCTTTTCCCTGCCCATCTTTATTCTCTGGCAATGCAACAGTCCTCCCAGCTCCATCTTTCAAAAGCGACACACCTGTTCTCACGACAGTTGTTGTAGGAAGCAGTAAAATTCCTTGCTTCCTATGGCCAAGCAGCCTCGAGAAGCATGAGGAGCAGAGGCCAGCCATGTCTTCATGATGGCATGTGAGGAGAGAACTACAGAAGGGGATTTAAGGCAGTGACAGCGAGGGCAGGGAGCACGGGGGCAGGGCAGGTCAACCAAAACCAAAGCTGTCATTGTAGCAATTTCACACTACTAGATTGAATGACGGCCCAGTGTGAGAAGGGGTGGTGTTAATATATTTGTTTTTAAAGTGCAGTGCAGGCTTCAGTATGTGTAATTGTAATTGGATTTATATAGCACTTATGACCCTGACAAAGCATTGAAGCTCTTTACCGTGAGTAGTACACTACTCTAGAGCCCAAGGTTAGTGGATGATCTAGTTATTATTGCGATTAGTCATGTGCTCTAAAGCAAAAGGTTGCATGCATTTACTCCAGTTAGTTTGTGGTATATTAACACCAGGTAGGTGTGATCATTAGTTGGGGCTATGTGGTTTCAGGTGAACAGTTGGTGAGATCGGGTGGTGGAGATTAGGTAATTTTAGATTACAAGGATAGGTTTTTAAAGAGGAGAGGTTATGATATTTGAAATGAGTTATCAACCAATTGAAAAAAATTACAATAAGAAGGGCTGAGACAGATGGAACCCCTGGCAATCCATTTGCGCTATGTACTGCACCTTAGCGGAATTCTATTGGAAAGCACCACATATGTGATCTCCCTTTACGTAGATGATGCATTAGTTTGTCTCTGGAGACCATCAGTTTCAGTCCCACTGCTCCTAAGATCGATGCAGAAATTTGGAGCGGTTTCCGGGCTGCATTTTAACTCTTCTAAATCTATTCTATATCCTATGGACCCCTTGGTGAGAGTGGAGGCCTTGGCGGACCCGAGATGTATGATATCTGGATATATATCTGGCCCCTACGGAGACAAAAAAATCTAGAATGCAATATAAGCAGGGTTCTCACTGGCCTTAAGTCATCAGTCCGTTTCTGGAGAGACCTATCGCTCTCTCTCATGGGTAAAGTGGCAATCGCTAAAATGATCACTCTTCCTCTTTGTTTGTATGTCCTTCAGGGCACCTTTTTTTAAATCTCCAGGCAGTCCTTCCACCAACTGGATGGTCTGCTGATTGACTTATTGTGACTGGATAGGCGTAAACTTGTCAGCCTCTCTACCCTTAAAAGGGGTTGTATGAGGGAACCACTCATGCTGGAACCACGCATGCCTTACCAACGCAGTCGGAACAACAATGTGTTGTTTCCATGCATGCCTTTACCACTCATGCCTTTACAATGAATATTCATTATAAAAGCATGCAGAGTAAAGGCATGTGCTGAAACGGCATGCAAAACGGCATGCGTGGTTCTATCATGCGTCCCCCACCCACCCTGAGGCCCAAAACTGCCCCATCCCTAATACCTAAACTACCCCAACCCCCACCCACCCTAAAAAAAACTATCCCAACACCCCCACCCTCACCCCTATAAAATAAAGTACCCTGACCCCCCCACCTGCCCTAAACCTAATAAAAAACTATCCAGACCTCCCATAAAAGTAAACTACCTCGATTAGCCCTAAAAAAAAAACTATCCCGAATCCTTCACCCCTAAAAATAAACTACCCCGACCCCCATCCGCCCTGAGCCCTGAAAAAACTACCCAAACCCCTAAAAACTAAACTACCACAACATCCTGAGCCCTAAAACCTTGCCCCCTGATAAGTAAACTATCCCGAGCCCCCCCACCCAAAACCCTAAAAAAAAAAGAAAAAATTATAAACTATCCCGGCCCCCCAGCCCCTAAGAAATAATATACCGCGAACCCCGTACCCACCCTGAGCCATAAAAAAATAAAAACACCCCTAAAAACCAAAGCTAAAGTACCCCGACGCCCCCACCCACCCTAAACCCTAAATCCACCCCACCACTAAAAAACTACCCACCAACCCTGCCCCAACCCTACTTACCTCACCGCATCCTCTCCCGATCCTTCTTCATCTTCTCTCCTCCCTCCCTTCCTTAAGCCTTCCCCACACCCCTTTAAAAATAAACTACCCCACCCCTCCCCCCTAAATAAAAAAAATACGCAAACACCCATCCACGTCCCTTAAAAAAAAAAAATCTCACTGCGTTAGTCCTGCCCCTAGACCAACCCCCACCCTAATTCCTTAAAAAAACACCCAGACCCCCACCTCCTAAACAAATAGCCTACCCCAGACCCCCACCCACCCTAATCCCTTAATCCACCCCAACCCTGACCCAGCCCCACTCACCTCACCCCGTCACTCCTGCCCCTAGTCCAACTCTACCCCCTAATTCCTTAGAAAAATAGCTAAACCTCCATCCTGTTTCTAATAGCCCACCCCCAGCCCACACCAACCTCCCAATCCCTTCATCCACCCCGCAACCCTGCCCCAGCCCCACTTACCTCACTGCCTCCTCTTCTGAACAAACCATGGCTATTTCTGTGCCTTAACCACGCATATGCGTAGTTCAGCACATGCACAGTTAAGGCACAGAAACAGCCATGCGTTGTTTAGGCAAGCGTGCTAACGCTTGCATGGGAAAGTCTGCTTTGTTTACAACGCGTGGTTGAGGACGTTTCCCCTTAAAAGGCCCTGGGCTCAAGGTGGGATTGAAGCTCCACATCTGGAACTGTACTTAATGGCTGCACATCTGCAACATGTAATTTACTGGTTTGATGAGGAGGACTTGTGGGAGTCACGACTCCTGAAGGGTACTTACCATGACACGCTGCTTGCTGCCCTGTTGATGGTTGGCTCAAAACTTTCCCAGGGTACAACCTATATAATCTGTTTAGTGGCAGAGATATGGGAAGATGTGGTCAAGAGGGTGATTCAGAAAGCCCCATATGCCCCAGACCTCCCGATATATACAACCCTTCAAGAAAATAGAGGTTTCCATGTCTGTGCAACGCTGGAAAGTGGGGGGGTGTTTGGCAATGGTGGATCTATACCCTGGGGGTCGATTCATCTCCAATGCAGAGGTGATACACACCTTTACCTTAGGTTCGGGACAATTTCTACAATATCAAAAAAGGAGACACCTGATTACATACTTATACCGAGCACTACGCTTGAACCTCCCCCTCCACCTTCTGTAAGTTCAAGTCAGATGGGAGGAAACAATACCTGAGGACTTGACAGACTGGGACTGGGAGCATATATATGAAGGGGTTTGCACAGCAAGCAGTAATGCTTGCTTTAAACTTACACAGTATAACTTCGTTCACCAAACCTTTCTCTCCCCCTACACACTGAGTAGGATTTACCCCACATGCCCCGACAGGTGCCCCCATTGCCAGACTCCGTAAGTGCACTTTAGGCACATGGTCAGGGGCTGAAGTGCTCTTTTCTTTTACAGGACTAATATTTTAGACAGTCTTCAAAAAGTCACGGGTTGGTCAGTACCTCATGACGTGAAGCACATGCTTTTAGGACTCCTCCCTTCTCCGTCAAATAGGAAACTTAGTAGGAAGTTCCTTGTGTTAGGTTTGACATTGGCCAAAAGTCACATAGCAATTAAATGGTTAAGCCCTACTCCCCCCGTACTCAGCCTGGCTCAGGGATACCGTAAAGTGGGTCACGGCAGAAGAGATTTGAACAAAGCACATATGCACTGACAATTAACTCCCTGATGTCCTCATGGCATGGGCAACCATTTTGACTAACCTTAAAGACTGTAATGTTGAACGTTCCGATAATCAGTCTCACACTAACACTGTTTTGTGAAGTTCTGCGGTACCAATTGATGTGTTTTACAACACTTTGCATGTATCCAAGATACATTCTCAGGAGCGGAAGGGGGATGGGGTGGGCTGTTGTTCTAGTTATTAAAATCTTGTTGATGAATCGTATACCAGGCTCATATCACTGATGTCTCAATCCTGTTGATCATAGTTTTAAAACATAAAAAAGAAGGACTGAGACAGGCCGGCGTGAGACTGAGAGGAGGCTATACTCAGAAATCGGAGGTATTCTTAGGATGGAAGGTAAAACAAGGGTCACTCTGAAGAAAGAATGTCAAGGTAAATTTCCATGCAGGGTTTTAGGAGTATAGTGGGAAAAGGCCTACTGAGGTAGCAAGCAATCAGAGAATGCAAGCTGTAGAAAGAAACAACACTATACGTAGTGCTCCATATTCGGGGCAGACAGCTTAAGCATGTGATACAAGTATACACATAATTTTAACATGAAATGCCCTAGCCTGCTATGTGCCAAGCCTAGGACAGTTCTTTCTGTAAAGTTTTTTCACTCACTAAAAATGAGATACTTGGCAATGACTGAGAGTGTTTCACCAAAGCGCAGTCAGATTAATACTCTGTTTTGTCACCTAATCTCATCCAAGTGTTCCTGTAGCACTGCCACTTTGTAAATGATGCATATGATGGGGCTACAGTCTGCTGTTCAGCTTCAGAAGGATCTTTTAGGTAAAACCACCTTTTTGTCTCTTTCTTGATCACTGTCTTTGTGGCAGTTCATAGCCTGGTGAAAATAATTCACACATCTTTGTTCTTCTGTTGTGGGTGCTCCATGTTGGAGCACAAAGGCTGTGTCTACAGAACTGTGTAGAGAGGTACTTGAAAAAGAAACTGCACCAAACCAGTTCTCCTGCCTGCAGAACTGTGAAAGAATTGCACTTTCCAGACTTCAGAGTTTTGACAGAAAGTATAGGGAGGTGCATTTTTATGCATTTCAACAAAGACACCTTAGTCAATCCTGGATTTCCAAAAAACAAAAATTTTCAGTCTAGGACTTTTAATCTGCTGCTTACACTGGTAAATATAAACTTTCATGTCCAAATCTGACTTGGAGTTTAAAATGTCAAGAATTGCCATGGCCCCAACAGCTATGAATAAACAATGAAAGGGTCCACTGCTAAGTGTGATTAAGGACAGAACAACAAATGTGCATGTCAGGAGACAAAAGGCACATGCTAGTGTGAATAGCTGATGTGGAGAGCTCACTTGTAGGAAGATACTGGCCTAAAATCGAGGTGGCATGGGGGAAGTCTTCATTTTGACCTGCAGCCTGGGTCTCCACCAGCTTGTATACACACCAGGTCCTGGGTATGCAATGAATTGAATGCTGAGGGAATTTTTCTGCTTCCCCTTGCCTACCCACACAGACACATAAATGCAGGTTTATCAGACATATCAGACAAAGGACTATAATGCCCCAGAGACAACGTCTTTTTGTACTTAATGTTCTAGTTAAAATATAGGCATATTTTATTTTCTTTACACACAGTACAGATAATTGTCATTTTTGAGGGTCACAAGGAAAGGTTTTATGGAAATAAAAAGGAAAACAAGAGCAAAATGAAGGTTGAGGGTCTAATAATTAAGTTCGAGCTCCTTTCGGAGCTGTTGATAGATTGATTGTGGTATTTGTGGTAGAGTTGTTCTGAATGCTATCTGTCAACTTTACTGGCCCGACGATGGCTCCAGTTATGACCCAAATCATTGAGACAGGAGCACGTGTTTCAGTACCTTTGTCTTGAAAAAGAGTATTGGCAGATGCCCCTGATTGAGGGGCTTAAGGAGAGGTTTGCATTCTCCCCTGAAAGAGTCACTTCCAGCTCAGAGTGATGTCCTTTGGACTAAAGAACACCCCTGTCATCTGGCAGAGATTGGTCAAACAGGTCTTGGTTGGCTAGAAAAGTCCAGTACCGCCATTTTGGATGACATTGCTGTATTCAGCTCCAACTTGGATGATCACATGCACCACCTCCAAGTAGTGATTCAGGCCTAAAACAGCTAGGCCGTACTATAAGGGTCAGTAAATGCCAGAATGAGTAGGGATCTGTGGTGTATGTGGGCCACCAAGTTGATGGAGGCAAGGAACAGCCACTTCAGACCAGAATACAGACCATCATGGTTTGGGACACTTCCAAGACCAAAGCCCAGGTAAGAGCATTCTTGGGCCTCACTGGGTTCGACAGTCAATTTGTTAAGGGCTATAACAAACACTTTTGTTCCCTTAACTGAGCCTAAGGCACCTTATTCGTCCAAAGAATTACTCGTTCAGATGGATGTTTCAGAGCATGGAATTGGGGCTTTTGTGTCACAGCTAACTGAAGAGTGCTTGGACAAACCTATAGCCCTCTTACAGGAGGCTTCATCTTAGGGAACAGAAACATAGATCACAGTAGTGTGGGCACTAAAGAAGTTGATACCATACTTGTTTGGGACTCACTTCTAGGTTCAAACAGACCACAGAGCCCTCAGCTGGCTGATGGAAATGGTGGGTGAGATTCCAAAACTGTTGAAGTGGTGCATCTCCCTACAGAGAATAGACTATACAGTGGAACATCACCTTGGGACTGACCACGCCAATGCTGATGGTCTTTCCAGGATTTTTCAACTTAGCAATGAGAACCTCCATGAAAGTGGGTAGTTCTCCCTGCCTTCTGCTGGGAGGATACATGTTGGAAATGACCATCTTTTGGCCGGTTGTCCCCCAGATTTTTCCCATTTTTTGTGGGCCCTTATAGTCTGCGGACTTTACTCCCGCTACCAGAAATAATGTACTTCTGCTCTTTATTTCATGTCAAAACGAATATACACCGAATCAGCACATTTAATTTATTTGTGAGTCCATAGTATATGGTACTTCACGTACATAGGGCCTCTACATTAAATACTACTAGTGGGCTGCAGCACTCATTGTGCCACCCACTAAAGTAGCACTGTGGAAACCTGTTTTCAGGCTTGCAACTGCAGCCTGGGTGTACAGTTTTAAACTGCCATTTTGACCAGCCAAACTAACACTTCAACAAGCCTCAACCTTCTTTTTTAATATTTATAGGTCACCCGTAAGGTTGGTGTTAAATGCCGAGAGGGCACGGTCAATGTAAGCAGGAAATGTATATTTAGGGGGTCATTCTGACCCTGGCGGTAATTACCGCCATGGCGGAGGTCGGCGGTAGCACCGCCAACAGGCTGGCGGTGCACCGCTGGGCATTCTGACCGCGGCGGTTCAGCCGCGGCCAGAAACGGAAAGTCGGCGGTGTACCGCCGACTTCCCGCTGCCCTTGAGAATCCTCCATGGCGGCGGAGCGCGCTCCGCCGCCATGGGGATTCTGACACCCCCTACCGCCATCCGGTTCCTGGCGGTTCTCCCGCCAGGAACAGGATGGCGGTAGGGGGTGCCGCGGGGCCCCTGGGGGCCCCTGCTGTGCCCATGCCAATGGCATGGGCACTGCAGGGGCCCCCGTAAGAGGGCCCCACGAAGGATTTCAGTGTCTGCTTTGCAGACACTGAAATTCGCGACGGGTGCAACTGCACCCATCGCACCTTCCCACTCCGCCGGCTCCATTCTGAGCCAGCGTCCTCGTGGGAAGGGTGTTTCCCGATGGGCTGGCGGGCGGACTTTCGGCGGTCGCCCGCCAGCCCAGTGGGAAAGCCAGAATGACCGCCGCGGTCTTTTGACCGCGGAGCGGTCTTTCGGCGGGCACCGCTTGGCGGGCGGCGACCGCCGTCCGCCGCGGTCAGAATCACCCCCTGAGTGTTTAACTTGTTCTCGCAGTGAAAATCCACCCAGGGTGTTTTTCACAGTAGCATGGCTGGCTCTCCCATAATGAAACCCTGGGCTACTTTTTAACCACTCATAATGCGTATTTTCAGTTTGGGAGCAGCTAGAAAAATAAATGAAGGAATTATTTAACAGTAAAATCTATTTTAATGGAAGGGTTGAATATTATGTTGCTATCTTGGAAAAAAAAACACTTTTAGAAAGTTGTCTTCTTCCTGCCTAAAATCTAAAGACCTTTCTGCCATTTTCCAACTGTTACCTGACTACTGATAGCTCCCCTGTAGAGAGATGTGTATTGCTCCAAGACAGCGGACAAAGGGCACTAGGGCCCATATTTATACTTTTTGACGCAAAACTGCGCCGGCGCAGTTTTGCGTCAAAAATATTACCGCCGGCTAACGCCATTTTGGTGCGCCGTGCGGGCATCATATTTATACTTTGACGCATGGCGGCGCAAACAACAGGTGGGAGTCATTATTTTTGACGCACACCGTGGCGTCAAGTCGTAAAGTAAAACGACGTTAACGCGGCGGAAATGACTGTGGGTCGATTTACGACACCGCAAATCGGATATGCGCCGTTCTTTTGACGCAATAGCGTAAAAAAAAACAGCGAACACAGCCATTTCACCAGAGGAGAGCCAAAATGGATCCCAGATGCCACTACAGACCCCAGGAAGATGACAGCAGATCAGGAACCAACCAGGATGTCCCACACAAGAACCAGGACACTTTTAAGAAGAAAAGAAAGTGTCGCTTTAGTGCAGAGGAGCAGGAAATTCTGTTGAAAGAGGTGACGGAACACCAGCACCAACTGTTTGTCACATCAAAGTTGCCAATCAGTAGGAGAGAGGCTATATGGCAACAAATTGTCGACAAGATTAACAGTGTGGCTGAAGTACGCAGAACAGTCATCGAGTGCAAGAAACGCTGGCATGACTGCAAGCGCAGGACCAAGGAAAAGATGGCCAGGAACAGAAAGGCAGCACTGCAGACTGGAGGGGGGAGTCCAGCACACCAGGAGGCACTGGACCACATGGAGGAGATGGTCGCAGCCGTCATCCCTGAGGAGATCGTCACAGGTATTCAAGGACAGGACAGCGCAGACTACCAGGAGACAACGCACATGCAGGGTAAGTCGCATGGGGAATTAAAATGCAATAATGTCAACTGTGAGCGGGGATACCGACCACTAAATGCATGGAAGTCATCTAATACATGGAGTGGCATGGGTAAAGGGGCACGGCAGGGGGTCATGGCCCGTTCTGAGAAGACCTGGGGCACACCATTACACAACACCAACAACAGTCCCATGGGGGCATGCTGTCATGCCAACGATGGAGCAAAGTGAAAGCCACGCAAGGAGGGAAGGCCACTACGTCAAACTGACATCCCGGCACACGTCAGCCGACATACCCCCTACATTAACTAGGGCCCTATTAACAACCTCTAGCCATACCGACAACTGGAACGTAACTGCGACAACAGTTGACACTACCACCTCTGCTCTGTGTGCAGCTCAAGTAGCCAATGGCAGTAACCTCCCCATGGATCATACACACCTAAATTAGGGGGTGAGGATGACAACTGCAACAATCCCCAGAAACAAGACAAAGGCCCCAGTACTCTCAAATGTCAATGCCCATAGTTGTCGCAAACATCAGCCAATGTAAACAACAATAGGAGCTACACAGCACTAAGGACACACCCATGCATATATCAGGGTCCATCCTGTGCCTGGGTAACAATGCAACATCCCAAATGTCATACTGCTCAGACAACAGCATTGAGGAACATGTAGCTGGTCACTGAAATACACCTGCACAGTCAGAGGAGGAAATAGGACACTGATACGATTATCAGGGCAATCCAATGTAACACACATTCCCCAACATCAGCAGGACACATTACCAATGTCAACATCCATATCGGATCATAACAATGCCATGCATAGGATATGCCACATGTCAATTACATTTAAGTGGATGTGAAAGATCAGAGATTGGGGCAGGTCCAGATTGTTAAGTGTGCTGCCAGGGCCATCAGAACACCCACAGCCAGTGAAAGGTCTTACCATGAGAATGGATGTATACGGAGGGTTGAGTAGGACAAGAAGGTGGCAATTCTCTATTTGGCATAAACCAACACCTAGAGGCAATAAGGCTGACAAGTCTGATAACTCAATAATATACATGTGACACACAGGTGGGCCATAGGCCTGGAAGAATGCCCATCTGAAGGACTGTAGAAATTAACACAAAACAAGATCACAAAGTGAATTCATCAAAAGGCAGGCACGTCACATCAAAATTGCCACAACACAGACACACTAATTGGACCCTGTTTCATTGCAGAGGAAGATGGATCTCCTGCTGATATGCCTGTCCCAGATTTCCCTGATGACATGGATGACGAGCCGATAAACATTCCCCAGGAGACTATTCAAAAGGTCCTTGACACCCTCCAGACCCCAACTTCTGTCACAAGGAGGAGCACAGAACAAGCAGCCACCGCAGAGGATCCACCCACCACCCCAATTGTAAGACCTGCTAGCTCCAATACAACTGAGGACTCAGACGACACTGGCACCAGCTTTGAGAGAACTGTAGTTGGAGTACAGCGGGAGCTGGCCAAGGAGGTGCGGGTGGGGATGCAAACTATGGCAGCCAGCCTTGAGGGGATGCGTTTGTGCATGATGTCATCTGCAGATCAGGCAGCAGCTATGCAAGCCCTAACATCCATACTGCAAGGACTACAAGAAACTGTCAAGGAATTCACCACTGCAGTAAGGGAGTTGCCACAACACCTTGCACCCCAAACCTTCCACTGCATGCACAAATGCAATCATGACTCCCTCAGGGCCGACCTGGCTGCCTACCATCGTGATGTGGCTGCTATTCTCAAGAACCAGCAGGCCCTCCTTGCTGCAGTACTGCCCTTAAGACCTTCACAGGGAGCAGCGACCGGGATGTCTGACTCCACGTCTTCTAACACTGAGGTGTGTGTTGCCCCTTCACAACCAACAACAACAAGGACAAAGCAGGCAACACACACATCAGAAGAAGAAGACATGGAACAGATCATATTCACAAGGAAAATGACCCAGAAGCACTAGTCCCTGCCACATGGGCCACATTTACCAAGATCCTGCGCATTGTAACTTGCCAGTCTTGCAACAACTTTACTCGAGCACTGTTCTGCAAACCACTGTATATCTTGTCACCCAGCCCAGTGATTGTCTCTCTCCTACTCATTGCCAAATCCTGTCCCTCTGCACTGTCTGAAACATCAACCCCAGCATGTCAAAAGCATTTCCGTAACCCCTTGTGTTGGATCCCAATTTAAGATGTCACTATAATGGACTCACAATCATGGACAATGTACAGATAGCACTACAGCACGTTTCAATAAATAGCACTTACACAACAAATCTGTCTCTGGGTAATGTAACATATCAACTGTGAAGTAGATTACTGAAATGTGCCTACTGTCAAATTACATAGCTTGTCAATACAACCGTCCTGATAATATGGAGTCAGAGAATTCTGCACAGTGCCCATGATTGCATCATACTCTGCCCATCCTGAGGGACAAATCGGATGAAGTGAGAAACCATACACCACCATGCTGTGTTGGACAGAAGAATGCTTCCTCAGGGGATAACTAAGTCATCAAATAGTGGCCTCAAAATGTTGTAAACATGCAAAAATAACACAATAAACATGCCACACTAATCTAAGCAAACACTAAAAAAACTGCACAAATGAAGGGGTCTGAGTAAACATACAAATAGGTAATCATGCCGAACTGTGTCACAAATGATGTATGAGGGTCATGAAGACAAGAATACAAGATTGCCAATGAGAACTCATCTTATAAGGGTGTGCATGATCATCACACTGCAGTCAGACCAAAACTGTTTCCCCAATACCAAGTCTGGAAGCACTGTTAGTGACTTTGAAAACACACTTATCAAAAGAAACACATTGGGATCCATATTAACTGTGATTGGTGGTTGCAACGAAGGGTCGACACTTTGCAAGGTAGCTCCGGGCTAGCTGCCAATCGTACAGCTCAGTTGGGATTTGTTTGTAGCATAGGATACAGATGTTATAGTACCAAATTGATGTACACTGAATCCAAACCCATGATCAAGTACCATTCAACACATACAATTAAGGGGTAACCAAATATTTATTAAATGCTAATCACAGATGAGGAAACTGAGGGAAAAATCTTACCTACCCTAATCTACCCAGACTACTCATTACCCACAACTGTCCCTAACTAACCTAAGCTACACTTACTTATCACATGTAACAAAACTTTCTAAACATCTACCCCCACCCCCCTTATGAGACGGGACACATGGAGGACAACACATACTAACCTAAACACATACTATATTATCCTATACAAATATATATATATATATATATATATATATATATATATATATATATTTTATTTTTTTAACACACAAGAACCCCAACATAGCCCCCATCCACCCACACATGCAATAAGTAAAAATAGAAACAAGCAGGCCCCCCACCCCACACCCACTAACACTAACTAAACTAACAGCCTATACTAACCTAACACTAAGCCCCCTAAGCCCACTAACTATAAGAACAAGGAAAGAGGAGGGAGGGGAGGGAATCATGTCCATCAAAAAAGTGTCTAGAGGTTGGCCCTCCGGAGGGTCCTCTTAATGGACTTAACCCGCCAGTTAATGTGCCGCACGTCCCGGCTCAAGTGGCTCAACTTGCGCAGCACTTTGTACATCTTATGTTCCATTCGGTTGAAGGCTGCAGGGTCAACAGATGGAGCAGTGGCAGTCTGGGTACCGGTGGAGGAGGTCTGTGTGGATGTGGTGCCAGGCCTAGTGGGCTGTCCTTCACCGGTGGCAATGCTGGGGCCTGGAAGTCCAGCAGATGTTGGACCAACAGAGGCAGCTGTGGGTGGGGCCACCTGGCTCGTATTGGTGGTTGTGCTGGTGGTGGCTGTGGTGGGCAAAGTAGGCCCACCCTGTGGGAAGGCTCTCCATGTCCCGGAGGCCCATTCATGGCGATATCGCCGGGCCATCCTCCGGAATCCCGACTCCACCAGCAGGATGTGCCGATATCACATGGCCCGGCGGTGAAATTCACGGACCTGGTCTGGAGTCATGTTAGCAGCTGTGAAGACAAATGCAGATATTCTACATTAGTAACTGCATTGTGTGAAATGGCACAGCAAGTTTATCAGACATTACATCTACTGTACTTGTAACAGCTCATATCACAATACAGAGCATTGAATGTCCCTGAGGAAGTATATGGCAGGCCAGACTACAAAGGTCACATCACACAAAGCACATCCATAACCTACAAGATGGGTAATAACTGGCTTTGACTTGCAATCTGAGTTCTGTCAGTTATCATCTAAGATTCATGCTGCATATCCTCCGCCAAGACCTGGGCTACAAATGTCAGTGTACGGAAAGAAAAACTAAAGCCACATGGTCTGCAAGTTGTAACTGGACTTGCCAGTATAGTACCAAGTGCCAAACCTAAGTGTGAATACTAGTATGCAACCAAACCGTCACTTATTCACATGTATGTGTGACATACTGGTAGCATCAGTACTAGGTACCCCATTCACAAACCCATGGCCGTGTTTGGGGGGGGCGGATACACAACTATAATTTGCCAACAACATGTACACTGAGGAGTGTATAGGAAACTCCACACATGTTTGTCTCTACAGACACACCACAGGTAAGGTCTATCTACAATTAGGAGTCAGCAAACCCTAGAGCACTCATAGGGTCAGACATGTCAGGAAATGCAGAACTTGGTACACAACATATACTTCCAGTGAGGCCTGACTTACATCAGACACAGAGTTGCTAGAACACCCATGATCATGAATTGCATTCACACCTAAGCCATTGCACTCAGGTTCCACAGACTTGTTGCACTACATGTGGAAGTACATGCTGCTAGGAGGTTCTACCTACTGTTTCAAAATAACGTAGGTAAACAGGGAAGCAGATGTCTATTGGAAAGCTATTTGCTGTACCAATCTTAGAGAATGTGGGTCTGACAGGCTGACTAAATTGGGGCTGACGTCCATTGCAACTCTTGGTGATACAAGTGTCATACACATGACTAACCCCTGTACTCACAGTGGGGCCTACAGGGATGTCCTACAATCCCTACATGATACAATTGGATACGCATTGGCAAACTCAAAACATGTGAGAACTGCATTCCCACTCATGGAACAAGAGAAAAGCTTGCCCAACGCATCACATCTTGCTATGCGTCCAACTCACAGGAGTCCATAACCAGCAAACACAACACATAACAGACATATCAACACTTACTGGAGTGGTAGGGGTCCTCAAATGCCGCCACCTCTCCCACAGTGTAGGTTGCCGGTCCACCTGTAAGGTATGGAAGGAAGAAATGTGCTCAAAATCTGTGCACAGTGCAACAATTTCATAAACATTTACAATGTGTAGGCTGAATAAGGAAATGGCAGCCATTCAGACATGATGGTACTGCATCTGATATATCACGGCCAACTTGTACATATCTGCACACAGACATTGGCCCTAACTATCATGTGGTTGCAAACATGCCCCGTAATTGGTGAGCACGAAAAAATATGGAGTGTAATCGTCTCATCATGTGCATCCAAGAGAGACATCCAAAGCCTGGTTACTTGAGGACTGCATTACCAGTCAAACATGCCTTGTGGCCATGACACATTTATTGCACATAGGTCCAATGTACAGAGGGAGGGGCAGGGACTTTTGTAAGCCATCCTGTTGTTACAATTTATTCAATTGATATGGCCCAGCTATGGTGATTTGCACCAACCATGGAGATGTGAGGCCATGTGCATACACTTGGACTGCCATCCATATTTGGATTGTGGCTCAACTAATTCCAACAAACATCTTAAGATGTTACCTGAGGGCACCTTACACCTTTTCACGATGTTTTCAAATCAAGAACTGACATGTATCCGAAAAGACCAAGGAACACAATAATCCCACACATTCATAGTACTTCTGTGAACTCTTTCCTTCCACACTCACCAGACTCACATGAGACATATGTCTGAGCCACTTTGCTATTATCAATTGACGTGAAGGCAGCACTCATTTTCTGCATCATGTAGTGATTCTAAAGTCAGTCTAGCAATTGCGTCAACATAGTTGGCCTAAATGTTGGTACATCTGTACTTCTCTGTCAATAGTACCCTATATAGACATGATTGGCTCATACTTTGTTAGCTGTTCTGACAAAAAGGCCGCACCAATTTCTTTAAGGGAAAAGTAACCTGTAAGTTTGCTGAGCACGTGCTACCTGACAGCTAGCAAGTGTGATCCTTGCCATAGTGCATCAATGATCCCCTTATATTTCCCCAGCATTACACACAGTCAGCAAGTTAGCTGGCAGACATTGTACTAATCCCCTGATGTCACTACAGAGCATTTAATCGTGCACATTAACATAATTCATACTCCCCAACAGTGCCACCAATCATGATTCCCAGGTGGTCCAAGAGATCCTGCTCCCTGGTGATGAGGTCAGCCCACCGGTGCTTCAGCTGGTGGTCACTCCTCTGGCTGGCATACACACGCTGCAGGTGATGCTGCACCTTTCCCCACCGGATTCTGCGAGCCTCTGTCGGATACCCCTGTATCACCCTCCCCCATGCCTGGATCATGAGTGGCAAGAAATGCGTCACCAGCCAGATGAACCCCCCCAACTCCTCTTCCCCCATCCTGCCAAGAAGTGGCCTACCAGACATACTTAGAAGTGAAATGGAATAGGGGTTAAAGAAATAGAAAGGGGAAAAGGGGGAAAGTAGGGGTACAAAGACAGAAAAAAAGTAAACCTAAACACTAAAAGAGCCCAACTATCCCCAAACTAACACTACCCACAACAGACTCCCACAAACAAGAAAAACACAAGATAAATGGACAAATGTAGACAAAACACAGTAGTACATTATACACCAACAATATTTAACAATATAGATAGCACACAGGACAAAAACAGCACAAAATCTCAGGACAACACTCTCTACACAGCCACACAGTCTAGAAGGATCATAGACTGCAAAGTGAAAGTGAAAGTACACCCACTGTACATGATCTGTAGACAGGATATCCTATTACATCACTTCCTGTATGAAAAGTCCCGCCTTTTTCGCGTTATGCGTCATTTTTTGTTTACCAAAACTGTATTTGCGTAATTTTTTTGACGCATAGAAGTGAATATTAACCCGCATTCACATAATGGTACATGGACTGTACAAATATCTGGATGCGGGTAAAATTTCACTCCTGTGCGTCCAAAAAAATGACGCAAATACAGTTTTGGTTGTCAAAAAATGACGCACAACGCTAGGGACGTCAAACTTACAGTGCATTAACTGGTTTGGGGCATTTTTACTTGTTTTTTGGTTATGTTACATTTGGGACACATCAGAGATTGGCTAATTGAAGACAGTATGGTGTTGATGGTGTATGTTCACATGTGTGACATCATACTGCAGCGGAACATGATCCACTACTCCCTTCACAGTATTTTTACAGTTGGCTGACGCAATAGATGGTCATAAGTGTGGCCTACATATATGTGTTGCACAAATTGTGCATGTTTGGCATAAGGAGAGGATAGCAATGTGACGCACATATGTACAATACCTAAATGCCTTTGGCTCAAATTGTGTGCTTTGACAACTAATGTGTTGGTTGACCAAGTGTGTGTGGATCACATGAAGCATAATTGTACATATGGTTGTATGAATGTGATGTCCATTTGTCCAATCCTTAGATGCAAGTCATATTGGAAATGAGCGAGGGCATGTGTTAGTCATACATGTAACAACACTCGTAAAGTGTACTTCCAAGTTTTAGGGTCACGTAGACACCACATGTGACATAGCATGCACCAGATGGATGGCAGACGCTTGTTCATGTCAATGGTCCACATTTTCTACATCCTATGTCCTAGAGTATTGGTAAGAGCTTCCTAGGCACTACTCGGAGAATCCCACAGTGAGTCATACACATGCATTGAGGAAGTGGGTACCATGTTGTTTGCACAGACAGACAAGGGTGAATCTCAAATGTATGATGACACCACAGTTGAGGCCATAGCAGTGAGCCCCAACTATCAAGTGACTGTGGTGGACCAGCATACAAGACAGCACGTGCCCACTTATTTCCAGTGATCAATTGCACATAGGTGTCTTGTTCATGTGTGTGGTCCAATAATGATCCTGTATATTTTTGGGGGTGTAATTTGTCACAGTTCGGTCCAGGACTCATCATGAGTGAGTGGCAGCTATTCCTGTATCTACTGAGTATCCTTGGTTGATCAATGTGAGTAAAGTGGATGTGGACATGTGAACCTACATGTGGATGGTCCCACCCTGTCACTAAAGACGTGTAATGAGACAGTCAACAGGGCAACCTTGGTGTGCTGAGTGAGATAATGTCTCAGGTGTCATGTTCCGGCAGGTGTCATTACAACATTTGTACAAAGGTTGGCCTCTGCACTTCCCACTGCATCTGGGAACATCATAGCCCCTGTGCTGATTATTCTCACAGCTATTCACCACACACCGCCCATCACTATGTTGTGCGCACTGTGATTCTGTGTGTGAACTGTCATGGTCCTGACATTTGTGTATTATTCATGGACATTATCAGAGGTTGCTGGTTGTGCTGAAAGCCCCGTACCCAATCCCTGCCTACGACCCTGGGACACTGTCACACTTTGTCATTCGTGCATAAATGTAACCCAGACAAGGGATGGGCCATGAATTTTGCTTTTACAAGAGGATGTAACTCAAATGGTACAGTTAAAAGGCAGATGATGCTATACAATGTATTTGTGTATGCCTGGAAGAAGCCCATGTCCAATGCCCCCTGATGAATGAGAGGGTTGCTAACGCAAGTGTGGTACATATGTAGACACAGGGATACTTTAGTGTGAAGCACAGACAGTTGCCAGTCAGGCTGACAGAATGCAAGGTGATTCAGGATCCAGTTACTTGACAAGTTACGTAATCAATGGTCTGACTGAGACTGTTTGGAGGACAAACTAGACAGCTGTCATGTCAAACTGTGTATGTCCTGTGTTTTTGAAGGTGACAAATGAACCCAAGGGCTGTGTTGCACGGCTTAATTAGTATCAATGCTTGACGGTGTATTTGACATAATGGCAACTCCTATGCTGTTCCAGGCATCATCAGGGGTAGTGCTTTTTGAAATGGGTGGTGTGCATGGAGGTGATCACAGGTGTGGGCTGCATCTGTTTCTCACCAGTCCTGTAGGTGAGACTTGCATTCTAAGGGCCAACAGACATTTTCACAGGGGAAGCAATCTACATGTGCTAACAGGGCTTTGAAACTAGAAGACAGTGTATAAATTGACCTGACATCCTTGCAGTCAGATGTTCTATGACAATGGCATACCATAGGAAAGGGTGTAGCACACTGGTTTGCTAATGTTGGTCTGTGTGTGTAGAGGAGGTAATATCAGGGTACACATATTAGTATTCCAGGGACCTCTTCCGACAGGTGGGTTGTGACCAGGTGCATGGGCGTGTCAGGAGTTAGGAAATGGGCTGACATGTACATGGAATATCATGTGCGCAATGCTTGTCATATGTGTGGGACTTGTGCTGTCTATGTTCTGCTTCTAGGGAACTCTAGTCACAGATAGTCCTTGCAAAGATTGGATGCAGTGGGACTTACTGCTGTCAAGGGTCTGGTCAGGCATTCCTGTTACTGATGCCAAAACACATTGACTGCCTCATGTATGATGCTTGTTTTCCCCTTATTGAGTGATGGTGTCTTAGTTGTGTGCCATATGCTGCGTTGGACCTTGATTTCAACATGTATGTGTGACATAGTTGTGGTCCTCTGCTATTGGCCTTCAAAGGAGAAATGTACATGATATATGTCATTAAGAGTGTGTGTGTATGTGACCATTGTATGTTAGGCATCACATTAGCTCTGGGAAGTTCTGTGTCCTACTCAGTATCTCAGCAATGCTCCATGAGGCAACACTCTTATTCTGATAAGTAGAGATGAAGGTGTGCAAAAAGGAATAGCCAGACCATGATATGGTGATTAGAATAGGTGTTTATTTAAATTTGTTATCTAAAGTGGTGAAGGTGATCATATTCAAAAGAAATTATTTACGATCTGTTGCCGCCTGAGTATACCAGCGGCCGTGTTCTGTAGTTCCCCCTCCTGTTGCAGGCCAGCATCCTCCTCTTCCTCCTCTTCAGGCATGTGTGGCTCTGGTTCCAGGTGGGGAATGTTTCTTTTGATACAAATGCTGTGCAATATTGCACATGTGAGGATGATCCTACAGACCATCTCCGGGGAATATAGGAGGCTACCACCAGTGATGTCGAGGCAGTGGAACCTTGACGTGAGGATGCCGAAGGTCCACTCGACAATGCTGCGTGTCCTCCTATGGGCGTCGTTGTAGGCACGCTCTGCAGCAGTACTTGGGTTGCCAAATGGTGTCATGATCCATGGCTGGATGCCATACCCCTGATCAGCTGCAAGAGAAAATGATTGGGATCATGTTGATGTAGCTGGCACTATTGAAATGACCTTTCATGGCAGTAGTTGTCTTGTGTTGCCTGTGACTCTTTTGTGTAATAATGTGGCATCCTATGCTTGTAGGATGTACCATCTGCATTGGGTTGTTTCCTTGGCTGAACGAGTGTTTGTCTGCTAACCGTTTGTCAGCAGTATGTTTCGGGATTTGCAGTACAGTGTGCCCTCCCTAGCATTGTGACTTGTGATACAGGTGTCCGCGTATCTTCACTGGGGGTGAGATGATAGTTCCATGCACAGTTAAAAACGACAGTGTTGTTAACACGTTCATATCAATGTACCCTGGACATCCCATACCTTTAGACTTATGCAATGGATTAATGTAAAGGTCATTGGGACACTTACAATTTGCAAGGTGACATTTAGGCAACCACACTCGTTGACGTCTTAACATTAGGCTGTACAGTAATTTCCGATGTGTGACAGGTTCAATGGTGACCTAAGAAACATGGCTAGCGATGTCACAACCTCAGTGTGTTCCTGTTCACATGTTGCTGTTGTGGTGTATGTGTTGTGTGTCCTAGTGCGTTGCTGTGCAGTGTGTATATAAGTAGGTTTTTGTACTTACCAACAAGTAGTCCATTGCCATACCGTCCATCCTGGAAGTGTTCATTGATGGTGCAGTGACAGAAGATGTATGAGTCATGTACACTCCCAGGATATTTAGCCACGATGTTGGTGATCAATCCCTGGTGATCGACTATGGCCTGCACGTTGATGGAATGTGTGTGCTTCCTGTTGCGGTAGAGGTGTTCAGTTGCAGCAGGTGGCACAAGGCGTACATGTGTGCAGTCGATTGCACCAAGGACGTGTGGGAAGCCACTGATGAGGTAGAACCCCTGTTTTGCTTCCTGCTGCTTCTGCAGTGTGTTAGGGAAGCAGATGTGGCGGGGAGTCAGTCGAACGATGGCGTCCAGTACTTTGGGCAAAAAGGCAGAGAATGATGGTTGTGATATTCCGCCAACCAGGGCACCAGTTGTTTGGAAAGAGCCACTTGCCAGCATATGAAGTACGGCAAGCGGCTTTGTTTCTGTTGGGATGGTGCGGGGTGTCACCAAAGTGGGGGCCAACTGCTGTTCAATGTTGCGCAGCAGCTGCTGAATGGCCTGCCAGTTCAACCGGTACCGCTGGATGATGTCGTGTTCCCTGAGGCCCTGAAGGATGGTTCTTGGGCGGAATATCCTCTCATGCCTTCTGCGCTGTCTTTGGGGTCCCTGCTGGTGTTGTGGTAGCTGCTGTTGTTGCTGCCGGGCTCTGCGTCTGGGTGTTGCGCCGCCGCGGCTGTGAGCACGGGCCGCCGCGACGCAGCACTCAGGGGCTGCAGCGGGCCGCGGTCAGACCGCGGGGGCAGCCGCGGCTCGGGTCAGGGGTCGCAGCACTCGCCGCGCTCCTTTTCTCCGGCCGCGGATTCCTGGATACACACGGCAGGGCCAGAGGACCCAAATTGGGTCACGGTCCTTGCCGCGAGGGTAGCGTTTGCCGCGCTTAGGCGCACACATGAATTAAACATGGGAATTCTGGGTATCACTCTTTCTACCACTTACCGGTCCCAACAGGCAAAAGCCGGATACCTGCACATGATGGTGCCTTTATGCAGGCCTTTTCCCTTTCCCAGCATGCTACCCACTTCCTCTCTTCCCAGCATGCATTGTTTCTTTTTGTTGGACGCATGTTCTTTATTCAATGTTATATTATTTTCCCCAATCCAAGATGGTGGTGTTTCTACTTCCTGTTTCCTACTTCCTGTCTAGGGGTATATAAGGGGAATTCAGCTGCTTGTTCATTGCGTTGCAACACTCCTTTGGTGGTAGTCACGCTCCGGCTGGTTTCTTCTTGTGAATCCAGTATTTCCTGACCTGTCTTCGTCTCCAGTCTTCCTGTACTCTCGGATCCTCAGTTCTAATGCCCTTGTGCCCTCCTTCTGTTTCAGGAAGTTCCTGTTGGAGGTTTTTTACCCTATTGGGGTTTTTCCTCTGGGACTCCTTCTGGAGGGCACGGACTGTAGTGGCTTGCTATTGTCAAACAGCACCGTGGCTACCGGAAGGGGTCGCCCCTACCTCGGCCAGAGCAGAACCTGACGGAACCGGGGTCATTCCCCAACCCTCATCAACTTTGACGGTAAGCCCCGTGAAAACCGTGACACTGCGTACATGCTGGATTAGTATCACCTTCATGGCTCCCTGTTGCTGCTCTGCTGCTCTGCTGTTTGTTCTGTGTGTTCTGATTAAATACAGGTGTGTTTGCCCCATTTTAACGCCTGCCCTGACCCAGGCGTTCATTTTTGACACAAATCGGGCTGTGCGTCATTTTCTTGCTCCGCCTCCCAGCCGTGCGTCATTTTTGCCCGAAAGCATAAATACGACGCACGGCCCTTTAAGCCATTTTTTGGACGGGAACGCCTACCTTGCATATAATTAACGCAAGGCGGGTTGCCGCATCCAAAAAATTACGCACACAGCGGAATTTGTCGTCCGCGGGCTCGGGCGTCAAAGTTTAAATACGGGGCAACGTTTGCGCTGATTGTGTGTCAAAATTTTGATGCACAATCGGCGCAGACGGAGTATAAATATGCCCCCTGGTGTGGCAAGGGAGTTTCCCTTCTTGACAGGATGGCCACGGGGCTGCACCAAGCTACTTCTTGAACTTCAAAGGATACCTACCCTGTCACTGGTAGATGAAGCTCACACCTTAGCCTGCACCCCTTTTGTCTCAATAACCATGTTGGCTCCACACCCAGTGGGAGGAGGGGAGCTGCCCAGAAACATTTAAGAGGCTGGACAAAGGATTGCCATCCCACCCACAGGCTAGCAATGGCCATAAAAGTGGTATCACCTGAACTTCCCTTAGAACACTTCATAACCTTTGAAGAACCAAAAGAAGGAATTTCATGTTGTCCATGTTATCTGAGACCTGAAGGAAGACTGGACCTGCTTGCCTTTAACCCAAAACCAATGAAGTAAATCCAAGGATCATTTGGTTGTCCTCCTGTTTGAGCTATAGGGACCCAACAAGCTTCCAGAAGCCTTTTTCTGTTGTCCACTGACCAGTCCCAACAAGATCTGATTGGGTTCACCTGGCTGACTTCTGTGGGAGTGAGTTACTGACCCTAAGGTCCTGGACCCTTGACTGTGGTCAGAGTGTACTATTCCCTGTCTAACTGCAAGCTTTAGCAGATTCAACGCTGATCATCGACACAGATAAACTTAATAAACAGCTTCACCTCATTTGATGCTCAGCATCACCAAATTGCTGGCTTTGACACCGAGCAGGACCTTTTTGATGTCGACAATCTTTGTTAACAGCTCCATCGAGCCCAACACTGAGGAGGCAACGATTTACTCTGAGACACTATACAGCAGCTCCCCATCATCATCTAGTCATTCCTCAGATCGAGCGTGCTGCTTGTTCCTCAGATGAAAAATCAATGACCAGTTTTTCACCAGAATTCGTTCTAAGTCAAAAAGTAACCCTTCCTCTGGGGCAAAGGTCCCTGTACCTGACCAGCGAACCATTACAGTCAGCCTTGATGTTTGCCTTATGATCTAGCTCAATCAGATACTCGTAGTTGGCGCTTTGGACCTTTTGGCACTATTTTCCAACCAAAACTTTAAGTTAAACTTTAGGTTGTGCAGGCCTAGGTGTCCTGTACCTTTAGGTAAAACCACCATCAGATTGTTGCAGAGACTCAGAAAGGGTCTATGTATAATTGAAGTGGAGTTTGCGTATAGTCATTTCAAACAAACAGTTTAAAGTGATTGAAGTGGGGTTTTTATATTGTGATTCTCCAAACAGTTAAAAGTGATTCACCAAAAGAATTAGGAATAAATAACAGTATTTTTTTGCCTCAAAAGTTAAGCAATGATAGCAATGTCGTATTTATGATGATTCTGAGGAAGTGGGAACTCCAAGGGCACTTCTTCCTGCAGTGTACCAATAAATAAAGTCAAATAGAGTGCACAGTAACCTGGAAGGGTGCATTTCAGGACTTTCTGGTACAGTTCCAAGCAAAGTTGGGTTGTACTCAAATTTTTTTAAATTTCCATACATTAAGTGAAACTACAACATCGAACAGTAGCTAAAGCAAACCAAAAACCTATTTGCAATTGTCTTAAATAAAACTTTAGGATTTGGAGCAGGTGTTTTTGCACTGCCCAGAACCCATTCATGCATAATGGTAATTTAAATTATTCTGCAAAACTGAAAACTGGAGAAACACAGTTGTGCACATTTGTCTTTAATAGTTTTGGCTGAGGATTTGAACTCTGATCCCTCCTAAATTTTAATTGGGTTTGCCTATACCTCCATATGATGCTAGATAGAGCAAGCATTTACTCCCAAAACAGCACAAATAAGAAGTAAGGTAATTCATGTTTGTAGTGTGTAAGCAAGTTTCATCCTCTGTTGTAAACTGCAATATACATTATTTCCCTGTTTCTAAAAATGCTTAGGGTCATACACAGAAATAGTAGCTTGGACTGCCAAAATTGTGATAAAGCAAAATGCTTCACACTCGTTGACCATTAGTTTTCATCATTTGGGTCCTACGGTGTAAGGCAGTTCCCGAATGTCTCATGTATTGTTAATTGGGCTGCTATAATTCAGGTCTATAATCCCCTTTCTTAAGGATAATCCATCACTCTATGAAAACTGCATTTTAAACATAGGGCCAATGTATCTATGGGATTTACCCAATCTGTGTCTATGGAAATTGTGTTCGTAGCTATGACCCATAGTTCTTATCTATAGAGTGTTAATGTACTGTTTCATTTCAGATTATATGCATTATCAGAGAACAAAATGTGTATATCCCAAAGATACTACATCTTGCACGTGACAAACATTTATATATAGTGAGGTATCAAGATAATCCATATTCGTGTCTACCTATTGATTTTACAGCAGTTAAAATATTAAATTGAGGCAAACAGTTCAACTACAGACAACTACAATATTTTTCAGTTACAGCAGGAGTCATGCAATTTGCGACCCAGGTTATAAGATCATCAGAAAACAAGGTAGGGGTGTATGGAGAAGGTAACCACAAGCAACTGAAAATCTCCTTAGCTGCTCCTGTCTAAAGTTGGGATGAGATTGACAGCAGGTTCTGCCATTATTAGAGACAGGCATGGCAAAATTGATGTCAACAGCATTCTCACATTTCATGATCTTTAGTTACAAACAGTTTTGAATGGCTTATAACTATAGGGGCGCAGTCCTTTATTGAATACCTCCAATGCTATTAGAACAATCCCCCATTGAATAGCAGAATGCTTTACCAACAAGCAATTTCAATGCAATCGGTCTCGCATTTGCTCCAGTTAGAGCTATTGGCGCTGTAAATTCCTAACTGGCCTTTTCTTGCCACATAAATTGCAAATGAAAAGTAAAACATTTGTTGACCAAAGCGAGCTGATTCAAATTGACATGGTCGCCATAAGCATGAGTGCGAAGGAGAGTCACAAAATGAAAAAGAAGTTCCCTCACATTCAAACATTTCCGCAATCGTGCAGCTAGCCATGCTACAGGGTCAGTATGAAGGTGGTAACAAAACTCCCCAAGGAGGGACAAACGTAAAGCATTTACCAATGATAACACATGATTTTGGAAAGGCAAGCCCATGAACGAGTGAAAGTGATGGGCGTGCGGTCTGCGTGGTTAAAAGCCCACAATACTAACAACAGGTCACAGCCCCTGCACGCTCAACCTAAAAGCGGGGAAGCGCAGATGTGAAAGACTGTGATGTTGGGGCACAGGCCCTGTACATGTGGTTAGTACTAACATCTCTGCTACTGTGTTCAGCGGAGTGTGTCTGTGCAGCAGTGCTTCATTTGTAAATAAAAAGGTGCCTGTGCTCAAAGTCCTCCTCAAACATGCGGCTGCTGCAATTAAATGTGGGATCACAGAATACTGAGGCGACCTAATCCTGAAGCCATCTCGTGCCTTTTCAATCCATATCAAGCCAATACCGGCCCCTTCAGCTCACTCTTGCAGCTTTCTACTTTCGCTTTTTGTGACATTTTTTCGTTTTTCCCTTTCTCCGTCTTTCCGATATGTGTCTTTTGCTCGCAGCAAATGCTTGAGGCAGAAGAATAAGCCCGGCCCGCAAAAATAAGTGCCGGTGCTCGGCACCGGACACAACAAGCACAAATTAAGCACTGCTGTGTAGCCGTGAAGATGTGGATGCTCCTCAAAGAATCGAAGCGGCTGCCTGGCCCTCATCCTTCCTAACATATAGTTATACTTTGCAGATGAGGGTTGTATAGGGTAATGCATATCTGCACCTTACAGCAGAGTGTGGTGTGGCTAACCCCTGCAGATGAATCGTATTAGGCAACCCTCTAGCAGGCCCCGAGCTAAGGCTCACAGAAGTGCCTGCGCCCGTGCCTGCTGATAACCAAAGGGCTCAATACAGATCCCCCACACTGGGTCTCCTGTAGAAAGAAAATTGTACAAGCTTAATTGTGACTTTATGAGTAACTCCACATTGGATTGGAGACGAACTTTAAAAACGAATTGGATGATTATATATTATAAGCTGTCATATTGTATGTCCACAACTGAATCAGCACTAGTGAAAGAGCCTACCTATTTTATTTGGCAAAACCCTATGGTCTTCAGCAAATAATCCCATTTAACGCCTCTTTTTCCATGGAGCACTTTGACAAACTGCCAGTTTGCAGTGCGGTGTCTGTAGGAAGACCCTTGTTAAATGTGGTGATTGAAAACCGAGGGAATAATGGTGTAGGGAAAAGAAGCAGAAAAAAACAGGAGGAGGAAGCTAGGGACAAAGATATCCTAAAAAGCTTTGAGAGTGAAGACAGAGAAGAGAAAAAGGAAAGTAGAAGGACGAGGGAGGGAAGATTTGTTTGAAGTTAAAGTAACACTTAAGTCCTCATTACAAATGGCCTTTTACTTCCAATAGGGCCAGTAACAGCAGTTACCGGCCCCATCGGAATTATGAGGTCCTTGGAAACACAATGGAGCTCTTTACTTTCAGTCAGAGATATGAGCTGCTGAAATCTCCGTGTGAACATCTGGGGTAGAATGAAATCTACCAGGGAGATTTGGATCCGGAATGGCCTGTGACCCCAGTACTTCCTCATTGCTTAGAAGAATCAAAGGGTCCAACTCTTAATGGATTGGAGTTACCAGTCCTGTCAGTGTTGGTAAGCTTTTCCAGACTGCTCATAACGAAGGCCCTAGTGGAAAGAAGCAATATGGATATCAATGGAAATCAATAGATATGAATTGTCAAGGTAGGAAGTGATGAGGGAAGAATACAGACTAGGGAAGATAAGTGGGAAGACTAAGGCGGTCATTCCAACCCTGGCGGTCCAAGACCACCAGGGTTGGGGACCGCGGGAGCACCGCCAACAGGCTGGCGGTGCTCCCATGGGCATTCTGACCGCGGCGGTACAGCCGCGGTCAGTGACGCAAAACCGGCGGTGTACCTCCGGTTTTCCGCTGCCCTGGGGAATCCTGCGCCGCCATGGGGATTCCAACCCCCATACCGCCATCCTGTTCCTGGCGGTTTCGGCTGCCAGGAACAGGATGGCGGTATGGGGTGTCGTGGGGCCCCCTAACAGGGCCCCAATAAGATTTTCAGTGTCTGCCATGCAGACACTGAAAATCGCGACGGGTGCAACTGCACCCGTCGCACCCCTTCCACTCCGCCGGCTCCATTCGGAGCTGGCATCCTCGTGGAAGGGTGTTTCCCGCTGGGCTGGCGGGCGGCCTTCTGGCGGTCGCCCGCCAGCCCAGCGGGAAACCCAGAATAACCGCGGCGGTCTTCTGACCGCGCAGCGGTATTCTGGCGGCTCCCGCCGGCCCTGCGGTTACCGCGGCCGGCGGGAGTCAGAATGACCCCCTAAGACTTTAGCCAGTTGAATAGAGGTGCAGGATGATGGTGGTGATAGAGAGGGAGAGTAGAGAGGGGTAGTAGAAGGAGAGGGTAAGAGCTGGAGAGAAACCAGAGGAGAACGTTAGGTCACAAAAATGCAGGGCAAATTAAGGCCCAAATTTGTTATCCTTCACACAACTTGAAAAATGTCAGCACTGCATCACACCGAGGACAAAAAATAGCTTGCCACCAGACTTAGCAAGAGTCACCCACCAATGATATTCTCAATGGTGCTGAGAGTAGCAATGGCTGTTTGGCGGGATGCTTAGCCTTGAGCATTATTGCAAAGGGGAGACAGAAGTGCCTTGTATAGGATTTGTCATCAAAGTATACCCTTCAGAATAAAGTTCAGTATAAAACTGCACTGAGGTCAGACAAGTAAGATATGTGCTTTAGTGTAAAGCCCACCTATTAAATCTATATATATCAGGCTATACTGTATAGCATTTAACCCATTGATTGCTACGATGATTTTGTGCAAAGCCAGATCATACTACTTAAGTAAATCTTGCTTTTTTCCGCACCCTCTTTTTTATCACAGTTAAGCACTAGACACATCCCATGCATAAGTTATCACTGCTTTTGTTTGCACATCCTTTTTGCACTGTTCTGTACTGCTTTGCTTCACGCAAGCACCACTGCAAAACTTTATCAAATCCAGGCTCAAGTGATCAGGTGAAGATGTAGGTAATACTAATGCTGAGGCATTTCATTTAATCATGGTGTTTCTGGTCACTATATTTAAGAATACAACTGCTAAGTATAAGGAATTGGGATATTAATTGAGGCAGATGAGTACCAACCTCAAATAATAACCACAAGCCTTGTCAGGGTGAACCACTAAAGTCACTAAATTAACCCAAGCTCAATCCCCGGTAACTATGGCACAGAGAAAACAGGCTTAACTTAAAGGCAATGTGTGAAGTCTTTATGCAGTACTGAAACCCAGATAAAAACAAAACACAACACAAGAAAAACCCCAAACCGATTTTGAAAAATAGAATCAATTTTAATAAATAAATTACACAAAAATGACCAAAAAAAACAATAAGTGGTACTGAAGTTATGAATCTTTAAATTTTATAGTTCCAAATAGAACTAAAAAGGGTTAAGCACCAACTGCAGTCATCTGGTTGGGAGTGACTGGGACAAGGGTAAGGTTTACGGCTGACCAAGATAGAGTGTTGGTTCGATACAAGCACCAGGTTTGCCGTGGTCAAAGAGCTACCTTCGCAGTTGGAAACCTTTCTAGACTAAAATGTCTTCAGCAGGGCAAGGCAGCAGGCTGTGGCCAAAGGTGGGCTTGTCAATGATGAAGACCAAGGTCCCAGGTCATGGTAAAGCAGTCAACGAAGGTGGGAAAGCTCCGAGCAGTGAATGTTTAGGTTTTGTGCCCAAACAACCCTCAAAGTTGTTAGGATACAGGCAGGGGCTTGGTCTGGTGAAGCTTTCTATGTTTAGATATAGAAAGGTTTCTGGAGGTTGGATTTCTTAAGTGGGGCAAGGCTGAAGGCTGTGGCTGAAGAGGGCCGAAAGTTATTCAATGCCAGTGAATTGGATTTGCTGCTGCAGAAAATACAATAAAGGGAGCTGCAGTGAACTCAAACCCAGTGGTAATGCAGCCTTGACGGATTGGCCTTGATCAAATCTCTGAGCAAAAAGTTGGCAAAAAGTTTTAAGTCCTAGATTTCAGCAAACGTTAAGAGGGGTACACTTTGACACCAGCCATGGGTCCAGGACTTTGGGGACAGCACTTTGAGGCCAGGACTCATTCCAGCAGAAGCCAGCAGCAGGAACAAGAGCAGGTCCAGTTGGAACAAGTGATCTGGAAATGTAGGAAAAGGCCTCTTGAAGTTTGCTGTGTCCCTATTGCCCAAACAGGAGGCCAGCCTCATGACACTTGGAGTCGCCCTCTTTGTCCATGGTACAGGTGGGAGAGCAGATCCAGTCTTTGGGTTCTTCACAGGTCATAGACAACAAACCTAGACCTCCTCTGTTCCTTCACGGGTCCGGAAGTGATCTGAGTAGGGTACTGTGCTACAATTATGCTCAGTGTCATTCTATGGGAGGGGGGAACTCCTGGCCACTCCCTAATTAATGGGGTAATTGTTTCAGAGGATGATTCTACCCACTTTTGCAGCTATCCCTTTGTTTTTTACTGGAAACAATCCCATAGTGCCCACCTCAGCCCAAAACCAACATGGCAGAAGTGTTCCTCCCCTGTACAGTGCTCTTGTCCCACCATAGAGGTGTGGCAAGGAAATATGCAACCCCTCCACTGTGGTCACTTAACATAGGTTCAGGCACAGCTGCTCTCCCACTGGGCCTGGTTCCTCACTGATTAAGGGGCAAGGAAGAGGGTATGATTAGGTGGTAGCTAAATATGCAGTGGACAGAATTGGCCCTTTAAAGTTAATTAAGTTCCTGGCCTTTGTCTCAGCTCACCACACCTCATCAGGGGAGCTATACAGCCCCTGTGTGACAGTTGGAAGCTTGTGTAAATGGTCTTTTAGAGGCTTGAGACAGGCAACAGGTAAGTATGTGTTTTAAAATATGTATTAAGAATCTGACTTTGCTGAAGCCTTGGGCTTGTAAATATTTTAAAAAGGCCATACATAAACTCTGTAGCTGCTTCCTAAGTGGAGATAGCAATTTTTAACTTAATAATTAATACTGTATCCCCGTGCTTTACTATGGAGCAGCTCACACTGCATCAGTGAAAATAGCTTTAAGGGGATTTCACTGCAAGGAATTGCTCAACATTAAACTTTATCAAAAAACAAAAAAGAATTCTGCACTCAAAAATGTGCTACTGGTGGCAAGCCTGTAGTCAGATTTACATTGCTCCTATAGTGGGCTGGACAATGAATGCTGCAGCCCACTTGTGGCCTTTAACTTACAGGTCCTAGGTACCCAGTTGTACCACATACTAGGCTTTTAGGTAAGTAAAATATGATAATCAGGGATATGTCAATTACATCAGGTTGTAATGGGAATAACAGACACTTTCCAACTAGTTAGCAGAGCTCTGCAGCAAGCAAAAACAATCAAGATAGAAATCTGGGCTAGTACCACGCAAAGGATGGTAATTTCCAACACTAATCTTTGTGGCAAAAATGTTGGTGCAGGCTTTAGTTACACCAACTTTCAAGTGTTCAACTGCTGGGTATGTGGAGATGTTCCAGGCTTTTATTCCAGATATGCTGGGAGTCAAACACTTTTATTAAGGATGAACATTATCTTCATTGTGATGTTTTTCTATTTGTGAGTGACTATCATCTCATGTGTTAATCATGTTGAGTTCATTAGGTGTGTCTTTGTAAGATTCTTCCAAGTCTCTAATGCAATTTTATGAAGCTATCGAACTCTGGTATGCCATAGTTAAGTAAGTGCTATGTGACAAAACATTAAACCAACAGAATCATTAGAGTTAAACATGATGAGCTACTAGTCTTTTTTAAAGTAGTGTTTTAATGTTCATAGCTCTGAAAGTAATTACAACAGTTACTGCAGCCAAACACATAGACAAGATTGGCTTGATCTAAAAACGTAATTGAATAATACATCTTCATTAACACAACTGAGACAAAAGAGATTAAGGCTACAAGGTGACCACCCAAAATTGCAAACATTGATCAGAAACCTGTAGCACACATACAATTGTTAAACTAAAAACAACACCAATCACCCAATAATTAATTAAGAGGTAGTGCCATATGCCACAAGAGCAAAACATTACCATAGGTTTTGGAAACTAATACCAGTAGAAATGAAGCCCCAAAAGGTAAACGCGAGGGTAATTTTATGACAAGACCGGAGGCTCCTATTATGCTTTCTTTTCTTGCTTTATTCTCAATAGCAGCTGCAGTCAATAATAAACAGCCAATCCCATAAGGTTTACGGAACGAGCAACCAATGGGAAACTCAGGAAAATATACAATCAATCAGTACACAATACACATGAAGATATACCAATCCTGACTGCAAGCAGCCCTCTTTTCTTTCTGCTCACAGTCAAGATAAGTATATCTTTTGGTGTTCTGATTATATTTATTGATTAATACTTGGATAGTGCTTCAGATTTAACTATTATGTTTTCTATAGTATAAGTTTTCAGCGCGCGCTCGCGCGTTTTCTTAGTTTCATTTCAATATTGATTTTTCTCTCCTTCGCTTACTGCCCTCGGAAACCCCGTCCGCATCGCTCGCGCTGAGATTCCTTTCTCAGCGTTCTATTGTGGACGCCTTCAACACGTGTCTCACTTTGTTCTTATTGCAGGCCTCTGGCGTGCTGCTCCCATGACGCTCAAACGCTTCTGGTTAAAAATAGACCCTTTGCTGACTTAACGGGCGCTTATCAGCTGTTTCTGTCATCTCTCACCGGCCGTTTCCTTGCGTGCTCCTGAAGTCGGTCCTTCTTCCTCATTGAGGAGCGGCTTCGTCGTTTCTGCCTTCTGGTTGGCAGACAGTTCGTGAGTCACTGAAATCTTGTTTTAATCCTTCCCCTTTCTAAATTTAACCCTGCACTTACCAGTTTTCCTTGTTTTCTTTCAGTATTAAGGATTTTTCGGCATTTTTCACAGAAAATGATGACTCTGAAGAGGCTTTTTCTAATAAATTAAATAACTTCATTCAATCTTCTGCAGCAAAGGCAGTTTCTGCCTCTATGTCAAAATATTCTACGCAGATTGAAAATACTGTCTCATCTTGTCTTTCCCAATCACAATTTGCCCATTCTGCGGGGGAAAGCAGAAAGCTCAAAGCCTCGGAGGCTTCTACTTCTAAACAGCCCAACACCTCTTCTGAGCTAATGAACAGTGAGTTGAACTCACACAGGACGGAGGACGAAGTTCCTCACAGGCCTCCAAACGTGGAGGGGAAAAATACCATGGGTTTAAAAAGTAAAACAAAAACAAAACATATACCCATAAGACTGTGATAGAAGATATTAAAGACACAGATGATGACATGGACGATATTGAGTCCGATAAAGATATTGATGAAATCAGTACGTCTGATTTTTGGATTGGGCCTCCCTGTAAAAGAGCAAAATCAGCGTCATCCGATCAACTTTCTTCCCCCCTCGTTGACGCTGAAGGCAATCTTATGTTTGATCCCAAATTAATTCATCACCCTAATTCCACTGAATGGCTGCCGTCTGAGCACGTAGTAAACTACATCACTGCTAAATTATGGCTCCCTCTAGACAAACAAGTACTTTCAAAACTCCGTTCTGAGTGTCCTAGGCATTCACTTCCTCTACATATTACGTCCACACCTTCAATCAACTCATCAATGATAACCTTCTTCTCTAAATTCGGGAAAGATCCCCGCAAGGGAGTAGACAGGGCCTGGTCAGTCTGCCAGGACAAAGTACTCAATATCGTTGGTCCTCTAGCCCGTATTTTTGATATGGCTGAATCTGCCAGGCTCAATGACGATTCTATAGTTCCTGAAGAATTATCTCTCTGGATTCAACAAGCTTTCTGCCTTCTCGACAATGCAAACTCCGCCATGACGCATGAACGTCGAAAAGGCCTTACTGCTGAAATTGGATCCTAAACTTGCAAATCTGGCCGCTATGGATCCAGGTTCAAAAGCTGACGGACTTCTCTTTGGAGGTTCTTTTATTAAAGAATTAAGTAGATATGTTACCACTTTTGCCTCGTTAGACAAGGCCCAGCAATCTCTTAAAAAAGTGTTCAACGTGCGGGTTTTTGCCAGGGCCGGTAGAGGAAGGGGTCGCTTTACTAGCCGGTTCGCTAGAAATCAAGGCTCCAGAGGCTCCTATAATTCACAGCAACAAGACTTCTGTCCGCAATTCGATCCCTAACGATCCAGAGGATTCAGGGGCAGGAATCAGCGTAGCTCCAAAGCATACAATAACACAGGTAAGCCAACTTTCTGGCCATCTTTCCATAGGGGGTCGTCTAAAATTGTTTCTCCACAGGTGAAAAGAAATTACCTTAGATCCTTGGGTTCTTAACACCGTCAAAGGTTATCTAATAGAACTTTACTACACACCTTTCCAAACGCCCCACCCCCCCCTCAAATTCTCATCAGAAACGTCAAACCTTATCTCCTGCGAAATCCAAGAACTTCTTCGAAAATGTGCCATTCAACGTGCCCATCCTCATCAATCAAGCTTTATAGGTTCCATTTTTCTAGTAGTAAGGAAAAACAAAAAAATCAGACCAGTCATCAATCTCAAGCAGTTCAATCAATTTGTCATTTATCGCCATTTCAAGATGGAAACAATTCTACATCTCAGAGATTCACTCCTTCTGAAAGACTGGATGGTCCGTCTGGACCTTCAGGATGCGTATCTAACAGTACCCATTCACTACTCTCACAGAAAATTTCTTCAGTTTCAATGGCTCCATCAAACCTATCAGTTTACTTGCCTACCCTTCGGTCTTTCTTCAGCCCCTTGGTGCTTCACCAAGCTAATGAAACCAACTGTAGCTCATCTCAGAGCTCAAGGTTTCAGATTATCAATTTACCTAGATGGTATTCTCCTTATGCACCAAGACATCTCCATTCTTCACTCTCAACTATCCTACACCATTTTTCTTCTCTCAGATCTAGGGTTCATAATCAACAACGAGAAATCGGTTTTAATTCCGTCACAATTCATGGAATTCCTCGGTTTTCTAGTGAATTCTACTCAAGGCACTCCAACTCCCAGAATCAAAGATAAAATCCATCAAATCAGAAATAACCCTCTCCTTACGGCAGACTTTTCTCTCCCTAAGGTCTCTTGCAAGAATTGTAGGTCTTCTTTCTTCCTCGATTCAAGCAATCTTTCCAGGTCTCCTCCACTACCGAGCTCTACAGAGGCTAAAGATTTGTCATCTGCGCAAGGGTCTTGCCTATTTAGATTCCATCTCCCTCGATCACGAATCCCGTACAGAACTTCAATGGTGGCTAGACCATCTAGAAGCCTGGAACGGCAGGACCATCTTTGCATCAGCCCCAGATATTGTCTTAGAATCCGATGCAAGCCTAACAGGTTGGGTTCGCAAGGTTTGGTCACATATCGACTGGAGGCACATGGTCACAACGGGAGTCTTCATTGCACATCAACTGTTTAGAGATGCTTGCAGGCTCCTTTGCAATCAGAAGCTTTACCAAAAACAAAGTCCACTGTTCAGTACTTCTCTGTATGGACAATCTATCTGCGGTAAAGAATATCAATCATCTCGGCGGTACCAAATCCAAACCTCTAGCCGAACTAGCCAAAAGCTTCTGGGAGTTCTGCCTTCACCGAAAAATCTCAGTTCAAGCAGAATACTTGCCAGGTTCTCTCAATTCAGTAGCAGATTGGTACTCGCGTCATCTCTCCGACTCCAGCGACTGAAAACTTCATTCTTCTGTTTTCAAGTTAATACTTCGCAAATGGGGTCCCTTTCAAATAGATCTCTTTGCATCTGGCCTCAATTCACAGCTCCCTTATTTCTTCAGTTGGAGACCAGATCCTCAAACTCTAACTACCAATGCCTTTCTTCAAGAATGGTCTCAAGCAATAAATTATGCTTTCCCTCCTTTCAATATGATCAACAGAGTCCTCGCTCATCTTCGGCGCCAGAAAGCCACTGTAGTTCTGGTAGTTCTGCTCTGGCAATCCCAAGTTTGGTATCCTCCACTTCTCGAATTATCTATCGACTTTCCTGTCCTTCTCCCTTCCTTCCAATCCCTCCTTTTCAATCCCCAAGGTCTTCCTCACAATCTGATCCTCAACAAATCCCTTCTTCTGTCAGCCTGGAAAGTGTCAGGTCTTCCTCATCTTATCCAGGAATTTCACTTGAAGCTTCAAACCACATCAACAACTCCTGGGCTCCAGGTACATCCAAGGCATACAAATCAGGTTGGTCTATCTGGTCTAGCTGTTGTCTGGGAAAAGCTAGTGATCCCTTTTCAGCAGATCTAAGCCTAATAGCTAATTTCCTTGCTTCTCAAGCTAGTTCAGGCAAATTCTACAGGACTATCAATCTATATAGGTCAGCTATTTCACTCCACCATCCTTTCATTAATGAACACCCTATCATCTGTAGACTCTTAAAAGGAGTAAAATTCTCCAATCCTCCTCTCCCCAAAACACCACCTTATGGGACGGTAACCTTGTTTCGCAAATGTTTTTATCTTGGCAAGATAATGACCTATTGTCTTTAAAAATGCTTTCTGCTAAGTTAACCATGTTACTTTGTCTCGTCTCTATTAAACGTCTTTCTGATGTCAAAGATCTAGATATTTCTGCTCGTCATGTTACTCCTACAGGCGTAATTTTCAATGTTTCTAGCCGTACTAAAACCAATATATCTCCTGTTTTCTATCCTTTTTTCCCCAATTACCCAAAGTTACGTGTGGGAAACTGTTTAAGAGTATATGAGCAAACGACTGCTGATCTCAGAACATCTCCAGCCTCCCAACTGTTACTATATTTTAGGAAGCCCTTTAAGCCGGTTTCTTCCCCTACTTTAGCTCGTTTGGTCAAATGGATAATGTCACTTGCAGGCATTGATACCTCAAAATTTGGAGCTCACTCTTCTAGAGGAGCTATGGCGTCCAAAACCTTCTGGGCCGGTACCCGTTTGGAAGACATTCTGAGATCGGCAGATTGGTCAAATGATTTCACTTTTCATACCTTTTATTATAAACCGGTTAATACTGCAACTTCTCTAGTAATTAATATGCTTTAAACAACCATAATAGGAGCCTCCGGTCTTGTCATAAAATGTAGATTTTCCAAGTAATTTATGATGGAAAGTCTTAATTTTATTAAAGACATGGAGGCGAGTATTATCCCACCGCATTTTACGCTATCTTTGTTTCTCTTATTACCCCCTTTAGTTTCTACCAATGCTCCACCGTCTACTTCTGGCTAAGACTCCGGAGACAGCTATCTATCCGAGCTTCACTCCTTCCCAATCAACGTTACGACCGGACCCTCTTCCTCATCACTCCATTAGGAATTCTTCTTCTTCTGCTTTGAACAGAATTCCAGACTTGTTTGCTCTTGTCCTAGCCGCCTGTATAATCGCTTGTATATTTCCAATGTTTAAATCCTTCACTTGACTATCTCGCAGAAGAAAAGAGGGCTGCTTGCAGTCAGGATTGGTATATCTTCATGTGTATTGTGTACTGATTGGTTGTATATTTTCCTTTGTTCCCCATTGGTTGCTCGTTCCGCAAACCTTATGGGACTGACTGTTTCTTATTGACTGCAGCTGCTATTGAGAAGAAAGCAAGAAAAGAAAGCATAATACTCGCCTCCGTGTCTTTCATAAAATTAAGACTTTCCATCATAAATTACTTGGAAAATCTACATTTTACGGCAGACAAAGACTGAAAATGCAATGACTGAGGTATCTAATGGATGCAGAGGTTCACTGCAACACTAACTGCCTTTGCCAAGAATGAACCTTTTCTATTTTCTCATCAATTAAGAGCAAGTAAGCCGTTCTCCTAAAACAACAGATATCATCAGCTGAAATGTTTGGGTCAGGATTGCTCTTACGCTCTTCCTACGTGATGAGAATTCTTCCAACATGATGAGATTCTGGATCTTATTAGAATTCAGTGGGTGGGTTACTTCATCACAAATGTGGCATATGTCTCATCTACCATATTACAAGTGCACTAAATGTTGTAGCACGCTGAGATGGAGTAGATTGTCTACCAAACTCTGAATCAGGCCTTCTATTATGCAAGGCAACTGTGAAGTTTAATTGCACCACTGCAACAGAAACATGATTTGTGATTACAAGTGCAAAAAGGGGCAGTATAAATGTTACCAGCAACTCCAGAGGATTGTCTATATTGGGCTCAGCTAGTAACAAAGATGCTAATATTTTCTTGCAGTATGTCTGGTAGTTTGTAGTGGCAACCAACCAATTAGTGGCCAAAGAGTGTCCAAATTTGGCAGGTACACAGAAGAGACCTTTTCTAAAGGCACTTTTAAGCCCTTTCCAGTGCTGTGTTTTTGGGAGTTTACTGTCCCAGGCAATAATCTCACCCATATATGGGTTGCTGTTTTCATCGGGAGAAGTGTGGGAATGTCAGTTGATAGACGTATACCATTCACAATCTAGAACCCAGAACCGCTTTTCCATCTCTGTTCACATGTGAAGTCAACAATATGTGCCAAATTCCTTCATTTTTCTTTTTAGTTACACCCTTAATCAGAATTTACAGAAAGCAGGTACTGTAACATGAGTTCTTTAGAAAGGAGCTGCAGGATATGTGGACACAAAGTAGAACCTATACAACATTACTTTGGTCTGGCCACTGTCTCAAGAAACACAGCAATTATTATTGCGAGCTGTATTTAGTTGTATGAATTCTAGAACAATATCAGAAGCAAACTGCATGTGTTTTTAGGGAACAGATTATAATTGAATTCGCCTTTTATTAAATTTTAGAAATGGGGTCTCTAGTTGGCAGGAAGTTTGCACCCTGTCCATGTAGGAACCCTCACTCTAGTCAGGGTAAGGGAGATACACAGCTCTGATAACCCCTTCCGACCCCCTTCGTAGCTTAGCACAAGCAGTCAGGCTCATCTTGGAGGCAATGTGTAAAGTATTTGTACAAATACACTGTAACATAGTGAAAACACCGCAGAAGCACTCTAAACCAGTTTAGAAAAATATCCAATATTTATCTGAGTAAAACAAGACCAAAATGACGAAAATCAAACATACAGAAGAAAAGATACAAAGTTTCAAAGATTAAACTTGAATATAATGCTTACAAATCCAATAGCTCCAACTTGAGCTATTGCGACGTCATTGATGGAGTCGTCCCAACAATCCGATGCTACTCATGGGAGGGCGGCACGGACCCCCAAGTACAGTACCTTTGGTAAATGGGGAAACAAGCTGGTGCATGGAGTCAGGGAGGTGAGACATTGCTGAATCTGGTGAGGTGTCAGTTCCTTACTGCAAAGCAGGGGAGGTGATGCGGCATTGGTGTGAGGCATTGGATCCTGATGCTCCGACAGGGTCGATGAATCCGGGAGGTCAAGACATGCTGGGTGACCTCACAGGGTTGCGGTCACGCCACAGGGCTACTGGCACCGCGGCGAAGTCGGGCGTCATGAATGTCTGTGACACAGCACTTAGGACTCACTGAGTCGCGGGACTGAAGGCGAAGCTGCAGTGGTGTCTGGCCTACAGTGTTGGTCAGGGTCATCACACTCCAGCGGGGACCACAGCTTTGTGTTGCAGGCAGCATCACAGAGTCGTACAGCAGTGCCGATTCTGGAGTCGTCTGGAGTCAGTGTGCCTGGATCTTTTAGTTTCTTACCAGAACTCACTTCCAAGGGTGCAGGAACTGGATTTGCACCACATGGCAAGTCAGGGTCCTCAGCAGGAGTACCCAGGTGCTGGCAGGTGAAGTCTTTGATGTCCTTGAGACTTTGTAAGAGGAGGCAAGCTCAGTCCAAGCCCTTGGAGAAACTCCACAAGCAGGATTTCAGAAAACAAAAGTCCAGTCACTTCCCTCTTAAGGCAGAAGCAGCAGCAGCAGGCCAGCACAGCAAACCAACAGGCAGAGTGGCAGGTCCTCTTCAAGCATCAAACTCTTCTCCTTGGCAGAGGTTCCTCTTAATCCAGAAGTAATCTAAAAGTCTGTGGTTTCAGGTCCATTACTTATGCTCATTTCTGACTTTAAAGTAGGCAAACTTCAAAGGGAAGTCTCTGTTGTTCACAAGATCCTGCCTTGCCCAGGCCTGGCCCCAGGCACACTCCAGGGGGTTGGAGACTAAATTGTGTGAGGACAGGCACAGCCCTTTCAGGTACACGTGCCAGCTCCCCCACCCCCACTCTAGCCCAGGAAGGCTCATTAAGATACACAGGACACACCTCAGCTCCCATTGTGTCACTGTCTAAAGGGAATTCATAAACAGCCCAACAGTCTGTCTGACCCAGAGGTGGATTCCGCAGGCAGGTAGAAGATATTTGAAGACAATCCCCATGTTAACCTATGGGAGAGATAGGCCTTGCATTAGTGAGAACCGAATTTGGCAGTATTTCTCTATCAGGACATTTACAACACAACAGCACATGTCCTGCCTTTTAAATACACTGCACCTCATACTTGAGGCTACCTAGGGCCTACCTTAGGGTGACTTACATGTCATAAAAGGGAAAGTTGGGCCTGACAAGTGGGTATACTTGCCAGGTCAAATTGGCAGTGCAAAACTGCACGCACAGACACTGCAGACATGTTTATAGGGCTACCCATGAGGGTGGCACAATCAGTGCTGCAGGCCCACTAGTAGCATTTGATTTACAGACCCTGGGCACATATAGTGCACTTTTCTAGGGATTTACCAGTAAATCAAATGTACCAATTATGGAAAATCAATTACCAATATCTTTTAGATGGAGAGCACTTGCACTTTAGCACTGGTTAGCAGTGATAAAGTGCCCAGAGTATCAAAACCAGCAAAAACGAATTACAGCACAGGATCCAAAAAGTGGGGGTCAGAAGCAAAAGAAGTACAAGGAAACCACTCCAAGAGCTGCCAGGTCTAACATTAAATGTATAGCTATTATTAGTAGGCAGCTGTGCAAACAGGTTTTTCAGCAGAAATGATTAATCCTTTTAAGTGTAACTAAACAACAATTTTAGTTTGCTTTTTTAATAGACATTGCATTGTGCCTTGTTGTCAATCTATTTGTAATAACCTTACTCAATTCCTCACAAATTCCCAAGCTTTCTTTTACAGAATGTTGAGAGAATTCTATTTTTATGAACCAATATTTTGTTGTGTGCAGGCATTTTGGACATGAACCCTTGGTGGTATGCATTCAAGCCACAGCACACTTGATTACCCATAGGCTCTAGTTTTCAGAAATGTCTAGAGTTGATAGGTTTCTTTAGGTGCATTCTTACTCTTGAACCAGATATGGCAGCTACCCACATTACAGAAAAATAAATTAAGCACTTTCCATTGCTGTATTTTTGGGCTATATTTGTCACCAGGGAATAGACCACTCATGAGAAAAGTGGAGACATTGCATGACAGAGCATATTCCATTATCTGTGGAATTTCCCCACACTTCTCAAATTTTTGGCTTCCTATTGTAAGCAAGTGTCCTCAAATCACTCTTTATGGAAATTTTTTTTTAATCAAAGTGACATATTCTTATGGGCAGTTGAGAATTTGTAGTGGCTTAAGTGATCCATGTTTATATACTCAGATTCTTAGGAACCACTGAAAAAATCATAATTTTTGCACATGTGCAACATCTTCACTTCTTAGATTTGTCATTAGCAAGTAATGAGTAGTCAGTAAACAGTGAAAATAAATGAGAGACAGCACAGTGATTGTCTCACTTGTGTTACAAATCTTATATCTCTCTGCGACTTGAAGAGGCTAATGTATGCAACAGTATATATGTTGAAAAATTACCCTCTCTGAAGGGTCATCACAAACTTTTTGCCTCCCTCCTCCTTTTTTTCTGACCTCATTTTTGTTAGAACTCTAGGCACTTTACCACTGCTAACCAGTGCTAAAGTGCACGTGCTCCGTCCCTAAAAATGGTAACATTGGCTCCTACCAATTAGCATATTTAATTTACCTACAGGTCCCTAGTAAAGGGCTCGTAAATGAGATGGTACTAGTGGGCCTGCAGCACTGATTGTGCCATCCACATACGTAGCCCCATAACTATGCCTCAGGCCTGCCATTGCAAGGCCTTTGTGCAGTTCCTTTCACTGCCACTTTGACTTGGCATTTAAAATTAAATGACTTGCCAAGCTTTAAACACTCCTTTTATTACACATAAGTACCCCTAAGGTAGGCCCTAGGTAGCCCACAGGGCAGGGTGATATGTAAGTAAAAGATAGGACATGTACTTGTAAGTTTTACATTTCCTGGTAGTGAAAAACTCACAGTGTTGCTTTTCACTACTGTGAAGCTTGCAACTCTCATAGGCCAGCATTGGATATTCCATTATATAATTTTAACTGGTAATTTCTGATCTGAAAGGAGTGGCATTGTCATGTTTGGTATGGTTGGAATGATAGTGAGAAATCCTGCTTACTGTAAGGTGAAGCTGGGTTTAACATTACTATTTTAGAAATGCCCCTTTTAGAAAGTAGGAATTTCTCCGCAAATACTGCTCTCTGTGCCTTACTGTCTGTCTTTAATCTACATCTGGTCTGTGCTGGTTGACAGCTCCCCTTGTACCTTCCACCCAGACAGCCATAAATACAGGACACACAGCTGCATGTGCTTTCATCTGCATACTGATGGGTCTTTCTGGGTAGGAAGGGTGGAGGGGCTCTCACTTACATGTTCAAAAGCTAGTGGCCTGACCCTACCCAAAGGACTGATAACCCTTTTTGACACAGCACCTGTCTTGCAGCTGAAAAATCACTGCATCGCCTACCAGATTGACACAGCGCCTGTTTCATTCTCCCAGTGCATTTTGAAATTTCCATGCATCATCCCTAGGTGTCAAAATATCCCAGCACCGCAGTAAGGAGCTAAGGCTGCGGACCAGGAAATCGACACAACACCTTGCCAGTGAAGGAAGAATGCATCACCTCCGCTGCGCCTGAAAAAATGGTACATCGCTTTATTTTCTCCCCCTTTGGGGACCTCTGCATCGTTATTTCTGAGGGATCCTAGGTACTGTGCATTAAAAAGATACAACCACTGATTTTTATGGATTAAGGCCCATCTAAACCTTAAAAAAGTGATATCCTCATTTGTGCACCTTTGAATTCTGTCATTTTGTTCTTATTTTATTCAGATAAATATTATCTATTTTCCTAAACTGGTGTGGAGTACTTTTTGTTGTGTGTTCACTGTGTTACTGTATGAGTTGTTGCACAAATATTTTACACATTGCCTTCTAAGTTAAGTCTGCCTGCTCTGTGCCAAGCTACTGAAGGTTGTGCACAGGATAATTTAGGTTGTGTTGTGACTTACCCTGACTAGGATTGTGGTGCTACTTGGCAGGGCACATACTTCTGCTAACTACAGACCCGAATTCTAACAGTATAGTATATTGTAGCTTACAGTATAGTATAGAATAGTACAGAATAGTATAGTATATGCAGTACATTGCTTTAATATGCCAGCCTTCAGTGCAAAAAGTTACAAATGGAAGTCTTGTTGTCTATTTTTCTGTTTCCCACCTATATTCCCAATTTTTTAAATCAACAATTTGTCTGCTTAGGAAACACATGAGCAAGCTACACAAATTACCCTTTGCTGAATTCAGAGTTGTAGCAATAAATAAGAGGCAACCCTGTATTCCTGGGAACGTGGGTAATCAATAATCAACAACAACAATGGTTCCCTCAGAAGAAATCACATGCCGGAGCTCGCTTGGCATAGACAATAACTATGCTGAAATTATATTTACAATTTAATTTAATCTGAATCATAGACATCAAATTAAAGACCATACACGTCAAAAATCATAAACTAGAAGCTGCAACAAACGGCACAGTGAACGTGAATAGTGACACAGGTGAATGGTAGCATGCTTGGTGCTATGTAAAAGAAATGAAACCATTTCTGAGACTGGTTAGCAAAACAATATTTTGAAGAATTGACTCAAGCTTGGTGTACAATTTAAGCAAACTGCAATAAATGTTAGTCTATATCTATGTGCATCAATGTTTCAATCCCTTTAAATTATTTCCATGGGGTATTCGTCAGGACTAGATGGTAGCAACATAAAGGCAAGTTGGCCAAAGTCATGTTTTATGTAGAGTGTCCCCCACAAAGTGTCAGGACTCAGGTATTCATCCTCCATTGGTGTTGCTATTAGTCCAAAAGGAATAAAATCAATTACTCCAAATACATGTTCAGGGGATTGATGTAAATTCAGGCTTGAACACTGGATCAAACCTTTGATCAAAGTTTTAATCAAATAAAACAATAACATGCAGATTTCGTTGTTTAATGCACCAACATCAGAAAGGTATGGCAAAAATTCTATACTTTTCACCTGTTAAATTCAGGCAGGTGTCACCAAAAAATGTAATGTTGGATGAGATATTAAATGCAGTGAGAAGTGATTGCATTAAATAACACTCAATTAATAATTCCAACCCACTCATAATCATGAGCCTAGTTCATTGCTGCACTTTCCTGGTCAATAGGGTCAAAAAGGTCTCAAAAATGTACTCCATCTCAGACCTCAAGAAAGGCCAGCACAAAACTTGGCCAACACATTGGCATTGCAACTCCCTCCAATAGAAAATAATGGAGGCAGGGACTTTAAATAGCATCTTATAGGAAATAATATGAAAATAAATGTATTTCTTTTGACTGTTCTAAAATACAAATACATGAAATTTAATGTTAAAACTAATATCTAAATAAAAATAAACGTTATTTTCTTATTAAATATTTCATAACATTTTAATGTAAAATTAAATGTAATGTTTTTATTAAAACATTTGCATTACTTTAATTAACACTAGTCACACGACATAAATATAAACATTATACTTTAAGTGAGTTTTTTAAATACATCTTTAAAAATATTTTTGATGTAATTTGATATTTAAATATTTAAATATGAAATATTTGAATCAAATTAAAGATAAAAGTTATGTACCGCTTATTTTAATGTGTTGCATATTTAAAATGGATATTTAAAAGTAATGTAGATTAGGATTTATCTTAAAAATATTTTCATTGTTTTGTTTACACTTCCCTAAACTTTACCACAGGAAGAGCTCCCACCCAATGGTGGAGATCTCTGCCTATGTGTGAAAGATTACTAGTAGTAACTTTGCACTCATAAATTAGGCTCCACCCATGAATTCAGATGGTAGAGAGATGTAGGTCTATACTTAATATTAACTTTACACTTGAAAATGGTGAATAGCCAAGCGAAATGTAATTAATGCAAAGTATGTTTACTCAAGAGTAGATTTACTCATGTTTGTTAAAAGGCCCCGATTGTTCTGGGGGTCTGAAGCTTTTTAAAATAAGTCATCAAAGCAGTTTGTCACCTGAATACTTCAGCTAGGGTTAATCCAATAGGACTCCAGTATAATTTGTTGGTTTTCAAAACTGGGGCCATGATAAGTGCACCTCACAATTTCTAACATCTGTGTCTATTATTTGACCCACATTCCTATAGTTTGTTCTTCATAAACTAGGTGGATGGTATGCAGATACTGAGCTGAATCTGCATGACCCTGCTAGGAAATCCTATACCAGTTTTCAAAGCTGCCTAATTGCAGTGGTCACTTGAATAAATTATACTTTTCATAAACTCAATATGGACAAAACAGAGATTGTACTTCTTAGTAAACATACCTCTGCTCTTTCTACATACCTCCATCACTAATACCGATTGGATGGATTAGTCAGGTCCTCAAATTGCCAAACAGGGGTTGGCATGGCCCTAGTAGATAACCAATAATATGATCAAGCTTCATTGTAGAGGAAGTAAAAGAGATAACAAGGTTTCCATATATGAACATGTGGCAGATTCATTAATGGTGCATGCCTGACCTCAGGCACGGTGAAAGGCCTCACATGCCAAGCAGTGCAGAGATTGCTGGTGTGGAGGAACAGACATGTGGTGAGTTTCCCCTAGGGGACCTCACTGTAACCTGAGAGAAAGGATGAGCAAGGCCCTGGGCTCTCCTCTCGGTGTCTCAGGGGAAACCTTGGCAGAGTCATCCGCCAGCAGAGACATGTGTCAGGGACTCTAGATAAAAACACCCAGCCTTAGAAGGGGTCTTGATTTGAAGAAAGCCCTCCCAAAACATAAATCATGCTCACCCAGCATGGTCATTGGGTAACTGCAATCCAGTGCTATCCTCTGTTGGGTTTCTCATAGCTGGGTTGCTCAGCAATGCAGGGCAAACCAGTTGGTAAACTCCAGGAGTAGGCTAATTACAGTCTTGAAACCAAAAGCCAACATGTACTGTAAGGAAAAATTGAATAAAACTTTGAAGGAGGAGTGAAACCTGTGAGAGGTAAATGGGAGTTGACCTGTCAAGTTCTTCCGGCTGATTCAACATAGCAGACAGGTTGGTTGACTGGAGGGGCCATTCCCCTCTGTGAGACCATCATCTGGGTGCACCTGTTCAAGACGTGGCACATTTCCTTTGTGACAATGTACACTGACCTGCAGGTTGGCTGGGTCGGTTTCTGTTGGATCTCTGCTCCAATATGGAGTGTTACGGATCCACTGGCAGAAGTTTGTATTTCACTTCTTTTGAGTCTGTTCCATACACCTACGAAGTTCAGAAGCCTACACAGCAAGTGTCATTGCGGGTGATACAACCTGCAAGGGAGTATTGGTCAAAATGATTTTACTGCACATCATTTGTGAAAATGCAGACAAAGAAAATCCTATGGGGAAAGTTCAGTGCTCACACCTCGAAATAATCTACAGCAATGGCTATTCGCTGCGTTTTATTGCTGCGTTAATTACTTAATCACACACCAAAAATAGGAGAAACATTTCTGCGAATTTACAAATATATTGGGATCAGGATTTTCTCTTTATGTCAAGTAATGAGTGTATAAATTTCTTTCTTTGTGGCATTTCTCTGATCTTTTGGAAATAAAACACAGAAACTGTTAAAATATGTTTTCAGTATGCTCCTCAGTTGTTATCCAGAGAGCATGACGTTGTCTTGAAATGAAATATCGATTGTGACTACATATTCCTCCGAGGCATGGACCCAGGTGCAGCTCTTGACTCACTAAGTTCTTACAGTGTTGCATATGAACACCTGCTGTCCAGGCTTGCAAAAAACAAAGGATATATTTTCTGAACTTGGCACCTGTGTGGCTCCTCAGGGCATATGGCAAGTCATTACCACAGCAGAGAGTATATTCAGTCTGGAAAGTTAATTTCATTGTAAAAGTCAATCTAGAGCTTCTTTCCAGAGTGTTTAATATTTCCAGGGGATGTCAAATGGTTGCGACAGATACATACCTATATTAAATATCAAACATACAAAGTAATTCACAGTTTGATTTAGTGAGGACTTTTCGACACTTAAGAAAGTTTTTATTTTGTCCAAATGTTTTCACAACTTTTTTTCACTGAACAACCTTTGTAATTTAGGCGCTTAATGCCAGATTTTTTTTTTTTCATGCAACACAGTATAATAAGCAAATTCGCTGCGCTGTATTACGGAAGGGGCTGAAGACAATGCAGTACCATCTCTAACAAGTGTGTCCTGCTGCTGCTGTCAATACTGTGCTGGTGCTCAAACAAACATAGCTGTGCCTTTGCATCACACATACATTAGATGTGTGCTGTGTACTTTAGCACACATGCAATGTGTGGGTTGTTTGAAAAATGAATACATTTCCCCTTGCCTGAACCCATGGACGTCAATTCGCCAAAATGCCACGTAAGTGACATCACAGGCCCTTTGACCTCCACTTTCACTCACACGCACATAGTTACCTATACACACAAGTTCACACTTACATACACTCTCTCTCTCACATAAACACTCTCTCACCCGCAAGCATGCACACAGCATACATTTAAAATCACTTTTTACTTACCTCATTTGCCATGGAAGGGCATATTTCATCTAATTGTGCTCCATTTTCTATTACACTAATAGTGAATAATATATTGTTATTCACTATTAGTGTCATAACAAATTAACACAAAACACAGAGTGGAGCCCTAGCTGACGTCGGTAGGGATGAGCGGCCTTTGTGTTCCTGGCACTGCATTTGCCACCTCTGAGGCCAGGGATGGCAAAGGCAGTGCCAGGGGTAGCAAAGGGCAAGCCAGGAGTCGCAGCTGCAACCCCTGGCGACCCCCAAATGACGTCCATGCCTGAACCTGCTTAAAGAAGACGTTATTATTTTGACGCAAAGCCCCATCTGCCTATATTAGTAGACTGGGTTTTGCATCAATGCAGGTGGGTGTTTACACTGATCCTTACAAGCAATGGCCCAGTATCGCCCCTAGAAGCAAGTGAGGCACAGCAGAACAAAGTGCATTTTGCGCTCTAAAGGAAGATACACCTTGACATTTAAAATGCTTTTTGGCCTGGAAAGTAAATACCAATGAGTTGCTTTTTGTCTCTTTGTATCACTTTGCAACAGTGCAAATTCACAGTAAATCTTGGCATTACAGTTTTGGGTAAATAATCCGAGAATTTCCCTGACGTGCTACTTGCTTTAGGCCAATAAAGAGGTGTGCAATTTTCAAATTCTTAGGAGTGCGGCTGAGGTGCACTTAGACACCGCAGCCAAAAGGCATACTCTTCGGATCACTAACAACATTTAGTACATGCATTTAACATCTATAATCTGAGACCCTATCACCCTATCAAGGAAAGGTCTAAAACCTTATATCATTTTTTTAAGCTGGGCTTAAATAAACTATCATTAGCTGCATAGCAGATGTGGAAAGCTGAACCTTAAACAACCCCAAATTTTCGAACAGTCCTGAACTGGTATAAAATTCAAATGATGAACTGCACGAAATCTTAGTGTTGAGAATTGTATCCCTTTAGATTACCTAAAGAGATTTCTTGGTACATCCAAGATTTTTGAAAACGTGCCCGCCCACATTTCCTCAACAACTATTTTCGTGATGTTTGTGCTCATTTTAGTTGCTTTTGTGTCTTTCATTCTGAATGTGTATTTATTTGAATTTCTAAACGGATCTAGAGCTCTAAAAATGCATCAACTCAGTAGGCAAATGCGAAATATATATATTTAGTACAGCAATATTCAGCAATCTATCTTTGATATGCAACGGAATGACTGCATGGTTCCAGAGGTTTTACTGCGTTCTAAGGGAAAGAAAGATAAATCCTTTGAATTTAAAGATTACAACTTGCATGTCTGCTTAGGTCTCTCAGGCTATCTCCAGGTTCTGGTGATGTTCAAGAAGCCTTAGGCCCTCATTACTACTGGATTGGACACCACTCTATGCTTTTCCATTTTTTCAGGTGTCTCCATGCATGGAATATTACCTGGTCTAAAAACTCCATACCCAGCAATACTGCACTTAGAGCTTTGAGCAGTACTGTGGAGGATGCTGGCTGTTGCCCCACATGTACTCAAACTACAGCATGGGTAAGCAGCAAACTCTCTCCAGATGTGCACTGATCAGTGGTGTAACAAGGCACCGTGTGCATGAGCGGAAGACCCTTGACTTGGTCTAGGGGGGAAGGGACCCCATCCAGGTACATTGCAGGGGAACCCCCTCATGTTTTGGTACACCAGTGGCACTGACACACTATGGCCGCCACTGCCCTCAGATTACCCCCACACACATTTACCACCTGCTTCAAACTGCGGTAAATGTGTGCACATCTGGACCCAGTTCCCCCAGAAAGGGAAAAGCACAAGGAATGTTGGCATTAAGGTAAATGTTTCAGATGCATTAGGATCTTTGTTATAACTGCAAATTCCTTCTTGGTAAGTAGGAATTAGGTAGCCAGTTCACATCAGTTAACGGGTTGCAGGTTTATTTAAGAGGTACCAGGTTACTTTGTAGAACACCCCAGCAGGAGCAGCATCCTCTCTGCTCCGCCCACTCGTAAACTTGCCATCTACTCTTCACGTCACCCAACAACATTCTATTGCATCATAAGTTTGGATTAGCAGAGCAGGGAAACAGGGCAGCAGAACAGACTAGGCATTACAAAGACAGCAGATTAAGTAATCTTGGTCCTTGTCCCTGACCATTTGTTAACCCTTCCTATGTTAAAATGTTTCAGTAAATCAAGAGCTGAAAAGCAAAGCACACATCTATTAGGTCTCCGGAACCCTAAACTTAAAATAAATGGCCAAATAAGAACTGATGTGCAAGAAAGATGTTCTGAACTTAACAACTTAAGAAAGTGTTCTCCTTTCTTCTTGAAGAGCATCACAAAACCATAGTGGGGGCCATTATAAACTCTAACCTTCATTATGTTAATGCTATCTGTGACACACCACCAGTTTACCAACTCAGGTGTTTCCTGCCTGTCTAAAATGCTGGTGCTCATTAGGTGTTTGGAAGAACAAGTTAGGACACAGCTATTTCTGTACTTGATGCGTTCTGGTGATAACTGATGTTGGAGTGTGTCCTTTAAAATCAATATTAACATGAAAGCTTGCAATATATTCTGTAATGAAGCTGCATAGAAAATGTGTTAACGTAGGAAATAATGCACTCGTCTGAAATGTGCCCATGAGGAGTGGCCATCAATGTATACAAAGACTAATTAAACTTATTAATAATGAACTAATAATGTACTAACGTATGGATTTGTATTAGCATATTATGATTAAAGTCATGTATTGGGTTTTTGCTAAATTAAACACTAGGGGGGTGATTCTGACCGTGGCGGACGGCGGTCGCCGCCCGCCAAGCGGTTCCCGCCGAAAGACCGCGGCGGTCATTCTGGCTTTCCCACTGGGCTGGCGGGCGACCGCCGAAAGTCCGCCCTCCAGCCCAGCGGGAAACACCCTCCCACGAGGAAGCCGGCTCAGAATGGAGCCGGCAGAGTGGGAAGGTGCGACGGGTGCAGTTGCACCCGTCGCGAATTTCAGTGTCTGCACACTGAAATTCTTTGTGGGGCCCTCTTACAGGGGCCCCTGCAGTGCCCATGCCATTGGGCCCCACGATACCCAATACCGCCATCCTGTTCCTGGCGGGTGAACCGCCAGGAACAGGATGGCGGTATGGGCTGTCAGAATCCCCATGGCGGATTCCCATGGGCAGCGGAAAGTCGGCGGTACACCGCCGGCTTTCCGCTTCTGGCCGCGGCTGTACCGCCACGGTCAGAATGCCCGGCGGAGCACCGCCAGCCTGTTGGCGGTGCTACCGCCAACCTCCGCCATAGCGGTAATTACCACCAGGGTCAGAATGATACCCTAGGTCTGAGTTAGCGAGGGTCTGGGCCTAGCTGCCTGGTCCCATGTTAAACTGTGTTTTTCTAATGTGCAATGTGCTGCGTTCCTGAAGGACACAAAGCTGTACCTTTCCAGAAGCTAGAGATATGTGTGTGTAGCCGTAGTAAATTATTTCTCATGGGACCCGACTTGCTCAAGGAAACATTCTTGCTGAATGCAACAGTGTAATTCGTAACAGGTACAAGGCTGACTGGAGTAGGAGAAAACAATGGGACTACTGACTGGAGCGTAAAGTGTAACTTTTCTTACCTGACATTCCACCCGATGAAGACGTCAATTAACGGATCCAATCAACTGCATGAGAACTGTGTTTAATGATAAATTCTAGTGAGATGTGTGAAGAATTATTGGACAGAGATAATGATGCACCAAATATTATCCAATGGGGAATTAAGGGCTAGTTCGACAGTTTTGATATAACCGCATGACCTGAGGAGAAATCAGCCATCTTTCGCCCTTCCTTGCCATTATTAGCCATTATTGGGATACTTTTGCTATTATTCTGACATTCTGCCTTAAGCCATACTTTGCCATTGCTCTTTTGAGCCTTTGCTGTTTATTCTTCCTGATACTTCAACCATCCTCTATCTAAGTCCTTACTGATGCTAGCTTCGCCTCCATATGAGGGAAGAGCCTTATTCTTTAGCTATGCCATACTGAGACTTTGCTGTGTTCTATCCTTGCTGATGGTGAATCGACTGATGTCCTGAGGATGAAGCCTGACGCTGTTTGCTGATTCGTTGGAGGGGTAACTATCTGATGAAAATTGAAATTGTCTGTTTGTCTTTTCTTTCTAGGTACCAACCGCTCTTTTCATAGAGGCCATAGTTAGATGTTTTCCAAATTTGTGTTTGCTAAATTGTTTTGCATGAAGCCCAACATGCTGATGCTAATTCGAGGTTAGTAAGGTGCTCACTAAAATCTGACGCAAATAGACAAATGACTGAGTTCTTGCTTTGTTGAATCTTGTACTCTGAGACTTTGCTAAACTGCTTCTTATTAATGATATGTTAATGCTTAATGAATATTCTCTATGCGTTGATTAACTGTGTTCAAATGATGTATCTGAAGAATTACTTAATGAGATTAACGGAGATGACTATTGGATTGTAATCAATAGGGAATAAAGATCCTAACACTTAACTAGATTAGTGTGGTTACTCATGGTGGAAAGGTCATGGTGATTTCATTATTGACTCCTATTAAATGTTATTGATTATCTTGTTGATTAGTTACTAGGAGATTGATTGGGTTACTGAGATATTGGTTTTGTGATGCCAGAAAGATACCTCGTACTGGGAAGTTTCCGAACGTGGTCAAAAGGTTCATCGGCCTAGGCGTGTCTCCTTGTAAGTTTACTTATCAAGTTTCTGAAGCGCTATCAGTTTTTGGTAGCAGAGGTAATTGTTTGGCCCTTTGGGACCCCAGGACGAGGGACTACTGTTTGCTGAGATTGTTGGTTCAAAAGGTCTGGTAGAAACTGATGAGCGTACTTTGGAAGTAATCAAGGTCTATTGGAAAAAGTGGGTTTTGGGAAAATTGTTCTTTTTCAATGATGCTAATTGGAGAGATGATGTGCCCCTAAGTCCCAAATGACTTTCCCGGAATCTCGGAGCCTGCTGAAGGGAGTTTGAGTATGTTCTCGGCATTCTAGTGATAGTGTAAGCTTGCACAGCTTATGCATACCGCAGGTGAAGTGTGAAGTCTGTGAGGATATTAGGCCAAATGATGATGTTTTAGTAGGAGTGTGTGTACTCCGCAGTGTGGGAGTAAGGACGTCGGCAAACTTCATGTGAGTGTGGCGCTTTGTGCTAAAAAATTGTCCACGTGGTTGTTGGTGATGTACGGACCCTGCGTGGTCTAAGACTCTGGAGTATAATGATAAGTGCATGAGACACTTGGTTTATGTTGTAATTTGCTCGGTTTAATAGGTCAATTGGGCGTGGGTGACGAGTCGAGTTTGAGTCAATATGAGTGAATGAAAAACTTCGATGGAGATTTGGTGAGTTCTAAAGTGCACTAGAACGACCCATTGACAAGTCGAGAGTAAAGTTTGCGGGTCAAATTTTGGTTGAGATTGCGGGATCTGAGAAGGAGAGAGTAGTGGCAGAGGCTAAGCAAAATCTCTGTAAAGTTCTGAAGCGATTGTGTTACCCTTTCCTGTAGTAAACCGGAAAATTTGAGTTTTTGTAGGTGCTCGCAATATATTGCATTAGTTTTGTGTGAATCGCGAGTGAGGAAGACAAGCTGCAAGACTTTGTCAGACGCAATGTATGTGAGTGTGACGTCATTGGAGCCGCGCTGGTATAGGTCGGTTAGTGAGAAGGGTCGCACACGTATTGGCAGCCGTCCGTGAGAAGCAATTGGTTGAGAAGGTAGGTGAAGAGAGTTCTGGGAACTAAAGTCACTTCCTGATTCGATTGTGAACAAAATAAAAGACGCAAAATGAAATTTTTCAAGACTTTAAAGAGCGCTTTGAGGGGAGATGCCTATATTACTGCGAGTGTAGGGGAGGTTACACCGCCAGAAGATACACCGGCTTATGCCGTAATGGAGGAAAGAGGTGTCGCGCCATGTCTTTGGCTAAAGCAATGGTGCAAAGCGCCAGAGAAAGAAGGGTGTTTGGCGTTTCCGGAGCTCGGAACATTCAATATAAGGATTTTGGAAAATTTGCAGAGGGTGTTAAATGAGCTAAAGCCACCTCCGAGGCCAGCACAGTTTGAGGTGCTAGCAGTTTGGGAACTGATGGCAATACGACAACAGCAACAGAAATTTTAGAGGAGAATGAGGAAAGCGGAAAAGGCACTAGCATAGGCTACGTGGGATAGTGCACAGAGAGTCTGGAAGACAGAAACAATAGATGGAATTAGGATGTTTCCAGCAATAGCTCAAGAAGGTGAAGACAAAGGAGGGAGAGCTACTTGGAAGACTGACAAAAGTTCTTCTAAAGACAAAGAGGCTAAGAAGCCCTGGTCAGAGATGGATGACTCGGACGATGATGAGTTCCTTAATCAGTTACTGAATGACCGACCACCGCCATATGCAATAGATGACAATAGACCTAGTACTAGTACATGTCCTGCAGGTTCGACTCAAGACAAAGTGACAACAAATTTGTTACAGGTTAGTCCTGTCTCCACACCAGTTCCGGTGCAGAGTAGCATTAGTGTGTCCACTGCTCCAGAGATGCAACCTCAGCTACAGCCACCACAGGTTCAGAGACTTTACCCCGATGTCCCAATCCTAGAGACTACCACAAACTTGATGGTGCCGTCAGAGCCGGCACTTTCGAGACTAAAGCTGATACAGACCGAGCCAACTCCACCTTTACTGCCCTAGGTGCAGCAACAAATGATTCCGAATTTCACTTCAATCACAGAACCGCAGTCGGCCATGGCTCCAGTAATAAACCAGAGTGTGGGAGTTAATGCTCCACAGGGTTTGGGAGATAGGCAGCCGCCAGCTGCTATATCTTTGCCCATTACAGTTGGTCCACCAGTACTGTTGTATGCACAGGCAAAGCCTAGCGCATGCGATCAAGGGATAATGACTCAGGAGATGACAAGAGGAGGGTTCGTAGGGAGCTCTCAAGGGATGACTCCAGTGGAACCGATATTCGAAAGATCTAGGTCATTGTTAGACTTCAGTCGGATTGGGGTTCCTCCAGATGCTTTGAGACAATCAGGTTTGGGACTGCTGACACAACAGATCTCGAGTACGAACATACCGCAAACACCGATAATGCAGGCTGGGAATATCTCCTTACAGGGTTTAACTGAGCAACAACTGAATGATTGGTTAGACAAGTTAAATTCACCACAGACTACTCCTGCACTAGCAGGGAAGTCAGGAGGAGAAGAGTACCTGAATCTTGTGAGGTTGGGCATGGAGGCAAATGAACTTGTTGAAGGGAGCATGGGAGTGAACAGGTTAGAGTCCTACATGGAAGCAGAGTTGAGATACTTGTGTCCAAAGATAACTAAAGAAGTGAGCAGGGTGCACCAGAGGTTGGCGAATTTGGCAGATAAATATGGAATAGACTTAGAAAATACCAAACATCTGAAAAGGAGTTACAGGTTAGACTTCGAGCCTAAGGATTTTGAACACATGAGATCTACTGGGATGAAGGTGCAACTTAAAGAGATACTGCAGAGTGCACAAGTTTGGGGAGCCTTAGAGAAGTGGGAAGGCAGATGGGTGAAGAAAAGAGACAAGAGGAAGAGTGACTGCTTAGAGCAGCCAGCTAAAGGCTCACAGGATGCGGGTGCGGTAAAGATATTACCAATGAGAGAAACAGCCGGAGGGGTTCTTGTCCATGTGCCGTGGACTAGAGTTGATATTCTGTCATTTACGAATGACTTTCCCAGGCTGAGGGAGATGCCAATAGAGTGGTATCAGCAGACGGACAGGTTTGTGAAGCTTGCGAAATGTCTCTGGGAAGACCTGAATACTCTCTTTGAGATCATAGTTCCAGCTGATCTGCGGCTTGAGTGCAAGAGAAGTGTGGATTGGCCAACCGCGGAGCCGGCAAGGGATAGAATCACAGGAGCACCATCTCCTGAGGTGATGACATACTACTATAAGGTGATTGAGTTCTTGAAACAGAGGGTTTCGCCTCAGAATGTTGATTGGCAAATGATTGATCGGACAGCTCAAGAGCCCAAGGAGTCGATACGTGCCTATTATGAGAGGTTGTTGAAGGCGTTCAAGAACTACAGTGGTACAGAGGTTGTTGAAGCGGAGGGCATGACTCACCTTGTGTTTAGGTTTGTTGAAGGATTGAGACCTGATATTAGTCAGATGATTAAGAATCACTTGATTTGCTGGCAAGCAAAGCCGATTGACGAAGTGTTGCAGTATGCAAAATACTGTAGTGACTAGATTGAATTAAAGCAGAGAAAGGTGAAGGAGAAAGCGATGGTAATGCAAATTAAGGCAGCACAGTCAGGGATGCAGGGAGGTTGTCTGCAACAGATGGTGCAACAGCCGCAAGGAAACGGGATGTTTCAGGCGCAAGTGAGAGGCAGAGGTCGCGGAGGTTTTGTGAATCGAAGTCCGGATTTGAACACTGTAGTAGCTCAGAATGATGTGCAGGGGTGAAGAAGATGTTACCTTGTCATGCTTGCAGGGGCGTTGGACATTGGAAGCAGGAGTGCCCGATGATGGTGCAGGAGGGTGTTGTTCAACAAAGCAAAGATGTCAGTGCATTTCAAAACGTGAAGGGACCAAGGTTGAGAGGTCCCAACCCGAATTTTCAGAATAACCTGAATCAGATGCAGGGGTTTCAACCCATGCAGCAGGTGCAGATGTCATGTATACAGCCAATGCAGGTGCAACAAATGTAGCAGCAGGTTCCTATGGTACCTAGACAGCAAATGCAAGTGCCCTTAGCACCAATGGAACAGCAACAGGTGATGCTTCCTCAACAGGTCACAGGTCAAAGAATGAGTCCAAAAAACACAGTACAACAGTTCCCATTGTGTGGTGAGAATGGAATAAACAAATGGTTGGATGAGAGTTCAGATAGTGAGGAGTGTCGGCTTGCAGCGTCCCTAGAAGTAGATCAGAAAGGGCCCTATATTCAGGGGAAAGTAATGGGTCACAAGGTTTCGTTCTTGGTTGACACAGGAGCTACATGCTGTATAGTCAGAAGCGCAGAGGTTCCGAAACTGCCCCTTTCGGGACGTACAGTCGAGGTAGAAGGAGTGGCAAATCAACTACTGACTAACCCGATCACAGATCCGGTTCAGGTTGAACTTGGCACCTTTCAGGGATTGCACAGGTTTGTGGTTTGCAATTCAAGTCCTGTGTCCCTACTGGGAAGAGACTTACTGTGCAAGACAAGGTGTTCTATCACACGTTCCAATGAGGGGATTGAGGTTCAGACAAATAGTGACGATGGAGGAGATGGGGAGCAGGTCTCAGAGCCTGAAATGGAGACCACAGACGAGGAGTATCCTCTGATAAACTTCTTCCCAATGTTCACAGTGACTGATCTCCCGGCAGACTTGCAGGGAACAGTCCAAGAGAAAGTGTGGGATCTGACAGGAAAGGAAGTAGGACTGATAAAAGGAGTAGAACCAGTTAAAGTCAGTGTGAAGCCAAATGCTGTGTTTCCCCAGGTACCGCAGTACCATATGGCGCAAGATGTCCTTATAAAGGTGGCGCAATTGATTGCAGACTTTGTGAAACAAGGAGTCTTAAAGGAAGTGATGAGCCGCCCATGTAGTTCACCAATAATGGGATTGAGAAAGCCTTGTGGGAAGGTTCGCATTGTCCAAGACTTGAGAAAGATTAATGACATAGTGGTGAAATGCTGTCCAGTGGTGCCAAATCCAGCTCTGATTATGTTCCAGGTTCCATGTGATGCAGAGTGGTTCACAGAAATTGATTTGTCCCAAGCATTCTTTTCTGTGCCTCTTCATGAGGACAGACAATTTCTTTTCAGTTTCAAATTCTTGGACAAGGTTTACAATTGGTGCCGAATTCCTCAAGGGTTTTCGGAATCACCTTCCATCTTCAATCAGATACTGAAGAAGGATTTGGAGTCATTCGAATTGCCTTTTCAATCGACTCTAGTGCAGTACATTGATGATCTGTTGATCGCATCCAAAACGAGGGACGAGTGCAAGTATGATTCGATTGCCTTACTGAACCACTTGGGAAAGAACAGGCACAAGGTGTCCCCAAAGAAGCTGCAATATTGCCAGAAAGAGGTGAAGTATTTGGGTCATCAAATTGAGAAAGGGTCGAGGAAGTTGTCCAGGGAAAGAGTAAGTGCACTGTTGCAGATGAATCCCCCAACGACATGCAGAGATGTTTTTGGGAATGGTAGGGTATTGTCGTCAGTGGATCCCAAATTTCTCAGTCATTTCCAAGCCATTGGTGAGACTGACGGTTAAGGAAGGGCCAGAGGTCATAGTGCTGACTGAGAAGGAAATGAAGGCGTTTACTGAGCTAAGGGAGAGCATGTGCAGGGCTCCAGGTTTAGGTATGCCTGATTAATCGAAGCCTTTTGTTCTGTTTTGTCATGAACGTGATGCATGTTCTTTGTCTGTCCTGACATAGGTCCATGGAGGTGTAAAACGACCAGCAGCATATTTTTCAGCTACTTTCGACCCAGTTGCAGCAGCCTTACCAGGTTGTCTGCGTGCAGTAGCAGCAGTTGGTCAAAGACTCACACAGTGTGAAGGCATAGTGATGGGACATCCTTTAACAGTCAGTTGAGATCCTGTTAACCCGTACAAAGACGCAACACATGACAAATGCAAGACTGACAAAATATGAAACGATTATTTTGGGGTCACCAAATGTAACGCTGAAAAGATGTACAGTGTTGAACCCGGAAACTTTGCTTCCAAATGAAAACACAGAGGTTGAAGATGTTGAAGATGTAGAACATGATTGTCTTGAGGTAACAGAAATGTGCACCAAACCAAGGCCTGATATTAAAGACACCCAATTGGAAGAAAATGACCAAATTATCTTTGTAGATGGCTCCCGTTTGAGAGACTCAGTAGGAGTGCTGAGAGCCAGATACGCTGTATGTACGATCTCTGGTATCCTGGAAGCATCTTGGCTTGAAAGAGTATATTCTGCTCAGGTGGCTGAATTGGTTGCTCTTACTAGAGCTTGCCATGCTTCTGCCCAGCTAAGGGCGACTATCTATACTGATAGCAGATACGGATTTGGAATTGTTCATGATTTTGGCCAATTATGGTCACAGAGGGGTTTCCTGACCTCCTCTGGGTCTCCAGTGAAAAATGGTGAAAGAATTAAGGAGTTGTTGCATGCGATTCAGTTACCTCATGAAATTGCCGTGGTGAAATGCAGTGCTCATTTGAAATCACAAGACTTTGTTTCAATGGGAAATTGATATGCGGATCAAGTCGCAAGGTTTTGCGCATTGAACTGTATATCGTTTAAGGATCAGTGGGAATTGTTACCTGAAACAGAAAATGAGACATGCACAGGTTACGCATTAAGGGTGATTGACACGTTAGAAGAATTGAGATTGTTGCAGGGACGTGCCAGCAAAGATGAGAAGCGTTCTTGGGTTAGGATGCAATGCGTACAAAGACCAGATGACTTGTGGGTTTCAGATGAAGGGAAAATGGTCTTGCCGACCAGTCTCCTGCCACAATTTGCAAGGTTTTACCATGGTCAAGCACATATTGGGAGGGATGCCATGATCAGGTTGTTCAAAATTGACTGGTTTAACCCAAAGTTCAGACAAGCTGCAGAAGCGATCTGTCATAGGTGTATCATCTGTCAGCAGATGAATGCGGGGAAAGGGACAGTGCTGAATTTGAGCCACATTGGGAGAGCAGGAGGTCCATTTAGCAGAATGCAATTGGATTTTATTGAAATGCCTATGTGTGGAGGATTGAGATATATGTTGGTGATTGTGTGCATCTTTAGTCATTGGATTGAAGCATACCCTACACGCAGGAATGACAGTCACACAGTAGCGAAGCTGCTGCTTAGGGAATTGATACCACGTTTCGGGTTTCCGATCTCTTTAGAATCAGACAGGGGGAGTCACTTCAACAACGAGGTGGTTAAGCTATTGTGTGCAGCATTGAACATTGAACAGAAATTGCATTGTAGTTACTGCCCTAAAGCATCAGGACTAGTGGAGCAGATGAATGGTACCCTGAAGTCGAGAATGGCAAAGATGTGTGCAGCCACAAATTTGAAATGGCCCAATGCGTTGCCTTTGGTGCTAATGTCAATGAGAAATACACCTAACAAGAAAACAGGCCTGTCCCCTCATGAAATTCTCATGGGTCGAGCTATGAGACTACCCGCAGTGCCTGCGAATGCTCTTGTGAATATCACGGATGATATGGTGTTGGACTACTGCAAGGGTCTGGCTGACGTGGTCTGCTCTTTTTCTCACCAGGTGGAAGCTACCACCCTGCCACCGATAAATGATCCAGGACACAACCTGAAAGCTGGTGACTGGGTTGTCATCAGGAAACACGTAAGGAAGTCGTGTGGAGCCACGTTGGAAGGGGCCATACCAAGTAATACTAACAACCACTATTGCTGTGAAGTGTGTGGGAATTCCGAATTGGATCCATGGCAGTCACACGAAAAAGGTGACGTGTCCAACTGATGAGGAAGTTGAGTTATTGAAAGTATCAACAACAGAGAAGGAAGTCTCAGGGCCGGAGAGTGATCGAAGGGGAACTGAGACAGAAGGAGAGCCTGTTGAGGACGGCTTAGTCACTCCAGTAAGAGACGAAGGAGAAGAGACCCAGAGGGGTGACGGTGAGCCTATCTCAACTGAGGCACCAGGAGAACCAAATCAGAGGGAGGTTCTCCCAGAAGCAGACGGAAATGAGCTAGAGCCCCTGACAGACCCAGAAGGCAAAGGAGTCGAGGCGGAAGAGAGTCAGCGTGTACAGACTCCTCCTGAGCAAATTGCAGGTCCATCAAGAAAAAAAACCATAGAGTCAGAGGAGGGCAAACGACTGCCACATGAAAGATCAAAGGCCAGAGAGACACTGAAAGGAGATAAGTGGCCGGAATTGCAAGTGAAGAAAGGGAAAGGGGTTGTCGAAGATGCAATAGAGGAAGAGGTTGATACAACAAGGAGTGAAGATCTGAGTGAAGGAGAGTTGCAGGGCGATCGCAAGTTGAAAAGAAAGAGGGTAGCAAACAGAAGGTACGCGGGTCCTGAATGTGCATATGCAACATCAGCTGAATAGCAACAATAGTTCTTGGCGTTCTGCTTTGATTGAGAGGTCCCAGGTCAGTACTTTGGTACCTGAGCCTGGCCGAAGAGACCGGGTTGGCATAAGAATTGAATTACAGAATTTTTTTTAGAAATAGAGACTGATAACTTACCGGATGTGACACTGATAACCTGAACTGACTTTTGAAACACGATTTTGACAAGCTGCTAACCTGAATTGACAAGGATCCTGGGAGTGAAAATGAGAAATGTAAATACTTGCTTGTTTCGACTTTGCTATGAGAAAACTAAAAAAAATAAAAAAAAGAAGAAAGAAGAAAGTTTTTCTAACTGTCCTCTGTTGTTGTTTGAATTAACCTTCCTTCACTTTCTGATTCTTTACAGATCATGGCTAACACTAGAGAGGATAAGAGGGGAAGTAGGCATTGTAAATGTCAACACCAGAGCAGTACGCGCTCTATTGGTGACAAAAATGCAAAAACCCAGCACTCTCAAAACAACGTAATTTATGCATTGTGCTGATATGTTGTGGTTTAACCTTTTGCATTGCAGAGTTCAATCCTGAAAACCTATTTTTAATATGTTTACAAATACTGTTCCTTTGCAATGTATTGCTGCAGGTTTTCAGAGTGTGTTAGGGTGTGGCCCCTTTCCAGGGCCTTCCAGAGACTTTCCCTGCAACATGCCTGGGTGTGGTTCTGGGCTGGGCCAAGGCTCTATATAAGAGAGCCAGCCCAACTCCCAGTGCTCACTATTTAGAGGTCCCGGTGCAGAGCAGCAGCTTCTTCCTGAGCTCCTGTCCCGGCGGCCTATTTGGATCTTCCAGTCTTCTGCCCTCATCCTTCATTGGTGATCATTGTTCCAGGCGGTAAGACAGTGGTTGGACATTTCCCGACACCGTTATTTAGAATTTTCATATTCTTGGTTTAATTCCTAAATGAATAACAGATTACTTGCTCGCTGCCATTTTTTTGACATTTATATGGTGGTTTGCAAATAGGCAGGACGCGCAATTTATTCCATAAAGGTTTGACTTTGTTATTCATTACGCGCTGCCATTTCTTGACATTTACGTGGTGGCTTAAGAATCGGCAAGACGCGCGATTCGTTTTATGGTGTTTGGACATTGTTGTCCATTGCGCGCTGCTATTTCTTGACATTTACATGATGTTTTACGAGTTGGCAAGACGTGCAACTCGTTTCATGAGCATTTAACTTTGTTGTTCATTGCGCACTATAATTTTTTGACATTTACATGGTGGCTTAAGAATCGGCAAAAGAAGCGCGACTTGTTTCATTGTACTTTGATCTTGTTATTTATTGTGAGCTGTTATTCCTTGACATTTATATCGTGTTTTACGAATCTGCAAGACGCGCGATTCGATTAATGAGGATTTGACTTTGATATTCATTGCATGTTACCATTTCTTGGTACTTTACATGGTAACACTCGAATTGGCAAGACGCACGATTCTCTTCTCGAGTTTAATTCATGTTGTTTATTGTATGCCACTATTCTAAGATATTTATTATGTAATATTCGAGTTGACAAGTTATGTGATTTGTTTCCTGAATCCATATTGTGTTATTTATGGTGCACAATCCTTTTATGGTGTTTACTATATATATATATATCTGCAATATTTGCAATTTGTGTTGAAACATTTTAAGAGTACACAGAAGGCCAGAGTTTCTAGATGCAATATTGTATGGTCCTAGTATACATTCTCAAATCAGGGTTTATATGACTGGTTTAAAATTTAGTCAGAATGTTTTTTCTGATTCTCATGTAAAGGAAAGTACTTGAATAAGAAAGTTTTCATTTAATTCATCTTGATTCCCCTACAAGTATCCAGCCATCTTGAAACTTAGTCATTTTAAACTTAACTCTTAGAATGTTCATGTTTTCAGAGTGACTAGGCTTAGAATCATAGTTTAGTATTGATTTCAGGAGATATAATTTTCATATTGTGTGTTCTAACCTTTTTCTTACTACAGGTCTCCTTCCCAGCTGTTCCCTTCCTAATCCCCTCTTCCCCTCTTGAACTCTCTCAGTCTCTGTGATTCATCTATCAGAGTCTTGAAGCTGTTCAGTGGTGGACGTGTTGGGAACGTGCACAGACCCCGAGGATCTGGTGACTCTGACAGTAAATGTTTGGGTGTTGGTTTGGGTGTCGTCTGTGTGATATTCATCATAGTTGTGATTGTGGGAATGCCATTAGTGGGTGAGAGTGGAGCTAACAATGCTACAATTCCTGAGACTGCCACTGCACTAACAGCTTGGGAGAGGTTTGAGCAGGATACAAAATATTTGCATGAGGGAACTAACGCAAAAGAGGAGTTATCAACTAAAGTTTTCTATCGCTTGCTGAGTGAGTATGTTGACACAATGGATGCGAAGGATTGCTTTGTGTGCACACAGATTCCTGTTTCAGTACAAGAGGGGGTTACCTATCATAGTCTGCTATTAACATATGGGATAAGCTGTAGTCTGTTACTAACAAGATTCTATAATTAGGAAGAGATTCAATATTTTTACTCGAACTGTGACCTTGTGTTTTCTTATGTGCCTATCATAGAGGATTTGAGTAGTATAGCTAAGTACTATAGTGTAAGATTAGTAAAGGGGTTCTTTGAGGCAACATCAACAATTAGTACATCTTATGCACACCGCAATAATTTGACATGTTTGCTTACATCTGTAGAGAAGAGCTTTTTAGATCACACGGAAGATAGAAGAAGGGCATTGAAGGGTAAATTAGAGAAAGGATTGCAGCAGCGAGCTTTTGCCAGTAGTGAGGGTTATAGTGCTATTAAGGAACAGGGGAAGTTAGCTTTAGATGCACTACACGTAGGAAAGCTTTGCATATCGAGGCCAAAATCATATTATGACAATGTGTTTGTGGGTATGAGTGAATGTAAGCATGTGTTTTTGTTTCAGAGTAAGTGGACGTTCATGTTAAATGGACAGGATCCAGCAATCCCTGGGATCTATTATATATGTGGACTCAATTCTAATTACCGTCTTCCATAGGGATGGTTTGGGACATGTTACTTGGGGATAGTTTTCCAAAAGATATATCAACTTGACGACTTTAAAAAGTTTCCGAAATTGTCTGAATTACATCGTACTAGACAAAAGAGAGAGACTGCTGCTGGTGTAGTAGGAGACATATTTGGGGCGATAATTCCTTCAGTGGGAGTTATCTTAAACTCCATAAAGATTCGAAAGTTGTCTACTATTGTGGATAACATGCTGACAAATTTTACAGGGGCTATACTCCTGATGGATACTGAACTTGCTGCGGAGAGGGCTATGACTCTTCAAAACAGGCTTGCGTTAGACATTCTTTTAGCGAAAAATGGCAGAGTCTGTAAGATGCTTAACCCCTTAAGTGCGGGCGTTGGCCACTGGCCGACGCCCGCACTACCTCCCTGGTGCGGTTCACGACCCGTGGCCAACACCGGGGAGGCAGTTTGAAAATCCTCGGGTGCGTTGCACCCGAGGATTTTTTTTTTTTTTACCCCTGGGAGACACGGAAGAGCTTCCGTGTCTCCCCTCGCCCTCCACCCGCCCCCCACGCGCCCCTTTGTGCGGCACACTGACGTCACTGTGTTGTTTTCCCCATCGGAGCAGGAAGCGGCCGTATGGCCGCTTCCTGCTCCTATGGGGAAAACGGCCCCAAACGGCCTTCCCCACGTTCGGAAAGGCCTCATATAAAAGGGGAGATTCTCCCCTTTCATACAAGGCCTTCCTGAATGCGTTTCCTGGCCCCCGATCGCAGCACAGCTGCGATCGGGGGCCAGGAAACACCACTAGACGCCAGGGATTTCACTTGGGTGGGTCGGCCCCCCTCAGGAAATGGACCGCCCCCCCAGGGGCCATATTTTTAAATTTAATGTTGGGGGCCCCTGGGAGGGTGCGATCGCGTAGGCAAGGCGACCCCCTGTGGGCCATATTTTTCTATTTTGATGTTGGGGCCCCCTGTGGGGGGAGGGGCGATAGCGCCACTCCAAGGGGCTAATTTAAAAAAAATACAAAAAAACGAAATTGACAGGGGGTCGCCCATAGGCAGGGGGCCTGCGGGGGCATTTTTTTTTTTAGTAGTTGTAGGGTTTCCCTGGGGGCCATTTTATATATATATATATATATAGATATATATATAGATATAGATATATAGATATATCTATATATAGATATATCAATCCATGTAGATAGATATGTCTAATATGTCTATCTACATGGATATATCTATAGATAGATCTATATGTATATATATAGATCTATACATATATATATATATATATATATATATATATATATATATATAGATATATCCATGTAGATCCTGGATACTCAAAGTACGCCCCGCGGGCCTCATGCGGCCCCTCGGACCTTTACATGCGGCCCTTTGGGCAACAGGAGCACTGGGCAGCTGTTTGCTGGACTCCGCACTAACAATAAACATATTAAATAGACACACAATCATTTAGTTCAAACTTAATTGGTGTTAAAGAAAGGAAGTAACTAGGGACTCCTGCACTTAACATTAGAAACGCTTTCATTTTTAAAGACATCTTGCAGCATAAGTGTAAAACTAAGACAGTCTCTTCAAAATTAAAAAAAGGTATATTTAGTTAACATGCAGAACCTTTTCGCCTTAGTACAATTTATTTTATCAGTGCATTGAGATGTATTCATTTAAAAGTGATAGTTTTCAAGCATACATTTGGAAACATTAATTCTTCCCCAAACACCACCAATAGTAAATTAAAGAGGCAAGTCACTTGGTATGTGCACTTTATGGGTGGCCTTGGTTCCTATCATACATGAACAAAATTATAGTTTAATAAATCAAACATAGAAGCAGGTTTTGTGCAGCGCACGCCATGAATCATGTATTTTGAGGTCCTCTTAAATGTGATAATGCAGAAAAAGGAGGGAAAGTGAGATTAAACAATTGCCTAGGATCACACAATTTGGAAAAGTGGGTAAGCCAGGATTAATTCCAGGTTTTCTGGTTTCCTATTGTTTATTTCAGCCACTAAATGTATATCCTTTGCTTCCCCTACACCTACCTTGCCACCAATCCCCCTAACCACCCCACCCAACCGCCACTGCCCTGGCATCAATGCGGCCCTCAGGGACATCACAGACCAAACTTTTTGGCCCCTGAGAAAATGTTTGCGAGTACCCATGATGTAGATAGATATATCTATATAGATATATATATATATATATATATATATCACTTTTGTCAGTGCATGTGTGGTTTCCCTGGGGGCTGCAATCTGCCCCCAGGAAAACCAGACCCACATATAAAAGTGATCTATATATATATCTTATAATATATATATATATATATATATATATATATATATTTGCCACCAGTTGTCTTGCAGTTTCAGCTTGCGTCTTCAAAGCAGTGCACATACTTCAACTGACGCATTTCAACTGTAGCTTTTAGGCAGCAATAAAGAAGTCAAGTGAGTCTTGTGATTATGTTTCTGCTACAAAAGGATCAGACTTTTGTCTAGTGGCAGTTTTAGTGCCATAAAGAAGCGCAGAAGGTTTATATGACTACTGAAAAGAGCAAATCTGTATTTTAAGTAAATAGCTGAGTACGTTAGTAAAGTCAGCCACTACCTGCGCTATAATACAAATGAAATGTATGTGCGGGGTGGGGGTGGCTATAAAGAGATGAAGAGCACGTTTGCTGGGTGTTAATGAGGGAATCAGAGGAGGAGGACATGGGAGTGGGAGCACCAATAATGATTGTTGGACTGGGCGCAGGAGGTGCTAAAGACTGTGACGGACGGTATGTGACAAGGTGTTTGAGTGTCTTGAAAGAACGTGCTGATTGAGGGAAGAAGCGCAGGTAAGGTGGCCTCTACTGTTGAACGTATCACACACACACACCAGCATTTTGTGACTGTCTATGTAGGCTAGTGTTTTAGTGCAACAGTTTAGCCAATAGCAGAGATGGCATCTTGATGGATGACTGCTGCTGACGTCACTCTGGTTATAGAGGACAGCTCTGACATAGGATCAGAGACTGAGAAAGCATCTGAGGGATAGGACAATGGCGCAGACTCTGGGAGTGATTTTTCAGTTGGAGGAGTCCCATTGGATAACTCCTTCCAGTAAATTGTGAGGGAGGTGATGAGGGCAGTCCTGTTGTCCCTTCGCAAGCACAGTCTGTGCAACAGGGCAATAGTGGGTTAGCCCAACCCAGAGAGCAGGTGAATGCGGGGGCAAGCACAGAGAGCGTGCTCTCTTGGGAGCTCCCCAATTTAGTTCAGCTCTGAATTCCACTCCCCAAATTGTATTGTGGAGACATCAAAATTATCTATTACAAAACAAACTGGTTTTGTAAGGCAGGCACCTGTTTTTTTGGTCCTTGGTTCGGCGGCTATATAGGGAAACATACTAAACCCAAACATTTCTGGAAACTAGACATCCAGGGGAGTCCACAGAGGTGTGACTTGAGTGGATTCCCCAAAGTTTTCTTACCCAGAATACTCTGCAAAGCTGAAATGTTGAATAAAATCTCTATTTTTCTTGCATTTCTGTCACACAAACTACAGGAATACGCTGCGATCCACAAAATTCCTACCACCCAGTGATTCCTCACCTGTCCTGATAAAAACACTACCCCACTTGAGTGCCTATACCTAGTGCGTGCGTAAGGAATGGATCACCCCAGGGTCAACAGTTGCCTCATGTAAGTACCAACATTGACTGTTGTGTGATCTATTCCTGTCATGGGCACTAGGCCTACCCACACAAGTGGGGTACCATTTTTATCAGGAGACTTGGGGGAATGCTGGGTGGAAGGACATTTGTGGCTCCTCTCAGATTCCAGAACTTTCTGTCACCAAAATGTGAGGAAAAAGTGTTTTTTTGGCCACATTTTGAGGTTTGCAAAGGATTCTGGGTAACAGAACCTGATCAGAGCCCCACAAGTCACCCCATCTTGGATTCCCCTAGGTGTCTAGTTTTCAAAACTGTGCAGGTTGGCTAGGTTTCCCTAGGTGCCTGCTGAGCTAGAGGCCAAAATCCAAAGCTAGGCACTTTGCAAAAAACAGCTCTGTTTTCTTCGTCAAAATGTGATGTGTCCATGTTTTGTTTTGGGGCATTTCCTGTTGCGGGCACTAGGCCTACCCCCACAAGTGAGATACCATTTTTATCAGGAGACTTGGGGGAATGCTGGGTGGAAGGACATTTGTGGCTCCTCTCAGATTCCAGAACTTTCTGTCACCGAAATGTGAGGAAAAAGTGTTTTTTGGCCACATTTTGAGATATGCAAAGGATGCTGGGTAACAGAACCTGATCAGAGCCCCACAAGTCAGCCCATCCTGGATTCCCCTAGGTGTCTAGTTTTCGAAAATGTGCAGGTTTTGTATGTTTCCCTAGGTGCCGGCTGAGCTAGAGGCCAAAATCTACAGCTAGGCACTTTGCAAAAAACACGTCAGATTTCAATGTAAAAATGTGATGTGTCCATGTTGCCTTTCCTGTCGCGTGCATTAGGCCTACCCACGCAAGTGAGGTACCATTTTTATCGGGAGACTTTGGGGAACACAGAATAGCACAACAAATGTTATTGCCCCTTGTCTTTCTCTACATTTTTTCCTTCCAAATGTAAGGCAGTGAGTAAAAAAGACGTCTATTTGAGAAATGGCGTGTAATTCACATGCTAGTATGGGCACCCCGGAATTCAGAGATGGGCAAATAACCACTGATGCTCAATACCTTATCTGATGCCCATTTTGGAAATACAAAGTTTTTCTTGATACCTATTTTTCACTCTTTATATTTCAGCAAATGAATTGCTGCATACGGGGTATAGAATGAAAACCCATTGCAAGGTGCAGCTCATTTATTGGCACTGGGTACCTAGGGATCTTGATGAACCTACAAGCCCTATATATCCCTGCAACCAGAAGAGTCCAGCACACGTAACGGTATATTGCTTTAAAAAATCTGACATTGCAGGAAAAAGTTACAGAGTAAAACGCTGGGAAAAATGGCTGTTTTTTTCAGCTCAATTTCAATATTTTTATTTTTCAGCTGTTATTTTCTGTAGGAAAACCTTGTAAACTCTACACAAATGACCCCTTGCTGAATTCAGAATTGTGTCTACTTTTCAGAAATGCTTAGCTTTCCGGGATCCAGTATTGGTTTCACACCCATTCCTGTCACTAACTGGAAGGAGGCTGAAAGCACCAACATAGTAAAAATGGGGTATGTCCCAGTAAAATGCCAAAATTGTGTTGAAAAATGTGGTTTTCTGATGCAAGTCTGCCTGCTCCTGAAAGCTGGGAAGATGGTGGTTTTAGCACCACAAACCTTTTGTTGATGCCATTTTCAGGGAAAAACCACAAGCCTTCCTCGGCAGCCCTTTTTTCCCATTTTTTTGAAAAAAACTAAATTTTTGGTGTATTTTGGCTAATTTCTTGGTCTCCTCCAGGGGAACCCAGAAACTCTGGGTACCTTTAGAATCCCAAGGATGTTGGAAAAAAAGGACGTAAATTTGGCGTGGATAGCTTATGTGGACAAAAAGTTATGAAGGGCTAAGCGCGAACTACCCCAAAAAAACAAAAAAGGTCTCAGCATTGGGGGGGGGGAAGGCCCAGCAGCTAGGAGGTTAATGAGCGTCACTGTTGTGCTTACATACCAGACAATAGTAATGAGATTAGAAGTAACTAGGGATAGTACAGATTTGAAGGAACTGAAAGAACCAGGTGTTTGGGAAAAGGTTGGGAAAGGATTTGCTTCAGTGGGAAATTGGTTTAGTAATATTTGGCATGGGATATTGGTGAAAATAATACAGGGCATATTGATTGTTATAGCTTGCTTATTTGGATTATGGGTGTCATGTTAAATTTGTAAAATAATAAAATTGAAAATGGCGAAAAATTTTAAGAGGAGGGAAGAAAAACAAAGGGAAAAATTGTTTAGGGCAAAATCACAGCGGGAAAGATTAAGAGAAGAAATTGAAATGAAGGAATTCTAGAATGTAAAATGTAAAGGGGAAAGGTTTGTGTGATGACAAGAGTCATCAGAGGAGGGATTGTTGGAGTGTGTCCTTTAAAATCAATATTAACATGAAAACTTGCAATATATTATGAAAAGAAGCTGCATAGAAAATGTTTTAACTTAGGAAATAATGCACGCGTCTGAAATGTGCCCACGGGGAGTGGCCATCAATATATACAAAGACTAATGAAACTTATTAATAATGAACTAATAATGTACTAAGGTATGGATTTGTATTAGCATATTATGATTAAAGTCATGTATTGGGGTTTTGCTAAATTAATCACTAGACCTTAGTTAGCGAGGGTTTGGGCCTAGCTGCCTGGTCCCATGTTAAACTGTGTTTTTCTAATGTGCAATGTGCTGCGTTCCTGAAGGACACGAAGCTGTACCTTTCCAGAAGCTAGAGATATGTGTGTGTAGCCGTAGTAAATTATTTCTCATGGGACCCGACTTGCTCAAGGAAACATTCTTGCTGAATGCAACAGTGTAATTCGTAACAGGTACAAGGCTGACTGGAGTAGGAGAAAACAATGGGACTACTGACTGGAGCGTAAAGTGTAACTTTTCTTACCTGACATTCCACCCGATGAAGACGTCAATTAACGGAGCCAATCAACTGCATGAGATCTGTGTTTTGTGGAAAATTCTAGTGAGATGTGTGAAGAATTATTGGACAGAGATAATGATGCACCAAATATTATCCAATGGGGAATTAAGGGCTAGTTCAACAGGTTTGATATAACCACATGACCGGAGGAGAAATCAGCTATCCTTCACCATTCCTTGCCATTATTAGCCATTATTGGGATACTTTTGCCATTATTCTGACATTCTGCCTTAAGCCATACTTTGCCATTGCTCTTTTGAGCCTTTGGTGTTTATTCTTCCTGATACTTCAACCATCCTCTATCTAAGTCCTTACTGATGCTTGCTTCTCCTCCATATGAGGGAAGATCCTTATTCTTTCACTATGCCATACTGAGAGTTTGCCGTGTTCTATCCTTGCTGATGGTGAATCGACTGATGTCCTGAGGACGAAGACTGATGCTGTTTGTTGATTCGTTGGAGGGGTAACTATCTGATGAAAATTGAAATTGTCTGTTTGCCTTTTCTTTCTAGGTACCAACAGCTCTTTTCATAGAGGCCATAGTTAGATGTTTTCCAAATTTGTGTTTGCTAAATTGTTTTGCATGAAGCCCAACATGCTGATGCTAATTCGAGGTTAGTAAGGTGCTCACTAAAATCTGACGCAAATAGACAAATGACTGAGTTCTTGCTTGTTGAATCTTGTACTCTGAGACTTTGATAAACTGCTTCTTATTAATGATATGTTAATGCGTAATGAATATTCTCTATGCGTTGAGTAACTGTGTTCAAATTATGTATCTGAAGTATTACTAATGAGATTGATTGCTAATGAGATTAACGGAGATGACTATTAGACTGTAATCAATAGGGAATAAATATCCTAACACTTAACTAGATTAGTGTGGTTATTCATGGTCGAAAGGTCATGGTGATTTCATTATTGACTCCTATTAAATGTTATTGATTATCTTGTTGATTAGTTACTAAGAGATTGATTGGGTTACTGAGATTTTGATTTTGTGATGCCAGAAAGATACCTCGTACTGGGAAGTCTCTGAACGCGGTCAAAAGGTTAATCGGCCTAGGCGTGTCTCCTTGTAAGTTTACTTATCAATGTTCTGACGCGCTATCACTGGTAGTCAGTAATATTGCTTCTTTCCTGGGATTGACATGCTTGTCATTTTGTCTCACAGGTGTGAATCTCAAACATGATTTATGCAGAACTAATTCGCTGCCTGTCCTATCCAGTCCTTTCCCTTGATCCCGCAAATTACCAAGCATAATTGTCAAAAGTGGCTTCAGATTCATTGGTGTAGGTGATTTCATCACGTTACTTGAGTTACAGTGCGATGATGATTCTTGTGATGTGACTTGTCCTATGCACATCTGGTCACTGCACTTGGCCTCTCTGCATTGGTATGAATTTTTATGAGGCTGGCTCTGTGGAACTGCTCGGGCAGAGCAGGCCTCGAGCTGCACAGAGTATGTGCTTTGCTGGAATTTGCCCATGCACCATAGCAATATCTCTCCTCACCTGTCTTCCTGGCTACTTCTTTAGCCGTGGCGCGTGCTTCTCTTCTCAGTGCAGTGCTTTGCATGCTCACCTGTCTGCGCTGCAACCATCCACCCTGTCTGATGCTGCCCAAATAAGGACTTGCTAAGGACTCCACTTAAAACCAACAGACTTGGACTGTCTCAGCCTCTCTCTCCCTGGCTGCACGGCACACAAGACCTTCCGATGCCTTCACATGGCATACTTGCCTTCTGCATAGGGCTTGGGACAATCAAGTGTCACTTGTAGTCAGTATAACCCAGTTGACAACTGCAATGGTTGTGACTTGACTGAGCAGAAAGCCAAGGCAACGTATACAGCGCAACCTGGCCTTGAGCTTGCCAGTACCGAACAACAGAGCCAGCCTGGTTGACCACAAGCAATGCAGCAGTGAACTTCACAGCACCACCACACTGCAGTGACTCAACCACGTTAGTTTTCAGGGCAGTTAGCACTAGCAGAGTTTTAAAGTTACATGTGAATATAAAATGATGACATGCAGATTTAATGCAACTGCGCTTGCCCCTAAAGCCCATGAATCGAACATTGGCTCCTTTCTTTCATGAAAAGAGTTTAATTTCTGTTTCCAATTGAACATTCATCTGATATCATTTCTCTGCATTCAGTGAGTCAGTAAATCAAAAGCCTACTACAAAAAGAGGATTGGAGTTCAGGTCCTGAGCTAGCTCATGCTTTGTTTGGGCAACCACAACTCTTTACTCATTGTTCATTCACATTTAAACTCAGACACATCTGACTTCTACTACCTGTCACCTCTCAGTCTCTACATACAGCTGATGCTTGCTTCACTAATTCTTGCTTCTGGTATTCTTCTCAAGCTATATGATGATGATGGACATCTCATTGCACAGCTTGGTGAGCAGCAGCCATTATCACATGGTTTTCTTTGTTTTTCCTTTATCAGGGCCTTGGGAGTTTAGTATATTTTAGAAAGTTAGGCCCATATTTTTAATAAGAATTTCTGCACTATTTTTACCTTGTATTTTCTGTTCTGCAATTTGTTGCTACTCGGCTCTACCGGTCCGTGTCTAGGGGCCGTCACTGCCGACTCCCTAGGGACCATTTTTACCCCTAAATTGGGGCACGTTTTACGGCCGCCATATTGGGAAGTCAGCATTCTAGCAGCTGACTTCCCCAGCTATTTTAAGTGCGGGATTCTGCAGACGTGCAGCGATAGCCTTCAGAAGGAAGGCAGGAAGTGACAGGCTATTAGGCTTGTACTCGACTTTTCAGGTTTTAAAGTGACGTTTTTAATAAGAATTTCTGCACTATTTTCACCTTGTATTTTCTGTTCTTCAATTTGTTGTTACTCGGCTCTGCCGGACCGTGTCTAGAGGCTGTCACTGCCGACTCCCTAGGGACCATTTTTACCCATGGCATGGGGCCTGTTTTAAGGCCACCACATTGGGAAGTCAGCATTCTAGCAGCTGACTTCCCCAACTATTTTAAGCGCGCAATGCTGCAGACGCGCAGGCATAGCCTTCAGAAGGAAGGCAGGAAGTGACAGGCAATTAGGTTTGTACTCGACTTTTCAGGTTTTAAAGTGATGTTTTTAATAGGAATTTCTGCACTATTTTTACCTTGTATTTTCTGTTCTGCAATTTGTTGTTACTCAGCTCTGCCGGTCAGTGTCTAGAGGTGTTAGCGCGTCAGAGCCTTAATAAGTAAACTTACAAGGAGACGCGTTTAGGTCGACAAACCTTTGGACCGCGTTTGGAGACATCCCAGTACAAAGTATTTTCTTGGCAATCATCAATCAACAAATCAATTAAACAATCAATAATGACAATCACTAATCAATAAACAGTCAATAAGAATCAATAATTGAACACACCATGACCTTTCAGTCATGAATAACCACAGCAGTTTAGTTAAGTGTTAGGATATTTATTTCCCTATTAGTAACAATCTAATATCATTTCTGTTAATCTCAATAGCAATAACACATCAGAAAACACTACTAATTAGCAATCAGAGCGCAACTTAATCAAACATGGATTATACTCATTCAGAATTTAAGCACAACATTATTATGAATCAGCATAGCAGAGTCTCATTAGTACATGAATCAACAAAGCAAGAACTCAGTCATTTGTCTATTTGTATCAGATATTAGTGAACACCTTAACTAACCTCAAATTAGCATTAGCATGTTGGGCTTTATGCATAACATTTTAGTGAACACAAATTTAGAAAACATCTAAACTAATGCCTCTATCCAAATAGCAGTTGGTTCTTAGAAAGAAAAGGCAAACAGACAATTACAATTTGCATCAGATAGTTACCAATCCAACAGATCAGCAAGCAGCTGTCAGTCTTCGTCCTCAGGACACCAGTTCATCAGCATCGGGAAAATTAGGACTGGGCAAAGTCTCAAGATAGCATAGCTAAGGAATGGATTACTTCCTTCCGAGGGAGGAGAAGATAATATCAAGCAAAGATGGGTAGAGGATGTGTTTTTCTGAGGTGACAGGACAACTAAACTAAAATATGGCAACTGTCAAAAGTCTCTGAAGAAAAGGGAGGAATGACAGATGCCTGATATGGCAAGAATGTCTTAGAACGAAAAGGAATGGCAAAAAGGAGAATTCTGAATGCAGAATGCTGATTCCTTCTTGGGTCATGCGGTTAAGTCAAAACTGTCTAACTATTCCCTAATTCCTCATTGGATAAAGTTTGGTGCATCCGTATCTCTGTCCAATAATTTGTAAACACCTTACTAGAATTTTCCACAGTTCACAATTCCCAGGTCACGGATTGGTCCATGTTATTGACTTCTTCAACAATTGGAATGTCAGGTAGAAAATGTTACACTTTGCGCTCCAGTCAGTGTCTTCATTGTCTTCTCCCAGTACGGTTAACCTTGCAACTGTTCCGAATTACACTGTTGCATCTAGCAAGAACGTCGCCTTGAGCAAGCCGATTCTCATGAGGAAGAATTTACTACGGCTACACACACTTTAGCTCCTGGAAAAGTACAGCTTCGTGTTCTTCAGGAAAAACAGCACACTACACATTAGAAAATGCAATTCAATATGAAGCCAGGCAGCTATGCCCAAGCCCTTACTAAGTTACAGCCCTTGCATTTAATAAAGCAAACTCTTAGCACACAACCCTAATTATGATATACTAATACAAATTCAAAACATTATTACATATTAATTTAGAATTTATAAGCCTTTTCATCAGTCTTCGTATACATTGGTAGCCACTCCCCATGGGCACATTTCAAACGTGTGCATTATTTTCTATGTTAACACATTTTCTATGCAGCTTTATCACACATTATATTGCAAGCTTTGTATTAATATTGCTTTAAAAAGACACACTCCAACAGAGGCCATCACTGCCGACTCCCTAGGGACCATTTTTACCACTGGATTGGGGCCCGTTTTATGGCCACCATATTGGGAAGTCAGCATTCTAGCAGCTGACTTCCCCAGCTATTTTAAGCACGCAATGCTGCAGACGCACACCGGACCCGCACAGCGGGCGCGCCGCAGGCACGCACAAGGCAAGCCCGTCTGCGCCCGTACGCACCCGACCGGGCCCAGGGGCCAGTACCCCTGCCCAATTCGAGCCTAGTAGAATATCCTACGACGCTAACTTCCTCTATGCATGCAGGCCCGCCGCGTCTGAGCTAGGATCAGACAGGGGGAAACACACTGATACCGTTCCACGGACAGACAGTCATAAAATGTTTCGAGGAGCTATGCAGAGCAGCACTGGGAGAAACCAAACTCAGGATGAATCAATAAGCACTCTTCTTTTGGCCAACTGTAGATCATTAGTGACACACAAATTAGATATTAATCTTCTCCTTAGTACACAGAGACCCATAGTTCTATTTCTAACTGAGACTTGGCTTCATGAAGGGTCAGGGCCTGATATAGCATTAGACCTGCCCAGCGACTATTCTATAATAAGATTGGACAGACCCTCGGGGAAAGGAGGAGGAATTGCCATTATCTTTAAAGATACAGTGAGAGTCTCCACACATCCCCTCCTTCTCCCCGATTGTGAGAGTCTTCTTTTCTCTATTTATCTCATCCCTCAGTTCACATTGGCAGGCGTATTAATATACCGTCCCCCGGGTCCAGCTCAACAGTTCCTGGAAGCCCTTCCAGACAGGGTCGCAGAGCTGATCTGTACCAGACCAAACTTTGCGATCCTTGGGGATTTTAATATCCATGTTGAAACTCTAAATACTGCAGCCAGAACTCTCTCAGATGATATGAAAGCTCTAGATCTCATTCAATTGATTCAAGGGCCCACTCACAATAAAGGGCACACAATTGATCTGGTTTTTAGTAATTCCCCAGAGTTAAAAGCCCTTTCCCCATCCCCTTTAGTCTGGTCAGACCACATGTTAGTTTTGCTGACTCTGACTCTTAAAAAACATGTCAAGATCTTCCACACTAGATCGCGTCCGCATAGGTGATGGCATATGCTGAATGCCAATGAATTGACTGACACGCTCAAGAAATCTATATCCATTCCTCAGGGAAACATAGCTGACTCCTCAGTAGCCTTCAATAACTGGATAACAAACAGCCTGGATGCCACGCTTCCATGTGTATCAGGGATAGCTGTCAATTGAAAAAAAAATCCTTTGTTCTCCCCCCAGCTTCAGGTACCGAAAAGACTCTGTAGGCGTCTTGAAAGAAAGTGGAGGAAATCTTATGACAAATCCCTCAAGAAGCAATATAGGGAAGCTATTTGAAGATTTCATGTTGCAATTAAAGCAGCACAGAGCAACTATTATGCGATTAAGATAGAACAAACTGCTAACTCCCCGAGAGAAATCTTCTGCATTCTCAAAGAAATAGTATGTCCTCACGCTCAAGCTGAAGACATTGAAGCTTCTGTTGAACATAGCAACAAGCTTGCTTCTTTTTTTCAAAACAAAATTGCAGACATCTACTCGGCTTTCCCTGACCAGTCCTACAGTCCTCAGGAAGGAAGCGAACAAGATATTACGCACATAGCTAGCCTAACTAAGATCCCAGCTCTCTCTATAGAAATAACATTGAATCTCTTAAGCATTCTTTAGTCGGGTTCCCCTCTAGACCCGGCCCCTCCTTCCATCTTAGTTAAGGGGGCATCTACCATAGTTCCCATCTTGACCTGTGGCTTCTTACCACCGCAGTGGAAGCATGCAATAGTAAAGCCTTTGCTTAAGAAACCCAACCTGGATCCATCAGTGTTGAATAACTACAGACCTATCTTTATACTACCTATTGTCGCTAACATTCTTGAGAAACATGTAAATATCCATCTTTCTAAGTTTCTGGAGGAAAATCACATTCTTCATCCCTCTCAGATGGGCTTTAGGCCCTCCCATAGCACCGGATCAGCCTTGGTAGGTATGACAGAAGAAGTCAGGAAACAAATGGACCAGGTTATGGCCTCCGCAATCGTGATGCTGGACCTTAGCGCAGCCTTGGACACTGTGGACCATGGCATTCTACTCCATAGATTGAGGGAAAGTGAATCAGTGGAAAAGCCCTTAAATGGTACACTCAATTTTTAGACAGTAGAACTTTTCAGGTTCTCGATCACTCCTTTTTTTCAGAGAATTTCAAGAGCCTCTGGGGAGAACCGCAGGGGTCTTCATTGAGCCCCACACTTTTTAATATCTATATGATTCCATTGGCTAGAATAGTTGAACCCTTTGGTCTCTCAATAGTGTCCTATGCCGACGACACTCAGCTTGTAGTTTCTCTCTCCTCTGCTCATGACTCCTTTAAATCTCAGCTTGCCCTTTGCTTACGGGCAATCTCCAACTGGCTGATGGAGTGTAAACTCAAGCTGAATGGAGATAAAACAGAGGTACTGATCATGGGTTATCGTTCACTCTCCCCTCAAGTAACCCTGATCTCGGACCCCTTAGAAGATCTTCCATCCCCTAAGAATCACATCCAGAGCCTGGGTGTATGGTTCGACCGTTGGCTCTCTATGGATAATCAGGCAAATAAAATATCTGCTACCTGTGTTGGAATTTTCAACTCCTTAGGAAAGTCTTTAAAGTTCTCCCATTCACTGCCAAAAGGCTCATAGTACAAGCTCTTATTACCTCCCGGATAGACTATGAAAATGCCCAGTTTCTGGGCTCTCCAAAATATGTTTTAAAAAAATGCAGGTGCTTCAGAACACGGCAGCACGCCTTCTTTACAACTTGCTCAGACATCATTCGGCTAAACCGGCCCTGGCAGCTCTTCATTGGCTTCCCATTGAGCAACGAATAAAGTTTAAAACGCTCTGCTATATCCACAGATCCCTGTATGCTAAGGGTCCTCCATTTCTACACTCCTTAGCCACTTTTTATGAGCCAACTAGATACCTTAGGTCGTCCTCAGTAGCACTAGCAGTCATACCATCTATAAAAAAAAGTCAAATGGGGAGGAAGGTCTACGGTGCTAAGCTTTGGAATTCTCTGCCTATTTCCCATCGGCAGACCAGACATGAATTATCATTCCACCATCTCCTAAAGACCTGGCTGTTTTAACACCTATGCTTTACACCTAACTGATGAAGATCGCTATCGCAAGCGCTGGGAAGCCTCCGGGCAGCCATGCGCTATACAAATCGAACATAACATAACATATTTATATTTTTTTTGCGCCGCATTTGTGTCATTTTGTTATGTAAAAGTGGCGCAAATTTACAAATACAATTATATTTTGCAAGTTTGCACCGTTTTTGCATCACAAAAATGACACAAATGCAGCAGCAAAACAGTATAAATATGGGCCATATTTTGTATGTTTGCGCCGCTTCTGCATCAAAAAATGACGCAAATGCAGCACAAAAAAAGTATAAATATGGGCCTTAATGCTGTAAAATGCACATATTTCACCACATTTTTAAAAAAAGGGATCCTTGAGGAAAGCAGAAGCGCTTCACTTCCTGCAGTTCAGGACTGAAGTTATTTTATTGTGTTCAAGGACACCACAATATTCAAAACTTTCAAATAAAAATTAAAGCATCCGTTCAGACAGGAACACACCTGGTACCCCCGATCAAAATAATGGAGTGGTACTGAGAACACCAAAGGCTGTGGGCGATGCCATTTGTGTAGGTGTCCAGAGCCGGTGGTAGGTGGAAGAGGTGAAAGGCTTTTCTTTTTTTTTTTTTTGCAAATTAAACACTGTGCTATTTAAGGGCAGCCAGTGGGAATGGGTATTATTATATGATTCTGTGTCGCTAAGGCAACGCTGCGACATTACTTTGTTTACACTGCGCGATTAGTAGCTGCCATATTGAAGTATGGCCAATTAAACAGCTGTTTTGAAAATTACACAGTTCAGGAGCTTAAGGCCCATATTTATACTTTTTGACGCAAACCAGCGCCGGCGCTGGTTTGCGTCAAAAATGTTACCGCTGGCTAACGCCATTCCTACACGCCATGCGGGGGCCTTATTTAAGGAATGACGTTAGCCGGCGCTGCGGGCTGGTCAGAGTAAAAAAAAGGTGACTCAAACCTGGCAGCGCCGGAGTAGGGGAAAACGGGGGTTGTTCGTCAAAAAATGGTGCAAGTCAGGTTTGAGGCAAAAATCGTGCCTCAAACAGGACTTGCTCCATTTTTTGACGCACAAACCCCATTGAAATGACTCCTGTCTTAGCAAAGACAGGAGTCATGCCCCCTTGCCCAATGGCCATGCCCAGGGGACTTCTGTCCCCTGGGCATGGCCATTGGGCACATTGGTATGTAGGGGGGCCCAAAATAGGCCCCCCTATGCCACTTTAAAAAAAATTAAAAACATACTTACCTCAACTTACCTGTACTTACCTGGGATGGGTCCTTCAGGGGTGGGCAAGTGTGGCAGGGGGCGTCCCTCGGGGCAGGGAAGGGCACCTCTGGACTCCTTCCATGGTCGGAGACCATGGAAGTGACCCCACAGATCCCTTAATGCCTGCCCTGACCCAGGCATTAAAAATGGTGCACATCAGGCTATGTGCCGTTTTTTAAGGCCGGCCCTCTCCTGTGCATCAAAATGACGCAGGAGTATAAATAAGGCGCACAGGTCTTAAAGTCATTTTTTGGGCGGGAATGCCTACCTTGCATGTTATTAACGCAAGGCAGTTTTCCCCATCCAAAAAATGACTCACATGAAGGTATTTTGACGTCCGTGGGCTCAGGCATCAAAGTTTAAATATGGGGCAAGGTTTGCGCCGAATGTGTGTCAAAAATTTTGACGCACATTCCGTGCAAACAGAGTATAAATATGCCCCTAAATGTGGAAAATAAGTTTTGGTTTTCCACCCGAGGCTGTTGGACTTCTAGCTTATTTTCATTTGCATACATTATATTTTACACAAATATGTGCGCAGCTTTTTTTTTTGCAAATCCTGCACGAAAAGCAGTGAGCCTGTTACGCCAATGCTGGACAGAAGAAATAAACCCAGAACAGGTTAGAGGACGAGGGAATTAAAGACATGGCAGGTAAAAATGCAATGAAGGGATTGAGTAAACATGACAATAGAGTTCAATGCATCGTCATCTTGAACCCTTAATTTAGTTAACTCTTGGATTAATTCTGTTTTAAGGATTAGTGATGAGCTAATGAGAAAAATCTCGTGTGGTATAAAGTACAAAGTGAATATACATAACAATAGCAAGAAGCTAAGACATGAGAATAGTACATTAACAAAAAGTCAAATGTTAGCATTTCAACATGAGAAAATCTGCTGACCCATAAATTCCACTTATTAGAGAAGATTATTTAATTATGATGGAGAGTGTTCAGAGGATAAACAAGCCCAAGCCAGAGAAGCTAAAAGTGTGAATACCGCAGTAATCCATGCGTTTAGGCAAACATTTCAAATAATATAGAATATTCTTCACTTAGGGCTACTGCAGTAAGAGATATAGGTCGAAGTAAATAAACATCTTTTGATTCGGCTCAGGGATAGCATTTTTCTACTGCTGTAATTGTTGAACTATATGCGATCACCTTTGGCAACCTATAGAGAATGGACAAGCAAAGGTACAAAGAAGTGCACTTTCTTTTGCACCAAATTTCACCATAATATAAAGGCGATGAATCTGAATAAGGGTAATAGTTTTACTCTGCCCCAGTGAGCAACAATTTCGTGACCTACGAGTGTGCTGCGTACATCCTGTCCGTACCCAGCACTTTATGTGGTGGAGACCATTTTATAGCGTGTGGCAAGAATTCCATCACTTTTTCTTATGGGTCTAACAGAACACTTCCTCTGTCCTATTGTAAATGGCCAAACAAAAAACTCTATGAACCCATTTTAAATATTTTTATCTGGGGAAGATGGCAACAGGGAGCTAGGCAAATATTTAAAGTTACAAGAAACACACAGCTCTAGCAAGGATACAGGGGCGTAGCTACCACTGGTGCAGCAGGATAGGGGACTGAGGTGCCCACTGTGCCATGATAATTATTTATCTACCTTCAACAACAGTCAAATCGGCCATTTGTATTGCTTGCAACAGAGTCCATGGCAGTTTTCTCGGCTACTGCAAGGGAGGTCACCCTGAACTTCATTTCTCTTCATTCGTGTCACGTCTGCATCACCCTCATCTCACAATTACTTTCACCAAGCTCCAGATTTTAAGCGTTATCTCAAAACTTTTATTTCTTGTGTCCAGAAGCCAGGACATGGAAGATAGTTTCCTGCAGCATAACTGCTGTATGCAGCAGACTCGTTGGGGCCTAATACACAAAGGTATATTTGTTTGGAAATGTAAGTTTACAACTAAATTTATCCTTTTTCTGCTTGTCAGGAATTGACAAAGGAATTCCTGGAAAAAATATGCACATTTAAAAGTGCAGAAATCTCTGCTACTGGCAGTATCTCTATCCCCTTTTCACTCTGGAAATGATTGGAGATTCACTGCAGCATAAGAGTAAATTAACTCTCCTTATAGAAAGGGAAGGGGAATGGATCACTCCCAGATTTACTGAGGGTGTAAAGGAAGGGCTATTTCGAAAAGGGGGAAATGTTTTTTTCCATGGAGAAACAAAAAGTGTATTTGCACCAACGGCAGTGCTTAATTTGTAAATTAAAACGTGCCGGTGCTCAAAGCCCTCCGCTGAAACATGCGACTGCTGCATTTAAATGTGCAGGCAGAGAATACTGAGGCAGCGTAACCATGAAGCCATCTCTGGCCTCTTTAATCTATTTAAAGCCATTCCCTGCCCCTTCAGCGCACTCTGGCAGCTTTCTGCTTTCTTCCTTTGTGACCCTTTTCCGTTTTTCTCTTCCCCCGCCTTTCCCAAATGTGTCTTTTGCTCTCAGCAAATGCTTGAGGCAGAAGAATAAGCCCCGGCCCTGAAAAATAAGTGCTGGTGCTCAGCACCGGAAACAACAAGCACAAATTAAGCACAGACCAAGGGAATCATTCCTCTCTCCGTATCGCAGAACAGGAGGGTTACTGAAAACTATTGCTAGAACAGCTTTTCAGGCTCACTGCCAGAGATGTTTTTGCATTGGAAGTGTACAGCAAAGTAAGCTCAGACAGAGATGTAAAATTCCACCAGTAATTTTCATAATTCGAGCCCTAATTATAAACCTCCCTTACATTTAGTTTTGCAACTGCTTACACTGTAAAAACTCACGATGCTGCTTAGTATATTTAGGAAGCAGAGTCCAGCAGAAAGAGAGTTACTCTGAAAGAAATTCAGATTTTCCACAGCAAGAGTAGGAAGAAATTCATGATTTTAATACAGACACAGACGCCATTAATATTATGTATATCCTCTTAATTGCCCAACACACAGCTGCAACAAATAGAACTATTATCTTTTAGAATTAGAATACTAGAACATTCTAACGATTATAAATGACCCAGACTAGCAGCCATCTTTCATCTTCCACAACCGATAAAACTTATTTTTATCCTTTGCATTCAACTTTCCAGGTAGTCTTCATACTCTTCTTAAACATTTCATGTAAACATAAGTAACATATTATTAAGGGTAGATTTCAAGAGTGATAATATTATCCTCTATGTCTTTAATAAAATCATCATTTTCTTCTCACAACCGCTGTGGATATTCTGAATTTTATGGGAAGGCACAGAGGCCAATATTATACATGTTTAAAGCCTTGCCACAACATTCAGAGATGCATTTTCCATTGGTTTAAAATAAAATATTTTAAAAACCGAACCTGTTGACTAATCAGCTGAAGCAAGAATGCATGTCAGACTACCACCCACCATAAATGCTTTTGATGCCATAGTATCTCTTGCCAAATGTGCCCCAAGTATTGAAATATCTATCTATTCCTCCTTTTTCTCTACTATCTTGGGCCACCTTGCTAAAGCTGGACAAGACACTGACTTCTGGGAATACTTAAATGAAATTAATGATTGAGTATTCTTTGAATGTCTCAAATTTTCCGTTCTCCTCTCATTCACTTTCAAACATTTTGCTACACACAATTTTTCATTATCCTCCATAGTTGGATATAAAAAGGACTTTGACACACATTTAGTTCTCCCCTTAATATAAAAACAAACACCCTCTGGAACATACCTCCTTGAAGACACCCCTAAAGACCTTATATCAGACACTCTTTTGAACGAAGCTAAACTAAGTAACACATTAATTTTCAATGTCAAATGCTTTAAAGACACAAATTCAATATCACTCCAGGAGGACAACTCCTTTAGAATTACATCAACATCCCATATAGAATACTTTGGTCCTGGAGGTATTTCCAACTGCACACTTCTTATTAATCTTTTCACAACATCTAATTGTCCTATAGGTAAAACATTCACTAACTTGTTTCCCACTGAAAATGCTGACCTACACAAATTAATGGAACTATATGAACTTTCACCCATAAACACTTCTGTTGGATAAATTACTACAATCACCACAGATGCTGAAATGGGATCCAATTTCCTATGAGCACACCAGCATATCCATCTCTTGCATGCCAATCTACATGCCTTAGTTGTCGGTGGTGCCCATGATCCTTTGATGAGTTTCGTATCTTATCAATCAGCAAATTTATAACATCTGGAAACCACACTTATGAGGGCCAAAACAGAGCCACCAACAACAGTTCTGCCTGGTCTTTCCTCACTTTCATCAATACTCATATCATAGAAAACAGGGGAGACACATTGATCCCCACTGTTGCAGAAATGCATTGAGTGTACGCACCTCTGGATCAATTTTCCAACTCCAAAACATTGGAAGCAGAACTTTCAATCTGCTCACAAATAGATCCATCTGAAATGGCCTCATCTGATCTCTAATGCCTTGAACACCTCCCTGTTCAACATCCAATCGCTCAAATCCCACAAATTCCTTGAATGCCAATCTGCCCCGAATGGCACCTGGATTATGATATTCTGATCCAGGCAAAAATGCCACAAGTTCTTTGCTAAGCCAATAGAACCTTTGATTGTGGACCTCCAAACTGATTCACCTACCCCACTGTTGACACACGATCCATCTTTACATGCAACATTTCACAGAATTCCTCACAAAGCTCCTCACAGGAAATTACCCTGCTAACAATTCTAGATAATATAAATGCATGCCCTTCTCCTTAAGGGGACCATTTTCCAGTGCTTAATTTGAGCCAGTGCTTTCCGGTGCTCACATTGGCACTTAAATGATTTCACTGGTGCTTGTGACAGTCTGTCACATGGTGGCCCTGTTGTTGGGGACCCTGCCCACCCTTGGCTGAGTCTCCCACAGGCCCTATCTACCAAATTTGGAAATGAGCACAATAACAGCTGTTTATTAATTTAATATACATTAACAATCACTAACATGTGTCACTCAAGCTTTGGCGGCCTTGAATAGTATGTATTGTCACACTTGTAGGAGTGCAATGGTTAGTAGTTGTGTTGGTACTGTAATTGGCTACGCTGGAAAGGGCAATGAATGATGCAAGCTGCTGTGTCCTCCTGACAAGGGCCCTGCCACTGATTGTTTTACAGATTAACCACTGCCATTTTCTCCTTGTTGTCATTGGACCACACCTTACTTCCCAACCTTTGAGACTGTCATCTGACACTATAACCAAATCTGGGGCTTCTCCAAAAATAGCTCTCCCACTCCATGCCTCCATTTTCTGCTTCCACCATTCCAACTCCTGTATCACATCTAAATTCAATTAACTTTTCTGTGAGTATTTCGAGATGCTGTGCTTTCTATCGCTGCAAGGCTAGATAATGAAGTGACGCTTGAAAGATTGCCTGTATCGAAGCCGAAAGCAAGCACAACCGTCTTGCTAGTGGCCTCCACAATATTAAACTGCTCTTCATAACTTTTTTATTTCCCTGCATATCTTCTTACATTTCCTATTGGAATTTCAACACTCATTCCAATGTCTGTATCTGAAAACCTACGAATATCATCCCCTGGCTCAGAATCAGACATGATTTTCCCCTGTTTACTACAAAAACTAGGTCTTCCAAAATATGGGCGGTCAATTCTGTCTTATCTAAGGTCATCTCCCTTGTTGCTACCATTAATAATACATCGTATAAATAGACGATCAGACACACTCCTCTTGATTTAAACCAAACCATTACCAGCCTCATTACTTTGTTGAAGCACCATGATGCTGACATCAACCTGAATAGGAGAAATGTGGACAGCCACATACTTCCTTGCCACTGAAATCTCAGAAAATCCCTGTGTTCACTGTGTTCCTGACATATCCTGACATGTGGGAATTGTTAAATAAACATCATTTAGTTCCAGTCGGGTCAACCAATCTTTCTTCATCAGAAGATCTCTCAGCAAATGACATGGTTGACTGACCCCAATTGTTCAGCTATCTCAAATTTATGACCTGTCTCATACCCTTGTCTTTCTATTCAACTAAAAATATACTGTTTATAGAATCTTTTGAGTTCATCAAGCAACTCTCTATAGCATCTTTCACCACTAGAGCTTCTACCTCCTGGCTTACCAAACGTGTCTAATTGTTGTAACTCTTTCCCAGTAGTCCCTAACGTACACATAACTCTGTGTCTTTTAAAAAATGTTATGTCCTTGGACATCTTACCTGAACCGGTAGATCTACAAACTCTATCTGCTAACCTTGCACTGTCTGTATTACCCACTGGTCTGAGGTTATCTCCATCCATCTTACTACAAAGTGATCAAGTCTACCACCCAGAATTAATGGGGTACATAGAGGGTCTTCTTGCAAGCATAGCTTGTGTTCCTCTTGCCCTTCTTTCACCACTGGACCATCTCCCTCTTTGCCTTTGTGGGTAAAATCCCTGGCTCTGAAAAATATTAAAGGGTCTGAATTCATGTGAGAAAAAGCTCTTGTGATACCTTATCCTCGGACAGGAAGCCAGCTCCACGCTCTCCCGCCCCTGCCAGAAACCTTCCTCATGTCTCTTTGCACCTTCTGTATTGAATTGAATGCACCAACATGCCTAGCCGTAGCCTTGACATCACCAAATAGTAATTCCTTGGCTTCAATACTCGCTACTTCAAAGGCCAACTCTGCTAGCTTAGTATCAATTTTCATGAGGATACCCTTCCTCCTTTCAGCACATAGTACAGCATTTGAATTTTCCTAGAAACACCCATTACCTTAATTCCTCTACATTCAACGTTGTATTATTTACATATCCCTCCTTGCATACATCAAAAATATTTGTAAATGGACCAAAAACATCCAGTAGTCTATCCTGACATCCCTTAAGGCTTTTATCCAAACCTTTCCTTTGGCATCTCCCAGACCATCCTAAGAATACCATCATTTTTTTCATCAAATTCAGGCGTATAGGCAATCTTATTCTCCAAAGATGGTCTTGGATACTATGAAGTCTATTAAAAGCCTCTTTAGACATCTTATGCCTCAGCCAATATTGCACATTTTGGGCTACATCATGCTCTGGAGTCCAATGAGGAGACAAGGGATGCTGTATCAAGTGATGGTCAAACATTTACTCTGAAAACAAATAGCAAAAAGGAGGTTGCATGGCTGGGTCTGTTGTCCTTATACCCTATGTAACATTTCAAAAAAGGCCCAGCTAAAAGAACTACCACAGGATGGACAAGGAAAAAGGATTTTCCTATTAGGACCTCCATACTCGTAGTTAGGCCCTCTGTTCCTCTATCCCTTTATTCTCCATCCTATTAATTTACGCAATTAATATACAAGCAACAGTATCAAATAACCTTAAAGATCCAGAGTTCCCAAAACACACCTCTTCCCAATGCGGTCTCAATGCCTTTGCCTTCAACTGAAGTTTCTGACTGAAAAAAACAACATTTTATAACCCTAAGTTTGGACGACATGATATTATCCTAATGTTATACAATCCAAGATGGCCACCTGCATCGTCTATGCTCCTACGGCAAGCCACCAGGTTAAAACACCATGCTAACCCTCTGACACATTGTGTGCCCACCAGGACCTACCTCAGGTAATTTAATAAACATATATATCTAATTTAAATTATTATTTATATGCACTGCATCCTATGCTCGCATACAACATGTAATGATGCTACCAGATTGTGGCAGCAAACTGGCTTGTATTTGCACAGCGTTCATGCACACATTTACAAGTCTATTTGTTTGAGCCACTTAAGCCGCCTCATCTCATGCGGCTTGAAACAGAGTATAATGCTTGTGTCGCCGACCGCGTTATGAAGCAGTCAAGTTGTTTTGCACACACTGTCTGAGCAGCATCATGCACTTGTCTCTGACAATCTTCATTTTGCGCAGCTCTGCAATATCATTCAAAGGCAAATATTATATTGAAATGTGTATTCTGTCAAGAATAAAATTTACTTCTGAAGCTCTAATGTTTAAACTGAAAAAAACAGCCATTATAGACCCTTTAGTTTTTTGCCTCCTGTGCACTTTAACCACCTTATTTTTAAATGTTCCTATGTTAATCTTTTAAATGACTACTGTTGTGGTCTAACATAATAATTTAGCACTACCATTCTTAAAACAGCAATAATATTTTTTTTAAATAAACTTTTCAAAATATAAATATTATTATTCATAATGTTCACACAAAATATCTCTTAATCTTCAATATCAACTTTAAATTTCAAACTTAACATTTTGAATTTCTTTTCATCTATCCTTTAGGTAATATTCAAAGTACTTATCTGATGCGTAAGCAGCAACAAAGATGGAAGATGGCTGCTTGTTGGGGGCATTTATACTCTTTTGAATGTTGTAATGTTCTAATTCTAAAAGTTAATAGTTCTAGTTGTTACTGCTGTGTGTGTGTGGCAATAAAGAGGACATGCATGATATTGGCCTCTGCATATAAAATCCACTTTTGAATCAATCAGTCAGGAACTTCTTGTAGAGCGTCAGCTTGTCACCCCGGCGGCTCTCCAGGCTCTGGTTTGGTGCTGCGGTGCTGGCCCTGCTGGTGGTAGGGGTGTTCGAAGAGCCAGGTCTTGAGCTGTTTCCTGAAGTTATTCAGGGATAGAGAAAATGCGGCGGTGCGGGCGGAAGGGTAGTTCAAGGCCTTGGCAGTGAGGTGGGAAAAGGAGGGTCCTCCAATGCTTTCACAGCGGATGCGGGGGATGTGGGTGAGAGCAAAGGAAGCTAAGCAGAGTTCTCTAGTGGGTTGGTGGATATTGAAGCAGTCATTGAAGTAGGCAGGTCTGAATTTGTGGAGGGCCTTGTATGTGTGCGTGAGGAGTCTGAAGAGGCATCTTTGGTGTACAGGGCACCAGTGGAGGGCCTTGAAGTGGGGTGAGATGCTGGTCCTTCTGGGAAAGGTTGAGGACAAGTCTAGCTGCGGCGTTTTGGATGATCTGGAGACAGCCTAGGAGTTGTTCGGTGGTCCTGACGTAGAGTGTGTTGCTGTAGTCGAGACAAGTGTTGATGAGGGCCTGGGTGACTGTCTTTCTAGTGGAGATCGGTATCCAGCGGAGAATCTTGCAGAGTGTCCTGGTACCTTTTTTTGGCACAAGAATCCTTTTTTGGCCACAGTTTTACCTTCCCAAACTTTCTTTCACAACCAAGAGCTTTTATAAACATATCTTTATTATTTTCATGCTGTTTCATTTTCTCAATTCCATTACAGCATTTACAAGTAAATCAATACTAGAATAATAATAACAGTAAAATACACAGGTTTTGGCCACGACCATTACATGAGTACTGGTTCATGTCATATATCTTTCACATCTTGAGTTTTACGGTGCAAAGCAGGGTTTACACATTATTTAAATTGCTATGTGAAGGACCCAATATCTACTCACGGTCTGTGTAGAGTCTGTGTGCAGTTCGCATTCTAGAATGCCAGGGTATCTAGGAGGCAGAGCAAATCTTGAATGTAAGGCATCAATTGTTTAGATGTGCACCACTTTTTCATCTTTGTGGACCCACTTTATGAGGATATCCTCTGCCAGTGACTAACACCCTCTCCCAGTATCCTTGAATGTTCAGACACGACCAGTTCATATGGTGGAAAATGGCATCTCTTGGCTTACATTTGGGGCGTTCACCTGTGTTACTCTGGAGAACTTTATATAAAATGCTGAATAAGCCTTTTATTCCACCTGGCATTTCCCCAGTGGGCTGGAGCCCTTAGATGTTGTTTTTAAAAGCCAAAGTGCCTTGGTGCCTCTGGAAGTTTTCATAGCCCCCCCTAGGTTAGTAGCAGCCGGCACTGCGAGGTTTTATGAGAGAAAAAGAGGGAGACAGGAAGGGAAAGGAAAGGTACAGAGAAAGCAATGAGAGTAGGAGGTGAGAAGTATAGAGGATGGATGTGTGGAAAGAGAGAGTCAAATGGAGGAGGGCTGGTTTGAGCATTTTTGCCAGGGCTGCATTTGTATCCCCAGTCTGACCCTGTAAATTAGGTATAATAGCTGAATTAATAAAAGTATGTTGTGCAATAATGAATAGCAAAAGGTGGGATCTAGCAAAACGTAAGGTGTTCTTGATGCATGCAATTGCTTTGTTCTGGTCTCACTCCATCAGTTTAGCCTTAGAGTCCTTGTCCCATTTACACATCAATGGGGGTGTACACAAATCCGGATAAACATCATTTATACTCTCTTTGGTGTACACTATTACATCTGACTCATATAGATGTAATGTGTGTAGGAGTGCATTCATGTTTTATTAGACAGGCAGTAGCTTCCCTGTATTATCTTAACCCAGGCAGTGTACCAGTGTAGGCCATCTGGTCAAATCTAGAATGTGCCATGTACTACGGAGTAGCATGAAAACTCTTGCTTGCATGAGTGTCCTGCTCCCTATGCATGTTTGTTGTAACTCTTTACCAGAAGTTGTTAATGTACACATAACTCATACAGTTCAAGGAGGGGCAGTCTATCAAGTGTTCCATCTATTTGTATCTATAAACCTGTGCTGAACACAATATGGGTAATGATGAATAGAATTCTAAATTCCAACATCCACTTCATTGAGAGATCCTATTAAGAGTGGATGCCATTCCTCTGCGTTCGCCCTGGCTAGATGTGTACCAAAAGACACCCATGATCCATATTGTGACCTCTTTTGATTGTGATTAATAAGCAGCATAGCGGAATCATCCTTTTCATCTCTTGGCTAATTGATCACTCTCTTCCTGTATGTGATAAGTCTTGCAGAGCATGTTATCTAGATGTTGTGTCTCTTAATATAGGAACATATACTTGTACAATTTATGTATCCATTAATGTCCACATGTTCTAAGATATTATTTTTCGTACGGTTCCCTGAGAAACCATAATCTTCACCTCTCTCTCCAACAAGCCTCCTGCTACTCCTCTGTCCCTGCGTACTTTCTCATTGAATTTCAACCAATCTGTTGCACTACGACCATGACCATTACACCTACCCTCTCCCACCCTCTCAGGCTATGTTCCAAGTGTCCATACAGCATTAGACCATGCAATTAAATGTTGGTGTTGATAGCAACGCCAAGATGTTCCTAACTGTAAAGAGACATGGGCAGTTATGTCAGTGCTTCTAGACAGCAAGCTATCTTTTGTCCAATTACAACCCAAACAACTAGTTTGAGATCTGGTTCAATTCCAGCCAGAAGACGGAACAGAGTTGGGAGAGCTGAATAATAGCAGTACTTAAATACTGAAGAGTGTTGCATGATACTCTGAGGGTGAGGGAGCAAGTGATAGAAAAGCCCAGCATTTGTCTCAAACATCACTAAAAATCTTAATTAATGTTTCTTAAGATCTTGGGAAAATCAAAGTAATGAGGCTGTTTTGAGGGTACAGTGTATCCATACAAATTGTTAAGGTGAGTCTGAGTCCATCTCAGCTGAAGCTGAGGCTTCTAAATCTACAGGAAACGAGTCAGATATACCGACATTGGATCATTTGGTGAGTAAAAATCACTACCAGTCATCACGTATTGTTTAGCTCCAACTATGTTAGAAGAGTAACATAACCATGTTAGGAGAGTTGAATGAAGGACTGAAGAATCTAGGTTGAGAGATGCACTGATAGTTCTACTGATGATACATAACGTTCTCAAAGTCACCTTGTTGGCAGAGTGCTTGTGGGACAAGGGTTGTTCAAGATCTTATTTATATGTCATTATCACTAGAATTCCACTAATATCACTTTAGGATCTCAGCAAGGCCTGGCATTGTAACTACTACTGGCAGCAAGCTTAGTCTCAAGGATCTCCTGACCTTCCACCCACTGGCTGAAGATCTAGTTTCAAAGCAGAGGCATCATCCTGCTGCCTGCTTCTCGGCACACTATTTGGAAATGACCCATTGCTAGCGCGTCTGACCTTAATAAGTAAAGGGGACGCGAATAGGTCGATGAACCTTTTGACTCGCAATTAAGATGTTCTTATCATAGCTCCAGTACATAATCAATAATCAATACACAATATTAATAATCAGCAATAATCAATAACAGTAATAATCAAAGGAGTCTGTAATTGTCATGCGCCATGACCTTTCAGTCATGAATAACCACACCTTTTAGTAAAAGTTTGAATATTTATTTCCCTATATTAACAATGCTAAGGTCATGTAGATTAATCTCAAAATGATATGAAACACATACAGAAACAATACTGGTGGTCCAAAATGGCGGAAGAAAAGTAATCTAAGCAAAGCTTGAACTACAACACATTCTAAGGTTAAGGTGCAAACTAATAACAAAGTCAACTGCGTCAAAGTTATTACGTGCATTCAATTTCAGCAGATAAATTCATCAAGCATTATTCACTCTTAGCACAATTCCATTAGTGAGGATCCTTAACTAACATCAGATTAGCATCAGCATGTTGGGCTTCATCCAAAACAATTTTATAACACAAATTTGGAAAAACATCTAACTATGGCTCTATCAAAACAGTGCAGTTGGTACCCAGAAAGGAAAAGCAAATATATATAATAATCAACAGTCTCATTTATAATACCTATCCTCAGTGTGGATCAGCAAGCAGAGCCCGTCTTCGTCCTCAGGACATCAGTCGATCAGCAAGGCATCAAGATTCAGCATCAAAGTTCAGAAAATGCAAAGTCTTTAAGCATTAAAGTTTAGCACTTCTCTTGTCAAGAAGCATAAATATGGCGTCGCGTTTTTGGCCCTCAAGATTAAATGGGCAATGACGGTAATGGCAAAATGCAGAATGCTGGGCTGAAATGCTGCTTTCTTCTCAGTGCAGTGTAGTTAAATCAAAACTACTAAAACTACTTCTCAAATCCCTATTGGTCAGTTAATCACATGTTCACACTTTGTCTAATAAAATTAAGGCCCATATATATACTTTTTGACGCACAACTGCGCCAACGCAGTTGTGCGTCAAAAATTTGAACGCCGGCTAACGCCATTCCAAAGCGCCATGCGGGCGCCTTGTTTATTGGATGACGTTAGCCGGCGCTGCGGACTGGTGTGCGTCAAAAAAAATGACTCACACCAAGCAGCGCCGGCGTAGGGGAAAATGGAGCTTGGGCGTCAAAAAATGGGGCAAGTCAGGTCTGAGGCAGAATTTTGGCCTCAACCCGATTTGCGCCATTTTTTTTGGCGCCCAACCCCCATTGAAGTGACTCCTGTCTTAGCAAAGACAGGAGTCATGCCCCCTTGCCCAATGGCCATGCCCAGGGGACCTATGTACCCTGGGCATGCTCATTGGGCATAGTGGCATGTAGGGGGGCACAAATCAGGCCCCCCTATGCCACAAAAATAAATCGAAAAAATATACTTACCTGAACTTACCTTAGCTTCCCTGGGATGGGTCCCTCCATCCTTTGGTGTCCTCCTGGGGTGGACAAGGGTGGCAGGGAGTGTTCCTGGGGGCATGGGAGGGCACCTCTGGGCTCCTTCTGAGCCCACAGGTCCCTTAACGCCTGCCCTGACCCAGGCGTTAAAAAACGGCGCCCATCAGGCTGGGCGCCGTTTTTTAAGGCCTGCCCCCTCCTGTGCGTCAAAATGACATCACAGTATAAATATGGGGCACAGGCCTTAAAGTCATTTTTTAGAAGGGAACGCCTACCTTGCATACAATTAACGCAAGGCTGGTTCGCCCTTCTAAAAAATGACGCACATGGTGGAACTTTGACGCCCGCGGGGTCGGACGTCAAAGTATAAATATGGGGCAGTGTTTGCGCCGAATGTGCGTCAAAAATTTTGACGCACATTCGGCGCAAACAGAGTATAAATATGCCCTTAAAACTCCAAATATATGAATTCTATTATTACTCCATTCACATGTCGTTGATTGGTTGTCCTGCAATGTCCTCATCATCCGGCTTGCCAGGTAACAATATTGTTGCAGCTTCCACTCCAGTCAGTATCTCCTTCGTTCTTCTCCTGAGAAAGTCAGTCTCACACGCTTTACACACAAAATGTTACATTAACAAGAATAGCATCTCCTAGCAGTCGGTTCTCACGAGAAAGCTTCCGTTATGAGCACATTTAAACAATAAAATAGAAATCACAGTTTAACTCTCTAGGACAGCCATTTATTAGATGTTAAGAAATACAGTTTTGCCATGAGGCCTGGCAAGTAGGCCAAGACACTTGCTAAGTAAAGGCCAACAATGAATATAACTAGAGCATAATACATAACCCTTAATATGACACATTACTACATACTACTACATTATTCAAACATATATTCAACATTTCAGAATAATAATTCACTAGTAAGTACACTTGATGAACATTGGCTCTTCGTAATCATTTTCAAATGTGTACATTATTTTTCTATGTTATAATTTCTACATGAATCACTTATTCAGAATACATGAACACTCATTAATAATCTTTATTAATACACCTGCGCTAGCACCATCTAGGATGCCATTTGGCCAGAATTTTGCCATCCTTCCTTTAACAAAGCTACAGACACAGGTTGTTCACCAGGCCAAAGTTCATTCCACACACGCTCAGTCTATGACTGTCTCCTTCTGCCAGTCCTCTTGCTTCACAGCACACACTAAGCATTGGAACACACTGTTCAAGAGAACTGAAGTGCACCACTATCATTTCAGCATTTAGAACACTAAAGCACTCACCTCCTACACTTTCATATTGGGCTCCAAATTGAAATATTAATAACCACCAATACCCATAGCATTGATCATTTACATGTGCACTCATTAAACGCATAAACAACTGCAGTTGCACATATTAATTGTCTGATGCTAAATATTCTCAGTGACTCAAAATAGTATTGGATGTGTTTGTATGACTTTAAAACATATTCCATGCAAGCACTGCGCTACTTCATAAATATGGCGTCGCGTTTTTGGCCTTCCAACGCCACATCAGTGAAAAGAATTACATTAATGTGCATTGGAATGGCGCTAGGCCCTCTTAAATCTGGACCTGAGTGTTTCTATATTGATTCTGTATGAGTGGCTTATGCAAATATACTCCTTCAGAGGCATTGTGCTACTAGTATATATACTCTTTCTAATGCATCATGTTATCCTGGACATCATCTCTACATAGGCTATTCTTCTAACAACACCCTGCAAGTGGAATTACGGAGGCTATGTCAAACGTGCCGAATCAATTTCATCAGTTTTTAAGAAAGTATTGTTGACATACTAGGCGTTCTTTGTTAATATCTCCATGACATGTGTGTTTGTGCGTGTGTTTATTAAAAGGTGCAAAGCTGACTTACAAATCATGTTTAATAACAAACATTAGCAGATTCTGATTGTTTCATTTAGGTTCACTTTGTTATGAGAACGATAATGATTCTTATGTGATAAAAATGATAGAGACCAAACATTCTCAGACTCTGGTGCAGATTCATGAATTTTCACCAGGTGTGGACAGTGATGCAGTAGGCATATATATACATATCAAAACATGAGTGGGTATTCTGCAAAACAACACCAATGGCACCCTAAAATGCAGACTATTGGCAGTCTGGTACTCACCAGGGTTGGCATGTGTGGCGATGACCTATGTGACAGCAGTGTTGGATTATCATATATAGCTTCTTTAGTAATGGGATACTGCATTACAGTGCAATATATTTGATGAAAACTGATTTGTTGTTCCAATGGATTGTCCTGATAAATTGTTTCAAAATATACCATGCACCAGAAATCAGGTCTTGCATGGGGAGCATGAAACTTGTGAAATGACAAAGTCAAGTTTTCAATTGCCCTGTTCAACAGGTTCCTTCCAAAGTAGTATGTCATTGCTTCACAACATTGTTGTTCAATCAGAAATAATTCATTTTCATCCATGCTGGCATTCATGCTGGGGGTATTTATTTACTAGGAAATAAAATTGCACAACTAAGTGTGAGGAGTGTAAATGAGATTCCACCAAACAGATTTGACAACAACACATTGAAGAAGAAATACATCCAACAGTAGCCTTATATTCAGTGAATAGGTCACATTTGATGGTTTTAAAAACATGTACTATGCTTGTTGTGTATGATGCATGGGGAATGAGCTGCAATAAACCAGCAAAATGAGTCGGGAACTCGGTTTGTAGAAGTTGATGAATTTGGTTGCAGGCAACAAGGCTGATGGCAGGGCAAATATTTTCACCACAGAGATTAAAGACACATTTTCTGTGCTAGAATCACAAAAAACGTGTTTAATTCCTCTAAGTGCATGTTTATCATGCCTACCTTTGGCCAAGGAACACGTTCAAACAGTTTCATTGTGGAAATATATAATACTACATATTTCACTGTTTTGAAGAGTTTATACATAGGCCAAACTCAGAGTCAGCCCGTAGCACAATTAATTTATTCTAATTAAATATGAACCATTTCCTATGAGTGTATGATAAGGAGGAGTGAAAGTAAAACTGAAGTTCATAGTGTTGCAAGTACTCTGAAAATCGATAGAATCACAAAGGAGTGAATGTTCTAGTGAGCTGGTGCACCCAAATTTGCTAATGAATGCTGAACTTGAAAGGAAATGTCCAGATATGTTGAAAAAAGCAGCACTGCCTTTTTTTCTGAAACCAACCCAAGGATATGTGTGTTGGACAATCATAAATATGGAAATCAGTGATTGCCAAGTAGATTACTCCCTGAACACGCCACATAATACCAAGATCTTCTGTTGTAGAAAACCGAATGCTCTCTATCTGTTCTGATAACAGACTTATCATACCTCCTTCTTGGAGATTGTTATATGTTTTGTGGTCAAATTACGGAGGAAAACACGGCTCATTCATCTATATGCTGCCAAGGTATATTATCCATGTTCAGAGTGTCTAATGCCCAATTGAATTGTTTTTGCCTCCGTAAATGAGACTGCCCTTATTCCAAGACATTCACATTTTCTTTCAGAAACTGAGATGGAAAAAGCTGAGATTGTGTATCTGTATACCTGTTTGAAAACCATTGTCAATAATTTGAAATGTGCTCTGTAGTAATCCTTCGTCAGTTTCTGTAATTATTTCTGCAGCTTTTCTCTCATAGAATGCCTGCTCTGCTTTCTTGTCTATCTATCTATCTATCTATCTATCTATCTATCTATCTATCTATCTATCTATCTATCTATCTATCTATATATCTATCTATCTATCTATCTATCTATCTATCTATCTATCTATATATATATATATCTCAAGGTACTGATACATCTTTTCATTTTTATGAGATTTGGCCTCAATATTAAATCATGTAAATCCATGTTTTTGCTAAGCCTCAACAAGTGCTCTTTCACGGCATTGAAACTGGAATAAAAAAGCTATCACTTGCACAATTTGCCACACCTGCACATAGGTACAGTCTTAGGAGAGTATATGTCCATTTCCAACCTGTCAAATTCATCTTTGCAATTGATGATGTTTTAGAACTTCAGAAGAATTAAAGCTCATGCATGTTGTCTACTGCACTGTCTTGTTTAGAAATATAAGCCCTTGTTATGACTTTGGTGGTCTTTTTATAAGACTGCCAAAGCCGCTGCAGCCAGCATACTGGCAGTGCTGGTGTTATGCTGGCTGCCATATTAGGAGTTTTCTGCTGGGCCAGAAGGCGAAAACAGCGTTTCCGCCCACTGGCCCAGCAGAAAACTCACCACCACATTGACGGCGGCTCGTAATTGAGCAGGTGGCAATGTTATGGTGCATCGGGTGCAACAGCACCCGTCACGCATTTCACTGCCCATAATTCGGGCAGAGAAAAGCATGATCGGCTGTCCCTAGGGGCCCCTTCACTGCTCATGCCAAGTGCATGGGTAGTGCAGGGACCCCCAATGGGGCTCCCAATGCCCTCTTTCCGCCAGCCTTTGCATGGCGGTGAGACCTGAAAGGATTGCGACCGCCGAGACTGCCAGGCTGCCAAAAGGTGGCAACCTGGTGGTATCGGCAGTCAGACCGTGGCCATCTGCCACAGTCATAATGGGGCGGTCGGGCCACCCTGTCTGTGGCGGTCCAACCACCAATGCGAGTGTGGCGGTCTTGAGACTGCCACACTCTTAATGAGGGCCATAATGTCTCTGGGAAACATGCATGCTCTAAGCAGGTTATCAGTGCTCTTAATGTGCCACAATCTAGTCCACCATACACTTTTTTCCTTTATACCTTCTTTAAATAAGCATAACCTTGTTCTGCAAATGGATCAATCAACTATGTGGAATAAATGAACCTGTCATTTGTGATCAGGATCTCTTTTCAATGTTTCTAGTATGTGGGAGCAGTAAAAAGCAGATGGCTTGGTCCTGTCATCACCGTTTAAATTGGGAAATGTAGATTGAAAGGGTGTTGGGAGGAGGGAAGGAAGCAAATGTTTGTGGAAACTACAAATAAGACTACGACCATTACTTTTTAATATAAGAATAAACTGTATACGTATTCAGGGGAAATACACATAGGCTGTGCTAATTATAATTATAATAATAGCCTTGAGGTTCTCTAAGAACTATAATCACGGACAATGATATTACTGTTTTGATGAGTGATATGGGATTTATAATTTATAATTTGTCAATTACAAATTACTCCCCAAGGGATCAGTATGTTGTATGCTTGTTATACACTTTGATATTCAATAAAAAAATTATAAATATGAAAAAGGAAACCTCCTCTGAAATTTTTTAAAACTATTTATGGGTCGTGTCTGACAATTGCTCCCTCTATGCATAATTATGTACTTATTTTGGGCTTTTGGATCGATTAATTAAGTGTCCAACTGAATTAAAACAAAATCAGTTCTGATGATTTTCTGTGTTTAAATAGACATCTTCATTATCCATTGGGGTATAAGAATTCAAATTGTTCATTGATTGTTTGACAGCATGTATGTCCCATTAATTTGCATAAGAGCCAATAATTGTGATGCCAACCGGGAATATATTTAAAACATAGAAATTTGAATAATTTCTGTCAGACCCATAATTTGATAAGGAGCCCTTTCCAAAACAACACTGTCCAGAACAGGATAAGCAGTTGTGTTCTCAGCAGGATAACTCATTTTTGCTCTGTGAGAAGAAGCATGTGGTTGCAATTGCTGAACCACAGGAAATGGCATTGTTTTATCAGGAATATAGTTCGCAGGTACCAGAAGGAAAATCAACAATACAATCCACATTAGAATGGACCAAGAAGAAAAAGTTAGTTTCAGTCGAATTAAGCAAAGGCTTTTTCTATGTCCAAGGATACCACAGCCGCACATTATTCATAGGTGGGCACACAGTCCCGGTCTTGAAAAAGTATACAGAGATTAAAAACAGTTTTTAGTTTGAGAGCAAAACGTTTTTGATCTGTATCACAAATGGTAGGAACCGTTGCAGTCTGTTGGAGAGAATTTTGCCCTGTATTTCATTATCCAAATTTAGAATGAATAAAGAGCGTGAGGAGGACATATTGAGAGAGTCTCTACCCCACTTGAGAAGGAGCGTGACGAGGGCCTCCTTTGTTGTAGTGAGTACTCCTTTATCATATGCATCAACATTAAGCTGGAGCAAGCGAAGCGCTAAAGTAGCAATCAAGGTCCTATAACACTCAAAGTCTATGCCATGGCTGACAGGCATCTTACTGTATGCCAGTTGGTTTATAGTGGTGTTGATTTCAGGATGAATGAGTGGTGCATGTAGGTCAGTGGAGGTCTCCCTATCCAATCTGGTGAGGGTCGCTTGGTGTAAGAATGTGACTTCATGTTCCTAACCCAATGTTGGACCAGCAGCATAGAGCTGTTTGTAACAGTCAGCAAACTGGAGATTGATAGATGCCTTTTGGATGTCTAATAACGTAATGGTCATAGGAACGGAATCAACACAGTTTAATCGTGCTAGAATCGACCCAAATTATCACTCTCTGGATGCTGTAAATGGACGTATTCCTTATAATCATAGGAGCTTAGTTGAGTGCAGGCCTCTAGGTGCCCTTCGGTATTTATGTGAAAGGTAAGTGTTGCCATCGTCAGGGTTAGCAAAGCCATCCTTCGGCCGTCTCAGCTCTGCTTCCAAAGAACTTAACTGAGTAAGAAGCACCTTACCGTCCCCAGTAGAGGTGGAGATACTCATGCAGGTACCCCTTATACAGACCTTATAGGTCTTCCATCCATTGGATGTACTATTAGCGGAGCCAGCATCTTTAAAAAAATGTGTCAAATGTCTCTGCAATAGTATGCTTATAAACATTATCACACAGGGATGAGGCATGGAAGCACCAAATAGGAATACATGTTCCCTACTTGATGCAATTGCCTCGTTAAGAGTAGTGGATTATTTTCTGATACAGTCTTAGCAAGGAATACAATACTCTACATCATATGGGTCAGGGGGAGAGTATTGTAAAATAGGTGAATACAGGTGTGGGGATCATAGGAAGAAGAGCAGTGGGGTACTCTTTAGCAGGGGACTGTGATGCTCTCCAGAGATCTGTCAGTCCCCAGTTTAAAGTCCAAACAGACAACACCTTGCCTGTCCTTTAGGCCTGTGCCCCCAGGAGTTGCACTAATATATGCAAATCCCTTTCTTATAATTTAACTGGGTGCATAGCAGTCTGCAAAATCAATTTATTTTCTGCAGCACAGAGACAAAAGGTGTGCCCAGTCAGACCTACAACAGCACCCTTCTAGAAAAGGCGGAGCAGGTGGTGCAGAACAACTGACCCTGCAATCTACGCTTGAGGCTAGTGCCCCAGATTCAACAAAGTGGGTTTCTTGTAGTACCGTAAGTTGAATTCCATGTCACCTGAGAATTGTGAACAGCTGATGCTTCTTAGCAGAATGGCCTAGCCCTTTGACATTCCATTTGAGGAAATTATATATAGTCATTTTTGTTAATATTGGGTTGGGTTGAAGAAGGGGATGAGAGCTCAACTTCATGTATAGGGGCTGGATAGACCTGGGGTGCGGGGATAATGTATCAGGGGAAAAAAATAACATCCCATCAGCAAGCCCAAACTCTTCCCATCCCTAACATACATACGGTTCTGGTAAATATTCGCAAACAATGTACTCATAATATGATAAAGAAACCAGAACACCTGTAAGAAAACAAAACCTAACAAGAACTTCCCTCCTATGGGGAGGCTTAAAACTACCTTGTGACCACATTTGTACAACATTTTATGTCTAAGTCAGGGTTTGTGGTGTACGAGCCAGTGTGTGCCATATGGGCCGAAAATAAGTGTAGTGTAAAAGAAGGAAGCAGTATGTTGAAGTATGTGAAAGAAGGATGAGGAGATGGAGCTGCAGGCTATGACAGTGGATGGTTTTATCAGTGAGCAGTCAAACATGATCATTGTATATTACAAGGAGGCAGGCATCCCAAAGAGATGCCCATTGTAGACCATCAGTATGTAACCCAGCGCCAGGGCCTGGTCACCAACTATCAATATTTACATGAAAGGCCAAAGGTACATATCATACATATGCGAAGTAATAAGCTACCAACCGTGGGGAGAACAAATGGCAAAATTACATTCAATATTCTGCAGTTTGAGGAGTGACCCTTGGGAGATCTACAAACTTAGAAAAATCAGAAGTTGGCAGAGAGCATATTTTGCTGCTCAAGTCTCTAGTATCTAGAAGGAGATGGGATGTATCAAGGCAAATAGTAGCTACTGCTGCTATGGCTACATCCAGGACGCCCAAGTCCTGTTGCTGCGTGACTGTAGAGACAGGGCACTGCTAGCACGCCCGGTCCTTAGTAAGTAACCTTACAAGGGGACGCGTATAGGTCGATGAACCTTTTAATTCGCATGGTGTATCCTAGCTATGTAGTAACCAATGTCCATCAGTAATCAATACACAAATCCATAACCACTAAGAGAAACTTTAAACGTCAGTGAATAGTATCAACAATTCATAAATAACCACAACTCAATTATACGTTTTATCAATTTTATTTCCCTATTAGTTACAATACTAATTCATGAAGTTAATTCAAACTTTATTTAATCAAATCAAGATAAATTCATTAGTGACCATCAATAACATAATCTAATCAAAACTTGAGAAAACATGTGTTCTAATGCCTCAACATAAGCCAATAATGATGAATATGTTAACTTTAGTAGCAGAGTTCAGCAAATCAGTCCATCAATCATTTGTCACCATATATGTCAGCGTCTCAGAATAGGAACCGTACCTAACCCCAGATTAGCATTAGCATGTGTGACTTCATGCGAAAACAGTTTAGAACATGAATTTGGAAAAGCATCTAGCTAAGAGAAAAACGAATTCAGAAGAGCGCAGTTGGTACCTAGAAAGAAAAGGCACAAAAAGTTAATCAGTCACATTGTCATAGTTAACAAAATGGGAAGAACAATTTAAGGGGAAAAGAAAGCGCTCCCTATTGTCCCCTATAGTATAAACTTAGGTGCTCCCGGCCCTAGAGGATTCTTCCCTTCCTCCAAAATCTGTGAAGACACAGCTATAACAAAATTTGTAAAAGAAAGGACCTAGTCACACTATAACAATAAACTAACCATTACATTTTTAGAAATACACAATCCAACAATACATAATGGATAAAGAAACATTATAGAAAAAAGAACAAAAAAGATCCCATAAGCATAATCAATCCGTCTTTAATATGGCGAAAGGCAGCGAAGAACAGCCAACACGTGTTTCGTCGAGGGGAGTGTACTCCCTTTGACTTTTTCAAGGCTATAAAACATAACAAAAAGCAACATTTACCATTGAAAACAAAATAATGATAAGAAAGAACATCCATATACATAGTACAGACAACTGAAAATAGGTATCTCCCAAAACTCAATGGTGTCAAAATTTACATCAATAGCAGTTATATATACACCACTTTGTAATTAATTATATCTTATATGTACAAATTGATAATTAAACCTCACATCCGAAAGGTGAAAGTGATCAACCACACCACAAAAAAGCGCGAATGACTGCAAAATGGTGAATATCAATAAATAGTTGTCAATATTAACAAGTGACTATCACCAGCAACCAAATAATGTGTGTATCCCCATATCACCACCTAAAGTCAACAATACAAGAAAACATACCTCGCTGACATTCAAAATTGATTCAAATACACCAACCAATAGGCGTTTAGAGGAACACTGTTGTGCAAAAAAGATGTAATTAATATCAAACTTACCATATAAAAAGTTAATCGAAATAAAAAACAAAATAGGATTATATGTGCACCACCAAAAACCCAAAGTGCAATATATTCAAATAACCTACCCGTACGTCGCAAACTACTATCATCAAAACATAAGGCTCGCAAATCCATTCAAAACCTAAAATGAACCTGAAATAATCAAACATAGCACTCAAGTCACCACCACTACAGACAAAACGGGGCTTAATTGAAATAATAATGCCCCTCTCAAACTCACCCACATAAGTTTTTCAAAGAGCAGGAGTCCGAATATTCGGTCCCGCGTTTGCCCGATAAGCGTTTACCGCTGCCGCCATTGGTAAACGCTATTAAAGCAAGCTGGTACGCGCATGTGAATTACAGCGCGTCCACAGATCAGCACTGCTGCTAACCTACGGCAGAGCACGGGCGCCATCTTAGAGTGAGACACTATATATTGACAAATATATATAATACGTTACCACAATGACAATAGACGACATATTGTCCATAAACAACACAATGAAAATGCTAATTAATGTGAGAAACTATAAACGAACAGCAATTAACCATGCAATTTACACAAAAGGTAACAATAATTGAAATACATAATTTTATATTAAAAAAATGTAACTAATCAGAAAGGCTGTATCCATCACCCTGCAGTCAAACGCACGTCCGCGTCATGGTGACCACCTCCCAATTCAGGATGCGAGGTATTAAATCTAATAGACTACATAATAAAGAAAATAATACAGTTTATAACAAAGACAAGTTGGGAATAGCATCTTATACAAGTGTAAATGGAATACACGATATCATAAATATGTATAACTATATACTACAAATATTTGAAAATATAACCCATATTCCATGGTTCAATAATTAGTAGTAATACAACACAACAGTTTATGTATTTGATTAGATGACTAATCCAAGAAATATTCCATTTCGTAGTTCGAATTGAGTCCTGTTTCCACCGCTCTAAGTTTAAGAATCCATAGGCATTCCCTCTTTCTTAATTGTAACTCTCTATTTCCACCACGAGAGTTAGCATGTACCAAATCAAAACCAAAGAATTCAAAGTTCTGTACTTTAGTCTGCTTAGAACATTGACTCATATGTGTAACAATAGGATAGCGTTCATCAAGGTGTTTCAAAGCCCTATAATGTTCACTAATTCTCACTTTCAAGGGTCTAATTGTACTACCAATATAGTATAGACCACATTTACAAATAATCATATAAATCACGAAACAACTATCACATGTTATGTGGGTGTTAATATGAAATTTCTCACCCGACATACTTTCAAACGATGAGATCCCCGATCTGCTCAACCTACACATACCACATCGACCACACTTAAAGAAACCCTTACTGTGGATTGAGAGCCAATTCTCTTGTTGCAATCGTGTAGGATAGCTCGGACACAAAATATTTTTGAGGGTTCTGCCCCTACGGTAAGTGAACATTGGTGATTCAGATAGTGAACCCTTCAGAGTAGTATCAGCCCGTAATATATGCCAATATTTCTTCATACTGTTACGCAGGGCTGATGATGCCGGGGTATAATCGACTATACATCTTATTTTGTTATCAGATACTTTATCCCTATTTCTCAAAGTGTCAGTCCGGGACAAACGACCTACTCTATTGCGTGCTTTGGTCACAGTATCTGTAGGGTAACCCCGAAGCTCAAATCTAGAAGACATATCTTGAATGGTATTAATAAAATCATTATCAATACTGCAATTCCTTCTGGCACGTACCATTTCACCATAGGGAATGGAATGGATTTGGTGTTTCGGATGTGCACTACTGGCGTGCAGTATGGAATTGCAGGCTGTACTTTTTCTAAACAAACGACTTTCAATCTTGTTGTTGCGGATGAAAAGTTCAACATCCAAAAAGGATATACAAGTTTCACTATAATCCCATGTGAACTTTATGTTAAATTGGTTCGAGTTAAGGAAATTAACAAACTCATTCAATAGGATGAGGTCCCCCGTCCATATCATAAGACAGTCATCTATATATCGACCCCAAAAAAGAATACTAGAGTTCCAGGTCCTTGCTTCAGGCCCCCATATCCATTTCTGTTCGAGGTAACCCATAAACAAATTCGCATAAGATGGTGAAAAGCGGGATCCCATTGCAACACCTCTTTTTTGTCGAAACCATTTATTCTTAAAGAGAAAAAAATTGTTGTCCAGAATCAACCTAATCATATCTAAAATCATCGAAGTGTGTTGGTATAGACTAGCTGATTGATTATGTAAAAAATGACGTATCGCTATCATACCCAAATCGTGCTTAATACTGGTGTACAATGAAGTCACATCCAGAGTTACTAACTTCATGCCCTGTTCCCAGGTAATATCACCAAGTATACCTAAGATGTGTTTGGTATCCTTTATATAGGAAGGAAGATTGATGACAAAAGACTGTAGAAAAATGTCTACATACTCTGATAGTTTTTCAGTCGGGCCACCCATTCCAGATACAATGGGTCTGCCAGGAGGCGAGCGAGAGTCTTTATGAATTTTAGGCAGCGTGTAAATACAGGGATATCTGGGTCTGAAAACCCGTAAGTACATATATTCATCCTCCTTAAGCAATCTTTGATCAAAACAAAGTTTCAAATAGTTGTTAATTTTATTGGAGAGAGCAGGTATAGGGAATATATGTACTTACGGGTTTTCAGACCCAGATATCCCTGTATTTACACGCTGCCTAAAATTCATAAAGACTCTCGCTCGCCTCCTGGCAGACCCATTGTATCTGGAATGGGTGGCCCGACTGAAAAACTATCAGAGTATGTAGACATTTTTCTACAGTCTTTTGTCATCAATCTTCCTTCCTATATAAAGGATACCAAACACATCTTAGGTATACTTGGTGATATTACCTGGGAACAGGGCATGAAGTTAGTAACTCTGGATGTGACTTCATTGTACACCAGTATTAAGCACGATTTGGGTATGATAGCGATACGTCATTTTTTACATAATCAATCAGCTAGTCTATACCAACACACTTCGATGATTTTAGATATGATTAGGTTGATTCTGGACAACAATTTTTTTCTCTTTACGAATAAATGGTTTCGACAAAAAAGAGGTGTTGCAATGGGATCCCGCTTTTCACCATCTTATGCGAATCTGTTTATGGGTTACCTCGAACAGAAATGGATATGGGGGCCTGAAGCAAGGACCTGGAACTCTAGTATTCTTTTTTGGGGTCGATATATAGATGACTGTCTTATGATATGGACGGGGGACCTCATCCTATTGAATGAGTTTGTTAATTTCCTTAACTCGAACCAATTTAACATAAAGTTCACATGGGATTATAGTGAAACTTGTATATCCTTTTTGGATGTTGAACTTTTCATCCGCAACAACAAGATTGAAAGTCGTTTGTTTAGAAAAAGTACAGCCTGCAATTCCATACTGCACGCCAGTAGTGCACATCCGAAACACCAAATCCATTCCATTCCCTATGGTGAAATGGTACGTGCCAGAAGGAATTGCAGTATTGATAATGATTTTATTAATACCATTCAAGATATGTCTTCTAGATTTGAGCTTCGGGGTTACCCTACAGATACTGTGACCAAAGCACGCAATAGAGTAGGTCGTTTGTCCCGGACTGACACTTTGAGAAATAGGGATAAAGTATCTGATAACAAAATAAGATGTATAGTCGATTATACCCCGGCATCATCAGCCCTGCGTAACAGTATGAAGAAATATTGGCATATATTACGGGCTGATACTACTCTGAAGGGTTCACTATCTGAATCACCAATGTTCACTTACCGTAGGGGCAGAACCCTCAAAAATATTTTGTGTCCGAGCTATCCTACACGATTGCAACAAGAGAATTGGCTCTCAATCCACAGTAAGGGTTTCTTTAAGTGTGGTCGATGTGGTATGTGTAGGTTGAGCAGATCGGGGATCTCATCGTTTGAAAGTATGTCGGGTGAGAAATTTCATATTAACACCCACATAACATGTGATAGTTGTTTCGTGATTTATATGATTATTTGTAAATGTGGTCTATAACATATTGGTAGTACAATTAGACCCTTGAAAGTGAGAATTAGTGAACATTATAGGGCTTTGAAACACCTTGATGAACGCTATCCTATTGTTACACATATGAGTCAATGTTCTAGGCAGACTAAAGTACAGAACTTTTAATTCTTTGGTTTTGATTTGGTACATGCTAACTCTCGTGGTGGAAATAGAGAGTTACAATTAAGAAAGAGGGAATGCCTATGGATTCTTAAACTTAGAGCGGTGGAAACAGGACTCAATTCGAACTACGAAATGGAATATTTCTTGGATTAGTCATCTAATCAAATACATAAACTGTTGTGTTGTATTACTACTAATTATTGAACCATGGAATATGGGTTATATTTTCAAATATTTGTAGTATATAGTTATACATATTTATGATATCGTGTATTCCATTTACACTTGTATAAGATGCTATTCCCAACTTGTCTTTGTTATAAACTGTATTATTTTCTTTATTATGTAGTCTATTAGATTTAATACCTCGCATCCTGAATTGGGAGGTGGTCACCATGACGCGGACGTGCGTTTGACTGCAGGGTGATGGATACAGCCTTTCTGATTAGTTACATTTTTTTAATATAAAATTATGTATTTCAATTATTGTTACCTTTTGTGTAAATTGCATGGTTAATTGCTGTTCGTTTATAGTTTCTCACATTAATTAGCATTTTCATTGTGTTGTTTATGGACAATATGTCGTCTATTGTCATTGTGGTAACGTATTATATATATTTGTCAATATATAGCGTCTCACTCTAAGATGGCGCCCGTGCTCTGCCGTAGGTTAGCAGCAGTGCTGATCTGTGGACGCGCTGTAATTCACATGCGCGTACCAGCTTGCTTTAATAGCGTTTACCAATGGCGGCAGCGGTAAACGCTTATCGGGCAAACGCGGGACCGAATATTCGGACTCCTGCTCTTTGAAAAACTTATGTGGGTGAGTTTGAGAGGGGCATTATTATTTCAATTAAGCCCCGTTTTGTCTGTAGTGGTGGTGACTTGAGTGCTATGTTTGATTATTTCAGGTTCATTTTAGGTTTTGAATGGATTTGCGAGCCTTATGTTTTGATGATAGTAGTTTGCGACGTACGGGTAGGTTATTTGAATATATTGCACTTTGGGTTTTTGGTGGTGCACATATAATCCTATTTTGTTTTTTATTTCGATTAACTTTTTATATGGTAAGTTTGATATTAATTACATCTTTTTTGCACAACAGTGTTCCTCTAAACGCCTATTGGTTGGTGTATTTGAATCAATTTTGAATGTCAGCGAGGTATGTTTTCTTGTATTGTTGACTTTAGGTGGTGATATGGGGATACACACATTATTTGGTTGCTGGTGATAGTCACTTGTTAATATTGACAACTATTTATTGATATTCATCATTTTGCAGTCATTCGCGCTTTTTTGTGGTGTGGTTGATCACTTTCACCTTTCGGATGTGAGGTTTAATTATCAATTTGTACATATAAGATATAATTAATTACAAAGTGGTGTATATATAACTGCTATTGATGTAAATTTTGACACCATTGAGTTTTGGGAGATACCTATTTTCAGTTGTCTGTACTATGTATATGGATGTTCTTTCTTATCATTATTTTGTTTTCAATGGTAAATGTTGCTTTTTGTTATGTTTTATAGCCTTGAAAAAGTCAAAGGGAGTACACTCCCCTCGACGAAACACGTGTTGGCTGTTCTTCGCTGCCTTTCGCCATATTAAAGACGGATTGATTATGCTTATGGGATCTTTTTTGTTCTTTTTTCTATAATGTTTCTTTATCCATTATTTATTGTTGGATTGTGTATTTCTAAAAATGTAATGGTTAGTTTATTGTTATAGTGTGCCTAGGTCCTTTCTTTTACAAATTTTGTTATAGCTGTGTCTTCACAGATTTTGGAGGAAGGGAAGAATCCTCTAGGGCCGGGAGCACCTAAGTTTATACTATAGGGGACAGTTGGGAGCGCTTTCTTTTCCCCTTAAATTGTTCTTCCCATTTTGTTGATTGTTTTTTGATTAGGGGTAGCAGCTCCTTACACCTTAACTTAAATTTTTTTACACATATATGACAAATATGGATCGTATGAAACTAGCAGCTAATTTATTTGGAGAACCTGGATCTACCAATATTACTCTTATGTCAAATGCTGCGTGTGGTACATCTAAAGAAATAGGATTAAGGGCAAAATTTATCAAATTAGAGAGATTAAAAAAGCAGGAGGTATCTAAGTGGTGGGATGGGGCTACGATCAAACACTATATCAAGCTTAATAGAATACCCAGGGGTTTGAGGTCTCATTTATTTCCCACATTTGATGACTTAGACTCAGATCTTTTGGACAGTTGGGAACAAGAGTTAATTTCCAGTTCGATGAGACTCATGAATATTCTAATTGAGAACTCGGAAAGGAAAGTGAACCTACTACAGAGAGATATTGAATGCTTAGAAACTGAGATTAAGGCTATGAATTTGGAAGAGGCAACCTCTAAAAACTATGCGATTTTAAATGAAATTGTGAACCAACATCAGTTGGAGGTTACGAGGAGAAAATCCCGGAAACTGAAGCGGGACGAGCTTGACTACAGTAGAGGGAGAGTCTTTACATTTTCTCGGAGATATGATCATTTAATTCAAAATATACAGAGTCAACAGTCCCAACGAATAAGTGCTCAGTCATCACTTAACAGTATTTCAGCTACCAGCAGTGAATCCAGTGACGTGTCTAGTGTCTCAGATCAGAATATATCAAGTGAACAGGGACCATCATCTTTTTTAGCCGAAGTACAAAGAATAAGACAAGGACAGAGAGAAGTAAACAGACGTATAGAAGACCCCGGAAAACAAGGAGAAGTAAGAGAGGAGGGACCCAAAGAAACAAGAGTAGGGGTCCAAACCAGATCATGGAACAGGCGCAAATGAATAATATGGAGAAGAAGACAATTAGCATTGTCAACCTATCGGATGTAGAATTATCTGAACAGGCCAATGCATTACTCACTAAGGGGCTTGGTTTTTGCCCATTTAGTTCAGGGGATTTTCAAAGGACCAAAATAGACTTTTTCAAATATGTGGGGAGACTTAAACTTAGGAAACATTTCGGTATGTCTAGTAGCACTTCTAACAGGGATATCCTCTCTTTGTGCACTAAAGATTATTACCCTCTTTCCATTCGGGACATACAGGATACAGCTGTACTGCTCTCTATTACAGACTTTGAACAGGATCCATCTATAGTTTCCAATATTTTGGATGACTTGGACATAATGCCTGATACTGTGGCGAGTGGTTTGAAATCCAAATCTAGATGGACGCTTGTCCTTAGTGGTGGTAATTGTGTGGATACTTTTTTCAAACTAGTGTGGCAGGACCTTCTTATAGCGGAAAACAAAAACAAGTTTTACTATTACAATTGTCATAACAATTTGTCGGCTGGTGAACTTGAATGCCTTAAAAGTTTACGCACCAATAAGGACATTATAATTAGGGAGGCCGATAAGGGCGGCAATATTGTGGTTATGAATATTGCAGATTACGAATCTGAAATCATTAGACAGTTTAGCGATTCTGAATGCTATGAGCAGATTGAGAATAACCCTATACCTGCTCTCTCCAATAAAATTAACAACTATTTGAAACTTTGTTTTGATCAAAGATTGCTTAAGGAGGATGAATATATGTACTTACGGGTTTTCAGACCCAGATATCCCTGTATTTACACGCTGCCTAAAATTCATAAAGACTCTCGCTCGCCTCCTGGCAGACCCATTGTATCTGGAATGGGTGGCCCGACTGAAAAACTATCAGAGTATGTAGACATTTTTCTACAGTCTTTTGTCATCAATCTTCCTTCCTATATAAAGGATACCAAACACATCTTAGGTATACTTGGTGATATTACCTGGGAACAGGGCATGAAGTTAGTAACTCTGGATGTGACTTCATTGTACACCAGTATTAAGCACGATTTGGGTATGATAGCGATACGTCATTTTTTACATAATCAATCAGCTAGTCTATACCAACACACTTCGATGATTTTAGATATGATTAGGTTGATTCTGGACAACAATTTTTTTCTCTTTAAGAATAAATGGTTTCGACAAAAAAGAGGTGTTGCAATGGGATCCCGCTTTTCACCATCTTATGCGAATCTGTTTATGGGTTACCTCGAACAGAAATGGATATGGGGGCCTGAAGCAAGGACCTGGAACTCTAGTATTCTTTTTTGGGGTCGATATATAGATGACTGTCTTATGATATGGACGGGGGACCTCATCCTATTGAATGAGTTTGTTAATTTCCTTAACTCGAACCAATTTAACATAAAGTTCACATGGGATTATAGTGAAACTTGTATAGCCTTTTTGGATGTTGAACTTTTCATCCGCAACAACAAGATTGAAAGTCGTTTGTTTAGAAAAAGTACAGCCTGCAATTCCATACTGCACGCCAGTAGTGCACATCCGAAACACCAAATCCATTCCATTCCCTATGGTGAAATGGTACGTGCCAGAAGGAATTGCAGTATTGATAATGATTTTATTAATACCATTCAAGATATGTCTTCTAGATTTGAGCTTTGGGGTTACCCTACAGATACTGTGACCAAAGCACGCAATAGAGTAGGTCGTTTGTCCCGGACTGACACTTTGAGAAATAGGGATAAAGTATCTGATAACAAAATAAGATGTATAGTCGATTATACCCCGGCATCATCAGCCCTGCGTAACAGTATGAAGAAATATTGGCATATATTACGGGCTGATACTACTCTGAAGGGTTCACTATCTGAATCACCAATGTTCACTTACCGTAGGGGCAGAACCCTCAAAAATATTTTGTGTCCGAGCTATCCTACACGATTGCAACAAGAGAATTGGCTCTCAATCCACAGTAAGGGTTTCTTTAAGTGTGGTCGATGTGGTATGTGTAGGTTGAGCAGATCGGGGATCTCATCGTTTGAAAGTATGTCGGGTGAGAAATTTCATATTAACACCCACATAACATGTGATAGTTGTTTCGTGATTTATATGATTATTTGTAAATGTGGTCTATACTATATTGGTAGTACAATTAGACCCTTGAAAGTGAGAATTAGTGAACATTATAGGGCTTTGAAACACCTTGATGAACGCTATCCTATTGTTACACATATGAGTCAATGTTCTAGGCAGACTAAAGTACAGAACTTTGAATTCTTTGGTTTTGATTTGGTACATGCTAACTCTCGTGGTGGAAATAGAGAGTTACAATTAAGAAAGAGGGAATGCCTATGGATTCTTAAACTTAGAGCGGTGGAAACAGGACTCAATTCGAACTACGAAATGGAATATTTCTTGGATTAGTCATCTAATCAAATACATAAACTGTTGTGTTGTATTACTACTAATTATTGAACCATGGAATATGGGTTATATTTTCAAATATTTGTAGTATATAGTTATACATATTTATGATATCGTGTATTCCATTTACACTTGTATAAGATGCTATTCCCAACTTGTCTTTGTTATAAACTGTATTATTTTCTTTATTATGTAGTCTATTAGATTTAATACCTCGCATCCTGAATTGGGAGGTGGTCACCATGACGCGGACGTGCGTTTGACTGCAGGGTGATGGATACAGCCTTTCTGATTAGTTACATTTTTTTAATATAAAATTATGTATTTCAATTATTGTTACCTTTTGTGTAAATTGCATGGTTAATTGCTGTTCGTTTATAGTTTCTCACATTAATTAGCATTTTCATTGTGTTGTTTATGGACAATATGTCGTCTATTGTCATTGTGGTAACGTATTATATATATTTGTCAATATATAGCGTCTCACTCTAAGATGGCGCCCGTGCTCTGCCGTAGGTTAGCAGCAGTGCTGATCTGTGGACGCGCTGTAATTCACATGCGCGTACCAGCTTGCTTTAATAGCGTTTACCAATGGCGGCAGCGGTAAACGCTCATCGGGCAAACGCGGGACCGAATATTCGGACTCCTGCTCTTTGAAAAACTTATGTGGGTGAGTTTGAGAGGGGCATTATTATTTCAATTAAGCCCCGTTTTGTCTGTAGTGGTGGTGACTTGAGTGCTATGTTTGATTATTTCAGGTTCATTTTAGGTTTTGAATGGATTTGCGAGCCTTATGTTTTGATGATAGTAGTTTGCGACGTACGGGTAGGTTATTTGAATATATTGCACTTTGGGTTTTTGGTGGTGCACATATAATCCTATTTTGTTTTTTATTTCGATTAACTTTTTATATGGTAAGTTTGATATTAATTACATCTTTTTTGCACAACAGTGTTCCTCTAAACGCCTATTGGTTGGTGTATTTGAATCAATTTTGAATGTCAGCGAGGTATGTTTTCTTGTATTGTTGACTTTAGGTGGTGATATGGGGATACACACATTATTTGGTTGCTGGTGATAGTCACTTGTTAATATTGACAACTATTTATTGATATTCACCATTTTGCAGTCATTCGTGCTTTTTTGTGGTGTGGTTGATCACTTTCACCTTTCGGATGTGAGGTTTAATTATCAATTTGTACATATAAGATATAATTAATTACAAAGTGGTGTATATATAACTGCTATTGATGTAAATTTTGACACCATTGAGTTTTGGGAGATACCTATTTTCAGTTGTCTGTACTATGTATATGGATGTTCTTTCTTATCATTATTTTGTTTTCAATGGTAAATGTTGCTTTTTGTTATGTTTTATAGCCTTGAAAAAGTCAAAGGGAGTACACTCCCCTCGACGAAACACGTGTTGGATGTTCTTCGCTGCCTTTCGCCATATTAAAGACGGATTGATTATGCTTATGGGATCTTTTTTGTTCTTTTTTCTATAATGTTTCTTTATCCATTATGTATTGTTGGATTGTGTATTTCTAAAAATGTAATGGTTAGTTTATTGTTATAGTGTGCCTAAGACATTGTCATAGTTACCTATCCACGGTATGGATCAGCAACAAAATCAGGCTTCGTCTTCAGGTCGTCAATCGATCAGCAATGCATCAGGCTCTCAAGAGCATGAGCCCAATGACAGAGTCTCGCATCAATTTCAGCAAAAGCTCTCTTCCCGATCATCTGCCTCTAACATCTCCTCATCTGTTCTGAAATTTTACCCCTTTGTCACGACATTATATTAAAGTCACCCAGTCCATCCCCTAATTGGTCAGTTGATCAACAGTTATTTGCCTACCCAGTAACTTTAATTTTACAAATCTATGAATTCTAATATTACGCTGTTCTCAGGGTGTCGATTGGTTCACTGTACGATGTCCTCATCATCCGGGTCATCAGGTATCGAAAATATTGCATTTTCTTCTCCAGTCAGGGTCTCTATTGGTCAGTTCAGCACATTATCCTCTCTACATTGCATGATTATTCAGCTTCTGCATGAGGCCTGGCAAAACTAGGCCACAACTTCGGCTAAGTTAGCTCTACAATATAATGTAAAACATACTTTATATATCTTAATATGGCATATTACTACATTTTTGTTACGCATTTTCAACATTTCACATATTTTTAGTATAATTCGTGAATCTTGGTGACCACTCTCCATGGGCACATTTTCAAACATTCACATTAATTTTCTACATTATATATTTCTACCATTTTCTTGTTGATCAAAATGCATAAACACTCATTAATATTTCTAATTAACATATCTGCATCAGCAGCACCATATGCCAGAGTTGGTGCCTGACATTGTTCTGTGGTTGCTGACTCTTCACCTACACTGGCTCAATTGGCTTCCATTCACTACGTGCAGGTAAGGGTCCTGATTTGCCAAAATGATCAGCCCAGTTCAGAGACTGACTTATCGTTACCTTAAAGCAGACTGGGAATACTTGACCTCCAATTCTCCTGTCTGGATCTACCTGAATCTTTCTGTCTCCTGTGAAAGATGCTCACGAGTGCTGTATGGCCAAGATATATGGCCTAATTTACAGTTTGGGGGATGGGTTACTCCGTCTCAAATATGTCGGGTATCCCTTCTGCTGTATTACAAGTTCCATAGGTTATAATGGAATTGTAATATGGGGATAGGATATCCATCATATTTGTGACAGAGTGACCCCCATCCCCAAACTCTAACTCAGGCCCATAGTCTGAGACTATTAGGACTTTCTTGTCCTCGATTAAGAAGTGGCAGGCATTTCTGGCAGCCTGAAGAACTGTGCCACAATCTCAGAACTGGAGTAATTTGGCCACCACTGGGCAGAGGAGCTTCCAGAGCAACACAGGGCACTGACACCCTGTGTGCCCTCTCTAATGCAAGAAAGGAAGATAAGCAGCAACACAGGGCACTGATAACCTGTGTGCCCTCTCTAATGCAAGAAAGGAAGGTATGCCTTCTGGGGCTACAGCTCTCAAGATGAGACACCATATCCTGAGCTTCAATGTCCTTAGGCAATCCCACCACACTAATGTTGCTCCGGCAGGATCTGTCCTCCGAATCTTTTGTTCTACCCTCCAGTGTATGATATATGTCAGTAAGCTCTCTAAATTGCGACTGGAAAGCTTGAGCTTGGAGGACCGGCAGAGTATACTCATATTGTGTGACTCGCTCAGCGAGTTTCCGATGATCTTGGTGGAGGAAGTTCAGATCGATTGACATATTGTCTATTTTGAATGCAAAGGAGTCACAGGTGCTGTTGTTGGTGGAGAACATGGCTTCTAGTTCACCCTCATGTTCACAGGATGGAGGCTCAGAGCTCTTCGATTGAGAGCCAGATTTTAGATCAATAATGTGCTGTGGAGCAGAGTTTCCCCTCATGATGACAAAAAGGAGATAGTCTCAAACAGAATGAATGTCAATATGCAGGCAGCATTGTGGATGATAATGCTCATCGGGTAGTTTGAAACACAAGAGTACAGTAAAAAAAGGAACTAATGCCAGCCTGCCACTAGATGCCTGGGGTTACAGCATGAACAGCTGGGACGATACCATGACTGGAGGCTGTGGAAGAGCAAATTATTGGTGTGCCTTGTAGTATTCCTTGAGTCAGGTTCCATCCTGCTAATAATTCATGATGTAATTTGCTCCTGCTCAATGCCACATTAAATGGAGGGTCCACTTGCCTTGGGTTTTAATGTGTTGGGAACCAGGATGATAAGCAAAAGGTATAAAGCCAGTCCACAACTACACTTAATGATATGCCTTCCACCTTCATCAGGACCAGAGTATGAATGAGTGATGAAACATTGGAAATCTTAAATTGATCAACATGCAAAATGGGGAGTCGAAAATTCCAGGTAGAAATATGTCATCACCTCTCCAAAAGTAAATATAGTCAGAAATAAGAGAGCAACTAGATGAGATAAGGCTATTCTTGGAATGCACAATAGGAAACTAGTTACTTAGTCCCCGGAGTTCTAAACAATGTGGCCAAAGTGTTCAGACTATCTCTGAAGGGCAAAAAATATCTCCAGCAGAAAGATGAATCCCAAGCCCAAGTGGAGAAATTGTCTTATTATAAGAACTAATCCTGCAGCAGGAAATCAAATATGGGCACCTGGAATGTGAGACAATGTAAAGACCAGAGGAAGAGCATGCATAGTGCATTCCTTAAGGGTGCACCCCTTATAAAAAACAGAGGGCAGTCATATTCTGCAAGATGATGTCATAAGCATGAAACAAGTGAGACCAGAATATGGCTTTGATTTTGAACAATATACCACCCTCAGTCTGTACTTCTATATTCTGAATCATGTATGGAGATTTACATATCCATAAGGTGTCTTAACCTGTAAATATTCTTTCATTGGAGTCGCCACCAGATGCTCTTGGAGAGTTCAGTGAACTATTGTCACTTCTGTTGCACTGTCTAAAAACACTACTGCCCAAGTCCTGTTCTGGAGAAGTAGCCATAGTTGCCAACGCATGCTTTTTGGCAAAATGCACCTACTTTCTTTTTCTTAAAATGCTTCTTTGAATCCAAAACTTTCAATATCACGCTCTGGTTTACTCTTCTCTTTCCTGTGTGACTTTTTTTCATTTCTCCTGTAATGATAAACAATCCATCCTCTCTGTCCTTTTACTATACCCATAGTCCTGCAAAGTACAAGAATTATGGTTTCAGAATATCGATACTGATCAGTTTTCTATCCCTACTAGACTACTGTAATGGAGAGAATTCAATTCCGGTTTTCTGTTTTGATTTTTTGCTTTTTCTTAGCCCTCTGGGCAGCGTTCTCTTTGCCAGAGCCCTCAGTCTATTTTTTTACTTTGAACTGTCGCTTTACGGCTCAAGAACTTAAAGTAACATAGGCCACAAAGGTGTAAACATCTGAAATCATTTTAGGAAACCCCTGTTCAAAATCTTGAACAGGAACTGCCTCCAATTCCTGCTCCACTGCCAGGACCGTGGCTTCTCCTAAAATGGTGCTCAGAACTATCAAGTAACTTGTCTCAAAATTCCCTAATAATTACATTCCTAAATCAAGAGTCAGTCTAGATCCATGCCTATTCTGTATTTGTTGCAAAACGTCAACAAATATAGGTATTAAGGGTGTTCCATGTGTAGCACTCTAAATAATTGCAAAGATTGCTCCCCATGTGGTACACTCTTCTATGGGTGGTACCACACCAAATGGAACATACAGTTAGCCTGCTATGTTTATCCTGGGGAGTTGTGAGAGGACAGACAGCGTCTAGCTGGTTAGTTTTACGAGCATTCCAAAATAGAACCTTTTCTCGTTTTGTGGGAGATTCGCGCACAATGGCATTATTGGTCTCTGGACTACTTGCCTGTGCTGCAGGATGCGCTTGATGTGCAGGGCTAAGAACAAACGCCCCTGTTGCAGTTAGTTATAAAAAAATGATAAAATTGCCATTTGATGGCCACTAACTGGTCTAGTAAATGTCTTACTTTTAGAGTTGTCAGATTTATTGTGTCAGGATATGGAGATTCCTAAGACCTCATGGTCAGTGTCTGTTGCCCTCCTCTGTGCAGTTACACCTGTTTGATGCTGCTACTGCCCCGAGCGAACTAAGAACCTGCCTGACTCTCAGTTTGAGGCCCATCCCCACCTGCAGACTCCTACCTGCCCCTCATCCCTAGTGGCCTACTGGCCATCTGCATGTAAGTATCTTCTGCCTCTCTTTACTCCTGCTTTTACTTCTGCTTTTATTTCTGTTTTTTACTTCTGTTTATTTTTCTGTCTTTTTATTCCATTTTGCTTTTCTTTCCTTACTATCTCTTTCTCTCTCTCTTCACTCTCCCCACATTTTCCCACACCACTGCTGCCCCTGACGCCCTGCCCTCTCCCTCCCTGCAAAGTGATTTTCCCACCCTCCTGCCTACCAGCTGACCGGACCCCCTGACTCCCTCCCCTTCTTAATGGCGGCTACTGAGCACTGAGAGAGCTACTCCTCTGACCTCCTGGCCAGCCTCTGTTGCCCTCCTCTGTGTAGCTCCACCTGTTTGCTGCTGCTGCTGCTGCTGCCTCTGACTCGAGCGAATGGGGAGCCTGCCTGATTCTCAGTTCAAGGCCCACCTCCACTCACAGGCTCCCAACTGCGCCTTATCCCTGGTGGTCTAGTGTCCATCTGCATGTAAATATCTTCTGTCTCTCTTTACTCCTGCTTTTACTTCCGCTTTTACTTCTGTTTTTTACTCCTGTTTATTTTTCTGTCTTCTTATTCCATTTTGCTTTTGTTTGCTTACTGTCTCTTTCTTGATCCCTTCACTCTCCTTGCATTTTCCCACACCACTGCTGCCTCTGTGGCCCTGCCCCCTCCCTCCCTTCGAAGCGCTTTTCTCGCCCTCCCGCCTGCCAGCTGACCGGACCACTCACATCCCTCGGCCTTCTTAATGGCGGCTGCTGCCCACTGAGAGGGCTACTCCTCTGACTTCCTGGTCAGCGCCTGTTGCCCTCCTCTTTGCAGCTCCACCTGTTTGCTGCTGCTGCTGCCTCTGCCTTGAGAGAACTCAGAGCCTGCCTGACTCTCAGTTCGAGGCCCACTTCCACCCACCTGCCCCTTATCCAAAATCCAATTTCCACCTGTTTGCTTCATTGTGATGCACCTTAGTCAACACTTCTATCACCCAGTGCATATTATGTGCATATTATCTGATTTAATGACCAATCACTCAATTACTTAATGATCAATCACTCAATTACTTAATGATCAATCACCCAATTACTTGGGAAATCTCCTTTCAAATTATAAATCTCGTTCCATCTATACTGGCCTGAAAAAGCCATTCAGAAATGCATGTCCACCCAGATCATCTTAATAATCAAAGATCAGGTTCTTGCTGACCCCTAATCTATCTTCAGCACTAACTGTAGCATTGAAACTGACACTCTGAAAATGTTTGATGTAATGCCCTTCATTTTGAAGGGAATGAAGGGAATGAAGCTTATCTTCTGGTTTTGCTCAACCTCTTGGTGGCCTTTGATGCAATTGCTCACAGCAGGTTGCTCACAACCTTGGAGCACCACTTGGGCCTTCACAGGCAAGTCCTGAGATGGTTCTTCTGTTTGCTACAAAACTGACCTCAGTTGCAGTAGATTAGGAACAAACACTCAAAGAGTGCTGATATTCCTTCTAGCGTGCCTAAGAGTTCTATACGAGCGCCACTCTGTTCAATATGATTCTGGAGCTACCAAGATTGATGTTTCAGGGTTTATAACTTAGTCACCATTCATCAGTATACAGACTAAACCCAACTCAATTTTAAAGCATCTTTCATTAATGATATGTTAACATTACACTTTTGACTCAGCAAACATCAAGCATGGATAGCTAATTTTGCCTGCCTATTTCAGAGAGCTAGCCCTCGCTTTGGCTGTTTCTCAAGTAGATTGCTGACATTCATCCTATTAGTCTGTCTCAATCTTTGCTTATCCAACTCAAGGCCATATTACACTCCACAGCTAGACTTATACCCTCAATAGGAAAAGTTAACCATATCACTTAACCCTGACAAGCTTGCATTGGCTATATCTTGAAGCAGAATTAAAATGTAAACCTGGCTACCTTGTTAATGAAGCCTTACATATGACCATACCCACTTTTCTGTTTCAATATTTCAGAAGGATATACATGATGCAAAAGCAGGAATTCCTTTTACTTGGAAGTACCAGAATGCATAACTGACCAAGCCCTAAATGAGGGATTCACAGGAGCCACAATGGTTTATTAAACAGACTTCATGTTGATCAAACGGCTAACCTTCTTTTCTGTCCTTCATCTAAAATACCAACTTTTTTTCTAATTATCTCTGCAATAAGAACATCTTTGAAGATGTTGTCAACCTAGCTCTCCGTATCTACCTATTCCTAGCTTTTGTTAATATTTAATATTGCATCAGGTTGTTGTAATGTAACATACCCTAATACCTCAGGGGTGAAGGAATTTGTTGCCATGGGACTTTAACAGAAGGACCCACCAAGGTAATAAGTAACATGAGAGCATAATCAATGGTAAGTGAGGGAGTACAGATTGTGGTACATGGATTAAGAAGGTGTGCAGCCTATGTTTTTATTTGTAGTTTATTTGAGGATGCAGAAGTCACTTACTGGTTTATCACAGATACCATGATTGTTTTAAATTTGAGGTTATGTAGTTATGTTTGTATGACCAAATGATGGTTTGAGCGCCACAAAGAAAAGGTCATGATACATGGTGTTCATAGACCATTTACTATTGACATTGGCAGTTCTAAAAGAAAACACATTTATTTAGCGCTGAGATTCCTGAAATTATGCACTCAAACTTGCATGGGAAAGCAGTAAAGGTCCCACAAAATGTTTGGCCCCCGCCTCATTGAAGTTTCTGACATGCATGCCTGATGCTTGTGATTGTCACTCAAAGCATACATTTTGAAAAATGTAATATGATACCTATTTTCACTTCTGGAAATGGGACTAGAATATGGATTGTCCTAAGATATAAATACCTTTCAGAAACATTTATGTTAGGTATCTTACATGCTCTGAACACACAACTATGGGCCTGATTTAGATTTTGACGGACAGGTTACTCCATCACAACGGGGACAGATATCCCATCTGCCAAACAATAAATCCATTATTTCATATGGGATTTATAGTTCAGAGGACGGGGATATCTATCACAGTTGTGATGGAGTAACCAATCTGCCAAAATCTAAATCAGGCCCTATATGTTTATTTTCAGTTAGAGTCGTCTTTTTATTCTGGTCCATTGATGGAGACTTCAACTTTGCTGAAGATAATATTTCTAACCAATTTTTGGTAAAAAGCAAATATTTTTTTTGTTAGCAATATGTTTCACTTTTAATTAAGAGAGAAAGAGTTCTATTTCATAGACTCATGGCATATAGAATAGCCTGGAGGTTAGTTCCTCTTTGGTCTGATCTGGAAAATGTAGGATGTACTCATTTCACCGCATCAGTTAAGCAGCGATAAGGTATCAAATGAATGATGAAAAGAGCCAAACCCCAAAGATTTACTGATGAAAACATTGATAAGTTATTAATGTTTGCAGAAACTTTTCAGGGTACATTAAACCTATACACTAGGAATAAGAAAGTATTATATGATAAAAATATATATTTGAAGAAAATATCACTGAAGCGCATGATCACATCAATTGACACCAAGATTCATATGGACGCAAAGATTCAACATGTTTTCAGAAAGGGTACTAGGATTTAATTAATGGAACACAATTAGGTAATGAAATATTGGCTTTTCTACAATGCATTACACACCTGCTATGTATTTTGGTTGATTTTGCGGCACAAAAGAAATATTAATAATATAAACAAAGCCAGTATGTATGTAGTAATAGGACTGAGAAAATCCATAGTTCTATGTGGAAATGAGAAAGCAAATATTAACAACATTGAGAAGACGTTTGATTAAAAAATGGACCATGGTGTTTTAAAAAAAGCACATCACCAAGGGATTTCAAGATTAATATCTACATCTGTATGGGGGTAATTTGACTAATTATAACATGGCTTAATAATTTATTAATACTAGTTCAAACAGATATCTTATTTGTCTCTCTGAAGAAATTGAAGAATGAATGGTATGCTCAATAGAAGTGAATGTACAAATAAAATATATTTTGTCTATAAACATTTTGAGGGTAACAATGTGTCCTTCTGAACCTGGGCAAGATGGCTTTTTGAAGGCAGGCTCTCCTTCCCCACTGATCCTCTGTTCAATTTCTATCAGTGGTCCCTTTCCTGAAGTGTACTAGTTATTGGGACCTACTCTGTGGGCTTTAGATATCTAATGTGCCCCTTCTCATGGCTCCGCCTGACCCTCATGGGTCTTCTCTTATGACGTTCTGCCTTTTCTTCTACCATGTGAGACCAATGTTTGCTCTTAACTCATTGTCCCTGATGTGCCTGCTTGATATGAGCTTCTTCCTCCTCTTTTTGCCATTTCCATTGCCTATTCCCCTAGTATTGCCTGGTTTTGATTGGCCTGTTCTGAAATGTCCTCTTAATCCCATGTTCTTCAGGTTGTTTGTGACATTCTACTCCTTTCCCCTAGAGCTGCGCAGAGCTACATTGGCTTCCAGGCTCAAGTGACCAGAAACCCTGATAAATCCTTGGAATCAATATGGTCACTACTGTTAATTGTGTACCCATTTTGGCCTTCCTTCCTGTTTGAAATTTGCCCACCCTGCAGGCTTACCTGGCCATTTTACCTTTTTTTCAACACCACTGTTTGGATGTAGAACTCTGTACACTTTACCTCTGCTAACCAGTAGTAAAGTGCATGTGCACTCCTTTCAAAACATGTTAAAAGTAAAGTCACTAAATTAACCTATGCTTAACCGTCTGGTAGCTTGGCTTAAAAGCAGTTAGGTTTAATTTAGAGGCACAGGCCCATATTTATACTTTTTGACGCAAAACTGCGCCAACGCAGTTTTGCGTCAAAAAAATTTGTGCCGGCTAACGCCATTCTGAAGCACCATGCGGGCGCCGTATTTATTGAATGACGTTAGCCGGCGTTAGCCGCCGGCGCCGTCTGGTGTGCGTTAAAAAAACGACGTACACCAGGCAGCGCCGGCGTAGGGGGATATGGAGCTTGGGCGTCAAGAAATGGGGCAAGTCAGGTTGAGGCAATTTTTTCGCCTCAACCCGATTTGCGCCATTTTTTTTCACTCCCAACCCCCATAGAAATGACTCCTGTCTTAGCAAAGACAGGAGTCATGCCCCCTTGCCCAATGGCCAGAAGTCCCCTGGGCATGGTCATTGGGCATAGTGGCATGTAGGGGGGCACAAATCAGGCCCCCCTATGCCACAATTTAAAAAAAAAAAAACACTTACCTGAACTTACCTTAATGGCCCTGGGATGGGTCCCTCCAGCCTTGGGTGTCCTCCTGGGGTGGCATGGGTGACAGGGGGTGTCCCTGGGGGCATGGGGGGGCACCTGTGGGCTCCTTCAGAGCCCACAGGTCCCTTAACGCCTGCCTTTTGCAGGCGCTAAACAACGGCGCAAAAGCGGCCGTACGTCATTTATTTTGACCCGCCCACTCCCGGACGTGATTTTTGCCCGCGAGTATAAATCCCACGCACATGCCTCAGAGTCGATTTTTTAGACGGGAACGCCTACCTTGCATATAATTAACGCAAAGTAGGTGTCCACGCAAAAAAATGACGCCAACTCCATGGACTTTGGCGGTAGACGCGTCTAACGCCAAAGTATAAATATGGAGTTAGTTTTGCGTCGAAATTGCATAAAAAAAAACGACGCAATTTCGGCGCAAACGGAGTATAAATATGCCCCACAGTGTATAGTAGTCATGCAGCACACTAAATGGTAATAAAGTGAAAACATCAAAGAAACCAAATTCCAATTAAGAAAAAATAAAAAATAGAGTACAATTTACTAAATTAAATGATACCAGTATGAGAAAAAATCAATCAGTAGAACCAGGGATTTTGACTTTTGAAGTTTTGAGCAGAAATAGCACCAAAAAGCACAAAGAGCCTATGGTTAACTGGTGACGGACTGCGACAAAGCCACAAGTTCAGGTCAAATTCGAAGGAGCGAAGGCTAGATACAGGGACCAGGTTAGACCTGCTAAGAGTTGTACCTCATGTCCTTGATGCAAGGCTCTGGTTTTGATCATGGTTGAATGAGCAGACCAGCATCGTGTTTTGTTGCAACGCGTCAGTTCTGATCTGGACCTGAGAGGGCTGCAATGCAAGGTCCTGCATTGTGCTGTGTTAGACCAAGTATCCTTGGCGTGATTTCCCCTAACATTTTGCCTTTTGACCTGTTTTTCTGACTTCATTTTAGCTGGTTTTAGGATTCTGAGCACTTTGTCCCTGTTGACCAGTGCTAAAGTGCAGGTGCTCAGTACTCTAGAAATGGTAACACTGGCTTCTCAACAACTTTCATATTTAAATTACTTGTAAGTCCCTAGTAAATATATGTGCCCAGGGCCTGTAAATTAAATGCTACTAGAGGACCTGCAGCAATGATTGTGCCACCCACTACAGTAGCCTTTCAAGCCAGTCTCAGGTCTGCCACTGCAGAGCCTTTGTGCACAGTTTTAAACTGCCACTTCGACCTGGTAAGTGCACTCACTTGTCAGGCCCAAACTTTATTCTTTTTACAAAAAAGTCATCCCTAAGGTAGGTCCTGGTTACCCCCAGGGGCAAGATGCAGCGTATTTCAAAAGTTGGACATGTACTTTTAAGTTTAACATGTACAGGTAGTAAAAAAGTGCTAAATTCAATTTTCACTACTGCAAGGCCTATCTCTTCTACAGGTAACTTTGGGGTTACCTTGGAGCACCCTGATGGCCCAGCACCAGGCTGATGGGTCTTCCTGGGCTAGATAGGTGCGAGGATCTGACACTTACACCAGAATAGGGCTGTGACTCATCTCACACAAAGGGCTGCATACCCCTCTGCAGAGTGCCTTGAGCCAGGGAAGGAAGGGCAGGGACCTTCTGATCATCAAAAGCCTTTGAAGTCTCTCCCACTTCAGGAAAGGGTCTGCTGTGCTGCCAGGAGGGACTGTCACTCTACAACTGGATTGCTGTGTTGGCCACCTGCTTGCTTTGTGTTGTGCTGTAGGAGGGACTACCACTTTGCTATTTGTTTTGCTGTGTTGGCCTGCTGCTTCGTGCCTGCAGTGATAAGGACTGAACTTGCTTTTTACATCCTGGAGCCCAAGATTCTCCAAGGGTTTGTTGGTATTTCCCTTGTTCTCCTGCAGTCTCAGGGACAGCACAGACTGCCTGCAGCTCTCCTGGTACTGCTGGACTCTCCCATCTGTGAGTCCTACCCTTGCCTCAGGTGCCCCCCTTCAGTCCTGGGCCTCAGAAGTGAGTTTTTACTACCCTCTTCATCTGAATGTCAACGCATCAGGGACTTTGCGCTAACTGAAGCCGTTCACCTTGACATCCGGTGCAGCTCAGCGCTGATGGGCATCAGATTCACGATCTACTCATCTCGACGCGATACTAAGCGTGGCTCAATGTCAATGCATTTCCATTCACTTCAATGGAGTTCGACGATGACGCGGTACACCATTGCGCGTCTCAATGGCGACAGTGGACTTTCGACGTTGACAAAAGCTCCATTGAAGGTACTGTTTCAGCGGGACCTGTCTGGGTACTGTAGACAGCATAGCCTGTATCGTGGTTGGCCTGGACTTTGGATTTGCACTGGTCCCTCAAAGCCTCAAGTGACCTTTTGACCGCTAGTGACTTCTAAGTACTCTTTTCACATTAAGGGCCAGATGTATGAAAGCGTTTTGCATTTGCAACCGGTGCGAATGCCCGTTTGCAAATGCAAAAAGCCATTTCAGAATGTATTAAAGGCATTCTGAAAGCAATTTTAAGGAATCGTTAAAATAGCGATTCCTTAAAATTGCAACCCTGTTTACAGAGTGGCAAATTGCGACTCTCTAAATAAGAAATCGCAAATAAGGATTCCTTATTTGCTATTTCTAAGCACATGTAAGAAGCAATTGCTTAATGTGAATTGGGCATTAAGGAATCGCTATTTAACACCAAGTTGAACTTGATGGTAACCATGTGCAAATTTTAAAAATGCATTTAAAATGCATTTTTAAAATGTACATGTAAAGCACACATGTCCTAAAAAACTTTTTGGGGTGCAGCAGAGGGGGCCTTAGGCCCCCTACACCATGGGGTTTTGCATTTCCAAAATTGCGATTTCCAGTTAAGAAATTGCAATTTTAAAAATGCAAAAAATCCGCAAATATGGGCCTTTGGCCCATATGTGCGAATGGGGCCGGTAGCACAATTTGCGATTCGGTAATAGCATTTGCGATTTTTAAGAAATCGCTATTACCGATTCGCAAATGTGATACATTGCATTTTGCGAATCAGAAATAGCAATTTTTTTAAAAATCGCTATTTCCGACTCGCAAAAGGCCTTCTTGGTACATCTGGCCCTAAATCTTTAAAAAATAATATCTCAACATTTAGTTGTTGGATTTTTGTCGTTTTGGTCTTGTTTTACTCAAATAAGTATTCTCTAATGTTCTAATGTAATTTAAGTGTTGCACAAACACTTTACATATTGCCTCTTAAGTTAAGCCTGAATGCCCTGTGCCAAACTACCAGAAGGTGAGCACAGGTTAGTTTAGGTTGTGTATCTGACTTACCCTGACTAGGACTGTGGTCCCTACAAGGTGCACACCTCTTCCAACTAGAGGCAACATTTTTAAAACTCAGCATTAGATTTAATGGAGCCCACAGTTAGGCAGGGAGGAGTACACTATAATGCTAGCCCAGGGTATAGGACCTGGGAAGGCACTTCTTGGGGATCAGAGGCCAGCAGGGCTCAGGTCAGTCCAGGGCAGGTCCAGCTAGAGCAGGTCAGCTAGGCAGTTGCAGGGAGGTCTCTGAAGCTTGTTGTCTTCCTGTAGCTTATATGGAAAGTCAGCCAACTAACCATTGTAGTCACTCTGGGTTAGCCTGGGATGAAGGTAAGCAAGTCCAACCTATCTTCTTAGACAGTAAGGCAGTCCTTTAAGCAGCAGGGCAGTCCTCTGGCAGGAGAGCAGTCCTTCCTCAGTAACTTGCAAAGGACCCAGAGTTTTCTTAAGAATGATCCCATCCTTTATGAACTCTTTGGTGTGCAGAGTTTTATGAGTACACCGATTTTACTACTCCTAGTCATAGCCATTTTGGTTTTGGTTTTTCTCTTCTGCAATGGGTGTTCCACCACCATGAGGCCAAATAGGAACAAATTTGCCACACGTGATGGTGTGTCATGAATGCATGAAATAGTACTTTGGAGTGTCTTTGCGCAAGGAATTGAAAATTAACTGTTGTTTAGACCTGTGTGGTTACAATGTGTAGAGCCTGTGTTCTGTTCTGTGTCTGGCTACACCACTGGTTGAATCTGTGGACATTAATCTTCACGTGAGTTTGTTGAGGACCCCCTTCCAGTGTTGTCCAATAAGGCTGCCAGTGCTGCAGTATGTATATTATGAGTCATCTCTTCTGGCTGACATGGATGCTTCGTCTCTGGAATTCCTGGAATATAGCTCTACCCAAGCGGTTACACAGTTGGCTGACTTGCTTTCAGCATCGACTTAGTTAACTTGATCTAACCATTTGTTTAGAACTTGCTTCTGAGGTCTTGGTGGCTTTTTTATTGATATTTTTTTAGACGTATGGCTTTGGTTTCCTTTCATTATTGAAGTGATATATATATATATATATATATATATATATATATATATATATACGCATATATATATATATATCTCATTTGATGTATAATTTAGGCCAGTTTTTATATTCTTATTTTAGCTTATGCTTGCCTCTCACAGCCAATGGGATGTGTGGTAGAGCACGTTAGGGCCCACTTAGAGTCTCCATTTTAAAAATTAACATTTTAATTTAGCATTTATTTGTGTCAGTAACCTTTTACATGGCTTTTATTCATGTGATAATGTACTGAGAAATCACTGTACATGTTGCTTCTTTTTAGTAAGCGTTGATGGCATCTGGCCTGTGCACTCCATCCAAGGTTCAGCACACAGAACACGATGCCCTAAGTATTCGGATTGTTCATAGAGACAGCTCCGGATTTGCAGACATATGATAGTGTCAAGCTTGCACCTCTGACACAGTCTAGCACAAATGGCTCCTGTGTTATAAAAACTGCCTCTGCGCCATGTGCGGCAGAGCAACACTTATACTGGGGTTTTCCTGAAATGTGGCATGTAGTACGCAAGATGCAATGCAAGTTGGCTGACTCTGATGCTGATGCTGATGCTGAATCTGACCTCTACCCTGCACAGGACAAATAGACTGCATTACACCAGACCAGCTTCCTGGCTTCCTGTACATCTTACCCAGGTATGAGGGGTTGGGTTTTCCCAATTAATCTGGCCAAGAGTACTCCCACCATGCTCCCAGCAGTATAGGTAGTGACAGATACGAGTGTACCAATACAATAACATAACCATGGTTGGACTGTTTATCTTTTTTCACAATCTTTGTAATATTGGTTACCACGCTTTGTCTTGCATAATAATCACAGCAATTGTTTTTTATGCAAGAATAAGATTGGTGCTATAAAAGCTCATTATGGCATGTTCACATCTTTCTTCTGTCTTACTTGAGTACTCTGAGTAAAAACGAAAGGCTAGATCTGTTTCCACAATTTCCTTGGGAACTTGAGTAGTCATGTTCAAGGTTGCAAGATCCATCTGGTACCATGGTGTGTTTAGGGGTTCAGCTGGGGCACTGTGATTTAGCTAGGAACCGTGTCAACATTTCCCAATAGTCTATGCAGGCTGAGTCCTATACTCTGATGTTTTTTGACCAGATAAACAGTCCTACTTGATTTGTAGGAACTCCATTAATTTCTATAGGAAGGCACTGCAGTAGATGTGAATGACCAGGGGTTATGATAGACTTACTCCGTGTCTGAACTGGAGTACATTCACAACTGTTTTGGATCCTGTTTGTCTGGAGTAACTTTAGATGTGCAGTTTGAATGTATAGGAATGGGCTTACTCTTTTGTGGATGTGTTAATTTCCCTCCCTACCTCCTCTCTCACGATCACTTGGTTCCTCCTTCCTCTCCCCTCAACCCCTTCTATTTAGTCATACGTATTCCCCATTTTTCAACCACTTCCCTCCCACATTTACTATAAAAATATAGGTGTACGTGAGCAATACGGGTGGTGATTTCCACACAGAAAAGATAGGAGAGGCGGAAGTATAGTCCTCCACATGTAGATTAGTAAATAGCATTTTGTTGTACATGAGTAGTATTGTGTTATTACCAAACGTACTACAAAATGTAGTTTCAGACTAGGCCTCTTTGAGAGTACATCTCTGCCTGTAAAAACAAAGACGTGGAATGTTAGTTACGAAAATTAAAGAAACATATTGGGGGTCTTTCCGACCTTAGCGGTTCAAGACCGCCAGGGCCGGGGACCACGGAAGCACCGCCAACAGGCTGGCTGTGCTTCCCAGCCCATTCTGACCGCGGGGGTAAAGCCGCGGTCAGAAAAGGGAATCCGGCGGTTTCCCGCTGGATTTCCCCTGCATGGGCTGATTCTCCATGGCGGCGCTGCAAGCAGCGCCGCCATGGAGATTCCGACCCCCTTCCCGCCATCCTGTTTCTGCCGGTTTTTACAGCCAGGAACAGGATGGCGGGAACGGGTGTCGTGGGGCCCCTGGGGGCCCCTGCACTGCCCATGCCACTGGCATGGGCAGTGCAGGGGCCCCCTAACAGGGCCCCACAATGATTTTCACTGTCTGCCTAGCAGACAGTGAAAATCGCGACGGGTGCAACTGCACCCGTCACACCCCTGCAACTCCGCCGGCTCCATTTGGAGGCGGCTTCATTGTTGCAGGGTCTTTCCCGCTGGGCCGGCGGGCACTCTTTTGGCGGTCGCCCGCCGGCCCAGCGGGAAAGCCAGAGTGGCCTCCGCGGTCTTCTGACCGCGGAGCGGCCATTTGGCGGTTCCCGCCAGGCGGGCGGCTCCCGCCGCCCGCCAGGGTCTGAATGACCCTCATTGTCTTAAATGTGAATGCAAACAGCTAACCTTTTTAATGCAAATATGTTTTATAAAGTAAAGTGATTTTATTAATTGGTTTAGCAAGATCACCTAGGGAGTCTCACAACAGTGTGTATTTACTGTTATTAAAAGTACATTTAGGTGGTCATTCTGACTTCGGCGGTCTTTTACACAGACAGCCGAAGCTGCGGGAACCAGAAGACCACCATATTACAAGTACTGAAGGATTTCTGCCACAATTTGGGCAGAAATTCTTTGGTAGTCATGTTGGCGGTCGGTGGCGCAGAGGCGGTTCCACAGCCGTCACTGCCACGCCACAAGGACTCCACCCACCGTATTACGAGCAGTGATATGGCGTGGTGTTGCCCTGATGGTGGGGCACTGCCGGCGGTGGAAGCGCCTGTTCCCGTTCCCTGACGGACGACCTCCACGTCGGACAAGGTAAGTCAATCGTCAGACTTGGGAGGAAGGTGGAAGAGTGGTGGGTGTTGCGTATGCATCTGTGAATGTAAGTGTGTATACATGTGTGAATGTAAGTGTGCATGCGTGTGTGATTGTTGAAGTGAGGGTGTGTTGGTATGTTGGTGTGAATGCGTATCAGTTGGTGTGAGTGAATGCATGTATATATGCGTGTTAGTGAATGCGTGTATGCTGGGTGCGTGTGGGTGTGCATGTGTGTGGGGAGGGTGGTGGGGGTGCAGTGTTGGATAGGGGGCTGGGGGAAGGGAGGTGCTGAGTTCGAAAAGGGGGGTGAGGGGACGTGGGTGCTGTGTTGGAAGAGGAGGTGGGGGAGTCGTCTACCGCAACATAAAAGGAATTTCCTGTTGCCGGCAGCCTTTCCGGCAGGGTTTTCGTGGAGGTGCTACCGCCGCGGAAACCCTGGCGGATAGGTGGCTCATAATACGGTCTTCAGTGGACAGCTGGCCCGGAGATGCTGCCCTGGAGGTACCAGCGGGGATGTGGTGGCTTGGCAGGGGCCAAACAGCCACACTCATAATGTGGTGGTCTTCACTGCCGGCCCGTTGGAGGTGAGACCGCCACCACGGCCCTAGGGGTCTTCGGACCGCCAGGGTCGAAATGACCACCTCAGTGTTTGGTTACAGTTAGCACAAAAGAACTGTGAATGCCATTTATACCAAGGCGAGAGAAAAATATGTTTTCTGTAATTTGTGCGCATTGTATTAGAGTTTTATTGGTAGCTTACAGTTAATTTACCCTGATGTAATAATTTAAAATAAAAATGTGTTTGTCTTCTGAAATATGTGCAGTGTCATTTCGAGATAGGCTAGTGTTTGTGGTGTTCTCTTGAATTTGCATTTTTATTTTGTGAAAAAGTTAGTACTAGTTTAACATGTTTATTGGACATTATAAGGTCCAGATTATTAAAACATTCACACAATGCAGCGCAGCACTCCAAGCTGCTGTGCTGTGATACGTGAGAGAGAGAGCAGAAAAGTGCCATATCTATCAAGATATGGCACTATCCTGTTCTCTACTTAGCGTGGGTGCACAATTAGGTTGCTGAGCGCCATGGGCACACCTGTGAGCCATAGTGCATAGTTGTCTGCGTGGGCCTAGCATAGGTTTTGTACTGAACAGGTGCTCTTCCAGTTCAAAATACTATGCCTAGACAAACTTAAAAACATTTCCTACTTTGGAAGTGTGCTATACAGTGCAGCAAAAATGGAAAGTGGGATACGTTGAGAAAAATAAAATAATTTCCCCTTTTTAACGCCTGCTTTTAAGTAGTGTTATTTTTTGGTGTAAAATCCCGTCTACTACCATTAGTAGAAAGGGATTTGTGTCAAAAACCATGAGTGGTTGCATGGAAATGTCGATGTACCACCCATGGAACACCACTTTGACGCAGAGCAACACAAATTAGCTTTTTGCTGCTTTGCATTACTTTTAGGCAACTTTTCACTGCAAAACAAGTTTGCTCTGGAAAGTAAATAAAAAAACATTTGCACAGCTTTGCATTACTTTTGTGACACAAACCAAGTACAAATGTTAATCTGCGCAGCTTTTCTAGTGAAGTGTACAGTGCCTGAAATAAGTATTCTTGAATGTTCTTTTAAAGGATATTCTAAACTGTGATATTTTCATTTAGTGGCATCTTCACCTACATATCAAAGGAATAAGAAAGAGAGCAAGATGGATGCAAATGAGGTTACATTAGCCTCAATACTGGGTTGTTACTACTGTGCACTGAGAAAAATGACATCAGTGTGGGAAAGTCATCCTTTTTTACATGATCACTCAGCAAACGTAGGGCTGATACTGGTGGTTACTGACTCTGACTGTGCCATGGGCACTGCTAACCAGTCCAAGGGCCAGTGCTCTATGTAAAATGGTATATGCAAATAAGACCTCATTATGATTGGCTCTGGCAGCCTACCTGTAAGTCCCTAGTATATGGTAGGGCATGTAGGTTTACGGACCCCAGTATAGATAGTGCACCCATAGGTGCACTGCTGTGGTGCCTAATGTCATTTTAGAGGCACGCCTGCATTTCTGGGTGCTTTTAAGTTAAGGTTAACCCCAAATTTGAATTAAAAGTACTTCCAAAGTCCTAAACAACCTTATTTTTACATACATGTCACCCCTACGTTCTGCCGTAAGTGCCCCCAGGGTTGGGTGCAGTGTAAATATAAGCAGGGACTTTATAAAAGATGGTTTATAAGCCCTGATGAGGGAAAAACAGCCACATTTGTTTTCCCTATTGCAGTCCATGGGCTCCATAGATTAACATTGTAGACTTTATTTTAAAATAATAAAGTCTTATTTCCAATAGAGATGAGCTAAATGTAGCATGTTTGGTACCAAATTACATTTTATAATGAATCTAACAACTTGCCAATGTTGAATTTCATATAACTAGGACAGGGAAAGAGTTTTAGAACTTTTTCTGAAAGTTACCAAATTCAGCCCGTAGTGCCCTTTCCTGATTGGTCAGTCTCTGGCAGCCTGAGCCAGGCTGCCTTAATGAGGTGTGAAGTTGCCTGGACTGACACAAAGGAAGCATCTGAGAGCCGGAGACCTGCTACAGCAGATTGCAGATTAGGATGGGTGAAGAGTAGCCAAACTGGTCTTCAAAGCAGAGAAAGCCACCTAGGTCAGAAATTGGACCTCCCACATTTTCTCCATGTTGGATTTTGAAAGAATGCTGCTTTCGGGGATTGATTTTTGTCAATCAATCAATCAATCAATCAAGGCATTTGTAGAGCACGCTACTCACCCATGAAGGTCTCAAGGCGCTAGGGGGGGGGGTTACTGCTGCTCAAAGAGTCAAGTCTTGAGGCGCCTCCTGAAGGCGAGGTGGTCCTGGGTAGTTCTTAGGTGAACGGGAAGGGAGTTCCATGTTTTGGCTGCCAGGTAGGAGAAGGATTTACCTCCAGCGGTGGTTCTGCGGATACGAGGGATGGTGGCGAGTGCGAGGCTGGTTGAGCAAAGCTGACGGGTGGGTGTGTAGAACGAGAGGCGTCTGTTGAGGTATTCGGGCCCCTTTTGTGGAGGGCTTTGTGTGCGTGGGTGAGGAGCCTGAAGGTGATCCTTTTGTTGATGGGGAGCCAGTGCAGGTGTTTCAGGTGGGCGGATATGTGGCAGTGGCGCGGTATGTCGAGGATGAGGCGTGCGGAGGCGTTCTGTATGCGCTGAAGACGTTTCTGTAGCTTTGCGGTGGTTCCTGCGTATAGGGTGTTACCGTAGTCCAGGCGGCTTGTGACGAGGGCGTGGGTGACAGTTTTTCTAGTTTCTGCAGGGATCCAACGTAAGATTTTTCGGAACATGCGAAGGGTGTCGAAGCAAGAAGACGAGACAGCATTGACTTGCTTTGTCATAGTGAGGACGGGGTCCAGGATGAATCCGAGGTTGCGTGCGTGGTCTGAAGGGGTTGGTGCGGTGCCCAGGGCCATGGGTCACCAAGATTTGTTCCAGGCGGACGGGGAGTGTCCGAGGATGAGGACCTCCGTCTTGTCTGAGTTCAGCTTCAGGCGGCTGAGCTTCATCCATTCTGCGACGTCTTTCATTCCATCCTGCTGGTTGGCTTTGGCAGTGGCTGGGTCTTTGGTGAGGGAGAGTATCAGCTGGGTGTCGTCGGCGTAGGAGATGATGTTGATGTTGTGTTTGCGAGCGATGTTGGCAAGGGGGCTCATGTAGATATTGAAGAGGGTAGGGCTGAGCGAAGAGCCTTGTGGAACGCCGCAGATGATCTCGGTGGGTTCTGAGCAGAAGGGCGAGAGGTAGACTCTTTGTGTTCGGTCAGAGAGGAACGAGACGATCCAGTCCAGGGCCTGCCCTTTGGATTCCAGTGGAGCGGAGGCGGGTTATTAGGGTGTGATGGCATATGGTGTCGAAGGCAGCCGAGAGGTCCAGGAGGATGAGGGCGGTCGTTTCTCCGTTTTCCATCAGGGTTCTGATGTCGTCGGTGACTGCGACGAGGGCGGTTTCCGTGCTGTGGTTGGCACGAAAACCAGATTGGGAGGGGTCGAGCAGGTTGTTATCTTCAAGAAAGTTGGTCAGTTGCTTGTTGACGGACTTCTCGATGACTTTGGCCAGGAAGGGGAGAAGAGAGATGAGGTGGAAGTTCTTCAGGTCGTTTGGGTCAGCTGTGGTTTTTTCCACGTTGACTTCCGCGTGTTTCCAGCTCTCGGGGAAGGTGGCAGATGCGAACGAGCTGTTGATGATGCTCTGGAGATAGGGGGCGATGATGGCGTCGGCTTTGTTGAAGATGTGATGGGGGCACGGGTCAGAGGGGGAGCTGGAGTGGATGGTGGTCATGGTGATTTTGGTCTCTTCGGAGCTGATGGGGGTCCAGGCGTTGAGGGTAGTGGCTGGGGCTGTTGGTTCAGTGGTGGGCGGCGGGGTCTGGGGGCCGAAGCTGTTGTCTAGGTCGGTGATCTTTCTATGGAAGAAAGTAGCGAGGGAGTTGCAAAGTTCTTGTGAGGGCGTGATGGTGTTGGAGCTGACGTTGGGGTTGGAGAGCTCTTTGACGATGTTGAAGAGTTCTTTGCTGTTGTGGGTGTTGTTGTCAAGTCTCTCTTTGAAATATGCCCTTTTGGTGGAGCGGATTCGCTGGTGGTGTTCACGGGTGGCGATCTTGAGGGCTGACATGTTTTCTGTGGTGTGTTCTTTGTGGGAGGTTTTTTCGAGGGTACGGCAGGATTTCTTGGATTCTTTGAGGGCGTCCGTGAACCACAGGGGTTTCCTGATGTTGGTCTCTGTTGGGTGGCTTCTGAGAGGGGCGAGGTTGTCGGCACAGTTGGTGATCCACTGTGTGAGGCTGAGGGCTGCGTTGTTGGCGTCAGTGGTGATGGCTGGTTGGTTATGGTTTAGAGTTGAGAGAAGCTGCTCTGTGGAGATTTTGTTCCAGGGTCTGCGGGGGATTTGTTGTGTGCGATGGTGGTGGGTCTCACATTTGAAGGTGAAGTGGACACATCTGTGGTCGGTCCAGTGTAGTTCAAAGGAGTGGCTGAAGGATATGTGGTTGCTGGCGGAAAAGATGGGGTCGAGCGTGTGGCCAGCGGTGTGGGTGGGGGTATTCACCAGTTGCTTGAGTCCGAGGTTGGCGAGGTTGTCGAGCAGGGTGGCGGTGTTGGTGTTGTTGTTCTTCTCCAGGTGGAAGTTCAGGTCCCCAAGGAGGATGTCGTCTGGCGAGGCTAGGGCGTGCAGGGTTATGAAGTCAGTGATGGATTCGCTGAATGGGGCACGTGGGCCTTTTAGACGAGAGTACCTCTGAGGGTGGTTCTGGGGTCGGTGTGGATCTGGAAGTGCATGTGTTCGCCGGCGAGGGGGGTGTCTTCGGTGGAGGTTGTGATGTTGATGGAGTTCTTGTGGATGATGGCGATTCCTCCCCCGATTTGGTTGGCGCGGTCCCTCCGGGCGATCTTGTAGCCGTCGGGGATTGCTACGGCGATGTCGGGAGCCGAGGAGGCGTTCATCCAGGTTTCTGTGATGAAGGTGACGTCTGGTGCTGTTGTGTCCAGGAGGTCCCATAGTTCAATGGCGTGCTTGTGGACGGAGCGTGTGTTGAGGAGGATGAACTTTAGGTGGTTGTTGGTGCGAGTGCCGGTAGGAGGTCTGCAGGCTCGGTGGAATGTGGACTTGCAGGCTTGACAGGTGAAGGGTCCGTGAGTGTTTTTAGGGCTGGCTTGGTGGTAGGTGGCTGTGAGTCCGTTGTTGAGGGCGTTGAGGGAGGCAGCGTTGTATCTTAGACGGGTGTTTTGAGTGCGGTGGGGGCCAGGGGCTCTGGCGCTGGGCGCGGTCCAGGCGCGGACGGGCGCAGACGGGCTTGCCTTTGGCGCACCAGAAGCGCGGCCGCACAGCGGCCGCCATAAGAGGGAAGGGGGTGAGGGGTCAGCTGGGAGGCGGGAGGCGGGAGAGAGGACAACGAATGGGAGCAGGGGGGGTGGGGCCGCACGGGGGCAGCGGCGGGAAGGCGGGAGAGCGGGAGGCGGGAGAGTGGGAAGGGGGAAGGCGAGAGAGTGCAACAGGAGAGAAAAAGGCAACTAGAGGGAAAACGGCAACAACAGAGAAAAAGGCAGGAAGATAGAAGAAGGCAACAAGAGAGATTAAGGCAATACGATAGAAAAGGCAACAAGAGAGAAAACGGCAACAGGAGAAAAAAGGCAGCAAGATAGAAGAAGGCAACAAGAGAGATAAAGGCAACAAGATAGAAGAAGGCAACAAGAGCGATAAAGGCAACAAGATAGAAAAGGCAACAAGAGAGTAAACGGCAACAGGAGAAAAAAAGGCAGCAAGATAGAAGAAGGCAACAAGAGAGATAAAGGCAACAAGATAGAAGAAGGCAACAAGAGAGATAAAGGCAACAAGATAGAAAAGGCAACAAGAGAGAAAACGGCAACAGGAGAAAAAAAGGCAGCAAGATAGAAGAAGGCAACAAGAGAGATAAAGGCAACAAGATAGAAGAAGGCAACACGAGAGATAAAGGCAACAAGATAGAAAAGGCAAAAAGAGAGAAAACGGCAACAAGATAGAAAAGGCAACAAGAGAGAAAACGGCAACAGGAGAAAAAAAGGCAACAAGAGAGAGAACGGCAGATCAGATGCAAAGCGCAGAGTAGAGTCAAGACCTACACACAGGTGGCAGGGGTCTGGGCAGGTGGAGCTGCAGCGGCGGGGGAGCGACCTACCCGAGGGTCAAGGGTCGCTGTCTCTGCCACGCAGCAGGCACCATTAGAGGGAAGGGGGAGGAGGGGTCAGCTGGGAGGCGGGAGGTGGGAGGGCGGACAACGAATGGGAGCAGGGGGGGCGGGGCCGCACGGGGGCAGCGGCGGGAAAGCGGGAGGCGGGAGAGCGGGAGGCGGGAGAGTGGGAAGGCGGGAAGGCGGGAGAGTGCAACAGGAGAGAAAAAGGCAACTAGAGGGAAAATGGCAACAGCAGAGAAAAAGGCAGCAAGATAGAAGAAGGCAACAAGAGAGATTAAGGCAACAAGATAGAAAAGGCAACAAGAGAGAAAACGGCAACAGGAGAAAAAAGGCAGCAAGATAGAAGAAGGCAACAAGGGAGATAAAGGCAACAAGATAGAAGAAGGCAACAAGAGAGATAAAGGCAACAAGATAGAAAAGGCAACAAGAGAGAAAACAGCAACAGGAGAAAAAAGGCAGCAAGATAGAAGAAGGCAACAAGAGAGATAAAGGCAACAAGATAGAAGAAGGCAACAAGAGAGATAAAGGCAACAAGATAGAAAAGGCAACAAGACAGAAAACAGCAACAGGAGAAAAAAGGCAGCAAGATAGAAGAAGGCAACAAGAGAGATAAAGGCAACAGGATAGAAGAAGGCAACAAGAGAGATAAAGGCAACAAGATAGAAAAGGCAACAAGAGTGAAAACGGCAACAAGAGAGAAAACGGCAACAGGAGAAAAAAAGGCAAAAAGAGAGAGAACGGCAGATCAGATGCAAAGCGCAGAGTAGAGTCAAGACCTACACACAGGTGGCAGGGGTCTGGGCAGGTGGAGCTGCAGTTGCGGGGGAGCGACCTACCCGAGGGTCAAGGGTCGCTGTCTCTGCCACGCAGCGGGCGCCATAAGAGGGAAGGGGGGGAGGAGGGGTCAGCTGGGAGGCGGGAAGTGGGAGGGCGGACAACGAATGGGAGCAGGGGGGGCGGGGCCGCACGGGGGCAGCGGCGGGAAAGCGGGAGGCGGTAGAGCGGGAGGCAGGAGAGTGGGAAGGCGGGAAGGCGGGAGAGTGCAACAGGAGAGAAAAAGGCAACTAGAGGGAAAACGGCAACAGCAGAGAAAAAGGCAGCAAGATAGAAAAAGGCAACAAGAGAGATTAAGGCAACAAGATAGAAAAGGCAACAAGAGAGAAAACGGCAACAGGAGAAAAAAGGCAGCAAGATAGAAGAAGGCAACAAGAGAGATAAAGGCAACAAGATAGAAGAAGGCAACAAGAGAGATAAAGGCAACAAGATAGAAAAGGCAACAAGAGAGAAAACAGCAACAGGAGAAAAAAGGCAGCAAGATAGAAGAAGGCAACAAGAGAGATAAAGGCGACAAGATAGAAGAAGGCAACAAGAGAGATAAAGGCAACAAGATAGAAAAGGCAACAAGAGTGAAAACGGCAACAAGAGAGAAAACGGCAACAGGAGAAAAAAAGGCAACAAGAGAGAGAACGGCAGATCAGATGCAAAGCGCAGAGTAGATTCAAGACCTACACATAGGTGGCAGGGGTCTGGGCAGGTGGAGCTGCAGTGGCGGGGGAGCGACCTACCCGAGGGTCAAGGGTCGCTGTCTCTGCTGCGCAGCGGCCGCCATAAGAGGGAAGGGGGAGGAGGGGTCAGCTGGGAGGCGGGAGGCAGGAGGGAGGACAACAAATGGGAGTGGGGGGGCGGGCCGCACAGGGGCAGCGGCGGGTAAGCGGGAGATGGGAGAGCGGGAGGCAAGAGAGTGGGAAGGCGGGAAGGCAGGAGAGCGCAACAGGAGAGAAAAAGGCAACTAGAGAGAAAACGGCAACAGCAGAGAAAAAGGCAGCAAGATAGAAGAAGGCAACAAGAGAGATTAAGGCAACAAGACAGAAAAGGCAACAAGAGAGAAAACGGCAACAGGAGAAAAAAGGCAGCAAGATAGAAGAAGGCAACCAGAGAGATAAAGGCAACAAGATAGAAGAAGGCAACAAGAGAGATTAAGGCAACAAGATAGAAAAGGCAACAAGAGAGAAAACGGCAACAGGAGAAAAAAAGGCAGCAAGATAGAAGAAGGCAACAAGAGAGATAAAGGCAACAAGATAGAAGGCAACAAGAGAGATAAAGGCAACAAGATAGAAAAGGCAACAAGAGAGAAAACGGCAACAAGATAGAAAAGGCAACAAGAGAGAAAACGGCAACAGGAGAAAAAAAGGCAACAAGAGAGAGACCGGCAGATCAGATGCAAAGCGCAGAGTAGAGTCAAGACCTACACACAGGTGGCAGGGGTCTGGGCAGGTGGAGCTGCAGCGGCGGGGAAGCGACATACCCGAGGGTCAAGGGTCGCTCCCCCACCACAGGAAGTGGTCACCCTAGAGGGTGTTGGCCTGCACCCCATTGGAGAGGAGCAACCCCTGATTTCCACCCACAGGAGCAAGGATAGGTATGGCAGAGCTGCCACACAATTCAGATCTCTGCTAGAAGAAGATACTGGAAGAAGAAGTACCCGGACACTGCACTCACAAGGACTGCACCAGCTGCAGACGCTGGGCTTCAACGACAAAAGGATTTTGCCCTGTAAGCTACAGGTACAAAGGAGCTGACCAGAGTCCACTGCATCACTTCCTGCAAGAATAGCCCATCTGACCATTGTCCAGTGGCCATTTGAGGATTCTGGTCAGGTGCATTCTGGCAACTGTAGTCCCAACTTCCAAGGAGCAGCTCAGAGATTCTGGAAACTTGGAGCAAGTTTCTGGACTCTTTGAGGAACCAAAAAGTAATTCTGGAAGAAGATCCAGATGTTTGGAGCAACTTTAGAATAAAGCTCCATAATGTGACCGACCGGTCGACAACATTCAAGCCAGTAACATTGAACCATGACCCGGCCTGACTTTCAGGTTCATCCCGCTGAAGCTCCTGAGCTTTTTGTCGACGAGACTTCCAGGAGTTCACCTGGACCCCGCACTGAAGCAAGCTGCTTTTGTCGCATCGCAGCCTCGCCTGAAGAGGAGCCTCTCCTGACGACAAGAGAAAAAGCTTCAACAAAGTGACTAAGTCCGAAGGTAAAATTTTGACCGAGGCCTCCCGCACAGTGTAGCCAAGCAGGGCTCCATTGTTGTCAGCCTCGAACTTTGACTTTGCCCCGGTCAAGTGTGTCCAGATGTCCTCGGTTGGCGCTTTTGGTTTTTAGGTGCTAGAAAGCATTTTTTTACATTTACTCTTTACAAATTCATATCTCCAGCTCCCTACATTGGATTTGGTATCATTTTAGAGATTAACATATTTTCTATTTTTATAAATTGGTAATTGATTTTTATTGAGACCTTGACTGGACCTAGTGGGAGTCTGTGGCCTATTGATGAGTGTAGGTGCCTACCTGCCCTTTCCAATAATCCACTTTCCAACAATTGACACATCTATCTTCCCTATAAAACTACATTCATCTTATCTTTGTCCTTTTGTCCTTTGTGTGAGACAGACAAAAAAGAGTTTGTTCCTTTTTTGGAGAAAATGTAGAGAGAAATATTACCTGAGCCATAGGAGAGACTGTCTCAGTTGCCGGTTTGTATTATTCGTGATCAGCATGAGAGGGGTGTTTAAAGCACCATTAAAGGAACTCTTGAGAGTTTGTGCCCAGAGTTAAACCTATGCTCGTTTTCAAGTTCATGTGCCATCTGCTCCCTTTCTCCGGCAAATCAAAGTGGTGGGGGTGCCCTGCTTTTACACCATCTAGCAAGCTCTGATGTTATGCGATTCATAGAAATCGAATAGACAAAGCAGTGCAAGTCCCTGCGTTGCCTTAATCTGAAGCAGGGAGGCATTCCATGGGCATTGCAGTGGGTTTTCCCACACAAACATCCACGGATTTTGATGCTGCCCCAGATTAACCTAATCACATAAACCTGGTGCAGGGTCAAAATCATACGTCTCCCCACAGCAGGCAAAATGAGGACAAATATTTTAATTTCTCCTCATTTATTCCTATTTCCACATAAAAAAGGAAAACACCTCTTAGGATTGTTTTTGTGCAGGAAGATGCCCCTTCCTGCACAGAAACAATTCTGCATGCAACGCAGGCATACTTGCACCATCGTGCAAGGGTGCCTGCGTTAGCGCTAGGCAGCGAATTGTGCGCCAGCACAGAGGGAAAAGAAAGAGGGAAAGGGACACAGGGTGAAAGGAAAGGGCAGTAACGCACAGTATTAAACAAATGTGGTGTATTCCTGCCCTTTCACATTGTCATAAGGCAACGCAGCAAGATGACTTGTGGCACTGACCTACAGCATTTCCCCATAAATAAACCCCTTAGTATGTGGGCTGCAGTTTTGACCTGAGTTGAGGGCAGCACGTTGGCACCTTCAGAAAGTTGTTGACCTCTGCTTCCTGATGCCTGATGAGCTGAGAGACAGGACGCTGCCATGCTTCTGCCCACCGTTCCACATCTGGAGAAGCGCTGGAAGCTTGAGACGGAATAGAGCCGCGAGGTGCCGGCTGGCCGGGGCTGAAGTAAGCCATGTCAGTCTATGGAATTCAAGCTCGAGGGATGGAGATCCCATGTTCCAGAAAGTTGCAAGGGGAGTCCTCAGTAAGCCGGAAGTATCCCTTCAGGGTAGCGTTTTCACTGTACCTGCTGTAAGCAGGCAAGGAGACTTTAAAAGACAAACCTCTGGGTGCATTTTTGGGAGAGTGCAACAAAGGCCCTTTTGCTGCAATATGGACTTTTTGGGATCTAAAGTAATCAACAAGCATTAATATGCACAGAATAAGTAGCATTTTGGGTGGTGGCGACAGCAGCGGTCCAGCTTCCCTGTGATAACACACCAGGCTACAGCAGGAACGCAGAGATAAGTGACCCTCCAGCAGAAGAGCCTAGGCAACTCACTTTTCCTGATTATATCACTGTTAATAGGATATCTATAGACCCTATTGGAGAGAAGTGCAAGTAGTGTGGCCCAGGAAATTAAGTGAGAGTAGTATTCACCCCATAAACGAATGTATTAATAATAACAGGAAAATAGATGCCGCCTAGAGGTAAAATACGGAAGGGACTTTCTAATCAGTTGAAGAAGGATGTAGCCAACATGGCAGGAAACCCACAAATAAGGGAAAACAAGCCCAATGCAAGTCAATGCAAAGAAACAAAACTCCAATAAGCATAAAAGCCCCTCTGTGAGTGAGAGATGGGTGTGTCAGTATCCTAATCCATCAAGGACTTTGTGGGTAAACACTTTAAGAGAAAGTAACCCCTTTCTGAGCACCTGGAGAAGGGAAGTGTGGAGGGTCAGGGAACGATAGTTATCAACTCCCTGACATAAGTTTATCCTCATTAAATAGTCTAGATATGGTGGACCAGAACCGTCTCACTTTGGAGCCAAGGCTCTTCTCCCTACTAGATAACATGGTGCTGCAAATGCAGTGGGTTGAAGATGGCCAAGTTGTGAAGCAAGTTTTAGCTGATCCCAAGGATCATAGCAAGGACTTCGGTAACCCAAGGGAGCCGCTTGTGGCTCCTGGAAATGATACTACTGAAGGATCTCTGCAAAATGCAATCCTAAACCTAGCGATAGTGGTGCTGCCCTTGGCCTCTATGCTGATATAATGTTGATTCTATAAAAAAAACCTTACAAGGAGGACTGGAGGTTTCATTGATGAATTCAACATCCTAAAATCTCAGACCAATTGCAAACGTTTGTGGGGGAATTAAATCAAATTAAAGATCATATAATGTCACTTATAAGACTTGTTGATGAACGGAAGTCCCTGCTTATTGGGTGGCTGAAGAGGGTGCCACACGGAAAGCTGGTTCGCAGTGTGTTTATGTATCCAAATACCCAGTGCTGGTAAAGAAGCAGGGAGAACCCACCAGGTATAGGCAATATATACCTTGTACAAGATGAGAGAGGAAATACCAGGGAATGGGAGGAGTGAAAAGCAGAAGGGGAAAATGGCCTCAGGGTCACCCAAAGATTCCCAGCCAAAAAGCAAAAAATCACTCCCCCGTAATCACTCCAAGGGAGGTTAGGAAGGTACCCAGACAAGATGGGGGTAACAATGCGAGGCAAACCACTACTCCAAAAAAAGAAGGAATTATGAAATGATACATGGGGGGAGTAAATGGAGTAAGGAGAGATACAGGGGAACAAAAGTCGGGGAGCAGGGCTCCAAAAGGGAGTGACAATATGAACATTAGTGATGGTAATGAGATATCCATGGTAATAAAGAGTGGAGAAGGGAGTGGATTTATCTCGAACAATGTCAAAATGAAAGGAAAGGGAAGAGAGTTGGGAAGCTTGTCCCCCTAAATCATGGCCAACTGCTTTTCTCTTTCTCAAAATGCTCTAGCCTGAAATCACTTGTGTCAAAGGACCTCAGATAAGGGGGGTTTATGAAGAACATAAATGGGAATGAAGCAACTAAGGTAATTTTGTACTCAGGGCTGGTTAAGACAGTGCTTGTAAATGCTGAAAAAGAGGTGTTAAAGGAAGGATCAGGCTTGTTTCAGAATTGTAAATATCTGAACAAGGCAACATGAGCAAACCCTTCCTGAAGTGCCATGATGGGCTGGGACCAAGACAAGCTAGACTGATCGATCAGGGCCATAGGGAAAAAGAAGACCTGAAAATTAATTTTCCTTACTATGAGACAGTAGGCAACAGGGGGGATATGAGCTATGTGACTAGATATGTGGTGCTCCCCCTTTCAGGTCCAGAAGCGGACAGGTGGTTGAGTGATATTGAGTAGGATAATGGGTGGTTGCACAGCCTGAGGGTATTATTATGGAACATTAATGGGTTTGCGAGAATCTCATGCTTAGAAAGTTCTAGGGTGCTAATAAACCAACATGAGATTGTTTGTTTGCAAGAGATGTGGCTGTTCAATGAATCCCCACTGATTGATGGGTTTGTACAGGTAAACAGATCCACTAAGGGGAGTCTGCAGGGGCGCCCCTCTAGAGGTTCAATAAGTTTGATTTTCACTACAGTGGCAAGGAAGGTATCACCAATTGAATTGAAATGTAATTGGTTAGCGGCCTATAGAGTGCATTTTTATATTCCGGACAGGACTTATGAATGTATTTTAATAATAAATTTGTACATTCATAGGGGGATAGAGGGAGAATACAGATCCAAATTGGGAACACTTAAGGAGGATGTAGACTCTTTATGTGCAAACTATCATAAATGCTTGTTTATCCTCTTTGGAAATTTTAACCAAAAATTAAACCCAAGGAAGACAGACCCCTGGTTCAAAGAGATATTAGCCTCTTTTATTATAAATTTTGTGAGTTTCCCGGCTTCTGCACTGGCAGCTCATGATGTGGCACTTGGGTAATATTTGGCCTCTAAGGGCTTATTTTGCGTCAATAGGCAGTACGACCCTGATTGCCATGCCCATCAAACATTTAAGAATGGTTCACAGGCCTGCCCCATTGATTACAATTATATGCATGCCTCGCATTTTGATAAAATTAGGAATTTCCAGGTACTGCACAGAGAAGGGAGTTACCATCATCACCTTAAACTTGAAATAATAAGAGAAGAAAAGTGGGAGAGGGAAATGGTAACCCCCCTACAGACCACGCTTAAAGGCTCAATACTAGAATTACTGAAGAATGTATGGCAAAATTAGCTAACTTCCAACAGGACCAGTAGATGATCTATGCCCCCGCAAATGGTATTAATTGGTATGAAAATATAATCAGCCCAGTGGTCCATTGCCTAGGGGCTGATTTAAAAGTTAATAGGAGACGGATAAATAAGATGCAGGGGAACCTAAGGAAAGATAACGACTGGTTCAATGGTGAGTGCTGGAAATTAAAGGCTCAGATTAGGAAAGGTGTGAAAAGCCTCAAACTTAAGTTTGATGATGAGTTATTTAATAGCCTTAAGAATACTAGGAAGGTATATGAAAAGCTGATTAGTGAAATAGCCCATAAGGAGAAGTGCTGGGAAAATCTGTTGCAAGCAATTGAAACAAAAGACACAAAAAGAATTTGGACGCCAATACACAAAGGTTCAGGCAAGGTACTGGGGACTATGAATTGTGTGGTGGAAGATGATGCATGGGTTAAGTATTTAAAGGAAATTTGAGGAGGAAAGTCAGAGCCCTCACATAAGAGTGCATCCCCATGGATCGGGGTGGATGAGGATGTTATGACTCAGTCATGTTGGACAACATTAAGAGCACCATCTCCAATTTGGTTTTAACCAGAGACTCAGGACTGTATAACCTGTCCGCCATGGTAATAAAAAGTAGGTTTGACTGGTGGGCAGAATTCTTTCACTGTAGGTTCTAGGTTGTATTAGACACAGGCTGTTTCCCTGATAATTGGAAAGGTGTAATTATCAGATCTATACATAAGAGGGGGGACATAAAGGCCCCAAAGAATTATAGGTTGATTAATCTGCTGGATGTGGGAGAAAAATTGTTCACAAAAAAGATATTAGGGAGAGTAAAGGCATGGGCTGAAGTGAATCACATTGTACCCCCAGAACAGGGGGATTTAAGGAAGGCCACTCCACAAAAGACTACTGTTTTTGTTTATGGTCGCTGGTGAGGAAAGCTATGGAGCTAAAGGGTAGTTAATTCTGCTGCTTCATAGACGTCCTGGCAACGTTCAATCTGGTAGACCAGAATTGTCTATGGGAAACACTGATAAACCAAGACATACGCAAGAGTCTGCTGGGTTTAATTCAGGAATTACACTCCCAAAATTGGGCACAGGTAATTATGGAAACAGAGGGGACTCTTATCCAGAAAATCCTGATAATTAATGGTCAGAGACAGGGCTGTGTTCTGGCCCCCTTACTTTTCTCCCTGTTTATAGCTGACTTTCCTACTTCCCTTGCAGTGGCAAGGGTCATCAGCCCCCAAATGAATGGGAAACACATAGCATAATCTGGTGATGTTGGATCTAACAGAGATAGGCTTGCAAAGGGAGTTGGATTTGTTCTGGGAATACTGTAAGAAGAAAATGTTAGTGGTAAACCTGGAGAAGACAAGGGTATTGAGCTTTGATAAAGAAAACTGTAAAATTCACATGGCATATAGGCTCCACCAAACTGAAATCGGTCAGCGAATATAAGTATTTAGGAGTTTGCTTTGAGAGGTCCCTAAAATGAAATATTCATATTGAATCACTAGAATCAGGCGCCCTTACCCCGCTATGATGGTTGAAAAAATTCAATAGGGATTATGGGAGATGTCCCACAGGTTTGTTTTAAAAGCCTATGCTGCCATGATCCTTCTTCAGTTTCAGTATGGAGCTGAATTTTTATGTCTTAGTGGCAAGTGTAGTTGTGGTTCTGAAGAAGGGTAATATTTGAAAAGTTTACTCTCTCTACTAAGATCATCAATGATACAGGCAAAAAGAATAGAGACAGATTTGGTGTCACGGAGTATTCAGACTCAAGAAGCAGTAATTAGATTCTGGCAACGCTTGAACTCTGGTGATGGGCAAAAGGTTTTGCTTTGGTGCAAAAATTAAATTTTACAATGCTAATTAAAATGGGCCAAGGTTGTGAGGAAAAATCAGAAGGTTATATATAGGGAAATGAAGGTTAAAATGTGGCTAGTACAATGGAGGGACAGAGAGATTTCAAAATGGTCCAGTGCACATCCTCCCAAAGTTAGAATACAAATAAATAAGGTGCACTGTTCCAAAGGGATGACCACAGGTCAAAAAGGCATTACTAAAAGTAGAAGTCAAGGCCCTCACACACCCAATGGGTGTCATGCTTCATCATAGGGCCTGCTCCTCATCGGGCTGGCGCTTCAATGGCCAACAGGCCCCTCTGGGGGGCTCTTAGCCAGAGATCTTTTAAATGTATGCCGTGGTTAGACATAGGAGTAGATTCAAACCTACCAGGAGAAGTGAAAAGCTGGAGAGAGTATACTGAAATTGGCTCTAGACCCTACCATCAGTGTGTTTATTTTTAGCGAGGGGTCTAGGTCAAGGTTACAAACAAGGGGAGTGATCAAGGAAATAATGTTCCTCCACTCTGCCAGGGAAGAAAAGAGAAGTGGGGGAAAGGAAAATTCATCCTTTAGCCCTAATTAATGCTCAAAATGTTTCACGCCTATATTGTCTCTACGAATCAGTCGGCATTTCTTCAGGACCAAAAGCAATTTTTAAAAAACTCCTCAGCTTCACTAGGGAACGCAAGTGAGTATATGGTGCGTAAAATTAATGATAGTGAATGTACAACTTACGTGAAAAGATAAAAAAGGATCTCAATAGGTATGGACATGGAGAAACAGAAGCAAAGAGGGAGATAAAAACATACAGTTACATGCATCATAAATACTGTAATCCAAGTAGTGCAATGACAGTGATAGCAGGCACACATGCTATGGGTCAAAGTGCTCTTATGACTCTTCATAGACCCACCTCTCAATGTGTAAATATTCCTATTGATTTAAAAACATGAAAGTCTAAATACAATGAATTCGTTATCTTACCCTCCTATATTAAGGAATGGGCCTCTTGGGATAATGCGAGCCGAGGGACTACCGTAGCATTGAAATGAACAAATGCTCAAAAGTGAAATAAATCGAAGAAATACATATCTAACGTTAAGTAAAGTTGAGAAGGAGGCAGATTGAGATTGATTGGAGTGTCCTTGTCAGCTGGCTTTATATCTGGTGGAGACTGCAGCACGGGCGGGTTCAGCATTTCTTCAAAGTGCTCCACCAATCTTTGTTGTTAGCCCTCATTACCCATGATTGTCTTCCCAGCTTTGTCTTTAACAGGTATTTCTGGCTGTTGTATCTGCAGGAGAATTTCCATATTATGTTTTTGAGTTCTTTCAAGTTTCCAAGGCATGCTTCTTCCTAAGGTTTAGTGGCATGACAAGTGAAGAATCTTTGTTTGTCTGCTCTTAAACCTCTCTTTGCTTCCCAGGTGGCTGTGGTGTATTCACCTTGAGCTTTTCCTTTTTTGCTCTTGTTCGGCTGGTGTTAAGTGCAATTTTCTTTTCTTTTCTCTCTTGGATTTTGCAGAGAGTCTCAGTCGGGATCCATTCTTTATGCTGATGTTTCTTGGGACCCCCTGGCAGGTTGATGACACTGTTTCTTTGATCTTCCCCCACTGGCTTTCTATTGGGTGTCTGTCATCCTCTAGTTTTTGCAGGATTTGAAACTTGCTGCTGAGAGTGAATGTATTCACTCCATTTCTGTGCATCTTTGAGGAGGGTGGTGTTATATGACTGGTGTTGGCTTGTTGGTTCCACCCATGCTTTCTTCCGCATTAGATTTAGCCTGGCTACAACAAGGTCTACTCTTCTTCTCACTCGCATCCTGCAGCGACCTCCGGAATCTCTTGGAAATGCAGTGTAGGAAAGTCCTCCTTTTTGACCATATCACCCCCAAACTTTTTGGACAGATACTGGTGGTTACTGACTCTTCGCTGAGCCCTGGATACTGCTTACCAGCCCCATGCCAGTGCTCTGTGTAAAGTGGATGAGCAAATTAGGCTAATTATTATAATTGGCATTATCAACCTTTATAGGTAGGTCCTTGGTATATGGTAGGGCATGTAGGTTTAGGGACCAAAGCATAGGTAGTGCACCCACAGGTCCACTGCTGAGGTGCCTAGTGTCATTTTAAAGGCAGGCCTGCCTTGCTGGCTGCTTTTAAACTAAAGGTATATGCAAATACGACTTTGGAATTAAAAGTACTTCCAAAGGCTTAAACTACCTTATTTTGTACATATATGTCACCCCTAAGGTGTACCCTATATGACCCTAGGGTTGGGTGCAATGTAACTATAATTAGGGACCTTATAAAAATGTTATTGTTTAATAAGCCCTGGTGAGGTAGAACAGCCAAATGTGTTTTTCTTTTAGCCTCCATAGGCTAACATGGGGAGACCTTATTTTAATTAACAAAGTCCCCATAAGAGACAGTTACCTTGAGTTTGGTATCAAATTTATTGTTATAACAAATCCAGCAACATGCAATTGTTGGATTTAATATAACTAGTGCAGGTATAGAGTTTGAAAACTCTACCTAAAAGTGGCTACCTTCAGCTCTGTAGTGCCCTTCTCTGATTGACTAGCCTCTGGCAGCCTGGCCAGGCTGCCTTGATGAGGTAGGAAGTGGCCTGGGCTGAACACAAATGATGTGTCTGGAGGAGCAGATCTGCCTCAGCAGATGGTGAAACAGGATGGGGGAAGAGCAGCTAAACTGGTCTTTAAAGGCAGGGAAGGAGCAGCTCAGGACCTCCTCCATTTCCTGCAACCCCAGATAATTAGATGCCTTCTTGATTAGATTAGGAGATGGCAGGAGAGGGGTGTGTTTAGGATTTTTAGCCACACCAGTGGGTGGGCCCAGCCAGATCGAACCTCCAAAAATCACTTTTGGCCATGTTTGATTTTTGAAGAATGTTGCTTCCTGGGATTGATTTTGCCTCACTTCCCAGGAAGTGGTCATCAAAGGGGGAAGGAACCTACCTTTGATTGGACAACAAGGACTCCCCTGCTTTCCACCCAAGAGCAGGGATAAATGTGACAGAGCTGCACCCACATCTTAGATCTCTACAAGGAACATCAGAATAAGAAGGACTGCCCTGCTGGACCCCGGACCTGCACTTGGACACTGCATTATGATGGACTGCACCAGCTGCACACTTGAGCTTCACCACAAAAAGGACTTTGCCTGGCTTCAACTGGTTTAAGAAGAGATTCCCTGCTTTCTACAGGTGAAACAGCTAACCAGAGCCGCCTGCATCAAATTCTGAAGAAACTGACCAGCTGGCCACTGTCCAGTGGCCATTTTGGTGTTTGAGCCAGGTGCATTCTGGGAGTTGGAGTCTTACCTCTCAAGGAGCAACTCAGAGCTTCTGGAATGATCTTCAAAGACCTTCTGGAAGAAGATTCAGAAGTTTGGAGAATATTGGAGAACTTTTGCAAAAAGCTCCATAAAGGGACCGACCCACTGTCGAGAGTCAAGCCTGCTTACGTCGACCACGACCCGGCCTGACTTGCAGGTTCGTTCCTCTGAAAAGCTCTGGAGCCCCGGACTTCCAGGATTTCAACAGGGGCCCCTGGAAAGGCAATCCGACAACGTTGATTAGAAATCAGCTTGCTGTGGAAGGTCGTCCGATTTCGGAGAGAAAAAGCTCCAAAAAAGTAACTAAGTCCAAAAGTAAAAAGTTGACAGGGACTTCCCGTGCAGTGTATCCGAGGATGATTCTAGGGATGTCGGATCAAGATTCAGCTTTGGCCCAGATGAAGATTTTCGTCTCGATATATCGTCTAAGTCCGAACGTAGAAATCTTCACTGAGGTCTCATGCGACGCGCATCTGGAGAGGGCTCCAGGGGGTCAGATCGGGTTTGTGACTTCATCCCCCTAAAGAAAATCATCAAGAAAATGACTAAGACAGAAGGTGATCTTTTGACCGAGGCCTCCCGCTTGCTGTAGCCAAGCAGTATTCCATTGCGGTCGGTCTGAAACTTTGACTCTACCACGGTCAAGGTGTGACCAGATGACCAGATTGGCGCTTTTAGTTTCTATGCGCTAAAAAACATTGATACTTTAAAAATTCATATTTCTGGTTCCCCTTATCCGATTTTATTCGCTTTTGTGTCAAATTAAAGCTAAAAAGATTTTTATAAATTGGTTTCAGATATTTAAACTGTTTTCTGTGTTTTAATTAATTCATATTTTGTGATACTTGAATGTTTTACACAATTTGGGGGTCATTATGGCCCCGACGGTGAGTGTTAATGTGGCGGTAGTACCGCCAACAGGCTGGTGGTACATACTGCCACATTATGAGAATGGCACACTTCTCCACTCGTACTGCCATGGCGGTATCAGCTGCCAGGCCGGAGATGTCAATCTCCAGCTCGGCCGCCAGCATAGTACCACCGCCGGCATTTTGAGCTTGCCTACCACCATGGTTTTCGTGGCGTTAGCAGTGCCCCAAAAACCATGGCGGTAGGCCCTACCGGTGACAGAGAATTCCTTCCCTGTCATTGGTAGGTGGCTCCCCAACCCCAACACACACCTGACACTCCCACACCCCCTCGATCTAAACTCCCCCACCCACTCCGATCCTGTCACTTCTCTCCACCCCCCATACACGCACACACCCGCAGACACATACTACGTATACAGCCAATCACTCACACGGGCATACACACATGCATACTTCCAGACATGATCGCACACATTCTTACACACAATCACACTGACATGCAGACACGCACTCACTTCACCATTCTTACACGCATTCACTCAAATGCATACACCCATGCAAACAACACAACACACAAAGATGCATTCACACACACACTCACACATTCATGCACACAACCAGACACACACACACAACACCCCTCTACCCATCCCCTGTCGGAAGCTTGACTTACCTTGTTCTAGGAGGTCTTCTGGCAGGGAACAGGAAGGGGCGCTGCTACTGCCAGCAGCACCCACCAGTAAAACACTGCCAGGCCGTATCACGGGTCATGATATGGCTGGCGGTGTTCAACTGGTGTGGTGGTGCTGGTGGTAGCAGGACCAGCTTACCACCATCCACCAGTATGATCACTGCCGGATTTACACCCTTCTTGTGGCGGAAATCCAGCTGTGATCATAATATGGTGGACGGATGGTAGCCACGGTGACGGTATTTTGGTGGCCGCCACTGCAGCGGTAGGCGTTTTTTACCGCCAATGACAAAATGAGGGCCTTTGTCTCCTAAGTTAGACTTAGGGTTAATTTATTGAGACCTAACTGAAACTAGTGGGGGCTAGTGGCCTATTCCTAAGTGTAGGTACTTACCTGCCCTTACCAATAATCCACTTTCCAACATGCAGATATTATCAATCTGATTCTCTGTTGAATGGTCTGGTGACCCTCACGTTGCCTTGTATATTGTTTTGTACCCAGGGTTGTTGACTTATAACTTATTTGTACCCAGTGTTGTTGCTTCGGATCTTGTCAATGAGGTCCTCCATCAGTATGTTGATGTCTCTCTCAAGGCATTCCTCTAGGATGGAATGAAGTCTGTTGCAAAAGTGTATGTTTTCCTCTTCTTTGCTGTTATTTGTAGGTACACAGCATTGGATAATATGTTGATTCTCTTTTTCTTTGTGTGAAACGACGCTGTGATGACTCTAGGACAGTGGGCTTCCTATTCAATTAGAGTTCTGTTGGCTACTCCCTGAGTATGTGGGGCATTTTCTTCTTCAAATCCAGAATACAGCAGTATTCCTCCTCGAGCCCGTCTTTTTTGTTCGGACTATGTCCATCTGGTTTTGCTGATGACAGGCAGGGCAAGGTGCTATTTTTTCATCACTTGGGCTGTTTTGTCTGTCTCGTGCATGGCCCTCATGTTCCATGTCCCGATGGTGATGGTTTTGGCCTGCTTAGTGTCTTCCAGGGATCTCTGGCTTTCACCACATAGCTTCATAGCTCTATGTGGGGATTCCTCTCTGTAGCTAAAAAAAAATATCCAGCACCCCTCCCCATCCCTTAATTGGCCCTAGGGACCTCACCCCCCCAGGCCAGTTCAAATAAAAAAAGGGAGGGAGGCCACATGGTCTCCCTCCCCAAGACTTAAAAGGTCCAGGGGAGCCTATGACCCAGGGGCAAATACAATTAAACAGGGGCTAGTGGCATGGAGCCCCCCTCCTGAGCCATCATGGGCCCCAAGGCCCCCATCCCCTGGACCCAAAATCTTGTAAGAGGAGGGTATATATATATATATATATATATATATATATATATATATATATATATATATATATGTGTGTGTGTGTGTGTGTGTGTGTGTGTGTCAAAAAAGCAATCCAAATAATCCAATGAAAGGAAGGTAAATTTCAGAGATGAAGAGGACTATGCCACAGGACACATTTTGACATTTGCATGAACATTTGATAATACCAGAAGTCAATTGGAGAAGGGCATTGAATTACAATCAGTGGATCGTAGAAAGGGTGATTCAACCACCAGCATGAGTTTGGACTTGGATTCAAATGAGGAATTAGCCCATTCTTCGAGTAATAAGATGTCATTTTCCGAGGAGTATTACCTCCTCCAACATACCAACGAACAGTCACTTCGCAATTCACAAAGGGGAAGAGGCAAAAAAAAGAAACCAAAAAGTGACGTCAACGGAGGTAAAAGAACCGAGAATGCCATGGTAACAAGAGGCGAAGACAGGGGAAAAGCAAGGCCCTGATTGGCTGGTCGCAACCTCAGGGAAAGTTACGGTCACCATTTTCTTTCTTGCCCGATGCAAGAAAGAAAATGCCCGATGCCTGGAGGAGGAAAAACACTTAAAAACTGACATAAGGGTTCAGGATACATGTATTTTGACCCCATAGGGAAGATGATGGGGGACCCAGGACCAAAAATTGCATTTTTTTTTTTTTGGGCCAATCCTCAGATCCGCAGCTCCACCGTGGGGCTCAGTGCAGCCCCTACCCACATGTAAACTCACAAAGGTTCCCCGTATCCAAAAAATAATGTGAAAAAAACTGCTTACATACCAAAACCCGCTGTCAACGGCTGAAGGCTATGCATACAGCAGGGTTGGGTGCATGCTGGGGCGGTAGACTGCTGCTGCACATGGCCAAAGGCCATATTGGTTGTATTACCATGCTGTCATTAGATATACTGTTTCCATTAAAAAACATAGAAATTTACTGCAAAAAACAACGATTACAAGGACATTATAATTAGGTTGATATTTTACCCATACAAAACCATAGAAATTCAGCAGTTATAGTTATACTTACCTGAAGAGAATATAATTCATGCCATTAAGTAACTTTAGGCCACAAGTTATAGTTTCTTAACATAAGTATAACTATGAGTATACCTATAACTGCTGAACTAGTATGGTTTTGTGTGGATAAAATATCACCTTAACATAAAGGCCCTGTAATCTTTGTTGTTTTCAGTTAATATGCATATATATATGATAGAATTCTAAGTAAAAACAATGGTGGTGAAGTGAAGCGGGCTGCGCCTGTTTACTGGTGGTCGCCAGTAGGTAGTTATAGTTAGGACCATGATTCCTTAGAAAAAGCATTTTATCACTTATCTATATCTTTGGTGACATTTGACGAATCTTGAAGAAATTTTCCAAAATAGTGTTCCAGTGAATCTTGTTGTACATGGGAAGTTTTAGGGTGATCTGTCAAGTGGGGGCTTAGACAAAAAAGGGGGAGGGGTACAAAAATGTGTGTTTGCCATTATAATTTCCTTAGGGGTTTTAGACATGACTACAGCCCGAACGACTGGACTGAATTACACCAAATAGGGTAGAAAAGTATCTCATGGGCTAAAAAGAGTTGTTATTGGTGTAAATCTATTCAGTACCTTTTGAAATATTAAAAGAAAACGAAATATAGATATTTAGGGGCTTGAAGGGTTTGAAAATAATGATGAGCTTGAACAGGGAGATGCAGAGCTCTGATTGGCTGCCAACACTTAATGCAGGAAGTGTTGGCAGTCATCTTGGGACATTGCTTCAGCTGAGCCCCACAAAAAAGATAATAAAGAAGAGGCCAGGTTAGGGTCACCCTGAGCCCCTAACATTGGTCTACGGGTCCCTTACAGACCCCGCCAGGGCTGAAAAGTTTTTGCTGCAAATTTGCAGTGGATTCACAAATCTGCTGCACAAATGTTTTTAAAAAAACATGCATGGGCTCCCTTGCTTGTTTTTAAGAAGCCCACAGGTGGGCCTGTGGCATTTTGAAATAAGAGGGGGTGCACAGCACCCCTCTCCTGGGGCAGATTGATGCCCCAGGCTTATTTTTATAGAATGCTGGGGGTCTGTGCGGCCCCACGCAGCCCCAGTGACCTACACCTTCCCCCAGGCCTGTAGTCAAATAAAATGCAGGGGGCTGTGCAGCCACCCCACAGCCCCAGGGACTGCCACCTCCCTGGGGCTGTGATCAAATAAAATGCTGGGGGCCATGTGCAACTCCCGCAACCCCAGGGACTGCCATCTCCCTAAGGCAAATATGCAATTTTATGCAGGTGGTCATGTTGCCCCCCCCCCCCACAGCCCTGGCAACCACCATCTCCCTTGGGCTATTTTACATTGGAGAGGGGCAACGCAGACCTCCTCGTGGAGCCAATGATGGCCTGGGGACCACCATCCCCCAGGGCTGGCTCCTGCTATGTCCCAGGATGCCCCGCCAGGAAACAGCTGTTTGCTCTGACTTGGCAGGAGCTTTGACAATTCAGGGCAAACACATCACTTTCTGCAAGTGAGAGCTATCAAACAGCACTCACTTGCAGAAGGGAAGTTGTCATATGCTTTCCTACACACAAATATGCTTGCAAGGAAACAGATAAAACAATGCTTCCACAAGCATTAGAGCAGCTCCCTGATTGTGGGAGCCATGAAGGTCCGACAGGATGTGGGGAGCTGGCTAGGACCGTGGGGGACTTGAGGCACTCCCTGCCGTCCTGTCACTCTCTCTCTCTCTCTCCCATCCCATAAAGGGATCGTAGAGAGAGAGAGAGAGAGAGAGAGAGAGAGAGAGAGATTGTCATTGCAGTGGTCTTTCCATCTCTCCATACAATGACTTCAAAAAGTCAGACTTTCAAGATGTTTTGTACAAATGTTATAGTTACGTTTGGATGCAGAGCAGGATAGAGTCAAATGGTCACAGTCTTGTGCTGTCATTCAGTAGGCTGAACGTTCAAATCCTAGTATCGCTTGGAAGTGTGTTTGTTTATTTACTAGTGTTTCGACTGTTAACTCTTCCTAGAAATGGAAAGATCACGTTTCTTTCCAATCACATGCGTGGGTTGACTGTCATAGGTATGTCTGGAAGCATCACAGTAAGAAACCTTTGGCCTAAACATTAAGGTCACAGACACTCATACTGAAAGTTGAGGGTTCTTCTTCAGGTGTGTCTGTGGTCCTTTTCCCTCTTTAATTTCTTTTAAACGTCAAAGGTTTAAGGTTCATATTGAAAGGTAATCTCACTCTCTTAAATGGCAAAAACATTTTTCTTTTTGATTTGTCCGGAATATCTCATTCTAAGTATATCATTCATCAATGCCTAATTCGCTCACTCTCTCAATCTCTTACTTTCTCTCTCAGGGTTGGGCGGTTACGGGGTTGGCCACAGGGACTGGCCGCAGGCCAGGCCCTGCGGTCATCCCATCCGTCCATGGCCTTTAGCAGTGTGCGGCATAAGGTTGGGTGGTTATAAGGGGTGGATCACAGGGCCTGGCCGCAGTCAAGGCCCTGCAGACAACCACTGCTGCGCATGGAAAAAAACATAGAAATTCACTGAAAACACCAAAGGTTACAGCGACTTTACAGTTGAATTTAAAAAACATAGAACTTCATAGTTATAGTTATTTCAAGTAACTGTAACTCATGCACTAAGGTAACTATAACTCACACTCTCGCCCTCACCAAGCACTGCTAGTTACCTCAAATATTACAGAACTAATGACCCCTTTTAAAACGAAATTGATAATGTCACTGTAACATCTGCACTAAAATTATTGATCAGATAATGGTGCATGGCGAGGCACGAGTTATAGTTACCTTAGGGCATGAGATATGGTTACTTTAGATAACTCTAAGTATAACAGGTGAATTTCTATGGTTTGGTACGTCTAAAATATCAGCCTAACTATAACATCCCTGTAACCTTTGGTTTTTTAGGTGATAGGTGATTAAGTGATTATTATATATATATATTGCCATGGTTAAACACATATATATGGGCCCACGCGGCCCCCCCTCCCCGATCCTCATTAGGTCATCGGGTCAAGGGAGATTGTTGGACCTGGCCTTTTTTGTAGGGTGTAGGAAGTTGACTCTGTATATACTATTTCAAAGTAAGAAATAGTGTGCACAGAGTCCAAGGGTTCCCTTTAGAGGTAAGGTAGTGGCAAAATTAGATAATTCTAATGCTCTATTTTGTGGTAGTGTGGTCGAGCAGTAGGCTTATCAGAGGGTAGTGTTAAGCATTTGTTGTACACACACAGGCAATAAAAGAGGAACACACACTCAAAGACTTAACTCCAGGCCAATAGTTTTTTATATAGAAAAAAATATGTTCTTAGTTTATTTTAAGAACCACAGGTTCAAGATTTGAAGTAAACACATAAAATGCAAGGTACTTCACACAGGTAAGCTAGGAACTTTGAATAAAAGCAATATCATATACAGTCTTTGTTAAAATGGCAATAAGCTATTTTAAAAGTGGACACTGCAAAAATCAACAGTTCCTGGGGGAGGTAAGTGAAGGTTAGATTGTGAGGTAAGTAAGACACTTACAAGTCTCAGTTCTTGGGCATAGGCAGCCCACAGTTGGGGGTTCAGGGCAACCCCAAAGTTACAACACACCAGCAGCTCAGGGCCAGTCATGTGCAGAGGTCAAAGAGGTGCCCAAAACACTTAGGCGCCTATGGAGAACAGGGGTGCTCTGGTTCCAGTCTGCCAGCAGGTAAGTACCTGCGTCCTCAGGGGGCAGACCAGGGGGGTTTTGCAGAGCACTGGGGGGGACACAAGTAGGCACACAAAACACACCCTCAGTGGCACAGGGGCGGCCGGGTGCAGTGTGCAAAGCAGGCGTCAGGTTTTAGATAGGATTCAATGGAGGGACCCGGGGGTCACTCTAGCGGTGCAGGCAGGCACGGGGGCTTCTCGGGACAGCCACCCTCTGGACTAGGCAGAGGGTCACCTGGGGGTCACTCCTGCACTGAGGTTTGGTTACTTCAGGTCCTGGGGGCTGCGGGTGCAGTGCTTGTTCCAGGCGTAGGGTCCCTTGTTACAGGTAGTCGCGGTCAGATGGAGCCTCTGGATTCTCTCTGCAGGCGTCTCTGTAGGGGCTCAGGGAGGTCGTCTCAGGCTATTTACTGGGTCACAGTCACCAGGGAGTCCTCCCTGTGGTGTTTGTTCTCTGGATCTCGAGCCGGGGGTGTCGGGTGGAGAGGGTGAAGTCTCACGCTTCTGGCGGGAAACGTGAAGTCTTTAGAAGTTGCAGAAAAGTTGCAATACTGTTGCTGGATGTTGAGCTGAGCCGCTGCTCACTGGAGTTTCTTGGTCCTTAGGTGCAGGGCAGTCCTCTGAGGCTTCAGAGGTCGCTGATCCCTGTTGGATGCGTCGCTATTGCAGTTTTCCAACTCAGGAGACAGGCCAGTAGGGCTGAGGTCAAAGCAGTTGTCGTCTTCCGTCGTCTCTGCAGGTTCTCAGGTCAGCAGTCCTTCTTCTTAGTTTAGGTTGCAGGAGTCTGATTTCCTGGGTTCTGGGGTGCCCCTAAATACTAGATTGAGGGGTGTGTTTAGGTCTGGGAGGGCAGTAGCCAATGGCTACTTTCCTGGAGGGTGGCTACACCCTCTTTGTGCCTCCTTCCTGTGGGAAGGGGGGGCACAACCCTAATCCTATTGGGGGAATCCTCCAAACTTAAGATGGAGGATTTCTAAAGGCAGGGGTCACCTCAGCTCAGGGCTACTTAGGGGCTGCCCTGACTGGTGGGTGACTCCTCCTTGTTTTTCTAATTATCTCCTCCAGCCTTACCGTCAAAAGTGGGGGCAGTGGCCGGAGGGACGGGCATCTCCACTAGCTGGGATGCCCTGGGGCGCTGTAACAAAGGGGGTGAGCCTTTGAGGCAGTTCCTGCAGGGGGAGGTGTGAAGCACCTCCACCCAGTGCAGGCTTTGTTCGTGGAGAAAGAGTGACAAAGGCACTCTCCCCATATGGTCAGCAACTCGTCTGGTTGTGGCAGGCTGGAAGAAACTGGTCAGCCCCACCTTAGAAGTTGGGTTGATATTCAGGGGGCATCTCTAAGATGCCCTCTGGGTGCATGTTACAATAAATTGCACACTGGCATCAGTGTGCATTTATTGTGCTGAGAAGTTTGATACCAAACTTCCCAGATTTCAGTGTAGCCATTATGGAACTGTGGAGTTCGTGGTTGACAAACTCCCAGACCATATACTCTTATGGCTACCCTGCACTTACAATGTCTAAGGTTTTGCTTAGACACTGTAGGGGCATAGTGATCATGCACATATGCCCTCACCTGTGGTATAGTTCACCCTGCCTTAGGGCTGTAAGGCCTGCTAAAGGGGTGACTTACCTATGCTACAGGCAGTGTGAGGTTGGCATGGCACTCTGAGGGGAGTGCCATGTCGACTTAGTCATTTTCTCCCCACCAGCACACACAAGCTGTGAGGCAGTGTGTATGTGCTGAGTGAGGGGTCCCCAGGGTGGCATAAGACATGCTGCAGCCCTTAGAGACCTTCCCTGGCATCAGGGCCCTTGGTACCAGGGATACCAGTTAAAAGGGACTTATCTGAGTGCCAGGGCTGTGCCAATTGTGGAAGCAAAGGTACAGTTTAGGGAAAGAACACTGGTGCTGGGGCCTGGTTAGCAGGGTCCCAGCACACTTTCAATCATAAGTTAGCATCAACAAAGGCAAAAAGTCAGGGGGTAACCATGCCAAGGAGGCATTTCCTTACACAGGGCCATCCCCAAACATTTTGCCTCCTTCCTCCTATTTTTCCTGGCCTGTTTTTGTTGGCTTTTGAACTCTGAGCACTTTACCACTGTTAACCAGTGCTAAAGTGCATATGTTCTCTGTGTAAATTGTACTGTTGATTGGTTTATCCAAGATTGGCATATTTGATTTACTATAAAGTCCCTAGTAAAGTTCACTAGAGGTGCCCAGGGCCTGTAAATCAAATGCTACTAGTGGGCCAGCAGCACTGGTTGTGCCACTCACATAAGCAGCCCTGTAATCATGTCTCAGACCTGCCACTGCAGTGTCTGTGTGTGCAGTTTTAAACTGTAGAATTCGACTTGGCAAGTGTTCCCACTTGCCAGGCCTAACCCTTCCCTTTTCCTACATATATGACACCCCTAAGGTAGGACCTAGGTAGCCCCATGGGCAGGGTGCAGTGTATGTTTCAGGTAGGACATATACTAATGTGTTTTATATGTCCTGACAGTGAAATACTACCAAATTCAGCTTTCACTGTTGCAAGGCCTATCTCTCTCATAGGTTAACCTGGGGGCTGCCTTTAAACATGATTAAAGCGTAGCTTCCCTTTGGGAGCAGATAGACATGTGGAGTTTGGGACCTCTGAACTCAAAATTTGAAAATACATCTTTTAGTAAAGTTGATTTTGAGATTGTGTGTTTGAATATGCCATTTTTAGTAAGTGGGCATTTTCTTGCTTAAACCATTTTTTGACTTCCTGTTTGTGGATTCCCTTTCTGGGTTAGTTTGACAGTTGGGCTGTTTGCACCTCTCTCCAGACAGTGACACAAAGGGGACTGGGGTGTAGCCTGCATATTCTGATGAGCCATCTGTGCTAGGCTGTGCCTGCCCTCACCCAATGCAGTCTCCACACCCCTGGTGTGTGTCTGAGGCCTTGCCTGGGCAAGGCAGGATTTCACAAACAAGTGAGACTTTCCTTTGAAGTAATCCTACTTCAAAGGCCAAAATGGGTATAACAAGAGGACCCAAACCACAGACTTTAGACACTTCTTGGGGTAGACACTCTACCTCACAGACACTTCTGGAAAAGAAACCTGCTGGTGAAGAATCCCTGAACCAGCCCTGCCAAGAGGAACTGCCTGGCTGCCCAAAGGACTCACTGGGACTGCTTTTCTGACAAGGACTGCTGCCTTGCTGCTCCCTGGCTGTGCTGAGAAGTGCTCTCCAAGCGCTTGGATAGAGCCTGCCTCCTGTTCCCTGAAGTCTCAGGACCAAAAAGACTTCAGTCCTGCAACTGGACTCCTTGTGCGGCTAAAATTCGACGCACAGCCTGATAAAAATGATGCACAGCCTGTCCTGCGGTGAGAAATTCATTGCACAACGAACTGGAACGACGCTGTGCGAATTTGCATGGAGAAGATCGACGCAGCACCTGCGTTGCAACCAGAACTTCGACTCATGGGCCACCGGATCAATGCACAGCCGACACGGGACGAAGCAGCCCGACTTCCACAGAGCAATCAACGCAGCGTCTGCTGTGCGGGAGAAATTTCCACGCAACACCCACTGGAACGATGCAGCACTTGTGACTTCGCTCCACAAGCCCAGGATTCCACGCACAGTCCCCAGGGCGCCATGAACCCCCGCAACCCGAAGAGGAACCAAGTCTGCATGCCAGACATCGATGCAAAGCCTTCTCCTGCGCGGAAAATAATGACGCAAGTCAGTGTGCAAAGGGGCAAAACCGACGCACACCTCCCCGTTTTCCATGCATCACCTCCTCTGTTGTCCCATGTGGAGATTTTGAACACAAACCAGATACTTTGTGCTTGCAAGAGACCTTTATTGTTTTTAAGAGACATTTACTTGTTTTGCAAAGACTTAAGTCACTTTTTATCACTTTTATAGTGATATCTCAATATCTACTTATTGCATTTTAATCATTTTAACCTGCATTTATCCAGATAAATATTATATATTTTTCTAAACACTGTGTGGTGTATTTTTGTGGTGTTATATGGTGTTATTGTATGATTTATTGCACAAATACTTTACACATTGCCTTCTAAGTTAAGCCTGACTGCTCAGTGCCAAGCTACCAGAGGGTGGGCACAGGATAATTTGGAATGTCTGTGACTTACCCTGACTAGAGTGAGGGTCCTTGCTTGGACAGGGTGTAATCTGACTGCCAACCAAAGACCTCATTTCTAACAGTCAGTTTTTGTGTGGGTCTGTGAGTGGATGCATAAGGGTTTCAGTGGGTCTGTGAGTGGGTGTGTAAGTGTCCGAGTGGGTCTGTGAGTTGGTGCATGAGTGTCTGTGTGGGGCTATTAGTGGGTACATAAGGTTCTGAGTAGGGCTGTTAGTGGTTACACAAGGGTCTGAGAGGGTCTGTGAGGGTGTGTGTGAGTGGGTCTGTGATTGTGTGCGTAAGGGTCTGAGTGGGTGTGTGAATGGGTGAAAGAGATTGAAAAAGAAAAATTGAGAGAGAGAGAGAGAGAGAGAGAGAGAGAGAGAGATGGAGGGATTTTCGGCTTGGATGAATGATATACTTAGAATGAGATATTTCTGTACAAATTGAAAAGAAAAATGTATTTGTCAATTAAAAAGAGTGAGACAGTGGTGGCCGGCAGCTTTACGAGGGAGGGGGCAGGCGGGGCACACACACACACTCATTCTTTTACACACAGACACGCACGCACGCACATCCATTAACAACACTCATACCATTGAAACATGCACGCACGCACCAAAAATTCATTTTAAAACATCACACACACTCATTCTTTCACAAACGCACATCCATTAACAACATTCATACCAGTCAAACATGCACGTATGCACCAAACATTCATTTTAAAAGATCGCACACACTCATTCTTTCACACACACGCACGCATGCACATCCATTAACAACACTCATAACACTCAAACATGCACCCGCGCACCAAACATTCAATTTAAAACATCACACACATACACACATACACGCTTACCTTAAGCCCCCAGGTCCCAGGAGGGTTGGGACTGCTGCTTTTCCTCATTGGCTGACCTGAGATCAGCCAATGAGGGAAGGCAGCAGTCCCAGCCTCGTCACAGAGTGGGATGGGTTCAGTGAGACTGCTGACCCCACCCCACTCTGTGACGAAGTGTCACTGATTGACACTCATCCTGGGCGCTTCAGGGCTTAAACCTGAAGTGCCCAGGGCGAGTGTCAATGGGTGATGCTTTCCTCGTCACCCAGGGGAGGGCCTCGAGGCACCTTTGCTGAGCCGAGGAGGTCATGCCCATAGGAGCTGTGACCTCCTCAGCCCAGCAAAGTTCAGCTCAGGCAGCCAGGAGTCTGTGCAAATCGCGCATGTCTGCTCCTGGCTGCCAGACCTGAACATGAAGAGTGTCTGTCAGGCTGACCTTTGTTCAGCCTGACAGACACTCTTCATGAGGGGCAAAAGGTGGGGGGGGTGGCCCCTCCGCACTAAAGGACGGGCCGCCACTGGAGTGAGATCATCTTTTATTACTAACCTACATCTTTTGATGTTGAAAAAATACAACCAACCCTATAACCACCCAAGCCACACACGACCTTTGGCTGTGCGTGGTAGGGGTAGGCAGCAGGGCCTGGCGGAAGGCCAGGCCATATGGCCAACCCCTATAAGCAATTAACCCCACCCCACACACAGTCTTTCACCCGTATGGACTCCCACACCCCCAGGGGTCACCACCTCCTCTGGGCTAAACATAAAAGGAATATGGGGGCCCTGTGTGGACCACTTGCAGCCCCAGGGACCACCACCTCACCAGGGCAATTCAGTTAAATTAAGGGGGGCTGTGTTTCCCCCTACAGCCCTGGGGACCACCACCTTACCGGGTCTGAAGAAAATAATGAAAGGGGTCCTTTGTGGACTCCCGGACCCGAGAACCACATCTCCCTAGGGCAGGGGCTGGTGCTGCAATGGAGTGCAAGCAGGGAAACAGATGAAAACATTGCTCCTGAAGGACGTAGCGAGCTGCTATTTCAAGCAGATCACTGCTTGTGGGAGCAAAGCCAGCTCCTGCAGGATGTGGGGAGCCAGCTAGGACTGCAGGGGCCTCAGGCTCCCCCCATGGAAGAGAGAGATTGTTATTGCAGTGTTCTGTCCGTGCAATAACTTCAAAGTGTCAGACTGGCAGGATGTTTGGTTGCAAATGTAATAGTGATATTTTGAGATACAGCAGAAGAGAGTCTCTTGTGGCCCACTGGTAAAGCTCTTGTACTGTCACTCAGTGGGTTGAAAGTTAAAATCCTGGTATTTCATGGTAGTTTGTCTGTTTATATACTAGCGTTATGAATCTTAAACATTCCTAGTAATGGAACATTTACATCTTTTTTCCATCAAAAGCTTAGGGTTGTATGTCATATGTATGTCTGGAAACTGCATCGCAAGGAATCACCTGGGTTGACGCGGGGTTGAGTGGTTATAGGGGCTTAGCTGCGGGGCTTGGTCGCGGGTCAGGCCCTGTGGCAAACCCCTGCCATGCACAGCCAAAGGGCACACGCGGTGGTGGTTGAGTTAACATATAGTAATTAAAATGACTTTATTTAAAAAAAAAGAGAGAGTCACAAAAAAAAAACAAAGGTTACATGGACATTATAGTTAGAAAATAGAATAAAAAAATCATAGAAATTCACTTAAAAACACAAAGGTTACAGGGAAGTTATAATTACGTTCTGAATTTACTCGCACAAAACCATCGAAATTAGCAGTTATAGTTAAGATTACTTCATGTAACTATAACTCGCGCCCTAAGGTAACTATAACTCACACCCTCGCCATGCACTGCTAATTACCCCAGATGTTATAGCACTCATAACTACTTCTATAGTGTCATTAAAAATGTAAATGAAACATTAGCAGTCAAATTATTGAGGAACAATCTGTGCATGGTGGGGGCGCATGTTATAGTTACCTTAGGGTGAAGATTATAGTTACTTGAAATAACTCTAACTATAACTGCTGAATTTCTATGATTTTTTGTGTGAGTAAATTCGGAACCTAACTATATCGTCTTTGTAACTTTTGGTTTTCAAAGTGAATATATAAATATATATATATATATATATATATATATATATATATATATATATATATATGTTATATTTTATATACACCCATATTACCCAAGGGCTTATCCGTCAAGTGGGGGCCAAGAAAAAGGGCGGGTCCCAAAATCGAAAATCCCCATGCATTTTCAAAAGACTTCTGAACAGTGATACCGCAAAAACTATTGAACGCAATTACACTAAATTTGGCAGCAAGCTATATGTTGGTCCAAAAAGCTTATATATATATATATATATATATATATATATATATATTTATATATATATATATATGTGTGTGTGTGTGTTCAAGGTGCGTTTTTTTTTTTTTTAAATAATATGATTTAATTGTTCGTTATTGCATTGACTGCGATAAACGGATTCGATAAGAAAAATGCTGATGGAGAAGAAACCAGGTTTCAAAGCAACGAACTTTATAGCACAGAAGACTCCACAGGAATACGAATCAGTTTTGAAACACACAAAAGACGGGCAGGCTGTAATTTTATGTCAATTACGCTGAATTGCTGATTTTGTGGAACACGGGGTATTCATATTATTAAGAGCACTACATTGAAGGTACAAATTAAAATGCATGACTAACTTCTGGATGCTTGGCAATTAATACTAATGGGTGGGTGAAACGTGTCTTTCTCAAACTGATAATAAGCAAATGTCCTACAAAACAGAGGCCAGGTCTTTTGTCATTTATGGTCTCTAGTGCCCATGCTTGAAAGGTAGAACTCAGTGATTCATCTAAAAAGCAGGGGCTATTTATCTGACAGGAGCTGTAAAGGAGAGGATTGTTGTCAGGTCAGCTGTTGCAATTTACCACATGCTTGATATGTTAACTTGTGTGGCTTGTGGTATATAACATACCATAATATAACATGCCATGATATACCATACAGTACCATATCATACCATGCTATAAGATAACATAACATCACATCATTAAATAGCAACGCTCTTATCAGAGAGGAGTTCTAATATGTAAGATTCCAAACTTGCATAACATTTTAACGTAACTTGTTTTCGAATTTGGAAAAAGAACTACCTAAAATAGGGTACATTAAAAGACCATGGGCTTCTTTCACAGAGCTACTTGTGTATGTGCTAACCAGTCCACTAGTTTCTAGCTTCATTTCCTCACCTTTGCAAAAGATGTTCAGATGTCTTGGTGTTCAGAGATCTAGTTGTTGAATGAGTATTTCAAACGTGAAAACAGCAGGAAGAAAGAGTACGGTCATATTATTTTCTCTTCATTCGTTGCTTTAATTGGAGGTACGACAATGCCCATAGGTAAACATGTATTTTTCTATTCCGTTTTCACACACACAACACGTCCCACTTTGTATGCCTCAGTAACTTACCTTGGACGTGCCAAATGCCCCGTGTTACCCTTCACAAGTCATATACTGGTGGCAGGGCTCAGGAGATACTTGCATCCTTACCTCTATGAAGCTTTGATAAGCTGTTGCCAGCAAGGGGGCTTGCCCTGAGCAATGGATTCCCTGCAGACCTTTGGAGTCTGCAGTGAATGTGGCAGCTGCCACCCTTGATACAGAAGGTACATTGCAGAGCCAACATGTTAGCCATCTAAGCCATTCCACAGCTATTACGCCATCTTAGTTGACAGGATAGGTTGAGTTGTAGTCCGTGTCCTCTGTATATGCTAAGAACAGGTGCATCTGATATTGTGTTCCAGTGACTGCAGGCGTTGTCTACTGAGAACTGTAGTATCGTTCATTCAGCATTAGAGAAAAAGCACTGAAAAAGTCAGTAGGCTTCGCCCATTAAACATAATGGCTTTTTCCAAATATTGTTTCCCCAGATGGCAGTTTTGCAAGCACACACAGGCGTGACTGCCATCGTGAAAGGATTTTTTTTTAAACCAAAGGAAAATCATTCAATGATGGTTGTCAATTATGTGTGTGAAGGCATGGTGGCCATATTGGAATGTGTTTTTCTTTTGTGAACCATTACAGAGGTAGCAGTGGCACGATTGTTATCATACATCCAAATGATATAAAAAGTAGTTCCAAGAGTAATAGAATTACACGTTATTTCAGAGAGTGGTGCTAAACCATAGGGACCTTGCTATTATGGTTATCAATGCGAGATGGCTCAGAAAAAATGCAGCCAAAGCTACCAATTACAATTCTCATCGAAGCACACACATACAATTAATAAGTAATATATGCGCCCAATAGGTTTCCATTACTAATATGAACGTTTATTCGTAACCATGGCAATTTAGACTCAAGGCATATTAAAAGTCAGATACAACGCAGATAATACATGCAGAGATAATATTTCAAATGTTCAGACAAATGAAAGCAAAATAGCAAGCAGCTGACATGTATTTAATCCCTTAGGGACTTATTCATGGCTGAAGAATGAAACGTAGTCTGGTATTAATGTGTCCTGGTTTAAACAGGAAATTATATGAAAGTGCGTAGGTGTTATTCCAGGTACAGGCCTCCCTGTCTAATTTTTTACTTACATGAGTGATCACCAAGACAGCTCAACATGTTTTCCTACACAAAACAAAGTTTTTCTTTTTTTTTCTGTCTTGTTTCTTTCTTGCTTTGTCTACCCCATACTGAGGACCACTAATTGGAACACACAGACATTCAACCAGGATGAACCAATCATGTTCACTCCCAGAGATTGTTTCGTGGATGATAATATTACATTAAAGTTGGTGCCCATCTTCGAACACTCAGGTTTGTGGAATTTCACCGGACTATTGTTAGTAATTTTCCAATCTGAATAGGTGCATACATATCATTCGGTCAGGACCATGAGTAAATATTTTTGAGGTGGGGATAAGGATTTAACATTCTTATAATTGACAGGAACATAGAGAGAGGAGATGGATTCTCCATTGAAACAATATGTTTTCCTATAAAGAAAAAAGCTTTGCGAGTGCAAGTGTACTTACGTAAATTTCCCCATCTAAAATGTACACCTCTTTCGTTCCGGTATGTGTGAATGGTTAGACAGTGAGTGTGGCTGTTTATTTAAAGCACGTGTAAATACTCAGTAGAACTGCTGCAATTCTTTCTGAATTGCAACAAGTAACAAGCATTTGCAATGCACTAGGGTCTCGCATTTGTCCGAGTTACAGCTATTACCAGTTGTAAACTCCCAACCGGATTTTTCTTGCCACGTTAAAAGAAAAAAACAGTGCGATCTCGCTGCTACAGTTCACTCGTAATGAAACCTATCGGCAAAAGTGCAATTATATACGTAACCAGCAAAAGTGCAATTAACTGAATAACAGGGTCGAAATGCAAAGCGCTCGACTTCTGCCAAGCGAGATCGCACTGCGAAAATAGAGAAAAAGTAGTCCACAAACCTGACGGGAAACAGCAAGCCTCTCATGTTTTCTGTACTTGGTCACTGCGGTCGAGGATGGATAACCACCGGAAATGGCATGACTTGTGCGTGCCTTCCACAAATCAAAGCAAGCAGAACCAATGAAAGACACTGACGTGACGTGGACCCGGTTCCGAGCCCTTTTCTAATTCCTAAAGCGTCTCGCTAGCGATACGCATGCGCAAGCGCATGCGATGCAGGCTCGACCCTAAAAATGTTACTCCAGTTATAGGCATGAGCCTAGCTGAGTGGATGTTATTTTTGTTCTGCAAGGTTTGTAAATCAGAAAAGAAGAAACGAAGCGGGTAAAGAAGTTGGCAAGATGGGTCAGTGTATTAAGTGCTTGCTGCAGACATCTGAGTGTGACGTAAGGTTCTCAAGCTTGATACGTAGGTGGGTAAACTCAGTCTTTCTATTTTCATGAGTCATAAATAGAATTCAATTAAAGAAGGTAATTGTAAAACAGCAAGACGCGTTATATACTGTGCCAAGAATGCAGTCGCAAAGTCTCCGATATAAAGACTAAGCATAAGTGAAGATGGATTACAACAGCCTTACTAACAGACAGGCAAGGTATCCTATGTATTTTAAACAAAAAGGTTTCAAGGAAGGATGAATGAAGTATCAGTGGTAACTATGTAGTGTACTAACATCTTTTGAGAAAAATATGTGTAAAAAAAAATGGGTTACTGGTTGAGGTTGGTGGAAAGCCCACTCAGTCAACAACCACAATCTTTTGTTAGGATGAACCACAAACATCACTAGGTCAACCTGTGCTTAACCCTCCAGTAGCCTGACAGAAAAGCAGTCAGGCTTAACTAAAAGGCAATGAGTTAAGGATTTATGCAGCGCAAAAACAGTAATAAAGTGAAGACACAAAACAAGTAAAATTCCAAACCAAATTTAGAAAAATAGAGTAAATGGTAATAAATAAAATTATACCAGAATGACAAAAATCCAATCAGGGCAACCACAGATATTTACATTAAAAAATGTAAGTGAAAATAGTGCCTAAAAGCACAAAGTATCACTTGCTGTCAAGTGGTCGTGCTAGAATGGGGAGAAAGTCACAAGATCAGGTCGACCACGATGGAGTGCGGGTCGGAGACAGGGACAGGGACCAGGTTACTCCTGCTGAAAAATTACCTGAAAAGTTACCTTCAATGTTCATAACAAAGAGTTCCGTTCACAGTGGAGTAACTCTAGTAGGTCACGGGGAGAAAGCTGAGCATTTCGGTTGGTCACAGCTGTAGTGCGAAGAGCAGGTCGGGTGTTGAAGATAACTGTTGCATTGGCTGTCATCATAAGTGACAGAACCTTGGCATAAATGGGTCCATTTGTGGCCACAATAAGAACAAACTTCAGGAATTTTCACCTTCTCTTGAGGAGGAGTACACTCTGATGCCAGCCAAGGGCCCAGATCCTGGGGAGGAACCTCATTGGGATCATTTACTTACTCCAGTAGACACCAGCAGGGTTCAGGTCAGTCCAGTTGCTGCAGGTCAGCTGGGCAGTTGTACGGAGGCCTCTGAAGCCTGCTGTGTCCACGTAACTCACACAGCAGTTCAGCCAACTGACCTTGGAGTCACTCTGGTTAGCCTGGGATGAAGCCAAGAAGGCCCCTGACTTCCTTCTCAGGCAGTAAGTCAGTCCTTTAAGGAGAAGGCCAGTCCTCTGGTATCAGGACAGCCCTCCATAGGTCCAGGAGTGTTCCTAAGAGCGACTCTGGATGTCCAACAGTGATTTCTGATGCCAACTTTTGTGTGGGAGGTAGTCCCTGTCGTACCCCCAGCTTTGGTTCTGGAAAGTTCTTCCCCTTCCCCTGTCAAGGCTCCAAACTGTCTGGCGGTTGTGACAAAAGGCAGGGCCGGCCCAGTGTAAGATTCCTTTGTGTGTGCTGGAGGCTAAGCCCTTTAAAGTGTAAGTGGGGCTGGGTAAAGCTTCTTCCAGTCATCCTGCCAGGATGGCCTATCCTGTCCACATCTAAGCCCACTTTGTGGTACTGTCTGGAAGCAATGCACAATCTCCAAAATCAGAGCAATTCCCAGTCATGTGACCCAGGACACTGACAGAAGGCACAAATGGCTGGAACAAGAAACTGCTGATGTTCTAAAAGTGGAATTTACAGAATTGTGAATTAAAATGTGACTCTGCCATTAAAAGGTATTTTAAATCACAACTTGTTTGCATTTAAACATCAAATCTCTGTCTGAAAAAGGACTTTTGCAGTTTTGCACTGTCAGGACATTCAAAACATAAATACACATAATCCACTTTTTAAATAGAGTGCACCCTGCCCTATGAGCCCTTATGGCCTGCCTTAGGGGTGAATTATAAGTATTAAAAAAGGAAGGATTAGGCCTGGCAAAAGGTTTATTTTGCCTGATCAAAATGGAAGCTTAAAACTTCACTTGAGACATGTTTTAAAAGTGCTACTTTAATGGGTGACGCAATGACTCAATGAGTGCTACAGGCTCGTTAGGCCCACTGGTAGCATTTCATTCACAGGCCATGGGTACGTATATGATCATTTAATAGGGACTTATAATTAAATTAAATGCATTGATCAGGTAGATGCCAACTGTTCCATGACTTAAGGAGAGAGCACAAGCACTTTAGCACTGGTTATCACCGGTATAATGCACAGAGTGCTAAAGTAAACAAAAACTAATTCAGCAAAACAGAAGGGGAGAAGGCAAAACGTTTGGGAGAATACCATGCCAAGCATGTCAGGTTTAACAATATGGACATTTCCATTACCTGAAAGGAATGTGCCTGGAATGTCAAGTAAAGACCTATGGAGAAGGAGCTAAGTTAGGAATATGAGAATAAATGAAAGAGTAATTTGAATAGGAGTATGATTCTAAAAAGAGAAAATTAATTGTTAAACGGCACTACGAATGCAAGATACAAGGCAGAATTCTGCATACAAGCCTTTACGTTGTTCAAATCAGAACCAGACTAGAAGCAAGAGTGAAAATGTGATGACATGGGTAATTATTGATAATTTTATTGTGCTTCTTTTGTGTGCATGAACTAAATAAAAGTAGTGTTTGAGCCAGAGATAGTGTTCTGGCTGTGCCTAGCGCTTTCTTGCGGACAAGAGAATGTGTAAAGCACTAAAATTAAGGACCCATTAGACAGTGACCATTGAGACTGTAGCTGTACTGGGTGCTGCGTCGGCAATAAAGAAACAGGAACAAGAGTGAGCAACACCAACTTCTTTGCTGTTTTGTGAGGAAAACGGGGGGTGAGTGATGCAATGAATAAATGTCAATGGTTCGATGGAACAGTGAATGCTTTGATGGAGCACTGAGTACTTGGATAAGTAAAGGGTGAATGAGTTCATAGGTGAATCAATTGTTGAATAATTGAATAAACTGATGAATGCATATATCAGTGAATAAATGAATGGATTTTTGAGTGAGTGCACAGGTGGCTGTAGACCGGTTACAGAAACCTTACAAGCGGAAGCCTTGAAAAGGAGTAACAAATATTATACAAAGGTCAATAATGATCAATATTACGACAGTGCATCTGCTGCCTTTTTGCTAGATTTGCAATAAATAAATATAGTGTATCTACAGACATATATTCATAAATAGTATGCATTTTTTTTTTTTTTTTTTTTCTGTAGCACTGCTTTACTAGTCGATGTCAGAGGGATTAACAGTGAAACAAACAGTAGACAGAACTAAGGGCCAGATGTATGAAATTATTTTGCACTCGCAAACGGTAAAATCGTTCGTTTGCGAGTGCAAAACTGTGGTCTGCGATGCATGAAATGCATTCGCAAACCACAACGAAGAAATTGCAAAAATAGCGATTTCTTGCATTGCGACGTGGAAATTGCGAGTCGCAATTTGCGATTCGCAATTTCCAGGTCGCAAGGCTATTCTGGAAAAAATCGCAAATTGCGATTTTTCCAAAAATGGCATTTTGCACTTGCAAAATACCATGCTTTGCAACCAGGTGGTAACCTGGTGCGAAATTAAAAAATGCAGTTAAACTGCATTTTTAACTTCAACATGTAAAGCACACATGCCCTTTTGGCATGTGTGTACCTTACATGTTGAAAAAAAAGTTGTTGGGGTGCAGGAGAGGGGGCTTTAGGCCCCCAGCACCCTGGCCTTTTGCATTTCCAAAATTGCGATTTCTGGTTCAGAAATCGCAATTTTGGAAATGCAAAATTTTTGCAGCTATGGGCCAACAGGCCCATAGCTGCGAAAGGGGCCGGTATCGCAATTTGCGATTCGGTAATACCATTTGCGATTTTTAAGAAATCGCTATTACTGATTTGCAAATGTGATACATGGCCCTTTGCGAGTCGGTAATAGCGATTTCTTAAAAATCGCTATTACCGAATCGCAATGGGCCGTGATGGTACATCTGGCCCTAGAGGTCTAATTGATTGAAAAATATGTGAAGAAATTGGTCTGAGATTTAACAACTAAGGCCCATATTTATACTTTTTTAGCGTCGCATTTGGTAATTTTTTTGACGCAAAAGCAGCGCAAACTTACAAAATACAATTGCATTTTGTAAGTTTGCGCCACGTTTGCGTCAAAAAGCGTCGCCAATGCGGTGCTAAAAAAGTATAAATATGGGCCTAAAGGCGCTGAAAATATTCGCAATAGCATAACATCTGGCAACTTATGGGAAAGGGAGAACATCAGTGGTAATCAGATGGGAATTAAAGTCTATGGCATGGTTTAGATAGTGGCGGACGGGTTACTCTGTCAAAATGGTGACAGATATGTCGTCCACCCAAATCTAATTGCCATTATTTCTAGTAGGACTTAGATTTCGGCGGTGGGATATCTGTCACCGCTGCAACAGAGTAACCCATCCGCCAATATATAAATCAGGCCATAAGTCTCTAGGGGATGGGAGAGAGTGAGAGTGAGAGAAAGAGGTGGAGAGTATAATAAGAGAATGGAAGCTGTACATAGGGCAGGTGCAATGCAAGAAGTTACATGACAGGGCCAAGGGACAAGTAATGGAAAGGCAGTAATGAAGTTCTAGGAGCTAATAAATTCCTAATTCAAGTGCCATTTGAACACAAAAGTTTTCTTTTTTTTTCAGCGACGTATGAGATCTTCTTGATACCACATTTCAGTTATGAAGGAGTTGCAGATAGATGAAGGCTACATGTATGCTCAGTTTTTTTGACTTTTGTGTGAACATATCTCTGCTTCTTAAGTGTTTCATCCCTGCGAAAATGTTTATAGTGCCATGGAGCTCATTATTCATTGCCAGAATTAAAGGCTTTTAAATAACAGTTGTCCCTCTTAGTACCATGGGGCAGTGGCAAACATGGGTAGAGGTGATAAGCCACTGAACTTTCTATGATGTAAAACCCTGAGAAAGTTATTGCGCTTGTACCAGTCGCCCAGCAATGCGTGTTAAGGTTATTGTGTCCTTACAAGGAAACATGCTTATAACTGTTCCTTACAAGGAAACATTCTTTGAACTGTTATAAAATAAAGCAAGCTCATGTTAATTCTATTCAAAGGCTGATCTGACAGAAAATTAAGCTATTTAGCACTGGCTACTATATTGGCCCTAGCTCTTCTATTAAATAGTTTTAACATAACATATGTTTGACATAATTATATTGGACCTATATCAACCACAACTGTTTAAACTGGAGTTAAAATTGTATTCAGGATCTGTGTATTTTCAACAGAATTTAGACATGGACACTTAAAAAAAAGTATTTATTTATTACGGAATGTTATAAACTACACGATACACTTTGAGGTACTAAAAAGTCTTTATTGACTATGGGGCATGATGGTGAAAGTGACTAATAGTTTGCTTGTACTATCATTAGCTAGATGTATAGGAGCAGCAGCACTACAGTGTTACAAATGTCTCCACTACAGGAAGGTGTTCAGAGATGCACTACAGATTTACATAATGTTTCCATTACAACAAGGTATTCAGAGATAGACTACAGAGTTACCTTATTTTTCCATTACAAGAAGGTGTTTAGAGATGCGCTCCAAAAAACATAATGTTTCCGTTATATGAAGGAGTTCAGAGATGAACTACAGAGTTATACAATGTTTCCATTACAAAGAGGTGTTCAGAGATGGACTACAAAGTTACATACTGCTTCCATTACAAGAAGGTGTTCTGAGATGACTACAGAGTCATACAATGGTTCCATTACAAGAATGTGTTCAGAGATAGAATACAGAGCTACATAATGCTTCCATTACAAGAAAGTGTTCAGATATGGACTACAGAGTTACATGTTTCAATTACAAGAAGAGGTTCAGAGATGGATTAGAGCTAAATAATGTGTCTGTTCATGATAAGGTGTTCAAAGATATACCGCAGAGTTCACAGCGCAGTCCATGACTTTATTCGATTTTGTATAAAATCATACAAGTGTACATGTAGAAAACATTCTATCATAAATACATATAAATAATAACATTTCCACTCAGGTATCTTAAAACGCTATGACCCTAAAAGAAAAGAAAAATAACAAAAGAAAATAAGAGGAGAAGCAATACAATAAAAACTTCTGTTAAAAACAACATCAGTAGTTTCAAATCCAAAAGCATTGAAGGTGCCTTATCGGGCAAACACTTTACAAAAGTTATGAAGAAAATGGTAATTTTCTAATATATTGAGCTTAAAACCCCAGTCAAGTACCAAGTCATATTAAAACAATTTTTGTGTGTCGCAAAGAGCTGTAGATATAAAAGTGCAGGTCTAAACTATCTTAAATCCATAGATAATAAAACTGGTCTTAAAGAATTATGGCAAAGGGTATTATAAATTTAGAACAGATAAGAACAATGTGCTTAGAGTCACAGATTGAGTTTTGGTCACAGATACAAGGCAGAAAATCCATATATTCATACCAGGTACCTTTTGTAAGAAGCAACTGAAGAAATATGCCCAGCCTAAAATAGGTCCGTAAACGCCGTTGATGGTTGGACATTTCTAGGATGAGGCATGGTTCTATCCCATTAACTGTTTTTACCATTATATATTGGCTGAATGTCTGTCTGGATAAGGCAGTGCCCTCCCCCTCCTCTTGGCTCCCACTATAAGACGAAAGGCCTCCTTTAACCAGACAACATCTTGTTTTGTGATAGACTTGGGTTGGAAAGTAACCCAGTTTTCCCAACAGCTTTAAGGATTTTCCTCTGATAGTGCCACCAGGTTATATTGGACATAGTATCCAGTTTTAAAGAGTCCCGGATAACTAACCTGTTGAGGCTTAAGTCCTCCTTGAGCCAAACTGTGCACCATAAGAAAAGGGATCGCGGATTAATTAAATCTGCAATACAGCTCATGCCAAGGTCTTCATGTATAATCTCAGAGGACGGACACTGACGTACACCTAAGAGGCCCCTCAAAAATGTGTTCTCCACTACCAAAATTGGGGCTAAATTGACAAAGTCCCAAATCTCACAATCAAAGGTGGATAAAGGGATACAATTAGCTTTATAAACTTCAAGCAGAATTTTCAATGGCTTCTAAATCAAAATTATTTACAATAGCAGTGGCCATCTTGAGACTCCCAAAATTTGTTTTCAGGAAGGGTGGCCAACTGAGACCTGAATCTATTAAAATCCCAAGATAAGTAATATTGTCCACCTTACTTAAAACCTGACACTACACTGAAAGGCTAGAGGATTCAGTGTTCTTAGGGCCCAAAACCATAAAATGAGATTTGTTAAAATTAGGTAATAGGTCCAGATTGTCCATATAATCGATAAAAAGATCTAGAAACTGCTCTAGGATTCTAGCAGTGCGTGGAATCAAAACCTCATCATCTTCATATAAGAGTGCTGGGAGAAAATTCTCTCCTGCTCCTGGGATGTCTAGACCTTGAACAGAGAGCAACCACTCTAAACGATTAATGTCCATAATAAAAAATAAAGGGTGTCAAAATACAGCACTGCCAAACACCACCACTTTAAGTTAAAGTGCTTAGTGCATTCCTGATTCCTCTCAAATCTGTCTGAACCCCTCAAACCATGGCAAAGATCTTTTAAAAAAGGGAAAAGTGCTGGTTCCACCACCATGCGCCCCAGCTTTACCCAGAACTTGTATCCGTTACCCTTGTCAAAGGCAGAGCTGAGGTCCATAAAAGCAAGGTGTATGGATTCCATTTTAGCGATGGTGTATTTATTTATTAAAAGATATGTTGAGATTCTGCTCCACCGTGCCCCTGCTAGACCTTAACCCATACTGAAGATCAGACAATATATAATGCTTGTCCACCCATTGAGTTCTCCAAGATGACCCAACCACTGATTTTTACCTCAACGTCAATTACAGAGACAGGTCTATAACAAGCAGGGTCTTTCCTGTCGCCCTTCTTGAAAACAGGCAGTATCACAGAGTGAGGCCATGCCTCTGGCAAGTTGCTATTTATGGCAGAATTAATGTGAAGGGTGAGGAGAGGAACCCATAAATCAACTAGGGACTTAAGCAGGTCCCCCGGACCCTATTGGCACCCTGGGCCTTGCCCACAGGAAGGGATAAAATTTCATCTCTTATCCATGATCTGTGAGAGGTATAAGTGGCACTGAATCCTCACCATGGTATAGAGCGGAGAAGTGATTCACCCATGACTAGTTGAGTACAACGGCTGCCTGATCAGATACCTGGTTCTCTTTAGAAAAACAGAATGATTGACTACCCTCCAAAATATAGTATTTTCTCTCATTGTACTAGCTATCAGAAGGTTCTCATACAGTTCTTGCTTTAGCTCCAGCTTCCTGCTTTTTAAGGCTGTTGTGTATATAGTTCCAGCTCCCCACTGTACCAGATCTACGACACTGCTGCCTCCAAACTTATCTCTGCTGCTGTTTACCCTATATCACCACTGCTCTGCTTTCCACTCCTTCCTGCCTCTTTTCTGCCTTGCCCCTTTGCACTCTGTTTCCCGCTTTAACCACCGTTTTCACCTCTTTGCCTCAGTTTCCTGTTTTAACCCCTGTTTTTGCTTCTTTACAATTTTCCTGCCTTAATGGCTGCTTTTGCTGGTTTTCCTCTTTAACCTCTGTTTTTGCCTCTTTTGCCTCTGTTCTCCTGCTTTTACTGCTGTTTTTGCCTCTTTGCCACGTTAACTGCTGTTTTTTTGCCTCTTTTGCTTCTTTCTCCTGCTTTAACCTTTGTTTTTGCCTATTTGTGCTTTGCTTCCTGCTTTGACCTGTTTTTGCCTCTATTGCCTCTGCCTCAAATTTTAACCTCTTTTTCTGCCTCTTTTACCTCTGTCTCCATCTTTAACCTCTGCTTTTGCCTCTTTGCTCTCTGTTGTTCCAGTTTGACCTCTGCTTTGCCTCTTTACTTTTTCCCTCTTCTTCCCACTCGCACCCACTCCCCTGTCTGCTTCCTGCTGCTTCCTTGCTCCCACCTTCCGCCACCCAGTGCCCCTGGATCTACTTAATGGAGGCCGCAGCATGAACCCATTTAGGAGGTCCTCACTTCAGCTCCCCCTTGTGACAGATCTCCGACAATGCCATCCCACGTTCATCTCTGCTGCTGTTCACCCTCTGTCCCTGCTGCCCTGCTCTCCACTCCTTGCTGCCTCTTTGCCACTCTTGCCTCTTTGCACTCTGTTTCCTGTTTAACTGCTGTTTTTACCTCTTTGCCTCCATTTCCTGCTTAACCCCTGTTTTCTTCTCTTTGCGTTCTGTTTCCTAATTTGATCCCTGTTTTAGTTTTTTTGCTTATGTTCTCCCACTGTGACCGCTGCTTTTGCCTCTAAGCCCCGGTCTTTCACTTTAACCATTGTTTTTTGCCTCAGTCTCCTGCTTTAATCTCTGTTTTGGCCTCTTTGCGCTCTGCTTCCCACTTTGACCTCTGTTTTTGCCTCTATTGCTTCTGTCTCCCGCTGTGACCTGTTTTTGCCTATTTGCCCTCTGTGTTTTTCACTTTGACCTCTGCTCTGCCACTTTACTTTTTCCCTCTTCTTCCCACTCTCACTCGCTGCACGCCTGTCTGTGTCCCGATGTTTATTTGCTCCTGCCTCCCAGCCAGCCCCCCTTCCTCACCCAGGACCTACTTAATGGAGGCTGCAGCACAGGCACATGGTAGGCATGCTGCTGGCCAATCCAAAGGCATGCCCATCTGCGCCCATCCACGCCTGAACCATACCCAGCTCCAGGAACCCTGGCCCTCCCACCACCGACAACTACATCACTGAATAGCTCATGGCCCTCCATGCTGCAACTGCTGCACATCCTCTCCCTGATCAGTTAAAGGTCCTTTCACCTGCCGACACTGCCACAGTCCATACAGGACCATGGACCACCCCTGACCTGAGGACCTCAAACAACCTTGAACCTCTCCAGTGCATCCTGATCAATGCCCCATCTCTCTACAAACACGCCATGGAAATCTGGGATACCATTACCAACCTCACACCTGATGTAGTCTTCATCACAGAAACTTGGCTCAAACCCCAACATCACCACAGTGACACCCATTGGTTACAAAATGTTACACCAAGTACACGCAACAAACATGGCAGAGCCATCGTTATAATCTTCAAGGAAACCATCCGATGCATCACCACATACGACGACCCAACAACCCTCATGAAGCACCTCAACTTCCAACTGCAGACCGATGCCAAGACAGTTTGCAGAGGTGCATTCATATACAGACCTTCAGTGCCTCAACCTGCTTTTTGCGATGTCATCACCAACTTAATCACCCCACTAGCTTCAGTCACTACATTCTACTCAGCAACCTCAACTTTGACCTTGACGACCCCAACAATGCCAACTCTACCACACTACTGGAGAATATTCACAATAGCGGCCTCACCCAACTGGTCCCAAACCCATGCTCAAAACTGGACACATACTCGTCCCCGTCTTCACCTACAGCAGGAGAGTCAAATTCACCCCTGTCACAGAACTCACCTGGTCCAACCACACTATCACCCATTTCACCATCCTTGACGCCCAGATGCCATAACCAAGCACGATAACCTCTCCCACTACAGCTGGAGTAAGGTAACAGAAACAGAGTAGACAAGGGCCCTCAGCACCACTCAACTCAAAGCACCATCAGACCTAGAACAGGCAGTATGCAAAACCTCTCCACCTGGATCAATGACTGTGCAGACAGAGTTGTTGCGCTGAAGCCAGTGAGATCCAACAAAACATCAATACAAGCCAGCTGGTACACCCCAGAGATCAGACCCACCAAGCGTAACTGCTACTGACACGAGAAGCAATGACACTCCACCAAAAATCCCTCCAACAGAGCCGCCAACAAAACAACTCACAGCAACTACCACCTACTCATCAAGGAAGACCAAAGAGCTGCAATCACAGTATACATCTACGCAGTAGCCAACCACATGAAATAACTATTCAAAATAGTCAAGGAATACTCCCACCGACAGCCACAGAGAACATAATGCACCCTTCACAAGAACTTTGCTACACCCTCTTGTACTATTTCCAGAGCAAGATTATCACCATCTACAACAACTTTGACCCACAGCTCTCAAGCTTGACAACCTTAGACTACCAACTCACACCAGACATGCAATCACTGAATGTGCCTTGCTCACCACTCAGACCACCATGACCATCGTGTTGCCCATCCACTCAGGGGCACACAGAGGCCCATACCCCCACCGTCCCTTCAACCTCAGTGCTAACCACATCAGCCCAGAACTCACTAGCATCCTCAATGCCTCCATCACCACAGCATCCTTCCCGGACAGTTGTAAACATGCAGAGCTCAGACCTCTACAAAAGAAACCCTCCTCCGATCCCAGCAGACTCAAAAATTACTGACTGATCTCGCTGCTCTCCTACCCTGCCAAAGTACTCGAGAAGGCCATCAACCAACAGCTCACTGAATACCTTGAACAAAGCAACCTGTTTGATGTCTCCCAATTAGGATTCTGAGCCAACCACAGCATAGAAACTGCTCCAATCACAGCCACAGACAACATCAAACCCCTCCTTGACTGTGGGGTTACCTGGACTGGCCCAGAAGTTAGTTAAAATAAAGCCTGCCCTATGTACATTACAAAAGTTGACAACTATGCAATATCCTGGAAATGTTTTAGGAGCGCTGCCAATTCACCCCACTGTTCATGCCATTATATTTTCATTAGAGAATGACTGTCTAGATTAGAGGGGGACTCTCCCTGCAAGCAAATGATCTGCCTCATTCTTAAGCTGCTGAAAATGTTCTTGGTCAAGTTGCTATAGTGGCAGGACGTTAGCATGGCCAAGACAAATGGGGTACAAGCAGGAGGAAGCTGGAAAGGAGCAGCAGAGGAGATAAGGCCCTGGGGATGCCCAGTTGGAGCTAGCTGAACATGCCTTGGGACATCCAGCTCTAGATCTGGTGCACACGTACCAACCCTAGGCATTCCCCCTTTCCCTGCATTAATGTCTCTCTCCAGTACTAGTTTAACTGACTCTGCTATGGATACGGAGCCTGTGTGATTGCATGTGATGCTGCCTGCATTTTCCAATGTGTCTACATTTTCCTGGCCTTGAAGTGCATCCTGATGTTAAAGGAGGGTGCAAACTATTACAGGCAACTTTACCAGAAGTAAGGTCTTGCCCTCGGAGGGTATTTAATAGGGTGTTTTACATGGGAGATAATTTACTTGAAATATTTTCAATCTGTCCCCGGAGAGACCCCCCAGAAATCCTCAAGGACCACAACTTTTCTTCCAACATATCAAGTCTGTGTCCAAGGTTCTCAAAGGCATAAAGAATTTTGGTTTCCAAAATGTGAATAGGGTTCTGTATAGGCCAGTTATTAGATATAGCAGCCGAAAACCCCGTTTTGGACATCCTGGTGGCTTTATTATTGGCAAGAAGGATATGCGGGGAGGACACCCTGGAGAAGCCGGAGAAGGAGTACTGGCCCTCCCTCCACTCCACCACCTCCAGCCTGTCAGTTCGTGGCAGCCTGGGCTGGTGTGTCAGATAGGCCATCCAACGCTTTTGTGTCCAGTGCATCTGAGTGTCTCCAAATATTGTGAGGTTCCTGAGAGTTACCATCCAGGACTACTGTTGAAGCTTTTAATGCACAGTCACCTTATTTTGCCAAGGAGAAGAGCTGGAGTAGCTGGAGGAGGAGTACTTCCTCTGTGACTGTGTTTGCTGAGTTGGCCTGCAGTAGCTGCTTCTGCCTGAGAGAGGACAAAGACTGACTTTTGTGTGACTTCCCACTGGTGAAGAATCTCCAAGGGCTTGAATTGAGTTTGCCTCCTGTTGTTGAAGTCCCAGGGACAACAAGGACTTCTCTCTGTCAGCATTTGGGCTTTCTGCTGAGAGTCCTGCCTGTCAAGTGGTGCCCTAACCTGTCTCTGGGCCCCTGAAAGGTGCAGCTGGTGGAAAAGGACAGAAATCCATGCAAAGACCGCCGTGCACGGAAACTTTTGGCACACCACCCGCTTTGCAGCTGAAAAATGTTGCGCTGCCAGCCTCGGCCCTAAAATCAATGCTCCACCTGCATCACAGGTGGCAGATCGATGCAACGTGGCTGTAGAAACGATGCACAACACCTGCAGAGACTGCTGATAATGATGCAAACCCCCACGCTGCGCGGTTTCTTGACACCGTGCGACCGGATTTCGACGCAACATCGCTGAGCGGGTAAAATTAGTACAAAGCCTGCCCGGACCCGAGGTGCTTGCCTGGATCGACGTATCGCTCACTTGCGGGAGAGAAGAAACGAAGCATGTCGACCTAACCGGAGGAGGAACCACGATGCATTGCTGGCCTTTTTCGATGCACACTCACCAGTGCGGCTTTATTTTGATGCTACCCAGGTACTTTTGTACGCTAACAATGTTCTCACTGTTTTCTAAAGGATTTAAGACTCTTTTGTTTTTTAAATTTATGGCTTGACTTGTGTATGTTGGATTTTTGTTGTTTTGGTCTTGTTTTGTTTGGATAAATATTATCTATTTTTCTAAACCTGTGTTGTATCATTTTATAGTGTTTTCACTGAGTTACTGTGTATGTTGGTACAAATACTTTACACCTTGCTTCTGAAGTTATGACTGCCTGCTCGGGCCAAGCTACCAAGGGGGTGAGCGGGGTTAAATGAGGGTAATTCTCCTTTAGCCTTACTAGAGTGGGAGTTCTTGCTTGGACAGGGGGTAACCTGACTGCCAACCAAAGACCCCATTTCTAACAGATACAAAACCTGGTGGGAACGTCGTCATACAATGCTCCCGCCGGTCAGTGCAGCAGAAACATTGTAATACAACAGGGGAGGGGGACATGCCGGCATGATGGCAGCGTCCTCCCCATAAGTTTGGCAGTCAGCTCGTCCAACCTCCAAACTCATAATGAGGCCCAAAGTATTACATGCCAATACAATTATGGCTCTGAGCCATGAAACATGCTACAGTTTGTTTACCTTTTATTGTACTGCTCTGTGCTTCTCTGCCGTGAATTAAACAAAATGTTAAAAAAGAGCAGATTCTTATGGAATATGTTTGCACTTGTCTGTTTTGTTGATTCGTAGATAATACTTTAGAAATTTGAAGTGCCATCTAGTCAAAGACACCAGAAAGTGCTTCGAAGCACAATTCAACACCAATACACAAAGGGGGTCATTCCGACCTCAGCGGTTTTTTCAATAGACCGCCGAGGGACCGCCGTACGGAAGACCGCCAGTGCTGGTGGTTTTCCGCATGGGCCATTCTGACTGTTGGCAGCGCTCCGCCCGTTTCCGGACGAAGAGCCACCAACAGCCATACTGGCGGCAGGCGGGGAAGTGGAGGTAGCTCCACCTCCACCGCCACGCCAACAGAACACCGCCCAGCGAATTACGACCTGTGATTCGCTGTGGCAGTGTTCTGTTGGCGTGGCGGTGTCGGCGGAGCTGCCCGTTCCCTCCCGGAGGATCACCAGGAACAGGTAAGGTGATCGTCCGCTAGGGAAAGGGGGTGGGGGGATGTTGTGAGTTGTGTGCGTGCATGGGGGTGTGCGTGTGTGTATATAGAGGGGGCGTGTGAATGCGTGCATGAATGCGGGGGTGTGTGTGTATGTGCATGAATGCGTGCATGAATGCGGGGGTGTGTATGTGCATGAATGCGTGCATGAATGCGGGAGGGTGTGTGTATGTGCATGAATGCGTGCCTGTATGTGTGTATGTGTGTTTTTTATGTTGGGGATCGGGGTGGGTGACGGGGGTCCTGCAACCTTTTGGGGGTGGCAGGGGTGGTGGGGGGGTAGGGGAGGGAGTCAGGGTGGGGGTTGGGGGTGGGGGAGACCCCTATCAGTGCCAGGGAAGGGATTCCCTGGCACTGATAGTGCTTACCGCCATGGTTTGCATGGCGGTCCCCAACCGCATGAAATCCATGGCGGTAAGCTGGGGTCAGGCGGGTTGGAATACCGCCAGCGGTATGTGACGACCGCCGGGCTGGAGACCCAGGTTTCCAGCCCGGCGGTCGTTACCGCCGTGGCGGTCGGAACGGTGAAGCGGCGGCTACCGCCATGGTCAGAATACATGAAAAAAGACCGCCAGCCTGTTGGCGGTCTTACCGCCGCTTCACCGCCGACCGCCAGGGTCAGAATGACCCCCAAAGTGTTGCCTTGCAATCCCTAGAGCATGCCCTGTGTGCGAACATGGCCAGTCTACTGTCTGCTGGTGCTGTCTGTCTAATTTAGAGATGCGCACAACAACAGTTGTTTATTAATTCAATACACATAAAAAAATGGCTATTAAAGACCTCCCAAGCCATTCTCATAGCTTAGGGGGCCTGCAATAGTCAGAAAAGTCGCACTTGTAGGAGTGTGATCGTTAGTAGTTGTGTTAATATTATCATTGGCAGCCCTTCCAGGATCAATGTGTGGTGCAAGCTACAGTGACCTCTGATGGAGGCCCTGGCACTTATTTTTTTTACAATTTAAACACTGCATAAAACATGTTAATAATAATACAGAAATGCGTCCTACTTTTCGTAAGTTGTTTTGGTAAAGTCCAGTTGCTTGTAAACGTAACATGAAATACTGAGAATGCCTAGCACTGCTCTTAAAAAGAAAAGTAATATTGAAACTGTCCACAGTAATGCATCTCAGCTAACCAAGCTTGAAATTCAATTTACGGGAGGATAATAATTGCAGTGTTTAGCAAAACTGGCCGTTGGAACATATCAATGTTAGCTGGAGATCTGATTATCAACTGTGCTGTAAGAAAAACACAACCTTTTAAAATGTCAGGAAGAAATAAAATAATATAAGAGGCGCAAACTGTGCAGTACAAGATGAACATTAAATGAAGTGTGCTATGCTGCTCTGAGCGCAGATGCACTGGAAATATGCGGGACAGCAGAAATGGAATCTGCCTTCCACTTTGAAAAGCAAAAGGGTGAGCAAAAGCGGTAAAAAATTACAACAGAGATTTGACATTAGAAATAATCCAACCACCTTCCCCACTGAAGCATTCTACTTTTTAGGCAGATGGGCACATGATGGGATAATATGCCATCACTCACAGTGCCAGACAGCCAATGGTTGAAGGAGGCTGATCCATTGCTCCAGTCTGTATACTGTGATGGGTAAAGAAAACATGTTAACGCTGACCTGCCATCTTCGCCAAAAAACTCACAGTGTGAGGAGGGGACAGGTTCTTAGAGGGGGCATGGCCCCTTGCCAAGAAGCACCTAAAAGGCACTTTTGCCACTACCCTGGCCCCAAACCCCCTCCTTAAAAAAAAAAGCAAGCTTGCTGAGACTGCTGCCATGTCCTGGGGTGTTTTCATACCCATTAATGGACATCTGCAGTTAAAAGCTTTTGAAAACGAACTGAAAACCACTGGTCACACAGTTGGTTTCAGCTCGTTTTCCCTGCCACTGTGTGATATTGGCTCCTCACCAGGAGACTATCTGAGGGGAGCCATTATCGTTTGACACACGGTGGCACGGTGTGAGTTGGCAGGTCTGTGAATGGCCCAAGGATAAAGAGTTGTGTCAAAGCCCCTCTATGCATGTAAACTATCTAGTATTTTTATAATTTTGATTACATAAGCCTGGTGAGACAGCTGTCTCTACTCCAGGCCTAAAAATGAAGACAGCAAGCATAGTGGAGAGTTCAAGAAGAGCAAAAGAGCCAATGTTGTTTGTGGGTTCTAATGTTGGTAATATTTTCTCTCTTAAATCCAGAGAAGGATCATTTTCAGAAGCACCTCACTCACTGGAAGAGAAGGTTGGAAACATCCAGCTTTTTCATACATAGGATCCGGATATTACTGCCAGCAATGCTAACATGCTGTCTTACATTAGAGGTGTTCATCAGAACCTGTTCAGCTGGTTGAAGTAAATTTTCACATTTGAATCCGCTGCTTGTGTGTATGCGACTGCATAACATTTCTTCCCTTATTGTGCAAAATTGTATCAATATGACAAAAGACTAAACACGCCCCCGCCCCCCCAAAAAACACCAAACAGAAAAGTTAACACATAACCTACCATAAGTGTTTAGAGGCTGCTAATTCTGTTTTGTATGTATTAACATATGTTTGGGAGTCGGTTTTGAACTCATTTTAGGGTTGGTGAAAAAGGATTTTACAATGCGTGATTGTATTTGAAGTGGGTGTATGTTGTTTCCTTACCTGCACAATTGAACAGGAACTGAAAAATGCGTTTTGGACAGGTCTGCAGCCAAAGAGATTATGAGCTGAGCAGCAGCTGCTGTCTTCCTCCTCTGCACACCGGTTGTAGGCTAAGTTTTTGGACATGGGCCAGCGGTCACCTGAGCAGGCCTTTCTCCCCACTACCTGCCTTGCACAGCCCCTTCAGTCTTAGGTTACCTGATCCACTGTGCAAGTGTTCCTATTGGTTATAGGTTTTAAGGCTTGGCCTCCTTTTGGTCCATAGGGCTAATTTTCATGTCGGGTGAGGGCTTAAGGCTTGTTTTGCTATTGTCTCCTAGGACTAGAGTCCCTACTGGCACTAGGGTTTAGGGCTTGGTTTACTATTAGGTCCTAGGGCTGGTGTCCCATTGGTCCAGGTCACCTGATGACTAGGGCTATTTAAACCTAAGGCTTAGTGTGTTCATCACAGGGATCCAGGTAAAGGGTGTTTTCTGTCTGGTCCTTGAAAGAACCTAGGTATAGAAATACTGCATCTCCACCATAATAATTTCAGATGAGCAACCACTCATTTACTTAATCTTTATCTGTCACTACTCCAAGATACTACCTATAATAAATGCAACCCTTCATATACATTCACTGGTGACCATAATAGTAACTAAACCACCCTAATTAATCATATAACCTCTACAACAGCGAAACAAAGCACTGCACCTACACCACACAAACTACTAAAAAGACAGCTCTAAAACCACAACCTAAAGTACTGATAAACACAATGTCACTTGCCAGAAGGAAACTCAAAATCAAGGGAAAGCGTGAACTTATGATCACTATGTTCCCTGGTCACACCTTCCCTACACAACCCTCCACGTCCCATTCAAACCACCACACAACACAACTGTTGCAACACTATTACTCTCCAGGCAGTGAAAAAAACAAGATATCCACAAACTCAAGAACCCCAAAAAACATGTGCACAAAAGTCATGTGCACCTTCTGCAACCAGATCTCAACTGATATGGACATACAGAAACCAATACAAACCACATTCAGGGTGACCACAAAGAGAAAGCCACATGAATTATTGACAGCATCAAAGCAGTTAAAACACAACTTAGCATACTGTAATGTAAATTGAGAAAATAAAACCAACAAAAGCACACTACTCCACTGTAGCAAAGCCAATGGCAGAGCCATCAAAACCACAAAAAGACAACACTACTCAACATGCATAACTGGAGCTGACTGTCCTTCTAAAGAAGTCAACATGATTAAAGCAGAATTCTGCAATTAAGAGTGCCAAAACATAGAAACTCCAGAAACTCAAGACTTCAGTGACAAAATCTCCTTGAAATGGAGAAAATGGTTAAAAAGATAGAACATTGCTGTTGGAAAATGGCCCATTTTAAGGGGTCCCACCAAAATTTCTGCCTTCCACATCCTCTTTTTCTGGCTTCATTTTTGTTGATTTTAGGACTCAGCGGACTTCGTGACCACAAACCGGTGCTAAAGTGCTTGTGCACTCTCCTTAAAACATGGTAGTATTGTCTTATTCACAATTGGCATATTTAATGCACTTATAAGTTCCTTATAAAAGTGGTATACCATATACCCAGGGCCTGTTAGTTAAATGCCACTAGTAGCCATTTAAACATGTCTCAGTCCTGCCACTGCAGAACCTATGTATGCCGTTTTACTGCCACATCGACTTGGCATTTAAAACCCTTTACCATGCCTTAAACTGGCCTTTTATTAAACCTATGTCACCCTTCAGGTTGGCCCGAGGTAGCCGCGAGAGCAGGGTGCTGTGCAAGAAAAAGGTAGGGCACTTTTAAGTTTTGCATGTCCTAGAAGTAAAAACACCCAAATTAGTTTTTCACTACTATGCGGCCTACTCTTCTCATAGGTTAACATTGGGAATTCCTCAATACACTTTTAATCTGTAATTCCCGATTAGAGAGGAGTAGCTGAATCATGTTTCATATCTTTAGAATAGTAATGATAAATCCTCTTTACGGGTAAAGCCAGATTTAACATTACAGTTTTCGAAATGCATTTGGAACCAATACATCAACTTGGCATCTGAACCACAGCAGACAAATTCTCCTGAAGGAAGATTGATGCATCCCTTCACTGCGTGGAGAAACCCGACACATCTGCTTTTGATCCGATACATCATAGCACTGGAGCTTCATCTGTGGAACTAGCACATCACCAGCACTGCATCAAGAAAATCAATGCATCTTCTGAAAGTTAATTTGCCCTACTCCAGTGCTCAAACCCTGAATGAGGTGTAAAAACTGCTCTCAGAGCAAAGACAAAGGCCTGGTTGTGGTCAGGTATTTAGTTTCTCTGGTAGGATAACCATTTGGGCTGTTTCCAAGTGTTTAATTTGCTTTAAAGCTCCTTCCCCAGCAAAGACAGATGTCAGGAGACATCTGGATAGTTCCTCTTCTTTTGTTCCCTCAGTGAGGAGGTAGGCACCAATCCCAGTGGGAGGAGAACTGACTTCAGAACGTGTTTAGAGTGCCCCCAGAGCAGAGACTACCCATTTCCCTGTCTACTCCTCTGGGGTGGGCACACAGGCTCTGCACAGGGGGACAAGAGTTTTATTATCTTGGGTTTGAAAGGGGCAGTGTGGGATTGTTTGATGTAGGGAACACAGGGAATGCTTCAAACGGTAATAGGGTAACCCCTCTGAGCTTTTACTCCATTGGTTAGGGAGGAGCCAGGAGTCACGTCCAGCCACATGCTAGTGCTAGGCATCAATGCAGTATAACCAACCCTCCTCAGGCCACTACTGAACTGAGAAACATCAGAAGATGACTGAACCCATGACGGGCCCTGAAGGAATAAACTTGCTTCCTCCTGTGCCCAGGACAAAGGAGTTGACTCAAAGAGTCATAACTCTGACCTCTTATTCAAGCTAAAATAACACAGCAAGCTGCAAGATGACTTTCTTTATTCTGCCCAGTGGACCAGTTCCATCTGAGCCTACCCTGGACCTGGCTGTTGACCGTTGCTGGAATGAGTCCTGACCCACTAAATCCTGTTCTTGAGCCACTTTTATCCTAGACTGTGTTTGACTGGATTTCCTTTACCACCCCTGAAAACCTAGGGAGTTAGAAAGTTTTTTGGCTCCAGAGGACTGGGACAAACATGCCATGCCGATCTGACTGAGCTGCATTGCTACTGAGCTAATGATTCATGTTTCCCCATACACTGAGCTTTTTCATGACAGCAAATCTTCATCAGTTGGAATATGCAGAGAAGTTGCCCAGTCTTGTGAAGCCCTCTTCCTCTACAGCCTTCAGCCTCCCCTGCTGGAGGAATCTGAGTTCCAGAAAAGTGACTAAGGCCCTCATTAGAACCCTGTCAGTCAGTGTTAAAGCGACGGTAACACTGCCAACAGGCCGGCGGTAAAAAAAATGGGATTACGACCACGGTGGAAACCGCCAACATAGACAGCCACTTTAACACTCTGACCGCCACGGTGGTAGCAACAAACACCGCGGCGGTTACCGCCAACAGACAGGTAGAAGACAATGTATCGCCCATACTATCATGAGAGGCCAATCCGCCAGCTTTTCTGGGGCGGTACCACCAACATCAAAAGCACTGCGGAAACTGTACAACGAAGGGGAACCACTCATCTTTCGACACTCTACGAAGAACGAGGACGCCATGGAGCCCGAATTGCAGAGCCTCCCTATGTTGGTGTATCTACTCATACACCAGGAAGTAGAAAGAAGGCGGCGGCAACGACAGTGAGTATTGCAGCTAGCACACAGGGGAGGAGAGGAGGGAAAAAAGAGTAACACACACATGCGGCAAGCAAAACACCCCTACCCCCCACCCTCACCCAGAACTACATACACACACACACATCCAACAACAATACAGATACACCCGTCACCCCCTGGAAGAACGCAAGGACAAAAGGAAATGAGTCTAACCAGTGTTATATTGGAACATTCAGATATAGCAAGAAAAAATCAAATAATCAGTATATACAAAAGTTCACATTATATACACAAGGCCGTACACTGCCTCTTGTAAATGTCCGTCCAACAGTGGTCCCAAAAAGCATTGGCGAAGCCCACACATGACACCTGCCTCAAAACGGAGAGAACATTGCAGGGGCATCAGGTTAAACAAACACAGGCATCTCATGGGGAAGGGAGGGGGGCACCTCAGCTGGATGATGGTACGACGCCACTATCCCTCGAGGGGGCTCCATGCCCACTACTTGGTCCTGGGGAGTGCAAAGCCACAGTCTCTCTAGTTGGTGCCTTTCTCCACTGGTTCTGGAGGGGGTTTTGTGCACAGAGTGCTTTATCCTGCTAAGGATTGCGTGAGTGGATGCCTATCTCCACTGGTTCTGGAAGGGGCTTTGTGCCCAGTGTCCTTCATCCTGCCAAGGATTGGGTGAGTGGATGCCTTTCTCCACTGGTTCTGGACAGGGCTTTGTGCCCAGAATGCTTCATCCTGCCAAGGATTTGGTGAGTGGATGCCTTTCTCCACTGGTTCTGGAGGGGGCTTTGTGCCCAGAGAGCTTCATCCTGGCAAGGATAGAGTGAGTGAATGCCTTTCTTTACTGGTTCTGGAGGGGACCTTGTGCCCAGTGATGCTGCACACTCCATCCTGTGGCGACTTAGGCTGCCAACTTCAGGTTGTGCCAGTGCTGGTGCCTCAAGTGGAGTGTCCAGTTTCCAGGACGTCACCTGCAGCCGCGGACGGCTGCCCACTGGTGATGCTGCTGACGTCTGATATAGTGGTACCGGCTGGACACGTGGCAGAGCAGATGGTGGTACAGGTGGCGGTGGCTGCTGCGGTGGCTGCGGCAGAGATGCTGCTGGTGCTGGCCATGGTGCAGGTGTCTGTTGTGGTAGAGGGAGACACCATACCATCTCCGGCAGCCTCGGATGGCTGATCTTTGGGGAGGATGCTGCAGACTGACATTGTGGCATCGGCGGTGCAGGTGGCGGTGCATGTGGCAGTCGTTGCGGCGGTGGTGAATGTGGTACAGATCGCTGGCATCCCAGAGGAAATGGTGGTCACCAGCCCCTCACCAGGAGGCATCGTGCCCTGAGGTGTCTTGCTCTTTGTCTTGTGTCCCTTCCCCACCTTGGCAGTCACAGCTAGGACCTTGGCACTTTCCTCTCTCTGTTTTAGTGAGGCCTTGCTGGGTGGGTGGTGCGACTTTCCCCTGCTGGAAGCCGGCCTGTTTTTGACCTTGGCAGGTGGTGGAATTGGGTGGTCCTTCATATCTGCAGGTGGCATACTGGCAGCTCTGATGGGTGCCCCCTTCGATCCACCCCGACTTGCACAGATCCCAGCGAACGCAGATGTGGTGGCTGAGGTGCCGGGCTGGGATCTAGACATCCTGGCCAAAGGGGATGGATGGGGGGGAGGTGTAGGGAAGAGGTTCAAGTTAGCTAGGAAAAGATTTTTAGACACACTGGGATGGGACGATGGAGGGGTGTGGGAGTGGAGGAAGAGGTGGTGGTTGTAGGAGGTGTACGTCGGCTGAGTTTGGGTGAAGGTGCATGGGCTGGAGGCTGTTGTGGGGTGGATGGCTGTTGAGTGGGTGTGTGCCTGCATTTGTGTACTTTGGGAGGAGGGCTCACAGACACACTGGGAGAGGACACAGGGGACGTGTGAATGATAGTGGGGGTTGTGATTGCACGTGGACGGTGTGTTGTGATGGGCATGCTGGTGATGGAAGCAGTGGCTGATGATGTAGTGCATGCAGGTGTGAGTGGAGACAAGACTGGGAGGGAGTTGGAGGACGTGGAGGAGGGGGACACAGTGAGGAAGTGGATGTGGGTATGTGTGCATGGGTATGGTGCTTGTGAGTGCCTGTGTGATGTGTGGTGCTTATGTTTTCCTGAGCTACTTATGTGTGTTGATGTGTGTGCATGCTGGTCTGAAACTGTGCTTGGGATAGGCTGAGGTAGAGGGGACTGGGTCTGGGTAGTGGAAGTTGGAGGGGGAGGCTGGACACAGGGACAATGGCTGCCATCACTGATGAGGCCAGAGCCAGAAATGCTCTCTGTTGGGCCGCTACGCCAGAATTAATGCCCTCCAGGTATGCATTTGTTTGCTGCAAATGCCTCTCGACACCATGGATGGCATTCAGAATGACTGCCCAACAGTGAGGGATCTCAGGAGGTCAATAGCCTCCTTACTGAGGGCAGCAGGGCTGAATGGGGCAGGGCCTGATGGGCCTGGGGCGAAGGAGATGCCCACCCTCTTGGGTGAGCGGGCACGGGAAAAATGCTGAGGGGCTGCTGGGCGGGCGGTGCTGGTAGGGGGTGGTGGCTGTACCTGTAGTTGGGGTGGGCACAGAGGTGTCTGCCACCACCAGGGAGCTTCCATCAGAGGAGGAGGCACTGTCGCTGATATCCCCTCCTGTCCCCGTCATGGAGCTCCCCTCGCCCTCCGTCCCACTGGTGCCTGAACCCTCCGTGGATTCACCCTCATTGGCCATGTGGGATGCAGCTCCCTCCGTCGCCGGTGTCTCTGTTCCTCCGCCAGATGATGCTAATGCACACAAGGACAGGATGACAAAACAAGAAGGGGGGGAGACAGAGGACACACATGGTCAATGCCAGCAACACCACTACCGTTGGCGAACACAACACACACTGAGCTGCCCTGTGCACTAGGCCTTGCCCAACCAGTCACTATGGTAGTCACCACCCCATGGGGTACAATGCCTAACACCAACACATTCACCCCTGACACCCACAGGACCCTTCACACTAGTAGCTGCCCAATTGTACCATTGAGGTAGGGGTGCTAATGAGCCTGCAAACATGGGATCTACCCTGGCATGACCGCCCTGGCCTAGGGGCACCCACAGCCCACCCCCCCACCCAGATCCCTCCTAAACCGCACAGAGCCAGCTTTATGACACTGTACTCACCCCCTTGTGGCTGCTGTGATACCCTCAAGTGCCCATCCAACTCCGGATAGCCACCGCCAGGATGCAGAACATCAGGGGGGTCATGGTGCGATGGGCCCCCCTTCCACGTTGGGAGGCCAGCCCCAGCTGGGCCTCCGACGTCTTCTTGCTCCAGCGGCACAGGTCCTTCCATCTCTTGCGGCATTGGGTGTTCCGTCTGTGATAGACCCCCAGGGTCCGCACTACCTTGGCGATGGTACGCCAAATACCCTTCTTCTGGTGGGCACTGACCTAGAAGGGGCCTGGGGCGAAGGAGATGCCCACCCTCCTGGGTGTGCGGGCACCGGAAAAATGCTGAGGAGCTGCTGGGAGGTAGGTGCTGGTAGGGGGTGGTGGCTGTACCTGTAGTTGGGGTGGGCACAGAGGTGTCTGCCACCACCAGGAGGAAAGGAAATGACTCACCCATCCAGACCGTCATACTCATTGCCCACCAGTTCCCACCTATGCCCTGACGCACATAACTGACCATCCTCACATGCTGCACTCAGCCCCCCAACATGTGGCTTCCATCCACACCACTTCAAACAGGCATTGCCCACGCATCATGCTCACAGTGTAGTCACCTGTTTGTCTGGAGAGCCGTAGAGTAGTCTGTACTGGGGGAGGACCCCATCCACCAGTTTGTTCAACTCCTCTGCAGTGAAGGCAGGGGCCCTTTCCCCAGACACTGTAACCATTGTCGCTTCCAGACTCAGGTCACAGCAGCACTTGCAGTGTAGGTACTCTCCTGTTGATAGTCAGGTATCAAGTGAGTGAACAGACAGAAAATGGCAGTCACGTCCGCGGCGGTGTGTACCGTCACCGCCGACGTACATGGCCATTACCTCCTGGAACCCATAGGGCCCAATGATAACCAATGCTGAGTTGCGCGGCAGTCTTCAACCGCCTACCACGACGCTGCACAACGCCAGTGCAGTTACCTCATTTCCCCTTGTCTCTCCTCACAAGTCAGGCAGCCACCATTTCAGGGGTGCACATGGCATGGTACCTAACTGCGTCACAGCACATATTGGCACATATACGGACTAACTATTTCACACCCGGCTTTACTAACATTACTGCAGACACAGTTGTGCTACCTATATTGTAAATTAGCCTCTGCTCACCGTTCTCCTCCATAGGCTACAATCACTGGGGCAGATGATGAGATGGCGGCATCCTCCGGTGTACAGACCTCTGGTGGACCTGTTGACAATGGAAGACAGATACATCATAATCACATACAGGCTTGATCATGCCACACTCCAAGAACTGTGTGCCCAATTGGAGCCAGACCTGATGTTATCTATCCACCAGCCCACAGCTATACCCCCTCTAGTGCAGGTCCTGTCAGTGCTCCATTTCCAGGCAAGTGGTTCCTTTCAAACTGCAGTGGCCATGGCTTCTGGGATGTCCCAGCCAATGTTTTCTAACATGTTGACCAGAGTTTTGTCTGCCTGTTGAAACACATGTGCAGCTACATCGTGTTCCCCCAGGTGGAGGATTTGGCCACAGTGAAAGCTGACTTCTATGCTCTGGGACATATCCCCAACATCATTGGTGCCATTGATGGTACACATGTGGCATTTGTCCCCCCGCAGAAATGAACAAGTGTACAGAAATAGAAAAAGCTACCATTCAATGAATGTGCAAATGGTGTGTTTGGCGGACCAGTACATCTCCCATGTGAATGCCAAGTATCCTGGCTCTGTGCATGACGCCTATATCTTGTGGAATAGCAGTATCCTTTATGTGATGGGCCAACTCCAGAGGCACTGGGTGTGGCTAATAGGTGGTTCACACCCACAATCCTTTGCAACCAGAATACAATACACAGCTCAAAAAATGCCACACTAAAATATCAGAATCCATAGATTATGCACCTCAACACACTTCACATTGCTTCACATGACACACCTGCACAACACACACAACACAATAAGTGCTCAACACATTGTACACCACCGGTCATCCACTCACATCACAGCACCCACACTTCATCACAATTTGATTTCCCTATTTTTATCACAACCTTACAGTCTCGTCTACCACGTCCCCACAAAAACATTCCCATTTCATAGATGATGAATTGAGGATCATGGTGGGTGAAATCATCAGAGTAGAGCCACTACTATTTGGAGCACAAGTCCAACAAACATCTATCGCCAGGAAAATGGAGATGTGGCAAAGAATAGTGGACAGGGTCAATTCAGTAGGCAACTATCCACTCACAAGGGAGGACCTCAGAAAGAGGTGGAACGACCTCAGGGGGAAGGTGCATTCCATGGCCACCAGGCACCACCTGGCAGTCAGCAAGACTGGCGGTGGGCCCCTTATTCTTCCCCACATTTTACATCATGGGAGGAGAAGGTCTTGGACATCCTGCATCCTGAGGGCTTGACAGAGATACCTGGGGGAGTGAACTCAGGTATGTCACAACACCTAGATGTCACCCAAAACTTGTGTCTTGCATGATTACCGATCACCTTTTGACATCTTAATTGCCAAGCCACTTACCACCCCTGTGACCAAATGTCCAAATACCCCTCAAAGCCATTCCACATGTCAACTAAACTCACCTGCGGCCCCAGTGTTTGTGTATGGCATGGGTAGTACAGGGACTGATAGCACTACAACTCCCAGCAGGCACTGTTCCACTATTAAGAAAACCAGAACAGTGTACTAAAAACATTGACCTGCATGTTAAACCCAACAAACACTTGCTCAACAATTGTCTATGGCAGTGAGAGCAACGCTTTGGGGATCTGCCTGTATAATACCATCCAAAACACAGCTACAGCTATGTTCTTTGCTAAACTGGTATTTCAATCTCCATTCAAACAATGTAATGTACTCACCTGGGGGCACACACATATAGGAAGCTGGCTGTACCTGGAGTACACCCATACAGAGGCCCATGTATAATGCTTACTCCCATACTGTTGGCCAGCTCTGTCTCCATTGTACATTGTGCAGCTGTTAGTTGGCTCAATGATGCCATACAGCTAACTTAGAGATAACTTTAAAATGTAAAGGCATATAGCAGATAAGATATGAGTCTATGAACAGACATCTAACCACTAAGAAACTCCAACATCTTGTGGCAAGGTATATGATATAGGAAACCTCTTTGTCCCACATAGCTCTAACCCAGATTTGAAAGCAGATGTCAATGTCATATCAGGGGATCAAGTAAAGGCTTTATGTGCATGTCACATAGCATGTCCTGCGGTCACAGTCTGATGTCCTTATTGTGTTACTATCAGTAACTGTGTGTTCTACTTCTCCTACAGGTAACCTACCAGAACACCAGAGACAGCCACTTCACCTCCTGATGAAGTCCTCAGTGAGGAAATCCCCCTCGATGTGCGAACATTAAGGACGACTGTGGCCCATCAGGGACACCTGGTCAGTCAATAACTGTCAGCTTCACCCTGCCTACACCGACTCCTCTCAGCCTTGTTGCTTCAACATCTCAGACAACCATCCACCCCAATCCTGTGTTCCAAAGACCATGTCAACCTTCATGTGTCCCTATGTACAGGTACCTGAGTCACCAGTCATAAACTCAGACAATGATAGACCTCGCACCAGTGGACGTGGGCAAACAGTACCAGGGGTACAGGCATGTGGGGTTATGGTGAGCGGGAGGGATGGTGTGGGCCCAAGGATGAAGGCTGCAAGGGATACATTTGGCCAGGACAACATCTCCCAAGTCTTAGGAGCTTACCAACAATCTCAACGTGTGATGGGCCAGGTACTTACCATGATGGGGGAGATCAAGCAGCTGCAAAGGGACAACCACCAGGAAGTGATGCAGCAGTGGGAGGCCCAAAAGCTCATTTGGCTGCCTTTGCAGGGGTTCTGAGCGACATGGATACCACCCAGAGTAAGTTATGTCCACAACAGCTGGGTCTTTCAACTACCAATTTTAAATCTGCCCCTTCAACATCTGTACAGCCAGCAGAATCGAGGCCCTGCCAGGGGAAGGACATGCCTCAGAGACTCCTGCCTCTGTAGCTGATGAACCCCTCCACAACTGTGGACGTCCACCTAAACATCCAGGAAGAGCAGGTGCCAAGACTTCAGCCACTGCCAGGAAGTGAACCTCTACTGAATGTTTCCCCTTGTGCATCACTGAAAGACCCTGTTGACTGTTCTAAAACCAATCTAAATTTTCCTATGGTAAAAGAACACTGGACACACAATCCAAATGTTGTTGTAGCTACTCTGATGATTTCATCCACCATGACTGAACCCTTCACTGTTTGATAGCATTTGATTTGATCCAATTCACACATATTAATGTGCACTCCTTATTAAAAACTAATAAACCACAGATCATGTGTGAGAGTCATTTTTCATCTATAATACCTCTTGCACATGAGAGATATGCACAAGTGTACCAACTATTTAAAGTCCCATCTCACATATATTGTTTATTCATGGTACAATTAGCATTTGATGATACTGATGGCTAAACTTATCATCACTTTCATTACACTTTCCTACTGATAGGTTGGGACAATGCAAATGTTTACACAGTAAGGTACTGCAGCTCACTTTAAGGACTCGGCATAGGTGTGAATAATCAGCACTCCAAGACCACAGAAGTTACAGACATGTCAGTCTTTCACTATCTGAATGAGCAAACATATAGGTTCTCTGTATTATCAGCTAAAGCCTCAAATACCCACACCATACCTCAACAATTACCATACTCCATGATATAGAACGAGGTCTGTACAAATACAATGGACAGGTATCATGAGGCATGCTACTCATCTGTGTCAGTTGTGCTACACATGCACAGTGGCGTGAAAAGAGGAAACACAGTGACAGCTACATGCAAATATGGTATTACTAGAATCAAGCCATTAAGAAGGTTGAAGGTATGGATTGCACAGAATGGCATGTGTCAGAGACACAAGACCACACATGTGTCACTATTGGGCCCACCTACTATGGCAAACAGGTCTATAATGTGGAATAGGACACTTCCATCTCACTGTCCTGACATTCTGGGCATAGAAGTCACACACAAATCTCATGCCTGACAGTATCTGGGTCACTCCATTTTCACTTTACATGTCAGTCTGCAAATCCCACCTGCATGTGACACTGCCAGATATTGCCAAATGATGATGACCGTCTGAAGTAACCTGAAACATAACAATGTAATACATAAGGTACAGGCAATAATTGATTGTAAAACATTATGCAGCTATAATCTATATGCAATGGTCACTCTGATTGTGCATTGTGACCAACTTAGACTATGGCGATCAAAAAGCTGCACACTACTCAGTGTAGTATTCTGCATCCACATCTGAGGTATGTGCTTAGAAGCTACCTATGACCTAAATGATGGTCATACTAAGACCCTTATCAAGCATCCCTAACCCCCCAATACCCCACTGAGTTATTAAAATTACAGGACATGGCATACCTACAGTCAGGTGAAGTACTGATTGATGAGATCTGCCTGGATATCTCCAGCTTCATCCTCCTCATAGTCTTCCTCACCTGGCACATCTGCATTCTTACCCACTGGAACTTCTGGCTCCCCCTCATCTGGTATAAATCGAATGTGACTTCTCAGGACAAGGTTGTGGAGCAGTCAACAATAATTTGACATACTTTGGTGGGTGAGTAGAGGAGGGCTCTACCAGGTTTATCAATGCTACGGAATCTTGCCTTCAGGAGCACAAATGTCCGCTCAACAACACACTTTGTCCTTCTGTGGGCTTAACTGAAGCAGACTTCCCCTGACGTGATTGGGCCTCACAGGTGTCAACAATTGAGGACGGTTTGGGTAGCCTGAGTCCCCTGTGATGAATAGTTACAAAGACGCAAAGTTATATCTTGGGCATGCACACATTTGGTAGCAGATAAAAGTTGCAGACACACATGACATATTTGATTTACCAACTAGTCAGGACCTCTCTGTGTACTTTTGTGTCATCAGCAGTGGGGAGTTGCTGTTCCGCATGATGAAGGCATGGACTGAGCCAGGGCACCTTGCACAAACTTGTGAAATGTACAGGTCAGTCAAACAGACTACTTGGACATTAATGGAGTGGACGTTTTTCCTGTTCCTATACACCTGCTCATTGCCTTTGAGGGGAACCAAAGCTACATTTGTGCCATCAATGGCATCCACCACATGTGGGATGTGTGGTAAAGCATAACAATCCGCCTTCATATGGGCCAACTCTACACGTTGTGGAAATCTGATGTATCTGTCCAGGTGTTTCAACAATGCAGACAGTACAGCTTCAAAACCAGACTGAACATATGCTGAGACATCACTGCAGTTAGGTCCATGGTATTTTAAAAGGAGCCTGTGGCCAGGAAGTACAGCATTGACATGACTTGCCCAATGGGTGGTATGCTATAGGGATTACGAATGGAAGGCATTAGATCTGGATCCAACTGTGACAGAGATCCATGGTTGTCTGCCTATCCAGCCAGTATAGTTGGATGATATGGTGATTCTCCATGGTCTGCAGGTCTGCCAATGGATGGTACACTGGAGGTTCTCGCACTCTTCTCATGCCACAGTAACTATGTGTGATAAAACTAAGATGTATGTGTTTCACTCATTCTGTTCATTGTCAGTGTTAACATAACATATGCCAGACATAATGCCCGGACATGCCACATGAAATTGTAGTAACATTGTAAACAGCACAAAGTAGCTTCTTAGAGCAATCAAATTCCCTTTACTCAATCGTGATTTATAAATGGAGAAGAATGTCACTAAAAGTCACAGTGATACCGACAATCTTACCATGTTTCATATCAATACAACACAAATGCCATATTCCAGATTGCGATTGATGTGCTTACTGCCACAAAAGTCATGTCAGTCATAATTAATCAAGTTTACAAGCTGTACATAAATCCTGCATTTTCCTTCATGTTTGCTCAAAGCCAGCAGTGAACACAAGGTTGTAAAAATGTCTCACACCTTGTGACGCAACTTTGATCTAATTTTACTGATCAGCTATAAACCTTAACATGGCAGCTGCCTGACCTATTGTACTGGACATTAGGAAATGACCTAACTCCGCTGGCAGAAGTCAACATGGCTGTTTTGTCCAGGAAATATAGAAGAATAAAGGGTTGTGGTGATATGTGTGAGTAGATGGGTATGTGCATATGTGTTCGGACAGATATGGAGTACTTAGGCATAGAGATAGTGTGTGATGTATGTTCCCTGAACCACCTACTCACTGTAATACATGATCAATGAAGGCAGTATGACAAACTCTGCCAGTGATACCATGTTTACAGATATGCATGTGGTCTGGACATATGTAACAAGCTGACACCTGTTGCTAGATATGCATGTTGTATGCCTGTTATAACATCACACATGGCCTGACTGCATACGTTCATCTATCATTGAAGGGGGTGTTGAAGACAGCCTCTGTATAGCTATGTGCACTAACTTGTTTTTCACCTTGCTTGTCTTGGTGTGGTGCATGTGCACATGACATTATATTCTTGTCTGTGTCATCCATGCAGATCAACACCCATCAGAAGAAGGGAATATGGCGTGCCATCGCCAAGAAAGTGTGAACCCTGGGGGTCCACAGCCAGTGGAGCACTTGCTGAAGGAAGAGGTGGAAAGACCTGAGATTCTGGGTCTGGAAGACCGCAGAAGCCCAGCTGGGGATGTCCTCCCAACGAGGATGGGGTGCCCGTCGGACCTTGACCCACCTAATGGCCCGAATATTGGCAGTGGCCTACTAAGAGTTGGATGGGCATTTGAGGGCAGCACAGCAGCCACAAGGGGTAAGTACAGACCTAACACGATTTCACCCTTTTAACAGGTTAGTGTCTGATGTGACAGATTGTTACATCTGACAATGTGGGAAGTGCAGAGGGTCAAAGATCTCCAGTCAACACATTGATGTACAGTCCCCAACAATGGTACACAGGTGTGCACATTCTAATATGTACAGGGACATATTACTCACCTCCGTTGTCCCCTCTGTACAAAAGCATTTAATGATGCACATGTGACAGTGTCATCTGTGTACCACGATACAGCTTTTAATACCCTGGTGGTTGTTCATTCCCAAAGATAGATCAATACTCCAAATATCATGATGGTAAGTTGTCTAGGTCCTTGCTCTCTGTCCATTGCAATGTCCCTTGGTTTATGTCTATGTGCAACATTAAGTCGGACAATTTCAAAAGGTTACAGATGTGCGAAAGCATCATATGAGGCTGTGATGTCCATCGACATTTCACATGACATGCTAGCTTCACTTATTCAGACATGTTACAAGGAACCCCCTTGATAAGAGAGGGTTGTACATAGACATTTTTAATGAATAGAAATCCAAGGCACATGTCCAAAGTGAAATAGAGTCAGTAATCGCAGTTCCAATTAATCTCAGTTCCAGCCAACACGTGTTTCATCAAGTGAAAGTAATCTCTAAGACTTCCTCAGGGCTACTCAAATATCTTCGGAATTGTTGGTCATAATTAAGTGGAGACCATATAAACTGTGCCAATTGTTCCCATAGTACCAGCAAGATCCACATTAACAAACTTTGTATATAGTGTCCAATCCTTATTCTTGAGGTTCCAGTAGTGTCCTCCATCAAGTGATGGCCTGGACACTCTAGCGGCCAGAGCCCGAGCGGTGCCTCAGTGCGCTGCCCTTAACTGGAACTGTGATTACATGTACAGAAATGTCAGAGGAGAGCTCCTGAAACATGAAATAAAGCAAGATGGAACTGTAAAATGTATAAAAGGATGATACTGACTTTATTTCACTTTGGACGTGTGCCTTAAATTTCCATTCATTATGTCAATCCCTTGATTGGATTTTTTGGGGGAGTTAGGTGGATCTTCCCTCCCAGGAGCACCATATTTGTTGACTCATATTTGCAACTTTGGTGTGAATCTGTGAGCGCTATTTCCTATAAAAACCCTTCTATATGTTCTGATAGACCTTAATAATGTCTATTCTGAGTGGACAACCTGTATTTTGGAAACCATGGAGGTAGAGCTAGACTTCTATTGGATCACATACATTGGTGTCAGGACAATGCATGTTAATCCCACGTTCATGTTCAGTAGGTTTTAAGTGGCTGCCCAGCATTTTACTGCATCCACAATGTTGTAGGTATGATGAATAGTCAAAGATATCTTATTCACAGTTAAAATGTTATCAGTTTTTTACCCCCATCATGTGTAAATTGAAAGGTTCAGTCATGATTCCAATTTATGACAAGTTACATACCTGCTTATTGTTGCTAAATAGGTTATGTTTACTGAGTCCTTGCTGTATGGGATCCTATTGTTAGCACTGACACCTATGTGGTGCAGGTGTGGTCGTTCACATACAAATGTGAGTGGCATGGCATGTGTCTTCAGACATTTGTCTTGCATCATGGTGGGTGTACCTATCATGGTATCATCAGATGTGTTTTGTTTCTTAGAAAGTTTTGACAGACAGATGAAAGGGTTGTCATGTCTGCTATGTGTATAGTGATGTTGGCCCCCAGTCAATCCTTGGGCTATTCGTGGAATAATTACATGGCAGTGGTCAGTTCTAATGATGTAACGGTATTGTGGGTATGAGATAGGTGGCTCAGCCGATGTGTAAAAAATGTTTTATTGAGGTACATACGTTGTATCTTGTTGTGACATGATGTTGCCACTTAACTGATACTACCTGTGGGTGTTGGTCAACTGGATGTCAAGTTACTGATGTGTAAAGTATGATAGAAGTGGGTTGTAGAGATTGTAATGACCATACCTGTCTTTCTGTTTTGCAGCATCAGTATCGGCAGGCGAAGGAGCTGGGGCACAGCCAAGCGGGGAAGCTACATGGCCACTGGACCTCCGGTCACAAAAACACCAACACTGAGGGAACCAGTGGCCCGGAGGGTGAGGGGGTGCCACAGGGGAGACTAGCTACTGTACATCATCCTCTGAGTCTTCCTCCAGTGGCCACTTTCCAGCTTAAGCCCAAACCCCCCCCTCCTCCACCACCCCTAAAATGTCCCCGAGGTGCCTGCCTGTCCACTTGATGTCCCTACTTGTGGAGGTTACATGCAGTCAGGAGTCAGGTTTGGGCACCACTTTATGACTTTGGTGCATAGGCAATTGATTTATATGGACTGGCCAATGGCCTTGGACCTCTAGTTTATTGCAAATAATATTTTAATATATTATAACCAACCAGTTGTTGGTTTTCTGGTTATATCTTTGTCCTTCATTTCCCTTCCTAGGTTTGAGTTGTTCCTGGCTGACGGTGGTTGTGTTCCAGCGTTTGTGTGTGTGTGTGTGGTGCTTGTGCTTCCTGTGTTGTTTGAGCAGTATGTGAGGGTGTGTGCAGTGCTTTTGTCCCCCAGGAATAGGGTGTGTGTTGTGTGATGGGCATGTGTATGTTGCTGACATGATGTTATCATGGTGTTGTGTTTGTCTTGACATGTGTTTGTTGTTGTAGTGTGGGGCTTTGTGTGCTTTGACAGCGTGAGTGTGTGTATTCTGCATGTAATGATAAGTACAATATGCTTTGTGTGTGTTGATGGTTAATTTGGATGATAGTGTAATTGTGTGTGTTTGTTCCCAGTTGGTTGCACATTCTGTTACATGTGTGATGAGTCCATGGCCAGTGTCAGTTGTGATTGCTTTGAAATGTGTTTTTTTTTGGTTGGGCAGTTGTGGTGTGGTTGTGACCTGTTGTATGAGATTGTGTGAGACTAGGCCTGTGCTGTGTTGCCTTTCGTAAGTGTGTGTTCCTGACATGTGGTGTATGTGTGTGTGTTGGCTATAGTGTGTGTGCTTTGTATGTGTGAGTGTATTTGTTGATGTATGTGAGTGTGCATGTCACTGTACTGTTTTGTGTGAGTATGGCTGTTGGAGGCTGGCCTGGCTTATAGTGGGTACCTTGTGGTACTTACACCCTGTGCCAGGTCCAGTTGTCCCTTATTAGTAGAATAGAGGTGTTTGTAGCAGCTTAGGCTGATAGAAGGTAGCTATGGCAAAGCAGCTTAGGCTGAACTAGGAGACATGCAAAGCTCCTACTGTACCACTTATATCATATGCACAATATCATAAGAAAACACAATACACAGAGTTACTAAAAATAAAGGTACTTTATTTTTATGACAATATGCCACAAGTATCTCAGTGAGTACCCTCAGTAAGAAGGTAAGTAATATACACAAGTTATATGTACACAAACCCAAAACAGGTAAGTAAGAGTCAGTAAAGTAATGCAAACAGTGTAGAATTACAATAGGTTGGAATAGGCAGACATAGGTCTAGGGGAAACACAAACCATATACTCCAAAAGTGGAATGCGAATCACAAATGGACCCCAGACCTATGGGAGCTTGTAGAGGGTCGCTGGGAATGTAAGAAACCAGTCAGGGTGTCCCAGATACCCCAACCCAAGACCCTGAAAAGTAGGAGTAAAGTACACCTACTATCCCATAAGAGCACAATAGTCGTGATAGGGGGATACTTCAAGAACAACAAACACCAGCAAGGCACTGAAGGTGGATTCCTGGACCTAAGGACCTACAAGGCAAGGGGACCAAGTCCAAGAGTCGTGATAGTGTCCAGGGGGGGCAGGAGCCCAGGAAACCCCAGATGAAGGTGCAAGGAAGCTGCCTCCGGATGGAAGAAGCTTGGAGTTCTGCAACACCGAAGAGGACTAGGAACTTCTCCTTTGGATGGAAGATGTCCCACGTCGCGATGAAGGTTGCAGAAGTGTTCCCATGCAGAAATACCACAAACAAGCCTTGCTAGCTGCAAGGGTCGTGATAGAGGTTTTTGGGTGCTGCTGGGGACCAGGAAGGACCAGGATGTCGCCCCTTGGAGGAGGAGACAGAGGGGACGCTCAGCAACTTAGAGAGCCTCCACAGAAGCAGGCAGCACCCGCAGAAGTACCCGAAAAGGCACTTGGAAGATTTATGAACCAGAGCTGGCTCAGAGTCACAAAAGGAGAGTCCCACGACGCCGGAGGCCAACTCAGAGGGTTGAGCACTGCAGGACGGAGTGCTGGGGATCCAGGCTAGGCTGCGCATGAAGGAAATCCTGGAAGAGTGCACAAGAGCCAGGGCAGCTGCAAATCACGCAGAACACAGGTTTGCAGTCTAGTGTGGGGAGGCAAGGACTTACCTCCATCAAACTTGGACTGAAGGATCACTGAACTGTAGGAGTCACTTAGATAGAGTTCCTGTGTTCCGGGGACCACGCTTTTCAGGATGAGAGGGGACCAAGAGGACCGGGGATGCAGTCTTTTGGTGCCTGCGTTAGCAGGGGGAAGATTCCTTCGACCCACGGGAGATTTCTTCTTGGCTTCCAGTGCAGGGTGAAGGCAGGTGACCCCCAGAGCATGCACCACCGGGAAACAGTCGAAAAAGCCGGCAGGATGAGGCGCTGCAATGTTGCTGGTAGTCGTCTTGCTACTTTGTTGTGGTTTTGCAGGCGTCCTGGAGCAGTCAGCGGTCGATACTTGGTAGAAGTCGAAGAGGGAACTGCAGAGGAACTCTGGTGAGCTCTTGCATTCGTTATCTGAAGAATTCCCAGAGGAGAGACCCTAAATAGCCAGAAAAGGAGGTTTGGCTACCAAGAAATGAGGATTGGCTACCAAGAGAGGTAAGAGCCTATCAGAGGGGGTCTCTGACGTCACCTGCTGGCACTGGCCACTCAGAGCAGTCCAGTGTGCCCCCAACACCTCTGTTTCCAAGATGGCAGATGTCTGGGACACACTGGAGGAGCTCTGGGCACCTCCCCTGGGAGGTACTGGTCAGGGGAGTGGTCACTCCCCTTTCCTTTGTCCAGTTTCACACCAGAGCAGGGCTGGGGGATCCCTGAACCAGTGTAGACTGGCTTATGCAGAGATGGGCACCATCTGAGCCCATCAAAGCATTTCCAGAGGCTGTGGGAGGCTACTCCTCCCCAGCCCTTCACACCTATTTCCAAAGGGAGAGGGTGTAACACCCTCTCTGAGAGGAAATCCTTTGTTCTGCCTTCCTGGGCCAGGGCTGCCTGGACCCCAGGAGGGCAGAAACCTGTCTGAGGGGTTGGCAGCAGCAGCAGCTGCAGTGGAAACCCCGGAAAGGCAGTTTTGCAGCACCCAGGTTCTGTGCTAGAGACCCGGGGGGGGACAATTCCATGATCTTAGACATGTTACATGGCCATGTTCGGAGTTACCATTGTGACGCTATACATAGGTAGTGACCTATGTATAGTGCACACATGTAATGGTGTCCCCGCACTCACAAAGTTCGGGGAATTTGCCCTGAACGATGTGGGGGCACCTTGGCTAGTGCGAGGGTGCCCACTCACTAAGTAACTTGGCACCCAACCTTCACTAAGTGAGGGTTAGACATATAGGTGACTTATAAGTTACTTATGTGCAGTGAAAAATGTCTGTGAAATAACGTGGATGTTATTTCACTCAGGCTGCAGTGGCAGGCCTGTGTAAGAATTGCTTGAGCTCCCTATGGGTGGCAAAAGAAATGCTGCAGCCCATAGGGATCTCCTGGAACCCCAATACCCTGGGTACCTAAGTACCATATACAAGGGAATTATATGGGTGTACCAGTGTGCCAATGAGAATTGGTAACTTTAGTCGCTAGCCTGCAGTGACAAATTTAGAAAGCAGAGAGAGCATAAACACTGAGGTTCTGGTTAGCAGAGCCTCAGTGATGCAGTTAGGCACCACACAGGGAACCCATATAGGCCTCAAACATACGAGCACTGGGGTCCTTGCTAGCAGGATCCCAGTGACACATATCAAGCACACTGACAACATAGGGTTTTCACTATGAGCACTGGGCCCTGACTAGCAGGATCCCAGTGAGACAGTGAAAACACCCTGACATATACTCACAACAGGCCAAAAGTGGGGGTAACAAGGCTAGAAAGAGGCTACCTTCCTACAATGGCCCTCGCACTCCACTCCCTATGGTATATTATGTGTCTATACAAAAGTTGCCAATATACAAATGTAACAGGTGAGTGTGTGCACTTATGGTTGCTGTTGTCCTCGTTGGCGCTGATTCCATTGTTATTCGGTGAACAGGAGCAGCAGAATGATGTCTAATTGTGGTTCCGTGGCGGTTCCGGATGAGTTTGGCTTCCTGGAGGTGAGTGTTTCCTATTATCCAGCTTGTTTCTGCCTGGGTTTCTATGGTCCTCTAACTGCGGTGGAAAGGTTGGCGCTGTGCAACATCATAATGAGTCCGATGGAAACATGGTCTCCGCCGGTTTGTTGGTGGCTCCAATCGTCAGCAGCGGCCCGACCACACGGGCGGTGACGGCTGTGCTTTGGCTATATTCCATTGGCATCACCGCTATACTCATAATTTGGATATCCTCTCCGCCAGCCTGTTGACGGTCTGACCGACACTGCTAGCATAGCGGTGTTCAGTCCGCCAAGGTCGTAATGAGCCCCTAGGTCTCATCTACCCATAACTTAGATAGCAACAGAAACTGCAAGCTATCCTCATACTTTTAATCTCCAAGCTTCCCTTCACCAACAGCTTATACCTTGCTCATCAACATTCATCATATGCAAAATACACTAAATGCTGTTGTAAGACCTTTTCTTCACCTCCACCCATGAGAATGAAGGCCACAGTCTCACTGGCTGCCAATGTTCAAACCACTCTGTATTGTCCACAGAGCACTAACATACCTACAAGTTATTTTCAAGAAATCAAACAAAACATGACACTGCACTCCAGCCTTGCACAACTAATCATTATACCACTATACCATGAGAAAGCCATAGGAGGCACTGCTTTTTCTGCACATGTCACCAAGCTGTGCAACTAGCTATGAGGCACATTCATAGCATCCAGGAGCATATACACTTGAGAAGACAGTTGAAACCATCGCAGTTTGGAAAATAACTATATCACCCTACATCTCTGGGATAAATTAGAAAAATACAATTGCACCTTCAACTTCAGTCTTCAGCCTACAACCCACATATATGGAACAACTTAATCAGCAAACTACTTTCCATATGCAAGTAAGGAAAAGAGCTGAGCTTTAGTTCACCTGGGTAATACACAATTATTTCACTTTATATATAACATTCTGGTGCACACTAATAATAATACCAAAGCGCTCAGTATCCGACAGCCAACTGTAACTTATCCCTCTAATGCTCAAATACAGCATATCTGCTATGGGGCTTGTCCATCACCAGTACTCTACCAGCCAATATAGAAGGCATCACCAAATAAACAGGCATAGATTGCCTGCACAGATCTGTCACATACTGCTGGTCAATCATATGACTTAATTCTAGTCCACCTTTGCAGGTGCCGAATTACTTTGCACTGTGACTGCTTCTTTACATCCAAAATGACACCCATATATGTAATGATAGTAACAAAACCCAACCCAGCAGATATCCTAACCCTTTTTCTCCCACAGACCATGCCAGCTCTGAACCAAAACTAGAAGAAAAAAAATTATGTTGGGTGGCGGAGTCAAGATGGTGACCAGTACAGTCGCATCAGATGGAGCTCCGTGGGGGCCCCGGAGTCTTTATCCTGCCGTAAGCTGTGAACCGGAGCAGGCTCTGCTCCATATTGTGAGACCAAGGGCAGAGCACATGGGACTGGAGAGGATGGCAACATGATCATGCCAGACGCTGCTGTACCGCTGAAGAGCGGTGCGGCCTAGAGGCTGAGCAGATAGCTGCAGACGCACAGCCGTGAATCGAAGACGCAAGGGCTCCAGAGGCATCGCAGAGGTAGTGAAGGTCGGCTTTCTCCAGGAATCTCACCGCTACAGGATTGAGCGGACAGAAGGTGAGGAGTGGAGAGACTGCCAGAGGAGAGGAAGACCTACCCCCTGCGCCCGAGGTGGTTGGTGCAGGCCTGACCAGCATGTTAACCAGCAGCTCCAACGCCTGACCTTGAAGGCTGAGAGAATGTGATCACCCGCTGAGGCCACAGACGAGCTGCAGGCCTGGCAGAGCCCTTGAGCAGCTGTAGGAGAGACTGGTCTGATGCTGGCAAGGGGGGCGTGCAGACAGGGACTGCCCCCCTGCCTTCTACAGTGAGAGCGCGGTTTTCTGTGGAGTAGGACGAAGGCCAGAGACCCCTGATACCAGTCTCCTGTCCCTCCCATCTCCTCCTGCTGTGACCAGCTGAGCACTCACTACTGGCTCTCCCAATTACCTATCCAGTGAAATGGAACTGCGATCGAGGGAGAGCTCCCCTGCCCCTTCATGGTTAATGGCCATTGGGGCCTGACAGAAGAGTCCAGAGGAGGTTGGGAAGGCCGCGGCCAAGAGGTGTCTGCAGTTGGCTCCCTCTACGACCTGTGGTGACACCGCCAAAGAGAGCAGGGCCCGTGACGGGGGAAGCTCCTTATGCCGTTTCTTATTCACAGGGCCGCAACTATAGTCGACAGCTCCGTTTTACGACTTGGAGTGAGAGCCCCACGTTCACTGAGGGGCTCTCTTTGAGTCCGGTCCCAGCTGGCTGGACGATGACCTTATCTTGGGTGAAGTCCCCTTGGAGAGTGGCTGGACGTGTAGGCAATGAAGTTGCTGGGGAGAAATCTCCTGCTAACCAGGACAGGAATGGAGATCTCGCTGCAATAGTATACGTCTTCTGGGTTTTCCCAAGCGAGCAGAGAGCCCTAGCATGAGCTATTCGTGGAGAGCTGGCTGATCGACAATGTTTTGGGAGAAGCTCCTTTAAAGTGTTTCTCAGTTGAAAGAGCTCACAGGTTTCCCGGGTGGCCCCCTAAGCCCGATGCCCCAGACCGACCCATCATAGCTTGCCTACTTAACTTTAGAGATTGAGATCTGATTCTTCAATTGTCCGGTACAAAATGCCCATGAGACCATGAAGACGATGAGGTGCAGAGACAGCATAGTTCATATGCAAGGTAAAGCAATGTCTCAGAGAACTGGACTTTAAATACATGCTCCTGTTCCCAGCAAAGTTCAGGGGGATAGATGGTAAAGATACTTGGATGTTTACCACTCCGGACGATGTGTGGACTTGGCTGCATGCCAAAGGCTTAATGCATTCCCCGCAAGAGGCTCAAGTTGAGGCGACCTGGCTGACTTCACATGGAAAGAGACACGCATGTAGGCTGCCTAGGGTTGGGCCTTTTTAGGCCCAAGCATCCAGAGAGTAAGAGGAAGCAGCAATTAAGGCTTCACAACTGTCTTTCAACCCCTTTTCAGCCTGCAAAGACTGACCACTCAATGATCCAGGCTCTGACATAGAAACTCTGACTTCCTCACAGACTTCCAGGGAGGAGGGTCCAGCGCTCACACCACACAGCTGATGATCTATAATAACATGGACGCCACCCCGATTTTGCTGGGCCCCATGGGCTCATCCAGATGGAGGGTACTTGTCCCATTACTCGCCCACCCTTTAACTACATATGTTCTCTTCAAAGCTTTGGTTCCACATGTGGTTCTTTCCTGAGGGCCCACCTCACGGATCTCCTCCTGCAGAAGGCCTTCTTACTGCCCCCCCTAGAGAGAGAGAGTCCTTTTGTCTCCCCGGTATGGACTACAGTGAACGAACAGCGCCTTGCGCATTGGTTGAACGGTTTGGGGAGTTGTGACATGTAACTTGTTGCAGTTGAAGCCTGGGTTCGGGGAGTTGTTATAAAAGTTTCAGAGAGTTGTTATAAATGTTTTTAGTGTTCTGATGTATCTAGCTGGCAGGAAGAATACCTGGTACTTGGAAGGAATGCTGGGGAATGGAGGAAGGGGATAGGGGTAGGACTGAATACTGTATACTTTCATTATGGCTTCTGATTATGCTGCACTAACCTGGAAAATTCGGGGCATGGGCGCACCTGCTAAAAGACACCTGGTATATGCTTACCGTATACGCAGACGAGTACACTTTGCGTGTCTCCAAGAGACACACTTGACACATGGGGAGCTGCTTAAACTCAATCGGAGATGGAGGGGACAGATATATGGCACAGGATACTCCGCCCATGCAAGGGGAGCTCTTCTCTGGGTAGCCCCAGAGGTGCCTTTTGTTAAGCACAAGGTTCATGTAGATACGGAAGGGCTGTATGTTCTTCTAGAAGGCACCCTAGATGGGAGTTCTATCATGATTGCATCGAAATATGCCCCTAATACAGCACTAGGCAACTTCTTAAATACGCTCTCTCCTGCCTTCCTATAAGACCTTGGGCACCCGGACTTTGGGAGGGGACTTCAACTGCATACATGATACAACACTAGATCATTCGGTACCTCCCCTTCTGAACACCCCAGGCTTCCAGGCCACTAAGCAATTTCAACATTGGTCCTCTTCCCAGGACTTGCATGACATATGGGGGGTCATTCTGACCATGGCAGTAATTACCGCCATGGCGGAGGTCGGCGGTAGCACCGCCAACAGGCTGGCGGTGCACTGCTGGGCATTCTGACCACGGCGGTTCAGCCGCGGCCAGAAACGGAAAGTCGGCGGTGTACCGCCGACTTTCCGCTGCCCGTCTGAATCCTCCATGGCGGCGGAGCGCGCTCCGCCGCCATGGGGATTCTGACACCCCCTACCGCCATGGCGGTAGGGGGTGCCGCGGGGCCCCTGGGGGCCCCTGCCGTGCCCATGCCAATGGCATGGGCACGGCAGGGGCCCCCGTAAGAGGGCCCCAAAAAGTATTTCAGTGTCGGCCCAGCAGACACTGAAATACGCGACGGGTGCAACTGCACCCGTCGCACCTTCCCACTCCGCCGGCTCAATTCTGAGCCGGCATCCTAGTGGGAAGGTTGATTTGCCCTGGGCTGGCGGGCGGTCTTTTGGCGGCCGCCCGCCAGCCCAGGGCAAATGTCAGAATCACCGCCGCGGTCTTTCGACCGCGGTGCGGTGTTCTGACGGCGGTACCTTGGCGGACGGCCTCCGCCGTCCGCCAAGGTCAGAATGACCCCCATGGTGCCTAAAGCACCCTGGGGATAGGGAATATTCCTTCTATGCACCAGGACACCAAACACATACACGACTTGACTATTTTTTCTTTAACTCAGAGTGTTAGCTGCTTGTACGAGGTTCTGAATAACTGGGCAGGACTTTATCCGATCATAATCCCCTTAAGATTAAGTTTCAGTGGACCAGGGTTAAGCCGCCCATCTCATCGTGGAGACTGAGAGCAGAGGTCTTACGCGATACGGTATATAAAGAAACAATACACTCTCATATCTGGGAGGTGAAATCCTCTCTCACACGTAGTGTGCTTGAACTTGAAAACAATATACGTAAACTTGAGAAAGAGGCAATCCAAACCCCTTCCGTGCGTCCTCTTCTAGTCACTCAACGGCATCTATATGGAGAGGAGCTTCAGCATCTCTGCAATGTGGATTGTAAGGCATACCTAGTCTGACAAGACATGGAAGGGGACAAACTGGGACGCATGTTAGCATGGTTACTGCGCTCCGAAACTCCTAGAAGTGTCCTGGGGGTGATTCGAGATTACAGGGGTCAGGTGATGAACACCCAGGAAGCGATTAATGATGCCTTCGCCCTTTACTATGAGCAATTGTACTCTTCACTCATCATTCCCTCCTCCTACATACAATCGGTCCTACAGGATCTTACCCTGCCTAGACTAAAGAAGTCCCAAGTGAGCGATTTAGAACAACCGCTGCACATTGATGAAATACACTTAGCAATCCAACAGATGGCCAGAGGGAAAACACTAGGTATAGACAGGTTCCTACCTTCAAGAGTACTCTAGCACCTCAGCAGCCGGATATTAAGAAGGCTGCCTATCAACGGGGGGAACTACCAAGTACCCTATTTGAGGCACTTATAGTGGTCTTGCCTAAGCCGGGCAAGAACCTGTTCGAGGTGAGTTCATACTGCCCATTGTCAATGTTGAATATTGACTGTAAAATTCTGAGCAAAATCCTGATGAATAGATTTCTCCTGTTGATCTGCCATCTTATACACCCAGGCCAATGTGGATTTGTGCCACGCAGAGCCACACACCATAACAGTATACAGCTGTGCCATATCATTGATGCATTCTCTGGGGAGAATGGCCACCTAGTGGTCGTCTCTGGACTTCAAAAAGGCATTCTTCACCCTGGACGCAGGTCCTCGAACAGTTTGGGATTGGTCCCAATTATCTGCATTGGGTGAAGCTCCTTTACACCGCTGGTCCACACCGGAACCCAGATCTCCCGCTCATTTTTTATACAGAGGGGGACGTGCCAAGGCTGCTCCCTCTCACCTGTGCTTTTCGCATTGCCTATGGAATCCCTGGCAACACGGTTACGAAGCAGCGGGCCTGATTGGGGAATCCAAGTGGGAGGACAATGGCACATAACGTCCTTATATGCGGATGATATCCTGGTTTATGTGCAAGATATGGCAAGCACTCTCTGGTCCCTTTTTTACCTATTAGACCAGTTCGGCAAAGCAGCTGGCCTCAAGGTAAACTGGGAGAAATCTTGGGTTTTCCCATTGTGGGCACCAAGTAGTCCGCATCAGTTACACCCAAGTGGGGAGCGTCTCTCGTGGGTTCTCAGGACCTTCTGATATCTGAGGGTTAATATCTATCATACAGAGGTTGATTTAATAGAGGGTAATCATGGTAGGGCCCTTGCTTCTATCGGGCAATCTCTACCCTTCTGGATGCACCTTCCCCTCCCCCCTATAGGTAGGGCATCCATAGCTAAGATGCTGGTCTTGCCTCAGCTCTATTTTTTTGTGGCACTGCCATTGTCCCCCAGGAAAGTCTTCTTTTGAACCCTGCGAGACCTACTAACGGCACTCACATGGGGGCAGGGACAGAAGAGAGTGTCCATTGTTGTGCTCCAACACCTCTTGATGGAGGATGGCATGGCGATGCCCGATATGGAATGCTATTTTGCAGCAGCCCACCTGCAGTGGCCGATGCGCTGGATAGCTGGGAATCACACAACAGAAGATGCCATGGTGCGAGCCGCATTGGGTGAAGGGGGGGTGCTTGACTGGCTTCTCGCCCCGGGCTTACATTGTGCCACCTCTGGGCTGCTTACGTGGACCGTGAAGCTGCTTTGGAATTGCTACATCCAGCCGTGGCGGTCTCTGGTGCCATGCTCCCCACAGCTCCCTATATGGGGTGTGCATCAGTTAGGGTGCCTCAGCCGGTTTTATAATTTTGCCCCATGGAGAGAGAGCGGGAGATCTCTAGGATGATGGCTCATCGTGCCCCTTTCAGGACCTTGAGGAAATACTTGGGCTTGGCCCGAGACAGTTCCTCTTTCACACTGCTGTGAGTACAGTGATTGGGGAAATTTGGCAATTGGCTCATCTGAGCTCCTGCTCCACAGGGGACTACACTGTATACTGATGCACAGTCTTTGCAGGAAGGCAGTCTCCTTGTTATACACAGCGTTGAGAGAGACCCATAGCGTCCCACACCCGTGGAGCAAAGCCAGATGGTATGATTGCCTGGGCACAAACTTAACAGACAAGCAGTGGGTGATGACAGTGGAATGGGTGGCATTTATCTCATGCAACACCAGGCTGAAATATTCGTAATTCAGTTACATTCACCAAACATATCTAACCTCGCATTGCCTCCACAGAAGATTCCTGGGCGCTTCTTCCCTATGCCCGAGATGTGGTCATGATGATACTACCTTTTTACACATGACATGGAAGTGTCCGGTAATTTGCAGTATGGTCCCAAGCCCTTCAGCACATCTCAGAGATTGTGGACATACCGTTCACCCTGGACCCCCTCATTTGCCTTTTAGGGGTCATTAAGAGATCCAAGCAGACCAAACACTACTTAAAATTTGCAGACCTGGTGCTAATATTGTTCAAACGACTCATTGGTATGTCCTGGACGGCGACCCAGCCCTTCATGATTAATAACTGGTTACGTGTGACCTTACGATGGGTTACAGCGGAAGCTAGTGCACTGGTGCAAGATCACAGGCCCTGTGGAGGGGTAGCAGGGCAGTAACTCTGTGGGACACTTATTTACCGAAGTTATCAGGCAAACTGTCTTCCCAAGTGGCTAATGAAGCAGGAACTAATTAACCCACCCTGGAGACTGCACTGCCCCCGCCAAGTTAAACACTGCCACTGTCACACTGAAGGCCTCGCAATATTTCCTCCTTCCATGCCTGTCGATACAACCCCTGTCTACCCGCCAGCAAACATAAAGCGCACTCCAGACCCCTGCCACCACGAACCTGGAATTACATTGGTATTAAACTGGTGACGAGGCAATGAAAGTCAAGAATGCAACCAACGTACATTAAAGAATTGTCATCGATAAGCATGATAAAATGTGCCCCATGACTTATTAACCATATCTGCTTAGAATGGCATTAGTACTATGAATTGTTTCCAGATTATCTGTGCACTCCCCACCAGGCATTAGTAAAAATAGCAATGTATTTTTTCCCTCCCTTATTGTAAAAATGTATAGACAGTCCTGTGCCAAGAAACCTATTCTGCAAGGAAAACAAGTTGTGCATTCTATATTCTGTCGCCAGTGCTTTCATAGGAAGCAATTTAACAATAGGCCAAGCAATGCTCCTCTGGCAAGGATGGGACTATGAAGCCAGCACAGCCCAGAGTGACCGGTAGAAGGGGCATTCGCAAGCACACACAGTTATGCTCAATGGTCTGACACAATCTGCATCTATGTCCTCAGATGGTACTTCATGTCAGTTGCATAAGCACGCATTATTGTGCCATTTACAGTATGTGCATAAAAGAACACATGCGTGAGCGTAAATGCAGTGAGAGTACCTCAATGAACACGAGCCAAGTCACATCACACAGCTTAAATATAGTAATAATACTTTCTGAAATATATGTCTAACTGAAATAAAACACTAGGAACCCTGAATGTAAGGAGAAAAAGAGTGAGAGATGTGGGAGGGGATAGGTGTAGGCAGGATCAGACATCTTCATACCCACAATCCTTTGTATGAACCTGTATTATCACAATCTTTTGCATATTCATAAATCATTTGGGTTCATTTTTATGACAATATAGAAATGCTTTGAACATTTGTTGTGCTAAATAGTGTGTGTAAAATAATATTTGCCCTACCAAATGTGGTTGTACTTTGTGGAATTAACAAATACTGTCATTCTAGGAATAGTACTAATACGGTGGCAGTTTGGAGTGCTTATCAAAGATTAATGAGAAGAAACTGTATAATGTTTTTTCTCTCGCACCTTTCACGGGCGTGCTCAAATGGTTGCTAACTGTTGATGTTTTATTACAGTATGCAAAATCCCTGTACAACGGGGCTTAATTGGTAATCATAGAGCATATTGAAAACGCGGTCCACAAGTTGTTTGTGGTATTCATGTGTGATACTGCAATGTGAAAATACTTAGCATTAACAAATCTGAAGCAATATATAAAATATAACCGTAGGAATCAAAATAACATGAAAATATATTTCTCTGTTGTTTAGTGGCTGCCGGTAAACCCCGCATGCATGTATGTCAAATCTGCCACCAGGAAACACAACCAAACCTTTGTTACATTTCCATGAGCAGAGTTAACGTGCGGGTGTTTGGAAAGCAGAAATGGCGATGTTGGAGTGTGACCTTTATAATCAACATTAACATGAAAAGCTTGCAAATTAATGTATAAATGATGCTGAATAGAAAACGTGGTAGATTAATGCACGCGTTTGAAGTGTGCCCTTGGGGAGTGGCCACCAATGTATACGGTGATTAATGAAACTGACTAATGATGAATTAATAATGTACCAATGTATGATTCTGTATTAACATTAAGGTTATATGTTCAGGTTTGCTAAATTAATCACTAGGCCTTAGTTAGCAAGCCTCTGGGCCTAGCTGCCTGGTCTCATATTAAATGTGTTTTTCTAACGTGCAATGTGCTGTCTTCCTAAACGACGTGAAACTGTACTTTTCCAGAAGCTAGAGATGTGTGTGTAATCATAGTTATTTCTTTCTCATGGGACCCGACTTGCTCAAGGAGACATTCTTGCTGAATGCAACAGTGTAATTCACAACAGGTACAAGGTCGCCTAAACTGGGAAAGACAATAGAACTACTGACTGGAGCGACAAGTGTAACTTTTCTTACCTGACATTCTACCCACTGAAGACGTCAATCACAGGAACCAATAAACTGCATGAGAACTGTCTTAGGTGAAAATTCTAATAAGGTGATCTATGGATTATTGGACAGAGATGACAATGCACCAAATATTGCCCAATTGGAAATTAGAGACTTGTCTGACAGGATTAATATAACGACGTGACACAAGAAGAAACCAGCCAATACCTAGCCATTACACACCTTTTACTGAGGGACACTCTTGCTGTGGTACCCTGCCTTAAGGTTTTGTTGTTCTGATACCCTAAACCATCCTTATCCTCCCTTTGCCCTATAACGCACTTCTCCTCCTTATGAGGTAGGCATTCCTTCTTATCCTATCTTGTTGAGACTTTGCTGCTTATCCTGGCTGATGGCGAATCGACTGATGTCCTGAGTACGAAGACTGACTCTGTATGCTGACCCATTATGGAGGGTAACTAGATGATAATGAATTGTAATTGTCTGTTTGCCTTTTCTATCTAGGTACCAACTGCTCTTTTGATAGAGACCATAGTTAGATGTTTTCTAAATTTGTGTTGCTAAATTGTTTTGCATGAAGCCCAACATGCTGATGCTAATTAGAGGTTAGTTAAGGAATTCACTAATATTGGGCGCAAATAGACAACTGACTGAATCTTTGCTTTGTTGAATATTATACTAATGATAATCTGCTAAAGTTGATTCATGTTGACATCGTGCTTTGTTCTGATGTTCTTGTTTTTTGCTTTGATAAAGTCTTATTCAAGTTGTCATAATATAATGCTTTTGATGTGCTTATTGATATTGAGACTAATAAACATGACCTTAGAATTTTAATTAATAGGGAATAAATATCTTAACCTTTATTATTATTATTGAAAGGTCATGGTGTTTCAGTCTTATTGGAGGGTATTGGTCAGGAGAATCGATTAGTTATTGTGAATACTGATGAAGTGATTGATCTATTGATTGAAATGCCAAATAACAATCTCGTCTTAAGGAGTTCCCAATCAGGGTCAAAAGGTTCATTAGCCTAAAATAAGTCCTTGTGTAAATAAATTAGCTAGGTCGGGACGCGTTATCTGTTCTGGTAGCAGAGGATGGTTCCGGCCCTTTTGGGACCCTAAGACAAGGGACCATTGTTTTAGAGTTGTTTTTGCGATAATGCAAATTGGAAAGGTGATGTTCCCCTAAGTCCAAGATGACTTTCCCGGGACCCCGGAGCCTGCCGAAGTGAGTTGGATATGTTCTTGGCGTTCTAGTGATAGGGTATGTGGCATAGGGTTTGCGCTTGCACAGCTTATGCATACCACAGGTGAAATTGTGAGGTTTGTGAGGATTTGTAGGCCAGGTGTTGTTTTAGTAAGAGTGTGCGTACTCTGCAGTATGAGAGTAGGGAAGTCGGCGAACTTCATGTGAGTGTGGCACTTTGTGCTAAAAAACAATTGTCCACGTTGTTGTTGGTGATGTACGGACCCTGCGTGGTCTAAGACTCCGGAGTTTATTGATAAGTATATGAGAAACTTGGTTTATGTTATGATTTGCGTGGTTTAATAGTTCAATCGGGTTTGGTTGACGAGTCGAGTTTGAGTCAATGTGAGTGAATGAAAACTTCAATGGAGATTTGGCGAGTTCTAAAGTGCACTAGCACAAACCATTGACAAGTCGAGAGTAGAATTTGCAGGTCAAATTCTGCTTGCATGTGCGGGATCTGAGAAGGAGAGAGTAGCGGCCGAGGCTTAAAGTGAAATCTCTGTAAAGTTCTGAAGCGATTGTGTTACCCTTCCTGTAGTAAACCGGCAAATTTGAGTTTTTGGTGCTCGCAATATATTGCATTAGTCTGTGCGGATCGAGAGTGAGGGAGACAAGCCGCAAGACTTTGTCAGCCGCAGTGTGTGTGACTTCATTGGAGCCGCGCTTGGATAGGTCAATCAGTGAGAAGGGTCGTGCACGGATTGGCAGCCATCCGTGAGAGGCAATTGGTTGAGAAGGTAGGCGAAGGGTGTTCTGGGAATTAAAGTCACTTCCTGATTCAGTTATAAACAAAATAAAAGACGCAAAATGAAGTTTTTCAAGGCTATAAGGAGCGCTTTGAGGGGAGATGTGTTCATTACCGCGAGTTTGGGGGAGCTTACACAGCCAGAAGGTACTCTGGCTTATGCGTAATGGAGGAGAAGGGAGTTGCGCCCGTCTTTGGCTAAAGCAATGGTGCAAATTAACAGAAAAGGATGGGCGCTTAGCATTTCCAGAGAAAGGGGCATTTAATATAATGATCTTAGAGAATTTGCGGAAGGCGTTAAATGAGCAAAAGCCGCCTCAGAGACCAGCACAGTTTGAGGCCTTAGCAATTTGGGAACTGATAGCCATATGACAACGGCAATAAAAATTTGAGAGGAGAATGAGGAAAGCAGAAAAGACACTAGTGGAGGCTAGATGGGATAGTAAACACAGAATGTGGAGAAGGGAGATAATAGACGGAGTCACGATGTTTCTGGCATTAACTCAGGAAGCCAACACTCAAGGAAGAAAGGCCACTTGTAAAACGGATAAGGGTTCTAGCAAGGAAAAGGAGACTAAAAGGTCTTGGGCCGATGCAGATGACTCAGATGATGATGAGTTCCTCAATAAGTTGTTACATGATCGTCCACCGCCATATGCCCTGGATGACAATAGACCAAGTACTAGTGCAGTCCTATAAACTCAACACAGAGCCAGGGAACAGCAAATACAGCAGAGGTAAATACAGCTCCAGTACAGAATAGTATCAGTGTGTCTACTGCTCCAGAGATGCAGACGCAGTTGCAGCCTCCACCAGTTCAGAGTCTCTACCCTGATGTCCCAATGTTAGAAACAACTACGAGCTTGATGGTGCCGCCTGATCAGGCATATATGAGACCAAAGTTAGTGCAGATTGAGCCAACTCCACTTTTACTGCCCCAGCCGCAGCAACAGATGGTTCCGAGTTACACTTCGGTCACAGGACCGCAGTTAGCTATGGGGCGAATAATGAATCAAAATGTTGTAGCCAGTGTTCCACAGGTTATGGGAAATAAGCCAGCACCAGCCGCCATATCCTTACTCATTACAGTTGGTCCACCAATACCATTGTATGTGCAGGATAAGCCTAGCGTGTGTGATCAGGGAGTAATGACCTAGGACATGGCAAGAGGAGGGTTCGCAGGTAACTCTCAAGGGATGACTTCGGTGGAACAGATGGTAGAGAGGTCGAGGTCCCTGTTAGACTTCAGTCCGATAGGGGTTCCTCCAGATGCCATGAGACAATCAGGTTTGGGACTGCTGACTCCGCAGGTCTCCAGTGCGAATGTACCACAGACACCGATGATGCAGGCTGGTAACATCTCATTGCAGGGATTAACTGCGCAACAACTGAATGAATGGTTAGACAAGTTAAATTCGCCACAGACTACTCCTGCAACAGCAGAGCGGTCGGAAAGAAAAGAGTACCTGAATTTTGTGAGGTTGGACATGGAAGCAGCCGAACTAGTTGAAGGAAGCATGGGAGTGAACAGACTAGAGTCTTACACTGAAGCAGAATTGAGGTACTTGTGCCCAAAAATAACTAAAGAAGTGAGCAAGGTGCATCAGAGGTTGGCAAACTTAGCAGACAAATGTGGCATAGACTTAGACAATACTAAGCATCTGAAGAGGAGCTACAGATTAGACTTCGAGCTGAAGGATTTTGATCACATGAGGTCTACTGGGATGACGGCACACCTCAAAGAGATATTCAGAGCGCCCAAGGTTGGGGAGCGTTAGAAAAGTGGGAAGGCAGATGGGCAAAGAAAAGAGATAAAAGAAAGAGTGATTGCTCGGAGCAGCAGCAGGCGAAGCCAGCACCGGATACCGGTACAATAAAAATGCTACCCATGAGAGAAACAGCTGGATGGGTTCTTGTCCATGTACCAGGGTCCAGAGGTGACATTCTGTCATTTACAAACGACTTTCCCAGGTTGAGGAAGAAGCCAATAGAGTGGTATCAGCAGACAGACAGGTTTGTGAAGCTTGCAAAGTGTCTCTGTGAAGACCTGAATACCCTGTTTTAGATCATTGTTCCTGCTGATTTGTGGCTCGAGTGCAAGAGAAGTGTTGATTGGCCAACCGCAGAACCGGCAAGGGACAGGGTTACCGGAGCACCATCTCCGGATGTAATGAAGTACTACTATAAGGTGATTGAGTTTTTGAAGCAGAAGGTGTTGCAGCAGAATACTGATTGGTAAAAGATTGATCGAACAGCACAGGAAGCTAAAGAGTCAGTACATGCCTACTATGAGAGGTTGTTGAAAGCGTTCGAGCATTACAGCGGTACAGAGGTCATAGAGCCGAAAGACATGAATCACCTTGTGTTCAGGTTTGTTGAAGGGCTGAGGCCAGAGATTAGCCAGATGATTAAGAATCATTTGATCTGTTGGCAAGCGAAGCCTATTGATGAGGTGTTGCAGTATGCGAAATACTGCAGTGACGAGATTGAGTTGAAGCAGAGAAAGTTAAAGGAGAAAGTGATTGTGATGCAAATTAAGGCAGTGCAAGCAGGGATGCAGGGAAATGGAGTACAACAGATGGTGCAACAGCCGCAAGGAAACAGGATGTTTCAGGCGCAAGCGAGAGGAGAGGTCGAGGAGGTTTTGTGAACTGTGGTCCAGATTGAAATATCGTTAAAGTTCAAAATGATGTACAGGGAATGGAGAAGGTGTTACCATGTCATGCGTGCGGGGCGTCGGACACTGGAAGTGGGAGTGCCCGATGATGGTGCAGGAGGGTGTTGTTGAACAAAGCAATGATGTCAATGCATTTCAAAATGTTAAAGGACAAAGAATGAGGGGTCCAAATCCGAACTTCCAGAATAACATGGTTCAGATGCAGGGTCTCCAACCCATGCAACAGTTACAGATGCCACGTGTGCAACCAGTGCAAATGCAGCAAATGCAACAGCAGATTCCCATGGTACCTAGACAGAAAATGGAGTTGCCCTTAGCACCAATGGGACAGCAACAGGTGATGCTTCCTCAACAGGTCAGAGGTCAAGGAATGAGTCAAAACAATGCAGTACAACAGTTCCCTTTGCGTGGTGAGAATGGAATAAACGATGAATGGTCAGATGACAGTTCAGATGGTGAGGAGTGTAGACTAGCAGCGTCCCTAGAAGTAGATCAGAGGGGGCCCTATGTGCAAGGGAAAGTGATGGGTCACAAGGTTTCATTCCTGGTCGACACAGGAGCTACACGCTCTACAGTCCGAAGTGCAGAGGTTCCGAAGTTGCCCCTTTCGGGACATACAATAAAGGTAGTAGGAGTGGCAAACCAGCTCCTGACTAACCCGATTACAGATCTGGTTCAGGTTGAGATTGGTACCTTCCAGGGATTGCACAGATTTGTGGTTTGCGACTCAAGTCCGGTGTCCCTACTGGGAAGAGACTTAGGGCCAGATGTAGCAAAGTTTTTTACCCATTCTGTGTCTATGCGAAAAAGTGTTCGTACATATGGCCCTTACTGTGTAAGATGAGGTGTTCTATCACTTGTTTCCAATGAAGGGATAGAGGTGCAGACAAACAGTGACGATGAAGGGGATGATGGTCAGATCTCAGAGCCTGAGACGGAGACAACAGATGAGGAGTACCCTCTGAAAAGCTTCTTCCCGATGTTCACAGTGACTGATTTGCCCGCAGACCTGCAGGGGACAGTCACAGAGAAAGTGTGGGACTTGACAGGAAAGGAAGTGGGACTGATAAAAGGAGTGGAACCAGTCAAAGTCGGTGCAAAGCCAAATGCTGTGTTCCCCCAGGTACCACCATACCACATGGCGCAGGATGTCCTCATACAAGTAACGCAGATAATTGCAGAATTTGAGAAGCAAGGGGTCCTGGCAGAAGTGATGAGCAGCACATGTAATTCACCTACAATGGGACTGAGGAAGCCTTGTGGGAAAGTTTGAATTGTTCAAGACTTGAGAAAGATCAATGACATAGTGGTGAAGTGTTGCCCAGTGGTGCCAAATCCAGCTGTGATTATATTTTAGGTCCCATGCGATGCAGAGTGGTTTACATCAGTTGATTTGTCCCAAGCATTCTTTTCTGTGCCTCTTCACGAGGACAGCCAATTTCTCTTCAGTTTCAAATTCTTGGACAAGGTTTACAGTTGGTGTTGAATCCCTCAAGGGTTTTCGCAGTCACCTTCCATTTTCAATCAAATCCTGAAGAAGGACTTGGAGTCATTGGAATTGCCTTTCCAATCGACACTAGTGCAGTACACTGATGCCTTGTTGATTGCATCTAAAACGAGAGATGATTGCAAGTACGATACTATTGCCTTTCTGAACCACTTGGGAAAGACTGGGCATAAGGTGTCCCCAAAGAAGCTGCAATATTGTCAGAAAGAGGTGAAATACTTAGGTCATCTAATTGAGAAGGGATCGAGGAAAATATCCAAGGAGAGAGTGACTGCCATATTGCAGATGAGTTCCCCAACGACACGGAGAGACATTAGGATGTTTTTGGGAATGGTGGGCTACTGTCGTCAGTGGATCCCAAATTTCTCACTTATCTCCAAGCCACTAGTGAGACTGACAGTTAAGGAGGTTAAGGATGGCCCAGATACCATAACTATGGCCTCATTATGACCCTGGCGGTAGAGAACCGCCAGGGCCAACGGGGGCGGGAGCACCGCCGACAGGCCGGCGGTGCTCCCTTGGGCATTCTGACCGCGGCGCTTTGGCCGCGGTCAGAAAGGGAAAACCGGCGGTCTCCCGCCGGTTTTCCACTGCCCCTAAGAATCCTCCAAGGCAGCGCAGCGAGCTGCGCCGCCGAGGGGATTCTGACAATCCTTACCGCCATCCTGTTCCTGGCGGCTCGCCCGCCAGGAACAGGATGGCGGAAAGGATTGTCGTGGGGCCCCTGGGGGCCCCTGCAGTGCCCATGCCAATGGCATGGGCACTGCAGGGCCCCCCGTAAGAGGGCCCCGCTAGTATTTCACTGTCTGCGTAGCAGACAGTGAAATACGCGACGGGTGCAGTAGCACCCGTCGCACCTTCCCACTCCGCCGGCTCGATTACGAGCCGGCATCCTCGTGGGAAGGGAGTTTTTCCCTGGGCTGGCGGGCGGTCTTTTGGAGACCGCCCGCCAGCCCAGGGAAAAACTCATAATACCCTCCGCGGTCTTCTGACTGCGGAGCGGTATTATGGAGGGCGGCATCCTGGCGGGCGGCCTCCGCCGCCCGCCAGGGTCGTAATGAGGCCCTATGTCTGAGAAAGAGATGAAGGCATTCATTGAGCTAAGGGAGTCTATGAGCTTTAGGTATGCTGATCACACAAAGCCTTTTGTCCTGTTTTGTCATGAACGTGATGCTTGTTCCTTGTCTGTCCTGACACAGGTCCATGGAGGTGCAAACCGACCAGTAGCATATTTTTCAGCTACTTTGGACCCAGTCGCAGCAGCCTTACCGGGTTGTCTGCGTGCCGTTGCAGCAGTTGGTCAAGGCCTCACACAGTGTGAAGGCATAGTGATGGAACACCCTTTAAAAGTTATGGTCCCACATTCAGTCGAGATTTTATTGACCCGGACCAAAATTCAGCACATGACGAGTGCCAGATTGACGAAATATGAAACGATTATATGGGTCACCAAATGTGTCACTGAAAAGATGTACTGTGTTGAACCCGGCAACTTTGCTTCCAAATGAAAATACAGAAGTTGAGGATGCTGATGAGGTAGAATATGATTGTCCTGAGGTAACCGAACTGTGCACCAAACCGAGACCTGACATACGAGACCCAATTGGAAGAAAATGATTACATCATTTTGGTTGATGGCTCATGTTTAAGAAACTCAGTAGGAGTACTGAGAGCTGGATACGCTGTGTGTACGATCACTGGTATACTAGAAGCATCTTGGCATGAAAGAGTATATTCTGCTCAAGCGGATTAATTGGTTGCTCTTACTAGGGCATGCCATGCCGCTGACAAAATGAAGGTAACTATCTATACTGACAGCAGATACGGATTTGGAATTGTCCATGATTTTGGGCAATTATGGTCACAGAGGGGTTTTCTGACCTCCTCTGGTTCTCCAGTGAAAAACGGTGAGAGAATTAAGGAGTTGTTGCACGCGATTCAGTTACCTCTTGAAATTGCTGTGGTGAAATGCAGCACTCATGTGAAATCACAAGACTTTGGTGGTCATTCCAACCCTGGCAGTCGGCATGAAAGCAGCGGCTAAACCACCAACAGGCTGGCGGCAAAAATATTGGCATTCCGACCGTGTCGCTAACCGCCAACAGAGGCCGCCACTTTAACACACCGACCGCCACGGCGGAACCAACAAACAGCGCGCCGGTCACCGCCAACAGACAGGCGGGAGTCAATGTACCGCCCACAGTATCACAACCCACCAATCCGCCACCTTTTCCGGGGTGGTAGCACCGCAGATAAAAACGCGGCGGAAACCGCTATACCGAAGGGAAAACGCTCACCTCAATACACCCCACGAGGAGCCAGGACAGCATGGAACCGGAACTTCACATACTCCCAGCGATAGTATTCCTGCTCCTGTACCAGGAGTACGAACGCCGGCGCAGAAGACAACGGTGAGTACTGCACCTACGACACAGGGGAGGCAAAAAATTACGGGGACACACATACGCGACACACCCACCCCCACCCTCACCCACTACAACACACACATCAATGCATAGCAAAACATCACAGTTACACCCCTCAAACCCCCCGGAAGAATGCAAAGACAAAAGGAATTAGTATGAAACATTTGCATATATCAAAAAACTAGCTATTTAAATATTTACACCAAAACACAATAATAAATACAGTAATGTACAAGTCCGAGCATTGTAGCAGGCATTGTCCGTGGACCACTCGGGCCAAATCACATGGGCACAGCCCACACAGGATACCTGAATCCAACGGAGAGAACACTACAGGGGCATCAGATGGCAACACTACAAGCACCTCAGGGGGAAGGGAAGGGGGAGCACCTCAGCCGGATGAGTGCACGACGCCAGATCCACGAGGGGCCTCCATGCCCACTGTTCAATCCTGGGGAGTGCAAAGCCACAGTCTCAAAAGTCTATACAGTGGGTGGGCTGCCCACTGCTCAATTCTGGGGAGTGCAAAGCCACAGTCTCACAAGTCTCTACAGTGGGTGGGCTGCCCACTGCTCAATCCTGGGGAGTGCAAAGCCACAGTCTCACAAGTCTATACAGTGGGTGGGCTGCCCACTGCTCAATCCTGGGGAGTGCAAAGCCACAGTCTCACAAGTCTATACAGTGGGTGGGCTGCCCACTGCTCAATCCTGGGGAGTGCAAAGCCACAGTCTCACAAGTCTATACAGTGGGTGGTCTGTACACTGTTCAATCCTGGGGAGTGCAAAGCCACAGTCTCTCAAGTCGATGACAGTCTCCACTGGTTCTGGAGGGGGCCTGTTGCCCAGAGTGCCTCATCCTGTGCAGGACAGAGGTAGTGGATGCCTTCTTCCACTGGTTCTGGAGGGGACCTGCTGCCCAGAGTGCTTCATCCTGTGCAGGACAGAGGTAGTGGATGCATGTCTCCACTGCTTCTGGAGGGGGACTGGTGCCCAGAGTGCTTTGTGCAGGCCTGCCCGACACAGATGCGGCCCAGCCCCTGCCGCTCATGGGCCAGCGGTGCATGTGACGGCGGTGCCCGGTTCAGCGGTGCTTGAGATGAAGGGCCTAGTTCAGCGGTGCTTGAGTTGGAGGGCCCAGTTCAGAGGTGCATGAGACGGCGTTGCCCGGTTCAGCGGTGCTTGAGTTGGAGAGCCCAGTTCAGCGGTGCTTGAGACGGCGGTGCCCGGTTCAGCAGTGCTTAAGATGAAGGGCCCAGTTCAGCGGTGTTGAGATGAAGGGCCCAGTTCAGCGGTGCTTGAGTTGGAGAGCCCAGTTCAGAGGTGCTTGAGACGGCGGTGCCCGGTTCAGCGGTGCTTGAGATGAAGGGCCCAGTTCAGCGGTGCTTGAGTTGGAGGGCCCAGTTCAGCGGTGCATGAGACGGCGGTGCCCGGTTCAGCTGTGCTTGAGTTGGAGAGCCCAGTTTAGCAGTGCATGAGACGGCGGTGCCCGGTTCAGCGGTGCTTGAGATGAAGGGCCCAGTTCAGCGTTGCTTGAGAGGAAGGGCCCAGTTCAGCGGTGCTTGAGTTGGAGAGCCCAGTTCAGCGGTGCTTGAGACGGCGGTGCCCGGTTCAGCGGTGCTTGAGATGAAGGGCCCAGTTCAGCGGTGCTTGAGTTGGAGGGCCCAGTTCAGCGGTGCTTGAGACGGCGGTGCCCGGTTCAGCGGTGCTTGAGTTGGAGAGCCCAGTTCAGCGGTGCATGAGACGGCGGTGCCCCGTTCATGCCTTACGGAGGGGCCTAGCCTACAGAATTCGCCCTGGCCTAGGGAGACCCACAGCCCTCCTCCCCCACCCAGACACGTCCACTGCGTGCAAAGTCAGCAGAATGAGAGTGTACTCACCCCATTGTGTCTGCTGTGATGCCCTCACGCGCCCATCCAATTCGGGGTAGGCCACCGCCAGGATCCGGGACATCAGGGGGGTCAAAGTCCGACTGGCACCCCTCCCACGTTGGGAGGCCATCCCCAGCTGAGCCTCCGCCTTCCTGCTCCAGCGGCGGATGTCCTCCCATCTCTTCCGGCAGTGGGTGCCCCGTCTGGGGTGGACCCCCAGGTTCCGGACGTCCTTGGCGATGGCACGCCAAATATCTACCTTCTGGTGGGCGCTACCCTATATGAAAAGTACGGAGGGAGAAGAGAAGTCATTACCTTCTGCACCGTCAAGGTGAGTGGCCCCCATCCCTACCCTTGCCATGTGGCACATGCAATCACCGTTGTTTCATGCACGCCTCAATCTCCACACAGGCATAGCCCATACAGCATGCTCCCAGTGTATTTACCTGTTTGTCTGGAGGACTGTAGAGTTGCGCGTACTGGGGGAGGACCCCATCCACTAGTTTCTCCAATTCCTCAGTGGTGAAGGCTGGGGCCCTTTCCCCAGTCGCTTGAGCCATTGTCTCCTCCAGACCGAGGTCACAGCAGCACTTGCAGTGTAGGTCCTCTCCTGTCGAAGATCAGGTATCGAGTGATTAAGCAGATAGAAAATGGCGGTCACGTCCGTGGCGGTGCGTACCGCGACCGCCGGCGCACATCGTCATTGGCTCCTGGGACCCACAGGGTTCAATGTTAACCAATGCAGCATTGCGCCGCGGTCTTCGACCGCCTACCGCCAAGGTATACAACGCCAGCGCAGTTACCTCACATCCCATTGTCACACTTCACAGGTCAGGCAGCCGCCATTTCAGGGGCCCAGATGCCCTAATATTTGAACTGCATCACACATACCTAGGCCTTGCCTCAACACTCATACAAGCCATTCTATGGATTAAGATTCGTGTTCTGTGCAAGCTGTGGTCACGTACCTCTGGGATGTTTGACTCTGTGCTCGCTGTTGTCCTTCATAGGCCCCGTCCGCTGGGACATGTGAGAAGATGGCGGCATCCTCCGGTGTACAGACCTCTGGTGGACCTGTCGACAATAGAAGAGAGACATGTCATACTGACCTACAGGCTTGACCGTGCCACAATCCTGGAACTGTGTGCCCAGCTGGAGCCAGACCTGATGTCACCTATCCGCCAACCCACAGGAATCCCCCCTCAAGTGCAGGTGCTGTCAGTGCTCCATTTCGTAGCAAGTGGGTCCTTTCAAACAACAGTGGCATATCATCAGGGATGTCCCAGGCTATGTTTTCCAAAGTGTTGTCCAGAGTGTTGTCTGCCCTGCTGAAACACATGCGGAGCTACATCGTTTTCCCTGAGGTGGGGGATTTGCCTACAGTGAAGGGTGATTTCTATGCCCTTGGACATATCCCCAACATCATAGGTGCCATTGATGGGACCCATGTGGCTTTGGTCCCCCCCACAGGAGTGAACAGGTGTATAGAAACTGGAGGAGTTATCATTCGATGAATGTCCAGATGGTGTGTTTGGCAGACCAGTACATCTCCCATGAAAATGCCAAGTTCCCTGGCTCAGTGCATGACGCGTACATCATGCGGAATAGCAGCATCCCCTACGTGATGGAGCAACTCCAGAGGCACCGTTTGTGGCTAATTGGTGACTCTGGATACCCCAACCTGTCCTGGCTACTGACCCCAGTGAGGAATCCCAGGACAAGGGCAGAGGAACGCTACAATGAGGCCCATGGGCGAACTAGGAGGGTGATTGAGCGGACCTTCGGCCTCCTGAAGGCCAGGTTCCGCTGCCTCCATATGACAGGTGGATCCCTATTCTACTCACCAAAGAAGGTGTGCCAGATCATCGTGGCCTGCTGCATGCTTCACAACCTGGCTTTGCGTCGCCAGGTGCCTTTTCTACAGGAGGATGGTCCAGATGGTGGTGTTGTAGCAGCTGTGGAGCCTGTGGAGAGTGAAGAGGAGGAAGCAGAAGAGGACGACGTAGACAACAGGAACACAGTTATACAGCAGTATTTCCAATGACAGACAGGTAAGAATACATAGCTGCCTACTACATGTACTTAACCACTACTACCTCTCTCCTGTCTGTCGTTTTCACCCAGTGAATGGTAACTGAGTTGTCACTTTCCTTTGCGATTTCAGAAATGTGGCCCCCAGTGTGTGACATCTGCTTTGTTTACCCATGGACTACAGCTGTGTGACATTGGTATGTTGGCATCACAATGTAAATAAGCATTTTGGCACGGTAATGTCTGATACATTTGTTCAAAATCACAGCCAGACTCCTGAGTTTTTTGTGCAATAACTGTGTTTATTTGAGTGCTCTATATTGTGGGGTGGTTGCAAAATGGTGAGGGGGGATGGTGGAGGAATGTCCATGGCAGAGTCCAGACTATTGGGATCACAGGTGTATTGTCCAGATGCCTGTGGAAAGTGGAGCTGGGGCAGTTTAAGGATGGACAGGGTGACAATTTGGGACAGTGGGATGACAATCAGGGTGGTATCCTTTGCTGGCGGGGGTCTTGGCATCTTACTCTGTCTTCTTCCTGGATCTCAGGGACCGCTTGCGGGGTGGTTTTCCTTCTGCAGGGGGTGGGGTGCTGGTGGCCTGTTGGTCCTGTGGCGGGGCCTCCTGTCCACTAGCGCCGGCGGAGGTGGTAGGCAGTTCTTGGTCCATGCTAGTGTCAGGGGCCCTTTGTGGTGCCACGGTGGGCTGCAATGAGGTGGCTATCACATTCAGCACCCCTACAATGGTGCCCAGGGCGGAACTGATGGTTCTTAGTTCCTCCCTGAACCCCAAATACTGTTCCTCCTGCAGGCACTGGGTCTCCTGACACCTGGCCAGTACCGTCACCATCGTCTCCTGGGAGCGGTAGTATGCTCCCATGATGGTGGTGAGGGCCTTGTGGAGAGTGGGTTCCCTGGGCTTTTCCCCCCCCTGTCGCACAGCAGCCTTCCAAGTTCCCCTGTGTTCCTGTGCCTCCGTCCCCTGGACCGTGTGCCCACTGCCACTGCCCCCAGGTCCCTGTTGTTGTTGGGGTGGTGGGTTAACCTGGGTGCCCTGTAGTGGTGGACACACCGCTGATGACGTGTCCTGGGGACAGAGGTATGGGCCCGCTGGATGGGTGCTGTGCTGGTGTTCCCAGAGGGGGGAAGGTCTGCTGTGGCCTGTGGCTGTCTGAGGGGAACCGACTGTCCCGAGGTCCCCGATGGGCCAGGCTGGTCATCTTGATCCAGGTCGACAGAGCTGCTGTCATCGCTGTGGGCCTCTTCTGGGGGTGGGGTGGACATTTGTGGACCCTCCTGCGCGGTGACGTTGCGTTGGGGTCCTGCAGGGGTATAAAGGCATGATTATTGCATCTGTGTGTGCCATGGTGTGCAATGGGTGGCTGCCCGTGTCCCCCAGTGCTTGCATTCCTGTGTGGGGGCTTTTGTGACGGGGCTTTGGGGGGGGGGATGGGTATGTGCAGTGGGCATGCTTTGGTGATGGGTGTCCATGCTTTGTGGTCGCATGCAGGGCTTGGTGTTGGGATGGGTAGTTGTGATGGTGAGACATTTGCAAGGAGTAGGAGTGATGGGGGTGAGGGTGAAGGTGGGGGTATGTATTGGCATGCAGGTGGGGTGGGGGGGATGAAGTAGTGAAGATGTGACTTACCAGAGTCCATTCCTCCAGATACTCCGCCGAGGCCCTCAGGATGCAGGATCGCCAAGACCTGCTCCTACCATGTTGTAAATTCTGGGGGAGAAGGTGGGGGTCTGCCGCCAGTCCTCTGCACTGCAATGCGGTGTCTGGATACCACGGAACGCACCTTCCCCCGTAGGTCGTTCCACCTCTTCCTGATGTCATCCCGATTTCTTGGGTGCTGTCCCACAGCGTTGACCCTGTCCACTATTCTGCTCCATAGCTCCATCTTCCTGGCAATGGATGTCTGCTGGACCTGTGATCCGAATAGCTGTGGCTCTACCCGGATGATTTCCTCCACCATGACCCTGAGTTCCTCCTCCGAAAACATGGGGTGTCTTTGCGGAGCCATGGGGTGGTGTGGGTGATGTGTGGGTTGGTGTGTGTTGTGATGTGTGGGGTGATATTTAGTGGTGTGTTGTGTGCGGTGCGTGGATGTAATGTGGGTGATGGTAATGTGTGCCTGTGGTTGCTAGTTTGTAGATGGTGGTGTCTCTCTCTGTGCCTCGTTCCTAATTTTTGGTTGTAGGGGTTTATGTGTGATGTGGGTGTGTGTTTTATATTTAATTGGGTGTGTGGGAGTGGTGTGTGTATGTGTATCAGGTGTGTGTATTTTGATTTGTCCAATGTGGCTGTGTTTTGTAAATTTGTGTGTATTCTGAGCGCGGCGGTGTGTACCGCCAATGGAATACCGTGTTTGAAAGACCGCGGCGTGGATTCGTGGGTCGTGATAGTGTGGGCGTATTTCTGTTTTGGCATGACGGTGTCGGTTTTGTTTTCGCCAGTTTATTGCTGACCTTTGGTGTGGCGGACTTCTGTGGGTGTCGGTATTTTGGCGGTTTCCGTGTTGTGGGTGAGAATGACGTGGCGGTTTACCGCGGCCGCGGCGGTATGGTGGCGGTCTTCTGACAGCGGTAAGAGGCTTTTACCGCCGATGTTGGAATGACCACCTTTGTGTCAATGGGAAATGGACATGTGGATCAAGTCGCAAGGTTTTGCACATTGAACTGTATATCATTCAAGGATCAGTGGGAATTGTTACCTGAAACAGAAAATGAGACATGCACAGGTTACGCATTAAGGGTGTTTGACACGCTGGAGGAACTAAAATTGTTGCAGGGTCGTGCCAGTAGAGAGGAGAAACGCTCTTGGCTTAAGATGCAATGTGTACAAAGACCAGATGATTTGTGGGTTTCAGATGAGGGGAAAATGGTATTGCCAAACAGTCTTCTGTCACAGTTTGCAAGGTTTTACCATGGACAGGCACATATTGGGAGAGATGCCATGATCAGGTTGTTCAAGATTGATTGGTTCAACCTGAAGTTCAGACAAGCCGCAGAAGTGATTTGTCACAGGTTCATCATCTGTCAACAGATGAATGCGGGGAAAGGGACAGTGGTGAATTTGAGCCACATTGGGAAAGCAGGAGGTCCATTTAGCAGAATGCAATTTGTTTTATTGAGATGCCTGTGTGTGGAGGTCTGAGATAGGTGTTGGTGATTGTGTGCATCTTCAGTCACTGGTTCGAAGCTTACCCTACACACAGAAATGACAGTCTCACAGTAGCAAAGCTGCTGCTTAGAGAATTGATTCCGCGTTTCGGGTTTCCGATCTCTTTAGAATAGATAGAGGAAGTCACTTCAACAATAAGGTGGTGAAGCTCTTGTGTGCAGCATTGAACATTGAACAGAAGTTGCATTGTAGTTAGCGCCCTGAAGCCTCAGGATTAGTGGAGCAGATGAATGGTACCCTGAAGTCGAGAATGGCAAAAATGTGTGCAGCTACAAATTTGAAATGGCCTGATGCGTTGCCCTTAGTGCTAATGTCAATGAGAAACACACCCAACAAGAAAACAGGACTGTCTCCTCATGAAATTCTCATGGGCCGAGCTATGAGACTGCCCGCGGTGCCTGCAAATGCTCTTGTGAATATCACGGATGATATGGTGTTGGACTACTGCAAGGGTCTGGCTGATGTGGTCCGCTCTTTCTCTGACCAGGTGGAGGCCACCATATTGCCACCGATAAGTGATCCAGGACACAATCTGAAAGCTGGTGACTGGGTTGTCATCAAGAAACACGTGATAAAGTCGTGTTTGAGCCACGTTGGAAGGGGCCATATCAAGTAATACTGACAACTACTACTGCTGTGAAGTGTGCAGGGGTTCCAAACTGGATCCATGCCAGTCACACAAAGAAGGTAACGTGACGTGTCCAACTGATGAGGAACTTGAATTGTCGAAAGTAACAACAGCAGAAAAGGAAGTCTCAGGGCCGGAGAGTAATCAAAGGGGAACTGAGACAGAAGGAGAGCCCATTAAGGATGGTCACTCAAACAGTAAACAAGACCCAGAGGAGTGACGGTGAGCCTATCTCAACTGAGGCGCCAGGAGGACCGACCCAAAGAGAGGTTCTCCCAGAAGCAGACAGATATGGGTTTGAAGTAGAGCCCCTGACAGACCCAGAAGAGTTGAGGCAGAAGAGAGTCAGAGTGTCCGGACTCCTCCTGAGCCAATTGCAGGTCAAGCAAGAGAAAATACCATAGAACAAGAGGAGGGCATTGAGCTACAACTCAGAAAGTTAGACAACAGAGGGCCAGAATCGAAAGTGACAAAAGGAAAGGTGGTTGTTAATGAGACAATCAAAGAAGAGGCCAATATAACAAGGAAGAAGACCTAAGCGAAGGAGAGTTACAGGGGGACTGCAAGTTGAAAAGAAAGAGAGTAGCAAATATAAGGTATGCAGGTACTGAGTGGGCATACACAACATCAGCTGAGTGGCAACAAGAATTCTTGGCATTCTGTTTTGATCGAGAAGTCCCAGGTCAATACTATGGTACCTGAGCTTGGCTACAAAGGAAAGAGATTGCATTAAGTTGAAATTGAGCTAAAGGAAGCTGAGAAAAAGAGACTGATAAGTTACCGGATGTGACACTGTTAACCTGAGTTGACCTTTTGAAAAATGACTGTGACAAGCTGCTAACCAAATTGACAAGGATCCTGGGAGTGAATAAAAATCTGCAAATACTTGCTAAAGAGAGAATTTGCTTACCTTTGCCAAGAAAAAAAAAAAGAAGAAAGGAAAGAAAAAAGTTTAAACCATCCACAATTGGTTGTTTACACTTATAGCATTCTGCTTTCTGATTCTTTACAGATCATGCCTAGCACGGGAGATGATAATAGGGGAAGTAGGCGTTGTAAATATTTGGGTGTTGCTTTGGGTGTTGTATGTGTGATATTCATTATAGCTTTGTTTGTGGAAATGCGATTGGTGGATGAGAATGAAACTAACAATGCTACAATTCCTGAGACGGCCACACTAACACCTTGGGAGAGGTTTGAGCAAGATACGAAGTATTTGCATGAAGGCACTAACATGAAAGGAGAACTGTCTACTAATGTTTTCTATCGCTTGCTAAGTGAATATGTTGATACTATGGATGCGAAAGCTAGTTATGTGTGTACACAAATTTCTGTTTCAGTACAAGAGGGAGTTACCTATCATAGTTTACCCTTAACCTATGGGATAAGCTGTAGTTTGTGACTAACCCGGTTCTATAACCAGGAAGAAATACAATATTTCTATTCCAACCACAACCTTGTGTTTTCTTATGTGCCTATCATAGAAGATTTGAATAGCGTAGCTAAATGTTATGCCATAAAGTTGGTCAAGGGGTTCTTTGAAACGACGTCGACAATTATTACATCTTATGCACACCGCAATAAATTGACTTGCTTGCTTACACCTGTAGAGAAAAACAGTCTAGATCACACTGAAGATAGGAGGAGGGTTTTGAAGGGGAAACTAGAGAAAGGCTTGCAGCAACGATCCTTTATTAATAGTGGAAGTTACAGTGGAGTTAGGGAACAAGGGAAATTAGCTTTAGATGTACTACATGTAAGTAAGCTTTGCATAACACGAACTAAGTCATATTATGACAATGTGTTTGTGGGAACAAGTGAATGTAAGCATGTGTTTTTGTTTCAGAATAAGCAGACTTTCACGTTGAATGGACAGGATCCAGCGATCCCTGGGGTCTACTGTATTATATATGCAGACTTAATGCTTATTACCGTCTTACAAAGGGATGATATGCTACTTGTTATTTGGGGATAGTTTTCCCAAAGATATATCAGCTAGAAGACTTGAAGAAGTTTCCGAGGGTGTCTGAATTACTTTGTACTAAACAAAAGAGAGAGACTGCTGCTGGTGTAGTAGGAGACATATTTGGAGCAATAATACCTTCAGTGGGAGTTATCTCGAACTCCATAAAGATTCAAAAGTTGTCTACTATTGTGGATTACATGCTGACAAATTTCACAGGAGCTATACTCCTGATGGATACCAAACTTGCTGCGGAGAGGGCTATGACTCTTCAAAACAAGCTTGCTTTAGACATTCTTTTAGCGAAAAATGGCAGAGTCTGTAAGATGCTTAATGAGCGTCACTGCTGTGCCTACCTACCTGACAATAGTAATGAGATTAGAAGTATGCTTACTAACCTAACAAGAGATAGTACAGATTTGAAGGAATTGAAAGAACCAGGTGTTTGGGAAAAGTTTGGAAAGGGACTTGCTAAAGTGGGAAGCTGGTTTAGTAATATTTGGCATGGGATATTCGCAAAAATAATACAGGGAATATTGATTGTTTTGGCTTGTTTATTTGGATTATGGTTATCATGCAAAATTAGTAAAAGAATTAAAGCAAAATTGGCAAAACGTAATGCAAGGAGGGAAGAAAAGAAAAGGGAGAAAATGTTCAGAGCAAAATATGAAAAGGCAAAACCAAGGGAAGAAATTGAAATGACGGAATTTAGAAAATGACAATTTTGTGAAAGAAAGGATTTGTGTGATGACAAGAGTCATCATAGGATGGATTGTTGGAGTGTGACCTTTATAATCAACATTAACATGAAAAGCTTGTAAATTAATGTATAAATGATGCTGAATAGAAAACTTGGTAGAATAAATACTGTACTAATGCATGGGTTTGAACTGTGCCCACGGGGAGTGGCCACCAATACGGTATACGGTGATTAATTAAACTGACTAATGATGAATTAATAATGTACCAATGTATGAATTTGTATTAACATTAAGAGTTATATGTTAAGGTTTTGCTAAATTAATCACTAGGCCTTAGTTAGCAAGGGTCTGGGCCTAGCTGCCTGGTCTCATATTAAATGTGTTTTTCTAACGTGCAATGAGCTGTCTTCCTAAAGGACGTGAAACTGTACTTTTCCAGAAGCTAGAGATGTGTGTGTAATCATGGTAAATTCTTTCTCATGGGACCCGACTTGCTCAAGGAGACATTCTTGCTGAATGCAACAGTGTAATTCGCAACAGGTACAAGGTCGCCTGAACTGGTAAAGACAATGGAACTACTGACTGGAGCGACGAGTGTAACTTTTCTTACCTGACATTCTACCCGCTGAAGACGTCAATCACAGGAACCAATAAACTGCATGAGAACTGTCTTAAGTGAAAATTCTAATAAGGTGATCAACGGATTATTGGACAGAGATAACGATGCACCAAATATTGCCCAATTGGAAATTAGATACTTGTCCGACAAGGTTAATATAACGACGTGAAACAAGAAGAAACTAGCCATTACCTTGCAATTACGCGCCTTTTATTGAGGGACACTCTTGCTGTGGTACCCTGCCTTAAGGTTTTGTTGTTCTGATACCCTAAACCATCCTTATCCTCTCTTTGCCCTACAACGCACTTCTCCTCCTTATGAGGGAAGCATTCCTTCTTACCCTATCTTGCTGAGACTTTGCTGCTTATCCTGGCTGATGGCGAATCAACTGATGTCCTGAGGACGAAGACTGACTCTGTATGCTGACCAATTACGAAGGGTAACTATATGATAATGAATTGTAATTGTCTGTTTGCCTTTTCTTTCTAGGTACCAACTGCTCTTTTGATAGAGACCATAGTTAGATGTTTTCTAAATTTGTGTTGCTAAATTGTTTTGCATGAAGCCCAACATGCTGATGCTAATTAGAGGTTAGTTAAGGAATGTACTAATATTGGGTGCAAATAGACAACTGACTGAATCTTTGCTTTGTTGAATATTATACTAATGATACTCTGCTAAAGTTGATTCATGTTGACACCGTGCTTTGTTCTGATGTTCTTGATTTTTGCTTTGATAAAGTCTTATTCAAGTTGCCATATTATAATGCTTTTGATGTGCTTATTGATATTGATTCTAATAAACATGACCTTAGAATTGTAATTAATAGGGAATACATATCTTAACCTTTATTAGCTTTGCATGATCATTTATTGGCTGAAAGGTTATGGTGTTTCAGTCTTATTGGAGGGTATTGGTGAGGCGAATCGATTAGTTATTGTGAATACTGATTAAGTGATTGATCTATTGATTGAAATGCCAAATAACTATCTTGTCTTAAGGAGTCCCCAATCAGGGTCAAAAGGTTCATGGGCCTAAAACGAGTCTCCGTGTAAATAAATTAGCTAGGTCGGGACGCATTATCAGCGGTTCATGGTATACCCAAGATGCCCAAGGGTCATAAAACACAGTGCGTCTATTTTATTTGTTTCATTTGTCATTTATCAAAACAAATGACATATTGCAGGGATGCAAATAGATAGGGAAAAGGCATGGGCAGCATGGCTTTAATTCTCAACGACACAATTCATTAAAATATGTTGCATATACAGGTTGAATCTATCTTCATTTTGCATCGTATATGGAATATTAGTCATGGACTCCTGTTAACCTCACCACTTCAAAGTTTATAATTGACCAATACTCCCATTGCTGAAAATGTGAAAGCCAGTTGAAGGAAGCTGGGGCTAAAGGAGGCTGGCCAAAACAACTCAAATTTTGAAAGAGGCTGACCAAAACCCATTCTCTTTATTTATGTGCGGGGATACCATGTGCTCAGACAAACTCTGATTATTAATCTAAGAAATTGGGGCAGAGCAGTTATGATCTCCCGTAAAGTTAGTAAACCTGTGCTTTGTAAAGTAAAACCCAGTTCAATGAGAAGCAAGGGCACACAAACACAAGTTATATCTGAAGATATGTATTGTGAAAAACATGTTAAAACATTCATAGGAACAATGGGATTGTAAAAGTCAATGTTTGATATTTTGCCTTACGAAATGTAGCCACAGAACAAAAAACTTAAACTAGCCAATTAAGACCAGGAGGCAGGCACAGAATCATTTACATTTCAGTCTGTCACACTTAAATGCTTCCTGGTGCTGTTCTGCAGTCACAGCTCCAAAAGGGACTCACAACTCACTTTGTATACTTCCAGCTATAGCCAAGCATCGCATGTTATCTAACTGCAGCATAATTTCTTCCTGGTCACTCTTAACCCTCCCAAACAGTTCAGTAGATGTGTTAGGTTCAACTAATTAATCCAGCCTGGGCTCCAACACAGGTCAGAGGACCTGCTGATATGTGGTTTTCTTGCCGCAATATGTCTTTCCTCAGGCTTTTACCTCTCTGAGGCTAAATAACGCAAGCAGGTTTTACTCTAGCAATCATCTCAAGAGCTGTTTTACATGTGAGAACAAATATATAATTCAGTAATCCCTCAGACACAGTGGCAGGGTCATCCTCTTCTTCTGTTCTCTAATTCACTTGTGTTCTGAAGAGGTGGTAGATGACATATTTTTCTAGAAGGCTACAATAGGATTGAATACAGTTCTGAGGCATTGTCCATGCCTAAACCAGTATTCCCCAATGCTTTCTGTTAACCAAGCCCAGAAAACCTTGTTCAGGACATCTTTCAAGATGGAAAAACTGTTGAGCAGTGTATGGAGCTTGGAGTTCCTACCTAAGGGTTGTTGTATGTCAATGTGAGAACTCCACTTGAAAGCCATACATGATTAATTCTGAGGCTAGGTTGCCTCCTGCTGCTATCAAGGACCAATTTGCCAGGAAAGGACCATCATCAAGAGACTTCTTCACACTAAGACTGTGTTTACCATCTGCATGCCAAATGCCTAGACTCCAACCTAGACTTCTTGATGCCATTTTCTGCCTTTTTTCAGTCCCCCTCCTAAATACTCCTATACCTGTAATTCAGATAACATTCATGTAGTCATACTACCAAGCGTGGGAAACAGGATAATACCTAATAATCTGTCCAGATTTGATTTAATTTGACAATTATTGCAATGATGCAGACTGCTATGGGTGTCCTGGTTTATGTAGACAGACTAGGGATTATGTTAGACAGTGTAATATTTGTCAGCAGATTAAACCCTTCACTGTAAAAAGACCCTCACCAACTACCCTCACAACCTCCATCATCGTCTTTTGGGTGATTTATTTGGGTCATATTGGTTCCCTTCACTCAACCAACCAATATAAATACATATTAGTGGCAATCGATTCATGTTCTTGATTCCTATGCATGTGGCCTTAGAGAAATGCATGTTCTTCAGCAGTAGTGAAGGAATTGTAATGCCTAGTAGCAATTGGGACAGTTCATTCATTTCATTCAGATAATGCTCCTGCATTCACCTACAAGACTTACAGGGATTCAATGCCTTCTCTGGGAGTTTATCTGCAATTGAACAACTAGTTCAAAGCTGAATCAAGCGGCTTTGTTGAACATGCTAATGTCATAGTTAAACAAGCCTTAACTTCTGGGGTACTAAGTTCATGTCTCAGTTGATATCATAATCTGCCTGGAGTTGAATAACTTGCCTAGATGGGAGGACGCACACCATACAAGCTTCTCTTTGGAGTTCCTTTGAATGTGCCTTGCTTAGATAATCTTGGTAAGGTGGCAGATGAAGAAAATGTTAATTTGGAAAAATGCTTAAGTGTTTTGCAGAGTATCCAAAAAGTCAGAGAGAAGCCGTCTAACACAAGTCACTCTGACGCTGCTACTGTTGAAGAGAAGGTTATCACTGGTGCCAGCAGGTGGGTTCCCAGGGTTGGGGACCTAGTTTGTGAAAAAAATCCATGTCAAGCAAGCCTTTGAACCATCCTACAAACAACCTGTCACTGTTCGTAGGGTAAAGGTAACAGAACTGTGATTCTGCCTCCTCTCCCTGCCTCAAAGAGAAACAGACAGGTGTCCATTGACAATGTGAAAAAGTACTATGTGACCAGACCTCTACAGCAGCAGCAATTTCTCTATAGGGGTGTAGTGGCATTGACCTCCCTGACTGCAACCACCACTTACACGATGCATCACAAAATACACTGTCACTACACAGAGCTGCCTTTCCTGGCAGACAGTAGGTTGGCTTATTGCCTACCAGCAGCTAGGGATGTTTGAAAGAACTGTGCATGTCATGTTATAGGTATTTTGTCTATGGCCACCCCAACATGAGCAGTTAATACTTCCCCAGGCATAGCTATTGGGGAGATGGGGAAGCAAAGTCACATTTCCATCTGTCTCAGATGAAGTGCTGTGGTCACCTGTCCTATCCAATTCTCGCACTGCTCTTATGCTGTTTAGTATTATAAACAGCATGAAAGCAGTGCTTTCATCGGCTGAGATGCATGGTGGTTGAGTGTCACTTTGTCTGCCTGGTGCACATTGCTTAGCTCTTCAATTCAATTCAGCGTGAGGTGTGGATTTCAAAGAGTTGGCAGTAGGGTGTGTGTACAAGGAAGATCAAATGCTGAGATAAGTTGATTTTTTATTTGTTATGTTGATTTTTTATATGACGTCTTGTCTTGTGCCTAGTTTAATGTAATGGCAAAGGGCTCCAATACTGTTGGCTGAGTTTGCACTTTCACTTAAAAACTGCAAAAACAATACCAAGGTAGCAGCAGCAACCTATGCCCCACTATTTTCGAGAGTTACCAGCCACCACTGCTCTACAACAGGCCCTCACAGACTCCAAGAAGGATTCAGAGTAGTACTTCTCAACCTCTCCCTACTCTGAAACTCTATACCTTGAACAAAGAAATAACATCACTAATATGAGTTCACAGCCGGGGATATTTGAGTGCAGCACTTCTTGCAGAACATTGAGTTCTACAAACATACCTGATGCTGCCAGTACGGCGGTGGCTACTGTCCAATGCAATTCCATGGTGTACTATGAAATTTCACCTGACCCTACATCATTTAAAATGGTGCCTTTGGAGAGCCTTGAGAAACCATTGAGGATGACTCTGACTCTGGATATTTCACAGAGGACTTTTCAACCCCTATAACACCTTCTGCATTCATTCACCACAAGAGACTGCTTCATATTTATCAGTGTGTTTTTTACAAGTACCTAATTCCTAAGTGGTACTATGCCTGCATTGCATACATTTATGACTCTTTGTTTAGTTCGTTCACATTAAATACGCCCTCATGACATCTAAAGTCTGACTCATCTAAATCAAATTAAAATAGGCCGCCGTCATTTTAGACAACGAAGATCACCATTTTGAACAATTGAGGTTGTCATTTTAGATAATGGAGGTCACCATATTTCTCAATTTATGCAGAATCATTGGTATGTCTGCATTTGACGCAGATGTCGACTGACCTTATCTCTATAAGAACTGTGAAAGTGGTCTTGCATTCAACTGATTATTTCACTATAACACCTGATCAGTCTGGATCAAGTGTCTTCTTATCACCCTGTCAAGGTCAAATGAAAACAAGTGCAGATATATAGCCACAATAGTGCCTTCTGAACTGAGGTCTTCTTATTTCAGAAATTCCAGTCTCTGATCAGACTTAGAATATAAGGACTGCCTTTTGACCACTTGTCAGGCGAAGTTCTTCACCTAGATTATGCCAGAATACAGTCTTATCTACTGCAGATGCACTTTGAAGATGCTTAAACTTAAGAACATGGCAACACTGCTATATTAGTTGCACAACTCTCATGAATTTTAGTAATAAGAAAACTGCTGTGCTCAACAACACCGTAGCACATGTTGAAAATTGTGTATGTTTTAGGCAGGAAAAATCCTGCCAGAACCAAATTTTGCAAAAAGTAGTGGAGCAGTCATATAGTTTGTCTTTATACCCTCAATACATCAAGAAACATATGCAGACAACAAAATTATAATCTCAAATATGTATGGCACAAGTAATAATAAACCAGGGTCATCAAGTTGGTGGCCCTCAGTTCTTCACTTGTGTCTGCAACTTGTTCCTGTAATTCACAAACAAGGATTTAAGCTTGATCAGAATGTATTGTACACCAGTCAAATCTCTCAGGCCCATATTTATACTTTTTTAGCGCCACAATTGCGCCGCTTTTTGACACAAAAACGGAGCAAACTTACAAAATACCATAGTATTTTGTAACAGTGCGCCTTTTTTGCATCAAAAAGCGGTGCAAATGTGGCGCTAAAAAAGTATAAATACGGGCCTAAGAGTATTCCCCTGAATATTGATTCAATAATATCAAAGGGACAGAATATTGAGTGCAGAATATCGAAAAGGAAATTCTGTCAGGTAAGTCTAGATTTTCTGTACATAACTCCACACTAGACTTGGGTGAAAAATTCTGCTCTGCCAGTGGAGTTTGTGGAGTTTTGGGCAGCAAAACTTCACCCACCACTGCAAGTTTTTTTTTGCACCCTGCTACACTAAAGTTATGTAAGCGTAAGTTAGAATTTGCCCCCTAGAGCAATTTATGGGCGCTAGAATGCCTCCAGGTGAGATTTCTCGATGTGGACAGTCACCCAATGTCACGATTTTTCGCGACTCAAACAGCAAAAAGAAGCAGTGCCCTGTGGTGCGTGCGTGGTGCCATTCGTGCTGAACTTACATTGTGAAACAAGCTCCTGGCATTAAAAATCAGCACAACCTGCCTGAATTAAACCCGCTCGCAGAACTCCATGGTCAGGCCTACTCCACAGACATGTTCTCACATAGTACATAGTACATATATCTTCAAGTTAGGTAGATGCAGAGTTAGGAATATCACATCTATACTGTAGTATATGTACATTTTAGATATATTTTCCCTTAATATTCTGTCCTCTGTATTAGTATGCCATGATATTGTTGGTGTCAAAATTCAGTAGTAAAATCATTTCTAAATTAACCTGTTCTTCTTTTCCATATTTGCAAACTCTCAAAGAGATCCAACCTCATCTTCCAAGTGAACAATGCTAGTGAATTAATTAAATGTTATCCGAAGGATACTGGAGATTGGACCAGGGGTGGGTTCTCACTATCTCTCTACATTTACCTTTATTTTCAAGGATAGGTGTCCCAAATATTTTTTGTATTTCATGAAATGTAGATAGAAACTGAACTTGCAAGACATAGGCCCATATTTATACTTTTTTAGCACTGCATTTGTGTCATTTTTTGACGCAAAATCGGCACAAACTTACAAAATACAATTGTATTTTGTGAGTTTGCGCTACTTTTGCATCAAAAAATGGCGCAAATGTGGTGCTAAAAAGTATAAATATGGGCCATGGTGTGGTAACGTAAGTACATTAGCTTACGAGCACTGTTTTATGTATCCATAGGAACGTATGACTATGTCATGAGGCATTCTAAGAATGTGAAATGCATCATGACATAGTACAAGGGAGGCTCTGTGTCAGTTGGTGAGAGACGCTGTGCCTGGCAGGATGGGACTTCATTGACCTTATGAACTGGACCAATGAAGTACACTTCTATCAACACAACAACGTCTTTCCTGTGTGTTAAAACTTCATTTTGGCGACAGAGGATTTAAACTACATATGGAGAGGTATGAAGTCCCAACTCAACGCAGTCGATATAGAGAATAAAGCTTTGTAGAGAAACAACATCCCCGCAGTGATTCCCATGAGTGACACACACTCTTCTTTTGTAGAGAAGAGAAGGGAGCCAACGAACTTAAGGCAAGTCAATAGTAATTCACATTATTGTTGTTACCTTCAACGCGTTTGGCTCGCAGCCGTTTCAGAGTGCAGGTGCTCGTGGCTGGATGTACGTGATCATGGAGCGTGTACACTGGAGATCACATAGCTAGACGCGCATGATCACGGAGCGTGTACGCTGGAGATCAAGTAGACTATACGTGCAGCGTAAGGAGGCATTGTTTTGTGTGACAGACAATGATACCTGGCAACTCCTGGTGACGCAAACACTACACGTGTCTAATTAAGCTGACAAAGCCTCGTGTGTACGTATGTGTGTTCAATGAAGGAACGTTGGAAGCATCTCCCTCTTTTACAGCTTTAACCCCGTGCACGTTTAAAAAAAAGAAAACGAGTGATAAGTGCACAATTGTACATATATTTTGAAACGGACTCCAGTAATTACACGCACGACAAGGAAGCTATTATAAATAAAACACACACGCCAAGAAAGCTATTATAAATAAATGTGCGGATAGCACGGTGATTCGCAAACCTACAAGCTGTTATTTTCGAGACAGATCTCACGGTGTATCACAGGAAACCACTATAAAAACAAGTGTGGATACAATGGTGATTCGCACATCAAGAATCTGTTGTTGTTGAGATTTTTTTTCAAAATGCGCACTTTAAGTTGTCTTGATTAGCTACTCATTTCAAAATGAGTGTGCACCCGCTTTGTAGAACGCAGTGTCAAGCACAACAGAATTCTGTATTTTCATTTTACATTATGCAGAATGTTTCGGCAGCGCTGTTTTTCTTAATCTCTCCTGGTGATCCACCAATAAAATGGTAGAAGTGGAAAAAAAAGTATTCATAAACTATGCTAAAGTGTGTGGTTCCTCTCTCAGTGCAGAGAGGAAGATGTCTCTATTAATGCACTCCCTTGGTACCGAAGGGCAACAAATATTTGAGAACCTGCCTGGCTTATCAGATAATGATACAGCTGGACTTAAGGAATATGAAATATGCCTAAAGAAACTTGATTTGCATTATTTACCCAAGGTGAGCACGGTACTTGAACGGTACCAATTTGGGAAAAGGCTGCAGCAACAAGGAGAATCAGTAGAGCAGTTTATAACTTCTTTGCGAGGTTTAGCCGCTACCTGTGCTTATGGAGGTTCATGTGAAGAACGTTTGAGGGACCAATTCATGTTTGGATGTTCGTTGGAGAAGGCTAAAGAGAACATGTGGCAAAAAGATAATCCATTGTTGGATGAAATTCTCACTATTGTGAAAACCTGTGAACATTCCAAGAACTGTGTTGAAGGGGTTGTAAAACAATAGTTGACGATTCTAGTATAAGTGAACGTATTATAGTTCAAACAGTACAAAGTAATGATGCAGAATGTAGAAATTTGAAAGGAAAGAACAATGCAAGATCAACTACATTTTCCCACGCAAGTGTTATAGGTGTGGTAATGTGGGACATATGGCTAATAATAAAGAGTGTCCAGGTTGGAACATTACCTGTAAAAGCTGTGGGAAGAAAGGTCACCTAGCAAGGTGTTGTAGAACAAAAATGAATACTAAGAAAGTGAGGGAAGTTGGATGTGAAGACTTATCTGATGGCATTGAGTTAGTGGGCGAAGTTGAACTTTTACAAACTAAAAGTGGATACTTGAGAGGCCCCATGGAAACAATTTTGGTGAATGGTGAATCTGTTAAGATTCTTCTTTATTCTGGAGCAAAAATAACACTTGTTCAGAGGAGTTTCTATGATTAAAACTTGAAAGGAAAGGTCAAGTTGATGAAACCTGATATAAGGCCTAAAGGGTATGGTTGAGAACCAATAAAATTACTTGGGTACTTTTGGGGTACCATTGACTTTAAAGGACGCATCATCCCAGGCAAAGTTTTTGGGTCCATAAGAGGAGATTCCTTAATCAGTTGGTTACCTCAACGTGATCTATATGTCTACCTTGATCCTAATGAAGATCCACCAGTCATCCTGAAATATATTACCAATGTTCATTCTGTGTCAGAGGTTGGATGTAAGTGGGTAAAAAAATTCCCAGAGGTTTTCAGTACAGAAATAGGTTTCCTATAGAATCATATGCATGAAATCAAACTGAAACCTGGTGCTCAACCTAAAGTTGCCAAGTTGAGAACAGTTCCCTTAAGTGTGAAAGAGCAAATTTGGCTATAGATTGATAAATTAATTAAAAATTGAATAATTCAAGAAATAGAAGCATAGAATGTGTGGCCCCTGTAGTCATGGCAAAGAAGGCTAATGGGGAAGCTAGATTATGTGTTGACCTCACAGAACTGAACAAATCAGTAATTGTGGATCTTTATCCCCTTCCTAATAATAATGAGATGTTGTGTTCGCTCAATGGAGCAACACAGTTTTCTACCCTCGATTTATCATTAGCATATCACCAGATAAGATTACATTCTTCTTCACTGAATCTCACTACGTTTGTTACTCCTTTTGGTACTTTCAAATTTCTTAGGATGCCATTTGCCTGATATCAGCGGCATCTGTTTTTCAGAGAGCACTAGAAAAGATTCTGAGAGGAATAGAAGGTAAAAATCTACCAAGATGATATCCGAGTGTATGGGGCCAGTTTAAATGAACATGACGAGAAGCTGGAAATGGTTCTGCACAAGCTAAAGGCTTCTGGTATGACTTTAAAATACAAAAAATATAAATTTGACATGTCGACTATTGCGTACCTAGGGCATGAAGTCTCAGAAAAGGGAATTCGACCGAGGGCTGCTTTAGTTGATACCATTAATAACATGCCGGCTCCCACAGAACTGAACAAATCAGTAATTGTGGATCTTTATCTCCTTCCTAATAATAATGAGATGTTGTGTTCGCTCAATGGTGCAACACAGTTTTCTACCCTCGATTTATCATTAGCATATCACCAGATAAGATTACATTCTTCTTCACTGAATCTCACTATGTTTGTTACTCCTTTTGGTACTTTCAAATTTCTTAGGATGCCATTTGCCTGATATCGGCGGCATCTGTTTTTCAGAGAGCACTAGAAAAGATTCTGAGAGGAATAGAAGGTAAAAATCTACCAAGAAGATATCCGAGTGTATGGGGCCAGTTTAAATGAACATGACGAGAAGCTGGAAATGGTTCTGCACAAGCTAAAGGCTTCTGGTATGACTTTAAAATACAAAAAATATAAATTTGACATGTTGACTATTGCGTACCTAGGACATGAAGTCTCAGAAAAGGGAATTCGACCGAGGGCTGCTTTAGTTGATACCATTAATAACATGCCGGCTCCCCAGAATAAAGAAGAGTTAGTAACATTTTTGAGAATAGCAGTATTTTATAACAAATTTGTACCCAAATTGGCGGAGAGGACAGGGTGCATGAGAAAATTGTTGAGGAAGGGTAATGAATTTACTTGGTGTGATCAGTGCACTAGTGAATTTCAAGACATCAAGAATAACTTAAAAAATGATTCCAATTTAGGAAGTTTTGACACAAAGGATTAACCAGTGTCAATGACTGATGTAAGCTATAAGGGTGTTGGTGCTGTTCTGATGCAGAAATCAAAAGGGTTGAGTAGAACTATACTCTTTTTGTCAAGAAATTTGAAAGGGGCAGAATATAATTATTCTGTTGTGGAGGCTCTAGGAGTTTATTGGGTGGTCAGGAAGTGGAGTAAAGGTTTATGGGGCTGTAAATTTGAAGTTATAACTGATCACAAACCTTTAAAAGAAGTTTTCAAGAACAAAAGAATTGGCTTAGTATCACATAGGATATGGAAGTGGGTGGTAGCCCTACAGGAGTTTGAGAACAATGTATTTTGTATACCAGGTGTCTTGAATGGAAAAGCAGATTGTCTTTCTAGAATGTGTAAAGAAAATAATTCCAAGGTAGAAGACTGTTGGTATGATGATGAAGAAGAGTATTTTGCGTGTGATGATCTTGATCAAGATATACAGGTATGTCTTATAACGGGGGTGGTGATTCAAGAATCAGAATGGGAGCACGAGTTGATGAAAGATGACGATTTGCAGAGGGTATTATACAATCTGAAAAATGGATGGGGTTAAAAAAAGTTGTGATGAAATGTTGTTACCTTTTTGGCAGGTAAAGGACGAATTGGCCGTTTGTGATGGAGTATTGGTGAGGAGTAGCAAGTTTATTCCGCCTTACAGTCTGAGGAAGAAGTTAATAGAACATGCCCACTCGAGTCACATGGGCATTTCCAAAACTAAAGAGAGATTAAGGACTACATATTGGTGGCCCGCAATGGATATGCTGATAGAAAGGGATGTGAGGAATTGTCAAGTGTGTGCCCACTCTGATAAAAACTTAAAGTGTAGAACCCAACCCATGGTGATAACAGAAGAAGCTTCAGGAGCGTGGGTGGACATAGCGTTAGATATACTTGGACCGGTCAGATTGAAATCTGCTGATCGTTATTCTTGGTGTGCATTGACATGTATTCTCGGTGGCCGGAGATCAAAGTGGTAAGTTCTATAGATTCAAGAGAGGTAATTTGCTTCCTTGAGGAGCACTTTGAGAGGGAAACATTTCCTACTTCAATTGTCACTGATAATGGGGTCCAATTCACATCGGGATCAGTGGAATCCTTCTTGAAAGATAGGGCGATTGAACATAAAAAGGCAGCACTATACCACCCTGAAACTAATGGTGTAGTGGAACGGTTCATTAAGGTACTTAAAGAAAGTTTGCAACTAGCTCAAACACAAGGAGTACAATGGGAAAAAAAGAATTGAAAATAAGGTATGAGAATATCGCTTGATACCACATTCTTCTACTGGAGTAACACCCTTTCAGTTATTAAGGGGTAGGTAGCCTTGTAATAAAGCTGCACCTGATTGGGTACAGGAAAAAAGGAAAACTATTGATCCTCTTATGGATGATGTAGAAGGTTGGAGGAGGAAGGAGCGTGATAAAAAGGTCAAAAGGAAATAACAAATTGATGTGCGCAAAGGTGTAAATGAAACAATGGTAAGAGTTGGTTCTATCAACACAACAATGTGTTTCCTGTGTGTGAATACTTCACATAGCACAGCAGCTGACAATATATCACTATGCTGATTACAGTTGGGAAGTGGTGACAAAATCTAGCCTTGTTGGAAGCAAGCAAAAAAGTGGTAGTTGAGATACAAGGTCCCACCTCTCACAACCTTTTAGCAGAAAGGGTTGAAAGGAAATTTGGCAAATCTGCTGATTGCCATACAAAATTGGCGTAGAAGAGTGCATCACAAACATATTTGTTATTAGGGAATTAGGTTAAATTTAAGTGCAAAATGATACTGTGAATCACATGTGGATGAACACATATGTGCTGTAAAATTGTAGACAGCAACTACAGTGGCACTGGGAGAAAAGGAGTATCTTATGTATCACAAGGAAACTGCATGAAAATAAAAAATCTAATTGGGTTGACTAATATTTTTTTCAGAAATTGATAACATGCTAGATATACAGTTATTGTAAAGAAGTCTTTATATTTTTTAGTTGGACATTTAGAATTAATTTAGTGTATAAATTGGCGTGAACAATTTTCTAAAAGTTAATAGAAAGGTGTTATGGCAGAAAGGGTGTTTAGATGTAGTATTAGTAGTATACACAAAGGAAAACATGCATATTTGCATATTTGTATCTTAGTACAAGAGGAGTCTTTTTATACATTTTGATAGTGGTACAAATTTAGTATGTCTGACGTAGTAGTGTGAGGATGTTAGTTGCTACTGAATAGACTCAGAGTCCCGCCACACTAAGTAATTCATTTAATCTCACTTCAAGACAGAAGGCCCCTACTAACAGACCATATTTACTGTTAAATTAGTGATTTTGGTATTGGTGTTGATTTTATTAATATTGGTATTAGCATTAGTGGTATTTGCAGTGGTGGTATTGGTGTTGGTGGTATAAGAGGTGGGGATATTCTTGGTAGTATTGATGGTTATTGCCCTATAATGGTGATGTTAGTGATAGTGGGATTGGTGAAGGTAATGCTAATAGTAATATTGGTGGTGGTATTTTTGTTGTGGTATTGGTGGTATAGGTGGAGCATGGGTACTGGTACACGTGTGCACTCGTGGTGGTCATGGCATTGATCGGGCCTGGTATAATATTGATGGTGCTGGTATTGTGTTGGCATTTGGAAGGGTTCTGGAGTTGGTGATATTAGTGGTGGTACTGATATAGTGGTAGTGACTATAGTAGTAAAATGGGGTGAATTTCTAAATCCAATGCATGTATGAGATGAGGAATTGAATGTGAGAAATATGTGACTTTAAAATAGTCCGTCATCCACTGCTCTGAAAGTACTCTTCAAGAGAGGAAATGATAAACCAAATAGCCAATAGTACAAGGTGAGGGAGAAATATAACTGTTGGCAGATTTAGGAAGTGATTGACAGGGTCTCAGGCCAATGGATAAAAGAGACTAATCCAGATAAGCTGATTGTTCAAAGGTGATGATAAAACGTCCACTCTAGGTATGCTGTCAGCAGTAGGTCTTTGTTAGACCTGATATGCTTGACCTGGTATTCCCTGAAACAGTTGGCCTTCATCTATCCTGTTTGCTGAATACATTTTTGTTGGCCTCAGCACTCTGCATTTTACCGCTGCTAACCAGAGCTAAAGTGCTTAAACATTTACCTTGAAACATGGTAAAATTGGACTGCACCTAATTGCCACATTTAATTTAGTTGTAGATCCCTGGAAAATGGTACTACCAATGTCTAGGGACTGTAAAACAAATGCTACCAGTAGGCAGCAGTGCTCATTTTGTCACACACTAAAGTAGTTTTTAAAACTTCTCTCAGGCCAGCTACCACAACCTGTAGTTCAATTTTAAACTGCCATTTCAACCTGGCAAAATAAACCTTTTGCAATGCCAAAATCTTCCTTTATAATACTTATAAGTGGATCCTAAGGTAAGCCCTAAAGGGTCATAAGCCAGGGTGCATGATATTTAAAATGTAGGGCATTTGTGTTTAAGTTCTCACAGTAGAATACCCTTGAAGTCATTTTTCACTGTTGCAAGGCCTATCTTTCCTCTTGACTAACAGTGGGTTACCTTATTACATTCAGATAGTGCAACTTTAGATTGGGAGGAGATCGAGACATGTTGTTTGCACTCAAATGAATTGTAAATTAAAATCCCCTTTAGCAGTGAAGTCAGGTTTAAAGATACAGTTCTAAAAATGTCACTTTAAAATGATGCCATCTTCTTATACCATCCATCTGTGCATTCTGCCAGTGTCCTGGGTCACATGACTCCGAATGGCTCTTCTGCTGGGGTTTGTGTAATGCTTACAGATAGCACCACAAAGGGGACTTAGGTGTGGACAGGATGCGCCATCATGGCAGAATGACTGGGAAAGGCCTGTTGTGTTATGTTATATTGATTTGCATAGCACACTAATCACCCGAAAGGATATCCAGGTGCTTGGGTAGGTACGTAGTTGTGAGGTCCCCAATGTGCTTGTACGGAGAGTCAGGTCTTCAGCTTATTGTGGAACTCAAGACATGAGGAGGAGGCTCTGATGTGTTGAGGGAAGTTGTTCCATGTCTTGGATGTGATGTAGGAAAATGATCACCTCCAGTTTTGCTTCTGCAGTTTTGCTGTACCCAGCCACACTTACACTTGATTGTGCTGTCCCTTATGCACACACAAAGTAACCTGATACCATGCCTGCCTTGCTTTTTTTCACTTCCAGAGAGTTTGTAGCTTTGACAGTGAAAGAGGAAGAGCTTTCCAGAACCAGATGCAGGGGTCGGACACGGAGTGCCTCCACACTAAGACTGTCACCAGGTATAAATATTGGACCTCCAGAGAACACTCCTGGAAATTGCAGAAGAAGGACTGCCCTGCTGCTTGAAGAACTGTCTAAAAACTGTCTAAGAAGGATGATTGGACCTCCTTGCCTTCATCCCAGGCTACCCAGATGACTCCAACTTCTGTGAGCTACAGGGACACAAGCTTCAGAGGCCTCCATGCAACTGCTGAGCTGACCTGCTGCAACTGGATCTGCCTAGACCTGCAACAGAAGCTGCCACAGGCCTGGACTCTTGGCATCAAAGTGTACTCCTTGTGAAGGAAAGGTGAGAATCCTAAAGCTTGAATTCTTCCAACTGTCAACAGGCCCATTTGCATCAAGATTCTAACACCCACGACAAACGCCAGTGTGAAACTCGGGTGAGGCCTGCTGTTCATCCTAACATCGAGTGCACCCGACCATTGGCAACGGGAGAACTGAACTTCGCACTACAGCAACAACAGCTCTCAGTGACCACCAATGTGAAGCTACAGTAATGACCATTGCTGAAGGTAACTCTTCAGCTGGACAAAGCTGGCCCCTGTATCCGACCCGTGCTCCACCGCAGTCAGACTGAACTTGTGACTGTGCCCGGTCTAAATCTCACAGATGACTGCAAGTGGCGCTTTGTGCTTTTAGATGTAAATTTTAACTAAAACTTCAAAAGTGAATATCTCGTTCTGGTTCTATTTTACTTAATAAAATTTACTCCATTATTATCCTGAATTGATTTGGGATTTTTCTTGTGTTGTGTTTTCACTTTATTACTGTTTGTGATCTACATAAACTCTTTCTAGATTCTCTCTAATTTAAGCCTGACTGCTTTGGTGCCAAGCTACCAGAGGGTTGAGCACAGGTTAATTCAGTGACTTTTGTGGTTCATCCTGACAAGGATTGTGCTAGTTGCTTGTGTAGGGCTTCCACCCCCTCAACCAATAACCCAATGTCTAACAGTCTTGAAGAAGCATGCACTGCAACCCAGAATTAAACAAGCATTGGCATATTATTTTGGTCTTACCTTTTAGCTTTGCTCTTGCAGATAGATGGGTTTTTCCAATGCTTTTTACGGATGCTGTTTGGCAACAGTAAAAACAACAAAAAATGATTATTACAGTTACATTGTTCAGAATCCACAAAAAAGTACAATTGTGTAAATGCGCACATATGCCTTCATGCATGCATGCTTAAGCATCATGATATTGTGGAAAACTGAACATGATGACCTTTAAGAAGGGCTATTGGAATTATGTTGTAGGTGAGGACCAAATTATGTGGCAGAGTTTACTAAATTATGTGGCAAGCTAAGACAAATTAGGTGGCACAGTGCAGCACATTTTATCATAGAATTTCTTCCATGTTTTGTCATTTTTACACAAGTTAACATAGAATGGGCAAAGGTTTCTCTGCATTATTTTTAGTTTGTGGAGCCCTTGTGAGTGAAGCAGACGCTGTCTTTTGGCATGCAATCCTCTTTGCTGCAGTCGAGGGGGTTCAGCAGGCCAGTCCTTCTTCTCTTCTTCTTTTTCAGGCAAAGATCTGGTGAGCTCTGTAAAGCTGCCTTATTTATCTTTCTTTTCTGGGATCGATTGATTTCTGGGATTGATCGATTTCTGGGATTGATTGAGAACTAGGTAATCGCTATTCTACTGTATGAAACTCATGGAGTTTCATTTTGCGTTTCCTAATGGGTAGTATAGCGACCAACCTCATTAATATTCTTGAGGTTGGTCACAATTTGCGACCCATAAGGAAACAGTAAAATCACCGGGATGGTGGCCTTCTGGGCTCAGCAGACCACCATGTCTGTGATTGCTTTTAAATAAAGCAATCTTTTTTTTTTATTGCAGCCCATTTTCCCCAAAGGAAAACAGGATGTGTTTTAAAAAAGAAAATTGAAAAGTTTTCTTTTCATTTTTTAAGAGTAGGCAGTGTGCCACTGCCTGCTTTTAAAACATGTTTTTGCATGCATTCACAAATGGGAACGGGTCCCTTGGGGACTCCTTCCCGTTTGCAAATGGGCACCTCCTACTTGAAGTAGGTGATAAAATGCAAATGTTTTGCGACCGTATTTCGGTCATAAAACATTCCTGCATATCGCTGTGATTGGGTATTAGGAAGGACACCCTTGACATGCCCCTTCCTAATACCGAATTGGTATGTAGGCGCAATTCCAATTTGCGATTCGGTAACAAGTTACTGAATTGCAAATTGGAATTCATACATACCAAAATGCATTTTTGCAGTCGCAAATGACCCGATCAAGCCATTTGTGATCACATAAATGCATGATACATCTGGCTCTAAGCTACTTCTTTCCAGTTTGACCACTTTTTGTGAAGTGTGGCAAAACTCTAGTCCAAACTGCAACAGTCTCCCAAAAATCAAAATGGGGAAAATGTATCCTCGGAGTCTGTGTCTGTATAACCCAACCCAGAGGTATTACTAACAACTGACTACATGCCTCTTCCAGCCCCTCTCCTAATCTAATTGGGAGGGGGCAGGCATCTGGCTAGAGATCAAGGAAGTGAGAGTGGTCTTGGTCCTGCAACATCTGTTTTCTGTAGAGCATCTTGCCTTTGAAATCCATCTTGTATACCCAGCCCCATTCCTCTCCCTGGCTTCTCCAGGAAGGAGATCTCCTTTTACCAAATGACTGCATTATTGCAGCCCCAGACTTCTTCAGACATACTCAGGGAGCAGCTGGGCTCACCCTATTAAAGGCCAACCAAGGTAGTAAAGTTAGCACGTTCTAAAAGTACTGAAATAATTATACTGAGACCAACCTTTGCAGATTATTGTGTTTAATGTCACAATTAATTTGATAGTCTGAATAATATGGCTAGCTAGCTCCATTCCAAAGTCAGATTTTATTAAATTTAACAAAGTCCTCCCCATGTTAGCTTATGGCGCCAGCAACACTACAAGAGGGAAATGACTTTAGCTGTTTTTCCCTACTATGGCATATAAAACAATTTCTATACTGTTGCTGCTTTTTATAACTAACCACCCTACCTACGGCAGAACTTAGGGAAGACTGATAAATAATAAAAAGGTAGTTTTGGAAGGGCTTTTAATTCTAAAGTCGAATTTGGACATCTATCCTGCAAGGCAGCCTGGCTTTAAAATTACATTAGACACCACAGCAGTGCACTTTGAAATTCATTAAGGCCACTTGGGTCTCTCAACCTACATACCCAACCATATAGTAGGGACTTACAAGTAGGTGGTCCTTACCAATTAGAATTATACCGTTAGAGGACAGAGCACAGGCCCTGGGTCTCATTAGCAGAGCACAGGACACTTTCAGAGTCAGTAGTCACTAGCATAAGTTTGAAAATGGGGATAATCAGGGCAAGAAGATGACTTTCCTACACTGTGATACTTTTTATCCCCAAACATGGTGTATGGAAGGCCAAAATCAGCCAACACATTCACAGTATTACCACCAATGACAATTGCACATGCAGGCATTGCAAGAAGATTTTATCATCACTACAATCACTCTTAACACTCAAGATCACTTCTTTATTGGACTCAACTAAAACATACTCACTACCACAGCTAAAATACTTGCCATGGAACTCTTTGTAATGTTTATTCAAAGGTTTGCCAATGCCAGTTACTTCCTGAACACATTCTCCTCCCACTTCATTGGCTCTCTCCTCACTCAATGAAACACTTGCACAAACAGCATTTTTAGACACATTTGTCATCTCTTCCACCCATGTGGTAGTATTCTCCATTCCCTGCATAATTACATTCACTTCCATAACATCAAGTTTTTTTCAAGAAAGTATTTCCTGTACTCTAGGACAGTTAGGGGGTTATTACAACTTTGGAGGAGGTGTTAATCCGTCCCAAATGTGACGGATATACCACCAGGCGTATTACGAATTCCATAGGATATAATGGACTCGTAATACGGCTGGTGGTATATCCGTCATTTTACCGTCACATTTGGGACGGATTAACACCTCCTCCAAAGTTGTAATAACCCCCTTAGTATGCTATACTGGTTGACCCCTAATCAAAGAATCAGATAAGGCTTCAAATTCACATATGTGTGCGAACATCTCCAATGAGACAAATAGTTCCCAATTTTCTCAATTTTCCCTCATATTCCTCCAACACAATATTGACTTGTGACTCAAAATGACATTCAAGCATTAGAACTTACATTTGATACAGGTCACCAAGATCTCCTTCTTCTCTTCCCAGTGCTCTCTTGTTCAGACTCTCATAAATGTTCTGTGCCCAAATTGTGAAGCAGTATTGCTTGTTTCCTTACGGCAGAAAATTTCTCCTCTTCAATGGCAAGCAGATATGACTAAAATAGCAGTTTCCAATGTTTTCCATGCCATCAAGGGATCTCCTTTTTCAGAGAGGAACTGTGGAGATTATGACATATTTCCAGTGGCCATAATTGTTTTAAATGATCAACAAATCCAACACTCCATGGTATCAGTGTATGACTCACAAGTGCTTAGTTTTAAGTGACTCATCAATGCCACAATTGTCCATACAATAATTGAAATACAACACTCAAAGGATGGCTTCACCTCAAATGTACTGTGGGGTAATCCTCAATAATTGTAGCAAATGTGGTGTGAATCACCACTGATGATGGAATGGCTGTCGCTGCGGGTCGCCTGCACTATTCTCCCAAATTTGCAAGAATAGCATTGGTGTGAGGCACAGCTTATAAAGAGAAATATGGAAAATTCCCAGATGGAACTTGCGACTTATGACATTTGAAGCATTTTGGTATGAGAGGTGATATGTAAATGGGCAAGACTGTTTTGTATGCCCGCATGGTTCCTAATTCGTTCCACTCCCTGATATAATAATAAAGAAAACAGGGATAGCATGGGATACTGTTCACCTGGATTTGCAATATCACTAATGAAGGCTCAATTTAAATCTTTTGTATGAATTGCATAGTCTGAGACTTCAGGTTGATGTGGAAGTGTATGGGTGGTGGAAACGTGCTGAATGTCTGTGCACTTGCAAGAAATACACAGCGCAATACGTGAAATGGGATACACTGCACACATGGTAAGTGTGTGTTCTGGCTGTGAGTGTTTTTTTAAATAACACTCTCTGATACAGTACAGAGAGAATGCATTACTGAACAGTGTGCCCAGACTGAATGTGTGTGCTACATGTGAGCATGGTGGTGGTGGCATAGTACAGGAGGATTACAGTACTGGGGAGTGAGTGTGCTGTGGATGAACATGGTTTCCATTTTGGGAAGCCTAGGCCTGCCTGGTGAAAACATGAGGAGTAGAAGAATCCCGGCAGGCAAATCTGTGCATTGTGGCATTCTTGTAATCTGGGTGGTACAATCATTGGAGGATGGGAGAGACAGGCTCTCTCTGTGCTCTTTGAATCAAAGATAGATTACAAGAAAGGGGTCTGGACACATCTCAAGAAGAGGAAGGTGGCGCTGTTAAGGGGATCATAAAGAGTGGGGCTGAGGGCCCAGGATTAACCTTTTGATGCACATATAAACGTGGCTGTCACCTAGGTGTGAAAACTGGTCACTTCCATGAATATTGTTGTCAGTTAATCAGCTTTGGAGTCCTTTCTGCTGTGACAGCCATCCCACTGGAGGAAGAAGAAAGGTGAAAGATATCAATTTTAAAGAAGCAGAACCACAATATAAAACTTTAACTATCCAGGCACTAAATTACATTAAGAGTCTGGGAAAGGACTATAAGAAGGAGAGTCTGAGACCCCAAAACTTTACTGAGCAACTAGACGTGCTGTGTGAGGAGGAGAAGCTCTGCAAGACATCTGCCTGAGACCAGGACTAAGGGTTCAAGCCTGCTAGTTTCCTTGCTTGATGAGGGGAAATCACCCAGGGAAACCAAGAGCACCTGCACTGGAGCATGGAGCACCAGCACCTGCCTGCTGTCCTAAACCGGTGTGCCCATGAGGTACAGGAGTGTGTTGGAAAGAGTGAGGTCCAGAAGGGAGCCCTGATAAGAGGACTCTCTGTGCAAGGTGTGATGAATCCGCTCGGCTGTAACCCGTGATTCGGCAACCCGAATGCCAAGAGGGGCTGCCATGGTCTGAATGAATTAACATGGTGGGAGAGACCTGCACCGATCAGGCCATCACTCTTGTGCCAAATTGCTTCAGTGACACTGTATGCCTGGAGAGGCCACCATGGATGCCAACTTCAGGTCAACGTGACCGGACTTGTGGGTGCCAGTAATCTGGTTGGGACATGTACTGGAGGACGGGAGAGTCAGGCTCTCTCTGTGATCTCTGATTCAAAGATAGATTACAAGGAAGGGGCCTGGACACATCTCAAAAAGTGGGAGATTGGGCTGTTAAGGGAATCATAAAGAATAGGGCTCAGGGCTCAGGATTAACATTTTGATGCACATACCAATATGGCTGACATCTAGGTGTGAAAACGTGTCACTTCTATGATCAGCCTGATGTGACAGCCATCCCATTAAAGGAAGAAGAAAGGTGAAATATGTCAATTTCAAAGAAGCAAAACCATAACCTAAAACTTCAAAGACCCAGGCACTATGGGCACAAGCCTGCCCCTTATACCAAGAGGGGCCACTAGAGATGCCAAGGACAAGGGTCTGGCCATCACCTGGCACTGCTGATGTGACCAAAGCGGGACCAGCTCACTTTCCGTAGGCTGCACCAAAGGACACCTGAGAATCAACAGGAAACCGCCGTAGTCTGGTCAGAGCAAGGAGACCATCCTCCATCCCTGAGGAGGGAAAAGAGGTTTACTGCTTGACTGCATAGCAACCCAATACTCTGAAGCAGCTGGCTTGAGGGAGAGAGCCTGTGCCTGCCAGGTGCTGTCACATGTGACTGCATTCAGCCCAGTTTTACCAATCTGGAGCAGGACTGTGCTGCACCATCAAAACATTCCATACATCCGGAGCAGGTAAGCCAAGAACTGGGCTTTTTTGGGCCCCAGGGCCTATACCGCCATTGGAACTGCTACCCCACAGGCTCTAGCAACAGAACAACGACCCGAGTTTGAGGGGAGAACTTTTGCGTACTGCCTGATAGTTTGCATTGCAACACCACAAAATAAAATAATGGACGGAGTGTTGAAACTTTTAAACACTCACCCCAGTCACAGATCTGGGTTTAATCCATTATAATTTTGCTCACCACATCACCCATGTTTGGACCCAGCCATATGCAAATCAATCTTGACCCTTCCCCCCGTGGGTACAGTCCAGCCCGAACTGCCAAGCCACATCCTCCTTGAACCAGAAACAAGCATCCTGGGACCAGTTTCAGAGTATCACCCCTCATCAGCCCAGCTAACTTGAATCCAGTGGCGCAGCGAGCAAGGGGCCCACTCTGGGCATACCCTAGACACTTGGAGTGCATATAGCAGAGGATTATCCATCACATTCAACTAGATTGAAAGAAAACACAACTAATTGGTTTTATTTGTATAACAACTCTGAGACCAGACAACCACAATGACACTAAGAAGACTGGATATTATAACAAAAACTAGCAAACGTAACTTCTGAGCAATGGCGAGATAGTATTTAATTAAAATAAACTTACCAAATTCTTGGATTAGAAGAAGTGGACTCAGAGCTAGGAGTCAGTGGACAAGGTTAAGCGTTTACGCAACACATAGCCTGAATGATGATATTGAGAAATTATGTTTTATATCTAAATTATAGACCCCTTTTATGCATAGGTGGGAAAGTGGGACTGGTGTGGGGTATCAAAAGGCAATACAAGATCCTGCAGTGAGTTTTTGTCATTTTCACCACGTTCTCCCCACCAAATGTGTGATGCATTTATGGTGTAATTTAAGTCACACCTCAATAAATCACAGGGCCCACGGGAAGAGGGTTAGGGGTTTGATAAACGGATTGGAAAGGGGAGTTGGAGAAAGATGTGACAAAGAAAAACATTACACAACAACAATATTCATCCAGGCGATGGGCAGCACATCATCATCATCAATCTGCTGTGAAAGGAAGGAAGTGAAGGAATTACACAATTTGGTTAAATGCATGGAAAACAGTCCTTCGCCAGCAGAGACCCATGTTATATCTAGGTTTGAGAAATACAAATTATGGAGATGTAAACAAACACAGTTCTAAAAATTATGATTGCTAAAACAAAAATGATTCTGTAAATGTCAAACGGTGGTGCATCTGCATTCCTCTTTGAATGTCCACCTAGAGTGCCTGGCTGACCTGTTTTGGTAAAGTAAGCAGGAGTATTATGGAGCTTTCACCTTTTGTGCAGGAGACGAAAAGGTCTTTTAATTGTAAAACAGAAATGATATTGTAGAGCCAAAGAGAAGGACAGAAAGTAAGCTTCATGAGGAGTGTACCAAGACTCGGAAGAAAGCAACAGCATAGGCCACTGCAGTCACTCATTTTTTAACTCATGTGCAATCGAATAACTACGAAGTGAGAGAAATTTTCAACCAATCACGGACAAGTAGCTGCATGTACCAAGCTGATCAATCTCTCAACTGTCATCATAACATTTAGCCAAGTGTGTGCATCATGTGATGATGATGTTGCATCACATGTCTGTCTTCAGTAACAAGCAACAGGCCCCTCTGGACCATTCCACAAAAGAGGAGTTTCACATGAGCCAACACGTACTCAGCAGCATTTTCCAAATCAATGTACCTCTCTCCAGTCCACAGAGCTGAGTAGGCCTCAGAGTGATCATGTTGGTTGGCTTTCATTTGAAGTCGATAGCTTCCTTCTTCTGGCAGTTGAGTTAGTCCCACCCTGAGTCCTTCCATCCTGCTCCTGACTCCAAGTAACAAGTAAGTCCAACTATGTTGTGACCTGAGACAGATAGAGCAGTAGTAAACTGCTGTTGAAGAACAAGAAAAGAAATGGAATTTGAGTATTTTGTGTAGATTTGTGTTTGTAATCTACAGCCACTGGTCTGATCTCTGAAGAACCAGAAAAAAGGAGTGGACTCTGCAAGTAAATCTCACTAAGTGTGAAAGGGCAAATCACCTTCAGGAAAAAATGATCAACCATTTAACCCCAGCATTGCAAATCATCAAAATCAAGTGTACAAATTATATCAACATCCTCCCTCACTGTCTGCCACCACATGAATCATCAATCATTGCTCAGTAATAATATATCACTCATTGGTGCAATAGTTACCTGTTTCAATCCAAACATAGTTGTACACATTTTTATCTCCTTCTTGATGCAAGCAGGCAACACATTGGAATTTGCCAGTCTTTTAAATCAAATAATCTCTACTGGGGCAGTCCTTCTAGGGAATGACAACAAGATGGATAGCCATGGGACAGAGGAAGGCATTATCACCAAATGTCCTTGAAGAGAATAGAGAGGCTTTTTCACTGCACACTGGTCTAACTCCAATCCAGCCATACATGTGCCTACAAATGGTGGGGCTGCATAAGCCAGACACAAACAAAATATAAAATGTTCGTCTAGCTATATCCATTATTTTGGCAAAGCCACGTCACCACAACACCTCCTGCCGTGTTACAACATTGTAAATGGCGTGGCGATGTTGTGTTGGCGGGGTGTTGGCGGAGAAGCAAGCTCCATGGGCCCCGTCCCCTCCCAGATGACCACCACGACCGCCAGGTAAGGTGATCGTCCAATGGGGGAGGGGGGTGCACAGTGTTTTGTGCATAAATGGGTGTGTGTGTTGTGTGTGAATGGAGGGAGGTGGGGGTGTGTGTGTGTTTGTGTACATGTGTGCAAGTGCCTGTGTGCTTTAAATGAATACCTGTATGCACGGGGTGGGAGTGTGTCGTGGCCGTGTGTGTACGTGAGTGTGAATGGGATGTGTGCATGTATGTGTGTAAGTGTGGTGTGTGCCTGGGTGGATGGGGTGGGGGTCAGAACAAAAATCGGGGGGCAGTGGGATTCGAACGGGGATGGGAACGGGGATCAGAACAGGGACCTTCATCACTGCTTTTCTGATGAGGTCGGGGTGGGGAGATCCTACATGGAGGGTGGTTGGGGACTCCTGTTGTGGTGATAGGAATGAGTATTCCTGTCATTAGTATCCTTACCTGCCACCACAGAATCCCTGGCAGTAAGAATACTCAAAATACCATGGGCGGTGTTAGTTGGACTGCCGGGTCGAAGGTGGTCACCCCCCTGGTGGGATAGGTGGTGAACTGGCTGCGATTCAGACAGTTCACTAGGGTTGTCATAATTTGGTGGTCCTGCACAGCCACGCTCTCGATGGTGTGATCGCGACCCCAGGTGTGGCGGGGCAGGACCGCCAAGGTCATAATGACCACCAATGTCTCTTTGCAGACTTGGATTATCAGTTAAGCAAAGGATTAAGCTCTCAACCTACTCTTGCACTTCTCTGTTCACACAGAAGAACCTTTGCAACACCTTTTTTAGCTGGTCCTGTGGCAGATGCAACAAAGGGATTGCTTGCCTCATTGTACTGTCCTCCTTGCTGATATGGCCCCATTTGACGCAATCAAAAGTATGCTTTTCCAAATTGTATCCCCTCCTCTTTTAAAGACATAGGCCCTCATTACAACCCTGGCGGTTGGTGTTCAAGCGGCAGTAATACAGCCAGTTTAGCACTCCGACCGCCCTGGCGGTAGCAACAAACACCGCAGTGGTAATCGCCAACAGACAGGCGGAAGTCAACGTACCGCCCATCCCATCACAACCCACCCATCCGGGGTGGTGCCAACACCATCAAAGGCACGGCAGAAACAGTACTTGGAAGGGAAACCACTCACCTCTCGACACTCAACGAAGAATCAGGACGCCATGGAGCCCGAGCTGCAGGTTCTCCCCATGCTGGTCTACCTCCTTATCTACCAGGAGTACCAACGGCGGCGGCGATGACCACCGAAAGTACTGCACTTAGTACACAGGGGACGGGGACGAAAAAGAGAGTGACACACACGCAACACGCCACACCCCTATCCCCACCCTCACTCACAACACCATACACACAAACACATGCATCAACATTACATTTACACCCCGTAACCCCCTGGAAGAACGCAAGTACAAAAGCAATAGGGTCAAATCAGTGATAATTTAGAAATAGTCAGATATACGTAAGAATTTTAAAAACAGTATTTACAAAAATATACAATATGTACATAAGGCAGTACATTGTCCTCTCAAAATGTCTGTGGGCCTCTGGGTCAAAACTCATAGGCCAAGCCCACACTTGACTCCTGCCCCAATATAGAGAGAACACTGCAGGGGCATCAGGTCAAAAACACACAGGCACCTCAGAAGGGGTAGAGGGGGTGCACCTCAACCGGAAGATGGTAAAACCCCACTGCTCCTGGAGGGGGCTCAATGCCCACAGCGATGTCCTGGGGAGTGCAAGGCCACAGTCTCTCAAGTGGGTGGGTTGCCCACAGTGATGTCCTGGGGAGTGTAAAGCCACAGTCTCTCACGTGGGTGGTTTGCCTACTGCTTGGTCCTGGGGAGTGCAAAGCCACAGTCCCTCAAATGGGTGGTTTGCCCACTGCTTGGTCCTGGGGAGTGCAAGGCCACAGTCTCTCAAGTGGGTGGTTTGCCCACTGCTTAGTCCTGGGGAGTACAAAGACACAGTCTCTCAAGTGGGTGGTTTGGCCACTGCTTGGTCCTGGGGAGTGCAAGGCCACAGTCTTTCTAGTGGGTGCTGGTTTTCCACTAGTTCTGGAGGGGGCTTTGTGCCCAGTGTGCTTCATCCTGCCAAGGATAGGGTGAGTGGATGTATATCTCCACTGGTTCTGGAGGGGGCTTTGTGCCCAGTGTGCTTCATCCTGCCAAGGATAGGGTGAGTGGATGCCTTCTTCTACTGGTTCTGGAGGGGGCTTTGTGCCCAGTGTGCTTCATCCTGCCAAGGATAGGGTGAGTGGATGCCTTCTTCTACTGGTTCTGGAGGGGGCTTTGTGCCCAGTGTGGTTCATCCTGCTAAGGATAGGGTGAGTGGATGCATATCTCCACTGGTTCTGGAGGGGGCTTTGTGCCCAGTGTGCTTCATCCTGCCAAGGATAGGGTGAGTGGATGCATATCTCCACTGGTTCTGGAGGGGGCTTTGTGCCAAGTGATGCCGCACTTGGGGTGTGGCAGTTCACAGTCCCTCACCTAGGTGTCTAAGGCACGAGATTTGCAGGAACCAGGTTGCATGATAGTCCATGGAGGCAGGGCTAGACTCCATCCGGCGACAGCTACGGCTGCAAACTGGTGGTAGTGCCAGGGCTGGTGGGGTGCTGCCAGTGGTGGAGGGAGGCTTCAGGCCTTCTACTGCAGCCTCGGACGGTTGCCCACTAGGGCTGCTGCTGCTGGTAGTGGTGCTACTGTCTGCAGTGCAGGTGGCGGTGCTTGCGGCGGTGATATCGGCGGTGCAGGTGCCGGTGCTGGCCGTGGTGTAGGTGCCGGTGCTGCCAATGGTGGAGGGAGGTGCCAGCCCTTCTCCTGCAGCCTGGGACGACCGGCCACTGGGGCTGCTGCTGCTGGCAGTAGTGTTGCTTGCAGCGGTGAAGGTGGCGGTGCAAGTGGCGGGGCTTGCGGCGGTGCTTGCGGTGGTGCTAGCGGCGGGGCTGCTGGCGGTGCTGGCCGCAGTGCAGGTGGCGGTGCTGGCGGTTGTGCTGGTAGCCACTAAGCCTTCACCTGCAGCCTCGGACGGCCGAAGTGCCTTGGCTGGTGTTTTCTGCCCCTTCCTCACCTTGGCAGATGATGGCGTGACCTTGGGTCTGGCAGCTGGAGTCTTTGAGGTGGCCTTGCTGGGTGGTTGTGGCTCCTTCCCCTTGCAGGATCCTGTCCCCCTCTTCACCTTGCCAGGTGGCGGAATGGTTTTGGCCTTGGCAGGGGCAGGTGGAACACTGGCTGGGCCGACGGGTGCCCCCTTTGAGCCTTTGATAGCTGCAGGAACCATAGCGGACGATGATTTGGTGGCTGAGGTGCTGGACTGGGTTCTGGCCACCCTGGCCCAAGGGGAAGGACCGGGGGAGGGGTAGGGAAGAGGTCAAAGCTGGCCAGGAAAAGCTTCTTAAGGACACTGGGGTGGGAAGAGGGAGAGGGTTTGGGAGTGGAGGGAAAGGGAGTGATTGTAGGAGGTGTCTGTCTGCTGAGTTTGGGTGCAGGTGCATGGGCTGGATGCTGTTGTGAGGTGGACGGCTGATGGGTTGGTGGGTGCTTGCACTTGTGTACTTTGGGAGGAGGGGTCACAGACACACTGGGAGAGGACACAGGGGACGTGTGCATGGATGTGGGGGTGGTGACTGCCAGTAAGGGGTGTGTTGTGATAGGCGTGCTGGTTATGGAGGAAGTGGATGAGGATGTAGTCCATGCAGGTGTGAGTGGAGACGCTACTGGGAGGTAGGTGGAGGACGAGGAGGAGGGGGACACAGTGGAGGCAGTGGATGTTGGTGTGTCTGCATGGGGATGGTGCTTGTGTGAGTGCCTATGAGATGAAGTGTGGTGCTTGTGTTTGCCTGAGCCACTTTTGTGTGTTGATTTGGGTGAATGCTGGTCTGAAGGTGTGCTTGGGATAGGTTGAGGGGATTGGGACTGGGTAGAGGAAGTTGGAGGAGGGAGACTAGAGACAGGGACAATGGCTGCCATCAGTGCTGAGGCCAGAGCCTGAAATGCTCTCTGTTGGGCCGCCACGCCAGAGGGAATGCCCTCCAGGTATGCATTTGTTTGTTGCAAATGCCTCTCGACACCCTGAATGGCATTCAGTATGGTTGCCTGCCCAACAGTTTGGGACCTCAGGAGGTCAATAGCCTCCTCACTCAGGGCAGCAGGGCTGACTGGGGCAGGGTCTGAGTTGCCTGGGGCGAAGGAGATGCCTACCCTCCTGGAGAGCGGGCACGGGAAACACGCTGAGGGGCTGCTGTGAGGGCGGTGCTGGTAAGGGGGTGGCGACTGTACCTTTTGTTAGGGTGGGCACAGAGGTGTCCGCCACCACTAGGGAGCTTCCATCGGAGGAGGAGTCGCTGTCTGTGGTATCCCCTCATGTCCCCGTCGTGGTGCTCCCCTCGCCCTCCCACCCACTGGTGTCCTCTCCGTCAGTGGATTCGGCCACCAGACCCATGTGGGATGCAGCTCCCTCTGTCACCGGTGCCTCTGCTTCTCCTCCAGATGATGCTAATGCACACAAGGACAGGGTGACAAAACAAAAAGGGGGGGGAGAGACAGAGGATACACTTGGTCAATTCCAGCAACAACACTACCGTTGGCGCACACAACTCACAGGGAGCAGCCCTATGCACTAGGCCATGCACTACCAGTTACTAAGATAGTCACCAGCCCATGGGGTACAATGCCTAACCTCTTTAGCTGCACACCTGAAACCCACAGGACCCTGCCCAGTAGTAGATGCCCACTAACACTATTGGGGGTGGAATGCTTCAGAGCCTACCCAACAAGGGATCTATCCTGCCATGTTCGCCCTGGCCTAGGGGCATCCACTGCCCACATCCCCCACCCAGGTCAAACTTAACGCCGCACTGTCATGAGTCTGAATATGTACTCACCCCCTTGTGGCTACTGTGGTGTCTTCAAGTGCCAATCCAACTCCGGATAGGCCACCGCCAGGATGTGGAACATCAGGGGGGTCAGGGTCTGACTGGCACCCCTTCCTCATTGGGAGGCCAGCCCCAGCTGGGTCTCCACCGTCTTCCTTTCCCAGCAGCACAGGTCCTCCCACCATTTGTGGCAGTGGGTGCTCTGCCTGTCAAGGACCCCCAGGGTCCACACCTCCTTGGCGATGGCATGCCAAATACCCTTTTTCTGATGGGTGCTGACCTGCATGGAAAAGACAGCAGAAAAGGGAATTAGTTAACCATCCAGACTGTCACACTCATGGCCCACCAGATCCCTCCCATCTCCTGATGCACATACATTGATCACCAGACATGCAGCACCCTGGCCAGGACGCCTCAGCACCCCCCCCCAGATGTGGCTTACAGGCACAGCAATCCATACATTCATGGCCCACGCATCATGCTCACAGTGTACTCACCTGTTTGTCTGGAGGACCGTAGAGTAACGTGTACTAGGGTAGGACCCCATCCACCAGTTTCTCCAACTCCTCCACAGTGAAGGCAGGGGCCCTTTCCCCAGACACAAGTCACAGCAGCACTTGCAGTGTAGGTCCTCTCCTGTTGAAGGTCATCGACCGCCTACTGCAACAGCGCACAACGCCAGCGGAATTACCTCATTTTCACTTGTCCCTCCTCACAGATCAGGCAGCCGCCATTTCAGGGGGGCACAGGCCATGGCACCTAACTGCATCCCAGCAGACTTTGGCTCAGCATCTGACTCTCAGATTCACATACAGGTTCTGTAAAGGAAAAGATGCAACATTATTTCAATTGATGTGTGAATATGACCCTCTGCTCACCGTTTTCCTCCATAGGCTTCAACCGCTGAGGATGAATATGAGATGGCGACATCCTCCGGTGTACAGACCCCTGGTAGACCTTGCGACTATGGAGGACAGACACATTATCCTAACCTACAGACTTGATCGGGACACAGTCCGAGAACTGTGTGTCCAATTGGATCCAGACCTCATGTCAGCTATCCGCCAGCCCACAGGTATCCCCCCTCTAGTGCAGGTCCTGTCAGTGCTCCATTTCCTGGTAAGTGGTTCCTTCCAAACAACAATGGCCATGGCATCAGGGATGTCTCAGCCAATGTTCTCCAACGTGTTGACCAGAGTGTTGTTTGCCCTGCTGAAACACATGCACAGCTACATCGTATTCCCCCAGGTGGAGGATTTGGCCACAGTGAAATCTGACTTTTATGCCCTGGGACATATCCCCAACGTCATTGATACCCATGTAGCATTTGTTCCCCCCCCCTCGGAGAAATGAACAAGTGTTCAGGAATAGAAAAAGCTATCACTCTATGCATGTGCAGATGGTGTGTTTGGTGGACCAGTACATCTCCCATGTGAATGCCAAGTTTCCTGGCTCTGTGCATGACGCCTTTATCTTGAGGAATAGCAGCCTCCCATATGTGATGGGCTAACTCCAGAGGCACCGGGTGTGGCTAATAGGTGAGCTCAAGGTCCCCACCCAGTATAAGTTGGTGTCTGGGTATGGGGTTGTCCCTAAGGGTTAGTATGTGTCTAACAGGTATCCCTCGATATTTGCAGGTGACTCTGGTTACCCCAACCTCTCATGGCTACTGACCCCAGTGAGGGATCCCAGGACAAGGGCAGAGGAGCGTTACAATGAGGCAAATGGGCGAACAAGGAGGATAATTGAAAAAACCTTTGGCCTCCAGAAGGCCAGGTTCCGATGCCTCCATCAGGTGGATCCCTGTACTACTCACCCAAGAAGGTGTTCCAGATCATCGTTGCATGTTGCATGTTGCACAACCCTGCCTTGAGACGCCAGGTGCCTTTTCTGCAGGAGGATGACCCTGGATATGGTCTTGTGGCAACGGTGGAGCCTGTGGACAGTGAGGAAGAGGAGGCAGAGGAAGAAGATGTGGACAACAGAAGTAATATGTACAGCAGTACTTCCAGTGACACACAGGTTAGACACTAACTTCACTTTACATTTCAGTTTTCTGTTGGACATTGTACATGGCAGCCTGATTTCCCTATGTCTATGGTCACTTACTGTACCCTTTGGCATCTCTATTTTCAGATCTCTGTGGCCCACTCTGGCTCCTGGTATGTTTACTGCTGCCCACTAAAGGTCATACCAATGTATAAATAACTGTACATATGACTTGCAATGTTTTCAGAATGTTGTACTAATACATAATTCAATCATTTGACAGACTCAAGATTTGAATTTGTTCCAAGTCCAAGGGTGTTTATTTAAGTGCTCCTACATAGAGGGGGATGTGCAATGGGCTGGGGTGATGGTGGAGGAATGTCCAGTTAGAGTCCAGTCTCTTGGTATTACAGATGCATTGTCCAATGGGGCATAGGGAGGGGAGTAATGGCAGTTCAAGGTGGACAGGTTGACAGAGTGGGAAAGAAGGGTGACAATCAGGAGAGTCCTATTTCCTGGCGGGGGTCCTGGCAATGTTCTCTGGCTTCTGCCTGGATCGCAGGGACAGTTTGTGGGGTGGTTCTCCTTCTGCAGGGGGTGGGGGGATGGTGGCCTGTTGGTCCTGTGATGGGGCCTCCTGTCCACTAGCGCCGGCGGAGGTGGAGGGCTGTTCTTCAGTGTGGCTAGTGTCACGGGCCCGTTGGTGTGCCACTGCCTGCCTCATGGTCTTGCCCATGTCGGCCAGCACCCCTGCAATTGTGACCAGGATGGTGTAGATGTTTTTGAGGTTCTCCCTGATCCCCAGGTACTGTCCCTCTTGCAGCTGCTGGGTATCCTGCAACTTGTACAGTATCTGGCCCATGGTCTCCTGGGAATGGTGGCATGCTCCCAGGATGTTGGCGAGTGCCTCCTGGAGAGTCGGTTCCCTGGGCCTGGCCTCCCCCTGTCACACAGCATTCCTCCCAGTTTCCCTGTTGTCCTGTGCCTCTGTCCCCTGAACTGTGTGCCCACTGCCACTGACCCCAGGTCCCTGATTGTCCTGTGTTTGTGGGGTAGCCTGGGGTCCCTGTAGCGGTAGACACACTGCTGATTGACGTGTCCTGGGGACAGTTGCATGGGCCCGCTGGGTGGGTGCTGTGCTAGTGTTTCCTGACGGGGAGGCTCTGTGGTGGGTTGGGACTGTGGCAGGGTAACCACTGTCCAGAAGTCCCTGATGGGCCAGATTGGTCATCGTGATCCAGGCATGCAGAGCTGCTGTCATCACTGTGGGCCTCCTCTGGGGGGGACTGGATGTTGCTGGCAATTCCTCTCCGGTGACTTTGAGTAGGGGTCCTGTGGGGATGAAAATGCAGTGTTATTGTATCTGCGTGTGCCATCTTGTGCATGGGTTTGTTTCCCTGTATGGTTGAGATAGCCCTAGCAGCTTAGGCGTGTGTGCATGGTGATTTTGTGGGCTAGGTGATTCTCTCTAATGGGAATGCTGTGGTGATCAGTGTCCATGCAGGTCTGTGATGGGACTCCATGGATTGGTGTTACATGCAGGGCTTGGTTTTGGGATGGGTGGGTTGTGATAGTGGGGTATATGTGAGGTTGTGGAGTGATGGGGGTGAGGGTAGGAGTTTGTGATGGCATGCAGGTAGGGTGGGGGATATAGTAGTAAAGATTTGAGTTACCAGAGTCCAGTCCTCCTGCTACCTCTGCGAGGCCCTCAGGATGCATTATTGCCAAGACTTGCTCCTCCAATGTTGTTAGTTGGGGGGAGGAGGTGGGGGTCCACTGCCAGTCCTCTGTACACCTACCTGGTGTCTCGCAACCTCGGAACACACCTTCCCCCGTAGGTCGTTCCACCTCTTCCTGATGTCATCCCTTGTTCTAGGGTGCTGTCCCATGGCATTGACCCTGTCCACGATCCTCCGCCATAGCTCCATCTTCCTTACAATGGACGTCTGCTGCACCTGTGATCCGAATAGCTGTGGCTTTACCTGGATGATTTCTTCCACCATGACCCTTAGCTCCTCCTCTAAAACCCTGGGGTGTCTTTGGGGTGACATGGATGTGGTGTGAGTGATATTGGTGAGGATGTGTGGGGTGATGTGTGGGGTGATGGGTTGTGGTGTGTGCTGTGAGGTGCGTGGATGGTGTATTGTTGATGGTGTTCTGTGGCTCAGATTGAGTGGGTGCTCCTGGCTTGTGTCTCTCTCTGTTGGCAATCTTTTTTTTCGTTGAAAGGCTTGTGGGTAATACGGCTGTGTGTTTCATAGTGGTCTGAGTGTGTGGGTGGGGTGTGTGTATGTGTGTCAGGTGTGTGTAGTTTGAATTGTCCAATGTGGTGTAGTTTTGTAAGTGTGTGTGTATTTTGAGCGCAGCGGTGTGTACCGCCAATGGTTTACCGCGGTTGAAAGACTGCTGCGGTGATTCTTGGGTCCTGATACTGTGGGCGTATTCCTGTTGGCGTAATGGTGTGGGTTTTGGTACTGCCATTTTATCAATGACCTTTGGTCTGGTGGACTTGTCTGGGTGTCTGTACTGTGGTGGATTTCTCAGTGTGGGTCATAATACCCATAGCGAAATACCGCCGCAGTCACAGTATGTTGGCGGCCGTCAGCATGGTGGTAAGTGGCATTTACCACCAGGGCTGTAATGAGGGCCATAGTCATTGATTGTTCAGTACTGCCCAAACAGATGTTGCAACATGTAATCAATAGAATTCCTACATGCTGGCACCTCCTGTATGAGGGCTTTAACTGGTATTTCAATATTAGGCTGATTGTTCCTCAACTTCTTCCAGGCTTTAAAATAATGGCTGAAATGGGTGCAGATTCTTCTGCAGATGGTCACTATGTTGCTGGTTGTGTCTTCTTGTTTGAGAAAGTCCTGCACAACCAGTTTGATGCAATGCACCAAACACAGGACCTTGAAATAGCCACAATCTGCGATGGCCTTAACTATATTACTGCCATTGTCTGTGGCAACAAATCCAATTGTCAGACCTCTGAGTCACAGCAATTCAAAGACCTTGTGGTTAAAGTCATTCAAGATGTTTGCAGCTATATGGGATTTCTCCATGGCAAACATAGCTACTGTTGCATGCCGCTGAATGCCCTTAAAAGTTTAATTAGTGCTGAGACCTGTAGATAGCTGTTGCCTAACCCCACCCAAATAAAAGAGCCAGTGTGCAGTGATACACATGTAATCTGTTTTTTGACAACTGGTCCACATGTCTGTCATCTGGTGAGTAGTGTGAAAAGCACTCTGCAGCAAAGCTTGTCCAACCAATTGCAGCACATCGAGATGGAGTGCTGGAACAACAACTCTGGCAAAATAGGTCCAAATGGAAACCTTGGGTTTTTCAAGGGTTGGACTTTGTTGTGAAGCACAGAACTGGATCAAGTAATGGGAGTGCTGATGGCCTTTTCCACTGGTTTTACCAGTTTGACCACCCAACCTCTCCATGTCAAGAGTTGATATGCTGTGTTCTGATCTGGGAGGGTTGCGTGTTGAGACAGAAAAGTTCTTTGCATTGTAAGAGATGTGTACCCTTGCCCTAAGTGCCCAAAGTACCCAACTGTAATGTTGCCTGGATCCCTAAAACTGTTTTTTGCCATAGGTGAACACAGATTATGAATGTGTACCATGAGATAGACCTATCTCATGGATTGCGATCTTGGTCGACTGGAAGGGGCACCCAAAGAGCTACCCTTTTAGTGGTCGAAGGCTACCGCCTTCAACAGAAAATAAGCAGCACAAGCGTGGTGGTCGCAGAAATATTGAACGTGTCCTTTTTACCCTGTTTCAACGGAGTGAGGTGTACAGGCTCAAACACCTTTTTAAAAGTTCCACTGCTGTGGTTTGACTCACCACTGGCCTAGATAAGGTTGATGTGGAAGTGTGTGTGTGGTGGAAACGTGCTGAATGCATGTGCGCTCACAAGAAATACATTACACAAAAGGTGTAGTTTCATACAGTGCACACATGGTAAATGTGTAAGCTGGCGGTGTGTGTTTTTAAAATAATACACTCTGGTACATTACAGAGAGAATGCAGTACTGAACAATGTGGGCAGACTGAAAATGTGTCCTGCATGTGGTTATGCTGTTAGCGGCATAATACTTGAGGATAACAGTTCTGGTCAGTGAGTGTGCTGTAGCTGAACACTGAGTACAAAAGTGCCTGTACTGGCACATTACATGGAGAACCTTGGGTTGTATTTTGGGAAGCCCAGCCTTGCCTGATGAAAACCTGAGGAGTAGAGGAATCCCGCCATACAGTTTTGTGTATTGCTACATTCCTGGGTGGGACATGGCATGGAATATGAGAGAGCCCAGCAATCTCTTTGGATTTCAAAGGGCTCTTTGATTCAAAGAGAGATCACAAGGAAGGGGCCCGAATACAACTCAGGAAGAGGGAGATGGGGCTTATAAGGAATCATAATGAGTAGGGCTGAGTGCCCAGGATTAACTTTTTGATGCAATGTTACTGTGGCTGACATACTGGTGTGAACTCTAGTGACTTCCACGAATCTTGTTGTCGGATAATCATCTTCGGAGTACTGCCCGCTGTGACAGACATCCTTCAGGAGAATGAAGAAAGGGAAAAGATGTCCATTTAAAAAAAGCTGAACCCCACCATAAAACCTCAAAGCCCCAGCACTAAATTACATTTTGGGTCTGGAAAAGGACTATAAGCAGTGGAGTCTGAGACCTCAAAACTTTGTAACTGCCGAGCAGCCAGATGAGATGTGTGAGGAGGGGAGGCTCTTCAAGACTTCTGCCTGTGACCAGGACTAGGGGCCCAGGAATGCTAGTCTCCCTGTTGGTTGAGGGGACACCACCCTGAGAACCAAGATCACCTGCCCTGGAGCACCAGCGCCTGCCTTCTCACCAAATCCAGTGTGCCTGTGAGGAAGAGGAGAGCACTGGAGAGAGCGAGGTCCCTTTGCAAGTTGTGAGGAAGCTGCTCCCACACGGCACTGGCTGTATACCATGTGCCAGACTGATTCAGTGACCTTCATATGCCAGGAGGGGTCGCTGTGGACTGAACTAAGGAGAACGGTGGGAGAACCCTTTCCCGCACAGATCGAGCCATAGCCTGTATGCGTTAAGCATTCGTTGACCCAATATGGCAGGTGGAGGTCACTGTAGACTGAATCAAGAAGCAGATGGGAGAAATCCACTCCTGCACCAATTGGGTCACAATGCCAGGAGGGTCCGTAGTGGATGCCATCTTCAGGCCAATGTCACCGGCCTTGTGAGAGCCTGGGTAGTGATGCCGTATACCGGGAGGGGCTGCTGGAGACACTGGAGGCTGTTGCCCGGGACCGCAACACTGTTGCTGTCACATTCTGTGGTCTGCACCAAAGGAGGCCCGAGGATCAACAGCACACTACTGAGCACCATCTGAGCAAGTAAACCATGCCTCATCCCTGCACAGGGAAAAGAGACTTACAACATAACTGCCAGAGCAAAAGCAGCTGCAACCGTCTGAACCAGCTGGCAGCAGGGTTTAACGCAGAGAACCTGTGCCTGCCAGGTGCTGTTGTGTGTGACTGCACACAGGCTGCCTTTGCCTATCTAGAGCCCTGTGGGAGAGGGAAAGCCAAGCCAAGAGCTGGACCTTTCTGGGCCCTAGGGATCATATCACCATCGATACTGCCACCCCATAGACTCTAGGGACTGAATCTATGACCAGATCATGAGGGAAGAAGTCTGGAGTACAGCTTAATAGATTACATTCCGTTTGAAGCAGTCATCATTGAAAGGGCAATAACATTGATCCCATTGCACTAGAGTGGGAGTATACGGAGTAGCCTGACACCACTAGAGCCACTGCTTTAAGGAGGATTGTGTTTTTGCTTTTGAATGAATTGCCTTTGCGTGTGTTGAGTTAGTATTAAAATTCTCCTTTTTGTTTAACAACAACTACTTGATTGGCTAATTGATTTATTGTTTGCACTGCTTGCACATTGACTTATGAGTTGTGTTCACTGATCTGTATATGCATTTTCCCCAAAGGAGCATTGACTGCTTGTCCTATGCTACCGAACTGAGAGTCAGGTGAGAAGGAGTGCTTGGCCCACTTGAGCGAGATCCACAGGAGAACGGGCCATGGACATCAGGAATAAAAGGCCTCAACCACCATAGTTGTACATAGTAACTCCTGCATGCCCTGTGGCCCGCTGAATGGGGTTCTGACAATTTCTATGTCTTTGATAATGCTTTAATACTCTATTTCAGTGGTTCCCAACCTTTTGACTTCTGTGGAACCCCACTTTACCATTACTGGAACCTGAGGACCCCCACTGAATCATTATTGGAATTACTGAAAGCTGGGGACCTAATATGTTAATATTATTTAATTTTCTAAGCTGTTGCGGTCTCTCTGAGGAGGCTTCGCGGACCCCCACGGGTCCCCGGACCACAGGTTGGGAACCACTGCTCTATTTCAACAAGGTTGTCTATTAAAAATATGTCTACATATATTATGTATTTTTTTCCAATAACAAATTTCTACAATTCCCCCCTTTCCCCATAATTTGAATTTTTACATGTTTTATTTTGCCCACAACTTTCTAATGGTATTGCAATCTACCCAACAATACCATTTGTAGTTGTTTATGCCATCATTCTGTTTCATTCACAAGATTCTGCTGTAGATTTTTTAATTTTTCTGTATCATTCTTGGTGATGTTAATTACTTCAATTCACGTAAACTGAAAAAGGAGACTGTAGGTGCTCTATAACACACAGTTAAATTGGTTTGCAGGTGAGATCTCAAAGAACATACACCTAATGTACAATAAAATGGATCAGAAATACTGTTCCTGGCATATGCATTCTGTTTCTGCTTCTTCCTGGACTGCAGGAGGGTCTAGGATCCTGTTGCAGTGATGATCACAATTGAATATATTGCCAAACATGAACTTGCATGCAAGTTTGGTCATGTTGTCGTCACTCATCTGACCTTCTAAAGAATGAATGTGCAATGTTCAAAGCCAATCTCTTATGAAACCTGAAATATGGCCTACTGAGGATGCACTGATTTGCTTGACCAGTACGGATGAAAATATAATTTGTTATACGTTTAGCACATTTATTCACTCTTCAGATGTCGGATTTGTATGTTAAAAATAATAATAGTATTGTTTTTTAAAATATTTTTATGCTTTAAAATGAATGATAAGTAAATCTTGAGCTTCAAGCAGATCTATCTTTTGCTAAACATCTTGTTACATTTGTTACTGACAAATTATTATAGTAGAAGATTCAAATTTATATTGATAATTAAGTCGTTGTGTTTTCAATGACGTGTCGACTTTTATGTTTATAGTAAATATTCAGTAGGGTGACCACCTGGCATCGAGGCAAATTCTGGACAGGACTGTAAATAATTCAGGACAAAGGGTAAAAATTCAGGGCAAAGGGTCAAAATTCAGGACAAAAATTCAAGAACAAACGTCAGTTTTACAGACACACCCAAGAGAGCCCATACCCCATTATGTTATCAGTGCATTTATTTACTCTTTTATAACAGCACTATTTATTCACTGTGGCCTTTTTGTGATTGTCTCCTGGTATGGTACATTCAGGTGTCACATTACATCCTTGTTCAGTAGTAAATTACTGCCCTTCATCACTTCACCAAGGCTGTCGTCCCTACCCAAAGCTACCCAATCTTAGAGAGAAAGCAACAGCAAAATTTTGATTATGTTTCTAAACATTTCAAAACCTATGGCAACAGTTTTGGAAACATTAAGGTAAGTAACCTTATGCTAGTTTAAACAGGTTGAACAAAAACATCTGGCTCACCTCAACTTCCAATGGATTTCAACCTAAATAAAATGTAATGAGACAGAGCAGATGGTGTGGGTGGCAGTCTCACACCTAATGTCAGGATGTGAGGTGCCCACAACTTGTCTGTAGGCTCACAGCACTAGAGTGTACGTCTGGTACTCCACATTTATCTCAGAACTGGGAGCCTGGACTACCAATCAAAGATAATAAAAGAGGAGGATGAAATTGAGATTACATGGGAGATCCACAGCACCTGATCCAAAGGGTTGTTCCTAAGAACTGGATAAATAAGAAAGAGAAGAACAAGTTGGTACAATTCCTCAAATCAGACAAGATGGGTTCACCAAGACTATCGGAAGGTATTGCGTACCAGGGGAGTTGTCTCTGCAGACATGAGAGAAACAGAAGAGGCACTGTCAAGTAGTTGACCAAGCAGCACCAACCCACCCTTGCAAACTGGTGCAATGGTCCACAGGGTCCGCAGGGTAAGCAGGGGCCAGACCCCTTGTAAGGCTGTGCAAGGCAATTGCCCACTCTGCCCATGTCTTAAAATGGTCTTGCATTTCGGCAAAAGCCAAACCACTGATCTGAGTTATCCCTAAGTGTCAAATACACATAGAATCTTCAAAATATTTAGGATGTAAATTGCACAAACAAAATGTAACAACATGAGAAAGATTTTAAAATGTAATTGGTGTTTCTTTAACATATGGTATTGTTTTCCCCTTTATATACAATTAGACAACAGATTGAGCTGGGAGCCAGTTACCTTTCGATAGCTAGTGATTAATATCTACCATTTCCCCACTGAGTTGTAGGATGGAAATCTCAGCAGAGCGTCATGTTCCCTCCAAGCCCAGTTCGCTTTTTGGTCTTCTCATCTGCTTTCTGTAGAGGGCCACCTGGCACTAGTGAAGATGGTGTGCTACCCCGATGATAGCATTATTTTGCAAACCTTCCTCTGCTTGTCTTTCATTCCTTCTTCAGACACACCACACATCTGAATTGGTCACTGGGGCACCATTGGGTAGCTCTTTCCACTCTAAAGCTACCAGTGACTGTTGGTGTTTTAGGCCTGCTGGACTTAGAACGCTATTATTTAGATCCACAGGTCCAATGGGTGGCTCGCTGGCTGCCTGCCCGCCCCCCTGCATGAGATTAAGTTTATCTGTAAAGACTTTTAAGGAGGGTTTACTGCACTGCTCTTTGTTTCCTACTAACCATTCTATGGAACACCATCTGGGGTTATCATGCACAGCTTTCTCTTGCCTTGCTAAAACCTATAAACTGACTGACACGAAGAAACCCTGTGCTCCTGCACTACCTTTGCTAGGCCTTCCCACTCAAACAACTTTCTCTGTGGCATGCTGCAGGTGTCTTAAAATTGGAGGATTTGTTTCTGGATGGTGAGCTACTAAATTTCCAAACCCTTGTGGCAGACTGCCATCTTCACCTGGGTCAACTCTTTATTTATAACCACATTAAACAATCATTAAATTCCCTATTTAATTTCTTCCACCTAGCACTAACCCTACATGAGGTGTGCCAGAAGCTCTACACCATAGAAACTGGCGGCAAACTGATAAGATATGTGTACAGATCTTTCCTGCAACATAGAGACCACTTCAGGTCTTCTTGTCATTCTACCTGGGTGATTGATGTGGCCAAACGTCTACAAGATACGGACTGGACTAATATACGGGACTGTCCCCACAAAGTATCCAACGGCTGTTACTTTTAAGTACATTCATAGAGCTTCCTTGGGAATGCATTCTGCCTGTTGCTTGCCATTGGCTTTGTGGTTTGTAACTCACATTTTGTTGCTTTCAATTTGCTGGCTTTATTTGTTTTAGGCTATCCATTTTGAGTTTGTCCCTTCCCTTGCCCAAACCTTATTTACAGTATCTTTGAATGAGTGATCCCTTTCTGTAAACAGGCCTCTAAATCTTGATCAGCATTTGCTGTTCATTCAAATAACAAAGTCAAATATCAGGCTCTGTCTCCAGTGGGAACTTAGGCCCTCATTACAACCCTGGCGGTCGGTGTTAAAGCGGCGGTAATACCGCCAACAGGCCGGCGGTAAAAAAAAGGGAATCACGACCATGGCGGAAACCGCCAACACAGACAGCCATTTTAACACTCCAACTGCCACGGCGGTAGAAACAAACACCGCGGCGGTAACCACCAACAGACAGGTGGAACACAATGTACCACCCACTGTCTTACAAGGCACTAATCTGCCAACTTTTCTGGGGCGGTACCAACGCCATCAAAAACACGGCGGAAACAGTCTTTGGAACGGAAACCACTCACCTCTTGACACCCGACGAGGGACCAGAACGCCATGGTGCCCGAGTTACAGGTGCTACCAATGTTGGTTTACCTCTTCTTCTACCAGGAACATCAAAGACGGTGGGGGCAACCACGGTGAGTACTGCACCTAGCACACAGGGGTGGGGGGAGGAAAAAGAGAGTGACACACACACACGCAACACCCCCACCCCCAACACCATACACGCAAAAACATGCAGCAACATTACATTTGAAATGATTGTAACAAATGTAATTATTGAAAATTCAGATAGGGAAACAAGTCTGTAACAGATCATTATATCCAAATATGTACAGCAACTACACAAGTCCGGATAGTGTTCCATTCATTGTCCGTGGACCAGTGGTCCCAAAATGCATGGGCGAAGCCCACACATGATACCTGCTTCAAAACGGAGAGAACACTGCTGGGGCATCAGGTCCAAAAAAAACAGGCACCTCAGGGGGAAGAGGGAGCACTTCAGCCGGATGATGGGACGATGCCACTGCTCCACGAGGGGGCTCCATACCCACTGTTTGCTTCTAGGGAGTGCAAAGCCACAGTCTCACAAGTCTCTCAAGTGGGTGGGTTGCCCACTGATTGGTCCAGTGAGTGCAAAGCCACAGTCTCTCCAGTGGATGCTGTTCTCTACTGGTTCTGGGGGGCTCGGTGCCCAGAGTGCTTCATCCTTCTAAGGACTGGGGTAGTGGATGTATCTCTCCATTGGTTCTGGAGGGAGCTTGGTGCCCAGAGTGCTTCATCCTGCCAAGGACTGGGGTAGTGGATATATCTCTCCACTGGTTCTGGAGGGGGCTTTGTGCCCAGAGTGCTTCATCCTGTCAAGGAATGGTGTAGTGGATGCTGTTCTCCACTGGTTCTGGAGGGGGCTTGGTGCCCAGAGTGCTTCATCCTGCTAAGGACTGGGGTAGTGGATGTATCTCTCCACTAGTTCTGGAGGGGGCTTGGTGCCCAGAGTGCTTCATTCTGCTAAGGACTTGGGTAGTGGATGTATCTCTTCACTGGTTCTGGAGGAGGCTTGGCGCCCAGAGTGCTGCACATGGTGTGTGGCAGTTCCCATTCCCGCACCTGAGTGTCAGAGCCACGAGATTTCCTGTGAATAGGTAGCATGATACTCCATGGAGGCAGAGACACACTCCACCCTGCGGCGACTCAGCCTGCCAACTGCTGGTACTGCTAGTGCTGGTTGTGGTGCCTCATGTACGCTGTGCAGGGTCCAGGATGTCTCCTGCAGCCTCGGACGACTGCCCACTGGGGATGATGTCCATGTCCGCTGTGGTGGCACAGTCTGAGTACGTTGCAGGGCAGGTGGCGGTTGTTGCGGCGGTGTCAGCGGCGGAGATGCTGGCGGTGGTGCATGTGTCAGCACCTGTGGAGGGAGACACCAGGATGTCTCCTGCAGCCTCAGATGGCTGCACACTGGGGATGATGCTGGGGACTGTAGCAGAGGCAGCAGATGTGCAGGTGGGCATGCAGGGGGCGGTACAGGTGGGCGTGCAGGTGGCGGTGCAGGTGGCTGTGGTTGGGGCGGTGGCCACCGCTGTACATGTTGGTGTTCTGTCCTGCAGAAGGGGTGTCACCAGTCCCTCACCCAGAGGCTCCGTGCCCTGAGCTGACTTCCCTTTAGCCTTGTGTCCCTTCCCCACCTTGGAAGTCGCTGCTGGGACCTTGGCACTGTCCTCTTTTGTCTTTGAGGAGGCCTTGCTGCTTGGTTGGTGCGGCTTTTCCCTACAGCATGTTGTCCCCTTCTTCACCTTGGCAGGTGGCAGAATAGGGTGATCCTTGGCCTCACTAGGTGGCATACTGGCAGCCCTGATGGGTGCGGCCCGGGATGTTACAGGACTTGCCTGGACCACAGTGCTCAAGGATTTTGTGGCTGAGGTGCTGGGCTGGGATCTGGACATCCTGGCCCTAGGGGAAGGATGAGGGGAGGTGTAGGAAAGAGGTCAAAGTTAGCGAGGAAAGTTTTTTAGACACACTGGGACGGGAAGATGGAGGGGGTTTGGGAGTGGAGGAAGAGGTAGTGGTTGTAGGAGGTATACGTCTGCTGAATTTGGGTGAGGGTGCATGGGCTGGAAGCTGTTGTGAGGTGGATGGCTGTTGAGTGGGTGTGTGCCTTCATTTGTGTAGTTTGGGAGGAGGGCTCACAGACACACTGGGAGAGGACACAGGGGACGTGTGAATGGTGGTGGGGGTGGTGATTGCATGTGAGTGGTGTGTGGTGATGGGCGTGCTTGTGATGGAGGTAGTGGCTGAGGATGTAGTGCATGCAGGTGTGAGTGGAGACGAGACTGGGAGGGAGGAGGAGGGGGACACAGTGGAGGCAGTGGATGTTGGTGTGTCTGCATGGGGATGGTGCTTGTGTGAGTGCCTGAGCGATGTGTAGTGCTTATATTTACCATGTACAGTCTTGTGTGTTCATGAGTGTGCATGCTGGTGTGATAGTGTGCTTGGGATAGGCTGCGGTACGGGGGATTGGGTCTGGGTAGTTCAAGTTGGAGGGAGGAGGCTGGACACAGGGACAATGGCTGCCATCAGTGCTGAGGCCAGAGCCTGAAATGCTCTTTGTTGGGCTGCCACGCCAGAATAAATGCCCTCCAGGTATGCATTTGTTTGCTGCAAATGCCTCTCGACACCCTGGAAGGCATTCAAAATGGCTGATTGCCCAACAGTGAGGGATCTCAGGAGGTCAATAGCCTCCTCACTGAGGGCAGCGGGGCTGACTGGAGCAGGGCCTGAGGTGCCTGGGGCGAAGGAGATGCCCACCCTGGGTGAGTGGGCACGGGAAACTCGATGAGGGGCTGCTGGGAGGGCGGTGCTGGTAGGGGGGGTGGCGGCTGTACCTGTTGTTGCGGTGGGCACAGAGGTGCCCACCACCGCAAGGGAGCTCACATCAGAGAAGGAGTTGCTGTCGCTGGTGTCTCCTCCGGTCCCTGTCGTGGAACAAAAAGAGGGGGAAAGACAGAGGAGACACATGGTCAATGCCTGCAATAACACCACTGTTGGCGGACACAACACACAGGGAGCAGCCCTATGCACTAGGCCATGCACTAACAGTGGGGAAATTCACATGCCCTTGGGGTAAAGTTCCTAGACCCATTTGATTCACACCTGGAACCCACAGGAGCCTGACTAGGTATAGAGGGCCACTACCACTTTTGGGGTTGGACTGGCACTGAGCCTGCCTAACAATGGATCTACCCTGCACGTTTGCCCTGCCCTAGAAGAACCCACAGCCCTCTTCACACACCCAGAAACCTCATAAAGTGCGCAGAGTCAGCGGAATGAGACTGTACTCACCCCCTTGTGGCTGCTGTGATGCTCTCAAGCACCCATCCAACTCAGGATATGCCACCACCAGGATCCGGTACATCAGGGGGGTCATGGTGCGACGGGCACCCCATCCCCAGCTGGGCCTCTGCCATCTTCTTGGTCCAGCAGCGCAGGTCCTCCCATCTTTTGCGGCAGTGGGTGCTTCGTCTATGGTAGACCCCAAGGGTCCGCACTTCCTGATGGCACGCCAAATACCCTTCTTCTGGTGGGCGCTGACCTAGAGGAAATGAAAAGTAGGAATGGATTTTACTCCCTGTCTGGTTATTCTTACTCATTGGCCACAACCTCCCACCCTGGCCCACAAACACATACACTGACCATCCTCACATGCTGGCCTCTGCCCACCCCCACCTATATCTTCCATCGATGCCACTCCATACATTCATGTCCCATCCATCATGCTCACAGTGTACTCACCTGTTTGCCTGGTGGACCGTAGAGTTGCGTGTACTGGGGGAGGACCCCATCCACCAGTTTCTCCAACTCCTCCGCAGTGAAGGCAGGGGCCCTTTCCCCAGACACTGTAGCCATTGTCGCTTCCAGACTCAGGTCACAGCAGCACTTGCAGTGTAGGTCCTCTCCTGTTGAAGGTCAGGTATCAAGTGAGTGAACAGATAGAAAATGGCGGTCACGTCCACAGTGGTGTGTACCGTCACCGCCGACGTACATTGTCATTGGTTCCTGGAACCCATAGGGCCCAATGATAACCAATGCTGAATTGCACCCCGGTCTTCGTCCGCCTACCGCGACGGTGCACAACGCCAGCGCAGTTACCTCATTTCCCCTTGTCCCACCTTACAGGTCAGGCAGCCGCCATTTCAGGTGGCCACAAGGCAGGCCAACTAACTGCGTCACAGCACTTTTGGGAAGGAATACGGACATACAGGGCAAAACACAGATCACATCACATTTGTTCTAAACACCCTTGTGAAACCTATGTGGTGTATGACCCTCTGCTCACCCTTCTCCTCCATAGGGCACGTCAGCTGGGGAAGATGATGAGATGGCGTCATCCTCCGGTATACAGACCCCTGGTGGACCTGTTGACAATGGAAGACAGATACATCATTATCACCTACAGACTTGATCGTGCCACAATCCATTAACTGTGTGCCCAGGCATGATGTCGTTTGTCCGCCACCCCACAGGAATCCCCCCTCTAGTGCAGGTCCTGTCAGTACCCCATTTCCTGGCCAGTGGGTCCTTTCAAACAACAGTGGCCATGGCATCAGGGATGTCACAGCCAATGTTCTCTAACGTGTCGTCTGCCCTGCTAAAATACATGTGCAGCTACACAGTTTTCTCCCAGTTGGAGGATTTGCCCACAGTGAAAGGTGACTTCTATGCCCTGGGACATATCCCCAACATCATTGGGGCAATTGATGGTACACATGTGGCATTTGTCCCCCCGCAGGAATGATCAGGTGTATAGAAACCGCAAAAGCTACCATTCGATGAATGTGCAGATGGTGTGTCTGGCAGACCAGTACATCTCCCATGTGAATGCCAAGTATCCTGACTCTGTGCATGACACTTACATTTTGAGGAATAGCAGCATCCCTTATATGATGGGGCAATTCTAGAGGCACCGTGTGTGGCTAATAGGTGAGCCCAAGGTCCCAACAAAGCTTACATTGGTGTCTGGGTATGGTAGAGTCCCTAAGGGTTGGTGTATGTCTCACAGTTGTCCCTCAATATTTTCAGGTGAGTCTGTTACCCCAACCTCTCATGGCTACTGACCCCAGTGAGGAACCCCAGGACAAGGGCAGAGGAACGCTACAATGAGGCACATGGGCGAACTAGGAGGATAATTGAGTGTACTTTCGGCCTCCTGAAGGCCAGTTTCCGGTGCCTCTTCTGACAGGTGGCTCCCTATACTACTCACCGAAGAAGGTGTGCCAGATCATCATGGCATGCTGTATGTTGCACAACCTGGCTTTGTAACACCAGGTGCCTTTGCTGCAGGAGGATGGGCCTGATGTTGGTCTTGTGGCAGCTGTGGAGCCTGTGGACAGTGAAGAAGAGGAGGCAGAAGAAGAAGATATAGACAACCGAAACACCATCATCATGCAATACTTCCAGTGAGACACAGGTAAGAGACTGGTACTGCTCTTGTCATATCATACTACTGTAGGACATTGCATGATTCTGCCTTTTTACCTCTGTGTGTGGACCCTGACACTTCACTTTGGCTTTCCATTTTACAGTTCTGTGTACCACGTTCTGCCTTCTGCTATGTTTACTGCTGCTCAACAACTGTCTAACATTGGTATGTGAAAATGAACATTGACATTGATATTTTTCAGATAGGTTGCAATAACACATTTGTGAAAGTACAGACTGACTCCAGATTGATTTGTGATTCAAGCGTGTTTATTTCTGTGCTAATAAGTGGAGGGGGCTGTGCAATGGGCTGGGGTGAAGGTGGAGGAATGTCCATGGTGGAGTCCAGTCTATTGGCATTACAGGTGCATTGTCCAAGGGGGCATAGGAAGTGGGGTAATGGCAGTTGAAGGTGGACAGGGTAACAGAGTGGGACAGAAGGGTGACAATCAGGTGAGACTTATTTCCTGGAGGGGGTCTTGGCAATGTTCTCTGTCTTGTGCCTTGATCACAGGGACCGTTTACATGGTGGTTCTCCTTCTGCTGGGGGTGGGGTGCTGGTGGCCTGTTGGTCCTGTGGTGGGACCTCCTGTCCACTAGCGCCGGTGGAGGGCTGTTCATCATTCAGGCTCGTGTCAGGGGCCCGTTGGTGTGCCACTGTGTCCCTCTTGGTGTTGGCCATGTCTGCAAGCCCCCCTGCAATGGTGACCAGGGTATTGTTAATGTACTTCAAGTCCTCCCTGATCCCCAGGTAGTGTTCCTCCTGCAGCAGCTGGGTATCCTGAAACTTGGCCAGCACTGTGCCCGTGGTCTCCTGGGAATGATGGTATGCTCCCATGATGTTGGAGAGTGCCTCGTGGAGAGTGGGTTCCCTGGGCCTGTCCTCACCCGTCACACAGCAGTCCTCCCAGCTTCCCTATTATCCTGTGCCTCTGTCCCCTGAACCGTGTGCCCACTGCCACTGACCCCAGGTCCCTGATTGTCTTGGGTTAGTGGGTTTGCCTGGGGTCCCTGTAGTGGTGGACACACTGCTGATTGATGTGTCCTAGGGACAGAGGGATGGGTCCATTGGGTGGGTGCTGTGGTGGTGTTTCCTGACGGGGGAGGTTCTGTCTTTGTTTGTGACAGGGGAACCGACTGTCCCGAGGTCCCAGATGGGCCGGGCTGGTCATCTTGATCCAGGCGTGCAGAGCTGCTGTCGTCACTGTAGGCCTCTCTGTGGGGGGACTGGATATGTCTGGCACCTCCTGTCCGGTGATGTTGGGTAGGGGTCCTGTTGGGGGGTAAATGCATAGTTATTGTATCTGTGTGTGCCATCTTGTCCAATATGTGAGTTTCCCTCTACTCCTGTGCTTGGCTTATTGTCTTTGGCCTTGTGTGATTGTTAATTTTGGGGCCTGGGTGAGTATCTGTACTGCACATGCTTTGGTGATGGGGGTCCATGCATTGGTGTGACATGCAGGGCGTGGTTTTGGGATGTGTGGATTGTGATAGTGGGGTATCTGTGGGGTGTTGGGGTGATGGGTGTGAGGGTTGGGCTAGGAGTTTGTTATGGCATGCATGTAGGGTGGGGGATATAGTAGTAAAGATATGACTTACCAGAGTCCAGTCCTCCTGCTGCTCCTGCAAGGCCCTCAGGATGCATTATCGCCAAGACTTGCTCCTCCCATGTTGTTAGTTGTGGGGGAGGAGGTGGGGGTCAACCGCCAGTCCTCTGTACTGCTACCTGGTGTCTGGATACCACGGAATGTACCTTCCCCCATAGGTCGTTCCACCTCTTCCTGATGTAATCCCGTGTTCTTGGATACTGTCCCACTGCGTTGACCCTGTCGACAATTCTCCGCCATAGCTCTATCTTCCTTGCAATGAATGTCTACTGCACCTGTGATCCGAATAGCTGTGGCTCTACCCGGATGATTTCCTCCACCATGACCCTGAGCTCCTCCTCAGAAAACCTGGGGTGTCTTTGAGGTGCCATGATGTGGTGTGGGTGATGTGTGAGGTGCTGTTTGTTGTGCTGTGTGATGTGTTGTGTTGGGGTGTTTTGTTTGAGGTGCGTGGATGTTGTATGAGGGATGGTGTTGTGTGCCTGTGGATGCTGGTGTTGTGTTTGCTATTCTCTCTCTCTGTGCTTCTTCCAAAAATGTTGTTGTAAGGGGTTGTGGGTAATGTGGGTGTGTGCTTTATATTGGATTGGGTGTGTGTGTATGGTGTGTGTATATGTTTCAGGTGTGTGTATTTCAAATTGTCCAATGTGGTTGTTTTTTGTAAGTGTGTGTGTATTTTGAGCACAGCGGTGTGTACCACCAATCGTTTACCACAGTTGAATGACCGCTGCGTTGATTCATGGGTCGTGATAGTGTTAGCGTAGTTCTGTTGGCGTGATGGTGTAGGTTTTGCTATCGCCAGTTTATCACTGACCTTTGGTGTGGCGGACTTGTGTGGGTGTCTGTATTGTGGCGGATTACGAGCTGTGGGTCGTATTACCTGTAGCGGATTTCCGCCGCGGCCACGGTATCTTGACGGCCGTCAGCACGGCGGTAAGCGGGATTTACCACCAGGATTGTAATGAGGGCCTTAGTGTTTACTTTTATTTCTCTGACTTCAAAGTGAGAGGGTTTATGCGACAATCTTGCTGAATACTGGGGGTAGGAAAGAGTTTGTTTCTATCACATGACAACATTTAAATAAACTGGGCAAGGATTTCAGAATATATCAGAATTAGGAGTACAAATAAAGCACATTTGTGTTAATTCTGAACTGTGCTAGAAACAAATACCTTTATATGATTAAAACAAATCATTACATTAGGTGATGCAATTTCCACACATTATCGTCTGTGTGCTGTATAGTTTTATTTAAAAAGCTGTATGTCTGGTCAAATGTAATGGTCATTTCAGTCTAAAATGAGCTGTTACAACACCATGACTACTCCACTCTATTCTCTACTCTACACCACTCCACACCACTGCACCCTGCTCTGCACCACTCCACTTTACACCACTCCATGCCACTGCACTGTGGGGCACTGCACTGTCCCCCTCTCTGAACCACTCCACTCTATGCCACTGCACTGTATGCTACTTCACACTATGCCCCTCTACTCTACTCTGTACAATCCACTCTATGCCAATGCACTTTACACCTCTCTATACCACTGCGCTCTGCGCCTCTGCACACTATACCAGCATAGGCAATTCCACTCTACACCACTGTACAACACTGCACTCTGTACCACTGCACTCTATACCAATACACTCTATGCCAGTGCACTTTACTCTAACACTCAACTCTATGCCCCAGCACACTGTACGTCACTCTCATCTACTCTTCACCACTACACTCTATACCACAGCACTATACACCACTTTACTCTATGTCATCACACTCTTTGCCACTCTCTGCAACTTCACTCTACCCTGCACCTCTCCACTCTATGCCACTTCACTCTACTGTGAAACAATCTACATTAAGCCACTGCACTCTGTGCCACTGCATTCTATGCCACTGCACTCTACCCTGCACCTCTCCACTCTCTGCCACTGCACTCTACTCTGAAACAATCTACTCCATGCCACTGCTCTCTACGTCACTCTGCCCCATGCACTTTACACCACTGCACTCTACTTCAATGCACTCTATGTAATGCACTCTAAACAACTGCATTATACTTCACTGCACTCTACTTTGCAATACTGTGTTCCATGCCACTGCTCTCTATGCCACTTTACTCCACTATATACCACTGCACTCTATGACACTTTACTCTGCAACACTTCACTCACCGCCACTATACTCTACTCCACTGTACTCTGTACTACTGTATTCTGCACAATACACTCTAAGCCACTGCACTGCATACCACTCTACACTGCATAACTCCACTCTATGCCACTGCACTTTACAGAAGTATACTCTACTCTGCACTGCACCACTCTACACTATTCCACTCTGCACCACTCTACGCCACTGCACTCTATACGACTCAAGTCAACTTTCCACTCTATGCCACTGCACCACTCTGCATTACTGCACTCTCTGCCACTCTATTGCACACCACTGTACTCCACTGCACTCTATGCCACTCTACTCTGCCACATGCCACTCTATGCCACTGCACTCTAAACCACTGCACTCTACGCCAATGCACTTTATGCAATGCACTCTAGACAACTGTACTCTACACCATAACCCTCTACTCTGCACTACTGTAATCTACGCCACTGCTCTCTATGCCACTCTGCTCCACACCACTGCACTGACACTCTACTCTGCAACATTGCACTCGCCGCCACTGTACTCTACACCACTCTACTATATACTATTGCATTCCACACAAATACACTCCACACCACTGCACTCTGTGCCACTTCGCTCTACAGCACTGTTCTCTACTCTTTACTGTGCCACTCTACACTGCTCCACTCTGCATCACTCATCACCCCTGCCCTCTATGCCACTTGAGTCTACTCTGCACTGTATGCCACTGCACAACTCTACACTACTGCTCTCTCTGCCACTCTATTGTATGGCATTCTACTCCACTGCACTCCATGCCCCTCTACTCTGTCCCATGCCACTCCATGCCACTGCACTCTAAACCACTGCACTCTACATGAATGCACTCTAAACAACTGCATTTTACCCTTCAACACCCCACTCAGCACCACTTTACTCTACGTCACTGCTCCTATGCTACTCTACTCCACTCTGCACCACTGCACTGACACTCTACTCTGCAACATTGCACTCTCCACCACTGTACTCTACACCATTCTACTCTGTATGACTGCATTCTATGCAAATACAATCTACACCACTGCACTTTATGCCACTTTACTCTACATCACTGCAGTCTACGCCAATGCACTCTATAGCGCTATACTCTACTCTGCACTGCACCACTCTAATCTATTCTACTCTGCTCCACTCTACGCCGCTGCACACTATGCCACTCGAGTCTATGCTGCACTCTAAGCTTTTGCACTATACACCACTCTACACACTCTGCCACTCTATTGTACGTCACTCTACACTACCCCACTGCACTCAATGCCATTCTAGTCTGCACCACTCCACTCTGCACCCCCGCACTCTACTGTGAACCACTCTAATCTATGCCTCTGCATTCTATGATACTACTTTGTACGCCGCTGAATTGTATGCCGCTGCATTCAATGCCACTTCACTCTCCACCATCATATTCTGCAACACTCTATACTAATTCACTCTACATAAACTCCAGTGCAAACCACTGCACTATATGTAACTCCACCGACTCCACAATATGCCACTCCTAAACACTACACTCTCTGTCACTCCACTCTACAACACTCTACTCCGCTCTTTGCCATTGCACTCTGTGACACTTCACAACACACTCCTCTATGCCATTAACATTTAGCCATGCTGAACAGCAGCCACTCTGGTGTATAAGGCTAAAACACATTGGAAAAGCCAATAACTCTTGCATACACGAGAGCTATTGGTTTTGCCAATGTTTGTTAGTACTATGAGGTACTGAAGTTCCTGAAAGAACTCTGAATGTGTAAGTCCTTATTTTAAACCTGCATTACACACATCATAATAAAGGCTGCTGCAAAATGTGCAAATACATTTAGGTTAAATAAAAAAGTCCTTCTAAAATACAAATTTCAATAATATACAGATTATATGTAGTGCAAACATTTTTTATAACAGTCCATTAAAAACATACACTCCACAGCTCACCTAGGAACACTCTTACACTACCTCTCTAAAAGAAAATATATTTGACCTCAGAAAGCTTCAAGTGACTCCTTTGACTAGAGTCAATACAGTTTTCCAGGCCCCTTTGCATTTGCAGATTTACCAGTTGAGCACATTTGCATTTTTTTTTAGAGAAGAGGACACCCTGGCAAGAAGATCTGTTTCTCCTCTGTCTTCCCCTCCCTTCCTCAGAGCTCAGGGGACTCCCTGCCTTCCACTCCAGCTGGGGAAACTAATAAAACTGTCCTAATTACAGTTTGTCCTTTAGGTGAAAGGCTAAAATTAAGGACAAATACTGTCCGTTAAGCCTTTCATCATGGACAACAGACAGCGGGGCGAAATTAAGGGAAGTCCGTGAAAATTGCGGACGAGTGGTCACCCTAATTTCAGTGCCTCCTAGTATATGGTGTCATGAAATGCTTGACTGGCGTCCCGTGGACTCCCCAGTCGACATGGTGCAAATGGAAGATCAAAGATTGGAGCTTGGCTGCTGGGGCCAAAGGTATGCATAGTTTTGCAGAAGTATTTATTGCTTGCCATTAGTGGCTGTTCACAATGAGAATATTACTGGCCCCTAGAGCCTAGGACACAATGAGATCAAGGTCATGCCATTTTTATGCGAGCCAGTGAGTAGACAGAGACTATACCATCCTGACATAGGGGTTGATGAAGCAGAAAATGAAGGTTTTACATTTATTTGCGCTTAAACGTAGTGTTGAAATAATCGTGTGTGACTTAACCGAACTAATAAAGATTGTACGGGGACAAAATGTGCCCTTAGAGTAGTTGCCAACATTTATAAGCGTGCTTTATGTAACGTGATGTATTAGAATTGCACTAATCCGACATAATCGTAAACGTGTGCTATGATTTGCCTGCTTGAAATGTTTTAGCTTAGCATAACTTTAGCGGAGGCTTTGGCCTAGTGGCCTGGTCTCACGGTTTAGATGTTCGTATTTTTCCAATGAGCTATTAAACGTGTATTTTTGCTTGAAGCTGTACTTTTCCACTGAAACCGTTCACATGCTTATCTTAAAGTTTCGTGCCAGCCTGGCATATTTTCTCTTTTACTCCAATGTCGATTTGCAGGTGCGGACAATGGAGGCTCTGAAAGTGAGCTAATTGTTATACTATGTTGCAACTTGCGTACCCATCTCCAAGGATAATGTATGCTTAAGTAAAAGCTTGAGAACTGGTGTTTTTGATTGGACAATTTGGAGCTAACCTATGAACCCTCCAATGGAAGACCCTACTGGATTCGAACTGTTGTCTATAAAAACCAGGTGCACGAGAAGAAATTAGATCATTACAGCCATTACCAGCTATTGCCCGACATTGCGTCATTTCGTAGATATTATGGCCCACTTTGCTGCGACGCCATTTTGAAAGAGACTTTGATGCTTTCTCTAATCGAGAGAAAGAGACTTTAACGATTCTTGCCCTAGAGATTTTAACTTTGATTGGTCCCTTTGCATGAAGTAGTAGTTTACCTTGCCGCCGTGAGGCAATTGCCCCGTCCACCCCTGCCCCTTTGCCCCGTCCCATGCCGATCGAAACGGTACCAATGCTGATCGAGAAACGGTACCTGTGAGACGAAGACTTCCTTGTATGCTGATCGTAATTGGTAAATATGAAAAGAAATTGTAAAATTGCATTGTGTTTCTTTTAGGTAACCAACTGCTGATTTTGATAAGAGCCCTAGTTAGGAGTTTTTCTAAATTTATGTTGCTAAATTGTTTTTGCATGAAGTCCCACATGCCGATGCAAATTTGAGGTTAGACGAGGATTCTATATGTCGCACGATGCAATTTGAGATCTTGTTATGCTGACTAAATGTACGCAATTAGCTCTTTACAGATTATCGTATTAGTGATTTGCATTGCTATTATCGAATGCCTTGTGATTCAAATGCTACATAGATTACACTTGTTTCGCCGTTATGGACAGCTATTAATGTTCATTTATGTTTATCATTTGGTGTTGAGACACATTTATATTGTGCTAGCTTTGTTAATATAGGGAAATAAATTCACTAACTTTGCAATAAACTGGTGTGGTTATTCCTGACTGAAAGGTCAGGGTTCGCCGAAATGTATTCTGGACTAATTGTTAAGTGTTATGTTGAACAGGGTATTGCTTATGTTCGTTATTGATTATTGATTCGATGCAACTGATCGATATAAGTGTACGGAGTGTTCCCACTTAGTCAAAAGATTCAACGGCCTAAAGAGCGTCCGAACACAGGTAAATTATTACTACGGACCGCTCTATCAGTAGATGGTAGCAGAGGACGGTTTCGTCTTTTGGGACCCTGTACTCTTAAAGTACATGGTGTTGAATTAACGGTTACGCATTTTTGAGACCCCCATTCGAGGAGTTGAATTAGATTTTTCTTGGATAAAACTGATTGACAGAATGATGATGGGCTAGGTCCACCGCGACTTTCCCGGGATCTCGGAGCTTGCGAATGGAGAGAACGGAGGTGTGGAAACAGCGTTGGCGGTACTAGTGATGGTATGAGTGAAGTTAGGGTTTTGCGCTTGCACAGCTTATTGCCGCAGGGTGTGTGAAAAGGTTGCGAGGATTTTTTTTCTTTATAGAGGATAGCGGAGGTGCGACTCCGAGTGTAGAAGTAGAGAAGTCGTCGAACTTCATAGAAATAGCGGAGGTGCGGCTCCGAGTGTGAGAGTAGGGAAGTCGTCGAACTTCATGTGCGTGTGGCGCTTTGTGCATAAAAAGGTCCACATGGTTGTTGTTGTTGAGACGGGCCCTGCGAGGTCAAGAGACTCCGGAGTATGTTGATCCATGTTGTGGTCTGGGCGGTTTAGTAGGTTGATCGGGCGTAGTCAACAAGTCGATACGTGTGTTAGGGAGTGAAAGGAACTTCGACTTCGGGCTTTGACAAGATTCTAAGTGCACTAGAATAGATCATTGACAAGTTGAGAGTAGGTCTGCGGGTCAGATTTGCTTGCGAACGTGGGGACCGAGAAAGACGGAATAGCGGCCGAGGCTAGTGAAAGGTCCCTAAGGTCCTGAAGCGATTGTGTTACCCTTCCTGTAGTAAACCGACAGATCTGTTTTATTTTTGGTAGCTCGCGATACATGCAAAAAGTTGTCACGAAAAGAGTTGAGCGAAGGAGGACTTGCCGCGAGGCTTTGTCAGCCGCAGTGTGTGTGAGTGTGACGTCACTAGGAACCGCGCTGGGATAGGTTGGTTGGAGAGAAGGGTCGCACACGGATTGGACGCAGTCTGTGGGGCTCGATTGGAAGGGGAAAGGCAAGCGAAGAGTATTCCGGGAATTAAAGTCACCTATTGATTACAAACTTTGTGAAATGAAAGACGAGAAAATGAAATTCTTTAAAGCATTCAGGAGTGCGATGAAGGGGGAGTCTTACATTAAAGCGAGCGTAGGAGAGGAGACGCCGCCCGAGGGTACACCAGCTTACATTGTAATGGAAGAGAAGGGGGTAGCTCCGTGTCTTTGGCTAAAGCAATGGCACAAACTGACAGAGAAACATGGGAGCGTAGCATTCCCGATACATGGGACATTCAATATAAGGATCCTAGAGAATTTGAGATTCACGATGTACGACATGAAGGTACCTCCAAGGCCAGCACAGTTTGAGGCTCTAGCAATTTGGGAACTGATGGCTAGACAGCAACAGCAAAATAAGTTCGAGAACAGGATAAGGAAGGTAGAAAAGACACTAGCAGACGCTAGGTGGGATAATGCACAGAAGGTGTGGAGGTCAGATGTACTGCAGGGGATAAAATTGTTTCCGGCAATTACTAAGGAAGAAGAGGAGACAGGTAAGAAAGCTACCTGTAAGACAGACAGAAAGTGTTCCAAGGATAAAGAGGATGAGGAAAAGTTGAGAAGAGAAGAGGAGCTAGAGGATGAGGAGTTAATCATGCAATTGCTGAACGACCGTCCACCACCTTATGCGGAGAATGGACAAGGTCCAAGTACCAGTTCTGCCCCTCCGGCATCGGTACGGAACAGTGAAACTCAGAGTTCAGGAGCGTCATCGGGATATAAGGACCCGAGTTTACTGTTTACCCCGCAGATACCGCAGGTTAGGAGAATATATCCAGATGTGCCCATGTTGAAACCAGCAGAAAATTATCAGCCGCAGATCCCAGGGTACTACAGCAGTGACAACAGTGCAGGAATGATTCTAGATCCAACCGTAAGGGGAGTACAGAATGGTCACAATCCAACAATGACACAAGCTGAATCAACTCAGTTTTTGATGCCTCAGAAGCAGATGCAGGGGGGAACAGCACATGCTCAGATGACGGGGAGTCAGATGGGCATGCCGGCAATGATGACCCATAGTGTGGGAATGAACGTGCCTCAGAACATGGGAAATGGACAGAACCCAGATGCGATATCGCTACCCATTACTGTAGGTCCACCGGTACCTTTGTATAGTCAGCCTAATTTAGGTATGAGCGGTCAGGGATCAATGCTGCAGAATGGGACAGAGAGGAGGTGCATAGAAAACACTCCAGGGATAACTCCTATAGCGGCTCAGCCAAATGGATCTGGGACCCTGATGGAGTTTAGTCCCATATGTGCTCAGTCGACACTGGTGAGGTCGAGCCCCCCACTGATAATACCTCTAACATCGAACACTGAAAAGTTGCCGCAACCATCAATGGCAGTCGATGTGAATGCTACACTGATGGGGGTAAATGCGCAACAGCTGACACAGTGGTTCAACAGTTTGAATTCCACACAAAGTTCAGACAGTGGGAAAGGAGAAGATTACCTGAATAGGATGAGGCTGAACATGGAAGCACAAGAATTGGTGGAAGGGACTATGGGTGTGAATAGGTTAGAGTCCTACACGGAAGAAGAGCTGAGATACCTATGTCCAAAGATTACGAAAGAAGTGAACAAGGTACATAAAAGTTTGCAGGAAGTAGCGGACAGAAACGGGATTGACATAGACAAGATGAAACACTTGAGCAGAAGCTACAGGTTGGATTTTGGGGCCACAGATTTTGAACATATGAGGTCAGCAGGCATGAAGGCGCACCTTAGAGAATTGCTGCAGAGTGCACAAGTGTGGAGGTGCTTAGACAAGTGGGAAAGCAGGTGGGTAAAGAGAAAGGAAAAGAGGAGGGATAGTGCTACAGAGCATAATGAGAAAAGACCACAAAGCAGCGAGACAGTAACCATGTTACCAATGAGGGAGACAGCAGGGGAAAAATTAATACATGTACCATGGCACAGAAGCGATATTCAGTCTTTTACGGACGATTTTCCCAAACTGAGAGAGAAGCCGATCGAATGGTATCAGCAGACTGATAGGTTTGTGAAGCTTGCAAAATGTCTCTGGGAAGATCTGAACACTCTCTTTGAGATTGTGGTTCCAGCAGATTTGTGGGAGGATTGCAAAAGAGCTGTAGGTTGGCCGACAAGTGAACCAGAAAGAGACAGGGAGACGGGTGCACCATCACCTATGGTGATGCGCTTGTACTACAAGGTGATTGAGCATTTGAAGACGAAGGTTGCCGCGAAAAATGTGGACTGGCAGAAGATCGATCGAACTGCCCAAGAGGCTAAAGAGTCGATTCATAGTTACTATGAGAGGTTGTTGAAGGCGTTTAAGAACTACAGTGGCACAGAAACAATAGAGGCGAAGGACATGCTTCATTTTGTGTTCAGATTTGTGGAAGGGCTGAGACCGGAGATAAGTCAGATGATAAAGTCGCATTTGATTTGTTGGCAGTCTAAACTGATTGACGAGGTCTTGACTTATGCGAAATACTGTAGCGACGAAATTGAAGTGAAGCAGAAAAGGTTGAAAGAGAAGGTGATGATGATGCAACTTAAAGCAGCTCAGACAGGTCTGCAAGGTTTGCAAGGGATGCAAGGGTTCCAACAGCAGGTACCGCAACCGCAGCCGCAGTTGCAGGGAAACATGGCGTTTCAGTCACAGCCTAGAGGCAGAGGCAGAGGAGGTTTTGCGAATAATGGTCCGGATTTGAACACTGTTGTAACAGGTGTGCAGGCAATGAAGAAGGTGATGCCGTGTCACGTGTGCGGAATTGTCGGTCATTGGAAACGCGAGTGCCCGATGGTGGTGCAGGAAGGTGCAGGTGCAGGCATTGGTCAGCAAAACAATGATGTCAATGCATTTCAGACAATGAGGGGACCGAAAATGAGAGGTCCAAACCCAAATTTTCAGACCGTAAATCAATTGCAGGGATTGCAACCTATGCAGCCGCAGCAGATGCAGATGCCTCGTATGCAGATGACGCAAATGCAGCCAATGCAACAGCAGTTACCCATGGTACCTAATCAGCAAATGCAAATACCTTTGGCACCAATGAGTCAGCAGCAAGTGATGGTTCCTCCACAGGTCTCGGGTCAGGTAATGAGTACAAATGGCACCGTACAACAGTTCCCACTACACAGTGAGAGTGGAATAAACAATGTATGGGAGAGTGAAAGCTCAGAAGAAGAAGGAGATTGTGTGCTTGCAGCATCCTTGGAAGTTGATCAAAAGGGTCCGTACGTAGAGGGAAGAGTAATGGGTCATCGTGTCTCGTTCTTGGTTGACACAGGAGCCACACGTTAAACTGTTAAGAGCAGTGAAGTACCAAATTTGCCACTCTCAGGGAGAACAGTTCAAGTGGTGGGAGAAGCAAACAGGCACCTGACGAACCCAATAACAGATCCGGTACCAGTCAGCATCGGTAACTATCAAGGGGTACATCAGTTTGTGGTATGTGACTCAAGCCCGATAGCACTGTTAGGGAGAGACCTATTGTGTAAATTGGGTTGTTCGATCATGTGTTCGAACGAAGGAATAACAATTCAGACGAGCAGTGATGGGGAAGAAGAGGACAGTGTAGAGGGGGATGAGATGGAAACTGTCGATGAAGAGTATCCTCTGATTTGTCTCTTCCCGATGATAACTGAAGAAGATATTCCAGCTGAATTACGGGAGACAGTCGGAAAGGAAGTGTGGGATATGACAGGGAAAGAGGTGGGATTGATGAAAGGAGTGGAACCAGTGAAAGTGACTGTAAAGCCCAATGCAATATTTCCCCAGACCCCACAATACCACATGGCACAAGACACCCTCATGAAAGTTGCCCAACTTATTGATGAATTTGTAAAGCAGGGAGTACTGAAAGAAGTGTTAAGCAGTCCATGTAATTCACCAATAATGGGACTAATAAAGCCGAGTGGAAAGGTCCGACTTGTGCAGGACTTGAGGAAAATAAATGACATCATAGTCAAATGTTGCCCAGTAGTACCGAATCCAGCTGTGATAATGTTTCAGGTCCCTTGCGATGCCGAATGGTTCTCAGTCATCGATTTGTCACAAGCATTCTTTTCTGTGCCTCTTCATGAGGACAGCCAATTCCTCTTTTGTTTCAAGTTCCTAGACAGAGTGTACAGTTGGTGTCGAATTCCTCAAGGGTTTTCTGAGTCACCGTCAATCTTCAATCAGATTCTAAAGAAAGATTTGGAAGAATTAGAATTGCCATTCGAGTCAACCCTAGTACAGTACATTGACGACTTACTGGTTGCATCAAAGACAGAAAGTGGCTGCACGGCCGATACCATTGCTCTGTTGAACCATTTTTGAAGGAATGGACACAAGGTGTCTCCTTCCAAATTGCAGTTCTGTCAGAAGAAAGTGAAATACTTGGGTCACCAGATAGAGAAGGGGTCACGGAGAATAATGAAGGAAAGAATAACGAGTGTACTTCAGATGAGTCCGCCCAAGACGAGAAAGGAGGTGAGGAAGTTTTTGGGAATGGTGGGTTATTGTCGCCAGTGGATTCCCAACTTCTCGACTCTAGCAAAGCCTTTACTGAAACTGACCCAGAAGGATGCCTTGGATCAAATTGAACTGAAAGGAGATGAGATGGATGCTTTTGTTGAATTGAAAGAGTGCATGTGCAGGGCTCCAGCTTTAGGTATGCCTTATTACACAAAGCCTTTCACATTGTTTTGTCATGAACGTGATGCATGTTCTTTGTCTGTCTTGACTCAAGCCCATGGTGGCGTAAACAGACCAGTAGCGTATTTTTCAGCTACTTTGGATCCGGTCGCAGCAGCACTCCCAGGGTGTTTGCGCGCCGTAGCAGCAGTTGGTATCAGCCTCACTCAGAGTGAAGGAATAGTGATGGGACACCCAGTAACAGTCATGGTCCCTCACTCAGTTGAGATACTTTTGACCCGCTCCCGAACACAGCACATGACCGGAGCAAGACTCACAAGGTATGAAACGATAATTCTGGGCTCACCGAATGTGCAGCTGAAAAGGTGCACTACGCTGAATCCAGCAACCTTGCTTCCTGGAGAAAATGCTGAAATTGAGAACGCTGAAGACGTCGAGCATGACTGCCTTCAGGTGACTGAATTTTGCACAAAACCCCGACCGGACATTAAGGATACTAAGCTTGATGAAAATGACCAAATTCTTTTTGTTGATGGTTCATGTCTAAGAGACGGGATGGGGATTTTGAAAGCAGGATACGCTGTATGTACTGTAACAGGTGTCTTGGAAGCGGGATGGCTTCAAGGAGTCTATTCTGCACAAGTAGCAGAACTTGTAGCCCTTACCAGAGCATGTCAACTGTCTGCATTGATGAAAGTCACCATTTACACTGATAGTCAATATGGGTTTGGGATTGTGCATGACTTTGGACAACTATGGTCACAGAGAGGTTTCCTGACTTCTTCAGGATCCCCAGTGAAGAACGGGGAAAGGATAAGGGAATTGTTACACGCCATTCAAGTGCCAGCTGAAGTTGCAGTGGTAAAGTGCAGTGCTCATACAAAAGGACAGGACTATGTTTCTCTGGGAAATGCATATGCAGATCAAGTCGCAAGATTTTGTGCCTTGAACTGTATATTACTCAGGGATGAATGGAATTCGATAAGTGAGCCAGAACTCGAACCAGCTGAAGCATTTGCCTTAAAGGTTGTAGATACAATAGATGAACTAAAAGCATTGCAGAATAACGTCAGGGAGGATGAGAGAGATTCCTGGATTAAATCACAATGTATAAAGAGACCAGACGAGTTATGGGTTTCAAATGAGGGAAAATTTGTTTTGCCAAACAGTCTCTTATCACAGCTTGCGCGGTTCTATCATGGGCAAGCTCACCTAGGGAGAGATGCCATGATAAGATTGTTCAAAACTGATTGGTTTAACCCCAGATTTCGTCAAGCTGCAGAAGCAGTTTGCCATCGATGTGTCACTTGCCAGCAGATGAACCCAGGAAAGGGAACAGTTGTGAACGCGAGCCACATTGGTAGGGCAAGCGGGCCTTTTAGCCGAATGCAGATGGACTTCATTGAGATGCCTGTGCATGGAGGTCTAAAGTATGTGTTGGTGATTGTGTGCATTTTTAGTCACTGGATTGAGGCATACCCCACACGTAGAAATGACAGCCTTACAGTTGCAAAGCTACTGTTGAGAGAATTAATACCACGTTTCGGATTCCCGATCTCTTTAGAATCAGATAGGGGAAGTCACTTCAATAACGAGGTGATAAAGTTACTTTGCGAAGCGCTGAACATTGAGCAAAAACTGCATTGTAGCTATCGCCCTGAAGCATCAGGACTGGTGGAGCAGATGAATGGTACACTGAAATCAAGAATGGCGAAAATATGTGCATCAACAAATTTGAAATGGCCTGACGCATTGCCCTTAGTGCTAATGTCAATGAGAAACACCCCTGATAGAAAGACTGGATTGTCTCCGCACGAAATTCTCATGGGCAGGGCTATGAGACTTCCTGCAGTTCCCGCAAACGCGCTTTTGATTACAGATGATATGGTGTTAGACTACTGCAAGGGTCTGGCTGACGTGGTTCGCTCTTTCTCTCACCAGGTGGAAGCAACCACCTTGCCACCGATCCAAGGTCCAGGACACGCACTGAAAGCAGGTGATTGGGTCGTGGTAAAGAAGCACGTGAGGAAGTCGTGTCTGGAACCCCGTTGGAAAGGCCCTTTCCAAGTGATCCTGACGACAACTACCACTGTGAAGTGTGCGGGGGTTCCCAACTGGATTCACGCCAGTCACACAAAGAAGGTGTTGTGTCCCACAGATGAGGAAGTTGAAGCGCTGAAACTGCCAGTGCCTGACAAAACAGTGCTGAGTGCTGAGACAGAACAAAACCGAACTGAAAGCGGACAGGCAGAAGCAGGAGAGAGAGAGATATTACAGGGAGTGCAGAATTATTAGGCAAATGAGTATTTTGACCACATCATCCTCTTTTTGCATGTTGTCTTACTCCAAGCTGTATAGGCTCGAAAGCCTACTACCAATTAAGCATATTAGGTGATGTGCATCTCTGTAATGAGAAGGGGTGTGGTCTAATGACATCAACACCCTATATCAGGTGTGCATAATTATTAGGCAACTTAACAAAAAACAAATATATACCCATTTCAATTATTTATTATTACCAGTGAAACCAATATAACATCTCAACATTCACAAATATACATTTCTGACATTCAAAAACAAAACAAAAACAAATCAGTGACCAATATAGCCACCTTTCTTTGCAAGGACACTCAAAAGCCTGCCATCCATGGATTCTGTCAGTGTTTTGATCTGTTCACCATCAACATTGCGTGCAGCAGCAACCACAGCCTCCCAGACACTGTTCAGAGAGGTGTACTGTTTTCCCTCCTTGTAAATCTCACATTTGATGATGGACCACAGGTTCTCAATGGGGTTCAGATCAGGTGAACAAGGAGGCCATGTCATTAGATTTCCTTCTTTTATACCCTTTCTTGCCAGCCACGCTGTGGAGTACTTGGACGCGTGTGATGGAGCATTGTCCTGCATGAAAATCATGTTTTTCTTGAAGGATGCAGACTTCTTCCTGTACCACTGCTTGAAGAAGGTGTCTTCCAGGAACTGGCAGTAGGACTGGGAGTTGAGCTTGACTCCATCCTCAACCCGAAAAGGCCCCACAAGCTCATCTTTGATGATACCAGCCCAAACCAGTACTCCACCTCCACCTTGCTGGCGTCTGAGTCGGACTGGAGCTCTCTGCCCTTTATCAATCCAGCCACGGGCCCATCCATATGGCCCATCAAGACTCACTCTCATTTCATCAGTCCATAAAAACCTTAGAAAAATCATTCTTGAGATATTTCTTGCCCAGTCTTGACGTTTCAGCTTGTGTGTCTTGTTCAGTGGTGGTCGTCTTTCAGCCTTTCTTACCTTGGCCATGTCTCTGAGTATTGCACACCTTGTGCTTTTGGGCACTCCAGTGATGTTGCAGCTCTGAAATATGGCCAAACTGGTGGCAAGTGGCATCGTGGCAGCTGCACGCTTGACTTTTCTCAGTTCATGGGCAGTTATTTTGCGCCTTGGTTTTTCCACACGCTTCTTGCGACCCTGTTGACTATTTTGAATGAAACGATTGATTGTTCGATGATCACGCTTCAGAAGCTTTGCAATTTTAAGAGTGCTGCATCCCTCTGCAAGATATCTCACTATTTTTGACTTTTCTGAGCCTGTCAAGTCCTTCTTTTGACCCATTTTGCCAAAGGAAAGGAAGTTGCCTAATAATTATGCACACCTGATATAGGGTGTTGATGTCATTAGACCACACCCCTTCTCATTACAGAGATGCACATCACCTAATATGCTTAATTGGTAGTAGGCTTTCGAGCCTATACAGCTTGGAGTAAGACAACATGCATAAAGAGGATGATGTGGTCAAAATAATAATTTGCCTAATAATTCTGCACTCCCTGTATTGGAGAGCGAAGAGTCCGACTCACTTGGGGAAGACCAAGGAGAAAGTTCAGACAGCGACGAAGAAGCTGAAGGTCACAGAGAACCTGAAGCAGCTGAGGGTAGCAAAGAGCCTGAAGCAGCTGAAGGCGGCAAAGAACCTGAAGCAGCTGAAAGTGATACAGAGCCTGACGAACGTAACGGTGAAGAAGGGCTCGAAAAAGGTGAAAAAGCAGGAGAGCCTGATCAGAGGAGGGCTTTCCCAGAAACAGACGATACAGAAAAAGAAAAGGAGAACGTGATCGATTCCCCAGAAGGAGGGGACAAGGCAGAACAGAGCGAAAAGGTTCAAACCTCTACAGAAAAGGTCGCAGGTCCATCAAATGGACACGGTGCAAAGAGGAGACTAAGTATATCACCAGTAAAACAAAGGACTGGAGAAGGTTTGAACGACGGAGAAAGGCCAAAAGTGAAAGAGAAAAGAAAAGAAGTGTCTGTTGTGGTACCAACCTCGAGTGAAGAAAAGGACTTGACAAAAGAGGAAAGTACCAGCGAGGCAGAATCGAAAAGAGAAGCAAAATTGAAAAGGAAAAGGATACCGAACAGAAGGTATTCCGGTCCTGAATGGGCATATGCAGTCAATGACGATTGGACTGACGAGTTTGTATCTCTAAGCATCGAGAACGAAGAAGAAGAAGAGATACCAATAGAAAAGAAAAGTTTTATGGACAGTGTTGATTGAAAGGGTGATAAATGTCATTGCTTGCTACAATCTAACGTGAAACAAACAACCAGCTGAGACATTGCTAAACCGGATGAGACATTTGCTAAACCGATAAAGACTGAGTTATTGCCGAATTGAGACAAATGCTGCTAACCGATAAGTGACCTGGCCTCCTGAAGAAGACTGTGTGAACATTGCGCTCGTTCAGCTTTGTAACTGAATTGCTAAATAATTTTTTTTATAGGTGCTTCTAGCTCTCTGATTCTATACAGATCATGACGCAAAACAATAGAAAGAAATATTGTAAATATGTGTGTATAGGCTTGATAATTGCATGTGTATTAATAATAATGGCAATAGTGCTTGCAATGCATGGAAAGGGTGAGAATGAGAGAATTGCTGCTTCTACTTTTGCTCCTGTCACTGTCACTGAACTAACTGCATTGAAAAGACTAGAATTAGATGAGAGACACTTGCATGATAAGAAAGAGCTTTCGTATAATGTTTTCTATCGCTTGCTAACAGAATATGTTGAGACTATGGATGCGAAAGATTGTTATGTGTGTACACAGATACCGACATCAGTGAAGGAAGGGGTGACATATCACCACATGCCTCTTACATACGGGATTACATGTAGTATAGTAATGTCTAGGTTCTATGGTCAAACTAACATACAGTATTTTTACTCAAATTATGATGTTACCTTTGCTTATGTTCCTATAATAGCGCAGCTAAGCCAGATTGCTAAAGATTGGGATGCTAAAATAATGAGGGAATTTTTCGAGCCAATGCTACCTTTTGAAACGGCTCACACTCATAGGGTAAATCTTACCTGCTCGCTCTCTGCAGTAGAGATAAGCTTTTTAGATCGCACAGATGATAGAAGGGCACAAATGAATGCGAAATTAGAAAAAGAGCTACATAAGAGAACTTCAGTAGATAATTATGATTTTGCTGCAATAAAGACACAAGGGAGAATTGCTTTAGATGCTTGGCATGTAGGGAAATTTTGTATATATCGAGGTGAATCTTATTATGATAACATTTTTGTAGGAGCGAGTGAGTGTAAACATACGTTTATCTTTAAGGCCAAATGGACATTCATGATGGACGGACTTGACCCTGTCATTCCAGGTGTATATTACATTTGTGGGTATAATGCCTATTATCGTCTTCCAAAGGGATGGTGGGGGAGATGTTATTTGGGTATAGTGTTCCCAAAGGTTTATCAACTGGATGACCTATCGATGATTCAAAAGACATCTGGATCCCATCGTATCCAGAAAAGAGAGACCGCAGCTGCTGTGGTGGGAGATATATTTGGAGCCATGATTCCTTCATTGGGAGTTGTGCTGAATTCCATCAAAATAAGAAAGTTGTCTACTATAGTGGATAACATGTTGACAAAGTTTTCAGGTGCTATAATCCTGATAGATGCTGAACTTGCAGCGGAAAGAGCTATGACTCTTCAAAATAGGCTTGCTTTAGACATTCTTTTAGCAAAGGATGGTGGCGTTTGCAAAATGCTTGGTGCACGACACTGTTGTACTTATATTCCCGACAATAGTGTGAAAATTAAAACTATGCTTGCTAATCTAACAAAAGAAAGTGCAGATTTGAAGGAACTGAAAGAACCAGGAGTGTGGGAGAGGGTTGGAAAAGGACTTGCTTCAGTGGGACATTGGATTGGGAGAATTTGGAATGGAATATTGTTAAAAATAATAGAGGGAATTTTAATAGTGATAATTTGTGTATTTGGAATTTGGGGAATAAAAAGGGGAATAATAATGATTATGGAAAGAATTAAAAGAAGAAAAGAAGAGAAAATTATGAAAAGAATGGCAGAAGAATACAAAGCGCAAACTAGGGGAACTAAAAGGAAAAGAGAACTGACAGAATTTTAATGGAATAAAATTTGTGGGCATGATTTGGTGTGATGACAAGTAGTCATCAGAGGAGGGATTGATGAAGCAGAAAATGAAGGTTTTACATTTATTTGCGCTTAAACGTAGTGTTGAAATAATCGTGTGTGACTTAACCGAACTAATAAAGATTGTACGGGGACAAAATGTGCCCTTAGAGTAGTTGCCAACATTTATAAGCGTGCTTTATATAACGTGATGTATTAGAATTGCACTAATCCGACATAATCGTAAACGTGTGCTATGATTTGCCTGCTTGAAATGTTTTAGCTTAGCATAACTTTAGCGGAGGCTTTGGCCTAGTGGCCTGGTCTCATGGTTTAGATGTTCGTATTTTTCCAATGAGCTATTAAACGTGTATTTTTGCTTGAAGCTGTACTTTTCCACTGAAACCGTTCACATGCTTATCTTAAAGTTTCGTGCCAGCCTGGCATATTTTCTCTTTTACTCCAAGGTCGATTTGCAGGTGCGGACAATGGAGGCTCTGAAAGTGAGCTAATTGGTATACTATGTTGCAACTTGCGTACCCATCTCCAAGGATAATGTATGCTTAAGTAAAAGCTTGAGAACTGGTGTTTTTGATTGGACAATTTGGAGCTAACCTATGAACCCTCCAATGGAAGACCCTACTGGATTCGAACTGTTGTCTATAAAAACCAGGTGCACGAGAAGAAATTAGATCATTACAGCCATTACCAGCTATTGCCCGACATTGCGTCATTTCGTAGCTATTATGGCCCACTTTGCTGCGACGCCATTTTGAAAGAGACTTTGATGCTTTCTCTAATCGAGAGAAAGAGACTTTAACGATTCTTGCCCTAGAGACTTTAACTTTGATTGGTCACTTTGCATGAAGTAGTAGTTTACCTTGCCGCCGTGAGGCAATTGCCCCGTCCACCCCTGCCCCTTTGCCCCGTCCCATGCCGATCGAAACGGTACCAATGCTGATCGAGAAACGGTACCTGTGAGACGAAGACTTCCTTGTATGCTGATCATAATTGGTAAATATGAAAGGAAATTGTAAAATTGCATTGTGTTTCTTTTAGGTAACCAACTGCTGATTTTGATAAGAGCCCTAGTTAGGAGTTTTTCTAAATTTATGTTGCTAAATTGTTTTTGCATGAAGTCCCACATGCCGATGCAAATTTGAGGTTAGACGAGGATTCTATATGTCGCACGATGCAATTTGAGATCTTGTTATGCTGACTAAATGTACGCAATTAGCTCTTTACAGATTATCGTATTAGTGATTTGCATTGCTATTATCGAATGCCTTGTGATTCAAATGCTACATAGATTACACTTGTTTCGCCGTTATGGACAGCTATTAATGTTCATTTATGTTTATCATTTGGTGTTGAGACACATTTATATTGTGCTAGCTTTGTTAATATAGGGAAATAAATTCACTAACTTTGCAATAAACTGGTGTGGTTATTCCTGACTGAAAGGTCAGGGTTCGCCGAAATGTATTCTGGACTAATTGTTAAGTGTTATGTTGAACAGGGTATTGCTTATGTTCGTTATTGATTATTGATTCGATGCAACTGATCGATATAAGAGTACGGAGTGTTCCCACTTAGTCAAAAGATTCATCGGCCTAAAGAGCGTCCGAACACAGGTAAATTATTACTACGGACCGCTCTATCAGGGTCACTGTTTCTTTTTGGGCTTTTCTTGGAAAACATCCACTGGCAGACAATAATGAAGGAATTTACTCTATAAAGATGGGCAAACCAACAGACCAGGGATGCTGGGCTGAGTTCGTGGATGTAGAGATTGACAGGCGGCTGTTATTAAATTATAAATTCGCCCACAATATACAATGAACGTTCATCTGCAGAAGTGGCAGTCTTCACGTCTATCGTTAATATTTCATGAAGGAATATAGATTCCTAGAAAGAAAGGGTGGCGCATGCACGTTTCAAATTGTATGGGTCATACCCACTCGCTGCTGCGGCACCAATCACCTTCTGACATTTAAATGTTCGCTACAACCCCGTTATAATGCCCTTAAAATAAATCACACAAAAAAATACATTGTACGAACAGGCTTAAAAAACTTAATTATAGGATGCTTCGTCACAAATGGCTCCTTGAAATGACTAATGTATGCAAGGGCTGGCAGTGACAGCTGAGCGAAACCTGCAGCTCGTGCTCCCTTCGTCATCTGCCATCTTCTATCACCCCATGGTACTAATGAATACATTTTTTTTTTTAAACTGCAGTAGCTGGGTTTCCACATTTCGTTACACTTCTCCACTGGCTTGAGAGATGTTTCGTCCATTTGGATGGATGGTTTCCCACATTTATGGGAACGTAAGAATGTCGGTGCGGCTCATTTTGCACTGCTACAATGCGTCTCATGGAGAGAGGATAATTGTATTTCTACGCATGCATTTTCAAAATATTTGTTGCTAATGAAATGGCCCACACATCTCAACTCCCTCAATGGTGTGGTCGGTTTTTGTTTGTATCATACTAATTCTGAGATACATTTCATGTTGTGCTCCATGAAGCATAAACTCTACAACCATTAGACAATTGCTTCAAACCTAGGAACAATCTCTTTCCAGCAAAATCGTGATTCTGTTTAAGTATGAGCTGTGCAAAGAGTGTGCTTTCAGCATGAGGCTCAGGAAAAGAAGCGGATAAACTTTTTAATGAGGCAGTCCCTACCTGAGTTTCCTACCGTTATTCCCACAGTTATTTTGACTCTCTCTTTCCCTGTACGTTTTACTTGATTACTTTACTACCCTAGCTGCAAATAAAGGACATGGAAATGTGACATGTTGTTGCGGGGGCCTATGTTAATTTGGCACTGTGCAGAGTCAAAGTTGCCCTGTAGCTGTGCACGAATAATCTGGTTTTATGGGGAATAAGATTTCTGAAGCAGACGATTAGACTTTGAAAACCAATAAATCAAGTTTGCAAAATCCTGAAACTTTATGTACTCACACTTCCTCATGAAGGCCCAACCGCATTTTTCGTGGCCCATTTCCACAGAAATCTTTTAACACTGAATGCTCAGAAATACTAAACAGAGGAAGGCATACTGCACTTCCCAGCAGGCATACTGCACATTTCCAGCACTTTAGCAGGCCTCTACATGCTGTCTGAAGCCTGTCTATGCCTCATTACTTGCACAGCCTTATGAAGGTGAGGGCAGCGCACGGGACCCTCTGCTGCTTGTTAGTGAACAGGCAGGAACTTAACTAATCTTCACTAGTGAAAAATTATATGTTGAATCATCTAAGTAAAAGTCAATAAAAACAATCACTGACAAAGTTGATAGGTCTCACCTTTTAACAGCATTAGCTGACCTTTTGGCTTTGACAATACTTTTTGCCAATGCTGTTCCGTTCAGGCTACAAGAATTTTTTTAAATTATGCATACTCATGTGCATGCCATGACCCATGCAGACATACTCATCAGAATACAATGGCAGGGATAATCACAACATGCATGCATGTACATATATCAAGACCTGGTGGCTTTTTCATTTTCAATTTACCATTCCAGGATGGTGGATGCCTTTATTGGAGAGGTAAATTAAAAAGAAATATACAAAGTATTCTAAATGGCATTTTGTAAAGAAATGAGCACCCCAGCAGCAACATGGAGCCGCCAGGCCCTCCAAAATTGATTTGTTTTTTAAATAAAAAAAAAGTAAAATGTTTCATGGGAGAGGAATGGTGGAGGTGGGTGTAAACACTAGGGATGGAACAATGTAGGAGCTGTTTAGGGATGGGGTGTATGAACATATAATAAAAAAAAAACTTGGATGGATGTGCAGGCATCAGATGAGCTGAGGGCAGTGGAGAAACATTGAGCGTCTGGCAGGGATTTCAGTGTGAAAGCCGCACAATAGCAAAAGAGCAAGAAAACAGTGCTGAAAGAAAAGGCAATAGTTGTTCCTAGAATGTAAGCAATGGATAGGATACAAGTCGTCAAATTAAAATATGCTAAAAAGCTATGCTCAAGAGGAGGATCAAACACAAGAAGAGGAAGGAGACCCATCTAATGAGAAGCAAATAGGAATGATAAGAAAGACAACTAATGGTAACCAGTGAGCTGACACAAAGCCCACCATAAGCGCTGGTATTGTCCACAAAAGGTATCTGACAACAGCAACTGACACTGTCAGTAGACAAGACCTAATAAACTACAGCTTTGTTTTAGAATAAGTTTAGGGACCCTAGGCACATATTTAAGTTGATAAAACATTGCTCTAATACATCTTTTTAATACAAAAGTTACTTTCTTTCACTTTCACTTATTTTTGCCTCAGCAGGGACTTACAAACTCTTTATTACAATTTTAATTGTTCCCTGTCTTGTCCGCCATAACCAAAGCACCATTACAGTTTGATACCGGCACAGAGGTTGGGCATCACAAACATCAGAATGACTGTAGCCAGCACCCATGCTTTGGAATTTGTCATGGTGTTTTGCTTCACTATTGACCAAGAGGAATTACACAAACACTGAAAGGAATTTATGAAATACGACCCTCCTATTCTGAGAATTGCATTTATTAGAGCACTCTGCAAGGTCCATAGAAGAAGGTTAAAAGGGTAAACGCAAAGTGCACATTCAAAAATAATCACAGCAATGAAATCATGAAATCATTATTATCCTGAAAACATGGGCTAAGGATAATGTACTTCAATCTATAAACAGCAGTGAGCGAAAAACACATTGCAGAACATGTGCACGGAAAAATATCTGCATGGTGTTTAAAGCTAACTTATGTGAAAAATGGAGTCAGTAATCAAAATTGAGCTGAGGGGTCACCAATGTGACGGTGTGCAGCTCGGCTAAGTATAAAGTGGAGTCAGTGGTCAAGACGGAGCAGTGATTAAATACAGATATCATTACACATGGTAACCAAGTAAGGACATTGGTACGGAGGCTCTTTATCATTCTCTATTTTTGTTGTTTTCAAGCATGTTCTTAATACAGTTCTTAAAAAATATTCTAATGTGTATAAGCTTTTTTACATAACAATATTTGGAGTAGGATGTTGGCTTTATAGGGGAATAGGGTGGGAATACTTTAACATGTTTTACATTTTTTAATTGTTCTTTATAATTTTTGACATTTAATATAAAGATATTTGTATTAACTATATGTTTAATTATTTTAGTATTTATTTTTTGAAAGTTCTTGTTTCTATATGTAATGTTTTAAAATATTTGTTAACATTTTGTGTTATTTTTCAAACTTCTTTTTAATATAAATATTATTTCTTCCTTGAAAGTTAAAGTTATTATTGTTAAATCTATATAAAGGTAAATGTCAAAATCAATATCTAAAATATTTAAATTCTATTACTTTTAATATATTGCTTTTAATAATAGTAGTTTTGGCAATTTGTGCATTCTTTACATTGAGTTTTTTTAATTTGTGTAATTTAGTTCTATACGTTAAAACATTTTAATTTTTCAAGATTATTTTAAATGTATTTCTAATTGATTGGTAATACTCTCAATTTCCTCTTTTTATGTCTTGTCCGCCATAACCAAAGCACCATTACAGTTTGATACCGGCACAGAGGTTGGGCATCACAAACATAAGAATGACTGTAGCCAGCACCCATGCTTTGGAATTTGTCATGGTGTTTTACTTCACTATTGACCAAGAGGAATTACACAAACACTGAAAGGAATTTATGAAATACGACCCTCTTATTCTGAGAATTGCATTTATTAGAGCACTCTGCAAGGTCCGTAGAAGAAGGTTAAAAGGGTAAACCCAAAGTGCACATTCAAAAATAATCACAGCAATGAAATCATGAAATCATAATAATCCTGAAAACATGGGCTAAGGATAATGTACTTCAATCTATAAACAGCAGTGAGCGAAAAACACATTGCAGAACATGTGCACAGAAAAATATCTGCATGGTGTTTAAAGCTAACTTATGTGAAAAATGGAGTCAGTAATCAAAATTGAGCTGAGGGGTCACCAATGTGACGGTGTGCAGCTCGGCTAAGTATAAAGTGGAGTCGGTGGTCAAGACGGAGCAGTGATTAAATACAGATATCATTACACATGGTAACCAAGTAAGGACATAGGTAGGGAGGCTCTTTATCATTCTCTATTTTTGTTGTTTTCAAGCATGTTCTTAATACTGTTCTTAAAAAATATTCTAATGTGTATAAGCTTTTTTATATAACAATATTTGGAGTAGGATGTTGGCTTTATAGGTGAATAGGGTGGGAATACTTTAACATGTTTTACATTTTTTAATTGTTCTTTATAATTTTTGACATTTAATATAAATATATTTGTATTAACTATATGTTTAATGATTTTAATATTTATTTTTTGAAAGTTCTTGTTTCTATATGTAATGTTTTAAAATATTTATTAAAATATTTGTTAACATTTTGTGTTATTTTTCAAACTTCTTTTTAATATAAATATTATTTCTTCCTTGAAAGTTAAAGTTATTATTGTTAAATCTATATAAAGGTAAATGTCAAAATCAATATCTAAAATATTTAAATTCTATTACTTTTAATATATTGCTTTTAATAATAGTAGTTTTGGCAATTTGTGCATTCTTTACATTGAGTTTTTTAAATTTGTGTAATTTAGTTCTATACGTTAAAACATTTACATTTTTCAAGATTATTTTAACTGTATTTCTAATTGATTGGTAATACTCTCAATTTCCTCTTTTTATGTTGCTTTTTTTACTGTTTTAGCATAATTGAAGTGGATTTCTGTAATTTCTTTTTAGTTTTGTGTCTATTATCATTTTGGAAATAGTTAATTCTGAAATCCAAATGAACATCACTTTCTCACATGTTGTTAAGTTTGGAGTGGAAATAGTGAATCTGAACCCTGTCTCCCTCCCCGGCCAACACATTACTCAATGTGGTTAAATTTGCATTTGGATTAGTAAAAATTATGAACACTTCAAAGTCCAACACTTTCCTTAATGTAGTTGAGTTTGGCACTGGAACAATGTGGATAAGTTTAGAGTGGGATTAGTAAACCTGATGCCCTGTCAAAGCCCAACACTTTCCTCAATGTGATTAAGTTTGAATTGGGAGTCTTTGGGACTAGTACATTTTACCTCCCTCAAAATCCAATTGTTTCCCCAGTGTAGTTAAGTGTCAAGTTGTAGGAGTACTTCTGAGACCCCCTCCCTCAAAGTCCAAAACTTTCCCTAATTTGGTTAAGATTGGTGTTAGAATAGTACATCTGACCATCCTCCTCACCCTCCAAAGACCAACACTTTCACCAATATGTTTAAGTTTGGAGTGTTAATAGTACTTTTGACCACATTCAAAGTCCTGCATTTCTTTGGATTCTGTGAAGTTTGGAGTTGGAACAGTAAACCTGAACCACCCTAAAGTGGTCAATTTGGAACTGGAAAAGTAAATCTGAACTCTCCAAAGTACAGCACATTTACCAGTGTAGCTACGTTTGCAGTGGGAATAGTAAATGTGATATCCATAAACTGTTAGCATTTGTTTCTAGATTTTATTTTGTATGTGAGTGCTATGGATTTAACTTTGAGCTTAATGCTTTTTTACTATGATTTGTTTTATACTATAGTTGTGAGTCAGTTTTTGCTTAATTGACATGTTTTTTCCTTTGCAAGTTTTGTTTTTATTTTCAAATGCCAGACTTTAGTTTTAAGCTGAATGTGTCTGATTCTTTATTTCAAGGAAAAAGATTTGATTTTTTTTACAAACTATAATTTTTAATATTCCTCTGACTACAATTTTCTGGCAGCCTTTATTTCTAAATCTTTGAGTTTTGGATGGATTCTTTGGAATATTGGGCTTGTATTAGATGTTCTAATTTTCTTTGGGGATTTTTTTGGGCTCTCTTTTATCAATATTTATTTAGGTTGATTTTTTTTAGATCATAATCGCACTAACCTGAACTTCAGGTACAACATTATAGGTCTTCTCTTATTTTATGTGTTTATATTTTTGAGTGGGCACTGTTAATTTTGCTTGACCTTTTGTTAATTTATAATTTGTAGAGATGGGGTTCTATGGTGTAGAATATTCCTACAGTTGGTAAAAAAGGTGTTTGTTTATTTAAAATAATGCTGCCTATTTTACATTGTTTATGTCTTTTTAAAATATTTATTATGGTCAATTTTAATTATCGGTCTGAAAATGTGTCTTTTGAATTACTTTTATGTTCAGATAGGCATTCTAAATTTGCTTTAATAATATAAATAAATGTTAATAAAATGTTTTTGTTTTAGGAAGGTTAAATTATGTTGTTTAGTTTGTTTTTAAAGCATAATTCTTGCTCTTGAGTTCAGATATGATAGGCCTGGGTTGTTATTAAAGAATTGCTAGGACAACATGCACTTGTTTTTTTTTGGGGAGATTTGTGGCTTGAGTTGTGTTAGAGATTGTTCCATTCTTAGCTTCTTGTAGCTTTGTTTTTTTAAAGTATTTCTAGGAATTTGTGTATGGTGTGGTGGGTCCTTTCAAATGTCCTAACTTATATGGGGATGTCTGTGGGTCTCAAAACGTTCCGGTAATGAGAAAGCAGGGCTGTGGCTAATCAGTCCACTACATCCATTTGGAGTCATTGGCTCTAGATGAATCCACACCAGTTCTTGTACTGCTAGTAGTACCCTTCCTATATTTACAGACTTGTTGTAGCACACTAGATGGTAGAATGACAAATATTGGTCTATAAGAGTGCCTCACTAAATTCTTCAAGGGTAGGCAGAGAAAATATTGACTACTTACCAACTTTTGGGTTGAACTATTCCCCCTCTTAATTTTAGTCATATGACATGGGCAATACAATAAAGATTGTTTTGATCCACCAAGAGGTAGTTTTATTTATAAACCTTCCCACTCTGTGCCACACACACACACCTTTAGATTTGTATAGGAACATCTCCTATACAGTGTCTACTTACATGCTCCTCATCACTGGAGCATTGTAGTGCACATCACAAGCGTATACACGTGGTGTGAGGAGAGATCCTATGATGAAGCATGTCAACCCTGGATGGGTGAGGGTTTACATCCTTAACAAATTAGTGCATTCAATGTTACAATTCCAAATATTTAATTGCTAACTGGATTTGGGTTCTCAGTGGTTCTGTTGTTACTGCAAATGTATCAATGGTTCTTGAGCCAACTGTACATTTCCTGTTTGTACTACAGTAACATTCTCCCTGCTGGCCTTTATGATAATGGCATTGTTCATTATGCTGAGAACTGGAGACCAATTCAGAAAAAAACTGGCTTAAACCCATGCTACTACCCTGCCAGATGAATACTGGATATACCAGTCTAGCAAGTACTGGTATGCTGGTTGAGGGCTGGGGAAGTGCCCTTTCTTCTGGCCCTGCTCTATCGAGAGGTGAATCAAAATATGCTTTTTTGTGCCCTCTGATTTGCTATCTCTGGTGTGCTGCACCACCGTTTGTCAAGGAAACACATCTTTTACATTGTGACACCTTCCTCTGAATCAGGAGCTAGAGTACAAAATGGGAATCTAGTTCATATATACTCTTTGTGGCCTGAATCTCATTGTCAATACTGGCATTTGAAACTAATCATTTTCTTGGTGGCCACTGAAATTCACCACAATCCTTGCTTGCTCTGAATGTGTATTGCTTCATTGGCATCTACTCATGAAACACATGACCCTGACTGGTGACATGGCTTATGATCACCTTGTAATTTCTCGCTGCCTGTGGAGCATACTCAACAGGATGGATTGTGGGCTTTAATGGAATGGCTAAAAGGTCCATAGTGTGTTTGACAAATGACAATTTTCTAGCAGATACATTAGGAAGGTTCTTACAGTAACATTACAGTAACATTCAGGCAAGGTGCAAAAGGGCATGTGGCAGTTGTTGCCATATGCCAATTGCAATGTTGATGGCAATGCCTTGCAACCCAAAATCAAAGTCAAAGCCCTTGCTCAAGTCTTTCAAAATGTTAGCATTGAACTCCATTAGGATAGACAAAGGCATGCATGTTCCAAGCTTACCTACTGAAGACTGCTTACTGATAAATTACCCTGAATGGCTTTTGAGGAGTTGGGTCAGTTGTATGCACTGCTCACTCCTTCCGTGCATTTGCAACAAATAATTATATTGTTCTGTGAAATCTAATAATAAATATTGGAGAAAAGGCATGTGCAGCAAACAACCTGCACAATTGGACAAATGATCTAGACAAATTCAGAGAAAGATTTTGGCCAGCTTTTCATTGTAAAAATACCCCACCGGATGGTTTGGGAATATTTAGTACCATTGCAGAAAAGAGACTTGGCTCTGTCTTTTTTCTTGCCTGTGACATGCCAAGAATTTGTGATACCTTTCAGTTTGTTGGCCAAAGTAGATCCCAATTATGTTTGCAAGAGATCATCACTCATCCATATTGCACTTGCCGACATGTTAGTGTTTGGTTTCTTGAATTGATATCTGAAAAATAATGTGGTGTGCCAGCTTCTGTGCCATTATCTCCTTTGTCGATTGTAACTGCTGTGGATACAACTAATAGCTACCTCATTGTGGTGCATTTCTTGATATTCATACCAGTGTGCTAAAAGATGGTTCTCTTGGTGACTCCGTTGTCACTAGTGCTATAATACAAGCCCAGATACTCCTAATGTACAATATTCTTTTTAAGCTTGCAGATTCAAACTGAAACCATTGTTTAATTGAGGAAAATTAAGGTGGACTTTCTGAGCATGTCAAAATCAGTCATGGTGGTGCCAGATTTAGCATCCTAAAACCATAAGTGTTAGAGTTATTCAAGCACATTTTTCTGCTTGGCTTTATAGCCCAAGGGATTTTTGAATGGTGTCTGTTCACTGATATTGGGGGTGTTGATTTATTTGACTCATGATTGGGTCTGGTACTGAGAATATGGTTTAGGAGGGAAGAATTAAATGAAACTGTGTTGGAACACAGGTCGGTAGAACGAAAAAAGACAGTAAGAAACATGGCATGGGGAATGCAAGAGGCCATGTGTGAACCCTGAATAACTGACAGTGGGGAACATACAGTGGAGTGGGAGAGAGAGTGGGGAGACAAATATGGTGACAATGAGGGAGTCATATATTTGGGATTAAGAAGTTGGAGGACAATATGTACAATAATGTGACTGCTGACACAGGTGTCCAGGAATGTCTAAGGAAGGAATACTTGCGGAAAGCAGTGTTTTAGGGACCTAGATGGAGGACACAGAGGCTCATGGGGCACAGAAAACTGTAGACATATCATTGTGACTAGAAGGTGGAGAAAGGGATAGGAACAGCCTATGGAATGGGTGCCAGAAGGAGTGTGGCGAGGTGAAGACAGGGAGCACAATGGAGGATTAAAAGAATACAAGCTAAGACACTATCACATCATGCAGTGTTCATGAATTGGCAGAGACAGTTTATACAGAGAGCACTCAATGGTAGGATGGCAGTAGACAGATGTGAATAGGCAAAAGGATGTGGTACAGGGAAAAAAACAACGATGATTGGCACAAGAAAGCAGTCATGGAGTATAAGTAGTGAGAGAGCTAGTCTATGCAGAGAGCATAGGATGTCATGGTGCAGTTGTTAGTGAATCTGTCCTTATTTGGTCTCTTATTGTTAATTTATAAGAGAACGCATTAGAGGTTCTATAGACCTTTTGACTACGCTTAGAGGGATTCCACCATAAGTCCCAAATGCAATGCAATCACCTCCTCATAACTAATAAACATCATCAAATATTCTTCAGAGTCAGTAATCTTCAAACACTATGACCCTTTTGGCCATGGATAACCACACCTTTATGTAAAAATTAGAATGTTTATTTCCCTATGTTAACAATGCTAATATCACATAAATTAGTCTCAAATCCAAGTGGTAAATATACATAAACAACACCTGTTGACCAAATCTTCTAAAGAATCTCAATTTTGTTAACCCAATGGTAGTTAAGCATTCAAGAGACACAGTACAAATAAAGAGCAAGAACAACTGCAAAATAGAAATAGCATACTTCTAAATTCAGCAAATGAACAACATCAATTCTTTGTTAATAGCAATTTGTTAACATTTCTAGGTCTCCCTAACTAACCTTCTGATTAGAATAGCATGTTTGGGCTTCATGCAACACAATTTTTGTCAAAGTTAATTTGGAACAATATCTAGCTATGGCTCTATTAAAATAGTGGATGGTACATAGAAACAAAGAACACAGACTACAACAAGAACAATAGCGTTTTGTTATACCTCTCCTTTTATGGATCAGCAAGTTGCAATTATCTTCGTCAGTTGGACATCAGTTCGGTGTGCTTCAGTAATGGGCAGTGAAAGGGAATGGTTCAGACACAGGGGTCTCTCAGCGATCTCTGAAGCTTTTAAGAAGCATAATCTAAGGGATCTGCATTCAGCATCAGAAACATAAGCCATAAAGTTAAAGATAGAATTAATCATCAGGAACTGTTCAGCAACTCAAACAGAATAGAATGAGCCGTTCCTCCCTCGGTTCAGTCGGGCTACATTGGAATCATCTATAGAACTTCCCAAGTTGCCATTGGCCAGAGAATCATACGTTTACAATTAGTCCAATAAAAATAAAAACCCAAATCTAAGATATAACTAAACTGCCTTTCACATGCCGATGATTGGCTCCTCTTCTCCTGTTCAGTTGTCAGACTCGTCAGGTAACCTTTTTGTATCCTGGCCTAATGCTCACAACAGGAAACGCAACATGGTCACATCACATTTTTACATTGAAATCTGACGTGTTTTTTGCAAAGTGCCTAGCTGTAGATATTGGGCTCTAGCTCAGCCAGCACCTAGGGAAACCTATCAAACCTGTGTATTTTTGAAAACTAGACACCTAGAGGAATCCAAGATGGGGTAACTTGTGGGGCTCTCACCAGGTTCTGTTTCCCTGAATCCTTTGCAAACCTCATATTTGGCCAAAAAAACTCTTTTTCCCTCACATTTCGGTGACAAAGTTCTGGAATCTGAGAGGAGCCACAAATTTTCTTCCACCCAGGGTTCCCCCAAGTCTCCCGATAAAAATAGTACCTCACTTGTGTGGGTAGGCCTACGGCCCGCGATAGGAAAAGCCCCAAAACACAACATGGACACATCACATTTTCCCAAAGAAAACAGAGCTGTTTGTTTGCAAAGTGCCTAGCTGTGGATTTTGGCCTCTAGCTCAGCCGGCACCTAGAGAAACCTACCAAACCTGTGCATTTTCAAACACTGGACACCTAGGGGATTCCAAGATGAGGGACTGGTGGGGCTCTCACCAGGTTCTGTTACCCAGATTCCTTTGCAAACCTCTAAATGTGGCCAAAAAACACTTTTTGCTCACATTTCGGTGACAGAAAGTTCTGGAATCTGAGAGGAGCCACAAATTTCCTTCCACCCAGCGTTCCCCCAAGTCTCCCGATAGAAGTGGTACCTCACTTGTGTGGGTAGGCCTAGCACCCGCAACAGAAACTGCCCCAAAACACAAAGTGGACACATCACATTTTCCAAAAGAAAACAGCTGTTTTTTGCAAAGTGCCTAGCTGTGGATTTTGGCCTCTAGCTTAGCCGGCACCAAGGGAAACCTACCAAACCTGCAAATGTTTTTAAACTAGACACCTAGGGGAATCCAAGATGGGGTGACTTATGGGACTCTCGCCAGGTTCTGTTACCCAGAATCTTTTGCAAACCTCAAAATTTGGACAAAAAAATCACTTTTTCCTCACATTTTGGTGACAGAAAGTTCTGGAATCTAAGAGGAGCCACAAATTTCCACCTAGCATTCCCCCAAGTCTCCTGATAAAAATGGTACCTCACTTGTGTGGGTAGGCCTAGTGCCCGCGACAGGAAATGCCCCAAAACACAACGTGGACACATCAAAATTATCAAATACAAAACTATCTGTTTTTGCAGGGACACCTGCCTTTTTGGTCCTGGGTTCAGCAGCCATCTAGGGAAACCTACCAAACCCAGACATTTCTAAAAACTAGACACCCGAGGGAGTCCAGGGGAGTGTGACTTGTGTGGATCCCCCAATGTTTTTTTACCCAGAATCTTCAGCAAACCTCAAATTTAGCTAAAAAATCATTTTTTTCCCACATTTCTGTGTGGGATCACCACCCCAGGACAAATTTCCTACCACCCAATGTTCCTCTCAGTCTTCCGATAAAAATGATACCTCACTTGTATAGGTGGGCCAAGTGGACAGGGAAGAGCCAACAACATGTTGAATTTGAGGGGGAACCAAAGCAGGTCCAAAAGGGCAGTTTGAAAAAAAAAGTTTTTAGGCTGACAAGTGGAGCAGAATTTTTATCAGTATACATGAGACAATGTTGGGTGGTAGGAATTTTGTGGATTCCTGCAGATTCCGGAAAGTTCCATCACAAAAATGTGGGAAAAATTTGTGATTTCCAGCAAAGTTGGAGGTTTGCAGGGCATTGTGGGTAAGAAAATGCACAGGGTGCATCTGAAGCACACAACCCTGGAATCAACCAGATGTTTAGTTTTCAGATGTGTCTAGGTCTTGTGGATTTTCTACATGGTAGCGTCCCAAAGTAAAAAAAGTACAGCCCTCAGCATTCCAAGTGGGACAATTTTGAGAGTTACCAATCTCTCATGGCCCAAATGTAAAACCAAAACCCCAAATAATCAATTGTCCTCTTGCTTGCCATGGGATAAGATGTTTTAGTGTGCGGGGGGAGAGCTACCCCCTTCAGTTGGGGTGGGGGCATAACCAGGCCTATACTGGTTGGTAGCCACCGCCCCACTATTTTTTGTTTTCTTTTAATTCCCTGGCATCTAGTAGACTTTCTGCCCCCGGGGTGTCAATTGGGGGTAATTGCCCAATCTGCCCACTGGTGGGCAGAACAACTTTGGCCCCATTTATTTGTGGTGGGGGTATGGCCATACGCCCACCCTCTTATTTTGAAAATCTTCCCTGGTCTCTGGTGGGCTTTCTGCCCCCCTTGGGTGCAGATGGGCCTTCCAAAAATAGGCTGATCTGCCCCTAAAGGGGGCAGATATGGCCAACGGTAATGTGCCCCCATGGGGAGCGACCCTTGCCCAAGGGGCAGCCCCCCCAAACAAAACACACACATACACACCAACTCCTGGTGTCTAGTGGTTTCCATGGGTGTGGAATTTATTAAAATATCTACTTGTCCATGGGACAGGTTGCTTCTTAAATCTACTTGTCCCGTAATGAAATCTACTTGTCCTTTTGGTGCCATGTAGTGCGGCGAAAAATTATGACAACAATGTAATTATGTAAGACCTCTGATAATAGCCTCTCTGATAATGCGAAGGCTAATACTATAGTAGGGCTTGAATACTTGCAATTTCAATCCCTACTATAGTAATTTCTTTATTTCGCCACCTTTCCACAGATCTACATACTGGCGCTGGAGGAAGCAGTAAGCAATAGTTCCAGGGCTGGAATGCATTTGAGTCTGCAAATCTACTAACTTGCATGTTTTTTTGGGATTTTCAAAAGTTCTTCTCTAATCTTTTCAATAATGAGAAAGGTTGGAAATTTACTCCTGACAATGGTAGAAGTAAAAGTTTGTTGGAAAATGGGTTATTGGTAAGGGCAGGTAGGTACCTAAACTTAGCAATAAGCCACTAACCTCCACTTAGGTCCAGTTAGGTCTCAGTAAATTAAACCCAGCTCAACCCTTGGTAGCTTGGCAACGACAAGGAGACAGAGGCCCTCATTCTGACCTTGGCGGGCGGCGGAGGCCGCCCGCCAAAGTCCCGCCGTCAGGTTACCGTTCCGCGGTCGAAAGACCGCGGCGGTAATTCTGACTTTCCCGCTGGGCTGGCGGGCGGTATCGTTCAGACCGCCAGCCAGCCCAGCGGGAAAGAGGCTTCCACGATGAAGCCGGCTCGGAATCGAGCCGGCGGAGTGGAAGCTGTGCGACGGGTGCAGTTGCACCCGTCGCGTATTTCACTGTCTGCGCAGCAGACAGTGAAATACATGTAGGGGCCCTCTTACGGGGGCCCCTGCAATGCCCATGCCAGTGGCATGGGCACTGCAGGGGCCCCCAGGGGCCCCGCGACCCCCCCTACCGCCATCCGGATCTCGGCGGTCCGACCGCCGGGATCTGGATGGCGGTAGGGGGGGTCAGAATCCCCGCGGCGGTGCAGCAAGCTGCGCCGCCGCGGAGGATTCAATGGGGCCGCGGTACACTGGCGGGACCCCGCCAGTGGTGCCGGTCCGACCGCGGCTTTACCGCCGCGGTCGGAATCCCCAATGAAGCACCGCCGGCTTGTCGGCGGTGCTCCCGCGGTCCTCCGCCCTGGCGGTCAAAGACCGCCAGGGTCAGAATGAGGGCCAGAGTGTAAAGCATTCAAATATCACAAAACAGTAATTAAATATAACACCGGAAACAGTTTAAAAATCCAAAACCAATTTATAAAAATAGATTATATTTTTATCTTTAAAATGACACAAGAACAAATAAAATCGGATAAGGGGACCCGGAGATATGAATTTTTTAAGAATTATTGTTTTTTTAACGCCTAGAAACAAAAAGTACCAATCGGGTCATCTGATTGCACCTCGACGGGGCAAAGTCAAAGTTTCAGGCCGACCGCGATGGAGCCCGGCTCGGCTACAGGCCGCGGGAGGCCTTGGTCAAAAGTTTACCTTCCCACTTAGTTGTTTTTCTAAAGATTTTCTTCAGCGGGACGAACCTGCCAGTCCAATCCGACCTCCTGGAACTCTTCTCCGGATATGCGTCACAGGGGACCTCGTTGAGATTTTTACCTTCGGACTTAGTCATTTTTTTCGAGGTGAAAATCCTTTGACCGGGGTAAACCTGGATTTTGATCCGACATCCTTGGAGCCCTCCACGGATACACTGGCTGCGAGGTCCCGGTCAACTTTGTACGTTCGGACTTAGTCTCATTTTTGGAGATTTTCTTCACCGGGACGAACCTGCAAATCAGGCTGGGTCGCGGTTGAGGCAAGCCGGCTAGAGTTGCCACGGCGGGTCGGTCCCTCTATGGAGCTTTTTTTCAAAAGTTCTCCAAACTTCTCCAAACTTCTGGGTCTTCTCCCAGATGTTCTTTTAAGGTTCTTTTGGAGTCAACAGCTCACCCCAAGGGTCCAGAAGCTCTGAGATGATCCTTGGGAGTGTGGACTACAACTCCCAGAATGCACCTGACGCAAACTCCTTTTTGGCCACTGGGCAGTGGTCAGCTGGTTGATTTCTTCAGGAGTTCGTGCAGGGGACTCTGATTAGCAATTTTTCACCTGTAGCAAACAGGGAGTCCCTCCTTCAACCAGTTGAAGCCAGGCAAAGTCCTTCTAGTGGTGAAGCCCAAGTATGCAGCTGGTGCAGTCCTTCTGAGTGCAGGTTCCAGGTGCAGGCCAGGGGTCCAGCAGGGCAGTCCTTCTTCTCCTTTGGTTCTTCCTTGTTGGAATCTGATAGGGATCTGAGGTGTGGGTGCAGGTCTGCCAGTTTTATCCTTGCTCCTGGGTGAAAAACAGGGGGGTCCTGATTCTCCAATCAGGTGCAGGGTCCTTCCCCCTGTGATGACCACTTCCTGGGAAGTGTGGCAAAAATTAATCCCAGGAGGCAACATTCTTCAAAAATCCATCATGGCCGAAAATTATTTTTGGAGGTTACATCTGGCTGAGCCCACCCACTGGTGTGGCTAAAAATCATAAACACACCCCTCTCCTGCCCTCTCCTAATCTAATCAAGGGGGCACCTAGTTGTCTGGGGTTGCAGGATGTGGGGGTGTTGCTGGGTTGCTCCAAATATCCTTCTCTGCCCTTGAAGACCAGTTTGTCAGCCCTCCCCCTTCCTGCCTCATCATCTGCTGAAGGGAGATTCCCTTCCACAGGCACATCTCTTTGTGTGAAGCCAGGCCGCTTCACACCTCATCAAGGCAGCCTGGCCAGGCTGCCAGAGTTTGGCCAATCAGGGCACAGCAGCAAAAACAATGCAGGGCTGAAATTGGCAACTTTTCAGGTAAAGTTTAAAGCTCTTTACCTGAACAAGTTATATTAAATCCAACAACTACAAACTCTTTGTATCTGTCATTTAAGGGGACTTTAAAATTAAAATAAAGTCTCCCCATTCTAGCCTATGAAGGACATTCACTACAATGAGGGAAAAACACATTTGGCTGTTTTTACCTCACCAGGGCTTATAAAACTACTTTTATAAGGTCCCTGCTTATAGTTACATGGCACCCAGCCCTAGGGGCACATAGGGCACACCATAGGGGTGACTTATATGTAAAAATAAGGTAGTTTAAGACTTTGGAACTACTTTCAATTCCAAAGTCGAATTTGCATATAACTTTAATTTAAGAGCAGCCAGCAAGGCAGGCCTGCCTTTAAAATGACAATGGGCACCTCAGCAGTGCACTACCTATGCTGTGGTCCCTAAACCTACCTGCCCTACCATATACTAGGGACTTACAGGTAGGTTAACTTAGCCAATTATAATTAGCCTAATTTGCATATCCACTTTACACAGAGCGCTGGCCCTGGGACTGGTAAGCAGTACCAAGGGTACAGCCAAGAGTCATTAACCACCAGTACCTGTCCAAAAAGTGTGGGTGTGACCAGGGCAAAAAGGAGGACTTTCCTACACTGCCCCCCCTGGATGAAAGGTGATGGGTACTAACCTACACCCTAATAGTCCTCATCAACTAAGTGGAAAAACCTGGAAAGGCTATCTGCATTGGCATGGGCAGTCCCAGGTCTGTGCTCCACTGTGAAGTCCATCCCCTGTAGGGAAATGGACCACCTTAACAGTTTTGGGTTCTCCCCCCTCATTTGCATCAACCATCTGAGAGGTCTGTGGTCAGTTTGTACACAGAAGTGAGTGCCAAACAAGTATGGCCTCAACTTCTTCAGGGACCAGACCACAGCAAAGGCCTCCCTCTCAATGGCACTCCATCTTTTCTCTCTGGGGAGTAGTCGCCTGCTGATGAAGGCAACTGGTTGATCTTGGCCCTCTTCATTAACTTGTGCTAACACTGACCCAATCCCTTCCTCTGAAGCATCTGTTTGCACTATAAACTCCTTGCTATAGTCAGGGGCCAGTAACACTGGTGCTGAACACATAGCCTGTTTTAGGGTGTCAAAAGCTTTCTGACACTCTGGGGTCCAAATGACCTTCTTGGGCTGTTTCTTGGAGGTACGCTCAGTAAGAGGGGCCACTATGGTCCCATAATTCTGAACAGACCTCCTGTAGTACCCAGTCAGACCAAGAAAGGCCCTGACCTGAGTCTGGGTTTTAGGAGCCTCCCAATCCAGGATAGTCTGGATCTTGGGCTGGAGAGGTTGTACATGGCCCCCACCAACAAGGTGGCCCAGGTACACAACAGAGCTTTGCCCTATCTGGCACTTGCTTGCCTTGATAGTCAGGCCTGCTTGGAGCAGAGCCTGAAGCACTTCCTTCAGGTGGACCAGTTGGACCACCCAGGTGCAACTAGATACAGCTATATCATCCAGATAAGCTGCACTGAAAGATTCCAACCCAGACAGGACTCTATTCACCAACTGTTGGAAGGTGGCAGGAGCATTTTTCAGACCAAAGGGCATCACCTTGAACTGAAAGTGGCCCTCTGGTGTGGAAAATGCTGACATCCCTGTAGCTCCTGGACTTAAGGCAATATGCCAGTATCCTGAGGTCAGATCAAATGTGCTCAGGAATTTGGCATCGCCCAACCTATCAATGAGCTCATCAGCTCTAGGTATGGGGTGAGCATCAGTCCTAGTGACTGCATTTAGACCTCTGCAGTCCACACAGAATCTCAATTCCTTCTTCCCACCTTGGGGATTAGGTTTGTGCACCAGTACCACTGGACTGGACCAAGGACTGTCAGAGGGCTCAATTACCTTGAGCTCCAGCCACTTCAGCTTTGATGTTGGCCTTGACCTGGTCAGACAGCTGTACAGTTTGTTCTTGACAGGTAAGCTGTCACCAGTGTCAATGTCATGGACACACCAGTTGGCAAGTCCAGGGGTCAGGGAGAACAGACTAGAAAACTGCTCCAAATCTTGTCTGCAGTTTTTATGTTGCTGGTCTGTCAACATGGGAGAGAGTACCACTCCCTCCACTGACCCATCTTTTTCATTTGAGGACAGGAGGTCTGGCAGAGGTTCACTCTCCTCCTCCTTCCCTTCATCAGTGACTATCAGCATGGTCATGTCTGCCCTGTCCTGGTGGGGTTTCAACCTGTTAACATGCAGGATCCTATGAGGATTCCTGGGTGTGCCAAGGTCCACCAAGTAGGTGACCTCACCCTTTTTTCCCACAATTGGATAGGGCCCAGTCCATTTGGCCTGGAGTGCCCTAGGAGCCATGGGCTCCAAAACCCACACCAGCCGTCCTGGGTGATACTCAGGCATGGTAGCCTTCTGATCATGCCAGAGCTTCGTGAGCTCTTGGCTGGCCTCCAGGTTTCTGCTTGCCTTCTTCATGTACTCAGCCATACGTGACCGCAGGCCCAGCGAATAATCTAGCACATTCTCCTTGGACTCTTTGAGAGGCTTCTGCCAAGACTCTCTCACCAAGCACAATGGGGCTCTCACAGGGTGCCCAAACAGTAACTCAAAGGGGCTGAATCCAACCCCCTTCTGTGGCACCTCTCGGTAGGCAAACAGCAGGCATGGGAGGAGAACATCCCATCTCCTCCTGAGTTTGTCAGACAAACCCATGATCATGCCCTTCAGGGTCTTATTAAATCTTTCCACCAGACCATTGGTCTGTGGATGATACGGGGTGGTGAACTTATAAGTAACACCACACTCATCCCACATGGCTTTCAGATAGGCAGACATAATATTTGTGCCCCTATCTGAGACCACCTCCTTTGGGAACCCCACTCTGCTGAATACACCAAGTAGGGCCCTACCCACTGTGGGAGCAGTGAATGTCCGGAGTGGTATTGCCTCAGGGTACCTAGTGGCATGGTCCACAACCACCAGAATGTACCTGTTGCCTGAGGCAGTTGGTGGGTCTAGGGGACCAACAATGTCAATCCCCACCCTCTCAAAGGGAGTCCCAACCACTGGCAGTGGTATCAAGGGAGACTTTGGCTTGCCCCCTGCCTTGCCACTGGCTTGGCAGGTAACACAGGAGCTGCAAAACTCCTTGACTTTTTCTGACATTTGGGGCCAATAAAAATGGTTGACCACCCTGTTCCAGGTCTTGGTCTGTCCCACATGTCCAGCTAAGGGGAAATCATGGTTTAAAGTAAGGAGGAATTCTCTATACTTCTGGGGGACCACTACTCTCCTGGTTGCCCCTGGTTTGGGGTCCCTTGCCTCGGTGTAGAGAACTCCATCCTCCCAGTAAGCCTCGTGGGTCCCAATGGTATACCCTTGTTCTTGCCTGGCAGCAGTCTGCCTTAGGCCCTTAAGAGTGGGACACTCTCTTTGTCCCTGGCACAACTCTTCTCTGGTGGGCCCACCTGCCCCTTGCAGTTCTGCCAAGTCAGGCAGAGCTTGCAGGGTAAGTGGCCCTCCCTCAAAGGTCAGATCCTCCCCCTCAGGTTTGGATTCCTCCTGATCTTCTGTACTTGTAGGGGCTGGCAAGCCAAACCCAGTGCCCTTTCTCTTCTTCTTGGAGGCTTGGCCCATTGTTCCAGGGTCCAAGTGTCCAGCACTTCCCTGTTGTGCTACCTGTGACCTGGTCACAGCACACACCCATTCAGGGAGGTCCAGCATCTGTGCATGGACGCTTCTCTCCACCTCTGACCATTCAGATGCTTCAAGATCATTTCCCAGCAGACACTCTACTGGGAGGGCAGGAGCTACAGCTACCTTCTTAGGGCCAGTCACACTTCCCCATTTCAGGCTCACCATGGTCATGGGATGGAGTTGGGTTCCGATATCTGCATATGTTACTTGGTGGAAGACACCAGGAAAGACCTGTTCTGGAGAAACCAGCTTCTCTGTGACCATTGTCACACTGGCTCCTGTATCTCTCAGAGCTTCCACCTCAGTCCCATTGACTTTAGGCCTCTGCCTATACCTCTCCATGCTCGGAGGTAAGGTGGCCATAGTTGCAATGTCCAACCCACCCACGGATACTAAGGTGACCTCTGTGTACCCTGATCCCAGCCCTGGGCCAACTTCCACCCCAACCCTACACTAGCAATCCCCTGGGATTGCCCACCAGTGGTGGGCTTCTTGGAGCAGATAGCATCTCCGATCTCGTGTCCAGGTTGATGACACTCAAAACACTTGCCGGCCTTAGCAAGCTCCTAAAGCTTTCCTGCTTTAACAGGATCATAATGCTTCCCCCAATACCCTTTCCCCTTAAAAGTGGAATGGCTCAGGGCTCCCCCACCCTGAGATGCTTTTGGGGACTCTTGTGAGGACTCCTTGGGTTTTTTGTCATCTTTCCCTTGGTTCTTCCCCTGAGAAGAACCATGTCCTCCCTTTTTCTGATCACCCCCTGGGGGTTTCTGGTTAACCCTAGTTCTTAACCAGTCATCTGCTGCCTCCCCCAGCTCTCTGGGGTTGGTCAACTTAGAGTCAACTAGATACTGGCAGAGCTTCTCTTGGACACAATTGGTTAGAAGGTGCTCCCTCATAATCAAATTGTACAGCCCCTCAAAGGTACTTACCTTGTTGCCCTGTATCAAGCCCTCCAGTGCTTTAACTGAGATGTCCACAAAGTCCAGCCAGGACTGGGTGCTTGTCTTTTGGGTGTCCCTAAACTTGAGCCTATACTGCTCTGGGGCCAGACCAAACTTTTTAGTCAAGCATCTCTTCATACTGGGGTATGAATCTGCGTCCCCCCCCCTCAAGGTTAGGAGCCTATCCCTCCCAGAGTTTGGGACCAACTCCCAAAAAAGTGAACCCCAGTACTGAGGCGTGACTCTCCTCATCTGGAGGGCCCTCTCAAAGTCCCCCAACCACTTATCTATGTCATCCCCCTCTACATAGGCAGGAACCACCCCCTTGGGTAATCTGGGGCAAAAAAAAACACCCATGGACACCTCAGCTTCTCTGTCGCTGCCACCATCTCTTTTCTCTTCCCTTGCCCACTTTTTCTTTTCTAGGGCCAGCTTTTCTGCCTCCAAAGCTATAAATGCTAGCTGGGCCTCCAGCTCTCTTTCCCTGAGGGACAGGTTCTCTCCTCCTGAAGGGACCCCCTTCCCCCAACTAGCTTTGGGTATGACCCTAGTGACTGTGTGTAGGGAGGACTTGTCTTCCTCCTCCTCACTTAGGCTCAGATGCCCTCCCTCCCCTGAGTGGTTGGAGCTAGCTTCCTCCCCTGCTTCTTCCTCCTCTGGAGCTTCCTCTGCGTCTACCTCTTGGGCCTCAGCCCATGCTGTCAGGGATTTGATCAGGACATGCTTCCTGAGGTCAGTGGATGCAGGCAACCCTCTTTCAGTACACAACCCCCTAAGCTGGACTACTGTCAATGTGGGTAGGCTAGCCAGATCAAGCTCCATGGTTCCCTAGTTTTGTGCCAACAAAAACTTTTTGCAAAAATTGGAAACAAGAATTTAGAAAAATCACAAAAATTCAATAATTGAAATGAATCAAAATTAAAAATTAAAAACAATTTATGCACTAGACAATTTAAAGGATTTTTAATTTGCTTTACTTAAAACTGTAATGTGATACTGAACACAAGTACAGGATCCCACCGCTGCCACCAAAAAGTTTGGAAAATGGGTTATTGGTAAGGGCAGTTAGGTACCTAGACTTAGCAATAGGCCACTAACCTCCACTTAGGTCCAGTTAGGTCTCAGTAAATTAAACCCAGCTCAACCCTTGGTAGCTTGGCAACAAGCGACAAGGCTTAACTTAGGAGAAAGAGTGTAAAGCATTCAAATATCACAAAACAGTAACTAAATAAAACACAGGAAACAGTTTAAAAATGAAAAACCAACTTATTAAAATAGATTATATTTTTATCTTTAAAATGACACAAAAACAAATAGAATCGGATAAGGGGTACCGGAGATATGAATTTTTAAAGAATTATTGTTTTTTAGCGCCTAGAAACAAAAAACGCCAATCGGGTCATCTGGTTGCACTTCGACCGGGGCAAAGTCAAAGTTTCAGGCCGACCGCGATGGAGCCCGGCTCAGCTACAGGCCGCGGGAGGCCTCGGTCAAAAGTTTACCTTTGCACTTAGTCGTTTATCTGAAGATTTTCTTCAGCGGGACGAACCTGCCAGTCCAATCCGACCTCCTGGAACTCTTCTCTGGATACGTGCCACGGGAGCCCTCAGTGGAGAATTTTACCTTCGGACTTAGTCATTTTTTTCGAGGTGAAAATCCTTCGACCGGGGTAAACCTGGATCTTGATCCGACGTCCTTGGAGCCCTCCTCGGATACGCTGGCTGGGAGGTCCCGGTCAACTTTGTACGTTCGGACTTAGTCTCTTTTGTGGAGACTTTCTTCACCAGGACGAACCTGCAAATCCGGTCAGGTCTCAGTTGAGGCAAGCCGGCTAGAGTTGCTGCAGCAGGTCAGTCCCTCTATGGAGCTTTTTTTCAAAAGTTCTCCAAACTTCTCCAAACTACTGGGTCTCCTCACAGATGTTCTTTTAAGGTTCTTTTGGGATCCACAGCTCACCCCAAGGGTCCAGAAGCTCTGAGATGATCCTTGGGGGGTGTGGACTACAACTCCAGATGGTCAGATGGTTGATTTCTTCAGGAGTTGGTGCAGGGGACTCTGTTTAGCAATTTTTCACCTGTAGCAAACAGGGAGTCCCTCCTTCAACCAGTTGAAGCAAGGCAAAGTCCTTCTTGTGGTGAAGCCCAAGTGTGCAGCTGGTGCAGTCCTTCTGAGTGCAGGTTTCAGGTGCAGGCCAGGGGTCCAGAAGGGCAGTCCTTCTTCTCCTTTGGTTCTTCCTTGTTGGAATCTGATGGGGATCTGAGATGTGGGTGAAGGTCTGCCAGTTTTATCCTTGCTCCTGGGTGAAAAACAGGGGGTCCAGATTCTCCAATCAGGTGCAGGGTCCTTCCCCCTGTTATTACCACTTCCTGGGAAGTGTGGCAAAAATCAATCCCAAGAGGCAACATTCTTCAAAAATCCATCATGGCCGAAAATGATTTTTGGAGGTTACATCTGGCTGAGCCCACCCACTGATGTGGCTAAAAATCATAAACACACCCCTCTCCTGACCTCTCCTAATCTAATCAAGGGGGCACCTAGTTGTCTGGGGTTGCAGGATGTGGGAGTGTTGCTGGGTTGCTCCAAATGTCCTTCTCTGCCTTTGAAGACCAGTTTGGCAGCCCTCCCCCTTCCTGCCTCACCATCTGCTGAAGGGAGATTCCCTCCTACAGGCACATCTCTTTGTGTGAAGCCAGGCCACTTCACACTCATCAAGGCAGCCTGGCCAGGCTGCCACAGGCTGGCCAATCAGGGCACAGCAGCAAAAGCAATGCAGGGCTGAAATTGGCAACTTTTCAGGTAAAGTTTAAAACTCTTTACCTGAACAAGTTATATTAAATCCCACAACTGGAAGTTGTGGGATTTATTATAACAATTAATTTTATACCAAACTGTTTGTATCTGTCATTTAAGGGGACTTTTAAAATTAAAATTAAGTCTCCTCATTCTAGCCTATGAAGGCCATTCACTACAATGAGGGAAAAACGAAGTTGGCTATTTTTACCTCACCAGGGCTTATAAAACTACTTTTATAAGGTCCCTGCTTATAGTTACATGGCACCCAGTCCTAGAGGCACATAAGACACACCTTAGGGGTGACTTATATGTCAAAATAAGGTAGTTCAAGACTTTAGAACTACTTTTAATTCCAAAGTCGAATTTGCATATAACTTTAATTTAAAAGCAGCCAGCAAGGCATGCCTGCCTTTAAAATGACACTGGGCACCTCAGTAGTGCACCTATGGGTGCACTACCTATGATGTGGTCCCTAAACCTACCTGCCCTACCATATACTAGGGACTTATAGGTAGGTTAACTTAGCCAATTATAATTAGCCTAATTTGCATATCCACTTTACACAGAGCACTGGCCCTGGGACTGGTAAGCAGTACCCAGGGCACAGCCAAGAGTCAGTAAACACCAGTACCTGTCCAAAAAGTGTGGGTGTGACCAGGGCAAAAAGGAGGACAGAGTTCTTCCAGGGTTGGGGAAAAAAGTGGTAGGAGGGAAAGTGAACTTGTAAACGCTCAATATATTTTCGTATGAGCAAATCTAAACATGCATATTTGCTCGTGCTAAAATACAGTTCACAAATATTTCCTAGAAGTACGATTTCCTGGTCTACTTCTGTAACTGCTTGTGAATTCATGAAAGCCACTAATTCAAAGACATATACCATGGGTGCACTTTTGTGACTTTCTTTAAGAATTGGTTCCCTAGTTAGGTCAGGTGTTAACAAAGACATTTTGCTTTTTATTAAACTTTTATTTCTCCTTCTATCTATAAGCTGGCTTTACTGTGAGTGATCGCATTCTGATCTTCCACACGGAGCACATTGGCACACAAAGTAGTTTTGTTCAGTGCGAGGAACTACTGTGGCAATCAGTGGTGTAACACAACTGGAGGGGGCTCCCCTGCAAAGAACATGGAAGCCCCCCCTAGACTCACTCAGGGCAGGTGCTGTGCTGAGGGGGGCCACTGGAGAGGGGCTGCGTGGCCTTTGTTATGCCACTGCTGGCAAAGTGTGCTTTTTGAGACCAACAACTTTTTTATTTTCTTTTTGCCAGTGTTTATTAAGATGGCGAGGGCCTGGCAGTTTCCACAACAATAAAGTGTCACAAAAACCATGTCAAAACAAGACACGCATTGACAAAACCAAAGGACTCACAAAAAATGTCAGATCGGTGGGCTTTGCCAGTGCTTGTTCATTTTCATGCTTCCCATAATCTTGTTGAAAATGGCTACACTGATTTTCCATTAGGAATATTTTTTAGAAATACTGGCATGCATCAATACATTTTACTAAATGACGCCTCAAAGAAATGGCACCTAAAGTTTCATAGTAGCAAAACTTTTTTTTCCTACTTGCATTTTTTCCGGAACATTTTATTTTGAAAGCAAAGAATGATCACTCTTGCTCGCAAGCTTCTGCAAACATTTGCATCTAATCAGAGAGCATTCTGGGCGCATTATACTTAGTCTCATATTCTTATACTTTTCAAAACGTGTGTACACTTTTTTTTTGTAATTAAACTGGAGCGATTGTCAGTAGTGCAGTGTGACCTTAAAATGTGTATTTACAGCGCTCACCCTAATAATGAAGACTTTTCATTAATGAACCTTAAATACAAGCTTGAATAGCATTAACATATGCAGACTCTTATTACCTCAACGGCATATTGATCCAACAAAAATAGGCCGATCTGCCCCCAAGGGGAACAGAAATGGTCCAAATACGATTTGGCCTGCCGGGGAGCAACCCTTGCCTAAGGGGTTGCTCCCAACATATAAAAAAAAAATATATACACCAAAAAATGTATCCCTGGTGTCTAGGGGTTTTCTGCCCCCAGGGGGGACAGAAATAGCCTAAAAGTATTTTGCTCCCCTTATGCGTAGTTATAAAAAAAAAAAAAATCCCTGGTGTCTAGTGGTTTCTGCCCGCCTGGCTGCAGAAATGGCCTATAAATAATTAGGCCCCCTGGGGAGCGGTCCCTTGGGCAAAGGGCCGCTCCCCTTATTGAAATGTAAGAAAAAAAAAATCCTGGTGTCTAGTGGGCATTTCTGCTGCCCGATCGCAACGCGATCGGCCGGCAGCAGAAATGCTTCGAGAGACATTAAAGGAAAGGAGAGATCTTTCCTTTACTTTCATGCCTCTCCCGCCCCACCTCCCGTTCGGAAGAGAAATGCTTTTGCATTTGTCTTCCGGGATTGCGCTGTAAGCCAGAGGTGACCTCTGAAGAGGTTATTGCACGATTTGCACGCTGGTGTCATCAAACGTCACTGGGGAGATGGGGGAGGTCAGGAACCGTGTGCCCAGGACGAGACCAGCTCTCACCAGGCACCCGTGGAGGAAACAAATTCTACTAATGTTTGGTCAACACAGTGTGATCAATGCATCTCTATTTCTCTGAACATGCATTCCCACAATTTTATTAAACAGTGTAGCTTAACATGAGGCTCTGCAGACTATGCCCAAACCTCCCTAACTTAAGGCCTATAATTAATAAAGCAAACACATAATGTAAATTCATTAATATAACACACAAAAAGCACTTCAATTAATATTATTCTTTATTTAATAAAGACACTTCGTAATTACTGGTGGCCACTCAAGCGGGCACATTATCGAAGTCGCCCACTATTTTCTATATTAGTTCAATTCGATGCAAATCCTTAATCAAAATACAGAAAGTTCATTAGTAATAAATTCAGCTTTCAGACGGTTGAAGGGCTGCAGGGGTAAAGAGCTAAAGATACCACTGCCTCTGGCTTCCAACGTGGCATTCAAAGCAATTGCAAAAAGCAGAAGGTAATCAGATAACAGATGAAAAGGGAAATAGACTATTGAAGGAGGAAGTCAGGCAGCATACCAGGTGTTACAAACAAACAAAAGTCAAGGGTGGTGAGAATGCAAAGTAGGAAAAACAAGCAGAAATAAAAACATTTCTCCTCATTATGAATGTCTTGGGGAGCTGTAAGATTTTGGTGCAAACCCATTTATACCAATGTTTGTAGGTCTGGCTTTGTGTCAAAGCCTATGGGTGTTTGTATGGAAATGACCATGTACAACCCATGGAATACCCCCATAACTCAAAGTAATGCAAATCATGTTTACTTAATTTTTTCACCTGTAATAGCGCTGACTGACAGCCAATGCTCTCTTCAGTTAAACATAAAATAACACTTTTTTATTGTGGAATCTTTCCTAACCTAATACCTAGTAGTTCCCTTTCTTCCACTTGAATATGTTTCTAGTGCTACTACATGACATTAGTTCTTGAAAATGAGCACTGCCAAGACATTTTCTAATATCTTTCTTAATACAACTCAGACAGCAGTTGAAATATGCATGATCACAGAAGAAAGGAACAAACAAAACATAGGAAACCTGGTAATTCACCCAATGTGCCACCTTCCGATGCAGGAACACGTGCACACTCTTCAAGCTGATTAGTAAGATTAATAATAAGGATTCATCGACGGCAGCCCTTCTCATTCATTTTAGCTTTTAATTCCAACGTGAAAGTGAATTCAAATGACAGAATATTTCCTAAAGTGATCAATATACCTTTTGAGAACATAAGTGCTTGTGGTCAGAGGATGGATTCATGCTTGGACATCGCATCCGCATAATGCACTATAGAATCCATTTCAAATAAAACAGTTTAACATTGAAATTCATTTTAGTTTGAACTGCATTCCGAGGAGATACATTTTGCAAAAAGTTTGATTAATTAACACGCCATTTCACCATGGTATTTATTAATAACAAAGAATGTTATTCAAATTCTTGGTCAATGTCTCATTATTTAGTTAAGCTACTAGGACATCAAAGAGTTTCATTTGTGGGGGTCTGTTTCCAGCTTTTAGTCATTGGTTGAGACATTAGAAACAGGATTATATTTAAAGAGATTGTATTGAGCAGCATTCGTATTAGCTTGAGGGAAGAGGCAGATGTCAGTGGTTGGATTTAGATAAGATATTTAAGTATTACTACTGCTGCTTGCCAGAAATGGATTTTTAAATTGACATTTGTTACTAATGCTTGTCAGAAGAAAAAATAATTTCTAGGAAATTAGCACGAACATTTTTCTCAGTGAGGCTTTTATATGTGAATTTGCCTTTCTTAGACTGAATTCCATTCAAGGTTTGAATGTGCTGCTATGCCTACTATGAGCAGAATCGAATTTAAAAGAAAATGTGTTACTGCAGAGGTTTAGGTAGGGCAGCATTTACTGGAAATTACATCTGCTCCTTCATTGGAATATTGTCCATAAAACAAGTAGAAGATCTCCGATATAGCTCTCATCACAAACCGCTGACTTTTTAAAGGGACAGACGAGGAGGCACAAGTTAGAACTGGCATGTACAAGAGCTACTACTAAACCATGCCTGGTCTTGAAGCCAGTCAATAAAACACTGGTCATTGTCACTTGGGCCAACAACTTGAGCCCGAAAGTCAATTGTGGCCAATGACACGCGTTATTGACATGCCCTGCAGCCAATAATGGTAAAATATTCTTCGAGATTACAGAATGCCTTTTATTGTTAATTGCTATGTAAATTCTAAACCTCCCGCTGGAGATTTCCCTGCCTGTACCTCACCATGGTATACCAGGGCATGGGCAGGCACACCAAAAAACAAAAGCAACGAATATATGAAGGGGCATGGACGTATCTGTCAAGAACAGGGGACTCATGAATCTTTTTTTACATTGGTAATTTGAAAACCTGCTCCTCGATTTAGAATTCTAGTGTACCTTGTTTGTTTCCCTGTGCAGGGGACCCACATCAAGTGATCTGACATATTCTTTCCACAATTATGGAGTAGTGCTCAACAAAAGGGTTCTGGAGTACTAGGCACTGTTGAGTGATGTGGTCTGCCTAAAAAGGGTATTCCTATTAACTTGTGACTACTACCCCCATCGCCATATCACGACACTACTAACTGTTGGTGGCAGCTCATTCTAGTAGTAGTGTACAGCCCTTTTTGCCGGAACCCCTTTAAGAAGACTGCCCATCAGCCATCTCTGGTACATTTGTGCTGTATGTCAAGACTCAGCCCCCTGATTGTCCCTGATTGTACGTGTGTGTAGCTTCTATGAGATTGCTTGAGAAAATTGTGTTTTCTCCTTCACACAATGGTTACGTGTGATCTGTCAGTAAACAATGCTCAAAAATCTTCCAACACCGACCTTGTCCTCTAGCTCTTCCTTCAAAGAAACTGGGTGAGTACTAGTGTCTATTATCTCATCAAGAACAGTAGTTTATACAAAACCACAATTCTGTGATACCTTATATAGACATGAATACTATTGACCTTGCCCCTGAACTGTCTACTCAATTTCACTGACGTCCAACACACTACCCTCCAAGAGTATGCCTTGTCTCTTCAGCTATGCTCGTCCTTGAAAGCCAACATCTAAAATGAAGCATTTGTCATTTGAGTGAGCAAAGAGTAGTACCTGGTTCCTGTGATTCATAGATCAGTGGGGATTTTGCCACAAGTGCCCAGAGTTACACAGGCCCCAGTGAAAAGGCTTGACTCCCCCATAAAGTAACAGAAAGCAAAATAACAATTACAATTAAAACCTAGAATACAACTGCAGACCAAAAGAAACAAACACAAATTATGCAGTGAGGTGAAGAAACGCAGAAGGCTGGATGATGGATGCGGGTCATAGAGGTAACCCCGCTCTTTTCGAGATGAAGCCCTGCCTTCATGGCTGTGCAGCTCACCTAAAGTTTCTTTCTCTTCTACACATTGAAGACTCCAAGGGGTAACTGGGAGATGAGGATCAGAGACCCACAAGGATAAAAACAATATATGGTGCAGATGCAGAGGAAAGAATAGAAACACAAGCGAGCAAGCAAGACACACCACAAAAACATTAGCAGTGTGGTGCATACAATGATGACTTTCCTTGTGTGAAAACTCCTAGAACTGCTGTGGATCGCAGACATATATAACCATAGTATTTACTCCTGGCATTTATTTTAGCACACTAATGTATTTTGGTCTTACAGTAATTTGCCTGCAAATGCATTAACTAATGTGTATTTATGTGTCATGAATGTCGAATGCAGGATTTCCCAGCAATTTTTAAACTACAAATCACACCATGCCCTAATGCATTTATGATAGGATGTGGTGATTCAGTTGCTAGTTTTGCCATGTGACCAACAAAAAACAAATAGCTAATGTATATCTATAAATGGCTCTCTCGTTCAATGACAGTGACACCCCTTTCAACATGCACCCCTATAGCCATTCGCAAGTGTCAAACGTGTGTATTCTGCTCCGAAATACTTCAGGATTTTCTTTGAGGTAGCTCATTGTGCACTGCATGAAATGTTTGGTAATGACCAGAAGGGACACAATCTTGACTCAGTCTACTCCTGTGAGCCCGTCCGATTTGTGAAGTATACATTTATTCCTCCTGTGACTATTGTTAATGCTGAATTTTACTAATGAATATTCATGTATTCTGAGTGTTGAATTTGCAAAGAAGATGAATTAACTTAGAGAAAAATAATGCACGCATTTGAAGTTGTGCCCACTTGAGTGGCCGTCAGTGGTCACGAAGTCTACTTATTATTAGCTTATTAATAGGAAATGTTGAGCTCATGTTTTATTAATGTAGTAATATGTCATGTTAAGGGTTATGTATTATGTATTAGCTTTATTAATCGTAGGCCTTAACGTAGCGAGGTCTTGGGACTAGTTGCATGGCCTCATGTCAAGCTGCATTTCTAAAACGACTTATAAAATGGCTGCTTAGAGAATTAAATTGTGATTTTCCACTGTGCTGACCAAGTGCCGGTAGCTGAAATTCTTTCTCATGAGAACTGCTTGCTAGAAGATGATGTACTAGCTAGGGATACTTTGTATAATGTAATGTGTGTAAGACGGACCTTCTCAGGAGAAGACAATGGATGCACTGACTGTAGTATAAGCTACAACAATATTGATACCTGACAAGCCAAACTATGGGAACAGGAGATGAGGAGCCAATCATCGGTATGTAAACCGTGTACTAGTGAAACTTGTAGATTTGGGGTTTTATTTTCATTGGACTAAATGCAAACATGTGATTCTTTGACCAACACGGATGTGGGGAGTAGTTTTAGGAAATCTAACTTAACCGGACTGCACTGAGAAGAGATACCGCCATTTTATTTTTGACCGTCCCGAGAACAGACATGCTTAACTTTATTGCTTAAAGAGACTTTGCCTTTTCTGAACTTTGATGCTGAATCCTGATGCCTTGCTGACCAAACTGATGTCCTATTGATGAAGACTGTCACAGCTTGCTGAACCATATTGAGGACAGGTATAAGACAATGTTACTGATTGTGATGTCTATTTGCTTTTTGTTTCAAGGTACCAACCAGTACTTTTGATGGAGCCATAGTTAGATGTTTTTCTAAATTTGTGTTGACTGAATTATTTTGCATGAAGTTCAAACATGCTATTCTAATCTGAAGTTAGTTAGGGTATTCACTGATGATGTTCACTACATGTAATGTAGTTGATGTCTTTTCTTTGCTAAATCTAAATGTATATCATTTCGTTTGCGCAGTTATTCATGCTATTAATTTGTACTGTAACCTTAGAATGTGTAGTGGCTCAAGCTTTGATTAGATTGTGATTCTTTCGTCGCTTTGGTCAGCCAGTGTTGTTTTTATGTATGCTTATCATTTGATTGTGAGACTAAGTTACGTCACATTAGCATTGTTAATATAGGGAAATAAACATTCTAATTTTTACATAAAGGTGTGGTTATTCGTGGCTGCAAGGTCATGGTGTGTGAAAATTACTGTCTTCTATTAATTATTGATGTCATTGATTGTTAGTGATATTGATTTGTATTAGTACAGGGTTACATGGTGGAAACTACTCGAAGCGATTGATTGTTATTGATATTGATTTGTATTGATACAGGGTTACATGGTGGGAACTACTCGAAGCGCAGTCAACAATTCCATTGTCTGATTTGCAGCTCCTTGTAAGTTCACCTAATAAGGTCTGGTGTGCTCACAGAGATGGTAGCAGACTATGGTTAGTCTCCTTAAAAGCCCATCATAAAGGACCGGTACATGGTTTGTCTGCTTAAGAGTCTGTCATACAGTCTACAGATATGTAGTAGAGTATTTGGTCCCAGAGACAGTAACTGAGGAATAACAGGTGTTCCCAGAGATGGTAGTGGGGTAAGGGTTGGACTCCTACAAAGAGCAGAGTAATTTGCGGATTTGGTGAAATTGGTGAAAGTTTGGATTTTCCAGATTCGATGATACAAAGTGGAAAGAAAATGTGCACCTAAGTACTTAAAATTACTTTCCCAGAATCTTGGAGCTTGCCAATGATTGTTTGAAGATGTTCTCGGTGTTCTAGTGACAGTGTGAATGAAGTAGGTTTTGTGCTTGCGCAGATTATGCAAATCGCAAGTGAATTGTGGTGTTTGTGAGGGTTTAGGGAGTTTGCATACTCCAAATTAAGTTATAGAAGGAGTGTGCATACTCCGAAGGGTGAGGGTAAGGAAGTCATCAAACTTCACATGTGTCTTGCGCTTTGTGCTCAAAAATTGTCCACGTGGTTATTGGTATGTGGACCCTGTGTGGTCTATGTTTCCGAAGTATATCGAAAAAGTGTATGAGACACTTGGTTTTTGTTGTAATTTGTTTGGTTTAGTAGGTTGATCGGACATGGTTGGCAAGTCAGAGTGTGAGTCAAAGTGAGCGAGAGAAGTTTTCGACTGAGATTTGACAAGTCCTATGTGGGACAGTTGAGAGTGAAATTTGGGGGCTGAATCTTGCTTGTGAATCAGGGAAACTGAGTAAGAAGAAGTAGCTGTTAGAGCGAAACATCGTCAGTGAAAAATCCGTAGTTTCTGAAGCTATTGTGTTACCTTACCTGTAGTATACAGACAAACTGGGTTTGAATTTTGTTTAGTGCTCACAATAAATTGCATTAGTTTGGTGTGAACCTGAGTTTAGGAGGACAAGCGGCAAGACTTTGTCAACCGTAGTGCGTTTAAGTGTGATGTAATTATAGCCGTGCTGGGATAGGTTGGTTAGTGAGAAGGGTTGTGCATGGATTGGCAGACAACCGTGAAGCGCAATTGGTTGAGAAGGTGGGTGAAGAGAATTCTGGGATTGAAAGTCACTTCCTGATTTGATTTAGATTAACATAAAGGTCGCAAAAATGAACTTTTTCAAAGCTTTAAAGAGTGCTTTAAGGGGAGATACCTACATTAAAAAAGTATAGGGGATATTGCACCGCCAGAAGGTGCACCAGCTCACATTGTAATCAAGGAAAAGGGTGCTGCATCATGTCTTTGGCTGAAGCAATGGTGCAAAGTGACAGAGAAAGATGGGAGTTTAGCTTTCTTGCCCACGGAACATTTAATTTGAGGAGTTTAGAGAATCCGAGGAGGGTGCTACATGATCTGAACCCCCCTCCGAGACAAGCACAGTTTGAGGCATTTGCAATCTGGGAATTAGTAGCCAGACAAACACAGCAACAGAAATTTGAGAGGAGAATGAGAAAGGCAGAAAAGACACTAGCAGAGGCTAGGTGGAACAGTAATCAGAGGTTTTGGAGAACCAAGATTTTACAGGGGATTAAGTTGTTTCCAGCGATTACACCGGATGGCGATAGAGAAGGAACGAAAGCCACTAGAAAAATAAATAGAAGCCTTTCTGAGAGTAGGGAGCAGAGATCAAAGGAGTCTAGAAGATCCCTCACACTTGAGGAAGAGTCAGACGATGATGAGTTTATTTTGCAGTTATTGAGAAATTGTCCCCCACAATATGCAGCACGAGAGTGGTCCAAGCACTAGTGTAAATCCTTCAGCTCTGACACAGGTTAACATGACAACGGGTCCAGTGAAGATTAATCCCGGTATCACACCGAGTCCTAATGCATCCACTACTCCAGTAGCACAAAACCAGGTGCCCCAGTCTAATGTCCTGAGAATATACCCTGATGTACCCTTTGTGGAAACTGCCACAAACTTAATATAACCAACAGGACAGGTTTTCCCGAAACTGATATTGGTTCAGACAGAGCCATCTCCTCTTTTACTGCCTCAAGTGCAGTCACAAGCAATGCCAAAGTACACCCCGATAACAGGGACACAGTCAGATATGCCGGCACTGATGAGCCAGAATACGGGAATTATGCACACACAGAACATGAGTGTCAGACCAAGCCCAGATGCTTTATACGTAACTGTCACTGTTGGTCCAATTGTACCTTTGTTTGCACAAGAGAATAACGGTGCAAGTGGACAGGGAGCCCTGGGTCAGAATGCAATGAGGGGAGGACTTAATGAGAATACCCAAATAGTCTCTCCTATGGGACAGACCTTTGATGGATCAAGGTCATTGCTAGACCTTAGTCCATTCGGAGTTGCTCCAGATACTGTAATAGGGTCAGTCATTAGTCAGAGCCTGAAATCAATGACATCGCAGTCTCCAGATGTAGCCGTGCAACAGACGCCACATGCCAAGGCTAACAACATTTTGTTGCAAGGTTTGACTGCCCAGCAATTGGCTGAATGGTTAGACAAGCTGAATACTCCGCAGAGTGCCCCTAGGGGAGAGGAATACTTGAACTTTACAACAAGACTAGGAATGGCAAGCTCATTGAAGGAACTATGGGTGTGAACAGACTAGAATCCTACACAGAAGCAGAGTTGAGATACCTGTGCCCGAAAATTACAAGAGAAGTGAGAAATGTACATCAAAGGTTAGCAGACCTGGCAGGGAAGTACGGCATAGAAATAGAGAAAACAAACCATTTGAAATGATTTACAGGTTAGATTTTGACACGAAAGACTTTGAACACATGAAATCTGCAGGAATGAAGGCACACCTTAGGGAGTTACTCCAAAGTGTCCAGACATGGGAAGCATTAGACAAGTGGGCCGGTAGATGGGTAAAGAAGAGAGATAAAAGAAAAAGGGATTCTGCGGATTTGACTGCAAATGTGCAGCAAATTAAGAATCCAGTAAAATTTTTACCAATGAGAGAGATTCCAGGAGGGAATTTTGTCCATGTCCCTTGGAGCAGAGTGACATTTTGTCCTTTACAAATGATTATTCCAGGTTGAGAGAGAAACCAGTAGAATGGTACCAGCAGACAGACAGGTTTGTGAAACTTGCAAAATGCCTGTAGGAGGACTTGAACACTCTGTTAGAGATAGTAGTTTCAGCTGATTTATGGATGGAGTGCAAGAGGATTATAGATTGGTCGATGAAAGAACCAGAGAGAGATCAGGCTACAGGTTTGCCATTTCCTGAGGTAATGAAGTATTATTACAAAGTGATATAATTTTTAAAAATGAGAATTCTGCTCAAAAACATTGACTGGCAGAGAATAGACAGGACAGCTCAGGATGCAAGAGTCAATACGTTTGTATTATGAGTGATTGTTGCAGGCGTTTAAGCATTACAGTGGTACAGAGACCATTGAGCCGAAAGACATGATTCATTTTGTGTTCAGATTTGTGGAATGATTGAGACCTGAAATTAGCCAGATGATTAAGAGTCATTTGATTTGCTGGCAAGCAAAGCCGATTGATGAGGTGTCGCAGTATGGAAAGTACTGTAGTGATGAGATTGCGTTGAAGCAGAGAAAGCTGAAAGAAAAGGTGATGGTGATGCAGATTAAAGCGGCACAAACAGGGATGCAGGGAATTTTTCCACAACAGCAGCAGAAGGGAAATGTGGCATTTCAAAATCAGATGAGAGGTAGAGGTCGTGGAAGAATTGGTAATGGAAGCCATGGTCCTGACTTCGGTACTGTAGTGGTTCAGAATGATGTGCAGGGAATGAAGAGAGTGTTGCCTTGTCACACTTGTGGAGCGGTCGGACATTGGAAGCTGGAGTGTCCAATGATAGTACAGGAAGGTGTTGTTCAGCAAATAGGTGACATCAATTCGTTCCAAAACATGAGAGGACCGAGAATCAGAGGTCATAATCCAAATTTTCATAACAATGTGAATCAAATGCAAAATGTTCAACCCATGCAGCAGGTGCAAATGCCATATGTACAAATGACACAGTTGCAGCCAATGCAATAGCAGATTCAAATGGTACCTAGACAGCAAATTTAAATACCTCAAGCCCCAATGGAACAGCACCAGGTGATGCTTCCTCAACAGGTCAGCAGTGTAACCAAAGTAATAACACAGTACACCAATTCCTGTTACACAGTGAGGATGGAATAAATGATGATTGGGGAAGCAAGAGTTTGGATGAGGAGGAATGTGTGCTTGCAGCTTCTTTAGAAGTAGATCAGAAAGGCCCATATGTAAAGGGAAAGGTAATGGGTCACAGCGTTTCATTCTTGGTTAACACAGGAGCTACACACTCTACAGTGAGAACTGCAGAAGTTCCAAACTTTCCACTTTCAGGAAAGACAGTCCAGATTGTAGGAGTACTGAATCAGTATTTGACCAACTCAATTACAGAACCAGTTCAGGTTAAAATTGCAACTTTAAAGGATTGCACAAATTCATAGTCTGTGATTCAATTCTGGTATCCCTATTGGGAATAGACTTGCTATGTAAAACAAGGTGCTTGATTATTTGTTCAAATGACGGGATCGAGAGACAGATGAATAGCAATGATGAGGATGACCCAACTCCAGAGACAGAGTGTGAGATAATAAATGAGGAGTACCCCTGATTAATTTCTTTCCAGTATTCACAGTGAAGGAGCTTCCTCCTGATTTACAGGGAACAGTTAAAGAGAAGGTGTGGGATTTGACAGGGAAAGAGATTGGTCTGATAAAGGGAGTTGAGCCAGTTAAAGTTCCTGTAAAGCCGAATGCAATTTTTCCTCACACTCTCCAGTATCACCTACCACAGGATATCCTTATGAATGTTGCTCACATAATTGAAGAATTTATAAATCAAGGGGTCTTGAAAGAAGAGCTGGGCAGCCCATGTAATTCACCGATAATGGGATTGAAAAAGCCCTGTGGGACAGTTCGAATTGTCCAGAACCTGAGAAAACTAAATTACATTGTGATGAAATGTTGTCCCGTGGTGCCAAATCCAGCTGTGCTAATGTTTCAGATTCCATGTGATGCTGAATGGTTCATCGTCATAGACTTGCCACAAGCTTTCCTTTCTGTGCCTCTTCATGACGATAGCCAATTTCTTTTTTGTTTCAAATTTTTGGATCAAGTTTACTGTTGGTGTAGAATTCCTCAAGGGTTTTCAGAGTCACCTTCCATATTCAATGAGATCTTGAAAAATAATCTGGAGTCATTGGAATTACCTTTCCAATCGACATTGGTACAGTACATCGATGACTTGTTGATTGCATCCAAAACGAAGGAAGAGTGCAAGTATTACACGATTGCCTTACTGACCCATTTGGAGAAGAATGGTCATAAATTGTCTCCACTTACAATACTGTCAGAAAGAAGTGAAGTACTTGGGTCACCGGATTAAGAAGGGGACAAGGAAAATATCCAGAAAAAGGGTCATATTGCAGATGAGTCTCCTAGCCACACAAAGAGATGTCAGGATGTTTTTAGGGATGGTAGGCTACTGTCACCAGTGAATTCATAATTTGTCAGTCATTTCCAAGTCCTTGCAGAAGCTGACCCACAAGGAGGTTACCGATCCCCGTATTGTTAGATCAGGCTGGCGTGAAAGGGTTTTCTGAGATGAGAGAGAGTTTGTGTAAAGCTCCGGCTTTTGGTATGCCTGACTACACCAAGGGCCTGATTTATGAAAAGTTAGAGCTGCCTTTGCCACATTTTTTGACACAAAAGCGGCGTACCCTGACAAAATATAATTAGATTTTGTCAGTTTACACCGCTTTTGTGTAAAAAAATGATGCAAAGATGGCACTAACTTTCCATAAATTAGGCCCCAAATCCTTCATGTTGTTTTGTCATGAGCATGATGCATGCTCCTTTTCTGTCTTGACGCAGGTCCATGGCGGTGTAAACCGACCAGTAGCATCTTTTTCAGCTAATTTGGACCCAGTTGCAGCAGCTTTACCAGGCTGTCTGCGCGCAGTTGCAGCATTTGGACAGAACCTCACACAGTGTGAAGGCACTGTGATAGGGAACCCTTTGATTATTATGGTCCATCACTCTATTGAGATTTTACTTACTAGGACTAAGACACAGTATCTGACAGGTGCCAGATCGACTCGATAAGAGACGAGCATTTTAGGGTCACCTAATGTGTCATTGAAAAGATGTTCAGTGCTTAATCTGGCGACCTTACTCCCAAATGAAAATGTTAAAATTGAAAAGTTGGAAGACATTGAGCATGATTGTCTTGAAGTAACAGATTTGTGCACAAAACCAAGACCAGATATTAGAGAAACCCGATTGGAATTAAATGACTAACTTATCTTTGTTGTTGGTTCCTGTATGAGGGACAAAACAGGAGTACTGAGAGCAGGACATGCTGTGTGCACAATTTCTGGTATACTGGAAGTCTCCTGGCTTCGAGCAGTATACTCTGCACAAGTAGCGGTGTCGTAGTTTGGACTCTTGCTCTGAGCAAGACTGCTGGTCTCAGGATGACAGTACTTTCGTTTGTAGGTGACTAAGTTTCTTCCTACAACTAGTTGTAACTGTTGTCCAAACCTTACCGGCTTACTAGCAGTACTTCACCAGAAACACAATAGTAAAGAGGTGATTTGTAGCAGTCGCTTACGCATGGACTCAAAATAAGATCTCTCAGGGTTGTCGTGGTTAAACGGAAACTACCCTTTTCTCACAGATTATTATGTCTCATACAAACAAAGGCAATAACACAGATGCAGTGAAGTTATAATAGTTTTTTATTTAACATAACTGCAATTTGTTATAAGTTGCATGAATTGCAATGATTAGGATAATGAATATACCAAGCAACAGTATTGTGAAGAGGAGAGTCATTGTTATAAAGACCCCTACCATTATGCAATATATAACAGGAATATATGTATAGGTATAAAAAAGTAATAAGCCCTAATCCCCTAAGGAGAATAGGTCTAACCTCCTACCTAAAAAAGGAGAGCTGGGTTCGTTAAACCTAATCTGCCAAAACCGTGTCCATGAGAGGAGCCCCCAACCCTCGTTACCTTGGAATGAGGTTTCTATCTCAGACTCCGCAGGGACACGAAGACTGGGTCAGCGTCAAGATGACTGCAGCATCGGTATCAGCGATGGTGGCGATGCCCTCTGGTCGGAATCCCTCGGATTATCTGTCTAAAAGTGTGTTGTATTTATACAGATCTACAGGGTCCCCTGACATAAGTGTTATTCATAACAATAGATAACAGGCATGCTTGGGACGGCAATTAATATCAACAATCCCTCGAAAGTATAGAGAGGGAAAATCACTAAGTGTGAATGCCTACTGTATGTTTGTCTTCCGTGCTTGATCTTGACGCCTTGGCACAGTGACACTGATAATAGAACCCATAACAAGTGGCCTAACTATAAACAAGGCCGCCATTTTAAAGGAAATCAACAATTAAATGGACTAAGACAGAGCAAGCTAAGTAGGTTAAAAGTCACTGGGTGACGGGGGCACGAGTTTACAAGCCTACGGCTAAGCTAACTCCTGTTATCCTGTTAAAACAAACTATGATTCACTACACCCTCCCTATTGCCGTAACAGGTATGATGAAGGTAAGGAAACCCAATCGCTAAAAAAGCTGCTACTGAACTAAAAAGCCAAAAAACTGAGAAAAAAAATTACGTAATGACAAAAATAAATGCTGTGTGTTAAAATACGTTTCAAAAAAACATTCAGAGATGTTAATATCAACTATGACAAGTACAGCAAACTTTCAGTTAAATTGCTAGTTTTTAGAACCGGGAACTGGCAAGCGAATTCACCAAATTATGTGCTATATGCAGGATCTTGAAGAATGTCATCGAAGTCACCATTCAAGGATCTTAAAAATGAGTCAACATCGTCTGAAGTGAAATTGAGAGCAGGACGGACAAACGGATCCACAGAGCAGAAGTGAGCCATATTCATCGGTGTATCGACACTCGCTGCAGCGTCCTCATCCATGTTAGTTTGTATAACAGAAGGCTCATAGGTGGCCTCGCGGAGCAAACTCAGTCTCAAGGAGCATGACCGTGTATGAACCCTCATCGGGGACATCAGCAGTTTGTGGTCCACAGGAGATGTTGGTGCAACAGCAAGACAGACCATAGGCAGATGTTCAAAGAGACACCATATGCAGCGGAACACCGGTTGTACACACCAGAGTAGAGGCCAGAATGACAATGACCAGTCAAACTCTAGTTCCACCAGCAAAGGTGTACCGAAGATCCGAACCATGCGTTCACGGCACAGCGGGGTTGACGGGAGCGGCTCCATTGCTCTGTGTCGCTGGAAAAAAACAACCTCCGCGAATCAGAAAATATAGCAGTAGTAGTCCGCCAATTAAAGCCAAAATAATTGGAAAGCCACCAAACACACTGGAAAAGAGAGAATGGATGGCTGATGGGATGACTCCGAAGACAGTCTGGAAGATGGACAGGAAACCAGACCCGACAGCCTTAAAGAAATGAACAATCCCAGTGGTGCTTGAAGCATTGAATATTCTCGATACCAACTCTCCAAAGTGTATGGGGAAATCGGTATTTAAAAGGGATTGTGTCTCGGCTGATGATCTCGCAACCTGGAGAGCATACGTCTCTTTTGCGGATGTCAAGGCAACCTGTTTTTGAAACAATAGCGCCTTCAGTCTACTCAACTTGTCATAGTTCACATTAATAGTATCAATGTGGGGCCATATTTCAGATACGTGTATCTCTCGTGTGGGGGGAAACAAAACATGGCCACAACACGTAACGACCTTCGTGACTGAGATTGCGTAGGCAATTCCAGGTCGCAAGCCGCAACACCTGTCATCGCTCAGTAGAACATAACTCCCATTAGAAAGTACATGAAACACTGAACGAATCAAGGGGACGGGAGTACCCTTCAGAAAGCAGGCCAAATTCGCGACCCCCGCATTGCAAAGACCGTGAAGAGACACCTGTTTGCATATCATGGAATGACGAACATTAGTCTCACATTCACTTCCGCAAAGAAAGACCTCCTGTTCGCCGTTCAGACATCGATACTCAAAGGGCAACTCCCACTCTTCCTTAATAAAGCTATCTCCTAGTTGTTCATAGCGTCCCACTGCAAGATGTTTCAGGCAGTTCGAGAAACGAAAGGTCGAAAACGGTAAATTAATAATGCCGTGTAGGAGCCAGATAGTTGAAGGACTCTCTGCTACTGTGAAGGGCAACTTATCTAATTTTTCTACTTGAAGCAATGTAAAACGAGCCTCCCTTTTAGCCATTGTCTCTTGTTCCCTGGAAAAATTAAAAGCAGCGAATAGTTCACTCCCATTAATGTATTTCCATGGAATGTGGCCACTTCTCAGCGTCTGCAATGCCCAACCCAGCTGCATGATGGAACGTAGCTGTGTTTGCCCATGATATAACCGGGACAAATCAGTCTGAGTGATATCAATAGCAGATGACACTATATTCGACAGTGAGTATATCCTGTTGGATAGGGTGTTCATGCCATTATCGACAACAGCCAATGTTTTTTCCAAATTCTCCTTATCAAGTTGCCGTAAACGTGCAGCAGCCTCAATTTGAGAAAGTTTAAAAATTTCATCATACATAGCATATAAAAACCGTTTTGAGCGCTGCTTCCTAGGACCCAATAGGAAATCTTGTAAATCTATACTGTCTGAAAGAGTGTTCAGGTGTTGTTTAACCGCTGTTAAAGTGTTTGTCTGCACCCATTGCTGGCACAGCTTACCCACACTGTATGTTGTAATGATACCAGTATGTTGACATGATAGAAAGCGAGGGTCTGGCCTATGAATGGAAAAACCCCTTGAAGAGTTCAACAAACCGCTTCTGACACTCATCAGTGTCTGAGGGCCATACCAACCATCCCCCGGGACGGGAAAGTGAAGAATTATAAGTACCAGCCTTAACCAATGCATCTAGCCTGTCCTCTGAAACATTAAGAAAGTGTTGCCAATCTCCAAATTTTGTCGGTGTAGGAATATTGGGCGTGTTTAAATCTTTAATTTTTGCATCCCCAGACACGATGTCTGCTCAACAGTGTCATTCAAGAAAATCATTTGTACAGGAATTAAGCAAGCTCGAAACAAAGCTTCTCTACCCTAAATTTGCCAATCTTGTGTTCCCCATACACTCTTCAAATCGATAGTGTTCTTCCAATATTCATAACCTTCAATCGAGAGACGGGAAACTAAGGGGTCTGAATAAATCAGTTTTGTATCTGTTAGCAATAGTTTTCTAAATTGTGTTGTAGGTAATTTAAAATAATATGATTCAGCTTTCTTCGTATCATGCCCAGAAAAGTATGTGAATTTGTCATTGTAATACTTTGGACTCCCCACCCGTGGAGTTGAACAGTGTTCCCATTGTGTGTAGTTAAAGAGAGGCCTATATCTAGTTGCACGGTGCAGGTAGTGATGTCCCCAATTGTTATAGCAGAACATTTCCCCATAATTCATTGTATAATCATATACATCATCACTCCCAAAAGCGGAGTAGTCCTTCATCTCAGTTAGCATGGAATCAACTGTTTGGACATCCCAATCATCAGAGACAACATTAGGTGTAATAACATCAGACATAGAAACCTTGAACACGTATGGTATTTGAATTATCTCTGTAGGCCCGTAGATATCGAACGGAACTTTGTCCCAGACAATCCCATCAGGAATTGGAATAGCCGTAATATTGACAGGGGACAAATCACGTTGGACCTTATGTGATGAACGATGTGGTGTTAAAATTACATCAACAGGCTCCACTGAGAAGCGATCAGCAATATAGTGACCATTAATTAGTAAAAAGAAAACAGTCACAAACCCAATCCATAAAAACAATGCAATAAATGTCAAACAAAACCAGAGATAGTTCCATGGATATATCAAATAGTTCTGCTTAAGCCATCGAAAGAATTGGCTACCTCTCGAACATTTTCCAGTCTCAGTAGAGGATGAATCTGAAGAAAAATCATCAATGTCTATAAAATAGCCAGAGGAAGTCTCCGCAAACACACGACCCATGGAACTCTCATCCACTGCTCGTGGAAGTTCTTGATAGACAACGTTATTAGTCGTGGAAGTGTTCGTGTAAAATACAGCCAAATCCTGCAGCGGGGAGTCCTCCGAAGGTGTTACTGGAACCAACAAAAGTTCATTGTCCGCCCTCCCCATGGTCGAGGAAGTGTTCGGAACAACAGCTGACATAGTTGCATAGTCAGAAGTAGCGATGGTCATCCTACCATGTAGAGGGATGTCCTGTTGGGTAGTGAGAGGGGATCGGGAACTACCCAAGGGACCTCCTGGTCTACTCTGAAGAATCGGCCACATGGTGTAATTTGATGTCATCAATGGAGATAAATCTGTTGGATTTGGAACCAGACAACGGGGGAAGGATGACAGTCCTGGTGCCTTTTATCCCCAAGACCGGTACAGGTGCTCTGTATGATGGACCAAACTCTTTTTTCACAGCGAACTTCTCACGAACCAGATCCCCAATGTTAGGAATCCAGCCAGTCGAAGTTTTCGCCAAGTTCCTTATTCCCAAGGTGGCAGCACTTGCAAAACATTTATCATCACGGAATTGTTGAAGCTCCTGCAAAACAGCGAGACGTTCTTTTATGTCAAATGGTGTTTCTGCTGCCACCATACCAGGGGCATCAAGATCGGGAACATACATAGTTGTCCCAAAGAGAACCTCATATGGAGACTTTCCCCCAAGGACCGTCTTGGCAGATTATTCAGTGCTCTCTGGACCCCATATAGGTGATGTAACCAACTGCGGCCTGAACCTAATACTCGAGCTGTTAAGGACTGCTTTAGATCACGATTCCGCCTCTCCACGACCAAATTTCCCTCGGGATGGTATGGTGAGGAGTAATGGAGTTCAACACCCATCGTCCTCATGGTGTCCCTGAAAGCCTTAGAGGCAAATGCAGGGCCCTGGTCCGAATGGAATGCTGCAACCGCATATGTACCGATAAAGATCAGCAAATCTTTTATAACAGTCCGGGCGTCAGCCGACCGCTGTGGCCATACCCACAGGAATCTAGAACAGGAATCTACAGCCACTAAAATGTATTTGCATGCACCATCAGGTTGCAAGGGACCACAGTGGTTCAGGTACACACAATGGAGTGGCTTGTCTGACACTAAGAGAGATGTCTGCGGAGGGCGTATGATATTTGAGCCCTTAATCTGCTGACAAATGTCACAGCAAAGGACATACGTTTTAGTCCGTCTGCATAGACCAGGCCACCAATACCGTTGTTGTAGAATGGTGATAGTGGCCTGTATACCAGCATGTGCAGAAGCGACACCCTCATGTGCAGCTGTAATCAGCCCCAATCTGTGATCTTCATTTGGGATCACTCGATCACCAACATCAGGAATTGTTGCAAAAGCAACATTCTGTGCACTGATATGATATGTATAGTTCGTAGGGTATCCTTTCGGAAGGGGCTTGTCTGCAGCTGAGGCTTTAACAGCAATCAGTATTTCAATATCCAACCTCGTCCGAGAACGAGTCACTGCAGCCACAGAAGCCGTAGCTACTGAAGCTTTGGCTGCTTCGTCAGCCAATGTATTACCGGCAACATGTATTCCTACACGTTGGTGCCCCAATGTGTGAACTACATGGACACATGGCAGCTTATCCTTAAGATCAGCCACCCTTCCCCACAATATTTTGTGTTTAATGGTGTTCCCTTTAGAATCTCTAAACCCGTTCAGTATCCAATGATTGAGATATTCATTGTATGACTGGACGCAGTAATACGAATCACAGACAATCAAAGTCTGTGTTCCTGGCTCTGAATGTTCGAACGCTAGCAGAAGAGCCTTAAGCTCGGCCAACTGGGCTGTGCAGTCCCCTAGGGTCTGAGTGTAGGTATTATGAGGATGGAAAACTCCGTCTTCCATTACCCCGCACACGGCTGCGCAAGCTGCCGAGTATTGATGTTTAGTACCCACAGCCGGTTGTGCCGATCCGTCAGTGTAAATGATGGTATCATAACTGTCTATTGGCAATATATGTAAGGGAGCGGGGTACTCCTGTTCATACTGGAGAAATTCTTGTGTCTGAAGTCTTGGGTCAAACACATAAACAACATCAGTGGTGGTCAGAGATGTTGCCCATTGGATCCAGCGTGGATGTAATGCCTTAGCGTTTGGAGCGCTCGCTTTGGTGACAGCCTCTAAGGCCGGTACCGGGGAGACAACAATAATGCTCTTCCCTTGGGCAAGTGGCCTCTCCTTTATGACGGCCATCTGAACTGCTGTCAGAATTTTTTCAGTAGGAGCAAAACGTTTCTCTGCATTGGAGTATAAATGTGATTTGTATGCTATTGGCACCGTGTCACCCTCATTAAAGGTGACATAGGTAAATCCAAGGGCACCAGCTATTATTCTGATGACCAAATTCGTTTTATTGTCACGTGTGTACAAGTGTCTAGCCTCCAGCATGTCCCGTTGTATATCTCTAAGGATGTGTGTGTGTGCAATTGTCCATCGCCTGCTAGAAAAATTGGGCTGAATTAAGTCATATAGTGGCTTGACGCATTCAGCGTAATCTGGAATGTATGTTCTGCCAAAATTAAAGAAACCCAGTAATGACTGTAATTTCTTAAGCGTGTTTGGAGGCTGTAGCTGAGCACACTTTTCTAAGAAGTGCGGGGCCAGGCCCCCCTCGTGTGATAGTTCATATCCGAGGAACAAACACTAAGAAAGGCTATCTTGCTTTTCTTAAAATTAAATTTATATCCGAAGGCGGCAAATCCCAAAATTATCCGATCGACCCTTGCAATATGAATGTCAAGGGTGTCATCAGTGAGATAGATATCATCCACATATGATAATGCCTCGGAATCAATCTCCTGTAAGATTGATGTGACACGGGCCGAAAACAGTCCTGGGCTGTTTTTATAGCCTTGTGGTAAACGACAAAAGCGTTTCTGAGAGCCAAAGGAAAATGCACTTAGGTCTCTACTTTCATGTGCTAAATTCTAGCAGAAAAATCCATTAGATATATCCAATGTAGTTTTGTATTTTTTACGCACTATATTATTAATCAGCGCTGTGCTGTGTGAATTTTGTATAGCATAAGTGCGTGCATGACTATTTAAGTGTCTATAATCAACCACTATTCTATATGAATGATCAGGTTTCGTAACGGGAAATTGCAGATTATTCATTGCCGATGTACAGGGCTCAATTACTCCCTGATATTCAAGTTGTGACAGTATCTCCGTCACTGGAGCTTTTGCTTCATGTTTAACAGGGTACTGTGGCTGCGGGTGTGGTGTAGACCTAACGGGAATAACATGACAAGGAGAGTCCTTGTCCCAACCTACATGATTACGGTATAATGCATGTGCCTGCGCCAAAGCCCAATCAGCAGCATAGGCTTTTTTGTCTGCCTCCGGAACAAGATCGGAGAAAGAAGGCAAAATGACATCTTCCCCATGTGGGAGCTTGCGGACATGTTCAGGTGGCCAGTCTCTCTTGGCCAACAGGATATCACTAGTAAGTTCATCCCAGAATATTACACTAATAATGCGTTCCACGTCTCCCTCTATCTGAATTGTTAAATCATAAACCCAATCGGGTGGGAGAACGCGGCCATCCGCTGTTTCAACTGCGATATAATCGCTAGTTGCTGTCGCATCCAGATGATCTTTCAGACTCTGGCGACATATCGTGACCTCTGCCGCGCTGTCCAACAGAGTCACTGCCCACCTCTTGTTCCTCAACAGTGTTCTCAATACTACTGGCATTTTTAACTGTCAGTGCTGCCACTTTCTTCTTTTTAAACTGTGGCTTTTGCTGAGGAGTCTTTTCTTCTTTTTTAATGGTAGACTGCAGCGAGTCTTTCTTTTCTTTCATGTATTCCGGACGTCGATCTTGACGGCCCCCTCTCTCGCTACGTTTATCCGGTGCGTCCTGAAAGGAACGAGAAGGACGTGAATCAGTATATCTGTCTAGAGTTCTAATGTTATCCCTATTCCTGAAATTATATCTCCTGTCGGAGTACTCCGGATGCGGAGAATCAGCTCTTTTATTTCTCCTATCCTTGAAATCCTTTTGTTTGTCCCAGCGCTTTTTAGACCCCTCTAGTGCTTGCCTTGTACCTTCCTTATGGGTGGTACTTGGTATGTCCAATTTTTTAGGTTTGGCTCCCAGCCCATCCCGTCCTATACTAGTATAGGTATCAGAGATTATTTTCGGTAGCTGTCTCTCTTGTTCCTGGTGTGGAGTTTCCCGGAGACGCTGGCGTATCGCCAGTGCTACTGCTTCCCCTTTAATATTACTTAATATTATCGAGGAGACGGCGTCAAAGTTACGCATCAATTTCATCCCCAGATCTAGGGCCGGTGCAGCCCCATGCTCATTTTGTATTTGTTTCAACACTTCCGGTAAATTGGCCAGTGTAGGGGTACCATGTGTGGTAGTATAAACGGCAGCGAAGACTGTACCCCAAGTGGCACATTCATCCACTGAGGGAACCATCCCGAATGGCAAGCACATAGTGAGCAATCTATGTTTCTCCTGTGGCCCCGTATGGGGGAACACAGCTTCCAGCTGATTTGTTTTCTGAGCAATCCAGAACGGTATTTTTTCTCGATCCGAGGGCACTTTACCCATAATGGAATGCACCGTTTGTGGATTAATCCCAGTAGCCAATTGATATCCACCAGCTACTGGCGGTGCTGGACGCGCTGGTGTAGTGTTTAATGTTCGCATTACGAACTGGACCAATCGTCTATATAATGCCACTAATTCATTATATAATATCCTTAAATCTACAAGCGGCATAGTCTGTATGCCTGGGTGAGGTGTATATGTGGCAAACATGGGCCACGTAGGCCCTTCATTACTTAAAGGACCTAGCCTCACTCGTCGCAGTATATGTGGTAGGGCGCCTTCAAACCAGTTTTGATGCTCCTGATATGTGAGCGATATTTCATGATACTGGTATGCTTCGTACCTTACGGGTACGTCCGCAATGTCATAAGTGTGAAATGTGTGCGTTCGTTGGTCAGCCTCCAGGAAAGGCAACCCAACAGTAAAATGTTTCCGTTTGGTATGCTTCAGTTGCTTCTATAATCAAAGTAACTTCCCCGCCCTCTACTGTAAGGCCATGTGCTAATAAATGTTGTGTAAGTGCATGTCTAGCATTTGCAGGAATGTCTATGGTATTAGCCATAGTTGTTTAGAGAAACTGAACACCAAAATAGGGGAAGTTTTTTCCTTTTGTGAGTTCGAGCTCGAACAACCTACAGCCTACTTAGGGGTTACCTGTTTGGCTGAGGAGGATTCTCCCAAAGACCACGGACGTCTCCGTATAATGGTACTGATGGTACCTGTTGTTTGTGAGACAGCGATAATCAGGGTAACCGTAAATTAGTGCCTAAACACCATCGTTGGTGGCGCCATGTCGTAGTTTGGACTCTTGCTCTGAGCAAGACTGCTGGTCTCAGGATGACAGTACTTTCGTTTGTAGGTGACTAAGTTTCTTTCTACAACTAGTTGTAACTGTTGTCCAAACCTTACCGGCTTACTAGCAGTACTTCACCAGAAACACAATAGTAAAGAGGTGATTTGTAGCAGTCGCTTACGCATGGACTCAAAATAAGATCTCTCAGGGTTGTCGTGGTTAAACGGAAATTACCCTTTTCTCACAGATTATTATGTCTCATACAAACAAAGGCAATAACACAGATGCAGTGAAGTTATAATAGTTTTTTATTTAACATAACTGCAATTTGTTATAAGTTGCATGAATTGCAATGATTAGGATAATGAATATACCAAGCAACAGTATTGTGAAGAGGAGAGTCATTGTTATAAAGACCCCTACCATTATGCAATATATCAGGAATATATGTATATGTATAAAAATGTAATAAGCCCTAATACCCTAAGGAGAATAGGTCTTACCTCCTACCTAAAAAAGGAGAGCTGGGTTCGTTAAACCTAATCTGCCAAAACTGTGTCCATGAGAGGAGCCCCCAACCCTTGTTACCTTGGAATGAGGTTTCTATCTCAGACTCCGCAGGGACACGAAGACTGGGTCAGCGTCAAGATGACTGCAACATCGGTATCAGCGATGGTGGCGATGCCCTCTGGTCGGAATCCCTCTGATTATCTGTCTAAAAGTGTGTTGTATTTATACAGATCTACAAGATCCCCTGACATAAGTGTTATTCATAACAATAGATAACAGGCATGCTTGGGACGGCAATTAATATCAACAATCCCTCGAAAGTATAGAGAGGGAAAATCCCTAAGTGTGAATGCCTACTGTATGTTTGTCTTCCGTGCTTGATCTTGGCGCCTTGGCACAGTGACACTGATAATAGAACCCATAACAAGTGACCTAACTATAAACAAGGCCGCCATTTTAAAGGAAATAAATAATTAAATGGACTAAGACAGAGCAAGCTAAGTAGGTTAAAAGTCACTGGGTGACGGGGTTACGAGTTTACAAGCCTACGGCTAAGCTAACTCCTGTTATCCCGTTAAAACAAACTAGGATTCACTACAGCGGAAATGGTAGCCCTTACTAGAGCATGCCATGTTTCTACCCAGCTAAAAGTTACCATCCACACAGATAGCCAGTATGGATTTGGAATAGTCCAAGACTTTGCCCACTTGTGGTCATGGAGAGATTTCATGACCTCTTCTGGTTCACCAGTCAGAAATGGTGAAAGAATTCAAGAGTTGTTGCGAGCGATCCAAATGCCTGAAAAGATTACTGTGGTGAAATGCACTGCATATCTGAAATTGAAAGATTTTGTGTCAATGGGAAATGGATATGCAGATCAAGTCGCAAGGTTTTGCGCATTGAACTGTATATCGGTCAAAGATAAGTGGGAACTGTTACCTGAAGAAGATGACAAATGTCCACGTTTTGCATTACGTATAATAGATACGTTGGAAGAACTGAGATCACTGCAGAATAATGTTGACAGGGAGATAAAATATACATGGAGCAAAATGAAATGTGTACAGAGACAGGATGAATTGTGGGTTTCAGAAGAGGGTCAATTGGTTTTGCCAAACAGGTTATTGCCTCAAATGGCTAGGTTTTATCATGGTCAAGCAAATGCGGAGAGGGATGCCATTATTCGCCTCTTTAAACAAAATTGGTTCAATCTAAGGTTTAGACAAGTTGCTGAAGCAGTTTGCCATCGTTGCATAATTTGCCAGCAAATGAATGCGAGAAAAAGGACAGTGGTCAATTTGAGCCACATTGGAAGAGCAGGAAGTCCATTCATCAGGATGCAAATGGATTTTATTGAGATGCCTGTGTATGGAGGATTGAGATATGTGTTTGTGATTGTCTGCATCTTTAGTCATTGGATTGAAGCGTACCTTACACGAAGGAATGACAGCCTCACAGTAGCAAAACTACTGTTTAGGGAACTGATACCACATTTTGGTTTTCCGATCTCTTTAGAATCAGATAGAGGAAGTCACTTCAGCAATGAAGTAGTCAAATTACTATGTGCAACATTAAACATTTAGCAGAAGCTGCATTGTAGTTACCGCCCTGAAGCATTAGGACTTGTAGAACAGATGAATGGTACCTTGAAATCAAGAACAGCAAAAATGTCCACAAATCTGAAATGGTCAGCCGAACTGCCTTTAGTTCTGATGACAATGAGAAGCACACCCGACAGGAAGACAGGATTGTCACCGCACAAGATCCTCATGGGCAGAGAAATGAGGTTGCCAGCGGTTCCTGCAAATCGTCTTGTGAACATAACAGATGATGTGGAGTTGGACTACTGCAAAGGTCTAGCTGATGTGGTTCGCTCTTTCCCTCAACAGGTGGAAGCCACCACACTGCCACTGATCCAAGATCAAGAACACAACATGAGAGCTGGTGACTGGGTTGTGGTCCGGAAACACGTGAGGAAGACGTGTTTGGAGCCTCAGTGGAAAGGCCCTTACCAGGTAGTTCTGATCATTACCACAGCTGTGAAGTGTGCTGGAGTTCTGAACTGGATCCATGCAGCCACACGAGAAAAGTGACATCTTCTCTGGACAGTGAAGAAGAGTTGTTGACAGTACCAACAATGACCAGACAAGCCCCAGAACCAGAAGGAGAAGAAAGAGGAACTGAGACCGGATCTGAGCACGTTGAGAACGGTTCAGTCACTCCTGTGAGAGATGAAGGAGAAGACCTCCAGGAGAGTGACAGTGAGACAATCTCAATTGAGGCAGCAAGGGAGTCTAATCAGAGGAGGGCTCTCCCAGAAGTAGACGATTTTGAGAGACAATCAGAGCATTCGTCAGAACCCGAGGGGTAAGGAGTTGAGGTGGATCAAAGCCAATGTGATCTGACTCCTCCTGAAACTGTTGCAGGTCCGTCAAGAGAACATCCTGCAGAGCAAGAAGAAGTTTCAAGTTCAACACTAAAAAGAACATTGGCCAAGAGTCCACTGAAAGGAGATAAGTGGCCAGAGTCACAAGGAAAGAGAAAGGAAGCAATTGTTGTGACAACAATCGAGGAAGAAGTAGATACAACAAGGAGAGAAGACCTGTGTGAAGGAGAATTGAATGGATATCGCAAGTTGAAAAGAAAGAGAATAGCAAGTCGAAGGTACACAGGTCCCGAACGGGCGTATGCAACTACAAGTGAATGGCAAAGAGAATTTTTGTCTTTTTGTTTTGATCAAGACATTCCAGGTCAATATTTTGGCACTTGGAGGAAATTAATGAACTGAACTATTGAGACCAACCGAGGAAAAGTGCAAAGAAAAAGAGACTGTTGAAAGTAACCGGAAAATACTTTTGAAAGCTGATTTGACAAGCTAACCTGATTTGACAAGCTGCTAAATGAATTTTTGACAAAGGATCCTGGAATTGAGACTGAAAGCTGTAAATATGTGCTGAAAAAGGTTTTTTTTTTTTTTTGCTGCATAGTTATACATTTTTCTCTTCTACTTTCTGATTCTTTACAGATCATGAGTAACGTTACCCAGCATGGTAGGAAGAACAGTTGCTGTAAATACATGAGTATTGCTTTGGCAATTGTATGTGTGATATTGTGCATCATACTGATTGTGGGTATGACTGTTCTTGACAAGAGTAAAGCCAACCATACTTCAGCTTTAGAGACAACTACTGCATTAACAGCGAGAGAGTAGTTTAGGTTAGATGAGAAGTATCTACATGTAGACAATGCACAAGGGGAACTTTCTTCTAATGTCTTCTATCGCTTATTGAGTATGTTGAGATGATGGATACAAAGAATTGTTATGTGTGTACGCAGATCTCTTCATCAGTCAAATAAGGAGTTACCTATCATAGTTTGCCCCATGCTTATGGGATTAGTTGTCTGTTACTAACAAGATTCTATAACCAAGAGTTTATTCAATATTTCTATTCTAACCACAATGTGGTGTTTTCGTCTGTTCCCATAATTAGATACGAGAGTAGAGTAGCTAAGGACAGTGACATAGTACTAGTGAGAGGTTTCTTTGAGCCTACATTAACTTTTGGCACAACATATGCACTAAGAAACAATCTGACATGCTTGCTTACACCACTAGAAAAGAGCTTCTTATATCAGACAGATGACAGGAGAAAGGCATTAAAGGAGAGATTAGAAAAGGGCTTAGAGAAAATGACTTTTAGAAATGATTATACTTTTAGTGAAATAAAAACACAAGGGAAGTTAGCTTTAGATGTGCAACAGGTAGGAAAGCTTTGCGTATACAGACCTAAATCTAGCACTGACACTTTATTTGTCGGAATGAGTGAATGTAGACATGTGTTTTTGTTTCAGAGTAAATGGACATTTATGTTGAATGGACAGGATCCAGCGATTCCTGGTATATATTACATTTGTGGACCTAATGCTTATTACCGTCTTCCAAGAGGATGATATGGCACATGTTATTTGGGGATAGTTTTCCCAAAGATAGTCCAACTTGATGACTTGAAAAGATTTCTGAAAATGGCTGGATTACATCACTTTGGAGAAAAGAGAGAGTCTCCTTCTGGTATGGTGGGAGATATATTTGGAGCAATAATTCCTTCAGTAGGAGTTGTTCTGAATTCTATAAATATTCGGAGGTTGTCTACTATTGTGGAAAACATTACAAAGGTAGTAGGGGTGAGCAGAGCCGCACCTCCGTAGAGTAACAACGAGTAAAATGAGAAATTGGTGCCAGATAGGTCGGGTGCCCAACTACCCTAATGGGCACAAGTATGTGTACCGGGTACACAATGATAATAACAGCAGTATGACCACGGCACACAAATAGTATGATCAAAGTTCGTGTTGAGGAAAAGTATCCCTGGTATTGAGGTTCAGGATGTGGACAAATAAAGTAGGAAAATCCACAGTCGATGATGCACAGTGTCTTTTATTTGTAGGCACAGTTCGCCACAAACTTGCGTTGTCTTCAGAAAACAGCCAACACATGTTTCGTCACACAGGTGACTTCATCAAGGCTGTAAAACAGTAATTGGTGCAAAACTGGTACATAAGAGTATTCTTGGGTGAGTAGGTCTATTCTATGTGCACATAAGATAAGTGCCCGTGTTGTGCTAAAATCAAGTGATTGAACATGCACACCGATTTACATGAAAAAATAGGGAAGAGCAGGCATGGCAATCCAAATGAAATGTGGGAACCTTTGTTAATTGTGTATAAAAGGGAGACGGAAAAGGAGAAGAAGAAGTGAGGCAGAAGAGAGGGCCCTTTACCCTGAACGCGTGTTTGGGTTGTGATAGTTCTACCCGGTGTGTAAACCAAAAGAGGCGTGACTCCCACGTGAAGTAAATTGTGTGAAGTGGGTGGAGAGCAGAGAAGGAATCGTATAAGAAAAGAAAGGGTAAAAAACGTAATCATGCCTGGGCCGTCCGGCCAAGGAAATGAGCATCATCTAAAGTCGATAATGATGTGAGTAAATACTAAGTGGTAGAAAAAGTTTTGGAAGAAATGGTATAAATAGTGAGAAAGATGTCTCAACTATGGCTAAAGAGAGCACATACTAGTAATCATAAAGGAAGCACAAAACGATACTAACTTGTGATGTGGATCGCGTGTGGAGCGACAGAATCACATCGGTAGTGAGTGGAGATCCAATGGATTGTAGGTAAGCGAGAAATGCCCTGATAAGCCTCGGGTCGGGACCCTGCAAGGGTAAGAGAATTGAAATTTAAGGAAATAAAGGAGTGTTGTGGTGGGGAATCGCTAACAAAGGGGACTTGCGGGTAAACATCAGAATCCAAAAGGAAAGGCAGTATAATTGTGAAACTAAGCGCAATGGCGTAAGAAGGTTGGGTGAGGGCAAAATAGGAGTACCAGCAGTCCCAAACATCTGGGTAGACCGTGCTGAAACACATTGGGACGAGATGGATGAGTATTCCAGCTCCCGGTAGTAAAACCGTAGTACGAAGGCACCGAGTGTGCCACACAGTAATGAGATCATCATAAGTGTGAGCAGCAGAAAAAGCATGCCGATAACTATAGGTCAAGACAGAGGCACATTCCCATGTAAGTATTAACGCGTGGGACGGCCGTTTATAGGTAATTGGGTGAAAGCCCCAACCAATGTGTAATGCTCGTAAGCAAATACTAGTAAGTATTCCTTGTAAGAAAAGCAGACATCTGAATGGAAATACTAGAATACGTGTGAGGGGACATAAGCATCCATCCGATAAGTAGATTCATGGGGGCGAGTCAAAACATACCTGTGTATGGTGTGGAACGGTCGTCGGGTGTAGCACGAGCGTGTCTCGGTGTCCCGATGCTCCGCGCTCGTTCAGTTAAATACGCTAAAAGTGCAACATAGAAGAATGACTACTGTGATTCGGACGAGGTCTGGGATTGAAGAGTTGAAAAGGGAAAAAAGGCGGCGGCCATCTTAAGATAGCCAAATTTGTTGATAAGAAATGGACTGTGGTAGATGTCACTCTATCTTTAAGCACTGAGTGGTTGCCCATATGTCTTTTAAGAGTTGTGTATGAAAAAGGAAGACATTAGAAGTGAGCATGCAGGTGACATGGAGAGGTAAGAAAGGTGACATAGAAGACACTGCTCAATGTTTACAAAAAGGCACTAGCATGTCTAGAAGAAATCAATGTGTTAGCCTAATCATTCTTCTAAATATATGTGACAGATTATGATTGCTGGACTTAACTAAACAGGTAAACAATCATCGTTTGAAAATGTTGCACAGTTAGAGAGATACACTGTCAAATAGGAGCACCGGTCCAGGTTACAAGTTATTTGCCTCCCCCCTCACACATTTCACAGTGGTTGTTTACACAAGCCTAAGTATAGATAAACAGTTATGTGGTACAATGCGGTAGTGTTGTGACGACCAGAGTAACCCCAGTTAAGTGAGAAAAAAATGCAATTCGCGGTCAGTGTTGAGTCCCTGTTCAACCGCGCAAAGTTTTAAAATCCATTGTGCCTCACATTTGCGAAGGTCATTGGTCCTGTCCCCCCATCTGGGTGACCTGGAGACATGTGCAATCCCATGAAACCTGACCTTGATGAGATCTCTTTCATCATGTAAAGTATTGAAATGTACAGCAAATGGGTATGTGGTGGTGTAGTTTCTGATGGCTCTCACGTGTTCTTGGATGCGTTCCTTAAGCGGGCGTATTGTGCTGCCTACGTAGATCAGGCCACATACACAGATGACACAGTAGACTGTGAATCTTGTGTTGCAGTTGATAAAGTCTCTAATGTGGTGAATGGTCCTGGTGTTGTAGGAAAAAGATGTGATTTCATTAAGAGCCAGTTGGCATGATATGCAGCATCCACACTTGAAAAAACCTTTTGGTTTTTCTAAAATCCATGATGACGGATGTGTTTGAGTGTGGGGTGCAAGAAAACTGGGACATAGAATGTTCCTAAGTGTACGTCCCCTGCTGTGTGTCTTAGTAGGTGATCTGTTGATGTACTCCTTAAGACATGAGTCCAATACCAACAAATGCCAGTGTTTTTTGAGAATACGATGCACCTTTTTGCTGGCAGAACTATATTGGGTGATAAAGGAGACAGGGCGTTTTGTGGAGTCGGTATTTGGAGGCTTTCTGGGGTTTCTGATGAGCAAAGACTGTTGGTCTTTAGAGGACACACGTTTACTGGCTGCCGAGATGAGTTTGTCAGTGTAGCCACGTGCCCGGAAGCATTGTGTCAGGTTATTGAGTTCCTGTTTAAAAATGTTATTGTCGGTGCAATTGCGCCGAATCCTAATCATTTCCCCGTAGGGAATGGCTCTGATTTGTGTAGAAGGATGAGCACTTTGTGCATGTAGAATAGAGTTACAAGCTGTCGGTTTTCTGTACAGTCTGGATGTAATCTTGTTATCAGTGATGTACAGGAGAAGATCTAAGAACTCAATTTTGGCACGATCAACTTTATGTGTGAATGTTAGGTTAAACTTGTTTTTGTTAAGGTGGCATATGAGTATGCTGAGATCAGAAATACTGCCTGTCCAAATAGCTAAGATATTATCTATATATCTCCCCCAGTACAAAATGTGTTGGGTGATGTGTGTCGGGCAGTTGGACCAAAGATGTATTTTTTCGAATTGGCCCATGTAGAGATTTGCATAGGAGGGAGATAATTTGGCTCCCATCGCAAACCCCTGGCATTGTCGGTACCAGTTCCCATTGTGTGTGAAAACATTATCCTCCAGTACCAAACGGGTACGATCGAGAAGCATCAGTGTATGCTCGTACAATGTGGCATCTCGGACATTGAGAGTCTCCGAGAGCATTTTTAGTCCCATTTCAAGAGGAATTGAGGTGTAGAGTGAACTGACATCGAGGCTAACAAACCAACATTCCTCTGCCCATTCAACGTCTTCAAGTTGACAAAGTAAATCCCTGGTGTCCTGGATGTGAGAGGGAAGGTTGCGTACCATGGGCTGGAGGAAGGAGTCAATGTATTCAGAGATGTGTTCCGTTGGTGAGCCAATGCCCGAAATTATTGGTCTCCCTGGTGGAAAGCTACCTGTTTTGTGTACTTTAGGTAAGGTGCATAGACATGGTGCCCAGGGTGCCGCAACACACAAGTATCTATATTCAAGATCAGACAGCAAACAGAGATTTTTCCAATGGGACAGTTTTTTCACAATTAAAGTGGAAATGCCAGGGAGAGGGTTAAACTGAATCGGAATGTAAGCTCGTGTGTCTTTGAGTTGTCTATCGATTTCCAGCAAGTAGTCAGATCTGTTCATGACAACGACGTTTCCCCCTTTGTCAGCCTCTTTAATCACTAAGTCAGTGCGTTTGGAGAGTCTCTGCAAGGCCAAAATCTCTTTGTGGTTGAAATTGTTGATATGTTTGTGTGTGCAAGTACTGGATTTGTCCTCAAGGTGGAAAAGTTCAGTGCTGACCGCTTTGTGAAAAACATCGATGTAATTGTCAGGAGGTAGTAAAGGGACAAAAGTGGATTTTGGTCTGAGCCCACTGTCAAGGTCTAAGTTGGATGGAATATCTAACTGGACCCGTAGTTCGTCCAGACTGGGGGGGGATGTGGTGGTGTCATCAAGTGAGAGAACCGTATGGATGTCCTGCAGGTCCCTAATGGATTGGTTGCAGGCAGGTGTTGGACTATGTGGGTCCCTATTGTGATTGGGTTTGTTGTGAAATAATTTTTTGAGTTTTAGATTGCGTACAAATTTGAAAAGGTCAATGTGTAAGTTGGTATAGTTTGGCGTGGAAGTAGGACAGAAGCCCAAACCTTTTTTCAAGATGTTTATTTCATGCATAGACAAGTCAGCATTGGATAGGTTCATGACCTGTACAGAGTCCTCTGCTACAGTGAGTGGATCCTGATGTGGGGTGCCCATCAAGACCTTTGCCTTCTCGAGGTGGAGCGAGTCGTCATTCCCTCCCTTGTGTTTGTTGCTGTATTTCCTCCCCCCCCCTACGGGTGGGTTTGGGTTTGGACCTGACCTGTTGAAATTCTGGCGGACCCCCTTCCTGTATCGGCCTAGTTCCTCTAAAAAAGAACTCGAATGATGAGTGGCATTTGAAAAAGTTGTGTTACCAGAGGGCCCCTCCATGGGTGTGACTACACAATCGCTAGACAGGTTAGAAACATCAGATAAGCTACCAGAAGTTGACCCTGCTGGGGTGGTATTGTTGGTCTGATTGTTAGGTGTGTCCCTATTGACCTGGTCAAATTTGCGTGCAAAGGTATATATTCTCCCATTGCTGTAGTCATTTTCATCTCTGATGAGTTTTCTCATTTTTTTGTCCTTAACATACTCAAACTCAAACCCACCCGTAGGGGGGGAGGAAATACAGCAACAAACACAAGGGAGGGAATGACGACTCGCTCCACCTCGAGAAGGCAAAGGTCTTGATGGGCACCCCACATCAGGATCCACTCACTGTAGCAGAGGACTCTGTACAGGTCATGAACCTATCCAATGCTGACTTGTCTATGCATGAAATAAACATCTTGAAAAAAGGTTTGGGCTTCTGTCCTACTTCCATGCCAAACTATACCAACTTACACATTGACCTTTTCAAATTTGTACACAATCTAAAACTCAAAAAGTTCTTTCACAACAAACCCAATCACAATAGGGACCCACATAGTCCAACACCTGCCTGCAACCAATCCATTAGGGACCTGCAGGACATCCATACGGTTCTCTCACTTGATGACACCACCACATCCCCCCCCAGTCTGGACGAACTACGGGTCCAGTTAGATATTCCATCCAACTTAGACCTTGACAGTGGGCTCAGACCAAAATCCACTTTTGTCCCTTTACTACCTCCTGACAATTACATCGATGTTCTTCACAAAGCGGTCAGCACTGAACTTTTCCACCTTGAGGACAAATCCAGTACTTGCACACACAAACATATCAACAATCTCAACCACAAAGAGATTTTGGCCTTGCAGAGACTCTCCAAACGCACTGACTTAGTGATTAAAGAGGCTGACGAAGGGGGAAACGTCGTTGTCATGAACAGATCTGACTACTTGCTGGAAATCGATAGACAACTCAAATACACATGAGCTTACTTTCCGATTCAGTCTAATCCTCTCCCTTGCATTTCCACTTTAATTGTGAAAAAACTGTCCCATTGGAAAAATCTCTGTTTTCTCTCTGATCTTGAATATAGATACTTGTGTGTTGCGGCACCTTACCTAAAGTACACAAAACAGGTAGCTTTCCACCAGGGAGACCAATCATTTCGGGCATTGGCTCACCAACGGAACACATCTCTGAATACATTGACTCCTTCCTCCAGCCCATGGTACGCAACCTTCCTTCGCACATCCAGGACACCAGGGATTTACTTTGTCAACTTGAAGACGTTGAATGGACAGAGGAATGTTGGTTTGTTAGCCTCGATGTCAGTTCACTCTACACCTCCATTCCTCTTGAAATGGGACTAAAAATGCTCTCGGAGACTCTCAATGTCCGAGATGCCACATTGTACGAGCATACACTGATGCTTCTCGATCTTACCCGTTTGGTACTGGAGAATAATGTTTTCACACACAATGGGAACTGGTACCGACAATGCCAGGGGGTTGCGATGGGAGCCAAATTCTCTCCCTCCTATGCAAATCTCTACATGGGCCAATTCGAAAAAATACATCTTTGGTCCAACTGCCCGACACACATCACCCAACACATTTTGTACTGGGGGAGATATATAGACGATATCTTAGCTATTTGGACAGGCAGTATTTCTGATCTCAGCATACTCATATGCCACCTTAACAAAAACAAGTTTAACCTAACATTCACACATAATGTTGATCGTGCCAAAATTGAGTTCTTAGATCTTCTCCTGTACATCACTGATAACAAGATTACATCCAGACTGTACAGAAAACCGACAGCTTGTAACTCTATTTTACATGCACAAAGTGCTCATCCTTCTACACAAATCAGAGCCATTCCCTACGGGGAAATGATTAGGAATCGGCGCAATTGCACCGACAATAAAATTTTCAAACAGGAACTCAATAACCTGACACAACGCTTCCGGGCACGTGGCTACACTAACAAACTCATCTCGGCAGCCAGTAAACGTGTGTCCTCTAAAGACCAACACTCTTTACTCATCAGAAACACCAGAAAGCCTCCAAATACCGACTCCACAAAACGCCCTGTCTCCTTTTTCACCCAATGTAGTCCTGCCAGCAAAAAGGTGCATCGTATTCTCAAAAAACACTGGCATTTGTTGGTATTGGACTCATGACTTAAGGAGTACATCAACAGATCACCTACTAAGACACACAGCAGGGGACGTACACTTAGGAACATTCTAAGTCCCAGTTTTCTTGCACCCCACACACAAACACATCCGTCATCATGGATTTTAGAAAAACCAAAAGGTTTTTTCAAGTGTGCATGCTGCATATAGTGCCAACTGGCTCTTAATAAAATCACATCTTTTTCCTACAACACCAGGACCATTCACCACATTAGAGACTTTATCAACTGCAACACAAGATTCACAGTCTACTGTGTCATCTGTGTATGTGGCCTGATCTACGTAGGCAGCACAATACGCCCGCTTAAGGAACACATCCAAGAACACGTGAGAGCCATCAGAAACTACACCACCACATACCCATTTGTTGTACATTTCAACACTTTACATGATGAAAGAGATCTCATCAAGGTCAGGTTTCATGGGATTGCACATGTCTCCAGGTCACCCAGATGGGGGGACAGGACCAAGGACCTTCGCAAATGTGAGGCAAAATGGATTTTAAAACTTCGCGCGGTTGAACAGGGACTCAACACTGACCGCGAATTGCATTTTTTTCTCACTTAACTGTGGTTACTCTGGTCGTCACAACACTACCGCATTGTACCACATAACTGTTTATCTATACCTATGCTTGTATAAACAACCACTGTGAAATGTGTGAGGGGGGAGGCAAAAACTTGTTAACCTGGACCGGTGCTACTATTTGACAGTGTATCTCTCTAACTGTGCAACATTTTCAAACGATGATTGTTTACCTGTTTAATTAAGTCCAGCAATCATAATCTGTGACATATATTTAGAAGAATGATTAGGCTAACACATTGATTTCTTCTAGACATGCTAGTGCTTTTTTGTAAACATTGAGCAGTGTCTTCTATGTCACCTTTCTTACCTCTCCATGTCACCTGCATGCTCACTTCTAATGTCTTCCTTTTTCATACACAACTCTTAAAAGACCTATGGGCAACCACTCGGTGCTTAAAGATAGAGCGACATCTACCACAGTCCATTTCTTATCAACAAATTTGGCCATCTTAAGATGGCCGCCGCCTTTTTTCCCTTTTCAACTCTTCAATCCCAGACCTTATCCGATTGCACTTTTAGCGTATTTAACTGAACGAGCGCGGAGCATCGGGACACCGAGACGCGCTCGTGCTACACCCGATGACCGTTCCACACCGTACACAGGTATGTTTTGACTCGCCCCCATGAATCTACTTATCGGATGGACGCTTAAGTCCCCTCACACGTATTCTAGTATTTCCATTCAGATGTCTGCTTTTCTTACAAGGAATACTTACTAGTATTTGCTTACGAGCATTACACATTGGTTGGGGCTTTCACCCAATTACCTATAAACGGCCGTCCCACGTGCTAATACTTACATTGGAATGTGCCTCTGTCTTGACCTATAGTTTTCGGCATGCTTTTTCTGCCGCTCACACTTATGACGATCTCATTACTGTGTGGCATACTCGGTGCCTTCGTACTACGGTTTTACTACCGGGAGCTAGAATACTCATCCAGCTCGTCCCAATGTGTTTCAGCACGGTCTACCCAGACATTTGGGACTGCTGTTACTCCTATTTTGCCCTCGCCCAACCATCTTACGCCATTGCGCTTAGTTTCACGATTATACTGCCTTTCCTTTCGCATTCTGATGTTTACCTGCAAGTCCCCTTTTTTTGCGATTCCCCACCACAACACTCCTTTATTTCCTTAAATTTCAATTCTCTTACCCTTGCAGGGTCCCGACCCGAGGCTTATCAGGGCCTTTCTCGCTTACCTACAATCCATTGGATCTCCACTCACTATCTGATGTGATTCTGCTGCTCTACACGCGATCCACATCACAAGTTAGTATCGTTTTGTGCTTCCTTTATGATTACTAGTATGTGCTCTCTTTAGCCATAGTTGAGACATCTGTCTCACTATTTATACCATTTCTTCCAAAACTTTTTCTACTACTTAGTATTTACTCACATCATTATCGACTTTAGATGATGCTCATTTCCTTGGCTGGACGGCCCAGGTATGATTATGTTTTTTACCCTTTCTTTTCTTATACGATTCCTTCTCTGCTCTCTACCCACTTCACACAATTTACTTCACGTGGGAGTCACGCCTCTTTTGGTTTACACACCGGGTAGAACTATCACAACCCAAACACGCGTTCAGGGTAAAGGGCCCTCTCTTCTGCCTCACTTCTTCTTCTCCTTTTCCGTCTCCCTTTTATACACAATTAACAAAGGTTCCCACATTTCATTTGGATTGCCATGCCTGCTCTTCCCTTTTTTTCATGTAAATCAGTGTGCATGCTCAATCACTTGATTTTAGCACAACACAGGCACTTATCTTATGTGCACATAGAATAGACCTACTCACCCAAGAATACTCTTATGTACCAGTTTTGCAACAATTACTGTTTTACAGCCTTGATGAAGTCACCTGTGTGACGAAACACGTGTTGGCTGTTTTCTGAAGACAACGCAAGTTTGTGGCGAACTGTGCCTACAAATAAAAGACACTGTGCATCATCGACTGGGGATTTTCCTACTTTATTTGTCCACATCCTGAACCTCAATACCAGGGATACTTTTCCTCAACACGAACTTTGATCATACTATTTGTGTGCCGTGGTGATACTGCTGTTATTGTGGAAAACATGTTGAAAATGTTTTCAGGAGCCATGATTCTAATAGATACAAAATTGGCTGTGGCTCTTCAGAACCGCATTGCGTTAGACATTCTTTTAGCAAAAGATGGTGGAATTTGCAAAATGCTTAATTCCAGGATAATGCTGCTCGTGTATATTCCTGATAACTACCTAGTAATTAGGAGCTTACTTACTAATCTGAGTCATGAAAGTGCTGATTCGAAAGAATTGGAGGAACCAGGTGTTTGGGAGAAAGTTGGCAAAGGATTTGTTTCAGTGGGAAATTGGCTCAGCAACACTGGGAAAGGGATACTATTGAAAATTATACAAGGGATATTGATTATTGTGACTTGCACAATTGGAGCATGGGGAATATGTAAATTGTGTAGGAGGATCAAATTGAAAAAAAAGAAAACTAATCAGAGGAGGGAAGAAACGAAAAGGGAACATTTGTTTAGGAGAAATTTGAAAAAGGAACGAAGATTAGACGGGTTAGAGATGACAGAATTTTAGCTGAAGCAGAAATTTGTGTGGGAAGATTTAGTGTGATGACACATCTAGACATCAGAGGAGGGAGTGTTAAAGCTGAATTTTACTAATGATTTTTCATGTATTCTGAGTGTTGAATTTGCGTAGAAAATGAATTAACTTAGAGAAAAATAATGCACGCATTTGAAGTTGCTCCCACCTGAGTGGCCGCCAATGTTCACAAAGTGTACTTTAATAGCTTCTTACTATGAAATGTTGAGCTCATGTTTTATTACTGTAGTAATATGTCATATTAAGGGTTATGTATTATCTTTATTAATTGTAGGCCTTAACTTAGCAAGGTCTTGGGCCTAATTGCACCGCCTCATGTCAAACTGCGTTTCTAAAACAACTTAAACAATGGCTGCTTAGAGAATACAATTTTGATTTTCCACTGTGCTGACCAAGTGCTCGTAGCTGAAATTCTTTCTCATGAGAACTGCTTGCTAGAAGATGATGTATTAGCTAGGGATACTTTTTATAATGTAATGTGTGGAAGACTGACCTTCCCTGGAGAAAACAATGGATGCACTGACTAGAGTATAAGCGGCAACAATATTGATACCTGACAAGCCAAACTATGGGAACAGGAGAAGCGGAGACAATCATCGACATGTGAATGATATACTAGTGAAACTTGTAGACCTGGGATTTTATTTAATTGGACTAAATGTAAACATGCAATTCTTTGACCAATACCAATACGGATGTGGGAAGTAGTTTTAGGAAATCTAACTTAACCAGACTGCACCGAGAGGAGGTACCGCCATTATATTCTTGACCGTCCTGAGAACAGACATGCTTAACTTTATTGCTTAAAGAGACTTTCCCTTTTCTGAACTTTGATGCTGAATCCTGATGCCTTGCTGACCGAACTGATGTCCTATTGATGAAGACTGTCACAGCTTGCTGTACCATATTGAGGACAGGTATAAGACAATGTTACTGATTGTGAGGTCTATTTGCTTTTGTTTCTAGGTCTGAACTGCTACTTTTGATAGAGCCATAGTTAGATGTTTTTCATAATTTGTGTTGACTAAATGATTTTGTCTGAAGTCTGTTAGAAATGGGGTCTTTGGTCGGCAGTCAGGTTACCCCCTGTCCAAGCAAGGACCCTCACTCTAGTCAGGGTAAGTCACCCACAATCCAAATTATCCTGTGCCCACCCTCTGGTAGCTTGGCACTGAGCAGTCAGGCTTTACTTGGAAGGCAATGTGTAAAGTATTGGGGCAATAAATCATGCAATACCACAGTAGAACACCACAAAAATACACCACACAATGTTTAGAAAATATATAGTATTTATCTAATGAGATGTAGGTCAAAACGATCAAAAGTCAATTAGCATACGTCGAGATATCACTGTAAAAATGATATAAAGTGTCTTTAGTCTCTTAAAAATAATACTTGTCTCTTGCAAGCACAAAGTACCTGGTTTGCGTTTAAAATCTCCACAAGGGACCATATAGGTGGCGATGCGTGGAATACGGGGAGGTGTGTGTTGGTTTTGCCCCTTCGCACAGAATTGTGTTGTTATTTTTCAAGCAGTGGAAGACTTTGCGTTGATTTCTGGTGTGCGGACTTGGTTACTCTTTGGGTTGCGGGGTTTTCGGATGCCCCGGGGAGGATGCATGGAATCCTGGGCCTGCGGAGCAAAGTAGCAGGCCATGCGTCGATCCAGTGGGCGTTGTGTGTAAATTTCTCCTGCACGGCAGGCTCTGCGTCAATTCCTCTCTGGAAGTCAGGCTGCCTTGTTTTGGGTTGGCTGTGCATTGATCCAGTGGGCTGGGTGCCGAAGTTCGGGTCTCTACGCTGGCGCTGCATCAATCTTCTCGTTACAAAGTCGGGCTATGTCGTTCCGTTTCGGCGTGCAGTGAATTTTTTTCACCGCGATGCAGGCTGTGCGTCGTTTTTAGCAGGCTGTGCATTGAATTTGGAGTGAAGTCTTTTTGGTCCTGAGACTTCAGGGAACATGAGGCAAGCTCTGTCCAAGCCCTTAGAGAGCACTTCTCATCACAGCCAAAGAGCAGCAAGGCAGCAGGGCAACAGCAAGGCAGCAGTCCTTTTCAGACAGCAGACAGGTGAGTCCTTTGGGCAGCCAGGCAGGTCTTCTTGGCAGGATGCTGGTTCTGGTTCAGGTTCTCTTCTCCAGGAAGTGTCTGTGAGGTAGAGTGTCTACCTAAAGAACTTTCTAAAGTCTGTGGTTTTAGGGGCTCTTCTTATGCCCACTTTGGCCTTTGAAGTAGGCTTACTTCAAAGGAAAGTCTCACTTGTTTGTGAACCCCTGCCTTGCCCAGGCAAGGCCTCAGACACACACCAGGGGGTTGGAAACTGCATTGTGTGAAGGCAGGCACAACCCTTTCAGGTGTGAGTGACCACTCCTGACCTCCCTCCTAGCACAGATGGCTCATCAGGGTATGCAGGCTACACCCCAGCCCCATTTGTGTCACTGTCTAGAGAGAGGTGCAAACAGCCCAATTGTCAAACTGACCCAGACAGGGAATCCACAAACAGGCAGAGTCACAGAATGGTTTAAGCAAGAAAATGCCCACTTACTAAAAGTGGCATTTTCAAACACACAATCTTAAAACCAACTTTACTAAAATATGTATTTTTAAATTGTGAGTTCAGAGATTCCAAACTCCACATGTCTATCTGCTCCCAAAGGGAATCTATTCTTTAATCATGTTTAAAGGCAGCCCCAGGTTAACCTATGAGAGAGATAGGCTTTGCATCAGTGAAAACCGAATTTGGCAGTATTTCACTGGACATATAAAACACATTAGTATATGTCCTACCTTAACCATACACTGCACCCTGCCCATTGGGGCTACCTATGGCCTACCTTAGGGGTGTCTTAAATGTAGGAAAAGGGAAGGGTTAGGCCTGGCAAGTGGGTACACTTACCGAGTCGGATTTACAGTTTAAAACTGCACCCACAGACACTGCAGTGGCAGGTCTGAGACATGATTACAGGGCTACTTATGTGGGTGGCACAACCAGTGCTGCAGGACCACTAGTAGCATTTGATTTATAGGCCCTAGGCACCTCTAGTGCACTTTACTAGGGATTTACTAGTAAATCAAATATGCCACTTATGGATAAACCAATCAACAGTACAATTTACACAGAGAGCAAATGCACTTTAGTACTGGTTAGCAGTGGTAAAGTGCCCAGATTCCTAAAGCCAACCAAACAGGGTAGGAAAAATAGGAGGAAGGAGGCAAAAGGTTTGGGGATGACCCTGTAAAAAGGGCCAGGTCCAATAAAGTCAAAACATGCTATTCTAATCTGAAGTTAGTTAGGGTGTTCACTGATGATGTTCGCTACATGTAATAACAGTTGATGATTTTCTTTGCTGAATCTAAATTTATATCATGTTGTTTGCGCAGTTATTCGTGCTATTAATTTGTACTGCAACCTTAGAATGTGTAGTGGCTCAAGCTTTCATTAGATTGCTATTCTTTCGTCGCTTTGGTCAGTCAGTGTTGTTTTTATGTATGCTTATCATTTGATTTTGAGACTAAGTTATGTGACATTAGCATTGTTAATACAGGGAAATAAACATTCTAACTTTTACATAAAGGTGTGGTTATTCATGGCTGCAAGGTCATGGTGTGTGGAAATTACTGACTTCTATTGATTATTGATATCATTGATTGTTAGTGATATTGATTTGTATTGTTAGTGGGTTACAGGGTGGGAACTACTCGAAGCACAATCAAAAGGTCCATCAGCCTATTTGCGTTGCCTTGTATGTTCAGTTAATAAGGTCCGACACGATAACACTATCAATTGTCAATTGAGGAAAATGCTTTTTTTCTCTTTGCTGTGTTTGTTGCTAAATATCTATGGGGCTTCATGAATGTTTGCAAAGTAACAAATTGGATTTAAAAAAATAAGATTTACCTTTTTTATGAGTGCTCCCATGAAGAGTCTAATATATTTCAAATATGAGGTTTCTATGCATTCTTTGAAAATAGATGGAAGCCAGGGGCTAGATGTGTTGACTAGTTGGGTCACAGTACAGCGCTGTTTGCACAGCGTCTGCACTTCAACACAGACAGGTTTTTACCAAGGCAGGGGCTTTGCACAAGAAGTCTTAGGAATCTGCCTTTATTAATATTCATGAGGCATGGTGTGTCTTGAAATTTTTGTTTGGAAGCTCCATATGCAGGGTTGGAGGTCTGAAAGAGGTAAGTAACCTACTTATTTATATTTATTTTAATAATAGGCTACATTGTGAAACTGTACCCTTATGGATAGAGTGGTTCAACACCATAACAAAAACAAGTACTGGCAATGCCAATAAGGGCCTCATTATGAGTTTGGCAGGTGGCGGTGTCGTAGTTTGGACTCTTGCTCTGGGCAAGACTGCTGGATGACAGTACTCATGTTCGTAGGTGACTATGGCCCTCATTCTGACCTTGGCGGTCGGCGGAGAGGCGGTGGTCGGACCGCGAACAGACTGGCGGTCCAAAAAATGGCATTCTGACCGCGGCGGTCACCGCCGCGATCGACCACCACTTCCCCACTCTGACCCACCCCCCACTGCCCCCCCGAGTCCTCCCCCCACCCCCTCCACCCCCCTGCCACCCCCCAGAGGTGGTACGAACCCCCTCCCCACCCCCACCCCGAAATGCACATACACGCACCCCGACATGCACGCACCCCAACATGCACATCTGCACACCCCCATGCACGCACACAACACCCCCCCACCCCCTCCCCTCACGGACGATCAACTTACCTTGTGCGTTGGTCCTCCGGGAGGCGACGGGAGCCATAGGGACGTGACCGCCGACAGCACACCGCCAACAGAAGACCGCCACACAGAAATGTGGGTCGTAATTCTGGGGGCGGTGTTCTGCTGGCGTGGCGGTGGAGGTTGACCAGTCTCCACTTTCCCGCCGACCGCCAGTCTGGCTGCCGGCGGTTTCCCGGCGGAACGCTCCCAGCGGTCGGAATGCGCACAGCGGCATACCGCCGCGGTCGGCGGTCTTCACCGCGGCGGTAACTCGGCGGTCTTGCGAAAAGACCGCCGAGGTCAGAATGAGGGCCTATGTCTATCCTACAACAAATCGCAACAGTAGTCCCAACCCTTCCGGCTCACTAGCAGTACCTCACCAAAAACCCAAACAGTTAAAGGTGATTTGTGGTAGCCTTTATACATGGACTCCGAAGTATGGCATCTCAGGGAGTGTCGTGGTTAAACAGAGATTACCTCTTTCTCACAGGTATATCATGTCTCAACCAAACACAGGCAACAACGAAGATGCAGTAATGTTTCAATAGTTTTTATTTAATACAATCTGCAATCAGCGGTAAATCGCATGGGCTGCAATAATTAGGAAAATGAACAGATAGAATTGTAAAGACAAGGGTCATGATTATAAATACTCCCACCATCTTGCAATAACATGGAAAGACATCGAGTGTGTGATATGTCCTAATACACTACCATACTAGGCCTAACCTTCTACCTAGAGGAGAGCTGGATATGTTAAACCTAATCTGCCAATGCCAAGTCCCTGAAAGGAGCCCCCAACACTTGTTACCTTGGAATGAGGTCTTGTGCTCAGACTCCGAAGAAACACAAGGTCCAGGTCAGTGTCAAGGCGACGTGCAGTATCGATAGCAGCGATAGTATCTGGTCGGAATCCCTCTGATTATCTGTCTAAAGTGTGATGTATTTATACAATTTACCTGGACCACTGAGGTAAGTTGTTCCAAAACAATAGATAACACAGCATGCTTGGGATGGTAATTTCTAATGTGAGCACCTACAGTTTGTTTGTCTTTGTTGCATGAGTTGACGCCTTAGCGCGGTGGCTCTGATAACATAAATCTAAACAAAATGGCCTAACTATAAACAAGGCAGCCATCTTAGAAGAATTAATTAAATAAATGGTCTAAGACAGAGCAAGCTAAGTAGGTTAAAAGTCACTAGGTGACGGGGGCATGAGTCTGCAAGCCAATGGCTAAGCTAACTCCTGTTATCCCACTAAAGTAAACTAGGATTCACTACATTGGAGGCCGCCCGCCAAACCCTTTGGTACTGAAAACCGCTGATCCGGTTTTCCACCCGCTGGCCCTATTACGAGTTTCCAGCTGGGCCATTGGGAAACTCATCAGAACATTTACGCAGGCCTGTAGTCAAGCAGGCATCACTGTTGTGGTGCGTAGTGTGCAACAGCACCCGTCGCACTTTTTGCTGCCTGTAATTCAGGCAGTGAAAAGCGCTACGGGGCTGTCCATGTGGGCTCCTGCACTGCCCATGCACTTGGCAAGTGCATGGGCAGTGCAGGGGCCCCCATGTGGCCCCCAGCACCCCATCTCACCAGCCTTTGCATGGCAGTGAATTGCCATGGAAAAGCTGACGGACACGTGGGTCGTAATCCCCAGGGTAGCGCTGTTAGCAGCAACGGATTAAGACTGCCGCCAACGCCAGGCCGTTGGCTGACCTAAAAGTGGGGGTGCCACTAGTCCGACAGTGCCATTTTACTATTGTCGTAATATGGCGGTCGGACCTCCACTTTGGTGGCAGTCTGAATGCCACCGCAAGTATGGCGGTCTTAAAACCGCCACACTCATAATGATGGCCTAAGTCTGGCTTATTACTGAAAATGCCTGGATGCTTCCATTGATGCAGCCAAGTATCTGGCTGTTTATGCACTCAATCACTCGCTAACCATGCCATCATCATTATAGTTATTCAGCAATTCATCATACCATTTACTCGTTCATGGATTCACCCACGCATTCATCCACAATATCACACACAAATTCACCAATCAAATAAGAGACATTTTCAATCATAAGCCAGACCAATTGGCTTTGCTCCCAATATGTGAGGAGTGTGAAATACTTTCCAGTCTGTGAGAATACTATTGATAGGGTGTGACTACTAGTTTGTGAGAGGCAAGCCACTGCTTCTGGTAGTGTATGACTCCTACTCTGTGGTGGTGATAGAGTGCTGCTGGTATTGTGAGACTCCTAGTCTGGGATGGATGTAAGGGGTGTATACACACTAAAGCTTTCTTCCAAATGCACCAAAAGTGGCATCTTCTTTAAGTTACACCACTTTTGAGATTTGATAGTCTAACAATAATTAATAACATGGCGATAACAGCGACACATTCGTGTTTCATTTTCAAGGAAGCCTATGTGCGCACATCTTTACACTGTCAAAAGCACGCAACTGATCAAAATGCTATTTGCAAACTCTCTAAACTGAAGCCACTACTGAGGCACATTTGTTTGTAGTGCATGTAACAAAAACGTTACGTACAACATGAAATGGAAGTGTAACTTCAAAAACACAATTTGTTGTTGCACTTTGAAGGAAGCTAATGAATTACAGGCGTTTCCTGTAATTGACTATAATGCTGACATAGAAACAGAGTAAACACAAATTTAAATCACTTGGACCAATAAATGTCTTTAAACATTTTAAAGAAATCGGCAGACAGAAAAACATTAAGATAGATGGGACCCTTGGTTTTGCAAGGGTCCCATCTATGTTAACCTGCCCACAATATATGCAGGGTCTCGCGTAGGGTATACTATAGTAAAAACTTACAATATGGTAAAATCAGTGAGCATTTTGTTCGTTTACTTCGTTGTTGGCGAAAGTAAAGACGTGTATGTTGTGCAATTCAAGCAAAACTGCAATTATGTTTACGTTGCACTCCCATCTTGAGATTGTGGGTTGGCGAAAATAAGAACGTGGCAATAGCTTTGCATCCAGATCACCAATTCGTCAAAGATTAATGGGCCAAACTGATATCATATATATAAACCCAATACAAATGAATACAGTAAAATACAGTGGGGGTCATTGCGACCTTGGCGGGCGGCATACGGTAACCACTGTGCGGCCACCAATGCAGCCGCACTCACGCAGCCCCCATTATGACATTCCCGCTGGGCCGGCAGGCGCAAACCAAGTTTGCGCCCGCCGGCCCAGCGGGAATGAGGCCGCAACATAGGAGCCGGCTCCTAATGGAGGGGCGGTGTTGCGGTCGTGCGACGGGTGCAGTTGCACCCGTCGCACTTTTCACTGTCTGCTATGCAGACAGTGAAAAGCTGGCCGGGGCCCTGTTAGGGGGCCCCTGCACTGCCCATGCCAGTGGCATGGGCAGTGCAGGGGCCCCCAGGGGCCCCAGGACACCCCTTACCGCCAGCCTCTTCCTGGCGGTGCAAACCACCAGAAACAGGCTGGCGGTAGGGGGGTCATAATCCCCAGCAGCGCTGCCCTGGCGGATTATCCCCGCCAGGGCTAAAACGGCGGGAAACCGCCGGCCCCGGCGGTGCGACCGCGGCTCTACCGCCGCGGTCGTAATAAGGGCCTCTGTACCGCCAGCCTGTTGGCGGTACGGACGCCACATTACCCCTGGCGGTCTCTGACCGCCAGGGTCGTAATGACCACCAGTGTGTTTAAGCCTACTTGCAAACTGCACGCAGTTTGCCAAAGATAGTGCTTAAAATTTGCCACACCTGCTGTCTATTCCTTGTATTGGTTTATACTTTTGAAATAAAGCTTTCCACAAACTAATGTTTACAAAAAAACTTTTTTCAAGTTGTGCTCCCCTTCCAGCAAACTAAAACAAATGAATGAGAGATTCGTATTAATGAGTAACCCATGCTAAAGCAAGCAGCAGACACTTTTGAAAGGAAAAACGACATAAAACAGTAATAAAGATGTCTTCTTGTGTAAAATAAACAACAAACCAAATAGAAACTATTTGCTTTCAGTTAAAACCTCCACCGCATGCTGCATTTGCAGACTAAGGAAAGCATTAGCAAAACCTGTAGGTCTGTGTTTAGTGTGCTAATCCATACAGAGATGGCTATAGCTGTAAAGCAGTTTCTTATGCAATTCAAAGCAAGCCCTCACTTGGAGGCAGAAGGATATCTTCAAACAGCTAATAGCATTAAATACTCCACTGGGATGAACCAAGATGTGATTGACACAGTCCCAAGACAATGATTGAGGATGGTCCAAAGCAAAACTGTAGAAAGAAGTAGGACCAAAACCCACTTTATGTATATTTTCAGCAATAGGTCTGTTGGACCGCTGAGCTGTCAAAACCCAGAGCGAAAAAGGAATAACATTCCTTAACAAAATGCAGCTAACTTGACTGACAGCCCATCTAAGCAATGGCCAAACGTATGATCCACGTGAAAGTCAATGGTTAAAGGGGGTGACTGAAGCCCATTCTCTCTACTTTTCTTATTATACTTTTTGGAAGTGAACATGACATGAGATCATCCAGATAGCTACATTTGTCAGTAGCTAGACCTAATAAAGCATTCTCAAAGGAATATTGGGGGTAGCATGCAGCAGTCCACCGAACAGCTGTCTTTCGTCCTGTTGGACCTGGCCCTTTTTGCAGGGTCATCCCCAAGCTTGTTGCCTCCGTCCTCCTATTTTTTCTGACCTCTTGCTGATGGCTCTAGGACTCTGAGCACTTTATCACTGCTGGTCAGTGCCAAAGTGCAGATGCTCTCCCTTCTAAAGTTGGTATGATTGACTTACACCTAAGTGACACATGTAATTTACCTGTAAGTCCCTTGTACAGTGGTATCCCTATATCCAGGGCCTGTAAATTAAAGTAGTCTTTCAAATCTGTCTCAGGCCTGTTAGCGCAGGGCCTGCATGTGCAGTTTACTGCCACAGGGACCTGTCATCTAAATTTACTGGCCAGGCCCAGAACACTTTGCTTTCACTACATGAAAGTCACCCCCAAGGTAGGCCCTATGGGCAGGATCTGTGAGCGTGTCTGGCTTTATTTGGTCCTTTAATTATTTCATAAGGGGACGCGTTAGAGGTTCGATGGACCTTTTGACTACGCTCAGGGTGGTTCCACCATAACTCATAACCTCATTAGCAATCTAAACAAACATAATCAATAAACACCATTCATCTTTGTTATCAATAATCTTTACACACCATGACCACTTTTAGCAATGAATAACCCCACCTTTTAGTTTGGTATGCTTATTTCCCTAGAAGAACAATGCTAATATCACTTAGATTAGTCTTAAAACCAAATGATAAACGCATACGAACACAGGCTGACCAAATCGTCTAAAGAATCTCAATTTAACTAAAGCATTAATAATTAAACAATAAAGGGTTACAGAGTTATCAATAATGATTTTAACTGGAAAACAGAGATAGTATACATCTAAACTCAACAGGTGAACAGAAATCAATTCTGTGGTAATAACATTTATCAATCCATTTGAACATTCTAACTAACCCTCTAATTCGAATAGCATGTTTGGGCTTCATGCAAAGCAATTTAGTAAATTAATTCGGAAAACATCTAACTAAGGCTCTATCAAAATTAACGGTTGGTACCTTAAAGAAGGCACAAAGAAAGCACAGAAAGAATAGCATTTTGTCATACTTCCCCTCAATGAGTCAGCAAAAGGCGGTTTCTTCGTCAGGTGGACATCCGTCTGGTCAGCATCAACACTGGACAGTGAAAAGGGATGGCTCAGCCACAGGTGGGCTCTAAGTTAACTGAACCACTTTGGGACATTAAGCTAAAGAATTAGCATTAACACAAGTTAACAGAATACATGGATCTGCAATACTCCACGAACATGACTCTGACAAGGGTAGAAAAAAGAATGGCTTGAATGAGCTCAGAAGATGGACTAGACTTCCTAAGTGCAGGCAGGCTAAGTTAAACCCTCATAAAGTATCTTCTCACACCGTCATTGGTCAGAAAATCGTACGTTCACAGTAGGACTAATAGTCATCAAACTATAAATGTAAAATATAACAAAATAGTCTTTCACATGTCAATGACTGGCTCCTTTTCTCCTGTTCCCGTCGTCAGGTTCATCAGGTAAATTTTTAGTTGCAAGCCTAGCTGTAGTCAGTGCGGCTATTGTTCAATCCTGGGAACTTCGCTGTCTCACGCATCAATTTTATAATGTAACATTTTCTAGTGCAAGACATTCTAACAGGCAGTTCTTATGAAAAAGTTTAACACATTTACAGATTGTTTGGTTAGTGCCATGTGAACCATGAATAACGTTAATTCCCGGCTTTCTCAAAACATTTATGAACAATTTTCCATGCCAGATAACTTAGCATGAGGCTTGTCGACTAGGCCCAAACTACATGATCAATCGATGCCTAATATTATTTAAGTAAATACATAACATTAATATATAGGAATAACATCCATTAATACATTTTTTGCTAAGTGTGCACATCAAGAAAGTGTGAATTCATTATTGGTTATTACATGCACTATGGTGGCCACCCAGGTGGGTACATCTTCCAAGACATACGATTTTCTCTATGTTATCCTAATTCATGTTAATTCTTAACAGGCAATCAATGCACATTTATTAGTAATTAATTCAGATTTCACAGGTGCTATGTATGTAGAAGGCAGGACATGTACCTGATTGTGTGACCTGTCCTGGTATTTACAAACAGCCTGTTTGGTTTATCACTCCTTTGAGTGCTTCCTGCTCATAGGATTGCATTGGAAATGCCCTGCCTTATGACTGGGGGGGTATTGTTTGATGCATGAGGGGTAGTGTAGGCATGTTGGGTATGATTGTAATGGTAGTGAGATATGCTGCTTAGTGGTGTAGGTGGATTTTTTATTACCATTATAGAAATGCCACTTCTAGAAAGTGAGCATCTCTCTGTGTTTATGACTCTGGTATTTTGCAGCTTGATTCCAATCCACGTCTGGCGAGGAGTGACAGCTGGGCTTTGTGCATACGTTTCCGACAGCCTGTACACAGGGAAGGTGGAGGTATCACAGAGGTGTATCTGCATACTGAATGGTCTTCCTGGGCTTAGAGAAGGGGAGGCAGGACACACCTGCATTTGTAAAGGCTGTGCCCTGTCCCTGTCCCTGGAGAGAGGGGACACTTGAAGAACCAGTTGTAACTGTTTGGAACCTCTTCTCCCCCTCTTTGAAAGTGCTTTGCAAACCTGAGTAGAAGTACAAGGGATTTTTCCCCATGGGAGACACGCAAGAAACATTCTTGAAGAAATGGACACAGAATGCTGCTGGAGGGACTCACCAGGAACCGTCTTGGACTGCTGCTGCTGTGCTGACCTATGAGCTTCTGGTTCACTAGGAGGAGCTGCCACTGATTGCATTCCCCTTGTGCGGGCCGGCTGTTGAGTCATATCACTGTGTGCTCCACTTGTGTCCCTTGGGGCTGGGTGTTGTGGCGCCTGCCCTCCCCTGCAACTACTTCTCTTTCAGCACAAGGACAGTGCTGTATCTGGAGGCTCCTGTGCTGGAGCGGAGCACTGTCCTTTCTTCGTTGGAGCGCCAGAGGAGTGCGCTACCTGATCTAGTCAACGCGCTGTGAGAGCACTTTTTGGTTGCCCCCTTAGCGGCTTGAGAGTGCTGATCTCCTATTTTTGTAGTGCCTTGACAGCGCTGTGTTGTTGCAGAAGGAGAAATCACTGCCACGACCCATGCAACGTGAAACATTGGGGTGCATCCAAAACGTGCTCTCTGAAATACCCCTGGGGCACAAGGGAGCGAGAACTGGTGTAAAGGCACTCCTGGTGGTGCCCCCGAGGTGAAGCGTTCTGAGAGGAGCATCCCCCGGGCACAGGCAGGCATCCACATTGGTGCCTTCACCGCTGCGGCCTGGGAGGGGCTGGGAGGAGGCTTGCGCACCGCGTCTGGTGCAGGCCCATTGTCAGGGCAGGGTAGAAGCCTCATTGGAGGCCCCCCGCTACAGCAGACCTCCATCCCTGTTGAGAGGATATCAAAGACGGGGTGGAAGCCTCATTGGAGAGCCCACAACTCCACCAGGCCACCCATCCCTGATGTAAAGCTTGCAAGCAGGCGGTAAACCTCGACGGAGGTCCCCCTTTCCCACTGGGCCCCCCTCCATGTCTTGTGGTTTGCGGGCTGAGAGGAGACCTCGCCAGAGGTCCCCCTTCCTGCTGGGCCCCTACCGGGTGCTGTTGACCCAAAAGCTAGCAGGGGTGGTGACCCTCGACAGAGGTCCCCAGCCTTCCCCAAGTTCCTCCGCATTATTGCCCTTACCAGATCTCTATTCCTAGGAGCGTGGGAGCTCCTGCGTTTCACCTATGGGGGCTGGGGTTACCGCCCATGGTATAATATAGGTGAGGGTGTGTTTCTGGTGATGCCTTGCATGATAGTGTTTTGCATTCTTGATGATGTGTTTCTGAGGGGAAATGCATTTCTGACAGTGTGTTCTCATGACTTGCCATGTATGTTCTGGTGTTCCTGTTATGGGCATTTATGGTGGCATGTTCACTAGGGCAAGTACATTCTTAGTAACATGTTTAGTATCACCTTATGCCTTTCTGGTAATATGTGCTTTTACCACGATATGTGCATTTTGGGAATGTTTATCTAACTACTGCTTAAGTTGCAGGATAACCATTAACCTATATGTTCTATATGACTACTGCTGGCTTTCGCAGAGTAATAGTACTGTGTAATGTTCTGACAACTGCTTGGGTAACAGGGTACTACTGACAAGTTGTGTTTGGTGTAATGATGTTGTGTACAATACAGTTTATTTTTATATATCTTGGTGTTGTGTTTCCTTTGTGGTAGGTATAGTGCATTATGTTTGTTGTGTTGTGCTGTGCAATCGCTTTACACATTGTCGCTGGGATAGGCCTGATTGCTCGTGCCAAGATACAAAGTGGGTGAGCAGGGGTTATCTTGGGTGTGTAACTCCCTCGCACTGACTAGAGTGAGTGGATTCTGCCTGGCTTAGGTGCATACCTTAGCCAACGAGAAACCCCATTTCTAACATCTCCGGATGCACATTGCTATCATTTGCACAATAGAATTTGTTCATCATGGACAGCTGCTACTTTATGAAAGGTTGCCAATTCTCTTTGTTAGTCATTAAGTATCCTGGCCCCGATTTACAAAGGTTTTGCATTGGGTTAGCCTCACTTTTTTGATGCAAATTAGATGCTAAATCCTGCTTGGGCTTTACAAACCAATGGAAAATGTTAATGTCAGAGCTTTTTCCCTATCACTGTTCAACTTGTGTTCCCGTTTCTCTATCTTTGCTTTGATGGATTGACCAGAAATACAGAGAATTGAAATGGGCAACCCGGGCCTTGGACACTAGTAATTGATTTATCTTTATGTATTTCTGTGTGAAAGGGTAGATCTTTTGGAGTGAGTGACCTCTTTCATATTCAGGGCAGACATAGAGTAAATATAGGTCCTTGTAATTCACAAGCCACTTTGGCTACTGAAACATCATCCATGAGTTAAACGCCCCGGTTAACCCACAAGCCAAGAATTCAGGGTTTTTCTGCAGAGAAAATCTTTAAAATACGCTTTAAAGATACTGCTTGTTCCTGATCCACGATAGCACTAGTAAACATTTTGACAGCAGGCAGACTAATTCAGAATGTTGGCCTCTCTTATAGCGGAAGGTGAACGCTGCCATTAAATGCTTCAAAATTTTCATTTCAGTATCCCTGCTGCTCTGCCAATTCCTACATGAGAACCTAAGATGGAAATCACATTGAAAGCATTAACCGTCCAAAAAGCCACATTTCAACTACCGCACTAGAAGAGCCACTTGGTTTTAGAACAATATAGATTTTTGCTTGTCTTCTTTTTTTTTAGACAACACCGATTCTGATGTAGACATTGCTGGTGACATCAAACAAACTGATATATATTTGATACTGAACTTGAAATATGATTCCCTGAACCAAACTCTTATTGAACACATCAAATGATTTATTTATATCTGTAAATTTGGTCATATCCATGGTATAATGCTATAATACATAACAGATTTATGTAAGTGAATTTATAATTATTTATGTGAGTGTCGTAGGTACTAAAGTAATTATCCATATTCCTTAATTAAAGGTTATGTTTTAACAAATGCCTGTGTATGCATGAGTTATTCATTAATGCTATTTCATGGTTTAATTAACCTTTTGCTTATGTTTGTAAACTACAGAGGAATAATCCTGTTTGTCTCATATAGTGCTTAGAAGTAGAAAGATTGAGTGAATGACCTGATATTATGGTTTGCATGTATTCCTGTTATTATTTGCCAACACGTCATACTTCGTAAATAATTTGGAAAGAAGCACCATTCATCGTATGTAGAGCTGACTCTGTATGCCAAATCGGTGTTGGGTCCAATAGACACAGCCCAGGCTCCAAAGCTAATTCCTGGTTTAACAAAATGGGAACAGGAGAGTGTAGATCAAAAAAGGAATTTGAACAGGAAGTGATGCATACATCCTCAAGACAAACAATTGATATTGGTAGTGGCATACCAGACTCAGATACCGATATGAGAAGAGCGGGTGCAGTGATGTAGTCACATACAACCAGATAATAAAGAAGGATCTGCCAAAAATTGATGCGTTCCTATGAAAACATTCAGCGTATTGTGAAGCACATGTATGCTGACCCATTGGATCCTCATAAACACGACTTGAAACAAATGATATTCAAAAGAAATATGCAACTTACTGAGACGATCGATACACTAGCGATTACTGACACCCTCCTTCACTAAGACATAGAACATTTATGTGACAAAACAATGTAAAGGATTATCTCTGGTCTGGAGAACAAAGCAGATGATCATTCATGTTCATGCAACATAGACTCAGCAAGTGCTACATTTTAGAACCACAAAGAGAAACTCAGTGATTTAGAAAGAGGAACTCAGACAAGTAATGCATTTCTCTTGGAGCATCTTGAGGAAACTGATTCATGTACTCCCTCGAAGAACTGGTTCCTATGCTGTGTACAACTTAAGAAACACTTTAAGATGTTTAAATGGATAGGGCTCATCCAACTCTGATGCTGCAACAGCTTTAGGAAGCTCTTCCATGAATGACATTGATCTTTATGTAGCGCTTTAGGGAGAGGCTGTGGATGCTGACTGCCACCAGGAATAAAGGACAGCTGACAATCAATTTGAATTATATTTCCGTTTACTCATGTTTTGGGTAACAAATCCAGAGGATGAGACACCCTTTCAAAGATAACATGTAAGATGACAAGCAGAAACTTACCATATGCTGTTCTTAATCGAATTGTACTGTGCAGTTAAGATGCTGTACTCTAATTGAGACCCTAAGCAATCAATATTATATTCAGGTTTTCAGAAAATGTATAATGCTGTCTCTAGTTAGTGACTGATTTGTCAAAATGATGGTGAAACTGAACAAAAAGAAATGGCAAATATATGTCAAGGTTTTTGGAAGGCATTGACATTTGTTGGGCAACGTATCCACCTCCTTCAAATCAGGATAGCGTAAGACAGAGGGAAGAGGCCTCAAGTGTAGAACAGGACCACACATTCTTACTCCCTGAATGTGGGCATTGCTAACAGTCAGTAATATGGCAACACTTCTTAAAATTAATTATATTCCAGATTTGGCAATCCGTCCCGTAACTAATCCACAACTCTTTTATTGGGCTGAACAGTGTCTTGATAGCTTTGTGCCCTCATTGTTTGCTCATATTGTTTAATCTAGCTTGCCCCTAGAGGCCCTGTGTTTAATTATAATGTTGAGAAGGTGCTCTGTGAGGTGGGAACATAAAATGCAATGGTTGTGAGGTGGCTCCTGACAGTCCCATCTGGTGCAGTTCCATTTGAGGAAAAGTGAACTACATGGGTGGGATCAGTGGAGACTGAGATTCATTTCTGCAGATTTGTAGAGAGAGAACATGTAGGCATTTACAGTATTTGAAATAATAAGTAGGTGCAAGCAACAGACAGCTATGTTGATTATACAGATAATTGAATGTAACATGTTAATATGAAATACTAGAGACATAAATGGTGTAGTATAATGGCAGAATGCGAGGTTGTACACAGGTAGGAAAACTGCTGTGATAGTGCAGGAAACACATATGCTTACTAATGAATTTAAGAAGCTGTGTGAAAAATATTGGGGCAACTTTGATACTTATTGTTAGAAATGGGGTCTTTGGTTGGCAGTCAGGTTACCTCCTGTCCAACCAAGGACCCTCACTCTAGTCAGGACAAAGTAGAAACACACCTGGTTAACCCCCACTCACCCCTTTGGTAGTTTGGCACGAGCAGAAAGGCTTCACCCAGAAGCAATGTGTGAAGTATTTGTACCAACACACATACTAATACAGTGAAAACACTACAAAATGGACACCACACCAGTTTAAAAAAATAGACAATATTTTTCTAAATCAAACATGACCATAGAAAACAATGGAAATGATTTTACATAAAGTACCTGGTTTGCATCAAAAATAAAGCCGCATGGGCGAGCGTGCGTTAGAAAAGTCAGTGATCCATTGATTCCTTACTTGCACGTGAGGCCGTGCGTCGTTTCTTCTCTGGTCTGGTAGGCAATGCGTTGTTTTTCTCCCTCGCAAGAGAGCAATGTGTCGATTTCTGGATGGGGCACCTTGGATCCAACCAGGTTGATGATGACTTTGACATCCAGCGATGATGTGTGAGAAATTCAGTTGCACAGTGTTAGAAAGCAACACTGCGTGGGGTTTGCGTCGTTGTCAGCAGCCGCAAGCAGGTTTTGCATAGTTTCTTCAGCTGCGATGCGTCGATCTCCCAACCGCGATGCAGGTAGAGCATCGATCTTTGCCGCAAAGCGTGTGTTGCGTCGTTCTTCAGCCACGTTGCAGGTTGTGCATCATAAATTTAACCGCACAGTGTTCTGTGCATGGATTTCAGTCTTTGTTCTGCCAACTTCACCTTCCAAGGGCCTAAGTACTGGATGGGGCATCACTAGGCAGGGCAGGAGTCTCAGCAGAGAGTTCAGGTGCTGGCAAAGGATGTCTTTGATGGCCCTCAGACTTCAAAACAGGAGGCAAGCTCAGTTCAAGCCCTTGGAGATTCTTCTCAAGCATGAATGCACAACAAAGTCCAGTCTTTGTCTCCCTTCACAGACAGAAGCAGCAACTGCAGAATAGCCCAAAAAAGCACAGTCACAGGCAGGGGAAGCACTTCTCCTCAGCTCTTCAGCTCTTCTCCTTGGTAGAGGTTCCTCTTGAATCTAGAAGTGATCTAAACACCTGGGGTTTTGAGGTCCAATACTTATATCCCTTTCTGCCTTTGAAGTTGGCAAACTTCAAAGGAAAGTCTCAGTTGTTTACAGGATCCTGCCTTTCCCAGGCCAGGTCCCAGACACACACCAGGGGGTTGGAGACTGCATTGTGTGAGGGCAGGCATAGCCCATTCAGGTGTAAGTGACCAATGCTTCCTCCCCTCCAGCCCAGATGGCTCATCAGGATATGTAGGCTACACCCCAGCTCCCTTTGTGTCACTGTCTAGAGGAGAATCACAAATGGCCCAACTGTCAGTTTGTCCTAGACAGGGAGTCCACAAAGAGGCAGAGTGACAGAATGGTTAAAGCAAGAAAATGACTACTTTCCAAAAGTGGCATTTTCAAACTAACAATTTAAAATCCAACTTCACTAACAGATGTATTTTTAAATTGTGAGTTCAGAGACCCCAAACTCCTTCTTTATATTTGCTCTCAAAGGGAAACTGCACTTTAAGGATATTTAAAGGCAGCCCCATGTTAACCTATGAGAGGGATAGGCCTTCCAACAGTGAAAACCGAATTTGGCAGTATTTCATTGTTAGTACATGTAAAACACATCAGTACATGTCCCACCTTTAACATACACTGCACCCTGTCGATGGGGCTACCTAGGACCTACCTTAAGGGTGTCTTACATGCATAAAAAGAGAAGATTTGGGCCTGGCAAGTGGGTACACTTACCAGGTCGACATGGCAGTGCAAGACTGCACACACAGACACTGCATTCGCAGGTCTGAGACATGTTTGCAAGGTTACTCGTGGGTGGCACAACCAGTGCTGCAGGCCCACTAGTAGCATTTGATTTACAGGCCCTGGGCACCTCTAGTACACTTTACGAGGGACTTACTAGTAAATCAAATCTGCAAATCATGGGAAAGCCAATCACACATACAATTTCACTTAGGGAGCACCTGCACTTTAGCACTGGTCAGCAGTAGTGAAGTGCCCAGAGTAACAAAAACAGCAAAAATAGAGTCCAACACACACAAAAACCTGGGAAGTAGAGGCACAAAGTTAGGGGAGACCACGCTAAGGATGCCAGGTCTAACACTTATCATTTACGTCATTGTTTAGAGAGGTGATCCTTTGAAAAGATAGCAGAGTTCAGATCCAAATGCATCATACAATAATACATCAATAAGAATGGCATGTAATGTAATACGACTGAGATACTTTAACTTTTCTGTGTCCTCTGAACTGAACTTGATAGTACTAGGTTGGCCCAGGGGGCTCCAACTGAGGTAGTCATAAGACTTAATAGGGTTTCGGAATGCACAGGTTCGGAAGTGGTAAGGACAGCATAACATAGAATGGAAAAGGGATACTCATTTTACATCAATCCGCACAAAACATACTCACACATGAACTTTGCCGTGGTACAGACACAGCACTAAAGGGGATTTAAGGATGCATCTCTACTCGACCACACCCATCTTAAACTGTGTTCCAAAAACTGGGTATAGTAGTCCTCACACCCATATGGCACCTACAAGTTATGGCCTCACAGAGGAAGTGTAGGAAGCGATACAGTATATGTTTGTTAATAATGTGAAGCTGATGTACATGGGGCATTGTAGTGACTTTCAATGTCACCTTCAGTGATAAATATGTGGGTATAACGCATTATTTATAGAAAGACCTACCAAATACAACACTAGAGCTAGAGCAAAAGCAGCAACGTACGTCCACAGCTGCTTCTATGTAGGAGTCCATATTGGTCGAATTGCGTGGTAAATGTACAGCACAAGCTGGAAAGAGAAACACATCAAATAGAGTAGCTGAGTTGAAGCACAGCAGCAGTAAACACATGAGATTCTTGTAAGACAATACGAATGACTTGCTAAATAGTGTAGATAGGCTGGCAAATCGCGTCTACAGTCAGTCAACAGACCTACAGCCTGACCTATGAAACAAGGTGAGTGGTTCTTTAGCCAGGCTTGTCAACAGGGACTGAGCTTGAAAGACATAATGGGTAAATGTTGGTAGCAGGGTGTGATGTTGACAGGACAAAATGATATCAACCAGTGGTTTACTGAATTTTGTCGAGGGTTATGGGCACTACAAGGGTTGGACTACGTATTAAATAATGTTGTATTCCCAACCCTAACTGAGTAACTCGTGAACGTGGATGTTCATAACTACATTTAGCCTAAAATTGCGACAAATGTGAGGCGATGTCATCTGATATTGACTGCAAGTTTTCAAACTGGTCTTCATTAGAACACAATGAAATAAAGGTATTTTTATTCAATTTGCTCTGTAAGTCCAAGTTCGATTTCAACATTAATTCCCTCATCTGCTAGAGATGAAGAGGTGGTTATCAGCTCTGTACTTTGCCGGGATTTCTGAACATAATTGGTGTATACTGACACATTTCAGCACAGTACAAGGAAGATTTTAATTTGGAACACTCCATACTAATGTAATAGTATGCCACTGATTTCGAAAATGTAGCTGCTAGGTTTCAGATTGTATCGAGGTACAAGGGAAAGTTAATTATTAAATAACACGTTCTTTGTTTTTAATTACTATGTCACAATAGATAAGTGTTTTGCAAATGATCAGCAGAGTGTATCTCGAATGCAAATTTCTGTACTAATTTCCTGAGTGTCAGTGGGTTAGTGTTTTCAAATCCCTGCATACATCTTTGTTTGCGCAGGAGTCCGGATTCCGGGTTGGGTGGTATTTACTGCATCCGATACAGCATGCGTTAAATATCTCACCCTTCCTTTAAGTTCAGGAGGTCAAAATTGCTGGAATTTAACAGGGGAAAAGTGTACAGTATTTAATGTACTGTGCAGTTTTTGGTGTAGTAAGCACCAAAATTAACCTTATTCCCCAGAAACTCGCAAGAGGTGCTATTTATTGCACCTGATAAAAAACGTACCCCAGAGAATCATTATCTGATTCGATAAAAAGCACCTGGATTCTGACAAACTCAGAATCGGGCCAGTGTGTTTAAATACACTGATTGGGGCCTTTTCGCAAATATTTTGGTGTACATATTTTAGTACTCCTGCAGCAATCTTTTATGTACAGTCACAACGTCTTTCAAGCTCTGTTCCCTATTGAAAATTGACTTTGTGATGCAATATACAATGAGAACAAACATTGGGGATGTTGCCCTCTTTAGACTTTTGCTATTAGGGAGTTGAACTGTTTGAGGTTAATTAACATATGTATGTAAAAAAACACAAACCCTGATTTGCATTGGAAAGTAAACATCACCACAATACTTTGCAAAGGTTTGCTTTACAACAGTAACACAAACCTGGTGCAAAGTGTTAGTAAATATGGGCCACAATTTAATTCTAGTAGCATCCATGAGCATGCACTTTAAGGTCCCATAAGCATTACACAGATATCAAGCTGCTCTATATTGAAAATAAAAGCATGTTCTGACACCTGCTTCTTTCAGAACATACAGGAGATACATGTAAAGCTGCAGTAATCACTTCCACCATCATAACCCACTTTCATTATTTTGAATTAGCCCATAGAAAGAAAGTAAAGAACACTAGACTAGCAAAAGTGAATATGTACATTCATGCTCGTAGCTGCACCCTCTCTATGAATTTTTGTGCCTAAGAGCACAAGCACAGTCACTTTTGTCCAATGTTCAGTTCCCTTTTCAGCAAAGGTGAACTTTCAGGTGAGTCTGCACTGTTCATAATACTTTGGTATCCTGAAATTGAGGAATCAGTAGTGTTAATCTGAAAAAGGTGCACCTATCGGACTTCCAAGCCCAGATTAGGGCAACCTGGTACAGTAAGGACTTGACCCTGACACCTCCAGAACTACTATTAGCAGATTGCGGTACTGCAGCTATATGAAAGACTCTTCAAGGACTGGTGCCTTACTGGAGAGGGACATTTAGGAAATGTTTGCAGTGCTGCAAATTGTGAGAAAATCTTCAGGTCCTTGTATCTGTGCTGTGTGACTGTAGCACAATGCAAGTCACTGAAATGTTGAGTTCAACAGTCTTACCTGAGTGTCATTGGACGTACTGCAGGATCATATGTGACCTGTTGTCCACATCCTTCTCCTCTTCCTCCTCCTCACTGTCCTCAGCGGCCACTGCTGCCACAGTTGCATTGTCACCCCCCCCCCCCTCCTGCAGATAGGGCACATGCCGTCTGAGGGCCAAATTGTGCATCATGCAGTGCACAAACATTCTGCAGACCTTCTCAGGGGAGTAGCACAGGGATCCACCTGTCAGATGGAGGCACCTGAACCTAGCCTTCAGGAGCTCAAAGGTCCTTTGACCAATCTTCCTGGTACGCCCATGAGCATCATTGTACCTCTTTTCAGCCCCTGTTCTCAGATTTCTAACAGGGGTCAGGAGCCAGGACAGGTTTGGGTAGGCAAAATCACCTGCAAGAAGTAAGGGACGCACACTAGCCCTGCACAATGACAGGCGATATGACTCCTGAAGGCATACACTGATATACATTGGGTGGAGACTCAGGCACACCTATTAACCACACTCTGTGCCTCTGTAGTTGTGCCATCAGCTGTGGGACACTGCTATTCCTCAGGACAAAGGCATCATGCACCGACCCTGGATACTTTGCAGTGACCTGGGAGATGTACTGGTCAGCAAGGCACACCATTTGGACATTGAGTGAGTGGAAACTCTTCCGATTCCTGTACACTTGTTTATTGGACCTGGGGGGAGGACTGAGGCAATATGGGTCCCGTCAATGGCCCCAATTACATGGGGTATATGTCCTATTGCACAGGATCTAGCCTTCACAGCAGGTAAATCATCTACCTCGGGGAACGCGATGTAGCTGCACATGTGTTTGAACAAGGCTGTCAAAACCTTTGCAAGCAAAATACAGAACATTGGCTGTGACATTCCTGCAGCCAAGCCCACTTTCACCTGGAAAGAGCCAGTTGCCAGGAAATAGAGCACTGAGAGTTCCTGCACAAGAGGGGGTATTACTGTGGTGCAACGGATAGCAGGTAGCAGATCAGGCTCCAATTGTGCACACAGCTCTGTGGTTGTGTCCCTGTCCAGATGATAGGTGAGTATGATGTGCCTGTCCTCTAGTGTATCCAAGTCTACAAGAGGTATGTATACGGGTGCTTGACTCCTCCTCCTATTTCTCCGCAGTGGTTGGGACCCAAAAGTAAGAAGGGAGTGACTACAGGAACCATGAACACACTACAGCAGTGTACACAGAGCATGCTTGTATGTTGGACACTGGAATTGTATAGGTGACAACATTCGACTTCAATGACGCACTTATCAATCTGTACATGTGTACCAGCATTAGAAAATGGCACCCGCCTGTCCTGTATTCAGGGACAGGTAGAAGTGACCTAACTCCGCTGACATTCATGTCATGGCGGGAGGTGGTCTGCACTGCCGTGCAATTCCTCATTGGCTAACATAGCCCTCTATGGAGTATGGGAACCAATGATGATCAACGCCGGTGGTGACGGTGCTCACTGCCGTGGACATGACCGCCATTTTATTTCTACCACTTCACTTGATTCCCGACTTTCCACAGGATGACATCTCCACTGCCTGGGCTGCTGTGACCTGTGTCTGGAACCTGCAATTGCTCGTGCAACATGGGAAAGGGCCCCAGCCTTCACTTTGGAGGAATTGGAGAGGCTCCTGGATGGGGTCCTACCCCTGTATGGGCAGTTATATGGGCCTGCACCATGCTTATGTGCATGTGACATGGCTACATGGAGATGTGTGGGTGCTGGCAGTGTGTCAATGGGGGGTATGGCTGGTGGCAGCGCTAATGCAGGGATACGGGTCATGCATGTGCCTGATGAGGGGATAATGCATTTTGTAGGTCATATGTAGGCCATATGTGTGACAGGCTGGATTGTCTGGTTAATGTTGTCCCGCTATTTGTATATCCTCGGCAGGTCAGCGCCCATCAGAAGAAGGGGTTGTGGCATGCCATCGCCAAGGACATGCAGACCCTGGGGGTCTATAGCAGGCGGAACACCCACTGCAGGAAACGGTAGGAGGGCCTGAGACGCTGGGCCCAGAAGACCGCAGAGGCCCAGCAGGGGACGGCCTCCCAATTAGGGAGGTGTGGCCGTCGGAACCTGACCCCCCTGATGGTCTGCATACTGGTGGTGGCCTACCCAGAGCTGGATGGGAGCTTGAGGGCATCACAGCAGCCACAAGGGGGGTAAGTACACTGTGTTTGACAACCGTCTCTGTTGCCTGGCATGGAATTTGGGTGCAGGGTACTAGTCTGTGGATGTCCCAATATGCCAGTTTAGACATTGTTGCGTGGTCCAGCTTAGGTTGATAGGGTGAAATGCATGTTTTTACTAGATAGGTAACTGGCTTCCCATGTTAGACAGGGCTTAACAGGTCCCATTTGGTGTGTAGCTGGCAGTGTTTGGCTCCTACCTGCTGTGGTACTTATCCAGCGGTATGCCAGTGTGGTCCATTCTGCACATTCTCAGTCTCAGTGTGTGACAGTGATCTTTATGCCATTTGTGCTCTTGGTGCTGTGATTGACCCTATGCTCCCATTCTTTCTCCCCCCGCTCTCTTTTGTCATCCTGTCCATGTGTGCATTAGCATCATCTGGCGAAGGAGCAAAGGCACCGGCGAGTGAGGGAGCTGCAGCCCACGGGACCAAGGAGGCAGAGTCCATCGACGCCTAGGGGACCAGTGTGACAGAGGGCGAGGGGAGCACCATGGTGGGGACAGGAGCTGATACCACTGACTCTGATTCCTCCTCCGATGGGAGCTCCCTGGTGGTGACGGACCGCTCTGGGACCACCCCATACCAGTACTGCCCTCCCAGTAGCCCCCACCAAGTTGCCCGTGCCCGCTCACCCAAGAGGGTGGGCATCTCCTTCTCCCCAGGCACCTCCGGCCCTGCCCCAGTCAGCCCTGCTGCCCTCAGTGAGGAGGCTATTGACCTCCTGAGATCCATCTCTGTTGGGCAGTCAACAATAGTTAATGCCATCCAAGGGCTGGCATCTCAGATGCAGCAATGCCTTCCTGGAGGGTATCACGGTGGATTGGTGGCCCTACAGAGTTCTTTTCAGGCTCTGGCCTCGTCACTGACGGCATCCAGTGTCCCTGTTTCATCCTTCCCCACTCCAACTACCACTTCCAACAGCTGTTGCTCCCTTCTTCCTTCTGTGAATACATATCTTGTGAAATCTATAGCAGCAACATATGCTGCTAAAGGGTATTTTTTTCTTTTCTGGGGTGTTGCAGAAAAATTAAGGGCCTGATTCACAGAATAATTTAAGTGGTTAATTTATTCAGACTAAGTGTGCAACTCTCTCCGCTGATGAAGGTAAAGCCATGTTTTACATTCACAAATGGAATAAACTCACATTTAGACCGTGGTGGGCGTTCCACGGTGGACATCCCTGTGTACTTGCGAGTTCATGGGCATTCACAAGCTATTGAGAGGCACATTCCTACCCTGGATATGATCAGATATTTCCTACTGTTAAGAAGAAAATCGCCCCACAGTGGAAAAGGGAAGCAAACGCCCCAAGCTCGAGGTTGTGTACAATGAGAATATATGTTTGTTCGCAGAGAACATAAAATAATAAAGTTAGCAACCACAATGGTACTTGGATGGCACATTTGAGCATATGTAAATGCTTTGGAGTGATTTAGAATTCACAATAGAATCCCAGAATTACTTCTGTGAAACTGCAATGCGTGCAACGTTTGAACAAACTTCAAAATTTACTCCAAATGTAGGCACATATAGAGACTTACATTTTCGAGAGTTTCGTATAGTACGGTCCTAAACGCTCAGACTCATTACAGACCCCTATTTTCTTCCAGATTAACTGATGCATCAAGGCACCCGGCAGTTTGCTTCTTAGTCCCAGGAACGCTGTTAGTTTCATGCAAGCATCATGCAATATATTGCCTGAAAGGAAACATGAGAATTGTAAGACTTCATCTTTAGCTCCGCAATAATCTTCTGGATTCCAGACAGGCATTATTCATAACTGTTGCTGGAATGTACACAATTTATGAAGCAAGACTCTCCATCTTGTTGCTGGCGAGGCACAAATTTTGCTTTCGGCTTGGATATCATCTATGGTGATGCAAGTTCAATCAAGAACAGGAGAAGAAAATTATATGTATCCTACCGCTGAATCAAATTACATCCTTTGCACATTACATTTAGAACATTTAACAAGCAGAACACGTTGTACCTCGTCAACTTTGCAGATTATTTTGCAAACACTTTTCTATCAAATTAAGCGATGGTTAAAGTAAATGCAAATGTGATATTGCATGGGTTGGCTTGTGTATAAAGCAGGTCCTGAAGGAATGTACTTTTTTATTTTTTTACCAGCAAAGGAATGTATTTTAGATAAGAGTAAATACATACTTTTATCAGCATGAAGCCTTTGCCTGCCGTGTCAGCCCTACTGAGTGGGGTTCTGAAATGACTCATACATAGAACGGCTACATAGCAATCTCAGAATGCCAATTTGCTCATCAAGGCTTAATAACTGCCCAGCTTAACATGCTTTTTCTTTTAGTTATGTTTCCCAGCTCATGCCCTGAGGCATTCCTTTCCTGTATGTGCTCGATTACATTACCGTTTTTTTTTCATGTCCTGCTCTGAAGAAGAATGTGCAACTTTAAGCGTTAGGAACCCATACTTCCAAATACTACCCATAAAATGTGTTTCATTTTATTATTTTATAAAGCGCTCCATGCCTATCAAGTGACCTATTAGCTCATTTCAATGAAAAAACTGTGTCTGTGTTCTAGGTTTGCCCATGACAAATCTTCTCTGGAAGGGGTCCGCAGACACTTTCTAGTGAAGTTTTCTTGTGATCCTGGATCATTGAGAGTGATTTTGAGTGGGTTGTGGGTGTTCTCCATACTTGTGTTCATCCAAACTCAGATGTACCTCATGACTATTTGTGTTGCCTTTGTGATGTGCCTCGAAGAGGTGGTTTCATTAATATATTCTGTCTAATCCATGTCAGATGTGGTGGTGTAGTCCATCACTTGGTAGCTTGCTAGATCTTGTCCTGCTAAGTGTGGTTAATGCTGTTTCCGAAACACAGGATGAGGGGTAGTGAAGGTGATCAGGGACTGGTGTAAGTGGTTGGCTGCCTTGTCTCAGTGGTACTGGAATAATATTTAGAGTGGGGGTGCTGCATCAAAGTTACATCACTGAGCTCATAGGGATTATGAAAAATCCAAGCGGCACACAAAGAACAAGGGTAGCAAATGATCCATGCCCATTCTGCAGGAGAGTGCTAAGGATGTGGTATGTAAACAATGGCACCTTATGGAGCATGCTATTGCAAATTTATAGCCAAATACGGTGTAGTAGCGCATTCATTTACATACAACACATTCTCCATTAAAATGGGTCCAAAATGTGCAAAGAGATACAGGTTTACTGATTAAGCTATGTAGCGTGCAAAGGATAATCTGTGCAATATGGTTTCAACGACTACTTGTGAATTTGCACATCACCAAGCAAATCCTGATGTGTCTTGAACCTAGTTAAAATTGTTTCCATCACACTTCAGAATTACAAAAAAACACTTGATTTGCACTTTCCTAAATATTGATATATGATGAAATCAATGTACAGTTTATGTATGGATATTTACATTTTGTTGTTTGTTAGAAAGAAATGGCATTCTACAGGCTTTCCTTTCACACCAACAAGATTGTTGTATAGGTATTTTTCTTAAATCCTCTCACTTTGAGGTCAGAAAAGGCAAACTCCAATTTCCATGTTAAAAGAATAAGCAGTCATTTTTTAGAAGACAGCTTGACATTCGACCTGTCCTTGAATGTTTAAGTAACAATAAGATAGAAACACAATTTAAGGGCATCTTTATTTCTCAATTACCTTCAAAACTCCAGCACTGTAATTTTGAGCTGCTGCAGCAAACCCACACCTCTGCCTCCTACGTCTATGCCTTGTCTATGCTTTCTTCAGCTGAACCTCAAATCGGTATGCTAACTAACTGGTCTGTCCTACTTATTGAATATGGGCAATAACTGTGTTGTCTAATTTGAGAAAGGTCCTGGTTCCTTTTTGCTATTCAGTGTTGATCAGTCCATTCTTTTCAGCATTCTACCTGGTCCTATGTCTTAGTTCCTACCTCACCCGTCTGTCATTTCATTTCTTCATTCAGAGTCCAGGGGGCCCATTTACTAACATTTTGTATCGTGACTGCACCACTTTTATGGCACAGCCACGATGCAAAATGTTAGTAGAGATTTACAAAGCCATGCAAGAGCCGATTTGCGGCACCTTTCATGGCTTGGTAAAAAACAAAAAAGGAACGCAAGGCAGCACATAGTGCTGCCTTGGTATGTGCTGCCTTGCGTTATCTTGTGCCAGGGAGGGATTTAGTGGGTTTCATGGGTGTTCCCACTCATCCATCCATGGATTTTACCACAATCTCAGGTTTACAAAGGTCTGTAAAACTGGGAATATGGCAAAATGGTGCGCCTGACAGAACCAGGCACAACGAGGAGAAATATCTTTATTTCTCCTTGTTACTTCCTTTTTCTTTTTTTGATGCATTTGGTATCACACATGGAAAAAGGAAAACACCTACCATTTTGTTTATCCTTTGATCTGGAAATAAAGATGATTTATACTTCCAGTGATTGTGTATGGTGGTATTGTCTTTCTCAATAAAGTGTCATTTAACCAAAGACACAAACAGCAAGAAACAACTCAGATACAGTGAAGGAGCACCCAGTAAAGCATATATAGATGAACAGCGAAACCAAACTAATACACAGAGGGATGGATGGACCAATGGTTCCTGCAAACATCCTGCCCACCTAATCTTTAACCCCTTTTCTGACAAAATCAAACCTGAGGTAGAGAAAAGAGTTGTGCTACAGCCTGTTCAATTCTTGACCACTCCACTCATATTTACTAATTGGCATCATAGCTCAGTCTTATTGCCACACACTGTCTGCCCTTTTGACAATGATTACCTATAGATAATAATGCAGTGCTCTCTGCAGGCCTTTTGCATCCTTGATCTCTTTTGTACAACCAGGGCCACTAGAATTAGAAAGCCTTTGTATTTTCCACAAAATCCTGAATTTACTGAACTTGCCACATATTCCACGATCTTCTGCATAATTGCTGAATCCAACAAAAACACATTTTGTTTCCAGCTCACATTGATGAAACACTACTAAAAGAAACATTGCACTCACAGTGCAATGCAATGGCAACCACTTTGTAAAAGTAAATTGGGCACTATTCAGCTGTCAATTCTGTATGTATGTGTCAAACTGGTGCAAACTGCCTGAATCTTTGGCCCAGCCTGTTCTAATGCTCCAGTTTGATGGACTGGGAAAGTCTGTCCTTTGGATCATGAAAAAAATTAATTAAACCAGACCATTAAAAATGATCATTTATTTTTTTATAAAAATTTTGTGCTTCCTTATTCATGCAAATATATTATTCGCCAGAGACACCATTTACAGAGAAGCAGTTATAGCAAGAGAACACTCAGATGAAAGATCCCCCCCAATCGTTTTCAAAGGTCTGATGTCTTGAATCTTACATTGCTTCTAAGACCAACGAGTTAAACATTTATGACATAAAATAAATTACCACAGTGATCATTCCTAATTGATAGAGGAGCATCTCAAGGCCCAAGTACAAAAAGTCAATGTAAACCCAAAACTGAAGATCATCGCTGGAGAGCGACATTTGACCCTGTCACCAGGCAGGTCACTCCCCCCATCTGCCACGCAGCCCCCTGTGGGTTGAACCTCCGTTGCTGCTTTTGCCGCCTGACTACTCGCTCCCTTTTTTCTGTACCCCTGCGCTTGGCCTCTGTGCCACTTCGTTTTTTCATTCTGTGCCCCTGTGTTTTGCTTTCTGTACCCCTGTGCTCTGTTGTCCTTCTCCCGCCGTCTTTTCCCGCCGTTTTTCCCCGGGTTTTCCCCTGGGTTTTTCCCCAGGTTTTTCCCTTGCTGCTGAGCCCCTGCTGCCCCGCCCCCTTCACTCCCATTGGCCGCCCCGCTCCCACCTCCCAGCTGCTCCTCCCTCCCTCTGCCCTCATATGGAGGCCGCGAAGCGGTGGTAGAGAGCGACCTTTGACCCTGTCACCAGGCAGGTCGCTCCCCCCATCTGCCACGCACCCCCCTGTGGGTTGAACCTCCGTTGCCGCTTTTGCCGCCTGACTACTCGCTCCCTTTTTTCTGTACCCCTGCGCTTGCCCTCTGTGCCACTTCGTTTTTTCATTCTGTGCCCCTGTGTTTTGCTTTCTGTACTCCTGTGCTCTGTTGTCCCTCTCCCGCCGTCTTTTCCCGCCATTTTTCCCCAGGTTGTTCCCTTGCTGCTGAGCCCTTGCTGCCCCGCCCCCTTCACTCCCATTGGCCGCCCCGCTCCCAGCTGCTCCTCCCTCCCTCTGCCCTCATATGGAGGCTGCGAAGCGGCCGCGCCGGCACACCTAAGGCAAGCCCGTCTGCGCCTGGAAAGCACCCAGCACCAGAATCCCTGGAATCCGCACCCCCCGCAACGCCAGACTGCACTACGACGCAAGCACCCTCCACGCACTCAACACCAGAAGAGGCCACCCATGCTACCGGGCCACCCCGAAATGCACCCAGGGTCCTTTCACCTGCCGGAACTGCAGATTCACCAGCATCCAACCCTCCACACCACAAGCCAGAGAACCCAACCACCTCCGCTGCATCCTCCTCAACACCCGCTCCGCTCGCAAGCACGCCATCGAACTTTGGGACCTCCTAGACTCCACCGCCCCGACGTCGCCTTCCTGACGGAGACCTGGCTGAACGCCACCTCAGCACCAGACATCGCCATAGCCATCCCACAGGGCTACAAGATCTCCTGCAGAGACCGCACCAACGGAGTGGGAGGAGGAATCGCCATCATCCACAAAAACTCCATCAAAATCTCAACGAACACCGATGACACCCTCACCACCGCCGAGCAAATGCACTTCCAGATCCACACCGACCCCAACACCACCCTCAGAGGAAATCTCATCTACAGACCTCCCGGACCCCGCCCACAGTTCAGTGACACCATCGCCGACCTCATCAGCACCCACGCCCTCGCTTCCACGGACTACATCCTCCTCGGGGACCTGAACTTCCACCTCGAGAACAACAATGACGCCAACTCCACCGCCCTGATCGACAACCTCGCCAACCTTGGACTCAAACAGCTTGTTACAACACCCACTCACGCCGCTGGACACACGCTCGACCCCATCTTCTCCGCAAGCCCCCACGTCTCCTTCCACCACACCACCGAACCACACTGGACCGACCACAGATGCGTCCACTTCACCTTCAGAAAACCCACCACACACCACCGCACCCAACAGCTACCACGCCGCTGCTGGGGCAAGGTCACCGAGGACCAACTGACTACCGCCCTCGCCCTGAGACCACCCACCGACCCCACCGACCCAGACACCGCCGCGACCAACCTCACACAGTGGATCAACGACTGCGCCAACACCCTCGCCCCTCTCAAGACCTTTACAACCAACCACACCAACAAGGAAGCCGCCTGGTTCACCGAGGACCTCCGGATCTCCAAGCACACCTGTCGGAAGCTGGAGAAGAAATGGCTCCACGACCGAACACCAGACAACCACACAGCCCTCAAGAGCGCCATCCGCAGACATCACCATCTCATCAGGACCGCCAAGAAGACCGCATTCAAGGACCGCCTAGACAACAACGCACACAACACCAAAGAGCTCTTCAGCATCGTGAAAGAACTCTCCAACCCCAGCTCCATCACCAACGACATCCAGCCATCTCAAGACCTGTGCGACTCCCTGGCCACCTTCTTCCACCGCAAGATCACAGACATCCACAACAGCTTCAACCCCGACCCCCCCGCACCCACCACCGAGTCCACCACCCCTGCGACTACCACTCGCACCAGTCGCCTGACCGTCTGGTCCAGCGTCAGCGACGAAGACACCATCAAAACCATGAACTCCATCCACTCCGGATCCCCATTGGACCCCTGCCCTCACCACGTATTCAACAAAGCCAGCGCAGCCAACGCGCCCCACCTCCGGAAAACAATCAACTGTTCCTTCGAGACAGCAACCTTCCCAGAAAGCTGGAAGCACGCCGAGATCAACGCCCTTCTGAAGAAGCCCAAGGCGGACCCCAAGGACCTCAAGAACTTCCGGCCCATCTCCCTGCTCCCTTTCCCGGCAAAAGTGACAGAGAAGATTGTCAACAAACAGCTGACCCGCTACCTCGAAGTCAACAACATCCTGGACCCTTCCCAATCCGGTTTTCGCAGTAACCACAGCACCGAGACCGCCCTCATCCCCGCCACTGACGACATCCGGACGCTGATGGACAAAGGAGAAACAGCCGCCCTCATCCTCCTGGACCTATCAGCAGCCTTTGACACGGTCTGCCACCGCACCCTATCAGCACGCCTCCATGACGCCGGTATCCAAGAGAAGGCCCTGACCTGGACCACATCCTTCCTCTCCGGCAGAACCCAGAGCGTCCGCCTCCCACCCTTCCGCTCCAAAACCACAGAGATCATCTGCGGCATACCACTGGGATCCTCCCTCAGCCCGACACTGTTCAACATTTACATGGCCCCCCTCGCCCACGTCGCACGACAACACAACCTCAACATCATCTCCTACGCCGACGACACCCAGCTGATCATATCCCTCACCAAAGATCCCCACACCGCCAAAGCTAACCTCCACCGAGGAATGAAGGCCATAGCCGACTGGATGAAGGACAGCAGACTAAAGCTGAACTCAGACAAGACAGAGGTCCTCATTCTCGGACCCACCCCATCAGCCTGGGACGACTCTTGGTGGCCCATGTCACTAGGCACAGCCCCAGAACCCACGGACCACGCACGCAACCTGGGGGTCATCCTCGACTCCACTCTCTCCATGACCAGGCAAGTCAACGCCGTCTCCGCGTCCTGCTTCAACACCCTCCGTATGCTCCGCAGGATCTTCAAATGGATCCCCCTCGACACGATAAAAACCGTTACCCAGGCCCTCATCACCAACAGACTCGACTACGGGAATGCCCTCTACTCAGGAACTACAAACAAGCTCCTGAGACGACTCCAACGCATCCAGAACGCCTCGGCCTGACTCATCCTCGATGTCCCCCGCCACAGCAACATCACACTCCACCTGAGAGGCCTGAACTGGCTCTCCGTCAACAAAAGGATCACCTTTAAGCTCCTGATCCACGCACACAAAGCACTGCACAACACCGGACCCACCTACCTCAACAACCGACTCAGCTTCCACACCCCCACCCGAAGCCTCCGCTCAGCCAACCTCGCCCTCGCCACCGTCCCCCGCATCCGAAAAACCACAGCCGGCGGCAGATCCTTCTCCTACCTCGCCACCAAGACCTGGAACACTCTCCCCACCATCCTACGACAGACCCAGGACCTGCTGGCCTTCAGAAGACTCCTCAAGACCTGGCTCTTTGACCAGTAGCACCCCCCCTCCCCAGCGCCTTGAGACCCTCGCGGGTATGTAGCACGCTTTACAAATGCAGTGATTGATTGATTGATTGATTGATTTCTAAAACATAATTGGGATATGGAGAATGAAAGATACATTGTATTCGTTGCAAGAAGTGTGTGCATGTAGGCTTGGTTTCCACTGAGTGCACTCAACAGAAGACATTTCTGCATGTGCACATTTCTTGTTACACACTGTTGCACTATTGGAGTTAAGAGGGACAGCATTAATAAAATAGTGTTCCTCAGCTTCCAGGCGACACAAAATTATTACATGTTGTTGAATACCATTTTCAATAGCATCACACCAATGTGTGTCCTTTTATTTCCTAGGAAACCTTTTGTATTTTGCACAACGTTCGGGTTCATGTATGTTAAAATGACAGCACGATCATACTGCCAAAGAAATGCCACATACTGTCACTTAATTTGCCTTTTCCTGCTTCATAATTTATTGAACTCTGCAGTATGATTTTGTTCTCCACTGCCACAAAAATCTAGTTTGCTTTGGTGTAACCACTGTATTTCAAAACCTTCTTTGTTCAATAATCATATGTGTCAACAAAGGTTTGCTAGGTCGGTCCTTGTACAAGAAAGACAGTGTATGCATTGCTGGGCATTCTTCTTCCAAATAGTATTAGTACTGGTTTAAACTAACAAAAATAGAGACAGCAATTTTAAGAATGCTATAAATTGTTACGTGCAATCTCAGAAACAAGATGTCAGGCACATGTCCAAAAATATGAAAAGATCTAATAAGACACATTCTTTTGATTTTTTTTTTTTTTACATAATATTCATTTGGGCCCAGATTTAATATGGACTTGCGTTGTCCTCGAGTCATATCTTGGGACATAAGTCCTTAAGAGATATTTACATAGCCATGCAAATAGAGATTTGTACCAGCTTGCGAGACTGTAATAAAATGTAACACAACCTAGCAGGTTGCGCTGTGTTGCATTACATTTCATAGTGGTAGGCGTTCCAATGGATGAGCATGGGCATTACTGTGCATCCATTCATGGAATTTGACACAGTCCAAAATTTGCTAACATTAGTAACCTGGGATTGTGCAAAATAGCATGCCTTCTGAGGATGACGTAATGAGAAGAAATATTTTTCTCCTCTTACTTCCTCTTTCTGTAAGTGATGCATCCTTTGTGCAGGATGTTATCTCTTGCTGTAAAAAAAAACAATCCTGCCTGTTGGAAATGGGGTCTTTGGTTGACAGTCAGGTTACCCCCTGTTCAAGCAAGGACCCTCACTCTAGTCAGGGTGAAAGAGAATCACCCTCAGCTAACCCCTGTTTGACCCCTTGGTAGCTTGGCACGAGCAGTAGGCTTAACTTCAGAGTGCTAGTTGTAAAGTATTTGTACCAACACACACGGTAACTTAATGAAAACACTACAAAATGACACAACACAGGTTTAGAACAATAGGAAAGATTTATGTACACAAAACAAGACCAAAACGACAAAAATCCACAATACACAAGTCAAGTTATCAATTAAAAAGCAACAAGAGTCTTTATGTAGTTTAAAACACACACTAACACTGTTCGCTTGAAAATGTACCTTGGGTGTGTCACAAATAACCCTGCACGGGTGAGTGTGCGTCAAAAAAGACTTGCGATGTGTCGATTTCACTCACGAGCGAGACTTTATGTCGTTTCTCCTTTCGTCGGGTCGGGGCACGTTGTTTCTTCTCTCTGTAGGACAGCGATTCGTCGATCCAGTCAGCACTCTCGGGGTTCGGGGCAGGCCTTGCGTTGTTTTTACACGCCCAGCCGCAGATCAGAGTTGTGTCGATCTTTTCCCTGCACAGTGTTCTTTGCGTGAATTTCTTCCTCTTAGGCTGCCAGCTTCTCCTTTCAGTGTCCCAGGAACTGGGTGGGCACCACAGGGCAGAGTAGGAGTCTCTCCAGAGACTCCAGGTGCTGGCAGAGAGAATTCTTTGCTGTCCCTGAGACTTCAAACAACAGGAGGCAAGCTCTAAGTCAAGCCCTTGGAGATCTTCACAAGATGGAAGACACACACAGTCCAGTCTTTGCCCTCTTACTCTGGCAGAAGCAGCAACTGCAGGATAGCTCCACAAAGCACAGTCACAGGCAGGGCAGCTCTTCTTCCTCGGCTCTTCAGCTAGGTTCCTCTTGGTTTCCAGAAGTGCTCTAAAGTCTGTGGATTTGGGTGGCCTTCTTATACCCATTTTCTCCTTTGAAGTAGGCCTACTTCAAAGTAAAGTATCTTTTGATTGTGAAATCCTGCCTTGCCCAGGCCAGTCCCCAGACACTCACCAGGGGGTTGGAGACTGCATTGTGTGAGGGCAGGCACAGCCCTTTCAGGTGTGAGTGACCACTCCTCCCCACCCTCCTAGCACAGATGGCTCATCAGGAAATGCAGGCTACACCCCAGCTCCTTTTGTGTCACTGTCTAGTGTGAGGTGCAACCAGCCCAACTGTCAAACTGACCCAGACAGGTAATCCACAAACAGGCAGAGTCACAGAAATGGTGTAAGCAAGAAAATGCTCACTTTCTAAAAGTGGCATTTTCAAACACACAATCTTAAAATCAACTTTACTAAAAGATGTATTTTTAACTTGTGAGCTCAGTGACCCCAACTCCACATGTCCATCCGCTCCCAAAAGGAATCTACACTTAAATCAGATTTAAAGTAAGCCCCCATGCTGACCTATGAGAGGGACAGGCCTTGCAACAGTGAAAAATGAATTTAGCAATATTTCACTGTCAGCACATATAAACCACAACCTTAACCATACATTGCACCCTACCCTTGGGGCAACCTAGGGCCTACCTTAGGGGTGTCTGACATGGAAGAAAAGGGAAGGTTTAGGCCTGGCAAGTGGGTACACTTGCCAAGTCGAATTTACAGTTAAAACTGGACACACAGACCCTGCAATGGCAGGTCTGAGACATGATTACAGAACTAATTATGTGGGTAGCACAACCAGTGCTGCAGGCCCACTAGTAGCATTTGATTTATAGGCCCTGGCAGCTCTAGTGCATTTTACTAGGGACTTACTAGTAAATCAAATATGCCAATCATGGATAAACCAATCAACAATACAATTTACACAGAAAGCATATGCACTTTAGCACTTGTTAGCAGTGATAAAGTGCTCAGAGTTCAAAAGCCAACAGCAACAGGTCAGGAAAAATAGGAGGCAGGAGGCAAAATGATTGAGGATGACCCTGCATAAACTCAAAAGTCTAACACTGCCTGTAACACAAGAACCTTGGCACCATGACACAAGGATGTCTATGTTTCCGCCAGGCAACACTGAGTGTGCTAGCGCAAGAAGAGAGCAGAAGTGGTTGATATGGAGCATGTTTGTTCTTTTCATTTCATGCAATGCAACACAGAAAGTTTCCTTGCTACGTTGAGAATCATGAACTTTAGTAAATGTGGCCCTTGGTGTTTGAGATGTCTTGTTTTCACATTCCTGCTTGCAGACAAATTAACTGGGACAATAGATGAAAACAAAACCAACATAAGTTAGATATCTTTTTCCTTAGTTTGGGCTACCTGCATAAGTCTTTAAGCGATATTTACTTAGCCATGCAAATTGAGATTTGTACCAGCTTGCATGACTGTAATGAAATGTAACACAATTTAGCAGGTTACGCTGTGTTGCATTACATCTCATAGCAGTAGGCGTTCCATGGGCATTACTGTGCATCCACTCATGGAATTTGACACAATCCCAAATTTGCTAACAGTAGTAACCTGGGATTGTGCAAAATAACGTGCCTTCTGAGGATGACGTAATGAGAAGAAATATTTTTCTCCTCTTACTTCCTCTTTCTGTAGTGATGCATCCTTTGTACAGGATGTTATCTCTTGCTGTAAAAAACACAATCCTGCCTGTAACACAAGAACCTTGGCACCAAGACACAAGGGTGCCTATGTTTCCGCCAGGCAACACACAGTGCGCCAGAGCAAGGAGAGAGCAGAAGTGGTTGATATGGAGCATGTTTGCTCTTTCCATTTCATGCACTGCAAAACTGCAAGTTTCCTTGATACGTTGAGAATCATGAACTTTAGTAAATGTGGCCCTTGGTGCTTGAGATGTCTTGTTTTCACATTCCTGCTTGCAGAGAAATTAACTAGGACACTAGATGAAAACAAAACCAACCTAAGTTGGATATCTTTTTCCTTAGTTCTGGCTTCCTGCATGTGTTGATTTGTGCCTGGATTGATTAATGGTTCTTTGCAATAAATCATAATAATGAGGTGAATGATGAACAAAGCCCTTCTTTATACGGAGCATGGCAATGTCTGCCAGATAATGCTTTCCATATAACTGCACTTGGTTTCTTTGGGAGCCAGCAAGCGCCAACTAAAATCATTTGTCATTGAATTACCATGCGAAAATGAAATTATAAATTCCATTCATGAGACTTGCAAATCTCTCATCCTCAAACCAATCGGAAAGCCGGGAGTTCCAGATACCAAACCATGTAATCCCTTTTGTATATGATTTGCAATAAATTGTCATTAATAGTACTAGCGCTAATATTTGAAACCTAAAAATATACAGACAATAAAAGATGTAAATCAAAGCACGTACATATGAAGTTTGACACCTCTCTCCCACCTCGCTCCTCCCAAAACAGGTTAAGTAAATTGCTATACAAAAATATGCAGATTATATAAACTTTCAAATTACACTAAATACAAAGGTGGTTTTACAAATCCCCTTCCTGCCTCCTCCTTGATTCAATGACGGTCCATGGGCTTTATGTCACAAATTATACACAATAAAAATCCACACGAGCACGAGTGACTGTATGGAGATGGGTGTGGAACGCAATCGCATACAAGGAATAAGCTGTAATGGACAGCTGTGCAAAACACAGAGAATCTCAAGGGGACACTGAAAAATTAAGTATGTTTGCTTCTCCCTAGTTTTTAGGATACACTTTACAGCCGTTTCAATTAAAGACCGCAATCAGGACTATGAAAGTGATCTGCATATGAAGGGGGCAGAGACACAGAATCTGCTTATATTGGACAGGCTCATTCCTTTCTTAAATAATTTATTTCGATCAAAGACCTTATAAGCAACAACATTTTAAAAACATTACAGTGCTCATTCATCAGCTCTTGACAAAAGACAGGCAGCATAAATTATACGATGTCTATCATAATTCATGGTTAAAATTTGCGACATAAAGGGTTTCTTAGAAAGAAGAGCAAGAATAAATAAATTCATATCTAAAAATATACCGGTTTCATAAAAAGCAGGAGTACACAATATTAGACATAGAATTATAAAACCGAATAATTTCTATAAAATGTAAAACAATACTGGCTCAGCTTTCATTTCTGGTCACTGAAAGGACAAGAGTGCATAGTGCTAGTAAACTAATCACCCACTGGAAAGGTTAACAATGTATTAAATCCTAAAGAAGGGCTAATTTCTGGGCGGGATGATAACAGCTACTGCTTTCTTTACAGTCCCGGTGCGGATGGGCCAGATTGATTCAATGAATTTGGTAAAGGAGAAAACGGTACATTGTCCAGTATCTGACCTCCAAATTCACAGCGACAGCTTGTATTGGCGAGTTCCCAGCTATCTGCACAAAAGCACAATTCATCACCTCTGCTGCCTCACATATGTTGGGCAGAAAAAGAACAAGTGGTCATCAGTTTTATCAGCTGCCCCACATGCCAGGCAGAGTGCACTGCCCTCTCGGCAGGGCCTTAGTTGCTGGTGAAGGATGCAAGCGGCAAAATACCCAGCCTGAATCTTATGTACTGTGATCTAGTAAATGGCGAGTTAAAGTTGTCAAGGAAAGTTTCAAACTTTGGTTCATACTTTTGATTTAACAAATACTGGGCCACACTGCTGTGATGGGTTGATTGGACTGTTTTTGACCACTCAAGGTCCCAAAAAGCAATTCTTACATTTTTGACAGAGGAGGTGTTAATTGATTCAGGATTTTTCCAGAAATACGGAAATCTCAATGTGCAAAGGGTCTGCTTAACATACTTTAGCCATGACAATGTAACACAACTCCTAGGTGTACTAAGGATATCCTTCAGGCCAGTCCTGTAAGTTTCCAGTTTGTGAATCGATCATAGTCCTAGCCAATATAAAACAGGTTTCAATCTCACCAGAGCAGTAATTGACTGGATATCCAAATCCAATTTTAAGAAAATCAGGAGCCTGCTTTGGCGGAGTTTAATGCTACCATCAAAAATGTATTTTCAGCTACCCCTAGAGTCTTTACATTAATATGGCCCCATAGCTCAGAACCAAAGATAGCTGCAGCCACAGATTGGGGTCTCCAAATTTCCAATTATGATGACATTGCATAGAAAGTAGTAGTTTTAGTAAAGCTCAGCATGGCTGCTACTGTATTGTTAAAAATAAGCTCTTTCTTAATGACTTGGCTGTGCCGCGAGCTGGTGCTGGACAATCGAATGCCCACGTACTCAAGATCTACCACCTTTTGCAGGTTTTCTCCCCCAACTTCACGAGGCTCATTTAGAACTTGGCCTTGCACAATTAAGACCAGCAAGAGGGCTAATTTGATTAGTGAGTGCTAGTGAACCAGTTGTGGTTCGTATGTATATTATGTTTAATGTATCTGTATGAAGTTCTATATGTACTATTCTTTCTGAGTTATGATGCATACATTACATTAAATATTGTGTTATCCTTTACACTCAATAGTAATTGTGTGGTTATATTATTAGTAGAATTTCCCCTGAAGTGTATCCCATCCCGTCATCCCAAGAATGTGTTGTACCACAAACATACTAGCTGGATAAAGACGGTGCTATCGGTTTTTGATTGGATTGCTATCCATTTTTCAGAGTTTAGGGTTTTTAAATATGTAAACTACAGACATCCTGCTAAAGCTACTGCTTCTCAGACCTTAAGAAAACTCCTCGCTCAATTAATAGTGCAACATAGACTAACAGAGTTAGAGGAAAGCCTACATACTTGGTAGTTTTCATATTTAGATATGCCAGGCCTAGTCATTATTATGATTAGATTAGATTAAACTAGATTAGATTAGATTAGATTATTTTCATGGGCCAACTACATTGGGTAGCGATGTGTTTTTTATGATCAATTATTTATATTTTTATCATAATTTTGTCCTTGAGCAAACGCAAATTATAAATTGGACACTCATCATGGAAAATAGAAGAAGAGACATGGACTGGGGAGTACTGTAGTTCCACATACTGCAGTCGCAGTTTGTGACCTTGTTGACCAGTTTCAGGTGTGCCACTGTGGTCGTTCCCCTTTTCTGGATAATGACAGCAGTGATATCAGACACCAAGATAGGACAGATGTTACTCAGCTGCGAGAAAAAAAAATCCATAACATGCTGAAGTCATCTCTTTTTGGAGTCTGTGGGAGGTGGTGCTAGTACAGGACAACATGCAATAAGAACATGTTTTATCTTCATTAGAGTCGACACACCTATCATTTCTATTTGACGTCTGCTTTCTAAGCTCCCCGTTCATATAATGCCCAACACCTGGGATGCATTTCTTTTTTTGTGAGAAAATGCTTCCTTGCTACTGAAATGACTTCCTCACCGAGACAGCTTCACTACAGAATCTGCATCCTTGGTTGTTGTGGCCCTTACTGCTGCTGTTGGTGGAAACATGCTTTTTAGAAATTGTTTCTCTAATTGGCAGAAGTATGCACCCTGTCAAAGTAGGGACCCCAATCCTGATCAGGGTAAGTCACAACACAACCTAATTTATATAGTGCTCACCCTCCGGTAGCTTGGCGCAGAGCAGGCAGGCTTAACTTAGAAGGCAATGTGTAAAGTATTTGTGCAATAACTCATACAGGAACCCAGTGAAAACCACACAAAAGTACTCCTCTCCAGTTTAGGAAAACAGATATTATTTATCTGAATAAAACAAGACCAAAACAACAAATATCCAATATGCACAAGTCAAGATATCACTTTTTAGAGGTTTAAGTAAGTCTTAATCCATAGGAATTATTGGAGTTATCTCTTTAGCACAAAGTACCTGGGATGTGTCAAAAATAATGGTGCTGGGGGCCGCAGAGGAAGTGAGGCATTGGAATGTAAAGTGATGTGTTGATTTTCCCAGTGTGGTGGAAGTGATGCCTTGATTCTTTCCTCGCAGGCAAGGTGATGCCTTGATTATTGGGCGTGCAACTTTGGTTCCTTACTGTGGTGCAGGGTTTGATGGCAATTTGACACACAGGAACGATGACTGGAAAATCCAAATGCGCTTTAATGATGAAACAGGCCCTGAACTGATTTTGTTGGTGCTGCAGTGCTTTTTCTGCTGCAAGATAGGCGCTGAGTAGATTCTGCAGATGTTGCGTAAATTTTTCTGGTGCAGTGAATTTTCCTTAGGTGAAGTCTTTGATGGCTCTGAGACTTCTTAACAGCAGACAAGCTGACAAGCTCTTGGAGGTCACTTGTGGTGGGAAGGCAAATTCCTTCTAGCAGAGTCAGGGAGCAGCAGGCAGTAGGGCAACAAACAAGAGAGCAGTCCTTCCAGAAAAGCAGTCCAGATGGGTCCTTTGGGCAGCAGGCAATCCTTCTGACAGTGTCCACTTGAAGGTCCAGAAGTGTCTGATTCTAGGGGGTCACAGAGCCACTATATATATATATATATATATATATATATATATATATATATATATATATGAATATATATATATATATATATATACACACCCAAATGTGCAGTTGAAGAGGGGGAAACATAATAGAATGCTTTTGAAGTGCACCAATTCAGCCCAGTCCTGTCTACCAGGAGATCTGTGGTGGTTATCAGTCCTTTGTGTGCGGTCAGACCACTAGCCTTTGAAGTGTAAGTGTCAGGCCCTCCACCCTTCCAGCCCAGGAAGACCCATTCTGCATGCAGATGAGTGTAGGTGTGACTGAGGATCCTGTGTTTGTGGTTGTCTGGGTGAAATGCACAAGGGAGCTCTCAACCAGCCCAATCTAGACATGGATTGGACAAAGGCTGTAAGGCATAGATGGATTTTAAGTGCAGAGAAATGCTCACTTTCTAAAAGTGGCATTTCTAAAATAGTAGTATAAAATCCAACCTCACCAATAAACAGGATTTTCTATTACCATTCTGGTCATACTAAAAATGACCTGTTTACCACTTTCTGATCAGAATCTACCACTCAAACAATATATGAGGGTAGCCCTAATGTTAGCCTGTGAAAGGAGCAGGCCCTTACAGTAGTAGAAAACAAATCTAGGAGTTTCCACTACCAGGACATATACACACACATGACCCTGCCCTATGGGTTAACCAGGGCCTACTTTAGGGGTGACTTATATGTAAAAAAAAGCGGGAGTTTAAGGCTTGGCAAGTACTTTTAAATGCTAAGTCGAAGTGGCAGTGAAACTGCACACACAGGCCTAACAATGGCAGGCCTGAGGCATGGTTAAGGGGCTACTTATGTGGGTGGCACAACCAGTGCTGTAGGCCCACTAGTAGCATTCAATCCACAGGCCCTGGGCACATGCAGTGCACTTTACTAGGGACTTACAAGTAGATCAAATATGCCAATTGGGTATGAAATAATGTTACCATGTTTAAGGGAGAGAGCATATGCACTTTAGCACTGATTAGCAGTGGTAAATTGTGCAGAGTCCTAAAACCAGCAAAAAACAGTGTCAGAAAAGTGGAGGAAAGCAAGCACAAAGTTGGGGGATGACCACCCTAAGGCTGTCAGGTCTAACAGTTACCTTGTTTTATGGGGAAAGCACATGCACTTTAGCACTGGTTAGCAGTGGTAAAGTGCCCAGAGTCCCAAAGCCAACAAAAACAAGGTCAGAAAAAGAGGAGGAGGAACGCAAAAGGTTTGGGGTGACCCTTCAGAGTGGGCCATTTTATAACAATGCTCTACAGCATGGGTGGTTCATAACTGGTTTTGCTCAATTTGGGGGCTGCTTGGATAGTCAGAGGATACTCTGCAATATCTTGTTTTACACTGCTGGTTGGTAAACACCGGTGCTCCAGATGCAACACTATGGACTCCAGATTGGATAACCAAAGTACTACCTTTAGACACTTGCGTCTCTAAGAGTTAACAAGAGTGAGCATTGAAGGCTTACTGTATTAGTTGCAGTGAGGGGTTTAAAACTCTGATTCAGAACAACACAGCCAGTAACCCCCTGTACCATAAAAGTCCATTCAGTGCTTTTTTGGGGGGAAAGAAATATATTTTTATTAACCGGTAAGTAAATGGTACACTTAAACTATGGTACACACACGAAAAGAAGATATTATCATTTTCAGTGACCAAATTATTACCTAAAGAGTTTGATATCATCCTACCATAGTCAGTGACCTGTCAGAAATATTGGTCCTAATGAAAAGGGCATTCTGTGGGATCTGCTATTGGATCTCTGCAGTTTTAGGGGGTTTGCCAGAGCACAACTAAGCATAATGCATAGTAATCTCAATTGCAATGTATGAAATTGGTATCAAAAGGAAGCTCAAAATGAAAAATTGTTTCTGTCTTGTAGATACAACAAATGTTTCCAAAAACATATCATACAAGCAAAAAGAACTTTCCCCTTTCAGAAAACACATAGGTACCCCTTTCCGTGTAATGTTCTGCTGACCCAATGTTCGGTCATCAATGCCAATTTGGTGACACAGTTCAGTTTACTAGTGTCCAGACAACAGATAAGGGTCTCCCAGTCCTATTTGCTTATCTGAACATGATAAAACATATTGGGACATTTCACTCCATAGGGTCCCATAGGTGTCTGACATGTCAAATATCTGCGGATCTACCAGTCATAGTTAAGATGTCTGGTGGCCGGCCATCCCTGTGCAATAGGGCAACATGAGGTAAGAATCAATAGCAACTGGATCTAATTTCCACTCTCAATATCTCCAGAATTGAAAGGCTAGAATGATAGTTCAGATGGTTCCAGGTCACCTACTCCAGCCAGTGGAACTTGACACCATGCCATTTGTGTGAAGGCTTTCTGGTCACTCTGGACATGCAGTAAGTCAATATTGGCAATCTACGGGCATTGGGTGACTGATTTGATGACATGTAGGGTCACTGTTCTCAGTCCTTTAAGGTGATGGAGCAGTTTCTCAACCTAGCTGGATTTCACGCTTCTTTGGTGGGCTGCTGAGCTAAGCAACCTCATGCCACCTGGACAGTGTTGATGGTTGTTTCTTATCTTTCCAGTTCACAGCAGCAAGGTGATTTCCAGACTTAGGCCCAGTCTGGAGGGAAGGTAGAAATCCACCAGAATTTTTACTCCTGGTCATGGAACAACGTACTGACTGAAATGTAGTCTGAACTTATTCAAACATCAATGCAGTTCCACAGGAGCATTGTGGTTCTTCTGTTGTCCAGATTTCCTGTACTCCCAGCCTGGTGTTCATACATTGAGCCTAGTTCTGAATGGTTCAGGTGAAATCAGCATTTTCTTCTGTCTGAAAGTTCACTCTCCTCCTGTTCTCAAAGGACATGTCCACGACACAGGAATTGGGGATGGTGTAATTTCTTCAAAAGGATTCACAATCTACTCTGGGACAAAATGAATGGGATGGATATCTCCTCCATGATCCGGGATATTGGGACATGGAGTGTGTGAATGTGAAATGGGATATCCGGACTAAGCAACGCCAGCTCATCATGAAGGGAATCACCATTTTGTGTGGCACACACTTGTGGAGTCAATGGAAACTGGCACTCATTAGTTCTTCCTTACACTCCATAACCACTACACGACAAGCATCCTTCATACATGTCCGAAGCATGAAAAAGACAAATGACCCTCGATATCAGGACTGAACAGACCATTTTCTAAAAAGAGCTGGTGTTAGACCTGACAGCCTTAGGGTGGTCACCCCTAACTTTTTGCCTGCCTCCCTCCACTTTTTGGACACTGTTTTTGCTGGTTTTTAGACTCTGCGCACTTTACCACTGCTAACCAGTGCTAAAGTGCATATGCTCTCTCCCTTTAAACATGGTAACCTTGGATCACACCAAATTGGACTATTTAATTTACTTCTAAGTCCCTAGTAGAGTGCACTATATGTGCCCAGGGCCTGTAGATTAAATGCTACTAGTGGGCCTGCAGCACTGGTTGTGCCACCCACTTAAGTAGCCCCTCAACCTTGTCTCAGGCCTGCCATTGCAAGGCCTGTGTGTGCAGTTTCACTGTCACTTCGACTTGGCATTTAAAAGTACTTGCCAAGCCTAAAACTCCCCTTTTTCTACATATAAGTAAAACACCTAAATTCGTTTTTATACTACTGTGAGGCCTGCTCCCTTCATAGGCTAACATTGGGGCTGCCCTCATACATTGTTGAAGTGGTAGCTGCTGACCTGAAAGGAGTAGGAAGAGTATTTAGTATGGCCAGAATGGTAATACAAAATCCTGCTGACTGGTGAAGTTGGATTTAATATTACTATTTTAGAAATGCCACTTTTAGAAAGTGAGCATTTTTCTACACTTAAATCTTTCTGTGCCTTACAATCCACGTCTGGCTGGGTTTAGTTGACAGCTCCTTGTGCATTCACTCAGAAGCACCCCAAACACAGGGTACTCAGCCTCACTTGCATACATCTGCATTTTGAATGGGTCTTCTGCGGCTCGGAGGGTGGAGGGCCTGCTCTCACACAAAGGACTGCCACACCCCCTACTGGGACCCTGGCAGACAGGATTGAACTGAAAGGGGACCTGGTGCACCTCTAAGCCACTCTTTGAAGTCCCCCCCACTTCAAAGGCACATTTGGGTATAAAAATAGGGCCTCTGCCCTACCACCTCAGACACTTCCTGGAGAAGAAACTTGTAACCAGAACCTGCATCCTGCCAAGAAGAACTGCCTGGCTGCCCAAAGTACTCACCTGACTGCTTTCTGTGAAGGACTGCTGCCTTGCTGTTCCCTGGCTGAGGTGGAGAAGTGCTCTCCAAGGGCTTGGATAGAGCTTACCTCCTGTTCCCTGAAGTCTCAGGACCAAAAAGACTTCTCTCTTGCAACTCGACTCCTTGTGCGGTGAAAATTCGACGCACAGCTTGCTAAAAACGATGCACAGCCTGTTACGCGGTGAAAAATTCACTGCACGCCGAACCGGGATGACGCTGCTTGACTTCGCAAGGAAAAGATCGACGCGGTGCCTGTGGTGCGACCGGAACTTCGACGCACGGCCCTCCAGATTGACGCACAGCCGACCTAGGATGACGACACCCGACTTCCAGAGGGGAAATCGATGCAGCACCTGCCGTGAGGGAGAAATTTCCCTGCATCACCCACCGGAACGACGCAGAGCTGGTCAACAAGCCCAGGATTCCACGCACAGACCCCGGGGCATCTTAAAACCCCACAACCCTAAGAGGATCCACGATCGAGCACCAGAAATCGACGCCCAGCCGTCCCTGCGTGGAAACTAAACGATGCATTGACTGTGTGCGGCCTGAGAAATTGATGCACACCCCTTGGTTTCCACACTTCTCCTCCTCTGCGGCCATTTGCTGAGATTTTTCACTCAAACCAGGTACTTTGTGCTTGAAAGAGACTTTGTTTGCTTTTAAAAGACTTGAGACACTTTATATCACTTTCCAGTGATATCTTTACATTTTCTTATTGCATCTTTTATCGTTTTGACCTGCAAATATCCAGATAAATATTATATATTTTTCTAAACACTGTGTGGTGTATTTCTGTGGTGCTATATTGTGTTTTTGTATGATTTATTGCACAAATACTTTACACATTGCCTTCTAAGTTAAGCCTGACTGCTCAATGCCAAGCTACCAGAGGGTGGGCATAGGATAATTTGGATTGTGTGTGACTTACCGTGACTAGAGTGACGGTCCTTGCTTGGACAGGGGGTAACCTGACTGCCAACCAAATACCCCATTTCTAACAGCTGGTAATCAGTGTCTTTACAGAGATGCAGGTAACAAGGACTGTGCCCCTGAACTTTGAAATAATGTACACTTTGTGTACCTCTGAGACATCAGTCAAGCTGTGGTGTTGGTCAAAAAGGAAAATATAGCAGCATGTCCAATGAGATTGCTTGATTGTCATGCCTCTATACGTGGGCCTTTTTTCCAGTACTCAGGTTGTGGATCCCTCTTTCACATTGGGGCAGAGGAACCTTCTTCATATTAAATGATCTGCTCCTCCTACAAACTCTCATTTAAAAAAAAAAAAAAAAAAGTAATATAAAAATGCCTCTTCCAGTCTCTACGAACTCTAGACCAAACCTGCCATCTCTCTCTCTCTCTCTCTCTCAAATATCATCCAGGGAATTTTAATTCTCTCAAGACCACATAAGCCAAAACTGAGCCTTTACCTTGCTAAGGTTCTGCATTCGAGTTGAACTGGATGGACAGTGTCAGCTTGGCTTAAACTTTCTTTTCTAGGACTCAAATAATTCATAGTAATCTGAGCCATAATTTTAATGACAGACCGATTGCAGCTGAGTGCTTCAAATCTAAAATACAACTAATCCAAGAGCTTCCTCCCACTGGACCGGATCACATATCCATGTTTTGTTTTTTTTGTCAGTAGTATTTGATGTTTTCGACAGTAAAGCTTTCAGCATTATGTAAATTTGTTTTGTAAAACGTTATTTATTGAAGCTTTACAGGTAGCATTGGGCCATACATCTTCTGGTGTATTGCAGTGCTATCACTAACAACTGTTTAATTTGCTATCAACAAACTCAACTACCTAAACACAAAGCTGTTTGTCCTGACCAAGACTGGCAACAAATTGGAATATAGCAGACACAACATTGTTGACATGTTTCGACCAAATAACACATTCTGCTATCCTCAAGGGAAAATATGCTAAAGGATATGCTAGCCAACACTGAGTTGCAGACCTCACCCTTTTTGTTTCTGTCCACGAAGAGATACTTGTAGACACTGGGAAGTTCAGAGCACTCTTTGCAAATCAGTGTCTCGTGTGAAACCTGCTACAAAGCATCTGCATGATTACATCCATAAATCAGTCACTTGTTTGGCTGGATTGTTCATAAGCTCAATGACATGCCCAATATGAATATGAGAAGCCTGCACCTGGTCAGAAATTGCTAGCTGTGACAATAATCTCTCTGTTGCTAATAATTATGTTTCCAGTTAATCACAACCAATATGCATCGCAAAATGGAAACAGAAAACCCTGTAAAAAAATGAGACTATAGGTATTTAAATTGCAGCACATTTTGTGTTCAATTGGTATGTTGATGTGTTGTGTCCTGTCGTCGTGAGTCTAAACTCTGCTGAGAGTATTTTGAAACAGGGTTAAAAATTAAGCAAAAGTCTAACTGGTTGAACAATGTATTAAATATGCATTTTGTACATAAATTGAAGACTCCTTGTTGGAATACTAATTTCATGTTAGCATTTCAATGGGCGTGAATTAGAAAAAAGAAAATCCGTGTGAAGCAAGGAAGCCAAGTTATCAAAGCACATATGTCATGAATAGTAAGAAAGGAAGATTTTAGACAGTAATGACATCTCACTGAGTATTGGATGTCTTCTGGTTATAAATACATATACATTGCATATGCTTTTATTGCAGAGCATATGACATTTGAGGAATACACTAAATATAAGGAAAATGCACGGAACGGGCAGGAAATAGAGTATCAGCGTGGTGAGACGGGTCTGGAACTCCGTCAGGCTTCAGACTCACTGCAGTAGGTGTTGCTACTTGATATGTGTATTTATTGTTTCTGTGCCTTGTCTTTATTTAGAATGCTACTATAAAAGTGTTCTATAGTTGTTTGGATGTTTAAGGCACTGTTGACCCCTGAACTAACCAGTTCTGTTAATAACACGTCTACATTTTACTCATTGGTTGCCTATGGCATTTTTCCAATGTGGATGACCATCCAGATTGCCACATATTGACACCAGAAGTAGGGTACAAAATAAGAAAGAGTTACAGCAAAGGACAAAGTAAATATTCTTGTGTTCTTTTTCTCAGCCGTGAGGGAGCTGAGCGCCTGTCTACTAGATGAAGAAGTAAATGAAAACAAGCATTGCTAAATGCATTAGGTTTCGCCTATGTGATTTTCAATTTTTTGTTGTTGTAATTCAACATATTTGACAGTCGGATGCAAGTTAAGTCAAATTAAATAGTAACTTTATTTCGGCTGGAAGCCATAAAAGTAGACAATACAAAAACATAACAAGATTGTGCAACATGTCAGTTATAAGAATGAGAGAGAAAAAAAAGAAAAAATATGGCAAATAGATGACACAATTTACTTTGAGAGTCCTGAATAATACACGGTTGTGGAAAATGGAGCAAGACTAGCATTATTCTTAAAATCTTAACATCCCAGAAAGTATAAAAGTATTAGGTCATTGTATTTTGACTCCAATCAATTAAAACTTATTAAACTGAATACATATAATCTAAGACCAATATATTAAAAACACATGATTATAACAACTCTCTAGTTCTTATCTCCCATATATTCTACAAGTACCTCACCGCTGAGGGAACAATTTTGTCATTTATCTCAGTTGTTAAGTATAAAAGGAAGGAATTCCATAGTTTACTTTAAGAGCCCTAGATAAATAATAGGGTGACAAAATTGCAGGAAACAAAGCAAACCATCATTATTCTTAAAATCTAAAAAATAAAAAGAATTAGACCATTGTATCTTTAACTTCAACCAGTTAAGACCTGTTATATTAAATAGGTATAATCTAAAACCAATGTGTTAAAAACGCATGATTATAATAATTCTCTGGTTCTTATGGCCCATGCACTTCGCAAATATCTGGCAACTGAGAAAACTATTTTGTCATTTGTGTCAGTTGTTAAAAGTCGTAATGCTGCATTCCATTCCCTTATGCCAACTGACCTACATAACAGAGCAATCCACTTTTTCCTAGGTGCCAGATATCTAGGACAGAAAAACATGAAGTGCGCGAGTGACTCTTTTGTCTTTTGACAGTGATGGCAGTATATTAAATTACAGTCCTCCAATCTCCATTGCGCTGTAAATGTCTTGAACGGGAGGGTCCCTAGTCTGAACTTGATGAATAGTGTTTTAGTGTAGGGAGGATTTACATTATCCATGTGGGCCTCAAATTTGGGGCTGCATTTATGGTCTAGAAACTGTAGAGTCAGACTGCCATGATTTTTTAACCAAATTTGGGCCAAAATGTTCTCCCAATAGCACCTTTTTACACGCTCCTTTGTTTCCCTGGTCAAATTATGAGGAGCACTCCACACCTCCTCCATCTTTAGGAATTTGCACGTATCTCTAATGTGTCTGAACCAAGGGATCTTTAGTACGCTATCACTTACGAGAAATTAATCTAATGCTATATGGAGGGTGGACAGATACTCTGAAGTCCAAAGGCGAATCCAATACATTAGTGGTCTTAGTGCAATTTCGTTATGTATCTCATTTAGGGCTAAGTCAAATCTGAGGGGGGTGAGAGGGGTGCTCATCGGCAGCTTCAAGAAGTTTTGTATAAAGCGGTTTTCTACCATGGTCAGACACCTAGAGTTAGTGTGTCCCCAAAGCTCAGCACCATAAATTGAGGCTGCTACTGCCACTGCTTTGTAAACAGTGATGGCAGGTGTTATCTCCCCTTCCAAAGTATTGGCAATTTTCCTCCCTAAGTGCTGTCAGACTCTTCCCGATCTGTGCCGACCAAAGTTGGTCGTCGCTTAACCTAATCCCCAATTAATCAAATTGGCTGACTCTCTCCACTGGTTGGCCTGCTATCGTCATTTTCCCCCTAAATAGTTTATGCGGGTTAAAAGCCATGAACTTCGATTTTGTTGGGTTAATTTCAAGTCCTCTATTAGAACAAAAATTGTAAAAGGCGTCCAATTCATTTTGTAGGCCCATGGGTGTTCTTGAAATTAATAAAGTATCATTGGCGAACATTAAAATGGGGACGGGGGATTCAGCTAGCCTTGGGGCATCATGATTACAGTGTAGCAATTGGTCCGCAGCACCATTGATGTAAAGGTTAAACAGTGTTGGTGCCAAAATGCACCCCTGCCTAACCCCTCTATCTACAGGTATAGCTTCCGTTAGATCGCCGCTTTCTGACCAGCGCACGTGAGCATAAGTCCCTTCATGTAGATATCTAATCAGTCTTAGTAGTTCACCTTTGAGTTGATAACTCTCCATAACTTTCCATAATGTATCCCGAGGTACCATGTCAAAGGCAGCTTTTAAATCAATGAAGGCTACATACAAATGGCTTTTATTGAGTGACAGGTATTTCCAGCAAAGAAGGTTAAACCTAAATGCCTGGTCTATTGTACTCAATCCTCTTCTAAAACCTGCCTGAGAATCGGAGAGAATTTGAGAATCCTCTATCCATGTCTGTAATCTATTCAGTACCTGCTTAGTAAATATCTTTTGGCTAACATCAATAAGACTGATGGGCCTATAGTTGATAGGTTGTTCCCTTGGCCCTTTCTTATAAATAGGGACTATGATTGCTCCTTGCCACGTAGTAGGAAGTCCTCCCCCCCTCAATATCTCATTACTAAGCGCATTTAGATACAGAGACCAGGTTGTCGGTCGGGAGAGAAATAAATCACCTGGAATACCATCAAGACCAGGGGCCTTCCCTTTACGTATTGATTGGAGAGCCACTGTTGTTTCTTTTAGGGAGAAAAAGTCCAGGTCAAATTTGGGTGGTGTTGCACTCCCACCCGTTAAGGTATTGGCAAAAAGGTCATTAGGTTTTAGGAGAGGAATAATAGTACTACTAGTTTGAGGTTTTCTGTATGCATTTGAAAAATGCGTCACCCAAGTTTCTGGCTGAATTACAGGGTAGTTTTCCATACCTTGAGAACTACTTTTATCTGCCACTAGTTTCCAGAATAAATTAAAATCCTTCTCATGAAGCGCCTCAACCGTCCTATTCCAATATCTAGTTGCCCACTCTTTTTTTGCGTTTTTAAGTACATCTTTGTATACAGCCCTGTATTTTCTTATCTCTCGACAGTCCCTTCCTTAAGTGCTCCCAATAGCTGCATTTTAGCCTGCCGGCAGGAGTTAGAAAACCACCTCGATGTTCTAGTCCCAATCTCTGTCCGCCTCCTTACCGTCTGGAAATGTGGTTTTAATCGGGTAATCAGGATACTATGGAGATTGACCAAATCCACCAATGTCATATTTATATGTTTCAATGGGGAAAGTGTTGTTGCAACTGTTCTATAAATTAATAGCTGGAAGTTTACGTCACCTTCAACCCATTCCCATTTCACATTTTTACAATCATTGGTCCTAGTTAGGGCACTGTTTTGAGTCCATGTTGTCAATGTCTTACAACTGAATAAGATAGTGGAAAAGGAGGTACTCAAAGCTTGATGGTCACTATCAGTGCGAGGGAAAACAATCATGTCAATAAGGGATTTCCAGAGAGCGTCATCTACTAGAACGTAGTCCAGGTGGCTAGAATATAAACCTCTCCTATATGTAGGCGACGCCGGGGTATCTGATCTGGTGTTCCCATTTACTATTCTTAATCCCTTCATTTTTATTAGATCTTCGAGTAGTTCTAATGCTCCTCCTTCTTTCTTAGATGTGGCTTGCACCGGCCCAGATCTATCCCATGAATCTGCAAGCTGGATTCCTTCTTGCTGATTGCCATCTCTGCAGTTCAATTGCATATTGAAATCTCCTGCAGCAATTAAACCCTGCCCGTCAGGTAGGCAGTTAAAAAAGTCTGCTAGTGTACTCATCTGAACAGTCTGGGTCCTTTGGGTGCCAGGTCTAACGTATATATTTACAATTATTATACTAACAGGACCTCTAGCAGTACTAATTTCGACCGCAACGGCTAATAAATCCCTCGTAGGGGTTACTATCTCCTTTACATTTGGAAACAAGTCATGTTTTAGCCAAATTATCAGACCACCTGAAGCCCTGCCTGATGGTGATGGAAGTGCAGTCTTCTGGAAGGTCCAGTAACCTTCTCTATTTACTGCAGATGGAGCCCATGTCTCCTGTAGTAAAATAATATGGTGTTGATCTATAAATCTTCACCAATCAGGGTTGGCTGTCTTCTGAATCAGCCCTGCCACATTCCAAGATAAGATCCTGATTGGTAAATCATGATCATCCCCATTTTCTGGTGGCTTCTCCCTAGTCTCATTTAGGCAAGCTATTACTCCCTGGGCCTTCTCCTTTAGTGAGCCACTGCAATGCACTTTTGGCTCCGCTCCCAGGGTATCTAGTATGTGGTTTATTGGCATATAAGAATCGAGACTGAGTATGCCATCACTCCCAACTTCAATCGCGGGGGCTACACGTCAGTCTATGGCTGAAGTTGGGCTGTGCTTTTGATCCCTTCTATGGGTACAAGTATGCTGGGCCATTGTGGTATTATTTCTCTCTTGGGCAAACAGGTTTATCAGTGATTGGGGAAGTTTATGGGCAAGTGTCACTTGGGATGAGGCACCAGGTCTCACTCTTTTATCGAGTGCCAAAAGGCCCTTAGCTAGACTCTGACTGGTCAATTTTAGCTCTATAAGATCTGTTGTTAATCCTATTCTTGTGTGTCTCTGTGCGATAACTATATCATCCCTTATAATGGACCTACACTTCTTTGTCCCTCTTATCCAATGGATAACTTTATTTTTGGGAGATTCCCCTTGCTCTAATTGACCATTACTTAGCTTAGGAACATTTATCATGTAAATATCGTAGTCACTATGCCTAATCTGACTTTGGGGGATATTTCCCGAGAAGCGTATAGAACTTTTATCTAGGGGTCCTTCTCTGTGCATCTCGCAGTTAGCCCCCTTGTCCAAAAATGTATCACATTTGCTAGGGGCGCACACTACAGGAAGTACACTATTGCCCCCATGAGTGATCTGGGTTACCATTTCAGCCCTTTGACCCCTACACCTCTTTGTCATGAGTGTCTCAGGTATTAAAACTGGCTTTGCCAAGGAGTGAGGGTCAGATTTTTGTGATGACTTCCTTATGTCCCCGATTACCGCGGATATACCGTCCAGCTTCTCATATATCGTGTGGGTAAAAGATGTAAGATGCTCTCTAAGACTTAGAATTTCAGCTCTTATCTGTACTAACTGTGAGTCAGCCGGATGTTCCTTCTGAGTGATTGAAACTGGTGGTGACTCCTCAGTTCCCCTTGGTATGGTTCTCTCTAATTCAGATGGCGATAGTAGGGCAAGGGGTAAGAAGCGATTATTACAATTTGGCAGGGGGGATGCACCATCTTGCTGACTAGGCGGGTTTGATTTAGGGCTCTCTATTGGATTATTAAAATGTTCTGTCTTGTTAGTGCCCTGAGATATAGATATCTGTGAGTCTCTATTCACAGGGGCGAAGAAGGATTTTATATCATTGGAGGTGGCAAAAGCATCTTTCCTACGAGATTTTGAGGGCTTAGTGGCTAACAAACTCTCCACTTCCTCTATAAGATCATCAATTTGGGTAAGTGTGCAATTTTCGGCCGCATGTCGAGGTACTCTTTTTGCCCTTCCCTGCTCGGTGGGATTGCTAGTAGCTTTCCTTTTCCCCATCCAGGTAAGTTATTATCCTCAGGCACGTTGTAACAGAAGGGGAAAATATAGGTGCCACAACTGATATATTCCAGAAGCCGGCCAGCCCTGGTTGAGATAGCGCAACGATGGTGATTTTATTTTTACTTTGTTTAGGATCCAATCACAGATAGTAAAGAAAGAGAGAGAAAAAAAAAAAAAACACCAACACAGTACCTTCAGGCAGCCTTACACTTATAAGCTGCCTAGTCCAGAAGACTTTAAAAAATGTCGGGGGGGGTGGCCCTGCCCTGCCTCTTCCTGGCAATGATGGGCAAGGACGCTCCCGCCCGGGCTTTGCCCGGGCGCCGCCCGCGCGCGTCCCGCGATGGCGGGAGCGCAAAGGAAATTTAAAGGGCTCCTGCCCCTCTGATTGGCTCAATGGCTCCTGCCCCTCTGGTTGACTCCACAAACAACGCGCTTCCCGCGACGGCGGGAGCGCGAAGGAAATTTAAAGGGCTCCTGCCCCTCTGATTGGCTCAAGGGCTCCTGCCCCTCTGGTTGACTCCACAAACAACGCGCTTCCAGCGACGGCGGGAGCGCGAAGGAAATTTAAAGGGCTCCTGCCCCTCTGATTGGCTCAAGGGCTCCTGCCCCTCTGGTTGACTCCACAAACAACGCGCTTCCCGCGATGGCGGGAGCGCGAAGGAAATTTAAAGGGCTCCTGCCCCTCTGATTGGCTCAAGGGCTCCTGCCCCTGTGGTTGACTCCACAAACAACGCGCTTCCCACGACGGCGGGAGCGCGAAGGAAATTTAAAGGGCTCCTGCCCCTCTGATTGGCTCAAGGGCTCCTGCCCCTCTGGTTGACTCCACAAATAACGCGCTTCCCCAACATGTTCAAAGATAATAAGTAAGCACAGCTTGTTTTCATAATACTCGTTTTTAATAAAAGACCATGCTGTGAATGAACACTGAACCTGTAGCTGCGGCAACATAAACATCTACAAAAAAAAAAAACACTAAAAGATTACATTAAGCGTTGCCAACTTAATTTCCCTACAACGGCTTAGACTGAGCCGAGGCTGACAGCATACTTCAATCAGAAGTATTATGCATAAACCTTTCTTGCCGATATCATGTAGATCCAGTATCTGTATGTGTGACAGAGTATTATAGGGCTCGCCATAAAATGGCCATGGAAAACAGTGGAAATAAAAGAAGAACGGTCAGTTTGGGCACTAATGTCAAAGCTTGCCTGATGGATGTGAGACTGCTGCTGCCTTCCCTGCTGCGGCTGTAAAGCGGTACTCCACTGCTAGCCGTAAGACATGCAAGCTAGAGTCCGCCACCTCCGCTTTCCCGTATTGTATCACTGGGTTCTCCTTCAAAATCTCACTGGCAGAGAATGCCGGGAGAGGGGTGGGACGCCGTGTTTAAGCAACCAAATGGTTCTGGTACTGTTAGAACTTGGGAACAAAATGTTGAGTCCTCAGGATTAATTGAGGTGTGGGAGTGAACTTATTAACAGGGTGAGCAGAGCCGAGCCTTGCAAGTGTCTGGCTTGGCTATACAAGCCTGTGCTCAACCTGAGCCATGCATTGAGAGGGATTTCTTAAAAGTGATATTATAAAGCAGCAGTAGAACCTGTTTCACAATGCTTTTTTCATATGTTTACTGTTTAAAGTATGTACTGATAAGGAGAAACAAGCACAGCACAGGCGCTGTGCAGCTAAAACATTTGTAAAAATGTCTCCAAAAGCAGATGTAACCAGTACTAGGGCCTCGGACACAGATAAGAGCAAACACACGAAGCACAAGCTTCAGAAAATGGAAGAAATATGCTTCAGCCAATAGAAACGGAGGAAAAGTAAGTGGCAAGCACAGGACCCAATGAAAAGCAAGGGGCCAGGATATAAGCCCCTTTTAAAATATATATCAACAATAGAGTTCACAAGCAGGCAAAAGCTAAAAAGGATATTTTGTTTCACTGTGTATCCACAGTGAGTCCAATAGCGCACTCTTACCTTTGCTCATTATTTTAAAGTGTGCAGTTAAGAGTAAAGGTGAGAGACAGCTGGAAGCTCAGAGGCAGCACATAAGCTGACACTGAATGGTGCGTATTGTGGAATGCAGATGAAGCAGTGACTTCTTCTGCATGTAGCTGTCCTTCCCACAGTGCACCGGGACACGTAACTTGTGTCAAATGCCAGACATTGATGGCCATACTGGATTGAGTACATCTACTGATAACAGAGTGTGCATAGAAGAGAGCAGACACACACTCCTGTGCTATTCAGTACAGATCTATTTTGTTCAAATGTTCCTTTGGCTGAGTTGTTGAAGTGTTATGATCAAACCCATTTTGAAAATATTTGCAAGTGTATTTTGAATTATTTTGACATCTTTTGACTTCTTTTTGTGCAAGGAAAATGCGTTATACTATTAAAAGAATAGAAGAAATAAAATAGAGATAATAGCTACCAGTCAAAGTGTTGTTCAGCCTCCACCTTTTCTCCAGAGACCAGGGAAATAAGAAATTAAATGGAAGCAATGGTCATATTTTTGAAAACTATTTGACAGCTGTTGATGTGACCAGATATGATGAGCCAAAGAAATTAGCTCTTCTATTTAATCATCTAGGTATTGCCTGCCAGAGGGTCTTTGACAATTTATCTGTGGGATTGGCTGGGATGATTATATTAAGGCAAAAGAAAGAATGAAGGGGCAATATGCAGAGGAGACACAAGTAGTGCTAGAAAGGTATAATTTCCTTAAACAAAAACAGAGCAGTGATGAGTCTATGGAAGAGGTCATTGCTGTATTGCATGTTCTGGCATCAACATGAGAATTTGAGGAGTGTATTGACATTTCTACAAGAGACCGGTTTGTGTTTAATTGATTTTACAAAACACCTAAGAGAGGGTATTCACACATAGGAACCCAACACTATCAGAAGTCATTGATATTGCATAGGACATAGAAATAACTATTATCTCTTCACACTGGAAGAAAAAGGCTATTTTCAATCTGTGTGTAGAGCATGTGGTTATATTGTTAAAATTAGTAGTGTTGATGTGCAAGAATGTGTGAGTAAATTTAGTAATGTATTACTGACCCTCAACTCAAAAGGTGAAGACTCAGTTGATAACAAGAACAAAGAACCTTTGTGTCAGGCAAGTATCAATTGCAAATCCTTATTAGTAATGGCTGGCTCTGGAGCACCCACTACCATTTTAGCAGATATAGCAGATACAACCTTTTATCAATTATGGCCTAGTACTTTTCAGTTGAGAGAAACATATTAATCACAAAGCATTTGATGATCATGATGTTGATATCCTGGGTACATTGAGGCACAACTAAAATGTTTGGGAAGGAGAATTAGGACTAAGGTATATGTGGCCATCACAGGAAGGGACCTTGTTGGATGGAAGGAGTTTGCTAAGTTAGGTGTTCTTTCGAGACTGGGTCATAAAGATCTCATTGTGCTCGGTGATTTTACTATTTTACCCTTACAATGTAACAAGGACATTTTGCAGTTGGTGGTTAGAAGTTTCCTGTTTTTTTCAGTAATTAAATTGGAATGGTTAAGGGCTTCCAATATTGTAATAAGATCAAAAACAATGCCATACCTACTGTCCATGAAGTGAGACTCATTCCACCTAGTGTTCATAACGATTTACAGGTCCTATTTGACAATCTGCTCAGAAGGTATTATATCACCAGCCCACTCATGGAATGGGTTTCTCCAGTTGTTTTGAAAACGAAATGTTCAGGTGATCCGCGATTGTATGTCAACTTATGATCATTGACTCAGAGCATCTTAATTAATTGTCATATGTTGCCTCACATACAAGAAATGGTTACAAACATTGGTGAAGCCAAATATTTTGCTACCATTGATCTGCCTTCAGCCTATCATCAGACTTCATTGAGTAAAGATTCTCAGGACCTTACTATTTTTGTTATGCCATCTCAGGCTTAAAAATACTTGAGGTTGCCATTTGACCTAGCTTCTGCTAACAGTGTTCCCCAATTGACCATGGATATCCTATTTGGTAATTGTTTTGGTGTACATTCAGGCTTTCAATGATGACATTCTGAATGTCCCAAAGGAGAATATATATTGGTTCTTGAGAGAGTGTTGGCAATTTTAGCTGATAGGGATATGACTGTGGGACCAGAAAAAGTTAAACTTTTTGTTCAACAAGTGGATTACATAAGACACACTACGTCAGATGATGGCATAAAACTGAAATGTTGCAATTTAGAAGCTATTCAAAAGGCATCACGATCTACTCATAAGAATCTGTTTATCCTTTATAGGCCTTTGTGAATATTATGCATAGTTTGTCCCAGAATACACTTTGGCTGTGGAACCCTTAAGATCATTGCTGCACCCAGGAGATACATTTGATTAGCTGTTAGAGGCGAGTAATGCTTTTGATGAGATTAAAAGGCTTGTGGTAAATACACCTTATGTAGGACATTAAAGAATGCTAAAACCAAGTACAGTGCCATTGAATCCAAAGCCCTAGCCTGTGTGCTGCTTGTGTAAACGTTTAAAATATACATTTGGGGCATTCATTTGTCATTTGATGACTACATTGATTATAATCCACTTGTTCAGCTTTCAAAAAGTAATGGCCTGGGCAAAGCATAGCCCGGTTAGTTAGACTCCTTTTGAAATTGCAAGAGTACGTCATATATTAAAAATATATTCAAGATGGAAAGAATTTTCAAGCTCATTTCCTGTCGTCTACCTTTTTTTTCCTTTAAGCAACACGATGCTGATGAAGATAATTATTAGTGTTTGGTGGCTGTGACTTGGTGTAGTTTTAGAAGCATAGGGGCTTATTTACAGGTCCCTGTGTGCTGCTGGAGTGTCACTTTTAGTGATAGTCTGGTGGTGCATGCTGCAGGGCCATATGAACAAGGCCATGTAAAGCCTTGTAGAACTGGACTGAGGCAACGTAGCACAAGTCGCTGTGTTGCCTCACCCTGCGATAGAGGCGTGCCATGGGCATTACGTTCGGTGTTCCCACATAACACCAATCATTTGATACATTCCCAGATTTACGAGAATCTTTAAAACTGAAAGTGCGTCAAAAGCCTACGCCACCCGAGGGGAGGCATAAGGGAGGGTCTACGAGGAGAAATACCATAATTTCTCCTTGTTTTTCCTTTTTCGATCTGGCATTCTGCAGCACACATAGAAGGAGAAACCACCTCTTGTGATTCGTAAAGGACACCTTCCTGCACCAAAATAATCATCCATAGAGCAAGGGAGCCAGCATTGGTGCATGGCAGCCCATTTTGCTCCCGCACAAAGGAAAAGGACCGAAATGTGCTGTATCTCATAGGTGAGGTGCATTCCTGCCCTTTTCTTTTGATGGAGGACAGCACAGCAAGAATCCTTGCAGCGCTGTCCTGCGCCAAAACCTTGTAGATGCGGCCCATAGAGTTCAAGATGATTTGGTCACCGTGACTTCTCATGATCCTGTATTACATAAAGTTGTCTCTTACGTAGGGGAAGGTTGCCAAATTCTAAAGACCGTTCTAATGATTTGAAATGTTTTGAACAAGTTTCATCTGAGTTCACTTGTGAAAATCAGATCTGTCTGACGAATGGTCTTTTCATACCTCCAGTAAATGTACATGTCTAATGTTGGGCAATCAAGTAAGAGTAATGATTAATGCCTGCCCTCAGTAACTTCTGACAAATATTGGAAGATAGTGGAGAAACCTCTACACTTAGCTCCTTTCCTGAATGATCCATGGGAGAAGTTTCTTTATATTTTTCAAGACCATTTCAACTTCTTCCATATGAAAAAAAAACTTAAGGCCTGATTTAGATTCTGGCGGAGTGGATTACTCCATCACAAACGTGACAGCTATCCTGTCTGCCATATTATGATGCTAAAATGTCCTATGGAGATTGTAATACAGTGGACTGGATATCTGTCATGTTTGTAATGGAGTAATCTGTCCGCCAGGATCTAAATCAGGCTCTTAGAAGTTTTAGTAGAATATTTTTCAAAATCAATTTATTTTGCATTTGTAGATTCTCAGACTACAACAAATATTATTACATTTTTAGAAAATCTATTCTATTTAGAAAGTTCTACCTTCTAAATGAGATTGTACAGCTAGTGTCACACATCTTGTTTCTGATTAAATTAATGAGTTTCTGAAACTACATAATGTGAAACATCTTCAGGTAGCCTGACAAGTTCTTCTGCCAATAGCCTTGCAGAAAGGGCAAATTGTTTTATGAAAAAGAGAGTCAAAACTTCATTCTCAGCCACACTTGATATGGATAATTTTCTTAAGGGGAAGGTGCAGGTTTATTTGTGTTCTCCACCTTCTACTATGGGTGCCTCACCATTCAAATTGCTTAGAGGAAGAGACCAAGGTCCATATGTATGAAAACATGAGCTTGCGAATCGCAAAAAGCAATTTTTAAGAAATCGCTATTTCCGAGTCGCAATTGGCCATGTAACAAAATTGCGATTCAGAATTAGCGATTTCTTAAAAATCGCTATTTGTGGTTTGCGAGGCCCATTTACCGAATCGCAATTTGCATTCTCGCAAATTGCAATTTTTTTGCGATTCGGTAAAAAATCGCAAAATGCGAGAAAGTTCGAGATTGCACACCTGGAGGAGTCTGATGACATCACCAGCAGGAAATGAGTCATCCCAGGCAGTTTCAGGTGCCACACCCAAACCAGCATCCTGAGAGAGAGCAGCCCAGCCACACAGAGCAGCACTCAGAAGGAGCCAGCACACCTGAGCCAGGATGGAGACCCCAGGCCAAGGACAGGAGAAGGCTGAAAGGAAGCGCAAGCTTAAATTCAGTGAACAGGAGCTTGAGGTCCTGACTGAGGAGGTGGTGAGGAGCAATGACCACCTGTTCGGAAAAAGCTTACTCCAGGTGCCTGAGAGTGAAAAGAGGAGATTATGGCTGGACATACAATCCAAAATCTGCGCCATTGGAGTGGCACAGCGCTCCATCGAAGAAATAAAAAAAAGGTGGTACGACCTGCGCTCCCGTGCAAAGGAGAGGGTGGCAAGGAGACTTGCGGAGGGCAGGGTTACAGGTGGCAGACAACCTACAGAAGCACCATCAATACCATTGGAGGACCTGGTGGAATCTACACTCCTCCCTGAAGCTGTGACTGGGGTCACAGACATCGACACCTCTGGCACACCGAGTACCAGCCAAGGTAAGTGCAATGATGTTTAGGAACCCTATATGTGTATGCACAAAAGCCCCTTAGGAATTAGCATGTAATGTGAAGCAGTGTGTGAAGTAGTCCAGTCCACATCTTAGAAGCAGCACAACAATGCATTATGGGAGTGGCAGTCCACAAACTAGTACAGACAGTAGCATAACAATGTAATGAAGTATAGTGACCCCCAAGGTAACACAACACACACAACATCGTGTAGAGCAGTACCTGTACCTTTATTGCCATTTTCTGACAGATAAGATAACATACAGAACTGACATGCTGCATATTGTTGTTGCAGGTTGTCCAGGCCCAGCAGCCACACCAAGTACATGTGTAGGAGAGACGGACACCCATCAGCCCTCGGATACAAACACCAGTGGGTCCCTCCACATGTCCACTGTCCAACGCAGGCCCAGGGCACTGCCACTGCCAGAGTTCAGCGGCGGCTCTGATGAGCACTTGGAAGGGCCAAGCACACCGTCAGCACCAGACAGGCGCAGGCAGAGTTTGGAGGGCAGGGGTGAGCCAACAACAGCACCACGCAGGATTGCGACAGAGTCCCGGGCACAACATCATGAGGCAGGTGAGGGTCCGTCCTTATTCGGGGGCTTTGAAGCTGCTATGTTGCAGCAGCAGCGTCTGCAAAATAAGCGGATCCTCAGTTTAGACAGAAACCTGCGAGTACACAACCGAAACATGATGGGCCTGCATCGCCAACTGGACGCACTCAATGGCAATATCATACAGCTGCGTGAGGGACAGGTGCAGGCTTCAGAGGACACCAGGGACCTAACAAGTGCTGTCTGTGACCTCTGCCAGGAGCTGCGCCATGAGAGGGTTAGCCGGTGCAGACAGGAACACAGATTCCGGACAATGTTTGGCAGCTACTGCAGGGCCTCCAACAGGATGGCTACTTCCATTGCATTGATCGCCCGTCGCGCAGTGGTGGCACAAGTGGAGGCTGCACATAGCAGCAGGGACGTTATCCAGGGACTAGTTCAAATCACAAATGTGATAGAACACATAATGGGACAAAGAAATGCCACTCCAAGTGAGGTAGCCTTGGGGGACACTGAGGACAGTTCAAGCCTCAGCAGTGTTGCCGTACCAGCAGCAGACACCAGACGGCGCAGTGCCAGGCACAGCACTGCCACTGAAGGTGACAATAGAGGTGCCAGTGACTTAACTGGGCACCCAAGTGGTGTGCGGGGGAGAGACTCTTGCCACCATTACACTGCTGTTGCCACTATGAGGGAATAGTGCATGACTCTGGTCATTATTTTTTTCCGTTTGTGACATCACCTGTTTCATTTATTTCTCAATCATACATTACCTGGCATAAGGTAATAAATATATATCACTACAGGTACAGTTGTCAGTGGATTTGTGTCATTAATACTCACGTCTGAAATGGTTGTGTGTGATGTCGGCACGCCTTTGCCTTCCCTCTGCTGCACTGGTCCTTCCTGCTGGCTGTAGAGGTGGTATGGGATCGTCATCCTCATCTGATTCAGTGTCACTGATTTCTATAGGTATGCCCCTGGTTGTAGCTATATTGTGCAAGATTGCACAAGTAGCCACTATTCTACATGTGGTCTCTGGACTGTACTGTAGTGCCCCTCCACTTTTGTGGAGGCAACGGAAGCGACTCTTCAGCAGGCCAAATGTGCGCTCCACCACGTTGCGGGTTGCCCTGTGTGCTGCATTGTATCTCCGTTCTTCTGGTGTTGTGGGATTGAGGTAGGGTGTCATCATATAGGTGCGCAATGCGTAGGCACTGTCTCCTAGAAGGAACAGAGGGTACAATGAGTAAGTGAGCCATCAGACATCACTACTGCATAAATGCACCAGTGTACAGAGGGAAAATACCTAGTAGATATCCTTCACCAAACTTCCCAGCTAGAAGTCTTGTGTGAATGCAGCTGTGGCGAAAGATGTACAAATCATGTGTGCTCCCTGGGTACCTGGCCACGAGATCTGTTATGATATAGGAGGCATTGCATATCACCTGAATATTCATGGAATGTTGGTATTTACGGTTTCGGTACACATACTCTGTGGCTGATGGTGGACATATTGCCACATGTGTGCCATCTATGGCACCTAGGACGTGGGGGAATTGTGCTATCTGGTAAAACTCTATTTTTGGCTGCTGTATTTCCTGTGGGGTGTGGGGGAATCTGATGTACTGTTGGAGTTTGCTTAGCATGGCGTTGATAAATGCATTGAAAAATCTGGAGAGGGTACTCTGTGAAACCCCTCCAGCTGCTGCTATGACCCCTTGATAGCTCCCTCAGGCGAGTAGGTGGAGGGAGCATAATATCCTCCACATGGCGGGTATGCTGTGAGTCCTTAGTGTTCTGCGCTGCAGTATGGGTTGTAGCTCAGCTATCAGATCAAGTATCATGGCTGAGTTCAACCTATACCTCTCATATATTTCCTCCTCTGTCAGGTTAAAAAGTGTATTGCGCACTCTGAAAATGTACTCCTGTCTCCTCCTCCCTCTCCTCAAACCTGCCAAGGTCCTCATCCTCCTCGCCATTACATAGAGTGCAGCCATTGTGGAAAAGTGTCTGAGGCATTCTGGGCCTCTTTATATAGGTCGCACCTGGTTACCACCTGGTTTCACTTAGTGGTATTTTGCATGCGAAAAATGCCATTCTGCGAAAAATCGCAATTTGCGAATTTTTGATGCATCTATATGTGACTTGGATTTTGCAAATCGCATTTTGCGCCTCGCAATTTCCTACTGGAAATACCGAATCGCAAAATGCGACTCACAAAACCAGGTCGCAACGCAAAAAATCGCAATTTTTGTGATTTCTTATTTTTGGTCTGCGAATGCCTTTCATGCATCGCAGACCACGTTTTTGCACTCGCAAACGGCCGATTTTTGCGATTCGCACTGTTTGCGAATGCAAAAACTTTTGATATATCTGGCCCCAAGAGTCTAAACTTGTGCTCTGGTCATTGATTAGGAATGAAAATATTTATGTTAAATTTATGGAAAGTCTTAGAAATATATGTGACAGAGTATTTTCAAACAAAGTAAATAGAAAATTAATTTTGAGTGCAGGACCAGTGTTAAACACTTGGGGGCATATTTATACCCCATTTGCACTGAATTTGCATCATTTCTTTTACGCAAATTTGGCGCAAACCCAACTCCAAATTTATACTTGGACTTTAGACCCTTCTAGCACCAAAGTTTGGAGTTAAAGTCATGTTTTGCTAGCGGGAAACTACCCTGAACCAATGAGATGCAAGGTAGGCATTCCCATGCACAAAATGACACCATGGGGTCATTACGACCCTGGCGGAAGGCGGAGAACCGGCGGTAAGACCGCCAACAGGCTGGCGGTCTTACTGCATGGAATTATGACCATGGCGGTCATCCGCCGGTTCTCTGTTCTGCCCGCCAGGGCGGAGACGACCGCCAGGCTGGAGACCTGGGTCTCCAGCCAGACGGCCGTCACTATACAGCCGGCAGTATTTTGACCCAGCTTAACGCCGTGGATTTCCAGCGGTTTGAACTGCCATGAAATCCATGGCGGTAAGCACTATCAGTGCCAGGGAATTCCTTCCCTGGCACTGATGGGGTCTCCCCACCCCTCACCCCCACCCCGACTCCCTCCCCTACTCCCCCACCAGCCCTGCCACCCCCCAAAGGTGGCAGGGCCCCCCTCCGCACTCCGACCTCCAACATCACATCAACCATACCCACACGACATGCACGCAGGCACCACCTACACACTCACAGGCATACACGCCAACATACATGCCTACATACACACACACAGGCAGACACGCACACCCACATACAAACATACATGCACACATCCATACAGACATACCCACAGACATACACGCACTCATTCCCATACACACAACACCCCCGCAAGCATACACGCACTCACACTCCCTCTCTACATACACACATGCACACCCCATGCACCCACACAACACACAATACCCCCCCAACCCCCTCCCCTCACGGACGATCGACTTACCTGGTCCGACGATCCTCCGGGAGGGGACGGGAGCCATGGGGGCAGCTCCGCCGACACCACACCACCAACAGAACACCGCCACGCGAATCACAGGACGTGATTCGCTGGGCGGTGTTCTGTTGGCGTGGCGGTGGAGGTGGAGCAACCTCCACTTCCCCACCTCTCGCCAGTATGGCTGTAGGCGGCTCTCCATCCGTAAAAGGACGTAGAGCAGCCAACAGTCATTGTTCGCCGAGCGCCAAACCGCCACTACTGGCGGTCTTCCGAACGGCAGTCCCTCAGCGGTCTTGGAAAAAGACCGCTGAGGTCAAAATGACCCCCCATATCTATCCCCTGTGCTAAAATCAAGCACGGGGAAAGGGGGCCTTAAATAATGGCGCTAAGCTTGCTTAGCACCATTATTTAATGCCTGGGTCAGGGCAGGTGTTAGGGGACCTGTGGGCCTATGTCCATGGTCAGAGACCATGGAATGGGCCCACAGGTGCCCTTCACTAGCCCCAGGGACACCCCTACCTACACCAGAGGGACACCAGAGGATGGTGGTACCCCTCCTCTGGCTAGAAAAGTATGTACAGGTAAGTATTTTTATTTTTATTAAGAAGTGCTATAGGAGGGGCCTAACTTGGGCCCCCCTACATGGCACTGGAGCCAATGGCCATGCCCAGGGGACATATGTCCCTGGGCATGGCCATTGGGGTGGTGGGCATGGCTCTTGTCTTTACCAAGGAGTCATGTCCATGTGGGTTGTGCACCAAAGGATGATGCTAGTCTGGTTAGAGGCAATATTTATGCCTCTGCCCATACTAGTGTCATCCTGTGATGCACAACCTCCTGTTCCCCCTACACCTCCCCACCCGGCTAGCATCCTTTTTTATGACGCTAGCTGGGCCTTACAGCTGGCTACTGTCATACCAGAAATATGGCATCTGGATGGCGTCTTGGGATGGCGCATAACGGCGGTATACTTTTTCACACAAAACTGTGTTAGCACAGTTTTGAATTAAAAAGTATAAATCAGCGCCATGGCATGTAGAAAACTTGGACTATAATGTGTGAAACTGAGTATTGATTTACAAACCTTTTTAGACTAAAAAAAAGGTTGGGCGCAGAGAGCCCACTGCAGATGGCCGCACTTTAGTGCAGATCTGCTGGCCGGGTTGTTCTATCTGACAAATATCCTACCATTGGACTGATTTGCAGCTAAAATAGCAATGGATGTGTGCCGGTGCCACTGGGGAGACTTGTTTGGCCTATTAATATGAGCCAAGCACCCTCTTTGACAGTGGCAGTGGCCCGGTGTCACTGGGGAGAATTGCTTGACCCATTAAGATGAGCCAAGCACCCTCCTTGGTGGTGGCAGTGGCCCACATCTAAAAGTCATGTGGCGAGGAGGTGAGCATGCGTCTGGGACTACCTGCAGATCAGAGTGCCTCCCTTGTGACATAGCCTGTTGAACGGGTGAAGCATGCTGACATGAGATAGAGTAGCGCCACTTGGCCTTGAGACGTAGGCGCTGAGGCCTGCTCTAGACAGCCCCTCTACCCACCATCTCGCACTAATGGAGGGAGCACAACAATCCTCCTGAGAAGTATTGAAAGCGGGCCTGAGCTCACACACCAAGATACCCCTGGTCACAACTAGATACACATGTGGGGGTGTGAGCACTACATGGTTTGGAACACAGATCCTGTTAAATACCTGGGATTATGGATCCACAGCAACCCAGAATTGATGACATGATACAACTATGGTAGAGCTACTTCGAAATTAGAAGATCAGATTTCCCAGTGGTCTAGGCTGCTGCTATCACTAGCACATAGGATTGCCGTCATGAAAATGGTGGTGCTGCCCAAGTTTCTACATCACTTTATTATCATACCAATAGTATTACTGCTACACTATTTTAAACATTTAGGGCACATATGCTAAAACTGGCATGGACTTGGAAACAACCGAGGATCCGATGGGATGTACTCTAAGTACCTCACTCCTATGGAGGTCTAATTGCACCTGACTTTCCTCTATATTATTTGTTTGCGAAGGCCCACTTCATGCACTATTAGTATGCGCAGCATGATTATGTACTCCACATCACGGTGGAACTTGATGATGCATATCCCATTCAACTCCAGGCAATTCTACTGCACAGAAGAGAGGGAATGGCATGCCTGGAAATTAATACAGTCCCCTCCACAATGATGGCCTGGTGAATGCTGGGAGCGGAAGCAGGGAAAACCCCTTTATGTGTGTCAGCACTGCCACTACAATATCGCCCTGCAATATCAGTAGCCAAGGAGGGCTCAGCACTGCAACAGCTTGCCCAGGCAGGGCTGAAAACAATGTGATACACCTATACAAACAGCACCTTTATGGCCCTAAATGACTTCTTGCACACCAACGAGCCACCCTGTTTCTGACATTCACATTCCACCACCATCAAGCTGCCCTGTGTGAGTATTATCCCCAATTTCCACCTACACTCTGTGTGCTACAAACCCTGCTCACTGGCGACACATGTTGGAGTCCCATTACTACATCATATGACACGACACAAACAGACAGGCTGAAGACCCCAGGTAAAACAATAGAGAATTGGAATTCATTTCTAGACAAGCCACTGGAGTTGGCAGATTGAGAATTGCGGTCCGCACAACTACACATGCTCACATCCAACTGCAACCTACGCATAATACACTTTAAGTACTTGCACCAAATGAACTACACACCTGCCAAATTATGCAAATATTGTCTGAGGGGGAATGTGAGTTGTGTGTGATGTGGGAGTCCGAGGTGATTTTCTACATGTGACCTGGCCGCGCACTGCTTTTCTGAAGATTCTGGAAACAGATTATGTGGCGTTAACAGACATGGTGCTGGAGCCGGTGGGCTGTGACCCTGGAGTGTGTCTGTTGCAAATGGTGAAGGGCAAACAGCAGGCCAATCACAAGTTTGTAGCAGTGGTACTCCTGCTGGTAAAGTGGAGATTTGCACTACACCGGAGTAAACAAGCAAAACCCTCTAAGAGACAATGGCTGTCCGATCTGGCCTACTGCAGGACCCAACTAGAATTGCATGCAGAAGAGCTACCGAGACCCTCAGGCTGAAAGACATTTGAGGCCCCTTCACTGCATACCTGCTGTCAACCCTAGATCAGTTATAGGGGGAGATATATTTTGGGGACTCAACTCTAAGGCATTGATAACTGCACATATAGTAGTGAGATTTCACTGTCTATTCGATCTGTTCATTTATAAGTAGCACTGGTAAGCAAAATGTTGATGAATCTGTACTTGACTGTTCTGAGAACAGTACATGAAAAAATGATTTTAAAAAAGCTTTAAAAAATAAGTTAAAAAGTGGTAATCAAGGGTTACTGTTCCTGCCAAGGTGGTAAAAGTTGGAAAAAGTTCTGACCTTTTGTGTGGAAGGAGATGGTGGAACAAAAAAATATCTTGTTACTATTTCTGATTAGCAGGTTGAAATTTTCAAAACCATCTGTTCTGGACTGAATGAATCCTCATTGGCTACTCAACTATTTGTCGGCTGATGTTGGAGTTACACACTGAGATGGGGGGTGTTATCACCTGACAACAACAGAGCTGATTCGTGCTCTGTAGTTTCTGAAACTTCACAGTAACTAAATAGCTTTCATCAGACCCCATTTGATGAAACTGATTCTGGAAATTGTGTGGATAAGAAGGGTGAAGATCAACTTAATCTGGCATATGGCACCTGTCCACCTGTGCAGTCAATTCACCTGTCAAATGGTTGGAATATGATTTATCTAAATGTTTCCCTCTTTAAGGGGCATATTTATACTCTGCTTGTGCCAGATTTGCGTCATTTTTTTAACGCAAATTCAGTGCAACACTAAGACCATATTTATACTTTGACGCCCGACCCCGCGAACGTCAACATTTCTCAGTGTGCGTCATTTTCTGGATGCGTGAACCCGCCTTGCGTTAATGACATGCAAGGTAGGCGTTCCCGTCCAAAAAATGACTTAAACACCCGTGCGCCATATTTATCCAACTGGGCAAAAATGGCGCACGGTTGGGAGGCGGAGCTGGAAAATGACATAATTCCCAATGTGCGTCAAACATTAATGCCTGGGTCAGGGCAGGCGTTAAGGGACCTGTGGGCTCTTTTCCATTGTGGAAGACCATGGAAGCAGTCCACAGGTGCCCTTCCCTGCACCCAGGGACCCCCCCGCCACACTAGCCCACCCCTGGAGGACACCCATGTATGGGGGACCCATCGATGGTGAATGCAGGTAAGTGCAGGTAAGTGCAGGTAAGTATTTTTATTTATTTATTTTAAGTGGCATAGGGGGGCCTAACGTGGGCCCCCTTACATGCCACTGTGCCCAATGGCCATGCCAGGGGACAGAAGTCCCCTGTGCATGGCCATTGGGCAGGGGGACGTGACTCCTGTCTTTGCTAAGACAGGAGTCATTTCCATGGAGGTTGTGCGTCAAAAAATGGGTCATTCTTTTTACTCTAACCTGACTTGCACCATTCTTTGACGCACAACCCCCATTCTTCCCTATGCCTCTGCTGCCCGGTTTGAGTCATTTATTTTGACGCAAACCAGACGGCTAACGTCATTCCATAAATAAGGCGCCAGGCTGGCGCGTTGGAATGGCAATAGCCGGCGGTAATCTTTTTTACGCAAATCTGCCCAAGCGCTGATTTGCGTAAAAAAGTATAAATATGGGCCTAAATGCCTTTGTTTTTATTAAGAAATGGGTGTCATGTTGTATTGCAGAGTAAATTATATGCCTATTTATTATTTCTGTGCCTTTACACCTTTAATGCTTTTTGCTTTATTTAGAATGTTTTGATGAAAGTGTTCTAGAGTTGTTGAATGTTCTCGACTAGATGCTGTTGACATCTAAACTGACTGTTACTGCCTGTGGCCGTGAGTTGTTTCCAATATTTTACTCCGTGGACGCATTTGCCATTTTCTCACTGTGTATGACCACAACACCCCATTCCATTTCACTTCTGAAAATACCTAAAAATATATTTCTTTAAATAGGACATTGTTGTTCAACCCCTTTATGGCTGACCCGTTCTTGAGTCATATAATTTATTCCTGTCTCTCTCCAGGTGCCCTATACTCTATCACCCTGAAATTATTATTGCTGGTCTTCAAGAAATGAATACAGTAACATGCAGAATTAACAAATAGATCCCAGAGAAAAAATAAATGCTTTTAAATTGCAAAGCAATGTACTAGGAAGTCTTTGTTAGAAGTATTAGGCTTCAATATTAGAAGCAGCATTTTCTGACAAATTAACCTGTTTCAAGAATGTGAATTATGTTTTCTGACCTTCCCACAGGCAATGTTTTCATAATACACAATAGATTAGTTAAAATGTTATTGTTTAACCCAGCAATTTTTCTACTTATACTGTACAACAAAAACTGTAGCATAATGAATAAGCCAGCTATTGTTCAGTGAGGTGATGCACAAGCTTATACTTTTAAATGCAATTTGTTAAAGGCAAAGAATGATGATAATAAGCTGAAGCTTATGCAGTGTATTTGATAAAAATGTTTCACTCGACATTGCTGTCTGTGGACTATTGTTTTCTTGGTGAGAAGGTGAAGGAGTGATCTGCTTCCCAGGAGGGCATAGAAAGCTGAATGGTTGACTGACGAACGAAGAAGCAACATGTTGCAAAACCTTACGTTGTACTGTCTGTAATAGTGTGTTCCTAGAGTAGGTTACCTCATTGCCCGCATTGCACTTGTCACTTCCCCTACCCGTACCTATACTGCTCCTGCTGAGACTTTACTGAGTCTCTTGAACCTCTCTTAATGGGAAGTTCTGTTTTGATTGATTCTGATATTTGGCACTGAAGCTTTATGCTTTGCTCTCTAATTTAGGTTCTGACTGATACCTTTTTCTATTATCCCCTAACCATCCTCATCTGTAGAATAGGTATTCTTTCCTTTATGGAACACATTTTACGTATTGATTATGAATTATTGATTGATTGTTTTTAATCATTGGCTATACCGATATTGATATTGATGAATTTGATACTGACTCAAAAAAGATGAGCTACTAGAAAATGTGATTAATAAAGCTTCACATCAATTCTCATCATTGACTAAAAGAAATTGTAATTGTACTGATAAACAGATTTATGGTGCAGCTCCTGGTTAATCTCATCTAATGTCAAAGATCCATATGGACCAGAGGGCTGGGATTTTCCCTGATGAGTTGGTAAGTACTACCTTGTAAACCAATATTTAAACCAAGATCCCCACTCCAGCACTGCCCCTCCCTTCTGTTAATGTACATGCTGTCCCAGTATCTAAGAGAAATCCCTATTATTTCCCTTTCTCCATCCTCTGAGATCCTCCTTCCTAACACTATAGTCCCACATAGAAGACAACAGTTAATGTTTCAAGCAAGGCTGCCCCTAGAGTGCATGACAAACATTATTTGTGCAAGGGTGGCACTCAGTTTGTACATACAAGAAAACTTTATTTTCCATACAAATAGGAGAGCGCTATGGAAACAAAAAAGAAAAGTTGCTTGGTATGGTTCCAATGATCTATAATGCAAAATCTCTCAGCATACATTGGGGTTAGGATTCTCTGATCGTTGTTGGACAGCTCACCATTAGTCACAGAAGGACTGAGATGTGTATGTGTCTTTTTTCCTCCATTGGCTTTTCTATCAATATCACTTCCTAGTCCTTGTTCAAATTCAGATACCCTGTAAACTCTAAGGCTGTCAAAGAGATGTTTTGGTTGATGATTACCCATCATAATTTGCTGACAATTGTTGAAAAGCTATATATTGTGTAAAACTGTGATTCCCCAGGGGGTCAACAGAATTTGATACTTTGTGTTATCCTATACAGTCAGCACTAGAATCACACCTCCCACCTGCAAGTAATAAATATGAGCATACAAGTGATTAAAGATGTACTTGGCACACACTATCAATCCTGTCATTCTCTACCAGTCCTTCTTAAGGCTATTTCTGAGTATTGCAATCCTACCCAGAATTTACATTAGAAATGAATCTGGATTAGGACATTTCTAAGGCACTACCTTGCTCATAAATTCTCTCACCAGTCGGGTTGTCATGGTTTTGAATTTTGTTTTTATTTTTTATTTTGTACATCTGAGGCTTCAGTTCTTCACTCATGTTAGTACTGTGTTTAACTTTTCATAGCAACAGACGCATTCTTTATAAAGGCATTTTGCTTTTCAGTTCTAAATTGCTTATTGAGACAAGTAGTCTAGTAGGCATCTCTACACCTTTGGCAGTCATTAGTCCTGCAGCATTTATTGTGCCATCCCTTTAAAAAATGTCTCAGGCTTGCCATTGCAGCCTGTGTGGTGTTTTAAACTGCCAATTCAACCTGGCAACTACTCTTTTGCCATGACTAAACTTCCTTTTTTACTACACATGTCACCTCTATGGTAAACCCTACACAGTTCATAGGGAAGGGTGCAGTGTGCGTTAAAGATTGGACACATAGGGGGTCATTCTGACCCTGGCGGTCGGTGATAAAGCGGCGGCCAACCCGCCAACAGGCTGGCGGTCCAAAAAATGGAATTCTGACCCTGGCGGGAACCGCCAACAGAGCCCGCCACTTTAACACTCCGACCGCCACGGCGGGAAAGACAAACAGCGCGGCGGTCACCGCCAACAGGCAGGCGGCAGACAATGTACCGCCCACCCTATCACAACTCACCAACCCGCCACCTTTTCCGGGGCGGGAGCCCCGCCGATAAAAACACGGCGGAAACAGACTACGAACGGGAAAACGCTCACCTCTATACACTCCACGAGGACGGAGGACAGCATGGAGCCCGAATTGAACATCCTACCTGCTCTCGTCTACCTGCTCATCTACCACAAGTACGAACTCCGGCGCAGACGAAAACGGTGAGTACCGCACCTACGACACAGGGGAGGGGGGGAGGAGGAAGGGTTACGGGCACACACATACCCATTACACCCACCCCCCAACTATCTACACACCAATGCAGAGCACCAAGTCAAAGTGACCTCCCCCAAAACCCCCAGAATAACGAAAAGATATGATTAAAGTGAGAAACAACATTTATGTAAAAAATAGGTTCATTGAAGTCATGGTAAAATAGGAAAATGAAACAAAAAAATCAAAGTGTAAACATTGCGTAACCGATAAATAGAGGCAAAAAGTCCCGCACAGTCACTGAAATTGCAAATGTCCGTGGGCCAAAGTGTATCAACACATGGGCAAAGCCCACACAGGAGACCTGAGTCAGTAGGAGAGAACACTGCAGGGGCATCAGATGATAAAACTACAGGCACCTCAGGGGGAAGGGAAGGGGGGGCACCACAGCCACATGAGTCCACGACGCCAGATCCAAGAAGGGGCCACCATGCCCACTGTTCAATCCTGGGGAGTGCAAAGCCACAGTCTCTCAAGTCTCTACAGTGGGTGGCTTGCCCACTGTCATATCCTGGGGAGTGCAAAGCCACAGTTTCTCAAGTCTCACAAGTGGGTGGCTTGCCCACTGTCATATCCTGGGGAGTGCAAAGCCACAGTCCATCAAGTGGATAACAGTCTCCACAGGCAATGGAGGAGGCAGGGTGGCCCGAGTGAAGCGTGAACATTAGCACGACACAGAACCGGCACTGTCATTGGGCCAGCGGTGCTTGAGACGGCGGGGCCCAGCGGAGCGGTGCTTGAGATGAAGGGCCCAGCGGAGCAGTGCTTGACAGGAAGGGCCCAGCGGAGCGGTGCTTGAGATGAAGGGCCCAGCGGAGCGGTGCTTGAGACGGCGGGGCCCAGCGGAGCGGTGCTTGAGATGAAGGGCCCAGCGGAGCGGTGCTTGAGATGAAGGGCCCAGCGGAGCGGTGCTTGACAGGAAGGGCCCAGCGGAGCGGTGCTTGAGACGGCGGGGCCCAGCGGAGCGGTGCTTGACAGGAAGGGCCCAGCGGAGCGGTGCTTGAGATGAAGGGCCCAGCGGAGCGGTGCTTGAGATGAAGGGCCCAGCGGAGCGGTGCTTGAGATGAAGGGCCCAGCGGAGCGGTGCTTGACAGGAAGGGCTCAGCGGAGCGGTGCTTGTGACGGCGGGGCCCAGCGGAGCGGTGTTTGACAGGAAGGGCCCAGCGGAGCGGTGCTTGAGATGAAGGGCCCAGCGGAGCGGTGCTTGAGATGAAGGGCCCAGCGGAGCAGTGCTTGAGAAGGCGGGGCCCAGCGGAGCGGTGCTTGAGATGAAGGGCCCAGCGGAGCGGTGCTTGAGACGGAGGGCCCAGCGGAGCGGTGCTTGAGATGAAGGGCCCAGCGGAGCAGTGCTTGACAGGAAGGGCCCAGCGGAGCAGTGCTTGACAGGAAGGGCCCAGCGGAGCGGTGCTTGAGACGGCGGGGCCCAGCGGAGCGTTGCTTGAGATGAAGGGCCCAGCGGAGCGGTGCTTGAGACGGCGGGGCCCAGCGGAGCGGTGCTTGAGATGAAGGGCCCAGCGGAGCGGTGCTTGAGACGGCGGGGCCCAGCGGAGCGGTGCTTGAGATGAAGGGCCCAGCGGAGCAGTGCTTGACAGGAAGGGACCAGCGGAGCGGTGCTTGACAGGAAGGGCCCAGCGGAGCGGTGCTTGAGACGGCGGGGCCCAGCGGAGCGGTGCTTGAGATGAAGGGCCCAGCGGAGCGGTGCTTGAGACGGCGGGGCCCAGCGGAGCGGTGCTTGAGATGAAGGGCCCCTGTTCAGCAGTGCTCCTCCCGGCGGTGCCCTGTTCAGCGGTGCCTTTCTGCACGGCGGGGCCCTGTTCAGCGGTGCCTTTCTGCACGGCGGGGCCCTGTTCAGCGGGGCCTTTCTGCACGGCGGGGCCCTGTTCAGCGGTGCCTTTCTGCACAGCGAGGCCCTGTTCAGCGGTGCCTTTCTGGACGGCGGGGCCCTGTTCAGCGGTGCCTTTCTGCACGGCGGGACCCTGTTCAGCGGTGCCTTTCTGGACGGCGGGGCCCTGTTCAGCGGTGCTTGTTCTGTAAGTCAAGGGAGTCAGACCTGGCCACGACTCCCTGCTCAGTCGCCCTCCGACCGTGCAGTTGCTGGACCCTTCGGTGACGGTGTGCTGGGCCCTTGGGTGTCCTCCCTCACACCCGGGATGGGGCTTGTGGGGCCCTCCTGGTCCGCGCTCCTGCTGGCTGACTTCTCCGCCCTGCTGCCCTTGCCCTCCTTCGATCTGGCTCTCTGGCCCTTGCCTCCCCTGGATGTTGTGGCAGGTGAAGTGGCAGAACTTTGGTCCTTGGGGGCAGCCGTGTCAGTCGTCCCGCGGCGTCCCCTTACTTTACGGGTCCTCTTTCCAGGGGGGGGGCTGGCTGTCCCCTTGCTGCTGACCGATGTATCACTGCTGGCAAAGGGGGGACTCCAAAAGCCATGCACTACGGTGACCCTTGAAGCCGGGCTGGTGGTGGCTGAGGCGCTCCTGGGACTCTTAGCAGATGAGGGGGGGGGGTCAGGGGAGGGAAAGAGGTCAAGAGTGGAGAGGTAAACTTTTTTAGGACCAGGGTAAAGGGTAGGTGTAGTGGTTATGGGAGTGGAGGAAGAGGAGGTGGTTGTAGGAGAGTCAGGTGTGCTGTCCTTGGGTGAAGGTGCATGGGCTGGAGGCTGTCGTGAGGTGGTTGGCTGTTGGGTGGGTGGCTGCCTGCGTTTGTGTGTCTTGGAAGAGGGGGTGACAGACACAGTGGGAGAGGACACAGGGGACGTGTAAATGGCAGTGGGGGTGGTGACTGCACGTGTGCGGACTGTACTGGAGGGTGTGCTGGTGATGGAAGTACTGGCTGTTGGTGGTGTGCATGCAGGTGTGAGTAGAGACGTCACAGGGAGGGAGGAGGGAGACGAGGAGGTGGGGGACACAGAGGTGGTAGTGGCTGTTGGCATGTCTGCATCTGGGTGTTGCTTGGGTGAATGTTTGTGTGATCTGTGGTGCTTATGTCTGGATGAACTGCCCTTGGGTGTTGAGGTGTGTGCAGGCTGGTCTGATGGTGTGGATGGGATAGGCAGAGGAACAGGAGACAGAGACAGGCTGGAGGCAGTTAGAAGAGGGAGGCTGGAAACAGGGACAATGGCTGCCGTCAGTGCTGAGGCCAGAGCATTGAACGATCGTTGATGGGCAGCCTGACCCGAATGAATGCCCTCCAGGTATGCATTGCTACGATGCACCTCCCTCTCTACCCCCTGGATGGCATTCAAAAGGGTAGACTGCCCAACAATGATGGTCTGTAGGAGGTCAATGACCTCCTCACTGAGGGCAGCAGGGGTAACAGGGGCAGGGCCTGAGGTGCCTGGGGCGAAGGAGACGCCCGCCTTCTTGGGCGAGCGGGCACGGAGCGAAGGCTGAGGGGCTGCTGGGAGGGCGGAGCTGGTGCGCGGGGTGGCGGCTGTACCTGTAGAGGCGGGGGGCACGGATGTTGCCGCCACCGCTAGGGAGCTCCCATCCGAGGACGTGTCGGTGTCGCTGGTGTCACCACAGCTCCCCATTGTGAAGCTCCCCTCGCCCTCCGTATCACTGGTGGCCTCGGTGTCTGTGCCATGGCCCACCGGGGCCTGGTGAGTTGCAGCTCCCTCGTGCTCCGGTGCCAATTCTCCTCCGCCTGATGATGCTAATGCACACATGCACAAGAAGATAAAGAAAAAGGGTGGGGGGAGACATAAAAACAGGTTGAGTGCATGCATTGTCAACACCGTTGGCGGAGAGGACAGACACAGGAGCCTCCTGCACTAAGCCGCGCAATCGGGGTACACTACTCAGTACTTGTGACTATGCCAACAGGTCTAGGGACAACAACCGTGCACATGGGTGATGCAGGACCATGGATAGCTGTACTTGTCACCCTACAGAGGTGGGGGGCAGGGGCACAGGGACATGGCTAAAGCAGAGGACTACACTACAGAAAGCGCCCTGGCCTAATGTCACCCACAGCCCTCTTCCCCCACCCAGGCACCTCCACTGCGCGTAAAGATAGCTGAATGTGCTGGTACTCACCCCCTTGTGTCTGCTGTGATGTCCTCACGCGCCCATCCAAATCGGGGTAGGCCACCGCCAGGATCCGGGACATCAGGGGGGTCAGGGTACGACTGGCACCCCTCCTAGGTTGGGAGGCCATCCCCAGCAGTGACTCAGCGGTCTTCCTGGTCCCGCGGCGGATGTCCTCCCACCTCTTGCGGCAGTGGGTGCCCCGTCTGTTGTGGACCCCCAGGGCCCGGACTTCCTTGGCGATGGCACGCCAAATGTCGACTTTCTGATGGGCGCTGACCTATTTGACATGTACAGGGTGGAAATTGAAATATCATCAATTTTCCGCATGATAGATGCGATTGGCCCCCCCTCCCCAACCTTGCCATGTGGCACATGCTCTCATCTGTCGTGCCTTGCACTCGTCATTGTCTCCCCACCCCACCATCTTACATCCACCATACACAACCCAGGCATAGCCCATTCAACGTGCACACAGTGTACTTACCTGTTGGTCTGGAGGACCCCATCCACAAGTTTCTCCAACTCTTCTGTAGTGAAGGCAGGGGCCCTTTCCCCAGTCGCAGCAGCCATTGTATCTCCCAGACCGAGGTCACAGCAGCACTTGCAGTATAGGTCCTCTCCTGTGGATGATCAGGTCTCGAGTGATTAACCAGATAGAAAATGGCGGTCACGCCCGCGGCGGCGCGTACCGCCGCGGTGCGTTCCGCGACCGCCGGCGCAGCTAGTCATTGGCTCGTGAAACCCATAGGGTTCGATGTTAACCAATGCGGCTTTGCGCCGCGGTCTTCGACCGCCTACCGCCACGGTGTGTCACGCCTGCGCATTGACCTCACATCCCACTGTCACACTTCTCAGGTCAGGCAGCCGCCATTACAAGGGTCCACATGGCTTAATTACTACTGCGTCACACAGGCCTAGGCCTTGCATTGCCACTCATACAAGCCATTCAATGCATTGAGAATCGTGTACTGTGCAAGCTGTAGTTACGTACCTGTGGGTTGCTTGACTCTGTGCTCCATGTTGTCCTTCCTAGGCACCGTCCGCTGGGACTTGCGAGGAGAAGGATGAATCCTCCCGTGTACCGACCGCTGGTGGACCTGTCGACAATGGAGGAACGTCATATAATACTTCGCTACCGACTTGACCGAGCCACTATACATGAACTGTGTGCCCAGCTGGAGCCAGCACTGATGTCCCCCATCTGCCAACCCACAGGAATTCCCCCTCTGGTGCAGGTTCTGTCAGTCCTCCATTTTTTGGCAAGTGGGTCTTTTCAGACAATAGTGGCCATGTCATCAGGGATGTCTCAGCCTATGTTTTCGAAGATTTTGTCCAGAGTGTTGTCTGCCCTGGCGAAATACATGCAGAGCTACATTATTTTCCCTGAGGAGGGTGATTTGGCCACTGTGAAGGGTGACTTCTATGCCCTTGGACATATCCCCAACATCATTGGTGCCATTGATGGGACCCATGTGGCCTTAGTACCCCCAAAAGACGATGAGCAGGTGTACAGAAACAGGAAAAGTTACCATTCGATGAATGTCCAGGTGGTCTGTTTGGCTGACCAGTACATCTCCCATGTAAATGCCAAGTTCCCTGGGTCAGTGCGTGACGCGTATGTTATGCGAAATAGCAGCATCCCTTATGTTATGGAACAGCTACAGAGACACCGTGTGTGGCTAATAGGTGACTCTGGTTACCCCAACCTGCCTTGGCTACTGACCCCAGTGAGGAATCCCCGGACCAGGGCAGAGGAACGGTACAATGAGGCCCATGGCCGATCTAGGAGGATCATAGAAAGGACCTTCGGCCTCCTGAAGGCCAGGTTTAGGTGCCTGCATATGACAGGGGGATCCCTAATGTACTCACCCAAGAAGGTGTGCCAGATCATCGTGGCCTGCTGTATGCTTCACAATCTTGCATTGCGACACCAGGTGCCTTTTCTGCAGGAGGATGGTCCAGATGGTGGTGTTGTAGCAGCTGTGGAGCCTATGGAGAGTGAAGAGGAGGAAGACGACGGGGACGACACGGACAACAGGGACACAGTCATACAACAGTATTTTCAGTAGCACCCAGGTAAGAATCCCCCACGCCATTTTACATTTACTTCTGGCCTCCTGCATCTCTACTTTCTGTGTTTCCCCCCAGTTCCTTTCAACTGAATTGTGACTTTCCCTTGGCTTTTCAGAGCTGTATGACCCACTGCGTGACTTCTGGTTTGTTCGGCCATGGAGTAAAGCACATTGACATTGGTATGTTGTCATCACAATGTAACTGAACAATTTTGAACCGTTATGTGTAATACATTTGTTAAGAATACAAGCAGACTCCTGAGTGTTTTAAGTGCAATTAGTGATTTATTAAAAGTGCTACATATAGGTCCATGATAGTAAAACGGTGATGGGTGGGGGTGGAGTGATGTCCATGGCAGAGTCCAGTTCTCGGTCGCACAGGTGCATTGTCCATATGCCTGTGGAAGGATGGAGCAGGGGCAGTTCAAGGTTGGACAGGGTGACGATGTGGGACATTGGAATGACAACCGGGGGGATCTTAGGCTGGCGTGGGTCTTGGCATCCTACTCTGTCTTCCTTTGTGATCTCAGGCTCCTCTTGCGGGGTGGTTGATCTTCAGCAGGAGGTGGGGTTCTGGTGGCCCGTCGTTGTGTGGGGGCCTCTTGTCCACTAGCGCCGGCGGAGGTGGTAGGCTGTTCCTGGTCCGGGCTGGTGACAGGGGCCCTTTGGGGTGCCACATGGTCCCGCAATGTGGTGACTATTAGGTTCAGGGCCTGGACGATGTTCCTGAGCTCCTCTCTGTACCCCATGTACCGTTCCTCCTGCTGTGCCTGGATCTCCTGGAACCTGGCCAGTACTGTCGCCATCGTCTCCTGGGAGCGGTGGTATGCTCCCATGATGGTGGTGAGGGCCTCTTGGAGAGTCGATTCCCTGGGCCTGTCCTCCCCCCCCTGTCGCACTGCAGCCCTCCCAGTTGCCCTGTTTCCCCGGGCCTCTGTCCCCTGGACGGTGTGCCCACTACCACTGCCCCCAGGTCCCTATTGTTGTTGGGGTGTTGGGTCAGCCTGGGTGCCCTGTAGTGGCGGACACACCGCTGATTGACCTGTCCTGGTTGACAGAGGCATGGGCCCGCTGGGTGGGTGCTGTGCTGATATTCCCAGAGGGGGTTAGGTCTGCTGTGGCCTGTGTCTGTGTGTGGGGAACCGACTGTCCAGAGGTCTCCGATGGTCCAGGCTGGTCATCAGGTTCCAGGTCGACAGAGCTGCTGTCCTCACTGCGGGCCTGTTCTGGGGGTGGGATGGACATATCTGGACCCTCCTGGCCGGTGTGTTGGCGTTCGGGCCCTGCAGGGGTGAAAGAGTATGGTTATTGCTTCTGTGTGTTCCATGGCGTGCGATTTGTGGGTGCCCTTGTCCCCCAGTGCTGGCATTCCCTTGTGGCAGGAGTTGTGAGGGTGGTTTGTGGGGGGGATGGGTATGTGCAGTGGTCATGCATAGGTGATGGGTGTCCATGGTTTGTGTTGGCATTCAGGGTTTGGTTTTGGGTTGGGTGGGTTGTGCTGGTGAGACATTGGCAGGGAGGATGTGTGCTGGGGGTTGGGGGTGTGGGTTGGCATGCTGGTGGTTGGGGGGGGGGAGTAGTTGAGACTAGACTTACCAGAGTCCATTCCTCCGCCTACTCCAGCGAGGCCCGCAGGATGCAGGATGTTAAGGACCTCTTGCTCCCATGCTGTGAATTCGGGAGGGGTGGGTGGTGGTCCGCCGTCAGTCCTCTGCACAGCGATGTTGTGTCTGGAGACCATCGACCGTACCTTCCCCCGTAGGTCGTTCCAGCGCTTTCTGATGTCTTCCCGGTTTCTGGGATGCTGTCCCACAGCGTTGACCCTGTTGACGATCCTCTGCCATAGCTCCGCCTTCCTGGCTATTGTGGTGTGTTGCACCTGTGTGCCGAAGAGCTGGGGCTCTACCCTTATGATTTCCTCCACCATGACCCGGAGTTCTTGGTCCGAAAACCTGGGGTGTCTTTGGGGTGCCATGGGGTGGTGTTGAGTAGGTGTGGGGTGGTGTTTGTGGTGATGTGAGTGGTGGTGTGTGGTGATGTGTGCGTAGATGTGGTGTGGTTGATGATGTTGGGTTCCTGTGTGTGTTGGTGTTTTCGATTGCTGTTCTCTCTCTCTCTCTCTCTCTCTCTCTTGCCTTCTCTCCGATTTCCAACTAGTGGGGGTTTGTGGGTGATGTGGGTGTGTGTTTTATAGTTGCTTGGATGTGTGGGGGTGGTGTTTGTATGTGTATCAGGTGTGTGTATTTCAAATTGTCCAATGTGGCTGTGTTTTGGAGCTGGGTGTGTATTTTGACCGCAGCGGTGTGTACCGCCAATGGAATACCGCGGTTGAATGACCGCCGCGTGGATTCGTGGGTCGGAATGGCATTGGCGTGTTTGTGTTAGCGTGGCGGTGGAGGTTTGGTCATCTCCAGTTTATCGCTGCCCGCTCATGAGGCGGCCTTCCGTGGATGTCGGGTTTTTGGCGGCTTGGCAGTTGTGGGTCAGAATGACCGTGGCGGGTTACCGCGGCCGTGGCGGTAGAATGGTGGTCTTCTGACCGGCGGTAAGAGCCTTTTACCGCCGAGGTCAGAATGACCCCCATATTCTTAAGTTTTGCATGTCTTGGTGGTAGGAAAACTCCTAATTTTTTTTTTCAGTTTTTCACTACTGTGAGGCCTATGTAAAACAGCGGTTTACCTTATTATGTTTAATAAGTGCTAATATTTGATTAGGAACAGGTAGAAACGTCATGTGTGCTCTGAAAAGAACTAGGTGTAGGCAGGATGGGCTATCCTAGCCGGATGCCTGGGGTGGAGCTGTAACCTGCCCCACTTGCACTTCAAAGGGCTTTGCCCCAAGCACACACAAAGGAACCTGATACCAGCTTTCTGTCACTCCAGACTGTTTGAAGCTTTGATGAGGGATGGGAAGAACCTTGCAGAACCAGATGTGGGGGTAGGATAGGGTGTCTTCCTGCACACACAGGTTGGCCACAAGTGTAAATATTGGACCCCTAAAAACACTCTTCAGATCACTTTTGGACCTGTGGAAAACTGAGAAGAGGACTGCTCAGCTGTCCTGCTGCTGGAAAGACTCCCCTGCTGCTGGAAGTTCTGTTCTGCTGCCCTGATACCCGAGGTAGGAAAATAGACCTACTAGTTGTACCTAGTACCACCACAGTGATTCCAAGGGTTAGCTGACTGGCCTCCTGCGTGAGCTATGGGGACACAACAAGCTCCAGAGACCTTGCAACTTACCTGTTTGCTGCTGCCGGCCCCTGCTAGAGTGAGTTTTAGCCCCAGTTGGTGTCTCCAGGTCCTAGACTTTTGGTGTGGTGCTAAAGTGGCTTCCCACTACCAAACCCCAAAACCTGCAACTTATAATTTTTTTCAGCAAAAGTGCTCTTAAAACCAATAGGAGATCACAACCTGCCTGCAAGCCAATCCAAGGAAAGTGGGGCCCCAATGGGATTGACTTTGCTGTATCTCTTGCTACGTTGTTCTCCACAGCAGCAAACCCTGTTCAGCAGACCTTACAGGCGATGGTATCTGGCCTCATGGAGCCCTCTTCACCTACAGCCTCCTTGTGCTGGGTGAATCTGAGTCCGAAGTTAGAAATCTTCATTGGGCTTGACGACAACCAGCACCCCAACGACGATGACCACTGCCTGCTTGGTGTGGCAATTCAGTTGCTCCCACTCGGAGTTTTTCCAGCCCTCATCCGTGGCTTCACTGGGACTTTGTCAAGTGGCTCCCTGTCTTGGATGACTCATCCTCAGATACAACCTGTTGCCTTGCCCCAGTGAGAATCTACCCTCTGAAGAGCTTTTTCAGACATTTCTTCTAAGTCTGAAGGTAAGCCGAGATCAGACACAATTCAGTCCTTGCACCCAACCCAGGCCCTATTGTGGTCAACCTTAACTTTTGACCCACTCTTGTATGACTAGATACCTATTTATTTAGATTTATTTGTTTTGGTGTCATTTTACTTATTAAAATGTCTCTATTTTCCTAAATTGGTATGGGAGTTTTCTTGAGACGTGTTTACACTTTATAGCTGTTTCTGTGCTGCATAAACACTTTACACATTGCCTCTAAGATAAGCCTCACTGCTTGTGTACCAAGATACCAGAGGGTTAAGCACAGGTTAATTTGGAGACTTTCTGTGGTTAACTGTAGCAGAGTGTGGCTTCCACCTCCTTTTACTGATAACCCAAATTCTTACAGAAGTGTTGTGCAAAGACACCAATGGTTGATGGCGGCAATTTGCACTAGTTACAATTTGTCAGTCCATTGGTTTAAGTATCCTCATGTAATTGAACGTCAGCTTTGATACTGATGAAGCCCAGTGGACCAGACAAAGTATTGCTGATGCATTTCTAAAATACATCAGCAGCTCTTAAGATGTCAAGGTTAAGGCATTTGTATCACTGCATGCCATATTTGATGAGAATGCGCAGATGTGTCAGGGATTTGGGTCGAACATGAGCTTGTGGTTGCCAATGTTAGGGGGATCCTTGAGAACTGTTGAGATCAATTCAACTCAGCAGACCCACCATCCACTGTCAGTGAGAGGTGACATTCCCTGAGGATAATATTGTTCATCACTTACATATGCCACTCAAATGCACATTCAGGCTACTTCAGTTTGTGGACATCAAGGCTTAGGGAAAACCACAGTCTTTCAATCCAGCCTTTCAACAATGTCAGCTTGTACAGGTTAATCCATTTTCTCATCCACTGTTCTCCGCATGTGAGGTGCTGCCCTTCATTGATGCAGTGCCATAGGTTGAACCATATTGTCTGTTAACAGCCTAATCACTCAATCACTCATACCTATGAAACCTGTAGTAGTGTAATTAATCTTGGTGTCACAATATGCATAACATCTTCTTCATCATTCTCTTCTAAGTCATTGGTGATGCATATAGGGGTCCTTGCAACAGGCTGCTTAGGCTTGGCACTTTAGACAAGAAAGAGAGGCACAGATTCACCTGTAGACATTATCTAAGTGTCTGTTCTTGACACTTCTTGTTCTAGGGAGTGCATAAGACTAAGGCCCACATTATGAACTTGGCGACAATCACCGCCGATCGCCGTGTTGACGTTGAACAAAAGACCGCTAGTGGCAGTGAACTGCACACCGCCGTATAATGATGCCAAAAAGACAAACCTCCACAAAGCTTGCAACCTCCACCCGCGGCCTTGGCCAACAGTGGTGGAAAGGCAGCACACCTCACCCCGCCAATACCATGCAGACAAATCCACCACCCACCAAATAATGATACACAAATCAGCTCAGCGAACAGTGAATGTTGAACGACTACTGGCGGTACGGACCACCACGGCCAGCAATGGGACCCGCCAACAACAAATGCACACATTGGCAAGTTTGAAAAGTACACACCTGACACAGATCGACAACACTTTAAAACACACATACACACCCCACAATATTTTGCAATGCCAATAGCACAACAGATATTGACACCACAACACGCATAAACTGAACTTACCATAACACAAGTCACATACACAAAAACCCCACCAAAACTCATATATTGCACACCAACCATCAGAAGCCACACACCCAACCACACAACAGCACCCTCACCAGCACACCTACAACACACTACCCACAACAAACACCATGGCACCCCCTAAGTACCCCCGCTGCACAGACAGGGAGTTAAGTACCATGGTGGACGAAATATTCTGGGTCGAGCCACACCTATTCGGGGCACAGGTGCAGCAGACACCCGTGGCCAGGAAGATGGAGCTATGGCAGAGGATAGTCAACAAGGTCAATGCTGTGGGAAACCATCCACACACAAGGGATGACATCAGGAAAGATGGAACGACCTGCGCAGGAAGGTGCATTCCATGGCATCCAGCCACAATATCGCCGTACAGAAGACTGGTGGTGGCCCCCCGCCTCCTCCCCTGAATATACAGACTGGGAGGAGAAAGTCCTGGCTGTCCTGCACCCGGAGGGCCTCACTGGATTCACTGGAGGACTGGACTCAGGTAAGTTAATTACAATACCTTAACAGACACCACACCTGTAATGTATCACCCCATCCCTCTCACTACCACCATGCCCCCATCATCTACCCAGCCCACAACACCCACAAACTCATATCCATGGCATCTGCATGCCCACAATCGCCCATACAAATCACCATCCAGCCCCCTGTGCATAGTCACCAACCCATGCATGTGATCTCAGGAGCACTACAACACTCACAATGCACCACTACCCCCCTCAATAAATGCATCAAGATGAACACGAAGGGACCCTGCATGCCACTTTATGGGAATTCAACCACCAATTACTGCTGACCAGTATTGCCATTGACAAGAAAGTGCAGGACACCCACATCGCCATTCTCTCACATAGAGGCACTACCACCCATGCCACCTGGACAGAGATGTCAAGGAGGGCCAGTACCCCTCCTGAAGATGAAGGCCCCACTCAGGAGAGTGCAGAGGGATGTCTGGACACAGAGGAAATCCCTGGCCCATCCCACACCCCTGGACAGTCTCCCTCCAGAAGCCCCACCCAGGACACCACTGACACCCCTACCACTCAGCCACCATCATCAGCTCTGGCCAAATGACCCCACACCAGTGTCTCCAGGCCACTGACTGGCTGCCCACATATACGGAGTATCGAGTCTCCACCCACGATCAGGCAGGATGATGAAGGGCCCACTGCAAGTATGACTGCCAGACCTGTGCAGGGGACACAGGCACAGGGGGCTAGGGCCAGTGGGAGGGTATCAGTGGCCCAGGGGGGTGGCCCAAGGAGGGATGCTGCTGCCCAGGAGGTCATTGCTGAGGTCCTGGAGCATACCACTTTTCCCAGGACAGGATGGGCCAGATCCTGGCCACGTTGGAGCAGATTCAGAGGCTGCAGTTAGCACACCACCAGGAGGCTATAGAGAAATGGAAACAGTTCAATGCTACCATGGCCTCGATTGCAGGGATACTGCAGCGTCGGACAAACATCGAGCCTGAGTCCTCCACCCACCTGCAGGCCCCTTTCACTTACCAGGACACTGCCCTGCCATCTACATCTGCAGCAGCTACTGGACTGGTGGCACTGCCAGAGGAGTCACAGGACACCAGCATCCCTACCCCTGCAGCCCAGCTTCACCCTCGCAAACATGTCCTCAGACCCAGACATCCCACTGAAACACCAGCCAACACCAAGCCCACTGCCAGGAAGTGACTCTGCCCTGAACTGTCTCCCTTGTGTGCTACTGAGCTACCTTGTTGACTAGCCACTGCCATCTCACCATCTTCCAATGGCCCCATGGACTATACCCCTGTGCTACCAACAGCTGAGCAAATGTACCTGAGTATGTTGTTCACCATGCGCCCACTCCCTTCCACTGTCCCATCACTTCTGGATGTTTTGACTTTGAATAAATACACTTGTGCAATCAAAATATCTGTCCTTAATCAATATGAGCAATCAATTGTGAATGTGAATGTTGTGAATGTAAATACATTAGCCAGTTACCATCATAATGCCGCTTTTATTGCTGGAGGGGGTCAAACAGACTGTAGTGTCTGAAAAATGTCACACTTTAAATTCCATTGTGTTAACTCGCATCTGCCACTTCAGCCATGATTTTGCTATATCACTGGTAAAGGACACCACAGTACTTACTACATGAGTCACCCTAAAAACAATGCAGTGAAGCAATCAGCATCATAGGAAATGTACCTGAGAGTCACTGGACGTACAGCCGGATTAGCTGGGTCCTGAAGTTGATGTCTTTCCCCTCTTCTTCACCATCACTCTCATCCCTCCTCGGAGGTGGCAGGGCTGGTTGGACAGCATCCTCCTCTTCCAGAAATGGGATAGCTTTCCTCACAGCCAAGTTGTGCAGCATGCAGCAGGCCACCACTATCTTACATACCTTGTCAGGGACATAGCACAGTCTCCTCCAGAGAGATGCAGGCAATTAAGTCTTGCCTTCAGGACTCCTATGGTCCGCTCAATCACCCTACTAGTTGGCTGGGTCTGTGGGCGTGTGAGGGGTTCTTTGTTTGGGCCATTGTATTCAATGTAGGCTCATGGACTTGCAGATGTGTTGGCTTGGCATTGTCTACCATTGGTTCACTTTACAAAGTGTATCAGAGTAGTGGGGTGGGAATGTTGTGTATGGTAGGGTCATGCCTACCAGTCAGGGGCACATACATAACATGTGTTGTGTCTGCTGAGGGTTAGTGCCTGAGCTGGGTGGGAGTGTATGTGTCCCAACATATACATATTTCTTTGAATTGACATACTTCTTTCTTGTTTTGTTGCCACCTTGCTCTTGTGTCCCTGTGCACATTTGCATCATCTGGCAAGGGAGCTGAGGCACGGGCAAGTGGGGATGCTGCAGCCCATGGGACCCTTTTGGCAGAGTCCACCAATGCCAAGGGGACCACTGGGTTGAAGGGCGAAGGGACTACCACAGGTGAGGCAACTACCATTGGAGGTGGTGACTGATATCTCTTCCGATGGCAGCTCCCTGGTGGTGGCGGGCCCTACTGGGCCCACCCATTCTTTGCCAACTTCCGCCACCCCCATACCATCACCTCCTTCCCAGTAGCTCCCCACCGAGTTGCCCATGCCCGCTCACCCAGGAGGGTGGGCATCTCCTTCGCTCCAGGCACCTCATCCCCTGCCCCAGTCAGTCCTGCTGCCCTCACTGAGGAGGCTATTGACCTCCTGAGAACCATCTCTGTAGGGCAGACAACCATCGTGAATGCCATCAAGGGGCTAGCATCCCAGATGCAGCAATGCATACCTGGAAGGCATTCATGGTGCCATGTCCAGCCTACAGAGATCTGTTCAGGCTCTGGTCTCCTCTTTGACAGCAGCCAGTGTCCCTGGTCTTTCTGTCCCCCCTCCCACCACCTCTACCCCTTCCAGCACCCCACTCCTTTCACCCTGCCCAAGCACACATACAGACAGCCATGCACACAGATCAACACACAAGAAGCACAAAGAGAAACACAAGCACCACACTTCCCACCACAGGCAGGCAGGCCCACACCCAACATACCAAAGCACACACAACAACATCCACCTCCCCCACGGTGTCAAACTCCCCCGCCTCCCTGTCTGTCACCTCACCATGAACACCCATTTGCACTGCACCCTCAGTCACTGCTGCTGCTCTCATTCTTGCAGTCACCACAACAGCTAACATCCAGTCATGCACCCCAGACACCACACCTGCACTCACCACGACTACATTCACAGACACATGTAGCACACTCACCAGACCAGACTTGCAGACACCCACACAGCATCCATATACAATGGCAGCATGTTTTCTCCCACTGTGTCCATCCCCCTCCTCCCAAAACACTCAAACGCTCACACTCATCCACACCACACACATCCACCATACATAAGCAGACTAAACAGGCGCCTGCATCCACGTCCAGCACACCTACACCTCTGACCACCACTCCCTCAACCTCCAATCCCAGACCTGGCTCCAAATCCCCTCCAACTGTACCTGAGAAGCTTTTCCTCTCCCGTGTTGAGCTGTTTGAACCCACTGGCACACCCTGTCTTGTCCCTAAACGTTCCCATGCCCTTGCCCAGTCCACTCCTTCCTCTTCAAGGTCCTCAACAGTCGGCCCTTCCCATTCCCGTGCCTCTTCCCCAGAGAGGAAGAAACACTGTGTCGCCCCAGGTCCCTCTGCGACCCCAGGTCCAGGCCCACACCCCTTCCTTCTAAGGGCAAGCCTAAACCCTCTCCACCTCAACCTCCTAAACTTAAGCCCAAGACCCCCCCTTCAAAACCTGACTCACTACTTTGCCACCCTCTGCCCCTGATCCCTCAGGTGCCTAGCTGCCCCATATATTTCCTTTGCCATCGGAGGCGTCAAGTGTAGCCTATATTTCCCCTTCCGGGACTTGTACATATGGACTGGCCTATGGCCTTGTTTCTACATTTGTTTTTAATGCCGTTTAAGTAAATTTTAGTGTGCAGAAGTCCTGTTGCTTCAGGCAGTTCGCTCCATTGCACCGCGTGCCGGTGTTGCCGCTGCTCCAGGTTCCATATTTTCTCTGCCCTGGTCTCCCCGCCACTGTGTCCCTGCAGCCCGCCCCCTCCCTCCACTTCAAATTATTTTTTCCCCGCCGCTGTGTCCCTGCAGCCCGTCCCCCTCCCTCCACTTCAATTTCCTTTTTTCCCGTCCCTGTGGCCCCGCCCCTGCTCACCCATTCGTTGCCCCCTCCCTCCTTCCTTCTGCCCCTCCCTCCCGCCTCACCTTATATGGCAGCTGCTGTGCGGCCGCACCGCTGGCGCGCTGAATGCGCACCTAAGGCAAGCCCGTCGGCGCCCGTCCGCGTACAGACCGCGCCCAGCGCCAGGACCCCTGTTCCCCAAGACCACCACGGCCAGCAATGCCATTACACCGCCAGCACCCTCCGCGCACTCAACACCGGACGAGCACCCGCCTGCTTCCTGGCCTCCCTTAAGCACACCCAGGGACCCTTCACCTGCTGTAACTGCAGCCTCATCAGCCTCCAAATCGGCAAACCTCCTGCCCAGCCTGACTGCAAGTACCTCCGTTGCATCCTACTTAACACCCGCTCCGCACGCAAACACGCCATCGAACTCTGGGACCTGCTCGACACCTCCACCCTGGACGTCGCCTTCCTGACAGAGACTTGGATGAATGCCTCCTCGGCCCCAGACATCGCCATAGCCATTCCGGATGGCTACAAGATCACCCGCAGGGATCGCACCAACGGAGTCGGAGGCGGAATCGCCATTGTCCACAAGAACACCATCAGGTTACGACCTGTACCAACGTCACCCTCAGCACTGCCGAACACCTGCACTTCCAGATCCACACCAGCCCCCACACCACTCTCAGAGGAACCCTCATCTGCAGACCCCCTGGACCATGGCTTCAGTTCTGCGACTCCATCGCCGACCTCGTCAGCAGACACGCCCTAGCCTCCGCCTACTACGTCTTCCTCGGCGACCTGAACTTTCACCTGGAGAATAACAACGACCCCAACTCCACCACCATAATCGACAACCTCGCCACCCTCGGACTCAGACAACTCGTCACTACCCCAACACACTACGCTGGCCACACGCTGGACCCCGTCTTTTCCGCTAGCCCCCACGTCACCTTCAGCCACACCACCGAACTCCCATGGACCGACCACCGCTGCATCCACTTCACCTTCCAGCAACCCACCACGCACCACCGCACCCAACAGATCCCCCGCCGCAACTGGAGAAAAATCAGCCAAGACCAACTGAACCCCAGCCTTGCCCGAAAACCACCCACGAACCCATCAATCCCGACCTTGTAGCCTGCAACTTCTGGCGCTGGATCGATGACTGCGCTAACACTGTCGCCCGCTCAATAAACCTTCCAACAGAGGTGCCAACAAGAGAGCCAGCTGGTTCACCGCGGACCTTCGAGCCTCCAAGCAAACGTGCCGGAAACTGGAGAGAAAGTGGCTCCTCGAACAGACACCGGGCAACCATGCCACCTTCAAAAACGCCATCTGCAATCACCATCACCTCATCAGATCTGCCAAGAAAACCTCCTTCAAAGACCGCCTGGACAACAACTCACACAACAGCAAGGAGCTCTTCAACATCGTGAATGAACTCTCCAACCCCAGCTCCAGCACAAACGACATCCCACCTTCACAAGACCTGTGCAACTCTCTCTCCGCCTTCTTCCACCACAAGATCACAGACATCCATGACAGCTTCAACAGCCAGGCCACCCTGCCAATCACTGAATCCTCAGACTCTCCACCCACCTTCAACTACGACCCTCTGCACGTCTGGGCCAACGTGAACGAAGACGACACAATCAAAACCATGGGCACCATCCACTCTGGATCTCCATCAGACCCATTCCCGCACCACATCTTTAACAAAGCAAGCGCCACCATCGCACACCACCTCCGCAAAGTCATCAACATCTCCTTCGAGACCGCGACCTACCCCAAGAGCTGGAAGAGACGCTGAGATCAAACCCCTACTCAAGAAACCCTTGGTGGGCCTGAGAGACCTCAAGAACTGCCGGTCCCATCTCCCTGCTCCCATTCCCGGCCAAGGTCATTGAGAGGATCGTCAACAGACCCACTACCTCGAAGAAAACAACATTCTGGACCCATCCGAGTTAGAGTTCCGCAGCAACCACAGTACCAATACCGCCCTCATTGCCGCCATCGATGACATCAGGGCCCTGCTTGACAACAGCGAAACTGCGGCCCTCATCCTCCTGGACCTCTCTGCCGCCTTCAACACCGTCTGCCACCGCATCCTACACACACGCCTCCACAACGCAGGGATCCAGGACAAAGCTCTGGAGTAGACCACCTCCTTCCTCTCCGGCAGAACCCAGAGTGTCCACCTCCCCCTTTCCACTCCGAAACCTCCAAGATCATCTGCGGCGTTCCCCAAGGTTCATCCATCAGCCCTACACTTTTCAACATCTACATGGCCCCACTCGCCCCCGGCGCCTAAGTTCACAACCTCAACATCATCTCCTACACCGATGAAACCCAAATGATCCTCTCCCTCACCAAGGACCCCCTCACCGCCAAATCCAACCTCCACGAAGGAATGAACGCCGTCGCCGAATGGATGAGGAACAGCAAACTGAAGTTGAACTCAGATAAGACGGAAGTCCTCCTCCTCGGTGCCAACCCCTCAGCCTGGGACAACTCCTGGTGGCCGACCGCTTTGGAAGCGGCCCCAACAGCCACCAACCACGCATGCAACCTGGGCATCATCCTCGACTCGACACTCTCCATGACCAAGCAAGTCAGCACCGTCTCCTCATCCTGCTTCAACACCCTCCGCATGCTCCGCAAGATCTACAGATGGATCCCCACAGATACAAGAAGAACAGTCACCCAAGACCTCGTCAGCAGCAAACTTGACTACATAAACGCCCTCTACGCAGAAGCCCCAGCCAAACTCCTCAAACGACTGCAACGCATACAAAACGCCTCCGCACGCCTGATCCTCGATGCCCACCGCCACAGCCACATCACTCCCCTTCTGAGAGACCTACACTGGCTCCCCATCAACAAAAAGATAACCTTCAAGCTCCTTACCCACGCACACAAGGCGCTCCACAACACCGGTCCAGCCTACCTCAATAGACGACTCACCTTCTACACCCCTTCCCACCAAATCCGCTCATCCGACCTCGCCCTCCCCACCGTCTCCTGCATCCAAAGAGCGACTAACGGAGGCAGATCCTTCTCCCACCTTGCTGCCAATACCTGGAACACCCTTCCCTCGCCCCTACGACAGACCGAAGACTTTCTGACTTTCAGGAAGCGGCTCAAAACCTGGCTATTTGAGCAGTAGCAGCACCCCCCCTCAGCGCCTTGAGACCCTCACGGGTGGTAGTGGTAGCGCGTCAGAACCTTGATAAGTAAACTTACAAGGAGACACGCCTAGGCCGATGAACCTTTTGACCACGTTCAGAGACTTCCTAGTACAAGATATCTTTCTGGCATCACAAAATCAATATATCAATAACCCAATCAATATTCTTAGTAACTAATCAACAAGTTACTCAATAACATTTAATAACAATCAATAAGTGAATACACCATGACCTTTCAGTCAGGAATAACCACACAAAGCTAGTTAAGGGTTAGGATATTTATTCCCTATTGGTTACAATCTAATACTCATCTCCGTTAATCTCATTAGCAATCAATCTCATTAGTAACTCTTCAGATTTTGTAATTAGAACATGGTTAATCAATGCATAGAGAATATTCATTAAGCATTAACATATCATTAATAAGAAGCAGCTTAGCAAAGTCTCAATAGTGCAAGATTCAACAAAGCAAGAACTCAGTCATTTGTCTATTTGCGTCCAGTATTTGTGAACACCTTAACTAACCTCGAATTAGCATCAGCATGTTGGGCTTCATGCAAAACAATTTAGCAAACACAAATTTTGAAAACATCTAACTATGGCCTCTATCAAAAGAGAAGTTGGTACCTAGAAAGAAAAGGCAAACAGACAATTACAATTTTCATCAGATAGTTACCCCTCCAACCAATCAGCAAACAGCGTCAGTCTTCGTCCTCAGGACATCAGAAAAATTCACCATCAGCAAAGAAAGGACAGGGCAAAGTCTCAATATGGCATAGCTAAAGAATAAGGCTCTTCCCTCATATGGAGGAGAAGTAAGTATTGGATAGAGGATGGTTTAAAGTATCAGGAAGAATAAATGGTAAAGTCTCAAAAGAATTGCCTCAATGCCTCAGTAAAATGGCAAAGTATGGCTTGGAGTAGAATGTCCGAATAATGGCTGATTTCTCCTTGGGTTATGCGGTTAAATCAAAACTGTCGATTTAGCCCTTAATTCCCCATTAGATAATATTTGGTGCATCATTATCTCTGTCCAACAATTCTCCACGCATTTCATTAGAATTTTCCACAGAACACAGTTCTCATGTCGTTGATTGGCCCATGTTATTGACGTCTTCATCGGTTGGAATGTCAGGTAAGAAAAGTTAAACTTTATGCCCCAGTCAGTAGTCCCATTGTTTCTCCTACTCCAGGCAGCCTTGCACCTGTTACGAATTACGCTGTTGCATTCAGCAAGAATTTCTCCTTGAGAAAGTCGGGTCCCATGAGAAAGAATTTACTACGGCTACACACACATCTAACTTCTGGAAAAGTACAGTGTTGTGTCCTTCAGGAAGACAGCACATTGCACGTTAGGAAAAACACAGCTTAACATGAAACCAGGCAGCTAGGCCCAGACCCTCGCCAACTAAGGTATGGTAATTTTGTTAACAAACCCCTAATATATGACTCTAATTATAATATGCTAATACAAATTCAAAACATTAGTACATTATTAATTCATCATTAATAAGTTTCATTAGTCTTCGTATACATTGGTAGCCACTCCCAATGGGCACATTTCAAACGCGTACATTATTTTTCTACCTTAACACATTTTCTATGCAGCTTCATTACACAATATATTGCAAGCTTTTCATGTTAATATTGCTTTTAAAAGACACACCCCAACAATCCCTCCTCTGATGACTCTTGTCATCACACAAACCTTACTCCAGAAATTTTACATATTAAAATTCTCTCATCTCAATTTCCTCTCTTATGTTAGCCATGATCTGTAAAGAATCAGAAAGTAAAGGATGGTTAATTCAAACAAGAGGACAGTTAGAATGAATTTTCTTCTCTCTTTTTTTTTTTTTTGCAACAAAAAGTCAAACAAGCGAAAGTCTTCCTTTGGCAATTATTTACAGCTTGCAGTTGCGTTCCCAGGATCCTTGTCAAATCAGGTTAGTAGCTTGTCAAAATCGGTTTCAAGTGTCAATTCAGGTTATCATTGTCTCATCCGGTAAGTTCTCAGTCTTTTTCTCAAATTATTTTTCTCTCAATTTTAACTAAAATGTTATACCAATTCAGTATCCTTCAGTCAGACTCAGGTGCCAAAGTTCTGACCTGGAATTTCTCGATCAAAGCAAAATGCCAAGAACTCTTGTTACCATTCAGCTGATGTTGCATCCGCCCATTCAGGACCCGCATACCCTCTGTTTGCTACTCTCTTTCTTTTAAACTTGTGATCACCTTTCAACTCTCCCTCACTTAGATCTTCTCTCCTTGTTGTATCGACCTCTTCCTCTATTGCATCTTCGAAAACCACTGTTCCCTTTTTCACTTGCAATTCTGGCCACTTATCTCCTTTCAGTGTCCCTCTGGTCTTTGATCTCTCCTGTGGCAGCCCTTTGTTGCCTTCTGACTCTATGGTGTTTTCTCTTGATGGACCTGCAATTTGCTCAGGAGGAGTCGGGCCACTCTGACTCTGTTCCGCCTCAACTCCTTCACCTTCTGGGTCTGTCAGGGGCTCTGACTAATTTCCGTACTCGTCTGCTTCTGGGAGAACCTCCCTCTGATTTGGCTCTCCTGCTGCCTCATTTGAGATAGGCTCACCGTCACTCCTCTGGGTTTCTTCTCCTTTGTCTCTTACAGGAGTGACCAAGCCGTCCTCACCGGGCTCTCCTTCGGTCTCAGTTCCCCTTCGATCATTCTCCGGTCCTGAGACTTCCTTCTCCATTGTTGGTACTTTCAACAACTCAATTTCCTCATCAGTTGGACACGTCACCTTTTTCGTGTGACTGACATGGATCCAATTCGGAATTCCCGCACATTTCACAGCACTAGTAGTTCTTAATATCTCTTTATATGGCCCCTTCCAACGTGGCTCCAAACACAACTTCCTTACGTGTTTCTTGATGACAACCCAGTCACCAGCTTTCAGACTGTGTCCTGGATCATTTATCGGTGGCAGGGTGGTGGCTTCCACCTGGTGAGAAAAAGAGCGGACCACATCAGCCAGACCCTTGCAGTAGTCCAACACCATATCATCCGTGATATTCACAAGAGCATTCACAGGCACTGCGGACAGTCTCATAGCTCGGCCCATGAGAATTTCATGAGCGGACAGTCCTATTTTCTTGTTAGGTGTATTTCTCATTGACATTAAAACCAAAGGCAATGCATCGGGCCATTTCAAATTCGTGGCTGCACACATTTTCGCCATTCTCGACTTCAGGGTACCATTCATCTGCCCCACTAGTCCTGATGCTTCAGGGTAGTAACTACAATGCAACTTCTGCTCAATGTTCAATGCTGCACACAATAGCTTGACCACCTCGTTGTTGAAGTGACTTCCCCTATCTGATTCTAAAGAGATCGGAAACCCGTAACGTGGTATCAATTCCCTAAGCAGCAGCTTCCCTACTGTGAGACTGTCATTCCTACATGTAGGGTATGCTTCAATCCAGTGACTAAAGATACACACAATCACCAATACATATCTCAAACCTCTACACACAGGCATCTCAATAAAATCCAATTGCATTCTGCTAAATGGACCACCTGCTCTCCCAATGGGGCTCAAATTCACCACTGTTCCTTTCCCGGCCCTCATCTGTTGACAGATGATACACCTATGGCAGATCACTTCTGCAGCTTGTCTGAACTTTGGGTGAAACCAGTCAATTTTGAACAACCTGATCATGGCATCTCTCCCAATATGTGCTTGTCCATGGTAAAACCTCTCAAATTGTGACAGGAGACTATTCGGCAAGACCATTTTCCCTTCATCTGAAACCCACAAATCATCTGGTCTTTGTACACATTGCATCCTAAGCCAAGAACGCTTCTCATCTTTGCTGGCACGTCCCTGCAACAATCTCAATTCTTCTAACGTCTCAATCACCCTTAATGCGTACCCTGTGCATGTCTCATTTTCTGTTTCAGGTAACAATTCCCACTGATCCTTAAACGATATATAGTTCAATGAGCAAAACCTTGCGACTTAATCCGCATATCCATTTCCCATTGAAACAAAATCTTGATTTCAGGTGAGCACTGCATTTCATCACAGCAATTTCATGAGGTAACTGAATCGCGTGCAACAACTCCTTAATTCTTTCTCCATTTTTCACTGGCGAACCGGAAGAGGTCAGAAAACCCCTCTGTGACCATAGTTGGCCAAAATCATGGACAATTCCGAATCCGTATCGGCTGTCAGTATAAATAGTCACTCTTAGCTGGGCAGCAGCATGGCAAACTCTAGTAAGAGCAACCAATTCAGCCACTTGAGCAGAATATACTCTTTCAAGCCAAGACGCTTCCAGGATACCTGAGATCTTACATACAGCGTATCCAGCTCTCAGCACCCCTACTGAATCTCTCAGACATGAGCCATCGACAAAGATAATTTGGTCATTTTCTTCCAATTGGGTATCTTTAATTTCAGGCCTCGGTTTGGTGCACATTTCTGTTACCTCAAGACAATCATGTTCTACACCTTCAACATTTTCAACTTTTGTATTTTCATTTGGAAGCAAAGTTGCCGGGTTCAACACTGTACATCTTTTCAACGTTACATTTGATGACCCCAATATAATCGTTTCATATTTTGTCAATCTGGCATACGTCATGTGCTGCGTTTTGGTACGGGTCAACAGGATCTCAAATGAGGGAGAGACCATGACTATTAGAGGATGTCCCATCACTATGCCTTCACACTGTGTGAGGCTTTGACCAACTGATGCTACTGCACGCAGACAACCCAGTAAGGCTGCTGCAACTGGGTCCAAAGTAGCTATAAAATATGCTATTGGTCAGTTTCCACCTCCATGGACCTGCATCAGGACAGACAAAGAACATGCATCACGTTCATGACAAAACAGTACAAAAGGCTTCGCGTAATCAGGCATACCTAAAGCTGGAGCCCTACACATGCTCTCCCTTAATTCAGTAAACGCCTTCATTTCTTTCTCTGTCAGCACTATGACATCTGGCCCTTCCTTGACCGTCAGTCTCACCAATGGCTTGGAGATGACTGAAAAATTCGGGATCCACTGACGACAGTAACCCACCATTCCCAGAAACATCCTAACATCTCTCCGTGTCGTTGGGGGATTCATCTGTAGCAGTGCAGTTATTCTTTCCCTGGACAGCTTCCTTGACCCTTTTTCAGTTTGATGACCCAAGTACTTCACCTCTTTCTGGCAGTATTGCAATTTCTTGGGGAACACCTTGTGCTCGTTCTTCCCCAAGTGGTTCAGTAAGCCAATCAAATCATACTTGCACTTATCCCTCGATTTGGATGTGATCAACAGATCATCAATGTACTGCACTAGAGTTGATTGAAAAGGCAATTCCAACAGCTCCAAATCCTTCTTCAGTATCTGATTGAATATGGAAGGTCATTCCGAAAACCCTTGAGGAATTCGGCACCAATTGTAAACCTTGTCCAAGAATTTGAAACTGAAGAGAAATTGGCTGTCCTCATGAAGAGGCACAGAAAAGAAGGCTTGGGGCTAATCAATTACTGTGAACCACTCTGCATCACACAGAACCTAGAACATAATCACAGCTGGATTTGGCACCACTGGGCAACATTTCACCACTATGTCATTGATCTTTCTCAAGTCTTGGACAATTCGAACCTTCCCACAAGGCTTTCTCAATCCCATTATTGGTTAATTATATGGACTGCTCATCACTTCCTTCCAGACTCCCTGTTTCACAAAGTCTGCAATTAATTGCGGAACCTTTATAAGGACATCTTGCGCCATGTGGTACTGCGGTACCTGAGGAAACTCAGCATTTGGCTTCTCACTGACTTTAACTGGCTCTACTCCTTTTATCAGTCCTACTTCTTTCCCTGTCAAATCCCATACTTTCTCTTGGACTGTTCCCTGCAAGTATGCCGGGAGATCAGCCACTGTGAAGATCGGGAAGAAGGATACTCCTTGTCGGTAGTCTCCGTTTCAGGCTCTGAAACCTGCTCCTCTTCTCCCTCATCATCACTGTTTGCCTGAATCTCAATCCCCTCATTTGAACAGGTGATTGAACATCTTGTCTTGCAAAGTAAGTCTCTTCCCAGAAGGGACACAGGACTCGAATTGCAAACCACAAACCTGTGCAATCCCTGAAAAGTGCCAAGCTCAGCCTGAACCGGATCTGTGATCGGGTTTGTCAGGAGTTGGTTTGCCACTCCCACTACCTTAACTGTTCGTCCTGAAAGGGGCAGTTTCGGAACCTCTGCACTTCTGACTGTAGAGCGTGTAGCTCCTGTGTCAACCAAGAATGAAACCTTGTGACCCATTATTTTCCCCTGAACATAGGGCCCTTTCTGATCTACCTCTAAGGATGCTGCGAGTCTACACTCCTCACTATCTGAACTCTCATCCGATCATTCATCGTTTATTCCAGTCTCACCACGCAATGGGAACTGTTGCACTGTGTTATTTTGACTCATTCTTTGACCTGTGACCTTTTGAGGAAGCACCACCTGTTGCTGTTCCATTGGCGCTAAAGGCACTTGCATTTGCTGTCTAGGTACTATAGGAACCTGCTGTTGCATTTGTTGCATCTGCATCGGCTGTATACGTGGCATCTGCACCTGCTGTATGGGTTCAAAACCCTGCATCTGATTCATATTATTTTGAAAGTTCGGATTAGGACCTCTCAGCCTCGGTCTTTTCACATTTTGGAATGCGCTGACATCATTGCTTTGTTGAACAACACCCTCCTGCACCATCATCGGGCACTCCCGCTTCCAATGTCCAACGACCCCGCAAGCATGCCAAAGTAACATTTTCTTCATCCCCTGCACATAATTTTGAACCATTACCGTGTTCAAATACGGACTTCGATTCACAAAACCTCCGTGACCTCTGTCTCTCACTTGCGCCTGAAACATCCTGTTTCCTTGCGGCTGTTGCGCCATCTGTTGTAGACAGCCTCCCTGCATTCCTGACTGTGCTGCCTTAATTTGCATCAACATCACCTTCTCCTTCAGCTTTCTCTGCTTCAACTCAATCTCGTCACTGCAGTACTTCGCATACTGAAACAATTGGTCAATCGGCTTTGCTTGCCAGCAAATCAAGTGGTTCTTAATCATCTGACTAATCTAGGGTCTCAACCCTTCAACAAATCTAAACACAAGGTGATTCATGTCCTTCGCCTCAACAACCTCTGTACCACTGTAGTGCTTGAACGCTTTCAACAACCTCTCATAATAGGCATGTATCGACTCCTTGGCTTCCTGAGCCGTCCGATCAATGTTTTGCCAATCAATATTCTTCGGCGAAACTGACTGTTTCAGGAATTCAATCACCTTATAGTAATACTTCATCACCTCAGGAGACGGTGCTCCTGTGACTCTATCCCTTGCGAGTTCCACTATCGCCCAATCCACACTTCTCTTGCACTCGAGCCACAAATCAGCCGGAACTATGATCTCAAAGAGAGTATTCAGGTCTTCCCAGAGACATTTTGAAAGCTTCACAAACCTGTCCGTCTGCTGATACCCCTCTATTGGCTTCTGCCTCAGCCTGGGAAAGTCATTCGTAAATGACAGAATATCACCACTGGTCCACGGTACATGGACAAGAACCCCTCCAGCCGTCTCTCTCATTGGTAACATCTTTACCGTACCAGCATGCTGTGGGGCTTTTGCTGGGTGCTCTAAGCAGTCACTTTTCCTCTTATCTCTTTTCTTCGCCCATCTGCATTCCCATTTCTCTAAGGCTCCCCAAACTTGTGCACTCTGCAGTATCTCTTTAAGGTGTGCTTTGATCCCAGTAGACCTCATGTTTTCAAATTTCTTAGGCTCAAAGTCTAACCTGTAACTCCTCTTCAGATGTTTGGTATTTTCTAAGCCTATTCCATATTTATCTGCCAAATTTGCCAACCTCTGGTGCACCCTGCTCACTTCTTTGGTTATCTTTGGACACAAGTATCTAAATTCTGCTTCCGTGTATGACTCTAGCCTGTTCACTCCCATGCTCCCTTCAACAAGTTCATTTGCCTTCTACCTCACGAAATTCAGGTACTCTTCTCCTTCCGTCCTCCCTGCTGCTGCAGGAGTAGACTGTGGTGAATTTAGCTTATCTAACCAGTCATTCAGCTGTTGGGCTGTCAAACCTTGTAATGAGATATTCCCAGCCTGCACTATGGGTGTCTGCGGCATGTTCGCATTTGAGATCTGCGGTGTCAGCAGTCCCAAACCTGATTGTCTCATAGCATCCGGAGGAACCCCAATTGGGCTAAAGTCTAACAGGGACCTAGATCTCTTGAATGTCGGTTCCACTGAAGTCATCCCTTGAGAGCTCCCTACGAACACTCCTCTTGTCATCTCTTGGGTCATTATCCCCTGATCGCATACACTAGGCTTCACCTGCGCATACAATGGTACTGGTGGACCAACTGTACTGGGCAAGAATATGGCGGGTTGGCGTCTGCCTGTTTCCCAAAACCTGTGGAGTATAAACTCCCATATTCTGGTTCGTTACTGGTGCCATGGCTGACTGCGGTCCTGTGACCGAAGTGTAATTCGGAATCATTTGCTGCTGTACCTGGGGCAGTAAAGGTGGAGTTGGATCAGTCTGAATCAGCTTTGGTCTCGTATATGCCGGCTCTGTCGACACCATCAGATTTGTGGTACTCTCTAAGATTGGGACATCAGGGTAAAGACTCTGAACCTGCAGTGGCTGCAACTGAGATTGCATACCTGGAGCAGTGGACCCACTGATACTACTCTGCACCGGAACTGGTGTGGAGACAGGACTAGCCTGTACTGGATTCATTGCCACTTTGTCTTGGGTCGAACCGGCAGGACATGTACTAGTACTAGGTCTATTGTCATCTATTGCATATGACGGTGGTCGGTCATCCAGTAACTGATTAAGGAACTCATCATCGTCTGAGTCATCCATCTTTGACCAGGGCTTCTTAGCCTCTTTGTCTTTGGAAGAATTTTTGTCGGTCTTACAAGCGGCTTTCCCCCCTTTGTTTTCACCTTCTTGAGCTATTGCTGGAAACATTCTGATTCTGTCTATTGTTTCTCTCCTCCAAACTCTCTGTGCACTATCCCACCTAGCCTCCGCTAGTGTCTTTTCTGCTTTCCTCATTCTCCTCTCAAATTTCTGTTGCTGTTGTCATATTGCCATCAGTTCACAAATTGCTAACGCCTCAAACAGGGCTGACCTAGGAGGTGGCTTTAGCTCATTTAGCACCCTCCACAAATTTTCCAAAACCCTTATGTTGAACGTTTCGTGCTTCGGAAACGCCAAACACCCTTCTTTCTCTGTTGCTTTGCACCATTGCTTTAGCCAAACACATGACGCGACACCCCTTTCCTCCATTACGGCATAAGCCGGTGTATCTTCTGGTGGTGTAACCTCCCCTACACTCGCAGTAAGATATGCATCCCCCCTCGAAGTGCTCTTTAAAGCCTTGAAAAATTTCATTTTTTGCGTCTTTTATTTCGTTCAGTATCGAATCAGGAAGAGACTTTAATTCCCAGAACTCTCTTCGCCTACCTTCTCAAACAATTGCCCCTCACGGACGGCTGCCAATCCGTGCGTGACCCTTCTCACTAACCGACCTATCCCAGCGCAGCTCCAATGACGTCACACTCACACACACTGCAGCTGACAAAGTCTTGCGGCTTGTCTTCCTCACTCTCGATTCACACAAAACTAATGCAAGCACCAACAAAAACTAAAATTGGCCAGTTTACTACAGGAAAGGGTAACACAATCGCTTCAGAACTTTACAGAGATTTTGCTTACCTTCGGCCGCTACTCTCTCCTTCTCAGATCCCGCACTCGCAAGAAAAATATGACCCGCAAATTTTACTCTCGACTTGTCAATGGGTTGTTCTAGTGCACTTTAGAACTCACCAAATCTCCATCGAAGTTTTTCATTCACTCACTTTGAATCAAACTCGACTCGTCGATTTCACCATCAACCTATTAAACTGCGCAAATTACAACATAAACCAAGTGTCTCATACACTTATCAATATACTCTGGAGTCTTAGACCATGCATCACCAACAACCACGTGGACAATTTTTGAGCACAAAGCGCCACACTCACATGAAGTTCGCCGACTTCCCTACTCTCATACTGCGGAGTATGCACACTCCTACTAAAACATCATCATTTGGCCTAAAACCCTCACAGACTTCACAATTCACCTGCGGTATGCATAAGCTGTGCAAGCGCAAACCCTACTTCATTCACACTATCACTAGAACGCCAGGAACATACTCAAGCTTCCTTCAGCAAGCTCTGAGATTCAGGGAAAGTTATTTGCGACTTAGGGGCACATCATCTCTCCAATTTGCATAATTGAAAAAGAACAATTTTCCCAAAACCCAATTTTCTGATACACACCTGCTTACTTCCAAACTACGCTCATCAATTCATCAATTCCTACCGGACTGTTATAAACTGTTCTCAAACCGCGATCTTTCGCACTGGGGCCCCAAAAGGCCAAATCATTACCTCTGCTAACCAAAAACTGGTAGCCCATCAGAACCTTGATAAGTAAACTTACAAGGAGACACGCCTAGGCCGATGAACCTTTTGACCACGTTCGGAGGCTTCCCAGTACGAGATATCTTTCTGGCATCACAAAATCAATATATCAATAACCCAATCAATATTCTCAGTAACTAATCAACAAGTTACTCAATAACAATTAATAAGAATCAATAAGTGAATATACCATGACCTTTCAGTCAGGAATAACCACACAAAGCTAGTTAATGGTTAGGATATTTATTCCCTATTGGTTACAATCTAATAGTCATCTCCGTTAATCTCATTAGCAATCAATCTCATTAGTAACTCTTCAGATTTTGTAATTAGAACATGGTTAACCAATGCATAGAGAATATTAATTAAGCATTAACATATCATTAATAAGAAGCTTAGCAAAGTCTCTATAGTGCAAGATTCAACAAAGCAAGAACTCAGTCATTTGTCTATTTGCGTCCAGTATTTGTGAACACCTTAACTAAACTTGAATTAGCATCAGCATGTTGGGCTTCATGCAAAACAATTAAGCAAACACAAATTTGGAAAACATCTATCTATGGCCTCTATCAAAAGAGCAGTTGTTACCTAGAAAGAAAAGGCAAACAGACAATTACAATTTTAATCATATAGTTACCCCTCCAACGAATCAGCAAACAGCGTTAGTCTTCATCCTCAGGACATTAGTCAATTCACCATCAGCAAAGATAGGACAGGGCAAAGTCTCAGTATGGCATAGCTAAAGAATAAGGCTCGTCCCTCATATGGAGGAGAAGTAAGCATCAAGTAAGAATTGGATAGAGGATGGTTTAAAGTGTCAGGAAGAATAAATGGTAAAGTCTCAAAAGAATGGCCTAAATGCCTCAGTAATATGGCAAAGTATGGCTTGGAGTGGAATGTCTGAATAATGGCTGATTTCTCCTCGGGTTATGCGGTTAAATCAAAACTGTCAAACTAGCCCTTAATTCCCCATTAGATAATATTTGGTACATCATTATCTCTGTCCAATAATTCTCCACGCATTTCACTAGAATTTTCCACAGAACACAGTTCCCATGTCGTTGATTGGCCCATGTTATTGACGTCTTCGTCAGTTGGAATGTCAGGAAAGAAAAGTTACACTTTACGCTCCAGTCAGTAGTCCCATTGTTTCTCCTTCTCCAGGCAGCCTTGCACCTGTTATGAATTACACTGTTGCATTCAGCAAGAATGTCTCCTTGAGCAAGTCGGGTCCCATGAGAAAGAATTTACTACGGCTACACACACATCTAACTTCTGGAAAAGTACAGTGTTGTGTCCTTCAGGAAGACATCACATTGCACATTAGGAAAAACACATCTTAATATGAGACCAGGCAGCTAGGCCCAGACCCTCGCTAACTAAGGCCTAGTAATTTAGTTAACAAACCCCTAATATATGACTCTAATTATAATATGCTAATACAAATTCAAAACATTAGTACATTATTAATTCATCATTACTAAGTTTAATTAGTCTTCGTATACATTGGTAGCCACTCCCTGTGGGCACATTTCAAACGTGTACATTATTTTTCTACATTAACACATTTTCTATGCAGCTTCATTACACAATATATTGCAGGATTTTCATGTTAATATTGCTTTTAAAAGACACACTCCAACAGTAGTGCGCTCTACAAATACACTGATTGATTGATTGACTGTTGGCACAATATTGACCCGTTGTGCAGCGTTTCACTGTGGGGGTGTGGTGTGCACAGGTGTGTGCATTGGTGCAGGTATTTGTTGGCTTGTGTCTGGTAAGTACATCTTGTTAAGGTATGTATGGCTTGGGATGGTGGGAGGGGTTGGGAGTGTGTTGCGGTATGGGTGGATGTGAAACTGTGCCCTTTCCTCTCATGTGTTCTAGTCTGCGGTACTTACCATCATTGTCTTCGTCCTCGGTAACAGTCCTGGAGAAATATGGCAAGGAGAAGCACTGGGATTATTTCTAACTCTCGCACCGTGTCTGCGTTGGCATATTCTGTGTGCCTCTGGTGGGTATTTCCCTTTATATGGGTCGTTCCCCCCCACACTTTACGAGGCGGTGGTTCCCGTCCTAGAACTGATGGCGGTGTAGTGTTTCATTATTTGGTGGGTGAGTAGGGCCTTTCCGCCATGCTGAGGGTGGCCTCCCTCGTCATCAGAGGGACTATCAAAATGGCGGTGGGTGGATGGCCTGCTGCCTGTTTCTCATGTGCTTCATTATTTGGAGGTGCGGACCACCAACCTGTTGGCGGTAGTTACCCCCACCGGCCTGTGGTGCAGTGTTTACCACCATGTTCATAATGACCACCTAGGTGTAGATTATTGCCACCACAGTAACTCATACTGTCTTTGACCCATCTTGTGAAGGGCCGGCTTACAGGATGGCAGTTTCTGACTTGTTCTCATTCCTTAAAGTCAATGCTTGCACCTTCAAATGTGGAATCCCTGAGCACACCTCAGACAGTTTTGTGAGAGCAACACAGCATCAAGGTTTTCCGGACGAGATCATTGCCCCATGTCAAATGCTTGTTCTTAGAGTATAGAGGGGGCTGCTGGTGCTTCGAGGGAACACTTCTTCCTAGACCACTTAAGAGTCCCTTCCACAAACTCTCTTGAGCACACATTGACTCAGATACATTCTGACTTAGACTCTTTGCTGATGCATCTTAGATTTATTCTGGGAAATTATTTTGCCTCTACTTTTGAACTCATGCTGTTTACAGACTCTACCAAGTTTCTTGAACCTCTCTTTTTGGAAAGTTCAGTTACAGCTTTTATGCTTTCACCTGTCGAGCCTAGAGCTCTTTATGAGTTCTGTTGAGGCTTTTCTCTGCTCTATGCAGCTTAGAACAGAGATAAAATTAATGGAACCTGCTTAATGCTTTGTTCTGTATTTGTATTGAAAATCTAATGATTTGATAATAAAGAATTGAGTTTCTAAAATATTAAAATACAACTTTGAAAACTATACCAAAATCTCATAATTGACTCCTACCAAAGTGAATGATATTTAAATTGTTGATAACTTGTTGATTGAAGGTCCCAATCAATTTCTCATCATATCAAAGGTCCAACATCTTGGGCCCAGTGAGGTGCAGGAACTTCATGTTTTCACGTGAAATGATTCTTTAAGTATTGGGGTTCCCAAACGTCACACCTTTTGCAGTAAACATAGCATAGTAAGGTACACTCCCGACATCAATGCGTTGCAAAATGATGTAAAAGCACTTTATGTTGAAAATGTAGCAGGTGACACACCAAACACATGGGAAGCATCAGTTTCCAGCGAGGAATATGAAAATGGAAGCCCACATTAATATGGATTGAATTTTGGTGGGGATGTTAGGCATGTACACTATCTATTACATGAATGCTCTTGAATTGCCCTAGTTTATTGTTTCTTTCCTTTCTTTTCTTGAAAGACCTTTTCTTTACAAGACTTTAGCTGCTGGACTGCATTCTCACATCTTTCTCCATAACTGCAAGCAGAGGAGCTGCAGCAGCCCCATCAGATTTAACAAAGGTCTGCCCACACAACAAGCCTTATGGGGCAGCGGGCTAACCTGGCCACGGCACTGTGAGCCCAGCAGGTGACTATGGCATAAAGCAAATAAAAGAAGACAATATGGCATGGTGGAAGAACCAAGAAAGATTGCCTTAACCGGAAGTTAAAAGGGGAGCACCAAGCGAACCAGTGACATTCAAGGTATAGTGCATGTAGCCAGAATGAGATCATTAGCCCACAGCTTCAAAATATGCCAATCAGGTGCAGATGCAAGGCAGATTTACTGAGGTAACTGGGGCAACATGGACTCATTCGCTACAGGCAGTTTTCAGGAAGAGGTGGCATCTGCACAAAACAAGAAGATGAAAATATGCAAATCATGTGCTGCAACCTAGAAGAACACTCTTGAGTAACCGAGCTCAGCTAGACTGTGGCCTTAGTTTTCTGTTGTCAGTAGAGGATCCTGTCTTGGAAGAACCAGTAAAGAAAGAGTGATGAGTGACAGTGGCAATAGTGACAGAAGAAATCAATAGGACAAGGGATAGCAAGAAGCTACAGACCTATGTCTAGCCAATTCACTTCTGACGGAGTCCAACAAGGAATACACTTCTCACAGGAGCAACCAGTTACTTGGTGAGCAAATGACTGATACTGTGAAATAATTTTTGAAATTGCTTGATGCTATGTTGTAGAGGGCTCTAGGGAAACAAGTATTGGTAATCTAGGTAATTAATTTGGCACAAACGAGGTGCATCCTAGTTTCTCAGATTTAGGCAGCACGAATCAACCCTCCTTTCAGCCAACCACACAGTAGCAGAGCACCCAGAGTGGATCCAATAACCTTCAAATAGAAGAAGTATTCCTGGGTCAAGGAACCACACAGCACATGAGACACAACAGTGAACATGCTGCTTGCTAAATAGTGATTACTGGGACAACAGCACAGCAACTCTTTAGAGGTTCACATTTCCAGACTTCAACCAGAACCTACTCACACAAGTCACTGTGCCAACAGTACAGACTCTGCATTAGACTCAAACCAGAACCTACTTCCACAGGCCACTCTTGCCAACAGTACAGACTTCATAGGAGACTGGGCATTAATTGTAGTAAACATCATGGCAGCAACAATAAAATCCAGCACTGATGGTCCAGCCTGCTGGAGCATACACAATATCTTAGTAAGGGTACATTTTCAAAATACCAAAGCCCACAGGTCTAGCTAGCTTAATCCTACTTTCTGTCAAGGAGCACGTGTGGAGAAAGGGGTTTATCAATATTTTCTCCTCAACAAAAAATCAAGCAGAGGGCTTTTTTAAATTTAACAAGCAAGAAGGTGGAGGAGAAGAAGGAAAAGAAGCTGTCAGAAAGAAGAGGAAAATAGAAAAGTGGTTGGTTACATTTAGGGCATTAGCATGCGTTATCGTAGAGCATTTTCCCCATTTCACTGCAGTTCTTTAGTTCTTCGAATCTGAATTAAATAGGCGACAGGACATAGAGGGGAACTGTAAACCAGAAGTATGTCTAGGGTTTTATGGTCAAAATGTAGACGAGGTCGACAATGGAATGGGACCTTGATGATGTTCCATGAAACATGCTGAAGATGATGCCAGCCAAGGAACATGTAAACAAGCTTGGTGAGCCCTTTTCAAATGAACCCACGAAGAGGAAGTGTGCTTGAGCTAAATCGCTCAAAAAGGCAAACCCTTACATGGGATAGAAAGGTCACAAAAGGGAAAGGACAACAGTTGCATATGCAGGAAGTTTGAGAAGGGTAAGAGCACGAGAGTGCTGCTTGTAATTGTCAATATGTTTTTGGCACCTGTTAGGGAGGCCACCCAGCCACAGATTACATCAAATAAAAGGGGCTGGGGGAAAAGGATTCACACAGAAAGTACTAGCACACCTACTCAACAAGCTCACACATCAAATAATATATTTAATCTTGCACTATCTCCCATTTTGAAGAAAAAAATCAGAAAAATGCTGAACGAACACCATGAGAAAAACAGCACTATGTTACTGCAGTCAAATTTCAGAGATGGTTTCACACTTCATACAAAAGGTATGGGGATCAGGATTGGGATCAAAAAAATAAAAAACATGAAACTGGCCCTGACTGGAAGCCCCTTCCAGAAAGCACCCTAGACAAGCTTCATTTTTTCACCATAATGGCTAGTGGCAAAGAAATACCAAGGCAAGTTCATGTTGATTCGCCACTGGTCTTTTACAGAAGGGGACTCACCGAATGATTGGTGAGACCACAAACAATGTTCAGTTTTCTGTGCTTTCATTGAGGAAGCAATGGACGTGCTGAGAGCTAGAGAAATATGGGAGCTGATAGCAAAGGCAGACAGCCTTGAGTCAGCAGTTCAGCTACCTTCAGTTCAACCTGACAGCTTTCAATTACTGGACTTTGAATTTTATGGTCAGTGCTATTTTGAAAAATATATGCCCATGGGTTGCGCCATCTCAGGGCATACTTCGAGCTCCATAGTACCTTCCTAGAATTAGCCCTCCATAAGCAGCTGGGGGATTTAAGAACAAACCAATCTTCGCTCCTTCTTGCCTTGACCATGCTTTCAACTACATTGCAGGTCCCATTACCTGAAGAAAGACTAGAGGCCAGATGTAGGTAGGTAAAAAATTGCAAATCGGAAATAGCGACTCCATGCGAATCACTATTTCCAGCTCACAAAACGAAATGCTAGAAAGACTCGCCTTACCAAATTGTGAGTTGCAGAGGTGTTGCACCGCATTTTGCGACCCTCATTTTTTGCAAGGTCGTAATTTGCACGAAGGGTGTTTTCCGATGTCGCAAATTGCGACTGCCTCGCAAATTGCCTGCAGGTGCAACATAACAGTTGGGAAACCCACTTCCTGGCTCTTGGTGATGACATCAGAACCAGGAAGTCACCAAATAGTACTGGGAGGAGGGAGGAGCACACCCAGCCGAAACTGCAGAGCCACACCCAGGTGAGAGGCGCTGCAGCAACAATGGAGAAGGAGACAGGTAGTGCTGGCAAGAAGAGAAAACTAAAGTTCTCAAACATGGAGTTGGAGGTCCTAACGGAAGAGTGCTGCCTGCACCATGGCCAACTCTTCGGCAAGCAAGCAATGAGTGTCCCTGACACTCAGAAGAAAAGAATTTGGCAAGGCATCCAAGAAAAAATGTATGCCATTGGGGTAAGCCACCGCACCCTAGATGAAATCAGGAAAAGGAGGTATGACCTTCGCTCCAGGACCAAGAAGAGGGTTGCTGAGCGCATGAGGGCGATGAAGGGCACTGGAGGAGGCCCATCCACTGTTCCACCACATACAGCTCTGGAAACCATGGTGGAGACAACACTGGAGCCGGAGGCTGTACTGGGCATAGGAGATGTGGACAGTTCAGCACCAGGAACATCAAAAAGTGAGTACCATGATATATGCTTTGACACCCACAAATGCAGTATACACACTATCCCAGTACACAGCAGCAGGCACCACCAAACTAGCTCCATTCCTGTCTAGCAACCTCTAGAATAGTGCATTGTGGGCAATGTAGTACAGTGGTCCAAATATAGGCAAATGTTCATTATGAGGCAAAAAACAGATGTGCGAGACTGACAGTGTATCCTCTATTTCCCACAGGTCTCCCACAAGGTACCCCCATCAGTGAACAAGTGCAGGTCGAGGAACATGGGCCAGACCCACAGGAGGAGGCTGCCAGTGACACAGCAGGGCACAGCAGGACACCACCATCCATGGAAATGCCACCAGAGTCCATGGAAGATCCTGTGCAGGACATGGAGGCAGCAGTGACAGCACCAGGGCCCAGCCCTAAAGCGAGGCACACACAGCCAGCAGCAGTGCGCAGACGCCGACACAGAGTGCAGACGTTGAGTTTGCGGGACTCAAGGCATCACTGGTACAGGGTCAGCACCTGCAAAACAGACAGTTGAGGTCAATAAACAGGAACCTTACAAGACTGCAGAACACTATGGGATGGCTAATGTGGACAATCAGTTCCAACACATTAACACACATCTGGGGAACCTGACACAGGCCATCGAACATTTGGTCAGGGAACTGGTGGCTGACAGGGCACAGGCATGGCGCAGAGAGCGCAACACTGCTGCCCAGTTTGACAGACTTGCAGCATCCATTGGGCGCCTGGCTACAAACACCACCTGCCTGTCAAGGCGCACTGTCAGCCTACAGGTCGAACTGGGTCATTTCGCTGGGGTTGTGGCATGGAGACTTGGCCGCATCAGGCATGCAGTTGACATAATGGAGACCAGGCAGGCTGCAAGGGGCAGAGGGGATACCCCGCAGGATAGCGAGGAGGGCTCTACCATCAGCAGTGTGTCTACCACTGATTTGTAGGTGCTGCGAAGTAGCAGTGCACGGCAGGGCTCAGGGGACCCACCAGGAGTGAGCCATGGTGGCCACAGTAGGAGGAGGCTGTGAGCCATTCCAGACTGTTACTTACTGCACATTTCTAATGATCTCACAGTTTAGCAATAAAAAGGTTTTGTTTGTTTTACTACATAACTGGGCTATGTGTGTCTGACATTAGTGAGTGTTCTCATGGTTGCCACGTACCTGCCAAAGTATTGGGTTGCAATGTGGTTCCATCTCTGTCTGCCCTCATTTGCGATGCTTCTATCCCCAGGCTGTCGGTGTGGTAGCTCTTGCTCCTCATCCTCTGTGTCTGTGTCTTCAGGGGTGAGATGTAGCCCACGTCTGGTGGCAATGTTGTGTAGGATGGCACAGGCGGCAACTATCTTGCATGCTGTTTCTGGGGAATACTGGAGTGCACCTCCACTTTTGTGGAGGCATCTGAATCTTGCCTTTAACAAGCCAAAGGTCCTCTCAACTACAGTTCTGGTCTGCCGATGTGCAATGTTATATCGTCTCTCGTTCTGATTGCCAGGTGTTAGGTATTGGGTGAGTATCCATGGTCTCAGGGCATATGCACTGTCGCCTGTTTGACAAAGAAGGCAAATTTAGCAGGGCATCACAGGGTTACACAGTGACCTGTATGTATGGCTTCAGAGTGTAGACTCCAATACCTAATAGATATCCATCTCCAAACTCCCCACGTTCAAGGCGTTGGTGTATCCCACTGTGCCTGAATATGTATGAGTCATGTGTACTCCCTGGATAGTTAGCTACAATGTCAGTAATGACATTATGGGCTTCAAATACCACCTGGATGTTTAGTGAGTGGGTACATTTCCTATTGCGGAACACATATTCCAGATTTGCAGGTGGGCAAATTTGTATATGTGTCCCGTCCACACACCCTATTACATGGGGGAAGTTAGCAATTCTGTAGAACTCCAACTTGGTGCTGTTAATTTCTGCCTCATTCCTGGGTAGGTAAATATATCTGGACATGTGTGCGAGTATAGCATCTAGGAAATGTCTGAAGAATCGTGAGAGTGCACTTTGGGATACCCCACCTGCCACATCAATCACCCCCTGATAGCTACCCAATGCCAAGAGGTGCAGTGAGCATACACTTGCACATGTGTAGGGATGGCGCTGCCGCGCATTGTCTGTCGTTCAAGCTGAGGATTCAGCAGTTCAATTATTTCTAAGATAACAGCACTGCTCAGTCTATATTTGTCATAAATCTCCTCAGTTTGTTGGAAAAGTGTCTGTCTGGTTCGGTATATCCTCTCCTGTCTCTGCCTCCTCCTCCTCTGCTGGGCAGCCTGGACTATCCTCCTCCATGCTATCACGTACAGTCTGCCATTTTGAGTAGCCCAGATGCCTTCTGGGTCTCCTTTTATACTTTGGTTCTGGTTACCACCTGCTCTGAATCAGTGGTAATCTGGATGTGCAAAACAGGCTTTTTGCGACCAGTCGCTAATTGTGACTGGCTTTAGCATATGGTTTGCGACTCGCAATTTGCAATTTCCTGATTGCGGGTCGTAAAATCAGGTTGCAATTTTTGCGAGTCAGTGCTGGGTCACATCGCTATTTGCTAATCTGAAATGGGATTTCTGCATCCTAATTTCGGATTTTGCAGGGTCGCAAATATCGATTCGGGCCATTTGCGACTCGCAAAACTTTGCTACATCTGGCCCCAAGTCTCAAACCAATCTCGTCTTTTTAAACCTTGAAGTTCACTCAGTAAAAGGTGTCTGCAGGATGTCGATGTGGAGCTGATGGCATAAAATGCTGTGGATAATGAGATGCTGAAAGAGCAACGATAAGCGATGTCTGATACCTGCTGGGAAAACTCAGTTTTGCAGTTAATATTATCCCAGTTGACAAGGAATTTGCCAGATGGTTGGTGCAGCGAAAAGTCAGAGTCTGGCAGAAACTTCACTGCATGAGGTTAGGAATAGGTATACGGCATGAGCTAGAGGCACAGCATAAGTTCCTTATGTATATAATGGCACACTTATATGAAAAGAACTCTGGACCACCTCAAGGCAAATAGAGCTACAGATAGATGACAATGGCAATATTGGACCGATGGCAGTGCTGCCTGGTGCAATATTAAGTTGAAATGCATGAATAGGGACATATCTCTGATTGAGCGTTTTTCCCTAGTCGCAGCTCTGCATGTGCAAGCTGCTAGGATTAAGGACGTGAATTTGACCTTGGAGTCTGATAATTAGACATTGGTGCAAGTGATTAACAATAGATCAGCCCAATGCGCTCTGGTCCTCAGCTTACTTTAAAACATAACAAAGTTGCAATTTTAGGCAAACAAAACGATCAAGGCGAGGGATATGCCTTGTCTCGACAATTCAGTTGCTGGCATACTTTCTTGCATTCATTGGGACAGATTTAGACACTTGGCACCGGCATGATGTCAACACATGTTTCCATTCCCAGACCTGTCACACCTAGATGAACATGTACTGGCATCAGTGACGCAGGTAAATATTGGGATTACCTCTCTTGTTCTGGCAGGTCATAGACGTGACAGACTTCAACAAAGCTCTCCTGTTAGAGAGGGCATCAAACAGTTCATTCTCTGGGCATACAAAGATAGCTGCAGTCGGGAATGCAGCCAGGCACACATAACAGTAGAGGCTCCTTTTCAAGATTATAGATGAATAGCAACCCCATGAAGACCCTTTAACCCCTTCGCTGCCAGGCCTTTTCCCCCTCCTGTGCCGAGCCTTTTTTTGGCTATTTGGGGCAGTTCGCGCTTAGGCCCTAATAACTTTTTCTCCACATAAGCTACCCACCCCAAGTTTGCGTCCTTTTTTCCAACATCCTAGGGATTCTAGAGGTACACAGACTTTGTGGGTTCCCCTGAAGGAGACCAAGAAATTAGCCAAAATACAGCAAAAATGTCGTTTTTTAAAGAAAAATGCAAAAAAAGGGCTGCAGAAGAAGGCTTGTGGTTTTTCCCCTGAAAATGGCACCAACAAAGGGTTTGCGGTGCTAAAACCACCATCTTCCCAGCTTTCAGGAACAGGCAGACTTGAATCAGAAAACCCAATTTTTCAACACAATTGTGGCATTTTACTGGGACATACCCCATTTTTACTATTTGTTGCGCTTTCAGCCGCCTTCCAGTTAGTGACAGAAATGGGTGCCAGTGCTGGATCCCAGGAAGCTAAACATTTCTGAAAAGTAGACAAAATTCTAAATACAGCAAGGGGTCATTTGTGTAGATCCTACAAGGGTTTCTTACAGAAAATAACAGCTGAAATAAAAACTATTGAAATTGAGGTGAAAAAAACAGCCATTTTTCTCCACGTTTTACTCTGTAACTTTTTCCTGCGATGTCTGATTTTTGAAAGCAATATACTGTTAAGTCAGCTGGACTCTTCTGGTTGTGGGGATATATAGGGCTTGTAGGTTCATCAAGAACCCTAGGTACCCAGAGCCAATAAATGAGTTAGACCTTGCAATGGGTTTTCATTCTATACCGGGTATACAGCAATTCATTTGCTGAAACATAAAAAGTGAAAAATAGGTATCAAGAAAACCTTTGTATTTCCAAAATGGCCACAAGATAAGGTGTTGAGAAGCAGTGGTTATTAGCACATCTCTGAATTCTGGGGTCCCCATACTAGCATGTGAATTACAGAGCATTTCTCAAATAGACGTCTTTTTTACACACTGTCTTACATTTCGAAGGAAAAAATGTAGAGAAAGACGAGGGACAATAACACTTGTTTTGCTATTCTGTGTTCCCCCAAGTCTTCCGATAAAAATGGTACCGCACTTGCGTGGGTAGGCCTAGCGCCCGCGACAGGATATGGCCCAAAACACAACGTGGACACATCACATTTTCAGAAAGAAAACAGAGCTGTTTTTTCACAAAGTGCCTAGCTGTGGATTTTGGCCTCTAGCTCAGCCGGCACCTGGGGAAACCTAGCACACCTGCACACTTTTGAAAACTAGATACCTAGGGGAATCCAAGATGGGGTGACTTGTGGGGCTCTGAACAGGTTCTGTTACCCAGAATCCTTTGAAAACCTCAAAATTTGGCCAAATAAACACCTTTTCCTGTCATTTCGGTGACAGAAAGTTCTGGAATCTGAGTGGAGCCACAAATTTCCTTCCACCCAGCATTCCCCAAGTCTCCCGATAAAAATGGTACCTCACTTGTGTGGGTAGGCCTAGCGCCCGCGACAGGATATGCCCCAAAACACGACGTGGACACATCACATTTTCAGAAAGAAAACAGAGCTGTTTTTTACTAAGTGCCTAGCTGTGGATTTTGGCCTCTAGCTCAGCCGGCACCTGGGGAAACCTAGCAAACCTGTGCATTTTTGAAAACTAGACACGTAGGGGAATGCAAGATGGGGTGACTTGTGGGGCTGTGACCAGGTTCTGTTACCCAGAATCCTTTGCAAACCTCAAAATTTGGCCAAAAAAAACACTTTTTCCTGTCATTTCGGTGACAGAAAGTTCTGGAATCTGAGAGGAGCCACAAATTTCCTTCCACCCAGCGTTCCCCCAAGTCTCCCGATAAAAATGGCACTTCACTTGTGTGGGCAGGCCTAGCGCCCGCAACAGGAAATGCCCCAAAACACAACATGGACACATCCCATTTTTTCACAGTAAACAGGTGTTTTTTGCAAAGTGCCTACCTGTAGATTTTGGCCTCTAGCTCAGCCGGCACCTAGGGAAACCTACCAAACCTGTGCATTTTTGAAAACTAAAGACCTAGGGGAATCCAAGATGGGGTGACTTGTGGGGCTCTCACCAGGTTCTGTTACCCAGAATCCTTTGCAAACCTCAAAATTTGGCTAAAAAAACACTTTTTCCTCACATTTCGGTGACAGAGAGTTCTGGAATCTGGGAGGAGCCACAAATTTCCTTCCACCCAGCGTTCCCCCAAGTCTCCCGATATAAATTATACCTCACTTGTTTGGGTTGGCCTAGCGCCCGCGACAGGAAATGCCCCAAAACACAACATGGACACATCCCATTTTTTCACAGAAAACAGGTGTTTTTTGCAAAGTGCCTACCTGTAGATTTTGGCCTCTAGCTCAGCTGGCACCTAGGGAAACCTACCAAGCCTGTGCATTTTTGAAAACTAAAGACCTAGGGGAATCCAAGATGGGGTGACTTGTGGGGCTCTCACCAGGTTGTGTTACCCAGAATCCTTTGCAAACCTCAAAATTTGGCTAAAAAAACACATTTTCCTCACATTTCGGTGACAGAAAGTTCTGAAATCTGAGAGGAGCCACAAATTTCCTTCCACCCAGCGTTCCCTCAAGTCTCCCGGTAAAAATGATACCTCACTTGTGTGGGTGGGCCAGGTGCCTGCAACAGAATAAGGCCCAAAACGTGTAGAGATAGAGGGGATAGCACAGCGAGTTTATAAGGACATATTTTTCTTTTATACATCTTTAGGCTGAGTCTGCTTTGGGGACCCACATAAGTGGGGTGTCATTTTACTTGGGAGGCTGAGGGGAACACTGGGGAGTAGGAATTGTGTGCTGGAGCGGTGATCGTACGAACGAAAGTCAGAAAAATATGCTTTTTTAAGCAAATTTTGAGGTTTGCAGAGGAGGCTGGGTAAGAAAATATTGGGGGATCCACGCAAGCCACACGTCCCTGGACTCCTTGGGGTGTCTAGTTTTAAAAAATGTCTGGGTTTGGTAGGTTTCCCTAGATGAAGGCTGCACCCAGGACCAAAAACATAGGTGCCCCCCCCCCCCCCAACACAGGTAGTTTTGTAATATATCATTTTGATGTGTCCACATACGTCTGTGACGTGCCAAACACTAAAATTGTGAAAAGAAACGCACTTAGGTTATGTGAAAAAGACCCCTCACCCACCAACCAAGTTGGTGGCATGCTTCATCATCGGGGTCCCACCCAAGGCACCTAGTGTGTCACAGGTGTGCTGCGACGCCTGATTACAGCAGAGCAGGTTTTGTCATTTTTACCACACATACTGGTTGGATTTGGTACGAGGGTGAGTGATGGTTCAGTGGATCAAATTTTATTAACAAGAGATTTCGCAAAAAGGAAATGCACTGTTAATAACTGAAAGGCAAAAAACTGAACCAATGACTCACAGCTCGTGAGCTGTAAAGCCGCGACAAGGCACCAACCGCTTTACAGTCCATTCACACACCTTTCATACATGACACGCACAAGACCATTCACATCGCCAGCCTCGGGCCCAGCACATTACAACACTCACATCGACAGACAGCGCCACTCAAGGGCCCATCACTTACATACACCCACATGCCTGATACAACAATCACACCAGCTGATGGGAGTGTGTGGACTGGTGTTTGGCTGGCAGTGTGTTGCAGTAGCCAACAGCAAGTCAATATGTACACTATGTACACCCTCAGCCAAGCCCCACTCCGCACACCGTGGCATCATTTCTTTTTTTTTTTTTAAACAGAGGAACCCCTAACTAAGTAGAAATAATTACAAAACTACAAACACAAAAGCTCTAACTAAGTACATGACAGAAATGCTAACCATGAAACTGAACACATGAAAATACAAAACAGACATGAGTTTACACTCATGGTTGTTCCCAATAATTCTTCTGGGTGTGGTAATTTTTAAAACAACCACCCACACACAGCCCAGGCTTTGAAGGACAATCTGGGCAGTATATTCGAGTCTCCCTCCGGATACCTCTTCGAAAACACACTCTACATTTCTTAGCTGGAAAGTCTTTTTTTGGGCGTGGGAGAAATGTGCTCAGCAATGTGGTGATCTTTCAATCTAGCCACATCCTCCACCACTGCTTCTCTAGGAACTCTGGCCTGTTCCACCACAATAAGGCTCTCTATCACTGACTCCTGAAATTTCACAAATTTAATCTTTGACTCTGGAGACCTATCCTTAAACACAATAAAAGCATTAAAGATTGTTAAGTGGAAGACGTGAATTGCTAACTTCTTATACCAAACGTAAGACTTACTAATAGCAGTATAAGGTTCCAACCTCTGATCAACTCTATCTACACCTCCCATGTGCTTATTATAATCTAAAATGCACACAGGTTTGCGCACTTCAGCAACCTGGCCCCAAACAGTCACGTGGGAAGTACTCTCATCATGGATGGTATTTAGTGTGTAGACATCCCTCTTGTCTGAAAATTTCAAAGCTAGCAGCTCATCATTCTGCAAGGCACAGCACTGTCCCCTCTCAAGTTTTTTACAAACAAGCTCCCTTGGATAGCCTTTCCGGTTACAACAAATTGTGCCACAAGCAACAGTGTCCACTTTAAACAATTCCTTGAACAACTGCACTCCAGTGTAGAAGTTATCTACATACAAATGGTGACCTTTGTTGAACAGTCGTCTACCAAGATCCCACACAATTTTCTCAGTGGCTCCAAAAGTGGGAGGACAACAGGGGGGTCAATATTGGAATTCCTACCAGTGTAGACACAGAAACTATACACATGTCCTGTACTACTTTCAGACAGCATATGCAATTTAATTCCATATTGTGCCCTTTTGCTAGGAATGTACTGCCTAAAAACCAAACGACCCTTGAAGAGGACCAAAGACTCGTCCACACTTATCTCTTTGCCTGGAACATAGACCTCCGAAAACCGATCTACAAAATGATCAAGGACAGGCCTAATCTTAAAAAGACGGTCAGAATCAGGGGGATCTTGTGGCAAGGCTAATGCATTGTCAACAAAATGCATCATCCTAAGAAGAAGCAAATACCGATTACGACTCATGGTCGCAGGAAATATAGCTGTTGCCATCAAGGGACTAGTAGACCAATAAGAAGCCAGTGACGGCTTCCTTATCAACCCCATCAAAAAAGTCAAACCCAAAAACTTTTTCATCTCCTCCAAATTTGTGGGAATCAACTGGGCAGCTCTAGAGTGTGGCCTAAGTCTGCAGCGTTGTCCCTCAAATGCTGCCTTGCATACAAATTAGTCTGCTCTACAATCTCTTCCAAAAACACATCATCCATGAATAACTCAAAGAAATTTACAGGCAAAAAGTTCTCTGTATTGGCGCTACACCCCGGGACACCAGTACAGGCAGGCAACTCTGGCTGCTCATGTTTGGGGCAACCCAGAGATCAGGTCTTATAACGGGAAACCTTTCAGCCCCAGGTTGCTGCACTAATGGCACATCAGTGTCCTCCTCTAAAACAGGCACTTCATCTGCACTGAGTGTGGCTTCCTCATCAGAAGATTCCTCTCCAACAGAAACATCACTGCCAGAATCTCTCACTTCCTCCTCTGCCTCAGATGCAGAGTCCGTCTCATAATCATGATCAGACAATGACTCAAAAAGCATACCAACCACCTGCTGAGCTGTCATCCTGCGGCTAGCCATGATCTTTCCTACTAAAATTAACTGGACATATTCACCACCAACAACCAGCACTGTGTAAGATAGTAATAAAGTGTAGCTTTATTAGTAAGAGTTATAAACTCAAAAACTATACCGCTCACTTGCCTGAAAAAGCTTGAATCACCAGCAACTACTCTGCACAGACACAGCAATCACCAATGATATCCCACTAAAAAGAAAGAAAGAAAAGCAAATTAGAAATAAGACAAAACAAATATCATTGTGCACAAATCTAAGGACAATTTCACACACAATCCTGCATTTAGTACACCCCCTACAAACATGTCATTCATGCATGGCAGCAATACTCCTTTGGAGTGAATTGTTTTTACTTACCTAAAACATGCAACAATGCAAACCGCAGGTCAACCACCGCCAAAACCGCAAGGAGCCACAGCAAATAAAGCAAAAGCTTTGAACTAGAACAAAAAGGAGGAAAACATTTTTTATCACAAATACGAATAATCATCAGTTGACAAACAACCCACCATCAAACATTTAGAAATTGGTGCCTAAGTGGATTCTGCCATAGGGGCAGATGGGCCTACTAAAAAAATAGGCCTATCTTCCCCAAGGAGGGCAGAAAATACCTTTAGTAGTGTGTCCCCATGGGGAGCGACCCTTGCCCAAGGGGACAGCCCCCAAACAAAAAAAACAATAAAACACACACACACTATCCCTGGTGCCTAAGTGGCTTCTGCCCCCCTTGGGGGCAGACGGGCCTAAAACAATGGGCCCATCTAAATGGCCAACAGGTCAATGCACCCCCACAAAAATAACCATAAAAAAAATCCCAGGCGTTCTAGTGGTTTCTGCCCCCCTTGGGGGCGGATCAGCCTAAAAATAATAGGCCGATCTGTCCCCAAGGGGTGCAGAAATGGCCTTGGTACATGTGCCCTCAAGGGGGAGGGCGACCCTTGCCCAAGGGGCCGCCCCCTAACACACACACACTATCCACTAACACACACACACTATCCCTGGTGTCTAAGTGGCTTCTGCCCCCCTTGGGGGCAGAAATGGCCAACAGGTCAATGCCCCCCTGGGGGGGGGGGCGCCCCTTGTCCAAGGGGACACCCCCCCACAAAAAAAATCCCTGGCGTTCTAGTGGTTTCTGCCCTCCTTGGGGGAAGATCACCCTAAAAATAATAGGCCGCACTGTCCCCAAGGGGTGCAGAAATGGCATTGGTACATGTGCCCCCAAAGGGGGGGGCGACCCTTGCCCATGGGGCCTCCCCCCCATCCACTAACACACACACTATCCCTGGTATCTAAGTGGCTTCTGCCCCCCTTGGGGGCAGAAGGGCCTAAAAAACATAGGCCGATCTGCCCCCAAGGGGGGCAGAAAAGGCCAACAGTTCTATGCCTCCTTGGGGGGGCGCCCCTTGCCCAAGGGGGCACCCCCCAAATAAATAAACAAAAATAAAAACATCCCTGGCGTTCCAGTGGTTTCTGCCCCCCTTGGGGGCAGATCAGCCTAAAATAGTAGGCCAGTCTGCCCCCAAGGGGGGCAGAAATGGCCGTTAATAACTTTCCCCCAAAAGGGGAGCGACCCTTGCCCAAGGGGCCGCTCCCCGACACTCAACAAACACATCAAAATAAAAAATAAAAAATCCCTGGCGTCTAGTGGGCATTCCTGTTGCCCGATCGCAATGCGATCGGGCAGCAGGAATGCTCAAAGAGACACCGGGGGAAAGGAAAACCCTTTCCTTTCCCTTGGTGCCTCTTTCTTTCAAATCCCCACCCACTGGGAAGAGAAACTCACCTCTTCCTCCGATCGCGTACAGGAAGCAAATGGCTTCCTACGCGACCAGCACCCTGTAATGAAGTCAGTGCGTGATCTCGCGCTGATGTCATTATGGGGGGGTGGGGGCGGGGGTGGAAGGGGAAGGGCTTCCCCTTCCATCCCTGCCTTTGGGGGGTGGGGGGAAGCACACAGAGGGAGCGAGAGCGCTCCCTCTGAGCTGTGTGCCAAGGACGTTATGGTTCCGTCCTCGTCACAGCAGCAGGAGGAGACAAGGGAAACATCAGCTCCTCAGTGACTTTGCAAGTGGATTTCACTACTAGGGGCGGTAGAGATTGAGGTATGCTGTCTATTTGAAGTGGTGTTGTTCAGGCAGCATTCACAGTAGTATTTTTTGGAGCATTCAGTGTGAGTTGGCTGGTGTAGCTTTCTGTTGACAATGTGGTTGAACTTTGCCACTGCAATTAAACGTCAAAACATCCAAAACAAATAAGGCAAGGGGAAGCTTGTCCAGCTACTGTGTCCTGCAGACTTAAGGTTCTCCCTGATTGCTTGTTGAGACAGTAGATTAACAACCTTTCCAGAGGAGGACAGGCCCCTTTGATGCATGCTGAGTGCCTGTACCCAAGCAATTACCAATTTGCAGTGTTAATGCGCTGATGACTATCAAGAGTGAGGTGTAGGGGACGGGCAGCTAAGGGCTTTTGCACTCAATCGTTTTGCACAGGTGCACCAACTACAGCCATGCAGCATGGCTTATACAAAGAAGGGGTCATGAGGGTGGGAAGGTGGAAGTTAAGTGAATATAAGAATAATGTGAGACATGACAAGGCACAACCCTCCTCTTCTCCCTCATACATGATAAGTGTTTGTATTCTAATTCAAAGGGAATCTAGGGTGAACATGTGGGAAAATGGCTCATCTGTCACTCTTACATGAAGAGGGCACCAAGTGAGCACATAAGGTACACCAAATCTTGTGAAACGGAGTGGGCAATTAATTGAAACAATTCCTGGTGAGGCTGTCAAACCTGGTCAGTAAATAGAACCTGATGGGGGAAGTTTCACAAGCAGCAGTCATTGAGATGCCTAATGGCAGGCCAGCTAATAATAAAGGATAGGTTATGGGGCTACCCAAAAGCGGACACAGTGCTCTCAGCCCAAGACCATTAGTGGCCGGTTTGAAGTTACAATGGCAGTGACTAATGCCTGCCCTCCAACAAAGTAGATACCCAAATATTGATTCTTTTTTGTAAAGACAATTAAAGATCTTTACAAATCATTGGATTATTGTTATTTCCTAAAGTACAAAGAAGAAAAAATACAAGTACCAAAATGTCGAACTAATTTGCCCCTACCTGTGAGAATGGGAATAAACTGCTGCCATTCCAACTCCAATAGTCATAGATATGTATTCATAATGCATGCAAAGTGTCACAATTTGTAAATTTTAGGATTTCTGGGTGTGTGGCTAGAGTGATTTGATAAACCTTCATGGCGCTGTGACAATCCTTCAGGGCAGTAGGGCAAGCAGAGCATGAAGACCAACAGCTGGGTTCATGAAGAGAGAGGAAGGTGGCACTGCAAGAGTGCCGACGTGAATCCCAGGACCCCCATTTCTTGTAACCAGGCCTGTAGTTTTCAGGGGGGTGTTTGGGGTGTCACACACCCCTAATAAATGCACTGTCCACTTGAAAGGTTAGGTCCAAGAACTCTGAGTTAGTTTTGGCAACATCTGTGATGAGTTTATCAAATGCCCATGTGCTTTTGGACCTAAGAAATGTAAAGCAACCTTTCTCTCTCCGTCCAACACACTACATGTCAAAGATAAACAAAGGCAATTATTCATACATGCTGTGACTTGATGCCTCTCACATGAACTGATCCACAGCAACCTTTTAAGGTATAAAACCATGATATGGGAAGAACTTTACAATAATTTTGAATGGGTTCCTAGGGACTCAAAGTTAGGCTGCTTACACACACAAACAAAGATCTCAGGTACATTTTACCATCAAGGTGTATTGGTGGCATTTCATGAAAAATGTTACACACAGATCACATCAGCAGGCTAACTGTAACCTGTAAAGTTCAGGTGGCACTTTCCTAGAGACAACCATGTCCATTAGCATATATCCAGCTTACCATTCTTCTGCTGGCTATTAGCAAGCTATTCTTATAGATTACAAAAAGAACAGATAGATTTGAAAGGCTTCAAGAATTTTGATTAATTTTCAAAAAGTCACCAAAAATCACGAATCTTTCCTTTGACTAACAACAAAAACCACCACGCTTCAGATGCTGACCATGCAACCAACCCATGCTTTAAAAAACACTCTTTCAGAGTAGAGTTCACTGTGGAATTGTATAAAAATATCAGATTCACAACCCTTATTCTCACTGACTAAGCTATGCCTCTGCTTGTAACTAATGATCTGTCTTGTAGACATGGGCAAGCCAACAAATTAACAGGAAGAGCCAAACTCGAACCGAGCAAAGGGTCTGAATGGGCTCTAAGATCCCATGCACAAGCCATGCCTTTAAATTGCTAGGCAAGTAAACTGTGTAACAAACACCATATAAAATTATGATAATTCAGGAGTGTATTTCTATAACACAGAGAAGCATTCCAGTACATAGTACATCAGATTATATTACTGAATTGAGGCAGTTGTTTAGAGTGACAATTCCTAAAAATGAACTTAAAAATATTCATGCCCCCCCCACTTCACCATTAAAACAGTGCCATTAGTGAATTAAGAATCATGTCAGTTGTCAGGTGCACCCTCTATGTGGTCGAGATTCTAAGATGGAGCAACATTATAGGCTGCTTAAATTAGCCACAGGAGAGGTGCTTGTATATCACACAGGCTAAATGCATGTATTTCAACGTGTGCTCAAATTCAATAAGGAAACAGAGTGAATTAAAATGTCTGCTTAAGATAGTACGATTTGAGGAAGCCAAGACAAATCCCAGGCTTTCTGATTTATATTGTGCCATTCAGCCTCTATACAGGTATGTATCTCCCTCTCATGTTTCATATCAAAGCTTAATGTTTTTTCTTTACCTCTTTATGTGTTTATTAGGTTAAAGCATGGATGACAGGTTGAAGACACATGAAAGCTTGTCTTGTTTTGGACTTCGGGTCCAAGAGGTCCTCAAGCTGAGTGAGACCCAAGCATCTGGCTTGCGCCTGGCATGAGCTTTCAGTGGCTCGCCCACCTCGTGTGTCTTGAGCATTGCAATGAAAAGAGTTGTGCAGACAAAAAGGAGCACTGTGCACGGGCTAGTGTTTGGTTCCTGTTTCCTACCAGACAGACGGGCCAACAACCTTTAATGCATTTCTTACAATATGGACTTTACCAAGCCAGAGTTTATTTGTGCACTGAGCAAGACTCAGTTTGTGAAGATAAACTGTAGGCTCTTCCATGTGCTAGTGCTTTTACAGATTAAGAATACATTATTATTAACCTGCACATGAATGATTTGTAGGCCTCAAATAAACACTGTTTGAAACATTTGCATTCAAATCTGCATAGCGAACAAGCACTTTAATTGAACTGCTGACAAGGACAAATTCTAATTTCCTTTTCTTCTTTATTCCTTTTTCTCTTCATTACTATTGGCCTGTGTCAGGGTCATAGGTATAACAATTCATGACGCAAATGTCCTATGGTAACAAGTAAAAATTGATAGAGAAAGTGTTAAAACTATGCTCCTGACCATTTCACCTATGAGAAGGATTATTACAATGTTAAATTAATCTTAAAACTGTTTCTTTATGAATAGGCACTGATAGAAAATTGTATGGTAATGGAAGTGAGATAATTTCTAATTGAACCGTATTTACCTTGATTTGCTTTCTGTCTTGTAGACGCCAAATGGTGTGAGGAAACTGGAAGGTTTCACACTACTTTAGTTAATAGTTAAATGTATTAGGTGTATAGACTGTTCTTTGTTGAAACTTGCAAAGCCAACAGAAGCTGTCCTGTTCTCATGAAGATATCAGGCTCTTATTGGACAGAGCTGAAGATTATTTATCCAAAATTTATATTTTGTTGCAGTATACAATGTTATGAAAGCCTGTTTTCAGACTAGCCAAAGAGGCACCCTCTGACTTTGATACATTCTAACTTAGGGCCTGAGTTGGAGTTTAGCGGATGGGATACTCTGTCACAAATGTGAAGATACCGTCCACCCAATTACTATGTCTATAGGATACAATGGAATCATAACACGGTGGGCGGTATGCTCATCACATTTGTTTTGGAGTAACCCCACCCTCCAAACTCTAAATCAGGCCCTTAGACTTCGCTTCTCAGGTTTACTAGGAGAACTATTTTACTTCTGCTTCTAGTTTAGCTAACAGACTGAATAGAAACTTGCAAACCTCTCTCTATGGGAAGTTACCTTGACTTATTTTCTGTCTTACATACACCAAATTGGTAGAAGAAATTGAAATGTTTCTGAATAATTCATACAATAGTTAAATGTAATGTGTGTTTAGAATAAGCTTCGTTGAAACTTGCAAAGTCGAAGGAAGCTGTCCTGATCTCTTGAAGACATTAGGCTCCTATTGGACAGAGCCGAAGATTATCTACCCACGTTTTATAATTTGTTGCAGTATGCAGAGAGACTCTTTCCTTCAAAGAGAGCCCTCTGATTCTGTCACATTCTGACTTTTTGCTGTCACATCTCAGATTGCCCCTGAGACCTATTTTACTTCTGCTTTGACTTCAGCTAAGAGATTTTATAGAAACTTGCGAACCTCTCTTTATGTGAAGTACTTTGAAAAACGATATGCTATCAGACCTGAACCATCCACTTTCTACGGGATTAGAATAGTTAAAACACGCTATATGCTATGTTTCATAACCTTTTTAAAACATGTTATGCTGAATGATTTAATGAATTACAACTTTAATAAATCCTTTAAACTATAAATTAAACTCTCATTATTGACTCATATTGGATGTCGCTTCAGTCTGTCACATTCCAATACAGATCCCCTGAAATGTCGAAGATAAGTACACATAGAATATACAAAGTATGGCATCTCTAGGAATCTAAATCCCCCTTATTAAATGATGATCGTGAACACTGGTACCACTAACTAATTCAATTACTCACTTGTTGCCTTCTTAATTTGCTGGTCCCCAGCATTTGCAGGAGTAATGACCCAAAATCACTGGCAATACAGCCAATTGGCAGCAACAAAGTAAAATGAAATATAGAGAGAACAGATATGTTTGCTGATAAAGTCCCTCACTAATCGACATGGAATATCAGGCTATACACTATTAGATTCATTTAGGAGAGTTCGACAGATGTCTTCATGATTGTCTTGTGGATGCATATCTTCTGTGAAAAAGGAAATTTCTGGAATATTTTCCAGATACATTTTATATGCAAAACATGGGTTTGCTGGTGCCACACTACAGCTTGTGCAGCTCTCTGGGAACAAATAATACTAACAAGCATTGGCAATGCCAATAGATCTAGCTTCTGAAGGAAAGTGCCTTTTGTGTCACTGATGGGTGTAGACAGTCAATAAGCCATTATACATACATTCTGTCATGCATCTTTGCACTCATGAATCAATTCAAAGAACCATTTCCTCATCCTTCCATTCACCCTTTGACAATACCACAATAAAATATACACAAATCCAACAACATATGCAAAGAAAATTAAAAGATTGCATGTAGGAAAAGAAACACGCTGCCTTCTGTGTTTGCAATAATAAAGCTAAGCATAGGAGGGTGTGACAGTCTTACAAAAATATTGCAAATAATATTTCCTTGTTTAGAAGTTAAAGCACTGCCCCCACATTTAGAAACAAAACAATGGTCATCTTGAAATGGTGGAACAGTGATACACTATGGACAACAGCATTCCATAATGACTTCCTGGTTTATAATAAGTGGCCATGTGGAATGCGGTGCACTCCAGATAAAATGAGTGGCAATCGAGGAACCCACTGGCACTGCCTAGAGAGGTATAGTATCCTCATAAAAAACATTCAAATAAAAAGAGGAGAATCATTGAAATGAATGAGGGGCTATAAAAGGAGAAAATGGAAAACAAAATGACTGACTGACTAACTAGCCCTGATACTGAAGAGTACTCTGGTGACTCTGTACACATGATCAGAAAATATCATCAGTTACAGGTCAAACGAGCTAATGATTGATGCAGACTGAGCCATTACCCCATGCAATTTACTGCCATGCATGGAAGCAGAGTATAAATAACAATCAAACAGACCTATAGCAGAAAACAGGCAGCCAAAGGCCCTCTATGTATCTGTATGAATATGTCTTTGTAGATATTGGGGTATGCATTATTTAATTATTTTTTATTAAAAGGTCCTTGCAGAAATATAAGGATAGGTTCTAGCAAGAATTATTTGAGTGCAAATCTTCCCCTCTGGGTTTTGTCAAAGGAAGCAACCAACACCAAAATCATTCCATACAAAATTATTCTGACATTTTGAGTAACAAAGTAGCTATCTGTAGGATCTGTAGGATTTAATAAGGAGAAATAACAATCTGTCCTTAAATGCCTGTTGAGTTTAACATAAGCTTTTATACTCAATATGTCAAGCATAATGTGCCTCAAATCTTTTCATAATAAACCGATCAGACATATGGCAGCAGAAACATCTTTGCCTAGTGCACGAATCAGAGCTCAGAGCAGGCATTCAAAGGAGGTACACCATTGTTTACAATGGGCCTCAATGGGCTTTGCAGAATTAGCATCAACATTTGTGACTCTAATCCTGCAAAGCTCGGAACCAGTGTCGGAACTCTGGTCCCCTAACGACTGCCATGGAACACCGTATCTTAGATACAGCACACACGATGGCTTTAGGGGGGCACTAAGAGGTGCAAGAAAAGTGGTGCTGCACTGGGCGCCGCACCACTTTTCTTAAATCTGGTCACTAGTCTCGTTTTCTGATAGGGCATAGATGTGACTACATGGTAAATTGGCCCCTGGGATTAGATCAATTTGACAGTCAAACTACCAATGAAGGAGTAGTTGTGTGGCCTTCTTTTCAACAAACGCATCCTGAAAATTCAAGTATTCTTTTGGAAGAACATTTTTGCAGTGTTATAACAATTAGAATGAAGTGATGATAAACCCAGGGTCACCCACGCATAAGGCCCAGTCGATGAGGGGATTATGGAGTTGTAGCCAGAGTATCCAGAGAATGGCTCCAAATACTGGCGTATCTATCAGATCGAAAGACAAGGTTTCAGGGTGCCCATTTTCACAAACCAGGGTTACAGGAACGGTTTGATAGGTAATCAACACTGATAACAAATCAGTGACATCAACTCCCCTTACTACCTCTGGTTCTTGTTTTTCAACTCGAGCAATATTTAAAGAACTGGCGAAAGTTAAGTCCAAGAAATTCCTGGTAGCTCCAGAATCCAGGAATATTGGCAGAACCTTACATTGTCATGGGGGAAACATCATGGTGACTGAAATAGATGATGTGCAATTTTACCTATGGCATGAGCCATATATTGTGAGGTGAGTGTATTTGACTTACTCAACTAGTTGACCTCAGTGCTGATACAGCTTGCTAGTTTTTCTGGTTATTTTCTGCCATGATTACTATGGCCCTCATTCTGACCTTGGCGGTCTTTTCGCAAGACCGCTGAGTTACCGCCGCGGTGAAGACCGCCGACCGCGGCGGTGTGCCGCTGTGCGCATTCTGACCGCTGGGAGCGTTCCGCCGGAAAACCGCCAGCAGCCACACTGGCGGTCGGCGGGAAAGTGGAGACTGGTCAACCTCCACCGCCACGCCAGCAGAACACCGCCCACAGAATTACGACCCACATTTCCGTGTGGCGGTCTTCTGTTGGCGGTCTTCTGTTGGCGGTCACGTCCCTATGGCTCCCGTCGCCTCCCGGAGGACCAACGCACAAGGTAAGGTGTTGTGTGATGTGGGCGTGCATGGGGGTGTGCGTGTGAGTGTGTAGAGGGGGTGTGTGAGTGCGTGTATGCGGGCGGGGGGTGCTGCTGTGTCTATGGGTAATGTGTGCTGTTCGGCAGGTGCGCATGTCGGCATGTATGTGTGCGGGTATGTGTCCCCGTTGTGTATGTGTGTGTAGGGGGTGTGTATATGTGCATGTTGGGGGTGTGTGCATGTCGGGGTACATGTATGTGCATGTCGGGGTGGGGGTGGGGAGGGGGTTCGTACCACCTCTGGGGGGTGGCAGGGGGGTGGAGGGTGTGGGGGGAGGACTCGGGTGGGTAGTGGGGGGTGGGGGAGACCCCTATCAGTGCCAGGGAAGGAATTCCCTGGCCCCGATAGTGCTTACCGCCATGGTTCGCACGGCGGTTCCCGCCCGCAAGAAACCGCGGCGGTAGGCAGGGTCATAATACCCTTGGCGGTCTTGGGACGACCGCCGGGCCGGAGTGCGCAAACTCCAGCCCCGCGGTCATGACCGCCGTGGCGGTCGGAGTGGAGAAGTAGCGGTCGGTCGCGGCGGGGACCGCCACGGTCAGAATGCCATTTTTAATACCGCCGGTCTGTTCGCGGTCCGACCGCCGTCTCTCCGCCGACCGCCAGGGTCAGAATGAGGGTCTATATCTTTTTAGCTTCTTTTGATGTGGCGGCACAATCGCAGGCAGAGTGGCAGGCTTTGCCACAATATAGACATAAATGTAGTTTTCTATATTGTTCCTTTTCACTGTTAGGTAATGGTCCTTTTGTTCCCCCAATCCACATGGGTTCTACCAGGTCATGAGTTTTTCAGTCCGTCTCCTTTCGCTCAGGTTGAGCCACCGAGAGTCTCTGCTCACTTCTAGTTTGGTCCCCCTTAAGTTCCGTAAGTCAATGATCTAATCTGACCATTAAATCAATAAATTCTGACCGATCGGCAGGGGAGTCAACAATGTGAACCAAGGAGTCTTTTAATTCCTCTTTAAGTCCCCTATAGAATAGTGAAGCTTGTTTTTCTTTGGGTCGGTGTGTCTCAGTAACTAATTTGCGAAAGGTTGTGATGTAAGTAAGTGAGTCTTTTCCTTGCCGTAAGTTTAGAAGATCATTATGACTTGCCTGAATAAAAGTGTGTTTGGCAAATAAATGATGCACGGCATTGCAAACCTTAGCATAGTCATGCAATAAGGGGTCGCCATTCTCAATATGAGGTATTGCCTAGTTTGCGGTATTTCCCTCTTAGAAATAGCTAATAAATGGAAAACGAGCAGTATCAGATGGGAAGGCCCCTGGTTTACATTGGAATTGTTGTTGACACTGACTCAAGAACGTGTCACATTTGGCGCTATCTCCAAAAAAGTGTTCTGGTGGAGCAAGTTGAATTGGGGTAGGTGTGTGTACAGTAACTTTAACGGGGGCATTCCTTCATTCCTTGAGATTGAAGATCCCATGCTCCCGGAATGCATGGGTTGCTTATCCGTTTGAGTGCTTCCTGAATCTAACTAAGTCGCATGACGTGGGTGGTATCGCACCAGTTCATCCCTGAGAGTTTGAGCTTTTTTGATGCAGGGCCTGAACCATATTCTGTATCTTGCAAAGGGCCCTAGTTAATTCTATCATACTGGGGATTTCTTCACTACCAGAGATTTGGAGTAATGCCTGTGCTAACTCTTGGGCATTTAACACCTTGTGTTTAGTCCATATAGTCTGGGTGGAAAGAACTGTAGTAGCTTGGCTTTCTGTCAGGCCACTCACCTGGAAAACGTATCCGCAGAGACAAGATTAGATCCTACTGTCTCCCAACACAACACCAGACCAAGGGATCATAACTTCAAATAAGTCACTGTCCTAGGAGGGAAGGGGGTCAGGACAAAATAATAAAAGAAACAAAGACTTGTGCCCTCTGAGTGGTGTTGTGCTCGCTATCTTGCTTGGTAATGCCCCAAGTGTCTTTCTCTTTCGGCGTGTGCAGGAGAGTCAACTAAAATGAAGGCACGCACACTATATTAGTATTGGCATGCATTACCATAGTTAGTTCAAATAACATTTGAGAAATGGAAGTACATTCACTACTTATCACAACACAGAAAAAAGCACTCCTTTAGTTCTTGTGGGATAGAAATTCCCACTTCTTTTGTGTGCTTCGGATTACAGTTTGCAGTTTTTCCCTGGCAAGAGCATATTACGTCATATGCTCTTGTTATGCAACTGCTCTTCCTTTTCTTATTTTTGAATTCTCTTTAAAAGTTTGCGGACAGTCTCTTGAACTTCCAACAGATAGATTGGGAGTCTTATGCCGGGGTTATTCACAAGTCTTGAAGTTTTTATTTTTTGTAGAATTGTTGCGGACGAGAAACAAAGAATAGTGCACTAACCTTGTTTTCTCTTCTTTTGCTTGCTCTTCCTTTCATTGCGGGTTACATCCTCACATGTTGGAATGACCAAAGGGCCGATTCCTGAATGGCAGCAGCCACGAAGAGGAGTCCCCACTGTCACTCATGGTAGGTCTTTTCTAGAATGCGGTGATCTGAGAAGTCTGATTAACTACTCAGAGATGACTGCGGGCGCAGATGTCACCAGGTCAGGCTAGGAAGCTTGGACAAAGGGAGAAGATGGTGCAATGATCCAGGAGAGTGGGAGGGAGGACAATGGTTCTTTTTCAGGAAATAAAACCAAGCGCCTGACTGGAAAGTCTCCGTATTGGTGTTACATGAATCACTCTGGAAAGAACCTGACTGGAAAGCCCCTGCCTGCAATCACATTGATACTTATTAAGCATATTAATAATTGCAATAAAAGAAAAAGGTCATAATTGAAGTGAGATTTGTACAAACAAGTGGAACAAAAACATGAGGCCTTTTAGTCAAACCTAGGGATAATTACAAGCACATGGAACATTGCAACCACTAAGATAATTGAAAGGTTTGGTATAGGCAACAGTGATACCAAACTTAGCGTAAATAATTAACTTAAGGTGTGTGAGGTTGAGGAGCAACTACATGATTTATAAAGCAATGGGTTGCAGAACATAAGGTACATGCTTAGGCATGGGAATTAGAGACTGTAACACCTTGGAGGTGTTATGGCTTACTTTAGGGGTGACTTATAAGTATTAAAAATTAAGCCTTAGGCCTGGCAAAGGTTTATTTTGCCAGGTCGAAGTGACAGTTTAACAATGCACTACAGGCTGTAGTGGCAGGCATAAGACATGTTTCAAAGTGCTATATTAGTGGATGGCACAATGTGTGTTACAGGCTCGCTAGTAGATTAAGAGTGCCAATTAGGCCAATGTAACCATGTTTTAGGGAGAGTGTTAAGTACATAAGTGGTGTCACATCTAATGTCTGTGTCATAACTTTTCATTATAAACAGATCACTCCCATGGAATCTGACAAAACTTTTGCCAATAAACTGATAAGGCCGCAGTCGTTTACCAATGGCTTGACACTACATACGACCCAGTCCCATGGAACTTTGTAGAAGCTGGAAACCATCAGGCACACATTTATATAATTACAAATATTTATACAATTACAGTTGGCAAAACAATATACAGCCTTCTATAAGACCTAACAAGAATCATCACAGTGAATCTCTACTCCCAGGGGTGACCAACAAGATAACTCTTGTCTGCAATGGTAATCTTTCTACAGCCTGTAACATAATGTGACAACAATCCACGGTTAGAGGCCAACTAGCTTTCCCTTATGCTTTTAACAATAAATAAGCATGACCTACTGCCTTTGCAATAGCTTTTCATAACATCACTTCCCTGAATAACACTTCCCAGCATAACACTTTCCTGCACACCTATCAAGGCTATAGCTGTCATCACTGGCTTGTCGCCATAACTAACTGAGGCCTACTGTACTGAATATAAGCATTCCCACATGGCAGCCCTCATGCATGCAGCCATAAAATTGCAAATGTATACACAATTATAGTTGCCAAAGCCAATTAGTAATCAGTTGTTAGAAAGAGGGTCTCTAGTTAGCAGAGGTATGCACCCTATCCAAGTAGGGGCAACAATCTTAGTCAGGGTAAGTCACAACACCCCCTAAATTATCCTGAGTTCACCCTCTGACAGCTTGGCATAGAGCAGTCAGGCTTAACTTAAATTTAGGCAAAGTGAAAAATATTTGTGCAACACAAAACCTTCAACGTTAGGTTAGAAAAATAAGGTATATTTGTAAGAGAAAAACAAGAACCAAACGACAAACATCCAATAAGTCAGTCGACATATACATTTTTAAAGAATAAATGAAACTGTAGTGCTTAGAAGCTGAAAGCACCAACCGGGGATATTTTATCGCACTAGACATGGCCAAAGTCAAAAGTTCAGGCTGACCACAATGGAGCATCAGCTGGTTACAAGACCCATGTGGGGCCCGATAAGCAAAAGTACCTTGGTCCTTGAAATGTGTCGATTCCGATTGGTGCAATTAAGTCAATGCATCATTTCTGGGTCCATACTGAACAAAGCAGAGAAGCGATGCATTGTCATTGATCCAAAGGATGAAGGTGATGCGTCAATTCTGGGCCACACAGAGAGGATGAATTGTCACTCAGTTGGCAATGCAGTGCCTAATTCTTGTCACAGCAGCTTGCTGTCATCAACGGCGATGTGGTGTCCTCGATCCTCGCTCCACCAGCAATGCAGTAATTATGCGTCATAGGAGACGGCAGTGCTTTGGTTCTGAACTGAGCAACACGGTTGACGTGCAGGTCTTCACATAAGCACCCATAAAATCGGACTTCCAAAGCCCCAGGACTGGGTTGGCACCACTAGGCAGGGCAGGCCTCACAGTTGGCAGAATCCATAGGCTGCAGCAGGAATGTTGGAATTCCTTTATGTCCCTGAGACTTCCAAAGACAGTAGGCAAGCTAGCAAGTCCTTGAGTCACGCTGGGTTTAAGTGATGCAGGTCCAGTCCTTCTCACCCAGGCAGGGGAACTGCAGGGGCAAAGCAACTCAGCAAGGTAAGAGTCCAGCAAGACCGGAATCCAGCAGAATAGCAGTCCTTTGGGTAAGCAGCACAGCAGTTCTGTCTGACACAGTTTTTGCAGGTCTAGAAGTGTACTGAAGTTCTGGTGTCATGGATCCAGTACTTATACCCAGTTGATCCTTTAAAGTGGATGAGACTGCAAAAAAAGCTTTGAAGTGCACAGAGATCCACCCTTCCTGCCCTGGTTCCAGACTTACGACAGGGGGTAATTAGCCCTTTGTGTGTGCAGGCACAGCCTATTCAAGTGTGAGGCTGGGTCCAGCCCTACCCTCTCATCCTTCCAGGAGATGCATGCAGTCACACCCTGGTTCACTTTGTGTATGGCTGTCAAAAGGGAATATACAAAGTCCAGCTTTCACCCAGCCCAGACTGACCAGAGACAGGCAGAAGGCCCGAGATGGCTAAAGCAAGTAAATGCCAACTTTCTAAAAGTGGCATTTGCTAAACTGCAATTTAAAATCCAACTTCACCATATGTTGTGGTTTTAAATTATGGTTTCAGCGAAGATAAACTCGACAAACTTATCTCTTTCAGGTTGTGAATTACACTTATAAAATGCGATAAGGTAATTCCAATGACAACCTATGGGAGAGATAGGCCTTGCAATAGTGAAAAACAGCTTTGGCAGTTTTTTTACTGCCAGGACATGTAAAACTTAAAAGTACATGTCCTACCTTCTAAATACATTGTACCCTGCCCTCCGGGGTGTCCAGGGCCTCCTTTAGTGGTGACTTATACGTATAAAAAGTGAAGGTTTGGGCCAGGCAAAAAGGGATATTTTGCCAGGCCGATATGACAGTTAAAAACTGCACACACAGGCTCTTCAATGGCAGGCCTGAGCCATGGTTAAAGGTCTTCTTAAATGGGTGGCACAATCAGTGCTGCAGGCCCACTAGTAGCATTTAATTTACAGTCCCAGGGCCCTTATAGTGCACTTTACTAAGGACTTATAAGTAAATTAAATGTGCCAATTGGGGTTAAGTCATTGTACTATGTTTAGGGAAAAGAGCACAAGCACTTTAGCACTAGTCATCAGCGGTAAAGGGCACAGAGTCCTAAAATCAGCAAAAACCAAGTCAGAAAAATGGAGGGAGGAAGGCAATAAGTTGGGGGAAGACCACCCTAAGATTGTCAGTTCTAACATCAGTGCCTAGTTTGTAAAAAAAAAAAAAAGTAAGTGCCAGGCCCTTCTTGGGAGGCTACTGCAGCCTGCACCATCCACAGCCACTGCTAGCACTGTCAATGACAGTACCAACACAACTACTAACCATCACAATCCTGCAAGTGTGAGAATTCAGACAATTCCAGACCACTAAAAGTTATACGAATGGTATGGGAGGCAGGTATTATTCATTTTTATTGTATATTAACTTTATAAACACTGTTGTTGTGCTCATATCAAAATTAGGCAGTCAGCGCTACTATGTGGTGGGCTATCCTTGTGTTGGTGTTGAGAATTAAATGCCAGTGCCAAATGGCTAAGATTAAGCACTGATTGTATCTCTCCTTAAAGGGCTTATCAAGAATTCTCATATTGTAAATCTTCTATACTCATGTTTTTTCAGATATATGTCAGGCCTAAAGCCTCCTTCATAACTTTTCATAATAAACAGTCAGGTATATAACATTAGCTTGACACCATACTCAACTTAACCCCATTGTAGTGAACACAAGCTTTCGAGATGGCAACCATCCAGCATACAGTCAAAAAGTACTAATTTACACAATTTTACAACTGGCAAAGCAAAATACTATTTCTCTTAAAAGAGCCTAACAAGGAATATTGTACTGCATTTCTTCTATCCGCACAGTATGTTCAGGTAGATCACCAACACCAAAAAATGTGTCTATCGCAGAAAAATGTGAAATCCCATGTAACAAAGTACCTGGCTACAGGCTTTAGCACAGTGCAGTAACAATCCATCCTTAAAAGCCTATTGTCTCCACGACATGCTTTGTATAATACTTAAGCCACGTCTACTAGCTTTGTAATGCCATTTCATAATCAACAGACCAAATTCATGAAATCTGGACTGCTTCTTCCCAATTACCTGATGCAGCCTTTCTGCTTTAATATTGTTTACATTTTACCCAATACTGACTATTCAAGTACACTTAAACGGACAACCATCATGCATATAGTTATTGTAGTTATAAAATTATAAATATGTAGAACAATATAGCTTGCAAAACAATATAAACAATGCACACCCCTCTCAATAGGGTCTATCAAGAATAATCACAGTCAAACTTCCCAGAGTTGGTCAGACTGGGTGGCCACCGTTAAAACCCTTGCCTATCACAGTAATCTGAGAGATTCCATACAAAAGAAAAACAGTAGGCTTTAATATTGAGTAGTAACAATATTCACTAAATTCATAGTGATTAACATATGCACAGTAAATATGTCAGGCCTGGTGCCACTATGATGATATTTCATAATAAACAGATCAGGCCCAATGCCTTGATCCTTGGCATGCCACTGTAACCAACTCTGACCTGCAAAGTCGAGTATACACTTTTCCACAAGACAAAAAGTGCAATACATGCAGTCTTGTTAGTGGAAGCATACAAATTAGGCCGGCTGGAGTTGGCCCTCTCTTTGGGGTAACCCACAAATATTTTACCTTCACCCCTCCTGTTTTCTGCATTTTGCTTTTGTTGGCTGTACGACTCTCTGTACTTGCCACTGCTAATCACTGCTAAAGGCTTGTGCTCATGCTTTAAAACATTATAAAATGTTCTTACACCTGATGGGCACATTTAATGAACCTAAAGGTTCCTCGTAAAGTGGAACAACATGTACCCGGGTTTGTAAATTAAATGCTACTAGTGGGCCTGCAGTACGTATTGTGCCACCCACCTAAGTAGCCTTTGAAAATATGATACAAGTCTGCCAATGCAGCATGTTTGAAGTTTTAAACTGCCAATTCGGCTTGCCCAAAAAAAAAATAGGCCAACCCTAAACTCCCTTTTTAATTCATTGAAATCCCCACTAGAATAGGCACTAAACAGCCCATGTGACATGGTGCATTGTATTTCAAAAGTTGGACATGTACTTTGAAGTGTTACGTGTCCTGGTAGTAAAAGATTCACACATTTGTTTTTTACTACTGTGAGGTTTACCTCTATCATAGGATAACAGTGGGTTACCTGATTACATTCAGAAAGTGATAACTTTTGTTTGGGAGCAGGTAGAAAAACATGTTTGGTGTCCAAGGAATTATAATTTAAGACCTCCTTTAATGGTAAAGTTGGATTTTAAGTCACAATTCAGAAAATGCCACTTTTAGAAAGTTGGCATTTTTTTTGCCCTAGACATTTGGTGACTGCAGCCTTTTTTCTGGGCCACATAACTAGGTGTCGGTGAAAGTTAGCCTTTGTGTGTTCTTCCCACACAGCTACACAATAGAGGGACTGGGTGTTGGCAGTACCTAGCAGGGTGAGGACCAACCTAGCAGGATGAGGGGCATAGCTGGGCGCAACCCCACTTGCACAACAACAACACTGCCTCAGCTCAAACACAAGAACTTCACTCTAGCCTATTGTAACTGCAGCCATCTTAGGACAGCCATTCTTGGACTGGGGCAAGGAAGCAGGAATTTCCAGGCATTTCTGTGGGGGCAATCATCAAAAGCTTCTTTCACTTCAAATCTAGCACCAGGCATATAAATAGGACCCTCAGACCCACTCCTCACTATGCTCCTGAACCAGTGGATAATACAGAAGAAAGACTGCACTGCTGCCAGAGGCCTCTCCTGCTGTCTCGGAAGGATGTACAGACCGGCCCCATTAATTCCAGGCTTCCTGAAGTTACTTTAAGGGTCAGCAGACTAGCCTCCTTTCCTGAGCTACAGGGACATAACAAGCTCTAAAGGAATCCTTGCAACTGCCCAGATGACCTGCAGTACTGGATATGCCTGGACCTGCAACTTATCCTGCCTTAGCTCTGCTGGTCTCTGCAAGAGTGAGTCCCTGATCCCTAAAAGGCACGTCTCCATGTCCTGGGACCTTGTTTGGCATCAGAGTGCATTTCTCCTACCACAAGGGAGAAATCCTGAAGTTTTTGGGTCTTTGCAACCACAAACGTGTCTGTTCTCATCAAGATCTTGCCACCCACACTGACCGTCAACAAGAAGCTCCGATGGACCTACTTCTTCACACCACAGCGACTCCCAGTGACAATCAGCAAAGCAAGATCTGCACTTCACGCTACAGCATTGATAGCCGCAGTAACCACCAATGTGGAGCTCCAGCAATGACTATCCGCAACATTTGACAGGGTCATTGTGCTACAGGGAAGATCATCCGTGTCCTTCTCCTCCCCCCTCACAGTCTCTTTCACGCACAGACTAGATTCTTAGCATCAGACTTTGAGAAGGTATCTTTTGCAGCTGGACTACCCCGGTCCCTGTATCCGGCCTGCGTTCCACCCCAGTCGACCTGTACTTCTAACTTCCCCCCTGGCCTAGCACGACCAGATGACCGTGAGTGGTGCTTTGCGCTTTTAGTAGACACACTTACCTGAATTTTAAATATTGCATATCTCAGGTTCCACTGATTGGACTTTTGTTGTTTTGGTGTTAATGTTTTCAATTTCACGCTGTTTCTTATTTTATTTAATTGTCATGTGATTTGTCTTGTGTGCCAAGTGACAACCACAAGGCATCACTTCAGAAAACAGATGTCGTAGCAGACTCTGTAAAGAATTTCACCTCACAGGACCACCTTCAGTCAAGAACCTCCTTTAGCAGGTGCCACCTCCGTTGATGATCCCTCAGTCTGTGCCCCCTAACTCGATACCCAGATGGTCTGCTCTTTCTTTCTGATAAGTAGCATGTCCCATAACAAATCCCTGAAAAAACTAAAACTAGGATGCCAAACTTACATAGAAGAAGCATTACCATTCTGTATCAATCGAAGTACACAGTAGAACTTTGTTGACTGTGCTCGTTAACACAGACAGGCACTAAGAGGAAATGAAATGCAAATTTTACACAATGTCTCATCTGGGTTAGCTAATCTGATTCCTGCTTGGGCTGCTAACTAATTCTGCCCGAAATCATATGAAGATTTGCTTGCCCCTATGTTCATCTAACCCTCTTAGAAAACCAGAACATGCCCTGAACATATTGGAATTTGCCCAGGCAGTTAGTAAAAACTGGGACTGTTTCGGTATATCACGGATGCCTGGTCACCCTAAATGAAAAAGACAAGAAGAACATGGCTGCATTGATGTGATTGTGGGTTGGCACTATAGATATACCTCATCAGTGGTTTATCTTAACAACTTAATCCATTCAGGGAATTCTAGCCATTATTCATTTGAGTTACACGAATTGAAAACAATGAATGTAAATAAATACACTGGAACTGAAGCCCTGCTTCCTTATTGACGAGGAGTCACCTGGTAGCTACAATAAAAGCAGTGATAGGGAACTGCAAAAAAAGCAACTTGCACCTTTTCTCAACTTCTGCTGTTCCACATATTGACAGTTGCCAATATAAACACAGTTTACACCTTAGTCACTGTACTCAGCATATACCCAGGGTCACTGGAATTGTACAGCACGAGAGGACCAAATTGTGTGGCAGTGTTTAGTAAATTATGCAGTAGGAAAAGGCAAGTTCTGCTGCATAACGCAGCACATTTGCAGCACATTTTTTTTAATAATATTATTTCAATATTTCAACATTTTTAAACTTCATAACGCTGCCTGGGCATAGGTTGCACCTCGTCAGTCCCATTTTAATACTCAAACAGCAATTGGAAACAAAAAGGTGACCAATACAGCTGTGCAAAGGGGCTTTTACTGCGCAGCAACACGTATTGCTGCATTTGTAGTAACTTTTGAACCGTTTGAGCAATAAACAATATTTTTTTTGTTAAACTCTTCAGATTATGCAGCAGATGATGGATTATGTGACAAATGCGGCAAATCTGTAACTATGCGAAAACCACCGCGGCCGCACAATCGCACAATTCCAGTGGCCCTGCATATACCTTAGTCACTGTACCCACAGCATATGCCCAAGCGTATGCACTTCTCCCTTCCCCATCTTTTTGTAATTAGGGGCGACCGAAATTTATTTTGCATAATTTACTTTTGTGTAAATACATGAAACGTCGACACAATTACTTAAAGGTATGTCAATTTTTATTGTTAGGACACATAACACACTAACAAATAGTGAATATCCGCTAACGTTCAGTTACTTCAGTGCGTTTGCAGTACATTTTTACCACGAATTCTATGTAATTACCCCATGTGGCATAATACTGTAAACTGCAACAATTGGAATAATACTCTGATTAAAGCACTAATGTGACGTCTTCCTGAAAAGCAATTAACTCTGACTGTTCATGTTCTTGCCCTTCAACAGACATTTTCCTACTGTTGCTGCTCAGTTTAGTTTGGTAAAGAGATGGTTTTCTATCTGCACTAGAGAGCTGCTCTGTGACAGGAAATCTTCTGAAAGCCTGCACCAGTGAGCTGCTCTGTGTACATCTTCTGAAAGCCTGCACCAGTGAGCTGCTCTGTGTACATCTTCTGAAAGCCTGCACCAGTGAGCTGCTCTGTGTACATCTTCTGAAAGCCTGAACCCGTGAGCTGCTCTGTGTACATCTTCTGGAACCCTGCACCAGTGAGCTGCTCTGTGTACATCTTCTGAAAGCCTGCACCAGTGAGCTGCTCTGTGTACATCTTCTGAAAGCCTGAACCCGTGAGCTGCTCTGTGTACATCTTCTGGAACCCTGCACCAGTGAGCTGCTCTGTGTACATCTTCTGAAAGCCTGCACCCGTGAGCTGCTCTGTGTACATCTTCTAGAACCCTGCACCAGTGAGCTGCTCTGTGTACATCTTCTGAAAGCCTGCACCAGTGAGCTGCTCTGTGTACATCTTCTAAAACCCTGCACCAGAGAGCTGCTCTGTGTACATCTTCTGAAAGCCTGCACCAGTGAGCTGCTCTGTGTACATCTTCTGAAAGCCTTCACCAGTGAGCTGCTCTGTGTACATCTTCTGAAAGCCTGCACCAGTGAGCTGCTCTGTGTACATCTTCTGGAGACCGATCACAGGGAAATAAATGCAAGCATTGCGGGGCAGTTTACAGCGAGCTCCACAGTCAAAGTTAAAAACTGGATTACATTTCTCAGCTTTCAAACATTTATGGCAATTTGTAGTATAAAAGAAAATATGTCCAAATTCCATGACGGGTGCACGCTGTGACAGAAGTCAGGGTTGGCTTTCTCTCGAAATGGAACATAAGGCTTTTTTTTTATCTCGAAGCGTTTTCTCCGTTTCCTCAGATTTGGCCACAAAGTTCCAGACAAACTGTGACAATCTTAATGAAATCATCGAAAGTCATTTATGCGGCAAGATGTGCCAAATGTTTGGGATATTTCGCAGACAGCCGGAACATGATTTAGGTGTGACATGGGAGCACCCAGACATGAAATGCTTGCATTAAACTGCACATGGATTTTGTGAGTGAGCACTGGCGGCTGCACCTGGTCATGCGTCACCATAGATTAGGTCCTACGTAAGAGCAACAAATCGAAATGAGGTTTTTTTTTTAATAGCTAAAACCGGGCAAAAATAGATTGGTATTTTCAAAAAGAGCTGTCTGACGTGAAGCTGTATTGAAAACCATCTACAGTACATTGTTAGTCTTCCTTTCAGCCTCACGTGAAGCTGATGTTTCTGACGCTAGTGCTATGCATAATGCGCTGCATCAAAATTTGTAAGCATGAATAGACAGCAAGAATAACACACTGATGACATGATGATGTCGAAGGAATCGCATCTCTTCATTGGTATTGTTGGTGCTTCATTTCAATTTAATTTCCAGCTGTTGCCAACGTCAACGCGCAGACCTTTGTTGGTAATCACAATTTAAAGTGTTGTTTTCTATTTTTTAACTTACATTTTTGCATATTTTGTGCATAGGCACGTTGTCATGAATATATTAACGTATGCTTTCCCTGTTGTATTCCAGCAGGCTGCACAGATAAGCATAAATACTTTTATCCTTTCTGATTTAACATTGCTTGATAGTATCAAAGACTGTGTAAAACTTGCAAACACTTATGAATTGCCCATATTTTGCTCAGATCTCAGATCTGCATAGTGGCTTGGCACGTAGATAGCAAATGACCCAATTACACCGCGTAATTTTCATTACACTGGGTCCTATTCTTCCCCATCAGAGTCCAGATCAATTATAGCAAACCCTTCACCACAGACAAGCACCTCACTGTGAAAAATAAATCAATCAATATTAATTTGTTTTGAGGGTTGATTTATACAATCAATACACATAAAACCTCACTGAAACTATCAGTCAATCCTACGTGACCATTTACATAAATGAAATGCAATATGAGTCATATCTTTCTCGAGGATACTAAATTTCCTCTAAACCATCAGAGTACTTGCACACTTCTAATTCGTGTATGTAAAATTTATCAATTACACATTGCATCTGAGAGAGTATTTGAAAAGGCAGATTAAATGTAACTGCTGTTCGACAAAGTTCCTACCCAAAACACTTTTGGCAAATAATTGATTTGTATTCTCCAAGAGCTCACAAGGAACGATGAAACAACAAAAACCAAAGCCTGAAGAGAAGGCAGATTAAGAAAGTACTGTGGCTGCCTCATACCTATCAATCTATGATGCTCCAATACTCGAGGCTAGCCACTACTTACGAAGTCCTGAGTAAGCATATAAGGGAAAAAAACATTTATTACTCCAATATTCAAACAAAAAACAATGGAAATATCTGGAATTTGAAACATCAACTATAGTCTTCTTTTAAACTGGGAACTTTCTTCATGTTTCCTTACTTGTGCTTTAATTAAATGGAAGAGTGTCCTATATTACACATTACAGAGTAATAAACAGGACCATCAAGGCAGATGTCTAGGTCCTGGGTTCCCAAATAGGCCAAAATAACCTCTTCTATAAGGTGTGAGTGAAGGTGAGTCTTAGAAATTGGGTCTCTAGTTGGCAGAGGAAAGCACACTGTCCAAGTAGGGACCACAGTCCTAGTCAGGGTAAGTCAGATACACAACCTAAATTAACCTGTGCTCATCCTCTGGTAACTTGGCATGGAGCAGTCAGGCTTAACTTAAAAGGCAATGTGTAAAGTATTTGTTCAACACTTAATTGCAGTAATTAGTGAAAGACACCATAAAAAGACTCCACACATGTTAGAAAAATAAAGAATATTTATCTGGGTATAAAAAGACCAAAAGGACAAAACTCCAACAAGTAGAAGTTGAGTATGAATTTTTGAAGATTAAATGTGAAAACAGTGCTTAGAAGTCACTAGCCATCAAAAACGTACTTGAGGTCGCAAGGGAACAGTGCAAATCCAAAGTTCAGGCTGACCGCAATGGAAGGTAGGCCAGCTACAGAACCCATACAGGGTCAGCTGAAACAGCACCTTTGATGGGGTAAAGCAGCAACGTTGAGGTCACGATGTTTTGTTTTTTGCAGAAATCAGCTGCAGAACCCACTTCTGAGGCACAGGATTAGCCGGGGCACCTCAGGCAAGGGCAGGTCTCACAGACGACAGAGTCCAGCAGCAGCAGGACAGTTGTAGGCAGTGTTTGATGTCCCTGAGACTAATGAGAAGTCAACAAGCCCTTGGAGAATCTTGGATTCAAGGATGTGGAGAACAGGTCCAGTCATTCTCACTCCAGGCAAGAAGCAGCAGGCAGCAGACCAACACAGCAAAGCAAGAAGCAACATAGCAGCCCCTCCTACAGCACAGCACGCAGTAAGCACTAAGCCAACACAGCAATGCAGTTGCAGAGTGGCAGTCCCTCCTGGCAGCACATCATCCCTTCTTCCTGGCAGAATGTTCTTGGTTCCATTAGAGTTCTGATTTGGTGGGGTTCAGGGTCCAGTACTTATACCCAAATGTGCCTTTGAAGTGGGAGAAAGTTCAAAGAGGCCTTTGAAGATCACAAGGTCCCTGCTCTTCCATCCCTGGCTCCAGACACTCTACAGGAGGTTAGGCAGCCCTTTGTGTGGGGAGAGGAACAGCCCTATTCGGATGTAGGTGAGGCAGTGTTAGCTCCACCCCCATCAATCCAGTTAATGGCCCATTAAGGCACACCTAAGCTCCCATTGTGCCTGAGTGTCTAGGGCGAATGCTCAAAGCCCAACTGTCACTAACACCAGACATGTATTCCAACACATGCAGAGGCACCGAATGATTAAAGTAGGAAAATGCCAACATGCTGAAAGTGGCATTTTCAGATTTACAATTTAAAAGCTGACGTCACCTTAAGTTGTGATTTTAAATTGTTAGTACAGAGCCACCAAACTTCATATTTCCAACTTTTCCCAATTGGAATTTATAATTAAAAAAGTTTTATGGTATTCCCAATGTTATCCTATGGAAGAAATAGTCCTTCCACTAGTGAAAAAATTAAGTTAAGAGTTTTTTGCTACCTGGGCATGTTAAACTTAAAAGTATGTGTCCAACTTTTTGAATACACTGTGCGCTGCCCTTGGGGCTAGCTAGGACCTACCTTAGGGGTGACTTACTTGTAAAAAAAAGGAAGGTTTGGGTCTTGCAATTGGGTATACTTGAAGGTCGAAATGGCAGTTTAAAACTGCACACACAGGATCCGCAGTGGCAGGCCTGAGACATGTTTGAAACACTACTCCAGTGGGTGATACAATCAGTACTGCAGGCCCCCTAGTAGCTTTTAATTTTCAGGTGCTGGGCACATATAGTGCTCTTTACTAGGGATATACAAGTAAATTAAATATGCCAATTATGGATAAGTCAATGTTACCATATTTAAGGAGAGAGCACAAACACTTTAGCACTTGTTAGCAGTGGTAAAGTGCTCAGAGTCCTCAAGCCAACAAAAACAAGTTTAGAAAACGAGAAGGAGGAAGGCAAAAAGTCTTGAGATGATCCTGCAACAAGGCCATTTCCAACATAACCCCCCTAGCATAAAAAAGGGTAGACTAATCAGTGCCTTGGTGTGCTTCTGTGCTTAGGGCTAAAGAACATGGGCAGTGGCCCACTACTGCATGGGTACTTATCAGTTCTATGCTTTTCTGAACCCAGTTGAACCCCTCTTTATATACTCTTGGGGGCCACTGAGTTGACCCACGGGGAACCATTTTCCTAATCTGTGGACCCCATCTGTGCAGCATCTAACCTTAACTTGATCACAGATGGATCTCAGTAGGCAGGCAGTACCACCATGGCCAACAAAGTGATGTGGCTCATTTCACCCCTTGGGTCTGAATTCTGTTCCCAACCCAGACAAAATATTTGCTACAAGGACAACAACCAACAGAGGCCACTAACAGCTGTCAGTGTCAGCAACCAGGCCCCAGGCCATCCACGACCTCTGACCTCTGTGATTTCTGAGTGGAGGGCATTAGTCCCAGATGTCTTCCACCCTTCTTTCACTCTACCTCCCATCAGTTCAGGGTGGTATCCTGACACTGGTCCTTCAGCGCAGGATCTGTTCCCTTAGGCTGAACATGCGCTTGTCAAGCCAGGACATCCAGGGGAATACCAATACCCACCACAAGGGAAACACACTCTGCATGTGTTGAGCAAGAGTCTGCCCGGAGCAGGTCCCCAGCCCTCTGCCCCTGTGACAGTACATGGTGCCCCCCAGGCCACTAGAGGCCTCAGCAGAGTTAGTCTTGGGTGCTCTGACCTCAGAGCTGGCCAACCCTGACCCACAGGATCTCCCACTGAAGACTGTTTCCACCTCCTGCCCCTCCATCTGGGCCTCTGTAACCCCCGCTGTGGAGTTGTACCTCCCAAAAAAAGAACTTGTAGTCACTTGTGGCAGCCACCCCATCCAGCTCCCCTGACACTGTGGATCTCTTTTCAGTGGATGGTCTCTTGGTACAGACCAGGTTTCCCTGATTTTGCCCATTCTGAGAGCAATCCAAGCACTGGGGCTGGAAGTAGGGCACCCTGGGTCTCTGGCCACCCCCACCCCATTTCCTACTCTTGGAAAGGACATGGGACCCTTCCCCTCCTACTACAATGGGGCCTGTCTGGGTCACTGTGACCCTTCCCCAAACTTTGATGGGGAAACCCTAAGCCACCCTCCTTAGGATCACTACCCAATCACATCCCACACACTCATGTACTCACTCAGAGGTGCCTCCTTTGCAAGCTCTCTGGTGTCAGAGAGCTTACAATGCACCAGGTGTTGGCATAGCTCTGGAATACAGTGACTGAACATGTGCTCTCTAGCAACCAAATTGTACAGCCCCTCAAATGTGTTTGCCATGCTAACCGTCACCCAACCATCCAGAGACCTGTAAAAGTGACACACAAAACCGACCCAGGACTGGTGAGACAGTTTTCCACTGCCACTAAATCTCAACCTGCACTCTTCTGGGGTGATGCCATATCTCCTGACAAGGGTCTCCTTCAAGGTGGGATACCTGAGCCTGTCTCTCCCATTAGGGCCCGTACGACATCCTTCACATCACCAGGCATATGCCTCTTTAGGACAGCCCCCCAATCCTGCTCAGGGATCCTATGTGCTACTAGAATGGCCTCATACAATTCAAACCACCTGTCTATGTTACCCCCCTCCCTGAAGGCAGGAACCAAACCTCTGGGTGTGTGGACTTTACCTTCAGGACAGGGCATGGTATTTCAGCTACCACCACTGGACTCTATTAGCTTTGCTTGTAAGTCCAGTTCCTTTAGACTCAGTTAATGAGCCAGCAATATCTTCCTTTCTTCCATGGATCTCTCAGCCTCAGCTGCCTCCATGGCACGTTTTTCCTGGCTAAGGTCCTTTCAGCCTCAGTCATCCTCTCCTCTGCCAGGGCTTTGTTAGCTTCAGCTCTTCTCTTGTCTGCAGCCAGTTGGGCCATCTGCAGCCTCAGGTCCCTCTCAGCCTGTCTGTCCATGAGCTTGTCAGAGGACAGGGATTGGGAGGAGCCACTCCTCCCTGCAGGGGATTTAGCAGGGGACTCCCTTTCTGTGAGCTCCCCTCTTTTCTCTGGAGCCTCTGACAAGTCATTTTTCTCTGCCTCCTTCTCAGGGCCTCTGTCCTCTTGGGCCTCTGAATCATCCAGGAGGTTCCAGGGCTTCCTTTTTGTTAGAATTCCAAAGGGGTCCTCCTCTTAAAGACATTTTTGACACGTTTGTGTTGCTTGCCAGCGTAGCTCCTCATAACTAAACAGGGCTGTCTGCAGTTCCAGCCTTGTGATTATCTTCTTCCCAGGCAGCTCCTCCCCTTGCAAAATTCTCTTAGCACCTTCATAGGGTATCATGACAGATGCCAGACATTTATTTCCATGCTGATAAGGCCTCACAGATGCAACAACCAAACAAAAAAAGTTCCAAGTTGATGAAGACGAAGCACAGGCCAAATTTAGGAAAATGACCAATTGAGAGAAAAAGACCATGTAGTGGTCTTATTTGTGGATGGTATCTTACACCAAATTACTGTAAAGCACTGCACAAATACAAGTCTCATCCTCACCGCTGATCACCAATGTTAGAAATTGGGTCTCTAGTTGGCAGACGTATGCACCCTGTCCAAGTAGGGCCCACATTTCTAGTCGAGGTAAGAAAAACGCGCAACCTTATTTAACCTGTGCCCACCCTCTAGTAGCTTGGCACGGAGCAGTCATGCTTAATTTAAGAAGCAATGTGTAAAGTATTTGTGCAGCACTTAATTACAGTAATAGTGAAAGACACCACAAAAAGACTTCACATCAGCGTAGATCAATGGAGAATATTTATCTGAGTAAAACAAGTCGACAATGACAATAATCCAATCAGTAGATGTCGAGATATACATTTTTAAGGGCCAGATGTACGTCCCAGAGTTTTGCGAATCGCAATTTGCGACTCATTTATGAGTCGCAAAACCATATGTACAACAGTGTACTTCACACTGTTTGTGGTTCCCAATGGGGTCACAAATGACCTACCTCATTAATATTCATGAGGTAGGTCGCAATTTGGGACCCCAATGGGAATGGCTGCACTCTCATGGATGGTGGCCTGCTGGGCCATCCAAAGCTGTTTCTGTTCTTCCCAGTGACAGGAAGAGTATCTGGAGGTCCCAAACCAGCACATTTTTTTCGGTATAATCTTGTATTTGATTCATTACAACTCTTTCTAGAATTTTGCAGGAGTTCAGTAAGTTACCAATTGGATGCTAGTTGGGAAGTTCTGAAGTAAATATCTTTAGAAGTAGAGAAACTATTAAATATCTCACTCAAAGTTAAAATAGAAAGCCTATAGTTTTAGCCCCTGTGGGAACATGTGTTTGTGCAGAGGCCCCAATTTGCCAGGCCACTCATAATGAGGGCTTTAGTTTCTGTGACATCTTGGAAACGAATCACTTGAAACACAAGACTATGCAAAGGAATCGAATTTCCAGTTCTATAGCATAGTTGAAGATTTGCGACTTCTGCCAAGTGCTCAGCTCCCAACCTCTCCTGCTTCAACTTTGTAGGGAAAGAATGATATGTGGTTGAGGAATGTCTCCCATACTCCTATTAGCAAACAGTAAAGCTTAGCACCACCAGTCTGGGATGATAAGTGAGGACATGGGTACAATGGTGAGTTCACAAATGTAGCGAACATCACCTGTTATATTTGTAACATGTCTTCTCGCAAGCATGGCAAACATGTCACCAGAACATTGATGTGGAGGCGTTGCCTTTTGAGGGATGTAAAAGAGATGGCAGGCTATTGCTCCTATTCAACATACTTCACCATGAATCAAGTGTCACATAATTCCAGAACAAAGGGGTGAGTGTGTGTGGGGGGGTGTTTGTGTGCATGAGACTGCCTACACATGCACCAGCTTTTCAACTACGATTAACTATTAATCGTCCAAATTCATCTTCCTCTCCCTTCTCACTGAAATCCCTAAATCACCTCAATTTTTCAGGTAAGTGCATTCCAACATATCTAAAAATCTCTGTTTGCTATTCCACAGTATTCTCCACGAACTTCCCATTTTCTAGGCACAACCCTTGCGCCTTATATCCAAATCCTGTATCCAAATCTATCGAACTGCAGGTTCAACTGTACTCACATGACCGAGAAAGGCGTGATGTCAAACCTACATTTAACTTTCAACTTTTGGCAATATTTCAATCCTGCTTCTCTTCAATATAGGTTTCACTAATAAATTAAAACACTTCAGGAGAAAATCCTTCTACAATCCCACAGCCTCAAATTGAAAGTCCTCTCCTAGTGACCGAGGGCCTGATTACAAATTTCCTGGAACTGCAGGATGCGGACTCTAAGCCTTAAACAATGGTACAATGTGCAAAACATAACAGTTCATTATTTTATTTATGAGTTAATCCTCACAAAATGGGAATCACCATGCAAATATGTTTTTACTAAGTCAAATTTGTCTTGGATTTCTTAATTCCATGTTGATTGTGAGAGTGCCAGTAGGCAGATGAGGTTGGAGACCATACCTATGGCCTCCCTTGCCATAGGAAGTCTTAGGGTTAAGGCGGGTTGTGCTTGTGCCAGAGTCCACGCCGGATTCACTTAAGATTTGACTGCACCTTGTATTCCTGCATCTGAAATCCAAGTGCAAGTCTGTTCTGATGTGGCGGATGGTATCTCAACCACTCCATCTGACCCTGAAGAATGTTTCTGCAATCAAGAAAATCTAAAAACGTTTCTCTGCAGAAAGCCTTTTATTGTTCACTAATAGGATTGGTGTCTTTAGTTGGCAGTCAGTATACACCCTATCCACGTTTGGACCCTCACTCGAGTCAGTCAGGATAAGGGAGATACACAGCTCAGATAACCCGTGCTCATCCCTTTGGTATGGCACAATCAGTCAGGCTTATCTCAGAGGCAATGTGTAAAGTATTTGTACAAACACACACAGTAGAACAGTGAAAACACCACAAAAGAACTTAAAACCAATTTAGAAAAATAGCCAGTATTCATCTGATTAAAACAAGACCAAACCGACAAAAATCCAATATACGCAAGCAAGCGATGCGTTCATTCCTTACTCACAAGTGAGACAGCGCGTAAATTCTTAGTCCGCTGAGTAAGAGATGTGTCAATCCTTTCCTCGCAAGGAAGAAATGTGTTGATCTCCGGACAAGCAGCCTCGGGTCCCTGCAGTGATGTTTAAGATTTTAACACCCAGGGACGATGCATGGAAAATCTGGACGCACAGCAATGGTGAAGTGACGCTGTGCTGGTGATGCTTTGATTTCTGCAGCAGCGAGGCAGGCACTACAGCCGTGAGGCGGTGCTGCATCACATTTTCTGACACTCACCTACAGTGCATGGATCTTGACTCTGGTTCTGCCAGCTTCTCCTTCCAGGGGCCAGGGGACTGGATGTGACACCAATTGGCAAATCAGAGGGTCTCAGCAAGAGAGCGCAGGCGCTAGCAGATGAACTCTTTGATGTCCCTGAGACTTCTTAACAGGAGGCAAGCTCAGACTAAGCCCTTGGAGAAACCTCACAAGCAGGATACCCAGCAAGGTCCAGTCTTAGTCCTCCCTCAGGCAGAATACGCAACAGCAGGCCAACCCAGCAAAGCACATACACCAAAGGGGCAGTACTCCTCCTCACAGCTCTTCGGCTCTTCTCCTTGGCAGAGATTCTTCTTGATCCAGAAGTGTTCTAAAAGTCTGGGGTTTTGGGTCCACCACTTATGCTTGTTTCTTCCTTTGAAGTAGGCAAACCTCAAAAGAGTCTTTAGTGTACAAGACCCTGCTTCTTCCTTGCCCCAGCCATACTGTAGGAGGCTGGAGACTGTATTGTGAGGGCACAAGCACAGCCCTCTCAAATGCAGGTGACAGCTCCTTCCTCCTGCTCCAGCCCAGGAAGACTCATCATGATATGCAGGGCACATCTTATCTCCCTTTGTGTTACTGTCTAGAGAGATTTCACAAACAGCCCAACTGTCAGTTTGACCCAGACGTGGATTCAGAAGCCAAGCAGAAGCACATAATGGTTAAACAAGAAAATTCCCACTTCCTAAAAGTGACATTTTCAAACAAAGAATATAAAAACCAACTTCACTAAAAGATGTATTTTTAAATTGTGAGCTCAGAGACCCCAAACTCCACATCTCCATCTGCTCCCAATGGAAACAACACTTAAAAGATATTTAAAGGCAATCCCCAAGTTAACCTTTGGGAGAGATAGGCCTTGCAAACGTGAAAAACTAATTTGGCAGTATTTCACTATCTGGACATGTAAAGTACACCAGTACATGTCCTACCTTTTGAATACGCTGCACCCTGCAAATGGGGCTACCTAGGGCCTACCTTCGGGGTGACTGACATGTAGTAAAAGGGAAGGTTTGGGACCGGCAATTGGAAACACTTTCCAGGTGGAATTGGCAGTGCAAAACTGCGCACACAGACACTGCAGTGGCAGGTCTGAGACATATTTACAGGGCTACTCATGTGGGTGGCACAATCAGTTCTGCGGGTCCAATGGATATATTTGATTTACAGGCCCTGGGCACACATGGTGTACTATACTAGGGACTTACTAGCAAATAAAATATGCCTATCATGGATAACCAATCATAATCATAATTTAGAGAGGGAGCACTTGCACTTTAGAACTGGTAGGCAGAGCTAAAGTGCCCAGAGTACTAAAACCACCAAAAGCAAAATCCAGCACACAGTCAAAAATACAGGAAGGAGAGGTAAAAGGACAGGGCAAACCAGGCCAAGGATGCCATGTCTAACATTAACTCTTATCATTCTCATCCTCTTTTTCACCTTTCTACGGTCTCTGGATGACTTCTTTCTTTAAAAGCAGATTTTCACAGCTTTGGGGTTGCAATAGAAGACACATAAATGAGTGAATGGCATTCCGATTTGCTCTAATTTGACCATGTGTTTTTGTCTTTACAAAACATTCTGTTTTCATGCTTACCTCTTATTTACAACCTCGCATGATTGCTTGTGCGACCACTGTATTAACTAGCATTTATGTAGTTCAGCCCTCCTCTTCCCTTTTCTGTGCAGTGCTAGTAATACCTACATAGATTAATTCAATGAGGTTTTGAGATTCCCAGTGAAAATGTTCTATATAGCGCTTTCTAAGAAGACTGGATATTGGGCTGACAGGTGGAGCCTGTTTGCTCCTCTTGGGTGTCCAAACTGTGCACCCCACCCTACGTTTTCGGAAAAACACATTGGCAAAGTTTAATGTCCTCCATTTCCTTTTAAACAAACATATGGCTGTGCATTCCCGGTACCGGTCCGCCTGAGACTCACTTAAGACAATTTCCCGCCGCTCAAAGAGAAGGTATTTTCCTCTTCCGGTGTTTATGTGCAATAAAACACATTTTACATAATCAACAAATCCGTCAGCTACTAGAATCATATTCCCTTATAATCAGTTATGAAAAACATCTGCCTCCAAGTGGATGACCTCGGCGAGCCAAATAAATCCCAATGTCCTTCAGTCACCTGCGGGATATAATTTAATGCAAAAATGTAACTTTTTCTTTGTAACGTTTTCCTAGTGCTATATGCAAATGAGCTCATGAATCTGGGTTTCATTCTAAATATTCCCCCTGCAGTAAGGAATAATAACTCCAAGGACATATTTGGGTCAGAAAATTTACACTTATTAATTCAGTATATACCACTGAGCAGATAGCGTAGTTGCCATGCCGATACACTCTTTCGCCTAGGCTCGTGAATGCCTCATGGTGCTGGTTCATGCACACAGTTGTCTGTTGTATTTGAATTGGGATAGGGTAAAAGGTGTTGGAGGTATTTCACTGTACTGTATAAAATGTAGGTATTGAAATACGACTGGCAACAAAGAAGAACGCATATGTACAATGTGCTGTTAGCATTATACACTGTGCAATTTACCTTCAATGAATTAATAAATTGCCACTGACAAACTTTGTTATGTGATTCATTAGGTCTCTTTAATCAGTACGCATGTGGTTTCTATTGAATAGGGCTTCCAGTGTAAATAAATCTCAGTCTCTTTATCCAGTTCTACATTGTTAACATTGATATTCACAGTAATATGCATTCTAGATTTACTGTGACACTATTAATTGGATAGGCATTTTAATGTATGGATCATCCTAATTCTGGGCAAACATTATTATGCTTGGACCTCACTACGAGGGTTACAAATTGTGGTACACAACATAAATACACTTCTCCTAAACGTTTGCCAGAGTGCCTTTCAGGACTGTTTAAACATGTCTATTTCTGACACAATTCCAACAAGCATTGGGATGACAAAATAAAAATAAATCTAGGAATTTGGTAGTTTTTATAATGTTGTACAGTGCTTGTGCACCACAGCCCCTATTATGGTGCGTCACACAGAACTCATAGATCTACTCCTAACTGCATATCTTATATAAATGCTTAAAGTGTGTTTACTCCCCTTCCATCTACCCTATAAGCCAATTCACTATTAAAGCAATTCACTAGTTGGTTTGAGATGTTTTGCTGAAGTCATTGGACTTGTCCCAACCCTTCTAGAGAAGGGATCCTTCTGATTTGTAAAAAGGACCCTCAACCACTAGAAGTATCATGCTTCATCATCGACTCCTCACTCAGACTCCTATTGTGTCTGAATGGGCTCAACCTACTACTGAAGGGTGCTCTTATCTAAGATAAGAATCGGACTAAAACTGCCTCAAGCTACCTCTCCTCAATTTAATACACTGCAGGCAAGACTAAAAAACAGCGATGCTCAAAAGCTAAATTAGTGTTCCTTGCATCAAAAATGGGTCTACATGTTTCATATACTTTTCATAGCCCAATTGGTATTGTGGCCTTCCACAGGACCAAAATACAAGATCTCAAACGTATTTCTCAGAGAATTTCCCCTTCCATAATTCCTTTTGAGGTATTAACCCAACTTTGGCCACTACAATGCATTGGCCGAACATATACAGTCATGCATGCCAGACTTACACACCAACGGGATTCAGTGGCCCATTCATTCTCTAATTCATAGGCATCTGAAGGCCATATATTATTAGAGCTGTGCGGATCCTTTAGTCACACATTCTTTAAGGCCAATTCTGGAACCTAGGGGGTCATTACAACATTGGCGGTATAAGGCGCTTACCGCCGTTTAGAAGACCGCCAACACACCGCCGCGGCCGCAGAATTCCGAGACAGCTATTATGACACACATCACGGAATCCGCTGAAATTCAGACACCCACACAATACCGCCACACCAACGGTCAGCGATAAACATGCGGAAACAAATCCTCCACCTCCACGCCAACAGAAACACGCCCATGCCATTACGACCCACGAATCCACGCGGCGGTCTTTCAACCGCGGTATTCCATTGGCGGTACACACCGCCACGCTCAAAATACACACACTTCTACAAAACACCGCCACATTGGACAATTACAAATACACACACCTGATACACATACAAAAAACACTCCCACACACCAAACACAATATAAAACACACACCCACATCACCCACAAACCCCTACGACCAGAATTTCTGAGAGAAGGCCAGAGAGAGACAGCACAGAATAGAGAACCCCATCACACAGAGGCACACTACACCATCACCCACACAACACCCACGTACAAAACACCACATACCACTAAACTCACCACACTCATCAACACATACACCACCCAACACCTCACACACATCACCCCATGTCACGCCAAAGACACCCCCGCTTCTCCGAGGAGGAGCTCAGGGTCATGGTGGAGGAAATCATCCGGGTAGAGCCACAGCTATTTGGCTCACAGGTACAGCACACATCCATAGCCAGGAAGATGGAGCTATGGCAAAGAATAGACGACAGGGTCAACGCTGTGGGACAGCACCCAAGAAATAGGGTGGACATCAGGAAGAGGTGGAATGACCTACAGGGGAAGGTGCGTTCCACGGTATCCAGGCACCACATCGCTGTGCAGCGGACTGGCGGCGGACCCCCACCTCCACCCCCACAACTAACAACATGGGAGGAGCAAGTCTTGTCCATCTTGCATCCTGAGGGCCTCGCAGGAGTCGTTGGAGGAACGGACACTGGTAAGTCAAATCTTAACTATCATATCCCCCACCCTACCTGCATGCTATCACACACCCACACCCTCCCCTATCACCCCAAATCCTCACTAATCTACCCATGACACCAACCACCCATCCCAACCCCAAGACCTGCATGACATAACTAAGCATGGATACCCATCACTAAAGCATGCCCACTGCACAGACCCACAACACCCCCAACCATCAGCACACAAGCCCCCACACAGGAATGCCTGCACTGGTGTACACGCACACCCAACCATTGCACACCATGAAACACACACATGCAATAATCATGTACTCATACCCCCGCAGGAACCCGAAGGAACGTCACCACACCAGAGGGTCCAGACAACACCACTCCACCCCCAGAAGAGGCACACAGTGACGACAGCAGCCCTGCCCTACTGGATCCTGATGACCAGCCCGGACCATCCTGGGCCTCCGGACAGTCGGTTCCCCTTGCCCAGCCACAGCCCAACACCGACCTTCCACCCTCTGGGAACACCAGCACAGCACCCACCCATCGGGCTCAAACCTCCCTACCCAGGACAGGTCAATCAGCGGTGTGTCCACCACTACAGGGCACCCAGGCTAACCCAACACCCCAACAACAACAGGGACCTGGGGGCAGTGGTAGTGGGCACACGGTCCAGGGGACGGAGGCACAGGAACACAGGGGAACTGGGAGGGCTGCTGTGCGACAGAGGGAGGACAGGCCAAGGGAACCTACTCTCCACGAGGCCCTATCCTCCATCATGGGAGCATACCACCACTCCCAGGAGACAATGGCAACGGTACTGGGCAAGTTGCAGGAGACCCTGCGTCTGCAGGAGGAGCAGTATTTGGGGTTCAGGGAGGAACTCAGGACCATCGGCTCCGCCCTGGGCACCATTGTAGGGGTGCTGACGGACATTCAAAAGGCCTTGAGGGACACTGTGGCACTCCAAGGGCCCCTGACACTAGCCAGGACGATGAAATGCCCACCACCTCCGCCGGCGCTAGTGGACAGGACGCCCCGCCACAGGACCAACACACCAGGACCCGCCCCTGCAGATGGACAACCACCACGAAAGCGGTCCCTGAGATCCAGGAACAGGACAGAGCAAGATGGCAAGACCCCCGCCAGGAAATAAGACCACCCTGATTGTCCCCCCACTGTACCACTTTGTTACCCTGTCCAAATCGGAACTGCCCGAGCTCCACTTCCAATGGCCTGATGTGCAATGTACCTGTGAGACTAATAGACTGGACTCTGCCATGGACATTCTTCCACCATAACCCATCCCCATTTCACAACCCCCCTTCATTGTTATGCACTTAAATAAACACCCTTGAAACACTAATAAACTTGGAGTCAGTCAATGATTTTGAACTTTGTATTGTCAATTACAGTGTCAAAGATGGTTACCCATTGGAAGGCCAACATACCAATGTCACACATCACAAGCCTTTCAAGGATGCACGCTGTTGACACGTAGGTTACCACATTAGTGAAACTGAAATGGAAGGGGACAACTCAGTTAACAAATAGTGAGTGAAATGTAGGTACAGGATAGAGGTAGACGTGTGAAAGTTAATATTATTTTAAAGCTGAAAATGTACTCACCTGTGTCTAACTGTAAATATTGCTGTATGACTGACTCCCTGTTGTCGTTTTCTTCTTCATCAGCTTCATCCTCATCACTGTCCACAGGCTCCACAGGCTCCACCGCTGATACAACACCGTCATCTGGATCATCCTCCTGCAGAAAAGGCACCTGGCGTCGCAATGCCAAATTATGGAGCATGGAGCAGGCGATGATGATGTCGCACACCTTCTTCGGTGAGTAGAATAGGGACCCACCTGTCATATGGAGGCACCTGAAACTGGCCTTCAGGAGGCTGAAGGTGCGTTCGATCACCCTCCTAGTCCGCCCATGGGCCTCATTGTACCGTTCCTCTGCCCTGGTCCTGGGATTCCTCACTGGGGTCAATAGCCAGGACAGGTTGGGGTAACCAGAGTCCCCCAATACCCATACACGGTGCCTCTGGAGTTGACCCATTATATGAGGGATGCTGCTATTCCGCAGGATGTAGGCGTCATGCACTGAGCCAGGGAACATAGCATTTACCTGCGAGATGTACTGGTCTGCCAAACAGACCATCTGGACATTCATAGAATGATAACTCTTCCTGTTCCTGTACACCTGTTCACTCCTGCGGGGGGGACCAGAGCTACATGGGTCCCATCAATGGCACCTATGATGTTGGGGATATGTTCATGGGCATAGAAGTCACCTTTCACTGTAGGCAAATCCTCCACCTGAGGGAAAATGATGTATCTCCTTACGTGTTTCAGCAGGGCAGACAACACTCTGGAAAACATGTTTGAAAACATAGGCTGGGACATCCCTGATGCCATGGCCACTGTTGTCTGAAAAGAGCCACTTGCAAGGAAATGGAGCACTGACAGCACCTGCACGTCAGGGGGGATTCCAGTCGGATGGCGAATTGCTGACATCAGGTATGGCTCCAACTGGGTACATAGTTCCTGGATTGTGGCATGGTCGAACCGGTAAGTCACGATCAAATGTCTCTCTTCCATTGTCAACAGGTCCACCAGCGGTCGGTACACCGGCGGATTCCGCCATCTTCCAATATGTCCCAACTGACGGTGCCTAAGAAGGACAACAGCGAAGAAACTGTCACCATTCCTCCAGGTATGTACCCACAGTCACACACAAGACTACAACAGACAATTAACCCATCCGGGAAATGTTTTGAGTGTAGGCCTCAGTATGTGTGACGCAGTAGTAAATGAAGCCATGTGGGCCCCTGAAATGGCGGCTGCCTGACCTCTAAACTGGGAAAATGGAATTGTGGGGTAACTGCGCTGGCGTTGGACACCGTCGCGGTAGGCGGTCGTAGAGCGCGGCGCAATGCTGCATTGGTTAACATTGGACCCTTTGGGTCCCAGGAGCTAATGAACAGGTGCGCTGGCGGTGATGATGCGCCCCGCCACGGACGTCACCGCCGCGGACGTCACCACCATTTTCTATCTGTTCAATCACTAGATACCCGACCTTCGACAGGAGAGGACCTACACTGCTAGTGCTGCTGTGACCTCGGTCTGGAAGCGACGATGGCTGCTGCGTCTGGGGAATGGGCACCTGCCTTCACTGCACAGGAGTTGGAGAAACTTGTGGATGGGGTCCTCCCCCAGTACACGCTACTCTACAGTCCTCCAGACCAACAGGTTAGTACACAGGGAGCACGTTGTATGGGCTGTGCTGGGTGGAGAGGGCTGGGTGGAAGAGGGAAGGGGGCAGAGTACATAGAACAGTTATGCATGGGGATGAATGGGCCACATGGACGGAGTTGGGACGGGCCACTCACATTGACGGTGCAGTAGGTAATGACTGTTCCTCTTTCCTTGTGCATGTCATGTAGGTCAGCGCCCACCAGAAGAGGGACATTTGGCGTGCCATCGCCAAAGAGGTCCGGACCCTGGGGGCCCACCAGAGACGGGGCACCCACTGCGGTAAGAGATGGGAGGACATTCGCCGCTGCAGCAAGAAGACGGCGGAGGCTCAGCTGGGGATGGCCTCCCAACGTGGGAGGGGTGCCCGTCGCACCATGACCCCCCTGATGTTCCGGATCCTGGCGGTGGCCTACCCGGAGTTCGATGGGCGCTTAAGGACATCACAGCAGACACAAGGGGGTGAGTACAACTTCATTCTGGGGACTTTGCGTGCAGTGGAGGTTTCTGGGTGGGGGAGGTGGGCTGTGTGTGTCCCTAGGCCAGGGCGAGTTAAGTAGGCAAGGCCCCTCCGTAATGTAGGCCATGTGGCACTCTACTCCAGCTCAGAACAGAGGCAAGTTGATGTATAGGTGCCCCTTTGCCATCCATGTGCGCAGATTTCTACCATTGCCATGTAGGCCATATCCCAGAAATTGCATGTGCAGAGGGCAGGAGCACGGCGTAATGCATGGGGCTGCTGCGTCTGTCTTGTCTGCCAACGGTAGCGGTATGCCATGCACTAAAACTCTCTCTTTCTTCTGTCTCCCCCCTTTACCTGCTCTCCCTGTCCTTTTGTACATCAGCATCATCAGGCGGAGGTACAGTGGCACCGGAGCACGAGGGAGCTGCATCCCACATGGCCATGGAGGGCCACACCACAGACTCGGAATACACCAGTGGGACGGAGGGCGAGGGAAGCTTCACGTCGGCCACAGGATCACCAACCAGCGACACGGACTCGTCCGCCGATGTGAGCTCCCCTGTGGTGGCGGCACCATCTGTGCGCCCCACTTCTACAGGTACAGCCGCCACCTCCCCTACCAGCACCGCCCTCCCAGCAGCCCCTCAGCGTGTGTCCCGTGCCCGCTCACCCAGGAGGGTGGGCATCACCTTCGCCCCAGGCACCTCAGGCCCTGCCCCAGTCACCCCTGCTGCCTTCAGTGAGGAGGCCATTGACCTCCTCAGGTCACTCACTGTTGGGCAGTCTACCATTGTGAATGCCATCCAGGGTGTAGAACGAGAGTTGAAACACGGTAATGCATTCCTGGAAGGCATTCATTCTGGTCAGGCTGTCCTTCAGCGAACCCTGCAATCTCTGGCCTCAGCACTGATGGCAGCCATTGTCCCTGTGTCCAGCCTCCCCCCTACAACTTCCTCCACCCAGACCCAATCCCCTGTACCCCAGCCCATCCCAAGCACACCTACAGACCAGCAGGCACACAAGTCAACACCCAAAAGTAGCTCAAGCAAACATAGGCACCACACACACCACAGGCACTCACACAAGCATCACACCCATACAGACACAGCAACATCCACTGTCTCCACTGTGTCCCCCTCCTCCTCTTCTCCCTCCTCCCTCCCAGTGTCGTTTACACACACACCTGCATGCACCACATCTACAGGCACTAGGACTCGCACCAGGACACCCAGCACCACAAGCCGCTCACCTGCACTCACCACCTCCACTGCCATTTACACGTCCCCTGTGTCCCCTGTGCAGTCAAAACTATCACATGAACAACCCACAATTCCCCCGGAAGAATGCAAAGACAAAGCGAATTGCGGGCAAACATTGTAATGTGCCAATATACATGTCATATTAAAATATACTGAATTAATCTCGAAATCTGTCATAATTATATATACAATACAAGAAGTAGTGCAGATATGTGCACAACAATGTCCGTGCACCAACAGTCCACAAATGCATGGGCGAGGCCCACAATAGATACCTGACCAAAATCGAGAGAACACTGCCGGGGCATCAGATAGAAACACTACAGGCACCTCAGGGGGAAGGGAAGGGGGGGCACCTCAGCTGGATGAATGCAAAGCCAGATCCACGACGGGGCTCCATGCCCATTGATGTATCCTGGGGAGTGCAAAGCCACAGTCTCACAAGTCTTTACAGTGGGTGGGTTGCCCACTGTACCATCCTGGGGAGTGCAAAGCCACAGTCTCACAAGTCTTTACAGTGGGTGGTTTGCCCACTGTACCATCCTGGGGAGTGCAAAGCCACATTCTCGCAAGTAGATGCAGTTTTCAACTGGTACTGGGTGGGACTGGTGCCCAAACTGGATGAGTCTCCCCGTGAAAGTTCCTGTCCTGTCACTGTCCCAGCTGCACATGGGATAAGGATGCCTTATGTGGCGGCCTATTCATACCCACACGGTCTTTGCCCTGTTCAGCGGTCTTCACCATGGCGGTCTTGGCCTTGTTCAGCGGTGCTTTGCCATGGCGGTCTTTGCCCTGTTCAGCGGTGCTCTGACATGGCGGTCTATGGACTGTTCAGCGGTCTTCACCATGGCGGTCTTGGCCTTGTTCAGCGGTGCTTTGCCATGGCGGTCTTTGCCCTGTTCAGCGGTGCTTTGACATGGCAGTCTTTGCCCTGTTCAGCGGTGCTCTGACATGGCGGTCTATGGACTGTTCAGCGGTCTTCACCATGGCGGTCTTGGCCTTGTTCAGCGGTGCTTTGCCATGGCAGTCTTTGCCCTGTTCAGCGGTGCTTTGACATGGTAGTCTTTGCCCTGTTCAGCGGTGCTCTAACATGGCGGTCTATGGACTGTTCAGCGGTCTTCACCATGTCGGTCTTGGCCTTGTTCAGCGGTGCTTTGCCATGGCGGTCTTGGCCTTGTTCAGCGGTGCTTTGCCATGGCGGTCTTTGCCCTGTTCAGTGGTGCTTTGCCATGGCGGTCTATGGACTGTTCAGCGGTGCTCTGACATGGCGGTTCGGATACTGACATTGGTGTGTGGCATGACGAACTCCACACTGGACATTGGTGTGTGGCATGACGAACTCCACACTGGACATTGGTGTGTGGCTTGACGTTCCATCATCGCCCAGCGGGGCTGTGGGATCCCGGTCCCTCCTGGGCACTGACTCCGGCGGTGGTCTCCTGACCAGTAACGATACTTGGGCCCTCCTGGGCACTGACTCTGGCGGTGGTCTCCTGACCAGTAACGATACTTGGGCCCTCCTGGGCACTGACTCTGGCGTTGGTCTCCTGACCAGTAACGAGACTTGGGCCCTCCTGGGCACTGACTCTGGCGGTGGTCTCTGGACCAATGACGATACTTGGGCCCTCCTGGGCACTGACTCCGGCGGTGGTCTCCTGACCAGTGACGATACTTGGGCCCTCCTGGGCACTGACTCTGGCGGTGGTCTCCTGACCAGTAACGATACTTGGGCCCTCCTGGGCACTGACTCTGGCGGTGGTCTCCTGACCAGTAACGATACTTGGGCCCTCCTGAGCACTGACTCTGGCGGTGGTCTCCTGACCAGTAACGATACTTGGGCCCTTCTGGGTACTGACTCTGGCAGTGGTCTCTGGACCAGTGACGATACTTGGGCCCTCCTGGGCACTGACTCCGGCGGTGGTCTCCTGACCAGTAACGACGGTGCTGGCGGTTGTGTCTGGACCGCCGGAAATGATGGCGCACTTCTCCTCCGTGACACTCACAACAGGCTGGGCAGACTTCCTCGGGACCTTCCCCACCTTCTTTGGAGTTACAGCTGACTCACCAATCGCCTTCGATCCCATTTCAGTTGTTGTCCCACCAGGAGTCTTGACACGGTCCCGTCGTCCACTCTCCAATTTCGGAGCCTTTACAGGGGGTGGGCTACCAGTGCCTTGGCTCCGGGTCCTACTGCCTGCCCTGGTGGACGGTGCACTCCAAAAACCTGGAACACGCACCACTGGCACTGGAGGCTTTTTGGCTGAGGCGCTACAACGGGACTGATGAACTGGAGGGGGGGAGGTGGGGGCAAACAGGTCAATTTGACAGAGGGACAGTTTCTGACGGACACTGGGATGGGTAGCTGGAGGGGGTCTGGGAGTGGAGGTAGAGGAGGTGGTTGTAGGAGGTGTCACTTTAGCTGTTTTGGGTGCAGGTGCAGGTACTGGAGGCTGTTGTGAGGTGGATTTATGTTGGGTGAGTGATTGCCGGCGTTTGGGTACTTTGTGAGGGGGCGTCACAGACACACTGGGAGAGGACACAGGGGACGTGTAAATGGCAGTGGAGGTGGTGAGTGCAGGTGAGCGGCTTGTGGTGCTGGGTGTCCTGGTGCGAGTCCTAGTGCCTGTAGATGTGGTGCATGCAGGTGTGTGTGTAGACGACACTGGGAGGGAGGAGGGAGAAGAGGAGGAGGGGGACACAGTGGAGACAGTGGATGTTGCTGTGTCTGTATGGGTGTGATGCTTGTGTGAGTGCCTGTGGTGTGTGTGGTGCCTATGTTTGCTTGAGCTACTTTTGGGTGTTGACTTGTGTGCCTGCTGGTCTGTAGGTGTGCTTGGGATGGGCTGGGGTACAGGGGATTGGGTCTGGGTGGAGGAAGTTGTAGGGGGGAGGCTGGACACAGGGACAATGGCTGCCATCAGTGCTGAGGCCAGAGATTGCAGGGTTCGCTGAAGGACAGCCTGACCAGAATGAATGCCTTCCAGGAATGCATTACCGTGTTTCAACTCTCGTTCTACACCCTGGATGGCATTCACAATGGTAGACTGCCCAACAGTGAGTGACCTGAGGAGGTCAATGGCCTCCTCACTGAAGGCAGCAGGGGTGACTGGGGCAGGGCCTGAGATGCCTGGGGCGAAGGTGATGCCCACCCTCCTGGGTGAGTGGGCACGGGACACACGCTGAGGGGCTGCTGGGAGGGCGGTGCTGGTAGGGGAGGTGGCGGCTGTACCTGTAGAAGTGGGGCGCACAGATGGTGCCGCCACCACAGGGGAGCTCACATCGGCGGACGAGTCCGTGTCGCTGGTTGGTGATCCTGTGGCCGACGTGAAGCTCCCCTCGCCCTCCGTCCCACTGGTGTATTCCGAGTCTGTGGTGTGGCCCTCCATGGCCATGTGGGATGCAGCTCCCTCGTGCTCCGGTGCCACTGTACCTCCGCCTGATGATGCTGATGTACAAAAGGACAGGGAGAGCAGGAAAAGGGGGGGAGACAGAAGAAAGAGAGTTTTAGTGCATGGCATACCGCTACCGTAGGCGGACAAGACAGACGCAGCAGCCCCATGCATTACGCCGTGCTCCTGCCCTCTGCACATGCAATTTCTGGGATATGGCCTACATGGCAATGGTAGAAATCTGCGCACATGGATGGCAAAGGGGCACCTATACATCAACTTGCCTCTGTTCTGAGCTGCAGTACAGTGCCACATGGCCTACATTACGGAGGGGCCTTGCCTACTTAACTCGCCCTGGCCTAGGGACACCCACAGCCCACCTCCCCCACCCAGACACCTCCACTGCACGCAAAGTCCCCAGAATGAAGTTGTACTCACCCCCTTGTGTCTGCTGTGATGTTCTTAAGCACCCATCCAACTCCGGGTAGGCCACCGCCAGGATCCGGAACATCAGGGGGGTCATGGTGCGACGGGCACCCCTCCCACGTTGGGAGGCCATCCCCAGCTGAGCCTCCGCCGTCTTCTTGCTGCAGCGGCGAATGTCCTCCCATCTCTTACGGCAGTGGGTGCCCCGTCTCTGGTGGGCCCCCAGGGTCCGGACCTCCTTGGCGATGGCACGCCAAATGTCCCTCTTCTGGTGGGCGCTGACCTACATGACATGCACAAGGAAAGAGGAACAGTCATTACCTACTGCACCGTCAATGTGAGTGGCCCCCTCCCAACTCTGTCCATGTGACCCATTCATCCCCATGCATAACTGTTGTATGTACTCTGCCCCCTTCCCTCTTCCACCCAGCCCTCTCCACCCAGCATAGCCCATACAACGTGCTCCCTGTGTACTAACCTGTTGGTCTGGAGGACCGTAGAGTAGGGTGTACTGGGGGAGGACCCCATCCACAAGTTTCTCCAACTCCTGTGCAGTGAAGGCAGGGGCCCTTTCCCCAGACGCAGCAGCCATCGTCGCTTCCAGACCGAGGTCACAGCAGCACTAGCAGTGTAGGTCCTCTCCTGTCGAAGGTCAGGTATCTAGTGATTGAACAGATAGAAAATGGTGGTGACGTCCGCGGCGGTGACGTCTGCGGCGGGGCGCATCATCACCGCCAGCGCACCTGTTCATTGGCTCCTGGGACCCATAGGGTCCAATGTTAACCAATGCAGCATTGCGCCGCCCTCTACGACCGCCTACCGCGACGGTGTCCAACGCCAGCACAGTTACCCCACAATTCCATTGTCCCAGTTTAGAGGTCAGGCAGCCGCCATTTCAGGGGCCCACATGGCTTCATTTACTACTGTGTCACACATACCGCGGCCTACACTCAAAACATTTCCCGGATGGGTTAATTGTCTGTTGTAGTCTTGTGTGTGACTGTGGGTACATACCTGGAGGAATGGTGACAGTCTCTTCGCTGTTGTCCTTCTTAGGCACCGTCAGTTGGGACATATTGGAAGATGGCGGAATCTACCAGTGTACCGACCGCTGGTGGACCTGTTGACAATGGAAGAGAGACATTTGATCATGACCTACCGGTTCGACCGTGCCACAATCCAGGAACTATGTACCCAGTTGGAGCCAGACCTGATGTCAGCAATCCGCCATCCGACTGGAATCCCCCTGACGTGCAGGTGCTGTCAGTGCTCCATTTCCTTGCAGGTGGCTCTTTTCAGACAACAGTGGCCATGGCATCAGGGATGTCCCAGCCTATGTTTTCAAACGTGTTGTCCAGAGTGTTGTCTGCCCTGCTGAAACACGTAAGGGGATACATCATTTTCCCTCAGGTGGAGGATTTGCCTACAGTGAAAGGTGACTTCTATGCCCTTGGACATATCCCCAACATCATAGGTGCCATTGATGGGACCCATGTAGCTCTGGTCCCCCCCGCAGGAGTGAACAGGTGTACACGAACAGGAAGAGTTATCATTCTATGAATGTCCAGATGGTCTGTTTGGCAGACCAGTACATCTCACAGGTAAATGCTATGTTCCCTGGCTCAGTGCATGACGCCTACATCCTGCGGAATAGCAGCATCCCTGATATGATGGGTCAACTCCAGAGGCACTGTGTATGGCTATTGGGGGACTCTGGTTACCCCAACCTGTCCTGGCTATTGACCCCAGTGAGGAATCCCAGGACCAGGGCAGAGGAACGGTACAATGAGGCCCATGGGCGGACTAGGAGGGTGATCGAACGCACCTTCGGCCTCCTGAAGGCCAGGTTCAGGTGCCTCCATATGACAGGTGGGTCCCTATTCTACTCACCGAAGAAGGTGTGCGACATCATCATCGCCTGCTCCATGCTCCATCATTTGGCATTGCGACGCCAGGTGCCTTTTCTGCAGGAGGATGATCCAGATGACAGTGTTGTATCAGCGGTGGAGCCTGTGGAGCCTGTGGAGCCTGTGGACAGTGATGAGGATGAAGCTGATGAAGAAGAAAACGACAACAGGGAGTCAGTCATACAGCAATATTTTCAGTGAGACACAGGTGAGTACATTTTCAGCTTTAAAATAATATTAACTTTCACACGTCTACCTCTATCCTGTACCTACATTTCACTCACTATTTGTTAACTGAGTTGTCCCCTTCCATTTCAGTTTCACTAATGTGGTAACCTACGTGTCAACAGCTTGCACCCTTGAAAGGCTTGTGATGTGTGACATTGGTATGTTGGCCTTCCAATTGGTAACCATTTTTGACACTGTAATTGACAATACAAAGTTCAAAATCATTGACTGACTCCAGTTTTATTAGTGTTTCAAGGGTGTTTATTTAAGTGCATAACAATGAAGGGGGGTTGTGAAATGGGGATGGGTTATGGTGGAAGAATGTCCATGGCAGAGTCCAGTCTATTAGTCTCACAGGTACATTGCACATCTGGCCATTGGAAGTGGAGCTGGGGCAGTTCCGATTTGGACAGGGTAACAAAGTGGTACAGTGGGGGGACAATCAGGGTGGTCTTTTTTCCTGGCGTGGGTCTTGCCATCTTGCTCTGTCCTGTTCCTGGATCTCAGGGACCGCTTTCGTGGTGGTTGTCCGTCTGCAGGGTGTGGGGTGCTGGTGTGTTGGTCCTGTGGCGGGGCGTCCTGTCCACTAGCGCCGGCGGAGGTGGTGGGCATTTCATCGTCCTGGCTAGTGTCAGGGGCCCCTTGGAGTGCCACGGTGTCCCTCAAGGTCTTTTGAATGTCTGTCAGCACCCCTAAAATGGTGCCCAGGGTGGAGCCGATGGTCCTGAGTTCCTCCCCGAGCCCCAAATACTGCTCCTCCTGCAGACGCAGGGTCTCCTGCAACTTGCCCAGTACCGTTGCCATCATCTCCTGGGAGTGGTGGTATGCTCCCATGATGGAGGATAGGGCCTCGTGGAGAGTAGGTTCCCTTGGCCTGTCCTCCCTCTGTCGCACAGCAGCCCTCCCAGTTCCCCTGTGTTCCTGTGCCTCCGTCCCCTGGACCGTGTGCCCACTACCACTGCCCCCAGGTCCCTGTTTTTGTTGGGGTGTTGGGTTAGCCTGGGTGCCCTGTAGTGGTGGACACACCGCTGATTGACCTGTCCTGGGTAGGGAGGTTTGGGCCCGCAGGGTGGGTGCTGTGCTGGTGTTCCCAGAGGGTGGAAGGTCAGTGTTGGGCTGTGGCTGGGCAAGGGGAACCGACTGTCCGGAGGCCCATGATGGTCCGGGCTGGTCATCAGGATCCAGTAGGGCAGGGCTTCTGTCGTCACTGTGGGCCTCTTCTGGGGGTGGAGTGGTGTTGTCTGGACCCTCTGGTGTGGTGACGTTCCTTAAAGTTCCTGCGGGGGTATGAGTACATGATTATTGCATGTGTGTGTTTCATGGTGTGCAATGGTTGGGTGTGCGTGTACACCAGTGCAGGCATTCCTGTGTGGGGGCTTGTGTGCTGATGGTTGGGGGGTGTTGTGGGTATGTGCAGTGGGCATGCTTTAGTGATGGGTATCCATGCTTAGTTATGTCATGCAGGTCTTGGGGTTGGGATGGGTGGTTGGTGTCATGGGTAGATTAGTGAGGATTTGGGGTCATAGGGGAGGGTGTGAGGGTGTGGGTGTATGATAGCATGCAGGTAGGGTGGGGGATATGATAGTTAAGATTTGACTTACCAGTGTCTGTTCCTCCAACGACTCCTGCGAGGCCCTCAGAATGCAAGATGGACAAGACTTGCTCCTCCCATGTTGTTAGTTGTGGGGGAGGAGGTGGGGGTCCGCCGCCACTCGGCTGTACCGCGATGTGGTGCCTGGATACCGTGGAACGCACCTTCCCCCGTAGGTCGTTCCACCTCTTCCTGATGTCCTCCCTATTTCTTGGGTGCGGTCCCACAGCGTTGACCCTGTCGACTATTCTTTGCCATAGCTCCATCTTCCTGGCTATGGATGTGTGCTGTACCTGTGAGCCAAATAGCTGTGGCTCTACCCGGATGATTTCCTCCACCATGACCCTGAGCTCCTCCTCGGAGAAGCGGGGGTGTCTTTGGCGTGACATGGGGTGGTGTGTGTGAGGTGTTGGGTGGTGTATGTGTTGATGAGTGTGGTGAGTTTAGTGGTATGTGGTGTTTTGTGCGTGGGTGTTGTGTGGGTGATGATGTAGTGTGCCTCTGTGTGATGGGGTTCTCTATTCTGTGCTGTCTCTCTCTGGCCTTCTCTCAGAAATTCTGGTCGTAGGGGTTTGTGGGTGATGTGGGTGTGTGTTTTATATTGTGTTTGGTGTGTGGGAGTGTTGTTTGTATGTGTATCAGGTGTGTGTATTTGTAATTGTCCAATGTGGCGGTGTTTTGTAGAAGTGTGTGAATTTTGAGCGCGGCGGTGTGTACCGCCAATGGAATACCGCGGTTGAAAGACCGCCGCTTGGATTCGTGGGTCGTAATGGCATGGGCATGTTTCTGTTGGCGTGGAGGTGGAGAATTTGTTTCCGCATGTTTATCGCTGACCTTTGGTGTGGCGGTATTGTGTGGGTGTCTGAATTTCGGCGGATTCCGTGATGTGTGTCATAACAGCTGTGGCGGAATACCGCAGCCGCTGCGGTGTGTTGGCGGTCTTCTGCACGGCGGTAAGCACCTTATACCGCCAATGTTGTAATGACCCCCTAAGGTCCAGATGTACGAACTTCTCATTTTGCATTTTCTAAATAGCGACTCCTTAGAAATCGCTATTTAGGAAATGCAAAATGGAATGTACAAAAATATTAATTTCCTAATAGTGAGTCCTGCAGAGTAGGGATTCCTAATAGGAAATAGCTATTTAAGAAATGCCAAACCATTCCTTACAATGGGCCCAATGGCCCACAGGTACGAATGTTTTTGCATTCCCAATTTGTGAATTTGCAAATTAGGAAATGCAATACAAAGGGTGACTGTGGACCAAAGGCCTCCCTTGATGCACCCCAAAAACAGGTGGTGCATGTTATGTGCACTAACGTCCTAGGGGCATGTGTGTGCTACATGAAACTTTAAAAAATGCATTTTGGGTGCAGTTTTTAAGATTGCACATGTTTACCATCGACTTGGAGTCGAAGTTGATGGTAATTGAATTTGCTAAACACCCTTTTCATATTTAGGAAATGTTTTGTACATTTGCTTAGGAAAGTGCAAATAGGGAGTTACTTCGTACATATGGAATGGCCATTTAGAATTTCTTAAGGGACCAAAAGTGCGATTCGGTCTGTTAAGAAATGCTAAATGCTGTTGTACGTTTGGCCCTTAGCCACTTGATCAATGTTGGGGATAAGAGTGAATCTAAGGGAAATCCCAGGGATTTCATAGCAACAGAGAAAGCAGTCTAGAAGTCTTTGATTTTCAGTACATCTAGTAACGAAGGATCAAAGTTATTTCTATGCTTGAAAGTAATGAGTAAGAATTCCATTTTGTATGGTTTGAGAGCTCTAGGAAATCTATTGCATTCCAAGTCAGGTGGGTGTCCTGAGTGAGAGTTTATTTAATGGTTAACCCCTACGGTGCCTTGGACAAGGTGATCTCGTCCAAGGCACCGGTTCCCGGGTGCCTTGGACGAGATCACCTCGTCCTGCACCCAGGAACTGGGGGGAGCGCTAGCGCTCCCCCTTGGGCTATGGTGGTGGATGGAAGGGGAAGCCCTTCCCCTTCCACCCCGAGCCCCCCACTCCCCCTCCTGTGACATCAGGAGGGCCTCCTCCCATCAGCGCGATTGAAAGACAAATGCAAAGCATTTGTCTTTCGATCACGTGGGGGAGGCCCAGAGAGGCTTCAAAGGGAAGGAAAGGAATTTCCTTCCCTTTGAAGTCTCTCTGAGCATTGCAAAGCAATCCGGCTTTTGAAACGCCCACTAGACACCAGGGATTTTGTTTCTTTTTAGAAATTGGCAATAAGGGAGCGACCCCCTTGGGCAAGGGTTGCTCCCAGGGGGGGCATTTTTTTGGAAGGCCTTTTGGCAGATCAGCCTATTATTAGGCCGATCTAGGCACCAGGGATAAAAAAAATTGCTTTTTTTTTTGGAGGCGGGGAGCGACCCCTTAGGCAAGGGTTGCTCCCCTAGGGGGAAATTATATTTAGGCCATTTCTGTCCCCCTTGGGGGCAGATTCGCCTATTTTTATGAGGCCAATCTGCCCCCAAGGGGGACAGAAACCACTAGACACCAGGGAGTTTTTTTTTTTTTTATGTGAATTTCATGCTTAGGCAAGGGTTGCTCCCCTGGGGGGCACATTTATTTTTGGCCATTTCTGCCCCCCTGGGGGGCAGATCAGCCTATTTTAATTAGCTTATTGTTATTAGGCCCTCCCCCTGCCGACAGGTACATTTGCTCATGGTCAGGCAGGAAATTAGATATGCAAGACTGTTCACACCCCCAGCAGGCTGACCACACCGTGAGCAGCCGGGTTTGTGCACTAAATTTTGATTTCTGCCATCTTAGGTATGTCAGAATAGAGGGTTCTTGGAAGCAAAAGGTGACCCACACCATCAAGTGTGGCCACCTCAGGAGCGGATTAGCTGCAGAAGTTAGCTGCCTATTGGCCACTAGCCTCTGCACTCCTAACTCCCCTAAATCCAGGATTTAAGGGATACTCCTGATACCAGAACCTTGGATCTGATCGCCCAATTTCGAAGAAGGCCCAAGCGGTGCCCTGTGTCACTGACAACCAGACTTTGACCACTGCAAGAGGGATACTCTGTCCTTGAGCCAACAGATTGGGAATTGTGTGAGCAACCCTCATCCTTGGCTAAACTTTGGCACACCCTAAAAGGGGGACCCCTGTGGATGCCAGAAACATGTTCATTCTCCCTTGCACTAGTGGCACTGGTCCACCACAAACTGCAGGTTAAAGCCCTTGCAGGGTCCAAAGATTCACCAGCCATGGGGCCCTATGTGGGATCGTTCAAATCCAGGTGGTCCAGTGCCTTCTGGGAGTTGTAGTCTTGCCTGTCCCAAAGTTTCAGGCTGCTACCTCACTCCCCTGGACCCCATGAAGTTCCCAAAGCTTTTCGCCACCTTTATATCTACCAAGCCTTGTTGGCTGCCAGCCTGGTGACTGACCCCCACACTCGAAGCTGCAGCTACAAGGCACTTTGTGCAGCCTGCATCCAACATCATCAACCCAGCCCCAGCTAAGTTTTTGCATCTTGTTACTTGCAATGTTGTGTAAGCAGTAAAACCAGCGCCAGCGCAAGTCCTGCTCTGCACCACTAACAGCCAGGACGACTTTGCACCTAGACACCAAGGCCCAGGTAAAACTGAAATGACTGTCCTGGCCTAGTCCTAGGAGCTGCACAACCTTAACCGTGCAAGGGTTCCGTGGAACTTGACCTCTAAATGGTCTTTTGTCACTAGTGGCTTTCTCCATTGACTTCAATGCAAAGTTTAAATACCAGTTTTGCAGTGATTTAATTTTGCTTCAAAAACCTATAACTAACTTGTTTTGGTGTCTAAATTAAGATAAAAATAAACTCTATTTTTATAAATTGATGTTGGATTTCTTTCAAGTCATGTCAATTACTTATCGTCCATGATGTTACTCTTAAATATTTAACACATGCTCCTCTAAGTAAAGCCTGACTGCTCTTTGCCATACTACTAGGACTGGGATAAGGATTTACCAGTGTGAATCTAAGGACCATCTTTGGGGTATGTGGGAATATTACATGGTGAGGACGAACCCTCACACCACATAGTGCTCCCCTTTACTACAATGTGGTATCAGCATGAAGAATTTAAGAAGCATTTATGATCATTCAGAGAATCGTACAACAAAGATCAGAGAAGCTCTGTCAGACTATCTCTCCCACAGGATTACATTGAGTTACCTTATTGCATTTAATAGGTGATAATTTTTGATTGGAAGCAGGTAGAAATATCATGCTCATACTCAAATTAATTGTAATTTCAAATCCCATCAAAAGGTAAAGTCACAATGTAAGCAACAATTATTTTTGAATGTCGGTATTTTCCAACCCTAACCATTTTTGTGCTGGTGTCCTAGGTCACATGAGTGTGGATGACAGAGCAGTGTATTCCTCCCAGGCAGTGAGACAAAGGGCATTAGGTATTGGCAGGATGGCCATCCTGCCTGGATTGTTAGTGGCGGAGCTGTTCCTTGCCCCACTTACAATTTAAAGAGCTTCCCCAGGCACTCACTCAAAGAAACCTGACTCAAGTATTATGTCACACCAGGCTTTTTGGAACCTTGCTAGGGGAAGGGAAACACTTACCAGAACCAGATGTAAGGATAGCATAAAAGATTCCCTCACTTCAAAGTCTGGCACCAGGAATAAATATTGGACTCCCAGAACACTGCTTCAGTGCACTCCTGGACCTTTGGAAGACTTCAGAAGGACTTGGTGGACACCCAGAAGAGTGCGCTGCTGCTTGAGGCCTGCCATTGTCCCCAGAGGACTGTCCTACTGCAAAAGGCCTTGCTGCTTGAACCCAGGACTACCAGAGTGATTTCAGGGGCTAGTTGACTGGCCTCCTGTGTGAGCTACAGGGACATAACAACCTCCGAAGACCTTGAACTGTGTTCCTTGCCTCTGCTGGAGTGAGTCCTAATGCCCCTAAATGATGCCCCAAAAGTCCTAGACCCTGGGAAATGGTGTTAGACGTGCTGCTTCTGCCAACCCTAAAAGCTGTGACTCAAACAATTTCACCAAAAAGTGCCAGAAGAGACCAACAGAAGAACAGGACTAACCTGCCAGTCCATCCACCAAGTTGCATCGCTTGTCGCCACACTGTTTGCGATTTGCAAATGGGTCACAAGGTACCTGCCTCATTATTATTCATGAGGAGGGTGTCAATTTTGGACCCATTTAGGAATAGCCGCACTCACAGGGATGGTGGCCTGCTGGGGTCAGCAGACCACCATGTCTGTGACTGTTTTTTTAATAAAGCATTTATTTTTTTGTTCGAAATGCAGCCCGTTTTCCTTTAACCCCTCGGGTGCCTTGTACGCAACGGTTACGTCCTGTGCAGCACCGATTGGGTGCCCAGGATGTCACCATTACGTCCAAGTAGGGACCCTCGGGGAGTGTTAGCGCTCCCCTGGGGGCCTCGCACCCCCTCCCCTGGGCAGGGATGGAAGGGAAATCGCTTCCCCTTCCACCCCTGCATCCGCTGATCCCCCTGTGGTGTCTGATGACAACAGCGCGCTGACCTCATCAGAGGCCTGCCCCTCCCCGCTGGAAGCTGAGGAGGAGAAATGCAAAAGCATTTCTCCTCCGATCACGTGGAGTGGCCGAGAGAGGCATCAAAGGAAAGGAAAGGCCTTTACTTTCCTTTGATGACTCTCTGCATTTCTGCTGCCTGATCGCGATGCGATCGGGCAGCAGAAATGCCACTAGACACCAGGAAGTTTTTTCTTTTTTATTATTATTGAATAAGGGGAATGGCCCCTTGGGCAAGGGCCGCTCCTCAGGGGGGCAATTTATTTTTAGGCCATTTCTGCCCCCCAGGGACAGATTGGCCTATTATAATTAGGCCGATCTGCCCCCAGGGGGGAAAGAAACCGCTAGACACCAGGGATAATTTGTTTTTTTGTTTCTTTTTTTCAATATATGTAGGGAGCAACCCCTTAGGCAAGTGTCGCTCCCTTGGGGGCAACTTTACTTTTAGGCCATTTCTGCCCCAAAGGGGAGGCAGAAACTACGAGACACCACAGATTTGTTTTGTCAGTTTCAAGTGAGGGGAGCGACCACTTATGCAAGGGTCGCTCCCCTGGGGGGGCAATTTTGTTGTAGGCCATTTCTGCCCCCTTGGTGGCAGATTGGTCTATTGTAATTAGGCTGATCTGGCCCCGGGGGGGGGGGGGGCAGAAAACCCTAGACACCACAGACTTTTTTTGTTGTTCATTTTATTTTTTTATATGTGGGTACATATTGTCTTTAGGCCATTTCTGCCCCCCTTGGGGGCAGATCGGCCTATTTGTATTAGGCCAATCTGCCCCCAAGGGTGGCAGAAACCACTAGACACCAGGGATTTTTGTTTTTTTGTTTCAATTTCACATAAGGTGCGCGACCTCTTAGGCAAGGGTCATTCCCCCAAGGGGCAAATACATTTTAGGCCATTTCTGCCCCCCTTGGGGGCAGATTGGCCTATTTTTATTAGGCCAATGGGGGCAGAAGCCACTAGGCCCCGGGGATTTTTTTTGCGCCAATTTCAACCGGGGGGGGCGACCCTTGAGGCAAGGGTCGATCCCTGGGGGGGCGGGATTTATTTTAGGCCATTTCTGCTCCCCCTGGGGGCAGGTCAGCCTATTTCTATTAGGCCGATATGCCCCCGGGAGGGAAGAAACCACTTAGGCAGTAGGGATTGGTGTGTGTGTATGTGTGTGTTTTGTTTGGGAGGAGAACAGCCCCTTGGGCAAGGGTCGCTCCCCATCGGCCCACATTACTGTTGGCCATATCTGCCCCTCTAGGGGGTAGATCAGTCTATTTTTGGAAGGCCCATCTGCCCCCAAGGGGGGCAGAAAGCCCACCAGAGGCCAGGGAAGATTTTTTTTCAAAATGAGAGGGTAGGGGTATGGCCATACCCCCACCACAAATAAATGGGGACAAAGTTGTTCTGCCCTCCAGTGGGCAGATGGGGCAATTACCCCCAATCCACACCCCGTTGGGCAGAAAGTCTACTAGATGCAGGGAATAAAAAAAAAAAATATTGGAGTGCTGGCTACCAACCAGTATGGGCCTGGTTAGGCCCCCACCTCAACGGAAAGGGGTAACAGTCTTTCAGCTCTCCCCCCGCATACTAAAACATCTTATCCAAGGGGCAAGCAAGAGGACATTTGATTATTTTGGGTTTTGGTTTTACATTTGGGCCATGAGGGCTTGGCTAAATCTAAAAATCGTCCCACTTGGAATGGTGAGGGCTGCACTTTTTGAACTTTGGGATGCTGTCATGTAGTAAAATCCACAGGACCTAGACACATCTGAAAACTAAACATCTGGGTGATTCCAGAGTGGTGTGTTTGACTTGCACCCCTCACCATTTCTTTACCCACAATGCCCTGCAAACCTCCAACTTTGCTGGAAATCACACATTTTCCCCACATTTTTGTGATGGAAGCTTCTGGAATCTGCAGGAATCCACAAAATTCCTACCACCCAGCATTGTCTCATCTATACCAATAAAAATTCTGCCACATTTGTCAGCTTAAAATTTTTTTTTTTCAAACTGCCCTTTTGGACCCGCTTTGGTTCCCCCTCAATTTCAACATGTTTTTGGCTCTTCACTGTCACAGGCACTTGTCCCACCAACACAAGGGAGGTATCATTTTTACCGGGAGACTGAGGAGAACGTTGGGTGGTAGGAACTTTGCCCCGGTGTGGTGATCCCACACAGAAATGTGGGAAAAAAATTATTTTTTTTAGCTAAATTTGAGGTTTGCTGAGGATTCTGGTGAAGAAAACATTGGGGGTATCCACGCAAGTCACACCTTCCTGGATTCCCTTGGGTGTCCAGTTTTCAGAAATGTTTGAGATTGGTATGTTTCCCTATATGGCTTCTGAGCCCAGGATCAAAAACGCAGGTCCCCACCCCCACAAAAACAGACAGTTTAGTATTTGATAATTTTGATGTGTCCACATAGTGTTCTGGGGTATTTCCTTTCGCGGGCACTAGGCCTACCCACACAAGTGAGGTACCATTTTTATCGGGAGAGTTGGGGGAACGCTACGTGGAAGAAAATTTGTACCTCCTCTCAGATTCCAGAACTTTCTGTCACTGAAATGTGAGGAAAAAGTGTTTTTTGGCCAAATTTTGAGGTTTGCAAAGTATTCTGGGTAACAGAACCCGGTGAGATCCCCACAAGTCTCCCCATCCTGGATTCCCCTACGTGTATATTTTAAAAAATTTTACAGGTTTGGTAGGTTTCCCTAGGTGCTGGCTGAGCTAGAGGCCATAATCCACAGCTAGGCACGTTTAAAAAAAACAGGTCCTTTTTTTGGGGAGAATGTGATGTGTCCACGTTGTGTTTTGGGGCATTTCCTGTCACGGGCTCTAGGCCTACCCACACAAGTGAGGTACCATTTTTATCGGGAGACTTGGGGGAACGCTGGTTGGAAGGAAATTTGTGGTTCCTCTCAGATTCCAGAACTTTCTGTCATCGAAGTGTGAGGGAAAAGTGTTTTTTTTGGCCAAATTTTGAGGTTTACAAAAACCTGGTGAGAGCCCCACAAGTCACCCCATCCTAGATTTCCCTAGGTGTCTAGTTTTCAAAAATGTACAGGTATGGTAGATTTCCCTAGGTGCCTGCTGAGCTAGAGGCCAAAATCCACAGCTAGGCACTTTGCAAAAAACAGGTCTGGTTTTTTTGGGAGAATGTGATGTGTCCACGTTGTGTTTTGGAGCATTTCCTGTCGCGGGCGCTAAGCCTACCCACACAAGTGAGGTACCATTTTTCTCGAGAGACTCTGGGAAATGCTGGGTGGAAGGACATTTGTGGCTGCTCTCAGATTCCAGAACTTTCTGTCACCGAAATGTGAGGAAAAAGTGTTTTTTGGCCACATTTTGAGGTTTGCAAAGGATTCTGGGTAACAGAATCTGGTGAGAGCCCCACAAGTCACCCCATCCTGGATTCCCCTAGGTGTCTAGTTTTAAAAAATGCACAGATTTGGTAGTTTTCCCTAGGTGCCGGCTAAGCTAGAGGCCAAAATCCACAGCCTGGCACTTTGCAAAATACAGCTCTGTTTTCTTTGGGAAAATGTGATGTGTCCATGTTGTGTTTTGGGACATTTCCTGTCACGGGCGCTAGGCCTACCCACACAAGTGAGGTACCATGTTTATCGGGAGACTTGGGGGGACACTGGGTGGAAGGAAATTTGTGGCTCCTCTCAGATTCAAGAACTTTCTGTCACCGAAATTTGAGGAAGAAGTATTTTTTTGGCCAAATTTTGAAGTTTGCAAAGGATTCTGGGTAACAGAACCTGGTGAGAGCCCCACAAGTCACCCCATCTTGTATTCCCCTAGGAGTCTAGTTTAAAAAAATGCATCGGTTTGGTAGGTTTTCCTAGGTGCCAGCTGAGCTAGAGGCCAAAATCCACAGCTAGGCACTTTCCAAATACACGTCAGTTTTCTTTGGGAAGATGTGATGTGTCCATGTTGCATTTCCTGTCATGGATATTAGGCCTAACCACGCAAGTGAGGTATCATTTTTATTGAGAGACTTGGGGGAACACAGAATAGCAGAACAAGTGTTATTTCCCCTTGTGTTTCTCTACATTTTTTCCTTCCAAATGTATGACAGTGTGAAAAAAGATGTCTCTTTGAGAAATGCCCTGTAATTCACATGCTAGAATTGGGACCCCAGAATTCAGAGATGTGCACATAACCACTACTTCTCATCCCCTCATCTTATGCCCATTTTGGAAATACAAAGGTTTTCTTGTTACCTATTTTTCACTCTTTATATTTCACCAAATGAATTGCTGTATACCCGGTATAGAATGAAAACCCATTACAAGATGCAGCTCATTTATTGACTCTGGGTACCTAGGGTTCTTGATGAACCTACAAGCCCTATATATCCCCCCAACCAGAAGAGTCCAGCAGATGTAATGGTATATTGCTTTAAAAAATCTGACATAGCAGGAAAAAGTTACAGAGTAAAACGTGGAGAAAAATTGCTGTTTTTTTACCTCAATTTTATTGGGTTTTTTTCAGCTGTTATTTTCTGTAGGACAACCTTGTAGGATTCTACACAAATTACCCCTTGCTGAATTTTGTCTACTTTTCAGAAATGTTTAGATTTCTGGGATCCATCACTGGTTTTACACCCATTTCGGTCACTAGCTGGAAGGAGGCTGAAAGCACAAATAATAGTAAAAATGGGGTATGATCCAGTAAAATGCCAAAATTGTGTTGAAAAATGTGTTTTTCTTATTCAAGTCTGCCTATTCCTGACAGCTGGGAAGATGGTTATTTTAGCACCACAAACCCTTTGTTGATGCCATTTTCAGGCAAAAAAAACACAAGACTTCTGCAGCCCTTTTCCCCATTTTATTTTAAAAAACAACATTTTTGCTCTATTTTGACTAATTTCTTGGTCTCCTTCAGGGGAACCCACAAACTCTGGGTACCTCTAGAATCCCTAGGATGTTGGAAAAAAAAGTACACAAATTTGGCATGGGTAGCTTATGCGGATAAAACGTTATGAGGGCCTAAGCTCGAACTGCCCCAAATAGCTAAAAAAAAGGCCTGCCACCTGAGGGGGAAAAGGCCTGCCAGCGAAGGGGTTAAGGAAAATGGACTGCATTTCAAAAATGAAAATGAAACATTTCAGTTTCATTTTTTCAGAGTAGACAGTGCCTGCTCTGAAAAAATGTTGACACCCCCATTCACAAAGGGGAAGGGGTTCCATGTGGACCACTTCCCGTTTGCGAATGGGTTACCACCAATTTGAAATTGGTGGTAACTGTGATTGTTTTGTGAGCACTTTCACGGTCACAAAACAATCATACATGAGCCTATGAGTCACAATTAGGAAGGGATGCCATTGGAACACCCCTACCTAATTGCAAGTCGCACTCCCTACTGTGCGAGTGCGTAATAGGCTACCGTCTCACAAAATAGGGATAGTACATACGACAAGGCCATTTTGCTGCTGCAAATGGCGGGATTCACATTTTGCAACCACAAAACTGCATCATACATCTGACCTACATATCATACACTTTTCTGTTCTGTAAAATTTTTGTTCATACCCACCCATAAAAAAAACATCGCTGGCATGGGGCAGTAGTGAAATTCATCTCTTACTGGGGACTTGCTGATATCAGGATCATTGTTTAGTTGATGTAAGCTCTGGGGTGCTCATTATGCCACCCTCTGAAGTAGCACTGTAAAACACATTTCAGGCCTGCCACTGCAGTCTGTGTGTGCAGTTTTAAACTGCCATTCGATCTGTCTAAATAAACCCTTCACCAGACCTAAATATTCCTTTTTAATACTTATAAGTCACCCGTAAGATAGGCTCTGAATGCTCATAGGGCAGGATGCACTGTAAAAGGTAAGACAAGTTTGAAAGGTAATACAAGTGTACTTAAGTTTTGCATGTCCTAGCAGTGAAACACTTCAATAGTTGTTTATCCCTTACTCACTGTTGTAAGGCCTATCTCTCCCATTGATTCACACTTGGTTATCTTATTACATTTAATAAGTGATGACTTCAGATTTAGAGCAGATAGAAATCTGCTGTTTACATTCAAATAATTATAGCTTAAAAACATCTTTCATGGTAAAGTTGGATTTTAAGTCACGATTCAGAAAAATGTCTCTTTAAGGAAGTTGCCATTTTTTGTCACAGCCATTTGTGACTTTTACCAGTGTCCTTGATCACATGACTGAATAGGTTTGCCTGCTGTTGGGGTTTGAGTATTGCTTACACACATAGGTGGTTTGGGTGTGGACAGGATGGGCCATCCTGGCTGGATGCCTGGGGAGGAGCTATGCCTTGCATCACTTACACTTAAAAGACTAGTTGCCGTCTGCACACACAAAGGAATCTGACACCAGGCCTCCCTGCCTTTTTTCACCCCCAAACAGTTTGAAGTTGGAACTCCTCGTGACAGAGAACGGACCTGTTCACACCTGGACTCTGCCACCTGCAACAACTGTCAATGCAAAGCTCTGGTGAGACATGCTCTTCACGTCCATAGTGACCACCTTTGATGACCGGCAACGCAAGACCGGCACTTCGTGCTATTGAAATAAAAGCCAGCAATGACCTCCAAGGTGAAGCTACAGCAATGACTGTGACACCAGACCAGCTCTTTGCACTACATCGAAGATCGTCCATGATGCCTCTTCAGGTTACACGACAACCATTCACGATTATCAACCTCTTCCTAGAGGTCTCATCCACCATGAATGAAACTCTTTGCACTGGATTCAGAAGGTAACTTCAGCTGGACCACCTTGGTCTCTGTATACAACGTGCTCTTCATCATGGTCAGCTGGAACTTGTGCCTTTCCCCCTATCTAGTAAGACCCGATGGCCGTGAGTAGTAGAGCTTTGTGTATTTATGCTCTATTTTCACTGAAAACTTTGAAACTGCATATCTACAGTTGTACTGATCGGGTTTTTGTTCTTCTGGTTTTCTAAGGTGTTTGAGACTTTTCTTGTTGTGTGTTTTCACTTTATTACTGTTTGTGTGCTGCATGAATACTCTACAAAAGTCAAGCCTGGCTGCTTTGTTGCAAGCTGCTAGAGTGTTGAGCACAGGTTAACTTAATGATTTAGGGGATTATTACAACTTTGGAGGAGGTGTTAATCCGTCCCAAAAGTGACGGTAAAGTGACGGATATACCACCAGCCGTATTACGAGTTCCATAGGATATAATGGACTCGTAATACGGCTGGTGGTATATCCGTCACTTTACCGTCACTTTTGGGACGGATTAACACCTTCCTCCAAAGTTGTAATAACCCCCTTAATGACTAAATGGATTTTAGTTGTTACCTGAATGGGGTTTCCACTTTACACCCCCAGCCAATGACCCAATTCCCCACAAGCCATATCAGCTATAGAAGTACTGAAGCAGAAAAGGTTCAAAAGTACTCCAGACAAACTATGAAGTAAGACACACAACACACATGGGCACCTACATGTACTGCACAGGAATCACATAAAAAACAATGGAGTTAGGGAATAACACTTCCAGCACAAAGGAAAAATACTCCTAAAAAATCTCAAACCCAAACTGAGTAGATTTATTTTATGTACACAACTATGGAGGTAGCTGTATATGTAAAAAAGAATCACAACAAAAACACCCATACACATTAAATATAGAAAGAAAATTGTCACTTCAGATTGAGTGAGCTACATATATAACTGCAAGGCTACATTTGTATTTTTTTTTTTTTAACACACCTGCCAAGGCAAAGAGGTAGGAGGATCAACACCATGGTTCTCCACACCCACCTCCAGGTGGAATTCATCACACCATCAACCAATCAAACACACCCTTGTAAACGTAAGACGGCAAGCAACTTCCAATATAATTTTTAGGTCTGGCAAGAACTAATAAAGAACTTTAGATTTTACTAAAATGATATGCATGGTATATTTACAAATAAGGGCTGCCAGACAACCCTCTTAATGCATTATTCTAATGTTGGGTCATTCACTTTTTTCTTCCATTCACTACAGCATACTGCTTGTAGCACTTGGTCAGCCCACTTCAGCCATTAGGTAGTTTCAAAGTAAGCTAAAGCATTTGGATCCTTCAGGAGAACATCTGCAAACACAGTAGCTCATTTTAATGCCAAGTACTTTTATGCAATGTGTGCTTTTTGAGCCAAAAAAAGATTTTGCTTTCAGTCCACTGTTTGAATTGGCTAGTCCCCAACAGCCCCCTACTGTATATATTTTATATGACCATGCAAAATAGCACAATCATTGACAAATCGAAAAGGCTGCAGCTAATGCCAGACCAATTAGTTTTGCCAATGCTTGTTTTTCTTTGGCAGTACATTTTTATACCATTATTCATTTTGAAGGGCAATTATGTGAGTAAACATTTAGAGGATCACTATCTTTGGTATGTCCAGTGCTTTAGTACTAGCAAGATTCTGCCTCGTTCTACATGTAATCCTTGATATGGTTGCAGAGGTGAAGCAAGAGCATACTTCATCAACAGCCCTCGTCAGGCCATCCTTACCCATATCAAAATACTCTCTGCACTCCACGTCTTGTCCACTGATTCTTTCCAGAATAACACTTGGCACATGGGGCATTTATTAGGCAAGCCAATCCCAGAGCTTGAGTCAGGTACTGAGAGGCATCACCAGACAAGCACACAGGCATATCACCATGCAACAGAAACTGGTGTCAAGTTAGCAGGTGATGAGATAATTCTACTCCATTTCCCACATCCTTCGGTCACACGTGCCACTGATTGCACACATGTGGAACTTCAATCCACCCTGCCATGGAGAACAACATTTCTGCAACAGAGACTGCTGCTTCTCCACCAGTGAATTATAAGCTGCCTTTCCAGAGTGCACATACAACAGCTACATTTTACAATATTTTACGATTTCACTTTAGTCAGTTGCTGGGTATTTTGAGGACAAGTGACCACTGGGTATATTTACTTAACTCACACTCTGACTGCATGCATACATGAGGAATGGTTTAAAAAAGATATTCCGTCATAATTGCACCCATCACAATATGCATGAGAGTAACGCTGACTTCATACATGCATGGAATATCTGCACCATTCCCAAGTTTACAAATAAAAAAACAAGATCATGGGCCAAATTTACTAAAGTTTCACACTACACAAAACAGAGAGGTAACGTGCTGCACTGCCTTATATGAAATGGAGAGAGCAGAAATTAGTCATATTTACTAAGATATGGTGTACTTGTTTTTCCTTCTTGTGCTGGTGCACTGTTTTCTGCCTAGTTCCAACACAGGTACCCTTGGCCCACGGTTGAAGGTTGCCTGCGTTACAGGCAGGATTGTTCTTGTGTAGCAATGGCTACCTTTCTGTACAGAAAAATCCCATGAGGCAATTTCCTCTGTGTATGTGTGTTAGAAATGGGGTCCTTGGTTGGCAGTCAGGTTACACCCTGTCCAAGCAAGGACCCTCACTCTAGTCAGGGTAAAAGAAAATCACCCTCAGCTAACCCCTTCTTACCCCCTTGGTAGCTTTGCACGAGCAGTAGGCTTAACTTCAGAGTGCTAGGTATAAAGTAGTTGTACCAACACACACAGTAACTTAATGAAAACACTACAAAATGACACAACACATGTTTAGAAAATAGAAAATATGTATCTAAACAAAACAAGACCAAAATGACAAAAATCCACAATACACAAGTCAAGTTATCACTAAAAATGCAAAAAGAGTCTTCATGTAATTTTAAACACACCTCAATGCTGTTAGCATGAAAATGTACCTTGGGCCCTTCAAAAATAACCCCGCACGGGCGAGTGTGCGTCAAAAAGTGGTTGCACTGCGTCGATTTCACTCACGAGTGAGGCCTTACGTCACTTCTCCTTTAGTCGGGTTGGCGTGCGTCGTTTCTTCTCTCTGCAGGAGAGCGATGCGTCGATCCGGTCAGCACTCTCGGGTCCGGGCAGGCCTTGCATCGTTTTTACATGCCCAGCGGTATTTGCATGGGAAATCCAGCCGCACGATGATCCGAAAACCACGCAGCACGGGTTGCGATCTCACCAGCCTCTGTCAGCGATGCTGTGCGTCGTTTCTCCAGCCCCGGGCGTCGATCTTCCGGTCACGTTGCAGGCGAGCATTGATTTTCAGCTCCAAAGCCAGTGGAGCATCGATTTTTCAGCTGCTGATCGGAGTTGCGTCGATCTTTTCCCCACACAGCGGTCGGTGCGTGGATTTCTCACTCTTGGGCTGCCAGCTTCTCTTCTCAGGAACTGGATGGGCACCACTTGGCAGAGTAGGAGTCTCTCCAGAAACTCCGGGTGCTGACAAGGAGAAGTCTTTGCTGTCCCTGAGACTTCAAACAACAGGAGGCAAGCTCTAAATCAAGCCCTTGAAGAGTTCTTCACAAGAAGGAAGACAACACAAAGTCCAGTCTTTGTCCTCTAGCACAGGCAGAAGCAGCAACTGCAGGATAGCTCCACAAAGCACAATCACAGGCAGGGCCGCTCTTCTTCATCAGCTCTTCAGCCTCTTGGTTTCCAGAAGTGTTCTAAAGTCTGTGGTTTTGGGTGTCCTTCTTATACCCATTTTGCCCTTTGAAGTAGACCTACTTCAAAGAAAAGTCTCTCTTCATTGTGAAATCCTGCCTTGCCCAGGCCAGGCCCAAGAAACACACCAGGGGGTTGGAGACTGTATTGTGTGAGGGCAGGCACAGCCCTTTCAGGTGTGAGTGGCCACTCCTCTCCTCCCTCCTAGAACAGATGGCTCATCAGGAAATGCAGACTACACCCCAGATCCCTTTGTGCCACTGTCTAGTGAGAGGTGCAACCAGCCCAACTGTCAAACTGACCCAGACAGAGAATCCACAAACAGGCAGAGTCCCAGAAATTGGGTAAGAAAGATAATGCTCACTTTCTAAAAGTGGCATTTTCAAACACACAATCTTAAAATCAACCTTACTAAAAGATGTATTTTTAAATTGTGAGCTCAGAGACCCCAAACTTCACATGTCTATCTGCTCCCATAGGGAATCTACACTTTAATCATATTTAAAGGTAGCCATCGTGTTAACCTTTAAGAGGGACAGACCTTGCAACAGTGAAAAATTAATTTAGTAATATTTCACTGTCAGGACCTATAAAACACATTACTATGGTGGTCATTACAACCCTGGCGGACGTGTTAAAGCGGCGGTAAGACCGCCAACAGGCCGGCGGAAAAAATTGCAATTACGACCGTGGCGGAAACCGCCAACAAAGACAGCCACTTTAACACTCCGACCGCCACGGCGGTACAAACAAACAGCGCGGCGGTCACCACCAACAGACAGGCGGAAGACAATGTACCACCCACACTATTAGGACAGGCCAATCTGCCACCTTTTCCGGGGCGGATTCAACGCGGATAAAAACACGTCGGAAACAGGAATTTCGAAGGGAAAACGCTCACCTCTACACACTCCACGAGGAACGAGGACACCATGGACCCGGAACTCCAAATCCTACCTGCGATAGTCTTCCTGCTCCTGTACCAGGAGCACGAACGCCGGGTTCGAAGACCATGGTGAGTACTGCACCTACGACACAGGGGAGGGGGGAGGCAAAAAACAGACACACACACACACACACACGCAACACCCCCACCCCCACCCTCACCCACTACAACACACACACTAATACATATCTATACATTATAGTTACACCCCCCAACCACCCGGAAGAATGCAAAGACAAAAGGAAATGAGTGTAACCATTGTAATCTAATTAAAATGCAGTACGCTAAAATATACATATATTCACTATTAACAAAATATACACCAAGAATAGTAGTACAGGTATTGCACCATTTATAGTCTGTGGACCACTGGGCCCAAAATGCCTGGGCGAGGCCCACACTCGATACCAGATCAAAACAGAGAGAACACTGCAGGGGCATCAGATAGAAATACAACAGGCACCTCAGGGGGAAAGGAAGGGGGGGCACCTCAGCCGGATGAGTGCACAACGCCAGAACCACGAGGGGGCTCAATGCCCACTGTTCAATCCTGGGGAGTGCAAAGACACAGGGGGTCATTCCAACCCTGCCGGTCGATGTTAAAGCGGCGGCCAACCCGCAAACAGGCAGGCGGCCAAAAAAATGGAATTCTGACCCTGGCGGGAACCGCCAACACAGACCGCCACTTTAACACTACGACCGCCACGGCGGTACAGACAAGCAGCGCGGCGGTCACTGCCAACAGACAGGCAGCAGACAGTGTACCGCCCACCCTATCATAACTCACCAATCCGCCACCTTTTCCGGGGCGGGAGCCCCGCCGATAAAAACACGGCGGAAACAGACTACGAACGGGAAAACGCTCACCCTACACACTCCACGAGGAATCTGGACAGCATGGAACCAGAACTACACATCCTACCAGCTATCGTCTACCTGCTCCTCTACCAGGAGCATGAACGCCGGCGCAGAAGACAACGGTGAGTACTGCACCTACTACACAGGGGAGGGGGGAGGAGAAAAGAATACGGGCACACACATACGCGACACCCCCCCCCCCAACTACCTACACAGCAATGCAGTGCAGAGCAACAACTCAGAGTGACGCCCCCTAAACCCCCCGGAAGAATGCAAAGACAAAATAATATGTTATTGGAATTCAAATATATTGTAAGGCTAAGTAAATAAGTAAGTCGAACATCCCATAACTATATACAAATATGTAAATTGTCCCGTCAAAATTGGCTTTCTGTCATTGTACGTGGGCCAATGGTCCTCAATACATGGGCAAAGCCCACACATGAGACCCGAATCCATTCGAGAGAACACTGCAGGGGCATCAGATAGGAAAACTACAGGCACCTCAGGGGGAAGGGACGGGGGGGCACCTCAGCCACATGAGTCCACGACGCCAGATCCACGAGGGGCCTCCACGGCCACTGTTCAATCCTGGGGAGTGCAAAGCCACAGACTCACAAGTCTCTACAGTGGGTGGCTTGCCCACGGTGCCATCCTGGGGAGTGCAAAGCCACAGTCTCTCAAGTCTCTAAAGTGGGTGGCTTGCCCACTGTGCCATCCTGGGGAGTGCAAAGCCACAGTCTCTCAAGTCTCTACAGTGGGTGGCTTGCCCACTGTGCCATCCTGGGGAGTGCAAAGCCACAGTCTCTCAAGTCTCTACAGTGGGTGGCTTGCCCACTGTGCCATCCTGGGGAGTGCAAAGCCACAGTCTCTCAAGTCTCTACAGTGGGTGGCTTGCCCACTGTGCCATCCTGGGGAGTGCAAAGCCACAGTCTCTCAAGTGGATGACAGACTCCAGCGGTACTGGAGGACTCTTGGTGCCCAGAGTGTATCGTGCAGCCCTGTCCGACACTGATCCGGGCCTGCCCCTTCTGCCAATGTGTCAGCGGTGCTTGAGTTGAAGGGCCCAGCGGAGCGGTGCTAGAGTTGAAGGGCCCAGCGGAGCGGTGCAGAGACGGCGGTGCCCAGCGGAGCGGTGCTTGAGTTGAAGGGCCCAGCGGAGCGGTGCAGAGACGGCGGTGCCCAGCGGAGCGGTGCTTGAGATGAAGGGCCCAGCGGAGCGGTGCAAGAGTTGAAGGGCCCAGCGGAGCGGTGCAGAGACGGCGGTGCCCAGCGGAGTGGTGCTTGAGATGAAGGGCCCAGCGGAGCGGTGCAAGAGTTGAAGGGCCCAGCGGAGCGGGGCAGAGACGGCGGTGCCCAGCGGAGTGGTGCTTGAGTTGAAGGGCCCAGCGGAGCGGTGAGGAGACGGTGGTGCCCAGCAGAGCGGTGCTTGAGATGAAGGGCCCAGCGGAGCGGTGCTTGAGAGGAAGTGCCCAGCGGAGCGGTCTTTGAGAGGAAGTGCCCAGCGGAGCCGTGCTTCTCTTGAAGGGCCCTGTTCAGCGGTTCTTGAGACGGCGGTGCCCTGTTCAGCGGTGCTTCTCTTGAAGGGCCCTGTTCAGCGGTTCTTGAGACGACGGTGCCCTGTTCAGCGGTGCTTCTCTTGAAGGGCCCTGTTCAGCGGTGGTTCTCTTGAAGGGCCCTGTTCAGCGTTTCTTGAGACGGCGGTGCCCTGTTCAGCGGTGCTTCTCTTGAAGGGCCCTGTTCAGCGGTGCTTGTCTTGAAAGGCCCTGTTCAGCGGTGCTTGTCGTGAAGGGCCCTGTTCACTGGTTCTTGAGACGGCGGTGCCCTGTTCAGCGGTGCTTCTCTTGAAGGGCCCTGTTCAGCGGTGCTTCTCTTGAAGGGCCCTGTTCAGCAGTTATTGAGACGGCGGTGCCCTGTTCAGCGGTGCTTCTCTTGAAGGGCCCTGTTCAGCGGTGCTTCTCTTGAAGGGCCCTGTTCAGCGGTTCTTGAGACGGCGGTGCCCTGTTCAGCGGTGCTTTTCTTGAAGGGCCCTGTTCAGCGGTTCTTGAGACGGCGGTGCCCCATTCAGCGGTGCTTGTCTTGAAGTGCCCTGTTCAGCGGTGCTTCTCTTGAAGGGCCCTGTTCAGCGGTGCTTGAGACGGCAGTGCGCTGTTCAGCGGTGCTTCACATGTGTCTCCAGGGCACCAGATCCGGCCAATATATGGTGTTCACTCGCCATTCGACTTCTCGCTTGCGGGGCCCTCCTGTGCTGGTGTCCCGTGACCGTGGGTGTCCTCCTTCACCCCCGGAATGGGGCTGGTGGGGCCCTCCTGGGCAGGTCGCCTGCTGCCGGATTTGTCGGCCGTGCTGCCCTTGCCATCCTTGCCTGATCCTCTGTGGCCCTTGCCTCCCTTTGGAGATGTGCCAGGTGGCACCCCACTCCCTGACGGTGCCAGGGTGGTGCCTGTGGAGGCTGCCGTCTCTGTCCTCTCGCACCGGCCCTTGCCTTTTTTGGATTTTTTCCCAGGTGGTGGGCTGGCTGTCCCTTTGCTGCTGGCCGATGTAGCTGCCCTCGAAGGTGGTGGACTCCAATATCCCTGGACTATGGTCCTTGTAGGTCCAGGGGTTGTGGTGGCTGAGGTGCAGATTGGACTTTTACGAGATGGAGGGGTTGGGTCAGGTGATGGAAAGAGGTTAATTTTGGAGAGGAAAAACTTTTTAGGAGCAATGGGAAGGGTAGGTGCAGTGGGTATGGGAGTGGAGGAAGAGGATGTGGTTGTAGGAGAGTCAAGTGTGCTGTCTTTGGGTGCAGGTGCTTGTGACGGAGGCTGTCGTGAGGTGGATGGCTGTTGGGTGGGTGGCTGCCTGCGTTTGTGTGGTTTGGAAGAGGGGGTGACAGACACACTGGGAGAGGACACAGGGCACGTGTAAATGGCAGTGGGGGTGGTGACTGCCCGTGTGCGGAGTGTTCTGGTGGGTGTGCTGGTGATGGACGTAGTGGCTGATGAAGTGGTGCATGCAAGTGTGAGTGGAGACGTCACAGGGATGGAGGAGGGAGAAGAGGAGGAGGGGGACACAGAGGAGGCAGTGGCTGTTGGCATGTCTGCATGTGGATGTTGCTTGTGTGAATGCTTCTGTGATGTGTGGTGCTTCTGTTTGGATGAGCTGACCTTGGGTGTTGAGGTGTGTGCAGGCTGGTCTGTAGGTGTGTCTGGGATAGGCAGAGGAACAGGGGAGTGGGACTGGGTGGAGGGAGTTGGAGGAGGGAGGCAGGAGACAGGGACAATGGCTGCCGTCAGTGCTGAGGCCAGAGCGTTGAACGATCGCTGATGGGCAGCCTGACCCGAATGAATGCCCTCCAGGTATGCATTGCTCCGATGCACCTCCCTTTCCACCCCCTGGATGGCATTCAAAAGGGTAGACTGCCCAACAATGAGCGTCCGGAGGAGGTCAATGACCTCCTCACTGAGGGCAGCAGGGGTAACTGGGGCAGGGCCTGAGGTGCCTGGGGCGAAGGAGATGCCCGCCTTGGTGTGCGAGCGGGCACGGGGCGAACGCTGAGGGGCTGCTTGGAGGGCAGAGCTGGTGCGCTGGGTTGCGGCTGTACCTGATGTTGCGGTGGGCACGGATGTTGCTGCCACCACAAGGGAGCTCCCTTCCGAGGACGTGTCGGTGTCGCTGATGTCTCCACGTGTCCCCGTTGTGGAGCCCCCCTCGCCCTCCGTCTCACTGGTCAAATCAGAGTCCGTTGCATGGCCCTCTGGGGCCATGTGAGATGTAGCTCCCTCGTGCTCCAATGCCACTTCTCCTCCGCCAGATGATGCTAATGCACACATGAACAGGAAGAGCAGACAAAAAAAGGGGGGGGGGGAATAAAGACATGTTGAGTGCATGCATTGGCAACACAGTTGGCGGAGAGGACAGACACAGAAGCCCCCTGCACTACACCGCGCACTTGGGGTACACTACTCAGTCAGTGAGACTTGGCCTACAAGCCAATGGACGACATCTGCACACATAGGTGACACAAGGCCATGGATAGCTGTACTTGGCACCCTACAGAGGTGGAGGGCAGGGGCACAGGGCCATGCCTTACGGAGGGGACCAGCCTACCGAAATCGCCCTGGCCTAGGGATACCCACATCCCCCCTCCCCCACCCAGACACCTCCACTGCGCGCTAAGATAGCACAATGTGCTTGTACTCACCCCCTTGTGTCTGCTGTGATGTCCTCACGCGCCCATCCAAATCTGGGTAGGCCACCGCCAGGATCCGAGACATCAGGGGGGTCAATTGACGGGTGGCACCCCTCCTACGTTGGGAGGCCATCCCCAGCAGAGCCTCCGCGGTCTTTCTCCTCCCGCGGCGGATGTCCTCCCACCTCTTGCGGCAGTGGGTGCCCCGTCTGTTGTGGACCCCCAGGGTCCGGACGTCCTTGGCGATGGCACGCCAAATGTCGACTTTCTGATGGGCGCTGACGTATGTGACACGTATAGGGAGAGAAAATCAAATATCAACATTTTCTGCATGCTCGATGTGAGTGGCCCCCCATCCCCACCCTTACCATGTGGCACATGCTCTCATCTGTCGTTTGATGCATGCCTCATTCGCTCCCCTCCCCACCATCATTCATTCACCCCACTCAACCCAGGCATTGCCCACAAAGCATGGTCCCAGTGTACTAACCTGTTGCTCTGGAGGACCGTAGAGTAGCGCATACTGGGGGAGGACCCCATCCACGAGTTTCTCCAATTCTTCAGAAGTGAAGGCAGGGGCCCTTTCCCCAGTCGCAGCAGCCATTGTCTCTTCCAGACCGAGGTCACAGCAGCACTTGCAGTATAGGTCCTCTCCTGTGGATGATCAGGTCTCGAGTGATTAAGCAGATAGAAAATGGCGGTCACGCCCGAGGCGGTGCGTACCGCGGCGGTGCGTACCGCGACCGCCGGCGCACTTCGTCATTGGCTCCTGAAACCCATAGGGTTCTATGTTAACCAATGCGGCTTTGCACCGCGGGCTTCGACCGCCTACCGCCACGGAGTGCCACGCCAGCGCATTGACCTCACATCCCATTGTCACACTTCACAGGTCAGGCAGCTGCCATTTCAAGGGTCCACATGGCTTAATTTCTATTGCGTCACACAGGCCTTGCATTGCCACTCATGCAAGCCATTCAATGCATAGCGAATCGTGTACTGTGCAAGCTGTGGGAACGTACCTGTGGTTTGCTTGACTCTGTGCTCCATGTTGTCCTTCCTAGGCACCGTCCGCTGGGACTTGCGAGGAGATGGAGGAATCTTCCTGTGTACAGACCGCTGGTGGACCTGTCGACAATGGAAGAAAGACATGTCATACTGACATACAGGCTTGACCGAGCCACTATACAGGAACTGTGTGCCCAGCTGGAGCCAGACCTGATGTCACCCATTCGCCAACCCACAGGGATTCCCCCTCTGGTGCAGGTTCTGTCAGTACTCAATTTTTTGGCAAGTGGATCATTCCAAACAACAGTGGCCATTTCATCAGGGATGTCTCAGCCTATGTTTTCTAAGGTTTTGTCCAGAGTGTTGTCTGCCCTGATGAAATACATGCGGAGCTACATTGTTTTCCCTGAGGTGGCCGATTTGGCTACAGTGAAGGGTGATTTCTATGCCCTTGGACATATTCCCAACATCATTGGTGCCATTGATGGGACCCATGTGGCTTTGGTTCCCCCCAGTGAAAGTGAACAGGTGTACAGGAACAGAAAAAGTTATCATTCTATGAATGTCCAGGTGGTCTGTTTGGCTGACCAGTACATCTCCCATGTAAATGGCAAGTTCCCTGGGTCAGTGCATGACGCGTACATCATGCGAAATAGCAGCATCCCTTATGTGATGGAACAGCTACAGAGACACCGTGTGTGGCTTATTGGTGACTCTGGTTACCCCAACCTGTCGTGACTACTGACCCCAGTGAGGAATCCCCGGACCAGGGCAGAGGAACGGTACAATAAGGCCCATGGGCGGACTAGGAGGGTGATCGAGCGGACCTTCGGCCTCCTGAAGGCCAGGTTTAGGTGCATGCATATGACAGGTGGATCCCTAACGTACTCACCGAAGAAGGTGTGCCAGATCATCGTGGCCTGCTGTATGCCTCACAACCTGGCTTTGCGACGCCAGGTGCCTTTCCTGCAGGAGGATGGTCCAGAGGGTGGTGTTGTGGCAGCTGTGGAGCCTGTGGAGAGTGAAGAGGAGGAAGACGACGGGGACGACACAGACAACAGGGACACAGTGATACAACAGTATTTTCAATAACACACAGGTACGAATCAACACCGCCATTTCACATGTACTTACAGTCTCCTGCCTCTCTACTGTCTGAGTTTCCCCCCAGTTTATGTTAACTGAGTTGTGACTTTCCCTTCCGTTTTCAGAGATGTGGGCCCCACTGCGTGACCTCTGCTTTGTTTGCCCATGGACTACAGCTGTGTGACAGTGGTATGTTGTCATCACAATGTAACTGAACATTTTGGCACTGTTATGTCTAATACATTTGTTCAAAAGACAAGCAGACTCCAGATAATTTTAGTGCAATAAGTGATTTTATTTATGTGCTAAATTTAGGATAATGCAAGCAAATCGGTGATGGGTGATGGTGGAGTAATGTCCATGGCAGAGTCCAGATTTTCAGTCTCACAGGTGCATTGTCCATATGCCTGTGGAAGGACGGAGCAGGGGCAGTTCAAGGTTGGACAGGGTGACAATGTGGGACAGTGGGATGACATCAGGGGTTATCCTTTGCTGGAGGGGGTCTTGGCATCCTACTCTGTCTTCTTCCTAGATCTCAGGTACCGCTTGCGGGGTAGTTCTTCTTCTGCAGGAGGTGGGGTTCTGGTGGCCTGTTGTTGTGTGGGGGCCTCCTGTCCACTAGCACCAGCGGAGGTGGGGGCCTGTTCTTGGTCCAGGCTAGTGACAGGGGCCCTTTGTGGTGCCACATGGTCCCGCAATGTGGTGACAATCTGGTTAAGAGCCACGACGATGGTCCCCATTGCGGAACTAATGGCTCGGAGTTCTTCCCTGAACCCCATGTACTGTTCCTCCTGCAGTACCTGGATCTCCTGGAACCTGGCCAGTACCGTAGCCATTGTCTCCTGGGAGTGGTGGTATGCTCCCATGATGGAGGAGAGGGCCTCGTGGAGAGTGGGTTCCCTGGGCCTGTCCCCCACCTGTCGCACAGCAGCCCTCCGAGTTCCCCTGTTTCCCTGGGCCTCTGTCCCCTGGACCGTGTGCCCACTACCACTGCCCCCAGGTCCTTGCTGTTGTTGGGGTGGTGGGTCAACCTGGGTGCCCTGTAGTGGTGGACATACCGCTGATTGACGTGTCCTGGAGACAGAGGCATGGGCCCGCTGGGTGCGAGCTGTGCTGGTGTTCCCAGAGGGGGGTAGGTCTGCTGTGGCCTGTGGCTGTGTGAGGGGAACCGACTGTCCCGAGGTCCCCGATGGGCCGGGCTGGTCATCAGGGTCCAGGGAGACAGAGCTGCTGCCATCATTGGGGGCCTCTTCTGGGGGTGGGATGGACATTTCTGGACCCTCCTGGGCGGTGTGGTGGCGTTCTGGTCCTGCAGGGGTATAAGAGTATGGTTATTGCTTCTGTGTGTGCCATAGTGTGCAATGGGTGGGTGGCCGTGTACCCCAGTGCTGGCATTCCCTTGTGGGGGCTGTTGTGACGGTGGCTTGTGGGGGAGATGGGTATGTGCAGTGGGCATGCTTTGGTGATGGGTGTCCATGCTTTGTGGACGCATGCAGGGCTAGGTGTTGGGATGGGTGGGTTGTGATGGTGAGCCATTTGCAAGGAGTTGGTGTGATGGGGGTCGGGGTGAGGGTGGGGGTATGATTTGGCATGCAGGTGGGGTGGGGGGAATGAAGTAGTGAAGATTTGACTTACCAGAGTCCATTCCTCCGCCTACTCCAGCGAGGCCCTCAGGATGCAGGATGTTCAAGACTTGCTCCTCCCATGCTGTAAATTCTGGGGGAGTAGGTGGGGGTCCGCCGCCAGTCTTCTGCACGGCGATGTTGTGCCTTGATACCATGGAACGCACCTTTCCCCATAGGTCGTTCCACTGCTTCCTGATATCGTTCCGATTTCGTGGATGCTGTCCCACAGCGTTGACCCTGTCCACTATTCTTTGCCATAGCTCCATCTTCCTGGCAATGGTGGTGTGCTGCACCTGTGTCCCGAAGAGCTGGGGCTCTACCCAAACTATTTCCTCCACCATGACCCTGAGTTCTGCGTCAGAAAACCTGGGGTGTCTTTGGGGTGCCATGGGGTGGTGTGGATGAGGTGTGGGGTGGGGTATGTGTTGTAGAGTGTTGTGAGTGTGGTGGTGTGTGGTGTTTTGTGCGTGGATATTGTGTGGGTGATGTTGTGATTTGCCTCTGTGTGATGGTGTACTCTATTCTGTGCTGTCTCTCTCTGGCCTTCAGTCGCAATTGTGGTCGTAAGGGTTTGTGGGTGATGTTGGTGTGTTTTTTATATTGTATTGGGTGTGTGGGAGTGTTGTGTGTATGTGTCTCAGGTGTGTGTAGTTTGAATTGTCCAATGTGGCTGTGTTTTGTAAAGGCGTGTGTATTTTGACCGCGGCAGTGTGTACCGCCAATGGAATACCGCGGTTGAAAGACCGCTGCGGGGATTTGTGGGTCGGAATGGAATGGGCGTATTTCTGTTGGCGTGACGTTGGAGGTTTGGTCATCGCCAGTTTTTCGCTGGCCGTTGGTGTGGCGGACTTTTGTTGATGTCAGGTTTTTGGCGGTTTGCCAGTTGCGGGTCAGAATGACCGTGGCGGTTTACCGCGACCGCGGCGGTGTTATGGCGGTCTTCTGACCGGCTGTAAGCGCCTTTTACCGCCGAGGTCAGAATGACCCCCACAGTCTCTCAAGTCTCTCCAGTGGGTGGTTTGCCCACTGCATTATCCTGGGGAGTGCAAAGCCACAGTCTCTCAAGTCTCTCCAGTGGGTGGTTTGCCCACTGCATTATCCTGGGGAGGGCAAAGCCATAGTCTCTCAAGTCTCTCCAGTGGGTGGGTTGCCCACTGCATTATCCTGGGGAGTGCAAAGCCACAGTCTCTCAAGTCTCTCCAGTGGGTGGGTTGCCCACTGTTCAATCCTGGGGAGTGCAAAGCCACAGTCTCTCAAATGGATAACAGTCTCCACTGGTTCTGGAGGGGGACTGGTGCCCAGAGTGCTTCATCCTCTGAAGGACAGAGGTAGTGGATGCATGTCTCCACTGGTTCTGGAGGGGGACTGGTGCCCTGAGTGCTTCATCCTGTGAAGGACAGAGGTAGTCGATGCATGTCTCCACTGGTTCTGGAGGGGGACTGGTGCCCAGAGTGCATCAATCACCCCGTGACGGTCCCAGTTTCGTCAGTGCCCCTGCCGCTCATGGGCTAGCGGTGCTTGAGTTGGCGGTGCCCTGTTCAGCGGTGCTTGAGTTGGCGGTGCCCTGTCAGGCGGTGCTTGCCCTGTTCAGCGGTGCTTGATTTGGCGGTGCCCTGTTCAGCGGTGCTTGCCCTGTTCAGTGGTGCTTGAGTTGGCGGTGCCCTGTTCAGCGGTGCTTGAGTTGGCGGTGCCCTGTTCAGCGGTGCTTGATTTGGCGGTGCCCTGTTCAGCGGTGCTTGAGTTGGCGGTGCCCTGTTCATCGGTGCTTGATTTGGCAGTGCCCTGTTCAGCGGTGCTTGATTTGGCGGTGCCCTGTTCAGCGGTGCTTGCCTTGTTCAGCAGTGCTTGAGTTGGCGGTGCGCTGTTCAGCCGTGCTTGATTTGGCGATGCCCTGTTCAGCTGTGCTTGATTTGGGGGTGCCCTGTTCAGCGGTGCTTGAGTTGGCGGTGCCCTGTTCAGCGGTGCTTGATTTGGCGGTGCCCTGTTCAGCGGTGCTTGATTTGGCGGTGTCCTGTTCAGCTGTGCTTGCCCTGTTCAGCGGTGTTTGAGTTGGCGGTCCTTCATGGCCCAGCGGTGCTTGAGTTGGCGGTCCTTCATGGCCCAGCGGGTCTTGTGCTGGCGGTCCTTCATGGCCCAGCTGGGCTGGGGATGGCGGTCCTTCATCGCCCAGCCCAGCTGGGGCTGGCGGGGCCCTCCTGGGAAGCTGGGCTGGGGCTGGCGGGGCCCTCCTGGGCTGCTGGGCTGGGGCTAGCGGGGCCCTCCTGGGCAGCTGGGCTGTGGCTGGCGGGGACCTCCTGGGTAGCTGGGATGGGGCTGGCGGGGCCCTCCTGGGCAGCTGGGCTGGGGCTAGCGGGGCCCTCCTGGGCAGCTGGGATGGGGCTGGCGGGCCCTCCTGGGCATCTGGGCTGGGGCTGGTGGTGGCCTCCTGGGCAGCTGGGCTGGGGCTGGTGGTGGCCTCCTGGGCAGCAGGGATGATGGCGGTCTTCTCCGCAATGCTACTCTTCTCAGACTTGCTGAGTTTCTTGTGGCCCTTCCCCACCTTGGGAGGTGTCACAGCTGAGTCCACACTCCCACCGGGACCCCTGGGAGCGGCTTGGGTGGCTGGAGTCTTCCCCCTCTCCTGCCAGGCACTGGCCAACTTCTGATGCTTCACGGGGGGACTGGCTTTCCTGGTGGCCGGTGCACTCCACATACCTGTGGCTACAGGCACCATTGGTCCCGGAGATGTTGTGGCTGAAGTGCTACTTCGGGACCTATGAGATGGACGGGGTGGGGGAGGTGTGGGAAAAAGGTCAAAGCTGGACAGGAAAAGTTTTTGGGACACACTGGGACGGGTAGCTGGAGGGCGTTTGGGAGTGGAGGAAGAGGTGGTGGTAGTAGGAGGTGTACGTTTGGTGAGTTTGGGTGCAGGTGCATGCGCTGGAGGCTGTCGTGAGGTGGATGGCTGTTGGGTGGGTGTGTGCCTGCATTTGTGTATCTTAGGAGGGGGCGTCACAGACACACTGGGAGAGGACACAGGGGACGTGTGAATGGTAGTGGGGGTGGTGACTGCACGTGAGTGGGGTGTGCTGGTGGGTGTGCTAGTGAGGGACGTAGTGGCTTTAGAGGTAGCGCTTGCAGGTGTGTGTGTAGACGAGAGTGGGAGGGAGGAGGGAGACGACGAGGAGGGGGACACAGTGGAGGCAGTGGATGTTGGTGTGTCTGCATGTGTCTGATGCTTGCGTGAGTGCCTGTGGGATGTGTGGTGCTTATGTTTGCCTGAGCTTCCCTTGTGTGGTGAGGTGTTTGCAGGCTGGTCTGATGATGTGCTTGGGATAGGCAGAGGTACAGGGGATTGGGTCTGGGTGGAGGAAGTTGGAGGGGGGAGGCTAGACACAGGGACAATGGCTGCCATCAGTGCTGAGGCCAGAGTTTGAAAGGCTCGGTGAAGGGCCGCCTGACCAGAGTGAATGCCCTCCAGGAATGCATTAGTTTGTTGCAACTGCCTTTCTACACCCTGGATGGCATTCAAAATGGTAGACTGCCCAACAGTGAGTGACTTAAGAAGGTCAATGGCCTCTTCACTGAGGGCAGCAGGGGTGACTGGGGCAGGGCCTGAGGTGCCTGGGGCGAAGGTGATGCCCACACTCATGGGTGAGCGGGCACGGGGCAAAGGCTGAGGGGCTGCTGGAAGGGCGGTGCTGGTAGGGTGGGGTGGCGGCTGTACCTGTAGATGCGGGGGGCACAGATGTGGCCGCCACCACAAGGGAGCTCCCATCAGAGGACGAGTCCGTGCACCCACCGTCTTTCATGCACGCAGAACTCTGCCCCCTTCCTTCTTACATCCAGCCATCTCCACACAGGCATAGTCCATACAACATGCTCCCTGTGTACTTAACTGTTTGTCTTGAGGACCGTAGAGTAGCGTGTACTGGGGGAGGACCCCATCAACGAGCTTCTCCAACTCCTCCGATGTGAAGGCAGGGGCCCTTTCCCCAGACGCACGAGCCATTGTCTCTTCCAGACCGAGGTCACAGCAGCACTTGCAGTGTAGGTCCTCTCCTGTCGAAGATCAGGTATCGAGTGATTGAACAGATAGAAAATGGCGGTCACGTCCGCGGCGGTGCGTACCATCACCGCCGGCATACATCGTCATTGGCTCCTGGGACCCATAGGGTCCAATGTTAACCAATGCAGCATTGCGCCGCGGTCTCCAACCGCCTACCGCCACGGTGTACAACGCCAGCGCAGTTACCTCACATCCCATTGTCCCACTTTAGAGGTCAGGCAGCCGCCATTTCAGGGGCCCACAAGGCCTAATTTCCAACTGCGTCACACATACCTAGGCCTAGTCTCAACACACATACAGGCCACCTATTGTGTATGATTGGTGTTCTGGGTAAACTGTGGGTACGTACCTCTGAGTTGTTTGACTCTGTGGTCGCTGTTGTCCTTCATAGGCACCGTCCGCTGGGACATGTGAGGAGATGGCGGAATACTCCGGTGTACCGACCGCTGGTGGACCTGTCGACAATGGAGGAAAGACATTTGATAATCACCTACAGGTTTGACCGTGCCACAATCCAGGAACTGTGTACCCAGTTGGAGCCAGACCTGATGTCAGCAATCCGCCATCCCACAGGAATCCCCCCTCAAGTGCAGGTGCTATCAGTGCTCCATTTCCTTGCAAGTGGGTCTTTTCAAACAACTGTGGCCATGGCATCAGGGATGTCCCAGCCTATGTTTTCCAACGTCTTGTCCAGAGTGTTGTCTGCCCTGCTGAAACACATGCAGAGCTACATCGTTTTCCCTCAGGTGGAGGATTTGCCTACAGTGAAAGGTGACTTCTATGCCCTTGGACATATCCCCAACATCATAGGTGCCACTGATGGGACCCATGTGGCTTTGGTCCCCCCCCCACAGGAGTGAACAGGTGTACAAAAACTGGAAGAGTTATCATTCCATGAATGTACAGATGGTATGTTTGGCCGACCAGTACATCTCCCATGTGAATGCCATGTTCCCTGGCTCAGTGCATGATGCCTACATCCTGCGGAATAGCAGCATCCCTTATGTGATGGGTCAACTCCAGAGGCACCGTGTGTGGCTGTTAGGTGAGCCCCTGGAAGCAAGACAGTGGGAATGGGTGTCTGGGGTTATCCCTACAGGTTAGTGTGTGTCTAACAGTTGTCCCTAGCCATTTGCAGGTGACTCTGGGTACCCCAACCTATCATGGCTACTGTCCCCAGTGAGGAATCCCAGGGCCGAGGAACGCTACAATGAGCCCCATGGGCGAACTAGGAGGGTGATCGAGCGGACGTTCGGCCTCCTGAAGGCCAGGTTCAGGTGCCTGCATATGACAGGTGGATCCCTATTCTACTCACCAAAGAAGGTGTGCCAGATCATCATGGCCTGCTGTATGCTTCACAACTTGGCTTTGCGATGACAGGTGCCTTTTCTGCAGGAGAATGGTCCAGATGGCAGTGTTGTGGCAGCTGTGGAGCCTGTGGACAGTGATGAGGATGAAGCAGAGGAAGAAGACATGCAGAACAGGGACTCAGTGATCCAGCAATATTTCCAGTGAAACACAGGTGAGAATACATCCCTGCCTACTACATGTACTTTTCAACTACTACCTCTCTACTGTCTGTCGTTTTCACCAAGTGTATGGTCACTGAGTAGTCACTTTCCCTTACGGTTTCACAGATGTGGGTCCCAACGTGTGTCATCTGCTTAGATTCCTCATGGACTAGAGCAGTGTGACATAGGTATGTTGACATTACTATTTCAAGAACATTTTGTCACTGTTATTGCAAATACACTATTTCGAAATCACAGACAGACTCCAGATCATTTTGTGCTTTAGGTGTGTTTATTTAAATGCAAAATATTGGAGGGGGAAGTTAAATGGTGAGGGGTGATGGCGGAGGAGTGTCCATGGCAGAGTCCAGTCTATTAGTCTCACAGGTGCATTACCCATATGGGCATAGGAAGTGGAGCGGGGCAGTTTAATTATGGACAGGGTGACAAAGTGGGACAGTGGGATGACAATCAGGGTGGTCTCATTTATTGGCGGGGTCTTGGCATCGTGCTCTGTCTTGTTCCTGGATCTCAGGGACAGTTTGCGGGGTGGTTCTCCCTCTGCAGGGGGTGGGATGCTGGTGCGGGGGTCCTGTGGCGGGGCGTCCTGTCCACTAGCGCCGGCGGAGGTGGTGGGCAGTTCATCGTCCATGCTAGTGTCAGGGGCCCCTTGGAGTGCCACAGTGTCCCTCCTGGTGTTAAGTAGTTCCTTCAGCACCCCTACGATGGTGCCCAGGGTGGAGCTGATGGTTCTGAGTTCCTCCCTTAAGCCCATATACTGTTCCTCCTGCATTCGCTGGGTCTCCTGAAACTTGGCCAGTACCGTTGCCATTGTCTCCTGGGAGTGGTGGTATGCTCCCATGATGGAGGAGAGGGCCTCGTGGAGTCTGGGTTCCCTTGGCCTGTCTGCCCCCTGTCTCACGGCAGCCCTCCCAGTTCCCCTGTGTTCCTGGGCCTCCGTCCCCTGGACCGTGTGCCCACTGCCACTGCCCCCAGGTCCCTGTTGTTGTTGGGGTGGTGGGTTATCCTGGGTTCCCTGTAGTAATAGACACACAGCTGATTGACGTGTCCTGGGGACGGAGGTATGGGCCCGCTGGGTGGGTGCTGTGCTGGTGTTTCCAGAGGGGGGAAGGTCTGTGGTGGCCTGTGCCTGTGTGAAGGGAACCGACTGTCCCGAGGCCCCCGATGGTCCGGGCTGGTCATCTAGATCCAGTTGGACAGAGGTGCTGTCATCACTGTGGGCCTCTTCTGTGGGTGGAGTGGACATGTCTGGACCCTCCTGTCTGGTGACGATGGGTAGTGGTCCTGCAGGGGTGGAAAGGCATGATTATTGCATCTGTGTGTGGCATGGTGTGCAATGGGTGGGTGACCGTGTACCCCAGTGCTGGCATTCCTGTGTGGGAGCCGGTGTGATGATGGTTTAGGGGGTTGTATGGGTATGTGCAGTGGGCATGCTTTAGTGAAGGGTGTCCATGCTTTGTTGTTGCATGCAGGGCTTGGTGTTGGGATGTGTGGTTTGTGACATTGGTACATTTGTGAGGAGTTGGGAGTGATAGAGGTGAGGGCGAGGGTGGGGGTATGTGATAGCATGCAGGTAGGGTTGGGGATGTAATAGTTAAGATTTGACTTACCAGAGTCCATTCCTCCACCAACGAGGCCCTCAGGATGCAGAATCGCCAAGACCTGCTCCTCCCATGTTGTTAGTTGTGGGGGAGGAGGTGGGGGTCCGCCGCCAGTCGCGCTGAACCGGAAGGTGGTGTCTTGAGATCACGGAACGCACGTTCCCCCGTAGGTCGTTCCACCTTTTCCTGATGTCCTCCCGATTTCTTGGGTGTTGTTCCACTGCATTGACCCTGTCCACTATTCTTCGCCATAGCTTCATCTTCCTTGCAATTGAGGTGTGCTGCACCTGTGATCCAAATAGCTGTGGCTCCACCCGGATGATTTCCTCCGTCATGACCCTGAGCTCCTCCTCCGAGAACCTGGGCTGTCTTTGCCGTGCCATGGGGTGGTGTGGGTGATGTGTGGGGTGGTGTGTGTGGTGATAAGTTTGGTGATATGTAGTGATGTGTTGTGTGAGGTGCGTGGAAGTTGTGTGGGTGATGGTGGTATGTGCCTGTGGATGCTGTTGTACTTGCTGGTGCTGTCTCTCTCTGTGCTTCGTTCTCAATTTTTGGTAGTAGGGGTTTGTGTGTGATGTGGGTGTGTGTTTTATATTATATTGGGTGTGTGGGAGTGGTGTGTGTATGTGTATCAGGTGTGTGTATTTTGAATTGTCCAATGTGGCTGTGTTTTGTAAGAGTGTGTGTATTTTGAGCGCGGCGGTGTGTACCGCCAATGGAATACCGCGGTTGAAAGACCGCCGCGTGGATTCGTGTGTCGTGATAGTGTGGGCGTATTTCTGTTGGCGTGACAGTGGAGGTTTTATTTTCGCCAGTTTATCACTGACCTTTGGTGTGGCGGACTTGTGTGGGTGTCTGAATTTTGGCGGGTTCCGAGATGTGGGTCATAATAGCTGTGGCGGAATTCCGCGGCGGTGTGTTGGCGGTCTTCTGCACGGCGGTAAGCGGCTTTTACCGCCAATGTTGTAATGACCCCCTATATGTCCTACTTTAACCATACACTGCACCCTGCCCTTGGGGCTATGTAGGGCCTACCGTAGGGGTGGCTTACATGTAAGAAAAGGGAAGGTTTAGGTCTGGCAATTGGGTAAACTTGTCAAGTCGAATTTACAGTTAAAAACTGCACACACAGACACTGCAATGGCAGGTCTGAGACATGATTACAGAGCTACTTATGTGGGTGACACAACCCTTGATGCAGGCCTACTTGTACCATTTGATTTACAGGCCCTGGGCACCTCTAGTGCACTTACTAGGAACTTACTAGTAAATCAAATATGCCAATCATAAGCCAATTACATACACATTTTGTAAAGGAGCACTTGCACTTTAGCACAGAAACAGAGGCAAAAAGTTAAGGGAGACCACGCCAAGGATGAAAAGTCTAACAATGTGAGATGCAGAATGAATCACGCATAGACAGAAGAATTAACAAGAATAAATAAAAATATTTTCCTCATTACTCTGTCTGAGCAATGTGGAACCTTTGGTGCAATCACAGGTTTACTGATTTTAGTAAATCTGGGATTATGACAAATGTCATGGGTGGATGCACAGGAATGCCCATACTCCACCCAGGGAACACCTACCTCTATGAAATGTGACTCAGTGTGGCGCAAATCGCCACTTGCGTAGCTTAGTAAACATCACATAAGGACTTTAGTTGACTTGTGTTGACTTACGTGATGCAAGGACAGTGCAAGTCCTTAGTAAATATGGGCCCAGATGTCTTTGCTACAGGCGTTGCTAGGTATAGCATTTCACCCCATTTTCCCATCCCTTTCCAATGTCCAACCATCTGGCCTTAATAGAGATAGAAAAGAGCACACTTACATATGCAAGCCATCATTGAGCACACCTTTGGCACCTCAAGTCTTGCTTTACATGCCTTGATCATACAGGAAATGATCCAGTACCCTCTAAATGCTCTGTGCAAGATCATTCCAGACTATTGTGACTACAGCGCCATGTGAAGAGGCTTACATGTATATCTTACACATCAACTAGGGCCTCAATAAGGGTCTCATTTCACCTCAGGTGACTGTTCCTTTGCTGCATCTCATTTGGTGGACTGTGTTAGCACGCCAGACCTTATTAAGTAAACTTACAAGGGAGACGCAAATAGGCTGATGGACCTTTTGACTGCGCTTAGAGTTTTTCCCACCATATATCCCGCACAAATACAGATCAATAATATCAACAATCAATAACATCAATAATCAATAGGAGTCAGTAATTTCCACCCACCATGACCTTGCAGTCATGAATAACCACACCTTTATGTAAAAGTTAGAATGTTTATTTCCCTATACTAATGTCACGTAAATTAGCCTCAAAATCAATTGATAAACATACAGAAACAATACTGGCTGTCCAAAGCGGCAAAAGAATCACAATCTAATCAAAGCTTGAGCTACTACACATTCTAAAGTTACAGTACAAATTAATAGCAAGGAGAACTGTGCAAATTATATTACATACATTTAGATTCAGCAAAGAAAAAGACATTGACTGTTATTACATGTAGCGAACTTTATCAGTGAATACCCTAACACCAGATAAGAATAGCATGTTTGGGTTTCATGCAAAACAATTTAGTTGCACAAATTTGGAAAACATCTAACTATGGCTCTGTCAACATAGAGGTTGGTACATAGAAACGAAAGCAAATAGACATAAAAATCAGTAACGTAATTATATACCTGTCCTCAATATGGTTCAGCAAGCTGTGACAGTCTTCGTAAATAGGACATCAGTTCGGTCAGCAGTACACCAGGATTCAGCATCAAAGTTCAGAAAAGCAAAGTCTCTCTAAGCAGCTGGAATGAATATAGCTAAACTCTCAATACAGTTAAGAAGAATATCGCGGATGGCCTCTCTCCTCTCTGTGCACTCTGGCTAAGTTAGATTTCCTAAAACTACTTCCCACATCCTAATTGGTGAGGGGATCGCATGTTCACACTTTGTCCAATGAAATTAAAACTTCAAATCTACAATTTTACTAGTAAATGGTTCCTATGCCGACGATTGGTTCCTCTTTTCCTACTCCCGTAATTCGGGTCATCAGGTATCAATATTGTTGCAGCTTATACTCCAGTCAGTGAATGCATTGTCTTCAGGAAAAGTCAGTCTTACACACATTGCATTAAACATTGTTTCACTAGCAAGTACAGCATCTTCTAGCAAGCAGTTTCTCATGAGAAAGAACTTCAGCTACAAGGACATGGACAGTACAGTGGAATATCACAGTTTAATTCTCTAAGCATCCATTTTATTAAATGCCTAAGAAATGCAGTTTGACATGAGGCCATGCAACTAGGCCAAGACCTCCCTATGTTAAGGCCTACAATTAATAAAGCTAATACATAATGCATAACCTTTAATATTACATATTACTACATTAATCAAACATAAGTTCAACATTTTCATATTAGTAAGCCATTAACAAGTACACATCGTGAACATTGACGGCCACTCTGGTGGGCGCACATTCAAATGCGTGCATTATCTTTCACTAAGTTAACACATTTTCTACGCAAATTCAACACTCAATATACATGAATATTCATTAATAATTTCACTAATACTTCTGTGTTAACAACTGTATTTGGTCAGTGGTGAAAGGTGGATTATGGTGATAGAGCTATCTTCTGATTTAAATCATGCATGCATATTAACATTTTTATATTACAATTGAAACAATAATGCTGTGATGTAAAGAACTGTGTTTTTCTGGTCTATGCTGAACCAAGCTTCAACTAGGCCTCAACTCTATCTTGAATTAGTATGCGTCCTTTTCATAATATTCATTGTGTGTTCATTTTTCTCATAGACACTGTATGCACCAAAATGTGCACTGTATTTTTTGTAATGGCATGTTGTTCTCGAAGACGTCAGAAGTCAAGGATTCATAATTATTCATTTAGGGAAATAGTGCTAGGATTGAGGTATTATATGATATTATATAATAATGAACTGTGATTTGACAATGAATTGACTATATTTGAAAAGTTGCTTGCAAACATATCTTTAGGGAAACATGTCCTCATCTATTCTTGAGGACAACACCATCCCTGTGTTGGGCACTATGATTGTCATGCAGATTATGCCTACAATGACACCATCCACATATACCATCCTGAGATACCACTTGCGCACCACTGTGATGCTGCAATACAACGTGTTCTTGTAAATGTAATATGCATCTGCATACATTCTTACTTATCCATCCACATATTACAGCTCACAAATGCACACATCTTTGACCCACACTTGTAATTTGTCCTTTAATCAGGACACACCACATGCAGTGTATGAAGAAATACATCTAACATGTAGGAGCACAGTCACTCACCTTACCTAACACGTTGCACATCATTTTACCATTGTGTAAATTCATTGGAAAGTGTTGTGTTGCCCACTAGGGTGCTATCCATGACCCCACAGATGTAGTCTCAGTAATTTTTGACCTTCCTTTTTCCTCTAGTTTCTTCACCCAGGAAGCATAGAACTACAGAGGAGAGGTGAATTTCTTCACCTCTACTACATATATGTGGAACAACAAAGAGGGTGAAGGTTTTCAATCAACTGCGACAAATAAGGAATCACATAGCAGAAGTGAAATTAGGGCCATTCCTAAGTCATCCCTGGACCTCAGCACAATCCTCTTGCATCTCACTGCTGCATAAGTCCATAAAGCCCCAAAACTGGCTGAGGAGCAACAGGAGAGTGCAGCCAACCTTTGCCCATAGGAGTTTCAGATCTTCTGAGAGGGGGCCTCCAAAACCAGCTTCAGCTGCATAGGGCCTAAAGAATCAATTGAGAAGCGCAGTACATCTGGCAATCAAGGCAGATATTGCTAGGTATTGCAGTTCAGTGTGTGGTTACACTCATCGAGTCAGTTAGTGCAGCAAGCACTGGGAGGGTTTCCAGTGCTGGGAAATGAAAAAGGAAGTGCTGGTGGTGTCCTTTCACCCACATATATGCTACCTCTCGTTAGCCCCAGTTATATTAGATGCATATAGCATATATAGGCAAGAACACACAGAGTGTATGATGCTATGTCTTACCATTGTGGTTTCTGCGGAGGTGCTTTAACTTACATGAGGCAAAGTTGTATGTGATGCTCACCCCTTAACAATGGTAGTTGTAGTATATAAAAAAAAAAAAAAACTTCTGTGAAAAATCTTTATGGTAAATTGTGTTTTCTTCTGCCTGTGTGGAGTAGATTAACATTTGTTTGAAAAATATTGCAACTAGGGTAAAGGTATAGTTATGGAAAACCCAAAAAGCCCTGTGTTAGAAATTGCATTTATGGTTAGCAGAGGTTTGTACCCTGTCCAAGGAGGAACCACAATCCTAGTCATGGTAAGCCACAAACACACCTTAGGTTAACCTGTGCTCACCCTCTAGTAGCTTCGCACATAACAGTCAGGCTTCACTTAAGAGGCACTGTGTAAAGTATTTGTGCAACACTCCAAAAAGTAAAAAATTGAAAACACCACACAAAAACATACCACACTTGGTTAGAACAACAGAACTGAATTTAATTTATAAAACAAGAACAAAATGACAAAAATCCAAAAATTAGAACTTCAGTTATGAATTTTTAAAGAATAAACTGTAGAAAAGCACATAGAAGCAAGAAGTGCAAATTAGGGATATCTGGTTGCACCAGACTGGGACAAAGCCTAGAGTTCAGTCTGACCGCAATGGAGTACGAACCAGATACAGGGACCCACACAGACCCACTGAATAAAAAGTACCTTGATCCTGGTTGCGTCAATGTCGAGGAATATCCAATGTGCATCCGAGGCGATGCGTTGGTTCCAGTCTCGCAACAGAAGGAAATGCGTTGGTTTTCTCCATGCAAAGTCAGTGATGCGTCAGTTCTGAAGGCGATGTGCTGATCCTGAATGCGATTGATCAGTTCTGCCCCTGTAGCAGAGGAAGGGTCAATTCCAAGGCCGGGTGCCCTAGTTCCAAGGGCGATGCATGGGGACTGCTCCACGCAGTGACCAGGATGCACCAGTTCCAATCCACGCAAAGGCAAAGATGTGCCGGTTCTGATCCTTACAATAGAGAAGATGTGCTGGTTCTAATAAGGATGCTTGGGTTTACTGAAGAAGCACCATTGCCCTCACTTCCAAGGGTCCAGGACTGGGTTGCACCACTTGGCAGGGCAGACTTACAGATGGCAGAGTCCATGTGCAGATGCAAGTAAGTTTGAAGTCTTTTATGTTCCTGAAACCTCAGAAAATAGGAGACCAGTCAGCTGGCCCTCAGAATCACTCTGGGTTCTGGAGTTGAGAGATGCAGGTCCAGTCCTTCTCAATCCCAAGCAAGAGGGCAGCAGGCCAGCACAACAAAGCAGGAGTCCAGCAGAATAGCAGCCCTGCAGAAAGGCAATTCTTGTAGCAGTGCAGCAGTCCTTTTTCCTGGCATAGCATCCACATGTCTAGAAGTGTAGTAAAGTGGTGGTTTCAGGTCCAGTATTTATACCCAGTTGTGCATTTAAAGTGGGGGAGACTTCAAAGAAAAGTCTTTAAAAGTGCACTGAGGTCCTCCCTTCCTGCCCTGACTCCAGACTCGCTACAGGGGGTTATGCATCCCTTTGTATAGGGATAGGGCACAGCCTATATAGTTGTAAGTGTGAGGTTGTGTCAGCACCTCCTTCCCATCCCCTCAGGAGGGCCCATCAGGAAGTGAATGGCCCATCAAGTCACACCTAATCTCCAATTGTGTGTGACTATCTAGGGGAAATACACAAAGCCCAGCTGTCACCCACCCAAGGCAAGTGATCAGAGACAGGCAACAGTCACCAAGTGGCTAAAGTAAGAAAATGCCAACTTTCTAGAAGTTACATTTTCAGAATTACAATTAAAAAATCCACTTCACGATAAGTTGTGATTTTAAATTGTGATTCCAGAGACACCAAACTTGAAAAACGTATATCTTCCAGTTTGTGAATTTCACTTAAGATGTAATAAGGTAATACCAATGGTATCCTATGGGAGATATAGGCCTTGCTGTAGTGAAAATCGACTTTGGGAGTTTTTCACTAACAGGACAAGTAAATCTTAAACGTACACCTCATGCCTTTTAAATATATTACACTCTGTCTTATGGGTTGTCCAGGGCCTACCTTAAGGGTGACTTATGTGCATAAAAAGGGAAGGTTTGGGGCTGAGAAAAGGGATTTTTTGCCAGGTCGATATGGCGGTTAAAAACTGCAAACATAGGCCCTGCAATGGCAGGCCTGAGACATAGTTAAAGGGCTACTTAACTGGGTGGCAGAATCAGTGCAGCAGGGTGACTAGCAGTATTTAATTTACAGGCCCTGGGCACATGTATTGCACTTTACTAGGGACTTATAAGTTAATTAAATAAGCCAATTGGGGTTCAACCAATGTTACCATGTTTTAACGAAAGAGCACAAGCACTTTATCACAGGTTAGCAGTGGTAAAGTGCACAGGGTCCTAAAGCCAGCAAAAACAAGGTCAAAGTTTATGGGTGACCCTGCAGAAAGGGCCATTTCCAACACCCTGAAACCAGCCAGTTATATTTAGTTACACAACACAGCACAAACACTCGCCATACACTCTTCATGACCAGCTCACAACCTCTTGAAAGTTAATTTCCCACTGCACACAGCTTTCAGCTGTGCAAAGCTGAAAATGACCGTGGGGCTCCAGCCAAATTCCTTAGTTTCTAACGCCAAACACTATGCTTGGCATGCACAGAAGGAGATAAAGCTTATGCACTACATTGGTATGCAAATTTGATTAGTACTGGGGGCACCATTAACATCCCCACCAATCCTAACTATTTCATTTGAGATTTTTCAGGGATTTTCATTGTTTTTAAAAGGTTTGCAGCTCTTATAATGTTGTAGAAAGGTGCCGAGCAGCTGTCAGCTACCTTGGGCCTCTTCACACTACTATTTTTTAGAGTGACACTTGTACAGGACAGCTTGTAGCTTCCCTGGTGTCCTATCTATAATTGTACACTGGGTTCCTTGGCAACTATCACCTGTCTCGGTCCCTTTAGAGTCGCAGAACAGAGGAGACAGATGCAGGGGCAGTATTCATCTACACTCTATTTATTTAAAGACTGAAACGGTGTGAGCCAAGGGCTACTTGGGCAAATGACATCTTACCCAGTACCATTACTGGGAAGAGGGTAACGTCTCATCTCGCCTTAGCTTCTCAGCCTTCCCCAAGGGCATGGATGATTTTTTTTTTCAATACATCTGCCTTGTTCAAGCCTGCAAATGATGTATGTCCACCCTCACCTTGTTCATGGACAAGGAATGATAGATTTATTTACCATCTCAGTGTTGCTCATAGACATGGGTGGTGTGTGTTATGATCTGCTTTGCCCAAAATGGGAGGGATTATTTATTTCACCCTGCCTGGAACACGCGTTGGGGAATCGGAGGCACTTTCATTTCGTCTTTTTCACCGCCCTTATATTGCAAAAGAGTGGGGATAGTATTTTAATCCTCTGTTTTCACCAAAAGCAGTAATATGATTTTTTTTGTCATCTAAGCATTGTCCAAGTTTAGAGGTTATGTGTCGTAAACCAAAAGAATCTGCACAAGGGTATTTGGGTACATTTATGTCTTCAGCTCCTTCCCCATTGGGTTTCAGTTTGTGTGTTTGTACCCCAATCTTGTCCAAGGACATAGGGGATTGTATATCTCCCAAGCCACCTCCATCCTTGCCAAGCTGCAGCAGCTGGAAGCAGAAAGGAGGAATGAAGTCAAGTACCGGAAGGCTGACAAGTGCATGACAGGGACACTGAGGATAGCATAACCTGTCCCCACGTTGACAGAACAAAAGTGATAACTTTTAGAAATGGGGTCTCTGGTTGGCAGTCAGTTTGCACTCTGGCCAAGCAGTGACCATCACTCTAGTTAGGGTAAAGGAGAAACACACCTGGTTAACCCCTGCTCACTCCCTTGGTAGCCTAGCCCGAGCAGAAAGGCTTAACCCCAGAAGCAATGTGTAAAGTATTTGGACCAACACACACAGTATTTACAGTGAAAACACTACAAAATGGACACCACACCAGTTTAGAAAAATAGGTAATATTTATCAGATCAAACAAAACTAAAACAACAAAAATCCAACATACACAAGTCAAGTTACAAATTTTCAAAAGAATAAGAGTCCTAATTCATAGAAAACAGTGAGAAAGCTGTTGTTAAACAAAGTACCTGGTTTACGTAAAAAATAAAGCTGCACGGGTGAGCGTGCATCGAGAAACGCCAGTAATGCGTTGATTTCTCACTCGCAAGCGAGACCGTGCATCATTCCTTCTCCAGTCGGGTCAGCGGTGCGTCGTTTATCAGCTGCGTTGTGGATGGTGTGTCAGAAATGTCCCCACATGGCTGTCTTTGCGTAAATGTTAGTCCTTTTCCACCAGCTTCACCTTTCAAGGGCCCAGAGACAGGTTAGGGCACCACTTAGCAGGGCAGGAGTCTCAACAGAGAGTCCAGGTGCTGGCAGGTAGAAGTCTTTGATGTCCCTGAGACTTCAACAACAGGAGCCAAGCTCAGTTCAAGCCCTTGGAGATTCTTCACTAGTAGGGAATCACACAAAAGTCAGTCTTTGTCCTCTATCAGGCAGAAGAAGCTACTACAGGCCAACCCAGCAAAGCACAGTCACAGACAAAGGGGCAGTACTCATCCTCCAGCTCTCCAGCTCTTCTCCTTGTCAGAGGTTCCTCTTGGTTCCAGAAGTAATCTGATTTTCCAGGGGTTTTTGGTACAATACCTATACCCCTTTCTGCCTTTGAAGTAGGCCTACTTCAAAGGAAAGTGTCTGTTGTTCACAAGATCCTGCCTTGCCCAGGACAGGCCCTAGACACAGACCAGGCGGTTGGAGCTTGCATTGTGAGAGCCCATTCAGGTGTAAGTGACCACTCCTCCCTCCCCTCTAACACAGATGGCTCATCAGAATATACAGGCTACACCTCAGCTCCCTTTGTCTCACTGTCTAGAGGGGATTTGCAAACAGCCCAACTGTCAAACTGACTTAGACAGGCAATCCACAGACAGGCAGAGTCACAGAATGGTTTGAGCATAAAAATGCCTACTTTCTAAAAGTGGCATTTTCAAACTAACAATCTAAAAACTGACTTCACTAAAAGATGTCTTATTAAATTGTGAGTTCAGAGACTCTAAACTCCAAATTTATATCTTCTCCCAAAGGGAATCTGCACTTTGAAATTACTTAAAGGCAGTCCCCACATTAATCTATGAGAGAGATAGGCCTTGCAATAGTGAAGATTGAATTTACTTAGCATTTGATTTACAGGCCCCAGGCACCTCTAGTACACTTTACAAGGGACTTACTAGTAAATCAAATATGCCAATCATTGAAAGCCAATTACACATATAATTTACACCGGGAACACGTACACTTTAGCACTGTTCAGCAGTGGTAAAGTGTCCAGAGCAATAAAAACAGCAATAACAGAGTCCAGCACACTGAAACAACCTGAGAAGCAGAGGCAAAAAGTTAGGGGAGACTACGCCAAGGATGCCAAGTCTAACAATAACCAATACCTATTGCCGCCTGTCTGCTAAGAGAAATGATAGACAGTTCTTGTTGCAGTGACAACATAAATTGCCTTTAAAGTCTACAACTTCTCATTCACAAGACTCTTTGTCATTGCATCTAATTTCCCAAGTAACCCACATTGCACTTGATGAACGACTTTCTAGTGGATACTGGGGCACATGTTAGAGTTTTTTGAAGCTGCACCTGTGTGAAACTGACAAACATGACATCCAGCCCTCCCTCCTCCCAGCTGCCACTCCCTCCCTCCCCCCCATTTATGGCAGCCGCAGCACGGATGCTAGGAGCAACCCTTGACCCTGCTTCTGCAGGCAGGTAGCTCCCCGCTCCTCCGCCCAGCGCCACCTCCTCACTGGCCATACCTTTAATTTTCCAGCTTTCCCAGCTGCTGCGTCCCGTGCGGCCCCTCTCGCCTCCCCCCTCCTCCTCACCGTTCTCTCTCTCCTCTCTCTCCTCTCTTAGAGGATTCCCCAGCCGCTGCGTCCCCTGCGGCCCCTCCCGCCTCCCTCCTCCTCACCGTCGATACCTTTAATTTTCCAGCTTTCCCAGCCGCTGCATCCGTGCAGCCCCTCCCGCCTCCCTCCTCCTCCTCACCGTTCTCTCTCTCCTCTCTTAGAGGATTCCCCAGCCGCTGCGTCCCGTGCGGCCCCTCCCCCCTCCCCCCTCCTCCTCACCATCCATACCTTTAATTTTCCAGCTTTCCCAGACGCTGCGTCCCGTGCGGCCCCTCCCGCCTCCTCTCTTAGAGGATTCCCCAGCCGCTGCATCCCCTGCGGCCCCACCCCCCCCAGCCTTCCCATTCCTCAAGTGCATGGGCAGCGCAGGGGCCCCCAGGGGCCCCGCGGCTCCCCTTACCACCAGCCTTTCCATGGTGGTGTCTACCGCCATGGACAGCCTGGCGGTAAGGGGAGTCAAAATCCCTAGGGCAGCGCTGCCCTTGCGGATTCTGAGCGACGGGACATCCATGGCGGTAAACCGCCGGCCCTGGTGGTGTGACTGCCGCGCTACCGCCGCGGTCATAATATGGTGATTCGTACCACCAGCCTGTTGGCAGTACGAACGCCACTTCATGCCAGGGTTGTTATGAGGCCCTAAGTGTGTGCAAAGTTGCAAAGCTTTTTCTTGCTGCTTCCTCGATGTTCAATGTAAAATTTTAAAATGTCAGGAAGTTTTACACTTCTCATAATTAGTTCAAAATTGTGCATTTTGGGGCAATTAATGTCACAGAAGTTTAAACTCTGCATTCATTTTCCACTGTACAAAAAATAAAATCTAATTTACTTAAAAGGGTCAAACAATCCTAAAAGGATGCACAACAAAATACACAAACGTTGTGTATACAACTTAGCCACAAGGTTTTAAAGCGAGTTTGTTTTTAATGGCTGGGTGCACCCGGAAACCACCACTGTTCAAAATGAAGCAAGTAAGAACTAGATACATGGAACACAACGTCTATGTAGGCATGACAGCAATGCTGCAGTGACATTTTTTTCACAAGTAGCTTCCTTGAAAAACGATCTGTTTTCAAGCAGATGCCATTTGGGCTCAAAGTGCTCAGCTGTTGAGATTAATTTTCAATCTTCTGAGAGAATGCACAAGCAGCCTGCTGAAAGGAAAAACACATCGTTAAAATAAAGGTTCGTATAAACTTGAAATAACAAAGCGAGGCGTACTACACCTGCTGCAAGTGCCTCAGCTGTGCCCGAGTTAGCAGTGCAAGCACACTGGAGAACTGTGAAGGCTACAAAAAAGAGTGACTACGAAATGGGAAATAAACACACATTTAAAGAGCAAAATATAGAATGACTGAGAAGTGGAGTATACAGAAAAATCAGGGTATTGCACAAAGGGGATACATTGATAGTTTGAGCTTTTACCTAGAACAGGTGAAAAATGTGGCTATTAAATTAAAGTAGCTGCAAAGTACCTCACCGGGGAGTGGGAGGGGTATTTATAGATGTGGGGCATCCAGCTAAAAAACTGAATATGCCACATCTACAAACCTTGTGATTCATTCACGCCTTGTAGAGTTGGGGAAATCAAAGCGTTTCCCCGATGCCCTTGTGGTTCCCCCCACCCATCTATCACAGTCACAAGCGCACCAGATGCACCCGCTCTCAGTAGCTATATCCTATTTAGATGAGGGCAACTATCGCTTATTTCCCTGCCCACGTTTACAAAGTAAAGCATGGCTGACCTGAGCAGGAAAAATTCAGGAAGATCACAATGCACAGGGAGAAATTGTTCTGTTCGCGAGGGCCATTTTTTAAAATCAGAATAAAATAATTTAGAGCTTTCGCATCAAGAATTTTCAATTCTATTAAGGACACGGAGGCGAGGATTATGCTTCTCTTTCTATGCTTTATTACAAACAGCAGCCAATCAGAGAAGATGTCAATAAAGAAAAACATCCCATCATTCCTAGGATACATACGTCATAACCATAGAGATTACAGTATATAAACAACTGAGGCATATGAACTTCCTCTTTCTTTGCGAATGTCTCATCCTATAAAGTCAACATAAAGTCAATAAAAGAACAGGTCCAACGAGGAAATCAAATCCACATTCAAGGGCAATACAGCATTCCATAGAAGGAAGGAACAGCCAAGAAAAACCAATGAGTGCTACATAGCATTATTTCTGGTCGAACCCTAGGAAAAAAGGGAAATTAAAAGAATCATAGAACATGGCCAGAAACGTAATGTCAGCAAACATGCTTAAATGCCATATCAACAGGGTGGGTAATACAATGAGACAGAAAATTATATATCAAGATACTTAACCCATACAATGCTGTCTTATTGTTACAATCAGGGAGGGATAATCCTTGTCTCCGTGTCCTTAATAGAATTGAAAATAATTCTTGACGCAAGAGCTCAAAATGTTTTTTATTCTATGTCAAGACCGGAGGCTCAGATTATGCTAGTTCAAAACTGATTTACCACCACCGATGCAATATCTACAATGGGTTTGTAATAGAAGGTCTTAAATGATTCTGAGGACCAGTCTGCAGCTTTCAGGATATCCTCTAGTCTTATTCACAAGTTAAAAGATTTTGAGGCCATAGTTCCACGAACTAAATGTGCTCCGAAAATGAAAATATCAATTCTTGCTTCAGAAAGAAGCCATCTAATCCATCTGGCCAAGGTTGCCGATGAGACTGGATTGAAAGGTTTCTGAAGAGCAATTAACAGTTGACTTCTAGGATCCCTCCTGAATTCATCCGTAGCTGCCTCGTAAGATTTTAAGCATTGAACAACACACAGTTTAGAATTGTGGGGAAAAGCCGGATAGGACACAGTTGAAGTGCCTGTTTTAGGATAGGACACAGATGAAGTGCCTGTTTTAGTGCGTCTGGAGATAGAATAAGAAACTCCATTAGGGGAAAAACTCCTTCCTGCTAAGTCCAGAGGTCTAACATCTGACACTCTTTTACAGGAGATGAGGCACAGGAGCAAGGTAAGCTTAGCAGAAAGTTGCTTGCGGGACAGGAATCTATTGTCCGGCCATGAGGAAATAAAAGAAAGCACCACATTAACGTCCCAAAGAGAAGAGTACCGAGGCAGGGGAGGATTAGATAGGCAAATGCCTCTCATCAACTTACAAACGACAAAGAGTTCACCAACAGGTTTACCTGAGACTGCAACATGCCCTGCAGAAATAGAAGATCTATAATTATTTACAGATCTGTAGGCCAGACCAGACGCAGCAAGACGTGCTAGAAAATTAACTATAAGATTGACATCAGCATTAAAGGGATCTGAATTCCGTTCCACACACCAATGAACCCATTGCTTCCAGGAGGAGGCATAGCGTTTATGTGTGTTGGGTGACCAGGCCTGAGGAATGTAGTTGGAAGCTTGTTCAGAAAGGCCTGGCAAGAGCCATTGTTGCCAGAAATTCTCCATGCCACCAGGTGTAATTTGGCTGATACAATTAAAGGATGGGGAATCCCGAGAGGGTCCAGCAATAGATTGTATCGTGGAGGAAACAGAAGGGGGAAATCGCACAATAGTTCCAGAGCTAGAGGGACCCAAGCTTGAGCTCTCCAGAGGGGAGTCACCAGAGCAATCTTGGTTCTCTGGCGGCGAACTTGAGTCAGTACTTGAGAGATCATGCTGAAAGGGGGGAAGGCATATCCCTGATGAAAGGACCAATCCTGAAGGAAGGTATCTGTGGCCATTGCCTCTGGATCCGGTCTCCAGCTGAAAAAGAGGGGAAGCTGATGATTCAGCCTCGAGGTGAAAAGGTCTATCGTGAAAGGAACCCAGCTCTGGTTCAGATGACAGAACACTTCTGGGAGGAGTTTCCAATCGCTGCCATCCCGAAGGAATCTGGAATTCCAGTCTGCTACTGTATTTTTCACCCCTGGAAGGTATTCCGCAATTACTGAAATGCGTTGTTGAAGGCAAATTTGCCAGAACTCCATGGCAATCCGAGCCAGGGTCTGAGATTTCGTGCCATCCAACTCGCTGAAATGTTGTCCATTCTCAAAAGAATGCAGCAGTCCGATTTTAGGGGAGATACACTTCGGATCGCAAAGGAACCGGCCAGAAGTTCCAGACAGTTGATGTGGAGAAGTTCCTCCTCTGACCACCGACCTTCCATGGTCAAGGACCCGCAACGGGCTCCCCAGCCCCAGCTGCTGGCATTCGATTCCAGAATCACATCTGGAGAAGTGCTGAATATCGTACAACCGTTCAAGGCCTCTATGTGATCTAGCCACTAAGCTATTTCTGATCGGGCCTCCGTTGAGAGAGGTACTGTGTCCGCATAGGACAGACTCTTCTGCAGATGAGATATCTTGAGACGCTGGAGGGTTCTACAGTGGAGGGGACCCGGGAAAATTGCCTGGATCGACGAAGACAAAAGCCCACCATCCGGGCTAAGTTCCTCAAGGACACCTTCTGTTTGGACAAAAGAAGGCGCTATTCCTTCTTTAGTTGCAAACCTTCTGAGGGGGGAGAGTCAATAGGGCCTTCACCAAATCTATCCGGAAACCCAGGAAATCTATCTGCTGGGACGGCAGGAGACAAGATTTGGGTTGGTTGATCAAGAAGCCCAGACTCTGAAGGAGGTGGATTGTCCATGACAAGTGGACTTGAAGGACTGAGGGGTCTTGAGCCATAAGGATTAGATCTTCGAGGTAAACGATCAGACACACCCCCCGGGGGTGAAGAGACTCTACCACTGGTCTCATCACCTTGGTAACGCACCAAGGAGTGGAAGAAAGCCCAAAGGGAAGGACTTGAAACTCGAAACATTGGTCTAGCCAAAGAAATTGGAGAAAGCGCGATAAGGAGGAAAAATTTGGATGCACAGATATGCATCCTTTAAATCCAAGTGTACCAACCAGTCTCCTTCTTGAAGAATATCTCTTAAAAGATGAATTCTTTCCATTTTGAAATGCATGTAGACTATCCAGGCATTGAATTCTTTGAGATTGAGAACTAGTCTTGATCCCGCCCCTTTTGTCTACCAAAAAGATGGGGCTTTGAAAACCCCTTGGGTGAGGAACAGCATGGCAGATCGCCACTTTTTTTAGTAGAGCTTGAACCTCCAGACTTACGATCTCTTGGTCGTGACGGGAAAAATGGGGAAGAGGGGGGAGGGTCTGTTGGAGAGGGGAACGATAACACTCTAACTTGAAGCCTTGAACGGTTTCTAACACCCAGGGGTCTCTGGTCAATTTTTGCCATTCTGAAAGACAAGTCTGAACTCTGCCCATAAGAATAACCTCTGAGGGAGGAATGAGTCTCACCTGAATTGGTAGAGTCCTGGGAGGATCCTTGTTGTCCTTTGTAGTAATTTTTCCGATAACGGCCTCTGCCTCCGCAGGGTCATGAAGTGTAGAACGTAGAGTCTGCTTGCTGGTCCCTGTTATACCCACATCCGCGGGCAAAGGAATCACGTCTGGGGCCTTGGTAATAGGGGCGGCCTGACCAGCGACCCCGCATACGTCCGGCCCTCCGAAAAAGAGTTTCCCAGAAAACCTTCTTGAGGAATAATTGTGCCTTGTCCATGGGTTGAAGGTAGCTGCAAATTTTGAAAGGTCTTTAATGAATGGTGCTCCGAAAAGGAGGCCTTGGGCTACCTGACCTGCTTCAGAGGAAGCAAGCTCGTTAAGCTGGGGGTCTATGCGCATCAAGATGGAGTGCCTTCTTTCTGTAGAGATCGCCACGTTGGCATTACCCAGGTGGCAAATGGCTCACTGAGCCCAACCCACAAGGAGATCTGGATCGATCGGAGTGTTAGATTATTCTGCTAAAAATGCCAATTCTAGGACTTTTGCCAGGGATCCAGAAAGAACAAGAAGCTTATCCTGGCAGGACCGCCAGGCGTGATCAAGACCCTTTTTAGGGTCCTTGGCCCATTTTTTCATAAACGTGGCCATTGTAGGGTCGATATCTGGGGTGTCAGTGACTTTACCTTCAATGTCTGGCCTAGGTCATTCTGCCCGTAACCTGGCCCGTACATCTTTGTCAAATCATGCCCTGATGTGTTCCTGTAGATACAAAGCTACTTCCGGAGGTGGGGTCCAGCTCGAGGAGCGAGGGTGGATAATATCCTCTGGGTTAAAGTTCAAGACCCGAGGGACCTTCTGGACAGGGCTCTTAGATTTTTCTGACCTTTTTCGTTTGCTAGGACCAGGGCGGTCACCAGGATCCACCTCCGAGTCAGAATCTGACGAGTGCTTAGAAGAGGAAGGGTCTGAAGGCTGGTCTGTCTCTTGAGCGTCATGTTGTTGAGATGAGCTATATCCATGCTCTTTTTTAATAGAAGCAAACAGCTTATCCAAAATTTCTGAATGGGCCCATTTTTTGGCTTTAGATTTACCCTGAGTGGTAGAGGGTTGGCTCGCTTGGGTTTCTTCTGAAGGCGTTATGGGAGGAAGCCATCCCTTGTGACGTGCAAAGCTCTCAAAGTGCTGGGTGAGGGGGCCAAGAGCTTTTGCTAACGCCTTATTGACAGAGAGTTGGACGCTATTGTCCAGGTCACCCATAAGATTTTCTTCACAAGATGGGGATTCAACCCCAAAAAATTCCTCCTCCTCATAGGAGTAAGAGTGAGCCATAATTATAATAATGATGTCCAAAGGACTGTAAATTCGAGGGTGGCCAAAGGCTACAATCAGGGGGAGTGCAAAAAACCCCGGCAGGCAAAGTGTTAATATGTAGAGCGTGGAGGGAGCAGCCTGCAGCACTCTAGGCAAAGCCTATGCTTATTTTACAACCCTGAGCCGATCCAAACAGGTCTCAGGGCGTAGGGAGCCAAGTCTTTAATGTCCAGGAGCACTGTTAATAGAGGGCAGGCCACTAAAGGAATCTACTCGCGCTCGGTCATTCTCCTGCAGAGCACCGCCTCAGATCCTCTGAATAAAGGAAAAACGGCGGTAAAAAGGGAAAAACGAGCGAGCGCGAGCGTGCTCATCAGTGAAAGGCTCCGAGTCCTGAGGTACCCATAATAGATAATCACGGGCTACACCGCGTAAATGCTCCCGCTCCCACTCCACAATAAATGAAGAAGTCAGCGCGAACGCTAGCGCTAATAAAAAACACACACTACAAACGTAATGGAAATCGTAAAAGCATGCAGAGGCACTTAGCTGGTTGCGGAAGCAGCAAAGAAAGAGGAAGTTAATATGCCTCAGTTGTTTATATACTGTAATCTGTATGGTTATGACGTATGTATCCTGGGAATGATGGGATATGTTTTTCTTTATTTACATCTTCCCTGATTGGCTGCTGTTTGTGATAAAGCATAGAAAGAGAAGCATAATTTGAGCCTCCGGTCCTGACATAGAATCACAACTCTGCTATAGTGATTTGTTTCTGAAAAAAGCAAAACCTGAAAGATACATGGAGACCCACTCAGCAATATCAGTGGCAAAAGTGCATCCACCATATGAATGGATGCGTTTTAGCCACAGACCTCTGTGTCACGCAGAGTTCTTCAATTATGAAGAACAGTCTTATGGTAGGGGAGTAAGGGGCAGGGCCTAACTGCTGACCTGGGGCCCTATTACAGATAGGGTGCAATTTTCCTGTTTGGACCACAACCCACCTTTAAATAGGGGTGCCATGAAGAATGTGCTGCCTTCGGGGCTGCCACAAACTTGTGTTGCCCTGGGGACCCCGCAATTCAAGTGAAATATGAAGTATCTGCTGTAAAAGCTGCTCTGTATTTCACTGTGTAGGTGGCAACCCACCTGCACTTTTAAGAGGGATTAGACCTCCTCTTGCAGGTGGAAGTAGCGAGTGGCTTCACCCAACTGCAAGGGGGGGTCTGGAACCCCTCCACCTGATTACCATCAGGCGGCGCACTAATAGTGCGCCATCTTTTTGTGTTATACATTCAGGGTTCCTCCTGACAGTTTCTTTTCCTTTGTGCCCGCATCCATAATATGGCGTCGGCACAGAGGTAAAGAGATTCCCTCAATTGCATGGGCCACACCCCCAAGTCCTCTTGTGTGGCCAGTTCTGTTATACCAAGGTACTCCTAGGGTACAGAAAGTGGGTGCACATGCCCCTGGGGACCCTGGGGCACTTTCTATAAAACACCCCTGGTGAGCAGCCAGCAGTGTCTTTTAATTTCTGAGTGTTGGGGACATATTAAGAACTGAAACTTCACAATGAATGTCCTACAATACATCTGAATCACACCTCAAGGCTGCCAGCCAGGGCATCAATCTTTGAGCCCAATAACTTGCCCTATTTTAGGGGTTACCATTAGCAAAGCATGTGCAGTCGCACAGTGTAATCTGGAATGAATAGCAATAAGTAGCTGACCTAAGAGTTGCTAAATACTTCTTGCTGAAGGGACATGTTAATTTGCCACCCTCATCTCCATCTCCTTGATCCCTCCTCGACTTCCTTCAGGTATTCTCCTCTAGTTTCCTACCAGCACTCTCCTGGTCTCCACCATCATCTCTCCACATGCCGCTCATGTGGCACACCTCAAACTGTCGTCCATTTTTCACTTTTTCACGTTCCTTTCACAGTTTATGTGTATAGACATTAAACTCAGGATACACTAATATACTAATCTACTAATGTATACAGTCATTGTTCAGCATCGTTTAGTATTCTTGATTCTTGACATCTTGCTGTACGAAAGTGGCTAATAACCACAAATGTTCAATGCTTTGTGAACGTTCCCTCCAATTCCTCCCTATGGTACCTGAAGAGCACCAAACTGTATATCACAAGTAGATAACCACTCTTATCATTACTTAATATCAATGGCGGACAGTAATTTTAGGAAGGATGAGGGTGGAAAGGACCCACATGCAAACATTCATTCATTCACACACATGCGTGCACACACACATAAATTCACAACATTCATTACCAAATATTAAAACGTACACACAAACCAAACATTCATTAAAACAAAACACACTTACCTGCAGCTCAAGCTCGGATGTCCCACGTGGGTTGGGAATGCTGCCCTCCCTCATTGGCCGATGTAAGGTCAGCCAATGAGGGAAGGCAGCAGTCCCAACCTCGTCACAGAATGGGATGGGGTTAGTGAGACTGTTTACCCCACGCTGTGACAAAATATCACTGATTGACACTCAGCCCTGGGTGCTTCAGGGCTTAAAGCTGAAGTGCCCAGGTTTGATGCAACGAGTCACACTACCCCTTGTCACTGATGGGCAGGGCTTTGAGGAACATTGCTGAGCCAAGGAGGTCATGCCCGCAGGAGGTGTGACCTCCTCAGCCCAGCAAAGTTTAACTCAGGCAGCCAGGAGCCTGTGCAGGTACGTTTGCTCAGCCTGAAAGACACACTTCTTGAGGGGCAAAAGGTGAGGGGATATGGCCCCCCAGCACCGAAGGATGGGCCGCGGCTGCTTAATATGAATATTTGGTTGATTGTTTATATTTTTTGCACCACATATTCTATATTCCCTATATTCTTTGTGTACAAAATCTGTGTACATAACTAGAACATATTCTTTGTAACTGACCTGAAACCATCTTGGTCTGATTGGCATTTAATTAGAATGCAAATAACTGAATAAATAAATAATAATAAATAAGCGTGTGTGCTGTCCTTGAGCTCAACCATGGGAACACTGTGTATTTATCAGAAGACCTATAAACCTTCTCATGACTAGCTGTCAGGATAACGCCATGAAGGTTTTTCATCAGCGTATCCATCATGGAGTTTTGGGACATGAAATAAAGGCAGGAACCTCCCATCACACTACGTACTAAGGAGTTAGCCAGAAGAGATCAAACGGAATGCCCCCGCTATGTGAAGGCTTTTACATCATGAGTCGTTACATTGAAGGCAGGGTTTATTATATTTACATATATAATTGTACAAAGCACAAACATAGAAAAGAAGGTAAGGACATAAAAATATGTTACTATAAAAAGAATGAAAAAAATATACGTTTAATTAATTTATAATTAAAATAAAACATTAAAATGTGTGCCAGGGACTCGGGTATTGGAATCGGATGCAATAAACCAGCACGTTGTTAATGACTGGCCTTCTCTTGAGCACAAATGTATCATTCCTCTAGATATTGTTTAACATATTAGCTTACCACCAGAATTTATGCTCTGTCACTGTTGTCGTATTTTGTATTCCCATGTGGCTTCCAAGAGCCTAGTCATGTTTCTAGATCAGTTGTTGTTTTAAGTCTTTGCAAGGAACATGCATATTATGGTGTTTATACAATAACTGTTTTTCTGGGATCAGTTTTCCGGATCTGGTCTGAGACTTAGATGTGAGTCTTGAGAGTCTGTAGAAAATCATCTGATGTCACTAAGACAACCACGGAAATCATGAAGGCTGCTTATGATAAAATCAAAGTAAGTTCACCAAGAGGGAGAGTGATGTCTTCTTTTGGAATATCTGATCTGGAGAGAGCGTCCGCTTTCCTATTCTGTGCACAAGGATGATATGTTATCGCAAAGTTGAAATCCAAGAAGAGCAGACATCAACACAGTTGTCTATGTGTAAGTGCTCTGGCTGTCTTTGGGAATTCTAAATTGGGATGGTCTGTGCAGATTTCTATGGTATGTTCTGCTCCCATTAGGTAATGTCTCCATTCCTTACATGCACGTTTGATGGCTAACTGTTCTTTATCTGTGATGTTGTAGTTCACTTTGCATAGTGTTACATTTCATGAATAGTATGCTATGTAATGCAGCTGTGCAGTCATTGCGAGAGAACACCTCCCAGATGGCACTGAGAGGCATCAGTTTCCAACACAAAAGCTAGGCGCATGTCAGGATGTCAAGAGATGGGTGCCTGGATGAACTGAGCCTTGAGTTATTTGAAGGTCTGTTCTGTTTTCTCTGTCCACACAAAAGGGTGCCTTTTTTCAAGGGACAAATAATGGGATGAATGACACAAGAGAAGTCCTTAATGAATCATCTATAAAAATTGGTGAAACCCAAAAAGCTCTGCCATGACTTGATATTTTGAAGGCTGAGTGCTTCCTGATGTGCATTTTCAATCCTCCTGCCTGGGTATAGAATGTGGCCTAGAAATCCTATCTCAGAAACATGGAACTGGCATTTCTCCAGTTTGGCATATAGATTGTGTGATTGCTGTCTTACCAGGACAGCCTTGATATGGGTTGTGTGTTCTTGAGAAGTAGAAGAGTGTGGTGTGTTAAACATATACTCTATTGTATTTTGTATATTTATTACTTGTTTTATATTTCCATGTTATCTTTGTGTGTCTCTCTATGTTTTAGATTATCTTTGTTGGTAGCTTCCACCTCCCTCCCCCTGTCTCTGGTTCTCTTGGACTCTTCAGAATGTAGAGTCTTGGTAGGCTCTGGAGGACCTTGGAGTGAAGTGGATGCTCTTGTTCTACATGGTGGATGAAGTTTCTTTTGTGGATTATACTTGGAATAAATCTTCATTCCAACGCACCTCTGCTGTTTCTACATTTGTTCCTGGTGTGATTTGGCTTGAATACTGCATCTTTTGGTGACGAGGATGGGATGCCCTATCTTCTAAGTTCTCTGAAGATGTTTTCATCGTGTGGACTCCACTAAGAAACTTCAACACCTTCACTATTAATTTGTCGATCGACCTGGAGAAGAGAGAAAACAAAGTACTGTGTTCTTTATTCGGTGGCTCATATTTTGGATATAGTCATTTCTTTTGAGCCATCACTTACGCGTGTTTCAAATTCAGCATGCGAACATCAAAAACGGTTTTTTTTCCTCGTACTTCGTTACATGCGCTGAGACGCGCGCATTCTCTGCTGCATATCTTTGCCTTACTTAGCAAACATTGCCAAAACTATATCTAGGAGCGCAATCGATCTTCCTTACACCCGCACGCCTTGTATTCTACCTGCGCTCTCCACATCGCGCTGACCTTGGCAACTGTTGCCAAAACAATTTCCTGGTGCGCGATCGATTCTCTTGACGCGCGCGTTTCCGCGTTGTCTTCCTTAGCAACTGTTGCCAACACACACTGCTGAGCGCATCTGGACTGCCTGCCAAGTATTTGACGGATGTTTCTACAGCGTTATTCTAGTTATCTGGAAGCTGTGCGTTCTTATTTGTTACTTCATAAAGATATTCAGTGAGTGTCTTTATACACAAGGGTTTACTAAAATATTTCACAGACAATCTTTTATTGTTTCTTTAGTTTTGAAACAATTTTCTGCTTGTTCAAAATTGTTCCAAGTTGTTAAAAACTTCTAAAAAAAAAGAAATACAAAAAGTCAAACATTTTATATTTAAGAAAATAAAATGCAGAATATCACGCCCCCTCCCTTTTTTCTGGCTCTTCCTGGAGATCCTCCGATACCTTGGCAGAAGTGGAAAAAGGTTTTCTTGACCTATATGCACGTCTGTGGCAGCAAATTGACATCTGAAAGAAAGGCCTCTGTGTTACAACATTGTCTTGGTGCTGATGGTCAGGAAATTTTGGAAACTCTACCTGCTATAACAAAATCTGATGGTGCTGAGGGTGACAACGCCCTGAATGAATTTGAATCTATCTTACTTAGGTTGGATAAGCACTTTCTACCTAAAGTTTCTATCATTTTACAACGCTTCTACTTTGGGAAACGCAAGCAGAATGACAATGAATCTATTGAGGTTTTTGTGACAGCGCTGCGCAAACTAGCTTTGTCCTGCAATTTTGGTGAGAATTTAGAAGAACGCATTAGAGACCAATTCATGCTTGAATGCATATGCGACAAGATAAGAGAAGCTTTATGGGCTAAAAATGATCCAACATTGGATGAAGTACTGATTATTGCAAAACAAGTTGAACACTCTTTGGCTTGCATTGAAAATTTGAGGAAGTCAAAAAATGCTTCTATAGATGTTCAGATTCTTGACACCAAAACTAAATACGGATCTCAAACAAGCAACAAAACAAGACTCTCATGTTTTAGATGTGGTTCCACATCTCATCTGGCTAATAGCAAGGATTGTCCTGCAATTCATGCTGTGTGTAACAAATGCTCCAAGTGAGGTCATTTTGCAATGCAATGTAGATCATTAGCTAAATCTAGAGTTAAGATTCAGGAAATTGAGTGTGATGATGATCGAGAGTTCGTTCTTCAGATTATTAATGATGTCAATTGTGTCGCTAATGAACGTTGTCAATATCCTTCGGATATAGTAAAGGTCAATGGGACATCCATCTCAATGATGAGGGATTCAGGTGCCAAACTTTCTCTAGGTTCTGTGTCAGATTTTGTGAAGCACTTCAAAGGGAAAGTTTCGCTACTGGATCCTGACATCATTCCTTACAGTTATGGCGGGAAACCCATTGAGCTGAAAGGATACTTTAATGCCACTATAAATTTCAGAGGGAATACTATTACTGGGAAAATATCTGTACCAGTAGTTGGCGGCACAATTCTAACTTGGCCACATCAGAAGATGCTAGGCATTATATTGAATGCCAATTCTATACCTCAAGTGTTAGTTCAGAATGTATGCAGTATCAAAGACGACATACTGGCGGAATTTCCTGATGTTTTTACCTCAAAAGTTGGATGTACTGCAGGGTACAAACACCGCATTTGTCTTAAGGAGGGTGTTCAACCAGTTGCGTGCAAGGTCAGGAAAATTTGTTTCACGTTGCAGGACAAAGTAAAGTCTGAGTTGCAAAGGTTACAATCAGAAGGAATAATTGAGGAGGTTGAAGCTGCACAATGGGTTACCCCCATTGTTGTTGCTGTGAAAAAATCAGGTGATATCAGACTTTGTGTGGACCTTAGACATCTCAACAAAGCTGTGATTGAAGACAAATTTCCATTACCCAACATCAATGAGATGGTCAGTCAATGCTAAGTATTTCACAACATTAGACTTGAGTTCAGCCTATCACCAGGTTCAATTGTGTGAGGAATCCAAATTGCTGACATTGTTCATCACTCCCTTTGGTGTGTTTTAATCATATAGGATGCCCTTTGGGTTGTGCTCTGCCGCCTCTGTGTTCCAAAGGCTTATGTACCACAAAGGCGTAATTTTTTTTCAAGATGATGTTCTCATTTTCTCCGACACCCTTGAACAACATCTCTTTAAAGTTGGGGACGTCTTGCAAACTTTCTGTAGTAAGGGAATTACATTATAGGCAGAGAAGTGCAAGTTTACATGTTCAGAAATCACTTATTTGGGTCATGTGATTTCTACTGAAGGTGTGAAACCAAAGGAAGATTTAGTTAAAACTATTGTTGACTTAGCTGATCCTGTAAGAAGGGAAGACGTGCAAGTGTTCTTAGGAATGGCAGAGATTTATTCTAAGTACGTTCCCAATTTTGCTAGTAGATCTTGTTGCATTAGAGAGTTACTGAAGAAGGGTGTTGAATTTGTATGGTGTATGAGTGCAAGAAAGAATTTGAGGATTTAAAGAATGCGTTATCTTCTGCTCAATGCGTCAGCAGCTTTTGTCCAGGGTTTCCATGTTGTGTCATAACAGATGCCTCAGATAAGGGTTTAGGAAGTGTTCTTAAGCAAAAGTACGACTGTAAGGATGTCACAATTGCTTTTGCGTCCAGAGCGTTGAGGAGGGCGGAGTCCAGGTATTCCACCATTGAAAAAGAGGCACTGGCAATTTATTGGGCTATAAAGAAATTTAAACAGTTTCTTTTGGGGTCTCAGTTTGTTGTGCAATCCGATCACAAACCCCTACAAGAAGTTTTTGATAAGAAGGGACTAGATTGTATTTCCACTCGCATTTGCAAGTGGATTGTTGGTCTCCAAGATTTCCAATTTTCTGTCAGATATGTCCCAGGGTGTGAGAACTGTACAGCAGACTGTTTGTCAAGACTAAAATCACTTCGTTGGCACCAAGATACAGATTGCAGTACATGGTGGGTTGATGAGAATGTTAAAGTGTGCACGTTGCCTGATGGTTGTATCACTGAAGATGAATGGTTAATGGAGTTAAGTAATGATCCCAGTTTAAGACGTGCAAAGGATTTGATAGAATCTAATCGCATTCCAGCTGATTGTGACGAGGAAAATGTGTATAAAAAGGTGTGGAATGAGTTGTCTGTTGAGAATGGTTTGGTCTTTAGGAGTGGGAGGCTAGTGCCTCCATCTGGCTTATGGAATAGGTTGTTACGCCTGGCACATTTGGGTCACCATGGCATTTGCAAAACAAAAGAACGTTTGAGAGGATTTTATTGGTGGCCGGGAATGGATTTAGCATTAGAGAGAGCTGTTCACGACTGTGTGGAATGCAAATTCGCAGATAAAACACTTAAGTGTAGGTCTCGTCCCTTGGAGATTAGGAAAATTCCGAAAGAAGTGTGGGAGGATGTTGCGTTAGACATTATAGGACCTGTGGTCTGTGGTTCTGCTTCTAAGTATATTGTAGTAGTGATGGACATGTTGTCTCGCTGGCCAGAAATTCTGATTACCTCTGACATAACATTTCAGTCAATAACAAACTTTCTTGCAGGAGTATTTTCTAGGGAAGGAAACCCCAAGTGCATCATGACTGACAATGGGGTTCAATTTACCTCTAAACACATGTGTGAGTTTTTAGCGTCTAGTGGCATCATGCATAAGAGAAGTGCCCTATACCATCCTGAAACCAATGGTATGGTTGAGCGCTTTAACAGAACATTAAAGGAAACCATTCAAGTGGCCAAATTGACAGGGCATAGTTGGATGGAGGCAGTCAAATCCAAAGTTGAAAGTTATAGGTACACACCACATACCAGTACTGGTCAGTCCCCTTTTGTATTGTTCAAGAAAAGAGTGCCCAACACCAAAATAAGCCCTCCTTGGGTGTATAAGTATATTGGAATGGAGTTGAATCATGAGAAAATTAAAGAGCTTGCTGTAGCCAAAGAGAAGACTTTGCAGGAGAAGAGGAAGATGACATATGATCTTCGTAAAGCTGTTAAACCTCTTGTTGTTGCAGTTGGTGATTCAGCCAAGATTAAGCTACCCAAAGGAATTTAATCGAGTTTTTCTCGCTACAGTAAAACCTTTAAAGTTATCAAAGTGTTTAAGGGTGCTGTCAAAGTGGATTATGGACGCATCTGGAATTTGAACAGAGTTGTCAAAGTCTAAATGGGATTTTCTTTTAAAGGGGGAAGATAGTGTGGTGTTATAAACATATACTCTATTGTATTTTGTATATTTATTGCTTGTTTTATATTTCCATGTTATATTTGTGTGTCACTCTTAGTTTTGGATTATCTTTGTTAGTAGCTTCCACCTCCCTCCCCCTGTCTCTGGTTCTCTTGGACTCTTCAGAATGTAGAGTCTTGGTAGACTCTGGAGGACCTTGGAGTGAAGTGGATGCTCTTGTTCTACATGGTGGATGAAGCTTCTTTTGTGGATTATACTTGGAATAAATTTTCATTCCAACACACCTCTGCTGTTTCTACATTTGTTCCTATTGTGATTTGGCTTGAATACTACAAAGAGTATATGAGAATGTCATCAATATAAATGATGCAAAACACCTCCAATTGCTCTCACAGCACGTCATCCATGAAGTATTGAAAACCTGTCTGGGCATTACAAAATCTAAAAGGTATGACCTGTTACTTGAACAGGCCAAACTGTGTCCTGAAGGCACTTTTAGATTCATTCCTTTTTTTAAATGCACCAAGTGATACGACCCCAGAAGGTCCAGCTTTGTGAATATTCTGGACCCTTGAGCTGATCCAACAACAAATGAAAGAGTGGCAAAGGATATTGGTTCTTGATAGTCACTCTGGCGATGGCCATGCAATCAATGCAAGCCCGCAAATCTCCTTCCTTCTTTGGAATGAAGAAAAGACGGGACAAGGCTGATAGGGAAGAGGCTTGTATGAAACTAGATGTGAGGTTCTGATCTATGTATTTTCACAAGTGTTGTGCCTCCAGCTCCGTCAGGGAGTTTATATAGCTGTATAGGATGGCCACACCTGTCCTCAAGTCAGTTTTGCAGTCATACTTTATGTGAGGAGGAAGTTGGCTCACCATTTGTTTGTTGAATAATGATTTGTAGTGTACATACACAGAAGGGAGAGTCACAGTACAACAAACGTCGGGTTCCATACATCCATACGTAAGGAGCCTGGCTAAGTTATCGGGACCTACTGGACAAGCGCTTGCTGTTTTGTACAATGTTCACAGAAGAATGATGAATCCACAGAAATTGAGTGAGCCGCCTAGCAGACAGAAGGGTCATGCAAGGTTAGACAATGGCATCCCCTGTATCAGCCAGAAGAGCGAGGTATCAATGATGTTGAACTGTATGGGTTTGAAATGTTCATTACAAAACTGCATGATAATCACTTGTGTATGGAACAGTACTGGATGTGAAGTCAACACTGTACAACCTCAAGCTCTGGCTGGTTTGGGAGAGCTATTCTTAATGCAAGGTATTCTGATTTCCCGAGCAAATGTTTGATCAATAAAGTTGCCAGAGGCCCCTGAATTCTACAAGTCAGGTACTTTCTGTTGATGCCCTTCGGCCAACAACAGAATTACGAATACATTAAGAGGAACCACTGAAGTCTTACAGTGTTGGTGATAACTGGTGAGATCACGTTTATGTCTGTTCCTGAACAAGGGACCTCCTTCTTCCTCTGGCCCATCAGTTATCAGACTCCTCTTTGACCACCGATCCCCTGTGGATCATGGCTTGAGTTTGTACTGGAATCTGTTTGTCCAGGGGTCTGGTTCTGGCCCTGCAGTTCTTAATGAAGTGTCCACTCTTGCTACAATACATGCAGAGCCTTTGTTTATGTCTCTACTCTCTCTCGTCCGAGGACAAGGGTCCATGCATGCCATTTAGTTGCATGGGCCGTTTGCATGCGGGAACCTTCTTGAGGGGTACTTTTTGGGCAGTTTGTGAGATACTTCATCTCCCCCAATTCCTATAACACTTTCTTTGTTGTAACCTGTGATTGAGTTGCACTGTCAAGTTCGATCAAGTCCTCACAGGTATGGGGCGGCTGTACTACCTGGGCCAAAACATCCTTCATCTCACTGCATAACCCCTGATATAAAAGTGATATGCCAATCTGTTTCCTTCAGTAGTGGGTTGAACGTGGTGATGTATGTGAGTCAGTCCGAGATCCCTCCTTCAGGGTGATCAGCTCACGATCCAAAGATAGAAGATGTGTCTTGCAATCAAACAGCTTATGGATTTTGCCAAAAAAGGCCACAAAATTGTATAGTTATGGGTCATCCCATCAATCAGAGGAACTGACCAGCTGGCAGCATTGCCACTTAGGTAGGACATCACTAAGGCAGTTTTAGTTTGCTCTTCATGGAACACTGTAGGCTTGCAAAGGAAATGGAGCCTACATTGTCTAATGAATATATACAACTTTTTTTGATCACCATTTGAGCGTTCTGGAGGGGCTAGAGGTAGCTGCAGAACATGCACCGTCTGGATGGGTGTAGGACCCGTATTCATCACAGTCGGGATATTAAGAGTGGAATATTAACCATAGTCCCTCCAATTGGTGAGTGTAGAGTTGTTTGGTCAGATGAAGTACTTGAGGTAGGAAGGGGGCTGGCAAGGTCCGTGGCCCCATTTGTGCACCTCTCTCCATACAGACCCCAACTCTTTCCTTCAACTCCTGGCTCTCTACACGGGTTGCATTGACTTCTACCTTCAAATTAGTGATACTCTCTAAAATAGTGGTAAAGATGGATTTGAATCAATTGCCCAGGCGGGGTTAAAACTTGGGCTGGAGCATGTGTCAGATCATAATTGCTAGCCTGATCAATCCGGCTGGCGGGGTCGATTGATCGATGGATAGAAAACAGTACGACCATTTCCCTTCATGTTCTCCCTGAGGAACTAATGAGAACAGCCATCCAGAGTCAAACACATGGGCGAAAGGTGGAGTGGAGAAAATAATAAATAACAGCCATTGGCTAATGGATGGGCCTCTCTTGCTATGTCTTTGGATTATGGATTGCGGAGCATCATATGTAAGGGGCCAACCGTGTATGATGCAGCCTGCAGTCAAGAGGAAAGGGACAGGAGAAACTTTCCTATACACACTCCTTTCTTCCTCCTGTTTACCCTTATACACTCACTCTCCCACCTCATACTCACTCAGTGTGCACCCACAGCTGATAGCTGTAATTGCGAAGACAGGAGCTCAGGTAACCCACTCCTTCTCCAGTTACCATTGTCTTGACTGGCTTCGATGTCGCCTCTCAAAAAAACCTGGTGTTTTCAGGGTCAAGTAAACCAGAGCGCTGGACATCCAAAAGAGAAAAGTAGCTAAGAAACATGAAGTCAAATATGCCAGAGATAGCTCCTCTCTGGCACAGTAGAGAAATCCGGGGGTCAACAAAACCCTAGTTGATTTGCTATGTGCAAGCATGCACAGAATGTGACCTATCTGAATAGCACTGCTCCATCTATGAGCGTGCTTTGTACTAAACAGCAACAGTTGCCAGTAGTAACACACTTTCGTGAATGAAGAAATGAGGCCAGAAAGAAACAGCAGGAGCAGGAATGCGCACTTCCGTTTGATGTGTGGTTTAGACTGAGCATTCATTGAGTTCACGTCAGTGCACGAACATAGCTAGCTGCTTAGTCAGCAGTTGCAAAGTGCCAGAAGTCCTCCCGGCAAAGTTGTGCATATCACACGCCAACAATAGGGAAGCGGTTGGTATGTAGAATACTTTCAGACGCTGGTTACAACGCATGAAGAGCTACTCCCATCAGGATGAGCAACCTGTACACCATGAAATAGCCTGGCAAGGGCTGCATGCATATATGCCCTGCAGCAACCCCTATAACCACCCAACCCCACTCTGCGCATGGCCTTCAGCCGTGCACAGAGAGTGTTGGCCGGACTAACCAGCCAACCCCACACTGCACAGAGCCTTTGCCCATGAAAAGCAGTAGCTGGCCGCAGGTCCACAAGCCTCCCTCCCCAGGCTAAAGCAGCTCCCTCTCTTTCCATGCTTCCATCTTTTCAGGCAGGGAAACAGGGAAACTTCCGCTCGCAGTGAAGGAAAGTTGTTTGACATCTCTCCCTCACTGTGAGTGGCATGTTTGCTCTGACTTGGTGGGAGCTGCCAAAGCTCCCACCAAGTCACATCAAACAGCTATGTTCTGGGGGTGGGCACCCTGGGATATAGCAGGAGCTGGCCCTAGGGTGGTGGCAGCCCCCCAGGGCCTTTATTGGCTCCATGAGGGGAGTTGTGCAGCCCCCCTCGAACGAGCAGTGCCCCGGGGAGGTGGTGGTCACTGGGGCTTGGGGGTCTGAAAAAAGCCATTTCACTCTTTTATTGAAGCCCTGGGGAGGTGGCGGTCCCTGGGGAAGTGGACGGGTGGCGCCCCATACTAGTTTTGAAGATTGTCCTGGGGGGTGGTCCCCAGGGCTACGGGGGGCGGGGGGCGGGCAGCCCCCATGCACAGGTTTTGAATAGTGCCCCGGGGAGGTGGCAGGCCACGTGGCCTCCGGAACTGGTTTTGTTACGTGCCCCGGAGAGGTGGTGGTCCTTGGGGAAGCGGACCGGTGGCACCCCATACTGGTTTTGAATATTGCCCTGGAGAGGTGGTGGTCCCCAGGACTGCAGGGTGGCTGGGCGGCCCCCTGCACTGGTTCTGAAGAGAGCCCTGGGTAGTTGGTGGTCCCCAGGGCTATGGAGGGGCTGGGCAGCCCCCTCCACTGGTTTTGTTAAGTGCCCTAGGGAGGTGGCAGTTCTCAGGGATACAGGGGGCCAAATGGCCCACCCACACTGGTTTTGAATAGTGCCCCAGGGAGTCCCTGGGGATGCGGGGAGGGAGGCGAGGTGGCCGAGCGCATTGATGATTTAAATGTCTCCGAGACCTGGCCCTCCCAGGGGTCTCACAGAAACAAGCACAGGAGCCCGTGCATGTTCGTTTTTTTTTTTTTTTACATTTTCATAGATCCACTGCGACATCCACAAAGATTTGTTTACAAAAATCTTTTTTTGCTCTGGCGGGGGGGTGTCCCTCTGGGATCTCTGCACCAGAGCTAAGGGGTCAGGGTGCCCCTACCCTGACATCTTTTGTTTTTTATCTTGTTTTCTGGGACTCGGCTGAAGCCAATTCCCAGCATGTTTCCAACACTTCCTTGTTGAAGTGTTGGCAGCCAATTAGATCTCAGCATGAGATCAGGCGGGATCTCGAAGCCATTGCATCCCTATGTATACAAATTTGGATTTTCTTTAGTTTCTTTAAAACTACTCAACAGATTTATACCAAATAGCAAAAAGGGTGCTTCCTGGACCAAGAGCTACTTATCTGCTAAATTTGGTGTAATTCCGGCTAGTGATTTGAGAGCTATCGCTGTTCAAAATCCCTCTGCTAAAAATGAATAAGTAAAACGCAATTTGGGACCTCCGTTTTTCTCAGCCCCCAGTTGATGGATCACCTGAAAATTTCCAGACAGCAGCTGAAGTGAGCGTCAGTTCTTTTTGGAAAATTTTGTGAAGATTCATCAAAGAGTGTCAAAGTTCTTAGCAAAAAAAAAAAAAAATGTTCTATAGAAACTAGGTCCTAACTATAACTGTAGCAAAGTCCTCCGTTTTGCCCTGGTCATCCACAAACTTTTTGGATAGATACTGATGGATACTGACTCTTGGCTGTGCCCTGGGTACTGCTAACCAGTCCAAGGGCCAGTGCTCTGTGTAAAGTGGATATGCAAATTAGGCTAATTATAATTGGCAGTATCAACCTATCTATAAGTCGCTAGTATATGGTAGGGCATTATAGGTTTAGGGACCTCAGCATAGATAGTGCACACATAGGTGCAATGCTGAGGTGCCCAGTGTCATTTTAAAGGCAGGTCTGCCTTGCTGGCTGCTTTTAAACTAAAGTTTTATGCAAATTCGACTTTGGAATTAAAAGTACTTCCAAAGTCTTAAACTACCTCACTTTTACATATAGGTCACCCCTAAGGTGTGCCCTATGTCCCCCTAGGGTTGGGTGCATTTAACTATAAGCAGGGACCTTATAAACATTGTTTTATAAGCCCTGGTGAGGTAAAGAAAGACACATTTATTTTTCCCTTACTGTACTGAATGGCCTCCATAGGCTAAAATGGAGATACTTTATTTTAATTAACAAAGTCCCCATAAGAGACAGAGACCTTGAGTTTCGTATCAAATTAATTGCTTTAATAAATCCCACAACTTGCCATTGTTGGATTTAATATAACTAGTTCAGGTAAAGAGTTTTAAAACTCTACCTGAAAGTTGCCAACTTCAGCTCTGTAGTCCCCTTCTCTGATTGGTCAGTCTCTGGAAGCCTGACCAGGCTGCTTTGATGAGGTGTGAAGTGGCCTCGGCTGAACACAAAGGATGTGCCTGAGGAAGGAGATCTGCCTCAGCAGATGGTGAAACAGGATGGGAGAGAGCAGCCAAACTGCTCTTCAAAGGCAGGGAAGGACATTTGGAACAGCTCAGGACCTCCCATTTCCTGTAACCCCGGACAATTAGGTGCCCTCTTGATCAGATTAGGAGAGGGCAGGAAAGGGGTGTGTTTCTGATTTTTAGGCTCAGCCATATCTAACCTCCAAAAATCAGTTTCATCCATGTTGGATTTTTGAAGAATATTGTTCCATGGGATTGATTTAGCCACATTTCCCAGGAAGTGGTCATCCATGGGGAAGTGGCTTACCTCTGATTGGACAGACAGGCTCCCCTGATTTTCACCCCAGGAGCAAGAATAAATATGGCAGAGCTGCACCCACACCTCAGATCCCTACAAGGAAGAATATCAGAAGAAGTAGGACTGCCCTGCTGGACCCCTGACCTGCACCTGGACTTTGCACTGTGAAGGCCCGTACCTGCTGCACACTTGGGCTTCACCCCTAAAAGGATTTTGCCTGGCTTCAACTGGCTGAAGAAGGAACTACCTGCTTGCTACAGGTGAAAAATATCTAACCAGAGTCCCCTGCATTAAATCCTTAAGAAACTGACCAGCTTACCACTGTCTAGTGGTCATTTTGGAGTTTGAGTCAGGTGCATTCTAGGTGTTGGAGCCCCAACCCTCAACTCAGAACAACTCAGAGCTTCTGTAACCTAGGGGTGAGCTGTGGACTCTTATCAGACCTTCAAATACCTTCTGGAAGAAGATTCAGAAGTTTGGAGATCTTTTGGAAAAAAGCTCCACAAAGGGATGGAAAAGCCAAGCCAGTTTACGTCGACCGCGACCCGGCCAGACTTGCAGGTTCGTCCCGCTGAAAAGTTCTGGAGCACCAGACTTTCAGGATTTCACTGGGGGTTCCTGGAAAGGCAATCTAATGACGTCAACACGAAATGGGCTTAGAAAAGTCCAAAGGTAAAAAGTTGACCTGGACTTCCCGCACAGCGTATCCAGGGACGTCGGATCAAGATTCAGCTTTGGCCCGGATGAAGATTTTCATCCCGAAAAGTCAGAACGTAGACATTTTCACTGAGGTCTTCTGTGACGCGTATGCGAAGAGGGCTCCAGGGAGGTCGGATTGGATTGGTGACTTCATTCCACTGAAGAAAATCTTCAAGAAAGTCAGAGGTAAACTTTTGACTGAGGCCTCCCGCTTGCTGTAGCCGAGCCGGGCTCCATCGCGGTCAGCCTGAAACTTTGACTTTGACTTTGCCCGGTCAAGGTGCGACCAGATGACCAGATTGGCGCTTTTAAATTCTATGCACTAGAAAACATTCATTCTTTAAGAATTCATATCGCCAGTTCCCTATATCCAATTTTATTTGCTTTGGTGTCAAATTAAAGATGAAAATATTTCCTATTTTTATGAATTGGTTTTGGATTTTTAAACTGTTTCCTGTGTTTTATTTTATTATAGTTTTGTGATATTTGAATGTTTTACACACTTTAGGCCTCATTATGACTTCAGTGGATGCAAAAGCCCGTCTGCCAAAGTACCAATGGCGAGGCTGCCACCAGTGTGTCAACCTCCCCGCTGGGCCCATTATGAGTTTCTGACTGGGTCAGTGGGCCCAGCAGGAAATGGCCTAATAGCATTGTCTCCAGCTCGTAATAGAGCCAGCAGCAATGCTGTAGTGGATAGGGTGCACTAGCACCTGTCCCAGTGTTCACTGTTTGCAAATGTATTTCATTTATTGAGACCTAACTGAACCTTGTGGGGGCTAGTGTAGGTACTTACCTGCCCTTACCAATAATCCACCTTCCAGCAATAACTGCCTAGTGGCTACTGCCACTAGGTAATATTTGTGTGTATATATACATATATATACACACAAATATATATACATATATATGTATATATGTATTTATGATATACATATATATATATATTTATTCACACACATACATTTGATCACACACATATGTTTACGTATTGCAGAGTGGCAAGAGCCACTCTGTAGTTATCGAGTTATAGTTAAGATTACAAGAGATAGGAATTCCTCATATTTGTAAATGGTAATAAGTTTGCCATCCTTTGATCACATCTCCACAACACTTTGCAGACCAATTCCTTTTTTTGCATTGACTGACGATGCAAAGTTCCATGGTGATTGGTTAATGGGAGTACATAGAAAAAAGGGGGTCTCCAAAACAAGTTTTACCACCAATGTATTTTCTGTAGACTTTTTAAACAGACATACAGGCAAAATGGCTGAATGGATTTTGAAGAAATTTGACAGGAATATAGATTATGGTGTTGAAAGGGTCCTTTCTGTTAATAAATTTAAATTGATTTCGTAATTTTTAGGTTATTAGGGACAACAACTTAGTGGTATGTGGGGCTGAGGTACTTTTGGAGTATACCGCTATACCTGGCAATGACGCAACACAATATGATAGGCTAACGGAAGCCCTTGCAAAACGAAAAGGCAGCCATATTGTTTCGACAACTCTTTGCCTTTGTTCTGTTTGAATGTAAAATATAGATTATTACAGTTGATTTAATGTAGAGGAATGAAATGAGGCATTTAACCAACTCTGTAGAGGTAGTTAAAATTATTTTGATTGACTTATATTTTTTTTTTTAAGTTTACAGAGTGCCACAGTACTATTGCCAAACTATCTAGGAAGTACTGCAGTACTTTATGAAATACAAAAATCCCTTATAAGTATTATAAAATTTAATTGGACACAATATAGGAGTTTTTCAACTAAACATATTTAAGTATGTTTGTGAAGGGATGTTGTCAGGTTTGTAAGGAAAAGATTGTTTCCATAGCTGGTAAAGGGGAAATCATCAGGACGATACAGTGCTGCCCTGGAATATTTGACATGTAAGTGAAAAATGAAAGGCATTTCATGACCTCAAAGGAACGCTGAGACTACCTTGTTCACACTTTCAAGTCTTTTGAAACTTAGCAGCATTTACAGTCAACCACTTCCACTTTTGCCTCTGACAAATGTCGGAGAAAAGAAAATGTTTCTCTGTAAACATAGACATTAAGGAGGAAAATGTCTCCTTCATCTCAATTTCCAGTCTAACTACAGTTAAGTGTCCTATATCATTGCCACCAGAGTTAATAACCGTGAAGTGGGGATGGTCACATGTACTAACAGAGGAAAGTAGAGGGAGTAACTGATTCTATCTCAAATATCTTTCACCAAATCTATATTATTTGTACTCCATTCAAACCTAAATCATTTCTAAATCGGCTTTCTTGGCATACTCTCTGGCCCAAAAACAAAAACTGTGCCCAAGAAGCCAAACATGAACCATCTTATACATACACTGCCATACAAGAATGAGGAACATAAAGGCAAACAAACAAATATGTACATATTTAGATGATTCACCATTAGGAAAGTGCATTATATAAAAAACATAGGGCCTGATTTATATCTTGACGTTAGTTCTGTCATCCCACTGTGATGGTGGTTCCAAGTACTCTGTCAAGCTGACAGAATTCCGACCGCTGTATTTAGATGTATGGCAGCTGAACCTCTGTCCACATTGACAGAGTGAAGTCTGCCGTGTAAGCGGTTTACTGCTTCCAACGCAGTGGACTCCAATGCTGGCTAATAGTACTCAGTCACCATCAGGGAGGTGGGATTGCGCCAAGCACATTTAGATTTCACAGTCATGCTGGTGTTGTACTGGCAATGGGTGCCTGATGGCAAGAGTCCATTGTCGGACCCGCACAACATAGTATTATGGCTGTGGCTATTGGATGGTAACTGCAGCACACACCTAGTGTATATTGGCCAATTGCGAACACCTGCAGACCACACTATAAAACACACTTTGTTTCAGACCATTATCCTTTGCTATTGCACTGTAAAACACCATTTTGCTGATGAATTTGCAACTCAGAAGTCAGGTAATTTTATTTTCTTCCTCCCTCTGGTCATTTTTTGTTTTCTTCATTGACTTGTGGGTCACTATTTCATTTATGTTTTGTTACTCATAATGGCAGGGAGGAGAAATCCCCGCCTACAGAGGGAGAACTGTCAGTAAGGGTAGATAAAATCATTAGACTAGAGCCACAATTGTTTGAAGGCCAAGTACAAAATACAACCATATTTCAGAAAAGGTAAATGTGGGTCAGAGTAGGTGACAGAGTCAATGCTGTAGCAAACAACCTGCTCACACCTGAAGAAATGAGGAAGAGGTGGAACGACCTTGAAGGGAAGAGTGCATTGCCTGATCTCCATGTGTCACCTGGAGGCCCAGAACACTGGTGGAGGTTCTCCCAACCCCCCCCCCCCTTACAACTTTTTCCCTGGGAAGAGAAGGTCTTGCAGATCCTACATCCTGAAGGTTTGACATGAATCCCTGGTGGAGAGGAGACTTGAAAGTTAGACTCATGTATGTCTCACTAAACTTAAATGTAGGTTTTGCTCTTATGTTAGCTGTTGATAATGTACTTTCCACCTTTTTTGAACATATAAGTACAATTTTAAAAATCACAAATCTATTCTTATTATCAAATTATTAGTCTTAGGGTGCCATCACTCCTTTTACTACTGGGCAATACATGTGGTCAATATGTGTTTTGTTCTTTATTGATCATTTCTTGTATTTGATTGTTTGATTGAATATATTTAGTTGAAGCTAAGATAACAGATTCAGCACCCATCCAGTATTCCATGAATATATGATGCTTGTAAGTCTTTTTCACATATGTCATAATTTAGTAAATGTGTTAACATCTTTACTGCATATATTTTACTAGGAATGTTCAACTTTCAATTTCCCAAGTATTGGCAATGTAAAATTGAAAGGACTACAACTACAATGATGTCTTGTTTTTGTATCTGGAAAATATGTTTCCAAAGTGATGTTGGTTGTTCTCACTTTAGTTCCACGTAAGCATATATCTCAAAATGTCAGACAGTTCTCAAACCACATTTTATGCAATGCATAGAAAGTGGATTATGTCATGTAATTTTGTATATTGTCACTTTCCTGTCATTTCATTGAAGTGATGTAATTGGTTTTACAACTCAACGTATGTTGACTTAAAGAATTTATATTATGTTATGTTGTAGGCAGAACATAAGTAGTTATGACAATAAATTTACTCAGTAAAGTGATGATGAACGGCATTAATCCTACTAAGCTGTACAATAGCCTGAATGTTAGCCTGCTAGGCCTTGGAATGGCTAACTTCTCATATCTCTTCTATCCTGAGTTGGGTTGAATATGTGATATTATTTATGTACACTTCCTAAGCAATCTTTTTCTTTTCAACACACCTCTTTACATGCTTTTGTGATGTTTGTATGTGTGTAATTTATAATGTTTGGGTAATTACCCAACAACCACTGAAATATCCAAACATACTATAAATACCACTTTATTAATTTTAGTTTCCCTCATTTCTAGATCAAAACACATTTGATGCAAAATCCAGACTTCTACAACTTGTTTTCTTGTAATTCATATTAGGTACTACACCCAGAGTGTGTGTGGTCAATCATCCGCCACTGAGAATACCTCCACTCCAGACCAGGATCAAGCCTTCACTGAGGACTCCATTCCTGCAAGTCCATATGATGTGGAACAGCCTGGTCCCTCTGGTCTGTTTGGGCAGACCGCTCCAGTGAGTGTCACTCCACCCACACCTACACCTCCCACCCCAGCTGTTACAACACATCAGCCAACGCCCACCTGCAGTTCCTGTGTCCAAAATAACATCGCCCCAATCTTGTGCCCACAGTCCGGGCTGCTGTTGAGCCAACACCACTACCACCTCCAGTTCAGCCAGGACCCAGTGGGATGGGGCACACTGGTTCAAGGGCACAGGGTAGTGGGGGTAGGGTATGTGGCAGGGACAGCAAAGTGAGGCTTCTGGGTTCACTGTCACCCAGACCACCATTGATCAAGTCTTGGCATCCCTACATCAGTCCCAAGACATGATGGGCCAGGTCCTTGCAGTGCTCTGGGACATTAAGCAGTTATAGAGGGAGCACAATGTAAAGATGCAGACTCTAAACTCCCTGACTGGAGTGCTGTTTGACATTTACCACCATATATGCAGGGCTTTCCCAGCAATATCTACTCTCTTTTGTGGCCTTACAACATCTGGGTCCACTTCACTTGCCTCAGCCACAGAAAAGGAGGCCCTGCCACAAGCAAAAACCCCTGCTACCACCTCAGTCCCTGCAACTGTAGACACCAGCCACCCCTCCTCAGGAGGGTACGTTCATCTGGGCCACCAGGAGAGGATGGCAAGCCCTCCACCACCACCAGCAAGAGCTGAAGTACCTAGTATCCTCCAGTGTGTGACTACCATTCACTCTGTGGACAAGATTTTGTACGCATTTACCTTTCAGATACCAGTTGTATTTGGTACATTGGACGTTAAACAATTTTGCGTCTAAAATAATAGTTTCATTCACCATGATCGACTCTTTTCTATGAGTTTATTTGTATTTGCAAAATGAATTTTAGAAACCAATACATTAAAAATATATTTCTTGTGGTATTTTCTTTTTTATTTATTATGTAATTATTTCACAAATGCAGATCACCTAAAATACTTTCTCCCCAAAATAGTTACACTTAGGTAATATTTCTCCTATATTAAATAAACGTTTAATGAAACAAACACCACGGATCATAATGTATTACTTTCATACATTAGCTTATCAAATGAAAAAAATATAGAAAAATAGAACACATACGTAAATAAAATAGCTTGTGTAATTTTTGATTTAATAGTTCCAGACCTTGACATCATGGAAGAAATGGATACAATAATATAAAACAGATCTAATAGGCAAATTATTATTTATTCTTGTCATCAGCTAGAGCAAGACCTCCTGCCTCACAATAGGAATCTCACATCAGCAACACCAATGGTCAAAATCATGGCAGTACACATTTATCTGACCACATGATCCTTCCAGTACACTGTGGCAGTATCTGGTAGCATGTCACAAACAACTTTAAGTGGTGTGCTACAAATATTTCTTTCAACAGTGATGAGACACATCAACAGCTTCATACACTTAACACAAAATGAAGAGTTTGCAAATGTGAAGTGAGATGAGTATTCTATGGGTCGACTTACACATGTGATCAGAGAATGTTAAGCAGCACATTTTGCCTTGGTGGCAAAATTCAACAGAAAACAAGTCAAATGCAATCTCATAAACCTCTATTCAAACACTGTGCAAGTTGTCTTTGTACAAGATATGCACACCCAAACTGTGTGTGCTTTTCACAGGATCAACCCATATTCACTTTGTACTTTGCAACAGCAGTATATAACAGTGAACGTCACAACTGTGAAATGTCCAAATGAAGATGGCATGGTGAAGGATCGTAAAACAGAATGAAAAACAAAGCTTAATGAATTTACATGACAAAAAAGGCACATTACAAATGACAAATTTTGAGGACACATTTACTTAGAACAATCAAAGATAAACAATGTAAATGAATTCAGTAGTCAATGTGTCAGAAACACTTTTACCCTGGAATTTCCTCAACTACCCATTCCTAAAAATGTCAAGCACAGACTGATCTGCTTTTCGTATTACAAGTTCTTTGGACATTGAATGTAACGTTGTGTAAATATATACTTACCCTCAGGTGAAGAAGTTGTCAGTAACATCTTGACGTAAGTCAGTTTCTTCCTCTTCACCATGATTACCTTCATTTGGCATTTCAACATCCTCACCAGGTGGCTCATCAGGATCTCCATCCTCCTCAATGTATGAGATGTTCCATCGCAGGGCTATTTTGTGCAACATGCAGTAGGCCACAGTGATTTTGCACACTTTATCGGGTGAGTAGAGGAGGGGGCCACCAGTGATATCCAGACAGCGAAATCTGTCCTATAGGAGCACATAATCCCACTCAACTGACCTGCGCATTCTCCCATGGGCCTCATTGAAGCGGATTTCCCCTGGCATTGTTGGATTCCTTAGCGACCATGGTCGGTTAGGATAAGCTGAGTCTCTTAAATGAAATTAAAAATATATTGAGCAAAATAATGAATTCCTTGTACATTCTTAAACTAGAAATTAACCAAACAAATATAATGACAGATTGTACTTACCAACAAGATGGGCTCTCTCGTCCAAATTGTGACATTTGTAGGGGTATGCTGCAGTTCTGTAGTACAAAGGAATCATGTGTTTATCCTGGGAAATGGTCACACACACTTGTGATGTACAAATCAGGTATGTAGACAACTTTCACATTGATCCGATTATGATAGATATGTTCTCTGGCATGTGGTGGTGATAAGGTAATATGTGTGCGATCAATTGCTCCAAGCACCTGTAGCATGCCACCAAAAGCATACAAATCTGCCTTCACATTTGCAAAATTATTATTTCATCGAAACTGGATGAAGCCGTTGATGTGTCTTATTAGTGAAGAAAGAACTTCTTGTAGCACACCACTGAAAGTTGGTTGTGACATGCCACCAGATACAGCCACAGTACATTGGAAGGATGCTGTGGCCACAAAATGGAGTACTGTTAGAAATGGGGTCTTTGGTTGACAGTCAGGTTACCCCCTGTTTAAGCAAGGACCCTCACTCTAGTCAGGGTAAAAGAGAATCACCCTCAGCTAACCCCTGCTTATCCCCTTGGTAGCTTGGCAGAGCAGTAGGCTTAACTTCAGAGTGCTAGGTGTAAAGTATTTGTACCAACACACACAGTAACTTAATTAAATCACTACAAAATGACACAACACAGGTTTAGAAAAATAGAAAATATTTATCTAAACAAAACAAGACCAAAATGACATAAATCCACCATACACAAGTCAAGTTATGAATTAAAAAGCAAAAAGAATCTTTATGTAGTTTAAAACACACACTAACACTGTTAGCGTGAAAATGTACCTTGGGTGCGTCAAAAATAACCCTGCACGGACAAGTGTGCTTCAAAAAGGGCTTGTGATGCGTCCATTTGACTCACGAGCGAGACATTGCGTCATTTCACCTTTCGTTGGGTTGGATGCATCGTTTCTTCTCTCCGCAGGAGAGCGTTGCGTCGATCCGGTCAGCACTCTTGGTACTTGCGTCGGAAATCTAGCCGCACGATGATCAGAAAAACAGCGCGGGTTGCGATCTCCCAGCCTCCGTCAGCGATGCTGCACGTCGTTTCTCAAGCTCTGTGCATCGACTCTTCGGACGCGTTTCTTGCGAGCGCCAGTTTTCAGCCACAGAGCCGGCAGAACGTCATTACTTCAGCCACAGATGCCCGCATGGCGCTCTGTGCGTGGATTTCCTCCTATTAGGCTGCCAGCTTCTCTTTCAGGGTCCCAGGAACTGGTTGGGCACCACAGGGCAGAGTAGGTGCTGGCAGAGAGAAGTCTTTGCTGTCCCTGAGACTTCAAATAACAGGAGGCAAGCTCTAAATCGAGCCCTTGGAGAGATCTTCTCAAGATGGAAGGCACACAAAGTCCAGTCTTTACCCTCTTATTCCGGCAGAAGCAGCAACTGCAGGATAGCTCCACAAAGCACAGTCACAGGCAGGGCAGCTCTTCTCCCTCCGCTCTTCAGCTCTTCTCCAGGCAGAGGTTCCTCTTGTTTCCAGACGTGGTCTAAAGTCAGTGGTTTTGGGTGCCCTTCTTATACCCATTTCTCCTTTGAAGTAGGCCTACTTCAAAGCAAAGTCTCTCTTGAATGTGAAATCCTGCCTTGCCCAGGCCAGGCCCCAGACACTCACCAAGGGGTTGGAAACTGCGTTGTGTCAGGGCAGGCACAGCCCTTTCAGGTGTGAGTGACCACTGCTCCCCTCCCTCCTAGCACAGATGGCTCATCAGGATATGCAGACTTCACCCCAGATCCCTTTGTGTCACTGTCTAGTGTGAGGTGCAACCAGCCCAACTGTCAACCTGACCTAGACAGGGAATCCACAAACAGACAGAGTCACAGAAATGGTATGAGCAAGAAAATGCCCACTTTCTAAAAGTGGCATTTTCAAACACACAATCTTAAAATCAACTTTACTAAAAGATGTATTTTTAAATTGTGAGCTTGGAGACCCCAAACTCCACATGTCCATCCGCTCCCGAAGGAAATCTACACTTTAATCAGATTTAAAGGTAGCCCCCATGTTAACCTATGAGAGGGTGAGGCCTTGCAACAGTGAAAAACAAACTTAGCAGTATTTCACTGTCAGGACATATAAAACACATTACTATATGTCCTACCTTAACTATACACTGCACCCTGCCTTTGGGGCTACCTAGGGCCTACCTTAAGAGTGCCTGACATGTAAGAAAAGAGAAGGTTCAGACGTGGGTAAACTTGCCAAGTCGAATTTACAGTTAAAACTTCACACACAGACACTGCAATGACAGGTCTGAGACATGATTACAGAGCTACTTAGGTGGGTGGCACAACCAGTGCTGCAGGCCCACTAGTAGCATTTGGTTTACAAGCCCTGGCACCTCTAGTGCACTTTACTTGGGACTTACTAGTAAATCAAATATGCCAATCATGGATAAGCCAATTACATACACATTTTGTAAAGGAGCACTTGCACTATAGCACTGGTTAGCAGTGGTAAAGTGCCCAGAGAAACAAAAACAGCAAAATCTGAGTCCAGCACACATCAACAACCTGGGAAACAGAGGCAAAAATTTAAGGGTGAGCACGCCAAGGATGAAATGTCTACCACGTGTCCCCCCCCAGCTGAAAGTGGGGAGCAACTACCAAACCTCATGGGAGTTCTCATCACTAAGGCGGAAGAACCTGGACAGACCATCAGCATTGGCATGTTCTGTACCAGGATGGTTTTCCACCGTAAAGTCCATCACCTGTTGGGAAATGGACCACCTCAACAGTTTTGGATTCTCACCCCTCCTCTGCATTAACCATCTGAGGGCCTGTGGTCAGTCTGAACTCGAAAGTGAGTCCCAAGCAAGTAGGGACTTACCTTCCTCAGTGGCCAGACCACAGCAAACGCTTCACGTTCTATGGCACTCCACCTACGTTCCCTGGGTAGTAACCTCCTGATAATGAAGGCCACAGGTTGATCTAGGCCCTCTTTATTAAGCTGTGAGAGTACTGCTCTAATAAATCACAAATGTGAGTACGGGGTTCTAGTAACGTAAGTAGGTCAAAAGTGTACTAATTGTGACACTAGACCACTCGTATACCTCGACTAGAGGTGGAAAGGTGCGCTGTGAGGTGGTGTCAGATCTAAAGGGGGGGGGAAGGGGAAGGGAAATTTCCTTTACGGACTAGGTGGTCTCACACACTATGTAGTGTCATGCTTCATCATATGACCACCTAGCCCCACCCAGGTAGGACAGTGCCACCTGGGCGGACTCAACCTTGCTGTTAAAGGAACAGGAGGGAGTGCGTAAATTAATTTTTAATTTCTGGAAAATGGGATCCAGCTATGCTAGGGAAATAAAAACACCTACTCAGATACCCGGGTAAATTTAATGGAGGGTTCTGTGTGGTGTGGTTAAAAAGGAATGGGGAACCGGTGTGAGAGCAATGACTCACAAGGTCACCTATCTAAAAAGGGGTAGCCGACATGTTTCTGCCCTTATGATTGAGCTGTGGAGGGTCTCTGGGCATTCATCAGGGCATTGGATCCCTGTTGCAAATGCTTCTTAAGCGCTGCAGCAATAATCACATTAGAGAAGGGGAAGGGCCTACCTTAACCAAGGGATTACCTGGGGAGGACCCTAACACTTGAGGCTAATGGCCTCTGGTATCCGGGAGAGGGAGCGTCCCCTTATAGTAAGTCTTGCATCAAAGGTGGGCGTTCTCTGTGCGCCTATACCGACCTCTCCTTCAGGACCTCTCTAATACCATGCTCTGAGGCATCTGTTTGCACAACAAACTCCTTGGAGTAGCCAGGTGCCTTCAGCACAGGTGCTGTGCACATGGCAGCCTTCAGGGCATCGAAAGCGTTCTGGCAAGCCTCTGCCCAGATCACTTTCCTGGGTTGGTTCTTCGAAGTCAACTCAGTTAAGGCGGTAACAATGGTACCATATCCCTTAACAAACCTACTGTAGTATCCTGTGAGACCTAAAAAGGCTCTCACTTCAGTCTGGGTCTTGGGAGGCTCCCAAGCCAGAATTGTGTCAATCGTAGGCTGTAGGGGGTGCCACCTGGCCACTCCCCTGGATATTCTAAGTACACCACAGAACCCTGCCATTTTTGTCACTTGCTCGCCTTAATAGTGAGGGCTGCCTTAAGTAGGCAGGGCCTCTAACACTCTCCAGAGGTGTTGCAGGTGTTCCTCCCATGTGGAACTAAACACAGCAATGTCATCCAGGTAGGCGGCACTGAACTCATCCAGCCCACCCAACACCTGGGTGACCAACCTCTGAAAGGTGGCAGGGGCATTCTTCATCCCAAATGGCATGACATTAAATTGAAAGTGTCCATCTGGGGTAGAGAATGCTGACCTCTACTTGCCCCCCTCAGTTAAGGCAATCTGCCAGTACCCAGATGTTAAATCAAACGTACTGAGGTACTTGGCAGCTCCCAACCGGTCAATGAGCTCATCAGCTCGGGGGATGGGGTGTGCGTCAGTCTTGCTGACCGAATTGCCTCCCCGGTAGTCCACACGGGACCTAAGTACTGGAGTGGCAGCAGGTGCAGCAGCCTTTGGGACCAAAACCACTGGGCTTGCCCAAGGACTACTGGAGTGCTCAATAACCCCCAGGGTAAGCAATTTGGATCCCTCATCCTTAATGCATGCCATGACCCTGTCAGTCACCTTATAAACCTTCTGTTTAATGGGTGTACTGTCCCCAGTGTCCACATCATGTGTGCACAAGTGTGTGACTCCTGGGACTAGGGAAAACAGTGAGGAAAACTGTCCCAACACGTGGTGACAGTCACCTTGCTGCTCTTCAGTCAGGGAGGGGGAGAGGATCACTCCGTCCACTGACCCATCTTTTTCTCCTGTGAGGAGGTCAGGAAGAGGCCCACTCTCCTCCTCTACCCCATCATCTGTCGCAAGGAGCATGGACACATCAGTCTGCTCAAAATGAGGTTTGAGATGGTTGACATGCAGGACCCTTAAATGGTTCCTTGGAGACCGCAAGTCCACCGGGTAGGTGACTTCACTCTTGCGCTCCACCACCTCAAAATGGCCCAGTCCACTTAACCTGGAGTGCCCTAGGCTCCACTGGTACCATCACCCACACTTTTTGTCCAGTTGAAACTTGACCAGAGTGGCATTCTGATCATACCAGCGTTTCATGCCCTCCTGGCTTGCTTCCAGGTTCTCCTGAGTGAGACTCCTGAATCAGGCTGTCTGGTTTCTCGAAGCCAGCATGTAACTGAATACTGGGGGGTTTACTAGGAGCTTTCTCCAAAGCTTCCTTAACCAGACTCAAAGGTCCCCTCACAGGGTAGCCATAAATCAGCTCAAAGGGACTAAAACCAAGTCCCTTTTGAGGCAACTCCCTGTAGGCGAACAGAAGGCATGGCAAGAGAATGTCCCACTTCCGCCTCAAGGGCTCTGACAGGCCCATGATCATGCCTTTTAAGGTGCGGTTGAATCTCTCAACCAGACCATTACTTTGGGGGTGGTTAGGGGTGGTAAACTTCTAGTTTAGCCCACACTCCTTCCACAGAGACTTCATATACATGGATATGAAGTTGGTACCCCTATCAGATACCCCATGCAGGTAAAACCCCCCATCAAAGAACAACCCACCACAGGGGAAGTGATTGATCTCAAAGGAATGGCTTCTGGATACCTGGTGGCATGGTCCACCAAGACCAGGATGAACCTGTTGCCCATGGCTGTCTTGGGATCCAGAGGCCCCACAATGTCAATGCCTACCCTCTCAAATGGAGTACTGACAACAGGCAAAGACTGGAGGGGAGCCTTACATTTCCCCCCACCCTTGCCACCTGCCTGGCAAGTCTGACAAGACCTGCAATGTGCATCTGAGTGCCTGCGCATTAGGGGCCAGTAAAAGTGGGTGACAAGCCTCTCAAAGGTCTTGTCCTGCCCCAAATGTCCAGCTAAAGGCACATCATGAGCTAACCCCAGTAGGAAGGCCCTGAAGCACTGGGGTACCACCAGCACACGGGCTGACCCAGGCTCAGAAATCTGAGGCTCGCTATACGGGAGGTCATCCTCCCAATAGATTGGGTGTGATCCTGGCTCCTTTCCAGCCGCCTGGTCTGCAGCCTGCTGCCACAAACTTGTCTTCTGTGCTGCACAGAATGCTTCCCTGGCGGGCCCCCCTTCCTGCTGCCACTGTGACAGCTCAGGGACCTCCTCCAGTTTAGCCACCTGTTCCCCTGTAGGCTCCGGGGCGTCACCCTCAGGCTCTGCCTCCTCCATGACCGTGGGATATTCTGGGGCTGGTTTCCTGCGCCCCCTGCACTTCCTCTTCTTGGCGGTCCCCTGGGCCACTGTTTCAGGCTCCAGGGGCTCTTGATTACCCTAATGGGCTGCCATTGTCTGGGGGATACGCATACCCACCCAGGCAGACCCAACATCTCCAAGTGAGACCTGTGTTCCACCTCCTTCCAAGGCGAATCCTCCAGGTCCTTGCCTAGCAAACAATCAACAGGCATGGTTAGACTCACAGCAACCTTCAAGGAACCTGAGATCCCCCCTCCCCCCATTAAAGGGAACATGCGCCACTCTGCACAGGCACACTGAGTTGTCCACTGCAACTACTTGGTGAAGTAACCAGGGATTAATCTGCTATTCAGGCACCAGCTCCTCCTCACTGTAGTCATGCTGGCTCCTGTGTCTCTCAGAGCATCCACCCTCTGTCCATTAATGGTCACCCACTGCCTGTATTTCTTAGTGTTTTCAGGCACTTGGGTTCTCTGGACCATCTCACTGTCCCCCAGTAAGACAAGGGTGATTTCAGCGGGTTCTCACTCACCTGAAACCAACTCCTCCCCAAGCGCTACACTGGCCAAACCCTGGGATGGCGCACCAGTGGGTCCTGGTGTACTTTTGGGACATTTGGGGTCCCCCCTCACATGATCCACCTGGTCACATGCAGAGCACTTAAGTGGGGGACCACTTGCCACTGGCTTCCCTTTGGAGAACCATGGCTTCTTTTCACTGGGGGGTTGGGAATCCTTACCTTGGGAATCAGTTTGGGCGCTTTAGAGAACTCCCCCTGTTTACCCTTACCCCCTCCTTTCTTCTGAGAGGGACCCTGCCCACCCTTCTGGACTCTGGTGCTCTCTCAGCGGTCCGATTCGTGCGCAAGCTTCCTGGGGTCAGTCAGCTTGCTGTCAATCAGGTGCTGGCCCAGCTCTGGAAAACATAAACTGTACAAGCGCTCCCAAGCAATCAGATTGTAAAGCCCCTCATACGTAGTTACCTTACTGCCCTTCACCCACCCATTCAGTGACCTTCAATAAGAATCAGCACATTCCAACCATGTTTGGGATTCCTCCTTCTTGTAGGATCTAAACTTATCCTTGTACTGCTCAGGGGTGAGACCATAGCTTGTGAGCAAGGCATCCTTCATGCTAGAGTAGGTGAGAGTCTGAGCATCCCCTAGGCTGTCAGTGTATCCCTCCCCTTTACCTCAAAGTGCTTCCACAGACCCGCCTCCCAATGAGCTTCATGGACCAGATTCATATGGAGAGCAGACTCATACCCTTAAACCACAAGTATATGTCGTTCTCCCCTTTATAATCCTTCACAAGACCTTTAGGAATGTGCACCCTCCTTTCATGGTTGCTCTGTGATGTGGCTGCCACCATCTCTACTAGACTGTTCCTCTGATCCAGCTCCCTCAATCTGAGCTCATGAGCCAACAACAACGTTTTCTCTTCAATGGCCATCCTCATTTTCTCCAACTCCCTCTGGTGTTCCCTTTCTGCCTGTCTGTCCTGCAATTCTTCAGGGGTTAGACCCTTAGATAAGACACTGCTACCTGCCCTGGAAACCCTCTCCCTGGACATAACAGGCCCACCCACAACACCATTGTGTATGGACTGCCCTTCCTTCTCCTCATCCTTCTCATCCACTGTGTGCCCTCCAGTGCTCTTGGCTGTTACCCATGCCTTCTTGGATGAGCTCTTAATGGGACAGTCAAACCTTTTACAGAACTGCTTTAGCTGAGCCTTGGTATAGCTATCCAATTTCTCCAGGTCAAAAGCAGCTCCAACTGCTGCATCTCCAGAGTGGGACATGATGAAAATTCAACAAAAGTGCAAAGTTCCAAAAAGCAGAAAACAAGTTCCCAAATGAAGTTCAGAAGTCAATCAAAGATTACCACAAAAATGTATGTAGGGAAAAATCCAAGTAAAAGGGAAAAATCAATGATCCCCAAACAAGTAGTATGTGATCACGTAGTGGTCTGCACTCAAACAGTAGTGTACACTTAATGTCTGTATGTCAAGTACAAATACAAGTACAAATCCCAACCGCTGATCACCAATGTTAGACATGGGGTCTTGAGTTGACAGTCAGGTTACCCCATGTTCAAGTAAGGATCCTCATTCTAGTCAGGGTATAGGGGAATCACCCTCAGCTAACCCCTACTTACCCCCTTGGTAGCTTGGCAGAGCAGTAAGCTTAACTTCAGAGTGCTAGGTGTAAAGTATTTGTACCAACACACACAGTAACTGTTGGAAAATGGGTTATTGGTAAGGGCAGATAGGTACCTCCACTTAGCAATAGGACACTAACCTCCACTAAGGTCCAGTTAGGTCTCAGTAAATTAAACCCAGCTCAACCCTTGGTAGCTTGGCAACGAGCGTCAAGGCTTCACTTAGGAGACAGAGTGTAAAGCATTCAAATTTCACAAAACAGTAATTAAATAAAACACAGGAAACAGTTTAAAAATCCAAAACCAATTTATGAAAATAGATTATGGTGTTCATTACAACATTGGCGGTAAAAGGCGCTTACTGCTGTGCAGAAGACCGCCAATACACCGCCGCGGCCGCGGTAGACTGCCACAGCTATTATGACACACATCTCGGAATCCGCCGAAATTCAGACACCCACACAACACCGCCACACCAAAGGTCAGTGATAAACTGGCGGAAACAAATCCTCCACCTCCACGCCAACAGAAGCACGCCCATGCTATTACGACCCACGAATCCACGCGGCGGCCTTTCAACCGCGGTATTCCATTGGCGGTACACACTGCCGCGCTCAAAATACACACACATCTCCAAAACACCGCCACATTGGACAATTACAAATACACACACCTGATACACATACAAACAACACTCCCACACACCCAACACTATATAAAACATACACCCACATCACCCACAAACCCCTACGACCACAAGTTCTGAAAGAAGGCCAGAGAGACAGCACAGCAATTGACAACCCCATCACACAGAGGCACACAACAACATCACCCACACAACTTCCACGCACAAAACACCACACACCACTACACTCACCACACTCATCAACACATACACCACCCCACACATCACACACACCACCCCATGGCACGCCAAACACACCCCCGCTTCTCCGAGGAGGAGCTCAGGGTCATGGTGGAGGAAATCGTATGGGTAGAGCCACAGCTATTTGGCTCACAGGTACAGCACACATCAATAGCCAGGAAGATGGAGTTTTGGCGCAGAATAGTTGACAGGGTCAGCGCTGTGGGACAGCACCCAAGAAATCGGGAGGACATCAGGAAGAGGTGGAACGACCTACGGGGGAAGGTGCGTTCCACGGTCTCCAGGCACAACATCGCGGTACAGCGGATTGGCGGCAGACCCCCACCCCCTCCCCCACAACTAACAAAATGGGAGGAGCAACTCTTGACCATCCTGCATCCTGAGGGCCTCGGAGGAGTCGGTGGAGGATGGGACACTGGTAAGTCAAATCTCAACTATCAGATCCCCCACCCTACCTGCATGATATCACACACCCCCACCCTCACACCCTCCCCTATCACTACAACTCATCACTAATGTACCCATAACACAAACCACACATCCCAACACCAAGCCCTGCATGACACAACTAAGCATGGTCACCCCTCACCAAAGCATGCTCACTGCACATACCCATAACAACCCCCCAACCATCATCACACAAGCCCCCACACAGGAATGCTTGCACTGGGGTTCACGCACAGCCACCCATTGCACACCATTACACACACACATGCAATAATCATGATCTTATGCCCCTGTAGGAACACGAAGGACCGTCACCACACCAGAGGGTCCAGACAACACCACTCCACCCCCAGAAGAGGCCCACAGTGACAAGAGCAGCTCTGCCCTACTGGATCTTGATGACCAGCCCGGACCATCGTGGGCCTCAGGACAGTCGGTGCCCCTTGCACAGGCACAGCCCAACACCGACCTTCCACCCTCTGGTAACACCAGCACAGCACCCACCCAGCGGGCCCAAACCTCCGTACCCAGGACAGGTCAATCAGCGGTGTGTCCACCACTACAGGGCACCCAGGGTAACCCACCCTCCCAACAACAACAGGGACCTGGGGGCAGTGGTAGTGGGGACACGGTCCAGGGGACGGAGGCACAGGAACACAGGGGAACTGGGAGGGCTGCTGTGCGACAGGGGGAGGACAGGCCAAGGGAACCAACTCTCCACGAGGCCCTCTCCTCCATCATGGGAGCGTACCACCACTCACAGGAGACGATGGCGACGGTCCTGGACAAGTTGCAGGAGACCCTGCGGCTGCAGGAGGAGCAGTATTTGGGCTTCAGGGAGGAGCTCAGAACCATCAGCTCCGCCCTGGGCACCATTGTAGGGGTGTTGAAGGACATACAGCAGACCTTGAGGGACAATGTGGCACTCCAAGGGGCCCCTGACACTAGCCAGGACGATGAACTGCCCACCACCTCCGCCGGCGCTAGTGGACAGGACGCCCCGCCACAGGACCACCACACCAGCACCCCACCCCCTGCAGATGGACAACCACCACGAAAGCGGTCCCTGAGATCCAGGAACAGGACAGAGCAAGATGGCAAGACCCCCGCCAGGAAATGAGACCACCCTGATTGTCCTCCCACTGTCCCACTTTGATACCCTGTCCATATTCGAACTGCCCCAGCTCCACTTCCTATGCCCAGATGGGCAGTGCACCTGTGAGACTAATAGACTGGATTCTGCCATGGACATTCCTCCACCATCCCCCCTCTCCATTTTACCACCCCCTCCAATAATTAGCACTTAAATAAACACCCTTGAAACACAAAACAATCTGGAGTCAATCTATGATTTCGTACTTTGTATTATCAATGACAGTGTCATAATGGCTGTACCATTGTAAGGCTAACATACCTATGTCACAAATCACAAGCCCTTGAAGGATGCAAGCAGTTGACACGTAGGTTACCACAGCTGTGAAACCGTAATGGAAGGGTACAACTCAGTTAACAAATTGTGATTGAAATAGACAAACAGGATAGAGGTAGACGTGTGACAGTGAATGTAATGTAAAATCTGAAAATGTTCTCACCTGTGTGACACTGGAAATATTGCTGTATGACTGATTCCCTGTTGTAATTTTCTTCTTCCTCAGCTTCATCCTCATCACTGTCCACAGGCTCCACAGACTCCACAGCTGCTACAACACCGTCATCTGGATCATCCTCCTGCAGAAAAGGCACCTGGCGTCGCAAAGCCAAATTAGGGAGCATGGAGCAGGCGATGATGATGTCGCCCACCTTCTTCGGTGAGTAGAATAGAGATCCACCTGTCATATGGAGGCACCTGAACCTGGCCTTCAGGAGTCCGAAGGTGCGTTCGATCACCCTCCTAGTCCGCCCATGTGCAACATTGTACCGTTCCTCTGCCCTGGTCCTGGGATTCCTCACTGGGGTCAATAGCCAGGACAGGTTGGGGTAACCAGAGTCCCCCAATAGCCATACCCGGTGCCTCTGGAGTTGACCCATCATATCAGGGATGCTACTATTCCGCAGGATGTAGGCGTTATGCACTGAGCCAGGGAACATAGCATTTACCTGCGAGATGTACTGGTCTGCCAAACAGACCATCTGGACATTCATGAAATGATAACTCTTCCTGTTCCTGTACACCTGTTCACTCCTGCGGGGGGGGCCAGAGCTACATGGGTCCCATCAATGGCACCTATGATGTTGGGGATATGTCCAAGGGCATAGAAGTCACCCTTCACTGTATGCAAATCATCCACCTGAGGGAAAATGATGTATCTCCTTACGTGTTTCAGCAGCGCAGACAACACTCTCGACAGCACGTTGGAAATCATAGGCTGGGACATCCCTGATGACATGGCCACTGTTGTCTGAAAAGACCAACTTGCAAGGAAATGGAGCACTAACAACACCTGCACGTCAGTGGGGATTCCAGTCGGATGGCGGATCGGTGACATCAGGTCTGGCTCCAACTGGGTACATAGTTCCTGGATAGTGGCACGGTCAGACCGGTAGGTGACGATAATATGTCTTTCTTCCATTGTCAACAGGTCCACCAGCGGTCGGTACACCGGAGGATTCCTCCATCTTCTCATATGTCCCAGCTGACGGTGCCTACGAAGGACAATAGCGAAGAACCAGTTACTATTGCTCCAGGTATGTACCCACAGTTACACTCAAGACTACACCACTCACGAAACCCTTCCTGTATGTGTTTTGAGTGTAGGCCTAGCTATGTGTGACGCAGTAGTAAATGAAGCCATGTGGGCCCCTGAAATGGCGGCTGCCTGACCTCTAAACTGGGACAATGGGATTGTGGGGTAACTGCGCTGGCGTTGCACACCGTCGCGGTAGGTGGTCGTAGACCGCGGCGCAATGCTGTATTGGTTAACAGTGGACCCTATGGGTCCCAGGAGCCAATGAACAGGTGCGCTGGCTGTGATGATGCGCACCGCCGCGGACGTCACCGCCATTTTCTAACTGTTCAATCACTAGATACCTGACCTTCGACGGGAGAGGACCTACACTGCTAGTGCTGCTGTGACCTCGGTCTGGAAGCGACGATGGCTGCTGCGTCTGGGGAAAGGGCCCCTGCCTTTACTGCACAGGAGTTGGAGAAACTTGTGGATGGGGTCCTCCCCTAGTACACGCTACTCTACGGTCCTCCAGACCAACAGGTTAGAACACAGGGAGCACGTTGTATGGGCTAGGCCTGGGTGGAGAGGGCTGGGTGGAAGAGGGAAGTGGGCAGAGTTGATTGAACATTAATGCATGTGAATGAATGGGCCACATGGCCAGAGTAGGGAGGGGGTCACTCACAACGACAGTGCAGTTGGTAATGACTGTTCCTCTTCTCTTGTGCATGTCATGTAGGTCAGCACCCACCAGAAGAGGGACATCTGGCGTGCCATTGCCAAGGAGGTCCGGACCCTGGGGGCCCACCACAGATGGGGCACCCACTGCCGGAAGAGATGGGAGGACATTCACTGCTGCAGCAAGAAGACGGCGGAGGCTCAGCTGGGGATGGCCTCCCAACGTGGGAGGGGTGCCCGTCGCACCATGACCCCCTAATGTTCCGGATCCTGGCGGTGGCCTACCCGGAGTTGGATGGGCGCTTGAGGACTTCACAGCAGACACAAGGGGGTGAGTACAACCTCATTTTGTGGACTTTGCGTGCAGTGGAGGTGTCTGCGTGGGGGAGGTGGGCTGTGGGTGTCCCTAGGCCAGGACGAGTTCGGTAGGCAAGGCCCCTCCGTTATGTAGGCCATGTGGCACTCAACCCCACCTCAGCAGAGTGCCAAGTCGAGGTATATTTGCCCCTGTGGCATCCATGTGCGCAGATGTCCACCATTGCCATGTAGGCCATAACCCCAAAATTGCGTGTGCAAAGTGCAGGAGCACGGCGTAATGCAGGGGGCTGCTGCGTCTGTCTTGTCCGCCAACGGTAGCGGAATACCATGCACTAAAACTCTTGTTTCTCTGTCTCCCCCCCTTTTCCTGCTCTCCCTGTCCTTTTGTACATCAGCATCAACAGGCGGAGGTACAGTGGCACCGGAGCACGAGGGAGCTGCATCCCACATGGCCATGGAGGGCCACACCACGGACTCTGAATGCACCAGTGGGACGGAGGGCGAGGGGAGCTTCACGTCGGCCACCGGATCACCAACCAGTAACACGGACTCTTCCGCCGATGGGAGCTCCCCTGTGGTGGTGGCACCATCTGTGCGCACCACTTCTACAGGTACAGCCGCCACCTCCCTTACCAGCACCGCCCTCCCAGCAGCCCCTCAGCATTCGCCCCGTGCCCGCTCACCCAGGAGGGTGGGCATCACCTTCGCCCCAGGTTCCTCAGGCCCTGCCCTAGTCACCCCTGCTGCCCTCAGTGAGGAGGCCATTGACCACCTCAGGTCACTCACTGTTGGGCAGTCTACCATTGTGAATGCCATCCAGGGTGTAGAACGAGAGTTACAACACAGTAATGCATGGAGGGCATTCATTCTGGTCAGGCTGTCCTTCAGTGAACCCTGCAATCTCTGGCTTCAGCACTGATGGCAGCCATTGTCCCTGTGTCAAGCCTCCCCCCTCCAACTTCCTCCACCCAGACCCAATCCCCTGTACCCCAGCCCATCCCAAGCACACCTACAGACCAGCATGCACACAAGTCAACACCCAAAAGTAGCTCAAGCAAACATAGGCACCACACATACCACAGGCACTCACACAAGCATCACACCCATACAGACACAGCAACATCCACTGTCTCCACTGTGTCCCCCTCCTCCTCTTCTCCCTCCTCCCTCCCAGTCTTGTCTACACACACACCTGCATGCACCACATCTACAGGCACCAGAAATCGCACCAGGACATCCAGCACCACAAGCCACTCACCTGCACTCACCACCTCCGCTGCCATCTACACGTACCCTGTGTCCTCTCCTAGTGTGTCTGTGACGCCCCCTCCCAAAGTACCCAAACGCCGCAATCACTCACCCAACATCCATCCACCTCACGACAGCCTCCTGTACCTGAACCTGCACCTGCACCCAAAACAGCTAAAGTAACACCTCCTACAACCACCTCCTCTTCCTCCACTCCCAGCCCCCCTCCAGCTACCCATCCCAGTGTTCGTCAGAAACTGTCCCTGTGTAAAATTGACCTTTTTGCCCCCACCCTCCCCTCCAATTCATCAGTCCCGTCGTAGCGCCTCAGCCAAAAAGCCTCCAATACCAGTGGTGCAAGTTCAGGGATTGTGAGTGCACCGGCCACTAGGGCAGGCAGTAGGACCCGGAGCCAAGGCACTGGCAGCCCACCCCCTGTAAAGGCTCTAAAATTGGAGAGTGGACGACGGAACCGTGTTAAGACTCCTGGTGGGACAACAACTGACCTGGGTTCGGAGGGGATTGGAGAGTCAGCTGTGACTCCACCAAAGGGGGGGAAGGTCCAGCGGAAGTCTTGCCAGTCTGTTGTGAGTGTCACGGCGGAGAAGTGCGCCATAATTTCCGGCGGTCCAGACACAACCGCCAGCACCGTCGTCACTGGTCCAGAGACCACCGCCAGAGTCACAGCCCAGGAGGGCCCAAGTATCGTCACTGGTCCTGAGTCCACCGCCGGAGTCACAGCCCAGGAGGGCCCAAGTATCGTCACTGGTCCAGAGACCACCGCCGGAGTCACAGCCCAGGAGGGCCCAAGTATCGTCACTGGTCCTGAGTCCACCGCCGGAGTCACAGCCCAGGAGGGCCCAAGTATCGTCACTGGTCCAGAGACCACCACCAGAATCATAGCCCAGGAGGGCCCAGTATCGTCACTGGTCCAGAGACCACCACCAGAGTCATAGCCCAGGAGGGCCCAAGTATCGTCACTGGTCCAGAGACCACCGCCAGAGTCACAGCCCAGGAGGGCCCCGGCTGCCACAGCCCCGCTGGGCAATGATGGAACGTCATGCCACACACCAATGCCCAGTGTAGGGAAAGTCATGCCACACACCAATGTCCGTACCAGAACCGCTATGGCAAAGCACCGCTGAACAGGGCAAAGACCGCCATGGTGAAGACCGCTGAACAGGGCAAAGACCGCTATGGCAAAGCACCGCTGAACAGGGCAAAGACCGCTATGGCAAAGCACCGCTGAGCAGGGCAAAGACCGCCATGGTGAAGACCGCTGAACAGGGCAAAGACCTCCGTGGTGAAGACCGCTGAACAGGGCAAAGACCGCTATGGCAAAGCACCGCTGAACAGGGCAAAGACCGCCATGGTGAAGACCGCTGAACAGGGCAAAGACCGCTATGGCAAAGCACCGCTGAACAGGGCAAAGACCGCTATGGCAAAGCACCGCTGAACAGGGCAAAGACCGCTATGGCAAAGCACCGCTGAACAGGGCAAAGACCGCCATGGTGAAGACCGCTGAACAGGGCAAAGACCGCCATGGTGAAGACCGCTGAACAGGGCAAAGACCGCTATGGCAAAGCACCGCTGAACAGGGCAAAGACCGCCATGGTGAAGACCACTGAACAGGGCAAAGACCGCTATGGCAAAGCACTGCTGAACAGGGCAAAGACCGCCATGGTGAAGACTGCTGAACAGGGCAAAGACCGCTATGGCAAAGCACCGCTGAACAGGGCAGGCACCATGTAGGAATGAATGTACCGCCACATCAGGCATCCTTATCCCATGTGCAGCTGGGACAGTGACAGGACAGGAACTTTCACATGGAGACTCATCCAGTCTGGGCACCAGTCCCACCCAGTACCAGTAGAGAACTGCATCTACTTGAGAGACTGTAGCTTTGCACTCCCCAGGATGGCACAGTGGGCAAGCCACCCACTGTAGAGACTTGAGAGACTGTGGCTTTGCACTCCCCAGGATGACAACGTGGGCAACCCACCCACTGTAGAGACTTGGAAGACTGTGGCTTTGCACTCCCCAGGATGGCACAGTGGGCAAACCACCCACTGTAGAGACTTGAGAGACTGTGGCTTTGCAATTCCTGGGATATGGCCTACATCGCTATGGTGGACATCTGCACACATGGATGCCACAGGGGCATATATACCTGTACTTGGCACTCTACTGCGGTGGGGTGGAGTGCCACATGGCCTGCATTACGGAGGGGCCTTGCCTACCGATATCGCCCTGGCCTAGGGAAACCAACAGCCCTCCTCCCACACCTAGACCCCTCAACTGCGCGCAAAGTCCCCAGAATGAGGGTGTACTCACCCCCTTGTGTCTGCTGTGATGCCCTCAAGCGCCCATCCAACTCAGGGTAGGCCACCGCCAGGATCCGGAACATCAGGGGGGTCATGGGGTGACGGGCACCCCTTCCACGTTCGGAGGCCATCCCCAGCTGGGCCTCCGCCGTCTTCTTGCTCCAGCGGCGAATGCCCTGCCATCTTTTACGGCAGTGGGTGCCCCATCTCTGGTGGACCCCCAGGGTCCGGACGTCCTTGGCGATGGCACGCCAAATGTCTTCTGGTGGGCGCTGACCTACATGACATGACAGGGGAAGAAGAGAAGTCATTAGCAAGAGCACCGTCGAAGTGAGTGGCCCCCATCCCTGCCCTTGCCATGTGGTACATGCATTCACAGTCCTTCATGTTCACTGCACTCTGCCCCCTTCCCTCTTACAACCAGCCCTCTCCACCCAGGCATAGCCCATACAACTTGCTCCCTGTGTACTTACCTGTTGGTCTGGAGGACCGTAGAGCTTCTCCAACTCCTGAGCAGTGAAGGCAGGGGCCCTTTCCCCAGACGCAGCAGTCATTGTCTCTTCCAGACCGAGGTCACAGCAGCACTTGCAGTGTAGGTCCTCTCCTGTCGAAGATCAGTTATCAAGTGATTGAACAGATAGAAAATGGCGGTCACGTCCGCGGCGGTGCGTCTCCTCACCACCGGCGCACTTCATCATTGGCTCCTGGGACCCATAGGGTCCAATGTTAACCAATGCAGCTTTGCGCTGCGGTCTTCGACCGCCACGGTGTACAACGGCAGCGCAGTTACCTCACATCCCATTGTCCCAGTTTAGAGGTCAGACAGCCGCCATTTCAGGGGCCCACATGGCTTAATTTGGAACTGCGGCACACATACCTGGGCCTACACTCGACACACATACAAGAAGATTTTTGTCTTTGGTGTCGTATTCTGTCTATCTGTGGGTACATACCTGGGATTTTGTTGACTCTGTGGTCGCTGTTGTCCTTCCTAGGCACCGTCAGCTTGGACATTTGAGAAGATGATCCTCCGGTGTGCCGACCGCTGGTGGTCCTGTTGACAATGGAGGAGCGACATTTACTCATCACCTACAGGTTTGACCGTGCCACTATCCAGGAACTATGTACCCAGTTGGAGCCAGACCTGATGTCACCAATCCGCCATCCCACAGGAATCCCCCCTCAAGTGCAGGTGCTGTCAGTGCTCCATTTCCTTGCAAGTGGATCGTTTCAGACAACAGTGGCCATGGCATCAGGGATGTCCCAGCCTATGTTTTCCAACGTGTTGTCCAGAGTGTTGTCTGCCCTGCTGAAACACGTAAGGAGCTACATCGTTTTCCCTCAGGTGGAGGATTTTCCTACAGTGAAAGGTGACTTCTATGCCCTTGGACATATCCCCAACATCATAGGTGCCATTGATGGGACCCATGTAGCTCTGGTCCCCCCCCCAAAGGAGTGAACAGGTGTACAGGAACCGGAAGAGTTATCATTCCATGAATGTACAGATGGTATGTTTGGCAGACCAGTACATCTCACAGGTAAATGCTATGTTCCCTGGCTCAGTGCATGACGCCTACATCCTGCGCAATAGCAGCATCCCTTATATGATGGGTCAACTCCAGAGGCACCGGGTGTGGCTATTGGGGGACTCTTGTTACCCCAACCTGTCCTGGCTATTGACCCCAGTGAGGAATCCCAGGACCAGGGCAGAGGAACGCTACAATGAGGCCCATGGGCGGACTAGGAGGGTGATCGAACGCACCTTCGGCCTCCTGAAGGCCAGGTTCAGGTGCCTGCATATGACAGGTGGTTCCCTATTCTACTCACCAAGGAAGGTGTGCCAGATCATCATCGCCTGCTCGATGCTTCACAATCTTGCTTTGCGACGCCAGGTGCCTTTTCTGCAGGAGGATGGTCCAGATGGCGGTGTTGTGGCAGCTGTGGAGCCTGTGGAGCCTGTGGACAGTGATGAGGAGGACGCTGAGGAAGAAGACATAGACAATAGGGAGTCAGTCATACAGCAATATTTCCAGTGACACACAGGTGAGAACAGTTTTCTTTTTACCATTACATTCACTTTCACACTTCTACCTCTATCCTGTCTGTCAGTTCATAGCAGTATTTGGTCACTGAGTTGTACCTTTCCATTACGGTTTCACAGGTGTGGTTAGCAACGTGTGTCATCTGCTTGCACCCTTCAAGGACTTGTGATGTGTGACATAGGTATGTTGGCTTTAAAATTGGAAACGCATGTTGACACTGTCATTGATTATACATATTTACCAAATCACAGACTGACTCCAGATTGTTTTGTGGTTCAAGGGTGTTTATTTATGTGCTAAAAAATGGAGGGGGGTAGTGATATGGTGATGGGGGACGGTGGAGGAATGTCCATGGCAGAGTCCAGTCCATTAGTCACACAGGTGCACTGCCCATATGGGCATAGGAAGTGGAGATGGGGCAGTTCCAATCGGGACAGGGTAACAAAGTGAGACAGTGGGAGGACAATCAGGGTGGTCTCATTTCCTGGCGGGGGTCTTGCCATCTTGCTCTGTCCTGTTCCTGGATCTCAGGGACCGCTTGCGGGGTGGTTGTCCGTCTGCAGGGGGTGAGGTGCTGGTGTGGTGGTCCTGTCCACTAGTGCTGGCGGAGGTGGTGGGCAGTTCATCGTCCATGCTAGTGTCAGGGGTCCCTTGGAGTGCCACGTGTCCCTCATGGTCTTTTGTATGTCCTTCAGCACCACTACGATGGTGCCCAGGGCGGAGATGATGGTTCTGAGCTCCTCCCTGACCCCCAAATACAGTTCGTCCTGCAGGCGCTGGGTCTCCTGAAACTTGGCCAGGACCGTCGTCATCGTCTCCTGGGAGTGGTGGTAGGCTCCCATGATGGAGGAGAGGGCCTCGTGGAGGGTGGGGTCCCTTGGCCTGTCCGCCCCCTGTCGCACAGCAGCCCTCCCAGTTCCCCTGTGTTCCTGTGCCTCCGTCCCCTGGACCATGTGCCCACTACCACTGCCCCCAGGTCCCTGTTGTTGTTGTGGTGGTGGGTTATCCTGGGTTCCCTGTAGTGGTGGACACACCGCTGATTGATGTGTCCTGGGTACGGAGGTATGGGCTCGCTGGGTGGGTACTGTGCTGGTGTTACCAGAGGGTGGAAGGTCTTTGTTGGGCTGTGCCTGTGCAAGGGGAACCGACTGTCCCGAGGCCCACGATGGTCCGGGCTGGTCATCAGGATCCAGTAGGGCAGAGCTGCTGTCATCACTGTGGGCCTCTTCTGTGGGTGGAGTGGAGTTGTCTGGACCCTCCGGTGTGGTGACGTTCCGTAGTGGTCCTGCAGGGATATAAGAGCATGATTAGTGCATGTGTGTGAGTAATGGTGTGCAATGGGTGGGTGTTTGTGTACGCCAGTGCAAGCATTCCTGTGTGTGGGTTTGTGTGATGGTGGTTAGGGGGTTGTTATGGGTATGTGCATGCTTTGGTGAGGGCTGACCATGCTTTGTTTTTCCATGCGGGGCTTGGTGTTGGGACGGGTGGTTTGTGTTATGAGTACATTAGTGAGGAGTTGAAGTGATAGGGGAGAAGGTGAGGGTGGGGTGTGTGATGGCATGCAGGTAGGGTGGGGGATATGATAGTTGAGATTTAACTTACCAGTGTCCATTCCTCCACCGACTCCTCCGAGGCCCTCTGGATGCATGATGGTCAAGACTTGCTCCTCCCATGTTGTTAGTTGTGGGGGAGGAGTTGGGGGTCCGCCGCCAGTCCGCTGTACCGCGGTGTTGTGCCTGGATACCACAGAACGCACCTTCCCCCGTAGGTCGTTCCACCTCTTCCTGATGTCCTCCCGATTTCTTGGATGCTGTCCCACAGCGTTGACCCTGTCCACGATTCTTTGCCATAGCTCCATTTTCCTGGCTATGGATGTGTGCTGCACCTGTGAGCCAAATAGCTGTGGCTCTACCCGTAGGATTTCCTCTGCCATGACCCTGAGCTCCTCCCCGGAAAACCGGGGGTGTCTTTGACGTGACATGAGGTGGTGTGGGTGATGTGTGGGGTGGTGTAAGTGTTGATATGTGTGGTGATGTGTAGTGGGGTGTGGTGTATTATGCGTGTAATGTTGTGTGGGTGATGGTGTTGTGTGCCTGTGTGGTGGGGTTCTCAGTTGCTGTGCTCTCTGTCTATCTGGCCTTCGTCTCTGATTTTTGGTCGTAGGGGTTTGTGGGTGATGTGGGTGTGTGTTTTATATTGTGTTGGGTGTGTGGGAGTGGTGTTTGTATGTGTATCAGGTGTGTGTATTTGGAATTGTCCAATGTGGCAGTGTTTTGGAGATGTGTGTGTATTTTGAGCGCGGCGGTGTGTACCGCCATTGGAATACCGCGGTTGAAAGACGCGTGGATTCGTGGGTCGTGATAGCATGGGCGTGTTTCTGTTGGCGTGACGGTGGAGGTTTTGTTTTCACCAGTTTATCACTGACCTTTGGTGTGGCGGTCTTGTGTGGGTGTCTGAATTTCGGCGGATTCCGAGATGTGTGTCATAATAGCTGTGGCGGAATTCCGCGGCCGCAGCGGTGTTTTGGCGGTCTTCGGCACGCCGGTAAGCGCCTTTTACCGCCAATGTTGTAATGAGGGCCTTAGTCTCTTTTTCGAGGTGAAAATCCTTCGACAGGGGTAAACCTGGATCTTTATCCGACGTACCTGGAGCCCTCCTCGGATACGCTGGCTGGAAGGTCCCGGTCAACTTTTTACCTTCGGACTTAGTCTCTTTTTCAGAGATTTTCTTTACCGGGACGAACCAGCAAATCAGGCCGGGTCGCGGTTGAGGCAAGCCGGCTAGAGTTGCCGCGGCGGGTCGGTCCCTCTATGGAGCTTTTTTTCAAAAGTTGTCCAAACTTCTCCAAACTTCTGGGGCTTCCCCCAGATGTCCTTTTAAGGTTCTTTTGGGGTCCACAGCTCACCCCAAGGGTCCAGAAGTTCTGAGATGGTCCTTGGGGGGGTGCGGACTACAACTCCCAGAATGCACCTGATGCAAACTCCTTTTTGGCCACTGGACAGTGGTCAGCTGGTCGCTTTCTTCAGGAGTTGGTGCAGGGGACTCTGGATAGCAATTTTTCACCTGTAGCAAACAGGGAGTCCCTCCTTGAACCAGTTGAAGCCAGGCAAAGTCCTTCTTGTGGTGAAGCCCAAGTGTGCAGCTGGTGCAGTCCTTCTGAGTGCAGGTTCCAGGTGCAGGCCAGGGGTACAGCAGGGAAGTCCTTCTTCTGTAGTCCTTCCTTGTTGGATGTGGTAGGGAACTGAGGTGTGGGTGCAGGTCTGCCAGTTTTATCCTTGCTCCTGGGTGAAAAGCAGGGGGGTCCTGGTTCTCCAATCAGGTGCAGGGTCCTTCGCCCTGTGATGACCACTTCCTGGGAAGTGTGGCAAAAATCAATCCCAGGAGGCAACATCCTCAAAAAATCCATCAAGGCTGAATCTGATTTTTGGAGGTTACATCTGGCTGAGCCCACCCACTGGTGTGGCTAAAAATCATAAACACACCCCTCTCCTGCCCTCTCCTAATCTAATCAAGGGGGCGCCTAGTTGTCTGGGGTTGCCGGATGTGGGGTGTTGCTGGTTGCTCCAAATGTCCTTCTCTGCCTTTGAAGACCAGTTTGGCAGCCCTCCCCCTTCCTGCCTCACCATCTGCTGAGGGGAGATTCCCTCCCACAGGCACATTCCTTTGTGTGAAGCCAGGCCACTTCACGCCTCATCAAGGCAACCTGGCCAGGCTGCTAAAGGCTGGCCAATCAGAGCACAGCAGCAAAAACAATGCAGGGCTGAAATTGGCAACTTTTCAGGTAAAGTTTAAAACTCTTTACCTGAACAAGTTATATTAAATCCCACAACTGGAAGTTGTGGGATTTATTACAGCAATGAATTTGATATCAAACTCTTGGTATGCATCATTTAAGGAGACTTTAAAAATTTAAATAAAGTCTTCCCATTCTAGCCTATGAAGGCCATTTACTACAATGAGGGAAAAACTAATTTGGCTGTTTTTACCTCACCAGGGCTTATACAACTATTTTTATAAGGTCCCTGCTTATAGTTACATGGCACCCAGCCCTAGGGGCACATAGGGCACACCTTAAGGGTGACTTATATGTAAAAATAAGGTAGTTTAAGACTTTGGAACTACTTTTAATTCCAAAGTCGAATTTGCCTATAACTCTACTTTAAAAGCAGCCAGCAAGGCAGGCCTGCCTTTAAAATGACACTGGGCACCTCAGCCGTACACCTATGGGTGCACTACACATGCTGTGGTCACTAAACCTACATGCCCTACCATATACTAGGGACTTATAGGTAGGTTAACTTAGCCAGTTATAATTAGCCTAATTTGCATATCCATTTTACCCAGAGCACAGGCCCTGGGACTGGTTAGCAGTACCCAGGGCACCATCAGAGTCAGGAAAACACCAGCAAAAAGTGGAAAATGGGGGCAAAAAGTTAGGGGGCCTCTGCAATCAGCCTTGTTTTCTCACAGTAACTTACTAAAATCACTAAAAAATGACACAACACAGGTTTAGAAAAGTAGGAAATACTTATCTAAACAAAACAAGACCAAAACGACAAAATCCACAATACACAAGTCGAGTTATCAATTAAAAAGTAAAAAGAGGCTTTATGTAGTTTAAAACACACACCAACACTGTTAGCGTGAAAATGTACCCTGGGTGCATCAAAAATAACCCCACACGGGCGAGTGTGCGTCAAAAAGGGCTTGCAATGCGTAGATTTCACAGACGAGCGAGACCTTGCATCGTTTCTCCTTTTATCGGGTCGGGCATGTCATTTCTTCTCTCCACAGAAGAGTGATGCGTTGATTCGGTCAGCACTCTTGAGTCAGGGGAGGCCTTGCGTTATTTTTACATGCCCAGCGGTACTTGCGTAGGAAATCCAGCCGCACGATGATCCAAAAACCACGCAGCGCAGGTTGCGATCTCTCAGCCTTCGTCAGCGATGCTGCGTGTCATTTCTCCAGCTCCGTGTGTCGATTCTTCGGTCGTTTTTCCGGCAAGCGTTCATTTTCAGCCTCGGAGCAGACGGCGCGTCATTTCTTCAGCCGCAGGTAGGAGTCGCATTGATCTTTTACCCGCACAGCGCTAAGTGCGTGGATTTCCTCCTTTTAGGCTGCCAGCTTCTCCTTTCAGGGTCCCTGGAACTGGATGGGCACCACAGGGCAGAGTAGGAGTCTCTCCAGAGAAACCAGGTGCTGGCAGAAAGAAGTCTTTGCTGTCCCTGAGACTTCAAACAACAGGAGGCAAGCTCTAACTCAAGACCTTTGAGAGTTCTTCTCAAGACGGAAGGCACACAAAGTCCAGTCTTTGCCCTCTTACTCTTGCAGAAGCAGCAACCGCAGGATAGCTCCACAAACCACAGTCACAGGCAGGGCAGCTCTTCTTCCTCAGCTCTTCAGCTCTTCTCCAGGCAGAGGTCTCTCTTGTTTTCAGAAGTATTCTAAAGTCTGTGGTTGTGGGTGCCCTTCTTATACCCATTTTCTATTTTGAAGTAGGCCTACTTCAAAGCAAAGACTCTCTTGAATATGAAATCCTGCCTTGTCCAGGCCAGACCCCAGACACTCAACAGGGGGTTGGAGACTGCATTGTGTGAGGGTAAGCACAGCCCTTTCAGGTGTGAGTGACCACTCTCCCCTCCCTCCTAGCACAGGTGGCTCCTCAGGATGTGCAGCTACACCCCAGCTCCCTTTGTGTCCCTGTCTAGTGTGAGGCGCAACCAGCCCAACTGTCAAACTGACCCAGACAGGGAATCCACAAACAGGCAGAGTCACAGAAATGGTATAAGCAAGAAAATGCCAACTTTCTAAAAGTCACACTTTCAAGCGCACGATCTTAAAATCAACTTTACTAAAAAATTTATTATTAAATTATGAGCTCAGAGACCCCAAACTCCACATGTCCATCCGCTCCTAAAGGGAATCTACACTTTAATCAGATTTAAAGGTAGCCCCCATGTTAACCTATGAGAGGGAGAGGCCTTGCAACAGTGAAAAACAAATTTAGCAATATTTCACTGTCAGGACATATAAAACACATTACTATGGCCCTCATTACAACATTGGCGGTAATAGCCGATTACCGCCGTGCAGAAGACCGCCAACACACCGCTGGAGCCGCGGAATTCCGCCACAGTCATTATGACCCACAGCTCGGAATCCGCCAAAATCTAGACACCCACACAAGTCCGCCACACCAAAGGTCAGTGATAAACTGGTGATAACAAAACCTCCACCGTCACGCCGACAGGAATACTCCCACACTATCACGACCCACGAATCCAAGCGGCGGTCTTTCAACCGCGGTATTCCATTGGCGGTACACACCGCCGTGCTCAAGATACACACACATTTACAAAACACATCCACATTGGACAATTCGAAATACACACACCTGATACACATACACACACCACTCCCACACATCCAATACAATATAAAACACCCACCCACAAACCCTTACGTCAACAATTGCGACAGAAGGCCAGAGACAGACACCACCAGAAAGAACAATAGCATCCACAGGCACCCTACACCATCACTCACACAACATCCAAGCACCTCACACAACACACCTCTAAATATCACCCCACACATCACAACACACACCACCCCACCCCACACATCACCCACACCACCCCAGCCCCGCAAAGACACACCAGGTTCTCTGAGGAGGAGCTCAGGGTCATGGTGGAGGAAATCATCCGGTTAGAGCCACAGCTATTCGGATCACAGGTGCAGCACACCACCATTGCTAGGAAGATGATGCAATGGCAAAGAATCGTGGTCAGGGTCAACGCAGTGGGACAGCACCCAAGAACACGGGAAGACATCAGGAAGAGGTGGAACAACCTACGGGGAAGCTGCATTCCGTGGTCTCAAGACACCACCTTGCGGTTCAGAGGACTGGCGGCGGACCCCCACCTCCTCCCCCAGAACTCACTACATGGGAGGAGCAGGTCTTGGCTATACTGCATCCTGAGGGCCTCGCAGGAGTAGCTGGAGGAATGGACTTTGACAAGGCAAATCTTTCACTACTTCATCCCCCACCCACCTGCATGCTATCACATACCCCCACCCTCGCCTTCACCCCATCACTCCAACTCCTCACGTATGTCCCAATATCACAAACCAAACATCCTAAACCCAAGACCTGCATGTAACACCAAAGCATGGACACCCATCACCAAAGCATGTCCACTTCACATACCCATACACCCCCCTAAATCATTATCACACAAGGTCCTACACAGGAATGCAAGCACTGGGGTACAGGGTCACCCACCCATTGCACACCATGGCACATACAGATGCAATAATCTTGCCTTTACACCCCTGCAGGACCCCTACCCAACGTCACAGGAGGGTCCAGACATGTCCACTCCACCCACAGAAGAGGCCCACAGTGATGACAGCAGCTCTGTCCAACTGGATCTAGATGACCAGCCCTGCCCATCTGGGACCTCGGGACAGTCGGTTCCCCTAACACTGGCACAGGCCACTACAGAGCTTCCCCCCTCTGGAAACACCATCACAGCATCCACCCAGTGGGCCCATCCCTCTGTCCCCAGGACACATCAATCAGCAGTGAGTCCACCACTACAGGGAACCCAGGCTAACCCACAACCCCAACAACACCAGGGATCTGGGGGCAGTGGCAGTGGGCACACGGTTCAGGGGACAGAGGCCCAGGAACACAGGGGAACTGGGAGGGCTGCTGTGCGACAGGGGGAGGACAGGCCCAGGGAACCCACTCTCCAGGAAGCCCTCTCCAACATCATGGGAGCCTACCACCATTCCCAGGAGACACTGGCAACGCTACTGGCCAAGTTTCAGGAGACCCAGCAGCTGCAGGAGGAACAGTATCTGGGCTTCAGGGAGGAACTAAAATCAATCAATTCTACCCTGGGCACCATTATAGGGGTGCTGAAGGAACTTGTCAACACCAGGAGGGACACTGTGGCACAACAAGGGGCCCCTGACACTAGCCTGGATGATGAACTGCCCACCAACTCTGCTGGCGCTAGTGGACAGGAGGCACCGCCACAGGACCACAACACCAGCACCCTTCCCCTGCAGATGGAGAACCACCCCGCAAGCGATCCCTGAGATCCAGGACAAAGACAGAGAACAATGCCAAGACCCCCGCCAAGAAATGAGACCACCCTGATTGTCATCCTTCTGTCCCACTTTGTCACCCTGTCCATGCTTAAACTGCTGCAGCTCCACTTCCTATGCCCCTTTGGACAATGCACCTGTGAGACTAATAGACTGGACTCTGCCATGGACATTCCTCCACCATCACCCCTGACCATATTACAACCCCCTCCACTATCCCCTTCTGTGCCGCGGACGTAATGGTTACGTCCTGCGGCACAGGGCTGCTGCGCTCCCTCTGTGGGGTTCCCCCCACCCCCCCAAGGCAGGGATGGAAGGGGAAGCCCTTCCCCTTCCACCCCCTTACCCCCCCTGTGACATCAGTGCGCGATCGCGCGCTGTTTGTCACAGGGCCTCCTCCCATCGCGCTGGAAGCTCAGCTTCCAGCACGATCGGAAGAGAAATGCTTTGCATTTTTCTTCCTAGGCACCAGGGATAATTTTTTTGTTTTTTTTGTTTTTGTTTTGTTTTTTGTTTTAGAGGTGGGGAGCGACCCCTTAGGCAAGGGTCGCTCCCATAGGGGGCAAATTTATTTTAGGCCATTTCTGCCCCCCAGGGGGTCAGGTCAGCCTATTTTAATTAGGCCGAACTGCCCCCAAGGGGGGCAGAAACCACTAGGCACCGGGGATTTTTTTTTTGTTGTTTTACAGATGGGGAGCGTCCCCTTAAGCAAGGGTCACTCCCCTGGAGGGGCAAATTGTATTTAGGCCATTTTTGCCCGCTTTGGGGGCAGTTCGGCCGAGTTTAGGTCAATCTGCCCCCAAGGGGGGCTGAAACCACTAGGCACCAGGGATCTTTTTTTTTGCTCCATAACGCAAGGGGAGCGACCCCGTAGGCAAGGGTCGCTCCCCAGGGGGGTGGGGGTCACATTTATTTTAGGCCATTTCTGCCCGCTTTAGGGGCAGATCGGCCGATTTGAGGTCAATCTGCCCCCAAGGGGGGCAGAAACCACTAGGCACCAGGGATCTTTTCTTTTGCGCCGTCACGCAAGGGGAGCAACCCCATAGGCAAGGGTCCCTCCCCTGGGGGGGGGTGGGGGGGCAAATTTATTTTAGACCATTACTGCCCCCCGTGGGGCCGGCTGAGCTAGAGGCCAAAATCTACAGGTAGGCACTTTGCAAAAAAGCACCTCTGTTTTCTGTGAAAAAATGTGATGTGTCCACGTTGTGTTTTGGGCCATTTCCTTTCGTGGGCGCTAGGCCCACCCACACAAGTGAGGTACCATTTTTATCGGGAGACTTTGGGGAACGCTGGGTAGAAGGACATTTGTGGCTCCTCTCAGATTCCAGAACTTTCTGTCACTGAAATGTGAGGAAAAAGTATTTTATTTGCCAAATGTTTAGGTTTGCAAAGGATTCTGGGTAACAGAACCTGGTCAGAGCCCCACAAGTCACCCCATCTTGGATTCCCCTAGGTGTCTAGTTTTCAGAAATGTGCTGGTTTGATAGGTTTCCCTAGGTGCCGGCTGAGCTAGAGGCCAAAATCCACAGGTAGGCACTGTTTTCTGTGAAAAAATGTGATGTGTCCATGTTGTGTTTTGGGCCATTTCCTTTCGTGGGCGCTAGGCCTACCCACACAAGTGAGGTACCATTTTTATCGGGAGACTTGGGGGAATGCTGGGTGGAAGGAAATTTGTGGCTCCTCTCAGATTCCAGAACTTTCTGTCACCGAAATGTGAGGAAAATTTGTTTTTGTAGCCAAATTTTGAGGTTTGCAAAGGATTCTGGGTAGCATAACTTGGTCAGAGCCCCACAAGTCACCCCATGTTGGATTCCCCTAGGTCTCTAGTTTAACAAAATGCACAGGTTTGGTAGGTTTCCCTAGGTGCCGGCTGGTCTAGAGGCCAAAATCTACAGGTAGACACTTTACAAAAAACACCTCTGTTTTCGGTCAAAAAATGGGATGTGTCCACGTTGTGTTTTGGGGCATTTCCTGTCGCAGGCGCTAGGCCTACCCACACAAGTGAGGTATCTTTTTTATCGGGAGACTTGGGGGAACGCTGGGTGGAAGGAAATTTGTGGCTCCTCTCAGATTGCAGAACTTTCTGTCACCGAAATGTGAGGAAAATGTGTTTTTTTAGCCAAATTTTGTGGTTTGCAAAGGATTCTGGGTAACAGAACCTGGTCAGAGCCCCACAAGTCACCCCATCTTGGATTCCCCTAGGTCTCTAGTTTTCAAAAATGCACAGGTTTGATAGGTTTCCCTAGGTGCCGGCTGAGATAGAGGCCAAAATCTACAGGTAGGCACTGCAAAAAACACCTCTGTTTTCTGTCAAAAAATGGGATGTGTCCACGTTGTGTTTTGGGGCATTTCCTGTTGCGGGCGCTAGGCCTACCCACACAAGTGAGGTATCATTTTTATCGGGATACTTGGGGGAACATAGAATAGCAAAACAAGTGTTATTGCCCCTTGTCTTTCTGTACATTTTGCCTTCCAAATATACAGTAAGAGAGTGTGTAAAAAAGACGTATATTTGAGAAATGTCCTGTAATTCACATGCTAGTATGGGCACCCCTGAATTCAGAGATGTGCAAATAACCACTGCTCCTCAACACCTTATCTTGTGCCCATTTTGGAAATACAAAGGTTTTCTTGATAGCTATTTTTTACTCTTTATATTTCAGGAAATGAATTGCTGTATACCCGGTATGGAATATAAACCCAGTGCAGGGTGCAGGACATTTATTGGCTCTGGGTACCTAGAGTTCTTGATGAACCTACAAGCCTTATATATCCCGAAACCAGAAGAGTCCAGCAGACATAACGGTATATTGCTTTAAAAAATCTGACATTGCAGGGAAATGTTACAGAGTAAAATGTAGAGAAAAATTGCAGATCTTTTCACCTCAATTTCAATATTTCTTTTTTTCAGTTGTTATTTTCTGTAGGAAACCCTTGTAGGATCTACACAAATGACCCCTTGCTGAATTCAGAATTTTGTCTACTTTCCATAAATGTTTCGGTTTCTGGGATCCAGCATTGGTTTCACACCGATTTCTGTCACTGACTGGAAGGAGCTGAAAGCACAAAAAATCTTAAAAATGGGGTATGTCCCAGTAAAATGCCAAATTGTGTTGAAAAATTGGGTTTTCTGATTCAAGTCTGCCTGTTCCTGAAAGCTGGGAAGCTGGTGATTTTAGCACCACAAACCCTTTGTTGATGCCAGTTTCAGGGAAAAAACCACAAGCCTTCTTCTGCAGCCCCTTTTTCCCAATTTTTTTAAAAAAACGAAATTTTCACTGTATTTTGGCTAATTTTTTGGCCTCCTTCTGGGGAACCCACAAAGTCTGGGTACCTCTAGAATCCCTAGGATGTTGGAAAAAAAGGACGCAAATTTGGCGTGGGTAGCTTATGTAAACAAAATGTTATGAGGGCCTAAGCGTAAACTGCCCCAAATAGCCAAAAAAAGGTTCGGCACAGGAGGGGGAAAAGGCCTGGCAGCGAAGGGGCTATTTAGCACTTAAATAAACACCCTTAAATCACAAAACAATCTGGAGTCAGTCTGTGCTTTCACAATTGTGTATTTGCAATAACTGAGGGAAATAGCAATGTCCATTGTATTGTCAACATACCTATGTCACACAGCTCTAGTCCATGTGGAAACAAAGCAGATGTCACACAGTGGGACCCACATCTGTGAAATCGTAAGGGAAAGTGACAACTCAGTGACCATACACTGGGTGAAAATGACAGACAGATGAGAGGTAGTAGAATTAAATCAGATGTAGCAGGCAGTGTTGTCTTCTTATCTGTGTCTCACTGGAAGTATTGGTGGATCACTGTGTTACTGTTGTCTATGTCCTCTTCTTCTGCTTCCTCGTCTTCACTGTCCACAGGCTCCACAGTTGCCACAACACCTCCATCTGGACCATCCTCCTGCAGAAAAGGCACCTGTCGTTGCATAGCCAAGTTGTGAGGCATACAGCAGGCCACGATGATCTGGCATACCTTCTTTGGTGAGTAGAATAGGGAACCACCTGACATATGGAGGCACCGGAACCTGGACTTCAGGAGGCCAAAGGTCCTCTCTATAATCCTCCTAGTGCGCCTATGGGCCTCATTGTAGCGTTCCTCTGCCCTTGTCCTGGGATTCCTCACAGGGGTCAGTAGCCATGACAGGTTGGGGTAACCAGAGTCACCTGCAAATGGCGAGGGACAACTGTTAGACACACACTAACTCATAGGGACATCCCCAGACCCAGACACCTATTCACACTGTATAGGGTCCATGTCCTTACCTAATAGCCACACACGGTGCCTCTGGAGTTGCCCCATCACACAAGGGATGCTGCTATTCCTCAGAATGTAAGTGTCATGCACTGAGCCAGGAAATTTGGCATTCACATGGGAGATGTATTGGTCAGCAAAACACACCATCTGCACATCGAATGGTAACTCTTCCGGTTTCTATACACCTGTTCACTCCTGCGTGGGGGGACCAAGGCCACATGTGTCCCATCAATGGCAGCTATGATGTTAGGGATATGTCCCAGGGCATAGAAGTCACCTTTCACTGTAGGCAAATCCTCCACCTGAGGGAAAACGATGTAGCTCCGCATGTGTTTCAGCAGGGCAGACAACACTCTGGACAACACGTTTGAAAACATAGGCTGGGATATCCCTGATGCTATGGCCACTGTTGTTTGAAAATACCTACTTACTAGGAAATGGAGTACTGACAGCACCTGCACTAGAGGGGGGATTCCTGTGGGATGGCAGATAGCTGACATCAGGTCTGGCTCCAACTGGTTACACAGTTCCAGGATTGTGGTACGATCAAGTCTGTAGGTGATGAACACATGTCGCTCCTCCATTGTCGACAGGTCCACTAGCGGTCTGTACACCGGAGGATGCCGCCATTTCCTCACCTGCCCCAGCGGACGTTGTCTATGGAGGAGAACAGCGAGCAGAGAGTCAACCAACTCTGAGGTACGTAAACACAACTTAAACAGAAAATTATTGCAAATCGACATATGGCTGTATTAGTGTTTAAGCAAGGCCTAGATATGTGTGACACAATCCAAAATAATGCCATGTGGGCCCCTGAAATGGTGGCTGCCTGACCTGTAAAGTGGGACAAGGGGATATGAGGTAACTGCGCTGGAGTTGTAAACCGTCGTGGTAGGCGGTTGAAGGCCGCAGCGTAATCCTGCATTGGTTAACATTGGACCCTATGGGTCCCAGGAGCCAATGACGATGTACGCCGGCGGTGACGGTAAGCACCGCCACAGACGTGACCGCCATTTTCTCTGTGTTCAATCACTTGATACCTGATCTTCGTCAGGAGAGGACCTACACTGCAAGTGCTGCTGTGACCTCAATCTGGAAGAGACAATGGCTTGTGTGTCTGGGGAACGGGCCCCTGCCTTCAACACGGAGGAGTTGGAGAAACTAGTGGATGGGGTCCTCCCCCAGTACACGCTACTCTACGGTCCTCCAGACAAACAGGTGAGTACACTGTGAGCATGCTGTATGGGCAATGGCTGTTTGGAGTGGTGTGGATGAAAGATGGGGGGAGAATGAGGAGTGCATGAAACTACGGTGAGTGCATGTGTGTTATGGCAAGGGTAGGGATGCGGGCCAATGACTTTGATGGTGCGGACGGTTATATCTTCTCCTTTTCCCCTGTACTATTCCTGTAGGTCAGAGTCCACCAGAAGAAGGATATTTGGCGTGCCAAAGCCAAGGAAGTCCGGACCCTGGGGGTCTACCACAGACGGAGCACCCACTGCCGGAAAAGATGGAAGGACATTCACCGCTGGAGCAATAAGACGGCGGAGGCCCAACTGGGGATGGCCTCCCAACGTGGGAGGGGTGCCCGTCGCACCATGACCCCCCTGATGTTCCGGATCCTGGTGGTGGCGTACCTGGAGTTGGATCGGAGCCTGAGGCCATCACAGCAGCCACAAGGGGGTGAGTACACTCTCATTCAGCTGATTCAGCGCGCATTATAGGTGTCTGGGTGGGGGAGTTGGGCTGTGGGTTCCCCTAGGCCAGGGTGAGTTTAGTAGGCAAGGTCCCTTCTGGAGGCAGGCCCTGTGGCACCCCACCCCACCTGTGTACAGAGCCAACTACACCTAGTCAGGCTCTTGTGACATCAATGTGTGCAGCAATCGGGCATAGCCTTGTAACCCATGTCCCTGTGATTGATTAGGGAACTCCAAGTGCACCGCGTAGTGCAGGGGGCTTCTGTGTCTGTAGTGTCCGCCAACGGTAGCGGTATTACATGCGCTCAACATGTCTTTCTTCTGTCCCCCCCCTTTTTGTGGTCTCCCTGTTCTTTTGTGCATTAGCATCATCAGCCGGAGGAGCAGTGGCACCGGAGCAGGAGGGAGCTGCATCCCTGATGGCCCTGGAGGGTGACACAACGTAGTCTGAATTCACGGCGGGGACAGGAGCTGAGACCAGCGATACAGACTCCTCCTCTGATGGGAGCTCCCTTGCGGTGGCGGGCCCATCTGTGCCCCCCGCATCTACAGGTACAGCCGCCACCCCCCTACCAGCACCGCCTTGCCAGCAGCCCCTCAGCGTTTGCCCCGTGGCCGCTCTCCCAAGAGGGTGGGCATCTCCTTCGCCCCAGGCACCTCACCCCCTGCCCCTGTCACCCCTGCTGCCCTCAGTGAGGAGGCCATTGACCTCCTCAGGTCCCTCTCTGTTGGACAGTCTACCATTTTGAATGCCATCCAGGGTGTAGAGAGGCAGTTGCAACAAACCAATGCATACCTGAAGGGCATTCATTCTGGTCAGGCAGCCCAACAGCAAGCTTTTCAGACTCTGGCCTCAGCACTGATGGCAGCCATTGTCCCTGTCTCTCGCCTCCCCCCTCCAACATCGTCCACCCAGACCCAAACCGCTGTACCTCAGCCTATCCCATGCACACCATCAGACCAGCATGCACACATGTCAATACACAAGGGAAGCTCAGGCAAACATGAGTACCACACATCCCACAGGCACTCACGCAAGCATCATACACATGCAGACATACCAACATCCACTGCCTCCACTGTGTCCCCCTCCTCCTCGTCTCCCTCCCCCCTCCCTGTCTCGTCTCCACTCACACCTGCATGCACTACATCGTCAGCCACTACCTCCATCACCAGCACACCCACCACCACACCCCGCTCACGTGCACTCACCACCCCCACTACCATTCACAAATCCCCTGTGTCCTCTCCCAGTGTGTCTGTGAGCCCACCTCCCAAGGTACACAAACGCAGCCACACACCCACCCAACAGCCATCCACCTCACGACAGCCTCCAGCCCATGCACCTTCACCCAAAGTCAGCAAACATACACCTCCTACAACCACTACCTCTTCCTCCACTCCCAAACCCCCTCCATCTACCCGTCCAAGTGTGCCCAAAAAACTTTTCCTGTCCAACCTTGACCTCCTTCCCTCACCTCCCTCACCTCCCCCACCCCTTCAGTCTTCTAGGGCCAGCCTCTCCAGGTCCCAACCCAGCGCCTCAGCCACAACATCTGCGGGAACAGTGGTGCCAGTAGTAACCAGCTTCAGGAGTGCACCAGGCAGCAGGGCAGCCAGTGTAGCAAGGAGCCAGAGCATGGGCAGTCCCCGACCTCAAAAGCATGAAAAGTTGGCCAATGCCCGGCAGGAGATAGAAAAAATCACTCCCAGGGGTACAGCTGGGAGTGTGGAGACAGCTGCGCCACCATCCAAGGTGGGGAAGGGGCACTGTAAAACCGGCAAGTCTGGGAAAACCTGCACGGCAGACAAGACCGCAACAAGCACCGCTGCCAAGGATACCGCCGCCACCAGCACCACTGAACAGGACACTGCCGCCATCAGCACCACTGAATAGGACACCGCCGCCACCAGCACCGCTGCCAAGGACACCACCGCCAACAGCACCGCTGCCAAGGACACCACCGCCACCAGCACCGCTGAACAGGATACCGCCGCCACCAGCACCGCTGAACAGGACACTGCCGCAACAAGCACCTCAGGCCAGTGAGCGCCAAAGATTCTGACGTTACTGAGGCCTCCACGAGCAGGATGAAGCACTCTGGGCACAAAGCCCCCTCCAGAACCAGTGGAGAATGACATACACTACCTCAGTCCTTGGCAGGATGAAGCACTCTGGGCACAAAGCCCCCTCCAGAACCAATGGAGAGATCCATCCACTACCTCAGTCCTTGGCAGGATGAAGCACTCTGGGCACAAAACCCCCTCCAGAACCAGTGGAGACTGTTATCCACTTGAGAGACTGTGGCTTTGCACTCCCCAGGATGAAGCAGTGGGCAAACCACCCACTGTAGAGACTTGAGAGACTGTGGCTTTGCACTCCCCAGGATGAAGCATTGGGCAACCGACCCACTGGAGAGACTTGAGAGACTGTGGCTTTGCACTCCCCAGGATGAAGCAGTGGGCAAACCACCCACTGTTGCAGACTGTGGCTTTTCACTCCCCAGGATAAAGCATTGGGAAACCCCCCCAATGTAGAGACTTGAGAGACTGTGGCTTTGCACTCCCCAGGATAAAGCAGTGGGCATGGAGCCACCTCGTGGATCTGGCGTCGTGCACTCATCCGGCTGAGGTGCTCGCCCTTCCCTTCCCCCTGAGGTGCCTGTTTTATTTCTATCTGATGCCCCAGCAGTGTTCCCTCTTGTTCGGGTATTGAGTGTGTGCCTCGCCCATGCATTTTGGGCCCAGTGGTCCACAAACATGATGGTGGAATCCCTTGGATTTGTATTCTTGGTGTATATATTTGTTTATAGTGTGAATATCTTTATATAAGTATATATTTTTGATTCATGTATTTGAAATTCGACTTATTTCCTTTTGTCCTTGCATTCTTCCAGGGGGGGTTGGAGGGTGTAACTGTAATGTATCATGATGTATTAGTGTGTGTGTTGTCATGGGTGAGGGTGGGGGTGGGGGTGTTGCGTGTGTGTGTCACTCTCTTTTCCCTCCCTCCTCCCCTGTGTCGTAGGTGCAGTACCCACTGTGGTCTTCGCCGCCTTCTTTGTTGTTCCTGGTAGAGAAGCAGGGAGATGAAGGCTGGCAGTATCTGGAGCTCAGGTTCCATGGCATCCTGATTCCTCGTGGGGTGTTTAGAGGTGAGCATTTTCCCTTCCAAGTCCTGTTTCCGCTGTGTTTTTGTTCGCGGTGAGGACTGTTGTCATTCTGTGGGCAGTACATTGTCCTCTGCCTGTCTGTTGGCGGTTACCGCCGCAGTGTTTGTTTGTACCGCCTTGGCGGTCGGAGTGTTAAAGTGGCTGTCTATGTTGGCGGTTTCTGCCACAGTCATGATCCCAATTTATTTTCCGCCGGCCTGTTGGCAGTTTTACCGCCGCTTTAACACCGACTGCCAGGGTTGTAATGACCACCTATATGTCCTACCTTAACCATACACTGCACCCTGCTCTTGGGTCTACATAGGGCCTACCTTAGGGGTGTTTGACATGTAAGAAAAGGGAAGGTTTAGGCCTGGCAAGTGGATACACTTGCCAAGTCGAATTTACAGTTAAAAATGCACACACAGACACTGCAATGGCAGGTCTGAGACATGATTACAGAGCTACTTATGTGGGTGGCACAACCAGTGCTGCAGGCCCACTAGTAGCATTTGGTTTACAAGCCCTGGCTGGCACCTCTAGTGCACTTTACTAGGGACTTACTAGTAAATCAAATATGCTAATCATGGATAAACCAATTACATGCACATTTTGTAAAGGAGCACTTGCACTTTAGCACTGGTTAGCAGTGGTAAGGTGCCCAGAGTAACAAAAACAGCACACATCAACAACCTGGGAAACAGAGGCAAAAAGTTAAGGGAGACCACGCCAAGGATGAAAAGTCTAACAAGTACTATCATGCTTTTTACTATTAATGTTATTGATGTGGGATTTCAGTTGTGAGGCAGAAGACCTAGCTCCAGCTGATGACAGAAATCAAGAATTTTTAACTATTCAATCTGAATTTTTGATACTGACTCTTTCTTCTATGATGGCAAGGTCTAGAAAAAGTCTAAACACTTGGTTCATATGTCTGCATTTAATGAAAAGAGAAATATCACTTTAAATTGGCAAACAATACTTGATATCAACACATCTCATGTCTTTGTAAAAGTCCATTTGTTTTTGCGACATATATGTATACATCATTTTTTAGTGATGATGTAACTTACAGTATTATTTACCCATTTTTCTTTCTAAAATTATGTCAACTGAAGTATAAAATAAACTGCATCACTCACACATTTAAACACAGTAATGCATTATTACATTTTTCAGAAAACAGTAATGTATGCATTTTGCATATGTATATAATTTAGTCACCATTTTGAATGTTGGTGAAGCAGTTAACATAAAAAAATATACTGGTTCACATTCTAAAATGGCAGCCGCCTGACCTTGCCATCAGGAAGTTTGCAATCCAACAGCTGTCGGCGGAAGTTGACCATGTAGTATGTGTAAAACGCCATGACGGACACAGCCATAGGCTAATGTGTAACAGCAACGTACAAAAGCCAATGACTGTGTCTGTCTCCGTTGATGATCGCATACATCGTGTACATGTATACAACATCACAAAAAAAACTCACTTTTCTCCTAACACTTCAGCCAACAACACGTCCTCCACTTTTGCTGCTGTTGCTGACCTCTGGGAGCCACAGTTCCCAGCAAAGCAGGTGACAGGGCCCCTAACGTTTCTGTAGAGGAGTTGGAACTGCTGACCAGCTGTATGGGAACCCAGAGGAACAGGTACATGTTTGAATGGAAAATGTATTTCTTACTAACTTGTTTTTTTTAACACAGTCTAAATTGTCCATTTTAGTTCCGGAGTAAAGTGTTATGAATGGAGTGTAGTTAGCTCAATAATTTGGCTAGGAATACAACGTTGTTTAATAAAGTTTCAAAATGTTGATAAATTGAGATGAAAAGTTACCTGGATGAATAAGATGACTTTTCATTTCAATGTACTCACAATTCAATATTTTCCATATACAAACTGCATGCCCCTTACTTCTAGAAGCAGTAGACACTGTGCCATAACTATAATTGGAAAATACAGCCATGTGTCAAAATGAGAGAAATCTAAAGTGTAGGAAAAAGTATCAAGTTATAAACTTGTCTGAATATTTTTTAGCACTTTAAATGTATCCAATTTTCAGAATAATGAGTACCCGTATGTATTATATATGTAATGGTGCCACATATTGGGAAAGGTCATTCACGAATTGCGAGGACCACTGCCTACTCTGAAAAAAACGAAACCAAATGGTTTCGGTATTTTTTTCATTTTGCAAAAACGGAAAACGGGCTGCAAAATGAAAAAAAAAATGCTTTATTTACAAAGCAGTCACAGACATGGAGGTCTGACTACAGCAGGCCACCATCCTTGTGAGTGCAGGGACTCGCTATGGGGTCGCAAAATGCGACCCACCTCATGAATATTGATGAGGTGGGTCTTTGCAACCCCATAGCGAGTCGCAGAAGGTGTCTGAGACACCATTCTGCATCCGTTTTTGCGACTTGCAAATTGCGAGTCGCTCAGACTCGCAATTTGCAAGTCGCAAAAACAGATTTTGCTACATCTGGCCCTAAGTTATTTTTTGAGTTCTTATTGTTATTTAACTTTTTTAGTTACAGCAAAAATTTAAGACATCAACATAAAGGCTATCACACATCCAATGCACAAGATGAGGACTGGAAGGTGTACGTTTTGTACATGGTGTATGACGATGTGTTTTGTGTATTGTTTTGTGGTGACTGTTGCCACTATATTCACCACTAATGTACTGTTTTGAACAGACATATGCCTTCCTAAGAAAAAAGGGGTACTTGAATTTTGTCTATGTTATGAGGGACAGTTCCACCAAACAGGCTATAATTGATGATTCTGTCAGATGTGATGCTCCATCACAACTTTGAGGAGTTTATGTTGGCCCTATAACAGGTGACATAGCATACAATGCACTTATGATACAGTAGATGTTCCAAACTACACATTGATGAGTTGGCAGAATGATCAAACAATATTGAACACATGATCCAAAATGACTAGGAACATGAGAATAAGGGTAAGATTTCTTAGTAAAAACATTTAATATGTTTTCAGTGCATAATTCAAGTCAGTTAATGTTAACAGTTACAGATTGACATGAAGCCTTACTCCTTCACAAAGGAACATGTAAGCCAGTCTGTTTCAACAATCATGAACTTAGTAGGCAAACATTAATAACTGATACAGACAGGAACGTGTACACATTGGTGACAGACTAACACATACCCAAAATAAAATTTTCATATCCTTTATTATGTCCATAAGATAAATCAATGTTGATGCAAAGAAGTTATTGAAAGGGACTTTTGCAGATGGACATGGTACAAACCTTTCTCGCTAGACATTGATTTTTGTGACATGAGTTCACTTTTCAAAACAACCAATCTGTACCATTCATAGCTGTTAAAAAATTCTGTGAGAAATTTGAAGTTTTTAAAAGAAATTATCTAAAATGAAATGGAAGCAATGATGGTCATTTTCAGAACTGTGAACAAATGGGTCCATAATATATTCCGTACATGCATGCGGCAATGGTAAATTATACCTAAGTTATAGAGCCTTGAAGCAGGTGAAAAATTAAAGTTAGGACATGTTTTGTTAAATATAATTGTGATCATTTTTATTTGCATGGCTACAATAAAAATGTTGTATGTCTTTTCAGTTTCTTCAAGAGCAGGCGAAGGAGACATTGACTATGAAGGCGGGAAAGCAGGTTGCCACTGTTTGTTGGGCGGAGAAATATTGGACACTGATGGACACAGTGGCACAGAGTGTGAGGGGACTGGCATGGAGGTCACCAGCTCAACATCTTCTTTGAAGGGCTCCACAATCATCAGCCCTTAGTGGTGGAGGACCCAGCAGGACCTGTTCCATCTGCATCCTTGTACGCCACCCAGAATCCCATCGCCACCCTCCCTTCTGCTCCCCCCAAGTTGGCCAAACCTATCCCTTAAAGGGCTGAGGTCTCCTTTGTCGCAGGCACCTTCACCATTTCCCCCGGCTGTGCTCAGTGAAGAGACTATTGCCCTCTTACGCAACCTCTCTGTAAGCCAGACAGTGATCTTGAATGGCATCCAGGGGCTTAGTTCGCAAATGCAACAGATGGTTGCGTTCGTGGATGCCATTCATAGTTCAATGTCTGGCATGCAGAGATCGCTAACAAAAATAGCCTCTGTACTGATCACAGACCCCTGCAACCTTGTACCCCTACTCCGAATCCCAACTCCCACCCCAATTCCAAGCACACTCACTTGTTGCATGCACCCCCTCCAACAGACACAAGCAGCACACCCACACATAAACACAAACAAAGAAACACAAACACACACCCATCCAACATACACACACTTCTAACACTACACCCACAGGCACTACAACCACCACACCTACAAACACACCCACAAGCCCCCACACCACACCCACCATCAACACCGCACCCAAAACCACCAGCACACCCACAAGCATCACAACCACAACGTCCACCTCAACAGTACACTCATCCAAACACACAGTCACATGCACAAACACACTTACACATAAAACAACACCCACCAAACCTGCACGCTCACAGTCACCCAAATACAAAACACCTACAAAACCATGCATATCTAATCGTACACTAGACAAACATGCATCTATAACACATACAGACACATGTGCCACAGTCATACCAACCAACTCAACAGTACACTCATCAAAACACACTCACAGAAAAGCATGCCAACAACAACACCTACCAAATGCAAATGCACACACTTACCCAAACACCACACACCTTCAAAGAAACACACACCCAAACATACACCACATACAAACACATGCACCTGCAAAACAGACACACGCAACCTCCCTCTACCTCCCAAACCCAATCCTTTCCCACCCCTTCTACCCCTTCTACTCCACCCTCTTTTACTGCTTACCTGTCCCTGACCCCCAAAAAACCAAAAGTCACTCCTCTCAAGAAGGATCATTGTGGTGCCTTCTCTGCCAACTAGATGCCAATTTAATGTACACTTCTTGAAAACACACTTGTTGCATGGTGTAGTGCAATTATTACATTAGATTTATTTACTTCAAATAATGTGTAATGCATATGGATCTAATTTGATAGTTTAGGGAAAATTATTAAACACACCTGTCTGGGCACATTTTGAATTTGGGATTAATGTGAAATTGTGTATAGGTGTCCATTAGCATGGAGGCAATTTGGACCAAACTGGTAAGTGTAAATAAAATATGCAGGGTTGTTTCTTTAAATTTCTTATACTACCACATTACACACAGATGCATTGGACATTATTGTACTATTGCTTGCAAGTATTAATTTTTTTAATGCACTGGTCCCGAGATATTATAAACAGACAATTCCAATGTTAACGGGTAAAACAATCACTTACCTTCAGTTCCGGTGATGACAGGTTTGATTTTCATCATGGTCCAGTAACATCAGCAATTGTAATACTTGTACGATTGCGTACATGGTGGCAAGGAGAATGAAAAAAGGTAGGTTTTGACCTTAGATGCCTTCAATTCCACCAACTCAGGTGTGGAGGTTTACCCGTCGGCGGGAAGGCATATCTTGATTGGTCCAGCAATAAAACTGCCTGCGGTCCTGCCACCAGCTGCTTTTGCCCATGGCACCATCTACGAGGGTGTAAAATGATGGCAGTTCACTGACGGACTTTTGTCTATGGGTATGCCAGCATCTAAATAAAGCCAGCAGACTGCCTAATAGGTGTATAGTTTATTAAATGGAAAAACGATGGCGGATCTGATTCCACCAAGATCTAAATCAGTCCCTTAATTTTGAAAGGAGAACAATAATTGGTTTAAATATAAGTTAGGCTACTGATGTAGTATAATAATACCAAAAACCAAAATTAGATCAGAAAATTAACTAGTCTGCGGCAATGAAGTTTCACAAGTATTAGAAAGCCATTTGAAATACCAATTTCTGATCACATGACAATGAAAACCTATAGAAAGCAAAAAAAAAAAAAAAATTAAGAGGTAAATCATTATGTAATTGGTTATTTACACAAAGAGGGCTATAAACACATTCCAATACTACTAAATGACAACAACAACCATAAAGGCTCTGCCGAAACAGTGCAGCTGTCTTTCTTCTTCAAAGACATTACAGGGAGATCAAAATTTATAGCTCACCACCCCCATCTCTACACACATGACTCTACTTTATGACATGCCACTGCACTGTACACCACTACACTCTATGCCACTCCACTCTACGCAACTCCATTCTGTGCCCCTTCGCTGTAATACATTGTATGACACCCTACTCTTTGACACAACACTCCACTGTATGCCACTCCACCATACAACACTCTATTTTACTCTATGCCCCGCCACTCTATGCAACAATATGCAACTTGAAGTTTTTCATAAATAAATTCTAAAAGAACTGAACATCACTATTGGACTGTTTGTGCGATATAATTAGATGGTTACATATGATCGTTGTAAAGGTCATTCTCTATGAGTTCATCACATTTGTTTCTATACCTGTACCTTCCTACCTACCTTTGTTTTTTCAGTGAATTTCAAAGTGGTTTTTAACATAATTTATGTATGTATAACTTATCTTTAATCTTTGTTTCAGTGAATATATACATATATGAAAATTAAACACCAAAGTAAACAAAGTATAAAACTACTGATGCAAAGGTAGTAAAATGTACCTGTGAGCAATTACTCTTGTTGTAAGGCATGAAATGTAACATTTATTGATTATTCATTTAATTGACAATAATTGACAATAACTTATTTTAAGGCATTGTTTCTTATTAATTTTAATTAACGCTTACTTGTTAATGTATGGAACTGTTATATATGTGCTGAAGTGGCCCTTGCTGTACATCACAAGGATATTGCAAGTCCTATGGGGGTTCCATAATCATATAGAGGAAAAAGGTAAAAGACCTAGCTTTTTACAGAGTCATAAAACGTACAGGTGATTCTCAATATCATTTTAACATGCAGCGGGGGTATTTTATTCCTTAAAATACATTGGCATACTACCATCCTTTCCACAGACAGCTTAAATTCATGGTGTATTGTTCTTTCATTGAAAAGAGACAGCATGGTTGCAGATGTGAAGAACAAAAGCAAAATCTGTAGTGCATAATTAAACACACCACAAATCAGGTAGTAATTCGAGAAAAAATATATTACAAGCAGTTTACTGTTGGTCAGAATAAACAAATGCTGTAGCTCGGAGTGTGCAAATATGTACAGAGGGATTCTATCTTTCCTATACCATGCAAAACATAACCATGTTCCCTTAAATATCTTCTTTTTGCTTATCACTGTTCATTTGAGTTAAACAGATCAGAAAATTGAAAGCCAATTCTTGTTTTGTCTACTTTGTTTAAAGTGTAATGAAGTTCTCTGACTTGCCTTTCACCTTGGCTGCTGGTTCTGGGAGCAGGTATTATGATGTAACATCTCATCTGTAATAACCTATTACAGGTGAACAGTGTGTTGTTTTGTTATTGCAGGTGACTAGAAACAACGCAGTTCAACTGTAATCAGGAAATCAGAAACAGGCTGATATAGAGGGATTGAGGGTTCCTGTGTGTTATGGTTAGACAATCAGAAGAGGTTATGCCCAGAACCCTTAAAAACACATGGATATGTGAACTTTTGAAAGCAGTTAACTGGAAAACTCAAGATATGGCAAGTTATAGTCCATAACTAAGGTGCCATGCATTCTTCATATACAAAAATTGATAGAAGAGCAAGCTAAGGTGCAGTAAGAGGAGATCTGCAGCTTAGGGGGTTGCCGGTCAGGCTTCCATTCTGAACAGAGTAGTGTGTGTTTGAGGCTTCAGGTGGAGGTAATATCGCCTTAGTTGATCCTTAGCAGATCTTGCAACAGCTTTAAACATAACTGACTATGTTGTTCTCTTTATAGATTAAAATCTGGGGCAAAGAAGTCAGAGCAGTTGATAAAAAGTTCTGACTTTTCACAGCAATCATTCAGAGTGTCTCTGCAATCAAGTAAAGCACATACCTTCATGATCGCATGTGGGTTTCTTCAGGGCACCCCTGTCCCCCTTTGATTTAATATCTATATTCAGCCCTTGAATGACTTGCTGAGATCAAGGGCATGGATCTTCACAGTTACACAAACAACCCTCATCTACTTGTCCATTTAACAGGTGACTATTTAACTGGTCAAAATCTAGAACCATTTCCTGGCTGGGAAACAGTCAGAGAGAAGTTTATGAATGTCCTAAACCTCCCACTCTGCACCCTTTGCGTGGAATGTACTCTAATGTAATATTTAAGATTGTGCAAAATTTGTGTATCTTTCTTTTGTACAATTATGGCACATTTTAGGGAAGGTACACAATTACACAAATTGCAAATCTATCATTAACTGCCATATTTCAGAATGAAATGCATCCGTATCAACTTTTAACATAAAGACTTAGGGCCATATGTACGACCACATTTTCCCATAGACACAGAATGGGCAAAACTGCTTGCTATATCTGGCCCTTAATTCATACTAAAGTAAAATTGCACGAAAAGTGCAAGTGCTGCAAACTGCAGCTGCTCATGTTCTGTTTTTTCGCTTTGCTCAAGTGCTCTTGTCCTATAATTTTACGACAATCTTTAGTGTCACTGCATCACTTGATGTAGTGGTATAAATTTTGAAATCTGCATTCACAACATTCCTAACATCACGCAAATTACACCAGCGTAATTTACATTTGCCCTGGCCTAGTAAAATTCTTTGACTGTGGACTAATATTAAGCAGAATAAATTGAATTGTGAATCTGTGACCACTTTTTGTGGATACCTAACACTTTTACTCCCAAAAATGGCCTTGTGAAATGTAATGCTTCTGCACTTTTCAATTTAACTTTCTTCTTCTCCACAAAGTTCCAAGTTGTGTGACATGGTCCTTAAGAGTAAATAAGAGAAGGGGGGTCTTGAATAAGCAGCCTAAAGTCTCATGTCACCAGCCATGACTACATAGAGATGGGGCACTGGAGGTCATAAGGAGACCTGTTAGAAGGGGTTCTGTCTCTTTGTTTTGTTGTGGGAGTGTCAAGGGCAAATGACAGAGGAGATGCTGCTGAGGTTGTGGCATGACATGCCTGATGCACTTCACTTTAAACTGCACTAGAGATGTCTTCAGCTGAGCTCCTGGAGGATGGGATCTCTTTAAGCTATGAACCCTCTCCAGTAACTGCTGTACCTCAGATTCCTCAGTCTTGTGGGCACACTTGTGCAGCTGAACCTATGCTGATGATACTGGACACTGGCAGTACCCAACACAGATACGTAAACAGAAACATTTTTATCCCACTGATGCTAGGAAGCATTACGTGGAAAATCCTGAGATCATCAGGCGAGTCCACTCTGTATGCAGTCCTCATGAAACTAGAACAGACCAGTATTTTCGAATCAGTAGCATTTGCAATCCATCACTTTAACACAATAAAACCTTCACCTCTCATTATGTGATAAAGCATGGCCATGGGCCCAAACGGAGGAATGTGATGTTGTCCTTAGGATCACTACAGAGCTCTATTACTTCAAATGTGAAAAGGCTTACTCAGTGTGACATGAATACATGGGAATACCATCTCTCACATATATTATATGAAACTGAAGAGCTGTTTGTTAGAAATGGGGTCTTTGGTTGGCAGTCAGGTTACCCCCTGTCCAAGCAAGGACCCTCAATCTAGTCAGGGTAAGTGACACACAATCCAAATTATCCTGTGCCCACCCTGTGGTAGCTTGGCACTGAGCAGTCAGGCTTAACTTAGAAGGCAATGTGTAAAGTATTTGTGCACTAAACCATACAATACAACAATATAACAGCACAAAAATACACCACACAGTGTTTAGAAAAATATATAATATTCATCTGGATAAGTCCAGGTTAAAACAATTAAAGATGAAATAAGCAAATGTAAGGATATAACTGAAAGTGATTTCAAATGTCTCTAAAGTTAAAGTATTACTGTAAGAGCAATAAAAAGTGTCTCAAGTTCTCCTAGAAACAAGAAGTGTCTCTTGCAGGTCAAAGTACCTGGTTTGAATTGAAAAATTCTCGCAAGGGACTGCAGAGGAGGAGATATGTGGAAAACGGTGAGTGTGCATCGGTTTCGCCCCTTTGCACACGGACTTGCATCATTATTTTCCACAGGGGGAAGACGTTGCATCGATTTCCGTCACACGGACTTGGATCTTCTTTGGGTTGTAGGGTTTTCAGACGCCCCGGGGACGATGCTTGGAATCCTGGGCTTGCGGAGCGAAGTCACAGCTGCTGCGTCAATTCCGGTAGCCGATGCGTGGAATTTTCTTCCACACAGCAGGCGCTGCGTTGATTCCTATCAGGAAGTCAGGCAGCGGCATTCTGAGTTCGCTTGCATCGATCCAGTAGGGCTGTGCGTTGAAGTTCCGGTTGCGTCGCTGGCGCTGCTTCGACCTTCTGTCGCGAAGTCGGGCTGCGTCTTTCTGGACTCAGCATGCAGTGAATTTTTCACCGCAAGCAGGCTGTGCGTTGTTCTTGGCAGGCGGTGCATCAAATTTTTGCCACATTACTCTGCAGGAGAGAAGTCTTTTTGGTCCCGAAACTTCAGGGAACAGGAGGCTAGCTCTATCCAAGCCTTTGGAGAGCACTTCTGCAGCACAGCAAGAGAGCAGCAAGACAGCAGGGCAAAAGTCCTCTTCAGAAAGCAGGTGAGTCCTTTAGGCAGCCAGGCATTCTTCTTGTCAGGATGCAGGTTCTGGTTCAGGTTTCTTCTCCAGGAAGTGTCTGAGGTGGTAGGGCAGAGGCCCTGTTTTTATACCCAAATGTGCCTTTGAAGTGGGGGAGGCTTCAAAGAGTGGCTTAGAAGTGCACCAGATCCCCTTTCAGTTCAATCCTGTCTGCCAGGGTCCCAGTAGGGGGTGTGGCGTCCTTTGTGTGAGAGCAGGCCTTCCACCCTCCCAGCCCAGGAAGACCCATTCAAAATGCAGATGTATGCAAGTGAGGCTGAGTATCCTGTGTTTGGGGGGTGTCTGAGTGAATGCACAAGGAGCTGTCAATTAAACCCAGCCAGACATGGATTGTAAGGCACAGAAAGATTTAAGTGCAGAGAAATGTCCACTTTCTAAATGTGGCATTCCTAAAATAGTAATATCACATCCAGCTTCACCAGTCAGCAAGATTTGTATTACCATTCTGGCCATACTAACTATGACCTTCCTACTCCTTTCAGATCAGCAGCTACCACTCAAACAATGTATGAGGGAAGCCCCAATGTTAGCCTATGAAGGGAGCAGGCCTCACAGTAGTGTAAAAACGAATTTGGGAGGTTTACACTACCAGGACATGTAAACTACACAGGTATATGTCCTGCCTTTTACCTACACAGCACCCTACTCTAGGGGTTACCTAGGGCACACGTTAGGGGTGACTTATATGTAGAAAAAGGGGAGTTTTAGGCTTGGCAAGTACTTTTAAATGGCAAGTCGAATTGGCAGAGAAACTGCACACACAGGCCTTGCAGTGGCAGGCCTGAGCCAAGGTTGAGAGGCTTCTGAAGTGGGTGGCACAATCAGTGCTGCAGGCCCACTAGCATCTTTTAATCTACAGGCCCTGGGCACATATAGTGCACTCTACTATGGACTTATAGGTAAATTAAATAGCCCAACTGGGTGTGATCCAATGTTACCATGATCCTGCTGCCTTCTAAAAGCCTCTCTTCATTGTTAGGGCAGCAACCTATGAGGTCACCAACATGCATAGATGTTTACGAAACAGCGCATTCCTATAATGGGATCCAAAGTTCTTGAGAAATGTACTTCTTAATAAACAATGTAGGATTAGTCTTATGTAGGGATGCTTACAAAAGTACACACATAACTGGAAAACAACAGAGCACTGAATACTGAACAAGAGTTCTAGAGATACAATTCAGGGTTGTTTAAAATAAGGTAGACGGTGTGAAAGTTCCTATTGTGTGAGGTGGTATTGTTCTTTAAAGGCATTAGTGTTCAATTTCTGAATTGCAGGGTGGTAGGAACCGTTCTGATGTTCACTGCAATGTTGTTCTGTCTTCTAGAAGCACAGCTAATTAATGCCTGCCTTGAGTCTTTCCTTTTTTTTGCATCTCTCTGCTTCTAGTCTGATGATACCCTGACTCCTGATGTAGCGGTGTCCACCTAAACTGGTAAGTATCTCTTCTAGGTATGCAGAAGTGTTGCTTTGATGGCTTTATATGAAATGCAGTTGTCTTAAAAATATGTAGGCTTTGGGGCTTTGTAGTCCCTTCATAGTTTCTGTGAAATAGTTGAAGTTTTTCAAGCCTTTGTTAAGCAAACCTACAGAATACAGGATCCTATTTTAGGGTACAAGAATGGTGTCAGGAAACCTGTCAGGAAGACCATTGCCTGAGGTTTGCCCTGCTGTTTTGAAGTCAATTTCGGGGAGGCAGAGTTTCACTTTCTTCAGCAGAGAGAGTTGGTATCATGAAATCTTGGTCTTCTTTAATGACCTGTTATTTGAGAAAGTGCTCTGTGCCAAGGTTGAATTCAGGTAATTTCACATTGGCAGCCAGCTATGGTGAAAGGTAGTCTATGCTGAATTTGGATAATTAGGTTTTAATCTGTAGTTGTTTGTTGCTGTTTGTGAATACTAGTAATGTTGTTTTAGACAGGCTGAGATTAGGTAGATATTTACAATCAAATTATAGATTAGCCCAAGCAGATTTGGAATTTATGAAGGTTGTGAGTTGAGATTAGGAAGCAGTGTTCTATTGGCAGCCTATTGTTGGATGTTTATGTTGTTTTGCTCAGTATGGAACCAGTGGATTCCATACAGAAGTTGGAGATATTAGGGCAGAGGGTGAATCCCTGGAGTAGTCTGTAGTACACAAGTGTACATGAGATATTGAGGTTAATTTTATTTTTTAGGCATTGGTGGCAGTTGTTGAGTTAAACGGTGAACCAAAGAAGTCCCTGTGAGTTTCTAAACTGTGAATCAAGTGCATGATAGTCAACTGAGTCAGGACACTAGGACTTTTTACTGCCCGAGAGTCTCTGACCTCTGGTTTATGCCAGTGTTTTTCCCACAGTGAATTCCTTGCTTAGCGGCTCTCCTCTGCTTCTAATCCCTCCACATATCTTTCTTTAACGGCCTGCTCTTTGAAATCTCTCTTTATGTTTGGGAAAGAATGGAACATACTTCAGTATGGTCACTTAGATCGGGGGCAGGCTTTGAATTGGACATTATGTTTATGGTTTTGGTACCTGTTTTGTTTTACCTTTTTGTGGAGTGTGTTTTTTTATGGGGTGGGTTATCTGCTAATTTATTTCAACAGGTGGTTCACCTTGTTACCCTGTACCTCCATTACTGCTTTTTTTCTTTTTACATTTTGCCCCCTCCACCTATCACAATATCTAATTCCACAGTGAGGTGCAGGAAGTGAAATTACCAGCAGTATGCACTGCAATAATTCTGCACACCCTGTGTCAAAGGCGACAGCAAGGTAGAGCAGGTTCAGGGAGTAGTGGGTATTTTTTGCCCTGATGAGGGGGGTGTTGTTGACTACCTGAAGGGTAGGTATTGCCACGATGCAGCTGCATTTGGACAAAATATTGAGTTGTAATTATCATGAGGGACAGAAATATTGGAAAAAATATTGTGATAAATAATTATTGTGATACAAAATTATTGTTGTCAAGAGTATTATTGTTTTCAGATAAGTACTGTTGTTATATATATTGTTGTTAAATATCGTTTTCAATAGTATAGTTGTAACAAATATATTTTTTTGTTATTTTAATGTGTTTTAGTTTATATATTAATTTCATGTTAGTGTTGTTTGTATAATTGGTAATATTTGTGTAATATAGTTTATAATTTTGAGGGATTTAGAAAGTTTAAGTTAACTGCTAATAATATAGCCTTAGAACCCGCCGTAGCAGGCTCTACCGGCTATTAAAGGCCCGCTCCCGCGTTAAACAAGGGAAAGGGCCTTTAATAGCCGGTAGAGCCCGCTACGGCGGGTCCTAAGGCTATTAGAACATTCTGCCACTCATGGCAGAATGTTCTATTTAAAAAAAACAATTGCTCACAGAGCCCGAGGGGATTAAAATCCCATCTGGCTCCGTGAGGCTTTGTTCACAGCTGTTGCTGTGAACAAAGCAAACATTGGAATGTTGGCGCTGCGGGCTTTTACCGGCCTGTAAAAGCCTGCAGCACTCCATTGTCTTCAATGGACATGCCAACATTCGAATGTTCTAATAAGTTATAGTGTTGTAAGGGGTGGTTGTGTTTGTGGGAGCTTAGGGTAGGAAGTTAATACAGTAATAATTAATTATTAATTAAATAATATTTTTGAGTAAGTATGTAGTTGATATTAACTATGTATATTATGTAGTACTGATTTATTTAACTTATATTTGGTGTGGGTTGCTGTGTTTGTAGTGGTATGGAGGCAGTAAGTTAATTAGGTAATAATTAAACATAAATTCTGAATGTATTCATAATTATTTAATTGAATATTATTTATGTAAATCATGTAATACTCATATATTTTAGTTTTATTTTAGGTGCAGGCTGCTAGGATTGAAGGGGTATGGTGTGAGAAGTTAATTACCTAATAATGAATTATCAATTACTTATTAATGTATTGTTCATTATGTAATCGATTATTACTTATGTTTATTATTTAATACTGATTTTATTAGTTCTGTTTTAGTTAGGTTGGTAGGAGTATACGTTGGGAAGTTAATTAAGTAATAATTACAAAATAGTAATGTACAATTAAACATTTAATGGAGCAACAATTATGTAAATTGTGCATTATTTATATATTTTAGTTATATTTTATATGTGTGTTGCTTAGTTTGTAAGATTGTAGTGTGGGAAGTTACATAATAATTAACTACCAACTAATTCTAAATTGTTAAATAATTATGCAATTGATTATCAATTATGTAAATTGTGTTATACTTATTTATTTAACTTATATTTAAGGTTTTGCTAGATTTGTAGGGGTATTGGGTGGCAAGTTAATTAATGAATAACTAAATGACCAATATTTGTTATTTGAAAATTATTTGTTACATTTTTTATGAATATTATAAATTGGTTAATTGTTTTTATTTTTAATATATTTTATGTTAAGTAATAATGTTTAAATTAAGAGTTTTATATGCTTTCTAAAATAATAGGGTCACTCAAACATGTAATGTGTTTGAAGTGGAGTAGTTTACCTACTGTTCCTTAGACTGCAGAGGGAATAATAACTCTCACCCCTCCGAAGTCCAGAGCTTTCCCTACTGTTGCTTACACTGGAGTGGGAATAATAAATCTTACCCGTCCAAAGTCCAACACTTTCCCTACTGCTGCACAGAGTGCAGTGGGAATACCAAATCTTACCCCCGAAGTCCAACACTTTCCCTACTGTTGCACAGATTGCATGGGAATGGTAAATTTAAGCCCTCTGAAGTCCAACGTTTATTAAATTCAGCACATCTAAAGTCCAATGCTTTCCGTACTGTTGCATAGACTGGAGTGGGAATAGTAATTTTAACCCCTCTGAAGTCTAATGTTTTTTAACACCTCCAAAGCCCAGCGCTTTTCGCACTGTTGCACAGGCTAGAGTGGGAATAGTATATTCAACCCTCCAAAGTCCCTCACTTTTACTACTGTTGCGATGTTTGGAGTCGGAATAATATATTTAACCCTTCTAACGTCCTACACTTTCTCTACTGTTGCATAAAATGGAGTGGGAATAATATCTCTATTATTCCCAGACTGCATTACAATTCCTAGTCTTCTTTAAATATATTTGCTATAATATTATTCTTATCTTTTTCATTTTATAGTGTTGGTTTATATATATTTGTTTGTAACTGTCTTTTTTTGTTTTTATTTTTTATTATATTTGTTTGCTAATTTATTTAATCTTTTGGAATTGAATTGTTAATATGTTTATGCTAGATAGATAGATAGCTAAATAGCTAGATAGATTTGCTCTTTATAGCAGTAAATTTAAAGAATTACAAAATAATATAATGGAAATATGTATTTTTAATCATTGTGTTACATTACATATAATATATATTATTATCTATGTATATATAAACATACACACTATATATATGGATGTATGTGTGTTTCTATAGGTATATGTTTATGAATTGTTTGAAATATTGATGAGATGTTTTTAATTAACATTATAATAATGTTCTATATTAAGATAGTTAAGATTTACTATTTTAAATATCTATAAGAAACAACATTATTGTGTTTGTAAACAATATTAGTGAGAAACAATATTTTTTGATATTTTTGTGCTTCCTACTACAAGGATAGGGACACAATACTTTTGTAAATTATATTTTTAACACAATATTTATGTTACACGACATTGTTAGTTTGAATATTCTGGTAGTGATTTGCTGCAGCATTGCCTGACGCTTAATTGGCAGTGCTGTAGAAGGTTGTTCTTGTTGAACTGATCCTGTAGTTGGGTGCAACTATCTTTTAATTATTTTACCAAAAAAAGAAATGCCAGTATGAGATGGTAGTTGGCGAGATACTCTATATTGATTTCATGACATTTCAAAAAGGTTTGGTGCCCCGAGGGACTCTATGCCAATGTTGATTATGGGACTCAGGGCATAATCTTGAAGAGATTCAATTATAGGTGCTGGTGGTATATTACCCTTGTAGGAGATGGCTGTTTTGCTTTCACTAATGTCCGAGCTGACAAAAATCTCTGGAATGCACTTCTTAGTTTAAAGAAGACATTTATTATCATTTCACCATGAGGTTCCTAAAAAAGGAGATTAGTAGGTCGGAGGCACACGTTTAAAAATAGTCACAGCAATGAAAGGAAAATATATCAAAGCGATTCTCAACTGCAATGTACACAGCAAATATATGTGATTATATTATAGCATAAATGCAAAACAAAGAATAAAGTCAAAATTCATCACCGTAGTGCCTGCCATTGCTCTTCATCTTTCTCATGCCAGCAAGTTGATGACCCCTGTTCAACTGCGAGGAAGAGATTTCTACCCTCACGGGAAAATGACAGGCATTTGACGTCCAATCCTAACTGAGGTCCCAGAAATTCCCTCTCGCTACCTACTACGACCACCTTTTATAGCTTAAACAATCATGGAAAAAAGCCTTCTGAAAAGCTCTTCCCTCTCTGATGTAAATATTCAAAATATGCTGGCTATTGTAGGTCAGAGTTAGAAGAAATAATGTTGAAAATTGGCCAAGATTTCAAGGCTCCATCTTCCAAGGCCAACCTGTTCCCTGCTCTGAAGAAAAACAAAAAATATGCGCTTCCTTATCATGCTATCGTGTTCAGTAAGAGAAAATACGAATAACACAAGCTTAGTTTACTATGTGGAAAAACACAGCTCATCTGCAATGTCTCAACTGCAATGTCTAATGCCACGATAAAGCCAATAGGCAGCTAAACTGAATACAAAATGTAGGTGGTCATTCTGACCCTGGCGGTATTACAACGCCAGGGCCAAAACGACGGGAGCACCGCCAACAGGCTGGTGGTGCCTCCCGGCGTATTTTGACCGCACCGCCGGGGCCGGCCACTTTCCGCCACAATGGCCCCGGCGATTGTAATCCACCAGGGCAGCGCTGCTTGCAGTGCTGCCCAGGGGATTACGAGTCCCCGACCGCCAGCCTTTTTCTGGCGGTCTGAACCGCCAGGAAAAGGCTGGTGGTACGGGGAGTATTGGGGCCCCTGGGGGGCCCTGCACTGCCCATGCCACTGGAATGGGCAGTGCAGGGGCCCCCTGACAGGGCCCCATGTGGCTTTTCACTGTCTGCTGTGCAGACAGTGAAAAGCGTGACGGGTGCAACTGCACCCGTCGCACGTCCGCAACACCGCCGGCTCCATTTGGAGCCGGCTCCCATGTTGCGGCCCACATCCCCGCCGGCCCAGCGGGGATGTCCAAATGGGCGCCGCGGGAGTGCGGCCGCATTGGCGCCAGCACAGCGGTTACAGCCGCCCGCCAATGTTGTAATGAGGCCCGTAATGTCTAACGCCACGATAAAGCCAATAGGCAGCTAAACTGAATACAAAATGTAATCTGCAACTGGTGAACATTGAACAACTAATATGCACAGTGGTGAAACACAAAGTCAGTGGTCAAACCTACCTATTTTCACTACATCTCCACCCTCTGACTAATGACTTTGGTTTATTTTTCTCTTATTTCAAAGAAAAAACAAAAACATTATACGCAAATCAGGTTAGCATTGTATACAGCAACATAATGTAATGATAAAAGCAATCACTGTAAAGCAATGAAAGTGGATTAACGTATTGATCTTATAAACATTCAAATCAGACACACCTACAATGAAAAGACTGAAGCTTATATATTCTAATTGGGATAATAACTGATTGAATAGTGTCCCTAAGATATCAAGTTGGTGTAGAATTAGATGGAAACATCAGGAGTTCTAATAATGAAAAGGTACACGGTCCATCTGAAAGGTTTGCTGGAATGTAAGTGAAAGTCAGGTTTCCACACGGAAAACAGACAGCTGACTGGCAATTTTGCTTAATAATACTGGCAGCAGTCATCAGATGATAGCAAACCATGAGTTAGTTCCAGTTGAAGAATGTAATCAAGCAAGTTGACAGAACATCCATGGTACTCTGTATTGTTCCCATGTAGAACTTAAACAGGAGACGCAAGTTGTGCAAAATGGATTCATAGGTTTTGTACTTTAAAAGCAGCAGGAGTGTTGCACAAAGGTTATCAATCAGGTTCAGGTTGGGGGTGCCGTCCCTCCCCCGACCCCACACGCAAACGCCGGAAGGGAGGCCACACAGAACACTCATGGTCAGTGGTAAGTCGTAGTAGGATCTGCATAAGAAACAAGTATGACTTTTCTTGCAAATAACATTTGTTATCTGAAAAGTGCTCTCCTTTTTTCCTTTCCTTGTTCTATAATCAGCAGGACATTATTGGTGCACTTTGCTATAATTTCTGCAGGTTCTGGAGGGCCATTTGGGGATTCAACCCACACCTTAGCACTGAGATTTTTATCTGCTGCACCATAGCTTCCCCTTCCTTGCACTGTCAGAAGGGCTGGGGCGGACTACTTCCTTATCAAACCTCCATTCACTGCACTTATGCAAGTTGGGCAATTCTGCCTCCAATCTGTATGAATGAATCAAATTCTCCACTATTTATCAGAATAACTTTGATTTCTCCTTGGTAATCTGCATCAATCACTCCCCGTAAAACTTGAATGCCTTTAAGGGCCAACACAGATCTGGAAGCAATCAATCCAAAATGCTCTGGGGGAATCTGTATTCTAAAACCTGTTTCACAAAACGCTATGTATAGTGGTTTTATTCGGTAAGCTTGGGAAGTATGTAAGTCAAGACATGAAGATTCAGGTGTGGCTCTGTAAGGAGCTAACACTCCAGGTTTTATTTCCCAGTATGTGATGGTATTGGTGGCCACATGTAGTTGTATTTGCAAAGCTGGAGTTAACATTTACATCAAAAGTATTTCAGCATTTGTTACTGGTCTATTGTTCAGAATCTGGAGGACTTCATTTAGGTACTCTCTCCAGTTTTTCAAAGTTTTATCAGATAATTCTCGCAATTGAGCTTTCAGTAAACCATTCATTCTTCCAATCAGTCCTTAGGCATGTGGATAATAAGGAATATGATATATCCACTCAATATTGTGCTGAGAACAGTAGTCCTGTACCAAATTGCCTTTGAAGTGCGACCTATTGTCACTCTGGATCTGGAGTGGTACTCCATAGTATAACATTAACAAGTACAGAGTTCTGATAGTATTGTGCTGAGTAGCACATTTGCAAGGGACAGCAATCAAGTGTTCAAAATAACTGTCCACTACGGTACAGGCGTATTGACACCCGCAAATAATCGGTAGTGGTCCAATGTAATCAGTTTGCCATATCTGTCCTGATAACTTTCCTCTCCCCAACTGATCTTTGACTGTTTGTGGGACAGATCTCTGTTGTGTGTGCTGACAAATCGAACGTTGCAAAATTACAGTTTTTATCAAATCTAGGGGAATGTGCATCTCTCTAATATCTGCCCACCTGTAAGTGGCCTTTTCTCCCAGGTGTCCACATTTCTGGTGCGCCCACTTAGCCATCCCCACCAAGTAAGAATTCTGGGTTGACACTTCTGCCTTTGAACGTTTGTCTTTAACATCTGCAAGGGAATTAAACCAGCATTCTAATGAGTCAATGGGACAATGAGCATCTATGACTTTTATCTGTTTTAACATTTCCCAAATTTCCTGCCACAACTCTTTGCTCCACACCTCCTTTGAATGAATGAACCAGTTATGTACATGCCATATGGAAAGCCAAACGGCTAATCCACTGGCAGTGAACCAAGAATCAGTGTAAAAATGACACGTCTCAAGCAGCTCTTGCTTTAAAGTCTCACACACAGTGTACCACTGTGCATATTGGCAACTTTTTCCTTCTCCGTGGTTGACAACAACTTTTCAGTAACTGGATTGTATACCACTGCTTTCCAATGTCTTTTAGTACCCACGTATTTCCATGAATCTTTAGTAAAACAAACATGCTTTCTATCCTCAGGGGACAAGAATTCAAATGTTGCACTCAATTTCATTGGTGACTCTTTTATCTGTGGTACCTCCCGCACTCTCTCCTCATCCTGTAAAGGGGCCTGGGACACCTGTTCATGTAGGGTTGCAGTGCTTGTTGGTCTCTGCGAGTCCTGACTTGAATGTACCAGTTCCAGTGTATGATACTAGCCTCTTGTGCATGTTGTATACGGTGAGATTTAGGTGAACTCATCACCCACTGCAAGATTGGTAGTTCAGATTTTAGAATTACATTATAACTTAATGTGATTTGCTCAGTATCCACTAGAGCCCAATAACAAGTCAAAAGCTGTTTTTCAAAAAGAGTATAGCGCTCCACAAACTCAAGTAGTTTTCTAATCCAAAGCCCCAGGGGCACCCTTGTCCTCCCCTATTTCTACCACATACTCAAGTTTGAATATTGTCCTTGAACAGTTACATGTAACTCAGTGTTTCCCTCTTGCACTACGCACAAATCTGAAGTTTGTTGAATTATTTAATTTGCCAAATCAAAAGCACACAGCCGCTCCTCACTCCATTCAAACTCATGTTTTTTCCTGGTTACTTTGTACTAAAGGGTTAAGATTTTACTCTGATGAGGGCTATACTGTTTCCAAAAATCAAACAATTTCATGAAACTTGGTGTCTCTTGCTTAGTGCAAATAAAAGCAAACTCCAAAATCTTTTGTTTTACCTGTGACAACATCTGTCTATGTTTGTGGATTCCACTGAATTCCCAGAAACTGCACATTTTGCGACAGTACCTCTGTCTTGTCTGAATTAATTGTACACATTGTACTCTGTAAAAGTAGTCTGAATATACCGGTAACATCATCAACTTCTTGCTCCGGTGTAATTTTTTAAAGAATGCATTTCAACTCCTGCCAAAACCTGTGGGCTGCTCTGCACACGAAGATCTATGCTCTTCTCATGAGGCTCACACTGGCCCCCACCTTTTTGAACCTCCTCATTACTGGGATATGAAAAGTCAGATTCTCCTGTAACAGCTTTGAAAATTTTAGTTTTATCTCGCAATAATTTGTTCTGGCTAATTTGCTCACGTAAATTCGTATTTTCATGTTCTAACTGTTTACATCTCTCATGTATTTTTCTGTAAGCAGACAAAAGTATCCAAACCCTTCTGTCAAGAACAAAAGGGACAACATTCAGTTCAAAAAGCACCTTTTCTAAATATGAAAACACTTTTGTTTTTATCCAAGCACTAATCCCAAAACTTAGAAAGTCCTGATAAACAAGAAAACATGTTTGTCACAACACCATAGGGCAGTTTAACTTCACATGCATCTTCAAACATGGTTTTCGGTGCTTCCTTTAATTCTCTAAACAAACAAACAAACAAACAAAAATGTGCACTTTTAAATCGTGCACTTCCAATCGCCAACTCCTCTTTCATCCTGCTGACTATGCCAAAATATTTAGCTTTACTAATGACCGAGCTGACAAAAATCTCTGGAATGCACTTCTTAGTTTAAAGAAGACATTTAGGCCCTCATTATGACCTTGGCTGGCTTCGCCATGCGGCCGCACTCCCGCCGCGGTCATTATGAGATCCCCGCTGGGCCGGCGGGTGGAAACCTGGTTTCCGCCTGCCGGCCCAGCGGGGATCTTAGCCGCAACACAGGAGCCTGCTCCAAATGGAGCCGGCGGTGTTGCGGGCGTGCGACGGGTGCAGTTGCACCCGTCGCGCTTTTCACTGTCTGCATAGCAGACAGTGAAAAGCTGCATGGGGCCCTGTCAGGAAAAGGCTGGCAGTCGGGGACTCGTAATGGTGTATGGTGAAGTGGTGTGCAGTGCAGTGGTGTATAGTGGCATACAGTAGTGTAGAGTTGAGTAGAGTGTCAGAGTCGGGAGGCATAATGTTGCATAGAGTGGAGTGGTGAGGGGTGGAGGGGAGTAGAGTGTCATAGAGTGGAGGAGCATAGAGTTGTGGGGCCAAGAGTGGAGTAAAGTGTCATAGAGTGGAGCGGAGTGGCCTGGTGTGCAGTGGAGTGCCATAGATTGGAGTGGAGTAAAGTGAAGTGGCATAGTGTAGAGCAGTGTAAATTGTCATATAGTGAAGTGGAGTAGCATAGAGTGGCAAGGAGTATCGTAGAATAGAGTGTCATAGTGTGGAGTAGAGTGGCCAAATGTGAAGTGGCATACAATGGAGTTTGGTGTAGTAGAGTGGAGTGTCATGGAGTAGAGTGGCGTAGGGTGGAGGATTGAAGAGCGAAGTATCCCTGGGGGCCCCCATTAAGATTTTCAGTGTCTGCAAAGCAGACACTGAAAATCGCGATGGGTGCCACTGCACCCGTCGCACACTAGCAACTCCGCCGGCTCCATTCGGAGCCGGCTTCATCGCTGCTGGGGCTTTCCCGCTGGGCGGGCGGGCGGCCTTTTGGCGGTCGCCCGCCTGCCCAGCGGGAAAGTCAAAATGACCGCCGCGGTCATTTGACCGCGGTACGGTCTTTTGACCGCGGTACGGTCTTTTGGCGGTCTCCGCACGGCGGGCGGCGCCTGCCGCCCGCCGCCCGCCGGGGTCGGAATGACCCCCAGAGTGCTGTAGAGTGGAGTATTGTAGAGTTGTGTAAGCAGAGTTGAGTATAGTGCCACAGGTTGGAGTGCCATAGACTAGAGTGCCATAGAGTAGGGTAGAATGGAGTGGAGTGGAGTACAGTGGCCTAGAGTGGTGTAGAGTGTTGAGTGGATGAGAGTGTTGTAGAGTATCATACAGGGGAGTAGAGCACTGTATTGTGGAGCGGAGTGGCATACAGTGGAGTGGAGCAGTGTGGACTGGAGTAGAGTGGCGGAGAGTGAAGTAGAGTACAGTGGTCTGAAATGGAGTAGATTGGAGTGGCAAGGACTAGAGTGGAGTGGTAGTCTAGGGTGGGAGCCATAGACTGGCAAGGAGTGGAGTAAAGTGTCATAGAGTCGACTGAAAATGAGTGGAGTATGCATGGTGTGGTAGTGCATTGCTATTAAAGACAACACATTTTCAATTGAAATGACCATTACATTTGACATACAGTTTTACTGATAATGCTATACAATGCACAAACAATAATATGTGGAAATTGCATCACCAAGTGTATTGATTTGTTTTGATTGTAATAAAATATTTGTTTCCACCGCACTTACGAATTACAAAAAAGTACTTCATTTGTGCTTTCCTAATTCTGATATTTTCTGAAATATTTGTATAGTTAATTTACAGATATTTAAATGTTGTTTTGTGCTAGAAAAAAAATGTTTTTTCTCAGTTCCATTGTCACATAAATCCTCTCACTTTGAAGTCAGAGAAGAACAGTAAACACCAAGCTCCCACAGAAGAAAGAGCCTGACATTTGACGTCTGTCTTTAAACTCAGAGCAAATGTGGCAAGAACAAAATGTAAATGCTTGTTTAGAGAAAGGAAGGACTTGTGGAAGAATGCAAGTAGTGATGGTGAACAAGGATTGCTCCACAGGAGCAAATAAGATATGCCAAGCAGTCTAAAACAAATAAAGCCAGCAAATAAAAAGGCTTAAAATGTGAATTACAAATAGCAAAGCCAAAGGTAAGTGTTAGACCTGACAGCCTGAGTGTGGTCACGCCCCAACTTTTTGCCTGCCTCTCTCCCTCAACTTTTCTGCCACTAGTTTTGCTAGTTTTAGAACTTGCGCACCAGTGCTGACCAGTGCTAAAGTGCATATGCTCTCTCCTTTAAACATGGTAACATTGGTTCATTCCCAATTGGCATATTTGATTTACTTGTAAATCCCTAGAAAAGTGCACTACATGTGCCCAGGGCCTGTAAATTAAATGCTACTGGTGGGCCTGCAGCACTGATTGTGCCACCCATTTAAGAAGCCCCTTAACCATGTCTCAGGCATGCCATTGCAGGGCCTGTGTGTGCAGTTTCACTGCCACTTTGACTTGGCATTTAAAACTACTTGCCAAGCCCTAAACTCCCTTTTTTCTACATATAGGTCCCTTAAGGTAGGCCGTAGGTAACTCATAGGGCAAGGTGCTATGTAGTTAAAAGGCAGGACATGTAAATGTGTGTTTTATATGTCCTGGTAGTGTAAAACTCCTAAATTCATTTTCCACTACTGTGAAGCCTGATTCTTTCATAGGCTAGCATCAGGGCTACCCTCATTTACTGTTTCAGTGATAGATTCTGATCAGAAAGGGGTAACCAGGTCATATTTAGTATGGCCAGAATGGTAATAGAAAATCCTGCTTATTAGTGAGGCTGTATTTTTATTAATATTTTAGAAATGCCACTTTTAGAAAGTGAGTATTTATTTGCACTTAAAAAACAGCTGTGCCTTACAGCCTGTCTCCAATAAAAACCTGGACTGGGCTGGGCTGGTTGGCAGCATTCTTGTGCATTTCACCCAGGCAACCACAAACAGAGGATACTCAGTCACATTTGCACTCATCTGTATACTGAATGGGTCTTCCTGGGCTGGAAGGATGGAGGGCCTGACACTTACCTTTGAAAGGCTGGTGGTCTGCCCTCACACAATGGACTGACAACCCCCCCTACTGGGACCCTGGCAGACAGGCCTGTACTGAAAGGGGAACTGTGCACTTCAAAAGCACTCTTTGAAGTCTCCCCCACTTCAAAGGCATTTTTGTGTATATAAACTGGGTCCCTGAACCCCCCCAACACAAACACTTCTGGACCTGAAACCTGAACCTGCAACCTGTCAAGAGGAACTGCCTGACTGCCCAATGGACTCATCTGGACTACTTTGCTGAGAGGGACTGGTGCCCTGCTGAACTCTGACTTTGTTGAGAAGTGCTCTCCAAGGGCTTGGATTGAGCTTGCCTCCTGTTTTCTGAAGTCAAAAATACTTCATCTCTTCAGGAAACTCCTTGTGCGCTGAAAATCGATGCACAGCCTGCCGGAAACCAAGCACAGACTGCCTTGTGACAGAGAAATCGCCGATCAGCTGAACCAGAGCAATGCAGCCAGACTTCCTGAGTGGAAATTTGACATAGCACCTGCCTTGAGACAGAAAATTTGACGCACTTCCTGACCGGATCGACGCACACCTGAGTCAGAATGACACAGCCGATTCCCCGACTGGAAAATCAACTCAGCGCCTGCTGTGCAACAGAAAATTTGACTCATTGTCCTACCAGATCGACGTAACGCCTGTGACTTCTTCCAGTGTGCATAGGATTTCCCTGCATCATCCCTGGGCTTAAAAAGATCCCTGCATTGCAGTGAGAAACCAAGCCTGTGCTCCAAAAAATGACACAAGCTCCTTGCAGCGTGGAAGGAAACAACGCATTATCTGTGCTGCCTTGGAAAATCCGACACACACCATGTTTTTTCTCATCTGCAGTCTCCGTTCATGTTATTTTTGATGCAAACTAGGTACTTTGTGTAATCAAGAGACAACTGTTGATTTCTAAGGTTTAAGACTCTTTTTAAACTTGAAAAAGTGATATTTCAACTTGTGCTTATTGAATCTTTATCATTTTGACCTTATTTCATTCAGATAAATCTCAACTATTTTTCTAATCCTGTGTAGTGTTTTTTTGGGGTGTTTTTCACTATGTTACTGTATGATTTATTTCACAAATACTTTACACATTGCCTTCTAAATTAAGCCTGATCCCCCTTCTAACATTTGTGATCAGCACTGAGGATAGGACTTGTGTTGTGCAGCGACATACAATAGCTATGTGTAAACTACCAAAGGTAAAGGTCAATTTTTTATTTTTTTTATTTTTGCTGCAAGAAGGAGGAGTACCAAAAGGCGCTGAGGGCCTGGGCAGAAGCCCGTTCATAAGAGCATGTTGAGTCGGGAGAGCAAGAGGATGGCTCTCCAAAGGATTTGCCAGCAGCAGTGGGGAATGACAACCTGGATCTGTGCCCCCTACTAAATCAGGGAGCGGTGTCTCAAGTCACGGCCTTACGCAGAGTAAAGGAGGGAGGAGAGAGAGTTTCAACTGCAGTTAGCCACATTAAACATGGAGGCAGAGGAGAGGAAAGCTGAGAGAGAAGCTAAACAAGCAGAGGCTGAAAAGGCCTCGGCCGAAAAGAAAATACTTCTGGCTCATGAACTAAGTATGAAACAGCTTTAGCTCAAGTCTAGGCAGTCTGAGTCCAGCAGTGATGGTGGCAGCATACATACAGGACCTGCTGGAGACAAAAAGGTTCATATACCCAAAGATGTGGTGCCAAGTTATGTGGTGGGAGATGATGTTGCGTAGGTTCTCATCATGCTAATGAGGCTACTGGATTTGGGCAGCAGAATCGCATAGATTGTGAGGTACTAGGTACAATTACACACCATGTGACGCCTGCCGACCTAATCCGGGTTTTCCAGCTAATTAGCAGCGCCCCATCTCTACCTAAGAGCAGGGATGACTGTGGCAACTGGGTGCATGACAAGGAGGACTCCTCAGGGGAATTGTGATGGATCCGATCTCATCCCTTTCTCTCAGTTACACTGGTCTCACACAGGCAAAGACAACAGAGGCAGAATATAGTTCAATGAGGATTTATTGAAGTAACTGTATCTTAGATAAAATGGCATGTATTGCAATAACTAGGATGATAAAACACAATAAAAGCAAGGACAAGGAGAGTGAAACACAAAAATAGTCCCACTATACTGTCACTAGGAGTGAGATATAGTTCTCCTACCTACGCTATGTTTGAGCACTGCATAATAAGCCTAATCTGCCCTTCAGGTTTCCTCCTAGGAAAGTATCATCCCTCATACCTGAGTAAGGAAGCTTGGAGCTCTCCATGACCACTGGACTGGCCCTTTTGAGATCAGGGAGCATAAAGGGAAGACCACTTACTTAGTGGACCTCCAGTCCCCTAGCAACCCCCTAAGGGTGCTCCATGCAAACTGACTGAAACTTCATTTTGAGAGGACTGAGGTTAACATGCTTCAGGTGACAGATAAGGGTGTGGAAGAGTAGAGTGAACCTCTCCCCGACCTCCTCTCTGCCAAAGAAGGCGATGTGTCAGTGAAGGATGTCAATCTCTCTGACTCCCTGACCCTGGACCAGCCAGGGGACTGCTACCAGTTACTGGAGCACTACTCCTCCCTCTTTTCCCTCACCCCTGGTCTCACACACTTGTGTGTCCATTACATTGACACGGGAGACAGCCCCCATGTAAACAACAAAATGTACAGGTTGTCAGACAGGGTGAAGGGCAGCATCAAGGAGGAAGTTACCTAGATTCATGGGTTGAACGGAGGAACATGACGGTCAGCTAACGAGCTGCCGTGAACTCCCGTCGGACGGATGTGACGCCGAAACCGCGCGTCTTGCATTGTGAGCAGACCTTCCCTCGGTCTCTGCTCGGGAAAGCAGCAGAGGTTTCTTCCCGTCGGATCCACGTTTGTTTGTCCCACCTGGCCCCCCCCCCGGACGACGGCCTGAAGGATAAAGGGGCGAGGTTGAGGAGTTTCCTCATCTCGCCTTCGCGCTCCGGTTTGGGAGTCTGGGCGCGTGAGACTCGGGAAAGCTGCGGTAGCTTTCACTGCCGGATCCGCGTGTGTTTGTGCCCCCGGCCCCCACCCGGGCGACGGCTTGATCGACAGGGAGGCGAGGGTGAGGATTCTCTCCTCTCGCCTTCGTGCAACGGATTGGGAGCCCGGGAGCGTGAGCTTTGGATCTCCCGTTTCAGCGTTTCTTGAGGGAAGCCCCTGGAGCTGCGCTAACGGAGCAAGGAGCAGCAAAGACGGTGACAGGGTTTTTCTGGTGGAGTGGGGGGGTGCCTGGGTGACTAGTCCTATGATTTTTGCTTGACTATAGCTTGTCTCCAGCAGGCAGAGACTGTTATCATTATCGTTGCTGCCCTCCCAGGAGTATTGGGGAGCTTAAAGAAAACATTTATATCTGTGAAAGTGCTGCCTATTGCAACAATAACCAGATGCAAGAGCCTTCTACTAGAAGTTTGTATTAGAGGAACTCCAAGCCTAAATATTGAGTTTTACAGCTGCGTATTCGCTAGGGATTGCTACGTTTCAGCGCTTGTCATTTTATAATCACAAATTCTGTGCAAAACTTGTTGCTTTATACAGAAGGGTAGTGAGACTCAGAGGGACGCCAAAACTCAAAACGCTTTTGTATTCATGGTGCTTTGCCATTTCCTGGAAGGACTGAGAGTGTAAATTGTTGTTTCAATTGAGAGCTCCTCAGGTTTAAGGGTCTTGAGGAGGTGGGACATCGCTTAGATAGGTTCCCTGTCGGGTGGGGGTACTTGGCCCTCCACTTCTTGCGCTGTTTTTCCCCTGGATTTCTAGGCGTTAAAAAGAGAAAAAAGGGGCAAGAAGAATACTTTTGGTTATTGTGCCTTGTTAATTTCATTCCTCCTCTCTACTGTGTTTTCCTTTTTCCGACTTTTGTCGGGAAAACTAGGGAGGAAAAACGGCGAACAAGAAGGGGGGGTCATTATCTACGGAGAGGGGTGGCGGGGTGCCTTGGAAGCGGGCTCTAAACTCCAGTATTTGGGCAGAAGCGGTAAAGGGTGTGCGACGTGGGAGATCTTATACCTCCCGCTGCTCTCTCCGTGGGAGCCTCCCGGAGTCCCCGGGGAGCCACACCAGATCCAACTTAAGTGGGACGGGGGCAAGAAAGGAGTGTGAGAGTGTTGGAACCCCGCAGTGCATGTCATTAATCAAGCGACGCCCCAGGGGTGCCCGGGCAGAAGTCAACGATGTGATTGTGGCCAGGAAAAGTAAGCCCGGTACCCGTGGTACAAGTGCTAATCTTCGGACTCAGGTTTCTGGAACTATAACAACAGGTATAACGGACTTAGATCCTAAAATCTATGGTGAAGGGCCACCCCACACAACACTATTAGTGGATCATCCTTTACCCCTCCGGGAAGAGAGTCAAATTGAGATCCAGGGGAGGAGTGATTCGTTGATCACAAGGTACTTCCAGACCGCAATTCCCCCACCACAGGATATGGCAAACGTTAAACCGGCCTTAGACAAGCTAGAGGCTTCTAAGCTAGTTGAAGGTGGTTCAGTTGTCGGCCCAGCACAAGAATTGTTAGATATGGAACCAGCTACAGTGAGAGAGGGCCCTTTAAAGATACTACCCTTGCCGGAAGTTGATGGTAATTTTTCCAGTGGATCAATAACGCATGACTTGGATGTACAGGCTCTGCTAATTTCTCTCACCAAAGAAATTAGAGGGAAATTCGAAATTTCAGAAACTAATCAAACTAGGATTCGGGAAGCCTGTGAGGTCTTGGAAAGTAAAATCAACCTGCTATCAGACCGGCTGGGGAAACTAGAGGCTGTGGTGGAGGCCCACGAGGAACGAGTGTTAGCTCAAGCTAAGGACATTTCACAATTGAAACGGGGAGAAAAGATGTTGCAGGACAGATTGGAAATGTTGGAAAATAATATGAGGAAAAACAATATAAGGCTCTTGGGAGTTCCAGAGGGGTTGGAAGGGGAAAATATTAAGAGCTATGTGATTTCGCTGATTAGGGATGTCCTCCCCAGTATGGTAGGGGTCAATCTGGAGGATGACATTCAGAGAGTCCATCGTGATCCTTTCAAGAAAAATCCAGGAAGGAAAAACCCCAGGAGGATTTTGATAAATTTCAACACATACTCTATTAAGGAAAGAATCTTGTCCGAAGCTCTCAAGGTTGGGGCTTTTCCCAAAGGGGAATGGTCTCTTAGGATAAGATCTGATGTGTCTAAGGCAACGTTAGATAGGCAGTGGGAGCTGGGAAGTTTTATGCGTGAGCTCCGTGAGCTAGGGGCGACGGTCCAACTAAGGTTCCCGGCAGCTCTCCGCATAATGTGGAAGAATAAAATGTACAATATGAGAGATCCTGGGGAGGTCAGTATATTTATAGAGCAGATTAAGGCGTCTCAATAAGATCTAGTGGGAAGCCCCCGTCCGGCGTGGGGTTCGAATATAGGATAACAGGATGGTTATCCCAGTAGAAAAAGGGAGGGTTCCTCTGGGGGGGGAATGGGGTTTGGGGGGCACGTTGGTGGTGGTGGGTGTAGGGGTGGGTGACACGGGGAGTCTGGGTTTGTTTTGGGTATGGTGGGTTGAAAGGGATAAAATAAGAAAGTCCTCATATGTTGCTAATATAGGTCGGGGGGGTTGCTGTTCTCCCTTTGTTTTCCTTCTCGCTTTGAATGAGCATGCAGGGTATTGAAAAGTTGAGATTTATCTCATGGAATGTGAATGGGTTAAGGGTGTCTGGTAGGAGGAGGAAGATCTTTGAGTACTTACGTTTGGTTGAAGAGGAGATTATTATATTGCAGGAAACCCATCTTCACCAAACTGAATGGGAGACCTGGCTTAAACAGCTGAATTGGGTTGCGTTTAGCGTATGCTCTTCTCAAACTAGTACAATAAAAGGTGTGGCAGTTTTGATTAAGAAATCCATGAGGTGCAGGGTAGGAATAGTACATGCTGATCCTAGAGGGAGGTGGGTAGTGGTAGAGCTGTGTGTAGGTGGTCATTGGATTACAGTGTCGGGTTACTACGGGCCGAATATTGACGACCCATCGCCATTTCAAGACTTATTTAATATTCTACTCTCAGCTAGGTACCCAGTGGTGTTGGGTGGGGATTTTAATATACTGCTAGACCCTGTACAGGATAAGTCAACCCCTAGGGGTACGGTTAATTCACCTAAAACAAGGGCAGTAGTGAAGCAAGCAATGCAGGATTTAGGCTTGGTAGATGTCTGGCACTGGAGAAGGGGTGAAGGAGATAGATATACATTCCACAATAAAAAATATAGGCATAGATCTAGAATAGATTTTTTTTTAATTCATAAAAGTTTATGCCCGGAGGTAAGAAGGGTAGCTCACAACACAGCACACTTGTCAGACCATTCTGCAGTAATACTACATTTAGATATTAGGGTGAGTAACAGGACAATTAGGAGCACAATCAATCGTGCTCTATTTTTAGACGACGCATTAGTAGAAGTGTTAAAAAAAGATACTAGAGAATTTTTTCAGTTGAATCAAGGAACAGCAAGTTTGGGGTGTGTTTGGGATGCGTTCAAGGCTTTTATAAGAGGGAGGCTAGTTAACCTTGCAGCTTATAAGTATCGTGAAGAGAGGGAAAAGTTGGGAAACATGGAGTTGTCATTGAAAACCTTGCAGGTTGCAAGGTATAATGCGCAGTTAGAAGGGAAAACGGATTTAGTAATGGAGCTGTCTTGTCAAGAGGAAAAGGTCCGGTCTAATCTAGATGCTTTTTTGGAAAACCGCTGCAGGTTAAAATGGGAAAGTAGTCAATATGCTCATTTTGATTATGGAGAAGGCTGCAGTAAACTGTTAGCGTGGAAGGTTAAGTCAGACTTTTCCAAAAGGCACATTTTATCAGTCAAATTAGAGCCTGCGAATCAGGTCTGTACGGAGCAAGAGGAGATTGAGGGGGCATTCGTATCTTTCTTTCAGGAGATATATTCAGAAAGTTCGGTTAACTTAGAAGAGCCGGTAAGAGAATTCTTAGATAATGTAGATCTTCCAGTTTTAGAGGAGTCGAAGAGGCTCCTACTGAATGATAAGTTAAATGAGGCTGAGTTGGCGGAAGGTCTAAAGGCACTAAAAAAAGGTAAGGCAGCGGGGCCAGATAGTCTCCCTAACGAATTATATAGGGCTTTGGGGGAGGAACTTATCCCTTTTTTATTAGAGTTATTCAACTCTATGTTGATAGAAGGGACCCAAATTCCCAATTCCTGAAGAGAGGCGACAATTTGCTTATTGCTAAAGCCGGGTAAGGATTCCACGTCATGTTCCTCCTATAGGCCCATCTCTTTGCTGAACGTAGACTATAAACTTTATTCAGGACTTTTAGCCAAGAGACTGGGGAGAGTTGCTGGCAATCTAATCCATTCGGACCAAAAGGGCTTTATGAAGGGGAGGCAGCTTCACGAGATAACTCACGAGTTATTTGCTGCAATTGATTTGGCGGTTCACGAGAAGGCGCCTCTGGCGATCTTGTCTTTTGATGCGGCCAAGGCCTTTGACCGTGTTAATTGGTTGTTTCTAAAGGTGGTTCTGGAAAAAGCGGGCTTGGGAATCCCTTTTATCAGGGCAATAGGAGAACTGTATAGATGTCCTCTAGCGAGAATTCTGGTAAATGGCCATTTAACACAAGAATTTAGGATTTGGCGAGGTACGAGACAGGGATGCCCCCTATCTCCTTTGCTTTTTAATTTATACATTGAACCCTTGGCAACTTTACTCCGGTCTTCTAAAGAGATTATCCCATTTAGAACTGGGGGATGGGAAAAAAAACTGGCTTTATACGCAGATGATTTGATGATATATACGAGTGATGTTAGCTCTACTCTACCTAAGGTCACTGCTTTGATGGAACAATTTGGAAGACTTTCTGGGTACAGCATAAATGCAGAAAAGACAGAAATAATGTGTTGGAATTTGATGTATGCTTCCCCTTTAGTTAAACAAGAGATCAGATATTTGGGTATTCGGTTAACAGCTGCTTTTAACGAGGTAGCTAAATTGAACTTTGATATAGTATATAGGGAAACCAAAAAACTGTTAAAAGCGTGGGTTGCTCTTCCTCTTACGATAATTGGGAGATCTAATATTTTGAAGATGTGTATCCTTCCAAAATTTACTTTTTTGTTCAACACTATCCCATTAGAGTTTGAGAAGAGTTGGTTTAAAAAACTACAAGGGGAGTTATGCTCATTTGTATGGGCTTCCAAGGGAGTTAGGATTGCTTGGAAGAAGTTGAGTAGAAAAAGGGAATGGGGAGGTATTGCGTCTCCAGACCTTTTTAAGTACTATTTGGCTTTTCACCTAAAAAATATTAGAGTTTTATTGAATAAAAGGACTGAGCACGATTCAGTCTGGGGAGCATTAACGGCTCACCTTGAAGAAGGAGCAGATCACTTTTTATATAAATTTGGACACCCCAGTTACTTCAAGAAAGTTCGCTTGAAACTCCCCAGACATGCATGTAAAGTTTGGATGCATTTTCGGAGGGCGTTAGAGATACCTTATTTTTGTAGCTCAGCTCCCATTTGGGATTCGCCTGGCACTCCGGAATGCCTCATAGACAAACTATCAACTCCTTTGAGAACAAGTGGGGTGGAAAGATGGGGCCAATTGATGGAAGGAGACGAAGTGTTAAGCTGGGGCGCATTCCAGGAAGGTACTGGCAGGACAGTTTCTAGATTTAAGTATCTTCAAATATCTAGTTGGGTAAAGTCTCGTCGAATTGGGGAAATAGGGAGGAGTATATGGGAAGGGAAGCTAAATCAGGGAGCTATCAACAAAGAGGTTGCATTGTGGTACCACGCTCTGTTAGAATCATCAGATGATAGCGCTTCCCTCCCCTTGTCGAAGTGGGGAGCAACTTTCCCAACTTTAGATGTTAAAACACTGTGGCAAAAGTCTTGTTCAATACTGTGGCTTACTACTAGTCCTGCAGGGCTGAAGAAAAATCATTTGTTCACACTCCATAGGGTTTACTGGACTCCGGCCAAATTAACAGCTATTGGGAAATCTCAGAAAAATTGTCCAAGGTGCGGGGATGATAAGGCGGATGATATTCATATGTTTTGGCATTGCACTAAATTGTTGAATTATTGGGGGGACATAGAGAGTATTTTTAAAGTAATTTTTAATGTAAACTTAGTTGTAAATCCAGCATTGGTGGTGTTTGGGGTGTGGGACCAGGATACAAATTATCAGAAACTGTCAGTTCAGCAAGAGCATTTGCTGTTCATATTAATTCTTCTAGCTAGGCGAGAAATTTGTCGTAAATGGATTGATCCTCTGCCTCCTCGGGTGTTGGATTGGCAGACAGCTGTAAATCGAATCTGTACATTGGAACAATGGGGCCCCTTGTCTAGAAAAGATAATTTTTGGTTATATTGGGAAAATGTGTATCAATAACATATTATTTTTTTTTTTGTGTCATATAAACTTCGTATACTTTAAAAAAAAAAAATAATAATAATTTAAAGTCCAATGATTAAGATCTCCCCCTCGTTCTCTGGAGGTGCTGCTTTGGCTACGATTGAAAGTGATAACTTTTGATCAATGACTCCCGTACGAGAAAGTACAATCAGTAGATTAGAGGGGATGATCTACTGAGGTTTGGTGGCACGTTGTCGTTTGTTGTGTCATTGCCTTTTTTTACTTAATCAAAGCACGGGGGATGAATATGAGGACAATAAAAAATAAAATAAAAAAAAAAGGTTACAGATTCATAAAGGAGAAGACACTAGCGCTAGTCCGCATGTTGTCTCTTCTAGGGATTCTTTCAGTGTTATGCAGCATGTTGTCTCTTCTAGAGATTTTTCCAGTGCTATGCAAGAAAATGATGTAGATAATAATAAACCTGCCGTCTTCAATAGGAGGGTGGGCAGAAGAGTCACAAACTTCCTCAGATATCTACAGGATTACATTTTGGATTAAGAATTACAGTGTTCATGCCCCACAATATTGGGTTGAGCAAATTTGCTGACATTTGACTGCAAATTGAGTCTCTTTGTTGACTTTATGTACATACTTTTCATATTCTGTCATAACAGTTGGTGTATGCAGTATCCTATTACCCTTCATCTGTTGTTGTGTTTATTTTGTTCATTTTAATTTTGTACTATATTTTTGATCCTCTTTTAATGAATTCCGTTCTGTTAAGTTTTTCGGTTGGACCATTGTATTTGTTTTGTTAGGAGGAAGATGTGTGTTATGTGCTGAACTGTAATTCTTCCATTGTAATTCCATTTAAGTGTTTTAGATCACGTTGAGACAGCATCTGGAGCAGACAAGGGAATCTCTGTGTGCTGTCTGTGGCCTTCGTGAATAAACTCCAAATTGATCAAGATTCGCATCCTGGCTTGTGTTATTCCCTATAACAGAAACTGAAGGCAAATCAAACGCCAATTTATGCTCAAGTGGTGGATGTATTTTTGAGAGACATGAAAATGGCGGAATCACTTTGCAAGAAAGGACAGATGAGACCGCCCAGTAAGCAAAAGGACCTGCCTACATTATGCGCAGTCAAAGCAAGGAAGGACGTTATTACTTGCTGTTACAAGAACATTAATGGGAGGAAAGTTACCAGCCGAAATGTCAATATAAAGTCAGGAGGATTTTTTGAAAACTTAAAAAAAAAAAAAAAAAAAAAAAAAAAAAAAAAAGGAGGAAGTTACCTAGATGCTGGCTCTTGGGGTGATTGAGAAGTCCAACAGTCCCTGGTCTAGCCCTGTAGTGCTGGTACCCAAGGCTGCCGCACCCGGTGTCAAGCCAGAACTTAGGTTCTGCGTGGACTACCGAGGTCTCAGTTCTGTCACAAAGACAGACGCTCACCCCATCCCCCAAGCTAATGAGCTTGTAGACAGGCCAGGCACTGCCAAATTCCTCATTACTTTTGATCTCACATCAGGGTACTGGCAGATCACCTTGACTGAGCGGTCCAAAGAGAGATCTGCCTTTTCAACTCCTGAGGAACATTACCACTTTAGAGTGATGCCCTATGGGTTGAAAAATGCCCCCCTACCTTCCAACGGTTGGTTAACAGGTTCCTAGCTGGCAAGGATGCGTTCTGCACTGCCACCCTAGACAACATTGCCATCTACAGTTACAGCCGGGAGGAACACCTGCTCCACCTCCAAGAGGTGCTGCAGGTCCTGCAACAGGCGGGCCCGACAACCAAGGCCTGTAAGTGCAGGATTGGACAGGGTTCTGTGTTGTACTTGGGGGACCTAGTAGGTGGTGCCAAGGTGCAGCCCCTCCAGGCCAAGTTTGAAATAATCACGGCCTGGCAACTACCTTGAACCCAAACAGAAGTGAAAGCCTTTTTAGGCCTCACTGGATACTGCCGTAGGTTTGTTAAGGGTTAGGGCACTATAGTGACCCCCTTAACAGAACTTGCTTCCATAAAGCAATCTATGTTAGTGAATTTGACAGAGGCTCGTCAGAAAGCCTCTGACTCTCTAAAGGAAGCCATGTGCATGGTACCCATGCTCAGGGCCCCTGACTACTCCAAGGAGTTAATTGTGCAGACAGACACTTCAGGGCATGACATGGGGTGGTTCTAGCACAGCTGAATGAGGAGGGCATAGACCAACCAGTAGCCTTTATTAGCAGAAGGCTATTACCACGGGAACAGAGGTAGAGTGCCATTGAAAGAGAAGCATTTGCTGTGTTCTGGTCACTGAAGAAGCTGAGATCATACCTTTTTGGGACTCACTTCCAGGTTCAGACAGACAACAGGCCTTTCAAATGGCTCATGCAGATGAGGAGTGAAAATCATAAACTCTTGAGGTGGCCCATTTCCCTACAGGGAATGAATTTTACAATGAAGCATCTACTTGGAACTGACCACACCAATGCTGATGGTCTTTCCAGATTCTTCCGCCTTAGAGATGAAAGCTCCCAAGGAGTTGATTAGCTCTCCCTGCTTTCAGCTGGGGGGGGATGCATGCTAGACCTGACAGCCATAGGGTGGCAATCCCCCAACGTTTTGCATGCCTCCCTCTACTTTTCTGAGACAGTTTTTGCTGGTTGTAGGTCTCTGCAAACTTTACCACTGCTAACCAGTGCTAAAGTGTAAATGCTCTCTCCCTTAAACATGGTAACATTGGTTAATTCCCAATTGGCATATTTGATTTACTTGTAAGTCCCTAGCAAAGTGCACTACATGTGCCCAGGGCCTTGTAAATAAAATGCCACTAGTGGGCCTGCAGCACTGATTGTGTCACTCTCTTAAGTAGCCCCTTAACCATGTCTCAGTCCTGCCATTGCAGGGCTTGTGTGTGCAGTTTCACTGCCACTTCATCCTGGCGTTTAAAAGTACTTGTCAAACCCTAAACATCCCCTTTTTCTACATATAAGTCATCCCTAAGGTAGGCCCCAGGTAACTCATAGGGCAGGGTGCTATGTAGGTAAAAGGCAGGACATGTACATGTGTGTTTTATATGCCCTGATAGTGGAAAACTCCTAAATTCATTTTCTACTACTTTGAGGCCTGCTCCTTTCATAAGTCAGCATTCGGACTGCCCTCATATCCTGTTTGAGTGGTAGATTCTGATCAGAAATGGGTAACCAGGTCCTATTTAGTATGGCCAGAATGGTAATAGAAAATCCTGCTTATTGGTAAGGTTGGATTTTTTATTACTATTTTAGAAATGCCACTTTTAGAAAGTGAGTATTTCTCTGCACTTAAAAAACATCTGTGCCTTACAGCCTGTCTCCAATCGAGGTCTGGGCTGGGCTGGGCTGGGCTGGTTGACAGCTTCCTTGTGCATTTCACCCAGACAACCACAAACACAGGACACTGATTCACACCTGCACTCATCTGCATACTAAATGGGTATTCCTGGGCTGGAAGGGTGGAGGGCCTGTCACTTACATTTCAAAGGCTAGTGACCTGCCCCCACACAATGGACTGCCAAACCCCCTTCTGGGACACTGGCAGACAGACCTGTACTGAAAGGGAAACTTGTGCACTTCAAACCCAATCTTTGAAGTCTCCCCCACTTCAAAGGCATTTGTGGGTATATATACTGGGTCCCTGACCCCTCCATCTTAGACACTTCTGGACTTGAACCTGCAACCTGTCAAGAACTGCCTGGCTGCCAAAAGGACTCATCTGGACTGCGTTGCTGAGAAGGACTGCTGCCCTGCTGTTGCCCTGCTGCCTTGCTGCCCTCTGCTGAGAAGTGCTCTCCAAGGGCTTGGATTGAGCTTGCTTCATGTTTTCTGAAGTCTCAGGGCCAAAAAGACTTCATCTCTACAAAGAGCTCCTTGTGAGGTGAAAATCGAATCACAGCCTGCCGGAATCGACGCACAGCCTGCCCTGCGGTGGGAAAATCACAACAAAGCTGAACCAGAACGACGCAGCCCAGCTCTACGAGTGGAGATCAACGCAGTGTCGGAGCGTTGACGCACGGCCCACTGGATCGATGCATAGCCGAGCTGGAATGATGCAGCCTGACTTCCTGCAAGAGGAATCGACGCAGCGCTAGCTGTCCGATAGAAATTTCCCCGCATCACCCACTGGATCGACGCAGCTCCTGTGACTTTGCCCTGCATGCCCAAGATTTCTCTGCATCATCCTCGGGGCGTCCAAATACCCAGCAACACGAAGAGGATCCAAGTCTGTGTGCCGGAAATCGACGCAAAGCCCTCGTAGCGTGATAAAGCATCGCTCCATCGTCTGTGTGCACCCGGAAAAACCAACAAACACCTCCCCTTTTTCCACACATCTCCTTCTCTGCGGTCCCATATGGATAATTTAGAAGCAAACCAGGTACTTTGTGCTTGAAAGAGACATTTATTGCTTTTTAAGAACTAAAGACTCTATTTATCATTACCAAAGGGATATTTCAATTGTACTTAATAATAAATCTCAATCATTTTGACCTTATTTTAACCAGATAAATATTCTATATTTTTCTAAGCATGTGTGGTGTATTTTTGTGGTGTTTATACTGTGTTCTTGCATGATTTATTGCACAAATACTTTACACACTGCCTTCTAAGTTAAGCCTGGCTGCTCAGTGCCAAGCTAGCAGAGGGTGGGCACAGAATAATTTGGATTGTGTGTGACTTACCCTGACTAGAGTGAGGGTCCTTGCTTGGACAGGGGGTAACCTGACTGCCAACCAAAGATCCCATTTCTAACAGCTACACAACACAGTATCAGGGACACTGAAGGCCACATAACATACACTGGTCAGGGACTGGCCCCCCATACAACAAATATATACATCCATTTGCCATGGCACACAACACAACCATCAAACAACACTGCAATCAACACACATCACACACACTCATAGCACAAGGGACCAAAAATGCCATGCCCAATGCACACAGCAACAAATAGACAAAAGACAGAAAGCGCACCACAACAACACCTGCACAGCTGCGAAGGGAGCAGTAGGACCATACTTAGAAGGACACTGCATTGGTACACATATCATGTTGAATAAGGCCCCAAACAACATGCGCGCAGCAGTTGGCCACAACTGAGTATCAGGGATAAGCAATATAACTTTCAGTTGTCATGCACAGTCACACAATGGGGGAAAGGCAAGGCAACAAAGCACATGCGACTCACACTCCAGGGGACATACCCCTTCACCAAAAAGCTGTGAGGGACACACACCTAAGTAGACATGTGCACTCAAATTCATAGCAAACTACCACAACTCAACACACTCGAGGTCTGCACTGAAAAAAATCAAGAACACACACCACATGTAGACAATAGCCATATTAGAGGACAAGTCATACACCGTACATGCCCACATCACACCACACACAAAGAAACACATACCACTACAAACACAACACAATGCCATGACACCAACATTCAATCTACATACACATACCGATCACACAACACACACCCTACAATTGGGGGATAACAGCAATGCACACAAACACACATACTTCAAAAAACACCATATAAAGCAGCAAGCAGCACAAACACACACAACTATAGGCACACAATCAATGTCAGCCATGAAGAACAGAAACCTAGGGAAGGAAGTGCAGGACAAAGGTGTATCCAAAACACCAACAACTGGTTGGATTTCAATAAATCAAAAAACATATTAAAAAAGCCTAGTCCAAGGCCATAAGCAAGATGATAAATCAATAAGGGGAAAAAGGCACAGTCCAACACTGAACTCCTGACTGCCAAGCAAGCTACACAGGTAGGGGCATAAAGGGGGCAGGCTCATCAGGGATTATCAGGGCAGGGACAGGGGAGGGGGCTTGGTTTGGCGGGTTTGGGTTTGGGAGGGGGAACCTTTTTGGGAGGGATCAACTTCATTGGGAGAGGGGCATGGGTGCTTGCAGGGGGGGGCATGGGAGGCCTTGGAAGTGTAAGGGATAGCCTTGGGGAGGGAAAATGACCTTTTAGGGGGTGGTACAGGAGGAGAACAGGCATAAGGTCAAGCTCACAGAGGAAAAATCTATTTGACACACAAGGATGGTCATCAGAAGGGGTCGGGATTTGGAGATTGAGGGAGTGGTAGTCTGACGTGTCAGTGTGGGTGTTTTGGGTGCATGTTTGTGGGAGGTGTGCTTGTGTGTGATGGTGTCTGGGTGGGTGAATGAGGGCGTTTATATGTTCTGGGCTGAGGGGATGGAGGTGCTGGGGGATGGTGCAGTGTGTGGGTGGGTGTCTGTTGGGGTGGTGACTGCAGGTTTGGTGGATGTGCTGCATGTAGATATGTAGATGTGTCTGTGGTTGTAGTGTCTGGCAGTGTGGTGACTGGGGTGGATGGCTGAGGGTCTGCTGGGGTGGTGTCTGCGGGTATAATAGGTGTGGTGACTGGATCACTGACTGGTGATGTGGTGACTGTAGGTGTTATAGATGTCGTGTGTGTGATGCTGGGGGTTGGAGGTGCCAGGGGAAGTTGTAAGTGTTGATATGTCTGCAGATGAATGCTGTTTGTGTGCATGCCAGTGGTGTGTCTTGCGGTGCTTATGTTTGTGTGCGCTAGCCTTGTCTGTTGAGGTGGATGCATGTGAGTCTGTCTGTGTGCTTTGGGTGGGTCAGGAAAGGGGGGCTTTAGACTTGGAAGAGGAAGGTGGAGGGTGGACGGAAGACAAGGGGTGACTGTCTCCCATCAGTGTGGAGGCCTGAGCCTGAAATGATCTCTATAGGCCAGAGATTGGACCGTTAAGGCCCTCCAGGAATGCACTGCTTTGCAGGATCTGGTTAGTCAGTCCCTGGATGGCATTCACGATGGGCATCTGACCTACAGAGGTCGACCTCAGGAGGTCAATTACCTCCTCACTGAGGGCAGCAGGGGTATCCGGGCCTGTGGCAGAGGTGCCTGTGGCAAAGGAGATGCCCGCCTCCTTGGCTGAGGGGGAACAACCAACTGGGTGGGAGCAACAGGGAGGGCAGTGATAGAATGGGGGGTGGAAGACAAAGGTGGTACTGGGGTGGTCCCTGATCAGTCCGGCACCACTAGGGAGTTGCCACTGGAGGAGGAATCTGATGATGTAGAGCCAGATCCTGTCTCCCCCATGGCACTCCCCTCGCCCTCCGGGCCACTGGGGCCCATCGCTGTTGGTAGTCTTGTGACCTTAGGTCCCGTGGCCAGATGCTTTCCCACTTTGCTCAGCCCTATCTCCTTTACCTGCTGGTGCTGATGCTGCACAAAGAAGGTGAAGTAGGTCATAACATGTAAATGATGACACATCAATCACAACTCTGAGAGACAAAACATACTATTGTGTCAAGTGGCCCACTGCATGAAGTGACAGAAAAGGGGCGGCACCATCATGTGTCATCTGGAATCACAAAGGTAGCAAATCTTGGTCTCAGATAGTTACAATAGCATGGATGAAGTCTAGCTGCCACACTAACCACAACACAACTAGGTGACCACTCCCCGTCAAACGTGTGCCACATGCAGTCCACCACATAGAACCAGTAGCCAACAATTGGATACCATTGTAAGGTACCCTACCAATTACACTGACACACGCCTATGCTCATATCTAACTTGCACCAATATGATGTCTCAACAACAAGTGATGTTGGTAAGGAAAGGCAGACAACACTGATCCAAACATGCCATACCTGGAATAGGTGACATGGAAATATCCATGTCACTTTGGACAATTCATAGCAATGTACAGCTCCACAAGTCACACCTTTCCAAAATGAATCAAGGAGGTAGTAGTAAGATCACCCAAGTGTGCATCATGTGTGGTTTTGCATGGATCAACAATGAATTCAGGTCCCAAACCTCAAGGAGGAATGTCTCTAGAATACACACATGAATGGTCCTGTTAGGCTCAAGATAACCCCCCCCCATTGTCTCACACCCTTTTCCGTGTTTACTTCAGAGTGTGGTTGTAGTAGACAACTGTATTGTGCAGGAAGGAGGAGCACAGATCTTGCAATCACTATCAGGAGGATACATTATCGTACAATGAGAAGCAACATCACAACCCACATTCGGACATGACAAGCATGGCATCTGTCTGTGGCTAAAACCCTGACCCCAAACACATGGCATGCAATCCATGATGCATCCATATAGTCAGGGCAGAATTCCAAACCAACACACAGGTGTTGTGGACCTACAACCATCCTACCATATCAAGGGTGCAAATCATCATCAAGTGGATCAACATCCCGCCCCCACCTGTCATATCCACTATAGTTACTGCAGTTACACATGACTATTGATATACTATGACATATGAATGTTTCTGTCTGGCTACATATGATGGTGACACAGTCCTGTCTGGGGCATCACAGTAACTGGACAACCATTGCAGATGTATCATAACAACAACAAGACCCCATGAACATATATGTAAGAGTTTTTTTCTAATCATCCCATATGCATGGCTAACACATGCCATACTTCTACTGCATAGATAAGAATCTCAGTGGGAATGGAGCACATGAGGACACACTGGCACAAGGTATGTGTGCTACACTGATGACACATCATCTATGACAATGCACATTCCCCACTTACCAAGGGAAAGTAGTAAGCTACAGTTGCCAAGATGTAGCTATGTAAGTCATGTCACATGTATGAAGGAAACCCATGCATCACAGACTGCTATGAGGCACTAGCACCTAACATATAATGGAGAAAACTTGCACCTGGTTTGCAGATGTCAAACTACACATACTCCGGACACATGACAGAGGACAGTGACCAACATCCAACTTACCTGTGGACTGTAACAATTGTCAGGAGTATTGGTGGAAACTAACAACCACCAGGGCAGTTAAAAGAATATTTTAACAATAAACACAGTCATATCTGCTCCATGCTAGGCAATTCGACTGAGGGTTCACCATAGTTTAGTCTCAGCTCCAGAAGGATGAGCACACCAGCTGGAAACAAATGGCCTTTCTGTACCAATTTGATTGCAGAAGATATGTTGCACATAACACATTGTCAGGGGGAGCAGTCAGTCCCTCACTCAATCACCTGCTGAAGGTTCAATCATGATTTTTCCATGTACTCACCCCCTTGTGGCTGTTGTGCTGCCCTCAAATGCCCATCCATGGCCGGATAGGCCACTGCCAAAAAGGCCATTAGGGGAGTCATGGTCCGAAAGGAACCCTGTCCTTGTTGGGAGGACATCCCCAGCTGGGCCTCCCTGGTCTTCCGGTCCCAATGTCTCAGGTCCTCCCACAGTGGGTGCTCTGCCATCCGTTGATCACCAGGGTCCCCACCTTCTTGGCGATGACTCTCCAAACCCCCTTCGTTGATGGGTGTTGACCTGCAGGGATGCAAAAGACAAGACAGAATATTATGTCCACAAGTCCCATACAAAATGGCCGAGGCACATACATGTCAGTGCACCTTGCTAATGACAACTTGCCCTGACCATCCTGTCCACCTGTGGCACATAGCGTACATTAGACACAGGGGGCGTGACTACAAACACTCCCCATTAGGGTGCACTACACACCCCCTAGCTCAGACCCTGCACTGACCAGGTAGAAAAGCAATGACACATTACATTGACAAGGAACACGATGGAACACATCTCACAAAGTGGCAGGTGAAAGATAAAGCACACTGCAAACAATGTACAAAACCATCCACTATTTCTAAATGTCACCCACTGCATACAGTCCTGACATATCACAGCAAGCCTACATACAGACCCATTGTGCTTCGACCACATTGAAGGGAGTGACATATTCAGCACACAAAGAGGCAAGCCTGTCCATATGTGGAGGTACAGATGCAGGCACCTGATACTTCTGGTGGTGGTGGTCTGTGCGTCACATCAACATTAAGGTACACACATCCACACATGTGTGTTCACAAAACCCATAGCACTGAAAGGGAAAATTGGCCATGCATTGCACACGTTCTCCTTCATAACCATAACCACAGAGTCCAATATCATGGCACATCACTTAACAGCACACTGCCTGCAGATGTGCAAGATCCAAAATAAAAGACACCTGCACTGGGCACCTCAGAGCTAGATGAAAGAGACAACAGGGCTATGGGCTCAAGGGATCTGTCAAGGCTATGTGATACATTGTCAGAGATGATATGAGCACTTCAGTCGTCACATGAGCTCCCGTCATGCTCAGTGGTTGAGCCTACGGCAGAAGGAGCAGCAACATGATGGCGCCAGATGTGCTGGGAACCAACTGGCACCCCTGACAGCGGTGGAACAACTAGAGGATCGGCATAACTGGCCAAACGCGTTGTTCAGATGCGCGGTGAAGAGAGCCGAGGAACACTGCAACTGCCCCGTTTAAAAATCGTGATAGACTGGAGGGAGCAGAATTCACGCCATCGCCACTTCTAGACAGCAGAGACAGAGGTGCAGCGCGGCTGGAGCATGGATGAGGCTTGTGGGCCACGGTGAGCTCCCCCCTTTTGTACAAACAGAGCCTAACATAAAATCTGTAAGTAGTATTGAAACTGGGGATATTCTGGCACTTGGTGCAAAATCTGGCAGCAAGCAGAAAGTGGTGGCACTTCAGCGAGGGGAGGCTTATAAGGAGAGTTGGGGGGGCACCCAGAAGATTTCAATGTGATTTCAAATAAGTATAAGTATAAACACACAATTTCATCACGGGGGAGAAAGCGAGAAAGACTGTTTACACCTAGGTATATACAGATTATACGAACAACAGAGGGCATCCTTAGTTGCACTAGTGGCAAAAGCCTACATATTACAGTTGTTAAACCCTCCCCAGCCACAAAAAGAACTCTGTGCTAAAAACTGTGGGGTCATGACCAAATTTGAGCATTCAGATAGAGGCCCCCCAATGACCAGCCACTCCTCTTCATACAATGGGTTAAAACTGTTAGTACTTTATTCAGGAGTTAATTAAGGCAATAGAGCCATTGATAATAGGTCCATAGAGTGCTCACTTGTTGCCTCTTTCTATAAAGAATTACAAGCTGCCCATTATCCTCCACAGCACAACAGGAGAAGCCACCTAAAAACTGTAAATCCTAAATTCAAAAGCGTCAAATACTATATATTGGATTGAACAAAAGTAGGCAGGGGTTGATGCACCCTCTAGGTAAGACATTAGGGCCCTCATTACAACCCTGGCGGTCGGTGATAAAGTGGCGGTAATACCGCCAACAGGCCAGTGGTAACTACCGCCAAATTATGACCATGGCAGAAAGATATCCGAAAGACAGCCTATGTACCACACTGACCGCCAGGGCGGAAACAACAGCCACCATGGCGGGAGCCGTCTACAGCCAGTAGAAGTCAAAATTCCGCCCACCATATTATGACTACACAATCCACCACCTTTTCTGGGGCAGTACCAATGACATCAAAGGCCTGGTGGAAACAGAGCTCAGAAGGGAAAGACACAAGAATTGGAGACACAGGGAATAACCACACCACCATGGAACCAAGACTGCATATCTTCCCAGCGATCTTCTACATTCTGCTCCACCACGAACACCAACGCCGGCGAAGACGACGATGGTGAGTACTGCCATCTAGCACACAAGGGAAGGGGGAGGAAAAACAAAGTGACACACACACCCACAACACACACCCCATACACACACTATACACACAACCAGATGCACTATAAAAACTATTTTACCCCGTCACTCAGCTGAATAATGCAAGGACAAAACGATTTTGCAAAAGTGCCTGTAATGAGATCAACACAGTATGAAAAATAAGGTAGGCAAGATAAAAGATATATATATATATATATATATATATTTATATATATATATATATATATATATATTTATATGTACAGAAAAGGGACACAGCCCAGTCCACAGTGTTTGTAGGCCACATGGCCAGGCCAAAGTCCAAGGCCACACATGTCACCTGCTTCAACAAGGACAGAAAACTGCAGGGGCATCATTTGGATATAGGCAGGTACCTCAGGGGAACGGGAGATGCTGGGGCACCTCAGCTGGGAGATGTTACAAGACCACTGGTTCTGGAGGGGGCAACATGCCATGTGCTTGATCCTGGGGAGTGCAAGGACACAGTCTCTCAAGTGGGTGTCTTACCCACTGGTTCTGGAGGGGGCAACGTGCCCTGTGCTTGATCCTGGGGAGTGAAGGGCATGTGGGTGTCTTACCCACTAGTTCTGGAGGGGGCAATGTGCTCTGTGCTTGATCTTGGGGAGTGCAAGGCCACAGACTCCAGGTGGGTGTCATGCCCACTGGCTTTGGAAGGGCAGGCCGACAGCTGGTGGTGATGGCTGCCCAGTGGTGATGGTGCTGCTGGTGGGGGGGAGGCTCCTGCCCATCCCCTGCAACCTCGGACAGCTGCACAATCATGGTTGGTGGTGGGGCTCCATCACAGTTCCTGCCCCAGGCCCCTTGGTCTTCTTGCCTGCTGGTGCAGGCTCCTTGGTCTTCCTGGCAGCTGGGGCAGGTTCCTTTCCCTTCGTGCCTGCTGGTGCAGGCTCCTTGGTTTTCCTGGCAGCTGGATCAGGCTCCTTCATGTTTTTGCCTGCTAGTGCAGGCTCCTTGGTCTTCCTGGCACCTGGGGCCGGCTCCTTTCCCATGAGGCTGCCTGGTGCAGGCTCCTTCACCTTCAGGACATGTGGCCTGGATCCCTTTCCACCACGAGTGGGTGTGGTGATGACTGGGCCCGTGGACTGTGTGGCTGAGGTGCTTGGCTGGATTCTTCCTACCCTGGCCATACGTGACGGGCGGGGGAGGGGGAGGAAAGAGGTCAATGTTGGATAGGAACAATTTCTTTGGGACATTGGGGCAGGAAGAGGGAGAAGGAATGGGAGTGGAGGATGAGGGAGTGGTTGTTGGAGGTGTCTGTCTGCTTCTTTTGGGTGAAGGTGCATGGGTCTGATGCTGTTGCGAGGTGGATGGCTGTTGGGTGTCTGATTGCTTGCATTTGTGCATTTGTGTACTTTAGGAAGGGGGACAGACACAGTGGGAGAGGACACAGGGGACATGTGCATGGCTATTGTGGAGGTGTCTGCCAGTGAGGTGTGTGCTTGGTCTGGTGATGCTGGCAGTGGATGATGTAGTGCATGCAAGTGTGGGTGTGGACGGAACTGGGTGGGAGGTGGAGGAGGAGGAGGAGGGGGAGACAGTGGAGATAGTGGATATTGGTGTGTCTGCAACTGGATGGTGTTTGTGTGAGTGCCTGCCTGTGGGATGAAGTGTGGTGCTTGTGATTGCCTGTACCACTCTTGTGTGTTGTCTTGTGTGCATGGGCGTCTGCCTGTGTGCTTGGGATGGGTTGGGTTTGAGGAGAATGGGACTGGGCAGTGAAAGTTGGAGAGGGGAGGGTAGAAACAGGGACAATGGCTGCCATCAGAGAGGAGGCCAGAGCCTAAATCGATCTCTGTGGGGCCGCCAATCCAGTGTAAATGCCCTCCAGGAATGGATTAGATTGTTGCATCTGGGCTGCCAGCCCCTGGATGGCATTCACAATGGTTGACTGACCAACAGAGATGGATCTCAGGAGGTCAGTAGCCTCCTCACTCAGGGCAGCAGGGCTAACTGGGGCAGGGCCTGTGGTGCCTGGGGCGAAGGAGATGCCCAGAGAGACAAAGGATGCACTTGGTCAATGGCTGCACCAACACCAACGTATACAGCACACTCACACACAGGCCTAAGCAATATGTCATTGCACTACCAGAGAAATAGTTAGCCAGCAAGGCATAGGGAGAAGCACACACCGCCAAATGCAGCACACCTTGGATCCACGCAGCCCTGACTAGTAGTGGATGCCTACGAGCAAGGTAGCAAGATTTTATCTTCTGAACCCTAGCCACCAGGGGATCTAAGCTGCTTTATCAGGCCTGGCCATGGGGCACCCACTGACACACATCCCCCACCCGGATACCACCCTGCCATGCGTACATTGTAATGATGGTCACTGTACTCACCCCCTTGTGGCTGCTGTGAGGCCCTCAAGCGCCCATCCAGCTCAGGATAGACCACCGCATTATGCAGGCCATCAGTGGGTTCAGGGTTTGACGGGCACTCCTTCCTCGTTGGGAGGCCATCCCCAGCTGGGCCTCCGCTTTCTTCCGTGACCAGCGTCTCAGGTCCTCCCACCGTTTCCAACAGTGGGTGCTACACCTGCCATAGACCCCCAAGGTCCGCACGTCCTTGGCGATGGCACACCATAAACCCTCCTTTTGATGGGCGCTGACCTGCAGAGGCAATACACACAGGAAAATAGATTTAGACAAACAGTCCTGCCTGTTAAACATATGGCCCACCATATCCGTTTCCATCACCATTTGCACACACATGGCCCAGCACACTACCTGTATGCCGCCCAGAGGACATCCCCCACCCCCCTTACACAAGGCCTTTACACACACCACTCCATGCATTCATTCCACAAGCACTGTGCCAAAGTATACTCACCTGTTGGTCTGGAGGCCCATACAGCTGTCTGTACTGGGGTAGGACCACAGTCACTAGTCTCTCCAACTCCACTGATGTCAAGGCTGGGGCCCTTTCCCCGGTCACATGGGCCATGGTAGGTTCCAGACACAGGTCACAGCAGCACATGCAGTGTAGGTCCTCTCCTGTGGAAGGTCAGGTAGCAAGTGAGGAATAAGGTAGAAAATGGCAGTCACGTCCATGGCGGTGCATACCGTCACCACAGGCGTAGATCACCATTGGCCACTGTAACCCATAGGGTCCAATTATAACCAATGAGGAGTTGCACAGCGGTTCCCGACTGTCTCCCGCAACAGCACCCAACATCAGCAGAATTACCTCACTTCCACCTGTCCCTCCACACAGGACAGGCGGACGCCATTTCGGGGGGGGGGGTATGCCCTTGGATATTGCTGCGTCACTGGTGATATTAGGACATACTGGAAAAATCACACCCATTACAAGTTAACAGGATGCAAAGTTCTGTTGTAGCTCCATTGTTCAGTTTGTGACCGGCTCCTCACTCTCGTGTCCCTTAGATTCCTACTGCTGCGGATGAATAGGAGATGGGGACATAACCCCGTGTACAGACCCCTGGTGGACTTAGCAACACTAGAGGACAGGCACATTATCCTCACCTATAGACTGGACAGGGCCACAATCACAGAGTTGTGTGCCCAATTGGAGCCTGACCTGATATCTGATATCCGTCCCTCCATTGGGATCCCCCCTCTTGTGCAAGTGCTATCAGTGCTCCATTTCCTGGCAACAGGTTCTTTCCAAGTGACAGTAGGCTTGGCAGCAGGAATGTCAAAACCAATGTTCTCAATCGTGCTGACAAGAGTCTTGTCTGCCCTGATTAAGCACATGTGCAGCTACATTGTTTTCCCCCAGGTTGAAGATGTGGCCACAGTGAATGCCCGGTTCTATGCAATGGGACATATCCCCAACATAATTGGGGTGATTGATGGAACACATATTGCATTTCCCCCCTCCCCGCCAGAATGAACAGGTGTTCAGAAATCGGAAGAGTTTCCACTCTATGAATGTACAGATGGTGTGCTTTGTTGACCAGTATCTCCCACATCAATGCTAAGTATCCTGGGTCAGTGCATGATGCCTTCGTCCTGAGGAATAGCAGCATCGCAAATGTGATGGGCCAACTACAGAGGCACAGGGTGTGGCTAATAGGCGAGCCCTGGTTACCACCCAGTAGATATTGGTGTATTGGTATGGTGTGGGCCATATGGAATAGTGTGTGGCTAAATGTTGTCCCTCAATATTTCTGGTGACTCTGGTTACCCCAACCTATCATGGCTGCTGACCCCTGTGAGGAATGCCAGGACAAGGGCAGAAGAAAGTTATAATGAGGCACATGGGCGAACCAGAAGGATAATTGAAAGGACCTTTGGCTTCCTGAAGGCCAGGTTCCGGTGCCTCCATCTGACAGGTGGATCCCTGTGCTACTCACCCAAGAAGGTCTGCCAGATTGTGATGGCATGCTGCATGTTGCATAACCTGGTCCTCAGAAGCCATGTCCCATTCCTGCAGGAGGAGGAGGCTGGAGATGCCCATGTGCCAGCAGTGGACCCTGTAGACAGTGAGGATGAGGAGGCAGAGGATGAGGTTGAAGGCAACAGAACATCTGTGATCAGACAATACTTCTGATGACACACAGGTAGGACATTGTTACTTCACATTTCAATGACATTTGTTTGTATTTCTGTGGCACTGGCATGCTGATATTTCCCACTTCTATGCCTACTTACTGCTCCCTCTGGCAATTCATTTTGCAGATGTTGGTGAACTCACATATACTCCTGGTTTGATCACTGCAGCTAGCTATGGGGCATTCATCTATGTTCATTTTCTGTACAGTTGAATTGCAATGTGTGTACCTATTTCAATTAATACATAATTATTATGCATGACATGCTCCAAACTTCTTTTTTTTCCCAAGGGTGTTTATTGAAGTGTTCAAATATAGAGGGGCAAGTGCAATGGGATGAGGTGATGATGGAGGAGAGTCCAGGGTATTGTTCCAGCCTATTTGTAGCACAGGTGCATTGTCCAAGGGGACAAAGGAAGGGGAACAATGGCAGTTCTTTTTGGACAGGGTGACTGAATGGGACACAAGGGTGACAATCAGGAGAGCCTCATTTCCTGGCAGGGGTCCTGGCAAGTGTCTCTGGCTTCTGTCTGGATTGCAGGGAATGTTTGCAGGGTTGTGCACCTTCTGCAGGGGGAGGGGGTGCTGGTGGCCTGTGGGTGCAGTGGTGCGACCTCCTGTCCACTAGCAGTAGCGGAAGTGGAAGGATGCCCAGATGTCTGGCTAGTGGCAGGGGCCAGCTGTTGTGATTCTGCCTCCCTCATAATCAGGGTGTTGTTGATGGCCTGCAAGTCCTCCCTGATCCCCTGGTTCTGTCCCTCCTGCAGCCTTCCTGTTTTCCTGCACATTGTCCAGGATCTGGCCCATCGTGTCCTGGGAATGTTGATCGGCTCCTAGGATCTTTGCAAGTGCTTCCTTGAGAGTCAGTTCCCTGGGCCTGTCCTCCCACCTGTCGCACAGCAGTCCTCCCAGTTTCCCTGTTGGCCTGTGCCTCTGTGCCCTGAACTGTGTGCCCACTGACCACAGGTCCCTGATTGTCTTGGGTATGAGGTGTGGCCTGGGGTCCCTGTAGAGGTGGGCATACTGCTGATTGACGTGTCCTGGGGACAGAGGTGTGGGTACACTGGGTGGGTGCTGTGGTGGTGTTTCCTGATGGGTTAGGCTCTGTGGTGGTGTGTGACTGGACCTGAGTAACCAGCTGTCCAGAGGTCCCTGATGGACCAGGTAGGTAATCCAGATCCTAAAGACCAGAGTTGCTGTCATCACTGTGGGCCTCTTCTGTTGGGGGACTGGATATTGCTGGCACCACCTCTCTGCTGACATTGGCTGGGGTACCTATGAGGATGTAAATGATGTGTTATGGTTTCTGTGTCTGACATATTGTGCATCTGTGGCTTGCCCTCTTTGGTTGTTTTTGCCCTGGCAGCTTTCACTTGTGTACGTTGGTGTATGGTGGGATGATTAGTTCTCTATAGTGTGCATGCTTGAGTGATGAGTGCCCATGCAGGTTTGTGAGTGGTGTCCATGCATTGGTAGAGCATGCAGGGCTTGGCATTGGGATGAGTGAGATGTGATGGGGTGTGTGTGGGAAGTGGTGGAGTGATGGGAGTGAGGGTGAGGGTGGGGGTATGTGATGGCATGCAGATAGTGGGGTAGTAGTAGTAGTGAGTTGACTTACCAGACTCCAGTCCTCCTCCTACTCCGGCCAGGTCCTCAGGATGCAGGATTGCCAAGACTTGCTCCTCCCATGCTGTTAGTTGTGGGGGAGGAGGTAGGGGTCCACCGCCAGTCCTCTGTACAGTGAACTGGTGTCTTGCTGCAATGGAACGTACCTTCCCCCGTAGGTCGTTCCACCTCCTCCTGATGCAATCCCTAGTTCTTGGGTGCTGTCCCACGGCATTGACCTTGTCCACGATTCTCCACCATAGCTCCATCTTCCTAGCTATCAATATCTGCTGCACCTGTGCTCCAAATAACTGTGGCTCTACCCTGACAATTTCATCCACCATGACCCTTAGCTCCTCCTCTGCGAAAATGGGGGTTTCTTTGTGGTGCCATGAGTGATGTGTGAGCTGTGTAGGTGAGAGTGTGTTGGGTAATGTGTTGGGGTGTGCGATGTGGCGTGCGTGAGTGGTGTATAGGTGTGAATAGTGTGTGGCTCTAGTTGTGTCTTGATGTCAGTCTTGTGGCAATTAATTTTAATCATAAAGGGTTGTGGGTGATGTGGGGGTGTGTTTTATAGTGGTGTGGGCGTGTGGGTGTGGTGTGTATATGGGTGTCAGGTGTGTGTTGTTTGAATTGTCCAATGTGGTGTTATTTTTTTGTGTGTGTCCATTTTGAGCGCAGCAGTATGTACCGCCAATGGTTTACTGCAGTTGAATGTCCACCGTGCTGATTCGTGTGTCATAATGTGGTGGGCGTAGTTCTGTTGGCGTAATGGTGTGGGTTTTGATACCGCCAGTTTATCACTGACCTCTGGGCTGGCGGATTTGTGTGTGTGGCTGAATTCTATCAGATTAGTATGTGTGTGTTATAATATGGTGAACGGATATCCGTGGCGGCAGCAGTAAGTTGTCTGCAGTCAGTGTGGCGGTAAGTGGGATTTCCTGCCAATGTCATAATGAGGTCCTAGGTCTCCCTGCAGAATGAGGAGTCACTTAGAGGCAGTGAAAGTGGCCTGCCTAGCGCAGGTGCGACTTGCTGCTCTCCGGTGACTCATCGAGCATCTCCTAGGGACAGAGAGGTCAAACAACATGAAATGCTTAGCGCACGACAGAACCCCCAAACCGCGCTTCATTAGCAAAACTTGAAAAATAGAAGCCGGAAAATGTCCGGACCCTAAAAAGGAGCAAAGAACTCTGCAAGGATGAGTGCCCATTCAGAAGACTCCCCTGGAGACTTGGCCCACCCAGCAATTCTAGGAGCACCCTCTACGGGTGAGCCTCGAGAGCAGGAACTAGCTCAAACCAGGACAAGACCTGCAAATCACCAGCATCAGCATATATCTCAGCTAATATCCACTCTAGAGACACAGCAAGTCAGCCCTAAAAAGACGCACCAAGACAATCCAACCTCTTTCGAGACACACTTCCTCGTTATGACATTCGCGGAGAGTGATAAAGTGGTGGTAAGGCCACCAACAGGCTGGCGGTAATTACTGCCAAATTATGATTATGGCGGAGATAACTCCCAGAGACAGCCAATGTACCACACCAACCGCCAGGGCGTTAACACCACTCACCACGGCGGTAGCCGACAACAGCCAGGCGGAAGACAAAGTACCACCCACCATATCCTGACAAAAGAAACCGCCACGATTTCCAGGGTGGTACCAACGCCACCAAAAGCCTGGTGGAAACAGAACACAGAAGACCAAAGACACACCATCGGAGACACAGGGAAGAACAACGCCGCCATGGAACCGGAACTGCAAGTCTTCCTGATGCTCAACTACACCATGCTCCGCGAGGAACCCCGACGAAGATGACAATTTTGAGTTAGCCACCTAGCACACAAGGGAGGGAGGAAAATGAGAGTGACACACACACGTACGACACACACCCAACACACACACACACCATACACACAACCAGCTGCAGACGAAAAACAATGGCACACGACACACAGCATAATAATGCAAGTACAACAAGAATGCAGTAATGAGAATGTATTGATTGTGAACAGCTACCAAAAGAACCAATTGTAAGAAAAACAGATATGTACAAATGTACACAAAGGACCAATGCCCAGTCCAAAGTACTAAGGGCCCACATGGCCACAGGGCACAGTTCAATGCCCAATTCGAATCCTGACTTCATCCGGATAGAACTCTGCAGGGGCATCAGTTTGCAAATGGGCAGGCACCTCAGGGAGGTGGGGGGCACCTGAGACGAATGCGAGAACAAGCCCACTGGTTCTGGAGGGGGTTCCATGCCCATTTCTCTGTGCTGGGGAGTGCAAGGCCACAGTCTCTCAGGTGGGTGACTTTCTCATTGGTTCTGGAGGGGACTCATGCCCATTTCTCTGTGCTGGGGAGTGCAAGGCCACAGTCTCTGGAGTAGGTGACTTTCCCACTGGTTCTGGAGGGGGCGCCATGCTTATTTCTCTGTGCTGGGGAGTGCAAGGTCACAGTTTCTCAGGTGGGGAACATGCCCACTGCTTCTGGAGGGGGCCCCTTGTTCAGCAGTCCTTGGAGGGTGACCCACATGGCTTCCGCTGGTGATGAGAGCTGCACTGTGTCATCTGGAGGTGAGGGCTGCACCGTATTAGCAGGTGAAGGTGCCTCCTAGGCAACCTCTGCTGGAGGTGAGGGCTGCACTGTCTCAGCAGGTGAAGGTGCCTCCTGAGCAACCTCTGCAGGAGGAGTAGGATGCACTTCCTCAGCTGGCTGTGAGGGCCCCATGACCACTGGTGGTGGTGGTGTCACCCTGGCTGCCTCTGCTGGAGGTGAGGGCTGCACTGTCTCAGCAAGTGAAGGTGCCTTCTGGGCAGCTCTGTAGGAGCAGTAGGCTGCACTTCCTCAGCTGGCACTGAGGGCCCAGTGACCACTGGTGGTGGTGGTGTCACCTTGACAGGCTCTGCTGGAATCAAAGGCTTCTTCCCCTTCATGGCAGGAGGTGTTGGATTCCTACCCTTCCAGGCAGGGGTTCTTCCCCTTCATGGCAGGATGTACCGGCTCCTTAGCCTTCCTGGCAGGAGTTCAGGGCTTCTTCTCCTTTATGGCAGGAGGTGCCGGCTCCTTCCCCTTCATGGCTTTTGGAGTAGGATCCTTCACTGACTTGCCACCATGACCAGGTGGGGCCACCACTGTCCATGTGGACTGTTTGGCTGAGGTGCTGGGCTGGGTCATTGGGACCCTGCTCTTATGGGCAGGATGGGGGGAGGGAAGAGGTCAAGTTGGGAAAGGAAAAACGTCTCAGGGATGGTGGGGCGGGATGAAGGAGGAGGGATGGGAGTGGAGGTTGAAGGAGTGGTTGTTGGAGGTTTATGTCTGCTGGACTTGGGTGCATGTGTATGGGCAGTGTGCTGATGTGAGGTGGATGGCTGTTGGGTGTGTGAGTGCTTGTGTTTGTGTCATTTAGGAGGGGGACAGACAAGGTGGGAGAGGACAAAGGGGACACGTGCATGGATGTTGTGTAGGTGTCTGCTAGCGAGGTATGTGTGCTACTTGGTGTGGTGATGCTGGTGGTGGATGTTGATGCAGTGCATGCTGGTGTGAGTGTGGATGTGACTGTGAGGGAGGTAGAGGAGGAGATAGTGGAGGCAGTGAATGTGGTTGTGTCTGCAACTGTCTGGTGTTTGCGTGAGTGCTTGTGGGGTGAAGTGTGGTGGCTCTGTTTGACTGTGCCACTCTTGTGTGTTGTCTTGTATGCATGCTCGTCTGTATGTGTGCATGGGATGGGTTGGGGTTGAGGAGACTGGGACTGAGAAGTGGTAATTGGAGGTGGGATGGTAGGAACACGGACAATGGCTGCCATCAGAGAGGAGGCCAGAGCCTGAATCGATCTCTGTTGGGCCGCCAATCCACTGTGGATGCCCTCCTCCAGGAGTGCATTGCATTGCTGCATCTGGGATACCAACCCCTGGATGACATTCACAATGGTTGATTGCCCTACAGAGATGGATCTCAGGAAGTCAAGAGCCTCCTCACTCAGGGCAGCAGGGCTCACTGGGGCAGGGCCTGAGGTGCCTTGGGCAAAGGAGATGCCCACCCTCCTGGGTGAGCGGGCACGGGCAACTCGCTGAGGGGCTACTGGGAGGGCAGTGCTGGTACAGCGGCTGTACCTGCAGCTGGGGTGGTAACAGAGGTGTCCACCAACACCAGGGAGCTTCCATCGGAGGAGGTATCTGAGTCTGTTTTGTCACCTCCTGTCTCCGCCATGGTGCTCCCCTCGCCCTCCATCCCACTGGTTCCCTCGGCCTCAGTGGACTTTGCCTCCTGGGTCCTGTGGGATGCAGCTCCCTCTGTGGCCGGTTGCCCCTGCTCCTCCACCAGATGATGCTACTGTACACATGGACAGGATGACAGAAGAAAAAAGGGGGGAGAGAGAGAAAGGAAACACTGGGTCCATTACTGCACCAATACAACAGTTGGCATACACAGCACCGTCACACACAGGGATCAAGATTGAGTACTATGCATTACACTGCCAGTGATTTGGCTAGAAGCCACAGCAAGATGAGGGCCACACACCACCAACTGCACCCCTCCTGATACCCACAAAGCCCTGACTGACATGGAATGCTAACAAGCTAGGTTACCTGCATTTGTCATACACCCATTACCCATGAGCTGTATCACGATGCAATGTCTGACCTGGCATTAAGGGGTACCCACTAACTCGCACCCACCACCCAGATCCCATGCCACCTACCAATTATTGTAGTAATGCCCACTGTACTCATCCCCTTGTGGCTGTTGTGATGCCCTCAAGCACCCATCCAGCTCTGGGTAGGCCACCGCCAGTATGCTGACCATCAGGAGGGCCAGGTTCCGACAGGCACCCCTTCCTCCTTGGGAGGCCATCCCCAGCTGGGCCTCCACAGTCTTCTGTGCCCAGAGTCTCAGATCCTCCCACCGTTTCCGACAGTGGGTGCTCCGCTACCATAGACCCCCAGGGTCCGCACGTCCTTGGCGATGGCACGCCATAATCCCTTCTTTTGATGGGTGCTGACCTGCAGAGGTAATATAGACAGGAAGACACCATTACACATACAATCCAGCCTGTCACACATATGGCCCACCAGTCCTGTTTCCAACTCCATTGGCACACACATCGCCTGGCGCACACCATGTACACCACTACAAGACATCCCCCATTGACACAATGCTTGCACACACATCTCCATGTATCCTTCCCACATACATTGTGTCCAAGGTGGACTCACCTGTTGGTCTGGAGGACCATACAGCTGTCTGTACTGGGGTAGGACTACAACCACAATCGCTCCAACTCCTCCGCAGTGAAGGCAGGGGCCCTTTCCCTGGTCACACGGGCCATGGGAGGTTCCAGACACAGGTCACAGCAGCACACACAGTGTAAGTGTTTTCCTGATGAAGGTCAGGAAACAAGTGAGGAATCAGATAAAAAATGGTGCTCACGTCCGCAGCGGTATACACTGTCGTCGCAAGCGCAGATCCCCATTGGCCACTGTACTCTATAGAGCCCAATATTATCCAATGAGAAAATGCAAAGCAGTGCAAGAATGCCTTCTGCCATGTCGCCCAACGTCGGCAGAGTTACCTCACTTCCACCTGTCCCTACATACAGGACAGGCGGTCTCCATTTCATGGGGACGGACAACGATCATGTCAACCTTATCTGCGTCACAGCCTAGATTAGCACATACCTTAACATTCCCACTGTTCCATTACATAAATGCACTATGTACACTGAGGTTTTGGTTCCATTGTTCAAATTGTGACGTCCTACTCACTCTTGTGTCCCTTAGATACCTATTGATGAATAGGAGGAGGAGACAAACCCCTGCGTACAGACCACTTGTGGACTTGGCTACACTGAAGAACAGGCACATTATACTCACCTATAGACTGGACAAGGCCATAATCACAGAGCTGTGTGCCCAATTGGAGCTTGACCTAATATCTGCTATCCGTCATCCAACTGGGATCCCCCCTCTTGTGCAAGTGCTATCAGTGCTCTATTTCCTGGTAATTGGTTCTTTCCAAGTGACAGTAGGCTTACCAGCAGGAATGTCACAGCCAATCTTCTCAATCGTGCTGGCAAGAGTTTTGTCTGCCCTGGTGAAACACATTTGCAGCTACATAGCTTTCCCCCAGGAGGAAGATCTCGCCCCTGTGAAGGCCGGATTCTATGCAATGGGACATATCCCCAATATTGCTTGGGCGATTGATGGAATACATATTGTGTTAGTCCCCCCGCCAGAATGAACAGGTGTTCCGGAATCAGAAGCATTTCCACTCACTGAATGTGCAAATGGTGTGCCTGGCGGACCAGTACATCTCCGACGTCACTGCTAAGTATCCTGGGTCGGTGCATGATGCTTTTGTCCTGAGGAATAGCAGCATCCCAAATGTGATAGCCTAACTACCGAGGCATAGGGTGTGGCTAATAGGTGAGCCATGGTCCCCACCCAATGTATGTTAGTGTATGCCTTCAGGTGTCATCCCATAGCATTGTTTGAGGCTAAATGTTGTCCCTCAATACTTGAAGGTGACTCTGGCAACCCAAACCTATCGTGGCTGCTGACCCCTGTGAGGAATGCCAGGGCAGGGGCTGAGGAACGTTATAATGAGGCACATGGGCAAACGAGACGGATCATCGAAAGGACTTTCAGGCTCCTGAAGGCCAGGTTCAGGTGCCTCCATCTGTCAGGTAGATCCCTGTGCTACTCACCTGGGAAGGTCTGCAAGATAGTAATCAATGCTGCATGTTGCACAACCTGGCCCTTAGACGGCATGTACCTTTTCTGCAGGAGGAGGAGACTGGAGATGCCCCTGTGGCAGCAGTGGACCCTTAGGACAGTGAGAATGAGGAGGCAGAGGATGAGGACGAGGACAACTGAACATCAGTTATACTTTAATACTTCCAATGACACACAGCTGAGACAGTGCAACTGACCATTCCTCTGACTATTGATGCTTTCTGTGTGGCTGTAGCATGATGGCATTAACTTCCATTGCATCTCAACTTACTGTCACCTATGGCTTGCCATTTTACAGATGTTGGTGAGATAACAACTGTGTACTGGTGTGATTACTACAGACAACTACAGATCATTATTTCTATGCTCCCACAGTGTTCAGATCATTTGCACTAGATGTGACTGTTTCCATAAATGCAAATTTTCAACACTTAAAATACTAGTAGTCAAGTTGTGTTCAAGGGTGTTCATTGTAGTGCTATGAAATTGAGGGAAAAGTGCAATGGAATGGGGTGATGATGGAGGAAAGTCCAGGGTATTATTCCAGTCTGTTTGTAGCACAGGTCCAGTGTCCAAGGGGCCATAGGAAGGGGAGCAAAGGTAGTTCAAAGTGGACAAGGTGACAGTGTGGGACATAAGGGTGAAAGTCAGGAGAGTCTCATTTCCTGGAGGTGGTCTTGACAAGTGTCTCTGGATTCTGTCTGGGTCGCAGGGACATTTGCAGGGTGGTTCACCTTCTGCGGGGGAGGGGTGGTGGTGGCCTGTGCGTCCTATGGCAGGGCCCCCTGACCACTAGCTGCAGCGGAACTGGTCAATGGACTGGCTAGTGGTTTGGGCCCGCTGGTGTGCTTTTGCTTCCCTCATGATGTTGGCCATGTCAAAAAGCACCCCTGCTATGGAGATCAAGGTGGTGTTGATGGCCTGCAAGTCCTCCCTGATCACCGGATACTGTTCCTCCTGCAGCTGCCTGTTCTCATGCACACTGTCAAGGATCTGGCCCATCGTTTTATGGGAATGTTGGTAGGCTCCCAGGATCTCGGTGAGTGCCTCCTGGAGAGTCGGTTTCCTGGGCCTGTCCTCCCCCTGGCACACAGCAGTCCTTCCAGTGTCCCTGTCTCCCTGTGCCTCTGTTCCCTGAATGGTGTGCCCACTGACCCCAGGTCCCTAATTGTCTTGGGGGCGAGGTGTGGACTGGGGTCCCTGTACAGATGGGCACACTGGTGACTGGCGTATCCTGGGGACAGAGGTGTGGGTACGCTGGGTGGGTGCTGTGGTGTTGGATACTGATTGGGGAGGCTCTGTGGTGGACTGCGAGTGGGCTGGGGTGACCGACGGTCCATGATGGACCAAGTTGTTGGTCCAGATCCTAAAGTCCAGAGGTACTGCCATTGCTGGGATTGGCTGGGGCACCTGTGGGAATGTAAGTGATGTATTATGCTTCATATCTGTGACATATTGTACATCCCTGGCTTCCCCTCTATCATTGCTGTTGCCCTGCCACCTTTGTTTGTGTAAGGTGATATATTGGGGGATTGTTAGTTTCCCTATGCTGTGCATGCTTTAGTGATTAATGTCCATGCAGGGCTGAGAGGGCCATCCATGCATTGGTATGGCATGCAGGATTTGTCATTGGGGTTAGTCAGATGTGTAGGTGCAGTGTGTGGGATGGAGTGGAGTGATAGGAGTGAGGGTGGGGGGTGTAATCGCATGCAGGTATGGGGGGTGATAAGTAGTAAATATTGACTTACCAGTGTCCGGTCCTCCAGCTACCCCAGCGAGTCCATCAGGATGAAGTAATGCTAAGACCTGCTACTCCCATGCTGTGAGCTGTAGGGGAGGAGGTGGGGGTCCACCGCCAGTCTTCTGCATGGCGAGCTGGTGCCTTGCTGTCACGGATGTACCTTCCCCCGTAGGTCATTCCACCTCTTCCTGATGTCGTCCCTTGTTCTTGGATGCTGTCCCACAGCATTCACCCTGACCACGATTCTCTGCCATAGCTCCATCTTCCTGGCAATGGATATTTGCTGTACCTGTGCTCCAAATAGCTGTGGCTCTATCCTGACTATTTCCTCCACCATGACCCTTTACTCCTCATCAGTGAAACGGGGTGCCATAGTTGGGACATGGGTGTTGTGTGTTTTTGAGAGTGTGTTGAGTAATGTGGTGAGGTGTGTGATGTGGGGTGCGTGAGGGATGTATGGGTGTATGTGGTGTGTGTGTCTAGTTGTCTCTGTGCTGTTCGTGTCATTCTCCTGGCAGTAATTGTTGTTCGTAAAGGGTTGTGGGTAATGTGGGTGTGTTTTATGGTGTTGTGGGTGTGGTGCGTGTATGAGTGGCAGGTGTGTTTTTTAGTATTGGCCAATGTAGTGTTGTTTTGTCTGTGGGTGTTCATTCTGAGCGCGGTGGTATGTACCACCAATGGTTTATCGCCATTGAATGTCCACCGTGGTGATTAGTGGGTCATAATATGGCCGGCGTTTTTTTGTTGGCGTAACGGTACAGGTGTTGGTACCGTCACTTTAGCACTGACCCTTGGGCTGGTGGATTTGTGTATGTAGCTCTATTCTGTTGGATTGGTGTGTGTGCGTGTATCATAATAGGGGGAATGGATATTCGCAACTGCGACGGTATGTTGGCGGCCGTCACTGTGGCGGTAAGCAGGATGTACCACCAATATCCTAATTAAGGCCTCAATCTCTTGAGGTCTCCCAAAACTCAGAAAGTACAGGCATACCCTTTATTTACAATGAGCTATCCAAAAATGATCAGAAGGGAGAATGGGATGTCAGAGTAGCCACTCCAAATGGGAGATCCAAGAATAAGTACAACTTTGAATCCCCCGTCAGATCCTCTACTTCGAACATAATTCTCAACTCTGAATCAATGCCCATGGTACCCACAATGGCAACTGTGTCAGCCTCCACACCTTCACCTGAACCAATGGTTGACAAGCCAACAGTAGAGATCATATTGAACCAGATTCTTAAGGAACTTCAGGAATTTAAAATCTCCCTGGAAGAGGCCCATAGGAAGATGAATGAGAAGCTGGGGGAAATAAGCACTAGCATCCAGCAGCTGTCTTCTCGGGTGACTCTGGCTGAGCAGAGAGTGACTCAGGTTGAACAAAGAGTGCCAGATCTGAAAGATTTAATAAATAGTCAAGAAATGTCTATACTTAGACTGCATTCTGAGCTGGAGGAACTCCAGATTAAAAATAAACGATGTAGAAAATAGGTCCTGCTGCTCCATTTGGGAATTCCTGAGGATTTAGAAAGGGGAACCACAGTAACTCAAGTAATCTCTGACCTAGTTTTCCAAAATATACTTCCAGAAAAAGCACCCCAGAATTAGATCTAACAATCATGCAGGCTCACCAGGTTCCTGCGGTCAGGCCATCTAATGCTAGGTTCCTCCATACCATCTTGGTAAATTTTGGAGACTTCAGAATAAAGGAACAAATTCTCCACCACGCATTAAAGCAAGAATCTGCAATTGCTCAGAGAAAAACTTTTCTTTTTGGGTATTTTCAGACTTATCAATCACAGCAGCTGGTCATCAGAAAGAGCTTCAGAGACTGATTGGTGACGTTAAAAACCAAGGGACTCCAGCGGGAATTATCTTGCAATCAAAGCTTAAAGTAATTCATAAAGGCCGAGTACATATTCTTCACTCGTTGGCCTCAGCAAAGGACTTTCTTCAGTCCATTAAGGACTCCGGGGGGGCCACTATGGCCTAATCAGGCCCTCAATGAATTGTTATAAAACTAGTAACTGTGTATGAATTGAAGATACAATTTGAGTAATCTAGAATATGTGGGGGCCTGGAGTGTTTTCATGTAGGGTGAAAATATTCCTCCCTGCTTCTCGTTATTGTTGGCAGGGCCACCAATTCAGCATCATGTATCATGGCAGTGGGGTTCATGCATTGATGTTAAGCTGACTGTACTATCAATGCCCTTTCCTTATGACAGATGCACCTATTTTTAGATGACCATCTGCTGCCCATCCCTCAGAAATGGGCTTAAGGAGTGCCATGTCACGGCACTCTAGCCATCTTTGGGGGTGGGGGTGGGGGTGAGGGCACTTTGAGGGCATATTATGGAGGGGGGCACAGTTGTGGGGGGTGGGGGCTCATGACGGGCCGGGCCCTAGGGGAAATGGGGGAGGTTTGAGGGAGGTATTATGGGAGAGGGTAGTTTAGCACTTTGAGGTGCAGGGAGGTTGGTGAAGGGGCTATCGGACAGACCAGGCATGAGCAGGGAGGAGACAAATTGGTCCAGGGCTAAAGTTGGAAATAGGAGCCAGAAAGAGCTAACGGTGAAGGGCAAGACATTGGTAAATGGGCGATCAGATAGATCCATCTGGGTTAGTGAGGTGGCTGTCGGGCTCAGACTAGTATTAGTAACTGGGGCTATAGAAATCCAATGACCAGGAGAGTGACTTCACGTCAGGGTAGGAATCTGGTTCAATTGCAGAATCCTGTAAAATGATCACTATGAGAGGAATTAGATTTGCTTCCTGTAATGCAAATGGACTCAAGAACCGTATAAAGTGCCACGCCTTACTGCATTGGTTAAAGGCATTGCAGTTTCAAGTAATCTTAATACAAGAAACACATCTTAAATTACATTAAACCCACCTAAATTACCAAGTTACCTTTCTCAGGCCTATTATGCTTCTGTGAGTGTGGCAGTATGAGGGGTAGTGGTACTTATAGCTCGAGCTTTTCCATATGAGGTGGGCAAGGTTTATAGAGACATGCAAGTCAGATGGATCGTAGTTACCCTCTTATTTCAGTGCAAAATTCTCCAGGTAGTTAGCTTCTACGGCCCCACAGAGGATGATCGTTCATCTCTGCAAAGCTTATATAGGCTTCTTACAACACTAACAGGAGACTTTGGCCCTCATTATGAACACGGCAGTCCAAACCGCGTCGCCGGCGGTGGCGGTACAAACTGCCTTACGCTGTTACGTGAACAGCTAGCGGTATGAGGTCACTTCCACAACGACAGTTCTGGATTACAGGGGAAGACATTTTGGCCTTAACCATGCATTAATAAAAATTATATTTGCTCAATGCAGGCCCTATTGTTCACCTAACACACCTATGCATGTGACCATTAACAATACCACCCATATCAAACCCTGTTCACTCATTAAGGTCTAGATGAAATTCTGTCAAGAACATTTTACTTTTGAGTCCCTAAATTCAAGTAAGCAGCGCACAATGAATGCAATGTGTGCCTATGTATGTGTGTTCCCCACACGTGTTTCAAATTTTCTGTTACTAGCCATTGACTATTTTGAGAATAATGAGACCAAGGGAGCCATAATTATGCTTGATGCTGAGAAGGCATTTGGTCTGGTCCAGTGAGAAGTTATTTTCACAATACTCCAGCATTTTAGGTTCATAGGGAAACTTATTGGGGTGTTGCAGAGATTCTATGTCAAAGCTCAAGCCAAAATCACAGTTATCTTGGCTGTGGTGGGAAATATCATTATTAGTCACTGAACTTGTCAAGGCTGCTCTATCTCTCTGGTTTTATTTGCAATATTTTTTTAACCTCTGGCTGCGGCCATATGGCAAGATCCCCATATTAAAGCATCCCTGTTCGATGCTCTGAAAATAAAACTCTTCGCAGATGACATGATTCTCTACTTAGCAGGGGAGGAGCAAAATATTACTAAAGCATTCAAAAAATTCAACTTTTTTCAGATCTAGGAGGTTATTGGTTCAACCAAGCAAAGTCGGAAGCACTCTTATTTAATTGCTCACATCACGTTCTCCCAATTGAGATGTGCTCTTACTATGGGAACACTCGATCAATTAGATATGTTGGGATTTACGCCTCCTCTAAATTTTGTGACTTATTCCAACTGAATTATTTGCCAGTCATAAATAAAGCCAAAGCATTGCTGCAGAACTGGCAATCAGCTCCACTCTCAATTATAGGATGAGTTGCTATGGTGAAAATGATGATTCTTCCTTTATTTCTATTTGTGTTTTCATGTGCCATTATTAAGGTTCCCCATAGCTTTTTCGGGGAGGCCAACTAGATATTATCACACTTTCTCTAGTTTGGCAGGAAGCCCCGTACAAGATTAATAACTGTGCAATTAACTGTCAAAGAAGGTGCCCTGGCTCTCCTTCACTTTAAAAAATATGGCCAGGCAGCCTACTTGGACTAGCTCAGTGGGGCACCTTTTCCCCTTAGGATGCATAACAATTTCTATATTAAGTTGATGCTCCAGGAAAGCAGCATCCAGTTCCCCCACTTTCTGAAAACCCCTAAACTTCCCAACCGCACAAGATATGACACCCAATGTGATAAATGATAGATTCAGGCAGCTCCAGGAAGCTTTGCACTTTCCCAGCTTCCATCCTGCTATGCCATTGGATCAGTGCAAGATTTTGGGCTTAGAAAGAAGTATAGGGAAGGTTAAGAGTTGGAGAAGGTTGGAGACACTAGATTCAGAGATTTTCTTGTCCACGGGATGGTGAGATAATGGGAGCAGCTGTTAGAAATTATACCATTGATCCTGACCTCGCTCTATTATTCCTATCTCCAAATCTATCACTGCTTGCAATCATTTCCTCCACTCAGGACAATCTTGCCACGACCAGTCCCATGCCATTTATGCAAGAAGATTAATAGGTAGCTGTAATTGGTATTGCCTACTTTTGCTGCAGCTACCCTTAATGCTTGTCCTAATATATTGAAAAGGTTAAAAGAAGTTACAGGAAGCAAGATAGAGCACCCCTTATGGAGACAACATAATGTATGGGCATATAAGTTGATAAGAGGAGCAGATTCTAAAAGAATGGATTCCTATTGTAAATGGATGCTTTACTTCACTCCAGCAAAATTAAATAAAATGTTTCCCTCTGTCACAGACATTTGTTTTAGATGCAGGTGCTCCAAGGGAGATTGGATGCACGTCAGCTTTACCTGTCCAGGGTTGGTTGGGTTCTGGAGAAAAACCTTTAACTAGTTAAGCAGGAAAGTTCTGGTTCCCCTGGCCCCAGAACCCCTTGGAGCCCTGTTTGAAATTAGTGCTCAAGAAAACCTAAGAATACAGCAACAACAAAGCTTTTGCATTGCTTCCCTAGTAGCAAAATCACTGATCCTACAACGGTGGAAAACCACAAACTTCCTTCATATGAGAACTGGCTCTGTAAAATGTGTCAAGTTCAATATAAGGAAAATGGTATGCTCAAAGGGTGGGGATGCTACTGAAATATCAAAATATCTGGAAAGGAGGACGCTCACTCTAGAGATCAATCAGGGAGGCAGGGGGAAGGGGTCAGGAAGTAGCAACTGTAATCCTTACTCTTCATTGTGGTATACTAATAGATCAAAGATAGGCTTCCCTGTCCATGTTTGTATGTATGAGATATATTGATGGATAAAATTCATAAAAAGAAAAAAAGAGCACACAGGTCACAGATTATGACACTCCCCCAATTCAATTCCCATAGTAATCAGTTGACATGGGCTCAAGAAGCTGCATATTGGCAGTGGCGTTTAATTTGGCACCATCACATGCTGTCCAGGAATACAGGGAGTGGGCACAGAGTCACATTTGTAGTGGAAAAGGGAATCAATACCAGCCCAGATGTCCAGTTTTGGCGTGAGTGACAATACACAGGCCTCCTTCGCTTCAGGCTGAGCAGACATACCTACACAATACACCATGTCCAAAACATCAAATGCAGGACAGTACATCATGTAGCCTACAGCCAATTTACGGTGGCTGCCTATGTGCAGAGCTGAGGGACATAGCAATACCTTGCTTCAGAACAACAGTCAAATAAGGCCAGATGTGGCCAGAAATCACTGTGCAAACACAGAAAGAGCTCAAACGGTGGCCAACCAACACATACAACATGCATTCAACTTCCTGCTGTCATGCAACCATATTTGACTAAACATTACAAACATCTTGTGGCAAGATTACACTGAGGGTGGCTGTCATAATGCCTCACCTAGCCATGTGCATCAAACGCAAGTTGGTTCAGGGAACACTCAATGCACACTCACCATATTGTCTCAAGACTACAAACCTGCCACTTGACATAGATACATGCCCATTGACTCAACCATTAATGCACACTGACAGCACCTACAGGGCTTTGCAGACACAATTATACAAACTGGGCTGAAGCCTAGTATGACTAAAGCTAATATAAGTAAAGGCACAGAGAAAAGTGTGCACATGCTGCACTTACCTGCTCCTTTGGTGCACCATAGAGCTGTCCATACAGTGGCAGGACCTCCTTCACCAGCTTCTCTAGCTCTTTGGGTGAGAAGGCAGGGACCCTCTCACCTGTAGGACACGGCATGATTGCTCCCAGAGATGGTACACAGCAGCTCAGGTCGTGAAGGTCTTGCTGGCAGCAATGTCAGGATTCAAGTGAGGGTTCAGTAGAAAATGGCGGTCACGTCCGTCACGTATGCAACCGTCACTGCTGGTAGACACTGCCATTAGCCCAAGCCCACCACAGACAGCAATGTTATCCTATGGCAGTGTCCACTGCGGTAGCATCTGCCTATCGCCATGACTACTTCCATCAGCAGCGGCGGGTGGTTCCTATTGTCAAGTGCAGGAGGTCAGGCAGCTGCCATTTTAGAGGCATTCAATGCAATTACATGATATATGTTGATGCGTCGAAGTTATAAAAATGATGTCCTGGCGAATATTGAGCGCTGGCTTTTTCCTGTTATGTAGGTCATTTTCCGTTATCATGTAGGTATGTGGTCCTGCAGATGTGACAACATTACTGGGGACAGAGCCACCACTCTCTCCCTCATGTGTAACCCAGAATTGTGGGCATTGATTCACAGGCAGCTTATGTAGTAAGTTGGACATGAGGTTGCAGTCCAGAGAGAGGTTTTGAACACATATGTAGATAAGCAAGGTGTTAACTTTTCATAGATGTACAAGTGTTAGCCCTGCTGTGTGTTGTGCATCATGTTTACAGTGACTCGCATCACATGACACATTTCATATCTGACATGTAGTATGTAAATTGCTAGGGGCACATTGAGTGGCTGCCTTTTTTTTGGCCCACATAGTTACCCTGGGAGGAGAAGGATCAGACACCCTCCTGTGTTCTGTCCACTAACAGACTTGCACACCATGGAGAACAGACATGTCATTCAGATCTACCGCCTGACTTGGCAGACAATCATGGATCTATGTTGTCAGTTGGAGCGAAATCTGATGCCAGCTATACGTCATCCTAATAGCATACCACCTATAGTACAAGTCATGTCAGTGTTGCCCTTCCTGGCCACAGGGTCCTTCTAAAACACAGTGACCCTATCTGCTGGGATGTCCAGCCTATGTTCAGTTTGGTGTTGAAGGATGTTCCCTCCACAATGTTGAATCACCTGGACAGCTACATTTGTTTTCCCCAACGTGAGGATTTTGTCCATGTGAAAGCAGAGTTCTATTGTTTGGAATGCATCACACATGTTGTGGGAGCCATTGATGGTACCCATGTAGCCCTGGTTCCACCCCATGGCATTGAACAGGTCTATCAAAACAGGAAGAACTTTCATTCCATCAATGTCCAAGTAGTGTTCTTGGTGGACCTCTACATTTCCCAAGTCTGTGCGGGTATCCCGGTTCAGTCCATGATGCCTTCCTCAATGGGAACAGTGCAATTTCCCAGCTGATTACGTGACTGTAACCAGAGAGGGCCTGGTTGGTTGGTAAGTAACATATGTCAAGTGTGTTTGTATGCTATGTCTGCTACTAGTCCGTTGTTGCTCTGGACTGATGTTTGCACGCATGCTGCATTTCCTTACCGGGAATTCAGCCTACCCAAACCGTCCATGGCTGTTGACACCAGTGAGGAACCCAACTACGCTGGAGAAGTCTGCTTCAGCAAGGCACATGGAAGAACACGCTGTGTTGTGGAACTGGCTTTTGGGTTCCTGAAGGCAAGATTCCACAGCATAGACAAATCAGGTGGAGCTCTTTTCTATTTACCTGCAAATGTTGTAAGATAATTGTGGCCTGCTGCATGCTGAACAACCTTGCCGTGAGCAGAAACATCCCATGCATGCCTGATGAGTGGGAGCTGGCAGTGCCACCGGGTGAACCTATGGAAATGCCAAGGGAGGATGGCAGTGATGAGGAGTACTTCACTTGAGTGTAAGAATGTGATGCTCTGTGATTACTGTGACTGCAGGGGGTACTGTAGGGGTCATGATTTGTGGAGAAGGATATCTCTGTCACCATGAGAAAGGGCATCTCATGCTATGCATCATACAGCCAAGGTTTGCTGACTACATCATGCTTGAAGATGTGCCTCTCTAAGGAATCTCCTTTGTTTGGGGCAGTCACATTGCATTGTCAGAGAAACAACATAAGTTTAAAATTACTTTTGTGTCTCATGTATGCCTTTTCCTGCCTAAACTCCTTGTATGTCACTTTTCCTTCCAGGTCTCTTCGCCATTGCATCCTCATGTGGACATTTCAGAGTTGTGTCATTGGCAGTTGGCTGTGGATGGTCTGACATGTAAAGGCGACATGGAATTGATATAGGTACTGTTTGTTGCAAATTTGGTTTGTGTGAGTTCCATCCCCAGGCTGCCTGGACAGTGAGAGGACAGTTATCTGAGCTACAGAATATAATTGTGTGCCCTGGTATTTTGGTCCAATGGTTTCATGTGTGCGATCATATGGCCTTGTAACATGTCACCCTGTGCAATCCATCCATTTTCCCTTCATATTGTGTTGATCATGATCCTGTATGCCCTATATGTAGCTGTCGATTTGTTTCCTCATTGAAGGCCATAGTGCCTGTGCCACAACACTAACAAAGGTGTATACCGGTAGATGCCTAACCTCTGTAATAGGATAGGCCTCTGACTGGGGACTGTTATACTGTCCTCTGTCTGTGTCATGGGTTATGTTAAGTTGGATGGACCTGGTTTTGGTATGTGATAAGGGTCAAGCTGGTGACAACATCCACCAATCTGTTTGCCTATACTACGGGACAGGGTTTGACATAGCCCTTTCTTTTGTGGCCAGGTGGATGGTATTTTGAGATATCTAGCCAAAAGCAACAATGTTTTCACATTCTTGGCAATGACTGTCCAGACATGTTTGCAGCCTATGGGCTGTACAGTGTAAATAAACATTTTGGTGTGAGTGACCACTTCTGTTGTTGTGTTGCTAGTAATCCTCAGCCTGACACTGCCTGTGACATATCCTGCCTTACATTACCATATTAAGTCATAAGAGTATCTTGTTTGCATCACATGAATTTCACATTGTACATCTCACAATGATGAAAAATCACTATGATGCATTGATTGCGTGCAAGTTGAGTTTATTTACATGTGCTCTGAACATAAAGGTGGAAATTAAGTTAATAAAAGTCAAATAGTGAAGGGATCATTCATGGTGGATGTAATCATTGCAGTAGCTGCCACAACATTTAAAGTCCAAGTCCAGTGTCCTACTATCCTGAAAAATGGATAGTGGTTGAAGAACAGTCATCAGAGTGATTCTGTGGCACACAAAGGGGCTCCATCAGGAAGAGGTCACTTCCTGGCAGTGGTTGAGGTGTTGGCATCACTACCTCTTGGATGTTTGGGCGGATGTCCCCGCTTGTGAGGAGTTCTTCAGCTACAGAGGCAGGGGTGTCTGACGTGGGTCCTTCCGCTGGCAGGGCCTGTAGGAGGCTGGCCTGGCTTGTAGTGGGTACCAAGGGGTACTTACACTCTGTACCAGGTCCAGTTATCCCTTATTAGTGTAGAAGAGGTGTTTCTAGCAGCTTAGGCTGATAGAAGGTAGCTATAGCAGAGCAGCTTAGGATGAACTAGGAGACATGAAAGCTCCTACTATACCACTGATGTCATCTGCACAATATCATAAGAAAACACAATACACAGATATACTAAAAATAAAGGTACTTTATTTTTATGACAATATGCCAAAAGTATCTCAGTGAGTACCCTCAAAGTGAGGATGCCAAATATACACAAGATATATGTACACAATACCAAAAATATGAAGTAATAGCAAAAGGAAGTAATGCAAGCAATGTAAAGTTACAGTAGATTGCAATAGGAGCACATAGGTATAGGGGCAACACAAACCATATACTCCAAAAGTGGAATGCGAACCACGAATGGACCCCAAACCTATGTGAGCTTGTAAAGGGTCGCTGGGACTGTAAGAAAACAGTGAGGGTTAGAAAAATAGCCCACCCCCAGACCCTGAAAAGTAGGTGTAAAATACACCTATATTCCCCAGAGAGCACAGAAGTCGTGATAGGGGAATTCTGCAAGGAAGACCAACACCAGAAATGCAACCAAAGTGGATTTCTGGACGAGAGTACCTGTGGAACAAGGGGACCAAGTCCAAGAGTTGCGACAAAGTCGAGAGTGGGCAGATGCCCAGGAAATGCCAGCTGAGGGTGCAAAAAAGCTGCAACTGGATGGTAGAAGCTGTGGATTCTGCAAGAACGAAGAGGGCTAGAAACTTCCCCTTTGGAGGATGGATGTCCCACGTCGTGAAGAAGCTTACAGAGGTGTTCCCACGCAGAAAGACTGCAAACAAGCCTTGCTGGCTGAAAGGGTTGCAGTTAGGGTTTTTGGATGCTGCTGTGGCTCAGGAGGGACCAGGATGTCGCCACTTGGATGAGGAGACAGAGGGGGCGCCCAGCAAGTCAGGGAGCCCTCACAGAAGCAGAGTGTCGGGGGTCCAGGCTTGGCTGTGCACAAAGGAAATCCTGGAAGAGTGCACAGGAGCCGGAGCAGCTGCAAATCACGCGGTACCCAGCAATGCAGTCTAGCATGGGGAAGCAAGGACTTACCTCCACCAAACTTGGACTGAAGAGTCACTGGACTGTGGGAGTCACTTGGACAGAGTTGCTGAGTTCCAGGGACCACGCTCGTCGTGCTGAGAGGGGACCCAGAGGACCGGTGATGCAGTCTTTTGTTGCCTGCGGTTGCAGGGGGAAGATTCCGTCGACCCACGGGAGATTTCTTCAGAGCTCCTGGTGCAAGAAGGAGGCAGGCTACCCCCAGAGCATGCACCACCAGGAAACAGGCGAGAAAGCGGCAGGATCAGCGATACAAGGTTGCAGTAGTCGTCTTTGCTACTTTGTTGCGGTTTTGCAGGCGTCCTGAGCAGTCAGAGGTCGATCCTTTGGCAGAAGGTGAAGAGAGAGATGCAGAGGAACTCTGATGAGCTCTTGCATTCGGTATCTAAAGAATTCCCCAAAGCAGAGACCCTAAATAGCCAGAAAAGGAGGTTTGGCTACTTAGGAAGGAGCATAGGCTAGCAACACAGGTAAGAGCCTATCAGAAGGAGTCTCTGACGTCACCTGCTGGCACTGGCCACTCAGAGCAGTCCAGTGTGCCAGCAGCACCTCTGTTTCTAAGATGGCAGAGGACTGGAGCACACTGGAGGAGCTCTGGGCACCTCCCCTGGGAGGTGCAGGTCAGGGGAGTGGTCACTCCCCTTTCCTTTGTCCAGTTTCGCGCCAGAGCAGGGCTGGTGGATCCCTGAACCGGTGTAGACTGGCTTATGCAGAGATGGGCACCATCTGTGCCCATCAAAGCATTTCCAGAGGCTGGGGGAGGCTACTCCTCCCCAGCCCTGACACCTTTTTCCAAAGGGAGAGGGTGTAACACCCTCTCTCTGAGGAAGCCCTTTGTTCTGCCTTCCTGGGCCAGGCCTGGCTGGGCCCCAGGAGGGAAGAAACCTGTCTGAGGGGTTGGCAGCAGCAGCAGCAGCTGCAGTGAAACCCCGGGAAAGGTAGTTTGGCAGTACCCAGGTCTGTGCTAGAGACTCGGGGGATCATGGAATTGTCTCCCCAATGCCAGAATGGCATTGGGGTGACAATTCCATGATCTTAGACATGTTACATGGTCATGTTCGGAGTTACCATTGTGACGCTGTACATAGGTAGTGACCTATGTATAGTGCATGTGTGTAATGGTGTCCCCGCACTCACAAAGTCCGGGAATTTGCCCTGAACAATGTGGGGGCACCTTGGCTAGTGCCAGGGTGCCCACACACTAAGTAACTTAGCACCCAACCTTCACCAGGTGAAGGTTAGACATATAGGTGACTTATAAGTTACTTAAGTGCAGTGGTAAATGGCTGTGAAATAACGTGGATGTTATTTCACTCAGGCTGCAGTGGCAGGCCTGTGTAAGAATTGTTAGAGCTCCCTATGGGTGGCAAAAGAAATGCTGCAGCCCATAGGGATCTACTGGAACCCCAATACCCTAGGTACCTCCGTACCATATACTAGGGAATTATAAGGGTGTTCCAGTATGCCAATGTGAATTGGTGAAATTGGTCACTAGCCTGTTAGTGACAATTTAGAAAGCAGAGAGAGCATAACCACTGAGGTTCTGGTTAGCAGAGCCTCAGTGAGACAGTTAGTCATCACACAGGGAACACATACAGGGCACACTTATGAGCACTGTGGCCCTGGCTGGCAGGGTCCCAGTGACACATACACTAAAACAACATATATACAGTGAAATATGGGGGTAACATGCCAGGCAAGATGGTACTTTCCTACAGGGCCTCCCTTACATTGGCTGCCACAGAGGTCATAAGGGCTGATGTTACTAGGCCAATGGAAGGGGTCTGGTGTTGATCCTTGCTCGGAGTGGTGTTCATGTTCCTCAGCACCCCAGTTAGGGAGGCCAAGGTGGCACTGTAGGCCTCCCACTGTTGCAGTATTTCATGGTGATAATTCCTCTACAGCTCCCAGAGTTTGTTGACTACCTAGCTCATCACGCCTTGGGATTGTGGTAGGCTCCCACGACTTGGGTGACGGTGTCCTGGCTATACCCATCCCCAGCAGCCTCATGCCGCTGGCCTACACCATCCCTCTCATGCACCATACTCCCATGTGCCTGTGCCCTTGGCACAGTGTGGCCCCTACAACTGGGTCCAGGTCCATCATTGTCAGAGGTGTCTAGATGTAACTCAGGTACCTGGACTGGGGGGCACAAAATTGTTGATTCTGTCCTCAGGACACAGGTTTGGGGTGACTGGTTGCTTGAAATGTTGATGCAACAGGGCTGAGAGGAGTTGATGTGGTCAGGGTGAGGATGACAGGTGTCGTCTGACCAGGTTCCCCAGATGGGCCAACGCTGTCCTCAACGTCCATACATCCAGGAATGGTATCCTCACTGAGGGCTTGATCCATGGGGGGATCAGCAGTCTCTTGATTGGTGTCTGTGTAGCCAGTGGCAGGTAGGCCTGCTGAAGTGAGAGGCAGAATGTTACAGGTTGTATTGTGACATGTACCTCCAACAGTTTACAGTGACATTTGATTAAGGCCTTGTACACATTGGCTTGGTGTTTTTCCCCTCATGTGAGAGGTGCACCTGATATCAACTGTATGGACCTGACATTTGGGGAACAGACCAATTACATTTAAAGTCACCTTGCTTTAGGATATCTGTGTATCTTGGCACTTGGATGTCTGTTCATAGATTACCTTTCCAGCAGTGCAGTTTACACAGTGGCTGAGCATGATGTGGCTTAGGCCATCTCAAGACCTAGTAGACTGTTATACGGGCAGACCTGGATCCTTGTTATTGTATATGTCAGCTGTCATCATGGGTCAGTGCATTGTGAATATGTGTTATACCACAAGCATTTAGATGATGCATCTTGGTACCTTTGAGTTGTCCTTTATTCATTGGGCACTTAGGTTGGGCTGTCCTTCCTGAACACATTATTTTCATCTTGGCTTATCTGCTCAAGATGGATCTAGTTGATAAGGCACATCACAGATGTACTATGATCTGTATGTTGGTCCCTCCCAGGTAGGTAACCTGCATTTGTGAATTAACAGACAGCAGCACCATGTCATTGTGGACAGTGTCCTGGTTATTGGAGTTAGAGGGACTATTACTCCCTGGATTTACAGTCATGTTACACCAAGTACTACACATAGCATACATAAGTCATCCTTTCAGGTGAGTATAATTCCATAGTGAGTTGATGTACAAGGATGTTAGGACAGATGCATAGTGAGCAGGTGTTTTGCATTAAGTAGACAGTGCCTGCTGACCCTGGCATTGCTGTCATTGCCTTTCTTACCCACACACTATACAGTTGATTATCCATAAGTGAGTCCATGGCAAAGACTGAGTAAAGGGAGAATGGTCTTAGTAGCTGAAAACACAGCATTGGCTGAGTGGAGTGGCATTACCAGTATCTGCTGACCTGGGCATTGCTGCCTTTGCCTGTCCTACCCACACACTATACAGTTGATATACCCATAGGTGAGTACGTGGCAAAGGATGAATAGAGGGAGAATGGTCCTAGGAGCAGAGAACACAGTATTGGCTGAGTGGAGTGATATTACCACTGCCTGTTGACCTTGGCATTACTGTCTTTGACTGTCCTACCCACACTCTATACAGTTGATATCCCCATAGGTGAGCACATGGCAAAGGCTGAGTAGAGGGAGAATGGTCCTAGTAGCAGAGAACACAGTATTGGCTGAGTGGGGTGACATTACCAGTGTCTGCTGACCTATCTTTGCTGTCACTGCCTGTCCCACACACAGACTGTACAGTTTAAATCCCCTCAGGTGGATACACTCCAATGTGGAGTTGACAAAGGAGGTAATTTGGATTGGGCTACACTGTTCTGGTATTAGTGACAGTAGAACAGTGCCTGCTGAGAGTTATAGTGCTGTCAACCCCTATACTACACCCACTATACAGAGATGTTGTTCCCCCAGGTAGGTGTGATTGGCATGGTGGAGGCCAGACAGTGGGTTATAGACCGGTAGACATTGGACTGTTGAGTGAGGTGACATTGTAGGTGAGGAAAGGTGATCAGTGAGCATGCATACCAATACATTTTGTTGAGCTAAATTTGTTGTTGTGACTTACCTGACTCCACTCCCCCAGATATTCTTGCCAAGCCCTCAGGATGTAGGATGGCCAAGACCTTCTCCTCCCATGATGTGAACTATCGGGTAGGAAGTGGGGGACCGCCGCCAGTGTTGTGGACCGCAAGCTGGTACCTGGTGGACATGGAACAGACCTTACCCCTAAGGTTGTTCCACCTCTTCCTGATGTCGTCCCTTGTGTGCAGGTAGCTGCCTACAGAATTCACTCTGTTGACTATTCTTTGACACATTTCCATTTTCGTTGCAATGGTAGTCTGCTGGACTTGGGCTCCAAATAGATGTGTCTCTACTCTAATGATTTCATCCACCATGACTCTTAACTCATCATCTGTGAAATGGGGATATTTTTGTGGCAACAGGGTGATGGTAAAGAAGTGATTAAAAAAATAAGCTCTTGGAGGTGTGTGATGAGGGAGTGATGGTGAGTAAATAGTGTGGTAGGTTGCAAATATGTGAGTTGGGTGTGTTGTGAGGATGTGTGATATGTGCTTTGTGAGAGATGGTGGGGTGCCTGATTTATGGTTTGGTTTACTCTGATGTTGCTCAGGCTTCTGTGTTTGGTGTGGGAGATGCAAAGGATTGTGGTGTATGGAGAGGTGTGTTCTATAGTGTGGTTGATAGCTGTATCGAGTGTATGTATGTGTGTCAGCTGTGTTGTTTTCAAATCTATCTAAGGTGGTTTTGTGTATTACTGTGCAGACCACCGCAGTTCGCTCCACCACTGGAAGACCGCCATGGCAATTCCACCATGGTGATTTTTAACTTGTAATAGGGTCAGTGGTTGGTTGACGGACTGGCGGAGCCGCTAATCAGACTGTCTCTTACCAGCCCACACCAGAGCCTTGGTGTGGTCAGGAGTTTGGCTGTTTTTGGTGGGCTTGGCTCTGTAACTCGTAATATGGCAGTCTGTAAGACTGCCAACATGGCTGTCGTTTGGCAGTCAGACCGCCAAACTCGTAATGAGGCCTCATAAACCAGTATGATTGTAGGAAAGTCTGAAGTTCACACCCCTCAATCTTACTGATCACGCTACGCCTGTTTGGCTTCGACTTAAAAAACGGTAGCGGGCTGTTTTGAACATATCATCTGAAATTTGCCGGACCTTTTTTTCTGCCGAGGGACGTGCACTCCAATTATGCATTCAAAACCTTTTTTCTTCGAGTGGAATCTTGGAATGCACCGTGACTGAATTGCACGGTCTCTCCGTGACTGTGGGTATTAAAAATAATGATTCAGCTTCGGGTAATTAAGAGCGTGCGTCACAGGTACACGGCTACCCTCTTTCCTAAGTTCACATAAGTATTATCGATCGTATCAGCGTGGGAATCACTCCTCCCCCCTCGATTCACTTTTCTGTCCTGCTTCCCTCATTACTGCCAGCTCACGTGTTGGGAAAGAATGTCTGCAACCAGTAGGGCATCCAGTGGTGTTTATGAGCATGAAGGGTGGGTGGTGGGGTGAGGGACGTGATAAGCAGTGCTTCCCGCGGCAACAGAAAATTATTGGAGAAGCTCAGCATTGTAATAAGCCGATGTAGACTGGAGACGGCGAAAACGCCTAAGAGAGATTTAGGGTCATCTGCCATACATTGGCAGTCAGTGACACCAAGGGGGTCATTACAACATTGGCGGTAAAAGCCGCTTACCGCCGTGCAGAAGACCGCCAACACACCGCCGCGGCCGCGAAATCCTGCAACAGCTATTATGACCCACATTTCGGAATCCGCCAAAATTCAGACACCCACACTGGTCCGCCACACCAAAGGTCAGTGATAAACTGGCGAAAACAAATCCTCCACCGTCACACCAACAGAAATACGCCCACACTATCACGACACACGAATCCATGCAGCGGTCTTCCAACCGCGGTATTCCATTGGCGGTGCACACCGCCGCGCTCAAAATACACACACATTTACAAAACACAGCCACATTGGACAATTCGAAATACACACACCTGATACACATACACACACCACTCCCACACACCCAATACAATATAAAACACACACCCACATCACCTACAAACCCCAATGACAAAAAATTCTGAAAGAAGGCCAGAGAGAGACAGCACCAGCAAGAACAACAGCATCCACAGGCACACAACACCATCACCCACAGAACTTCCACGCACCTCACACAACACACCACTACATATCAGCACATTTATCACCACACACTCCACCCCACACATCACCTACACCACCCCATGGCACGGCAAAGACACCCCAGGTTCTCGGAGGACGAGCTCAGGGTCATGGTGGAGGAAATCGTCCGGGTAGAGCCACAGCTATTCGGATCACAGGTGCAGCACACCTCAATTGCAGGGAAGATGGAGCTATGGCAAAGAATAGTGGACAGGGTCAACGCAGTGGGACAGCACCCAAGAAATCGGGAGGACATCAGGAAGAGGTGGAATGACCTACGGGGGAAGGTGCGTTCCGTGGTCTCAAGACACCACCTGGCGGTTCAGCCGACTGGCGGCGGACCCCCACCTCCTCACCCACAACTAACAACATGGGAGGAGCAGGTCTTGGCGATTCTGCATCCTGAGGGCCTCGCAGGAGTAGGTGGAGGAATGGACTCTGGTAAGACAAATCTTAACTATTACATCCCCCACCCTACCTGCATGCCATCACATACCCCCACCCTCAACCCCAGCACTCCAACTCCTCACATATGTCCCAACATCACAAACCACCCATCCCAACACCAAGCCCTGCATGCAACAACAAAGCATGGACACCCATCACTAAAGCATGTCCACTGCACATACCCATACACCCCCCTAAACCATCATCACACAAGGTCCCACACAGGAATACAAGCACTGGGGTACACGGTCACCCACCCATTGCACAACATGCCACACACAGATGTAATAACCTTCCTTGTATACCCCTGCAGGACCCCTACCCAGCGTCACCGGACAGGAGGGTCCACACATGTCCACACCACCAACAGAAGAGGCCCACAGTGATGACAGCACCTCTGTCCAACTGGATCTAGATGACCAGCCCGGCCCATCGGGGACCTTGGGACAGTCGGTTCCCCTCACCCAGTCACAGGCCACCACAGACCTACCCCCCTCTGGAAACACCAGCACAGCACCCACCCAGCGGGCCCATACCTCCGTCCCCAGGACACGTCAATCAGCTGTGTGTCCACCACTACAGGAAACCCAGGCTAACCCACCACCCCAACAACAACAGGGACCTGGGGGCAGTGGCAGTGGGCACATGGTCCAGGGGACGGAGGCCCAGGAACACAGGGGAACTGGGAGGGCTGCTGTGCGACAGGGGGCGGAAAGGCCAAGGGAACCCACTCTCCACGAGGCCCTCTCCTCCATCATGGGAGCCTACCACCACTCCCAGGAGACGATGGCAACGGTACTGGCCAAGTTTCAGGAGACCCAGCGCCTGCAGGAGGAACAGTATTTGGGCTTCAGGGAGGAACTCAGAACCATCACCTCCACCCTGGGCACCATCGTAGGGGTGCTGAAGGAACTTGTGAACACCAGGAGGGACACTGTGGCACAACAAGGGGCCCCTGACACTAGCCTGGACGATGAACTGCCCACCACCTCCGCCGGGGCTAGTGGAGAGGACACCCCCGCCACAGGACCACCACACCAGCACCCCACCTCTCTGCAGAGGGAGAACCACCCCCCAAATGGTCCCTGAGATCCAGGAACAAGACAGAGCACGATGCCAAGACCCCCGCCAAGAAATGAGACCACCCTGATTGTTATCCTACTGTCCCACTTTGTCACCCTGTCCATACTTAAACTGCCCCAGCTCCACTTCCTATGTCCATATGGGCAATGCACCTGTGACACTAATAGACTGGACTCTGCCATGGACATTCCTCCGCCATCACCCCTAACCATTTCACTACCCCCTCCAATATTGAGCACTTAAGTAAACACACTTAAAGCACAAAACAATCTGGAGTCTGTCTGTGACAAAATGCTCTTTCAATTGTAATGTCAACATACCTATGTCACACAGCTCTAGTCCATGATGAATCTAAGCAGATGTCACACAGTGGGACCCACATCTGTGAAATCGTAACGGAAAGTGACAACTCAGTGACCATACACTGGGTGAAAAGGACAGACAGTAGAGAGGTAGTAGTGTTAAAGTACATGTAGTAGGCAGGTCTGTACTCTTACCTGTGTCTCACTGGAAATATTGCTGGATCACTGAGTCCCTGTTGTTCATGCCTTCTTCCTCTGCTTCCTTGTCTTCACTGTCCGCAGACTCCACAGCTGCAACAACACCGCCATCTGGACCATCCTCCTGCAGTAAAGGCACCTGTCATTGCAAAGCCAAGTTGTGAAGCATGCAGCAGGCCACGATGATCTGGCGCACCTTCTTTGGTGAGTAGAATAGGCATCCACCTGTCCTATGGAGGCACCGGAACCTGGCCTTCAGGAGGCCGAAGGTCCGCTCGATCACCCTCCTAGTTCGCCCATGGGCCTCATTGTAGCGTTCCTCTGCCCTTGTCCTGGGATTCCTCACTGGGGTCAGTAGCCATGACAGGTTGGGGTAACCAGAGTCACCTGCAAATGGCGAGGGACAACTGATAGACATGCACTAACCTGGAGGGATATCCCCAGACCCAGACAACCATTCCCACTGTCTTGCTCCCAGGTGCTCACCTAATAGCCACACACAGTGCCTCTGGAGTTGACCCATCACATAGGGGATGCTGCTATTCTGCAGGATGTAGGCGTCATGCACTGAGCCAGGGAACATGGCATTCACATGGGAGATGTACTGGTCGGCCAAACATACAATCTGTACATTCATCGAATGATAACTCTTCTGGTTTCTGTACACCAGTTCACTCCTGTCGGGGGGGACCAAAGCCACATGTGTCCCATCAATGGCACCTATGATGTTGGGGATGTGTCCCAGGGCATAGAAATCACCTTTCACTGTAGGCAAATCCTCTACCTGAGGGAAAACGATGTAGCTCCGCATGTGTTTCAGAAGGGCAGACAACACTCTGGACAATACGTTGGAAAACATAGGCTGGGACATCCCAGATGCAATGGCCACTGTTGTTTGAAAAGACCCACTTGCAAGAAAATGGAGCACTGACAGCACCTGCACTTGAGGGGGGATTCCTGTGGGATGGCGGATAGCTGACATCAGGTGTGGCTCCAACTGGGTACACAGTTCCTGGATTGTGGCACGTCAAGCCTGTAGGTGATAATCACATGTCGCTCCTCCATTGTCGACAGGTCCACCAACGGTCGGTACACCGGAGGATGCCGCCACCTCCTCACATGACCCAGCGGACGGTACCTATGAAGGACAACAGCGAGCACAGAGTCAAACAACACAGAGGTATGTACCCACAGTTTACACAGAACACCATTCATACACAAAAGGTGGCCTGTATGTGTGTTGTGTCTAGGCCTAGATATGTGTGACGCAGTTGAAAATGAAGCCATGTGGGCCCATGAAATGGCGGCTGCCTGACCTCTAAAGTGGGACAATGGGATGTGAGGTAACTGCGCTGGCGTTGTACACCGTCGCGGTAGGCGGTTGAAGACCGCAGCAGAATGCTGCATTGGTTAACATTGGACCCTATGGGTCCCAGGAGCCAATGACGATGTACGCCGGCGGTGACGGTACGCACCGCCGTGGACGTGACCGCCATTTTCTATCTGTTCAATCACTCGATACCTGATCTTTGACATGAGAGGACCTACACTGCAAGTGCTGCTGTGACCTGGGTCTGCAAGAGACAATGGCTCGAGTGTCTGGGGAAAGGACCCCTGCCTTCACATTGGAGGAGTTGCAGAAACTCGTGGATGGGGTCCTCCTCCAGTACACGCTACTCTACGGTCCTCCAGACAAACAGGTAAGTACACAGGGAGCATGTTGCATTGGCTAAGCCTGTGTGGAGAGGGCTGGATGTAAGAAGGAAGGGGGGAGAATGCTGCGTGCATGAAAGACGGTGAATGCATGTGCCACATGGCAAGGGTAGGGATGTGGACCAATCAGTTTGATGGTGCAGTTGGTAATTACTTACTCTTTCCCCTGTACATTTCATGTAGGTCAGCACCCACCAGAAAAAACATATTTGGCGTGCCATCGCCAAGGACGTCTGGACCCTGGGGGTCTACCACAGACGGAGCACCCACTGCCGGAAAAGATGGGAGGACATTCGCCACTGGAGCAAGAAGATGGCGGAGGCTTAGCTGGGGATGGCCTCCCAACGTGGGAGGGGTGCCCGTCGCACCATGACCCCCCTGATGTTCAGGATCCTGGTGGAGGCCTACCCGGAGTTGGATGGGTGCTTGAGGGCATCACAGCAGACACAAGGTGGTGAGTACATTCTCATTCTGCTGACTTTGCACGCAGTGGAGGTGTCTGGGTGGGGGAGGTGGGCTGTGGGTTTCCCTAGGCCAGGGCGAGTTCCGTAGGCAAGGGCCCTCCGTAAGGCAGGCCATGTGGCACCCCACCCCACCTCTGTAGAGTGCCAAGTACACCTAGTCAGGCTCCTGTGTCATCTATGTGTGCAGATGTCGTCCATAGCCTAGTAGGCCATTTCCCAGGAATTGAACAGTGGAGCCCAAGAGTGCGGCGTAGTGCAGGGGGCTTCTGTGTCTGTCGTGTCCACCAACGGTAGCGGTAATGCATGCACTCAACATGTCTTTCTTCTGTCCTCCCCCCTTTTATGTGATCTCCCTGTTCTTGTGTGCTTTAGCATCATCAGGCGGAGGAGCAGTGGCACCGGAGCACCAGGGGGCTGCATCCCACATGGCCATGGAGGGCCACACAATGGACTCGGACTTCACCAGTGGGACGGAGGGCGAGGGGAGCTCCACGGCGGGGACAGGAGCTGAGACCAGTGACACGGACTCATCCTCTGATGAGAGCTCCCTTGTGGTGGCAGCAACATCTATGCCACCCCTATCTACAGGGACAGCCGCCACCCCCCCTTTCAGCACCGCCCTCCCAGCAGCCCCTCAGCCTTCGCCCCGTGCCCGCTCACCCGGGAGGGTGGGCATCACCTTCGCCCCAGGCACCTCAGGCCCTGCCCCAGTCACCCCTGCTACCCTCAGTGAGGAGGCCATTGACTTCCTCAGGTCCCTCACTGTTGGACAGTGTACCATTTTGAATGCCATCAAGGGTGTAAAACGGCAGTTGCAACAGACAAATGCATACCTGGAGGGCATTCATTCTGGTCAGGCGGCTCTTTAGCGAGCTTTTCAGACTCTGGCCTCAGCACTGATGGCAGCCATTGTCCCTGTCTCTAGCCTCCCCCCTCCAACTTCCTCCACCCCGACCCAATCCCCTGTACCTCAGCCTATCCCAAGCACACCTACAGACCAGCATGCACACACCTCAACACACAAGGGAAGCTCAGGCAAACATAAGCATCACACATCCCACAGGCGCTCACACAAGCATCAGACACATGCAGACACACCAACATCCACTGCCTCCACTGTGTCCCCCTCCTCCTCGTCTCCCTCCTCCAACCCTGTCTTGTCTACACTCACACCTGCATGCACTACCTCTACAGCCACTACGTCCTTCTCCAACACACCCACCACCACACCCTGCTCACGTGCAGTCACCACCCCCACTACCATTCACATGTCCCCTGTGTCCTCTCCCAGTGTGTCTGTGACGCCCCCTCCCAAGATACACAAACGCAGGCACACACCCACCCAACAGCCATCCACCTCACGACAGCCTCCAGCGCATGCACCTTCACCCAAAGTCACCAAACGAACACCTCCTACAACCACCACCTCTTCCTCCACTCCCAAACCCCCTCCAGCTACCCATCCCAGTGTGTCCAAAAAATGTTCCTGTCCAACCTTGACCTCTTTCCCACACCTCCCCCACCCCGTCTGTCTCATAGGTCCCGAACTAGCACCTCAGCCACAACATCTCCGGGACCAGTGGTGCCTGTAGTCACCGGAATCTGGAGTGCACCGGCCACCAGGGCAGCCAGTGTGGCACGGGGCCACAGCACAGAAAGTCCCCCACCTGTGAAGCATCAGAAGTTGGCAAGTGCCTGGCGGGAGACGGGGAAGACTCCAGCCACCAAAGCCGCTCCCAGGGGTCCCGGTGGGAGTGTGGAGTCAGCTGTGACACCTTCCAAGGTGGGGAAGGGCCACAAGAAACCCGGCAAGTCTGGGAAGAGCAGCACGGCTGAGAAGACCGCCATCATCCCCGCTACCCAGGAGGCCACCTCCAGCACAAGCCCAGCTGCCCAGGGCAGGCCCGCCAGCACAAGCCCAACTGCCCAGGACAGGCCCGCCAGCACAAGCCCAGCTACCCAGGACAGGACCGCCAGCACAAGCCCACCTGCCCAGGAGGGGCCCGCCAGCACAAGCCCAGCTGCCCAGGACAGGACCGCCAGCACAAGCCCAGCTGCCCAGGACAGGCCTGCCAGCACAAGCCCAGCTGCCCAGGACAGGCCCGCCAGCACAAGCCCAGCTGCCCAGGACAGGACCGCCAGCACAAACCCAGCTGCCCAGGACAAGCCCGTCAGCACAAGCCCAGCTGCCCAGGAGGCCACCGCCAGTACAAAGCCCCGCTGGGCAATGAAGGTCCACCAGCACAAGCCCCGCTGGGCCATGAAGGACCGCCAGCAAAAGCCCTGCTGGGCCAAGAAGGACCACCAGCCGCTGAGTCCCTGCAATGGAGACCGCCGTCTCAAGCACCGCTGAACAGGGCACCACAGTCTCAAGCACCGCTGAACAGGCCACCGCCATCTCAAGCACCGCTGCCTCAAGCACAGCTGAACAGGGCACCGCCGTCTCAAGCACCGCTGAACAGGGCACCGCCGTCTCAAGCACCGCTGAACAGGGCACCGCTGTCTCAAGCACCGCTGGGCCATGAGCGGCAAGGGCACTGATGCAACTGAGTCCGTCACGGGGTGAATGATGCACTCTGGGCACCATGCCCCCTCCAGAACCAGTGGAGACTGTCATCCACTACCTCTGTCCTTAGCAGGATGACACACTCTGGGCACCATGCCCCCTTCAGAACCAGTGGAGACTGTCATCCACTACCTCTGTCCTTAGCAGGATGAAGCACTCTGGGCACCATGCCCCCTCCAGAACCAGTGGAGACTGTCATCCACTTGAGAGACTGTGGCTTTGCACTCCCCAGGATATGGCAGTGGGCAACCCACCCACTGTAGAGACTTGTGAGACTGTGGCTTTGCACTCCCCAGGATTGAACAGTGGGCAACCCACCCACTGTAGAGACTTGTGAGACTGTGGCTTTGCACTCCCCAGGATTGATCAGTGGGCAACCCACCCACTGTAGAGACTTGAGAGACTGTGGCTTTGCACTCCCCAGGATTGAACAGTGGGCAAACCACCCACTGTAGAGACTTGAGAGACTGTGCCTTTGCACTCCCCAGGATTGAACAGTGGGCAACCCACCCACTGTAGAGACTTGTGAGACTGTGGCTTTGCACTCCCCAGGATTGATCAGTGGGCAACCCACCCACTGTAGAGACTTGAGAGACTGTGGCTTTGCACTCCCCAGGATTGAACAGTGGGCAAACCACCCACTGTAGAGACTTGAGAGACTGTGGCTTTGCACTCCCCAGGATTGAACAATGGGCAACCCACCCACTCTAGAGACTTGTGAGACTGTGGCTTTGCACTCCCCAGGATTGAACAGTGGGCAACCCACCCACTGTAGCGACTTGTGAGACTGTGGCTGTGCACTCCCCTGTTGAACAGTGGGCAACCCACCCACTGTAGAGAATTCAGAGACTGTGGCTTTGCACTCCCCAGGATGGAACAGTGGGCATGTGGCCCCCTCGTGGATTTGGCGTTGTGCACTCAAGCGGCTGAGGTGCCCCCCCTTTCCCTCCCCCTGAGGTGCCTGTTTAGTTGCTCTCTGATGCCCCTGCAGTGTTCTCTCCGTCATGGTCGGGGATCTTGTGTGGGCCTCGCCCATACCGTGTGGTCCCAGTGTTCCACAGACTTTATTAGAGCACTACCTGGATTACTATGCTTGGTATGTATTTTGTACATGGTGTATATATATATATTTCTGCCTACTTGCTTTTAATATATTACAATGGTTACACAAATTTTCTATTGTCTCTGCATTCTTCCGGGGGGCTTGGGGGGTGTAACTGTGATGTATCGATATGCATTAGTGTGTGTGTTGTAGTGGGTAAGGGTGGGGGTGTTGCATGTGTATGTCCCTGTTTTTTCCCTCCCCCTTCCCCTGTGTCGTAGGTGCAGTACTCACCGTGGTCTTCGCCGCCGGCGTTCGTTCTCCTGGTAGAGGAGCAGGAAGACTATTGCAGGGAGAATTTGGAGTCCCGGATCCATGGCGTCCTCGTTCTTCATGGGGTGTGTAGAGGTGTGCGTTTTCCCTTCGGGATTCCTGTTTCCGCTGTGTTTTTATCCACGGTGAATCCGCCCTGGAAAAGGTGGCGGATTGGCCTGTCATAATAGTGTGGGCGGTACATTGTCTACCGCCTGTCTGTTGGCGGTGACCACTGCGCTGTTTGTTTGTACCGCCGTGGCAGTCAGAGTGTTAAAGTGTCTGTCTTTGTTGGCGGTTTCCGCCACAGTCGTAATTGCAATTTTTTTACCGCCGGCCTGTTGGAGGTCTTACCACCGCTTTAACACCGACCACCAGGGTTGTAATGACCACCCAAGTCTTGGGCGTAAATACTTCATCACGCCTATAAACGTCAGCCTCTGAATCTGGTGATACACCTGCCTTTTAGTGCTTAATTCACACTGCAAATTCTACCAGTTGTTTTGTAACTGTCATTAGTTAATTGCACGTGTTTTTAAAACATTTACAATTGCTCCTGATATGTCTGCCTTCCACGGAGGATACACGTGGTTTTGCACAAACAGTCGACTCTTTTAAATACACACTTATTGAGCCCTTGTATTTCATAATATTGCAGTGCTGGGCATTTAATTTGTACCGCAGGGTGCTTTGTTTAGGACAGACAGGTTTGTTTGTTTTGGCTTTTAATACAACAGATCTGAAATCGTGGGTGGCAGACAGGTAAAAATAACAACTAGAAAGGTTTCCACGCAGCCGAAAGAGCTACTTGCATTCGACTGGTGCTACACAACCAAAACAAAACAAAAACTCACAAACAGAAGGGCAGGCCAAAAACAGCAATAATGTGTCACGTTCTCAATTCGGATGTACATTGACCATAATGTATCAGCTTCAGGTGCGGTTATTTTAAAAGAAATCATACAAGCATGTTTAAAATAGTATTTTTTTCACTCAAGTGCATTATTTTAGTAACGCTTGTTGTAAGGCAACGTGGAAGGCTATCTAAAAATCAGCTGTACCCCTGAGCAGCGAGGCTGAGCAGCTGCCCAGAAATAGCTGCAGCCGCCTGGCAAATTATGGTGAGAGCAACGAGGCCGGAAGATGCCCCGCTGCGTTGATCCAAAGTTTAAGGGAAATGGGAAAAACTCACCGGAATGCAGTCCCAGTTGTGAAGGGGGGCCGGTCGAGGGGAGGAGGGTGGCGCAGGAGTTTGACTCGGCCCCTCCGAAGAATGACAGTGGCTCACCCAAGGTTCCTTCCAAAACAAATAAGCGTTCCTTTGTCTTAATTAAAAGGCAGCCTCTCTATGAAAGCCTAATTGTATAACTTTCATGTGTAACACAAATGCTTTAGGCTACCTTAAGTGACTGGAGACAGGGTTGAGGACGCAGGGGATGGTTGAAGTGGCGGTTGGTGGTATTAAAAAAATGTGGGGTGCTACATGCATTTACATTACTTACTTTATATATCAAAACATATTACAATAAACAATTAAATAGAGAAAAATAAAGTTTAACTTACCTTATCCTGCAGCATGTCGAGGCTCCACAGTCCCGGGCTCCTGACTCCTCCGAACGCAGGATGACTTCTCAAAGCCATTTACTTTATCCAATCCAGACACTGCTCTCATGCTGTTAAGCAGCATGAATGAAGCATCTGGATTGGCTGGGGCAGGCTGCCTCAGCACTCCGAAAGGCACTGGAGTCCTGTGTCTGCTCTCCAAACCACCTGTCTAAGACAGCTGGGTTGAGAGGTTTGAATTGCGCATGTCGGTTTGGCTGTAGTAAGACAGCCAACCAAACCTACATGTGTGCTTGAAACTGAAGTGGGCAGTCCAATGATGTACTGGCCCCGTCCCCACAATCTGATCGGCAGAGAGTAAAAAATAAAATGATAATAAAATCATGTTATTACCATTTTATTTTTCACTCTTTCTGCAGTAGTGTGGGGAGGCGATGCTTCTCCGCTCACATGGAGAAACCGCCGCTGGATGGTTGTATTACACATGTAACAGAAGGGATACCTGAGACCTGAGACACCCTCACTATATGGAGACCACAAGCTCCTGTCACACAGTAATTAAGAGATGAAGATACTTTTATGGCAGAAACTGTGATGGATTTTGCCTTTGCTAGAAAAGTAGGTGAAAAGGCGCACACAATCAAGATATATCTTAGTTTGGGAAAACCAAATTATGCAGCAGGGTTGACTAAATTATGCGGCAAGATAAGCCCAAGTACATGGTGTAAAGTGGCCCATTTTGTGATGGTTTTACTTCTTTACTGCTACACTTTTACACTTCACACTGTCTTGGTACAGGTTACGCCTCATTAGTGCCAGTTTAACACCAAAGTACAGCAATAGGCAATTGGAAGGTGACCAGTCAACCTTTGCAATGGGCCTTCCATGGCGCAGCAACATGTATCGCTGTGCTTTTGGTAATTTTTGATTTGTTTGGCTAGAAATAACTTTTTTTCATTGAAATCTGCAAATTATGCGGTAGATGATGGATTATGTGACAAATGCGATAAAAACATAATGAAGTGAAATATACCATAAAATCACATAAATCCAGTGGCCCAGCTTATAGCACTATATCAGGGAAAACACATCAATAGTGGCAAAGTTTTGACTCTTCCTTAATGGAACAACTTGTCAAGTTTTGCTAATAAAACATAGATACAGAATGGAAAGGAGCAGTGCAAGAGCCCATTGGAAAATGAGGCTAAATGGATGATCAGATTAAAAGCTGTGGAGTTAGGTATGAATGTGGATAATGAGATGTATCACTTTTTATAAACTCCTCTATAACGGTTGATCTTTTGGTGTAAAATATGTATTGGATAGTACATATTTGGCAGAATGCTGCAATGTTAAAGACTTGTCAATTTTCGATGGTAGGACGTATGTCTAATGTGACTAAAATAAGAAGAATTAACATATGTGGTAACAGACGAGAGATCCGCTACTCATGGTAATGACATACCTAACATAATTATGACATACATATTATTATATACTGATGGACACAATATATATAACTAATTGTTCCTAACATATGATTATCACACACTTGATTAATTATCAATGATAACATGCGTGAAATTGGCGGCACAAAAAATAATGAGACATTGTACTTGGAGATACTTAGGATCGTTTTAGTGAAGATAACCATCTGGGACCTTTATAAGATTTGGGCAATTTTGTGAGGAACTACAATTTACAATGGAGTAGTAAGATATGATTCTCGTGTGTTGGGGTATATCAACCATTAATGCATGTCAAATAGGTGCTTCCTTACTGTTACAGATTACCAAAAGTGGGAATGGGCGTTATTGTTTTCATTTAGCAAGCTATACGTTAATGAAGAATATATGTTCGGAACATTCAATGAGTAGACATCGTATATATTACGTAGACTGCTTTGGTTTACTAGTAATATCGATTATAACATCAAAGTAGAGTTATACCTATATATTATGTACAGGGCATATATGATTGGTACTTTCTTTTGTACTCAATATATGGTTAGTCTTAATACGTTACAAAATGGGAAAGTTTTTCACATTGTTTGTATACCGTGTCCTTATTGTGTACCAAATATACATCATGCGAGCTGAGAGGATAGACAAGGGCATAAATTATATTTTATCCGTAGTTACAAGACCTAAATATCCATTCATCTTGAAGTCGTAATTAGACCAATATAGTTATAGATATCTTCACGTTAATATTATCAAATGGTTGCTTTTTTCAACATTATATTTAGTTAATAATGCCTTTATGGCTAGGCATTAAATTGTACAAACTAATTGCAATAAGTTTCAGGTAGATTTTTCTGAGAAGTGCTGTCATTGACGTGAAATGGGTACATATATACACTTCAAGATGGTGACCGTATGTGAGCTTTCTTCTATAAAGGCCCGTGATTACGTCTAATCCACCAAGGAATACGCGGATTGGATAGAGGGTAGTTTAAAAGTTACGGAAAAGGAATGAATAAAATCTTTGCCAGATAATTACGGCAACGTTACTTGCTGGGGACTGGTTCCCGCTGGATCACCACCACTTACGGTTAAACACAGGTAAGAAGCATTTATCAGAAAAGCAATGATATATATTTGGTGGATATAACAACTTTATTGATATACAGTATATTTGATTAATAAGTAACCAACATGTTATGAAGAGGTAATGTTGGTTCTTTGTAATGTTGAACAACACTTATAAGAATTGATCATTGTTTTGTCAGTTACTAGTTGGGTATACACACAAATATTACATAGTTTGTTCCTGGTTATACCTATATTTGAAGTTTTGGTGAAATTAAACATACGCATTTAAATTAATATTCTAATCCCAATTCTTCCAACACGATTTAATTGACATTATGTAATACATATTTTTATTGGCTGCTTTGGATCATGACGGTTTAGTACAACTTGGGGGACGTGGTGTTGGTACATCAAATTGGGGCATTTTGTGAGGGTAATCATTAATATTAATGTTGTAAATTGAAACAATATCTAATTGATTAAGACATATTATTAGGGATATACATATATTTATGAGAATATGTTTTTGATTTTTGCAGGCTTCATATTTCTATCTATGTGAAGTTGACATTTGAGATGTGATGAATTTTCGCTTTCCCATGGGATTGTGCTTTTTGTAGTGTTATGAATATTTTGGTTTGTTTTACATACATAGGATAAATGTTTTTGTGTTTCTTTAGTGACTCTGCTCTTTGTGTTCCTATGAAGACTCTTATTTGATTGACATAAGGCAATTGTGCTTATTGGACTTGGTGACGGCCTTTTGTGTTTTGAACAAGTAGATAATGGATAGGGTGTAATTTTAATTCAATTTTGTTCCTCTCCTATATTTTACTTTTATATTTTGGGCTAGTTCAAAATAAATATACAATATGTTTATATGGAAGGAATATGTACATAAGCAAGTATATGGACTTTTATTATGCCATTTTCTACTTTGGTGGACACAAATTTAAATACTTCTTAATTACAGATATAGATGGACACATTATTTGATGTGTTCTTTTCTTTGTATCAGTGTAGTTTCCAATATATCACAAACACTAATTTCACTTGCATGATTCATGCATGTCCCAATGATGTACTAACTGATATGGTCTTTCATTTTTTTGAAATGGTGTCTCAATAATCAATTCTGTATTAAAATACTATTAGTATTTGTTACTAGCCCTGAAGAAGTCCTATGTTAGGACGAAACACGTGTTGGCTATTCTTTTTAAACGTTGGGTCAGTTGAACATTTCCCTAATGATTGGATTGAGACTCCAACATCAAACCAATTCGGGCGGAAGATCGATGTTACAACAGCGAATCACATAAGTTTGGGACTGAAAAGAATTATCAACTTTTCTTCTATTTGAGAGCACACTGTTTGGTGGACACTTTTTGAATTTTTAGGACTGATGTTTTGGATCAACGTTTACAAAGAATCGTCTGAACAAATTTAATTTCATATTGAATGAGTCTGTTTAAATAAATTTCATATTTGATATTCAGGAATTAACCTTTTTTCCTATGATGATTTACTATGTTAAGTAGCCTACTGAATTTGAATGTTGATATGGCTGAACAATTATTTGTGTAATTTAACAATTTAACAATTGTTTACATATGTGTGCCTCACTTGTTATTAGTTAGTAAATTGCACCCAGGGTAGGCATTGTCGCCATGAGGTTTATTTATTCAAGTGTCCATTGTACAAAGATAAGAACTGTCAACAATTCCATAGCAGTATTGACAACATATGCTGCCACTGTGGATCATATTATCAATCTCTCAAGGTACATATATAAGATTGATACAATTAGAAGGAACTTAAAGAACTTCCATGTACCAGTGACTGTGTCTTTTTCTCTAAACAAATTCTCTCATTTTCTCACAATGAATAGACAGAAATGGATTGCAGATATAGCCGCTAGAATTGTATAATTCTGCAGCCACAGAGTTTTATGCTTAATTATGGATTTGTCACATCTGCTACATAATCCATCATCTGCTGCGTAATTTGTAAATTTGAACAAAAAGCTAACTTAAACTGATTAACAGTTTGTAAAAACACAGTGACTTGTTTCTATACAGTGGAAGATCCTTCCCAGAGTTTTACTCATCACCTTTCTGCTGCTTTTGCTGTAGTTGCACTTTAAACTGGTGCCAATGAGGTGAAAACCTTTTTCCAGACAGTGTTAAGATGTGTAAAAAAAATGACAAAATAATAAATCAATAATACCCTTCATTATGCTGCATAATTTAGCCAACCCTGCTACGTAGTTTGGTCTTCCCCTGTTGCATAATTTCAGTGGCCTTAATTATAGTGCTGCTGTTGTCGTAGTTGGACTGTTGCTCTAGGCAAGACTGCTGGGATAAGGATGACAGTACTTCTGTTTGTAGGCGACTACGCCAGTCCTACAACATATCGCAACTGTCGTTCCAACCCTCCCGGCTCACAAGCAGCACCTCACCAAAAACTCAAACAGTAAAAGGTGATTTGTGGCAGCCATGACGCATGGACTCAAAGAGTGTGACATCTCAGGGAGTGTCGTGGTTAAACGGAGATCACCCCTTTCTCACATTTAAAACATGTCTCAATCAAACACAGGCAATGACGACAATGCAGTAAAGTTTCAATAGGCTTTCTTTTGGCAAACTGCAATCTGCGATAAGTTGCATGGGCTGCAATGATTAGGATGATGAACAATGCAAGAAACAGAATGGTAAAGACAAGAGTCATTAATACAAAGACCCCCACCATCTTGCAATAACATAGAACGAAAGAAAGTATGGGATATGTCCCAACACCCTAACGTCATGTACCTAATCCCTAACCTAGAAGAGAGCTAGGCATATTAAACCTAATTTGCCAATGCCATGTCCATGAGAAGAGCCCCCAACCCTTGTTACCTTGGAATGAAGTCTCTAGCTCAGACTCCCTAGGAACACGAAGAGTGGGTCAGTGTCAAGGCGACGTGCAGCATCGATAGCAGCGATGGCATCTGGTCGGAATCCCTCTGACTATCTGTTTAAGTGAGGAGTATTTATACAGATCTGCTTGGACCCATGACGTAGGTCTGTTCCCAAACAATAGATAACAAGGCATGCTTGGGATGGTAATTTATATAAACAATTCCCTTGAAAGCGTGAAGAGGGAAAGTACTTCATGTGAACACCTACAGTTTGTTTATCTTTGTCGCTTGATATTGATGCCTTAGTGCGGTGGCACTGAGAATGCAAACTAAAACGTAGGCCTAACTAATAACAAGGCAGCCGTCTTAAAAGATTTAAATAAATACATGTGCTAAAACAGAGCAAGCTAAGTAGGGTAATGATCACTAGGTGACAGGGGCACGAGTCTGCAAGCCAAAGGCTAAGCCAACTCCTGTAACCCATTAAAACAAACTAGGATTCACTACATCCTCCCCATTGCCGTAACAAGTATGACGCCATAACTTGACACCACCGAAGGTGAATGAATCCAAATGCTAAAAAGGCTCTGGGCTAAAAGCCAAAAGCACAAATACTAACTAAAAAATCACATTTAAAAACATGTTAAAAATCAATAGCTAAAAACATGCCAAGAGGTATAATGTCGACCTTGACAAGCACAGCAGGCCAAAGTAAGGGCAATAAAGGTATACTTTAAATTTGATATACTAAGCCAATCGTCAAATCATTTAACAATAGTCATGATCTTGAAGACCATTTTCAAAGCAATCAAATGGAAAAGACCTCAGGAAAGAGGCCATATCGTCAGATGTTAGATCAATCACTTAATGGGCAGATGGATCCACGGAGCAGTAGTGCATAGTAGTCTCTTCTTGGGCAGGTCAACCTGCAGTAGTGGCATCCTCCATGGTGCAAAGAGTCAACTCATTCAGCAAGGAAGGCTCATAAGGGGCCTCGCAAATCAGCCTTAGTCTCAGAGGGCACGACCGTGAATGAACACTTATCGGGGACATCAGCAGTTCTTGGTCCACAGGAGGCAGTGGCTTAACAGCAAGACACACTGTAGGCAAGTGTTCGGAGAGGGACCACACGCAGCGAAAGACTGGTTGCACTCACCGTAGGAGTGGTCAGAATGACAATGACCAATCACGCTCTAATTCCTCCAGCAAGGAAGCATCCAAGACCTGAACCATGCATTCACGGCACAGTTGAGCTGGTGGTAGCGGCTCCATTGCTTTGCATAGCTGGAATGACACAACCACTGCGAATCAGAAGAAATAGCAGTAGTATTCTGCCAATTATTGCCAAAATTATAGGAAAGCCACCAAACACACTTGAAAAGAGTGAATGGATGGCCAATGGGATGACTCCGAAGACAGTCTGGAAGATGGACACAAATCCAGACCTGACAGCCTTAAAGAAATGGGCAATCCCAGTAGTGCTCGAGGCATTGAATATTCTAGATACTAGTGCTCCAAAGTGGTTGGGGAAGTTGGTATTTAATAGGGATTGTATCTCGGCCGATGATCTCAGTATCTAGAGACCATATGTTTCCCTAGCTGATTCAACACAACTTGTTTTTGATCCAATAGCGCCTTTAGTCTGCTCAGCTTGTCATAATTGACATTAACAGTATCAATGTGAGGCCACATTTCTGATACTTTTATCTCCCAGGTGGGGGAGAATAACACTTGTTCACAACACGTAACTACCTTACAGACTGAAATTGCATAGGCAATTCCTGGTCGCATTCCGCAACAGCTTTGGTCGCTCAGCACCACATAACTTCCATTCAAAAGTACATGAAATGCTGGTTGAATCAAAGGGACATGAGTACCCTTCAGAAAACAGGCAAAGTTCGTGACCCCCGCAAAGGCCATGAAGGGACACCTGCTTGGAGATCATTGAATGACTGATAGTAGTCTCACATTCGCTTCCGCTAAGAAAGACCTCTGTTTCGCCATTCAGACATTTATAATCAAAGGGCAACTCCCACTCTTCTTTAATATAGCTATCGCCTAGTCTCTCGTACCTGCCCACAGCAAGATGTTTCAGGCATTTGAAAAAACGAAAAGAGGAAATGGCAGATTAATAATGCCATGTAGGAGCCATGCTGTGGAAGGACTCTCTGCAACTGTGAAAGGCAACTTTTCTAACTGCTCTATATAAAGCATGGAGAAACTCACTTTCCTTTTTAGCCATTGCCTGCTGTTCCCTGGATAATTTAAAAGCAGTAAACAATTCACTACCGTTAATATATTTCCATGGAACTCAGCCATTTTTCCATGTTTGCAACATCTAACCTAACTGCATGATGGAACGCAGCTGATTCTGTCCATGATATAAACGGGACATGTCTGTCTGAATGATAAATATTGCATACGACACTGTTTGGCAGTGAATAAATTCTGTTGGACAGAGTGTTCATGCCATTATCAACAACAGCCAATGCCTTTTCTAAGTTTTCCTTATCTATTTGCCTTGAGCGCGCTGCAGCTTCTATTTGAGAAAGCTTCTAGATCTCATTATACATAGCATAGATTAATGTTTTAGGGCGCTGTCTCCTAGTACCAAGCAAAATGTCCTGCAAGTCTATATCCTCAGAAAGAGTGTTAAGATGTTCTTTAATTGCGACTAACGTGTTAGACTGTATCCATTGTTGCCACAGTTTACCCACACTGTATGTTCTAACTATACCCATGTGTTGACCCGAGACAAAACAAGGGTCTGGCCGGCTAATCTTGATACTCCCTGAGGAATTAAAAAAACGTGCCTGACATCCATTGGTGTCTATTGGCCAAATCAACCACCCGCTGGGACTGGAAAGTGACGAATTATAGGTACCAGCATGAACCTTTGCATCTAGATATTCCTCTGTGACATTCAGGAAGAATTGCCAATCATTAAACTTCACCGGCAGTCATCTTGTGGTAGAAGGCTATCACCAAGGTCGCTGCCATCTGTCCTGAAAGCAGTCGTCCAAATAAGTTTTACTTCATGTTTGACGCTGACGCTGGACTTGCTGGGCGTGACCGGAAGCGGAAGCAGAGGCGGGACTCGGCTCAGTTGAGTGGGGCGCGGCAGTTGTTAGCAAGCTGAATTAAGCCGCGGAGCCGGACCTCGCCGAGGACGAACGAACCGAGGATGCCCGGTGGCTGTTTTTAGCAAGGAGGTGTGCATTGCTGCAATCAGGGAGAGGACGTCGCGAGATCAAGAAGCCGGCGGTGAGGCGAAGTAGGCAGCGGGGCAATGAGGTTGAGCCTGGTGAAACTGCTGACTCTATTAACCCTCTGTTAACCCTCATCCTCCGTCCCAGTGCCTTGTGCCCCAGCCCTACCGTAGCCCTAAGCTAAGAGCATATAGCACAGGATCCTTAAAGTCAGACTTTTTCTTTGTCTTTTTCTCTGGTCTCTGCCAGATTGGATTTAAGTGGCTCAAGTGGGCTCAAAGTGGACTCAAGTGGGCCCGGAGGCCCTAGTGAGCACAGATAATATTCTCCCTACCCTTCAGGGAGTGCAGTGGTGGCAGGCAGGCAGTAGGAGGAGGGGGCAAGGATAAGGATATCCCAACCCCCTTTGCCACTTCTGTTACTGTCAGTACTATATTGCGCACTGTGGCTTATGGTGGAGTACGTTGGGCAGCGTAGACAGTGTGGTCAGCTTTGGCTGCTCAGTGGATCCGGGTGAGGAGTTTGTGAGGAGCAGAGGCCCTCAACCTCGACCTTAGTTGGAGAGTCCTGAGGAATTTTGGAGTGTAAAAGGAACCTAGTGCCAGTAGTAATTCGTTGTTAGCCCCTGGTGGTGGTGCAGAAACGGCTGGTACCGGGCCAGACTAGTGCGGTTTGCCCCCCTCCGGTGCTGGATCAAGAAGTGAAGGAACTCCTACAGTGAAGTCACCAGCAGTGTAGAGTGTTGCGATCTATTGTGGAAATGTATTGTGGAAATTCGCCTAACATTACGTCTTAGTATAATACTGGGTATATACCTGGTATACAGTATACAATACACAGTGCATAGTGCACAGGATGCCGGTAACCAAAGCTCAAGCATGTGGCATTAAAAAGGGTCCTAAGATAAGTTTGAAACCAAGGGAGACTTTGGAGACACATCAGCTCTCAGGGGTATTGCATGGAAAACATGAAGAAGGGGATGGAGAAAATATACTCCAGTTGTTGGACCAGGAGGACACCCATAGAGACAATGGTGACAGTGGTGCAAATCCCTCAGGGACCCCTTTGGGGGCTTCAATTACAGAGTTTGTTGGGAAATATTTTAAAAAGACTCATAGCATGTCACAGGCGTCAGAGGGTGATATCATGCTTGATTCTATTCAGAGTGAAATAGGTCGACCCATGAGGAACAACTCTCAAACCTCAGATTCATCGCAGATAGATAACTTGTTTTTAGGGGAGAGGTTTGAGGAAGTGGGTGGGCGTAAGGCCTCACTGGAACCTAGGCAATCCTCATCCTCATGCCCCCCACCACAAGCTAGTGGTAGTATAAGATCAGAAGTGGGATTCCCGCCCAGCCTTGGCTCTGAGAGAATGGAATGGAGGGAGGGTTTTGTAGGAGGTCTGGGGGGGCCTGTCAGAGAAGAGAGAGAAATAGGCGCTCTACTACCATCTTCCCCCCTGGGTAGGCAGTCTGCATTTGCGTTGCATACTACTGCCGTACCCGCTGAGTCACTACTAGATGTAATGTTCCTAATGCAAAAGACCCTGCAAGGAATTTTTGAAGTACTGACGGCAAATAATGGTTTGGGAAAAGTACATGAAAATCAATTACAAGGAATTACTGAAGAGCTGAAATGCATTAATAGCAGTATGCCAGCTCTAGTGTGGCCTTTATTGGAAAGAAGGGACCAAGAAACAGATACCCTCGGCACCCCCGAACAAAATAAAGATGGAGGGGAAACAGTTAGATTACAAACACTAAATAAACCATCAGTATATGTTTCTAAACAACCAATGTAAGCAATAAAGAGGAATCGTAGATGGGGATAAAGGGCTACGGTTTGCGTAGTCTCCTCTACCAACCGAAATATAGAAAGCAAAGTAAGCAAAGTAACTTTGGGAGTAAAACATCAGAAGAGGGAGTGGGGACGATAGCGCAGGCAGCTCAATATTTTAAAGATAGGCCATGACCAAGGGTTGGAAGCAATAACCGGAGAGCAAGGGGCTATGTCGCAAAAGGTATCTAGTATACCCCATAGAGAAGTCAGTAAGCGAGGGAATAGAAAGAAGGGCAGGCATGGAGGGGAAGTGGAAATGGAAGTAGTAGAAGAAATAGAAGAAAGAGGAGAAACTAATGGTTTGGAGGGAGAGAATAATAGTAAGAGATCGGTGAGAAGTAAGGGTGGTAGAGAATTTGTAAACCCAATTTACCCAACTAAGAGCGGGGTTTCATTCTCCCCTAATGACCATGAGAATAAGAAGGAGCGAGAAAGCCCTAGTGGGAGTAAAGGCAGGCGGATCTATTTGGAGCCTTGGGGAAGAGAGATTGGAAGGAAATGGCAAAGGAAGTTAAAACCCTTGAATCGTACCCGCCTTTTAGAAGTTATGGCCTTGTGCCCAAGCTTATGTGAGATTGAGTCAGATGATATAAAGCAAATAGGATTCATATTAAGCCCGAAGGGGGAAGAGGTGACCAAAGCACTCTTTTATTCTGACTGCATTAGTCGATTAGTACTACAAGCAGAGGCGGAGCCAATGAAGGAGGGTATAAGATTAGTGCAGGGAAATGTGACAGATGATGAGTCACAAAATAGGCGAGCCCTCAGGTGCCATGCAGGTTTATTCCCAAACCAAGTGCAGTGTAATCTGTCATATAATAAAAATTGCAGAAGGTGTAGATGGAAACAATGGTAGTTTAAGCGTAACCACTGAGTATAACGACTCACAGTGAAGGTATGATCTTGAGTCCATTGTAAACCCCTGTGACAAGTATAGTAGGGGAGAATTGAGTGAATTGGACTAGGAATTAAGCCTTGAGCACAGCCATTTGATTTTATCCTGGAACTTGGGAGGATACAATAAACACTTAAAACAAGAACTATTTAAAGGAGAGTTTGAAGAGTATGATGTAATGTGTCTTCAGCAAACTTGGCTGTGCAACAAACCCAAACCAGTAGATGGTTTTATGAGGCTTTTCAGAGGAGCAACACAGCAAGGGTTAGGACGTCCATCAGGGGGCCTACTAACGGTAGCCTCTACAAGAATAGCGAACAAGATCACAGAAATAAAAAACAAATGTCGCTGGCTATTGGCAGGCCAGGTAGATCTCTACAATGAAATTGGAGGTGTTAAACAGGTTTTGATAATCAATGTTTATATACAACCGGGGAATACGTCTGGTTATAACACCCAGCGGGGTCTCTTTGAGGAAGATTTGGAACTTCTATGTACTGGTAAAGCAGGATACTTGATTTTAATGCTGGGAGATTTTAATCATAAACTTAACCCTAACAGTAGTGACTATCTTTATAAGAAGCTATTGGCAGCCGCACAAATCCCTAGTAGCATCTTTCCCAATGTAGAAAGTTCTGCCCGCGACTTGTCCTTAGTAAGAACTTTAGGATCTCTAGGCATGTTTTATCTAAATGGGCGTATGAAGATGGATTGTCCGGCAAAAAAGACTAGTTGAGTATCCCCGTAGGATAACGACGCAACGTACAGAAAGTAGTCTTGAAGTACTTAATAATCTGATAGTGTACTATCCCATCCTTAGTATTGAAGAAGCTTTAGAAGATATATTCAAAGGCTACAATAAGGGCATTACGTTAATGGTTAACTGCTGAAGAACTAAATTAAAAATATCGCCAGAGGGAAAGTTAAAGGGTGAACCATATAAGGCAAATAATAGCAAAACATGGTTTAATTGGGAATGTAGGCGGAAAAAGCAAATGATGCGAAAATTAGAAAGGGAATATAAGCTAAGACCCTCCGTTGATACGGAAGAGATGCTCCGTCAAGCAAAACAGGGCTATAAAATATTGATAAGACAGAAGAAACAAGAATATGCCAATAAAAACTGGGATACAATGATTGAGGTGATAAGAACATGGAATATTAGGGGCCTTTGGCAGCTGGTAAGGGAGGGAAAAAAGGTAGGAACTATGTGGTGTCTGGTTGGAGAAGAAGACTGGTATAAATATTTGTCCTCAATATATAAAGGGACCGATGATGAAGAAGGTTATGGTATCATTAGGAAGTTTAGCGAGAACATGAGATTAGCTTTCGCCCCACAAAAAATAAAAGAAACTATTGCAGCACTAAAATGAACTAAAGCAGCTGGCCCAGACAATCTCCCAGCAATAATAATAAAAAAGAATATTGATTGGTGGACTAAAGTTTTCCATGCTACCTTTTGTAAAATTTTGGATCATGGCCGTTTCCCAGAGAATTGGAAGGGTGCCATGATAAGACCAATTCACAAAAAGGAGGATACAACTCAACCAAAAAATTATTCGCTGATAGGCCTATTAGATGTAGGTGAAAAGGTATTTACAAAGCTATTGCTGGGGTTAATCAAAGAATGGGCAGATGATAATGATTTGATACCAGTAGAACAAGGTGGCTTTAAAGAAGGTCACTCGACAATTGACCACTACTTTAGTCTGAGGGCATTTGCAAAAGAATCAGTGGAAATGCGAGGCAGCCTATTTTGCTGCTTCGTTGATTTTCGTGCCGCATTTGACTTGGTAGATAGGAATTTCGTATGGGATAGTAATTTTAGATATGAGCAGCTCACTTTCAGGATCCCCATAAAGAATGGCCTTCGCCAAGGTTGCGTGTTGTCCCCAATATTATTCTCATTATTTCTGTCAGGCCTGCCAGGGTTGTTACGGGAGACCAAAGGCTTAAGCCCAAAAGTGGATGGTGTACATGTTTCCTGTTTATTATATGCTGATGATCTAGTGACAATGGATATGACGGTGTTAGGGTCGCATGGGAAATTGGAGGCGTATTACTCCTATTGTCAAAAGAAAAAAATGATAGTAAATATGGAGAAAACGAAAATAATGTCTATAGGGAAAGAGAAAAGTGCATTTACCTACCATTTAGGAGGAGAAAAAATAGAGAAAGTAAAAGAATATACATACTTAGGCATATGGTTTGACTCACACTTGAGATGGAAAGTTCATACCAAAGCCCTAAAAAATAAAGCTCTATCATCGGTTTGGGGATTAAAACAATTCAATAATAAATATGGGGGTCCTTCCTTCCAGCCAGTTATTTCTGCCTTTAATGCTATGGTACGTCCCCAGATCCAATATGGAGTGGAAGTTCTAACATTTTCTGGGAAATTAAACTGGGAGTCAGAAGAAAGCATTTGCGTAAAGCGTATGCTCTCACTGCCCCCTTCAAGTATGCTACAAGCTATAAGAGCAGAATGTCAAATGACGGCATGGACTTACCTGGGACTACAAGCAACACTGAAGTTCTGGTTAAGTATAAGAGATGAATGGAACTGTAAGATCGCGAGATTGTGTAAAGAAGAAATAACAACAAGCGAGTTACATTGGGCGCTACAAATGAGAGGACGGTTAGAAAAGATTTGTGTCCTCTTAGGCTTACCTGGCAACCGGTGGTGTGGTGCACAAATTCCGAAATCTAATCTATGAAGAATAGTGAAGGAAAGAGCAAGAGAACTAGACCTGAAGTACTTAGAGAGTAAAATATCAATTCAGGCTATTGTTTTTGGATGGAGGAATCTGGAAAACTTTCCCTACATAGAGGCTCTACCTAACCCAAGATTAAGAAACTCAGGCGGTCATTCCAAGTCTGGCGGGCGGCGGTAGCTGCCGGCATTCTAACCTTCCTGCTGGGCCGGAGGGCGCTAACCATGTTAGCGCCCACCGGCCCAGCGGGAAGGAGGCCTGCAACACAGAAGCCGGCTCCGAATGGAGCCGGCGGTGTTGCGGCCGTGCGACGGGTGCAGTTGCACCCGTCGCACTTTTCACTGTCTGCTAGGCAGACAGTGAAAAGCGGGCCGGGGCCCTGTTCGGGGGCCCCTGCACTGCCCATGCCACCCGGGGGCCCCAAGACACCCGTTACCGCCAGCCTCTTCCTGGCGGTGACAACCGCCAGAAACAGGCTGGCGGTAAGGGGGTCAGAATCCCCATGGCAGCGCTGCTTGCAGCACTGCCATGGCGGATTCGCCCAGCCGGGGCAAAAACGGCGGGAAACCGCCGGCCCCGGTTTTCTGACCGGAATGGGCAATGAAGCACCGCCAGCCTGTTGGCGGTGCTTCCGTCATCCGCGACCCTGGCGGTCATAGACCGCCAGGGTCAGAATGACCACCTCAGTGTTACAGTTCCGAATTGAGCTGAATCCAGGCTATAGAGATCACAAGGTAAAAACATTCCTTAAGGATGCCCAGGGTCTATGTATATGTGGCTTACAACAGAAATATACTATGCAACACATACTCTTGGATTGTCACTGGTTTTTAGAAGTGTGTATTCGTTTTTAAACCAAATTTTAAGGAATGTAATATTATTAATCGGGACCAAGCGTTTAGGTTACTCATTAACATGAGTTTTTTAAATGTAATCTGTGCATTGGGCCTATTTTTAAATAGCCTAAGAGGTCTTTTAACTGGAATTATAGGCTCCGGTATGATGTAGGAAGTAAACAGGAATGAAGAGTTTTTAATACTATAACTGGTTGATGGTATTTTAGAAAATTGTGCCAAGTTATAACGAGGCAAGAATTTAAATGTAGAGTATTTTATATTGGAAATTGCACTTTATGAGATTATACGGATTTTATATCGGAAATTGCATTTTAGGAGATTGTAAGGACCGGAGTGTAATCAGAATTCTATGTGGGATAAATCCGGTTGGGATGTTGCACTTTATGAAAATTGTAAGAATTTGAACTTTGTAGGAAGTGAAGAGGAATGAAGACATTTTTACTATACTTGACTATTTTAGAATTATATTGGACAATGGCATTTTAGAAAATGTTGCCTCTCCTTAATGAAATACGATAAAATGCGGTGCATTTTATATCGGAAACTGCACTTTATGAGATTGTAAGGACTTGAGTCTAATCAGAATTGTATGTGGGATTACCTGATTGGCACACTACACTTTATGAAATTATAAGAAGCTAAACCTTAAATTAATGATCTATGGAAGTAGAGCTGGTTATTAGCACTTAGAATGATTTAAGAAGTTTGTATGTGAAGGTAGCATGTAATAGAAAAAAAATGTACATTTTATTGTTTTTATACTTTTAATGGCTATGCCAAATAAAAGAATTTGTGAATTGATTGATTAAACTTCGCCGGTGTGGGGATACTGGGCATGTTCATTTCTTTTATTTTCGCTAACCCCAGACAGGATGTCTGTTGAATGGTATCATTTAAAAAGATCATTTGCAAAGGAATCAGCCATGCTCTAAATAAAGCTTCTCTACCCTGTATATGCCAATCTTGTGTTCCCCATACACTGTTTAAATCAATAGTATTCTTCCAGTATTTGTAACCGTAAACTGCAGAATGGGAAACAAAGGAATCTGAATAGATCAGTTTTGTATCAGGTTACCAACCGTTTTCTAATTTTTGAAGGAGGTAATTTGAAATAATATGACTCTGGATGTTTCGTGTCATGCCCAGAAAAATAAGTGAACTTATCTGAATATCGCTTTGGGCTCCACATCTGTGGTGTTGAACAGTGTTCCCACTGTGTGTAGTTAAGTATTGGGCTGTGTCTAGTGGCACGGTGAAGGTAGTATTGTCCCAAGTTATAGTTGCAAAACATTTCCCCATAATTCATTGTGTGTCTATATTCATAATCACTTTCAAATACTGAATAGCCCTTCCTTTCAGTTAACACAGAATCAACTGTCTGGACATCCCAATCATCAGATACAACACCAGGTGTAATTACATCGGTCATGGAAATTTTAAATACATATGGAATTTGAATGATCTCAGTAGGCCCATATATATAAAATGGAGCATTGTCCCACACAATCCCATCAGGAATTGGCACAGCTGAAATGTTCACAAGGGACAAGTCTCTTCGAACCTTATGTGAGGAAAGATATGGAGTTAAGACTTCATCCACAAGCTCAACTGAAGAGTGTTCAGGAAGGTAATGACCATTTATGAAACATAGAACATAGAAACAATGCAAAAAATGTCAAGCAGAACCATAAATAGTTCTTGGGTGAATTAAATAATTTTTCTGAAACCATAGATACAGCTTACGTGTCTTTGAAACATTTTCAGTCACTGGAGTGGATGAGTCTGAAGAAAAGTCATAAATGTCGATGAAATAACCAGAAGCAGTTTCTGCAAACACAGAAGCAGGTGCATTAGTGGTGGATGGATCTACTTCATGAAGAGGCTCATGGTAGATGGTGCTGTCAGTCTGTGTAGTGTTGGTGTAGAAAACAGCCAAATCTTGGACATGTGCTGTCGTTGAAGTGCTAACTGGAATCAGCAAGAGCTAATTTTACACCCTCCCCATGATCGAGGAGGCATTTGTAGCATCGTTAGACATTTTTGTGTAGTCTGAAGTAATGTTGTTATTTATACCTTGAAGAGGTATATCCTGTTCAGTAGTGAGAGGGGACCGGGAACTACCCAAGGGACCTCTGGGTCTACTGTGTAGGATCAGCGACATGGTGAAGTTTGACGTCGTCAATGGAAATAACTGTTTCCTTTGGAACCAGCCAGCAGTGATAGGATGACAGTTCTGGTACTGTGTACTCCAAAGACTGGGATCGGTGCTCTGTAGGATGGACCGAATTCCTTCTTCGCAGCAATCTTTTCACAAACCAGATCCCCGCTTTTAGGAATTCAGCCAGTGGAAGTTGTTGGTAAATCCCTTATTCCTAAAGTGGCAGCACTGGTGGGTGATTTGTCATCACAAAATTGCTAAAGCTCCTATAAAACAGTGAGACGTTCATTTATGTCAAAAGGTGTGTCTACTGCCACCAAACCAGGGCCATCAAGATCTGGGACATACATAGGTATCCCAAAGAGTGCATCCTCCCAAGGACCATCTTGGCAGATTGTTCAGTGCTCTCTGGACCCCATATAGGTGATGAAGCCAGCTGGGGCCAGAACCTAATACTCTGGCTGTTAAGGACTGCTTTAGATCACGGTTCTGCCTCTCAATCACCGAATTTTCCTCGGGTTGGTATGGTGAGGAGTAATGGAGTTCAACACCCATCGTCCCCATGGTGTCCCTGAATGCCTGAGAGCCAAATGCAGGGCCCTGGTCCAAATGGAGTGCTGCAACCGCATATGTACCGATAAAGATCAGCAAGTTTTTTATAACAGTTCGAGCGTCAGCCGACTGCTGAGGCCATACCTATGGGAATCTAGAACAAGAATCTACAGCGACTAAGATGTATTTGTATGCACCATCAGGCTGGAGTGGACCGCAGTGGTCCAGGTACACACATTGCAGTGGCCTGCTGGACACTAAGAGGGATGTCTGCGGTGGGAGTTTGATATTAGAGCTCTTTATTTGCTGGCAAATGTCACAACAAAGGACGTATTGTTTTGTCTGTTTGTATAGATCTGGCAACTAGAGGCGTTTCTGTAAGAGTGTTACTGTGGCCGAGATACCAGCATGAGCAGAAGCGACACCCTCATGTGCTGCTTTTATTAGATCTAATTTCTAGTCTTGATTGGGGATCACTCGATCTCCACCCCCAGGAATTGTTGCGTAGGCAACATTCTGTGCACTGATGTCATAAGAATATTTTATAGGGTATGCTTTTGGGAAAGACTTGTCTTCAGCCGAAGCTTTCACGGCAGTCAGAATTTCATTATCCAATCTCATCTGAGAACAAGTCACTGCAGCCACAGAAGGAGTAGCTACTGCGGATTTGGCTGCTTCGTCAGTCAAAGTGTTGCCAATAACATGTACTCCTACACGTTGGTGGCCCAGTGTATGTACTACATGGACACACAGTAGCTTATCCTTGAGATCAGCCACCCTCCCCCACAATGTTTTGTGTTCTATGGTGTTCCCCTTGGAATCTCTAAACCCATTCAGCTTCCAATGATTGAGGTGATCATTGTAGGACTGGGCGCAGTAGTATGAGTAACAGACAATTAGAGTCAGCAAGCCTGGCTCTGTGTGTCCTAGTGCAAGAAGAAGGGCTTTAAGTTCAGCCAGCTGAGCTGTGCAGTCCTCTAGGGTCTGCGTGTGGGTATTATGAGGGTGGAAAACTCCATCCTTCATCACTCCACTCATGGCTGCACAAGCGGACGAATATTGATGTTTGGTACCTATAGCTGGTTGTGCTGAACTGTCAGTATAAATGACAGTATGGTGTCTGTCAAGTGGCAAAATATCTAGAAGAGCAGGGTACTCCTGTTCGTATTGGAGCAATTCTTGTGTCTGAAGTTTTGGATCAAAGATGTAGTCAACATCAGTGGTGGTCAAGGAGGTTGACCACTGAATCCAGCGTGGATGTAATGCTTTGGCATTAGGAGCGATTGCTTTGGTGATGGCCTCTAAGGCTCGCACCGGGGTAACAACAATGATGTGTTTCCCTTGGGCAAGTGGCCTCTCCTTAATGACAGCCATTTGAACTGCAGTTATAATTTTGTATGTAGGTGCAAGACGTTGTTCTGCATTGGAATAGAAATGTGATTTATATGCTATGGGCACTGTGTTGCCCTCGTTAAAGGTGACATAAGTGAACCCAGTGGTACCAGCAATAATTCTGATGACCAAATTAGTTTTATTGTCACATGTGTGTGCAAGTGTTTGGCTTCTAGCATGTCCTGTTACAATTCCCTAAGGATGCGTGTGTGTCCAACTGTCCAGTGTTTGCTAGAAGAATCTGGGCGTATTAAGTCATAGAGTGGCTTGATACATTGTGCATAGTCAGGAATGTACATTCTACCAAAATTAAAGAACCCAAGTAAAGACTTTAGTTTCTTGAGAGTGTTAGGTGGGTGAAGTTGTGCACATTTCTCTAGAAAGTGCGGGGCCAGGCTCTTCCCTCGTATCCCAGGAACAGTGTGGTGAGAAAGGCTATTTTAGTTTTCCTAAAATTAAATATGTAGCCACGGGCTGTGAATCCTAAAATAATCCGATCGACCCTGACACTATGAGGTCGTCATCTGTGAGATAGAAGTCATCCACGTAGAACAACGCCTCGGGATGAATATCATGCAATATTGATTTTACTCAGGCTGCGAACAGCCCTGGGCTGCTCTTGTAGCCTTGGGGCAAACAGCAAAAGCATTTCTGTGAGACAAATGAGAATGCACTCAGGTCCCGACTTTCGTGTGCTAAGTTTTGGCAGAGAAACCAGTTGGAAATATCCAATGTTGTTTTGTATTTTTTACATACTATGTAGTTAATTAGTACTGTGCTATGTGAATTTTGTATAGCATAGGCACGTGTATGACTATTTAAGTGTCTGTAATCTAAGACTATTCTGTAGGAATGGTCTGAGTTTGAAACAGGGAATAACGGGTTATTCATTGCAGAGACACAGGCTCAGTTACTCCCTGGTACTCGAGCTGAGTGAGGATCTCCCTCACTGGAGCTTTTGCTTCGTGTTTAACAGGATATTGTAGCTGAGGTTGCGGTGTAGACCTGATGGGTATTACATGACAAGGAGTGTCCTTGTCCCAACCTACATGATTGCGGTATAGCGCAGGTGCCTGCGCCAAAGCCCAATTGACAGCGTAGGCTTGTTTTACTGCTTCCGGAAAAAGATCAGAGAAAGAAGGCAAAATGACATCATCCCCATGTGGGAGCTCATGGACGTGCTCATGTGGCCAGTCCCTTTCAGCCAGCAGGATATCACAACTAAGTACACTTAAAATATTACACCAATGGTGTGCTCTACGTCTCCCTCAATTTGAATATTTAAATCATAAACTCTGTCGGGTGGGAGAATGCATCCGTCCGCAGTCTCAATCACAATGTAATCGCTAGGTGCTGTCGCATCCAGATGATCTTTCTGACTCTGGCGACATATCGTGACCTCTGCTGTGCTGTCTAACAGTGTCAATGCCTACGTCTTGTTCTTCAGCAATGTTCTCAAGTGTACTGGCATTTTTAATTGACAGTGCTGCCACCTTTTTATTTTTAAACTGTGGTTTTTGAAGTGGGGACTTATCGTCTTTTTTGTCTGAAGACTGTGGTGAGTATTTCTTCTGTTTCACGTATGCAGGACGTTGATGAGGATGGCCCCCTCTCTCGCTATGTCTATCCGGTGCGTCCTGAATGGAACGAGAAGGACGTGAATCAGTATATCTTTCAGGAGCTTTTATATTTTCTCTATTTTTGAGAGTATATCTCCTATCAGAGTTCTCCGGGTGTGGAGAATCAGCTCTCTGATTTTGTTTATCTTTAAATTGCTTTTGTTTAACCCAGCGCTTTTTAGCATCCTCCTGTGCTTGCTTAGCACCTTCCTTAGGGGTGGTACTCTGTAATTCGAGCTTCTTCGTCTTGGCTCCAAAACTATCCCATCCTATACTGATATAGATGTCGGAGATAATTTTTGGTAGCTCTTTCTCCCGTTCCAAATGTGGAATCTCTCGGACACGCTGGCGTATAGCCAGTGCTACCGCTTCCCCTTTGAGATTACTGAGTATGATTGAGGAGACTGTGTCGAAATTACGCATTATTTTCATCCCCAAATCTAGGGCAGGTGCAGCCCATGGTCATTCTGTGTTTGCTTGAACACTTCCGGTAAATTGGTAAGTGTTGGAGTACCATGTGTGGTAGTATGAATTGCAGCAAAGACTGTACCCCATGTGGTGCAGTTATCCACCGAGGGAACCATCCCGAAGGGCAAGCACATTGTGAGAAGTCTGTTTCTCCTGTGGTCCCGTTTAGGGAAACACAGCTTCCAGCTGATTTGTTTTCTGGGCTATCCAGAACAGGATTTTTTCTCGTTCTGTGGGTACCTTACCCATGATAGTATGCAAAATTTGTGGACTAATCCCAGTAGCCAATTGGTATCCAGCAGGTGCAGGTGGTGCTGGACGTGCTGGTGTAGTGTTCAAAGTTTGCATTACCAACTGAACAAGTAATCTGTAAAGTGTTACTAATTCAAGATATAAGTTTCCCAGGTCTGCTGCCTGCATATTTTATATACCTGGGCAGGTGTGTATGTGACAAACATTAACAATCCATCATTACCTAAGGGACCTAATCTCACTGGTTGTATTACATGTGGTAGGGCACCTCCAAACCAGTTCTGATGCTCCTGATAAGTGAGCGGTATTTCATGATACTGGTATGCTTGGTACCATATTGGTACATTTGCAATTCTATATGTGTGAATGTAGTGCTGTGTTCTTTGGGAAAGTGTACCCAGGAATAAAATGTTTCTGTTTGGTAAGCTTCACTAGCTTCCACTATGAATGTAACATCCCCGCCCTCTTCTCTTAAGCCATGTGCTACTAGATGTAAAGTTAATGCATGTCCGACATTCTCAGGAATGTCTATGGCACTAGCCATGTTGTATAATGGGTATAAGAGATGCAACACCAAATGGGGAGTAAAGTCCTTTTATGAGTTCGAGCTCGAACAACCTACAGCCTAATTAGATGCTCTCTGTTCAGCTGAGGAGGATCTTCCCCAAGACCACGGACATCTCCGTATAATGGTACTTAGGGTACCTGTTGTCTGTGAGACAGTGATAGTCATGGTATCCGTAAATTAGTGTCTATACACCATTGTTGGTGGTGCCATGTGGTAGTTGGACTCTTGCTCTAGGCAAGACTGCTGGTTTAAGGATGACAGTACTTATGTTTGTAGGCGACTATGCCAGTCCTACAACAAGTCGCAACTGTTGTCCCAACCATCCCGGCTCACAAGCAGCACCTCACCAAAAACTCAAACAGTAAAAGGTGATTTGTGGCAGCCTTTATTCATGGATTCAAGAGTGTGACATCTCAGAGAGTGTTGTGATGAAACAGAGATTACCCCTTTCTCACATTAACAACATGTCTCAATGAAACACAGGCAATGAAGAAGATGCAGTAAAGTTTCAATAGGTTTTATTTTAGCAAAACTTCAATCTGCGATAGGTTTCATGGGCTGCAATGATTTGGATAATGAACAATGCAGGAAACAGAATGGTAAAGACAAGAGTCATTAATACAAAACCCCCCACTATCTTGCAATAACATAGAAAGACATAAAGTATGGGATATGTCCTAACACCCTAAGGTCACGTACCTAATCCCTAACCTAGAAGAGAGCTAGGCGTGTTAAACCTAATTTTCCAAAGCCATGTCCATGAGAAGAGCCCCCAACCCTTGTTACCTTGGAATGAGGTCTCTAGCTCAGACTCCGTAGGGACACGAAGACTGAGTCAGCGTCAAGGCGACGCAGAGCATGGATAGCAGCGATGGCATCTGATCGGAATCCCTGTGACTATCTGTTTAAGTGAGGAGTATTTATACAGATCTGCAAGGACCCCTAACGTAGGTCTGTTTCCAAACAATAGATAACAAGGCATGCTTGGGACGGTAATTTATATAAACAATTCCCTCGAAAATGTGAAGAGGTAAAGTACCTCAAGTGAACATCCCCCATCAGTTTGTTTATCTTTGTGGCTTGATATTGCCACCTTAGTGCAGTGGCACTGAGAACTCAAACTAAAACATGGGCCTAACTAAAAACAAGGCAGCCAACTTAAAAGATGTAATTAAATAGAAGTGCTAAGACAGAGCATTAAGTAGGGTAAAAGTCACTAGCTGACGGGGTACGAGTCTCCAAGACAAAGGCTAAGCTAAATCCTGTAACAAACTAGGATTCACTACACTGTTAAACCTTGAGTCATAAACTGAGACGGTAATATACTAGGCTGATGCACTTGCTGTGGAGATAGTCCTACAATCTTTGACTTCACGTGAATCTTGTTACTCAGCCTTCCGTTTCTGAAAAAAGAGTGAGACAATGTAGGAAATCTGCATTTCTTGCCTAGCCATCTCAAATCTTTTCACTTTTTTGGACCCTCTTTTATCTGGTTCTTAAACTCTGTACACTTCATCCTGTTAAGCAGGATTAACTTATCTCTCCCTCTTTTAAACATGGTTGAAGTCACTTATTCCTGAGTGACACATTTAACTTGCCTATAGGTCCTTTTGTAGACTGCAGCACCAAATGTCCAATCTACACAGTGGGCCTGCAAAACATGGTTTCAGGCCTACCATCGTAATGTGACTGCTGCAATGTGAAATCTGCAGTGCAACTACTAAAATAACCTTTTTTGACAGACAGGCCTCCCTTTTAAATATTAAAAAGTCACCCCTGTATAGAGCTGGTAGCCTGCAAGGTAAGGTGCATGGTTTTTAAAAGCGGGACACACTGAAAATTAATGGTGGCATGCCCCTACTGTGACAGGCCCCAAAAGTTATTTTCACTGTAGCAGGCCTGGCTGTCCTAATCAGAGATCCAAGGTAAGAATTTAAATATTAACACCCCTATCTTGGGGTTGGCACCAGCAAAATATTCAAACCACTATTTTTAATAGTTATTTTTAAACCCAATTCTATTGTGCGGTTGGATTTTAAATAAGTATTAAATAAAGGTAACTTGTAGAAAGTTACATTTACCCTGTCTGGAACTCCTGAAGGCTAATTTACATTAGCTCTCCAGTAGCTGCCCTGCCAATACTTAAGCCTTAATGGGGGTGTGAAATTCCTCCCAGGAGCCACACAGTAGCCAAGTCTGATTGTGAGAGTGTCACTGATGACTCCTCTAGGCTTAGCTGGACATTCAGGATGATAGCTGCCAACCCTTCTGTTGTCACAACTGTGTCAAATCCTGCACGAATGATCTGTCTGAGTTAAATGTAAACATTATCTACCCTTTAAAGGGATCAAACAGGACCAAATTGCATTTCTTGTCTGGTTGCCGAAAGACCATGTTTTGTCTTACCAGACTTCTCTCTCAATGTTTGTTGTGAGTCCAGGGCCTACCTCAAACTGAATTTTAGTGTTAGATGTGGGAGTGGGAGGACAAAAGTAATTTCCACAGCACACCCCAAGCTTTCAGAACCTAAGTTTAATGTTGCTGAAGAGTCTGACCATCTTGGAATTGCCCTTACACCATTTGGGGCCTCTTTGCAGTAAGGCAAACAGCCAGTAGTGAAAACATGTAGGTAGACAAGGGCCTGAAAGCATTTACCTGTTAGTAAGGGAGCGTCCAGAAGTCACCACTACACATATCTTGTGCCAACCATAAATGTACCACCCCAAGGCACCCTCTTCAGAAGACCGTCTGGAAGATCAGAAGAGGAAAAGACCTGATGTCTGTGACCCGAGAGGAACCCTAAAGGACAAGAAGATCCCATTATTGTACCCAGGACAATACAGTGGACCAAAAAGTTAAGTTGGCTGACCAGATAGGTGGCTACCAAGATGAAACAACCCACAAGAGGCCTTTTCCCTGAAGTGCCAAGCTGACCAGTGCCAACTGAAAATGGATTGGACTTTGCTGTTGGTCTTTGTTTGTTGCCCTTGGAGTCTCTAAGAGCCTTCCCTTGAGGTCCTGGGGCCCTTAGAAGTATACTTACTTGGTTGTTTGGGCACCAGAAGAGTTTAGAAAATTTGAAAAAGTTTCCTCCAGAGCTTCAGTAGGACCCATCAAGGAAAATATCTAATTGGTGGCAGGAAGTAGAGAGTGAAGTGAGCTAGATAGCAGGGCAAAGTGAAGAGAAAGGAGGGCGAGGTCATGAGAGAAGAGAGCAAGATAGAGATAGAATAGAGGATGAGTTAGAGAGAGGAGTTCAGATCACAGCAATGGGCTTAAACCTCAAGATATACACAGTTAAAACAGTAGATCGAACCCGTCAGTAGGTATATAGTGCAGCTCACACTTGTACAAGTCCATCCAGGATGCCCAGCTCTGAGACAGCTAGGAGATTTTGGACAACCCCACTGTAACGCCGCGCTCTGATGCGGCGTCTCTTTCTGTCCTCACGGGTGGAACACGCTAACGATATTCGGAGCGCCGTTCCCCGCGTTTTTTGACTATGCTTTCTGGGAAGCATATATTTCGCTTACGGACGCGCTACACTTACTTGTAGCCTTTTTTCTTCTTTGTTGTTGGTGGTGGGTTTTTTGTTGGTCCTTTTGCCTGTATCTATCTATGTTGTGTCCATCTTGTCTTCTTCGTGCTTTTGTCCCAGCATGCTCTGTTTTTCTTTTATAGTACTTCCTTTTTCCTATACTGGTCTATGGGCTTTTCCCAATCCAAGATGGTGTTACTTCCCTTTCCTGTGATGTCACTTCCCTTTTCTCGGTATATAAGTCAGTCAGTCTTGTTCCTCCTTGCGTTGCAAACACTTCCTTCTGGTTGTGCTGTTCGCTCCTGTTCTTTGTTCCTGCTTTTTTGCCTTGGGAGATTTTTGCCTGTTCCTTGTTCCTGCTTTTGCCTTGGGAGATTTTTGCCTGTTCTTTGTTCCTGCTTTGCCTTGGGAGATTTTTACCTGTTCCTTTTTTCCTGCCTTTTACCCTGGATACTGCCTATTTTTGTTTCATGTTGTCAAGTCTTGTTTTTTCTTGTTTTCCTTCAGGAGTTCCTGTTAGAGGTTTTTTCCCCAGTGTTGGTTTTTTTTCCCTCCGGGACTCCTTCTGGAGGGTATGGTCTGCTTTGGCGTAGCCTGTCAAGCAGCACTGTGGCTACTAGAAGGGGTCGCCCTTATCTGGGAGTATCCAGGACCTGTAGAAGACTTGGTGTATTCACCAATCCGAAATCCAGAGGTGAGAAGTCCAGCGCAGTACGTGACACCCACTCATCTTAATGGTCTATCCATTCTTCTTCATGGCCTTCTGAGACCTCAATCCTGTAGCCTGTCATGCTGGTCTGTATTCAGTTGATTTCACCATGCTGTTGCCCATGTGTGACCTACGAGCAACAGTGACTCTTATCAAGCAGAAAGATAAGGCCACTGTCATGAGCAAGATAAAGACAGTAGAAACAGGGAAGTATTAAGGGGCTTTACATTGAATAGCCTTTCATTTTTTCTGAATAAAAAATGTTCACCTGGGGAGATACCTGAGATGAAAAATGTCCCTGGACTGAACCAGTGGGGTACCTTATAGAGTATTAAACATACAGCTTATACCTGATTTACTTAACTGATCACTGCAAAGAGTGGCTACAACTATCACTATTGGGATTCTACTGAAGGTATATACTCAATAGATGCATGGCTTTATAGGTGGTGGTAGGTTGCACAGGCATGCAAGGTTCACTTGACTAACCAGTATTCTTGCAAGATACAGTCACCTTGATATAAGGGATCAAGAAATTAGTTATTCTTTTTTTTCCGTATTTGTAGATTAATTGGATTTAGGACCAAATTCTTCCCCGGGTGTTTTAACCAGTTACAGTGGATCTACAATGTGCCCTGAAGAAAGTGTATGACCAGTTGTTCATTTGGCACCAAAACACGCGTTGGCGCGTCTTCTGCCGGACAAAGTCACTTGTGTGTCTCTCTTTTTGGATCCGTATATCTTATACTGATGGATTTATCGATCTATGGACTTGAAAGACGACCGGTATGAGAAAATAGTCAGGACAATATAACCAATCTCAAGAAATATTACAAGAATTGTAATGAGCAGTAATTGCATATGGTTGAAATCTGTAAATTAAGTAGAGAAACATTGGCTAGGCCTCTGTCTGACCCTTTGGTCAACTTTAGTTTTTAGTGAGTAAGTGTGATGTGAGCTTGTTTGTTTGAGAGTGGTAGGGGGTATGCTTTCAGGTCCTATGTTCATTTTCAGTAATATTGTATATGAAGATATAAAATGTGTTTTGTTTATTGATCAATTGAATAAATACAATTATTTTTATTAATGTTTCTGTATATATGATTTTTTTGCTTGACAGTTATAAACTGGGTATGGAGATTCCAGTTTTGGAACCTAGGTAGGAGGTGAGTTCTCTCTTTTGTTCTTATTTAGAGGTACAAAAGCTCCAGAGATCCTGGTATTGAGACATCACCAGAATACGCTTCTGAAGTTTGTTGTGCCTTGAGAGCTGAAACACACAATTTACAAATGCAATATTGTATGGAAAAATTACTGTTTTGAAACATCTCATTAGCTCCTGTATCAATATTACAACATGTTTAATAGATATTTGATTATTTTACTTGCATACATACACTAAAGCTGAAAATGAGGCCCAGGGTGCAGCCACAATTAAGGTGCTGTTTGACTGAGTATGATGAAAAGTGAAGTCTCACTTGTACGAGCATTGGATAAAGTGTGCTTCTAATGTACTGATGGTATTGAATAGGAAGGTTCTTCCAAAATGACTGTAAGTAAAACATGAGGTGCTGTAGGACAGAAAATAATGTAAAGGGAGCTCTTACTAAGTAAGACCTTGCTGTACTGAGGGTGCTTAAAAATGAGGTCATGTTGGATTGAGGTCACTGAAAATTTCTATTCTGTTGGTTGAAGGGTAATCAAAAGTTAGGTCCTGTTAAACAGAGGATCCTAAAAGTTGAGGTGCTTTTGGACTGAAAACATTAGATCAGAGGATGCTTTGGGGGCATTGAACACGAGGTCCTTATGGAGTTAGTGAACTAAAAGTGAGATTTGCTATTGTGAGGAGAAATCAAAGGGTGGCCGTGATGGGCTAAGGGCACTGGTTAGTACACTTATCAGAAATGAGTTATGTGAAGAGGTTCCACTCCAGTCAAACTTATCTGTATAAAATCCAATGTGTTTTGACATCGCACTATGGTAGTCCGTGGACATTATGCCCTTACTAGTGTACCTTCATCTACCGGTGAAGTGGTCCTAGTCTCCACATAACAGGTTCCCTGTCCTTTGTTATTCTCAGAATAATGATACAAGGATGTAGTTAAACAATGTGCTATTAGATGATTAGTATAGGTATTCTAGAAAATGTGCATTACAATGTAATCTACACCCAAGATGGTAAATTTGAACCAAGGAAATATACTTTCTAGATGTTTAAAGAAAAACATTTTGGTCAGGCACCAAGTACACACAAGATGGTTGACTTGAACCATGTGATCAGATTGTCTAATTGTTTGTTAAAGGATATGTAGAGCATGGTTTCGGGCTGCCATTACTGGCATTAGATCCTGATTCAATAGCTTAATCAGCACAAGTGTGGGCCCTTGACCAGATGGCCAGAAAACTGTATGAAGACCTTCAAGCTGAGACTCATATAAATGTAGTATGCATGCTACATGCTGATTGCCTTATTGGCAATGTCACAACTGAAAGAGATGTCTCCACATAAGATATTCACTGTTGCAACCTTCAGTGTTAGGATGTATAGAATAAATATATTAATGGCAGCTTATTTTATCCATTATCATTACAATAATAGTTTTACCATTAATTGAATAACATTCAAATGTGCATCACAAGATTCTGTTTCATATTTCAAAACTGCATTATCTTTCCTATAAATAACTGTACAAGGTATAGCTTTTGCCCTCAGTTTAACCTTCAGGAAACATCTACTTCACATGACAACTGAAACATGGGACTTCCTGAAACTGTTCCTTAAATGCCTTTCAGAAGAATTCAGCAGCTAGTTTTTAACCCTGGGAGATCAGCTCTGCAGGGACAGGATGCAGGAGGCACAGCAAGGCAGGGGAACAGCATGATACGCGTTAGAAGCAAACTGTAATTGAAAAGTAAAACATGCACGGCTCCGCATTTCCAAGCATACAAAGAAAAGATCTGAAGAAATTAATTTAAAACATTTATACTGCTCTTCTTCTCCTCAGGAGTCGTTAACTTATCTTGTTAATATATTTGCTTATAATGCAACAGTGGTAACTTTAGGACCACTGCCAAAATTCAGTGTTACTTAGTCCAAGTTAATTGTTTGTTAAAGAAAGATATGTGAAAGATGTCTAGGCTCAGTTAATATATTAAGGCCCACATTCACAAAAGGTTTTCTCAAGCACTTGCATGATACAAACTGACTATATGTGCAGCAAAGAATGGCACACAGTAGCCTCCAGCAACTTTATAGCCCTAAAGATTGTTAATTTTCAAAGAGCAAGTTTTAAAGTTGAACATTAAGCTGACTGCCCTTTTTTTTTTGGGGGGGGGGGGTTGACATGATGTTTTTTTCTGTATGTCACAACCAGGCAAAACCTGGAAGAAAAACAAATATTGACATTCAGACTCAGGGAAAAAATCCTGGGTGTGGGAATCATTAGCTATTTATTTTTTAATAACAAAGCCTCACTTTAGTAGTTTATTGAAAAACAAAACAGCCACCAAAACTGATGATGGCAGCCCACTAAACGTTTTGTACTTTGACAGGAAAGACAGTGTCCAATCAGGTACAGATATTCACGCTGGGCCAGTGGTGAAATCTAAAATGCTTTGTGAATTAAAGGGCCATTATCCTGGTGACTTAAAGAGACATGTATAGTTCCTGTCAGTACAAACACCAATAGGTTTTGACACAAAACCCGATCAATTAAAATATTGTGGCCTGGCTTTTCATCAAAACCTACCACCAAGTGTAATCTTACCATTTAAGCAGGACTCCATATTAGGTCACAATGAACTTTAGAATATAGGGATTAAGGTCCTCATTATGACTTTGGTGGTCTTTTCCAAAGACTGCCAAAGCCGCTGCAGTCAACAGACCATCAGTGCTGGTGGTCTGCTGACCGTCATATTAGGAGTTGTGTTCGGACTTCTGCCCATTTATGAGTGGAAGTCAGACTCTGTCGGCCTGGCCGACGGAGTTGAAGAGGCAGCTGCATCACCAGTACCACCACTCCAACAAGACTCCACCCGGCGTATTACGAGCCGTAATATGGCTTTGCGAAGTCTTGCTGGTGTGGTGGTGATGGCGGTGCAAAACCGCCAGGACCCATCCCTTCCTGGATGACCAGCTCAGTGGAAAAGGTAGGTTGTTCGTCCGAAGGGGGGGTGGGGAGTTTTGGGTGCATGTGTGTGGTGTGTGTATGTGTGCAAATGAAGGTGTATGCGGAGGGGAGAATTGTGTAGGGGTGTAAGTGAGTAGGTGTGTGTATTGGGATTTATGCAAGTGGTGGTGCATGTGTGCAAGTCTGCGAGTGAGTGGATGGGTGTGTGAATGTATACATATGCGGAGGGGTGTGTGTGTGAACGTATGCGTATGCAGACGGGTGTGTGTGTGAATGTATGTGTATGCGGATTGATGTGTGTGTGAATGTATGCATATGCTGAAGGGGGTGTGTGTAAATGTATGCATATGCGTAGGGATGTGAGTGAATGTATGTGGAGGGTTGGAGTATGGAAGATTGCGGAGTGGGTGGGGGTGTGAATGTTTATGGAGGGGGTGCGTATGAATGAGTGGGATGTGTATGTCAGTGGGAGAGCAGGAGGGGTGTTAGACTGGATGTGTATGGTTGGGCGGGTATTTGGAAGTGTCTGGATGGGTGGGGAGGGTCTGCATGTGTCGGGACTTGTGGGGGCGCGTGTGCGGCGACAGAAATGGGGATTCCTGTCACCAGGTGCGTTGCCACCATGGTTTTTGTGGCAGGGTGACTGCAACAGAAATCCTGGTGGTCTGCAGCCTCGTCGGCAAGTAGGCAGAGGCCTGCCGCAGGGCTGGAGGAGCTCACAGCCGGCTGCATTAGTGCGACCGCGTCGGCAGGCCAGGCAGTGTTGTGGCAGTTTGGCATCTGCCAAACACCTCAACTTGTAATGTGGTGGTGTTTACTGCAAGCCAGGCAGCGGTAAGACCGCCACCGCGAGTTTAGCAGTCCAAGGACCGCCAGACTCAAAATGAGGGCCTTAGTCTATCTATACCATCAGAAGATCTTGAAACAAAATTCCAATCTAGCTCACAGTGCTCCATCTGGACCCCTAACCTTACCAGAGTACCATGTGATATCATCAACTTCAAACATGACCACTCTTATTCCCAAGGAAACTGGAGAAACAGATCTCCCCTTTCGTTGTTACTTTGTATGCGTAAGGTAAACACAAGCAAGATATGAAAATGGCTTTGAAAACATTTATTGAAACAGTTGTATTCTTGTATAGAAAGAATGAGCTGTGATTATTAGGCAGATGAAATAAAGCATTGCTACTCTGTCAAATATAGCAAATATAGCAAAGAGGCCATTTATATGATAAAAGCACTGTTTATATTGCACTGTGTCAAAGGTGCGGAGCTGATGTGGTGGTTGGTCTCGGGCCTCAGAGCTGTGTTTAATGGACAATCATGATACAAGGGCAATGCATTCTATGTGCCTAGCCTTGGACAGAGCATACAGATTACATGGCAGCAATCGCTTACTAGGAATAAACTGCATGCTCAGTATCTTTTCAATACATTATCATATGTGTAAAATCATGTAAAAATTCACCATTAGAAAAAGATGTTAAGCTAAATGGGGGAATCTAAATTAGAGACTCAGCTCGGGTCCTAATGTACTTCACCAAGTCTCCCCTTGGCCGTTGGAGTCTCAGCTTAAATTAATAGCATAACAGCTAGCCTAAAATGTCAAATAAAATGAATATAAAATATAGTTTGATAATAAAAGCAGATGAAAGCCATAAAATGACAATTACAAGCACACAACTATCAAAAATAATAAAGAACACTTTGTTTTGAAAACAAAGGGCCAAATTAAGTCTAGGAGGCTCTTGAAATGTTTCTAATGCTCAGAGAGTCAGTGGGGTCCAGGAAGGAGCCCACATCTGCAAAGACAGATCCACAATGGCTTGAAAAGCAAGTTCCAAGGAAAACATAATTATATTCAGCCCAATCAGCAGATACTGAAGTTGTGTTAGCTTGTAGTGCTACCACAATGTAAGAGCCAGATCCCAGGACTCTAGGAGCCAAAGCATCCATCTCGACAGGTGACAATGGTTCATAATACACATTTTGCAGCAATGGGGGTCTCATATGACAGCACTGAAGGTGAACCTTCAATGGACACACTTTCAGATCCACATCTGTAGCTCGCACCAATTGCATTGCAAATAAAGAGTCCAGTGCACACTCAAAAGGGCACCATAGACAGCAACACACAGGCTGCACACAATGTAACCACATGGGTTTAACCGGTTCTGTGCCCAGGACGTAATAGTTACGTCCTGAGTCACAGTGCTGCTGTGCCCAGGACGTAACCATGACGTCCTGGTAACCATTACGTCCTGGTCACATAGCCCAGAGGGAGCGCTAGCGCTCCCTCTGTGGGGTTCCTAGCCCCCCAAGTCAGGGATGGAAGGGGAAGCCCTTCCCCTTCCACCCCCGACCCCCCCACTCCCGCGTGACGTCAGCACGAGAGCGCGTGAGAGCGCGCTGACAATCATAGAGCCTCCCCCATCGCGCTGGAAGCTCAGCTTCCAGCGTGATCGAAAGAGAAATGCTTTGCATTTCTCTTTCGATCACGTGGGGGAGGCCCGGAGAGGCTTCAAAAGGAAAGGAAATGTATTTCCTTCCCTTTGAAGTCCCTCCAAGGGACAATTTTTTTTTTTAATTGTCATAAGGGAGTGACCCCTTGGGCAAGTGTCGCTCCCAGGGGGGGCATTTTTTGGGAAGGCCTTTTCTGCCCCCCGGGGGGGCAGTTAGAGGGTCCCCCAGAGGGGCACCAGGGATAATTTTTTTTTCTTTTCTTTTTGTTTATTTTTTTTTTTTAGGTGTGGGGAGCGAGCCCTTAGGCAAGGGTCACTCCCCTAGGGGGCAGATTGGCCTATTTTGATGAGGCCAATCTGCCCCCAAGGGGGACAGAAACCACTAGACACCATTTTTTTCTTTTTTACGTGAATTTCACGCAAGGGGAGCGACCCCTTAGGCAAGGGTCGCTCCCCTGGGGGGGGTTATTTTAGGCCATTTCTGCCCCCCTGGGGGGTAGATCAGCCTATTTTGATTAGGCCGATCTGCCCCCAAGGGGGGAAGAAACCACTAGGCACCAGGGATTTTTTGTTTTTTTTGCCGCCAATGTCACGCAGGGGGAGCGACCCCGTAGGCAAGGGTCGCTCCCGGGTGGGGGTTGGGGGGGTGGGTGGCAAATCTAGTTTAGCCCATTTCTGCCCCCCCTGGGGGCAGAAACCTCTAGGCGCCAGGGCACATTTTTTTTAGGCACCGGGGATTTTTTTTTTGGCGCCAATGTCATGCAGGGGGAGCGACCCCGTAGGCAAGGGTCGCTCCCGGGGGGGGGTTGGAGGGGCACATTTATTTTAGGCCATTTCTGCCACCCCGGGGGCAGAAACCTCTAGGCACCAGGGCAAATTGTTTTTTGTGGTTTTTTGGGGGTTTGTTTGATTTTTTAGAGATGGGGAGCGACCCATTAGGCAACGGTCGCTCCCCTGGGGGGCAAATTGTATTTAGACCATTTCTGCCCCCCTTGGGGGCAGAAACCACTAGGCACCGGGGATTTTTTTTTTGGCGTCAATGTCACGCGGGGGAGTGACCCCGTAAGCAAGGGTCGCTCCTGGGGAGGGGGTTGGGGGGGCAAATTTATTTTAGGCCATTTCTGCACCCCCGGGGGCAGATCGGCCTATTGCTATTAGGCTGATCTGCCCCCAGGGGGGCAGAAACCTCTAGGCGCCAGGGCAAATTTATTTTTTGTGGTTTTTTTTTTGTTTGTTTGTTTTTTTAGAGATGGGGATCGACCCATTAGGCAAGGGTCGCTCCCCTGGGGGGCAAATTGTATTTAGATAATTTCTGCCCCCTTGGGGGCAGATTGGCCGATTTTAGGTCAATCTGCCTCCAAGGGGGCAGAAACCACTAGGCACCGGGGATTTTGTTTTTTGGTACCAATGTCATGCAAGGGGAGCGAACCCGTACGCAAGGGTCGCTCCTGGGGGGGGGGTAGGGGGGGCAAATTTATTTTAGGCCATTTCTGCCCCCCGGGGGCAGATCGGCCTATTGCTATTAGGCCGATATGCCCCCCGGGGGGGGCAGAAACCTCTAGGCGCCAGGGTAAATTGTTTTTTTGTGTTTGTTTCTTTTTTTAGAGATGGGGAGTGACCCATTAGGCAAGGGTCGCTCCCCTGGGGGGCAAATTGTATTTAGACCATTTCTGCCCCCCTTGGGGGCAGAAACCACTGGGCACCGGGGATTTTTTTTTTGGCACCAATGTCACGCAGGGGGAGCGACCCCGTAGGCAACGGTCGCTCCTGGTGGGGTTTGGGGGGGTGGGGGCCGGCTGAGCAAGAGGCCAAAATCCACAGGTAGGCACTGTTTTCTTTAAAAAAATGTGATGTGTCCACGTTGTGTTTTGGGCCATTTCCTGTCACAGGCGCTAGGCGTACCCACACAAGTGAGGTATCATTTTTATTGGGAGACTTGGGGGAACGCTGGGTGGAAGGAAATTTGTGGCTCCTCTCAGATTCCAGAACTTTCTGTCACCGAAATGTGAGGAAAATGTGTTTTTTTAGCCAAATTTTGAGGTTTGCAAAGGACTCTGGGTAATAGAACCTGGTCAGAGCCCCACAAGTCACCCCATCTTGGATTCCCCTAAGTCTCTATTTCTCAAAAATGCACAGGTTTGGTATGTTTCCCTAGGTGCCGGCTGAGCTAGAGGCCAAAATCTACAGGTAGGCACTTTGCAAAAAACACCTCTGTTTTCTTTAAAAAAATGTGATGTGTTCAAGCTGCGTTTTGGGGCGTTTCCTGTCGCGGGCACTAGGCCTACCCACACAAGTGAGGTATCATTTTTATTGGGAGACTTGGAGAAACATAGATTAGCAAAACAAGTGTTATTGCCCCTTGTCTTTCTCTACATTTTTTCCTTCCAAATATAAGAGAGGGTGTAAAAAAGACATCTATTTGAGAAATGCCCTGTAATTCACATGCTAGTATGGTCACCCCGGAATTCACGGATGTGCAAATAACCACTGCTCCTCAACACCTTATCTTGTGCCCATTTTGGAAATACAAAGGTTTTCTTGATAGCTATTTTTCACTCTTTATATTTCAGCAAATGAATTGCTGTATACCCGGTATAGAATGAAAACGCACTGCAGGGTGAAGCTCAAAAAGTTACAGAGTAAAACGTAGAGACAAATTGATGTTTTTTTCACCTCAATTTCAATAGTTTTCTTTTTCAGTTGTTATTTTCTGTAGGAAACCCTTGTAGGATCTACACAAATGACCCCTTGCTGAATTCAGAATTATGTATACTTTTCAGACATGTTTAGGTGTCTGGGATCCAGCACTGTCACTGACTGGAAGGAGGCTGAAAGCACAAAACATTGTAAAAATGGGGTATGTCCCAGTAAAATGCCAAATTTGTGTTGAAAAATTGGGTTTTCCGATTCAAGTCTGCCTGTTCCTGAAAGCTGTGAAGCTGGTAATTTTATCACTGCAACCCCTTTGTTGATGTAATTTTCAGGGAAAAAACCACAAGCCTTCTTCTGCAGCCACTTTTTCCAATTTTTTTTAAAATAACGAAATTTTCACTGTATTTTGGCTAATTTCTTGGCCTTCTTCAGGGGGAACCCACAAAGTCTGGGTACCTCTAGAATCCCTAGGATGTTGGAAAAAAGGACGCAAATTTGGCTTGGCTAGCTTATGTGGGCAAAAAGTTATGAGGGCCTAAGTGCGAACTGCCCCAAATAGTCAAAAAAAGGCTCGGCACAGGAGGGGGAAAAGGCCTAGCAGCGAAGGGGTTAAAGTACAATGACCAGTTCACATTCAATTCCTGAACCAATGACACTCCAAAACACTGTCATGTACTCATGACACAGCAGGATGTGTGGCAATTTTATCACCATTTGGCCTTGAGGTGGAACATCCATTGCAGAGCAACACAAATTGTACCAAAATAGCAATGAACAGGAATAACACAAGTGGTATGCCTCTGAATACACAGAAGACCAAAGAGTACAAAAAGGATAGTATCACTCTGAATACATTTTGAAATGTGCTCACATATCCAGACCCAATCGCTTTAATTTTTTTTACTTTTCCCATGGTATTTGAAGCACTAAATATTCAGTGATCAAGTTCCCCAAAACGGTGCAGCAGGTTTGGCACAATAGTGATAGTATTTCTGAGGACGACCTTGCAACTTGAGGATCCAAAGTTTGTGTAGCAGATGTTAATGCAACATCCTTTTAGAACAATAGGGCCCTCATTCTGACCTTGGCGGGCGGCGGAGGCCGCCCGCCAAAGTCCCGCCGTCAGGTTACCGTTCCGCGGTCGAAAGACCGCGGCGGTAATTCTGACTTTCCCGCTGGGCTGGCGGGCGGTCGCCTTCAGACCGCCAGCCAGCCCAGCGGGAAAGAGGCTTCCACGATGAAGCCGGCTCGGAATCGAGCCGGCGGAGTGGAAGCTGTGCGACGGGTGCAGTTGCACCCGTCGCGTATTTCACTGTCTGCGCAGCAGACAGTGAAATACATGTAGGGGCCCTCTTACGGGGGCCCCTGCAATGCCCATGCCAGTGGCATGGGCACTGCAGGGGCCCCCAGGGGCCCCGCGACCCCCCCTACCGCCATCCGGATCTCGGCAGTCCGACCGCCGTGATCTGGATGGCGGTAGGGGGGGTCGGAATCCCCGCGGCGGTGCAGCAAGCTGCGCCGCCGCAGAGGATTCAATGGGGCGGCGGTACACTGGCGGGACCCCGCCAGTGGTGCCGGTCCGACCGCGGCTTTACCGCCGCGGTCGGAATCCCCATTGGAGCACCGCCGGCCTGTCGGCGGTGCTCCCGCGGTCCTCCGCCCTGGAATGACCACCTAGGTCTTTTAATCTGTTTGACTTATCAAAGTTAATGTTAAAAATAGGAATGGATGGCCACAAGATATCTTCCCTAACCGTGTGTGTGGGCAGAAATAACATGTTATTACAGCAAGTCACATCCCTGAAACTGTCATTACATATGGGACACCTGGCTTTATCCCACAACAACTTTGGTAATTCAGGATCAAATAACTTCCATTTAAAAGTAATGATAACACTGACTGAGTCAAGGAGACCGGGACGCCCTTCAGATAACACGTTAAAACATTTCATGACCCATGAAGTGTCACCTCTTTACAAACCAACGAATGGTCAAATTGAGATTCACATTCGTTTCCTCTAAGGGAGACTTCCGTTTCCCCACTCAAACATCTTTAATTGAAGGGCAAAAACCAAGTTTTGTGAACAAAAATCTCCCCCATAGAGTCATATCTGGCAACTTGGAAAGGTTTCAAACAAGATGTAAACTCAAGCGTTGAGATTGGTAATGAAATGAATCCATAAATTTACCACACAGCAAAGTCTGGTATAAATATTTGTCTTCTGTACATAAAGGTACCGAGGATGAAGAAGGCTATGGTATTCCCAGGAAGCTTGGTAAGAAGATAAGATTAGCTGTTGTCCCACAGAAAATAAAAGAAACTATTGCAGCTTTGAAATTAACTAAAGCAGCAGGCCCAGACAACCTCCCAGCAATAATAATAAAAAAGAATATTGAATGGTGGACAAAATTCTTCTATGTTACGTTTTGTAAAATTCTTGATTATTGCCGTTTTCCAGAGAGTTGGAAGGGTGCCATGATAAGACCGATTTACAAAAAGGAGGACCCAACTCATCCAAAAAACTATCGGCTGATAAGTTTATTAGACGTAGGTGAAAAGGTTTTCACAAAGCTATTGCGGGGTCAATCAAAGAATGGGCAGATGATAAAGATTTGATACCAGCAGAGCAAGGTGGTTTCAAGAAAGGGCATTCGACTATTGACCACTGCTTTAGTCTGTGGGCCTTAGCAAAGAAATCAGTTGAATTGCAGCTTTGTCGACTTTTGTGCAGCATTTGATTTGGTAGACAGGAAATTGCTATGGGATATGTTAAAAAAGCTAGAATTGATTTGGATATACTATTTCTTCTCCAGGGCCTGCATTCACAAAATTGGGCCCAAGTAATTTTAGATATGAGTGGCTCACTTTCAAAAAGGATCCCTATAATGAATGGTCTCCGTCAAGGTTGTGTGTTGGCCCCAATTTTATTCTCATTAATCTTGTCAGATCTGCCAGGGTTGTTACAGAAGGTTAATGGGCTAAGCTCAAAAATGGATGGTGTGCATGTTTCCTGCCTACTATACGCTGATGATTTAGTGATAATGGATATGACAGAGTTAGGGGTACAAAGGAAGTTAGAGATGTTTTATACCTACTGTCAAATGAAAAAATTGGTAGTAAATATGGAGAAAACGAAAATAATGTCTATAGGGAAAGAGAAAAGCGCATTTAATTACACTCTGGGGGGGACAAAATAGAGAAGGTAAAAGAGTATAAATATCTGGGCATATGGTTTGACTCACATTTAAGATGGAAAGGTCATACTGAAACTTTAAAAAACAAAGCCTTATCTTCAGTCTGGGGATTAAAACAATTTAATAGTAAATATGGAGGTCCTTCTCTCCAGCCGGTTATCTCTGCTTTTAATGCTATGGTTCGCCCCCAATTCCAATATTGGGTGGAAGTTTTAAATTTCTCAGGGAAGCTAAATTGGGAAATAGAAGAAAGCAATTGCGTAAAGCGCATGCTTTCATTGCCCCCCGCGAGTATGTTACAAGCCATAAGAGCAGAATGTCAAATGACGGCGTGGACTTATCTGGACCTACGGGCCGCACTGAACTTTTGGTTAAGCATAACAGATGAAGGGTTCTGTAAGATCGCGAGATTGTGTAAGAAAGAAATTATAATAAGTGAGTTACATTGGGCATCAGAGCTGTATAGGGGATAAATTGGTTGGCATGTTGCACTTTATGAAACGATAAGAACTTGATTTATGCAGGAAGTAAAAGGGAAGAAGAGCTTGTTTATTCTAAAATGGTATTGGTTGATGGTATTCAAGATAACCTCGCTTCGCATAACAAGGCAAGAAATAAAACGTTGAGCATTCCAAAATGGGAAATTGCACTTCGGAGATCGCAAGGACCAGAGTCTAATCACGACTGTATGTGGGATAATTTAAGTTGGCACGCTGCACTTTTAGGAACTGTAAGAACTTGATTTTTATTCAAATGAATTATGCAACTAGAGTTGGTTAATAAGAAATAGAATGATCTAAGAACTCTGTGTGTTAATGTATTATGTAATTGTACATTTTATTGTTTTTATACTTTTAAGGCTTATGCCAAATAAAATAATTTTTGACTGACTACCACACAGCAAATGGTGCTTTAGCTACTGAGAAGGTCAATCTTTCTAAAAGCTCTGTGTTCAACATTGTATAAGTTGCATCTTTTTCATCTTTGTGTGTGTTTTAAAGTATAAGGTAAAAACAACTGTTGCGCTCAGATATTTCCGTGGCACACAGTTTAATATTAAACTCTGCATTGTACAACTTATTTCCTTACTCGACCTTAACTGACTTTGCCCATGTTGGAGAAAAGCCATGTCATTCTGTATGATATCACTTCCAAATTATACAATATTATTCAAAGAATAAATGTACTCATGCCATTATCCACAACAGCTAATGCTTTTTCCAAATTAGCTCTGTCAATTTGTCTTAAGCGTTCAGCAGCTTCTTGCTAAGAAATTTTAAAAATCTCATTATAAATGACATATAACAAACATTTAGAATGTGATGCTCTAGGACCCAACAAGAAATCTTGAAAACCTGTGTCTTCAGAAAGGAGAGATAAATGTTCCTTAACTGCAAATAAGGTGGAAAGCTGTAATCATTGCTTGCATAACTTTCCTACGCTATAGGTAGTAACTACCCCTGAATGTTGTGACTGCATATCGTGGGGGTCTCGTCTGCTAGCTTTAAAACCCATTGAAAAGTTAAAAAAATGTATGTTACAACCATTATGGTTGACTGGCGACACCAACTACCCTTCGGAACCTGAAATTGAAAAGTTATATGTACCATTCTGTACCATACTATTCACCTGTTCTTCTGTAGAGTTTGCAAAGAATTGCCAATTGACAAAACATGCAACAGCGGGAATGCTAGGTGTGTTTCTTTCTTAATTTTAGCCAGACCCAGGAAAGTAGTTTTTTTGTACTGTTTTGTTCAGAAAGATCATTTGTCAGTGGGATCAGACAAGCTCTCAATAAAGCGTCAGTACCCTAGGCTTGCCCGTGTCTTGCTCCCCCAAATCGATTTAAAGTCAATGTTCTCTTTTTAATACTCATAGCCCTGTAGGGCTTTCATTTGGGTCAGCATATTCCTTTTAGCTGGGGAAGGGGTAAGTTTATATCAATACGAAACTGGGTCTAAAGAGATATGACCTGGGAAATATGCAAACATTCTCAAATATGTTTTTGAGCTACCCACTCGTGGTGTCCGACAATGTTCCCATTGTGCATAACTGAAAGGTATACGTAGAGTACTCGTTCTGTGTAAATAGTGATGAGCATAGTGATGATAGCACAACATTTTACCACAATTAACAGAATTTAAATACAAATCTTCAGTTTTGAATAATGTATAAGATTCTAAGTCTGAAATTATGCTTTTAACCGTCTCTATGTCCCATTTATCAGATATTGAACATGGAGTAATTATTTCATCCACATCAACCTTAAACACATGAGTAAATTGCAAAAACAGAAACCTTGTTATAGGAGAACTCGTAGGCACCTCCAAAAAGTGGTTGGTAATAAACAACCTCATTGTTAGGAATAACAGTAGAAAACTGTAGGCTAACATCAGATGTGCATCCTGTTTTGGCAGTGGCAATAGGAATTAGTGAAAGTTCAGCATCTGAAATCCCGCTGGGGAGAAGCAATATTGATATTACTAAATGCTTGTTGAGGAATCTCCTACAGGATAGTGAGGGGTGGCAGAGTACTACCTAGAAGCACTTGTGACCTACTGTGTAGGACTGGCCACATGATGTAGCTTAATCAGATCAACTGAAGCAAATCGTTTGTTTCAACAACCAGTAAGCAGTGGCAAAATCACAGTTCTGGTACCTTGAATGCCAAGGACTGGCATCGGTGCTCAGTATGATGGGCAGATTCCTTTCTGTTTGTAATGTTCTCCCGCATTAGATCCCCAACATTAAGAACCCCAATCAGAAGATGCTCGTTGCTCCTTTACTTTGTGGGTGGCAGAACATTTGGCAATTTAATTTGAGCCTCATCACAGAAGTTTTGTAGTTCCTGTAAGACACCAAAATGGCCATTACTGTCAATATGCTTATCTGCTCGCACCTTGCCAGGGTTATTAACATCTAGAATGTACATCTGGATGCCAAACATGACCTCATTGGAGGTTGATCCACTCAAAGAGCATCTAGTCAGATTTTTAAAGTTCTCTGGACTCCATACAGGAGGGGAATCCAACTACGACCAGAACCTAACACTCTAGCTATTAAGGACTGCTTTAAGTCACAGTTCTTTCAATCCAAGTCAAATGTCCCTTAGGATGATGGGGGAGGAGTAATGCAGAGGACAATTCAGGGTTTCCATGGTCTCCCGCATTAGAGCCAAACTCTGCTCCTTGGTCTGAGAGGAATGTTGCTTATACCCCGATAAAGACCTGGAAATATTTAAAAACTGTTCGAACATTATCGTTGTGGCTACACCCATAGAAATCTAGAACATGAATCTACAGCCAATAAAATAATTGTAAATACACCATCTGAGTGCAGAGGGTCCCAATGATATAAATACACACATTGTAGAGGTTTGTTCGATAATGAGGGAAGTGTCTGTGGTGGCCAAGCTGCATGGATATTTTATTTTCCTGACAAATGTCACAATTTAGGACATATTGTTTTATCTGTATGTACAGACCTTGCCACCAGTAGCATTTCTGTAAAAAGAAAACTGCAGTTGTCACATCCCTGTATAGGCATAAGATAATTCCTCATGAGCATAAATGATTAATTGTAGTCTATGGTCCTGGTAGGTTATCACTCGATAACCCTCCCTGGGAATGTGAGCAAAAGGAATGCTTTGGACATTCAACAGGAAGGAATATTGTGATGGTTATTTTGTAGGTGAAGGAGTGCTGCTACACGAAGCACCAACAGCAGCCATGATGTCGTCATCCACCCTTGTGTGTGAATGAGTTATTCCAGCTACAGCAACAGTCTGAACTGCCATTTTGGCAGTTACACCAGCCAATGAATTCTCTGCAATGTGTACTCCAACACGTTCATGACTCAATGTATGAATTACATGAGCCCGTAACAAGCAATCTTTACGATGCACCACTTCCAAAGCAATTTATGCTGAATAGCATTTCCTTTAGATTATTTGAATGCATTCAGGTGCCAATAATGCAAATTTTCATTAAAAGACTCGGCACAGTAATACAAATCACACACTATGAACGTGGGCAATTCAGGATCTGTATTCTCCAGTGCCAGAATCAAAGCTTTTAATTCAACCAGCTGAGTGGTACAATCATCTAAGAATTATGTAAATGTTTGTTGTGCATAAAACACGCCATCTTTGATGACACCAAGCTCTGCAGCACATGTGACAAGTACAGTTGTTTAGTACCAACTGCGGACTAAGCTGAACCATGAGTACATATTATGCAATCATACTGATCGAGTGGCAAAATGTCACTGGGCACAGGGTATTCTTGTTATTACTGGAGGAATTGTTGTGTTTGCAAGGTATGGTCAAAGACATAGTCAACATCAGTAGCTGTTAGAGAGTTGGCTCACTATATCCATTTTGGATGTAAGGATCTCGCATTGGGAGCACTTGCCTTGGGGACAGCCTCAAAGGCTGGAATTGGAGTTACCACAATGATGTGTTTCCCCTGAGCCAATAGTCTTTTCTTCATAATGGCTGTCTGAACTGCAGTCAGTAACTTTTCTATTGGTGTGAAACACATTTCAGCATTAGAGTATAAATGAGATTCATAAGCAATCGGCACAGTATTACCTTAATTAAACGTGACATGTATAACCAGTGGACCCCGCAATTATGCGGATAACTAAGTTGGTTGTGTTGACACAAGTGTGTAAGCATCTGAATGCAAGTATGTCAGTCTGCAGTGTTCTGAGAATCTGTGTGTGGTCTGATGTCTAAAGAGTACTGGAAATCATGACAAACTAAATCGTACAATGTTTTTAAACGTTGTGTACAGTCTGATATGTATGTTGTACCAAAGTTCAGAAAGCCCAAAAGTTATTGTAGCTTTTTTATGGTGTTTGGTGTTTGCAAAAGAGCACATTTTCCCAAGAAATGTGGTGTAAGGCTTTTGTCTTCAGTTGATTACTCATATCACAAGAATAGGACACTAAGAAAAGCAATGTTTGTTTTTGAAAATTGAACTTATAGCTATGTTCAGTGAATCCCAAAACAATGTGATCTACTCTGGCTAAGTGTGTGTTCAAGTCATCGTCTGTAAGGTATATGTCATCATTGTAGGGCAATGCTTCTGAATCAATTTCTTGTGGAACTGACATTACTCAGGCAACAAACATACCTGGGCTGTTCTTAATCCCTGTGGGATTCATCAGAATTTTCTCTGGACCCCTAAAGCACTAAGGCCCATATTTATACTTTTTTAGCGCCACATTTGCGCCGCTTTTTGATGCAAAATTGGTGCAAACTTACAAAATACAATTGTATTTTGTAAGTTTGCGCCGCTTTTGCGTAAAAAAATGACGCAAATGCGGCACTAAAAAATTATAAATATGGGCCTTAATGTGGTTAAGTCTCTGCTTTCAGGCACTATGGCGGTCATTCCAACCGCGCCGCCGCCCGCCATGCGGTTACCGCCGAATGACCGCACCGCGGTCAAAAGACCGCGGCGGCCATTCTGGCTTTCCCGCTGGGCCGGCGGGCGACCGCCAAAAGGCCGCCCGCCGGCCCAGCGGGAAAGCCCCAGCAACGATGAAGCCGGCTCCGAATGGAGCCGGCGGAGTTGCTGGTGTGCGACGGGTGCAGTGGCACCCGTCGCGATTTTCAGTGTCTGCTTTGCAGACACTGAAAATCATTATGGGGCCCTGTGAGGGGGCCCCTGCACTGCCCATGCCAGTGGCTTGGGCAGAGCAGGGGCCCCCAGTGGCCCCACAACACCCGTTCCCGCCATCCTGTTCCTGGCGGTATTTACCACCAGGACCAGGATGGCGGGAAGGGGGTCGGAATCCCCATGGCGGTGCTGCAAGCAGCGCCGCCATGGCGGATTCCTTGGGCCAGAGTTGCCCTTTTCTGACCGCGGCTTTACCGCCGCGGTCAGAATGGCCCTGGAAGCACCGCCAGCCTGTTGGCGGTGCTTGCCAGGGTCGGAATGACCCCCTATGTTTTGGCAGAAAAACTCATTGGAAATGCCTAATGTTTTTTTTATATTTTTTAAGGACAATGGTGTTTAGTAAAGCTGTACTGTGGGAATTTTTCATTGCAAAAGTGTGTGTATGACTATTTAGATGTCTATAGTCTAAGACTACACAATAGGAATGATCTGGGTTCATTACAGGAAATAGTGGATTCCTCATGGGAGATACACAGGGCTCAATTACGCCTTAATACCCCAATTGTGAGATAATTTCTCTCACTGGGCATTTAGCTTTATGTTTAATTGGATATTGTATTTACATTTGTGGGCTAGAGCGCATTGGTATGACATGGTAAGAAGATCCTTATCCCAAACTACATGATTGTGATATAATGAAGAGGACTGTGCCTATTCTTCTGCATATGCTTATTTAGCAACTGCAAGAACAAGAAAAGTGTAGGAAGGTATCATTACATCTTCTCCTTGTAGGATATTTATAATAAACTCAGGTGGTCAATCTACCACAGCCAAGAGAATGCTGCAAATGGTAGTTTAAATTTCCCATAAAATTACTTTATTAGTACGCGGCATGTCACCCTCAATTTCGATGTCCAAATCATAATGTCTGTCGGGAGGGCTAACCCACTTGTCAGGTCTTTTGACATGAATAAATTGATTAGTATCTCTCAAAACCAGAAACTCTTGGAGATTCCGGTGAACATTTGTGACTTCTGCTGTGCTGTCTAGCAGTGTCAAAGCCTACGTCTTGCTCTGAAGGAGCGTTCTTAATATGTGTGGCATATTTTGTGGAAATACCTGCTACCTTCTTTTTAAACTGTTTTTTTTTTAAAGTTTCTTTTCCTTTTTATGATGATGTCAGATGAGTGCTGTGAGTCCATTTTCGGTTTCACATACTCTTCATGTCTGTGTTCAGTTTGTCCCCCTATCTTATACCCTTTGTCTGGTGAGTCCTGAAAGGAAGGAAAAGGATGTGTATCAGTGTACTGATACCTATCAGGTTGTTTAAGTGTATCACGGTTATGTAAATTACAATGTTTTGCAGAGGACTACCATTGCAGGGCTACACCCCGTCTTTTTGTTTTTTTCTTTACTTTTGTTTTTGTCCCAGCATTTTTAGAAGTCTCAGGCGTCTGTTGATATTATCTCAGTCAGATCTGCCTTTAAGCTGTGGCTTATTAGACCTAGCTCCTAAATTATCCCAACCTATAGATGTATAGATTTCCGCAATCATTTTTGATAATTAGTGCTCCTGGTCCACAACAGGAACTTATGTGAGGCATTAGCGTACTGTCTGTGTTGGAGTGTAGCTTTTATAATTAAAATTAACATGAACTGCTTGCAGATTAAGGAACAATGAAGCCGCATAGAAAACGCATTAATATGTTTCTAATATACGCATTTGAAATATCCCCACGGGGAGTGGCCACCAATGTATTTGTTGATTAAATTAATTTGACTAATGACAAATTAATGATGTACTAATGTGTGAATTTATACCAGCTTTATGAATCATGTAGTAAGGATTTGCTAATTTAGACACAAGGCCCTAGTTAGCAAGAGTCTGGGCCTAGCTGCCTGGTCTCATATTAAATGTGTTTTTTCTAACATGCACTTCCTGAAGGACATAAAGCTGAACTGCATGAGAACTGTCTTAGGTGAAAATTCTAGTAAGGTGACCACTCAACTATTGGACAGAGACAGTGGTGCGCCAGATTTTGCCCAATTGGAAATTAAGGGTTTGTTCAACGGATTTAATATAATGACATGCCACAAGGAGAAATCGTCCACTCATTTGCCATCCTTTGCCTTTACTTGAAGCCATTACCTTGTCGTTACTCTTAAATCATTACTTTGAGAGACTTTTTCTAATTTTGAACCATTCTCTTTACCCAACATTTACTTCACCTCCTTAAGAGGGTAACTATATGATAATGAAATTGGAATTGTCTGTTTGCCTTTCCTTTCTAGGTACCAACTGCTTTTGACGGAGACCATAGTTAGATGTTTTCCAAATTTGTGTTACTAAATTGTTTTGCATGAAGCCCAACATGCTGATGCTAATTAGAGGTTAGTCAAGGAGTTCACTAATATTGGGTGCAAATAAACAAATGACAGAATCTTTGCTTTGTTGAATATTGTACTAAGGATACTCTGCTAAATAGATACACATTAACGCATTAACGCCGTGTTTTGCTCTGATGTTTATAATCTTTCCTTTGTTTAAATTTTACTCAAGTTGCCATATTGTCACATTCTTGATGTGTTTCCTGGTTTTGAGACTAAAAAACTTGCTAGTAACTAATAGGGAATAAATATCATAACTATTACTAAATTTCATGTGGTTATTCGTGGCTGAAAGGTCATGGTGAGTTTGGATTCTTAATAATGTCATTAACTAATTTAATAAATTTGCTATTGTGAATACTGATGAGGCTATTGACATATCGATTGATATGCTGATTAGTTATCTCGTCTTAAGGTGCCTCCAATCAGGGTCAAAAGATTAATTAGCCTAAAACGAGTCCCAGAGTAAGTAAATTACCTAGGGCGGGACGCGTTATCAGTTCTGGTAGCAGAGGACAGTTTCGCCCTTTGGGGCCCTAAGACGAGGGTCCATTGTTTAGGATTGTTTTTGAAATGATGCAAATTGGAGAGATGGTGTTCCCCTAAGCCCCAAATGACTTTCCCAGGACCCCGGAGCTTGCCGAAGTGAGTTGGGTATGTTCTTGGCGTTCTAGTGATGGTATGAGTGAAGTAGGATTTGCGCTTGCACAGCTTATGCATACCACAGTTGAATTGTGAGGTCTGTGAGAATTTATTTAGGCCAGGTGATGTTTTAGTAGGAGTGGGCGTACTCCTTAGGATGAGAGTAGGGAAGTCGGCGAACTTCATGTGAGTGTGGAGCTTTGTGCTAAAAAATTGTCCAAGTGGTTGTTGGTGATGTAGGGGCCCTGCGTGGTCTAAGACTCCGGAGTATATTGATAAGTGTATGAGACACTTGGTTTATGTTGAAATTTGCGTGGTTTAATAGGTCAATCGGGCGAGATTGACGAGTCGAGTTTGAGTCAGTGTGTGAGTGAAAAAACCCTTCAATGGAGATTTGGTAAGTTTTAAAATGCACTAGGACGAGCCATTGACAAGTCGAGAGTGAAATTTGCGGGTCAAATTTTGCTTGTGAGTGCGGGATCTGAGAAGGAGAGAGTAGCGGCCGAGGCTTCAAGTGAAATCTCTGTAATGTTCTGAAGCGATTGTGTTACCCTTCCTGTAGTAAACCGCCAAATTTGAGTTTTGTTGTTAAGGTGCTCGCAATATATTGCATTAGGTTGTGTGAATAGGGAGTGAGGAAGACAAGCCGCAGGACTTTGTCAGCCGCAGTGTGTGTGAGTGTGACATCATTGGAGCTGCGCTGGGATAGGTCAGTTAGTGAGAAGGGCCGCACACGGATTGGCATCCGTCCGTGAGAGGCAATTGGTTGGGAAGGTAGGTAAAGGGTGTTCTGGGAATTAAAGTCACTTCCTGATTCAGTTCTAAACTAAATAAGAAACGCAAAAATGAAGTTCTTCAAGGCTCTAAAGAATGCTTTGAGGGGAGATGTATACATTACCGCAAGTGTGGGGGAGCCTACACCACCAGAGGATACTCCGGCGTATGCCGTAATGGAGGAGAAGGGAGTCACACCATGCCTTTGGCTAAAGCAATGGTGCAAATTAACAGAGAAAGATGGGTGTTTGGTGTTTCCAGAGAATGGAACGTTCAACATAGGGGTCCTAGAGAATTTGCAGAAGGCGTTAAATGAGCAGAAGCCGCCTCCAAGGCTAGCACAGTTTGAGGCATTAGCAATTTGGGAATTAATGGCCATACGACAAAGGCAGAAAAAGTTTGAGAGGAGAATGAGAAAAGCAGAAAAGACGCTAGCGGAGGCTAGGTGGGATAGCGAGACCAGGATGTGGAGAAGAGAAATAATAGATGGAGTCAGGATGTTTCCGGCAATCACTCAAGAAGCAGATGCACAAGGAAGAAAGGCCACTTGTAAAACCGACAAGGGTTCTAGTAGAGGAAAAGAGAATAACAGGTCTTGGGCAGATCCAGAGGACTCAGATGATGATGAGTTCCTTAATCAGTTGTTACAGGATCGTCCGCTGCCATATGCCATGAATGACAACAGACCAGGTACTAGTGCAGGTCCTGTAAATTCCACACAGAATCAGGGAACAGCGCATACAGCTAAGGTAAATGCAGTTGCGACACCAGCTCCAGTGCAGAATAGTGTCAGAGTATCCACTGCGCCAGAGATGCAGACACAGTTACAGCCACTACCTGTTCAGAGGCTCTACCCTGATGTTCCAGTATTAGAGACCACTGTGAATTTGATGGTGCCGCCCGACCAAGCATATACAAGATCAAAGTTGGTACAGATGGAGCCAACTCCACTTCTGCTGCCCCAGCCACAGCAACAGATGGTTCCGAATTACACTTCGGTCACAGGACCGCAGTCAGTCACAGCACCCGTAATGAATCAGACAGTGGGAGCGAATGCTCCCAGGGTCTGGGAGACAGGCAGGCGCCAGCTGCTATATCTTTGCTGATTACAGTTGGTCCACCCGTACCTTTATATGCTCAGGCAAAGTCTAGTGTATGTGACCAAGGGGTAATGACTCAAGAGATGCTTAGAGGAGGGTTCGCAGGAAGTTTCCAAGGGAGGACACCGGGAGAACAGATAGCAGAGAGATCTAGGGCCTTGTTGGATTTCAGTCTGATTGGGATCCCTCTAGAGACAATGAGACAAGATGGGTTGGGACTACTAACTCCACAGATACCCAGTACGAACATATCGCAACCACCAATGATGCAGGCTGGAAATATTTTGTTGCAAGGTCTGACTGCGCAACAACTGAATGAATGGCTAGACAAGCTGAGCTCACCACAGACTACTCCTGCGACAGCAGAGCGGTCACAGAGAGAGGAATACCTGAATTTTGTGAGGTTGGGCATGGAAGCAGCTGAATTAGTTGAGGGAGCATGGGGGTGAATAAGCTAGAGTCATACACTGAAGCAGAATTGAGGTATCTGTGTCCAAAAATAACTAAAGAAGTGAGCAAGGTGCATCAAAGGTTGGAAAATCTAGCAGACAAATATGGCATAGACTTAGACAATACTAAGCATCTAAAGAGGAGTTACAGATTGGACTTCGAACCCAAAGATTTTGATCACATGAGGTCTACTGGGATGAAAGCACACCTTAAAGAAATTTTGCAGAGCGTGCAGGTTTGGGGAGCCTTAGAGAAGTGGGAAGGCAGATGGGCAAAGAAGAGAGATAAAAGGAAAAGTGACTGCTTGGAGCAGCAGCAGGCAAAACCAGCGCCAGATACCGGTACAATAAAAATGCTACCCATGAGAGAGACGGCTGGAGGGGTTCTTGTCCATGTATCATGGTCTAGAGGTGACATTTTGTCATTCACAAATGACTTCCCCAGTCTGAGGGAAAAGCCGATAGAGAGGTATCAGCAGACAGACAGATTTGTGAAGCTTGCGAAGTGTCTTTGGGAAGACTTGAATACATTGTTTGAGATCATAGTTCCTGACGATTTGTGGCTCGAGTGCAAGAGAAGTGTTGACTGGCCGACTGCAGAACCGGCAAGGGATAGTGTTACCGGAGCACCCTCTCCAGAGGTAATGAAGCATTACTATAAGGTAATAGAGTTTTTGACGCAGACAGTGTCGCCGCAGAATATTTATTAGCAAAAGATTGATCGAACGGCACAAGAAGGCAAAGAGTAGATACATGCTTACTATGAGATGTTGTTAAAAGCATTCCAGCATTACAGTGGCACGGAAGTCATAGATTCGAAAGACATGAATCACCTTGTGTTCAGGTTCATTGAAGGGCTGAGACCAGAAATTAGCCAGATGATTAAATATCATTTAATTTGCTGGCAAGCGAAGCCGATTGATGAGGTATTGCAGTATGCAAAATACTGTAGTGATGAGATCGAATTGAAGCAGAGAAAGTTGAAGGAGAAAGTGATGGTGATGCAAATTAAGGCAGCGCAAGCAGGGATGCAGGGAAACGGAGTACAACAGATGGTGCAACAGCTGCAGGGAAACAGAATGTTTCAGATGCAAACGAGAGGCAGAGGTCGAGGATGTTTTGTCCACCGTGGTCCAGATTTGAATGCCGTTGTGGTACAAAGTGACGTGCAAGGGATGAAGAAGGTGTTACCATGCCATGCGTGCGGGGGGGGGGAAATTGGAAGTGGGAGTGCCCGATGATGGTGCAGGAGGGTGCGGTTCAACAAAGCAATTATGTCAGTGCATTTCAAAATGTTAAAGGACCAAGAATGAGGGGTCCTAATCCAAATTTTCAGAATAACATGGTTCAAAGGCAGGGTCTCCAACCCATGCAACAGGTGCAGATGCCACGTATGCAACCAGTGCAGATGCAGTAAGAGCAACAGCAGATTCCAGTGGTACCTAGACAGCAAATGCAGTTGCCCTTAGCGTCAACGGGACAGCAACAGGTGATGCTTCCTCAACAGGTCACAAGTCAAGGAATGGGTCAAAATATCACAGTACAACAGTTCCCATTGCGTGGTGAGAATGGAATAAACGATGAATGGTCGGATGACAATTCAGATAGTGAGGAGTGCAGGCTTGCAGCATCCCTAGAGGTAGATCAGAGGGGACCCTATGTGCAAGGGAAGGGAATGGGTCACAAGGTCTCCTTTTTGGTTGACACAGGAGCCACACGCTCTACAGTCAGGAGTGCAGAGGTTCCGAAATTGCCCCTTTCAGGACGCACAATAAAAGGAGTGGGAGTGGCAAACCAGCTCCTGACCAAGTCAAAATTGGTACCTTCAGGGATTGCACAGGTTTGTAGTCTGTGATTCAAGTCCCGTGTCCCTACTGGGAAGAGACTTAGGGCCAGATGTAGCACGCCGTTTGCATGGCGCAAATTGCGTTTTTCGGCCTCACGCGATGCACATTCCCAAATTGCAAGTCGGTACCGACTCGCAATTTGGGAATGGGACTCGCAAATAGGAAGGGGTGTTCCCTACCTATTTGGGACCGCATCGCAATTCAGAGTTGCTTTGTGACCGCGAATGCGGTTGCAAACCAACTCAAAGTTACCACCAGTGTCACACTGGTGGTAACTCATTCGCAAAAGGGAAGGGGTCCCTATGGGACTCCTTCCCCTTTGTGAATGTCGACAAAAATATTTTGGACCACTGCCTACTCTGAAAAAAACGAAACCAAAAGGTTTCAGTTTATTTTTCATTTTGCAACTTGTTTTCCTTTAAGGAAAACGGGCTGCAAAATGAAAAAAAAAACTGCTTTATTTATAAAGCAGTCACAGACATGGCGGTCTGCTAACTACAGCAGGCCACCATCCCTGTGAGTGCAGGGACTCGCTATGGGGTCGCAAAATGCGACCCAACCTCATGAATATTGATGAGGTGGGTCTTTGCGACCCCATAGCGAGTCGCAGACGGTGTCTGAGACACCGTTCTGCATCCTGAATTGCGACTCGCAAATTGCGAGTCTCACTGACTCGCAATTCATGGATTTCCTACATCTGGCCCTAACTGTGTAAGACGAGGTGTTCTATCACCTGTTCGAATGAGGGAATCGAAGTGCATACAAACAGTGATGACGAGGGGGATGATGGTCAGATCTCAGAGCCAGAAACAGAGACTACAGATGAAGAATACCCCTTGATAAGCTTCTTCCCGATGTTCACAATGACTGATTTGCCTGTAGACCTGCAGGGGACAGTCACAGAGAAGGTGTGGGACTTGACAGGAAAAGAAGTGGGACTGATAAGAGGAGTAGAACCAGTCAAAGTCGATGTGAAACCAAATGCCGTGTTTCCCCAGGTACCACAGTACCACATGGCACAGGACGTCCTCATACAGGTGACGCAGATAATTGCAGACTTCGTGAAACAGGGGGTCTTGAAGGAAGTAATGAGCGGCCCATGTAATTCACCTATAATAGGTCTAAGAAAGCCCTGTGGGAAAGTCCGAATTGTTCAAGACTTGAGAAAGATCAATGACATAGTGGTAAAGTGCTGCCTGATAGTGCCAAATCTAGTTGTGATCATGTTTCAAGCTCCATGCTACGCAGAATGGTTCTCAGTCGTTGACTTGTCCCAAGAGTTCTTCTCTGTGCCTCTTCATGAGGACAGCCAATTTCTCTTCAGTTTCAAATTCCTGTACAAGGTTTACAGTTGGTGTCGAATCCCTCAGGGTTTTTCGGAGTCACCATCTATCTTCAACCAAATTCTGAAGAAAGATTTGGAGTAATTGGAACTGCCTTTCCAATCGACTCTAGTACAGTACATTGACGATTTGTTGATTGCTTCCAAAACAAGAGATGATTGCAAGTAAGATACTATTGCCCTATTGAATCACTTGGGAAAAATGGGCACAAAGTGTCCCCAAAGAAGCTGCAATACTATCAGAAAGAGGTGAAATATTTAGGCCATTTGATTGAGAAAGGGTCGAGGAAAATATCTAAGGAAAGAGTGACTGCCATATTACAGATGAATCCCCCGACATCCAGGAGAGATGTCAGGATGTTTCTGGGAATGGTGGGCTACTGTCGTCAGTGGATCCTGAATCTCTCCATTATCTCCAAGCCCTTGGTGAGACTGACAGCTAAGGAGGCCTCGGATGGCCCAGATACCCTAACTAGGTCAGAGAAAGAGATAAGGGCGTTCATTGAGTTGAGGGAGTGTATGTGCAGGGCTCCAGCTTTAGGTATGCCTGATTACACAAAGCCTTTTGTCCTGTTTTGTCATGAATGTGATGCTTGTTCTTTGTCTGTCTTGACCCTGGTCCATGGAGGTGCAAACAGACCAGTAGCATATTTTTCAACTACTTTGGACCCAGTTGCAGCAGCCATACCGTGTTGTCTGCGTGCAGTTGCAGCAGTTGGTCAAAGCCTCACTCAGTGTGAAGGCATAGTGTTGGGACATCCCTTGACAGTATTGGTCCCACATTCAGTTGAAATACTATTGACCCAAACTAAGACCCAGCACATGACAAATGCTAGATTGACCAAGTACGAGACAATTATATTGGGGTCACCAAATATGTCACTAAAACGTTGTACTATATTAAACCCGGCAACTCTGCTTCCCAGTGAAAATACAGATGTTGATGATGCTGAACAGGTAGAACATGATTGTCTTGAGGTAATTGAACTGTGCACCAAACCAAGACCTGACATTAAGGATACTCAATTGGAAGAAAATGACTACATTATCTTTGTTGATGGCTCATGTCTGAGAGACTCAGTAGGAGTATTGAGAGCCGGATATGCTGTATGTACAATCACTGGTATTCTAGAAGCATCTTGGCTTGAAAGGGTATATTCTGCCCAAGTGGCTGAATTGATTGCTTTTACTAGGGCATGCCATGCCGTTGACAAATTGAAAGAGACTATCTTTACCGATAGCAGATATGGATTTGGAATAGTCCATGATTTTGGCCAGCTATGGTCCCAGAGCGGTTTCATGACCTCTTCTGGTTCTCCAGTGAAAAATGGTGAAAGAATTAAGGAATTGTTGCACGCAATTCAGTTACCGGTTGAAATTGCCGTGGTGAAATGCAATGCTCATGTGAAATCGCAAGATTTTGTGTTAATGGGGAATGGATATGCAGATCAAGTCACAAAGTTTTGCGCATTGAATTGTATATCGTTCAAGGATCAGTGGGAATTGTTACCTGAAACAGAAAATGAGACATGCACAGGTTACGCATTGAGGGTGGTTGACACGATGGAAGAATTAAAATTGCTACAGGGTCGTGCCAGCAGGGAGGAGAAACGCTCTTGGCTCAAAATGCAGTGTGTACAAAGACCAGTTGATTTGTGGGTATCAGATGAGGGGAAAATGGTTTTGCCCAACAGTCTTTTGTCTCAGTTTGCAAGGTTTTACCATGGTCAAGCGCATATTGGGAGAGATGCCATGATCAGATTGATTGGTTCAATCCAAAATTCAGACAAGCCGCAGAAGTTATCTGTCATCGGTGCATCATCTGCCAGCAGATGAATGCGGGGAAAGGGACAGTGGTGAATTTGAGCCACATTGGGAGAGCTGGAGGTCCATTTAGCAGGATGCAATTGGATTTTATCGAAATGCCTGTGTGTGGAGGTCTGAGATACGTGTTGATGATTGTGTGCATTTTTAGTCACTGGATTGAAGCTTACCCTACACGTAGGAATGAAAGTCTCACAGTAGCGAAGTTGCTGCTTAGGGAATTGATACCACGTTTCGGGTTTCCGATCTCTTTAGAATCAGATAGAGGAAGTCACTTCATCAATGAGGTGGTTAAGCTCTTGTGTGCTGCGCTGAACATTGAACAGAAGTTGCATTGCAGTTACCGCCCTGAAGCATCAGGACCAGTGGAACAAATGGATGGTACTCTGAAGTCTAGAATGGCAAAAATGTGTGCAGCTACAATTTTGAAATGGCCTGATGCATTGACCTTAGTGTTGATGTCAATAAGAAACACTCCCAACAAGAAAACAGGACTGTCTCCTCATGAAATTCTCATGGGCCGAGCTATGCGATTGCCTGCAGTACCTGCGAATTCTCTTGTGAATATCACAGATGATATGGTGTTGGACTACTGCAAGGGTCTGGCTGACCTGGTCCGCTCTTTCTCTCACCAGGTGGAAGCAACCACACTGCCACCCATAAATGATCCAGGTCACAACCTGAAAGCTGGTGATTGGGTTGTTGTCAAGAAACTTGTGAGGAAGTCGTGTTTGGAGCCACGTTGGAAGGGGCCGTATCAAGTGATAAGAACAACTACCACTGCTGTGAAGTGTGCAGGAATTCCAAATTGGATCCATGCCAGTCACACAAAAAAGGTGACATGTCCACCTGATGAGGAAATTGAATTATCGAAAATAACAGCTACAGAAAACGAAGTCTCAGGGCCGGAGAGTAATCAAAGGGGAAATGAGACTGGAGGAGAGCCCGTTGAGGACGGCTTGGTCACTCAAACAGTAAACGAGATCCAGAGGCGTGACAGTGGGCCTATCTCAACTGAGGCACTAGGAGAACCAACCCAGAAGGAGGTTCTCCCAGAAGCAGACGGATACGGGTTTGAAGTCGAACCCTTGACAGATCCAGAAGGCGAAGGAGTTGAGACAGAAGGAAGTCCGAGTATCCAGACTCCTCCTGAGCCACTTGCAGGTCCAGCAAGAGAAAACACCATAGCACAAGAGAAGGGCATTGAACAGCAACCAGAAAGGCTGAACGATAAAGGGACACTTAAAGGAGATAAATGGCCAGAGTCGCGAGTAGCAAAAGGAAAAGTGGTCATTGATGAGTCAATTGAGGAGGAGATTGATACAACAAGAAAAGAAGACCTGAGCGAAGGAGAATTGCAAGGTGACCGCAAATTGAAAAGAAAGAGAACAGCAAACAGAAGATACGCAGGTCCTGAATGGGCATATGCAACTTCAGCAGAGTGGCAACAAGAGTTCCTAGCATTTTGGTTTGATCGAGAAGTTCCAGGTCAGTACTATGGTACCTGAGTTCAGCCACGGGATAAAGAGACTGTGTTAAGCTGAAATTGAATTAAAGAAACTTGAAAACAGAGGGTGTTAAATTACCGGATGTGTCGCTATTAACCTGAAGTGACTTTTGAAAACTGACTGTGACAAGCTGCTAACCGGATTGACAAAGGACCCTGGGAGCGAATGAAGAAGCTGTAAATACTTGCTAAAAGGGACTTTGCTTAGCCTTGCTGTAAAAGAACAAAAAAAGGAAAAAAGCTTTTAGCCATCCCCTGTTGATTGTCGTTTATATTTGTAGTACTTCACTTTCTGATTTTTTACAGATCATACCTAGTACGGGAGATGATAGTGAGGGGAGTAGGCGTTGTAAATATTTGGGTGTTGCTTTGGGTGTTGTGTGCGTGATATTCATTATAGCTTTGTTTGTGGAGATGCGATTGCTGGATGAAAATGAAGCTAACAATGCTACAGTTTCTGAGACTGCTACACTAACATCTTGGGAGAAGTTTGAGCAAGATACAAAGTATCTGCATGACGAAACTAATGCAAAAGGGGAACTGTCTACTAACGTTTTCTATCGCTTGCTGAGTGAGTATGTTGACACTATGAATGCTAAGGCTTGATATGTGTGTACACAAATTCCACTTTCAGTCCAAGAGGGAGTTACATATCACAGCTTGCCTCTAACCTATGGGATTAGTTGTAGTCTGCTACTAACGCGTTTCTATAACCAAGAAGAAGGGCAATATTTTTACTCTAACTATGATCTTGTATTCTCTTATGTGCCTATCATAGAAGATCTGAATAGTGTAGCTAAATATTATGCCATAAAATTGATTAAAGGGTTCTTTGAACCTAGAGTAGCGATCAGTACATCATATGCACACTGCAATAATTTGACATGCTTGCTTACACCTGGAGAGAAAAGCTTTCTAGATCACACTGAAGATAGAAGGAGGGTTTTAAAAGGGAAATTAGAAAAAGGCTTGCAGCAACGATCATTTCTTAATAATGGTAATTACAATGGGATTAGGGAACAAGGGAAGCTAGCTTTTGATGCGAAACATGTAGGTATGCTTTGCATAACGCAGCCTAAGTCATATTATGACAATGTGTTTGTGGGAACAAGTGAGTGTAAGCATGTGTTTTTGTTTCAAAATAAATGGACCTTTATGCTAAATGGAATGGATCAAGCGATTCCAGGGGTTTACTATATTTGTGGACTTAATGCTTATTACCGTCTTCCAAAGGGATGGTATGGGACATGTTACTTGGGGATAGTTTTCCCAAAGATTTACCAGCTGGAAGATTTAAAGAAATTCCCGAAAGTGACTGAATTACTTTGTGCTAGACAAAAGAGAGAAACTGCCGCTGGTGTAGTAGGAGGCATATTTGGAGAGATAATTAGGGGTTCAGTAGGGGTTCAGTAGGGGTTGTCTTGAACTCCGTAAAGATTTTAAAGTTGGCTACTATTGTGGATAACATGTTGACAAACTTCACAGGGGCTATACTCCTGATGGATACTGAACTGGCTGCGGAGAGGGCTATGACTCTTCAGAGCAGGCTTGCTTTAGACATTCTTTTAGCGAAGAGTGGCGGGGTCTGTAAGATGGTTAATGAGAGTCATTGCTGTGCCTACATACCTGACAATAGTAATGAGATTAGAAGTATGTTTACTAACCTAACAAGAGATAGTGCAGATTTGAAGGAACTGAAGGAACCAGGAGTTTGGGAAAAGGTTGGAAAAGGACTTGCTAATGTGGGAAGTTCGTTTAGTAGTATTTGGCATGGTATATTGGGAAAATTAATACAGGGAATAGTGATTATTCTGGTTTGTTTATTTGGACTATGGTTATCATGCAAAATTAGCAAAAGGATTAAAGCAAAATTGGCAAAACATAAAGCAAGGAGGGAAGAAAAGAAAAGGTAGAAAATGTTCAGAGCAAAATATGAAAAGGCAAAACAAAAGGAAGAAATTGAGATGAAAGAGATCAAGAAGTGACAAAGTTGTTAAAGGAAGGATTTGTTTGATGACAAGAGTCATCAGATGAGGGATTGTTGGAGTGTAACATTTATAATCAAAATTAACATGAACTGCTTGCAAATTAAGGAACAATGAAGCCGCATAGAAAACGCATTAATATGTTTCTAATATACGCATTTGAAATGTGCCCACAGGGAGTGGCCACCAATGTATATGGTGATTAAATGAATTTGACTAATGACGAATTAATGATGTACTAATGTGTACATTTATACCAGCTTTATGAATCATGTAGTAAGGATTTGCTAATTTAGACACTAGGCCTTAGTTAGCAAGAGTCTGGGCCTAGCTGCCTGGTCTAATATTAAATGTGTTTTATCTAACGTGCACTGTGCTGTTTTCCTGAAGGACATAAAGCTGTACTTTTCCAGAGGCTAGAGATGTGTGTAACCGTAGTAAATTATTTCTCATGAGACCCGACTTGCTCAAGGAGATATTCTTGCTGAATGCAACAGTGTAATTTCCAACAGATGCAAGGTCACCTGAACTGGTAAAGACAATGGAGCTAACTTTTCTTACCTGCCATCTCACCCGATGAAGAAGTAAATCACAGGAGCCAATGAACTGCATGAGAACTGTCTTAGGTGAAAATTCTGGTAAGGTGACCACTCAACTATTGGACAGAGACAGTGGTGCGCCAGATTTTGCCCAATTGGAAATTAAGGGTTTGTTTGACGGATTTAATATAATGAGATGCCACAAGGAGAAATCGTCCACTCTTTTGCCATCCTTTGCCATTCCTTGAAGCCATTACTTTGTCGTTACTCTTAAATCATTACTTTGAGAGACTTTTTCTTACTTTGAACCATCCTCTTTACCCAACATTTACTTCACCTCCTTAAGAGGGATGAACTTTCTGCCCTGTTTGCTGAGACTTTGCTGCTCTGTCCTAGCTGATGGCGGATCGACTACTGTCCTGAGGACTAAGACTGACTCTGTATGCTGAACCATAACGGAGGGTAACTATATGATAATGAAATTGTAATTGTCTGTTTGGCTTTCCTTTCTAGGTACCAACTGCTTTTGACAGAGACCATAGTTAGATGTTTTCCAAATTTGTGTTACTAAATTGTTTTGCATGAAGCCCAACATGCTGATGCTAATTAGAGGTTAGTCAAGGAGTTCACTAATATTGGGTGCAAATAAACAAATGACAGAATCTTTGCTTTGTTGAATATTGTACTAAGGATACTCTGCTAAATAGATACATGTTAACACTGTGTTTTCCCCTGATGTTTATAATCTTTGCTTCGCTTAAATCTTACTCAAGTTGCCATATTGTGACATTCTTGATGTGTTTCCTGGTTTTGAGACTAATAAACTTTCTAGTGGAGTGTAACTAATAGGGAATAAATACCATAACTATTACTAAATTTTGTGTGGTTATCCGTGGCTGAAAGGTCATGGTGAGTTAGGATTCTTATTATTGTCATTAACTAATTTAATTAATTCACTATTGTGAATACTGATGAGGTTAATGACCTATCGATTGATGTGCTGATTAGTTATCTCGTCTTAAGGTGCCTCCAATCAGGGTCAAAAGATTCCTTGGCCTAAAGCGAGTCCCAGAGTAAGTAAATCACCTAGGGCGGAACGCGTTATCACCTGCTCTTCTACTTCCCCTTTGAAATTGCATAACATAATTGAGGAAACTGTGGCCAAGTTGTCAATTAATTTATCCTCCAAATCCAGGGCTGGGACGGACCCAGATTCATTATGAATCTGCTTAGCACTTCAGGCAAAACAGCAATGGATGGTATACCATGTGTTATGGTATATATGACAGAAAAAAATGTGCCCCAGGTGGCACAATCTTCTATGGGGAAGCATTACCATTACCAATTGGTACAAACAATGTGGGAATTCTATGTTTGTCTTGGGGTCCCTTATGCGGAAACACTGCTTCAAGCTGTTTTGCGTTTGTACAATCCAAAATGGAATTTCCTCCTGCTTGGTGGAAACTTACCCTTAATTGTGTTGATAGTAACAGGACTAATTGTAGGCACAACTAAATGTGGCTGTACAGCTTGAACAACCCTTGCTGGGGCAGTTGTTTTTGTATACATAACAAACTGTGTTAAACAGCTATATAGTCTAACTAGACCTGTGTAAAGAGTACAGAGGGCAGATTGGCCTATTTTAATTAGGCCGATCTGCCCCCAAGGGGGGCAGAAGCAACTAGGTACCAGGGATAATTTTTTTACAGGTGGGGAGCGACCCCTTAGACAGGGGTCGCTTCTCTGGGGGGCAAATTTATTTTAGGCCATTTCCACCCGCTTTGGGGGACGATTGGCCTATTTTCATTAGGCCAATATGCCCTCAAGGGGGCAGAAACTACTAGGCACCAGGGATTTATTTAATGCCAATTTCACACAATGGGAGCGATGCATTAAGCAAGAATAGCTCCCATGAGGAAGCATTTTTGAAGGCCTTTTTTTTGCCCCCACTTCGGGGGCAGAAACCACCAGACACCAGGGATTTTTTTTTCTTTACTTTTTTACATAAGGGGAGCGGCCCCTTGGGCAAGGGCCGTTCCCCATGGGGGGGAATTATTTTAGGCCACTTCTGCCCTCCTTGGGGACTGATCGGACTATTTCTCTTAGGCACATCTGCCCCCAAGGTGGGCAGAAACCACTCAGTCACCAGCTATTGATGTGTGTGTGTGTGTCTTGTTTGGGGGGCAGCCCCTTGACAAGGGTCACTCCCCATGGGGCACATTACTGTTACTGTGTCTGGCCCCTTGGGGGCCGATCAGCCTATTTCTCTAGGGTCCATCAGCCTCTAAGGGGGGACAGAAAGCCCACTAGACACCAGGGAATACTTAAAAAAAAAAAAACGAGGGTGGGGATATGGCCATACCCCACCCCAAATACATGGGGACAAATTTGTTCTGCCCACTGGTCGGCAGATGATGCACTCCCTGGGGGGGACAGAAAGCCTACTAGATGCCAGGGAATTAAAAATAAAATAAAAATAGTGGGGCGGTAACTACCAACCAGTATGAGTATGGTTATGCCCCCACCCCAACTAAAAGGGGTAACAGTCTTTTAGCTCTCCCCCTACACTAAAAGATCTTATCCCAATGGCAAGCAAGACTACATATATTATTTTGGGTTTTTATTTTATATTTGGGCCATAAGAGCTTGGGTAACTCTCAAAATCACCCCACTTGGAATGGTGAGGTCTGCACTTTTTTGACTTTGTGACGCTGCCATCTAGAAAAATTTACGAGACCTAGACACGTCTGATAACTAAACATCTGGGTGAGTCAAGGGTGGTGTGCTTCATATGTACCCTGCACCATTTTCTTACCCACGATGCCCTACAAACCTCCAACTTTGCTTGAAATCACACATTTTCCCCACATTTTTAATGGAAACTTCCGGAATATGCTGGAATCCACAAAATTCCTACCACCCAGCATTGTCACATCTATACCGATAAAAATTCAGCCTCACTTGTCAGCCTAAAAACATTGGGAGTCATTCCAACCCTGGCGGTCGGTGTTAAAGCGGCGGCCAACCCGCAAACAGGCAGGCGGGCAAAAAAATGGAATTCCGACCCTGGCGGGAACCGCCAACACAGACCGCCACTTTAACACTCCGACTGCCACGGCGGTACAGACAAGCAGCGCGGCGGTCACCGTCAACAGACAGGCGGCAGACAATGTACCGCCCACCCTATCACAACTCACCAATCCGCCACCTTTTCCGGGGCGGGAGCCCCGCCGATAAAAACACGGCGGAAACAGACTACGAACGGGAAAACGCTCACCTATACACACTCCACAAGGAATCTGGACAGCATGGAACCAGAACTACACATCCTACCAGCAATTGTCTACCTGCTCGTCTACCAGGAGCACGAACGCCGGCGCAGAAGACAACGGTGAGTACTGTACCTACGACATAGGGGAGGGGGGAGGAGAAAAGATTACGGGCACACACATACGCGACCCCCCCCCCAACTACCTACACACCAATGCAGAGCAATAACTCAGAGTGACACCCCCCAAACCCCCCGGAAGAATGCAAAGACAAAATAATATGTTATTGGAATACAAATATATTGTAAGGCTAAGTAAATAAGTAAGTCGAACATCCCATAACTATATACACATATGTATATTGTCCCGTCAGAATTGGCTTTCTGTCATTGTACGTGGGCCAATGGTCCTCAACACATGGGCAAAGCCCACACATGAGACGCGAATCCATTGGAGAGAACACTGCAGGGGCCTCAGATAGGAAAACTACAGGCACCTACGTTGGGGAAGGGAAGGGGGGCCACCTCAGCAACATGAGCCCACGACGCCAGATCCACGAGGGGCCTCCATGGCCACTGTTCAATCCTGGGGAGTGCAAAGCCACAGTCTCTCAAGTCTCTACAGTGGGTGGCTTGCCCACTGTGCCATCCTGGGGAGTGCAAAGCCACAGTCTCTCAAGTCTCTACAGTGGGTGGCTTGACCACTGTGCCATCCTGGGGAGTGCAAAGCCACAGTCTCTCAAGTGGATGACAGACTCCAGCGGTACTGGAGGACTCTTGGTGCCCAGAGTGTATCGTGCAGCCCTGTCCGACACTGATCCGGGCCTGCCCCTTCTGCCAATGTGTCAGCGGTGCTTGAGTTGAAGGGCACAGCGGAGCGGTGCAGAGACGGCGGTGCCCAGCGGAGCGGTGCTTGAGATGAAGGGCCCAGCGGAGCGGTGCTTGAGATGAAGGGCCCAGCGGAGCGGTGCTTGAGTTGAAGGGTCCAGCGGAGCGGTGCAGAGACGGTGGTGCCCAGCGGAGCGGTGCTTGAGATGAAGGGCCCAGCGGAGCGGTGCTTGAGTTGAAGGGCCCAGCGGAGCGGTGCAGAGACGGCGGTGCCCAGCGGAGCGGTGCTTGAGATGAAGGGCCCAGCGGAGCGGTGCTTGAGATGAAGGGCCCAGCGGAGCGGTGCTTGAGTTGAAGGGCCCAGCGGAGCGGTGCAGAGACGGCGGTACCCAGCGGAGCGGTGCATTGAGATGAAGGGCCCAGCAGAGCGGTGCTTGAGATGAAGGGCCCAGCGGAGCGGTGCTTGTCTTGAAGGGCCCTGTTTAGCGGTGTTTGTCACGGCGGGGCACCGTTCAGCGGTGCATGTCTTGAAGGGCCCTGTTCAGCGGTTCTTGAGACGGCGGGGCCCTGTTCAGCGGTGCATGTCTTGAAGGGCCCTGTTCAGCGGTGCTTGTCACGGCGGGGCCCCGTTCAGCGGTGCATGTCTTGAAGGGCCCTGTTCAGCGGTTCTTGAGACGGCGGGGCCCTGTTCAGCGGTGCATGTCTTGAAGGGCCCTGTTCAGCGGTTCTTGAGACGGCGGGGCCCTGTTCAGCGGTGCTTGTCACGGCGGGGCCCCGTTCAGCGGTGCATGTCTTGAAGGGCCCTGTTCAGCGGTTCTTGAGACGGCAGGGCCCTGTTCAGCGGTGCATGTCTTGAAGGGCCCTGTTCAGCGGTTCTTGAGACGGCGGGACCCCGTTCAGCGGTGCATGTCTTGAAGGGCCCTGTTCAGCGGTTCTTGAGACGGCGGGGCCCTGTTCAGCGGTGCTTGTCTTGAAGGGCCCTGTTCAGCGGTTCTTGAGACGGCGGGGCCCCGTTCAGCGGTGCATGTCTTGAAGGGCCCTGTTCAGCGGTTCTTGAGATGGCGGGGCCCTGTTCAGCGGTCCATGTCTTGAAGGGCCCTGTTCAGCGGTTCTTGAGACGGCAGGGCCCTGTTCAGCGGTGCATGTCTTGAAGGGCCCTGTTCAGCGGTTCTTGAGACGGCGGGGCCCTGTTCAGCGGTGCTTGTCACGGCGGGGCCCCGTTCAGCGGTGCATGTCTTGAAGGGCCCTGTTCAGCGGTTCTTGAGACGGCGGGGCCCTGTTCAGCGGTGCATGTCTTGAAGGGCCCTGTTCAGCGGTGCTTGTCACGGTGGGGCCCCGTTCAGCGGTGTATGTCTTGAAGGGCCCTGTTCAGCGGTTCTTGAGACGGCGGGCCCTGTTCAGCGGTGCATGTCTTGAAGGGCCCTGTTCAGCGGTTCTTGAGACGGCGGGGCCCTGTTCAGCGGTGCATGTCTTGAAGGGCCCTGTTCAGCGGTTCTTGAGACGGCGGGGCCCTGATCAGCGGTGCTTGTCTTGAAGGGCCCTGTTCAGTGGTTCTTGAGACGGCGGGGCCCTGTTCAGCGGTGCTTGTCTTGAATGGCCCTGTTCAGCGGTTCTTGAGACGGCGGGGCCCTGTTCTGCGGTTCTTCACATGTGTCTCCAGGGCACCAGATCCGGCCAATAGATGGTGTTCACTCGCCATCCGACTTCTCGCTTGCTGGGCCCTCCTGTGCTGGTGTCCCGTGCCCGTGGGTGTCCTCCTTCACCCCCGGAATGGGGCTGGTGGGGCCCTCCTGGGCAGCTTGCCTGCTGCCGGATTTGTCGGCAGTGCTGCCCTTGCCATCCTTGCCTGTTCCCCTGTGGCCCTTGCCTCCCTTTGGAGATGTGCCAGGTGGCACCCCACTCCCTGACGGTGCCAGGGTGGTGCCTGTGGAGGCTGTCGTCTCTGTCCTCTCGCGCCAGCCCTTGGCTTTTTTTGTTTTTTTCCCAGGGGGTGGGCTGGCTGTCCCTTTGCTGCTGGCCAATGTGGCTGCCCTTGAAGGTGGGGGACTCCAATATCCCTGGACTATGGTCCTTGTAGGTCCAGGGGTTGTGGTGGCTGAGGTGCAGATTGGACTTTTACGAGATGGAGGGGGTGGGTCAGGTGATGGAAAGAGGTTAATTTTGGAGAGGAAAAACTTTTTAGGAGCAATGGGAAGGGTAGGTGCAGTGGGTATGGGAGTGGAGGAAGAGGATGTGGTTGTAGGAGAGTCAAGTGTGCTGTCTTTGGGTGCAGGTGCTTGTGACGGAGGCTGTCGTGAGGTGGATGGCTGTTGGGTGGGTGGCTGCCTGCGTTTGTGTGGTTTGGAAGAGGGGGTGACAGACACACTGGGAGAGGACACAGGGCACGTGTAAATGGCAGTGGGGGTGGTGACTGCCCGTGTGCGGAGTGTTCTGGTGGGTGTGCTGGTGATGGACGTAGTGGCTGATGAAGTGGTGCATGCAAGTGTGAGTGGAGACGTCACAGGGATGGAGGAGGGAGACGAGGAGGAGGGGGACACAGAGGAGGCAGTGGCTGTTGGCATGTCTGCATGTGGATGTTGCTTGTGTGAATGCTTCTGTGATGTGTGGTGCTTCTGTTTGGATGAGCTGACCTTGGGTGTTGAGGTGTGTGCAGGCTGGTCTGTAGGTGTGTCTGGGATAGGCAGAGGAACAGGGGAGTGGGACTGGGTGGAGGGAGTTGGAGGAGGGAGGCAGGAGACAGGGACAATGGCTGCCGTCAGTGCTGAGGCCAGAGCGTTGAACGATCGCTGATGGGCAGCCTGACCCGAATGAATGCCCTCCAGGTATGCATTGCTCCGATGCACCTCCCTTTCCACCCCCTGGATGGCATTCAAAAGGGTAGACTGCCCAACAATGAGCGTCCGGAGGAGGTCAATGACCTCCTCACTGAGGGCAGCAGGGGTAACTGGGGCAGGGCCTGAGGTGCCTGGGGCGAAGGAGATGCCCGCCTTGGTGTGCAAGCGGGCACGGGGCGAACGCTGAGGGGCTGCTTGGAGGGCAGAGCTGGTGCGCTGGGTTGCGGCGGTATCTGATGTTGCGGTGGGCACGGATGTTGCCGCAACCACAAGGGTGCTCCCTTCCGAGGACGTGTCGGTGTCGCTGATGTCTCCACGTGTCCCCGTTCTGGAGCCCCCCTCGCCCTCCGTCTCACTGGTCAAATCAGAGTCCGTTGCATGGCCCTCCGGGGCCATGTGAGATGTAGCTCCCTCGTGCTCCAATGCCACTTCTCCTCCGCCAGATGATGCTAATGCACACATGAACAGGAAGAGCAGACAAAAAAAGGGGGGGGGAAATAAAGACATGTTGAGTGCATGCATTGGCAACACAGTTGGCGGAGAGGACAGACACAGAAGCCCCCTGCACTACACCGCGCACTTGGGGTACACTACTCAGTCAGTGAGACTTGGCCTACAAGCCAATGGACGACATCTGCACACATAGGTGACACAAGGACATGGATAGCTGTACTTGGCACCCTACAGAGGTGGAGGGCAGGGGCACAGTGCCATGCCTTACCGAGGGGACCAGCCTACAGAAATCGCCCTGGCCTAGGGATACCCACATCCCCCCTCCCCCACCCAGACACCTCCACTGCGCGCTAAGATAGCACAATGTGCTTGTACTCACTCCCTTGTGTCTGCTGTGATGTCCTCACGCGCCCATCCAAATCTGGGTAGGCCACCGCCAGGATCCGAGACATCAGGGGGGTCAATTGACGGGTGGCACCCCTCCTACGTTGGGAGGCCATCCCCAGCAGAGCCTCCGCGGTCTTTCTGCTCCCGCGGCGGATGTCCTCCCACCTCTTGCGGCAGTGGGTGCCCCGTCTGTTGTGGACCCCCAGGGTCCGGACGTCCTTGGCGATGGCACACCAAATGTCGACTTTCTGATGGGCGCTGACGTATGTGACACGTATAGGGAGAGAAAATCAAATATCAACATTTTCTGCATGCTCGATGTGAGTGGCCCCCCATCCCCACCCTTACCATGTGGCACATGCTCTCATCTGTCGTTTGATGCATGCCTCATTCGCTCCCCTCCCCACCATCGTTCATTCACCCCACTCAACCCAGGCATTGCCCACAAAGCATGGTCCCAGTGTACTAACCTGTTGCTCTGGAGGACCGTAGAGTAGCGCATACTGGGGGAGGACCCCATCCACGAGTTTCTCCAATTCTTCAGAAGTGAAGGCAGGGGCCCTTTCCCCAGTCGCAGCAGCCATTGTCTCTTCCAGACCGAGGTCACAGCAGCACTTGCAGTATAGGTCCTCTCCTGTGGATGATCAGGTCTCGAGTGATTAAGCAGATAGAAAATGGCGGTCACGCCCGCGGCGGTGCGTACCGCAGCAGTGCGTACCGCGACCGCCGGCGCACTTCGTCATTGGCTCCTGAAACCCATAGGGTTCTATGTTAACCAATGCGGCTTTGCACCGCGGGCTTCGACCGCCTACCGCCACGGAGTGCCACGCCAGCGCATTGACCTCACATCCCATTGTCACACTTCACAGGTCAGGCAGCCGCCATTTCAAGGGCCCACATGGCTTAATTTCTATTGCGTCACACAGGCCTTGCATTGCCACTCATGCAAGCCATTCAATGCATAGCGAATCGTGTACTGTGCAAGCTGTGGGAACGTACCTGTGGTTTGCTTGACTCTGTGCTCCATGTTGTCCTTCCTAGGCACCGTCCGCTGGGACTTGCGAGGAGATGGAGGAATCTTCCTGTGTACAGACCGCTGGTGGACCTGTCGACAATGGAAGAAAGACATGTCATACTGACATACAGGCTTGACCGAGCCACTATACAGGAACTGTGTGCCCAGCTGGAGCCAGACCTGATGTCACCCATTCGCCAACCCACAGGGATTCCCCCTCTGGTGCAGGTTCTGTCAGTACTCAATTTTTTGGCAAGTGGATCATTCCAAACAACAGTGGCCATTTCATCAGGGATGTCTCAGCCTATGTTTTCTAAGGTTTTGTCCAGAGTGTTGTCTGCCCTGATGAAATACATGCGGAGCTACATTGTTTTCCCTGAGGTGGCCGATTTGGCTACAGTGAAGGGTGATTTCTATGCCCTTGGACATATTCCCAACATCATTGGTGCCATTGATGGGACCCATGTGGCTTTGGTTCCCCCCAGTGAAAGTGAACAGGTGTACAGGAACAGAAAAAGTTATCATTCTATGAATGTCCAGGTGGTCTGTTTGGCTGACCAGTACATCTCCCATGTAAATGCCAAGTTCCCTGGGTCAGTGCATGACGCGTACATCATGCGAAATAGCAGCATCCCTTATGTGATGGAACAGCTACAGAGACACCGTGTGTGGCTTATTGGTGACTCTGGTTACCCCAACCTGTCGTGACTACTGACCCCAGTGAGGAATCCCCAGACCAGGGCAGAGGAACAGTACAATAAGGCCCATGGGCGGACTAGGAGGGTGATCGAGCGGACCTTCGGCCTCCTGAAGGCCAGGTTTAGGTGCATGCATATGACAGGTGGATCCCTAATGTACTCACCGAAGAAGGTGTGCCAGATCATCGTGGCCTGCTGTATGCTTCACAACCTGGCTTTGCGACGCCAGGTGCCTTTCCTGCAGGAGGATGGTCCAGAGGGTGGTGTTGTGGCAGCTGTGGAGCCTGTGGAGAGTGAAGAGGAGGAAGACGACGGGGACGACACAGACAACAGGGACACAGTGATACAACAGTATTTTCAATAACACACAGGTACGAATCAACACCGCCATTTCACATGTACTTACAGTCTCCTGCCTCTCTACTGTCTGAGTTTCCCCCCAGTTTATGTTAACTGAGTTGTGACTTTCCCTTCCGTTTTCAGAGATGTGGGCCCCACTGCGTGACCTCTGCTTTGTTTGCCCATGGACTACAGCTGTGTGACAGTGGTATGTTGTCATCACAATGTAACTGAACATTTTGGCACTGTTATGTCTAATACATTTGTTCAAAAGACAAGCAGACTCCAGATAATTTTAGTGCAATAAGTGATTTTATTTAAGTGCTAAATTTAGGATAATGCAAGCAAATCGGTGATGGGTGATGGTGGAGTAATGTCCATGGCAGAGTCCAGATTTTCAGTCTCACAGGTGCATTGTCCATATGCCTGTGGAAGGACGGAGCAGGGGCAGTTCAAGGTTGGACAGGGTGACAATGTGGGACAGTGGGATGACATCAGGGGGTATCCTTTGCTGGAGGGGGTCTTGGCATCCTACTCTGTCTTCTTCCTAGATCTCAGGTACCGCTTGCGGGGTAGTTCTTCTTCTGCAGGAGGTGGGGTTCTGGTGGCCTGTTGTTGTGTGGGGGCCTCCTGTCCACTAGCACCAGCGGAGGTGGTGGCCTGTTCTTGGTCCAGGCTAGTGACAGGGGCCCTTTGTGGTGCCACATGGTCCCGCAATGTGGTGACAATCTGGTTAAGAGCCACGACGATGGTCCCCATTGCGGAACTAATGGCTCGGAGTTCTTCCCTGAACCCCATGTACTGTTCCTCCTGCAGTACCTGGATCTCCTGGAACCTGGCCAGTACCGTAGCCATTGTCTCCTGGGAGTGGTGGTATGCTCCCATGATGGAGGAGAGGGCCTCGTGGAGAGTGGGTTCCCTGGGCCTGTCCCCCACCTGTCGCACAGCAGCCCTCCGAGTTCCCCTGTTTCCCTGGGCCTCTGTCCCCTGGACCGTGTGCCCACTACCCCTGCCCCCAGGTCCCTGCTGTTGTTGGGGTGGTGGGTCAACCTGGGTGCCCTGTAGTGGTGGACATACCGCTGATTGACGTGTCCTGGAGACAGAGGCATGGGCCCGCTGGGTGCGAGCTGTGCTGGTGTTCCCAGAGGGGGGTAGGTCTGCTGTGGCCTGTGGCTGTGTGAGGGGAACCGACTGTCCCGAGGTCCCCGATGGGCCGGGCTGGTCATCAGGGTCCAGGGAGACAGAGCTGCTGCCATCACTGGGGGCCTCTTCTGGGGGTGGGATGGACATTTCTGGACCCTCCTGGGCGGTGTGGTGGCGTTCTGGTCCTGCAGGGGTATAAGAGTATGGTTATTGCTTCTGTGTGTGCCATAGTGTGCAATGGGTGGGTGGCCGTGTACCCCAGTGCTGGCATTCCCTTGTGGGGGCTGTTGTGACGGTGGCTTGTGGGGGAGATGGGTATGTGCAGTGGGCATGCTTTGGTGATGGGTGTCCATGCTTTGTGGACGCATGCAGGGCTAGGTGTTGGGCTGGCTGTCCCTTTGCTGCTGGCCGATGTAGCTGCCCTCGAAGGTGGTGGACTCCAATATCCCTGGACTATGGTCCTTGTAGGTCCAGGGGTTGTGGTGGCTGAGGTGCAGATTGGACTTTTACGAGATGGAGGGGTTGGGTCAGGTGATGGAAAGAGGTTAATTTTGGAGAGGAAAAACTTTTTAGGAGCAATGGGAAGGGTAGGTGCAGTGGGTATGGGAGTGGAGGAAGAGGATGTGGTTGTAGGAGAGTCAAGTGTGCTGTCCTTGGGTGCAGGTGCTTGTGACGGAGGCTGTCGTGAGGTGGATGGCTGTTGGGTGGGTGGCTGCCTGCGTTTGTGTGGTTTGGAAGAGGGGGTGACAGACACACTGGGAGAGGACACAGGGCACGTGTAAATGGCAGTGGGGGTGGTGACTGCCCGTGTGCGGAGTGTTCTGGTGGGTGTGCTGGTGATGGACGTAGTGGCTGATGAAGTGGTGCATGCAAGTGTGAGTGGAGACGTCACAGGGATGGAGGAGGGAGACGAGGAGGAGGGGGACACAGAGGAGGCAGTGGCTGTTGGCATGTCTGCATGTGGATGTTGCTTGTGTGAATGCTTCTGTGATGTGTGGTGCTTCTGTTTGGATGAGCTGACCTTGGGTGTTGAGGTGTGTGCAGGCTGGTCTGTAGGTGTGTCTGGGATAGGCAGAGGAACAGGGGAGTGGGACTGGGTGGAGGGAGTTGGAGGAGGGAGGCAGGAGACAGGGACAATGGCTGCCGTCAGTGCTGAGGCCAGAGCGTTGAACGATCGCTGATGGGCAGCCTGACCCGAATGAATGCCCTCCAGGTATGCATTGCTCCGATGCACCTCCCTTTCCACCCCCTGGATGGCATTCAAAAGGGTAGACTGCCCAACAATGAGCGTCCGGAGGAGGTCAATGACCTCCTCACTGAGGGCAGCAGGGGTAACTGGGGCAGGGCCTGAGGTGCCTGGGGCGAAGGAGATGCCCGTCTTGGTGTGCGAGCGGGCAGGGGGCGAACGCTGAGGGGCTGCTTGGAGGGCAGAGCTGGTGCGCTGGGTTGCGGCGGTACCTGATGTTGCGGTGGGCACGGATGTTGCCGCAACCACAAGGGAGCTCCCTTCCGAGGACGTGTCGGTGTCGCTGATGTCTCCACGTGTCCCCGTTGTGGAGCCCCCCTCGCCCTCCGTCTCACTGGTCAAATCAGAGTCCGTTGCATGGCCCTCCGGGGCCATGTGAGATGTAGCTCCCTCGTGCTCCAATGCCACTTCTCCTCCGCCAGATGATGCTAATGCACACTTGAACAGGAAGAGCAGACAAAAAAAGGGGGGGGGAAATAAAGACATGTTGAGTGCATGCATTGGCAACACAGTTGGCGGAGAGGACAGACACAGAAGCCCCCTGCACTACACCGCGCACTTGGGGTACACTACTCAGTCAGTGAGACTTGGCCTACAAGCCAATGGACGACATCTGCACACATAGGTGACACAAGGCCATGGATAGCTGTACTTGGCACCCTACAGAGGTGGAGGGCAGGGGCACAGGGCCATGCCTTACGGAGGGGACCAGCCTACAGAAATCGCCCTGGCCTAGGGATACCCACATCCCCCCTCCCCCACCCAGACACCTCCACTGCGCGCTAAGATAGCACAATGTGCTTGTACTCACTCCCTTGTGTCTGCTGTGATGTCCTCACGCGCCCATCCAAATCTGGGTAGGCCACCGCCAGGATCCGAGACATCAGGGGGGTCAATTGACGGGTGGCACCCCTCCTACGTTGGGAGGCCATCCCCAGCAGAGCCTCCGCGGTCTTTCTGCTCCCGCGGCGGATGTCCTCCCACCTCTTGCGGCAGTGGGTGCCCCGTCTGTTGTGGACCCCCAGGGTCCGGACGTCCTTGGCGATGGCACGCCAAATGTCGACTTTCTGATGGGCGCTGACGTATGTGACACGTATAGGGAGAGAAAATCAAATATCAACATTTTCTGCATGCTCGATGTGAGTGGCCCCCCATCCCCACCCTTACCATGTGGCACATGCTCTCATCTGTCGTTTGATGCATGCCTCATTCGCTCCCCTCCCCACCATCGTTCATTCACCCCACTCAACCCAGGCATTGCCCACAAAGCATGGTCCCAGTGTACTAACCTGTTGCTCTGGAGGACCGTAGAGTAGCGCATACTGGGGGAGGACCCCATCCACGAGTTTCTCCAATTCTTCAGAAGTGAAGGCAGGGGCCCTTTCCCCAGTCGCAGCAGCCATTGTCTCTTGCAGACCGAGGTCACAGCAGCACTTGCAGTATAGGTCCTCTCCTGTGGATGATCAGGTCTCGAGTGATTAAGCAGATAGAAAATGGCGGTCACGCCCGCGGCGGTGCGTACCGCAGCAGTGCGTACCGCGACCGCCGGCGCACTTCGTCATTGGCTCCTGAAACCCATAGGGTTCTATGTTAACCAATGCGGCTTTGCACCGCGGGCTTCGACCGCCTACCGCCACGGAGTGCCACGCCAGCGCATTGACCTCACATCCCATTGTCACACTTCACAGGTCAGGCAGCCGCCATTTCAAGGGCCCACATGGCTTAATTTCTATTGCGTCACACAGGCCTTGCATTGCCACTCATGCAAGCCATTCAATGCATAGCGAATCGTGTACTGTGCAAGCTGTGGGAACGTACCTGTGGTTTGCTTGACTCTGTGCTCCATGTTGTCCTTCCTAGGCACCGTCCGCTGGGACTTGCGAGGAGATGGAGGAATCTTCCTGTGTACAGACCGCTGGTGGACCTGTCGACAATGGAAGAAAGACATGTCATACTGACATACAGGCTTGACCGAGCCACTATACAGGAACTGTGTGCCCAGCTGGAGCCAGACCTGATGTCACCCATTCGCCAACCCACAGGGATTCCCCCTCTGGTGCAGGTTCTGTCAGTACTCAATTTTTTGGCAAGTGGATCATTCCAAACAACAGTGGCCATTTCATCAGGGATGTCTCAGCCTATGTTTTCTAAGGTTTTGTCCAGAGTGTTGTCTGCCCTGATGAAATACATGCGGAGCTACATTGTTTTCCCTGAGGTGGCCGATTTGGCTACAGTGAAGGGTGATTTCTATGCCCTTGGACATATTCCCAACATCATTGGTGCCATTGATGGGACCCATGTGGCTTTGGTTCCCCCCAGTGAAAGTGAACAGGTGTACAGGAACAGAAAAAGTTATCATTCTATGAATGTCCAGGTGGTCTGTTTGGCTGACCAGTACATCTCCCATGTAAATGCCAAGTTCCCTGGGTCAGTGCATGACGCGTACATCATGCGAAATAGCAGCATCCCTTATGTGATGGAACAGCTACAGAGACACCGTGTGTGGCTTATTGGTGACTCTGGTTACCCCAACCTGTCGTGACTACTGACCCCAGTGAGGAATCCCCAGACCAGGGCAGAGGAACAGTACAATAAGGCCCATGGGCGGACTAGGAGGGTGATCGAGCGGACCTTCGGCCTCCTGAAGGCCAGGTTTAGGTGCATGCATATGACAGGTGGATCCCTAATGTACTCACCGAAGAAGGTGTGCCAGATCATCGTGGCCTGCTGTATGCTTCACAACCTGGCTTTGCGACGCCAGGTGCCTTTCCTGCAGGAGGATGGTCCAGAGGGTGGTGTTGTGGCAGCTGTGGAGCCTGTGGAGAGTGAAGAGGAGGAAGACGACGGGGACGACACAGACAACAGGGACACAGTGATACAACAGTATTTTCAATAACACACAGGTACGAATCAACACCGCCATTTCACATGTACTTACAGTCTCCTGCCTCTCTACTGTCTGAGTTTCCCCCCAGTTTATGTTAACTGAGTTGTGACTTTCCCTTCCGTTTTCAGAGATGTGGGCCCCACTGCGTGACCTCTGCTTTGTTTGCCCATGGACTACAGCTGTGTGACAGTGGTATGTTGTCATCACAATGTAACTGAACATTTTGGCACTGTTATGTCTAATACATTTGTTCAAAAGACAAGCAGACTCCAGATAATTTTAGTGCAATAAGTGATTTTATTTAAGTGCTAAATTTAGGATAATGCAAGCAAATCGGTGATGGTGGAGTAATGTCCATGGCAGAGTCCAGATTTTCAGTCTCACAGGTGCATTGTCCATATGCCTGTGGAAGGACGGAGCAGGGGCAGTTCAAGGTTGGACAGGGTGACAATGTGGGACAGTGGGATGACATCAGGGGGTATCCTTTGCTGGAGGGGGTCTTGGCATCCTACTCTGTCTTCTTCCTAGATCTCAGGTACCGCTTGCGGGGTAGTTCTTCTTCTGCAGGAGGTGGGGTTCTGGTGGCCTGTTGTTGTGTGGGGGCCTCCTGTCCACTAGCACCAGCGGAGGTGGTGGCCTGTTCTTGGTCCAGGCTAGTGACAGGGGCCCTTTGTGGTGCCACATGGTCCCGCAATGTGGTGACAATCTGGTTAAGAGCCACGACGATGGTCCCCATTGCGGAACTAATGGCTCGGAGTTCTTCCCTGAACCCCATGTACTGTTCCTCCTGCAGTACCTGGATCTCCTGGAACCTGGCCAGTACCGTAGCCATTGTCTCCTGGGAGTGATGGTATGCTCCCATGATGGAGGAGAGGGCCTCGTGGAGAGTGGGTTCCCTGGGCCTGTCCCCCACCTGTCGCACAGCAGCCCTCCGAGTTCCCCTGTTTCCCTGGGCCTCTGTCCCCTGGACCGTGTGCCCACTACCCCTGCCCCCAGGTCCCTGCTGTTGTTGGGGTGGTGGGTCAACCTGGGTGCCCTGTAGTGGTGGACATACCGCTGATTGACGTGTCCTGGAGACAGAGGCATGGGCCCGCTGGGTGCGAGCTGTGCTGGTGTTCCCAGAGGGGGGTAGGTCTGCTGTGGCCTGTGGCTGTGTGAGGGGAACCGACTGTCCCGAGGTCCCCGATGGGCCGGGCTGGTCATCAGGGTCCAGGGAGACAGAGCTGCTGCCATCACTGGGGGCCTCTTCTGGGGGTGGGATGGACATTTCTGGACCCTCCTGGGCGGTGTGGTGGCGTTCTGGTCCTGCAGGGGTATAAGAGTATGGTTATTGCTTCTGTGTGTGCCATAGTGTGCAATGGGTGGGTGGCCGTGTACCCCAGTGCTGGCATTCCCTTGTGGGGGCTGTTGTGACGGTGGCTTGTGGGGGAGATGGGTATGTGCAGTGGGCATGCTTTGGTGATGGGTGTCCATGCTTTGTGGACGCATGCAGGGCTAGGTGTTGGGCTGGCTGTCCCTTTGCTGCTGGCCGATGTAGCTGCCCTCGAAGGTGGTGGACTCCAATATCCCTGGACTATGGTCCTTGTAGGTCCAGGGGTTGTGGTGGCTGAGGTGCAGATTGGACTTTTACGAGATGGAGGGGTTGGGTCAGGTGATGGAAAGAGGTTAATTTTGGAGAGGAAAAACTTTTTAGGAGCAATGGGAAGGGTAGGTGCAGTGGGTATGGGAGTGGAGGAAGAGGATGTGGTTGTAGGAGAGTCAAGTGTGCTGTCCTTGGGTGCAGGTGCTTGTGACGGAGGCTGTCGTGAGGTGGATGGCTGTTGGGTGGGTGGCTGCCTGCGTTTGTGTGGTTTGGAAGAGGGGGTGACAGACACACTGGGAGAGGACACAGGGCACGTGTAAATGGCAGTGGGGGTGGTGACTGCCCGTGTGCGGAGTGTTCTGGTGGGTGTGCTGGTGATGGACGTAGTGGCTGATGAAGTGGTGCATGCAAGTGTGAGTGGAGACGTCACAGGGATGGAGGAGGGAGACGAGGAGGAGGGGGACACAGAGGAGGCAGTGGCTGTTGGCATGTCTGCATGTGGATGTTGCTTGTGTGAATGCTTCTGTGATGTGTGGTGCTTCTGTTTGGATGAGCTGACCTTGGGTGTTGAGGTGTGTGCAGGCTGGTCTGTAGGTGTGTCTGGGATAGGCAGAGGAACAGGGGAGTGGGACTGGGTGGAGGGAGTTGGAGGAGGGAGGCAGGAGACAGGGACAATGGCTGCCGTCAGTGCTGAGGCCAGAGCGTTGAACGATCGCTGATGGGCAGCCTGACCCGAATGAATGCCCTCCAGGTATGCATTGCTCCGATGCACCTCCCTTTCCACCCCCTGGATGGCATTCAAAAGGGTAGACTGCCCAACAATGAGCGTCCGGAGGAGGTCAATGACCTCCTCACTGAGGGCAGCAGGGGTAACTGGGGCAGGGCCTGAGGTGCCTGGGGCGAAGGAGATGCCCGTCTTGGTGTGCGAGCGGGCAGGGGGCGAACGCTGAGGGGCTGCTTGGAGGGCAGAGCTGGTGCGCTGGGTTGCGGCGGTACCTGATGTTGCGGTGGGCACGGATGTTGCCGCAACCACAAGGGAGCTCCCTTCCGAGGACGTGTCGGTGTCGCTGATGTCTCCACGTGTCCCCGTTGTGGAGCCCCCCTCGCCCTCCGTCTCACTGGTCAAATCAGAGTCCGTTGCATGGCCCTCCGGGGCCATGTGAGATGTAGCTCCCTCGTGCTCCAATGCCACTTCTCCTCCGCCAGATGATGCTAATGCACACTTGAACAGGAAGAGCAGACAAAAAAAGGGGGGGGGAAATAAAGACATGTTGAGTGCATGCATTGGCAACACAGTTGGCGGAGAGGACAGACACAGAAGCCCCCTGCACTACACCGCGCACTTGGGGTACACTACTCAGTCAGTGAGACTTGGCCTACAAGCCAATGGACGACATCTGCACACATAGGTGACACAAGGCCATGGATAGCTGTACTTGGCACCCTACAGAGGTGGAGGGCAGGGGCACAGGGCCATGCCTTACGGAGGGGACCAGCCTACAGAAATCGCCCTGGCCTAGGGATACCCACATCCCCCCTCCCCCACCCAGACACCTCCACTGCGCGCTAAGATAGCACAATGTGCTTGTACTCACTCCCTTGTGTCTGCTGTGATGTCCTCACGCGCCCATCCAAATCTGGGTAGGCCACCGCCAGGATCCGAGACATCAGGGGGGTCAATTGACGGGTGGCACCCCTCCTACGTTGGGAGGCCATCCCCAGCAGAGCCTCCGCGGTCTTTCTGCTCCCGCGGCGGATGTCCTCCCACCTCTTGCGGCAGTGGGTGCCCCGTCTGTTGTGGACCCCCAGGGTCCGGACGTCCTTGGCGATGGCACGCCAAATGTCGACTTTCTGATGGGCGCTGACGTATGTGACACGTATAGGGAGAGAAAATCAAATATCAACATTTTCTGCATGCTCGATGTGAGTGGCCCCCCATCCCCACCCTTACCATGTGGCACATGCTCTCATCTGTCGTTTGATGCATGCCTCATTGGCTCCCCTCCCCACCATCGTTCATTCACCCCACTCAACCCAGGCATTGCCCACAAAGCATGGTCCCAGTGTACTAACCTGTTGCTCTGGAGGACCGTAGAGTAGCGCATACTGGGGGAGGACCCCATCCACGAGTTTCTCCAATTCTTCAGAAGTGAAGGCAGGGGCCCTTTCCCCAGTCGCAGCAGCCATTGTCTCTTCCAGACCGAGGTCACAGCAGCACTTGCAGTATAGGTCCTCTCCTGTGGATGATCAGGTCTCGAGTGATTAAGCAGATAGAAAATGGCGGTCACGCCCGCGGCGGTGCGTACCGCAGCAGTGCGTACCGCGACCGCCGGCGCACTTCGTCATTGGCTCCTGAAACCCATAGGGTTCTATGTTAACCAATGCGGCTTTGCACCGCGGGCTTCGACCGCCTACCGCCACGGAGTGCCACGCCAGCGCATTGACCTCACATCCCATTGTCACACTTCACAGGTCAGGCAGCCGCCATTTCAAGGGCCCACATGGCTTAATTTCTATTGCGTCACACAGGCCTTGCATTGCCACTCATGCAAGCCATTCAATGCATAGCGAATCGTGTACTGTGCAAGCTGTGGGAACGTACCTGTGGTTTGCTTGACTCTGTGCTCCATGTTGTCCTTCCTAGGCACCGTCCGCTGGGACTTGCGAGGAGATGGAGGAATCTTCCTGTGTACAGACCGCTGGTGGACCTGTCGACAATGGAAGAAAGACATGTCATACTGACATACAGGCTTGACCGAGCCACTATACAGGAACTGTGTGCCCAGCTGGAGCCAGACCTGATGTCACCCATTCGCCAACCCACAGGGATTCCCCCTCTGGTGCAGGTTCTGTCAGTACTCAATTTTTTGGCAAGTGGATCATTCCAAACAACAGTGGCCATTTCATCAGGGATGTCTCAGCCTATGTTTTCTAAGGTTTTGTCCAGAGTGTTGTCTGCCCTGATGAAATACATGCGGAGCTACATTGTTTTCCCTTAGGTGGCCGATTTGGCTACAGTGAAGGGTGATTTCTATGCCCTTGGACATATTCCCAACATCATTGGTGCCATTGATGGGACCCATGTGGCTTTGGTTCCCCCCAGTGAAAGTGAACAGGTGTACAGGAACAGAAAAAGTTATCATTCTATGAATGTCCAGGTGGTCTGTTTGGCTGACCAGTACATCTCCCATGTAAATGCCAAGTTCCCTGGGTCAGTGCATGACGCGTACATCATGCGAAATAGCAGCATCCCTTATGTGATGGAACAGCTACAGAGACACCGTGTGTGGCTTATTGGTGACTCTGGTTACCCCAACCTGTCGTGACTACTGACCCCAGTGAGGAATCCCCAGACCAGGGCAGAGGAACGGTACAATAAGGCCCATGGGCGGACTAGGAGGGTGATCGAGCGGACCTTCGGCCTCCTGAAGGCCAGGTTTAGGTGCATGCATATGACAGGTGGATCCCTAATGTACTCACCGAAGAAGGTGTGCCAGATCATCGTGGCCTGCTGTATGCTTCACAACCTGGCTTTGCGACGCCAGGTGCCTTTCCTGCAGGAGGATGGTCCAGAGGGTGGTGTTGTGGCAGCTGTGGAGCCTGTGGAGAGTGAAGAGGAGGAAGACGACGGGGACGACACAGACAACAGGGACACAGTGATACAACAGTATTTTCAATAACACACAGGTACGAATCAACACCGCCATTTCACATGTACTTACAGTCTCCTGCCTCTCTACTGTCTGAGTTTCCCCCCAGTTTATGTTAACTGAGTTGTGACTTTCCCTTCCGTTTTCAGAGATGTGGGCCCCACTGCGTGACCTCTGCTTTGTTTGCCCATGGACTACAGCTGTGTGACAGTGGTATGTTGTCATCACAATGTAACTGAACATTTTGGCACTGTTATGTCTAATACATTTGTTCAAAAGACAAGCAGACTCCAGATAATTTTAGTGCAATAAGTGATTTTATTTAAGTGCTAAATTTAGGATAATGCAAGCAAATCGGTGATGGGTGATGGTGGAGTAATGTCCATGGCAGAGTCCAGATTTTCAGTCTCACAGGTGCATTGTCCATATGCCTGTGGAAGGACGGAGCAGGGGCAGTTCAAGGTTGGACAGGGTGACAATGTGGGACAGTGGGATGACATCAGGGGGTATCCTTTGCTGGAGGGGGTCTTGGCATCCTACTCTGTCTTCTTCCTAGATCTCAGGTACCGCTTGCGGGGTAGTTCTTCTTCTGCAGGAGGTGGGGTTCTGGTGGCCTGTTGTTGTGTGGGGGCCTCCTGTCCACTAGCACCAGCGGAGGTGGTGGCCTGTTCTTGGTCCAGGCTAGTGACAGGGGCCCTTTGTGGTGCCACATGGTCCCGCAATGTGGTGACAATCTGGTTAAGAGCCACGACGATGGTCCCCATTGCGGAACTAATGGCTCGGAGTTCTTCCCTGAACCCCATGTACTGTTCCTCCTGCAGTACCTGGATCTCCTGGAACCTGGCCAGTACCGTAGCCATTGTCTCCTGGGAGTGGTGGTATGCTCCCATGATGGAGGAGAGGGCCTCGTGGAGAGTGGGTTCCCTGGGCCTGTCCCCCACCTGTCGCACAGCAGCCCTCCGAGTTCCCCTGTTTCCCTGGGCCTCTGTCCCCTGGACCGTGTGCCCACTACCCCTGCCCCCAGGTCCCTGCTGTTGTTGGGGTGGTGGGTCAACCTGGGTGCCCTGTAGTGGTGGACATACCGCTGATTGACGTGTCCTGGAGACAGAGGCATGGGCCCGCTGGGTGCGAGCTGTGCTGGTGTTCCCAGAGGGGGGTAGGTCTGCTGTGGCCTGTGGCTGTGTGAGGGGAACCGACTGTCCCGAGGTCCCCGATGGGCCGGGCTGGTCATCAGGGTCCAGGGAGACAGAGCTGCTGCCATCACTGGGGGCCTCTTCTGGGGGTGGGATGGACATTTCTGGACCCTCCTGGGCGGTGTGGTGGCGTTCTGGTCCTGCAGGGGTATAAGAGTATGGTTATTGCTTCTGTGTGTGCCATAGTGTGCAATGGGTGGGTGGCCGTGTACCCCAGTGCTGGCATTCCCTTGTGGGGGCTGTTGTGACGGTGGCTTGTGGGGGAGATGGGTATGTGCAGTGGGCATGCTTTGGTGATGGGTGTCCATGCTTTGTGGACGCATGCAGGGCTAGGTGTTGGGCTGGCTGTCCCTTTGCTGCTGGCCGATGTAGCTGCCCTCGAAGGTGGTGGACTCCAATATCCCTGGACTATGGTCCTTGTAGGTCCAGGGGTTGTGGTGGCTGAGGTGCAGATTGGACTTTTACGAGATGGAGGGGTTGGGTCAGGTGATGGAAAGAGGTTAATTTTGGAGAGGAAAAACTTTTTAGGAGCAATGGGAAGGGTAGGTGCAGTGGGTATGGGAGTGGAGGAAGAGGATGTGGTTGTAGGAGAGTCAAGTGTGCTGTCCTTGGGTGCAGGTGCTTGTGACGGAGGCTGTCGTGAGGTGGATGGCTGTTGGGTGGGTGGCTGCCTGCGTTTGTGTGGTTTGGAAGAGGGGGTGACAGACACACTGGGAGAGGACACAGGGCACGTGTAAATGGCAGTGGGGGTGGTGACTGCCCGTGTGCGGAGTGTTCTGGTGGGTGTGCTGGTGATGGACGTAGTGGCTGATGAAGTGGTGCATGCAAGTGTGAGTGGAGACGTCACAGGGATGGAGGAGGGAGACGAGGAGGAGGGGGACACAGAGGAGGCAGTGGCTGTTGGCATGTCTGCATGTGGATGTTGCTTGTGTGAATGCTTCTGTGATGTGTGGTGCTTCTGTTTGGATGAGCTGACCTTGGGTGTTGAGGTGTGTGCAGGCTGGTCTGTAGGTGTGTCTGGGATAGGCAGAGGAACAGGGGAGTGGGACTGGGTGGAGGGAGTTGGAGGAGGGAGGCAGGAGACAGGGACAATGGCTGCCGTCAGTGCTGAGGCCAGAGCGTTGAACGATCGCTGATGGGCAGCCTGACCCGAATGAATGCCCTCCAGGTATGCATTGCTCCGATGCACCTCCCTTTCCACCCCCTGGATGGCATTCAAAAGGGTAGACTGCCCAACAATGAGCGTCCGGAGGAGGTCAATGACCTCCTCACTGAGGGCAGCAGGGGTAACTGGGGCAGGGCCTGAGGTGCCTGGGGCGAAGGAGATGCCCGTCTTGGTGTGCGAGCGGGCAGGGGGCGAACGCTGAGGGGCTGCTTGGAGGGCAGAGCTGGTGCGCTGGGTTGCGGCGGTACCTGATGTTGCGGTGGGCACGGATGTTGCCGCAACCACAAGGGAGCTCCCTTCCGAGGACGTGTCGGTGTCGCTGATGTCTCCACGTGTCCCCGTTGTGGATCCCCCCTCGCCCTCCGTCTCACTGGTGATATCAGAGTCTGTTGCATGGCCCTCCGGGGCCATGTGAGATGCAGCTCCCTCGTACTCCAATGCCACTTCTCCTCCGCCAGATGATGCTAATGCACACATGAACAGGAAGAGCAGACCAAAAAAGGGGGGGGGAATATAAAGACATGTTGAGTGCATGCATTGGCAACACAGTTGGCAGAGAGGACAGACACAGAAGCCCCCTGCACTACGCCGCGCACTTGGGGTACACTACTCAATCATTGGGACTTGGCCTACAAGCCTATGGACGACAACTGCACACATAGGTGACACAGGGCCATGGATAGCTGTACTTGGAACCCTACAGAGGTGGTGGGCGGGGGCACAGGGCCATGCCTTACGGAGGGGCCTAGCCTACAGAAATCGCCCTGGCCTAGGGATACCCACAGCCCTCCTCCGCCACCCAGACACCTCCACTGCGCGCATAGTCAGCAGAATGAGAGTGTACTCACCCCCTTGTGTCTGCTGTGATGTCCTCACGCGCCCATCCAAATCTGGGTAGGCCACCGCCATGATCCAAGACATCAGGGGGGTCAATTGACGTGTGGCACCCCTCCTACGTTGGGAGGCCATCCCCAGCAGAGCCTCTGCGGTCTTTCTGCTCCCGCGGCGGATGTCCTCCCACCTCTTGCGGCAGTGGGTGCCCCGTCTGTTGTGGACCCCCAGGGTCCGGACGTCCTTGGCGATGGCACGCCAAATGTCGACTTTCTGATGGGTGCTGACCTATGTGACACGTACAGGGAGAGAAAATACAATATCATCATTTTCTGCATGCTCGATGTGAGTGTCCCACCATCCCCACCCTTGCCATGTGGCACATGCTCTCATCTGTCCTTTGATGCATGCCTCATACGCTCCCCTCCGCACCATCGTTCATTCACCCCACTCAACCCAGGCATTGCCCACAAAGCATGGTCCCAGTGTACTAACCTGTTGGTCTGGAGGACCGTAGAGTAGCGCATACTGGGGGAGGTCCCCATCAACAAGTTTCTCCAATTCCTCAGAAGTGAAGGCAGGGGCCCTTTCCCCAGTCGCAGCAACCATTGTCTCTTCCAGACCGAGGTCACAGCAGCACTTGCAGTATAGGTCCTCTCCTGTGGATGATCAGGTCTCGAGTGATTAAGCAGATAGAAAATGGCGGTCACGCCCGCGGCGGTGCGTACCGCAGCAGTGCGTACCGCGACCGCCGGCGCACTTCGTCATTGGCTCCTGAAACCCATAGGGTTCTATGTTAACCAATGCGGCTTTGCACCGCGGGCTTCGACCGCCTACCGCCACGGAGTGCCACGCCAGCGCATTGACCTCACATCCCATTGTCACACTTCACAGGTCAGGCAGCCGCCATTTCAAGGGCCCACATGGCTTAATTTCTATTGCGTCACACAGGCCTTGCATTGCCACTCATGCAAGCCATTCAATGCATAGCGAATCGTGTACTGTGCAAGCTGTGGGAACGTACCTGTGGTTTGCTTGACTCTGTGCTCCATGTTGTCCTTCCTAGGCACCGTCCGCTGGGACTTGCGAGGAGATGGAGGAATCTTCCTGTGTACAGACCGCTGGTGGACCTGTCGACAATGGAAGAAAGACATGTCATACTGACATACAGGCTTGACCGAGCCACTATACAGGAACTGTGTGCCCAGCTGGAGCCAGACCTGATGTCACCCATTCGCCAACCCACAGGGATTCCCCCTCTGGTGCAGGTTCTGTCAGTACTCAATTTTTTGGCAAGTGGATCATTCCAAACAACAGTGGCCATTTCATCAGGGATGTCTCAGCCTATGTTTTCTAAGGTTTTGTCCAGAGTGTTGTCTGCCCTGATGAAATACATGCGGAGCTACATTGTTTTCCCTGAGGTGGCCGATTTGGCTACAGTGAAGGGTGATTTCTATGCCCTTGGACATATTCCCAACATCATTGGTGCCATTGATGGGACCCATGTGGCTTTGGTTCCCCCCAGTGAAAGTGAACAGGTGTACAGGAACAGAAAAAGTTATCATTCTATGAATGTGCAGGTGGTCTGTTTGGCTGACCAGTACATCTCCCATGTAAATGCCAAGTTCCCTGGGTCAGTGCATGACGCGTACATCATGCGAAATAGCAGCATCCCTTATGTGATGGAACAGCTACAGAGACACCGTGTGTGGCTTATTGGTGACTCTGGTTACCCCAACCTGTCGTGACTACTGACCCCAGTGAGGAATCCCCAGACCAGGGCAGAGGAACAGTACAATAAGGCCCATGGGCGGACTAGGAGGGTGATCGAGCGGACCTTCGGCCTCCTGAAGGCCAGGTTTAGGTGCATGCATATGACAGGTGGATCCCTAATGTACTCACCGAAGAAGGTGTGCCAGATCATCGTGGCCTGCTGTATGCTTCACAACCTGGCTTTGCGACGCCAGGTGCCTTTCCTGCAGGAGGATGGTCCAGAGGGTGGTGTTGTGGCAGCTGTGGAGCCTGTGGAGAGTGAAGAGGAGGAAGACGACGGGGACGACACAGACAACAGGGACACAGTGATACAACAGTATTTTCAATAACACACAGGTACGAATCAACACCGCCATTTCACATGTACTTACAGTCTCCTGCCTCTCTACTGTCTGAGTTTCCCCCCAGTTTATGTTAACTGAGTTGTGACTTTCCCTTCCGTTTTCAGAGATGTGGGCCCCACTGCGTGACCTCTGCTTTGTTTGCCCATGGACTACAGCTGTGTGACAGTGGTATGTTGTCATCACAATGTAACTGAACATTTTGGCACTGTTATGTCTAATACATTTGTTCAAAAGACAAGCAGACTCCAGATAATTTTAGTGCAATAAGTGATTTTATTTAAGTGCTAAATTTAGGATAATGCAAGCAAATCGGTGATGGGTGATGGTGGAGTAATGTCCATGGCAGAGTCCAGATTTTCAGTCTCACAGGTGCATTGTCCATATGCCTGTGGAAGGACGGAGCAGGGGCAGTTCAAGGTTGGACAGGGTGACAATGTGGGACAGTGGGATGACATCAGGGGGTATCCTTTGCTGGAGGGGGTCTTGGCATCCTACTCTGTCTTCTTCCTAGATCTCAGGTACCGCTTGCGGGGTAGTTCTTCTTCTGCAGGAGGTGGGGTTCTGGTGGCCTGTTGTTGTGTGGGGGCCTCCTGTCCACTAGCACCAGCGGAGGTGGTGGCCTGTTCTTGGTCCAGGCTAGTGACAGGGGCCCTTTGTGGTGCCACATGGTCCCGCAATGTGGTGACAATCTGGTTAAGAGCCACGACGATGGTCCCCATTGCGGAACTAATGGCTCGGAGTTCTTCCCTGAACCCCATGTACTGTTCCTCCTGCAGTACCTGGATCTCCTGGAACCTGGCCAGTACCGTAGCCATTGTCTCCTGGGAGTGGTGGTATGCTCCAATGATGGAGGAGAGGGCCTCGTGGAGAGTGGGTTCCCTGGGCCTGTCCCCCACCTGTCGCACAGCAGCCCTCCGAGTTCCCCTGTTTCCCTGGGCCTCTGTCCCCTGGACCGTGTGCCCACTACCCCTGCCCCCAGGTCCCTGCTGTTGTTGGGGTGGTGGGTCAACCTGGGTGCCCTGTAGTGGTGGACATACCGCTGATTGACGTGTCCTGGAGACAGAGGCATGGGCCCGCTGGGTGCGAGCTGTGCTGGTGTTCCCAGAGGGGGGTAGGTCTGCTGTGGCCTGTGGCTGTGTGAGGGGAACCGACTGTCCCGAGGTCCCCGATGGGCCGGGCTGGTCATCAGGGTCCAGGGAGACAGAGCTGCTGCCATCACTGGGGGCCTCTTCTGGGGGTGGGATGGACATTTCTGGACCCTCCTGGGCGGTGTGGTGGCGTTCTGGTCCTGCAGGGGTATAAGAGTATGGTTATTGCTTCTGTGTGTGCCATAGTGTGCAATGGGTGGGTGGCCGTGTACCCCAGTGCTGGCATTCCCTTGTGGGGGCTGTTGTGACGGTGGCTTGTGGGGGAGATGGGTATGTGCAGTGGGCATGCTTTGGTGATGGGTGTCCATGCTTTGTGGACGCATGCAGGGCTAGGTGTTGGGCTGGCTGTCCCTTTGCTGCTGGCCGATGTAGCTGCCCTCGAAGGTGGTGGACTCCAATATCCCTGGACTATGGTCCTTGTAGGTCCAGGGGTTGTGGTGGCTGAGGTGCAGATTGGACTTTTACGAGATGGAGGGGTTGGGTCAGGTGATGGAAAGAGGTTAATTTTGGAGAGGAAAAACTTTTTAGGAGCAATGGGAAGGGTAGGTGCAGTGGGTATGGGAGTGGAGGAAGAGGATGTGGTTGTAGGAGAGTCAAGTGTGCTGTCCTTGGGTGCAGGTGCTTGTGACGGAGGCTGTCGTGAGGTGGATGGCTGTTGGGTGGGTGGCTGCCTGCGTTTGTGTGGTTTGGAAGAGGGGGTGACAGACACACTGGGAGAGGACACAGGGCACGTGTAAATGGCAGTGGGGGTGGTGACTGCCCGTGTGCGGAGTGTTCTGGTGGGTGTGCTGGTGATGGACGTAGTGGCTGATGAAGTGGTGCATGCAAGTGTGAGTGGAGACGTCACAGGGATGGAGGAGGGAGACGAGGAGGAGGGGGACACAGAGGAGGCAGTGGCTGTTGGCATGTCTGCATGTGGATGTTGCTTGTGTGAATGCTTCTGTGATGTGTGGTGCTTCTGTTTGGATGAGCTGACCTTGGGTGTTGAGGTGTGTGCAGGCTGGTCTGTAGGTGTGTCTGGGATAGGCAGAGGAACAGGGGAGTGGGACTGGGTGGAGGGAGTTGGAGGAGGGAGGCAGGAGACAGGGACAATGGCTGCCGTCAGTGCTGAGGCCAGAGCGTTGAACGATCGCTGATGGGCAGCCTGACCCGAATGAATGCCCTCCAGGTATGCATTGCTCCGATGCACCTCCCTTTCCACCCCCTGGATGGCATTCAAAAGGGTAGACTGCCCAACAATGAGCGTCCGGAGGAGGTCAATGACCTCCTCACTGAGGGCAGCAGGGGTAACTGGGGCAGGGCCTGAGGTGCCTGGGGCGAAGGAGATGCCCGTCTTGGTGTGCGAGCGGGCAGGGGGCGAACGCTGAGGGGCTGCTTGGAGGGCAGAGCTGGTGCGCTGGGTTGCGGCGGTACCTGATGTTGCGGTGGGCACGGATGTTGCCGCCACCACAAGGGAGCTCCCTTCCGAGGACGTGTCAGTGTCGCTGATGTCTCCACGTGTCCCCGTTGTGGATCCCCCCTCGCCCTCCGTCTCACTGGTGATATCAGAGTCTGTTGCATGGCCCTCCGGGGCCATGTGAGATGCAGCTCCCTCGTACTCCAATGCCACTTCTCCTCCGCCAGATGATGCTAATGCACACATGAACAGGAAGAGCAGACCAAAAAAGGGGGGGGGAATATAAAGACATGTTGAGTGCATGCATTGGCAACACAGTTGGCAGAGAGGACAGACACAGAAGCCCCCTGCACTACGCCGCGCACTTGGGGTACACTACTCAATCATTGGGACTTGGCCTACAAGCCTATGGACGACAACTGCACACATAGGTGACACAGGGCCATGGATAGCTGTACTTGGAACCCTACAGAGGTGGTGGGCGGGGGCACAGGGCCATGCCTTACGGAGGGGCCTAGCCTACAGAAATCGCCCTGGCCTAGGGATACCCACAGCCCTCCTCCGCCACCCAGACACCTCCACTGCGCGCATAGTCAGCAGAATGAGAGTGTACTCACCCCCTTGTGTCTGCTGTGATGTCCTCACGCGCCCATCCAAATCTGGGTAGGCCACCGCCATGATCCAAGACATCAGGGGGGTCAACTGACGTGTGGCACCCCTCCTACGTTGGGAGGCCATCCCCAGCAGAGCCTCTGCGGTCTTTCTGCTCCCGCGGCGGATGTCCTCCCACCTCTTGCGGCAGTGGGTGCCCCGTCTGTTGTGGACCCCCAGGGTCCGGACGTCCTTGGCGATGGCACGCCAAATGTCGACTTTCTGATGGGTGCTGACCTATGTGACACGTACAGGGAGAGAAAATACAATATCATCATTTTCTGCATGCTCGAAGTGAGTGTCCCACCATCCCCACCCTTGCCATGTGGCACATGCTCTCATCTGTCCTTTGATGCATGCCTCATACGCTCCCCTCCGCACCATCGTTCATTCACCCCACTCAACCCAGGCATTGCCCACAAAGCATGGTCCCAGTGTACTAACCTGTTGGTCTGGAGGACCGTAGAGTAGCGCATACTGGGGGAGGTCCCCATCAACAAGTTTCTCCAATTCCTCAGAAGTGAAGGCAGGGGCCCTTTCCCCAGTCGCAGCAACCATTGTCTCTTCCAGACCGAGGTCACAGCAGCACTTGCAGTATAGGTCCTCTCCTGTGGATGATCAGGTCTCGAGTGATTAAGCAGATAGAAAATGGCGGTCACGCCCGCGGCGGTGCGTACCGCGACCGCCGGCGCACATCGTCATTGGCTCCTGAGACCCATAGGGTTCAATGTTAACCAATGCTGCTTTGCGCCGCAGTCTTCGACCGCCTACCGCCACGGTTTGCCACGCCAGCGCATTGCCCTCACATCCCATTGTCACACTTCACAGGTCAGGCAGCCGCCATTTCAAGGGCCCACATGGCTTAATTTCTACTGCGTCACACAGGCCTAGGCCTTGCATTGCCACTCATACAAGCCATTCAATGCATAGCGAATCGTGTTCTGTGCAAGCTGTGGTTACGTACCTGTGGGTTGCTTGACTCTGTGCTCCATGTTGTCCTTCCTAGGCACCGTCCGCTGGGACTTGCGAGGAGATGGAGGAATGTTCCCATGTACAGACCGCTGGTGGACCTGTCGACAATGGAAGAAAGACTTGTCATACTGACATACAGACTTGACCGAGCCACTATACAGGAACTGTGTGCCCAGCTGGAGCCAGACCTGATGTCACCCATTCGCCAACCCACAGGGATTCCCCCTCTGGTGCAGGTGCTGTCAGTACTCCATTTTTTGGCAAGTGGATCATTCCAAACAACAGTGGCCATATCATCAGGGATGTCTCAGCCTATGTTTTCAAAGGTTTTGTCCAGAGTGTTGTCTGCCCTGATGAAATACATGCAGAGCTACATTGTTTTCCCTGAGGTGGGCGATTTGGCTACAGTGAACGGTGATTTCTATGCCCTTGGACATTTTCCCAACATCATTGGTGCCATTGATGGGACCCATGTGGCTTTGGTTCCCCCCAGTGAAAGTGAGCAGGTGTACAGGATCAGAAAAAGTTATCATTCGATGAATGTCCAGGTGGGCTGTTTGGCTGACCAGTACATCTCCCATGTAAATGCCAAGTTCCCTGGGTCAGTGCATGACGCGTATGTCATGCGAAATAGCAGCATCCCTTATGTGATGGAACAAATACAGAGACACCGTGTGTGGCTAATTGGTGACTCTGGTTACCCCAACCTGTTGTGGCTACTGACCCCAGTGAGGAATCCCCGGACCAGGGCAGAGGAACGGTACAATGAGGCCCATGGGCGGACTAGGAGGGTGATAGAGCGGACGTTCGGCCTCCTGAAGGCCAGGTTTAGGTGCCTGCATATGACAGGTGGATCCCTAATGTACTCACCGAAGAAGGTGTGCCATATCATCATGGCCTGCTGCATGCTTCACAACCTGGCTTTGCGACGCCAGGTGCCTTTCCTGCAGGAGGATGGTCCAGATGGTGGTGTTGTGGCAGCTGTGGAGCCTGTGGAGAGTGAAGAGGAGGAAGACGACGGGGACGACACAGACAACAGGGACACAGTGATACAACAGTATTTTCAATAGCACACAGGTACGAATCAACACCGCCATTTTACATGTACTTACAGTCTCCTGCCTCTCTACTGTCTGTGTTTCCCCCCAGTTTATGTTAACTGAGTTGTGACTTTCCCTTCCGTTTTCAGAGATGTGGGCCCCACTGCGTGACCTCTGCTTTGTTTCCCCATGGACTACAGCTGTGTGACAGTGGTATGTTGTCATCATAATGTAACTGTACATTTTGGCACCGTTATGTCTAATACATTTGTTCAAAATACAAGCAGACTCCAGAAATTTTTAGTGCAATAAGTGATTTTATTAAAGTGCTAAATTTAGGGACATGGTTGAAAAACGGTGATGGGTGATGGTGGAGTAATGTCCATGGCAGAGTCCAGTTTTCAGTCTCACAGGTGCATTGTCCATATGCCTGTGGAAGGATGGAGCAGGGGCAGTTTAAGGTTGGACAGGGTGACAATGTGGGACAGTGGGATGACATCAGGGGGTATCCTTTGCTGGCGGGGGTCTTGTCATCCTACTCTGTCTTCTTCTGAGATCTCAGGCTCCGCTTGCGGGGTGGTTCTTCTTCTGCAGGAGGTGGGGTTCTGGTGGGCTGTCGTTGTGTGGGGGCCTCCTGTCCACTAGCGCCGGCGGAGGTGGTAGGCTGGTCTTGGTCCATGCTAGTGACAGGGGCCCTTTGTGGTGCCACATGTTGGGATGGGTGGGTTGTGATGGTGAGCCATTTGCAAGGAGTTGGTGTGATGGGGGTGGGGGTGAGGGTGGGGGTATGATTTGGCATGCAGGTGGGGTGGGGGGAATGAAGTAGTGAAGATTTGACTTACCAGAGTCCATTCCTCCGCCTACTCCTGCGAGGCCCTCAGGATGCAGGATGTGCAAGACTTGCTCCTCCCATGCTGTAAATTCTGGGGGAGTAGGTGGGGGTCCGCCGCCAGTCTTCTGCACTGCGATGTTGTGCCTTGATACCATGGAACGCACCTTCCCCCGTAGGTCGTTCCACCGCTTCCTGATGTCGTCCCGATTTCGTGGATGCTGTCCCACAGTGTTGACCCTGTCCACTATTCTTTGCCATAGCTCCATCTTCCTGGCAATGGTGGTGTGCTGCACCTGTGTCCCGAAGAGCTGGGGTTCTACCCGAACTATTTCCTCCACCATGACCCTGAGTTCTGCGTCAGAGAACCTGGGGTGTCTTTGGGGTGCCATGGGGTGATGTGGATGAGGTGTGGGGTGGGGTATGTGTTGTAGATTGTGGCGAGTGTGTTGGTGTGTGGTGTTTTGTGCGTGGATATTGTGTGGGTGATGTAGTGATTTGCCTCTGTGTGATGGTCTACTCTATTCTGTGGTGTCTCTCTCTGGCCTTCAGTCGCAATTCTGTTCGTAAGGATTTGTGGGTGATGTGGGTGTGTGTTTTATATTGTATTGGGTGTGTGGGAGTGGTGTGTGTATGTGTATCAGGTGTGTGTATTTTGAATTGTCCAATGTTGTAGTGTTTTTTAAAGGTGTGTGTATTTTGACCGTGGCGGTGTGTACCGCCAATGGAATACCGCGGTTGAAAGACCGCTGCGGGGATTTGTGGGTCGGAATGGAATGGGCGTATTTCTGTTGGCGTGACGGTGGAGGTTTGGTCATCGCCAGTTTTTCGCTGCCCATTGGTGTGGCGGCCTTTTGTTGATGTCGGGTTTTTGGCGGTTTGCCAGTTGCGGGTCAGAATGACCGTGGCGGTTTACCGCGACCGCGGCGGTGTTACGGCGGTCTTCTGACCGGCGGTAAGCGCCTTTTACCGCCGAGGTCAGAACGACCCCCATTGTTTTTTAAACTGCCCTTTTGGACCCGCTTTGGTTCCCCCTCAATTTTGAAATGCTTTTGGTTCTTCCCTGTCACAAGCACTTGACCCAATTACACAAGTGAGGTATAATTTTTATCTGGAGACTGAGGGGACCATAGAGTGGTAAGAAATTTGTGTTGGTGCAGTGATCCAACACAAAAATGTGGGTCAAATGTGATTTTTTAGCTAAATTTGAGGTTTGCTGAGTTTTCTGGGTAAGAAAACACTGGAGGACCCATGCAAGTGTCACCTCCCTGGACTCCCTCTGGTGTCTAGTTTTCAGAAATCTCTGGGTTTGGTAGGTTTCCCTAGATGGCTTCTGAGCTCAGGACCAAAAACGCAGGTGCCCCCATGAAAAAACAGGTAGTTTTGTAATTGATAATTTTGATGTGTCTTTTGGGGCATTTCCTGTTGCAGGCTCTTGACCTACCCACACAAGTGAGATACCATTTGTATTAGGAGATGTGGGGGAATGTGGGTAGAAAGAGATCTGTGGCTCCCCTTAGATTCCAGAACTTGGCAGCACTGAAATGTGAGGAAAATTTATTTTTTGCCACATTTTTAGGTTTGCAAAGGATTCTGGGTAACAGAACCTGGTGAGAGTGCCACAAGTTACCCATCCTGGGTTCCCCTAGGTGTCTAGTTTTCAGAAATGCCTTGGTTTGCTAGGTTTCCCTAGGTGCCGGATGAGCTAGAGGCCAAAATCCACAGCTAGGCACTTTGCAAAAAACAGGTCATTTTTCATAAGAGAAATTTGATGTGTGTATGTTGTGTTTTGGACCCTTCCCTGTCGTGGGCACTAGGCCTAACCACACAAGTGAGGTACCATTTTTATCGGGAGACTTGGGGGGATGCTGGGTGGAAGGAAATATCTGGTTCCTCTCAGATTCCAGAACTTTCTATCATCGAAATGTGAAGAAAAAGTGTTTTTATGCCAAATTTTGAGGTGTGCAAAGGATTCTGGGTACCAGAACCTGGTGAGAGCCCCAGAAGTCATCCCATTATGAATTCCACTAGGTGTCTAGTTTTTAAAAATGTATACATTTGCTAGGTTTCCCTAGGTGCCGGCTGAGCTAGAAGCAAAAATCCATAGTTAGGCACTTTGCAAAAAAACAGGTCAGTTTTCTTTGGGAAAATGTGATGTGTCCATGTTGTGTTTTGGGGCATTTCCTGTTGGGGGCACTAGGCCTACCAACACAAGTGAGGTACCTTTTTTATCAGGAGACTTGGGGGAATGCTGGGGTGAAGAAGGTCTGTGGCTCCTCTCAGATTCCAGAACTTTCCATCCCCAAAATGTGAGGAAAAAATGTTTTTTTGACAAATTTTGAGATTTGCAAAGGATTCTGGCTAGCAGAACCGGGTGAGAGTCCCACAAGTCACCCAATCCTGGATTACCGTAGGTGTCTAGTTGACAAAAATGCACAGGTTTGCTAGGTTTCCCCAGGTTCCGGCTGAGCTAGAGACCAAAATCCACAGCTAGACACTTTGCATCAGATTTCAATGTAAAAATGTGATGTGCCCATGTTGCATTTTCTGTCGCAGGCACTAGGCCTACCCACACAAATGAGGTACCATTTTTATCAGGAAACCTGGGGGAATACAGAATAGAAGAACAAGTGTTATTGTCCCCTGTCTTTCTCTACATTTTACCTTCCAAATGTAAGACAGTGTGTAAAAAAGAAATCTATTTGAGAAATGCCCTTTAATTCACATGCTAGCATGGGGACCCCGGAATTCAGAGATGTGCGAATAACCACTGCTTCTCAACACCTTATCTTGTGCCCGTTTTGTAAATACAAAGGTTTCCTTGATACCTATTTTTCACTCTTTATGTTTTACCAAATGAATTGCTGTATACCCGGTATACAATGAAAACCCCTTGCAAAGTGCAGCTCATTTATTGACTCTATGTACATAGGGTTCTTGATGAACCTACAAGCCCTATATCCCCGCAACCAGAAGAGTCCAGCAGATGTAACGGTATAGTGCTTTAAAAAATCTGCCATAGCTGGAAAAGTTATAGAAGAAAACATGGACAGAAATGGCTCTTTTTTCACTTCAATTTAAATATTTATTTTTTCTGTTACTTTCTGTAGGAAAATCTTGAAGGATCTACACAAATTACCCCTGGCTGAATTAATAATTTTGAGTTTTTTTAAAGAAATGTTTAGCTGTCCAGGATCCAGCATTGGTTTCATACCATTTCTGTCACCAACTGGAAGGAGGCTGAAAGCACTAAAAATAGTAAAAATGGGGTATGTCCCAGTAAAATGGCAAAATTGTGTTGAAAAATTGGGTTTTCTGATTCAAGTCTGCCTGTTCCTGAAAGTTGGGAAGATTGTGATTTTAACACAGCAAACCCTTTGTTGATGCCCTTTTCAGGGAAAAATTACTTGCTTTCTTCTGCAGCACTTTTTTCGCATTTAAAAAAAAAAAAAAAAGCTGTATATTGGCTGCTTTCTTGGTCTTGTCCAGGGGAACCCACAAACTCTAGGTACCTCTAGAACCCCTAAGATGTTGGAAAAAAAGGACACACATTTGGCATGGGCAGCCTATGTGGACAAAACGTTATGAGGGCCTAAGTGCGAACTACCCCGAATAGCCGAAAAAAAGGCTCAGCACCTGCAGGGTAAAAGGCCTGGCAGCAAAGGGGTTAAAGCAGATCTAAACAAATGTGTGTTGCCAAGATAATTTATGAACCTTGGGTCTCACCCAGATAATCCAGAAAACACATGTCAACTGTCTACACCACCTGGGTCTCACCCAGATAATCCAGGAAGCATGTCAACTGTCATCAATTGCCGGTTCTTTAATTGATTCTCCTAATGGAAAAAAAGACATACAAATGTACAACTACAATAATGACTAACGATTTCCTCTGTTTTCCCCATGTGTTTCCTTGCACCTGGTTTGAGCGGCTATAAAAGCTGGCATTTCAGTCTAAATCCTGCTTAGCCTCATTTAACTTGGAAGCAATGCTTACCTGTCTCCAGTCCTCAGCAGCCTTCCCTATGCAGTGCCAGTCCTCTCTTTGCAGCGGCATTTTACCTTCACAGCAACAGTCTTCTCCTCGCTGCGACACGCTTCCTGAGTTCCGACCTAGTATTTTCGATCTTCTGCGCAGTTACCACAGTACTTGTAAAAGGTGGGCAGCTTGCAATTCATCTCTCGCATTGCGCTTTCTTGAGCTGGCAAAAAGACACTAGGCATCCCAAATAAGGTAACACAAGTTTTTCTGTTTAATTTTGGATCTTGATCAGCACTGATTAATCAAATATATCTAAAGCCAGCAATAATATTCGGATCAATCTCGTGACTGAAAAGACATTAGAGAAAAGTTGTAATTCTTGTGATAGCTGAGCCTTCCTGGATCTAGTGCTGGTAGTTGGTTTTCAATCCTTGTTTTCTTGATCTGAATCTGTTGTTGGTGTTCCAAAGACTTTTGGGACAATGGAGAACTATGATTTGATTGCTATTGCATATTTGCATATGAATCTTGAACTCTTGAAACTCTTGAACTACTGAAGAATTTGAAATAGTTTTGTTGTGATTAAGCCAGTTTTCTCTCAGTGGAAATCATTGTGTATGATAATTCCAGTTCATGATAATTCCTAGGTAATTCTTGAATCACACTGGATAATGTTTCTAGTGTAAATGATTGGTATGTTGGTATAACATTAGTTAATGCCAAAGATCTGTTTAGTATTTCCTGTTTGAAAGTATGGTTTCATTACAGGGAAATCCGAGTCCAGACCATTGTATCTGAATAAACCTGATTGCTAGTATTCTGATTCCAGAACCAGAATCTAGATATCCAAGAGCCCAGCAGTGCCCGGAGTAGAGAAATCTCAATATGCATAACTCCTGGTATTTCTCTCTTTCTCTCTCATCCCAAACCCCCCTTTTCCTTGGAGACTCCTAGGGTTGCAGTGTGTCCTTCACTGCTGCCCTGTCAGCTCTCATTGTGATCTGGGGATTATCGTCACCCTATCTGATCCACCTAGAGTCAGGTGAGTAGCTCACAACATACAGCTCTTGCTGACCATTGTGAGGCCTATTAGCAAAGTCCTTAGACTGTCAGTGATCACTAGATTACTGGGCTTTATCCATGTTGGGCAGTGCTTTTTACCATTGGTGTCCCAGAGTTCAGGTTATAACACACTCCAAATGGATATGTCATACCCTTTTACTTCCCACTTTCCAGTGGTAGATTGTATGAACAGTCAAGGCTTCCTCTAAATTTAGGGCCTTATTTAGAGATTACCGGACAGGATCCTCTATCACAAATGCGACAAAGTATCCTACCAACCAAGACCTTGGTCTGTCTCCCTCATTTAGAGATGGATAGGGCATACGTATTTAGTTGATGGAGCCTCCATTGGCTTTGTCAATGGAATTCTTCCTCCAACAGCTCACAGATTATTGTCTGTCTGAGAAAGGACATCACACTATCTGCCCTACTTAGGCTGAATTATATAATGTAATTTTTTCTGTCCATCACCACTAGAAAAACCTTGGCAGTCTAGGAAAATAAAAATTAATAATGACCCCCAAACCCCGGGAGGAACTTCTCAGGGTGTGGGGTCATTATTTCTTTTGGTTTTCACAAACAAACTCCCACTTAGGGAGTTTGTCTTTGTAAAATGAAAAGCTTTTGAAATGTTTGATGGCTGGCCATCATGACTGACGGTAATGTCCATCTAACTTTCCCTACATTTACAGGAACCACCATAACAGCAGTTATTGTCAGTGTAGAGAGATTTCTATGGGGTCTGTGGACATCTTTAAAGTTTTTGGACAGAATGTCTGTAAGGGCAACAGAGTACAGTACTCTAGTGCCATGACGGGCATTAACCTGTCTGTGAAACTCTACATTATTCCCTTAGTCATGATGGGGTGATATGTTTGGGATTAATTCGAATCAATGTAATTAGTCTTGTATTCCACAAATAAAATTAATCTTTAATTTACATGTAATACTTGTAGCGAAGTTAGAATAAGTATCACACAATAAGTTAGAATGTCCCTTCTTAGCTCGAGATACAAATCCAAACATTATGTGACCTTTTAGAAGTTGAAGCCATGAGCACTAGATTAAACAGAAAGATTGTATCACCTTTGCAATAAGCTTAACAGTGCTTCTTAGATGTATGGCTTTCCATCCTTTGTTTTACCCACTTTACTACCAGACATTTTCAACGATATATGATCTATCCCTCAGTCATATTCAATATGTCATGATTGGTCTGCCCTTTGTCTTAGTTTCTGTTGCTGCTAGAGGTATACTGGAATACTGCCCAGTAGAGAAGATGCAGCTAGACAAATTGTGACAACGACCGAAAAGACCACCATCCAAAGGTGAGCCAGAACTACAAATACTGGAGGGAGTGCTAAATGCTGGCAAAAAATAGGCATAGCCTCAAGTCACTGTTCAGGCCTTAAAATATGTGCCACCTTCAAATGGCCACTTTCCTACCAATCAGAGCATGAGACATCCTTGTAGAATTTTTTCTGACTTTATTTCAGAGAAACCTCCCATAGTGTGGGGACCATTATTTTTCTTTCATAAAAAAACTTTGAAAGTTTGTTTTTGAAAACCAAAACAACTTTGATATGTTTGATGGCCAGCCATCATGTCTGATAGTACCATCAGTCAAATATTTTCAACATTATCAGAAACTGCTGTGACAGTGGTTCCTGTAAATGTAGAGAGGCATCTGTACGGCCTGTAGACATCTCTATATTTGGTGGGTTGGATATCTAACAATGGAGTAAAGTACTCCACTGCCCTGACAGATATTAATCTGTCCAGTAAACTGAAAATCAGACCCTACTTTTCCCAGGGAGCTGCACCAGGTGTAATAATGCAGGTGTCTAGGCAGAATATGATTGGAGCTCGGAATTCAGCCAGTGAAACTGCAATGGTGCAGGTATTAGTCTTTTTCAAGAACAGTGAAACTACAAGGGACTTAAGACTGATTCCTGGAGCCTCTTTCTTGTTCAGTTTGAAATGTGCCCCACCAGAGAACACCAATCATACTTCTAATTTTTTATCATCCATTATACTTAAAGGAATAATGACAAAGCATGCATTCAGGGTGAGGTGAATGGGATCCAGTTACTGAGAACTGAACAGATTTCATGGAGAGGTTTGGCAGTTGTCTCTGTCAGCTGTAAAAATGCATGTGTCTCTTGACCATCAATCAGTGACAAACAATCATTGGTCAATCCACGTCCTGTTTAGTGTACATTAGCCACCCTCTACCATGTCATAAACATTGGGCTGCCCCTAGCCAAGCTGCAGCTTGTGTTCTTCTGGGGAACAGTGCAAAACATTATAAAGCTTTTATAGTGAGAAAAAAACAGAAAGTCACCCAGTAAAGCCAAAATCTGTGACAATAGCAAAGCTGCCTACACAGCATGATGATTTATTTATGTTATTATTTGGTAAATGAACAACACATGGCTTTTGGATTACAAATTGTTCCGCAGAAATTCAGCAGTAAGGTACTGGTATCAGTTTTATTGCCGCACAAGGACATCAACAAACATAAACAAATATCACAAATAATAACAAATGAGAATGAAGTCATGGTTATATAAAACAGCCTTTTACTACATGATGCCGTTCGGGCAATAGTTTTATTGCCCCTACACCTAATATTCAATATCCAAACAATGGGTTGTTTTATGAGTGATTCTAAAGAATCATTTTACCAGCGAAGAAAAATGTAATTGTTGAACCTCTCCTCCATCTTGTACACACACACACCCATTCAATTGTTTCCCCTGTTGTTGAGTGCAAAGCAATTCTTGGATGGACTCCTACCCTTAGGGATTCCCCATGGGATTTCTGAGTGGAGAGAACAGATAGTTCTTTCTAGCCTCACCAATGAGATATTGGAGCATTAGAAAAGGCAAACAAAAGAAAACTACACAAGAAAAACAGATCCAACACTACTGAATTCCAGTCCCCAGATGGCTAAAAATTGAAAAAATATGTGAAAAGCAGTCCATGTTCCCTAATACGTGCTTAGAAACTAGTTGTGATAGTTACCCATGCACAGAAACCTATATAGCAAGATTATATCATATCACATTACTATGCTATGGTCGCAAGAGGAAAGGTGATTGGACAGAGCCCCTTAAATTATTAGTAAATGTCTCAGTGTGAAATCCAATTGACATTTTGCTAGAGCAGTAAAACCTATCTCTGGGTAACCACAAAAGGTGTGGTGGGGGAGGAAAGGGCATATGGGCCATTTCTATTGATGGAAAGAAATTAATTTTATTTTACACACACATTTGTAGCTCAACCAAATGTTTCATGGTAAGACCTAAATACATTTTTACAGAGTAGGGAAATATAGAATATCCATAAGGTGTGGTGGCACACATGGCTTTTTAGAGTCTTGTTCACGGAACATTTTTTCAAGTGAATTTTTTTAACCCCAAGCCATGCTTTACTCACACATTTGCATCTGTTTTGAATGTCTCATTTAAATCCCATTGCCATGTTGTCAAAATAGTAAAACCTAAGTTAAAGCATTCAAAACATGCACTTGTGGTTTACAGATACTCTTTCCATGTGATATTGATTGATGCTTTAGGATGCTGAAAATAAACATTGTTAGCAACAACATTTTAGATTTCATAAGGTAATGCGTTAATTTAAGAAATTTACACCCCAAAGTACACAATCAGTCCTTCTCAGCTTTTGAATTTGGCAGGACTAGCTATTCCATTTTTTTTAAAAACATCATTGTCACCCCACATACATGGTGGCAAAAGAAGGCATTGTGCATGCCACTACATTATAAAGAACCACATAGAAGACATGTGTTTTGCAATAGCCACCCTCTATGAAGCGTTTCATGCAGAAGACTGATGTCCACCACACATTAGGTTGCACACTCTAGAAAGACCTTGACCTGCCCTACGTACACCTTTTAACCCAAGTAAATGAAACAGTCAAAAATGCCATCTCAACCCCTAAAATTTGTAAACTTATCCTTCCTAATACTGATATCCCAACCACAATTTAAGTGGTGGTACTCTCTAGATTGGGCTGCTAAAAAATAAAACTTTTCCTCACTTGTGGGGTTCCTCAGGGCTCCTCATTAAGCCCCACTCTTTGTAACATCTATATGTCCCCCTTAGCTAGATAGGTCGCTCTCTGGTATCATATGCTCACGATACTCAGTTGGTAGTTTCTTTCTCCATTACTGGCAATGCAGAACAAACAAACCTATCCTTCTGTCTTGCAGATGTAGCTCGAAGAATGACCAGTTCTAAACTTAAACTTAATGATGATAGATCAGAAGTAATGTTAGTAGGGAACTGCCTCTCCTTAAGTCTCCAGCCCTGCTATTGGAAGGTCTTGAAGACCTTCCTCTGCCTGAGGAAAACATAAAAAGTTTAGGCTTCTGGCTAGACTCTCGTCTCATGATGGACTGCCACTCTAAAAAGTTGCAACCTGTTTTGGCCTACTAAGAACCATCAGAAAGAAGTTCTTCTATTCTTGGCTAAAAGACTTATCATTGAGGCCCTCATATTATCTCATCTAGACTATGGGAACTCTCTTTTCCTTGGTTCTCCTGGCTACGTAAAAAAGAGAATGCAGGTCGTGCAAAATGCCGTTGCACGTCTGCTTATGAACACCCCCAGACACCTCTCTGCTAAACCAGCACTGGCCTCGCTCCACTGTCTTCCGATAGAACAAGGTATTAATTTCAAGGCGATTTGAATGGCACATAAAGCCCTCCATAACAAGGGGCTGTTGTTTCTCAGGCAATTTATAACACCTTATTCCCCTCAGAAGGCACTCAGACCTTCCTCGGCCTTGCTGGTGAACACCCCTTGGTTTAAGAAAGCAATATGGGGAGGCAGTTCTTTTGCTGTTAAAGCCACTTACATCTGGCACTCACTCCATTTGGACCTCTGTAAAGAGCAGCTGGAATCCTCTTTTCGTAGGAAACTGAAGATGTTTCTATTCACAGCATAGGCATCTCCTAGTTTGGCGGTCTAGTTTTAGTGCTGGGAAGCCTGTGGGTAGGCACAAGCTCTAAAAATTAATTAATCTAATCTAATAATTAGCACATGAAGAGGCTTTGGGTAAAATGAGCTATACTTTAAGGAGCACAAACCAGTGGTTCCCAACCTTTTGTCTTCTGTGGACCCCCACTTTTCCATTACTGGAACCCAGGGACCCCCACTGAATCATTATTGGAATCCGCCACCCCCCCCACTGAGTCATTACTGAACACTGAGGACCTAATTTGTAGATATTATTTAATTTTCTAAGCAGGCGCGGAGCTCCCGGGGTCCCCGGACCACAGCTTGGGAACCACCGGCACAGATTGTTTACAATGAAAAGAATTAATCAATTGTACAGGAAAATAAGCATTCTGATAAAAGTATTAAAAAAATCACGTGTAAAGTATAGAGAATCCTTCATCTTGCACAGAACTCATGAGCCTACACCACGCAATGTTTGGTGGAACATAGCATTTCCTGGGTGCCAACATAGCTGCTAGATATGTTGTGCGCAATGACCCAGTACCCCTGGATTTCAATGGAGTGCAGCACATTGCCTCCCTACTTACATCTCAAAAATATACATAATGTTTCGGATTGACTGTAGTCTTTGGCCGAAGTAGTTGTCTAGCCCCATGACACATGCATCTTCGTGCAGACCCAGAACGAAGAACTGTGGGAAGTCCTTGGCTGCTACTCAGTGCTAGGTCATACTGGATACTGGAACCAAGCAGGAGAAAAGATACCAACGGATCGTGACAATACCACAGTTTGAAAAAAGGCTCAGTTTCACAGGGCAAATGAGATGTAAATCTTTAGGAACCATTCATACTCAGGCCTGCAGCCATAAGATAGATCTAAGAGCCTGAACTCCTACAAAGGCTGCTCCTACATAAGATAATATGAGGAAGGGTTTGGTAGAAATGGTTGCCCCTTCAAGATCTATTGTGTCATTGAAAGTACGCTTTTAAGACCCTACCATTACTGTATTGATTGAGGCAGGATTCCAACAATCTCAAATGACAGATGTAACGATCCTCCATTGTGAACCTCGTTACAGTACATGCTTGGGATGGCTGGGTGCCGAGATTTCAATAGGACAGCCTGATGTTCTCTTTGAGACAAATCTCACATAGGTATGGGCACCCCTAGAATCCTGCAAACATTAGTTGAGCACCCTGACACACACATTAAATCATAGTGTATTGACTGGGGCCACCAACCAATGAATACAACTGTAAGGCTTGAATCAGTGAAGACAAAACAGTGTGGATGAAATCTAACAATTTGACTTGCTCAAAGCTAGTTAGAACTCAAGAAAGAAGAAAGAGTCTCACAATTGAAAATTGATATAATTTTTCTGATTTTTTTTCCAAAAGATTGCCCGGAAATGGGTTTTGTAGCCCTTCTATTACTAGGGACTAATCAGTGTACCAATCTGAGACAGAAAACCCAAATAACTGCAACCATCCCACAACCCAATGACCATTGCTCAAAGGAGATGTGTTCTAGGTAACAATCAATCCCGTGAGACTGTTGCATAAACTGAGTCTTTGGCTCAGCTCCACAAAGATTGTTTTCACATCCACAAGTGACACGAGTAAACTTAGTTCAATGCATCAGAGCTTGAAGGTGAAAGGCAGGTTTTTGCATCCCCGCAGAAGCCCACCCGATGCATAGCTGAAGCGGTGTCTGCGCTTTTGGGTTATTAATAGTCCCTAAACAGGGATCAAGGGACACTGTGGTGATTGGAAACAAACCTATTTCATTCTTCTCAATTTCACACACACAAACTGCACAAAGAGAAAGAAACTTTAACTAAAAAGTGTGTTTATTTCAACAAATGCTCCCTGTTGATTAGCACATCTAAATCAATCACACAGAATATATTTAGAACAATGAGAACAAAATGAACATAACTACCAAGGGTAAAATGTAATCTAAAAAACTAAAACCCTAAAACCTGCTTCTATGTACCATGCTACAAGAGCATGAATTAGTGTAACTTGCTTCTAGAGTTTTTTAGTGAGAATCAGTGCACTCAATACCTGTTTACAGCAAAGCGCTGTAGGTGTCAAAAGTCATGGAGGGTGTGTTTTCCGTGAGGGGTGAACACATGTTGCATTAGCTCCTCTCCTCTGGGACTTTACAGCTCAATATCAGCTTTCAGTAGAAAGTGTGATACAGCAGCATCTCCGACATCAAGCATCTTGCACTATAACCTGGGGAGAAGGACCTCTCCTCCCAAGTGATCAAGTGGCAGCCCTTTATATTATATCTTATTGAAGATGGAATTTCCAATATCAACTTAGGATTGTCTGGCATAACCAATGGGCAGCAAGATACTAGTCTTAGATACATTCTTGTAAACAAATAAGGTAAAAATACAACTATTCAGACTACATTATGTGACCATTATTCTGGTTTGACCTTGAAATACAGATAAAAAGGCACTTGTTCTAGACTGATGTCACTGTGTGCAATGGCCCTGTTCCCGCAGATTTCAATAGCGCGCAAGACATGGCCTCCCAACTTGCATCTCAATCATGTGTATTATGTTTTAGGTTGGCTGTAGCCATTGGTCTAAGTCTGTCAAGCCCCCATGACACATGCATTTTTGTGCAGTCCCTGAATGAAGAACTGTGGGAAGGTTGTTACTCGATATTTGGTCAAAATGGATATTGGGGCCTAGAGAAGGTAGGGAACCTGACAGGAATCACATGTAGCTGGGGGTCAGCGTATGGAAATAAGGTCCAGTTTCGCAGGGCAAAAAAAACATAGGGGGTTATTACAACTTTGGAGGAGGTGTTAATCCGTCCAAAAAGTGACGGATATACCACCAGCCGTATTATGAGTCCATTATATCCTATGGAACTCGTAATACGGCTGGTGGTATATCCGTCACTTTACTGTCACTTTTGGGACAGATTAACACCTCCTCCAAAGTTGTATTAACCCCCATAATGTTTTAGAAATCATTCCTACTCAGGCCAGAAGCTGTCATGTAGATCTAAATGTATGGTACACAAAGGGCTCCCCAACTGCAAGATACTGAAGTGGGACAGGAGACAGTGAACCACAACCTAAATTCAATCCACCTTCAGTGTTTCCCCCTTTAAACAAACTTCTCCCAAAAAATCTGACTACTGTAAGACAATATTTAGCAATGAAAATCCTGAGAGGCAGAATAATTACATATACATTTTATAGAGTCCTCTGTTTTGGAGATAATGTCTATATTGGGGGAGAGTTTTGTGTTCTTTGTTCTTGATTTGGACCGTTTGTCCGGTCTGTCTTTTTTTATTCGCATGATTGATATTGTGTGTATGTAAATACATTTTAGTGCCTTGTGTCCCAGGATATATAGAATAATTTTAATATTATCTGTGCAGATTGAACAATGGTATGTATGAATACATGAAGTAATAAATATTAAAAGTTGTTAAAATCACTGTTTTGGCTAGTAGGGGTTGTGTCTGATGGCTTTTACTCCTTTTTCTTTCTGTACTTTGCTTTTTGCATATTGCTTGCTATTGGGATTCTGCATCCTATGAACCCTTTTTCTGAAGGTGGTTTGAATTTAGTTTGTTGATCTAAATGTGTGGGCAACTGCTAGGTAAAATAATCTGAGTAAGTGTTTGGCAGAAGTGGTGCTCCCCCCTCCCCCCCCAAGGTATATTATGTTATTGAAAGCATGCTTTTAAGGAACCTTCCATTAATACATTGAATCAGGACTACAACAATACCAAATGACAGATCTGAGGATCCTTTATTGTGAACCTCATTACAGTGCAAGCCTGGGATGGCTGGTTGCAGAGATTTTTATAGGACAGTGCGTTATGCTGTTTGACATGCGCAACATAGACTCGGCACATAAAACACCTGGAATCCAGGAAACATTTGTTGAGGACCCAGACAAGAACATTAAAACACAGTGGCGGTCATTCTGACCGCGGCGGGTGGTGGTAACCGCCCGCCATGCGGTCACCACCATTTGGCCGCTCCGCGGTCAAAAGACCGCGGAGGCCATTCTGGCTTTCCCGCTGGGCCGCCAAAGGAGTGCCCGTCGGCCCAGCGGGAAAGGCCCTGCAACACAGAAGCCGGCTCCGAATGGAGCCGGCGGTGTTGCAGGGGTGCGACGGGTGCAGTTGCACTCGTCGCGATTTTCACTGTCTGCTATGCAGACAGTGAAAATCATGCTGGGGCCCTGTTAGGGGGCCCCTGCACTGCCCATGCCAGTGGCATGGACAGTGCAGGGGCCCCCAGGGGCCCCACGACACCCGTTCCCGCCATCCTGTTTCTGGCGGTGAAAATCGCCAGAAACAGGTTGGCGGGAAGGGAGTCGGAATCCCCAGCGCCGCCATGGAGGATTAGCCCAGCCGGGGCTAATCCGGCGGGAAACCGCCGGACCCGGTTTTCCGACCATGGCTTTACAGCCACGGTCGGAATGGGCAGGGAAGCACCGCCAGCCTGTTGGCGGTGCTTCCGACTACATCCACCGCCAGGGTTGGAATGAGGGGCCGTGTATGAACTAGGGTGCTAGGCTATGAATAGAACTAAAATTCATTTGAGCATATTTAGATTCTGGGTCCCTGAACACTGTAATGGGGAAACCTGTGTACACCAAGAGGATAGACTAGTATGCAGTGTTTACTGTAAGTCGGAAGACACAGCTGATGCTATCTACTATTCAAACACCACAGAACAGCGTGGGTGAACCCTCACAATCTGACTTGCTAAAAGATATCTATAACTCAAGAATAACTCTCACAATTGAAATTGATATAATTTAATAGAGTTTATGAGAATTTTTCTGGATTTCTTTCTCGAAGACTACCTGGAAATGGATTACCTAGACCTTCTGATGCTATGGACTTGTTGGTGCATCAACCTGAAACAGAAGCGTGATGGACTGCAAGCAAATCAGAACCCAATGACTATTACTGGAGCAAAATTAGTTCAAGTTAGCAATCAATCCTGTCAGGTGTCACAGGGATAGTCACTTTAATCCAAACCATCTTTCATCATGGAAAGGCAAACTCAAGAACACTAGGAAACAATTAATATATTTTAATGATTTATTCAAAATCCTTTCCTAGTACATACAATATGAATAGTTAATATTGTAAAAACTAGCAAAATAGTGACAATGATACTTATCGGTTGGTGAATAAGAAATAATATTGCAACATTGTGATAATATTCGGAAACTTCTTTATATCAATACCTCTGATCCCACCTTCCCTTTGGCCAACTAATCGAAATGTATCACCAAAAGAGGCCTACTTCGAGTTCGAGAAATGGTCTACACCCTTGCATCTTTTCTGAACAATAGAACCAATGATTATGAAAGTAACAGCAGCTGCTATTCTCATCTGCGCTTGCATGAAAAATGATTAGCAATAAAATATTTGTACTAATAATTGAAACTTTTGAGAGCAGATATATATATAAAGATTAGTAAGGTGTAAATGGAGTAGAGTTGGATTGGGGTGTTGTTTGTTACCTTTTAATTTCTCTGCCCCAATGCCCTATCAATACAAGGGGCCCTTTGTCTTAGTTCACAGTTGTGTATGACCCCCAGTCTCAAATCACTAGTGCGAAGTTCCTCTCTATCACATTACACTCTTGTTTTCGTTTATATACTGCCTCTGAACATGGCTGAACATTTGCAGAATAAACAATTAGCAGTACAGCTATGGCAGTTTTCACTTGCTTACATTCTCAATCAATCAATCAATCAATCAAAAAATGTATAGAGCGCACTACTCACCCGTGAGGGTCTCAAGGCGCTGGGGGGATGGGGTGGGGGAAGGAAGTGTTACTGTTCGAATAGCCATGTCTTAGTTTTTTCCTGAAGAGCCGGAGGTCCTGGGTCTTGCGGAGGTTGGTGGGGAGGGAGTTCCAGGCCTTGGGGGCGAGTTAGGAGAAGGATCTGCCTCCTATGGTGGTGCGTTTGATGCAGGGGATTGTGGCGAGTGCGAGGTCGGCAGATCGGAGGTGGCGGATGGGAGCGTGGAAGTTCACTCTGTGAAATTGTATCTATTGTTTAAAAACAAGTAATGAGAAGTGAAACCTTTATGAAACATTCTTCATTATTTAAAACCAATCACTGGAAAATAAAATGTAGTCTATAATGAAAACCCGAGATATAATCAAGCAGACTTAATTATCAGTTTGCAATGATTAAGTACATGAATAAATGTGCATTTAAACGTGAAACTTTTTCTCCTTTTGTATTTAAATAAACAGTATATATAATTCAAGAAGGAATACCTAGAAGGGAAGATATAACATAATTATAACATGACTTGGGAATTATATTTTAAGCCTATATCAGTGTGTGTGTGTATATATATATATATATATATATATATACATATATATATATATATATATATATATATATATATATATATATATATATGTATATATATATATATATATATATATATGAGAGAGTTGTCCTGAACGAAAGCGCACTCACAACTGGTCATTATGGAATGTAGCAAAGCCAGCAACTTACAGAGAATTCTTTGGCATTTTCATTATTTCAGGCCTCGTATTTTCAAACATCTCTGGACATGTGTTTCTGGGTTCATCCCTTCATCAGCAGGGAACAAACATTTCCTTCCTTTTTCAAAGGCCAACTACCTGGCCTGGCTGCATAATGACCAGTTGCGAGTGGGCTTTTGTTCAGGACAAATCTCTTATATATATATATATATATATAGACATATACACTTAAAAATCCAAAGGTTTCAGGTATGTTATGTTTAGGCTCACATTTTAAATTTAAACGTACAAAACAACAGATATTCACCAGTTACAGTTAGAGTTACCTCAAGTAAACATCTCCCACTGTTTAAAGCGGACTTTTCATCTCCGTTCCCTTCATGCAGGTATGTGTGCAGGGAACTGAAATGAAACTTTGGTCGAGCAACCAGGCAGCTGCTGTTAAAAACAGATGCCTGCTTGCTGGAGCAATGGGACAGTGGAGGGATGCCATGAGGCTAATCCTGCGGTCCCAGGTAGCCCGTAAAAGGTTCAGTAGGAAAAAAGAAATTGTGAGGGACTTTGGGGGAGGTCTTGTGGCTTCCCTGGCGGGCCCTGATAACCTGTAAGGGCATGCTGCAAAATAAATTAATAAATAGTGAGGGACAAAGAGGGAGGCCTTGAGGCTTCCCCCATGGTCCCTGATATCCCTAAAAGGGCTAAAAAAAAAGAGAAGAAAATCTAAAATTACATAACTCAAGTGCAAAGGTCGCAGACTTTCACTAAACATTTAGGGTTTGAATCTAGGTGTGTCTCAGGTTGTTTCTCTCTTTTTTGTATTTGGATGTTTAAGGCGCATACTGAAAGGTGATTTTACTCTTTGTAATTGACAAATAAATTTGTCTTTTCAATTTCTCATTCTTAGTAGATCATCCATCAAGCCTATAAACTTTTCAATCTCTCTCCCTCTCAATCTCTTTCTCTCTCTCTCTCTCTCTCTTTCAATCTCTTTCTCCAACTCACACATCACTCACACACTTATGCAGTCTCTCAAAGACCCAATCAGATACTCACAGACCCACTCACAGACCCATTCAGACCCTCGTGCACCCACTCACAGCCCAAATCAGACCCTAACACACCCAGTCACAGACCCACTCAGTTATGCACAGACTCACTCAGACTCTCACACACCCATTCACACACTCACTGACACCCTCATGCACCCACTCAGAGACTCACGCACACACTGACGCACTCACTAAAACACTGATGTATGCACTCTCACACCCAGACAGACACTCTCACTTCTTCTCTCATCCCCAGATACAACCTCTTACACCTATTCTCACATCCAAATAGGCTGTGGCCAACTCCCACAGTGCACAGCCAGAGGGCCATGCACAGCATGGGGTTGGGTGGTTAGGGGTTTTGGCTGCAGGGTCTGGCTGCAGGCCAGGTCTTGCGGGCAACCTCCACTGTGAATGGGTGAAGGCCGTGCACGGTGCATGGTTGGGTGCTTATAGGGGATTGGCCCTATGGCAATCCGCACATGACCGGCGGCTAGATTAATGTATAGTAATGAAAATATAGAAATTCATTGAAAAGACCAAAGGTTACAGGGATGGTATAGTTATGAAATAGAATTAAAAATACCAAAGGCACAAAACCGTAGAAATTCAACAGTTAGAGTTACCTCAAGTAACAATAACTTGCACCCTCACCATGCACTGCTAATTACCCCACAAATTATGGCACTCATGACATCTTTGATAACATCATTAATAAAGTGACTATAACATCTGCAGTAAAATTATTGATCACCTACCTGTGCATGGCACTGTAGTAGGCACCCCAGGACATAGCAGGAGCCGGCCCTGGGGGAGGGCAGTCACCAGGGCCACCAGTGGCTCCTTGAGGGGGACCCCGCCATTGTTGAAAAAGCCCCAGGGAGGTGGTGTTTCCCGGGGCTCTGGGGTCAGAAACATACCCCTTTTACATTATTTAGTATTGGCCCCGGGGAGGTGGTGACGCCTGGGGCTGCAGGTGGGCCTGAGTGGCCCTCCCTACCCATTTTCCTAAATGCCCTGGGTAGTGATGGTCCCCAGAGCACAGGGGGCCATGTGGCCTGCTGCTCCTATTTCATTATAGCCCTGGGGAGGTGGTGGTAGAGGCCATCGGGGCCACAGGGGGCCACTAGGTAATATATATATCTATATATGCCGAAACGCGCTGACATTCTGTGCAGGTAACTGTGACTTAATTAAATGGAATAAAATTGATAACATTCAATTTTTGAATACTTCTTTTGTCCTCACGAGTTGGAGACGATCAAGGGATCAGTGCACCCAATGCCTTTCATGATTTGGTGTTCAGCCACTTTAGAGAAAATAAAATAGAGATAGGTAGTGCAGCAGGACTCTTGAGAAAGTCCTGTTGGACAAAATGGCAAAATGAAGCATTCTGATTGGCTGGATGGTCCAGTGGATCTGACAGTTGTGATTATCTTGCTGTAACATGAAAATAAAGGTTGCTGAACCATTATAGGTGACATGGTCCCCGAATCCTGAGTTTGCACTAAAATAGGGCTTAAGGGGACAGGGTATTGATACCCTGACCCACTAGTCCTGAGTACAGCAACATAGATACTTTTGATGCTGAGGATGAAGCTAGAAAATGTTGCATGATAACACCAATGGAACGCGAAAAGGCAGACACTGTTGGAAGTTTGATTCTTACTAGGGTCGACATTGGTGGATCATCATTCATAGCTTCCCTAATGAATGCCAGGGCCTTGCAGATAACAGTCCTTATGATACTCCATGGTCTTCGCCCCGGTTATGGACGCTTTCCAGCCGACAGTCCTGCCAGACCAACTTCTTTTAGGGGGTCATATAGTAGTACCTTGGACTTTGTTCTCTTTGACTTAAGGGTCTGGCACCACATAAAAGATGTGAAAGTGGGCAACCAGTACACTAGCGACCATGCTCCTCTTCTAATCGTATATGATAGACAACTCTTACTAGGAGCTGTGTCTTCCCCTGATCCTGTATCCACTGGTGTCCTGAAGATGTCTAGTAATAAGCGTGCGGTGAGATGGGACTCTTTTCAGAACTCCAATAAATTATGGGGCAAATTATGTGCTATAGTCTGCAGTCACCAGCTTTTTGACAACCATCACACACTCACCCCTCTTGAGGTCATGTCCCTCCACTTGGATCTTTTTGCCACTCTCAAAAACCTGTTTTTAAATCTGTCAGGGCAACAGCCCATCTACCTTCCCACCCTATCAACAAGTGGTTTGATAAGAGATGTAGAGAGGCTAAAAGCTCTCTGATTGAAGCTTTAAGATCAAAAGATAGAGAAGAAATTGTTAATGCGAGATGAAATGATGTCTCCATATGCAAGCTGTGTAGACATGAACATGAAGAGGTGTTATGGAGAGAATTGGCCCAGGCCGCTAGGGCCCCTGACCCCAAACGCTTTTGGTTTTTGGTCTCTCGAAGCGATCAAAACCAAGTATCTAAGCCAGAGTGCTATATTTCCCCTGAAGTCTGGCTTACCCACTTTAGGCAATTATATGGCTCCCCATCTGACTGTGATTTTACAAGCTCTGGGGAGAGGACATCTTCACAGCCGGTAGTGACTACTTTGCTACCTTTTTTATTAAAGAAACTGAGCTTGCCATCATTGCCCAAAAACCAGGGAAAGCTCCAGGGCCAGATGGTATTTCCGTGGATATGTACAAAGCAGATTTGAATAATTAGAGCCCGTATGTAAATAGGATCTCTAATGCTGTCCTGACAAATAGATCTTATCCCGGGTCATGGAAAGAGGCAATTATTGTGCCTATATATAAGAAAGGGGAGAGGGGTATACCAGGGAACTACAGACCTATCAGCCTCTTAGACAACTTACAAAAATGTTTTTGCTACCAGTTACTAAGCAGGCTGAAAAAATGGACAGCGGATAATCAAGTACTCTGCCATCTCCAGGCGGGGTTTAGAGACAAAGTTAGTACAATTGACCAGATTTTCAGTTTCCTTTCCATTAAATGGAAAACAGTTGACGTGGATGCAGGCCACCTTTTTGTGGCATTTGTAGATTGTGAAATCTGCCTTTGTTCTTGTTCCACGCCAAAAGTTATGGGAAGTTATGAGTAGTGTGGGGGTCCCCTGCCCCATGTTACATATAATTAGAGATCTTTATACTGGCAATTGTGCAGAATCCGATGGGGCCCGAAAGGTGAGCTAACATCGGAGTTCCCCACAAATAGGGGTGTGAGGCAGGGCTGTGTACTTGCTCCTACATTATTTCTTTTATTCATCAATGCATGCATCCCTTATCTTTTGGAATGCTCTAGTGATGCCCCCAGATTGGGAGGGCAAAAGATCCCATGCCTGCTATTTGCAGACAACACCTTCTTAATACCACAAACGTTTACTGGCCTCTCCAATCTGCTCATGAGGTTTGTGGCCTTTTGCGAAGATCATGGCCTAGAAATTAACTCAACAAAAACCAAATATATGGTGTTTGGGGATATAAAGCAAAAGATGAGGAGACCCATTCATCTGGAGGGTGTCACATTGGAAAGAGTGGGTGCTTTTGATTATTTAGGATTAAAATTGGAAGATTCACACAAATGGCATGCTCATCTCCAGAAATCAGCAACGTGTTTGAAACAAAGGGCGGGCGGCATTGCGAGATTTACAGCTAGATCCCCCAGATTTGCCATGACTCCCACTCTAGAAATATATAAATCTCAAGCAAAGGGGGGGGGCTTTTATATGGAGCTGAGCTGTGGGGCCATTGCAACCTGGAGGATTTGGTAGGGGTGGAAAATTATTTCTTAAAGATGTTGCTAAGAGTTCCATCTAGCACCCCATCCTTGTCAATCCGGATGGATTTAAATCTCCTTCCAATTAGCCAGATTGCCGCCCTAAGGCCATTGTTGTTTTGGATTCGACTTTGGTCATTAGACTCTCTTATCCAATATAGACTTGGGCTGATCAACCTGGTAAGCACAAACTCTACTACAAAAATCAAGTGGTGCACTTATGTAGAGCGGACCCTTTCTTCTCTTGGCTTGGAGAACTATTTGAAGGACCCTTCTTTTATTCCAAAAAATGCTATCCAGATATTGAAGGATGCATTTTGGCTTAATGCCCAAAGCTCGCATTTGGTAGAAGTCTCCTCTTCTTCTATGACTGGCAGTTTCCTACAAATTAAATGCCACTACGAGTTTGAGCACTTTATGGACACATTACTTTCTCCACTTCCACGTGCTCTGTATATTAGATTTAGAATAGGGTCCCTTCCTTTGCGTACCCTAGCCTATAAATGGTCTAATATAACCAATAAGTCCAAGACATGCCCAATGGGTTATGAGAATGAAGAATCTATGATCCACGTCCTCTTCCAATGGCCTGCATATTCCCTTATGTAAACGAATGGGCCTTAGGAACTGTTTACCGGCATTGAGGATATTCAAATCGGACCCATCTGCGCTATTGGCATGCTCCCTGGCAAAATTCTGTGAATCTATTTGGCACTTTAGACTTGGAATTATAAAGGACAAAATGTAGTCATCGATATTAGTAGCAGACAATGCAGTCTTATATGTAATATAACGCACGGCTAGTATCATATCTTAGATTATGCACAACTAATATTGCACACCTTTACTATATTTGTATATTTATGTAAATTTTCATGTATTTCACGTCATTCTTAAGTTTTTAGGATTTTAGAGTATTATCTCAAATTTTAATGATATTATGTTTTATTTCTATTTTCTTAAATGTTTTGTATTGTGCTTTTATGGTATATTTTTACCGAAATAAAGCGAATGATGATGATGATGATGATTGCCAGTTGCATTGCAGTACAATACACATCATGTATTCTCATTGGAATATTTATTTCTCCTGTGTCAACGGCTGTTATTAGTTGTTCCAAAGAAATGTCCTGATAACCTGTCTCAAAGCAGATCATGCACCAGAAAGTAGATTTCACTTGAGGAGTTGAGTTTTCATTTATCCTGCCTAATTAGTCTCCTCCAAAATAAAATGCCATTCCTTCATAATATTGTTGTTTAGTCGGATAGACGTCACTTCTATCTCTGTTGGCATTCTTGCAGGCTTTATGTCTTTGCTAAGAAAAATAAGAATTATACAATCAATTACAGAACAGTAGTTGGAATTTCACCAAACGGATTTGAAAATAAGAAACTGAAGAAGGAATAAATGAATCCAAAAATAGTCTGAAAGCCAGTCAATATGCCAGGTCCAATGGTTTTAAAAATGTGGACTATGCCTCTTATGTTTAATATATGATTGATGGTGTACAATAAGCCAGAAAAATGTACTGGAAACTGAGTCTGCAGAAGCTCTTGAATTTCTGATACAGACTGTGCTCTTTGCAGGGCCAACGTTTCTGCCACAGGGATTAAGGGCACTTATTTCTGTATCAGAATGGTGAAAAGCTTACTTAATTTATTTCAGTGTTTATTTATCTAATTTCAGCCAGACAACATTTTCAGCCAGTTTCTTTGTGGAGAATAGAATATCATACTACAGCATTTTACTATTTCTTTAACAGTTAACACAAACAAAACCCGGGATCAATGGACAGCATCCTGCATTTTTTCTAATTCAATATAAACCATTTGCAAGAAATGTATGATAAAAAGAAATGAATAAAACAGGTGCTGTAAACCATTTACAAGTAATGCAGTTCCTCAAAGGATTAGAAGCTCTGTGCAGAGTGATAGAGTCACAAGGAGTGAATGTCCTAGTGGGCTGGTGCATATAGATGTGCTAATGAATGTGAGATTCTATTTTTTTCAATAATTGAACTTGAAATGAAATTTCTAGACGTGTTGAAGGAAAGCATTGTGGGTATAATGTGGGAACAAATTATTCAGTAGATTGAATGAGAGCTCATATTAAACAATATATATTTGGGTGTCCTTATCGCCAAGATAACTTAACAAACTGTTATTTATGCAAGTTCAAGTTCCTGTGCTCATGCTGCTCCTCATTAGAGCAAGGGAAACCTTATAACATCACAATAGCACTAAAGATAACAAACTATAGACACCTCATCATATATATCCACATAACTCCATGTGATTCACAATGATAGATATAAAATATATAAAAATGTATCACACAAAAGATTCATGAGGTTGGATATCCCTTTGGCGAAGGACCACTGAAGCGGATTTGCTGGTGCAAAGAAGAACGTAGTGGGAGAAGTTGCACAGTTAATCTGACTGCTGATGCACCTCACTCAGTTAGGCAAGCAGGTTGGTCTCAGCCTCCTCCTTGTCCCAGAGCACTTTTTTGACAAATTGGCGGTCATTCTGACCCTGGCGGTCATTGACCGCCAGGGCCGGGGACCGCGGGAGCACCGCCAACAGGCTGGCGGTGCTCCCAAGGGCATTCTGACCGTGGCGGTACAGCTGCGGTCAGAAACGGAAAACCGGCCGTCTCCCGCCGGTTTTCCGCTGCCCTGAGGAGCTGCGCCGCCATGGGGATTCCGACCCCCTCACCGCCATCCTGTTCCTGGCGGTCGTGACCGCTAGGAACAGGATGGCGGTGAGGGGTGTCCTGGGGCCCCTGGGGGCCCCTGCAGTGCCCATGCCAATGGCATGGGCACTGCAGGGGCCCCCGTAAGAGGGCCCCTAAATGATTTTCAGTGTCTGCATTGCTACTGCACCCGTCGCACCCTTCCCACTCCGCCGGCTCCATTCGGAGCCGGCTTCCTCGTGGGAAGGGGTTTCCAGCTGGGCTGGCGGGCGGCCTTCTGGCGGTCGCCCGCCAGCCCAGCGGGAAACACAGAATAACCGCGGCGGTCTTCTGACCGCGTGGCGGTATTCTGTTGGGGGAACTTGGGCGGGCGGGAATCACCCCCATTGTGTCTAATGCCTCAGTGTTGGAAAATTGCCATCTGGCTACTTTTAGCACCACAACTAAGAGTCCAGGACTGGTGGGACACATCCTGGGGGTTCAGTATTCACTCAAGCTGGGTACAGGTGCAGGTTCAAGATGGTGGGAGCCTGTTATGTCCCTATGGCTCTGAAAAGGAGGCCAGCAAACTAACCCTTGGAGACACTCAAGGTAGTGTTGGGTGCAGGTAAAGATGGAGGGCCCAATAGCAGGGCTGGCAGGCTGCTAGCAGCAAAGCAGTCCTTCCAGGTACAGCAGCTGTCTGGCAGAGTGCAAAGCTGGTCACAGCAATAGGCAGTCCTCTGGGAGTCTTTCCGCAGGCCCAGGAATGAACGGAAGAGTAAATCTGAAGGTCCTGCTTTTATACCCTGTTGCCCTTCTTCTGGAAGATGGGAGATATTTCTGGAAAGGTTCCGTGAAGAGGATAGGATTTCCTGACTCCCCTGCCATGGCTCCAAGCTGGATGTGGTGGCAATACAGGGTTGTTAGGCCTTTTGTGCGGAGGAAGAGAATACACTACTCAGGTAAATAGGAATGTGCTCAGTTCCATCACCCCATCCTGCCAACAGATGGCCCATTCAGGCACACCTAATCCCTATATTGTGTATCTGTCTGGCAGGAATTCAGAAAGGAATTCAGAAAGTCTGCCAGCTATATCCAATCATGTGACCAAAGAGAGGTTGCAGGCACAAAAGGGGCTAAAGGCAGATAAATGACAACTTTCTAAAAGTGGCAATTTTTTAAATTGAATGAAAAATCCTACTTTAACATTAAAGAGTATTTATCATTACAATTCCATAGATACCAAACATAACATACCTACCTTTTCCCAGTTAAGGATTACAGCATTTTAAATTAAATAAGGAATCCCCACTGTTGTCCTATGGGAGGTGTAGGCTTCACAGTATTGATAAATGTATTAGAGAGTTTTCCCCTACCTGGACATGTAAAACTTAAAAGTACATGTCAAACATTTTAATTACATAGCACCCTGCCTTAGGGGCTACCTAAGGCCTACCTTGAGGGGTGACTTGCAGTTTAAAACGGTCTTCAAGTTGCAATAGCAGACATGGGACATCTTTTAAGGTACTAACTAATTGGGTGGCACACTAAGGCCCATATTTATACTTTTTGACGCAAAACTGTGCCGGCGCAGTTTTGCATCAAAAATATTACCGCCGGCTAACGCCATTTTGGTGCGCCGTGCGGGTGTCATATTTATACTTTGACGCACGGTGGCGCAAACCCCAGGTGGGAGTCATTATTTTTGACGCACACCGCAGTGTCAAGTCGTAAAGCAAAACGACGTTAACACGGCGGAAATGACTGTGGGTCGATTTACGACCCGCAAACTGGATAAGTACCGTTTTTGGACTCAATAGTGTAAAAAAAAACGCGAACACTGCCATTTCACCAGAGGAGAGCCAAAATGGATCCCAGATGCCACTACAGACCCCAGGATGACCCACACAAGAACCAGGACACTTTTAAGAAGAAAATAAAGTGTTGCTTTAGTGCAGAGGAGCAGGAAATTCTGGCTAAAGAGGTGACAGAATACCAGCACCAACTGTTTGTCACCTCAAAGTTGCCAATCAGTAGGAGAGAGGCTATATGGCAACAAATTGTCGACAAGATTAACAGTGTGGCTGAAGTACGCAGAACAGTCATCGAGTGCAAGAAACGCTGGCATGACTGCAAGTGCAGGACCAAGGAAAAGATGGCCAGGAACAGGAAGGCAGCACTGCAGACTGGAGGTGGGAGTCCAGCACACCAGGAGGCCCTGGACCACATGGAGGAGATGGTCGCAGCCGTCATCCCTGAGGAGATCATCACAGGGATTCCAGGACAGGACAGCTCAGACGACCAGGAGACAACGCACATGCAGGGTAAGTCGCATGGGGAATTATAATGCAATAATGTCATCTACAACCGGGGGGATACCGACCACAAAATGCATGGAAGTCATCTTATACATGGAGTGGCATAGGTAAAGGGGCACGGCAGGGGGGCATGGCCCGTTCTGAGAAGACCTGGGGCACACTATTACACAACACCAACAACAGTCCCATGGGGGAATGCTGTCATGCCAGCAATGGAGCAAAGGGAAAGCCACGCCAGGAGGGAAGGCCACAACGTCAAACTGACATCCCGGCACACATCAGCCACCATAACCCTACATTAACTAGGGCCCTCTTAACAACCTCTAGCCATACCGACAACTGGAATGTAACTGCGACAACAGTTGCCACTACTACCTCCGCTCTGTGTGCAGCTCAAGTAGCCAATGGCAGTAACCTCCCCATGGATCATGCACACCTAAATTAGGGGGTGAAGATGACAATTTCAACAATCCCCAGAAACAAGACAAAGGCCCCAGTACTCTCAAATGTCAATGCCCATAGTTGTTGCAAACATCAGCCAATGTAAACAACAATAGGAGCTACACAGCACTAAGGACACACCCATGCTGCATATGTCAGGGTCCATCCTGTGCCTGGGTAACAATGCAACATCCCAAATGTCATACTGCTCAGACAACAGCATTGAGGGGGGGGACACATGTAACTGGTCACTGAAATACACCTGCACAGTCAGAGGAGGAAATAGGACACTGATACGATTATCAGGGCTATCCAATGTAACACACATTCCCCAACATCAGCAGTACACATTACCAATGTCAACATCCATATCAGATCATAACATTGCCATGCATAGGATATGCCACATGTCAAGTACATTTAAGTGGATGTGAAAGATCAGAGATTGGGGCAGGTCCAGATTGTTAAGTGTGCTGCCAGGGCCATCAGATCACCCACAGCCAGTGAAAGGTCTCACCATGAGAATGGATGTAGACGGAGGCTTGAGTAGGAAAAGAAGGTGGCAATTCTCTATTTGGCATAAACCAACACCTAGAGGCGATGAGGCTGACAAGTCTTATAACTCAATAACATACATGTAACATGCAGGTGGGCCATAGGCCTGGAAGAATGCCCATCTGAAGGACTGGAGCAATTAACACAAAACAAGATCACAAAGTGAATTCAACAAAAGGCAGTCACGTCACATCAAAATTGCCACAACACAGACACACTAATTGTACCCTGTTTCATTGCAGAGGAAGATGGATCTCCTGCGGATATGCCTGTCCCAGATTTCCCTGATGACATGGATGACGAGCCAATAAACATTCCCCAGGAGACTATCCAAAAGGTCCTTGAAACCCTCCAGACCCCAACTTCAGTCACAAGGAGGAGCACAGAACAAGCAGCCATCGCTGAGGATCCACCCACCACCCCAATTGTAAGACCTGCCAGCTCCAATACAGCTGAGGACTCAGACTACACTGGCACCAGCTTTCAGAGAACTGTAGTTGGAGTACAGCGGGAGCTGGCCAAGGAGGTGCGGGTGGGGATGCAAAATATGGCAGCCAGCCTTGAGGGGGTGCGTTTGTGCATGATGTCGTCTGCAGATCAGGCAGCAGCTATGCAAGCCCTAACATCCATCCTGCAAGGACTACTAGAAACTGTCAAGGAATTCACCACTGCAGTAAGGGAGTTGCCACAACACCTCGCACCCCAAACCTTCCACTGCATGCACGAATGCAATCATGACCCCCTCAGGGCCGACCTGGCTGCTTACCATCGTGATGTGGCTGCTATTCTTAAGAACCAGCAGATCCTCCTTGCTGTGGTACTGCCCTTAAGACCTTCACAGGGAGCAGCGACCGGGATGTCTGACTCCACGTCTTCTAACACTGAGGTGTGTGTTGCCCCTTCACAACCAACAACAAGGACAGAGGAGGCAACACACACATCAGAAGTAGAAGACATGGAACAGATCACATTCACAAGGAAAATGACCCGGAAGCACTAGTCCCTGCCACATGGCCCACATTTACCAAGGTCCTGCGCTTTGTAACTTGCCAGTCTTGCAACAATTGTACTCAAGCACTGTTCTGCAAACCACTGTATATCTTGTCACCCAGCCCATTGATTGTCTCTCTCCAACTCATTGGCAAATTCTGTCCCTCTGCACTGTCTGAAACATCAACCCCAGCATGTCAAAAGCATTTTGGTAAACCCTTGTGTTGGATCACAATATAAGATGTCACTATAATGGACTCACAATCATGGACAATGTACAGATAGCACTACAGCACTTTTCAATAAATAGCACTTACACAACAAATCTGTCTCTGGGTAATGTGACATATCAACTGTGCAGTAGATAACTGAAATGTGCCTACTGTCAAATTCGGTAGCTTGTCAATACAACTGTCCTGATAATATGTAGTCAGAGAAATCTGCACAGTGCCCATGATTGCATCATACTCTGCCCATCCTGAGGGACAAATCTGATGAAGTGAGAAACCATGCACCATCATGCTGTGTTGGACAGAAGAATGCTTCGTCAGGGGATAACTAAGTCATCAAATAGTGGCCGCAAAATGTTGTCAACATGCAAAAATAACACAAATAACATGGCGCACTAATCTAAGCAAACACTACAAAAACTGCATAAATTAAGGTGTCTGAGTTTACATACAAATAGGTAATCATTCTGAACTGTGTCACAAATGATGTATGAGAGTCATGAAGACAAGAACACAATATTGCCAATGAGAACCCATCTTATAAGGGTGTGCATGATCATCACACTGCAGTCAGACTTAAAACTGTTTCCCCAATAGCAAGTCTGGAAGCACTGTTTGTGACTTTCAAAACTCACTTATCAACAGAAACACATTGTCATCCATATTAACTGTGATTGGTGGTTGCAACAAAGGGTCGACACTTTGCAAGGTAGCTTTGGGCTAGCTGCCAACCGTACAGCCCAGTTGGGATTTGTTTGTAGCATAGGACACAGATGTTATTGTACAAAATTTATGTACACTGAATCCAAACCCACGATCAAGTACCATTCAACACATACTATTAAGGGTTAACCAAATATTTATTAAATGCTAATCACAGAAGAGGAAACTGAGGGAAAAATCTTACCTACCCTAATCTACCCTGACTACTCATTACCCAGAACTGTCCCTAACTAACCTAAGCTACACTTACTTATAACATGTAACGAAACGTTCTAAACATCTACCCCCCACCCCCCTTATGAGACGGGACACATGGAGGACAACACATACTAACCTAAACACATACTATACTATCCTATACAAATATATATTTTTTTGTATTTTCTTTTTTTAAACACACAAGAACCCCAAAATAGCCCCCCACCCACCCACCCACAAACTTAAGAAGTAAAAATATAAAGATTCTGGACCCCCCACCCACTAACACTAACTAAACTAACAGCCTACACTAAGCCCCCTAAGCCCACTAACTCTAAGAACAAGGAAAGAGGAGGGAGGGGAGGGGAGGGAATCATGTCCATCAAAAAATGTCTAGAGGTTGGCCCTCCGGAGGGTCCTCTTAATAGACTTAACACGCCGGTTAATGTGGCGCACATCCTGGCTCAGGTGGCTCAACTTGCGCAGCACTCTGTCCATCTTACGTTCCATTTGGTTGAAGGCTGCAGGGTCAACAGATGGAGCTGTGGCAGTCTGGGTACCGGTGGAGGAGGTCTGTGTGGGTGTGGTGCCAGGCCTAGTGGGCTGTCCTGCACCGGTGGCAATGCTGGGGCCTGGAAGTCCAGCAGATGTAGGACCAACAGTCCCAGCTGTGGGTGGGGCCACGTGGCTTGGATTGGTGGTTGTGCTGGTGGTGGGCAAAGTAGGGCCACCCTGTGGGAAGGCTCTCCATGCCCCGGAGGCCCGTTCATGCCGATATCGCCGGGCCATCCTCCAGAACCCTGACTCCTCCAGCAGGATGTGCTGGGAACTCATGGCCCGGCACTGGAATTCACGGACCTGGTCTGGAGTCATGTTTGCAGCTGTGAAGACAAATGCAGATATTCTACATTAGTGACTGCATTGTGTGAAATGGCACAAGAAGTTAATCAGAAAATACATCTACTGTACTTGTAACAGCTCATATCACAATACAGATCATTGAATGTCCCTGAGGAAGTACATGGCAGGCCAGCCTACAAAGGTCACATCACACATAGCACATCCATAACCTACAAGATGGGTAACAACTGACTTTGACTTGCAATCTGAGTTCTGCCAGTTATCAGCTAAGAATCATGGTGCATTTCCTCCGCCAAGACGTGGGCTACAAATGTCAGTGTACGGAATGAAAAACTAAAGCCACATGGTCTGCAAGTTGTAACTGGACTTGCCAGTATAGTACCCATGTGCCAAACCTGCGTGTGTATACTAGTTTGCAACCAAACCGTCACTTATTCACATGTATGTGTAACATACTGGTAGCATCAGTACCAGGTACCCCATTCACAAACCCATGCCCGTGTTTGAGGGTGGAGGGATGGATAAACAACTATAATTTGCCAACAACATGTACACCGAGGATGTGTATAGAAAACTCCACACATGTTTGGCTCTACACACACACCACAGGTAAGGTCTATCAACAATTAGGAGTCAGCAAACCCTAGAGCAATCATAGGGCCACACATGTCAGGAAATGCAGAACTTGGTACACAACATATACTTCCAGTGAGGCCTGACTTACATCAGACACATAGTTGCTAGAACACCTATGATCATGAATTGCATGCACACCTAGGCCATTGCACTCAAGTTCCACATACTTGTAGCACTACATGTGGAAGTACATGCTGCTAGGAGGTTCTACCTACTGTTTCATAATTACGTAGGTAAATAGGGAAGCAGATGTCTATTGGAAAGTTATTTGCTGTACCAATCTTGGAGAATGTGGGTCCGACAGGCTGACTAAATCTGAGCTGACTTCCAGTGTGACTCTTGGTGATACAAGTGTCATCCACATGACTAACCCCTGTACTCACAGTGGGGCCTACAGGAATGGCCTACAATCCCTACATAATACCATTGGATACGCATTGGCCAACTCAAAACATGTGAGAAACTGAATTCCCACTCATGGAACAAGAGAAATGCTTGCCCAACGCATCACACCTTGCTATGCGTTCAACTCATACGAGTCCATAACCAGCAAACACAACACATAACAGACATATCAACACTTACTGGAGTGGTCGGGGTCCTCAAATGTCACCACCTCTACCACAGTGTAGGGTGCCGGTCCACCTGTAAGGTATGGAATGAAGAAATGTGCTCAAAATCTGTGCACAGCGCAACAATTTCATAAACATATACAATGTGTAGGCTGAATAAGAAAATGGCAGCCATTAAGACATAATGGTACTGCATCTGATATATCATGGCCAACTTGTACATAGCATGGGTCTCCTGTGACAGTTACACACATATCTGCACACATACATTGGCCCTAACTATCATGTGGTTGCAAACATGCCCCGTAATTGGTGAGCAGAAAATATTATGGAGTGTAATAGTTTCATCATGTGCATCCAAGGGAGACATCCAAAGCCTGGTTACTTGAGGACTGCATTACCAGTCAAACATGCCTTGTGGCCATGACACATTAATGACACATAGGTACAATGTACAGAGGGAGGGGCAGGGACTTTTGTAAGCCCCCCTGTTGTTACATTTGATTCAATTGATGTGGCCCAGCTATGCTGATTTGCACCAACCATGGAGATGTGAAGCCATGTGCATACACTTGGACTGCCATCCATATTTGGAATGTGGCACAACTAACTCCAACAAACATTCTAAGATGTTAGCTGAGGGCACCTTACACCTTTTCACAATGTTTTCAAATCCAGATCAGACATGTATCCAAAAAGATCAAGGAACACAATAATCCCAAACATTCATAGTACTTCCGTGAACGCTTTCCTTCCACACTCACCAGACTCACATGAGACATATGTCTGAGCCACTTTGCTATTATCAATTGACGTGAAGGCAGCACTCATTTTCTGCATGAAGTAGTGATTCTAAAGTCAGTCTAGCAATTGCGTCAACAAAGTTAGCCTAAATGTTGGTACATCTTTACTTCTCTGTCAATAGTACCCTATATAGACATGATTGGCTCCTATTTTGTTTGCTTTTCTGACAAAAAGGCCACACCAATTTACTTCATGGAAAAGTATCCTGTAAGTTTGCTGAGCACGTGCTACCTGACAGCTAGCAATTGTTATCCTTGCCATAGTGCATCAATTATCCCTTTATGTTTCCCCAGCATTACACACAGTCAGCAAGTTAGCTGGCAGACATGGTACAAATCCTCTTATGTCACTACAGAGCATTTAATTGTGCACATTTACATGATTCGTACTCACCAACAGTGCCACCAATCATGATTCCCAGGTGGTCCAAGAGATCCTGCTCCCTGGTGATGAGGTCAGCCCCCCGGTGCTTCAGCTGGTGGTCACTCCTCTGGCTGGCATACACACGCTGCAGGTGATGCAGCACCTTTCCCCGCCGGATTCTGTGCACCTCTGTTGGATACCCCTGTATCACCCTGCCTGGATCATGAGCGGCAAGAAATGGCACACAAGCCAGATGAACCCCCCAACTCCTGTTCCCCCGTCCTGCCAAGATGTGGCCTACCAGACATACTTGAGAAGTGAAAGGGAATAGGGGTAAAAGAAATAGAAAGGGGAAAAGGGGGAAAGTAGGGGTACAAATACAGATGAAAAGTAAACTTAACCACTAAGAGAGCCCAACTATCCCCAAACTAACACTACCAACAACAGACTCCCACAAACAACAAAAACACAAGATAAATGGACAAATGTAGACAAAACACAGTAGTACAGTATACAGCAACAATATTTATTTCACAAATGGACTTTACAGAACAAAAAATCACAAAATCTCAGGACAACACTCTCTACACAGCCACACAGTCTAAAAGGATCATAGACTGCAAAGTGAAAGTGAAAGTACACTCACTGTACATGATCTGTAAACAGGATATCCTATTACATCACTTCCTGTATGAAAAGTTCCGATTTTTTCGCACTATGCGTCATTTTTTGTCTACCAAAACTGTATGTGCGTCATTTTGTTTTGACGCACAGAAGTGAAAATTAGCCCGCATCACATAATAGTACATGGCCTGTACAAATATCTGGATGCGGCCTAATTTGCACTCTGTGCGTCAAAAATAATGACGCAAATACAGTTTTGGTAGACAAAAAATGACGCATAACGCTAAGAATGTCAAAATTTCAGTGCATTAACTGGTTTTGGGCAATTTTTCTTGTTTTTTTGTTATGTTTCATTTGGGACACATCAGAGATAGGCTGATTGAAGACACTATGGTGTATGTTCACATGTGTGACATCATACTGCAGCAGACCATGATCCGCTACTCCCTTCACAGTATTTTTATGGTTGGCTGACGCAATAGTTGGTCATAAGTGTGGTCTACATATATGTGTTGCAGAAATTGTGCATGTTTGGCATAAGGAGAGGATAGCAATGTGACGCATATATGTACAATACCTAAATGCCTTTGGCTCAAAGTGTGTGCTTTGGCAACTAATGTATTTGTTGATCAAGTGTGTGTCTATCACATGAAGCATATTTGTACATATGCTTGTATGAATGTGACGTCCATGTGTCCAATCCTTAGATGCAAGTCATTGTGGAAATGAGAGAGGGCATGTGTTAGTCATACATGTAACAACACCCGTAAAGTGGACTTCCAAGATTTAGGGTCACGTAGACACCACATGTGACATAGCATGCACCAGATGGATGGCAGACGCTTGTTCATGTCAATGGTCCACATTTCCTACATCCTATGTCCTAGAGTATTGGTAACAGCTTCCTAGGCACTAGTTGGTGAATCCCACAGTGAGTCATGCACATGCATTGAGGAAGTGGGTACCATGTTGTTTGCACAGACAGACAAGGGTGAATCTCAAATGTATGATGACACAACAGTTAAGGCCATAGAAGTGAGCCCCAACTATCAAGTGGCTGTGGTAGACCAGCATACAAGACAGCACATGTCCAAATATTTCCAGTGATCAATTGCACATAGGTGTCTTGTTCTTGTGTGTGGTCCAATGATGATCCTGTATATTGTTCGGTCCAAGACTCATCATGAGTCAGTGGCAGCTATTCCTGTATCTACTGAGTATCCTTGGTTGATCAATGTGAGTAAAGTGGATGTGGACATGTGAACCTACATGTGGATGGTCCCACCCTGTCACTAAAGACGTGTAATGAGACAGTCAACAGGGCAACCTTGGTGTGCTGAGTGAGATAATGTCTCAGGTGTCATGTTCCGGCAGGTGTCTTTACAACATTTGTACACAGGTTAGCCTCTGCAATTCCCACTGCATCTGGGAACATCATAGCCTCTGTGCTGATTATTCTCAAAGCTATTCACCACACACGGCCCATCACTATGTTGTGAGCACTGTGATTCTGTGTGTGAACTGTCATGGTCCTGACATTTGTGTATTTTTCATGGACATTATCAGAGGTTGCTGGTTGTGCTTAAAGCCCCGTACCCAATCCCTGTCTACAGCCCTGGGACACTGTCACACTTTGTCATTCATGCATAAATGAGACCCAGACAAGGGATGGGCCATGAATTTAGCTTTTCCAAGAGGATGTAACTCAAATGGTACAGGTAAAAGGCAGATGATGCTATACAATGTATTTGTGTATACATTGAAGAAGCCCATGCCCAATACCCCCTGATGAATGAGAGGTTTGCTAACGCAAGTGTGGTACATATGTAGACACAGGGATAGTTTAGTGTGACGCACAGACAGATGCCAGTCAGGCTGACAGAATGCAAGGTGATTCAGGATCCAGCTATTTGACAAGTTGCATAATCAGTGGTCTGACTCAGACTGTTTGGAGGACAAACTAGAGAGCTGACATGTCAAACTGTGTATTTCCTGTGTTTTTGAAGGTGACAAATGAACCTAGTGGCTGTGTTACACAGCTTAATTAGTATCAATGCTGAACGGTGTAATTGACTAAATGGCAACTCCTATGCTGTTCCAGGCATCAGCAGGGGCAGTGCTTTTTGAAATAGGTGGTGTGCATGGAGGTGATCACAGGTGTGGGCTGCATCTGTTTCTCACCAGTCCTGTAGGTGAGACTTGCATTCTAAGGGCCAACAGACATTTTCACACGGGAAGCAATCTACAGGTGCTAACAGGGCTTTGAAACTAGAAGACAGTGTATAAATTACCTGACGTCCATGCAGTCAGATGTTCTATGGCAATGGCATACCATAGGAAAGGGTGTAGCACACTGGTTTGCTAATGTTGGTCTGTGTGTGTGTGTAGAGGATGGAATATCAAGGTACACGTCTTAGTATTCCAGGGACCTCTTCCGACATGTGGATTGTGACCAGGTGCATGGGTGTGTCAGGAGTTAGGAAACGGGCTGACATGTACATGGAATGTCATGTGTGCAATGCTGCTCATATATGTGGCACTTGTGCTGTCTATGTTCTACTTTTATGGGACTCTGGTCACAGATAGTCCTTGCAAATATTGGATGCAGTTGGACTTACTGCTCTCAAGGGTCTGGTCAGGCATTCCTGTTACTGATGCCAAAGCACATTGACTGCCTCATGTATGAGGCTTGTTGTCCCCTTATTGAGTGATGGTGTCTTAGTTGTGTGCCATATGCTGCGTTGGACCTTGATTTCAACATGTATGTGTGAAATAGTTGTGGTCCTCTGCTACTGGCCTTCAAAGGAGAAATGTACATGATATATGTGATTAACAGTGTGTGTGTATGTGACCATTGTGTGTTAGGCATCACATTAGCTCTGGGATGTTTAGTGTCCTACTCAGTATATCAGCAATGCTCCTTATTCTGATAAGTAGAGATGAAGGTGTGCAAAAATGAATAGCCAGACCATGATATGGCTATTATAATAGGTGTTTATTTAAATTAGTTATCTAAAGTGGTGAAGGTGATTATATTCAAAAGAAATTGTTGACGATCTGTTGCCGCCTGCATATACCAGCGGCCGTGTTCTGTATTTCCCCCTCATGTTGCAGGCCAGCATCCTCCTCTTCCTCCTCTTCAGGCATGTGTGGCTCTGGTTCCAGGAGGGGAATGTTCCTTTTGATGCAAATGTTGTGCAATATTGCACATGTTAGGATGATCCTACAGACCATCTTCGGGGAATATAGTAGGCTACCACCAGTGATGTCGAGGCACCGGAACGTTGACTTGAGGATGCCAAAGGTCCTCTTGACAATGCTGCGTGTCCTCCTATGTGTGTCATTGTAGGCACGCTCTGCAGCAGTACTTGGGTTGCCAATAGGTGTCATAATCCATGGCTGGATGCCATACCCCTGATCAGCTGTAAGAGAAAATGATTGGGATCATGTTGAGGTAGCTGGCCCTATTGAAATGACCTTTCATGGCAGTAGTTGTCTTGTGTTGTCTGTGACTCTTTTGTGTTATAATGTAGCATCCTATGCTTGTAGGATGTACCATCTGCATTATGTTGTTTCCTTGGCTGAACGAGTGTTTGTCTGCTAACCGTTTGTCAGCAGTATGTTTTGGGATTTGCAGTACAGTGTGCCCTCCCTAGCATTGTGACTTGTGATACAGGTGTCCATGTGTCTTCACTGGGGGTGAGATGATAGTTCCATACACAGTTAAAATTGACAGTGTTGTTAACACGTTCATATCAATGTACCCTGGACATCACATACCTTTAGACGTATGTAATGGATTAATGTAAAGGTCATTGGGACACTTACATTTTGCAATGTGACGTTTGGGCAACCCACTCCACACGTTGTGATCTTTGACGTCTTAACATTAGGCTGTACAGTAATTTCCGATGTGTGACAGGTTCAATGGTGACCTAAGAAACATGGCTAGCGATGTCACAACCTAACTATGTTCGTGTTCACATGTTGCTGTTGTGGTGTATGTGTTGTGTGTCCTAGAGGGTTGCTGTGCAGTGTGTATATAAGTAGGTTTTTGTACTTACCAACAAGTAGTCCATTGCCATACAGTCCATCCTGGAAGTGTTAATTGATGGTGCAGTGATGGAAGATGAATGAGCCATGTACACTCCCAGGATATTTAGCCACGATGTTGGTGATCATTCACTGGTGATCGACTATGGCCTGCACGTTGATGGGATGTGTGTGCTTCCTGTTGCGGTAGAGGTGTTCAGTTGCAGCAGGTGGCACAAGGCGTACATGTGTGCAGTCGATTGCACCAAGGACGTGTGGGAAGCCACTGATGAAGTAGAACCCCTGTTTTGTTTCCTGCTGCTTCTGCAGTGTGTTAGGGAAGCAGATGTGGCGGGGTGTCAGTCCAATGATGGTATTCAGTACTTTGGGCAAAAAGGCGGAGAATGATGGTTGTGATATTCCGCCAACCAGGGCACCAGTAGTTTGAAAAGAGCCACTTGCCAGCATATGAAGTACGGCAAGCAACTTGGCTTCTGTTGGGATGGTGCGGGGTGTCAGCAAAGTGGGGGCCAACTGCGGATCAATGTTGCGCAGCAGCTGCTGAATGGCCTGCCAGTTCAACCGGTACCTCTGGATGATGTCGTGTTCCCTGAGGCCCAAAAGGGTGGTTCTGGGGCAGAATATCCTCTCCTGCCTTCTACGCTGCCTTTGGGGTCCCTGCTGGTGTTGATGTAGCTGCTATTGTTGCTGCTGGGCTCTGCGTCTGCGTGCACGCTGGATTAGAATCACCTCCATGGCTCCCTGTTGCTGCTCCGCTGCTCTGCTGTTTGTTCTGTGTGTTCTGATTAAATACAGGTGTGTCTGCCCCATTTTAACGCCTGCCCTGACCCAGGCGTTAAATTTTGACGCAAATCGAGCTGTGCGTCATTTTCCGGGTCCGCCTCCCGGCCGTGCGTCATTTTTGCCCGAAAGCATAAACACGACGCACGGCCGTTTAAGCCATTTTTTGGACGGGAATGCCTACCTTGCATATCATTAACGCAAGGCGGATGGCCGCATCCAAAAAATGACGCACACAGTGGAATTTTGTCATCCGCGGGCTCCGGCATCAAAGTTTAAATACGGGGCAACGTTTGCGCTGAATGTGCGTCAAAATTTTTGATGCACAATCGGCGCAGACGGAGTATAAATATGCCCCTTAGTGCTGCAGACCCACTGGTTGCGTTTAATTTACAGATTGTGGGTGTATAGTATACCACACTACAATAGACTTATAAGTAGATTAAATATCCCAATTAAGTGTGTGCCAATCAAACCATGTTTAGGTTAGTGAGCACAAACACATGAACAACAGTCCTAAGGCCAACAAAAATGAATTCAGCAAAACCAAATAAGAGGAAGGCAAAAGGTTTGGAAATGATCCTGCATAGAGGGCCAGGTCCAACAAAAAACACTGTGGAATAAATAAATCTGTGATTGGTGATCAAGATCTCTTTCTGTTTTTCTGCCTCTTGAGATTAATAAAAGGCAGATGGTCCAAGCCTGCCATCTCTATTGAAATAAGGAAATCTTTTTTAGAAAAATCTAGGACTGTTTATGAGCAAAGCCTAACAATGCTTCCACAGTGTATAATTATTTATTTCTCTAGAGCTGTTTGATCGATGTAATGATGTTCATAATGATGAAAAAACAAAACAGTTCATGATGATTATTTGCACTTAAATAGGGATCTTCACTTGCTAATGAGGCATAGCAACTCAAATTAATCATTTGCTGTTTAAAAGCATTTATACTGCATTAATTTGCAAAATAGTCAGGAATTATAGTGTCATGCAGGGAGATATTTAAAAAATAGAGAATTAGTATCATTTCTGTCTAACTCACAATCTGATAGGGAACACATTTGCAAAGAACACTAGGATATGTAGGGATTTTCACAGCATAATAATACCGCTGTGCTCTGTGAGAAAAAGGATGCAGCTGCAATCTCTGAACATCAGAAAATAACAATGTTTGATCAGGAATATAGTTTCCATTAACTAAAAGCTAAATTTCAATCCATATTATAATCCACATTAGAATAGATAGAACCCCAGTTGATATCCAGATATATGACCATGGTGGAAAATGGTACCCGTCAGAGAACCAGCTATAAATGAGAAGCCATCTGCAGCATCATCTGACTAAAGGCAGGATAATTATTTCTCTTCTTTCAAACCTGAATCAGAGTCATTTTCATATAGCATCATTTCTTGCAGTGGTATCTTTCAATTAATGTGGAGGTCTATGCTGATCCTACAACAGTTGAATGTTTATATTTGGCAAACATTGCTTTGCTAAACACATGTTTTGTACAATTTGGTAGGTATGGTCACCAATATTGTTGCTGTAGCATTGATACAATAACACTGATGCTTTGTTAGGTAAAGATATCCCCTCATGAGCTTGAGTCCCTCGTGCAAAGTTCCTCTTTATTTCATCACAATCTGTTCTTAGTTTATATATTACATCTGAACATTATTAAAATGATCCAGGATATAGAATTAGCAGTAAAGCTACGGCAGCCTTTCACTTACATAATGTCTGTGAAACCTTGCCTATTGATTAAAAACAATAAAGGAGAAGTAAAATCATCAGCTTCTATGAAACCTTGGTCATTATTTAAAAACAATCCCTGGAAAAGAAAATTCAATATGTATAGAAAAACACTAATATATTCAAGCACACTTAGGCTCTCATTACGACCGAAGCCGCCCGCCAAGATTGTACCGCCGGGTGGCCGCGGCCATTTGGAGATCCCCGCCGGCCCAGCGGGGATCTCGACGTCAAAACAGGTGCCGGTTCCAAATGGAGCCGGCGGTGTTGCGGCCGCATGACGGGTGCAGTTGCACCCGTCGCGCTTTTCACTGTCTGCTATGCAGACAGTGAAAAACTGCACGGGGCCCTGTCAGGGGGCCCCGCGACTCCCCGTACCGGCAGCCTTTTCCTTGCTGTTCAAACTGCCAGGAAAAGGCTGGCGGTAGCGGGACTTGTAATCCCCTGGGCAGCGCTGCTAGCAGCGCTGCCCTGGCAGATTACTACCGCTGGGGCCATTGTGGCAGGAAACCGCTGGCCCCGGTGGTGCAACTGCGGCGCTTCCGCCGTGGTCGTAAAGACCTGGGAAGCACCGCCAGCCTGTTGGCTGTGCTTCCGTCATTACAGCCCTGGTGGTCTTGTACCGCCAGGGTTGTAATGACCCCCTTAATTACCAAGTTGTAGTTAATAATGATATTATTATATGTACATTTATATTTGACACATTTGCCTAAATAAACAGCATATGTAATTTGAGAAGGTGGATACCTAGAAGAGAAAATATTTGTTGATTATACAGTTAATCTTCTGGAAGTGCATAGGAAAACAGAAGCAGAAAGTACTGAAGACAAAGTAGATAGTGGAGCACAGCCCTGAAAATGATGAAGGTTTGCAAATTATAGCCAAAACATTGTTGTAATTGATCCAGAGTCTGGAAGCTAAATTGGAGGTTACTAAAGGATGATTGCAAAAGAGGAGTATATGACTTTTGGGGTTTTGTGAGAGGGCAACATGCCTTGTGTAGAATTGGATCAAAAGGGCTCTGAAACTAAACGTATGTCATCATTCTTTTCAAATGAAACTATGCATGAAATGTTGGTGTTCCCACCCAAACAAGGAGTCTCCAACATTATAATGTTGGTGACAGAAACACCATACTGTAACAAACAAGCAGGTCCATACATGCTTGAAAGCAACAGTATTATGATCTTTTCATATTATACTGTGAGTAAAACTACACAGATATTTTGCAGCAGGTAAAGACAAAGGAATATCATTTCAAGTATATATGGGCAATCCATCAAAACTTTGGGTGTCCAGACATATCACATCATTTTTTATTTATCTAGATTGGAATTTCCAAGACCAAAATCTCTCTTACAGGACTTAAACAGCAAAGAACTCACAGAATGGTGATGCTGTAATATGGAATACAGGAAGCCATGAGTTTACCTGGATCTTCTCAGAGTGGAACTGCAGTGTAATACACAGGATATCTGGACAGGAGCTATAAGAGGGTCCTCAGATGAGAGCTAGAGTATCCATTAAGAGCAAGGGAAGAATACACTGCTTGTTCTGAGATATTTCACAATGATTGGTGATGTAAAAGAATTCTACTTTAAGTTCCAGAATTTGGAACTATGCTGTAGGTATCATTAGCGTACATAATGGGGGCTGATAGAGATCATGGGAATTGGAATGTGCCCTTAGTTTTGACTGAGTTAGATAACACTGGAGTTAGGCATTTTGCATGCACAGCTTGAAACTATCTTGTTAAAGCCATTGAGACATGAATTGGATGGCTAGAGGACACCTTTAGATTTGATATTAGCTATATTGAAATCTGTAATGAGTTTTGCAATGACTTGATTAAGTGACTATTGACTAGTCAAGGGAAAGTGTAGGGGTTTTAGAGGTGTGGACAGTAGCAACGTCCGTTGTTAGCTCTTCATATTTGAGTGATTCAGCAGGGTATCTTTACATTCTGGGGTTTTTCATGTTCATGGAATACCTGAAAAGTTTAGAGAACCAGTGTTATTCATTTATCATATGTTGCTTCATGGGATTAGAATCTAGGGGGAAAAAGAGGATGGAGCCGGAATTGTTTATTGCAAGTGCTGAAGCAGTGGGCTATAGCCACTAGGGCTGTGGTAGTCAAAAAATGATCAAGGCTATACACATATCCAGTTTGCTGACATCAAAGGTGTGATGGCTTAATACCTATTCCAAGAGGTAAAGAAAGAGCTCTTTCACATGAAGACATAGGAGGAGAATGGCATGCCTCCTAGATACCCATCTAATGTCTAGTCTGTTACAATTGGTAGAATAGAGGTAGCTCTTCTTGGCTTTCTGCTTTACATATGCTAACAGAGTAACTACATGGATGATTCTATAGTAATTTTCAAGGCTCTTCCAATATTAAAAAGTGTAGAGTGGAGATCTGTGTGTATACTTGGTCTGCTTGGTGGACTCGGCAATTACTTTTGTATCAAATATTCTCCAAACATGGAGGATCTGACTGTTTTGATACGCAGTTGAAAGACCTGTCATCCGTTATATGATTACCAATGATATGCATGTGTAACATGAATTATACATTCAAATGAAGCCAGGATAGTCATCCACCAACGACACACCCCAAAGGAAAAATCAGAAATGCATGGAGTGGAATTACAAAAACAGATGAAACACTCTTGTTGTGATCAGCCTCTGGCAGAAAAAGCCTGCGTTTATTATTCTGCACAAAATTTTACACATAGCATAACTGAAAGTAGAAGTGTTGTAAAATTTAGAATTCAGGTCTGACCTTAGATTAGATATAGATCATGTGAGAAATGGGGTTGTTGATTGAGGGGGAACACTACAAAAGCAACAGCCACAATCATTGTCAGGATGAACCACAAAATGTCAGTAAATTAACCTGTGCATAAGCCTTCGGTAGCTTGGCCCACAAGAAATCAGGCTCAACTTAAAGGCAATGTGTAAAGCAATTATGCAGCACTCAAACAGGAATAAAGTGAAAAAAACAAGAAAAATCCCATACCAATGTGAAAATATATAGTACAATTTAATAAAGTATGTGACAACAAAATGACAAAAATCCAATCAGTAGCACTAGAGTGATGAATTTTGAAATGTTTTATTAAAATTTAGTGCCTGAAAGATCAAAGAACCAACTGCAGACATCTAGTCACATGAGACTGGGGCAAAGTTGGATGTTATGGAGTGTAGTTGGGATACACAAAGTGTATTAGGCCAGATCTCTGCTTACCTTTGGACTTACAATGAATTTCAAAGAAAATTAGAAGTTCAATGGGGCAAGGCAGCTGGTGGTGTCAGAGGTGGAGGCGTTGCATCAAGGATTTGCTGGCGGAAGTCAAAGTGAAGATTTTTAGTTTCAGACTTAAGTTGAAAATCTCTAGCGGGGTTAGGCTGAAGGCTGTATCTGCAAGGGCTCATGAGGTCAGACATTGTACCAGAGAGGAGTCGCTGAACAGAGTGCTGCGGAGAAGAACATATTGAGAGATACATCAAAGTCAGGCTGACTGGTGATGCACCTTGGGTGGATCGGCGAGCAGATAGGTCCTGGTCTCCTATTGATTCTCAAAGCACATTTTAGCAGAAAATATTGTGTCTCAAAATATGGATATGGGCTATCTGGGTATCTTTAGTACAACTTCAAATGGAAGGACACCAGTTGGAGGGCCAGGACTCACTTGGGCTGAGTTCAGCTGTGGATTAAAAATGGCTGGAGCCTTTTCTGTCCCTGAAGCTCTGTTCAGGAGGTCAGCCCTCAAGCCCTTGGAGTCAATCAAGAAGTTCTAGGTTGAAACAGAAGTGCAGGTCTCAAGCAGTAGGCAGTCCTCTGGGGCACAGGGCAGACTTATGGGCAGCAAAGTAGTCCTCTTGGAGCAGAAAGCCAGCCCTCTGAAGTACACAGAAGGCCACAGGCAGCAGGGCAGTCCTCTGAGAGTTCTTTTGAAAGTCCAGAAGAGAGCTGAATAGTGAGGCTGAGAGTCCTATTCTCATACATGGTGGCTACTTTGACGTGGAAGAAACGTCTTGAGACTTCCAGCCACAGAATTGTCTGGAATTTCCTATCTCCTTGCCCTGATCTCAGGATGTCACACTAGCCTAGTGTGCAGTTATTTTGTGTGTGTAACAATGCAGAGTCTTTGAAGTGCAAGTGGGGCTGTGCACAGCTCTGCCCTCATCCTGCAGACTGGCCCATCCTATCGCCAACCAGTCCCTCTATTGTGTGGACATCTGGGAGTAATAAACAAAGGCCGATTGCCTCTCATACCTAGTCATGTGACCTAGGACCAGGCTGCAGGAGCCAAATGGTTAAGACAAGAAAATGCAAACTTTCTAAAAGTTGCATTTTCAAAATTGTTACTAAAAATTAAATCTTACCGTGAGGGGGGGGTTTAAATTACAGTCTCTTAGACACCAAACATGAAATTTATACCTGCTCCCACACAAAGGCTTCACATATTAAATGTAATAGGATAACCCAATATTACCCTATGGGAGAGGTAGGCCTCACATTAGTTAAGATCATTTAGGAATCACCAGCAAGAGAAGTAACACTTTAAAGGACATGTCCAACTTTTTAAATACAATGCACCCTGCTCAATGGGCTGGTTAGGTCCTACCTTAAAGGTTACTAATAGGTAATACAAAGGGAGTTTTAGGCTTGGCAAATATGTTATTTTGCAATGTTGAATGGCCTGGCTAAAACTGCAAGCAGCCTGCAATGCCAGGACTGAGACTTGTTTTAAAGGGCTACTTAAGTGAGGGGCACAATACGCGCTGCAGGCCCAGTAGTAGCATTTAATAATTTACCAGCCCTGGGAATATGGTATACTTCTTTACGTGGGCTAATAAGTAAATGAAATATGCCAATAAGTTATAAGCTGAGTGAGCACAAGCTCTTTAGCACTAGTTAGCTGTGGTAAAATGCACAGAGTCATAAGGCCAACAAAAATTAATTCAGCAAAAATGGGAAGGGAGTAGGCAAAATGTCTGGAAGAAGGCCACCTAAGGCTGACATGTCTAACAGATCAGTATTTTAGAAAAAATATGGGGTTAACTGAAGCAACAGGCCTGAAGTTGGAGGCACTAAAATGCAGACTGAGGGGTATATGTATGAGAAGGTTTAAACTTGAAGAAATCATCAGTGAATGTAAGGGCAACAAAGCTAGATGCAAAATTTCTTATCAATCACCAAAGGTTGAAATACAGTAAAATGTAAATTGAAACACACACCAAAATCAACAACTTTTCCAACACACTATTGGCAAGAACTACAAAGGGACAAAGACAAATCAGGGGCATTATTGGTATGGCTAGTTAAAAGGGAACAGCCAATAACAAATATACTTATGTTTGAATTATAGAGGAGAAAAGTACATTTTCTGAATGGAATCAGCAATGTATTTAACATAGAAAAAACATTTCTAAGGGGCATTACCTCTGCCTGACAAATAGATGCTAGATTTATTTAACTCACTAGGGTTCAGCAAGCTGTGGCAGTAATAATTGTTGAAGTTGGAAGCTCCATTGAGAAGAGAAGAACTAATCATGGTCTTTCCAGACTAAGAATAGAGGAATAACATCTATCAGAGATGGACGTTCTGTGGAGTTCTATCTGACCTACTCAGAACCTCTGATAGATAGTTGCAAATATATATGTAGGTCACAGAGGTTATTATATTGGCTTTAATAATGAAAGATGTGGTAATCAATGTGGTCCACAAATTACCCATTAGATAGCCTTTGAATTGTTGGTCGCAGAGACCCTTACTGATAACAAACACTTATACTGAAATACTCAGAATACTCAGAAAAGCTCTTACAGACTCATTAAGGTAATCAGTAGTCTAGCACACCTAGATCAAAGCAAGGACACCTGCTATAGGAACACCCCTTTGAATTTAAGGCAAGTATCTCATGTCATCTGTCAATTGAGGGTAGAGTGATGGGAATATGCAATATTAGGATTGTACTATTGAATATCAACCACCAGAATATTTTGGTACAAGAACATAGAGAACAGAATATTGAGGCACAGAATATTGAAAGGTAAGTGCATATCGGGACGTATAGATTTCCCTATCCGAATTAATCCTAACTCCACATCTACGCACCGGGAAGATATGTTGGTACATAGCTGTGTATTTAGGTAAATTTAGGCTAAATTTGTTTACGGTCATTATTTTTTACTGATTTATTGTCCTCAATATTGTACCCCATATCTGGGGTTGATATTCAGGGTGCACACCTTTATTAGGTATCAAAAAACCATAAGATTCCAAGCACTAGTGCCAAAAGATAACCTTGTTGCAAGGCATGACTCTTGGACTGAATAGTTTGAGATGGATCTGACTGCTCTATGCCAGATCAGAAGGTGCAAAACTGTAGAGAGATGCACACTAAGGCTGCACTCTCTTGCCTCTCATATTTGAACTGACTATGGAAGTTAATAAATTAAGTAGCTTAGATGACACCAAGTGGTCTGGGACCTACTGATATGGCTGGCTACACACATGGCCTTCATGTATGTGGACAAAGCATTAATATACATACCTAATCTCATACACTTGGTGGCCATCCAGCTAGAGATCCTATCTAACTTTGGTGCAAAAGCAGGACTACAAATTAATTGGAACAAATCCACTCCTTACCCTTTTAGTGGGTATGATGGCAAGGGAACTGCATGCCTTGGTCAATTTGGGAGTGGGTTGGAAATCGAACAGATTTATATTCTTGGGCATATAGGATGCTCATGACAGAGCATACGTGATTCATGATATGAGAATAGTAGTGGAAAAAAATAATTTTTCCATGATGACTCTGTGTGAAACAGTTGTTGATGTGTCTCTTACCAACAAAAATGTTTCGAGATTTGGGGAAGAAAATTAAGTAAAGTCAGGCTTGTGCGTTTGGGCCTCCATGTTTTGGAATCATATTGTAAAGATTCACAGTTTCACCATGAGGTTGACTGTTTCATAGATCAGCCACTTTTAGATAAAAGCCATCTCAAAGACATACGTGGTGGTGAGGCATTCAAGGATATTTTTTGGCAGGCGAGAACCAGCCTTATCTGTCCACCCTATTTGTGCCTGTCTCTGTGAGTGGTTAAAACTATCATTAGGGAAGTTAAGATGGCAGATGGATAGGAAGTATTGTTTTGTACCTCTGTACTCGCCACCTACATAATGGCAGTTTTCAGGAGATTCTTATGACACGGACCCCCTCGGTACCCCTCTCCCCAGACAAATGCTGAAGTCACAGAGGTGCACCCAAAAGCACCCATCCACACGAGGCAGACACCTCGGCCGTCATCTTGTGGCCGATCCTGTGAGGACTGGGAGCTGTGCAGTGCTGAGGCCTGCAGTGCAAGCACTACTCTCCAGCTGGGCTTGCCTGGAAAGAGGTGGTGACAGCCCGATTGCACTGGCGGCAGTGAACTTGAGGAAGATGGAAACGGGCTGTGGAGTCTGCTCCCTCCCCTGGGCAGAACACGTAATTGGGCTCGACACTAAGGACCTGCCTGACAAAGACGCTGTAGTGGCTCCCACCCGTGTGTTGCACTGGGATGCCCTGGCACCTAGGGGTGCCTTTCCGACATCGAGGAACTTGCATGACCACGGGGCGGAGGTGGGAGCCCGGAGTGGCGGTGGTGCCAAAACGCCATAAACTGCGGGGTATCGCCCCCCCCAGAGCAGAAGAGCAAGAACAGCACCACCTTCCAGACATCACTGGGTGGAGAGGTGAAGAGAGTGAAGCAGCAAGGGAGTCTGGCGATTACAGGTGGGTGGCAGCCTTCTGCGGATTTCTTCTTCAGCCATGTTTGGGGGTTTGCACTCACGGGTGGGCAAGGAGATTGGCCCTGGGACAGCATTTCACTGGGGCAGTGCACAGTGGAACCCATCTAGGGCAAAGGCCACTAAACAAGCATTCACTGGATCAAATGTACCTCGAGGGCCACACCAGTGAGCGTCTTACTTTGTGAGCCCCCCACTCCATAGTGCCTCCCCCGAACCATTGCATCGGGACTACCTCATTAGGGTTTTCCACCTTTGAGGTGTGAGCTGCTGCTGCCCATCTTGACTACAGGGGAGGGAGTAGTGTGACAGCAAGAAGGCCTACGAAGCACCCCAAGCATAGATCGCGGATATCTCTCCGGGATCTACAAAGACACTGGCCCTCATTATGACATTGGCGGTAAGTCCCGCTTACCTCATGCTGACAGCTGTCAACATACCAATGCTGCAGCGGTTTAACGTTACCCATATTATGACCCACACATAGCAATCTGTCACTATACGGATACACACATAAGTCCGCCAGCCCAAAGATCAGGGATAAACTGGCGGTACCAAAACCCACACCGTTATGCCAACAGAACTATGCCCACAGTATTATGACCCACGAATCACTGCGGAGGACATTAAACTGCAGTAAACCATTTCCGGTACATGCAGCTGAGCTCAAAATTCACGCACACATACAAAACAACACCACATTGGACAATTCAAACCACACACATCTGACACACATACACACAACACATCCACACCACCATAAAACACACACCCACATTACCCACAACCCCTTACAACTCAAGAAAATTGATAACTGAAGGTGAGACACACCAAGAGCACCCACAGAACCAGAGCCACAGAACACCATCTCCCATACACCCATACACAGCACACACCCCAACACATCACCCCACATACCCTCACACACACCAGTCACACTACACCCACCACAAAGACACCCCAGGTTCTCAGAGGAGAGGCTAAGGGTCATGGTGGAGGAAATCATCCGGGTAGAGCTACTCGGATCACAGGTGCAGCAGACATCCATTGCTAGGAAGATGGAGCTATGGCGGAGGATCGTGGACAGGGTCAACGCAGTGGGACAGCACCCCAGAACAAGGGATGACATCAGGAAGAGGTGGAATGGCCTAGGGGGGAAGATACGTTATGTGGGAGCAAAACACCAGATGGCAGTACAGAGGACTGGCGGTGGACCCCCACCTCCTCCCCAACAACTAACAACATGGGAGGAGCAAGTCTTGGCAATCATGCACCCTGAGGGCCTGGCAGGAGTAGCAGCAGGACTAAACTCTGGTAAGTCAAATCTCTATTACTATCACCCCCCCACCTGCATACCATCACAAACCCCCACCCTCACCCTCAATCCCATCACTCCACCACCTCATATACACCCCACCAACACAACCCACCCCTCCCACTACCTAGCCCTGCATGCAACACCAATGCATGGACACCCATCACAGACCGGCATGGACACCCATCACCAAAGCATGCACACCGGAGACAATCACCTATCCAACCAAATCACCACTCACACAAGCCTAAGCTGCCAGGGCAATCACAACCATACAGGGCAACACACCCATGCACAAGATGTCACATGCAGAAACAATAACATTGCATTTACATCCCCACAGGTGCCCCACACGTCACCGGAGAGGAGGTGCCAGCAACATCCAGTCCCCCCACAGAAGAGGCCCACAGTGATGACAGCAGCTCTGCATGCCTGGGTCAGGATGACCAACCTGGCCCATCAGGGACCTCCGGACAGTCGGTTACCCAGGCACAGTCCCATACCACCACAGAGTCTTCCCCTTGTGAAACACCACCACAGCATCCACCCAGCAGGCCCATACCTCTGTCCCCAGGATACGTCAATCAGCAGTGTGTCCACCACTACAAGGACCCCAGGCAACCCAACAAACAGAGGACGATCAGGGACCTGGGGTAAGTGGCAGTGGGCACACGGTTCAGGGGACAGAGGCACAGGACAACAGGAAAGCTGGGATGACTGCTGTGTGACAGGGGGAGGACAGGCCTAGGAAACCGACTCTCCACGAGGCACTCACCAACATCCTGGGAGCATACCACCATTCTCAGGAGACGATGGGCCAGATACTGGCCAAGTTGCAGGAGACCCAGCGGCTTTAGGAGGGGCAGTACCTGGAGCCAGGGAGGAACTGAGGGACATCCACACCACCCTGGTCACCATTGCAGGGGTGCTGGCAGACATGGCCAACACCATGAGGGAGGCAGTGGCCCACCAACGGGCCCCTGACACTAGCCACACTGATGAACAGCCCTCCACCTCCACTGACGCTAGTGGACAGGAGGCTCTGCCACAGGACCAACAGGCCACCAGCACCCCATCCCCTGCAAAAGGAGAACCACCCCGCAAACAGTCCCTGCGATCCAGGCAGAAGCCAGAGAACATTGCCAAGACCCCCGCCAGGAAATAGGACTCTCCTGATTGTCACCCTTGTGTCCCACTCTGTCACCCTGTCCACCTTGAACTACCATTGCTCCCCTTCCTATGCCCCCTTGGACAATTCACCTTTGATACAAATAGACTGGAACTTTTACCTGGACTCTCCTCTACCACCCCTCAGCCTATAGCAATACCCCATCCACTTATTAGCACACAAATAAACACCCTTGTAAAAAATACAAGTATTGAGTCTGTCAATTGATTGAACTATGTATTCGTTTAACAATCTGTAGACATTGCAATTCAACTGTACAGTAATGTATACATAGGTATGACCTGTAGTTTGCTGCAGTCAATACACCAGGAGCCAGAGTGGGGCACATATATCTGTAAATAGGCATGTCAAAGGGTACAGTAAGTGGCCATAGTAGTGGGAATATCAGCATGCTAGTTTCCTATTTCCTATACAAAACTGCAATAGAAGGTGAAGTTACAGTGTCTTACCTGTGTGTCACTGGAAGTACTGTCGTATGAATAATGTTCTATTGTACACATCCTCATCCTCTGCCTCCTCTTCATCACTGTCCACAGGCTCCACCGCTGCCATACACCCATCTCCAGCCTCATTCTCCTGCAGAAAAGGCACCTGGCGACATAAGGCAAGGTTGTGCAACATGCAACATGCCACGATGATCTGGCAGACCTTCCTGGGTGAGTAGCACAGGAAACCACCTGTTAGATGGAGGCACCAAAACCTGGCCTTCAGGAGGCCGAAGGTTCGCTCTATAATTCTTCTTGTTCGCCCATGTGCCTCATTGTAATGTTCCTCTGCCCTTGTCCTGGGATTCCTAACTGGGGTCAGTAGCCATGAGAGGTTGGGGTAACCAGAGTCACCTGAAGATATCGAGGGATACCTGTTAGCCAGACACTAACCCTTAGGGCCAACCCCATTCCCATACACCAACATATACTGGGTGGGGACCATGGGCTCACCTATTAGCCACACCTGGTGCCTTTGGAGTTGAGCCATCACATATGGGATGCTGCTGTTCCTCAGGATAAAGGCATCATGCACAGACCCAGGATACTTTGCGTTGACATGGGAGATGTACTGGTCTGCCAGGCTCACTATCTGCACATTCATAGAGTGAAAGCTCTTTCGATTTTTGAACACCTGTTCATTTCTCCTGGGAGGGAGACAAATGCATTATGTGTACCATCAATTGCCCCAATGATGCTGGGGATATGTCCCATTGCATAGAAGTCAGCTTTCACTGTGGCCAAATCCTCCACCTGGGGGAAAACAATGTAGTTGCGCATGTGTTTAATCAGAGCCAACAACACTCTTGTTAGCGCTATTGAGAACTTTGGCTGTGACATTCCCACTGCCAAGCCCACTGTCACTTGGAAAGAACCAGTTGCCAAGAAATGGAACACAGATAGGCCTTGCACAAGAGGGGGATCCTAGTGGGGTGACGGATAGCAGAGATCAGGTCAGGCTCCAATTGGGCACACAGCTCTTGGATTGTGGCCCTGTCAAGTCTGTAGGTGAGGATAATGTGCCTGTCTTCCATTGTTGCCAAGTCCACCAGGGGCCTGTACACAGGGGGATGTCTCCATCTCCTATTCATCTGCAGCAGTTGAAATCTAGGGGGCAAAACAATGAGCATCTGGTAAGTATTTAACATTTCCAAAATGTACAGTGCATTGCATGTTGTGACTGAAACAGTATGTTGTTGTATAGGCCCAAATGGTGCCTATGTGTGCTGTGACACAGTTAGGTGCCATGGCCTGCCCCCCCTGAAATGGCATCCGCCTGTCCTGTGTTGATGGACATGTGGAAATGAGGTAATGCAGCTGACGTTGTACGCCATTGCGGGAGGTGGTCGAGTACCGCCGTGCAACTCCTCATTGGTTGTCATTGGGCCCTATGGGTTACAGTAGCCAAAGGTGATGTACGCCGGTGGTGACGGTACGCACCGCCGCAGATGTGACCGCCATTTTCTATCTGTTCACTCAATTGCTACCTGACCTTCAACAGGAGAGGACCTGCACTGCATGTGCTGCTGTGACCTGTGTCTGGAACCGACCATGGCTCGTCTCACTGGGGAAAGGGGCCCTGCCTTCACCATGTCAGAGTTGGAGAGACTGGTGGATGGGGTCCTAACCCAGTACCGAATGCTGTATGGGGCTCCCGACCAGCAGGTGAGTACACTGTGAGCACGATACATGGGGCATGAATGCATGGAGTGCTGTATGTGAGGGCCTCGTGTAAGGGGCTGGCAGGGCATTTGCAACAAACAAATGCATTCCTGGAGGGCATTCAGTCTGGCATAGCAGCCCAACAGAGATCAATTCAGGCTCTGGTCTCCTCCATGAGGGCAGCCATTGTCCCTGTTTCTAGCCTACCCCTCCAACATTCTCTGCCATGTCCTATTCCACTCAACTCCAACCAGTCCTAAGCACACATTCAGACCAGCATGCACCCAAGAAAACACACAGGAGTGGCTCAGGCAAAGACAAGCACCACACATCATCCCAAAGGCACTCACACAAACACCATCCAGATGCAGACACACCAACATCCACTGTCTCCACTGTGTCCCCCTCCTCCTCCTTGTCCACCTCCTTTCCAGTTGCGTCTACAATCACACCTGCATGCACTACATCCTCATCCACTACCGCCATCACACCTAGCACTACACTCCCTCACTGGCAGTCACCACCCCCACATCCATGCACATGTCCCCTTTGTTCTCTCCCACTGTGTATGTGCCCCTTCCTCCCCTTTCTGCTTCCTATTAGCGCCCATCTTGACACACTTATTTCACACCATAGCAGGCCCTGACTCCATTCCACCCTCAGTGCTGGAGGCGTCCACTGTGGTTCTCCCTAAACCTGGGAAGGATTTTCAATTATGCCGGTCCTGTCGGACAATATCACTACTTAACATTGATATAAAGCTTCTAACCAGTATCCTGGCCACTCACTTGAACCCACTCCTACCGGGTCTGATTGACCCAGACCAAAGTAGATTTGTGAAGCACCACCAATGTGGGATAAGACAAAATGTATCTTCCGTTTAATAGATGAAGAAGGCCAGGCTCACCGAGACGTTATGCTTTTAACCCTCGGTGCAGAGAAGGCCTTTGACAGAGTGCACTGGCCTTACCTGATCGCAACCTTGATACATTTTGGCTTTGGTCCCCAGTTTTTAGCATGGATCTATAGCATCTATAGTAAACCATGGGTGATGGTGTGGGTGAACGGCCATTCCTCACAACCATTTCCCATATCCAGGGGCACCAGACAGGAGTGTCCACTGCCACCCCTACTATTCACTCTTTACATGGAATCGTTTGCACGAATGGGCGTGACCTTTAAAGGTGAAATGCACACCCTGGGTTTATACGCTGATGAAGTCTTGGTGTCCTTAGATAACCCCAGGATGGCCTTTTTGGCTCTTCCGCAGGAGATCAAGGATTTTGGCAATATCTTCAGCTTTCGCATAAATGTTCAGAAATCCCAATCCCTTAATATTTTGGTTCCCTCTTTTGGACCAGCAATATCTAGAAAGGGAGTTTCCAATACAAAGTCAGATTATTCCTTACCTGAGGCTCTAGCTTGCCCTTACCATTTCAGACATGACCCTTATTAACTCCTGCTTATTGGTACAGCAAGTAAGGTGCGACCTGCCCCAATGGCAATCATACCCAATCTTGTGGCTGGGCCGCATTGCCGCCCTCAAGATAACGGTCCTTCAACGGATCGTATATCTCTCTCAAACCCTATCGGTTGAGCCTCCCCCGGAATACTTCAATCTTTACAGAAAGATTTTTATCACTTTATTTGGACGGGGAGGCGACCCCGCCTGAATCGTACACTTTGCTATCAATCACCAGCCCATGGACCCTGGGAGTCCCCAATCTCCTCTACTATTTTCAAGCCACCCAAGTCCGCTATTTAGTAGAGTGCCTGATAGAGAAGTCCTAGAATAAATGGTTGTTTATGGATCGGGCACTCGCAGGGACTTCCCTGTGGAAGATTCCCTTTCTATCCATTCTACAGCGTCCTTGGGGTTTATACTCCTCACCAATCACACACTCAGCTATGAAAATGTGGAATTGAATGGCAACACAGAAAAACCTTACTACATTTCCCTCACCCTTGACCCCGATTGCAGACAGCCTATCCTTCACACCTGGCATGAGCACCTTGGCCTACAGTCAGTGGGTGCAACCAGACAGTCTCTCTGTCGGACATCTCTTCGATGACAAGGGTTCAATACCTTTTGGCACACTGAAATCCGAACATGCACTCGCAGAGACAGAGCGGATGCGCTATTTACAAATTTGTCACTGGGTCATGCATCCAGGGATCTGAGACCTGGCATGCAGACCCCTCAGCAATTTTGAAAAATGGCTCATGAGGAAAACCTCAGACAAACAATTAATCTCTGAATTGTATAATTTCCTGCAAAAGTCCCCCGAAATGCAAAAAACCCCTGGGCAACTATGCTGTGAAAAGCTGAAATCAGTAGACCTCTCACGTATGGGGAATGGGACAACATACACCACAGGGCACGTGACACCGCTAGAAATATGGCAAGCATAGAATCTGCATAAAAAATTCTCCCATATTTTGCACCTGTACGTATCCACAAAGGGGACTCTACATGCAATCCCAGGTGTTGGAGGGGTTGTGGCTCCTTGGGCACCCTAACACATATTCTGTGGGAGTGCCCGAAGCTCACACATTACTGGGAAGCAGTGCTGAAGGACGTTGGCTCACATCTGGTTACCCATCTCCCCTGCATATATATTATTGGGCCTCCCCAATGTCCTTACTTATCCTTTGAAATCTCATACAGGGCAATTAATAGGTTTGGCCCTAGGTGCAGCCCCTTAAAATATACTCACTCAGTTGGGCACAGATACTCTTCCCACACACCTGGGATAGATACATCATCTGTGGTGCATTCTAGGGATGGAGAAGATCACTCTGACACTAACGAGCCAAGATGACTCTTTCTGCAAGCTATGGGGTCCCTTTTTGACGTTCCTTTCTACAGAGTTTAGGGAATTGATATGCCCCAAATATCTCTGTCTCCTGAGACTCCTCGACCCACCAGCTTCGATACAGTGAACTGGGTCTTGAAAGGGCCTAAGCACTAGTGTTTTCTCTCAGTGCTGCTGTCTTATTGAGTAAATGTGCTCCCAGAGGGAAGGTGGGAGAGGGGCAGTTGTTTACTCTGCATTGTGTTCTATGTTCTCACTGTTAACAAAGCTAAACAGTCATTATTACTATACAGCCCCATTCAGCCTGGTCATACAATGCGATTGCTGTATGCATACTAATAAAAACAATTTGAACCTAAAAGTATCATTAGGAAAAGGTAAAACATACAAGAGTGCCTTTATGGAGATTGCCGGCTTTTAGGAGGCAGGGGGTGGTTGTCACCAACTGGACAGGATGGGGGTGCATGACATTCGGGTTTCTGTTGAGTAAGGGTGATATGTACAAAGAATAGGTTCGGTAAAAGTGGTGCAGATTGCACCCCAATTGTTTTCCAAATCCATTCTGTTTCTGTGAACCAACCAATGTACTAATAGGTCTGTTTACAAAAGCCCAATTCATACTAGGTTGTAATTTGACCTATCTTATGAATATTAATGAGATAGTTCACAAATTGAGACCTAATGTTAATGACAACCATCAAAGGGATGGTGGGCTGCTGAGGTCAGCAGATCGCCATGTTTGTGATTTCTTTTAAATAACCTGGGAATGCTGCCTACTCTTTAAAGATTTTTTTTTTTTCAACATTCTTAAAAGGGAAGGCATCTCGTTGGGACCACTTCCCATTTGCAAACGTCTTACCACTACCTTTCAGTAGTTGGTAACACATTTATGTTTTATGACCAGGCTTTTTACTGCAAATCAGTATTTAGAAGGGATGCCATAAACACGCCTCTTCCATGTACCGATTTTGTGGCAAGCCCACATTGCAGTTCATTAGCTTCTTATCAAATCAAACTTTGGAATTGTTACATGCCAAAAGACATTTTCTTGGTCGCAAACGACCCTGTTCTGTGAATTGGCCCCTTTGCAGTCGCAAAAAGTCATATACATATGTCCCCAAATTCCTTGCCTTTGAAAAAGCTTGTGCAAGGATTGGAGCCCGGACAAGACATTTTATAAAACATGCTGGATTAGCTGAAATAATAGGAGGCCTGGCATTCCTTCCCACACGAGACAAAAGAGATGGCAACGAAAACGCAGGTACTTGCACTCACCAAGAGTGACAGATTGATCTCTGCACTGAATACAGAATTGGCGAGGGCTACCATCAGTCTAGTCTTATGGTTAAGAGTAAATAGGATAACAATGGTTTAAAACCACTGATGGAAGTGGAGTGGGCAAGAGCTTGCACCTATATTATTATACAGATACACAGCAATATGGTTTAATTATCAACACAGAACGTACTTGACTCCCAAACTACTAAGCAAGATATACCGTGTTAGACAGCTTTAAGATAAAAATAAGCTTTATTCATATGACATGACATTGCAGGGAATTACATTTAAAAAAAAAAAAAATAGTATAGAGTGCCTGTTGGTCTGACCTCATGACCGAAAAGCAGCAAACTAAAAAATAAATTAGCAATGCTGTTGTTGGTAGCTAAAATAAGACTAGTAATAAACTGGCTACATCCACAAAGAGCCAGGATCACAAGATCATTAGTCTAAAGCCCTTTGGGAGTGGGCACTGGCAGACGAATTGTAAATTGCGAAGGCCAGAAAAGGTGAGAAATTGACAAAACATCTGATGAACAGGAGAGTGATTCTCCAAAAATGTTGTAGCCTCAAGACCACAATTCACCTTTAACACCTTTGGAGATGTTGTTAGCTGTTTTATTGATTTTAATGGACAGCAGTGATAAACGCATTAGCTTTACTTTATTGTTAGCCGATACTCATAGGAAAAAAATATATACACTCTGTCAAGCTGTGTCCTCATGTGCATGACTAATGATTATAATAGTATTGGAATTATAGGCTGCGGTGGTAGAAAGGGGCATATCTGTGCTCGGTGGCCACTGCATACAGCTCAATACCTAACGAATCATGCTCTGTGTGAAGGTAACAGGATGCAGGGGTAAATATCTGGAACAACGCGTCTGGAACCATGTCTGCGTTGTTCACGCAAGCGGAGCGATGTTTGCATGAACAACACAGGCCTTTTTCTCTGCCTTAACCACGCATGTGCTGAACAACGCACATGTGTGGTTAAGGCAGAGAAAAAGGAAGATCCATCAAGAGAGGACGCGGTCAGGTAAGTGTGGCTGGGGCAGGGTTGTGAGTAGTTTTTAGTGGTGGGGGTGGGGGGTAACAGGGTTGGGGAGGTTAGGTTTTTTGTTTTTAAGGGGCGGGGTGGGGGCTCGGTAATATGATTTTTTGGGATCTGGGGGCCGGGGTTATTTTGTCTTTAGGGGCGGGTTGGGGGTCAGGTAAAATTGTAATTTAGGGCAGGTGGGGGGCTGGTTATTATGGGGTGGGGTGTTACGGTCGGGTAATTTTTTATTTAGGGCCAGGGCAGGTTTTTAGGGGTGGGGTGGGGGTTGGGGAAATTTTGTATTTAGGGCAGGGGCAGGTTTTTAGGGGTCGGGGTAATTTTGTATTAAGGGCAGGTGCGGGGCTCAGGTTTTTAGGGGCAGGGTGGGGTAATTTTAAATTCAGAACAGGTGGGGGGTCGGGTTTTTAGGGGAAGGGTGGGGGATGGGGTAATTTTGAATTCAGGGGAGGTTGGGTGGGTCGGGTTTATAGTGGCAGGAGTGGGGGGTTGGGGTAATTTTTAATTTACGGTGGGTGGAGGCTGGGTTATTAGGGGTGGGGGTGGAGGATCGGGGCGAGGGTGGGGGAGGCAGGGTAATTTTGTTTTTAGGGGTTGGGTAGTTTTATTTTTGGGACATGGGGTCGGTTTTAGGGCTCAGGGTGGGTGGTGGGTTATCAGGGTAGTTTTTAAAGTTGGGGTAGGGTACTTCTGTTTTTAGGGGCGGGGTGAGGGGGTCTGGGTAATTTTGTTTTCAGGGGTTGGGTTGTTTTATTTTTGGTGGTGGGAGGCGGTTTTAGAACTCAGGGTGGGTGGGGGTATCAGGGTAGTTTTTAAGGGTGGGGGGTCGGGGTACTTCTGTTTTTAGGGTGTGGGTGGCATGCTACAACCACACATGCCATTTCCACACATGCCTTTACTAGGCATGCCTTTACAAAGAAAAATCATTGTAAAGGCATGCGTGGTAAAGGCATGCGTGGAAACAACGCAGCTGTTGTTCCGACCGCATTGGTCAGGCATGCGTGGTTGCCTCATGCGTGGTTCCATCGTTCAACCGGGTGCAGGGCTTGATTGATTAACATGCTTGAACACAGAGCCTGTTGTGCACAGAGGAAGGCTAGCCACAGTAAGCAAGCACAGGGTGGAATAGTGGGCACAAGGCATGGCCCACATACCCTGCACCCACCTACCACTGCGCTGAGTTAAAGGCCAAGTAAACAAATATCGTCCTTTGATGAGTAGTTAAAGTATCTTATTTAAACAACTCAAATGAATCAGGGAAACTTACAGCGTATGATTTAAATATATACAAATTTATTTTATAAACTACAACTTCATTGTTATAATAGTATGTAAGAAACTGAGTTACTGGTTGAGAGGCTTGAAACTCTACTCAAGCAGCAACCATAATCCTTGTCAGGGTGAAGTCACAAGCAAACCTCAAACTACCCTATGAGTAACCCTCTGATAGCTTGGCACAAAACAGTCAGAATGAACTTAGAGGCAATCTGTAAAGTATTTATGTAGTGCTCCAAGTACTAATAGAGTGAAAAACAACACAAGAACAATCCCACACCAATTAGATAAATAGAGTAAAATGTAATAAATAATTTAAGACCAAAACAACAATAATCCAAAAGGAATAACCGGAGAGATGCAAATTTAAAAGATTTAAGTGAAAATAATGCCAAAAGGCACAAAGCGCCAACTGTGGTTATCTGGTCATGCCGGACCGAGACAAAGTCACAAGTTCAGGCTGACCAGGACAGAGAACACATCGGTTACAGGACCCAGTTAGGTCCACGGAACAAATTACCTTAAATCCTGGTTGTGCGGCGATGTGCAGTCACATGTCGAGGATGCATTGCGCACAAGCTGGTTCTGAAGAAGTTGCAGGGCTTGCAATGCAGAGTCCTCTGTCGTCGCCCGAGGATGCCATTGACGAGTGGCTTGCGATCTAAAGGCCTGCACTGAGGCATGTGGTTTCATGTGGTTTCAACAGATCAGATAGACTGTGCAAAGGGAATGGCAATTGTAAATAGGACAAAATGTTAGTAAAGGAGTGTAATCGAGTAGGGCTGTTGAAGGAGGTGCTGGGCCATAGCTGAGATTTGGATACATAAGGATCAGTTTAAGATAGTTAGCTATTATGGGTCTAATTTGAATGAAGAAATGCCCTTATGGCAAAGTTTTGCTGCCCTTCTGGATTTTCACTCTCCAATATTCCTAGAGGGAGATTTCAACATTGTTCTAGACTGTGGCGGTCATTCTGACGGCAGAGTGCCGTGGAAGCACCGCCAACAGGCTGGCGGTGCTTCATGGGCAATTCTGACCGCGGCGGTAAAGCCGCGGTCAGAAAAGGGCAACCAGCGGTTTCCCAACGGTTTACCCCTGCCCCAAAGAATCCTCCATGGCGGCGCTGCTCGCAGCACCGCCATGGGGATTCCGACCCCCATCCCGCCATCCTGGTCCTGGCGGTAAAAACCGCCAGGAACAGGATGGCAGGAACGGGTGTCGTGGGGCCCCTGGGGGCCCCTGCACTGCCCATGCCACAGGCATTGGCAGTGCAGGGGCCCCCTAACAGGGCCCCATAATGATTTTCAGTGTCTGCCTAGCAGACACTGAAAATCGCGACGGGTGCCACTGCATCCGTCGCACCCCTTCAACTCCGCCGGCTCCATTCGGAGCCGGCTTCATTGTTGAAGGGGCTTTCCCGCTGGGCCGGCGGGCGGCCTTCTGGCGGTCGCTCGCCGGCCCAGCGGGAAAGTCAGAATGACCGCTGCGGTCATTTGACCGCGGTACGGTCTTCTGGCGGTTCCCGCCAGGCGGGTGGCTTCCGCCGCCCGCCGGGGTCGGAATGACCCCCTGTATGTTTAAAATACAGAAGTTGGAACATCTCCACACTCATCTTTCTGACCATGCCACTATAATTATGCGTATTGCTTTGTTGGGTCAAAAAAGGGTTTCAAGATGGACACTAGACAGGAAGATCCTTTTTTCATGTGGATTTGGTACTGGAGATTCAGGAGAGAACATATGTTTTTTTTTTATTTAACAAAGAAACAACAAGCTTAGAAGTTGTATGGGATGCATATAAAGCTTACTTGAGGGGGATACTTCAAACTTTAGTGCTGTCCGAGAATAGAAAAGAAAGAAGATAGTTGTTGAAATCAGAGAAAGAGCTACTCAGGGTGGGAGGGAAGCTGAAATGTGCAGATTTGGATGTGGAAAATAACAGGAGAACAGAACAAGTGCTATACCAGCACCAGTCAGAATTTAGGGCAAGAATCAAGAGTGTGGAGAGGCACCGATGGGAAGTGAGCAAAGTAAAGAATTTTGAATATGGAGAGCGCTGTTGAAACTTGTTAGCATGGATGGCTGAAAGAGACAGAAAAAGGAATCCAACCTATTGCCAAATGTATCCTTGCCAACCGTCTGAGTAAAATAGCTGGTCAGATTAGGGTTTGGGTGAAGCACTGTGAGCTAGCCAGGAATTGGGCCAACAGCTTCTGATGATGTGGATGAACTCAGTCCCTGCATTCTGAAAGTGTGTTGTCCTAACAGGTAGTCCTATTATTTTAGTGGAAACTGTATAACAGAGCTGCAGTCCTTCCTGCAATAAAGCAGCACAGTAGCCCTTCTTCTGAGTCTTCTACAGGTCCAGAAGTGTACTGAAGAAATGAGGTCTGAGGTTTAATATTTATACCTGGTGCAAACTTTCAACTAGTAGAGGTTTCTACCCCACTAAAGTGTCACCCCCTTCCTCCCTTCCCTGGCCCCAGCTTGTCTGGGGACACAAAAGACTAGTGAAAACCTCTTTCTAAGAGTGCTCAGACAGAGCCTATATGATGTGCAAGAATGGTAGGTTACAGCCCTGCCTCCTCATTAAGTCAGAGTGGCTCACCCTGCCAACACCTAGCTTCCCTTTGTCTCATTGTCTGGGAGCAATGCACAAAGACTAACTGCCAGCTACATCTAGCCATGTAACCCAGGAACAGGCTTGAGGCAACAAATGGTTGGGACAAAAATGCTGAATTTCTAAAAGTGTCATTTTCAGAATTGTGGCTTAAAAACCGACTTTACCATTAAAAAGCCCTTTAAATATTCTTTGGGCATCAAACTCAAACTGTCTACATGCTGCCAATTGAAGTTATTTGAAGTTATTATGTATTAAATGTAATGAGTTAACCCAATGTTATCCAATGGAAAAGGTATGCCTTACCGTAGTGAAAAACGATTTTGGGGTTTTTCACTACCAGGATTTGAAAAAATTAAAAGTACAAGTCAACCGTATTAAATACACTGCACCGTGCCCACTGGGCTCTTCAGGGCCTATCCTAGTAGTGACTTATTTGACTTAAAGGAAGGTTTGGGCCTGCCAAAAGGTTTCTTTTGTCACATCAAAATAAGTTAAAAACTGCACACATAGGCTGCAACAGCAGGCCTGAGACATTTAAAGGTCTACCTAAATGGGTGGCACAATAAATGCTGCAGCCTACTAGTAGCATTTAATTTACAGGCACTGTGTAGCTGTAGTACCAACTTACTAGGAATTTACAAGAAAATTAAATATGCCAATTTGGTGCAAGTCAGTTCTACCAGCTTTAAGCACTTTAACACTGGTTAGCAGGAATAAAGTGAATAGAGTGCCATGGCCAGCATAAAATGAGATCAGTGAGAATTGGAGGGGGGAAGGCAAAATGTTTGTGGGAAGTCCACCCTAAGGCTGACAGGTGTAACACAGTAACACTGCCAACCTTTACAAACACTGTAATTTCCTGAAGTATGCAATGCAATTAAATACATTTGGGATGATGTGCAATGTATTGTGTGTGTTCACAATCAGTGCATTCCTGTGAGGAAGTTAAGGTGGCATAAATCCTTTTTTTGTGTCACTAACATTACGCTACAATAGTTCTGTATTTTTGTAATGTTACCCACACATTTCCAACTCAATCAAAACTGATCTTTAACTGCTTAGCTGCTGAGGCTCTCCAAACTCCAGTTGTGAGATTGTGTTATGTTTGAAACAGTTCCTGCTTATGCCTTCAACATTTATTTTCCACAAAAGGAATCCAGTCCAAATTTGCATCCTCCTTTCACATGTTGGCGATTCTAAAGATACCCACGATTTGTGGATGGATTCCCATGCATGGAAACACAAAAATACCCAAAAGATAGCAATATTTTGTTGGTTTTATTGGAAAAATGAAAATAAGTGGCGTGCAGCATTTCATATAGTAAAATCTAATGAATGGAAAATGGACATAATGGAAATGTAAGCATTTTTAGAATATGCACTCCATGCTGAGTTTAGCAATAGTCGTTATTTGTAGAACCCTTAATTAGGTGTTACCGATACTATCAAGTGAATTAGAGGGAATTGCGAAATGTGACCTTTCTTGCACACTAGATTAAATTTACGAGCCAATAAAATTGACAATAACATTTTGTACCATTCTGTGTTCCCACACTTTTCCAAATGAGTCCCAAAATGGGAAGACATCTTATTTTCTCAATTAAATTGAACCATTTTAGTAATGTGGGTAGCTGCAGTGTTTAGGCCCAGGCTCAGCCGCTACCCAGAGAATCTGCCTAACCTAGACTATTCTCATAATTAGAAACCAAGGGGAGTCTAGGGTGGCGTGGCGTGCATGGCCAATACTACGATTTCTTACCCAGGATGCCCTACATCTTCAAACTTTGGCTAAATGTGTGCATTTCTTCACATTTTCAAGTCCCAGTATTTATGCAGATCCACAAAATTCCTATCACTTAGTGTTCCTATACTTCTCCTGATAAATATGGTACCCTTCGTTTGTAGCTATTACTTGAGACAGTAATGGACCATACCAGAGACCATGCAAATACCATATTGACTTCCTAAGGTCACAGTTTTCAGCTCCTCCAGTCATGGGTGCTTGGGCCAGTCGCACAAGTGAGGATGAGGTTTTTTATCAGGTTTTCCTTTGCAGTTCCAAGCAAAAAGAAACATCAAACCGTACAGCCTACATCAGGGGTGGTCTGATGTCAGTGTATGTTCCTGACAGCAGAGCCATTGGGGACACCACTGTCCACAAATGGTCACTTGAATCAAAATAGGACAGGTGGACTAAGGGGTTGATGGACAGGGTACTCTGCCATGTTTGTTTTTAGAGTATCATGTCTGTCAAACACTAAATCACGGCCTATCTTTACTCGAATTAGGCACTTTATTTTGTTTGGTGTATGTCTCCAGTAGTTTTGGGGATAGTTGGATTATAAAATGTGTGGAGTGCTCTTGAAAGGATTATGTCCATAACCAAGTGTGCTTAGAAAAAATTAAGGTACTGTGTACTCCCTAATTGTTGGCTTTTGTATGTTCTTCAAGAGATAGTAAGTCCCGTAAATGGACCTACTATCTCCTGATTGTGACAAAGTGTTGATTATTAGTTTAGGTGGAAAGCAGTCCACCATATGTAATAGTGCCACTATTCTTGTTAGTGTAGGTTTCAGTAATTTCATCCAAATCCTAATCTCTAGTAGGTATGGTACAAAGTAGAGAGGCTTACTTTAAGAAAACGCGTAAAGCATTTAGATGTACCAGAACAGTTAAAAGGTGAAAAACACCACACACAAAAAATCCCACTCCAAATTATAAAAATAGAGAATAATTTAATGAACAAAACACCACCAAAATTACAAACAACCAAAAAGCATTAAGTTCCTGGTTGTTTTACTAGTACTTAGGTGTGATTTAGGGCCAACCATGAAGACGTGCTGGTCAGATAGAGGGACCAGGTTTACCCAGATCAAATGTTTTACCTTCTTAATCTTTGAAAAGAAAATCATAAATCCTCATTGGGGCAAAGCAGCAGGATGTAGCAATGAAGGACCGCATGAGGCCAGATATCTGTAGGACAAGGTCCTGGTGAAGCCATGGACTTTTGGTGGTAAACCTGAGTGCAGGAGAAATTAAAAAGTAATACCCAAAGAAGGTACCTCACTAACCCAATACTTTTGACACATTCACCTGGTGAGGATTTCTACCTTAAGACTTAGGCCTTCATTATGAGTATGGTGGTCCACCCGCCATACTATGAACATGGAGGAGCCACCATGTTCAAAACGCCGCCACCGCTCATAATGACCCCCTTAGTCTGCTGTTTTGTAGCTCAGATTGCTCTAGCAGGGTAAGGGTGCAGGCTGTAATCAAATAGGGCTTCACAATGCCAGATTCCCTCTATGCAACATCCAGCTAAAATTGATTTTCTGATACAGGTAAGCTCCAAGTGGGTGTAATCTCAATCTTTGGCCCAGCGACAACTCACCTTTGTAGAATTGACTTGGCAGGATTGTCCCGGTCCCCGGAAGTCTTTCGAGCCAAAATTTTTCTAAGGCTTAGGTTTTCCAGGATGTTAGGAGGAGTACACTTTGGCATATACAGGGGTCCCAGAACCTCAGAAACAACATGTGAGGGTCTAGACTCATTCCAGTAGAAGCCACCAGCAGGATCCAGTGCAGGTCTTGTTGGAATTTTTCAGAATGGCTCTTCAGGAAAAGTGTTTATTGCGGCCTATTGTGTTCCTGTAGATTAACAGAATATCAGTCAACTGCTCCTTAGGAGCCGTGGCATTATCATTGGGAGGAGGTCTAGCCTTTCAAGTCTCCTTATAGTTCTGAACGAGAGGTGCAGTCCTTCTTCTGTCTTCCACAGGTCCAGTACAATTCTCTAGAAGGTACCTAAGGGTGCCACATTTCTGCCTGGCACTAGCTTGCTGCTGGAAAAGAGTGCAGGCCCCTTGCTAACCAATAGGGAAATCGTTGCCATAGGCAACCCTACTCACTTTTCCAGCAGCTCCTGTGTGCCCTACTACAAACAAATCCACAGTGTCCTTCCCTGCTCAAATCCAAAATGGTGAAGCTCTTCTGCCATTGTGCAGAGCCTGTGTGCCCACAACTGAGATTTGGCCAGATAAAAGAACAAACCCTTCTCTGTGGTCACTTCAAACATATTTTAGGAGCAGTTCCTCTCCCACTATGATTGAGGTCTGCCTGACGGATGGAAAATTAAGGGCCCCACCCAGGTGTCATCTAACATTTGCTTTTGTTGTAGCAGTAGGCTTCTTCGAAGTTAATCAAGTTCCTGGGCACACCAAGGTGGTCATCCTGCCAGGGGAAGTGAGCACATCCCGCACTAAAGGCCTTTATTGTACCATGGAAGCAGCTTTCACACCTTATCAAGAGGGCTCTTAGGCTGTCAAGCAACAGTTTTTGTTCAGGGAAATGGACCTCCAGATGCTATAGGCAGGGCAAAGGCAGCTTTCTAAAAATAACTTTTCTAAAATATTATGGATGTGATTCCATTAGTGATTTGGCCTTGTAATAAATATTATTTCCAAAAGTACAGCACTTAATTTTGCAGGTGCTTCCTAGCTGGGGAGATAACATTATTTATTTTAGTATTGTATCTCAATGCTTTCCTATGGAACAGCCAACCCTGCTCCCATGAAAATAGCTTTTGGGCCCTTTTCACTGTAAGCATATGCTTAACACTAAACCATTACTTGTCCATCTTTTAAATATCATGCACCCTGCCTAACAGGCAGTAAGGCCTACTCAGATGGGACTTGTTATTGAAAACTAAGGTTTAGGTATGTCAAAAGGAGTCATTTCGACAGGTTGAATTGACAGTTTTAAAAATGACCAGACTACCATGCAGGCCCTTAGTACACTTTGTACCATATACTAGGGACTTCTAGGTAAGTTAAAAATGCCAATTTGGAGTGTAGTCGCTAAAGGGGTCAGAGCACCAGCATCAGTTCAAAATAATGGGGGTGCTCATGCAAAAAGAGAGATTTTCCTACACTGGTTGTGGAGGCTGAGATACTCATGATTGATGTGCATCAGAACTTACAATCAAAATTGTGACATTATTCTATTCAAAACCTGTCACGTTGCCAATCACAAGCTATATCGCAACAAATCCAGTTAGGACAGCGGGCCCATATTGATTTCCTTTGTTATACTAAAGCTGCGTTCTCTCAAGCACATTTTTATCATATTCAAGGATATAACCTCAGCATGAAAAATTACCTGCCCCTCATATTATATATTGTGAATTGCAGATCTATTGCTGCTGACAAAGTCAGTGCAGTATTTAAAGTATGGTGACAATATTTCAAACTTACTTTTCAGAACAATAGTGGACAATTACACTCATGGATTCTAGTTCTTTGTTAAAAGTTTGAGAAAAATCCCTTCCCACACACATATTCTGTGGGCAAAGCAGGTACTTTATTAAGGAAGCAAACCACACATCAGGTTTATTTCTCAACCTGCAATTATTATTACTCATCATAATGTTTGCGTGGGAAGATTAAATGGGAACTGTGCTGGAATCTAATCTTACTAACTATATAATTAGATCTCCAGCGGTGAGTGAAGTTTATAAGGCACATTGTAGACACATTTTAAAAAATTGCAAAATGATGTTTGTTTTCACACTAAAAACAGCTGGTCAACATTGTGCATGAAACGACTTGTATAAATGTCAAATGGAAATGATTGCCACAACAAATCATTATCATCTACCTAATCTACAAACATAACAGGAAAAGTCATTTTCTTCCACCTTCAATCAACATTTGTCCCACCTTTTTGGCACTGTGCTGCATTTGAAAACCTAAAAGCATTCTACCACTTTTAGTTACAGAATTTGCCCCTGTTTCACTCTGGAGTTGGCCTTCTTCTAGCTAAGGAACTCAGAGTAGGTAGAAAGATAGTGGAGAATTCCCTGGCATTGATAGTGCCTACCGCCATTGTTTTAGTGACGGTACAGAAACCAATGAAACCATAGCGTTGGGCGGGGTCATAATGCCATGAGCGGCTTAGTATCGGCTGCCAGGCTGGAGGCTGTAGTCTCCAGCCCGGCAGTTGTTACCGCTGTGGCGGTCGGTGTGGTACATTGGCAGTTTGGCTTTGGCCAAACCGCCAATGTCATACTAGTGGAGGTAGGTACCGCCAGCCTGTTGGCGGTATTACCTCCACTATTCCACCGACTGCCAGGATTATAATGAGGGCCATAGAGTGTCACAGTAGGCCAATCTAGAACAGATTAGTGCAATAATGACAATTTTCTGTGCGGCCTCTGGGTTGAAGGGAAACATTTTCTTTAATGAACAAATTATGATGAAACTGGAAGATTAACCTGTGTACTGACGGCAACATTTTCATCAAACATAATCAGCAAGTTTTTAGCCAACTTAGCTGGAACATGGTATCCGTCAGGTTTGTGATGGAGTAACCCACCTGCCAGACTCTACACTAGCCCCTGAAATATGATCATAATACTAAATGGCAAAACTCTGCTGCTCTTACAAAGTTCATAATCACATATTGTTGGTAAAGCAGAACTACCACTCGATGCATCATCCATGCCACCAATCATTGCTAAGGAATTGTTTAGGATGATTGAGGATACCTGGTGCTCGGCCACTCTTCAAATGACCCATGTGAATTGTGAGTGTGGTGGGGAGGAAACCCTGACAAACTTCAAAAAAGCCTGATTTAGAGTGTGGCAGACAGGTATGTCCTCATTCATGCCCCTCTCTTGCAATAACAGGAACTGCAGTCACAGCAGTTCCTGACAATGTAATGAAAGGCTGGTGGACAGCTCTATCAACATAATGGAGTCTTGCAGTAAACATTCAATGTTTTTTTTTTCAAAAGTAAAATCCCAAATGGGGATTTTCTTAATGAAAATAAAAAAATGACCCCTCACCATGGGAGCTTTCTCCCTTGGAGTTGGGGTCATTTTACTGTTTTCACTGTCCACAACCCCCAGGTGTTACCTGGTGGTGACAGAGAGTGAATATGGGTCATTTGTACACCCACTCTAAATAGAGAAGACAGACAAATGGCTAAACATCTGATGGCCCATAATCTGTTGGGAGGGGTATGTCAGTACCAGACTCAGAGTAGTCTCCATCCTCGGCATACTGAAGGGCAGCCCAATTCTAAATGAGGCAGATAGATCTTCAGTTTGGCAAAGAGACTACTCTGTCACCATAGCGATGGAGTACCCTTTCCCCCAAGCTATACATTGAGCCCATAGCCTTTTTAACTTGTTTTGCCACTGTGGGCAATTTGTGGTTAGGTGCAGTTCATGCAGTGGTTCTCTCTAGGCCCTGGATTTGTTTTATTTCAGAACAGGAGATTGTCTGCAGCACTTAACATATTGTTTATTCATTGTGAGGGAATTTTCTGGATCTCTGGATTTGTTCTGTAACTTCATATTTTAACTATTTCCTTTGAAAGGTTGATTGATTTACTGATACAATTACAAATTTCCCAACCGTCCAGTTCATTGCATACTTCCTTATAAGGAATCATTTTATTTTTATCTTAGGTTTCCACTTAATGAGATGTGGCGAGACACAACACCATTTGTTCTCATTTAGGCTTTGTAGGTATAGGCAAGCATAATACATTAAAAAAATAAAGTCAGTAATTACACAATAGTTGAGAAATTTGTGGTTTGGATTGAAAGGTTGTTGGTTCAAGACATTTTTAAACATATTGCAAAATTAGCCAGGGCATCAGATGTGGGCAGTGTTAAACATTATAATATGCCTTTCCTTTTGTGTGTTTCAGGCAGATGCAGTGGTGACTTGCAGCTTTGGGGTGTATAGTCTGATAAACACAACACAGCAGGAATATATATTTTACTGTTAGGAAGATTTCACTGCATGCTGGCATGTCCTTTTGAATCAGTCCAACACAAAGGTAATTGATTGTGGGTTTGAGATACGTCCTTGGGTGGTTGCACAATTAAGGACCTCTATGATATATCAGTAAGCAACCACCTATATCTCAAGATTTTCTGGTTTAATGGCGGAGTTTCCTTTTTTGCCATTGTTTCCTGCTGCAATGGCACATGATATGTGCTGTGGGTGACTCTGTTTGAGGTGAAGTGGCAATGTTCCTCCTTGTACAATGACTTGCTTTGGGTGCACTAACAATACCACAAAATATGGTACCAGAATATTGTTCACAGAATATTGTCTGATAGAAATATTTCTTCCTAGATATCATTTACAAAATGATCAACCATTGGAGTTAATTATAGAAAATCTACAGCCAGTGATGAAATGTTTTGTAAATTATATTTAAGAGACAATATTTGCAACAGGTTGTATATTTACTAACAACCTCCAGCAAACAAATAATTCCAAACATAATTTACATTTTTGGAAGGTCAGTCTTTGCAGTGATGCACCTTACGTTGTACTCCATTAGAAAACAAGACATGCATTAGTCCTAAAGTATCTTGGACACTGCAGAAGGCTAAAGTGTATGAGTCATTGACACAGAAAGAGCAGGACACTAACTTGGAAGCTGTGTGATGAACATACTATTAAGGCTGATGAACTGGAACACAGGTAACAAATGCAAGGTGTTGAGTGCTAGTTAAACAGGAGTCCTGTCCTGCCAAACAAAAAAGAGATGGGCTGCAGGGTTTTACTATATCTTTAAACAAACACCTTTTCATTTGATCCAGACGTGAAGCAGTAGCCCAAGGGCAACAAAGTTTGAGCAAAAAGAGCCACAAAAGAAATTGAGCTTTTTGGTGAGGTTTGTAGCTCTACTGATCACTTTCTATCAAATATAACCCTAACTGTTGCCTACACATAGCCAGGAGTAACATAGGTCTGGGCTGATTCCTGTGTTAAGGGCCTCTTTTTTATATGATTTAAACCTTATTACATATGCATCAGGGAGTAGACAGAACTGCAGCTCATCCTTAAAGAATGTTTGCTGGTAGTCCATCAATGGATGGGAGAAAACCTCCTAAAATGTAATACTAATAAAAACAAGGCTCTGATGATTGGGGCAGAGAGTTGGGCCGCTTGGCAATTGAAGATCCTCCATATTCTGTTGATAACACCAAAAATTCAGACTTATCAACTGGCAAGGACCTTTCCTTGAAAAAGCAAATACATCTCTTTTTACCATTTACATCTTTTAAATAAAATTCTTCCTCTTTTCCTTCTGGATCTTTGTAAGCTATTTAATTTTTCTTAGGGAGGTGACAAAGGATCCAAAATATTAATGTGTTGCTTGTATGAGACCTGCGATAATTCACCCATATTTCAGAGGAAGTGCAAAGGCATTAGTAGTTGCTAGTCTCACAACATATTTGCTTTAAATTCCTCTTCAGTGCTCATTGGAACCTTCAATTTGAAGATCCTTCTTATCTTACCTCTCCCCTTGCTCCAAGCTTACCTTCTGCTAACTGTTCCCAGGTGCAAATGTTGTCTTATCAGTGTACGTCTAAGCTCTGAAAATCTGTTGCTTTTGTACATTGATCTAACCATGATTCGCTTAGCCATCTGACTTTCAGTAGAGCAATTAAAATCCATCTACTCTGCTGATACCCTCTTCATTAGTGCCCTGATTATTTAAATTAAGCCTTCTGTTCATAGAATCATGAGTCATGTTATTGAATGTGCACTACTCAAATATCTTACTCAGTAGTTATATCCCCTCAGTAGCTTGAATGGTATGGGGCTCCACAGAGACAGTTAGAAATCTAACAGGAAATTAATGATTCTTGATCATGGCTCACATGTGCCCTTATTACAACTAATAATACTAGACTGCAAGCTTTATTTTCCTGTCCTTAGCCAAAATTTAAGCTTAGTTACCTGAAACTTTGCAGGGTTACTTACTAACCCCTCAAAGAGTTTGTCCTATCTGATTTGAATGCAACAATTTAGTGTCTTCAGGAAACGTGGGTTACCAATTTCTTTCTGTTAAAAGATTATTATGTAATTTAGAATTCAGTAAAAAATTATTTCTTAGCAATGTCAGTGGTGATCTAGCGATTTTATTTTCCGTGAATAAATTGTGGTCTTATGAAATAATTTTTCATATATAATGGGTATAAGTTTGTATTTCTATCATGAAACACATATGATTTCTATGCTGCTTTTTTACATCTAAATTCCTCCAAGAGTAAAGGTAATATCATTTTTTTGCAATTTTTGGATGAAATTTCTATTATTGTACATAATGAAGAAGTAGATTTCTTCATTATCATGGGTGGATTAAATGCCAAAGTATAAAATCAGGCATTGGAGATATTTCAATGTACGGAGATGGCCTGAAATATTCCTGGAGCAATGTTCCCCACTAGTTTCAAATCTGGCAAGTGTGAAATGCTCCTGTTAGGTAAGAGAAATGGGTGTCTAGTTTTGAATAGAATTCTAAATGGTGAAATGTCTGCAAGCTTTAGAAGCTTTTGTCCTTCAAGTCTTTCTATATTACATTATGTAATTACATCATATGATACACTTCATTGCTTCCAGTCTTGAAGTCAGTATGTCCAAACACAGTGATGATTGATTCTCCATCCATCTTTTTTATCTAGTTCTAGTTGAAAGTTCAACGGAATTTTAGAAAGGGAAAACACACACAATTGTTCATATTGGTACCAACAGTACACTACTATCTCCCATAGTAAAATGCCTAATTCAAGATCAGATTAATTGTATACGAATCTGTGTTGTGCATGTCTCACCTAATAAAGGAATAGTCATTTATGAATGAACAATAAATCACTTATCAAAATTCACGATACCCAAAATACTACTAGAATACACATTTTGAAAAGAGAAGATACTGAGCAAAAGTTAATCTCAAAATTAAATAATGTAACCCAAAGACAATACCAGCTCTATCTACCAGCAAGATTTAAACTCATAAGATCTCTTAGGAAAAATTGTGAAGGCAATTAAAAAATATATGGTTACATTGTGGGATCATGCTTGGCTCAATATACAAATTGCAGCCTGAGAACAAAACATGAGAAGATACCGGTGTTAGAGTGCTCGGATTACAGGTGCAAGATCAACACTTAAAACAATATCCAACCCAAAAATATGTGGTTTCGAGATGATGCGGATCTGTAAACCGCAAATGGAAATTCTTCTTACATCTTTCCTCATTCTCATACATTTACACATATGTTCTCAGAACCTATGGTCAATCAGATTGCTAAAGATATCTCTTCCACTAGATTATCTAATGCAGTGGGACCTGGTCAAATACCAATAGCTGCAATGAAAAAGATTGTGAACCCCCAAAAGATGTAATGGAAAATGACTGTGAAATTTGAGGGCAATCTGCCAGTATTTGACCAATGCTATATTTCAAACATGATGTCAAGCTGCAGGAGAGGCAGCAACATTATACCCTTACATTCTTTTGCATGTCAAGATTTGTAGGAGTGGCTACAGTACCTTTGCTGGTAAGAAATATAATTCCTTGTGTGCCATCTTTATTTGTGCCCCTTATTGGATGTTTTGGATCATGGGGAAGCACAAGTTGCCAATCGCTGCAGCCAAGCCCCACACAAGCACTTTAAACACTACCATGGACACATGTTTTCAAGGTGTTGTAAGTGGCATCGATAAAGAGGTAGAGCTGGCTGAGTGCCGCCTACCATTTTCTTCCTCTCCTCTTAGTCCCTCTGACTTTGTCGGGTTGCCTGGGGAGCTGGCATAGAGTCTCCTCTCTCGCTAGATGAAGGGAGAGCAGCTTGGTCTTCTGCACCCCCCACTTCTGAGGCCCGAGTAGTACCAAGTCCAAGAAATTCCAACATACCACTGGAACCTGAGATCCATGTGGTTGTGAAGATGGGCAATGGGGTAGCAGATTTGGGCAAGGATCAGGATAACATGCATGTTGCAAATAAGGGTAAGGGAACAGCAGGCAAGCAGAAGAAACCAGAGAGTGACATTAATTCTAAATGCCCAAGGATTAACACCACCAAATCACCCCAGGCTAATGAATGCACTTGCAGAAGAAACTCCATGCTGGGAAACATTTTAGACTAATCTGAGATATCCTAATTGCTTGGATGCCAAGCTAGATTCAACCATGTCTCGACTGGCCATGATAGAATTGGAACTTGCCAAGCATCACACACTATATCCTGACTCCTATCAGAATATTGGATCATCTGGACAATTGGGTCCATGACAAGGGGTGTCTATAATAAAGTGTGGGCTCGGAAGAGGACTAGGGACTGTGGAACAGTGCCTCAATCTTCACCTGGTTATTTCAGAATATACTGTGGCCAAGAGTGGTTTAATCTATCTAGGTTTTATGGCTTTAACATCGGCATTTGAATGGGTAAATAGAAGCAAACTGTGATCTAAATTGCTCGATGTGGGCGTTAACGCAGCACTGCTCAACTTTGTGGCCTGTATGCATATGGGGTGGTGGAACAGGTTGAAATAATTGAGAGTGCACAGATCCAATTGAAACATTTAGGAATACTGTTTGACCACAAATCTTCATGGACTCATTTGATTAAAATTGGAAAGTTGAGGTTGGACAAACTTCTGAGGCCATATTTAGATCTGGTGGGAAGTTGGATTATAAGCCCCCATGATTAATATTTATCATTCATTCTGTCTTTCCGCTGTAATGTATGGTGCAGGGGTGTGAGGTTATCTCATAGACTATATGTCAAGACTCTTGTATGGAAGTCACACACTGTAGAGGCTTAGGGCCCTATAACTTTACTACTTACCCTAGAAGTCTGGCCCTAGAGTTGGAACTCAAGGGGATGAAGTGCCCCACACCACTTACATGCCTCCCTAGCTTCCTCTCTGTCTCACCTCTCCCCCCTCCCTCCCCTCTATTCCCCACTGCACTCCTCCTTCAAACTGTTTCTACTACTCTTTTTCTTATGCACATCACTGTCCCTCTACCTAGACACTTTGCTTCGAAGTCTACCAGCATTGGAGGGTGTGGGGCAATGGAGGTTTTGTACTCGCTTAGCTTTGTAATGAAAACTGAATAAAAAGGTTTGATCAACAAAACAATATAGCAAGGTTGAAAATTAGGTAGAATTTGGGTAAACAAATGAAAATAATATTAAAAGAAGAATGTGGTCACTGACCAGAGTCCAGTAAACCCATATGGCACATGGAAGAGTAAAGTCTCAGAAGCCATGGTGTGTCATGCTTCCAATGGCAGAGTTTTTACTGAAAGTATGGTGATGTAACAGCTTGCAATCAATCACCATGGCACCATAATAGCTAACAAACATAAAAACAGTATTGATAATAAAAAAAGCCACCCATGCTCAGTGGCCTTCCTTATCTAACACAGTTTACAAAATTCCACAATTTGGGACTTGCATGAACAAAACGGCACTGCAGCAACACAAAGCAAGGAAAAGTGCCTGTGCCAAGTAGGCAACCTGATTTTTATATATTATTAAGAGCCTGGTTATGAGGCTGGTGGTCAAAGGACCTGACTTTGTGAGAGAACAGGGCTGATTGCAGAGGCCCCCTAACTTTTTGCCCCCATTTTCCACTTTTTGCCAGTGTTTTCCTGACTCTGATGGTGCCCTGGGTATTGCTAACCAGTCCCAGGGCCTGTGCTCTGTGTACAATTAGTATGCAAATTAGGCTAATAATGATTGGCTAAGTCAACCTACCTATAAGTCCCTAGTATATGGAAGGGCATAGGTTTAGGGACCCCAGCATAGGTAGTGCACCCATAGGTGCACTGCTGAGGTGCCCAGTGTCATTTTAAAGGCAGGCCTGCCTTGCTGGCTGCTTTTAAATTAAAGTTATATGCAAATTGGACTTTGGAATTAAAAGTAGTTCCAAAGTCTTAAACTACCTTATTTTTACATATAAGTCACCCCTAAGGTGTGCCCTAGGGCTGGGCGCCATGTAACTATAAGCAGGGACCTTATAAAAATAGTTTTATAAGCCCTGGTGAGGTAAAACAGCCACATTTGTTTTTCCCTCATTGTAGTGAATGGCCTCCATGGGCTAGAAGGGGGAGACTTTATTTTAATTTTTAAGTAACAGATACCAGAGGTTTGGTATCAAATTAATTGTTATAATAAATCCCACAACTTTCAGTTATGGGATTTAATATAACTTGTTCAGGTAAAGAGTTTTAAACTTTACCTGAAAAGTTGCCAACTTTAGCCCTGCAGTGTTTTTGCTGCTGTGCTCTGATTGGCCAGCCTCTGGCAGCCTGGCAAGGCTGCCTTGATCTCCCCTCAGAAGATGGTGAGGCAGGAAGGGGGAGGGCTGCCAAACTGGTCTTCAAAGACAGAGAAGGACATTTGGAGCAATCCAGCAACACCCCCACATCCTGCAAACCCAGACAGTTAGGTGCCCCCTTGATTAGATCAGGAGAGGGGTGTGTTTAGGATTTTTAGCCACACCAGTGGGTGGGCTCAGCCAGATGTAACCTCCAAAAATCACTTTCAGCCATGATGGATTTTTGAAGAACGTTGCTCCCTGGGATTGATTTTTGCCACATTTCCCAGGAAGTGGTTATCACAGGGGGAAGGACCCTGCACCTGATTGGAGAACCAGGACCCCCCTGTTTTTCACCCATGAGCAGGGATAAAACTGGCAGACCTGCACCCACACCTCAGATCCCCATCAGATTCCAACAAGGAAGAACTTCAGGAGAAGAAGGACTGCCCTGCTGGACCCCTGGCCTGCACCTGGACCATGGACTCTGAAGGACTGCACCAGCTGCACACTTGGGCTTCACCACAAGAAGGACTTTGCCTGGCTTCAACTGGTTCAAGTAGAGACTCCCTGTTTCCTGCAGGTGAAAAAATGGTAACCAGAGTCCCCTGCACGAACTCCTGAAGAAACCAACCAGCTGACCACTGCCCAGTGGCCAAAAAGGAGTTTGTTCCAGGTGCATTCTGGGAGTTGTAGTCCACACCCCCAAGGATCATCTCAGAGCTTCTGGAACATTGGGGTGAGCTGTGGACCACAAAAGAACCTTAAAGGAACATCTGGAAGAAGATCCAGAAGTTTGGAGAAGTTTGGCGAACTTTAAAAAAAAAGCTCCATAGAGGGACCGACTCGCCACGGCAACTCTAGCCGGCTTGCCTCAACCACGACCCGGCCTGACTTGCAGGTTCGTACCGGTGAAGAAAATCTCCAAAAAAGAGACTAAGCCAGAATGTAGGAAGTTGACCGGGACCTCCCAGCCAGCGTATCCGAGGAGGGCTCCAGGGACGTCGGATCAAGATCCAGGTTTGCCCCGGTCGAAGGATTTTCACCTCGAAAAAACGACTATGTCCGAAAGTAAAAAATCTCCACCGAGGGCTCCCGCGACGTGTATCCGGAGAAGAGTTTCAGGAGGTCGGATTGGACTGGTAGGTTCGTCATGCTGAAGAAAATCTTCAGAAAAACGACTAAGTCCGAAGGTAAACTTTTGACCGAGGCCTCCCGCGGGCTGTAGCCCAGCTGGGCTCCATCGCGGTCAGCCTTAAACTTTGACTTTGCCCTGGTCGAGGTGCGACCAGATAACCAGATTGCCACTTTTTTTGTTCCTAGGCGCTTGAAAGCAATAATTCTTTAAAAATTCATATCTCCAGTTCCCCTTATCCGATTGTATTCGTTTTTGTGTCATTTTAAAGATAAAAATATCATTTATTTTTATGAATTGGTTTTGGATTTTTAAAATGTTTCCTGTGTTTTATTTAATTACTGTTTTGTGATATTTGAATGCTTGACACTCTTTCTCCTAAGTTAAGCCTTGTTGCTCGTTGCCAAGCTACCAAGGGTTGAGCTGGGTTTAATTTACTGAGACCTAACTGGACCTAAGTGGAGGTTAGTGGCCTATTGCTAAGTGTTTGTACCTACCTGCCCTTACCAATAATCAATTTTCCAACAGACTGATTACAATCCCACTTTCCACCAGCCTTTCCATGGTAGTCACCCCACATGGAAAGGCTGGCGGAAAGCCAGTGCAGGGGGCCACGGGGGCCCTGCACTGCCCATATCAACTGCAGACAGTGTGCATTCTGATGGTGCTGGGGTGCTATCTTATTGGCCTCGGCTCCCTTAAGGGAGCTGAGTCCTGTACCGTAGCACTGTTCCTGCAGGGCAGCCTTGCAGGAACCTTGTAATGCAATGTTCCCTGCCGGGAACATTGTATTTCGGGGGGGGGAGGGGTGCCACTGTGGTGGCGGTCTTCCCGCGGCTTTGGCGGTCCCATGGATCAGGCCCCAAGTCTCTCCTAAAGCGTGCCTTGGAAGTTTATAAGAGGGAGGATGCCTACTATATGAACAATTGCACACTGCGTATTGTGCTACTCCTTAAAGGCAGAAGACTTTTAATCTATTTTCACTGTGTGGGTTCAGCTACCTTTTTCCTAAGATTGGCCTATGTGCCATTAAAATATATAATCTCTGCCACAGCCAATTTTCAAAATCTGATTTAATGGTGAAATACACATTTTGCTTAACTTTAGTCCAATAGTAACTTCAGGAAAATTAGTTTTGTGTTGCCTGAGTCAGAACTGGCTTTAAACCAGTTATGCCACTCATCAACAAGCTGGAGATGGAATATACAAACTTGGCTAGGAAAGTTAACAACACTGGCTCAGAAGACAATAGTATGCCTTTGAGCCCTGAAAGAACAGGATGGTTTTAACAGCTTTTTTATAAGTTTATAATCATGACTATCTGCTATGTGTTCAAAATTACAGGGCGTAGTATGGACCAAATTATTGAAATAAGATCATGTATATTGGTAACTTAGGATGTAATCATTGTGGAAACTAATGAACTAAATTCTAACAGGACAACAGGAGATCTGCATGTACTCTGTTCCTTGATTTACTTTCTCTTCTATTTCTCATATTACTTTTCTATAAGGGTACAGGACATGGATGTTATCCATTATGCATATATAGCCACTTAACACTAGCGTACTTAATCTACATAGTGAAGATGTCATGTTTAGCTGTTCGATCATATTATTAGACAATGGCATATGGTGTCTAAGACCATGACATATGCATTTTCTTATGGCAGTGGTGTCCTGTTTTGCTCTTATCCCACTTTTTAAATACACATGATCTTAATGGGTAAATGATTCTTTTTTCAATTTGGCCACTTATTTTGGTAAACTACTTTGATAGTCATCTTCATATCTGTGATTACAAGTATTTATTTATCAAGGATTAATTGGAGCTGTTGTGAACAGGTTGTGATGCATGACTACTAATTGGACTGATATTGTGAAATGGTGAGGTTAGGCAATGTGACGTCTCAATATCTTGATGGACAATGTTAACTCTTGCGGCGAACCAGAGAACCAATGTTAAGTCCTTATAAAAAAAAAGAAAAAAAAAACATTTTTTTGGGTGTGTTCGGTGGCTTGAGATTTAATAGATTTGATTTGATTCTAAAGGACTTCTTGCCAGTTGGATGATGAATTAATAAACCATTCTAAAAGAGCTAAGATTATTGAAAGATGGCGCATACAACAATAAATGGGTTGTTCTAACAGCGCGCTTACATGTTCGCATGTAAGCACGTCGTTCCATTTCCAATTTTTAGATGGTGAGACTCACTCGAGACCGGACATGTATATCGATGTGAATGGTTCTGACCAATTCGGTTGCTTCTTTTTGGAGGTCGGTTCATAAGGTATTCAAATAATTTGGAACGACTTTACAGATGTTGAAATATGTTGTGGATAAGAGTGAATGGCTGATAATTATTACTAATAAACACCACTGACCACTTAAAGATGGCGCGCATAATGGTGAATAGGACACCTAACGACACGTGTATAGGAATACATGAAATCGCGTCGTCCCTTTTTCATTTCCAATCCCTATATGAGAGCGTTTTACGGGAATTCCAAGCTGTTTGATAGTTATCAGGCATGCTGTTGGTTCTTTGTGAGACTTTGGAATTTATCATGGTAAGTAGATAGACGGTTATGCTTGTGTTTTCTGTAAATGTAGTTCAGATATTTAACTAAGGTTTTTACCATAATTGATACAGTATGGGACTTAATAATGAGCGTCAATTGAAATATTTGAGTGGCAATATGTAGCTACATAAGGGTTTTTTGGGTGATACTTTAGTTAAAGTACTGTGCACTCATGTGGTTCCTGTTTGATCCATTGTAGGTGTGTCTCATTTGAGAGACTGGAGGATTATTGGAAGAGCTGATATTTCCTCATAATTGAAAAACTTTTGGCATGGATATGGAGAACATTTGCCATATATAAAAGTCTACATATGTAGGTTGGTGGTACTATTGAGTTGAATATCTGGTAGTATTACAAGTTATTAGAATTTTGTGACAGAGTGGTATATGTGTTTGTACATTTGCAGTGACTCCGTGAAACTTTTTGGATTTAAATCATTATCAAAGCGGTACCAATAAATCTCTCTAAAGATTCATGGTAGTGTGGGACTTTACCATTTACAACATTGTTTTTCTGTTCACAATTCTAACTTTAGGGATTATTAATACTCTTCCCTTCTATGTTGGGTCATTTTTCTCTTTCTTCCTTTCTCTTTATCTCACTTGTCATTTCGTGGTTGGAGGATTTTTGTTTGGCATGTGTAGTATACACTATTTGGTTATGGTATGTGGCTTGTTCTTTTTGGACACTTCTCGACGGTTACTAATTTTATTCTTATACTGGCACAATTGGTGCCAATATATTGAGAAAATTGTATGTTCATGGTGTTCGACAATTTGTAACTATGTTGTATATATCAATATTTTATTGTTTTTTGTTGTTTAATCAGCCTTGAGGAAGTCCGTCACAGGACGAAACACGTGTCGGCTGAATTCTACAGTTACAAGCATGAATGCTCTTGGATGAACTTACCTTGGATTCAATTGTTTGTTTTGGTTTTATATACTTGGTACATTGGGTTGAGGGTTCAAATATGGAGTACTTTGTTTAAATAGGTTCGCCTTTCAACATTGGGGATTGATTTGTCTATATGGGAGGCATTTTGTAATATAATTGTTATATGTTTATTAAAGGATTTGTTTATTAATTATTTGCCACATACTAGCTGTATGATTTATTCAATTTTTGTGTCTACATTGTACAACTGAAAATCTGTTTATTGAATTGACTATAGATCCTTTGAATCCATCATATCAGACAATGAATTACTTGTATATTTGTGTGCTCCACATAATGTTTTCTATATATTGGTTTTAACTGCTGGCCAGGTAGCAGGAATTAGCCACCTTGGGAGGGTTGCAGAATGACTGCCAGAACAAAAGTGCAACCTTGACACTTATTTTCAGTTGGAGATGTCAGAGACGGTTTCTGTTTTTCATCCTAAGGGCCCTCCAAGTCATTCCCAGCTGCAGTCATACAGAATTTGTTTTGACCCTGTCAATTGTGAGGAGAACCGATCCAAATAGGAGAGTGTCTAAGGAACTGAAGAGAGGCTTGCTTAGTGGCAGAAGGGTTTTGACATTTTGAAACTGGGAATCCAAGGTAATTGTACAGTAAGGCAAAGAGGACATGCTGTAAAAGGAGGTGGACAAAGGAAGAGTGAGTAGCCAGATTAGGTGTAGAAAATTCTCCAGTTCCTGGCGAGTGCACAGGGTAAGACTAGCAGCTCATCATCAGCTCCTTAAAACAAGCTTGGACCTGGGAAGACTCTACCTGAAGAAGTAGGCCCCTTTGGACTAAAGAAGATTACTGAGTCCAGGTGTAAAAAGATTACCTATTCAAAGGTGTAAGGAGTTCTGATTCCAGTTGGCACCCATGGACAGGAACTGCTCTCTAAGGGTCAAGAGATTGGTCTCTTATTTGCCAGCTTCAAAGGCACAAAATGCATAAGGACTCCTGATACTAAGAAGGTCCAGCTGACCAAACAGGACTGGAAGCTGCAGGATATTTGGCTGGAGAGAGATGTGGTGCCTGGAAACCTGCCTTGATGAGCAAGTAGATGAAGGACTACCCAGAAGGAACTTTTCCGGCAGATGGAGAAAAGTAGGACTTAGGGCCTGAGTTCGAGTTTGGAGGTCACACCACCATACAGCCACAGTGGCAGTCTCAAGAAGACTGCTAAACTGGCAGTCTCCCACCCACTGTATTTCAATGCTACCGTTGGCCAAGCTGCAGTGTCACTGATGTCGGTGGACCAGACGGGGAATGTGGTCAGCAATGCAAGGAGTATTTTTCCATATGTGTTTAGTTTTACTAAATAATTCCAAAATATACACATATTGTAACTTGGACAGCGATACCCTTGCCTATACCGCCCTCTGACAGCTGCTTTTCCCCAGCCACTGTCAAGGCGCTCAGCGAATGGCTGGCGGTGTCAGTGGGGCTCCGTCAGTCTCTAGTTCACCAAACTGCCAACATCGTAATTTGGCTGGTTGACCGCCTACTTAGTATTACAGGGTTCTGATGCCACTGGGACAGCAATGACAAGACTTAGGCCCTCATTCCTACTCTGGTGGGCGGCGGTCACCGCCCGCCAGGCGGGAACCGCCAAACAGCCGCCACGCGGTCAAAAGACCGCTGGCGGCATTCCGACCTTCCCGCTGGGCCAGCGGCGCTACCTATGTTAGCGCCCGCTGGCCCAGCGGGAAGGTGGCATGCAACACAGAAGCCAGCTCCGAATGGAGCCGGCGGTGTTGCAGGTGTGCGACGGGTGCAGTTGCACCCGTCGCGCTTTTCACTGTCTGCTAAGCAGACAGTGAAAAGCTTCATGGGGCCCTGTTAGGGGGCCCCAGGACACCCGTTCCCGCCAGCCTGTTCCTGGCGGTGAAAACCGCCAGAAACAGGCTGGCGGGAAGGGGGTCAGAATCCCCAGGGCAGCGCTGCTTGCAGCGCTGCCCTGGCGGATTCGCCCAGCTGGGGGAAATCCGGTGGGAAACCGCCGAACCCGGTTTTCTGACCGCGGCTTTACCGCCACGGTCAGAATGGGCCAGGAAGCACCGCCAGCCTGTTGGCGGTGCTTCCGTCATTCTCGGCCCTGGCGTTTTTTACCGCCAGGGTCGGAATGACCCCCTTAGTCATTTTTCCTACCACCTAAGCTGATGCTTAGACTTGCCTTGGGAGGTCACACCCAAAGGGGGCAAGAGAACCAGGCTCTTCCCGTTTGAGATTTTTGCAGCACTGAAGATGAGTTCAGATGGGCCTTTTGGCAAAGCTAATTAGCCTCAAGGAGCTATGCTTGCTACAGCTTCCAGTCTTGCTCCTCTAGGGAATTTCAGAGAATAGATCAAAGGTAAAATGTTTGATCAGTAGGGCCTGCTTGGTATATCCTACCTCATCTCTATCGCTGTAGGCATGAAATCACATCTATGTCACAGTCAATCACAATTTCTTGTTTTTTCATTAGTTGTTTTTCAATGACCCTTTACGTTTTCTAGGAACCTTTTGTCTTAAAACTATGAAAAATCATATCTCTGGTTACTTTTATCCAATTGAAATGATTTGGATGTTATTTCATTGTGTAGTGTTCTTTACTTTAAAATTGCTGCCACTGATTGTACTTAACACACATTTCACTGTTTCTTTTTCTTGTGTCATTGCAACCATAAGTTGATGAAAATTTCTCTAAGACATGTGTTTTGGCCTAACCAGAGTTTGTTTATTAAGTTGTGTGTATTAAATTGGTAGGTTTCAATCCTTCCCAAATTAGCAATAACCTAATTTCAACAAAAACATTTGTGGCTAGATGATACGCTCTACAGACAAATGTTCATTAGATCTGATACTGCTCATTTTACAAGAAGTAGCATGTGCATTAGAAGAACACAAGTGTGAGATTGAGCAAATCAAGCAATAGATTTCCTAAATTATACATGCATCGGAATGGGATAACATTTTGGAGAACACGAACACGAAACTAGACCCATACGCCAAAAGAGAGACACACTAGATTAGAAACGCGATGAGGAATGTAAGTGAGCCGAAATGTACATAAGAAGATGAGCTAAAAAAACAATGCTTAAGTGTGAAGACAAACACTAGTAATAGGTCTGTCAGAGCCCCAATCAGTGATTTTAAACCTTGACACCAGGGTCATTTTTTTACCTCCTCAGAAGGGCCAAGAGTCCTTTTGGGGGAACATGATCAGCTACTTAGTGTCTGTGGATAACTGTCATACAGCTGCAAGGTACAGACTCCTTGCTGTGAAAACTGATCTCCATCTCCTCCAAGAGGCAGGAGTTTATATATACATTGCTAACGTGTAGAGTCACACACTGGACACAGGTCTGTCACAGGCATTATGGTAAAACAGTGCAAGGCAGTCCATATCTTACACCTTTTCCTTAGGTTGCTTGAGTGTTGAAGTACAGCCAGTTCTTTTATCTGGTGATATCAGTGTTTTAATCTTCTGATCTCTTTGGAAGGACAAAGAGACCTTTGGGGTGAGTATGATCTGCTGAGTGACTGCGGATCAGTGCAAAACAATTCTGAGGTGCAAACTGCTGGCTCCGGATACTACTCATCAGTTTCACAAGGGGCAGGAGCTTGTATGTACATTCCTATGGGGTGAATTCACACTCTGGTTACAGATCTGTCTCAGTCCTCCCCAGTGCATCATGGCAAATGCAGTTCAAGGCAGTCCATAGCTTACAAATCTACCTATAGCTGCTTGAGTGTTGATGCTCAGCCAGCGCGTTTAGCCCTTGTAAAACATAACTTTATTGGAAAGCAGTCTTTCTGAGGATGAATCAACAAAAACAAACAAAGAATTCACTGCAAAGGCAGGACAAGCAACTCCATCTGACAAGCCAGGAAGACAGAAACCATATAGACCAAAGACCTTGCATTTTATCCATAACTCCAATGGCAAACAAAAGGCTCAAACCATCAAAACCACATGAAAAATGGGGAAGGAAAAAAGACAGAGAAAATGACATATCAAGACCACAAAACCAGATCAAATTAATAATTAATAACTCCTGCTTTATTCTGCCCCAGAGAGGGGTAACATTGTGCAGCACACATAGAAAGAGAAAATGCCTCTCAGTATTGGTTTTGTGCAGGAAGGTTCCCCTTCCTGCATAAAAACAGCCTTGTCTACAGTTCAGACACCCTGCATAGGGCCTATGTGGCCAAAAATGCACCAGCGCTAGAAAATGGTAGGAATGCACCATATAATGTTAATTACAGTGCATTCATGCCCTTTCACTTTCACACAGCACAGCGCAGCAAGGTGACTTGCTGTGCTACGTGGAGATTGTTATATATGCCCTTGGGGACTAAAGACAAAAATATCCCCTACATCGGCAAGCAGTTGTCCAAAGGAACTGTTCCTTGCTTTCCATACATTGAAATAACGTAATTTGGAGTGATTGTTTATTACATCCCCACAGTGGTAAAACAAGCTGAAATGTTGTGCTACCTGTAACACCAGTAATTGCATTTACTCCCTGAAATACTCATGTGGATTATTAAATATTAGAAAAACTGAAACAAAATTGAAAAGTAATCTGATTGAAAACAAGAGCAACATGCATAATAAGTATGGTAAATCTAGTGTGGCCACACATTTTACAGAGAAAAAGACACAACATAAGTCAATTGAAATGAAATGCTCTAGATCAGTGCTCCCAAATGTTTTAGAACCATGACTCAATTTTTAAAAATACAACAAACTTTTGCGACCTAATTGGCTTTAATGGACATGAAGTGGCGATGTTTTTAATGTAACTAAAGCATTATGTGGCAGCATACTGTTATTTACAGACAGCACATTTTACATTGAAATGGCCACTATAATATATTGCACACAAATGTTAATGTGAGGAGAGCAGGCTTCAGTGAATATGTATCACTCGTGCATTACTAGGAAAAGTGTCTTTGTTTTTTTGCTCTTATTAAAAATTTTGCTTTCACCACGCTTCAGAATGAAGAAACAAAATGTCCTTCATTTTAACTTTCATAACTGCTGAATCCGTACCGTTCATTTGTAGGTGTTTACATTTTGTTGTATGTTACAAACAATGAAATCCTACAGCCTTTCCTGTCACATAAGTCTGGAGTTTGTAAACACCAATCCCCATGTTACAAAATGTAATAAGCAATTGGTCAGAATACATACCCTGACATTTTATCTCAAGCTTTGAAATGCAGCAAATGTGACAAGATCTCCAGAAAACATTCACAAAGGTTTTTGCAAAAAAAATCACATGGATGATGAATCTGGACACATTTAATCCAGAAGGACTCAATGACAAAGTTGAAATGTCATGTTTCTTACAAAAAATCACACTGTTTCTTTGCAAAAGATTGATTTTAATGTCTTATAGTTTTGGATGCAAACATATTTTCTACATGTTATATTGCATACAGCAATATAATATTTCCCTAGTGCATTAATTGACATTTCCCAAACACAAATGATTCTGATTCAACCTGACGCAAACTCAAGTGCACACTCGTAATCTTTCCATCACACTATAGTTCACAATATTGTTTTCCTTCTCAACAGTATTTTTTGTGATGCCTCTGCCTGTCACATCAGTGTTCTGCATACAACTCTTTCTAACCATTAACTTCTCACATGAGCTCTTCATTTACACCACATCCTGACTTGTTCTTAAACATTTAGGTGGTCATTATAACCCTGGCCGTCGGTGTTAAAGCGGCGGTAAAACCGCCAACAGGCTGGCGGTAAAAAAATTGAATCACGACCGTGGCGGAAACCGTCAACATAGACAGCCACTTTAACACTCCGACCGTCAAGGCGGTACAAACAAACACCGTGGCGGTAACCGCCAACAGACAGGCGGAAGACAAGGTTCCACCCACTGTATTACAACAGTCCAATCCGCCACCTTTTCCGGGGCAAATTCACCGCAAACAAAAACACAGCGGAAACAGGACTTGGAAGGGAAAACGCTCACCTCTACACACCCCACGAGGAATCAGGACACCATGGAACCCGAGCTCCAGATACTCCCAACCTTTATCTCCCTGCTTCTCTACCAGGAACAACAAAGACGGCGGCGAAGACCACAGTGAGTACTGCACCAACGACACAGGGGAGGGTGGAGGGAAAAAAGAGTGACACACACACGCAACACGCAACACTCCCACCCCCACCCTCACCCACTACAACACACACACAAGTACATGTTGATACATTACATTAACAACCCCCAAATCTCCTGGAAGAATGCAAGGACAAAAGGAAATGAGTTGAACGTTTGTAATCAATTCAAATACAGTAATCAAAAATATATACGTATATATATTTACACTAGAAACAAATATATACACCAAGAATACAAGTCCAAGGTATTCCACCATCATAGTCCATGGACCACTGGGCCCAAAATGCATAGGTGAGGCCCACACTCAATACCCAATCAAAACGGAGAGAACACTGCAGGGGCATCAGATAGAAATACAACAGGTACCTCAGGGGGAAGCGGGGGGCACCTCAGCCGGATGAGTGCACGACGCCAGATCCACGAGGGGCCTCCACGCCCACTGCTGTATCCTGGGGAGTGCAAAGCCACAGTCTCTCAAATGGGTGGGTTGCCCACTGCTTTATCCTGGGGAGTGCAATGCCACAGTCTTTCAAATCTCTCCAGTGGGTGGTTTGCCACTGCTTTATCCTGGGGAGTGCAAAGCCACAGTCTCTCAAGTCTCTCCAGTGGGTGGGTTGCCCACTGATTTATCCTGGGGAGTGCAAAGCCACAGTCTCTCAAGTCTCTCCAGTGGGTGGGTTGCCCACTGCTTTATCCTGGGGAGTGCAAAGCCACAGTCTCTCAAGTCTCTCTAGTGGGTGGGTTGCTCACTGCTGTATCCTGGGGAGTGCAAAGCCACAGTCTCTCAAGTCTCTCCAGTGGGTGGTTTGCCCACTGCTTTATCCTGGGGAGTGCAAAGCCGCAGTCTCTCAAGTCTCTCCAGTGGGTGGTTTGCCCACTGCATTATCCTGGGGAGTGGATGTCAATCTCCACTGGTTCTGGAGGGGGCCTTGTGCACAGAGTGCTTCATCCTGCCAAGGACAGAGGTAGTGGACGTAAATCTCCACTGGTTCTGGAGGGGGCTTTGTGCCCAGAGTGCTTCATCCTGCCAAGGACTGAGGTAGTGGATGTGATACTCCACTGGTTCTGGAGGGGGCTTTGTGCCCAGAGTGCTTCATCCTGCCAAGTACAGAGGTAGTGGACGTAAATCTCCACTGGTTCTGGAGGGGGCTTTGTGCCCAGAGTGCTTCATCCTGCCAAGGACAGAGGTAGTGGATGTAAATCTCCACTGGTTCTGGAGGGGGCTTTGTGCCCAGAGTGCTTCATCCTGCTCGTGGCGGCCTCAGTAGCGTCGGTAGCTGTGGCGCTCACTGGCCTGCGGTGCTTGTTGCGGCGGTGTCCTGTTCAGCGGTGCTGGTGGCGGCGGTGTCCTTGGCAGCGGTGCTTGTTGCGGTGGTGTCCTGTTCAGCGGTGCTGGTGGCGGCGGTGTCCTGTTCAGCGGTGCTGGTTGCGGTCTTGTCCGCTGTGCAGGTTTTCGCAGACTTGCTTGTTTTACTGTGCCCCTTCCCCACCTTGGATGGTGGCGCAGCTGTCTTCACACTCCCAACTGTACCCCTGGGAGAGGCTTTGGTGGAAGATGTTTTGCCTATCTCCCGCCGGGCACTGGCCAACATTTTGTGCTTTTGAGGTGGGGGACTGTCCTTGGTCTGGCTCCTTGGCACACTGGCAGCCCTGCTGCCTGGCGCACTCCAGAAGCTGGTTACTACTGGCACCACTGTTCCTGCAGATGTTGTGGCTGAGGCACAGGGTTGGGACCTGGAAAGGCGGACCCTAGGAGACTGAAGGGGTAGGGGAGGTGAGGGGAAGAGGTCAAGGTTGGACAGAAAATGTTTTTTGGACATACTGAGGCAGGGTAGATGGAGGGGGTTTGGGAGTGGAGAAAGAGGTAGTGGTTGTAGGAGGTGTACGTTTGCTGACTTTGGGTGAAGGTGCATGGGCTGGAGGCTGTTGTGAGGTGGATGGCTGTTGGGTGGGTGTGTGGCTGCGTTTGTGTACCTTGGGAGGTGGGCTCACAGACACACTGGGAGAGGACACAGGGGATGTGTGAATGGTAGTGGGGGTGGTGAGTGCACGTGAGCAGGGTGTGGTGGTGGGTGTGCTGGTGATGGAGGTAGTGGCTGACAATGTAGTGCATGCAGGTGTGAGTGGAGACGAGACTGGGAGGGAGGAGGGAGACGAGGTGGAGGGGGACGCAGTGGAGGCAGTGGCTGTTGGTATGTCTGCATGTGTATGGTTCTTGCATGAGTGCCTGTGAGATGTGTGGTGCTTATGTTTGCCTGAGCTTCCCTTCTGTGTGAGGTGTGTGCATGCTGGTCTGATGGTGTGCTTGGGATAGGCTGAGGTACAGGGGTTTGGGTCTGGGTGGAGAATGTTGGAGGGGGGAGGCTAGACACAGGGACAACGGCTTCCATCAGTGCTGAGGCCAGAGTCTGATAAGCTCTCTGTTGGGCTGCCTGACCAGAATGAATGCCCTCCAGGTTTGCATTGGTCTGTTGCAACTGCCACTCTACACCCTGGATGGAATTCAAAATGACTGCCCAAAAGTGAGGGACCTGAGGAGGTCAATGGCATCCTCACTGAGGGCAGCAGGGCTGACTGGGGTGAAGGAGATGCCCACCCTCCTGGGTGAGCAGCCACGGGGCACATGCTGAGGGGCTGCTGGGAGGGCGGTGCTGGTGGGGGAGTGGCGGCTGTACCTGTAGATGCGGGGGGCACAGAGGGGCCCACCACCGCAAAGGAGCTCCCATCAGAGGAGGAGTCAGTGTTGCTGGTCTCAGCTCCTGTCCCCACCGTGGAGCTCCCCTCGCCCTCTGTCCCACTGGTGGCTTCTGACTATGTTGTGTCGCCCTCCAGGGCCATGTGGGATGCAGCTCCCTCCTGCTCCGGTGGCACTGCTCCTCCGCCTGATGATGCTAATGCACACAAGAACAGGGAGACCACAAAAAGGGGGGGAAAGGCAGAAGAAAGACATGTTGAGTGCATCCAATACCGCTACTGTTGGCAGACAATAAAGACACAGAAGCCCCCTGCACTACGCCGTGCACTTAGAGTTCCCTAATTAATCACAGGGACATGGGTTACAAGGCCGATGCCCGATTGCTGCACACATGGAAGTCACAGGAGCCTGACTAGGTGTAGGTGGCTCTGAACACAGGTGGGGTGGGGTGCCACAGGGCCTGCCTTAAGAAGGGATCTTGCCTATGAAACTCACCCTGGCCTAGGGGAACCCACAGCCCACCTCCCCCACCCAGACACCTACAATGCGCGCTGAATCTGCAGAATGAGAGTGTACTCACCCCCTTGTGGCTGCTGTGATGCCCTCAAGTGCCCTTCCAAATCCAGATACGCCACTGCCAGGATTCGAAACATGGTGCGACGGGCACCCCTCCCACGTTGGGAGGCCATCCCCAGCTGGGCCTCCGCTGTCTTCTTGCTCCAGCGGCGACTGTCCTCCCATCTTTTCCGGCAGTTGGTGCTCCGTCTGTGGTGGACCCCCCAGGGTCCGGACTTCCTTGGCGATGGCACACCAAATATCCTTCTTCTGGTGGTAGCTGACCTACAGGAACAGTACAGGGGAAAAGGAGAAGATATAACCGTCCGCACCGTCACAGTCATTGGCCCGCATCCCTACCCTTGCCATGATGCACATGCACTCACCGTCGTGTCATGCACGCCTCATTCTCCCCCCGCCTATCTTTGAGCAACACCACTCCAAACAGGCATTGCCCATACAGCATGCTCAAAGTGTACTCACCTGTTTGTCTGGAAGACCGTAGAGTAGCGTTTACTGGGGGAGGACCCCATCCACTAGTTTTTCCAACTCCTCCGTGCTGAAGGCAGGGGCCCTTTCCACAGACACACGAGCCATTGTCTCTTCCATGGTCACAGCACCACTTGCAGTGTAGGTCCTCTCCTGTCGAAGATCAGGTATCAAGTGATTGAACAGAGAGAAAATGGCAGTGACGTCCGTGGCGGTGCGTACCGTCACCGCCGGCGTACATCGTCATTGGCTCCTGGGACCCATAGGGTCCAATGTTAACCAATGCAGGATTGCGCCGCGGTCTTCGACCGCCTACCACGACAGTGTACAACGCCAGCGCAGTTACCTCACATCCCCTTGTCCCACATTACAGGTCAGGCAGCTGCCATTTCAGGGGGCCACATGGCATTAATTTTGTCTGCGTCACACATATCTAGGCCTTGCTTAAACACTAATACAGCCATATGTCGATTTTCAAACATTTTCTGATAAAGTTGTGTTTACCTACCTCAGTGTTGGTTGGCTCTCTGCTCGCTGTTCTCCTCCATAGAGCACGTCCGCTGGGGCAGGTGAGGAGATGGCGGCATCCTCTGGTGTACAGACCACTGGTGGACCTGTCGACAATGGAGGAGCGACATGTAATTATCACCTACAGACTTGATCGTACCACAATCCTGGAACTGTGTGCCCAGCTGGAGCCAGACCTGATGTCAGCTATCCGCCATCCCACAGGAATCCCCCCTCTAGTGCAGGTGCTGTCAGTACTTCATTTCCTAGCAAGTGGGTCTTTTCAAACAACAGTGACCATAGCATCAGGGAAGTCCCAGCCTATGTTCTCCAATGTGTTGCCCTGAGTGTTGTCTGCCCTGCTGAAACACATGCGCAGCTACATCGTTTTCCCTTAGGTGGAGGATTTGCCTACAGTGAAAGTTGACTTCTATGCCCTGGGACATATCCCCAACATCATAGGTGCCATTGATGGGACACATGTGGCCTTGGTACCCCCTCGCAGGAGTGAACAGGTGTACGGAAACCGGAAGAGTTACCATTCTATGAATGTGCAGATGGTGTGTTTGGTCAACCAGTACATCTCCCATGTAAATGGCAAAGTTCCTGGCTCAGTGCATGACGCTTACATTCTGCGGAATAGCAGCATCCCTTATGTGATGGGGGAACTCCAGAGGCACCGTGTGTGGCTATTAGGTGAGGACATGGACCCAATACAGTGTGACTAGGTGTCTGGGTATGGGGATGTCCCTAAGAGTTAGTGTGTGTCTAACAGTTGTCCCTCGCCATTTGCAGGTGACTCTGGTTACCCCAACCTGTCATGGCTACTGACCCCAGTGAGGAATCCCAGGACAAGGGCAGAGGAACGCTACAATGAAGCCCATGGGCGCACTAGGAGGATTATAGAGAGGACCTTCGGCCTCCTGAAGGCCAGGTTCCGGTGCCTCCATATGACAGGTGGTTCCCTATTCTACCCACCAAAGTAAGTGTGCCAGATCATCATGGCCTTCTGTATGCTTCACAACTTGGCTTTGCGACGACAGGTGCCTTTTCTGCAGGAGGATGGTCCCGATGGATGTGTTGTGCCAGCTGTGGAGCCTGTGGACAGTGAAGACGAGGAAGCAGAAGAAGAGGACATAGAGAACAGGAACACGGTGATCCAGCAATAATTCCAGTGAGACACAGGTAAGAAGACAACACTGCCTGCTACATCTGATTTAATTCTTGTACCTCTCATCTGTCTCTCATTTTCACCCAGTGTATGGACACTCAGTTGTCACTTTCCCTTTCAAATTCACAGATGTGGGTTCCACTGTGTGACCTCTGCTTTGTTTCCGCATGGACTAGAACTGTGTGACATAGGTATATTGACATTACATTGGATATAGCATTTTGCCACAGTTATTGCTAATACACATTTTCGAAAGCACAGACTGACTCCAGATTGTTTTGTGATTTAAGGGTGTTTATTTAAGTGCTAAATAGTGGAGGTGGTTGTAAAACGGTCAGGGGTGATGGTGGAGGAATGTCCATGGCAGAGTCCAGTCTATTAGTCTCATAGGTGCATTGTCCAAAGGGGCAAAGGAAGTGGAGCTATGGCAGTTTAAGTATGGACAGGGTGACAAAGTGGAACAGAAGGATGACAATCAGGGTGGTCTCATTTCTTGGCGGGGGTCTTGGCATTGTTCTTTGTCTTTGTCCTGGATCTCAGGGACCGCTTGCGGGGTGTTTCTCCATCTGCAGGGGGTGGGGTGCTGGTGTTGTGGTCCTGTGGCCGTGCCTCCTGTCCACTAACGCCGGCGGAGTTGGTGGGCAGTTCATCATCCAGGCTAGTGTCAGGGGCCATTGTTGTGCCACAGTGTCCCTCCTGGTGTTCACAAGTTCCTTCAGCACCCCTACAATGGTGGCCAGGGTGGAATTGATGGATTTGAGTTCCTCCCTGAACCCCAAATACTGTTCCTCCTGCAGCCGCTGGGACTCCTAAAACTTGCCCAGTACCGTTGCCATTGTTTCCTGGGAGTGGTGGTAGGCTCCCATGATGTTGGAGAGGGCCTCGTGGAGAAAGGGTTCCCTGGGCCTGTCCTCCCTCTGTCGCACAGCAGCCCTCCCAGTTCCCCTGTTTCCCTGTGCCTCTGTCCCTTGAACCGTGTGCCCACTACCACTGCCCCCAGGTCCCTGGTGTTGTTGGGATAGTGGGTTAACCTGGGTTCCCTTGTCGCGTGGGCTCTCATTATCCTAAATGAGACTACTGGATTTCTAGGCAGCAGGATCGATAACGGTGTGGGGGACTGAGTCTGACCCACGTGTAAGGAACTCTGTCACCCTAAATCCGGTTGTTGCTCCGGCTAACTAGCAGTGCCTCATTTCTCCCACGGGGAAGAAATGATTGGGCAGCCGACCGCATGACATCTTTGGAACTTCTCAGGGAAGTCGTGGTCACTCAGATCCAAACCAACTCTCTCATTCACAATATGGTCTCATATACAAATGACAAAGACAGTATAAGTTTTATATAATGTTTTAATAAAACGACTGTATTTTAGATACTAAGGCGTGAGCCGCAATAACCAGAACAATACAACATAGTAGGATTGATATAGTAACCAGGAGAGTAAAACATAGAAATAAAGCTATCATAATTCCTAACCGTTTCTACTCTCCCTCTGCTTGTTCTATTTAGAGCACAGCATGTTAAGCTTTCAGCTTGCCTTTCTGTATCACTAGGGAGACGGACACACTCATACCTGAGCAAAGGCCTGTGATCTGGTTCAGCATGTGCAACGAGGCAGTCAGCGTCTAGTTGTTTTTCCCTGGTCGGAATCTCCCTCTTGCATGTATTGGGACAAGGAAGTGATTTTATAACTAACATGTCATCGTGATCACAAAATGTTCCTACGCAGGAATGGCAAGTCTAGACTCCTACCACGTCTATCGGCAATGTACCAGACTGTATCCTTGACTAAATCACAGAGTGAATATGTTATGAAGAACTCCAGTGCTGAAGTAGGCAAAACAGTGTGATATGAATAAAAAACAACACCGTAGAACTGGCTATTCTGTAAAATAACAGTACGAAGCCTAATAGAAAGCATTTAGAGCAAAGTGCACAGAGGCTCTAAGCTGTTAGCAAATGAATAAAATATATTTAGGGCAAAGTGCACAGAGGCCTAAGGCCTGAAGCTAATGCGCAAAATATATGTAAAACTGACCACACTACACCCTCCCCTTGTCGTTAGCAAGTGGTTCCAACAACATAAAAAAAAAAAAAACCATGACCTAAATTTAAACCCAACATTTCGACAAGATGAGAAGACAACAAAGTCATAAATTTAGGAAACATGTGACGATAGAGCGAATTGCAATATAGTGTCAATTTAGTCGGGAGAGAGAGAAAAAAAATCCAATTGTCAAACAGAAGCAATAGAACGTAGAAGCTCCTCCACTTCGAGATATGTCAATATCAGAAGATCCACGCCACAAAGTACCATGGAGCAGGTGTGTTCCAAAGTCCCAAAACCATTCAGGGCGGCACCCCGTGTAGTGCCACGGAAAGAGACAAAACCATCTTCCTCCAGGAAGGGAATCTCATAATCCGCTTCACGAAGCAAACGCAACCGCAGTGCACAAGTCTGGGAATGAGCCCTAATCGGGAACATCAACAGATCAAGATCAACCACTGGAGAGCGCTGCAGTGAGAGACAGAAAGCCAGTGCATGTTCAAACGAGCACCAAAGGCATCGAAACACGGGTTGCACACAATCCAAAACCGGTCGGAACGACAAAGACCAGTCACACTCCAAATGAGCCAGGAGTGTTGCTCCAAAACACTGCATCATGCGTTCACGACACAGCTGCGCTGACGGGAGCAGCAATACAGGATCTCGTTGCGGCGGGGCAGCCATTGCGGAAAAATAGCAACAATAGCAAAACCCCAGCCAATAAAGCCAAAGTAATTGGGAAACCCCCAAAAATGCTTCCGAAAATAGAGTGAATAGCCGAAGGTATCAAACCGAATATGGAAGAGAAGGTGTGAACGAAACCAACACCAACGGCTTTGAAAAAATGAGCAATACCAGCAGTGCTGGATGCATTAAATATACGTCCCACAAGTTCACCGAAGTGACTCGGAAAGTTAGTATTCAAAAGGGACTGTATCTCCGCCGATGACCTTGCCACTTGAAGTGCGTAGGTCTCGCTAGCAGATGTAAGGGCCACATGCTTTTGAAACAATAAAGCTTTCAGCCGACTCAACTTGTCGAAATCAACCTTGGAAGTAGCAATATGAGGCCAGATGTCCGCTACCTCCCTAAATTCAGTAGGGGGAAACAACACATTCCCGCAGCACGTAACGGCCTTGTTGACGACAACGACGTAAACTATTCCGGCACGCATGCCACAGCAGCGTTCGCTGTTAAGAACAATGTAACTGCCGTTAGAAAGCACCTGGAAAGTGTTTTTAATTACCGGGACTGGAACTCCCTTCAGATAACAAGCTAAGTTAGCAATCGAAGCATTACACGCTCCGTGCAAGGACAGCTGTTTACAAACCATGGAATGGCTAACAGAAGCTTCGCATTCGCTACCGCTAAGAAAAACTTCCCGCAAACCATTAACACATCTGTACTGAAAAGGAAGCTCCCACACCTCGTGTATGTAACTGTCACCCAATAGTTCATATCTACCCACCGGAATGTGCTTCAAACAAGAAGTAAATTGCAGAGTGGAGATAGGCAAATTAATAACCCCATGAATCAACCACTCAGCTGACGGAATCTCAGCCACCGTAAAAGGCAGTTTCTCCAACTTTTCAATATTTAACATAACATACGTCGCTTCCTTCTTAGCCATCAATTGTTGTTGACGAGTTAAATTAAAGGAGATAAAGATCTCTCTGGCACGAATGTGCTGCCATGGAACGCGACCCGCCTTCAAGGTCTGAAGAGTCCAACCCAGCTGCATGATAGATCGTGTCTGACTCTGCCCACGATATAAAGAAGACATGTCTGATTTTATAATGTCAATAGCAGAAGAGACAATGCTGTCAATCGTGTAAACACGGTCAGAAAGGGTATGCATGCCATTATCAACAACAGACAAAGTCTGCAGCAGATTTTCTTGATCAATCTGTCTTAACCGGGCTGCAGCCTCCTGCTGGGAAAGTTTCCAAAACTCATTATACACTTCGTATAAGAACCTTTTTCTCCGGGGCACCTTGGGACCTGACAAGAAATCTTGTAAATCAGTACCATTAGACAGTAACTTGAGGTGTGACTTAACTGCACCCACCGTGGAGTACTTCAACCATTGTTGACAAAGTTTCCCCACACTGTATGTAGTTATTATATCTGCATGTTCTGGTGAAATGTAACGAGGGTCTGCCCTACTAGTCCTGAACCCCCCAGAAGAGGTAACAAAACGTTGATGACACTGATTAGTGTCTACAGGCCACAATAACCACCCGCCCGGATGTAACGATGAAGCGTTAAGTGTACCATTCTGGACCCAATGCGTAAATTCACTAAAAGTAGCATTCACATAGTGCTGCCAGTTATTTAATTTAGAAGGGACAGGTATTCTAGGCAAAGTCAATTCTCTAATTGACGCCAAGCCCAAACAACTAGTCTGTTGTACTGTGTCATTGAGGAAAATCATTTGCACAGGGATAATGCATGCTCGAAATAATGTATCTCTGCCTTGCATCTGCCAATTTTTCGTACCCCAAACACTTTTCAAGTCAACAGTCTTCAACCAGTATTCATATCCTTCGACCGAAAGTTTAGATACAAACGAATTAGAATACAGTAATTTAGTATCGGTCAACAAAATTTGCTTATTAGAATACGGTGTCACTTTAAAATAGTAAGACTTAGCGTTTCGCTGATCATGCCCAGAAAAATATGCAAATTTATCATTATACGTTTTCGAACTCCCTTGTGGAGGAGTCGAGCAATGTTCCCATTGTACATAATTAAAGATGGACTTAGGGCTACTCGCTTTGTGAATAAAGTGGTGTCCATAATAGGTGTAGCAAAACATATCACCATGATTATCTTTAAATTGGTAAGCATCTTCATCGTCATAGACAGTATAATATTGCAAATCTTTTAGCATAGCATCTACTGTCTTCACATCCCAATCATCACAAACAATGCCTGGAATAACAATATCATTCATTGATAACTTAAGAACATACGGTATTTGAATCAATTCAGTGGGACCATATATATCAAACATTACTTTATCCCACACAATTCCATCCGGAATTGGTATTGCAGAAATGTTCACATTGGATAAGTCTCTTCGAACCATATGAGACGAAAAATGTGGTCTCAACACAGTCTCCACGTGCTCAATGTCCGATCGATCAGGAAGAAAATTACCATGTATTACTAGAAAAAAGGTAACCACAAATCCCAACCATAAAAAAATAGTCAGTACAGCCATAAAAAGCCACAAATAGTTCCAAGGAACAACAAAATATGTACGTTTAAGCCAACTTAGTAGCTTACGTGGACCTCGGATTGAAGACAGCGAAGACGAAGAGCTGGATACAGCTGCATCCGCGTCGTTGAAGCAGCCAGAGGCAGTTCTCGCAAAAGGTGCAACAGTGAACAAGGAAGCTGATGGAGGTTCTCTCCTAGGCACGCTATAAATCACATGTTCAGAAACATCAGTAGAACGTACAGCAACTTGAGAAAAAGAATCGATATCAATCGTTGACTGTGGAACAATCGAAAGATCATCTTCCACCCTCCCCAAGCTCGGAGAGGAAACATGGTCGGTGCTAATCACCTGCAGCGGGACTTCTTCCCCAGTAGTGAGAGGGATGCTGTGCAGAATCGGCCACATGTTGTAACTTGACATTATCAATGGAAACAAAATGATTTCCTTTGGCCCCTTGCAGCGGCGGCAAAATCACAGTTCTCGTGCCGCTCACCCCCAACACCGGGACAGGTGCTCGATGAGAAGGACCAAATTCTTTCTTTACTGCGACCTTTTCACGCACTAGATCCCCAATCCTGGGTATCCAACCAGTAGGTGTTACTGGCTCATCCTTAATTCCAGAGGAGGCAGCACTTGCAGAAGAGTTATCTTCACGGAATTGTTGTAAATCCTGCAAAACAGTGACACGATCATTTATGTCAAAGGGCGTATCTGCCGCCTCCACACCAGGACCATCCAGATCAGGAACATACATTCGTGTTCCGAACAGGCACTCATATGAAGTACGACCCCCCAGTGACCTTCTAGGCAAGTTATTAAGTGCTCTCTGTACTCCATACAGGTGGGCTAGCCAACTACGACCCGTACCTATAACCCTGGCTGTTAAGGATTGCTTTAAATCACGATTTAAACGCTCCACAACAGAATTTCCCTCGGGATGAAATGGAGACGAGAATTGGAGTTGGACCCCCAACGAAGCCATGGTGTCCCTGAATGCCTTAGAGGCAAAAGCAGGGCCCTGGTCCGAATGAAAAGCCGCAACTGCAAATGTATCGACAAAGATACGCAAATCTTTAATAACAGTCCGAGCGTCAGCCAAGCGCTGTGGCCAGACCCACACAAATCTGGAGCACGAATCTACAGCAACCAATATGTATTTGTATGCACTATCTGGTGTCAGTGGACCACAATGGTCCAAGTACACACACAGTAATGGTCTATTTGATATCAGAAGAGGAGTCTGCTGCGGGCGTCTAGCCGATGATGCTTTAATTTGTTGACAGACGTCACAACAAAGGACATACTGCTTTGTCTCCTTATAGAGACCAGGCCACCAATAACGGGCCTGTAAAAGCGAAATCGTGGCAGCCACACCAGCATGCGCAGATGCCACCCCTTCATGCGCTGCAGAAATTAATCGAGGTCTCTCAATCTTATTCGGTAACTCACGTACACCAACGCCTGGAATATTAACAACAGCATTTAGTGCACCACTCAAGCAGTAACTATATTTAGAAGGGAATCCTTTAGGAAATGGTGTGCCATCAGCCGTAGCTTTTATGGCAGCCGAAATCTCTATGTCTGGTTTTGAACTCGAACGAGTTACCGCGGCTACAGTGGCGATAGTCACTGCCGCCTTTGCAGCCTCATCAGCCAAAGTATTCCCAGCAACGTGTATTCCAACGCGCTGGTGTCCAAGTGTATGTACAACATGGACTTTAGGAAGCGTCTCTTTCAGACCCGCAACCTTACCCCACAACAATTTATGTTTAATGGTGTTGCCTTTAGAATCTCTGAACCCATTCATTTTCCAATAATCAGATATTCATTGAAGGATTGCACACAGTAGTAGGAGTCACAGGCAAGGTCAATATCGCCGGCTCTGCATGCTCCAACGCTAACAAAAGAGCTTTGAGCTCAGCCAGCTGTGCCGTGCAATCTCCCAATGTTTTAGTATAAGTATGTCGGGGGCAGAAAACTCCCCCCTCCATAGTCCCGCTCACCACCGCACAAGCAGCAGAATACTGTTGTTTAGTCCCAACCGCCGGTTGCGCAGAGCCATCGGTATACATGACCACTTCATATTGGTCAATAGGTAATGTGCCAGCAGGAACCGGGTACTCTATTTCATATTGAAGAAATTCTTGAGTCTGCAGCTTAGGGTCAAATATGTAATCCACATCAGTGGCCGTCAAAGACGTAGCCCATTGTATCCACCGCGGGTGTAAAGCTTTCGAATTAGGAACACTCGCTTTTGTAACAGCCTCCAAGGCTGGAATTGGGGAAACGACAATAATGCGTTGGGCCTGGGCTAGCGGTCTTTCTTTGATCACAGCCATCTGTACTGCAGTGAGAATTTTCTCAGTCTGTGCAAAACGTTGTTCTGCAGCAGAATACAAGTGGGACTTGTATGCTATCGGGACTGTCTCCCCTTCATTAAAGGTGACATACGTAAATCCAAGAGCCCCAGGAATCACCCTGATGACCAAATGAGTTTTATTGTCCCGTGTGTGTAAATGTTTAACTGCTAAGAGATCATTCTGCAGCTCTCGCAGTATGTGTGTATGCTCAATCGTCCAAAATCTACTTGAAAAATTCGGGAGAATCAGTTCATATAAGGGTTTTATACGTGTAGCATAATCAGGAATGTAAGTTCTGCCAAAATTCAGAAACCCCAACAAAGACTGGAGCTTCCGAACCGTATTAGGAGGCTGCAGTAAAGCACATTTCTCCAAAAAATGTGGCGCCAGGCTCTTGCCCTCACTCGATAACTCATATCCCAGGAAAATAACACTGAGGAAGGCAATCTTCGATTTCTTAAAATTAAACTTATAACCAATATAAGCAAAACCCACAACAATGCGCGATACGCGACTGAGATGTTGTAGAATCTCATCGTCCGTCAAATAAATGTCATCAACATATGATAACGCCTCAGGGTCCAACTCGTGCAGAAGTTCAGTCACACGAGCCGAGAACAGTCCTGGGCTATTCTTATACCCCTGAGGTAAACGACAAAACTTTTCTGAGAGCCAAACGCACTGAAACCGGTATAGTCCCGTCTTTCGGGTGCTATATTCTGGCAGAAAAATCCATTCGAGATATCCAATGTTGTTTTGTATTTTTTACGCACTATATTATTCATAAGCGCAGCGCTATGTGAATTCTGTATAGCATATGTGCGTGTATGACTATTCAAATGTCTGTAATCCACCACTATCCTATAGGAATGGTCCGGTTTAGCAACCGGAAATAAGGGATTATTCATCGGCGAGACACAAGGCTCAATCACACCTTGGTACTCCAATTGTGTAAGAATTTTCCGAACCGATGCCCTTGCTTCAAATTTAATAGGATATTGCGGCTGTGGCTGAGGTTCTCCTTTAATGGGAATTACATGATAAGGTGATTGTTTATCCCACCCCACATTATTTCTATATAGGGCGGGGGCTTGTGCTAGAGCCCATGATTTACCATATGAGTCCGCTAGTTCTCTCGGAATAAGTGATGAAAAGGAAGGCGCAATAACCTCCTCCCCAACTGGACAGTCGCGAACAAAGTCAGGTGGCCAATCTTGTTCGGCCAACAGGACATCATATGATTTCACCATATGGTCCCAAAAGATGGCGTGTACAACGCGGTCAATGTCCCCTTCTAATCGTAGAGTCACAAGATATACTTGATCAGGATCAGAGACTCGCATATCCGCCGTCTCGACTTGTATGAAGTCATCAGTTGCTTTCGCCTCCAGATGCTCTAGAAGACTCCGGCGAACTATTGTGACCTCTGCCGCGCTGTCTAACAGCGCTAACGCCCATGTCTTGTTCGTCAAGAGAACTCTCTTCTTGAGCGGCATGTCTAACTGAGACTGCTGCCACTTTCTTCTTTTTAAACTGCTGTTTTTGTTGCAGCGGTTTCTCTTCTTGTTTAATAGAAACCTCCGCTGAGCGTTGTGAATCCTGTCTCGGTTTCACGTACTCCGTCCTCCGCTCTGACCGCCCACCTCTCTCACTTCTTTTCTCCGAGGAGTCCTGAAAGGAACGAGATTGGCGCGTATCAGTATATTGATATCTATCAGGCGTCTTCAAAGTATCCCTATTCCTGAGATTATACTTATTTTGTGGGGTCTCCGGTTGCGGAGACTGCCCACCATCTTTCTTAGGTGTTTGTTGTTTCTTATCCCAGCGCTTTTTCGCACCCTCAGGTTGCTGTTGCTTAGAATTATCCTTATTATTTTTACCCTGCAATTGTGGTTTCTGCGGTCGAGCCCCTATGCTATCACGACCAATACTAGAATATGTTTCAGCTATTATTCTCGGAAGTTCCCGCTCCTGATTAATCTGCGGAACGTCCCGAAGACGCATTCGCACTGCTAGTGCTACAGCCTCCCCCTTGAGATTACTCAAAATAATAGAAGAAACCGCGTCAAAATTACCCATCAATTGCATGCCTAAATCCAAGGCAGGGGCAGCCCCATATTCATCCTGAATTTGTTTAAGCACCTCCGGCAAATTAGCCAAAGTCGGTGTACCGTGTGCTGTAGTATAGAGAGCGGCAAACACCGTGCCCCAAGTATTACAAAGATCCACCGTAGGAACCATCCCATATGGCAAACACATCGTCAAAATTCTATGCTTATCCTGAGGTCCCGTATGGGGAAATACTGCTTCCAGCGTATGAATTTTTTGCGCCAGCCAAAATGGAGTCTCCTCACGTTTAGCCGGTACCTTGCCCATTACAGAGTGTACAGTAGCCGGATTTATTCCCGGCACCACCGCATGTGGATGAGCTGGAGCAGCACGCGCTGCATTAGTATTTAAAGTCTGCATCACAAACTGAACTAATCGTCTGTACGTTGCAGTTAATTCCACATATAAACGACGCACTTCAGCCACTGCCACATTTGCCACTCCAGGATATGGTGTATATGTAGCCAATAAAGGCCAGGTCGGACCATCATTACTCAACGGACCTAACCGTACTGGTGTTACTGAATGTGGGAGGGCGCCATCAAGCCAATTATGGTGTTCTTGATAAGATAAAGGTATTTCTAAGTATGCATAAGCCCTGTATTGTCCAGGGACATTCGCAACAGTATATTCTTGAAAAGTATTTGTACCCCCATCAGCTGCTGGAAATACGACCCAAGAATAAAAAAGTTCTGATCTATAGGCTGCATGGGCGTCCACCACAAAAGTGACCGGACCCCCCTGGACCGTCAGTCCATGTGCTATCAGATGACCCGTGAGCGGAAATCGCATATTAAGCGGTATATCTACTACAACTGGATTCGCCATTAGTATAACAATAATAGCTCTAGGACAGAGAAGGCACACCAATATCGGGGTATTTCCTTTCAAAGTTCAAGCTTGAACAACCAACCACTAAGTAATAGGATGTACCCAACCTGTGGTGGCGGAAACCCTCAGCCCCACGGACGTCTCTGCATACGGAACCGAGGAGTCAAAATATATACGAGACCGAGAGAGTCAGTCGGACCCAAACATTAGAGCCAGACCAAACGTTGGCGGCGCCATGTCGCGTGGGCTCTCATTATCCTAAATGAGACTACTGGATTTCTAGGCAGCAGGATCGATAACGGTGTGGGGGACTGAGTCTGACCCACGTGTAAGGAACTCTGTCACCCTAAATCCGGTTGTTGCTCCGGCTAACTAGCAGTGCCTCATTTCTCCCACGGGGAAGAAATGATTGGGCAGCCGAGCGCATGACATCTTTGGAACTTCTCAGGGAAGTCGTGGTCACTCAGATCCAAACCAACTCTCTCATTCACAATATGGTCTCATATACAAATGACAAAGACAGTATAAGTTTTATATAATGTTTTAATAAAACGACTGTATTTTAGATATTAAGGCGTGAGCCGCAATAACCAGAACAATACAACATAGTAGGATTGATATAGTAACCAGGAGAGTAAAACATAGAAATAAAGCTATCATAATTCCTAACCGTTTCTACTCTCCCTCTGCTTGTTCTATTTAGAGCACAGCTTGTTAAGCTTTCAGCTTGCCTTTCTGTATCACTAGGGAGACGGACACACTCATACCTGAGCAAAGGCCTGTGATCTGGTTCAGCATCTGCAACGAGGCAGTCAGCGTCTAGTTGTGGTTCCCTGGTCGGAATCTCCCTCTTGCATGTATTGGGACAAGGAAGTGATTTTATAACTAACATGTCATCGTGATCACAAAATGTTCCTACGCAGGAATGGCAAGTCTAGACTCCTACCACGTCTATCGGCAATGTACCAGACTGTATCCTTGACTAAAGCACAGAGTGAATATGTTATGAAGAACTCCAGTGCTGAAGTAGGCAAAACAGTGTGATATGAATAAAAAACAACACCGTAGAACTGGCTATTCTGTAAAATAACAGTACGAAGCCTAATAGAAAGCATTTAGAGCAAAGTGCACAGAGGCTCTAAGCTGTTAGCAAATGAATAAAATATATTTAGGGCAAAGTGCACAGAGGCCTGAGGCCTGAAGCTAATGCGCAAAATATACGTAAAACTGACCACACTACACCCTGTAGTGGTGGACACACTGCTGCTTGACGTGTCCTGGGGACAGAGGTATGGGCCCGCTGGGGGGGCGCTGTGCTGGTGTTTCCAGAGGGGGGAAGCTCTGTAGTGGCCAGTGTGAGGGGAACTGACTGTCTTGAGGTCCCAGATGGGCCGTGCTGGTCATCTAGATCCAGTTGAACAGAGCTGCTGTCATCACTGTGGGCCTCTTCTGTGGGTGCAGTGGACATGTCTGGACCCTCCTGTCCGGTGACGTTGGGTAGGTGTCTTGCAGGGGTGTAAAGGCATGATTATTGCATCTGTGTGTGCCATGGTGTGCAATGTGTGGGTGACCCTGTACCCCAGTGCTTCCATTCTTGTGTGGGACCTTCTGTGATAATGGTGTAGAGGGGTGTATGGGTATGTGCAGTGGCCATGCTTTGGTGATGGGTGTCCATGCTTTGGTGTTACATGCAGGGCTTGGGTTTGGGATGTGTGGTTTGTGATAGTGGGACAAGTGTGAGGAGTTGGAGTGATGGGGGTGAGGGCGAGGGTGGGGGTATGTGATAGCATGCAGGTAGGGTGGGGGATGAAGTAGTTAAAGGTTTGACTTACCAGAGTCCATTCCTCCAGCTACTCCTGCGAGGCCCTCAGGATGCAGTATAGCCAAGACCCATGTTGTGAGTTCTGGGGGAGGAGGTGGAGGTCCGCCGCCAGTCCTCTGAACCACAATCTGGTGTCTTGAGACCACGGAACGCACCTTCCCCCGTAGGTCGTTCCACCTCTACCTGATGTCATCCTGTGTTCTTGGGTGCTGTCCCACTGCGTTGACCCTGTCGACAATTCTGCGCCATAGCTCCATCTTCCTAGCTATGGTGGTGTGCTGCACCTGTGATCCGAATAGCTGTGGCTCTACCCGGATGATTTCCTCCACCATGACCCTGAGCTCCTCCTCAGAAAACCTGGGGTGTCTTTGCGGTGCCATGGGGTGGTGTGGGTGATGTGTGGGATGGTGTGTGTTGTGATGTGTGGGGTGATGTGTTGTGTGAGGTGCGTGGATGTTGTGTGAGTGATGGTGTTGAGTACCTGTGGATGCTATTGTTCTTTCTGGTGGTGTCTCTCTCTGGCCTTCTGTCGCAATTGTTGTCGTAGGGGTTTGTGGGTGATGTGGGTGTGTGTTTTATAGTGTATTGGGTGTGTGAGAGTGGTGTGTGTATGTGTATCAAGTGTGTGTATTTCGATTTGTCCAATGTGGTAGTGTTTGGTATATGTGTGTGTATTTTGAGCGCGGCGGTGTGTACCGCCAATGGAATACCGCAGTTGAAAGACCACTGCGTGGATACGTGGGTCCTCATAGTGTGGGCGCATTCCTGTTGGCGTGATGGTGGAGGTTTTGTTAACGCCAGTTTATCACTGACCTTTGGTGTGCCAGACTTGTGTGGGTGTCTAGATTTTGGCGGATTCCGAGCTGTGGGTCATAATGGCTGTGGCGGAATTCTGCGGCCGCAGCGGTGTGTTGGCGGACTTCTGCATTGCGGTAAGCGGCTTTTACCGCCAATGTTGTAATGACCCCCTTAGTTTTTTCTCCATATATGGTAGTCCAATATCTCAAACAGATGTCTCCATCAGGTAGTTTCTCCATAACTACAGGCCCTTATAAGTTCTCCATTTTCCTGTTTATATATGTAGCCGAGTATTCACATTTTCAGCCAAGTTTTTGTATTCCAAAATACTGATTCTACTGTTTTCTTTCTTCCTGTCACTTGTTCACTGCACTAAGCATTGTAATGTTGAAATAGCTGAATAATAAAAATAGCATTCCATAGTTACTGGGCATTCCAGTGGACATAACCAGCTTCAGCCTGTGGTCCATCCAAAAATCTTTTGCCAATATATGGTTTCTTTTCACTAGAGTGCAGTGCTCTATTTCAGATCTTTCTCCTGGGAGTAATGGTAACCTTTTGTTATTCTGTCCTTATCAATTTTTAAAACCTCTGCTACTCTATATAGTATCAGCATCCAAATTCTGGGTTCAGGCTAGTTACACATCCCACATCACCATACAGTATGATTTTACAAGGATTAAAGAGTGGTTTACTCACCTCATTTAGAGAACTCATGCATGCCAATCCAATTACCATATTCATCTTTGGGATATTTCTTTATTTATGTTATGACATTTTAATGAGTTAATCTCCTGACGTCTTCCTTGAATAATGTTTGATTTTACTGCATGCTTGTTTTACAGAAAATTTAAATAGTGAGACGTGTCCCCTGCTGAAGCACAGTCCAACATAAATTGGGGCTGATGGACAGAGAGTATGCAAATGTGATACAGTTTGTCAGATCTCTCAGCCTTCCCCAAACTTTTTGCTTTACTCCATATTTTTCTGATCTAGTTTGTGTTGGCTTTAGAACCACGTACACTTTTCCACTGCTAACCAGCGCTAAAGTGCATGTGCTCGCTCCTTAAAACATGATAACTTTGGCATATCCCAAATTGCCATTTTTAATTTACTTACAAGTCCCTAGTAAATGCTACTAAAAGGCTTGGCCTCTTTGTACCACCCACTTATGGCCTTGCAAACCTCTCTCAGGCCTCCCATTGCAGTCTGTCTGAGCAGTTTTAAACTCCTGTTTTGACCTGATCAAATAAAACTCTGGCCTGGCACAAGCATGCCTTTTCAATACACATAAGTCACCCCTCGTGTAAGCCCTAAACCACTCACAGAGGAAGGAGCACCATATTTAAAAAGCACGGTGTGTAATTTTAAGTTTTACTTGTCCTGGTAGTGAAAAACTCTTACACTTGTTTTATACTACTGCTTAGCCTCCTTCTTCCATAGGATAACATTCGAGTCACCATTTTACATTTAATAAGCTGTCATTTCCAAATGGGAACAGGTAAACAGTTCCTGTTTGATGCCTTTGGAATTAAAACTCTGCTTCAATGGTAAAGTAGAATTTTGAATTAGAGTTTGGAAAATGCCAATTTTAGATAGTTGGCATTTTCCTGCCTTCACCATTTAGTGCTCGGAGCCTGTCTCTGGGTCACATGACTGGGTGTAGTTGGCAGTTGGTCTTTGCGTATTCCTCCTAGACAGCCACCAACACAATACAGAGCTTAGGTTTGTCTGGATGAATCATTGCTGGCAGGATATGACGGCAGAGTTAGGCAGAGCCTTACTTACACTTGTATAGGCTGTGTCCTACCTTCACCAACGGAATGCATAACCCCTGTAGTTAGTTTGGAGCTAGGACAGGGGACACAGGAAGGCTGAGCACTTCATTGGGAATCCTCTAGAAGTTTATTCCACTTCAAAGAAGGCACCAGGTGTAAGTATTGGACCTCGGATACCAACTCTTCTGTACACTTTTAGACCTGTGAAAGACTCTGTCAGGAATAAGGACTGCTGTGTTACTGAAAGGATGTCCGCTCTGCTGGACTGCTGCCCTGAAGGACTGCTGCCTGCTGTGCTAACCTGCTGCCTGTTGACCTCCTACCAAGGTGAGAAGGGATGGACTTGTAACCTGTTCCCAGGACCACTAGAGTAACTCTAAGTGCTAGTCTCCTGTAACCCATACCTGGACTATGCAACTCTGAAGCCTACCCTGCCAACTGGTGCCACCCCAGTCCTGGGCCCTTGGAAGTGGGCTTGATGGTGCTCTCCCAGCCCATCTGTGGATCCAGCAATATCACGCATCTCCTCTGCCATGCAGGGTTTCCCCAAGCAGGAACTGATGCAACATCTCTGCTGCGTGGGCTTTCTCGTTGCAAGGACCTTGGATTGCTACTGCAGCCCGCAGGCTGATAGGAACTGCCACTGTGTGATGCCTCCTTGATGTGGATCCTTGCACTGCAAGCCCCTCATCAGCAGCATCCTCGACGATAATGCAGGTCTCTGCACTGCAAGCCCTGCAGCTTCTTTGGAACCATCCACTGCGTGCTGTTTCTGCGATGCACGACTTTGCATCCCAAGTCCCCTCATAAACAGCCTCCTCAGTGACAATGCAAATCCTTGGATTGCAGCCTCACAGCTCACTGGAACCGATGCTGCACACTACATCTCTGACCCAGCCCTTGCATAGCCTCAACTGCTATCAACTTGCATAGCCTCAACTGCACGATGCATCCTCAGTGCGGAACCTCGCAATGCTCTGTAACCAGGATTTAAGGTACTCTTGTTTGGCGGGCTTAACTGGGTTCCCCACTCTACATCATGGTAGGCCTTAACTTGTAACTTTGTCCCAGTCCAGTGGGAACAGATATCCACAGTTGGTGATTTGTGCTTCTTATTAAAATTTACTCAATTTTTCTAGTTTGATGTGGGATCCTTCTTGTGTGGTGTTTTCACATTATTATTGTTTGAAGTGTTGAACAAATACTTTACACATTGACTCTGAGTTAAGATTATCTGTTCTATGCCAAACTAACAGAGGGTTAAGCACAGGTTGATTTAGGGTTTGCTTATGACTTCACCCTGATAAAGATTGTGATTCCTGATTTAGTTGGGCTTCACCCCCCTCAACCAGCAACCCAATTTCTTACCCAGTTGATTGAAAGAGATGTTTATTGGAAAGGTTTGAGTGTGAGTTTGTTTTACACAATGCAGATATTTTCTTCTAACTGTGCTAAAGGAGTAAGAAGTGTTAATGACTATGTTGATAATTATTGCAAACGAAGATTACTTAGTGCACATATTCTCCTAGTTGTGCACTAGGTGACAATACCCCTTTCAGCAGTTAGCCAGCATCTTATTGACCCATTTTACCTTTTCACTGACCATACTGAGCTTAGAAAAATGTATCTAGTATCGTAAACAGCAATGGAAAGTCTGATAGGAGAGCAGTTGTTCCCTGCCGTGTTGTCCTGAGATCTGAAATGTTCCTCAAGCCACTATCAAAACAAAAATAGAAAGGGCAAGAGATCCAGAGGAATTATCAAATAAAGAAAAGTAAAAAATGTTAGGGCCTCTCTAATTTAAATAATGGAGGGGGGGAAGTGTTCTAATTGTCATTGGTAGCATATTTTACGTATAATTGTTTTTATTCAATACAATACCAGTCTATCCTACAACCACAACTGCAAAATGACTATAGTACCATGCACTTCCTTCACCACTAAATGTCACACAGGGCCTGATTACAACTTTGGAGAAGGTGTTAATCCGTCCCAAATGTGACGGATATACCACCAGCCGTATTACGAGTTCCATAGGATATAATGGACTCGTAATACGGCTGGTGGTATATCTGTCACTTTACCGTCACTTTTGGGACAGATTAACACCTCCTCCAAAGTTGTAATCAGGCCCACAGTCTTAACAATTGATGACACGGCCAAACAATATAGCACAATTTTGAAAGCAATGAGCAATGGTTTAATTTACTATAATATAAGTTAACACTTCAGGTAAAAGAGAAAGGTGAATAGGTAGTTTTGGTGGGATATGTAAAAACCAATAACAAAAGAGGTTGGCTGCAGGAAATGACGTACAGAAACAATTTCCATCAGACCACCCAACCAAGAGCTAGCATGCAATGTCAACATTTCAAATCCCATATCATCAACTTAGTGATTAATATGGACGTTTAAATAGCGTTTCTTTTAATTACAATTATTAGCTTGAGCAAAAGACATTTCACCAAAATCATGTAGACGGTCTTACCCCCTCCAAAAAGACTGCTTGCTTTCTACACTTGTTAACACAGTTATCATGTTGCACCTTAAGCTATGCAAGGTTCAACACCACTGCCATCTACCAGGCTTACCTCAGTCTGCATGCCGGTCCGTGCTTTTGAATTTCCTGTTGGCCTGGTTGAATATAATTAAGGAATGATTGTCCTGTGGCCGCATCCAAAATGGAACTGACATTGTCAGCACAGCTAACTGATAAATGGGTCTGACATATTCTCCCAGTCTGTGGATGCTGTCCTTTGGGATGACCCATCATTTGAGTGACACTCCAACAGCGAAATGGGGGTTAAAAGCAGCCCTAATATGTGTTTTTTGTGTGTATTATTTTTGTTTATTAGAAGATGCTTCCAGGCTAATGTGGGCATGATGGACCTTATTTTATTTTATATGATTATGATAAGGTGTCATGTACAGAGTAAGTCATCTATTACCCAAAGATATCGACCCAGGTCTTTAGACTCAGACAGGAGTGAGAGAACATCCAATCAAACACTTTGAACCAATAAACATCAAATAAACCATTCATTAATGAAAATATTCAATTTAGAGTCAATAATTTAAACACACCATGACTTATGTGGCCATGAATCACCACACCAGTTTAGTAAAGTTTAAACATGTATTGCCCTTTAGATTAACGATGCTAAGATCATGTAGATCATGCGCAAGACCAAATGATAGAAATACAGAAACAACACAGACTGTCCAAACAATCTCAATCTAACTAAAGCATTTATATTATACACTCCAAAAGAACAATGCAGAAAAACAACAGAATTAATTGAAGAATAGAAACAGCATACATTTAATTTGTGCAGTTGAATTAATTACAATCATTTAATAAACAGACAAATTTAGACATTAGGTCAGGCATCCCTAACTATTATTCTAATTGGAAAGCATGTGTGGACTTCATGCAAAAAGAAAAATTAGACAACTATTAATTTGGGAAACATCTAACTATGGTGCGAACCAAAATAAGCAGCTGGATTTTCTAAAGAGAGAAACTTGCAAGTAAGACAAATGCACATTGGATATACCTATCCCAAATGAATCAGCAATCAGTTGTGTCTTCATCAGCTGAGTGCAGTAACATCAGATCTTCATTAGTCAGCATCATGACAGGATGGGGCCTAATGTATGTGAACTGGTAGAATCATAGACATAACAGAATCACTAAAAATGCAGAACTAAAAAGAAGTTGAGAACTAACTTACATCACCTAAAGCGTTGCTATATTAAAGTCCCAAAAGTTACTAACTAAGCTTCAGTTGGAGAAGACTATGAGGTGGTTTAGTACACAGCCAATAACACATCATCTGCACTTCAGATGCATCTCTTCTTCTTATAGCATATTCGGATTGGTTTACGCTGTCACTCCTCTCTCCTCTCACAGCAGCTTCCATGATTAAATACATTTTAGAATGTAAAAACATTGAGCACTGAGGCCCATTGTTGAAAACTAACAATTTTTAACTCAAGGAAATATACAACATGAGCAGTAAAAGCAGGGCAGACGTTTCCACTGTACAAGTCACACAGGATGTTTGAAGAAACATTATTTTGCAAGGTTAGCCCAGTTAAAGATCATGGGGGTCATTACAACTTTGGCGGGCGGCTACTGCCGCCCGCCAAGCTGTAACCGCCGGGCGGCCGCCAATGCAGCTGCACTCCCGCAGTGCCCATTTGAACATCCCCGCTGGGCCGGCGGGCGGAAACCAAGTTTCCACCCGCCGGCCCGGTGGGGATGTGGGCCACAACATGGGAGCCGGCTCCAAATAGAGCTGGCGGTGTTGCGGCCTTGCGATGGGTGCAGTTGCACCCGTCGCGCTTTTCACTGTCTGCGTAGCAGACAGTGAAAAGCCGCATGGGGCCCTGTCAGGGGGCCCCTGCACTGCCCTTGCCAGTGGCAAGGTTCATACCGCCAGAAAAAGGCTGGCGGTCGGGGACGCGTAATCCCCTGGGCAGCGCTGCAAGCAGCGCTGCCCGGGCGGATTATCACCGCCGGGGCAAAAGTGGCGGAATACCGCCAGCCCCGGCAGTGCGACCGCGGCGCTTCCGCCACGGTCGTAATAGGCCAGGAAGCACCGCCAGCCTGTTGGCGGTGCTTCCGTCATTTTAGCCCTGGCGGTCTCGGACCGCCAGGATCAAAATGACCCCCCATGTTTCTGGAAAAATTACTAAAATCTCGGCCTTTAAGCAAATGTTAACATAAAGAATAAAACATTTCATTTAATTTTAAACAATTCACCTTTTAGTACATATTAATAATCATATTTTTTTCAGTACATTTAATTATGATTAGACAAAATACATTTTCATTAGACATTATTTTTTTCACATAATACTTCATTGAGGCTGCCACCAGTGTAATCACTTCTCTAACAAATGTTTATTTTTCTAACACATGTTTTTCAGTTAAGCCTTTTAATACATGCTATTTCACATTATGGCCCTCATTATGACATTGACGGTAAATCCCACTTACCACCATGCTGACTGCCGCCAACATAGCGCTGCCGCCGCGGATATTGTGTTCTCCATATTATGACACACATACACCAATCCGTCAGTATTCAGCCACATACACAAATCCGCCAGTCCAAAGGTCAGTGATAAACTGGTGGTATCAAAACCCACACAGTTACGCCACCACATTATGACCCACGAATCACCATGGCGGACATTCAATGGTGGTAAACCATTGGTGGTACGTACCGTCGCGCTCAAAATACACACACACATACAAAACAACACCACATTGGACAATTCAAACACCACACACCTGACAACCATACAGACACCACACCACACATCCACACCACTATAAAACACCCACCCACATTACCCACAACCCTTTACGACTACAAACCATTGGCACGAGAATGACACGAAGACCATAGACAAAACCAGAGCCACACACTACCTACACCCATACACCACTCACGCACCCCACATCGCATACCCCAACACATCACCCTACACACCCTCACCTACACACCTCACACAACACCCATGGTACCACAAAGACACCCCCGATTCACAGAAAAGGAGCTAAGGGTCATGGTGGAGGAAATCATCAGGGTAGAGCCACAGTTATTTGGAGCACAGGTGCAGCAGATATCAGTAGCTAGGAAGATGGAGCTATGGCGGAGAATCCTGGACAGGGTCAACACCGTGAAACAGCACCCAAGAACTAGGGATGACATCATGAAGAGGTGGAACGACCTACGGGGGAAGGTACGTTCCATTGCAGCAAGACACCAGCTCGCTGTACAGAGGACTGGCGGTGGACCCCCACCTCCTCCCCCACAACCTACAACAACGGAGGAGCAAGTCTTGGCAATCATGCATCCTGAGGGCCTGGCCGGAGTAGGAGGAGGACTGGACTCTGGTAAGTCAACTTTCTACTACTACTACCCCACTACCTGCATGCTATCACATACCCCCACCCTCACCCTCACTCCCATCACTCCACCACTTCCCACACACCCCACCATCACATCTCACTTATCCCACTGCCATGCCCTGCATGCCATACCAATGCATGGACACCACCCACAGACCTGCATAGACACCTATCACTAAAGTATGCACACTAGAGGGAATAAGCTGACCCACCATATGCCAACTTACACAAGTGAACAGAAACAAAAACACAGCATTTATACCCCAGCTAATGTCAGCGGAGAGGAGGTGCCAGCAATATACAGTCCCCCAACAGAAGAGGCCCACAGTGATGACAGCAACTCTGGTCTTCTGGATGACCAATTTGGCCCATTAGGGACCTCTGGACAGCCGGTTAGCCAGGCCCAGTCACACACCAACACAAAGCCTCCCCCATTACGAAACACCACCCCAGCAACCACCCTGTGTACCCACACCTCTGTCCCCAGGACATTTCAATCAGCAGTGTGTCCACCGCTACAGGGACCCGAGGCCACCCCTCATACCCAAGACAATCAGGGACCTGGGGTCAGTGGCAGTGGGCACACGGTTTAGGGGACAGAGGCACAGGCCAACAGGGAAACTGGGAGGAGTGCTGTGTGCCAGGAGGAGGACAGGCCCAGGGAGCCGACTCTCCAGGAGGCACCTGCGGAGATCCTGGAAGCATATCAACATTCCGAGGACACGATGTGCCAGATCCTGGACACTGTCCAGGAGAGCAGGCGCTGCAGGAGGGACAGTACCAGGGGATCAGAGAGGACTTGCAGGCCATTAACAACATCATGGTCTCCATTGCAGGGTTGCTGGCAGACATGGCCAACATTATGAGGGAGGCAGTCTCACACCAATGGGCCCCTGACACTAGCCAGACATCTGAACACCACCTGCACCCACCATCACCACCACCGACACAACCAACAACACCACACACCCCCCCACTCCAACCTACTGCACACCTGGGCCCCTACCAACAATGAAGAAACTGAAAAAAACATGAACTCCATCTACTCAGGCTCACCCACAGACCCCTGCCCCCACCACATCTTCAACAAGGCCAGCCCAATCATCGCTCCCCAGCTCTGCGCCATAATCACCAGCTCCTTCGACTCCGCCACCTTCCCAGACTCCTGGAAGCACGCCAAAGTAATCGCACTCCTTAAAAAACCCAAAGCAGACCCGGATGACGTCACAAACTGCCACCCCATTTCTCTTCTCCCCTTCCTCGCCAAGGTCGCTGAGAAGCTAGTGAACGCCCGCCTGTCACACTTCCTAGAGGAAAACAATGCACTCGACGCCTCCCAGTCTGGATTCCGCAAGAACCACAGCACTGAGACCGTCCTCATCGCCTGCACTGACGACACCAGAACCAGAGTTGACAAGGACGAGACCGTCGCACTCATCCTCCTGGACCTCTCGCAGCCTTCGACACTGTTTGCCACCAAATCCTCCAACACGCCTTTTCGATGCAGGAATCTGACACAAGGCCCTGGACTGGCTCGCCTCCTTCCTTGCTGAAAGAACTCATAAAGTTTGCCTCCCTCCCTTCCAGTCCCTAGCAACCAAGATAATCTGCGGGGTCCCCCAAGGGTCCTCCATCAGCCCTACCCTCTTCAACATTTACATGGCCCCGCTCACAAACATCCTCCGCCCTCACGGAATCACCATCATATCTTACGCAGACGACACCCAGCTCGTCATCTCCCTCACCAGGAACCCCACCAACGCCAAGACAAATCTCCACGCCGGACTCCTCGACACCACCAAATGGATGTCAGCAAGACACCTCAAACTCAACTCCAATAAAACAGAAATCATCATCTTCGGCCCCAACAAGAGAGTATGGGACGACTCCTGGTGGCCCATCGCCCTAGGACCACCACTAACACCCTCCACCCATGCATGCAATCTCGGCATCATCTTAGACTCATCTCTCTCCATGGCCCAGCAAATCAACTCTATAACTTCCTCCTGCTTCAACACCCTCAGCATGCTGTGAAAGACCTTCAAATGGATCCCCATAGAAACCAGGAAGACCGTCACCCATGCACTCATCAGCAGCAGACTACACTACGGAAACGCCCTCTACGCTGGTACCACAGTCAAGCTTTAGCAGAAACTCCAGCAGATCCAGAATACAGCCGCACATCTCATCCTGGACCTTCCACGCCACAAACACATCACCGCCCACCTCAGATCCCTTCACTGGCTACCCATCAGCAAAAGGATCACTTTCAAAATCCTCATCCACGTCCACAAATCCCTCCACAACACAGGACCAGCCTACCTCAATGAAAGAGTGAATTTCCACACTCCCACTCGCCTCCTCCGCTCTGCTGACCTAGCCCTCACCACAGTACCCCGCATCCAATGCACCACCTCCGGAGGCAGATCCTTCTCCTACCTTGCCTCCAAGACCTGGAACTCCCACCCCACCAACCTACGCAAGACCCAGGACCTCCTTACCTTGAAAACACCTCAAGACATGGCTTTTTGAACAGTAAATCGGCACCCCCCCACAGCGCCTTGAGGCCCTACCGGGTGAGTAGCGCGCTTAATAACATTTTTTGATTGATTGATTGAACAGCCTTCCACCTCCGCTGCCGCTAGTGGCAGGAGGCCCCACAACAGGACCAACAGTCTACCATCACCCCCCCCCTGCAGAAGGAGAACCACCCCGCAAACGTTCCTTGCTATCCAGACAGAAGCCAAAGACACTTGCCAAGACCCTGCCAGGAAATGAGACTCTCCTGATTGTCAACCTGTCTACCCTGAACTGCCATTGCTCCCCTTCCTTTGTCCCCTTGGACAATGCACCTGTGCTACAAATAGACTGGAACTATACCCTGGACTTTCCTCCATCATCACCCCATCCCATTGCACTTGCCCCTCCATATTTTAGCACTTCAATAAACACCCTTGGAAAAAAACTGAATTTTGGAGTATGTCAAATTTCTTAAGTATGCATTCATTTTAACAGGTACAGACATTGCAATTCAACTGTACAGAAAATGAGCATACGTGTATGACCTGTAGCTGGCTTCAGTGATCACACCAGAAGGATATGTGAGGTCATCAACATCTGTAAAATCAATTGCCAAAGGGTATAGTAAGTGGGCATAGAAGTGGGAAATAACAGCATGCCAGTTCCACAGAAAATCAATCAAACAAATATAATTGAAATGTGAAGTGACATGGTCTTACCTGTGTGTCATTGGAAGTACTGTCTGAGGACTGATGTTCTGTTGCCCTCATCCTCTGCCTCCTCATCCTCACTGTCCACAGGGTCCACTGCTGCAACACGGGCATCTCCAGCCTCCTCCTCCTGCAGAAAAGACACATGGCGTCTCAGGACAAGGTTGTGCTATGCAGTATGCCACTATAATCTGGCAGACCTTCGTGGGTGAGTAGCACATGGATCCACCTGTTAGATAGAGGCACTGGAACCTGGCCTTCAGGAGGCCAAAGGTCCATGCTTTTATCCTTCTGGTTCGCCCATGTGCCTCATTATAATGTTCTTCTGCCCTTGCCCTGGAATTCCTCACAGGGGTCAACAGCCATGATAGGTTTGGGTAACCAGAGTCACCTGAAATATTGAGGGACAACATTTAGCCACACACTATCCTAAATGGCCCACACCATACCCATACACCAACATATACTGGGTAGGAACCAGGGCTAACCTATTAGCCACACCCTGGGCATCTATAGTTGGCTCATCACATTTGGGATGCTGCTATTCCTCAGGACAAAGGCATCATATACCGACCCAGGATACTTAGCATTGACGTTGGAGATGTACTGGTCCGCCAAGCACACCATCTGTACATTCATTGAGTGGAAACTCTTACAATTTCTGAACACCTGTTCATTTTGACATGGGGGGACAAGTGCAATATGAGTTCCATCAGTTGTCCCAATTATGTTGGGGATATGTCCCGTTACATAGAACTCGGCCTTCACTGTGGCCAAATCTTCAACCTGGGGGAAAACAATGTAGCTGCACATGTGTTTAATCAGGGCAGATAACACTCTGGTCAGCACGATTGAGAACATTCGCTGTGACAGTCCTGCTGCTAAGCCCACTGCTACTTGGAAAGAACCAGTTGCCAGGAAATGGAGCACTGATAGAATTTGCACAACAGGGGGTATCCCAGTGGTGTGATGGATGGCAGATATTAGGTGAGGCTCCAATTGGACACACAGCTCTGTGATTGTGACCATGTCAAGTCTATAGGTGAGGATGATGTGCCTGTCCTTCATTGTTGCCAAGTCCACCAGGGGTCTGTACACAAGGGTATGTGTCCATCTCCTATTCATCCACAGTGGTCGCAATCTATGGGGCAAAAGAGTGAGGAGCCGTCACAAAATGAACAATGGGGCTACAATAGAACTTTGCATGCTGTGAACTTGCAATGGGTAAGTGTGACTAGTATTGTATGTCCAATTTACAACAGTGATGCAGCAGATATCCAGGGCCTGCCCCCCACCCCTCCCTGAAATGGCATCCGCCTGTCCTGTGTGGAGGGACAGGTGAAAGTGAGGTAATTCCGCTGACGTTGTGCGCCATTGCAGGAGGCGGTCGGGAACCGCCATGCAACTTCTCATTGGGTAACATTGGCCCCTATGGGGTACAGTGGCCAATGGGGATCTACGCCGGCAGTGACGGTATGCACGCCATGGACGTGACCTCCATTTTCTATCATATTCCTCACATGCTACCTGATCATCAACTGGAGAGGACCTACACTGCATGTGCTGCTGTGACCTGTGTCTGGAATCTACCATGGCCTGTGAGACTGGAGAAAGGGCCCCTGCCTTCACTTGGGCGGAGTTGGAGAGACTGGTGGATAGGGTCCTACCCCAGTACGGACTGCTGTATGGGCCTCCAGACCAACAGGTGAGTACACTGTGGGCACAATGCACGTGGCAGTAATGCATGGAGTTGTGTGTGTGAAGGCCTCGTGTAAGGGAAAGGGTGGAAGTCCTCTTGACGGCGTACAGGTTGTGTTCTGGGCTATGTGTGTGCCAGAGGTGATGGAAACGGGTATGGTGGGCCAAATGTGTAACTAGCTGGACTCATTGTCTAATAGTTTTTCCTTGTGTGTATTGCATCTGCAGGTCAGTGCCCATCAAAAGAAGGGTATATGGCATGCCATTGCCAAGGACGTGCGGACCCTTGGGGTCCATGGCATGCGGAGCACCCACTGTCGGTAACGGTGAGAGGACCTGAGCATGGAAGATGGCGGAGGCCTAGCTGGGGATGGCCTCCCAACAAGGAAGGGGTGCCTGTTGAACCCTGACCTCCCTGATGGCCCACATACTAGCAGTGGCCTATCCTGAGCTGGATGAGCGCTTGGCATCACAGTAGCCACAAGGGGGTGAGTACAGTGCCCATCATTACAACTTACGCATGGTAGGGTGATATCCGCGTGGGGGATGTGTGTCAGTGGGTGCCCCTAGGCCAGGCCTGATATTGCAGCATAGGTCCCCTGGTGGCTAGGGTTCAGAAGGGAAAATCTTGCTACCTAGCTCGTAGGCATCCACTACTGGTCATGGCTGCGTGGGTCCCAGGTGTGCTGCATTTGACGGTGTGTGCCCCTCCCCATGCCTTGGTGGCAAGCTATTTCTCTGCTAGTGCTATGGCATATTGAGTAGGCCGGTTTCCTGTGTGTGAGGGTGCTGTGTATACCAACGGTGGTGTTGGTGCAGCCTTTGGCCCAGTGTATCCTTTGTCTCTTTCCCCCATTTTTGTTTTGTCATCCTGTCCTTATGTGGATTAGCATCAACTGGCAGAGGAGAACTAGCACTGGCACCGGCGACGGAGGGAGCTGCATCCCACAGGACCCAGGAGGCAGAGTCCACCGACGCTGAGGGCACTAGTGGACGGAGGACGAGGGGAGCACCACGGCGGAGACTGGAGGAGACAGTTCAGACCCAGATACCTCTTCTAATGGAAGCTCCCTGGTGGTGGCGGACACCTCTGTGACACCCCAGCTACAGGTACATCCGCCACCCCCGTACAAGCACTGCCCTCCCAGCAGACCCTCATCGAGTTGCCCATGCCCGCCTCCCCAGGACGTTGGCATCTCCTTTGCCCCAGGCACCTCAGGCTCTGCCCCAGTGAGCCCTGCTGCCCTGAGTGAGGAAGCTATTGACCTCCTGAGATCCATCTCTGTAGGGCAGTCAACCATTGTGAATGCCATCCAGGGGCTGGCAGCCCAGATGCAACAGACTAATGCATTCCTGGAGGGCATTCACACTGGATTGGCGGCCCAACAGAGACTGATCCAGGCTCCGGCCTCCTCTCTGATGGCAGCCATTGTCCCTGTTTCCACCCTCCAACTTCCACTTCCCAGTCCCATTCTCCTCAACCCCAACCCATCCCAAGCACACAGCCAGATGAGTGTGCACACAAGGCAACACACAAGAGTGGTTCAGGCAAACACAAGCACCACACTTCATCCCACAGGCACTCACACAGACACCATGCAGATGCAGACATACCAAGATCCACTATTTCCACTGTTGCCCCCTCCGCCTCCTCCTCCACCTTCCTCCCAGTTCTGTCCACGCTCACACCTGCATGCATTACATCATCATCCACTACCAGCATCACCATCACACCAAGAAGAACACACACCTCACTGGCAGACACCTCCACAACAGCCATGCACATGTCTCCTGTGTCATCTCCCAGTGTGTCTGTCCCCCCTCCTAAGGTCCACAAACGCACGCACTCAGGCCCTCAACAGCCATCCACCTCAAAACAGCATCCAGCCCATGCACCAGCACCCAAAATCAGCAGACAGACACCTCCAACAACCACTCACAAACCTTCTCCCTCTTCCTGCCCCAGTGTCCTTAAACTGTTCCTATCCACCATTGACCTCTTCCCTACCCCTCTCCCACGTCCTGCACGTCTGGACAGGGTGGGAAGAACCCAGCCAAGCACCTCAGCCACCCAGTCCACGGGCCCAGTCGTCACCACACCCAATCATGGTGGAAAAGGATACAGGGCACATGTCCTGAGGGTAAAGGAGCCTGCCCAAGCTGCTGCCAAGAAGGGAAAGAAGCCTGCCAAAGCTGCTGCCAAGAAGGGAAAGGAGCCTGCCCAAGCTGCTGCCAAGAAGGGAAACAAGCCTGCTCAAGCTGCTCCCAAGAAAGGAAAGGAGCCTGCACCAGAAGGCAGGAAGAGCAAGGGGGCTGGGGCAGGAACTGTGATGGAGCCACCACCACCAACCATGGTTGTGCAGCCATCCGAGGTTGCAGGGGATGGGCAGGAGCCTCCCCCAACCAGCACCACCACCACCACATCCAGTGAGCAGCCATCCAAGGTTGCAGGGGATGGGCAGGAGCCTCCCCCACCAGCAGCAACACTACCACCACATCCAGTCAGCAGCCATCCGAGGTTGCAGGGGATGGGCAGGAGCCTCCCCCACCAGCAGCAGCACCACCACTGAGCAGCCGTCACCGCCCGCGGACGGTACGTAATCCTGCCTCCATGGGCTGCTGTTCAGCCTGCCCCTGCAAATCCAGTGGCTATGACACCTACCTGAGAGACTGTGACCTAGCACTCTCCAGGATCAAGAGCACAGGGCATGATGCTCCCTCCAGAACCAGTGGGCAAGACACCCACCTACCCCAGACTCCCCAGGATCAAGAGCACAGGACACGATGCCCCCTCCAGAACCACTGGGGAAGACTCCCACCTTACCCAGACTCCCCAGGATCAAGAGCACAGGGCACAATGCCCCCTCCAGAATCAGTGGGGAAGACACCCACCTAACCCAGACTCCCCAGGATCAAGAGCACAGGGCACGATGCCCCCTCCAGAACCAGTGGGTAGGACACCCACCTACTCCAGACTCCCCAGGATCAAGAGCACAGGGCACGATGCCCCCTCCAGAACCAGTGGGTGAGACACCCACCTACCCCAGACTCCCCAGGATCAAGAGCACAGGGCACGATGCCCCCTCCAGAATCAGTGGGGAAAACACCCACCTAACCCAGACTCCCCAGGATCAAGAGCACAGGGCACAATGCCCCCTCCAGAACCAGTGTGTAAGACACCCACTTACCCCAGACTCCCCAGGATCAAGAGCACAGGGCATGAGGTCCCCTCCAGAGCAAATGGGCAAGTCACCCACTCGAGAGACTGTGGTCTTGCACTCCCCAGGACCAAGCACAGGGCATGTTGCCCCTTTCAGAGCAAGTGGGCAAGTCACCCACCTGAGAGACTGTGGCCTTGCACTCCCCAGGACCAAGCACAGGGCATGTTGCCCCCTCCAGAGCAAGTGGGCAAGTCACCCACTCAAGAGATTGTGGCCTTGTACTCCCCAGGACCAAGCACAGGGCATGTTGGCCCCTCTAGAGCAAGTGGGCAAGTCACCCACTCGAGAGACTGTGGCCTTGTGCTCACCAGGACCAAGCACAGGGCATGTTGCCTTCCCCAGAACCAGTGGTGTTTTTCCATCTCCCGGTTGAGGTGCCCCCATCCCCTATATCCCTGAAGTGCCTGCCTATTTACCAACAGATACCCATGAAGTGTTCTCTCTGTGTTGAGGCAGGAGCCATGTTTGGCCTTGGACTTTGGCACTAAGTAGATTGTGGACTGGGCTGTGTCCCTTTTTGTGTACATATGTGTTGGACCTGGCTTTTTGACAGGGTCATCCCCAAACTTTTTGCCTCCTTCCTCCTATTTTTTCTGACCTGTTGTTGTTGGCTTTTGACCTCTGGGCACTTTACCACTGCCAACCAGTGCTAAAGTGCATATGCTCTCTGTGTAAATGGTACTATTGATTGGTTTATCCATGATTGGCTATTTAATTTACTTATAAGTCCCTAGTAGAGTGCACTATATGTGCCTAGGGCCCGTAGATTAAATGCTGCTAGTGGGCCTGCAGCACTGGTTGTGCCACCCACTTCAGTAGCCCCTTAACCCTGTCTCAGGCCTGCCATTGCAAGGCCTGTGTGTGCAGTTTCACTGCCACTTCGACTTGGCATTTAAAAATACTTGCCAAGCCTAGAACTCCCCTTTTTCTACATATAAGTCATCCCTAATGTGTGCCCTAGGTAACCCCTAGAGCAGGGTGCTGTGTAGGTAAAAGGCAGGACATGTACCTGTGTAGTTATATGTCCTGGTAGTGTAAAACTCCTAAATTCGTTTTTACACTACTGTGAGGCCTGCTCCCTTCATAGGCTAACATTGGGGCAGCCCTCATACACTGTTGAAGTGGCAGCTGCTGATCTGAAAGGAGCAGGAAGGTCATATTTAGTATGGACAGAATGGTAATATAAAGTCCTGCTGACTGGTGAAGTCGGATTTAATATTACTATTCTAGAAATGCCACTTTTAGAAAGTGAGCATTTCTTTGCACTAAAATCTTGTTGTGCCCTTCAATCCACGTCTGGCTAGGTTTAGTTGACAGCTCCTTGTGCATTCACTCAGACACACCCCAAACACAGGGTACTCAGCCTCACTTGCATACATCTGCATTTTGAATGGGTCTTCCTGGGCTGGGAGGGTGGAGGGCCTGCCCTCACACAAAGGACTGCCACACCCCCTACTGGGACTCTGGCAGACAGGATTGAACTGAAAGGGGGCTTGGTGCATTTCTTAGACACTCTTTGAAGTCACCCCCGCTTCAGAGGCACAACTTAGTATAAAACAGGGCCTCTGCCCTACCTCATCAGACACTTGCTGGAGAAGAAACCTGAACCAGAAACTACATCCTGCCAAGAAGAACTGCCTGGCTGCTCAAAGGACTCACCTGTCTGCTTTTCTACAAAGGACTGCTGCCTTGCTGTTGGCCTGCTGCCTTGCTGAACTGCCTGCTGCTCAAAGGACTCACCTGTCTGCTTTTCTACAAAGGACTGCTGCCTTGCTGTTGGCCTGCTGCCTTGCTGAACTCTTGTCTGGCTGTAAAAATGCTCTCCAAGGGCTTGGATAGAGCTTGCCTCCTGTTCCCTGAAGTCTCAGGACCAAAAAGACTTCTCTCTTCCTCTTGGATGCTTCGTGCGCCGAAATTTTCGACGCACAGCTTGTTCCGCGGCAAAAAAAACGCTGCACCCCGATCGACGCGACGCCTTCGGGACGACCAAAACTTTGACGCACGGCCTCGCAAGGACAACGCCGCCCGACTTCCCGGGAGAAATCGACGCGACGCCTGCCGTGAGATCGAAACTTTGACGCACGGCCTCGCAAGGACAACGCCGCCCGACTTCCCAGGAGAAATCGACGTGACGCTTGCCATGAGATCAAAACTTTGACGCACGGCCTCGCAAGGACAACGCCACCCGACTTCCCAGGAGAAATCGACACGATGCCTGCCGTGAGATCGAAACTTCGACGCACAGCCCCGCAGAACGACGCGCAGCCGGAAAACAAGCAGGAAAATCCACGCACAGACCCGGGACATCTGGTACTCCCCGCGAACCACAGAAAGAGACTGTCCGCGTGCCGGAAAACGACGCACGACTCCCCGCGTGGAAAATAACGACGCAAGTCCGTGTGTGCTGAGGAGAAATCGACGCACACACCAGTTTTCCACATACCTCTTCTCCTGTGGCCCTCTCAGGAGATTTTCCACCAGAAACCAGGTACTTTGTGTTTGAAAGAGACTTTGTTTGCTTTCTAAAGACTTAAGACACTTTATATCACTTTTCAGTGATATCTTTACAAATTCATATTGCAACTTTGATCTTTTTGACCTGAAGATACCCAGATAAATATTATATATTTTTCTAAACACTGTGTGGTGTATTTTTGTGGTGTTATGCTATGGTGTTGTATGATTTATTGCACAAATGCTTTACACATTGCCTTCCAAGTTAAGCCTGACTGCTCGTGCCAAGCTACCGGAGGGTGAGCACAGGCTGATTTTGGATTGTGTGTGACTTACCCTGACTAGAGTGAGGGTTCTTGCTTGGACAGAGGGTAACCTGACTGCCAACCAAAAAATCCATTTCTAACAATATGTATATATCTCTTGTCTTGCCTCACATATTTATCTTGATGTGTTTCTCTCATTACATTCACTTTCTCAAAATCGTTTTGTCATTGCATTATTCATCCGAGGTACGGGGTACAAATGTTTTGGTAATGCAGCTGGTTGTGTGTATGGTGTTGGGGGGTGTGTGTTTGTTGCGTGTGTGTGTCACTCTCTTTTTTCTCCATCCCTCCCTTGTGTGCTAGGCGTCTGTACTCATCGTCGTCGTCTTCGCCAGTGTTGGTGTTCGTGGTGGAGCAGCACGTAGAAAATCATGGAGAAGACATGCAGCTTGGGCTCCATGGCGGCTGGGTTCTTTCCTGTGTCTCCAAAGGTGAGTCCTTCCACTTCTGTGCATTGTTTCCACCAGGCTCTTGATGTCGTTGGTACCACCCCGGAAGAGGTGGCGGAATAGTGTGTCTTAATATGGTGGGAGGAACATTAACTTCTGCCTGGCTGTAGGTGGCTACTGCCGTGGTGGCTGTTGATTCCGCCTGGGTGGTCGGTGTGGTACATTGGCTGTCTATCAGAGATAACACCGCCATGGTCATAATTTGGCGGTAATTACCACTGGCCTGTTGGCGGTATTACCACCACTTTAACACCAACCACCAGGGTTGTAATGACGGCCTATATTTTAGTGACACATTTTTTGTTATTAATGTTTGCTCTCTAACACTACTTCTTCTAGCCCAAACCTAAAAAGCAGCCAAATCAAAACATATTTATTATTTGAGCAGTGCTAAATCTCCCACATCGGTACTCTCAACTGCAGAACATTCTGGATAAATTTCAATTGGTTACTGAATCCATGGATTGCTTTCAATTTGTATTTCTTGAATTGTTTATCGCGCCCAGATACCACATCATAATTTAATAGTTTTTTTTTCTGGTAATTGAAAATGACAAGTTGGCAGACATTACCTTTCACTAGAAAGGTAGCATTTGATGTTTGGTTTATTTGCAATGCTTGCATTAAAGTTACTTGCTTTTGTTATGTGTAAACATTTTGGCCCTCATTTAGACATTGGCGGTAACTGCCGCATACAGTCACGGCGACAGCCGCCAACATACAGTCGCTACCAGGCGCCCACCCGCATTATGACCTTCGATAGAATTCCGCCAGAAGGCTGGTGGAATACCACCAACGGTCATGGCGGCGGACGGCAGTAAGGTGGCGCTGCTGTTGGCAGCAGCGCCACGCCAGCAAAACACCGCCTACCGTATCATGAGCAATGATACGTCCTGGCGGTGTTTTTCTGGCGGACGCTGCTGCTGACAGCCGCGTCCCGTCTCCAGCCGGAGGACCCCCTGAGAGCAGGTAAGTCGCGTTCTCTGACAGGAGAGGGGGGTGGGAGGTGTTGTGTGTGGGGTTGTTGTTTGTGTGTGGGGGGGTCTGTTTATGAATACATGCATGCGGGTGTGATTCGTGTTGAATGAGTGTGTGAAGGCCTGAATGTGAGTGTACGTGTATGTTGTGTGTTGTGAATAGGTGTGTGCGACAATGTATGTTAGTGTGTGTTGCGGTGTGTGGGTATGAATGTGTGCATGTGTGGGTGGATGTGGGTATGCATGTGTGTATGTGTGTATGTGTGTGCGCGTGTGGGTGTGGAAATGTGCAGGGGGTAGGAAAGGGACGGGAGGGTGGGGGAGGACTCTGGGGAAGGGGAGGGATCGGTGGGGGAGACCCCTATCAGTGCCAGGGAAAGAATTCCCTGGTACTGATAGTGCCTACCACCATGGTTTTCATGGTGGTACGCTTGCCACGAAAACCATGGCGGTAGGCAAGGTCATAATCACGAGGGTGGGATTGTGGCGGTCTCCGGGCTGGAGACTGAAGTCTCCAGCCCAGCGGCCGTTACCACCCGGGTGGACGGAGTGGTACATTGGCAGTTTGCCAATGTCATAATTTGGGAAAATATACCGCCAGCCTGTTGGCAGTACATTTCCCCAAATTACGCTGACCGCCAGGGTCGTAATAATCCATATAACAGAGATAATCAAATATTTAACTAATTTAAGGAACAAGGAGGTGATTCTCTGTTGCCTGATTTTATTTACATACATCTTGTGTTACATTTTGATTTGGAACAAATGTAATTCCTCCTACACTGTTAACTGCTGCTCAGTCCTTTATTTCTTTTATCTAGCACTGGCATTGTATTAACTTCTCAACGCTTCAAAAGGCACCATTTTCTAAAAGGGGTATATTTTACTGTAGAAAATCACACTTTCAATTATGGTATAGTGGGGTTTGTAAATGCTGAGGCAGAAAATGATTACCCCAATTCTGGCACCTCAAAGTATGGACTTCTTACGAATGCAACCACATTGGTTGTTTATTCAGGAGCACTTTATACAGTGTTAGCCACAGACTTCAAACTGCACACAACCTCAAATTTCTTCCAATAATGTTATATATTTCAATTAAACTTGCATCTCTAACCCAGTTTTGATTGCTCACAAGTGCATTACTGATTATATGCAAATCTATGCCCCAGTTTTCACCTCTGGAGGTAATCCTGTTTAGTTGACTAAATTCTCATTTGCTCCCCAATGGGGATTCCATGGTATGTGCAAATTGCCCTTCCCGTGGGTGTTTTGCCATCCCAGTTTTCAACAACATTCGAAAGGCTATCAAGCCACACTGGCCATTCCCCCACTGTCATTTTCACAGTAGGCTTCAGAGCAATGAGCTGATTTCAGATACTGCCACTGTGTCACAACCATGCCCTCTTGGACCCATTTGAGTCTCAGCATTTTGGATTATTGCCATGGTTGATTTTGGCGTCCAGTCTGTGCCTGGAGGGCAAGTAACTCTACATGCTGCTTCAAGCTCTTTGGAACACATGAAAAATGTGTGTATAGTTCTGCATTTTGAGGTCTTCATGTATGATCGCATGCGACTTGTAATTCGGCAACCCACAGTGTAATAGAGAGATTGTATCAAATCACACCCCACATCACATCATGTCCCACATGATTCGGCTATATGAATGTACATTAACATATACAATACTGTGGTTGTGTTTGTTGGTGTATATATAGTGTTGATTTAAAGTTCAACATACGTTGTTATATATTTTCAAACATTTTAATGTGGGAGAGTCTAAATAAGTACTAATAAATATTTCAATGAGTAATAGATAAGAATTAACATGCTTTAGGCAAATAAAATGTAAGTCGAGAGTTTGATAAATGTGCCCACCATAGGTGGTAGTCATAACTTGTAAAACCTATTAATGAAAATACATGTTTCGAGAAAATAATGCGCACATGTAGAATTAAAATGTGTTTTTGGTTTATTTTAACAAGAATTAATTAAATGTTCTGCATACAAATTTAACAGGACTAAACAACTGTCAAATTAGGGGACTACTCGAGAAGGCCTCATGTCGATGCATTAGAACAAGTTTGTAAATGTGTTTTTTCTGTTTCAGCAAAATTCACACTTGTCAATTTTTCACACAGTGCTGGCCTAACGTATAATCTCCAATGATTTATTCTTTGAGCTTTTTTCTGTGAGAATCATCGGCTGTAATGCTGTGTTCTAACCATTGCTACAAATGTATCTTTCAACCATGAGAAGCTGCTGTTCCCAGGACGTGATAATGGGCCTACTGAACTGGGTTATGTTTCACAACAAAAATAACACAGAAAGGAACTGGTGAGGGGAGCGAAGGAAGAAGATCCAACCATGAACATGTGAAAGACTGTTGAACTTAATCACATATGGAGAGTTCAAACTGTTGGTTCTAACATGAACACCCCATGAGACTGACCAATGGAAAACGCACAAGTCACTCTTTGGGATTTCAATAGATCAAGACTGACACTTGGAACTAGAGACTACTACTAGAGACTAGAGAGAGGAGACGACTATAGAGAGAGCGGAGGATGTTTAGATGCCGCTGTTGCTGCTGACCTTAGCTTATGCCTTTGCTTGATTTGTTTGGTTAGCTTATGCCCAACTGTGGCTGAACCAATTCCCCTCATTGTCTCCTACCGGACCTGGAAGTGTCCCACTGACAAAGACAACTCTGCTTGCTGATCCATTTAGGAGAGGTATAACAAAATGCATGTGTATTTGTTGTAGATTTTTGCCCTTTTTCTTTTTAGATATCAACCGCTAACTTTCTTAGAGCCTTAACCAGATGTTTTTCCAAATTAGATTTTGCCTGTTTTTCTTTTTGCATGAAGCCCAAATATGCTTTTTAAATTAGAGGGTTAGGTAGAATGTGTCACTGACCAAATTAGGTACTATCATCAAATAATTCAGTTTTCATTCATTTGTGATTATACATTTCTACCACTTCTATTGTTCAGTAATTGTTGCTATTAATTAATACTGTAGCTCTTGAATGCTTAATGATAAATGCTTTAGTGAAATTGAGATTCTTCCGCCGGTTTGGTCAGCCTGTGTTGTTTGTCTATGTTTATCATTTGGTTTTGAGACTAACTTACTAATTATCATTGTTAATCTAGAGAAATAAAAATTAGAACTTTACTAAAAAGGTGTGGTTATTCATGGCCAAATGGGTCATGGTGTGTAAAATTTTACTGACTCCAAATTGACAAAGCTGAATTGATGATATTATTGTGTGTTTAGACACTGGGTTATGTTTAGATTTGGTGTCCATGGTAAATCACTCTTAACAGAGTCCAAAGGTCCGTCAGACCTCTAACGAGTCCCTTTATAAATAAAATTGTAAAACCGAATAAGGTCAGACATGCTCACAAATGTACATACAATTTTATCATCATAAACTTTTTCAAACATATATTTCATCCATTTTTAAACATATATTTTTTGTTTAAAATGGGTATATTTTATACGTTATTTTTTATCTTTGTATTGCTTTTATTATATTGTTTTATGGTTATTTTTTAAATATTTTGTATAGTTATTTATTACAATATTTAATGACTATATTTATATTTTCTATTGTTTTCTATGGGTATTCTTTTTCAAGTTTATTTAGTGCCCATTTTATACCGCTTTATTTATTTTCAAGTCTATCTTAATTATTTTCGGCTTTTCCTGGATACTTTCGGACATGGTTCTCTGTTCCTGTTCTCTGGTTAAAGATAGGTTATTCTTTATTTCTAGTTAGTGTTTTAGTGTTGTGAGCAGTGGTTATAGGATAATATTATCTAGTATAGGTTAGTGTTTTTAATTATGTTTTGTTTAATGTGAAAAATGTGCTGTAGTTGTGTTAATCAGTGCGGTAAGCCTCGTTGTAGTGTAGTTACATATTTATTGTTTTATTAACTTATGAATTAATTCTATGTGTTTTTAAGGTTGTATATAATAGTTTAATGTTTAGAGGGTTTATGTGTTTTGCAGGTGAATGTTCTGGGTTTCTTTTACAGGTTTTCATTTGGGTCATTGGAGATGTCATATTTTCATCTCTTTAGCAAGGGAACTTGAGGTAACTAAGTTATGCTATGTTATGTTACTTTATGTTATGTTTCTATGTATAGGGTTCAACTCACCCACTCACCAACTCACCCACTGAAGAAAAAGCTGTAGGGGCTGATTAAAGGTTGGAGCAAGGTGGAGAGCCAGGCCTTCAGTTTCTTGCAGAATTCAAGAACTGAGGAGTATGCCCTGATGTGCAAGGTCATGCCGTTCCAGGCTTTAGAAGCTAGGAAGGAGAAAGCATGACTGCCAGATCTGGTTCTGCGTATGTAGGGTGTGTCTGCGATAAGAGTCAGGCAGAGGGGTCTGGTAGATTTGTGACGGTTTATGTGGTTGTTGAGGTTGTGGGGCCGATGTTGTCTACAGCTTTGTATGTGCACATAAGAAGTTTGATGAGTGCCCATTTGTGGATTGGGAAGCCAATATAGCTCTTTGAGGTCTGGGGTTTTGTGAGTGCAAGGTGTGAGGTAAGTGTGAGGTGTAACGATGAGGGCCATCCTAGCCACTACATTTTCAATGGTCTGAAGTCTTCTAGTCAGTTATTTGTTGATTTCAGCATAAAGTGCATTGCTGTAGTCCATTTTGCTGGTGATGAGTGCTTGGTTGATGGTTCTGAAAGTGTTGATTAGGAACCATTAGAAGATCTTCTTGAGCACTTTGAGTGTGTGGAAGCAGACAACAGGGACTGCTTTCACTATGCTGGTCATGGTGAGTTGGTTGTCGATTATTATTCTGAGGTTCTTTGTGTGGGTAGCCAAAAGGTGTGTGGGTCCAAGTTTGACAGGCACCAGGTGGAGTCCATGGGCGATTTGTCTTTGCCAATGATTACTACTTCGTTTTTGTCTGTGTTGAGCTTCAGGCAGCTGCCTTTTATCCTTCTAGAGACTTTGGTCATGCAGGCGGAGAAATTGGTCCAGGTTTTTGGCACTAGTCAGAGAAACAGTCTGAGCTGGGTGTTGTCAGCATATGATGTTGATTCAGTGGGAATGGATAGGTTGAGTGGGGTCATGTAGGTGTTGAACAGAGTGGCGCTGAGTGATAACTCGTGTAGGACTCTGCAGATAATTTTGATGGCATCAAAGATGAAGAGGGCGAGGATGACCGACTGGTTGTAGTTAGTTAGGAAGGAGTGGATCCAGTGAAGTCTGGGACCTTGGATGCTAGCTTTGTGCAATCATTGGATAAGAATGGGGTGGTACAGTGTGTTGAAGGCTGCAGAAAGACTGAGTACGATGAGGACTGCATTGTCTCCTCTGTCCATGATCATCTTGATGTTATCCATGCAGTGATGAGGGCCATCTCTGCAATGTAGTTGAGCCTGACTCTTGAGTGAGTAGTGTTGAGGAGGCAGTTGTCATGGAGATGGCTGTCTAGGCATTTGTTTATCATATTTACCTTGATTGTTGCTGAGTACGGCAACAGGGAGCCTGGTCGGTATTTGGCAAGTGTATTTCGGTTTTCAGAGGGTTTTTGAGGAGGGGGAATTTCTGATTGTGTTTCCAGGTGTCTGGGTAGGTGATTATGATGATTGAGTCACTCAGGATTGAGGTGATGGCTGCACCGATGGGATATTGTCCTTTGATGAAGGTGTGGTGAAGGCAGGGGCCTGGAGTTCATAGATTGCCTGATCATCACAGTTTCTGGAGTGGTAATGGAGGCCCATGGGGTCCTCAGTTATTGGTACAGATGGACACAAGGGCTGTGAGGGCGGAAGGGTCCTGTTGGGGCTCACTGTTTTCATAGATGCTGATTGTATTGCTAAAGAATAGGGGCAGTTGTGTGCAGGGGCCCTAAGAGGAGATTACACAGTTGGAGATTTCTGCCAGAGACGTGAATTATTTCACAATGCCAATGATTTCCTTGAGGCAGTTATGCTGCTTTTGATGAAGTTGGTGAGCACAGAACATTTGGCAGCTCTAATTTGCTGATGGTAGCATATGAGGGTGAATTTGTAGATGCTCTTGTTGTAGTCATCAATGTTTAAGTCCTTGATATTTTAGTAATGCTATTATGTTAGATTGTGATGATGGAATTTAGTATTTCTTTATTTTTGTTCACAACATTTGGATATTTCTGATTGCAATATTTTGAATTCATTCTTAAATTGTTATTTCTTTCAGATCTGCAATTGTTGGACCTGGCCCTTTTTTGCAGGGTCATCCCCAATCTTTTTGCCTCCTTCTTCCTATTTTTTCTGACCTGTTTTTGTTGGCTTTTGGACTCTGGCCACTTTACCACTGCTAACCAGTGCAAAGGTGCATATGCTCTCTGTGTAAATTGTATTGTTGTTTGGTGTATCTATGATTGGCATGTTTGATTTACTAGTAAGTGCCTAGTAAAGTGCACTAGATGTGCCCAGGGCCTGTAAGTCAAATGCTACTAGTGGGCCTGCAGCACTGATTGTGCCACCCACATGAGTATCCTTGTAAACATGCTTCAGACCTGCTACTGCAGTGTCTGTGTGTGCAGGTTTGCACTGCCAATTCGACCTGGCAAGTGTACCTTCCTGCCAGGCCCAGATCTTTCCTTTTTATACATGTAAGGCACCCCTAAGGTAGGCCCTAGGTAGCTCCATGGGCAGGGTGGAGTGTGTGTTAAAGGTGGGACATGAATGATGTGTTTTACATGTCCTAACTGCCAAATTCGGTTTTCACTGTTGCAAGGCCTATCTCTCTCATAGGTTAACATGGGGGCTTCCTTTAAATATTCTTAAGGTGCAGTTTCCCTGTGAGAGCAGATAGAAAATTTGAATTTGTGATCTCACTTTTACAAATTGAGCATTTTCTTGCTTAAACCATTCTGTGACGCTGCCAGTTTGTTAATTCCCTTTCTGGGTCAGACTGATAGTTGGGCGGTTTGTGAATCTCCTCTAGATAGTAACACAAAGGGAGCTGGGGAGTAGCCTGCATATCCTGATGAGCCATCTGGGCTGGAGTGGAGAGAGGAGTGGTCACTTACCTGAACGGGCTGTGCCTGCCCTCACACAATGCAGTCTACAACCCCCATGGTGTGTACCTGGGGAAGGCAGGATCTTGTAACAACAGAGACTTTTCTTTGAAGTTTGCCTACTTCAAGGGTAGAAAGGGGTATAAGTATTGGACCCAAAACCCCAGACTTTAGATTTCTTCAAGATCAATTCTGGAATCAAGAGGAACCTCTGCCAAAGAGGAGAGATGAAACCACAAACTCCCTTATTTTTTGCAGATGATGGATGTGAAGTCAATATTGCACTTTTTTACCCTGTTGATTACTTCAATCTTTATCTGGATAATGTCTTCTTTGAGGAAATTGGGCACCAAAAAAAACATCATCATCAAAAGACTTTATTTCGGCCACAAGGGCCATAAAAGTGCATAGGAAATAAAAAAAAAAAATATATATATATATATATATATATATATATATATATATATATATATATATATATATATATATATATATATATATATATATGAATAAAATCATTACAATACATTTTATAAAAAGAGTAAAAGACCTGAAAACCTGAATATTTCTCATAAGCATTGTTCAGTACATAATTATTTATACAAATGCATTATGTTAGTATAGATAACATTTTTGCTCTAAGAATCCACATCGCTCCAAGAAACTTGGCAACTGCAGTAACCAATGCCAAATGAGTATCTCATCTAAGGATTCGAAGAGCAACATGGGACCTACGAACACCAAACAACCTATGGGCCGGGGCAAGCAATTTCCTGCGAGGAGTTGTATAAGCAGGGCAAACAAATAAAACATGAGGCTGATTTTCAGTAGGAGCATTACAAGCGGGACAAGTGGTCACCATCTCAGATGACTAGTGACTGGTAAATGATCTCAATGGTAGGGTTCCTACACAAAACTGGAAATACAACTTTCTGTCTTTGGGAATCAGAATTGCATCCCGAAAAGCCTCATATTTACACATATCTGTTTGATCAATAAAACCACGTGATAATTTGGAGTGAAGTGCTGCCCCCAGCTCCTCAGAGTCTACTGTTCTCCAGTACTGTTTTTTAAGGTCAAGTTTCGATGTAGAGGGAGCAATACTTGGAGAATCCCAAAGCTCACTGAGCTCAAGCATGTATAGTGACTTTTTAATGTATCTGAGCCAAGAAATGCTAAGGAAGCGATCAACTTCCTTAACGGCCCTTAGGTCTACAGTGTAGGGGGTAAGCTCTGGTGTAGTCCATAGCCACCTCCAGTACAAAAGAGGGCATAAGCATGCCATATAACCTATGCTCTTAATGTCCAGGTCCTTGAAAAAAAGGAGCAATGGAGTGCTCAAAGGAAGAGAGATAAGCCCTGGTGAGATAAAGCAGCCAAATTTGTTGCTCCCTCATTGTAGTGAATGGCCTCTATAGGCTAGAATGGGGAGACTTTATTTTAATTTTAAAAGTTCCTCTAAGTAAAAGATACCTCATGTATGGTATCAAATTAATTGTTATAACAAATCCCACAACTTCCAGTTTTGGATTTAATATAACTTGTTCAGGTAAAGAGTTTTAAACTTTACCTAAAAAGTTGCCAACTTCAGCCCTGCAGTGTTTTGCTGCTTTGCTCTGATTGGCCAGCTTCTGGCAGCCTGGCCAGGCTGCTTGATGAAGTGTGAAGTGGCCTGGCTCAACACAAAGAGATGTGCCTGGGAGAGGAGATCTTCCCTCAGCAGATGGGGAAGCAGGAAGGGGTAGGGCTGCTAAACTGGTATTCAAAGGCAGGGAAGGACATTTGGAGCAACCTAGCAACTCCCTCACATTCAGCAAACCCAGACAATTAGGTGCCCCCCTGATAAGATTAGGAGAGGACAGAAGAGAGTGTGTTTAAGATTTTTTGCCACACCAGTGGGTGGGCTCAGCCAGATGTAACCTCCAAAAATCAGTTTCAGCCATAATGGATTTATAAGGGCTGTTGCTCCCTGGGATTTATTTTTTGCCACACTTCCCAGGAAGTGGTCATCACAGGGGGAAGGACCCTGCACCTGATTGCAGAACCAGGACGCCCTTGTTTTTCACCCAGGAGCAAGAATAAAACTGACAGACCTGCAGCCACACCTCAGATCCCTACCAGGAAGAATTACAGAAGAAGAAGGACTGCCCTTCTGGACCCCTGGCCTGCACCTGGACATTGCACTCTGAAGGACTGAACCAGCTGCACACTTGGGCTTCACCACAAGAAGGGCTTTGCCTGGCTTCAACTGGTTGAAGTAGGGACTCCCCGTTGGCTACAGGTGAAAATGTGCTAACCAGAGTCCCCTGCACCAACTCCTGAAGAGACTGACCAGCTGACCACTGTCCAGTGGCCAAAAAGGAGTTTGTGCAAGGTGCATTCTAGGAGTTGTATTCCACACCCTCAAGGAGCATCTCAGAGCTTCTGGAACCTTGGGATGAGCTGTGGACCTCAAAAGAACCTTAAATGAACATCTGGAAGAAGATCCAGAAGTTTGGAGAACTTTTGGAAAAAAGCTCCATAAAGGGACTGACCCGCTGCGGCAACTCTAGCCGGCTCGCCTCAACTGCGACCCGGTCTGACTTGCAGGTTCATCTCGGTGAAGAAGAACTACAGAAGAAGATGGACTGCCTTGCTTGACCCCTGGCCTGCACCTGGACACTCCACTCTGAAGGACTGCACTAGCTGCACACTTGGGCTTCACCACAAGAAGGACTTGCCTGGCTTCATCTGGTTGAAGGAGGGACTCCCTGTTGGCTACAGGTGAAAACATGCTAACCAGAGTCCCTTGCACCAACTACTGAAGAAACTGACCAGCTGACCACTGTCCAGTGGCCAAAAAGGAGTTTGTGCCAGGTGCATTCTGGGAGTGATATTCCACACCCTCAAGGAGCATCTCAGAGCTTCTGGAACCTTGGGGTGAGCTGTGGACCTCAAAAGAACTGTAAAGGAACATCTGGAAGAGGATCCAGAAGTTTGGAGAACTTTTGGAAAAAAGCTCCATAAAGGGACTGACCCGCCGCGGCAACTCTAGCCGGCTTGCCTCAACTGCGACCTGGCCTGACTTGCAGGTTCATCCCTGTGAAGAAAATCTAAAAAAAAGTGACTAAGTCCGAACGTAGGAAGTTGACTTGGACCTCCCAGGCAGTGTATCCGAAGAGGGCTCCAGGGACGTCGGATCAAGATTCAAGTTTGCCCCGTACGAAGGATTTTCATCTAGAAAAAAATTACTAAGTCCAAAGGTAAAATCTCCACCGAGGGCTCCCGTGACGCGTATTCGAGGAAGAGTTCAAGGAAGTCGAAATGGACTGGCGACATGGTCTTCTGAAGAAAATCTTTAGAAAAACAACTAAGTCCAAAGGTAAACTTTTGACCGAGGCCTCCCACGAGCTGTAGCCGAGCAGGGATTCATTGCGGTCAGCCTCAAACTTTGACTTTGCCCTGGTCGAGTTGCGACCAGAAGACCAGATTGGCACTATTCATTTCTAAGCGCTAAAAATAATTTATTCTTTAAAAATTCAGATCTCCGGGTCCCCTTATCTGAGTTTAATTTTTTTTGTGTCATTTTAAAGATAAAAGTATAATCTATAATTGGTGTTGGATTTTCATTGTGTTTTGTGTTTTACTTATTTACTGCTTTGTGATTTTTAAATGCTTTACACATTTGTCGCCTAAGTTAAGCCTTGTCGCTCGTTGCCAAGCTACCAACGGTTGAGCTGGGTTTAATTTATTGAGACCCAACTGGACCTAAGTGGAGGTTGGTGGCCTATTGCTAAGTGTAGGTACCTACCTGCCCTTACCAATAACCCATTTTCCAACAGTATAAGAAAGGTCAAAGTCCTTAATTAAAACCCCTGTAATTTCCTTTTGGTTCAACACCTGCTTAGCGATGTGTGGCTTCCAAGACATGTTCTCCGATAGCATTAGGCCAAGATAGCTAACCGACTTCACCTTCTCAAGTGGAGTACCTCCAAGTGTAACCTTCTCTTTAAACGATCTATGGAGATTGAATGCCATCATTTTGGTTTTGGAGTTGTTGATTTCCAATCCCCAAGGGGAACAGAATTCCTCAAAATGCGTGAAGAGTTTCTGTAGACCACTCGGGGTCTTAGATATCAAAAGAGTGCAAGCAGCAAGACCGAACTTTATGTGTATCTAAAAATGGTGCATCTGCTTCCTCCTTGAGTAAAGAAACAGTGTCATTAATATATAAAAGAACAGATTTGGAGCAACGAAACTTTCTGCACACAGTCCAGTAGGCTAGTTGTTCTATAGTTGCAGGGTAGGGCTCTATCTCCCTTCTTGAAAATGGGAACTACAACGGCAAACTTCCACGACTCATTAATTGGTGCCCCTGCCACTATTTCATTGGATATGATAGTAATGTATCCCGACCATATTTCATTATCCAGAACAAATCTGCTGGAACCCCATCTGGGCCAGATGCCCTGTCGCGCTTTAAAGTACCTAGTGAGAGCAATGCGTCTGAAAGAGTAAACAATTTTAATGGTAAAGGGCTTGGAGTTTGGTCAGCAGTGGCACTCAAGACCTTATCAGATTCACCAAAGAAATGTTTGTGCCAAATTCTTTGTGGAGGAACAAGGAGGCACTCTTGGACCTCATACTAAGCCACACCTATGGACGTCTAGTTCACTTGGGGGGTTTAAAAAATGCATAGGCATTACACTTAACATGAAAATAGTATACAGTACAATATTATTGGTTTAGGTGTACAGTTTGGGCAACACCCAGCTTTGCATGGATCACGATCAAAGACCGGTATTTGAATCTGCAGCATACGCTTCATTCTGCAGAATTTTCCTTGGACTATCTAGACAATGGCATGTTAAAAATTTAGCCTGTCATGAAACATTTTTATGTCCAATTTCCAGAAATGTATATGCCTGGGAAGAATACAGCAGTCAGCAAGTTGTTAATCCTTTATAAGAAAGAGCTTGTTATGGTATCAAGATATACATGTTGTAAGAGAATTCTGCTGATTATTTACACAGCCTGCAAGTAAAAACTGGAAAGGGCTCCAGTATAAATCCTTCAGTTTACCCTTCGACGTTAGGGGTTAGCGAGAAGGTTATACGGTAACTTACACAATCACTCCTTCACTAATGCTATAGCCATGATGATGGACAGCTTCTATACAGAGATTCTGTGGTTTAGCAAGCTGTAAAAAGGTGGCACTGTTGCTTTTTGAACAATTTAAATTGACAACAAAAGATTCCCTCAAGGGCTTGTTTATAAGACGCTCCAAAAAGGGCAGAGTAGTGTTTTACATTGCAGTAGACTGATTGCTGTGAAATTCGGAAGTAGACAGCAAGTATACATGCCTACTTAAATTCAAGATGTGAACATTTCTCTTATTAAGTTTTAGGCCAGTTGCAGAAATTAAGGTGCTACACCTGAAGCAGGATAAATATCCTAAACCACGTGTTCAGAGATCACAGCACTTGGCTGCACAAACAGTGGTGAAAAGATTTTGAACTAAAGTGAATGTTATCATGCACTGCACTTGCAAAAATGCATCTGGGCGAATTGTGTGCTGATAGGCCAGAAACTGTGCTCCCTCCCTACTTTTGTGACCGACTCAAGTCCAATAGCCCAACTGTATACTTACAACAAGTACACATGCAGAATAGATAAGACCGACCAGGTGCTTCAACCAGATAATGTCAATAGTTAAACTTGCACATGGAATAAAAACCTGATCCAATTACCAACATACAATACGTCTGTTGTCAGACTATCATGAGAAAACTGGTGTCCTTCCTTGACTTTCAGTTGGTCATTATTGACTGTCATACCGCTGTAGAAGCAGTAGCCTCTACATCATCTGTTGTCGAGGAAGTGCTAGGGTGCAGGATTGGCACTTTCTCAGAGGATTCAGCAAAAATAAAAAGTATCAATTATATTACCAATGATTAGTTTGTTCTTGGCAAAGAAAGAGGCAGTAGAGTTGTTATAACTGTCACGTGTGTCCATATCAGCCAAGCATGTGTTTTCCAACTTGCTTCAATTTGTGCTAAACAAAATGTTCAGGCAGAAGTGGAACAGTCAGAATGTGCCTTGAAATGTCAGTGCATGGATACATGCTGTTGAACTTGGCCCTTTCTGCAGGGTCATCCCCAAACTTTTTGCCTTCACTCTCCTGTTTTCTGGACATGTTTCTGTTGACTTTTAAGACTCTGCCATCTTTACTACTGCTAACCAGTGCTAAAATGCTTGTGCTCTCTCCTTAACTGTGGAAAAGTCATCCTTTTTGCCCAGCTAACCCCATTTTGTGACTGATAGGGTGGTTACGGACTGTATGTTTCCTGGGTTCTGCTAACCAGACATAGGCCCGTGCTCTGTTCAAAAGGTATATGGAAATTAAGTGTGATTACAATTGGCATTAAAACCTCCCTTGAAGTCCCTAGTATATGGTGGGGCCCAGTGGATTTAATGCACTTAAATGTGTGCACTGCTGTGCTGCCTGCTGTCATTTTAAAGGCAGCCCTGCTTTTGCTTTTAAAAGTAAATCATATGCAAATTAGACTTTGAAATTAAAGGTACTTCCAAAGTTACCCCTAAGATCTCCCATAGGTGCCCCAGGGGTAGAGTGCGTTATAACTATAAGCAGGGACATTATAAATTATGTTTTATAGGCCTGGTGAGAGAAAAACTGTCAATTTCGTTTTTCCCCGCTGTAGCCCAATGGCTCTATAGGCAAACCTATTAAATATTCATAGCAATGAACTCAAAATATACTTCAAAGTATTTAACAACTTGCTACTGTTAGATATAGTATAACTATCACAGAAAGTAAGTTACAGAACTTGCTTTTCTGAATAGCCAAAATCCAGCCTTTCAGGTGCCCTTCTCCAATTGGCCAGCCTCTGCAAGGCTGAGCCAAGCTGTCTTAATGACGTGTGAAGTGGCCTGTATAGAGACAAAGGGCATCTAGTGGGTGGAGTTATGCAAGCAGCAGAGCTAAAAGGCATGAAGGGGGCTTAGTAGTAAAACTGATGTTCAAAGAGAGAATGGCAGTTAGGACAGAACACAGGCTCCCCCCACTTCCTGAACCTCCAGCAAGATAGGAGCTCCAGTAATTGAATTAGCAGAGGGACTGGAAGGGGAATGTTAGGGAAACTTAGCCACACCAGTGGGTTGGGTTGGCTTAGCCAGATCTTAGCCTCCAGGAGAAAGTTTTTCCATTTTGGATTTTGAAGGAATAGTGCTTTCTGGGGCAAGAATATGCCACACTTTGGAGGAAGTTGTCATACATCTGGTTGTTGCCCTACACCTATTGGTCAGTGGATAACTGTCAGAGTTTCCCAGCAACTCAGACCCCTGCTTGAAACTACAAGAAGAAGAACAACCACCCTGCTGGAACCCTGGTCTGAACTCTGGATGACTGCACCTGCTGCACACTGTGGAACTACAGCCCTAGGTACTGTACCTTGCTTCAGGAAGTGAAGGAGTGGACTCCCTGACAGCAGCAGCTTAACAGAGGTCCACCTGCACCATCTCCACCAAGAAGTACCCAGCTGAACAGCCTCTAGTGGCTTTGAAGGAATTGGCCAGGGTAATTCTGGGAAGCATTGTCCTAACATACCAAGGACCATCTCAGAGCTTCTAGATCCTACGATTTTTATTGGGGGCCCTTGGAGACCCAAAGGAGAACTTCTGGAAGAAGATCTAAAAGTTTGGAACAGATTGGAGAATTTTGGGGAAAAAGCTCCATAAGATGACCGACTCGTCGACGAGAGTCAAGCCGTTGATGTCAAATCACGACCTGGCCTGAAACCCAGGTTAGCCCCACTGAAGCTCCAGAGCTTTTCATAATCGACGAGACCACCAGGAGTTGACTGAGGCATCATGCTGGACCAAGCTGCCACCGTCAACTCAGAACCTGGCCTGAACAGCAGCCATGTCCGATGACAAGAAAAAGCTCAAGAAAAGTGACTAAGTCTAAAGGTAAAAACTTGACCAGGCCCTGCCCCTAAATGTATCCTACCAGTGGTCCATCGCAGTCACCCTGAAACTTTGACTTTGTCCCGGTCAAGCATGACCAGAGGTCCCAAAGTGGCGCTTTTGACTCTTATGCACTAGAAAACATTTTGGGCCTCATTACAAGCTTGGTGGATGGGATACTATGTCACAAACGTGACGGATATCCCACCCGCTGTTTTACAAGTTCCATAGAATATAATGGAACTTTTAATACGGTGGATGGAATATCCGTCACGTTTGTGACAGAGTATTCCATCCGCCAAGGTCGTAATCAGACCCTAAAAATATTTCCTATTTTAATCAAACCTGTTGGATTTTTATTGCGTGCTGTGTCTTACTTATTTATTGTATTCGTGTTTTTTAAAATGCATTACACACCTTTCTTCTAAATTGAGCCTGCCTGATCATTGCCAGCTGCCAAGGCTTGAGCAAGGGAATAACTTATTGAGACTTTTGCTGGACCTTATATTGATTATGGCCTTATTACTAGTTGTGGGTACCTCCCAACCCCTACTAATAAATCACCTTCCAACATTAACGCATGCTATAATTATCTTGTACCCTTTTGGCATATTTAATTTACCTGTAAGCCACTAGTTAGGTGGCACTACCTGTGCCCAGGGACTGTAAATTAAATGCTACTAGTGGACCTTCTTCACTGGTTGTGCCACCCACTGTCTCAGGCCTGGCATTGCAGTCTGCCTGTAGGCCCAAACCTTCCTTTTTGTTACATATGTCAACCATAGGATAGGCCCTGGACAGCCTAAACAACAGTGTGCAGTGCATTTAAAATGTAGGACATGTACTTTTAAATTATACATGCCCTGGTAGTAAAAATGTTTTAAATTCGTTTTTCACTACTGCAAGTCCTACCTCTCCCAGGAGCTAACATTAGATTTACCTCATTATATTTTAGAAGTGTAATTTGCAAATGGGAACAGGTACCCAGTTCATGTTTGGTGTCTCTGGAACTGTAATGACAAATTCTAAGTTATTGTGAAGTCAGACTTTAATTTACAATTTCTTAAACCAGCACTTTTAGAAAGTTCACATTTTCTTCCCTTGGCAATTTAGTGTCTACAGCCTGTCTCAGGGTCGCACGAATGGGTGCAGTTGACAGGTGAGCTTTAAGTATTTCTCCTACACTGCCTGGGTGCTTTGTCCTTTTTGGCACTATTTTCTCTAAAATCTTTATAAATTCATAACTTTGGTTCTACTGATTGGATCTGATTGGATTTTTGTTGTTTTAGTCTTGTTTCATTTATTTAAAAAATACTCTATTTTACGAAAATGGTGTTTGATCCTTTTTGTGTGGTATTTTCACTTTATTATTGTTTGAAGAGTTGCACCAATAATTTATACATTGCCTCTAGGTTAAGCCTGACTTTTCTGTGCCAAGCTACCAGGGAGATGAGCACAGGTTAAACTGTGGTTGGCTTGTACCTCACCATGACAAGCATTACCCCATGTGAGAGTTGTACAAATGCAAGCTGTTGGAAATGGCATTTCTGCAGGGTCACCTCCTAACTTTTTGCCTTCCTCCTTCTCTTTTTCTGACCTTATTTTTGCTGGCTTTAGGACTCTGTGCACTTTACCACTGCTAATCAGTGCTAAAGTACATGTGCTCTCCCCTTAAAACATGGTGACATTGGCTCATATCCAATTGACTTATTTAATTTACTTGTAAGTCCCTAGTCAAATGCACTACATGTGCCCAGGGCCTGTAAAATAAATGTTACTAGTGGGCTGCAGCTCTGGTTGTGCCACCCACATAAGTATCCCCCTAACCATGTCTCAGGCCTGCAACTGCAGGGCCTGTGTGTGCAGTTTCCCTGCCACTTTGACTTGGCATTTAAAAGTACTTGCCAAGCCTTAACCTCCCCTTTTTCTACATATAAGTCACCTCTGAGGTAGGCCCTAGGTAACCCATAGGGCAGGGTGCTGTGTAGATAAAAGGCTAAACATTTACCTATGTAGTTTAGATGTCTGGTAGTGTAAAACTCCTAAATTCATTTTACACTGATGTGAGGCCTGCTCCTTTCATAGGCTAACATTAGGGCTACCCTCATATACTGTTTGAGTGGTCAATTCTGATCTGAAAGAGTAACAAGGTTATAGTTAGTATGGTCAGAATGATAATACAAAATTCTGCTGACTGGTGGAGTTGGATTTAATATTACTGTTTAAGAAATGCCACTTTTAGAAAGTCACACTTGCACACATCTGCATATTGAATGGGTCTTCCTGGGCTGGGAGGGTGGAGAGCCTGACACTTACATGTCAAAGGACAGTAGCCTGCCCTCACACAAAGGACTGCCACACCCCCTACTGGGACCCAGGCAGACAGGATGGAACTGAAAGGGGACCTTGTGTACTTCTAAACCACTCTTTGAAGTCCTCCACACTTCAAAGGCACATTTGGGTATTTAAAGAGGGCCTCTGACCCTACCAACTCAGACACTTCTGGACAAGATACCACTGGAGAAGAATCCCCGAACCAGAGCCTGCAACCTGCCAAGAGGAACTTCCTGGCTGCCCAAAGGACTCACCTGATTGCTTTCCTGCAAAGGACTGATGCCCTGCTGTTGCCCTGCTGCCTTACTGCCCTCTGGCTCTGCTGAGAAGTGCTCTCCAAGGTCTAGGATAGAGCTTGCCTCCTGTTCCCTGAAATCGCAGGACCAAAAATACTTCATCCTGCAAAATAACTCCTTGTGTAGTGAAACATTTAACGCACAGCCTGCAAGAAACGATGCACAGCCTGCATTGCATAGAGAAAATCACCGCACGCCGAACCGGAACAACGCAACCCGGCTCCACGAAGTGGAGATCGATGCTGCGCCAGGGTTGCAACCAGAACTTCGACCCACGGATTCGACTCAAAGCCGAGGTGGAACCGCGCAGCCTGAATTCCTGAGAGGAATCAATGCAAGAGCCAGCCATGTGGAAAAAAATTCCACGCATCACCCACCGGATTGACGCAGCTTCTGTGACTTCATCCTACACGCCCAGGATTTTCACGCATCATCCCCGGGGTTTCCGAATATCCCGCAGCCCGAAGAGGATCAAGGTCAATGCACCGGAAATCAACACAATGCCTTCCCTGCATGAAAACTCAACGACGGATCGCACACCTCCCCATTTTCCACGCATCTCCTCCTCTGCGGTCCCTTGTGCAGAATTTGAACACAAACCAGGTACTTGGTGTTTGCAAGAGACATTTGTTGCTTGTTAACAACTAAAGACTCTTTGTATCATTTCCTAAGTGATATTTCAAAGTGTACTTATTGAACCTTGATCGTTTTGACCTGCATTTAACCAGATAAATATTCTATAGTTTTCTAAACACTGTCTGGTGTATTTTTGTGGTGTTATACTGTGGTATTGCATGATTTATTGCACAAATACTTGCCTTCTAAGTTAAGCCTGACTGCTCAGTGTCAAGCTACCAGAGGGAGGCAGGATAATTTAGATTGTGTGTGACTTACACTGACTAGATTGAGGGTCCTTGTTTGGACAGGGGGTAACCTGACCACCAACCAAAGACACCATTTCTAACACCAGCTATTTCTAAGCTCGGTATCTAGGGTACATTTTAAAAAAGGCCTAAGGTTCCTTCTTACTCATTTTTAGTTTATTAGATTTTACCATACAAATTGCTCCGTGTTTGGTATACAATGAAATATCATTATAAACTGCAGCTCAGTTGTTGGCTATATGTATCACCTGCTTTTCGACAATAAAAAACACTATATACTACTACAACCAGAAGAGGCTGCCAGATATAGCAGTATATTGCGTTTGTAAATCAAGAATTGGGCAAAAAATTACATGTCAACACAATGTCACCAATTGCTTTTTTTCCTACTACAATTAGTTTCTTTTGGAAAGCCAGGAGGGAATTACATAAATATTCCTTGCTCAACTTGGTATTTTGGCTATTTTTCCAAAATGGATAGCTTTCAGGCTGCACCATTAGGTTTTACACCTGTTTCAAACACAAATATCAAGTAGGTCGAAAATACAAAAATAGAAAAGATCAAATACTACTTAGAAAAATGAAAAAGATTGTTTTTACCAACTCTGATTGTTCATAAAACCTGGAAAGACGGTGATCTTAGAAAGCACAGCAGAGCTATTGTTGATGCTTTACAACACTTTTTTTGCACAGCACTTTTTCTCATTTTTCTCCAAAAGAAAATTGCCAAAGTTCTAGCTAATTTTTCACTTCCCTCTCAGGAAATCCACAAAACCTGTGTATCTTTAGAATCCCCATGTGGGAAAAATGGATGCAAATTTGTCCTAAACACCTTTTGTGGTAAGAAAAGGTATCAAGGCTGAAGCACAGTGTGCCCTAAACATAAAAAAAGAACTCAGTACTAGAGTGGGAACCACCTCTGCATCTAAGGGTTTAAGAATGTTTCTCTTAAAAACTACTAGATGCAAAGAAAAGTACTACTAGACACAAAGAAAAATACCCCTAAGTCTCAGACTCCAAGCCAACTCAAATAACTGCAAGGAACTCCTTACCTTTGTCAAGTAGTATTCCAATCCTGCAGCTGCCAACAGAGACATCATCCTATCTCGAACACTCTGTAATGCCCTCTCATACTTTGTCCAAGATCTACAACAAATTTGACCCTCTGCACACTGACCCAAACCTCCTTGAACAGCTGTACTCCATAACCACTGTGAAGCAGAAGATCAACAACAGGTACCCACTCTTGAACAAAGACACAACCTCTCTGATGAAACCCATCTACTCAGGAGCCCCTGCTGCCCCCTGCCCCCACTTTGTCTACAACCGAGGAAGCATCATCATTTCTCCTGCTCTCACCACAATCATCAACTCCTCTTCAATCACTGGCCCCTTCCTGGCAAACTAGAAAAATGCAGAAGTCACCACCCTGTTGAAGAAGCCATTAGAAGACCCAACACCCTCAGCAACATCAGACCCACCTCACTCCTACCTTTCCCAGCCAAAGTCATGGAAAAAGCCATCAACATTCAACCTTCTGACCATTTAGAGTGCTGTCAACTCCTCAACAGATATCATTCAGGCTACCACCCCAACCACAGCACTGAAACAGCCCTCATTGTGGCCACCAATTACATCAGAAGCATCCTCGACAGAGAAGAAACAGTTGCCCTTATTCTCCTCCAGCCTTCAACACTGACTCCCACAACACACTCATCAGAAGGCTTCACCTCCTGGGCATTCTCGGGCCAGCCCTTCAGTTGAAGTTCCTTCTTCCACATGGGAAGAACACAATGCATTATACTACCACCCTACATCTCAGAATCCAAAAAGCTAATCTGCGTGGTCCCTCAAGTCTCGTCCGACAGTTTAGCGCTCCTCAAAGTATGCATGGCACCCCTTGCAGACATTGTCGGATTGCACAGCATCAGCATTGTCTTGTACACTGATTATACACATTATCTCCTTCATTATCTCCCTCACGGACAGATCCACCGCCACCAAAACTAGCTTTAACAACTGCATGAGCAACACCAGATCATGGATTAGTAACAACTGCCTCCAGCTCAAATCAAACAAAACTGAATTTCTGATTTTCGGAAACAACCATTCCCTCTTGAATGCCTCCTGGTGGCCCTCCGAAATGGGGCCCCCACCCACTCCTACTGATCATGCCGAGAACCTTGGGATGAATAAACAGATCAACAGCACCTCCTCATCACACTTCCACATCCTGCTAATGTAGCTCAAGGATTGTCAAATGGATCCCTATTTATACCAGACAAACGGTCAAGCAGGCTCTACTCATATGAAGACTCAACTATGGAAAGGCCCTCTATGCTGGAATCCCAGCCGTATCCTACGCTGACTTCAAGCCACCCAGAATGCTGGCGCCAGATTCACCCTGGACATCCCACAAAATGTCCACATCTCACCGCACCTCAGCACAGTCCACTGGCTCTCAGTCCAGGAAAGATACAAATTCAAGCTGCTCATGTACTCCTACAAAGCCCTCTACAAAATTGGATCAGCATACCTCAACCATTGTCTTAACTTCTACCAATCCACCAGACACCTTTGTCCGGCCTCACAGGCTACTGGATGCACCCTCCCATCACGAAGGCAAGTTGCAGTGACGATCTTTCTCACGCATTGCAGCTGAAGCCCAGAACGACCGTCCACTACACCTCACAACCGCCCCCTTATTCATGGACTTCCAAAAGAAGCTGAAGACCTGGGTCTTCCAGAAACTCAGGCAAGATTGCACAAATTCACTGCTTTCTGGCCCTCACCTTTCTCAGCACCTGGATACCTTTGTGGATGATTAGCTGCGCTTTACAAATCAACATACTAAAACATTATGAAGCTCTGTAGGTAATACTGTCACCTATTTACTCTGGTACCTATAACTTTGGATGCACTAGCCCTCTATGTGAATGGTGAACGTCTTCATGGGATAGACAGTGCACATCACTGAGTAACAGTGAGGGACTTGCTGCCTTCTGCCATTGCCCACTATCCAAATGTGCTTGCTGTGCTGGTTACTACACACACACATACTACTGGCACCGACAAAGACCAATATTCAAGATTTCAGAATCCACAAAATGCAAGTCACAAACAATGTACAAATGGCATGTGATGCAGACATATGGAGCACTCACGTCTGTGCCCGATTTCCTGGGTTTACCCCCCACACTATGGCTGCTCAGTAATCTGGCACTATGTTGCTTATACCTAATTAAGTTTATCATCACGGAGATAGAGTGTCTCAGAGAGGAAGGAGATTTATGTAGTAACAATCAAGAGCTACCTTTCACCTTCTTTAACACATACACCTAACATGATGTGGACACGACAGCACCCATGTAAGAGCTACACTTCTTCAAGAAGCTGAAACCCAATCTCTTCAAGCAACACAGCATCTCGTGGTAACAACCAGGCTGCTCTCTCATCCCTGTAGAGATCGCAGTCCCACACCTTTCCATTTCATCTTAAGCTACCTAAGTGTGCAAAAATAAGTGAAAAATTTGCAAGAATGATAAATGACTGAGTGCACAGATATATAGATGAGTGAATACATGGATATAATTTTGTCCACCGATAGAATAAGCCTTCCATTCACCTACTTCCCCATCCAAAATGACATAGAAGCTCGCCAATCATTAGGGAGGCACTTTCAGTTATAACCTTGACCTCTTGTACTTTAGCATGTCAGGTGACAATCCTACATAGCAGCTGGTCAGCACTAATGTAGACAGTTGAACTGGAACCTGCAAACAGAGCCCTAGGGATACAGCATCTTCTATTTGTGAGAGAAGGTGGTGATTTCCTGTATGTTCAAGAAATGCTGTATATTTTCATGTGCTGTAACAGATTGCATTTTTAACGCATGCCTACATTTTTCAATTTTAGAGCATTGTCTGTACTTTGTTTTTTTGCTAAACCATTGTGATATTTTATTATGCATTATGTCACTTTATATGGTTAACACACCAAAAGAAATTGACCAAGGCACCAACGAACCAAACAAAGGACCAGAAAGCGATCTAGAACAATTCAGAAATAAAGTCAAGTAACATGTTTAAGGGCCTTTTGAAATTTAATATTGTTCGAATATTAGTGCATCCTAATATCCATTTGCATCGTATTTAAAAGCTAAGGCGCTCGTGCTGAGAATCTCAGACATGCTTTTGAATCCGTTTTTCAAAACTAACAGCAACAGATGATGGCCAAATGTGAGGGTCGATATAGGACAGCTTAAGCTTTCAAATAGGAGGGCCCAAGATGTGTTCAAATTTCTAGGTTACTCCATTTTGCATCCACACCATTTAAAATGATCACATGCATCACCAGAAAGAGTGATGCAAGACTGTAAGCAAGCAGAGTTAAAAAATCTTTCTGTGAAAGTTTAGCAAGACCCAGTGCTCAAACCTAGGTGATTTTCTGGCTTCCAATATGGTCGCTTTTCTCTACCAATCTTGTTGTCTTTCGGAAACAAGCCAGTATTCATATTTAGTCCTGATTGACAGTTTGGCGGATGGGTTACTCGTCATTTTTTTTAGAAGTGCAATATTTCCTATAGCAGTAATAATAAGGCAGACCGGATATCCATCATGTTTATGGTGGAGTAACACGTCCGACAAACTATAAAAAGCATGCCCCAAATTTTGTACCAATTACTTCTTGCTGATGATGAGCAATAACCAAGTCAGATCTTAGGACTTTTCCATTGTTTGAAGCACAGATGTTATTAAATTACACATTTGCCTACTCAGTTACTTCCCAGCAATATTTCTCGAGAAGTATTAGGGATTGGAAATGGAGCTTATTGGATAAGATGGCTTTCTTCATGTTAGTTGAAAATCTTTTGCAGCCCTTGATTGCCCACCTCTTGGTTGAGTTAAGACGATTCAAGAGAAATGTGACCAAAACTCTAAACCAGTCAACAAACGTTTTCACCACCTTCAAATGGTATACACTTCGAAAAAAGGGTTGGCTGTGACATGTTTAAACAAATAATTTCATAGACTAGTTAAATTCTGTATCGCTGTTGATAACTCACGAACCGCCTCAAGAGCCTTAGAGATGCCAAGTTCAGAGAATGTCGTTGTGTGTTCGAGAGCGTGGACCACAGGTGTTCATAGAAAGCTGTATTAGAATTTCACCATGCCTCGGTGGAATAAGAAATCACAATCAATATTTCAGTTAATGAAATCGTGTTCTCTAGACATCAATTTGGGAGCACAGTAAAAAATAATTTTGCATCATTACCACTGTAATGTATTCTATTATTTTGTTTCCAGTGCTCTTTCCTTGGTTTCCCCACCATCGAATGGTCAAAGAAATATTTGAAACCAGGAATCAAATAGCATTCATTTTAGGAACTAAGGAAATTCTGTGAACGTCCATTGAACGTGAAGGAGAGATACACGTTTTATTCTGTTTCTTCCACTGCTGTAGTGTGATTAAGCGAATCACACTACAGCAACAGTAAGTGTTCGTGGAATCTGCAGGCGAGGAGCAAGCAGTCCTGTGCCCGCTGCAGTCGTGGAGAAGCAACCTTTTCCCCAATGCTTCTGTATAGCCACCCATGCTAGCGCAGGTGTTTTAATAAAAATTATAAATAGATGTTCATGTATTATGAGTAATGGATTTGTGTAGAAAATATAACGACGTTGAAAAATAACGCACACATTGGAAAATATGATAACGATGAGTGGCCGCCAATGATCATGAAGTGTCCTCACTAGTAGTTTATTAATTTGAAATATTGAGCGTATGTTAGACTAATGTAGAAATATGTCACATTAAGGGTTATGCATCATGTATTAGCTTTATTAATTGTAGACTTTAACTTAGCGATGGCCTAGTTGCCCGGTCTCATGTCAAGCTGCATTTCTTAACGTTTAATACATGGCTGTCCTAGAGAGTTAAATTGTGATTTTCCATTGTAGTTTAAATGTTCTCATAGATGGAAAGTTTTCTCATGCGAACCCACTGCTAGAAGATGCTGTTCTTGCTAATTGCAACATTATGTTTGTAATGTGTGTGAGACTGACTTTCTCAGGAGCAGAACAATGGAGACTGACTGGAGTAGAAGCTGCAACAATATTGTTACCTGACAAGCCGGATGATGAGAACATTGCAGGAGAAACCAATCAGCGACATGTGAACAGAATAATGGTAGAATTCATAGATTTGAAGTTTTAGTTTTACTGGACAAAGTGTGAACATGCGATCCCTTGACCAATTGGGACTTGCAAAGTAGTTTTAGGGAATTTAACTTAACAAGACTGCACTGGGAAGAAAGGAGCATTTTTCCTTCGGGTCATTGTGCTTTTGCCATTACCCGTTTCTTGCTGACCGAAAGGTCAATATTTTCTTGTGCGTCTTGACAGGAGACGTGCTTAACTTCAATGCTTAAAGACTTTGGGGGTCATTCCGACCTTGGCGGGCGGCTACCGCCTCCCGCCAGGCGGAAACCGCCATGCGGCCACACTCACGCGACCCCCATTCCGACATTCCCGCTGGGCCGGCAGGCGCAAACCAAGTTTGCGCCCGCCGGCCCAGCGGGAATGAGGCCGCAACACAGGAGCCGGCTCCGAATGGAGCCGGCGCTTTTCACTGTCTGCTATGCAGACAGTGAAAAGCTGGCCGGGGCCCTGTTAGGGGGCCCCTGCACTGCCCATGCTAATGGCATGGGCAGTGCAGGGGCCCCCAGGGGCCCCAGGACACCCCTTACCGCCAGCCTCTTCCTGGTGGTGAAAACCGCCAGAAACAGGCTGGCGGTAAGGGGGTCATAATCCCCAGGGCAGCTCTGCTTGCAGCGCTGCCCTGGCGGATTATCACCGCCGGGGCAGAAATGGCGGAAAACCGCCGGCCCCGGCGGTGCGACCGCGGCTTTACCGCCGCGGTCAGAATAGGGAAGAAAGCACCGCCAGCCTGTTGGCGGTGCTTTCAGTCATTATAGCCATGACCCCCTTTGCGTTTTCTGAACTTTGATGCTGAATCCTGATGCTTTGCTGATTGACTGATGTCCTGGTGACGAAGACTGTCTTAGCTTGCCGACCCAATTGAGGAGAGATATTATTGTACCCATGTGTATGTTGAGCATATTTGCTTTTGCTTTTTAGGTACCAACCGCACTGTTTTGATAGAGCCATAGTTAGATGTTTTCCAAATTTGTGATACAAAATTGTTTTGCATGAAGCCTAACATGCCGATGCTAATCTGGTGTTAGTTAAGGTTTCCTTACTCTGCTAATGGGGAAAATGTTTGATGAACTTCTCTGCTGAATCTAAATATATGTGATATCGTATGCGCAGTTGTTCTTGTTACTAATTTTCACCGTAACCTTAGAATGTGAAATAGTTCAAGCTTTGATTAGATTGCGGTTCTTCCGTAGATTTGGACAGCCAGTGTTGTTTCTGTGTGTGTATCATTTGATTTTGAGATTAATTTACATGACTTTAACATTGTTAATATAGGGAAATACATATTACGTTTTTCTTTTCAGTGGGTGTCTTTAGTTTAGTTTTACTTATGCAATTATTTTGATTTTGCAGATAGTTTTTTGAATGTGATGTAGCAAGTTACAATGCTTTTTTCCTTGATGCCCCTACATTGTTTTATATCCTGTGACTTTTATGATTAATTGGTCCTTTTGAGGCAGATTATTTGTTGTAATCTATCATATCATTTTATTCCAATAAGAACAAGCTTCAACATCACATCATTCAAGGACAATTATATTCATGATTGTTTTAGTATTAGAAGATGTTTTGTTTCATTTTTCATTTTCTTCTTCTTCAAGTTCTATCTTTATGCCTTTCTCAATGTTTATTATTTTTTGTTTTTGGGTTCTATTTCTTTTGAATCTTTTTCTTTCTCATCTACTTTTTGTCTTTTTATGTTTAGTTTATCTTTTGCGTATTGGTAGTCTTTTGACACATATGATCAAAAAGAATTGCCAGAATGTGAGGAGAAATTAAGTATCATGTATGTTATAAGGAATGTTTTTTTTTTTTTAATCATTGTTACATATCTAAGATATAGGATTATTTTTCTTGTAAAAATTCTTTATTATATATAGCCTCAGTGAATCGTGTTGTTGTTTAATAATTTTCCCCCACTGTATTGTTGTTATTTTTCTCTTTCTTTTCTCTACTAGGAGTTATTACTACCAATAATGGCATCATTAAGTCAATATTTGTTATTTATGTTTACTGGTAGACTCTTTGTTTCAGATGTACCTTTCTTGTCAACTGCTGCTGGTTCTGTTTGTCTTTACAGTTTTGCTTGTTGTTAGTCTTTTAATGTATAGAGATAATTGAGTTTATTTTGGTGTTGTTGTCTCTTGCCCTCATATGAATTTATGTTGCTGGTGATATCTTTAATATTATGTATTTGAAATTTTTATGCAAAGTCTTTTATATGTTTTGTATGTATTATCCATGTATGTTTGTATACACACTTAGGTTATATATGTTTTTTATCATGTTTCAGCCCTGAAGAAGTCCTGTGACAAGGCCAAACGCGTTGGCTGTTTTGTTTTTACATTTAAGGAAAACTTAATAAAGAGAAGATGTTCCTGTGATAATATGGACTAAGTTGACTTAATTGCTCTGCTCTTAGTGGTGCACGTTCAAAATCTTTCACATATTCTAACTTTACTAAAAGGTGTGGTTATTCATGACTGAAAGGTCATGGTGTGTGACAATTACTGACTCCAATTGATTACTGATGCCATTGATTAATTATTGATTTGCGTGTACGGGTGTTATGGTGGGATCATCTTAATTTCGAGTCCAAAGGTTCATCGATCTATTTGCATCCCCTTGCAAGTTTACTTATTAAGGTCTGACGCACCAACTTTGATGGTAGCAGAGGTGATGGTTTGTCTCTTTAAGAGCTCACCATAGACGTCCGGTACAGAGTAAGAGCTGAGAGATAATGGTTTGTCTCCTTAAGAGTTCACCATAGACGCCCGGCACAGAGAAGATAGCAGAGATGGTTCATCTCTCTAAGATCCCATTGTAGGTGTCACCAGAGATGGTGGTAGCTTGATGATTTGGTCCTTTAAGAGTTCCTTATTAGTGAGATTTGGATTTTATTTTTCAATGAAGCTAATTGGAGAGAAAAAGTTTCCCTAAGTCCAGAAATGACTTTCCCAGAATCTCAGATCTTGCTAATGGTTGTTTGAGGATGTTCTCGTCATTCTAGTGACAGTGTGAATGAAGTAGGTTGCACTTGCACAGCTTATGCAAATCTCAGGTGAATTGTGAGGTTTGTGAGGGTATAGGGAGTTTGCGTACTCAAAATTAAGTTGTAGAAGGAGTGTGCATACTCCGCAGTGTGAGTGTAGGGAAGTTGTTGAACTTCACGTGTGTGGCACTTTGTGCTCAAAAAGTGTCCACGTGGTTGTTGATGTATGGACCCTGCGTGGTATAAGACTCCGGAGTATATTGAAAAGTGTATGAGGCACTTGGTTTTATGTTGTAATCTGTCTGGTTTAGTACGTCGATCGGGCGTGGTCGACAAGTCAGAGTGTGAGTCAAAGTGAGTGAAAGAAATTTTCAACTGAGATCTGGCAAATCCAATGTGCACCAGGACTGACCCACTGATCAGTTGAGAGTAAAATGTGCGGGTCGAATTTTGCTTGCAAATCTGGGAGACTGAGAAAGAAGGGGTAGCTATAAGTCTGGGAAGAGCCGTCAGTGAAAAATCTGTAAAGTTTCTGAAGCAAATGTGTTACCTTTCCTGTAGTACACCAGCAAATTTGTTTTTTGGGTTTTGATTAGTGCTTGCAATTTTGCATTAGTCTTGTATAAATCGGAGTTTGGGAGGACAAGCCGCAAGACTTTCGTTTCACGTGCACATCAAACTTTTGGTGATATTTACAATAATAACAAGTTTATCACTTGTGGTAAACTGTAATCACAGTTTTTTCTCTGTTGCTCCGTTTGGTAATGTCACTTGATGATTTTAGACACTCACGTGGTACTGGTGAAGGACTTGGCCACGATTTTAGTGCCAGGTATTAATTTTCCATAATCATGTATAACTACAGATTATGACCAAGCTCATTATTATGTTTCTTACAGCCCTGAGGAAGTCAATGAAATTAATTTCTCGGAGACAAAACACATGTTGGCTGTTGGATGTTGTTGTGATGACCACATATGGAATCTTTCTGATGTGATGAACATGTATGAAAACCTCGCACAAGAATAAAGACACTGAACTTTAACTCTGGATTATATATTGATTTTCCGAAGACCAAGAACCTAACTGTACAGACTCTTATCTTATTTCATACGAGTGCCCTGGCCTTTTGAATCAGTTTGGTTTTTCCTATTGGAGAAACACTGGAGGTGCTGGGAGGACCCTCCGTTCAGGAGCACCGTATTTACTATGTATTGCTAAAGAAATGTTTTGGTGATATTCTGTTAGCACCTATCCCTATAATTTACCCCCCTTTTCTTCACAACTTTTGAGTTTCTGTATATAGGCAGGCTGCTCTAGATACCAATTAGTACCTTAAAGTTGTTTTTTTTACTTACTAATTACATCATGGATCGAGAGAGATTAGCAGCTGATCTCTTTAGTAACCTAGAATCAACTGGTAACCCACCTCGAAGTAATGTAGTTAGCGCCCATAAGGTCACAATAGGTCTAAGAGATAAATTCATTAAATTAGAAAAGTTTAAAAAACAGGAGGTTTCCAGATGGTGGTAAGGAGCCACTCTCAAACAATATATCAAACTAATAAGAATACCAAGAGGGCTGAGATCGCATATCTTTCCTACTTTAGACGATTTAGAACAAGATCTTTTGGATTGCTGAGAACAAGAACTAATTTCCAGCTCATTTAAACTGATAAACATTTTGATAGAAAATGCAGACAGAAAGGTTTCAAAATTACAGGCAGAAATTGCCACCCTAGAGGCAGAAATTCATAGTCTGAATTTAGAAGCAGCAACTACAAGAAACTATGCAATTCTAAATGAAATTATCAACCAACACCAGAATGATGTTACACAAAGGAAAGCTCGTAAACTCAAACGAGATGAAATTGAATATAAAAACAGTAGAGTATTCACCTTTTCCCAAAAATACGACCACTTAATCAAAAGAGGGGAACAAATACGAACAGAGGAGATGGGCTCACAACCTTCACTTAGTGTCACTTCAGTGAGTAGTAATGAATCAACTACTAGTAGTAACATAACAAGACAAGATTTAACATTGGACACAGAACCCCTTCTTTTTTGGCAGAGGTTCAGAGGATCAGACAGGGACATTGGGAGGCAAACCGACAGAAAGAAATACCTGTAAAACAAGGAGGGGCAGGAGAGGAGGGAAGCTTGGAAACAAGAAAAGGGATGCAGACCAGATCACAAAACAAGTAGTCTCAGAAAATGTGATCAAGAATATGATCAGCATCAAGAATTTATCAGATTTACCACTAACACCCCACGATTTTTAACTTTTTAGCAAAGGCCTAGGGTTTTGCCCTGATAATGTTGGTGACTTTCAAAAAACAAAAATAGATTTTTACAAGTTTATTAAGCGCCTCAAAATCAAGAAACATTTTTCCACTCAGACTGAGACTAGAATTGGGGACATGCTTCAGGACATAAATAAAGATTATCATCCTCTCTCAATTCAAGATGTACATGACACTCAACACTTTTATCAATTACAGACTATGAACAGAATCCCACTACAGTCCTACAGATACTAACTGAACTAGATATTCCTGTCGAGACATTGGGTAGTGGTCTGAGGTCGAAATCCAAGTGGACACCTAATCTTGCCAGTGACAATTGTATTGACACCTTTTACAAATTAGTTTGGCAGGATTTGAATGCTTCTGAAATTAAAAATAGAAAACGGCGCCGTTCCTTTTCTAGCAATTTGAATTTTGAAGAAGGTAGGGCTTTGAGACATCTACAAACACACAAGGATATAACTATCAAGGAGGCTGACAAAGGGGGAAATATAGTAATTATGAATACGAAAGACTATGATCAAGAAATATATGGTCAATTAGCAGATGACACTTGCTATGAAAAAATTGCTTCAGATCCCATACCAGCTCTAACCAATGAAATCAACAAATTCCTTAGAAAGTGTTTTGATGAACACTTAATTAATGAGGAGGAATACACTTACCTACGTGTCTTTAGACCAAAACACCCATGCCTGTATACTGTACCAAAGATTCACAAAAATCCACATCGTCCCCCAGGTAGACCGATAGTGTCAGGGATGGGTGGTCCCACTGAAAGAATCTCTGAATATGTGGATATTTTTTTACAAGCCTATGTGATAAATCTTCCTTCATACATTAAGGACACTAAACACATCTTAAGTATCCTCACTGATATCAATTGGGAACTAGGGATGACTCTTGTTACCCTGGATGTAACTTCCCTCTACCCTTTCATCAGACATACCTAGGGACTACAGGCTGTACGTCATTTTCTTAATAACAGATCAGCTAGCCTATATAACCACACCATGATGCTGCTAAAGATGATTGACATTATTTTGAACAATAACTTCTTCCTCTTTAAAAAAGTATGGTTTCGCCAGAAACGTGGAGTTGCTATGGGATCCAGATTTTCACCAGCTTACGCCAACCTCTTCATGGGTTATTTTGAACATAATATGATCTGGAGTTCGAGAGGGAACACATGGAACATGGACATATTATTTTGGGGTCGCTACATTGATGACTGTATCATGATCTGGATGGGGGACATACCCAAACTGAACAGTTTTATATAATACCTCAACTCTAATGACCTCAACATTGCTTTTACTTGGGAGCACAGTAATAAGAGTATTCCCTTTCTTGATGTTGAATTATTCATCCACAATAACAAGATCGAAAGCCATCTCTATAGAAAAAGCACGGCATGCAATGCAATACTACATGCAACGAGCTCACATCCCAGGCATCAGATTGATGCGATTCCGTTTGGTGAAATGGTCTGAGCTAGACGCAACTGTAGTTTGGACACTGATTTCTTTGAATGCATCAATGATATGGAGCACAGATTTAAGCAACGGGGATACAAACCATGTATTCTTAAGCAAGCCCGTAATAGGATTTTAAACATTTCAAGAAGTGACACTCTCAAACAAAAATCTAGCACATTTAATACTAACATTCGTTGTGTAGCTGACTATTCACAAGCCACCTCAATACTACGCAAATGTATGACAAGGCCTTGGCCGATATTACAAGCGGATACAACTCTAAGAAGTTTTATTTCAGATACTCCACTTCTTACATTCCGTTGTGGCAGAACTCTTAAGAATACATTATGTCCTAGCTACCCTAGTAAACAACACCACGAAGATTGGCTCACTAGCCGCAATAAGGGATTCTATAAATGTGGGCAATGTGGAATGTGTAGATGGGCAAGAACGGGGATCTCTACCTTTCATAATCAGATTGGTGATCGATTTCCCATCACCTCTCACATTACATGTAACAGCAATTACGTAATTTACATGATCATTTGCAAGTGCAGCAAATACTATGTAGGCAGCACTACCAGATCCCTCAAAATAAGAATGAGCAAACACTATCGAGCAGTAAGACAAAATGACAGTCGGTATCCTGTGGCAATACACATCAATCAATGCCTGGCCCAGGGCCTTACCAAAAGCTTTGAATTCTATGGGTTTGAGAATATATCCAAAAACCCACGAGGAGGGAATAGAGAATTACACCTTAGACGACGTGAATGTACTTGGATCCTCAAATTAAGAGCAGTGGAGGAAGGACTTAACACAAATTATGAAATGGAGTACTTCCTAGGTGATTAATTTTACTATCATATTAACGTATAATTTATACACTGTATGTCCAAATATGAACTTAATCATTACTGTCAAACTCTATCAACATAGTATACAACACTACCTAATATGGAAGAATGAGCCCAGTTTAATTCTGGTGCTAAGATGGTGAACTCTGTTCAAATGTGAAGTGTTACTATTATTACAGTATTTACATTACATAGGAATTCACACTTTATTGGTAAGTATCACCAATCTTTGATGATCACATGAAACGAATAATTAGGACGATGACAATTTAGGATTACTTGGCTGATTACACTTTGGGCCTCATTATGACCCTGGCGGGCGGCAGAGGCCGCCCGCCAGGATGCCGCCCTCCAAAATACCGCGCCGCGGTCAAAAGACTGCGGCGGGTATTACAAGTTTTCCCCTGGGCTGGCGGGCGGTTGCTGAAAAACCGAGGATGCCGGCTCGTAATCGAGTGGGAGTGGGAAGGTGCGACGGGTGCAGTGGCACCCGTCGCGTATTTCAGTGTCTGCAAGGCAGACACTGAAATACTTTGCGGGGCCCTTTTACGGGGGCCCCTGCCGTGCCCATGCCATTTGCCCCGCTACACCCCATACCGCCATCCTGTTCATGGCGGCTTTCCCGCCATGAACAGGATGGCGGTAGGGGGGGTCAGAATCCTCATGGCTGCGGAGCGCGCTCCGCAGCCATGGAGGGTTCACACGAGCAGCGGAAAGTCAGCGGGAGACCGCTGACTTTCCGCTTCTGACCGCGGCTGAACCGCCGCGGTCAGAATGCTCGTTGGAGCACCGCCAGCCTGTTGGCGGTGCTCCCGTGGTCGGTGGCCCTGGCGGCCACCGGCCGCCAGGGTCAGAATGACCCTCTTTGTTTTTACTATTTTGCATCATCTCTTATTCTTGGGACCCTTCGAACAAATTACTTCTAAGTTACATTATTCTCCTCATCGATTAAAAGAAGGACCAAATAAATATACTGCCTGTCATGCTGAAGAATTTTATACACACTCCTGAGACCTTACTCTGTGTCGTGTGACACCTTATTCGGTGTCTTTCTATCAATTTTGTAAGCGCCTAAGGCTGTTCGCATTAATTAATGCATAGCAATTTCAAGATGGCGCCCTTTTTTTCTTTTAACACTCTGTCCTTTTTCTGTTTCGGGCCAGCCGATGATTCGCATCATCGATTAAAAGAAGGACCAAACAAACATACTGCCCGTCATGCCAAATAATTTTATACACACTCCTGAGACCTTACTCTGTGTCGTGTAAGACCTTATTCGGTGTCTTTCTATCAATTTTTGTAAGCACCTAGGATTATTCGCATTAGATAATGCTTAGCAAATTCATACACCCAGTTGGACACTGTCTTTTAGTTGTGTCTTTCACACTCCAAGATGGCGCCCACTTTTTCTTTCAACACTGTCCTTTCTCTATTTCGGACCAGCCGATGATTCTCATCATCGAATAAAAAAAGGGCCAAACAAACATACTGCCCGTCATGCCGAGGAGTTTCACACACACTCCTGAGACCTTACTCTGTGTCTCTTCTATACCTTATACCTCTAGGTAAGTGACATTAATGTTAACTTATGTATTTTGCACTTTATTTTGAAGGGGCTGAGTCTGGTTGCTCAACTTAGAAGCAACATATGATTATAATCTTTGTTACATCGGTTTTAGATGAGACGGAGGACTTACATGTCCTTTTTCTCTACATACACGCCAGCTTAATTATCGGGGAGCAAGACAAAGCGCCCCCAACACAAGAATTTCCCAAAAGAACTGTTTTGTTTATAGGTACGTGACCTTTTACTTTTAGATTTATGCCATATTGCTTATGCTTGTCATTACTTCCTTAGTATAGCGATCTTCTCTGCTAGATCGCACCGTAAAAGATTTTGGATCCATACGTGCTGACTTATGAGTATTCCCTGACGAAGACTCGGGGATAACAGTGTTTTGCCTCCGTCACGTGATTCCCACTACTCTTTCTCTATTGGTACGTGATAGTCCTTTTTGTTAGTTCCTTTTAAATTCAGCTTACTCATTATCTTCCTCCTTATGACTTACAATCATTTTATTTCAGATCGTACATTATCTTGAAGAGTTTTACTAGATTAGGATAAGCCATCTATTCATGTTAACACCTTACTTATATTTTGGTACGCTTTCTTTTATTCAGACACACTTGCGAATGCTTAATTTACCACACTCACTCACCAATTTCCTAGGTGTTATGACGCCTTTCTGTTTCCTTTTTTCCTAATTTCACCCTGACATCAAGAGTATATTTCTCAACCTTAGTTTCCGTTTCTCATCGCCACATATCTAGTGGGAGTCTTTATCCCTATTTCTAATTCTCAATTTCTACTTCGTTTCACGTTCACATCAAACTTTTGGTGATATTTACAATAATAACAAGTTTATCACTTGTGGTAAACTGTAATCACAGTTTTTTCTCTGTTGCTCCGTTTGGTAATGTCACTTGATGGTTTTAGACACTTACGTGGTACTGGTGAAGGACTTGGCCACGATTTTAGTGCCAGGTATTAATTTTCCATAATCATGGATAACTACAGATTATGACCAAGCTCATTATTATGTTTTTTACAGCCCTGAGGAAGTCAATGAGATTAATTTCTCGGAGACGAAACACGTGTTGGCTGTTGGATGTTGTTGTGATGACCACATATGGAATCTTTCTGATGTGATGAACATGTATGAAAACCTCGCACAAGAATAAAGACACTGAACTTTAACTCTGTTTGGATTATTTATTGATTTTCCGAAGAACAAGAACCTAACTGTACAGACTCTTATCTTATTTCATACGAGTGCCCTGGCCTTTTGAATCAAGCCGCAAGACTTTGTCAGTCGCAGTACGTGTGAGTGTGATGTCATAGGAGCCGAGTTGGGATAGGTCGGTTAGTGAGAAGGGTCGGTCACTGATGGCAGCCGTCCGTGAAAGGCAATTGGTTAAGAAAGTAGGTGAAAGGAATCTTGGGATTAATAGTCACTTCCTGATTTGATTTTGAATACGAAAAATGTTGAAAAGATTACATTTTTCAAAGATTTAAAGAGTGCCTTAAGGCGAGATATCTATATTACAGCGAGTATAGGCGAGGCTACACCGCCAGAAGGTACACCAGCTCACATTGTAATGAAAGAGAAGGGTGTTGAACCATGTCTTTGGCTAAAGCAATGGTGCATAGTGACAGAGAAGGATTGGAATTTAGCATTTCCTACAAATGGGTCATTCAGTTTGAGGGTTTTGGAGTCCCTTCAGAGACCAGCACAGTCTAAGGCATTAGCGATTTGGGAGCTAGTAACCAGACAGCAACAGCAAAATAAATTCGAGAGGAGGATAAGAAAAACAGAAAATACTTTAACAGAGGTTAAGTGGGACAGTGATCAGAGAGTTTGGAGGATGAAGACTTTGCACGGAATTAAGTTGTTTGTGGCAATTATGCAGGACAATGAGAAGGAAGGAAAGAAAGCTACTATAAAAACTAACAGACGTCCATCTGAAAACAGAGAGGCTAGAAAGGCTTTGGCAATGGAGGAAGAGTCAGATGATGATGAGTTTCTTACACAGTTACTGAGAAATCACCCACCACCATATGCAGCAAATGAAAGTGGCCCGAGCACCAGTGCTGATCACAGAGCTCTGACACAGGTGAATGAGATAGTGAGCCAGATGCAGGTTAATGCTAGCCTGACACAGAATATGATGCAGAGTGGTCTTAACGTGACTATTACTCCTGTAGTACAAAGCCAGGTGCAACTGCCACAGGTTCAGAGAATTTACCCTGATGTGCCCGTTATGGAAATGACTTCAAACTTAATGGTGCCTATGGAACAGGTTTATCTGAGACCGATGTTGGTTCAGACTGAATGAACTCCACTTTTACTGTCCCGAGTACAGCCACAAGTCATACCGAGATTCACTCCAGTAACAGGGACACAGTCAGAGATTACCTCAGTGATGAATCAGAACATGGGAGTTACTCTCCCACAGAGTGTAAGTGCCAGACCAACCCCAGATGCCATATCGTTACCTATAACTGTTGGTCCAGCCGTACCCCTATTTGCACAAAAGAAACCTAGTTAGATGAACAGGGTGTCATGACACAGAACGTTATGAGGGGAGGACAAAATCAAAATGCTCGAGTAGTCTCTCCTGTGGGACAGACTTTTGATGGATCGAGATCACTGTTAGACCTTAGTCCATTTGGAACACTTCCAGACACTGTGGTAGGGTCAAACGTTAGCCAGAATTTGACAGTGTTGACACTGCAGACCCTGAATGCAGTTGCACAGCAGGTGCCACCAGTCCAAGCCAGTAACATTTTGTTGGAAGGATTGACCGCTCAGCAGTTGACTGAATGGTTAGAAAAGCTAAATACCCTGCAGAGTGCTGCAAGGAACTATAGGTGTGAATAGGTTAGAATCCTACATAGAAGCCGAGTTGAGATATTTGTCCCCGAAGATTACGAGGGAAGTAAACAATGTGCATCAGAAACTAGCAGACCTGGCAGAGAAATACGGCATAGAAATAGAGAAAATGAAGCATTTGAAAAGGAATTATAGATTAGATTTTGAGACTAAAGATTTTGAACACATGAGATCAGCCAGAAGGAGGGCACACCTTAAGGAATTGCTTCAAAGTGGCCAGACCTGAAGAGCATTAGACAAATGGGAAGGCAGATGGGTGAAAAAAAAGAGACAAAAGAAAAAGAGATTCTGCAGAGGTGACTGCAAATGTGAAGCAGGATAAAGATCCATGAAAGATTTTACCAATGAGAGAGATTCCAGGAGGGAATTCTATTCATGTCCCTTGGAGCAGAAATGACATTCTATAATTTACAAATGATTATCCAAAATTGAGAGAGAAGCCAGTAGAGTGGAACCAGCAGACAGACAGGTTTGGCAATGGGAGGACTTGAACAGATTACTAGAGAGAGTGGTTCCAGCTTATCTGTGGATAGAGTGTAAGAGAAGGGTAGATTGGAGTGTAAGAGGAGGGTAGATTGGCCAACGAGAGAACCAGAGAGAGACAAGAATACAGGTGCACCGTCTCCCAAGGTAATGAAATATTACTATAAGGTAATTGAATTTTCGAAAACGAGATTTTCACCCAAAAACATTGATTAGCAAAGGATTGACAGGGCAGTTCAGGAAGTAAAGGAGTCGATACCTGCGTTTTATGAGAGATTGTTACAGGTGTTCAACCATTACCGTGGTACAGTGACAATTGAGGCGAAAGACATGATTCATTTTGTGTTCATATTTGTGGAAGGATTGAGATCTGAAATTAGCCAGATGATTAAGTGTCATTTGATTTGTTGGCAAGCAAACCCGATGGATGATTGGTTCAGAATGATGTGCAGGGAATGAAGAAGTTATTGCCATTTCACATTTGCAGAGCCGTTGGACATTGGTAACTAGAGTGTCTGATGATGGTGCAGGAAGATGTTGTTCAGTAGAGTAATTATATCAATTCGTTCCAGAACATGAGAGGAACATGAGAGGACCGAGAGTGAGAGGTCCTATTCCAAATTTTGAAAATAATGGGAATCAAGTGCAGAATTTTCAACCCATGCAGCAGGTGCAAATGCCACATGTATAAATGACACAGTTGCAGCCAATGCAGCAGCAGGTTCCCATGGTACCTAGACAGAAAATTCATATACCTCAAGCTCCAATGGAACAGCAACAGATGATGCTTTCTCAACAGGTCATATGTCAGAGGCTTAACCAAACTAATAACACAGCACACCAATTCCCCTTACACGGTGAGAATGAAATAAATTATGATTGGATGAGCGACACTTCAGATGAGAAGCCATGTGTGCTTGCAACCTCCTTATAAGTAGATCAGAGAGGTCCCTATGTGAAGGGAAAGGTGACGGGTCACAGAGTTTCATTCTTGGTTGACACTAGAGCTGCACACTCTACAGTGAGGAGTGCAGAAGTTCCAAACTTGCCTCATTCGGGTAAAACAGTTCAGATTGTAGGAGTGGCGAATCAGTAGTTGACTAACCCGATTACAGAACCGGTTCAGGTTAAAATTGGCAACTTTCAGGGATTGCACGAATTTGTAGTCTGCGATTCAAGTCTAGTATCCGTACTGGGAAGAGACTTGCTGTGTAAGACCAAATGCTCGATTACTTGTGAAAATTATGGAATTGAGATTCACACGAGTAGTGCTGATGAAGATGACCAAGCCCCAGAGGTAGAAGGTGAAACTACAAATGAGGAGTACCCTCTGATTTAATTTTTCCCAATGTTCACAGTAAAGGAGCTTCATCCTGATTTGCAGGGAACAGTTAAGGAGAAAGTGTGGGATTTGATAGGAAAAGAAGTAGGTCTGATAAAGGAAGTTGAGCCAGTTAAAGTTACTGTAAAGCCGAATGCAGTTTTCACTTAACTTCCACAGTACCACATGCCGCAAGATGTCCTTATGAAAGTCACCCAGATAATTGCACACTTTGTAAAGCAAGGGGTTTTGAAGGAAGTATTCAGCAGCCCATGTAATTCACCGATAATGGGTTTGCAAAAGCCCTATGGGAAAGTTCAAATTGTACAGGATTTGAGAAAAATAAATGAGATTGTGGTCAAATGTTGTCCTGTGGTGCCAAATCCAGCTGTGATAATGTTTCCGATTGCATGCAATGCTGAATGGTTCACTGTCATTGATGTGTCACAAACCTCCTTTTCTGTGCCTCTTCACGAGGACAGCCAACTTCTCTTTTGTTTCAAGTTTTTGGATCGAGTTTATTGTTGGTGCAGAATTCCTGAAGGGTTTTCAGAGTGACCTTCCATATTCAATTAGATCTTGTAATTTGGAGTCGTTGCAAATGCCTTTCCAATCGACCTTGGTACAGTGCATTCATGATTTGCTGATTGCGTCCAAAACAAAGGATGAGTGCAAGTATGATACGATTGCTCTGTTGAACAATTTGGGAAAGAATGGTCATAAAGTGTCTCCAATTATATTGCAATACTGTCAGAAAGCAGTGAAGTACTTGGGTCACCAGATTGAGAAAGGATCAAGAAAGATATCCAGAGAAAGGATTACAGCCATATTGCAGATAAATCCCCTGACCACACAGAGAGATGTCAGAATGTTTTTAGGGATGTTAGGCTACTGTCGCCAATGGATTCCACATTTTTCTGTCATTTTGAGACCATTGCAGAAGCAGAATCACAAGGAAGTCACTGACCCCATAGTGTTAGGCCAGGCTGAAATGAAAGCGTTCACTGAATTGAGAGAGAGTCTGTGCAATGCTCCAGCTTTGGGTATGCCTGACTACACGAAACCTTTTACATTGTTTTGTCATGAGCGTGATGCATGTTCTTTGTCTGTCTTGACACAGGTCCATGGAGGTGTAAACCTCCTGGTAGCATATTTTTCAGCTACTTTGGACCTAGTTGCAGCAGCCTTACCGGATTGTTTGCGCACAGTTGCAGCGGTTGGTCAAAGCCTTAGTCAGTGTGAAAGCATTGTGATGGGACATCCCCTGACTATAATGGTCCCTCACTCTATTGAGATTCTACTTATAAGGATGAAAACCCAATATTTGACTGATGCAAGGTTGACCAGATACGAAACAAGTATTCTAGGGTCACCAACTGTGTCATTGAAAAGATGTACAGTGCTGAACCCGGCAAACTTACTCCCAAACGAAAATGTTGAAATTTTTAAAAATGGAAGACGTTGAGCATGATTCTCTTGAAGTAGCTGATTTGTGCACAAAACCGAGACCTGACATTAGAGATACCCAATTGGAAGAGAATGACCAAATTATCTTTGTTGATAGTTCTTGCCTGAGAGACAATGCAGGGACACTGAGAGCAGGATATGCCGTCTGCACAATTACTGGTATTCTGAAAGCTTCTTGGCTTCGAGGAGTGTATTCTGCACAAGTAGCAGAACTGGTAGCTCTTACTAGAGCGTGCCATGTTTTCTGCTCAGCCGAAATTTAAAATCTATACGGATAGCCAGTATGGATTTGGAATAGTTCATGATTTTGGCCAGTTGTGGTCACAGAGAGGTTTCATGACCTCTTCTGGTTCACCTGTGAGAAATGGTGAAAGGATTAAAGAACTGTTACATGCTATTCAAATGCCTGGAAAGATTGCCGTGGTGAAATGCAGTGCACATCTGAAGTCTCAGGACTTCGTGTCATTGGGAAATGGCTATGAGGATCAAGTCGCAAGGTTTTGCGCATTGAACTGTATATCGTTCAAAGATAAGTGGGAAATGTTACCTGAAGAGGACGAAACATGTCCAAGTTTTGCATTGAAAGTAATTGACACCTTGGAGGCATTGAAAATGTTGCAGAATAATGGGAAGGAGAAACGTTCATGGAGTTAAATGAAATGTGTGCAAAGACGAGATGAATGGTGGGTTTCAGAAGAGGGTCAATTAATTTTGCCAAACAGTTTGTTGTCTCAAATGGCTAGGTATTATCATGGTCAAGCACATGTTGGGAGGGATGCCATGATTTGGTTGTTTAAACATGATTGGTTCAACCCAAGGTTTAGACAGGTTGCTGAAGCAGTTTGCCTTTGTCGTGTCATTTGCCAACAATTGAACGAGGGAAAAGGGGCAGTGGTTAATTTGAGCCACATTGGAAAAGCAGGAGGTCCATTCAGCAGAACTGAGATGCCTGTGTGTGGATGTTTGAGATATATTTGGTGATTGTGTGCATTTTTAGTCACTGTATTGAAGCTTACCCTGCACGAAGAAATGACAGCCTCACAGTAACGAATCTACTGCTTCTGGAACTGTTCATGCGCTTCTGGTTTCCGATCTCTTTAGAATCAGACAGGGGAAGTCACTTCAACAATGAAGTAATTTAATTGCTGTGTGCAGCATTGAACATTGAGCAGAAGTTGCATTGTAGTTACCACCCTGAAGCATCAGTACCAGTGGAGCAGATGAATGGTACCTTGAAGTCAAGAGTTGCAAAGATGTGTGCATCCATAAATTTGAAATGGCCCGACGCATTGCCTTTAGTTTTGATGTCCATAAGAAACATCCCTGAGAGGAAGACAGGATTATGGCTGCATGAGATCCTTATGGGCCGAGCCATGAGGTTGCCAGCAAAACCTGCAAATGCACTTGTCAACATTACAGATGATATGGTGTTGGACTATTGCAAAGGTCTGGCTGATGTGGTTCGCTCTTTCTCTCAGCAGGTAGAGGCTACCACATGCCACTGATCCATAACTCAGGGCACAACCTGAGAGCCGGAGACTGGGTTGTGGTCCGGAAACACCTGAGTAAAACATGTTTGGAGCCTCGTTCGAAAGGACGTTTCAGGTAGTTCTGAAAACTACCATAGCTGTGACGTTTGCTGGAATTCCGAACTGGATCCATGCCAGTCACACAAAGAAAGTGACATGTCCACTGGATCATGAAGAAGATTTGTTGAAAGTACCAACAACCGTGAAACAAGTCTCAGGGCCGAAAGAGACCAAAGAGGATCTAAGACTGGTTCGGAGCCCATTGAGGACGGTTCAGTCACTCCTGTAAGAGATGAAGGAGAAAACCCCCAGGAGGGTGACAGAGAGACTATCTCAATTGAGGCAGCAGGAGAGCCTGGTCAGAGGAGGGCTTTTCTAGAAGCAGACGATTTTGAGAGACAAAAGGAGCAATTGCCAGACCTGGAGGGGAAAGGAGTTGAAGCGGATCAAAGTCACTGTGGTCTGACTTCTCCTTAACCTGTTGCAGGTCCGTCAAGAGAAAACACAGCAGAACAAGGGGAAGTTTCAAGTTCAACTCTGAAGAGAACACTAACAAAGGGTCCATTGAAAGGAGATGAGTGGCCGGAGTTGCAAGGAAAGGGAAAGGAAGTGCTTGTTAAGACAACAATCGAGGAAGAAGTAAATACAACAAAGAGAGATCTAAGTGAAGGAGAATTGAATGGTCATCGAAAGTTGAAAAGAAAGAGAATAGCAAGTCAAAGATACGCAGGTCCTGAATGGGCATATTCAACTATAAGTGAATAGCAGCAAGAATGTTTGTGTTTTTTGTTTTGATCAAGACATTCCAGGTCAGTATTTTGGCACTTGAAGGAAGCAGATGAACTGAACTGTTGAAACAATCTAAGAGAAAACGTTTGGGAAGGAGACTGTTAAAAGTAACTGGAAAAGACATTGATAACCTGATTTGACTTTGAAACCTGATTTTGACAAGCTGCTTACCGATTTTGACAAGAGATCCTGGAAGCGAAACTGAGAGCTGTAAATAACTATTGAAAGGAGAGTTTGGTTGTTTTGATTTTGCTGCAGTTTTTCAAAATTTTCTTCTGCTTTCTGATTATTTACAGATCATGGGTAACATTAGCCAGCAGGGTAGGAATACTAAGCGCTGTAAATTCATGAGTATTGGTTTGGCAATTATGTGCAGGATATTGTTTGTGATATTGATTGTGGGTATGTCTATTCTTGATAAGAGTGAAGTCAACCATACTTCTGCTTTTGAGACAACTACTGTACTAACTGCAAAAGAGAGGTTCAGGTAAGATGAGAAGAATTTGCATGAGGGTACTAATGCACACGGAGAGCTTTCTTCTTATGTCTTCTATCGCTTATTGAGTGAGTATGTTGAGACAATGGATGCGAGGAATTGTTATGTGTGTACACAGATTCCTTCATCAGTTGAGGAAGGAGTTACGTACCATAGTCTGCCACTAACATCTGGAATAAGTTGTAGTCTGCTACTAACAATATTATATAACCAGGAGTTCATTCAGTACTTTTATTCGAATTACGATGTGGTGTTTTCATTTCTCCCTATAATTAGATATTTTAGTAGAGTAGCTAGGGATAATGACATAGTAATAGTTAGAGGTTTCTTTGAAACTACATTGACTTTTGGCACAGCTTATGCACACCGCAACTATTTAACATGCTTGCTTACACCCTTAGAGAAAAGCTTCTTAGATCACACAGATGACAGGAGAAAGATGCTGAAGGAGAAGTTAGAAAAGGACTTACAGGAATGATTATGCTTATAGTGCAATTAAAACGCAAGGGAAATTAGCTTTAGATGTGCAACGTGTAGGGAAACTTTGCATACATAGGCCTAGATCACACACTGACACTTTGTTTGTGGGGACAAGTGAATGTAAACATGCGTTTTTGTTTCAGAGTAAATGGACGTTTATGTTGAATGGACAGGACCCAGCTATTCCTGGGATTTATTACATATGTGGTCCTAATGCTTCCTACCGTCTTCCAAGAGGATGGTATGGGACATTTTACTTGGGGATATTTTTACCAAAGATTTATCAAATGAATGTTTTCAAGAAGTTTCCAAAAGTGACTGAAATACATCATGTGAGACAGAGGAGAGAGTCTCCTTCTGGTGTAGTGGGAGATATATTTGGAGCAATGATCCCTTCAGTGGGAGTTGTTCTGAATTCGATACAGATGCAATGGTTGTCAACTATTGTGGATAACAAGCTGACAAATTTTTCAGGGGCCATACTCCTGATAGATACTGAATTAGCTGCTAAAAGAGCTATGACTCTTCAGAAACGGCTTCTTTAGACATTTGTCTAGTGAAGGATGGCGGAGTTTGTAGAATGATTTTTTCTAGTCATTGTTGCTTGTATATTCCTAATAATAGTAAAGAAATTAGAGACCTAATTACTAATCTGACTAATGAAAGTGCTGATTTGAAAGAATTGAAAGAACCAGGTGTTTGGGAAAAGGTTGGCAAAGGTTGTACTTCAGTGGGAAATTGGCTCAGCAACATTTGGAATGGGATTCTTTTGAAAATCTTGCAGGGGATATTCATTATCGTGGTTTGCCTAATTGGAATATGAGTAATGTGTAAGTTGTGCAAAAGGATTACATTTGAGAAGTCTAAGAATGGTCAGAGGAGGGAGGAAAAGAAAAGGGAAAAATTGTTCAGGGAAAACCCAAAAAGGGAACAAAAGTATAAAGGGATTGAATTGACAGAAATGTAGCTGATGCAAAAATTTGTGGGTGATAGTTTAGTGTGATGACATGTTTAGTCATCAGAGGAGGGATTGCTAGCACAGGCGTTTTAATAAAAATGATTAATAGCTGTTCATGTATTATGAATAATGGATTTGTGTAGAAAATAAAATAATGTAGAAAAATAATGCATGCATTGGAAAATGTGATCACGATGAGTGGCTGTCAATGTTCACAAAGTGTACTTACTAGTAGTTTATTAATATGAAATGTTGAGCATGTGTTTGACTAATGTAGTAATATGTCACGTTAAGGGTTATGATTTATGTACTGGCTTTATTAATTGTAGTCCTTAACTTTGCAAAGGTCTTGGCCTAGTTGCCCGGCCTCATGTCAAGCTGTATTTCTTAACGTTTAATGAATGGCTGTCCTAGAGAGTTAAATTGTGATTTTCCATTGTAGTTTAAATGTGCTTGTAGCTGGAAAGTTTTCTCATGAGAACCGACTGCTGGAAGATGCTGTTCTTGCTAAATGTGACATTATGTGTGTAATGTGTGTGAGAATGACTTTCTCAGGAGGAGAACAATGGAGACACTCACTGGAGTAGAAGCTGCAACAATATTGTTACATGACGAGCCGGATGATAAGAACATTGCAGGAGAAATCAATCAGTGACATGTGAACGGAGTAATGGTAGAATCCATAGATTTGAAGTTTTAGTTTTATTGGACAAAGTGTGAACATGCGATACCTTCACCAATAGGGACTTGGGAAGTAGTTTCAGGGAATCTAACTTACCAAGACTGCACTGAGAGGGAAGGAGCATTTTTCCTTTGAGTCATTGTGCTTTTGCCATTGCCCATTTTCTCGCTGCCCGAAAGGTCAATATTTTCTTGTGCGTCTTGACAAGAGAAGTGCTTAACTTTAATGCTTAAAGACTTTGCATTTTCTGAACTTTGATGCTGAATCCTGAAGCCTTGCTGATCGACTGACGTCCTGGTGATGAAGACCATCTTAGCTTGCCGGCCCAATTGAGGAGAGGTATTATTGTACCCATGTGTATTTTATGCATATTTGCTTTTTCTTTCTAGGTACTAACCACACTGTTTTGATAGAGCCATAGTTAGAAGTTTTCCAAATTTGCCGATGCTAATCTGGTGTTAGTTAAGGTTTCCTTACTCTGCTAATAGGGAAAATGTTTGATGAATTTCTCTGCTGAATCTAAATGTATGTGATCTCATTTGCGCAATTATTCTTGTTACTAATTTGCACCGTAACCTTAGAATGTTTAATAGTTTAAACTTTGATTACACTGCAGTTCTTCATTTGTTTTTTAGATTAATTTACGTGACTTTAGCATTGTTAATATAGAGAAATAAATATTCTAACTTTACTAAAAGGTGTGGTTATTCATGTCTGAAAGGTCATGGTGTGTGGCAATTACTGACTCCAATTGATTACTAATGTCATTGGTAATTATTGATTATTGATTTGCACGTATGGGAGTTATGGTGGGATCATCTTAATTGCGAGTCCAAAGGTTCATCGACCTATTTGCGTCCCCTTGTAAGTTTACTTATTAAGGTCCGACGCGCCAACACCCACCTGCATCATACAGGACTGCCTGCTGTCCAGATAGTCTACTATATCTCCAATTATTAGTGAGGAGAATTGGGTTCATGACTAATACCATGGGTATAGTCCCCTGTCCTGGAAGGAATAATTCAGTAAAAAATAGAACGTAGACACATATGGTCAGAGAGTATTAATCACTCAGATGCATGCATTTCAGTACCCATATAAAGAGTAAATAATAATTTGAGAGGTTTTATTTGGTGACTTCTTTTATTGTTTATTCTTCACCGTCTGATGGCTTCGTTCAGTAAGTAACCGGAATCAACAGCCAATACGTGTTGCACCTACTGTGGCGCACAGCGTTGGGGCTTTTTCAAGACTAAAATCAATACTTCACTCTCTAAGTTACAAGAAAAGTTAAAAGGAAACAGTTTTTGCAGTGAGCAGCACATTGGTGTTGCAAAGCACGTGTGATTCAAACATCAATGCAGACAGGCAGAAAAGCAGCTATGTGGTTTTATCATTCAGACCAGGCCTGCCTATAGTAGTATTGTATAGTTAGGGGCAAATATTAATTCTGATATGCTATATGGAGCCTGAGTGTGGGTATATTGGGACACACTTATACTCTCTTAACCCCTTCGCTGCCAGGCCTTTTCCCCTTCCTGTGCCGAGCCTTTTTTTGGCTATTTGGGGTAATTCGTGCTTAGGCCCTCATAGCCTTTTGTCACATAAGCTATCCATGCCAAATTTGTGTCCTTTTTTTCAATATCCTAGGGAATGTAAATGTACCCAGAGTTTGTGGGTTCCCCTGGAGGAGACCAAGACATTAGCCAAAAGCTAAAATCTGTTTTTTTTTTTCTCAGAAAAATTGGAAAAAGGGCTGCAGAAGAAAGCTTGTGGTTTTTCCCCTGTAAATTGTATCAACAAAGGGTTTATGGTGCTAAAATCATGATCTTCCCAGCTTCCAGGAACAGGCAAACTTGAATCAGAAAAACCCATTTTTCAACATAATTTTGGGATTTTACGAGGACACACCCCATTTTTACTATTATTTGCTGCTTTTAGCCTCCTTCCAGTTAGTGACAGAAATGGGTGTAAAACCAATGGTGGATACCGAACAGCTAAACATTTCTGAAAAGTAGATACAATTCTGAATTCAGCAAGTGGTCATTTTGGTAGATCTTGCAAGGTCGTCTTACAGAACAAAACAGCTGAAATAAAAAAATATTGAAATTGAGCTGAAAAAACAGCCATTTCTTTCAACGTTTTCTTCTGTAACTTTTCCTGATATGGCAGAGTTTTAAAAGCAATATACCATTACGTCTGCTGGACTCTTCTGGTTGTGGGGATATATAGGGCTCGTAGGTTCATCAAGAACCCTTGGTACCCATAGCCAATAAATGAGCTGCAACTTGCTATGGGTTTTCATTGTATACCGGGTATACAGCAATTCATTTGGTGAAATTTAAAGACTAAAAAATGGGTATCAAGAAAACCTTTGTATTTCCAAAATGGGCACAAGATAAATTGTTGAGAAGCAGTGGTTATTTGAACATCTCTGAATTTGGGGTTCTCCATACTGTTAGCGCTTCAGGCCTTAATAAGTAAACTTACAAGGGGATGTGAATAGGTTGATGAACCTTTTGACTCGCATTTAGATTCAGTACATGCAGATCAATAATCAATAATTAATCAATAACATCAATAATCAATAGGAGTTAGTAATGATCGCATACCATGACCTTTCAGTCATGAATAACCACACATCTTTTAGTAAAAGTTAGAATATGTATTTCCCTATATTACCAATGCTAATGTCACGTAAAATAATCTCAAAATTAAATGATAAACATACAGAAATATCACTGGCTATCCAAAGTGCTTAAAGAAACGTAATCTAATCAAGGCTTGAATAATTACACATACTAAGGTTATGATGCAAAGTAATAACAAGAATCATTGAGAAAACTATATCATATACATTTATTTTCAGTAAAGGAAATACATCGAATGTTACTCCATATAGCGAACTTTCATAAATGAGGATCCTTATCTAACACCAGATTAGCATTACCAACAATTTGCGTAAGAGTATACCTTTCTTCAATTGGATCGGCCAGCTAAGATTATCTTCATTATCACGACATCAGTTTGGTCAACAAGGCATCAGGATTCAGCATCAAAGTTCAGGAAACACAAAGTCTTTAAGCAATTTGAAAGAATAGAGGTAAAGCCTCGTGAAGAATGGGGAGAATGGCGTATCTCCTCTTGGTGGTGTCCAGCTAAGTTAGATTTCCTAAAATTACTTCCCAAGTCCCTATTGGTCAAGGGATCGCATGTTCACACTTTGTCCAAAAAAACTAAAATAGCAAATCTATAATTTCTACTAGTACTCGGTTCACATGTCGCTGATTGGCTTCTCTTGTAATGTCCTCATCGTCCGGCTGGCTGGTCAGGTAACAATATTGTTGCAGCTTGCACTCCAGTCAGTACGGTTATTGATCTCCTCCTGAGAAAGTCAGTCTTAAACATATTACACTTATAATGTTGCATTTTACAAGAACAGCATCTTCTAGCAAGCTGTTCTCATGAGAAAGACGTTTAGCTACAAGCACATTTGGTCAGCACAGTAGAATATCACAATTTAATTCTCTAAGCAAACTTTTTATTAATCGGTTCAGAAATACAGCCTGACATGAGGCCGTGCAAATAGCTCAAGACCTCTGCTAAGTTAAGGCCTACAATTAGTAAAGCTAATACATAATGCATAACCCTTAATATGACATATTACTACATTAATCAAACATAAGCTCCATATTTCATAATAATAAGCCATTAATAGGTACACTTCGTGAACATTGACGGCCACTCACGTGGGCACATTTTCAAATGCGTGCATTTTTTTTCTCTATATTGATACATCCATTACTCAAAATACATGAATATTCACTAATAATTTTATTAAATCCCTGTTTTAGCAATACTAGCATGCGAATTACAGGGCATTTCTCAAATACACTTCTTTCTTACACACTGCCTTACATTTGGAAGAAATAAATGTAGAGAAAGACAAGAGGAAATAACACTTGTTCTTCTATTCTATATTCACCCAAGTGTCCCAATAAAAATGGTACCTCACTTATGTGGGTGGGCTTAGTGCTCATGACAGGATGCGCCGCAAAAAAACATGGACACATCTCATTTTAACATTGAAATCTGATGTGTTTTTTGGAAATTGCCTGCCTGTGGCCCTCTAGCTCAGCCAGCAGCTAAGGAAATCTATCAAACCTGAGCATTTCTACAAACTAGACACCTAGGGGAACCCAGGATGCAGTAACTTGTGGTGTTCGCACCAGGTTATGTTACCCAGAATCATTTTCAAACCTCAATATTTGGCAAAAAAAAACTGCCTCCTAGTCAGCATTCCCCCAAGTCCCCTGATAGATATGGTTCCTTACTTGTGTGAATAGGCCTAGTACCCGCAACAGGAAACACCCCAAAACACTCCAAAACACAACGTGGACAAATTACATTTTCCCAAAGAAAATGAACCTGTTTTTTGCAAAGTGCCTAGCTATGGATTTTGGCCTGTAGCTCAGCCTGCACCTAGGGAAACATAGCATACATATACATTTTTGAAAACTAGACACCTAGGGAAATTCAGAATTGGAGTGACCTGTGGGGCTCTCACCAGGTTCTGTTACCCAGAATCCTTTGCAAACCTCAAAATGTGTCTAAAAATCACTTTTCCCTCACATTTTGGTGCTGCAAAGTTCTGGAATCTGAAAGGAGCCACACACTTCCTTCCACCCAGCATTCCTCCAGATCTCCCAATAAAAATGGTACCTCACTTGTGTTGGTATGCCTAATGCCCATGATAGGAACCACCCCAAATCACAACATGGACACATCAAATGTTTACATTGAAAACTGATGTGTTTTTTGGAAAGTGCCTAGCTGTGGATTTTGGCCTCTAGCTTAGCCGCCACCAAGAAAAACCTACCAAACCTGTGCATTTTTTAAACCTAGACACCTAGGGGAACCCAGGATGGGGTAACTTGTGGCACTCCCACGAGGATCTGTTACCCAGAATCCTTTGCAAACCTCAACATTTAGCAAATAAAATCACCTTTTTCTAACATTTCAGTGATGGAATGTTCTGGAATCTGAGGGGCCACAGATTTCCTTCCACCCAGCATTTCCCCAAGTCTCCTGATAAAAATGGTACCTCACTTGTGTGGGTAGGCCTAGTGCCCGCGACAGGAGGATCCAAAACACACCATGGACATGTCAAATTTTTCTTATAAAAACTGACCTATTTTTTGCAAAGTGACTAGCTGTGGATTTTGTCCTGTAGCTCATCCGAGACTTAGGGAAATCTAGCAAACCTGGTCACTTCTGAAAACTAGAGACCTAGGGGAACCCAGGATGGGGTAACTTGTGGCGCTCTGATCAGGTTCTGTTACCAAGAATCCTTTGCAAACCTCACAATGCGGCAAAAAAAAAACACTTTTTCCTCACATTTTGGTGCTGGAAAGTTCTGGAATCTGAAGGGAACCACAAACATTCTTCTACCTAGCATTCTCTCACATCTCAGATAAAAATGGTACCTCACTTGTGTGGGTAGGCCTAGTTCCCGCAACAGGAAATGCCCCAAATCTCTACGTGGACACATCACAATGATCAATTACAAAACTACCTGTTTTTGCAGTGGGAGCACCTGCGTTTTTTTGGTCCTGGGCTCAGCAGCCATCTAGGGAAACCTACCAAACCCAGACATTTCTAGAAAGTAGACACCCGAGTGAGTCCAGGGAGGTATGGATCCCCCAGTGTTTTCTTACTCAGAATCCTCAGCAAACCCTCCAATTTATCTAAAAAATCTAATTTTCCTCACATTTCCCCACATTTCTGTGTGGGATCACCGCACCAGCACACATTTCTACCACTCAGTGTTCCCCTTAGTCTCCCGATAAAAAATGATACCTCACTTGTGTAGGTGGGCCAAGTGCTTGTGAGAGGGAATAGCCAAAATTATATCAAAATTGAGGGGAAACCAAAGCGGATCCAATAGGGCAGTTTGAAAAAAAACATTTTTAGGCTGTCAAGTGGGGCAGAATTTTTATCGGCATAGATGCAACAATGCTGGGTGGTAGGAATTTTGTGGATTCCAGAAGGTTCATCACAAAAATGTGGGGAAAATGTATGATTTCAAGCAAAGTTGGAGGTTTGCAGGGCATTGTGGGTAAGAAAATGTGAAGCACACCCCCTGGACTCATCCTGATGTTTAGTTTTCAGATGTGTCTAGGTCTTGTAGATTGTTCTCGAGGGCAGCGTCCCAAAGTCCAAAATGTGCAGCCCTCAATATCCTAGTGGGACGATTTTGAGAGTTAGCCAAGCTATCATGGTCCAAATGTTAAATCAAAACCCAAAATAATCAAATGTCCTTTTTCTTGCCATTGGGATAAGATCTTTTAGTGTGAGTGAGAGAGCTGAAAGACTGTCAACCCTTTCAGTTGGGATGGGGGCATAACCATGCCCATACTGGTTGGTAACGAACACCGCACTATTTTCAATTTTTTTTCAATTCCCTGCATCTAGTAAGCTTTATGCCCCCCAGGGAGTGGATCAGGGGTAATTGCCCCATCTGCCCACCGGTGGGCAGAACAACTTTGTCCCCATTTATTTGGGGTTGAGGTACGGCCATACCCGGGAATATATATATTCCCTGGTGTCTAGTGGGCTTTCAGCTCCCCTTGGGAGCTGATGGGCCCTACAAAAATAGGCCAATCTCCCCCCCTGGGGAGCAGAAATGGCCAACAGCAATGTGCCCCCATAGGGAGCGATCCTTGCCCCCCCAAACAAAAAACACTCCCACACCAGTGCCTGGTGCCTAAGTGGTTTCTGTCCCCTGCAAGAACTATGCCGATCTGCCCTCAAGGGGGGCAGAAATGGCCTAAAATAATTTGCCCCTATTGAGAATTGCCCTTGTCCAAGGGGCCACTCCCCCTATGTAAGCTAGTAAAGAAAAACAAATCCTTGGTGTCTAGTGGTTTCTGCACCCCTTGGGGGCAGATTGGCCTAATACAAATAGGCTGATCTGCTGCCAAGAGGGGCAGAAATGGCCTAAAATAAATTCCCCCCCAAGGAAGCAACCCTTGCCTAAGGGGTCACTCCCCACGTGTAAAAAACAAAATCCCTGGTGCCTAGTGGCTTCTGCCTCCAAGGATGCAGAAAAATCCTTTAAAAAATGCCCCCCAGTGGAGCGACCCTTGCCCAAGGGGCCGCTCCCCTTCATTGTTTATATGAAAGAAAACAAACTCGCTGGTGCCCAGTGGGTGTTTCTGCAGCACAATCACTATGTGATTGTGCTGCAGAAATCCTCAGAGAGACATGAAAGGAAAGGAATAGCCTTTTCTTTCCTTTCATGCCTCTCCGATCTCCCTCACCCCCAATCGGAAGAGAAACTGGAAGCTCACCTGACCTCTGAATCACTTCCCCTACCATCCCTGCCCAGGGGAGGGGGGTGGGTGGCCCATGGGGGAAGCACTAGCACTCCCCCCGTGGGCCAGTTGCAGGACAAGCTGGTCTCACCCTCTGCACAGCAGCTCTGCAGCCGAGGACGAGACCAGCGCATCCACGGCACCGAAGATGTTAATGCTTGAATATTATTGTTAGAATGTGATGTCAGTGATTGCTCCTCATTCACTGTGGAGAAAGGCAGGGGGCGATAAAGTTAGGTGAAATGTTCAGGTGAATAAATAGACTACCTAGAATGGCAAGTAAGTAGATGATTTTGGCAGAACTCGTCTATATTCTAAAGCTGAGTCAAAAATACAACATAGTTAAATAGCACTCTCCCTCATGTAAAGAATGGTTTAAGTTTATGAACCGAGAATACCTGTCTTCTCAAATGATGATGAATTCTAGCATTGTTTTTAATGGCAATCTGGGAGAGGGAGGGGTTGTTTAAAAAACTATGAATGGGGAATGACAGAAGCTGTTTGTGAATAAGAAAGGTCCTTGCATGCTATTAATGTTTCGTCAATTGCTTGACAGAAGGTGAAACTGTTTTGAAAAAACAAGGCAAACCCAAGGATGGTTATGGACTAAGGGTAATAATGTGCTATGAGGAACAAGGGTCTCTAAGTAAAAGGCATTTAGTATCCAATGTATCGGGGAAACATATACATCCCAGTGAACGCTCAATCAACTGTATAAAAAAAGTCAATTTATTAAAACAGAAGTTTAGACATAAAGGTAATAGTCTTACAGGGGCGCATTTGTACGGGTACATCACATATACAGACACTTCTGGGGCCATAATTAGCTGCAATGTCTCTCCTCATACAAAGAATGAAAGCAGGCACTAGGCGCCAAAATTAAATTAACAATCCATCAACTGTACCCAAATAAATGTACCTCAGAATTACCCATGCATTTAACCATACCTATGGGGCAACTGGCAAGAAATACCATGTCCAGGAAAAGTAACAATACTCAGGATGGTCACACAGTCTGTCCTCAATCACTAAAAACAACTGGGAACAAGCGTGAGACTGCTTCGGTGTTGTCCGCAAATAGGGACCATCATAGTGTTCGTGATGGAAAGTCATTCTCAGGACCAGAAACAGAAGCTTTATGAGGCATATTGGGGAAAATAAATATTTGTGAGACTAGGTTGTAGTTTTTGGGCAGCATGGAGTTGTTAGGGGAACAGGGTGGCATTTGCAGGTACTAATGCAAGCGTTAAAGTTGGTATGGCTGGAATGCTGTCAATTGCCAGTGTGATGCCCTCTGGATTGATTCAAATGTGGCATATGAGACATAAATGCTTGTATCTACCATTTATTTAGAAATCTGTGCTGTAAGTCTCTGTGAGCCAAAGATCTTGGTTCACAGTGCTTATTATGGTCATCTGGGATGTTAAAATGGGGTAAAGTTGGCAATATTAGACAGAACTGGCACATACTGGTGATGGACTGTATCATGGAGAGTAAAAATGGTGCATTTGGTGGCCACATGATATGTAGTGAGTGCCACATGTGGAAGCAGGATGAAGATTGATAAGCGCTGAAATATCTGCCAAATTAAGCAAAGTCTACATATGTTGTCATGGCTGTACTTTTATGGAAAGATTTGCAAAAGCCATATTAGATGTGGTCCAAATGTATAAAACCTGCCAGTTGGCAAAAAAGGACCACATATAAACCCTGGTTGTGGTCACTTGAGTGGTGAGAACATTTTGTACAGGGCAATAGCTATAAAGGTGGAGAGCATTGAAAGAAGAAGGGTAGAGGTAGGATACAGGGTAATAAGGACTGGAGTAGAAAGCTGGATTAGTGTCTAGTCGTTGCTGGTGATGGGGCAAAGTGGTGGGGGGGTGAACAAAAACCAAAACAAATAAGTAATAAAACAAATAACCTTACCTCGATCCCCACCCCACTGCTGCACCGCAGCTCTTCAGGTCTCTACTGCAGACAGGCACAGTCTCCCAGTCTTCCCTGCAGCCAGTCCTAATGCTGCTTCCATGCTGCTGGTAGCATGACAGCAGCCTCAGGATTGGTCTGTGCACCCTGGCTTTGCTTTCCCAGGCATACTGGGAGCCTGTGCCTTCTGCCTCCAACCCGGTAACACAGCTCGGCTTAGAGACTGCTCAGTACGCACATGTGTTTGGCCGTTCTGAGATGGCCGGCCAAACACACATGCGAACAGAGGGGAGTGCACACCACCCCCCTTCCCTGCCTGTGTTAGCGGGTCAGACCTTAATAAGTAAACTTACAAGGGGACGCAAATAGGTCGATGAACTTTTTGACTCGCAATTAAGATGATTCCACCATAACTCCAGGACATGCAGATCAATAATCATTAATCAATAAATAACATAAAAAATCAATGATAATCAATAACTTTAATAATCAATTGGAGTCAGTAATTGTCACACACCATGACCTTTAAGTCATGAATAACCACACTTTTTAGTAAAAGTTAGAATATTTATTTCCCTAAATTAACAATGCTAACATCATATAAATGAATCTCAAAATCAAATGATACACATACAGAAACAAAATCTGGCTGTCCAAATCTGCAGAAGAACTGTAGTCTAGTCAAAGCTTAAGCTATTACACATTCTAAGGTCAGGGTATAAATTAATAACAAGAACAGTTGCACAAACAAGATCACATACATTTTGATTCAGCAAAGAAATTCATCAACCATTATTCCCTATTTGCAGATTAAGGAAACCTTAACTAACACCAGATTAGCATCAGCATGTTGGGCTTCATGCAAAACAATTTTGTAACACAAATTTAACTAACTATGGCTCTATCAAAACAGTGTGGTTGGTACCTAGAAAGAAAAGCAAATAGACATAATAGACACATGGGTAGAATAATATCTCTCCTCAATTTGATCGGCAGGTTAAGATAGTCTTTGTCATCAGGACATCAGTTTAGTCAGCAAGGCATCAGGATTCAGCATCAAAGTTCAGAAAACACAACCTTTCAGCAATGCTAAACAATAGAGGCCAACCAACCAAAAGAATAGAGAGAATGGCATATCGTCTCTTGGTGCAGTACTGTTAAGTTAAATTCACTAAAACTACTTCCCATGTCCCTATTGGTCAAGAGATTGCATGTTCACAATTTGTACAATAAAACTAAAACTCCAAATCTATGAATTCTACCACTACTATGTTCACATGTCGCTGATTGGTTTTTCCTGCAATGTCCTCATCATCCGGCTCGTCAGGAAACAATATTGTTGCAGCTTCTACTCCAGTCAGTGTCTCCATTGTTCTCCTCCTGAGAAAGTCAGTCTCACACACATTACATATATATTGTTACATTTAGCAAGAACAGCATCTTCTAGCAGTCGGTTCTCATAAGAAAAGATTCTTAGCTACGAGAACATTTACACAACACAATGGAAAATCACAGTTTAACTCTCTGGGACAGCCATTTATTAAATGTTAATAAATACAGCTTGACATGAGGCCTGGCAACTAGGCCAAGACCTTTGCAAAGTTATAATAAATATCCCTTAATATAACATGTTGCTACATTAGTCAAACATATGCTCAACATTTCATATTAATAACATTAATAAGTACACTTTGTGAGTTTTGGTGGCCACTCATCGTGATCACATTTTCAAATGTGTGTATTATTTTTCTACGTTATTATATTTTCTATGCAAATCCATTAATCAGAATACATAAACACCTATTAATAATTTTTATTAAAACATCTGCGCTAGCACCTGTCATCCCCCATGAACCCACCCCTATAAAACAGTAATGAACATTGTGCTTTATTTCTTTATTTTTAAAATTTTGCAGCTGCTGCTGCTGACAAGGCGGGCAACACTTCTCCGCCGTAGCAGAGGAGTTGCTACTGGTACTTTCTGCCTTACTGAATGGAGTCTATGTTGTAATTATGGCTATCCTGTGATGAGAAGACAGGTGAACATATGATCGGCAGACATATTATCTGTGCTCCAGTTTGTGTTCAACATGGTCACAGTAAGTAGGCTGAATGCAAACCCTGGTAAGGGGTCCCATTGTGTTGGTAACATTAATTGCTAATGTGACAATCATACACGTTCATGTAATACAACAGGTAGAGTCTATTATTTTAGAATTACGTATTGATAATTTTCAGTATCCATAGCTTAAATACTGTACATAGAAGGATCAACCACAGTGTGACAAATGCCATGATAGCATTTTTTCAAACTATAGATGACATGAAAATAGAGCATAGCAGATTGTACTCAAGAGTGCAGGCAAAAAGCATGTGAGGAACCTCTTTGTGCAGTTTGTGGTTGCGGGATCCTCTATATCCAGTTAGTAATTGTAAATCTATGGTTGAGAGAAATACTTTACATTCTATATATGTACGTTCATACCTGTATTCTAAGAACATTGTAAATGCTTACATTCAATTCACTAGTTATGTCAATATTACTAACATGGAGCTTCTTGTTATATTACTATTATTGCCATAATGCTCCCTAGGTTTCTTGTTGTTGTTAGAATGGGTGTGCAGCTCCCTTTTCCAAGCCAGCAGGACTAAAGTATTCCATGCATTCATAGTGGTGCTACACCAAAGACACCATTAAGGCTGTGGGGGCTTTTGTGGCTGCTGCTGATTGGTTGTGGCTCCTCCAAGGCAGGGCCACCTTTAGGGTGGTGCAACCAGTGCACTGCATTGGGCGCTGACCTGAAGGGGGTGCTGACCTCAGAGGGGAACTGTGTTTCGCAATAACTTACGATTTAAAAGCACCTGTTGCAGAGTTCATTGTGCATGCAGTATCAGGCAGTAATAAAACTGTTAAGATAACTTTTGTGATTAATATTCCTGCTAGAGAGTTTAGTCTAGTTTAGTGTAGTGCAGTTCTGACTGCCATAACGTAGCACAGGGGGTTAATATTCCTGCTGCAATGAACAGATCTGTATTCTATGTGGATAGCAAAGTGAGTTAGTAAAGCCAGCTTTTACCAATGCCTTAAAACAAACTAAGGCCCTCATTACAACTTCGGCAGTCTTTGCCAAAGACCACCGAAGCTGCGGGCTCCAGTATACGTCCAGTGCTGGCAGTATATCTGGCTCCCTTATTTTGACCTTTCCGCTGGGCCAGCGGACGGTAACAGTGTTACCGTCTGCTGACCCAGCGGAAAAGTCACATCAACATTGCATCCGGCTCGTAATAGAGCCAGCATCAATGTTGATGTGCAGCGGGCGCAGTAGCACCTGTTGCGCATTTCACTGCCCGAAATTCAGGCAGTGAAATGCACGATGGGGCTGTGCCTGGGGGCCCCTGCACTGCCCATGCCAAGTGCATGGGCAGTGCAGGGGTCCCCAGGGGTACCCCGAGTCCCCCTTACCGCCAGTCTTTCCGTGGCGGTGTTTACCGCCATGGCCAGGCTGGGGGTCGGGACTCATAATCCACAGGGCAGTGGTGCTTGCACTGCTGCCCTGGGGATTATGACCGCCAGGCAGAAGCCTGGCTGTATGTTGGAGGGGCCGGCGGTATGGCCGTGGCTATTGTGCCACAGTCATAATAGCTGGCGGAACACCGCCAGCCTGTTGGCGGTGTCACCGCCAGCTAACTGCCGGCTGCCAGGGTCATAATGAGGCCCTAAATGTAGGTGAAAGAAGGGCTATGGAGAGATGAGGAGCTCTTTTGCCAGGTGCTAGACAGGGAATCCAAGGATGGGTCACCAAACATGATTGTTGCACTGGGTGCCATCAGCTCTAAAGTTGGCCCTGCTCAGAGGGATGGGGAGTGGTCAAGTTGTATCCAACAGGCATCCACAATAGGGCCAAATGAAAACGCAGGATGGCTGGGGCTACGAAGACAGAGGAAAAAAAGAAAGAAGTCCTACAGCATCCCCACAGTTAGTAAAACACAAGTACACTGGAATACACCATGATCTATTGCATCACGTGAGAGAAAATTAAGATTCATGGTCCCTTTAGGGGAATCCAACACTTTAATTGGACCTCCCACATTTGGATCTACTGACCCAGCCACCACAATTTGCAATGAGATAAGTGGACTGCCTGCCAAATTGGTGTGAGGGACAGAAAAAGTACTTGAATTGGAACGGAAGTTTTAGAGGAAGACTGCCATTGCTCTGTGGGAGGATTTGTTGTGTGTCCCCTACATGAATCATGAACGTATTTGTATATTATATAAACAAAATAGGTAGCCTTCCACTAACCCTTAAAAAGGGCAAAAGGACTGCCTGAAAAACCACCATTTCAAAGTCTCACGTGAGTTGGTGTAAAATTAGGACCTAAGTATCCAGTACCATAGAGTGTGTCCCATATTACCTCAGCACTATATATTTTTTACTTCCCAATTAATTTCTCCAAAACTTTTACGTGTCTGAAAATAATTCAAAAATTCAATGCAAACTGTCAGAAGACTGGGAAGAACAGGTCAGAGAGGGTCATGAAAACAGACAAAAGCAGGGTACAAAGGATACAGTTGATCCTCCAAAAGAAATAGAAAAAAAGAATGAATTTAAAATATATAAAAACATAATACACAGAGTGTAGAGAGGGGGTTTGAAAAAGAAGAAAATGAAGTTAAACTAAAAAAGGAAAAAGGATTGTTTGGGGTAATCTTGAATGGAAACAAGGAAGTTAAAAAATACCAAAAATCAATAAAAATTGCAGCATTTGAAACAAATGAAAAAATCACAGTTAAAAAAGTAAAAAATGAGAAGTAGATAATTTGAAGTAATAATTTTTATAAATTGAAAAATTTAAGTTGTTGGTTACATTTGCGTGCCCCTTAGGCCTGAACCTGTTTAGGTTTGTTATGGACATAACAACATTTGGAACAAATGGGGGGAGAGTTCCATGCCAGTGTTCTTGACATGGCGGGGGGCTTACGGATTTGCAAACAATATATGTGCCTTCTCTCATGATAAACTGGTCAGGGAACCATGTCCACAAATTATAATATAAATAAATATATATATATATATATATATATATATATATATATATATATATATATATATATATGTATATATATATATATATATATATATATATATACGCTAAAACCTCTATGCAAGATTGCTTATGCCTTACTGAACAATAATGAGAACTCATACATAACAAGGAGGAGGCCCTGCATGCGTAATCAAAAAAGTATGCACTTGCACTTGCTTTAACAATACATTTTCCTTTATGTCTAAGATCAGTGGGCATAGATTTATAAACAGTGGTATAAAGTAGGCAGAGTCGGATCACTTAGACATTGGCTGGTATTAGGAAGTTTTCTGAAGTGGGACTGACTGAATCCTCAGGTCATAATACAGATCATCATTATATCAGGTATCAATGAGTTTATCTTGCCACTAAACCCCTAGGCCTGCGGAGCACTAGTTCTGGTGAGAGTCAACCACTTAACAAAAAAGTTGAAAGAAGGAATGATGCCACCCTGGGTGAGTAATATGACACTGACTATAAAAACCAATTTCAAAGGCCTGGGGGTCAGGAAGGAAAAGATCCAAGATCTAATATAAGAATCTTCTTGCCCAGAAAAAAGGATACACACATGATGGCAACACAACACAAAGAGAGCGAAAGAATCACCACACATGGAACATTGAGCATAGGAAATAAAAGATCAGAAGGCAAACTTTCTCGTACCATGTGGCCAGAATTCTGAACAAAGGTACACTATCATCCAAACTATTTCTACACTCCTGCAAGTCAGTAGGAAACTGAAGAGACATCTCTTCACAGAACATTATCTCCTTCAAGCTATTGCCCCTCAGTGCTATGTTGCTACCCAGAGAGGTTCACGCTATTCAAGGTCCTATTCAGAGATTAAGGCAAGAGAAAATGTAAAGGGGAAAACACTCCTAAATGTTTTTTACTTAATTTCCAATGTGAGCAACTTGTGCACAATGTTCTCTAACTTGATTATCCTGAAGGAAGAGTGATGGTCCTATTTCACAGTATTACAGACTCCACTTCAATTGAAGGATAAAGTGGGCAATGTGTTGAGCACTTTAAGATTGGTGAGATGAATTAGACCATGACCATAAAGCCCTCAAGCATTAATTGGTGCACAGACTGTGCAGAACCTATGTAAGGTGCCAGGATCAGATCATTTTCATGTATATTTTCACATGCAACTCCCATCTCTTGGGGCCTGCACTTTCACAGGTCTACAGTGCTATTCTGGAGACTTTGTAGGTCATTAAACATGGGTGCAAGTCTAAGCAGACCCCATTTATGAACTCCAGTGAGGAACATATCCTTTCTACTATCAACCCATGAACCTATTCAACTCACTGTAAAATTAGTGACACCGTCCTTCTATACTGATTGTGTGACTAGGTGAAAAAGGGGAAGCTGATGGCTAGATTAAGGTGGCTTCACAGTGAAGATTGAGACCATAGTGCAGGATTGTCTCTTGCATTAATGAACGACAAATACACTGTATACATAAAGGCAAATATTCATTTAAACTTATACTGACTGTAGATAGTGTTTGTCTCTATAAACCCAGGTCTCACTGGGGCAGATGCTTGTGGAAATGGCAATCTACCCCTCTGTACCATTCTAGGCACTAAAGAGAAAAAATACACCTAGGATGAGCTATTATATGCGACCAATTCACAGAAATGTTTTATGTTCAACAATAGATGACGTAATGCTGTGAATGTGCTTCATATTATTCAACTTGCATATAAATAATTTCAAAGTGGCAATGCAGAAAAAGGCACTTGGAAGTCTGATGATGAGAGTCTCTCACCAGTTCTTTGGGGAATGGTACTATCATCATGGCTAGAAATGAGACGGTAATGCATAAACCACTTTAGTACGTCAGAAGAAAGTTCTGCAGGTGGTGATGTGGTGCTTAATAAATCAAAGTTGGAGTTTACAGTCTGTAGTTTCTCCTAAAGAGACCTTTCAGACTAGGGAGATATTAGCAAAAGTGTGGGCCTTTGACAGTGAGGAATATGCTTTGTAATGTATAGGTTGAGACATATTGGTTAGAAAGTAGCCATAGCAAAGATCCAGTTAAGGCATAGAGGGATAGTGGTCAGATAAGCCTTTCAAGTCTTCGAGGCCAGAGCACCCACATTCATTCTCTGTGGTGCTGAGCTGTGCAACTAAGTGGGAAAGAAAGGATTGCTAATTACTGACAATTACTCTTTTGGAGCTGTTTAGGTAAATAAAGACACTCACTTTGCATTAAGAGGGGAACAACGAGGGGAGCCTGTTTAGGCCTAGGTATTCTGTAGCTGATGTGTTTTTGTGCTTGTAAAGACTGAGTGAATCCCAAAGTAGGATGTAGATTCAAAGAAAAATGTAATCATAATACCCAATTTTTTGGAAAGCCAAATAATCACAAACCCAGTTAGTGGATACAAATAAAACTACTGTTTACTCAAAAATAATAACGCAACCTCTCGCACCAAAGAAAATTGTAAAAAACGAATATCCAGTACTTAAAACAACACTTTAAAAAAATGAATATGGATACATAGGCCCTCATTCTAACCCCGGCGGTCTGAGACCGCCGGGGCCAGGGTCGGCGGGAGCACCGCCGACAGACCGGCGGTGCCCCGCAGGGCATTCTGACCGCAGCGGTTTGGCCGCGGTCAGAAAGGGTAAACCGGCGGTCTCCCGCCGGTTTACCGCTGCCCTTAGAATCCCCCATGGCGGCGCAGCTTGCTGCACCGCCATGGGGGATTCTGACACCCCCTACCGCCATCCTGTTCCTGGCGGTTCGCCCGCCAGGAACAGGTTGGCGGTAGGGGGTGCCGCGGGGCCCCTGGGGGCCCCACAAAGTATTTCAGTGTCTGCCTAGCAGACACTGAAATACGCGACGGGTGCAACTGCAACCGTCGCACCTTCCCACTCCGCCGGCTCAATTCTGAGCCGGCATCTTAGTGGGAAGGTTGATTTGCCCTGGGCTGGCGGGCGGCCTTTTGGCGGCCGCCCGCCAGCCCAGGGCAAATCCCAAAATACCCTCAGCGGTCTTTCGACCGCGGAGCGGTATTTTGGTGGGGGAACTTCGGCGGGCGGCCTCCGCCGCCCGCCGAAGTTAGAATCACCCCCATAGTGATTCCTGATTAGGAAACATAGATATAAAAGGATGTAAGGAGTCAAAGGTAGAAGGAGGTTATGTAGGGAACAGGTTTAGAGGAAGAATGATGGTATAAAAGATCCTCTACAAAAAAGGGGCAAAAGAATTAGTATAAGAAAGGATGAAATTAAAATAATTCACAAAATAGGCGAAGGTGCTCGCGTATCTGACCTTAATAAGTAAACTTAAAAGGGGACGCAAATAGGTCAATGAACATTCTTACCATAGCTCCAGTACATGCAAATCAATAATCAATAACCAATGCACAACATCAATAATCAACAACAATCAATAACAGTAATAATCAAATAGAGTCAGTAATTGTCACACCATGACCTTTTAGTCATGAATAACCACACCTTTTAGTAAAGGTTAGAATATTTATTTCCCTATATTAACAATCCTAAAGTAATGTAGATTAACTCCAATATCAAATAAAATACATACAGAAACAATACTGGCTGTCCAAAGCGGTGGAAGAAACATAATATAATAGAAGCTTGAACTACGACACATTCTAAGGTTATGGTGCAAATTAATAACAAAGTCAACTGCGACAAAGTGATTACATACATTTGAATTCAGGAGAGAAATTAATCAAGCATTTTTCCATGTTAGCACAATTTCATTAGTAAGGATCCTTAACTACCATCAGATTAGCATCAGCATATTGGGCTTCATGCAAAACAATTTAGTAACACAAATTTGGAAAAACATCTAACTACGGCTCTATCAAACAGTGCAGTTGGTACCTAGAAAGGAAAAGCAAATACACATAATAATCAACAGTCTAATTCATAATACCTATCCTCAGATGTGGATCAACAAGTGGAATCAGTCTTCGTCCTCAGGACATCAGTCGATCAGCAAGGCATCATGATTCAGGATCAAAGTTCAGAAAACGCAAAGTCTTTAAGCAGTAAAGTTAAGCACGTCTCTTGTCAAGACACACAAGAAAATATTGACCTTTTGGGCAGCAAGCAAATGGACAGTGACGGTGTCTTCTCTCAGTGCAGTCTCGTTAAATCAAAACCAATGAAACTGTTTCCGAAATCTTTTGTGGCCAATTAATCGCATGTTCACACTTTGTCCAATAAAACTAAAACTCCAAATCTATTAATTCTACTATTACTCCATTCACATGTCGTTGATTGTTTGTCCTGCAATGTCGTCATCATCCGGCTTGTCAGGTAACCATATTGTTGCAGCATCTACTCCTGTCAGTATCTCCATTGTTCTTTTCCTGAGAAAGTCAGTCTTATACACATTACACACAAAGGGGGTGATTCTAACCCTGGCGGTCGGTGATAAAGCGGCGGCCAAACCGCCAACAGGCCGGCGGTCCAAAAAATGGAATTCTGACCCTGGCGGGAACCGCCAACACAGCCCGCCACTTTAACACTCCGACCGCCACGGCGGGACCGACAAACAGCGCGGCGGTCACCGCCAACAGCCAGGCGGCAGACAATGTACCGCCCACACTATCATGACCCACCAATCCGCCACCTTTTCCGGGGCGGGAGCCCCGCCGATAAAAACACGGCGGAAACAGACTACGAATGTGAAAACTCTCACCTCTACGCACTCCACGAGGAAGGAGGACAGCATGGAACCCGAATTGAACATCATACCTGCTCTCGTCTACCTGCACATCTACCACGAGTACGAACTCCGGCGCAGACGTCAACGGTGAGTACAGCACCTACGACACACAGGAGGGGGGAGGACGAAAGGTTACGGGCACACACATATGCAACCCCCCCCCAATATGTACACACCAATGCAGAGCAACAAGTCACAGTGACACCAACCAAACCCCCGTAAAAAATGCAATGACATTTCAAAATTGTCAATAAATATTTATGTCCAAAATAGCCTCCGATAAGTATTGGTCAACTAGCCAGAATATTTACATTTATAAAGTCAATATACACAGCAGTGGACAACTGCAGAAATCAGTCCTGCACATTTTACGTAGTAACGATTTGTCCGTGGGCCAAAGTGTAGCAACACAAGGGCAAAGCCCACACACGAGACCTGAGTCCTTTGGAGAGAACACTGCAGGGGCATCTGATGACAAAACTACAGGCACCTCAGGGGGAAGGGAAGGGGGGGCACCTCAGCCACATGAGTCCACGACGCAAGACCCACGAAGGGGCCACCATGCCCACTGCCATATCCTGGGGAGTGCTTGACAGGAAGGGCCCAGCGGAGCGGTGCTTGAGACGGCGGGGCCCAGCGGAGCGGTGCTTGAGACGGCGGGGCCCAGCGAAGCGGTGCTTGACAGGAAGGGCCCAGCAGAGCGGTGCTTGACAGGAGGGGCCCAGCGGAGCGGTGCTTGACAGGAAGAGCCCAGCGGAGCGGTGCTTGAGACGGCGGGGCCCAGCGGAGCGGTGCTTGACAGGAGGGGCCCAGCGGAGCGGTGCTTGAGACGGCGGGGCCCAGCGGAGCAGTGCTTGACAGGAGGGGCCCAGCGGAGCGGTGCTTGAGACGGCGGGGACCAGCGGAGCGGTGCTTGAGACGGCGGGGCCCAGCGGAGCGGTGCTTGACAGGAGGGGCCCAGCGGAGCGGTGCTTGAGACGGCGGGGCCCAGCGGAGCAGTGCTTGACAGGAAGGGCCCAGCGGAGCGGTGCTTGACAGGAGAGGCCCAGCGGAGCGGTGCTTGACAGGAAGGGCCCAGCGGAGCGGTGCTTGAGACGGCGGGGCCCAGCGGAGCGTGCTTGACAGGAAGGGCCCAGCGGAGCGGTGCTTGAGACGGCGGGGCCCAGCGGAGCGGTGCTTGAGACGGCGGGGCCCAGCGGAGCGGTGCTTGACAGGAAGGGCCCAGCAGAGCGGTGCTTGACAGGAGGGGCCCAGCGGAGCGGTGCTTGAGATGGCGGGGCCCAGCGGAGCGGTGCTTGACAGGAAGGGCCCAGCAGGGCAGTGCTTGACAGGAGGGGCCCAGCGGAGCGGTGCTTGACAGGAAGGGCCCTGTTCAGCGGTGCTCTTCTGCACAGCAGGGCCCTCTTCAGCGGTGCCTGTCTTCACGGCGGGGCCCTGTTCAGCGGTGCTCTTCTGCACGGCGGGGCCCTCTTCAGCGGTGCCTGTCTTCACGGCGGGGCCCTCTTCAGCGGTGCCTGTCTTCACGGCGGGGCCCTCTTCAGCGGTGCCTGTCTTCACGGCGGGGCCCTGTTCAGCGGTGCCTGTCTTCACGGCGGGGCCCTGTTCAGCGGTGCCTGTCTTCACGGCGGGGCCCTGTTCAGCGGTGCTCTTCTGCACGGCGGGGCCCTCTTCAGCGGTGCCTGTCTTCACGGCGGGCCCTCTTCAGCGGTGCCTGTCTTCACGGCGGGGCCCTGTTCAGCGGTGCCTGTCTTCACGGCGGGGCCCTGTTCAGCGGTGCCTGTCTTCACGGCGGGGCCCTGTTCAGCGGTGCTCTTCTGCACGGCGGGGCCCTGTTCAGCGGTGCCTGTCTTCACGCTGGGCCCTGTTCAGCGGTGCCTGTCTTCACGGCGGGGCCCTGTTCAGCGGTGCTCTTCTGCACGGCGGGGCCCTCTTCAGCGGTGCCTGTCTTCACGGCGGGGCCCTCTTCAGCGGTGCCTGTCTTCACGGCGGGGCCCTCTTCAGCGGTGCCTGTCTTCACGGCGGGGCCCTGTTCAGCGGTGCTCTTCTGCACGGCGGGGCTCTCTTCAGCGGTGCCTGTCTTCACTGCGGGGCCCTCTTCAGCGGTGCCTGTCTTCACGGCGGGGCCCTGTTCAGTGGTGCTCTTCTGCACGGCGGTGCCCTCTTCAGCGGTCCTCTTCCAGGAAGTCTAGGGAGCCAGACCTGGGCTGGACACCCTGATCACTCGCCCTCCGAATGTGCAGTGGCAGGCCCCTTCGGGGACGGAGTCCTGGGCCCTTTGCTGTCGTCCCTTGCAGGCGGGATGGGGCTAGCGGGGCCCTCCAGCTCCGCGCTCCTGATGGATGACCTCTCCGCCCTGCTGCCCTTTCGCTCCTTAGATGGGGCTCTCGAGCCCTTGCCTCCCCTGGCTGTTGTGGCAGGTGAAGTGGCCGTTGTTGGCTCCTTGGGGGCAGCCGTCTCAGTCCTCTCACGGCGGCCCTTCACTTTACGTGTCCTCTTGCCTGGGGGTGGGCTGGATGTCCCCTTGCTGCTCAGTGAAGTGTCACTGCCGCCAAAGGGTGGACTCCAGAAGCCATGCACCACTTGGACCCTCGATGCTGGGCTGGTGGTGGCTGAGGTGCTCTTGGGACTCTTAACCGATGGAGGGGGTGGGTCAGGGGAGGGAAAGAGGTTAAGATTAGAGAGGTAACATTTCTTAGGACCAAGGTAAAGGGTAGGAGTAGTGGTGATGGAAGCGGAGGAAGAGGATGTGGTTGTAGGAGAGTCAGGTGTGCTGTCTTTGGGTGCAGGTGACTGAGGCGTAGGCTGTCGTGAGGTGGTTGGCTGTTGTTTGGGTGTCTGCCTGCGTTTATGTGTCTTGGAAGAGGGGGTGACAGACACAGTGGGAGAGGACACAGGGGACGTGTAGATGGCAGTGGGGGTGGTGACTGCACGTGTGAGGACTGTAGTGGAGGGTGTGCTGGTGATGGAAGCACTGGCTGATGGTGGTGTGCATGCAGGTGTGAGTGTAGACGTCACAGGGAGGGAGGAGGGAGACGAGGAGGAGGGGGACACAGATGTGGTAGTGACTGTTGGAATGTCTGCATCTGGGTGTTGCTGGGGTGAATGCTTGTGTGTCCTGTGGTGCTTGTGTCTGGATGATCTGGCCTTGGGTGTTGAGGTGTGTGCAGGCTGGTCTGATGGTGTGGATGGGATAGGCTGAGGGACAGGAGACAGAGAAAGGGTGGAGGCAGTTAGAAGAGGGAGGCTGGAGACAGGGACAATGGCTGCCGTCAGTGCTGAGGCCAGAGCAGTGAACGATCGTTGATGGGCAGCCTGACCCGAATGAATGCCCTCCAGGTAGGCATTGCTCCGATGCACCTCCCTTTCCACCCCCTGGATGGCATTCAAAAGGGTAGTCTGCCCAACAATGAGTGTCCTCACGAGGTCAATGAGCTCCGCACTGAGGGCAGCAGGGGTAACTGGGGCAGGGGCTGAGGTGCCTGGGGCGAAGGAGACACCCGCCTTCCTGGGCGAGCGGGCACGGAGCGAAGGCTAAGGGGCTGCTGGGAGGGCGGAGCTGGAGCGCTGGGTGGCGGCTGTACCTGTGGAGGCGGGGGGCCCGGATGTTGCCGCCCCCGCTAGGGAGCTCCCAAACGAGGACGTGTCCGTGTCGCTGGTGTCTTCACCGGTCCCAGTTGTGGTGCTCCCCTCGCCCTCCGGATCACTGGTGCCCTCGGTATCTGTTCCAGTGCCCACCGGGGCATTGTGACTTGCAGCTCCCTCGTGCTCCGACGCCAATTCTCCTCCGCCTGATGATGCTGATGCACAAGAAGACAAAGAATAAGGGTGGGGGGAGAAATAATACAAAGTTGAGTGTATGCCTTGTCAATACCGTTGGAGGAGAGGACAGACACAGGTGCCTCATGCACTAAGCCGCGAAATTGGGGTACACTACTCAGTACTTCTGACTAGGCCAACAGGTCTAGGGACAACAGACGCACACATGGGTGATGCAGGACCATGGATAGCTGTACTTGGCACCCTACAGAGGTGGGGGGCGGGGGCACAGGGCCATGTCTAAGGGAGGGGACTACACTACAGAAAGCGCCCTGGCCTAGTTTCCCCCACGGCCCTCCTCCCCCACCCAGACGCCTCAACTGCGCTTAAGGATAGCAGAATGTGCAGGTACTCACCCCCTTGTGTCTGCTGTGATGTCCTCAAGCGCCCATCCAAATCAGGGTAGGCCACCGCCAGGATCCGGGACATCAGGGGGGTCAGGGTACGACTGGCACCCCTCCTAGGTCGGGAGGCCATCCCCAGCAGTGACTCGGCGGTCTTTCGGGTTCCGCGGAGGATGTCCTCCCACCTCTTGCGGCAGTGGGTGCCCCGTCTGGTGTAGACCCCCAGGGCCCGGACTTCCTTGGCGATGGCACGCCAAATGTCGATTTTCTGATGGGCGCTCACCTGTTAGACATGTACAGGGTGGGAAAGAGAAAACGTAAATTTTCGGCATGTTTGGAGTACATGCCCCCCCCTCCCCAACCTTGCCATGTGGCCCATTCTCTCATCTGTCGTGCGTTGCAGTCCTCATTTTCTCCCCACCCCAACAACTTACATCCACCCCACTCCACACAGCCATAACCCATTCAATGTGCACTCAGTGTACTCACCTGTTGGTCTGGAGGACCGTAGAGTAGCGCATACTGGGGGAGGACCCCATCCACTAGTTTCTCCAACTCTTCAGACGTGAAGTCAGGGGCCCTTTCCCCAGTCGCAGCAGCCATTGTCACTTCCAGACCGAGGACACAGCAGCACTTGCAGTATAGGTCCTCTCCTGTGGATGGTCAGGTATCGAGTGATTAGGCAGATAGAAAATGGCGGTCACGGGGTGCGTACCGCGACCGCCGGCGCACATCGTCATTGGCTCCTGAATCCCATAGGGTTCAATGTTAACCAATGCGGGTTCGTATAGCGGTCTTCAACCGCCTACCGCCACGGTGTGCCACGCCAGCGCATTGACCTCACATCCCATTGTCCCACTTCACCGGTCAGGCAGCCGCCATTTCAAGGGCCCACATGGCTTAATTTCAACTGCGTCACACAGGCCTAGGCCTTGCATTGCCACACATCCAAACATAGCCATCCATACCTTTTCGTGTACTGTGCATGCAGTGGTGAACGTACCTGTGACTTGCTTGACTCTGTGCTCCATGTTGTCCTTCCTAGGCACCGTCCGCTGGGACTTGCGAGGAGAAGGATGAATCCTCGCGTGTACCGCCCGCTGGTGGACCTGTCGACAATGGAAGAACGCCACATCATACTACGATACCGGCTTGACCGAGCCACTATACATGAACTGTGTGCCCAGCTGGAGCCAGACCTGATGTCCCCCATCCGCCAACCCACAGGAATTCCCCCTCTAGTGCAGGTTCTGTCAGTCCTCCATTTTTTGCCAAGTGGCTCATTCCAGACAACAGTGGCCATGTCATCTGGAATGTCTCAGCCTATGTTTTCAAAAATCTTGTCTAGAGTGTTGTCTGCCCTGACGAAACACATGCAGCGCTACATTGTATTCCCTGAGGAGGTTGATTTGGCCACTGTGAAGGGTGATTTTTATGCCCTTGGACATATCCCCAACATAATTGGTGCCATTGATGGGACCCATGTGGCTTTAGTACCCCCAAAAGACGATGAGCAGGTGTACAGAAACAGGAAAAGTTACCATTCGATGAACGTCCAGGTGGTCTGTTTGGCTGACCAGTACATCTCCCATGTGAATGCCATGTTCCCTGGGTCAGTGCATGACGCGTATGTGATGCGAAATAGCAGCATCCCTTATGTGATGGAACAGCTACAGAGACAACGTGTGTGGCTAATTGGTGACTCTGGTTACCCCAACCTGCCTTGGCTATTGACCCCAGTGAGGAATCCCCGGACCAGGGCAGAGGAACGGTACAATGAGGCCCATGGGCGAACTAGGAGGGTCATTGAAAGGACCTTTGGCCTCCTGAAGGCCAGGTTTAGGTGCCTACATATGACAGGGGGATCCCTGATGTACTCACCAAAGAAGGTGTGCCAGATCATCGTGGCCTGCTGTATGCTTCACAATCTGGCATTGCGACGTCAGGTGCCCTTCCTGCAGGAGGATGGTCCAGATGGTGGTGTTGAAGCAGCTGTGGAGCCTGCGGAGAGTGAAGAGGAGGAAGACGAAGAGGACGACCCAGACAACAAGGACAGAGTTATCCTACAGTATTTTCAGTAGCACACAGGTAGGAATCTCCCACGCCATTTACCATTTAGTGAATGCCCCCTGCATCTTTACTTTGTGTATTGCCCCCCAGTTCTTTTAACCTGAAGTTTACTTTTCCCTTCCCTTTTCAGTGCTGTATGACCCACTGCGTGACTTCTGCCTGGTTAGCCCATGGACTAATGCTTATTGACATCGGTATGTTGTCCACACATATATAACAGAACATTATTGATAAGTAATGTGTTATACATTTGTAAATAATACAGGCTGACTCCAGAATGATTTATGTGCAATGAGTGATTTATTTTTAGTGCTATATTTTGGTACGTGATATTAAACGGTGAAGGGTGAGGGTGGAGTTATGTCCATGGCAGAGTCCAGTTCTCGGTCGCACAGGTGCATTGTTCATATGGCAGTGGAAGGATGGAGCAGGGGCAGTTCAAGGTTGGACAGGGTGACACTGTGGGACAGTGGAATGACATCCGGGGGGATATTAGACTGGCGGGGGTCCTGGCATCCTACTCTGTCTTCCTTTGAGATCTCAGGTTCCTCTTGCGGGGTGGTTGTTCTTCAGCAGGAGGTGGGGTTCTGGTAGCCCGTCGTTCTGTGGGGGCCTCCTGACCACTAGCGCCGGCGGAGGTGGTAGGCTGTTCCTGGCTAGTGACAGGGGCCCTTTGCGGTGCCACATGGTCCCGCAATGTGGTTTCAATGCGGTTTAGGGCCTGGACTATGGTCCCCATTGCGGTAGCGATGGCCCGGAGTTCATTGCTGAACCCCATGTTCCGTTCCTCCCGCTGTGCCTGGATCTCGGTGAACCTGGCCAGTACCGTCGCCATCGTCTCCTGGGAGTGATGATACGCTCCCATGATGGTGGTGAGGGCCTCTTGGAGAGTCGGTTCCCTGGGCCTGTCCTCCCCCCCCTGTCGCACAGCAGCCCTCCCAGTTGCCCTGTTTCCCCGGGCCTCTGTCCCCTGGACGGTGTGCCCACTACCACTGCCCCCAGGTCCCTGTTGTTGTTGGGGTGTTGGGTCAGCCTGGGTGCCCTGTAGTGGCGGACACACCGCTGATTGACGCGTCCGCGGGACAGAGGCATGGGCCCGCTGGGTGGGAGCTGTGCTGGTGTTCCCAGGGGGGTTTGGGTCTGCTGTGGCCTGTGTGTGGGGAACCGACTGTCCAGAGGTCCCCAATGGTCCGGGCTGGTCGTCAGGTTCTAGGTCGACAGAGCTGCTGTCCTCGCTGGGGGCCTGTTCTGGGGGTGGGATGGACATCTCTGGACCCTCCGTGGCGGTGTGTTGTCGTTCAGGCCCTGCAGGGGTAAAGGAGTATGGTTATTGTTTCTGTGTGTGCCATGGCGTGCATTTTGGGTGCCCTTGTCCCCCAGTGCTGGCATTCCCTTGTGGGAGGTGTTGTGAGGGTTTTGGGGGTTGTATGGGTATTTGCAATGGTCATGCTTTGGTGGTGGCTGTCTATGGTTTGTGTTGGCATTCAGGGGTTGGTGTTGTTTAGGGTGGGTTGTGCTGGTGAGACATTGGCAGGGAGGTTATATGCTAGGGGGTGAGATTGGGGGTGAGGGGGGGGGGTTTGGCATGCTGGTGTTTGGGGGGGGGGTGAAGTGGTTGAGATTCTACTTACCAGAGTCCATTCCTCCTTGTACTCCAGCGAGGCCATCAGGATGCAGGATGTTTACCACCTCTTGCTCCCATGCTGTGAATTGGGGTGGGGTGGGTGGGGGTCCGCCGCCAGTCTTCTGCACAGCTATGTTGTGCCTGGAGATCATCGAGCGCACCTTCCCCCGTAGGTCGTTCCATCGCTTTCTTATATCTTCCCGATTTCTGGGATGCTGTCCCACAGCGTTGACCCTGTCTACGATCCTTTGCCATAGTTCAGCCTTCCTTGCTATGGTGGTGTTCTGCACCTGTGTGCCGAAGAGCTGGGGCTCAACCCTCATGATTTCCTCAACCGTGACCCGGAGTTCTTGGTCCGAAAACCTTGGGTGTCTTTGGGGTGCCATGGGGTGGTGTGGATGAGGTGTGGGGTGGTGTTTGTGGTGATGTGCGTGGTGATATGTGGTGATGTGTGCGTAGATGTGGTGTGGGTGATGAAGTTGTGTTCCTGTGTGTGTTGGGGTTTTCTAATGCTGTGCTCGCTATCGCTATCTCTCGCTCTCGCCTTCGCTCCGATTTCCAACTAGTGGGGGTTTGTGGGTGATGTGGGTGTGTGTTTTATAGTTGATTGGATGTGTGGGAGCGTTGTTTGTATGTGTGTCAGGTGTGCGTATTTCAAATTGTCCAATGTGGCAGTGTTTAGGAGCTGTGTGTGTATTTTGAGCGCGGCGGTGTGTACCGCCAATGGAATACCGCGGTTGAAAGACCACCGCGTGGATTCGTGGGTCAGAATGGCATGGGCGTGTTTGTGTTGGCGTGACAGTGGAGGTTTGGTCATCTCCAGTTTTCCGCGGCCCGCTGATGTGGCGGCCTTCCTTGGATGTCGGATTTTTGGCGGTTTCACAGTTGGTGGTCAGAATGACCGTGGCGGTCGACCGCGGCCGCGGCGGTAGTATGGCGGACTTCTGACCGGCGGTAAGGGCCTTTTACCGCCGAGGTCAGAATGACCCCCAAAATGTTACATTAGCGGGAACAGCATTTTCTAGCAGTCGGTTCTCATGAGAAACTTTCAGTTATGGGCACATTTAAACAATGCAAATAGAAAATCACGGTTTAACTCTCTTGGACAGCCATTTATGAAATGTTAAGAAATACAGATTTGACATGACTGGCAAGTAGGCCAGGACCTTCGCTAAATTAAGGCCTACAATTAATAAAGCTAGTACATAATTCATAACCTTTAATGTGACATATTACTACATTAGTCAATCATATATTCAACATTTCACAGCATTAGACTATTAATAATTACACTTCCTGAACACTGACGGCCACCCATCGTAATCACATTTTCAAAAGCGTGCATCATTTTTCTACGTTATTATTTCCCACACAAACCCATTATTCTTAATCCATGAATACTCCTTAATAATTTTGATTAGAACACCTGCGCTAGCAAAGGGTGTGATTGGGAAACTGCCCTCTAAAAATAAAGTAAGGGGAAAAGTACAATGGAGGAAAGAGGGGGTGGAAAAATGATGGAAAATAGATTAAAAAGAACAGGGTTCAGGTGGATCTCTAGAGACCAAGATAAGGATTACACAATGTTAGAGAAATATATGGATTACATAAATGGCAGGTGCAACTATGTTGTTATATTTAGGTCAGACGTTCCATGGGAACAGTGTTTTTTGATTCTCTAGTAACTTTGGCGCCTTTCAATGAATCTTAACAAAACTTTCAGAAAAAAAATCTTTTTCCACGTCAGCTCCTTCCTGGATCAGGGTGATTCATCAAGCAAGGGGGGTCGCAAAACACAATTTCCCCATGCATTTTCCATACGTCACCTTAGACAGCACTATAGCTAAAACATCTGAATTGAAGTATACAAAATTTGTCCTAAAGTTAGAGCTTTACCCACATAGCGTGTTTTATGTGTTTTGGTGTAGATCGTTCATAACTTTTGAAGAAGTTAAGGTTCAAAATGCATAGCTATATTGACATTTGGCCTAAAATTCAAACATTCAAGCCATTAGATTGGCTGAGGGTGCTTGTTTTTGCAGTGAGTGCTCTGATTTGATGGCCGCAAAACGTTGCAGCAGCCATTGCAGGACTCAGGGACATGGGGCCAGATGTAGCAAAGTTTTGCGAGTCGCAAATGGCCCGAATCGCTATTTGCGACTGTGCAAAATCGGAAATGGGATGCAAAAACCCCATTTCCGACTTGCAAAAAGCGATGTGAGCCGTTTGTGACTCGCAAAATTTGCGACCCCATTTTGCGACCCGCAAGTAGCAAGTCGCAATTTGCGAGTCGCAAACCATATGCAATAGCAACTCGCAAATTGCGACTATTCGCAAAAAGACCATTTTGCACTTGCAATTTACCACTAACTCAGAGCAGGTGGTAAGCAGTACCAAAGTATAAAAGGAGACCCAGAAGCCATCTGGATTACTCAAGATGGCGGAGATATACCTGATAGCAGTGAGGAGGAGAGTCCACGCAGCCCAGCAGAGGAGGAGGAAGGGCCACAGACAGGAGAAGATTTATAGGACAAGGCAGACCCTTTTTCAGCAAGCTAAGGATGGGATATATGACAAATACCGCCTCAGCAGCGCTGCCATACTAGAATTAATTGATTTACTTAAACCACAGCTAGAACACCAGACTCTGCGTGGCTGCGCCATCCCTACGCATGTGCAAGTGCTATGCTCACTGCACCTCTTGGCCTCAGGGAGCTATCAGGGGGTCATTGCTGTGGCAGGTGGGGTATCCCAAAGTGCAGTGTCAAGGTTCCTCAGGGCCTTCCGAGATGCCTTACTCACACACATGTCTCACTTCATATACCTACCAAGGAATGAGGCAGAAATAAACAGCACCAAGCTGGACTTTTACCGCATTGCCAACTTTCCCCATGTCATAGGATGTGTAGATGGGACACATATTCAAATATGCCCCCCTGGAAACCTGGAACATCTTTTCCGCAACAGAAAGTGTACCCACTCACTGAATATACAGGTTGTTTGTGACGCCCATTATGTCATCACTGACATTGTAGCTAAGTTTCCAGGCAGTACCCATGACTCCTAAATTTTTAGGCATAGTGGGATACATCAACACCTGGAACGTGGGGAGTTTGGAGACGGATTCCTCCTAGGTAGAGCTACATACACCTTGCAGATATACACACAGGTCACTGTGCACACCAACTAGGACTTTCTAACAGTGTACTTTTTGTGCCCAACAGGTGACAAGTAAATTTTTGACTTTTCTGAGCCTGTCAAGTCCTTCTTTTGACCCATTTTGCCAAAGGAAAGGAAGTTGCCTAATAATTATGCACACCTGATATAGGGTGTTGATGTCATTAGACCACACCCCTTCTCATTACAGAGATGCACATCACCTAATATGCTTAATTGGTAGTAGGCTTTCAAGCCTATACAGCTTGGAGTAAGACAACATGCATAAAGAGGATGATGTGGTCAAAATACTCATTTGCCTAATAATTCTGCACTCCCTGTATATACAAGTAATGACTGTTCATGGGCATGTAAATGCAAACCATGCGTGGGGCACATTGATCTCATGTGCCACATCAACAGGGCCAGGGTAATGTCTATGTCCTTCTCCGGCTCCTGCCAGCCTGGCTGGTCCCTGGTGCTTCTGCTGTGCTCTGCCTGGTACTCCGGAGCACCCTAGTGTCTGTGGCAGAGACACTGCTCACTGTAGAGCCCTCCTCACTTGGAGTTTGGAGACGGATACCTCCTAGGTAGAGCTACATACACCTTGCAGATATACACACAGGTCACTGTGCACACCAACCAGGACTTTCTAACAGTGTACTTTTTGTGCCCAACAGGTGACAGTGCATGTGCTCTAAGGCCATGGATTATGACTCCCTTTTTAACACCCAGCAATGAATGTAAGAGGCGATACAACAATGCACATAAGAGGACCAGGAACCTGATAGAGCGCACTTTTGGACTCCTGAAAGCAAGATTCCGATGCCTCCACCGCAGTGGAGGTGCCCTCCAGTATACCCCCATTACAGCATTCAAAATTGTGGTCGCATGCGCCATCCTCCACAACATAGCCACCCGACGTGGGCTACCTCTCACCCCTGCAGACCCAGATCCTGATGATGAAGAGCAAGAGCTGTCACGACTCACGTGCTGCTTGCGCCTGGAATTTGCAGACCGGGTGGCGTGGATCTTCAATGTTCGGCTTTGGCCCAAAAAGGGGCGACTCTTTCTGGTAGCCACGGTGCTGTAGGCAATGGAGACGCCAAGAACAGACCGTGCCCTTCAGAAAATAGCGCCAGAGGAAAAAACCCCTTAGAAAAAGGGGAAAAACCTCCAAACAGGAAGATTCCTGGAAAAAACAAGAACAAACAAACTGGAATCCAAAAGGAGCAAAAGTCAGGAAACACAGAATGCTGAAATCCAGAACCTACAGGAGAGGAAATCAGGAGCGAAGACACTAACTGAGCAGAAAGTGTTGCAGCGCAAAGAAAGAAGAAAACACAGCCCTTATATACTAGAAAACAGGAAGTGACCCACAGGAAGTAAAAGGACGCCATCTTAGACAGGGAAACAACACATAGAACATAATAGAACAGGAACCATAGAGAATAGGGAACAAGGAATGCTGGGAAAGAACAGGAATCTGGGAAGGGGGAAAAGACATAAAGAAAGGCACAACAAAAGACTGCAGAAAAGAAGAAAAAGAAGAAAAAAGGGAAAAGAAACAAAAAATAACAGGTAAGAGGGGTCATAGACCCCTAGTATAGTGGAAAGCAGAAGGTAGAACGAGGCCCCATGCAAGTCTGGGGCCTCGAAATGCGCAGGAGAGGCTGGGGGCGCGCCGCGTCCTAGCAACGCGGTGCGCGGCCCGAGCCTAACGCCCGGCTTGAGTCGAGCTCTCGGCTCGCGCCGCACCGCGCGGCGCGACAGTAGGTCCCCCTCCCGAAGGTCCAGGTTTGAGAGGAAATAAGCAGTGAAAGCGTTGAATCAGGAGAGGTGCGTGAACGGAAGATACATCTTCCCAAGAGCATTCACTGAGAGGATAACCCTTCCAATGAATCAGATACTGAAGGCGTTTGTGAAAAAGACGAGAGTCACAAATCTCCTGTACTTCATATTCAGGAACATCATCCACGAGTACCGGAGGTGGACAAGGAAACTGACGTGAGTAAGGGTCAGGCACATAAGGTTTAAGCTGAGAAACATGAAAGACCGGATGAATCTTCCATGTATGAGGTAAGTGAAGACGGACAGTGACAGGATTGACCAACTGAAGAATACGGAAAGGCCCATAGTAACGAGGTGTGAACTTATTTTGAGAAAGACGTGAGGGTAAGAATTTGGAGGAGAGCCAAACTTTATCTTGTGGATGATAGTCTGGATTGGTTGCACGTCTCTTGTCTGCAGCCTTCTTCATATATCTCTTGGTATGTAACAAATTATATCGAATTAGTCTATGGATTTGGAGAAGGCGTTTGGAGAAATAGGTAATAGCGGGTAGAGGAGAGTTGGATTGTGGAGAAGTAGGAAAAGAGGTAGGATGAAAACCATAAGAACAGAAAAAGGGAGTGACTTTGGAGGCGCTATGGACTGAGTTATTGTAGGAAAATTCAGCTATAGAGAGGTAAGTGTTCCAGTTACTTTGGGTAGAATTGCAAAAGCATCGAAGATATTGCTCTAGTCCTTCGTTCATACGCTCGGTCTGGCCGTTGGTCTGAGGATGGAACCCTGAAGACAGGGCTCTATTAATATTTAGTGTTTTACAAAAATGCCTCCAAAACCGGGAAATGTACTGAGGTTCTCTATCAGATATTATGGTATGTGGAAGTCCATGGAGACGGAAGATATGATCAATGAATATTTGACTTAGTTCTTGAGAAGTAGGTAGCCTTTTCAGGGCAGTGAAATGAGCCATCTTCGTGAAAGAATCCACAGTGACCATGATAACCCGGTTTCCTGCTGATGGTGGGAGTGAACACATAAAATCAGTAGAGATGGTATGCCATGGGGCCGGTGGAACAAGCAAAGGCTGTAGTAATCCTGCAGGTCTGGTATGGGGTATCTTGATTTGGGCACATATGGGACAGGCCTGAACGTATCTTTCCACATCCAGCTTCCAGGTAGGCCACCAGAAAAATCGTGAAATAAGTTCTTGTGTGGCCTTGATGCCTCTATGTCCAGCCACAGGTGAATCAAGGCACATTTGTAATGCTTTTTCTTGCACCTTGTTAGTAGGGAGGAATATCAGGTTTTGATAATAAAAATATCCTTGTTTCTTATGTAATAATGGTCTTAGTTCTTCTATATCGTGGTCCGATAGGTTGGCGTATTCCAGTTGTATTTCTTCCAGGAAAGACTGAGTCACTCCAATGATCTTACTGGGTTCCAGAAGATACTGAGATGAGGAAGGAGTACACTCTGGATATCGGCGAGACAGAGCATCAGCCAGAATGTTTTGAGATCCAGGAATATATGTGATGAAAAAATCGTACTGACTGAAGAAAAAGGCCCAGCGGGCCTGACGACTATTCTGGCATACAAAATTTTGTAAACATTGTAGGTTACGGTGGTCTGTCCTCACCTCAAATGGTTCCTTGGAACCCATCAGAAACTGTCTCCACTCAAGGCAGGCTGTTTTCAGAGCCAATAATTCCCTTTCCAGTACAGAATAGTGTTGTTCAGCTGTGGAAAGGATATGAGACAAGTAGAAAACAGGATGTTCAAGACCATCATCCTCTTGTCGTTGGAGTAAGACAGCTCCGATGGCTCTCTCAGAAGCATCAGTTATGACTATAAATTGTTTGGTGGTATCTGGATGTCTCAAGATGGGGGCTTGGGTGAAGGCTCTCTTTAATTCTTGAAAGGCTGCTTCAGCCGCCTCAGTCCAGACAAACCCTTTCTTTAAATTTTCCTTTTTTAAGGTGTGAGTTATGTGGCTAGTCTGTCTGGCAAAGTCTAGAATGAATTGTCGATAGAAGTTTGCTAACCCTAGGAAACACAGTGTTTCTTTTATGGAAGAAGGAGAAGGCCACTCTAGGATAGCTTGTACCTTTTCTTGATCCATAGCTATGCCGGTGGGACTTAAATGATAGCCCAGATATTTGACTTCCGTCATGTCGAACTCACATTTTTCTGGTTTGCAAAATAGTTGATGAGCACGAAGTCTTTGAAGAACTTGTTTCACATGGGAAGAATGGAGTTCCGGATTTCTAGAATAAATAAGAATATAATCTAGGTAGATCACGACTGTCTGATTCAGAAGGTCTGAAAACACTGAGTCCATAAACCTCTGGAAGATTGCGGGGGCGTTAGTGAGACCAAACGGCATAACCCTATATTCAAAATGGCCAAATGGAGTCCTGAAAGCTGTCTTCCATTCGTCGCCTTCTTTTATGCGTAAAAGGTGGTAAGCTCCTCGTAAATCTAATTTAGTAAAACGTTGAGCCCCTCTGATAGCTTCTAGTATGTCCCTGATGAGAGGCAAAGGATAACGGTCTTTAATTGTTATTTTATTCAGACCTCGAAAATCCAGGCAAGGACGAAGATCCTTTGTCTTCTTGGGGACAAAAAAGAGAGTAGCCCCAGCCGGAGACGACGATGGAACAATAAGACCACTCTGTATATTTTCGTCCAGATACTCTTTTAGAACTTCCTTTTCGGGTTCCGTGAGAGAGTACATCCTCCCAAAAGGAACAATTGTGCCGGGTTCCAAAGGAATAGCACAATCATATTCTCGATGTGGAGGTAGCACAGGTTTCGACGGTTTTTGGAAAACATCCTGAAACTCCAAATAGTGGTCTGGGACCCCTTGGACCGTATTAATGGACATACCAGTGGCACCTTCAGTATCTAAGGATCTTTTCGGAGACCAATACTTGTCGGAAGTAAAACAGTTCTCATGACAAAATTGCGAAGACAAAGAAACTGTCCGGGTTACCCAATTTATATACGGGTTATGTCTGATAAACCACGGAATTCCAAGAATGATGGTATGGTTGGGGGACGTGATAAGATCGAAGGAGATGTGTTCTTGATGGTTTCCCACCTGTAGACTTAACATCAGGGTAGTGGTGTCTACAGGACCAGAGGATATCAAGGATCCATCCACGGTGTGTACCTGTTCGGGTACTTCTTTTGCTTGTGTAGGAACTTGGTGAGCAGCAGCCCACGTCTTGTCCATGTATATACCACTAGCACCACAATCTAGTAATGCCATAGTCTTTTCTTGACGACCGTCAGGCAGTTGTAACAGGACAGGAAAAATGAACAAGGCGGTTGTATTGTCATTAAAGGAGCTGATGGAAGGTATAGCTGTAGATCCCGTCCCCTCCCTTCTTACAGAGGACGGGAGGTGGCGTTTCCCGAAGGCCTGGGTGGACGTACAGGACAGGTACGAAGCATGTGACCAGCAGAACCACAGTACAGGCACAACCCTCTCTTGCGTCTGTCCTCTCGTTCACTAGCAGAGAGCGGACCTCGGGTAGTATCCACCTGCATGGGTTCCCCTTCGATGTCTCTAGCAGGAGTGCGAGGTTCCTCGGAACGCTGCAGACAAGCTCGTGAGCTACTTGGCTGGGAAAACCCTCTACTCCTTTTCTTTTCCGATCTCCGTTCCTGAAGACGATATTCGATGGACAGTGCTTGATCCATCAGGCCACGAAGATCTTCCGCTCTGGTAGAATGTACTAGTTCATCCTTTATTTCTTCTTTGAGTCCTCTACGAAATAAAGTTACCAGAGTACGTTCCACCCAAGTGGTCTCTGCCGCCAGCTGACGAAAACGGGTTATATATTGCAAGACGTCTTGCGAGCCTTGTTGGATATCACATAAGGCTTCTTCAGCAGAGGCTTCCAATCCAGGACGGCTAAACATCTGTTTGAAGCGACTCACAAAGGTGGAATAGTCCGACAATACAGGGTCGTTGGAGGACACTATCGGGGTTGCCCAGGCCAAGGCTGGACCGGATAAGGCACTGATAAGATAACCCACCTTGGTCCTGTCGTGGGAGAATTGGGTAGGTCGGAAGGCGAAGTACACTGTTAATGCATCCAGGAACTCGCGAAGCTTGGTTGGTTCACCAGAGAAACAAGGGGTAGAAGCGGAGATAGTTGGAACATCACTGGTGCGGAGAGCCAAAGCCTGTCGTAACGCAGCATTTTCATTGCGTAGTCGTTGCAATTCCTGAGCTTGTTGCTGAATCGTGGTCAAAAGAGATTGTTCCGGATCTGCAGCAGCCGCCACTGTGTCATCCATGGTGTTTGAGGACGTCGGAATGGTTAGGCGCTGCAATCTGTCACGACTCACGTGCTGCTTGCGCCTGGAATTTGCAGACCGGGTGGCGTGGATCTTCAATGTTCGGCTTTGGCCCAAAAAGGGGCGACTCTTTCTGGTAGCCACGGTGCTGTATGCAATGGAGACGCCAAGAACAGACCGTGCCCTTCAGAAAATAGCGCCAGAGGAAAAAACCCCTTAGAAAAAGGGGAAAAACCTCCAAACAGGAAGATTCCTGGAAAAAACAAGAACAAACAAACTGGAATCCAAAAGGAGCAAAAGTCAGGAAACACAGAATGCTGAAATCCAGAACCTACAGGAGAGGAAATCAGGAGCGAAGACACTAACTGAGCAGAAAGTGTTGCAGCGTAAAGAAAGAAGAAAACACAGCCCTTATATACTAAAAAACTGGAAGTGACCCACAGGAAGTAAAAGGACGCCATCTTAGACAGGGAAACAACACATAGAACAGAATAGAACAGGAACCATAGAGAATAGGGAACAAGGAATGCTGGGAAAGAACAGGAATCTGGGAAGGGGGAAAAGACATAAAGAAAGGCACAACAAAAGACTGCAGAAAAGAAGAAAAAGAAGAAAAAAGGGAAAAGAAACGAAAAATAACAGGTAAGAGGGGTCATAGACCCCTAGTATAGTGGAAAGCAGAAGGTAGAACGAGGCCCCATGCAAGTCTGGGGCCTCGAAATGCGTAGGAGAGGCTGGGGGCGCGCCGCGTCCTAGCAACGCGGTGCGCGGCCCGAGCCGAACGCCCGGCTTGAGTCGAGCTCTCGGCTCGCGCCGCACCGCGCGGCACGACAAGAGCAACCACATCGCCATCATGGGGATCGGAGTATAGCTAATCAAGGCAGACTGAGACGGGAACACATCGCAACACAATACTTTGGAAGGTACGTGTCAACTCCAACCATACTCACCTATTGACCAAAAACACCATTTGTTAAGTGGAACAGAAAAACTATTTAATTAGTGCAGAAATAGAACTACTGTATATACAAGTAATGACTGTTCATGGGCATGTAAATGCAAACCATGCATGGGGCACATTGATCTCATGTGCCACATCAACAGGGCCAGGGTAATGTCTATGTCCTTCTGCGGCTCCTGCCAGCCTGGCTGGTCCCTGGTGCTTCTGCTGTGCTCTGCCTGGTACTCCGGAGCACCCTAGTGTCTGTGGCAGAGACACTGCTCACTGTAGAGCCCTCCTCACTGTCCTGGGGTGTTTCCCCTGTGCCCCTGGACAGATGCTGTTCCTCCATTAGGTCTATGACGTGTGTGAGACGTCCCAGGCCCCTAGCCACATCCCCTGCAAAATGGCCCATTTCGACCTGGAGGCCAACTGTCCTCCTCGACAGGCCTGTGGTGTTCATAGCCAGCCTGCCGATGGATGTGGCCATCCTATCCAGTCTGTGCAGGAGCTGACGGTCCCTGCGCCGCCCACCCTCGGCCTGGGCCAGTAGTCCTGCCGCAAGATCCCTCATGGCCAGGGCAAGGTCCCCAGTGTTTGTGGCTATCGTGTCGATTCTTGAGTTAAGTTGCTGCATGCTGGCCTCATTGTCGTGGACAAAGCGGTGCAGCACACCACTAATCCTCCCTAAAATGTTGTTTTGTAGGCGCTGACCACGCAGCAGCTGTGCCTCACTGTGGCTGGGAGGTTGATGGCCGGACGCAGCCTGCAGCCCTGATCTTCTGGACCTGCGTCGCCTGCGCAGCGGTGGCTGCCCTGTGTTTACCACTGTCTCACTCCTGCCTGTTGCTGGCGCAGCCTCCTGGGACACAGGTGCAGCAGGTGTGGATATTGCAGGGATGATGTTGGCCGTGCAGGTGGGAATGCTGGCGGGTCCTGAGCTGTCCTCATGGGGCTGGCTGCTGTGAGTTGTGGTGGTGTCTTGTGGGAGGCCTGTGGGACATGGGGAACAGACTGTCAGTGTCTCCTATCTGTTGCACAGTTCCAAATAAACATTTGCCTATGAACTGCCTACTTGACTACATTTCCCATAATGCATCATTCTGGTGTTTGCTACCCTGAAATGGAGCTATCTTGGTTGAGCATGCCCCTGTCTACATGGTGGGTGGGGGTATGGCATTGATAGGGGTACAGGCATGTCACATCGTACTCACCGGTTGATGTGGTGGGCTCTGAGGTGTCCAGGTCCCCATATCCGGATACTGCCTCCTGCTCCAGGGTTTCCTCCACCCTTTTTTCCAGGGGTGTGGGTGGTGGTACTGACGAAGGTCCCCCTCCTGTGCCTCTCATCTTCCGGAGCCTTTCAGCCACCCTCTCCTTGTTCCGGGAGCGGAGGTCATACCACCTTTTTTTAATTTCATCTATACTCCTGTGGCTCACCCCCAGCGAGTTAATTTTATCCTGGATGTCCTGCCACAGCGGTCGTTTGGTGGCTTCAGGCACATTGAGGGCTGCCCTCCCAAATAATTCGTCATAGTGCTGAAAGCATTCATCTGTCAGCACCTCCAGCTCCCTCTCTGAGAACTTCAGTTTTCTTTTCCTTGGAGTTCCTTCCATTGCAGCTGCTGTTTCTCCTGTGTGCAGTTCAGCAGTTAAAAAGGGTGTGGTCCTCCCTCCTCCCAGGTGTATTTGTAAACTTCCTGGCTGTGATGTCATCATCATGTGCCAGGAAGTGTTTCCAGAGTGTTCTGGAGTGGTTTCTGGAGTGTTCTGCAGCACCTGTAAGCAATTAACAAGCCAATCGCAATTTGCGACACACACTCGCAAATTGCGAGTTCGTTTTTTGCACGGTCACAAAAAGCGACCTCGCAATCTGCGGACTCGCTCACTGCGTTGCGACTCCGGGTGCGAGTCGCTATTTCGGCACTGTTATTTTACCTGCATTTCGATTTGCGACTCGCATTTTGCGAGTCGCATCAACTCGCAAATTGCGAGTCGCAAATTTTTTGTTTGCTACATCTGCCCCTTGGTCCCCAGTCCTGACATTGTTTTTCAAAAAAAGATATAGGTGGCTGGGTAGGGATGCTCTGTCCGGCTAGCCCTTGTCGGGGAAGGGGCGGTCCCATAGAGGTCTCCAACCCCAGGACTCCATTTTTTTTAAAATAAATTGGAGTGTCGTGCAATTCCAGATTTTTTTGCATTCTTTTTGGTTTGTTTCCCCTTTCTGTTTGTATTGGGGTTTGGGCCCCTTTTTGAGTCAGCAGTCATGTTTTGCTTTTTCCATTGAAGGAAACTTTTATGGAATTCCCGTCAGGAGTGTCATCCTGACTGTGTCTGGAACGGTGAGAAATTACTTTCTATATTATTTAGTATGTTTAGTATATTTCCCTAGTGGGTGTGACCTAACCACATTGACTTTTTCTCTCCCTCTTTGTTTTGTTTTTTTGCTTGTCTGTGCTTCATATAGGTCTACCTTTGTCTGTCCTGATGATGACCCCCCTGGATTCATCCTGAATTGGGGGTCGAAACTTCAACCTCTTTGTTCACCCATCTTGAACTGCATTCGTATGATACTAGATTAGTAAATCACATGTTGTTCTTTTGTAAATGTGGAATCTAGTAATCCACTGAGGTATGGGTGTTTGGTACATTGTATTATATTGTAATTGTGTATATTTATATGTTTGTCCACCTGTGATTACTTTTTATTGCACCATCACTTGGAGCACCTATTTGTTGGACTCTGAAATACAAACTTTTTTGCAAATTATTGGATCATATTGTTTTGCTCTGAAGGATTGTTTTTTGCCTTTTGTGGTTGGTCATTGCATTACTCATGTCTTCGTCTATAAAATGTGTTCATTCTATTTTTCTCAGTTGAACACGTTTGGTGAATGTCTAAGAAACCCTTGTTTTAAGGACTACTGGGTGCCCTAATTTTTGGTTAGAAATAAACAAGAAGCCCATCAGATATAACAAGCGAATATTAAGGGGGCAAAAATGCAAATGCAGGTGTAAAACAATATACACACATAGACTATATATTAGACTTGGCATCCTTGGTGTGGTTTCCCCTGTCTTTTTGCCTCTGCTTCCTGTGCTTTTTTTAACTGTTTGCTGGACTTCTTTGTGCTAGTTTTTGGTGCTCTAGGCACTTTACTACTGCTGACCAGTGCTAAAGTGCAAGTGCCCACTGTATAAATTGTGATTATCATTGGTTATCCCTGATTGGCATATATTATTTACTAGTAAGCCCAAAATGCACTTGAGATGCCCAGGGCCTGTAGATCGAATGCTACTAGTGGGCCTGCAGCAGTGGTTATGCCACCCACATACGTAGCCCTGTAAACATGTCTCAGACCTGCCACTGCAGTGTCTGTGTGTGCAGTCTTGCACTGCCAATTCGATCTGGCAAGTGTCCCCTCTTTCCAGGCCCAATCCTTCCCTTTTATTACGTGTAGGTCACCCCTAATGTAGGCCCTAGATAGCCCCATGGGCAGGGTGCAGTGTGTTTAAAAGGTAGGACATGTACTCATGTGTTTTACATGTCCTGATAGTGAAATCCTGTCAAATTCGGTTTTCACTATTGCAAGGCCTGTCTCTCCCATAGGTTAACTTGGGGTCTCCCGTTAAATATATTTTAAATACAGTTTTCCATTGGGAGCAGATAGAGATCTGGAGTTTGGGGTCTCTGAATTCACAATTTAAAAATACATATTTTGGTAGAGTTGGTTTTTAGTTTGTCTGTTTGAAAATGGCACTTTTAGAAAGTGAACATTTTCTTGCTTAACCATTCTGTGACTCTGCCTGCCTGTGGAATCTACGTCTGGGTCAGACTGACAGTTGGACTGTCTGTGAATTCCCTCCAGACAGTGACACAAAGGGAGCCGATGAGTGTCCTGCATGTTCTGATGAGTCATCTGGGCTAGAGTGGGGAGGGAGGAGCTGACACCTGCACCTGAAAAGGCTGTGCTTGACCACACACAATACAATCTCCAATCCCCTGGTGTGTGTCAGTAGCCAGGCCTGGGCAAGGCATGATCTTGTGAACAGCAGAGACTTTCCTTTGAAGTTTGGTCACTTCACAGGCAGAAATGAGTATAAGTATTGTACCCAGAACCCCAGACTTTTAGAATACTTCTGGATCAAGAGGAACCTCTGCCAAGGAGAAGAACTACAGGAGGAGTACTGCCCCTTTGCTGTTTGTGCTTTGCTGGGTTGGCCTGCAGTTGCTGCTTCTGCCTTAAAGAGGACAAAGACTGGACATTGCTGTGTATCCTGCTTGTGAAGATTCTCCAAGGGCTTGAACTGAGCTTGCCCCCTGTTCTGAAGTCTCAGGGCCATCAAAGACTTCATCTGCCAACACCTGAGATCTCTTGCTGAGACCCCCATCCTGCCAAGTAGTGCCACATCCAGTCCCTTGGCCCTGGAAAGGAGAAGCTGGTGAATCCATGGAGAAAATCCACGTACCAGAGCCGAGCAACAGAAAAATCAACGCAGAACCTGCAACCCGAATGAGAAATCGATGCAGCACAGAGCGGATTCATTGTTGCCGAGGACCCGGATTTTCCACACATCGTTCCTGGGTGTCAAAATCTGCAACATCACCAGGCAGACTCAAGGCTACTTGTCCGGAAATTGATGCATCTCTTCAGTGTGAGGAAAGAATTGATGCATCCCTTGCCCAGTGGAGAAAGAATCAGCGCATGGCCTCACTTTCGAGTAAAGAATCAACGCATCGCTGGCTTTTCTGATGCACCCAGACGGCATTATTTTTTACGCAAACTAGATACTTTGTGCTAAAACAACGCATCCATTGATTTCTATGGATTAAGACTCTTTATTTTAAAAATTCATAACTTTGCTTGTGTATATTGACTTTTTGTCATTTTGGTCTTGTTTGAATTTAGATAAATATTGGCTATTTTACTAAATTGTTGTGGAGTCTTTTGTGGTGTTTTCACTCTGTTACTGTGTGTGTTGTCACAAATACTTTACACATTGCCTCTGATATAAGCCTGACTGCTTGTGCCAAGCTACCAAGGGAGTGAGAAGGGGTTATCCTAGATGTGTATCTCCCTACCCTGACTAGAGTGAAGGGCCCTGCTTAGACAGAGTGCAAACTGACTGCTAGCCAGAGACCTGATTTCTAACTATATAAATATATGAAATGATTTATTGCTAATTGTAAGTGAGCCAAAAGCAAACAAAACACAATACAATGCCATGAAAGTCAAATCAATGTCAGGTTAAATAAGAATAATAAGCCAATTACAAAAGCAAACATACATACATAACATGTGCACAACTATTACTTTGCAGCACATTTCCTACCTATTATTCATTCCAAAAATATATAATACCCAAGAAATAGTTGTTTTTTATGATGTTTTGTGAAAGGTTCAAGTTGCTTCCCTATTTTGCTTTTAAAGGTTGAAGGATTGGAGTTAATGTATTGTAATTTCTTTTATTTAGCCAGCATTTCTGTGGATTTGGTTCATGAATTAACAGAGTTCTATTTGTTCTTCTCCAAACATGTGCCATCTAACAGCCTTAAACACCAAAGCCTTTGTTTAGAAATTCACCAATCATATTATCATAGGAATTGTTAAGGATGGTGTAACTGGGGCGCACATTTCTAGTGATGTAATGAACAAGTTGCCTACAATGTTGGTGGACATCCCTTAACCTTCTTCAGAACTGTTCTGGGGTGTTTTGTTTCTTAATTAATCAAGAAGCTCATTGCTGGTGTTCACTCCGCAATCCTTACGCTTTGGTCCACTCACACCAGCGAAGGTCGATGGGCCACCACACCAGTACTAACTGTCTAGCAAATTATCGAAATATGCATGTTCAAAACATAATAGCCAGAAGGGATGTAAGGTTGTAGAATTTCACCACACACCAATATAAATAATCACTAAACACTGGGTTATACTCCTCAAATAAATGCATTCTTGGCTTGGTATTTGGATGGGGAGGTAGGAATAGGGTGTGTTATGTCTGTGTTATTTTTTCTTGTCCTGATTTCACGGAGGTTTTTAACTTGTTAACTTTTTGGAACGAGAACTTATATATATGTAGTGACAGTTTTCCAGTAAAAGTAGTAAATCTGCACCTATATAATTACTCCTTGAATGGATGCAAATCTACTACTTATGAAATTCACAATCATTTGCAGCAGTAGGCTTGGAAACTGTGCCTGTTTCAGGTTTCCAGGCCTACCACTGGCAATCAAACACCCAAAAAGTGGTGAGAAGAATGCCTGAAAATAGTCTAACCACTAGCAATCACTCAGGGTAGCATCCAAACCCATAGCTCTTTGCCCACTGTGACATTCTAGCCAGAAGGCCTGATTTAGGGTTGGCTGACGGAGTAAAGGCTGATAGGGTGGCGAAAAACTTTATATCAACCATTCTGCCTGTGTCACTCACCCACACCACCAGCCTGAGAGTTCACATACCAGTGTGTCACCTATGCACTTGACAGCAACACCATAATATAGAGAAACGTCAGAGTCATTCATGTGCAACAAAAATAAAGAGAAAAGAGGCATAACACGATGCAGATAGAGAAAGATACACCTCAATGTTCTCCTGAGAGGCACCATTTTAAAAATAAAAGGCCCAGTAAAAGCATATGCTCAGGCCAGACAACTGTAAAATTCTACTTATGTAAAATTTCATGTAGAAAAAAGCATAAAGACACAGATAACGAATAGAAGCAATGACTTTAGTTAACAGGAGAACCCAACAACAAATGAACACACATGCCCTACAAACTATTATCCACTCACCAAACGCAATGCTCATAGCCTCACCCTTGAGTAATGGATGATTTCACTTCTCATTACATCATTATGAACGTGATGACTAAGGATACAGTATGATCTTTTTTATGTGCGTGTTTTAATTTAAATATGAGATGTAAAGTCCTATTATCTATGTCTATAAATCTAGGGCCCGGTTAATGAACGAAAACATAAAAGCACAAGTGACAACTGAGAACTTTTTTTACAGTTGTTTTCCATTCACAAACGTTGTCATAGGTATGCCTCAAAAGCTGTGTCAGGTGCAGCTTTCTAGGCATACTTCTTGGAATGTCAAATGACATATTCCCCAGCTCATAACATTGCTCTGCATAATTTTACATAGTGAAGACTTAAAAAAACAACTTTTTTCTTCATTTAATTTTTTCTATAGAGAAAGCCCTTCAACTAAATCCGTAGCAGATATTTGATTATCTGTTCCCCTTCTCTACCTGGAAGGCAAGTTACTCCAACCCTTGGCTTAAGTAACTTTTCAACTATTTAAACGATTGGAAGTTGTTAGATTGAATTTGTAAAGGTCCAAATTGTAAAAGCTCTCAATTTTATAATACAATACATGGGGGCGTGGCCGGGCAATGACAGGCCCTCACATATCGCCACCTCCAACTGAGCCTACCACGATGTCTGATAAAGACCACTCCACAACTATGGACCGGATACTACAGGAGATCACCACTGTCAGTCGCCGCATAGAGGGTATGGATGCCTCTATAACTTCACTAACACTGGAAACCAAATCCATGCGATCTGACATTGCAGGCTTCCAATCTAGAGTGACGGGACTGGAACACGCATGGGATCACTAGAAGCACAGGCTATCGCGTCTCAGGACTGTGACCAAGACCTCCTTTACCTTAGGAGTAAACTAACAGACATGGAGGACAGAAGTCGGAGAGATAACATTCGCCTACTTGGGATCCCGGAAAACGAAGAAGGCACGGATATGCAGGCCTTTTTGAGCTCCACCCTCTCAAAACTGACCTTATTGGACTTCGACCCACCGCTAGAATTCCAACGGGCACATAGAGTAGGCCCAAAACGCTCCGACAACTCCTCAAGGCCCCGACCAATCATCGCATGCCTGCTACAGCATAACCAAACCCGTCAAATACTTCAAGCGGCGCGCAATCATGGTCCGTTCCGAGTAGATCAGCATGACATCGAATAACTGAAGACTATTCCAAATAGACCAATGAACGCAGAAAGGCCTTTCTAGCCCTACGACCCCGGCTTCGCCAGCTGGAGATGAAATATGGCCTCTTCGACCCTACAAGAATGTGGGTTACCAAAAACGGAGTGTCCAAGGACTTTTACAACCCCGAAGAATTGAGACTTTTCCTTCATTCCTTCCAATCTCAACCTATGGACTCCACTAGCACAAACAGCCTGCACGATACCGCAGGAGACAATGAAGGTTGCGGAACCTTCCCCTCAGGAAAGGAGAAAGCAAATACGGCGCTATATGACACTGAAGCCAGTCAAAGAGGCAGAGACATAGAGAGGCTAGCCAGATCACATGATGACAGGGGTCAGGTCTTACACGCCGTAGCAACCCACACTCAGCTATCGGAAAGAGACAAATCCTGCACCTCTTTAAAACCAACGACTGCATCTTCTTGAGAAGGCGACGCAATGTGGTGTATATGAGAGACAATTGCTTGAAAATCAAAATACAGCCGCCGACGACCCCGAGGACAGATGAGTACCTATTCAGATCATATATGCATATCTTTCCCATAACTGTCTAAGATCGTTGGTGTTGTTGTTAAAGTCAGGCGATTAATAAGCCCATGTTTTCCATAATCCGATATAAGGCCTTATAATGTGAAACTATCAAGTAAATTGAAATTTGTTCTTAGTGTACGACAGAGTACACACACCAATGCATGGACTAGATTTCACTGTCTCCCGTAAGCTACATAAGAGTCCAGACCTAGCTCTACAATACTGCACAAGGGTTATCAAATAACTATTATAGAAACTGACATGCTCCCACTGTACTACAGAATACCCCATAGCAGCGAGCAACACAGTACAACCCAAATCTGCCCCAACATGCAACACATAAGATTAACGCCGATACCAGAACTAATTAACCTCCATAGCTATCCCAGGGACCGAAATCAGGTCAGACAAAGATAAACTAACCCAAACCCTGGGACACACAACACGATCCAATGTACATTAGTACCCCCACTAGTATAATAAAATAATATAATATAATACAATATAACATAATATAATGGGATGTACCATACTACCATATCACAACATAAATTGTTAATTAGCCCCCTCGAACGCACGCACCCGTCCCCAGACTAACTATCGCCGACACCCGTAATCCCCATACAGGATGGGACGACCATGATGGTATTATATGCTAAACTAGTAAATTGACAATATCTGAATGCATTCCACCTTATAGTATTATGATGCAATAATACATAACAAGTTATCAAGGTATCTACAATGGTGTGAGACACATATTGCCCTCGCAGAGCCTAGGGCTCGGCAGCCCTCATTACCTACTCTACGATAAATAGCCTGACACCTAGTTTAACAGTTAATAATATAACAGTGTGATAAGGCATTAGGACATATTATGTTAATAGAATTAATAGGTGACAGAAATGTTGTAGTATGTGATAAAGCGACGTTATAGTTGAAAAGAAGTATTCAGGATGTACTATATCTACACCTCTATGTACCTTCGCCTGTACTAGAATTATATTGCCCCACCCACACCCTCCCTCCCGCCCCAACCTCCCCCACCTGCCTACCCTCTTCTTCCCATTTACTCTGTCCTTACCTTACAATACTACCTTACGATCCCACAACACACTCCCCATCCCCTGTGCCATCATGCATCAAGCATCACGCATTAAGCATCAATCTGCATCAACCTCTCCCCCCCTCCTTTCTTACCAATTCTCCTGCACAAACAATAACACCTCACGACAGTACCATCCAGGCACGACGACTACCAACTACCCTCTATCTCAACACTTTAATTATATAAACACCACAATTGTCATCATTCGCCGCTGAATAGACCCGTCTCTATATACAACCATGAACCCTCCACCTCTCCTTGTCATCATCATATCGACAGCCGGCTGCCTGTTGCCCCCCCCCTCGCCTCCCTGGCAAGCACCACCCCAACGGAACGTGAGTTCCGAGAGGAACCGGACCCGCCGTTTACAGATCTAACTAAGAGGTTGGACTCCTAGATTCCCCATCCCTCTCTTCCTTATTTCCCCTTCTAGCACCCTTTCTCATTATTCTATTAATTTTAATATATACATCGATCTTTACATCCCCCTCCCTCCTTTTTACTTTTCTTTTCTTTTCCTTTCTTCTCTTTTCTACTCTTTTCTCCTTTTTCCTCTACATCTCTCCCCGGCTCTTCCTCTATCTACTCTGTTTTCTCTTCCTTTACTCCTGCCTCCCTCTCTTTCCTTTTTCTAGAGAGCACTCCCTGCCTCCGCCAGCGGCTCCCCTCCTCCTATAAGCCATTGCACCATAAGAAACATGACCCCCACCCTAGCAGCTGAGGTAGCTCACCCCCCCGCCAGCGTTAACCACGGAACAAGTGTGATTCTACACAACCATCCAGAATGTCGGGGAACGTCTCCCAAGCGACACGACCATTACAGATTCTCTCCTGGAACGTACATGGCATGACGAGTTATATTAAACGGAAAAAGATATTGTCCTATCTTAAATCCAAAAAAGCAGATATCGCCCTGATCCAGGAGACCCACCTTGACATTCTGGAATCCAGTAAACTTTAACGGGACTGGGTGGGGAAGGTGGCTTTCTGCTGCTGCCCAGTGAACCAAGAGCCTGGAAGCAGCGCGCCCCGCAAATGCCGGGTGGCGATACTAACGCGTAAATCCCTTCCGATCACAATCATTAAAATATGGAACGATGCGGAAGGAAGATATATATTTGCCAAACTAAAACTAGGGAATACCTTCTTATGTGTGGGCTCCGTTTACGCACCAACCGGCTCAAAACGCCCATTCCTCCTGACAGAAATCGGAACTACTCGTTATATAATCGGGGGAGACTGGAATCTCGCCCAAGACGCCATAATGGACAGGACAGGCCCCATTGATGTAGGCAACAATCAAGATAGGGCACTTCTGACGGACCTAACTACGGATGTCAGTCTAGTTGACTGCTGGAGAATACAACACCCAAAAGATAAGGAGTATACTTTTATATCTTCTGGCCGTGGCACCCAATCACGCCTGGACTACTTTTTGGTATCACACACTGTAATCCCTCACATGCTAGACACCTGTATCCTAGACAGTGGTCTCTCAGACCACTCTCCAATACTAATCCTGATCCAGGTAGGTCTATCCCCCCCCCGGCCGAAAACCATAGTGCCTCGCTGTACACAGATACCGCTCCCCCCAAGGGAAGGAGCAATAAAGAGCCCACGTATCCACATACATGGCCGAGAATACGGGTACTGTGACCTCCAAAAGGGTTCTATGGGCAGCAGCAAAGGCGACCCTGAGAGGGAATTCGATGCGAGACGCAGCATTAGCCAATAAGGACAGAATAGCCCGCCAAACTACCTTAGAGCCCACAATCCAGAATCTCACTAAACAATACACTGCCCAAAGGTCTCCTAGGCTGCGCTGCTCCTTAGAACAGGCCCGAATGGCACACAATGAACTCTACACATCTCAGGCGGAATATGCACTGCAAAAATTACGAGACCGCCATTACGAACAAGGAGAAAAAGCGGGACGTCTCCTAGCGGCTCAGCTCCGACAAAGAGAGGCTACTTCTGCCATCCCGGCCATAACATCTTCCTCAGGAGCAGTGTTGACCCACCCGCAAAACATTGTGAACGAGTTTGCCATGTACTACCGACATCCTTATACCCCTGAAACAGCGACTAATCAGACACAGACGGAGGCATTCCTTAACATGGCTAACCTGCCTCGTTTGTCAGAGACAGGTAGAGCCCTCCTAGACGGCGATATAAGCAGGGAAGAGATAACGCAAGTCATAACAAATCTCCCCTACCATAAATGTCCAGGAGAGGATGGATTCCCTGCGGAATTTTATAGATGGGCCGGGTAAGATGCAATCACTGCAGTACATGAAGCACTAACAAAAGCATGTCAGGAAGGCTCCCTGGTCGCTTTGTCCAACAAGGCCACAATTGTCGTCCTGCCTAAGCCAGTGAGGGACCCCCTTCTCTGTGGCAGCCATCGTCCTATCTCCTTTCTGAACGGAGACGTTAAACTCCTAGCCAGTGTCCTAGCAGCACGCCTACACAAGGTGATACCGTCTTTGATCCACAATACCCAGGTGGGGTTCGTACCGGGCCGCACCTCCAGAAATCATATGCGTACTCTCTGCCATACACTGCTGGAATCTCAACAACTACCTGAAGAAGGCCTAGCCCTATCTCTAGATGCGGAGAAAGCATTCGACCGCATTGAATGGTCCTATCTGTTTACTACCATAAAGCACTTTGGCCTTGGAGAACAATTTCTTTCCAAAGTACGTCTATTGTATGACCATCCCACGGCACAGGCTAATTGTGGGGTCTTTTTATCAGATCCATTCCCTATCGGGAGAGGCACAAAAAAGGGCTGCCCCCTGTCACCGCTCCTATTCCCATTGGCCATGGAACCCCAGGCAGCTACCATACAGAACTCCCAACAGATAAAAGGTATTCATATAACCAGGTGCTTATCCAAAATCTATTTCTACGCAGACGACGTTTTGTTAAATCTGTCCGACCTAGAAACCTCCCTACCAGCACTGCTCTCTACCATAGAGGGCTTTGCACCCCTATCCGGATATCGGGTAAACTGGGACAAAAGCGAAGCACTACCACCATCCCGCATAACGACGAGAGCCGAAATACATGGTCTCCCATTTAAATGGACCCAACCCGTCTTAAATACCTAGGAACGTTTATTAATCGAGGCCTGGAACACATGGTCAGGGGCAACCTAGACCCCCTTATATCCAGAATGAAACAGGACTTTGCCAAGTGGTCACTATTAGGCCTGGTGATGTGGGGCAGGACACAGGCGGTCAGAATGGTTACCCTACCACGCTTTACATATGTATGAGGCATGCTCCCCCTACTGGTACCCCTCTTTTTGCTCGCTTGATTGATGCATCGATAAGGACCTTCGTCTGGGGCTCCATACGCCGAAGGCTGAAACCTGCAATAATCCTAGTACGGCGACCCTATGGAGGCTTAGGCCTACCCTCGGTAGAACAATACTCATTAGCCTTACAACTGTCACAGCTAGTATACACACTTCTAGATATACCAGACCCACCGCAATGGGTAGCCACAGAGAAACTCCTAAGAGGACAGTATACAGAGATGGGAGGGATATACGCTGACCACCCCCCCTTATGTAACCCCATTCTCACAGCCACAAACACAGCATGGAGCAGAGCCCAACGCTTGTTGGGAGTACACACCTTCCTACATGCCCAGGCTCCTATAGAAGGGAATAAAAGCATAAAAATTGGGGGAAATCTTCTCAGATGGCCCCAATGGCTTGAGGCAGGTATCCATAATATATCCCATATCATAGACGGAAATAGCTTCTGAACCTTCGCCTCTCTCCAGGAAGAGTTCGGCATCTACAGTAATCAAGAGTGGCGATACATACAGCTTAAGCATTGTATTCGTAGAGCATTGGGAACCCCCCGTGGACGCTTAAAATCTCACCCATTGTCACCTATCTCCAGAAATGGGGCCGACACAGAGGCGTTATGGCTGGTCTATATGCAGAGCTAACAAACCATCTCTATTCGCAGCCTCTTCTTGAACGGCTACGCTTAAAATGGCAGGACAGACTTGAGATTGCCTATATGGAAGAAGAATGGTCAGACATACTAGAAGCCCTTGACAGGGGAGTACGCGAAGCATGCCTGAAATTCTGTCTATTGAAAGTTCTTCAAGAATGGTACTGGACCCCCGTTAAACTTCTCAGGGCAGGCTTGATGCCGCACGCGAAATGTGGGAGATGCATAGAACCCCATTGTGATTTACTTCACATCCTATGTCATTGCCCGACGATACAGCTCTTATGGGATGCGGTACGCCACGCCCTGATAGACTTCATACAGATACCAAATCCGATTCCACCATCACTTATTCTCTTACACGACACACGCCCGTACCCTTCCCTATCGCGAGCCCATAAAAGGTTACTTCATACGGCAATTGCCACAGCCAAAATATGCATACTCCGGCACTGGAGGTCCAGTATTGCCTCTACACCGACAGAATGGATGACAGCCATGTACCAAACTGCCACCCATGAGCGAGTAATTTATAACCTGCAGGATCAAGCGGTGCTATTTGCGGAAGTCTGGTGCCCATTCCTGACAAGACCATGAAGCAGCTGGCGGATGGCCAACGGTCAACGGTCGATGAGCATCAACCGCCCTCTCAGAACCTTTCATTTTCCTACCCTCCCATCTCCTGCTCCTCCCCTCTCCCCATTTATCTTCTTTCCCCCTTTCTCTCTTTTCCTTTTCTTCTACCCCCTAGATCCTCCACCTTGACAAACGCTCTGGACCTCGGACTGAGCAATCAGACACCTCTCCTTGCCCTCTCATTCGACTAGTGTTTGAGAAATCAACATATATAAGAAGAGCCCATTCTTTAAATGAAGCCATTACAACTTGCATGCCCCCATGGATAATTTTTTGTTCACTCCTCTTTTGGTGTTATCTTCCCTCAGATGTTGGAACCTCTACTTTTCCTCATATCATAACAATTTAGGTACAGGTGCTACACTGTCCACTTCCATGCGACAACTCACATTAGATAGGGAACTATGGAACAACTCACACTCTGGTCCAGCCAGTCTAGCTCCAGGGCCCATGGCCCCCCTTATTCATTTATCCATTTCTCCACTTAACAACTCTCCCCCCAAACTTCTTTTCCTACCTCTTACTTTACAAGACATCTCTATCTCTTCCTTACCCCATGATTAACCTTTCTCCTTGTTCTTCTCTCTCTTCTACCAGTTCTCTCTTAAAAGTTTATTCACAATCCTTCAACCAACTAGCCAGGAATATCTGTTAGATTGTATAAGTTTATATATCTATTATGGAATCACGTGTTGTAAAACAAAATGCTTTGAAAGTATATTTCTATATATTATGTATCACCCTATATTCTTAATAAAACATTCAAACGAAAAAATAAAAAATAAAAAAAATAATGCAATACATGGTTTATAGAACCCGCTTCCTATCGCTTGTGCGGGACTTACTATTGAGGTTTAGTCCACACTTGTGGCAGAAAAATCCTCAGTAGAATACATTTACGCCTGCCAGGACTCTCTTCCTGAAATCCAGAGAGGCGTAAATGAGGAAATTTAATTGGTAATGTGCAAGCTATGCCTTAGAGCGCAAACCATAACTAGGGAATTGCAGGAGTTTATGGTGTTGTGCTTTTTCACTCATCATATGTTATATTTAATTTCTATGAAAGCAACACCCTTCATGGGCTGCCAAACTTTCTGCACATGAACATGGCTCTGTGAAGTGGAAGGTGACCCAACCCTCTATGAACAACCAATCCCCACTACCTCTGGCTGTGTTCAGGAGGGTTTGGCTGCCATGCGCAACCTATGACCAGGGCTTGTACCCAGCGCTGCAACGTTGGCCTAAACCCTGTTGTGCACAACTCAGGTGGAGTGAGGCAACCCTTAAGTCCTAGTTCTGTCCCCAACCCCAACATCTGCCTATCTTATCCACTATTTTATAGCACCAACCACTCAACCAATACATCCCTCAAAATAATTAGTTAAGAAAACATCCATGCAGTTTTGGCTAGTTATTAATATTGTAACCCGGAAGCAATGCTTAATTTGTGCCGATGTCCAGCAAGTCTAGGGCATTTTTAGAAATGTGGTTTACATGGACTAATCCAAAGAGTCATCTGAAGAAGAGATATGTTTTTCAGTTCTATGAGTGATTGTAATGATGCCCATGTGCATAAGTAGTGCATAAATTGACTACTGACTAGGCTAAACTGCATGGATGTTTTCTTAACTAATTATTTTTAGGGATTTATTGATTGAGCGGACAGTGCAATCAAATAGTGGATAAGATACATGCACATGAAGAAAAATATTAATGAGTCATGCGGGGTGACAGTAGGCATGAAAGTGTTATGGTGGTTTGCACTGGCATTCCGAGTGCATGTGGGTGATTACTCAGGGATAAGATGCACTTCATGCGTAATAAATCCTTCCATAATTTTGTTTCAGGAAAGAACATTTACAATAAACTTGAGAACTACATGGAAAAAACATTTAATCGATAAAGCGATTAGACTGCCATCATTCAGTGTTATGGTGTGTTAATGTTGCAAACAAGTACTGCTCTTTAGTTTATCTGGTGTTCAAACATTAACAGGCACCTCTTCATTTGTCTCCTCTGTCAACTTCTCATGCATTTCCAAACCTGTTGCACGGCTAATTACCTACAAGGTACAAAGGGGAATATAAATTATTCAGCCTCCTAGCATTATTGTATTAAGATCAGCCGGTCTCCATTCCCCACCTGCTGACTGCATTGCCTTCAAGAAATGATATTTGATGGAATGCCTGCGGTGGCAGAGTCTGATAAAGTGATAAAGGCTAGCACAGAGCAGTGCTTTTTCAAAGACAGCCACAGTGTCCATCACACCACATGAATGCCTCATTAATATCTGTCACAATACAGACACATTAAAATAATTCTGAAATATGTAATTTTGGAAATCATTTCCGTTCCATATAATGGCAATCGCACTGCAATTCTCATAACTGAATGTCTGCAAATGCAATCTCTTGACACTTTAAAGTGCACTAAAACGCAAAGGCCTGCAGATAAAACAGCCGTCCATCTTAGTCAAACTTTTTCTAAGCAAATAAAACGATTGTGACTGTTGTGAAGTAGAACTTCTTATTTGCAAAAAGATTGCATCTACACATTGTGCAACACTGCCTCTCACATCTTTCATGTATTTTAAAATTAAAGTAAAAAGGGATACACACAACACATTGCGGTCATATGCATGGAATGCATGCGAAAACGTTTTTTAAGAGCAGGCAGTGGTCCTATGGACCACTGCCTGCTCTTAAAAAATGAAAAGAAAACTTTTCATTTTTCATTTTTAAAAGCATCCTGTTTTCCTTTAAGGAAAACGGGCTGCATTTTTCTTTAAAAAATGATTGTTTAATGAATAGCAATCACAGACATGATGGTCTACTGAGCCCAACAGGCCACCATCCCTGTGATTGTAGCCATTCGCAATGGCTCGCAAATTGTGACCTACCTGATGAATATTAATGAGGTAGGTCCATTGCGAGCCCTTGCGAATCGCAGTATGAAACTCCTGGAGTTTCATACATTCCAATAGCGATTACTTAATTGCGATTCGCTAAAAATCGCAATTAGGTAATCGCCATTATGAAGAATGATGCATCTGGCCCTAAGGGCCTCATTTAGATTTTGGAAGAAACTGAAAACGTTCCATAATATGGCGGATGGGAGTCTGGGACAATGAGGACCTCAGTGTTCCAGACTCATTGGACCCCATGTGTAAGGATCTGTCAGCCAATAAAAGCAAGGATCTGGAAAATAACTCAAGATGATCAAATCTCTGTTCTGTAGGGATCCTCGAACATAAAGAAGAAGTGCCTTGCCCAACTATACTAACTGAAAATTTGATTTGATATCATATCCTACCTGGATTTACTGGAGACCTTACAATAATGCAAGCTCCTCATATTTCATCACGTCTCAATTATTTCTAAATATCCACATACAATAATTGTATATTTCACAGAATTTAGGATAAAGGGGTAGATTCTCACTAAGGCCATAGACAGAAAGTCATTTAATGTCAACAATGAATTTGAATTTTGTGTTATTTTAGACATGACTATGGAGACTGCCAGAATTCAAAGGAAATTTGAATGGCCCCACAATTTCTGTCAGTCAGCACTCAAGAATCCTTCTTCCAACAAACCAAGCTGAAAGTGTGATATAATGGAAAAATATAGATTTAAACTTATGTTAGCACTACAGAATGGTTTCTTAATGACACAAGTGAAGAGGGATAATTGAGAGGCTCTGTAGATAAATAGGCATATGTCACTTACAGGGTGGGGAGGGGGGTTGGTGGCATCATTTAGATTCAAATCCATGCAGAAAAAATAGGAATGGAGGCAGCTCCATGAGGTCCCAAGTTGGCACGGTCTCTGAGTGCAGGCATATTGAAGGGGGCTGAAGGAGGGTAGCAGGGGAAAGGACATGATGAGGTCAGAAAGTAGGTGGACAAGAGTTTCAAATAAAACATAAGAAGCGAACATTTACTTCACATGGAAAATTACATTGGTTGATCAAATAAGGCTAAGCAAAGTTGTTATTGTTATTAAACAGTTTAAACAATGAGATTCAGATCTATTTCATCTAATACTAATGAATAACAAACAAAGAAACAAAATAATGCACTTGTTTGGAAAGCACTTTCCAAATGTAATTCAATTTCAAGAAACCAATTACAAAGCTAAGAAATACACTTGGTTTGAAAATTGGGTAAGCCAACCTAATTTTCCTTTAATCAGTAAGCTCAGAGAGGGGATGCCTTATTTTTTTTAGGCCTGGGTGGAGTTAACGTACCCGCGCTACACGGAGCTGAGCAAAGTAGAAAAAATACCTCTCTTGCGCTACGTGGAGTTCTGCTAGCAGGCAGAGTTACTTGCACTGCCCGTTCACGTGACGTTTAACGTGGAATTCTTATGCAAACAGCACCACTCGGTTCGCATGGGTGCGGCCATCTTGATTTTTTGCTTGTTATGGTGGTGGGGGTTACTTTTATATCCATCATATATGTCTCCCATCCTACAATTTAAAACCTTTTTTTGCCTAGTTTCTTTTTATTGCATTACATTTTCTCTTTGTGTTATATTTTAACTTTTCTCCTATTTTTTTTAATTTTTGTGTGTATTTTGCAACTTTTGAATTTTTCCTTATTTTTGCTTTACTTTCTTTTTCCCCCCTTCCTTCTTCCTAGTCCTTCCTTATCTCTCCCCGCACCTACCCAGCACCATAGTAAGGCAGGGGAGCGGCAGTGCCAGGCTCCCAACCACAAGCACTAGCTGCCTTCCTTTCAGGCATCAGCAACGCAAAGGGGTGCAGTCCATGTCATAGTTTCCAACTTGGAGGTGGCTGCCTTGGTGTTCTATGTGCAGATCCTCCTCCCCTCCACCTTGGCAGCAGGCCCAGGTGTGGGTACGGCCTCCTGGAGTGTCAGTAATGCGTGGAGAAGGTGTGCCGGGCTGTTGGCTACAGCTCTGGGGTCTGACGCACCCATGGGCGGATATCCTGGACCGTGAAACGGGTCTGCTCAACCTGCTAGGCACCGAGTTTGCAGAGCCCAGTAATTAATAACTAATTATTAGTTGTGTTCTATGCTAATAGTTTCTTCCCAAATAGCAATCATGCTGCTTACACGCAGGTAAGTTAACTTTATGTTACAAATATAATATTATGTGATCGTCATCTAGACCGATGCTTGGTGCTACCTAATTGTACTTGTTTTTGGCACTTGCTTGGGCTGATTAAGAAGTAATGCAGAGACTCTTCCCTAAGATAGTCATTGTTAATATTAGTATTAGTGAGTTTGCATGTTCTCTCACTTCTCTGTGCCTTTATTTTTTGTAGCTTGTACATTGCGAACTGCCAAGCAATATCCCAGTAGGTGAAGTAGATTTGCATGTATCCCATCTATGCTTTGAGAATGAGATAAGAACGGTAGAAATCATTTATTGCAATTTATTAGTAATTAGTAATGTAGTTTAGGAAATTTGGAATAGGGTTAGGACATTTTGAATAGGATGTCCATGATACCAGTATTATTATTATACAGGCGCTCCAAACCTCTGATGTAGAAATGTTACTATGTTTGCTTTTTCCTTCAAAAAATGTATATTCATGGAGAGATTATTAATTAACAGTGCCACTAATCTTTTCTATGTTTTCTTCTTACATCATCCAGCATCTAGAGGCAGGAAGAGGGCTGGGGGTGAGGCAGATGAGGCAGTTGAAGGTGGCCCTTCCACAAGTGCTGGGCCAGATGGCTCTGCTGGCCCCAGTAAGTCCTCCTGTTGTTGTTAATATTAATATTTATTTCCCTAACTTTTACCTCTCCACAATTTGAATTATTTTGTATTTTTTTACTGTGCCTGTTTCCTCATTTTTTTCCAACTCCACTTCAATGTATCCGTTTTGTAAATTCTTCTTATCCCTGCATTATCCTATTTACTTTTTTACTATAGTTTATTTACTTCCGACTGTCTGGATGTACTAGTCTGTCTGTAGCTTCCTTTCTTCTGCTTTGTCAGTGAGCTTTCCCTCTCCACTTATGTATCTTTTCTTGTGGAGTGGTCATAAGGCTCAGAGAACCCATGTACTGAAGATTGCATGCTCATGTAAGGTATTCTACACGTCTCGTGCAAAGTCTTTCTTTTTCTTGCTCCAGCTCAATCAATAAAAAAAGGAAAAAAAGGTGTTTTTGAACATGATCATGTAATTGTTTGTATCCTCCAATGTTGTCCATGTATTATAAGTGTACTAGCAGTTGATAACCGTGCACCATGGTTAGAAGTATGAGGAGGATGGCCCCATTGCATTAGCCAATCAAGACCGTTTGTCCTTCATTAGCCAATTTTTGCACCCTTTCATTTCAGATGAAAAACTCAGATTCATCAATAGCTAGTTTTGTCCCTCCATTATCAATTTTTTTTTTGTTTTACTTTACTACCTGGCTTTTAAAAAATTGCTACCCAACAAAATGCCCACCTGATATTTTGTTAGCAGAAAATTCTGTACCCAAAATATAGTGATGTATTGCAGTTGTATTTTGTTATTACAAACAATAGGGGGAGGCATGTGTGGCGTCTTAATAGTGTAATGGCTTTTTCTAGCCACACCAACCACCATTGCCTGGGCCAGCAGCAACAGTGTCAGTGCAGACGCAGATGCAGGAGCGGATTAGGGGGAAGGTCTGTGGCAGCAGTGGTGGGCAGTGGTAAGTTCTATTGCTTACGTATTGACAATTAGTAATGCAGTCACTACAAGGGTGTACTTGTGTTGTTGGCTCACTTGTCAATACCCTGCTTTAGCAGATGCAGGGGGAGTTAAGTAAGTATTAATGGCCTCTTCTATCTGCAATACAGCAGACTAAGGTTCATAAAATGAACTTGAACTATGATGTGTTTTGGAAAATTGAAAGAAGAATGGAAGTAGAATGGATGGGTGAAATACAATATGAGTGAAAGGATATGTGTGTGGGTGAAATACAATATGAGTGAAAGGATATGTGTGTAGATGAAATGGTGCATAATAATCATAGAGGTGGGTGATGAGGAGGATGATAGGATGCATGGGTGGGTGAAGGGATGGATGAAAGGGTATACGGTTGAAAGGATGCCAGCCCAGGTGGGTGAAAGGGTATGGATGAAATGATTAAGAGGCTTGGATGGGTGAACTGACTCCTCTGGTGGGTTAGATCTCTTGGATGGGTGAATGGGTGGAAGGATGCATTGGTGGTTATTGGTAAATGGATGTTGGCGAAAGGTTAGTAGAGACCCATGTTTGGAATTTGGGTGGTTTTAAATGGCGGAGGACGGGATGAGAGAATGTAAAGCCTAGCTTAGCTTAAATGGTGTGTATCTAAGCCACAGGTGAAGAATAAGAGTACTAGAAGATCACATTTGAAGTGATGAATAGATAAATGCTTGGAATAAAGAAACAAGGGAGCTCTTCTGGATAGTGGCATTCTTCTCACCTACTTTACTTGCTTGGAATGGTTTTGATTTAAAGGTTTTGGATAGGGTTTCAGAATATTCTGTTGACTCACAGTATTTTTCAAGCGAGGCAGGTTTTATGTATCCCAGCACCCATTTACCTTTGCCACCCTCCCTCGCTATAGCCCTTCACCAGTGCCACCCATGATGACATACCAGCTGCATGGTTCAATTCAGCAGAACTGGCACTGCAATGTTGGCTGTGCAATGTGCGTTTGTCAGTTTAAGTTAAGCTAATGTGTCAAACACTTTTCAATGCATGGCAATGCAAAAAAAAAGGTGTGTTTCCCTTTCCTCCCAGTGTCCACTGTGTCAGTTACTTCATAGTACTTCACTCCTTTAATCTTTCTTAAGTTCTGTCCCAGACTTCTGAAAAATTAGAAAAATCCAATCTTTGCTTGCGTCACATTTTTCAAGCCAAGTGATAAATATAATTCATTATGGCTTCCATAAAGGATTTACTTCTGTTCTAATATTTCCCTTTAAACATTTGCCAATCACAGGGAGCCACATTATTAGCCAAACCTTAGGCACATGATGATGATGAAGAATTGATTGATCAGTCAAGTGTGTATTCTACCTATCCATCCTAATCCCCTCTACCTTACCCGCAGTTGAGTACGTTAACAAGATTCCTTTCCTTACTGCAAGGAAATGTATTTATTTTAAATGTAGTTATTACAAAGTGTGGTGGTGGAGGGGCATGAGGACAGAAAGTAAAGTGGTCTATAGGCAAGTGTCTTGATTTTTCTGAATCAGATAGTCTGTGACGATGCAAATGCACCAAATACAATCTATATCACATTGCTTAATCCTTTCCCTGTACTGCAGTGCATCACTTTTCCCAATGCCTACTTATGGCAGACAGGATGTCTGCGTGATTGATTATATTATACTATGTGGCGTGTTTTACTCTTAGTATTCATTGGCCTTGTAGTCCAGGTACAAAGTAGAAACAGGGCCATTGGAATAAAATATTTTTTAGAACAGCTGCTCCAGCTGCAGACATTAATGAGTATGACTCGATCGCCAGCTGAGCTAGCAATGCCACCATTCATTTAGCACAACAGGAGTGAGAAGAATACTTGTACTCCATGGTGCATATTATGGCTGCGACAGTTATCACCTTAAAATTGAATGGCCTGAGTATGATGCTATTACTTGTGTTTGACCAATGACTTAGTGTTTCATCATTGCGCATATTAGTTGCTCAATGTTCATCAGTAGCACATTATATGTTGAATTCAGTTTAGCTGCCTATTGGCTTCAACATTACATTAGACATTACATTTGGTATTTGGGTCAGCTGCCTATTGGCTTTTACATGACATTAGCCATTACATTCTGTATTCAGTTTCGCTGCCTATTGGCTTTGACATGGCATTAGACATTACATTTGGTATTTAGGTTAGCTGCCTATTGGCTTTAACGTGAAGTTAGACATTGCAGTTGAGACATTGCAGATGAGCTGTGTTTTTCCAAGCTGTGTTTTTCCACATGATAGACCAAGCTGTGTTTTTCACACCAGACTATAGCTGATAAGAGAGAGTATATCTGGTGTTTTCCTTTCTGCTAAGCCTTGGGAAGAGGAGGGGTCTAGGAGATCTGGCCAGTCTCCAAAGGCTTGCTTAGTTTTCCCAAGTCTGAGAGGAGAGGGCACATTTTTGGAAGGATGGTTCTGGACAACAGCAGAGTTAGTTAGATTGAAACTATCTTGACTTCAGACAGGAACCAGACGTCAGTTGCCTGTCTCCCGTTTGGGTAAAAAATCTCTTTCACGCAGTTGAACCGGAGTCGTCAACTTGCAGACCTCAGAAAGATGAAGCTGAGTTATAGGCCCTACGGTGATGCAATTTTGACTTTTATGCTTTGCTTTGAAGTTATGCTATAATATAATCACATGTATTTGCTGTGTACATTGCAACTGAGAAGTACTTTGATATATTTTGCTTTCATTGCTGCGACTACTTTTGAACGTGTGCTTCCAACCTACTAATTTCGTCACTCAGGAACCTCGTGGTGAAGTAATAATAACAATAAATGTCTTCTTTAAACTCAGAAGTGCATTCCAGAGAGGTTCTGTAAGCTCGGTCATGAGATAAGAGCAGGAAAGCAGAACACTGAGGTGACCACCAAATGTACTGCTACTGTGCCACTACACTAGGTGATTTTTAAAAAAGTGTTTTGCTCAGAGCATTGTTTACAATTTCTCTTTTTTCTTTCTTGATATAGCTATTCCTGCTGGTCGACCAACATGGCAGGAAACAGCCCGGCTGTAGCGGACAATGCTGGAGGCCATACAGGTCGAGTACCAGCGGCTGGTGATCCTTGAGGGGGATGAGACGGCAGCAGTTGCTGCCAGTACTCCGGGTCCCCAGCCAGGCCCCAGCACCTCCAGCCCAACAGCACCTCTGTCACAGTGCCAGTGCAGCCGCCCAACGTCATAGCATCCTTGCTGCCCCTCCCAGAGACCGTGTTACAACGCTACATCCTTCGGAAGCTGGCACTGTTAGAGGCCCAACAGGCACTTATGGAGGAGGTGTTCTCAACTTCCCCTTTTTCAACCTTTTATTTTGGTGGAGGGACTTGTGGGTGGAGAGGGTGGAATGGGTTTTTGCGTGACTTTTCTTTTTTTGTGTTATTCTTCACCATGGACAACTGGGCAGGTTTTTTTGGAGCATTGGTTGGGGAAATGGACATCTGTTTGGGGATAGGAGTGGGCCAGGTGTGAGTGGAAGGGGTAAGTATTTATTATTTTTGTTAGGGACATGGGTAAATAAATAGTTATTTACCGTTCTTTATGCCTAAAATCTTTTTTAGGATGTTTTACTTCACATTGCTGCTTTGACATAGCGTTTTTCAAATCTGCTGATGTTTTGGAGAGAGACTAGTCTTTCTCACTGTGATAACCACACCAGCTGCACTTAACACACACTCAGCACATGCTCAGCAGACACACTGGCTACAGGAGCAAGCCAGATACTTTATTGCCAGCCTGCTGAGCACTGGCCATTGCCACCTCTTCCCATACCAATCCACCAATGGGTTTTGAATCAGATAGACCTCCGTTTGGTCAAATAGGTAGGCCTGGACCATCCGCTCAATAGTCATTGGCGCTTCACCTTGCTTGAGCTCTTTTGCCTTCGCCTCTGCAGTGGACTTAACCAGTTCGCTGCCAGGCCTTTTCCCCCACATGTGCCAAGCCTTTTTTTTTAGCTGTTTGGGGCAGTTCGCGCTTAGGCCCTCATAACTTTTTGTCTACATAAGCTACCCTCGCCAAATTTGCGTCCTTTTTTCCAACATTCTAGATTCTAGAGGTACCCAGACTTTGTGGGTTCCCCTGAAGGAGACCAAGAAATTAGCCAAAATACAGCAAACATTTTGTTTTTTTTCCCAAAAAAATGTCACGGTGTAGGTACTCCTCAGACTCGGTGTGATGCAAACAAGGTCCACCTCCTGACACCACCAAGTCACTGATAAAAAACCACAGTGCATTGGAGTAATCAAGCGAGGGAAGGAAGGGGAAGGATCAGCAGGGACGGGATAACTGTAAAGAAAAATACACAGTGTTAATTATCACATTGTCTGTCTATTCTCATAAGGTCTCACTAAAACCAAAACGACCTGGACTGCCCATAACTCATAAGGGCAGAACTAGTCCAAAGCCTGACTATGTTCCATCAGCATCACCAATGGATGCCCCAAGCCACCTACGGCCACTAATAATCACCTAAGGGTCTCACCGCCCTTCCTCCTAAACAATAATACAGTACGTATAACGAAACGAACATGAGGAGAAAGAATAAGGTGAAGAAAATCTATTTTGTACTTCTTCCTATGATTCAGTTAACCCACTAAGCCTTTCGTTAATGTCACGTATATTTGAAGAAGTACTTCGTTCATATCTCAGTGAATGTTGACAAGAATTATTTGTCCCGGCTGTTTGGAATCCTGCAAACAGTAAATCTCATTCTGAATCGCCGCCAACAAAAAGCCAAAAGATTATGGTGGTCATTCTGACCCTGGCGGTCTTTGACCGCCAGGGCGGAGGACCGCGGGAGCACCGCCGACAGGCCGGCGGTGCTCCAATGGGGATTCCGACCGCGGCGGTAAAGCCGTGGTCGGACCGGCACCACTGGCGGGGTCCCGCCAGTGTACCGCCGCCCCATTGAATCCTCCGCGGCGGCGCAGCTTGCTGCACCGCCGCGGGGATTCTGACCCCCCCTACCGCCATCCAGATCCCGGCGGTCGGACCGCCGGAATCCGGATGGCGGTAGGGGGGGTCGCGGGGCCCCTGGGGGCCCCTGCAGTGCCCATGCCACTGGCATGGGCATTGCAGGGGCCCCCGTAAGAGGCACCCGTAACAGCACCCGTCGCACAGCTTCCACTCCGCCGGCTCGATTCCGAGCCGGCTTCATCGTGGAAGCCTCTTTCCCGCTGGGCTGGCTGGCGGTCTGAAGGCGACCGCCCGCCAGCCCAGCGGGAAAGTCAGAATTACCGCCGCGGTCTTTCGACCGCGGAACGGTAACCTGACGGCGGGACTTTGGCGGGCGGCCTCCGCCGCCCGCCAAGGTCAGAATGAGGGCCTATGTCTCATAAGATCGCCGTTCCTTTATTATGGTACCTCAAAAAAGTAAAGTGCTCCAATTTATGACAGTCCCCCCCAACTTGGCCGTAAGGAATGCAGAAATAAAGAAAGGCGATAGCCTCCGGCAAGTAGCAAGCTTGCCGCTTACCACCTTCTTAGTACTTGGAATTCGAAAGGAGGAGCAGCTCGGAACTCCTTCTGCCGGTTAAAGGTCAGTTTCCAGGAGGGGGCCATGCTGAATCTCATTCCTCTTTTCGGGCCGCCAATGAATTCCCCCCTGGGGAACGCCGTCCGCTCCTACTTCGTTGAGGCTCCGACCTGCCTCATTAGCACAAATAACGCACACCCTCTCCAGGGTGCGCCGACTTTTATGCGATCTCTACCGCGCTGGGCTTCATGGGAAGTGTAGTCCTTAATGACTACAATCTCCCGATCTGCCCTGTAGGCGCCGGCTAGCACCTGACAAAAAATGGGAAAAAGGGCTGCAGAAGAAGGCTTGTGGTTTTTCCCCTGAAAATGGAATCAACAAAGGGTTTGAAGGTGCTAAAATCACCATCTTCCCAGATTTCAGGAACAGGCAGACTTGAATCAGAAAACCCAATTTTTCAACACAAATTTGGCATTTTACTGAGGCATACCCCATTTTTACTATTTTTGGTGCTTTCAGCCCTTCTTCCAGTTAGTGACCGAAATGGGTGTGAAACCAATGCTGGATTCCAGAAAACTAAACATTTCTGAAAAGTAGCCAAAATTCTGAATTCAGCAAGGGGTAATTTGTGAAGATCCTACAAGGGTTCCCTACAGAAAATAACAGCTGAAATAAAAATTTAAATTGAGGTGAAAAAAACAGCCATTTATTTCCACGTTTTACTTGCGAGGAGATATAGGGCTTGTAGGTTCATCAAGAACCCTAGGTACCCAGAGCCAATAAATGAGCTGCACCTTGCAGTGGGTTTTCATTCTATACCGGCTATACAGCAATTCATTTGCTGAAATATAAAGAGAGTATATAAGTATGAAGAAAACCTTTGCATTTCCAAAATGGGCACAAGATAAGGTGGTTAGAAGCAGTGGTTATTTGCACATCTCTGAATTCCGGGGTGCCCATACTGGCATGTGAATTACAGGGCATTTCTCAAATAGACGTCTTTTTTACACACTGTCTTACATTTGGAAGAACAAAATGTCGAGAAAGACAATGGGCAATAACACTTATTTTGCTATTCTGTGTTTCCCCAAGTCTCCCGATAAAAATGGTACCTCACAGGCGTGCGCAGGCCTAATGCTCGCAACAGGAAACAAAACATGAACACATCACTTTTTTACATTGAAATCTAACGTGTTTTTTTCAAAGTGTCTGGCTGTAGATTTTGGCCTCTAGCTCAGGGAAACCTACCAAACCTGCACATTTCTGAAAACTAGACACCTAGGGGAATCCAAGATGGGGTGACTTGTGAGGCTCTAACCAGGTTCTGTTACCCAGAATCCTTTGCAAACCTCAAAATTTGGCCCAAAAAACACTTTTTCTTCACATTTTAGTGAGAGAAAGTTCTGGAATCTGAGAAGAGCCACAATTTCCTTCCACCCAGCGTTCTCCCAAGTCTCCCGATAAAAATGGTACCTCACTTGTGTGAGTAGGTCTAGCGCCCGTGACAGGAAATGCCCCAAAACACAACGTGGACACATCACATGTTCCCAAGAAAACAGAGCTGTTTTTTTGCGAAGTGCCTAGTTGTGGATTTTAGCCTCTAGCTCAGCCAGCACCCAGGGAAACATACCAAACCTGTGCATTTTTTAAACCTAGGGAATCCAGGATGGGGTGACTTGTGGGGCTCTCACCAGGTTCTGTTACCCAGAATCCTTTGCAAACCTCAAAATGTGGCCAAAAAAACACTTTTTCTTCACATTTCGGTGGCAGAAAGTTCTGGAATCTGAGAGGAGCCACAAATTTCCTTCCACCCAGCGTTCCCCCAAGTCTCCCGATAAAAATGGTACCTCACTTGTGTGGGTAGGCCTAGCGCCTGTGACAGGATACACCTCAAAACACAACTTGGACACACCACATTTTCCCAAAGAAAACAGAGCTGTTTTTTGCAAAGTGCCTAGCTGCGGATTTTGGCCTCTAGATCAGCCGGCACCTGGGGAAACCTACCAAACCTGCCATTTTTTTTAAACTAGACAACTAGGGAAATCCAAGATGGGGTGACTTGTGGGACTCTCACCAGGTTCTGTTACCAAGAATCCTTTGCAAACCTCAAAATTTAGCCCAGAAAATACTTTTTCCTCACATTTCGGTGACAGAAAGTTCTGGAATCTGTGAGGAGCCACAAATTTCCTTCCACCCAGCGTTTCCCCAAGTCTCCCAATAAAAATGGTACCTCACTTGTGTGGGTAGGCCCAGTGCTTGCAACAGGAAATGTCCCAAAACACCATCTGGACACATCAAAATTATCACATACAAAACTACCTGTTTTTGCGGGGGCACCTGCCTACCAAACCCAGACATTTCTGAAAACTAGACACTTAAGGGAGTCCTGGGGGGTGTGACTTGTGTGGATCCCCTAATGTTTTCTTACCCAGAATCCTCAGCAAACCTCAAATTTAGCTAAAAAATCTAATTTTTCCCACATTTCTGTTTGGGATCACCGCACCAGGACAAATTTCCTACCACTCAATATTCCCCTCAGTCTTCCGGTAAAAATGATACCTCACTTGGTAAGGTAGGCCAAGAGCCTGTGACAGGGAAGAGCCAAAAACATGTTGAAATTGAGGGGAAACCAAAGCTGGTCCAGAAGGGAAGTTTGAAAAAATATATTTTTAGGCTGACAAGTGCAGCAAAATGTTTATTAGTATAGATGAGACAATACTAGGTGGTAAGAATTTTGTGGATTCCTGCATATTCCGGAAGGTTCCATCAAAAAAATGTGGGGAAAATGTGTGATTTCCAGCAAAATTGGAGGTTTGCAGGACATTGTGGGTAAGAAAATGTTGCAGGGTGCATGTGAAGCACACCACCCTGGACTCAAACAGATGTTTAGTTTTCAGATGTGTCTAGGTCTTGTAGATTTCTCTACATGGCAGCGTCCCAAAGTCCAAAATGTGCAGCCCTCACCATTCAAAGTGGGACGATTTTGAGAGTTAGACAAGCTCTCATGGCCCAAATGTAAAACCAAAACCCCAAATAATCAAATGTCCTCTTGCCTGCCGTGGGATAGGATGTTTTAGTGTGCAGGAGGAGAGCTGAAAGACTGTTACCCCCTTCAGTTGGGGTGGGGGCATAACCAGGCCCATACTGGTTGGTGCCCACCAAACCACTATTTTTTTTGTGATAATTCTGTGCCATCTAGTAGGCTTTCTGCCCCCCCCCGGGTTGTGGATCAGGGGTAATTGCCACTGGTGGGCAGAACAACTTTGGCCCCATTTATTTGGGGTGGGGGTATGTCCATACCCCAACCCTCTTATTTTGAAAAAAATCTTCCCTGGTCTCCGGTGGGCTTTCTGCCCACTCTGGGGGCAGATGGGCCTTCCAAAAATAGAACGATCTGCCCCAAGGGGGGACAGATATGGCCAATAGTATTGTGCCCTCATGGGGAGTGACCCTTGCCCAAGGGGCTGCCCCCTAAACAAAACACACACACACCAATCCCTGGTGCTAAAGTGGTTTCTGCCCCCCGGGGCAGATTGGCCTTATAGAAATAGGCCAATCTGCCCCAAAGGGGAGCAGAAATGGCCTAAAATAAATTTGTCCCCTCCCAGGGGAGCGACCCTTGCCTAAGGTGTCGCTCCCCTTGCATGAAATTGGCACAAAACGAAAAAAATCCCCAGTGAATAGTGATTTCTACCCCCTTGAGGGCAGATCGGCCTAATAAAAATAGGCCGACCTTCCCCCAAGGGGGCAGAAATGACCTAAAATAAATTTGCCCCCTAGGGGAGCGACCCTTGCCTAAGGAGTCGCTCCCCAAATATAAATAACAAAAGTAAACATAAACATATATCCCTGGCTTCTAGAGGGGCAGATCAGGCTAATTATAATAGGCCCATCTGCTCCTGGGGGGGGCAGAAAAGGCCTAAAAATATTTCCCTGCCAGGGAGCGTCCCTTGCCCAAGAGGCCGCTCCCCTCATAGAATAATATTTTTTTAAAAACAAATTCCCTGGTGTCTAGTGGTTTCTGCACCCCTTGGGGGCAGATTGGCCTAATGAAACTAGGCCGATCTGCCCCCAAGGGGGGCAGAAATGGCCTAAAAGTAATTTTTCCCCCCGGGGAGGGACCCTTGCCTAAGGGGTCGCTCCCCATATATTAAAAAAATAAATAAAGAAAAAAAAAATTTGCCCTGGTGTCTACCCTGGTGTCTAAGGTTTTTCTGCCGCCGGGGGGGGGGCAGAAAGGGCCTAAAAATAATTTGGCCCCCTGGGGAGTGGCCCTTGCCCAAGGGGCGGCTCCCCTAACGTCAATTGCAAAAAAAAAAAGAAAATTCCCTGGTGTCTAGTGGGCATTTCTGCTGCCCGATCGCATCGCGATCGGGCAGCAGAAATGCTGAGAGAGACATGAAAGGAGAAGAAATGCCTTTCCTCTCCTTTCATGCCTTTCTCGGTCCCTCCAGTGATCGGAGGAGAAATGCAAAAGCATTTCTCTTCCGATCAGTGCTGGAAGCTGCCATTCCAGTGCGGAGGGGCAGGCCTCTGATGAGGTCAGCGCACGATCGCACGCTAACGTCATCAGACGCCACAGGGGGGTGGAAGGGGAAGCGATTTGCCTTCCCTCCCCGCAGTGGGGACGCTGAAGCGAAGCTCATGGGGGGAGCCTTGAGCCGGTATCAGGATTTAACCATTACGTCATTGGCTGCAAAGGGGTTAAGCCCTGCCTTTAGAAACCAATCAAATGCAGATTTGGGGCTGCTGCTCCTGTTCTTGTGGTTGTTGCTGGTGTTGATTTTGGCTGCTGTGAGCAACAGCACTGTTCACAGGCTGTATGGAAGTTGTAGGCTGCACCCCAGAACATCTGCCCATGAGTGGGCCTCTAATTTCTAGCCATTCTTTTTGTATTTCTCTGGCTTGCTCAGCAATCCATGTCTTGTTGATTGAAACATCCCCATCTGAAAAAGGAATGAAAGTGGCTAGTAATTGTATTGTTGTTCAGGAATCGTGGCACGGATGTAATGTTTGGATGACAAGGTGTCTCTTCACAGCCTTCTATTAACAGATAGGAGAAGGATTAAACTCTCCACCAACTCCTGAGCATCTGTATTTTCATCCACCCCTGCGTACGTTTCAGACACCTCCTTTAGCTGTTTCTGCAGCATATCATCAATGGGATAGCTTCGCCCATGTTACAGTCCTCCTTGCTGACTTCCTGTGTGAAAATGTCGAAAGGAAGCAGCATCTCTGTCAGGCATTTGACCAGGCCCCATTGGTCCATCGAAATGATCATGCCTTTTTTTCAGTTGCATCCCCTATTTGTACAACATATTCATTGATCGGTCTGTATTGCTCAAACACATATTGTAACATGTAAGAAGTAGAATTCCAATGTGTTGGCACCTCCTGTAAGAGGGCTTTTTACTGGCATTCTATTATCACACTTAATAATCCTCAACAGCTTGCAGGCTTTACAAGAATGGCTAAAATGTGTGCAGATTCTTCTGCATTTGAACAGTAAGTTGCTGACTAGGGTTTTTTTTTTAGAAAGTCCTGTACAATAATGTTTATGCACTGCACCAAACATAGGACCCTGAAAAAGCTACCATCTCACATGGCCTTAGGTTATATTATTGCCATTGTCCGTGGCAACACATCCAATGTTAATCCCTCTGGGGTGCAGCCATTCAAAGACCTTTTTGTTAAAGTCATCCAAGATGTTTGCAGCTGTATGGGATTTCTGCTTGGTGAACATTGCTATTGTTGCATGCTTCTGAGCACCATTACAAATTTCACCTGCAGATATAATTCTTCTAACCCCCATGAAAGAGATCCAGTGCATAGTGAAGCCCATTTCACCAGTGGCTTGGCAACTGGTCCACATGTTTGTTGTAAAGTGGATTGTGTGGACAGCACTCTACTGCGAAGCTCATCCAACCAAGCCCAGCTCATTGTGATGTAGCGCTGGAACAGCAACTCTGGGGAAATAGGTCCGGCTAGGAACCTTCCATTTCAACCAGTTAACCACCACAAATTCTAGAAAACCCACTCCTTTCACAAAAGAAAAAGGGAGGAGGTCCAATGCTAACATTTTAGCCAGTTTCCTGTTGTACAAAAGTGGCGTTGGATGGTTGCGTTCAAACTGCCCCTCCTGCCTAAACATGACAGTGATAATAGCCTAGCCTGGTGCCACTGATGCGGACACCTTAGAAGGTGGTGGCAGGCTCAATGTGTGTCTCTGGGGGGCAGCCACTGTATGTTCTTGCCTTGGTGTTTTGACCTGACTCTGAATCTTCCTGTGCCATTGCGATGTTGCTGATGCGGGCGACAATACTACTGTACTGCTGGGGACAGGGATGATTTGTGTAATGAAAATGTCACCCTCGTCTTCACCTTCACCTTTCACCATGATCGGATCAGATTCCCTGCTTTCAACACCTTCACTAACACCACATGCAGGCTTTTGGGTGCTAAGGTGCACCTCACAGAGGGGTGCAATGTGTTTTCTCAAATGGGTTGTTTGGCCTCCGGTTCCATAGTTTGTACCACGATTACCCCGACTAACAATTGCTCGACAAATGGAGCATATGGCAATCTTTGGCTCCTTTTCACTAGCTGTAAAGAAGTCCCAACTGGGAAGGTCAACGTTCTAACAATAGGGCCAGTGCCAATGTCTGATGAAGTGGCAGTAGGTGGATGTTGTTTCAATGACGTTTGCCTCTCTGCAGTGCCTTCTTCTACTGAGGCAGCTGTGGATATAGGTCACACCTGGGGCCTTGTAAATATGGAACCTGGTCGAGGTGGAGGTGGTGGTATCTGTGTCACATCCCTCAGCGCAGGTTGGGAAGATGGGGTAATGTTTGACTTCACTGGGGCTGGGCTAACATCCATGATGACTGGCTTGTCGTCAGACTCATCATCCTTAACTCTAAGGCTTTCAGGACCTTCCTTTTCACTCCTTGCCTCTCCTGGCCTGTCTCAAACTAAGGTGACATCCAAGTAGGATTTTGATCCATCAGAAGGGGGGCATGAAGAAGAAGATGGCAAAGATCTGGAAGACAGTGGAATTTGTGAAAGCGGGGCTTCTTCGGCTTCTGCTGCATTAAGCTCAACATCCTGATGTGCTCCTACTTCGGGAGGAACTGTTACTGCTGGCTGCGGCTGTTGTTGTCCACTGGCCTGAGTTTCCGGCAACAATTGGGTACTACTTTGAGAAAGAGATAAGTCAAATCCAGTGTCACTGCACTTTGGCATTCCTATGATTAGAGAGGATGCCTCTGTACTAGACATGGGCTTGGGAATAGTTTGGAATGGGGCCACTGATGCAGGGATGCTGCTCCCAGCTTCTTCACCAGAGGCTGGTCCAGCAGGCACACATTTTTGCCCAAAAATGGTCTGGGGTGACATACCAGTGTTGGTAAGTTCCTTCTTATCACTGGCCACTTTCTTGGTAGCAGCTTTCTTTGGGGCCATCTTGAAGCTGTCAGTTGGGAGTAGCACTTAGCTTCACAAGCTGAACAGATGTCAGTGTGGTTGTGAGTGTGGTTACACATCACGTCATGCACAGGCCTTCTGTCAGGCAGTACTGTGGGTGATGTCACTTTCTCTTCGTGCACCTAAAAGCAAACATACAAGAAGGATCAGTAAAACCTGGCATTGTTGCAGTTGCATTAGTAGTAGAAAGAATATAATTTAATGGTTACTTAACTAAACTTATAAATAATTATAAAATACAGTGTATCCATTCGTAAAACCAGACCAAAATTAACTTTCCTTGTCATGTACAGTCATGAAGGATGAGAAAGAGCTATAACTACAACATACAGAATGTAGCTGTTAGCTTTACCTGTCTGCATCAAGTTGGCATGTAGCGCTCAGGCAGGTGCTGGTGACAAATGGAATAATAATCCTTGAATAATGTAATATAGTGCAACTGTATGCCTATGGCAGACATGGGGTTAATAGGTAAATGGGAAAACATTAAGAAATACATTTAAAATAAATTGTAGTTTATTTTAACAGAACTCTAAAACTAAGAACAATATATATATATATATATATATATATAGTTAAATATTATTATACTGTTATAATAAAATTAAATAAAATAAAGTTTGTGAAACAAATTAGAAAAAGCAATTACTTTTTTTAAAATAAATTTCAATTGCTGATGTACTAGGGGAAGGGGTCCACCATGAAAAACTACAGGGATTTGGGAGGCAAGGAGCAGTGGTGGTGAAAAACGCACAAAATGTATATAATAAAATATTTTAAAAACTGCTCATACAGTACATTTGGTAATAAGCATTGACCTACTAGGCCTGAATAACAAACAAAATAGCTACAAGCCACATTGTCAAACAACAACCAGCAAGTAGGCATGGCCACCACAACAAGGAAGAACACATGCAGGACTACTGGTTGCCTACACAAAATGACCACCAGCCACATGGGCAAACAACAACCAGCAAGGAGGCATGGCCACCACAACAAAGAACAACACATGCAGGATACTGGCTGCCTACACAAAATGACCACCAGCCACATGGTCAAACAACAATCAGCAAGGAGGCATGGCCACCACAACAAAGAAGAAAACATGCAGAACTACTAGCTGCCTATATAAAATAGCCTCCAGCAACATGGTCAAACAACAACCAGCAAGGAGGCATAACCACCACAAGAAAGTAGAACACATGAAGGCCTGAAAGCACACTGGCTGTCTACACAAAATTGCCACCAGCAACATGGTTGAACAACAACCAGAAAAAAAGCATGGCAACCACAACAAAGAAGAACACATGCAGGATTACTGGCTGCCTATATAAAATGGCCACCAGCCACATGGTCAAAAAACAAGCAGGATAAATAAAAAACAAACAACACATATAGGTATAGGACTATAATTGACTATACAAAAAGGGCCCCTGGCCACATGGCGTGGGCAGCAAAGACAAATGGTGGCGTGTGGCAAACACTCTCATGCACTGGCCAGACAAAGAAGGCATTGGTACATGAAACAAAAACAGCATTAAGTCAGTAACTCCAAAAACTAAAATTAAAGGGGCTAATCATTTTACAACAACAAACATCATTCAAAGGCAGCAAGTACTATAACATCACCATACACTGTAAAATAAAATTGTGATTTACCGCCAAACAACATTTTGTTATCTTTAATTCAATGCCATCCATGGTGTTTCAGTTCCACAGACACCACAAACAGTTGTTTCATCATGCAGCTATGGCCAGTACTAGGCCTGCAGCCAGAAGGCCTATTCCATTAGCAGACTAAACCACTTAACATTAACATAGTGAATTTAATGAATATTGCAAATTTACAAAACAAAATGGAGAAAATGTAGTGAACTGTAAAACATTTTTCCTTAACAGAACAAAAGTTATAAGTAAAACTATAACTAGGCCTCAAATGTAGGCCACTCACCACAATAAATTTGAAAAATCAAATAAAAGTACAGAGGAATCCTGGTGCATGCCCTCTATCAAACAAACAACCTTTACAGCACCCTTATACAAGTGTTTTTTAACTTACTTGTAAAATCTCAACTATAACAAAGTCCATAAATCCAGTGATATATCCAGGAGACATAAAAGTGATCCCGGAGATGGACAAAGCAGTGGGAGGAACCTGTTGGACAGGAACAGGAAGTTGGAGTCTCTGGGGCACTTCCTGTTGTTGGAAAAAAAACATATTAAAAAGTATTCCTCGCACAACAATATCAAAATGAACAGCAAATTAGAGAAGATTTTTTACTCAAAATTGTAGATTTTAGTTGCTTTAGATTGCAGCAGCAGTCGATTGAGCTCACTTACGTCACAAAAGTCGTGCCAGAAGTCATTGGCGCAGCACTAACTCTCGTGAGCGGGTAAAAAATCTTGCTTGTGCTCGCGAGAGACCATAAGTCTCTCGTCTCACTTCTCGGCGCGCAACATGACAGTAAGCGTGTGCCACCGGGGAAAAAACAGAAAAAAACCTCTGGTACATTTGTGCAGTGCGGAGTCTTTCGGTAGCTCTGCGTTCTCCATGGAATGCAGAGTTGCCGAATTCAGCAAACTCCGCTAGCAGAGCGGAGTTTTCCACCCAGGCCTACTTTGAACTTCTGCCCAGACAGAGCACAGTGGTGCTCCTGGGCAGTGATGTATTTCTGTCATATATGTCAATGGTGCAAAAACACACTCCAGCTCACATATGACAACTAATGCCCAAGCTTTTGGTGCATTTTCTATGTCATCTACTATGACCTTACAGAAAACTTAAATTGATCAAATGGGTGAAACCAATTTTACCAATACCATTTTAGGTTAAGAGCATATGCACCGTGTCACAGGCTACTGCAGCCTAATTCAATCAATAAAAAGGGTCCAGGTGAAGGTGACAAATCTTGGGGTGAACTGTGGACTCTGGCTTTGAATGGAGTGTTGGGGATTCCCAGAGCCCTAAGGGCTGAAGACGGGCTACTAGCTGCTACAACCTGTGATGCTCCACCACTATCCTTCCTTTGACCCAGTCCATGGTAAAAATCAGGAAGCAAATACTGCCATGTGCTCGACTTGGCCCCTTAAGCAGGGTCATCCCAGACTTTTTGTTTTCCTCTTCCCAATTTTACTGACCTTATTTTTGCTTGCCTCCGGACTCTGTGCACTTTACAATTGCTAACCAGTGCTAAAGTGCTTGTGCTCTTTCCTCTAAATATGATAACATTGGCTTACACCCAATTGGCATATTGAATTTATTTATACGTCCCTAGCAAAGTAACACTACATGGGCCCAGTGCCTGCAAATTATATGGTACTAGTGGGCCTGCAGCACTGACTGTACCACACACTTAAGTACCAGTTTAAATATGTTTCAGGCCTACCACTGCAGAGCCTGTGTGTGTAGTTTTAAACTGCCATTTTGATCTGGCAAACCTTTTGCCAGGCCCAAACCTTCCTTTTTGAAGCATATAAGTCACCCCTAGGGTAGGCCCTGGACAGCGCAGAATGCAGTGTGCAATGTATTTAAAAAGCAGGGCATGTACTTTTATGTCCTGGCAGTAAAAACTCTTAAATTCATTGTTTGCTACTGCAAGCCCTACCTCTCCCATGGAATAATTTCAGAGTTACCTTATAACATTCTATAAATGTATTTTCCATATGGGAATAGATTAATAGTTTGTGTTTGGTGTCTATGGAATGACAATGTAAAATCCTAACTTATAGTGAAGCCGGATTTTAAATTGTAATTCTGAAAATGCCACTTTTAGAAAGTTGGCATTTTCCTGCCTTAGCCATTTTAGTGTCTGTAGCCTGTCATTGGTTACTTGTCTAAGAATAGCTGAAAGTTGGGCTTTATGTATTCCTCTTAGACAGCCAGACACAAAAGGGGGCTTAGGTGTGCCTGGATGGGGAACTACTGGCAGGATGAGAGGGACGAGCTGGCCACAGCCCTACTTACACTTGAAAAGGCTGTGTCCTGCCTCCACACAAAGGGCTGCATACCCCCTTGTAGTTAGTCTGGAGTCAAGGCAGGAAAGGCAGGATACCTGGGGGCTTGAAAGAGAAACCTCTGGAAGCTGCTACCCCACTTCAAAAGCACTACTGGGTATAAATACTGGACCTCAGACACCAACTCTTGAATATATTTCTGGACCTGTGGATACTGTGCCAGGAAGGACTGCTGTGCTGCTACAAGGACAGCCACTCTGCTGGAAAACTGCTGTAAAGGAATTGCTGTCCTGCTGTGCTGACTTGGTGCAACTTCATACTAAACCCAGGTCCCCAGAGTGAATTCAAAGGCTAGTCTTCTAGCCTCCTGATCTGAGCCTCAGGGAGATAAAAAGGTGCCCAAACAGTTCCTGGACCCAGCTACAGTGTGTTCCTGACCTCCAAGTTGTGCCCCTCGGGTCCTGGACTCTTGGTATGACTCAAGGAGCTTAAATCAAGCTTTTGGACTCTTCAAAACTGTGAAATGGCCCATTCAGACCAAAACTAGTGTATGACGCCGCCAGCCAATCTGCAGCATTGACTGCTTGTGGGGGACTGCCATCACGAAGCTCCAAACAGCCCATCCTGGATGACCAGCCTGCTCTTCACGCCATGCAGACAGCTTCCCAAAATGATATTCTTGCTCCTCCCGGCCCTCTCCAATGCAACTGGGACTCTTGGCACAAAGTTTGAGAAGGTAAAACTTCAGCAGGATTTGTCTAGGACTGTGTCTCACTTGTGCCCCATTGCGGTCAGCTTGAAATGTTTACTTTGACACGGTCTAGTATGATCAGATAGTCAAAGTTGGAGTTTTGTGCTTTTTGGTACTATTTTACAGTTTATTCTTTAAAAATTCATACCTTCAGTTCTGCCAATTTGATTTTTTTTTTTTTGGTCTTCTTCTATTTTTTAAATTCTACTTTAGTTTTCGAGCTTGGTGTGGGATACTTTTTGTTTGGTGTTTTCACTGTTTTACTGTTTGACGTGTTGCACAAATACTTTGCACATTGCGTGACTGCTCAGTGACAAGCTACCAGGGGGGTTGAGTATGGGTTAATTTGGGATTTGCTTGTGCCTTACCCTAAAGAAGATTGTGGTTGCTGCTTGACCAGAGGACACACCCCAGTCAACCAACAACCCAATTTCTTACACCAACCAATTCCTACATATTTGAGTTTGGAATGATACTTTTATAGGCAGGTAAAGTATCATGTAATTGGTGCTATCCTTGCCTCCACCACAGCCTTCTATGTGCCAAAGGGTTGGAAGGTGGTAGTACTTTGGGAGAGGGAGAGAGGCTAGAACCTCTCTACACTTAATACCTCCTTCCATCAAGGGGCAAGCCTTTGTCTCAGAAACCAGACTGAAATGGGTCCATTGGCAGCATGCTTTGGAGGGAATTTTAGTTGTTCATATGTTTGCCATAAAGACGGAATGTTGCATTCAGAGCGAAAGAGGAACAACAGGCTTATTTGCCAACTTTATTCACCTGCCAAAACATACAATTGAGATAGAAAGCTCACTGTAATGGCTCATGGACGGCGCCTAGCAATCAACCGGCTTTATATAACTATCATGTCTTTTTTTGACTCATTGATATTGGGTTTGGAGGGCCTAAAATAGTGACCTACCTCTTTCTCTCTCGTTGCGAGATGCATATAATTTACCGTTTCGGCGCGCTGTTTAAGAATTACATTTTTGGGAGTATTTAGGGGAATACGTTCCAAAATACAGAAAATGGTCATTCATATTCAGTGTATGGACTGTAAAGTCTTTGTTTTTAATGACATTTTACCTTACATTAATTTTGCATAACTTCTTAAAAGGCATTCAACAAATGTGATGGTAAAAGAATTGCTGATGGAGAATAAACCTGGTCTCAAACCAACGCATTTAAGCACGAAAACTCCATAGGAATATGAGTCAGTTATTAAACAAACAAAAGGCGGGCAGGCTGTAATTTCATGTCAATTAGGCAGCATCGTTTATTTAGGTGGAACAGCGGGTGCTAGTATTATTATGTTAGAGCACTACATTCAAGGTACAAATTAAAACATATGACTAACTTCTACATGCTTCACAATAAAGTAATAAAAATGAGTGGGTGACATATCTTTCTTACACTGGTAATAAGCAAATGTCCTTCAATATCAGGGCAGTTAGTTCTTTTGTCATCTTTAATGTCCATGTTTGAAAGGCATTCATCAGTGATTCATTTGAAAAGCAGTAAATGTTCTGCTATTAGGAGCTGTAATGGAGATGACTGTGGGACATGTGCCTATTGCAGTTTTCCGCAGACTTGGTAGGTTAACTCAAATGTTAGATCTTCACACCTACCGTGACAAACGTTTTCTTGTTCCCATTGGTTGGTTGCCTCTCCTCATTACTGAGAAGCGTTCAACAGTGTCAATCGATTTATCTTCAGTCATTAAATTAACTTGTGGATTGGGTTTAAACCTTTATCACTTAACAGCACGTTATATCAGAACAAAAAAATATCTATAAATAACAGCATAGCATAACATAAAATAATATCACATAACGTTTTTTGAATGTAGACAAAATATTTGAAACATGGTAGTACAACGAAGGGCCTCATTTCTTCAGGTTTGCTTCATTCATATTTTTAGGAGCAACTATTAGAATTCTGGATGATCACCAAGTCGGAGCTTGGTTTTAGGAAGAGTAGTACAAAGGTCAAAGCCTGAGCCCAGATAAGCATTGCCATGAGCATTGCCATGACATTGATTAATGTTAGAAATGGGGTCTTTAGTTGGCGGAAGTATTCACCTTTGTCCAAATAGGGACCACAGTCCTAGTCAGGGTACCTCATACACAATCCAAATTATCCTGTGCCCACCCTCTGGCAGCTGGGAACTGAGCACTCAGGCTTAACTTAGAAGACAATGTGTAAAGTATTTGTGCTATAAATTATGCAATAACACAGTGAAAACCCTACAAAAATACACCACACAAGTTTTAGAAAAAATAAGATATTTATCTGATTAAATTAAGGTAAAATTAAGGTAAAAGCTATCAAGATTCAATAAGCACAAGTTGAGATATCACTTCGGCAAGTTTAAAAAGAGTCATAGCTTAAAAATAAACAGTTGCCTCTTGTTTGCACAAAGTACCTGGTTTGTGTAGAAATGACCATGCACGGAGACCACAGAGGAGGAGATGCGTGAAAAAAACTAAGGTGTGCGTCAGATTTTCCGACGCGGCACACACAATGCAGTGTGTCTTTCCACGCTGCAAGGGGCTTTGCATCGATTTCCGGCGTGCAGTCTTGGATCCTCACTGCAATGCAGGTTCTTTTGATGCCCAGGTATGATGTGGGGAAAAATCCTGGGCGTGTGGGCAGAAGTCACAGGCTTTGTGTTGACCTGGTAGGCAATGCGTCTAATTTTCTGTTGCACGGCAGGCGCTGTGACAATTCTTCACTCAGGAAGTCAGGCTGCATCGTTCTGGCTCAGCTGTGTGGTGATCCGGTATGGCCCTGCATTGAATTTCCAGTTGTAACGCAGGCACTGCATCGATCTTCGGTCGGGAAGTCAGGCTGCGTCGTTCCGGTTCGGCTATGCAGTGTTTTTCTTATCGCAGGGCAGGCTGAGCATTGTTTCCGGCAGGCTGTGGGTCGATTTTCAGCACATAAGGAGTTTCCTTGAAGAGATGAAGTCTTTTTGGCCCTGAGACTTCGGAAAAAAGGAGGCAAGCTCAATTCAAGCCCTTGGAGAGGACTTCTCAGCAAAGTCAGAGGCCAGCAAGGCAGCAGAGCACAAGCAAGGCAGCAGTCCTTCACAGCAAAGCAGTCCAGGTGAGTCCTTTGGGTAGCCAGGCCTTTCCTCTTGATAGGTTGCAGAATCTGTTCAAGAAGTGTCTGGTTTGGTGGGGTTAGACACCCAGTTTATATACCCAAAAATGCCTTTGAAGTGGGGGAGACTTCAAAGAGTGGTTTTGAAGTGCACAAGGTCCCTTTTCAGTACAGATCTGTCTGCCATGGTCCCAGTCGGGGGTTAGGCAGTCCATTCCGTGAGGGAGGGCCACTAGCCTTTGAAATGTAGGTGTCAGGCCCTCCGCCCTCACAGCCCAGGAAGACCCATTCACTATGCAGATGAGTGCAGGTGTGACTGAGTTTCCTCTGTTTGTGGTTGTCTGGGTGAAATGCACATGGGAGCAGTTAACCAGCCCAGTCAGATGTAGTTTGGAGACAGGCTGTAAGGCACAGGTGGATGTTAAGTGCAGAGAAATACTCACTTTCTAAAAGTGGCATTTCTAAAATAGTAATATAAAATCCACCCTCGCCAATAAGCAGGATTTTGTATTACCATTCTGGTCATACTAAATATGACCTGGTTATCCCTTTCTGATCAGAATCTACCACTCAAATAGTATATGAGGGTAGCCCTGATGCTAGCCTATGAAAGGATCAGGCCTTACAGTAGTGGGAAACAACTTTGGGAGTTTTACACTACCAAGACATATAAAACACATGTGTACATGTCCTGCCCTTTACCTACATAGCACCCTGCCCTATGGGTTACCTAGGGCCTACCGTAGGGGTGACCTACATGTAGAGAAAGGGTAGTTTAAGGTTTGGCAAGTACTTTTAAATGCCAAGTCAAAGTGGCAGTGAAACTGCACTCACAGGCCTTGCAATGGCAGGCCTGAGACATGGTTAAGGGGCACTTTACGTGGGTGGCACAATCAGTGCTGCAGGCCCACTAGTAGCATTTATTTACAGGACCTGGGCACATGTAGTGCACTTCACTAGGGACTTACAAATAAATTAAGTATGCCAATTGGGTATGAACCAATGTGACCTTGTTTTTAGGGAGACAGCACATACACTTTAGCACTGGTTAGTAGAGGTAAAGTGACCAGAATCCTGAAGCCAGTAAAAAATTAGGTCAGGAAAAGAGATGGGGGAAGGCAAAATGTTTGGGGGTGACCCTGTAGGGGGGCCATTTCCAACAATTAACACTGTGATGACATTGATTTTTCTTATTCAGCTCACCTTCCCTCCTGTGTCAGGGGTCTTTTCTCCTAGACACTCTGTATGGCAGCAGGATACAAGAAAAACGTACTGTTGCTTCTGTCTCATCATCAGACCTTTAACATGTCATGTGGGCAGAGTGGTTCACAGGACGAGGAGTGGCTGTGAGGGTTTAAGGGATTGTATCAGTTGTGTCACCTACCTTCCTTATTCTTTGGGGTTTATGAGAGGACAGAAAATCAAGTGAGGTGGACGTGGGAGACTCATCAACTAGCATCCTGTGCCTGCTCCCACAGTAGCCAGTGGTGATGTAGCTCCATTGTATGAAGCAGATATGAAAAGGAAAAGCAGGCACACAAAAATAATTCTTCAGTATTTTGTCATCAGGTACCTGATAGTTAGTAACATTCTGCTTTGGAGTCCATTTCATTCCAAGCTCAAACTCCAGGTCTTCCTGTTATGCTGTAGTTCAAGATCATACACAGCGAAGTACCCTGACTTCCCTTCAACTGAGAGAGAACTGAAGACCATGATCAACAATGCAGTGGTCTAACCAATTCATAAAGACAATAGAAGGACAAGGGGTCATGATCACTTTGCTCTGTGAAGCTCTGTTTCTATAGGACTCTAAGACTAAAACAACTCTTTAGAATAAGGAAGGCACTTGAGAATGAAGGCAGATAGCTGTCCAAGAAGAAAGTAAATGAGGGTTAATGGATGATAGGCAAGAATATCACCAATAGCGGAGGATACATATCCAAAAATAGTATGGCTAGGAAAAAGGATGCAGGAGGATGTACATGTGGTTTAACCTGAGGACAAAAAAAATAAGATATATATATATATATATATATATATATATCCTCCAACTCTCCTCCAAATAACAGGAGACCCAGGACACCTCCAAGGTGCAATCAATTTATTTCAGCACACAAATCCAACGCGTTTCGGCAGCAGCCTTACTCATGGATACATCATTGTTACAGTGCCCCAAGTTAAAAACCATGCAATCCTAGACATAAAAAACAGACAACATCTCAAATCCCCACCAAAAGACACAAAATGTGGCGGCCATCTTAAAGTGCATCTATAAATAAGTTTCACAGTAGTTTGTACCATAGTCCTATCAAAATACAACTCAAATTATTGTTCAAATCCATCAGAATCTTTAAATTAATGTGATATCATAATTCGCACAATAAATAGAGTAAAATTCAATTGCCAAAATACAAAAATTGTAAATAGAATAATTCATTGCATAATAAAAGTTTGTTAACTATGAATGTTTTCAAAATTTAAAATTCAATATATCACTTAAATCCTGAACATTATTAACTATGCTTGAATTAATTACTTATCATCCTATACCATCCAAATAGACCTGTACACCTACACAAAACTTTTGGGGGATCTCATATTTTTGGGGAATCTCATATTGGTATATGGAGCTTCTCTACCCAAGTGGGTAGACAAACAAATTCTTCTATTGTAGAAACCTTATAGACCCCAACACCTGTACCCTTCTACTAAGAATCAAATAGGATTCAAAAAATCACCCCTACATCACATTCTGTATCAGATGACCACCCACCAAACAAAGTATCGATTACCCTAGATGGATGCTCAGCTCCTCACTCGAATTTAGCCCTACAGGTTCCAACGTTTCGAAGTCTATTATATATTTAGACTCTAAAACACGTAACAATCTCTCTCTATCGCCTCCCCTTTTACTCATCCTTACTTGGTCTATAACTACAAACTTCAGCAGATTCTCATTGCCAAAATGATGGCTGAAGAAGTGCCTAGCTACTGGATAGTTTTTATCCTGATTTCTAATGGCTCGTCTGTGTTCTAAAACTCTTTTCTTTGCATTATGTATCGTGCTGCCCACATACAATTTTTCACATGGGCATATCAGACAGTACACACAGTAAGATGTATTGCAATTGTAATTACCTCTAATTACAAAGCTGTCTAACCTTCCTGGAACATATAATGTCCTGCAACTATTGCTGGTCTTGCAGGCTTTACACTTCATACAACAGAAGAAACCTTCCATTCCCGTATTCCGTATCCGTCCTACTGATGTTATCTCGTTGCGACACAAATTGTCCTTGAGAGATCTATTTCTCCTAAAGGTTATTTGGGGATTATCACTGATCCAGTCTGCCAAAACAGGGTCCGTCTGCAAGATATGCCAACTCTTGCTAAGTAGTGAGCGTATTTTGTACGACTGATTACTATAGGTTGTAATGAATCTAATGGACTCACTTTCCTTCTCTTGCCTTCTGTTAGTTCCATACAAAACATCATCTCTACTCAATGTCACCACTTTGCGTTTGGCTTGATCGATCACTTTAGCCCCATAGCCTCTGTTCCTGAACCTTTCACACATCACATTACACTCTTGGTGAAAATCAGCTTCTTCGCTACAGTTCCTCCGGGCTCTCAACAATTCTCCAAACGGAATACTCCGTATTAGAGTCCCCGGATGTGCACTGTGCGCACTTAGTAGACTATTACCGGCTGTTGCCTTCCTATACAATTTGGACACTAATCTACTGCCCTTCACAGAAATTTCCACATCGAGGAACTCTATACACTTTGAATCCAAATGCTCAGTAAATCTTAGGTTGCACTCATTGGTGTTCAGATCTCGCACAAATTGCATAGCTGCTTCTTCATTACCCCTCCAAATTACAAAAATGTCATCAATAAAACGACACCACAAGACCACATTGGTATCGAATTGGGTAATTTCTTCTGACACCTGTTCCTCCCACCAGCCCATAAACAAATTTGCATAGCTGGGGGCAAAACAGGTGCCCATAGCTGTCCCTTGAAGCTGTTTGTATAGTTGACCATCAAAGATGAATACATTGTTCTTAAGACAGAACTCTATCATAGTGCATAGCATTTCCGAATGGAAGAAAAAAGACAGTGACCTTGCTCTGAGAAAGTGTCTAATAGCTCTCACCCCCAAGCCATGATCTATGCTCGTATACAGACTAGTCACATCTAGGGTTAACAGTAAGAAGTCATCTTCCCATACGATATCCTCAATGATTTTTAAAAAATGTGTGGTGTCTTTAACATAAGAGGGTATTGACTCCACAAAAGGACGTAGGAAGAAGTCAATATATTTTGATGTACTTTCCAGGAGCGATTCCATAGCCGAAACTATAGGCCTCCCTGGTGGGTTCACCGCATCCTTGTGAATTTTGGGGAGAAGATACAGAACTGGAATTTTCGGATGATCACATTTAAGAAACAGGAATTCATCCCATTCTATCAACCCTTGATCTTTCCAATCAATGAGCATATCAATATATTTCTCATTCATTGATTTGACATCTCCCCAACTCACTTCTTCATAACACAGAGTATTGCTTAGCTGTTTCATTCCCTCTAACACATATTTGGTGGTATCTTGAATGACTACATTACCCCCCTTATCGGATTGTCTAATCACAATGGTATGGTCTTCTTTCAATTTCCGAAGGGCTTGCCACTGTTCACCTGATAAATTGCTGTTTTTCACATTCGTCACACTATATCTCAACTTTTTCAATTGTTTGGTCATTTCTCGCTCAAAAACCTCAAGGGCATCACAATGAATGGCAGGTAGAAAGGTAGATTTTGGTTTGAAATTACTCGGACAATTGCTGTTTAAAGCAATACCAGTTCCCATCAGATTGAGGATAGGGTCTTCATGGGGAACCATCCCCTCACATAAATCCATTGCTGTATGTAATACATCAATATCAGAGATACATAGATTGCTCACATTTGTTTCCACCCCCACTTTCTCATCCTTTCTAACCTTAGTGTGGTACCACTTTTTCAATTTTAACTTCCTAATGAACTTAAAGGTGTCAATCCTAGTCTGAGTGTAATTAAAACAACTGGTTGGGCAGAATGACAGGCCCAGAGATAAGAGGTCCTCTTCAACAGCAGACAAAGTTCTGCTGGAGAGATTTATAATATTCATAGTTTTCACTTGCGTGCTCGAGTTATCATTCCCTGGGGTCTTGTATCGTCTCCTGCGCCCCCTCTTGGATGGATTTGAACAATAATTTGAGTTGTATTTTGATAGGACTATGGTACAAACTACTGTGAAACTTATTTATAGATGCACTTTAAGATGGCCGCCACATTTTGTGTCTTTTGGTGGGGATTTGAGATGTTGTCTGTTTTTTATGTCTAGGATTGCATGGTTTTTAACTTGGGGCACTGTAACAATGATGTATCCATGAGTAAGGCTGCTGCCGAAACGCGTTGGATTTGTGTGCTGAAATAAATTGATTGCACCTTGGAGGTGTCCTGGGTCTCCTGTTATTTGGAGGAGAGTTGGAGGATTTATTAGGGCCTCTCGGAGCCCACCCGGGACCGCTGTGTGGTGTTCCTGCAGTCCGAGTGTTTTATGTGAATTATTTCTTCGTTAATGCGGGAGCCCCTGTACTGGATTTACCAGGAGTTAAATGGCTGTAGGTGCGGAGCTGGGCTGATACGAAGGCGAATGGAGGTTCTGGATTATGCGATCTCCGTATACAACATGAGGCGCCATTTGTGACCGGATCGGTGCGATCGTGCGATCCGACAGTGGAGGCGTTTGGGAGCCGTGCTGCTCCGACGCTGGAATTGAAAGGAGCCCCACGAGTAAGACCTTTTCGTGTTTACATCGTAACCGGGAGGCTGTGGCATGCTCTTTCGTAACGCGCCAAACGTTGAGAACGGGGCGGAATTGCACAAAGGGTTCTTCGAACATTGTTGTTGGCTAATCACACTTTCCTCTAGCCGAGTGGTGTGTGCACAATTGACTTTGGGAATAGATACGCATTTACGACGCATTGCTGACACATTATGAATTTATTAAGTAATACGCCGCAATCCATTGACGACGCGCTTGTTTATGAGTTTTACAGCGCGGAAGTTTAGTTTGGCATTTAGAGGAGTGACGGAATATGACAATCAATATAGGATTTATGCTGAATTAATATGGATTGTTAGTGTGGTTATGTAAGCCACACAAGGTGTTAAGAAAAACTGTCTTGTCTCTTGTGTCCGTACTGAACCTATTTTGCTTAGAATGCTTTATGACTTTAAAATGGCCCAGCTTCGAATGCCTTCCTGGTAGGAACACGGTATAGGAACAGAGTGGGAAATGCACCAGATTTAAGGTGCCTTTTGCCCACATCCAAGATAATACCAGGGACATTGTTACCTGTTCAATTGGTCAATCATCCAATTTATTTCAGCAATTATGGCTTCCGGATGGGAAGCCCAACGAAAGGAAAAATCGAATAAATTATTCTTTGCCCAGATGAATGAGGGGCCCAGTACACAGCCCAGTCATAGTAATTTGAAGGTGGAAGTGAAACTACAAACTTTGTATGAAAAAATGGAAAAACTGCATAGAAGAGAATTGTTGAAATGGTGGGAGGTTGAGTCATTACAGAGATATATTGAGGTGGAGCGTGTCCCTAGGGGGTTGAGGATTTATACTGTACCTACTTATGAGGATCCTGATCCAGAAATGCTCGAGGAGTGGGCTGAGAATTCGAAACAGAGCTCATTGAATATGATGCGTATATTGACGAAATATGCAATGAAAGATAGGAGTAGGACCCTAGGAGAGATGGAGAAAGTAAGATTGGAGATATTGGCACTAATCACGCAGGAAACATTTGATGAGTATATGAAAAATTTAGAGAAAAAACTCTGCAAATTTGAGGAAGAGATCACTGCCAAAAAGCAGAGAAAATTCATAAGGGACTTTAAGGATTATCAGGCTGGCCGCATTTTAACATTTCAGCGGAAATATGATCATATGTACAATGAGGAAGTTACCGAACTAAATTCAAGGGACTTTGAACAAATTAGCCAACCAATTGAGGAACGGGAAGAAAGTGACATTTCGGATGGGAATCTCTCAGATGTATCAGACACTGCTTTGGCTGGGGCTCCGGCATCATATAAAGAAGTGGACAGATTGAATTTTTTAAAGCAATTCAGACTGTTGAACCAGGGAAGGATGGATCAACACAAGGGAACTCACCCCCAGAGAGGCAGAGGACGAGGAGTCAGAGGAAGAGGGAGAGGAATAGACAGGCCAAGAAGAGGGGGCGCAGGAGACGATACAAGACCCCAGGGAATGATAACTCGAGCACGCAAGTGAAAACTATGAATATTATAAATCTCTCCAGCAGAACTTTGTCTGCTGTTGAAGAGGACCTCTTATCTCTGGGCCTGTCATTCTGCCCAACCAGTTGTTTTAATTACACTCAGACTAGGATTGACACCTTTAAATTCATTAGGAAGTTAAAATTGAAAAAGTGGTACCACACTAAGGTTAGAAAGGATGAGAAAGTGGGGGTGGAAACAAATGTGAGCAATCTATGTATCTCTGATATTGATGTATTACATACAGCAATGGATTTATGTGAGGGGATGGTTCCCCATGAAGACCCTATCCTCAATCTGATGGGAACTGGTATTGCTTTAAACAGCAATTGTCCGAGTAATTTCAAACCAAAATCTACCTTTCTACCTGCCATTCATTGTGATGCCCTTGAGGTTTTTGAGCGAGAAATGACCAAACAATTGAAAAAGTTGAGATATAGTGTGACGAATGTGAAAAACAGCAATTTATCAGGTGAACAGTGGCAAGCCCTTCGGAAATTGAAAGAAGACCATACCATTGTGATTAGACAATCCGATAAGGGGGGTAATGTAGTCATTCAAGATACCACCAAATATGTGTTAGAGGGAATGAAACAGCTAAGCAATACTCTGTGTTATGAAGAAGTGAGTTGGGGAGATGTCAAATCAATGAATGAGAAATATATTGATATGCTCATTGATTGGAAAGATCAAGGGTTGATAGAATGGGATGAATTCCTGTTTCTTAAATGTGATCATCCGAAAATTCCAGTTCTGTATCTTCTCCCCAAAATTCACAAGGATGCGGTGAACCCACCAGGGAGGCCTATAGTTTCGGCTATGGAATCGCTCCTGGAAAGTACATCAAAATATATTGACTTCTTCCTACGTCCTTTTGTGGAGTCAATACCCTCTTATGTTAAAGACACCACACATTTTTTAAAAATCATTGAGGATATCGTATGGGAAGATGACTTCTTACTGTTAACCCTAGATGTGACTAGTCTGTATACGAGCATAGATCATGGCTTGGGGTGAGAGCTATTAGACACTTTCTCAGAGCAAGGTCACTGTCTTTTTTCTTCCATTCGGAAATGCTATGCACTATGATAGAGTTCTGTCTTAAGAACAATGTATTCATCTTTGATGGTCAACTATACAAACAGCTTCAAGGGACAGCTATGGGCACCTGTTTTGCCCCCAGCTATGCAAATTTGTTTATGGGCTGGTGGGAGGAACAGGTGTCAGAAGAAATTACCCAATTCGATACCAATGTGGTCTTGTGGTGTCGTTTTATTGATGACATTTTTGTAATTTGGAGGGGTAATGAAGAAGCAGCTATGCAATTTGTGCGAGATCTGAACACCAATGAGTGCAACCTAAGATTTACTGAGCATTTGGATTCAAAGTGTATAGAGTTCCTCGATGTGGAAATTTCTGTGAAGGGCAGTAGATTAGTGTCCAAATTGTATAGGAAGGCAACAGCCGGTAATAGTCTACTAAGTGCGCACAGTGCACATCCGGGGACTCTAATACGGAGTATTCCGTTTGGAGAATTGTTGAGAGCCCGGAGGAACTGTAGCGAAGAAGCTGATTTTCACCAAGAGTGTAATGTGATGTGTGAAAGGTTCAGGAACAGAGGCTATGGGGCTAAAGTGATCGATCAAGCCAAACGCAAAGTGGTGACATTGAGTAGAGATGATGTTTTGTATGGAACTAACAGAAGGCAAGAGAAGGAAAGTGAGTCCATTAGATTCATTACAACCTATAGTAATCAGTCGTACAAAATACGCTCACTACTTAGCAAGAGTTGGCATATCTTGCAGACGGACCCTGTTTTGGCAGACTGGATCAGTGATAATCCCCAAATAACCTTTAGGAGAAATAGATCTCTCAAGGACAATTTGTGTCGCAACGAGATAACATCAGTAGGACGGATACAGAATACGGGAATGGAAGGTTTCTTCTGTTGTATGAAGTGTAAAGCCTGCAAGACCAGCAATAGTTGCAGGACATTATATGTTCCAGGAAGGTTAGACAGCTTTGTAATTAGAGGTAATTACAATTGCAATACATCTTACTGTGTGTACTGTCTGATATGCCCATGTGAAAAATTGTATGTGGGCAGCACGATACATAATGCAAAGAAAAGAGTTTTAGAACACAGACGAGCCATTAGAAATCAGGATAAAAACTATCCAGTAGCTAGGCACTTCTTCAGCCATCATTTTGGCAATGAGAATCTGCTGAAGTTTGTAGTTATAGACCAAGTAAGGATGAGTAAAAGGGGAGGCGATAGAGAGAGATTGTTACGTGTTTTAGAGTCTAAATATATAATAGACTTCGAAACGTTGGAACCTGTAGGGCTAAATTCGAGTGAGGAGCTGAGCATCCATCTAGGGTAATCGATACTTTGTTTGGTGGGTGGTCATCTGATACAGAATGTGATGTAGGGGTGATTTTTTGAATCCTATTTGATTCTTAGTAGAAGGGTACAGGTGTTGGGGTCTCTAAGGTTTCTACAATAGAAGAATTTGTTTGTCTACCCACTTGGGTAGAGAAGCTCCATATACCAATATGAGATTCCCCAAAAATATGAGATCCCCCAAAAGTTTTGTGTAGGTGTACAGGTCTATTTGGATGGTATAGGATGATAAGTAATTAATTCAAGCATAGTTAATAATGTTCAGGATTTAAGTGATATATTGAATTTTAAATTTTGAAAACATTCATAGTTAACAAACTTTTATTATGCAATGAATTATTCTATTTACAATTTTTGTATTTTGGCAATTGAATTTTACTCTATTTATTGTGCGAATTATGATATCACATTAATTTAAAGATTCTGATGGATTTGAACAATAATTTGAGTTGTATTTTGATAGGACTATGGTACAAACTACTGTGAAATTATTTATAGATGCACTTTAAGATGGCCGCCACATTTTGTGTCTTTTGGTGGGGATTTGAGATGTTGTCTGTTTTTTATGTCTAGGATTGCATGGTTTTTAACTTGGGGCACTGTAACAATGATGTATCCATGAGTAAGGCTGCTGCCGAAACGCGTTGGATTTGTGAGCTGAAATAAATTGATTGCACCTTGGAGGTGTCCTGGGTCTCCTGTTATTTGGAGGAGAGTTGGAGGATTTATTAGGGCCTCTCGGAGCCCACCCGGGACCGCTGTGTGGTGTTCCTGCAGTCCGAGTGTTTTATGTGAATTATTTCTTCGTTAATGCGGGAGCCCCTGTACTGGATTTACCAGGAGTTAAATGGCTGTAGGTGCGGAGCTGGGCTGATACGAAGGCGAATGGAGGTTCTGGATTATGCGATCTCCGTATACAACATGAGGCGCCATTTGTGACCGGATCGGTGCGATCGTGCGATCCGACAGTGGAGGCGTTTGAGAGCCGTGCTGCTCCGACGCTGGAATTGAAAGGAGCCCCACGAGTAAGACCTTTTCGTGTTTACATCGTAACCGGGAGGCTGTGGCATGCTCTTTCGTAACGCGCCAAACGTTGAGAACGGGGCGGAATTGCACAAAGGGTTCTTCGAACATTGTTGTTGGCTAATCACACTTTCCTCTAGCCGAGTGGTGTGTGCACAATTGACTTTGGGAATAGATACGCATTTACGACGCATTGCTGACACATTATGAATTTATTAAGTAATACGCCGCAATCCATTGACGACGCGCTTGTTTATGAGTTTTACAGCGCGGAAGTTTAGTTTGGCATTTAGAGGAGGGACGGAATATGACAATCAATATAGGATTTATGCTGAATTAATATGGATTGTTAGTGTGGTTATGTAAGCCACACAAGGTGTTAAGAAAAACTGTCTTGTCTCTTGTGTCCGTACTGAACCTATTTTGCTTAGAATGCTTTATGACTTTAAAATGGCCCAGCTTCGAATGCCTTCCTGGTAGGAACACGGTATAGGAACAGAGTGGGAAATGCACCAGATTTAAGGTGCCTTTTGCCCACATCCAAGATAATACCAGGGACATTGTTACCTGTTCAATTGGTCAATCATCCAATTTATTTCAGCAATTATGGCTTCCGGATGGGAAGCCCAACGAAAGGAAAAATCGAATAAATTATTCTTTGCCCAGATGAATGAGGGGCCCAGTACACAGCCCAGTCGTAGTAATTTGAAGGTGGAAGTGAAACTACAAACTTTGTATGAAAAAATGGAAAAACTGCATAGAAGAGAATTGTCGAAATGGTGGGAGGTTGAGTCATTACAGAGATATATTGAGGTGGAGCGTGTCCCTAGGGGGTTGAGGATTTATACTGTACCTACTTATGAGGATCCTGATCCAGAAATGCTCGAGGAGTGGGCTGAGAATTCGAAACAGAGCTCATTGAATATGATGCGTATATTGACGAAATATGAAATGAAAGATAGGAGTAGGACCCTAGAAGAGATGGAGAAAGTAAGATTGGAGATATTGGCACTAATCACGCAGGAAACATTTGATGAGTATATGAAAAATTTAGAGAAAAAACTCTGCAAATTTGAGGAAGAGATCACTGCCAAAAAGCAGAGAAAATTCATAAGGGACTTTAAGGATTATCAGGCTGGCCGCATTTTAACATTTCAGCGGAAATATGATCATATGTACAATGAGGAAGTTACCGAACTAAATTCAAGGGACTTTGAACAAATTAGCCAACCAATTGAGGAACGGGAAGAAAGTGACATTTCGGATGGGAATCTCTCAGATGTATCAGACACTGCTTTGGCTGGGGCTCCGGCATCAGATAAAGAAGTGGACAGATTGAATTTTTTAAAGCAATTCAGACTGTTGAACCAGGGAAGGATGGATCAACACAAGGGAACTCACCCCCAGAGAGGCAGAGGACGAGGAGTCAGAGGAAGAGGGAGAGGAATAGACAGGCCAAGAAGAGGGGGCGCAGGAGACGATACAAGACCCCAGGGAATGATAACTCGAGCACGCAAGTGAAAACTATGAATATTATAAATCTCTCCAGCAGAACTTTGTCTGCTGTTGAAGAGGACCTCTTATCTCTGGGCCTGTCATTCTGCCCAACCAGTTGTTTTAATTACACTCAGACTAGGATTGACACCTTTAAGTTCATTAGGAAGTTAAAATTGAAAAAGTGGTACCACACTAAGGTTAGAAAGGATGAGAAAGTGGGGGTGGAAACAAATGTGAGCAATCTATGTATCTCTGATATTGATGTATTACATACAGCAATGGATTTATGTGAGGGGATGGTTCCCCATGAAGACCCTATCCTCAATCTGATGGGAACTGGTATTGCTTTAAACAGCAATTGTCCGAGTAATTTCAAACCAAAATCTACCTTTCTACCTGCCATTCATTGTGATGCCCTTGAGGTTTTTGAGCGAGAAATGACCAAACAATTGAAAAAGTTGAGATATAGTGTGACGAATGTGAAAAACAGCAATTTATCAGGTGAACAGTGGCAAGCCCTTCGGAAATTGAAAGAAGACCATACCATTGTGATTAGACAATCCGATAAGGGGGGTAATGTAGTCATTCAAGATACCACCAAATATGTGTTAGAGGGAATGAAACAGCTAAGCAATACTCTGTGTTATGAAGAAGTGAGTTGGGGAGATGTCAAATCAATGAATGAGAAATATATTGATATGCTCATTGATTGGAAAGATCAAGGGTTGATAGAATGGGATGAATTCCTGTTTCTTAAATGTGATCATCCGAAAATTCCAGTTCTGTATCTTCTCCCCAAAATTCACAAGGATGCGGTGAACCCACCAGGGAGGCCTATAGTTTCGGCTATGGAATCGCTCCTGGAAAGTACATCAAAATATATTGACTTCTTCCTACGTCCTTTTGTGGAGTCAATACCCTCTTATGTTAAAGACACCACACATTTTTTAAAAATCATTGAGGATATCGTATGGGAAGATGACTTCTTACTGTTAACCCTAGATGTGACTAGTCTGTATACGAGCATAGATCATGGCTTGGGGGTGAGAGCTATTAGACACTTTCTCAGAGCAAGGTCACTGTCTTTTTTCTTCCATTCGGAAATGCTATGCACTATGATAGAGTTCTGTCTTAAGAACAATGTATTCATCTTTGATGGTCAACTATACAAACAGCTTCAAGGGACAGCTATGGGCACCTGTTTTGCCCCCAGCTATGCAAATTTGTTTATGGGCTGGTGGGAGGAACAGGTGTCAGAAGAAATTACCCAATTCGATACCAATGTGGTCTTGTGGTGTCGTTTTATTGATGACATTTTTGTAATTTGGAGGGGTAATGAAGAAGCAGCTATGCAATTTGTGCGAGATCTGAACACCAATGAGTGCAACCTAAGATTTACTGAGCATTTGGATTCAAAGTGTATAGAGTTCCTCGATGTGGAAATTTCTGTGAAGGGCAGTAGATTAGTGTCCAAATTGTATAGGAAGGCAACAGCCGGTAATAGTCTACTAAGTGCGCACAGTGCACATCCGGGGACTCTAATACGGAGTATTCCGTTTGGAGAATTGTTGAGAGCCCGGAGGAACTGTAGCGAAGAAGCTGATTTTCACCAAGAGTGTAATGTGATGTGTGAAAGGTTCAGGAACAGAGGCTATGGGGCTAAAGTGATCGATCAAGCCAAACGCAAAGTGGTGACATTGAGTAGAGATGATGTTTTGTATGGAACTAACAGAAGGCAAGAGAAGGAAAGTGAGTCCATTAGATTCATTACAACCTATAGTAATCAGTCGTACAAAATACGCTCACTACTTAGCAAGAGTTGGCATATCTTGCAGACGGACCCTGTTTTGGCAGACTGGATCAGTGATAATCCCCAAATAACCTTTAGGAGAAATAGATCTCTCAAGGACAATTTGTGTCGCAACGAGATAACATCAGTAGGACGGATACAGAATACGGGAATGGAAGGTTTCTTCTGTTGTATGAAGTGTAAAGCCTGCAAGACCAGCAATAGTTGCAGGACATTATATGTTCCAGGAAGGTTAGACAGCTTTGTAATTAGAGGTAATTACAATTGCAATACATCTTACTGTGTGTACTGTCTGATATGCCCATGTGAAAAATTGTATGTGGGCAGCACGATACATAATGCAAAGAAAAGAGTTTTAGAACACAGACGAGCCATTAGAAATCAGGATAAAAACTATCCAGTAGCTAGGCACTTCTTCAGCCATCATTTTGGCAATGAGAATCTGCTGAAGTTTGTAGTTATAGACCAAGTAAGGATGAGTAAAAGGGGAGGCGATAGAGAGAGATTGTTACGTGTTTTAGAGTCTAAATATATAATAGACTTCGAAACGTTGGAACCTGTAGGGCTAAATTCGAGTGAGGAGCTGAGCATCCATCTAGGGTAATCGATACTTTGTTTGGTGGGTGGTCATCTGATACAGAATGTGATGTAGGGGTGATTTTTTGAATCCTATTTGATTCTTAGTAGAAGGGTACAGGTGTTGGGGTCTCTAAGGTTTCTACAATAGAAGAATTTGTTTGTCTACCCACTTGGGTAGAGAAGCTCCATATACCAATATGAGATTCCCCAAAAATATGAGATCCCCCAAAAGTTTTGTGTAGGTGTACAGGTCTATTTGGATGGTATAGGATGATAAGTAATTAATTCAAGCATAGTTAATAATGTTCAGGATTTAAGTGATATATTGAATTTTAAATTTTGAAAACATTCATAGTTAACAAACTTTTATTATGCAATGAATTATTCTATTTTCAATTTTTGTATTTTGGCAATTGAATTTTACTCTATTTATTGTGCGAATTATGATATCACATTAATTTAAAGATTCTGATGGATTTGAACAATAATTTGAGTTGTATTTTGATAGGACTATGGTACAAACTACTGTGAAATTATTTATAGATGCACTTTAAGATGGCCGCCACATTTTGTGTCTTTTGGTGGGGATTTGAGATGTTGTCTGTTTTTTATGTCTAGGATTGCATGGTTTTTAACTTGGGGCACTGTAACAATGATGTATCCATGAGTAAGGCTGCTGCCGAAACGCGTTGGATTTGTGTGCTGAAATAAATTGATTGCACCTTGGAGGTGTCCTGGGTCTCCTGTTATTTGGAGGAGAGTTGGAGGATTTATTAGGGCCTCTCGGAGCCCACCCGGGACCGCTGTGTGGTGTTCCTGCAGTCCGAGTGTTTTATGTGAATTATTTCTTCGTTAATGCGGGAGCCCCTGTACTGGATTTACCAGGAGTTAAATGGCTGTAGGTGCGGAGCTGGGCTGATACGAAGGCGAATGGAGGTTCTGGATTATGCGATCTCCGTATACAACATGAGGCGCCATTTGTGACCGGATCGGTGCGATCGTGCGATCCGACAGTGGAGGCGTTTGAGAGCCGTGCTGCTCCGACGCTGGAATTGAAAGGAGCCCCACGAGTAAGACCTTTTCGTGTTTACATCGTAACCGGGAGGCTGTGGCATGCTCTTTCGTAACGCGCCAAACGTTGAGAACGGGGCGGAATTGCACAAAGGGTTCTTCGAACATTGTTGTTGGCTAATCACACTTTCCTCTAGCCGAGTGGTGTGTGCACAATTGACTTTGGGAATAGATACGCATTTACGACGCATTGCTGACACATTATGAATTTATTAAGTAATACGCCGCAATCCATTGACGACGCGCTTGTTTATGAGTTTTACAGCGCGGAAGTTTAGTTTGGCATTTAGAGGAGGGACGGAATATGACAATCAATATAGGATTTATGCTGAATTAATATGGATTGTTAGTGTGGTTATGTAAGCCACACAAGGTGTTAAGAAAAACTGTCTTGTCTCTTGTGTCCGTACTGAACCTATTTTGCTTAGAATGCTTTATGACTTTAAAATGGCCCAGCTTCGAATGCCTTCCTGGTAGGAACACGGTATAGGAACAGAGTGGGAAATGCACCAGATTTAAGGTGCCTTTTGCCCACATCCAAGATAATACCAGGGACATTGTTACCTGTTCAATTGGTCAATCATCCAATTTATTTCAGCAATTATGGCTTCCGGATGGGAAGCCCAACGAAAGGAAAAATCGAATAAATTATTCTTTGCCCAGATGAATGAGGGGCCCAGTACACAGCCCAGTCGTAGTAATTTGAAGGTGGAAGTGAAACTACAAACTTTGTATGAAAAAATGGAAAAACTGCATAGAAGAGAATTGTCGAAATGGTGGGAGGTTGAGTCATTACAGAGATATATTGAGGTGGAGCGTGTCCCTAGGGGGTTGAGGATTTATACTGTACCTACTTATGAGGATCCTGATCCAGAAATGCTCGAGGAGTGGGCTGAGAATTCGAAACAGAGCTCATTGAATATGATGCGTATATTGACGAAATATGAAATGAAAGATAGGAGTAGGACCCTAGAAGAGATGGAGAAAGTAAGATTGGAGATATTGGCACTAATCACGCAGGAAACATTTGATGAGTATATGAAAAATTTAGAGAAAAAACTCTGCAAATTTGAGGAAGAGATCACTGCCAAAAAGCAGAGAAAATTCATAAGGGACTTTAAGGATTATCAGGCTGGCCGCATTTTAACATTTCAGCGGAAATATGATCATATGTACAATGAGGAAGTTACCGAACTAAATTCAAGGGACTTTGAACAAATTAGCCAACCAATTGAGGAACGGGAAGAAAGTGACATTTCGGATGGGAATCTCTCAGATGTATCAGACACTGCTTTGGCTGGGGCTCCGGCATCAGATAAAGAAGTGGACAGATTGAATTTTTTAAAGCAATTCAGACTGTTGAACCAGGGAAGGATGGATCAACACAAGGGAACTCACCCCCAGAGAGGCAGAGGACGAGGAGTCAGAGGAAGAGGGAGAGGAATAGACAGGCCAAGAAGAGGGGGCGCAGGAGACGATACAAGACCCCAGGGAATGATAACTCGAGCACGCAAGTGAAAACTATGAATATTATAAATCTCTCCAGCAGAACTTTGTCTGCTGTTGAAGAGGACCTCTTATCTCTGGGCCTGTCATTCTGCCCAACCAGTTGTTTTAATTACACTCAGACTAGGATTGACACCTTTAAGTTCATTAGGAAGTTAAAATTGAAAAAGTGGTACCACACTAAGGTTAGAAAGGATGAGAAAGTGGGGGTGGAAACAAATGTGAGCAATCTATGTATCTCTGATATTGATGTATTACATACAGCAATGGATTTATGTGAGGGGATGGTTCCCCATGAAGACCCTATCCTCAATCTGATGGGAACTGGTATTGCTTTAAACAGCAATTGTCCGAGTAATTTCAAACCAAAATCTACCTTTCTACCTGCCATTCATTGTGATGCCCTTGAGGTTTTTGAGCGAGAAATGACCAAACAATTGAAAAAGTTGAGATATAGTGTGACGAATGTGAAAAACAGCAATTTATCAGGTGAACAGTGGCAAGCCCTTCGGAAATTGAAAGAAGACCATACCATTGTGATTAGACAATCCGATAAGGGGGGTAATGTAGTCATTCAAGATACCACCAAATATGTGTTAGAGGGAATGAAACAGCTAAGCAATACTCTGTGTTATGAAGAAGTGAGTTGGGGAGATGTCAAATCAATGAATGAGAAATATATTGATATGCTCATTGATTGGAAAGATCAAGGGTTGATAGAATGGGATGAATTCCTGTTTCTTAAATGTGATCATCCGAAAATTCCAGTTCTGTATCTTCTCCCCAAAATTCACAAGGATGCGGTGAACCCACCAGGGAGGCCTATAGTTTCGGCTATGGAATCGCTCCTGGAAAGTACATCAAAATATATTGACTTCTTCCTACGTCCTTTTGTGGAGTCAATACCCTCTTATGTTAAAGACACCACACATTTTTTAAAAATCATTGAGGATATCGTATGGGAAGATGACTTCTTACTGTTAACCCTAGATGTGACTAGTCTGTATACGAGCATAGATCATGGCTTGGGGGTGAGAGCTATTAGACACTTTCTCAGAGCAAGGTCACTGTCTTTTTTCTTCCATTCGGAAATGCTATGCACTATGATAGAGTTCTGTCTTAAGAACAATGTATTCATCTTTGATGGTCAACTATACAAACAGCTTCAAGGGACAGCTATGGGCACCTGTTTTGCCCCCAGCTATGCAAATTTGTTTATGGGCTGGTGGGAGGAACAGGTGTCAGAAGAAATTACCCAATTCGATACCAATGTGGTCTTGTGGTGTCGTTTTATTGATGACATTTTTGTAATTTGGAGGGGTAATGAAGAAGCAGCTATGCAATTTGTGCGAGATCTGAACACCAATGAGTGCAACCTAAGATTTACTGAGCATTTGGATTCAAAGTGTATAGAGTTCCTCGATGTGGAAATTTCTGTGAAGGGCAGTAAATTAGTGTCCAAATTGTATAGGAAGGCAACAGCCGGTAATAGTCTACTAAGTGCGCACAGTGCACATCCGGGGACTCTAATACGGAGTATTCCGTTTGGAGAATTGTTGAGAGCCCGGAGGAACTGTAGCGAAGAAGCTGATTTTCACCAAGAGTGTAATGTGATGTGTGAAAGGTTCAGGAACAGAGGCTATGGGGCTAAAGTGATCGATCAAGCCAAACGCAAAGTGGTGACATTGAGTAGAGATGATGTTTTGTATGGAACTAACAGAAGGCAAGAGAAGGAAAGTGAGTCCATTAGATTCATTACAACCTATAGTAATCAGTCGTACAAAATACGCTCACTACTTAGCAAGAGTTGGCATATCTTGCAGACGGACCCTGTTTTGGCAGACTGGATCAGTGATAATCCCCAAATAACCTTTAGGAGAAATAGATCTCTCAAGGACAATTTGTGTCGCAACGAGATAACATCAGTAGGACGGATACAGAATACGGGAATGGAAGGTTTCTTCTGTTGTATGAAGTGTAAAGCCTGCAAGACCAGCAATAGTTGCAGGACATTATATGTTCCAGGAAGGTTAGACAGCTTTGTAATTAGAGGTAATTACAATTGCAATACATCTTACTGTGTGTACTGTCTGATATGCCCATGTGAAAAATTGTATGTGGGCAGCACAATACATAATGCAAAGAAAAGAGTTTTAGAACACAGACGAGCCATTAGAAATCAGGATAAAAACTATCCAGTAGCTAGGCACTTCTTCAGCCATCATTTTGGCAATGAGAATCTGCTGAAGTCCGAGTTATAGACCAAGTAAGGATGAGTAAAAGGGGAGGCGATAGAGAGAGATTGTTACGTGTTTTAGAGTCTAAATATATAATAGACTTCGAAACGTTGGAACCTGTAGGGCTAAATTCGAGTGAGGAGCTGAGCATCCATCTAGGGTAATCGATACTTTGTTTGGTGGGTGGTCATCTGATACAGAATGTGATGTAGGGGTGATTTTTTGAATCCTATTTGATTCTTAGTAGAAGGGTACAGGTGTTGGGGTCTCTAAGGTTTCTACAATAGAAGAATTTGTTTGTCTACCCACTTGGGTAGAGAAGCTCCATATACCAATATGAGATTCCCCAAAAATATGAGATCCCCCAAATGTTTTGTGTAGGTGTACAGGTCTATTTGGATGGTATAGGATGATAAGTAATTAATTCAAGCATAGTTAATAATGTTCAGGATTTAAGTGATATATTGAATTTTAAATTTTGAAAACATTCATAGTTAACAAACTTTTATTATGCAATGAATTATTCTATTTACAATTTTTGTATTTTGGCAATTGAATTTTACTCTATTTATTGTGCGAATTATGATATCACATTAATTTAAAGATTCTGATGGATTTGAACAATAATTTGAGTTGTATTTTGATAGGACTATGGTACAAACTACTGTGAAACTTATTTATAGATGCACTTTAAGATGGCCGCCACATTTTGTGTCTTTTGGTGGGGATTTGAGATGTTGTCTGTTTTTTATGTCTAGGATTGCATGGTTTTTAACTTGGGGCACTGTAACAATGATGTATCCATGAGTAAGGCTGCTGCCGAAACGCGTTGGATTTGTGTGCTGAAATAAATTGATTGCACCTTGGAGGTGTCCTGGGTCTCCTGTTATTTGGAGGAGAGTTGGAGGATTTATTAGGGCCTCTCGGAGCCCACCCGGGACCGCTGTGTGGTGTTCCTGCAGTCCGAGTGTTTTATGTGAATTATATATATATATATAAATATATATATATATATATATGTATTTGTATTCACTGAAAAAAGCAAACGTTACAAGGATGTTATAGTTAGGTTCTGAATCTGCTTATACCATACCATAGAAATTCAGCAGTTTTAGTTTGAGTTCTTTCAAGGAACTAAAACTTGCGCCATCACCATGCACAGTTGTCTTATCAATAATTTTATTGCAAATGTTGCAGTGAGAATATGAAAGATTGCATAGAATGTGTCATCAATGATATAACATGTGGAGTAATTAGCAGTGCATGGCGAAGGGGTGAGTTATAGTTACCTTAGCGCACGAGTTTCCGTTACTTGAAAGAACTCCAACTATAACTGCTGAATTTCAGTAGTTTTTATGAGTAAATGTAGAACCTAACTGTAACCTTTAGTTTTTTCAGTGAATTTCTATGTTTTTTTTGTCATTTTCATTGCTATACGTGAATCCAACCACTGCTGCGCACAGCCTTCAGTTGTGCATGGCGGCAGTTGGCCACAGAGGCCAACCCCTTGTAAGCAACCAACCATGCACGACCTTCTCCCATGCACAGTAGAGGTTGCCCATAGAGGCTGGCTTGCAGCCAGTTCCTGCTGCCAACCCCCCTAACCACCCAACCCAATGCTGTGCACAGCCCTTTGTGCATGAACTGCAGATGTTGTCCGCAGCCTCTCTGGGTGTGAGAATAGGTGTGAGAGGCTGTATTTGGGGTAAGAGTGGATGTCAGAGTGTCTGTCTGGGTGTGATACTGCATACATCAGAGTTTTAGTAGGTGCATCAGTATGTGCGTGGGTCTGTGAGTGGGTGCATCAGGGTATCAGTGGGTCTGTGAGTGGGTGTGTGATGGTCTGACTGGGTGTATGAGTGGGTGCATAACTATCTGAGTGGGTCTGTGTGGGCGCATGAGGGTCTGACTGGGGCTCTAAGTGAGTGTATGAGGGTCTGAGTGGGTCTGTGAGTGGGTGCGTGAGTCTGTGATGGGTCTGTAAGTGGGTGCATCAGTGTCTGAGTGGGTCTGTCAGTGGGTGCATGGCTCCCTAAATGCGTCTGTGAGTGGGTGCGTGAGAGCCTGAGTTTGTCTGTTAGTAAGTGCGTGAGTCTGTGAGAGGGTCCATGAATGGGTGTATGAGTGTTTGCGTAAGTCTGTGAGTGGGTGCATAAGAGGGGCCTAAGAGACAATGGAAAGTATGAGGAATAACGATTGTTAGGAGTGCTAAGAGAGAAAACACAGTATTTTGTAAAGTACCTCATACTTTTGAGGACTTTAAAATTGAGAAAGAGAGACTGTGTGCAGTTTTGGTTGTGTATATTTGTAAAAGTCCCTGGTGAAATGTGACTGATATCTCTATACTTGACCAAAAGCACCTATTCCCAACTGCTTATCACAATGCATATTAATATTGGGGTGTAAGACTACAAACTCTCCCCTATGAAGCCAAGTCCTATATTCCCCATTTGTTACACTCTACTAGCAAGTTTATTAGTCTCAATACCAGTAAACACATCAACAATGTTACAATATGGCAACTTGAATAAGACTTTATGAATGCAAAGATCATGAACATTAGAACAAAGCACAACGTCAACATGAACCAACTTTAGCAGAGTATCATTAGCACATTATTCAACAAATCAAGAATTCAGTCATTTGTCTATTTGCATCTAATATTGGTGAACTCTTAACTAACCTCAAATTAGCATCAGCATGTTTGGCTTCATGCAAAACAATTTAGCAACACACATTTAGAAAACATCTAACTATGGCCTCTATCAAAAGAGCAGTTGGTACCTAGAAAAAAAAGGCAAACAGACAATTTCAATCTCATTATCAATAGTTACCCTGCGTAATGGGTCAGCATACAGAGTCAGTCTTCGTCCTCAGGACATCAGTCGATCTGTCATCAGCCAGGATAAGCAGCAAAGTCTCAGCAAGATAGGGCAATAGGCTCTTCCCTCATAAGGAGGAGAAATAAGTATCGGGCAAGGCAAGAAAAGTGAGTATGGTTCGAAGAATCAAACAGCAAAGTCTCAAGGCAGAATGTCAAAGTAACAGCAAGAGTGTCCCTATAATGGCTCAGTAAAAGGGCGCGTAATGGCTGATTTCTCCTTGTGACACGTTGTTATATCGAATCTGGCTAGCAAGCCTCTAATTTCCAATTGGGCAATATTTGGTGCATCGTTATCTCTGTCCAATGATCCGTCACACACCTTACTAGAATTTTCACTTAAGACAGTTCTCACGTAGTTTATTGGTTCCTGTGATTGACGTCTTCAACGGGTAGAATGTCAGGTAAGAAAAGTTACACTTGTCGCTTCAGTCAGTAGCTCCATTGTCTTTACCAGTTTAGGTGACCTTGCACCTGTTGTGAATTAGACTGTTGCATTCGGCAAGAATGTCTCCTTGGGCAAGTCGGGTCTCATGAGAAAGAATTTACTATGGTTACACACGCATGTCTAGCTTCTGGAAAAGTACAGTTCCATGTCCTTCAGGAAGACAGCACATTGCACGTTAGAAAAACACATTTAATATGAGACCGGGCAGCTAGGGTCAGACCCTTGCTAACTAAGGCCTAGTGATTAATTTAGCAAAACCCTAACATATAATTCTTAATGCTAATACAAAATCATACATTAGTACATTATTAATTAATTATTAATCAATTTCATTAATCATCGTATACATTGGTGGCCACTCCCCGTGGGCACATTTCAAACACGTACATTAGTAGCACATTAATACATTCTCTATGCAACTTCATTATACATTATTTTGCAAGCATTTCATGTTACTATTGAATGTAAAATCTACACTCCAACACGATGTCATCAAGCACACTCCGGCACTTGCTTCCAGAGTCGTGCTAGGGAAGCAACTCCAGCGTTTTCTTTACAGTAGTAAAACATATATACATATATATATATATATATAGATATAGATATAGATATATATATATAGATATATATATTTATATATATATACATATATATTGTATATAGACACTTTTAAAGTTTGAATTAAGTAAAGAGGTTCACTAATAGACTAAGGAAAATAATGTAATTAGAGAGGAAATACATTTTAAATGCTTTTTAACACATTGGCGTCCCACATTCCATGTTACACAGAAACACATGGATTTGATTGGTTAAACACCTTTCCATCATGAATACAGAAATGTCCCATCCCCTACTCTGTGGTTGGGAGTGTCTGTGAGTTTTCATGCTTTTGCTTTAGCTTGGTGTTTCCTTTGTTGGTTTCCAGTTATTGAATATGGCATCTGCACCGGACAATCTTGAGGAGGAAGACGAGAATGTTGTGGAGGAAGAGGTTCCAAAGAAGAGAAAGGAAAGTATTTTGTGGGAATTATATGCATCCCGGAAGGCCAGAAGAAAGTTAATGCACATAAAGTTACGTGCATAATTTGCCAGAAAGTATTGCCATGTGCCAGTGAAAAAAAATATGCATGGGGTACATCGAACATGTGTAAACGTTTAAGCAACATTCATGCAACCCATATGGCTAGAGCAGAAACGCAAAGACTGAAAACATAGCAAAGATGTTGTCGTGGTACAAGAAGCAGGAACATTATCTGCAGGAGGACAACTTTCAGGTGTTCCGATCACGATTCCAGAGTTTGAAAAAATTGGTATTTTTTGCCTAGAAATGACCACCATCCATAGTGTAGGCAAAGAAGGTTTACCTACCCTTGTGCAAATAATTAATGCACATACTTTTTAATTTTGTTTTGAATTGTAGCACACTTTCTGTTTTTCTGTGATTGCTAACCAAAGGACGTTCCATATTTTTCAAGAAACAAAGAAAACACCCCAAAAAAATTACAACTGTTAAAAAATAATAAAAATGATTAAAAAAGGTTCTTATTAAAACCACCCATTCCATTTGTATGAGTTTGTGTAAGGTTGAGTGGGTGCATAAGTGGTTGTATGGGTGAGTGAGAGGGTGCATGAGTGGTGGTATGGGTGAGTGAGTGTGTGCCTGAGTGGGTGTGTGGGTGAGTGAGTGCATGTTTGGCTCTAGATGTGAGTGACCGGGTGCATGAGTGGCTGTATGGGTGAGTGACTGGGTGCATGAGTGGCTGTATGGGTGAGTGATAGGGTACATAAGTAGCTGTATAGGTGAGTGATAGGGTGAATGAGTGGCTGTATGGGTGAGTGAGTAGGTGCATGAGTGGCTGTATAGGTGAGTGAGTGTGCGTGAGTGGTTGTATGGTTGAGTGGGTGCATGAGTGAGTAAGTGCATGAGTGGCTGTATGGAAGAGTGACTTGGTTCACAAGTGGCTGTATGGGAGAGTGATAGGATGTGTGAGTAGCTGTATAGGTGAGTGAGTGTGTGCATGAGTGGTTGTATGGGTGAGTGAGAGGGTGCATGAGGGGTTGTATGGTAGAGTGAAAGGGTGTATAGCGGAGTGAAAGGGTGCATGACTGGTTGTATGGGTGGATGAGTGGGTGCATGAGTAGGTGTATGGGTGAGTGAGTGCATGAGTGGCTGTATGGGTGAGTGGATGCATGAGTAGTTGTATGGGTGACTAGGTGCATGAGTAGCTGTATTGGTGAGTGAGAGGATGCATGAGTGGTTGTATGGGTGAGTGAGTGCATGAGTGGGTTTATGGGTGACTGAGTGCATAAGTGGCTGTACGGGTGAGTGACTGGGTGCATGAGTGGCTGTATGCGTGACTGATGGGGTGCATGCTTGGCTGTATGGATGAGTGACAGGATGCATATGAGTGGCTGTATGGGTGAGTGAGAGGTTGCATGAGTGGTTGTATAGGTGATTGAGTGGGTGCATGACAGGGTGTGTGAGTGAGTGCATTAATGAATGTATGGGTGAGTGAATGAGTGCATGAGAAGCAGTATGGGTAACTGATGGGGTGTTTGAGTGGCTGTATGGGTGAGTGACTGGGTGCATTAGTGGTTGTATGGGTGAGTGAGTGGATAAATGAGTGGGTGGATGGGTGAGTGAGTGCATGAATGGCTGTATGGGTGAGTGACGTGCACGAGTGGCTGTATGGGTGAGTAAAAGAGTGCATGAGTAGCTGTATGAGTGAGTGACTCGGTGCATGAGTGATTTTATGGGTGAGTGAGAGGGTGCATGAGTGGTTGTATGGGTGAGTGAGAGGGTGCAGGAGTGAGAGGTTGAGTGCATGGGTGGCTGTTTGGGTGAGTACTGGGTGCATGAGTGGCTGTATGAGTGAGTGATAGGATGCATCAGTGGCTGTATGAGTGACTGAGGGGGTGCATGATTGGTTGTATGGGTGAGTGAGTGGGTGCATGAGTGGGTGTATGGGTGAGTGAGTTCATGAGTGGCTGTTTTGGTGAGTGACTATTTGCATGAGTGGCGGTATGAGTGACTGATATGGTGCATGAGTAGCTGTATGGATGAGTGAGTGGGTACATGAGTGGCTGTATGGGTGACTGATGGGGTGCATGCGTGGCTGTATGGGTGAGTGAGTGGGTGTACAGGTGAATGAGAGAGTGCATGAGTGATTGCATGGGAGAGTGAATTGGTGCATGAGTGGGTGTATGGGTGAGTGAGTGCATGAGTGGCTGTATGGGTGAATGCGTGGGTGCTTGATTGGCAGTATAGGTGAGTGTGTGGGTGCATGAGCAGCTGTATGGGCCACTAGGTGCATGAGAGGCCATATGGGTAAGTGAGTGGGTGCATTAATGGCTCTATGGGTGAGTGAGTGGGTGCATGAGTGGCTGTATGGGGAGTGATGCAGTGCATAAGTATATTTATACATAAAAGAAGAACCACAGCACATCGCAGATTAAAAGTGGTTTCTTTGATTCCTCCATGAGAAGTCTGATAAACAGTCAACCAAACGTGTTTCCAGCAAACAGGTAGCTTAGAAAGATGTCATCAAGCCAAGACAGTTCTTGTGTTCACAAACATCAACAGCCGACATGTGACTACATATTTGTTGTAAATATACACTCTAATTCACATACCTGCTAAATGGCATTTCTTGATAGGTAAAATATTCTCATAATATCACTTTAACTTTTTTCTTTGTATAAGCATGAAATTTCAGCATAAGAAAGGTACACCGCTCTCACACCAAGGAATCATTAAAGTCAACGTTTTCAACTTTGGTCTCAGTGATACTGTCCTAGTTAGCAAATCGGAAACTGTGTTTCATATTTAATTTTTTGTATCCCACATCTGAATGGTTAGTGTTTGTTAACCCTCCCTTGTAGTTTTAGAAAGAAGCCCAAGTTGGAAGTGTGTGAAGCTGGAGTTGCTCAGCATGCCCCCCATCGTCTAACGCAGCAACAGAGTCGCAACTCCAGACAGGGGTTCAAAAATCTATTTACCATTGTGTTACTGTCATGTTTCTGGTGTATACAACATACAATGATGATAGTGAATTTGAAAATTGCCTTTTTCCAATATCTACTGTACTAAAACCACTCTAGTTTGAAGTGTTTAATTATACTTTTTTAACTGCCCTTCCCTCACAGACGTTCAACTCAGCTGCCATACCAACCTCCTTTGGAACACTCCACTGTGCCAGTAGTTCAAATGTTCACAGTACTTTCTGTCAGCAGCATACTAGCTTTAAATTGTTTTGTAGCAGGTGTGGTTGACTCTTTCAGAATGTAAGCATATCCAAAATAGAATTACCAATCAGAGCTAATCACAGATCTACTGACAATATTTTAAATTACTACCTATTTGTATCTACCCATGCATTTACAACATTCAATGAAATTTGTGTTTTTTTGAACCAGGTGTTGGCCTCCATTTTAACCACCTCACATTTTGAAAATTGCCTCATTCAGCTGCAGCCTTTTCCTTGTGTGCTACTGCTCCTTCCCTTCAAAATGTTTAGAGTGTGGACTGTAGGTTCTAGCTCTGGTTTTTGGGCTAGTGAGTATGCTAGAAAGAGTGGCATTGACAGGGTTCAGGGTTTGCCTAATGTTGATATTACTTGGGTTGACCAGAGAGGGTTAACCCCTTAGCTGCTGGGCCTTTTCCCCCCCAGTGCTGAGCCCTTTTTTGGCTATTTGGGGTAGTTCGTGCTTAGGGCTTCATAACTTTTTGTCCACATAAGCTAACCACGCCAAATTTGCGTCCTTTTTTTCCAACATCCTAGGGATTCTAATGGTACCCAGAGTTTGTGGTTTCCCCTGGAGGAGACCAAGAAAATAGCCAAAATACAGTGAAAATTTATTTTTTTCCAAAAAAATTGGAAAAAGGGCTGCCGAAGAAGGCTTGTGGTTTTTTCCCTGAAAATGCCATCAACAAAGGGTTTCTGGTGCTGAAATCACTAGCTTCCCACCTTTCAGGAACGGGCAGACTTGAATCAGAAAACCACATTTTTCAACACAAATTTGGCATTTTACTGGGACATACCCCATTTTTACTATATTTGGTGCTTTCAGCCTCCTTCCAGTTAGTGACAGGAATGGGTGTGAAACCAATGCTGGATCCCGGAATGCTAAACATTTCTGAAAACTAGACAAAATTCTGAATTCAGCAAGGGGTCATTTGTGTAGATCCTACAAGGTTTTCCTACAGAAAATAACAGCTGAAATAAAAAAATATTGAAATTGAGCTGAAAACAACAGCCATTTTTCTTTATGTTTTACTCTGTAACTTTTTCCTGCGATGTCAGATTTCTGAAAGCAATATACCGTTTTGTCTGCTGGACTCTTCTGGTTGCGGGGATATAAAGGGCTTGTAGGTTCATCAAGAACCCTAGGTACCCAGAGCCAATAAATGAGCTGCACCCTGCAGTTGGTTTTCATTCTATACTGGGTATACAGCAATTGATTTGTTGAAATATGAAGAGTGAAAAAGAGGTATCAAGAAAACCTTTGCATTTCCAAAATGGGATCAAGATAAGGTTTTGAGGAGCAGTGGTTATTTGCACATCGCTGAATTCCGAGGTGCCCATACTAGCATGTGAATTGCAGGGCATTTCTCAAATAGACGTCTTTTTTACACACTCTCTTATATTTGGAAGGAAAAAACGTAGAGAAAGATAAGGGGCAATAACACTTGTTTTACTATTCTATGTTCCCCCAAGTCTCCCGATAAAAATGATACCTCACTTGTGTGGGTAGGCCTAGTGCCCGCGACAGGAAATGCCCCAAAACACAACATGGACACATCCTATTTTTTTTATAGAAAACAGAGCTGTTTTTTTCAAAGTGCCTACCTGTAGATTTTGGCCTCTAGCTCAGCCGGCACCTAGGGAAACCTACCAAACCTGTGCATTTTGAAAACTAGAGACCTAGGGGAATCCAAGGAGGGGTGACTTGTGGGGCTCGGACCAGGTTCTGTTACCCAGAATCCTTTGCAAACCTCATAATTTGGCTAAAAAAACACATGTTCCTCACATTTCTGTGGCAGAAAGTTCTGGAATCTGAGAGAAGCCACAAATTTCCTTCCACCCAGCATTCCCCCAAGTCTCCCGATAAAAATGATACCTCACTTGTGTGGGTAGGCCTAGCGCTCGCGACAGGAAACGCCCCAAAGCGCAACGTGGACACATACAAATTTTTTGAAGAAAACAGAGGTGTTTTTTGCAAAGTGCCTACCTGTAGATTTTGGCCTCTAGCTCAGCCGGCACCTAGGGAAACCTACCAAACCTGTGCATTTCTGAAAACTAGAGACCTAGGGGAATCCAAGGAGGGGTGACTTGCGGGGCTCGGACCAGGTTCTGTTACCGAGAATCCTTTGCAAACCTCAAAAAGTGGCTAAAAAAACAAGTTTTCCTAACATTTCGGTGACAGAAAGTTCTGGAATCTGAGAGGAGCCACAAATTTCCTTCCACCCAGCGTTCCCCCAAGTCTCCCGATAAAAATGATACCTCACTTGTGTGGGTAGGCCTAGCGCTCGCGACAGGAAACGCCCCAAAGCGCAACGTGGACACATCCAAATTTTTTGAAGAAAACAGAGGTGTTTTTTGCAAAGTGCCTACCTGTAGATGTTGGCCTCTAGCTCAGCCGGCACCTAGGGAAACCTACCAATCCTGTGCATTTCTGAAAACTAGAGACCTAGGGGAATCCAAGGAGGGGTGACTTGCGGGGTTCGGACCAGGTTCTGTTACCCAGAATCCTTCGCAAACCTCAAAAAGTGGCTAAAAAAACAAGTTTTCCTCACATTTCGGTGACAGAAAGTTCTGGAATCTGAGAGGAGCCACAAATTTCCTTCCACGCAGCGTTCCCCCAAGTCTCCCGATACAAAATGATACCTCACTTGTGTGGGTAGGCCTAGCGCCCGCGTCAGGAAACGCCCCAAAGCGCAACGTGGACACATACAAATTTTTGGAAGAAAACAGAGGTGTTTGTTGCAAAGTGCCTACCTGTAGATTTTGGCCTCTAGCTCAGCCGGCACCTAGGGAAACCTACCAAAGCTGTGCATTTCTGAAAACTAGAGACCTAGGGGAATCCAAGGAGGGGTGACTTGCGGGGCTCGGACCAGGTTCTGTTACCCAGAATCCTTTGCAAACCTCAAAAAGTGGCTAAAAAAACAAGTTTTCCTCACATTTCGGTGACAGAAAGTTCTGGAATCTGAGAGGAGCCACAAATTTCCTTCCACCCAGCGTTCCCCCAAGTCTCCCGATGAAAATGATACCTCACTTGTGTGGGTAGGCCTAGCGCCCGCGACAGGAAACGCCCCAAAGCGCAACATGGACACATACAAATTTTTGGAACAAAACAGAGGTGTTTTTTGCGAAGTGCCTACCTGTAGATTTTGGCCTCTAGCTCAGCCGGCACCTAGGGAAACCTACCAAACCTGTGCATTTCTGAAAACTAGAGACCTAGGGGATTCCAAGGAGGGGTGACTTGCGGGGCTCGGACCAGGTTCTGTTACCCAGAATCCTTTGCAAACCTCAAAAAGAGGCTAAAAAAACAAGTTTTCCTCACATTTCGGTGACAGAAAGTTCTGGAATCTGAGAGGAGCCACAAATTTCCTTCCACCCAGCGTTCCCCCAAGTCTCCCGATGAAAATGATACCTCACTTGTGTGGGTAGGCCTAGCGCCCGCGACAGGAAACGCCCCAAAGCGCAACGTGGACACATACAAATTTTTGGAAGAAAACAGAGGTGTTTTTTGCGAAGTGCCTACCTGTAGATTTTGGCCTCTAGCTCAGCCGGCACCTAGGGAAACCTACCAAACCTGTGCATTTCTGAAAACTAGAGACCTAGGGGATTCCAAGGAGGGGTGACTTGCGGGGCTCGGACCAGGTTCTGTTACCCAGAATCCTTTGCAAACCTCAAAAAGTGGCTAAAAAAACAAGTTTTCCTCACATTTCGGTGACAGAAAGTTCTGGAATCTGAGAGGAGCCACAAATTTCCTTCCACCCAGCGTTCCCCCAAGTCTCCCGATAAAAATGATACCTCACTTGTGTGGGTAGGCCTAGCGCCCGCAACAGGAATGGATCACACAAGGGTCAATGGTAGTCATTGCTTGAGGTCTACTGTTAACCCTGGAGTGATTCATTCCTGAAGCATGCACTAGGCGCAGGCACACAAGCGGGGTTGTGTTTTTATCAGGACAAGTGGGGAAACACTGGGTGGTAGGAATTTTGAGGATCCCTGCAGATCCCTGGACTTCTGCTCATTGAAATGCAAGGAAATGTGTTTTTTAAGCACATAATGTAATTTCAAGGGGATTCTGGGTGAAGGAAAACTGGTGAGAGCCATGCAAGTCCTGCACCCTTGGACTCCCCTGGTACTAGTTTGTTAAAGTTAACCCACCACTCACACTGGTTGGTTTTAGCACCACCAGAAATTATGGTTTCAAAGCATGATTACTTATCAAAGTATCTGAATATTGAAACCAAGCCTTCTGAAGGTGGGCCATAAAGCCGCGTCCAGGCACCAACCTCTTTATGGTCCATTCACACGCCATTCACGCACAACAAACAACCCTTTCATATCGCCAGCCACGGGCCCAATCCAATCAATCACTCCACTCACATTAACTTACCGCTGCCAGACAAGGGCCCATCACATTCACACGCCACAGAACGGAATAAGTTTGACTACATTTTACCACCTGTCAAGTAACTGCCTCCTTCTTCCTTAACATTAAAAAAAATGCATGCGTAACAAACCTTTACTAATGACTCCTGTGACAGCCACCTGAGGCTCAGGAAGACATGTTTTTCATGCGCCTTTAACGCAATCTCTGCGCTAAATCCAACTCCTTCCAGTTTGTGGATGCAAGTTGGGGGTGTCCGAGTATGCCGTACAAAGCGATTCCTCGAACTGAGTGTGCATATCTACCTTTGAAACTAAGGGAGACATGCTGGGGATTTCTCATGCTGTTACCTAAAGAGAAGGTCATAGGCTACCTGCCTCCTTCTTCCTTAACATTACCAAATGCATGCGTAACAAACCTTTACTAATGACTCCTGTGACAGCCACCTGAGGCTCAGGAAGACATGTTTTTCATGCGCCTTTAACGCACTCTCTGCGCTAAACCCAACTCCTTCCAGTTTGTGGATGCAAGTTGGGGGTGTCCGAGTATGCCGTACAAAGCGATTCCTCGAACTGAGTGAGCATATCTACCTTTGAAACTAAGGGAGACATGCTGGGGATTTCTCATGATGTTCCCTAAAGAGAAGGTCATAGGCTATGGAAAAGGGTAGTGTTTGGTACATAGGGGAGTCCATGAGAACGTAGCATATGTCCCAGCCAACATTATGTGCAGTGATGTGACTATAATGCACTTATACAGCAAACTGAACATCTACTAAGTTCTGATGGAGGATGAACATGAAAAGCAGGTCAAACACTGACCTATACAAGTCATTCTCCTTCACTGCTGGGATGGCACCAATGGGTTTGAATCCATAGGTGTAGATGATGTACATCTGTACTACCTTTACTATCTGCCTTCTACCTGTGCAATAACCCTGTGAAGGCACTCCTACCATAAGCTTTCCTTACCCATCCATGTCTCTGTTCTCATCAGAGTCCTGTCTAATCCTGTATAATAGCCAAGTGAACCTATACTAGTTTGTGGAAGCAAGTTGGGGGCTTCCAAGTATGCCCTACAAAGTGATTCCTCGAACTGAGAGAGCATATCTACTGTTGAAAGTAAGGTAGACATGCAGGTGAAGAAAGGGTACTCCATGGCAATGTGGCATATGTTCTGTCCACTAGTATATGCAGTAGGGAGAAGAAAATGCATGTTAATTGAACAGAACACCGACCACGCCAAAAGGAAGTCCATGATGAAGTAAAATTCTGTGGCTCCTTGCCTAACGAAGCAGTGGCCCATGGACGTTCGGTATCCATGCACTGCCACTGAAAGGATTACCCAACAGCAGCTCAACCTCAGTCGATTTCCCAGAACTTTGCTTTAGTATGATACAACGTAAAGCAAGTAGGGATACAGAGGCCTGGTTGTGATGGACACTGGGGACAGTAATACCGACTCTCTTGCCGCTTTCCATGCTTTGAGCACACTTTACAGCGACGACATGGACGATCCTTTTTGGGTGTTTTAGGTATGCGATCAGCAAAGTGTCGCTCCTGCAGCCTTGCCACATCCTCCAGAACATATGAGGTGGAGGCTGCTGCTTCTTCTGTAACAGCAGTGAGGCTTTCAATTACAGACAACTGGAAGTCAAGGAAAGTCATGAGTCTTCCTGTTGTTGTCTGACGGTAAACAACATACGCATTATATGTTGCCATCTGAATCAGGTGGGTGAACAGTTTCTTGTACCAAGTGCGAGTTTTACGACACGCATTGTATGGTTGAAGAACCTGGTCGTTCTTGTCCACTCCACCCATGTACTTATTGTAATCGAGTATACAGATGGGCTTGTGGACTTCGGCCATCTGACCCCAAACCGTGATGGGAGAAGTGCTCTCATCATGAATTGTAGTGAGCACGTATACATCACGTCTATCTAGGAACTTGACTGCGAGCAGTTTGTTAGAACGCAATGCAGTACTCTGTGATTTCTGGAGCTTCTTGCAAACAAGCTCCCGCGGGAATCCTTTGCGGTTACAACGAACTGTACCGCAGGCCACAGTGCCAGCTTTGAAGAGCTCACTGAACAGCTCTACTCCTATATAGAAATTGTCCACATAAAGGTTATAACCTTTGTGAAGAAGTGGCTGGACAAGTTCCCATACAATCTTACCTGTGACCCCTAACACAGGAGGGCAACCTACAGGGTTTAGGGTAGAATCCTTCCCTGCATACACTCTCAGGCTGTACACATAGCCAGTAGAGCTCTCACACAGCATGTACAGCTTTATGCCATAGCGAGCTCTTTTGCTCGCAATGTACTGTCTGAAAAGCAGCCGTCCTTTGTACAGGATCAAGGACTCATCGACTGCTATATTCTTTCCAGGAGTATATATCTCTGGAAACCTGGCAGACAAATGTTCCACGACAGGCCGAATTTTGAACAACCTGTCATGATCTGGATGGTCCCGGGGCAATGCAGCAGAATTGTCATTGAAATGCAGCATGCGCTGCAGTAGCAAAAAACGATCTCTGCTCATGTATGGTGCGAAGATGGGAGTTACCCAAACCGTGCGAGTCGTCCAGTAGGACTGCAAGGTGGGTTTCTGTACTAACCCCATTTTGAGCGTAAGGCCCAAAAATATCTTCAACTCCGCCAGCGAAGTGGGAGTCCACTGGCGTGCCCTAGAACGGGGCCCTAGAGTGCCTCCGCGCTCCCTCAGAAATTGGTCTGCACGCAAATTTGTTTGCTGCACAACTTTCTGAAGAAAGTCAACATCCAAAAACAGATAGATGTAGTCGACTGGCAAAAAGTTAGCTGTATCGACTTTACATCCAGCGTCACCAGTAAAAGGTGGAATTTGGGGCTGAACCAAACAGGGGGGCTGCCAAGAGAGCACTCTCTCTGTGCTTGCGGCAGCAAGCACGTGCTCTCTGGGTTCGGCTAACCCAATGTGGTCCTGCTGCCCCGAATGTGCTTGCGAAGGGACAGCACGGATGTCGTCATTGTCTCCTTCAGACTCACTGGAAGAGGTGTCGTCAGATGGGACTCCGCCGACTGAAAAATCACTCCCAGAATCTGCCCCATTGTCCTCTCCCTCCGATGCTGTCTCAGTGTCTGCTGTCTCAGTCTCTGAGCCTACATCAGAACTGTCCTCCATAACCCGAGCTAGGGCTTGATCAGCAGTCATCCAACGAGACGCCATCTCTGCAACTGGCTAAACTGTCCCTCTAAATTACTAGCCTACGTAGAAGGCAGATAGTCACAAAATTGCGTGTGGGTATGTTTGTTGTGTACAACAGGAAATGTTGTCACCTTACCTTCGCTTCTTCTCCAATTCTGCAGATTTTCTGAAAACACTGAAAAAAACAAAAAAAGAATGTATTACTTCACCTTACCACACACCCTGTGCAACAGTCATTTTTGGTGCTCTGCCTCCCATTACCTCCAATTCTAATTCCCTCAGTACTACCCAGCAAAAGTGCCACTCATATCTCCATAGTCCCCCTGGCATTACATTAGTTTTAAAGCGCAGGTAACGCTTGCCTTTACTAATCCACTCAGCTACTTTATGGCAACTGCCACTACAGAAAAGACATGCATGCATGCATATATATATATATATGTATATATATATATATATATATATATATTGTGTGAACAAGATTCTCACCCCACTACACGAGGTTCAAATTGACATCTTTTATTGCAAGCAACAGCCACGTACGCGTTTCGACTCTCAAGGATTCTTGATCTCAGTAAATGAGTCCCTCTTTTCTTTCATTGTTTATACTTGCGATAAAACATGTCAATTTGAACCTCGTGGAGTGCGGTGAGATTCTTGTTCACAAAATATTTTCGAGGTTGCTCTCCTCCATCACTGAGCACCGGCAGTGGAGTGCACTGCGCAACAGTCTTTTTAAATAATTTGTGTTGCATATATATATATATATATATGTTTAGAAACAAAGTGGTTGAAGGGTTGCTGGGCGGCACACTCCACTGCCGGTGCCCAGTGACAGAGAAGACCAATCTAGAAATTATCTAATGCCGAAAAATGTCACCGCACTCCACGAAGTACAAATAAAAGTGTATTTTATTGCAGTCAATAACCACCAACGTGTTTCAACTCACCAAGGAGTCTTGAACACGGTTCTCGTGGAGTGCGGTGAAATTGTTCACCATTATAAAACAACACACACAAGAATAACAAGCATTTACAATGTAATGGGTCTCGCATCTGCTCGAGTTAGAGCTATTAGAGTTATAAACTCCTAACCCAACTTTTCTTGCCACATAAATTGATTATTGAAAGTTAAACTCTTTCACATAAGAGAGCCGATTCACAGCGCCACGGCCACCATGAGCATCATGTGAAGAGTTACACAAAAGGAAAAGAAGTTCGCTCGCAGTTAAACGTAACTGCAAAAGTGCACTTAGCCTTGTACCAGGAGCGATGGCCAAGGCGGTAACAAAACCTCCCCAAGGAGGGACAAAGGTAAATCATTTTCCAATGTCATCAAAGGATTTTTGAAGGGCAAGCCCACGAACGAGTGGTAGTGATGGGCGTGAGGTGGGCGTTGTTAGAAGCCCAGATACACACCAACAAGTCAGAAAAGCAGCACATGGACGCTGCAATGCTTGTCCTGAAAAAAAAAAATATATATATATATATATATATATATATATATATATATATATGTGTATATATATCTATATATATATGTGTATACATATATACACATATATATGAGAGAGAGAGAGAGAAAGAAAACACGACACTCATGTCACAAACCTTTTTTTTATACGTGTGCTTGCCCTTGCCAAAGCACACATGTATAAAAAAAAATTGGCCCCATTGATGGTCACCCTAAGGGCTGACCAACAATTTTTCTTTTTTTTTTCTTCTTTTTTACCCTGGGGAGGGGCGATTGCCCCCCCCCCAGGCAAAACTACATGTTTTTTTTTTCCCCCCCTGGGGTCGGCCCGTGTTCCAAGGGCCGACCCCGCCATTTTTTTTTTTTTTTTCGTTTTTATTTTTATTTTGGGGGGCGCGATCGCCCCCCAAAACTGTGTACTATATTAAATATTGCCCCCGGGGGGGGGGGCGGCCCGTTTACGAGGGGGCCAACCCCCCCAAAGAAGATCCCTGGTGCCTATGTCTATATATATATATATCTATATATATCTATATGTGTATACATATATACACATATATATGAGAGAGAGAGAGAGAGAAAGAAAACAAGACACTGAAGTCACAAATCTTTTTTTTTTTTATACATGTGTGCTTGCCCTCGGAAAAGCACACATGTATAAAAAAAAAATGGCCCCATTGATGGTCACCCTAAGGGCTGACCACCAACTTTTTTTTTTTTCTTTTTTTTTTTAACCTGGGGGGGCGATCGGCCCCCCCATGCAAAACTACAGTTTGTTTTTCCCCCCTGGGCGATCGGCCCCCCAAAACTGTGTACTATCTTAAATATTGCCCCCGGGGGGGGGGGGCGGCCCGTTTACGAGGGGGCCGACCCCCCCAAAGAAGATCCCTGGTGCCTAGGGGCGTTTCCTGGCCGTGGATCGCAGCCGCGCTGCGATCCACGGCCAGGAAACGGTGCCAGGGAGGCATCGATGGAAAGGGGAGAGCCTCCCCTTTCCATCGATGCCTCCCTGGCATCTGGGGAGGCCGTTTTGGCCTTTTTTTCCCCACCGGAAAAAGAGAGAACGCTTACCTGCTTCTCTCCTTCTCCGGTGGGGAAAAACTGTGACGTCAGCGCGCCTCGCTGTCAGTCAGTGGGTAAGTCTCTGAGTAGGTCTGTGAGTGGGTATCTGAGTGGGTCTGAGTGCGTGCATTAGTGCGTGAGTGAGCGTTTGAATGTATATATATATATACATACATATATATATATATATATATATATATATATATATATATTTATTTTTTGGCAAGGTTCGTGACTCTGTTGTGACGTTACACAGGGGTCGTGCAAAGTGCTGCAATGGAGTTACAACTCCACGTGCATGAAGAAAAAACGTTGTGGGCTTTTTAAAAGTCACAAGGGGTCTCGCACCCAGGAAATGCCCCAATGGGGTCAGGGTACTTCTACCCTGACCCCTTCTAGTGTTTTCTCCCTCTATTTTCATCCCCCGGGTCTGTGTTCCAGTTTATAAAATGGCAGCTTCAACTTTCTGCACAGAATGTGGCCATCCAATCACAGTACTCGTGAAGCCACAATTCTCCGTGCAGGATTTGTGACGGATCCACGTCCCCATACATACAAATGTGTTTTTCACTCAATAACTAGAAAGCCACTGAACGGATTTACATCAAATCGCAAAAAGGGCTCTTTCTGGACCAAGAGCTAGCTTTCTGACAAATTTTATATAAAAAACTGTCTTACGGTTCGGGCTGTAGTCATGTTCAAATTCCCTGTGGAAATTAACATGGAGAAAATAAATTTTTGGACCCCACCTTTTTTTCTGCCCCCACTTGACGGATTACCCCCGAACTTTCCAGACAGTAGTTGAAATTTTGGAGCTCTAGGCTTGTCTAAAGGTCCTATAAAAAAATTACTCGGGAAAACACATTTTGAGACCCCCCTTTTTCTCAGCCCCTGCTTGACAGATCACCTCAAAACTCTCGATGCAGTAGCTGAACTTAGCTGAACAAAGTATACGTTTCAAAAAGTTCGTGAAGATTCATCAAAGGACACCAAAGTTATTAGCAAAACAAAAAACGCTTTTTCTATACATAATAGGTTCTAACTATACTGCCTAGTGGTGACCGCCACTGGGTAATATATATATATATATATATATATATAAAATAATATATATTGCTGTAGTTAGGTGCTGGAATTGGTTAAATCTAGCATTTATAAACTTAACACTGGAATTTTCCAGTCATTGTATAATGAACTAAATATGATTTCAGGCCCTGTCATGCACAGCTTATCAGCTTATGACTTTACGTATTACATCACTCAAAACATGTTAAAGGGCATCATTAATTACATCATTGGGTAGGGTGTATGACCTAGTTCAGCTGCCAAACATGTACAGTCCCATGATGAGGTGTTCTTTCTGCAGACCATGACTTTTGTCTTGTTAGTGTCCATTTTGAGACAGTTGGTCTTCATCCATTTGGCTACTTTAGTCATGCAGGCAGTGAATTTGTTCCTTGTGTTGGGAGTCTTGACTGAGAGGGAGAGTGAAGTTAAGCATCGTAGGCATAGTAAAGGACATTGATTTATTGGGCATGGATGATGCTGGGGAGAGGGATCATTTATGTGTTAAAGAGGGTTGGGTTCGGTGGTGCTTCTGGTGGTGCACCACTAATGAGGTTGCAAGCATCTGATGAGTAGAAGGCCAGTCTAACTGAGTGAGTCCTGCCAGTCAAGAAGGTGCAGAACCATCTGGGAGTGGATGCATGGATTCTAATGTCATGCAGGTGTCGGATGAGAATAGGGTAGCAGACCATGTTGAAGGCTGGTGTGAGGTCTAGATGGATGAGGGCTTCTGTATCTCAGAGGTCAGTGAGCAGGACTGGGAAGAGCTTAGGAGGTGGGAAGGAAGGGAGTGGGAAGAGCATGGGATGAGGTGAGGAGCATGCAAAGAGGCAGGTGGAGAAAGAGCAGGGAAAGGGCCCCAGGTGGGGAAGGTGCTCAGAATATTTTCTTGGGAGGTTAAGGCACAAGCAAACCCCAAAGTAAACCATGCTCGCCCTCTAGTAGCTTGGCACAGAGCAGTTAGGCTTAATTTGAAGGCAATGTGTAAAGTATTTGTGAAACACTTCAAACATCTCACAAAAAGGATCCCACACCAGTTTAGAAAAACAGAGCTTATTTTAATAAATAAAACAAGAGCAAAACGAAAAAACCTAATGTGTAGAACTCAAGCTATACATTTTTAAAGCATAGCACCAACGAGTATGAAGAGCCAGCCAGGGATATCTGGTCCTGTCGGACCAGGACAAAGGCACAAGTTCAGGCTGACTGTGATGAGCACAGGCCGGCGACAGTGGCACAGTCAGGCTACTGAACAAAGCACCTTAATTCCTGCTTGCGGAGCATCGCGTGGAGCCTCATCGAAGTGATGTATCAGTTCTGCGATGCTGAAATGCTGTGATGAAATGTCCTGTTGCGTCGTCATCACGGATCCCGTCAACAGGGCTTTCTATGCAAAGTCCGATGTCAGGGGTACAGCACATAGCTGATGATGCGTTGGTTCTGAGGAGCTGTGAGGCCACGTTGTGGAGTCTGATGTTGTCATCGAGGCTGCCATCAATGAGGGCTACGAGGACCCGGGCCGTGGATGTCCTACGTCTGTGGGGCGATGAGTCAGTTCAGTGGACAGTGAAGGCAATGCAGGTCTTTGCCTCAGGCCCAACCAACGCAGCAGCAGTAGCAGTGTGTCAGGCCTGCTCGGGGATGCACCGATCCGTATAAGAGTTATTGGTTCTGCTTTGGTGTGTGCCACTTAGCAGCTGCATTGGCACCCCTTGCTAGGGTAGACTCTCAGGTGGCAGAGTCCCGGTATAGGTGTAAGGTTGTTGAAAGCCTGTTATGTCCCTAAGATTTCATAGCAGGAGGCGAGCCAACCAGCTCTTAGAGTCACCCTGGGTTCTGGGTTCAGGATATGCAGGTCCATTCCTTCTCACCCAGGCAAGAGGCCATAAGGCAGCAGGTCTGCACAGCAGGGCAGCAGTTCCTTAAGAGCAGCAGGCCAGCGGAGTGGCAGTCTTTGTAGCAGTCCTTCTTCTACCACAGGTCCAGAGGTGTACTGAAGTGTAGGTGTCTGAGGTTCTCCTTTTATACACAGTTGTGGCTTCGAAGTGGGCAGAAGCTTCTAGAAGCATGCCTTTGAAGTGCACAGATGCCCTGCCCTGGCTCCAGCCTAAATACAGGGAGTATGCAGCCTTTTGTGGAGGGATAAGAAACAGCCCATTCAGGTGTAAGTGAGGCTGGGACCAGCTCCTCTCTACCATCCTGCCAGTAATGGCCCATTTGTCACACCTAAACTCCTAATGTATGTGACTATCTAAGAGGAATACACATAGCCTAACTGCCACATACATCTAGCCATGTGACCAGAGATAGCTTGCAGGTGCCAAATGGCTAAGGAAAGGAAAGGCCAACTTTCTTAATGTGACATTTTCACTTAAAATCCAACTTCACCATAAGGTAGGATTTTAAATTAGGATTCCAGGAGACACCAAACAAGAAGCGTTCATCTCTTCTCATTTGGAAGTTACACTTTTAAAATGTAATAAGGCAACTCCAATGTTATCCTATGGGAGAGATGGGCCTTGCAGTACTGAAAACCAAATTTGAGAGTTTTTCACTACCAGGACACATAAAACTTAAAAGTTCCTGTCAAATGGTTGGTGGTGAGATATGCTAATAACGTTGGCTCCGTTTGATGAATCTTCACAAAACTTTCTCAAAAAGTGCTTGATTTTCTACAGTTTGTGCATGGAAAGTTCCAGGATGATCTTTTAAGCGGGTGCTGAAAAAAGGGGGACCCCAAAATGCAAAATACCCATACATTTTCCATTTAAGAGGCACTATTGCAAAAACTGCTGAACGGAATTAGACCAAATTTGGCAGGATACTAGACAGTAGTCCACAGATTGAGGTTTTTGTGATTTGGTGTATTTCTCTACAGTAGTTGTTGAGAAAATATTTGTATATTAGGACGGTTGGGTTTGAGAGTCCATCAAACCCAATTAAAAAATATAGAGCCTTCTGAGAGAGATTGACACAGGAAGCTTTCATTCCCTTGGGCCGATTTTCTCCCACATGAGTCATACTCCTACTTGAGTGTGCACCCTGATTGGCTACTAGCAACATAAGAAAAATGTTGCCTGCAGCCATTAGATGATTCAGAGACTTAGCCCCCTATCCTGAAGTAAAAACAAATAATATAAGGGGGTAGGGTATTGATACTTTACCCCCTAGGCCCTTGTGAGGGGGATGCAGAGGGACCCCCCACATTGGGGTCAAAATAAAAAACAGCAATTTTTGATGCTATCCTTTGAGGACCTCCACAGGATTGCAGTAAAATCATAAAAAAAAGTAAATGGCTTTAGCCATGTTCTTCAATACATGTATGGGAAGGGGGCATCAGTAAGGCCCACCTTCTGGAGCCCCTTGTGAGGCCCGGGTCCCCATTACCCAAGGCCGGGTATATCATTTAAAGGGAAGAGGGCACGTGGCCCGCTCTACAAGTTGATGTTTGCCCCCGTGTAGAAGTAGGGACGGGGGCCATGTAGCCCCCTAGCCTCTAAAAGCCCCAGAAACCCCAGGCAATGGGTTGAGGAATGCAATAAAGGGAGGGGTTGTGTGGACCTTACTTAGGCCTCAGGACACCATTCCCCAAAATGTAAACAAAAAGGGTGGAGGAGGCCCCCTCCCCAAGCCTTAAAAAGACCCTGGAGCCCTCATCCCCAGGGCCATCACTTTAATGGAAAGGGGTGAGCCCTCCGTCCTGAGATTTCAAAGGCCCCAGAGTCCAATCCCCTAGAGCAGGCTCAGTAACTCTGTCCCAGGGAGCCCACCTCGAGGACATAGTAGTTGTTTCTCTGACTTTGTAAATGTGGGCAGGGGACACATGTTTGCTCCAGCCACGCAGGAGCATTTTTAAATCTCCTGCCAAATGGGAGCAAACACTAAGGGGGTCATTATGAGTTTGGCGGTCCTATGGCAAGGCTGCCGTGGTGGCAGCCACCAAAAGCCGCCACATTGGTGGTCATCCGACTGCCGTATCAAGAGTCACACTGTGAAGACCACCAAAAAACAGGCAAAAATCCAAAACTACCAGGACCCTGGAGGGCGGAAAAGAGGCAGTCCCACCACCAGCACACCAGCCCGACAAAAATCCACCCACCAGATTACGAGCCACAAATCACCTCAGCGGTTCTTCCATGGCTGAAAACCATTGGCTGTTCGAACCGTTGCAGTTGGTGGTCACATCACACTGGACAAAACACCACATTGGATAGTTTGAATACCCCACACCTGACACACATCCACATACCCGACAAACCGACACACACTTCACTATAAAACACTCCCTCACACAACCCTCCATCCTTTACAACGAAACCTCTATACAGAGACACCAAGAGCAGGCAATTAAATTGAGATAGCACCCTTGCACCATATGCCCACATCACACTCAGCACACACCACACACCAGCACATAACAAGCACACACAATCCACGACAAGCATCTCACCCTCACAACGCACCACACACACCTCACCAGTCGCCCAACACTGCACACTTACACTCACAACACCCCCACACAACGTCTACATAACCACTACCATGTCCCCACAAAAACACCTAGATTTGTCTGATGATGAGTTGAGGTTCATGGTGGATGAAACTGTCAGGGTAGAGCCACAACTGTTTGGAGCACAGGTCCAACAAACATCGATTGCCAGGAAAATGGAGTTGTGGTAAAGGATAGTTGACAAGGTCAATTCAGTTGGCATCAAAAACCAACTAAAAGAGGGGTTTGGAAAAAGGGAGATTTGGATAGAAAAATCCTGGTCCTGTGTATAGAGCTCCCAATACATGTACAAAAACAAGGTATACACAGTTCCACAACGTAAGTATAATCAGGAAAACCACATTGGGTCCTGATCTAAGGAAAAGATCGTAAAAAAGAGAGAAGAAAGAAGAAAGAAAGCCAGGTCCCTGGAAAATTAATTATTTTGGAACAAGAGCCCTCACTCACCAAAGGTGACATGCTTCATCCTCGGGCTTTGCTCCACGTCAGGCCGGCGCTGCAATGCCTGACGGGCCCCTCAAGGGGGGCTCTTTGCCGGAGATCTTTTGAGATATATGCCCGGTTTAGAAAGAATAGGGTATAGGATTGGAAAAATTCTATTTAAAAATAACTAGAGGTTAGGCAAATTTTATTAAATAATCCAACCATTGTCATGATTAAAACCAAAGAGCGGGGAGAGAAAAGAACAAGGTCTACGCTCCCCAAAATATTATTCACTTCCTCACTCAATTTGAGGTTAGGAACCCTCCAGGAACACCGAGACGGGGCAGGTGATGCCGCAAACTTCGGACACGTCCCAACTCAGTAGGACCTCCGTTACTTGGTGCTTTACCTGATGCAGCCCATCCACTAGTATGAGGAGGGAACACCGAGACGGGGCAGGTGATGCCGCAAACTTCGGACAGGTCCCAACTCAGTAGGACCTCCGTTACTTGGTACTTTACCTGATGCGGCCCATCCACTAGTATGAGGAGGGTCCCTGCATTGTACTAATATTCCTTATTATAGGTTATATTTACACATAGGATTAGGTAGTTTAGGTCCTGAAGAATCGCGTTAGATCCATAGGACATCAATAGCGAGAAACATGTTGACCTTCTGGTGAATCGTACAGGGGATCCTGTGCGTACAATTCCTAACCTCAAATTGAGTGAGGAAGTGAATAATATTTTGGGGAGCGTAGACCTTGTTCTTTTCTCTCCCCGCTCTTTGGTTTTAATCATGACAGTGGTTGGATTATTTAATAAAATTTGCCTAACCTCTAGTTATTTTTAAATAGAATTTTTCCAATCCTATACCCTATTCTTTCTAAACCGGGCATATATCTCAAAAGATCTCCGGCAAAGAGCCCCCCTTGAGGGGCCCGTCAGGCATTGCAGCGCCGGCCTGACGTGGAGCAAAGCCCGAGGATGAAGCATGTCACCTTTGGTGAGTGAGGGCTCTTGTTCCAAAATAATTAATTTTCCAGGGACCTGGCTTTCTTTCTTCTTTCTTCTCTCTTTTTTACGATCTTTTCCTTAGATCAGGACCCAATGTGGTTTTCCTGATTATACTTACGTTGTGGAACTGTGTATACCTTGTTTTTGTACAATTCAGTTGGCAGCCATCCACGCGCAAGGGACGACACCAGAAAGAGGTGGGCCAGCCTACAGGGGAAAGTACATTACATGGCATCACACCACCAGATCACCATGCACAAGACTGGTAGTGGGCCCTCAGCTCCTCCCCTACAGTTCATATCTTGCGAGGAGAAGGCCTTGGACATACTGCATACAGAGGGCCTGACTGGAATACCTGGGGAACTGGAGTCTGGTAATACCCACAATATCCATGTCACACATATGTCTTGTCCTGCATGCTACCTCAACGCCCAAACACTCCTTAATCAACTGAATGTCCCATTATACCTACCACCAATCCTCCTAATGGCCCTCACCTGCATGCCACCACCCCACTCAGCTCAACTGCCCACACAGCCATGGGCAAAGGCACGTCAACTACTGCCCAATCATGCGACTATGACTCGCAGAATGCACTAACCCACCAATGTGAAAACCTAGCATGTGCACAACACATCACATGTAATGCATGTACATGTAAAGTTCGAGCCACACCATCTAGATTGTTCCAGTGATGCCCAGAACATGGCAATGCAAAGGCACACTCACAATAGCAACAAGAGCAAATCGCAGCTCCAGCTCACTTACCATTCCTAATGGGCCACTGAACCATATCCCCAGGCCAGAAATAGACTGACCATGGGTTGGAAAGTAAGATGGCAGACTCCATGCACAGCGTCCTGAGACAGGACTATTGCCCTAACTTACTCACATACTGTGTTCCCACTAGGACACCTTTATGCAGTGTGCAGCTATAATGTGGACATCTAGTAATCCCAACTAATCACAAACTAACAGACCTGAACAGTCATGTCAAGTATCAGACAAACCCATAAGCCATCCACAGTGCACGATGTACCATACTTGAATGATAGCTCCCAACATTGAGTATGGAAATCAAGTCACCAAGTTGTATGCACAACAAAGGTATGCTGTGCAGCATCTGTCAATGTAATTGCAGGAAATCATCTAAAGCCACATCTGCCACTTACAAAATACTAACCAAACACATTATCTCAAGTGAACTCTGTGTCTCACTCCCTCCACAGGTAACCCTGCCATTGCCACCATGGAGAGGATACCAGAGACTGCCAGTCCCCCTAAGGCGGAAGGCCCCAGTGAGGACAACATACCTGGACTTCTGGACAATGACAAACAACCTGGCCCATTTGGGACACCTGGTCAGTCAACAACTCCCTGCCTCACCCTCCCCACATCAACCCCTCCCACCACTGGGGCATCCAAATCACAGCCAACCATTTACGCTCAAACCTGTGTCCCAAGGCCTGTTCAATCAATTGTGTGCCCCACAGTACAGGTGCCTGAGTCAAACCTTGACACCCCAGACAATGATGGTCCTGCTACCACTGGGAGTGGGCACACCGTGCCAGGGGCACAGACACCTGGGGGCAGTGAGTGTGGGAGGGAGGCTGGGGGCCAAAGAATGGGGCCTCCAAGGGACTCCACTTACCAGGAAACCCAAGTCATAGGAGCATACCAAAGTTCACAGGACAGGATGGGCCAAATTATCAACATGTTGGGGGAAAATCAAAGGCTGGAGTGGGACTAACACCAGGAGGTCATGTAGCAGTGGCAGGCACATAATGCCACCCTGGCTTTCATTGCAGGGCTGCTGAGGGACATCAACACCACCCTGCGTGGTTCCTCAACACACCATCAGGCCCCTTCCACTAGCAACATTACATCTGCCCCATCTACATCAGCGGCAGCTAGTGGAATGGAGGCCCTTTCTGGGGAACCTCATGGCTCAGACACCACAACCTCTGTAACTGAAACCCCCCGCAAACGTGGACGTCTACCCAGACACCCCGCTGGAGCAGATGACAAGACTAAACCCACTGCCAAGAAGTGAATCTCTCTTGATTTGTCACCCTTGTGTACCACTGAGACACCCTGTTGAATATTCTGAGACATTACTCCATTCCCCCAAGGTACAAGGGCACAAGACATGTGTAACCAACTGTTGTAGCAGCTACTCCGATGAATCCATCTACCACGACTTCACTCGTCACCTTTTTATTTATGTGTTCACATTTAATTTGACTTTTTCTACCCTGAAATTCACAATAAATCACATTTGGACACAACTACTGTATATGTGTCTTTAATAATACAACAACATTTGTCATACTTGCCAACTGTGGTCTGGTAATGCCCCCCGAATCGAAAAGGCAGTGCAATGGGCATCAGATTGAGGCTCCCTCAGCAGGAGACACATGACAAGAGAAATGTCACTGGACAAATGTCAGAGAGGTTGAAATCCAGAGAAATAGCAGGTGTTCAAATCTGCAATAGGAGCATGAAAGAGAGTACCATCAGGAAGGAAGGCATGGTGGCACGCTAAGCACATTTTCAGCTAATAGAAGTCATGTCCATTGTAGGCTACCTACAAAGCAGGGGCACCCAGATTGGACCAATACATCACTAGGTACAGGCTCTTCACATAACCATATCATAGCTACACAATCACATATCCCAATGAAACACACAAAGATCATCACAGAGGAACACAGTGATAAAACCATACACAAACATAGGCCTGTTGTCAGTCACCTTTGCTGTCCAAGGTGCAGGTAACTGTATAATGACAATGTCAGTATACAAACACTACTAGGTGCCAAGCTCATCACTAAGTAGCCCATCGATTGTGAAGGAACCGCCCATGATGCACACATCACACATAGACCACTAACTACAACTGACACATAATAGACCATTTCACATCCTCCCAAACCCCGATGGGAATAGGAAAGGATTAAGTTGTCACAACCCCACTTGTATAGAGGAAGTACTAACAAGGCACCACACACTGTACCTACATCCATATTATCACCTATCTGTCTGGTGCACCTCTCATGGCTGTCAGCAATTACCATTTGCCTAATAACAATGAATACCTCAAGCCTAGTTTGCAGAGCCAAACAGCAAATGGCCATATCATTGAATGGAAGGAAAAGAGGATAGGGGAATGCCGCACACATAGTCCAGCACAGAAGTGCATGTTAGGATCTGATGTAACTGTGCATGGCAAAGTTGAACAAAATGTACTGTACGCTTTACAATCTATTAGTCGCATCCACAACTCACACTTAGGCATGGGAACTCATGACTTCCCAGCTGATGAAGCACGTCAGGAGGAGTAATGGCTGACATCTACTTCAAGTTGTGCACATACAACACATAAATAGGCCCACTTCACATACCTGTATGTCAGTTGAAGTACTCATTGAAGAGATCTGCCCTGGAGCCACCTGCTAATTTTTCCTTTGGCTCTTCATCACTTGCCATCTTTGCATTTCCACCCCCAGCTGCCTCACCCTGATCTGCAATCAATGGTAGCTGATGTCTTAGGGCTAGACTGTGGCGCATGCAGCAGGCAACAATTATTTGGCATACCTATTGGGGCAAATAGAGGGGGGCTCCTCCGGATAAGTCCAGGCACCTAAATCTTGCCCTCAGAAGCTCAAATGTTAATTCGATTACACACCTTGACCTTCCGTGTGCCGCATTGTAACGGAGTTCCCTAGCAGGTCTGGGTACCTCACTGGTGTCAACAGCCAAGCACAATTTCAATAGCCAGAGTCACCTGTGTATACAATGGTAGAAAAACATAATTGTTGTATGTGGGACTGGCTCAATTGTGATGACAGGAGGCATAACTCACAGCCACATACCGCAAAGCAATCTTACCAAGCGGTCTGGCCCTCTCTGTTTGTAGTTGTGCCTTTAGATGTGGGACATTGTTGTTCCGCATGATGTAGGAATCATGCACAGATCCTGGAAACTTGACTATGACTTGTGAGCTATACTGGTCTGACAGACACACCACCTGCATATTGATAGTGTGGTAGTTCTTCCTGTTCCTATACACCTCTTCATTGACACTGGGAGTGAAGAGGGCTACATGAGTGCCATCAATGGCTCCTACCACATGAGGAATGTGTCCCATCCATAAAAGTCTGGCTTCACATAGGCCAAATTCGCACATTGGGAGAACATGATGTAGCTCTCCAGGTGTTTCAACTCCAGGTGTTTCAACAACACACACAGTACATCCTTCAACACCAGACTCAAAATGGGCTGAGACATCCCTGTTGTTAAAGCCACAGTATTCTGAAAGGACCCTGTGGCCAGGAAGTGTAGCACTGACAAGACTTGAATGATGGGAGGTATGCATAGGGATAGCGAATGGCAGGCATCGGATCTGGCTCCAACTGTGTACAGAGATGCATGATGGTGTGACGATTCACACAATAAGTCTGGATGACATGCCTGTCCTCCATGGTTTCCAGGTCTACTAGTGGTCAGTACACTGGTGGGTGTCTCACTCTCCTCATGGCAGCATTACTATGTAGAGAGAAGAGAATATACTATGAGTTATGCAGTATGCACACATCTTTTACACAGTGCGAATTGCCTGACACAAAACATTTGTTGAGGATGTGTAGCACTTCTGACATATACAGTATAGTCCATAGATAGGCAGAGATTCCAGCATCAATGCTGCACATTGGCTAACATGTTGATGGGAATGTACATGTTAAACTAATGTTTGTGTACATGTGTGTAAGATGTAGCTGTCCTGCACTATTCACACATATGTCTTGTAACCTACCAATATCTACCCATGGCCAATGTCTCAGAGTAGTTTTGCATAGTTCGCACCATTTATACTTCCTCATCAAGTAAATTGCTAAATATATGATCATTAGGTTGTACATAAATGATGGCACTACATACGTATCTACACCTATTTTGGTGGAATAGGTGAATGACGCGATTATATGACGGAACACCGAATTAAAAACAACTACTAACCTTAACAACGAGGTCGGAACACCGACCTCGTCCGTACTACTAATGATTTTACCACGAATGCCTTAACAACGATATTTCGTTGTAAAGGCATTCCTGATAAAATCATTAGCAATAGGCACCATTCACCCTACATCCCTCACCCCACCCCCCCAACCCCACCCCAAAACCTAAAACCCCCTGACCTCCACCCACTCCCCAAAACCAAAAACGCCCCACCCCCTCAACCCCACCCTAAAACCTAAAACCCCCTGACCCCCACCCACTCCCCAAACCAAAAACGCCCCACCCCCCAACCCCACCCCAAAACCTAAAAACCCCTGACCCCCCACCCACTCCCCAAAACCCAAAACGCCCCACCCCCCCAACCCCACCCCAAAATCTAAAACCCCCACCCCCTCCCCAAAACCAAAAACACCCCACCCCCCCAACCCCACCCCAAAACCTAAAACCCCCTGACCCCCCACCCCCTCCCCAAAACTAAAAACGCCCCACCCCCCCAACCCCACCCCAAAACCTAAACCCACCACTTACCTTCGCCAACTCCCTTCTTTGTACCTTAACCACGCATGTTCTTTGTTCAGAACATACGTAGTTAAGGCACAAAAATATGAAGTCGTGGTTAAAAAAAGCGTTGTTATGCTTTCGTTAACCACGACTTTCGTAATAAAAAAGTCGTAAAAAAGGATGTTTCCCGAATGACGCAGATTTATAAACACATCCATCGATTAAATATTCCCAAAATGGTAGCCGCTTGACCTACTGTACTGGACGGTTGGAAGTGACCTAAGTTTTCTGGCGGAAGTCATCATAGGCACCATTATCTGCAGTATTGCTCACTTGACTCCTGATACTGTTGCCAGCAAGACCTCCACTACGTGGGCTGCTGCTGTAAGAGTGGGCAACACTTTAAGATGACGTTCTTTCCTAAACACTTGACATCAGCATTCAATGGTACTAAGAGATGTTTTAACTACAAATAGAATGAGTTATGTTTTAAGCAGCAAATGAACTGATATGAGTATCGGACAGATCAACTGAGTTACCACAATGTGTTTTATATGCATAAGGAAGAAGTTTACAAATAAGCAATATGGCCATGTGTAAACTAACAAACTGCTAATGATGGCTTGTTAATAATTTGAATGTATCTTAAAACGTCTTTCTTTTTGTTTGTTTTTTACATTGTTACGGTTTTAAGTGACTAAACAATAAATATTTACTCCTACTAGTTTTGATAGGAGAGATATGACCAGGATTAGGATGGATTTTGGTGACATAGGTTTACAGGTGATGGAAGGCTCCAGTTGTGGTACCTTACAAGGAATATGATATCTGTGAGAGATATTACATGAAGGGATGGATAGAAGTGACATGTTGTGACATTAGGTAGGATATGTGGTGTCCCATACGGGTTACCCTAGCCAGGAGATGTAGAGCTACAGTTCTGCTTGTTTTACTGTGTGTATGTAAAGAATGTGATGACCCTCTCTCTCACTCTCAATCTCTCCCTCCTCTCTCTATTTGTGTGCATTGGCAGGGAAAGGAGACGGGGCACAGGCGAGGGGGGATACTGTCGGCCATGGGACCCGGAGTGCTGAGATCACTGACAACGAAGGACCAAGTCCTTCGAAGGCCTGGAGGGCAAGGGGAGTGCCATGGTGAAGACCGGATCTTCCACTTCATCATCTTCGACGCCTCCTCCAGTGGACACTCCCTGGTGGTGGCAGATACATTTTGCAGTTGTAGCCCCCTGCTCTGCAACCCTGAACCGAAGACCCCTGCAGACAAGCCTACTCTCCCATGAGCCCTTCTTCTTTCCACCTGGGGACACCTCAATGAGGTACTTCAGACTGACCTTTAGGTGCTTGGTAGAATGCTTCTGAGCTGACATCCAGCCACACTGCACCCCCCACCCCTTTTTATAGACAGATTAAAAATACTGCTATTCATTATTTACAATGAGGAAGCAAAAAATAGACCAAAGAGGATGCCCTCAGTACCTGCAGAGAGGAGCCCAGGGTGATTATACTTGGCCATTGCTGCTGCTGCTGGAAGGGACTGCAAGTCCAGGATACCTGTTGTGCTCACAGGAGAAGCGAGGAGGCTGTATCTCCATCGTGCTATTTAACCCTTGCCTGCTCCCCACTCTGCAAGGTGCTTAGCCATTGCTGCTGCTGGAAGGGACTGCTCACATGAGGAGGAGGAGGGGTCTTATCATCTTTGCACTATTTATGGCTTGCCCGTTGGAAGGCCGGTCCAAGAGCAGGCATGTCATTACCCAGAAGAGACTGGGAGGGCCAACCCGCTTTCATCACTGATTTGACAAATTATTTCAACTGTCAATATAAGTAAGAGGAAAACTGCGAGCAGCCTGCCCCTGTAGCTGCTGTTTAAGAATTTCTTACTCCTATTTGGAGCGCATAGTATGACTGATTATAAAGGAGACTGCTTTGACAGAACTAAGGTTGTTAAAGAGGGGACTGTATTTTCTGATTGTTTTCAGCTTGATGATATGGCAGGACCCTGTGCCTCTGCTAGCCTTGATAATATCTGTTCCCTGCCCATTTGGAAATCCCAGGTAGCAGTCAAGCAGATCGCAAAAACTCCTCTTTTCATATTGAACCCCCAGTTGTAAAGTAAGAAGGAGATGCTATGAAGAAGAGAGAGGGAGGAAACACTGTGTACATTGTGGGTAACACAATAGTCCTGAATAATTTAGATTTTATATGCACTAGATTTGAATCCAATTAGAAATCATATTTCAAGCCCTTCTTAGATCATTTAGACATAACTAAACATAGGTTGGCTCAGTTGGCTCTGCATCAAACCTTCGTTAATTCTCAGGTAGAACCTTTAGTTGCCCCTCACAATGTCAAATGTAGTGCATCTGGTGTATACTCTGGCTCCCAATTGAAGGATTCTGCCAATCTTATCACTACATCTCAAACATCCTAGTTGTTGCCTGTTCATTTGGATCCTTCAAGTCTTTCTCCCTCCTTGAAATCATTGTCCAATCCACCTACTCCTATTACCCTGATGAGCTCTACTACTAATGGTCAGGCTGCTCTTTCATGGAAGGATTCCTTTGATAGGCAACATTCGGACGGTTCACATGTTATACTGAATTTTTCCCCCTCAGCCTGCTCTTCTGTTTTCATCTTGCAACTGTTCCCAAAATCAAGTTAATTCAACTACTGATCAGCTGACTCACAAGGTGTTACATTGGCTATGTAAATACATGGGATTTAATTCCTTGTTTTTTAATCACATACTCATGGCTAGGAGGGTCAACTGGATTGGATCATCTTTCAAAGTAGTATCGGAAGGCTGTGTTGTTGAGAACTTTAAAGACCCAAAGAATGTGAGTAATCTTTTAGCCCATCCTGATTTTACTTTTTCTGATAATGCCCAGATATCGCCCCTTCCACTGGTTTATTTTGAAAAGCCTCCTTGTGTTGTACCTCCCTATGCTTCGAATTGTGCATGTGTCCTTGCCCCTAGGCCTTACATGATGCACTCTATATCTGATTCTGTTGTATTGCCCCCCTACCAAGAGATCTGCTGTATTGGAAGGTACGATAGGGTGTGAATGACTTTTAGTCCATGTATGTATAGCAGGGCCAGTCGGATACCTTGTCCTGAGAAGGTTACTTCTGTGGGGGATTCTTATTTTACTTTTGCCACAACAGTTTCTGATATCTGACCTATCACCAATTCTTTGAAGTTTAAGAATGGGATGACTGTGGTAGCACAAATACATTTTACAATCTCCAATTTCAAGGGATATTTTTCTGACTTCAGTTTTTTTATTTGGAAATGTTCCTAGGATTCACAACAAACTGGCTAAGAAAGAATGATGTGTAGAATTTTGTTATTATGCATGAAAATTGGGCCATACTCCTGATTGTGTGTAATGGTCATTCCTGTTATTCTGTTTCTGCAATTACCTTTATATCTGAGCACCCAAATGCAGATTATCTGTCTGGATTAAGTTAGGGGTCAAAGAGAAAGAAGTTCCTTTGGATTTTAAATGCCCTGACATACAAGTGTTATAGTTGATAGGTCCCATAGTTTTCAGTTGATTATAATTAAGTCCTACAATTATGATTTTTGTAGCTCCCCTAATAGGAACTTCTTTTCATTATTTAAAATGTTTGATAAGCTTAAAACCTGTTATAATTCTGCTTTGCCTGAATTCAACATAATTATTTGTGGTGATTTTATTGCCAAATTTACTCTCGTATCGACGGGTGCTGGCAGTTCTTCACCTGGTTCTGATAAATGTTCTATTTTTGGCTGATCTGATAGCAGAGGGGCCAAATTAGGCCATTATCTATTGGCACAGGATCTTGTAAATATAGATGAGTTTATTTACAATACTAAGCTTAGGATCTTGACATATCACAGTAGAGGATGTTCATCAATATTTGATTATATTTGTACATCCTCGGCACCATTACAGTATGTGGTAAAGTGTGATATACTACAGTTTACCCTTAGTGATCATAATCCCCTGAAAGTTAATCTCACTTTACCGCTGGGTGTTGTCACAAGTGAGGTGCAAGATTTGGTGCAAATAGTGTCCCAACAATGAGCTTAGGTTAGCTTGCCATTTACTCAAATCCACGTTTTTTCTTTTATTGTTTAGCTGAATCTAATTTAGATATTTTTATGGCTTGTTTATCTGAGAGCCCTTAGGATAAGAACCTTTGTGGTCAGTGCAAATCTTGGCGTAGTTTAATACACAAATCATCACTTACATCTGTTTGCAAAGCTAACCCACTGGCAACTTGTTGTTTGACAGATCCTGTTCTCTGCAAGTGCTGAACGTTTACTAATAAATATTTTATGTATTCTGTAATTGTATTTGCATAGAAAATGAATTAACCTAGAAAATAACTTGAAAATGTGCCCACTTGAATGGCCGTCATTGAATATGAAAATTGTGTCTTAAACAGCTTATTAATGTTTATTTACAACTTATGACAATGCAAAATGCGGTAATGGGTTATACTTACGATTAAATGTTGTGTTGAATTAAGTTAACGGTAGGCCTCAAAGCTACCGAGGCATGAGCTTTAATATTGCACTGCCGTTTATTAGAAAAATACAATGTCAGAATAAAACGTGATCTCATGCTTTGCTGAATAAAAGTGTATTGTTGTAACTGAAGGTTGACCCGAATCATTAGCTGCAGCAAAAGTTGTTTTCCTGTCTTTACTAGAAATTGTGTATTAGGTAACTTGCATAAAAACCTGAATGTACCAAACTTGTTACAAACATTAACATGAAGCGTATGAGAAATCGATGTTCCCAGGAACTAACAATGGATGTACTAACAGAAGGACCAAAGAATATAAAAGTTGCTTCTTGACGATTCGAATGATGTGCGTAAGAAGAGAAAAACAATCATCAACGTGTTAAAGACTGTTTAGTTATATCTTAGATTTGAAATATTCATTTTATTGGACTAATGGATAGCGCTTGATTCCTCGACCAATGACAATGTGGGACAACTTTAACTTAACCGCACTGCACTAAGAGTTAGTTGGCAGAGATTTTGCAGATTCTCAGATTTCTACAGTTCGCCAGATTTTATTCTATACTTGTGCTCCATGCGTAATGCTGGTGCTTACTTTTGTGCTCGATGCCTATAGCTTGTAGCGCCTATTGCTGCCTGCCCTAGATTCTTCTTTCTAATGGTTCGATGAACTGAGTGGCGCTGCTCAAACTGATGACCGCCTGACAAAAACGGTTCACTGCTTGTTGATTCATGAGGAAAGGTATACCAACTGCAAATGTCTTCATTATTGATTTGTCTTTTGTTTTTAGGGACCAATTGCTGCATTTGGTAGAGTTATAGATGTTTTCCAAATTTGTGTTGACTAAGGGCCAGATGTATCAAAACAATTTGCACTCGCAAACGGCAAAATCGGCCATTTGCGAGTGCAAAATAGTGGTCTGCAATGCATCAAAGGCATTTGCAGACCACAAAATAGAAATCGCAAAAATTTAGATTTTTTGCATTGCGACCTGGATTTTGCAAAATCCAGGTCGCAAGGCAATTCTGCAAAAAATCGCAAATTGCGATTTTTTGAAGAATGGTATTTTGCACATGCAAAATACCATGGTCTGCAACCAGGTGGTAACCTGGTGCAAAATTTAAAAATGCAGTAAAACTGCATTTTTAAATGTAACATGTAAAGCACACATGCCCTTTTGGCATGTGTGTCCTTTACATGTTAAAAAAAATTGGGGTGCAGGAGAGGGGGCCTTAGGCCCCCAGCACCCTGCCCTTTTGCATTTCCAAAATTGCAATTTCTGGTTCAGAAATCGCAATTTTGGAAATGCAAAAAATTCGCAGCTATGGGCCAACAGGCTGCGAATGGGGCCAGTATTGCAATTTGCGATTCGGTAATTGTATTTGCGATTTTTAAGAAATCGCTATTACCGATTCGCAAATGTGATACATGGCCCTTTGCGATTCGGTAATAGCGATTTCTTAAAAATCGCAATTACCGAATCGCAATGGGCCAGAATCATACATCTGGCCCATTATTTTATTGCATGAAGTCCAAAATGATGATGCTAATCTGGTGTTAGTGAGTATCCTTTCATTCAACTAATTGCTATTTGATGTTACTCAGTTGCTGAACCTCAAATGTATGTTATTACCATTGCACAATTGCTCTTATTGTTGATCTGTACTTTAGAAGGATTGGTGATTAACACATTGGTTAAATTGAGATTCTTTAGGAGATTCGGTCAACCAGTATTATTCATATACTTCTATCATGTGGTGTTTCTAACTGATACTAAAGGTGTGGTTATTCATGGCATGTTGCGTCATAGTGTGTGAGAATTACTGTCTCTAAAGAAATCTTGCATTGTTTAATTCAATGAAATTTATAATGCGGATTGCTTAGGGGGTGAACAACTTAAACAATTCAAATGGTCCATCGGCCTAAGAACGCGTCCCCTTATCAAATATCATGTAAAGGGTCAATAAGGTAAGACGTGCTCGCAAAGCTATTACTGCTATTTCTCCAGAAATCCTGCAGTAGTTGCAGAGACCAGGGCACTCTATGAAGAGGGTTTGTCGAAAAGAATGTCTGCAATTCAAATGAATAGCAAATGGATATCTGGGACGGTTTGTCCACTGAAGCCTGTTTTAACAATTCTAGGGTATTTTGAAGAGTGGCTAATGACCTTAGAAAATAAAAGATATCACCCTGCGTAATGAGCATGTCGCTTAGGCTCTCATTATTCTAATGAGACTACTGGATTTGAGCGGCAGAATTGCCTGCAGTTTGGGAGACTGAGTCTTAACCCACTACATGTAACTCCTGTTGCCCTAATCCGAGTTTTGCTCCGGCTAACTAGCAGTGCCTCATCTCTACCCAAGAGCAGGGATGATTGGGCAGCTGAGCGCATGACACAATTGATTCCTCAGGGAAATCGTGGTTACTCAAATCTCATCCATTTCTCTCAGTTACATTAGTCCCACATATATAATGACAAGCAGAGGCAGTATATGTTTTAATAAGGTTTTAATGAAGCAACTGCATCCAGAGACAATAAAGCATGTACTGCAATACCCAGGATGATAAAGCTTGACAAAATTAAAATTGTGACAAGGAGAGTAAAGCATAGAAATAGACTAAAGTCAATAGACTAATTCTCACATAGGCTATATTAGAGCACAGCATGTTAAGCTCTAGTTCTGCCCTTCAGGTTCCCCTGGGAAGACATCATCCCCATAGTTGACCAAAGGCCTGAAGTCTCATGAGCAGCTGTAGCGAAGCGTTCAGCAATCAGCATACAGTCGTGGTCATCTGGCTGGAATCTCCCTCTAACGTGTGTGGGACACGGAAGTGTTTTTATAATAAAACAACTGATGTTCTGAAAAAATGTCTCTACGTAAGAATGTCTGTGTTTCTATGAATACCAGAGACAAAACATTTACCACGTTTACCGGCAACCTATCTTACTGTAGCCTTGAAAGAAGCACAGAATGCTTGTTTAACAACACAGTGCTGGCCTAAGCAGAGAACAGCTAGATAGAGAGAAATAAAATAAGACCGCAAATGTGGCTATTGTTAAAATAAAAAACAAAGCTGAATAAAATATATCCAGGTTAAAGTGCAGAGCGGCAGGCATAGTGTGCTAAAATAACATGCGTGGAGCTATAACTAAAATGGCTACACAACAAGCAGTCACATAATCAGAGACCAGTAGGTTGCACACTTCAGTGAAATATATTGTGGTACTTCTGACTGCAGTACTGCAACAAACTTATCCTATAAAACCAATGTCAGTGGTAAGCTCCATTTTGCTGTAGATGAAGTTGTCTTTACTCTCAATCAGAGTTCCTCTCCCAAAGTCCCATGGCCGCAAGCAGTGCCCATAGATAGAATCAAATGTAGAGTAGACTTTTGGGCACCCCTGCTTTCCAGCCTATTTAATCATTTAGATTTATCAGATCTTCCCTCTTCTTAGTCAAGCTCAACTATTGTTGTTTTGTTTTTTAAAAGTTAGTCGTACCACCTTAAAAGCTGCAGGCCCATTTTTCTAATTGCCTCCACCATTAAAATAAGAGGAAGGATCATTTTAACATATTAAGAAAGTGGTTTCATGATAATAATGTACTATCATTCGATCAATATGGGTTCAGAGGAGGTCTAGGTATGATGGAGCAGTACTTAAACTTCCATTTGCTAGAGGGTAAATCTATCGCTAGAAGAAATCTACTGTACAGTGCTTTTTTGGACCTGTCATCGGCATTTGACAAGGTTAATCAGGTTAAGCTATGGGTTATTCTGCTGGATTTGGGGGCTGATTCCACAGTTCTTCATTTTCTAGCATTTCTGCATCAAAATCTGAAAGAAAGGGTCAGATTCAGTCCTAACAGAGAACTCTCAGATCCTTTTTCTTTGCATCATGGCATGGGAAAAGGATGTGTATTAGCTCTGTTTTTATTTATTCTTCATGTTAGCAAGCTTAACAATTTCCTCTGTACTGGACCTTAAGGAGTTCCTTATGCTAATTCTGTCCCTCTACCTGTATACGCTGATGATGTTGTGCTTATTGCCTGTACTCCAAATGTCTTACGGAGCCTGGTTCATGCTTTCTCTGAATTTATGATTAATTTAGATTTTTTAACCAACTTTCCCAAATCCCACACCAAGGCACGTGACCCTAAGTATTACCTGTTGCGAACTCTCTGAGTAAATGAGAATAGTCTGGAGAGAGTGTGCCCAGATATCCTTACATAAGCCTTGTTTTTTATTCTAATTGATTCCGGGCAGAGACCTCTACATATAGGAACATTAAGACCTGGATTCAGAGTTTGGTGGATGGGGTACTCCATTACAAACGGGACTGATTACGATTATATCCTATAGACATCATAATACAGAGGGTGGGATATCCTTCATGTTTGTGACAGAGTAACCTGTCACCCAAAATCTAAACCAGGCCCTAAGTTCAAGCAAATTATATACTCACATTTGAACATCTGTAAAGCAGTGGGGTTCAGGCCAATTTCTTCTGTTTTAGAAATGTATACTAAGCAACGTGTCTCTACTGCCTCTTATGGTAACGGAGTCTAGGGTTTTTTCGAGATTGCAAGAACAGAACTGCTTTTGTCAATGTCTCCTCTAACTTCCTCAATAAACCACTGTTTATTTTTGTCACGAGGAACTGGGTTTGTCCTATCTTGAGGATTTTAACATGATGGGACCTCTTTTTATGCCTTTGAGTGTAGAGCAACCCCAGAGCCTCTTTTAGGCATAATATGATTAATGACTGTGTTCAGTGTGAATAGACCATGTGTATTCTCTGGCTTGCATTTTTAAAGCAGAATTTTGCTGACTTGGGAAAATCTCCCCTAACTGACAATCCTCTGCTAATAAGTAAACATGATAAGCACTGTGTGAAATGTTTATTCATGAATAGACGCCGCACTGAAAGTTAAAGTTTGGATTGAGCAAGCGACTCGTTCGAAACTACATTGTTTTAAGAACTAACCCAGGCCCAGAACCATATTTATTTTATGTGCATAAAAACTGAGATAGAGCTTTGCTGTTGAGATTTAAAGCTGGCACTATTTGTTATATGTTATGTTTTCCATGGGGATATTTTGGTAATTTGGAAGGGACAAAATGTGCCTCTGATTACACCTCCTCCAATCTTTATTGCACTTTATACTATTTTGTACCCAGATGATCTTTATATTTACTGCCCCTTTTTATGGTGCATAATTTTAACCAATGTAAAGTTGCACGTTATATTTTACAATTATTACCTAGTACTGATGTATGTTTTAGATTAGGCAGTTTTCTGAAATCAGTGTAATCATTGTAATATATCAAAATGCAGTACGGAAAAATATACATATATACACCATTAACTAAATATACACCAAGAATAGTAGTCCAGGTATTGCACCATTCATAGTCCGTGGACCACTGGGCACAAAATGCATGGGCGAGGCCCACACTCGATACCAGATCAAATCAGAGAGAACACTGCAGGGGCATCAGATAGAAATACAACAGGCACCTCAGGGGGAAGGGAAGGGGGGGCACTGCAGCTGGATGAGTGCACAACGCCAGATCCACGAGGGGGCTCCATGCCCATTGATGTATCCTGGGGAGTGCAAAGCCACAGTCTCTCAAGTCTCTACAGTGGGTGGGTTGCCCACAGCTGTATCCTGGGGAGTGCAAAGCCACAGACTCTAAAGTGGGTGGCTTGCCCACTGTTCCCTCCTGGGGAGTGCAAAGCCACAGTCTCTCAAGTCTATACAGTGGGTGGCTTTCCCACTGCTGTATCCAGGGGAGTGCAAAGCCGCAGTCTCTCAAGTCTCTACAGTGGGTGGGTTGCCCACTGCTGTATCCTGGGGAGTGCAAAGCCACAGTCTCTCAAGTCTCTACAGTGGGTGGGTTGCCCACTGTTCCATCCTGGGGAGTGCAAAGCCACAGTCTCTCAAGTCTCTACAGTGGGTGGCTTGCCCACTGTTCCATCCTGGGGAGTGCAAAGCCTCAGTCTCTCAAGTCTCTACAGTGGGTGGCTTGCCCACTGTTCCATCCTGGGGAGTGCAAAGCCACAGTCTCTCAAGTCTATACAGTGGGTGGCTTGCCCACTGCTGTATCCTGGGGAGTGCAAAGCCACAGACTCTCAAGTGGATAACAGTCTCCACTGGTTCTGGAGGGGGACTGGTGCCCAGAGTGCTTCATCCTGTGAAGGACAGAGGTAGTGGATGCATGTCTCTACTGGTTCTGGAGGGGGACTGGTGCCCAGAGAACTTCATCCTGTGAAGGACAGAGGTAGTGGATGCATGTCTTCACTGGTTCTGGAGGGGGACTGGTGCTCAGAGTGCTTCATCCTGTGAAGGACGGAGGTAGTGGATGCATGTCTCCACTGGTTCTGGAGGGGGACTGGTGCCCAGAGTGCATCACTCACCCGTGACGGTCCCAGTTGAGTCAGTGCCCCAGCCGCTTATGGGCTAGCGGTGCTTGAGTTGACGGTGCCCAGTTCAGCGGTGCTTGATTTGGCAGTGCCCTGTTCAGCGGTGCTTGAGTTGGCGGTGCCCTGTTCAGCGGTGCTTGAGTTGGCAGTGCCCTGTTCAGCGGTGCTTGATTTGGCGGTGCCCTGTTCAGCGGTGCTTGAGTTGGCGGTGCCCTGTTCAGCGGTGCTTGATTTGGCGGTGCCCTGTTCAGCGGTGCTTGAGTTGGCGGTGCCCTGTTCAGCGGTGCTTGAGTTGGCAGTGCCCTGTTCAGCGGTGCTTGTCCTGTTCAGCGGTGCTTGAGTTGGCGGTGCTCTGTTCAGTGGTGCTTGCCCTGTTCAGCGGTGCTTGATTTGGCGGTGCCCTGTTCAGCGGAGCTTTATTTGGCGGTCCTTCATGGCCCAGCTGGGCTGGGGCTGGTGGTCCTTCATGGCCCAGCTGGGTTGTGGCAGGCGGGGCCCTCCTGGGCAGCTGGGCTGTGGCTGGCGGGGACGTCCTGGGCAGCTGGGCTGTGGCTGGGGCTGGCGTGGCCTCCTGGGTAGCGGGGATGGGGCTGGTGGTGGCCTCCTGGGCAGCGTGGATGGGGCTGGCGTGGCCTCCTGGGTAGCGGGGATGGGACTGGCGGGTCCCTCTTGGGCAGCGGGGATGATGGCGGTCTTCTTTGCCATGCTGCTCTTCCCAGACTTGCCGGGTTTCTTGTGGCCCTCCCCCACCTTGGGAGGTGTCACAGCTGAGTCCATACTCCCACTGGGACCCCTGGGAGCGGCTTGGGTGGCTGGAGTCTTCCCCCTCTCCCGCCGGGCACTGGCCAACTTCTGGTGCTTCACAGGGGGGGGGACTGGCTGTGCTGTGGCTCCGTGACACACTGGCTGCCCTGGTGGATGGTGCACTCCACATACCTGTGACTACAGGCACCACTGGTCCCAGAGATGTTGTGGCTGACGTGCTACTACGGGACGGGGTGGGGGAGGTGTGAGAAAAAGGTCAAGGCTGGACAGGAAAAGTTTTTTGGACACACTGGGACGGGTAGCTGGAGGGGGTTTGGGAGTGGAGGAAGAGGTGGTGGTAGGAGGAGGTGTACGTTTTGTGACTTTGGGTGCAGGTGCATGCGCTGGAGGCTGTAGTGAGGTGGATGGCTGTTGGGTGGGTGTGTGCCTGCGTTTGTGTATCTTGAGAAGGGGCGTCACAGACACACTGGGAGAGGACACAGGGGACGTGTGAATGGTAGTGGGGGTGGTAACTGCACATGAGCGGGGTGTGCTGGTGGGTGTGTTGGCGAGGGACATAGTGGCTGTAGAGGTAGAGCACGCAGGTGTGTGTGTGTAGACGAGACTGGGAGGGAGGAGAAGACGACGAGGAGGGGTACACAGTGGAGGCAGTGGATGTTGGTGTGTCTGCATGTGTGTGGTGCTTGCGTGAGTGCCTGTGGGATGTGTGGTGCTTATGTTTGCCTGAGCTTCCCTTGTGTGGTGAGGTGTGTGCAGGCAGGTCTGATGGTGTGCTTGGGATAGGCAGAGGTACAGGGGATTGGGTCTGGGTGGAGGAAGTTGGAGGGGGGAGGCTAGACACCGGGACAATGGCTGCCATCAGTGCTGAGGCCAGAGTTTGAAAGGCTCGGTGAAGGGCCGCCTGACCAGAATGAATGCCCTCCAGGAATGCATTGGATTGTTGCAACTGCCTTTCTACACCCTGGATGGTATTCAAAATGGTAGACTGCCCAACAGTGAGTGACCTGAGGAGGTCATTGGCCTCCTCACTGAGGGCAGCAGGGGTGACTGGGGCAGGGCCTGAGGTGCCTGGGGCGAAGGTGAAGCCCACCCTCCTGGGTGAGCGGGCACGGGGCAAAGGCTGAGGGGCTGCTGGGAGGGCGGTGCTGGTAGGGGGGCTGGCGGCTGTACCTGTAGATGCGGGGGCACAGATGTTGCTGCCACCACAAGGGAGCTCCCATCAGAGGACGAGTCCATGTCGCTGGTGTCAGCTCCTGTCCCTGCCATGGAGCTCCCCTCGCCCTCCGTCCCACTGGTGAATTCTGAGTCCGTAGTGTGGCCCTCCATGGCCATGTGGGATGCAGCTCCCTCGTGCTCCGGTGCCACTGCTCCTCCCCTGATGATACTAATACACACAAGAACAGGGAGACCACAAAAAGGGGGGGGAAACAGAAGAAAGACATGTTGAGTGCATGGCTTACAGCTACCGTTGGCGGACAAGACAGACACAAAAGCCCCCTGCACTACGCCGCGCTCTTGGGCTCTACAGTGCGATTCCCGGGAAATGGCCTACAAGGCTATGGATGACATCTGCACACATAGATGACACAAGGGCATGAATAGCTGTACTTGGCACTCTACAGAGGTGGGGTTGGGGGCCACAGGGCCATACCTTACTGAGGGGCCTAGCCTACGGAACTCGCCCTGGCCTAGGGAAACCCACAGCCCTCCTCCCCACCCTGACAACTCCACTGCACGCAGAGTCAGCTGAATGATAGTGTACTCACCCCCTTGTGACTGCTGTGATGCCCTCAAGCGCCCATCCAACTCCGGGTAGGCCACCGCCAGGATCCTGAACATCAGGGGGGTCATGGTGCGGCCATCCCCAGCTGAGCCTCCGCCGTCTTCTTGCTCCAGTGGCGAATGTCCTCCCATCTTTTTCGGCAGTGGGTGCTCTGTCCGTGGTAGACCCCCAGGGTCCGGACGTCCTTGGCGATGGCACGCCAAATATCTTTCTTCTGGTGGGCGCTGACCTACATGAAATGTACAGGGAAAGAAGAGAAGTCATTACCAACTGCACCGTCAAAGTGAGTGGCCCCCATCCCTACCCTTGTCATGTGGCACATGCACCCACTGTCTTTCATGCACACAGAACTCTGCCCCCTTCCTTCTTACATCCAGCCCTCTCCACACAGGCATAGCCCATACAACATGCTCCCTGTGTACTTACCTGTTTGTCTGGAGGACCGTAGAGTAGCGTGTACTGGAGGATGACCCCATCGACAAGCTTCTCCAACTCCTCCAATGTGAAGGCAGGGGCCCTTTCCCCAGATGCACGAGCCATTGTCTCTTCCAGACGAGGTCACAGCAGCACTTGCAGTGTAGTTCCTCTCCTGTCGAAGATCAGGTATCGAGTGATTGAAGTGATAGAAAATGGCGGTCAGTTCCGCAGCGGTCACGTCTGCGGCGGTGCGTACCATCACCGCTGGCGTACATCGTCATTGGCTCCTGGGACCCATTGGTTCAAATGTTAGCAAATGCAGCATTGCGCCGCGGTCTTCGACCGCCTACCGCGATGTGTACGCCAGCGCAATTACCTCACATCCCATTGTCCCACTTTAGGGGTCAGGCAGCCGCCATTTCAGGGGCCCACATGGCCTAATTTCCAACTGCGTCACACATACCTAGGCCTAGTCTCAACACACATACAGGCCACATTTTGTGTAAGATTGGTGTTCTGTGTAAACTGTGGGTACGTACCTCTGAGTTGATTGACTCTGTGGTCGCTGTTGTCCTTCCTAGGCACAGTCCGCTGGGACATGTGAGGAGATGGCGGAATCCTCCAGTGTACCGACCGCTGGTGGACCTGTCGACAATGGAGGAGCGAAATTTCATAATCACCTACAGGTTTGACCGTGCCACAATCCAGGAACTGTGTACCCAGTTGGAGCCAGACCTGATGTCAGCAATCCGCCATCCCACAGGAAGCCCCCCTCAAGTGCAGGTGCTGTCAGTACTCCATTTCCTTGCAAGTGGGTCTTTTCAAACAACAGTGGCCATAGCATCAGGGATGTCCCAGCCTATGTTTTCCAACGTATTGTCCAGAGTGTTGTCTGCCCTGCTGAAACAAATGCGGAGCTACATCGTTTTCCCTCAGGTGGAGGATTTGCCTACAGTGAAAGGTGACTTCTATGCCCTTGGACATATCCCCAACATCATAGGTGCCATTGATGAGACCCATGTGGCTTTGGTCCCTCCCACAGGAGTGAACAGGTGCACAGAAACCGGAAGAGTTATCATTCCATGAATGTACAGATGGTATGTTTGGCCGACCAGTACATCTCCCATGTGAATGCCATGTTCCCTGGCTCAGTGCATGACGCCTTCATCCTACGGAATAGCAGCATCCCTTATGTGATGGGTCAACTCCAGAGACACCGTGTGTGGCTATTAGGTGAGCCCCTGGAACCAAGACAGTGGGAATGGTTGTCTGGGGATGTCCCTAAGAGTTTGTGTGTGTCTAACAGTTGTCCCTCGCCATTTGCAGGTGACTCTGGTTACCCCAACCTGTCATGGCTACTGACCCCAGTGAGGAATCCCAGGACAAGGGCAGAGGAACGCTACAATGATGCCCATGGGCGAACTAGGAGGGTGATCGAGCGGACCTTCGGCCTCCTGAAGACCAGGTTCAGGTGCCTGCATATGACAGGTGGATCCCTATTCTACTCACCAAAGAAGGTGTGCCAGATCATCGTGGCCTGCTGTATGCTTCACAACTTGGCTTTGCGACGACAGGTGCCTTTTCTGCAGGAGGATGGTCCAGATGGCGGTGTTGTGGCAGCTGTGGAGCCTGTGGACAGTGATGAGGAGGAAGCAGAGGAAGAAGACATGCAGAACAGGGACTCAGTGATCCAGCAATATTTCCAGTGAAACACAGGTGAGAATCCATTCCTGCCTACTACATGTACTTTTACACTACTACCTCTATCCTGTCTGTCGTTTTCACCCAGTGTATGGTCACTGAGTTGTCACTTTCCCTTACGGTTTCACAGATGTGGGTCCCAACGTGTGTCATCTGCTTAGATTCCTCATGGACTAGAGCTGTGTGACATAGGTATGTTGACATTACTATTGCAAGAACATTTTGTCACTGTAATTGCAAATACACTATTTTGAAATCGCAGACAGACTCCAGATCATTTTGTGCTTTAGGTGTGTTTATTTAAATGCAAAATAATTGGAGGGGAAAGTTAAATGGTGAGGGGTGATGGCGGAGGAGTGTCCATGGCAGAGTCCAGTCTATTAGTCTCACAGGTGCATTGCCCATATGGGCATAGGAAGTGGAGCTGGGGCAGTTGAAATATGGACAGGGTGACAAAGTGGGACAGTGGGATGACAATCAGGGTCGTCCCATTTCTTGGCGGGGGTCTTGGCATCGTGCTCTGTCTTGTTCCTGGATCTCAGGGACCGTTTGCGGGGTGGTTCTCCGTCTGCAGGGGGTGCTGGTGCTGGTGTAGTGGTCCTGTGGCGGTGCGTCCTGTCCACTAGCGCCGGAGGAGGTGGTGGGCAGTTCACCGTCCATGTTAGTGTCAGGGGCCCCTTGGAGTGCCACAGTGTCCCTCCTGGTGTTTAGTACTTCCTTCAACACCCCTACGATGGTGCCCAGGGTAGAGCTGATGGTTCTGAGTTCCTCCCTGAAGCCCAAATACTGTTCCTCCTGCATGCGCTGGGTCTCCTGAAACTTGGCCAGGACCGTTGACATCGTCTCCTGGGAGTGGTGGTATGCTCCCATGATGGAGGAGAGGGCCTCGTGGAGAGTGGGTTCCCTTGGCCTATCCGCCCCCGTCGCACAGCAGCCCTCCCAGTTCCCCTGTGTTCCTGTGCCTCCGTCCCCTGGACCGTGTGCCCACTGCCATTGCCCCCAGGTCCCTGTTGTTGTTGGGGTGGTGGGTTATCCTGGGTTCCCTGTAGTGGTGGACACACAGCTGATTGACGTGTCCTGGGGACGGAGGTATGGGCCCGCTGGGTGGGTGCTGTGCTGGTGTTTTCAGAGGGGGGAAGGTCTGTGGTGGCCTGTGCCAGTGTGAGGGGAACCGACTGTCCCGAGGCCCACGATGGTCCGGGCTGGTCATCTAGATCCAGTTGGACAGAGGTGCTGTCATCACTGTGGGCCTCTTCTGTGGGTGGAGTGGACATGTCTGGACCCTCCTGTCTGGTGACGTTGGGTAGTGGTCCTGCAGGGGTGTAAAGGCATGATTATTGCATCTGTGTGTGTAATGGTGTGCAATGGGTGGGTGACCGTGTACCCCAGTGCTGGCATTCCTGTGTGGGAGCTTGTGTGATGATGGTTTAGGGGGGTGTATGGGTATGTGCAGTGGGCATGCTCTAGTGATGGGTGTCCATGCGTTCTTGTTGCATGCAGGGCTTGGTGTTGGGACCTGTGGTTTGTGATAGTGGGGCATATGTGAGGTGTTGGAGTGATAGGGGTGAGGGTGAGGGTGGGGTATGTGATAGCATGCAGGTAGGGTGAGGGATGTAATAGTTAAGATTTGACTTACCAGAGTCCATTCCTCCACCAACTCCTGCGAGGCCCTCAGGATGCAGAATCGCCAAGACCTGCTCCTCCCATGTTGTTAGTTGTGGGGGAGGAGGTGGGGGTCCGCCGCCAGTCTGCTGAACCGCCAGGTGGTGTCTTGAGACTACGGAACGCACCTTCCCCCATAGGTCGTTCCACCTTTTCCTGATGTTCTCCCGATTTCTTGGGTGTTGTCCCACTGCGTTGACCCTGTAGACTATTCTTCGCCAGAGCTCCATCTTCCTTGCAATTGAGGTGTGCTGCACCTGTGCTCTGTATAGCTGTGGCTCTACCTGGACGATTTCCTCCACCATGACCCTGAGCTCCTCCTCCGAGAACCTGGGGTGTTTTTGCCGTGCCATGGGGTGGTGTAGGTGAAATGTGGGGTGGAGTGTGTTGTGATAAGTGTGGTGATATGTAGTGGTGTGTTTTGTGAGGTGCGTGGAAGTTGTGTGGGTGATGGTGTTGTGTGCCTGTGGATGCTAGTTTGTTGATGGTGGTGTCTCTCTCTGGCCTTCGTTCGTGAATTCTGGTCGTATGGGTTTGTGGGTGATGTGGGTGTGTGGGAGTGGTGTGTGTATGTGTATCAGGTGTTTGTGTTTGGAATTGTCCAATGTGGCTGTGTTTTGAAAGAGTGTGTGTATTTTGAGTGCAGCGGTGTGTGTACCGCCAATGGAATACCGCGGTTGAAAGACCGCCGCGTGGATTCGTGTGTTGTGATTGTGTGGGCGTATTTCTGTTGGCGTGACGGTGGAGGATTTGTTTTCGCCAGTTTATCACTGACCTTTGGTGTGGCGGACTTGAGTGGGGGTCAGAATTTTGGCGGATTCCGGGCAGTGGGTCATAATGACCGTTGCGAATTTCCGCAGCCGCGGCGGTGTGTTGGCGGTTTTCTGCACGCCGGTAAGCGTCTTTTATCGCTAATGTTGTAATGAGGGCCTGTGTTTGCTTTTTAAAGACTTAAGACACTTTATATCACTCTTCAGTGGTATCTTTACATTTTCTTATTGCATCTTTGATCGTTTTTGACCTGCAAATATCCAGTTAATATTATATATTTTTCTAAACACTGTGTGGTGTATTTTTGTGGTGCTATATTGTAGGATTTATTGCACAAATACTTTACACATTGCCTTCTAAGTTAAGCCTGACTGCTCAGTGCCAAGCTACCAGAGGGTGGGCACAGGATAATTTGGATTGTGTGTGACTTACCCTGACTAGAGTGAGGGTCCTTGCTTGGACAGGGGGTAACCTGGCTGCCAACCAAAGACCCCATTTCTAACATTGGTGATCAGCGGTGAGGATAGGACTTGTATTTGTGCAGTGACATACAGTACTTAAGTATTTCACTACCTACCTACAGTTGAAGGTCAACTTGATTTTTATCTCTTTTTGCAAATTTGCTTTTCCTGACAATTTTCTAAACCTATATCCTCACTCAACATGTCTCTGGCTGGGTCTCAAGCAGGAGATTTTGACCTAGCCCTGTTGGAGATATATACTGTCAAACAGCTAAAAGGGTTCTGCGGGGAGATGAGTGTACCCACCCAAGGGGCCTCCAGAAAGGAGGACTTTCAAGTGGCGCTGAGGGTCTGGGCAGAAGCCCATTTAGAAGAGGATACTGAGGAGGAGGAGCCAGAAGATGGCCCGAGGATTTTTTGCCATCAGTTGGTGGTTACCATTGCAATTGTGCCCCCTTCCAAACCAGGGAGCAGTGTCTCTGATCAAGGCCTAACCGCAGAGGAAAGGAGAGAGGAGAGAGAGTTTCAATTACAAATGGTAAAATTAAAAATTGAGGCTCAACAGGAGGAAAGGAGGACAGAAAGAGAAGCCAAACAAGCTGGGGCTGAAAGAGCAGCCAAGCAGATTGAAGCTGAGAGAGCTCTGGCTGAAAAAAAACTTTTGTTAGCTCATGAACTGAGTCTCAAGGAGCTGGAAATCAAGGCAAGAGAGTCTGAGTCCAGCAGTGATGGTGGCAGCATACATACAGGACCTGTTGGAGAGAAAAAGGTTTGTATACCCAAGAGTGTGGTGCCCAGTTTTGTGGTGGGAGATGATATTGACAAGTGGCTGGCTGCCTATGAAGTTGCACTAAGGTCTCATGAGGTTCCTGAAGGGCAATGGGGGACGGCCTTGCGGCTTTATGTACCCCCAGAGGGAAGGGACACACTCCTTACACTAGACCCACGTGATCACTATAACTATCCTGTCATGAAGACCGCTTTACTGGCCAAGTTTCGACTGACCCCTGAGTGATACCGTCAGAGGTTTAGGGACAGTACCAAACTTTCCACACAAACCTGGGTTGACTGTTTTGATTTCTCCAATAAAGCACTGAATGGTTGGGTGCGGGGCAGCAAAGTAGATGATTACAAAGGGTTATATGACTTGATTCTGAGAGAGCATATGCTCAGTATTTCTTTTACAGAGTTGCGCCAGCACTTGGTAGATAGTAAGCTGACTGATCCCAGGAAGCTTGCTGAGGAGGCAGACCTTTGGGTTAGCACCAGAGTGTCCCGAAAGGTATCTGGGGGGACACCCACAAAGGTGGTCAGGGTTCCCAACAGAAGAAAGAGGGGGGAGATAAACTTTCAGATAAGGAACTCTCAAAAGGCCCCCAAAAGAATTCCCAGGGACGGGGTGGCAACTATTCCTCTTCCAGATTTGAGAAAAAGACAGGGTATGTTGATAAATCATATGGGAAATTCATCCCCAAATGCTTAGAGTGCTACCAACATGGTCACTCTAAGGGCGACTACCAGTGTTCCAAGAGAGCACCGTCCACTACCGGACAGACACCTGGGTTGACTAGTGCAGCGCTCGGGGGGAGACAGACCCAGATAGCTTTGGGGAGCAGGCAGAGGTTTCCCTAGTATCCCTGGGAGAAAGAGAAATGGTGCCCAAAGCCCACATGCCACAAAATACTTCAAAGTATAGGCAGTGTGTCACCATTGATGGGCAAAGGGTGGAGGCTCTGCGTGACACAGGAGCCAGTATGACTACTGTCAAGAGTCAGCTGGCGTCATCGGAGCAGATAGTCCCAAATACATTCCACTAGGTCATAGTCGCTGACAATCGTGAGAGTCACCTACCAGTGGCTCTGGTTCCCTTTGAGTGTGGGGGTCTCTGGTACTCTGAAAGTAGCTGTGAGTCCTGCCATGCCTGTAGATTGTCTGTTAGGCAATGATCTTGAGCATACTGCCTGGAAAGAGGTAGAGCTCAGATCCCACCTGGAAATGGTAGGTTTGTCTGAGTGGGTCTGCATGACCACACGGTCCATGGCTGCCTGGGAAGGGAGTCAAGGGTGTCTGGAGCTTGGAACAATGGCACAGACAGCTGCAAAAAGGAAGGGCAGGAGTGGCGGGAAACCTGCTTCAAATGTTCCCACAATGGTGGACGAGGCCCCTGAGGAGGAGGAGGTCCCTGAGCCAACTGGGGAGGACATAGCCGAGCTGGGTAACCTACCTGAACTTGCTGGCTGGCAAGTAGAGGGTGGGCCAACCAGAGCTGAATTCTGCAAGGCGCAGAAGGAATGCCCAACCCTTGAGAGTCTGAGGCGAAAGGCCACAGCTCAAGCAGCAGGTGACGCCTCTGGCACTCACCATATTTACTGGGAGAATGATCTCCTTTACAGTGAGCCTAAGGTTCCAGGTCCTGGGGCAGCCCGTGTGCTGGTGGTCCCCCAGTGTTACCGGTCCTTCCTACTGGGTCTGGCTCAGGACATCCCCCTGGCAGGACACCTGGGCCAAGACAAGACCTTTAACAGGCTTGTCACCCACTTCCATTGGCCCAGAATGTGGATAGCCTCAGATAATTTCTGCAGAGTTTGCCCCACCTGCCAGGCTAGTGGGAAGACAGGGAAACAGCTTAAGGCTCCCCTGCTCCTACTCCCGTCGTTGGCACCCCCTTTGAAAGGGTGGGCATCGACATTGTTGGTCCCTTGGACCCCAAAACTGCCTTGAGCAACAGGTTTATCCTGGTTTTGGTGGACCATGCCACCCGCTATCCAGAGGCAATCCCTCTGAGAACAGTGACTGCACCGGTGGTGACCAGAGCCCTGTTGGGGATATTTACCCGTGTGGGATTCCCTAAGGAGGTTGTGTCTGACAGGGGCACAAACTTCATGTCTGCGTACAGGAAGTCTATGTGGGATGAGTGTGGGGTGACCTACCGGTTTACCACCCCTTATCATCCTCAATCCAATGGGCTTGTTGAGAGATTCAACAAGACTCTGAAGGGCATGATTAGTGGCCTGACTGAAGCCATGAGGCGTAAGTGGGACGTCCTCTTACCATACCTGTTGTTTGCTTACAGAGAGGTGCCCCAGAAAGGGGTGGGATTCAGCCCCCTTGAGCTTCTCTATGGTCACCCTGTCAGGGGACCCCTGAGCATTGTTAAAGAGGGCTGGGAGAAAGCTCCCAAGACACCTCCCCAGGATGTGGTCAGCTACATGCTGGCCCTCCGCAACCAAACCCAACGCTTCTGGAAGCAGGCCAAGAGTAACCTAAAGGCAAGTCAAGAGGTGATGAAGGAGTGGTATGACCGGAAGACCACTCTGGTTGAGTTCTCACCTAGAGACAAAGTTTGGGTGATGGAGCCAGTAGAGCCCAGGGCTCTCCAGGATCGCTGGACTGGCCCCTTTGAGATCAAGGAGCGTAAAGGGGAGGCCACTTACCTAGTGGACCTCAAGACCCCTAGGCACCCCCTAAGGGTCCTCCATCACAACCAGCTCATACCTCACTTTGAGAGGTCTGAGGTCAGTATGCTCCTGGTCACAGATGAGAGCATGGAAGAGGAGAGTGAACCTCTCCCCGACCTCCTCTCTGCCAAAGAAGGTGATGGGTCAGTGGAGGGTGTCATTCTCTCTGACTCCCTGCCTCTAAACCAGAGAGGAGACTGCTATGAGCAGTTGGAGTAGTTCTCCTCCCTGTTCTCCCTTACTCCTGGACTGACCCACCTCTGTGTTCATGACATTGACACAGGTGACAGATCCCCTGTGAAGAACAAAATGTACAGGTTATTGCATAAGGTGAAGGCCAGCATCAAGGAGGAGGTCTCCAAGATGTTGACTTTAGGGGTTATTGAGGAATCCAGTAGTCCCTGGGCCAGCCCTGTGGTGTTGTTTCCTAAGGCTACTGCCCCAGGTGCGAAGCCAGAACTCAGGTTCTGTGTGGACTACCGGGGTCTCAACTCAGTCACACGGACTGATGCTCACCCCATCCCCGAGCTGATGAGCTCGTTGACAGACTAGGCGCTGCCAAGTTCCTGAGTACGTTTGATCTTACTTCAGGTTACTGGCAGATCGCCCTGACTGAGGGGGCAAAAGAGAGATCAGCATTTTCCACACCTGATGGCTATTACCAGTTCCGGGTGATGCCATTTGGGTTGAAAAATGCCCCCGCTACCTTCCAACAGTTGGTTAACGGGGTCCTAGCTGGCAAAGATGCCTACTGTGCAGCCTACCTGGATGGCATAGCTGTCTACAGTTCCAGCTGGGAGGAACACCTGCTCCACCTCAAGGAGGTGCTTCAGGCTCTGTGACAGGCAGGCCTGACCATCAAGGCTAGTAAGTGCCAGATTGGGCAGGGTTCCGTGGTATACTTGGGACACCTAGTAGGTGGTGGCAAGGTGCAGCCACTCCAGGCCAACATTGAAACTATCAAGGCCTGGCAACCACCTAGAACACAGACTGAGGTGAGAGCCTTTTTAGGCCTCACTGGATACTACTGGAGATTCGTCAAGGGCTATGGTACCATTGTGTCACCCTTGATAGAACTCACTTCCAAGAAACAACCTAGGTTGGTGAATTGGACAGAGGCTTGTCAGAAAGCCTTTGATTCTATGAAGGAAGCCATTTGCACAGCCCCGTGCTCAAGGTCCCTGACTACTCCCAGGAATGTATTCTTCAGAGCATGGCATAGGGGCTGTTCTAGCACAGCTACATGAGGAGGGCTCAGACCAACCAGTAGTCTTTATTAGCAGAAGTCTATTACCACTGGAACACAGGTGGAGTGCTATTGAGAGAGAAGCATTTGCTGTGGTCTGGGCACTGAAGAAGCTAAGACCCTACATGTTTGGGACTCACTTCCGGGTTCAGACAGACCACAGGCCCCTCAGATGGCTCATGCAGATGAGGGGTGAAAACCCGAAACTCTTGAGGTGGTCCATTTCCCTACAGGGGATGGACTTTGCGGTGGAGCATCGCCCGGGGATTGACCACGCCAACGCTGATGGTCTCTCCAGATACTTCCACCTTAGCGATGAGAGCTCCCAGGAGGTTGGGTAGTTCTCCCCACTTTCAGCTGGGGGGGACACATGTTAGACCTGACAGCCTTAGGGTGGTCACCCCTAACTTTTTGCCTGCCTCCCTCCACTTTTTGGACACTGTTTTTGCTGGTTATTAGACTCTGCGCACTTTACCACTGCTAACCAGTGCTAAAGTGCATATGCTCTCTCCCTTTAAACATGGTAACATTGGATTATACCTAATTGGACTATTTAATTTACTTATAAGTCCCTAGTAATGTGCACTGTATGTGCCTAGAGCCTGTAGATTAAATGCTACTAGTGGGTCTGCAGCACTGGTTGTGCCACCCACTTAAGTAGCCCCTTAACCTTGTCTCAGGCCTGCCATTGCGAAGGCCTGTGTGTGCAGTTTTCACTGCCACTTCGACTTGGCATTTAAAAGTACTTGCCAAGCCTAAAACTCCCCTTTTTCTACATATAAGTCACCCCTAACTGGTGCCCTAGGTAACCCCTAGGGCAGGGTGCTGTTTGGGTAAAAAGCAGGACATGTACCTGTGTAGTTTACAGGTCCTGGTAGTGTAAAACTCCTAAATTTGTTTTTACACTACTGTGAGGCCTGCTCCCTTCATAGGTTAACATTGGGGCTGCCCTCCTACATGATTGAAGTGGTAGCTGCTGATCTGAAAAAAGTAGGAAGGTCATATTTAGTATGGCCAGAATGGTAATACAAAATCCTGCTGACTGGTGAAGTTGGATTTAATATTACTATTTTAGAAATGCCACTTTTAGAAAGTGAGCACTTCTCTGCACTTAAATCTTTCTGTGCCTTACAATCCATGTCTGCCAGGGTTTAGTTAAGAGCTCCTTGTGCATTCACTCAGACACACCCCAAACACAGGGTACTCAGCCTCACTTGCATACATCTGCATTTTGAATGGGTCTTCCTGGGCTGGGAGGGTGGAGGGCCTGCTCTCACAAAAAGCACTGCCACACCCCCTACTGGGACCCTGGCAGACAGGATTGAACTGAAAGGGGACCTGGTGCTCTTCTAAGCCACTCTTTGAAGTCTCCCCCACTTCAAAGGCACATTTGGGTATAAAACAGGGCCTCTGCCCTACCACCTCAGACACTTCCTGGAGAAGAAACCTGAACCAGAACCTGCACCCTGACAAGAAGAACTACCTTGCTGCCTAAAGGACACACCTGACTGCTTTCTACAGAGGACTGCTGCCTTGTCGTTACCCTGCTGTCTTGCTGCTCTCTTGCTTTGCTGCAGAAGTGCTCTCCAAGGGCTTGGATAGAGCTTGCCTCCTGTTCCCTGAAGTCTCAGGACCAAAAAGACTTCTCTCTTGCAACTGGACCCCTTGTGCGGCAAACAATTTGACGCACAGCTTGTTCCGCAGTGAAAAAGTCACTGCACGCCAAACTGGAAAGATGCCGCTCGACTTCGCGAGTAAAAGATCAACGCAGCGCCTGCGGTGTGACTGGAACTTCGACGCACGGCCCGCCTGGACAATGCCGCCCGACTTCCAGAGGGGAAATTGATGCAGCGCCTGCAGTGAGGGAGAAAATTCCATGCATCGCCCACCGGAACGACATGCAACCGGTCAACAAGCCCAGGATTCCACGCACAGACCCTGGGGCGTCTGAAAACCCCGCAACCCGAAGAGGAGACCCGTCCGCACGCCGGAAATCAAAGCAACGTCTTCCTCGCGTGGAAAATAATGACGCAAGTCCGTGTGTGAAGGGGCGAAACCGACGCACACACCATTTTTCCACGCATCTTCTCCTCTGCGGCCCTTTGCAGAGATTTTTCACTCAAACCAGGTACTTTGTGCTTGAAAGAGACTTGGTGGTCATTACAACCCTGGCGGACGTTGATAAAGCGGCGGTAAGACCGCCAGCAGGCCGGCGGAAAAAGATTTGCAATTACGAGTGTGGTAGAAACCGCCAACAAAGACAGCCACTTTAACACTTCGACCGCCACGGCAGTACAAACAAACAGCGCTGCGGTCACTGCCAACAGACAGGCACGTACCACCCACACTATTATGACAGGCCAATCCGTCACCTTTTTCTGGGGCGGATTCACCACGGATAAAAACACGGCGGAAACAGGAATTCCGAAGGAAAAACGCTCACCTCTACACACCCCACGAGTAATGAGGACACCATGGACCCGGAACTCCAAAGTCTACCTGCGACAGTCTTCCTACTCCTCTAACAGGAGCACGAATGCCGGCAGAGAAGACCACAGTGAGTACTGCACCTACGACACAGGGGAGGTGGGAGGGAAAAAACAGGGACACACACACGCAACACCCCAACCCCCACTCACTACAACACACACACTAAGGCATATTAATACATCACAGTTATACCCCCCCAAGCCCCCCGGAAGAATGCAAAGACAATAGAAAATGAGTGTAACCATTGCAATATATTAAAATCAAGTAGGCAGAAATATATATATACACCATTTACAAAATATATACCAAGCATAGTAGTCCAGGTACTGCTCCAATTAAGTCCGTGGAACACTGGGACCACACGGTATGGGCGAGGCCCACACAAGATCCCCGACCATGACGGAGCGAACACTGCAGGGGCATCAGAGAGCAACTAAACAGGCACCTCAGGGGGAGGGAAAGGGGGGGCACCTCAGCCTCTTGAATGCATGACGCCAAATCCACGAGGGGGCCACATGCCCACTGTTCAATCCTGGGGAGTGCAAAGCCACAGTCTCTCAAGTCTCTACAGTGGGTGGCTTGCCCACTGTTCCATCCTGGGGAGTGCAAAGCCACAGTCTCGCAAGTCTCTACAGTGGGTGGCTTGCCCACTGTTCCATCCTGGGGAGTGCAAAGCCACAGTCTCTCAAGTGGATAACAGTCTCCACTGGTTCTGGAGGGGGCCTTGTGCCCAGAGTGCTTCATCCTGCTTAGGACAGAGGTAGTGGATGACCGCCTCCACTGGTTCTGAAGGGGGCCTTGTGCCCAGAGTGCTTCATCCTGCTAAGGACAGAGGTAGTGGATGACAGTCTCCACTGGTTCTGGAGGGGGCATGGTGCCCAGATGGGGCTGGCGGTGGCCTCCTGGGCAGTGACGATGGGGCTGGCGGTGGCCTCCTGGGCAGTGATGATGGGGCTGGCGGTGACCTCCTGGGCAATGACGAGGGGGCTGGTGGTGGCCTCCTGGGCAGTGACGTTGGGGCTTGCGGTGGCCTCCTGGGCAGCGGGGATGATGGCGGTCTTCTCCGCTGTGCTGCTCCTCCCAGACTTTGGAGGTTTCTTCTGCCCCTTCCCCACCTTGGGAGGAGTCACAGCTGAGTCCACACTTCCCCCCGGGACTCCTGTGAGCGGCTTGGCTGGCTGGAATCTTCCCCCTCTCCCGCTGGGCACTGTCCACCTTCTGGTGCTTCACAGGGGGTGACTGGCTGGGCTGTGGCTCCGTGCCACACTGGCTGCCCTGGTGGGTGGTGCACTCCACATACCTGTAACAACATGCACCACTGGTCCCAGAGATTTTTTGGCTGAGGTGCTAATACAGGACCTATGAGTTGGACGGGGGGGTGGTGGGAAATAGGTTAAGGGTGGACAGGAAAAGTTGTTTGGAGACACTGGGACGGGTAGCTGGAGGGGGTTTGGGAGTGGAGGAAGAGGTGGTGGTTGTAGGAGGTGTAACTTTTGTGGATTTGGGTGCAGGTGCATGCGCTGGAGGCTGTCGTGAGGTGGATGGCTGTTGGGTGGGAGTGTGCCTGCGTTTGTGTATCTTCGGAGGGGGCGTCACAGACACACTGGGAGAGGACACAGGGGACGTGTAAATGGTAATGGGGTGGTGAGCGGGGTGTGGTGGTGGGTGTGCTGGTGCGGGACGTAGTGGCTGTAGTGGTAGTGCATGCGGGTGTGAGTGTAGACGAGACTGGGAGGGAGGAGGGAGACGACGAGGATGGGGACACAGTGGAGGCAGTGGATGTTGGTGTGTCTGTATGTGTGTGATGCTTGTGTGAGTGCCTGTGGGATGTGTGGTGCTTATGTTTGCCTGAGCTTCCCTTGTGTGGTGAGGTGTGTGCAGGCTGGTCTGATGGTGTGCTTGGGATAGGCAGAGGTACAGGGGATTGGGTCTGGGTGGAGGAAGTTGTAAGGGGGAAGAAGTTGGAGGGGGGAGGCTAGACACAGGGACAATGGCTGCTATCAGTGCTGAGGCCAGAGGCTGAACGGCTCGATGGAGGGCAGCCTGACCAGAATGAATGCCCTCCAGGAATGCATTTGTGTGTTGCAACTCCCTTTCTACACCCTGGATGGCATTAACAATGGTAGACTTCCCAACAGTGAGTGACCTGAGGAGGTCAATGGCCTCCTCACTGAGGGCAGCAGAGGTGACCAGGGGCAGGGGCTGAGGTGCCTGGGGCGAAGGTGATGCCCACCCTCCTTGGTGAGCGGGCACGGGGCACACTCTAAGGGGCTGCTGGGAGGGCGGTGCTGGTAGGGGGGGTGGCGGCTGTACCTGTAGAAGTGGGGGGGCACAGATTTTGCCGCCACCACACAGGAGCTCCCATCGGAGGATGAGTCTGTGTCGCTGGCTGCAGATCCTGTGACCGCCGTGGTGCTCCCCTCGCCCTCTGTCCCACTGGTCCTGGTATTCTGAGTCTGTAGTGTGGGCCTCCATGCCCATGTGGGATGCAGCTCCCTCGTGCTCCAGTGCCACTGTACCTCCGCCTAATGATGCTAATGCACACAAGAACAGGGAGACCACAAAAAGGGGGGGGGACAGAAGAAAGACAGGTTGAGTGCATGGCTTTTCGCTACCGTTGGTGGACAATGCAGACACACCAGCCCCCTGCACTACGTCGCGCTGTTGGGCTCTACAGTGCAATTCCTGGGAAAGGGCCTACAAGGCTATGGACGACATCTGCACACATAGATGACACAGGTGCATGAATAGCTGTACTTGGCACTCTACAGAGGTGGGGTGGGGGCCACAGGGCCATGCTTTACGAATGGGCTTAGCCTACGGAACTCGCCCTGGCCTAGGGGAACTCACAGCCCTCCTCCCCCACCCAGACACCTACACTGCGCGCAAAGTCAGCTGAATGATAGTGTACTCACCCCCTTGTGTCTGCGGTGATGCCCTCAAGCGCCCATCCAACTGCGGGTAGGCCACCGCCAGGATCCGGAACTTCAGGGGGGTCATGGTTCGACTGGCACCCCTCCCACGTTGGGAGGCCATCCCCAGCTGAGCCTCCGCCGTCTTCTTGCTCCAGCGGCGAATGTCCTCCCATCTTTTACGGCAGTGGGTGCTCCGTCTGTGGTGGACCCCCAGGGTCCGGACGTCCTTGGCGATGGCACGCCAAATATCCTTCTTCTGGTGGGCGCTGACCTACATGAAATGTACAGGGGAAGAAGAGAAGTCATTACCAACTGCACTGTCAAAGTGAGTGGCCCACATCCCTACACTTGCCATGTGGCACATGCATTCACAGTCTTTCATGCACGAAGGACTCTGCCCCCTTCCTTCTTACAACCAGCCCTCTCCACACAGGCATAGCCCATACAACCTGCTCCCTGTGTACTTACCTGTTGGTCTGGAGGACCGTAGAGTAGCGTGTACTGGGGGAGGACCCCATCGACGAGCTTCTCCAACTCCTCTGCAGTGAAGGCAGGGGCCCTTTCCCCAGACGCACGAGCCATTGTCTCTTCCAGACCGAGGTCACAGCAGCACTTGCAGTGTAGGTCCTCTCCTGTCGAAGATCAGGTATCGAGTGATTCAACAGTTAGAAAATGGCAGTCACGTCCGCGGCGATGCGTACCATCACCGCCGGCGTACATCGTCATTGGCTCCTGGGACCCATAGGGTCCAATGTTAACCAATGCAGCTTTGCGCCGCGGTCTTCGACCGCCTACCGCGACGGTGTACAATGCCAGCGCAGTTACCTCACATCCCATTGTCCCACTTTACAGGTCAGGCAGCCGCCATTTCAGGGGCCCACATGGCCTAATTACCAACTGCGTCACACATACCTAGGCCTAGTCTCACAACACACATACAGGCCACATTTTGTGTATGAATGGTGTTCTGTGTAGACTGTGGGTACATACCTCTGAGTTGTTTAACTCTGTGCTCGCTGTTGTCCTTCATAGGCACCGTCCGCTGGGACATGTGAGGAGATGGCGGCATCCTCTGGTGTACCGACTGCTGGTGGACCTGTCGACAATGGAGGAAATAAGTTTGATCATCACCTACAGGTTTGACCGTGCCACAATCCAGGAACTGTGTACACAGTTGGAGCCTGACCTGATGTCAGCAATCCGCCATCCCACTGGAACCCCCCCTCAAGTGCAGGTGCTATCAGTGCTCCATTTCCTTGCAAGTGGGTATTTTCAAACAACTGTGGCCATGGCATCAGGGATGTCCCAGACTATGTTTTCCAACGTGTTGTTCAGAGTGTTGTCTGCCCTGCTGAAACACATGCAGAGCTACATCGTTTTCCCTCAGGTGGAGGACTTGCCTACAGTGAAAGGTGACTTCTATGCCATGGGACATATCCCCAACATCATAGGTGCCATTGATGGGACCCATGTAGCTTTGGTCCCCCCCCACAGGAGTGAACAGGTGTACAGAAACCGGAAGAGTTATCATTCCATGAATGTACAGATGGTATGTTTGGCAGACCAGTACATCTCTCATGTAAATGCCATGTTCCTTGGCTCTGTGCATGACGCCTACATCCTGCGGAATATCAGCATCCCTTATGTGATTGGTCAACTCCAGAGGCACCGGGTGTGGCTATTAGGGGACTCTGGTTACCCCAACCTGTCATGGCTACTGACCCCAGTGAGGAATCCCAGGACCAGGGCAGAGGAACGCTACAATGAGGCCCATGGGTGGACTAGGAGGGTGATCGAGCTGACCTTCTGCCTCCGGAAGGCCAGGTTCTGGTGCCTCCATATGACAGGTGTATCCCTATTCTATTCACCAAAGAAGGTGTGCCAGATCATCGTGGCCTGCTGTATGCTTCACAACTTGGCTTTGCGACGCCAGTAGCCTTTTCTGCAGGAGTATGGTCCAGATGGCGGTGTTGTGGCAGCTGTGGAGCCTGTGGAGAGTGATGAGGAGGAAGCAGAGGAAGAAGACATTGAAGACAGGGACTCAGTCATCCAGCCATATTTCCAGTGACACACAGGTGAGAATACATTCCTGCCTACTACAAGTACTTTTACACTTCTACCTCTATCCTGTCTGTCGATTTCACCCAGTACATGGTCACTGAGTTGTCATTTTCCCTTACCGTTTCACAGGTGTGGTTTCCAACGTGTGTCATCTGCTTAGATTCCTCATGGACTAGAGCTGTCTGACATTTGTATGTTGACATTATTATTTCCTGGAAATTTTGTCACTGTAATTGCAAATACACTATTTCTAAATCACAGACAGACTCCAGATATGTTGGTGCTTTAGGTGTGTTTATTTACATTCAAAATATTGGTGGGGGAGTTGAATGGTGAGGGGTGATGGCTGAGGACTGTCCATGGCAAAGTCCAGTCTATTAGTCTCACAGGTGGATTGCCCATATGAGCATAGGAAGTGGAACTGGGGCAGTTCCAATATGGACAGGGTGACAAAGTGGGACAGTGGTTTGACAATCAGGGTGGTCTCATTTCTTGGCGGGGTCTTGGCATCGTGCTCTGTCTTGTTCCTGGATCTCAGGGACCACTTGCGGGGTGGTTCTCCATCTGCAGGGGGTGGGGTGCTGGTGTGGTGGTCCTATGGCGGTGCCTCCTGTCCACTAGCGCCGGCAGAGGTGGTGGGCAGTTCATCGTCCATGCTAGTGTCAGGGGCCCCTTGGAGTGCCACAGTGTCCCTCCTGGTGTTGAGTATTTCCTTCAGCACCCCTACGATAGTGCCCAGGGCGGAGCTGATGGTTCTGAGTTCCTCTCTGAACCCTAAATACTGTTCCTCCTGCATGCGCTAGGTCTCCTGGAACTTGGCCAGGACCGTTGCCATCATCTCCTGGGAGTGGTGGTATGCTCCCATGATGGAGGAGAGGGCCTCCTGGAGAGTGGGTTCCCTTGGCCTGTCAGCCCTCCCAGTTCCCCTGTGTTCCTGTGCCTCCGTCCCCTGGACCGTGTGCCCACTGCCACTGCCCCCAGGCCCCTGTTGTTGTTGGGGTGGTGGGTTATCCTGGGTTCCTTGTACTGGTGGACACACAGCTGATTGATGTGTCCTGGGGATGGAGGAATGGGCCCGCTGGGTGGGTGCTGTGCTGGTGTTACCAGAGGGTGGAAGGTCTGTGGTGGCCTGTGCCTGTGTGAGGGGAACCGACTGTCCTGAGGCCCATGATGGTCCGGGCTGGTCATCTGGATCCAGTTGGACAGAGCTGCTGTCATCACTGTGGGCCTCTTCTGTGGGTGGGGTGGAGATGTCTGGACCCTCCTGTCTGGTGACGTTGGGTAGTGGTCCTGCAGGGGTGTAAAAGCATTATTATTGCATCTGTGTGTGTCATGGTGTGCAATGGGTGGGTGACCGTGTACCCCAGTGCTAGCATTCCTGTGTGGGGGCTTGTGTGATAATGGTTGAGGGGGTGTATGGGTATGTGCAGTGTGCATGCTTTAGTGATGGGTGTCCATGTGTTGGTGTTGCATGCAGGGCTTGGTGTTGGGATGTGTGGTTTGTGATATTAGTACATTTGTGAGGAGTTGGAATGATAGGGGAGGGGGCGAGGGTGGGGGTCTGTGATAGCATGCAGGTAGGGTGGGGGATATGGTAGTTAAAGGTTTGACTTACCAGAGTCCATTCGTCCACCGAGGCCCTCAGGATGCAGAATCGCCAAGACCTGCTCCTCCCATGTTGTTAGTTGTGGGGGAGGAGGTGGGGGTCCGCCGCCAGTCCGCTGTACCGCCAGGTGGTGTCTGGAGACCAGGGAACGCACCTTCCCCCGTAGGTCGTTCCACCTCTTCCTGATGTTGTCCCGATTTCTTGGGTGTTGTCCCACTGCGTTGACCCTGTTGACTATTCTTCGCCATAGCTCCATCTTCCTTGCAATGGAGGTGTGCTGCACCTGTGCTCCAAATAGCTGTGGCTCTACCCGGACGATTTCCTCCACCATGACCCTGAGCTCCTCCTCTGAGAACATGGGTGTCTTTGCCGTGCCATGGGGTGGTGTAGGTGATGTGTGGGGTGGTGTGTGTGGTGATAAGTGTGGTGATATGTAGTGGTGTGTGGTGTTTTGTACGTGGAAGTTGTGTGGGTGATGGTGTTGAGTGCCTGTGGATGGTAGTTTGTGGATGCTGGTGTCTCTCTATGGCTTTCTCTCTGTGATTTTTGTCGTAGGGGTTTGTGGGTGATGTGGGTGTGTGTTTTATATTGTATTGGGTGTGTGGGAGTGGTGTCTGTATGTGTATCAGGTGTGTGTATTTTGAATTGTCCAATGTGGCGGTGTTTTGTAAATGTGTGTGTATTTTGAGCACGGCGGTGTGTACCGCCAATGGAATACCATGGTTGAAAGACCGCCACGTGGATTCGTGTGTCGTGATAGTGTGGCCGTATTTCTGTTGGCGTGACGGTGGAGGTTTTGTTTTCGCCAGTTTATCACTGACCTTTGGTGTGGCGGACTTGTGTGGGTGTCTGAATTTTGTTAGATTCCGACATGTGGGTCATCATAGCTGTGGCGGAATTCCGCAGTCGCAGCGGTGTGTTGGCGGTCTTCTGCACGGCAGTAAGCGGCTTTTACCGCCAATGTTATAATGACCCCCATTATATCACTCTTCAGTGGTATCTTTACATTTTCTTATTGCATCTTTGATCGTTTTTGACCTGCAAATATCCAGATGAATATTATATATTTTTCTAAACACTGTGTGATGTATTTTTGTGGTGCTATATTTTGTTATTGTATGATTTATTGCACAAATACTTTACACATTGCCTTCTAAGTTAAGCCTGACTGCTCAGTGCCAAGCTACCAGAGGGTGGGCACAGGATAATTTGGATTGTGTGTGACTTACCCTGACTAGAGTGAGGGTCCTTGCTTGGACAGGGGGTAACCTGGCTGCCAACCAAAGACCCCATTTCTAACACCCTGAAATTCACAAGTCATGGTATGCAAAGTATCCATAGCTCATGCCGCCCACCATGCTCAGTATAGAACTTTGCCCATAGTACAGGAAAAAATCTGACCACCAAGAGTATAACATGGTGGGTGGAATAAGTTACGGTGTACTTTGCATACCATGAATAGTGAATTTGGTTCGGGGGTTGTCGGGTTTGCATTCACTGAATCATGATAAATCTTAAGTATTTTTTCAGGGAACACTTTTCAAAATATGTTAAAGAATAGCAATGGTACAGTAAACAAGCATTTGTAATGCAATGGGTCTCGCGTTTACTCGAGTGAAAGCTATTAACATTGTCAACTCCTAAACAGACTTTTCTTGCCACATAAACTGAAAAGTAAAACAGTTCCACATAAGTGAGCCTACAGCCACCATGAACGCAAAGCAAACACACAAAAGGAAACAGTGCAATTATCCACATAACCGCAAAAGTGCAATTATCCATGTAACCAGCAAAAGTGCAAATATCCTTGTAACAGGGTCGATGTCATGGGAACACATATTTAGTGTTCTACCGGAAAAAAAGGCAAAGAGTGAAACAAAGCAGCATCTACTAAAATATCAAAGGGGCTGGTCCACCTAAAACTGATAGCATGCCTGTCTACATGGACCAAGAACAGGGAAATACTCAATAAAAATCCTGAAATGCAGGACTTGTTCAGGGTACAAAATATTATTTTATGAAAATGAAAGCATGTATTTGCCTGGGCACAGAATGGTTTAACATATGAATGGATGCAGGAAAATGAAGCGCTTGGTGTCCATGCCACTTGAGAATGCTACAGTCATGTCTATGCCTGGGCTTGGGTGGGACTAATGTCTGGGCAGCCCCATGCATTGTAAAGACCAATAGGACCACCATTGGACAGAGTGGAAGAGTCCTGGGTCTCCAAGATATGTACTGTCACTGGGTTAAGGAGAGGTCACTGTATGGCCATAAAGATAGGGTGGTGGGTAATTATAAAGGAAGGTTTCATTTTAAGGTGTAAGTTAGCACAAGGTGAGTACACCTACTCTTGAATCTATTTTACTCAATGTAGTGGTAATCTCAGAACTGGTAATCTCAATAGTGGTAATCCCTGCATTGGTAATATCAGCGGTAGTAATCACGGTAGTGGTACTCACAGTAGTGGTAATCGCAGCAGTGGTAATCCCTGCAGTGGTAATCTCAGATGTAGTAATCACAGTAGTGGTAATCTCAGGGGTAGTAATCACATCAGTGGTCATCTCAGCAGTGGAAATCCATGCAGTGGCAATCTCAGAGGTAGTAATCCCAGTAGTAGCAATCTCAGCAATGGTAATCCCTGCAGTGATAATTTCAACAGTGGTGATCTCAGCAGAGGTAATCCCTGAATTGGTAATCTCAGAGGTAGTAAATACAGCAGTGGTAACCTGAGCAGTGGTAACCCCTACAGGGATAATATCAGAGGTAGTAATCACAGTAGTGGTAATATCAGAAGTGGTAATCTCAGAAATAGTAATCACTGTAGTGGTAATCTCAGCAGTGGTAATCCCTGCAGTGGTACTCTCAGAAGTACTGATCACAGTAGTGGTAATTCAGCAGTAGTTATCCCTGATTTGAGGGGAGATGTGTACATTATCGCGAGTGTGGGGGAGCCTACACCACCAGAGGATACTCCGGTTTATGCCGTGATGGAGAAGAGGGAAGTCGCGCCATGTCTTTGGCTAAAGTAATGGTGCAAATTAACAGAAAAGGATGGGAGTTTGGCGTTTCCGGAGAACAGATTGTTTAATATAATGATCTTAGAGAATTTGCGGAAAGTGTTAACTGAGCAAAAGCCGCCTCCGAGGCCAGCACAGTTTCAGGCATTAGCAATTTGGGAGCTGATGGCCATACGTCAACGGCAACAAAAGTTTGAGAGGAGAATGAGGAAGGCAGAAAAGACACTAGTGGAGGCTAGGTGGGATAGTGAGCACAGGATGTGGAGAAGGGAGATAATAGATGGAGTAAGGATGTTTCCGGCAATAACTCAAGAAACCGGCACACAAGGAAGAAAAGCCGCTTGTAAAACGGATAAAGGGTCTAGCAAAGAAAAGGAGACAAAAAAGTCCTGGGCAGAGGCAGATGACTCAGATGATGATGAGTTCCTTAATCAGTTGCTGCATGATCGACCACCACCTTATGCCATAGATGATAATAGACCAGGTCCTGTAAATTCGACATAGAATCAGGGAACCACAAATACAGCACAGGTAAATACAGTTGCGACCCCAGCTCCGGTACAGAATAGTGTCAGTGTGTCTACTGCTCCAGAGATGCAGACACAGTTGCAGCCACCACCAGTTCAGAGGCTTTACCCTGATGTCCTGTTATTAGAGACAACTACAAGTCTGATGGTGCCGTCAGATCTGACATATACGAGACCAAAATTAGTGCAGATTGAGCCAACTCCACTTTTACTGCCTCAGGCGCAGCAACAGATGGTTCCGAATTATGCCTCAGGCACAGGACGGCAGTTAGCTACAGCACCGATAATGAATCAGAATATGGGAGCTAAAGCTCCACAGGGTTTGTGAAGCAGGCAGTCGCCAGCCGCTATATCCTTACCTATTACAGTTGGTCCACCAGTACCATTGTATGCACAGGCGAAGCTTGGGGTATGCGATCAGGGAGTCATGACCCAAAAGGTGACAAGAGGAGGGTTCACAGGAAGCCCTCAAGGAATAACTCCAGCGGAACAGACAATGGACAGATCTAGATCACTGTTAGACTTCAGTCCGATAGGGGTTCCTCCAGATACCATGAGACAATAAGGTTTGGGACTGCTGACTCCGCAGATCTCAAGTGCGAATGTACCACAGACACCGATGATGCAGGCTGGAAATATCTTGTTGCAGGGCCTAACAGCTCAACAACTGAATGAATGGTTGGATAAGTTAAATTCACCATAGACTACTCCTGCAACGACAGAGCGGTCCGAAAGAGAGGAGTACTTGAATTTTGTGAGGTAGGGCATGGAAGTAGCTGAGCTAGTAGAAGGGAGCGAACAGACTAGAGTCGAGGTATCTGTGCCCAAAGATAACTGAAGAAGTGAGCAAAGTACACCAGAGACTGGCGAACCTAGCAGATAGATACAGCATAGACCTAGACAATACTAAACATTTAAAGAGAAGTTACAGGTTAGACTTTGAGCCTAAGGACTTTGATCACATGAGGTCTACTGGAATGAAGACACACCTTAAAGAAATACTGCAGAGCTCACAAGTATGGGGAGCATTGGAAAAGTGGGAAGGCCGATGGGCTAAGAAGAGAGATAAAAGGAAGAACGACTGCTCAGAACAGCAGCAGGCGAAATCAGTGCCAGACACTGGTACAATAAAAGCGTACCCCTTGAGAGAGACAGCTGGAGTGGTTCTTGTCCACATATCATGGTCCAGAGGTGACATTTTGTCATTCACAAATGACTTCCCCAGGCTGAGGGAGAAGCCGATAGAGTGGTATCAGCAGACAGACAGGTTTGTGAAGCTTGCAAAGTATCTTTGGGAAGACTTGAACACCCTGTTTGAGATTTAAGTTCAAGCTGATTTGTGGATTGAGAGCAAGAGGAGTTTTGATTGGCTGACAGCAGAACCGGCAAGGGACAGAACGGAAGGAGCACTGTCTCCTGATGTAATGAAGTACTACTATAAGGTGATTGAGTTTTTGATGCAGAAAGTGTCGTCGCAAAATATTGATTGGCAAAAGATTGATCGAACGGCAAAGGAAGCCAAAGATTCGATACATGCCTACTATGATAGATTGTTGAAAGCGTTCAAGCACTACAGTGGTACAGAGGTCATAGAGGCAAAGAACATGAATCACCTTGTGTTCAGGTTTGTTGAGGGATTGAGACCAGAGATTAGCCAGATGATCAGGAACCGTTTGATCTGTTGGCAAGCGAAGCCGATTGATGAGGTGTTGCAGTATGCGAAATACTGTGGTGCTGAAATTGAGTTGAAACAGAGAAAATTGGGGGAGAAAGTGATGGTGATGTAAATCAAGGCGGCACAAGCAGGGATGCAGGGAAATGGGTTGCAACAGATGGTGCAACAGCCGCAAGGAAACAGTGTGTTTCAGACGCAAGCGAAAGGCAGAGGTCGAGGAGGTTTTGTGAATCGTGGTCCAGACTTGAATACTGTAGTAGCTCAAAACGATGTGCAGAGGATGAAGAAGGTGTTACCGTGTCATGCTTGTGGGGGCATCGGACACTGGAAGCGGGAGTGCCCGATGATGGTGCAGGAGGGTGTTGTTCAACAAAGCAATGATGTCAATGCATTCCAAAATGTTAAAGAACCAAGAATGAAAGGTCCGAATCCGAACTTTCAGAATAACATGGTCCAGATGCAGGGTCTCCAACCCATGCAACAAGTGCAGATGCCACGTGTACAACCAGTACAGATGCAGCAAGTGCAACAGCAGATTCCCGTGGTACCTAGACAGCAAATGCAGTAGCCCTTAGCACCAAATGGGACAGCAACAGGTGATGCTTCCTTAACAGGTCACAGGTCAAGGAATGAGTCAAAGTAAAACAGTACAACAGTTCCCATTGCATGGTGAGAATGGAATAAACGATGAATGGTGAGATGACAGTTCAGATGGCAAGGAGTGTAGGCTTGCAGCATCCCTAGAAGTAGATCAGAGAGGGCCCTATGTGCAAGGGAAGGTAATGGGTCACAAAGTTTCATTCTTGGTTGACACAGGAGCTACGCACTCGACAGTCAGAAGTGTAGAGGTTCCGAAATTGTCCCTTTCGGGACACAGAGTAAAGGTAGTAGGAGTAGCAAATCAGCTTTTGACTAACCTGATTGCAGATCTGGTCCAGGTTGAGATTGGTACTTTTCAGGGATTGCACAGGTTTGTGGTTTGCGACTCAAGTCCTGTGTCCCTACTGGGAAGAGACTTGCTGTGCAAGACAAGGTGTATCACCTGTTCCAGTGAAGGGATTGAGGTGCAGACAAACAGTGACGATGAAGGGGATGACGGACAGATTTCAGAGCCTGAGACGGAGTCCACAGATGAGGAGTACCCCCTGATAAGCTTCTTCCCAATGTTCACAGTGACTGATCTGCCAGCAGACTTGCAGGGGACGGTAACAGAGAAGGCATGGGATTTGACAGGAAAGGAAGTGGGACTGATAAAAGGAGTAGAACCAGTTGAGGTCAGTGTGAACCAAATGCTGTGTTTCTCCAGGTACCGCAGTACCACATGGCGCAAGATGTCCTCATTCAGATAACGCAGATAACTGCAGACTTCGTGAAACAAGGGGTCTTGAAAGAAGTGATGAGCAGTCCATGTAATTCACATATAATGGGACTGAGAAAGCCTTGTGGGAAAGTTCGAATTGTCCAAGATTTGAGAAAGATCAATGACATAGTGGTAAAATGTTGCCCAATAGTGCCAAATCCAGCTGTGATCAAGTTCCAGGTTCCATGCGATGCAGAATGGTTCTCAGTCATCGATTTGTCCCAAGCATTCTTTTCTGTGCCTCTTCATGAGGACTGCCAATTTCTCTTCAGTTTTAAATTCTTGGACAAGGTTTACAGTTGGTGTCGAATCCCCCAAAGGTTTTCGGAATCACCTTCCATCTTCAATCAAATATTGAAGAAAGATTTGGAGTCATTGGAATTGCCTTTTCAATCGACTTTGGTGCAGTACATTGATGATTTGTTGATTGCATCCAAAACAAGAGATGATTGTAAGTATGATACCATTGCCTTACTAAACCACTTGGGAAAGAATGGGCACAAGGTGTCCCCAAAGAAGCTGCAATATTGTCAAAAGGAGGTGAAATACCTAGGTCATCTAATTGAGAAGGGGTAGAGGAAAATATCCAAGGAAAGAGTGACCGCCATATTGTAGATGAGTCCCCCAACAACACGAAGAGATGTTAGGATGTTTCTGGGAATGGTGGGCTACTGTTGTCAGTGGATCCCAAATGTCTCAGTTATCTCCAAGCCACTAATAAGACTGACAGTTAAGGAGGCTAAGGATGACTCAGATACCATAGTTATGTTGGAGAAAGAGATGAAAGCATTCATCGAGCTGAGGGAATGTATGTGCAGGGCTCCAGCATTAGATATGCCTGATTACACAAAGCCTTTTGTTCTGTTTTGTCATGAACGTGATGCATGTTCTTTTTCTGTCCTGACACAGGTCCATGGAGCTGCAAACCGACCAGTAGCATATTTTTCAGCTACTTTGGACCCAGTCACAGCAGCTTTTCCAGGTTGTCTGCGTGCAGTAGCAGCAGTTGGTCAAAGCCTCACACAGTGTGAAGGCATAGTGATGGGACATCCTTTAACAGTTTTGGTCCCACAATCAGTTGAGATTTTGTTAACCCGTACCAAAACGCAGCACATGACAAATGCAAGATTGACAAAATATGAAACCATTGTATTGGGATCACCGAATGTGACTTTGAAAAGATGCACAGTACTGAACCTGGCAACTTTACTCCCAAATGAGAATACTGAAGTTGAGGATGCTGATGATGTAGAACATGATTGTCTTGAGGTAACAGAGTTGTGCACCAAACCGAGACCTGATATTAAAGATACCCAATTGGAAGAAAATGACTACATTATCTTTGTTGATCGCTCATGTTTGAGAGACTCAGTAGGAGTACTGAGAGCCGGATACACTGTGTGTACAATCACTGGTATCCTATAGGCATCCTGGCATGAAAGAGTATACTCTGCTCAAGTGGCTGAATTGGTCGCTCTTACCAGGGCATGTCATGCCGCTGACAAACTGAAAGTTACTATCTCTACCGACAGCAGATACGGATTTGGAATTGTTCATGACTTTGGTCAGCTATGGTCCCAGAGGGGTTTTCTGACCTCTTCTGGTTCCCCTGTGAAAAATGGTGAAAGAATTAAGGAGTTGATGCACGCGATTCAGTTGCCTCAGGAAATTGCCGTGGTAAAATGCAGTGCTCAAGTGAAATCACAAGACTTTGTTTCAATGGGAAATGGATATGCAGATCAAGTCGCAAGGTTTTGCGCATTGAACTGTATATCATTCAAGGATCAATAGGAATTGTTACCTGAAACAGAAAATGAGACATGCACAGGCTATGAATTGACGGTGGTTGACATGTTGGAGGAATTGAAACTGTTGCAGGGACGTGCCAGCAGAGATGAGAAACGCACTTGGGTTAAGATGCAATGTGTACAAAGACCAGTTGATTTGTGGGTTTCAGATGAGGGGAAGATGGTTTTACCGAACAGTCTTCTGTCACAGTTTGCAAGGTTCTACCATGGTCAAGCACATATTGGAAGAGATGCCATGATCAGATTGTTCAAAATTGACTGGTTTAACCCGAAGTTCAGACAAGCCGCAGAAGTGATTTGTCACAGGTGTATCATCTGTAAGCAGATGAATGCGGGTAAAGGGACAGTGGTGAATTTGAACCACATTGGGAGAGTTGGAGATCCATTTAGCATAATGCAATTGGATTTTATCGAGATGCCTGTGTGTGGAGGTCTGAGATACGTGTTGGTGATTGTGTGTATCTTTAGTCACTGGATTGAAGCTTACCCTACACGTAGAAATGACAGTCTCACAGTAGCAAAGCTGTTGCTTAGGGAATTGATTCCATGTTTCGGGTTTCCGATGTCTTTAGAATCAGATAGAGGAAGTCACTTCAACAACGAGGTGGTTAAGCTCTTGTGTGCAGCATTGAACATTGAGAAAAAGTTGTATTGTAGTTGCCGCCCTGAAGCTTCAGGACTAGTGGAGCAGATGAATAGTACCTTGAAGTCGAGAATGGCAAAGATGTGTGCAGTTACGAATTTGAAATGGCCTGAATCATTGCCCTTAGTGCTAATGTCAATGAGAAATACACCCAACAAAAAAACAGGACTGTCTCCTCATGAAATTCTCATGGGCCGAGCTGTGAGACTGCCCGCAGTGCCTGCAAATGCTCTTGTGAATATCACAGATGATATGGTGTTGCACTACTGCAAGGGTCTGGCTGACGTGGTCCGCTCTTTCTCTCACCAGGTGGAAGGTAACACATTGCCACTGATAAATGATCCAGGTCACAATATGAAAGCTGGTGACTGGGTTGTCTTCAAGAAACACGTGAGGAAGTCGTGTTTGGAGCCACGTTGGAAGGGGCAATATCAAGTAATGCTGACAACTACTACTGCTGTGAAATGTGCTGGAATTCCAAACTGGATCCATGCCAGTCACACGAAGAAGGTGACATGTCCAACTGATGAGGACATTGAATTATCGAAAATAACAGCTACAGAAAAGGAAGTCTCAGGGCCAGAGAGTAATCAAAGGGGAACTGAGACAGAAAGAGAGCCCGTTGAGGACGGCTTGGTTACTTCAGTAAGATACGTCACCCAGAGGGGTGACAGTGAGCCAATCTCAACTGAGGCGCCAGGAGGACAACCCAAAGAGCGGTTCTCCCAGAAGCAGACGGATATGGGTTTGAAGTAGAGCCCCTGACAGACCAAGAAGGCGAAGGAGTTGAGGCAGAAGAAAGTCAGAATGTTCAGACCCCTCCTGAGAAAATTGCAAGTCTCTCGAGAGAAAGCACCATAGAGTCAGAGGAGGGCCACGAGCTGCCACAAGAAAAATCAAAGACCAAAGAGACACTGAAAGGAGACAAGTGGCCAGAGTCGCAAGTGACAAAAGGAAAGGTGGTTTTTGATGAAACAATAGAGGAAGAAGTTGATACTACAAGGAAAGAAGATCTCAGTGAAGGAGAATTACAGGGCGAGCTTAAATTGAAAAGAAAGAGAGTAGCAAACAGAAGGTACACAGGTCCTGAATGGGCATATGCAACATCAGCTGAGTGGCAACAAGAGTTCTTGGCATTCTGCTTTGATCCAGAAGTCCCAGGTCAATACTATGGTACCTGAGTTTGGCCAGAAAGGAAAGAGATTGGGTTAAGGTGAAATTGAGCTAAAGGAAGCTGAGAAAAGGGACTGATAAGTTACCGGGTGTGACACTGTTAACCTGAATTGACTTTTGAAAACTAATTTTGACAAGATCCTGGGAGTGAATGAAAACCTGTAAATACTTTCTAAAGAGCGACTTTGCTTAGCTTTTGGTGAAAGAAAAAAAAATAGAGAAAAGCTTTAAACCATCCTCAGTTGGTCGTTTACACTTATAGCACTCTGCTTTCTGATTCTTTCCAGATCATGGCTAGCACTAGAGATGATGATAGAGGAAGTAGGCGTTGTAAATGCTTAGGTGTTGTTCTGGGTATTGTGTGTGATATTTATTATAGTTCTGATTGTGGGTAAGCCTTTGATAGATAAGGACGAAACCAACAATGCTACAATTCCTGAGACCACTGCTTCACTAACAGCTTGGGAGAGGTTCAAGCAGGACACAAGATATTTGCATGAGGGAACTAACACAAAAGGGGAACTCTCTACTAATGTTTTCTATCGCTTGCTGAGTGAGTATGTTGACACTATGGATGCAAAAAATTGTTATGTGTGTACACAAATTCCTGTTTCGGTGCAAGAGGGAATTACCTATCATAGTTTACCTTCAACCTATGGGATAAGCTGTAGTCTGTTACTAACCCGATTCTATAACCAAGAAGAGATACAGTACTTTTACTCTAATCATGATCTTGTGTTTTCTTATGTGCCTATCATAGAGGATCTGAATAGTGTAGCGAAATACCATGCCATAAAATTAGTTGAAGGGTTCTTTGAAGCGACGTTAGCTATTAGTACTTCTTATGCACACCGCAATAACCTGACATGTTTGCTTACGCCTGTAGAGAAAAGCTTTTTAGATCACACTGAAGATAGGAGAAGAGCTTTGAAAGGGAAGTTAGAGAAGGGATTCCAACAACGTTCCTTTACTAGTAGTGATAGCTATAGTGCAGTTAGGGAACAATAGCTTTAGATGCACTACACGTCGGTAAGCTTTGCATAACGCAACCTAAGTCAAATTATGATAATGTGTTTGTGGGAACGAGTGAGTGTAAGCATGTGTTTTTGTTTCAGAGTAAGTGGACGTCCGTGTTGAATGGACAGGATCCAGCGACCCCTTGGATCTATTATATATGTGGACTTAATGCTTATTACCGTCTTACAAAGGGATGGTATGGGACATGTTATTTTTGGATAGTTTTCCCAAAGATATATCAGTTGGAGGACTTGAAGAAGTTTCCGAAATTGTCTGAATTACATTGTATTAGACAAAGGAGAGAGACTGATGCTAGTGTAGTAGGAGACATATTTGGAGCAATAATTCCTTCAGTGGGAGTCATCTTGAATTCAATAAAGATTCGAAAGTTGTCTACTATTGTGGATAACGTGCTGACAAATTTTACAGGAGCTATACTCCTGATGGATACTGAACTGGCTGCTGAGAGGGCTATGACTCTTCAAAACAGGCTTGCTTTAGACATTCTTTTAGCGACAAATGGCGGAGTCTGTAAGATGCTTAATGAGCGTGTCTGCTGTGCCTACATACCTGACAATAGTAATGAGATTAGAAGTATGCTTACTAACCTAACAATAGATAGTACAGATTTGAAGGAACTGAAAGAACCTGGTGTCTGGTAAAAGGTTGGAAAGGGACTTGCTAACATGGGGAGTTGGTTAAGTAACATTTGGCATGGGATATTGGCAAAAATCATACAGGGGATATTGATTGTTTTGGCTTGTTTATTTGGATTATGGTTATCATGCAAAATTAGTAAAAGAATTAGAGAAAAATTGGCAAAACATAATACGAGGAGGGAAGAAAAGAAAAGGGAGAAAATGTTCAGAGCAAAATGTGAAAAAGCAAAGGTGAGGGAAGGAATTGAAATTAAAGAACTTAGAAGATGAATACATTGTGAAGGAAATGGATTTGTGTGATGACAAGAGTCATCAGAGGAGGGATTGTTGGAGTGTGACTTTTATAATCAATATTAACATGAAAAGCTTGCAAAATAATGTATAATAAAGCCGCATAGAAAATGTGTTAATACAGTAATAATATACACGTTTGAAATGTGCCCACGGGGAGTGGCCACCAATGTATACGATGATTAATGAAACTGACAAATGATGAATTAAATATTGTACTAATGTATGATTTTGTATTAGCGTTAAGAGTTATGTATTAGGGATTTGCTGAATTAATCACTAGGCCTTAGTTAGCAAGGGTCTGGGCCTAGCGGCCTGGACTCATATTAACTGTGTTTTTCTAACGTGCAATGTGCTGTTTTCCTGAAGGACATGAAGCTGTACTTTTCCAGAAGCTAGAGATGTGTGTGTAACTGTAGTAAATTCTTTCTCATGAGACCCGATTTGCTCAAGGAGACATTCTTGCCGAATGCAACAGTGTAATTCGCAACAGGTACATGGTCGCCTAAACCAAGGGAAGACAATGAAACTACTGACTGGAGTGACGAGTGTAACTTTTCCTACCTGACATTCTACCCATTGAAGACGTCAATCACAGGAGCCAATAAACTGCATGAGAACTGTCTTAGGTGAAAATTCTAGTAAGGTGAGCTACGGATTATTGGACAGAGATAACGATGCACCGAATATTGCCCAATTGGAAATTAGAGACTTGTCAGCAAACTTTAAAATAACGGCGTGACACAAGAAGAAATCAGCCATTACTCGCCTTTACCCTGCCACTCTTGAAGTTATTCTTCCTAGCCATTACATTGCTGTTCTCAGCCATTCCTAGCCGTCCTCCCCGCCACTTTGATGCTGTTACCTGTCCTACTCCTGAAGATATTTTGGCCCTCATTTCAACCTTGGCGGGCGGCAACCACCGCCCGCCAACTTGAAACCTCTGAGCGGCCGTCAATGCGGCCGCACTCCAGTGGGGCCTATTTAGAGATCCCCGCCGGCCCAGTGGAGATCTCAGCCGCAACATGGGAGCCGGCTCCAAATGGAGCCGGCGGTGTTGCGGCTGTGCAACGGGTGCAGTTGCACCCATCATGCTTTTCACTGTCTGCTATGCAGACAGTGAAAAGCTGCATGGGGCCCCCAGGGGCGCCGCAACTCCCCTTTCCGCCAGCCTTTTCATGGTGGTTCAAACTGCCATGAAAAGGCTGGTGGGAGGGGGACTCGTAATCCCCTGGGCAGCTCTGCAAGCAGCGCTGCCCTGGGGGATTTAAACCGATGGGACTAAAGTGGCGGGAAACCGCCGGTCCCGGCGGTGCGACTGCGCCGCTTCCGCCGCAGTCGTAATTCCCCAGGAAACACTGCCAGCCTGTTGGCGGTGCTTCCGTCAAAACAGCCCTGGTGGTCAAAGACCGCCAGGGTTGCAATGACCCTCTTTGTCTTTAGCTGTTTGATACTCTTAACCATCCTCGCCTTGCCCTTGCCGAATTTGTACTTCTCCTCCTTATTAACCTCTAATTAGCATCAGCATGTTGGGCTTCATGCAAAACAATTTAGTAACATGAATTTAGAAAACATCTAACTATGGCCTCTGTCAAAAGAGCAGTTGGTACCTAGAAAGAAAAGGCAAACAGACAATTACAATTTATCATCAGATAGTTACCCATCCAAATGGGGTGGCATACAGTGACAGTCTTCGTCCTCAGGACAGCAGTCGATTCGCCACCAGCCAAGATAAGCAGGTAAGGCTCAGCAAGGTATAGCAAAGGGCTCTTCCCTCATAAGGAGGAGAAGTACAAATCAGGCAAGGGCAAGGCGAAGATGGTTAAGAGTATCAAACAGCTAAAGACAAAGGGGGTCATTACAATCCTGGCGGTCTTTGAACGCCAGGGCTGTTTTGACGGAAGCACCGTCATTTGAAGCTTTCTGATGAAAAATATATTTTCTTTTAGAGAGGTACTGTAAGGGTATTCCCAGATGAGCTGTGGAGTGTGTGGGTTTATTGGAGTGTTATAAAAATTTTTTAGTATTAAGTATAAACTGTATATTATTCAAATCTGTATTTTAGAAGGACATTTTTTTTTATTTAACAGAGATGTATTTGCGAATTTTGTAGCAGCCTATATTATGATGTGTGTAATGCATGTTTAAAATAAGGACTTACACATTCACAGTTCGTTCAGGGACCTCGGTACTTCATAGTACTGACAAACATTGGCAAAGCCAATAGGTCTCGTCGACGCAAGAGTTATTGGCTTTGCCAATGTGTTTTAGCAATGTTAAACACCAGAGTGGCTGCTGTTCAGCATGGCTAAAAGTTAGTGGCATAGTGGTATAGAGTGGAGTAGAGTGGCATAGGAGCAGTGGCGTGGAGTACAGTGGTGCAGAGTAGATGGCAGTGGCGTACAGTGCAGTTTAGAGTGCATTGGCATAGAGTGCAGTGGCATGAAGTGACGTGAGACAGAGTAGAGTGGCATAGAGTGCAGTGGAGTATAATGGCATACAAGAGAGTGGCAGAGAGTGCAGTAGTGCAGAATGGTGCAGTGGCATAGAGTGCAGAGTAGACTCATGTGGCATACAGTGCAGTGGTGTAGAATGGTGCAGAGTGGAGTAGTTTAGAGTGGTGCAGTGCAGAGTAGAGTACAGTGCTGTACAGTGCAGTGGCAGAGTGCAGTGGCATAGAGTGCAGTCGCGTAGAATGCAGTAGTACAGAGCAGACTGGTATAGAGTACAGTGGCGGAGAGTGCAATGTTTCAGAGTAGAGTGTCAGTGCAGTGGTGTAGAGTGGTGTAGAGTGGTACAGAGAGCAGTGGCATAGAGTGCAGTGGTGCAAGGTAAAAGGCAGTGGTGTACAGTGCAGTTGTTTAGAGGGCATTGGTGTAGAGTGCAGTGGCATGGGGCAGAGTAGAGTGGCAGAGTGCAGTGGAGTAGAGTGGCATACAATAGAGTGGCAGAGAGTGCAGTGGTGTATAGTGGTGCATTGGCATAGAGTGTAGAGTAGGCTCGAGTGGCATAGAGTGCAGTCACTTAGAGTGGTGCAGACCGGAACAGTGTAGCATGGTGCAATGCAGAGCAGAGTATAGTGCTGTAAACTGCAGTGACATTGAATGGAGTTATGCAGAGTAGAGTAGTATAGAGTGCAGTGGAATAGAGTGCATTGGTGCAGAATGCAGTATACTGGCGGCCAGGGCAGTGTTGCAGAGTGGAATGTCAGAGTGCAGTGGGGTATAGTGCAGTCATTTACAGTGCATTGGCGTAGAGTGCATTGAAGTACAGTACAGTGGTTTAGAGTGCAGTGGCATAGAAAAGATTGTTTCAGAGTAGAGTGCAGTGGCATAGAGTGGTGAGGTGTAGGGTAGAGTGCAGTGGCATAGAATGCAGTGGCACAGAGTGCAGTGGTATAAAGTAGGTTGTTTCACAGTAGAGTGAAGTGGCGTACAGTGGAAAGGTGCACGGTAGAGTGGAGTTGCATACAGTGGCATAGAGTGTGATGGCATAAAGTAAAGTGGTGTAGAGTGCTGTGGCATAAAGTAGACTACAGTGACTACAGTGTATTGATGTAGAGTGCAGGGGCATAGAGTTGAGTGTTATAGAGTAAAGTGCACTAGCATAGAGTATATTAACATAGAGTGCAGTGGCGTACAGTGCAGTGTTGCAGAGTGGCATATAGTGGAGTTGTGCAGACCAGATTGGTGTGGTATATCGTGCAGAGGCACAGAGCGCAGTGGTGTAGTTGGCATATAGTAGAGTGGTGCAGAGTAGAGTAGAGAAGTGTAGTGTGAAGTAGCATAGAGTGTAGTGGTTCAGAGTGGAGAAGAGTGCAGTGTCCCACAGTGCAGTGGCATGGAGTGGTGTAAAGTGAGGGGTGATGCAGAGTAGGGTGCAGTGGTGTGGAGTGGTGCAGAGACGAGTAGACTATGCATGGTGTGGTAACACACTGCCATTACAGACAAAACATTTTTGATTGAAATGACCATTACATTACACAGAAACACATATTTTTTAAATAAAACTATACAGTGGACAGACAATGAGGTGTGGAAATTGCATCACCTAATGCAATGATCTGTTTTAATCATATAAAGGTATTTGTTTCCAGCACAGTTCAGAATTAATACAAATGTGCTTCATTTGTACTCCTAATTCTGCTATGTATTCTGTAGTTTATTTAAATGTTGTCATGTGATAGAAAAAACTCTTTCCTAACCCCAGTATCCAGCAAGATTGTCGCATAAATCCTCTCACTTTGAAGTCAGAGAAAGAAAAGTAAACACTAAGTTCCCACCGAAGACGGAGCCTGACATTTGACCTTGTTGTTTGAATGCACAGCAAATGTGATGAGATAAGAACAAGATTTACAGGCCTGTTTACAGAAAGGGAGCACTTGGAAGAATACTGTAAATAAGGTTTGGGCAAGGGAAGGGACAAACTCAAGCTGCATAGCCTAAAACAAATAAAAGAAGAGAGGGGCCCTACAATCCGCCTATCCACCAAGGGGACAGGGCACGAAATTGCAATGATATAAGAATAAAAACCCATTGGATGGAAATATCATATTCTAACACCACACTGTTCTCTTATTAAACATATACACACACAAACACACACACCAATGAGTGGTCGTAATAAAGGAATGTGAAAACATTTTTTAACGGTTTTAATAATAATGATGATAATCAATGAAAAATAGAATAATAAATGACCCCCACATAAATGTTATTAAAAAATAAGTGAGGTAAAGTTCATTCTGTTATTAAAATACCCACTAACTCACATACACATTAGTACCCACCATAAAATAAACACATTCAAATTTATATTAAGGGTATTTTATACCCAAACCTCGTGATATCCCACACCCTAATAGCATCACTAGAAGCTCGCCATCCAGAAACAAATCCCCCAATTTTAAGACATCTGCAGCATGGCACTGATCGAGTTGCTCTGAGTACAGCCGTCCTGTGCGAGTGGGGAAGCTTAGCAGATGCAGTGCAGGAGCACAGGGTTCCTTCGTGTCAGTGAGTTTACAGGTTCTAGCAAGGCAAGAAAAAGCTGTGCATGATGACCCCATGTGGTGATCTGTAGAATGGTCCTTAGGAAACAATGAGCAGTGAAGTAAGCCCTCCTTAAAAGTCTTTACGGAAAAACCCCATCTCATGCAGGGGGGTAGGCAGAAAGCCAGCAAGCCACCCATTGGACCTGTGCTGCTGAAAACTAGCGTTCTAACTACAGAAGGCCTAATCCACCCGCACTCACAGGTAGCTTTAGAGTAGAAAGAGCTGCCCAACGGTGCCTCAGCAACCAAATCAGATGTGTGGCATCACTGAAGAAGGAAAGAAGTATGAGCAGTGGAAGGTTTGCAAAACAATACTATCATCGGGGTAGCACACCATCTTCACTATTGCCATGTGGCCCACTACAGAAAGTAGAAGAGAAGACCAAAAAGCGAACTTATCTCGGAGGGACCGTGACGCTCTGCCGAGATTTCCATCCTGCAAATCAGTGGGAGAATGGTAGATATTAATCACTAGGTATCAAATGGTAACTGGCTCCCAGTTCAATCTGAGGTCTAATGGTATATAAAGGGGGAAACAGTGCCATATGTTTAAGACACTTTTAAATGTAATCATTTTGCTTCTGCAATTTGCATCCCAACTATTTTGAAGATTCTATGTGTACTTGACACTTAGGGACCACCCATCTCACTAGTTTGGCTTTTGGTCAATTTCAAATCCATTTTAAGACATTGACAAAGTAGGCAACTGCCTTGCATAACCCTGCAAGGGGTCTGGCCCCTGCTTACCCTTCACAAGCACGAACAGAGGACCATTGCACCAGGAGGTTTTGCCAAGGTGGGTGGGTGCTGCTTGTTCAGCCACTTGACAGTGCCTCTTCTGATTCTCTCCTGTCTAAAGAGACAAGTCCCCAGGTACCCAATACCTCCCTGTAGTCTCGATGGACCCATCTTGTCTGATTTTCTGAATTGTCCGATCTTGTTCTTCTATTCCTTATTTATCCGGTTTTCAGCAACAACCTCCCATTTGATCTCAATTTCATCATCCTCTTTTATTATCTTTGATTGGTAGTACGGGTTCCCAGTTCTGAGATATAGGTAGAGTCCCAGATATACACTCTAGTGCTGTGAAACTACATACATGTTGTGGGTACCTCACATCCTGACATTAGGTATGAGACTGTGACCTACACCATCTGCCCTGCCTCATTATTATTTTTTTAGGTTGAAAGTCCATGGGCGGTTGGGGTGAGCCAGATGTTTTTGTTCAATTTGTTTAAACTAGCATAAGGTTAATTACCTTAATGTTTACCAAACTGTTTGCCAGAGGTTTTAAAATGTTCAGAAACATAATCAAAATGTTGTTGTTACTTTCTCTTTAAGAAAAATTGGGTAGATTTGGGTAGGGGTGATGGCCTTGACATAGTGCTGAAGAGCATTAATTTACTACTGAACAAGGATGTAATGTGACACCTGAATGTAGCATACCAGGAGGCAATCACAAAAAGACCACAGTGAATAAATAGTTCTATGTTGAAAAAGAGTAAATAAATGCATTGATAACGAAATGGGTATGGCCTCTTTTGGGTGTGTCTGTAAAACTGACGTTTGTTCTTGAGTTATTGCCCTGAATTTTGACCCTCCATCTTGAATATTTGTCCTGAATTATTTACAGTCCTGTCCAGAATTTGCCTCAATGCCAGGTGGTCACCATAGGTCAGACAGGGAATGCCCCTATACAGCCAAGCAAAGTTTCTGGTAGTATACACCAACAGAAAAATGCATACTTACTCTTGGAATCAGCAGAAAAGATGTGATTAACGGAAAAGACAGTTGCAAGCTTCTGTTGGTGTATGCCAACGGAAACTTTGAATAAATATGGTTTGTGGGTTCCTATTTTTACTCACATATGATACTTCGCCCTCTGCTGTAGCAAAAACTCTTGAATATTAAGTAGTATTTTTAAAGAAATTTGCAGTACAAAGTTAGTGTTATCTGCACTGTTAATTTTCAGAGACTTCATGAATATGGATCCTCGAATCATCCAAGAATAATAATAAAAATATATAATAATCCAATGCCCCTGGAAGAGGGGGCATTGGTTTTATTTGTCCAGTGTGGGATTTGCAGATCCTCAGAGGACTTGAGGATGGTGGTGATAGATTGGCTAGTCATAACTACAAATATTTGTTGTGGCAGCCATTATAGGTTTCCAGGCACTGGATTCCAGGCACTACATTCTACAGCTCAACAGAGTGGTAGGGAGGCTATAAATCGGTAGAGGAGCATCAACTAATCCCATGGAGGATGTGGTGGGTCTCAGAGGAATTGATACTGCCCCTCAAAAGTAAAATGAAATGCTCCATTTTTTGCACAGGATTCCTGGATCCAATTACTAGACTGAAAACGTACAACCTTGTGGGCACATTCGCAAATCTTAATAGAAATGTTTACATATTTTTTTGTTGCAAACTCTGAAAAATATTAAAGCAACAAAAAAAACGTTATCACTATGAATATGCATATCAAAGAACACGCACAGTGAGTCTTGCAGACTTTGGGGTTGGCTTAGAGCCGGACTGTAGACCCTCAGTCATTGGACAAGACCTGTGCAAGAGCCCACAGTGAACTGCCAAAGGTTATGTACAACTGGTTAGTCTCACAGGAGCCAATGAAACGCCTTGATCCAAATGCCACTAGTCACACCTGAAGGTAGTGCATAGCACATTATGTGGCACAGATGGTGGGGCAGGTTCATGCCATAGGCCAAGTTCTGTGCTCAAAGCGTACTGTTTACTATTAAAAGCCGTTTATACTCATTCAGTGCCACGGAGTTTGGCTCAGAGCATTAACCCAGAGCTCTTAAGACTGACCAAATGAATGCATGTCCAGTGCACAGTGCAATTCGTGTTCTGTACTTTGGAAGGGTGGGCTTACAATCCGCTATCAATACTTTGCTAGTGTTTGCGCGTCTGAGCCTTAATAAGTAAACTTATAAGGAGACGCGTTTAGGTCGACAAACCTTTGGACCGCGTTTGGAGACTTCCGAGTACGAAATATTTTCTTGTCATCATCAATCAATAAATCAATAGACAATTAATAATGACAATCACTAATCAATAGACAATCAATGAGAATCAATAATTGAATACACCATGACCTTTCAGTCATGAATAACCACACCCGTTTAATTAAGTGTTAGGATATTTATTTCCCTATTAGTAACAATCTAATATCATGTCTGTTAATCTCAATAGCAATGACACATCAGAAAGCACTATACTAATTAACAATCAGAGCACAACTTAATCAAAGCATGGATTATACTCATTCAGAATTTAAGCACATCATTAATATGAATCAACTTAGCAGTCTCATTAGTGCATGAATCAACAAAGCAAGAACTCAGTCATTTGTCTATTTGCATCATATGTTAGTGAACACCTTAACTAACCTCAAATTAGCATTAGCATGTTGGGCTTCATGCAAAACATTTTAGTGAACACGAATTTAGAAAACATCTAAACTAAGGCCTGTATCAAAATAGCAGTTGGTACCTAGAAAGAAAAGGCAAACAGACAATCACAATTTGCATCGGATAGTTACCAATCCAACAGATCTGCAAGCATTGTCAGTCTTCGTCCTCAGGACATCAGTTCATCAGCACCAGGCAAAGTAGGACTGGGCAAAGTCTTAAGATAGCATAGCTAAGGAATGGATTACTTCCCTCAGATGGAGGAGAAGATAATATCAAGCAAAGGATGGGCAGAGGATGGTTTGGGTGATAGGACGACTAAAAGACTAAAGTATGGGTTTGGAGTGTCTGGAAAAAGAAGCGGCAATGCAGTGACTGATTTATCCTTGGGTTATGCCGTTAAATAAAAACTGTATAACTAACCCGTAATTCCTCATTGGATAATATTTGGTGCAATAATTTGGTTAGCACCTTGCTAGAATTTTGCACAGTTCACAGTTCCCATGTCACGGATTGGTCCATGTTATTGATGTCTTCAACAGTTGGAATGTCAGAAAGAAAATGTTACACTTTGCACTCCAGTCAGGGTCTTCATTGTCTTTTCCTAGTACGGTTAAGCTTGCACCTGTTACGAATTACACTGTTGCATCTAGCAAGAACATCGCCTTGAGCAAGCCGGTTCTCATGAGAAAGAATTTACTACGGCTACACACATATAGCTCCTGGAAAAGTACAGCTTCGTGTCCTTCAGGAAAAACAGCACACTACACGTTAGAAAATACAATTCAATATGAGGTCAGGCAGCTAGGCCCAAGCCCTTACTAAGTTAAAGCCCTTTTGTTTAATGAAGCAAACTCTTAGCACACAACCCTAATTATGGTATACCACTACAAATTCAAAACATTATTGCATATTAATTCAGAATTTATAAGCCTTTTCATTAGTCTTCATATACATTGGAAGCCACTCCCGTGGGTACATTTCAAACGTGTTCATTATTTTCTATGTTAACACATTTTCAATGCGGCTTCCTCACACAATATATTGCATGTTTTTATATTAATATTGCTTTTAAAAGACACACTCCAACACTAGCAATGTCAAAAGTTACGCCCGTGTGTCTATTGTGCTGCAATTGTTGTGCTGTGCCTGGCTGTAGTCCATGCCTTTTAGCCACCCTCGACTGTGACTGATGAAAGGCTACATCCATCAAGAATTGGGCACCGGGATAAACTACCATAGTTGGGTGTGAAGGATGTTGGGTATAGGACTTGACCATACACCAGACTATGTGACCTATTCCCACTACACAAAGTCAGTGACTATGCACAACGGGGTTTGAACACACTAAACAGGGATTGAAGTGTTATAAAACAAATTCGCTGAACAACATTGTTCATGTTAAATTATAGCTTATTCTTCTCATAAGACAATTATATATATATATAAATGGATATATATATATATGTATATATATGTGTATACATATAAAAAAGTATAACCTTTTTTCAGTGCTTGAAATGGAAAAATAAAAGTGCAGGTACTCTCTAACAGAGTAACTGCTTGTTTCGGAAAAGTGCTGGTACTCTCCAATTAAAAGTATTACATTTCTCTTGAGAAGTGCAGGTACTCTACCTCTTCAAATAAAAACAGAGTTGAAATGAAAATTTTGTTGCTATAAAAAATGCTGAACTTGTCGAGTTATCGTTAGCTGAACAAAGCAAAGTCATACTCCACCATAACTCATAATCTATGTGCAGTGCTCATTAACTCACTGTATTTTTCCAAATAAATTATAGGATTGAACAAGAAAACATATCCAAACAAAAAACGTATACAGTAGCCATAGTGATGTCAACCTTAATGCAAATGTTTAGGATATATGTAAGATCAACAGTGGTGTCATCAATATAATTTGCGGTGTTATCCACCACACATTGGTCGAGGTCATGAGCATTGCATTTAGGGTGCGGTTTATGGATTGCATGATGCTTTTCAGGACTGGATGATGCACATTGCATGAGGTGGAGGCAGAGCTGAGCAGAGCCTCCCGCAGGCGATTTCTCTTGCCACGCCCTGTACCCCGAGCCCCCACGGTTCACAAGGAAGGTGCAGAAGAACTGAAGAATTGAAGGTGATAGCGCGTCCAGCCCTTATAAATTACTTGTACTTGGACACGTTGGAGGTCGGTGAACCTTTTAACCGAGTTGGGCTCTCCTCATCCAAGAATAGTCGGATCACTCAAATCAATAATCAATAACCATTGTAATCAATACCCAATACTTAATCAATAGATCAAGCGACACATTAGAAATCCATAATAATCAGTATTTTGACGCACCATCACCTTTCAGTCATGAATAACCACACCAGTTTATTTGAAGTTAATGAATTTATTTCCCTATATTAACAAAGCTAGCACAATATAAGTGAGTCTCAAAATCAAACGGTATACATATACGAACATTACTAGCTGTCCATAGCGGCAGAAGAAATGCAATCTACGCAAAATCTGGATTATAATGCACTCGGTTATAGCAATGCAAATCACTAATATAAGTAACTGAATTTGACTAATTGCATACATCGGTCAGCATAACAAGATTTCAATTCAACATGGTGCATCAAGTGAATATCTCAACTAACCTCTAATTAGCATTGGCATGTGGGGCTTCATGCAAAACGAATTTAGTCAACACAAATTTAGAAAACGTCTAGCTTGGGCCCTATCAAAATATCAGTTGGTACCTAGGAAGGAAAACACAATGCATAATACAATTATCCTTTCATATTTACCAAATACAATCAGCATTCAAGAAAAGTCTTCATCCTTCAGGTACCGGTTCGATCAGCATGGAGCAGTTTTTTGAAGGGGGCAAAGTTAAGGGCAAGTTAAGGGCAAGTTTCCTTGCGGCAGCAAGGATAATGGGGCAAAAGTTACTGTATGGGTAAGACGGGCAATTTAAAGTTAAAGTCTCTAGGGTGAGAATTCTCAAAGTCTCTTTCTCTGGAATAGAGAAAAGGGCATCAAGATGTCGTCTAAGATGGCGTCTGGCACTTGGCTTCAAACATGACATCAAGGAAAAATGGCTGACTTCTCTTTGTCCGGTGGGTTTAAGTAAGAAACATTCCAAATTCTTCAGAGTCTTCCATTGGAGGGTTCATAGGGTGGCTTCCTTTTGACAAATGAATAGTGTCTTTCTCTTAGTACTCATTTATGCATAAGGTGTCCTTGAGGCCTTGGAACACAAGTTGCAACAAAGTTTGCCAATTAATTTTATCTTAGTGCCTTTATTGTTGCAGAAACTGACCTTGCATCAAAGAGGATGAAACCAGCCTAGCACGAAACCTTGAGATAAGTGTATTAGTCATCTCTACTGGAAAAATACAGCCTTAAAGTAAAATAATGTCTTTGTTAATGCAAGTAAAAACCACGCAGTTAAAATTTGAGACCAGGCAACTAGGCCAAAGCCTCTGCTAAATTTAAGCTAAGCATATAACAGTTTCAACAAGAAATATGGAATACATTGGCAATTATGACGGATTACTACATTTGTTAATTCTTCATGATTAATTAAGCTCGTTTATAATAATGGCGAACTACCCCGTGGGCACATTATTTTTCTTTGATAAAATCACACTACCTTATACGATTTTGGTTACATAATATATGAATATTTGTTAATCCTTCTTTTTCTGCGTCATCAATCCCTCCTCTGATGACTAATTATGTAATCACATCAAATCTTCCCACAAATTGTATTTCATTAAAATTCTGTTTTAGTAATTTGGCACTTCAGTCAATTCCCTCTTCCTTTTGGTTCCCTTTGATTTTTCTCTGTATATTTCTACCATTTTATTTTGTTCTTTCTCTTCTCTTCTCCTTTTGTTTCTTGTTTTCAATATTTTAATAGCTTTCCATATTCCCCAAATACCTAATAAACAAATTAATACTATTAATATTCCTTTTACTATTTTCAGTAATAGTCTGTTCCAAATGTTGCTGAGCCAATTTCCCACGGAAGCAAATCCTTTTCCAACCTTTTCCCATACTCCTGGTTCTTTCAATTCTTTCAAATCTGCACTCTCGTTAGTTAAATTTGTAAGCATTTTTCTAATTTGCCCACTGTTGTCTGGAATATAAGAACAACAGTGACGTGTACTAAGCATTTTGCAAACGCCACCATCCTTTGCTAAAAGAATGTCTAAAGCAAGCTGATTTTGAAGAGTCATAGCTCTTTCTGCAGCAAGTTTAGCATCCATCAGGATTATAGCTCCTGAGAACTTTGTCAACATGTTATCCATAATAGTAGACAACTTTCGTATTTTAATTGAATTCAATATGACTCCTACTGAAGGAATCATTGCTCCAAATATATCTCCTACCACACCAGAAGCTGTCATCCTTTTCTGAACATGATGTGATTCAGACAGCTTTGGAAAATTCTTTAAGTCATCCAATTGATAAATCTTTGGAAATACTATTCCAAAATAACATCTCCCATACCATCCTTTTGGAAGACGATAATAGGTGTTAAATCCACAAATATAATATACCCCTGGAATAACTGGGTCTTGTCCATTCAGCATGGACGTCCACTTAGCTTGAAACAAAAACTTATGTTTACATTCACTCGTTCCCACAAAGATTGTGTCATAATATGATTTAGGTCTATATATACAAAGCCTCCCTACGTGTATTGCATCTAAAGCTAGCCTCCCTTGTGTCTCTATCGCGGCAAAAGCATAGTTATCTACAGATGTCCTTTTGTGTAATTCCCTTTCTAATTTCTCCTTCCCCACCTTCCTCCTATCGTCAGTGTGATCTAAAAAACTTTTCTCTATCAGTGAAAGCAAGCATGTAAGGTTTGCTCTGTGAGCGTAAGCTGTGTGAAAAGGTGACAATGGCTCAAAGAAACCCCTAACTAATTTTATTCAATAATCTCTAGCTACTTTACTCAGGTACTCAATTATGGGGACATATGCAAATACAACATCATGATTGGAATAAAAGTAGTGAATATACTCCTGGCCATAAAATCTGGTCATTAATAAACTACATGAAATGCCATACGTAAGAGGCATGCTATGATATGTCACTCCTTCTTTTACTGAGGTAGGTATTTGTGTGCACACATAACAATCTTTCGCATCCATTGTCTCAACATACTCATTCAGCCAGCGATGGAAAACGTTAGAGGATAATTCTTTCTTGTCGTGTAAATACTTCTCGTCTTGTTCGAGTTTCTGTAAAGGAGTTAATTCAGTAGTAGTTTTAGAAGTCGAAGCATCATTCACGTCTCTCTCATTCTTCCCATGCATTCCAAGAACTATTGCTATAATTATTAGTATGCATGCAGTTATTAGACCTATACACATGTATTTACAACACTTCATTTTATGTCCCTTTGTAGTACTGCCTGGCATGATCTATATAGAATCAGAAAGTTGAAGACACTTTATCAAATCAGGTTTGCAGATATATATAAAGCTGAACGAGTTAATGTTCACACTGTTTTCTTTTAGCAGCTTAGTCTCTTATCGGTTTAGCAGCTTTGTCTCAAGATCGGTTTCAAAGTCAATCAAGTTGTCAATGTCTTATTCAGTAATGTTTCATGGAATTTCACTTTTCAGGTACCAAAATGTTGTTCTGCTTCTTTGTTCTCAAGACTGAGAGATAGGAATTTGTCTGACCAATCGTTAGTGGCTATGTATGCCCACTCCGGACTAGAATATCTTCTGCTCGGTATTCTTTTCCTTTTCAATTTTGCATCACCTTTTGATTCTCTCTCTCTGATGTCTTGTTCTTTGGCTGTGTCTTTTTCTTCATTTGGTGATGTTATTACGACAGACACTTATTTTCTTTTCTCCTTCAACTTTGGCCCTTCACTTTCGTTTAATATTTCTTTAGTCTTTGATTTCACTGGCGATATACTTTGTCTCCTTTTCGCACTGTTTTCACCTGACAGACCTGCAACCAGTTCTGGAAGAAGTTAAACAATTTCACTCTGTCCTGTCTTGTCTTCTCCCCCTAGGAGGTCAATCAGGTTTTCTTTTTCTTTTCCTGTATCGTCTGCTTCTGGGAAAGCCCTCCTCTGATTAGGCTCTCCTGCTTCTTCACCTGTCGCAGGCTCTTTGTCACCTTCGGGATCTTCGTCACTTCCTGAGCTTTCTCCTCGGTCCTCCTCAAATGGATCAGCTGTTTCTTCCTCAGAAATTTTTTCCCCTCCTTCTATTTCTGCTTGTTCGCCTCCAGGTTCTCTTTGCCCTGTCTCGGTGCCTGGTACTCTCTTGTCAGTCACAGGTGATTTCAGCGCTTCAACTTCCTCTTCTTTGGGGCACGTCACCCTTTTCGTGTGACTGTCGTGAATCCAGTTGGGAACTCCCGCACATTTCACAGTGGTGGTAGTTGTCAGAATCACTTGGATAGGTCCTTTCCAATGGGGTTCTAGACACGGCTTCCTCACGTGTTTCTTTATCACGACCCAGTCACCTGCTTTCAGGGCGTGTCCTGGACCTTGGATCGGTGGCAAGGTGGTTGCCTCCACCTGGTGAGAAAAAGAGTGGACCACATCAGCTAGACCATTGCAGTAGTCCAATACCATATCATCGGTAATATTTACAAGTGCATTTGCAGGGACTGCTGGGAGTCTCATGGCTCTGCCCATGAGGATCTCATGCGGTGACAGTCCAGTTTTTCTATCAGGTGTGTTTCTCATTGACATTAACACCAAGGGCAATGCGTCAGGCCATTTCAAGTTTGTTGATGCACATATTGTCGCCATCCTCGATTTCAATGTGCCATTCATTTGCTCCACTAGTCCTGATGCTTCAGGGCGGTAGCTACAATGCAATTTTTGCTCAATTTTCAGTGCTGGCACAATAATTTTATTACTTCGTTATTGAAGTGACTTCCCCTAACTGATTCTAAAGAGATCGGGAATCCGAAACGTGGTATTAGTTCTCTCAAGAGTAGTTTTGCAACTGTGAGACTGTCATTTCTGCGTGTAGGGTATGCTTCGATCCAATGACTAAAAATACACACAATCACCAGCACATACTTCAAGCCTGCATGCATAGGCATCTCAATTAAATCCATTTGCATCCTGCTGAATGGCCCATCTGCTCTTCCAATGTGGCTCAAATTTACTACTATCCCCTTCCCTGCGTTCATTTGTTGGCAAATGACGCAAAGATGGCAAACTGCTTCAGCAACTTGGTGGAATTTGGGATTGAACCAATCAATTTTGAATAGTCTAATCATGGCATCTCATCCAAGGTGGGCTTGTCCATGATACAACCTGGCCAATTGCATTAAAAGACTGTCTGGTAGAACCAATCTCCCTTCACTTGAAACCCACAAATCATCTGGTTTCTTTATGCATTGTAGTTTGCTCCACAAGAGTTTCTCATCCTTACTGACATTATTTTGTAGGAATTTCAATTCTTCGATTGTATCTACAACCTTTAGAGCAAAGGCTTCACTTGGTTCAAGTTCTGGCTCGTTTATCATATTCCATTCGTCCCTGAGCAATATACAGTTCAATGAGCAAAATCTTGCGACTTGATCTGCATATCCGTTTCCCAAAGAAACGAAGTCCTGTGATTTCGAGTGTGCACTGCATTTTACCACTGCTACTTCTCCCGGTAACTGGATGGCATGTAACAATTCTCTTATTCTTTCACCATTCTTCACTGGTGATCCTGAAGAGGTCATGAAGCCTCTCTGTGACCACAATTGTCCAAAATCATGCACTATTCCAAATCCGTACTGACTGTCAGTGTAAATGGGGACTTTCATTAATGTGGAAAGTTGCCAAGCTCTAGTAAGGGCTACTAGTTCCGCTACCTGTGCAGAGTAATCTCCCTGAAGCCAAGATGCTTCCAGAACACCTGTTATTGTACATACAGCATATTCCGCTTTCAGTATCCCTAGTGCATCTCTTAAACATGAACCATCAACAAAAATAATTTGATCATTTTCTTCCAATCAGGTGTCTTTGATATCAGGTCTTGGTTTTGTACAAAATTCAGTCACCTGAAGACAGTCATGCTCAATGTCTTCGGCGTTCTCAATTTCGACATTTTCACTAAGAAACAAGGTTGCTGGGTTCAACGTAGTGCACCTTTTCAGCTGCACATTAGGTGATCCCAAAATGATTGTCTCGTACCTTGTAAGCCTAGCACCGGTCATGTGCTGTGTTCGGGAACGTGTCAAAAGTATCTCAACTGAGTGAGGGACCATGACTGTTAAAGGATGTCCCATCACTATTCCTTCGCTCTGATTTAGGCTCATACCAACTGCTGCTACAGCACGCAAGCATCCTGGTAAGGCTGCTGCGACTGGATCCAAAGTAGCTGAAAAATATGCTACTGGTCTGTTTACTCCACCATGAGCTTGAGTCAGGACAGACAAGGAGCATGCATCACGTTCATGACAAAACAATGTAAAAGGCTTTGTGTAATCAGGCATACCTAAAGCTGGAGCTCTGCACATGCATTCCTTTAATTCAATAAAAGCATCCATTTCATCTCTTTTCAACACTATTTCATCCAGTGCATCTTTCTGGGTCAGTTTCAGTAAAGGTTTGGCTAGAGTTGAGAAATTAGGAATCCATTGGCGACAGTAGCTTACCATTCCCAAAAACTTTCTCACCTCTTTTCTCGTTTTGGGCGGACTCATTTGAAGTACACTTGTTATTCTTTCTTTCATGATTCTTCTCGACCCTTTTTCTATTTGGTGACCCAAATATTTCACTTTCTTCTGGCAGAAGTGTAATTTCGAGGGGGACACTTTGTGTCCATTCCTTCCCAAATGATTCAACAGAGCAATAGTGTCAATCGTACAGTCATTTTCTGTCTTGGATGCGATCAGCAAATCGTCAATATACTGTACCAAGATTGATTCAAAAGGTAATTCTAATGATTCCAAATCTTTCTTTAGAATCTGATTGAAAATTGATGGTGACTCCGAAAACCCTTGAGGAATTCAACACCAACTGTAGAGTCTATCCAGGAATTTGAAACAAAAGAGAAATTTGCTGTCCTCATGAAGAGGCACAGAAAAGAATGCTTGTGACAAATCGATGACTGAGAACCACTCAGCATCACAGGAAATTTGAAACATTATCACAGCTGGATTTGGTACTACGGGTCAACATTTGACTATTATGTCATTTATTTTCCTCAAATCCTGAACAATCCGGACCTTTCCACTTGGTTTTATTAATCCCATGATTGGTGAATTACATGGACTACTTAGCACTTCTTTCAGTACTCCCTGTTTCACAAACTCATCAATGAGTTGGGCGACTTTCATGAGGGTGTCTTGCGACATGTGGTATTGTGGTGTCTGGGGGAAATTTACGTTGGGTTTTACAGTCACTTTCACTGGTTCTACTCCTTTAACCAAGCCTACTTCTTTCCCTGTCATATCCCACACTTCTCTTTCAACTGTTTCCTGTAACTCGGCAGGAATATCTGCTTCAGTGAGCATAGGATAAAGAGTAATCAGGGGATACTCTTCATCAACAGTTTCCACTTCGTCCCCTTCTAAGCTGTCCTCTTCTTCCTCATCACTGTTTGTCTGAATTTAAATTCCCTTATTTGAACACATAATCGAGCATCCCAATTTACACAATAAATCTCTCCCTAATAGTGATATCTGGCTTGAGTCACATACCACAAATTTATGTGACCCTTGATAGTTACCAATTCTGACTTGCACTGGATCTGTGATTGGGTTTGTCAGATACCTATTTGCTACTCCTACTACTTGAACGATTCTCCCAGAAAGTGGCAAATTTGGTACTTAGATACTTCTGACTGTAGAGCGTGTAGCTCCGGTGTCAACCAAGAATGAAACGCTGTGACCCATAACTCTTCCTTCCACATACGGTCCCTTTTGATCAACTTCCAAAGATGCTGCAAGCATACAATTTCCATCCTCATCTGAACTTTCACTCTCCCATACATCATTTATTCCATTCTCACTGTGTAACGGGAATTGGTGTACTGTCATTTTGGTTCATTCCTTGACCCGCGACCTGTTGAGGAAGCATTACTTGTTGCTGATTCATTGGTGCTAAGGGTATTTTCATTTGCTGATTAGGTACCATAGGAAACTGCTGTTGCATTGACTGCAACTGTGCCATCTGTACACGGGGCATTTGCACCTGCTGTGGTTGTGCGGGTTGTAAACCCTGCATCTGACTCACATTATTTTGAAAATTTTGATTTGGACCTCTCATTTTCGGTCCTCTCATATTCTGAAATGAATTGACATCATTGTTTTGCTGACCTACACCTTCCTGCACCAACATTGGGCACTCCCGTTTCCAATGCCCGACAATTCCGTACGTGTGACATGGCATCACCTTCTTCATTGCCTGTATACCATTTGGAATCACAACCGTATTTAAATCAGGACCATTATTCACAAAACCTCCTCGGCCTCTGCCTCTCATGAGTGGCTGAAACATAGCATTTCCCTGCTGTTGCTGCTGCGGCAACTGTTGTTGGAAACCTTGCAAACCTGTCTGAGCTGCTCTAAGTTGCATCACCATCACTTTTTCCTTCAACTTTTTCTGCTTTGTCTCAATCTCAACACTGCAGTATTTTGCATAATTCAACACCTCAACAATCGACTTTGACTGCCAACAAATCAAATGCATTTTAATCATCTGGCTAATCTCGGGTCTCAACACTTCCACAAATCTGAACACAAAATGAAGCATGTCCTTTGGCTCAATCGTTTCCGTTGCCACTGTAATTTTTAAATGCTTTCAACAATCTCTCATAGTATGCATGTATTGACTCTTTAACTTTTTGTGCCGTTCTGTCAATTCTCTGCCAATCCACATTTTTTGGCGCAACCTTTGTTTTTAAATGCTCAATCACCTTATGGTATAAACTCATTACCGTAGGCGATGGTGCACCTGTGTCTCTGTCTCTTTCTGGTTCACTTGTTGGCCAACCTACAGCCCTTTTACAATCTTCCCACAAATCTGCCGGAACCACAATTTCGAATAAAGTATTCAGGTCTTCCCAAAGACATTTTGCGAGTTTCACAAATCTATCTGTTTGTTGATACCATTCGATCGGTTTCTCTCTTAATTTAGGGAAGTCATCCGTAAAGGATTGAATATCACACCTGTGCCATGGTACGTGGACAAGCTTTCCCCCTGCTGTTTCTCTCATTGGTAACATGGTTATCAAATCATCATTCTGTTGTACTTTCTCTTTCCGGTCTGGGGTACTCTCTTTCTTCTTGTCCTTTTTCTTAACCCACCTGCTCTCCCATTTGTCTAAACATCTCCAAGCCTGCGCGCTTTGCAGTATCTCTTTAAGGTGTATTTTCATCCCTGCAGATCTCATGTGTTCAAAATCTTTTGTCTCAAAGTCTAACCTGTAACTTCTGCTCAAGTGTTTGGTCTTACCTATATCGATCTTGTTTCTGTCTGCAATTTCTTGTAACTTCTTATGTATGCTGCTTACTTCTCTTGTGATTCTAGGGCACATGTATCTCAGCTATTCTTCTGTGTATGATTCTAACCTGTTCCAACCCATTGTTCCCTCCACTAGTTCGTCTGCTTCCATGCCCAATCTTATTTTGTTCAAATACTCTTCTCCCTGCACGCTGGGTGTACTCTGTTGGGAGTTCAGTCTGTTCAACCATTGTGTTAGCTGTTGCGCGTTCAGTCCCATCAATGTAGCACTTACATCGACCGCTACTGATGGTTTCTGTAACGTTTCTGTTTTTGAAGTTAGCAGTACTATTAGTGGTGGATTTGACCTTACCACAGTTGACGGAGCACAAATTGGAATTGGACTGAATTCCAAAAAGGACCCAGATCTATTTGGCAGTGTTCCTACCGTAGTTGTTTCTGGAGTATTTTCTATGCATCTTCTCCCTGTCTTATTTTGTGTCATTGCCTCTTGGTCGCATACATTTTGGTTTGCCTGTATATACAATGGCACTGGCGGACCTACAGTGATGGGCAGAGATATTGCATCTGCATTCTGTCTGTTCCCCAAATTCTGTGGCATGTCAATCCCCACATTATGGTTTATCATTGCTGGCATACCTAACTGGTTTTCTGCTATTTGAATGTATCTCGGCATTTCTTATATTTGCTTTTGAGGCATCAAAATTTGTGTTTTAACCTTTTAACTGAGTTGGGCTCTCCTCATCCAAGAATAGTCGGATCACTCAAATCAATAATCAATAACCATTGTAATCAATACCCAATACTTAATCAATAGATCAAGCGACACATTAGAAATCCATAACAATCAGTATTTTGATGCACCATCACCTTTCAGTCATGAATAACCACCCCAGTTTATTTGAAGTTAATGAATTTATTTCCCTATATTATCAAAGCTAGCACGATATAAGTGATTAAATTAAAGTTAAAGTCCCTAGGGTGAGAATTCTCAAAGTCTCTTTCTTTGGAATAGAGAAAAGGGCATCAAGATGTCGTCTGGCATTTGGCTTCAAACATGGCATCAAGGAAAAATGGCTGACTTCTCTTTGTCCGGTGGGTTTAAGTAAGAAACATTCCAAATTCTTCAGGGTCTTCCATTGGAGGGTTCATAGGGTGGCTTCCCTTTGACCAATGAATAGTGTCTTTCTCTTAGTACTCATTTATGCATAAGGTGTCCTTGGGGCCTTGGAACACAAGTTGCAACAAAGTTTGCCAATTATTTTTATCTTAGTGCCTTTATTGTCTGCCCCTGCAGAAACTGACCTTGCATCAAAGAGGATGAAACCAGCCTAGCACGAAACCTTGAGATAAGTGTATTAGTCATCTCTACTGGAAAAATACAGCCTTAAAGTAAAATAATGTCTTTGTTAATGCAAGTAAAAACCACGCAGTAAAAATTTGAGACCAGGCAACTGGGCCAAAGCCTCTGCTAAATTTAAGATAAGCATATAACAGTTTCAACAAGAAAATCATGGAATACTTTTGCACTTATGATGGATTACTACAGTTGTCAATTCTTCATGATTAATTAAGCTTGTCTATAATAATGGCGAACTACCCTGTGGGCACAATTCCCCACGTACATTATTTTTCTTTGCTAAAATCACACTACCTTATACGATTTTGGTTACATAATATATGAATATTTGTTTATCCTTCTTTTTCTGCGTCATCAAAGGTCAGAAGGAGGAGACCTTCTGGACGCAGGCCGCATTAGGTACTAGGTGGAAGCGGGGTTTGTCAGCGATGTTCTGGTGACTGCGCAGTGACTGAAGTGGGAGGTGGGAGGGGGGGAGCAGGCTCAAAGCAGCCAGCAGTAGGCCAGTGCAGCTTGCTCTTGCGGCAGGGCTTCACCCTTCTACCCCAGAATTGAAGCTCGTACCTGGCCTCTAGTTCTAATGATTTAAAAAGGACTTTAAAAGCTCAAAGGCTTTCAATATTTTCTTCAAGCACCATAAGCAGTATAGCCTTTTTCAAAGACTTTTAGGATCTTCAAGACCGCTAGGACCCTCAAAGAGAGCCTGCTTGTGCCCCCTTAGGTTAAGAAGTGAAGGACAGTGTAATGGGTGAGGCGGCACTCTGGGGGCGAGGGTCACTTTCTGCAGTAGTATATATGCTAAAGGTGCATTATTGGAGCTTTAAAGAGTGAAGCCTGAAAGCGCCCATGGATCCTTCTTTATCTTGGGACCTCTACAAAGTAGGGCAATGTGGGGCCCATATTGCTCTGCAGTAGATGATTGGACTATTGGAGCGGAAGCGACAGGTGCAGATACGGTAGTGGTTAGAAGGGGAAAATGTAGTAATGGCGAGCTCGGGCTGTCATCAGCGTCTGCTGAGTGTGTGCCCTGGTCTTCACAGAAGCGATCCAATTAGGTCTGGGTGCAGCTTGCATGGTTCCGGCGTGCACTGCTTGGCCATGATTTTTTCTATGCCCAAAGAACTGGACTGACGGCCTGTTGATTAACAATTTGGCAAAGTCATTCTTGCAGTCAACTTGATGGAAGTAGCACATGTTGCTTACGGGTACAAAAAGTCTTTAAGCTCATGGTCATGCAGAATTTGGAGCAGCAGAGTCTTTATTCACCATAGTGCAAGAACTTTATATCATTGTGTTATTTTTATTTGAAAATGACAGATTGAGCCTTGAGTACTTGGGCCATTCCATTGGGGCTGTGAAGCCTGTGAGCCTAATCCCTTGGGATTTAAAGGTTTTGTGGTGACAGCTCTCTTCTTGAGCGGGTGCAAAGATGACAGCAAAACATATTGAGGTCTGGCCGTAAGTTAGGCACACGATTGTGCCAAAAGACTAACGTGAATCCGATGAGGAACAAAGCCCCCCATTTGGGTTATTCTAAAAGAAGGGGGCAAAATACCAGCTTTTTTTCAAAGAGTGTCAGATTAGAAAGCTTCTATGTTAGAAGATATGGAGTAGCTGTCCAGTCAATCCCTCAGAGGGTGTCTGAGTTGGGAGCAGTTCCGGTTGAAGATCGGGCGGCACAGGGAGGAAGTCCAGTGCCTGCCTCAATAGCCAATACCAACTTGCCAAACCTGTTGATTATGCAGTGATTTTATACATTTAAAATGGCATGTTTTAATTGATATTTCCATCTAACGTTTCTTGACAGCAAACATCAAAGATTTATTAATGAAAAGTAAGATATTATTACCATACCTACCTTTAATGTCACTTCAAACTTTGGTTTTCAAGCTACAAAATTAAGGTATAAAACCCATCAAAAGGTAGCTATGCACTCCATGGAAGAACATAGATGTCTAACCAAAAGTGCTTTTCAAAAATAGAGAAAGCTCTCCTAGGATCATGGATTTAATGACCCAGGAGACTTACTTTTTTCCTCATGTTGCTTGGGGACTGCAAAATTCCCTGCAACCCCTCAAAACATCAGAAAAATGTTTGATGGTGGCCCTGCCTCTTCCGGGGCACCATTAGTTGTAAAACATCTTTCAAAGTGTCTTACGGTTCTCTTTTTATTTTTAAGTGAAAAGGCCTGGTGCCCACCAGGGGGACCCCACGGCTAGTCCCTCATTGAGGGTTGCAAAGAGAGGCCCACGGCCCCTGCAGCACCACCAGCTCCCCTGCCTGCACCCACCCCAGGAGCAGCAAGAGCTGGCATTGCTTCCACCTCGAGGGAGCAGTTTTCTTTTGCTTCCGCCAGGCAAAATTATCTCTGTTTTTTTCCCTGCAAGAGAGCGCAGGCAGGGAAAAGGAGCTACTCTGTGTTCCCGTCAAGTGGGAGCACATTACACTTTCCCTGCCCACGCTGACAGGTAAATAGAGTGCATCCTGGGGGTTGGGAACCTCAGTACATGATCCCTGTGCAGGCCCCAGGTGATGGGGTCCCCGGGGCCACTGAACGGTTCTCAGAGGGGGCGCTTCTCCCCTTTCTTAAAATGCCAGCTCGGGGGTGGGGTCCTTGGGCCTCTTAGAGGCTGGGGGAGAAAGGCCACACACCACCTCCCTTTTATGTTTTTAATGCAGCATCAGTGAATGGAGCTGCCCAGTGCCCCCACCCTTTATTAACCTGTCACCCAAAAGGATGAGGCCCCTGTGGCCTCTTAGAGGCTTGGGGATGAGAGTCACATGCTCTTTCCCCCTAAATAATAATTAAGCTGCCCCTTCCAGACCCTGTCCCACTTCTGGTGTCTTTTTATAGCTCAGGAGCGCACACATTTCCCTTTTAATTTTACCACATCAATATTTAAAAATACATTTTTGGCCCCAGGCTATGCCTCTCGGGCCCCACAACCAGTCCTAGGGAGCCATGGTGTCCCTCCCTCCACTCTTGTTTTTTTTAACCTTTTTTCTAGAACTAAGGACTGAGACTGAGTCCTAAGATGGCTGCCACAACATAATTGTTGATGTAATGGCAGCCAATCAGACCTCAGGTCAGCATGGATCCTCTGTAGCATGACACATACACAGTTTTTGAGCCTAATTGCTCAAAAACTACTGAAGAGATTTACACAATATGGCAAAAAGCACTCTTACTAGATTAAGATCTAGTTGTCTGGCAAATTTGGTGTAAATCCATTCAGCCCTTTGGGCTGTAGCTGTGTCTAAAATTCTTATGGTAAAATGAATGGGGAAAATGCGTTTTGGGACCCCCCCCCCTTTTTGTCTGGGCCCAGCTTGTCGGATCACTCTGAAACTTTCCGGGAAGGAGCTGAGGTGAAAGCACTTTTTTGTGGAAAGTTTCATGAAGATTTGTGAATTGGCACTAAAGTTGTAAGCAAACCAAATATGATTTTCCTATAGAAATAATCCGAACTACAACTACTCAGTGGTGACCGCCACTGGGTAATATATACATAATATTGACAATTTAAATATGGATAATTACATTACAGAAGTGGATGCAAAAGGAGTAGGGTGAGTAAGTTTAAACCTAAATCAAGAGTTATTTCAAACCTGCCATATGATTCCTTAGCTGTGTTCCATGAACTGACAGTTAAAGATTTGAAACACATGAGTTATTAAAAAAAAAGGGGGGTATATCACATGGTCACAATACAAAACAGTAAAACATTTGGCAGATAACAAAGATTATCTGATCAAACCACCAGACAAGGTGGTAATGTGGTACTATGTGGTATGGAAAAACAGACCTGGGAAGCACAGAAGCAGTTGGGGGATACTCAATGCAAGATGGGGATTAAGAAGGACTATCACAAGGACCTAACCCACAAATACCACACCCAATTAACAACTTGGAAGGAGGAGAGACTTCCAAGTCATAGAGAATATCAATGGTTTAGAACAGAAAATCCAGTCAATCCAACACATTTTATACTTTCAAAGGTACACAAGCATATAGATAATCCCCCGGGATGACCTATAGTTTCGGCTATAAGAAGTCTGATGGAACAAAAATCAATATACATTAACCATTTCCTTTTTTCCATTTGTGGGGACACTACCATTCTTTTTGAAAGGTAGTTCGGACTTCTTGTGGAAAATCAATCAGATCATTTGGGACCAAAATTATAACCTGTAGAAACTAGACGTGCAATCTTTATTTCCCTGTATAAAGGACCAGGGTGGCCTAAAAATATGTAAACACCTAGCCAGGCCTATTAGAGCATAACAGAGTGCTATTGGTCATGATAAGTTTCTGCCTACACGAAAATGTGTTCTTGTTTCATGATCATATGTATAAGCAGTTACAAGTGACTGCTATGAGCACCTGTTTTGCCCCAAGCTATGCCAATTTGATGATGAGCTGATGTTCATCGACCCAGGGATGATTGAATATACAACAGAAGTCAGTATGCTTGCTTCTGGTCCAGAAAGGACCTGGCCTAGCAGTTTGGGCTGGACTGTTCCCATGGGGAGAGGGTCAATACTGATTTGCACATGGCTGGATTCAAACTGGAATGGCATAGTGACCAAATAGCTGATGGATTTAGGCTCAGAGCTGAGGCTAAATGTTTGACATTGTTCAGCATTCTGTCCATCATCTGTTCTTTCTTCCCTGGCCATTAATGGCATCCATACTTAACTTCAGAGACTGATAATCACTGTTGCAAGCTGTGAGAGGTGTGGGCTCATTCCTCATTCCTCCAAGTTAGAAAGAAGCTGAGAGAAATAGGGCACAGGTATGCACTTTTGATTCCTGCTAAGCTTGGGATAACATCTGAGCAACATTCATACTTCTTCTTGGAACCAGAAGCTCCCTAGGATTCAATAGAGCAATATCAATATCATTGCTATGTGCAAGATATGTGTAAAACCTTCCTGGTCCACTTCCCTGCATGTCTGTTGTGACCACTTTCAGTTCGTATTGGCATCCTGCTGCTGAGCCGTCAGCCATCAATGCATATATTGATTTTCATACAATGTGTGTAACCTTTTTTCTTAAATGCTGCATTCATCTGTTGGAATGCAAATAGGAATCAGGACTCACTATAAGCCTGCCCTGCTAACATACCTTGTTGTCATAGGCATGCCCACAAACTCGTTATGCACTTTGTATGCTTTTGTCCTCACTGGCCCCTAGTAGTTGTTTGTGTGAATTTTTGTTTTTGGAGACTCTCACGAGTCACCTGTGTGTGCTGGTATTGTTCACTTTTGCACAAAGATTTTGATTCTTTTTGTCCAGTTGTATTCTGCTTGGATAATTAATTTGCATTTCTTTTTCTTTTCGTTTCTTTTCTTATCCTTGGCTAATGTAGGCTTGTATATGTTATATATTTGCTCTCAGGCAAATTCTTCTGCACTAATGATAATCCTTTAACCCCTTTAAGGATAGAAACATCGTTGAATATAGTACCTAGACTCAATGGATTGATTTTAATGTACTTATGAGCATTGGTACCGGACAAGAGGCCCCCACAACAGCCCTGGACAACCAGCAAGAGATGACCCAAGCATCAGAAACAGCACATGAAATACTCTCCCAGGAATCACAAGGGCCAACAATGCCACCCCAAGAAGCTCCACAGCAGATGCCCAAACATAGTCTCAGGCCAAGATATGGCACTGGAAACCCAGCTAAGAACAAGCCCCACTCCAACAATTGACACTGCTACTACTGCACAGCAACCATCCCACCCATTCACCAACAACACTTAGCTGAGGGCAAATTGAAGTACTATACCACAAATAGGACCCACCTATGACATCCAACAGGGCTGCCCCCAAGTTGGTTTTGAGGACACCCAACCCTTACGACTTCCATCACTGTATATAGCACAATTCACTGTATTTGAACAATAAAACACATTTCTCACCTGTAACACTGTCCCCTGTCTTCAATGTTGAACAAAGTGGAGTATGGATGCAACTGGCAGAGAACAATTTTATTGTCAATTTGCGCTTGGTGGGGGTAATGTGTGTTTCAAATTAGGCAAGGAGGGAATGCATATATTGTCTGTCAGTACCATACAAAAGAGGTCCATGTGTTGTCTACTATGACCAATCCCCCCTATATGACATGGCACACTGACAGTAACAGTCACTAACCACAATTACAGTCTTAAGTCCCAGACACTTATTTAAACTAGAGTTGTATCAGTTGGTTCCTGGAATTGACATCCCCTTCCTCATCCTCACCATCACTCTCCTCACCTCTCTGAGGTAGCTGATCAGGACCTAAAGCACCCTCCACCTCCAAAAGGGGGATAGAATGTCTCACAGCCACATTGTGCAGCATGCTGCAGGCCACCACTAATCTACACACTTTATCAGGCTCATAGGCCAGGGAACCCCCAGAGATATGTAGACACCGTAATCTAGCCTTCAGGAGACCTATAGTACGCTCTATCACCCTCCTAGTACGTCCATGGGCCTCATTGTATTTCCTCTCTGCATCCGTCCTGGGATTCCTCACTGGTGTTAGGAGCCAACGCAAGTTTGGATAGCCAGAGCAAGGAGCAAGGCTGGCATGATCAGCAGCTCTCTGTCTATGGCTGCCGCTGCATGTTTTGTTTCATTTCTGCTTGGCTTTGTGTGGCGGTGGTTTCTGCCCCGAAACTGGCGTCAGAATGGTGGTTCATCATTTGATGGGCGGGTTGGGCCTTTCCGACAGCCTGTGGGCGGACTCTGCCGTCGTCAGCGGGACTCCTTTCCTGGTGATGGGTGGTGCGGAGGATGCGTGTGTTTCGTTTGGATCATTATTTGGCAGTCCAGTCCGGCCTGCTCCTCTGTTGGCGGTTTTTACCGCCAGCGGAGCGGAACAGACTGCCATGTTCATAATGAGGGCCTTAGTCTTTTCCACCATATGTGTAAGCCTGAGCTTTTTAAATTGTCAGAATCAACTCTTTTTCTTTTTCTTTTTTTCTGGCTCCCACACAACAATTGAGTATCTATTCATCATAAATACTTATGTATGTCCATTGGATATAAAATTATGAGTTTGATTGTTTTCCTATACACGTTCTATTTTTCTCACATGTTACAGGAGGGACCTTTGTTTTTCCAGAAATACATATGCCCCTGGTCCCTCTTGACCCCTGGGGAGGGTTCCTTTTTTTATAGAAATATATGGAGACAGACATTGAGCGGTGGTTTGGGAAGAATGACAGCATGGCTTCCTCACCCTTAATTGAGTGGGAAACCTTTGAGTTGGTCAGAGGGTTGTGCATCTAGACCACTGTAAGAGCTCACAAATGACTACTGAACACTTTACACAAACTAGAAAGGAACTGTGTACCACAGAGTCACATTCCCTTAAAGGACACCAGCCCCCAGAAAAGTTTTTAGAATTACTAAAGCAACATGCAAGAGCATGAAAAACGTATGGTGCCTTGACCATACTGTAAACCTCACTGAAACATATAAAGAGGGTGACAAGGCAGGCAGACTACTACTGTGTATGCTTAGACCCTTTCCAATGCACACTGCAATAACCTTCATTAGAGATCACTTCGGGCACCATACACAAGTAGACATTAATGCAGCATTCTTCCAATACTACCAGAATCGTCCTGCATTTAATATTGATGGTTTCTTGCGGCCAATCAAACTCCTGCGTTTAGCGATGGATCAACAGCTGGCTATTAAGTTGCTATCACTGAACAAGAAATTATGGCCCTCATTACAACCCTGGCAGTCGGAGATAAAGCGGCGGTAATACCCTCAACAGGCCGGCGGTTACAAAAATGGAATTATGACCACAGCGGAAACCACTCAGACAGACAGCCACTTTAACACACCGACTGCCACGGCAGTATCAACAAGCTCCACGGCGGTAACCGCCAACAGCCAGGCGGAAGACAATATTCCGCCCACACTATTACAACAGGCCTAGCCTCCACCTTTTACGGGGCGGTACCAACGACATCAAAAGTACGGCGGAAACCAAACACAGAAGTCAAAGGACTCCCCCTTTGGAGACTCAGTGGAACAACCACGACGCCATGGAGCCTGAGTTGCACATTTTTCCAATGCTGGTCTACCTTTTCCTGCATTATGAACACCAATGCTGGCGAAGACAACCACCTTGAGTACTGCCGCCTAGCACACAAGGGAGGGGGGAGGAAAAAGAGAGTGATACACATACGCAACATGCAATACTCCCACCCCCAACACCATACACACAACCAGATGCAGTAACATTACATACACATCCCGTACCCCTCAGGAGTAATGCAAGGACAAAATGATTGGAAGAAAGTGAGTGTAATAGGATAAAATAACATGAATAAGTGTATCAAAATACAAACATATTGTAAGGAAATGCCTCCTTGGCATGGTTGCCCCCTGACTTTTTGCCTTTGCTGATGCTATGTTTACAATTGAAAGTGTGCTGAGGCCTGCTAACCAGGCCCCAGCACCAGTGTTCTTTCCCTAACCTGTACTTTTGTATCCACAATTGGCAGACCCTGGCATCCAGATAAGTCCCTTGTAACTGGTACTTCTAGTACCAAGGGCCCTGAATGCGAGGAAGGTCTCTAAGGGCTGCAGCATGTCTTATGCCACCCTGGAGACCTCTCACTCAGCACAGACACACTGCTTGCCAGCTTGTGTGTGCTAGTGAGGACAAAACGAGTAAGTCGACATGGCACTCCCCTCAGGGTGCCATGCCAGCCTCTCACTGCCTATGCAGTATAGGTAAGACACCCCTCTAGCAGGCCTTACAGCCCTAAGGCAGGGTGCACTATACCATAGGTGAGGGTACCAGTGCATGAGCATGGTACCCCTACAGTGTCTAAACAAAACCTTAGACATTGTAAGTGCAGGGTAGCCATAAGAGTATATGGTCTGGGAGTTTGTCAAACACGAACTCCACAGCACCATAATGGCTACACTGAAAACTGGGAAGTTTGGTATCAAACTTCTCAGCACAATAAATGCACACTGATGCCAGTGTACATTTTATTGTAAAATACACCACAGAGGGCACCTTAGAGGTGCCCCCTGAAACTTAACTGACTGTCTGTGTAGGCTGACTAGTTCCAGCAGCCTGCCACACCAGAGACATGTTGCTGGCCCCATGGGGAGAGTGCCTTTGTCACTCTGAGGCCAGTAACAAAGCCTGCACTGGGTGGAGATGCTAACACCTCCCCCAGGCAGGAGCTGTGACACCTGGCGGTGAGCCTCAAAGGCTCACCCCTTTGTCACAGCCCAGCAGGGCACTCCAGCTTAGTGGAGTTGCCCGCCCCCTCCGGCCACGGCCCCCACTTTTGGCGGCAAGGCTGGAGGGAACAAAGAAAGCAACAAGGAGGAGTCACTGGCCAGTCAGGACAGCCCCTAAGGTGTCCTGAGCTGAGGTGACTCTGACTTTTAGAAATCCTCCATCTTGCAGATGGAGGATTCCCCCAATAGGGTTAGGATTGTGACCCCCTCCCCTTGGGAGGAGGCACAAAGAGGGTGTACCCATCCTCAGGGCTAGTAGCCATTGGCTACTAACCCCCCCAGACCTAAACACGCCCTTAAATTTAGTATTTAAGGGCTACCCTGAACCCTAGAAAATTAGATTCCTGCAACTACAAGAAGAAGGACTGCCTAGCTGAAAACCCCTGCAGAGGAAGACCAGAAGACGACAACTGCCTTGGCTCCAGAAACTCACCGGCCTGTCTCCTGCCTTCCAAAGATCCTGCTCCAGCGACGCCTTCCAAAGGGACCAGCGACCTCGACATCCTCTGAGGACTGCCCCTGCTTCGAAAAGACAAGAAACTCCCGAGGACAGCGGACCTGCTCCAAGAAAGGCTGCAACTTTGTTTCCAGCAGCCTTGAAAGAACCCTGCAAGCTCCCCGCAAGAAGCGTGAGACTTGCAACACTGCACCCGGCGACCCCGACTCGGCTGGTGGAGATCCAACACCTCAGGAGGGACCCCAGGACTACTCTGATACTGTGAGTACCAAAACCTGTCCCCCCTGAGCCCCCACAGCGCCGCCTGCAGAGGGAATCCCGAGGCTTCCCCTGACCGCGACTCTTTGAATCCTAAGTCCCGACGCCTGGGAGAGACCCTGCACCCGCAACCCCCAGGACCTGAAGGACCGGACTTTCACTGGAGAAGTGACCCCCAGGAGTCCCTCTCCCTTGCCCAAGTGGAGGTTTCCCCGAGGAACCCCCCCCTTTCCTGCCTGCAGCGCTGAAGAGATCCCGAGATCTCTCATAGACTAACATTGCGAACCCGACGCTTGTTTCTACACTGCACCCGGCCGCCCCCGCGCCGCTGAGGGTGAAATTTCTGTGTGGGCTTGTGTCCCCCCCGGTGCCCTACAAAACCCCCCTGGTCTGCCCTCCGAAGACGCGGGTACTTACCTGCAAGCAGACCGGAACCGGGGCACCCCCTTCTCTCCATTCTAGCCTATGTGTTTTGGGCACCACTTTGAACTCTGCACCTGACCGGCCCTGAGCTGCTGGTGTGGTGACTTTGGGGTTGCTCTGAACCCCCAACGGTGGGCTACCTTGGACCAAGAACTGAACCCTGTAAGTGTCCTACTTACCTGGTAAAACTAACCAAAAACTTACCTCCCCCAGGAACTGTGAAAATTGCACTGTGTCCACTTTTAAAACAGCTATTTGTCAATAACTTGTAAAGTATACATGCAATTTTTATGATTTAAAGTTCCTAAAGTACTTACCTGCAATACCTTTCAAATGAGATATTACATGTAGAATTTGAACCTGTGGTTCTTAAAATAAACTAAGAAAAGATATTTTTCTATACAAAAACCTATTGGCTGGATTTGTCTCTGAGTGTGTGTACCTCATTTATTGTCTATGTGTATGTACAACAAATGCTTAACACTACTCCTTGGATAAGCCTACTGCTCGACCACACTACCACAAAATAGAGCATTAGTATTATCTATTTTTACCACTATTTTACCTCTAAGGGGAACCCTTGGACTCTGTGCATGCTATTCCTTACTTTGAAATAGCACATACAGAGCCAACTTCCTACATTGGTGGCAGCGGTGGGATGGAGGAAAATTCCCCCCTACCAGTCCTATCTAGGGAGAACAGGGTCCCTCAAACCCTGACTCCAAAAATAATAGTCAGAGATGCTGGTTCCCTCACAGGAGAGACCAACACCTCTGAAATCACTGAGGATAACCCCAGTGAAGAGGACATCCAGTTAGCCAGGATGGCCAAAAGATTGGCTTTGGAAAGACAGATCCTAGCCATAGAGAGGGAAAGACAAGAGATGGGCCTAGGACCCATCAATGGTGGCAGCAACATAAATAGGGTCAGAGATTCTCCTGACATGTTGAAAATCCCTAAAGGGATTGTAACTAAATATGAAGATGGTGATGACATCACCAAATGGTTCACAGCTTTTGAGAGGGCTTGTGTAACCAGAAAAGTGAACAGATCTCACTGGGGTGCTCTCCTTTGGGAAATGTTCACAGGAAAGTGTAGGGATAGACTCCTCACACTCTCTGGACAAGATGCAGAATCTTATGACCTCATGAAGGGTACCCTGATTGAGGGCTTTGGATTCTCCACTGAGGAGTATAGGATTAGATTCAGGGGGGCTCAAAAATCCTCGAGCCAGACCTGGGTTGACTTTGTAGACTACTCAGTGAAAACACTAGATGGTTGGATTCAAGGCAGTGGTGTAAGTAATTATGATGGGCTGTACAATTTATTTGTGAAGGAACACCTGTTAAGTAATTGTTTCAATGATAAACTGCATCAGCATCTGGTAGACCTAGGACCAATTTCTCCCCAAGAATTGGGAAAGAAGGCGGACCATTGGGTCAAGACAAGGGTGTCCAAGACTTCAACAGGGGGTGACCAAAAGAAAGGGGTCACAAAGACTCCCCAGGGGAAGGGTGATGAGACAACCAAAACTAAAAATAGTAAAGAGTCTTCTACAGGCCCCCAAAAACCTGCACAGGAGGGTGGGCCCAGAGCCTCTTCACAAAACAATGGGTACAAGGGTAAAAACTTTGATCCCAAAAAGGCCTGGTGTCATAGCTGTAAACAGCATGGACACCAAACTGGAGACAAGGCCTGTCCCAAGAAAGGTTCCACTCCAAACTCCCATCCAGGTAACACTGGTATGGCTAGTCTCCAAGTGGGATCAACAGTGTGCCCAGAGCAAATCAGGGTCCACACTGAAGCTACTCTAGTTTCTGAGGGTGGGGTGGATTTAGCCACACTAGCTGTCTGGCCGCCTAACATGCAAAAATACAGACAGCAACTCTTAATTAATGGGACTAGAATAGAGGGCCTGAGGGATACAGGTGCCAGTGTCACCATGGTGACAGAGAAACTGGTTTCCCCTGGCCAATACCTGACTGGAAAAACTTACACAGTCACCAACGCTGACAATCAGAGAAAAGTACATCCCATGGCAATGGTTACTTTAGAATGGGGAGGGGTCAATGGCCTGAAACGGGTGGTGGTCTCCTCAAATATCCCAGTGGACTGTCTGCTTGGAAATGACCTGGAGTCCTCAGCATGGGCTGAGGTAGAACTAAAAACCCATGCAGCAATGCTGGGTATCCCTGAACTGGTGTGTGTGAAAACAAGAGCACAATGCAAGGCACAGGGTGAACAAGTAGAGCTGGAGTCTGGAAGAATGGCCCAGCCTACCAAGAGAACAGGAAAGTCAGTTGGGAAACCAACTGCAACACAGCAAAAGAAAGGGAACCTCTCTTCTCAGGAAGAAGTTCTGCCCTCTGAGGGAACTGAGCCTTTGGAGCTTGAACCTTATCAGGTTGAGCTCTTAGGCCCAGGGGGACCCTCAAGGGAGGAGCTGTGTAAGGGACAAGAAACCTGTCCCTCTCTTGAAGGCCTTAGGCAGCAAGCTGCTGAAGAGTCCAAGGGCAAGAAAAGTGGAACACATAGGGTCTATTGGGAAGATGGACTCCTGTACACTGAGGCCAGAGACCCCAAACCTGGTGCCACTAGGAGAGTGGTAGTGCCTCAGCTGTTCAGAGAGTTCATCCTAACATTGGCCCATGACATTCCCCTTGCTGGACATTTGGGACAAACCAAGACGTGGGAGAGGTTAGTCAACCACTTCTACTGGCCCAATATGTCCAACATGGTCAAGGAGTTTTGCCTCTCCTGCCCCACCTGTCAAGCCAGTGGTAAGACAGGTGGGCACCCAAAGGCCCCCCTCATTCCACTTCCAGTGGTGGGGGTCCCCTTTGAAAGAGTGGGTGTGGACATAGTTGGTCCACTAGAACCTCCCACAGCCTCAGGAAATATGTATATCCTGGTAGTAGTGGATCATGCTACCAGGTATCCTGAAGCTATTCCCCTTAGGTCGACTACTGCCCCTGCAGTAGCCAAGGCCCTCATTGGTATCTTTACCAGAGTGGGTTTCCCTAAGGAGGTGGTGTCTGACAGAGGTACCAACTTCATGTCAGCATACCTGAAACATATGTGGAATGAGTGTGGAGTGACTTATAAATTCACTACACCTTACCATCCACAAACTAATGGCTTAGTTGAGAGATTCAACAAGACATTAAAGGGCATGATCATGGGGCTCCCAGAAAAACTCAAAAGGAGATGGGATGTCCTCTTGCCATGTCTGCTTTTCGCTTACAGAGAGGTGCCACAGAAGGGAGTAGGATTCTCACCCTTTGAACTTCTGTTTGGTCATCCTGTAAGGGGACCACTTGCTCTTGTTAAAGAAGGCTGGGAGAGACCTCTCCATGAGCCTAAACAAGACATAGTGGACTATGTACTTGGCCTTCGCTCTAGAATGGCAGAGTACATGGAAAAGGCAACCAAAAACCTTGAGGCCAGCCAACAGCTCCAGAAGTTTTGGTATGACCAAAAGGCTGCACTGGTTGAGTTCCAACCAGGGCAGAAAGTCTGGGTTCTGGAGCCTGTGGCTCCCAGGGCACTCCAGGACAAATGGAGTGGCCCTTACCCAGTACTAGAAAGGAAGAGTCAGGTCACCTACCTGGTGGACCTGGGCACAAGCAGGAGCCCCAAGAGGGTGATCCATGTGAACCGCCTTAAGCTCTTCCATGACAGGGCTGATGTGAATCTGTTGATGGTAACAGATGAGGATCAGGAGGCAGAGAGTGAACCTCTCCCTGATCTTCTGTCATCAGACCCAAAAGATGGCTCAGTAGATGGAGTGATCTACTCAGACACCCTCTCTGGTCAACAGCAAGCTGATTGTAGGAGAGTCCTACAACAGTTTCCTGAACTCTTCTCCTTAACCCCTGGTCAGACACACCTGTGTACCCATGATGTGGACACAGGAGACAGCATGCCTGTCAAGAACAAAATCTTTAGACAATCTGACCATGTTAAGGAAAGCATCAAGGTGGAAGTCCACAAGATGCTGGAATTGGGAGTAATTGAGCGCTCTGACAGCCCCTGGGCTAGCCCAGTGGTCTTAGTCCCCAAACCTCACACCAAAGATGGAAAGAAAGAGATGAGGTTTTGTGTGGACTACAGAGGGCTCAATTCTGTCACCAAGACAGATGCTCATCCCATTCCAAGAGCTGATGAGCTCATAGACAAATTAGGTGCTGCCAAATTCTTAAGTACCTTTGACTTGACAGCAGGGTACTGGCAAATAAAAATGGCACCTGGAGCAAAAGAGAAAACAGCATTCTCCACACCTGATGGGCATTATCAGTTCACTGTTATGCCCTTTGGTTTAAAGAATGCCCCTGCCACCTTCCAAAGGTTGGTGAATCAAGTCCTTGCTGGCTTGGAGTCCTTTAGCACAGCTTATCTTGATGATATTGCTGTCTTTAGCTCCACCTGGCAGGATCACCTGGTCCACCTGAAGAAGGTTTTGAAGGCTCTGCAATCTGCAGGCCTCTCTATCAAGGCATCCAAATGCCAGATAGGGCAGGGAACTGTGGTTTACTTGGGACACCTTGTAGGTGGAGGCCAAGTTCAGCCACTCCAACCCAAGATCCAGACTATTCTGGACTGGGTAGCTCCAAAAACCCAGACTCAAGTCAGGGCATTCCTTGGCTTGACTGGGTATTACAGGAGGTTTGTGAAGGGATATGGATCCATTGTGACAGCCCTCACTGAACTCACCTCCAAGAAAATGCCCAAGAAAGTGAACTGGACTGTGGAATGCCAACAGGCCTTTGACACCCTGAAACAAGCAATGTGCTCAGCACCAGTTCTAAAAGCTCCAGATTATTCTAAGCAGTTCATTGTGCAGACTGATGCCTCTGAACATGGGATAGGGGCAGTTTTGTCCCAAACAAATGATGATGGCCTTGACCAGCCTGTTGCTTTCATTAGCAGGAGGTTACTCCCCAGGGAGCAGCGTTGGAGTGCCATTGAGAGGGAGGCCTTTGCTGTGGTTTGGTCCCTGAAGAAGCTGAGACCATACCTCTTTGGGACTCACTTCCTAGTTCAAACTGACCACAGACCTCTCAAATGGCTGATGCAAATGAAAGGTGAAAATCCTAAACTGTTGAGGTGGTCCATCTCCCTACAGGGAATGGACTTTATAGTGGAACACAGACCTGGGACTGCCCATGCCAATGCAGATGGCCTTTCCAGGTTCTTCCACTTAGAAAATGAAGACTCTCTTGGGAAAGGTTAGTCTCATCCTCTTTCGTTTGGGGGGGGGTTGTGTAAGGAAATGCCTCCTTGGCATGGTTGCCCCCTGACTTTTTGCCTTTGCTGATGCTATGTTTACAATTGAAAGTGTGCTGAGGCCTGCTAACCAGGCCCCAGCACCAGTGTTCTTTCCCTAACCTGTACTTTTGTATCCACAATTGGCAGACCCTGGCATCCAGATAAGTCCCTTGTAACTGGTACTTCTAGTACCAAGGGCCCTGAATGCAAGGAAGGTCTCTAAGGGCTGCAGCATGTCTTATGCCACCCTGGAGACCTCTCACTCAGCACAGACACACTGCTTGCCAGCTTGTGTGTGCTAGTGAGGACAAAACGAGTAAGTCGACATGGCACTCCCCTCAGGGTGCCATGCCAGCCTCTCACTGCCTATGCAGTATAGGTAAGACACCCCTCTAGCAGGCCTTACAGCCCTAAGGCAGGGTGCACTATACCATAGGTGAGGGTACCAGTGCATGAGCATGGTACCCCTACAGTGTCTAAACAAAACCTTAGACATTGTAAGTGCAGGGTAGCCATAAGAGTATATGGTCTGGGAGTTTGTCAAACACGAACTCCACAGCACCATAATGGCTACACTGAAAACTGGGAAGTTTGGTATCAAACTTCTCAGCACAATAAATGCACACTGATGCCAGTGTACATTTTATTGTAAAATACACCACAGAGGGCACCTTAGAGGTGCCCCCTGAAACTTAACCGACTGTCTGTGTAGGCTGACTAGTTCCAGCAGCCTGCCACACCAGAGACATGTTGCTGGCCCCATGGGGAGAGTGCCTTTGTCACTCTGAGGCCAGTAACAAAGCCTGCACTGGGTGGAGATGCTAACACCTCCCCCAGGCAGGAGCTGTGACACCTGGCGGTGAGCCTCAAAGGCTCACCCCTTTGTCACAGCCCAGCAGGGCACTCCAGCTTAGTGGAGTTGCCCGCCCCCTCCGGCCACGGCCCCCACTTTTGGCGGCAAGGCTGGAGGGAACAAAGAAAGCAACAAGGAGGAGTCACTGGCCAGTCAGGACAGCCCCTAAGGTGTCCTGAGCTGAGGTGACTCTGACTTTTAGAAATCCTCCATCTTGCAGATGGAGGATTCCCCCAATAGGGTTAGGATTGTGACCCCCTCCCCTTGGGAGGAGGCACAAAGAGGGTGTACCCACCCTCAGGGCTAGTAGCCATTGGCTACTAACCCCCCCAGACCTAAACACGCCCTTAAATTTAGTATTTAAGGGCTACCCTGAACCCTAGAAAATTAGATTCCTGCAACTACAAGAAGAAGGACTGCCTAGCTGAAAACCCCTGCAGAGGAAGACCAGAAGACGACAACTGCCTTGGCTCCAGAAACTCACCGGCCTGTCTCCTGCCTTCCAAAGATCCTGCTCCAGCGACGCCTTCCAAAGGGACCAGCGACCTCGACATCCTCTGAGGACTGCCCCTGCTTCGAAAAGACAAGAAACTCCCGAGGACAGCGGACCTGCTCCAAGAAAGGCTGCAACTTTGTTTCCAGCAGCCTTGAAAGAACCCTGCAAGCTCCCCGCAAGAAGCGTGAGACTTGCAACACTGCACCCGGCGACCCCGACTCGGCTGGTGGAGATCCAACACCTCAGGAGGGACCCCAGGACTACTCTGATACTGTGAGTACCAAAACCTGTCCCCCCTGAGCCCCCACAGCGCCGCCTGCAGAGGGAATCCCGAGGCTTCCCCTGACCGCGACTCTTTGAATCCTAAGTCCCGACGCCTGGGAGAGACCCTGCACCCGCAACCCCCAGGACCTGAAGGACCGGACTTTCACTGGAGAAGTGACCCCCAGGAGTCCCTCTCCCTTGCCCAAGTGGAGGTTTCCCCGAGGAACCCCCCCCTTTCCTGCCTGCAGCGCTGAAGAGATCCCGAGATCTCTCATAGACTAACATTGCGAACCCGATGCTTGTTTCTACACTGCACCCGGCCGCCCCCGCGCCGCTGAGGGTGAAATTTCTGTGTGGGCTTGTGTCCCCCCCGGTGCCCTACAAAACCCCCCTGGTCTGCCCTCCGAAGACGCGGGTACTTACCTGCAAGCAGACCGGAACCGGGGCACCCCCTTCTCTCCATTCTAGCCTATGTGTTTTGGGCACCACTTTGAACTCTGCACCTGACCGGCCCTGAGCTGCTGGTGTGGTGACTTTGGGGTTGCTCTGAACCCCCAACGGTGGGCTACCTTGGACCAAGAACTGAACCCTGTAAGTGTCCTACTTACCTGGTAAAACTAACCAAAAACTTACCTCCCCCAGGAACTGTGAAAATTGCACTAAGTGTCCACTTTTAAAACAGCTATTTGTCAATATCTTGTAAAGTATACATGCAATTTTTATGATTTAAAGTTCCTAAAGTACTTACCTGCAATACCTTTCAAATGAGATATTACATGTAGAATTTGAACCTGTGGTTCTTAAAATAAACTAAGAAAAGATATTTTTCTATACAAAAACCTATTGGCTGGATTTGTCTCTGAGTGTGTGTACCTCATTTATTGTCTATGTGTATGTACAACAAATGCTTAACACTACTCCTTGGATAAGCCTACTGCTCGACCGCACTACCACAAAATAGAGCATTAGTATTATCTATTTTTACCACTATTTTACCTCTAAGGGGAACCCTTGGACTCTGTGCATGCTATTCCTTACTTTGAAATAGCACATACAGAGCCAACTTCCTACATTGGTGGCAGCGGTGGGATGGAGGAAAATTCCCCCCTACCAGTCCTATCTAGGGAGAACAGGGTCCCTCAAACCCTGACTCCAAAAATAATAGTCAGAGATGCTGGTTCCCTCACAGGAGAGACCAACACCTCTGAAATCACTGAGGATAACCCCAGTGAAGAGGACATCCAGTTAGCCAGGATGGCCAAAAGATTGGCTTTGGAAAGACAGATCCTAGCCATAGAGAGGGAAAGACAAGAGATGGGCCTAGGACCCATCAATGGTGGCAGCAACATAAATAGGGTCAGAGATTCTCCTGACATGTTGAAAATCCCTAAAGGGATTGTAACTAAATATGAAGATGGTGATGACATCCCCAAATGGTTCACAGCTTTTGAGAGGGCTTGTGTAACCAGAAAAGTGAACAGATCTCACTGGGGTGCTCTCCTTTGGGAAATGTTCACAGGAAAGTGTAGGGATAGACTCCTCACACTCTCTGGACAAGATGCAGAATCTTATGACCTCATGAAGGGTACCCTGATTGAGGGCTTTGGATTCTCCACTGAGGAGTATAGGATTAGATTCAGGGGGGCTCAAAAATCCTCGAGCCAGACCTGGGTTGACTTTGTAGACTACTCAGTGAAAACACTAGATGGTTGGATTCAAGGCAGTGGTGTAAGTAATTATGATGGGCTGTACAATTTATTTGTGAAGGAACACCTGTTAAGTAATTGTTTCAATGATAAACTGCATCAGCATCTGGTAGACCTAGGACCAATTTCTCCCCAAGAATTGGGAAAGAAGGCGGACCATTGGGTCAAGACAAGGGTGTCCAAGACTTCAACAGGGGGTGACCAAAAGAAAGGGGTCACAAAGACTCCCCAGGGGAAGGGTGATGAGACAACCAAAACTAAAAATAGTAAAGAGTCTTCTACAGGCCCCCAAAAACCTGCACAGGAGGGTGGGCCCAGAGCCTCTTCACAAAACAATGGGTACAAGGGTAAAAACTTTGATCCCAAAAAGGCCTGGTGTCATAGCTGTAAACAGCATGGACACCAAACTGGAGACAAGGCCTGTCCCAAGAAAGGTTCCACTCCAAACTCCCATCCAGGTAACACTGGTATGGCTAGTCTCCAAGTGGGATCAACAGTGTGCCCAGAGCAAATCAGGGTCCACACTGAAGCTACTCTAGTTTCTGAGGGTGGGGTGGATTTAGCCACACTAGCTGTCTGGCCGCCTAACATGCAAAAATACAGACAGCAACTCTTAATTAATGGGACTAGAATAGAGGGCCTGAGGGATACAGGTGCCAGTGTCACCATGGTGACAGAGAAACTGGTTTCCCCTGGCCAATACCTGACTGGAAAAACTTACACAGTCACCAACGCTGACAATCAGAGAAAAGTACATCCCATGGCAATGGTTACTTTAGAATGGGGAGGGGTCAATGGCCTGAAACGGGTGGTGGTCTCCTCAAATATCCCAGTGGACTGTCTGCTTGGAAATGACCTGGAGTCCTCAGCATGGGCTGAGGTAGAACTAAAAACCCATGCAGCAATGCTGGGTATCCCTGAACTGGTGTGTGTGAAAACAAGAGCACAATGCAAGGCACAGGGTGAACAAGTAGAGCTGGAGTCTGGAAGAATGGCCCAGCCTACCAAGAGAACAGGAAAGTCAGTTGGGAAACCAACTGCAACACAGCAAAAGAAAGGGAACCTCTCTTCTCAGGAAGAAGTTCTGCCCTCTGAGGGAACTGAGCCTTTGGAGTTTGAACCTTATCAGGTTGAGCTCTTAGGCCCAGGGGGACCCTCAAGGGAGGAGCTGTGTAAGGGACAAGAAACCTGTCCCTCTCTTGAAGGCCTTAGGCAGCAAGCTGCTGAAGAGTCCAAGGGCAAGAAAAGTGGAAGACATAGGGTCTATTGGGAAGATGGACTCCTGTACACTGAGGCCAGAGACCCCAAACCTGGTGCCACTAGGAGAATGGTAGTGCCTCAGCTGTTCAGAGAGTTCATCCTAACATTGGCCCATGACATTCCCCTTGCTGGACATTTGGGACAAACCAAGACGTGGGAGAGGTTAGTCAACCACTTCTACTGGCCCAATATGTCCAACATGGTCAAGGAGTTTTGCCTCTCCTGCCCCACCTGTCAAGCCAGTGGTAAGACAGGTGGGCACCCAAAGGCCCCCCTCATTCCACTTCCAGTGGTGGGGGTCCCCTTTGAAAGAGTGGGTGTGGACATAGTTGGTCCACTAGAACCTCCCACAGCCTCAGGAAATATGTATATCCTGGTAGTAGTGGATCATGCTACCAGGTATCCTGAAGCTATTCCCCTTAGGTCGACTACTGCCCCTGCAGTAGCCAAGGCCCTCATTGGTATCTTTACCAGAGTGGGTTTCCCTAAGGAGGTGGTGTCTGACAGAGGTACCAACTTCATGTCAGCATACCTGAAACATATGTGGAATGAGTGTGGAGTGACTTATAAATTCACTACACCTTACCATCCACAAACTAATGGCTTAGTTGAGAGATTCAACAAGACATTAAAGGGCATGATCATGGGGCTCCCAGAAAAACTCAAAAGGAGATGGGATGTCCTCTTGCCATGTCTGCTTTTCGCTTACAGAGAGGTGCCACAGAAGGGAGTAGGATTCTCACCCTTTGAACTTCTGTTTGGTCATCCTGTAAGGGGACCACTTGCTCTTGTTAAAGAAGGCTGGGAGAGACCTCTCCATGAGCCTAAACAAGACATAGTGGACTATGTACTTGGCCTTCGCTCTAGAATGGCAGAGTACATGGAAAAGGCAACCAAAAACCTTGAGGCCAGCCAACAGCTCCAGAAGTTTTGGTATGACCAAAAGGCTGCACTGGTTGAGTTCCAACCAGGGCAGAAAGTCTGGGTTCTGGAGCCTGTGGCTCCCAGGGCACTCCAGGACAAATGGAGTGGCCCTTACCCAGTACTAGAAAGGAAGAGTCAGGTCACCTACCTGGTGGACCTGGGCACAAGCAGGAGCCCCAAGAGGGTGATCCATGTGAACCGCCTTAAGCTCTTCCATGACAGGGCTGATGTGAATCTGTTGATGGTAACAGATGAGGATCAGGAGGCAGAGAGTGAACCTCTCCCTGATCTTCTGTCATCAGACCCAAAAGATGGCTCAGTAGATGGAGTGATCTACTCAGACACCCTCTCTGGCCAACAGCAAGCTGATTGTAGGAGAGTCCTACAACAGTTTCCTGAACTCTTCTCCTTAACCCCTGGTCAGACACACCTGTGTACCCATGATGTGGACACAGGAGACAGCATGCCTGTCAAGAACAAAATCTTTAGACAATCTGACCATGTTAAGGAAAGCATCAAGGTGGAAGTCCACAAGATGCTGGAATTGGGAGTAATTGAGCGCTCTGACAGCCCCTGGGCTAGCCCAGTGGTCTTAGTCCCCAAACCTCACACCAAAGATGGAAAGAAAGAGATGAGGTTTTGTGTGGACTACAGAGGGCTCAATTCTGTCACCAAGACAGATGCTCATCCCATTCCAAGAGCTGATGAGCTCATAGACAAATTAGGTGCTGCCAAATTCTTAAGTACCTTTGACTTGACAGCAGGGTACTGGCAAATAAAAATGGCACCTGGAGCAAAAGAGAAAACAGCATTCTCCACACCTGATGGGCATTATCAGTTCACTGTTATGCCCTTTGGTTTAAAGAATGCCCATGCCACCTTCCAAAGGTTGGTGAATCAAGTCCTTGCTGGCTTGGAGTCCTTTAGCACAGCTTATCTTGATGATATTGCTGTCTTTAGCTCCACCTGGCAGGATCACCTGGTCCACCTGAAGAAGGTTTTGAAGGCTCTGCAATCTGCAGGCCTCTCTATCAAGGCATCCAAATGCCAGATAGGGCAGGGAACTGTGGTTTACTTGGGACACCTTGTAGGTGGAGGCCAAGTTCAGCCACTCCAACCCAAGATCCAGACTATTCTGGACTGGGTAGCTCCAAAAACCCAGACTCAAGTCAGGGCATTCCTTGGCTTGACTGGGTATTACAGGAGGTTTGTGAAGGGATATGGATCCATTGTGACAGCCCTCACTGAACTCACCTCCAAGAAAATGCCCAAGAAAGTGAACTGGACTGTGGAATGCCAACAGGCCTTTGACACCCTGAAACAAGCAATGTGCTCAGCACCAGTTCTAAAAGCTCCAGATTATTCTAAGCAGTTCATTGTGCAGACTGATGCCTCTGAACATGGGATAGGGGCAGTTTTGTCCCAAACAAATGATGATGGCCTTGACCAGCCTGTTGCTTTCATTAGCAGGAGGTTACTCCCCAGGGAGCAGCGTTGGAGTGCCATTGAGAGGGAGGCCTTTGCTGTGGTTTGGTCCCTGAAGAAGCTGAGACCATACCTCTTTGGGACTCACTTCCTAGTTCAAACTGACCACAGACCTCTCAAATGGCTGATGCAAATGAAAGGTGAAAATCCTAAACTGTTGAGGTGGTCCATCTCCCTACAGGGAATGGACTTTATAGTGGAACACAGACCTGGGACTGCCCATGCCAATGCAGATGGCCTTTCCAGGTTCTTCCACTTAGAAAATGAAGACTCTCTTGGGAAAGGTTAGTCTCATCCTCTTTCGTTTGGGGGGGGGTTGTGTAAGGAAATGCCTCCTTGGCATGGTTGCCCCCTGACTTTTTGCCTTTGCTGATGCTATGTTTACAATTGAAAGTGTGCTGAGGCCTGCTAACCAGGCCCCAGCACCAGTGTTCTTTCCCTAACCTGTACTTTTGTATCCACAATTGGCAGACCCTGGCATCCAGATAAGTCCCTTGTAACTGGTACTTCTAGTACCAAGGGCCCTGAATGCAAGGAAGGTCTCTAAGGGCTGCAGCATGTCTTATGCCACCCTGGAGACCTCTCACTCAGCACAGACACACTGCTTGCCAGCTTGTGTGTGCTAGTGAGGACAAAACGAGTAAGTCGACATGGCACTCCCCTCAGGGTGCCATGCCAGCCTCTCACTGCCTATGCAGTATAGGTAAGACACCCCTCTAGCAGGCCTTACAGCCCTAAGGCAGGGTGCACTATACCATAGGTGAGGGTACCAGTGCATGAGCATGGTACCCCTACAGTGTCTAAACAAAACCTTAGACATTGTAAGTGCAGGGTAGCCATAAGAGTATATGGTCTGGGAGTTTGTCAAACACGAACTCCACAGCACCATAATGGCTACACTGAAAACTGGGAAGTTTGGTATCAAACTTCTCAGCACAATAAATGCACACTGATGCCAGTGTACATTTTATTGTAAAATACACCACAGAGGGCACCTTAGAGGTGCCCCCTGAAACTTAACCGACTGTCTGTGTAGGCTGACTAGTTCCAGCAGCCTGCCACACCAGAGACATGTTGCTGGCCCCATGGGGAGAGTGCCTTTGTCACTCTGAGGCCAGTAACAAAGCCTGCACTGGGTGGAGATGCTAACACCTCCCCCAGGCAGGAGCTGTGACACCTGGCGGTGAGCCTCAAAGGCTCACCCCTAGTTCACAGCCCAGCAGGGCACTCCAGCTTAGTGGAGTTGCCCGCCCCCTCCGGCCACGGCCCCCACTTTTGGCGGCAAGGCTGGAGGGAACAAAGAAAGCAACAAGGAGGAGTCACTGGCCAGTCAGGACAGCCCCTAAGGTGTCCTGAGCTGAGGTGACTCTGACTTTTAGAAATCCTCCATCTTGCAGATGGAGGATTCCCCCAATAGGGTTAGGATTGTGACCCCCTCCCCTTGGGAGGAGGCACAAAGAGGGTGTACCCACCCTCAGGGCTAGTAGCCATTGGCTACTAACCCCCCCAGATCTAAACACGCCCTTAAATTTAGTATTTAAGGGCTACCCTGAACCCTAGAAAATTAGATTCCTGCAACTACAAGAAGAAGGACTGCCTAGCTGAAAACCCCTGCAGAGGAAGACCAGAAGACGACAACTGCCTTGGCTCCAGAAACTCACCGGCCTGTCTCGTGCCTTCCAAAGATCCTGCTCCAGCGACGCCTTCCAAAGGGACCAGCGACCTCGACATCCTCTGAGGACTGCCCCTGCTTCGAAAAGACAAGAAACTCCCGAGGACAGCGGACCTGCTCCAAGAAAGGCTGCAACTTTGTTTCCAGCAGCCTTGAAAGAACCCTGCAAGCTCCCCGCAAGAAGCGTGAGACTTGCAACACTGCACCCGGCGACCCCGACTCGGCTGGTGGAGATCCAACACCTCAGGAGGGACCCCAGGACTACTCTGATACTGTGAGTACCAAAACCTGTCCCCCCTGAGCCCCCACAGCGCCGCCTGCAGAGGGAATCCCGAGGCTTCCCCTGACCGCGACTCTTTGAATCCTAAGTCCCGACGCCTGGGAGAGACCCTGCACCCGCAACCCCCAGGACCTGAAGGACCGGACTTTCACTGGAGAAGTGACCCCCAGGAGTCCCTCTCCCTTGCCCAAGTGGAGGTTTCCCCGAGGAACCCCCCCCTTTCCTGCCTGCAGCGCTGAAGAGATCCCGAGATCTCTCATAGACTAACATTGCGAACCCGACGCTTGTTTCTACACTGCACCCGGCCGCCCCGCGCCGCTGAGGGTGACATTTCTGTGTGGGCTTGTGTCCCCCCCGGTGCCCTACAAAACCCCCCTGGTCTGCCCTCCGAAGACGCGGGTACTTACCTGCAAGCAGACCGGAACCGGGGCACCCCCTTCTCTCCATTCTAGCCTATGTGTTTTGGGCACCACTTTGAACTCTGCACCTGACCGGCCCTGAGCTGCTGGTGTGGTGACTTTGGGGTTGCTCTGAACCCCCAACGGTGGGCTACCTTGGACCAAGAACTGAACCCTGTAAGTGTCCTACTTACCTGGTAAAACTAACCAAAAACTTACCTCCCCCAGGAACTGTGAAAATTGCACTGTGTCCACTTTTAAAACAGCTATTTGTCAATAACTTGTAAAGTATACATGCAATTTTTATGATTTAAAGTTCCTAAAGTACTTACCTGCAATACCTTTCAAATGAGATATTACATGTAGAATTTGAACCTGTGGTTCTTAAAATAAACTAAGAAAAGATATTTTTCTATACAAAAACCTATTGGCTGGATTTGTCTCTGAGTGTGTGTACCTCATTTATTGTCTATGTGTATGTACAACAAATGCTTAACACTACTCCTTGGATAAGCCTACTGCTCGACCACACTACCACAAAATAGAGCATTAGTATTATCTATTTTTACCACTATTTTACCTCTAAGGGGAACCCTTGGACTCTGTGCATGCTATTCCTTACTTTGAAATAGCACATACAGAGCCAACTTCCTACACATATATACATATTTACAAATGTAGGAACACTGCCCAGTCCTCAATGTCCATGGGCGACAGGGCCACATCACATAGGCCAAGGCCCAACCTCACTCCTGCAACAACACGGAGAGAACACTGTAGGGGCATCAGGTCAAAAATACACAGGCACCTCAGGGGGACAGGGAATGGGGGGGCACCTTAGCCGGAAGATGGTACAACGCCACTATTCCTGGATGGGGCTACATGCCCTGTGCGCTGTCCTGGGGAGTGCAAGGCCACAGTCTCTCAAGTGGGTGGTTGCCCACTGCTTGGTCCAGGGGAGTGCAAGGCCACAGTCTCTCAAGTGGGTGGTTGCCCACTGCTTGGTCCTGGGGAATGCAAAGCCACAGTCTCTCAAGTGGGTGGTTTGCCAACTGCTTGGTCCTGGGGAGTGCAAGGACACAGGCTCTCTAGTGGATGGCTTCTCCACTGGTTCTGTAGTGGGCCTTGTGCACAGTGTGCTTCATCCTGGGAAGGATGAGGTGAGAGGATGGCTTCTTCCACTGGTTCTGGAGGGGTCCTTGTGCCCAGTGTGCTTTATCCTGGGAAGGATTGGGTGAGTGGATAACTTCTTCCACTGGTTCTGAAGGGGGCCATGTGCCCAGTGTGCTTCATCCTGGGAAGGATGGGGTGAGTGGATGGCTTCTTCCACTGGTTCTGGAGGGGGCATTGTGCCCTGTGATGCAGATCTTGGGGAGTGCAAGGTCACAGTCTCTCACCTGGGTGTCACACCTACAGGATTTGCAGGGGCCAGGACGCACTACAGCCCATGGAGGCAGGACTACACAATGCACGCCGGTGGTGACGGCTTCTCAGTGGTGGCAGTGGTAGGGCTGGTGTTGGGGCTGGCAGTGGTGGGAGTAGGCTCCATCCCTTCTACTTCAGCCTTGGACGGCTGCCCACTGGGGCTGCTGCTGCTGGCAGTGGTGCTGGTGGCGGTGCTGGCAGTGGTGGGGGCAGGCTCCATCCCTTCACCCGCAGCCTCGGACGGCTGCCCACTGGGGCTGCTGCTGCTGGCAGTGGTGCTGGTGGCGGTGCTGGTGGCAATACTGGTGGCGGTGCTGGTGGCGGTACTGGCAGTGGTGGGGGAAGGCTCCAGCTCTACCCTTGTAGCCTTGGACGGCAGAACCACCATGGTTGGTGGTGGGGTCTCCAAATGAGTCCCAGCACCAGGCCTCCTGTCCTTGCTGCCTGCAGGTGCCGGCCCCTTGCCCTTCCCTGTCGCAGCTGATGGTGCCTCCTTGCCCTTCCTAGACGCTGCTGGTGGTGCCTCCTTGCCCTTCCCTGTCGCAGCTGCTGTTGCCACCTTGCCCTTCCTAGACACTGCTGCTGGTGCCTCCTTGCCCTTCCCTGTCACAGCTGCTGGTGCCACCTTGCCCTTCCTAGATGCTGCTGCAGGTGCCTCCTTCCCCTTCCTTGATGCGCCTGATGCAGGCACACTTTCAGTGCTGCTGGCTGCTGACTGGGATCCTCTACCACCTGCAGTAGCTGTCGACACTACTGTGGCTGTGGACTGGGTGGCTGAGGTGCTCACCTGGGTTCTGACCACCCTGGCCCGACGTGAAGTACGGGGGGACTGGTAGGGAAGAGGTCAAGGGTAGAGAGGAAAAGCTTCTTAGGGACATTGGGGAGGGAAGCGGGTGAAGGTTTGGGGGAGGAGGAACAGGAAGTGGTTGTAGGAGGTGTCAGTCTGCTGTGTTCGGTGCAGGTCATGGGCTGGATGCTGTTGTGAGGGGGATGGCTGTTGGGTGTCTGAGTGCTTGCGTTTGTGTACTTTGGGAGGAAGGGGCACAGTGGGAGAGGACACAGCAGACGTGTGCATGGATGTGGGGGTGGTGACTGCCAGTGAGGGGTGTGTAGTGATAGGTGTGCTGGTGATGAAGGCAGTGGATGAGGATGTAGTGCAAGCAGGTGTTTGTGTGAGTGCCTGTGGGATGATGTGTGGTGCTTGTGTTTGCCTGAACCACTCATGTGTGTTGTCCTGTGTGCATGTTGGTCTGCCTGTGTGCTTGGGATAGGTTGGGGGTTGAGGAGACTGGGACTGGATAGAGGAAGTTGGAAGGGGGAGGCTAAAAACAGGGACAATGGCTGCCATCAGAGAGGAGGCCAGAGCCTGGATTGATCTCTGTTGGCCCACCATGCCAGAGTGAATGCCCTCCAGGAATGCATTTGTTTGTTGCAAATGGGCTGCCAGCCCCTGGATGGCATTCACAATGGTTGACTGTCCAACAGAGATGGATCGCAGGAGGTCAATAGCCTCCTCACTCAGGACAGCAGGGCTAACGGGGGCAGGGCCTGAGGTGCCTGGGGCGAAGGAGATGCCCACCCTCCTGGGTGAGCGGGCACGGGAAACACGCTGAGGGGCTGCTGGGAGGGCAGTGCTGGTACAAGGGTGGCGGCTATACCTGTAGTTAGGGTGGCCACGGAGGTGTCTGCCACCACCAGGGAGCTTCCATTGGAGGAGGCATCACTGTACGAACTGTGCCCTCCTGTCTCCACCATGATGCTCCCCTCGTCCTCCGTCCCACTGGTGCCCTCATCGTCGGTGGAATGGGCCTCCTGGGCCATGTGGGATGCAGCTCCCTAAATTGCCGGTGCTTCTGCTCCTCCGCCAGATGATGCTAATGCACAGAAGGACAGGATTACAAAACAAAAAGAGGGGGGGAAGAGACAAAGGATACACTTGGTCAATGGTGGCACCAACACCACCGTTGGCATACACGACACACACAGAGAACAGCCCTACACTTTAGGCTTTGCACTAACAGTCACAATGCTAGTCAACAGGCCATGGACAGGAATACCTAACGCCAATAGCAGCATACCTGAGACCCACAGACCCCCTGCCCAGAGGTGGATGCCTACTTGCTTGGTTGGAGGTGGTTCACATCATACCCTGCCCAACATGGGACCTACCCTGCAATGTCCGTCCTGGCCTAGGGGCACCTACAGGCCCATCCCCCACCCCAAGACCACCCCACCACACGCAAGTAGTATATAAGGGAACTGTACTCACCCCCTTGTGGCTGCTGTGATGTCCTTAAGAAACCATCCAGCTCAGGATAGGTCACCACCAGTATGCAGCCATTAGTGGGTCAGGGTTTGAAGGGCACCAATTCCTTGTTGGGAGACTATCCCCGGCTTGACTTTGCTGTCTTCCTTGCCCAGCGTCTCAGGTCGTTCCACCGTTTGCGACAGTGGGTACTCCGTCTGCCATAGACCCCAGGGTCCGCACCTCCTTGGTGATGGCTCACCATGTTGCCTTTTTCTGATGGGCACTGACCTGCAGAAAAATACACATAGAAAAAGGTATCAGTCAGATCGTCCGGCCTGTTACACTTATGTCCCAACATAGCCCTCACATCCCCTTACGCACAGACATTGCCCACCATACATGCAGCACGCTGCCCAGGACCCTTCCACCAACCCCCTTACATGAGGCCCTCACACACAGCACTCCATGCATTCATGCCCCATGCATCGTGCCCACAGTGTACTCACCTGTTGGTCTGGAGGCCGATACAGTATTCGGTACTGAGGTAGGACCCCATCCACCAGTCTCTCTAACTTTGCAGCAGTGAAGGCAAGTGCCCTTTCCCCAGTGACAGGAGCCATGGTCAGTTCCAGACACAGGTCACAGCAGCACTTGCAGTGTAGGTCCTCTCTTGTTGAAGGTCAGGTAGCAAGTGAGTAAACAGATAGAAAGTGGCGGTCATGTCCGCGGCGGTGCATACCGCCGGCAAACATCACCATTGGCCACTGTACCCATAGGGCCTAATGTTAACCAATGAGAAGTTGCATGGCGGTACTCCACCCCCTCCCTCAAGGGTGCACAACGCCAGCAGAATTACCTCTTTCCACATGTCCCTCCATTCAGGACAGGAGGATGCCATTTCAGGGGGGGGCAGGTAATGGCACCTAACTGCATCACAGTACACATATGCACCATTTGTGCCTATACAACAATATACTGTTACGGTCACAACATGCAATGCAGTGTAGTGTTTGGAAATGTGGAATACTGACCAGCTGCTCACCGTTTTGCCCCCCTAGATTACAACTGCTGCGGATGTATAGGAGATGGAGACATCCCCCGTGTACAGACCCCTGGTAGACTTGGCAACAATGGAGGACAGGCACATCATCCTCACCTATAGACTTGACAGGGCCACAATCACAGAGCTGTGTGCCCAATTGGAGCATGACCTGATATCGGCTATCCGTCAGCCCACCGGGATCCCCCCTCTTGTGCAAGTCCTCTCTGTGCTCCATTTCTTGGCAACTGGCCCCTTCCAAGTGACAGTGGGCTTGGCAGCAGGAATGTCACAGCCAATTTTCTTTATAGTGCTGACCAGAGTGTTGTCTGCCCTGATAAAACACATGCGCAGCTACATTGTATTCCCCCAGGTGGAGGATTTGGCCACAGTGAAAGCTGACTTCTATACAATGGGACATATCCCCAACACTATTGGGGCTATTGATGGTACACATATTGCATTTGACCTCCCCTCCCCCCACCGGAGAAATGAACAGCTGTTCAGGAATAGAAAGAGCTTTCACTCAATGAATGTGCAGATAATGTGCCTGGCGGACCAGTACATCTCCCATGTCAATGCAAAGTATCCTGGGTCTGTGCATGATGCCTTTATCCTGCGGAATAGCAGCATCCCATATGTGATGGCTCAACTCCAGAGACACAGGGTGTGGCTAATAGGTGAGCCCTGGTTCCCACCCAGTGGATGTTGGTGTATGGGCCCTAAGGGTTAGTGTGTGGCTAACAGTTGTCCTTCGATATGTGCAGGTGATTCTGGTTACCCCAACCTCTCATGGCTACTGACCCAGTGAGGAATGCCAGGACAAGGGCAGAGGAACATTACAATGAGGCACATGGGCGGACATGAAGGATTATCAAGAGGACCTTTGGCCTCCTGAAGGCCAGGTTTTGTTGCCTCCATCTAACTGGTGGATCCCTGTACTACTCACCCAAGAAGGTCTGCCAGATCATCGTGGTATGCTGCATGTTGCATAACCTTGCCTTGAGACCCCATCTGCCTTTTCTGCAGGAGTATGAGGCTAGAGATGGCTGTGTGGCAGCAGTGGACCCTGTGGACAGTGAAGATGAGGAGGCAGAGGATGAGGATGAGGATGAGGACAACAGAACTGCAATAATACGACAATAATTCCAGTGGCACACAGGTAAGACACTGTAACTTCACTTTACATTGACAGTTTTGTGTTTGACATTGTACATGGCAGGCAGATTCTCCCACTTCTATGGTCACTTACTGTACCCTTTGGCATCTCTATTTTCAGATAGCTGTGCCCCACTCTGGCTCCTGGTGTGTTGATTGCAGCCTACTACAGGTCATTCCTATGTATACATTACTGTACAGTTGTATTGCAGTGTTTAAAGCTTGTTAAACAAATTCATAGTTCAATAATTTGCCAGACTCCATACTTGTATTTTTTTTAAATGGTGTTTATTTAAGTGCCAATAAGTAGAGGGGGATGTGCAATGGGCTGGGATGATGGTGGAGGAATGTCCAGGATAGAGTCCAGCCTATTTGTATTACAGGTGCATTGTCCAAGGGGGCATAGGAAAGGGAGCAATGGCAGTTCAAGGTGGACAGGGTGACAGGGTGGGACACAAGGGTGACAATCAGGAGAGTTTTATTTCCTGGCGGGGGTCTTAGCAATAGTCTCTGGCTTCTGCCTGGATCACAGGGACCATTTGCGGGGTGGTTCTTCTTCTGCAGGGGGAGGGCTGCTGGTGGCCTGTTGGTCCTGTGGCGGGGCCACCTGTCCACTAGCTGCAGTGGAGATGGAGGGTTGTTCATCGGTGTCGCTAGTGGTAGAGGCCCGGTGGTGTGCCACTGCCTCCCTCATGGTGTTGGCCATGTCTGCCAGCACCCCTGCAATGGTGACCGGGTGGTGTTGATGACCTTCAGGTCCTCCCTGATCCCCAGGTACTGTCCTTCCTACAGCCGCGGGGTCTCCTGCAACTTGTCCAGTATCTGGCCCATAGTCTCCTGGGAATGGTGGTATGCTCCCAGGATCCCTGCAAGTGCCTCCTGGAGAGTCAGTTGCCTGGGTCTGTCCTCGCCCTGTCGCACAGCAGTCCTCCCAGCTTCCCTGTTCTCCTGTGCCTCTGTCCCCTGAACCGTGTGCCCACTGCCACTGATCCCAGGTCCCTCATTGTCCTGTGTTTGTGGGGTGTCCTGGGGTCCGTGTAGTGGTGGACACACTGCTGATTGACGTGTCCTGGGGACAGAGGTATGGGCCCGCTGGGTGGGTGCTGTGGTGGTGTTTCCTGAGGGGAAGCTCTGTGGTGGTATGGGACTGTGCCTGAGTAACCGACTGTCTGGAGGTCCCTGATGATCCAGGTTGGTCATCCAGGATCCAGGCATCCAGAGCTGCTGTCATCACTGTGGGCCTCTTCTGGGGGGAGGGGACTGGATGTTCCTGGGGCCTCCTCTCCGGTGGGGGACCTGTGGGGATGTAAATGTAGTGTTATTGGTTCTGCGTGTGACATTTGTGCATGAGTGTGTTGCCCACTATGGTTGTTATTGCCCTGGCAGCTTTGCCTTGTGTAAGTAGTTGTTAGAAATGGGGTCTTTGGTTGACAGTCAGGTTATCCCCTGTTCAAGCAAGGACCCTCCCTCTAGTCAGGGTAAAAGAGAATCACCCTCAGCTAACCCCTGCTTACCCTCTTGGTAGCTTGGCAGAGCAGTAGGCTTAACTTCAGAGTGCTAGGTGTAAAGTATTCTTACCAACACACACAGTAACTTAATGAGAACACTACAAAATGACACAACACCAGTTTAGAAAAATAGGAAATATGTATCTAAACAAAACAAGACCAAAACGAAAAAAATCCGACATACACAAGTCAAGTTATGAATTTTTAAAGATTAAACTCAAAAAATAGCATTTAGAAACAAAAATGCTTTGATGAGATGTTAACACTGCGTCGTGACGGAGTCGTTCCCAACAAGCTGACACCAGCAACGCCGGACACGGAGTCGTGTAGACCCCCAAGTACAGTACCTTTGGTGATGAGTGAAAACAAGCCGATGCGCGAAGTCGGGGATCGCGGCGTCTGTGCGAAACGTTGAATCCACGCACTTCGTGCGGCGTCAGTCACGACGTGGTGCGGCGACTTCCACGGAGTCGCGGACCTCAGCGGGGCTGGAGCGGCATCCGGCCTGCGAAGAGCGTCGCGTTCCAGCGAAGGTTACGCCACCGGGTGCAGGCGGCGTCACCGGATTCAGCAGCGGCGGCGGTCCGGAGTCGTCCGAAGTCGATTTCCTTGGATTTCTACCAGCTTTCCTTTCAAGGGCCCAGGCACTGGATAGGGCACCACTTGTCAGAGCAGGAGTCTCTAAGGAGACTCCAGGTGCTGGCAGAAAGAAGTCTTTGCTGTCCCTGAGACTTCAAACAACAGGAGGCAAGCTCTAACTCAAGCCCTTGGAGATTTCTTTACAAGATGGAAGGTACACAAAGTCCAGTCTTTGCCCTCTTACTCTGGCAGAAGCAGCACTGCAGGAAAGCTCCACAAAGCACAGTCACAGGCAGGGCAGCACTTCTTCCTCAGCTATCAGCTCTTCTCCAGGCAGAGGTTCCTCTTGGATCCAGAAGTGTTTCTAAAGTCTGTAGATTTGGGTGCCCTTCTTATACCCATTTTAGTCTTTGATGTCACCTTTCTTCAAAGGGGACTCACACCTACTTGTGAAATCCTGCCTTGCCCAGGCAAGGCCTCAGACACACACCAGGGGGTTGGAGTCAGCATTGTCAGAGGCAGACACAGTCCTTTCAGATGAGAGTGACCACTCCGCCCCTCCTTCCTAGCAGAGATGGCTAATCAGGAAATGCAGGTTACACCCCAGCTCCCTTTGTGTCACTGTCTAGTGTGAGGTGAAAAACAACCCAACTGTCAAACTGACCCAGACAGGGAATCCGCAAACAAGGCAGAGTCACAGAATGGTTTAAGCAAGGAAATGCTCACTTTCTAAAAGTGGCATTTTCAAACGCACAATCTTAAAATCAACTTTACTAAAAGATGTATTTTTAAATTGTGAGTTCAGGGACCCCAAACCCCACATGTCCATCTACTCTCTAGGGGAATCTACACTTTAATCATATTTAAAGGTCGCCCCCATATCATCCTATGAGAGAGACAGGCCTTGCAAAAGTGAAAAACGAAGTTGGCAGTATTTCACTGACAGGACATATAAAACACATTACTATATGTCCTACCTTATCCATACACTGCACCCTGCCCTTGGGGCTACCTAGGGCCTACCTTATGGGTGCCTTACATGTAAGAAAAGGGAAGGTTTAGGCCTGGCACGTGGGTACACTTGCCAAGTCGAATTTACAGTGTAAAAATACACTTACAGACACTGCAGTGGCAGGTCTGAGACATGATTACAGGGTTACTTGTGTGGGTGGCACAACCAGTGCTGCAGGCCCACTAGTAACATTTGATTTACAGGCCCTGAGCACCTCTAGTGCACTTTACTAGGGACTTAACAGTAAAGCAAATATGCCAATCATGTTGAACCAATTACGTACACATTTTGTAAAGGAGCACTTGCACTTTAGCACTGGTTAGCAGTGGTAAAGTGCCCAGAGTAACAAAAACAGTAAAATCAGAGTCCAGCACAAATCAACAACCTGGGGAACAGAGGCAAAAAGTTAAGGGAGACCACGCCAAGGATGAAAAGTCTAACAGTAGTCATTTGGTAGGCTAGGTGATTGTCTCTAGTGTGCATGCTTTAGTGATGGGTGTCCATGCAGGTCTGTGATAGGGGTCCGTGCATTGGTGTTGCTTGCAGGGTTTGGTACTGGGATGGGTGGGTTGTGATGGTGGGGTGTATGTGATGAGGTGGTGTGATGGGGGTGAGGGTACGGGCGGGGGTTAGTAAGAGTTGATTTACCAGAGTCCAGTCCTCCTGCCACTCCTGCCATGCCCTCAGGATGCATGATTGCCAAAACTTGCTCCTCCCATGTTGTTAGCTGTGGGGGAGGAGGTAGGGGTCCACCACCAGTCCTCTGTACTGCTATTTGGTGTCTTGCTACCACGAAAGCACCTTTTCCCGTAGGTCGTTCCATGTCTTCCTGATGTCATCCCTTGTTCTGGGGTGCTGTCCCACAGTGTTACCCTGTCCACGATTCTCCGCCATAGTTCCATCTTCCTAGCGATGGATGTCTGCTGCACCTGTGATCCGAATAGCTGTGGCTCTACCTGGATGATTTCCTCCACCATGACCCTTAGCTCCTCCTCTGAGAACCTAGGGTGTCTTATTGGTGCCATGGGTGTAGTGGGAGTGGTGTGTAGGGTGATGTGTTGTGGTGTGTGCTGTAAGATGCGTGGATTGTGTATGGGTGATGGTGTTATGTGGCTCTGGTTCTGTGGGTGCTCTTGGTCTACCTCTCTCAGTTGGCAATTGTTTTTAGTCGTAAAAAGTTGTGGGTATTGCGGTTGTGTGTTTTATAGTGGTGTGAGCGTGGTGTTTGTATGTGTGTCAGGTATGTGTAGTTTGAATTGTCAAATGTGGTGTTGTTTTGTATGTGTGTGTGTATTTTGAGTGCGGCGGTATGTAACGCCAATGGTTTACCACGGTTGAAGGTCAGCAGCGGTGATTCGTGGGTCATAATGCTGTGGGCGTAGTTCTGATGGCGTAACAGTGTGGGTTTTGGTCCCGCCAGTTTACCACTGATCTTTGGGCTGGTGGACTTGTGTGTGGCTGTAGAATGGAGAATTCCTATGTGTGTGTCATAATATGGGTAAGGTAATCCGCCGCGCCGGCGGTATGTTGGCGGCAGTCAGCATGGGGGTAAGCGGGACTTACCGCCAATGTCATAATGAGGGCCAAAATGAGTTTTTCTGGACATGGTGTCCGCAAAGGTTCCTGCCACAGATGGGATCCCCTCCAAGTTCTACTCAACATTCTTGCTGCAGTTAGCCCAACAGATAGCAAAGCTTTTTAACAGCATTTAAAAGTGGTAGCCTTCCTCCCTTTGTCAGTGAAGCCCATATCACCTCCATATTTAAGCCCCGTGGAGATGGCAAGGACATGGCTGCTTATTGTCCCCTCTCTATACTTACTGCTGACTACAACATCTTGAGTACGTTGCTGGCAGCCAGCATACTGTCAGAGCTCCTATCCTTGATCCATACAAATCAATGTGGGTTCTTTCCTGGTTGTATCACCTCCTTGAACATTAGAAGGCTATATTCAATCCTAGCCTATGCTTCAAGCCCTGTACCCTCAGTCAGCTTGCCTTGCTTCATATGTAGAAATGGCATCACTAGACTTGACATTAATGTCCTTGGCTTTTTAAAAATATGGGTTTGGCGGACGAATTGCTGCTTGTGTGAAGATTTTGTATTCTGCATCCACTGTCAGAGCGAAGACAGGATGCTGTGTTACAGATTTCTTCACGATATATAGAGGTAGGCAACAGAGATGCTCTGTCACCCCCTTAGACTTTGCACTCACTACTGAATCATTGGTCGAGTCCCTCCGCTGAGAGGGGGTAGGCTAGGGCATTTCTATGGCCAGAACCACAATGCGAATGACCTACTGGTCTATATTGGAAATGCTAGGGTAGATATGACTAGTATAGAGGAGATATTGCATTGGTTCTACTCAGTAAAAGGACATAAGGTTAACTGGGGAAAATGTTCCCACTATGTACAGATGCTTTCCCTCTAGCTCTACCCAAGGGTTTAGGTGGCTTGCGCTGCTTAGAATATCTTGGAGTGCTGATATATCACTGTGACATGGATAATATCGATGGCAACAGTACGTTCCCTGAAGGTGCAAATTAAATTCAGAATTACACTGCCCCTATCTATCGCAGGCAGAGCCGTGATTGTCATAATAGTCATACTGCCCTGACTGTTGTATTATTTTATTAGCATCCACACAATCTTGAACAGATCCACACAGCTGCTATGGAGAACTGGTCAGAGAAGATTGGCTCTATCAATGCTCCAATTACCTACAGAGAGAGAAGGGCCGGGAGTTCCCAATTTAGAAAAATATTATGTGGTGGCCCAGCTACAATGGTTTACCATGTGGCAAGCTGGCCACTCCTTTGGGGACACAACTTTGTCCCAGTTGAGACTAGATGAAGGGGCATTCCAAAGACTGCTGTTCCCACCCTCTACAGCTTAAGAACCAAAGCTGATTGTGGTTGCCACCAGTACGTTAAAGCGGGGCTTATTGCTTTCCGGGGCCCACCCCACAGGCCACATCACTACCACTCTCCAGTTTCCCTCTCATTGGAAGACTGACCCCTAAGTCATTAACGCATTAGACAATCAGATCTGTCACTCCAATAGGAGAACTATATAATGCAGGCACTTTGATGTGCTTCCATGAACTCTATATTCAATATGGCATACACATGTGGCAATTTGTGTAATACAAACACATTAAAGCTGTGTTCTGTGCCCATTGGCAGGCAGTCCAGAATGAACCACTAACACATGTGCTTTCACAGACCTCGCACACCTTTGGATCAAGTCGAAAGCTTGTCCTGTGACGGTACCGCACCCAGTTACAACCTGTTGCTGCAGAGCAATCCCTTCTTTGTGACTGATGGGAAACAGACATAGGTAGGGCATTTAACGATAAGGAATGATACAAAGTGCTACAATACCCCTACAGAGTATCACATAGCTTGAGATTTTAATTAATACATCTTTATGTTCTCCACAGAGCATGCCTTGGATTGGGAAAGCTGTTCCAGACCATTCCTGCACACTAACCCAGATGTGCATCACCGGAAGCTAACTTTTTCCACATATTGTGAGCATGCCCGTGACTCACCCACTACTGGAGCTGAGTGACTAATGTGCTAACTATTGCATTGGGACAGCCCGACCTCTGTACTCCTGAGATTTGTATATTTGGTTAACTTAAGAGACCCAACACTGATAGATGTAAGACCAGACTGATTGATTTAACTCTCTTACTGGCCCAAAGCACATTATCAATGGCATTGAAGCGCGTGGCACCTCCTACTCTGACTAAATAGCAGAATGCATTGAAACAATTGCATCCTGAAGAATTGAGATGGCTCTGAAATCTCCCCATAGCTCAAAGGTAGAGCAAGCGAACTGGACAACTGCAGGATCACATTAAATACATTAATAAACCTTTCTGAGGGCCTCATCGTAGAGAAAGCACTAAAACCATCTTACACGTGCTCAACATGTCCTCCCTAAATATATCCTCAGGTGCACAAGCCTGGCAGGTGCGACTACCTCTCCTGACATTCTAGCAGACGATATAGGTAGGGGCTGCTAGCTAACCATAGCCATAGCGGACAGCACCTGTGATCGCTCTCCTGGTCTATGGGGATGCCCTCAACGAGGTCTCTGGTTGTGACCTTCTGTTGCCCCCGCTGTTTTCCATCCCCTTTTGTTGCCTTTCTTCTCCTGCATCTTAGATGTATAACCTTCTGCCAACACAGACCTACTACTGGTTTATAAAAAGAGAAGTCAAATTAAATGTTTTTCAACTGTTGGCTTTTTCACATAGTAGGGGACGGTAGGTTGGTTACCCTGTTTATGGCTCTTACCATTGCTAAGCTCTACCAGCATTATGTAGATAATATGGGAAACTCACTCAATGTGGTATTATAAAAAGGAGCTACATAAACATGAATAGTGTACCTATTAATCCCAGCCCCCTGTTCATGGCTTCTTTTAACAATGATTTTCACTTGCATCCAACTAATCAAACTGTCCACATTCATAGATGCACCAAAAATGAGTGAATCTGTATTGGACCAAAGCACAAAAAGTTACTTTTATAGTCAGAGCCTTTTATCTTTCACATTATTATGGACAGACTTGGGAAAACGATGATGGTTCCATATGATTTCACACTTGTTTGGATTTCCTTGCAGACTGGCAGAACTAATTTTGACTAAACAAAAAAAAGGCTCAGCAGTTGGTCTAGGATGTTTCACTGCATCAAAGATTTGTGAAAATCCATCCTGCAGTCTTTGGTGTAACTAAGTAAGAAGTATCCCCTATGGAAAGTAACATGGAATTGAGCATTTTAATTGGGGAATATAAAGCAGGCTGCACATTCTCCAAACTTGGACTAAATCAGTTTTCTCATTATTATTTAATCCAAGAAGTATCAAAAAGGAGTAAAACCACACAGATCTCAAGACAAGAAATGTCTTGAAAATTTATTTTCACCCTCAATATCTGGTTTCTATGAGCTGTAGGTTGTTGGCCACTGATGTACTCACAGCTGGTAGTATTATCATCATCGGGACTTACCTCCAGAGAGTCTTTTGGTGTAGAGACATGGTGGGACCTATGGAAAGGTGCAGTGTATTAAAATAATCTCCTCTCCCAGGTTAGTTCTATTTTATTAGAGCTGGGAAAGGGGTAAAATTAAAAGAAAGTGAGATTTGTTAGGGATAGATTCTATAGCCTTCACATCGTTAAAAGTGGTCAACATGTTTCAGCCTACTTGCGCCTAAAAGGTTGTAAGCTTTCTTCAGGACCTCATAAGTGCCACAAGGGACATTTGCAGTTAAAGCCTAACAGTAAGTGCGCTGATTTACTTAGTCTGAAGAAAGGAAATGCTATTCCCTGAAAGATAAAAAGACAAACATTCATGTTAATAAAGAGACTCAAAACTTCTCAAAACTAATACCATATGTGTGTTTAAGTGAGTCCCAATGCAATAATTCTATGTGTTACAATGTTACACAAACACAAAAACCCAAAGGGTGGAGGATTAATTCATCAATATTCCTTTTTTTATATCTCTACAGCACCCTTTGTGTGTATTCTGTACAGCAAGCAACTAAAAAGAGTGATGTCATTAGGAAGGCATTAGCTTTTATGATATATTATAAAACCTCCCTGGCAAGTTTAAACCAAGGTGTTTTATTGAATAAGCAGTGTGTCACAATTGGAAATGCCAGATGATAGCAGTTTGTGACCAGATTTAAAACCACCTAACTATAATGAGCCACAATTGGAAATTACTTTTAGTAATCCCATAACCCGAAAGTGAGAGGGGTAGACAGTCAGTGCTAACCTTCGTAAGTATGTAGGAACAATAGACATGAAATGCCAGCATGCTTATGTGCATGACTCTACAATAGACTTTGAGTGATGAAGAAAGATACCTCCCCACAGTGCCATGAAAATCCCCATGCGAGCATACCTTGCAAAGGGAATGGCAAAAGCCCTATAGGACGCGGGGAGGAGACAGGACATTTGCCAAGTCATTCTTTCTTATCTTAGGGTAGGAGACGCGGTTAGAAAAAGCTTTAAAATTAAACTAGCTTAAAGGTCAAGAAATAAAGGTGGAAAAAGATGAAAAAACACTTACTTATGGAGCTCATCTCCCGTACTTCAAGCTAGGCCTCCTCCTCATCCTGCATATTGATGAGAGAATGGGGGTGAGATGTATTTATACCTGTGGGGGAGACACTAGTCTATGTCAGGACCAGAGGCTTCGGATTATGCTTCTCCTTCTTTGCTGTTTATTAATACCAATTCCAACAGCAGACAATCAAAACAGACTTTTTAAAATAAACAAAATTTCCTATGAATTATAGTATGACATCACATTTCCTGCACCAATCCTAATGTCTCTGCACTTATAAATTGCCTTGTTGCCATACTGACGTCCTCTTTCTATGCTGCTTTCGCACAAGATAAGTAAACTTCGATTTTAACATAAATATTTTGTGTGTTTTATATTTGTTTCAGTTTGTTATTCTGCTTCAGGTCATTTTACATTGGCATCTGAAAGGTGTGCTCGGAGGCAGTGCGTTGTGGGGTGAACAGTTTGAGTCCTGTTTTGACCTTGCTTTCCTGCACGCACGGTTTCCGCAAGAGTGAGCTGACTCCTGCAAAATGCACGCAGTAGAACAATAATTGCCTCCCCAATGCCCACATACCAGGGCAAGTCAATTGGCTACACAGGGTCACCTGAGGAGTTTCTAGAGACATTGACTGTTCAGGCTCTGTCTCTGACGATATCTTCCCTTCACATACCACCTTTTTTGGGTTGCCCCCCTTTATCTACCACAGTCTCTGTTTGCTGTTTTCTGTTGGACTGATTATTATTTATTGGTTATTTCTTACACTTTGTAGCCCCCATTGCTCTCCATCATGGTCAGTCACCATTCTGTTTCAGAAAGACCCCATGACCTTGAGCAGGCACTCAGATGGGCAGTTAATATTGTGGAAGCCATAGACACTTCCGGGGCCTAACCCGCCACATGGCCTTGGCAGAAGTTTTCAAACTGTTGTCCCGCTACCTAGGGCAGTAGGCCAGGTCCAAGAAATTTTTAAATTCCACCCCAGCCATGCCAATCCTACCCCGACAGGACATCACAGACAACAGGGATGACTTTTGACCCCACATGACAGCAATAGCTACTAGGTCTCAAGTCCTGCCTTATGACCCCCTTTACCTCATGGTCAGAACGCTTTCCACTAGCAGCCATTCCCTCCCTCATGTCTCCAACCACAACTTTGATGGTTTGCATTCATTTCCACCTGACTCAAGCGATGCCTCCACCTTGGTCACAAACAAGATCACTGAAAATCTCAGGAAATGTCCCAGTCTGTGACCTCTCACACCACTCCAGTCCGACACCCCCTGGACTTTGACTTTGGCACATTCTGACATCCCCATTCCTCAAAGGGGAGTCCCACTCCTCTTGCCAATGCCTGCGACAGACACGTTCATAACCTACCCCACTCAGATTGCTTTCTACCGGACGCTCCCAGTATCGTAATGTTTAACCCATTTTGTCCACCTTTGTTAAAAGATCCTGCTGACAAGGTACTTGACATGATGGCTCTTGCCAAAGATGCAAATAAACAGATGGACCTTGGTATCCTTACAAGATGACTCCAAAAGATGTTGTATACTAGACAACGCAGCTGTTTACTATTTGTAAAACACTGTTGGTTGGTGTCCCTCCAAAGGGACACCTAACAACAGAGCTTTCTTCCACAGTCTGTTTGGTCAGCGGCATGACCTGGGCAAACCAGATCACCCATCTACGACCCTTGACAGGTCCACTCATCCCACCTCGATATACACAGCAGTGCCAGCCAGGGCCACCTGTATTCAGGAACACCAAAGGGCCCCATGCACATAGGTGGTTCCCAATCATAACTTCTGCTCAAAGAATGGGGTCATTCCTCCAGCACTTGAGAAAGATCCTATTGCTACCAAGATGTTCCTTCAGATCCCAAGACAACAGCACTTTTTGGATTAAAAGATTTTCCCCTTGAGATAACCAGCAGCACAGGGTCATAACTCTTGCCTTCCGGCATTCCTTACACCTTAGTTTGACTTTTCATCATCTGACAGTCAAGAGTCTTCGCACAGAAGTGCTTGTCTCGATATTCCCCTTATGGCACTAGACAAGCAACTTTTGCTCTGCCATTGGAACTGACTAGTCAATCTCCTGCAGACCCTAGATTTTCTGGTTCAGTAGAGAGAAGTTTTTCTCATCCTCTCTTGATACATACAGTTTTTTCTTGGCCTTAGTCTGATTTCACGTCAGCTCTCTTACCCCTTTTGTCACAAGGGCTTATGCACGGTCCTCAAGGTAATTCACTCCACCTTTTACAATTACAAGGTATCCTCATCAATTTTGGCCAGGATTGCATGCCCTCGGGCCGGCACCAGCTCTTTCTCTTTAACCCTCTCCGAGGGTGGAACTTGCACTGAGCAGATCGACCTGATTCCATAGTCTAGGTCCGGACTGCAATGAGAGTTATGGCACTCGTCTGCCTGGAATGGCAGGGCCATTTTGCGGCTTATTTCAGATGTCAGTTCGACTTTCAGACATCAGTGTGTTGGAGTGTAGGTCCTAATATGGAAAGATTTTTTACTGGAGTTTAGTGGCCCGCAGAGCTAACCTCCTTTTTCTGGTGAACTGCTTGGAGATGTTGGAGACCTTGTGTGAGAGTTCTCTGTTTTTTTTCCCTCCAGTATGGCGTTCGAATGTGAATAGACAATATCTAAATTTTTCCATCACGTAACCTGACTGAGAAGGACGGTACCAGTGTGTGGGCCAATTTGTCGGTATGGCCTTCACATTTCGTATTGAAACACCAACAGTCTATCTGCCAGGTCAGAGCAACGTAAAAACAGACTGCTGTACGGCATTCCTCAGAAATCCCAGCAAGGGTAAGCTCCTCCTCAGGCATTTCAGACTCTACAGTGTAGTTGAGATCAGCACCACAAATATCAAATTGCATCCACTCATTTGAGGAGATTCTTTCTTTTAGAGATCAGATTCAATGGCCCTAGACACAGACGTCTTCCATCAAATTTGGAGAATTTCCCTGCATTAGTCTTCAACCCTATTTCTGATCCTCCTGACCATATTAGCATATGCTATCCATCCCCAAATGGAACTGTTCTAGTTACCCCATATGGAAAACTCACACTGGCTCTGGTCCTTTTGGGATAACCTGGGACAATTCAGTCAATTTTTATTTACTCCCTGTTTTGGATACAGCGATTCTACAACCCCATTTTTCCTCCAAGACTACCTTTGTTTCATGTTCTAAAATTTCCCTTCCCTTCAAACACTATAACCTGCCTGGAAGACGGGAAGATTCAGGTACGAGAGATGGGGTTTTTGTTCGCTCAGAGTCCCAGTTGTCTTTTTTTTGTCAACTTCCTACAATAATTTTTTTCCGTTGGATTAATATGATTTCTGTGTGTCTATCGGTAAACAATTTCAGACAATTTTCTTTCCCTCTTTGATGGTAGACCAGTGGACAGACTTCCTCTAGACAGCAGAATCTGTGGGCAATTTCTTTCCCTTCTGACAACTCTGTTCTTGGAGTTGACAATGTCATTATCAGGTTCCTTCACAATAGTCTTCCCACCTTATTTTATCCAGAACATCATTTTAACATAACTGACCATTCCATTATGTTTCGTTATGCCTGTAGAGTGTTTGGATGTATAAACCCCAATCTCTTCAGGTAGGTTGGGTTTGTTTCCCAGAAATGGTGTCTATCACTATTACAATAGGGTCAAAGATGAATCCGAAGCAGACTACTTACTTCATTTCCAGACAACTTCAGGTTAAGTATGGTGTAATGCCAGGGAAGTCACAATGGCCATACTAGGGGTTTCAGCATCCTAATGGTGGTTCCGTCTTCCTAGCCCTTTCAATTTTTCCTGACACTTTACCACACCAGGTGAATGTTATTTTTTCTCCAAAGCAGATGATGATACCTCTAACTTTAGTGCTTACTCAGTAAGATGAATATGACTTCAAAATACTACGCCCTAGTTCTTCGGAGTAAGATATCATTGGAGCAGCATCTTGGGTTACTGATAATACTTTCAGAATTTCGTCATTTTATTACAAACTACTCTAGATATGGTTTCAATTATGTTACAACAACTTTAAACAATCATAATTCAAAGCCTACGGTCCTGACATAGAATAAAAAAGTTTCTAGCTAACACGTCAAGATTTTTCAATTCTGTTAAGGACACGGAGGTGAGAATTATCCCACCCGCACTTGTTGAGTAAGGTTGTTTAGCATACTGAAGTGTTAGCAGTTTGTTTCTATTATCCCACCCACAGGTACTAAAGTATTCTTATGTGATGTCCTTTACCCTACATAGCTTTGGGTATTAAGTACTGGTATATTCTTAGGTGATGTTTTTTACCTATATGACAATGATATTGTGTATTGAGGTGTGCACATCCAGTGTTTTTTACCCTATCTGGCATTGGGTATTACGGAGTTTTCTTCTCTATTCTTCCCAGATTCTGAGCAGAAATCTGAGTAGCTGAGCAGAAGTTCCGGAGTTCAGTTTTCTTCAAGATCATGTTGATCTCTTTCGGGCTTCCCTAAATCCTGAGTCTTATCCTCAACTCTGGGGTTTTGTGGTTACGAAGTTCACTAAGCTGATGGGGACAAAGAAAGAGGACGTCAACATGGCGAAAAGGCAATTTATAGGTGCAGAGACCTTAGGATTGGTGCAGGAGACGTGATGATATGCTATAATTCATGGGAAATGAAGTTTTCTTTTTTTTTTAAACTCTATTTTGATTGGCCTCTGTTAGAATTGATAATAATAAACAGCAAAGAAGAAGAAGCATAATCCTTGCCTCTTTGTCTTTAATAGATTTGAAAATTCTTGATATGTTAGCTAGAAAAATGTTAATTGTTCTCAGGTGACATCCTCCACAGGTGTACAAGTTGGATGGTATGAAAAAGCGAGGAAGGACTTTCTAGAATTTGTGAATAGAGAGGAAGGACTCAATGGGGGTTCCAAATTGATGTTGTAGAAAGACAGGAAGGACTCGCTAGTAGTACTAGGAATATGAATCTCATATTGTAAAAAGCGAGGAAGGGCTCATGAAAAACCCAGGTCTAATTTGATGAAAAGTGAAGCAGGACTCGCTGTCAAAACCCTCTCTCTGCGTTAAAGGTCTGAATGATTAAAGGAGGAATGAAAGAAAAAAGGGGTGCCAAAACAATATTTTGGGACGCGCAGGACTCTTCGGCTGGCTGGTGCTGGGGGCGGCACCTTTGAGCCCCTTTAAATTCAACATCGCGCTCCCGCTTCGCTGGACGCACCCGGGCAAAGCCCGGGCCAAGGGCGGGCCCATTCTTCGCCCCTCATCGACTGGAAGAGGCTGGGCTGGGCCACCCCCCTGATAGTTTTATTGTCATACTAGGTCCAGAATCTGTGTGTTTACTAGGAAAATTTACCTATAGGTACCAGTACTCTGTTGGGGGATCTATTGTGCCTCGCTGGAGAGGAATTTAATATTGCACGGGCGCTCATTAGCTCGCCACGTTGCTCCGAGGTGAGGGTTAAGGGTGGGCCCGTTTGTGCCCATTTGAGGCTGGGCTTGGTTACCCCATTTTTGTTGTAATATAAATTATTGTGGGGAAAAGAAAGAACAGTCTGCAAAAGGGGGAATATGGGTTGGGCTCTTCAGTCCAACCTTCTATTACCAGTTATTTATCCTCTGTAATTGGGGCTATTGAATCCGAATTGGAGCAAGTAGAAGAAAGGATTGGGACCGTTCAAAAATCTGCTCAGCAGCCCCCACTGGAACCTGCTGTTCACATAATCACTAATTCAAAGGTCGGGTCATTCCCTTTGGTTTCGCCTACCCATATTACACAGTCTGTTCACGGTGACGTGCTTCCTCTAGATTTAATTAAAACTCCTGTTTTAAGTGCTAATTCATCTGTGGAATGCTCTTGGGCTGATTCCCCTCCACCGAAGAAGAGAAGAGCGGGTAAAAGGTCCAAGAATACAAAAAAGGTCACAGGCTCTAAAAAGAGAACTTATACTCCTCCGGCAATAAGTGCCAATGAATCAGCTGTTTTGGCTTCTACTAATTAATGCTCTACGAACAAGGAGGTTCTTAGTGATTTTACCAGCACAGTAGATTCCATACTTAAATCCTTTTGTGTAACCTTAGAGGAGAAACGTATTACTATGATAACTAGAGGACTTGACTGTTTTTGCAATAATGTGATTAGCACTCTTTCCCAGTCACTTAACTTAGGATCATCAAGCGTGGGAAATTCTCATAGTCATGAAATGGTAAAACAAGACAATCTATCACCTATATTGCCTCAAGAAAAGTCTAAGGAAGTTTATTCCTCTAGGCCAAAAATTCTTCCATCTAGTAAATCTATAAATCATGTAGAATTGTTACACTTACCTCCTGATTGAACTCCGTATGTCTTGATGTTAACAAATGTGCCTCCTCTGGATAGTTCCAAAAAAGAAAACACACAATCTTTAATCAGGAAGTCTGTTCACTGGCTGAAATCTAAATTTAAGTCAAATTATCATCCAAACAATAAGATTCTTATGGCGCGCAGAGTGAAGTGGGTTGGTTACCTAAGAAAAGCGGGTGAGGGAGATTGTGTTGTAATTAACTTTGCTAATCCCAGTTCAGTTGACTGTCTATTGGCTAACTCTGATCATTGTAATAGGTAAGATAATGGGATTCAAATGCACTCACTGTGCCATTTTTATGACCATTCTCTTTTACCACAATGTTCTACTGTTGATTTAAGTAATCACAGTTTGGTCCCAGTTAGGCCACAAGTCCAGGTAAACGTTTCTACTAATAATCGTTTCCTGGCCTTTAATTCTCTTGATGAGAGCGATTGACTTACGCTACCGTAAGACGGGTTCCAAAAATTTGGTGAGATTTAAGACCGACAATGACCAAGATAATTCTATACAGGAAGAAAGTGAGACTTTATTTGATACTTCCCTTTTTCAAAATATTGATTAATCAGCATTATGTCTAGGATCCAAACCCATAACTTTGATTAGTTGGAACATTGCGGGGCTTCGGTCTAAAATAAATAACTTGGATTGGACGAGCTTTATATCATTTTTTAACATAATTTGTCTTCAGGAGACACGGTTAAAAGATACGTTTCTCCTGGATGGGTATACATCTTTTTGCCAACCAGCAATAACTTCTTCAAAGGGAAGGGCACAAGGAGGTCTTTTAGTCCTTGTATCACTACAACTTCCATTATTGAATGTGTCTTTAATTTGGTCCTCACCTTATTTTATGGTTGTTTTATTATCTATTAGAGGATGTAAAGGTATCTTGATTTTACAATTTTATAATAACGTTCCACGTGGTCTCCTTAAGGGAAACCTTGAGGATGTAGCAGATTTTATTGACTCATCTACCAAACTGCAGGATAAAGACTTAGGGGGTGATTCTGACCTCGGCGGTAAAATGCCCTTACCGCCGGTCAGAAGACCGCCATAACACCGCCGCGGCCGCGGTCAACCGCCACGGTCATTCTGACCCACAACGGCCAAACCTCCAAAAATCCGTCCTCCACTGCAGCCCGCCACATCGGCGGGCAGCGATAAACTGGAGATGACCAAACCTCCACCGTCACGCCAACAGAAATACGCCCATGCCATTACGACCCACGAATCCACACGGCGGTCATTCAAACGCGGTATTCCATTGGAGCTACACACCGCCGCGGTCAGAATACACACACATCACCAAAACACAGCCACATTGGACAATTTGAAAAACACACACCTGATACACATACACACACCACTCCCACACAATCAACCAACTATAAAACACACACCCACATCACCCACAAACCCCTGCGACCATAATTACTGAGAGAAGGAGAGAGAGACACAGCAGACAATCCAAAGCAAGACACACTGAGGCACACTACACCATCACACACACCACATAGTAGCACAAAGCACCACTCACCAACACACTCCTCATCACATACACCACCCCACACCTCACCCACACCACCCCATCGCACCCCAAAGGCATCCACGATTTTCGGACCAAGAACTCCGGGTCATGGTGGAGGAAATCCTAAGAGTGGAACCCCAGCTCTTCGGCTCGCAGGTGCAGCACACCAGTATAGCCAGGAAGGCGGAGCTATGGCAGCGGATCGTGGACAGGGTCAACGCGGTGGGACAGCATCCCAGGAATAGGGAGGACATCCGCAAAAGATGGAACGACCTACGGGGGAAGGTCCGGTCGATGGTCTCCAGGCACAACATCGCGGTCCAGAAGACTGGCGGCGGACCCCCACCCACCCCTCCCGAATTTACATTGTGGGAGCAAGAGGTCTTGACCATCCTGCATCCTCAGGGCCTCGCAGGAGTAGCCGGAGGAATGGACTCTGGTAAGTCCCATCTCAACTACTATATCCCCCACACCCCACCAGCATGCCAACCCACACCCCCACCCTCACCCCCAACCCCCCGGCACACATCCTTCCTGACAATGTCTCACCAGCACAACCCACCCATCCCAACACCAACTCCTGCATGCCAACACAAACCATGGGCACCCATCACCTAAGCATGACCACTGCACTAACCCCTCCCCCCCACTAAATACCCTCACAACACCTCCCTCCAGGGAATGCCTGCACTGGGGGACAAGGGCACCCACAACACGCATGCTATTGCACACACAGAAACAATAACCAAACCCTCTTACCCCATGCAGGACCCGAACGACAACACACCAGCCAGGAGGGTCCAGAAGTGTCCATCCCACCACCGGAACAGGCCCACACTGAGGATAGCAGCTCTGTCGACAGTGAACCTGATGACCAGCCCGGACCATCGGGGACCTCTGGGCAGTCGGTTCCCCTCACCCAGACACAGGCCACACCAGACCCGACCCCCTCTGCCGACACCAGCACAGCTCCCACCCAGCGGGCCCATGCCTCTGTCTCTAGGACAGCTCAATCAGCGGTGTGTCTGCCACTACAGGGCACCCAGGCTAACCCGACACCCCAACAACAACAGGGACCTGGGGGCAGTGGGAGCGGGCACACCGGCCAGGGGACAGAGGCCGGGGGAAACCGGGCAGCTCGGAGGGCTGCTGTGCGACAGGGGGGGAGGAGAGGCCCAGGGAACCCACTCTCCAAGAGGCCCTCACCACCCTCATGGGGGCTTACCACCACTCCCAAGAAACGATGGCGACGGTACTGGCCAGGTTCACTGAGATCCAGGCACAGCAGGAGGAACGCTACATGGGGTTCAGGGAGGAGCTGAGAATCATTGGGACCGCAATGGGGACCATCGTCCTGGCCCTCCACAGGATAGAGGACGCGTTGCGGGACCATGGTGCACCACACAGGGCCCCTGTCACTAGGCCGGACCAGGAACAGCCTACCACCTCCGCCGGAGCTAGTGGACAGGAGGTCCCAACACCTCGACAGCCCCCCAGAACCCCACCTCCTGCTGAAGAACAACCACCCCGTAAGAGGAGCCTGAGACCAAAGAAAAAGACAGAGTAGGATGTCAAGACCCCCGCCAGCAGGACATACCCCCTCAAGTCTTCCCACTGTCCCACATTGCCACCCTGTCCAACCATGAACTGCCTATGCTCCATCCTTCCACAGGCAAGAGAACAATGCACCTGTGAGACTGAGAACTGGACTCTGCCATGGATATTCCTCCACCCCCACCCATCACCCTTAGAATCACATGTACCGGTATCTAGCACTGTAAATAAATCACATTTTGCACACAAACCTGTTTTAAGTCATGCTGTATTATTAACAAAGGGATAACATATTACTGTTCAATTTCTGTTCTGTCAATTAGTCATGACAACATACCAATGTCAATACGCTGTATTTCATGGGCGAACCAAGCAGAAGTCAGGTACTGAGTCAGACAGCACTGAGAAGGGAAGGGAAAGGCATAAATTAATAAAAAACATCTGTGGGGAACTACAGAAAGTACAGATGCAGGAGGCTAGAAGCAATTGTGAAATGGCGTGGGTGATTCTTACCTGGGTGTTACTGGAAATACTGTTGTATCACTCTGTCCCTATTGTCTGTGTCGTCCTCAGAGTCTTCCTCCTCTTCACTCTCCACAGGCTCCACGGCTTCTACAACACCACCATCTGGACCATCCTCCTGCAGGAAAGGCACCTGGCGTCGCAAAGCCAGGTTGTGAAGCATACAGCACGCCACGATGATATGGCACACCTTCTTTGGTGAGTACATTAGGGATCCACCAGTCATATGCAGGCACCTAAACCTGGCCTTCAGGAGGCCAAAGGTTCGCTCAATCACCCTCCTTGTACGCCCATGGGCCTCATTGTAGCTTCCTCTGCCCTTGTCCGGGGATTCCTTACTGGGGTCAGTAGCCACGGCAGGTTGGGGTAACCAGAGTCACCTATTAGCCACACACGTTGTCTCTGTAGCTGCTCCATCACATAGGGGATGCTGCTATTTCGCATCACATACGCGTCATGCACTGACCTGGGAACTTGGCATTTACATGGGAGATGTACTGGTCAGCCAAACAGACCACCTGGACATTCATCGAATGATAATTCTTTCTGTTTCGGTACACCTGCTCATCGTCTTTTGGGGGTACCAAAGCCACATGGGTCCCATCAATGGCACCAATGATGTTGGGGATATGTCCAAGGGCATAGAAATCACCCTTCACTGTGGGCAAGTCACCCTCCTCGGGGAAAATGATGTAGCTCCGCATGAGTTTCATCAGGGCAGACAACACTCTGCTCAAAATCTTTGAAAACATAGGCTGAGACATTCCAGATGACATGGCCACTGTGGTCTGGAATGACCCACTGGCCAAAAAATGGAGGACTGACAAAACCTGCACCAGAGGGGGAATCCCTGTGGGTTGGCGGATGGGGGACATCAGGGCTGGCTCCAGCTGGGCACACAGTTCATGGATAGTGGCACGGTCAAGTCGGTATCGAAGGATTATATGGCGTTCTTCCATTGTCGACAGGTCCACCAGCGGTCGGTACACGCGAGGATTCCTCCTTCTCATCCCAAGTCCCAGCGGACGGTGCCTAGGAAGGACAACATGGAGCACAGAGTCAGCCAAACCACAGGTACGTACAGACAGCTTGCACAGTTAAAGAATGGCAATGGGTTGAAAGGCGTGTATGTGTGGCAATGCAAGGCCTAGGCCTGTGTGTCGCAGTCAAAATTAAGCCATGTGGGCCCTTGAAATGGCGGCTGCCTGACCTGTGAAGTGGGACAATGGGATGTGAGGTCACTGCGCTGGCGGGGCACACCGTGGCGGTAGGCGGTCGAAGACCGCGGCGCAAACCCGCATTGGTTAACATTGAAGCCTATGGGTTTCAGGAGCCAATAACGAAGTGCGCCGGCGGTCGCGGTACGCACCGCCGCGGTACGCACCGCCGCGGACGTGACCGCCATTTTCTATCTGCTTAATCACTCGAGACCTGATCATCCACAGGAGAGGACCTATACTGCAAGTGCTGCTGTGACCTCGGTCTGGAAGATACAATGGCTGCTGTGACTGGGGAAAGGGCCCCTGCCTTCACGTCTGAAGAATTGGACAAGCTCGTGGATGGGGTCCTGCCCCAGTATGCGCTACTCTACGGTCCTCCAGACCAACAAGTGAGTACCCCGGGTGCTAATGGAATGGGCTATGCCTGTGTGGATTGGGGTGGATGTAAGTTGGTGGGGTGGGGGGCGAATGAGGAGTGCAACGCCCGACAGATGAGAGCATGTGCCATATGGCAAAGTGGGTGGGGGGGGGGCAATTACATCTAACATGCAGGCCATTGATGATTTCCTCCTTTCCACCCTGTACATGTCTAATAGGTCAGCGCCCATCAGAAGATCGAGATTTGGCGTGCCATCGCCAAGGAAGTCCGGACCTTGGGGGTCCACAACAGACGGGGCACCCACTGCCGCAAGAGGTGGGAGGACATCCGCCGCGGAACAAGGAAGACCGCAGAAACACTGCTGGGGATGGCCTCCCAACCTAGGAGGGGTGCCAGTCGCACCATGACCCCCCTGATGTCCCGGATCCTGGCGGTGGCCTACCCTGAATTGGATGGGCGCTTTAAGACATCACAGCAGACACAAGGGGGTGAGTATCAGCACATTCTCCTATCTTTCTGCGCAGTGGAGGCGTCTGGGTGGGGGAGGAGGGCTGTGGGTGACATTAGGCCAGGGCGCTTTCTGTAGTGTAGTCCTCTCCCTTAGGCATGGCCCTGTGCCCCCGGCCCCCACCTCTGTATGGTGACAAGTACAGCCATTGAAGGTCCAGCATCTCCCATGTGCGCGTTTGACGTCTCTTGGCCTGTTGTCTTAGTCAGTAGTACTGAGTAGTGTACCCCGAATGCGCGGCTTAGTGCATTAGGCACCTGTGTCTGTCCTCTCCGCCAACGGTGTTGACATTGCATGCACTCAGCCTGGTCTTCTTTTTTCTCCCCCCACCCTTTCTCTTCATCTTCTTGTGCATGTGTGCATTAGCATCATCAGGCGGAGGAGATATGGCATCGGAGCACGAGGGAGCTGCAGGACACAGGGCCCCGGTGGGCCCAGGAACAGACACCGAGGGCACCAGTGATCCGGAGGGCGAGGGGAGCACCACGACGGGGACCGCTGGTGAGAGCAGCGAAAGCAACACGTCCTCGGATGGGAGCTCCCTAGGGGTGGCGGCAACATCCGTGCCCCCCGCCTCTACAGGTACAGCCGCCACCCAGCGCACCAGCCCCGCCCTCCCAGCAGCCCCTCAGTCTTCGCTCCGTGCCGGTTCGCCCAGGAAGGCGCGCGTCTCCTTCGCCCCAGGCACCTCAGCCCCTGCCCCTGTTGCCCCTGCTGCCCTCAGTGCGGAGCTCATTGACCTGGTAAGGACGCTCATTGTTGGGCAGACGACCCTTTTGAATGCCATCCAGGGTGTGCAAAGGGAGGTGCAACAGAGCAATGCGTACCTGGAGGGCATTCATTCGGGTCAGGCTGCCCATCAACGAGCGTTCACTGCTCTGGCCTCAGCACTGACGGCAGCCATTGTCCCTGTTTCCAGCCTCCCTCTTCTGACTGCCTCCAGCCTGTCTCTGTCTCCTGTTCCTCAGCCTATCCCATCCACACCATCAGACCAGCCTGCACACACCTCAACACCCAAGAGCAGCTCATCCAAACACAAGCACCACAGATCCCGCAAACACTCACCCGAGCAACACCCAGATGCAGACATGCCAACAGCCACTGCCACCCCTGTGTCCCCCTCCTCCTCGTCTCCCTCCTCCCTCCCTGTGACGTCTACACTCACACCTGCATGCACCCCAACATTAGCCAGTGCTTCCATCACCACCTCACCCTCCAGTACAGTCCACACTCGTGCAGTCACCACCCCCACTGCCATGTACACGTCCCCTGTGTCCTCTCCCACTGTGTCTGTCACCCCCTCTTCCAAGACACACAAACGCAGGCAGCCACCCACCCAACAGCCATCCACCTCACGACAGCCTACAGCACCAGCACCTTCACCCAATGACAGCACACCTGACTCTCCTACAACCACCTCCTCTACCTCCACTTCCATCTCCACTCCTCCTACCCTTTACCTTGGCCCTAAAAAACTTTTCCTGGCTAACCTTAACCTCTTTCCCCCGATGACCTCCCCCATCCATCTTCAAAGAGTCCCAAGAGCACCGCAGCCACCACCAGCCCAGCTTCGGGTGTCACTGTTGTGCCTGGGTTCTGGAGCCCACCCTTTGCCAGCAGTGACACATCGAGCTGCAGCAAGGACACGTCCAGCCCCCCCCCGGCAAGAGGACCCGCAAAACCAAGGACCGCCGTGCGAGGACCGACAGGGCTGCCCCCAAGGAGCAATGTGCGGCCACTTCACCACCCACACCATCTGGGGGAGGCAAGGGCCCGAGAGCCCCATCAAAGGAGCGGAAGGGCAGCAGGAGCGCGGAGAAGGTGGACCCCACATGCCACATCCCAGCTGGGAAGGAGGACACTAAGGAGGCCAGGAGTCCGTCCCCGAAGGGTCCCGAAACGTCACGGTCCGAGGGCGACTGAGCAGGGAGTCGAGGCCAGGTCTGGCTCCCTTGACCTGCTGGATGAGCACCGCTGAACAGGGCCCGCGGTGCAGGACAGCACCGCTGAACAGGGCCCGCCGTGGAGAAGAGCACCGCTGAAAAGGGCCCGCCGTGGAGAAGAGCACCGCTGAACAGGGCCCGCGGTGCAGAAGAGCACCGCTGAACAGGGCCCGCCGTGGAGAAGAGCACCGCTGAACAGGGCCCCGCCGTGGAGAAGAGCACCGCTGAACAGGGCCCCGCCGTGGAGATAGGCACCGCTGAACAGGGCTCGCGGTGGAGAAGAGCACCGCTGAACAGGGCCCCGCCGTGGAGATAGGCACCGCTGAACAGGGCCCGCGGTGGAGAAGAGCACCGCTGAACAGGGCCCGCGGTGCAGAAGAGCACCGCTGAACAGGGCCCCGCCGTGGAGATAGGCACCGCTGAACAGGGCCCGCGGTGGAGAAGAGCACCGCTGAACAGGGCCCCGCCGTCTCAAGCACCGCTCCGCTGGGCCCCGCCGTCTCAAGCACCGCTCCGCTGGGCCCTGCCGTCTCAAGCACCGCTCCGCTGGGCCCCGCCGTCTCAAGCACCGCTCCGCTGGGCCCTTCTTCTCAAGCACCGCTCCGCTGGGCCCCGCCGTCTCAAGCACCGCTCCGCTGGGCCCCGCCGTCTCAAGCACCGCTCCGCTGGGCCCTTCTTCTCAAGCACCGCTCCGCTGGGCCCCGCCGTCTCAAGCACCGCTCCGCTGGGCCCTTCCTCTCAAGCACCGCTCCGCTGGGCCCTTCTTCTCAAGCACCGCTCCGCTGGGCCCTTCTTCTCAAGCACCGCTCCGCTGGGACCCGCCGTCTCAAGCACCGCTCCGCTGGGCCCTTCTTCTCAAGCACCGCTCCGCTGGGCCCTTCTTCTCAAGCACCGCTCCGCTGGGCCCCGCCGTCTCAAGCACCGCTCCGCTGGGCCCTTCTTCTCAAGCACCGCTCCGCTGGGCCCTTCTTCTCTAGCACCGCTCCGCTGGGCCCTTCTTCTCAAGCACCGCTCCGCTGGGCCCCGCCGTCTCAAGCACCGCTCCGCTGGGCCCCGCCGTCTCAAGCACCGCTCCGCTGGGCCCTTCCTCTCAAGCACCGCTCCGCTGGGCCCTTCTTCTCAAGCACCGCTCCGCTGGGCCCCGCCGTCTCAAGCACCGCTCCGCTGGGCCCCGCCGTCTCAAGCACCGCTCCGCTGGGCCCCGCCGTCTCAAGCACCGCTCCGCTGGGCCCTTCTTCTCAAGCACCGCTCCGCTGGGCCCTTCTTCTCAAGCACCGCTCCGCTGGGCCCTGCCGTCTCAAGCACCGCTCCGCTGGGCCCTTCTTCTCAAGCACCGCTCCGCTGGGCCCTTCTTCTCAAGCACCGCTCCGCTGGGCCCTTCTTCTCAAGCACCGCTCCGCTGGGCCCCGCCGTCTCAAGCACCGCTCCGCTGGGCCCCGCCGTCTCAAGCACCGCTCCGCTGGGCCCTTCCTCTCAAGCACCGCTCCTCTGGGCCCTTCTTCTCAAGCACCGCTCCGCTGGGCCCCGCCGTCTCAAGCACCGCTCCGCTGGGCCCCGCCGTCTCAAGCACCGCTCCGCTGGGCCCTTCCTCTCAAGCACCTCTCCGCTGGGCCCTTCTTCTCAAGCACCGCTCCGCTGGGCCCCGCCGTCTCAAGCACCGCACCGCTGGGCCCTTCTTCTCAAGCACCGCTCCGCTGGGCCCCGCCGTCTCAAGCACCGCTCCGCTGGGCCCCGCCGTCTCAAGCACCGCTCCGCTGGGCCCTTCTTCTCAAGTACCGCTCCGCTGGGCCCCGCCGTCTCAAGCACCGCACCGCTGGGCCCTTCTTCTCAAGCACCGCTCCGCTGGGCCCCGCCGTCTCAAGCACCGCTCCGCTGGGCCCCGCCGTCTCAAGCACCGCTCCGCTGGGCCCCGCCGTCTCAAGCACCGCTCCGCTGGGCCCTTCTTCTCAAGCACCGCTCCGCTGGGCCCCGCCGTCTCAAGCACCGCTCCGCTGGGCCCCGCCGTCTCAAGCACCGCTCCGCTGGGCCCTTCTTCTCAAGCACCGCTCCGCTGGGCCCCGCCGTCTCAAGCACCGCTCCGCTGGGCCCTTCCTCTCAAGCACCGCTCCGCTGGGCCCTTCTTCTCAAGCACCGCTCCGCTGGGCCCCGCCGTCTCAAGCACCGCTCCGCTGGGCCCTTCTTCTCAAGCACCGCTCCGCTGGGCCCTTCTTCTCAAGCACCGCTCCGCTGGGCCCTTCTTCTCAAGCACCGCTCCGCTGGGCCCCGCCGTCTCAAGCACCGCTCCGCTGGGCCCCGCCGTCTCAAGCACCGCTCCGCTGGGCCCTTCCTCTCAAGCACCGCTCCGCTGGGCCCTTCTTCTCAAGCACCGCTCCGCTGGGCCCCGCCGTCTCAAGCACCGCTCCGCTGGGCCCCGCCGTCTCAAGCACCGCTCCGCTGGGCCCCGCCGTCTCAAGCACCGCTCCGCTGGGCCCTTCTTCTCAAGCACCGCTCCGCTGGGCCCTTCTTCTCAAGCACCGCTCCGCTGGGCCCCGCCGTCTCAAGCACCGCTCCGCTGGGCCCTTCTTCTCAAGCACCGCTCCGCTGGGCCCTTCTTCTCAAGCACCGCTCCGCTGGGCCCTGCCGTCTCAAGCACCGCTCCGCTGGGCCCCGCCGTCTCAAGCACCGCTCCGCTGGGCCCTTCCTCTCAAGCACCGCTCCGCTGGGCCCTTCTTCTCAAGCACCGCTCCGCTGGGCCCCGCCGTCTCAAGCACCGCTCCGCTGGGCCCCGCCGTCTCAAGCACCGCTCCGCTGGGCCCCGCCGTCTCAAGCACCGCTCCGCTGGGCCCTTCCTCTCAAGCACCTCTCCGCTGGGCCCTTCTTCTCAAGCACCGCTCCGCTGGGCCCCGCCGTCTCAAGCACCGCACCGCTGGGCCCTTCTTCTCAAGCACCGCTCCGCTGGGCCCCGCCGTCTCAAGCACCGCTCCGCTGGGCCCCGCCGTCTCAAGCACCGCTCCGCCTGGCCCTTCCTGTCAAGCACCGCTCCGCTGGGCTGGGCCCTTCCTGTCAGGCACTGTTCAGGGTTCACTGTGCCCACCATGCATCCTCCTTGTCCAGTGGGGACATTTATCCACCTGATGGACTGTGGCTTTGCACTCCCCAGGATGGTCCAGTGGGCAATCCACCCACTGCAGAGACTTGAGAGACTGTGGCTTTGCACTCCCCAGGATGGCCCAGTGGGCAGCCCACCCACTGTAGAGACATTGAGAGACTGTGGCTTTGCACTCCCCAGGATGGTCCAGTGGGCAATCCACCCACTGCAGAGACTTGAGAGACTGTGGCTTTGCACTCCCCAGGATGGTCCCGTGGGCATGGTGGCTCCTCGTGGTTCTGGCGTCGTGGACTCATGTGGCTGTGGTGCCCCCCCCTTCCCTTCCCCCTGAGGTGCCTGTAGTTTTTACATCTGATGCCCCTGCAGTGTTCTCTCCAAAGGACTCAGGTCTCCTGTGTGGGCTTTGCCCTTGTTTCTCAAGACTTTGGCCCACGGACATGCTGAATTCGTAGGATGTGCAGGACTTGGTACTTCAGTTATACACTGATGTGTATGTCATTTGTTTTGTTGTGGATATCTTTCATGGTTGTACGCTAATTTTCTGGAGCTTTTTGGTACATAAATATTTATTCCAAATATGATTATGTCCTAGCTTTTTTCAGGGGTGTTTGGGTGGTGTCACTGTGACTTGGTGCTCTGCATTGGTGAGTACATGATTGGGGGGGTCGCATATGTGTGTGCCCGTAACCTTTCGTCCTCCCCCTCCCGTGTGTCGTAGGTGCAGTACTCACCGTTGTCGTCTGCGCCGGACTTCGTACTCGTGGTAGATGAGAAGGTAGACGAGAGCAGGTAGGATGTTTAATTCGGGTTCCATGCTGTCCTCCGTACTCGTGGAGTGTGTTTTGGTGAGCGTTTTCCCGTGCGTAGTCTGTTTCCGCCGTTTTTTTATCGGCGGTGCTCCCGCCCCGGAAAAGGTGGCGGATTGGTGAGTTATGATAGTGTGGGCGGTACATTGTCTGCCGCCTGCCTGTTTGCGGTGACCGCCACGCTGTTTGTCTGTACCGCTGCGGCGGTCGGAGTGTTAAGTTGGCGGGCTGTGTTGGCGGTTCCCGCCAGGGTCAGAATTCCATTTTTTGGACCGCCAGCCTGTTGGCGGGTTGGCCGCCACTTTAACACCGACCGCCAGGGTTAGAATCACCCCCTTAGTTGTCCTATGGGTTGGTGATTTTAACACTACCCTGTGCTGTAAGGAACCCTCTGAACTGTGTTCCATCCCAACTATGGGCAGAGAGTCGCTAACCCATTTTATTCATTCAATTGAAGGAGAAGAATTGAATTTCTTTCCATGTAAGTTTGATTTGGTTCATGTAATGGAGAAAGCAGCATTAGATACCTTAAATATTCCCACTTTTATAGGGAATTTGAAGGGGACTATTATCGATTTTATTCTTATTGGTTCCCCGCGACTGTCATTTAATACATGATTTTAAGATTATCCCTCACTGTGCTAGTGACCACAATCCCTTATGTATTAAACTGGATATAAATATTAATCAGGCTTTTAAGGATAAGGGATTGAAAATAAATATTACTTATAATAAAAATTTTGGCCCACGTCTGAAATGGGACAAAATAAATCCAACGCCATTTAACCAGGAAATTATAAGATCTAGGTTAGATTCTATTAATATTTGCCTGTCCCAGCAGCTAGATCATGATTGTATAGTCCAAGAATTTGAACTTTTAAGTAATGTTATTTCGCATGCTTTGGTGGCGGATAGGCCTCTTTTGGGCCCGGTTGCCCATAGATGGTTTGATTCCGCGTGTTCAACAGCCCACAAAAAACTAAAAGAAGTCCTTAAAATAGATCGTCCTTCTTGTCATTTAGTTAAATTAGCTATGGCTGAGTACAAGGCCGCACTGGAAAAAAGGAAATTAGAAATAAGGAATAAGGCATGGGAAGAGCTATTGGCTGCCTCTGACTTGAAGGATACTTCAAAATTTGGGAAGGTGGTAAATCACTCATATTTTTAGGATAGTAACATCAAGGCTGATGACTGTCTTATTGCAGAGGATGTATGGATGAATCATTTTAGGAAAGTATTTCACCCAGATAATGATGATAATGATATTTTGATCAAGGAGGATAATATTACCAAACAGACTATCATAGACTCTAATACAAATGTCCTAGACATCACATTTGATCTTCATGAGGTCCTTGGTGCCATTAATCGATTGAGGCAGGGAAAGGCTCCTGGCCCTGATGGGGTTCCTGTTGATCTCTTTAAATCTAAGCTTTGGGGCCCCTTAGTTACAAATGTGTTGAGAAGCGATGTTAAAAGTAATATACCCTCCTTATGGAAATTGGCTACTATTATTTCTATATTCAAAAAGGGCAATAGACAAGATCCTTCCTGTTATAGACCAATATCTCTTATCGATTCTACGGCCAAGATTCTGGGTAGTGTGAATTTATCTCGCCTGGAAGACTGGGTGACAGAGGCACAGATTTTATCTCCAATTCAATTTGATTTTAGACCCGGTTTAGGCACAGTTGAGCAAGTTTTAAATTTGCACATTATACCCGGTAAATACGTAACTGCCAAAAAGGAGTATATTCATATGGCATTTATTGATTTAACTAGCGCCTTTGATTTGGTAAATAGGGAGAAGTTACGGGAAATTATAGGAACTCTGGGGTGTGATATGAATTTATTGGAGCTTATAAACCGCCTACACACAGATTTAAAGGTGTCAGTTCAGTTTGGCCCATATGGTCAGAGAACCTCTCCCATTTCCTCAACTAGGGGTGTAAGACAGGGATGTATTTTAGTGCCTTTTCTCTTCTTGATATACATAAATGGGCTTTACGATTTTTTGATAAAATATGGGAAGGATGTACCAAAGATGGGCCCGAGATTGCTTCCAGTCTTATTATATGCAGACAATGCTATATTAATTGCTCGTACTGCAAATGGTTTACAAGGCCTGTTGGACCTCTTTTTAAACTTTATGTTGGATTTTTGATTTGAAAGTTAACTATTCTAAGACAATTTACCATGGGGGGCAATATCATTAATAAGGTGAAGAATTTTTGTTATTTAGGTATGCATGTGAGCTCTTCCATGTCTTGGAATACTCACCTTAATTTTAAGACCCAGCAAATGGCAAGGAATGTCGAAGCGATTTTCCGTTTTACTCGTAAATTGGTTCATAGACCTCCTTTTCAGATTAAAACACTCTATAACTCCAAGTGTGTTTCAGCAGCCCTATACGGGGCAGGTGTTTGGGGCTATAACAAAGTACCCACTCTCCAATGTGTTGAAAAATGTATGCATAGGTTATTGATGGTACCTAAGTGTATAGCAAACTTCATCAGCCACGAGGAGGTGGGTCAATGTTTTTTAGAGGATACAGTCTCTTTTGCCCCCCTTTTGCTGTGGATTAGATGCTGGATGAATCCAGCGGCAAGTCTTGTGCAGGACTCTATTTCTGAATGTTTACAGTTGGCTCATTCAAATAGGATTCCCTGGCTTTCGCATTTGCTAAAATCCTTTGAAAAGCTGGGTCTTAGGTATATGTTTGAAGAACCTGAAGTGTTAACCACAAATTCAAGGTCTCTTTTGAAATTGCATCACTCTGAGTATATTTTAGATTTAAGACTTTATAGTTCTCTGAAACTGAAATCTCTTGATCCCTATATTCAGATTGTTACGGCCTCATATATGGAACCCTACTTGACTTGGTTTTCATGTCCTAAAATATACTCTCTTTTCATTCTTTTTAGATTGAATTTGAATTTGATTTATTTTAAGGTGGCCTTTCCTAAACAGTGTATTTGGCAAAAAGATTTACCATCTTGCCCTTGTGATTTTAGATCAAAGCAGAGTACTTCTCATTTTTTTATTTTTTGTTCTCTTTATGCCACCCCTAGAAATGTTTTTATTCTACCTATTTTATGTAAACTAAGACATAGGACAAGGAAGCTCTGTTATATTTTCAGAAGCTGCCAGAAATTCAAATTTGTTATCATGTATTAAATTTTATTAAATCCTCTATTGCTATTAGGAACCAGTATTAACATTTTGTAAATCATTTATGCTATTTCTTATATTTCTGTTTAAATTGTATATGCTTATGACAGTGTTTGTGATTTAACATGGACCAAGGATTTGTATTATATTTTTAGGTTACCAAAATTTTGGTATAACAATTTAATGTATTTGATATCAGTCAATGTTTTGATAAGAATTGTTGTAAATTTGCACATCTTTAAGTGCCATCAAACCATACTTAGTATATCTCTCTCTTGTTTGTAAAGGGGAATTTGGATTAGATGAATTTGGGCTGTTTAGGTAATTCATTATATGTTATCTGATTTGTGTTTTAAATTATTTTTCATTCTGTCGTCCTGTAATATGCAGTTTTGTTTGTAATTTTATTGCTGAATAAAGATCTTTGACTGACTAACTGACAATATTTTGATAGATTTCCATTTCTACTTCTGGGAGAGACACTAATTATTCTCCAGGTACCATCCCTACAGTCACTCAGTTTCAATGCAGTGAAAAGTGAGGAAGGACTCACTATAAGTTGTAAACAAGGGATGGAGGACTCAATGGTGATTCAAGTTTAATGTTATCAAGAGCGAGGTGGGACTCACTAAAAGTAAGAACCTAATATTGTTGGTAGCGTGGAAGAGCTCATTGAGGACTAAAGCCAAATCTTGTAAGAAAGTGGAGTAGGGCTTGCTGTAAATACCCTCTCCCTGTGCTAAAGGTCTTAATTGCTATCAAGGACAGTAAAAGGAGATAAGAACGAAAACAATAGGGTCATACTACATTTTTAAGAGATTTCTGGTCTTGAGATCGGTGTGGATTCACTCCCTTTTGATATTTCTTGGTATTGCTTGGGAGCCTATGTGAACCTTTCTTTGTATACTTCTCACTCCCTCTGACTAATATCTCAAAATGTTATTTGACCTGTACTTCTAGTATCTATTTTTATCCACTTCCCTTTTGTTGTAATTCAGATGTCATACATTCTGCCTGGGGGTTGGAAACCACTGCACATTTTGACAAATATTTAACTTTTGTTTATTTGGACCACAGCAAGGATTTGAAGAGAACTAATTAATAATAGGCCGTCATCATTATTGAAGAGCTGCTATTTTATTGGAAAGACAAGGTGTCTTGGTGCAGTCAATTATCCAATGACCTAACGTTACCACATTTCTGACATTGCTTGTGTTACTTTTCACCCAACATCAGAAGAGTAGCATATGTTCCACCATGGCTCAAAAAATATAGCTCCATGGATATGACAACATTGCTAGCTGGCACTTTCAGACATCCTCTCACACTTTCAGAGAGTCACATGCAACCATCTAATGTCAGTGCTTAATTTGTATTAAAAAAAATAAGTACCAGGCCCAACAGATTCTCTCAAAAGGCAGTCAGCACTGCCAAATGTTAAGCTTACTGCATACTTTTTTTCAACTACCACCTACATTCCCTTTCACTTTAGGTCAACTGCCTATGCAGGACGTGGCACTGAATTTCAAGTTGAAGCTGGTGCGATGATAATCCTTTTACATAAGCCATTGGTGGTTTTACTGCCTGCACATCAACATAGGTCTAAGAAATTATTGACAATTATTTGCTACCCATTTAACTTTTCTTCGCAAATCTTTTTAAGTGAGTGTTTTTCATCTATCCATAAAGAACTTGTTCTACAGTCTACCAAGGATACAGTGGTCTGTTTGATAAGTGCAGAAGGAATATACAATTGTAGATCAGACCCAGAAAGTGTTCCAGGTCCAACTTGGTACAACTTTCTGATATGATTTGGAACTCTTTGATGTCGAATATTGTTTTTATTGATACATGCTTCTCGACTATTGTATGCAGCGTTTGGAAGCTCCCACCCTATGTAAGCTGAGGCTATGGATCACATTGCAGTGAGTGAGAAGCCATGCTTAAAAAAATATACAAAAATGCCAGATGTACAAAGGCCTTTCACATTTCTTAACAGACCAAATCACAATTTCGCCCCGTTAAGAAATGCACAACAGCTTTTTCCTATGTACAAGGGCCTTTAGGGAATCGCCAAATGCGATTTCTACCCTGTAGAAATTGCATTTGGCTATTCCCTAAATAGGAACTCACAAATAGGGATTTCCTATTTGCGATTTCTTGGCACATGTACAAAGCATTTCCTAAATGCAGAATGAGCATTTAGGAAATGCAATTATAATCGACTTCAAATCAATGGTAACCATGTGCAATTTTAAAAAAAAGCACCCGGATTTTTTTTTTTTAAGTGCAATAGAGCACACACATGCCATTTGGACATATGTATGCTCTACTTGTGAACCACTATTTTTGGGGTGCGAGAAAGGAAGGTCTTTTGCCCTTAACCATCCTTGGTTTTGCATTTCCCAAATAGCAATCTCCCAATAGGAAATCGCTATTTGAAAAATGCAAAGCCGGCCCATTGTCTCAAATGGCATGGGATTTCCTTTTTTGCAATTTCCTAATAGCAATTACTACTTTGTAGGAATCGGTATTAGGAAATCTATATCTTTGTACATAGCATTTTGCATTTCCTAAATAGCAATTTCTATGAAGTTGCTATTTGGGAAATGCAAAATTGCATTTTTGAACATTTGGTCCATAGTGTTTTGACCCCCAACTCCATCAAAATAAAAAGGCAACATTACCTGCCTTCCTGGCTCCATCTTTCACCTCCCACTGATAAGCCTGCCATCCTTCACTTTCTTTTCTTTAACACACACATACTGCTGCTTCCTTCCCTTCCTCAAAAAGGAACCTACTTATTACCATGCCTGATACACCTACCTGGCTTGATAACACTATCCCCTACTATACCATTCCTAAATATTTGAAAAAATACCTTGCACCCCATAACTTTTGCCTACAATCCCAGTACCTCTCCTCTGCACCCCAAAAACATATCCCTGGTATTCTGCCTCCCTCCTCCAAAACAGCCCTGGGAGCTGGGGAATAGCTTCCCCAGCTTCTGAGGCTGTTCTGGGTTTTCAGTTAAATGTTGATCTGCCCGTGCGTTGCATGCTGATGCAATTTCACTGAAAACTAAAGTGAAATTAGCCATTTTGCTCATTTCACTTTCACTGCCTTAGTGCTCAGGGGGCTATCTCTGTCCCCCGAGTACTGAGGCAGATGGCAGGGGGATAATTGGAAAGGGAAGAATCTCCCTTTTCCAATGGTAGCAACCACTAGACACAAGGGAGGGCGGATCAGCTCCTTGGCCAAGGGCTTTTGCTCCACCCTTTATATTTTGAGCATATTCAGTCTTTCTGCCTCCCTGGGGGGTAGACGGGAGCAGTCCTCGATCTGCACCTCTGCCGAACCCCCCCCTGCCCCTCCTCCCCCCCCCCAGAGGGCAGCAAATCCCACTAGGAACCAGGGATTCATTTTTTAAATATATATCTAGGGGTGGGGGCAGATCACCCACTGGGCATCAGGGATTTGTTTTTATTCATTTAGAGGTGGGGGCTGCCCAGAATGCGCATTGCAATGCCCCCACCCTTCCACCTAAAAATGAGCACAGTCTTTCTGCCCTCCCCCCAAGGGGGGTGATGGGGCAACAGCCCCAATCTGTCCCCCCCACACCGTGTATGCACAAAGCCCACTGGGCACCAGGGATTTTTATATTCATCTAGGGGAGCATTGCAGCCTCACCCTTCCCCCACAAAAAAATCAGCACAGTCTTTCTGTCCCCGCCCAGCAGAAAGCCCACTAGGCACCAGGGAATTTTTTATTCATTTATTATTCATCTAGGGGTGGGGGCTGCCCAGAGTGGGTATTGCAATGTCCCACCCCTTCCCCCCTAAAAAGGGAGGGATGAAAGCCCACTAGACAACAGGGAAGCATTTTTCTAAAAATAGAGGGGTGGGGCTGCCCACCACCATGGGCATGGTTATGCCCCCACCCCAACTGAAAGGAGGCAACAGGATTTCTGCCCTCAACTGCGGACTAAAGCGTCTCATCCCAATGGCAAGCAAGAGAACATTTGACTATTTTGAGTTTTGATTTTACATATGGGCCAAGAGAGCTTGGCTAACTATCAATATTGTTCCACTTGTAATGACGTGAGACTGCACTTTTTGGACTTGGGTATACTGGCACCTGGAAAAGCCTACTAGACCCATACATTTCTGAAAACTAAACATCTGAGGGAGTCCCAAGTGGTATGCTTCACATGCACCCCCGAACCATTTTCATTTTAACAATGCCATGCAAATCTCCAAATTTGCCTGAAATCAGGCATTTTGCCTACATTTCTGTGATGGAAACTTCCAGAATCCACAGGAATCCACAAAATTCCTACCACCCATCACTGCCCCATCTGTACTGATAAAAACTCTGCCCCACTTGTGTGGGTGTTCAACATAGCGTCAGCCTAAAAATATATGAAGCAAACAGCCCTTTTGGATCTACTTTGGTTTCCCCTTCAATGTATACATGTTTTTGGCCCTTCCTTGTCCCAGGCACTTGGCCCACCTACACAAGAGACATATCATTTGTATTGCAAGACTGAGGGGAATGCTGGGCGGTAGGAAATTTGTCGTATCCCGGTGATTCCCACAAAGAAATGTGAGGAAAATGTGATTTCTTTTTAGATAAATTTGACATTTGCAGGGGATTCTGGGTAAGAACACGTTGGGGGATCCATGCAAACCACTCCTCACATGACTTTCCCGAGAGTCTGGTTTATAGAAATGTATGGGTTTGGTAGGTTTCCCTAGATAATTGCCGAGCCAGGAACCAAAAACACAGGTGCCCCCCTTGCAAAAATAGGTAGTTTTGTGATAGATAATTTTGATGTGTCCACAATATGTTTTGGGCCTTCCCTGTCATGGGCACTTGGCCCACCTACACAGGTGAGGTAGCATTTTTTTCAGGAGACATGGGGAACTCTGGGTGGGAGGAAATTTGTGGCTGCCCTCAGATTCCAGAAGTTTTCATCACAGAAATTAGAGGTAAATGTGTTCTTTAAACAAATATTTAAGTTTGCATGGGACTCTGGGTAACAGAACCTGGTGAGAGCCATACATGTGTCTCCATCCTGGATTTCCCTGGTGGTCTAGTTTAAAAAAATGTACAGGTTTGTTAGGTTTCCCCAGGTGCCGGCTGAAGTAGTGTCCAAAAACCACAGCTACCAACTTTGCATAAAACTGGTCAGTTACGTAAAAAAAGTTGATGTATCCATGTTGCTTTTTGGGCCATTTCCTGTTGTGGACACTGAGCCTACCCACCCAAGTGATGTACATTTTCATCAGAAGACTTAGAAAAATGCTTGGTGGAAGGAAGTGTGTTGCTTTAGCATGGTAAAACGAAGAGGATGCTTTTATTCCTCCTCGTTTTTTGCTTTTTCTATCTGTGCTGCATTGTGCAGCCCACAAGTAGAAGCAAAATGCCATGGATGATTGTTTATGTGCAGGAAGGCACACCTTCCTACACATAAACAATCCATCCCCTCAACACAGACAACTTGCACTATGGTGCAAGGATGCCTGCGTTGGCGCAGGAACCTGAATTCAGCGCTGGAGCAGGGGGAAATGCCGGATTCCTGTAAATACAGCGCATCTCTGCATTTCAAAAGTGGTGCAGTGTTGAACTACTATTTTTGGCCCACCACAGCGCTGCGCCACTTTAGTATGAATCAGGGCCCACATGCTTACTTCTGCAACACAAAACAACATTTAGCTGTATTATGGCTAATTTTGTAGTCCCTCCAGGGGAATCTAAAAACCCTGGGTACTTTTAGAATCCCCATGATGTTGGGGGAAAAGGATGCAAATTTGGCCTGGATACCTTATGAGGACAAAACGTTATGGGGGCCTAAGTGAAAACTGCCACAAATATAAAAAAAAGGCTTAGCAATGGGGAGGCACATCTAGCAGCGAAAGTGTTAAAAGCTTTGCCTTTTTCAGACGTATTGAGTAAGCCCGGGCAGAAAATGTAATGGGAGATTACTGGTTGCTAGGAAACCTTCTGGCACCAATTTCTGACATAGGCAGTTGCTTTCAGAGGGCTGCTTCTCAAGTAGACTTGCTACTTGAGAAGCAGCAAGATCAACTTGAAATTGGATGTTCAAGTAACTATTCTACCCGAATGGATGGTTCAGTTGGTGTTTTTTAGTGTTTTAATTTTACTTTTTTTTCAACAGGAAGGGCATGCCACAGAGGCTCCAGCTTCATCTTGCTGTCCAAAATACTCCTCCAAGTGCTTTGTCAAACCCTTGGTTACTGTTCATTTGGATTTTGAGGGGAAAGGATCACTCTCTTCTTTGTCTTAAATGTCTGCTGCATATACCATTGGATTTTTTAGGATTTTTGGAGGAATCAAGTATGTTAAAGAACTTTTGGATAAACTTGTTGTATGATGGGAGGGCATGCACCAGTTTTCTTTTTTACTTTGTTTGTTTTTTTTCCTCCATTTTTAAATGTTATAGTGGGTAGCCTGATGTCACAGTAGGGGCCCATTCTGCATAAACATGTCTAGTTTCTTCTAAGGGAAAAGGTATGCACAGGTTTGGGAGGGCTGGGGGCCTGGTTTAAAAACTTTCAAAGTACTTTTTCTCCATTTTCTTGTGTGTTGTTAGTGAATTTTGCACTGTTATTTTGCTCATTTTACTGTGAGGTCTAGCCAGTCCACAGGCCACGGCCAGCCAGCCATTACTAGGCATTGGATATATATTGAACAACTGTTTCTGTAGGAAACATGTTTAAAAAACATCTATTGATTTAGGGGTGGCTGTGGATTAAATGCAAAATGTGTTTTTTGTATTGTATATTTTTCAGCAAAGTGTGAAAGTATTTTGGTGGGGTCATTTTTGATGCCATAGGATGTGTGTGGTTAGTGAATTTGTAAAGTTGACAGACAATGTTCGTTTTTGGCATTGCTCAATTAATGGTAGAGTTTTCTTCTTTGAGTCCCATTGCTCCTTTCTTTGCTGGTCAAAAGGTCATATTTGTGAGTGTGTTTGCTATAGGCTATTATTTTGTCTTTGTTCTCCACACCATGTGGCAGGGTGGCCATTTTGTTTGGTATGGTCAGTGTGCTTTGCTTTTTCCATAGGCCTGTGTGATTTTTGTTGTCCATGTCTTCACCGTTGGTGGCCCGGGGCCATTTTGTAGTCAGTGTAATTTGCTTTTTTCCATAGGTCTGCATGTGTTCTTCTTTGCTGCCCATGCCTTTGCTCTTGGTGGCCATGTGGCCGGCGGCCATTTTGTAGTCAGTGTGCTTTGCTTTTGCCATTGGCCTGCATGTATTCTTTGTTGTCCATGCCTTCGCTGTTGGTGGCCATGTGCTAGGGCGTCCATTTTGTGTAGCCAGTGTGTTCCTTCTCTTCACTTCTCACAGCCATTTTCTAGGGACATTGATATAAGAGACCTATGCCTTTTTGCTTTGTTTTTTTTTCATTTTTTCTTTTTTTCTGATGTGAGTTTCATGTGCTTGTGGATGATTGTAGTATGTATATATAGTGTGTTTCATGCATTTTCCCATTTACCTTGCACCTAGTCCACAGAGAGAGACCGGCAATATTTTATTTCAATTATAAGATTTTTCCCTGCTCCACATGCCTGTCACAGGTGCACACCAGTAGTATGTTTCTATGAGGATTATTTCATTTTACCCCTGGACCCTCTGCCTGCTTAGGCCCAAATCAGCAATCATTTGTTTTCAGGATTTATCCACTTTCCCCTGCACCCCCTGCCTGCTGTAGGCACACACCAGCAACAGTTGTTTTAAGAATTATTTATTTTCTCCCCTGCACCACCTCCCTTCCATAGGCACACACAAGCAATCATTGTTTTAAAGATTATTCACTTTTCCCCTTGCACAAGCCGCCTGCCATAGGCACACACCAGCAATCATTTTTATAAGGATTATTCAAATTTCCCCCTGCAGCTGCTGCATGCCATGACATAAGCAATAGGAGTACAACAAAACTTTAATATTTTTAAGATTATTGCATTTTCCCCCCTAAACCCTTCCTTCCATAGGCAATAGATGCACTCCAGCAATAATTATTTTCAGGAATATGCAATTTCCCCCACGCTCCTTGTTTGCCATAGGCGCACACCACCAATCTTTCTTTTAATGATTATTCCATTTTCCTCCTGTACCCCCTGCCAGCCACAAACATCTCATAGGCCCTAGAGGCACATGAAGTAAACGTTTCCATTCATATGTTATTGAAATATTATGCTATGGTTTGGAATGGATACACTATTCTTAATTATTTGTGATGTGGCCTCACTAAAGTATATTGTCTGTAGATTCAAATTGCAAATGCCAGGTTTCACTGAATTTGTTGCTTGTTTGCTTGCTTTTAGGTTCACAAGAGATATCATCACGCAGATAACAACTAGACAGATGGCTGGCAGTTCACACACCACCTGAGTCCTCTGCTTCTGCAGCTTAGTGTGCTAGGGAGTGAACATTATTAATAAAAATGTGTAACTAAAATGAAATGATTAACATGTACTAAATGGCCTAAATAGAGAAATTTGTGTTAGGAAAATAATACACGCATGTTTAAAAATGTGACTGACATGGTGTCAGCCACATCAAGTTCAATGTGAATGAATAAGTGACTGTGAACATGTATTTTGATTAATTATAACTATGGGTACTGACAGAAGACATAAACAATATATTTGTACTACAAAACTAACGGTTTGAAATTATTAGAAATGTTTTATTCTTCATGTACTAGCATTAGTAGAAAAGGCCTACGTTTTAGTATTTTTCCAGAAGCACAGTGTTTAAATGTTATGCTGATTTTACTGAAACACTTTACAAACATTATTTATTAGGCTTCCTGTTAAATGTGCACAGTGGAAAGCTACTGCTTTCTCTGTCCTCCTTGTACTATACTTCCTTCTGAAAAAAATTGCAACCTTTAACATTGAGCCTTATTTTAGAAAGGGAGCAACATCAGCTAAACGTTGTGTTCTGTGTTTTAAAAAAAATTAATTATTACACGCAAACTGCCATCCGGGGAGGAGCGTAAGAAGAATGAAGAAAGATACAACTGAAGTCCAAATGAAATTTTATTGGCTGCATACTAACCCACCTCATAGCTTTGTCCAATAGAAACTTAGCTAGTAACATTTGAGACTTTAATATAGCAAAGCTTTAGGTAATGCAAGTCAGATTTCATTCAGTTTCTTTCCAGTTTAATTCGGCTATTCAGCTCTTGTCTATGATTCGAAAAGTTCCGATACCTTAGGACCAACATTACTGAACTGTTGTCCCTTTCATATTTCCTGATGCTGACTGAAGACCTGCTGCTCCTGTGCACTGCTGATGAAGGCTCTACTGGCTGCTGTCTCAATTAGGAGCGGTATAACCAATGTGCATTTATTTTTCCTTTGCAGGTTTTTCCGTTAAGAAATCCTACCGCATATATTTGTTAGCACCATGTTGGAAAATGGGTTATTGGTAAGGGCAGGTAAGTACCTACACTTAGCAATAGGCCACTAACCTCCACTTAGGTCCAGTTAGGTCTCAGTAAATTAAACCTAGCTCAACCCTTGGTAGCTTGGCAACGAGCGACAAGGCTTAACTTAGGAGACAAAGCATGAAGCATTCAAATATCACAAAACAGTAATTAAATAAAACACAGGAAGCAGTTTAACAATCCAAAATAGTTTTATCTGTAAAATGACATCAAAATGAATAAAATTGGATAAGGGGAACCGGAGATATGAATTTTTTAAAGAATTAATGCTTACTAGCGCATAGAAGCAACTAGCGCTCAAAGGGTTAAAAAGGGTCACACTGGAAAGGAACAAGGTTGAGAGTTCAGGCCACCCATGAGGTAACACTGTCACACTTACTTTCAGAAGTGTTTGATTCAGGAAAGTGGTCCACAGCACCAGCCAAGGGTTCAGAGGCTCTGGTGTGCCTCTTGGGGTCTGGGACTACAACTCTCACAATGCACCTCTTCAACTTATGGAGTTGCTCCAAACGTCTCCAAACTTCTGGATCTTCTTCCAGAGGTCCTGTTTGTGTCCTTGAAGTGTCCACAACTTTATCCACAACTTCCTTGAAGTTCCAGAAGCTCTGAGTTGCTCCTTGGGAGTTGGGACTACAATTCCCAGAATGGTCACCTGGTCACAATCCTCAAATGGCCACTGTATACTGGCCAGCTGGGCTCTGCTTACAGGACTTGATGCAGGAGATTCTGGGCAGCTCCTTTGTACCTGTAGCAAACAGAGAGTCCCTTCTTGAAGCAGTAGAAGACAGGTATAGTCCTTTTAGTGGTGAAGCCCCAGTGTGCAGCTGGTGCAGTCCTCCAGAGTGCAGTGTCCGGGTGCAGATCAGGGGTCCAGCAGGGCAGTCCTTCTTCTCCTGCAGTTCTTCTTTGTTGGAATCTGATAGGGATCTGAGGTGTGGGTGCAGGTCTGCCAGTTTTATCCTTGCTTCTGGGTGAAAAACAGGGGGGTCCTGGATCTCCAATCACGGGCAGGGTCCTTCCCTCTGTGATGACCACTACCTGGGAAATGTGGCAAAAATCAATCCCAGGGAGCAACATTCCTCAAAAATCCATCATGGCTGAAAGCGATTTTTGGAGGTTACATCTGGCTGAGCCCTCCCACTGGTGTGGCTAAAAATCCTAAACACACCCCTCTCCTGCCCTCTCCTAATCTAATCAAGGGGGCATCTAATTGCCTGGGTTTGCAGGATGTGAAGGTGTTGCTGCGGTGCTTCTAATGTCCTTCTCTGCCTTTGGTGACCAGTGTGGCAGCCCTCCCCCTTCCTACTTCCCCATCTGCTGAGGGGAGTTCTCCTCCCCCAGACACATCTCTTTGTGTTGAGCCAGGCCACTTCACACCTCATCAAGGCAGCCTGGCCAGGCTGCCAGAGGCTGGGCAATCAGAGCAAAGCAGCGAAAACATTGCAGCGCTGAAGTTGGCAACTTTTCAGGTAAAGTTTAAAACTCTTTACCTGAACAAGTTATATTAAATCCCACAACTGGAAGTTGTGGGATTTATGATAACAATTAATTTGATACCAAACTTGTAGTATCTGTTACTTAAGGGGATTTTTAAAATTAAAATAAAGTCTACCCATTCTAGCCTATGGAGGCCATTCACTACAATGAGGGAAAAACAAATGTGCCTGTTTTACCTTACCAGGGCTTATGCAACTATTTTTATAAGGTCCCTGCTTATAGTTACATGGCACCCAGCCCTAGGGGCACATAGTGCACACCTTATGGGTGACTTATAGGTAAAAATAAGGTAGTTTAAGACTTTGTAACTACTTTTAATTCCAAAGTCGAATTTGCATGTAACTTTAATTTAAAATCAGTCAGCATGGCAGGCCTGCCTTTAAAATGACACTGGGCACCTCAGCAGTGCACCTGTGTGGTCACCACCTATGCTGGGGTCCCTAAACCTACATGCCCTACCATATACTAGGGACTTATAGGTAGGTTGACTTAGCCAATTATAATTAGCCTAATTTGCATACTGATTTTACACAGAGCACAGGCCCTGGGACTGGTTAGCAGTACCCAGGGCACCATCAGAGTCAGGAAAACACCAGCAAAAAAGTAAAAAAATGGGGGCAAAAAGTCAGGGGGCCTCTGCAATCAGCCCTGTTTTCTCACACACCATAGTTAAATATTTTCCGAATTAATTTTTGTCTTATTTTTAATTTTTGCATGTGACAAAGCCCAGCCCACACATCCTTTCCAAATTAGAGTTTGGTAGTTCGGATGTTTGATCCAACAATTGATTTAAATGTTTTTAATTGAACGTGATTGATTCAATTGCACAACTAAATATATTTTGTTGCTATTTTCCAAATAATTTTGATGTTATTCTGCATAATTCTCTTGGAGTGTTTAATGGTAATGTATCTGATTAGGCTGAGATTCTTCAAATGATTTGGACAGAGCCTCTGTTATTTCTTTCAATCAATCAATCAAGGATTTGTAATGCGCGGCTAATCACACATAGGGTCTCAAGGCGCTTACTATCATTTGGTTTTGCACATCATTACGTGACCTTAGCGTTGTCAAGTTAAGGGCAATAAATGTTTAAACTTTACTAAATTTGTGTGGTGATTCATGACCGCATAGGTCATGCTGTGTATAAATTAATGACTCATTGTTTGATTTGATGATCTCATTACTCCTATCTGAGTCGACCTCTGACAGTATTAAATGTCACTGTGCTGTTACGTGTCACCTTATCCTAATATAAGGAGATCACACTCCCACAGATTTTGGTCACAAAAGAGGTTGGTTTAGTCTCAATAGGAGAAGATCATCCTGGTTTTGAGAGATGTGGTTTTGCCAATGCTTGTTTCAAATTCAGATTTTTGGAAATTTGGTTTTGCTAATGCTTGTTTAGATTAAATATGGTATGTTCCCAGTGTTTCCAGTGTTGTTTGAGTTCTAAGTAAGGTTTGCGCTTGCAGTGCTTTGACAAATCACAAGTGAATTGTGATGTATGAGAGAAGTAGGGAGTTTGTGTACTCCAACGTAGGTGAGTAGGGAGTTTGCATATTCCAAAGAGTGAGTGTAGGGAAGTCAACATACTTCAGGTCAATGTGGCACTTTGTGCTAAAAAATTAACCACATGGTTGTTGATGTAAAGGACCCTGCATAGTCTAAGACTACAGAGTATTGTACAACTGTGTAGGACACTTGGTTGTTGTTGTTTACTTGTCTACATCTGGTGTAGTTGTATTCCTAGTGTGTGTGTTAAGGGAGTGCTAGTTTGACAGGCACTAGGTGATTCCTGAGCATGCAGAGAGAACCCGGTATAAGTCAATGATGAAATTTGCAGGCTGAATTTTACTTGTGCATGAGAGAAAGCCAAATCCGGATGAGTAGCTGTTAGAGTCAAAGGCCACAGTCGAAATTTGTGTAATGCTTCTGAAGTGATTGAGCCCTACCTGTAGTGAGCAGACAAGTTCATTTTTGTAAAAAAAATTTAGTGCTTGCAATACTGCAGTTAGTTTTCTGTGTGAATCAAGTTTTAAGGATGAGTCGCAAGGCTTTGTCAGCCACTATGTGAATCACTAGGCCCACACTGAGATTAGTCGGTTGGTAAAAAGGACCTCAAAAGGATTAATGGACAACAGAGAACAGCTATTGGTTGAGAGCAGCAAGCAAAAAGGATTTTGGAATTGAACTACTTTCTGTTATGAATTTCATTTATAGTTTAAAAAATCAAATTTTCTAGAGCGTTTAAAAGTTTGATAAGAGGAGATGCTTTCATTCCAATTAGAATAAGAGAAATTCCCCCGCCAGAAGGTATGACTGCTTTCATAGTAACTTAAGAGAAAGGTCCAACAGCATGTATTTGGTTAAAACATTGGTACAAAGTAACAGAGAAGGAAGGGAGCTTAACATTTCCTGCTCATGGAAGTTGTGATGTGAGAATTTAAGAAAATTCGAGAAGAGTACTTTATGAATTAAAGCCACCTCTGAGACCAGCACAATTTGAAGCCTTAGCTATTTGGAAGCTAGTATCCAGACAAAAAGAGAAATTAATATTTGAGAGACACATGAGAAAAGCTGAAAAAACATTGTTAGAAGCCAAATGAGACAATGACCAGAAATTTTGGAGAACAGAAACCTTACAATGTATTGGAATTTTTCCTGAAATTTCACAAGAGAAAGGGGACCATGTCTGACGGAAGACAAAGAAAAATTATTCTGAAATAAATGACCTGAACTCAGAAGAAGGTAGAAGATCACTGAATTATGATAGTGATTCAGATGATGAAGAATTTATAACAGAATTATTGAGAAATCATCCTCCTCCATATTCAGTAGAAGAGGCAACACAAGGTGATACTACTATTGCAAGTGTACCTCCAGTTGTATTAACACAGAGTCAGGTACAGGTCGCAACTAATGCTCCTACTATTACAGCAACTCAGGCTCCTATAATTCAAACTGTAGCTTGGCCTGTGATATATTCTATACTTCCTGTTGTTAGTTCTGCACGAGTATTACAGTGCCAGTAGCCCCACAGATTATTCAGGAACTAATGATGGTTCAGGTGGAGTTTACACCTAACTTAATGACTCCTGTGAAAGTTGTTATTCAAGCTCAGACAATCCCAAGGGAAACTCCAGTAACAATATCGCAATCAAGTTCCTCAGTATTTACAGGTCAGAGTTCTGGAAAAATTTACTCAAGAAATCAGAATACTTCATCAAGGTCAGAAGCATTAACAGTTCCTTTCACAATTGGTCCAGTTGTCTTTTTAATTCAAATGCAGAAATGCAGAAACTCAATGCTACCTCGGGAGTTATATCTCCAATAAATCAGACCTTTGACAAAACAGGTCCGCTTATACACCTAACTTAATCTAGGATTTCACAAAATTTGGAAACATCAAATCCAAATCCAAATTCGGTTCTAGTGTCACCTAAAAGAGTAATGGGTCCACCGTGTAACACTCTACGATGTGTGCCTGATGTGAATAATAATGTTTCTTTACAATGTTTGACAGCTCAGCAGTTACCAGAATATTTCGAAAAAGTGAGTGGGGCATCAGCAATGATAACAGTTACTGAAGGGGAAAGAACACAATCTAGCAAGATTAAAATTAGAATTAAATGAAATGATTCCAGGAACACTTGAATGAAATAGAATTGACTCATATAATGAAGATGAGTTACATTTCATGTGTAAAGATGTTCTAAACATAGCAGGAGTATCACATCAGAATTTGCAGAAAAGTATGAAGTGGATATCGAGAAATCCAAACCATTAAAGTGGAGTTACAGTATAAAATTTGATTTAACAGATATTGCAAACATGAGATCACCTGGAATGAGAATTCATATTAGAGAATTCATCTAAAGTTTTCAAACATGGGGATCATACTCTGCAGACTGCTAGTCCAGTAAAAATATTACCAATGAAAGAAATTCCTGAAAGGAATTATCTTCATGTCCCTTGGATCATTCATAAATGACTACCCGAGACTGAGAACAGACAGACAGGTTTGTGAAACTTGTACAATGTTTGTGGGGGGATTTAAATACTGTTTTAGAAATAGTGGTCCCAGCTGATTTATGGATTGAATGCAAAAGGAGTTTTGACTGGCTTACAAGAGAGCCTCCACGAGATCCAATTATAGGTGCACCGTCTACTGAAGTAATGAAAAGCTATTACAAAGTGATTGCATTTTTGAAAACAAGAATTCCCCCTAAATATATTGATTGGACAGCTCAAGAAGCAAAGGAGTCAATATATGCATATTATGAAAAGTTGTTGCAGGCATTCAAGCATTATAGGGGTGCAGAAACAATTAAGCACAAAGACATGATTCATTCCATGTTCAGGATTTTTGCAGGGGTTGATACCTGAAATTAGTAACATGCTTAAGAGTCATTTGATTTGCTGGCAAGCAAAACCAGTTAATGAAGTATTGCAATTTGCTCAATATTACAGTGATTAAATTGACAAGAAACAGAAAAGATTGAAAGAAAAAGCGATGGTGATGCAGATTAGAGCAGCACAATCAGGGATACAGGTAATTCCACAACAACAGGGAGACATTCAAATGATTCCAAGTTAGGGACAGGCGAGAGGAAGAGGACGTGGTGGTGGTGGAAATGGAAATCATTTTGATTTGAATACTAATGTAAATCCAGGATGACATGAAGACAATTAAGAAGATGTTACCTTGTCATGCTCGCGGGGGTCTTAGGCACTGGAAGTGGGAATGTCCATTGATGATGCAGGAAAGTGTTGTGCACATGAATGAACATAATCTTTTTCAAAATTTGAGAGGAACCAGAAATCGGAATCCTAATGTAAATGTTTAGAATATGAAAAATCTATTGCGGACTCCGCAAATGCAAACTCCCCAACAGCCGGTGCCACATTTACAGGTACCACAACAGCAAATGCAACAGCAGATGCTAAGTTTGCCACAACAGTAGCAGAAGCAAATACCTCAAGCTCCAATGGCACAGCAGCAGGTAGTAGTTCCTCCGCAGAACATGGGTCAAAGGATAAATCAAAACAGTCAACCATTGATCACACAGTAGCTCGTACACAGCGAGGATGAATTGAGTGATGAAATTGTGAGTGAGAGTTTTGATGAATGAGTGCTAGCAGCTTTGTTAGAGGTGGATCAGGGTGGTCCCTATGTAAATTTAACAGTCATGGGTCATAAAGTCTCATTTCTGGTTGACACAGGAGCTACACGCTTTACTGTCAGAACTGCAGACATTTCCATAGTACCACTTTCTGTGAAAACAGCACAGGTAGTAGGAGTAGCGTCTCAACACTTGACAAATTTGATTACTGATCCGATTCCTGTTAAAATTGGTACTTTTTAAGGCATGCACAAATTTGTAGCCTGTGACTCATGTCCAGTATGTCTACTAGGAAGAGATTTATTGCTCAAATTAAAATATTGGAAATTATGGAATTGCCATTCAGACAAATAGTGATGATGAGAAATCATCCATACCAATTGGTTGTAATCTAATTAATGAAGAGCTTCCTCTGATTACTCTTTTTCCTGCATTCACAGTACAAGAGTTGCTAAATTACCTACAATATACATTATTTTAAAGGAGTGGGATCGTTCTGGAAAATATATTGGTCTGATAAAAGGAGTGGAACCAGTGAAAGTCACAGTTAAACCTATTGCAGATTTCCTGACAACTCCCCAACATCACATGGCACCAGATGTAATTGAAAGAGTTACTCCAGTAAAGCAGATTTTGTTGAGCAAGGGGTTTTGAAAGAAGTGTTGAGCAGCCCAGGTAATTCAACTATTAAGGGGTTGCAAAAACCAGATGTGAAATTCCACATTGTTCAAGATTTGAGAAAGATCAATGAAATTGTGGTCAAATGTTGTCCAGTGGTACCCAATCCAGCAGTGACTTAATTCCAAATTCTATGTGATGCAGCATGGTTCATAGTAGTGGACTTATCACAAGCATTTTTCTCAGTTCCTCTACATGAGGATAGCCAGTTTCTCTTTTGTTTCAAACTCTGCAGTTGTGTGTATTCCTGGTGTAGAGTTCCACAAGGCTTTTCAGAATCCCCATCAATCTTTAATCAGGTGTTGAAAAAGTATGAGAAGCATGCAGGCAAGATACTATTGCTAATGGAATCATCTGGGTGAAAATGGACCTAAAGCTGGTCATTGCTACCCAGGCGGTCTTTAAGGAGGAGGGACTTGTGGTGCTGGTGGTCTTAATCCGCCAGGACAGTACTGCTTGCAGCGCCTTCATGGGGATTATGACCCCCCCTCCACCAGCTTTTACATGGTGGTTGCACTGCCATGTAAAAACTGGCAGAGACATGGTGTAGGGGACCCCATGGGGGACCCTGCACTGTCCATGCACTTGGCATGGGCAGTGCAGGAGCCCCCATGGACAGCCCCGTCGTGCATTTCACTGTCGGCATTCCAGACAATGAAAAGCATGACGGCTGCTGTTGCACCCTATGCACAGCAACATTGCTGCCAGGTCAATTGTGAGCCTGTGCCAATGTTGTGGGCTGTTCCCTGCTCGGCCAGCGGACAGAAACACATTTTCCACCCGCTGACCCAGCCAGGAACTCCTAATATGGCCCATGGAAAGGTGGCCGCACTGACGTCAACCTGACCGCTGGAGTTTGGCGGGCGGTCTTTTTCACCCACCAAACTCTTAATGACCCCAAAAGTGTCTCCAGCTAAATTACAGGATTGTAAGAAAGAGGTGAATGAAGTACTTGGGACATGAGATAGAGAAAGGTGCAAGGAAAGTGTCCTGAGAAAGGGTTACAGCTATATTACAAAGGAACCCTCCTGTTACTCAAAGAGATGTCAGAATGTTTTTGGGAATGGTGACTTACTGCTGCCAGTGGATTCAGAAAATGTTCTGTTATTTCCAAGCCTTTGCAAAGAGTGACCCACAAAGACATTACTGACCCAGTCCCTTTTGATGAAGCTTGTATGAAAGCTTTTACTGAGCTGAGAGAGAGTCTACGCAGAGCACCAGCTCTGGGAATGTCTGATTATACTAAACCATTTTCACAGTTTTGTCATGAACGTGATTGTTGTGCTCTTTCTGTCCTAACACAGGTACATGGTGTGGTAAATCGTCCTGTACATATTTTCTGCTACTTTGGATCCAGTTGCTGCAGCTTTGCTAGGCTGTTGAGAAATGTGTCTGGGGTTGGAATCAGCCTTCCTCAGAGTGAGAGCACTGTGATGGGACATCCTTTAACTGTTCTGGTCCCGCACTCAGTTGATGTCTTGCTTACTAGGACCAAAACTAAATACCTGACAAATGCTCAATTGACAAGATGTGAGTTGTTGATTTTGGGGTCCCCAACTGTTACCCTCAAACGATGCAGAGAAATTAATCCTGCTACTATGTTACCTATAGACATTGCTGAATCTGAAAATGTAAGTGAAGTGGAACATGACTGCCTGGATATTACTGAACTGTGCACTAAACTCAGACCTGATAAGCAGAATACTCTGTTAGAGAAAAATGATCAAATAATTGTTTTAATGGTTCCTGTTTAAGAGACAATGCGGGAACATTTAGATCTGGTTATGCTGTGTGCACCATTACTGGTGTACCTGAAGCTTCATGGCTTCAAGGAGTATTTTCTCCACAAGTGGCTGAATTAGGTGGCTCTTACTAGAGCATGCTATATTTAATCACAGCTTAAAATTATAGTTTTTACAGACAGCCAGTATGGATTTGGTGTTGTGCATGACTTTGGGCAGTTGTGGTTCCAGAGTGATTTTATCACCTCCTCTGGCTCCCCGATAAGAAATAGTGACGGAATTCATGATTTACTACAAGCTTTATAATTGCCTTAGAAAATCACAGTAGTGAAATGTATTGGAATGCAAATGATTTTATCTCTGTTGGCAATTCATATGCAGATCAGATCACTAGATTTTGTCCACTCAATTGTACTACTTTCAATGAAGAGTGGAAAAAATAACAAATACTGATGAGACAAGTCAAAGTTTTCTGTTGACAGTGATTGATACTTGGGAAGAAATTAAAAGATTGCAAGATGAAGATCGAGGAGATGAAAAAAGAAGCTGGATAAAATTGGGTAGTAATCAGACAGAAATTGATGAAATGTGGGTTTCAGATGAAGGACAGGTGGGCTTGCCAAACTGTCTACTGACACAAATGGCTAGATACTATCATGGTCAAACTCACATTAGCAGAGATGCAATGATTCGAACATTTAAGCAATCTTGGTCCAATCCAAAATTTAGACAGGTTGCAGAAGCAACTTGTCACATGCCAGCAAATGAACGTTGGAAAGAGAAATGTTGTCAGTTTGAGTCACATTGGAAGAGCAGGTGGTCCATTTAATAGAATGCAGATGGATTTCATTGATATGCCTGTGTATGGTGGTTTGAGATACGTGTTGGTGATTGTCTGTATATTTAGTCATTGGATTGAAGCCTATCCTACACATAGAAATGATTGCCTCACAAGAGCAAAGCTGTTACTTAGGGAGCTGATTCTACAATTTGGTTTTCCAGCCTCTTTAGAATCAGCTAGAGGAAGTCACTTCAATAACGAGGTGATAAAAATGCAATATTCAGCTTTAAAGATTGAGCAGAAGCTGCACTGTCTCTGAAAGCTCGACTGGCAAAAATGTGTGCATCCGCAAATCTGAAATGGCATGAAGTACACCCGCCAGAAAGGCTGGTCTCTCATCTCATGAAATACTGAAGGGCAGAGCCATGAGATTGCCAAATGTTCCTGCAAATGCGCTTGTAACCATAACAGATGACTTGGTGCTGGATTACTGCAAGGGTCTAGCTGATGCTGTTCACTCTTTGTCACACCAGGTGGAAGCTTCAGCTGTTCCACCATCCAAAGAGCAGAGTCACAGTCTTCGGGCGAGTGATTGGGTGGTGATCAAAAAGCATGTGCAAAAGACTTGCTTTGGAGCCTAGGTGGAAGGGTCCTTAACAGATTATTCTGACAACGACAACTGCTGTGATGTCTGCTGGAATTCCAAACTGGATTCATGCCTGACACACTCGTAAAGTGCCATATCCTTTGGATGATGAAGATCTGGTGTTTCTGAGAGCACCAGCAGAAACTGTACAGCCTCAAGGACAACAAGTGACAATGACAAAACAAGAGACTGCAGAAGTAAAGGCAGTGCAAACTGGAGAGATGAAACTGAGAACAATCCTGATACTCCTCTATCAGCAGAAACAAAAGTGGATGTAGCAGGAGAGTCAAGTCTAAGGAGGACTCTCCCAGAAACAGACAATTGAGAAAAACAGATAGAGCAGATCTGAATTTCCTGAAGTAGCCGAAAGCGGAGCTGAGTTGAATCAAAGTCATGTAGATTTGACTCTTCCAGAAGTGACTAATGGTGCAGGTGAAGCAAGTCAAAGTAGAGCTTGTCAAATTCCTGCTAAATCAAGAAGAATTGTAATTCCAGTTGTGCCATCACTGTCTAGAAAAACTGTGAAAGGAGATAAATGGCCCTCTTTGCCTGCAAATGAAAAATGTTCTGACGTGTTTTCAAGCATACATGAGGAAGCAGAAACTATAGAAGGAGCAGATCTCAGTGAAGAAGAAGCAAGTGCAAGACAAAATTCAGAGAATTGCAAGTTGAAAATATTCAGTTCCTGAATGGGCATACCATGCAGCTGATGAGTGTGAACATGAGTTTATGTCCTTTTGTTTTGACTGTGAGAATCCAGTTCTACATTTTGGAACTTGAAGTCATAATTGAGCTGAGTGTTTAACTTAAGGTGCCAAATGAGCAAGAAAGACCTTATACCTTGGAAGTAATATTTAGTTACCAGCAAATTATGATCTACTAAGAGACATTCAAAAACTGATTTCGACAAAGTTGCTAAACCGATTTTTGACAGAATCTGGAGAGCCTGAAAGCGACTGTGAATAAACCCAAAGAAAACTGAGGACTATTTTGATTTTTGTTTTGGCTGCATAGTTATATCTCTTTTTCCTTTCCTTCACTTTTTGATTGTTTACAGGCCATGAATACCAATCGCAACAGAAATAATGGGTGCAAGTATGTGTGTGTTGGATTGGCAGTTGTATGTGTGTTGATGAGTTTGTTATTTATCATAAGCATGAGTGTTTCTCATAAAGCTGAAGCTAAATATACACCTTCTTCAGAAACTACTACATTTTCTCGGTTAGACAAGTTCTATAAAGATGATAAATACTTACACTTAGACAGCTCACAAGGAGATCTTTCCTCTAATGTTTCTTATTGTTTGTTGTATAAATATGTTGAGACTATGGAAGTGGGAGGATGTTATGTGCATACACAAATTCCTTCATCAGTGCAAGAAGGGATTACATATCATAGCTTACAACTAACATTTCGGATTAGTTGTAGTTTTCTAGTAACAAGGCTTTAAAATCAGGAATATATACAGTATTTCTATTCTAATTTTGATTTAGTCTTTTCTCTTGTTCCAGTTAACCAACGCTTGAGTAATATTGGTAAAGCTAGAAACGTACATTGTAGGAGGTTTCTTCGAACCTACACTAACATTTAAGCATACTGGAATAATCTCACATGTACACTTTCACCAACTGAGAAAACTTTCTTAGATCATACTGAAGATAGGAGAAAGGCAATGTGAAACGAAACCCCAGGATGACCATGCATATAGTGTGACTAACATTCAAGGAATGCTTGCTTTAGATTATCAAGATGGAGTGCGGAGAGCCTAAGACTAATACTAAGTTTGTGGGAATGAGTGAATGCAGACATGTATTTCTATAAAAGAATACATGGGACTTTATGCTGAATAGACAAGATGCTGTGATTCCTGGTGTATATTACGTCTGTGGATGAAATGCCTATTATTGTCTCCCGAGGGGATGGTATAGGACTTGTTACCTGGGAGTGGTTTTTCCTAAAATGTCCCAGATTGACAACATAAATGATATACAAGAGACCTTAAGACCAAGATCAAAGAGAGCAATTATTCCTTCTATAGGAGTTGTTCTGAATGATATGAAAGTGAGGAAACTATTAACCATTGTAGACAAAATGTTAACAGATTTTTCTGGGGCCATGCTTCTCATGGAGACACAAATGGCTGCAGTATGTTTGATTGTTCTTCAGAACCATCTTGCGTTAGAGATCCTTTTAGGATAAGAGGGCTGAGTCTGTCAAACGCTTAAGGTGCAACATTGTTGCACTTTTATCACCTGACAACAGTAAAAAAATTAGAAGTTACAATAGAAATTTGATGGATTTGAATTCTGAAAAAAAGGACCTGAAACAACTAAGTGTGTGGGAAAATATAAGCTAAAGTTTCACTAAAATAGGAAATTGGTTGGGAAATCTGGGCCAAGGTATAGTGGGAATCATACTGAAAACATTATTAATAGTGGTTGTGTGTCTCATTTGTATAATCGGACTTTACAAACTATGTAGATCCATACAATCACAAAAGATTAAGAAAGAGAAGAGGAGGGAAGAAATAGTAATGGAAAAGATGAGAAGCAGATGTTTTCGCGATTTGAGAAATTTCGAAACAGGGAGAAAGCCTTGTAGATATACGAAACAAACTAAGTTTTGACTTTTCAAATTAATCTATTAATGTTGTATTCTTTTGTGACTGCACATATAGCCGTCAGACGAGGGATTGTTATAGAGCAAACATTATTAATAAAAATGTCTAACTAAAATGAAATGATTAACATGCACTAAAAGGCTAAAATAGAGAAATGTGTGCTAGGACAATAAAACATGCATGTTTAAAAATGTTGCTGACATACTGCCAGCCACCTCGAGTTCAATGTGAATTAGTAAGTGACTGTGAAAATGTATTTTGATAATTTATAACTACATGTACTGACAAAAAAGAAGCATTTTATTGTACTACAAAACTAATGGTTTGACATTATCAGAAATGTCTTATTCTTCATGTGTTAGCATTAGTAGAAAAGGCCTTTGTTTTAGTATTTTTCTAGAAGCAAAGTGTTTAAATGTTATGCCGATTTTACTGAAACACCTTGCAAACATTGTTTATTAGACTTCCTGTTAAATGTGCTCAGTGGAAAGCTACTGCTTTTTCTGTCCTCCTTGTACTGTACTTTCGTGAGATAAAAATTGCGACTTTTAACAGTGTGCCTTAGTTTTAGAAAGGAAGCAACATAAGCTAAAGGTCATGTTCTGTGTTTTAAAAAAAGATAATTATTACACGGAAACTGCCAACCGGAGAGGAGGAGCGTAAGAAGAATGACAAAAGATACAACTGAAGTCCAGATTAAAGCCCTCATTATGAACATGGCGGTCCGTTCCGCCAGCGGTGGCGGTAGAAACTGCCAACAGAGGAGTGGCCCGGATAACCAAATAATGAACCAAATAAAACACACGCATCCTGCGCACCCCCCACCGCCAGGAAAGGAGTCCCGCTGACGACGGCAGAGTCCGCCCACAGGCAGTCAGAAATCCCCAACCCGCCCATCAAATTATGAACTACCATTCCGCCGCCAGTTCCGGGGCGGGAACCACCGCCACATAAAACCAGGTGGAAAAGAAACAAAAAGAAGGAAACACTCATCGGAGTTCCACAAAACGTGCAGCGGCAGCCATGGACAGAGAGCTGCAGATCATGCCAGCCTTGCTCCTTGCCATATTTCTACACAACTGAGACCGCCGACGAAGACGATGACGGTAAGTACTGCAACCTATGACAAAAGGGAGAAAAGGACAAAGTTACATACCCACCCACTCCACCCACCCCGCAACGCCCCCCAACCCTTCCCAGCAGCACAAGTCAGACACCCCACACCAAGAGGGACGTACCCGACCAAGGCCACTGCAACTTGGCCATAGTACATACAATAGCCCCATACCCATAAATAACTTAAACAAACACCAGGGTGGAACTGCGTGCAGTCCAAACACAGGCCACACTGAAAATTTATTATGTAGCTCAGTGAGCTAAATGGTGCCAACAGGGCCAATGGCCAGTCCATCAAAAGTAATTTGTCCTTGGCCACAATTGGCCACACCTGACTCCCACAAGTGCTGGGTACTCCACTGAACAGGGCACCATATGGGGATCCAGGCACCTCATGGAAAGGGGGTGGAGGGGTGAGGGTGGTGATTTACGACGGGGGTGGGACTTAGACTGGCATGAGGAGGTTGGAGGGGGGATGGGCATCTCCTTTGAAGGGTTGGGGGCTGTTAGGCTCGGGCAGAGCAGGATGCCTTAGGCTCTGAGCGGGCCTTCTTCTTCACCGGAGAAGGGGCACGGGAATGGGAAGGCTGGACCGGGGTGGGCTGCGATGTGGAAGGAGCAGAAGGGGAAAGGAGGTGGGCACATTTAGGGACAAGACAGGGTGGGCCAGTGGGTTCAAACAGGTCTGCACGGGAGAGGAAAAGTTTTTTTTCAGCAATTGGGGTGGGTATGGATGAGGGTGTGGGAGTGGGGGGCAGAGGGAGTTGATGTATGGGATGTAGGTGTGCATGTAGTGGGTGCAGGTGACTGCTTAGTATGCTATAATGTGGTGGATGTCTGATGGGTGGGTGTCTTGGTGCGTTTGAGTGTTTTGGGAGGTGGGGTGGACACAATGGGAGAAGACAGACAGCTAGTGTGGATGTATGTTGGGTGGGTGTCTGCAAGTTGGGTGAGTGTGCTGCATGTGTCAACTACACTGGAGGTGTTGAGTGCAGGTGTGGTGTATGGGGTACATGTATGGCTGTCTGCTATTGTGGTGAGTGCAGGAAGAGGAGCAGTAACAGTGAGCGAAGGTGCAGTTCTTGAGGGTGTGGATGTAGAGGGGACAGACAGGGAGGCGGAGGAGGCGGGCACACTGGGGGAAGTGGACGTTGTTGTGTGCAGGTGTCTGTTGGCTGTGTGAATGCTTGTGGTGTGAGGTGTGGTGCTTGTGTTTGGAAGTGTGCTTCTTGTGTGTTGATGTGCCAGTAAGTGGGTCTGATTGTGTGCTTTGGACGGGTGAAGGGAGTGGGGTGCTGGAAAGGGTAGAGGAGGTTGGAGGCGGGACAGAATGGCCAGGGAAACTGGCTGCCATCCAAGAGGAGGCCAGAGCCTGAAAAGATCTCTATAGGGCAGACACGGCACCGTGAATGCCATCCAGATAGGCATTGGTCTGCTGCAGCTCAGAAGCCAGACCCTGGATGCCATTGACAATGGTTTTCTGCCCTACAGAAATGGTTCTCAGGAGGTCAATAGCCTCCTCTGTGAGGGCAGCAGGGCTGACTGGGGCAGGGGAGGAGGTGCCTGGGGCAAAGGGGACACCCACCTTCCTGGGTGGGCGGGCACGGGCAACTCGGTGGGGAGCAAAAGGGAGGGTGCTGATGGTATGGGGGGTGGCGGAAGATGTTACGGTAGTGGTGTGCTCACTAGGGTCCGCCACCGCCGGAGGACCCCATCGGAGGAGGTCTCAGAGTCACTACCTCCTGTGGTAGAAGCCTCCCCCGTGAAAGTCCCCTCGCCCCCCCACCCACTGGTCCCCTGGGTGTCAGTTGTCTCTGCCTTGGAGGATCCGTGGGCCGCTGCCTCCCCACTTGCCGGTGCCTCAGCTCCCTCGCCTGATGTTGATGCTGTACCAGACAAACACAAGAGAACAGGGATGGGGATACAAAACAGGAGAGACACTTGTAAGTAGCTGAATGCTGATACACAATGCCCAGACATACACCTACCCAGCAGACATACCCAACAGGCAGCACCGTGAACTAGGCCCATGGCCATGGCCCTGACTACTGAGCAGTATACTGACCTACACCAATATCCTGAAATTGTATTGGAGCTCAGGTAGGTGAAACCTGACAGGGACACACATACACCCTTTGGGGAGCAGACAGTAGCTGGACACCAGTCAAAATCCCTGCTCTAAGCACCATGAGCCCTATTGCACACACACTCATCCTTCCAGGCTGAAGTATGGGATGTGAGTATTCTCCCCCTTGTGACTGCTGTGCAGCCTTCAAGCGCCCATCCAGGTCTGGGTACGCCACCGCCAGGATCCTTCGCATGAGAGGGGTCAGTGCCCGACGGGCACCCCTTCCACGTTGAGAGGACTTCCGCAGCTGGGCCTCAGTGATCTTCCACGCCCAGCACCGCAGGTCCTCCCACCTCTTTCGACAGTGGGTGCTCCGCCGGTTGTAGACCCCCAGGGTCCGTACCTCCTTGGCGATGGCATGCCAATGTGCCCTCTTCTGGTGGGCGCTGACCTAGTAGGGTGAAACAGAAATGGAACACAGAGGTCAGGCACCTGCATGATGGCAACAGCTGGCAGATTGTCAGACATAGGACAGACAGTACTCCCAGACATACAGGACAGTGGCACACAGCATTCCATGCACCAAGCCCCATCCTGGCTCACAGGACCACACATCTGTGCAATCCACTCCATCCATCACTCACACAATGCCCCCCAAACCCGCACTCACCTGTACATCTGGCCGTCCATAGAGTCTGCCGTACAGGGGCAGGACCCCTTCCACCAGTTTCTCCAGTTATTCCTGGGTGAAGGCCGGGGCCCTTTGCCCTGCACCACGTGGAACATCCATAGCCAGAGGCAGGCCACAGCAGTCCACAGAGTGGAGTACTTGTCCGCACAGGATCAGGGAGTCAAGTGATCAAACGATGATGAACGCGTGTACGTTCTGCGGCCGTATGCACCGTCACCGCTGGCGGCGATCATGATACGCCAGGATTCCCCATTGGCATCCATGTTATCCAATGAGGGTGTGAACAGCGGTCAACACCACCGGACGCTGTGGCGTCAACCGATAGCAGTATTAGGTCACTTCCACAACGAAGGGGCAGAACTACAGTGGGCAGACATTTTTCCATCACCTACGCATCTTGAAATTCATAATACTCACAATGCTGGGCCTACTAGCCATATGAAGCACCTAGGCCTCTATCCATTGAGTATATAATCACACATGATGTACTCCGTTCCCTCCTAGTGATGTTGCAGTTATTGTACAGACACTACTATGAAGAATGCAGTGCATGTATGTAGCAAATATGCCAGAATATATTTGCACATCACTCCTTTTTCTTACTCCTCATAGGTACCGATCCTTGTGCCGAGGAAGGGCACCATCAGTGTACAGACCACTTGTGGATATGGGGACCATGGTGGAGCGCCAGATCATAATCACCTACAGACTCACACGTGCAACTATTCAGGACCTATGTGCATTACTGGATCCTGCACTGACTCTCGGAAATCGTAATCAGCATGCCATTCCAACTGAGGTGCAGGTGCTCTCCGCACTCCATTTCCAGGCCACAGGCTCTTTTCAAGTGACAGTGGGCATGGGTGCTGGTTTCTCACAGGCAATGTTCAGCCAGGTACTGACAAGATTTCTGAATTCATTTGTACAACATCTGCAATCCTATGTGCAATTCTCCCAAAGTGCTGACCTTCCTGTCATCAAGTCTGACTTCTATGCCTTTGCAAACATTCCCCATGTCATAGGTGCCATCTATGGCACCCACATAGCGATCATCCCCCCAAGAGTGAGTGAGCAGGTGTACAGAAAGAGGAAGAACTTTCACTCCATGAACATCCAATTGGTATGTACAGCAGACCTGTACATATCCCATGTGAATGCCATGTTTCCAGGATCTGTCCATGATTCATTTCTTTTGAGGAACATTAGTGTGCAACAGAAGATGGAACAACTAGAAGAGGACAGAGGTTAGATCATAGGTAAGTTTGCCTGTCACTAACTGACACATTTCTGAGAACCAGCCTGTCTGACTAAGGGGCATAACGATGACGACTCTGTATTGCACCATTTCTCTAGGTGATTCTGACTATCCAACCTTGCGCTGGCTCCTAACACCACTGAGGAGTCCCAGACAGATGCAGAGAGGAAATACAATGAGGCCCATGGACGTACTAGGAGGGTGATAGAGCTTACTATAGGTCTCCTTAAGGCTAGATTCCGGTGCCTACATATCTCTGGGGGTTCCCTGGCCTATGGGCCTGATAAGGTGTGCAGAACAGTGGTGGCCTGCTGCATGCTGCACAACGTGGCAGTGAGACATTCAATCCCCCTTTTGGAAGTGGAGGGTGCTAGAGGTCCTGATCAGTTACCTCAGAGAGGTGAGGAGAGTGAAGGTGAGGATGAGGAAGGTGAGGATGTCAATTCCAGGAACCAACTGATACAACTCTACTTCCAATAACTGTGTGGGACTTCAGCCTGTAAATGTGGTATGTGACTGATACTGTAAGTGTGCCATGTCATCTAGGGGGAATTGGTCATGATAGGCGAGACATGGACCTCTTCAGCATGGTACTGACAGACAATGTATGCGCATTCCCTCCTTGCCTATTTTGAAACACACATTACCACCCCCATTCACAAATTGACAATAAAGTTGTTCCCTGCCAGTTGCATCCATACTCCACTTTGTTCAACATTGAAGACAGGGGACAGTGTTACAGGTGAGACATGTTGTTTACTAGTGGAATACAGTGAAATGTGCTATTTACAGTGATAGAAGTATTAATGGTTGGGTGTCCTCAAAACCGACTTGGTGGCTGGCCTGTTTGATGTCATAGGTGGGTCCTATTTGTAGTTTTAGCCCTCAGCTAAGTGTAGTTGGTGAATGGGTGGGATGGTTGCTTCGCAGTAGTAGCAGTGTCAATTGTTGGAGTGGGGCTTGTTCTTAGCTGGGTTTCCAGTGCCATATCTTGGCCTGAGACTACGTTTGGGCACCTGCAGTTGCGCTTCTTGGGGTGGCATGGTTGGGTCTTGTGATTACTGGGAGGGTATTTCCTGTGCTGTTTCAGCTGCTTGGGTTATCTGTTGCTGGGTGTCCAGGGCTGTTGTGGGGGCCTCTTGTCTGGTGTGGGAGTCTGCGTGTTTGTTGACCAACTGCAGCAGTGCTCCAGCAATGGTGGCCATTGTGGTATTGTGTTCTTTCCATTGCTCCATGGCCTGTTGGTGTTGTTCCAGCTGCATCCTCTTACTTTGCTCTAGGGTGGATACAATCTGTGCCAACCTGTCTTGGGTATGTTGGTAGGCCCCCAATACCTCTGCAATGACGTCCTAGGCTGCTGCATCTATCCGGTGCCCTACCTCTGACCCACTGGGGCACTTGACCTTGCCCTGGCCCCCTGTGCCTGTGTCCCCTGCACAGGTCTTGACGTGCCACTAGTACTGGGGCCCTCGTCTTCCTGCATGTTGGGGGTGGGAGACTGTGGACTCTGTAGCTGTGTTCCACCTGTTTGTGCCCTGGGTCCACTGGTGTGGGTAAGCCTCCCCTGGCCTGCTGGTCTTGACTGGGTGTTAGGGGTGACAGTGTTTTCCTGGGTGGGGCTGCTGCATGGTGAGCATCCAGGGCTGTGTGAGAGGCTGCATGCTCATCAGTGTCCATGGATCCTTCACCAGTGTCCTGTGATGTGCCTCTGTCTCCCTGGAGTGCTGTGGCACTCCTTGTCCCCTCCATTAGAGTTGCATGGGTGGTGGTGCCTGTTGGGGGACATAGAAATGTATGTTACATATGCATGAGAGTATGAGGTGTACAGAACTGTGCAATTTTGTGCTGGTGTGCCTTTCAGTGGCCTTCCAGGGTGCCTTTGTGAGGTGGGCATTGCATTTAGTGGCAGTGGTGGGGTTACATTGCGGTGGGGTTATTATTCCATTGTGGGTACGTGCAGGGGTGGGTGGCTGTGCACAGCTGGAGTGATGTGGGCCTGGTAGTGAGTTGTGGGTGATGCAGGGTGGTGGGTAATGGCTGGGTGGGGTGTGGGTCTAGGTGGGTGGGGTGGGGTGGTGCATGCATTACCGGTATGGTATATATGGGGTAATTGTAGATGACTTACCCGAGTCCATTCCTCCAGTGAGTCCAGTGAGTCCAGTGAGTCCCTCTGGGTGCAGGATGGCGAGTACCTTCTCCCAGTCTGTGTAGTCGGGTGGTGTTTTTGGTGGTCCTCACCCAGTCTTCTGCACTGCGATGTGGTGCCTGGATGCCATGGCCCGGACCGTCCCCCTCAGGTCATTCCATCTCTTGCGGATGTTGTCCCTGGTGTGTGGATGGTGTCCCCCTGCATTCAACCTGTTCACAATGGTCTGCCACAGCTCCATTTTCTGGGCGATGGGTGTGTGCTGCACCTCGGACCCGAATAATTGTGGCTCCAGATTTAGGATCTCGTCCACCATGGTCCTTAGCTCCCTTTTAGTGAAGCGTGGGTTTTTGGGGGGGACATGGTGAGGGTGGTGGATGGCGTCGGGACTGGGGATGGGGTTTGGGTGCTCCTGTGTGGGTCGCTATGCGTGTCCTGTCTGCTGGCTTTCGCTGTCTGGCTCTGGTGCTCTCTGTCTTCTGGTCATGGTTTTATTGCAAGGGATTGTGGGGTGTGTTGGGGATTTTTATGGTGTTCTGGATGTGTGTCAGGTGTGTGGGTGCTAAGCCTAGCCAATGTGTGCACTGGTTGCTGTTGGGCCCACTTGCCACCCGTGGCGGTCGCAGCCGCCAATGGTCGTCCGGCCTCCACTGTCCGCCGAGGTGATTTGTACATCATTATTTGGAGGGTGGGATGTGGGTGTGCTTGGCGGTTGCGGGGTGGGGTGGGCAGGGATTCCCGCCGACAGGGTCCTGGCGGGGAGTGGTGGTCTGGGAATTTTTGGCGGGTTGGGTTTTTTGATCATTATATGGCGGAATTCTGTTCACCGCCGCCACAGTGGTCGGCGGTCTTTCCCGCCATGTTCATAATGACCGCCTAAATTTCATTGGCTGCACACTAACCCACCTTATAGCCTTGTCCGATAGAAGCTTAGCTAGTAACTTTTGAGACTTTAATATAGCAAAGCTTTAGGTAATGCAAGTCCGATTTCGTTCAGTTTCTTTCAAGTTTAGTAAGGCTATTCAACTCTTGTCTATGATTCTAACAGTTGAGATACCTTAGGTTGATCATTACTGAACTGTTGTCCCTTTCATGTTCCTAAAGCTGACTGAGGACCTGCTGCTCCTGTGCTCCACTGATGAAGGCTCTACTGGCTGCTGTCTCATTTAGGAGAGGTATATCCAATGTCATTTGTTTTTCCTTTCCAGGTTTTTCCCTTAAAAAATCCAACCACAATATTTGTTAGCGCCATAGTAATTTCTCTTATTAGGCTGAGCTTATTCAAATGATTTAGACAGCCTGTGTTTTTTTTATATTACTATCATTTGGTTTTGTGCATCATTTACATGACCTTAGCATTGTCAGTTTAAGGGCAATAAATGTTTAAACTTTACTAAATTGGTGTGGTGATTCATGACCACATAGGCCATGGTGTGCATAAATTACTGACTCATTCTTGCATATTGTTATTGTTGATTGTATTAGTTCTCATTGTTCGATTTGATGATCTCATTACTCCTGTCTGAGTCACAAGATTCAAATTGTAAATGTAAAAAAATGTAAATGTAAATTAGCATTTGTATAGCACACTACTCACCCGTTAGGGTCTCAAGGCGCTGTACTCATACCGCTATGGAACCCCTCCTGGCGTTTCCCTGTGAGGCGCCCACTCCTGAGCACCCCCAGGGTGAAGCCAGGCATCCAAGCGCTGTTGGGGCCGTTGTGGAGATTAAGCAAGCTATTGCCCAGAGTTGCAGAGTGGGACCCATGAATTAGATTAGGCACCGAGGCGAGAATTATCTGGTCAAGGGGAATTGAGCCCAAGACCTGCCGAAGCGGGACTTGAACCCTGGTCTTGAGCCAGATCTCTGCTTCAGGGTCTGCCGCTCTAACCATTGAGCCACACTTCTCCACTTTGACCTCTGAGGGTAGTAAATGTCACTGCTCTATTACGTGTCACCTTAGCTTATTATTAGGAGGTCACATACCCACAAGCGGTAACTGCCAGAGGTAAAAACAAACTTGAAGATGGCCCCAAATAAGGGTTCTCCTTCCATGAAAGTGGCCAGTGATGAAGAGAAAAAGGAGAATATTGCCACTGCTGGCGTGATGCCCTCGACCTTTTTCAGGAAACATGGTGTACCTGCTGCACCCTTCTCTGGGCAGCAAAAGACTAGGAGCAGCAGTTCTGCATCATCAACAGCACCACCTCAACCTAAGGCTAAGCAATGCAGCACTCCAGTCATGGCAACAAGCAGTGAGACTGAACTGGTTTTGTCTCAGCTGCAAAGTAGTATCTTGTAGGAAGGTAGAAAATAAGAGCCACAGCCAGCAACAATTCCTCCTGAAGTAGTAGAATAGGAAGTTGAGATTCCTGCTGAGCAAGATCTTGCTCTTCAATAATTGGCTTCAGATTCTTCAGTAATAAAAAGGAAGGGTATTCAATCATCTTCTCCAAGTCCTCCTTCTGAAGATCTGGGCATGGATTGGACCTTGGCCGAATACGAGACCCGGCACAAGAGACAAGGGAAAAGGAAAGGTTATGAAAGCCTTAGAATTATGGGAAGTGGCAATGATGACCACGAGCTAGTGATTGACAGTATGGAGGGGGCTCACATGACACTAAGATGACCCTCATGTTCAACATACTCAGAGGAATGTGGTTCCATATTTGTAAGCCCTTCGTCAAGACCTGCATCCACCACTACCATAGTCTAAGTACATCCTACAGAGAGGCAAATGACACAGCCACCTTCCTCCAGTTCTTCATTCATTGGCACACCAAAAAGTTATTTTGCCCAGTTTGGGACTTTTTTTCGATTAGCAAGAAGGAGAATATAATTGTAGTATGCACTATTTGCCACACAAGTGTTCATCAAGGTAAATCAGGTTTGCACTACGGAACTAGAGGCCAAGTTTCCCATCTGAGACAACATCACACAATCCAGTGGGAGGAACACCTTAATAGGTAGCTGCTGCTGATGGTTGTGATGAGGGAGCAGCTGAGTGCACAGTGATTGCAGAAGGTTGTCATAAGAAATAAGTAGCCCTGTCCCCTGTAGTGCTCTAGCAACACCTGCCTCAGCAACCTCCAAATGACACATGGCTCAGATACAGATACACCTGCCACAGTAATTCCTCCAAGACGCACAGTGAGTCTACCACCTCCTGGTTCTCTCTGGACGTTGTCTCTGCCAGTGGTACCACAAAAGAGAGAATCCAGGCTACTATTTCAGGCATGTTTAGGAAGGATTGGCCCTACAAATGCTACCACCAAATGGCTCATTTGTACAATGGGCAGCTGGCTAAAATGTTAGCATAGGACATCTACTCTTTTTCTTTTAGAAGATTTGTGGTGGCTATCTGCCTGAAATGGAAGTTTCACAGCAGGACTAAGTTTGCCAGTGTTGCTGTTCCAATGCACCATTATGAAAGTTTTAGGGTGTTCAGCAACATGAAACAGTAGCAATGTTCACCATGGAGAAATCCTATATAGCTGCCAACATCTTGGAAGAGTTTAAAAGCAATGTGTTTGAATGGCTAGTACCCAGAACTCTCAGAACTGGATTTGGTGCCATGAACAAAAGCAGTCATATAGTCAAGGTAATGGAAGATGGGAGATATTTCAGGGTTCTGTGTTTGGTGCATTGCATCAATCTGATGTGCAGGACTTTCTCAAAGAAGAAGACTTAGCAACGTACTGGCCACCTGCTGAAGAATCTGTACTCATTTCAGTCATTCTTTTAAAGCCCAGAAGCAGTTGAGGATCATTCAGAATGCTAATAGAGTAACAGTTAAGCCCTCACACAGAAAGTGGTAACACAATGGAACTCCTACTACTTTATGTTATAACATCTATTCTAGCAGTTCAGACCCTTCACTAAATATGTCCTTCAAAGAGGAGAGGATGCAATTGGGAAAAGTGTGACAATGGAAGTGGAAAAATGGGGGCTAGTCAAGTGCCTGACACAAATGCTACTTTCCTTTGAGGTTTTTACATAGGAAGTCCACAAGGAGCATACTATGATAAGCTAAGCAATCCCATTGTGCATCTGCTACAAGGCCAGATGAAAAAGGTGGTGCAAAAGTTTGCCGGAGTGATTCCAGGTATAAATAAATACTGCCCACTTTCATTCCTTTTTCAGATGGGGAGGTTTCACTTTACACAAATTGGATTGTTGATCAAGCAAGAGATCTGGAAGAAGAACAGCTGGAAGTTAGAGGCCCGGGAAGGGATTCTGGTGTGCAGCCTTCATCCTTCAGAGATGGCAGTGCTGTTATCTCACAACCAACACCATCATCATCACCAGCACCACCAACAACAGAAGAATCCAACCTAAGCTCTGTAATGGCTTGGTTTCAAGGAGCAGGGTTTGTTGGAAAATGGGTTATTGGTAAGGGCAGGCAGGTACCTCCACTTAGCAATAGGCCACTAACCTCCACTTAGGTCCAGTTAGGTCTCAGTAAATTAAACCCAGCTCAACCCTTGGTAGCTTGGCAACCAGTGACAGGGCTTAACTTAGGAGACAAAGTGTAAAGCATTCAGATATCACAAAACAGTAATTAAATAAAACACAGGAAACAGTTTAAAAATCCTAAACCAAATTATAAAAATAGATTATTTTTTTATCTTTAAAATGACACAAAAACGAATAAAATCGGATAAGGGGAACCGGAGATATGAATTTTTAAAGAATTATTGTTTTCTAGCGCCTAGAAACAAAAAAGTCCTCTGGTCGCACCTCAACCGGGGCAAAGTCAAAGTTTAAGGCCTACCGCGATGGAGCCCGGCTCGGCTACAGCCCGCGGGAGGCCTCATCAAAAGTTTACCTTCGGACTTAGTCATTTTTCTGAAGATTTTGTTCAGGGGGACGAACCTGCCAATCCAATCCGACCTCCTGGAACTCTTCTTCAGATACACGTCGCAGGAGCCCTCGGTGGAGAATTTTATCTTCGGATGTAGTCATTTTTTGGGGTTAAAATCCTTTGACCGGGGCAAACCTGGATCTTGATCCGACGTCCTCGGAGCCCACCTCGGATACGCTAGCAGGGAGGTCCCGGTCAACTTCCTGCGTTCGGACTTAGGGGGTCATTCCAACCCTGGCGGTCGGTGATAAAGCGGCGGCCAACCCGCCAACAGGCAGGCGGTCAAAAAAATGGAATTCTGACCCTGGCGGGAACCGCCAACACAGGCCGCCACTTTAACACTCCGACCGCCACGGCGGGACAGACAAACAGCGCGGCGGTCACCGCCAACAGGCAGGCGGCAGACAATGTACCGCCCACCCTATCACAACTCACCAATCCGCCACCTTTTCCGGGGCGGGAGCCCCGCCGATAAAAACACGGCGGAAACAGACTACGAACGGGAAAACGCTCACCTCTACACACTCCACGAGGAAGGAGGACAGCATGGAACCCGAATTAAACATCCTACCAGCTATTGTCTACCTGCTTATCTACCAGGAGTACGAACGCCGGCGCAGACGACAACGGTGAGTACTGCACCTACGACACAGGGGAGGGGGGAGAAGGAAAGCTTACGGGCACACACATACGCCATACACCCACCCCCCCACCCCAAATACCTACACCCCAGTGCAGAGCAACAAGTCAGAGTGACACCCCCCAAATCCACCGGAATAATGCAAAGACACAATCAAAATGCTCTTTAAAATATATGTATAATATAGCTCCATTGAAGTTATGGGAAATATACAATATGAAAGATACAAAATAAGGAATGAACATAGTTAAAAATATATACATAGGCAATAAGTCCTGCCCATTCTGTCAAAGTTCCATAGTCCGTGGGCCAATGTGCACAAACACATGGGCAAAGCCCACACAGGAGACCAGATACCATTGGAGAGAACACTGCTGGGGCATCAGATGATAAAACTACAGGCACCTCAGGGGGAACGGAAGGGGGGGCACCTCAGCCACATGAGTTCACGACGCCAGATCCACGAGGGGCCTCCATGCCCACTGTCCCATCCTGGGGAGTGCAAAGCCACAGTCTCACAAGTCTCTACAGTGGGTGGCTTGCTCACTGTGCCATCCTGGGGAGTGCAAAGCCACAGTCTCTCAAGTCTCTACAGTGGGTGGCTTGCCCACTGTTCCATCCTGGGAAGTGGCAAGCCACAGTCCATCAGATGGATTACCGACTGTTAATGGAGGAGGCATGGTGGCCAGAGTGCTTCGTGAAGCCCTGCTCGACACAGAACCGGCACTGTCAATGGGCCAGCTGTGCTTGAGACGGCGTTGCCCAGCGGAGCGGTGCTTGACAGGAAGGGCCCAGCGGAGCGGTGCTTGACAGGAAGGGCCCAGCGGAGCGGTCCTTGACAGGAAGGGCCCAGCGGAGCGGTGCTTAACAGGAAGGGCCCAGCGGAGCGGTGCTTGAGATGAAGGGCCCAGCGGAGCGGTGCTTGAGATGAAGGGCCCAGCGGAGCGGTGCTTGAGATGAAAGGCCCAGCGGAGCGGTGCTTGACAGGAAGGGCCCAGCGGAGCGGTGCTTGACAGGAAGGGCCCAGCGGAGCGGTGCTTGAGACGGCGGTGGCCAGCGGATCGGTGCTTGACAGGAAGGGCCCAGCGGAGCGGTGCTTGACAGGAAGGGCCCAGCGGAGCGGTGCTTGAGACGGCGGTGGCCAGAGGAGCGGTGCTTGAGATGAAGGGCCCAGCGGAGCGGTGCTTGAGATGAAGGGCCCAGCGGAGCGGTGCTTGACAGGAAGGGCCCAGCGGAGCGGTGCTTGAGACGGCGGTGGCCAGCGGAGCGGTGCTTGAGATGAAGGGCCCAGCGGAGCGGTGCTTGACAGGAAGGGCCCAGCGGAGCGGTGCTTGAGACGGCGGTGGCCAGCGGAGCAGTGCTTGAGATGAAGGGCCCAGCGGAGCGGTGCTTGACAGGAAGGGCACAGCGGAGCGATTCTTGTCACGGTGGGCCCCTGTTCAGCGGTGCTTCTCACAGCGGGGCCCTGTTCAGCGGTTCTTGTCACGGCGGGGCCCTGTTCAGCGGTGCTTCTCACGGCGGGGCCCTGTTCAGCAGTCCTTGACAGGAAGGGCCCAGCGGAGCGGTGCTTGACAGGAAGGGCCCAGCGGAGCGGTGCTTGAGATGAAGGGCCCAGCGGAGCGGTGCTTGAGATGAAGGGCCCAGCAGAGCGGTGCTTGAGATGAAGGGCCCAGCGGAGCGGTGCTTGAGATGAAGGGCCCAGCGGAGCGGTGCTTGACAGGAAGGGCCCAGCGGAGCGGTGCTTGAGACGGCGGTGGCCAGCGGAGCGGTGCTTGACAGGAAGGGCCCAGCGAAGCGGTGCTTGACAGGAAGGGCCCAGCGGAGCGGTGTTTGAGACGGCGGTGGCCAGCGGAGCGGTGCTTGAGATGAAGGGCCCAGCGGAGCGGTGCTTGAGATGAAGGGCCCAGGGGAGCGGTGCTTGACAGGAAGGGCCCAGCGGAGCGGTGCTTGAGACGGCGGTGGCCAGCGGAGCGGTGCTTGACAGGAAGGGCCCAGCGGAGCGGTCCTTGACAGGAAGGGCCCAGCGGAGCGGTGCTTGACAGGAAGGGCCCAGCGGAGCGGTGCTTGAGATGAAGGGCCCAGCGGAGCGGTGCTTGAGATGAAGGGCCCAGCGGAGCGGTGCTTGAGATGAAGGGCCCAGCGGAGCGGTGCTTGAGATGAAGGGCCCAGCAGAGCGGTGCTTGAGATGAAGGGCCCAGCGGAGCGGTGCTTGAGATGAAGGGCCCAGCGGAGCGGTGCTTGACAGGAAGGGCCCAGCGGAGCGGTGCTTGAGACGGCGGTGGCCAGCGGAGCGGTGCTTGACAGGAAGGGCCCAGCGGAGCGGTGCTTGACAGGAAGGGCCCAGCGGAGCGATGCTTGAGACGGCGGTGGCCAGCGGAGCGGTGCTTGAGATGAAGGGCCCAGCGGAGCGGTGCTTGAGATGAAGGGCCCAGCAGAGCGGTGCTTGACAGGAAGGGCCCAGCGGAGCGGTGCTTGAGACGGCGGTGGCCAGCGGAGCGGTGCTTGAGATTAAGGGCCCAGCGGAGCGTTGCTTGACAGGAAGGGCCCAGCGGAGCGGTGCTTGAGACGGCGGTGGCCAGCGGAGCAGTGCTTGAGATGAAGGGCCCAGCGGAGCGGTGCTTGACAGGAAGGGCCCAGCGGAGCGGTGCTTGACAGGAAGGGCACAGCGGAGCGATTCTTGTCACGGCGGGCCCCTGTTCAGCGGTGCTTCTCACGGAGGGGCCCTGTTCAGCGGTGCTTCTCACGGCGGGGCCCTGTTCAGCGGTTCTTGTCACGGCGGGGCCCTGTTCAGCGGTTCTTGTCACGGCGGGGCCCTGTTCAGCGGTGCTTCTCACGGCGGGGCCCTGTTCAGCGTTTCTTGTCACGGCGGGGCCCTGTTCAGCGGTGCTTCTCACGGCGGGGCCCTGTTCAGCGGTTCTTGTCACGGCGGGCCCCTGTTCAGCGGTGCTTCTCACGGCGGGGCCCTGTTCAGCGGTGCTTGTCCTGTGTTTCTAGGGAGCCAGACCTGGCCAAGACTTCCCGCTCAGTCGCCATCCGACCTTGCGGTCGCGGGGCCCTCCTGTGATGGAGTCCTGGGCCCGTGGGTGTCGCCCGTCACAACCGGAATGGGGCTGGTGGGGCCCTCCTGGGCAGCTCGCCTGCTGCCTGACTTCTCCGCCCTGCTGCCCTTGCCCTCCTTCGCTGAAGCTCTGTGGCCCTTGCCTCCCTTTGATGATGTGGCAGGTGACGGGCCAAGGCTACTGTCCTTGGTGGCAGCCGTCTCAGGCTTGTCGCGCCAGCCCTTAGTTTTTTTTGTCCTCTTCCCAGGGGGTGGGCTGGCTGTCCCCTTGCTGCTGGCCGATGTTCCTGCCCTAGGAGCTGGTGGACTCCAATAGCCCTGCACTATGGTCCTAGTAGATGCAGGGCTGGTGGTGGCTGAGGTGCTTTTTTGACTCTTACCAGATGGAGGGGGTGGGTCAGTGGTTGGAACAAGGTCAAGGTTGGAAAGGAAAAGCACTTTGGAAGGACAGGGACGGGTAGGTGTAGTGGGTATGGGAGTGGAGGAAGAGGATGTGGTTGTAGGAGAGTCAAGTGTGCTGTCTTTGGTTGCAGGTGCTTGTGACGGAGGCTGTCGTGAGGTGGATGGCTGTTGGGTGGGTGGCTGCCTGCGTTTGTGTGGTTTGGAAGAGGGGGTGACAGACACACTGGGAGAGGACACAGGGGACGTGTAAATTGCAGTGGGGGTGGTGACTGCACGTGTGCGGACTGTAATGGAGGGTGTGCTGGTGATGGAAGTACTGGCTGATGGTGGTGTGCATGCAGGTGTGAGTGGAGACGTCACAGGGAGGGAGGAGGGAGATGAGTAGGTGGGGGACACAGAGGTGGTAGTGACTGTTGGCATGTCTGTATCTGGATGTTGCATGGGTGAATGCTTGTGGGATCTGTGGTGCTTATGTCTGGATGAGCTGCCCTTGGGTGTAGAGGTGTGTGCAGGCTGGTCTGATGGCATGGATGGGATAGGCAGAGGAACAGGAGACTGGGACTGGGTGGAGGGAGTTGGAGGAGGGAGGCTGGAGACAGGGACAATGGCTGCCGTCAGTGCTGAGGCCAGAGCGTTGAACGACCGCTGATGGGCAGCCTGACCCGAATGAATGCCCTCCAGGTATGCATTGCTCCGATGCACCTCCCTTTCTACACCCTGGATGGCATTCAAAAGGGTAGACTGCCCAACAATGATGGTCCTGAGGAGGTCAATGACCTCCTCACTGAGGGCAGCAGGGGTAACTGGGGCAGGGCCTGAGGTGCCTGGGGCGAAGGAGATGCCCGCCTTCCTGGGCGAGCGGGCACAGAGTGAAGGCTGAGGGGCTGCTGGGAGGGCGGGCTGGTGTGCTGGGTGGCGGCTGTACCTGTTGTGGCGGTGGGCACGGATGTTGCCGCCACCGCAAGGGAGCTCCCTTCTGAGGACGTGTCGGTGTCGCTGACGTCTCCATGGGTCCCCGTTGTGGAGCTCCACTCGCCCTCCGTCTCACTGGTGTACTCGGAGTCTGTTGCATGGCCCTCCGGGGCCATGTGAGATGCAGCTCCCTCGTGCGCCGATGCCACTTCTCCTCCGCCTGATGATGCTAATGCACACATGAACAGGAAGACAAAGAAAATGGGGGGGGGGGAGAAATGAAGACAGGTTGAGTGCATGCATTGGCAACACCGTTGTCGGAGAGGACAGACACAGAAGACCCCTGCACTAGGCCGCGCAATCGGGGTACACTACTCAGTTATTGTGACTAGGCCTACAGGTCTATGGACGACAAATGCACACTTGGGTGAGGCCGGACCATGGATAGCTGTACTTGGCACCCTACAGAGGTGGGGGGCGGGGGCACAGGGCCATGCCTAAAGGAGGTGCCTAGCCTACAGAATGCGCCCTGGCCTAGAGATAGCCACAGCCCTCCTCCCCACCCAGACACCTTCACTGCGCGCAAAGATAGCAGAGTGTGCTGATACTCACCCCCTTGTGTCTGCTGTGATGTCCTCACGCGCCCATCCAAATCGGGGTAGGCCAACGCCAGGATCCGGGACATCAGGGGGGTCAATTGGCGGCTGGCACCCCTCCTACGTTGGGAGGCCATCCCCAGCAGAGACTCGGCGGTCTTTCTGGTCCCGCGGCAGATGTCCACCCACCTCTTTCGGCAGTGGGTGCCCCGTCTGTTGTGGACCCCCAGGGCCCGGACGTCCTTGGCGATGGCACGCCAAATGTCGATCTTCTGATGGGCGCTGACCTATGTCACATGTACAGGGTGGTAAAGGAAATCTCATCACTTTTCTGCCTGGTCAATGTGAGTGCCCCCCCCTCCCCAACCTTGCCATGTGGCACATGCTCTCATCTTTCGTGCGATGCACTCCTCATTCGCTCCCCTCCCCACCATCTTACATACACCCCACTCAACACAGGCATAGCCCATTCAACGTGCACCCTGTGTACTAACCTGTTGGTCTGGAGGACCGTAGAGTAGCGCATACTGGGGGAGGACCCCATCAACAAGTTTCTCCAATTCTTCAGAGGTGAAGGCAGGGGCCCTTTCCCCAGTCGCAGCAGCCATTGTATCTCCCAGACTGAGGTCACAGCAGCACTTGCAGTATCGGTCCTCTCCTGTGGATGATCAGGTCTCGAGTGATTAATCAGATAGAAAATGGCGGTCACGCCCGCGGCGGTGCGTACCGCGGCGGTGTGTACCGCGACCGCAGGCGCCCATCCTCATTGGCTACTGAAACCCATAGGCTGCAATGTTAACCAATGCGGCTTAGCACCGCGGTCTTCGACCGCCTACCGCCACGGTGTGCCACGCCAGCGCATTGACCTCACATCCCACTGTCACACTTCACAGGTCAGGCAGCCGCCATTTCAAGGGCCCACATGGCATAATTTCTACTGCATCACACAGGCCTAGGCCTTGCATTGCCACTCATACAAGCCTTTCAATGCATAGCGATTCGTGTACTGTGCAAGCTGTGTGAACGAACCTGTGGGTTGCTTGACTCTGTGCTCCATGTTGTCCTTCCTAGGCACCGTCCGCTGGGACTTGCGCGGAGATGGAGGAATCTTCCTGTGTACAGACCGCTGGTGGACCTGTCGACAATGGAAGAACGACATATCATACTTACATACAGGCTTGACAGAGCAACTATACATGAACTATGTGCCCAGCTGGAGCCAGACCTGATGTCCCCCATCCGCCAACCCACAGGGATTCCCCCTCTGGTGCAGGTTCTGTCAGTACTCCATTTTTTGGCAAGTGGGTCTTTTCAGACAACAGTGGCCATATCATCTGGGATGTCTTAGCCTATGTTTTCTAAGGTTTTGTCCAGAGTGTTGTCTGCCCTGATGAAATACATGCGGAGCTACATTATTTTCCCTGAGGTGGGCGATTTGGCTACAGTGAAGGGTGATTTCTATGCCCTTGGACATATCCCCAACATCATTGGTGCCATTGATGGGACCCATGTGGCTTTGGTTCCCCCCAAAGAAAGTGAGCAGGTGTACAGAAACAGAAAAAGTTATCATTCTATGAATGTCCAGGTGGTCTGTTTGGCTGACCAGTACGTCTCCCATGTAAATGCCAAGTTCCCTGGGTCAGTGCATGACGCGTATGTCATGCGAAATAGCAGCATTGTAATGATGTAACATGGCTCCATGCCAGAACACTGGGCATGGAACCAGCTTGTTCTGAGGTTCTGTCATGCAGGGTTCTCTGCATGACAGTTGATATGCTGGCTGTTGGTTGAGGCTGTAATAAATACCTCCTACCATATATCTTCATCTGGTGTGGATTCACTTTATTACACTGGCGACGCTTGGGCGGAGAAAGGAACACAGAGGAAGGGACAGCCTCAACAACAACAAAGAAGGAAGAGCTTGGATTATTTAAGAGAAAAACTGAGATAACTTACAGAGACGTGCTGGGAGAGGATCGAGCGTCTTGCAGCATGTTCTAGCGGAGAAAAGTGTGAAATTGCGGTTGTAGGGGCTTTGTGGAAAGCTGTTTGAGCATTTACTGAGGATCAAAGTGGTCTCTGTATGCTTCACGACGTCAGAAGGTCAGTGAGCAATTGGAAAAGGACTGAAAGCTGTGGGAATTGTTGGCGGCCATCTTGAGTGTGGTGGAAGGAGAAAAACAAGCCAGATTGACTGAAGAAAATAGACTGGATGTTTGGTTGCGGCCATTTTGAGTGAGGAAAACGATCCGAGATTGCTCAAAGAAAAAGCAAGCCCAACTGCCTGAAGAAAACGGACCAAATGTTTCGTGGCGGCCATCTTAGATGAGGAAGAAGGAATTTTTTTATTTAAAAAAAAAAAATGTTTTACAGCGCAATTGTTGGAGGACATCGAAGAAGAACATCGACGGTCTATTGGAAGTTGAAACTTAGACGGAGACTGGATAAGGATCACTATATTGGTTTGTGGTCACGGGAATATACATTTCTTTGGAAACTTTATTGTACTTGTGGAATACAAGTATTGGGTGTTGTAAAATGAATTAAACTGAAAAGGTCATCTCTGCGGTGACAAACACACCTGAAGACCCGTGTTTGATATAGCGGCATCGTGCTGGGACATACAGTGACTGGCACACCTTTTGGACTTTAAGTACTTTTAGCAACTAGTAGGGTTTGGAATATATTGTGGGGAAGAAGTGTTTTACACCTCTTGTGAGTATGCAGAATGTTACGGCGCTGCCGTTTTTCTTGTCAGATCCAGGAGAACCGGTTATTAAGTGGAAGAAATGGAAAAAGATTTTTGAGAATTATGCCAGGGTGTGTGGTACGAATTTGAGTGGTGAAAGGAAGCAGGCACTTTTGTTACATTGTTTAGGGGGTGAAGGACAGGAGGTGTTGGAAAATCTACCTCCATTGTCGCAAGCTGATCAGAGGGGGTTGAATGAATATGAAATATGTGCAAGACAACTAGATTTACATTACTTGCCAAAGATTAGTACTATTATGGAAAGGTACCATTTTGGTTTGCGGGAGCAAGGGAAAGAGGAGAGTGTTGAAGAATATATTACGGCTTTACGGAAGTTGGCTTCAAGTTGTAAATTTGGGGCGTTGGTAGAAGAAAGGATTAGAGATCAGTTTGTGCTGAGGTGTTGCAGTGATAAAGTGAGGGAAGAACTCTGGCTAAAGGACGAGCCACCGTTGGATGAGGATGTTAGTATTGCAAAAAGAGGGTAGAAAGAACTACACAAAATCACGCAAATGTAAAGGAAACCTAAGTAAAGCACATAAAGAAGACAAGGTCAGTGTAAAAGCACAAGAAGTGGAGTGTCAAGTCATACAAAAAGATGAGAAGGAAAAAAGTATGAGGGTGTCCGTGAGAAAGGTGTTGTAATAGAAAATAGCGCAGGAAAGACACAGGGGAATGGGAGATTTGCAACACCTTTTCAAGGAAATTGCTACAGATGTGGAAGATTTGGACACATGGCTAATGCAAGTGAGTGTCCTGCTAATAGGATTACTTGTAATGTTTGCGGAAAAAGAGGACATTTTGGAAAAAATTGTAGGATGAGGAATAGGAGAGATTCTAGAACAGAAATAAAGGAAGTCAGTTTTCAAGTTAGTGAGAGTGAGGTGGAACATCCCTCTGAGTGGGTTTTGGTGGGGAATGTTAGAGTCAAAATGAAATTTGATTCGTGCTCTCACATCACGTTTCTCTCAAAGGATTTTTTTATGAAGAATTTTCAAGAAAGGAAGAAACTGTTCAAACCTAATATTAAACCTACGGGTTATGGTGGGTTGCCAATTAAGTTATTAGGTTATTTTGATGACTGCATTGAGTACAATGGTAGGTTCACTGATGCTAGGATTTATGTTGCTGAGAGGGGTGATAATTTGTTGAGCTGGAGTCATCAAGCACGCTTGGGTGTCATTCTCAATCCTAATGCACATCCATCTGTTCAGGTACAATCTATTGAGGGTGACGAAAACAAGTTTGTGAGAGCTTTTGGTGAATTGTTCAGTGACACCTTGGGGTGTTTAAAGGGGTACAATCACCATATTAAGTTGAAACAGGGCGCAGTACCAGTTGTGGCAAAAGTTAGACGCATTCCCATTTGTGTCCAAGACGCTGTACAAAAAGAGATAGATAAATTGTTGTCCACTGGTGTTATACAGCCTGTAGAGGCAATGGAGTGGTTAGCTCCCATTGTTGTGGCACGTAAACCAAATAATGAAATCCGTCTATGTGTGGATCTTCGTGCTTTAAATAAAGAAGTGGTGGTTGACAAGTTCCCACTTCCCAATATTGAGGAATTAGTATCATCGTTGGATGGTGCTTGCTATTTTACCACTCTGTTTATGGCATCAGCATACCATCAGGTTCCGTTGAGTAAAGAGTGTCAAGAATTAATGGCTTTTATTACGCCAATGGGGGCCTTCAAGTTTTTGCGTATGCCGTTTGGGCTGGTTTCTGCGGTCTCAGTATTCCAGAGGATTATGGAAGATCTTTTTAAAGGCATTTCAGGCGTAAAGTGCTACCAGGATGATATATTAATATGTGGGAGAAACGTGAGAGAACATGATGAGAGGGTGCATGCTGTGCTTAAAAGGATGCTTGATGCTGGGTTATCTCTTAGGCGAAGCAAATGTAAATTTGGAGTCACTGAACTGGACTATTTGGGTCATCATATTTCACGGCAGGGGGTGAGTCCTAAAAAGGATTTGGTGGACACTATCGAAATGTTAAAATAACCGTGTACAAAAGATGAGGTTTCTTCATTCTTAGGTATGGCAGAATTTTATAACAAATGTATATGAAATTTTGCAGATAAGACAGTAAATCTAAGGAAGTTGATGTGTAAGAATGCAGAGTTTGTTTGGACGGAAGTGTGTGGTACAGAATTTAAACAAGTAAAAAATGATCTCAGGAATGCACCAAACTTACAAACTTTTGTACCTGGGAATCCCACTTTCATTGTTACTGATGCGAGTATAAAGGGGCTGGGTGCTCTTCTTTTTCAGATCAGGAAGGGCCAAGAGGTGCTAATAGCTTGTGCTTCAAGATGCTTGAAAGGGGCAGAGATCGGGTATTCTGTTATAGAGAAGGAAGCGTTGGCAATATTCTGGGCCATAAACAAGTTCAGAAAATTTGTGTGGGGATCTTCTTTCGTAGTCAGGTCTGATCATAAACCCCTGAAAGAAATTTTTGAGAAGAAGGGTTTGGACTCGATTTCCTCGAGGATCAGGAGATGGGTCATTTCCTTACAGGAGTATAACTTCATGTTTGAATACATTCCGGGAAAGACAAATGTAACGGCAGACTGTCTGTCGAGATTGGTGAAGGTGGTAGAGAATGATAAATCTCAGGATGAAAATGATCAATGTGATGCTGAGTGTGGCATAAGAGTTTGTGATGTTACGCTGGGGGCTGTAAAGGAAGATGAATGGAGGGATGAGTTGCAAAAGGATAGTGAATTGTGTTCTGTGATGTCTCTTTTGGATCAGCATAAGTCTCGAAGTCTGGTTAAACCTTGGTCGTTAGTTGCGAATGAGTTAGCCGTTGTTGATGGTGTTCTAATGAGGGGCACAAGAATGATTCCCCCATTGAGTTTGAGAGAAGTCATCGTGAACATGGCTCATGAAGGGCATATGGGCATTTCTAAAACCAAAGAGCGCATCCGTCAGGATTTCTGGTGGCCTGGATTAGATTTGATGGTGGAACGTACTGTTAGGGAGTGTACACCTTGTCAAGCTAGTGATAAGGTACTCAAACCAAGATGTTCACCTATGGTTTGTAGAAGTTTACCAAAAAGTCCATGGGATGAATTAGCTATCGATATTGTGGGGCCATTGCATGGAGAACATCAGACTCCTTACCTGTTGGTGTTGCTGGATTTGTATTCACGATGGGTGGAGGTGAGTTTCGTGAGAGAGATCACTTCTCAATCTGTGATCAGTTTTTTAGAATCTGTGTTCAAACGTGAGAGTTTTCCTAACTCTATTCTTTCTGACAATGGTCCGCAGTTCTGTTCTGCTCAGATGGAGGAGTATTTTGTAAAATGTGGAATTGTACATAAAAAAATTGCGTTATATCATCCAGAGGCGAATGGTGCTTTGGAAAGATTGAACAGGACTTTAAAGGAGAGTATACAATTAGCAAAGGTAAACTGTTTAGATTGGAGAAAAGAACTGCAGGGTCGTATAACAGCTTACAGGTACACTCCTCATGCATCAACGGGGAAGACTCCTTTTGAACTGCTCAGGGGAAGGTCTCCAAATACTTGTTTGTGTCCTGGCTGGATGGTTGCTGGGAAGGGTTTGAAAAACAATGGTATTGGGGAATGGAGAGACAAAGAAGTGTCTCTGCAAAGCAAAAGGAAGATTTATGTTGATAAAAGGAATAATGCGAAAGTTACAAATTTTGAGGTTGGAGATAAAGTAAAGGTCAAAGCTCCTGTTGGGTGTCAAAATTGGTCAAAATATACCTCTCCAAAAACTATCATTAAGCTGTTTAAAAATGCTGTCAAGACGGATGATGGTCGCATCTGTAATCATAGTCGTGTAGCACATTTTGGGGGGTGTGGTGTGGCCGACAGGAGAGATGATACTTCTTATCGTTTTCCCTCTGACATTGATTTAAGGTCTGATAATACTCGTAGGAGTGTCAGAACACGCAGGTTTCCTTTACATTTGCGTGATTTTGTGTAGTTCTTTCTACCCTCTTTTTCTTTCTGTTCAAATGTGTTTTTTGTTCTCATGTTATTTCTGTTCTAATGTAAAGAGGAAGAAGTGTAATGATGTAACATGGCTCCATGCCAGAACACTGGGCATGGAACCAGCTTGTTCTGAGGTTCTGTCATGCAGGGTTCTCTGCATGACAGTTGATATGCTGGCTGTTGGTTGAGGCTGTAATAAATACCTCCTACCATATATCTTCATCTGGTGTGGATTCACTTTATTACAAGCATCCCTTATGTGATGGAACAGCTACAGAGACACCGTGTGTGGCTAATTGGTGACTCTGGTTACCCCAACCTGTCGTGGCTACTGACCACAGTGAGGAATCCCCGGACCAGGGCAGAGGAACGGTACAATGAGGCCCATGGGCGAACTAGGAGGATCATAGAAAGGACCTTCGGGGTCCTGAAGGCCAGGTCTAGGTGCCTGCATATGACAGGGGGATCCCTAATATACTCACCAAAGAAGGTGTGCCATATCATCGTGGCCTGCTGTATGCTTCACAATCTTGCTTTGCGACGCCAGGTGCCTTTTATGCAGGAGGATGGTCCAGATGGTGGTGTTGTAGCAGCTGTGGAGAGTGAAGAGGAGGAAGACGACGGGGACGACACAGACAACAGGGATACAGTCATACAACAATATTTTCAGTAGCACACAGGTAAGAATCACCCACGCCATTTTACATTTACTTAAGGCCTCATGCGTCTCTACTGTCTGTGTTTCCCCCCAGTTCCTGTTAACTGATTTGTGACTTTCCCTTCCCTTTTCAGAGCTGTATGACCCACTGCGTGACTTCTGCTTTGTTTGCCCATGGACTAAAGCTTATTGAAATTGGTATGTTGTCATCACAAAGTAACTGGACATTATTGCACCGTTATGTGTAATACATTTGTTAAGAATACAAGCAGACTCCTGTTATTTTAAGTGCAATAAGTGATTTATTTTAAGTGCTACATATAGGTACATGATTGTAAAACGGTGATGGGTGGGGGTGGAGTAATGTCCATGGCAGAGTCCAGTTCTCAGTCTCACAGGTGCATTGTCCATATGCCTGTGGAAGGATGGAGCAGGGGCAGTTAAAGGTTTGACAGGGTGACAATGTGGGACAGTGGGATGACATCAGGGGGTATCTTATGCTGGCGGGGGTCTTGCAATCCTACTCTGTCTTCTTGTGAGATCTCAGGTTCCGCTTGCGGGGTGGTTCTTCTTCTGCAGGAGGTGGGGTTCTGGTGGCCTATCGTTGTGTGGGGGCCTCCTGTCCACTAGCGCCGGCGGAGGTGGTAGGCTGTTCCTGGCCTGGGCTAGTGACAGGGGCCCTTTGGGGTGCCACATGGTCCCGCAATGTGGTGACTATCTGGTTAAGGGCCACGACGATGGTCCCCATTGCGGAACCGATGTTCCTCAGTTCCTCTCTGAACCCCATGTACCGTTCCTCCTGCAGTGCCTGGATCTCCTGGAACCTGGCCAGTACCGTCGCCATCGTCTCCTGGGAGTGGTGGTAAGCTCCTATGATGCAGGAGAGGGTCTCTTGGAGAGTCGGTTCCCTGGGCCTGTCCCCCCCCTGTCGCACAGCAGCCCTCCCAGTTCCCCTGTGTTCCTGGGCCTCTGTCCCCTGGACGGTGTGCCCACTACCACTGCCCCCAAGTCCCTGTTGTTGTTGGGGTGGTGGGTCAACCTGGGTGCCCTGTAGTGGTGGACACACCGCTGATTGACGTGTCCTGGAGACAGAGGCATGGGCCCGCTGGGTGGGAGCTGTGCTGGTGTTCCCAGAGGGGGTTGGGTCTGGTGTAGCCTGTGGCTGTCTGTGGGGAACCGACTGTCCAGAGGTCCCCGATGGGCCGGGCTGGTCATCTGGGTCCAGGGAGACAGAGCTGCTGTCATCGCTGGGGGCCTCTTCTGGGGGTGGGATGGACATCTCTGTACCCTCCGTGGCGGTGTGGTGGCGTTCGGGTCCTGCAGGGGTATAAAGGTATGGTTATTGCTTCTGTGTGTGGCATTTTGTGTGATGTGTGGGTGTCTGTGTACCCAAGTGCAGGCATTCCCTTGTGGGGGCTTTTGTGAGGGTGGCTTGTGGGGGTGATGTGTGTGTGCAGTGGGCATGCTTTGGTGATGGGTGATTTGTGGTCGCATGCAAGGCTTGATGTTGGGATGGGTGGGTTGTGATGGTGAGCCATTTGCAAGGAGTTGGTGTGATGGGGGTGAGGGTGGGGTTATGTGCTGGCATGCAGGTGGGGTGGGGGTGGGAAGCAGTAGTGAAGATTTGACTTACCAGAGTCCATTCCTCCGCCTACTCCTGCGAGGCCCTCAGGATGCAGGATGTGCAAGGCTTCCTCCTCCCATGCTGTAAATTCTGGGGGAGTAGGTGGGGGTCCGCCGCCAGTCTTCTGCACCGCAATGTTGTGCCTTGATACCATGGAACGCACCTTCCCCCGTAGGTCGTTCCAGCGCTTCCTTATGTCATCCCGATTGCGTGGATGCTGTCCCACCGCGTTGACCCTGTCCACTATCCTTTGCCATAGCTCCATCTTCCTGGCAATTGTGGTGTGCTGCACCTGTGCCCCGAAGAGCTGGGGCTCTACACGGACTATTTCCTCCACCATGACCCTGAGTTCTGCGTCAGTGAACCTGGGGTGTCTTTGGGGTGCCATGGGGTGGTGTGGATGTGGTGTGGGGTGGCGTTTGTGGTGATGAGTGTGGTGCGTGTGGTGGTGTGTGGTGTTTGGTGCGTGGATTCTGTGTGGGTGATGGTGTTGTGTGCCTCTGTGTTGTGGGATTGTCTATTCTGTGCTCTCTCTCTAGCCTTCGTCAATAATTTCGGGTCGTAGGGGTTTGTGGGTGATGTGGGTGTGTGTTTTATATTGTGTTGGGTGTGTGGGAGTGGTGTTAGTATGTGTATCAGGTGTGTGTGTTTCAAAATGACCAATGTGGCTGAGTTTTCTATGTGTGTGTGTATTTTGACCGCGGCGGTGTGTACCGCCAATGGAATACCGCGTTTGAAAGACCGCCGCGTGGATTCGTGTGTCGTGATAGTGTTGGCGTATTTCTGTTGGCGTGACGGTGGAGGTTTGGTCATCGCCATTTTTTCGCTGACCTTTGGTGTGGCGGACTTTTGTGGATGTCGGGTTTTTGGCGGTTTGCAAGTTGCGGGTCAGAATGACCGTGGCGGTTTACCACGGCCGCGGCGGTGTTATGGCGGTCTTCTGGCCGGCGGTAAGCGCCTTTTACCGCCGAGGTCAGAATGACCCCCTTTGTCTCTTTTTTGGAGATTTTCTTCACCGGGACGAACCTGCAAGTCACGCCGGGTCGTGGTTGAGGCAAGCCGACTAGAGTTGCCGCGGCGGGTCGGTCCCTCTATGGAGCTTTTTTCCAAAAGTTCTCCAAAGTTCTGGATCTTCTCCCAGGTGTTCTTTTAAGGTTCTTTTGGGGTCCACAGCTCACCCCAAGGTTCCAGAAGCTCCGAGATGCTCCTTGGGGGGTGTGGACTACAACTCACAGAATGCACCTGGTGCAAACTCCTTTTTGGCCACTGGACAGTGGTCAGCTGTTCAGTTTCTTCAGGAGTTGGTGCAGGGGACTCTGGTTAGCAATTTTTCACCTGTAGCAAACAGGGAGTCCCTCCTTGAACCAGTTGAAGACAGGCAAAGTCCTTCTTGTGGTGAAGCCCAAGTGTGCAGCTGGTGCAGTCCTTCAGAGTGCAGGGTCCTGGTGCAGGCCAGGGGTCCAGCAGGGCAGTCCTTCTTCTCCTGTAGTTCTTCCATGTAGGGATCTGGTAGGGAACTGAGGTGTGGGTGCAGGTCTGCCAGTTTTATCCCTGCTCCTGGGTGAAAAACAGGGGGGTCCTGGTTCTCCAATCAGATGCAAGGTCCTTCCCCCTGTGATGACCACTTCCTGGGAAGTGTGGCAAAAATCAATCCCAGGGAGCAACATTCCTCAAAATCCATCATGGCTGAAAGTGATTTTTGGAGATCACATCTGGCTGAGCCTACCCACTAGTGTGGCTAAAAATCCTAAATACACCCCTCTCCTGCGCTCTCCTAATCTAATCAAGGGGGCACCTAATTGTCTGGGTTTGCAGGATGTGGGGGTGTTGCTGGGTTGCTCCAAATGTCCTTCTCTGCCTTTGAAGACCAGTTTGGCAGCCCTCCCCCTTCCTGCCTCACCATCTGCTGAGGGGAGATCTCCTCCCACAGGCACTTCTCTTTGTGTGAAGCCAGGCCACTTCACACCTCATCAAGGCAGCCTGACCAGGCTGCCAGAGGCTGGCCAATCAGAGCACATCAACAAACAACACTGCAGGGTGGAAGTTGGCAACGTTTCAGGTAAAGTTTAAAACTCTTTACCTGAACAAGTTATATTAAATCCAACAACTGGAAGTTGTGGGATTGGATTTATTATAACAATTAATTTGATACCAAACTTGTTGTATCTATTACTTAAGGGGACTTTTAAAATTAAAATAAAGTCTCCCCATTCTAGCCTATGGAGGCCATTCACTACAATGAGTGAAAAACAAATTTGCCTGTTTTACCTCACCAGGGCTTATAAAACCATTTTTATAAGGTCCCTGCTTATAGTTACATGGCGCCCAACCCTAGGGGCACATAGGGCACACCTTAGGGGTGACTTAGATCTAAATATAAGGTAGTTTAAGACTTTGGAACTACTTTTAATTCCAAAGTCGAATTTGCATGTTACTTTAATTTAAAATCAGCCAGCAAGGCAGGCCTGCCTTTAAAATGGCACTGGGCACCTCAGCAGTGCACCTATGGGTGCACTACCTATGCTGGTGTCCATAAACCTACATGCCCTACCATATACTAGGGACTTGTAGCTAGATTGACTTAGCCAATTATAATTAGCCTAATTTGCATACAGGTTTTACCCAGAGCACAGGCCCTGGGACTGGTTAGCAGTACCCAAGGCACCATCAGAGTCAGGAAAACACCAGCAAAAAGTGGAAAATGGGGGCAAAAAGTTAGGGGGCCTCTGCAATCAGCCCTGTTCTCTCACAGGGTTTAAGTCAAGTGCAGAGACAAAAGTCAACCAAGATCAAGCAAGTGGCAACATCAATGACCATACAGCGAATGGTCCAAGATTATCTGGATGACCCAAAAGAAGTCTACCTTGATTAAACCCCATTGGTCTACTGATATGGGAAGATGCAACAATAGCCATAGCTCAGCAGGTTGGCAAAGAGTATCTGGCTTTTCCAGTAGCCAGGATATCTTTTGAGCATGTGTACAGTGCAGCTGGTGCAGTTGTCACAATCAGAAAGGCCAGTCTCTTGCCTGGAAATGTGAAGAGATTGACCATGATAAAAATGAACCAATACTTCATACCAAAGGATTACAATGTTCCTGAAACAGCACAGGCAGAGGATGAAGGTGACTGGGCATACTCAAGTGTGTTAGCTGATCAAAATCTGGGAGAACCTCCAGAGTTTGAAGACAATCTCTACTTCCCTGACTAAGTAGGCCACAACAGAACTTTCATATATTATTGTCAAACGGCTTTGCTAATAAGAAAAAAGAAAACAAGGGATATAGAAGAACAATTGTACATTTGGTGTCTGACTTATGCAGCACCGCCATATATTCACAAATATGGAGTGTGCACAGAAGACGTCTCTCCAATCGTTTAAAGGATAAGAAGACAATGCCTCCCATCCCTATCCTTCTTTTTTTTCATTCCCTAGCTTGACTTACAGTGGGGATCATTAACTATACACGACTTTCCATTGTTTGTTGCTTCCATGGGAAAAGAGAAGATTTAATGGAAAAATGTGCACCGTGTTTGGAATAGTTAACTATTGAACCAATGAGTGGTATATTGAGTGAGTGATGAGTCATGTGGTGGCTGGGAGGGTGTTGTGCAACTAATTTGTAAACTTGATTTGCAATGTGTGGGGCCTGATGGATGATGCTGCCTGAATGATTGCCTTGCTTTCACACTTCACTATAATTACCTGAATGCTCCACTACTTTCCTGTACTTCTTTTTCTCAGGTTCTTCAGAGATGCTAAAATTAATTTGCTCTTCTTGTTCATCAACACTACAGGTCTATCTCTCTCAATCTCACTTTGGCCGGACTCATAGTCAGGACATGGCTGCCCCAACAGCCAGAAGATGAAAGTTATGAACAATTCCTACCTATTTGAATAGAAAACAACATGACTAATAGAGGCCTACTCAGTCCTGTGGACAGGAGAGTGATTGGTTGATTTGGAAAATGCCAAATAGTGTGCTGACTCAAATGTCAAACTCCTGCAATTAAGTGGCTATGGTCTGGGGAGGGGGTCTCACTGGACACAAGTCATGTGATGTACACATCAGCTAAATGTTATGACAATAGACATTTGTGAGAATGATCAGCCAGGTACATGCAGCTACTTGGCTGAGATTAGTGGTAAAAGATTGTTCTCAATTCTCAGTTAATCGCATGTAACTGCACCATCCAAGCTTACCTCCTCCTTACTATAGTCACATTTACTATTTTGCATTTCACAGGCCTTCTCTTCTTCTGCACGAAAGCTCCAAAACACTCCTGCTTATCAGACCATTCAGGCCCGCTCCCAAGGAAGACAAAGGGGGTCATTACGACCTTGGCGGGCGGCTACCGCGGCCCGCCAAGCGGTAACTGCGCCACACTCCCGCAGCCCCCATTATGACATCCCCGCTGGGCCGGCGGGCGCAAACCTAGTTTGTGCCCGCCGGCCCAGCGGGGATGAGGCCGCAACATAGGAGCCGGCTCCTAATGGAGCCGGCGGTGTTGCGGCCGTGCGACGGGTGTAGTAGCACCCGTCGCGCTTTTCACTGTCTGCTATGCTAGGGGGCCCCTGCACTGCCCATGCCAGTGACATGGGCAGTGCAGGGACCCCCAGGGGCCCCAGGACACCCCTTGCCGCCAGCCTCTTCCTGGCGGTGCACACCGCCAGAAACAGGCTGGCGGTAGGGGTGTCATAATCCCCAGGGCAGCGCTGCCCTGGCGGATTATCACCGCCGGGGTTAAAACGGCGGGAAACTGCCGGCCCCGGTGGTGCGACCGCGGCACTACCACCGCGGTCGTAATAAGGGCCTCCGTACCGCCAGCCTGTTGGCGGTACGGACGCTACGGAGACCGCCAGGGTCGTAATGACCCCCAATATCATTTTTCTTTTCTTACCCATTAAAATTTGGAGAAATATGAGGGTCCTTCCTAGTTTGTATATTTCAAACCTAGCTAACAGACCAATTAGATAACTTAGAACTCTGCGGCTGAAGGACTGTTTAGTAACTTAACTGGGTAATTCCTAGATTTTCTCCCACAACAGATGTGATGATGACGTGCAGCTAACAGACTTGATACAATTTGTGTTTGTCTTTGTCTCACCTTTCCCCAACCAACCGTTCACATCCATTCATCAAACCCCTAATCCTCTTCCCCCAGATTGTGTGTTCGATTAAGATGACTTAAGAATTTACACCATAAACGGATCACACCCTTGGCGGGCAGATGTGGTGAAAGCAATGCCAACTCACTGTTATGGGTTTTCTAAACTAAACAATTGCCCACAGCAGCCCTACGTTTCTGCCCAGGCATGAAAGGGACATCATCTTCATAGTGCAGAGTGGCAGTTAGAATAATTGTTTTGTTTCATGATAGCTACTACTAGTTGGTGCGATGTGGCCTGATTCACAAAGTTAAAGTTCTACATGTGGTGTAAGTTTATTCTTGCAGTATAACTGTACTACCAGTAACTATATGAGTTGCAACTCTATGAGTAGTAACTAACTAGTAGTAACTCCTAAAATAGTAGGGATTCTTTATTACTCACAACATTACTACTTGTCAATTTACTAATAGAAAAGCTACTAATTCTAAGCTCACACTACAAGAGTAAAGTAACAACAAAAATGCAACTTACTTTAATTTTGTGAATCAGGCCTTAAATTGCTTGCTATATCTATGCAACATGGACTAACCCAACCTTCTACTGAGTCCTGACTCAAGGTTTTTGAAAGTTTAGATTTCATATTTTTAATAAATTAAGTACTTACTAGCTCCCCAGATTACTTAGAAGTTACTACTGCTAGTTGTTGTTTGTAATATGACTTTTCTGTCATGGTGGTCTGGTCTCAGTCTTCGATTACCCACTAACTCTGAATTTTCCTTCAGTCTATTTTCCTGTGAAGGATAATCCTTATGAACAATCCTATAGTTGGAGTTCACCTTATTCGGAATAGGTGGGAGTGGGATCTCACTCTAATGTCTTCCCTGTTAGGGCTAGCCCACTACTACCACCAGCATTAGGAAAGGCCCTTTGGCAAACCTTTCAAAGAGGTTTGGGAAGATTGAGAGCTGTAGTAGACATTGCTTAATCTATTCAGGTAAGAAGAACTAGTTAATCATTTAATACTGAAGTTGTTCTTTGGATGGAGACGTAGATTAGATTGTGATTTTTGTGTATGTTGTTGGCAAACCCCATTAGTCAATAGTTACAGAGGGTAGGACAAGGGCAGTAAATCAACTCACTAATATACAGAAACGTTGATAGGTGGCTAGATGCTGCAAAACCTCTCAAGCAGTAAAGTGAAACAGAATTAACCAGTTTTCTGTTCCCGGTGCCACTCTGGTGGCAGGGTATAATTAGTGGACATGCAGGAAGAGGTAAATGACCGACTGAAGAATAAATATATGGCAAGGGACTTCAAGTGGGGAAAGTCTAGGGGGAAAGTCAATGAACCGTATAATGTGTGACAATTTTAGAGGACAGCTTCTCCTCTCACTCTTGTCACAAAACCACAACTATGCTAACTAGAAAAGCAAAGACAGATAGTGGTAAAGAAAACATTAAAGCCCATTAATTTGTTTTACATTCAAAGCCCACCCTCTCCCCCATAACAGACTCACTCACCTCCCCAAGCAAAACAATGTCCCTCTCACCCTTTCCCAAACTTCCCTTCCCACCCTCTCTGCCCACAATAGGAAGCAAAAATCCCAAAGTATCAAAAGTATCACTTTGGGAGGCTTATTTGTTGGTTGACAACATTTTAAAAACCAACCACTGAGTCAAAAACTGTTTTCTACTAACAAAGGGATAAGTCTATGACAGGATAAGAGTGAAGGGATGTAAGGGGATACAAAGGACATGTGGCAATGGTTGGTAGTGGTATCTCGTTCCTGCCAGGCTGTACTGTCAGGTTAACTGCTAGTATAAGACAGGATTGGGGGTCCATCTCTATCTCTGTCCCTGTACTTTGTTACTGTTTGATCAGGAAAGCCACCTCAACCAACATTATTGGTGAATACTTCAGCCTTGCTGCGATCCTCTTCATGCTGCTATACAAGTCTGTTCTCTCAACAGCACTACACAAGACTTAGAAAAAAAGGCTGAGGGAAAGATTACTAAAAAAGGGAGCAGAAGAAAACTACAGACAAGAGAAAGTCTTCTGTGGAAACAGGAAATATAGAAAACACAGGGAAATACAGGTATGTCAAATATTTGAATGAGATATGAAAACATGTACTAATGGGAATAAGAAGTAAGAAACAACAAACATGACTTACTGGGGTCAGCAGAACCATCTGCACGGACACGCTGCTTGTGGTGGGGGCTGCACGGCCAGACTGAAGGTGGTGGCAGCTGCTTGTCCATGTGCCCTCTTGCCCTTGGGTGCCTATGAAAGAATGAAGATAAAAAATAATGATTGTAGTACTCTCTACAAAAACATTTCGACAGGCACAGAATTGTAGTTTTTAAATTAGATAGAATATTCCTAGTTTCATAACCTAAAATTACATTTTGAATTATTCATGCATTCCAAAGAATGATCTTTGCTTTTCCACCCCCTTATGATGGCTCAAGTCGGTCTCCCTTTGTGTACTGCACATCAGGGAGAATGGGACTGTAATGAGCTATATAAAGCCAAAGAGAAGAGCGCTAACACCCCTGATATACTGCTATCGTAAGAGTGAGTGATATGTGTTGACATCCTTTAAGTCAGCATCTGGCTAGTTCACACTGGAACAGAGTCCTGGTAGTATTATTCACTTTACATCCACTCTAGTCCTATGACACTACACCCTCCCTTTTAGGATGGCATCATGCACCGCTACTCTTATCATGCGTTTGTGTTGTCTATACCTAAGGTATGTTTTTGCGCAGGGAGTAGCCCCTTCCTGCACAAACCAATGCAGGGCGTGTGTAACGTGGTACCCTTGCACCATGGCGCAAAGGTGCCTGCATTGGTACTGGGCAGCAATGTGTGTGCCAGCGCAGGGAGAGAGCAGGAATGAACATATTCTGATAAATTAACATGCTCCATTTCTGCTCTCACATTGTCAAGACACATAAATATGTTACATTTATATTTATTTACTCAAATTGTGAATAATTTATGTGCACTTTTTTTTAATTAACCGTCATAAAATGTATTTATTTTTAGAAATACAAAAAATAATACCCCCATCAGACATTGCAGTGCCGGTCTGACGAGGAGCACCCCGATGATGAAGCATGACATCCGCAAGGATGTGTGAGGGCTCTTGCTCCTGAACTTAACGGTTCCTGTGATTTGTCTTTCTCTTGGAACAGTGTACTCTTTTTGTGTGAATTAGTCATTTGGGAGATTGTACACTGGACCATCAACCTCCCTGTCCCTCTTTTGAAGTGGATACAAAAAATAATATACATAATTACATTATATATATATATATATATATATATATATATATATATATATTACCTATTGGTGGTCACCACTAGGTAGTGCTAGTTAGGACCATGTTTTCATAGAAAAAGCGTTTTTTGACTTGTCTATATTTTTTCCACCATTTGACAAATCTTCGCAGACTTTTCCAGAAAAAAGTGCCCCGGTGATTCTTGTTGCACACGTAAGGTTTTGGGGTGATTCCACAAGTGGGGCAAAGAAAAAGAGGGGTCAAAAAAGGTGCATTTTCCATGTTAATTCCCATAGGACCTTTAAACATGACTACAGTCCGAAACACTGGTTGGAATTACACCAAACTTGGCAGAAAGCTTGCTTTCAGTACTCAGATTGTGCTTTCTCTTATTTGGTGTAAATCATTCAGTAATTTTGGAGATTTTAAAGGGAAAATAAATTAGTATATCTCTGAATGCGACTACTTTGCAAAAAAAGACAAGCTTGTGCAGGGAAATGCACAGCTTCCTGGTTTGAAGTGTTGGAAGCCATCTTGGGAATCAGCTTCAGCCGAGTACCACAAAAGAAGTAAAAAATAAAAAAACAAGGTGCCAGGGTAGAGTCACCCTGACCCCTTAGCTCTGATACTGGAGTCCCAGAGGGACACGCCCAAAGCTAAACAATTTTTTTTTTTAAATGCCAGCGATTCAAGGATGAGCCATGGATCCAGGGAAAATCTTTTTTTTAAAAAGAAGCACGGGCTCCCGTACTTCTTTATACCGAAGCTCCCAGGAGGGCCAATTCCTGGGGGCATCACTGATATAATGCGGGGGACTGCCTGCCCCCCCCCCACAACCCTGGGGACCACCACCTCCCCGTGGCATAACAGAAATATGGTGCGGGGGCCATGTGGCCTGCCCACAGCCCCAGGGACCACCATTTCCCGGGGTCTTTATAAAAAAAAATGAAGGGGTCCATTTCAGACCCCAAACCCCAGGGACCACCACCAACCGGGGCCCATACTCATTTGAGTGGCGCCACGCAGCCCCCCCCAGGTGGAGCCAATAATAGCCTTGGGGACAACCACACACCAGGGGCGGTTCCTGCTATGTCCCAGGATGTGAATATGCCTGTAAGAATCTATAATGTGATGGAAGAGAGAGAGATTGTCATTGCATGGTCTCTCCATGCAACGACTTCAAAGAGTTAGACTAGCAAGATTTGTAGTTCGATAGCTATAGTTACGTTTTGATGCAAAGCAGAATAGAGTCTCTTCTGACATACTGATAAAGCTCTTGGACTGTTACTCAGTAGGTTGATGGTTCAAAGCCTTGTATCTCAAGACAGTGGGGGTCTGTTTATTTACTAGTGTTTAGACCGTTAAACCTTCCTAATAATGGAATATTCATGTCTCTTTCCTCTCGAAGTGTGTCGGCTGAAAGTCATAGCTATTTCTGGACAAAGCACAATACTCCAGGTGTGTCCTTGGTCATTCCTCTTCTTTAATTTGTTTTAAACTTCAAAAGTTTAAGGCTCATACTGAAATGTGATCTCACTCTTTTTAATTGACAAATACATTATTAATTTCAATTTGTTCATAAATATCTCATTCTAAGTGTATCATCCATCAAAACCTAAAAAAACTCTACCTCTCTTACTCTTTTCCTCTCTCTCTCTTTCAATCTCTTCCTCCTACTCCCACTCAGACCCTTACGCACCCCCATTCACAGACCCACTCAGACACTCACACACCCACTCACAGAACCACTCATACCTTCATGCACCAACTCACAGCCTCACTCAGATCCTTACAGACTCACTTGAATTCTCACACACCCATTCACAGACCCACTGACACCCTCATGAACTCACAGACCTGCGCAGACACTGATGCACCCATTATGACATTGATGCATGCAGTCGCACACCCAGAGAGAGATTCCCAGAGCTACTCTCATCCCCAGATACTACCTCCCACACTTATTCTCACACCCAGTGAGACAAGCTGTGGCCAACTCCCACCGTGCATAGCCAAAGGGTCATGGCCACTGTAGGGTTGGGTGGTTAGGGGGTTGGCTGCAGGGTGTGGCTGCAGGCCAGGCCTTGCGAGCAACCCCTGACGGGCACGGGCGAAGGCCATGTGCGGAGCAAGGTTGGGTGCTTATAGGGGGCCAACTGCTGCCTTAGGGCACAAGTTATAGTTACTTGAGGTAACTCTAACAGGTGAATTTCTATGGTTTTGTACATTTAGAATGTGAGCCTAACTATAACATCCCTGTACCCTCATATATATATATATATATATATATATATATATATATATATATATATATATATATATATATATAAAATCATCACATAAACGTTACATACCTGTGATCATGGTACTCAAAAAAAAAGCAATCAAATTTGAATTTTTAGAAAAACGTATTACTCACCGAGCCTTACAACCTCAAAACCTAACAGGTCCAGGAGGTCCTGCTGCCTGTCTAGGATGTCCGCCCAGTGTAATGTCAGCTTCTGCTGGTTGTACTGGGTGCTGATGCTGCGGTACACACATCCCTGCACTCACCTGAGCATCCGATGCTCCTGCAGGGTGTAACCCTTACCAGATCTGCCACCTGCTGCCAGAATGCAGTGAGGTGGAGCTGCACCCAGAAAATGAGTGTGCTACCTCAGCCTCACTGAAGATGGGGTAGGGCTGCACCCCTGCCCATCTGTGCCACCCACAGTGGGTACAGGTGGTGCTACCTGCTTCTGCTATGACAGGAGGGAGTTGTACTGTGATGGGAAGAAAACAGGAGGACAGAGAAAGGGCAGGTCAGGAAAAGAAAACAAAAAACAAAGTACAAAAAAAACAAAAAAAAAACACAAGTAAAGAAAAGGTGGGATTATGTGATTAGATGGGATGGATTGGGTTGGATTGTGGTTGGGAAACAAGCAGGGACCAATTCAGGCAGGGGCAGGCAAAACAGATTAAGCGCGCGCTTCCCCACCCCGTGTTGCCATTCATGCTCATTTACCAAAGTGGAACATGCTACTGGTGCTAACTCGCAATGGGACGTGCATTTTCTGCCCATTCACGGAACTCTGTGGAATCTCGCAGAGTGTTTATGTAACTCCATGGAATTCCATGGAGTGATATTCTATGAGTTCTACCCACCCTCACTATTTAGACGCAAGCTTAGTACAATATCAATTATGATGCATGGATATTTAAAGTGTTATATTTTGGATCTGTTGAAGACATTTTTGTTTGCTGCTAAGCAAAGACATATACTTGTGAAGTAGATACCCTGAAAGAACCACCATTGATTGTTATGCTTTTGCCTGTGAATTTCTAGTGGCCGCAGCAATAGCTGAATTTACTGTAGAGAAAAGGAGTGCTTGCTTGGAAGAGTGACTGAGATCTATCTGCTGCTTCGATAAAACCATCATATTGCCATTCTCCATATGCTGCATTTTTAGCTGGAAATGTGCAATTCTGTCGAATAAAAGTAATATTTTATGAAGGAATACATCTACATCTCCCTAGAGATTAAAACATGTAATGTAGTAAAGGTTATATATACTTGGCCCTAAAACACCAATCTCCTCCTGTCACATAAATGGTGGCTGCATCTTCACTATAATGCCAACAAATGATATCACTTGAGAAAAGTTTCTAATGTATGCATTAGACGTATACAATCTAATTGTAGGTTGCTTTGTCACAAAGAGTTCCATGAAATTACTAATGTATGCAAGGGCAGGAAGTGACAGCTGAGTGAAACCTGCAGCTCGTGCTCCCTTCTTCCTCTGCCACCTTCTATCACCCCATGGTACTAATTAATACATATTTTAAGAAGAAAAAAACAGAACTATAGCAGCTTTAGTTCCACATTTCAGAAGACTTCGCCATCTATTTGAACCATGCTTCTTCGCTACCGATGGTTATCTTGTCATGTTAAGGGGCATTTCGTAGGATTTTTCATACCTCATTTTCAACAGATGAATTGCACAATTTGTCAGGTCTGATTCTTTGTCCTTTGCATCATAAACATTCACAATATTGTTGTAAATAAACTGGAATATGCATATATTCAATTAAAAAGCGTGGTGTGTGTGTGTTGTGCCCCAGGACACATAATCTATATCACCATTAGACACATGCGTCAAACGTAGAAACGCTGTCTTTCCAGGAAAATCGTGATTCTGCTTGAGAATGAGCTGGGCAAAAAGTGTGTTTGGGCATGAAGATGGATGGAAAAGAATGAGTAAAACTTTTTAATGAGGTAGCCCTTTCCTGCTTCTCCGGCTGTTATTTTTGCTTTCCTGTTCCTTGCCCTAGGTAGATGATTAATCCACTACACCACCTTTATGTAATAGGAGTGGACATGTGGCGATTTTTTGGAATCTACGCTAATTTCATACCATGCAGAGTCAGAGCCAACGTGCCTGTCCACGAAGCACCTGATTTTACGGTGAAAAGGCTTGAAGCAGCGATTGGCAACTAGTAAATCAATTTTTCAGTGCCCATCTTTCTTCTGGTGTCATTTTGCCACACAAAGCATGTAAAATTGAAGAGTCACTAACAATACTTTTCACCTTTGCTACATTCGGTTAGAAGTAGCTGGCAGAGGAAGACATATTGCATTTCCCAGCAGGTCAGGGGAGCCGCACATGCTGTTGAAATCTATTGATGATATTCTAACTGGGAAGGCTCAAAGGGATGAGTGCTGTTCATAGAGCACATGTCAATAACTGGTGGTCCACAGTCATGGTTGGATTGGGGCAGTAGTTAGGCCCAGGCACAATAAGTGGCCCCTATTAGCGAATCAGAGAGCTGAAAACATGGTCCAGGGCAAACCAGGGCAGTTTTTAACTAGTAAAGACACTGGGCCCGATTCACAAAGGTAAACTGAGACCAAAAGTGTAAGTTTAGACCTAAAGAATATCTTTACTCAAAGTTACTCATAGTAGAGTTAGACTTTTCGTCTAACTTTAGACTGCTGGTCCAGGATTAGACCAAAAGTGTAAACATAGAGCAAAAGTCTAACTTTATCCATAGTAAAGTTAGACTTTTGGTCTTACTTTACACTTCTGGTCTAGGTTTAGACCAAAAATGTAAACTTAGACCAAAGATCTAACTTTACAACGAGTAAAGTTAGACTTTTCATCTAAGTTTAAATTTTTGCTCTAAACTTAAACTTTTGGTCTAAGTTTACCTTTGTTATTCAGACCCACGCTGTTTAGGTGCTTTGTAGTGTACGGGAGACTACATTTATTTGTGCTTGCTGCAGACAATGTTTGCAGCAACAGCAGGGAAATCAGTAATAAAGAACAACCCCCTAGAAAATAAAACAGGCCCCTAACAGGTAGAAAAGCTGCACCCGGACTGACCTACCAGGTCAGCCCCTCGGCACTGCCAGGTTGCCCTAAAGGCCAGTCCAACCCTGTCCAAAGCTTGTCAGTGGACATTCAAAATGTACTGTCTACGCCAGTGGTTCTTAACCTGGGGGTCCGGGAGGCCTACACAGGGGATCTGCAACTCTTTTACAAAATTAAATATTATTAAAAGTAATCCATTAAATTTAATAAGGTGTTCCCAAATAAGGAAGCAATATTCAAAATGTGAAAAGTTTTTCTATGTAGGATTGTGAATTACACAAAATCTTTCAATATTTAGTATGCTTGTTTTTGTTCTTTTTTGTATTGTTTTGAGGTCCAAACCATAAATAATTGCTGAGGCTGGGGTCCCTTGCTTCCAATAAGGACTCAGTAGGGCCCCACGGATTCCAGTAATGATTCAGTGGGAGTTCACAGAAGTCAAAAGATTAAGAATCGCTGGTCTACATTAACGCTGACTGCTACATGATCATATTATAGACCATTGTTGTCAAAGTGAACCCGATCTTGTGGTGTTGATAGTTCTTGATTTATGCTCTATAAACTTAAAATATCAGTGTATGTGTTCAGTTTTCCATTATGGAATCTTTGCTTTTAAAATGTGGGTCAGTACTCTTCCTCTAGCCTGGAGCAAGGCGATGGGAGCACCAGGGCTGCAATACCAACAGTGTACTCATGTTTATCACTGCATGAAGTTCTTATCAAATTTGATGAAGAGGATCCTGGAGAATTGTGAAACTGGGCAAGATAGAAGAACCCAGCAAACAGAGTTGTCAGGAGCGCCTTAGCATACTTAATGTTCCAACATTCATTTTTGTAAGGCATGTAAGGAGTCCCAGTCATTCTAGCTCTTGTTATTTGAACTGTGTGTTACACTTAGAGAGTGAGAACATAGACACATGAGGAGAGTGGAGTGGGTTAAGAGCCAAGTAGAATGCTGTAGAGTGGAGTGGCATAAACTGCAGTAAAGTTGTTTAAAGTGGCATACAGTAGAGTGACATAGTGTGTCGTGGCTTAGTGTGGAGTGGAGTGGCGTATACTGAGTGGCATAGAACGGAGTGGCATACAGTGCAGAGGTGTAGGGTTGAGTGTCATAGAGAGGAGTGGCATAGAGGGGAGTGGCCTAGAGTAGCATATAGTAGAGAGACATAGAGTGAAGTGGCATGGGGTGGAGTGGTGTAGGTTAGAGCTGTGTGAATGCATTGAGTGGAGTGGCAAAGAGTGAAGTTGAGTGGTATAGAGTGGCATGGAGTGGTGTAAAGTGGTATAGAGTGGAGTAGAGTGGCATATAGTAGAGTAGAGTGGTGTGGGTGTGGTGTGGAGAAGAGTGGTGAAGTGGAGTTGCATAGAGTGGCATAGAGTATAGTGGTGTAGTGTGGAGTGGCAAAGAGTGGATTAATGCGAAGTTGAGGGGCATAGCGCCACATTGTGGTGTTGAGAGGGGTAGAATGAAGTGGCAAAAAGTAGATAGGTAAAGAGTAACGTGGCATGGAGTGCCATAGAATAAAGTGGCACAGTAAAGTGGCATGGCATTGGTTCAATGGCATATAGTGGAGAGGAGTGACATAGAGTAGAATGGTGTAGGGTGGTGTAGAATGGTGTGGAGTGGTGTGGAGTAGAGTGGAGGGGTGTGGCATAGCATAGAGTAGAGCAGCGTAGAGTGAAGTGGTGTAGCATTGAGTGGCGTAGAGTACAATGGAGTGAAGTGACGCCGATTGGCATAGAGCAGAGTGGTATAGCATAGAGTGAAGTGGCATACAGTCTAGTATGTTTAGACTGGAGTGGCGTAGATTGCAGTGGAGTGGTGTACAGTGAAGTGAATGGCTGTAAAGTGGAATAACATAGATTAGAGTGGCACAGAGTAGTACAATTCTAGTGTAAATAACTTAAACAAGGATCCAAACTTAAAATCATTCGAAAGTATGAGGCATAAAGGGGATAATTTGCTGAAAAGCATTTAAAGTAGATGCGTAGCAGCAAGCATCATGAAGATGTAAATGTGTTGTTAGTTTGATATTTATACATAATAACTGCTTAATCCAACCCATGTCAAATGTAATGTAATGTAGTTCTACGTGTAAGACAAATGATTCAGGCATAGATAAACAATGTCCAAAAATGCATTTGAAAAAAGAACAAGGAAGGGTCCTGAAATGTGTATGTGCACAATGATGAGCAATATAAAAATATGTTTAAAAGATTGTTGAACTTGGCCCTTTCTGCAGGGTCATCCTCAGGCATTTTGCCTTCCTTGTCCTGTTTTTGCTGAATTCATTTTTGTTGGCATAAGGACTCTGTTCACTTTACCACTGCTTACTGGCTCCCTCCATAAAACATGGTAGAGTTGGTTTACACCCAATTGGCATATTTAATTTACTCGTAAGTCCCCAGTAAAGTGGTACTACTTGTGCCCATGGCCTGTAAATTGAATTCTAGTAGTGGGTCTACAGTACTGGGTGTGCCACCCACTTAAGTAGCCCTTTAAACATGTCTTAGGCCTGCTATGACAGCCTGTGTCTGCAGTTTTAAACTGCCATTTCAGCCTGGCAAAATAAACCTTTTCCTAGGCCAAAACCTTCCTTTTTAATACATATGTCACAACTGGGGTAAGCCTTGAACCTTGATCATCGGGCTTTGATCTGGCTGGTGCTTACCCTGTAGTGCTTTGCTGATAGAACGAAAGTAGGAGTTACTCTAACCCAGAATAAGAATGAGGCTAACTGGTTCCCTGTATTCGACCTGTATTCCATTGCAGTCTGCCTAAACTTGTGACTTTCTCCAGGTCTTGCACTACCAAACACCCGTGAGTGGTGCAATGGTCATTTTGGCCCTATTTTCACTTAACTCTTTAAAATGACATATCTCTGGTTTTACTATTTGGATGTTGGTTGTTTTGGTGTCAAACTATTTATTAAACATTTATTACATTTGCTATATTTTTCTGAATTGTTGTGGGATTTTTCTTGTGTTTTCACTTTATTACTGTTTACTGCATAAATTCTTTACACATTGCCCATAAATTAAGCCTGACTGCTCTGTGCCAAGGAATCAGAGGGTTAAGCAGAAGTTAATGAGCACAGGTTTATTTGGGGTTTGCTTGTTACTTCACCCTGACAAGGATTGTGGTTACTATTTCAGAATCACCTCCCTTAATCAGTAATCCAATTTCATACAGTCACAAATAAATCAAGCAAAAATGTTCAGATTAATTTAGGCCAGAAAGGACCAAATTTAGCACACTGATGGTGAATAACTCAAGCACCCAAACCTATCTATTGAACAAACATAGACTGCATCCCAATCCAGAGGCCTCAGGCATTCTTTCCTACTCTCTTAGAGTTCACCATTGAAAAGCATTATTTTGCCACAACTGTCTCATTCCTATTATAATGATTTTTGATGTGTTCATGTTTTTTTTTCACTAATGTAGTCTAAAATTTGGTAGAGTCCCTTGTGTCACAAAGGTCATCAGAATGTGAGAGTTTATGTTCTTATGTTACCCAAAGCACTAATTAATAGAATTTAGAAGCTATGCTGACCCACAATTTAAATGTGCATTTGTTTGCATTGCAGAGTTTGACTTTGGTGGTATTTGAAATGAATCATATGTTAAAATGATTAAACTGATTTTACAAGCTATTTTAGGCCCTAGACTAACAGAAGACATTGAAACAATATTGAATTGCTAATGATTAATGAACTAAAATTTTGTTAAAAAATGAGAGAAATTTACTTCTCTGCTACATTTAAAGAAATGCATTAACAAAGCCTTTCATTAAAAACTAAAAGTATTACTCATATGAATGAAGTATTATTAATGCTGAATTAATAAGTTTGCATATTACATGTGTTTTATCAAAACAAAATAATTAAATGTATTATTGTAATTCTCTTGCTTTAGCATGAGTGAGGCCTGGTGAAGTTTGTATTTCGTGATTGCGCAGGAAATGCTGATTTAGTTTCATAATGCAAGTTTTTTTTCAGACTACTTTCCCATGAGAAGACTAGGTTTTGGTCGTAGACACTATTGTTTAGACGAAGAGAGAATGTATCTCATCATCCTTGAGAGCAGAACATTGTGGAACATGGACTAACATTGTAAACAATTGTTTAAAACATGCATTGAGGCACACGTATGGAAGATATTTTCATGAAAGGCTTAGGAAAAGACGAGTATGTTTCAACTTGGAATCGTGTGGTTGATTATTATTGGATGAAGCCCCTTCAAAGTGATAAGGACTGATACCTTTGGCAAATCAGAATGCTTTCTGAATTTTAATATAATCCCCATGACATGGACTTAAATCAGATGCTGCTCAGACTCCTGTCTCAGATGTTTTACAATGGAAGAGCCCTTATGCTCTGCCCTTTGAGATGTCCCTTTGAGACTTTGAAATCTTTACCCAGTCTTCATCCAATCCCTTTCAGGAGACTCTTGATCAAGGCTCTGATGTGCTGGCGCATTTCCTTTTTACCTATCTGTTGCCCTCTTTAGTTAGCAAATGCAGCCCATCTTTTTCCTAATTATTTTTGCCCTTAGTATAATTTTTGTTTTTTGCCCACATGTGTTTCACCCCATACATGTATTTCCCTTATTTGGTCAACTGTATGGGTTTCTCATTGCCCAGCTAAATGATGACTCTGCTAAATTGAATTAACTGATGATTGCTGACCCTGAGCAATGCCTAATTTCTGTGTTTCAGATATTCCTTTTAATAATATGTGTTGTACTTCTTGAATGTTTTGTTTTGTTAAAACTAGTTTGCCTGAACTTATTTCATCTTGGGCAATCTTTGGTGATTAAGTATCTTTATAATTTGGTTTGGCGAATAGTCTATATGACTCTGAGCTTGTGCTTGTAATGAAACCCCTTAACTGAATTTCTGAGTGGCGTTTTCCTTCAATGGTGACATTGGTCATGATGTTTAAATTACTTTGGTTTGTACTGAAATTGTGTTCACTGGGTCCAAAGAATAATCAACCTCAATGTGCATTGATTCCTGCGATGAATGAAAATGCTCTAAAAAGAGTCTGACTTTCAAATAAGGCCTTGAATCAGAACAGCTTGTCTTGGAAATTGACCACTCTCTTTGCTTTATTTCATGCTAAAGGGTCTCTGCCTTGTCCATATTAGTGATAACACTAAATACTTTACTTGGGAGGTTGTTTGCTTTTCTCGCAAATCATATAAAAACTCTCTCTTCCTCCACTGTTGATCTGGCTTTTCTGTTGTACCAAAACATTTGTGTTGTACACTGTAGGTTTAAGTTCTGTGGACAGACTTGCTTAGGTCCTCCCTCCAAAACCCATTTTTGCGAGGTTTTGTTAGCGACATTTTCCCAACGTGAAATTGTTCATGCCTGTAGTCCTTTATTTTGGCTGGTGTGGATCTAGGTAGGTTCAGAGCACACTCCACCCCTTGCATTTGGCTTCTAAACATTGTTTCTACAGTGCCTGCTTACCAGATATCCCTAGAGCTGGAGTTGCATCCTGGGTCTTACTTTTAAAATATTCTAGTTTAGGCCTAGACAGAGCGTTGCTGAGAATGATGTTGGAAGGTATTCAACTTGCATATTGTTAGATTTCATGCCCTGAAAAGAAATGTAGATTTCTCTGTTTTGGCTAGGAATTCATAATTTTAAGAAAGACAGAATGACTAATAGCACACTAATAGAAATGGGGACTTTGGTCCACCATCAGGATGCCCGTGTCCAAGCAATGACCCTCACACTAGTCAGGGGAAAGGAGAATCACACTCAGTTAACCCCCGCTTAACACCATGGGTAGCTTGGCACGATCAGGCAGGCTTATCTCAGAGACAACATGTTAAGTATTTGTACCAACACACACAGTAATACAGTGAACCGCTATAAAATGACACAACACAGGTTTAGAAAAATAGTAAATATTTTATCTAAATAAACAAGACAAAATACATAAAAAATCCACACTACACCACTAAAAATATGACCTTAACACTTAAAAACACAAACATAGTGCCTAAAGGCACAAATGCTGCAATTTGATGTTAAGCGTCATCGTAACAGAGTCGTTTCTCACAGTGCAACACCACTGGTGGCGTTTACGGAGTCGTACGGACCCCCAGGTACAGTACCTTTGTAAAACAAGTAGAAAACAGGATGGTGACCGGAATCAGGGAGTGAGGCTTCACTGGATCTGGATGCGGCATCAGTTCCAGTGCTACGGGGCAGAGGTGTTGCGTAGTGGTGTCAGATCCTTACTGAAGAGGAGTGGAGAGGAGGTGACGTCGGTTGCGAGGTGTTGGGTCCTTAGTATCTCTGGCAGAGACGAAGTCCGGCAAAGGTACACTGCAGCAAGGTGACCTCACAGGGTCGCGTTCACATCACAGGGTCACAGGCACCACGACGGAGTCAGGTGTCATGAACGTCGGTGCTCAGACACTCCGATCTCAACTAAGTCATGTGGGATCAGTGGCTGTGGCGATGCAAGGCCTGCGGGGTTGTTGGGGTCGTCGAGCTTCTGTGAGGTCCATGGCTTTAGATGCAGGCGGCGTTGCGGGTTCCGTGCAGCGGCATCCGGTGATGTTTCACAGGATTTCACCAGAAATTCCCTTCCAGGGGCCCAGGAACTGGAATGGAACCCTCTGGCAAGCTAGAGTCCACAGCATGTTGACTCATAACTGGATAATGAAGCCTTTGCTGTCCCTGAGGCTCTACTCCAAACCCTTAGAGATACCTCTTAAACAGGAATGCACAACAAGTCCAGTCTTTTACAGGCAGAAGCAGCAACTGCAGGATAGCCCAACAAAGCACAGTCACAGGCAGGGGCAGCACCTGCCAGGGGACTGCCATCACCAGCAAGTACCATCGTTCCCGATAGGCTGACAGTGGTCTGAGTTGTACTCAGCCACAGCGCCACTGTGCTGATCACAACTCAGCTTTCCACCAGCCTTTCCATTGTGGCACCCCACACTGGAAATGCTGGTGGAAAGCCAGTGCCGAGGGCCACAGGGGGGCCCCTGCAATACCCATGCCCATGGCATAGGGATTGCAGGGGCCGCTCTCCCCAGCACCATGCAGACAGTATGCATTCCGATGGTGGTGGTGGTGTGCTGAGGTGAGGTCAATCCCGTGACTGTTCCCGTTGGATAGCCTGATGGGACTGGCAAAATACAATGTTCCAGCCGATCAGGCCTGCTGGAACATTGAATAGGCTTGGGGGGTGCCATCACCAGGGTGGTGGCGTCCTCCCCACAAGTTTGGCGGTCATCTTGTCTGAACTCGAAACTCATAATTAGGCCCTTAGTCCTTTTTTTTGGTGTCAACAATCTGCAGCGGGCGAGGCAGGAAGCTGTAGCCAATGAGAGTTCCATGAGGCCAGGTAACCCTTTGGTGAAGGACCACTGAACAAGATTTGTTGCTGCAGAGGAGAATGTGGAGGGAAGCTGTCAGGCCCCATTGGGCAGATAGACAAGCAAGTTTGTTCTGGTTTCCTCTCAATTCTCAGAGCACTTTTTAGCCAAAAATGTTCTAAGTTCCAAATTTTGGCTTTTTCTGTCTAGGCACTTTTAGCACCACTACCAAGGATCCTGGACTGGTGAAGGGGCACCACGTGGGGATTAGAACTCACTGTTGGGTCCAGGTGTGGGTTCAAGATAGTTGGAGCCTTTACTGTCCCTGAAGCTCTGATCAGGAGGCCAGTCAACTAGCCACTGGAGTTAGTTTGAAAGTCCTGGGTTCATGAAGCGGAACAGTGCTCAAGCAGCAGGACAGGCTTCAGAATGTTAAAGGCAGGCTCCAGACAGCAAAGTAGTCCTTCTAGGTGCAGCAAAGCAGTCCAGTGGAGCAGCAGGCAGTTCTCTGACAGTCCTTCTGCAGAACGTAAACTGAGGAGTGGGCCTGAGGGTCATATTTTAATATCTAATACCTTCTTTGAAGTAGGAGAAGCTTCTAGAAAATGTCCTTTGACATGCTCAACATTTCCTGCTTTCCCTGCCCTGGATCCAAGCTGGCTGCATGACCAGTACTTTATGTGAAGGCCAGGCACAGCCTATTCTCTTGCAAATGGGGCTGTGCCTAGCTCTACCCATGTTACAAAGGAGAACCTTGTTTCAGAACAGCTCATAGGTCAGATCTGATCTTCTCTATCGATTGATCAGGAATGAGAACTACCCCCACCATTTTTAGAAAACAGCCTTAAATGTATTCTGTGCCTTGAGCAGGAATGGGGTAAGACAAAGTTGTTTCCAATTGATTAGTTGTCAATAGTCCTATAGAACTAAGATTGCTTTCTTTATCTCCTTTACTGTTTCATCCATTAAGGAGGAGTGGTTCATCCAACCATCCAGGTAGGGGTGTAAGAGATGCCACTTCTCATAAAGGAAAAAACACACAGATGCCATTACATGGTAAACACTCTGGGAGCAGACTTGAGGCTGAATGGTAGCTGATGTGCTCTAATGGAGTTTGGGCTGCCCTTTGCAGCAGCTGAACATCCAACAAAAGCACAACAAAACTAGTTCGCCCAGCTGAGAAATTAGTATGATGTGTTGCCATTACAATAAGTGTCAAGGTTGATCTATGATTGAATATAATTGATACGGATCAAGCAAATATCCAGTCCACTATTGACTACAGGTTAGAGTCCAGTTCTGTTACAGAGATGCAGCTTATAAAAAAGTAAATAGTTACCTGCTCCCTCTTTCTCTGTATGCTTAGCCATCAAGTCAACTAGGGGTTTATGACAGATGGAAGCAAGCAAACATAAGTCAAAGTATCTCTACTTATCCCCAAAGGAAGGCTACACACAATTCTGCCTCAGCAAGTAGGAAGAATGAAGAATACAAATAATGCCCAAAAGAATGTAGTCTTTGTGCTTGCTGCCCACCAAGGTTCCTAACACTCCTGTTCCAGCCCCGGTAGCTCTACAACATGCACCACACTATGTTGAGAACCCACTTTAAAACACCACCTTTCCTTCGCCCAACACACTGGTGGGGACCCATTGAGTCAGTGCCAACTGCTCTAGGGCCTGTGTTGCTCTTTTCCATGTTCAACATATGACAAACATATTTATTTCTCAGTGGTGGTGGCCAGAAGCCAGCATTCAATAGGGACATGAAAGAGGCACTGCTCATAAAAATTCATGCTCAAAAAGTTTCTCTCTTTGGACTTTTGGGGCTGACATTGTATTTTCCTCACATGGGTGAAGTAGCCTGCGGATTACAAGAAGCTTTGGGTATGTTTCTACACTATGCTTCCTTGGCAGGGTTGCCAAGATCCTGTTCAAAATTCAGTAACCACCTCAGATTCCAGACTTGGAGACAGTATAGAGATAAAGGTAATTACAGAGAGAACAGAGAAAAGTCTTAGCAACCTTCTCCCTTCCATTGTTGATTAATATTGCTGAAGGGTGGGGGTAGCTATCTACATGATGCTGCTTGAGTGTAGTGAGCAGCGGAAAGTCAGGTCAGATGGCCCAGACTTATCTCATACAAAAAAAGGATCACATCAAGGTTTAGTGGACATTGCTACTCTTTTTACTTTATTATTTGATATATCTTTTGTGTATGTTGGATTTTTGTTTTTTTTGTCTAGTCCAATTTGGATAAATATTGGCTATTTTTCTAAACTGGTTTGGAGTCCTATTAGAAATGGGGCCTTTGGTTGGCAGTCAGGTAACCCCTTGTCCAAGCAAGGACCCTCACTCTATTCAGGGTAAAGGAGAATCACCCTCAGTTAACCCCCGCTTATCCCCTTGGTAGCTTGGCATGAGCAGGCAGTCTTAACTTCAGAAGCAATGTGTAAAGTATTTGTACCAACACACACAGTGATACAGTGAAACACTACAAAATGGACTCCACAGCAGTTTAGAAAAATAGGTAATATTTATCTAAATCAAACAAGACCAAAATAACAAAAGTCCAACATACACAAGTCAAGATATCCATTTAAAAAAGAATTAGAGTCCTTAGAAAACAGTGAGAATGTTGTTGTTACACAAAGTACCTGGTTAGCGTCAAAAGTAAAGCCGCACGATTGAGCGTGTGCCAAAAAAGGAAAGTGGTGCATCGATTTCTCACTTGCAAGCGAGACCATCCGTCTTTCCTTCTCCAGTCGGGTTGGCATGTGTTATTTCTTCTCTCCCGCAAGAGAATGATGCGTTGATTCCCAGACCGGCATCTTGGGTCCTGGCAGGTTTTGCGTTGATTTTTCACACCCAGCAATGTTGCGTTGACATCCGGTCGCACGGTGTCAGGAAAACCGTGCTGTGTGGGGCTTGCATCGTTATCAGCAGCCGCTAGCTGGTGTTTTGCATCGTTTCTCCAGCCGCAATGTGTCTATCTCCCAGCCGCGATGCAGGTGGAGCATCGAGTTTAGCCGTGAGGCCGGCGGCGCGTCGTTTATCAGCCGTGTTGTGGATGAGGTGTCAAAAGTTTCCTTGCACGGTGGACTGTGCGTGGATTTCTATCCTTTTCCACCAGCTTCACCTTTCAAGGGGCCGGAGACAGGTTAGAGCACCACATGGTAGGGCAGGAGTCTCAGCAGAGAGTCCAGGTGCTGGCAGAGAGAAGTCTTTGATGTCCCTGAGACTTCAACAACTGGAGGCAAGCTCAGTTCATGCCCTTGGAGATTCTTCACCAGTGGGAAGTCACACAAAAGTCAGTCTTTGTCCGCTTTCAGGCAGAAGCAGCTACTGCAGCCAACCCAGCAAAGAACAGTCACAGACAAATGGGCAGTTCTCCTCCTCCAACACTTCTCCTTGGCAGAGGTTTCTCTTGTTTCCAGAAGTAATCTGATTTTCAGGGGCTTTGGGTCCAATACTTACCCCTTTCTGCCTTTTAATTAGGCTTACTTCAAAGAAAAGTCTCTATTGTTTACAAGATCTTGCCTTGCCCAGGCCAGGCCCCAGACACATACCAGGAGGTTGGAGACAGCATTGTGTGAGGGCAGGCACAGCCTATTCAGATGTAAGTGACCACTCCTCCCTTCCAGCCTAGATGGCACATCAGGATATGCAGGCTACACCCCAGCTCCCTTTGTGTCACTGCCTAGAGGAGATTCAAAAACAATCCAACTGTCAAACTGACCCATACAGGCAGTCCACAAACAGGCAGAGTCACAGAATGGTTTAAGCAAGAATAAGCTACTTTCTAAAAGTGGCATTTTCAAACTAATAATCTAAAAACCAACTTTACTAAAAGATATATTTTTAAATTATGAGTTCAGAGACCCTAGACTCCATATTCCTTTCTGCTCCCAAAGGGAATATGTACTTTAATAATATTTAAAGGTAGCCCCTAGGTTACCCTATGGGAGGGCCAGGCCTTGAAACAAAGAAAAACTGATTTAGCAGTATTTCACTGTACGGACATGTAAAACACATCAGTACATGTCCCTCCTTTAACATACACTGCACCCTGCCATGGGGCTATCTAAGGGCTACCTTAGGGGTACCTTATATGTAAAAAAGGGAAGGTTTAGGCCTGACAGGCGGGTGCACTTGCCAGGTTGAATTGGCAGTTGAAAACTGCACACACAGGCACTGCAGTGGCAGGTCTGAGATATGATTACAGAGCTACTTATATGGGTGGTACAACCAGTGCTGCAGGCCCACTATTAGCATTTGATTTACCTGCCCTGGGCACCTCTAGTGCACTTTACTAGGGACTTACTAGTAAATCAAATATGCCAATCATGGATAAGCCAATTTAGACATATACGTTATACAGGGAACACTTACAATTTAGCACTGGTCAGCAGTGGTAGAGTGTCCAGAGCAAACATAACAGCAAAAACAGAGTCCAGCACACTGAAACAACCTGGGAAGCAGAGGCAAAAAGTTAGGGGAGACCACACCAAGGATGGCAAGTCTAACAAGTCCTTTTGTGGTGTTTTCACTGTGTTACTATATGAGTTTGTGCGAATACTTTACACATTGCCTCTGAGATAAGCCTGACTGCTTGTGCCAAGCTACCAAGGGAGTGAGTAGTGGTTATCTAAGCTGTGTATTCCCCTTGTCCTGTCTAGAGTGAGGGTGTTTACTTGGACAGTGTGAACTGACTGCCAACTTTCTTACCACACTGCTCTAGAGCCTCCCACATTGTCAAGTGCTCTGCGTGGGGGATTACACAGGAGCAGATACAAATCGCACCAAAAATATATTCCAAGGGAGAAGCTCAAAACGTTAAAAAAAATAGTTTTACAATGAGGTGGCACTCTCAAAGTGTTGGAATTCTTTCAATTACTAACAACTGTGATGACAAAGAACAGTACTTAGGGGCTGATTCACAAAGGTAAACTTACACTTTTGTGTAAGCTTATGATTTTTTGCTATTCACAAAGGTATTTTACTAGTTGTCTCTTTACCACTGTGGCATCTCCGCACATAGGATAGGACAGTCCTATGTTTTTATTTGTGGAGACTCCACAGTTGTAAAGATACTACAAATAAATTACCTTTGTGAATAACAAACAACTGTAAACATACAAAACTCTAAGTTCACTCTTGTGAATCAGACCCTAAGGGTAAGGGAGATTATACTTCTCACACCTGTTTTAGGACCCTTCCACACCCCCGTGCTGTGCTTGGGAGATTACGGAGGAGCAGCTACAAACTGCACCCAATTACATTTGCTAGAGGGATGAGTTAAAAATTAAAAAGTAGGATTTACTCATGCAATGAGGTACTTTTCACAGAGGGCTAGAAACCGTCAACAGGTAACGACTGTGATGGGGAAGAACAAGACTTTGTGTAATAAAGAATCTGGGTGTTTCTTCCAGTAATTGAACACTGAGAAAACCTCATTTTCTGGTCACTCTATTTGTTAATCTAGAAAGAGATAGCTATGAAAAAAAAAGGTGGTAAATCAACCAATCTGCTCTTATATCATGTAGGAACTCGCAGGCACGCTCCATGAATACTGATTACAAGGATCTATTGTCAGTGGTGCTGTTCATTGATTTTACCTTTTAATTCCAAAGTGCCTGTAGTATTCAAATGACATAATCTAACTATAAACCTAACCACGTATAGCCCAGAAATGTTTAAGGTCAAACCGTGCGTTCATGGCGCTCACCTACATTTTCTGAAAGGTTTACTAGACAGTAGCTTTAAAGTAAAAAGGCAGCTTGACATTCACCGTGCCCTTCATTTAAATTGCAATCAGAAGAGATGCATTTTGTGAAACTGTGATTCTTTAAACAGCCAATGTCGAAATGGAGTATGTGAATAACAAAGACTTTTATTCAAATTTCTGGTCAGTTTCATTAGTCAAGCAAATGGAACATCAAAAGGCTTAATTTGTGGGGGTTTGTTCCTACCTCCTCATCTTTGGTTGAGACATAAAACATTTTTTTTTCATTTAAACGAAAAAAGATTCTATTGAGTAAGTAGCCTTTGGATGGATTTAGATAAGTGATTCAACAAATCTGTTGCTTCACAGATAGAAATGTGTGAACATTGAGGACATTTGGAAATTATTGTTATCTGAAGGAAATGTATTTGCAAGAAGTTAACTTTACATATTTTGCTCGGAGAAGCTCGTGCTTGAAAACCGTGAGCGTAGATAATCTGTGTCACATAGACTATTATATTCAAGGGTTAAGGATGTATGTAAAATTAATTACATGTTTTAACCAAAATGTCGGAGATAGCAAAATGATATCCAGTATTGGTTTGCTTAGATTAAGCTCTAGATAAACCAACACTTCCCGGAAGTGAGAGTTATACATTCTTTGGAATGGTGATATAGTTCTGCACCTCTAGTATGGCACACATCTGCATCTCTCACACAGCTTTTTAGCGGGAAAATGAAAAGGCGAGTGCCGACAGAACAGGAACATACGTGTGCTAGTTGTAAAACAAAACTTGGAACCAGTTAATTAACTACCACTGGCAAACCCATCAGGTCGGGTGTTGGCATGCTGCTGATGGTTATTTTTCCAAGCGTTTGCCATAAAATATAAAAAGATGAAAAAAGTGAATATGTCCCCTAAACGTGACAGACATATGCTTGCAATAAAAATGTTAAAAATAAATATAATATCAATAGTCCAGTATTGTACTTCCTAGCAGGTAGGGGTACATTAAAAGAAAATGTCACTTGTACTCACGCAATCATTAAAGGTATTATTGGTTTTAGAACTGTAACATGAGGACATTGCATGCATTCGCGGCTGGCGACTGGACAAAGTGGCAGAGCAGGACAAAAAAATAAATATATATTAAATAAAAAAATTAAACTTACCTTAAGGTCACCACCGCATTGCAGTCGCACTCAAGGCACAGGCTCCCAGCCTGCCCTGTGCCAATCATGATCCTGCTCAGAGCAGCGTTATGATTGACTGGAGCGCACTGGTTGGGCACTCCAATGCAGTGTGGGAGCTTGGGCCTGCTCTCTCCAACTCGGCAACACAATGCCGGGCTGAAGGGAGCACAGTCCACATGTGTGTTTGGCCAGCCCAAGATGGCCGGGCAAACATACATGTGCACTGATGGGAGTGCTCTGTGCTCTCCCCTCAGTGCTCATCATCCCCATGGTCCCACCCCTTTAAAAATAAAAATAAAATAAACACAGTGTATTATAGTTTTATTTTTAAATGTTTGTAGCTGCTGCTGGTGGGGGGGTGACGCTCCTCCGCCTTAGTGGAAGAGCCGCCTATGATTGTATAAACGCACTAAAATGACTTTGCATTGAAGAGCGTGTCTTTTGAGGTGGCTATAGACTTGCGATAAGGAAAAATGCCATGACTCACTGTGCACGAGAGGTAATAGTGAAAATGGGCTGATCCATTGCCCCGTGGCATATGCTGTGACTGGCAGAAGCAAAATGTGACCAATGGAAGAGGAGGGATCACGCAAAGCCCCTCTAAGTATGTATTAATTATTATTATTTTTTTAAGAGCCCACATCTAAAATAGTGGTCAACCGAAATATCAACTGCATACTGAGCACACACCTCCACTAAAATGTTGGAAGTGGAGTTCTGTACAAGGCAAGCTTTTGCACCATGGTTTTGAGGGTGGTGAGGCATAAATATGATCGCTTCTTGACAGTGTATATGCTTAGGGGTCAAAAGCCTCTTGCACTGCTCAACATTTATGCTCTCCCAATCATGTGCAGGACCTCTACCTCCAGCACATATTACAGGATGAATTGGCAGGGGTGTAGAGCAATATTATAGTCGGTGGCCATTTAATCTGTTATGAGACCCAGATCTAGACATAAGCATGGCCTCCTACCAGGTTTCCAGGGTTCTGTTAGCCCAGCTCAAGGTGGACATCAAGGAACTGGGGCTAGTAGACGGTTGGGTGGTCATTATGACCCTGGCGGTATTACAACCGCAGGGCCAAAACGATGGGAGCACCACCAACAGGCTGGCAGTGCCTCCCGGCGTATTATGACCGCGGCGGTAGCGCCGTAGTCGCACCGCCGGGGCCGACAGTTTACCGCCACAATGGCCCGGCGGATGTAATCCGCCAGGGCAGCGCTGCTTGCAGCGCTGCCCAGGGGATTACGACTCCCCGACCGCCAGCCTTTTTCTGGCGGTCTGAACCGCCAGGAAAAGGCTGGTGGTACGGGGAGTCGTGGGGCCCCCTGACAGGGCCCCATGCTGCTTTTCACTGTCTGCTGTGGAGACAGTGAAAAGCGCGACGGGTGCAACTGCACCCGTCGCACGGCCGCAACACCGCCGGCTCCATCTGGAGCCGGCTCCCATGTTGCGGCCCAGCAGGGATGTCCAAATGGCCACCGCGGGAGTGCGGCCGTATTGGCGGCCGCACGGCGGTTACAGCTTGGCGGGCGGCGGTAGCCGCCCGCCAATGTTGTAATGAGGCCCTTGGTGTTACCAACATCAGGATAAACATGCCTACTACTTTTATCATCATGTCCATACCGCATACTCATGCACTGACCATGTGTTTCTCACTCACTACCTACCTCATCCGTGACCTCACCAAAGCTTATAGCTCAGACAAATCTATTTCTGATCATGCCCACTTCGAACTGGTATGTTTCAGTAATATCCACTCTTGTGGAGGGCCTGCCGTGATGCTGCTTACCCCTGAGGCTCCTTCGAGACCCCTTGGATGTGGCTGTGATTCACAAGGGGATAGTCGAATACTTTGAACTGAAATGCCCTTCCAGACACCTTGACTCCATACACTTTGATATAGATTCAAAGCCACCATCAGGGGGCTGATATCCACCATAGCTATGGCCAGAGAGACTGCAACTGAGATCAAACCTTGGAGCAGAAGGACTGGGCAAACACCCACTAGATTAAATAAAAGGTGATTATCAATCCTATGGGGTCAAATGATGGCCCATAGAACCAATAGAGCTGCAGCAAGCTCTTAGTATTAACACAGAAATACTATGAAGGGAAAACAAGATGGGTTCCTTGCTAGCTCGCAGACTCCACCAAACCCAGGCCAGGGTGCTCATTGCCAAACTACACACCAGGGGTGGGCAATTTCCGAACAGGACAAACAGTAGCTTTTACAAGACTACTACCAAGATATATAAATGTGGGGTGAGGTCTTCTCAGCACTGATAGATGAGTATTTGCGGATCTGTAGCTGGGACCGCATCCATCCCCAACATGCAGAGCTCCTTGATGCTCCGATCACCCTGGAGGAATTGTGTCATGCAGTTCAGGTTCTCCCATTAGATAAAACTCCAGGCCCTGATGGGCTTTCTGTTCTTTTTTTTACTATTTTTCTCTACCTACAATGCAGGACCACCTGATAAAACTATTCAACTCCTTCACGTAGGACATAGGCCTCACTTCTTCCAAAGCGGCATCAGAGATATCCTTTGTACCCAATCCAGGGAAAGACCCAACCCACTGCTCTTCATACCGCTCCATAGCTCTTCTCAACACGGACGAGAAAATATTCCCAAAGATACTGGCCACTAGATTAGAGCACTGCCTCACAGGTAGCGCTTGATGAGACCCTGACCAGGTGGGGTTCATTTTTAGCAGACATGGGGCAGATAATGTAGGCCAGATGGCGCACTTGGTGGAAAAGCCCCACCGCCACAACATCCAGGCATGCCTTCTATCACTTGGCGTAGAGAAGGCATTTGAGAGAGTGAACTGGTCCTTCTTCTGAGCAGGGTAGATCTGAGATTGGGCATGATAGCCAAGATTATGGCCTCGTATTTGGCCCCCAACTCCTACCATCTGAGTCAACAGGCAGCACACGTCTCCCATCAGCATCTCTAGGGGAACTTGCCAGATGTATCTGTTATCACATCTCCTCTTCCTCGCACTAGCAGTGGAACTGTGGCTGGCACCCTCCACCACACTGCTGCAATTGTGGGCATCCCCTTTGGGGGTCAAGAATACAAGATTAGGGGCCAGGTGTAGCAAAAATAAAATTTGCGACTCGCATTTTGCGAGTTGATGCGACTCGCAAAATGCGAGTCGCAAATTGGAATGCCAGAAAAAAAAGCGATCCGATTTTGCGACTCGCAGCCGGACTCGCAACGCTGTGTGCGAGTCCGCAGTTTGCGAGGTCGCTGTTTGCGAGTGTGCAAAAACGAACTCGCAATTAGCGAGTGGGTGTCGCAAATTGCGAATACCTTCAAAATTGCTTGCAGATGCAGCAGAACACTCCAGAAAGCATACCAGAACACCCTGGAAACACTTCCTGGCACATGATGATGACATCACAGCCAGGAAGTTAACAAATACACCTGGGAGGAGGGCTCAACAGTGAGCAGTGTCTCTGCCACTCACAGTAGGGTGCTGAGGAGTGGTAGGCACAGCACCATGGACGCAGCAGGGACCAGCCAGGCTGGCAGGAGGGGCAGGAGATCATAGATAACAGCCAGGACAGATTCATGTGGCACATGGCGTTAATGTGCCACATGACTGGTTGGCATTTTCCTGCCCATGGACAATTTCAACTTGTATATAGTTTCTTCATGACATTAATAAAACAGTTATTTTTGTTCCACTTAACAAATGGTTAATAGGTGAGTATGGTGGGAGTTGACACGTACCGTCCAGAATATTGCGTTGCAATGTGGTCCCGTCTCAGTCTGCCTTGATTAGCTAGACTCCTATCCCCATGATGGCGATGTGGTTGTTCTTGCTCTTCATCATCAGGATCTGGGTCTGCAGGGGTGAGAGGTAGCCCACGTCGGGTGGCTATGTTGTGGAGGATGGCGCATGCGACCACAATTTTGAAAGCGGTAATGGGGGTGTATTGGAGGGCGCCTCCGCTGCGGTGGAGGCATCGGAATCTTGCCTTCAGGAGTCCGAAGGTGCGCTCTATGAGGTTCCTGGTCCTCTTATGCGCACTGTTGTATTGCCTCTCTGAATCATTGCTGGGTGTTAAAAATGGAGTCATGATCCATGGCCGTAGAGCATATGCACTGTCACCTGTTGGGCACAAAAGTACACTGTTAGTAAGTCCAGATAGTCGTGCACAGTGACCTGTGTGTATGTCTGCAAGGTGTATGCAGCTCTACCTAGGAGGTATCCGTCTCCAAACTCCCCACGTTCCAGGCGTTGATGTATCCCACTATGTCTAAAAATGTATGAGTCATGGGTACTGGCTGGAAACTTAGCTACGATGTCCGTGATGACGTAATGGGCATCACAAACAACCTGTATGTTGAGTGAGTGGGTACACTTTCTGTTGCGGAAAATATGTTCCAGATTAGCGGGGGCATATTTGAATGTGTGTCCCATCTACACATCCAATGACATGGGGGAAGTGGGCAATGCGGTAAAAGTCCAGCTTCGTGCTGTTAATTTCTGCCTCATTCCTTGGTAAGTATATGAACAGAGACCTGTGCGCTACTAAGGCATCTAGGAATGCCCTGAGGAACCTTGACACTGCACTTTGGGATACCCCACCTGCCACGGCAATGACCCCCTGATAGCTCTCTGAGGCCAAGAGGTGCAGTGCGCATAGTACTTGCACATGCGTAGGGATGGCGCAGCCACGCAGAGTCTTGTGTTCTAGCTGTGGTTTTAGTAAATCTATTAATTCTAGAATGGCAGCGCTGCTAAGGCGGTATTTATCATAGATCTCCTCTTCAGTTTGCTGGAAAAGGGTCTGCCTTGTTCTATATATCTTCTCCTGTCTGTGGCCCCTCCTCCTCCTCTTCTGGGCTGCGTAGACTCTCGTCCTCACTGCTATCAGGTATATGTCCGCCATCTTGAGTGACCCAGATGCCTTCTGGGTCTCCTTTTATACTTTGGTAATGGTTACTACCTGCTCTGAGTTAGTGGTAAATGCGACTTGCAAACTGGGCTTTTTGCGACTAGACGCAATTTGAGAGTTGCAATTGCATAAGGTTTGCGACTCGCAAATTGCGACTTGCAATTTGCGGGTCACAAAATGGGGTCGCAACGGATGCGACTCGCAAACGGGTCCCATCGCTTTTTGCGAGTCGGAAATGGGCTTTTTGCATCCCATTTCCGATTTTGCACTGTCGCAAATTGCGAATCGGCCCGTTTGCGAGTCGCAAACGTTTGCTACATCTGGCCCTAGCTTATTTGCATATGACCTCTTGTTTACTATCTCTAGACCCAACATCTCCCTAATGACTGTTGTTGACAGCCTTGCTGAGTTTGAGGTGGTCTCTGGCTTCAAAATAAATATGAACCTATCATGTGCGCTCAATCTTATTATACCCACCCAGGACCTCCCTACCTTGCAAGCCATAGCACCATTCTAATGGGCCCCCAACACAATCAGATATTTGGTCCTTAACCTGACTCCCAATCTCTGTTTTTGGATGCAGGCTAATTGGTCGCAGCTTTGAAGGTCGATCTTACAGATCTCCAGTGCTGGAAACCCCTCCACATCTCCTTGTTGGGTTTTATCAATGTTGTAAAAATAAACATCCTCCCACGGGCGCTATACCTCCTCCAGTCCTTGCCAACTCCAGTTCCCCAAGATGATATCACTTGCTTCCAGCAGGACATCTGCTCCTTTTTCTAGAAAGGGAAGCTGCTGAGGATCTCTATCTCTCTACTGATGCAGCCTCAGGAGAGGGGTAGACTGGCCTGCCTGAATCTCCTTGAGTACTACTGAGCTTCCCACTTGCAATATATTTCTGAGTGGGTAGTCCACAAGAGTGAAAAACACTAGTTCCTTATGGATCATGCAGTGGCTTGCCGGCCCCCTCTGGGTCCTAGCCTGGTTACCCAAACAAGCCCACCCACTCAGCGCATATATAGCTACCCCAATAAAGACAGTGCTTGGCATTGGTGACAGTCAGGAATTCAAGAGGGGGCTTACTTCCTTCCTCTCTCCCAACACCCCCATTGCGCACATTCCTGATTTCATGCCATGCTACTGACCCTCTTGTTTCCCAGCTGGGAGGGGCTGGCGACTGCAGGTCACTATGGGACCTCTTTGTGGGAGCTTCCTTGAAATCCTTTGAGCAGTGTAAGGGTAATTTTGATCTCCCTGAAACATCATGGCTGCAGTACTGCCAGCTGTATCACTGGGTTTTCACCTCCTCCAATTTCCCTGGGGCCAACAAATTCCATACACATTTAGCAAATTGGTAAGAGCATGTGATCAGTCTAAAGGGCTAATCTCCAATATTTATCGGACCGCCCAACAATCTACACCCACACGAACACACACATATCAGGCTTGCTGGCAGACTACCTCTACAGAGGACACTTCCTCTAAGCAGTGAGAAATACTTTGGCAGGACATACCTAAAACTTATCATAGCTTGTCCCACAGAGAAAAGTCTTATAGGTTCATGTTTCAATGGTACTATACACCAGCTCACCTCTCCACCATCTACCCCGCAACGTCTCCTCTCTATTGGCAGTGTGGATTGGTAATATGAGATTTTTGCCACATCAAGTGGTCTTGCAGTCTCATTACCACATATTGCTAAGAGGTCTTGGGTCACATTAAGGCAACCATAGAGGATCCACTTCCTGCTGCCTTCCTCACCGTTATTCTAGGTTTGACCCAATGCCTTGGAAGTGATGAGCCACTGTTAGACCTCGGTTCCTTGGCGTGGTCGTCCCTGTCTTTTTGACTCTGCTTCTCATGTTCTGACTGTGTACTGGACTCTGTTGTTGCTGTTTTTGGTACTCTGGGCACTTTACCACTACTGACCAGTGCTAATGTGCAAGAGCTCATGTGTAAATTGTATGTCTAATTGGCTTTTCCATGGTTGGCATATTTGATTTACTAGTAAGTCCCTAGGAAAGATCACTAGAGGTGCCCAGGGCCGATAAATCAAATGCTACTAGTGGGCCTGCAGCACTGGTTGGTGCCATCCACATAAGTAGCCCCAAAAACACGGCTCAGACCTGCCACTGCAGAGTCTGTGTGTGCAGTTTTAAACTGCAAATTTGACCTGGCAAGTATACCCAATTGCCAGGCCTAAAACTTTACTTTTTCTACATGTAAGGCACCCCTAAGGTAGGCTCTAGGTAGCCCCATGGGCAGGGTGCAGTGTATGTTAAAGGTGGGACATGTACTGGTGTGTTTTACATGTCCTGACAGTGAAATACTGCCAAATGTGTTTTTCACTGTTGCAAGGCCTATCTCTCCCATAGGTTAACATGGGGGCTGCCTTTAAATCATATTCAAGTGCAGATTCCCTTTGGGGGCAGATAGAAATATGGAGTTTGGGGCCAGATGTATCAAACATTTTTGCATTTTGCATGTATCAAGTCCAATTTGCAATTCAGTAACTTGTTACCAAATCACAAATTGCATTTGCGACTATATACCGATTAGGTATTAGGAAGGGGTGTGTCAAGGGTGTTCCTTCCTAATACTGAATCGCAGAGGTAGGTATGAATGTTTGGTGACCCAAATGTGGTCGTAAAACAATTGTTTTTTACCGCCCATTTAAAGTGGGTGCAAAACATTTTTTAAGAGCAGGCAGTGATCCCTCTTTTCATTTTTTGAACGCATCCCATTTTCCTTTAAGGAAAATGGGCTGCTTTTTTTAAAAACAAAAGATTGCTTTATTTAAAAGCAGTCACAGACATGGTGGTCTGCTGAGCCCAGCAGGCCACCATCCCTGCGATTGTATGAATTTGCAATGGGTCACAAATTGCAACCTAACTCATGAATATTAGTGAGGTAGGTCCATTTGTGAGCCTTTGAGAATCACTATATGAAACTCCTGGAGTTTCATACATTCCGATAACGATTACTTAATTGTGATTTGCAAAAAATCACAATTTAGTAATCGCTATTGGAAATAATGATAAATCTGGCCCCAAGTGTCTCTGAACTCACAATTTAAAAATACATATTTTAGGAAAGTTGGTTTTTAAATTGTCAGTTTGAAAATGCCACTTTTAGAAAGCATGCATTTACTTGCTTAAACCATTCTGTGACTCTGCATGTTTGTGGATTCCCTGTCTGGGTCAGAATGACAGTTGGGCTCTTTGTGAATCCCCTCTAGACAGTGAGACAAAGGGATCTGGGGTGTAGCCTGCATATACTGATGGGCCACCTGAACAAGAGTGGAGGGAGGTCACTTACACCTAAATGGGATGTGCCTGCCCTCACACAATGCAGTCTCCAAACCCTTGGTGTGAGCCTGGAGCCTGACCTGGCCACGGCAGGACCTAGTGAACAACAGAGACTTTCCTTTGAAGTTTGCCAACTTCAAAGGCAGAAAGGGGTATACGTAGTGGACCCAAAACACCACATTTTCAGATTTCTTCAAGGATTCAAGAGGAATCTCTGCCAAGGAGAAGAGCTGAAGAGCTGAGGAGAAGTGCTGCCCCTGCCTGTGACTGCTTTGTTGGGTTATCCTGCAGTTGCTGCTTCTGCCTGTGAAAAGGGGACAGACTGACTTTGCTGTGCATTCCTGCTTGAGAAGAGTCTACAAGGGCTTGAACTGAGCTTGCCTCCTGTTCTGAAATCTCACGGCCATCAAAGACTCCCTCTGCCAGCACCAGGACTCTCGGCTGAGACTCCTACCCTGCCAAGTGGTACCCTATCCAGACCCTGGGCCCTTGAAAGGTGAATTTGGCAGAACAAGAGCTGAAAATCTATGCACAGAATGCTGTGTGGGAAATTTTCGATGCACCACCTGCAACTCAGCTGATGAACAACGTGCCGCCGGCCTCATGTCTAAAAACAACACTCTACCTGCATTGCGGCTGGGAGATCGACGCATCGTGGCTGGAGAAACAACGCGCAACACCGCAGCTGCTTATAATGGTGCAAACCCCACGTAGCGTGGTTTTCAAACACTGAAAGAGCGGATTTTCCACACATCGTCCCCGGGTGACAAAGTCATCCTGATTCTGCACGGATTCGAGGTGCCCCGTTCGGAAATTAATGCATCACTCTCTTGTGAGGGAGAAAAATGACACATCACTGACCCGACCGGAGAAGAAACAACATACTGCCTTCCTTGCGAGGAAAAAATCGATGCATCGCTGACTTTTCCGATGCACGTTCACCAGTGCAACTTTATTTTTTACACAAACCAGGTACTTTGTGCAAAATTATTGTTTCCATTGTTTTTTATGCAGTAAGACTCTTATTCTTTTGAAAATTCATATTTTAACTTGTGAATGTTGGATTTTTGTCGTTTTGGCCTTGTTTGATTTAGATAAATATTGCCTATTTTTTTTAACTGCTGTGGTGCCCGTTTTGTAGTTTTTAACTGCATTACTGTGTATGTTGGTACAAATACTTTACACAATGCTTCTGAAGTTAAGCCTGCCTGCTGGGGGCAAGCGGAGGTTAATCAGGTGTGTTTCTCCTTTGCCCTGACTAGAGTGAGGGTCCTTGCTTGGATAGGGGAAAACCTGACTGCCAACCAATGACCCCATTTCTAACATTAGTGATCAGCGGGTGGGATTGGACTTGTATTTGTACTTAACATACAGTGATTACAAGTACACTAGTGTTTTCAGTGCAGACCATTAAGTGACTACATACTACGTGTCTTTGTGTTTTTGCATTTTCTCTTTTTGGACTTTCTCCTGCTTCCATATTGGGAACTCTATGTTCTGTTTGGAACTTTGCATCTGTGAGTGAAACTTCCCATCATGTCTCAATCTGGGGATGCACCAGCTGTGTCTACAAAAGCTGTTTTTGAGTTAGAGAAACTGGAAAAGTACACAGTGGCTCAACTTAAGCAATTTTGTAAGGATCTTACCTGCCCAATCAAGAGCTCCACCAGGAAGGAGGAGCTGCAAAAGGCATTGAGGGCCTGGGTGGCAGCCAAGGAAGCTGGGAGGCACACAGATGAAGAGGAGGAGGGTCAGGAGGTGCAGAGTAATCCAGATGTAGTAGTGGCTATATCTGTTCTGCCTTGAGAGAGGGTCTCCAGGGCAGGTAGCGATGTGTCATCCAATGGTCTGACTCCTGAGGAACTGCAGGACAGGCAGAGAGGTTGCACCGTAGCAATTAGAGAAGCTTAAAATTGAGATGGAAGAGAGAAGGTTGGTCATAGAGGAGAAAAAGATACTGCTGGCTCATGAGCTCAGTTTATGGGAGCTGGATCACAGGAGCCAGTCTAGCAGAGGTGGTGGCAGCAGTACCTCAGTACAGCCTGAAAGGAGGGTACACATTTCAAAGGACTTAGGAAAGGATTACTAAAGAGAGGATGACATCTATTTGTGGTTTAATGAGTATGAGTCAGCTCTCCACATGAACATGGTCCCTCAAGCACATTGGGAGGCGGGTCTGTGGAAGCACTTTGAGGTAGAGGGGAGGGACACTCTGATATCCTATGGGGATCCTAAGGGCTCACTTACTCTATCATGAAGGATGCCCTACTCACAAGATGTGGTCTCATCCCTGAACAGTACAGGAATAGGTTTAGGGCCTACAAAAAGAAGGAGTCCTAAACTTGGTTAGTGTGTGCTGACTCATTTTGCTCACTCGATGGTTGGGTGAATGGTAGCAAGATGACAACTTATGAGGGGCTGTACAATTTGATTGCTTGGGAGCATTTGTCACATCTTTGTTTTCCAGAGCTGCACCAGCACCTAATTGACAGCAAGCTGACTGACCCCAGAAACCTTGCACAGGAAGTGGACCGGTGGGAGAGCACCAGGGTCCAGAAGAGGTAAGGAGGAGACCATGCCAAGGGTGGGCAGGGTCCCCATCAGACGATGTGGGGGTAAGGGAAAACAGGGGAGTTATCTAAAGGGCCCCAACCTACTTCCCAGGGTAAGGATTCCCAGCCCCTAATAGAAAATAAACCATGGATCTCTACAGGAAAACCAGCAGAGAGGGGTCCCTGCAAGTGCTTTGCTTGTGATCAGGGGGGTCATATTAGGAGGGATCCCAAATGTCCAAAGGGGACACAGGCACTCACGGGTGCTCAGTCACAGGGTTTGGCCTGTGTAGCTCTTGGGCAGGAGTTGGTTCCGGGTGGGTGGAAGCCAACAAAGATGACCCTTGTCTCTTTAAGGGACATTGAGATGGACCCTTGTGCCTGGGAGCATTAAGAAATACAGACAGTGGATGGACAGAGGGTGGAGGCTCTGAGAGACATAGGAGCCAGTGTGACTACAGTGGACAGTGGAGGGTGGAGGCTCTGAGAGACATAGGAGCCAGTGTGACTACAGTGAAAGTCACCGGGGGGCATATTTATACTCCGTTTGCGCCGAATTAGCGTCGTTTTTTTCGACGCAAATTCGGCGCAAAACTAACGCCATATTTATACTTTGGCGTTAGACGCGTCTAGCGCCAAAGTATGGGCAAATAGCGTCATTTTTTTGCGTGAACGCCTTCCTTGCGTTAATGAGATGCAAGGAAGGCGTTCCCGTCTAAAAAAATGACGGCGACGCAAATGCGTCGTATTTATACTCCCGGGCAAAAATCACGCCTGGGAGTGGTCGGGTCAAAAAACCCCGCATTTGCACCACTTTTTAACGCCTGGGTCAGGGTAGGCGTTAAGGGGCCTGTGGGCTCAAAATGAGCCCACAGGTGCCCTCCCCTGCCCCCAGGGATCCCCCCTGCCACCCTTGCCCACCCCAGGAGGACACCCAAGGATGGAGGGACCCATCCCAGGGACATTCAGGTAAGTTCAGGTAAGTATACATTTTTTTTTTTTTTTTTTTTTGGGTGGCATAGGGGGGCCTTATTTGTGCCCCCCTACATGCCACTATGCCCAATGACCATGCCCAGGGGACATAAGTCCCCTGGGCATGGCCATTGGGCAAGGGGGCATGACTCCTGTCTTTACTAAGACAGGAGTCATGTAAATGGCGTCTGGGCGTCGTTTAAAATGGCGCAAATCGGGTGGAGGCGATTTTTTGCGTCAACCTGACTTGCACCATTTTTAAGACGCCCTAGCGCCACTTTTCCCAACGCCGGCGCTGCCTGGTGTACGTGGTTTTTTTCCACGCACACCAGGCAGCGCCGGTCTGCTTGCGCCGGCTAACGCCATTCAATAAATACGGCGCCCGCATGGCGCTTCAGAATGACGTTAGCCGGCGCAAAATTTTTTGACGCTAAACTGCGTTAGCGCAGTTTAGCGTCAAAAAGTATAAATACGGGCCCTGGTGTCTGAAGAGCAGATAGATCCCCATGTACTTCACCAAGTAGTTGCAGTAGACAACTCTGACCCCCTGTGCAGGGTGGGGCAGGTTCCCTTTGAAAGGGGGGGTCTCAGGTTCCTTGATGGTAGCTGTGAGTCCAACCATGCCTGTAGATTGTCTGCTTGGCAAGGATCTGGAGGATTCCCCTTGGAAGGAGGTAGAACACAGGTCTCACTTGGAGATGTTGGGTTTGCCTGGGTGGGTGTGTGTGTCCACCAGGTCAATGGCAGCCTGTCAGGGTGATCAGGAGACCCTGGAGTCTGAAAGAGTGGTTTAGGTGTTTGCCAGAAGGAGGGAGGGAAAGGGGCATTGGAAACTGGCCCCAGGAGTTCCCATGGGCCAGGAGGAAGCTGGACCTGAGGAGGAAGCCCTAGAACCTACAAGGAAATACGTGGTTGAGCTGGGGGAGGTACCTGAGCTGACACAGTGGCAACAGGAAGGGGGACCCACCAGGGAGGCATTCTGTGAGGCACAGAAGACATTCCCTATTCTAGAGGGTTTGCGGCAGAAGGTTGCAGACCAGGCATCTGGCAGTGAGTCTGGGTCACATCTGATTTATTGAGAGGATGGCCTCCTCTATAGCGAGCCTAAGGTTACTGATCGTGGGCAGCCGTTTGCTGGTGGTACCCCCGTTCTTCAGAGCCTTCATACTGAGTCAGCCTCATGATGTGCCTTTGGCAGGACATTTGGGGCAGAACAAGATCTTTGAGAAGCTTTTCACCCACTTTTACTGGCCCCAATGGTGCAGACGCTCTGATACATATTGTAGGTCTTGCCAAACTTGTCAGGAAAGTGGCAAGAATGGGGGAAAAAGTAAGGCCCCCCTTCAACTTTTTCCTGTTGTCAGCACCCCCTTTGAAAGGGTGGGTATTGACATTGTGGGGCCTCTGGATCCCAAGAAAGCCATGGGTAATATGTTTATCCTGGTCTTGGTGGACCATGCCACTCAGTACCTGGAAGCTATACCTCTGAGAACAATCTCAGCCCCAGTGGTGGGAAGGGCATTGATGGGGGCTTTTACCCGCATGGGGCTCCCCAAAGGGGTGGTATCCGATAGGGATACCAACTTCATATCTACTTATATGAAGTCTCTGTGGAAAGAGTGTGGAGTGACCTATTGTCAACACCAGGACAGTGCGCGCTCTACGGGCGTCTAGAATGCAAAAACCAAACACTCTCAAGATAATGTAATCTATGCATTGTAATGATATGTTATTGTTTAACCTTTTGCATTGCAGAATTCAATCCAAAAGATTCATTTTTAAGGTGCTTATAAATACTGTACATTTGCAATGTATTGCTGCAGGATTTCAGAGTGAGTCAGGGTGTGGTCCCTTTCCAGGGCCTTCTAGAAGCTTTCCCTGCAGCATGTTTGGGTGTGGCTGTGGGCTGGGCCAAAACTCTATAAAAGGGAGTCAGCCCAGCTCCACGTGCTCACTATTCAGAGGTCCCGGTCCAAAACAGCAGCAACTTCCTTGGCTCCTGTTCTGGTGGCCTACCTTGACCTCCCAGGCCTCTGTGCTTCATTCTTCAGTGGTGATCCCTAGTCAGGGCGGTAAGGCGGAGGTTGGGCTGGGCCCCCGACTCCGTATTCGTTGACGCTCTATTTCTTGGGCCTAATTTTGGATGCTAATAACATTTTGCTCCTGCAAGTATAACTGTGCATTTAAAACTTTTCATGGCATTTGTATGCACGCATTTAAATCGGCAAGACGCGCAATTCTTTTCTTGAGATTAATTTGTGTTATTCATTGTGCGCTACCATTCCTTGACAGTTTCATTGTAGCATTCGAATCGGCAACGCGCGCCATTCCCTCATGGTGTGTAATTCTTGATATTCACTGTACGCTACCTTTTTCTTGGCAGTTCCATGGTGACATCCGAATCGGCAACATGCGCGATTCAACTCATGTGTGAAATTCTTGGTATTCATTGTGCACTACCATTTCCGAGGCATTAAATAGTGGCATTCGAATCGGCAAGAAGCGCAATTCTTTTCTTGTGTGCCTTTCAGGTTATTCATTGTGCGCTACCATTTCCGAGGCATTAAATGGTGGCATTCGAATCGACAAGAAGCGCAATTCTTTTCTTGTGTGCCTTTCATGTTATTCATTGTGCGCTACCATTTCTTGGCAGTTTCATGGTGGCATTCGAATCCGCAACACGCGCGATTCCTTCCTTGAGTGTCAATTTTTATATTCATTGTACGCTATCATTTCCGAGGCATTTTAATGGTGGCATTCGAATCGGCAAGACGCACGATTCTTTTTCTTGAGAGCTTTTCCTGTTATTCATTGTGCGCTACTATTTCTTGGCAGTTTCATGGTGGCATTCGAATCGGCAACACGTGCGATTCCTTCCTTGAGTGTGAATTTTGATATTCATTGTACGCTATCATTTCCGAGGCATTTTAATGGTGGCATTCGAATCGGCAAGTCGCGCGATTCTTTCCTTGTGTTTAAAAGATGTCAATTACTGTGCGCTACCATTCTAAGACATTTCCTTGGTAGCATTTTTGAGTTGACAAGTTGTGTGATTTATTTCCTTGAATATACATTGTGTAATTTCATGGTGCACAACACATTATGGTGTTTAGTACACATATAAAATAATGTGTGCAAGTTATTTTTCCCATGCTAAAGAAAATACTTGAATCTGAAAGTTCTATTTAACCTTTTCTTGTCTCCTTCCCAGGTATTTGGTCATCAAAAATCCTACTCAGTTCTAGAATTATTCTAGGGGTGTTTCATGTTTTCAGAAATGACAAAGCTAAGAGTTATAGCATGGTACTAATTTCATGAGATGTAATTTTGATATTGTGTTTTAACCTCTTTCTTCCTACAGGTCTCCTTCCCAGCTGTTCCCTTCCTAATCCCCTTTTCCCCGCTTGGACTCTCTTAGACTCTGTGATAAATCTAATCAGAGTATTGGAGCTGTCTAGTGGTCGAAGTGTTGGGAACGTGCAGAGACCCCGAGGATCTGGTGACTCTGACAGAATAGTGAGCCCACAAATTATTATCCTCCTGGTTTGTGTATGTTCTCAGCATGGCCACACTGGACGAGCTAGTCAAGGCTATCACCCAGCTCCAGTCAGAAGTGGTATCATCAAAAGATTTGACAAATAGCCTAGCTGAGAGAGTGAGTCAGTTACAGGATAAGGTAGAGAAGAAAGAACAAAGCCCCACAGGTGTGTCTTGGCCAGGTACTTCTTCTCAGACTTCTGGAGGTAATCCGACTAACATCTCCCTCAATGTACCTTCAGCTATTCCTTTAGCTCCCCCAGAACGTTTCTCAGGTGATCCCTTGAAAGCGCAATCTTTCCTAGTTCAAGTGGAATTACACTTCACCTGCAGACCACATACTTTTACCGATGCCCAGTCCAAAGTGGCTTTCTTGTTGTCATATCTGTCTGGAGATGCAGCTACTTGGGCTATTCCTCTTGTGCGCAAAGATAGTCCCCCGTTGTACAACTGGAGACATTTTGTTCGTGAATTTGAGCAAGTTTTTGATCGTAGAACTGTAACACTGTCAGCAGATCATGAACTATTAGACTTACATCAGGGGAATCAGGACTTAGGGGGTCATTCCGACCCCGGCGGGCGCCGGCCGCCGGGCGGAAACCGCCCAAACATCGCCCCGCGGTCAAATGACCGCGGGGAGCATTCCAACTTTCCCGCTGGGCCGGCGGGCGATCTTCAAAAGATCGCCCGCTGGACCAACGGGAAAGCCCCAGCAAAGATGAAGCCGGCTCCGAATGGAGCCGGCGGATTTGCTGGGGTGCGACGGGTGCAGTTGCACCCGTCGCGATTTTCAGTGTCTGCCAAGCAGACACTGAAAATCTTAATGGGGCCCTGTTAGGGGGCCCCACGACACCCGTTCCCGCCACAGGCTGGCGGGAAGGGGGTCGGAATGCCGCCATGGAGGATTCCCTGGGGCAGGGGAAAACCAGCGGGAAACCGCAGGTTCCCCTTTTCTGACCGCGGCTTTACCACCGCGGTCTGAATTGCCCCGGAAGCACCGCCAGCCTGTTGGCGGTGCTTCCTCTGCCCTCTGCCCTGGCGGTTTGAAACCGCCAGGGTCAGTATGAGGGCCTTAGTGTCATATTTAGCCAACTTTAATCGGCTGGTCGCTGAGACCTCCTGGCCAGAGGAAAAACAAGCAGCCTTGTTTTACAAGGGACTCAAAGAAGAGTTAAAAGATATCTTGGCGCAAATTGACCCGCAACCCACAGACTGTCAAGAATTAATAAACCTTGTCTTGAGGCTTGACCATCGTTTAACTGAGCAAAAAGGAACACGTAAAAAGACAGAAAAATATTCTTGGCATGTTCACGATAACAGAAACTCAAGAAATCTGAAAGAAAGAAGGCCTGAACCGATGGAGATTGGAACCATCAGGAGACCTTTGACCAAAGATGAAAAGGACCTACGCAGAAAAAATTGACAATGTCTCTATTGTGGGCGAAAAGGTAATTTCGTCAAAGACTGTTCGATCAAACCAAAGAACAAACTAAGTCCAGTTCTGAAGGTTACAGCCAATGCATCAGTCGAGTCGGAAAACTAAAACACCCAAGATGCAGAGAAGGGTTGCTCTTGGGTGTCACCGTGGACCCTTCACAATCCAGACATCTCAAATTGGGAATAAGAGTTCAGGTCAAGAAAAAGACCTACTTCAAGAAGGCTCTAGTCGACTCTGGGGCTACCGGAAACTTTGTTGACGCCCAATTGGTTTGTGCATGGGGGATCCCATGTATTGAAAAGAAGACCCCAGAAATAATTCAGGCAGTTGATGAAAAACTCTTAACTGGAGGTCCAGTAACTCTTCAGACTGTGCCCTTGATAACAATTTGTGAATGTAAAAATCAAAGAAAGAAACATAAAGAGAAACTTATCCTTGACGTGATCCATGCTCCCCAGTATGGGATCATTCTTGGCTTACGATGGTTAACTCATCACAATCCAGAGATTAATTGGGCAGAACAAAAGATCGTGTTCCTATCAGTGCTATGTAAAGAACAATGTCTCCAAAGGACCCAAGAATCGGAAGTTTGCAATTCTTACATAGCTACCGCCACAGATAAAGAAGTCCAGTTGCCCAACAGTATTCATCTTACGAAGATGTATTTGATGAGAAGGAAGCAGAAAACTTACCTCCACATAGATCTTATGACTGTCAAATTGATCTCGTCCCAGGTGCGATACTTCCCAACTGTCGTGTGTATGCCCTATCAGAACATGCAAATCAACATTTACGAAAATATTTGGATCAATTCTTAGAGAATGGTTTCATCCGCCCCTCTAAGTCTCCCACAGCTTCTCCTTTGTTTTTTGTTCCAAAAGCAAATGGAGAGCTTCAAATTTGTATCGACTATAGGGGTTTGAACAAAATCACCATCAAGAACAAATATCCTTTGCCTCTAATTCCGGTCTTACTGGAACAAGTAAAGAAAGCAAAGATCTACACGAAGCTTGATCTTCGAGGCGCTTACCATTTGGTCAGAATGAGAGAGGGTGACAAATGGAAAATGGCATTCAAAACTAGATATGGCCTTTTTGAGGACACCGTCATGCCTTTTGGTCTGTGCAATGCACCAGCAGCATTTAAATTTTTCTTAAATGATGTTCTTAAAGAGTACCTCGATATCTTTGCCATAGTCTACATTGATGACATTTTGATCTACTCAGATAATGAAAATGAACATGTTCAACATGTCAAGAATATTTTGGCAGCCCTTCGTAAACACCATTTATATTGCAAGCTAACCAAGTGTGAGTTTCATGTTACCGCAGTTGAGTTTCTAGGGGTCATCCTTACCCCTCAAGGTATGGTGATGGCAGAAAAGAAAGTAAAAGCCGTAGCAGATTGGCCCAGTCCAAAGACTGTTCGTTATGTACAATGTTTCCTGGGCTTTGCAAATTTTTACCGGAGGTTTATCAACCATTTTTCCCACACTGTAGCTCCAATTACTAAGCTATTAAGAAAGAAAGAGAAATTTGTATGGTCCCCAGAAGCCGATCAAGCCTTTTTAACTTTGAAAGAAGCTTTTTCCACTGCCCCAGTTTTGACTCATCCAGACACGGATCAACCTTTCATAGTGGAAGCTGATGCTTCAGATGTGGCAATAGGAGCCATTTTGTCACAACAAAACAAAGACACTGGTCAGCTTCATCCTGTAGCTTATATGTCCCGGAAGTTGAACGAAGCTGAACGGAACTATGTCATTGCTGAAAAAGAGCTTCTGGTGATTTGTGACACCTTTAAAGAATGGAAACATCATTTGTTGGGAGCCAAATATACTGTCACAGTATATACTGATCACCGTAATCTTCAATTCATGAGTTCCGCCAGACTTTTGACTCCTCGGCTATTACGCTGGATGCTGTTTTTTGCCAAGTTTGATTTTTTGGTAACTTTCTGGCCTGGTAGAGATAATCGCAAAGCTGATGCCTTGTCCCGCTAAGAGTCTACCACATTGCCTGCAGTTCAACCCTCCAGAGCTTCCATTGCTCCTGACAAGGTCCTATGTATCATAAAAACAGAAGATTTCTTTGAAGACATCCGCAATTCGTTCACTGTTGAAAAATGGCAGACATGGGCCCAAGCAGATCAAAAAAGGTCGATCAAACAAGGTTTACCCTTTCATGACGCCTGTTTGTTCGTGCCAACTACCAAACTTCGCAAGATAGTGTTTCATTGGTTGCACGTTATACCTACGGCAGTTCACCCAGGTATTCCTGAAACTCTTGAAATAATCCAACGCTATTTTTGGTGGCCTACCTTAACAAAGGATGTAAAAATGATGGTAAACAACTCTGAAGTCTGTGCTCGCACATAAACAAGTCATTCAAAACCAAAAGGGTTGTTACACCCACTCCCAACCCCAAGTCATCCGTGGGAGCACATCTCATTAGACTTTATTACAGGTCTGCCAATGGTTCAACAACATTCAGTCATTCTGGTGGTAGTAGATAGTCTCACAAAATATGGACATTTCATTGCCTGTAAGAAATTACCTACATCTAGTGAACTGGCAACTATCTTACTGAATAGAGTAGTTCGTTATCATGGACTGCCAAAAGTGATCCTCTCCTATCGGGGGTCGCAATTTGCTGGAGGACGTCAGTGCCGTCTACCTGGATGATGTTGCTGTGTTCAGCTCCAGCTGAGAGGAACACTTACAACATCTCTACAAAGTATTGGAGACTCTGCAGAAGGCAGGCCTCACTATTAAGGCAAATATGCACCAAAGAGGGCAGGGTTCTGTGGTGTACTTGGGACACGAGGTAGGGAGTGGCCAGGTGGCATCCCTACAGGCACATATTTATACCATTCTGGCTTGGGATCCCCCCAGGACCCAGACTGAAGTGAGGGCCTTTCTAGGTCTCACAGGATACTACAGGAGGTTTGTCAAGGGGTCTGGCACTATTATTGCTCCGTTGACTGAGTTAGCCTCCAAAAAGCTGCCCAGAAAAGTGAACTGAACTGATGCCCTGAAGCAGACATGTGCATGGCACCTGTGCTGAAGGTACTTGACTTCTCTAAAGAATTTGTTGTGCAGACTGATGCTTCAGAGCATGGTGTAGGAGCAGTGTTATCACAGATAAACAAAGATGGCCTAGACCAGCCTGTAGCCTTCATTAGTAGGAGGTTAATTCCCCGGGAACATAGGTGGAGTGCAATTGAGCGTGAGCCTTTTGCTTTGGTCTGGGCGCTGAAGAAGCTAAGACCCTACTTGTTTGGGACTCACTTACGGGTTCAGACAGACCACATGCCCCTCAGATGGTTGATGCAGGTGAGGGGGGTCCATCTCCCTACAGGGAATGGACTTTACTGTGGAACACCGCCCTGGAACAGAACACGTCAATGCTGATGGTCTGTCCAGATTCTTCCTCCTTAGAGAGGAGAGCTCCCATGAGGTTGGGTAGTTCTCCCCACTTTCAGCCTTGGGGGACACGTGTTAGACCTGGTGTCCTTGGCGTGGTCTTCCCTGTCTTGCCTCTGCTTCCCATGTTTTGACTGTGTGCTTGACTCTGTTTTTGCTGTTTTTGGTACTATGGCCACGTTACCACTGCTGACCAGTGCTAAAGTGCAAATGTTCCTGTGTAAATTGTTTGTGCAATTGACTTTTCCATTGTTGGCAGATAAAGTGGACTAGAGGTACCAAGGGCCTGTAAATCAAATGCTACTAGTGGGCCTTCAGCAATGATTGTGCCACGCACAAGTAGCCCTGTAAACATGGCTCAGACCTGCCACTGCAGTGTCTGTGTGTGTAGTTTCAAACTGCCAATTCGACCTGCCAAGTATACCCACTTGCCAGGCCTAAAGATTCCAATTTTATACATGTAAGACACCCTTAAGTTAGACCCTAGGTAGCCCCATGGGCAGGGTGTAGTGTATGTTAAAGGTGGGACATGTACTGGTGTGATTTACATGTCCTGACAGTGAAATACTGCCAAAGTTGGTTTTTACTGTTTCAAGGTCTTTCTCTCCCATAGGTTAACATGGGGGCTGCCTTTAAATGATATTTAAGTGCAGATTCCCTTTGAGTGCAGACTGAAATTTGGACTTTGGTTTCTCTGAACTCACAATTTAAAAATACATCTTTTGGTAAAATTGCCAGTTTGAAAATGCCACTTTTAGAAAGTGGGCATTTTCTTGCTTAAACTATTCTGTGACTCTGCCTGTTTGTGGATTCCCTGGCTGGGTCAGACTGACAGGTGGGCTGTTTCTGAATCCCCTCTAGACAGTGAGACAAAGGGAGCTGGGGTGTAGCCTGCTTATCTTGATGGGTCATCTGAGCTGGAGTGAAAGGAGGAGAGGTCACTTACACCTGAATGGGATGTGCCTGCCCTCACACAATGCAGTCTCCAACCCCTGGTGTCAGTCTGGAGCCTGGCCTTGGCAAGGCAGGATCTTGTGAACAACAGAGACTTTCATTTCACGTTTGCCAACTTCAAAGGCAGAAAGGCGTATCCGTAGAGTACCTAAAACCCCACATTTTCAATTTCTTCAAGGATTCAAGAGGAACCTCTGCCAAGGAGAAGAATTGGAGAGAAGTGTTGCCCCTGCCTGTGACTTTGCTTTGTTGGGCTATCCTGCAGTTGCTGCTTCTGCCTGTGAAAATTGGACAAAGATTGGACTTTGTTGTGCATTCTTGCTTGAGAAGAATCTCCAAGGGCTTGAAATGAACTTGCCTCCTGTTTTGAAGTCTCAGAGCCATCAAAGACTCCCTCTGCCAGCACCTTGACTCTGCTGAGACTCCTGCCCTGCGAAGTTGTTCCCTATTCAGCCCATGTGCCCTTGAAAGGAGAAGCTGGCAGAACAAGAGCTGAAAATCCACGGACAGAACGCCGTGGGGGGAAATTTTCGACGCACCATCTGCAACGCAGCTGATAAATGATGCGCCTCCGAGCTTGCGGCTAGAATTGACTCTTCACCTGCATTGCGGCTGGGAGATCGACACATCGCGGCTGGAGAAACGAAGTGCAACATCTGCATGAGGCTGCTGATAACTAGGCAAACCCCACGCAGTGCAGTTTTCTAACAACGTGTGACCCGATTTTCCACGCATCGTCCCTGGGCATTAAAGTCACCCTGACTCTTTGCGGATCTGAGGTATCCTGTCTGGAAATCGGCACATTGCTCTCTTGCGAGGAAATAAAACAATGCATTGCCGACCCGATCAGAGAGGAAATGATGCACGGCCTCCCTTGCGAGGAAGGAATCGACACATTGCTGGCTTTTCCGACACACGCCCGCCTGTGCCACCTTTTTTTACACAAACCAGGTACTTTGTGCAAAATCATTGTTTTCATTGTTTTCCATGGAGTAAGACTCTTACTCCTTTCAAAATTCATATTTTAACTTGTGTATGTTGGATTTTTGTTGTTTTGGTCATGTTTGACTTAGATAAATATTGCCTATTTTTCTAAACTGGTGTGGTGTCCATTTTGTAGTGTTTCACTGTATTACTGGGTGTGTTGGTACAAATACTTTACACATTGCTTCTGAAGTTAAGCCTGCCTGCTTGTGCCAAGCTACCAAGGGGGTGAGTGGGGCTTAACTAGGTGTGTTTCTCCTTTGGCCTGACAGGAGTGAGGGTCCTTGCTTGGACAGCGGGTAACCTGACCAAAGTCCCCGTTCCTAACACCCATGCTAACTGGAAGCTTATCAGCCACATACTGAACACTGGACAACAACTCCTAGCTTTGGTATGGAAAAAAGACAACTGCCTCCTCCATTGCCCAGCAGTTCACTCAGCTGTGGCAGGTGTTGTCCCACAACCTAGCTTGGACAGAGTCTAATTTTAAATGTATCTGGGGCCCTCTGATTTATTATTTGACCTGCTTGGAGTTCACCCTTTGAAGCTTAGAGCATTGCAGCTTTTCGACTGACTTCTCTTTTGCTGCTTAGCTCCTCAAGCGGGGTCTTCCCACTCTTTGCCCCTGTAAAAGGCCCACATACATGTAATATCACACAACACCTCTCATACTTTAATCTACATTGACAATGATGGCCTGAATTTGTTGTACCTTGATTGTTATATATTTTTGTTTCCCTAAGTTTGTGACATGACATGCCGTAGGAGATTTTTGTGTGTGCATTACCCAATACATGTTTTACTTGCTTCAACAATTTTTTATTGGCCGCACTATGGCCCTCATTATGACATTGGTGGTAAATCTCGCTTACTACCGCGGTGATGGCTGCCAACATACCGCAGCAGTGGCGGATATCCGTTTGTCATATTATGACACACACACACACACCAATCTGACGGAACACTGTCACATACACAAATCTGCCAGCCCAAAGGTCAGTGCTAAAGTGGCGGTACCAACACCCATACCGTTAGACCAACAAAACAATGCTCATCACATTATGACCCACAAATCACCACGGCGGACATTCAACGGGTGTAAACCATTGGCGGTACATACCGCCAAGCTTAGAATGGACACCCAAATACAAAACAACACTACATTGGTATTGGAAGTGGCCTTTCTGCAGGGTCACCTCCAAACATTTTTTGCCTTCCTCCTTCTCTTTTTCTGAACTCATTTTTTCTGGCTTTAGGACTCTGCACACTTTACCATTGCTAATCAGTGCTAAAGTGCATATGCTCTCTCCTTAAAACATGGTGACATTGGCTTATACCCAATTGGCGTATTTAATTTACTTGTGAGTCCCTAGTCAAGTGCACTACATGTGCCCAGGGCCTGTAAATTAATTGCTACTAGTGGGCTGCAGCACTGGTTGTGCCACCCACATAAGTAGCCTCCTAACCATGTCTCAGGCCTGCCTCTGCAGTGCCCGTGTGTGCAGTTCTACTGCCACTTCAACTGGGCATTTAAAAGTACTTGCCAAGCCTTAAACTCACCTTTTTCTACATATGTCACCCCTAAGGTAGGCCCTAGGTAGCCCATACGGCAGGGTGCTATGTAGGTAAAAGGCAGGACATGAACATGTGTGTTCTATATGTCCTGGTAGTGTAAAACTCCTAAATTCGTTTTAAACTGCTGTGAGGTCTGCTCCTTTCATAGGATAGCATTAGGACTACCCTCATATACTGTTTGAGTGGTAGATTTAGTATAGCCAGCATAGTGATACAAAATCCTGCTTAATGGTGAAGTTGGATTTTATATTACTATTTCAGAAATGCTACTAAGTGAGCATTTCTCTACACTTAAATCCTTCTGTGCCTTCCAATCCACATCTGGCTAGGTTTAGTTGACACCTCCCTTGTGCATTCACTCAAACAAACCCCAAACACATGATGCTCAGTCACACTTGCATACATCTGCATATTGAATCGGTCTTCCTGGGCTGGGAGGGTGGAGGGCCTGACACTTACCTGCCAAAGGACAGCAGCCCGCCCTCACACAAAGGACTGTCACACCCCCTACTGGGACCCTGGCAGACAGGATGGAACTGAAAGGGGACCTTGTGCACTTCTAAGCCACTCTTTGAAGTCTCCCCCACTTCAAAGGCACATTTGGGTATTTAAACAGGACCTTTGCCTCTACCAACTCAGGCACTTCCTGGAGAAGAGAACATGAACCAGAACCTGCAACCTGCCATGAAGAACTGCCTGGCTGCCCAAAGGACTCACCTGATTGCTTTCTGTGAAAGACTGCTGCCTTGCTGTTGCCCTGCTGCCTTGCTGCTCTCTGGCTGTGCTGAGAAGTGCTTTCCAAGTGCTTGCCTCCTGTTCCCTGAAGTCTCAGGACCAAAAAGACTTCAACTCTACAAGAAGAACTCCCTGTGCAGTGAAAATCGACGCACAGCCTGCCAGAAACAACACACAGCCTGCATCGCAGTGAAAAATTCACTGCACGCCGAACTGGAACAACACAGCCCCACTTCGCAACAAGAAGATCGATGCAGCGCCAGCGTAGCAACTGGAAATTTAACTCACAGCCCACTTGATCAACGCACAGCCAAGACAGGGCAACACAGTCCGACTTCCTGAGAGGAATTGATGCGGCGCCAGCAGTGCAGTAGAAATTTCCACGCAACGCCTACCAGATCGAGGCAGACCCTGTGGCCCCATCCTGTCAGCGCTGGATTTCAATGCATCATCCTCAGGGCATCCGAAAACCCCGCAACCTGAAGAGGATCCATGACCCAGCACAGGAAATCGATGCAAAGCCTTCCCTGTGTGGAAAATAAACAACGCATCGCCGTGTGCGGCCCAAGAAATCAATGCACACCTCTCTGTTTTCCACGCATCTCATCTTCTGCGGTTCTTTGCAGAGATTTTGAACGCAAACCAGGTACTTTGTGCTTGCAAGAGACATTTATTGCTTTTAAGAGACTGAAGACACTTTGGCCCTCATTACAACCGTGGTGGTAAATGTCATCTACCTCCGTGCTGACGGCCGCCAACAAACCGTAACCGCAGCAGTATTCCGCTACGGGTATTATGGCCCACACTGAGAAAACAGCCACTATGCAGACATCCACACAAGTTTGCCAGACCAAAGGTCAGTGATAAACTGGCGATAGCAAAACCCACACTGTTACACCAAGAGGAATACGCTCATAGTATCACGACCCACGAATCACCGCAGCGGTCATTCAAACGCGGTAAACCATTGGCGGTACACACCGCTGCGCTCAAAATACACACACATTTACAAAACACCACCACATTGGACAATTCAAACTACACACACCTGCAACACACCACACCCACACACTCACACCACTATAAAACACACACCCACATTACCCACAACCCTTTCAGTGAAAAACAAGATTGCCAACACAGAGAGACACAAGCCAGGAGCACCCACTCACTCTGAGCCACAGAACACCATCACCCATACACCATCCACGCACATCACAGCATACACCCCAAAACATCACCCCACACATCACCCCACACGTCCTCACACATATCACTAACACCACATCCATGGCACCCCAAAGACACCCCAGGTTTTCAGAGGAGGAGCTAAGGGTCATGGTGGAGGAAATCATTCGGGTAGAGTCACAGCTATTCGGATCACAGGTGCAGCAGACGTCCATTGCAAGGAACATGGAGCTATGGGGGAGAATAGTGGACAGGGTCAACGATGTGGGACAGCACCCCAGAACAAGGGATGACATCAGGAAGAGGAGGAACGACCTATGGGGGAAGGTGCGTTCGGTGGTTGCAAGACACCAGGTAGCAGTACGGAGGACTGGCGGTGAACCCCCACTTCCACCCCCACAACTAACAACATGGGAGGAGCAAGTCTTGGCAATAATGCATCCTGAGGGCCTCACAGGAGTAGCAGGAGGACAGGACTCTGGTTAGCCAAATCTTTACTACTTTATCCCCCCACCCTACCTGCATGCCATCACAAACTCCTACCCCTACACTCACCCCATCACTCTACCACCTCACACATACCCCACCATCACAACTCACCCATCCTAATACCAAGCCCTGCATGTAACACCAATGCATGGCCCACCAACACAGACCTGCATGGACACCCATCACCACAGCATGGCCAGTAGAGAGACTCACCCAGCCCACAGAATCACCACTCACACAAGCCAAGCTGACAGGGAAATCACAATCATACAGGGAAAAACACCCTTGCACAAGATGACACACAGATACACTAACACTGCATTTGCATCCACACAGGACCCATACTCAACGTCACCGGAGAGGAGGTGCCAGCTACATCCAGTCCCCCCCCGAAGAGGCCCACAGTGACGACAGCAGCTCTGCACTCCTGGATCAGGATGACCAACCTGGCCCATCCGAGACCTCTAGACAGTCGATTCCCCTGCCACAGTCCCAACCCACCACAGAGCCTCCCCCCTCAGGAAACACCAGCACAGCACTCACCCAGCGGTCCCATGCCACTGTCCTCAGGACACGTCAATCAGCAGTGTGTCCACCACTGCAGGGACCCCAGGCAACCCCACAAATACAGGACGATCAGGGACCTGGGGTCAGTGGCAGTAGGCACACGGTTCAGGGAACAGAGGCACCCACTCTCCACAAGGCATTCTCCAACATTCTGGGAGCATACCACCATTCCCAGGAGACCCAGCAGCTGCAGGAGGGACAGTACCTGGGGATCAGGGATGACCTAAAAAACATCTACACCATCCTGGTCACCATTGCAGGGGTGCTGGCTGACATGGGCAAGACCACGAGGGAGTCATTGGCACACCAACTGGCCCCTGACACTAGCCAAACCAATGAACAACCTTCCACCTAGTGGACAGGAGGCTCTGCCACAGGAACAACAGGCCACCAGCACCCCACCTCCTGCAGAAGGAGAACCACCCAGCAAACAGTCCCAGCGAACCAGGCAGAAGCCAGAGAACACTGCCAAGACCCCGCCAGGAAATTCCTGATTGTCACCCTTCTGTCCCACTCTGTCACCCTGTCCACCCTGAACTGCCATTACTCCCCTTCCTATGCCCCATTGGACAATGCACCTGTGATACCAAGAGACTGGACTCTACCATGGGCTTTCCTCCAACATCAGCCCAGCCAATTGCACATTCCCCTCTACTTATGAGCACTTAAATAAACACCCTTGGAACAAATACTAATCTGGAGTCTGTCAAATGATTCACATATGTATTAGTACAACATTATCAAAGCATTGCAACTCAAATGTACAGTGAAATATGCTTTGGAATGACCTTTGGTGGGCAGCATTACACATAGCAGGAGGCAGAGTGGGGCACAGAGATCTAAAAATAGAGATGCCTAAGGGTACAGTCAGTGGCCATAGACATTGGAAAACAGGCCGCCATATACAATGCCCAGCACAAAACTGAAATGTAAGGTGAATTTACAGTGTCTTACCTGTGTGCACTGGAAGTAATGCTTCTGTTGTCAACATCTTCCTCCTCTGCTTCCTATTCCTCACTGTCCACAGGCTCCACTGCTGCCACAAGACCATCTCCAGGCACATCCTCCTGCAGAAAAGGCACCTGGCGTCTCAAGGCCAGGTTGTGCAACATGCAACATGCAACAATGATCTGGCACACCTTCTTGGGTGAGTAGTACAGGGAGCCACCTGTCAGATGGAGGCACCGGAATCTGGCCTTCAGGAGGCCGAATGTCCTCTCAATAATACGTCTAGTTCGCCCATGTGCCTTTTTGTAACGCTCCTCTGCCTTTGTCCTGGCATTCCTCACTGGGGTCAGTAGCCATGAGAGGTTTGGTAACCAGAGTCACCTGCAAATATCGAGGGTCAACTGTTAGACACACACTAACCCTTAGGGACAACCCCATACCCAGACACCTACTCATAGTGTGTGGGGACCTTGGGCTCACCTATTAGCCACACCCGGTGCCTCTGGAGTTGAACACATATGGGATGCTGCTATTCCTCAAGGTAAAGGCATCATGCACAGAGCCAGGATATTTGGCATTCACTTGGGAGATGTACTGGCCCGCCAAACACACCATCTGCACATTCATAGAGGAATAGCTTTTTTTAAAAATTATATTGCTTCTGTTGTCAACATCTTCCTCCTCTGCTTCCTATTCCTCACTGTCCACAGGCTCCACCGCTGCCACAAGACCATCTCCAGGCACATCCTCCTGCAGAAAAGTCACCTGGCGTCTCAAGGCCAGGTTGTGAAAAATGCAACATGCAACGATGACCTGACACACCTTCTTGGGTGAGCAGTACAGGGAGCCACCTGTCAGATGGAGGCACCGGAATCTGGCCTTCAGGAGGCTGAATGTCCTCTCAATAATACGTCTAGTTCGCCCATGTGCCTCATTGTAACGCTCCTCTGCCCTTGTCCTGGCATTCCTCACTGGGGTCAGTAGGCATGAGAGGTTGGGTAACCAGAGTCACCTGCAAATATCGAGGGACAACTGTTAGACACACACTAACCCTTAGGGACAACCCCATACCCAGACACCTACACATAGTGTGTGGGGACCTTGGGCTCACCTATTAGCCACACCCGGTGTCTCTGGAGTTGAGCACATATGGGATGCTGCTATTCCTCAAGATAAAGGTGTCATGCACAGAGCCAGGATATTTGGCATTCACTTGAGAGATGTACTGGTCCGCCAAACACACCATCGGCACATTCATAGAGTAATATCTTTTTTTATTCCTGAAAACTTGTTCATTTCTCCGGGGGGTGGAGGGGCAAATGCCACATGTGTACCATCAAGGGCACCAATGATGTTGGGGATATGTCCCGGGGCATAAAAGTCAGCTTACACTGTGGCCAGATCCTCCACCTGGGGGAACACGATGTAGCTGTGCATGTGTTTCAGCAGGGCTGACAACACTCTGGTCAACACGTTGGAAAACATTGGCTGGGACATCCCTGATACCATGGCCACTGTTGTTTGGAAGGAACCACTAGCCAGAAAATGGAGCACTGACAGGACCTGCACTAGAGTGGGGATACCTGTGGGCCGGCTGATAGCTGACATCAGGTCTGGCTCCAATTGGGCACGCAGTTCTGTGATTGTGGCACGATCAAGTCTGTAGGTTATGGTAATGTGCCTGTCCTCTTTTGTCGCAAGGTCCACCAGGGGTCTGTACACCGGAGGATGCCGCCATCTCATATTCAGCCTCAGCGGTTGACGCCTATGGAAGAAAATGGTGAGCAGAGGGTCATATTCACACATCTATTGCACTAATGATGATTTGTTTACTTTACAGAAACAAGATGTGAATCCAACAATCAGTTGCTGTGACAATGTATGCTGTGACGCAGTTAGATGCCATGCCCTGTGCCCCCCTGAAAATGGTGGCTACCTGATCTGTGAGGAGGGACAAGTAGAAATGAGGTAATTGCGCTAGCGCTGTGCACCGTTGCGGTAGGCGGTCGAAGACCGCTGCACAACTTTGCATTGGTTATCATTGGGCCCTATGGGTTCCTGTTGCCAATGGCGATGTACACCGGCGGTGACGGTACACACTGCCGCAGACGTCACAGCCATTTTGTATCTGTTCTCTCACTTGCTACCTGACCTTCAGCAGGAGAGGACCTGCACTGCAAGTGCTGCTGTGACCTGTGTCTGGAAGCGACAATGGCTCATGTGTCTGGGGAAAGGGCCCCTGCCTTCACTGCGGAGGAGTTGGAGAAACTGGTGGATGGGGTCCTACCCCAGTACACGTTACTCTACAGCCCTCAAGACAAACATGTGAGTACACTGTGAGCATGATGCGTGGGTCATAAATGTATGGAGTTTTGTGTATGTAAGCCACATGTAGGTGGGGGGACAGAGGCATCCTGGCCAGAGTGCTGCTTGTAAGGTTGTCAATGTATGTGCGTCAGGGGATGGGAGGAATATGGTAGGCCATTACTGTGACAGTCTGGAAGGTTGACTAATTCCCTTTTCTGCTGTCTTTTCCATGCAGGTAAGCACCTGCCAGAAAAAGGGTATTTGGCGTGCTATCGCCAAGGAGGTGCAGACCCTGGGGATCTTTGACAGGCAGAGCACCCACTGCCGAAAAAGGTGGGAGGACCTGCGCCGCTGGGCAAAGAAGACAGCGGAGGCCCAGCTGGGGCTGGCCTCCCAACGAGGTAGGGATGCCCGTCGCACCATGACCCCCCTGATGTTCTGCATCCTGGTGGTGGCCTAACCAGAGTTGGATGGGCGCTTGAAGGCATCACAGCAGCCACAAGGGGGTGAGTACAGATTCTGAATCATGACTTTGCACGCGTTAAGAGGTACCTGGGTGGGGGATGTGGGCTATGGGTGCCCCTAGGCCAAGGCGAAGATGGCAGGGTAGGTCACTTGTTGGGGAGGCTCTGAAGCACTCCTACCTCAATAGTGTTAGTGGGCATCTACTACTGGGCAGGGTCCTGTGGGTTTCAGGTGTGCAGCTAATGGCGTTAGGCATTGTACCTCATGTGCTGGTGACTATCTTAGTAACTGGTAGTGCATGGCCTAGTTCATGGGGCTGCTCCCTGTGTTTTGTGTACGCCAACGGGAGTGGTGTTGCTGGCATTGACCATGTGTATCCTCTGTCTCTCCCCCCCTTTTTGTTTTGTCTCCCTGTCCCGGTGTGCATAAGCATCATCTGGCAGAGGAGCAGAGGCACCGGCGATGGAGGGAGCTGCATCCCACTTGGTCCTGGAGGCCGAATCCACCGAGGGTGAGGGCACCAGTGGGATGGAGGGCGAAGGGAGCACCATGACGGGGACAGAAGGGGAGACCACAGCCAGCGACCCCTCCTGCGATAGAAGCTTCCCGGCGGTGGCAGACACCTCTGTGCCCATCCCAACAATAGGTACAGCCGCCACCCCCTCTACCAGCACTGCCCTCCCAGCAGCCCCTCAGCGTGTTTCCCGTGCCCGCTCACCCAGGAGGGTGGGCATCTCCTTCGCCCCAGGCACCTCAGGCCCTGCCCCAGTCAGCCCTGCTGCCCTCAGTGAAGAGGCTATTGACCTCCTGAGATCCCTCACTGTTGGGCAGTCAACCATTACGAATGCCATCCAGTGTGTTGAGGGGCATTTGCAACAAACAAATGCATACCTGGAGGGCATTCACTCTGGCGTGGCAGCCCAACAGAGAGCATTTCAGGCTCTGGCCTCAACACTGATGGAAGCCCTTGTTCCTCTCTCTAGCCTCCCCCTCCAACTTCCTCTACCCAGTCCCAATCCCCTCAACCTCAGCCTATCCCAAGCACACATTCAGACCAGCATTCACCCAAATCAACACACAGACATGGCTCAGGCAAACACAAGCAACACACATCATCCCACAGGCATTCACACAAGCACCATCCCCATGCAGACACACCAACATCCACTGCCTCCACTGTGTCCCCCTCTTCCTTGTCGTCCATCTCCCTCCCAGTATCATCTCCACTCACACCTGCGTGCACTACATCCTCATCCACTACTTCCATCACCAGCATGCCCATCACTACTCACCCCTCACTGGCAGTCACCACCCCCACATCCATGCACACGTCCCCTGTGTCCTCTCCCAGTGTGTCTTTGAACCCTCCTCACAAAGTACACAAACACAAGCACCCACCCACCCAACAGCCATCCACCTCACAACAGCATCCAGCCCATGCACCTTCACCCAAACTCACCAGACACCTCCTACACCACTCCATCTTCCTCTACTCCCAAACCCTCTCCCTCTTCCTGCCCCAGTGTGTCGAAAAAAGCTTTTCCTGGCAAACATTGACCTCTTCCCTACTCCTCCCCCGTCCTTCCCCTCTGGCCAGGGTGTTCACAACCCAGGCCAGCACCTCAGCCATCAAGTTGGCGTCTGCTGTGGTACCTGCAACTCATAGAGGCTCAAAGGGGGCAACCGTCAGCCCAGCCAGTGTGCCACCAACGCCTGCAAAGGACAAAATCATTCCGCCGCCAGCCAACGTGAAGAAGGTGACAGCATCCAGCAAGGAGCAAGACCCACCCAGCAAGGCCTCCTCCAAAACTCCAGCTGCCAGAGACAAGGTCACAACAGCATCTGCCAAGGTGAGGAAGGGGCACAAAACCCAAGGCAGGCCTTCACCTGCAGCCTTTGACGGCTGAACCCCGACCGCCCGGGTTGTAATAAGGGCCTTTATATCATTTTTACAGTGATATGTCACCATTCACTTATTGCATTTTAATCGTTTTGACCTGCACCTATCCAGATAAATATTATATATTTTTCTAAACTCTGTGTGGTGTATTTTTGTAGTGTTCTACTGTGGTATTGCATGATTTATTGCACAAATCCTTTACACATTGCCTTCTAAGTTAAGCCTGACTGCTCAGTGCCAAGCTACCAGATGGTGGGCACAGGATGATTTGTATTGTGTGTGACTTACCCTGATTAGAGTGAGGGTCCTTGCTTGGACAGGGGGTAACCTGACTGCCAACCAAAGTCCCCATTTCTAACAATTGGCCAATACCAAAAACACACACCTAACACTCATACACACACCACGCCCACCCACCTACAGTACTATAAAACACACCCCCACATTACCCACAATCCTTTACAAACAACAATTACTGCCATAAGATTGACACGCATAGCATAGAGACAACCAGACACACACACCACTTACACCCATAAATCCCTAACATACCCCACAACACACACCCCACCACATTACTCAATACACTCTCACCAACACACAACACCCATGTCCCCACAAAGGCACCCCCATTTCACTGATGAGGAGTTAAGGGTCACGGTGGAGGAGATTGTCAGAGTAGAGACACAGCTGTTTGGAGCACAGGTACAGCAGATATCCATTGTAAGGAAGATGGCGCTACGGTGGAGAATCATGGACAGGGTGAACGCCGTGGTACAGCATCCAAGAACAAGGGATGACATCAGGAAGAGGTGGAACAACCTACGGGGGTAGGTACGTTCCATTGCAGCAAGGCACCAGCTCGCGATACAGAGGACTGGCGGTGGACCCCCATATCCTCCCCCACAGTTCACAGCATAGGAGGAGCAAGTCTTGGAAATACTGCATCTTGAGGGACTTGCTGGAGTAGTCGGGGGACTGGACAATGGTGAGTCAACATTTACTACTTATCACCCCTCATGCCTGCATGCCATCACATCCCCCACCCTCACTCCCATCACTTCACTACATTCCACACACTGCACCTACACATATGACTAACCCCAATGCCAAGCCCTGCATGCTATACCAATGCATGGACAGACCCCCATCCCTGCATGTACACTCATCACTAAAGCATGCACAGCATAGGGAAACTAACAATCACACAATACATCACCATACACAAGCAAAATGTGGCAGGGCAACAGCAACGATAGAGGGGAAGCCAGGGATGTACAATATGTCACAGACATGAAGCATAATACATCACGTACATCTCCACAGGTGCCCCATCCAATGACAGCGGAGAGGAGGTGCCACAACACACCACTCCCCCAACAGAAGATGCCCACAGTGATGACAGTAACTCTGGACTTCAGGATCTGGACCAACAACCTGGGCCATCAGGGATCACTGGACATCCAGTCACCCAAGCCAACTCACATTCCACCACAGAACCTCCTGCATCAGTATCCAACACTACAGCACCCACCCAGTCTACCCACACCTCTGTCACCAGGACACGTCAATTAGCAGTGTGCCCACCTCTCCAGGGACCCCAGTCCACACCTCATACCCAAGACAATCAGGGACCTGGGGTCAGTGACAGTGGGCACACCGTTCAGGGCACAGAGGCACAGGTCAACAGGGACACTGGGAGGACTGCTGTGCACCATGGGGAGGACAGGACCAGGGAACCGACTCTCCAGAAGGCACTCTATGAGATCCCGGGAGCCTACCATCCTTCCCAGGACACAGTGGGTCAGATTCTTGACAACGTGCAGGAGAACAGGCGGCTGCAGGAGGGACAGTATCATGGGATCAGGGAGGACTTGAAGGCCATTAACACCACCCTGATCTCCATAGCAGGGGTGCTGGCAGACATGTTGTTGAATTGCTGGACCAATTGGAACTGCCTAAAATAGATTTCGAGATTGGACATACAAATTAATTGGATAGTATATACTAAACTTTGGACAGCATAAAACGATAGACTAAGGAATTCGTCTTGTGTTTTGTCTCCCATTTTTATGTGGTGGTAATTGACTGGTTTTAGAATTATTCTTAGTACTTGTTTTTTTATGAGGTATTTTATTTATGTGTTCTATATGGGATTCATTATTAAACAATTTCCTCGATATCTCCTTTATCAAGACTGATCATTGGTGGGTGTGTTTGACTGTGTAGTGTGCAGAGTGGTGGATCGCTGTGTCAGGGGTGCTGGCAGACAAGGCCAACATCATGAGGGAGGCAACAGCAGCTCAGCGGGCCCCTTCCACTAGCCAGTCCATTGACCAGCCCTCCACTTCTGCAGCAGCTAGTAGGCAGGAGGCCTGCCACAGGACCCACAGGCCACCATACCCCCTCCCCCTGCAGAAGGTGAACCACCCCGCAAATGTTCCCTGCAAACCAGACAGAAGCCAGAGACATGAGACTCTCCTGATTGTCCCCCTTGTGTCCCACCCTGTCACCTTGTTCACTTTAAACTGCCTTTGCACCCCTTCCTATGGCCCCTTGAACACTGTACCTGTGCTACAAACAGACTGGAACAATACCCTGGACCTTCCTCCATTATCAACCCATTCCATTGCACTTTTCCCTCAATTTCATAACACTACAATAAACACCCTTGAACACAACTTGACTAATAGTATTTTATGTTTTGAAAATGTCAATATATGGAAACAGTCACATCTAGTGCAAATGATCTGAACACTATGAGAGCATAGAAATAAGGACCTGTAGCTGTCTGTAGTCAGGACATCAGTACACTGTTAATATATCACCAACATCTGTAAAATGACAAGCCATAGGTTGCAGTAAGTTGAGATGCTAAGAAAGATAATGCCATAATGCTACAGCCACACAAAATACTGCAATAGTCATAGGAGGGGTCAGTTGCACTGTCTCTCCTGTGTGTCACTGGAAGAATTGACGGATAACTGATGTTCTGTTGTCCTCATCCTCAGCCTCTTCATCCTCACTGTCCTCAGGGTCTCCTGCTGCCACAGGGACATCTCCAGTTTCTTCTTCCTGCAGAAAGGGTACATGCAGTCTGAGGGCCAGGTTATGCAACATACAGCATGCCACTACTATCTGGCAGACCTTCTCGGGTGAGTAGCACAGGGATGCATCTGTCAGATGGAAGCACCTGAACCTGGCCTTCAGGAGGCCGAAGGTCCTCTCGATGATCGGTCTGGTTCACCCCTGTGCCTCATTATAACGTTCCTCTGCCCCTGTCCTCGCATTGCTCACAGGAGTCAGCAGCCACAACAGGTTTGGGTAGCCAGAGTCACCTGCAAGTATTGAGGGATCACATTTAGCCTAACACAATGATTTGGGGATGACACCTGAAGGCATACACTAACATACAGTGGGTGGGGACGAAATATCACCTATTAGCCACGCCCTGTGCCTCTGTAGTTGGTCTATCACATTTGGGATGATGCTATTGCTCAGAACAAAGGCATCATGCACCGACCCGGGATACTTAGCATTGACGTGGAGGGATGTACTGGTCCACCAGGCACACCATTTGCATATTCAGTGAGTGGAAAATCTTACGATTCCTGAAAACCTGTTTATTCTGGTGGGTGGAGGACAAACGCATTATGTGTACTGTCAATCGCCACAATAATATTGGGGATTTGTCCCATTGCATAGAATACGGCCTTCACAGTGGCCAAATCTTCCACCTGGGGGAAAGCAATGTAGCTGCACATATGTTTTACCAGGGCAGACAACACTCTTGCCAGCAAGAATGAGACCATTGGCTGAGACATTCCTGCTGCCAAGCCCTCTTTCACTGGAAAGAACCAGTTGCCAAGAAATGGAGCAATTGCACAAGAGGGGGGATCTGAATGGGATGAAGGATAGCAGATATCAGGTCTGGCTCCAATTGGGCACCCAGCTCTGTCATTGTGACCTGTCCAGTCTATAGGTGAGGATAATGTGCCTGTCCTCCAGTGTAGCCAAGTTCACAAGGGGTCTGTACACTGTGTATGTCTCCAACTCTTATTTATCCACAGTGGTAGGTATCTAAGGGACACAAGAGTGAGTAGGCTGTCACAATTTTAACAATGGAACCACAACTTCAGTGTACATAGTACATTTATGTTATGGGAGAGTGGGAATAGTGAGGTATGTGTTAATCTAGGCTGTGACGCAGTTAATGTCGATATGACTGTTGTCCCCCCCATGAAATGGCAACCGCCTGTCCTGTATGTAGGGACAGGATGAAGTGAGGTAATTCCGCTGACGTTGGGTGTTGTGTCGGAAGGCAGACTTGCACCGCCGTGCAATTTCTCATTGGATAATATGGGGCTCTATGGAGTACAGTGGCCCATGAGGATCTGCACCCGCGGTGACGGTGTACACCGCAGTGGACGTGACCACCATTTTCTATCTGATTCCTCACTTGTTTCAACATTGCGTGTGCTGCTGTGACCTGTGTCTGAAACCTACCATGGCTTGTGTTACTGGGAAAAGGCCCCCTGCCTTCACTTCGGAGGAGTTAGAGCGACTGGTGGATTGGGTCCTACCCCAGTACGGACTGCTGTATGGGTCTAGAGACCAATAGGTGAGTACACATTGGGCACAATGGAATGGGTGTATGGCAAATGCAGGTAACCTAGCTTGTTAGAATTCCATTTCAGACAGGGCTTTGTGGTTACCAGGAGGGATGCAGTTGTCAGTGTGTGGCCCTCATCTTGCCGTAGCATCTAGTCAAATCACTGGCAGTGCAATGCATAGAGCTCAAGCTTGATCCCTGTGTGTGACAGTGCTGCATATGCCACCTGTGGTGTTGGTGCAGTAATTGACCTAGTGTTTCCATTTCCTCTCTCCCTCCCTTTTTTCTTCTGTCATTCTGTCCATGTGTGCATTAGCATCATCTGGTGGAGGAGCAGGGGCACCAGCGACAGAGGAAGCTGCATCCCACAGGACCCTGGAGGCAGAGTCCACCCACGTCGAGGGAACCAGTGGGATGGATGTTGAGGGGAGCACCACATCAGAGACAGGAGGCGAAAACACAGACTCAGATACCTCCTCCGATGGAAGCTCACTGGTGGTGGCGGATACCTCTGTGACCACCCCAGCTACAGGTACAGCCGTCACCCCCTGTACCAGCACCTCCCTCCAGTAGCCCCTCAGTGAGTTGCCCGTGCCCTCTCATCCAGGAGGGAGGGCATCTCCTTCGCCCCAGCCACCTCAGGCCCTGCCCCAGTGAGCCCTGCTGCCCTGAGTGAGGAGGCTATTGACCTCCTGAGATCCATCTCTGTAGGGCGGTTAACCATTGTGAATACCATTCAGTGGCTGGCATCCCAGATGCAGCAATGCATGCATTCCTGGAGGACATCCACAGTGGATTGGCAGCACAACAGAGAACCATTCAGGCTCTGGCCTCCTCTCTGATGGTAGCCCTTATCCCTGTCCCTACCTTCCCCCTTCCAACCACTACTTCCCAGTCCCAGTCTCCTCAACCCCAACCCATCCCATGCACACATACCTATGAGCATGCACACAAGACAACACCCAAGAGTGGCACAGTCAAACACAGGCACCACACTTCATCCCACAAGCACTCATGCAAATACCAGACAGTTACAGACACAACCACATCGACTCCCTCCACTGTCTTCCCCTCCTCCTCCTCCACCTCCCTCCCAGTCACATCCACACTCACACCTGCATGTACTGCACCAACATCCACCACCAGTATCACCAAGCCAAGCAGCACACACCCCTCACTAGCAGATACCTCCACAACATCTAAGCACACGTTCCCTGTGTCCTCTCCCACCCTGTCTGCCCCCCTCCTAAAGGACACAAACGCAAGCACTCACACACCCAACAGCCACCCACCTCACATAAGCATACTGCCCATGCATCTGCACCTAAATCCGGCACACATATACCCCCTACAACCACTCCCTGAACCTCCACTCCCATCCCTCCTCCTGTCCCACTGTCCCTAAGAAGCTTTTCCTTGCCCAACTTGACCTCTAGCCTCCCGCTCCCCCGTCCTGCCAGTAAGAGCAGGGTTCCTACGACCCAGCCCAGCACCTCAGCCAAACAGACCACGCAGACAGTGGTGGCACCACCTAGTCGTGGTGGCAAGTCAGTGAAGGATCCCACTCCACCAGCCAAGAATGGGAAGGATCCCACACCTCTTGCCATGAAGGGGAAGGAGCCTGCACCTCCTGCTTTGAGGGGAAGAAGCCCTTGGCTCCTGCCTGGAAGGCTAAGGAACACGTACAACCTGCCATGAAGGGGAAGAAGCCCTCAATCCCTGCCAGGAAGGGTAAGGATTCCATGCCCCATGTCATGAAGGGAAAGAAGCCCTCTACTCCACTGGAGGCTGTCACAGTGCCCCCAACGCCAGCTGAGGAAGTGCACCCCTCACCACCAGCAAAGGCTGCCCAGGAGGCTCCTCCATCTGCCACCACAGTGCAGCCCTCGGCACCAGCAGAGGCTACCCAAGAAGCACCTCAATCTGTCACCAACGTGCAGCCATCAAACCAGCAGAGGCGGCCCAGGAGGCACCTCCATCTGCCACCAATGTGCAGCCATCACCACCAGCAGAGGCTGCCCAGGAGGCACCTCCATCTGCCACCAACGTGCAGCCATCACTACCAGCAGAAACCATGTAGGCCACCCTCCAGGGGATGCTGTATGAGGAGGCCCCTCCAGAAGCAGTGGGAAAGTCACCCACCTGAGACACTGTGGCCTTACACTCCCCAGGACAGAGAAATGGGCACAGAGCCCCTCCAGAAGCAGTGGGAAAGTCACCCGCCTGAGAGACTGTGGCCTTGCACTCCCCAGAACAAAGAAATGGGCATGGAGACCCCTCCGGAAGCAGCGGGAAAGTCACCCACTCCAGAGACTGTGGCCTTGCACTCCCCAGGACAGAGAAATGGGAATGGAGCCCCTGCAGAAGCAGTGGGAAAGTCACCCACCTGAGAGACTGGCCTTGCACTCCCCAGCAGAGAGAAATGGGAATGGAACCCCCTCCAGAAGCAGTTGGAAAGTCACCCACCTGAGAGACTGTGGCCTTGCACTCCCCAGCAGAGAGAAATGGGCATGGTGCCCCCTCCAGAACCAGTGGGCTTGTCCCCGACTTCGGCTGAGGTGCCCCACACCCCCATCACCCTGAGGCGCCTGCCCACTTCCAAACTGATGCCCCTGCAGAGTTCTATTGGGATGAAGTCAGGATTCGAGTTGGGCCTTGGACTGTGCCCTGTGGCCATGTGGGCCCTTAGTACATTGGACTGGGCAGTGGCCTTTTGTGTACATTTGTACATACCTGTTTCAGGGACAATTTGATTATTTATTAGCTATTGATATCAACACATTCACATTGGTGCATTCTTGTTTTCCTTTAATTATTCTGCAGTGTATCGGGTGCAAATTGTTTTTCATGTGCAGCTGGTTGTGTGTATGGTGTGTGTGTGTCGGGTGTGTGTTGTGCGTGTGTGTGTGTGTCACTCTCGTTTTCATCTCTCCCTCCCTTGTGTGCTAAGCAGCTGTACTCACCGTCATCATCTTCTTCGGCTTTGGTGTTCCAGGTGGAGCATAAAGTAGAAGAGCATCAGAAAGACTTGCCGTTCGGGTTCCACGGCGGCATTGTTCTTCCCTGCATCTCCAATGGTGAATTCTTCCTCTTCTGTGATGCGTTTCCGCAAGGCTTTTGATGGTGTTGGTACCGCCCTGGAAAACGCGGCGGATTGATGTGTCTTAATATGGTGGGCGATACTTTTTCTTTCGCCTGGCTGTTGAACGGCTACCACCGTGGTGAGTGTTGTTTCCACCCTGGCGGTTGGTGTGGTACATTGGCTGTCTATGGTCGTTATCACTGCAATGTTCATAATTTGGTGGTAGTTACCAGCAGCCTGTTGGCAGTATTACCACCACTTTATCACTCACAGCCAGGGTCATAATGAGGGCCTTTGTGTTTGTCTATTCTCTCGCAACTTATCCCCAGTCCTACTACAATTGCTTCTGACGGCCATGACACATTTGGTTGTATTGTGCCTCAATAAAGTGAAGTCCAGCAAAAAAAGCCATGGCCTTACCTTAACTTTAAAAATACAATTTGACCATGTGCTTATTTAAAAATTAACTCAAGGCTTTAAGTTACTCTGAAGGCGTCTGTGAGTTTCACGCAGCTCATCAATGACTGGTTGAAGCCTAGACACTCTCTTCATATTTCCCCGCCCCTTTTGTGAAGTGTACTAAATAATATTGTTTGCAACCCGACTTCATTGAAAGATTAGAAACACAATGAGATGGGGTCAGTGTACTAATTTAAAGACAGTGACTGTCTAGCCTATGATCTGGAGCATGGGCAGAGAAGCGGCACCAGGCCCAGCGGGTCAAGGGGCCCACTGCACTGGCTGCTATAGAATCTGATAGCAATTGTTGGAGGTAAAGTAGGTGTTCATTCATCACCGTGCAGAATTTACCAGCTGTGAAGTGTGCAGTGGAACATCAGGCTCCCAAGGACTACAGATGAAGGAGACATAGAAGTCAGATGTGGTTAAGGCTCTGACAGGTGTTTTCGTATTATACATGCTCACACCACCTTGATGGGTGTGCAGTCATGTGAATGCTCAGGTGAAGAGCGCACATTCTGTGTCTATGTAATGATCAAAAGTACGCATATGCTATGCCGCTACGCATATCCTGCCAGAAGAGGGAAATCATGGGGTTCACTCTGGCAGGTGACAGGAGATAGGTAGACAGTTATGGAACTAGGAATGATTATGTGCCTCATTACAAGTTTGGCAGGCTGACCGTTGGCCTACCAGACTCATGAGGAGGGGACCGCCGCAGAGCTGGAGGTGTCCCCCTGGCCCTATTACAATATTTCCACAGGGATGACCGGCGGAAACCTCTGTATTAGGAGGTTTGTGCCAGTCAGCCCGGTGGAAACAGTGCGGTGGGATTGGCCACGGCTCCTCAGCGATTGTGTTATAAAAAGTAAAATGTTTGAATGTTATTTCCTATGATATGGTCTCCTTTCATGGTGTGCATTGCACAGAACATTGTGAACATATTATCTGCCTAACTTCCCTACCCCTTGTACCAGGAGTGCAACTAGATTCAAAGTTTGGATGGGCTAACAAGCTAAACAGGGGGTCTGAGATCATTATAGTAATGTCAAAATTAGCTCTGGGGGTTCCTGCGTTTGACGTGACAAGTGGTTACAGGTGGAATTGTGGATGATGGTTGTGAACTGGAATTTATTCTGTGAAGTCATTCTGAGTGGTGTAGAAATGATGGAAGGCAGTCACTTTTCAGACAGATAAAAGAAAGTATCCGGAGTGGAGCTCAAAAGGCTTAGGTATGCCCACTATGAAGAGAGTACAGAGCCACTCTAACTTGAGTATGCCTTTGCACATGATGTCTGTTTCTTGGAAGCTGCATCCAGAGGGGAATAAGATTTCAAGAATGTGTTTAGAGGAGGGTGTGAAACAGGTGTCTGTGACAAAAAGAGAGTCTACTTTTGATGCATGATGATGACAGAATTGTTGGGGGCATAACTTGTTGCTCGATGTGCTTTGATGAGCATGACTTGAAGATGGTATGATGTGGTTGATCTGTGTAGTGAGTGGTATTTGGTTAGGATGTTGGAGTTAGGTGTGTAGGTATGGTACCAGTACAGTAAGTATATTTATGGGATGAGAGTGAGAATTGTTTGTGGTGGTGTTTGAGAGACACATGATGACTGGTGGCATACCTTGGTAGCAGGGGCTCTGCCTGTAGGTCTTTCAGGTCCAAACAGGTGATGCCGTCCTCTTGGATGCCCTTAGCTTGGGATGTACGGGTGGGGGAAGTCCTGAGGTACAGGCCTTAGAAAGCTACAGACTGATGAAAATGGTCACATCACACATCGTTGGCTTCTTATTTGGTTTCTGTGGTAATGCGCTTGCTCCCCCTGTCTCAGGAGTCATGATGACAGTGGCAGGAACAAAAAAAACATGTTCTAAAATCCCTGTTTATTTTCATTAGTTTTGTAGTGAATCCTAGTTTGTTTTAACGGGATAGCAGGAGTTAGCTTAGCCGTAGGCTTGTAAACTTGTGGCCCCGTCACCTAGTGACTTTTAACCTACTTAGCTTGCTCTGTCTTAGCCATTTAATTATTTATTTCCTCTAAGATGGCTGCCTTGTTTATAGTTAGGCCACTTGTTATGAGTTTTATTATCAGTGTCACTGCGCCAAGGCGTCAAGATCAAGCACGAAAGACAAACAAACAGTAGGTGTTCACACTTAGGGATATTCCCTCTCTATACTTTCGAGGGATTGTTGATATTAATTGCCGTCCCAAGCATGCCTGTTATCTATTGTTTTGGAATACACCTACGTCAGGGGACCTTGTAGATCTGTATAAATACATCACACTTTAGACAGATAATCAGAGGGATTCCGAACAGAGGGCATCGCCACCATCGCTGATACCGATGTTGCAGTCATCTTAACGCTGACCCAGTCTTCGTGTCCCTACGGAGTCTGAGATAGAGACCTCATTCCAAGGTAACAAGGGTTGGGGGCTCCTCTCATGGACACAGCTTTGGCAGATTAGGTTTAGCGAACCAAGCTCTCCTTTAGGTAGGAGGTTAGGGCTATTCACATGAGGGTAATAGGGCATATTCCATCTTATATATCTTTTTCATGTATTGCAAAATGGTGGGGATCTTCATAACAATGACTCTCTTCTTCACAATACTGTTACTAGTTATATTCATTATCCTAATCATTGCAGTCCATGCAACTTATCGCAAATTGCAGTTATGTTAAATAAAAAGCTATTATAACTTTACTGCATCTGTGTCATTGCCTGTGTTTGTATGAGACATAATATATCTGTGAGAAAAGGGTAATCTCCGTTCAACCACAACATACCCTGAGATATCTTACTTTGAGTCCATGCGTAAGTGACTGCCATAAATCACCTTTTACTATTGTGTTTCTGATGAGGTGCTACTAGTGAGCCGGTAAGGTTGGGACAACAGTTGCGACTTGTTGTAGGAAAGACTCAGTCGCCCAAAAACAAAAGGACTTTTATCCTTAAACCAGCAGTCTTGCTCAGAGCAAGAGTCCAAACTACGACAGTTTACAGTCCTTTCCCTCCACTAAGCTACTGTTGAAGAGCTAAGCATGGATCAAGTGGCAAATGTGTTGTCACTTAGACTAATACTGGCATTTTAGTGAATTAATATTGTGGTGTCTTGCATGATTTAGAATGGAACCTTTCTGGCTCTCTGAGGACTCTGTACCAGTGTGATGCAATCGCTAGAATAGAATGTAATGAAAGCTTGGTTTACAATGTTAGAGTTCACAGGTACACGCAGAGGAATAAAAGCATGTGGTTTACAGCTACATGCGTGGCCTAGTTATTTAGTGGGTACCAGGCTGGGGAAGATGCTCCAACTGGTGACGAGATAGGGGATAAGTAGCCCAAAGAAGTGCTCTCCTGGAGAGTTTGCCTTGGTTCAAAGAAACTGCTTGTGCATGTCACATGTGCCTTCGGCAAAGTGCTGAGTCAATGGTTGGCATATGTGGAGTCAAAGTGTAACTCCAGCTGGTGTGAAGTGTGTGAATGGAAAGAGAGCTTAACAGAAAAGCCTATGCACCTTTGGTCAAGAAACTACAACCAAGAACCTAAAAAAAGGTATTGCACTGCCACACAAAATAAAGGTATACAATATAAAGTGTTAACTCTGAAGGCAGATTCAACACGGTTTATAAAGCACAGTTAAAGACAATTATCAGATAACAAATATAATTAGCTGATGAAATAAGTAAAAAAGAAGTATACGGTTATCACTCTTACCTGAGTCTTGATAAGTGGAGCATTACAACCTCAGCACCGGGCAAGAAGACCCAAGAAGAAGCACTAGGGTTGTGCTTACTGAGCCATCCAATTCCTGAAGCCGCATTCCATCAAAGCTGCCAAGTAGTGGTTCAGAACAACTCCAGAGGTCTCCATGAGTGTAGGGGCTCTGATGGACACAAGAAGAAGGTCAAAACACCAAAGCTGGATGATCCGGAGGCTGAAACATCATCAGGGCTCAGTGATGATGCAGATTACCGGGACAGTTGACAGCATTTGACGGAGCTCCACCCTTGATATCAGCCACTCCTATGAACAATTCCAATGCTGCCACGTTCATCAACCCACCACCACCACTTGACACAGGCAAAAAGCAAAATATTGGAGATAGATGGACTGCAGGGATGGAGACATTTGAAGGTTTTATAGATGCACTTGAAGAGACTGTTAACAGGAAAATTATCAAATAGCACATAAATCTTGCTGGTGATGGTGTGAAAGAAGTCACAAAGAAAATGTCAAGAACAAACAATGAAGTCACATATCTTCAGGTTAAGAATGCATTAAATCTCAAGTTTAATTCAGTACTAATCGTTGACTATGAGCAATATGTTTTCAGTCAGGAATGCCAAACATTTTTGCAAAACAACTGATGAATTCATGGAAAGGCTCGACACACTCACCATACACTCTAAGTTCAATTTATTAAATGATGAAGAAGCCATGAGATTTAGCGTGATCGATGGATGCTTGTCCAATTCATTCAGATGACGAATGCTGAGAGAAGCAAGTGTTGATGGCTGCCAGATCTGAGGAACGTGCTAAGAGACAAGCTGTCAATATGGAGGCCGGAGGTGCCCAGAGCTACTCAGTCATGTGTGTGAAAAGTTATTCTAAACAAAAGACTGAAGGACACAAAGTGATGTCTGCACGCAAAAAGAAGTTGTGTTTCAGGTGTAGATTTGCGTTTCCACCTAAGGGAAAGTGTTCAGCCTTGGTCAGCTATGTAAAGGCTGTGGTAAAGAGAACCATTTTGTGACTATGTGTAAAGCAAACCAAAACGTATGTCATGGCACGAAGAGAAAATGGCCACCAGAACTTTTTAGAAGCAATGCTTGACGCACGCCCACAAGGTCAATCAGCAACATCAGTTGAGGCAAATAGATACTAAATGAAGTTGAGCGTCATCTAAATCATCATCTAACAGTTCTTCAGCCTTAATATTACGTGAAAGTGAAGAAAGTGATTGTGCCATGTCAATGCTTACCTCAGAGAAACGTGCACATGTCGGACTGATCACCCCTGAGGAGAAAAGTCAGTCAAAGAAAATTTGATATGTCAAAGCATCAAAATTGTGTGAATACTGCCAAAAGATGACATTGAAATAAATGGATGTTCAATAACTTTCATTATTGATAGTGGTGCCTCGATAAATATAGAGCCTGATTATGACCTTGGCGAAGGGGATTACTCCATCCCAAATGCGACGGATATCCCTTCTGCTGTGTTACAGGTTCCATCGAATATAATGGAACTTGTAATATGGCTAGTGGGATATCAGTCACATTTAATAATCTCCTCCGGCAAGGTCATAATCAGGCCCATAGTGCCTGAAGGAAAGTACAATGAACTGTCTTCTTTAACACGGCTTACAGTGTCAAAGACCAAAGTGTACATTTGGGCTACATCAACACCCATGAAAAGTAAGGGTTCAATTATAGTGACAGTGAAACATAAGAAAACAAAGGTACAAGCACTGATCCATGTGCTTCAAGATACAGCTGCAAGTGCCTGCTTGTTCAGGTTCAACACAGCTGCTGACATGGGATTGATGTCAGTGAATTACAACATGAGTGCTCATAATAAAATAGTATGTCAATTCTCTTCATTTTCCATGGTTTAGGAAAGTTGAAGACTATGAAAGTAAAACTCCATGTTACTGAGGATGTCCATCCTGTTGCTCAGAGGCATAGACAAACTGCTTTTTATTTACAAGAAGCTGATGAAAAAGGACTTGAATCTTTACTTGAGCATGACATTATTGAATGCATTTCTCCCACAATAGTAGTGCCTATAAAAGACAATGAAGGAGCTGTGCGCATATGCGTTGACATGCGGCAGGCAAAAAAAGTGATTGAACGAGAACGACATCCAGGGCGGCACATTGCTGGTGTGATCATGCAATTGAATGCTGCCAAAATCTTCTCTCTACATCATCAGTTAGAACTAGAAGAAAGCTGCAGATATATTACAACCTTTGCTGCACGTTTGTAGGGCCTGATTTAGAAGTATGCAGAGGGAATAGTCCATCACAAATGTGACAAATATCCTGTCCGCTGTAGTACGATCCATATAGGACAGAATGGGATCATAATGTAGTGGACTGGATATGTGTCATGTTTGTGACGGAGTATTCCCCTCCAGTGACTTCTAAATGAGACCCTTAGCTTTGGTGTGTCATGGGCTGCAGAACATTTCCAGCACATCATACGACGCATTATACAACCTGTTGTGAATGCATTTATCTATAGCGATGACATACTGGTTTTTGGAGCTACACAGAAGGAGGACGATAGAGTCCTCACGCAAGTATGTAAAATACTCAATGATGCAGGCTTGAGTTTAAACGTGTGTAAAGTGTGAGTTCAATAGCACAAAACTGAAATTCAAAGTCAAATCAAACTTTATTTCAACCGTAGGTCATAAAAGTTACACATAAAATAATGAAATAATAAGATAAGTAAAAGGAGAAATAAAGTACATTTGTTATCATTGTGCTGTCACTCTGACTTAAAATAAAATTAAATATAGAAATAACTTCTCTAAAACCATCAAATAAGAGCAGTAGAGAAAAAGAAAGTCAATAAGAAATCTTAGCCTGCTGTAGTTCTCCAATATTCCCGATACATAGCTCAACATTTGAATGCCCTAGTTTCTAAAACAAATTTTAAATTCAGATCTCCCAGATAATGCCATAGTCAGGATAAAAACAAGCAGTCCAACCCGAGATTTAAAATACTAAGTTGATGTTATAGAATGATACAGTTCCATGAAAGTTTTGACAGAAGGAACCTGCTACCTGCACAGTCATGTGAACAGATTTAAAAGCTATCAACTCGTTAAAAGCACTTACACTATCTGGCTAAAAGCTTGCATTGTAACTTAAAACAGATGTCAAATTCGTAATAAAATGGCACGAATACCCAACGAGTGCTTAAAAAGTAGTTCTTTAATACTAACACTGATAAGGAGATAACAAAAACACGAGTAATTACCCGCTTGTTATCTAAAAAAAAAAATCTGTTCCACAGCCATGTCCAAATAATTCTTTGCCCATAGTGCAAGCTTGACACTAAAACCTGATGTTATAGTAGGCCTATGGTGAATAGACCAGGCTGCTGTCAAATATTTGGTGACCGCACTTACTACCAATGTGGACGAATCATATTTACAAATTCCATAAGCATTGGCACGGTCATATAAAACCAAAGCCTTACACAATGGAATAATCCATTTTTCCCTTGGACTCTTATATAGGGGACAGAAGAACAGCACAGGTTCAGTTGACTCCACACATGGATTGCAGTTTATACACTTATTGGCCACAGAGCTATACTTCGACCTTAGGGCAGTAAAACTATTAACTGGTAGAGTGCCGTATCTGAGCTGAAGGAGTAGAGGACAAGCATGTGCAGGTATTAGGAGGTCAGGAAATTGCTCAGGCCATGGCTCCTGTTTAACGAGCAGAAACTCTGATGTCAAGCGGCCCACCCTGTTACTGTGTAGGATCTGCTTGCTGGCCTTCTCTCAATATATCTGTTTGACTAGTGAAATAGCATTAGCAGGGATCGACTCGGGCCTCTCCCAAAATTGGGGAAAACCCAAATCATCCCAAACTGATTTTATCTCCCTCAGCCAACTAACCTTTTTCCAGCTACATTTGTTCTTTATAAGGTCTTTGATTGCCTCATGAAAAGGTTCCAGTTTTTCTGTTCTACAAAGTTGGATCCAATATAAGGGAGGCCTCAGACCCACTACATCTTTGATGCTATTCATTCCGAGATCAAGTCTAAGGGGGATCATCGGAGTGCCTTTCCCCATCCTGGCTCTGTATCTAATAAAATCATTTTCTTTAATTTGTAGAGCATCCTGCTGTCTTTGGGAACCCCATAGCTCTGCACCATACAGTGCAGCACCTAGAATTTGAATTTTGTAAATTTCAGCAATGGGGTTTAATGGAGGGCTAACTACTACAATAGTATACTAGCTTTTACTTTCTTCTTTCATGAGCTGCAAATCATGAACTTAGTTTTCTTGACATTGACGTCCAGGCCAAAAACTGTACAAAATAAACAGAATTGATCAACTAAATTTTGCAGTCCCTGGGGTGATTTAGCCAAGATGATTGTATCATCCGCATAAAGCAGTCCTGGGATTTTCTTACCTGCCAACTTAGGTGAGTCATTATTGCAATCAGTTAAATACTTAATACAGTTGTTTATATATAAAGGAAAGAGGGTAGGGGCTAGGACACAGCCCTACCTTATTCCTCTCTCAATAGCAACTGGGTCTGTTAATTCACCATCCTTACCACTCCTAATTTGGGCAAAAGTGCTTTCATGAAGTCAGAAAATATGGTTCAAAAGACCTTTAGGGGCTCCCATGTTAGTTAATGTCCGCCATAATTTATTCCTGGGTACCAGGTCAAAGGCCACTCGAAGATCAATAAAGGCCACATATAAGTGGCCACCTCTGATGTCCACAGTCCTCCATTTGGTTGCCAAAAACCTCAGGACTTGGTCTATTGTACTAACCACGGATTTAAACCCTGCCTGTAAATCAGAGATGGCCCCATTCTCTGTAATCCACTCTTCTAAATGAAATCTGCTTCGCAAAACATTTTTGAAAGGTATTGAGTAGGCATATTGGACGATAATTAAAAGGGTCACAAGGACTGCCTTTTTTAAAAAGGGGAACTATCTCAGCTCTCCTCCATGTGCAAGGGATAGGTGCTCCGGCAGCAACTGCGTTACAAACCTTGTTCAAATAAGGGGCCCAAATCTCAGGATTTGATTTGTAGCGATCTCCATGTATTTTATTGAGACCCGGGGCCTTCCCTCACTTCATGGAAGCTATTGCTGCCTTAGGTTCTGCTAATGGAACTTGATTGGAGGTACACCAAATTCCCTATTGTCAACCAATTCCCTAAAATTAGGTTCATCTACCCCTGTATAAAGTGCCCCAAAATGTTTTACCCGTGCTGCAGGGAGAATCGAAGTACTAGGCATGGGCCGGGAATCACCACTGCCATTTGAAATCAGCTTCCAAAACTTAGAGGCATCATTAGCTCTTGCGCATTCCAAGAGGACAGCCCGCCGTTTCTCCTCCCAAGTTCTACGTGCCTTAGAAAGTTCCCGCCTATAGCCCTCTCTTGACTATCTTATAGGCTCTCTAATCCCCCTTCTCAGGTAGCTCAGTAGCTTGTGCTTGGCTTCCCGGCATGAGTTGTTGAACCACCTCTCACTACACTTGTTTCTTGTTTTGGCGACCACTTCTTTAGTAAAAAGTTTTTTTAAAGAGTTTAATAGTCCCATATGTGCAGACAGGAGCCTATTATCATCCACAAATAAATAGAGCATATTCTCCATTTGGTCTGCCAGAAGGCTTTGATGTTAGAGAGCCTAAAGAGGAATTAACAACATCCCACTTGACATTATGTTTGTTGTTTGTCATAATAAGCTTCTGCGCATAGTCCCTAGAATCAGGGGCCTCTATTGTAGGCAGCAGACCCCTAGTAGATAGAATCAGTGGGTCATGGTCGCTTTCTTCATGTTCTTTTACCACCATATCGACCATCTGTCCCCACAAAAGAATGTCTAATAAGAGGTAATCAATATGACTCCTATAAGCTCCACACCTAAAAGTGGGACAAGGTTTAGCATCTGAGCAGAAGCGACCATTGCAAGCGCGGAGACCATATGCAAATGTAATGTCAACATTTTGATAGGTTGTTGTCTCATTCTGAGACTTTTGTTCAATGCTAACTGTGGGATACCCCAATGGATGTCCTCTTCTTGATAAAACTCTTGGGCCAAAGAATAAGGCTCAAAAGTGGCATTAAAGTCCCCTGCGATTAAAATATAGTGGGTGGTGGATCTGCTGGATGAAATATTATCAAGCGCAATCAGAACATCAGACTCACAATTACTGCCCACACTCCTGCTATATATATTTACCAATGGTAGGGGTTTTTCCCTATAGATAGATAGTGTTAAGCCATGCAAGTCGGCGCAACCCATGTCCACTTCCTCAACCTGACACTTAAGGGACCAGCTAATCCCTATAAGTAAACCACCTGAGGGTCTCCCAATAGTCACCTTATGGGCTGGGACCCAGTAACTCTTGAAACCAAATCTATGCTTGGGCTCCAAGGCCCACGTCTCTTGGAATAAGCATATCTTGTGCTCATCTCTAAAGTGGCCCCACTCTGGAATTCGCATTTTGGACTCAAGCACGGCTATATTCCAACAGACGACTGTGACTTGACTGTGACTGGGCTTGTAGTGCATTGACCGGGGCTTGAGATTTAATCTGAATGGGGCTCCTAGAGTTCGTATTGCCCATTAGATCTGACACTAAACTGCTCTCTCTAGGTCCTCCAGCTTCTTTATCTCCAATAGTATCGCTCACCCCAATAAATTTGGAACCGGCCATGTTCCAACCAGACACAGTGGCCCGTGTATCATTCTGGGCTGGTGGTGCAATTTGTGTAGGGCCGATAGAATCTGCATTTGCAATCCGCTCTTTTTCCAGGCTGCTTACTCTAGATCCCCCAAGTTCCTTAACTCTAGGAGTAATAATATTCCCTGATGATGAATCTAGGTCTCAATGTCTCAAGGGTACCCTGTGTAATTTTGACTTTATTTCAATCCACGTCTGAGAGGAAAGATGGAGGATGCCTACGTTCACACTGGAATACATGCTGCGCATGGAAACAAGGGGGACCTCTAGAATCAAGTATCAACCCACTTGGAAACTGAAATTCTTTGGCCATATCTTTTCTGATGGCAGCATGATGCCTGATCCTGAAAAAAGTCTGAGACTTGAAAATTTGTGTCCCCCCACCACAAGTTGTTTCAATTGTATGTTCTTTTCTTGAAATGGCCAGCAACTGTTCATGATACATAAAGGACTCTGCCGCTGTTAGTGCTCAATTACGAGAGTTAACAAAGAAATGTTTTCTTTGAAAAGGTCATGAGAATGTGAAAAGAGTTTCAAGAGTATCAAATACGCCACTGAAAATGTGACACAAATGGCGGACTTCAATCCAAAGCTCAACACCAAGATTGTGGTTGATGCTAGCCCCGTTGAGTTAGGTGCTATGCTTGCACAGCCTAAGCCCAAATGCAAGACAACATATTGTTGCCTATGCTATTAGAAGTTTATCTCAAACAGAATGTCTCAAGCAGAACATGCTTACTCACAGCCTGAAAAGGAAGGTTTGCTGTAGTATATATACAGATGCATGTTCAGAGTGTTTTCCAATCCAATCCTGTCCAAATGGATTTGTGGAGTGTGGCGAATCACCCGTGAGGGTATCTAGGTGCTTACAATTGCTGCTGCCACAGCTCATTCGAATACCCAGGCCTTGAGGCCCCTTCTGAATTTCAGCAGGAAAAATTACTTCCATAGGTGGAGTGGAAGGTTATTCCAAGATTTCGTGGAACGGCGAGTGCATGAGCATCCTCCACTGTTGCTGCAACATATGCGGAGTGTGTGGGCAAGGAAGATGAAGGAGGAGCCAGACCTCTGGATGGAAGATGGAAATTCAGTTGATGGTTGATGTATTCTGGTCCTAGGTTGTGGTGGGCTTTGAACATCTTGAACTGGCATCTGTTCTGAATGTGGAGCTTCTTTAGGTGGGCTGTGATGTAGGTCCACTTTGGGAGGTCAGTTTGCTTGAGGAGGTTTTCCAATAGAATTTATATTGTGCTTCTTACCTCATGTCCTCTGTAGTTCTATTTTTATAAGCTTTTTCTTTAAAAGACAAAGGTGGTCATTACAACCCTGGCGGTCCGTGATAAAGCGGCGGTAAGACCGCCAACAGGCCGGCGGTAAAAAAAATTGAACTACGACTGTGGCAGAAACCGCCAACATAGACAGCCACTTTAACACTCTGACCGCCACGGCGGTACAAACAAACAGCGCGGCGGTCACCGCCAACAGACAGGTGGAGGACAATGTACCGCCCACAGTATCAAAACCTACCAATCCGCCACCTTTTCCGGGGCGGATTCACCGCGAACAAAAATCACGGTGGAAACAGGACTTCGAAGGGAAAACGTTCACCTCAACACACCCCACGAGGAACCAGGATGCCATGGAACCAGAGCTTCACATTTTCCCAGCCTTCATCGTCTTGCTCCTCTACTAGGAGCACGAACGCCGGCGGCGAAGACCACGGTGAGTACTGCACCTACGACACAGGGGAGGGGGGAGGGAAAAAACAGTGACACACAAGCAACACCCCCACTCCCACCCTCACCCACGACAACACACACACTAATACATATTGATACATCACAGTTAAACCCCCCAGTCCCCCCCCGGAAGAATGCGAAGACAAAAGAAAATGAGTGTAACCATTCTCATCTATTAAAATTCAGTATGCAAAAATATATATACACTATTAACAAATATATACACCAAGAATAGAAGTCTAGGTATTGCTCCATTTAAGTCCGTGGAACACTGGGCCCACACTGCATGGGCGAGGCCCACACAAGGTACCCGAACATGACGGAGAGAACACTGCAGGGGCATCAGATAGAAATAAAACAAGCACCTCAGGGGGAAGGGTAAGGGGGGACACCTCAACCAGATGAGTGCACGACGCCAAATACACGAGGGGACAACATGCCCACTGTTCAATCCTGGGGAGTGTAAAGCCACAGTCTCTCAAGTCTCTACAGTGGGTGGGTTGCCCACTGTTCGATCCTGGGGAGTGCAAAGCCACTGTCTCTCAAGTCTCTACAGTGGGTGGTTTGCCCACTGTTCGATCCTGGGGAGTGCAAAGCCACAGTCTCTCAAGTCTCTACAGTGGGTGGGTTGCCCACTGTTCAATCATGGGGAGTGCAAAGCCACAGTCTCTCAAGTCTCTACAGTGGGTAGTTTGCCCACTTTTCAGTCCTGGGGAGTGCAAAGCCACAGTCTCTCAAGTCTCTACAGTGGGTGGGTTGCCCACTGTTCAATCCTGGGGAGTGCAAAGCCACAGTCTCTCAAGTCTCTACAGTGGGTGGATTGCCCACTGTTCAATCCTGGGGAGTTCAAAGCCACAGTCTCTCAAGTCTCTACAGTGGGTGGGTTGCCTACTGTTCAATCCTGGGGAGTGCAAAGCCACTGTCTCTCAAGTCTCTACAGAGGGTGGTTTGCCCACTGTTCAATCCTGGGGAGTGCACAGCCACAGTCTCTCAAGTCTCTACAGTGGGTGGGTTGCCCACTGTTCAATCATGGGGAGTGCAAAGCCACAGTCTCTGAAGTCTCTACAGTGGGTAGTTTGCCCACTTTTCAGTCCTAGGGAGTGCAAAGCCACAGTCTCTCAAGCCTCTACAGTGGGTGGGTTGCCCACTGTTCAATCCTGGGGAGTGCAAAGCCACAGTCTCTCAAGTCTCTACAGTGGTTGGATTGCCCACTGTTCAATCCTGGGGAGTTCAAAGCCACAGTCTCTCAAGTCTCTACAGTGGGTGGGTTGCCCACTGTTCAATCCTGGGGAGTGCAAAGCCACAGTCTCTCAAGTGGATAACAGTCTCCACTGGTTCTGGAGGGGGCTTTGTGCCCAGAGTGCTTCATCCTGCCAAGGACAGAGGTAGTGGATGTGATACTCCACTGGTTCTGGAGGGGGCTTTGTGCCCAGAGTGCTTCATCCTTCCAAGGACAGAGGTAGTGGATGTCAAGCTCCACTGGTTCTGGAGGGGGCTTTGTGCCCTGAGTGCTTCATCCTGCCAAGTACAGAGGTAGTGGATGTAAATCTCCACTGGTTCTGGAGGGGGCTTTGTGCCCAGAGTGCTTCATCCTGCTCGTGGCGGACTCAGTAGCGTCAGTGCTCTTGGCGCTCATGGGCCAGCAGTGCTTGTGGCGGCGGTGTCCTTTGTAGCGATGCTTGTGGCGGCGGTGTCCTTGGCAGAAGAGCTTGTGGCGGCGGTGTCCTTTGTAGCGGTGCTTGTGGCGGTGGTGTCCTTGGCAGCGGTGCTTGTGGCGGCGGTGTCCTTGGCAGCGGTGCTTGTGGCGGCGGTGTCCATTGCAGCGGTGCTTGTGGCGGCGGTGTCCTTGGCAGCGACTCAGCTGCTGGTGGTCCTGTCTGGGCCTGCGGGGCTGGTGCTGGCGGTCCTGTCTGGGCCAGCGGGGCTGCTGCTGGTAGTCCTGTCTGGGCCTGCGGGGCTACTGCTGGCGGTCCTGTCTGGGCCATCGGGCTGCTGCTGGCGGTCCTGTCTGGGCCAGCGGGGCTGATGGCGGTCGCCTCCTGGCCAGCGGGGCTGATGGCGGTCGCATCCTGGGCAGCGGGGCTGATGGCGGTCGCATCCTGGGCAGCGGGGCTGGTGCTGGCGGTCACCTCTTGGGCAGCGGGGCTGATGGCGGTCGCCTCCTGGGCAGCGGGGCTGAAGTCGGTTGCCTCCTGGGCAGCGGGGCTGATGGCTGTCTTCTCCGCCGTGCCGATCTTCCCAGACTTGCAGGGTTTCTTGTGCCCCTTCCCCACGATGGAAGGTGTTGCAGCTGACTCCACACTCCCACCTGTACCCCTGGGAGCGGCTTTGGTGGCTGGTGTCTTCCCCCTCTCCCGCCGGGCACTAGCCAACTTTTGATGCTTGACAGGTGGGGGACTGTCCGTGCTGTGGCTCCTTGCCACACTGGCTGCCCTGCTGCCTGGTGCACTCCAGAATCCGGTGACTACTGGCACCACTGGTCCCGCCGATGCCGTGGCTGAGGTGCTAGGTTGGGACCTGGAGAGTCGGGCCCTAGGAGACTGACGGGGTGGGGGAGGTGAGGGAAAGAGGTCAAGGGTGGACAGGAAAAGTTTCTTGGGAACACTGGGACGGGTAGCTGGAGGGGGTTTGGGAGTGGAGGAAGAGGTTGTGGTTGTAGGAGGTGTACGTTTGGTGACTTTGGGTGAAGGTGCATGTGCTGGAGGCTGTTGTGAGGTGGATGACTGTTGGGTGGGTGTGTGCCTGCGTTTGTGTACCTTGGGAGGTGGCGTCACAGACACACTGGGAGAGGACACAGGGGATGTGTGAATTGTAGTGGGGTAGTGACTGCACGTGAGCGGGGTGTGGTGGTTATGAAAGTAGTGGCTGTAGATGTAGTGCATGCAGGTGTGAGTGGAGACGAGACTGGGAGGGAGGAGGGAGAGGAGGAGGAGGGGACACAGTGGAGGCAGTGGATGTTGCTATGTCTGCATGTGTGGGATGTTTGCAGGAGTGCCTGTGGGATGTGTGGTGCTCATGTTTGTCTGAGCTTCATTTGTGTGTTGGGGTGTGTGCATGCTGGTCTGATGGTGTGCTTGGGGTAGGCTGAGGTACAGGGGTGTGGGTCTGGGTAGAGGAAGTTGGAGGGGGGAGGCTAGAGACAGGGACAGTGGCTGCCATTAGTGCTGAGGCCAGAGTCTAAAAAGCTCACTGAAGGGCTGCCTGACCAGAATGAATGCCCTCCAGGAATGTATTGGTTTGTTGCAACTGCCTCTCTACACCCTGGATGGCATTCAAAATGGTAGACTGACCAACAGTGAGGGACCTGAGGAGGTCAATGGCCTCCTCACTGAGGGCAGCAGGGGTGACTGGGGCAGGGCCTGAGGTGCCTGGGGCAAAGGAGATGCCCACCCTCCTGGGTGAGCGGGCACGGGGCAAAGGCTGAGGGGCTGCTGGAAGGGCGGTGCTGGAAGTGGGGTGGCAGCTGTACCTGTAGATGGGGGGGCACAGATGGGCCCGCCACCACAAGGGAGCTCCCATCAGAGGACGAGTCTGTATCACTGGTCTCAGATCCTGTCCCCGCCGTGGAGCTCCCTTCGCCCTCCATCCCACTGGTGAAATCAGACTCCGTAGTGTCGCCCTCCAGGGATATGTGGGATGCAGCTCCCTCCTGCTCCGGTGCCACTGCTCCTCCTACTGATGATGCTAATGCACACAAGAACAGGGAGAACACAAAAAGGGGGAGGCGACAGAAGAAAGACATGTTGAGTGCATGCATTACCGCTACCGTTGGCGGACATGACAGACACAGAAGCCCCCTGCACTACGCCGCGCACTTGGGGTCCACTATGCAATCCCTGGGACATGGCCTACAAGGATATGGCCGACATCTGCACACATGGATGTCACAGGAGCCTGACTAGGTGTAGTTGGCACTGTACCCAGGTGGGGTGGGGTGCCACAGGGCCTGCCTGAAAAAGGAGACCTAACTAGCACACTCGCCCTGGCCTAGGGGAACCCACAGCCCACCTCCCCCACCAAGACACCTCCACTGCATGCTGAATCAGCAGAATGAGAGTGTACTCACCCCCTTGTTGCTGCTGTGATGCCCTCAAGCGCCCTTCCAACTCTGGGTACGCCACCACCAGTATCCTGAACATCAGGGGGGTCATGGTGCGACGGGCACCCCTCCCACGTTGGGAGGCCATCCCCAGCTGGGCCTCCGCCGTCTTCTTGCTCCAGCGGCGAATGGCCTCCCATCTCTTACGGCAGTGGGTGCTCCGTCTGTGATAGACCCCCAGGGTCCGGACGTCCTTGGCGATGGCAAGCAAAATATCCTTCTTCTGGTGGGCGCTGACCTACAGGAATTGTACAGGGGAAATAGAGAAGTTATTACCAACTGCACTGTCACAGTCATTGGCCCGCATCCCTACCCTTGCCATGTGGCACATGCACTCACCGTCGTTTCATGCACGCCTCATTCTCCCCCCCTATCTTTCATCCACCCCACTCCACACAGGCATAGCCCATACAGCATGCTCCCAGTATACTTACCTGTCTGTCTGGAGGATCGTAGAGTAGTGTGTACTGGGGGAGGACCCCATCCACAAGTTTCTCCAACTCCTCCAACTCCTCCGTGCTGAATGCAGGGGCCCTTTCCCCAGACGAACGAGCCATTGTCTCTTCCAGACTGAGGTCACAGCAGCACTTGCAATGTAGGTCCTCTCCTGTCGAAGATCAAGTATCGAGTGATTGAACAGATAGAAAATGGCGGTCACGTCCGCGGCGGTGCATACCATCACCGCCGGCGTACATTGTCATTGGCTCCTGGGACCCATAGGGTCCAATGTTAACCAATGCAGGATTGCGCCACGGTCTTCGACCGCCTACCGTGACGGTGTACAATGCCAGCGCAGTTACCTCATATCCCATTGTCCCACTTTACAGGTCAGGCAGCCGCCATTTCAGGGGCCCACGTGGCTCTATTTTTAACTACGTCACACAAAACTAGGCCTTGCCTCAACACTCATGCATGCTAATTTCGGATTATGAATCATGTTCTGTGTAAGTTGTGTGTACGTACCTCTGAGTTGGTTGACTCTGTGTTCGCTGTTGTCTTTCATAGGCACCGTCCACTGGGACATGTGAGGAGATGGCGGCATCCTCTGGTGTACAGACCGCTGGTGGACCTGTCGACAATGGAGGAAAGACATGTAATCATCACATACAGGCTTGATCGTGCCACAATCCTGGAACTGTGTGCTAAGTTGGAGCCAGACCTGATGTCAGCTATCCGCCATCCAACAGGAATCCTCCCTCAAGTGCAGGTGCTGTCAGTACTCCATTTCCTTGCAAGTGGGTAATTTCAGACAACAGTGGCCATAGCATCCGGGATGTCCCAGTCTATGTTTTACAACGTGTTGTCCAGAGTGTTGTCTGCCCTGCTGAAACACATGCGGAGCTACATCATTTTCCCTCAGGTGGAGGATTTGCCTACAGTGAAATGTGACTTCTATGCCCTGGGACATATCCCCAACATCATAGGTGCCATTGATGGGACACATGTAGCCTTGGTCCCCCCCGCAGGAGTGAACAGGTGTACAGAAACCGGAAGAGTTATCATTGTGCAGATGGTGTGTTTGGCAGACCATTACATCTCCCATGTGAATGCCAAATTCCCTGGCTCAGTGCATGACGCTTACATCCTGCGGAATAGCAGCATCCCTTATGTGATGGGGAAACTCCAGAGGCACTGGGAGTGGCTATTAGATGAGCACCTGGAACCAAATCAGTGGGAATAGTTGTCAGGGTCTGGGGATATCCCTACAGGTTAGTGTGTGTCTAACAGTTGTCCCTTGCCTTTTTCAGGTGACTCAGGTTACCCCAACCTGTCATGGCTACTGACCCCAGTGAGGAATCCCAGGACAAGGGCAGAGGAACGCTACAATGAGGCCCATGGGTGAACTAGGAGGATTATAGAGCGGACCTTCCGCCTCCTGAAGGCCAGGTTCAGGTGCCTCCATATGACAGGTGGTTCCCTCTACTACTCACCAAAGAAAGTGTGCCAGATCATCGTGGCCTGCTGAATGCTTCACAACTTAGGTTTGCGACGACAGGTGCCTTTTCTGCAGGAGGATGGTCCATGTGGAGGTGTTGTGGCAACTGTGGAGCCTGTGGACAGTGAAGACGAGGAAGCAGAAGAAGAGGACATCAACAACAGGAACTCGGTTATCCTGCAAGACTTCCAGTGAGACACAGGTAAGCAGACAAACCTGCCTACTACATGTAATGTAACACTACTACCTCTCTACTGTCTGTCCTTTTCACCCAGTGTATGGTCACTGAGTTTTCACTTTCCCTTACGATTTCACAGATGTGGGTCCCACTGTGTGACATCTGCTTTGTTTCCTCATGGACTAGAGCTGTGTGACATAGGTATGTTGACATTACAATTGAAAGAGCATTTTGTCACTGTAATTGCTAATACACTATTTCGAAATCACAGACAGACTCCAGATTGTTTTGTGCTTTAAGGGTGTTTATTTAAGTGCTCAATATTTGAGGGTGCTGTAAAATGGTGAGGGGTGATGGTGGAGGAATGTCCATGGCAGAGTCCAGTCTATCAGTCTCACAGGTGCATTGTCCAAAGGGGCATAGGAAGTGGAGCTGGGGCAGTTTGAGGATGGACAGGGTGACAAGGTGGGACAAAAGGATGACATTCAGGGCGGTCTCATTTCTTGGCGGGGTCTTGGCATCGTTCTCTGTCTTTGTCCTGAATCTCAGGGACCGTTTGCATGGTTGTTCTCCATTTGCAGGGGGTGGGGTGCTGGTGTGGTGGTCCTGTGGAGGTGCTTCCTGTCCACTAGCGCTGGCAGAGGTGGTGGGCAGTTCATCGTCCAGGCTAGTGTCAGCTGCCCCTTGTTTTGCCACAGTGTCCCTCCTGGTGTTGAGGACTTCCTTCAGCACCCCTACGATGGTGCCCAGGGTGGAACTGATGGAGCTGAGTTCCTCCCTGAAGCCCAAATACTGTTCCTCCTGCAGCCGCTGGGTCTCCTAAAACTTGGCCAGTACTGTTGCCATCGTCTCCAGGGAATGATGGTATGCTCCCATGATGTTGGAGAGGGCCTCGTGGAGAGTGGGTTCCCTGGGCCTGTCCTCCCCCTGTCGCACAGCAGCCCTCCCAGTTCCCCTGTGTTTCTGGGCCTCTGTCCCCTGAACGGTGTGCCCACTGCCACTGCCACTGCCCCCAGGTCCCTGTTGTTGTTGGGGTGGTGGGTTAGCCTGGGTTCCCTGTAGTGGTGGACACACTGCTGATTTACGTGTCCTGGGGACAAAGGTATGGGCCCGCTCGGTGGGTGCTGTGGTGGTGTTTCCAGAGGGGGGAAGCTCTGTGGTGGCCTGTGACTGTGTGAGGCGAACCAACTGTCCCGAGGTCCCAGATGGGCCGGACTGGTCGTCTAGATCCAGTTGGAGAGAGCTGCTGTCATCACTGTGGGCCTCTTCTGTTGGTGGTGTGGACATGTGTGGACCCTCCTGTGTGGTGACGTTGGGTAGGGGTCCTGCAGGGGTGTAAAAGCATGATTATTGCATCTGTGTGTACCATGGTGTGCAATGGGTGGGTGACCGTGTACCCCAGTGCTTGCATTCCTTTGTGGGACCTTGTGTGATGATGGTTTAGGGGGGTGTATGGGTATGTCCCATGGCCATGCATTGGTGATGGGTGTCCATGCTTTGGTGTTGAATGCAGGGCTTGGTGTTGGGATGTGTGGTTTGTGATAGTGGGACATGTGTGAGGAGTTGGAGTGATGGGGCGAGGGCGAGGGTGGGGGTATGTGATGGCATGCAGGTAGGGTGGGGGTTGTAATAGTTAAGGATTGACTTACCTGAGTCCATTCCCCCAGCTACTCCTTCGAGGCCCTCAGGATGCAGAATCACCAAGACTTGCTCCTCCCATGTTGTTAGTTGTGTGGGAGGAGGTGGGGGTCCGCCGCCAGTCCTCTGTACCGCAAGGTGGTGTCTGGATACCACGGAATGCGCCTTCCCCCGTAGGTCGTTCCACCTCTTCCTGATGTCATCCCTATTTCTTGGGTGCTGTCCCACTGCGTTAACCCTGTCCACTATTCTGCGCCATAGCTCCATCTTCCTAGCTATGGAGGTGTGCTGCACCTGTGATCCGAATAGCTGTGGCTCTACCTGGATGATTTCCTCCACCATGACCCTGAGCTCCTCCTCAGAGAACCTGGGGTGTCTTTGCCGTGCCATGGGGTGGTGTGGGTGATGTGTGGGGTGGTGTGTGTTGTGATATGTGGGGTGATTTTTAGTGGTGTGTTGTATGGGGTGCGTGGATGTTATGTGGGTGATGGTGTTGTGTGCATGTGGATGCCTGGTTATAGATTCTGGTGTCTCTTTCTGGGCTTCTTTCAGGATTTTTGTTGTAGGAGTTTGTGGGTGATGTGGGTGTGTGTTTTATATTGTAATGGATGTGTAGGAGTGGTGTGTGTATGTGTATTAGGTGTGTGTATTTTGAATTGTCCAATGTGGATGTGTTTTGTATGTGTGAGTGTATTTTGAGCGTGGTGGTGTATACTGCCAATGGAATACCGCGGTTGAAAGACCGCCGTGTGGATTCGTGGGTTGTGATAGTGTGGGCGTAATCCTGTTGGCGTGACGGTGGAGGTTTTGTTATCGCCAGTTTATCACTGACCTTTGGTGTGGCGGACTTGTGTGGATGTCTGAATTTTGGCGGATTCCGAGCTGTGGGTCATAATAGCTGTGGTAGATTTCCGCTGCCGCAGCGGTGTGTTGGCGGTCTTCTGCACGGCGGTAAGCGGCTTTTACCGCCAATGTTGTAATGACCCCCAAAATATTTTAGGCATGTCATTTTCTCACTCTAACGCCTTGTCAGGGATAGAAAGTGCTCTGTCTAGCCTGCTCTCCTAGATGGACTCATAACAGGGCTTTAATTGCAGTAGGCATGTTGCAGGGTTACCCAGCTGTATATTAGGGTGGCCTCTGATATCAACAGCTTTTATCCGTGCTGCCTCCTTGACAACTCATTATCCTTCTTAAAAGGGAAATGATTAGGCAAGCACGGAGCTGGTAGCAGGAGGCACTTGAATTGATGAAAAATAAACCTAACAAAGACTGGTGCGTTCCACTTCAAACGTGCTTGGGAGCTGCAAGGGCTACGTTACAGTGTCCGACATGCAGGCCAGCCTGGCGGCCCAACAGCCCCAGCCCAGCCATTCCAGCCCACAGAAAGTGATGGGGGGGGTTAAAACGCATTTAGCCCATTGGGAGGTGCACGGTGGCCTTGCTCGTATTATTGAATGATTTTAAGAGAGTCACGTTGACCTGTGTGTTTCCTGTATTTAGGGGCAGACATATTCATGCAACAGAATGATGCTTGTGACGTTGGAGAATCTACCTTCTATGGGTAATGTGTTGTGTTCACTAACCTAGGAGAGGGAAACAGACTTTACATAACTGCAGCAGTTTGTGCAGTGTTCAATTAAAATGAACTGGAAATATTTGAAAGCCATATCAGGAAGGCTTTTGACATCCAGTTATTATACCTGCTCTATCATTACTTATGAGTTTTTAACATGTGACTTGTACCTTGTGTTGTGACATCTGAAACAGGAACTTTACCCACAGAGCTGTCTTTCTAGAGTGTTTAATTAGGCCTGGGAGTTATTTTAATTATGCCAGAGTAATTTGACTAATTTAGCTAATTCCACACAGAATTACTAATAATTATGCACTTACGCATGCTTGTATAATCAAGAGTAATTTGAGGGGGAAAAAATCACAGAAACAACTTCAGACATGAGGATGCATTTTGTGCTAAGAAAATAGCCATTATGCACAGAATGAATTGCACTGCTATTCATGTTCTGTTGCACTTACTGCTATTTCTGTGCTCAAAATGCTTCCTCATATGCATTTTGGAAACAAAAGGGGGATTTTTGCATTAAGCAAATAGTGCTAACTGCTGAATTATTCTTCTCTCATAATTACTAGGAATCTGGCATAATCTGGGGGTGATTGTGCTAAAGCGAATGACATCCACGTCCAGCCTTAATGTTCTTATTAACTCACAGTCAGAAAGCTAGATATTAACATACCTTACTGATAAGAGATATTGGGCCTGATGTACTGACACTGGAAATAGCAATTTCCAAACTGTGATTTTCTCGAAATTGCAAATACGAAATTGCTATTTCTACTGTATTAAACTTTTAGTTTTGAATTTGTGACTCCTTGTGGGTCGGAAATTGACCTACCTCATGAATAATAATGAGGTAGGTCGCAGTTTGCAACCTATTAGGAATGATAGTCATTACAGGGATAGTGGACTGCTGGGTTCAGCACACCACCATGTCTTTGATTGCTTTTAAGTTAAGCAATCTTTTTTTTCTAATATGCAGTCTGTTTTCATCAAAGGAAAACAGGATGTGTTTGTAAAAAAAAAAATGTTTAACTTTCATTTTTTAAGAGTAGGAAGTGCTCTGTGGGACCACTGCTTGCTCTTAAAAATATGTTTTAACTTTCTCAAAGAATAAAGGGTCACATGGTGACCCCTTCCCTTTTGAAAATGGCTCATCACCTCTTTTGAGGAAGTGGTAAAATATTAACTTTTTATGACTGGAATTAGGTCAATCCATTATTACATACCTCTGCAATTTAGTAGTTGAAAGTGATTCCCCAAACAAGACCCTTCCAAATACCTAATCAGTATTTTGTCGCAAACCCAAACTACGATTCCGTAACTTATTTCTGATTCATAATTTGGGTTTGATACATCAGAAAAGGCCCTTCTGCTGTTGTGAACGGCCCAAACCTGTGAATGCTTCATACATCTGGCCAGTTGTGAAAATGTAAAAATGCATTGGTTTTGTAAGTTGTGTAATAAAAGGTCAGAAAAGTCGATTAGCATAAATTATACTTATAGAAATATTTTCTATTTTTCTTAATAAATTTACCTTCACCTTTATTATTTCTTAATTTTACATTAATTTTAAGTTCTTAACTGTAACACTAGTCAGAGATTGGGTTTTATGGACAAGAGACAATGCATGTCAGAGAAAAAGTTATGATTTGTTTAATGTTGCTAAGTGAAGTGAAATAACCCAGAAAGCAATTAATTTGCTTTTGTGCAGAGAGCTAGCAAGTGTATTTTGTAGACAAGTAAGGTGGCTGCCCTTTAGCAAGGTCAGTTTGGTACGAAGACGTAAAGTTAATACTTTAACCTTTTAACCTTATATATTAGCTACTCAATACAGTCAAATGTAGTGCTAACAGCTGAGTTGTTTCTCCGTCCCCTCCAGCCCCTCCTCTCCTCTGAGGGTTACTATAGCTTGAACTTTCACAGCTAAAACACACTAGGGTTGTGCAAGGGTAAGGAGAGAGTTGATGTGGTGGTGAATTGATGGGTGCAGATATAGGCCGGCGGTGGCGGTCTCACTACCGACGGGCCGGCGGTGAAGACCGGCACATTACGAGTGTGGCGGTTTGGTCTCTGCCAAACCGCCACATCTCCACAGGTACCGTCAGGGCAGTAGGACAGCCGGGCTGGAGGATAGCACCTCCGGGTCAGCTGTCCACTGAAGACTGCCAGCGGTATTAAAAGTTGCCTTTCCGCCAGGGTTTCTGCAGCGGTAGCACCTCCACCAAAACCCTGGCAGAAAGGCTGCCGGCGACAGGAAATTCCTTTCCAGTCGCCGGCAGATGACTCCCCTAACCCCCCCTTCAATTCCTACACCCCTAAACCCCCACCATGACAGCACCTCTCCCTCCCCCACCACCCCTTCCATGACAGCACCCCTATTCCCCACCCCTCCTTTCATGACAGCACCCGCCTCCCCACCCGACCCTCCCCACACACATGCATACACACACCAACACGCACCCCGCATACACGCATTGACCAACACTTACATGCACGGATTCACCAACACTTACATACATGCATTCACCAACTTGCATACATACAACCATTCACAGAAACATACCAACACGCACTCACTTCAACAAACACACACGCATTCACACACGCATTTACACATGCATACACACTTACATTCACCCACACATACGCACTGAAATTCATACATGCAGGCATACACCCACTCAAACACACACAAACACCCCCCACCCCTGTCAGAGGATCGACTTACCTAGTCTGCCAAGGAGGGCGACTGCCAGGGAAGAGGGCGCTACCACTGCCCGCAGCGCCCTGCCATCAGGTCACCGCCACGTAAATACAGCGGGCAGAGTCCTTTTGGCAAGGCGGTGACAGCTGTAGATCCACCTATGCACCACCGACTGCCAGCACGACTGCTGACAGATTTCCACCCAAATTGTGGCAGAAATCCTTCAGTAGTCATAATATGGTGGTCAGAAGACCACCGGCACTTGCAGTCTTCTGGCGCACATGGCTTCAGTGGTCCTTGTAAAAGACCACTGAAGTCATGATGAGGGCCTAAATTGGCAGAGATTGAGGAGTGGCACGAGCAGCTGAGGGATTGAGGATCCTAAAAAGGAGGGGAAGTTTTGATTATTTGGATTAGGTGACTCTACTATAGAACAGCTCAACTGCTTCTCACTAAAATAACAGTTGTTTGGGGCAGAACCAGGAGTGGCTGCCGCCGGTCAAGAGTGGTGGTGGAGGGAGGACTGTCGGGGTGGAATTAAAAATAATCTTTTTTAAAACATACCTTTCTGATGCTCCCACTGCTGGCCTTCTCCAAGGCATAAAGTAAGCATAAAAAGAGGCGTTGGATTGTCTTGAGTGGGCTGGTTTGAATCTCGCTCAGGCACAGGAAGCCAGTGCCATTTCTCCAAACTGGCTGGGTTGGAGAAATGTAAGTGTGCATGTCAGTTTTGCCGGCCTAAGATGGCCGGCCAAACTGACATGGGCACTTACGAGTGCCCACCACTCCACCCTGTCATGGCCCTGCCCTGCCCAACACTCCCATGGCTCAGTCAGGCAGTGACAAATCTGTCACTACCTGGCTGAGGAAGGGGGTGATGCTCTTCTGCCATTACTGAGGTGACATCTCTGGGCAGAACCCACACAAGTCAAGTCAGGGGGTCCATTGCCCATGCTTGCTACACATTGCCTTAAGATGACTCAAGACTTCAGATATCCACCAGAATAAGCATACTATTTAAAATGTAGAGACCCTCTTTATAAGAAGCCCAATTTTTATAAATGGACATTCAATCACATATTTCACACAAACAGATGGCACATTAAAAACATACTAAGGCACACATGGATCTATTGCCCCATTTATTAAAAGCAACCAGCAATAGCAATACATTCATATGGAGTGGGCCACTATTGAATTAATTACATTTTGACATCCATCGTTATAAGAAAAAAAGATTGGCCAGAACTAAAGAACCTATCAACTAACCACTACATAAGTCATGTAACTAAGTCAACTGTATTTAGTCTGATAGGGATTAGAATCAGCTTTCTTAAGGACAGACTGTTATCATTTTCTTTCACACTGGTACTTATTGAGTGGCTTGGGATTTTGTCTTCTACATAGCATCACATACCACTCCATTCAGACTGGACAGGTTCCAAAACTATTATTGCCAGACTATCCCACTCCTGTGTTTATTCACATTTTTAAAACTCACTTTGCTGCATGCAACAAAAATGAGGCAACCCTGCAGCCTTAGGAATGTAGCTAATAGATAAGAGCAAGACAGTTGGTTCCCTAAAAGTAATTCCATGAACAATCTACTATGATGAAGCTTGAGGCACACAGGGACAAGCTGTTGGTGTGTTTAAAAAAAGTCATTATGTCACTTGCCCTTGCTGAGTATTATGTATGCATAACATTTGGATGCCAAAATCCAAGAACAACTGTTTTGCAGGTAAATAGTAAATTCTTTACACCGTGTATCGGATTCAGATTCTTATGGATGTAGTCTGTGACTAGGGACACAGAAGGGTTGACGAACAAAATCAATGCACGAGCAAATTGGTCCTAGAAAATAGCCCCTGTCTGGGACTATAGAGTGACTATTCTGGGACTATAGAGTATGTAGTCCATGTTCCTATGAATTTTGGGCAACATAGGAAAGCCTTATTCAGGAAAGATATTCATTTTTGATTAAGAAACCCTGTTTAAGTCATTTTTCTATACTTTGGGCAATCAAATCAAATTAGGAGTGCCCTGAGGGAGTTTGGTATAGGTTTGTGATTGCAAAGTTGTTGGAAGTATCTCATGACTGTATTCTTAAGTATTTATGTTGGATGGATTGATCAATAACTCAGAGTTGTTGCTCAGGTTCATAAGAACTTTTCTCACAGCGGTTGTGAGATTGTAAAGATATACCTTCTCTGTTTGTTCTCAGACTTGTCTTTCCCTCAAGTTGATACTTTCTTCAGGTACACAGAGTTGGAAGTTTAAAACTAGATAGAAGATGCAGGCCTGTTACATGAGATTGTTTCCTTGGTGTTCATTGTTTTCATGACACAATTCAGGCTGGTCGTAGAACAAATGTGTGCGGTTTATTTTTTCTGTTGAGCAAGTCAATCCTGTCAGTTAGTACAACAAATTAACTCTCTTTAGGTCAGGCCTGCCAGGCAAGCAGCTGTCTGGTTGTGAAAGACATATTGCAGGTTTACGAAAAAAATACAGTCGCTTGGATCCTGCCATTGCTTACCACTGGTTGGCTTTCCTGTGGCTCTCATTTGCTTGCTTCTTATGTGTGTTCCAGCTTGTCAATCCTGTGTTTGTCCCTTCCATGGAGCATAGCCCAGTAACATTTTGTTTACCTGGCTTCTGTGCTTCCTCTGCTTACTTTTCAAGCACTACGTTTTACTTTTCCGGTTAAGCACTCCAAGGGGCCACGTGTTCTTCTGCTAACTCCCTCATATACTTTTCTTGCCCTGCACTCCTTGTTGCTCACTGTCACCTGTGTGCTTCTCCCCTTCTCATAGGGCTAACTCTCATGTTTGCCCCGCTGCTTTCTCCCAAACCTGCTCACCATACTATCTCACTCATTGTTTCTTCTTCCACCCCATCCTCCTTGTTGCCCTCACCCCCTACCCTGTGTGTTACTCACAAGCCCTCCTTCTCTGTCACTGTTGGTTCTCCTCTCCACCTTATACATTGCCCCCACCCTCACCCTCTGTGTCGTTCCCCCCTTGCAATTGAAAAAAACACTCACACATTTTTTTATTGGTGTTTGCTGATTCATTTCTGACTAACAAATAAAAAGAAAAAAGATGCTGACTCCTTTTGTAAGACCGAGCATGTGGGGTGTTAGTGCCTGCAAGTGAGTGCAACCTGCCATGTCAAAATCAGGGATGCTGTATAACAGGGCTAAAAACCTTGAAAAAAGCTAATAGAGCTCAAAGACAAGACATATTAGCTACCTTAATGCTTATTGAAAAGAAATCCAGACCTGCCAATGCACACAGTGCCACCATGTGACACACGATTTCAGCTGCAATCAAACAGTCACTCGGTGAGGAGCTGAAATCACATGGTGGCAGGCTGGAAATCACTGCATATAGTAGATTTCAGGCTCGTTTTTTGTGACTGTAAGAGGCCGATGTCTGTTAAGAGGTGTGAAAATAACCCATGACATCGGAGACAGCCACAGCAACTCTTTGGTATTCTTTTGGGGGGGGATTGGAGGGTGTTGGGCTTGGTGGAGGGCAGAGTGCCTCTTAGGATGTTCTTGGCACCAGCTCCACCCTCCCCCTCACACAGTGAGATTTATTTACAGATTAGCAGGTCTGGAAATCTCAGCTGGTGTTTGGAATGGTTGAAGATGGCAGTCATCATGGTTACTTCTTTGGATGAATGGCCTCTAATCCTTGAAGTTACTTTTTGTAATAATGCCTGAGTTTTGTTCATATATTCATCAGGGAGGTGCTTGTAGGTTATATTTGTGTTATAATTGTTATGTATTTTTACAATTTGTTTAGCTCTTGAATAGTCGTTTTTAAAATAGCCAAAGCTATCTGACCTTTAGCAACAAAAATCAAGGACTCATTCATTTTACTTGGAATCTAGTTGTATTAAGTAGTCCCTCATAGAATTACCAGGTAGTTGCATGCTAGTTCATTTGTTTTTTAAGTTCCCAATATTTCTATGTTGGTGTATATACTGTTAATTTGAGTAGAAATTAGCAGATTCTAAGGAGGAAGAGACTATTAGAAGCTTTGCAATGTTTTTCTCAATCTAATTTTCCATTTCTGAAATTGCAAAAAAAAAGATCATGAATTACTTAAAAAAAAAAAATTTGTGATTCTATGGTTTCAACATTTACAGCATTTGCAACATAATTTGCCACATAATTTGCATATTTAACAATCAATCAATCAATCATGGATTTGTAAAGCACGGCTAATCACCCATGGGGTCTCAAGATGAGGAGGTAGGTACTTTTTTTCGTTTTCAACAATTCTTTATTAGTTTTAATACAAAACTGCTACAAAAGAGTACACAGTACACTTCTGTGGGAAAATATAGTACACTGGGGTGATTGTGGGAACAGAGATTAGTTAGAAGCTAAAATAACTCAAGCATCTCTGGCTACAATGAGGTAAACTGTAAATGGGGTGTGTAAATTAACAGGAGCTTTGTATAATAGGATACATGTTAGAAACTAGGACTGAGATAAATCCCTGAAGCACCGGCCTATCTGATGACACCACACAGTAGTGTGCAACTGCAGGAAAGGAAAGGAAAGGAAAGGAAAGAAGAGCCTCAATAGCAGAGAAAGAGGAGAGAAGAAAGAGAAAAGGGGATGCGATATTATATTTTGACAAGCTGGCAGAACCACCAGCATCTAAAGCTGATCAATAGTAGGGGGGTAAAATTTTGCTCTGCAGGTGGTGTTTGCAGAATTCCGGAATTCTGTGCTATGTGTGTAATGCACATTCCCTGCTAAATTCTACCATCTGCACGCTTGGCAGAATTTTTCTTTCTGTTGCCACACACAAGAGTTGTTTTGGGGATCACTGGCAACCTCAACGAGATTTGCCTGCTGCTAGCGTGTGTATGCAAGATTTGCTGCCCGCTTGCGCAAATCCAGTCACTACTGAGCCTTCTAGCACTATTTTTGTGATGCTGGTGAGCGCGTGTGACCATGGCTGCTTCTTGAGCAGATCTCTACTCAAGAAGCATCTAAATCTAATCAAAAAGGCATTTTTGAGCACATATTCTACGCCAATGGACCGTTATAGAAGTTCTTTAGTGCAAAAAGCATTTTCTTTATTTTACTTTTTTTTTCAAAGAAAAGTCTGACTCAGGGTCGATCGGCAGTGGAGGCAGCTCTACAACAGGATCTTGCGGGAACTTACTACTGTAGCAGGTACTGTGACAAAGCCTGCCAAAATGGCACAGACCCAAGGAGTAGTGGACTTGGTACAGAAGGAGGTGCAGTACGAGCCGCGGGAGACATGTGAGCCACAACAACAGCGGAAGCAGCTTCAGGCTTAGCCCAAAAAAGGCATCTGGGGGAATGGTGTAGCATTGTAATGGGCTCCACTAGCACCAGCATCAGCATTTCGAACAATGAGTCTAATTTACAACTTGGTGGATATTCCGTCTGCCATGTTATGATTCCTAAAGAAGATAATGGGATCATGATATGGCAGACAGGCTATCGTCATGTTTGTGATGGAGTATTCCATTTGCCAAGTTATTAAATCAGGCCTTTAGTCTGGGACAATGTCTACCTCCAACTCCCATTCTTCAGGAAGCATCAGTGTTGGGGAAGCATAGCAGACAACAATAGACTTAGGGCCTGATTTTGATGTTGGCAGTAGTGGTCCCGCCACTGACTTCTTTACTGAAAACTCGTCTGCCACTGTGAAGGACCACCAACCGTATTTAGATGATGGCAGTCTCATAGCCTAAAACCTGCCTTTTAACCATTGTTTCCACCAAGAAACACCACCCACGTTGATGGCGGGAGAGGGAAAAGTGGATGCCGACCAGACCCCAGCCACCCTTTCCGCTGCGTAGACTGGGATGTGCCTTACTGTCAGAAAAAAAGTGGGGTCCGACCTCCACTTCTGTCTTGGTGGGTTGGGGGGACTCACCTTTTTTCCCATTCCACCTCCATCTTCGACTGGCCATGACTGGACAACACCTGACATCACAGTTCCCACCGCCCCACAGAGGAAACATGACCCACCCCCGCCGGACTCGAAAGTAGGGAACCCGTATTGCCAGGGTATGTTGGGTAGGTACTGCAAAGGAGGTGAGGACCACAGCAGGCATATACATGTAACAGTATTTTTTTTTATATCACTGTGGCATGCATATGTCTTGGAAGCAATAATGTCACACATGGCTGGGACGCGCTGGCACAACATGCATATCACACACATACACAACTGTCATTATTGTATCATCCATTACAAAATGAATGCTGGCACCACCGTGACTGTAAACTCACAATGGACAATGGTGTCCAGGTACGCACATTGCAAGGAGACTTGTACGGGTAGTTTTTATTATCTTTTGTGTAAGTGAGTCAGTACATGTGTATGTGTGTGTGTGTGTGTGGATTGGCTGGTTGAAGTGGAGGGAGCTGGAGTGTGTGATGCGGTTGTGTCTGTTTGTGTGTCATTTGCACGTAAGATTGATGTTGTGTTGCCGTATGACACATTCATGTGAGTGCTCTTATTGTGTGGCAGATACTGTCATGATGTGTGTGGTGGTACCTTTGTCTAAGAGTGTTTGTATAGCTGAGTGCATAGTTGTGCTGGTTGATTTCATTTTGTCATGTGTGGGTGCAGTGTCAATGGTGTGAGTGTGTGTTGTGTCATGGATGTATGTCAATGTTTGTTTTCGGCATGTATGGGTTGTGTTGTGTTGGAATTGTAATGGATGACGGTGTGTATGTGGTGAGTAGTGTAATGTGTAGTGCAGGGGGACACATATGGCTAAGGGACAGTGTGTGTGTCACTTATATCTATTCCATAGCTCCTGCCATTGTACGAAGTCCATTCGGTCATTTAACCGTCACACTCTGCCAGCAATCCATTGCCATTCCTCCGCTTGCAGTTCTGCAACATCTAAATACGGCGGGCGGAACTCCATCGACTTGACGGTCTTTTTGGGTCCATCGCCAATGCGGCTTGGTGGTTCTAACTGAGTAAACCACAGAAGGTCTTTCAGGCTCAAGAATCTGCAGGTTGATGCAGCTGGTATTACTTGTCACCCTGAGCCTTTACTGACATCATCACCTTGAGGATTTGTGATGGATTTGTGATGGACTATGTCACATCGGAAGTGAATGCAGGGAGGGCTATTGTGTTACCACTGGATGTTAACGTGAGAGGGCCCGCTCACCAACCCCTCACTGACACAACAGGCTACATTGAACTATGAGCTGGTCTTCTTCACACTTATCACTGGTTAACAAGTTACTGAAACCAATCTTAGGTCTGTCTACCTGGTAAATACAGTAAACACAGTTGTGGGGTCAGCGGTTGGGGAGGCTGGCACACCACACTTGGGATGGATCTTTGTGTGATGCAAGGGACCAACCAGAATGTGAAAGACATTCCTGGTTCAGTCCTGTATGAGAGGACCCTGACCCTGTTCCAGGGGATAACGTCAGACTTAATGGTGGGGACATGGAAACCCTAATGCCAGAACCTCAGTACACTCCTGGATATGTTTCTGGGTTTGGGACATCTATTGCTAGCAAGGTGCCTAACCAGGTGCCTGACATGTTGGCTAGTTCGGTGAGTGTCCCTGAAGGGGCTCTCAGTAGGAGGTGACGAGTCGCTCAAGCTGTGAAGAAACGAACCTCAATGGGAGAGAGGCCCAATCACTACAAAAATACAGTTTGCTATAAGGAGCGAGTGGGCACGAGTTTGGGAATTCCTGGCTCAGACACTGAGTGGTAGAATGCTTCTTTTCACTATCTGATGTATCAGCTGAAGACTCTGGTGTCTGGTGATGAGGCATTGAGTAGTTTTGTCACTGACGCAACAGAATCATTCTCTGAGTCATGAGATTGGGTTGGAAACTCTGGATCCACAATACAAAATGTGCCTTCGAAATCCTCTCAGAAGAGTAAATCAAGGAGTGAACTGAAGTGGAATTATTCAGTTCACAGCACCTCGTCACAAAAGTGCTGGGTTCTACCCACAGGACTGCTCAGGGGGCCAGGGGAAGAGGGGTAGTCCCCCATTCTTGAGGTGATCTACAAAGTTGTCATGGCTCATCTGAAAAAGACTTGTGCTGACTGTTGGTGGCTCAGGCAGTCCCAAAGGAAGATGCAGTGAGCGATACCGGAAATTTCTAAAATCTACTCTGAGATAGGGGAGAGAATATGAGCAGTGAAGGGTCGGGTCACTGCAGTGGAATCCAAACTTATATCTGTGAGAGAACAGATCTCAGCTCTTGAGTCCTAACTGGTAGATGTTTAATGGAAGCTGGAGAATTTCTAGAATCATCAGTGCAGGAGCAACATATGGGGTTATTGGGATCAAGGAGGTTGCACAGTGTGATGATAAGAGGGCTTTTATCATCAAGCTTTGGCAGTGATCACTTGGTAGAATTCGGAACAAGAGGTACAATGAAGAATGACTGACAAACTATGGGAAACAAAAATACTGTGTGGACAGAATATTGTGTAAAAATATCGAAGACCAAAAGATCGAGAAGGCAAGTGCAAATAGGTAAGTATGAATCTACTATTCTTAACTCTACATCTACCTACATTAAAAATATATATATCGTCATAGTACATATATGTGGAGTTACATATGGTAAAACTTTGCTTACTTATAGGACCTTTTCTGCACAATATTTTTGTCCTAGATATTCCTGACATGATATTTTGTTCAACAATGGTTTGTTTGTAATATTCTGTCTAAACACCCTGACAAAACCAATCAACTCAGATAGATGCTTCTTCTGGCTCAAAGCTTAGGCCTATTCTGGTCATTTTTGGCAGATTTTTGCTTAGGCAAGCAATCTATGAAAAGGTGCATCCGGTGTGATTTTTGACACTTAATGATTGAGCGACGGTGGATATTGCATCAGTTGATAAAACCTTTTCAGGATAAAAGAGCCCAAACATTTTTGCTTAATTATTCAAGATCAACAGTCATATATACCAAGAGAACACACGTTACATTCAGAGGTCAAGGTGAGGGAGTACTTAGACATCCTAATTTGATATTAAGTGGTATGGGATCACTGTATAATGGCATCTCACTGGCAGAGCTGCTTTGTGTTGACAATAGAGGCCATCAGTTCAGGATGGCAAAAAAAATGAGGGGAGTTATGTAGTATGATTGATCTATCTTATAGTTCTCACAGTTGATCTTTTGCAGGAGGGGGCATTCTCCATCACATAAACCGCCTATGGAAGATCTAATTGTGTCACAGATAGAGAGTATGGGGCCAGGTTGATGGGGGAACAAGGGAGTGTGTGACTGGAGAGGCAGGGGGTAGAAAAGGCAATGCAAAAGAAGCAAGGAAATCTTTTTGAGGTGGAAGTCTCACGTGGAAACAATATTATATTCTCTTTTTGTAATTTTGTTCAGGACCATTTTGTATGCTTTAAAAATAGTGACATAATGGAGTGTACTACATCTTTCTATACTTTCTCTTGGTTGGGGTCTTTTGTTTATGTTTCCCCTTGATTAGCACATGGGTATGTTATGTATTGCATTAGTCAATGGACAAGGTCTGAATGACAGGGCTTAGTGGGTCAAGCTGACTGAAGGGCTAGGGACACTGAGGGTGGACATAGTCACCATGGTGCAAGGGTGCCTCCTGTGCATGCAGGCTTGCTTTTGTGCAACAAGGGTCACTTTCCTGCACAAAAATGATACTGTGAGGCTTTTTGCTCTTTCTACGTATGCTGCAGAGTGCAGAACACATAGAAAGAGGAAAGAACGAGGAGAAATAGTGATATTGCTCCTCATTGAGCCTCCCCTGTGAAGGCATAAAGTTTTGGTTCATCCCTAAGTTTACAAGGTCTTGCAAATCTAGTGATACATCAAAATCTATTGGAGTTTCATGGGAACACCCACTGCAATGCCCATGGAACCCCTTCCCAGGGCAGAGTAGCGTAACGCAGGGACTTGCGCTCTGTTGCGCCTCCCCAGATTTATGAGGCAACTCAAAGCCATGCAAAGTGGCTTCATGTGGCTCCATAAATCTGACTTCAAGCCTTGTCTCATGCATGTATCACTTTGCATGGTGCAAACAGGATGTAAGGTTGTCGTAAGTATGCCCTTAGAGTATCTGGCAGTATGACTGACATGTTGGCTGACAGCTATACTTTTCGGTGGTGACATTAACTATCATATGGACACAGTGCAAACTTCTATGAGGGTTATTGTGGACAGAAGCTAAATGTGTTCTGGGCTATAAGACATCTTATAGAACTCCACAGACTCATATATGCCTGGGTAGGGTAAACAGTTCAGATCCTGGGTTCACTTTTTTCTGTTTTCCTCCTAAGAAGTGTGTTTTCTTGGACTACCTTTTGGTTTCTTCTTACCTTTTGAAATACCCAAGGACCTTCTCTGGTCATAGTCCTCTGATTTTTGTAATTAGGCTTTCAGGTAGGAGCAACAACACAAATGGGCATTCAAAAGGGCACTACTCCTGAACCCTGATTGTTTCAGCCATATGAAGGAGAAACAGAGTTAGCACTCCAATGGGGTGGTATGGGATGCCCAGAATGGGAAGGATCAAAGAAGAAACACACAGCTTTAGTACCCATAATCAGAGAGCCAAAACTAATAAAATGAACAAACAATGTGATTAATTGACTAGTTTGGAATCGATTCACGAATAATGGGGGGCAAGCAGATCATGAGATCTTTCAGAAGATTACAGCTATTAAGGTGGACATCAACAGCCTATGCACTAGAATGGCCGTGGAGAAGCACCAGTTACATAAGGCAGAAAGCTATGAATATAGTAACAGTATAGGGAAGTTGTTGGCCATTAGAGCATGGCATAAGGATGTTTTGAATGGCACCAATGCCATTTAAGATAGTGAAGGTGAGATAGTCAGTAATGCAGAGGATATCATTATGGTATAAATGGGTTTCAAAACTTATACCAATGAGAGCTGGCTCCTTTCTTTTGATGCCATCAAGCTATACTTGAAACAAGTGAGTGTTGCGTCTTCAGACAAGGTAGACAGATTAAACTTTGACTCCCTGCTTACTGTGCCTGAATTAAAAGAGGCACTGGGCTCTTTGGCACTTGGTTAGGCTGTGGGGCCAGATAGAATTTTAAGAAAAGGGTAGTCACATACCTACATGCCAGGCTTTAAAAAATTCACATAGGCACAGCAATATAATATGAACAATAAAGAAATTTGCTGGATATAATGTTAGAATATAATATCTATTTTTGTACATGATTACCCATCACGTATAACAGTTTAAAAAGAAAATACCAGATACAATAAATACAGTAATCCAAACTATAAAATCCTGATAATGTATACAACTTGTAAAATTTATGGTGTTTCCTCAGATGATACCCCAAATGGACAGCTTCCCATATTGATATGGCATACATCAAATATCGGGTTCTTAGTTGGCATTCTCAGCATAAACCCATATTATCCACTACTTCAAAAACACGGTACTGGTTGTTTCTTACATTTCACATCTGTGTTTTAACAAATGTTTATTCTCTGTAATATTGTGGTAGGCCGACACCAATACCTCCCCACAGAGACAAGAGAGATTTGCTTCTCTGTCTACGATATATATTAAGCCCCAGTGATCTCTAGCAATGCTAAGATCCCTGGGTGAAACAAACAAAGATGTCAGCCTGATCTTAGAATACATCCCTGTAACAAGGTGCGGCTCAGTAATAAAGCAATAGGACATATCACAAAGGTGAATCTTCCTTGCAGATGCACCACCTCTTTTGTTGACTAGCAAACGTCTAAATACAGGACAGTAAAACAGATTTGGTAAAGGTTTGGCCAGAAAAATATACTTCTTATCCAATAAACCCCAAAAATAATTTTTAATTTTTACGAATTTTCCATTTTTGTCAAGGAACTATTTTTTATCTTTATTTAAAGCATTTTATAAACAAAGAAATAAAGAAGTTACAATGGCCCTCATTACAACCCTGGCAGTAAATCCCGCTTACCGCCGTGCCGATAGCTGGCAACATACCGTGACCATGGCAGTATTCCGCTACGGGTATTATGACCCACACCAAGAATACCGTCACAATATACACCCACACAAGTCTGCCACACCAAAGGTCAGCGATAAACTGGCGTTAGCAAAACCCACACAATCACGCCAACGGGAATACACCCACAGTATTACGACCCACGAATCACCACAGCGGTCATTCAACCGCGGTAATCCATTTGCGGTACACACTGCTGCGCGCAAAATACACACACACTTACGAAACACACAACCACAATTCAAAATACACACATCTGACACACATACACACACTACACCCACACATCCAAATCAGTATAAAACGCACACCCACATTACCCACAACCCTTTCAATGAACAAATTAGAACAAGCAGAGAGAGAAAAGCAAAGTGCACACCTTCACTCACAGGCACAGAACACCATCACTCATACACCATCCACGCACATCACATAATACATCACAACACATCACGCCACACATCACCTCACACATCTCACTCACACCACATCATGGCACCTCAAAGACACCCCAGCTTTTCTGAGGAGGAACTAAGGGTCATGGTGGAGGAAATCATCCGGGTAAAGCCACAGCTATTCGGATCACAGGTGCAGCAGACGTCCATTGCAAGGAAGATGGTGGAGAATCGTCGAGAGCGTCAACGCCGTGGGATAGCACCCCAGAACAAGGGATGACATCAGGAAGAGGTGGAACGACCTACGGGGAAGGTGCATTCCGTGGTATCAAGGCACCAGATAGCAGTACAGAGGACTGGCGGTGGACCCCCGCCTCCTCCCCCACAACTAACAACATGGAAGGAGCAAGTCTTGGCGATTATGCATCCTGTGGGCCTCACAGGAGTAGCAGGAGGACTGGACTCTGGTAAGTCAAATCTTTACTACTATATCCCCCACCCTACCTGCATGCCCTCACTAACTGCTACCCCTACCCTCACCCCCATCACTCCAACATCTCACATATTCCCCACTATCACGATCCAGACATCCCAATACCAAGCCCTGCATGCAACACCTATGCATGGACACCCATCACAGACCTGCATGGACACCCATCATCACAGCATGCACACTAGAGAGACTCACCCACCCCACACAATCAGCAATCACACAAGGCCAAGCCGACAGGGAAAGCACAATTCCATTAGGGAAATACACCCATTGCACAAGAAGGCACATACAGATGCAATAACAATGCATTTGCATCCCAACGTCACCGGACAGGAGGTTCCAGCTACATCCAGTCCCCCCACAGAAGAGGCCTACAGAGATGACAGCAGCTCTGCACACCTGGATCAAGATGAACAGCCTAGCGCATCTGGGACCTATGGACAGTCGGTTCCCCTGCCACAGTCCCAAACCACCACAGAGCCTCCCCCCTCAGGAAACACCAGCACACCACCCACCCAGCTGGCCCATGCCACTGTCCCCAGGACACGTCAATCAGTAGTGTGTCCACCACTACAGAGACCCCAGGCAACCCCACAAACACAGGACGATCAGGGACCTGGGGTCAGTGCCAGTGGGTACACGGTTCAGGGGACTGAGGCACAGGACAAGAGGGAAGCTGGGAGGACTGCTGTGCGACAGGGGGAGGACAGGCCAAGGGAACCAACCCTCCACGAGGCATACTGTGTGGGGACCTTGGGCTCACCTATTAGCCACACCCGGTGCCTCTGGAGTGGGCCCATCCCATATGGGATGCTGCTATTCCTCAAGATGTAGGCATCATGCACAGAGCCAGGATACTTGGCATTCACATGGGAGATGTACTGGTCCGCCAAACACCATTTTCACATTCATCGAATGGTAGCTTTTTCTATTTCTGTACTACACTGTTCATTTCTGCGGGGGGGACAAATGCCACATGTGTCCCATCAATGGCACTAATGATGTTGGGGATATATCCAAGGGCATAGAAGTCAGCTTTCACTGTGGACAAACCCTCTACCTGGGGGAACACGATGTAGCTGCGCATATGTTTCAGCAGGGCTGACAACACTCTGGTCAACACGTTTGAGAACATTGACTGAGACATCCCTGATGCCATGGCCACTGGAGTTTGGAAGGAGCCACTTGCCATGAAATGGAGCACTGACAGGAACTGCACAAGTGGGGGTATTCCTGTGGGCTGGCAGATAGCTGACATCAGGTCTGGCTCCAATTGGGCACACAGCTCTTGGATTGTGGCACAATCAAGTCTGTATGTGATTATGATGTGTCTGTCTTCCACTGTCAACAGGTCCACCAGGGGTCTGTACACCGGAGGATGCCGCCATCTCATATGCTGCCTCATTGGTCGTAGCATATGGAGGAGAACGGTGAGCAGAAGGTCATTTACCACATAGATAGCACAACTGTGTCTGAACTACTGTTACAGAATCTGTGTGTGAAATCGTGAGAAAGTATATGTGCCAATATGTGCTGTGATGCAGTTAGGTGCCATGCCAAGTGCTCCCTTGAAATGGCGGTTGCCTGACCTGTGAGGAGGGACAAGGGGAAATTAGGTAACTGCGCTGGCATTGTGCTGTGTCGCGGTAGGCGGTGGAAGACAGCCATGCAACTCCGCATTGGTTATCATTGGGCCCTATGGGTCCGAGGAGCCAATGGTGATGTACGCCGGCGGTGGCGGTACGCACCGCCGCGGACGTGACCACCATTTTCTATCTGTTCACTCACTTGATACCTGACCATCAACAGGAGAGGACCCACACTGCAAGTGCTGCTGTGACCTGAGTCTGGAAGCAACAATGGCTACAGTGTCTGGGGAAAGGTCCCTGCCTTCACTGTGGAGGAGTTGGACAAACTGGTGGATGGGGTCCTCCCCCAGTACACGGTACTCTACGGTCTTCCAGACAAACAGGTTTGTAAACTATGAGCATGATGCGTGGGAAATGCCTGTTTTGCAAACCACCCACTTGAGACACTGTGGCCTTGCACTCCTGAGGACCAAGCAGTGGGCAAACCACCCACTTGAGACACTTGAGAGACTGTGGCTTTGCACTCCCCAGGAGCAAGCAGTGGGCAAACCACCCACTTGAGAGACTGTGGCCTTGCACTCCCCAGGACCAAGCAGTGGGCAAACCACCGACTTGAGAGACTGTGGCCTTGCACTCCCCAGGACAAAGCTTTTGGGCATGGACCCCCCCTCGAGGAGCAGTGGCGTTGTACCATCTTCTGGCTGAGGTGCCCCTCTTCCCCTCCCCCATGAAGTGCCTGTGTTTTTTTGACCTGATGCCCCTGCAGTGTTCTCTCCGTTTTGAGGCAGGTGTCATTTGTGGGCTTCGCCCATGCTTTTTGGGATCACTGGTCCACGGACATTTACAAGGGACAGTGTACAGTCTTGTGTATATAATGTAAAATATTGAATATGCTTCTTATTTGAAAATCTATTGCTATATCTGAATGTTCCAATATACCACTGGTTAGACTCATTTCCTTTTCTCCTTGTGTTCTTCCAGGGGGTGATGGGGTATATCAGTACTGTTTTTGGATGTGTTAGTGTGTATAGTGTTGGAAGTGAGGGTGGGGATGGGGTGTTGCGTGTGTGTGTGTCACTCTCTTTTCTTCCCCCCCCTCCCCTGTGTGCTAGGTGCAGTACTCACCGTCATCGCCGCCGCCTTCTTTCTACTTCATGGTGTATGAGAAGATACACCAACATGGGGAGGATCTGCAATTCGGGCTCCGTGGCGTCCTGGTTCTTCGTGGAGTGTCGAAAGGCGAGTGGTTCCACTTTGATGTACTGTTTCCGCTGTGCTTTTGATGTCGTTGGTACCGCCCCGGAAAAACTGGCGGATTGGCCTCTCATAATAGGGTGGGCAGTACATTGTCTTCCGCCTGTCTGTTGGCAGTGACCGTCATGGTGTTTGTTGCTACCGCCCTGGCGGTCGGAGTGTTAAAGTGGCTGTCTATGTTGGCAGTTTCCGCTGTGGTTGTGATACAATTTTTTTTACCGCCGGCCTGTTGGCGGTGTTACTGCCGCTTTAACACTGACTGCCAGGGTTGTAATGAGGGCCAATATTTGAAAACCTGAGTGCAATCATGACACTTCAAAACCATATAACAAAGGTGTGTCTGAGAGTGAGTAATAAAAGAGGAACAAAAGGAGAATGATAAAAGCGAGGTGGCCGGATAGTGTCAAAGGCTGGAGTATATAGTAAAGAGGAAATAAGGACAGAGAGCGCACGGAGATGCACTGTCACACCAGCAGGAGTAGGTAAGTAATGAACTAAAAAGAATCATTGCAATGGGGACGAGTGAATCTCTTCCCCTTCGTCTTTAGCATTAGGAGTTAGCGTCAGGAGTGGCTGCCATATGTCTTTGGACCTAGAAGATGGAGGCAGTGGTTAAGGGTAGAGTTCACTCGTGGTAACACAATAGGACACATCCCGCAGCCAACCTGTCACTATAGGAAGCATGCTGCTACCCCAATGGAGGGCAACCTGTTGTTTGGCCAGCAACAGCGCAAGAGCAGTAAAGTATCGTATGACGAACGTCAAGGGCTTAACACATCCGAGTAGGGCCAGAAGCGGGTCAGGAGTGAACACCTGCTCTATGATGTAGGATAAAACAGATTGAAGGTTTCCCCAAAATGACAGGATCAGGTCACAGTTCCAGGCTAAATGAACGAAGTCGGCATGTTTCACTGTGCATTTAGGGTAGTAATGTGATCTGTTCTGGTCTAGTTTAGCTAGCATGTTAGGGCTGATGTAGGCATGATGCAGATATTTATAATGCACTATTTCATTATGTGATTCATCAAAATCATCTTTGTTTGCGTGCAGCAATAATATCATGTGTTATCAGTGACGGGGTGCCCTAAATCTCTTTGGTAGGCAGCCCTCGGTTTCTCTACCCCAATAGGCCTCAGTTATAAGGAGGTATGATATAATCAGGATATCAGGTGGGCGTTATCAGGGGTAGTGATAATTATTGAAAGGGGGATGAACTGTTTCAGTTCTTATGGGTAGGTAGGTGAAGCAGCACATAACGTGCTGTAACTGATGCAGTATGAACCTGTCCATATGTGAGGTGTTGCACCCCTCTGTCAGGGCAGAGACAGAATGTAGGGTGGAATTGAGGGACAGGTCACCTGCAGTGTGTAGCTGATGTGTGGCAAGTGTGCGCTGAGTCAGCCACTCTCGGGTGAGCAGAAGCCGTGGGTTGTTGAATATGGGGATATGTGGGAAATTTAAAGTGTCATACCCCAAATAGCGAAGGAGGTTGGTCCATGCCTAGCAAGCGGTGGGGAGTGTCTGTATCTCTGCCGGGTTCCTGGGTAATCCCTGGGGTAATATGTTGGAAAGGGGCAGGGGGGCAGCCTGTGTCCACACCAGTTTGAAGTACTGGATTCTAGCATACGGGTCGTAACAGAAGTAAGAAAAATGTGATTGAGCGACCAGATAATAGAGATATAAATCAGGGACTCCAAAGTCGCCCCATTCAAAAGGAAGTGTCAGTGTGCTCCAACGTGTGTGGGAGCAACGGCCTTCCCACATGGGGCATGTAAGCAAGCTACATACAGTGTTGAAGAAACTCCTAGTCAGAGCAATGGGGACATTCAGGAACAGGTATAGAAACCATGGGAGGACTACCATTTTAATTATGGCAATCCAACCCGCTATTGACAAGGGTAGCTTCATCTATAGTTCGACTTGGGACGAGAACTTTTCAACTGCTGGACCATAATTGCACCAAATCACTTCAGAGCTGTCTGTGTGTAAGTAAATGCAATGATACTTAGTGGAGTCATCACACCATAGTAAGGGGTAATGGACAGCACAATGAGCAATGAGTAGGAAGGATTCTGATTTAATCCATTTAATAGATAAGCAAGAAAAGGCTCCAAAGCGAACTACCTCCCTAATCAATGGTGGAGATTAATCACGTGGTCTCAAATGAATAACAATACGTCATCCGCATAAAGCGAAGCCAACAATGGGCCTCAGTGGAACTGAAGACCCCGATTTAATGACGTTCTTGAAGGTGACGAACAAGGGGATCCATGGAAATAATGAACAAGAGGGGGAAAGTTGGCAACCCTGGCAGGTGCCTCATGTCAAGTGGAAAGTGTGCCATTAACTCGTAGACATGCGAGCAGGGGTTTATATAGCAATGCAATCAGGTCTCTAAATCCTCTGGGGATCCCCAATTTTGTTAGTGTAGCATGTAAAAAAAGGCCATTTGAGGGAATAAAATACCTTTTCAGCATCCAACAACGCCACCAGGAGATCTGGGGACATTTGATTGATGATGGAGAATTGATGACCACAAACATTGTGCGAAGGTTGATCGAAGTAGAACGATTGAGGAACAAACCCTGACTGCATAGGTGAGATTATGCGGTCCATCAAGAGGGAGAGGTATATTGAAATCACCTTTGCTAGTATTTTGTTATTGTGGTTGAGCAGACATAAAGGCCTATACGATGTGCACAGATGAAGGGGCTTTCCGGGTTTAAGGAGTAGAGTAATGATTGCTTCTCGCAGTGTGGAAGGAAGGACACCAAGTTCCAGGGACTCGTCATATACTTTTAGTAGCTGAGGAACAAGTATAGGTTTATAAGCCTTATAAAAATCACCAGCAAAGTCATCTAATCCAGGGGATTTAGAACTGCTTAGGGCAGTGGTTCCCAACCTGTGGTACAGGGACCTCTGGGGATGCTCGAAGCCTCCTCACGGGGTCCGCGACTGCTTAGAAAATTAAATAATATTAACAGATTAGGTCCCCAGATTTCAGTAACGACTCAGTCGGGCCCCCAGAATCCAATAATGAGTTAGTGGGGGTCCCCGGGATCCAGTAATGATAAAGTGGATGTCCACAGATGTCAAAAGGTTGGGAACCACTGGCTTAGTGCATCAATGGCTTGGGATATTTCCTTGAATGTGATTGAGGAGGCTAAGAATATCTGATGGCCATCTTTGAGCCATACCATGGCAATTTTATATAGGTAGTCCACCAGGGCAGCATCCGAGATGTCAGTGCATGAAGTATATAATTGCCTATAAAATGCAGTAAATGCAGTCACTATATCGGTGGTGTCAGTGGCCATTGTACCATCTTCCTAAAGCAAATATGTGACAAATGAGGCCTGGTAGGATGGACGTAATAGCCGGGACAATGTGCGGCCCGACCTCGCACCTTCACTCTATTTGCACGCCCTAGTGAATTTACCTAAGTACAGGTGGCCAGTTCGTAAAACTCCTGTCATAACGCAGATCTAATATGTAATGGCTGGAGATGCGGAGGACATGTTCTGACAGTGAAGGGCATGTAGTTTCCTCTCAATCTTAGCTAAGTCTCATCTGATTCTGCAAAGTACTCTTGCATATTTAGCTATGCATACCCCCTGATGTATGCTTTGGAGGCTTCCCAGAGTACTGAGTGCTTTTGTACAGTCCCCGTATTTAGTGAGAAGAATTTATTAATTGCATCACAGACTTCGGTACAAAATACTTCATCACACAATGCACTCACAGGGAAACATCGAGTTCTGATTGGTGTGCTTTGGCATAGAGCACGTAGTTTTGCCACTACTGGGGAGTGGTCAGATAAAGTAAGTGGATTATGCGCAATATTCAAGAGCCAAAGGAGCAGACATTATGGGGGTCTTAATGGAAGGTATAGGGCCTGATTTATATCCTGGCAGAGGGAATTACTCCATCACAAACATAATAGGTATCCCGTCCGCCGTATTACAATCTCATAATATCCTTTGGAGATCATAATATGGCGGACATGATATCAATCTGTCTGCCAGGATGTAAATCTGGCCCCATAGTCTTTCATGTATGGATGCCAAGTGCACCAGGTGTTGGTGAAGTGAAAAGTGTCAAGGTGATCTGTTAGTGCTTGCAGGGAGTGTAATTTGGTGACCCCAGAGGACTCAGTGGAATCAAGATAAGGTTGGCATGTCATTTCAAAATCCCCACCTAGTAGGATATGTTCAGTCTGGAATCGATCCATATGAGTCAAGAGCTCACAGAGAAACTCAGGATAATCTATGTTAGATGCATACACATTAACTAGCAAGATAGTCTTGCCGGCCAAGACCCTGTATACGAGTAGATATCGCCCCTCCAGGTCAGAATAGTCCTGACTCACAAAGGGGATGCTCCTGCGAATCAGTGTGTTTACCCCCCTGGGAGCATGAGGTGTAGTGTGCAAAAAAGCAGATTGTGCCCCATTGTGAAGCGTATGAACAGTCAGTGCGGATACTGAATGAGTCTCATGTAGGAATGCCACTTTGATTTCATGTCTATTTAAGTAAGAGAGGAGTTGTTTCCCCTTCCTCGGATTATTGAGGCCTCTGATGTTCCATGTAATGCAGGATAGGTCAAAAGAACGATTGCCGTTCTCCCATAGAATCATGTGGGTAATGACAAATGTGTGGCATACAGACAGCATGTGCGTCCTGTATTGTTGTGAAGAAAAGAGTAGTGTAACATCTGTGAGAAACCATAACAAAGTCAACCATTCCCACAGTGGAGTAAGCCACTACTGGTGAATCTCAATAATTCCCCAATAAAACAAGCAATCAGCATGGTGGAATGCACCGCGGGGTGCAATAATGCTCTGTAGAGGGGAACATTGCCATATTATAAAGCAGATCTGTAGCAGTATGGGGCCTGCCGATGGAAAATATAAGTGTAGTTTACAATGTTCACAGAGTTCTCTTCCATGTCAGTCATCAAGGTAAATACAAAATCAGGGCCATCAGGAAATGAGGGCATTTGGTGGATGAGGCATTGGGGTGAGGAGGCACCCTCTGAGTCTAATGGCAAGGGGGCCAGAGAGCCGGCAGAGGAGTGACTCTGAGGTGAGGTGTGACCGAGTTTATGTTGTTTGTAAAAAAGTGAAGCATCTGTGGGTGAGTCGAAAACATGATGTTTGCCATTCATCTCAATTTGCAACCGCACAGGGTATAGCATGCCATATCGGAGGCCGCATTTCTGTAGTGTCAGTTTAGCGTCAGCATATTTGTGTCATGCCTCTTGGACCATTACTGTAAAATCTGGTAAGGGAGATAAGGTCATCCCTTGATACTGTAGTGGACCCAACTCGTGCACCAGTCGTACAGCAGTACCCTGATCTCAGAAATTGAGTATCTGGGAAATTATTAGGCATGGGGGTGCTCCTGGTATAAGCCGTGGGCCAAGTGACTGACGGGCTCTCTCAACAACAAAAGTTTCATTGAAGGAATCTCTGCTGAACAGTTCTACCAGTAATTTTTTCGACAAAGGAGTCCATGCACCCGGTGTCTCAGCCACCTTTGTAATGCGAATATTATTATGACATGAGCGCGTCTCTAAATCTTCGTTTTTGGTGGCAACAGTTTTCGGTAACCATTCAATTCCCTCTATTCACTTATTGGTTTTAGCACTATCATCCTCTATATCAGATATTTGGTATTCAACGCCATTTGACCTGGTGGTGTGTCGGTTTATGCATTCATGCATACTGTTGAGCCTCATGGTTAGTGTGTCACAGCGCAAGTCTATGGTCTTAAATCCAGCCTTCAATTCTGCCATTATCATTGCTGCTCCATCTAGCTGGGGGCAGAGTTGGGGCCCGTAACAGTATCCTGGCCAGCGGGTTCTTTTGAACTCTGCCTCCTGGGGGTCCCAGTTGATTGAACAGTAATTGTTGTTGTTTGGGGTCCCCGCACCCCATTCTGCGTATTTAAGGCTAGCACTGTTTAACATATTAGCTGGGGTAGACAGTAGTAGTGAGTGGGGAGGTAGCAAGGAGATGCTGCAGCTGCGTTAAATAAATGGAAGGGTCAATGTGTGCCAGACCCAAGAGGCAACCAGAGCATCCAGCGTAGTTCAATAGAATCACTTCAATGTCATCGCCCCATTGCTAGTGTATACTAGAGCTGAATCCAGGAAAGGCAAACAATGTCCCTGTGTACAGTGTATGGTCTAGCACCATGCAACACATCCAGCATGCAGGTAGAGTGCCATGCAGCAAATGCCAGTAGGGAGTGTAGCACTAACATGCATTGAGGCATGCAATGAGGGCTCAGTTGATCGCAGTTCAAGCAGAATAGGTGAGGTTGCAAGTGCTTTCCGGCGACTCACCACATTTATCTCAGTCAATTCAGGGTCTCTCAGTTTGTCCCACTGTAGGTCAAAGAGGGGGATGTGGTACCAGTCGAAGAGCCCACCGGGGTAGGAGAAGGTCTGTATCTGAATCTGGAGGTACATAACTCACTACACCTGCCCCACCCCACTGCTAGGGCGACACCGCGGCCCCAGGGAAAATCCAGTTGACACACGGCTCACTCTGGAAACGGGATACAGGCAAGATGCACCACACCATGTCTCAGGACACCTCAGTCCCCGATGCGGCCCAGCAGCACGGCTTGCAGTGTAGGTCATGTGTGCCACGGTACCGCCCTAAGGCTCAACCATGGAACCCTCTCACCACTGGGCCTCTGAGGGCCTTTTCAAGCTGCTGCAGCTGGCAATTTACCGGGTGGCAGACCAAAGCCAGGCAGTTAGACTCTGGGTCTCAGCATGCAAATGGCTATGGTAGAGGGCCCATTAAAAGGGCAGGAATGCATTGGCAGGCCGCAACATGTAGACGAGGGCACGTCCATCTTGGTCACAGGCTCAGCCACGCCCCCGGAACTATTTTTAAACTGTTTCAGCCCAATCAAGGCCAGCAAGGTAATGATGTAAAGAACTACTATGACCAACCTGAGGGACATTTCAAACCTGATTGGCTAAATGTCAATAAAATTCCTTTCGCAAATGCACTGCACCAAACCAGTGGTTCAAGAGACAGGGACTCCAGATGTAGAACTAAAACTCTGTGCTGTAAGTAATGGCGGGCATAACCCAGGCTAAATAGGTCTTCTTAAAGGCAGAGACGGAATATCTACCAAAGTTATAATTGATGTTGGCAAGACACCCTGACAGGGCATTAAATTAGCGCCTCTTTCTATCATACATTGGGCCCTGGCTCAGATTATACTCAATCTGCATTCCCAAATAGACGTAAAACCATAACGTTTCAAACTTATTGGAGCTTAAAAATCAACTTATATCATCAGGACTATGGCTGAAGCACAAGATTTTTGTTTTCTCAAAGTTGATCTGAGACGATGTTCCTCAGGAATTTTAGCCCTCTTTGCAGACCCAATAGAGTCCAGTCCAGATGTTCAAAATCAACGGCACAAAACAGGAATGAACTATGTCCCTGTCCAACTTTGGAGAACATCTTGAACAACCAATCTTCTTAGTCAGATCGCTTATGTATATATTTAAAAGAATGGGGCAAGCACACAGCCCTGCCTCATGCTGGCATGGACATGTGCACATCTACAGTAATCTCTTGTGTGAATTTAAACTTCAATTTATATTTAAAACCTGGACTTGTGAGAATGTTAGTCTGAGTGCTGGGGAACAATTTGAATTTCAATCTGGGATTGTGTTAAATATGACACACCTATTTATTTATAAGCTGAAATCCACTAGGACGACCAACAGTCTTGCATTTTAAAGCTTTCTCCTTCAATACTTACACCTATCCCACTGCCCACACAGAAAAACTACCGGACATCCATTGCCCTTCTTTGGGTCCTGACACCTTCAACCCTCCCAAAACACTAGCAAACCTCTCACTTTTTGTCTGTATGTGGCTCGGGTGGTGAAGCTGCAGAACAGCAGGTGTACTGCACTGTGTAGGCTTCAGGACAAAGTGCAGCTACTGAGAGTCAAACCTAGCCACCTACTAATAAACAGTTTTGAATGTGTCAACAAATATCATGTTGGGGACCTGTCCTGGAAATATGTCCTTGGCGTTCCTTTGAGCCTGTTTCAAACTGCTGACCTTGTCAGTCCAGAGGGTAGAGGGGATGCCTTGCTTAGCATCAAAGAGTTTGTCAAGTAGTTGATCTGGGAATGGAGCAGATTCCTACTTGCTGCAAAGGCTATGCACTTACCACTATATAGAATTTTGTTGAACATACCACGAGGCTGGACAGATCTCTCCTCCCCTAGGTAATAACCAGTATGTTTTTTTTTTTTTTTCCATGCTTACATGTTAAACCGTGTCTCCTGATTCTACATTTCCAACTAATCCAATAGACTATGGGCCTCATTGCGACCCTGGTGGTCTAATGACCGTGAGGATCGCGGCGGCGGCTGGACCGCTGCCAATGCGTTGGTGGTCTGAGCTCCGTATTACGACCGCGGTGGTAGCACCGCAGTTGGACCGCCAGCACTGCCAGTTTTCATCTACACAATGGTCTGGTGGTGCTGACTTTCCTAATCTGCCAGGGCAGCGCTGCAATCAGCGCCACCCTGGGGATAACGACCCCCTTCTCCACCAACAGTTTCATGGCGGTAACCCCACCATGACAAGGCTGGCAGAGACAGGGTGCAGGTTATTCCAGGGATCCCCTGCAATACCCATGCACTTGGCATGAGCAATGCAGGGGGCCCCCTGCCCAGCCCCATCGCAATCTTCACAGATGCTGGTGCACCCTACGCACTACAGCATAGCCTCTTTTCCGAGCCAGAGACAATGCTGTAGGCCATTTCCCTCTGGACCAGTGGGCGGAAACTGGGTTTCCACCTGCTGGCCCAGCTGGAATTTCGCAATGGCCCCGGCGGGGAGGCAGCCATAATAATGGCAACTTCCCTGTTGAATCTTAGGCAGATGGCCTTTTCCATCAGCCAAAGTCATAATCAGAGCCTATGACAGGGATTCTGATGGCAAGGCCCAGGGTTTGCCCTTTGCAGGGAAATGTTCCTGTTTTGTAGGCCCTGCTCAGCTTTAAAATAAAGTGTTCATTTCTGGCATATTTAGGTGAGGTCGTAAAGCTGAGATTAGATGTAAAGTGTTGTTTGACATGGCACCTTTTGCAGGGTTATCCCCAAAATTTTGCCTTCTTCCTTTTATTTTTTCTGACCTGTTTTTGTTGGTTTTATGACTCTGGGCACTTTACCACTGCTAACCAGTGCTAAAGTGCATATGCTCTCTGTCTAGAATTGGTATGACATCTGCTTCCGAAGCAGTCTGAGCCTTTTCACATAAATCAATGGATCACTGCAGAGCATTCAATGATGTTATGCTTGTGTACCCTGCTTTTGTCCAGGTGACTCAAGTTTACTGAAATGTAAAGGCCAACGTCCATTTGTGAGTGGGTAGAAAGGGCTGACTTGGCTGGAGCAGGGAGGGTGAAGGACTAAGCCCTTTTTCATGCAGAGTGCCTGGGCTTGTCCCCATTCAGACCTGTTCAGCAGTCAAGGGCCAGTGGTGTAACAAACCTTGAGGGAACCATCTGCAAAGTATATGGAGTGCGCCCTCTCCTCCCCGGCCCACCACCTATCTGTTGTTCTGAGGGGGAGCCCACTGGAGCTTGGGGCCCTCCCACACAGCAGGGGCTGTGGAGCCTTTTGTTACACTACTGCCAAGGGTGTGACAAAATAAGTCCTCATCTTACAGATCTGCAGTAGGGAGGGGGATTACAGAGGATGGGGCACAAAAATATATATTTCGCTTTGGAAGAAGAAAATGTACTGAAATACACTCAGGTCTGCAGCGACGGGAGGGGGTGCTTCGATTCCCAGATCTGTGAGAAGGGGCATTTCATCACATTAATATGCTCACTTGAAATCTATTCTAAAAATCAACAGTAAGCCATTTTAAGGAAATCAAGAAAAATATCCACAAGTGCTTCCATAGAAAACACAAAATATTGAATTTCAAATGTATTAGGAAAATACAATCCCTACTCATAAATTAGCCATGTTATATTTATGAAAAGCACACGGTTTTGATGTAATTGTGATTTTTCCATGATTATAATGTTACCTGTAAACTGGAGAAAAACACTGTACATTATTTGCTACAGACATGGTTTCTGGGTGCTGGTTTCCTTTTATTTAGGAAGATTGTCTCTTGAATGCTGCAATCTCAAAAATCCTGGTTGTTTATTTTATACTCCAGAACTTGTAGCTTTTCTGATTGCAGACTTATAACAACAAGCCTCGGAATGCAAAATAATAAAAATGTGCAGGGTGAGTGCATGCTATTGGATTACTTGGTCTTTTGTAATTAACATGGCTCTCAGATTTGAATTCCAATAAGAGGCTACGTGTTAATTAAATTGATCCCTTGAAACTGTGAGTGAGCCTGTCTTGCCAATTCACATTATTAAACTCTAGAGTAGCAAGAATGCCATGTGCAAAACTGCAGGTAAGGAAACTGCACTCTCTGAGTTCTTGTTGGGCAGTACAAGAATTACATATGTGGGCCCGCTGTTATTTTTTTTAATGATATTCGCTGGTCTGTTGTTTTCGGTTCCAGTTTACATATCTTGGCAGCAGGTGTGATATAGTGTTTAGAGCACCATATTTATTGATATTACAAGCCGACAAAATTGGAGGCATGTGCAGCTGAGGTAGTCATTGTTGCCTATATGTTTTTGAGATTTTCACTGACAGTGTGCACTCCCTGAGGGAAGATTACATTGTTGGACTATTTTGAGTTGAGAATATCTAACAAATATAAATGGATCCATTTTGGGATGAGAGAGACAAGATATTTCAAGAAATGTTTCAACAGGGGCAAGAAGAGGACCTCACAGCTCGAGTAGAAATAAAACAACTGGAAGGTATGAAGAAAAAATACATTTGACTAGAAAAACCTTAGGAAACAGGAATTATCACGTTGGTGGGACTCTGCAGTATTGAGGAAATATATTGTTGATAAAAAGGTGCCACATAGTTTGAGAGTGGTTATATTTCCACTATTTGACAACCTATTGCCAAAGAATATGTCAGATTGGAAACAATTACTTTTTGAAGCATCTAGAGGCATGATGTTGATTCTAATTGAACATGTAGAAGAAAAAAGAGAGAGTCTTTTGAAGGAGATTAGAAACTTGGAATCAGAGATTTGAGCTCTTAATTTGCCAGAGGTGAAGGCTAAGAATGAAAAGATCTTAAAAGAGGTATTGGACAAACTTGAGACATACATCAAAAATAAGAAAATGGCAACAATACGTAGAGAAGATAAGGACTATGAAAATGGACAAGCCTATACTTTCGCTAAACAATTTGATGGTACATCTACCAAACTCCTAAATACTAATTTAACAGATGAGAAAGATAAAACGGGAAGTGAATCAAAACTTTCAGTTACATCAGAAGAACAGGGAGCAAATGACCTATCTAGTGACAACATAAGCACAGCTTCAAGTGCTGATCAAACTGTGTCCTCTAGTTTTTATGGGAGGCCAAAAGGTATCGTTTGGGAAACAAAAGAAACCTTTCCCACAAGATCCCCCCAAAACAGCTAAAAGAATACGAAGGGGAAAAGTGAGGAACAGAAACATCGGGGCAATAGGGCTGCAAACCAGGGCAGCCAAATCCAGAAATCAGACCAGTTAACAACAATGTGTTTTCAGAATAGGAGTGCATATGTCAATCATGTTCAAAATGATAAAATTTCTATTGTTAATCTATCTAATTGTACGCTAAAACAAGATCATATAAATGTGTTAAGGGAAGGTTTGGGATTCTGCCCTTCTACCTATTGCAATATAACTCAGGTTCATATAGATCTGTTTAAATTCTTGAGACAATTAAAACTTAAGAACGTTTTTGGGGAGAAAATCAACAGGCAACAATTACATACAATAAATCCACCACCTAGTGACTACACAATCAAAGATATTGAGGATATTCAGATTCTGCTTTCCCTTGATAACACAGGCCCTCATTCTGACCTTGGCGGGCGGCGGAGGCCGCCCGCCAAAGTCCCGCCGTCAGATTACCGTTCCGCGGTCGAAAGACCGCGGCGGTCATTCTGACTTTCCCGCTGGGCTGGCGGGCGGTCGCCTTCAGACCGCCCGCCAGCCCAGCGGGAAAGAGGCTTCCACGATGAAGCCAGCTCGGAATCGAGCCGGCGGAGTGGAAGCTGTGCGACGGGTGCAGTTGCACCCGTCGCGTATTTCACTGTCTGCGCAGCAGACAGTGAAATACATGTAGGGGCCCTCTTACGGGGGCCCCTGCAATGCCCATGCCAGTGGCATGGGCACTGCAGGGGCCCCCAGGGGCCCCGCAACCCCCCCTACCGCCATCCGGATCCCGGCGGTCCGACCGCCGGGATCTGGATGGCGGTAGGGGGGGTCGGAATCCCCGCGGCGGTGCAGCAAGCTGCGCCGCCGTGGAGGATTCAATGGGGCGGCGGTACACTGGCGGGAGCCCGCCAGTGGTGCCGGTCCGACCGCGGCTTTACCGCCGCGGTCGGAATCCCCATTGGAGCACCGCCGGCCTGTCGGCGGTGCTCCCGCGGTCCTCCGCCCTGGCGGTCAAAGACCGCCAGGGTCAGAATGACCACCACAGACATTAGTGAACTGGATAGACAACAAATACTAGAGGACCTAAAAGTCAGACAAGACTTATCTTTAGATAGTGGATTGAAACCTAGGTCCAGTTTTATGCCTGCCTTACCTACGGATAATGTTACAGATACATTTGGTAAGTTAGTCAAGAAGGATCTACATGGACTAGAAAAGAAAATCAGAGAGAGCAAACTACATATAACACACAATAATACACAAATGGAAAAGAAAGCCTTAAAAGATCTAAGTGACAATAAGATGATAGTCATTAAGGAAGCTGATAAGGGTGGCAATATAGTCATTCTTAACAGACTTGACTATAGTGAGGAAATTAAACGACAGTTGGCAGATACAGTATCATATACGAAGCTAAGTGAGAATCCGATTAATCACATTGCCAATAGACTGAATGAACTATTACAAACAGTGTTTGATCTCTGACCTGGAGTACAGGTAAATATTAAATACACACCCTATTGCGCTGTGTATTTCTAAATTACCAAAAATACACAAGAATTGTACATTGCCCCCTGGAAGATCCATTATTTCAGGAATTGGCTCTCGTACTGAAAAACTCTCAGAATATATAGATAGCTATTTACAACCAATTGTTAAAAATCTTCCCTCATTTTTGCAGGGCACAAAAGATGTCCTTACAAAATTGCAGGACATACTATGGACACCAGAAATGACATGGGTGACAATGGATGTCAGTTCATTATTCACTTGTATACCTAAAATTAAAGGTTTGTAAGGGGTCCGCTACTTCCTCCCACACTGATCAGCTTCCCATCTAGAAGATACAGATGTGTTGATCAAAATGATTGAATTCATAATGGATAACAATGTATTTATCCATGAGGATGTTTGGTTTTGACAAGCTCAGGGAGTAGCTATGAGCTCTCGGTTTTCACCATCATACACAAATTGGTATATGGGCTTTTTTGAACAAACACACATCTGGCCAAAAGGTCCCCCACACCTGACAGAACATATATTTTTCTGGGGTAGATATATTGACAATATCTTACTGATTTGGACAAGACCTGAATCACTACTTTTGGAGTTCTGTATCTATCTCAATAAGAATGATTTTAATATGCAAATGACCTTTGAATTTAGTAAAGTTTCCATTTGCTTCCTGGATGTACAACTCATTATCAAAGGTAATACAGTTCAAACAAAGATCTATTGTAAACCTACTGCAAGCAATGTGTTGTTACATGCAGATAGTTTCCATCCTTATACTCAATTATCAGCTATACCTTTTGGTGAGATACCAGATGAAAAGAAATTGTAGTGAAGTAGATGTGTGTGAGATGGAGTTGGATTGCTTAGAGAATAGATTCCTACAAAGGGGATACACAAGGAAAGTTGTGTCGGCAGCTAGACAGAGGATTAATAAAATATCTAGAACGTCCTTATTAAATAAACAGAGAAAATATAAAAAGAGACCATCACAAAACTCTGTAACTTCTTGTATACCTGTTAGTCAGAACAGTGATGATATCTACAAAATACTACGTAGATATTGGAATGTTTTGTGCACAGATGATACTCTGTCTCACGTAATTCCTTCCAAACCAAAGATAATACACAAAAGAGAAAGAACAATTAGGGATGTGGTTTGTAACAGTTATCTGCCTCCTATAAAGGATAACATTGAAATGTGGTTATCCACGAGATCCTGTGGATTCTATAAATGCAGTTGTTGTAATATATGCAGTATAGCACTACATAGGACTTTTAGTTTCAGTTTCAATGGCAGCAACACATATAAAATAGACATTTCATTAACTGTAGTACAAGACATGTGGTCTATATTTTATTATGTAAATGTGGCAAAATCTACGTAGGCAGCACAATTCGGGCTCTAAAGGAGAGAGTACAGGAACACATGCGCTCATTGAGGAACAATGATCCATCATCTGCTATGGTACCACATGTTAGTGAAGAATACTCAACATCAGAAATCCCACTGATTAAATATATGGGGATTAGCCAAACTACAGCAAGAGCTAGGGGTGGCAATCATATGTTTGAATTAAGAAAAAAATGAAGCGAGATGGATCATTAGACTGAAAACTGTAGAATTGGGTATGAACATAGATAATGAGAGGCATCATTTTTTATAACCACCCATTTAGTGAATGTATTCATCTGATGTGTACGCTGTATGATGGTTGCTTGGTTTTCAAAATGTGACAAAGAACGAAAACTATTGGGTATGTATTGACTGGGGATTACCAGCCAACTAATGCACAAAAATATCTTTGAAAATGTAGCAGTGAATGTAATTATCGACTTATGACATAATCCATCTATGAGTTATAATTAGTGTATGCTACACATCTCACCTCTATCACTTATATACTAAATTCTCTTTCTTCTTACTTGGTACTTGAGCCATCTTCTGGTTAACTACTGATACTAGCCATGATAATTAATTATCTTGTAAACTATACTTCCTAATACATTTAGTTGAGCCAACGTTATTTGTTAAGAGGGTATAAGTATGGCATGTTTACCATCTCCATATAGTTTTGCAAATCTTGGGACAAATTTATGAACCCATTACAAGATGGCGACCATTTGCTAATTCTGGCCGCATTGTTGCTATTACTTTACGTTTTGAGGAAAATGTAGCATGATTGGATATTTGGCTCTTGCAGTTGCAGCTTCCTCTCCTTTTTGATGTCCTTGAAGAAATACAGGTAAGAACATTACCGTGGAGAGCCATAGGGCCATGCACTTAATAGTGTAATTTGTAATACAGTGGCGCAATAATAAGAGACGATTCAGTATGTGTTTTGATGGTATGATACCCTTCCAATTGTTCAAGAAGATATTTATAGGGGTTCTCGCTATGTATTTTGGACAAACCTTTTTTGAAGTGGGTAGTATATAGTGGATAAGTAGGGCAGCAATATAAGATAAATGCTGACATAGACGCCAGTGTAATTGGGGTATAATATATGAACATTTCTTAGTGATATTAGATTGTCAATGTATTATTTTATCTTTGTGAAGGGATACAGATAAGGTTGGTTGATGTTTATTGTGAATGTTATCTTGGGCTAATACCTCTAAGAATTACATTGACCCTCATTATGACATTGGCGGTAAATCCCACTTACTGCCATGCTGACTGCCGCCAACATACCGCTGCGGCAGCAGATACAAAGCAAAGCTGCAAGGGCAATAACAACCATAGAAGGCAACCCTCCCATGCACAACATCTCACACACAGAAATAAGAACTCTGCATTTACATCCCCACAGGTATCCCAGCCAATGTCACTGGAGAAGAGGTGCCAGCAACATCCACTCCCCCCACAGAAGAGGCCCATAGTGATGACAGCAACCCTGCTCGCCTGGATCTGGATGTCCAACCTGGACCATCAGGGACCGCCGGACAGTCGGTTACCCAGGCACAGTCACACACCACCACAGTTCCCTCAGGAAACACCACCACATCACCCACCCAGTGTGCCCATACCTCTGTCCACAGGACACATCAATCAGCAGTGTGTCCACCACTACAGGGACTCCAGGCTACCCCACAAACCCAAGACAATCAGGGACCTGGGGTCAGTGGCAGTGGGCACATGGTTCAGGGGACAGAGGCAGAGGACAACAGGGAAGCTGGGAGGACTGCTGTGCGCCAGGGGGAGGACAGGCCCAGGGAACAGACTGTCCAGGAGGCACTCACCGCGATCCTGGGAGCATACCAACATTCCCAGGATACGCTGGGCCAGATCCTGGACAAGTTGCAGGAGAACATGCGGCTGCAGGAGGGACAGTACCAGAGGATCAGGGAGGACTTCAAGTCCATTAACACAACCCTGTTCTCCATTGCAGGGGTGCTGGCAGACATGGCCAACATTATGAGGGAGGCAGTGTCACACCAGCGGGCCTCTGGCACTAGCCAGACTACTGAACAGCCCTCCACCTCCGCTGCTGCTAGTGGACAGGAGGCTCCACCACAGGACCAACAGGCCACCAGCACAACTCCCACTGCAGAAGGAGAACCAACCCGCAAACATTCCCAGCGATCCAGGCAGAAGCCAGAGAGTGTTGCCAAGATCCCACCAGGAAATGAGACTCTCCTGATTGTCACCCTTGAGCCCCACACTGTCACCCTGTCCACCTTGAACTGCCATTGCTCCCCTTCCTATGTACCCTTGGACAATGCATCTGTGCTACAAATAGACTGGACTCTACCCTGGACTTTCCTCCATCATCACCCCAGCCCATTGCACTTCCCCCTTTTTTTCAGAGCACTGCAATAAACACACTTTGAAAAAAATACAAGTATGGAGTATGTCAAATGATTTAAGTATGTATTTGTTTAACAAGGTTTAAACATTGCAATTCAACTGTACAGTAATGTATACATAGGAAAGACCTGTAGTTGGCTGCAGTGAACACACCGGGAGCGATAGTGGGGCACCAACATCTGCAAAAAGAGTTGTCAAAGGGTACAGTGTGCGGGCATTGAAGTGGGAAATACTGCCTGCCAGTGACAATGTCAAAGGAAATGTGAAGTTACACTGTCTTACCTGTGTGTCACTGGAAGTATTGTCTAATCACTGAAGTTCTGTTGCCCTCATCCTCATCCTCTGCCTCCTCATCTTCACTGTCCACAGGGTCCACTGCTGCTACACGGCCATCTCCAGCTTCTTCCTCCTGCAGAAAAGGCACATGGTGTCTCAAGGCAATGTTGTGCAACATACAGCATGCCACAATGATCTGGCAGACCTTCTTGGATGAATAGCACAGGGATGCACCTGTTAGATAGAGGCACCAAAACCTGGCATTCAGGAGGCCAAATGTACGTTCAATGATCCCTCTTGTTCGCCCATGTGCCTCATTTTAACGATCCTCTGCCTATGTCCTGTGATTCCTCACAGGGGTCAGTAGCCATGAAAGGTTGGGGTAACCAGAGTCACATGCAAATATCGAGGGACAACCGTTAGCCACACACTAACCCTTATGGCCAACACCATACCCATACACCAACATCGACTGGGTGCGAACCGGTACTCATCTATTAGCCATACCCTGTGCCTCTGTAGTTGGGCCATCACATTTGGGATGCTGCTATTCCTCAGGATAAAAGCATCATGCACCGAGCCTAGATACTTAGCGTTGAAATGGGAGATGTACTGGTCTGCCAAATACACCATCTGCACATTCATTGAGTGAAAATATTTTCGATTCCTGAAGACCTTTTCATTTTGCCATGGGTGGGGACAAATGCAATATATGTTCCATCAATAGCCCCAATTATGTCGGGGATATGTCCCATTGCATAGAAGTCAGCCTTCACTGTGGCCAAATCCTCCACTTGGGGGAACACAATGTAGCTGCACATGTATTTAATCAGGGCAGACACCATTCTGGTCAGCACTATTGAGAGCATTGGCTGTGACATTCCTGCTGCCAAGCCCACTGTCACTTGGAAAGAGCCAGTTGCCAGGAAATGGAGCACAGATAGGACTTGCACAAGAGGGGGGATCCCAGTGGGGTGACGGATAGCAGATATCAGGTCAGGCTCCAATTGGGCACACAGCTCTGTGATTGTGGCCCTGTTAAGTCTGTAGGTGAGGATAATGTGCCTGTCCTCCATTGTTGCCAAGTCCACCAGGGGTCTGTACATGGGGGGATGTCTCCATCTCCTATTCATCTGCAGTGGTTGCAATCTACGGGGCAAAAGAGTGAGGAGCCTGTCATAATCTGTACATTGTAACCACTACAGTTCAATGCATGACGTGATTTTTTAATGTATTAGTGGCATATGTCCTGAATGTACAATTGTGACCTGTGACGCAGTTATGATCCATGGCCTGCCCCCCTGAAATGGCGTCTGCCTGTCCTGTATAGAGAGACAGGTGGAAGTGAGGTAATTCCGCTGATGTTGTGCGCCGTTGCGGGAGGCGGTCGGGAACCACCGTGCAACTCCTTATTGGTTATTATTGGGCCCTATGGGGTACAGTGGCCAATGGTGATGTACACCGGTGGTGACAGTATGTACCGCCACGGATGTCACTGCCATTTTCTATCTGTTCACTCACTTGCTACCTGACCTTCAACAAGAGAGGACCTAACTGCATGTGCTGCTGTAACCTGTGTCTGGAACCTAACATGGCCCGTGTGACTGGGGAAAGGGCCCTTGCCTCACCTGAGTGGAGTTGGAGCAACTGGTGGATGGGGTCCTACCCCAATACGGACTGCGGTATGGGCCTCCAGACCAACAGGTGAGTACACTGTGAGCACGATGCATGGGGCATGAATGCATGGAGTGTTGTGTGTGAAGGCCTCGTGTGGGGGGGTTGGTGGATGGGCTCTAGGCAGCATGCAGCATGTATGCTGGGCCATGTCTGGGCATAAGGGGATGGGAAGGGCCATGGTGGGCCATGAGTGTAACAGCCAGGACAGTCTAACTAATATGTTTCCCTGTGTATATTTCCTCTGCAGGTCAGCGCCCATCAGAAAAAGGGTATATGGCATGCCATCGCTGAGGACGTGCAGACCCTGGGGGTCTATGTCAGGTGGGAGGACCTGAGATACTGGGCATGGAAGATGGCAGAGACCCAGCTGGGGATGGCCTCCCCACGAGGAAGGGGTGCCTGTCGAACCCTGACCCCCCTGATGGCCCGCATACTGGTGGTGGCCTATTCGGAGCTGGATGGGCGCTTGTGGGCATCACAGCAGCAACAAGGGGGTGAGTACAGTGCCCATCATTACAACGTACGCATGGTAGGGTGGTATCTGGGTGGGGAATGTGTGCCTGTGGGTGCCCCTAGGCCAGGCCTGACATTGCAGACTTGGTCCCATGTTGGGCACGGGTTCTGATGTGAAAGTTCTCCAACCTAGCTAGTAGGCATCCACTACTGGGCAGGGCCGTGTGGGCCCAACGGTGGTATTGGTGCAGCCATTGACCAAGTGTATCCTGTGTGTCCAGCCGCCCCTTTTTGTTTTGTCACCCTGTCCTTATGTACATTAGCATTATCTGGCGGAGGAGCAGAGGCACCGATGATGGAGGGAGCTGCATCCCACAGGACCCAGGAGGCGGAGTACACCGACAGTGAGGGCACCAGTGGTACAGAGGGCGAAGGGAGCACCACGGCAGAGACTGGAGGGGACCGTTCGGACATGGATACCTCCTCTGATGGAAGCTCACTGGTGGTGGTGGACACCTCTGTGCCCACCTCAGCTACAGGTACAGCCGCCACCCCCGTACCAGCAGCCCCTCAGCGAGTTGCCTGTGCCCGCTCACCCAGGGCGGTGGGCATCTCCTTCACCCCAGGCACCTCAGGCCCTGCCCTGGTGAGCCCTGCTGCCCTGAGTGCGGAGGCTATTGACCTCCTGAGATCCATCTCTGTTGGGCAGTCAACCATTGTGAATGCCATCCAGGGGCTGCCAGCCCAAATGCAACAGACAAATGCATTTCTGGAGGGCATTCACACTGGCTTGGCGGCCCAACAGAGATTGATCTAGGCTCTGGTCTCCTCTCTAATGGCAGCCATTGTCCCTGTTTCCAGCCTCCAACTTCCTCTACCCAATCCCATTCCCCCTCAACCCAAAGCTATCCCAAGCACACAGGCAGACCAGCATGCACACGGGACAACACACAAGAGTGGCACAAGCAAACACAGGCACCACACATCATCCAGTTGCATCTACACTCACACCTGCATGCACTACATCCTCATCCACTACCTCCATCACCAGCACATCTATAAGAACACACATCTCACTGGCAGTCACTACCTCAACAGCCATGCAATATTAGATCTATCACTTAAGATGGACTCCAGGATTTTAAGAGCTGAATGTCTTATTCCAGCATGATGAAGGCGAGAGACCAAGATCGCAGGCGAAATGGTATCAAATGCTGCGGACAGATCTAATAGTACAAGAACAGCGCCTTGCCCCTCGTCCAGTAGTTTCCGGATGGAGTCCGATGTCGTAAGTAGCACTGATTCCGTGCTATGAGCCCTTCTAAACCCATGTTGAGACTGATCAAAGCCTCCAGCCTGGTTAAGAAACATGGACAGTTCATAATTAATGTGTTTTTCAAATATCTTAGCCACTGTCGGTAGCAAGGAAATAGGTCACAGGTTGCTTAAATCAAAGGCAGTTTGATCGGACTTCTTTTTAAGGGGAATAACAATGGCCTGCTTCCATGTAGAGGGGTAGACCCCTGAGGATAGAACATCCTGAAAAATGGTAGCTAATTTCGGAGCAACAGAGTCTGAAATCATCTGCAAAAAGCCGGGTGGACAGGGATCCATAGGTGAACCCAATTTAATCCCCATAAGGAATTCTTTAATCCTTTCTGGCAACAACGGAGGGAAGCATGTAAGCAGGGGGGTATCCTTATTAGGAGAGTCCAGAGGGGCTATCCAAGGATCCATCGAGGGGAAATCTGCATGTATTTGCCGAATTTTGGTTTAAAAAAACTCTGCAATTTGATTACAAGTTGCCTGAGAATTCGGTGAGGTGGTAGGTGGAACAGGAGGCGTGATTAGCGAGCGAACTGTCTTAAATAGTTCTTTAGGCGCATTAGATGCATTCTTAATTTTAGTAGAAAAAAAGGCTGATTTCGCCTCAAAACAAGCTGCCTTGTACTTTTTTTAAACAACTCTTAATTTCTCCTTCTCTGTCTCATTAGGATATAACTTCCATCGTCTTTCTTGTTGACTGTACTTCCTCTGAAGCACCTTCAAATCACTTTTAAACCAGGGCCAACTAGTTTTCTTAGGCCTGCCCTCCTGCTTTAGTATCGCCGGGCCAATTTATCCATGGCAAGGGCCAAACCTAAATTAAAAACCTCCAGAGCAGGCAAATGAGGATTCCCCGCTGCCTCCCAGCCTTCCTTTACTGCCGGGCCCAGCTGAGTCTTGGTAATTTTATTCCATAACCGCAATGATTTGTTGCCTGATTTTATCTGTTGGTTAGGGAACTCCTTCGTACTTTTAAACAGGAGAAGGTGGTGATCCGTCCAGGCCAAGGGACTGTTGGACACAGTCACCAAATCCTCTGGGCGGGCAAAAATCCCATCTAGAATATGCCCTGCTTGATGTGTTGAGAGGTGACTGAAAGAATCCAGTCAAACGAGGTCATAAGATTCACTAACTCTCTGACATAGGGAAGCTGAACATTATCAAAGTGTAAATTAAAATCCCCTAGAATGATACAATTGGATGCTGCAATCACTGGTTCAAGAGGGCCAATCTACCATGAACAAAGCAGCTGAGCCTGGAGGTCTATAAATCAATAGGCCCTCAAGCCGAATGCAATGATTCTGGCAAATTTTAAAATACAAACCCTCACAGGACTTGTGTGGAGGGCTGGCTGGTTCCCACTGGCAGGACAGAGTAGACCTACAAATAATGGCAAGCCCTCCTCCAATGCCTGCTAGCCTATCCAGTCTGAAAAAGGAATAACCACTAGGAGAGGCTTCAATAAAATCTGGGTTGGAGTCTGCCCTGGCCCATGATTCAGACAGTCCACTTTAATCATTTCCGCAGTTTCGGTCTTATGTTTCGCCAGTGACCGTGCATTAATCAGTGCATACACTACAGGTTTAGTTACCCCCAGCCTCTTAGGAGAAACCAATTCAGATTCATCTAATGTCATGACTGGGAGGTCACCGGGGCCCAACCACAATCCCTGCAAGCCCTCTGAAAGATATGCCCTGAATATGGCTGAAGCACATGTTTACATGGATCAGCCGGAGCCAAAGCCCGGAGCACGGGTCCCGAGTAACAGATACGCCTTGGGATTATCCTGCCCCGAGCAGACCACCCGGCCCCCGTCCTCGACCGTGCGCGGACGGGCGCAGACAGGCTCGCCTTAGGCGTGCATGCGGCGCGCCAGCGGTGCGCCCCCCTCATCCCAAGAGTTATAGCCCCTTCCCTCTCCAAACGCCCCCCACGTGAAAGGCAGCACTAGACTGCTGACCTATCTTCACCACCACCAGCAGCTGCACCACTAGCTCCACCAGCACCACCAGCAGCAGCACCAGTGGGCAGCCGTCCAAGGCTGCAAGGGATGGGCTGGAGCTTCCCCCCACCACCAGCGGCAGCATCAGCATCACCACCACTGAGCAGCCATCACAGCCGGTGGACAGTGTGTAGGCCTGCGGCCATGGGCTGTTGTGCGGCCTGCCCCTGCAAATTTTGTGTGTATGACACCCACTTGAGAGACTGTGACCTTGCACTCCCCAAGACCTGCATCACAGGGTGTGATGCCCTCTCCAGGATTAAGATCACAGGGTACGATGCCCCCTCCAGAACCAGTGGAGAAGCCATCCACTCACCCAATCTTCTCCAGAATGAAGATCACAGGGCAGGATGCCCCCTCCAGAACCAGTGGAGAAGCCATCCACTCACCCCATCCTCCCCAGGATGAAGACCACAGGGCACGATGCCCCCTCCAGAGCGTATGGGCAAATCACTCACTTGAGAGACTGTGGCCTTGCACTCACCAGGACCAAGCACAGGGCATGTTGCCCCCTCTAGGACCAGTGGTGTTGTACCATCTCCCGGCTGAGGTGCCCCCAGTTCCCCCTTCCTCTGAGGTGCCTGCCTATTTTCTAACTGATGCCCCTTGCAGTGTTATCTACGTGTTGCTGCAGGAGTCAAGTGGGGCCTTGGACTTTGTAATGTGGCCCTGTAGCCCAGGAACATTGAGGACTGGGCAGTGTCCCTTGATTTGTAAATATGTATATACTTTTTGATTGGATGCATGTATTACTACTGTATTTGTTTTATTACACTCACTTTAATCTATTCGTGTTGTCCTTGCATTACTCCTGAGGGGTACGGGGTCAATATGTTTTCTTACTACATCTGCTTGTGTGTATGGTGTTGGGGTGGGGGTGTTGCGTGTGTGTGTGTGTCACTCTCATTTCCCCCCTCCCATGTGTGCTAGGTGGCTGTACTCACCGTGATCATCTTTGCCATTGTTGGTGTTCGTGGTGGAGCAGGATGTAGAACAGCATTGGGAATATATGCTTTTCGGGCTCCATGGCGGCAAGGGTTCTTCCCTGAGTCTCCACAGGTGAGTTGTTTCCCTTCTGTGCAGTGTTTCCGCCAGGCTTTTGATGTCGTTGGTACCGCCCCGGAAAAGGTGGCAGATTGATGTGTCATAATGCAGTGGGCGGAACATTGACTTCCGTCTGGCTGTAGGTGGCTACCGCCATGGTGCCTGTTGATTCTCCCCTGAGGTCGGTGTGGTAAAGTGACTGTCCGTCTGAGCTGTTTACGCCATGGTCATAATTTGGCAGTATTTACAGCAAGCCTACTGGCGGTATTACCGCCGCTTTATCACCGACCGCCAGGGTTGTAATGAGGGCCATTGGGTTGTATAGTAGGTCATAGCACAAGTGGTACATTTTTGTTCTCACTAAGTTGTATAAACAATCTTATATGTGCAGTCCTCATTTAATGACTTTAAAGTTTTTTCTTTTTTCCACTACAAAGTTTTTGATACCAGGTGCAGGCTAAAAAAGTGATATAATCAGCTGTTTGATAGGTTTTCTAACTAACAGAGAATCTTTATTAATGGCTTATCTCTGGGCTTATAGGGTGCTTGTTCCAAAACTTTTTTCTTCCTTTTTGAATTCCACTGTTTGGGTTTTATGAGTAGATAATTGTCTATATGACACTGGTGGGTACTTTTTGGAATCTTTTTATTCATTCACTTTTTTATTTAGGATTACATTGTACATGTCTTGGTAACTAAGCAAGGACACATTGTGACGGGGTGCCATATCCCCCGCTCACGAAGGTCCTATGGGGCCAATATATCCAAACCCAGGGGTTACCTCAGGGGGGTTCCATGGCCGAAGAGTCAAACCAGATATCCGATTACGGATATTAGAAAACCCGGAAGACGCGCAAGTGAAAGCGGAAGCAGGCGGCAAGAGGAGGGAGCTGATGGCAGCGCAGTTGAAAGAGGAAAGCTGCGAGGAGAAAGAGTTGATGGCGGGACAGTTAGAGGGAGAGGAGAGCAATGACGACTGCAGCTTGCCGGTGGCGCACTTGACTGCAAAGGAGAGCGATGAGGACGGCGGTTTGCCGGTGGCACACTTGACGAGGAGAGCGGCTAGGAAATTAACCTGCCAGCTGTGCGAGTGAATGTGGACGAAGGCGTAGAGGCAAAGCAACTCCAGAAACAAGCGGGAACACCAAGCCACGTTCTCAGGTGCGTGAACGAACCCCTGGTATTCAAGGCTTGTGGGGAGGTGGGAGGAAGGAAGAGGGTTCGTAGAGAAAGCAATAAAAGTAAGTAAAAACCCAGAACACTCAGAAGTGTTAGGGTACACCGTACACAAAGTTTTTTGTTTTTTTTTCTTTTCTTCTTTTTCCCCTTTCTCACCGGGAACTCTTTGAGCTACTGTCCACTTCCCTGGGCACTACTCCAATACCCCTCCCTTCCTCCCTACCACCTAAAAATAAAGTGGCAATTGTAAAAACAGTTCACTTACCTTATTTTCCTAATTATTTTCTTATCCCACAAGACGGCACGACGACGTGGGACAACATCCGGGAAAATGATTCCTTAAGAAAGAAAAGAGGATAAAATTAATAATTACCATAGATCCAGAGACATTTTTGTGAAATCAAAGAAGAAAACAGTAAACCGAAACAAGACTGGATACTGGGGAAGAAGCAGAGAGAGAATAAACAGGGAAAAGGAAAGGACACTAGAAAAATAAAAAGGTACATATATATATTTTTTTATTAATAATAAAACAACTTGAAAGACTCTAAAAGAATGTTACCAGTTTTTATTTGGTCTCCTGTTAACTTGAACATTTACCCTTATCTCCCAGAGCCCGCAACAGTGGTGGCAGAAGTGGGGTCTCTTTCACATAAAGGAGAGGAGGGCGAAGAGACAAACAACAATGGAGGACAAGCCCACATTGGAAGACATGATTCACCAACTAGCCGAGGGACAGTTGGTGTGGGAGGAGCAGCAGACAGAGGCGGGTACTGATCGTGAAACTCTCCAAAACGCACTCAAAAGCCAAGCCACAATCATGGCCAACAACCAGCTGGTTCATGAAACGGCTTTACGAAAGTTAACCAATGCCATAGCATCCAGTAGGGTACATCCCAATGTCCCAAGCTCCATCTTGCAAAAGTTTCAAGAGGCTGAGGACCCAGACATGTTCTTTACTAGCTTTGAATGCATCGCTACTTCAGCCCCATGGCAGGAAGACAGATGGGGACAGTATATTGCACCTCTCTTAACGGATCCATAACAAGCCGCTTATCAGGCAAAAAATCCAGGGGGTAATACTCCCTATCCAGAAATAAAGAAAGGTATATTGGAACGTATGGGACATGATGCAGAATTCTACCATATTAAGTTTCAGAAAACAAAGTGGAACCCCCTGGAGAACCCTCTGGGCTCTTTACTATAGAATCCAGGACTTAGGTATCAAGTGGCTGGCCCCTATAAGCACCGGAAGGAACGATGTAAATCAAATCATATTGCTTGAACAGTTCCTGGAGGCGTTACCCCCACAACCATAAATTGGATAAAGCAGCACCCCAATGTTGACACCACTATGGCCATGAAACTGGCTTGTGTGTTCCACAGGGCTCCAGAATTCAGGTCAGGAAAAGGACCTACTGTAAGCAGTCGTTCACCCAATCCCACATGTTGTGGAAAACTTGAAAAGGGCTCCATGGATACCTCTTTAACAAGACCGATAGACAGAACTCCCAATCAATTACCCCAATGTTATCATTGTGCAGAATGAGGGCACATAGCCCGGAATTGTCCCCACAAAATGGATAAAACCGAACCCATGGAGATAGGGGTTACTCAGGAAAGGGTCTTCTTTATGGGAAAAGATATGCCTCAGTATACTAAAGAACTGATGATAAATGGAAGGGTAATCAGAACTCTAGTTGACTCCAGATGTAGTCACTCTGTTATCCATGCAAGTTTAGTACCAACATCTCGATACCCCACCAATGAGATGGTTACGATTTGTTGTATTCACGGGGAGATGAAACAGTACACACTGATAACTGTAACTATTGAATGGAGAGGACAGATCGAGAATCTAAAAATGGGGGTTCTTTCCCATATTGGAGAAGAAGCAATTATAGGCACAGATTACGGCAATTTCCACTTGTCGTTGGATAGTCTGCAGGAGAAAAACAGGGCAGAAAAATGGTGGTTCGAAAGTGAACGACAGAAAAGAGAAGGAAAGAAAGCTATTCAAAAGGGAATTTCATGTACCAAGGCACTTGCAGAAAATAAACCAGTACTAGCGTTCCTACCACCATTTAAGAATAGTCAAACGGAGGACCCTACCCTACAACATGTGTGGGAAGTGGCCAAGACTGAAGGCAACGGACAGGTTGGTCCCTTTTTTTTGGTTCACTATGGACTATTATATAGGGTTATACGGACCAAAGAGCAGGAAAGACGACAGCTATTAGTTCCCCAACCATATTGTATTCAGGTTCTACATCTGGCCCAAAGTTTTGTAGGGGGGTGTCATTTCAGTCGGGAAAAAAAGGAAGAATATCTGTTGCAATGTTTTTATTGGCCCGGGGTTTTCTCCAACATACAACGGTTTTGCCAACAATGCCCCAAATGTCAGCTCATTAACCCCGGAACACATAGGAAAGCACTTCTTTTCCCTCTGCCTATTATCGACGTTCCTTTTTCCCGGGTTGAGATGGATTTGGTAGGGCCTCTGACCCCCTCCTCAAAAGGTAACATGTATATCCTTGTTCTTGTGGACAATTCTACCCGATATCCGGAAGCTATCCCCTTAAGTAGCATGACCACCAAGAACATAACACAAGCTATGATTGGACTTTTTTCAAGAGTGGGGTTCCCTAAAGAGTAACTCACAGATCAGGGAACTCCATTTATGTCTCGACTGATGGCGGAAATCTGTAATTTACTTGGAGTAACCCACATCTGTACGTCGGTCTTTCACCCCCAAACAGATGGCCTAGTAGAGAGGTATAACCGTACCCTGAAAACTCTCTTTAAAAAGGTCATAGCTGATTCGGGTAGAGACTGAGATAAGAAACTACCCCTAGTACCATATGCCATAAGAACGCATGTCCAGTCGTCCACATGTCACAGTCCATTTGAGTTAGTGTTTGGGCAACAACCGCAGGCTTTATTGGATGTGGCCGCAGAGAAATGGGAGGAAGACGACAATGAGGGAAAAGAGATCTTAGAATATACCCGATCGTTAAAGGAACAAATTAACAGTGTGTGGGAAGATGTTAGAACCCACCGTGAGGAGGCCCAAACAAGACAAAAGAGATATTATGATAAGAATACATCGCTGAGAACATTCCAACCAGGGGACCAGGTACTAATATTACTTCCCAGCTCAGAGAATAAACTCTTGGCAAAATGGCAGGGTCCATACAAGGTATTACAATTAGTGAGCCCTGTCACCTATGAGATAGAAGTATCCAATAGCCCCCACCGTATTCAAATCCATCATATTAACCTATTAAAAAAATGGGAGGAGACAAACGACTTATCAGGGCCTATCCATACAAACTTCTTGGTAAATAGGACAAAACCTCTCAAAATTAATCTTTCTACACAAACGGAAGAGGGTACTCAGGGGCTTCCTACCTTTCCCACCACTCTTTCGCAGGAAGAACAAGACCAACTAAGATCTATTCTTCTGAATTATCAAAACCTGTTTTCCTTAATACCAGGGAGAACTACCCTCATTCATCATACCATCAAAACCCAGGAAGGCAAAACCATCTGGCTTCACCCATATCGAATACCAGAGGCTCGAAAACATGTTTTACAACAGGAAGCCAAAAAAATGTTACAGTCAGGCATCATTGAACCATCAATAAGCCCCTGGTGTTCACCCGTCGTACTAGTACCAAAACCCAATGGTTCTATCTGCTTTTGTATCGACTTCAGACAGCTAAACAGTATCTCACAATTTGATACCTACCCTATACCTAGGGTTGATGAGCTGTTAGAACAATTGGGCAAAGCACAATATATATCCACACTATACTTCACAAAGGGGTTTTGGCAGATTCCTTTATGCCCCCCTGACAAAGAAAAGACAGCATTCTCTACCCCTTCAGACTTATATCAATTCACTGTCCTCCCTTTTGGACTACATGGGACCCCTGCTACCTTTCAGTTGTTAATGGACAGGCTTCTAAAAGAACACAAGGGATATGCAGTGGCATATCTTGATGATATTGTTATCTACAGTACAAATTGGAGGGACCATTTGCAACATCTACAGACAGTGTTTCAAACCTTGCTTGTGGCAGGCTTAACTGTTAATCCCAAGAAGTGCAACCTTGCAAAGGATACTATTGCATATTTAGGGTATAGCATTGTAAAGGGACAAATATGACCCCAAGTTGATAAAGTTCAAGCGATTCTAGAGATACCACCTCCCACCTCCAAACGAGATGTATGCTCCTTCTTAGGAAGGGTAGGCTATTACCGTTGATTCATACCCAGGTATTCTACTATTGCTGCACCTCTTACCGATCTGTTAAAAAAGGGTATCCGACCAAACTTAAACCATTAACTCCCCACCAGCTACATAGTTTTGAAACCCTTAATAAGTGTCTGACCAAAGAACCAGTACTAAAATATCCTGACTTTTCACAACCATTTTTCCTACAAACAGACGCCTCTAACGTTGGTATTGGAGCTGTTCTATCTCAGTAACCCGATGGGAATGCCTTTCTTCCTATTGTCTATATTAGCAGGAAGTTATTACCCAGAGACCAAAATTACCCAGTAATAGAGAAAGAGTGACTGGCAATTAAATGGGCAATCAAGAACCTCCAATAATATTTATTGGGGTATCCATTTATCCTCTATACCGATCATGCCCCTCTCAGGCTGGCTAAGCATAAAGACACAAATCACAGACTTTTGCATTGGTTTATGGAACTGCAACTGTTTGTTTTCCAGGTTCAACACCTTCCTGGTTCTCAGATGACAACCGCAGACTATCTCTCTAGACATCCTGTGGATCAAGGTCTCCATCAGCCCTTCTCATGGGGAAGGGTGTGTGACAGGGTGCCAATATCCCTCGCTCACGAAGGTCCTATGGGGCCGAGATATCCATACCCCTGGGGTACCTCGGGGGGTTCCATGGCCTAAGCATCAAACCGGATATCCGATTACGGATATTAGAAAACCCAGAAGACGGGCAAGTGAAGGCGGAAGGAGGCGGCAAGAAGAGGAAGCTGAAGGCAGCGCAATTGAGAGAGGAAAGCAGCGAGGAGAAAGAGTTGACAACGGTTAGAGGGAGAGGAGAGTGGTGAGGACGGAGGCTTGCTGGCATCACACTTGAGCGCAAAGGGGAGCTGTGAGGACGGAGGTTTGCCGGCGGCACACTTGATGGCAAAGGGGCCAGGAAAATAACCTGTCAGCGGTGCGAGTGAATGCGGACGAAGGCGGAGAGGCAAAGCAACTCCAGAAACAAGCGGGAACACCAAGCCACGTCCCTGGAGGGACGTGGTTTTTTCAGGTGTGTGAACGAATCCCTGGTATTCAAGGCTTGTGGTGGAAGTGGGAAGGTAGGAGGAAGGAGTAGGGTTTGTAGAGAAAGCAATAAAAGTATGTAAAACCCAGAACACTCAGAAGTGTTAGGGAACACCGTACACAAAGTTATTGTTTTTTTTTTTTCTTTTCTCTTTTCCCCCCCTCTCACCGGGCACTCTTTGAGCTACTCTCCACTTCCCTGGGCACTACTCCAATCACCCTCTCTTCCTCCCTACTCCCTAAAAAGAAGTGCCAATTGTAAAAACGGTCCACTTACCTTAGTTTCTGAATTATTTTCTTATCCCACATGACGGTATGACGACGTGAGACGACATCCGGGAAAATGAATCCTTAACAAAGAAAAGAGGATGCAATTAATAATTACCATAGACCCAGAGAAATTTTTGTGAAATCAAAGAAGAAAACAGTAAACCGAAACAAGACTGGATACCGGAGAAGAAGCAGAGAGAGAATGAACAGGGAAAAGGAAAAGACACTAGAAAAATAGAAAAGTAAATGTTTTTTATTAATAATAAAACAACTTGAAAGACTCAAAAGAACATTACCATTTTTTTGGTCTCCTGTTAACTTGAACATTTACCCTTCTCTCCCAGAGCCCGCCACACACATATTTTTGTGTGGTGTCTTTTTAGATAAAGGGTTTTTTGATATTTATGACAGAAGATGTTTCCATAGGTGGGTGCATGGTTGTGACTTAAGTAATAATAAATTTTTAAGTGGGAGTAGAAATAAAGAATATGTTTTAATGTTGTTTTTATGTTGATACCAAACCAGCCCTGAAGAAGTCCTGTAATGGGACGAAACACGTGTTGGCTGTAATCTTCAACTAATCGGGATGAGGATGTAACCTACTACTAATTGGGCTGAAATATACAATAATTAGCTATGAACATTTTTTTAGAACATGGGCTCATACTGTTGGAATGATGGTGGCACTTGACACAAGTACACAGTGATATAAATAATGTAAATAAAAGGAAAATGTGAAAATAAATGTAAACAAAATCTTTCTAATTATTTTTGACATGCAAAGGAAATAGTGAACAACACCCGGATGTCCTCAAATAATTTGTAATGGATGATTTTATTACTATACAAATGGATTGAATTGGGCACATAGCAATTTAAATATGTGTGTCCCACTTTTATTTTGTTTTACACAACTGAAATAATAACGGTTGGTGTGGCTCTTAGGTCTCACAGCCCAGGTGCTACTGCACCTGCTGCAACATTGATAGCTATACACCTGATTGAACTCTCAACTTATTCCATGCAAGGTATAAGCAGCACATTCAGTCTTGGTTTCTTCTTTGTTTTCTTGACATGCAGATGTGGTTAGTCCCTGCATCCCAACAGATCCAGCAATTCATCGCACATTTTTAACAGTGTTTAAATTTGGATTCATGAGGGCTCAGATATGAGTCTGGTGTAGAACTGCAGGCTGAGCCTGGCAGAGGCCTGCAGGCCAAGACACAGGGTTGTTGTTTGCCGGGGATATACCTGCAGTCTCACTTGGGTACGGGCCACAGGTTGACCTGGGGGCAGGCCTGCACCCTAAGTTAGTCACAAGTCTGCTGTTCCATCTGGAGCACATGAGTTCAGTCTCAGGTAGGCAATGCTGCAGATTCAGTTGGGCAGAGCACTGCGAGCATGTGGGCACAGGCCTGTAGTCAGAGCTGGACACAAGCACGAAATTTGAGTTGGAGACAGTCCTGTAATGTTCAGTGGGTATAGTTCTGCAGTCTCAACTAGGCACGGACCTGTTTTGTGATCTGGGCATAGGGTTACAGTCTGTGCTGAGCTCTGGCCTGAGGTCTGACCTTGGTACAGACCTGCAACTCAGCAGGACTTAGAGCGGAAGCTGGTCACAGAGCTGCAGTCTTAGACACAGATCTTTAATCCCAGCTGAACCCAGGGGTGGAGCTGGGCACTGGACCGTAGTTTAAGCTGAACACATGACTGCAGTTTTAGCTAGGTGCATGCCTGCAGTATCAGGTGGCACAGGACTGCAGTCTGAGCTGAACATAGGACTACAGCTGGAGCTGGGCACAGTGCTGCAATCTGGCTTCTATAGTAAATAAAGAATATTTTCCCATTGGACACATTTTCCTGCTTGGTGCAGAAAGTCGAAAATGAACAATATACCACTTTTCAAAATATCAACACATTATTACAAAACTAGTGTATGGCCAGCCCAGCTGTGACACCACACTTTTTTCACTATTTCCCATTTCAGTAATGGCAGTGCCACTGGAATTATGCGATTTGGCGTTTGAGGTATTTTCTGCATAGTTATGGATTTGCTGCATTTGCCACACAATTCATTAACTGATGAATTAACTATAGATTTTCAACAAAAAAGTGTTTCCAGTTCAAACGGATAAAACATTACAAAAAATGTGTCGTATCCCCGAGCAGCAGAAAGTAATTCGCATATTCAGGAAAGCTGACTCTGCCCACTCCTAGCCCCCCAATTGGGGGCTTAAAGAACCAAGTAATGGCCTAATGTCTCATAAGGCACCTGTGCCCTTACATGAGTATTTAACGGAACACTAGTTCCTGACCAAAAAAGAAGGCGAGGTACACGGATATATTTCAAGCAATAAATACGACTTAAACAAACGACTTGTAAACTGTCATGCTGAAGTAAGAGAAAAGTGCACAGCACTGTTTCCCAACTTAGAAAAATTGGTGGAAAATACACAATGAGGGCTTACTTGTGCAGTCACACTCATTTACAATTTCATTATTTATTGCAGGTGCTAATTTGTTCAGGCTCTTCTTCAGAAACTGAAAACAACTATTGCATTTGGCCTTTCCTTCTTCAGCAGGTACACCTGAATCCTAAAAGGTCGATGCAAAGGAGCTGATTTGTCATGGCATGTTTAAGATAGTGTTGTATAGTCTTCTCCATCTGTTGCTATATGAGTTGCCTCTTCTGCTCTGCTGCTGCCTGTAGCAGATTGGCCGCTGCCAAGGTTCGAGGCTAGGTGTCCTGAAACGTTTTACTAAAACAAAGATTTGATAAACTGTAAAACGTGATGTCACATGACCATAGCGTGGTTTTCTGATTTGTAGGACACCAATGGTGTGGCCTCCTCTGTTTGGGTCCATTAACATGGATGGCTATAGGTGTGCGCAGAAAACTGCAGGGAAGCAAAATACAGAAAGGTAAAAGAAAAAAAATGTAATGAGTTTTTATCTCCGTAGGATAAACGCTTTGAGGTGAAAACTGCCAATTTATTCTACGCAGGTTATTTTCGGACGATTGCCTTCTCGTTTAAATTCGATGCGAAGTTGTACCTTGTATTAGAGCTCATGCAAGACAATACTCTCCTCGCCTTTGCGCTGTTGCACAAAGTTTAGCCTCCGGCAAAAACATTTTTTTTTTTATAAACGCTCACAGTGACATCAGCACCTGACTCTTACACAGGGGTGTAGCCTCCATGAATGCATCAGGCGCAGTGGCACTGAGGCCCAGAGGTCTGAGGGGCACACTGAGACCTGATTATTGCTGTATTTTATCACTCGCATAGAAGCCAGGGCTCCCATGTTCTTCCTTGCACTAGAACCCATGTCACACTGGCCACAACACTTATGGTGCTGCCAATTTTTTACCATTCATCCAATGCAGTGCTGCTGATTGTGATACCCCGTTGGTCTGCGTGAAATTTAATCTAGCAGAGCCTTAGTCCTTAGAAAATGAGGTAGTGTCCCTGTCCTATTCTGTTGATGTATTGAAGGAAAAATACACAGCAACCAAATCCATAAATTTAAACACTATTCCTTCTTTAAAATAAACAAAACTAGTAATTCGGCCCATGTGTTAACTTTTTATTGGAAGAGTACCTCTTGGTACATCATAAGGAAGCTGTGCTGATCGTTTTTTCCTTTTAAGAACAAGCAGGAGATTTACATATGAATTCAGATGCATTTTTTATATGTACTTGGCCATTTTTGGCATTTGGTAATGTAGTGTAGCCATTTTTATGTAGCCTTTGCGTGTTTGCTTCAGGCGTTAGGCCTTTGTGCGCTTTGCCCTGGATGCATTTTATTCCTTGGCTGGCAGCATCGGGCCTCTGTGCACTTTGCTCTAGATGCATTTTATTCCACTTCGTACTGTTATTAGTAATAGCCAGTTCTACGGTTTTGTTTTATTCTTTATTTCACACTGTTTAGCCTACTTCAGCATCGGAGTTTTCAATAACACATTCTCGCTCACTCTGTGCTTCAGTCAAGGATACAGTCTGGTACATTGCCGATAGACGTGGTAGGAGTTTAGTCTTTGGTTTGTAGACGATACACATTCTTGCGTAGGGACGTTTTGTTACCAAATCGACATGTTAGTTATAAAAACACTTCTTTGTCCTAATACAGGCAAGAGGGAGATTCCGACCAGGGAACCACAACTAGACACTGACTGCCCTGTTGCAGATGCTGATCCAGATCACAGGCCTTTTCTCAGGTATGAGGGTTGATGTCTTCCCAGGGAATCTGAAAGGCAAGCTTAGAGCTTAACATGCTGTGCTCAAAATAGAACACAATTAGAGAGAACGTAATCTGTTAACACAATGATAGCGTTATTCCTATGTTTCTCTCTCTTCGTTACTATTTTAATCCTACTGTGTTGTATGGTTCTGGTTATTGCGGCTCATGCCTTATTATCTAGAATACAGTAGTTTTATTAAATCAATCTATAAAACTTAAACTGTTTCTGTCATTTGTATATGAGATCATACTGTAAATGAGAGAGCTGGTTGGGACCTGAGTGACCACGACTTCCCTGAGAAATTCTAAGATGTCATGCGCTCGGTTGCCAAATCATCCCGTCCCCTTGGGAGAGATGAGGCACTGCTAGTTAGCCGGAGCAAAACCGGATTGAAGGTGACAGGGGTCTTTATTAGTGGGTCAGACTTAGTCCCCCACACCAGGAACGACTCTGCCACCTAGAAATCCAGTAGTCTCATTTAGGATAATGAGAGCCAACGCGATATGGCGCCGCCAACGATTGGTCTGGCTCTAATTTTCGGGTCCGGCTGACTCTCTCGGTCTCATATATATATTGACTCCTTGGTTCCGTTAACGGAGACGTCCATGGCTCTGAGGACTTCCGCCTCCGCAATATAGCGGTTGGTTGTTCAAGCTTGAACTCTGAAAGGAAAACCCCGATATTGGTGTGCCTTCTCTGAACTATCGCTGTTTTCATAATGGCGAATCCCCAGGTAATACAAATAGCAATTAATATGCGACAACTGCTGACAGTGCATTTGCTTGCACATGGTCTAACAAACCAGGGGGGTCCAGTCACATTTGTGGTGGACGCCCATGCAGCCTATAGGATAGAACTTTTTTATTCTTGGGTCACATTTCCAGCAGTTGATGGGAATTCAAACACATTTCACAACTACACGTTTGCGAACGCCCCTGGACAGTACAGGGCATATGCATACTTAGAAATACCTCTATCTTATCAAGAACATAATAATTGGCTTGATGGCGCCCTACCCCACACCATAGCACCAGTTCGGTTAGGTCCACTAAGTAACGATGGTCCTACATGGCCTTTATTGGCTACATATACACCACATCCTGCGGTTGCTAACTTGGCGGTGGCTGAAGTTCGTCGTTCGACGATTAGTACAATTTGTGATGCAGACACTAAACACGAACCCAGCGCGTGCTGCCCCAGCGCAACAACATGCAGTAGTTCCGGGTATCAATCCGGCGACTGTACACTCTGTTATGGGCAGAGTACCGGCTAAACGAGAAGAGACTCAGTTTTGGCTGGCACAAAAAATTGATACGTTGGAGGCAGTATTTCCCCATACGGGCCCTCAGGATAAACATAGAATATTGACGTTGTGTTTACCGTTTGGTATGGTTCCCGCAGAGGACTATTGTAATACATGGGGCACGGTGTTTGCCGCGCTCTACACTACAGCACACAGTATACCGACATTGGCCAACTTACCGGAAGTGCTCAAACAAATTCAGGATGAATATGCGGCTGCTCCAGCCCTAGATTTGGGGATGCAACTGATGGGCAACTTTGCCTTGGTTTCTTCTATTATATTGAGTAATCTCAAGGGGGAGGCAGTGGCACTAGCGGTGCATATGCGTCTTCGTGACGTCCCGCAACTGGATCAGGAGCGGGAACTGCCGGGAATAATAGCGGAAACATATTCCAGTATCGGTCGCGATATCCTTGGAGCTAGACCACAGAAACCACAGTTGCAAGGGAAGGGTAGTAAGGATACTACTAAAAACCAACAACCTGAGGGTAATAAAAAGCATTGGGAGAAAAAACAACAAACACCTAAAAAAGACCGGGGAGAATCTCCGAGACCGGAGACCCCTCAGACAAAATATAATCTTAGAAATAGGGATAATTTGAAAACGCCTGATAGATATCAATATACTGATACACGCCAATCTCGTTCCTTTCAGGACTCATCGGACAAGAGAAATGAGAGAGGTGGGCGGTCAGAGCGGAGAGCAGAGTACGTGAAACCCAGACAGGAATCACAACGCTCTTCAGAGGTTTCTGTGAAGAAGGAAGAGAAACCGATCCAACAAAAACAACAGTTTAAAAAGAAAAAAGTGGCGCAGTCTCAGTTAGACATGCCACACAGGAAGAGAGTTCTCTTGAAGAACAAGACATGGGCACTAGCACTGTTAGACAGCGCGGCAGAGGTCACAATAGTTCGCCGGAATCTTCTAGAGCATCTGGAGGTGAAAGCAACTGATGACTTCATACAAGTCGAAACGGCAGATATGCGTATCTCTGATCCCTACAGAGTATATACGGTGACTTTACAATTAGAAGGGGACATTGAGCGCAATATAAACGCCATCTTTTGGGATTGTGTGGTCCAGATATATGACATTTTGCTGGCCGAACAGGATTGGCCCCCTGACTTTGTTCGCGACTGTCCAGTTGGGGAGGAGGTTATTACACCTTCGTTCTCACCACTTGTTCTGAGAGAACTCGCAGAGTCCTATAGCATTAAATGGGCTCTGGCACAAGCAACCGCCTTATATAGAAATCATGTAGGGTAGGATAGGGATTCTCCTTATCATGTAATTCCGATTAAGGGCGAACCTCAGCCACAACCGCAATATCCTATTAAATATGAAGCGAGGGAATCGGTAAGGAACATACTTACACAATTGGAGTACCAGGGAGTAATTGAACCCTGTGTCTCGGCGATGAATAATCCCTTATTCCCTGTAGCTAAACCAGACCAATAGTGGTGGACTACAGACATTTGAACCGACATGCACGTACATATGCAATACAAAATTCACATAGCGCAGCACTCATGAATAATATAGTGCGTAAAAAATACAAAACCACTTTAGATATCTCGAATGGTTTCTTATGCCAGAATATAGCGCCCGAAAGCAGGGATTATACGAGCTTCAGTGCCTTTGGCTCTCAGAAAAAAAATTGTCGTTTGCCTCAGGGGTATAAGAATAGCCCAGGACTGTTTTCGGCTCGTGTAACTGAAATATTGCACGAGCTGGACCCTGAAGCATTGTCATATGTTGATGATATATATCTCACAGATGATGAGTTACTACATTATTTAAGGCGGGTAGCCCGCCTTGTTGTGGGATTTGCAGATATTGGCCACAAGTTCCACTTCAAAAAATCAAAAATTGCCTTCCTCAGCGTCATTTTCTTGGGATATGAGTTGTTGAATGAAGGTAAGAGCCTAGCGCCACACTTTTTAGAAAAGTGTGCACAATTGCAACCTCCTAATACGATTAGGAAACTCCAGTCTTTGTTGGGCTTTCTAAATTGTGGCAGAACTTACATTCCTGATTATGCTACACGTATAAAGCCATTATACAAGTTGATTGGCCCAGATTTTTCGAGTAGATTTTGGACGATTGAGCATACACATACTCTTCGAGACTTGCAAAATGATCTCCTAGCTGCAAAGCATTTACACACACGGGACAATAAGACACATCTGGTCATCAGGGTTGTAGCTGGGGCCGTTGGGTTTACGTATGTTACCTTTAATGAAGGAGAGACAGTCCCGATAGGATACAAGTCTTACTTGTATTCAGCTGCAGAACAACGTTTTGCACAAACAGAGAAGATTCTCACTGCTGTACAGATGGCTGTTATTAAAGAACGACCTCTTACCCAGGGCAAACGCATCATAGTCGTTTCCCCGATACCGGCCCTAGAGGCAGTTACGAAGGCGAGTGTTCCAAATGCAAAAGCATTACATCCGCGATGGATACAATGGGCAACGTCTTTGACAGCCACTGATGTAGATTACGTTTTTGACCCAAAACTACAGACACAGGAATTTCTCCAATATGAAGTAGAATACCCTGTTCCCGCTGGCACGTTGCCTATTGATCAATATCAAGTGGTCATGTACACTGATGGCTCTGCACAACCTGCGGTGGGAACAAAACACCAATATTCTGCTGCATGTGCAGTGGTGAGCGGCCATATGGAGGGGGAGAAGTTCTGTCCCCAACATACTTATACACAAACATTGGGGGACTGTACGGCACAGTTGGCTGAGCTGAAAGCTCTATTATTGGCTTTGGAACATACGGATCCGGCACAGTTTACACTGCTTATTTGTGATTCCTATTACTGTGTCCAGTCTTTTAATGAATATTTGCATTACTGGAGGTTGAATGGGTTCAGAGATTCCAAGGGTAACACCGTAAAACACAGATTGCTGTGGGGGAAGGTAGCGGATCTGAAAGAGACGCTCCCTAATGTCCATGTTGTACATACTCTTGGACACCAGCGCGTTGGAATACACGTTGCTGGAAATACTTTGGCTGATGAAGCCGCAAAATCGGCAGTGGCAGTTGCCACTGTGGCCGCAGTTACTCGTTCGAGTTCCAAACCAGACACAGAGATTTTGGCGGCATAAAAGCTACGGCTGATGGCACGCCTTATCCTAGGGGATTTCCATCTAAATATCATTACTCGATGGGTGGTATGCTGAATGCTGAGGTTAAAATACCAGGCGTAGGTGTACGCGAGATGCCCAATAAAATTGTACGACCTCAATTGATTTCTGCAGCGCATGAGGGGGTGGCATCTGCACATGCTGGCGTGGCTGCCACGATTTCGCTATTGCAGGCCCGTTACTGGTGGCCTGGTCTCTATAAGGAGACGAAGCAATATGTCCTTTGTTGTGACATATGTCAACAAATTAAAGCTTCAACGGCTAAACGCCCGCAGCAGACGCCCCTTCTGATTTCAAATAAACCATTACAGTGTGTGTACTTGGACCATTGTGGTCCGCTGACAGCAGATTGTGCATACAAATATATTTTGGTAGCTGTAGATTCGTGCTCCAGATTTGTGTGGGTGTGGCCACAGCGCTCAGCTGACGCTCAAACTGTTATTAAAGATTTGCGCATCTTTGTCGGTACATATGCAGTTGCGGCTTTCCATTCGGACCAGGGCCCTGCTTTTGCCTCTAAGGCATTCAGGGACGCCATGGCTTCGTTGGGGGGGTCCAGTTCCAGTTCTCGTCTCCATGTCATCCCGAGGGAAATTCTGTTGTGGAGCGTTTAAATCGCGATTTAAAGCAATCCTTAACGGCTAGAGTTATAGGTACGGGTCGTAGTTGGCTAACCCACCTGAATAGAGTACAGAGAGCACTCAATAACTTGCCTAGAAGGTCCCTGGGGGGGTCGTACTTCATATGAGTGCCTGTTCGGAACACGAATGTTTGTTCCGGATCTAGATGGTCCTGGTGTGGGGCAGCGGAAACGCCTTTTGACATAAATGACTGTGTCACTGTTTTGCAGGAATTACAGCAGTTCTGTGAGGATAACTCTTCTGCAAGTGCTGACTCCACAGGAATTAAGGATGAGCCAGTAACGCCTACTGGTTGGATTCCCAGAGTTGGGGATCTTGTGCGTGAAAAGGTCGCAGTGAAGAAAGAATTTGGCCCTTCGTATCGAGCACCAGTCCCTGTACTGGGAATCCACGGAACAAGAACTGTGATTTTGCCGCCGTTGCAAGGTGCCAAAGGAAATCGCTTTGTCTCCATCGACAATGTCAAGTTACAACATGTGGCCGATTCTGCACAGCAGACCAAGAGGAACGCCCAGTAGTTCCCGAATCCCTCTCACTACTGGGGAAGATGTTCACCAACGCTGCTTCCTCTCCGGGCATGGGGAGGGTGGAAGATGATCTTACGATTGTTCCACTGACGACAAATAATTTGGAATCCTTTGATCAAGTCGCTGTGACTACTGATGGTACTGAGGGTGTTGTCTACAGTGTACCACGGCCAGAAACACCTGCTACTGCTTTGTTTTCGGTGGCACCTTTTGCGAGAACTGCCTCCGGATGCTTTCATAACAACGACGATGGTCTATCAGACTCTTTGTCCTCTTCAACACCTGTCCCGGGTCCACGTAAGCTGATGTATTGGCTTAATGATACGTTGTTTGTTTTCCCTTGGAACTATCTGTGGCTTTTTATGACTCTGATGGCTTTTTTTCTGTGGATAGAGTTTGTCGTTACCTTTTTTCTAGTAATATATGGTCATTTTCTTCCTGAGAGATCAGAGGTTGAACAGGTGGAGGAGGTGTTGAAGCCACATTTTTCATCACATAAGGTTCGAAGAGACTTGTCCTTTGTGAACATTTCCGCTGTGCCAATTCCGGATGGGATTGTGTGGGATAGAGTAATGTTTGATATATATGGTCCCACTGAGACAATTCAAATACCGTATGTTCTAAAATTATCTATGTATAATATAGTAATACCAGGCGTTGTATCTGATGATTGGGACGTGAGGACAGTTGATTCTATGTTGACAGAGTTGCAATATTATACTGTCTATGAAAATGAAGATGATTACCAGTTTAGAGATAATTATGGTGACATGTTTTGTTACAATTATCATGGGCACCACTTTATTCATAAAGCCAGTAGTCCTAAAACAATATTTGACTATACGCAATGGGAGCATTGCCCGACTCCACCGCAAGGGAGTTCTAAAACATATTCTGACAAATTTGCATATTTTTCTGGGCATCATCAAACAAGTGCTAAGTCATATTATTTTAAATTAACTCTGCATGCAAATAAGCAGATACTGTTGACTAATACAAAATTCCTGTATTCAAATTCGTTTGTTTCCCAACTATCTATTGAGGGGTATGAATATTGGTAAAAAAATGTTGATTTGAAAAGTGTTTGGGGAACTAAACATTGGCAGACGCAGGGTAGGGAAACATTGTTTAGAGCATGTCTCATTCTTGTCCAAATGATATTCTTAAATGACACTGTACAACAGACTAGCTGTTTGGGCTTAGCAACTACTAGAGAATTGAATATGCCTGGCATACCTGTCCCTTCCAAAATGAAAGACTGGCAGCAATATATCAATGCCACTTTTACTGCGCTTACAGAATTGGTCCAGAATGGTACGTTTAACACTTCATTGACACGTCCAGGCGGGTGGTTATTGTGGCCAATAGACACAAATGAGTGTCATCGACGTTTTGTCACCTCCTCGGGGGATTTCAGGACCAGTAGGGCTGACCCTCGCTATATATCACCTGAACATGCAGATATCATTACTACATACAGCGTGGGGAAACTATGTCAACAATGGTTAAAGTCATCCACGCTAGATGAGGTTACGTTTTTTGTACGAAGTATACAATGAGATATGGAAACTTTCCCAACAGAAGGCTGCGGCCCGGTTAAGGCAGATAGATCAGGAAAATTTGAAACAAGCATTATCTGTAGTGGATAATGGAATACACACCCTGTCCGACCGTATATATACGATTGACAACATTGTTTCCTCTGCTATAGACATTATTATTTCAGATATGTCTTCCTTATATCATGGACTGAGTCAAACGCGGTCCATTATGCAGTTGGGTTGGACACTCCAGACGCTGAAGGCGGGTCGCGTTCCGTGGCAGCACATCAGGGCCAGGGAGATATTTTTTTCTTTTAATTTGACACGTCAACAACAGCTGATGGTCGAAAAAGGAAGCGACATATGTTATGTTGAATATTGAAAAGTTAGAGAGGTTGCCTTTTACCGTGGCCGAGATTCCCTCAGCTGAGTGGTTAATACACGGGGTTATTAATCTGCCCATTTCCACATTGCAATTCACTTCTTGTTTGAAACATGTTCCGGTGGGCAGATATGAAAGATTGGGAGACAGTTATATACATGAGGTGTGGGAGCTTCCCTTTATATACAGATGTCTTAATGGCATGAGAGAGGTTTTTCTTAGCGGTAGTGAATGCGAAACTTCTGTCGGCCATTCGATGGTTTGTAAGCAGCTGTCCTTGCATGGGGCGTGTAATGCCTCGATAGCAAACTTGGCTTGCTATCTAAAGGGAGTTCCAGTCCCCGTGATTAAGAACACATTCCAGGTGCTTTCAAACGGCAGCTACGTCCTCCTTAACAGTGAAGACTTGTGGCATGCGTGCCGGAATATTTTACGTAGTTTTGGTCACCAAGGTCGTTACTTGCTGCGGAAATGTGTTATTTCCCCCCACCAAATTAAGGGAGGTGGCAGATATCTGGCCTCACATTGCTACTTCCAAGGTGAATTTCGACAAGTTGAGTCGACTAAAGGCTCTATTGTTTCAAAAGCATGTGGCCCTTACATCTGCACGCGAGACCTAAGCACTTCAGGTAGCAAGGTCATCAGCAGAAATATAGTCCCTATTAAATACTGACTTTCCGAGCCACTTTGGTGAACTCGTGGGACGTATATTTAATGCGTCCAGCACTGCTGGACTAGCACATTTTTTCAAAGCCGTAGGTGTTGGTTTTGCTCATACCTTCTCTTCCATATTCGGTTTGATACCCTTCGGCTATTCATTCCTTTTTCGGAAGCATTTTTGGAGGATTTCCGATAACTTTGGCTTTATTGGCTGATGTTTTGCTGTTGCTGTTGCTGTTGCTGTTGTTCTTCCGCAATGGCTGTCCCGCTGCAACAAGAGCGCATGTGGGCGCTCCCATCGGTGCGGCTGTGTTGTGAACGCATGATGCAGTATTTTGGAGCAACACTCCTGGGACATTTGGAGTGTGACTGGTCCCTGTCATTAAGACCAGTTTTGGATTGTGTGCAACCCGTGTTTCGGTGCCTTTGGTGCTCGTTTGAACATGCACTGTCTCTCTGTCTCTCACTGCAGCGACCCCCAGTGGTTGATGCTGATCTGTTGATGTTCCCGGTCAGGGCTCATTCCCAGACATGCGCACTGCGGCTACGTCTGCTTCGTGAGGAAGTTTACGAGATTCCCTTCCTGGAGGAAGATGATACTAACTCGTTCATAGGCCCTGCACGGGATGCCGCCTTGGATGGTTGTGGGGCTTTGGAACACACCTGCTCCATGATGGTGTTTGGCGTGGATTTTCCGGTCTTGTCATCTGCCGAAGTGGAGAATATCCTGCTTTGCGTGACTTCCGTTTGAATTGGATTTCTTCAAAATTGAAATTGTTCTATGAATTTGGCTCTCAAGTCACATGCTTAAAATTAGAGTTTTGGGCTTTGATGTCCTCTGGACTTGTCGAAATGTGTTTTGTAGATTTTGTTTTCCAGGGCATTTTTTATTCTTTGAATAGAACCACTTTCTACCGACAAGGGGAGGGTGTAGTGTAGCCATTTTTCTGTAGCCTTTGCGTGTTTGCTTCAGGCGTTTGTGCGCTTTGCCCTGGATGCATTTTATTCCTTTGCTCGCAGCATCGGGCCTCTGTGCACTTTGCTCTAGATGCATTTTATTCCGCTTCGTACTGTTATTAGTAATAGCCAGTTATACGGTTTTGTTTTATTCTTTATATCACACTGTTTAGCCTACTTCAGCATTGGAGTTTTCAATAACACATGCTCGCTCACTCTGTGCTTCAGTCAAGGATACAGTCTGGTACATTGCCGATAGACGTGGTAGGAGTTTAGTCTTTGGTTTGTAGATGATACACATTCTTGCGTAGGGACGTTTTGTTACCACATCGATATGTTAGTTATAAAAACACTTCCTTGTCCTAATACAGGCAAGAGGGAGATTCCGACCAGGGAACCACAACTAGACACTGACTGCCCTGTTGCAGATGCTGATCCAGATCACAGGCCTTTGCTCAGGTATGTGGGTTGATGTCTTCCCAGGGAATCTGAAAGGCAAGCTTAGAGCTTAACATGCTGTGCTCAAAATAGAACACAATTAGAGAGAACGTAATCTGTTAACACGATGATAGCGTTATTCCTATGTTTCTCTCTCTTCGTTACTATTTTAATCTATTGTGTTGTATGGTTCTGGTTATTGCGGCTCATGCCTTATTATCTAGAATACAGTAGTTTTATTAAATCAATCTATAAAACTTAAACTGTTTCTGTTATTTGTATATGAGATCATACTGTAAATGAGAGAGCTGGTTGGGACCTGAGTGACCACGACTTCCCTGAGAAATTCTAAGATGTCATGCGCTCGGTTGCCAAATCATCCCTTCCCCTTGGGAGAGATGAGGCACTGCTAGTTAGCCGGAGCAAAACCGGATTGAAGGTGACACGGGTCTTTCTTAGTGGGTCAGACTTAGTCCCCCACACCAGGAACAAATCTGCCACCTAGAAATCCAGTAGTCTCATTTAGGATAATCAGAGCCAACGCGACAGTAAGATATTCGAAAAGAGCACATTCTGATGTGGTTCTTGTAGATAGCACAAATGTTCCTATCAGCGCAAAATAGCTCTGAGCAGGAAGCTGTGATCAGAGAGTGGGATGCCTGGGTGCCCCAGACCCACAATGGCTGCTACACAGGCATCTGACCAGGCAGACCCATTGCTTTTACTCCGGGCTGGCTTTAGGGCAGTGCGAGCGGTGCGGCTGCATTAGGTGCTGACCGGTATTGCGGGCGCTGACCTCAGGGGGGCGCTGTGTATAGCAATAACTTACAAAACGTGCCATTGAAAGCACCTGCTGAAAAGTTCCTGGGGAGTCCAGCCTTCAGGAAACAACTAAAATGTCAAGATAACGCTTGTGATTAAGGTTCCTGCTAGGTAGAGAGATGGGAGTTTTGTCTAGCAGCAGCTTTAACTCGCCATAAAGTGGGGTAGATGGATAATGAACCTGCTGAAAAAACAGAACTATGTTTTATGAGATAGCTCAATGGATTTGTATAACCAGCATTTCCAAGTGCTTTCAAACGAATGTATGTGAAAGGGCGCAATGGAGAGATGAGGGACAAATTTGCAGGGTGTTAGTGAGTGAATTTGAGAAGGTGGTCATGGATGGGGGGGCACCAAAAAAGACTGTCGCACAGGGCGCCACAAGCGCTAAAGCCTGCCCTCCTTTTACTCTCTATACCAAGCTGCAACAGGATCCATGCCCAGCCCATGTCAGTTGCCGACTTGAGGAGCTTTGAGCACGCCTATTTGTAATGTAAATGCACCCCTTGTTATGTGTTAACGGGTGTTCAGCTTGATCCCAGAGTCAAGACTTCCTTTATTTTTTTAACAGTGGTCCCGTGCTTTTAGATTTATTTAACAGTAACTCAAACAATCAGTTTTAAATTAAGGTTTTTTTTTTTTTACAAGTAAACTGTCTAAGATGATAGGAACACGAAGTGTGTAGGAAAACATTTAAATAAATAATGCACTTAAGAAAGATCTGATTGAGTGACTAAGACTAACACAAATATAATTGTTAAATAACTTGGCAGAGCATTAATTCGGCCGGGTCCTGCCAGTGCTGAGCACCAGCAGTTCTAAAAGGTACTGAGACGGGTCCTTATCAGGATTTCCATTTTTGCTCTCACTCTCAGGGTAAAAAAAAATCTTACCTCTGCAGCAATACCACCCTTGCGCTGTCTTTGATGTAACTTCAAGAAGACTCGTTATAGTTCTTTCGCAGTCTGATCATTTCAGAATTTAAACATTTTCAATATTTTATACAACAAACCCATTGCTGTTGCTTATTTATCTTATGCAACTAACAGCTTCTTGTAGATGTAATGTTACTTATTGTATATTATATATCTGGATGCAATGACAGAAAGAAGCAGCAAAATACCAGTCGAGCAGCACACCTGTTGAGCACAGATTTTTAGCTTGTGTTTTAAGCATCGCCCTTAATTACATCAGCCACGCCCCTTTGAGAGACCCCCAGTTTTTTCGTCCCACTTAAAGACCTGCATCTTGGCATTTTATCTTTGTTCGAATTAATATGGGTTATGTTCAAAACTTTCAGTTACATCATATGGGATAAAAACAATTTCGAATTTCAAAAGGTTATTGTGGGCTAAGGGACCATATTTAGCAAAACAAAAACCGTGAAGTGCCACTGACACAGAACAAGGACTACAGTTTTGCGACTGTGAGGCACAGAACAACTTATTTGACTCTACATTATAGTGCGGGTATAACAATCTGGTTACTTATTTTGTGGAAATAACACAGAATTGCATTGTCCCTGTCACTTAAATTACTTCCTTCTTCATGTTACTAACTAATCCTGCACAAGTATACCGGAAGACTTCTGTTCCTCTATTCATTGGCCTCCTTTTTAAAAAAACACACACATAATTTGAGAGAATTGTTATGGGACAGACACCAGAAAACTGAAACTTTCCTAGCAAATCTGGACATTTGGTAACCCTAATTTAAACTTGGGCTTTCTGTTGTCATATCTAAGATTCACCCCATGTCTGCAATCTTTTGCGTGTATTTTAACAAATTTGCTCTAGTGTGTGGTATTGGGCATGTTTTCTTTTAATAACAGGAAGAAAATATAACAGAAAAGGAGAAAACATTGACTCCACCCTCAAGCTATTGGGACCTTTATTTTGCATATTTTCTTTTTGTAAGCCAAACATCTTAGTTTTGGAGCCAGTGATTTTTGTGGTCGAATCAAATATAAAATTTACCTTTGGGCTTAGAGGTCCCTCAAACATTTTTTTTAAATTAATTGACCTATCGTTTAACAAAAGGAACCCCTCATACAATACCCTCAAATTACCCTCTTTAGGGTAGAACACATTTATCATCATTACGGCATAAAAATGACTGCATCATTACTACATGTTCAACTCAGCAACACATTTTTATAGAATGTCCAGCGTTTCATCATCATAGGACTGTATCAGCTTTGGCAGTTTAGGAGTTGGTGCTATCGTGGACACTGAGGTCTAGAGGACCACAAAAAGACACCGTTAGAGGAATGGAAGCTCTTTCACATTAATAAAAAAAAAAAACGTTGGCTTTTTCAGTGCCTGTTTTACATTTCCTTTATGGTATGGTATATGTGATCCTGAACATATAAAGAGAAAAGCAAAACTACAATTAGCAGAATACAATAAAAAAAACAGGACTTTGTGAGCTACTTACACCTAAAAAGGGACCCTGTGAAATTGCTGCTATTTGAGTAAATATATACAGACACACATTTCTTTTTTGGGATGAAAAAAGTTTGTTTCCAATATCTGAAATGGGTCAGGTACTTTCTAGACACTGGGTTGTGGTGAGGCCTATAGCGTGAAACAGATGAATGGAAGCTAATTCGACCTATATTCTGTTTAGAATGGGGATGCAGATTATAGTTTTCATTTTCTTTGTAATGTTGCCTATGTGTTCCTAAAGAGTAGATTTCTTCCTTTCACGAGCAAGAGATGCACTAATAGATTATGATTCTGCAACCACTGTAAAGTCATTATAGATAGGATTTGTATTCATTATTCAGATCATTCATCAGCTACGGCTGATTGTTGTAGCCCCATAAAACCTGCCTCAAGCTCAAATACATTAAATACTAAAGACAGACATGTTAGTCAAAATTCCAAGCATCTCTCAACACTTCAGAAAGCGCATCCCCTCTAGCACCTGTTAATTGCACTGTTCCACTAAGAAAAGGTGTGACACTTCCCCTCATAAGAGCTCTATTGATTTGGTGGGTGGGGTGTAAGGGCTTTGTGTAGAAATCCACCTTTCAAATGAAGTTAAGACCCAGACAAGGCAAGGGCTTGTTTTGTTACAAAATGTATAAATTCCCAAATGCTGAATGAAAAGAGGGTGGCTGAACTCGGGTTTACTGGACATAAGATTACAGATCAAGAATAGCAGGTTTTAAATGTCATGATGGCTACTGGGTGCTCTCTCTCTGTACTTTGGTGGTGGGTGATTTCTGGGGTGCTATCGGAATTACAAGTCACTCTGGTAATCAATAAATACACCAATGAAGGCATTTTCATAGAGCACTAAAGTGGGACTGACCGGCTGAGGTGCAAGTTGGCTCCGTTTTTTACTGACATTTGTGATCTGCAGGTCACATGATTGAATCTCTGCAAGACCAGTTCTGCTCCGATCCTTCCAATGTTAGTATATTAGGTAGTTGTGCATTATGTGCTAGTAAAACCTGTTATTTACAGTGTTTGTTAATGGAAGAAATGTTCACTGATTCTAAATTGTCCCCTCTCACTGTGATGTGCATGTATTTTATTTTTCCAATGCTATGTCATGATACTCGATCCTTTGCTTTCGTGTTTACTTTTCCTGCGACTCATAATATTTTCAGTTAGAATTGCACTATATAAAACTCTTAAATATATTCAAAGTACCTAAAATGAAATGATAGTGTGAGTTAGCAGAGGCAATGTAAGGCTCAGCAGCAGTGCTTAATTTGTAAATAAAAACGTGCTGGTGCTCAAAGCCCTCCTCTTAAATATGGGGCTGCTGCAATTAAATGTGCGAACAGGGAATACTGAGGCGTCCTAATCCTGAAGCCATCTCGGGCCTTTTCAATCCATTTAAAGCCTCCGTACCTTCAGCTCACTCTTGCAGCTTTCTGCTTTTTCCCATTGTGAAGCTTTTTCGTGTTTCTCTTACTCCTTCTTTCCCATGTGTCTTTTGCTCGAAGTAAATGCTCGAGGCAGAAAAATAAACGCCAGTCCTCAAAAATAAGTGCCGGTGCTTAGCACCGGTTACAACAAACACAAATTAAGCACTGCTCTGCAGCTTGTATCATATGGGCTAATTCATTTCGAACGTAGGAGTGTTGACAGTGGTCCAAACTGAACAGATATGCGTGTTACATTGCCATGTGACCGACATCGTATGTACATCATGTACTTCAGATCCATAGGGACTAAGAGTAGTTTTCTCTTCTAAATAGTTGCTTTTCAAATATACATATAGACATCATACAACATCAAAGGAAATAAAATGGCCCAAAGTTTCATCATGCAGTGCAGACCTGCATAGAAATCTGCTATGCTGTATTGAGCGAGCAGTACAACATTGCCCCATTGCCATATTTACTAACAGGAATATACTGATAATGTAATCCACCTCGCTTCTGCTAGAACGCCTTAGTGCAATACTAAGCAATCTGCTACAGTATATGGGCGAGGCAGCAGTGCCCAACATAAGATTAGTATTTGAAATATACTTTCTAGTGAACATTTCTGTACAGTAACAAGTAGCAAAGGTAAAGCCCAATAAAACGTGTCATCTCATGGTAACTGCATGTCTTATGTGAAGGAAAGTCACATAATATTCTGCTCACTCTTTATCTACACCTGGTCTGATTTGGCAATAGGGTATCATGCAGTGACTTGTTATTACACGTTAGTTGATTTGGCTGTGCTTGAAAAATAGTGGACTTTGTGGTGTTTTGGCTTAATTCCCTTTGTATAGCTAACGAGGGGTGTTGACATGCTTTAATGCCAAGTCATTCTGTTCTGTGCTAATGTCAACGTTTGGAAGCAAAATATATTTTGCACCACAAAATTGATCAATGGTGTTGTTTGTGCTACTTCACATCAGAAAGCACTGTATAGATTGCTCAATTACCTGCAAAGAATATTAATACATCTGGGCAATTGTAGTTGCATGATAGTATTAACAGCCAGTTACTACAAAGTCCCAGTTTTACTGTACCCTCTTATCAAAGTAAAAGCAAAGTTTTCATTTTATAACCAACAAACATAAAGAGGAAACTAGTTAATGTTCTACAGCAGTTTAAATAGTGTGCTATAACCAATGAATCAACTCTAAGGTGAAACTGAAATAGTAAACCTCAAGTGCTACACATAAAACAAATGGACACATAACGTTTATTGCTGTTCTTTTAAAATGGCTAAAAATAACATACTTTACATGTAGAATATGGGCATTCATCCCCTTCATTTGATTGCATTTTAACTTTAATGAAAAGAAAAATAGATACAGATAACAAAAAAACTTGCTGAATTGGGTAAAGTACCCACCGACAGCTGTGGTCCCTCTACTATGAAATCTGTTTGGTCCTTTTCCGAGGATCTGATTAATGAAGTGTGTTAAAACTTTGGTGTGTTTAAACCTGCAATACCAGCTCCTGCCTAAAGGGGCAGGGCTGAGCAAAAAAACACACTTGTTGAAACACAGGTCCCCACAAGGTCAATTTCTAAAAAGTTGTACAAATTGACACAAGTGATTCTAACGTTGTTTTTTCTAATTTGCAAGACATTGCTTTGTAGGGACTTGACTCCACAGTGCAAACAAGTCCCCACGGCATGAGTGTGTTATCACACACAAGTCCCCACAAGGATAGTAACACAACCCCCCCAAGACACATATGCAAACACCATTTCTTAAACTTAAGATCATGCTACCTGAAAAAAATGTTAGAATTCTTAGAAAACAAAATTATTATTTAATTACCAAACCCCACAATTTTGACACCCAGCAGGACCAGTAGATCCTGTTCCTAGTCAAGGACATCTGTCCAGCAGTGCGCCAGCTGCTGCTGGGTGTGAATGATTCTAGTGCTGCGTCGCAAGCCCCACTGCATTCACCCCACTGTAGTTGACACTCCAACAGTGCATATCCTTTTCTGGGTCTGCCGCCTGCTACTAGCATATGGGGGAGGAGACGCTGCTCCCAAAAAATTATTGCTGACACCTCCCCTTTGCTAAAGATGGGGCGGGCTGCAACCCTGCTCTTCTGCGCAGCTTGCATGAGATGTGGGTGGTGCCCGTGCTGCCTGCTTCTGCCACCGGAACTGGAGGAGGAAGGAGTGGGATTGAGATGGGAGGGGAAGTTAAGAAACAAGAGGAGGACAGACACAGGGTAGGCCATGAAAGAGGAATTAGGATTAAACATACAAAGTTCAAAAAAGTAAGCAATACATGAAATAAACACAAAAATAAACAGACGGAAATTTAGACAGTAACACAATAAGTAAAAAAAATAGCTGAGTTTCAGGTTATGAAAGAGAGGATGGGGTTGGGTCAAGGTGGATTCACAGATTAAAATCAAGTAATTATCACTGTTTTCAATTTCATCTTTGGAACTCAATTATGAGAGTGGGTGTGAGTTTCAAAGCTGTATTTAAAAACATTTAGGGCCTGATTACAACTTTGGAGGAGGTGTTAATCCATCCCAAAAGTGACTGTAAAGTGACGGATATACCACCAGCCGTATTACGAGTTCCATAGGATATAATGGACTCGTAATACGGCTCGTGGTATATCCGTCACTTTACCGTCACTTTTGGGACGGATTAACACCTCCTCCAAAGTTGTAATCAGGCCCTTAGTAAGTAAATATTGTTCAGCAACAAAATATCAATCAAAGGTTAATCATGAAAAATCATCAATAGCAGAGCAAGTGCATAAACTGTGTTGCATAAAGGAAAAACCCCTATTCAAGAGAAATTTGTCTTCATTTGGTTTTTTCTTTCCTGTTTTTTTTCTTTTGTAATATACTTTTGATAGCTTTGTATACTTCTACTGGAGACAAGAAACAGGCAACTACAAGTAGTAAATGTACTAATATTGAGGATTCCTCCTCCTGCTGTTGCAATCTATTTTCCTATTGCAGAGACTCCCTTTCTGAAATATTGTGTAATGGTAATTGTTTCTAATGGATGCACATCAAATTTTAAGTCAGACATGTTCTTTTCATATTATATGATGTTCTTGCTCTCATCAAGTACGTATGTACAACAATTCTCAACCTTTAAATGTCTAAAGCATTCCTATTCTATTAAATCATTGATCTAATTGCTACCAGTTCTGTGTTTTAAACAAATAAAGCTCCAGATGTGGTAGATGCCAGCTTGTCCACTAGTGTTGAAAGTTTTCTAATCTTTTCATCATTTAGTATCAATCCTACTGCTGTAATAATTACTCCAAGTATGTTTCCTACTAGTTGTGTTCTTTCATTAATACTATGGGTATCTGTGTGCAGGTGTGCTCACAACTACTGTTCCCTGCAGGTCTCTTTGTATTTTGAATTCTTCCTCTAAAAACACATACACTCCCCTTATGTTTCCTTTCTAACTTTATTTTTGGATACATTTTTTTTCTGTATTCATCTTCTTCCTTTTTCCAAACATTCTTCAAATTTTTTTTAATTTTTATTAGTACCGCATGCAAAGTGTGTTCTCCTTTACTCTAACATCATGATGTAGGTTTTTCTTAATGGGCTCATTAAGCAAGTTCAATTATTCTCATATGCCCTAACTGTCTCTATAGGAAGGAAAGGTCTCAAATACTTCCAATCTATCTCCATTTCTTTTCCCTGTGGATGTAAATTCATGCTTATTAGTAAAGGCTCTTTTGAAAGAATCATGTCAAAATTAGACTACTAATATTCAAACTGTTGTTGCCTATAAACTAAACTAAGTAAAATACTGCATGAAGTAGCATATGAAAGAGGAATGTGATGGTATGTCACCTCCTTGTCAGCCGACAACAGCAAGTACGCGCACACTTAACAATCCTTTGCATCAAAGCTTGTGACTACTCTTGAACTAATCTAGAATAAACATTTGTTGAATAATCGTCTTTCATGCAATCTACACATAGGGCTTTCAATTCATCCTCATCTATCTCAGGTACAGGTGTCATGCTGGTAAATGAAACACAGATTTCTCTTTCTCTGGTGTGAAATGTATCACTAATAATGATAATAAAAATATAGTGCCTAAAATAATCTTGCATCTAGCTCTGGTTAGAATGCACATGTTTGTCAGATCTTATCAAACAAGAAGTGTAGCAGCAAGTGATAATTCTATGATTTGCAACTTACCAGTTTTTATTTCAGTGTATTAGCACTGTTCATTCAATGCGTTTTTCAACATCCTTTGCTCCTCTCAGGCTCTTTTTCAGCAACTTCTCCTAAACTAAATTCAAACAACTTCAAGGTGGCCCAGGCAGTTCTTTGCTCCAGTCAAGCACATCTGATATTGGGACATTTAGCACTTGGGTCATGTAGTAAGTCCATTCAGGTGCGGAATACCTCTGACAAGGTAAGTTTACTCTTTTGGATCCTCTGGGTGTTTGTTGATCTCCTTCTGTGTCTCTTGCACTATTTGACTTTGTCTCCTCATCAATTGCTGGCTGTATGGATCCAACTGATATACCTGATTTCAATTTCATTTGGCTATAGGTTCTAGGCCATGTAGCATTGTGTGCATCTCTTCTTGATTCAGTACTTATTCCTTCTCCTGGATCTTCTTGTTGCTTTGAAGGTGTCACAACTGTCACTTCAGTTTGAGTACTTGCTTCTCATCTTTCAACACCAAGAGCTCTAATGACACACTGTGAGATATACAAAAATTTGATTTTTTTCACCTATCTGCTGTTCCTCACATCTTACTTCTTGCTGTTAAGCCCTTGTGGTTTTGCACCTATTACTTGTGCAACTTGAACAATTTGCAGTGAGACAGTCACCAGTGCTCTCAGTTCTGGCTCATAGAACAATATTTCTTCATATGGATCTCTTGTTATCTGGGTATGCAAGGCATACATCCAGTTTGGTACTCAAGCACATTTAACAGCAGTGTTCATGATTAAAATCACCTGGTAGGGGTGACCTCTCCACCTTGGCTCCAGACAAGACTTTCTCACATGCTTTTTAATGAGCACCCAGTCCCCTGGATTTAAATAGTGGCACTGCCCTTGATGCAGATTTACAGTTACAGCTTCAACCTGTTGAGAAGCAGAATGCATCACATCAGCCAATACTTTGCAGTAATGGAGTGCCATGTCATCTGTTATGTTCACAAGAGCATTTGCAGGTACAACAGGCAGTCTCATGGCTCATGGCTCTTCCCATTAGGATCCTGTGGAGAGATAAACCTGTCTTCCTGTCGGGTCTAGTTCAAAGGCTCATCAACAACAAAGGCAAAGCATCAGGGCATTTCAGTGAAGTGGATGCACAAACCTTTGCTAATCGGGACTTGATTGTTCCATTAAGTTGCTCGACTATACCAGAAGCCTCTGGTCAATCATTACAATACAACTTCTGCACCACTTTTAGAGCTGCACACAACTTCTTAGGGATCTCACTGTTAAAGTGAATTCCTTGATTTGACTCAGGAGAAACTGGCATTCTGTACCTCAGTACCAGCCCTTTTAACAGCAGTTTTGCTACAGTGAGACTGCCATTCCTCCTTGTTTGGAAGGCTTCTATCCATTGAGAGAAAATGTACACTATAACCATGATATATCCCAGCCCATTACAAACAGTCATTTGAATGGCACCTGCAGCTGGTTGAAGGGACCACCTGATTTCCCTACATGACTCAGTGGAACTGGTGTTCATTTCCCTACATTCATTTGTTGAAATGGTACACAATGGTGACACAAATCTTCTGCATGCATCCCGAATCTGGGGTTATATCAACACTGTCTAAAATACCTCACGATTGCATCTCTTCTTAAGTGTGTGCGGCCATGGAAATGTGTCATGGTAGATACTAAACTGTATAGCAACACTGGTCTCACATCTGCTAAAATCCACGTCACTTGCATTCTTTCCACATCCTGCTCAAATCCAATCCTCCTGTTCCGCTTCTGCAACATTTTCCTGCAAACTTCTTAATTCTTCCCATGTATAGACATCAATATTGAAAAGACAGTGTCCTCTTTAGGCTCATCTGTGAATGTTTCTTTAAATGTGCAGGCCATAACTGCACAATAGTGTGCTACTTCATCTGCATATCTGGGTCCTACTGTGACATAACCAGTGTCACTCATGTGAGCTGCACAGTTAACTACAGCAATTTCAGTTGGGAGTTGCAAAGCATCTAACAATCTTCTTACATGCTCACCATTTCTTATTGGTGAACCGGAAGATGTCAAGAAACCTGTTTGTTACCATAACTGACCAAAGTTATGGACCACACCAAAGTCATACTGACCATCTGTAAATATAGGCCCATATTTATACTTTTTTAGCGCCCCATTTGCGTCATTTTTTGACGCAAAATCGGCGCAAACTTATAAAATACAATTGTATTTTGCAAGTTTGCACTGCTTTTCCATAAAAAAATTACGCAAATGTGTCACTAAAAAAGTATAAATATGGGCCATAGTCTCTCTCATGTGGGCTGTCAAACTGCAAGCTCTGGTAAGGGTGAATAATTCTGGAACTTGTGCTGAGATAATACCTTAAAGCCAGGTGGTTATTGCCATGTAATATATTGTGCAGACAGTGTAAGCTGCTCTCAGGGAACCATCATTTGTCCTTAAACATGAACCATCAACAAAAAAGCAAATAATCATGCATAATTAAAGGCTCATCTTTTATGCCATGTCTCGTCTTGGTGCATACATCTGTGACATCAAGACAGTCATGTTCAAAATTATCAGATACATCACTTTCAGGCAGGAGGAGCAAAGTACTCGGATTCAGGTCCTGACACCGCTTAAGTGTCTCATTGTCAGAAGCAAGAATTTGGGGCTCATATTTAGTAAAATAGGAACTTGTCATGTATTGGATTTTGGTTCTTGTAAGTAAATTTTCAGTTGAGGGTCCAGAACAGTTAAAGATGTACCACCAGGCAGCCCTGCAGTGACCGAGGCCACAGGCCTTCTTGCTTCACCATGTAGTTGAGAAAGCACTGAGAGAGTGCAGCCCTCCCTCTCACCTCAAAATAAGGTAAACATTTTAGTATAATCTGGCATTCCTAGTGCCAGGGCACAACAGAGACATTCTCTCAGCTTTAGGAAAGCTTTCATACATTTATTGTCCCACGGAAGTGGATCAGGCACAGCTCTGTGTGACAGCCTCAGTAGAGGCTTAGCCATCAGGGAAACGTTAGGTATCCACTGTCTAGAGTAACCAACCATTCCCAGAAACATTCTGACTTCTCTTTGCGTTTTCAGAGGACCCATTCATACAATAGCCTCCACTCTCTCTCATGACATTTTCCTCATTACTTTTGTAATGATGTGTCCCAAATATTAGAATATTTTTTACAGTATTGCAACTTAATTGGAGACACTATGGGCCTGATTATGAACTTGACGGAGGGGATTACTCCATCCCAAATGTCATGGATATCCTTCCCGCTGCATTACAAGTTCCATTAAATCCAATGGAACTTGTAATATGGCAGTGGGGTATCTATCACATTTGGGATGGAGTAATCCCCTCCACCAATGTCCTAATCAGGCCCTTTATATCCATTCTCAGCTAGGTGATTTAGGAGTAAAATGGTATCTTGTTAACAAGCTTCTCTTATACTTGATGCCACAAGCAGGTCATCAATGTACTGCACAAGGACCAAATTATAAGGCATCTGCAGTGCTTCCAGATTTTCCTTTAGAATCTGATTCAAGATTGAAGGACTCTCAGTATACCTTTGTGGGACTCGGCACCATGCCAAAACTCTTTCTCAAAACACAAATAAGAATAGGAATAGGCTATCTTCATGTGAAGGAATCAAAAAGAAAGCCTGAGAAAGGTCCAGAACAGTGCACCATTCTGCTGTGAATAGAATTTGATAAAGTATGGTGGCTGGATTCTGCCACAATGGGGAAAAATTGGATTACAATCTCATTAATGTTTCTCATATCCTGAACAATCCAAATTTTTCATTAGGCTTCCGTAAATCCATAATCTGTGAGTTGCAAGGACTCTCAAGTATTTCCCTCAAGATCTTTTTCTTTAACATGTTCTCAATTATTGGTGTTACTCCTACCACTATTTCTGAGGTCAAATGATATGGTTGTGTTCTCTGGAAAATTACATTTTAGTTGAACGTAATACAAACTGCTTCTATACCTTTAATTAGTCTGATGTCGTTCCCTTTGAAATCCCACACTTCTGGATTCACAGTTTTTCTAAAATCGCGGTCAATTTCTCTACAGCCCTCAGTGGGTAAGGCCCTACACTTTCTTGTTGAGCTAGCATAAACTCATCATTCTCATCACAAGTTTGGCACTCTACTCCTTTAAGAGTGCAATAGATTGTGCAATTCAACTTGCACAGTAAATCTCATCCTAGCATATTTACAGGACTCGAGTTATACACAACAAATTTCTTCAAATGAACCCATTTTTAGAGGGGCTTCTTTTAAAACTGGATTTGTGCTCTGTTTTTTTGTAACTCCAACAGCTTGGATCTTCTTTCCCAAATTTGGCAGGTATGGGACTTACGCTGTTCTAACAGTGGAACAGGTAGCATCAGTGTCAACCAGGAATGACACTTAGATGCCACTGACCTCACCTTCTACAAATGGTTCACTCTGGTCTACCTCTAAGCCTGCAACAAGCACGCAATCTGCCTCTCCTCTCAGGCACCATTATTGTGATGTATCAGAGTCCAAGCTTTCACTGTCTAGCATGAGAAACTGTTAAAAGCACATTTTGATTCTGGACCTGAAATATTTTTTTTATTTACTCAGAGCATATTAATTTTAGGATGGCCCAAATTCTGTTGAACCATAGGGGCTTGTGGGACCTGCATCAATGGAACTTGAGTTTGCATTGGCACTTGCATTTGTTGAACTGGGGCAAGTTGCAACTGCATCTGATTCCTTGCATTTGATTATTAGTAGTCATTCTATCTGGATTAAGTCTACAGTTCCACTTCCAATGTCTGATTTTGGTTTAGAAATTTGTCATTTTCTTCAATGTTGCAACATTTACACCAGTATTCAAATCAATCGCAACTCCTCGCCCTCTACCCTGTGAAGCAACCATATGTCATTGAACACCTGGCAATCCATCTTAAAACCCAACACCATACCTGCCAGTCTGAAAACCGACATTTTGCATTGCACCAACATTTGCTGCAAACAACTGATTCTGAAAACCTTTCCGAGCCATCTTCATCTGTGCCAGCATGAACTTTTCCTTAGGCTTTTTCTGCTTCATTTCCTGTTCATCACTACAATACCGTGCATATTTCAGGATCTTATCAATGACCCTGTCTGCCAACAAATCACATTCTGCTGTATGTGCTGACAAAAGAATCTCATACCATTCAGCTCAAGATGCATTTGACCCATATGCTGTGGAAATGTTTTCAGCAGCTTCTCATAAAACTCATGCACAGACGCTTTCACCTTCTGCTAAATCCTATTGAATCTCACATAATCTAAATCCTTTGGAACTATGCCTTTCATTTTGTCTTAACTTGGAAAAATTGTTCAGAAATGCTGCAAGATCTCCCCTACTTCAAGGCACATAAGCATACGCTCCACCTGTTATTTCTCTTAATGGATAAGCTGAAGCGTCTCCATCAACTGGAGGACCCAGAGGTGGCTTTCTCTTTGCTTCAGCCATCTCTGTTGATTACTTTTTTTTTAATGCTTCTTTGCCCATTTGCTTTCTAATTTCTCAAATTCACTAGATCCACAATTGCATTTTACTAATAAATAATGTGCAATTGCATTCCTGAAGAACACCTTGTCTCAATTGATTCATGTATTTAAATGTGCCCTGAAACTTTTCTGCAATGGGGTGATTTTTGAGAGTTCAACTTCATATTTATTTACTAACTTTGTTAATTTGTCAGGCACAGTTACAGCTCTTCTAGTAAGTCATTTACATCAATATATCTGTCATGTTTAAGATCAAAACATCCTTTAATTATTTCTTCCAATTGTACTTCTACTCTGGCAGCTTCCTCAAACCATGGGAAAAAATCCCATCTTCAAACAAATGTGTCTCACCTTGTGTTGTCTGTGTATAAAGACAATTCTCTTGTCTTCCCGTAATGACTGAAAAGTCTCCTGGTGGTGTCCATACAACAATCTGTGAATTCTGTGAAGTTAGGATAAACCGAGGAACAGGGGCTCTTTCCACAGCTCCTTGAGCTACTGTATTTGGGACAATATTAATTGGAACATTCGGTGTGCATCTCTTGTGGCTGTGCTGTGATAACCCTAGCAGCAGGTGCATGTACAGTCGCAATAGAAGCAATAACACCTGTAGGCATCACTGCCTATACAGTCTCACCTTGAGCTGGCACATTATTAAGTATTATGGGTTGTACAACAGGCTGTGTCATAACAGCCTGTGCCATCACAGATTATACTACAAGAGGCTGGGTCATTGGTAAAGGTCTTCCATTTGATATACATTTGGATCAACATGGCAACATTTTTAGTTGTTGCTCCATCAGTATTTGTAATGGAACCCAGATAAGGTGGTGGGCGTGCAGCCAATAATTTGCGCAATATATCATCTCCTGAATCATTATCAGTGTCTGATTTAATTTCATCCTTTGTTTCCTTATCCCCTTTGATCTTTTCCGGTTTTGTTTTTTTCATGTTTTTCAGATTGCTCATTTTTCTCATTTGGAATTGCACGGTAAAATATAGTTCCCTCTACAATATTCTTTTTCTACCTCTGCTGTTGCTCATCCTATATCGCGTCAGTGTAATTTCTTATTGCTGTCTTTGTTCCTCTTAGGTATTTCTCTCTATCATTAGTGCGAGCCATCTTTTCCCAAAGTGCTTAGTGCCTAAAATTGAGTAGGTCTAGGAGAGGACCTCATGTCACAAAGTGTTTCTCGCAATCTCTCTATAATTCTCAAATTAAATGTACCCCAACTAAGAAAGCTCAGTGGACCCCCTTTCTCTGTGATCTTGTACCACTGGTGCAAGATCATTGGTGTGTGTACCCCTTCCTCAATCATCATATGATAAGCTGGCATAACCTCAGGAGATGATTTCCCACCGTCCCGTACTGCAATAGTCACATCACCTCATTAAGCTTCTAATAGCATTGAAAAATTTCATGATTTCAAATTTAAATGAACAAATGGCAAACAGCGAAATATTAATCTTCAATGTTTTGATTCTGTTCCCTATACACACATTTTCAATTATCCCCTCTCCAAATCTCAGCGCATCTGTGTAAACCAACCAATTAGTCACTGCATGTCTCTTTGCACAGCTCAACCAATCTCAGCGAGGTGATTCACAGAAACCGACCAATAATAGAGCAACAACATAACGCAACAACCTGCTCCTTGCAGCGGCTCACCCTCCTTTACAATTTCTTTGTTTTCACAGAGAGCTAAAATTCTACTGCTCTATGCACCATCATACAACAGTCTTTGGGCCTGATTTAGATGTTAGCGGTAATGGTCCCACCATTGAGTTTTTGATTGAAAACCCATCCGCCGCTGTGGTAGTCAGCCCGCCATATTTAGACTTTGGCCGTCCCGTAGCAAATAGCCCACATTTGAACTGCCATCTCTGCCAAGAAACACCGCCCGCAGTTGTGCTTGTGTGTTAAATATTTTTTTGTAGCTGAGCGTGTAGTCGTGTTGGTTGTGTCGGTGTGGGTGCCGTGTTAATGGTGTGTGTGTGTTGTGTTATGCGAACATGTCAATGAGTGTTTTTGGTATGTACAGGTTGTATTGTGTTGGAATTGTAATGGATTATGGTGCGTATGTGGAATGTTGTGTGATGTGTAGAGCAGGGGGACACATACGGCTAAGGGACAGTATGAATGTGTCACTTTACTCTATTCCATAACCCCTGCCATTGTACAAAGTCCATTGGTTGCTGCAACTGTCTCCCTCCATCAGCAGTCTGTCACCAGTCCACCGCTTGCAAAGCGGTAACATTTAAATGAGGCAGGCGGAACACCATTGACTTGACAGTTTTTTCAGCTTGGCGGTAACACCGCAAGATCTAAATCAGGCCCTTTGTCTGCCCCTTCTAAAGAAAACCAAAAGAAAAATTAAACAACTGTGGTATTCAGGTTTTTTACACCCTACAACTTTCCTCAATCAAAAAGAGTTTGTCACACACCAATGAAATCTTGACCCGCAAGAAATCACTTGAATCAATGTAGAGTCACCTTTCTTCATCAGGTTCCACTAACACTGAGCAGTATTAGTACCATCACAACTTTACTATTGCTGTCTCAAAAGTTCAGTCACCGACGTCTTACGACCAGCACCTCAAATCATTAGTGGACAAGAAAACCATAAATCAACTCTTAATTTATCTAGTCTGTGATCTTGGACTACTTCTTACTCTGATAATCTCTTTATCTTCTTCGACAAAAGCACAAAAGAATCAGCAATTCATAAGCTTCGATGATTTATTCAACATGCATACCCCAATACCAATACTGGAATAAAACCACAATAATCAATCACAGTTTCCACGCATAACCCTATTGATACTCACACCTCCAATTCACCAACCGCCTTAGAAACCCAGGCTCCATCAACCTTCAAACTCAGGCTTTGGGCAATGGGACATTGGCATCTATTTATCTCAGGGCAATTTTTAATTACTACAGCTCTGCTTTCTCATTATGTGAACCATCCATCATCTCATTGCCAACTTTGGTTTACAGTATCAATCTTACCAACTCCTGTGGACAAAAGTAGATGAGAGTAACCAGAAGCTAAAATCAACAAATCATCACAGTTTTCAGTTTCATCTTTAGGAGCCAATGATGAGGGTTGGTGTGAGTCTCAAAGCTCTATTTAATTTTTTTTAGCAAATAAATATTACTCAGCAACAAAATATCAATCAAATCTTAATCAATATAAATCATCGATATCAGACCAGGTGCATAAAGTGGGTTCCATAAAGGTATTTTAAGCTATGAAGAATCAGTCAGAACCCATAAAAAGCTCTAAATTCGAGAGTAAAAAGCATGAAGCTTTTAGCATAAAATCTCAAATCATAAAGCAGAAGCTACGATAAAGAGAGGTTCAAGACACTATGGCGAGTCTCAGAGCAGCATAGATTCTGGCAGGGGAAATAAAAGGATTTCTCAGAATGTGCCTGAGAGGTGTCTGCAAAGGGGTCTACAGAGAGTGTGGAATCAGCATGTAAATGTGCAGAATCTGAACTGCCTACTCTAGGAACACACACATTTATACCACTCTTATATCTATAATTGAAACAAGTTGTTGCAGTCTTCAGACAGCTCATCCAATCAGCACACATTGTCATAATGGGAACGGGAACGTTTCCGTCATCTAAGCAGTCAAGAGACAATGGCTCCCAGATATTAAACTTTAGAATTAAACATTTCATGAAACATTTTTTAAGTCACAGAAATATTTCCAGTGTTCACTTACTATAAGACAACTACAGTTCATGGTTAGGCCTCTACATTATACCATTAGCTCATATCGTTCTCACCATTTAAACTACCTGTACCATTGTTCATACAGAAACATTCAACAGAAATTAACTAAACATTTTAATACATTATTATATTCTCTGAGAACTATGCCCATGAGAAGGTTCAAATCTAACATTTACTATTAAAGCACTCTCTTCTCAGTGCATTTGCATCATTGAAAGTTTAACATCTCACACTCCTGACCTAGGTCAGAGCTTTTGAAAATAAAATAAAAATGCATTCAACGGCCTTTCACACTTAGCACTGATAAATGTGAAAGCCTAGTGCCATCACTTGCTTTTAAAAATACAGCATTTCGTCTAAGGCCTAAATGTTATGTCTACATGTTAATGACATTCATTTTTATTATTTAAAACTTGTGAGTAACGGGAACACATTCATTAGCAACAGAAACCACTTCAGAAAGGCCTTTGTCCAATACAGGTGGTATGCAGCCAATCCTGAACCTTGGCCAAAAACTATTCGATGAACAATCTCAATAGCTTCTTGACCATTTGTTTTAATGTTAGCAGATTCAGACTAACAGTCAAACACGTCTTTTAAACAATCAAGATAGATAGCATGGATTTCACCATTGTTCTGTTTGCAATTATTAAACTCGCTGCAATCCATTTTCGTTGGACATTCTTCAATAACCATGTTTAATAGTTCATCCCTACTAGCAATAGGAACAACTTCATCAATTGGTGCCTGTCATGACAAACTAGTCTTTTTTCAGCAATCAATCCTTTGCTTCTCTTGGCATAATAATATGTTACAATTGATTTACATAGCAAAGTTAGCTATATAGCATTCAAATACAGTTGACAATTCTTCACAGAACGTTTGAGTGTTATTGTGTACACTTCGGAAATGTTGTATGAGATTCACTAGATCCCCCAGGTACCATGGGATCTGGACGATAACAGCCTTCTAGTCTCAAAGGCCTTAGTACCACTGCAAGGGTAAAAGGGCATATGGTTGGATACAGGCAATTTTATTGGCAGCATTACTGTTGTATTTACTAGCCGAAGGGACATGTTGGCTGTATGGGAGACACTTTCTCAAGTTCTTTCACCCTTCATGCTGCTGTCATTCTTAGACTATTTTGAGGAATAGTCAAACTGTGAGCCAAACAACTCAAATACACTGCTTTGCAGAACTTATACTGAATGAGATTGTATCGGTGGTGGCAAGTGGGCTGTTGCTGTTTCTGTCTCTGGTCATGTCATTGTGCCTTTCAGTTGTGTCACACATACCTACTGTGCTTGCATGGGAACATTATACAGTTTTAATACCTATCTTTCTTTCTTTTGTAAGCTTTATTTTGATTTAGAATAATAAACCATAAAAGCAAATCCATCACACACGTTCACACAAAATACTGTCAAATTAACAACACATTGCTTCAGTTGGGGCCAAGACTGATGCTAGTACTCCCAAATAAAATACCGGAGCTCAAATAGGTTAAAGGTTCATAATTAAAAAGCACACACACAATATTAAAAACACCTAACCAAAAAAATCTAACAAAACAGGAAGCCAGGTATGCCTAATGCAAAGTGAGTCAGATTGAAACAACAGAGATAGCCTATGCTGTAAAGTGTGTTTGAGGAATGAGACAACTCCTAGGCAGACCTTTAGATTTGGAAGGGACTGTACATACAGAAGAGCTGAAATGTGTTGAGAAATTGAAGACTCTCTCAGCAGGGGAAACGGTAACATCCTATCATAAAAATTATAAAAACCCACAAAAAAAGATAAAATGGGCAAGGGTTTGCAATGATTGCTCGTCACACGGACAGGTCAGGATTTCCTTTGGAATAAACTGACCCAAAGGAAAAGAATGTTGACACCTGATCAGATCCAACTTGAACCTAGTGAGGAGGGCTCAATCCCTGGCACTTGGTACCATCACCAAGTATGGCTCCATAACCAAAGTTGTTTGTACCAACACATACCTATATTAGCAGAGTTCTGTAGTTCACTAGCCTCCCTTGACCAGGAGTTGCTTGAAAGCATTTTTAAGCCAATTCTTGTCCATCACCATAAGATAGCCAGGTGAACTGTCTATAGCCAGTCTGTCCCGTTTATAACATGTATCCCTCACATGTCTAGCCAAAGGATGTGATGGGTCCTGTCACAGTGAAAGGAGTTCAAAATGATGTCTCTATTCAGTGAGGCCTCCTGATTTGGCCGAATAGAGCACCACAACATCAGGTGAGCCAATTTAATGACATCCTCCACATATGTTGCTGAATTGCTTAACTAGATGACTCTGGAGACACACCAAGTAGGTGCCTACAGATCCCATTTTCCTCAATTTGAAGACCCTCAATGTCTTTAAAACCCCGGAACGCATCTCCTGGCATAAATCTCAACTAGGGCCGCCATGAACTTGCACCTATTTTACATTCCAGGCCAAAAAGAAAACACACATAATTACAATACTTCAGATGCCTTTGTTTCGGACAGGTTCCCCAGGACAAAACAAAGCCAAAGTAGGGGAATTTGTGAGTTACGGCCAAGGGGGTGCCCTGAAGTAAAAAAATGCAAGATGTCACTCGCTTATGCCCACATGGCATCACAAATATTTTAGACTGATTCGTATGTAACCCCAGGCTGCTCATGAAGATGACGAAAGTGTTCAAGGAGGCCTGGAGTCCATTTGGTGTTTGAGATATTAAAACAGCGTCATCAGTGTATAAAAAGACTGGGTCAAGTTTAATACCTAAATAGGTATGTACATAAACCTATTTTTCAAAGTTAACTTTTTACTGTTTATAAAAAATCTCATTTGCATTGTCGACAAAAAACAATACCAATATCATGGAATGTTAGCTTTTGCAGTTCCCTGATTCCTGAAAATGTTGATTTTTTATTTAATGTTGTCATCAAATACCACAAACAAACCTCAACACAATGCCAACAAGTGCTGTATGCATCAAGGCAAATCACAGTTGGTATACAGTGCTAGTATTTCAGGTACAAACATTCTAACCCCAGAGTTACATGACATACACTGGCTCATTAGCCCAACCCACTAGGACATATCTGGAGCTTTCAGTAGGTAGGCTGTGAGTGGACTCCAAATATCCTTTAGCCATGAGGGCAGCAATAATTCCTCAGCAAACAGTTCCACTTGTTCTTTGCAGTAAACCATATCAGTAAGCCACTGTTTGATTTTTGGTACTGCCCTTTTGCCCCAGTGTGTGGCCACTCTCCTTTTTGCCAATAGCAATGCCACCACCATCTGTGATGGGCCGGTTGTAGATTTTTAACTAGGCAAAGCAAGCACATCTGGGGTGTGCAATCCAGCAGTTCCATCACCATGTCCGATAGGGCTTTTACAAACTGTGCCCAGAATTGTAAGATTGGAGCGCACAGCCATACTAGCTGCATTAAGTCTGCCTTCAGTGTCTCACATCTCAAACACGGCACATCACACCTCAGACCATATTTAAACAGTTTGACAGGAGTATAATACATTTTTTGTAAATACTTAAAGTGAATATAACACAAATTACAATTGAATGTGACCATGCCTGTATTGTGCAACAAAACCCCCAGTTCTCCAGTTCCAGTGGTGTGTCAAGTATTGCGTTCCACTTCTCAAATGCGAGGTTTGGGGTAGTCAGCCTATCTCCCTGAATTGCTTTGTACGGCCTAGTAATAAGATTCCTGCGTGTGGTGCTAGAGAGTAAAGTTTGGAGTGCCCTAAGTGCAGGGGGCTCTGCAGGGAACTGGGAGTCTCATGGCAGCTGCAAGGTGATAGTATGTGAAGGTTAATCAAGGGTTCAGGTGCTACATGTTTGAAATGTCCTCCAGGTCCATGAAATTCCCTCCACAATATGCGTCTCCCATAGTTCTGAAATCTGCACTATTAAGTATGGCTAGCACTCCAGCCTCATTTGTGACCAAAATGGCAAGGTGAAACACCAGGGGGAGTGTGCTAGCCATCAGCTACTCTTGCTTACTGCCTAAGCACCCTCCAGGCCCTCATGGTGCCACTCTGTCTGCCAGTGAGGTAAACCACCTGCTCACCTGTTCCCCCAATTTCATAATTATATCGAACAACAAGCTCCAGATCTCTTTGGATATAGATCCCCAAATATTTAACGGCATCCGTGCTCCACTCTAGAAGCAAGTCCAGTTGGTGTGACTTTGTACTCAGAGTCAGAAAATTATAAATTTGGACCAGTTAATGCTTAAGCCAGAGTATCCTTCAAACCGAATGCACTCACGGATCACTGGTGCCAGATGTGTGGTGGGTTGCGGACATATAACACCATGTCATCCTCATATAGGGAAATACAGAGACCACAGTTGGAATCACAATGCGGAATCTGCATGCCTCTGGAGGATCACACATGCCAGGGGTCCCAGAGTGATCGCAAACAATATTGTGACAGAGGACACACCTGACGTATGCCCCTGTGGATGTGCAGCACTTCAGATGTGTTACCATTAATACATACCCTTGCCACCAGGTTGGTATTCAATAGGCCTATCCATTGTACAAATGTCTGGGGGAATCCTCATGATGCAGGACTGTGAACATGTATGTCCACTTAATGGAATCAAAGGCTTTAGTGACATTCAGAAGAACTGCTGCTGCCTTCATAAGAGAGGTTTAGCCAGTGCAGTAACACAAAGAGTTTGCAGATTCTCTGCTGCTGAGTGAGTGGGAATGAGGCCTGTTTGGTCTGACAGGACCAACTTAGTGAGCTGTGATTGGAGCTTGATGGCCAGTATCTTCGGCAGGGCCTCAGCATCAGTATTGATTAATGATAGTGGTCTATAAGACTCATAGTGCTTTGGTGCCTTGTCAGGTTTTAATAATGCAATAATTAAATTAAAGGTTCCCTCGGGAAGGATGGCAACATCTGCTTAGCATATTCCTCCTCATACACTGCATGTAGATGCGGTGCCAAAATGTCCACAGACTCCTTCTATAATTCACCAGTTAGGCTAACCAGGTTTAGAGTTTTGCCGTTAGGGAGTGAGCGTATGGCATCCATGACCTTGTCAACCATAATGGGCTGCACCTTATACCCCCGCTGACCCAACAGCCACGCTGGGGTTACATCATCAAGATATTCAGTTATCTCTACCTCTGAAGCCGAGCCCCAGGCATTTTAGAGACGTGCGCAGAAGTCTGTTAAAGCGGATAGAATGGCAGGCATGTCATACCGGTCCTCACCTTCAGGGACAGTTATTTTGACAATATGTGTGTGCCCAGAATACCTTCAACTTGATAGACAAACTGCATCATGGACATCCTCCCTCTCCATACACCCTTGCAACATGACATAGAGATAGGTGACACAGTTCCTGTGTCGCTGTGTCAGTGTAATTTGTGATTTGTTCCCTAATATCAGCAAGGGTACTAGTGCAGGGTGTAGAATCATAATTGTGTTCCACGTTCCGCAGGATGCATTCTATAGTTCACAACTGTGTGCCTAGAGTCCTCAGCTCACCTGCCTGTGTGCCTATACACACTCCCCTGATTGTGATTTTGAACGCCTCCCAAAGTGTATCTTACCCCTCCATGGAACCCAATTATTTTTCCAAATATTCAAGAATAGCTGACTGCAGCCCCTACAGGAATACCAGTTCCAGCAGCACTGTTGAAATCACCACGTGAATTATGTAGGGGTGGAGAGCACCAGCTTCACTGGTGAATGATTGGACAATGGCCTTGGCAGATGCCAAACTACAGCTCAAGCACTTACCTCTGGAGTCACCAGCCAATAGACCAGCCGAGAGATAGACCAGCCGAGAGCATGAGCCACATATCAAGCATATAAATGTACCCTGCTGCACAGAGGGGTTCCGCAATTTCCACAAGTCTACAGCCCAGAGTCCTCCATTACCTCACATATACCCTTGGTAGATTGTTTGCCACGGCTGATCGGTCAAGTACTGGGTCCAAATATGTGTTGCGGTACCGACCCTAGATGATGGCAGTCGGTTGTATAGTGTGCAATCAGCGCTAAAGCTGGGTATAGAATTCAGGATCATCTATATTGGATCCATAAGAATTCACAAGGGTCACTGAGGTGCCACACAGACTGCCCTGTACCATTACGTAATGGCCTTGATCGTCTGTTTCAGGGAGAGTGGGCAGTGAAGGGCACAACCTTTGTGACCAATATCATTACTCCCCTAGAGTAGATGCGTAGGAAGAGGCCAACCTAACCGCCGCCCAGCGAATAACTATAGCACTCTCTGTACGGCATGTCAAGTGTGTCTCCTGTAGGAGTGCAACTTGTATATTATGTCAATCTAAGTAGGCAAGTATCTGATGCAGTGTCCGGGGCTTGTTTAGCCCCCACACATTATAGGTTATGAGAGAAATGCATCCTGGGGTCAAGGCCAAGGCAATATGCCAAAGATATCAAACAATCTACTTGCCAGTACAAGCAATATAGGGTACTTCAAATATGAACAGCATGTGGTAGCACAATGTTGGCAACAAAAACAAATAACAGAACCCCCCCTACCCACTCCAGTATCCCAAACGTGCTAAAGGTATTCCCAGAACCTGAAAGAAAAAGACTCATATGTGTAAACCAAAAATCATGTCACAGCGTCTGCTGTTGGATCACATTGAAATGGCAGGGTGTAACCTCGTGGGGGCAGCCAAGCCCCTGTAGCACTCCAGGTGGTCAGAGGTAGCAGAGAGCAGCCACAGTTACCAGCAAGTCCAAGCATGCAGTGAGTGGCATAACCACACAGATGATGACCCTTGTTATCTCTGGTGTGCTCCTGCCCATTTGTCGCTGTCGCCCTGCAGGACTTCAACATCAAATAGTGTGAGAGTTGCCACAGTCAAGTAGCTCCAGGAGCCCCTGTTGTCATAAAAGATCACTTGGCCTCATCATCCATCTCATTTTCTGACTGCGCACTATGTTGTGGGGTAAATTTCTTGACAAACTCTATTGCAACTTTTGGCGCTTTAAGGAGTTTCTGAGGTCCCCAGTGGTCTACGTGCAAGCTGGAAGGTTAGACCATAGCACAGAATATGAAATCTAGGAAGAACGTAACACAGTTTACCTTTTAGTGGTGTCCTTTTTCTCCTGATCCAGATGTAACGCTGCATCACAGTCTCTATAGTTTAGTAGTTTGTATATTTTTGGGCATGGGGGCAGCCCCGGAGGTGGCTGTGCAATGAGGGATCAGTGTGACCTTTTCACCACCAGCATATACAACTAATTTTCAAAACTGAATAGTGAGGTGAGCATATTTTCCACATACATTTCCATTTTGTGTCATGGAGTCAAAGTTGCCCATAATGCACATGTTGTTACAGCAGAAGCACACCTCAAAACTTCGTTCCTGGCTTGTATTACTCCAAGAACGTTCTCCATATTTAAACCCTTAGGGGGTCATTACAACCCTGGCGGAAGGCGGAGAACCGGCGGTAAGACCGCCAACAGGCTGGCGGTCTTACTCTGTGGAATTATGACCATGGCAGTTACCGCCATGGTCATCCGCCGGTTCTCCGTTCCTCCCGCCAGGGCGGAGACGACTGCCGGGCTGGAGACCTGGGTCTCCAGCCCGGCGGCCGTCACTATACCGCCAGCGGTATTTGGACCTGGCTTACCACCGTGGATTTCCAGCGGTTTGAACCGCCATGAAATCCATGGCGGTAAGCACTATCAGTGCCAGGGAATTCCTTCCCTGGCACTGATAGGGGTCTCCCCCACCCACACCCCGACTCCCTCCCATACCCCCCCACCACCCCTGCCACCCCCCAAAGGTGGCAGGGCCCCCCTCCCCACACTGACCCCAACATCACTTCACCCGTACCCACACGACACGCACGCAGGCACCACCTACATACTTGCACGCACACACGCCGACATACATGCCTACATCCACACACACAGTCATACACGCACACCCACATTCAAACATACACGCACACATCCATACAGACATACCCACAGACATACACGCACTCATTCCCATACACACAACACCCCCGCAGGCATCCACGCACTCACACACCCCCTCTACATACACAGACGCACACCCCCATGCACCCACACAACACACAACACCCCCCACCCCCTCCCCTCACGGACGATCGACTTACCTAGTCCGACGCTCCTCTGGGAGGGGACGGGAGCCATGGGGGCAGCTCCGCCAACACCACAACGCCAACAGAACACCGCCACGGCGAATCATAGGGCGTGATTTGCTGGGCGGTGTTCTGTTGGCGTGGCGGTGGAGGTGGAGCAACCTCCACCTCCCCGCCTCCCGCCAGTATGGCTGTTGGCGGCTCTCCGTCTGTAAAAGGACGGAGAGCTGCCAACGGTCATAATAGGCCGAGCGGCAAACCACCACCAATGGTGGGCTTCCGCACGGCGGTCCCTCAGCGGTCTTTAAAAAAGACCGCTGAGGTCAAAATGACCCCCTTAGGGCCTGATTACAACCTTGGCAGAGGGGACACAAACGTGACGGATATCTCGCCCACCATTTTACAAGTTCCATTATAGACTATGGAACTTGTAATAGGGTGGACGGGATATCCATCACGTTTGGGACGGAGTAAACCCCTCCGCCAAGGTCTTAATTAGGCCCTTAGTGCTCACTAATTGTAAGCCATCCTCTGCTGCAGAGATGCGCCTCTCTTCCTCAGTAATGCATGCTGTCTGCTTGTCTAGTTTTGAGCTCAAGTGGTCTATATGCAGTTTTAGCATTTCAATTTTCCCATCAATAGATTACAGACTTTGCTGCATGGCGATGACCGTGGCCTTGAGCGGGGTTGCACCCTGATCCTCGTCTGAGAGAACATCTTGCTGAGACTCAGTAGCCCACCTCAACTCAAACGTGAGCCAGGTTTGGGCATTTCCCTATTCTTGCCAGCAATTGTAGCACACTAGTGTAGAGGGTAGGGATGTTTCACCCTCTCACTCACTTTCTTTGAAATCTATCAAGTTGCCAAGTACAGAAAGAGGTGCAGTGCCAACAGTCGTAGGCAGTCCAGTGCAATCCAGTTCAGTCGTACACTGTAGTGCTAGTTGCTATGTTGCCCAGGACTAGCAGTCCCAAAGTTGAGAAAAGAGAAGAACGAATAAACTGTAAAACTAAAGGTGGGTGAGCCAAACAATTAACACGAAGCTGCAGCAAAGCCAGGAGTCTGGCTTGGCTCTAGAGCCTGTGGAAAAGTCGAGCCTTGAACATGATTGCATGCAAATCATAAAACATCAGATAAGTGCTCTTTCAAACAAGTGCATGTTTTTTCAAATTGTGGAAGCTTGGGCATCCATTAATACATAACACTATAGCACTGTACTGAAAAGTGCTTATTACAAGTGATAGTTTTGACCAGAAACCTAGAACCAGTACTGCCCCATTCCCCACCATGGCAACATTGTCATTAGTGAACTAAGAGGTAAGACAGTTGTCATGTGAACTCTGTATGTGGCCCAGTTTCTTAACAAGTAGTATCATTATGGTCTATTAAATCAACCACAATAGGTTTTTATGCAGCTGGTACTCTCTTCTTGTAAAGCCGAAGGCGCTTTCATATCCGGTAGTGAAAAAAAGGAGAATCCCAGTACAAGATTTGACTAAGATCACACATTTTGATTAATCAGAGAAGTGAAAATTAATCCAGTTTTTCCGGTTTCACTTTGTACAAATCAGCCATTAAACGAGTATGCTTTCTCTCATTTTAACCTAAAATGTTAATGATTTGTTTCTACCTCTTTGTGCATGAGGGTAGATCAAGGGTGGCAGGAAGAAGCCACATCAAAGTTCGGATCATTATGTGCTCAAGGTTCCAACGGGGTCTCAAGCTGAACCAGAGACTGGCTTCAAGCTCGAGCCTGGCTCGAGCTTTCAGCAGCTCGCCCACCTCAAAGCAAAACAAACTGTAACGTTGCAGTATTAATTAGTGTGCTATTTTATTACAAAATGAAACGACCTTCACTGATTTTTTCAAAGCTACAAATCATAAAAGTCAGCTGATTATTTTAAGCTATGCAATTCGAAATCATTGGAAGCAGGCAGAAAATCATGTTGAAAGTGCATTGAATATTACGTTTACAAATGAAAGCAACAAGTGCATTTCACAATTCTGTCTAAAAATGTCTAAAAAAAATAGATTTAAGGAAATCAGAAAAGATTGGAATATTGATTTATTATAAAAATGACTATATAATGAGAAGAATCTAGTTCTAAGACAAGAAATACGAATTTTACTAAAACAGTTCACGTAGTTGAAGCCTGAATAGTTAGGCTGCTCCGTAAATATCATTAACACAGATAAAATGGCATTAAAATAAATTATTTGAAAAAAAATGCTAAACCTATCACTTTATGAGACTAAAACATAATTAGTGGGCAACTTATACTGCAAGAAAACGAACAAACAGGGCACATGGAACCACCTATGACACATGGGCTGCCCAGATTCAGTGCGGTATATTTTGTGAACATTTGACAGATTTGGTTAAAACTCGTTCCAACCGACTGTGGATGCAAAACTCAAGTAGGTATGCGTATGTCCCCATTGTATACTATGTACACATTTTTTTTAAGGATTCTGTTTGATCCAGGTAAAATGGTACTTCATCATAAATAAATATTCCTTACGTTTGTACATCATCACCAGTTAAAAAAAAATATTGTTTTGGAACAGACGCTTTGAAAGAGCTAACAAGATCATTTGACAACCGTTGCTGCTCATTAAGTATGTTGTTGTATTTATGCCGAGTTAGTGCTTTTGATAATAAATATCTTCTAGTAAAAAAAAAAAGACTATTAAGGCTTACCACCACTGAAACGGGTTATTACATTTGTTAAATAAATCACTCATGGGTTTTATTGGCATTTGAGAAGACATCTAAAGTAGCGTTTTCAATAGTAACCCCTCCAGCAATCTGTCAATTTTAGTTTCTCACTGTGAAACAAACAAAAATGTAATATGTCTGACTACACGTGTTGCTATTTTGACTTGAATATGAGCTGATTTGAAGTTGCTTCGTGTTCATCTAAGGGTAAAAACAAATAATTGAATTAGAAAAAAGAATTTCATTTTATAAAAAAACTGTGCTAATTTTACTAAACACAGACAAACCCAGATCTAGAATGCTGTGCACTATGTTTGCTTGAGGAGAAAGAAAGTTGTAACTATTTCCAGAAATTTGAATATCAATGCAATGAGATTGCAAATATAATCCCAATCGATTTACTGAGAGAGAATGTGGATACCACGCAAATAGCCATAGTTTGTACCTAACATGCAGAACCATCTGTGACCTAATCTATTGAGTTTACAGGATGGTTTAATAAAGAGCTTAAATGATTTCTCCTTCACTGACTTCAACTTATAGTTGATGTGGAGCATGAGAGTAACAAAAAGGCAGCCAACGTGGCCTACTTTCAGAGTGCTGGCAATGTACAGTGCTTTCAATGCACCAACAAACGCTGTATTTGTATGTTGGCTTTTAAATAATTATTGGTACACTGTGGGTCTCTCAAAAGAAGATTCTAAAATTTTGGAGTCAATTAACAAAAGCAATGACTAGTACAGGACGCAGTATTATAAGTGTACTCTTCAACATATTCTTACCTGCCTCTGTGAAGTGGATCCCAAAACATCAACTCCTCTTTAACAAAAATGCAAAGAGGGCACAGCCCTTTCTATTTGTACTAATTGTTTATAACACTTCTGAGGATAATCCCATTTTACATGTTTTGGGGCTAATTCACAAATGCATGTAAGTGAAAGAGTACTACAGGAACACTACTTTACATACTCCAAAATGACTTTATGACTAGGCAAGTCACATGTTTTTTCGTAGTTATCCCTTCAGGATTTTGGCTCTGCTTTCTTTCATATACATACTATTTAGTTCAAAATATTTGATTATTGGAGCATGAATCTTATCTAGTCGACTCTCCCACAATTCTTTTATATGACATTCAAAGAAGCTTAAAAATGAGCGTGGTCCAATGATTTGTGGTGAGGCATAGCATTAGGGGTGCATGATCATGAGATCACCTTCGATATCCGACCCTCGGCGAACATGAAGGGAACGCCCCAGAGAAAGACCCAAAAATATACATGGGTCTAATGCAACATGGTGAAAGATCAGCCTCTTTTATGTGCAACAGATCAATGACCTCTACCAGCCTCTTCTTAGTTACGAGGGGAGTAACTCCAGGAGGTGAATACTCTCCGAAGAGGTGCAATATTTATGACAGTAAAATCAGCAGTGTATTCTGCCCTTGACACTCCTGCCTGAAATACATAGAATACCCATTTTGATCTTCCCAGAAAAAGTAGCTTTATTGATTAAAACATAGCTTATAGCTATTTTGATGTCCTCTTTTCAAATTAAAGGGACGTATATATTTATTTATGTAGCAAAATCTGCAGATCCAACAGTTTCTAGTCACTAGGAAAAAGAAACATTGTAAAAACAACCTTAATAGTCAGATCAACATGCACCCATGCACACCATGTAGTCGGCCATTAAAAGGGAATATTACATTTGCGACCACTAGTGTGCTGTACATAGAAATAACAGGAAAATAGGAATCATGTCCCTTATGTATGCACACATTTCCCAACTAACACAGAATGGGTAAAACCTCCGAACATCAGGCCCAATGTTGGTAGGGGATGAAGAATAATTCTTCCTCAAAATAATTAATTACTGAAAACAGACTCAAAATGTTTGTTGAAATGTAACAAACAGGTTATAAAGAACATACATATTACATATACAAAGTATTTTACTTTTTTTTCATAAAATTGATATTCAATAAACAGACACTGAAGTCAATTGACACACTTTTTTTCCAAACAGTATCATCCTCTGTTTCACCATTTTACAACCATGATCTATTATTGATACCTACATTTTTGTTCATGGAATGAACCCCAAAATCACATTTGTTGCAACGAAAGCCTCCCCATAAGATGATAGCTGCAGTCAGCATAAATAGGCACTGGCCTCCTAGCCTGGGAACAGCGATATTGTTCCTATTTACATTTCACATTTGTCTTACACTTAAATTCCCTAACAGTATTTGATTTTTCTCAGGATGTTGGGTTTCTGTCGTTTTTTTTATGCAACATATTACTCATGTATAGTGCATACTGTGAAATGCGCTGTGTATCTGTGTGAATTCAGGCTGGGGGCTTATGTTTATAATAGGCCATGATTGAGAGCTGATGGGCAGGCTGAAGGCAGAGTGAATTTCCCACAGTAGCCATCAGTGGGTCACAAGGGGGATCAAAATATAAGTTCATCCAATCCTTGGCCTGAATACAGAGTACATAGAACAATAGTCAGGTATGCAAATTCTAAAGTGATTTTATGCAAACGTTTGCAAAGGAGGTATACAACTGTCAAAATAATGCTGGCTCAAAACATAAAGACAAGGCAATGCTTACAGATGAGTGGGTGCATTTGGTTGTGTGTGTGGAGTGAGGGGGAAGCAGATGCAAGGAAGTATGTTTAGCTGAGAGTGAAAAGAGGGTGCTGAAGAGTAAAGAGACTAGATATAAGATAAAAGAGTGTTTTGCACAGTGTTTTTAATTAATACTTTTGCAGCAAATGTTACAGTGATATTACCAATGATGTTATAAAAGATGTCTTGAGTGCTGTAATATCTGGGGTAATTAGCAGCCCATGGCGAGGGAGTGAGTTATAGGTTCCTTAGTTACTCAAAATAACTCTAAAAGGTGCATTTCTATGGTTTTGTACATTTAAAATGTGAGCCTAACTATTACATCCCTGTAGCCTTGTTTTTTTTTAAGTGGATTTCTATGTTTTTACAATTTTATTTTCTAACTATAATGTCCCTGTAACTTTGTTTTTTTTCAGTGAATTTCAATGGGTTTTTGTAACGCGAAGACATATTAATGACTATATTTTAATCCAACCACCACTGCACAACCCCCTATAACCACCCAACCCCGCCGTTGGCCGTGTGAGGTAGGGGTTGGGTCTCAGTGGCAGCGGACAAGAAAGAATCCACCCATTACAGTCTCTATGTGAGATATTGCGCTAAAAAAAAGCAAGATTGCAAACACCTCCCTCAAGGATTACAGATAAGTTTTCAAGGTCAAAATACAGAGAAAAAAATATTTGCTTTGTCTTCATCATGTGCAAGAAATTTGGATGAGTAGTACTTTACAGAATTGGAGCTTCAACTTGAGCACCTGCTTTGTTTAAATCTGTATGTGCTTCCTGTTGAGGTTACATTTCTGTAAAAGGAGCATCATGCCAGAATGAATCCTGCCATGCGTATTTTATCCAAGAAGAGCCACCATTTTGTGTAAAATGTCTACTCAACTGGAATACTTTCTACTGACTAATTAGTAAGTGCTACCTCTTTGGGTAAATGTATATTGCATCTCCTACACTACAGCTGCGTAAAGGACATTGAGGAAACCTTGTGTGTCTGTAACTTTGCTAATGTGATTGTTCCTCAAGCGTCCTCATCAGATAACTTTACAAGTGGGAGCTGCAGAGAAAACACACTTGGATGATTTGTACTTTGCAAAAGTGTTTATGGGAGAGATGAGGGGGCCTTAAGGCCCCAGCCGTCTCAGCGGGCTCCCATCTACTGCAGGAGCTGGCATTGCTCTTGCAAGTAGGGAGCTGCTTTAAATAGTGGCTCCCTGCTTGCAGGAGCAATGTTTTCATGTTTTTCCCTGCACACATGTTATTGTGATGGGAAAGAGATGAAAACTCTGCTTTCAGCAAGCAGGAGCTGTGTGACAGCTCCCGCTTGCTGAAAGCGGAGTTACATTTGCTTTAGCTTGGTGGGAACTGTCAGCTCCCGCCAAGCAAGAGCTAACTGCTACCTCCTATAGGTGGGCACCTTGGAAGGTAGCAGGAGGAGGCCCAGGAGGGGAGGTGATCCCTAGGGTCATAAATGGTTCCAAGAGGGGGCCACACACCCCCCTCCTAATATTGTATTTGCCCCAGGGAGGTGGCAGCCCCAGCATATGTTTACAGTCATTGCCCTAGGGAGGTGGCAGTCCCTGTGGTTCATACAGTAACACTGATTGCCCCAGGGAGGTAGGAGTCCTCCGGGTGCTGGGAGGCCGCGTGGGCCCCCTGCATACATTTTGCACTGATTGCCCATGGGAAGGTGGAGGTCCTTGGGGCGATAGGGGCTGCACGGAACACCTTACATACATTTACACTGATTGCCCCAGGGAAGTAGCAGTCCCTGGAGTGTTGGGAAGCCACACTGGCCCCTCTGCATACATTTGATACTGTTTGCCCCAGGGAAGTGGCGGTCCCTGGAGTGCAAAGGTCTACGCAGTCCCCCCAACATGGATTTAATGTGTATTGCCCCCAAGAGGTGGCCCCCTCCTATGTTTTGGGAATGCCCCTAGGAGCTGGCCCACCCGGGAGGGGGGAGCAAAATGAAAAGTAAGCGCAGGATACCGCACTTGCTTTTTTTTTTTTTTTTCATCGCAAAATTCACAAATATTCGTGAATTTTACAGTGACTTTAAAAAAAGTTTTTTAGCCCTAGGGGACCCCTGGACCAAGTTAGGGGCTCAGGGTGTTCCTATTCTGGTCCCTTCTTTTTTGTGTTTTTTCCTTTGGGATTCGGCTGAAGCCAAGTCCCAAAATGGCTGCCAATACTTTCTTGTTGAAGTGTTAGCAGCCAATCAAAATTAGCACAGGGACAGTTGGATCTGCGGATCCTCTGTGTCCCTAGATATCTATAATTTTTTACCTTTATTATCTCCAAACCTACTGAACAGATTTACACCAAATCAATAAAAAGCAGAATCTGTGCACCAAGATCTAGCTTCTTGCCGAATTTGGTGGTTTGGACCCTATTGGAATTAACATGAAAATGCACTTTTTTTGACCCCCCTCCCTTTTTCTCAGCCCCTGCTTGACAGATCATCCCAGAACTTTCCATGCTCAACAAGACCCTACAGGACACTTTTTTGGAAAATTTTGTGAAGATGCGTCAAACGGTGACAAAGATAGAGGCAAGTCAAAAAATGCTTTTTGTATGGAAACTAAGGGCTACATGTTCCAAAGTTCAGATTTGCGACTCGCAAATTGCGAGTCACAAATCCGAATGTAGAATAGTGTCATTGACACTAATAGCGATTCGCAAAGGGGTCGCAAATGCCCACCTCATGATTATTCATGAGGTAGGTCGCAATTTGCGACCCCCTTGGGAATGCCAGCCCTCACAGGGATGGTGGTCTGCTGGAGACAGCAGACCACCATGTCTGTGACTGCTTTTAAATAAAGCAGTTTTTTTCTTTTTGAAATGCAGCCCGTTTTCCTTAAAGGAAAACGAGATGCATTACAAAAACAAAAAATGAAACATTTTCAGTGACATTCACAAAGGGGAAGGGGACCTGCGACTGCATTCGTGGTCACAAAACAATCATACATGGGACTGCGAGTCGCAAATAGGAAGGGAACACCTCTTCCTAATTGCGAGTCGGAATCCCGTTTTGCGATTCGGTAAAAAGTTTACCGAATCACAAAACTGGGTTTGTACATCTGGAAGTGCATTTTACACGTCGCAGGTCGCAAACAGCCGGATTCGCTGTTTGTGATGTGCAAAATCCTTCGTGCATGTGGCCCTAAGTCCTAACTATAACTACCTACTGGTGACCGCCAGTAGGTAATATATATATCACTTACAAAACCAAAGGTTACAGGGACATTCTAGTTAGGCTCACATTTTAAATGTACCAAACCATAGAAATTCACTAGTTATAGTTAGAGTTATCTCAAGTAACTTGTACCCTAAGTTAACTATAACTCACGCCCCTGCCATGCAAAGTTTTTTCATCCAAAATTGTACTGCAAATATTACACTGATATTATCAATGATGTTATCAAAGATGTCATGAGTGCCGTAATTTGTGGGGTAAGTAGCAGTGGATGGTGAGGGTGTGATTAATAGTTACATTAGAGGACGAGTTATAGTTACTTGAGATAATTATAACTATAACTGATGAATTTCTATGGTTTGGTACACTTATATTGTGAGCCTAACTATGACGTCCCTGTAATCTTTGTTTTTTTTTAGTGAATTTCTACATTTTGTTTACGTAAAGAAATTTTCATTACTATACATTAATCCAACCACTGAAGGCTGTGTGCAGTGAGAGCTGGCTGCAGGGCCAGGCAACATCTAAAACAACCCAACCCTGCCCAGCCTCCCCTCCCCAGACTGATCTCGGCCCCGGGGACCCTATCCCCCGGGGGCCTGGCCTAAACATTTAATTTTTTGGGGGAAGGGGGCCATATGGCCTCCCTCCCCAGGCTTATCTCGGCCCTTGGGGACCCCATCCCCTGGAGCCTGGCCTAAACATTAAATTTTATGGGGGTTGGGGCCACCTGCCCCCCTCCCGAGGCTGATCATAGCCTCTGGGACCCCATCCCCCAGGGCCCGGCCTAATTATTAAAATTTGTTTTGGGGAGGGGGGCTGCCTGGCTTCCTCCCCAGGGTTGATCTTGACCCTGAGGACCCCATCCCCCGGGGCCCAGCCATGTGACTTGGGTCCCCCCCCATGGCACCCAGTGACAATGCTGGGGACGGTGGTGTGAGCCTGAAGGCCCCCGCGGTCGCAGCCAGCTCCCCACCCTCCGTGGGAGCTGACATTGCTGTCACAGAGAGGGAGCTGCTAAAGTGGTTCCCTCTCTCTGAGAGCAATGTTTCCTGTGTCAGCTCCCACCAAGTCACAACAAATAGCTGTGTCCCGGGGGTGGGCACCCCGGGAAACAGCAGGAGCTGGCCCCACGGGTTGGCAGTCCCCAGGGCCTTCATTGGCTCCTTGAGTGGGGCCACACAACTCCCCTCCAACTAAAATATTGGGGACGTGGTGGTCCCTGGGGCTGCAGTGTGGCTCAATGGCCCCCTGCATTACATTTCATTTTTTTTGGCTGATCCGCTGCAACTTTGGCCGAAATATTATTTTGAAAGGCTTTTTTGCCCTGGCGGGGCGCCTCTGGGGCCCAAGCACCAGAGGCAAGGGGTCAGGCTGTCCCTACCTTGGCCCCTTTTTTTTAGTTTACATTTTGTCTAGGACTCGGCTGAAGCAGAGTCCCAACATGGCTAACAACACTTCCTTGTTCAAGTGTTGGCAGTCAATCAGATCTCAGCACAAGACTGGGAGGGTTTGTGAAGTCTTCGCATCCCTGTGTATACAAATTTAGATTTTCTTTAATGTCTCAAAAACTACTTAACTGATTTACACCAAATAACAAAAAGGCCCCTTTCTGGGCCAAGAGCTACCTTTCTGCCAAATTGGGTGTAATTACATTCAGTGGTTCGGGCGCTATTGCTGTTCAAAATCCCTATGGAAAAATACGGGGGGAAAAGCATTTTGGGAACTCCCCTTTTTCTTCGCCCCCACTTGACGGATCACCCTAAAACCTTCCAGACGGATCACCCTAAAACTTTCCAGACAGACGATGAAGTGAGAATCATATTTTTTAGGAAACGTTTGTGAACATTCATCAAATGGAACCAATGTTATTAGCAAAACAAAACACTTTTTCGATATAAATTAGGTCCTAAATATAACTACCTAGTGGCGAGGTTAGAGTGACTTTATAGTTAGATTCAGACTTTACACACAAAACCATAGAAATTGAACAGTTACAGTAATACCTATCTCAAGACACTGTAACTCATGCTCTAAGGTAACTATAACTCACACATTTCCATGCACAGTTTTCTCATTACAAATTTTAGTACAAATGTTGCAGTTATATTATGAATGAAGTCACAGAACATGCCATTACTAATGTAATATTTGCAGTGCGTAGCAAGGTTGCACATTATAGTTACATTAGAGCATGCGTTATAGTGGCTTGAGGTAAGTATAACTATAATTGTTGAATTTCGATGGTTTTGTGCATGTAAAATCTGAACCTTACTATAACGTCCCTCTAACCTTTGGCTTTTTAGTGAATTTGTAGTTTAAAAAAAAATTATATTTCCTAATCATACTGTCCCTCTAACCTTCGATATTTTTAAGCAAATGTCTATATGTTTCTTTTTAATGTTACGTAATATTAAAGTATCAAACCGTGCGCAGCAGGGGTAAGCTGCAGGGACTGGCCTTTGGCCAGGCTCTACAGACAACCGCTGTAGGCACCCAACCCCTCGCCATTCATGGTCTTTGGCTGTGCACGGCAGGGGTTGGCTACAGGGCCTGGCGTCTGACCAGGCCCTGCAGCCAACCCCCCGTAGGCACCCAACCACGAATTACTAAAAGAGGAGGGAGCACAATTATGGCCCCAGGGACCCCATACCCTGGGGCCCAGCCAATTTGGAAAGAGGGACGCATGCCCCGCCCACCCTGGGCTGGTTTTGACCCCAGGGTGCCCGGACAATCTGTGAAAGGGGAGGATGGCACCTGGCCCCCTTCTTGGGCTGATTTTGTCCCCAGGGTCTCAAAACTCTGGTACCCAGGCAATTAATGGAACAGGATGGGGGCCATGTGACCCCCAGGCTAAATTTGGCCTCAGAGACCCCATTCCACATGAGCCCAGCCACTCAAAAATAGAATAAAAGGAAGGGGGCCATGATGCTCTGCCGAGTCGATTTTGGCCCCCAGACGTCATCCGCTGGGGTCTGGGTACTTATTCCTGGGTGCCAAGGGCACCCAGTGTGCAATTTTGTGGACTGTGGGGTGAGCCTCGATTCCCTACAGTCTCACTGCTCCCACACACAGAGAGCTGCAAGAAATGCTGCTCCCGACATGCAGGAGCAGTTGTTTTATCTGTTTTCCTGCCTGCTTGTCACCTAGCAGGAAAACATATAAACAGTGCGCTCCCAGCGAGCAGGAGCAGTTTTCCTGCTCCCGCTTGCTGAGACTAGACTTACTGTTTGCTCTCACTTAGCGGGAGCTGTCAAAGCTCCCACTAGGTAACAGCAAACAACTATGTCCCTAGTGTGGGTACCTAAGGACATAAAGAGCCGGCCGTGGGCGGTGGAGGTCCCCAGGGCCATTATGGCTCCAGGGGGGGAAGGCATGCGATCCCCCTCATTTGTTTTCTTAGGGACAGCCCCAGGGAGGTTGAGGTCCCTGGGGCTGAAAATGGCCCAAGAGGGGGACTACGCAGTCCCCCTCCCACTTACAAATTATGCAAATCCCAGGTAGGTGGTGGTCCACGGGCCAAATATGGCCCGGAAGAGGGACCCACCTCCCCTATAGAATTTTTGCTTGGCCCTGGGGAGGCGGTTGTCCCTGGGTCATAAAATAGGCCCATGACTGGGGTCTGCACAACCCCCCTCATCATTTGAAGGCCTGGCCCCAGGGAGGTGGTGGTCCCCGGAGCCATAAATGGCCTTTAGAGGGGGGGCCAGATGACCCTCCTCCCACTTACAAAGTATGCAAAACCTGAGGGCTGCTCTGGGAAGATGGCCTGGGGACCAGGGAGGTGGGCACATGTGGCCCCATCCCTAAACTATTAATTATACATTGACCCTAGGGCCTGGCCCACCCAGGCGCCACATATAAACATGCGTGGGAGACTGCGATTGTGTTTTTTTTTCTTTTTTAAATGTGCAGATCCTCTATGAATTTCACACCAAAAATATAAAAAAATGCTTTTTGGTCAAGCAGGGTCCCTTGGAGGCCTATGGGGTCAGGGTATTACAACCCTTCTCGTTAACTTTTGTTTTGGGGCTCAGATTACTTCGAGTTGCAAAATGGCTGCTCAAGCTTCCTGGTTGAAGTGTTGACAGCCAATCAGATCCATCAGATTTGCTTATGATCCACATCCCTAGATATACAAATGTATTGTTCCTTTAATTTCTCCGAAATTACTGAATGGATTTACACCAAATTACATAAGGCACGCTTTCTGGACCAAGATCTAGCTTTCTGCCAAATTTAGTGTAATTCCGCCCAGCGGTCCAGGCTGAAGTCTTGTCTAAAAATCCCTATGGGAAATTAAATGGGGAAAAGGATTTTGCAGTCCCCATTTTTGTTGATCCCTGCTTCATAAAGCACCCCGAAACTCTCAAAACAGCAGGTGAAGTGAGTGGCAAACTAGTTTTGAAAATTTTGAGGATTTGTCAAATGGCGCCAAATTTATTGGCAAAACAAAAAATGCCTTGCCTATGGAAACTATGTCCCGCCAGTAGGTTATTTGCATATATATTGTTTGTGTGTGTGTGTATGTGTATATATATATATATATATATATATACACACGTATATACATAGACACACACACAATACACGTGTGCACAGTCTTCATGACTGGCCATTGTAGGTGGTTCCACCGATTTTATCTGTTGAACCTTGTGTGCTCCCCTAAAAATCATTTCTAAAACCGCCTCTGGTTGTAGTGTATCAATTGTGTGAAAAGATTGGTGACACCGTACAATACCCATCAGCCTCCTGGAGTACACTTTATTCAGAGCAGCAATCCTTTCAGTATAATGTTTCTAGATTCCTTTTTACATTTTATTTTTAATTATGCTGTTCTAAATACTGATTCGAGTTTTTATTTGGTGCATTTAAGCATCTTCATTTTGCTTGCATTATTTTGCGAATTAGTTATTTCTATCTGAGTTTTTTTATGTATACTGATAAATCATCTGACAATGTGCATTGACTGTAGTCTGACCAAGATTACAGTATAGAGGCTTGAATCCCAAAGCCACTTACGCATGTAAGGCCCATATTTATACTTTTTTTCCCCGCATTTGAGTCATTTTTTACAAAATGTCATTGTATTTTCTGTGTTTGCGCCGATTTTGCGTCAAAAAATGACGCATACGCGGCACAAAAAAAGTACAAATATGGGCCTAAGTGTACTTACACATGCAAGTGGCCCGGTTTATGAGCTCATCTTATTCATGAAATATAATCTTGAACTCATAAATCCTTTCAGTCTCCTGCAACATTACTTCACAATGGTGTCATATTTTGCATGAATAAGGGCCAGATTTAGGCTAATGGGTATTGCGTCACAAATGTGACAAATATCATGTATGCCTTATTACAAGTGCACTATACTCTATGACAGGATATCTTCACATTTGTGACAAAGTAATACATCAACCTAACTCATATCAGGCCCTAAATCTCACCAATTGGTAGGATGTATCAATTTTGGAGTGGAATTTCATTGGTAAGTTTAGAAACTCTCAGCATCTCAACAGTTTGTGGGTACTCTCAAACTCTTCTGTGACCTCTGGAGATTTCAAGAGTGAGATGGAAAGGGGAACATTCAAAGAAATTGTGGGGTTTTAGGAGGAGGGGTACTCCATGAAGAAAAATACTTTCCTCATAGAGAAAAAATAATATTCCTTTGCACAAAGCTGAAGGTTACACATGCAAACGTAGCTCCACTTTGTGGAGACAGGGAATTCATAAAGGCACTCTTGAAGAATACCTGAAAACATGCATGTCACTCCTTTCCCAGCATACTTCTGAAAAACTTTGTGAATTTCAGAAAGTAGTACATGTGCATTCACAAGAGGCATTAAGCCAGTTGGTGAACATGTACAAGCATTTTAAAGAATGGGGCGCATCTCCTTCATTGAGGTCAGTTTGACTCAGTAAAAGTGTTTCACTATCCTAGCCTAGAATTAAGCAGTCATTTTTCTCGGGCTGCTTTATCCTAATTAAGCATGCTCCGCCTTCACCCTGGAATAATGTTTTTTAACAATCAATATAATGTTTTTTTCTAGTGGAATCAACAGCAGCAGCAACATATATTAATGAGATGTTGATGTTTTAATTTTTTTTAACATCTACAAGGTTTTAGAAAGCTAGGAGTCACAAGGGATCTATGCAGTAACATCACCGCCATTTAGCGAGGCTCTGCCAGTAAAGGAGATGATCCATCATTTATCATGTCCCATCTGGAGGATCGAGGACCCCAGACAGCGGGAACAGTTTCTAGCTCCCGCTGGGCAGAGGCAGACTTTTATTCCCACCACCGGGATTGCGTAATTTAGCAAAATTGACAACTGCAGCCTGGGTGCTCACAGCGAGTCACTCCCTACATTCCAATCTGCATGGCAGTGGAGGGGAGATGTCTGTCTGACTGACTGGTGGCCCAACATCCCAGGAATGCAAGGGTATGGAGCCCACCTGATTAGATGTCCCAGGTGAGGAGAAGGGAAGGAGGACAGAGAAGGCCTGAGAGCCCGGGCTACCTCCTTGACTGACAGGCAGAGAGGTACCACCTTGCCAAGAGGGACAAGCCCTGGAGCCCGGCAATTGTAACTTGGCCAGCCTGGCCGGGGATGACGGACTGTCTACGGAGGTTTAAAGGACCTAAGCCGGCTACAATACTCACTCTGGCTGAGTGAACTCCAGATATTCTGCAGGTGGAGGGAGCTGTGTGCGTAATCTGCTACAGGCCAGCTGATACATAGTGGAGGAGGCCAAGGTGGCTAGGTGGTTGGGATTCCTTGAATGTCCTGTACTGAAGAGAGTGTAACCCATTACCCCTTGTTATATACATGGCAACCGACATTTGTCTGTCTGCTTGTGCCCACTGACTGTACAAGGGAGAGGCAGGACCCTAATGACCGTTTGATCCAGTGTGGACCAGCAGAGCTGTATACTTCGGACGTTTACAATAGGGAAGAGTGGACACTACCAGGCCAAGCTCTCCTATGCCACTGGGGGGGTGGGTGCGGTTGAACAGCGCCGATGGGAGTGGTAACTGCCACTCGGATCAGCTGGCAGAAGAGACCTGCGATTACATTGATATAAAGCAGCTCCTCACTGACAGGTACCAAAGCTTGCATACCATCAACACAATGTTCGACAGCCTAACTAAAAGATTGGATTGGATGGGTGATAGGCTAGACAAACATGACAACCACCTTGACCAGATCAAGCAACAGATTACTGATGTGGAGGATGATGCTTCTAAGGAACAGCTACTAAGCATGGAAAAAATACTTGAAGTTATTGAAACTAAAATTGAAGACTTGGAGAAGCCTTCAAGGAGGAATATCATCTACCTACCAGGCATGCTAGAATCCACAGCTATAGACAGAAAAGAAACCTATGTGGAAACTTTTCTGAGAACACTCCTTAGAGAACCTCTCACAGATATGTTTTCGATTGAGCAGTCGCATAGGTCTCAGGGCTGTGACAGCTGCAGGGTACTCCGGCCTTGATAAATAATAGCTCCACTCCTCAACACCAATGCAACAGAGCATCGCTTTACCAGGACCTCACCTCCATGGTGCAGTTGGCCCAACACGATTTTCTGCCTGCAACACACCAACTACTAAAAACTGGCCTAGCATATGCCCTCCTTTACCTTGACAAGCTGAGAATTATGGTGCAAGGTAAACCAGTCATCTTTACTGATCCTAAACTGTCACTTAAGTTTTGCCATAAACAGACTGTGGATGCCATGGCCAGAAGTCATGTTGACACAGACAGTACACGAAACACCCTCAGTGATTGCAACTAGGAATCAGCCCAAACTAGAAGGGGTTGATGTCTGGCACAGACAGCTCCCCTACTGGGGAAGCCTTTGGGCCAGTAGCAGAGTGCCCTGCTCAAATGTCAAACCAGACCTGTTCCCTTATCCCATACTAGGGGACTAGCACCTCATTTTCATAGTCATGTTTTGACGTGGAACCCCTGCCGGATGCTCTTTGGCTGCCTATATATCTATCTCACCTGATATAGACTAGTGCATGCCAGTCCTGAGGCTGGTTGCTTTTGATTGCCCCTCAAGAGGGTGCTAACTTGGTCCTCCGGCCCTGGTCTCCTCTTACTTACCTTCAGTAATCCATTTCTGCTCGTTAACGGGGAGAAGCCTCGGCTCACGGAGCCTCCCAGGGATGTTTCCTGATCAGTATATGTTTTCACTGTGGTTGTGGGGGTTTATTCTGTTGCAGGGCGGGTATATGGGAAAGACTATTCTTCTAGAAGTTGTGTTTGTTGAAGTGGGTAGGTGGTGGATAAGTGTCTAGTTTCTCTGTTTGAGTTCTTCCCAAGATTACTTGCTGCATGGCTCCACCTGCAGAGTATGCCAACCCCCCACATGAGAGGCTGCAATAGTTCATTGCAGTATAATCCTATATGTTGGAGCCCCCCAGGCTTTGGCAGATTGGTCCACATAACGACTGAGGTCAACTGGATATCCTGGAATATCCAGGGAATGAATGACCTACTCAAGTCTTTATGTTCTTTCAGTGGCACAAGGTAGACACAGGGCTCTTCCAAGAACTGCACCTTACCAAGCACACAAAATCAAAATTGAAAGGAGGCTGGATTGGGGAACTACGTATGACCACTTACTCGGCCTATGCCAGGGTTGGCAGTGGATTTCTGGAGGGGTTGCAGTGGCGCACGCTTGGCTCCATTTGCGACAAGGAGGGCAGATTCATCCTGATAAGTAGGAAAATGGGGGGGAAGAATCATAAATACATGCACCAAAGGCCCCAGTTCTGTCCGCCCTGACCTTTTCCTATACGTATGGCAGAAATTCTGGGATTTGGACACAAAACTTTTATGGGGAACTTGGTTCTCAACATTGCTGTAGACTAAGTCCAATCCACTAGTCATCCCCTTTCCACAATACTTGGTCATGTATCGACAACTGGTTGCTCACTAAAGATGCAGCCACATGGGCGAAAGAGGTGGAGCACCTTCCCCACACTTTATCAGATCATAATCCGGTGATGTTCATGCTGCATGTGGCTGATGAAATGACAGCAGCTTCTCTTTGAGACTACCTCACAGCATCCTGTGCGATTTCATGTTTAGGTCTAACATACTCAGCAACATAGTAAAGTTATTCACTGATAACAACTATACAGTCTCCGATAACGACTATACTGTCTCATTCCCTAGTCTAAGTACAGAGTGAAGGTGTCTCCAAGAAATTTAGAGTTCTAGGTGCCCTACAGGCATGCTCACCTCATTTGAAGGCAACTATAACTGACATTGAGACCCAGTATGCAGATTTGGGTGAACAGTGTCCTTGCCCAAATCCAAGAACAGATTTATGATTACTGCGAGACAGCAGACAAAAAATTATTTTCTTCACAGGGAAGCTGTGGCCAGATGATATGGTGCGGGAGATGGAGTCAGCAAGACTTTGGCCTCTCTGCTTAAGCAAAGCTAGAGTAGATGCTATGTGAAAACTAAAGATCACTGATGGCTCAATCTACCACTCCACTACTGATATTACACTTCCCTATTCTTCCCTGTACCCCTAAAAATACTACTGCTTACCTTGAGTCAGTGAAGATGATCTGGCTGGATGAGTCACATAGACAATATCTGGAAGTCCCCTTTGATGAAGACATTACCCAGGCGATCTGTGGTATGCTTGGAGACAGGTTACACTTCCTCAGTGAACTCATGGCCCAATTTTACAAAGAATACACCAATCTTTTGGCACTGCAACAGCGGGCCATGGATGAGGAGGGCAAGAGATACTGACCTCCTCTTCAGTCTCTGAAAGGGGCACTGATTGTTAAGCCTCGATAAGCTCCACACCAGATGTGACTTATATCACCCTTTCTCTATGAATAACACGAATAGCAATATTATTGCCAAACTAATTGGGGACTGCCTGCATTCCTGCTTCCCCATTTTGTTTGCCTGGACCAGTCTAAGCTTGTCTTTGGGTGTTCCATGGCTAAAAACGTCTGTGCTCTTTATGCATTGCTCCATTCCCTTGAACATTAACTACAAATGGCTGGAATGTTTTTGGACACTGCAAAGGCCTTTGATTCCTTGGAGTGCCCTATTTGCTTTGCCTGCTTAGCAGGCTTGAGATCAGCCCCTGTGAGAAACTGGGTTGTTAGTTGACTGGGGTGTGAGCCCTGCTCAAGCAACAACCACAATCCCTTGCATGGTTAACCCCAAAATGTCACTAAATTAACCTGTGCTTAACCCTTAGTAGCTTGCACAAAAAGAAGTCAGGCCTAACTTAGAGGCAATGTGTAAAGTATTTATGCAGCACACAAACAGTAATAAAGTGAAAACACAACACAAAACAAAATCCCAAACCAATTTTGAAATATAAAGCAAACTTTAAGACATTATTTGACACCTAAATGACACAAATCCAATCAGCAGAACCTGATTATGATTTTTTAAAGATTAAAGTAAAATCTACTACCTAAAAGATCAAAGGGCCAACTGCGGACATCTAGTCACGAGAGACAGGGTTAAGGTCCAAAGTTAAGGCCGACCACAATAGAGTGCGGTTTCGATACAAGAAGTGGATTGGGTCCAGTCAGCACTCACCTTTGGACATAGTAAAGTTTTGTAAGAAAAATGACTGAAAAGGTAGAAGTTCATTGGGGCAAGGCTGCAGGAGTTCCAAGGAGGAAGCATTGTCGTCAGATAGCCATGAAGAGAAGTGGGAGTGAAGATTTTTACCTTCAGACTTAGTCGTCAAATTAGAAGTTGGAAATCTCCATCAGGACGAAGCAGAAGAATTCAGCTGAAGACAGTTCCACGGGGTTGGGTACCCCTTCAGGGAAGGACTGCTTAAATGGATTTGCTTCTGTGGAGAAGAACGTAGCAGGAGAAGCAGCACAGTCAATCCGAATGGCGATGCACCTCGGGAAGATACACACATAGGGGGTCATTATGACCCTGGCAGACGGTGGTATTTTGGAGAAAGGTACTGCCAACAGGCTGGGGGTACCTTTCCCCAAAATATGACATTGGCGGTTTGGCTCAAGCAAAACCACCAATGTACCACTCCGTCCGTCAGGGGGGTAACAGCCGCTGGGCTGGAGACTTCAGTCTCCAGGCAGGCGATCATCACTGTCCGACCCACGGGATAATGACCCCGCTTACCGCCATGGTCTTCGTGGCAATCTTAACGCCATGAAAACCATGACGGTAGGCACTATCAGTGCCAGGGAATTCCTTCCCTGACACTGATAGGGGTCTCCACTGCCCCCTCCGTCCCCCCAGAGTCCTCCCCCACCCCCTCCCGTACCCCCCCAAAATACACGCACATTCAAACACCAACATACACATGCATACACACACTCATACCCACATCCACACACGCATGCATACATTTATTCACACACACATCAACACACTCTGACATACATTCTAGCACACATGCATTCACACCACACAAAATACATGCACACTCACACCCATTCATGCACACACGCATTCCACACGCCACACACCCGCATGCATGCACACAATCACATACACACACACACACACCCACCTACATACGCACACAACACCCCCCACCCCCTCCCCTGTCGGAGCACCTGACTTACCTGCTTGCACGGGGTCATCCGGCAAGAGACGGGACATGGCACTGCTGCCAGCAGCAGCGTCCGCCTGCAGAACACCGCCAGCCCGTATCATGTGTCATGATATGGTCTACGGTGGTCTACTGGCGTGGTGCTGCTGCTGACAGCCAGACAACCTTACACCCGTCCGCCGCCATAACCATAGTCAGAATTTCGCCAGCCTTCCGGCTACAGTCATAATATGGCGGACAGTAGGTAGCCGCGGCGATGCTGTTTTGGCGGCCGTCACCGCAGCGGTAGGCAGTCATTACTGCCTTGTAATAAGGGCCATAGTTTGGTCCTGGTCTCCTCCTGGTTCTCAGAGCATTTTCTGACCAAATTACTTAGTTTAAAAAATTGGCCATTTGGGCACCTTCAGCACCACAACCAAGGGTTCAGGAGTGGATGGAGACCTCTTGGTGGTTCAGGACTCACTCAAGCTGGGTCCAGGTGCAGGTTCCAGATGGTGTGAGCCTGTTATGGCCCTGTGGCTCTGAACAACAGGCCCTTTGAGCCACTTCAGGTAGTCCTGATTGAAGGTGTAGATGCAGGGCTCCACAGGAGGGCTGGCCTCTGAGGGTTCATGGCAGGCTCCAATCAGCAATTCAGTCCTTACAGGTACAGTAGTAGACTAGCAGAGTGTACAGCAGATCACATCAACAGGCAGTCCTCTGAGAGTTCTTCTGTAAGTCCAGCAGTAAATTAAAGGGTGGTCTGAAGGTGCTATTTTTATACCCTGGTGCCCTTCTCCTGGAAGCTTCTGGAATGGTTCTTTGAAGTGTATGGAATTTCCTGGCTTTCCTACCCTGTCTCCAAGCTGGCTGCAGTGACAATACAGGGTCGCTAGGCCTTTGGTATGGAGACAGGAAACAGCCTATTCAGGTGCAAGTGGAGCTATGATCATGTCCTCCCCCTCATTCTGCAAGCTGATGACCCACTGAGACTTTGAGGAGTTCTCAAAGTCTGTCAGCTACAGTCAGTCATGTGACCTAAGACAGGCTCAAGGCACAAAGGGCTAAGAAAAATTACAATGTTCTAAAAGTGGCATTTTCAAAATTGTAATGAAAAAACAGGCCACCATTAAAGAGGGTTTATCATTACAATTCAAGAGGTACCAAACAAGACATACTTATCTCCCCTAAATTAGGAATTACAGCTTATTAAATGTAATAAGGAATCCCCAATGTTATCCTATGGGAGGGTGTAATGGGACGCTGTGACAAACACGAGGAAAGAGGAAACTGGTTTGAGGCAAAATGGATTTAATCGTTAAGCAGGAGGAAAACCCACGACCTAGGCACAGCGTCTGGCTCCGAGAACAACAACCGCAACCCCCCCAGAGTTCCAGAACCCAAACAATGAGCGTGGATTCCATACAGAGACAGAAACATAAAAGTAAGACTACTATCACATTAGTAATACTATTATAACATTAGTAATAATACAATAACATACAACATCACCTCCCACCTTCAAGAAAAAAAAAATACCAACTCTAAACAAGAATATAATCCTTAAATTTTGATGGCCATTAAACAGAACAATTCAAACCAAGAATATAATCATTAAATTTGGACTGCAATTTAACAGTTCTTAAACAACGGGTAGTTACAGGCTTTGATGATGAGTCAGCAATATCCGAATTTGAATCGTCAACTGGAATGCGCTGTGGTACAAATTGATCTGCAGACTCAGCATCATCATGTGTTACACAAGGAAAATAACCAGTTGGACTTCTGTTCAGTATCCTGATTTTTATAATTCTCAACCTCAGTTGATAACATAAACTTTCACCATTCTTTACACGATGCATGTCATTAAAAATTTGTACTTGTTCAGCAGCAACTGGAATGACACTATTCTTGTCCCACCAACCTTTCCCTTCTAATAAAACAGTTGTTTTCGTGACTTTAACAATCTTTGAAGGCAAAGAATACTTAGATCCCCCTTTGCACACCTTGAACGTTTTTTTGATCAATACCCAATCATTTACACAAAAATTAATACGTTTAACATTTTTCTTATGATCATAATCATTTTTCTGTTTGTGTTGTTTACATGCAACTCTATTTCTTAATAAAGAATAGTTGTCTGAAGTTGATGGAGTGTACTTCCCTTGAATTAGACTAAACATCCATTTTGGTACAAGTTTAGTCCTGGGCTCTCTACCCCTGAGTAACCTGAAAGGAGATACGCCAGTAGTAGTGTGAGGTGTGGTTAAGTACGCCCATATTTTCTCCTGTAGAAATTCTGTAACATCTGAACTTGAAGATAAAGCAGTCTGAATTCCATCTTTAAAAATGTGATTAACTCTTTCCACTCAACCATTCGAAGAAGGGCTGTGTAAAGCTACCTCTAGATGTTTAATATCATGCAGACTCAAAAAATCACTGACCTTATTTAAAACAAAATGTGTACCATTGTCAGAAACAACAGTATTAGCTGGACCTTCTAACCTGAATAATTTGCTCAAAAATGAGATTACCACCTCAGAATCTGCACTAGGAGCAAACAAATAATATATCCCCTTAGAAAAATAATCAAATACAACTAACAAATACCTCTGATCCCTTGGCAAAAGATGAAAAGGTCTTGAAAAATCTAAAGCAATTTTTTCTCAAAGTTTCACTGGAAGAGGAACAGGATACAGGGGTTTAGTGACAGTTTTCCAATGTTTGTCTGAGACAACACATTAAGGACACTTATTAATGAATACAGCAACTTGTTTGTCTAACCCCGGCCACCAATATGACAACTTCAACTTCTTGACAGTCGCTGAAATACCCAAGTGACCTTCGTGTGCAATACTAATGATTTTGTCTCTAAGAGCAATAATTGGAATCATAAGATCACCCCTGAAACAGATATTATTTTCACTCGATAGTTCCCTGGCGACTTGTGCACAACACCATAACTTGCTCGATAACTTTTTCTCAGGTGGCCATTTCGTCCTCAAAAAGACTAGTACCTTAGATAAGACTTCATCCCTTGCCATAAATGTCACCCAGTCTTGTTCAGTAATATGACTATTGGAAACAGCCAACACATCCATTAAGGCTACCACACATTCTTGTTCAGAATCTGTATCTTTTAAGAGATCACAAGGCAATGGTAATCGTGATAAACAATCAGCACGAAAATTCTTTCCACCTTTTATGTATTTTGTGACCAAATTATACTCTTGTAGTTTGGAAAACAAACGTACTAATCATGCTGATGCCTTACCTAAACCATTACCATTCAACAGAAATACCAGAGGTTTGTGGTCTGTGTATAAATCACAAGTGGACCCCCATATGTAAGTTTTAAATTTCTGAACAGACCACACACACACCAAAGCTTCTTTCTCAATAGTACTATAGTGAGACTCATCTTCAGACAAGGTTCTCGAAGCAAAAGCCACAGTATTTTCATGACCCTTAACCGACTGACCAAACACAGCACCAATACCTTTCATACTAGCATCAACCATAAAGAATGGTTTCCCTAAAGGATCAAAAGCTTGTAATGCAGGAGCATCAATAACTAAATTCTTCCCTTTACCAAAGACAGTATTTAAGTCATCCGACCATTCACATTTTTTGCCCTTCTTAAGGAGAGATCTCAGTGGCTGCACCTCCATGGCATAACCAGGCACGAACCTGACATAATCCTCACAAATCCCTAAAAATGATCTTAAACCATCTTTATCAGTGGGAGGGCTTGCATTCTTCACTGCATCCAAATTGCTAAATTTAGGTTTAATACCCTGCACAGATATAATGTGACCCAAATATTCAACTTCAGTCACCATGAGTTTACATTTACTGGCTTTAACTGTGATACTTTTGTCTTTCAGAATGTTTATTACCTTAACCAGAACATCCTTGTGCTCTAGCTGTGTTTCCGTGTGGATTAAAATATCATCCTAAAAGGTTTGTACTTGAGGTAGGTCACAGAATAGCTCATCCATGAGTTTTTTAAAAACACTTGCAGCAGAAGCAAGTCCAAATGGCAAGCGTAAATATTTGTAAGCTCCAAAAGGAGTCACAAAAGTGGTTAAGTGCTGAGACTCTTCGGACAAGGATATTTGATGGTAGGCATAATGGAGGTCAATAGTCGAAATAAAATTGGAACGCCCAATCTTAGTGATCATCTCCTGGATATGAGGAAGGGGATGGCAATCTACTATTATATTCTGTTTAACAGACCTCAAATCCACACATAATCTCAAGTCGACATTCCTTTTTTTAGTGATCGCTGTGGGAGAAACCCACTCAGATGAATCAGTTGGAGTAATTACACCTTCGCCTTGCAATTTATGTAACAATTCTTTCAAATCTGTTCTGATACCTAATGGGACAGGTCTGACCTTGTGCACAACTGGAACCTCATTACTTTTTAATGTAATTAAATGTTCAAAACCCGGTACGGTACACACTCTATTTTTGAAAACCTCAGGAAAGAAAGTGACAAAGTGATCCATAATGTCATTAGACATATCGACATTTGCAATGTGATCACCCAAAGTAAGATCTGGTACTTCACCCAAAACAACAGAAACATCATGGCCAGGACAAAGAATAATGCCTAGATGGGCCAAATCCTTCCATCCTACAATGTCACGTCCTTAAACTGCAACATAAATTTTTGTAAAAATGGACCTCCCCAAACATTGCAAATTGGACCAAAAGTACCCTAAAAGATCTATGTCATGGTCACCAAAAGCCTTAGGGTTAACATCTGGAACATGTAAACTAATACTTTCATGACAAAGTTTGAAAAAAGTATGATTGGCTAAAATTGTGTTGGGAGCCCCAGAGTCAGCTAAAACAAAAATATTCTTATCCATAATGATCACATCACATATAGCACCTTTGATATCTTTTTCAGGTTTGCTACAAGGTTCATTGATAAGATTAACAGTTAATAAAACATTAGAAAACTGATCAGAGCATTGTGCAATGTCCTCAGTCAAATTCACATTGCTGATCTTAACTTTGTTTGAAAAGCTCTTATTACTCTTCTGTGCCAAGCATACATTTTGAAAGTGGCCAATTTTCCGACACAAATTACATTTCCTTCCATTCGCCGGACATGAAGGATCCTTCCCCAGATACATTTTAGAGCCACAATGGAAACACATCTGCAAATGTTTACCTTCCTGACAATGAAAGGTTTTATCCTGTCTAACATGTCTGATATTACTCACTGAACAAACTACTCCATCTTTGAACACACAATCCAAAGTCGAGTTCTGGTTAGCTAAGACTTTGGAGGGAGTAAAAGATCTTTCTATTCCTTTAGCCAAATCAATAACCTCCTCAAGGGTTAGATTGTGTCAAGCTAAAAGTCTTTCTTGAAATTTTTTATGGAAATAATAAAAAACAAATTGATCACGAATATAGGTATCAACATTAAGGCCCTCATTACAACCCTGGCGGTCGGTGTTAAAGCGGCAGTAAGACCGGCAACAGGCCAGCGGTAAAAAAATGGAATCACAACCATGGTGGAAACCGCCAACATAAGCAGCCACTTTAACACTCCGACCGCCACGGCGGTAGAAACAAACACTGCGGCGGTAACCGGCAACAGACAGGCGGAAGACAATGTACCGCCCACACTATTATGAGAGGCCAATCCGCCACCTTTTCCGGGGGGGAACCAATGCGAACAAAAACACGGCGGAAACAGGACTTGGAAGGGAAAACACTCACCTCTACACATTCCACGAGGAACCAGGACGCCATGGAGCCAGAACTCTAAATACTCACTGCAATAGTATTCCTGCTCCTCTACCAGGAGCACGAACAATGGCGGCGACGACCACGTGAGTACTGCACCTACAACACAGGGGAGGGGGAGGGAAAAGAGAGTGACACACACACGCAACACGCAAAAACCCCACCCCCACCCTCACACACAACAACATACACACAAATACATGCTGCAACATTACATTTACCCCCACAACACCCCCTGGAAGAACCCAATGACAAAAGGAAATGAGTTGAACGATTGTAATCAATAAAAATCCATTAGTCAAAACTTGAAATACAGTATATACAATTATGTATACCAACTATACAAGTCCGGATAGTGCGCCATTCATACTCCGTGGACCACTGGGTCCAAAATGCATGGGCAAGGCCCACACTCGATACCAGACTCCAAACGGAGAGAACACTGCTGGGGCATCAGATCGAAATGAAACAGGCACCTCAGGGGGAAGGGAAGGGGAGGCACCTCAGCCGGATGAGCGCACGACGCCAGCTCCACGAGGGGGCTCCATGCCCATTGATGTATCCTGGGGAGTGCAAAGCCACAGTCTCTCAAGTCTCTCCAGTGGGTGGTTTGCCCACTGCTCTATCCTGGGGAGTGCAGAGCCACAGTCTCTCAAGTCTCTCCAGTAGGTGGTTTGCCCACTGCTCTATCCTGGGGAGTGCAAAGCCACAATCTCTCAAGTCTCTCCAGTGGGTGGTTTGCCCACTGCTCTATCCTGGGGAGTGCAAAGCCACAGTCTCTCAAGTGGATAACAGTCTCCACTGGTTCTGGAGGGGGCTTTGTGCCCAGAGTGCTTCATCCTGCCAAGGACTGAGGTAGTGGATGCTTTTCTCCACTGGTTCTGGAGGGGGCTTTGTGCCAAGAGTGCTTCATCCTGCCAAGGACTCAGGTAGTGGATGCTTTTCTCCACTGGTTCTGGAGGGGGCTTTGTGCCCAGAGTGCATCATCCTGCCAAGGACTGAGGTAGTGGATGTGAATCTACACTGGTTCTGGAGGGGGCTTTGTGCCCAGAGTGCTTCATCCTGCCACGGACTGAGGTAGTGGATGTGACACTCCACTGGTTCTGGAGGGGGCTTTGTGCCCAGAGTGCTTCATCCTGCCACGGACTGAGGTAGTGGATGTGACACTCCACTGGTTCTGGAGGGGGCTTTGTGCCCAGAGTGCTTCATCCTGCCACGGACTGAGGTAGTGGATGTGACACTCCACTGGTTCTGGAGGGGGCTTTGTGCCCAGAGTGCTTCATCCTGCCAAGGACTGAGGTAGTGGATGTTTTTCTCCACTGGTTCTGGAGGGGGCTTTGTGCCCAGAGTGCTTCATCCTGCCAAGGACTGAGGTAGTGGATGCTTTTCTCCACTGGTTCTGGAGTGGGCTTTGTGCTCAGTGCTTCATCCTGCCAAGGACTGAGGTAGTGGATGTGATACTCCACTGGTTCTGGAGGGGGCTTTGTGCCCAGAGTGTTTCATCCTGCCAAGGACTGAGGTAGTTGATGCTTTTCTCCACTGGTTCTGGAGTGGGCTTTGTGCCCAGAGTGCTTCATCCTGCCAAGGTCTGAGGTAGTGGATGTGATACTCCACTGGTTCTGGAGAGGGCTTTGTGCCCAAAGTGCTTCATCCTGCCAAGGACTGAGGTAGTGGATGCTTTTCTCCACTGGTTCTGGAGGGGGCTTTGTGCCCAGAGTGCTTCATCCTGCCAAGGACTGAGGTAGTGGATGTGATACTCTACTGGTTCTGGAGGGGGCTTTGTGCCCAGAGTGCTGTATCCTGCCAAGGACTGAGGTAGTGTATGCCTTTCTCCACTGGTTCTGGAGGGGGCTTTGTGCCCAGAGTGCTTCATCCTGCCAAGGACTGAGGTAGTGGATGTGAATCTCCACTGGTTCTGGAGGGGGCTTTTTGCCCAGAGTGCTTCATCCTGCCAAGGACTGAGGTAGTGGATGTGACACTCCACTGACGGTGGTGCAACATGCAAGCTGCCCAGGCTCCTGGAACTGACCACCAGCCTCGGACGACTGACCACTGGGGATGGCAGCCATGCCTGCCACTGGCTCAGGATGTCGCGGGGCCACTGGTGGTGCTGGCAGTGGTGTCAGTAGCGGCTGTGCTTGCGGCAGACTCTGTGGCGGCGGTGTCAGTAGCGGCGGTGCTTGCGGTGGACTCTGTGGCATCGGTGCTGGCGGCCGCCTCTGTGGCATCGGTGCTGACGGCGGTCTTTGTGTCGGCGGTGCTGGCTCAGTGACTGCGGTGCTGGTGGCGGTCTTTGTGGCAGCAGTGCTGGTGGCGGGCTCAGTGACTGCAGTGCTGGCGGCGGGCTCAGTGACTGCAATGCTGGTGGCAGGCTCAGTGACTGCGGTGCTGGTGGCGGGCTCAGTGACTGCGGTGCTGGTGGCGGTGCAGGTGGCGGTCTTGTCCGCCGTGCAGGTTGGCGTCGACGTGGACCTGCACTTGATCTTCTGGCCCTTCCCCACCTTGGATGGTGGTGCAGCAGTCTTGCCACTATCCACTTTTGTTTTGCCTGAGCCCTGGGTGGCAGGTGTTTTTGCCTTCTCCCTCCAGGATGTGGCAACTTTTTGACTTTTGGAGGTGGCGGAATGTCCTTGCCCTTGCTCCGTGGAACACTGGCTGCCCTGTTGCTTGGCGCACTCCAAATGCCCGCAATTGCCTGCACCACTGTGCCCCGTGATGTGGTGGTTGAGGTGTTGGTTTGGGACCTGGAAAGGCTGGCCCTAGGGGACGGACGGTGGGGGGAGGTGTAGGGAAGAGGTCAAGGTTTGCCAGGAAATTCTTTGTAGACACACTGGGACGGGTAGATGGAGGGGGTTTGGGAGTGGAGGAAGAGGTAGTGGATGTAGGAGGTGCACGTTTGCTGACTTTGGGTGAAGGTGCATGGGCTGGAGGCTGTTGTGTGGGTGTGTGGCTGCGTTTGTGTACTTTGGGAGGAGGGCTCACAGACATACTGGGAGAGGACACAGGGGATGTGTGAATGGTAGTGGGGGTGGTGAGTGCACGTGAGTGGAGTGCGGTGATGGGCGTGCTGGTGATGGAGGTAGTGGCTGAAGATGTAGTGCATGCAGGTGTGAGTGGAGATAAGACTGGGAGAGAGGAGGGAGACGTGGAGGAGGGGGACACAGTGGAGGCAGTGGATGTTGGTTTGTCTGCATGGGTATGATGCTTGTGTGAGTGCCTGTGGGATGTATGGTGCTTATGTTTGCCAGAGCCACCCTTGTGTGTTGAGGTGTATGTATGCTGGTCTGATGGTGTGATTGGGATAGGCTGAGGTACAGGGGATTGGGTCTGGGTGGAGGAAGTTGGAGGGGGGAGGCTGGACACAGGGACAATGGCTGCCATCAGTGCAGAGGCCAGAGCCTGAAATGCTCTCTGTTGGGCTGCCTGGCCAGAATGAATGCCCTCCAGGTATGCATTTGTTTGTTTCAAATGCCTCTCGACACCCTGGATGGCATTCAGAATTGTAGACTGCCCAACAGTGAGGGATCTCAGGAGGTCAATAGCCTCCTCACTGAAGGCAGCAGGGCTGACTGGGGCAGGGCCTGAGGTGCCTGGGGCGAAGGAGATGCCCACCCTCCTGGGTGAGCGGCCACGGGACACACGCTGAGGGGCTGCTGGGAAGGCGGTGCTGGTAGGGGGGGCGGCGGCTGTACCGGTTGATGCGGGAGGCACAGAGGGGCCCACCACCGCAAGGGAGCTCCCATCAGAGGAGGAGTCGCTGTCGCTGATGTCACCTCCTGTCCCCGCCGTGGAGCTCCCCTCGCCCTCCGTCCCACTGGTGGCTTCAGACTCCGTTGTATCGCCCTCCAGGGCCATGTGGGATGCAGCTCCTTCCTGCTCCGGTGGCACTGCTCCTCCGCCTGATGATGCTAATGCACACAAGAACAGGGAAACCACAAAAAGTGGGGGGGAAAGACAGAAGAAAGACATGTTCAGTGCATGCAATGCCGCTACCATTGTGGATAATACAGACACAGCGGCCCTCTGCACTACGCCATGCACTTAGAGTTCCCTAATTAATCACAGGGACATGGGGTACAAGGCCTATGCCCGATTGCTTCACACATGGAAGTCACAGGAGCCTGATTAGGTGTAGTTGGCTCTTACCACTGGTGGGGATGGGGTGCCACATAGCCTGCCTCATGAAGGGACCTTGCCTACAAAAGTCGCCCTGGCCTAGGGGAACCCACAGCCCACCTCCCCCACCCAGACACCTTGTAATGCATGCAGAGTCAGATGGATGTGACTGTACTCACCCCCTTGTGGATGCTGTGATGCCCTCATGCGCCCATCCAACTCCGGATAAGCCACCGCCAGGATCCAGAAAATAAGGGGGGTCATGGTGCAACGGGCACCCCTCCCACGTTGGGAGGCCATCCCCAGCTGGGCCTCCGCCGTCTTCTTGCTCCAGCGGCGAATGTCCTCCCATCTTTTCTGGCAGTGGGTGCTCCGTCTGTGGTGGACCCCCAGGGTCCGGACATCCTTGATGATGGCACGCCAAATATCCTTCTTCTGGTGGGCGCTGACCTAGTGGAATAGTACAGGGAAAAAGGATAATCTTTAACTGTCCAGACCGTCACAGCCATTGACCCACGTTCCCACCCTTGCCCTGATGCACATACGCTCACCGTCCGCACATGCAGGCCTCAGTCCCCCCCCTGTATCTTCCATCCACACCACTCCAAACAGGCATTGCCCATAAAGCATGCTCACAGTGTACTCACCTGTTTGTCTGGAGGACCGTAGAGTAGCGGGTACTGGGGGAGGACCCCATCCACTAATTTCTCCAACTCCTCCGAAGTGAAGGCAGGGGCCCTTTCCCCAGACACATGAGCCATTGTCGCTTCCAGACTGAGGTCACAGCAGGTCCTCTCCTGTTGAAGGTCAGGTATCAAGTGAGTGAACAGACAGAAAATGGCGGTCACGTCCGCAGCAGTGCGTACTGTCACCTCCGGCGTACATCTTTATTGGCTCCTTTGACCCATAGGGTCCAATGTTAATCAATGCAGGATTGCGCCGCGTCTTCGACCGCCTACCGCGATGGTGTGCAACGCCAACGCAGTTACCTCATATACCTTTGTTACACATTACAGGTCAGGCAGCCGCCTTTTCAGGGGGCCACATGGCATTCATTTTTCAATGTGTCACACCTATGTAGGCCTTGCATACACACAGTGACAGGCACATTGCGGTTTGACAAATGTGTGCAATAAATATTTTCTTTAATACCTCAGTGTTGGCCGACTCTCTGCTCGCTGTTCTCGTCCATAGGGCACGTCCGCTGGGGCAGGTGAGGAGATGGCGGCATCCTCCGGTGTACAGACCGCTGGTGGACCTGTCGACAATGAAAGACAGACACATCATTAGCAATTACAGACTTGATTGTGCCACAATCCATGAACTGTGTGCCCAGTTGGAGCCAGACCTGATGTCAGCTATCCGCCATCCCTCAGGAATCCCCCCTCTAGTGCAGGTCCTGTCAGTACTCCATTTCCTGGCAAGTGGGTCTTTTCAAACTACAGTGGCCATTGCATCAGGGATGTCCCAGCCTATGTTCTCAAACGTGTTGTCCAGAGTGTTGTCTGCCATGCTGAAACACATGCGCAGCTACATCGTTTTCCCTCAGGTGGAGGATTTGCCCACAGTGAAAGGTGACTTCTATGCCCTGGCACATATCCCCAACATCATTGGTGCCATTGATGGGACACATGTGGCCTTGGTACCCCCCGCAGGAGTGAACAGGTGTACAGAAACCGGAAGAGCTACCATTCAATGAATGTGCAGATGGTGTGTTTGGCCGACCAGTACATCTCCCATGTGAATGCCAAGTTTCCAGGTTTAGTGCATGACGCTTACATTTTGAGGAATAGCAGCATCACTTATGTTATAGGGCAACTCCAGAGGCACCGTGTGTGGCTAATAGGTGAAGACAAGGACCCTTTACTGTGTGAATGATTGTCTGGGTTTGTCCCTAAGGGTTGGTGTGTGTCTAACAGTTGTCCCTCGACATTTGCAGGTGACTCTGGGTACCCCAAACTGTCATGGCTACTGACCCCAGGGAGAAATCCCAGGACAAGAGCAGAGGAACGCTACAATGAGGCACATGGGTGAACTAGGAGAGTGATCCAAAGGACCTTCGGCCTCCTGAAGGCCAGGGTCCGGTGCCTCCATATGACAGGTGGTTCTCCCTACTACTCACCAAAGAAGGTGTGCCAGATCATCATGGCCTGCTGTATGCTGCACAACCTGGCTTTGCGACGACAGGTGCCTTTTCTGCAGAAGGATGGTCCAGAAGGAGGTCTTGTGGCAGCTGTGGAGCCTGTGGACAGTGAAGAAGAGGAGGCAGAAGAAGAGGACATTGACAACAGAAACACCGTTATCCAGCAATACTTCCAGTGAGACACAGGTAAGAAGATCACTGCCTCCCACATCTCATACAATTGTTTGACCTATCATATGTCTGTCACTTTCACCCAGTGTATGGACCCTGACTTGTCACTTTGCCTTACTATTTCACAGATGTGGGTCCCACATAGGTATGTTGACAATACAATCGACATTGCTATTTTCCTTAGTTATAGCAAATACACATTTGTGAAAGCACTGACTGACTCCAGATTGTTTTGTAAATGGTCAGGGGTGATGGTGGAGGAATGTCCATGGCAGAGTCCAGTCTATTTGTTTCACAGGTGCATTGTCCAAAGGGGCATAGGAAGTGGAGCTATGGCAGTTTAAGGATGGACAAGGTGACGAAGTGAGACAGAAGGATGACATTCAGGGTGGTCTCATTTATTGGCGGGGGTCTTGGCATTGTTCTCTGTCTTTGTCCTGGATCTCAGGGACCGTTTGCGGGGTGGTTCTCCATCTGCAGGGGGTGGGGTGCTGGTGTTGTGGTCCTTTGGCGGTGCCTCCTGTCCACTAGCGCCGGCGGAGGTGGTGGGCTGTTCATTGTCTAGGCTAGTGTCAGGGGCCCCTTGTTGTGCCACAGTGTCCCTCCTGGTGTTCACAAGGTCCTTCAGAACCCCTACTATGGTGACCAGGGTGGTGTTGATGGACTTGAGTTCCTCCCTGATCCCCAAATACTGTTCCTCCTGCAGCCGCTGTGTCTCCTGAAACTTGGCCAGTACCGTTGTCATGGTCTCCTGGGAATGATGGTACGCTCCCATGATGTTGGAGAGGGCCTCATGGAGAGTGGGTTCCCTGGGCCTGACCTTCCCCTGTCGCACAGCAGTCCTCCCAGTTCCCCGGTTTTCCTGTTCCTCTGTCCCCTGAACCGTGTGCCCATTGCCACTGCCCCCAGGTCCCTGATGTTCTTGGGTTTGTGGTTTTGGCTGGGTTCCCTGTAGTGGTGGACACACTGCTGCTTGATGTGTCCTGGGGACAGAGGTATGGTCCGCTGGGTGGGTGCTGTGCTGGTGTTTCCTGTGGGGGGAGGCTCTGTGGTGGCATTTGCCAGTGTGTGGGGAACCGACTGTCCTGAGGTCCCAGATGGGCCGGGCTGGTCATCTAGATCCAGTTGGACAGAGCTGCTGTCATCACTGTGGTCCTCTTCTGTGGGTGGAGTGGACATGTCTGGAACCTCCTGTCCGGTGACGTTGGGTAGGGGTCCTGCAGGGGTGTAAAGGCATGATTATTGCATCTGTGTGTGCCATGGTGTGCAATGGGTGGGTGACCCTGTACTCCAGTGCTTACATTCTTGTCTAGGACCTTGTGTAATATTTGGTTTGGGGATCTGTGTGGGTATCTATAGTGGACATACTTTGGTGATGGGGGTCCATGCTTTGTTGTTGAGGGTGGGGTATGTGATAGCATGCAGGTAGGGTGGGGGATGTAATAGTTAAGATTTGACTTACCAGAGTCCATTCCTCCTGCTACTCCTGCGAGGCCCTCAGGATGCAGTATAGCTAAGACCTGCTCCTCCCATGTTGTAAGTTGTGGGGGAGGAGGTGGGAGTCCGCCGCCAGTCCTCTGAACTAAAATCAGGTGTCTTGAGAGCACGGAACGCACCTTCCCCAGTAGGTCATTCCACCTCTTCCTGATGTCATCCCTAGTTCTTGGATGCTGTCCCACTGCGTTGACCCTGTCTACGGTTTTGCGCCATAGCTCCATCTTCCTAGCTATGGAGGTGTGCTGCACCTGTGATCCGAATAGCTGTGGCTCTACCCGGACGATTTCCTCCACCATGACCCTGAGCTCCTCCTCAGAGAACCTGGGGTGTATTTGCGGTGCCATGGTGTGATGTGGGTGATGTGTGAGGTGGAGTGTGTTGTGATGTGTGAGGGGATGTGTTTGTGTGTGTTGTCTGAGGTGCGTGGATGTTGTGTGAGTGATGGTGTTGTGTGCCTGTGGATGCTAGTGTTGTTTCTGGTGGTGTCTCTCTCTGGGCTTCTTTCTCAGTTTTTGTCGTAAGGGTTTGTGCGTGAATTGGGTGTGTGTTTTACATTGGTTTGGGTGTGTGGGAGTGGTGTGTGTATGTGTTTCAGGTGTGTGTATTTTGAATTGTCCAATGTGGTTGTGTTTTGTAAGAGTGTGTGTATTTTGATTCGTGGGTTGTGATAGTGTGGGCGTATTCCTGTTGGCGTGATGGTGGAGGTTTTGTTATCGCCAGTTTATCACTGACCTTTGGTGTGGCAGACTTGTGTGGGTGTCTGGATTTTGGCAGATTCCGGCCTGTGGGTCGTAATAGCTGTAGCGGAATTCCGCCGCCGCAGCGGTGTGTTGGTGGTCTTCTGCACGGCGGTAAGCGGGATTTACCGCCAATGTTGTAATGAGGGCCTAAGTCTGAATTCACATTTAGATGTTAGAACTCGTAGATTAGCTACAAACTCCTCAACCGTCTCATCGCTTGACTGCTTACACATAGCAAAATTAAATCTCTCTAATAAAACGTTGGACTCATCAGAAAATTGTTTCTTCATTCTTTCCTTTCCCTCGACGTAAGTGTTCCATGCTGCGTCACCACTTCCAGGTGAAGGAATCATAGGTAAGTTATCAAAACACGTTGACCAGCCACACCAAGATGATTAAAAAGCAAAGCCACCTTCCTGTGAGGAAAAAAGTCATTTGCATTAATTTGCCATGAGATAGTTTTCAAAAATGCACAACCACTCGGACCACTTAATATCGGGTTTACCAGCTCTCTGTAAAAATGGTGGCGGCTGAATGATGCCTTGATTATTTGCCATTGTGGATAAAAATATCCTAAATGCAACAGCAGGCCTAATGTACCAATTAGAACACCAGAGTGTTAGGTAAGCAGGTGTGTGAAGAACGTGGCTGGATACATTTGTAAGCACACAATTCAACTGCTGGGTAACTTTGTAGCAAAAGACAATGCAAATTCTGTATAGGAATCACATTAAGCAACATGTCAAAATGGCTGCCGATGCACGTAGATAAAAATAGCCAGGGTAAAAATAAACAGGCATTGTATCAAGGAACACTGTGGAAAGGAAGAGAACAAAATTGCTGCCAGATTTTTTTTTTTTAAACTGTAAACAATTTGTAACCAAAACAGCTTTGTTGTAAAACTTATCAAATGGCCACCTAAACTGCCGGCATAACGTTTGTATAAGTTGCTAAGGCAATGCTCAGAGCAGCGTCCCTAGGCCTCACAAGTGTCCTCCGGCATTGACAGAAAAGCGTTTGCCTTTGTTGTTAAAGCAATGCTCAATACAGCATCACTAGGCCTCTAAAATGGCTGCCAGAGCTACAGGAATAGCGTCTGCCTACTTCACCAAGGCAATACTCAAAGCAGCGATGCTAAGAGGCCTCCGGAAAGAGTTGTCCACTTACGCGAGCAAACGCGTCTCCAGCATCCGAAAATAAAAGGTCACCAACTCGCGTAGCAACGAGGATCAGCAGACTGTCGGTGGGCCCCTCCTCTCGTGGCAAAGCGAGACAGCCCCACTCCTGGTACCAAATTGTAGGGGATGCTGTGACAAACACGAGGAAAGAGGAAACTGGTTTGAGGCAAAATGGATTTAATCGTTAAGCAGGAGGAAAACCCACGACCAAGACACAGCATCTGGCTCCAAGAACAATGGCCGTAATTCCCCCTAGAGTTCCAGAACCAGCACCCAAACAATGAGCGTGGATTCCATACAGAGATGGAAACATAAAAGTAAGACTACTATAACATTAGTAATACTACTATAAAATTTGTAATAATACAATAACATACAAGAGAGGGGTAGGCCTCACAGGAGTGAAAAACGAATTTGGGAGTTTTTGATTACCAGGACATGTAAAACTTAAAAATACATGTCCTATCTTTTAGTTAAACAGCACCCTTCACTATGGGCTACCTAGGGTCTACCTTTGGGTGACATATATGTCATAAAAGGGAATTTAAAGCTTGGCAAACGGATTTAAATGGCAAGTTGGCATGGCAATATGACACTGCATTCAGGCTACAATGGCAGGCCTTGGACAGGTTTTAGAGTTAAACGTAGGTGGGTGGCACAATAAGTGCCCCACTGTGCAGGCCTACTGGTGGCATTTAATTTAAAAGCCCTGGGTGCATGGTATAGCATCCTACAAGGATCTTAAAGGTAAATTAAATATGCCAATTGGTTATATGCCAATTAAACCATATTTAGGAGAGCGAACACAAGCTCTTTAGCACTGGTTAGCAGTGGTAAAGTGCACAGAGTCCTAAGGCCAACAGAAGCACAAATCCAACAAAAATGGGAGATAAGTAGGTAAAATGTTTGGGAGAAGACTACCCTAAGGCTGACAGGTCTCCTTTATCCAGTCAATCAATCAATCAGTAGATTTATAGAGTGCTTCTTGTCACACACAAGGGTATCCAGATGCTGGCAGGGTCAAGTTGATTATCTAAATAGCCAGGTCTTCAAGAACTCTGGAAGAGATGGAGAAGTCGAGAGGTAAAAGGATAGCTGGTTTCATGTCTTCACTGCTAGGTAGGAAAGGAGCAACCTCTGCATCTGCTATGTCACATGTGGAAGGGGAAGGTTAGATGAGGGTTCATTTAGGGAGATCTAGGACAAGTCTGGTTGTGGCATTCTTGATGGTCTCTAGTCATTGGAGGAGGTGAGGTTCGGTCCCTGCATAGACAGTGTTGTCATAGTCCAGTCAGCTGGAGATGATGACCTGGGTGATGGTGCATCTTGAGCTTTGGGGCAGCCATTTGAATATTTTACGAAGCAAGAGGAGGATGAAGAAGCAGGAGGAGGAGGAGACAGAGTTGACCTGAGTTGTTATAGTTAGCCTGTTGTCCAGAATGATGCCTAGGTTCCTAGCGTAGTCAGCGGGGTAGGAGTAGGTCTGGGTTCTGAAAACCACTGGGATGTGTCCCAAGGGGAGTTTTTGTTTCAGAGGATCAGTACCGCTCTATTGTCTGGTGAACCAGGCTTCTCTACGAACAGCAGACAGAGGCACAGTGCATAAATGATGTGGTTTCATCCTCCTTTTCCATCAGCAGAGACACCCAACAAGGGTTCCATTGCCCCCCGTCCTGTACGCCATTGCCATGGAACCACTTGCTGCCCATCTATAGTGACACCATGCTGAACTGGGCCTCAACTACACGACTCGGAGACTCATGATTACCTATAAGCGGATTATATGATTGTGTATGTCCAAAACCCTGCATGCAATCTTAGTCTGATGTTGAGTGAGCTTCTCAAGTTTGGTGGACTCACTGGCATTACTATCAGCTGGGCCAAGTCAGTAGTCTTCCCGCTGACCCCGGTCACACATAGGTTTGAAACTGAATACCCACAGACATCAGCTGATACTTTTATAAAATATCTGAGCATATGGATTAGCATGGACATTAGTGTGATATGGCAGGAAGATTTCACCGAGCTGTGGCATGGCTGGAGGAGCATATCCCTGCGTGGACGACATTGTCTCTCACTTTCGCTGTAGGGTCACCAGTGCAAAAATGGACATCCTGCCTAAATTTCTCTATTTGTTTGTTAACATCCAAATTCTCCTGATAAGGGCCTTGTTCCTTCGGCTGAGGTCCCTCCTGATCTGCCTGGTATGGACCAGGGGGCGCCATGATTGGCTTGAGAGGTGTTAATCCTGCCATTCAAATGAGGTGGGCTTTGTGCACCCAATCTTGAGCTCTATTATTTCTACTTGGAGGCCCAGTTCACCCGCCATTGGCTGTTCCCTACGTGAGTCTGCCGCATGTGGTGACTGAGCTGGAATCTGCCAGCCCTTGCCCACTGGTGATGATTTTCTCACCTCAAATCATCCTGAAACCGAGATTGAGATTGCTGAATATGCAGTGTGGGAGAGGACCTGTCTCCGGCGTAGAGCCTGACTGCCCTCCTACATTCAAGAAGCCTGAAATTAGCACACAACCCATCCCTACCTCTTACATTGGCTGGAGGAGTGTGCAATCAATTTAGACAGATGGGCCTAGCTACGCTGGGAGAGCTGTACCCGCAAGGAAATTTCATTATGACATCATGGATAGAATGGAGTGCACCCCCCAGACATACTGCTGTACTATCACCTGCAACGTACCTGCAGGGAAATGTATAGTGACTATCTACAAGAGCCCACCAGCCTGGTGGTGCTGGACATTATGCTCCCTAGGCGGCTGATTACTTGACTGTACATGGCCACGCAGGCCAAGGCCCACATGGTTAGTCCAACGGCATTGCCCTATGGCAGGCTACACTTGGTGAGGACATTCCTGATGACCACTGGAGATTCTGCTTTGCCCAGACGAGTGCCCTGTCCCCTAATTAAAGGCAGGACTTAATCCTCATTAAATACCTACACCAAATCTACTGTACACCGGCCCAGCTCCATAAAATGGGCCTCCTGGATAATTCCTTGTGTGCCAGATGCGGCGCAGAGATGGTGGATTTTCCACATTTGTCAATGTGGTGCATGATGGTGCCCCATTTTTGGGCGGACGTACTTGGATACATCAAAGGTATTTGTGGCCTAACTGTTCCTAGCATTCAGAAGTTGGCACTTTTTGGCTATGTTAGGGACATCCTTCTTGTCATCTGTAAGCTAGTGGTGATGCTGCTGTTGCTAGATAAGAGGCGATGCAGTGGGGTAGGGGACAGTGCCCAGGTTCCTATACAGTCTGAGGGATGCTTCCTGCTGCCCGGCACAGCTGGAGATCTATTGGTACTTCATGTTGGCTAGCTCGAGACCTAAAGATATATGGGCCCCCCTTTTGCCTCTAGCAAGGGAGTGGCCTAAGATAGTTCCACAAACTCTATCCGCTCGGGAGATCCATGGCTGTCCATGGGTCCTTGGACACTGTGAGGCGGCACTCTGTGCCGTCACTGTGAGGGCTCTGCTGCTGTGTACCTCCTTGGTTGGGACTTGAATTCTCCCAAATGAACCCCCTGTGTTTACTTGCCTCTATTGACTAATTGTCTGGATTACTCGGATGCTGACATTATATAGAAGTATTAGGAGGATTGCTATATCACATACGCATGTGACACAGGAGACCCACAGTGTTTTTGTGTCCTTTTCTTTATCACACACAGTATTGCTGATAACAGTCTACAATAAAAATTCAAAAAAGGTTTGTACGGCACTAATACATATATTACAAGCTCTTCTTCTTTTAAATTGTCCGATCGTGCCATACATCAGCCAAACTGCTCATTAGCTCCAAGAAAACTGCTAGTTTAATGTAAAGATTATACTATACATCTCTTGAAAAATAATAAGACAAATGTAGATGCTATCTTTGGTTTAGCAATAATAATTTCGAATACGGACAGCTGTTCCTAATGTTTAAAACACTTCTGAAGCAAGGTGCTTCATGGCGTCACTAGAGTGGCATAGATTTCGCTTTTGCTTGAAAACCGTCTGTAGTGGTGAAAGTCCAATCAAGATTAGGAGAGGAAAAATATATCTGTCCTGCTACTTAATCACATTACATCCTCTACACATTACATTTAGAAATGTACCAAGCAGAAGACGTGGTACTTCGTGAACTTTGCAGAATATTTTGCAAACACTTTTTATCAAATAAATCACTGTTAAAGTAAATACAAGCTTGATTTTGCCATAGAGATGGTTTGTTTATCTACCAGCTCATGAAATACTGTATTTTTTTTATTTATCTAGTGGCAACGTTTAGCTCACGCACAGAAATGTACTTAGACTTGAGTAAATAGATCCTTTTTATTAACATAAAGCCGTTATCTGAGGTGTCAGGGTTGTTGAGTGGGATTCTGAAATTACTGATAAATATTACAGCTACGTTAGCGATCTCAGAACGTCAATTCTCTCACCCCGAAAAGTGAATGTAATCTGAATGAAAAATGAAGTGACTGATCTGCTGAACATCTTTCTCCATTTAGACATCCTTCCCAATTTCTGCTTTAAAACATTGTGTATACTGAGACTTTGCCATTTTCTTTTTTTTTAACATTTTTTTTTATTATTGAGCAAATATAACCGTGATGGTTAAACGGGGCGAAACTTTGAATACAAATTAACAATGTTGGGTAGATGAAACAGACATACAGAAAAAAAAGACAACGAAAATCCCTTGCAACCCCACAATATTGGAAACAGTTGTCTGATTTATTATACAGACCAACATTTTATCTTATTGTTAAGCAGAAAGCACCTGAGAGTGCTCATTTTACCATCCTAGCCACATATGATGGAGGAATATGCGATTTCCAGGCTTGTAGAATTAGAGATTTGGCAATCAGCGATGCTATATATAGGATCTCTTTTGCCCAAATAGTTAGCTCAGAGTGACAGGAGGTGCCAAACAGGGCTCCCACAGAGTCAGGGTTGAGTACGACCCGCACCTCCGAGCTAATCCACTGGAAACTTCTATCCCAATACTCTACAAGCTTGGGAAAGGTGAAACATAAATGGAGCCAGTCACCGTGAGTATCACTGCATCGCGGTCAAAAAGCTGAAGTGGCCGAGTATGCCTTTTTGATTTATGCTGGAGTGAAATATAACATCCATAAAAAAAAAAAACCATCTTCTTGAAATGTGCCACCTTATTGCCTTATAAGGTATACTATTAAGGTTCCTCCACGTTTGAGGGTCTATTTTGCACCCAGTGGTGTTTTCGATCTTTGTCAGAAAGTGAGGGGCTATTCGAGATGCTTCCTGGGAGCTCAGAATCCGGTACCAATTGCCTATCCCCTTCTTGTTCCCATAAAACGAGAAATTAAAGGAGGAGATAAGTCAACAATTGGGACGCGTGGGAGCAGAAAATGCAAAATCTAGAGATAAGAAAATCTAAGAGTATCTGGAATAGGTACTCCACCATGGCATTGTGCCAAGGTCTTGATTTGGTTACCTATTATAAAATCTGAGAATCTAGTAAACCCCAGCCTTGCCCATTGATTAACATGAGATGTAATCAACCTTAGCCTCATCAGCCCTGAATCAACAAGCAAAACTGCTGGGTATAAAATGGGTATAAAATGGGTACTTGATATTTCTCTAGAAATTGTGAGAGCCTAGCACAAATTAAAGTAGGAACTTTGTATCTAGTAAGGTTGGGCTGTCGGAAACTTAAGAAATGGTGTAAGCTGAAAACTGTACCCTGCCTCATAATACATCCTAAAATGCAGCAGAGATAGCCCTCCATCTTCAATAGAAAGAGATTAAATTTCAAGCTATGCCCGTGGTTTTCTGCTGGCCCATATAAACTGACGAATCATCATATCAAGATTTTTGAAGAATTTTTGAGGGATTTTCATATTCACACTAGAAAAACGAACACAAAAAGAGGAAGAATCATCATTTTGACCAATGCCACACATTCAATAATTGACAGTGAAGAAGCTTGCCATTTCTGCAATAATCCTTGTGCATTATTAAAGGAAGATTCATAATAAAAAAAAAAAAGATCTGAAAAGTTGTGAGATACATATGTACCTAAATATCTAATGGGACGAGAGAGATGGAACTGTGCCTGCATATCCATGGGAAGAATATTATCGGTGGTATTAAATAGCAGAGCTTCCAACTTAGAATGATTAATCATATATCCCCCTAGAATTGAAAAAACCTTTATTTTTGCGAGAGCCCTATCGATATTTGCGGGCTCCGTTGAGAGGTAAAGAATCACATGGTCGGCATACAGTATAAATTTGGGTGCCTGCGGAACGGGAGGAAGAACAGAATTATCTTGGCGCAGTGCCACATCTAGAGGCTCAATGAACAGCGCAGAGAGCACTGCAGAAAGGGGGCATCCCTAACACGTGCCTCAATGAACTTGTAAAGTTCCTGCTATATGCGTATTAACCAAGAATTTAGCTTGGGCCTTTGAATAAAAAATTCACAGTACCTGGATTAACTGCCTGGGAAAATTAGACTTTGCTAGGATCCTAAAAAGTGCCTCTCATTGAACTAAATCAAACATCCAGTTTTATAATGGCAGCCGGATTGTTATTGTGGGAATAATAATCAATAGCCTGAATTAGGAAGTTAGTATTGGTCGCTAGCAGCCTTCCTGGCAGAAAGCCACACTGATCTTCATGAATTAAGCCTTGTGCTATTAAGGCCGTTCTTTGTGCCAAGATCTTTGCTAAATGTTTATAATCAAAATTAAGTAAGCTAATCGGACAATAAGAATCAGGTTTTTGAGATGGCCTATCTTCTTTTAGAAAGCTGATAATAGTGGCCCTTGTAAAAGATGCTGGAATCTCTGCCCCCTGGGGAGTATTGTTGAAAAGAGAACCTAAACACCCAGCTAGCTGGCCTACAAGAGCGTTGTAGACTTCAGCCGGGAGGCCATCTTCTCACAAGCCTTCCCATTCGATGAAGCCATAATTGCCTCCTTAACTTCAAGAAATGAGATAGGTGATACATGTTTTGCCCAAGATGTCTCATCAAGTACTTGTAAGTTCAACACATCAAGGTATTGATTGATCAGCTGGACATTGGTTGGAAGAGAGGAAGTATAGATTTTTGAGTAGTGGGATAAAAAGACTCTTTCGATACCTTTAGGATGATTGATGTGTATACCTTGTCCCTCATCAAAAATAGTTTTAATAACGTCTTTATTAGATTTTATTTTTTTCACAGACCCGGCCACAAATTTACCCATATGTTTGCTCTCTTCATAGAATCTCTGAGAGCTTGTATGTTGATTAACTATCTCAACAGATATAAAGTAGTCCCTTAACTTAGCCTGTGTCTCACTCAATCTCATGGTTGCCTCTGAATCATGAGAAGTGTGGAGGGCTCTTTGTGCTTGATTAAGCACCTGTTGAAGCTCTTTTATCTTTTTTTTAGCTAGTTTGACCATTTAAGATTTGTAATATATTTCCCCCTCTTATGCGAGCCTTAAGTGCTTCCCAAATGGAGACTAAGGAAGAAGAGTCTTTGTTGATCTTTAAAAAATCAGTAACCGAAGCTTTAAGAATCTGTACCCATCCTTCATCTGCCAAAAGAGATTTATTGAAGCTCCAGCGTGGATGAACGTGCAACTCACCAGACAAGTTAACATTAGCCGGAGGTGCTGAGAGATCAGAGAAAGCATTGGCAAGATTAGAAGTGCCACTTCTCACCAATAAATAAATAAATTAGTATAAAATCAGTTCTAGAAGATGTATTATATTTTTTTGAAAAACAAGTGATTTCATAATTCTGACGGTGGTCGGTCCCCCATGCTTCTACTAGTGCTAAATCAGATATTATCTTAACCAGCTACCGGGAGACTCTAGGTTTATTCTGCATTTTGATCATGCAGGAGGTGTCCATCTGAGTATCTGGAATGGCGCTGAAGTCTCCACCAATAATAAATAGGTCAGGAAGTGTACTCAGAACCTTTTAGAGAGCCTGAAGGGGGCTCAGATCATCTTAAATTGGACCGCAAAAGCTCACAAGATAAATGTGATTGTTTGAGACTAGTGTACTAATTACCACCCATCATGCCTGAGGGTCTCTGTGGATCTCATAGACTTTCCCAGAAAATTCTAGGGACACTAATATGGCCACCCCTCGACAGCAGCATTAGCCGATGTGTAGAACGCATGTGCGATAAATTTAGGAAGTTTCGGATAGTTACCTTCACATTTTTAATGCATCTCCTGCAAAGAAAAATATGCGATTGCAAAGCCCTAAGCCAATTAAGTATAGCACAAAACTTTACAGGATTATTGGCCCCGTTTCATTGCAGGAAATAACCCTTAATTCATTCCAAGACCCCCCTCTGCCAGGTGGCATCATCATGCGACAAAGCCATAGTCGTACCCCAACTAAGCTCTCCGTACTTCTTTCTGTTATCTGTTCTTTTTCCCCACCCTAGTGAATGAACACGGCCACCAGAAGGGGGATAGCTCCCTCCTCCCCAAAAGGGCCCCACCTGTCATGGCCCCACCAATCTGTGATCCCCCCTGTTAGAACTGACTGCCTGCCTCCCTCCACTTTGCGACACTGTTTTTGCTGGTTTTAGGACTCTGCACACTTTAACACTGCTAACCAGTGCTAAAGTGCATATCCTCTCTCTCTTAAAACATGGTCACATTGGCTCATACCCAATTGGCTTATTTAATTTGCTTATAAGTACCTAGTAAAAGTGCACTACATGTGCCCAGGGCTGGAGGATTAAATGCTACTAGTGGGCCTGCAGCACTGATTGTGCCAACCACATAAGTAGCACCCTAACCATGTCTCAGGCCTGCCATTGCAAGGCCTGTGTGTGCAGTTTTACTGCCAATTCAACTTGGCATTTAAAAGTACTTGCCAAGCCTTAAACTCCCCTTTTTCTACTTATAAGTCACTCCTAAGGTAGGCCCTAGGTAACCGATAGGGCAGGGTACTAGGGAGGGAAAAGGCAGGACATGTACCTGTGTAGATTATATGTCCTGGTAGTGTAAAACTCCTAAATTTGTTTTACACTGCTGTGAGGCCTGCTCCTTTCATACGGTAACATTAGGGCTATCCTCATATATTGTTTGAGTAGTAGATTCTGATCTGAAAGGAGTAACAAGGTAATATTTAGTATGGCTAGAATGGTAATACAAAATCCTGCTGAATGGTGAAGTTGGATTTAATATTACTATTTTAGAAAAGCCACTTTTACAAAGTGAGCATCTCTCTGCACTTAAATCCTTCTGTGCCTTACAATCCATGTCTGGCTAGGTTAGTTGGCAGCTCCCTTGTGCATTTCACTCAGACAACCCCAAACACAGGATGCTCAGTCACACCTGCACACATCTGCATACTGTTTGGGTCTTCCTGGGCTGGAAGGGTGGAGGGCATGACACTTACATGTCAAAGGACAGTGGCCTGGTCTCACACAATGGACTGCCAAACCCCCTACTGGGACCCTGGCAGGCAGGATGGAACTGAAAGGGGGCCTTGTGCACTTCTAATTTATTCTTTGAAGTCTCCCCGCTTCCAAGGTACATTTGGGAATTTAAACAGGGTCTCTGACCCTACCAACTCAGACACTTCTGGACCTGAACCTGCAACCTGTCAAGAGGAACTGCCTGGCTGCCCAAAGGACTCACCTGACTGCTTTTCTGCAAAGGACTGCTGCCTTGCTGCCCTCTGGCTTTGTTGAGATGTGCTTTCCAAGGGCTTGGATTGAGCTTGCCTCCTGTTTTCTGAAGTCTCAGGGCCAAAAACACTTAATCTCCAAAAAGATCTCCTTGTGTGGCAAAATTTAGACGCACAGCCTGCCAGAAACAACCCACAGCCTGCACTGCAGAGAGAAAATCACCGCCCGCAGAACTGGAATGACAGAGCCCGGCTCCCCGAGTGGAGATCGACGCAGCAATAGCGTTGCAACTGGAACTTCGACACACTGCCCACTGGATCAACGCATAGTTGAGCTGGAACAACGCAGCCCGACTTCCTGTGAGAAGAATCGATACAGCACCTGCCATGTGACAGATATTTCCCTGCATCGCCCACCTGATCAACGCAGCTCCTGTGATTTCTCCTCATCATCCCCGGGGCATCCAAATACCCCGCAACCCGAAGAGGACCCAAGTCCGTGCACTGGAAATCGACACAAGGCCCTGGCTGTGTGAAAAATATCGACGCATCGTCTGTGTGTGCCCGGAGAAACCGAGGCACACCTCCCCATTTTCCACACATCTCCTCCTCTGCGGTCCCTTGAAGATAATTTAGATGCAAACCAGGTACTTTGTGCTTATAAGAGACACTTATTGCTTTTAAGAACTTAAGGCTCTTTTTATCATTCTCTGAAGTGATATTTCAACGTGTACTTATCAAATCTTGATCGTTTTGACCTTATTTTATCCAGATAAATATTCTATATTTTTCTAAACCTGTGTGGTGTATATTTGTGGTGTTTACACTGTGTTAACACATGATTTATTTCATCAATACTTTACACATTACCTTCTAAGTTAAGCCTTACTGCTCAGTGCCAAGCTACCAGAGGGCGGGCACAGGATAATTTAGATTGTGTGTGACTTCCCCTGATTAGAGATAGGGTCCTTGCATGGACAGGGGGGTACCCTGAGTGCCAACCAAAGACCCCATTTCTAACACCCTCTGCCCCTAAGTTCCTCCCCCAATCCCAAAAATAGAGTGCACTAACATGGCACTCCCAGAGCCCCGATCTCAGGAAAACAGCAAGGCAAAGCAGGGCAAAACAAATGAACAAAACATAGAGCTTGCTAGTTCACCCTTCCCTAACAACACACTTTTCCACTACCATATCACTGCTTTTTTAACAATTTGAGGAAGTTCTCTGCATCCTGTATGCCCTGAAAAATATTAGCCTGCCCTTTATGGAACACCTTGAGCTTAGCTCCCCCAGTCTCTTAAATCTTAAAATCATCTATGAGTCCAACGAATTCACGACGCCGGCGAGCGGCAGCAATAGACATGTCAGAAAACATGCGGAAGCTAAAATTATCACCAGAATTAAAGTTTTTCGTTCTTATAGCGTGGGACAGAATTTGTTTCTTAATCCTGTAGTCCCCAAAATTTACCAGTATGGTGCGAGAGTATTTTGAGTTTGTGGCACACGTTGGAGGAACCCTGTGCGCCCTCATAATGGAGAGATCCTCTTTAGCCACGCCTTTTTCTGGAAGGATACATTTATAGATGAGGTCCGAGATCACCTTGGTCACCGATGAAGACGATTCGATCTCTTCAGGAACCCTTATGAACCTCAAATTTGAGCACCAAGATCTGCTCTCCACCTCATCAAGTTTAAATTGTAGTTCCTCGAGTTCTGACTGGATCTCAGATGTTGCTGACTCCTGTTGCTTTTTGGAATCCTCCAGATCTGAGACCCTCTGCTCTGCTTTAGAGACCCGTGTAGAGATGGATTAAGTTGGCATTTAGCTGGCTAAGTTGATCCTTGGTTTCCTTACAAGCCTCCTCCTGAGATACTTTTATTGCCCAAAGCTCCTCACAGAATCCGGCCCATCATATCATCCATTGAAGAGACGACAGTTATGCCGCCTGCAGAGTTGACAGAAATATGGATGGGCGAAGAGGAATAGAGAGTCTGTATGAGGTTATTTTCATTGGAGGATAGCGAGTCAGGCAATATCTGGCATGAACCTTCTGATAATAGATTTCCTGTCATGGTGGGGAGTAATTGACTGCCATGTAGATTTTCCTTGACCAAAGAAATTTCTCTCGCTTTCTCTTTTAATTTTTCATTTTCTTTTAGTGCCCCCTTGGTATTTCCCCTATTAGTAGAAAACAGAGGGTCTGAAGGCTTATCTTTGAGCTTTTGAGTAACAGAAGGTACGGCGCAGAGGATGGTAATGAGTGCTTCTGCACTAGCAGAAGGTGCCTGAAAATCGCTGTCCCAGTTGCTCGATGAGGGAATGAAAGGTAGAGATAAAGACTTGATGATCTGAGGTGACTGTGGCATCACTAGTTCTTGACCATCTAATGGGCTGGACCCGAGAAGTGCTGGAGGGGTAGCTAACAGATCCTGCAGTCCCTCAGAGTATTTCGAGGACCCACCTATGACCTGTTGGTTTGAGCCGTGTCTTTGACTTCTCATGGCTGAAGTCAGAGTCTTAGATTTAAATGGTTTAGGGTTTTTTCCTATTGTCCGTGGCTTAGACCCTGCATCCCGTGCCATGTGCTTCATTGTGAGGTGGAGGCGCTCGCAGAAGATGCAGCTATCGAGAGAGTCACTGAGAGGAAGCCAGGGGGCAGCAAGCCCTGTCCACGGTAGCACAGACCACTTCCCTTGCACCCTTAGCACCTCATTCGACCCTTCTGAGCCACCTAATGCTGCTGTAGTGGGTTTTAGCAGGTTGCTCAATCTCTTATAGCCCATTTAGCAACTAATTTTGAGTCTTCTTCTCTCCCCCTTTGTACTAGCTCAGAATGGTTGTTTGCTCCACACAGTCAAAGGAAGAAGTGTTTATATATATGAACATAAGCCGCCCTCCACCTCCCGTGATTGCCTAGACCCAGCGCCTATTTGATTAATCTTGTAGTTCCATGCACACTGGCCGAAGTGAGGAGCCAGGTGGGCACACATGCAGGGTACAATAAGGTTATTTCTTTTTCACACTATTTCTTCTTCACACTATTGCTCTGCCTCAAATAACTCATATAAAGAGTGTCACTACTGGTGCTACTGTGGCTAGTTTATGTGGTTTGATGCAGCCCAATGTAGCCTCTTTGGGTAAATGCAAAGCCTCCTTTAATTTTAATGCAGAATGCCTCAAAAAGTTACCTTTATATTATTATTTTTTTCCTCCTCCTCCTCGCGCTAGTTCAAGAACTATTGGCCTGCCCCACATGGTCAAAAAATGTCCATCTCATTCCACCAGTTCCGCGTTGCAGGGTCACAGTGCCCCATTTACTTATCTTGTGATTGCTTGCTTCTGTGCTTCCATAGAGTGAGATCGCGATACACGCCTAATCAGGGCAGGAGAGAGCGGCAGCCAAAGTTGGAGACCGGAGATTCCCCTTCTTTCTGTCCATCATGCTGCTAATTCATCAAAAGTGGTGTACCACAGCCATCTGGCCCACATAACATTGAAGGGAGAGCCGCACCTCTCCTAGTGCGCTGGAAAGAGTTTGGGGTGAATCAAAGCCACAATGTCGCTCCGAAGCATCTTCGAGCGCGCACAGCCTCGCCATCTTGCTACTTCCCGAGGCTCTCAGTCACAGAGCATGACAGGAGCTCCATGTGACCTCCTTCACTGGAATTTGCCATTTTCATTGAGTTTTTAGCACGTTTTAGTTTACACCTGTTCCTTCCAATGTTTTCAACACTGATATTGCTGCCCACAGGGATTAAAGTGCAAGTGCACATTTTTGTTGTAGGACACATGGAAAATCCAAATGTATGCACATAAAGCATTAGACAGGAAGGGTCAAAGTATTTTGATTTAGGTTTTAAAAAAATGGCAAATCCTGGAATGCAGCCTCAAAGGAATACACATTTTCTAAGCGTTAACAAAACTGGCCCAGAAACTATGCAGTCCACTGTGCCATGAGTGTAATTTGTTTGTTTCCATCAATGCAGACTAGAACCTCTGCCCAGAGACTTTCAATCATGTGTATGTATAATGGATTTATATAGCATGCACCAGGCAAAAAGGTAGTGGAGCACTGTACAGGGTCTGTTGGACCAGGCTTTTTTTGCAGGGTCACCCCCAGATTTTTGCCTTCTGTTGTTGAACCAGTTTTGTTGTCTTTTAGGATTCTGTGCTCTTTACCACTGCTAACCAGTGTTTAAGTGCTTGCACTCTCTCCATAAAACATAGTAAAACCTGACCATACCTAACTGGCACCTTTAATTTAATTATAGTAAATGGTTCTAAATGTACCCAGGACCAGTAAATTAAATGTTACTAGTGGGCCTGCAGCACTTACCGTGCCTCCACTAAAGTAGCCTTTTAAAAACATTTATTGGGTCTGCCACCCCGTATGAAGTGTGTTAGACCTGACAGCCTTAGGGTAGTCACCCCTAACTTTTTGCCTGCCTCCCTCCACTTTGTGGATACTGTTTTTGCTGGTTTTTAGACTCTGCGCACTTTACCACTGCTAACCAGTGCTAAAGTGCATATGCTCTCTCTCTGTAAACATGGTAACTTTGGATCATACCTGATTGAACTATTTAATCTACTTATAAGTCCCCAGTAATGTGCACTCCAGGTGCCTAGGGCCTATAGATTAAATGCTACTAGTGGACCTGCAGCACGGATTGTGCCACCCACTTAAGTAGCCCCTTTTCCTTGTCTCAGGCCTACCATTGCTAGGCCTGTGTGGGCAGTTTCACTGCCACCTCGACTTGGCATTTAAAAGTACCTGCCAAGCATAGAGCTCCCCTTTTTCTACATATAAGTCACCCTTAATGTGTGCCCTGGGTATCCCCTAGAGCAGGGTGCTGTGTAGGTAAAAGGCAGGACATGTACCTGTGTAGTTATATGTCCTGGTAGTGTAAAAAACCCTCAATTCGTTTTTGCACTGCTGTGAGACCTGCTCCCTTCATAGGCTAACATTGGGGCTGCCCTCATACACTAGTGAAGTGGCAGCTGCTGATCTGAAAGGAGCAGGGAGGTCATATTTAGTATGGCCAGAATGGTAATACAAAATCCTACTGACTGGTGAAGTCGGATTTAATATTACTATTCTAGAAATGCCACTTTTAGAAAGTGAGCATTTCTTTGCACTTAAATCCTTCTGTGCCTTACAATCCACGTCTGACTAGGTTTAGTTGACAGCTCCTTGTGCATTCACTCAGACACACCCCAAACACAGGGTACTCAGCCTCACTTGCATACATCTGCATTTTGAATGGGTCTTCCTGGGCTGGGAGGGTGGAGGGCCTACCCTCACACAAAGGACTGCCACACCCCCTACTGGGACCCTGGCAGACAGGATTGAACTGAAAGGGGACCTGGTGCACTTCTTAGCCACTCTTTGAAGTCTCCCCCACTTCAAAGGCACATTTGGGTATAAAACAGGGCCTCTGCCCTACCTCATCAGACACTTGCTGGAGAAGAAACCGGAACCAGAAACTACATCCTGCCAAGAAGAACTGCCTGGCTGCTCAAAGGACTCACCTGTCTGCTTTCTACAAAGGACTGCTGTCTTGCTGTTGCCCTGCTGCCTTGCTGAACTCTTGTCTGGCTGTGAAAGTGCTCTCCAAGGGCTTGGATAGAGCTTGCCTCCTGTTCCTTGAAGTCTCAGGACCAAAAAGACTTCTTCCTTTCACTTGGACGGTCCGTGCGCCGAAAATTTCGACGCACAGCTTGTTTCGCGGCGAGAAAAACGCCGCACACCGACGCTGATCGACGCGATGCCCTCGGGACGATCGAGACTTCGACGCGTGGAAAAGAACGACGCAAGTCTTTGTGTGCTGAGGAGAAATCGACGCACACACCCTTTTTTCCACGCATCCCTTTTCCTGTGGCCCTCTGAGGAGATTTTCCACCAGAAACCAGGTACTTTGTGCTTGAAAGACACTGTATTGCATTCTAAAGACTTAAGACACTTTATATCACTTTCCTGTGATAGTTCTACAATTTTCCATTGCATCTTTATTCTTTTTGACCTACAATTATCCTGATAAATATTATATATTTTTCTAAACACTGTGTGGTGTATTTTTGTGGTGTTATATGGTGGTATTGTATGACTTATTGCACAAATACTTTACACATTGCCTTCTAAGTTAAGCCTGACTGCTCGTGCCAAGCTACCAGAGGGTGGGCACAGGATAATCTTGGATAGTGTGTGACTTACCCTGACTAGAGTGAGGGCTTTTGCTTGGACAGAGGGTAACCTGACTGCCAACCAAAAACCCCATTTCTAACATTGGTGATCAGCGGTGAGGATAGGACTTGTATTTGTGCAGTGACATACAGTAGCTAAGTATTTCACTACCTACCCACAGTTGAAGGTCAACTTTGGTTTTTATCTCTTTTTGAAAATCCGTTTTTTCCTGACAATTTTCAAAAACTAAATCCTCACTCAACATGTCTCTGACTGGGTCTCAGACAGGGGACTTTGACCTAGTCCAGTTGGATACATACACGGTCAAACAACTAAGAGGATTCTGCAGGGCATTAAGGGTACCCACCCAAGGGGCCTCCAGAAAGGAGGACTTTCAAGTGGCGCTGAGGGCCTGGGCAGAAGCCCATTTAGAGGATGATGAGGAAGAGGAGCCAGAAAATGGCCCCTCAGAAGGATTTTCACTATCTATGGATGGTGTTACCACTGCAATTGTGCACCCTTCCAGACCAGGGAGCAGTGTCTCCATGCAAAGCCTGACCGCAGAGGAAAGGAGAGAGGAAAGGGAGTTCCAATTGCAAATGGCAAAACTGAAAATTGAGGCACAACAGGAGGAGAGGAGGGCAGAAAGAGAAGCCAAACAAGCTGAGGCTGAAAGAGCAGCCAAACAGATTGAAGCTGAAAGGACAGCCAAACAGATTCAAGCAGAAGCTGAAAGGGCAGCCAAACAAGCAGAAGCTGAAAGAGCAGCCAAACAAGTGGAAGCTGAAAGAGCTTTGGCTGAAAAGAAACTATTGTTAGCTCATGAACTGAGTCTCAAGGAGCTGGAGATCAAGGCAAGACAGTCTGAATCCAGCAATAATGGTGGCAGCATACAGACAGGACCTGCTGGAGAAAAGAAGGTTCGTATACCCAAAAATGTGGTGCCCAGTTTTGTGGTGGGAGATGACATAGATAAATGGTTAGCTGCTTATGAAGTTGCACTAAGGGCTCATGAGGTTCCTGAAGGGCAATGGGGGGTAGCTATGTGGGGTTATGTGCCGCCATTGGGGAGGGACACACTTCTCACATTCGATCCACCGGATCAAAACACATACCCACTCCAGAAAGCCACTTTACTTGCCAAGTTTGGGCTGACCCCTGAGGGATACCGTCAGAGGTTCAGGGACAGCACCAAACAAACCACACAAACATGGGTAGATTTCTTTGATTTCTCTAGTAAGGCACTGAATGGATGGGTGCGGGGCAACAAAGTAGCAGATTATAAAGGTTTATATGACTTGATCCTGAGAGAGCATATGCTTAATGTTACTTATACAGATTTGCGCCAGCACCTAGTGGATAGTAAGCTGACTGATCCCAGGAAGCTTGCTGAGGAGGCGGACCTCTGGGTTAGCACCAGAGTGTCCAAAAAGGTACCTGGGGGGGACTCCCACAAAGGTGGTCAGGGTTCCCAACAGAAGAAAGAGGGGGGAGATAAACTTACAGATAAGGAACTCTCTAAAGGCCCCCAAAAGAATTCCCAGGGAGGGGTGGCAACCCTTCCTTTTCCAAATTTGGGAAAAAGCCAGGGACATTTGACAGGTCAGGAAAGTCTAGCCCCAAATGCATGGAGTGTTACCAATATGGTCACTACAAAGGCGATCCACAGTGCCCCAAGAGGGCACCGTCCACTACCGGACAGGCACCTGGGTTGACTAGTGTAGCACTCGGGGGGAGATGGACCCAACTAGCTTTGGGGAGCAGGTAGAGATTTCCCTAGTGTCCCTGGGAGAAGGAGAAATGGTGCCCAAGGCCCACATGCCCAGAAATACTTCCAAGTACCGGCAGTGGGTCACCATTGATGGGCAGAGGGTGGAGGCTCTGCGTGACACAGGAGCCAGTATGACTACTATCAAGAGTCAGCTGGTGTCAGCAGAGCAGATAGTACCTAATGCATTCCACCAGGTCAGAGTCGCTGACAATCGCGAGAGTCACCTACCGGTGGCTCTGGTTCCCTTTGAGTGGGGGGGGGGTCTCTGGTACTCTGAAAGTAGCTGTGAGTCCTGCCATGCCTGTAGATTGTCTGTTAGGCAATGACCTTGAGCACACTGCCTGGAAAGAAGTAGAGCTCAGGTCTCACCTGGAGATGTTAGGGTTACCTGAGTGGGTCTGCATGACCACACGGTCCATGGCTGACCGAGAGGGCAGTCAAGGGCATCTGGAGCCTGGAACGATGGCCCAGAGAGCTGCCAGGAGGAGGGACCAGGGGTGCGGGAAACCGGCCCCCGCTGTTCCCACAGTGGCTGACGGGGCTCCTGAGGAGGAGGCTTCCGAGCCAACTGGGGAAGACATCGCCGCCCTAGGTGACTTACCTGAGCTTGCTGGCTGGCAAGTTGAGGGTGGACCCACCAGGGAGGAATTCTGCAAGGCGCAGAAAGAATGTCCCACTCTAGAAGGTTTGAGGCAACAAGCCTCAAACCAGGCAGCCGGCGACGCCTCTGGCGATCACCACCTATATTGGGAGAATGATCTCCTCTACAGTGAGCCTAAGGTTCCGGGCTTTGGGGCAGCACGTATGCTGGTGGTCCCCCAATGTTACCGAACCTTCCTACTGGGTCTGGCTCACGACATTCCCCTGGCAGGACATTTGGGGCAGGGCAAGACCTTTAACAGGCTTGTCACCCACTTTTATTGGCCCAAAATGAGGACACACTCAGACAAATTCTGCAGATCCTGTCCTACCTGCCAGGCCAGTGGTAAAGCAGGAAAAAGGGTTAAAACCCCCCTGATTCCACTTCCTGTCGTTGGCACCCCCTTTGAAAGGGTGGGCATCGACATTGTTGGTCCCTTGGACCCCAAAACTGCCTTAGGCAACAGGTTCATCCTGGTTTTGGTGGACCATGCCACCCGTTACCCAGAGGCAATCCCTCTAAGGACAGTAACTGCACCGGTGGTGGCCAGAACCCTGATGGGGATATTTACCCGTGTGGGATTCCCCAAGGAAATAGTGTCTGATAGAGGCACTAACTTCATGTCTGCATACATGAAGTCTCTGTGGGATGCGTGTGGGGTAACTTACAAGTTCACCACACCCTATCACCCCCAGACGAACGGTCTTGTGGAGAGATTCAACAAGACCCTGAAAGGCATGATTGGTGGCCTTCCTGAGGCCATGAGGCGTAAGTGGGACGTCCTCTTACCATGCCTTCTCTTTGCTTACAGAGAGGTCCCCCAGAGAGGGGTAGGGTTCAGTCCCTTTGAACTTCTCTATGGGTACCCTGTCAGGGGACCCTTAAGCATTGTCCAGGAGGGATTGGAGAAAGCTCCAAAGACACCCCCTCAGGATGTGGTCAGCTATATGTTGGCCCTCCGCAACCAGATGACCCGCTTCTGGAAAGAAGCCCAAGATAACCTTGAGGCCAGTCAAGAGGTGATGAAACAATGGTATGACCAGAAGGCCACCCTGGTAGAGTTTCAACCTGGAGACAAAGTGTGGGTAATGGAGCCAGTAGAGCCCAGAGCTCTCCAGGACCGCTGGTCTGGCCCATTTGAAATAAAGGAGCGGAAAGGGGAGGCCACTTACCTAGTGGACCTCAAAACCCCTAGGAATCCCCTAAGGGTGCTCCATGTGAACCGACTAAAAGCTCATTGTGAGAGGTCGGAGATCAACATGCTTCTGGTCACAGATGAAGGAACGGAAGAGGAGAGTGAACCTCTCCCCGACCTCCTCTCTGCCCAAGAAGGTGATGGGTCAGTAAGCGGGGTCATTCTGTCTGACTCCCTGACTCTAAATCAGAAAGGAGACTGTTATGAGCTGTTGGAGCAGTTCTCCCCCCTGTTCTCCCTTACTCCTGGGCTGACCCACCTCTGTGTTCATGATATTGACACCGGTGACAGTCTCCCTGTGAAAAACAAAATGTACAGGTTGTCGGATAAGGTGAAGGCCAGCATCAAGGAGGAGGTCTCCAAGATGTTGACTCTAGGGGTCATTGAGAAATCCAGTAGTCCCTGGGCCAGCCCAGTGGTATTGGTCCCTAAGGCTACTACCCCAGGTGCGAAGCCAGAACTCCGGTTCTGTGTGGACTACCGGGGTCTCAACTCAGTCACACGGACTGATGCTCACCCCATCCCCCGAGCTGATGAGCTCGTGGACAGGCTAGGCGCTGCCAAGTTCCTGAGTACGTTTGATCTTACTTCAGGGTACTGGCAGATCGGCCTAACTGAGGGGGCCAAGGAAAGATCCGCATTTTCAACCCCGGATGGCCATTACCAGTTCCGGGTGATGCCGTTTGGGTTGAAAAATGCCCCCGCTACCTTCCAACGGTTGGTTAACGGGGTCCTAGCTGGCAAGGATGCCTTCTGTGCAGCCTACCTGGATGACATAGCTGTCTACAGTTCCAGCTGGGAGGAACACCTGCTTCACCTCAAGGAGGTGCTTCAGGCCCTGCAACAGGCAGGCCTGACCATCAAGGCCAGTAAGTGCCAGATTGGGCAGGGTTCCGTGGTGTACTTAGGACACCTAGTGGGTGGTGGCAAGGTGCAGCCACTCCAGGCCAAGATTGAAACTATCAAGGCCTGGCAACCACCCCGAACACAGACGGAGGTGAGAGCCTTTCTAGGCCTCACAGGATACTACCGCCGATTTGTCAAGGGCTATGGTACCATTGCAACACCCTTGACAGAACTCACTTCCAAGAAGCAACCTAGGTTGGTGAATTGGACAGAGGCTTGTCAGAAAGCCTTTGACGCCCTGAAGGAAGCCATGTGCACAGCCCCCGTGCTCAAGGCCCCTGACTACTCCCAGGAATTTATCGTGCAGACAGACGCTTCAGAGCATGGCATAGGGGCAGTTCTAGCACAGCTAAATGAGGAGGGCAGAGATCAACCGGTAGTCTTTATTAGCAGAAGACTATTACCACGGGAACAGAGATGGAGTGCTATTGAAAGAGAAGCTTTTGCTGTGGTCTGGGCACTGAAGAAGCTGAGACCCTACCTGTTTGGGACTCACTTCCTAGTTCAGACAGACCACAGGCCCCTCAGATGGCTCATGCAGATGAGGGGTGAGAATCCAAAACTCTTGAGGTGGTCCATTTCCCTACAGGGGATGGACTTTACGGTGGAACATCGCCCAGGGGTTGACCACGCCAATGCTGATGGTCTCTCCAGGTACTTCCGCCTTAGCGATGAGAGCTCCCAAGAGGTCGGGTAGCTCTCCCCACTTTCAGCTGGGGGGGACACATGTTAGACCTGACAGCCTTAGGGTAGTCACCCCTAACTTTTTGCCTGCCTCCCTCCACTTTGTGGATACTGTTTTTGCTGGTTTTTAGACTCTGCGCACTTTACCACTGCTAACCAGTGCTAAAGTGCATATGCTCTCTCTCTGTAAACATGGTAACTTTGGATCATACCTGATTGAACTATTTAATCTACTTATAAGTCCCCAGTAATGTGCACTCCAGGTGCCTAGGGCCTATAGATTAAATGCTACTAGTGGACCTGCAGCACGGATTGTGCCACCCACTTAAGTAGCCCCTTTTCCTTGTCTCAGGCCTACCATTGCTAGGCCTGTGTGGGCAGTTTCACTGCCACCTCGACTTGGCATTTAAAAGTACCTGCCAAGCATAGAGCTCCCCTTTTTCTACATATAAGTCACCCTTAATGTGTGCCCTGGGTATCCCCTAGAGCAGGGTGCTGTGTAGGTAAAAGGCAGGACATGTACCTGTGTAGTTATATGTCCTGGTAGTGTAAAAAACCCTCAATTCGTTTTTGCACTGCTGTGAGACCTGCTCCCTTCATAGGCTAACATTGGGGCTGCCCTCATACACTAGTGAAGTGGCAGCTGCTGATCTGAAAGGAGCAGGGAGGTCATATTTAGTATGGCCAGAATGGTAATACAAAATCCTACTGACTGGTGAAGTCGGATTTAATATTACTATTCTAGAAATGCCACTTTTAGAAAGTGAGCATTTCTTTGCACTTAAATCCTTCTGTGCCTTACAATCCACGTCTGACTAGGTTTAGTTGACAGCTCCTTGTGCATTCACTCAGACACACCCCAAACACAGGGTACTCAGCCTCACTTGCATACATCTGCATTTTGAATGGGTCTTCCTGGGCTGGGAGGGTGGAGGGCCTACCCTCACACAAAGGACTGCCACACCCCCTACTGGGACCCTGGCAGACAGGATTGAACTGAAAGGGGACCTGGTGCACTTCTTAGCCACTCTTTGAAGTCTCCCCCACTTCAAAGGCACATTTGGGTATAAAACAGGGCCTCTGCCCTACCTCATCAGACACTTGCTGGAGAAGAAACCGGAACCAGAAACTACATCCTGCCAAGAAGAACTGCCTGGCTGCTCAAAGGACTCACCTGTCTGCTTTCTACAAAGGACTGCTGTCTTGCTGTTGCCCTGCTGCCTTGCTGAACTCTTGTCTGGCTGTGAAAGTGCTCTCCAAGGGCTTGGATAGAGCTTGCCTCCTGTTCCTTGAAGTCTCAGGACCAAAAAGACTTCTTCCTTTCACTTGGACGCTCCGTGCGCCGAAAATTTCGACGCACAGCTTGTTTCGCGGCGAGAAAAACGCCGCACACCGACGCTGATCGACGCGATGCCCTCGGGACGATCGAGACTTCGACGCACAACCTCGCAAGGACAAAGCCGCCCGACTTTCCCGGAGAAATCGACGCGACGCCTACCGTGAGTGCGAAACTTTGACGCACGGCCTCGCAAGGACAACGCCGCCCGACTTCCAAGGAGAAATCGACGCGACGCCTGCCGTGAGACCAAACTTTCGACGCACGGCCTCGCAAGGACAACGCCGCCCGACTTCCAAGGAGAAATCGACGCGACGCCTACCGTGAGATCGAAACTTCGACGCGCAGCCCCGCAGAACGACGCGCAGCCGGAAAACAAGCAGGAGAATCCACGCACAGACCCGGGACATCTGGTAATCCCCGCGATCCACAAAAAGAGACTGTCTGCGCGCCGGAAAACGACGCCCGACTTCCCCGCGTGGAAAAGAACGACGCAAGTCTTTGTGTGCTGAGGAGAAATCGACGCACACACCCTTTTTTCCACGCATCCCTTTTCCTGTGGCCCTCTGAGGAGATTTTCCACCAGAAACCAGGTACTTTGTGCTTGAAAGACACTGTATTGCATTCTAAAGACTTAAGACACTTTATATCACTTTCCTGTGATAGTTCTACAATTTTCCATTGCATCTTTATTCTTTTTGACCTACAATTATCCTGATAAATATTATATATTTTTCTAAACACTGTGTGGTGTATTTTTGTGGTGTTATATGGTGGTATTGTATGACTTATTGCACAAATACTTTACACATTGCCTTCTAAGTTAAGCCTGACTGCTCGTGCCAAGCTACCAGAGGGTGGGCACAGGATAATCTTGGATAGTGTGTGACTTACCCTGACTAGAGTGAGGGCTTTTGCTTGGACAGAGGGTAACCTGACTGCCAACCAAAAATCCCATTTCTAACAAAGTGCAATTTTAACCTGCCATTTTGACGTGGCAAAATAAACTTTTTGTCAGGCCTAAACCTTCCTTCATAATATGTAGACTTCACTACTAATGTATACCCTATTGACTCATAGGGCAGGGTGCACTGTATTTAAAAAGTAAGGCATGTGGCCTTACGTTTTACATGCCTCGACTGTTGAAAACTACTTAAATCATTTTTCACTGTTGTAGGACCCATTCCTCCCATTGACTAACAGAGGGTTAACTTATTACATTTAATAATTCATGGCTTAGATTAGGAGCAGATATCAATACACTGTTTACACGCAAATTAATTGTAATTTGAAATCCTCATTAATTGTAATGTCAAACTTTAAGGCACAATTCTGAAAATTACACTTTTGGAAAGTTGCCTTTTCTTGTCCTTACCATTTTTGCCTTCAGCCAGTGTCCTCAGTCATATGACTGTGAATGGCTCCGCTTTTAGAACTTGTGTATTCCTCCCAGACAGGGGCACAAAAGAAGTTAAGTGTGGGCAGGATGGACCATCCTGCCATGATGGCTGGGGAAGAGCTAATCCCTGCCCCACTTGCACTTCAAGTAAACACAGAGGACCCTGACACTGGTCTTGACAGGGGAAGCTAAGAGTTTTCCAGAACCAGACGTGGAGGAGGTATAGCAGATCCCCCACTTCAAAGGTTGGCACCATGTATAAATATTGGACCTCCAGAGCCACTCTTCAGTAAACTTCTGAGCCTGTGGACATCACAGACGAAGGTCTGCCTTGCTCCCCAGAGGACTGCCTGCTGCTACCAGAGGACTGCTGGCTGCCCTGCTCTTTGAGAAGGACGCCTGAATATGCTCCCTTCATCCCAGCCTACTGAGTGACTCTAAGGGTTAGTTGTCTGACCTACTGTCTGACCTTCAGGGACCCAATAAGCTCAAGAGGCCTCCCTGCAACTGCCACTTGACATGCTACATTACCATTGCCTGGTCCTGCAACTGAACCTGCCGTCCTGCTCGCCTCCAGTGGAGTGAGTTTCTGGTCCCCAAGAGGTGCCTCCTCAGGTCCTGGACCTTTGACTGGCATCAGGTGAGCTCCTCCTGTGAAAACAGATAAACTACTGCAGTTTTGGGTTATTCGTGACTGGAAATGGGCTCATTTGTGCCAAGACCCTGCTGCCCATGATAACTGCCAACATGAAGCTCCAGTGAACCCCACACTCTGCACTACAGCAAACACCAGCGACAACCAGCAACGTGAGCTCTACACTTCACCCTACAGCAATGACAGCCTGTGGTGACCATGAACACAGAGCTCCAGAAATAAACACCTGTGACACCTGACTGCGCCGCCTGGCCTGCTTATCACGCTACAGCCACAACCATGCTCAATGCTCTTCCTGCCACTCGTGGCGTACTGCACAGCAAACGGAACTCTTTGCGCTGGACTTTAAGTACATAACTTTTTCAGTGGGACTAACATGGTCCATGTATCCAGTCTGCACTCCATCGTGGTCAGGCTGAATTAGTGACTTTCACCTCATATACCACGACCAGAGAAGCACAAGTATTGCTTTGTGTTTTTAGGCCCTTTACCTACCTTTAAAATTGATCATCTCTGGCTCGACTGATTGGATTGCTCTTGTTCTGGTATCAATTTATTCATTACAATTCATTCTATTTATCTCAATTAGATTTTTCTTGTGCTGTGTCTTCATTTTATTTCTGTTTATGTGCTGCATAAATACCTTACACAATTTGCCTCTAAGTTAATCCTGACTGCTTTGTGCCAAGTTACGAGAGGGTTAATCACAGGTGGTTAATTTAGTGATTTTTGTGCTTCACCCTGACAAGGATTGTGGTTGTTGCCTCAGTAGGTTTTCCATCCCCTCAGTCAATAACCCAAGTTCTTACAGGGTCCAAGACAAATACAGAGTCACCGTGTGAATGGAGGGGTATCTGTTTTACAAAAGCAAAAGAGCACACTGACTGCATCATCATTTATTATTCTTGAAAGAGATATGTCTTCAGCTCTTTCCTAAAATTGAAGCAGAGGTAGGACAATCCCAATCGATACAGAAAGTTTGTTTGAGACCATGAATGCATAGACAAATAGCGACTGTTATTTTGCTTTTAATTTCTTGCACTCTACCTCTTCTCTGATGGTATCGTGGCTGAGTTTGTGCTGGGGCCATCAGAAAAAATTAACTTCTCAGCCAGGGAGGCAGTGGTGCTGGTTGAGATGGCTTTGTAGATGATGCAGCTGGTGGTAGAGATAGTTTGGGCCAGCAAGGCCAGCATTGGAGTTCCATCGGGGGAGTAGATAGGATCATATTTTTTCAGACCCTTCATAGGACATGCTGTTGCATGTAGGATTCCCTTAAAGGGTGCCATTGTGAAGTCTGAGGGGTCATGGAGCAGGGCATTGCCACCATCTAGACGTAAGAGTATGAGGGTTTGAACTTCAGTTCGGAAGTCACTTCCTGGAAAGAATAGTTTTATGTGCTTTAGTAGAGAGAACTGGTAACAGGTTGTCTGAGATTTCTTGGTGCTGTGTTTGTTTAGAGTGAGATCCACACCCATTGTAAACCCTTGAAACTTGGCATTGAGTGAGGGATTCAAATCTATCCAGTTCATGTTTTTGAGCCAGGTTGCTTGTTGCTTTTTGTTCTTGGCAAAGAGTAGGAATTCTGTTTTTGGGAGGGTTAAGTTTCAGGTAGAGGCTAGACTTTCAGGTCTAAATGAGATGCAGGTAGTGTTTGAGATGTTGAAATATGGAGCTGAATAGAACTTCCAATGCAGTTGTTTATTATCCAAGTATTGGGGAATTCTGTAATTGTTATCTGTGATTAGAGCCCAACGTGGCTCCATGAAGACGATGAAGATGGCAAGGGACAAGATGGAACCCTGGGGCACACTGCAGGTGATCGCAATCTTCTGAAATCTGTTGGATCCCATGTGAATAAACTGGTGTGGGTTAAATAGGGAGGACAAGAACCAGTAAAGGATATTTTCTGCGAATCCAATGCCAAACTTCAGGATGTGGACGAGGGAGGAGTAGTTGATAATGTTAAGGGTAGTTTAGAGGACTAGTAGTATAAAGATGCAGGGGTCACCTTTAGCTGTAGTCAGAAGGCTATCATATATGCATTGTAGAGTAACTGTCTCCATTCTGCATATGTAATATGAAAAAGAATTGACAGTCATGAAGGAGATGGTTGATGTTGAGATGACCTTCAAGTTGCACATTAACATTTTTCACAGTGCAGTGCTGGCTCTCCCACAGGTTAAACTGATTTGCACTATTACATTTAGTAAGTGCTGAATTCAATTTGGGGATACCACAAAAAGTAGTTCAAGGACTCATTTTAATAGTAATTTAAAATCCAACTTAATGCTCCAGTCAGATGTTATATTACTGATCTCACCAATGAAGGTTAGATGAGTGATAAGCTATTAGAGGGTAAGGTTGTCATGGTCCAGTGTAGGTTACTTTAAGAGTGATATCATCTGACCTCTCTTGAGAGCCTTGCAGGAATGCCTGTAGTAACACAGGCATTGACAATAGTGAGTAGATGTGAGATAACATCTCCAAGAGGGCATTGATAATGGATGATGGTAAGGCATTATCTTGATAGGTGTTGACTTTTAAAAAACTGCCACTTTGTTGCCTTTATAACCTCTATGCCTTCCTGGGGGCACATAGAAGCTGATCCACAAGACAGCTTTCTGCCCTCATGGAAAGACATTGTAATGACTCTCAGGAAGGAGAACAATGAGGAATTGCAGGCCAGGGATGTGGCATGTCCCACCTGCTGGAAGTCACTTAGGTGTTATCTCCAAAAGGCAGGCTTCAAAGGAGAAGCCGCCTTTGAGGCGCAGATGTGTCACACTAGGGAGGAGGACTGCCCCATTGTTTAGGCAGACAGACTGTCACGGAAAGCAGAGAGGGGAAACTAGTTGTCAAACCGGTTTTCCCACGGGCGGGTAGCCCTCAGGTAGCCAAACCAATAGGGTGGGGTAGAGAGATGTGAACAACGAGAGGGGAGTCTTACCATCTTGGGGGTGAGTAGAATGTTGCATCCTAGGATAGTTAGATGCCACATTCCACAAGAAGTGGTCACCAGCTGGTACCAACCACATGCTGCCCTGATGGCATTTTCCTGGCATAAGAGGAGCACCCCTAGCACCCAGACTTCGGATCTCGGTGACTTGGAAGATGGAAAGAAGAAGAACTGCCCTGCTGCACCAAGGGACCAGCAAAGAGAGGTTGCACCATCAAAAACTGCACCTTTTGCACCTGGTGGTTAGTGAAGAGAAAGACTGTACCTGCTGTGTCCTACTCAAGTAGAAGCTGTCTCCAGAGCCCAGTCAAGCCAAGAGACTCCAAGGGCCAGCTGACTGGCCTCCTATTTGCAGCACAGGGACACAATAGCTGAAGAAGCCTGCTGAATCAAGTTAGTAGCCCAAAATCTTCAAGACGCTACCACCGCCGCTGTGCAGCACCAAAAACCAAAACCAGATAGACAGAGTTGCACCCATGTTCACTGAACCCAGTGGTGCTGTTTGAGAGTTGCTGGGACCCTCAAAAGGTGAGTTATCAACCCAGGAAGAATTGGCCTGTGATCATGACAGTGTGAGACTAATAGTTCAGTGGCAGCCAGACCTTAAAGGACTTCATGGGATGTCAACCCTGAAACCAGGAACCTCCTCACCATCTCTGTGGACCGAGAAATCCCTGCAGGAAGACCCCGATCAACCACGTCGCATCCACAGCATACTTGGAGCATCTTTAGCATCCTTCATCCCTTGCATCAGGACCACCCCATAGGAATCCATTGAAATGGGTAAAAAGTGCTGGAGGACTGCTTCTTCTGTGGAGGTAACTGTTCTTGAGGACCTTGCTGGTCCCCCTGACTAGCTCCCTGCTGGAATTGGTTGCCCCAAGTAGTTCTAACTGAGCGCATTGACACCCACCTAAGTTTTCTTTTAAAAAGTTTCTAAGTGTCAAATTTGTAAACCTTGCCAAGGCTTGCTCACAATAGAGTGAAATTGCTTGATTTATTACTGCATGTAAAATCTATATCTCTGGAACCCTCTGGTGCATCTTTTCCATTCGAGTGTCTAAATTCTTATAAAAATGCAGTCCATTTTTATAAATTTGTGTCTTAAGTATTGTGTCGATTTCTTCTGCAATAGTTTTAGTACTGTTTAGATGCCTTACAATAGTTCCTCAGTGCAAGCCTTGCTGCTCAAAGCCACAGCTACCCAGGCTTCAGCTAAGGGTCTGCTGGATGAAACCTAAAGGTCCTGAAGTGGTTGGTAAGTATATTACACACTGAGGACAGACAACCACACCATATAATGCACCCCATTTCCTCACAGGGAATGTGATGGACGACCGTTGTAGAATGCAAAAAAAGAGCAGTGGGTGGAAGAGAAGAAGCAGCTTTATTGTTGTCAATGGGCATATGAATCTTCTGTATTTTTTCACTGAAGAAGTGATTAATGGCATTGCACTTGTCCATGAAGCGTAGGATATGAGGATCAAGCAGTAGGCAATGTTTGATTGTGTTGAAGAGTGTCCTACTTCTGTTGGCAGCTTCCTTGATGGTGTTAGTACATAGCTTGGTCTGATTTTATAAGTTGTCTGCACAAAGGAACTTAAGTAGCATGCTGTTGTAGGGGGTTCTGTTTTCCTTCCATTTTCTTTCCTGTCTGCGGATGAAGTGTTGTCATCCAGAAGAACGAGATTGTTGAAGGTTTCATTTGTGTTTTAGTTGGAGCTTAATTGTTCACAAGGTTTCCCAGAAATGTTTTAAGTCATTTAAAGTAATTTAGAAGGGTATTGATGTTAGCGATGGAGGTGGAGGGTAAGAAATTAGTTTGAACCATAGGTTGCCTAGGGAGAAAACATGTGCATGTTAAGATTTGTCATCAAACCACAGATTGCTTATTGCCAGCTTAGATGTAGCAGCTGTTCATATTGCATGCTATCACAGCTTACAGTGTGGTAGTATTAATATGAGACTTGATTTGAGAGTCATTTATTTGATGAAAGCCATGAAAGCTAATATCTATCTGGGGTATTTCAGAATCTCCTTTAGATAAAATCACTGTCTAAATTGTGTTCACCAAGATTCTTAACTCATTAAATACAGGGCTCCTTAAGCCCTTCAGGGTCATTCCTGGTTGGTTGCAACAGCTTCTTTTGAAGTTTGTAAAGTAAACTGTGTAAATCCATTCCTATGATCTATCAAGACTAGTTAAGCACCGATACTCTGATAACTCTCTTCAGGATTATGTCATACTCCACTTTACAAAATGCATTGTAGTTTGAATGTGACATTCATCCATCAATAGCTCCGAAGTGGAACAGTCCTCCCAACCCTTTTGCCATTTCAGGCCCAGATAATGCAAATCTTACTGCTTTAGAAAAACTGCCTTCTCATTTAACTCTGACTTGGATATTTCACCAAGTGAGTAAGCCTATGGAGAAAGCCCCATATTCCTAAGGAGAGACTGAGGAATCTAAAATAAAAAAGTATTTAAAAAAAAAGCATTGGGAAAGCCAATAGTTTTCGCCTCTATCAGTGGATGCTGACCTACTGCGGGTGTCAACCTATTGGCTCTGTAAATGTGTTTTTGCCCTCAAGGATACAGCTATTTATGGATTTCGTAATGCAGTTTCAAAAACACAGAAGAAATTCCATTACAAGTTGGCCAATATGTACACACACACCTGCACATCTGAACATTGTAATGATGTTTCTTATGTTTATTTTAAACCCTATAACAAGATAGCTGTTGAGTAAGCATGCATTCATGCCACGCATCCTGTAATGGAGTTTCTTTTGTTTTCAAAAATCCATTTAAAGATGGCAATCATGCATGCACATGCATATACTGAGGCCATCTTGTAATGGAGTGTTAGAGAAAATAAATTATGTTGCCATAGCTGCTGTGCATGATGGGAAATAAACTGCAGCCACTTCTTGAAGTTCCTTATTTTTTTTTTTTATTCCATTTCAAGATGGCCTCAATGCATGTGCACCCATGAATAGTGGCCATTTTGAAATTATTTGACTTTGCCAATGCTTGTGAAGCGAACCTGTGATAGGTAACGTTCTAGGTTGCAGGGTTCAGCAGGGGTCACACTATGCACTGGGAAACTGGTAGGGGCATTGGTGGGCAGTGGCGGGGCAAAACAGTGAGGGGGTGGCACTACACTGTAGTGATTACCATAAGGGACTACTTAAAAACATATGTAACATTTGCTGAAATGCCATGAATTTAAAGGCAACCTATGCAGCCAATGGCAACTTTAATTTGCTAAGAACCAGTGGCAGAAGGGGACTGACCTTAAAACCACTCTTCTGCACTATATGCATTTGTGTATGTATGTGTATGTGTATTGGCATCATGAGCTCTCTGAGAGGCAGCTATGGTTGTGTGTAAGTGACACCTAAAAATGAGCCACATGGTGCATTTCAAAGCACTTTTCCCAAATACAGTATTTATTTAGGTTTAATTTTTCCTAAGTTCTACCTCTACAGAGCCAGAACAAAAATGTGTAAATGAAGAACTCAGCACATAGAAGCAAATGTCCTAGATGGAAGAAGCAATAAAGTTAGCTCTTAAACAAGCCATAAACATATTTGCACTTGCATAATATTTGTTCCTGATAATACAAATAAAGCAATAGGGAAATTAATGAAGAAGCAATGTGGCAAAGAATTCATCAATTTCAGAAGTAATTCTAATTGGAACTTTGTGAAATATCCCAACTCAGCCACGGGATAAACAGAGGCAAAACCTGTATCTGCCACTTACAAAAGTTGTGTAGTATGTCATGAATGGGTATCCTGATTTCCCCTGATTATTATAGTGGTGGGCATGAGAAGGCTGAGCTACTTGGGAGGTACATACAGGAGTCTGACCTGAATGCATGTAGCCCCTACTTTTGTAGGGTGCTTGTTAGAAATGGGGTGTTTGGTTGGCGGTCAGGTTACCCCCTGTCCAAGCAAGGACCCTCACTCTAGTCAGGGTAAGTCACACACAATCCAAATTATCCTGTGCCCACCCTCTGGTAGCTTGGCACTGAGCAGTCAGACTTAACTTAGAAGGCAATGTGTAAAGTATGTGTGCAATAAATCATGCAATAACACAGTATCACACCACAACAATACACCACACAGTGTTTAGAAAAATATAAAATATTTATCTGGTTAAAGGCAGGTCACAACGATCAAGATTTGATAAGTACTTTACAAAATAATAAAAAGAGTCTTTACTCTTTAAAAAGCAACAAGTGTCTCTTGCAAGCACAAAGTACCTGGTTTGCTTTCAAATTCTCCACAAATGACCACAGAGGAGTAGATGTGTGGAAAACGGGGAGGTGTGCATCAGTTCCTCCGGGCACACACAGACGATGGGTAGATAAAACTTTGCGTCAATTTCCAGCGCTGTCTTGTATCATCTTCGGGTTGCGGGGTATTCGGATGCCCCAGGGACAATGCAGAGAAATCCTGGGCATGCAGGACGAAGTCAACAGGAGCTGCGTTGATGCAGTGGGCGATGCAGGGAAATTTCTGTCGCACAGCAGGCGCTGCATCGATTGTTCTTGCAGGAAGTCGGGCTGCGTTGTTCCGGTTCAGCTATGCGTCAATCCAGTGGGCCGTGCGTCAAAGTTCCAGTCACAACGCTGGCACTGCATTGATCTCCTGTTAGGGAGTCGGGCTGCGTCGTTCCGGTTCGGCGTGCGGTGATTTTCTCACTGCGATGCAGGCTGTGCATCATTTCTGGCAGGCTGTGCGTCGAATTTTCTCCGAACAAGGTCTTCTTTGCAGGATGAAGTCTTTTTGGTCCTGAGACTTCAAGGAGCTCTATCCAAGCCCTTGGAGAGCTCTTCTCAGCAGAGCCAGAGGGCAGCAAGGCAGCAGGGCAACAGCAGTGCAGCAGTCCTTAGCAGAAAAGCAGTCAGGTGAGTCCTTTGAGAAGCCAGGCAGTTCCTCTTGCAGGTTTCAGGGTCTGGTTCAGAGTTTTTTCACCAGTGGTATCTTGTCTAGAAGTGTCTGAGTTGGTAGGGTCAGAGGCCCTGTTTAAATACCCAAATGTGCCTTTGAAGTGGGGGAGATTTCAAAGAGCGGCTTAGAAGTGCATAAGGTCCCCTTTCAGTTCCATCCTGTCTGCCAGGGCCCCAGTAGGGGGTTTGGCAGTCCATTGTGAGAGGACAGGCCACTGTCCTTTGACATGTAAGTGTCAGGCCCTCCACCCTCCCAGCCCAGGAAGACCCATTCAGTATAAAGATGTGTGCAGGTGTGACTGAATATCCTGTGTTTAAGGTTGTCTGAGTGAAATGCACAAGGGAGCTGTCAACTAACCCAGCCCGACGTGGATGGTAAGGCACAGAAGGATTTAAGAGCAGAGAAATGCTTGCTTTCTAAAAGTGGCTTTTCTAAAATAGTAATATTAAATCCAACTTCACCAGTCAGCAGGATTTTTTATTACCATTCTTGCCATACTAAAGATGACCTTGTTACTCCTTTCAGATCAGAATCTACCACTCAAACAGTATGTGAGGGCAGCCCTAATGTTAACCTATGAAAGGAGCAGGCCTCACAGTAGTGTAAAATGAATTTAGGAGTGCTACACGATCAGGACATATAAACTACACAGGTATATGTCCTGCCTTTCACCTACATAGTACCCTGCCCTATGGGTTACCTAGGGCCTACCCTGGGGGTGACCTACATGTAGTAAAAGGGGAGTTTAAGGCTTGGCAAGTACTTTTAAATGCCAAGTCAAAGTGACAGTGAAACTGCACACACTGGCCTTACAATGGCAGGCCTGAGGCATGGTTAAGGGGCCACGTATGTGGGTGGCACAATCAGTGCTGCAGGCCCACCAGTAGCATTTAATCTACAGGCCCAGGGCACATGTATTGCACTTTACTGGGGACTTACAAGTAGGTTAAATAAGCCAAATAGGTATGAACCAATGTCACCATGTTTTAAGGGAGAGAGCATATGCACTTTAGCATTGGTTAGCAGTGGTAAAGTGTGCAGAGTCCTAAAGCCAGCAAAAGCATTATCCGAAAAGTGGAGGGAGGCAGGCAAAAAGTTAGGGGTGACCATCCTAAGGCTGTCAGGTCTAACAGTGCTCCATTGGGTTTGGTGGTAATCTGAGGTGCACTTTCAATTTTCCTGTGCATGTCCTCGCTGCAGCTCTACTAATTCCACTTTGCCTGATTTTAGTTTTGCTTTCACATTTTTTAATAGACCAGAAAGGATCATTTTGCTCACTGGACCTGATCCAATGCTGATCCAGCTGGTCAACCTGTGGCTCAAGAAGAGAAACACCTGGGCAATGACTAGCCAAAGATTTTTTTGTTCTGAACTGCATACCTTAAATGCAAAGATGAGCTACCAGTCCATCTAGTGAGTCCTATGCCCTGTTTTTCTGTACAAGCAAGAGCCCAGTAACAATAACTGACTGGCTAGAGGTTTTTGGAAATGCAATACGCACCTAGGGAGCGTCAGCTTCCTGTGGAAAGTTGCCCTAAATCTGTGGCACACAAAGTGAAATCTGCTTTGTACATCTTGAGACTCTAGTGTTGTACTCCAACACTGCCCCTGCGAACCCCTGCATGTTAAGTGCCTGTCAATATGTGAGTGCCCGAGTGCCTACACTCACTGCTGCTTGCCTTCAAGTTCTGCAAACTGTAACTGATACTACCTTCCCTACACAAAGCACTCTGGAGTAGCTGGGATCATTGTACAACTAAGGTAGTGCCAAACTACGCGGCCCTTGACTGAACACTGCCTGCATGATGCAAAGTACGATACGAACACTGAGAACTCAACTTTGAAAATCAATGTCTTATCTGAGAACCTTCTGTAAAGCGACTGAATTATTATAGCTAAAAAATCAGTCACTTGTTCCACTGGATTGTTTTTAAGCTCAAATGTATGCTCAGAATGAATATGTGACGCCTGCACCTGGTCAGAACTGCTGGATGCGACAATACTCTCTCTGTTGCTAATAATTATGTTTCCAGTTAATCACAAACCTCATGTATAGCGAACTAGAGATAGAAACCCGCGTAAATGATGAGGCTATAGGTATTTAAATTGCAGCGCATTTTGTGTTCAATTAGTATGTTGATGAGTTGTTCCATGTCTTTGTGAGCCTAGACGTCGCTGACAGTATTTTGAAGCAAGGTTAGAAATTACAGGAAACTCTGTGGCTGGTTGAAAACTGCATAAAATGTGTAATTTTGCTGTAAATTGGAGACTGATTGTTGGCATGCCAATTTTGTCCTAAGTATTTGAATGTTTATGAATAAGAAACAGAAGGAAGACATTGGAAAGCAATGTAGCTGGGTATATTAAAGGATGTATGCTATGATTGCAGAAGAAGAAAAAATGAGAATCTGAAATAACAAATAAACTATACTACACAGTCCATTCACAAAAGTATTTCCGTGTGTAAACTTGTGTTTTGTACTTGAAAATACTTTTATGACTCAGGCTCACAGAGTAGTTTCATACCTTTTATATTTCTCCACCACAAATGGTGAGAACTCTGTATTAATTAACCCCATTCCCAGCATGGGAAGGGGGGCGTTCTAAGAAATGGGCTCCCAAACTCCTCTTGGGCCCTACCCACCCTGGAAATAGTTCTTCTTCCAGGTTAGGCAGGAGAACAGATCACCCCAAAGTTTATGGGTGGAGAAGTGGAAGAGCTTTCTCTATAGCGAAAAATGATTTCCCTGCAGAGAAAGAAATGGTCATTGGAACAGGCACCGCCATTCTCCCTGTGAGGGGTTCTATGCTATGTAGAACTCCACACAGTGGAAACAGGAGCCCGCCGGAATTGTCAGCAGATATTCTCAGTAGTGCACCGAGAAATCAGTGCCAGGTACAGCTTTTGAGGCATTCCATTTGGGAAAGCTGGTGAATAGGAAACAAAGTAATATACTCAGTCAGAGATGCAAATCTCTGCACTTATTATTTTTTTTTTTTCCTGAATAAGGTCCTATATAATTTTTTTTTTTTTTTTTTTTGGGTTAGGGTAGTTATGTAATTTCATATGTTTTGATGGCAGGGGAAATAAATAAATGAAGTCATAAACAGTCACAGAACTCCGAAGACGTGCAGCAGCAGTGTCGCTAGACTGGAAAACAGGCAATAGAGGAAGTGAGAGAGCAAGACACCAGGATCCTTCTATTGCTATGTGCCAAGGGAGTGGAATTGCCCCTGAAATCTACCAGGTCCCAATCTTTTTGCACATTTCTAGAAAGAGCCGACAATTCATCTTTTCAAGCAAGCGATCATCACAGGTGAGCCCTATTCAATAAAATGACCACAGGAAGTGTTCGTTTAAGCTAGGTGTCTGCCACAGTTTTGGGCTGCATAGAATCTTAAACAGTGGAAGAACTGGAGCAGGGTTATTTTACCATTTTAGTGGCAAACGATTGGGACTGGAATTTCATAGGTATGTGCTGCCTTTGGCTTGAAATGTATCAGCATTTGTTGACATCTCTGAGGTACACATCAGAAGACAACACAATACTATACAAAACAGAAATTAAATGGTACAACAAAACAGTCCAATGAGAAGACAAGTCAACAACCAGAGTACAACATAACAACACCATGGTGCAATAATGCAGACAAAAACACAATACCTCAAAATACCACATTACACGTCTCTACGGCAATAAAATGCAAACAATGAATATGGACAACCATTCTTGTCACACATTACCACCTGCAGCAATCTGGTTTCAAAATACAGGGGTAAAGCATGTTTGCACCACATAGGAACTATAATGACACTAGCCAAAAATGTTTTTAATGGCCAGCCCCACCTCATTTCACTTGCCATTTTTATTACTGCCTCTTTCTCCTTCCTTTGGTGTAAACACCCAGTGGCGGTTTCTTCATGAGGGCGTAGGGGCTCCGCCCTCGTAACAAAAGCAAAAACAAAAAAAATGTGAAAACAAACTCCCCTAACTCCCTAAAACAAAAATGCACACACCTCTTGCTTGGGGCTGGGGCCTGGCCCGGGGCTACTCCTGTCACGTGACATGAGACTGGCAGGATGATGACGATGCATTTTCCTCTGGGAAAGGCAGGCACTCCCCTGACTGAGTCTATGTTTGCCGGGCTGACAAGCTCACAGCCTGAGGCCTGTGAGGTCATCAACTCGGCAAAGACATAGCTCCAAGGACCAGTCTCCACCCCCTAATGACGTGTGGGTAAAGTTAGCCCCGGGTGCCTTAGGCTGAAGCCCTGTAGCGCTAGGGGCTTCACGTCAGTCAGGAAGTGGAGGATGGTCACCCCACCCTTTCCCAATTTGTCACGGAGGGTGGGTCCAGCCCTGTGACAAGTTGGGAAATGGTGGGCGGGGTAGATGCTGCAGGCAGCAAGCTGAAAATCGAGTCTGCGCAGTTTGTGTTACTAACTGGGCAAACACGAGGTGTCTGCTTCCCGCGCTGCTGTTGGGAGTGGGTCGGAGCCTGTAGACTACCTTCTTCTAAAGAAGTGAAGTTACCAGCTCCAGTCTGTGAGTATATGGGTCTACTAACTTAACAGACCAAATTTATTTTCTAGATCTGAAAATGGTCTTGAAAAAGATACCGTCGTGCAATTTCGACAGCATACCGGTTTTTAATTTAAATTTTAATTTTGAGCAGGCACGTTCTAGAGGGAGTTGGGGAACGCGCTATAAAACAAGAGAAAACAGTGCGTATAAGCGAGAGAACCCCGCCAACGATGAGTGAAACTGCGAAGAGAAGAGAAAAGGCGGAGTAAGAGTTAGAGTCAGGGGCGGTGAGGGGAAAAGAACCCTGAACCATGTGAGAGACTGCGGGAGGAAGTGACAGAGAGAAACAGCGGAGAGGAGAAACTGTGTGACGAGAACTACAGGAGATGTGTGAGACTGTGGGAGACAGAGGAAAGGGGAGAGGGACAGCAGGAGAAGTAAAAGAGCAGCGTAGTGGGGAGAGAACTGCCCGTCACATCACTCCTTCACGAGATCCCAGAGTGACTCTATCAGCACTTTCCTCTGAAAAGAGAAACAGAACAAAATAGCACATCCATAATATAGTTGATAAGGTGATAAATATCACAAAGATGAGAATAAGCACAAACAAAGCGCTTTGTGTAATTCAGCACTCTGTCAACAGATTGGGAGCTGTTGAGAAATATAGGTAAGGTTCAATCTGCACCCACTCTTGTTAAAAACAAGCTATCTAGTAATAATTAAAACAGAACATAAAACAATCAAACACAGTGTTGCACTAAAACAATGGCTCTTACATCGGGACATCAAGCACATACGATCACGCTGTTTTGTAGTTCTCAGTGGCAGCTCCTATATAAAAGCGTCGGGCGCTGCCCCTCTATATTTGGCCCCCCCAGTCCCTGAATTTAAAGTAAATAAAATTAAAGTTTGAATATTTTTTTTCCGGCAGCAGGCACTGTGTATATTTTTTTATTGGTCAGGAGCCCTGGGGCTGCTTAGTGGTGAGTGGATGGGGCTTAAAAATACCGTACAGGCTCACCTCAAACACACTTGCATTTCAAAGTGAGCATTTCAGGTTGGCCGACTGCCTTTCCGCGACCAGCCCGACTTGTGCACTAGAGGCCTATCACAATCTGTGCATGGGAGGGGAGGTGAATGGGCAGCCGCAGATCCCTGCACCCAGAATGAGATACCAAACCGGCATAACCTCAGCAGCTGTCCTAGAATGGCCCGAACGTAACTCCGGAGCAATACTATTATTGGCGGACACTACAAGGGGATCACGCCTTCGTGTACATCATTCTATAAATACCCAGAATAGAACAAGGCCTCCTCCGAAAGTACCTTCAAGGTATACTAGTAAGCTAGTCATCCCAAATTAGCTCTTAATGCAACCAACCTTATGTGGCCATTTTTAGGAGGGGGGTGGTCAAGGATCATCTCACAACCCACCTTACCTCAGCTGCCATCACTGACTGATCAAATTATATCGGAAAAAATCAATTCAATAATAAAGACGTTCTATCTCAAACTGCCTTCCCTATGTATTTAAATCAAGAAAAACACGAGGCTTTCCAAATTGTATAGAAAACACCATTGCTATATTACCAGGTGCACCATAATCTTTAATACAATGAAACTAGAGAACCTAATCACGTGTGACCAATAGAAATAGTAGAACTGGGCACACTAATCTGACTAAATGGGTACATATCTACCAAAAGACAAAAAAAGGGAGCGAAAGGTCCAGATGGTAATAACTATCAACATCGTCACATCATTTTTACCATAGACACGCTACTGGAAACCATTAACGGAGGCGAACAAGCTTTTACATATCTGTGGATGAAAATACCATCCTTAGGACACCTGGGACACACCACAGGTGATGTTCACTGACAACACTTCATTATTTACACCAACCCATTTTAAATAGCATTTTTCAATAGGATCCTTGACATCTTGTTTGTGCGTGTCCAGGCTAAAAATCCAGTATACCTCTCTATCCCTTTAATGTTTTTCTCTTTTCCAGTATGACCCACGTAAGACTATTTTCTTCGTTGCTATATTTAATGTAATGCTGTACCATAGGGGCCTGTGTTTTTATATTACGGACTGCTGCTGAATCTATAGCAAAACTCTTGTCCTGTCTTTCCTACATAACCAAGGCCACACCGGCATAACTACAGTTAGTCATATGCCTAAGTGGAATACATGTTATACGTGTACCCATATAGTTAATATTAATAGTGGTTAATGCTCTATTGCATGCATGTGATGAATTTTTGTACAAAGGTGGTGCCATCCAACGTTCTAGATTTGAATAGAATTTCGATTTCTGCGAAAGGCAAAAATGAGTCTTGGTAGTCTGAGTTCTTCATCACATAGCAAATGTGCTGTGCAACTTGATCTGCAGCAAACAGTGATAGAAGACTGTTTAACTTGTAATTTATACAGCTAATATTTAAGATATTGAACAATTGTAATTGAGCAAGATGTGGAGCATTTTTATATGTTTCAGTATTATAAGTCTACACTTTGTCAATTGCTCTATAAACATTCTTGACTTCTGAAATGTGGTTGAAAATGCATAATTTGCCCACTTCTTTTTCAAAATCTTCACAGGGGGACAACCCCCCCCCCCTCCACAAAACCCCTTTACGACTCACTCTCTATGCTCACTCACCACAGGTCAGTCATCCTGAACTTTTCCGCCCCACCACCTTCAAATATCACCAGCCGCCACTGTAAACACCCCTCCTTGTTTCTAAATGAAAGCTGTCTTTCTCCGTGACTCCATTATCTGCTTCAAACCATTGTAATCCCTGCTCACTTTATGGATCCCCTCCTTTCCCTTTCCATTGCCTGCTCCCTTCCCCTCCCACGAGCGCGCCCAAACCTCAGCACATATTCCTCACAGCAGCCCTTGCTTTGTAGTTCATTTCACGCTATATAATTCACATACCCGCATGCATAGTCTTATAATTGTTCTTTGTATTGTGCCACCGATGTCCTTGACAACAGCTTCCGGAATAATATTGGTTTCTCATGCTTAAGGTAAATCTCTTTTTTACCATCTTCTTAGGAAAGGGTATTTGAGATTGTCTTTATATATTCGCGAGTTATTTAATTATTCCTCCTTACAAGAATCCCCCACTCCCTCCCTTGTTACAGATTTTTAAGCAAAGTCCTTAACAGGCGCGCTCATATTCCTGCCCGGTTTAGCCAGGAAAGCGGGAACCTTGCAAAAGAAAAGGATTTCGTGTAATTAGACAAACCGCATGTGGGAGCTACTCTGTTTATCATCTGGAGACAGATGATAACCAGGAAAGAGATGCTCAATTTTCGAGATAGCTTAGACATGTTCCGTGTCACAGGCAAAACTGCAGCTGTCAAGCAGATTGGGCAATTTTTGTCAAAAGGAAATATTCTTGAATTCACATTAGAATACGTTTAGAGGGGCGCGCTGTGAATGAAGTTGGAACTATCTTTCTTTTGGAATGGGATACAGGCTAGCATTTTATCTGGATGCATTTTTAGTTTTCATTGAAGTCTGACCTGAAACTGGCAATCTTGCTGAAACCATTAAAACTCATTTACGTGACGAGACGCAACAAATATGGGATGTGCGACGCAAACAACTCCATCAGTTACGTCCATACATAAATTGCTTATTTTTACATCCTCATGAATTTTCTGGGAGAGGGTATGTTTTAGAGAAAACACGAACTGCACATGGTCATGCGTCACCAAAGATTAGGTACTATCACCTATACATAAAAGTAAAACATCACAAACACTCTGTGATGTTTTTTAAAAAAAAATACATACAAAAATAGACTGTATTTAAAAAAAAGGCTGCCTGACGCTAGTGCTATTCAGCATGTGCTGCAGTAAAATGCATAAGCATGAACAGACAGCTCGAATAACACACCATTTTAAGGTTTTTAGGGCCAGGCAAAAAGTATATTGGGGGCCCATTTTTTTAGAACAACTTTGAATTTTATGACACATTTTGCTCATTCAAGACCTATGTTGTCTAACATCATTGAATTATACGGTAAAGGTTAAAATATAGAAATACAGAGAAGTGAGCTAGAGAGAAAGTTTAATTTTCCTGGGGAGGGAGGGGGGTCTTGGAAGATGGGGCAATTTCCCAATTTGTTCATGCCTTAAAAGTTTTCTGAGTCTGATCACGTTAACGTTGGAAGAATGAATGCCAGTCCAAAGCGTCATCTTTTGTTGGTAATAGCAACATAAAGATGTTTTCAGTTTCACTTGTATTTTTGCATATTTTGTGCACAAGCACAGTAACTCAGAAATATACTAACATAAGCCTTCACTACGGTGGTGTATTCAGAGCTAACGAGGCATAGAATGCGTTTATAATCTGAGTAGCTGAGCTGTATAAAACTATCTATACATTTTAGCTGACCAAACTGAACTCATGTCTCATAACTCTTCAAAATGCATATAAGTAGGGGGCGTGGCTTGGCCCCTGTGTGACTCTCCGTGGGATGTCGTAAGGAGAACGTGGCTCTATGGTGGCTTCCCCTGTCACTAGCTTCTCTCTGGACAGCAACAATGCTTGTCTTCACTGGAGGCATGTTTCTTTGTGATGCTAGCTAGCGGGACAAGAGGCGTCCCTGTTTTTGTGACAGCAGTGCATTTCTCGCACCTCAGAAGTGCCCACCATTTTAACATGTTGGTGTAGTGTAGGAGCATGAAGGGGCACTCAAATCACTATCGGTAACATTTCTGTTTGGCCTGCAATATGTTCCAAGTTTGCTTTTGTTGAGGATTATTGCCTATATTATTACTTGACTGTCTGGCTGTTTCCTTAAACATTTTACCTGAAGCCATACATAAGCTCTCGTTCGTGCAGGAGGTCCTCTGCAACATATTTGTATATTGAGCCATCAACGCTCTCTCATATTTCTGTTCACTTTACATTTGCTCTTTCATCCCATAGACCATTATATTTAATGTATTATAATTGATAACCACGTTTGCCTTTATATTGGCCCTTATATGTGCCTCCAGGCTAAGCTTTCTACTACAATTGGTCAGATATTAATATTTCAACTTCCTACTCTTCATTGAATGTATACATTTTCTACCCCTCTCCTAATTTGTGGGTAGACTGGTAAACATCATGTTACCTCTCGTCTCTTCCTCACAGACACACCAGACCTTCCTCCACAATATCTCATATTTCAGAGATGGAAGATCTGTGCTTCACATTTATTGGAGGCGCTGTTTCTACATCCACGCCATCTGCCACTGCAGTTCCATTAACACCAGCTATAGGGAAAGGTCAATTAAAAGACTTAAAAAGGATCCTGCCTCTCCCACAAAATCTCTTCTACGTCTTTCGATGGGTATCTTATTGGAGGAAATCAGTGCCTTACATCCTTATCTGGAAGACACAAATGCAAAACTACAATCCCTTAGCGACAGGTGGTCTCACATGGAAGAGCGACTCTCATCAGCTGAGCATCATAGTTCAGATTTTTCAGACACTACACTCAAGGAAGACACTCTTCAGTTTCAGGATTCTACCGTATAAACGCAAGTTGAAGTTTTAGAAAACAGAAATATGAGAAATATTGAATGAATTTATGATCTGCCTGAGGATATGGAAGGTATCAATCCTATTACCTTCTTCAAATCCTTCCTTCCTAAAATATTGAATATTCCAACAACAACCTCTCTCAATATCCAGCGAGCACACTGATTAGGGCATCTTCCTAATGTGGCTTTTTCTTCCAAAAACTAGAGGAGTTATCCTTTACATCCTGAAGTATACAGATGTGCTCAAAATTCTCTCTGCAGCTAAAATGAATAAACTAATTTCTTGGCCAGGTAATGCTATCTGCGTCTCGCTTCAAGGTCTCCTAATGCATATTTTCTAATTTGTCCTTATTGTATGGTTTATCTACATAGTGATCCCATTTGCCAAGTTCTATTAGTTACATAGGCCCATATTTATACTTTTTTAGTGCCGCATTTGCGCCACTTTTTGACGCAAAAGCGGCGCAAACTTACAAAATACAATTGTATTTTGTAAGTATGAGCCGCTTTTGCATCAAAACATGATGCAAATGCAGCGCTAAAAACAGTATAGATATGGGCCATAGAGTTGTTGAAGTTGCAAAATAAAATTGTTAAAATTACCATTCACTTATTTTTAAACCATTAATTTCTCTCCTTTTCTCTTGCAGATATTGTATTCATGTTTCTGCTTGTGCTCGTCCCACGTTTTATGTTGCGCAAACCTTCTTGCGCTTCTCGCTTAAGGTCCAGATGTCTCATCTCTTCTGTGTGGCATCACCTCCCCCATCCTCTTTTGAAATATTTGTAAGTATGTTTTTCCTTCTTTTTATTCTCAACTTCCTGTTGCTTTTTTTATGCTTTCAGGGATCTCAACCTGTGTCTTTCCTCTCTTGTCCCTTCACTTTCTACTCTTCTTTTACTACCCTTTTCTTTTATATATATCTCCTCAATGTCTATTTCTTGCATTATTATGTCTTTTGATTCTAATAAAGTTCTCATTAATTCCTTTTTAATATCATATCTGACTCATCTCTTCATTCCACTTCTTTTTTATGTCTTTAAAAATTGTCTTTTGGACGTTAGAGGTCTAAATTCTCCTATGAAACTGCAACAAGTTTTGACTCATCTCTCAAAACTCAGGCTGATATTGCACTTATTCAAGAATCGCACCTTACAGAAGATGAATCAATAAAATTGAAAAGGGATTGGGTTGGTGAAGTTGTTTTCTCCAGGAAATGGCAAGAAGAATGGAGTTATAACTTTGTGTCACAAATCCATTCCTATTCATTTGAAATCCCAAGAAATTGGAAAGGATGGAAGATGGTTGTTCCTTAAATTATTGATTAAGCCCCACTTTCTCTTTCCAATGTTTATGGTTCCACTGCTACTGATTGTCACTTCTCGTCTGAGGTCACCCAAAATCTTATGAAATGTTCAGATGATAACTTTATTTTTGCCAGTGATTGTGACCAGATTATTGATCCATGTATTAGCAGAAACTCTATATCTCAGTATATTTCAAACAAATCACACAAATGATTTCTCCAGGCCCTTAACAAGAGACATCTAATTGATGCATTGCAATTATGTAATCTACATTACGAGAATACACCTATTTCTCTCCAGTACATTGCACTCAATCAGGAATAGATCACATTTTCATGTCACCTGCCTTATACCAGACAATACACTCTGCTGATATAGGTTCTATTTTAAATTCTGAGCATGTCCCAGTTTCTATACAATTGGACATTCTCCCACAATCTAATTCACCAAAAAGATGGAGATTTAATAATTCACTTTTACCAGACAAGTCCTTTTGCACCTGGCCTTCATGGACCTCTACTCGGCTTTTGATAGAGTTAATCATTCCAAGCTGTGGTCCATGATGAAGCAGATGGGGGTTAAACCTCCACCGGTCACTTATTTGCAATTTTTGCACAAAGATCTTTCGGCCTCAGTAAGGTATGGCCTCAATGGGGAACGCATACAGCACTTTAACTTGAAGCGAAGGTTTTGACAAGGCTTCATTTTTGCGCCTTTTTTGTTTACTCTTTATATTAATTGCTTCAAATCGGTTTTAACAGAATAGCCCCTGATGTTCACAGGGCAGGTGTCACCAGATTCCTGCTCTGCTTTATGCAGATGACACAGTTGTAATTGCATGCATTGCCAAGGGCTACATTGTCTTTAAGATGTTTTCATTTGTTTTATGGACAGTCTTGTTCATTCCACACATTTTTCGAAATCTCATGTCATGGTAGTTGACCCTAATAACACTCAAACCCAGAACTTTGTGGCAAAGGGCCACCATGTCATAACATGAATACTTTCTGTTATTTGGGCATTCTGCTGGATTCTCATCTTAATTCGCAATCGCTAATTAATCATTACATAGGGGGTCATTCTGACCCTGGCGGTCGGTGATAAAGCGGCGGCCAACCCGCAAACAGGCCGGCGGTCAAAAAAATGGAATTCTAACCCTGGGGGGAACCGCCAACACAGGCCGCCACTTTAACACTCCGACCGCCACGGCGGGACCGACAAACAGCGCGGCGGTCACCGCCAACAGGCAGGCGGCAGACAATGTACCGCCCACCCTATCACAACTTACCAATCCGCCACCTTTTCCGGGGCGGGAGCCCCGCCGATAAAAACAGAGTGACACCACACAAACCCCCCGGAATAATGCAAAGACACAATTTAAATGATCTATAAAATATATGTATAAATAGCTCCATTGAAGGAATGGCAAATATGCCATATAAAAGATACAAAAATAAGGAATGAACATAGTCAACAATATATCCATAGGCAAAAAGTCCTGCACATTCCGTCAAAGTTCCATAGTCAGTGGGCCAATGTGCCCAAACACATGGGCAAAGCCCACACAGGAGACCAGATACCATTGGAGAGAACACTGCAGGGGCATCAGATGATAAAACTACAGGCACCTCAGGGGGAAGGGAAGGGAGGGCACCTCAGCCACATGAGTCCACGACGCCAGATCCACGAGGGGCCTCCATGCCCGCTGTCCCATCCTGGGGAGTGCAAAGCCACAGTCCATCAGATGGATTACCGACTCCACTGTTATTGGAGGAGGCATGGTGCCCAGAGTGCTTCCTGAAGCCCTGCTCGACACAGAACCGGCACTGTCAATGGGCCAGCGGTGCTTGAGATGAAGGGCCCAGCGGAGCGGTGCTTGAGATGAAGGGCCCAGCGGAGCGGTGCTTGAGATGAAGGGCCCAGCGGAGCGGTGCTTGAGATGAAGGGCCCAGCGGTGCGGTGCTTGACAGGAAGGGCCCAGCGGAGCGGTGCTTGACAGGAAGGGCCCAGCAGAGCGGTGCTTGAGACGGCGGGGCCCAGCGGAGCGGTTCTTGAGATGAAGGGCCCAGCGGTGCAGTGCTTGACAGAAAGGGCCCAGCGGAGCGGTGCTTGACAGGAAGGGCCTAGCGGTGTGGTGCTTGAGATGAAGGGCCCAGCGGAGCGGTGCTTGAGACGACGGGGCCCAGTGGAGCGGTGCTTGAGATGAAGGGCCCAGCGGTACGGTGCTTGACAGGAAGGGCCCAGCGGAGCGGTGCTTGACAGGAAGGGCCCAGCGGAGCGGTGCTTGACAGGAAGGGCCCAGCGGAGCGGTGCTTGACAGGAAGTGCCCAGTGGTGCGATTCTTGTCCCGCTGGGGCCCTGTTCAGCGGTTCTTGTCCCGCCGGGGCCCTGTTCAGCGGTTCTTGTCCCGGCGGGGCCCTGTTCAGCGGTTCTTGTCCCGGCGGGGCCCTGTTCAGCGGTGCTCCTCCCGGCGGGGCCCGTTCAGCGGTTCTTGTCCCGGCGGGGCCCTGTTCAGCGGTGCTGGCGGGGCCCTGTTCAGCGGTGCTCCTCCCGGCGGGGCCCTGTTCAGCGGTGCTCCTCCCGGCGAGGCCCTGTTCAGCGGTGCTCCTCCCGGCGGGGCCCTGTTCAGCGGTGCTCCTCCCGGCAGGGCCCTGTTCAGCGGTGCTCCTCCCGGCGGGGCCCTGTTCAGCGGTGCTTGTCCTGTGTGTCTAGGGAGCCAGACCTGGGCAAGACTTCCCGCTCATTCACCATCCGAACTTGCGGTCGTGGCTCCCTCCTGTGATGGAGTCCTGGGCCCGTGGGTGTCGTCCGTCACACCCGGAATGGGGCTGGTGGGGCCCTCCTGGGCAGCTCGCCTGCTGCCTGACTTCTCCGCCCTGCTGCCCTTGCCCTCCTTCGCTGGAGCTCTGTGGCCCTTGCCTCCCTTGGATGATGTGGCAGGCTACTGTCCTTGGTGGCAGCCGTCTCAGGCTTGTCGCGCCGGGCCTTTTTCTTTTTTGTCCTCTTCCCAGGGGGGGGCTGGCTGTCCCCTTGCTGCTGGCCGATGTTTCTGCCCTAGGATCTGGTGGAGTCCAATAGCCCTGCACTATGGTCACAGTAGATGCAGGGCTGGTGGTGGCTGAGGTGCTTTTTTTACTCTTACCAGATGGAGGGGCTGGGTCAGTGATTGGAACGAGCTCAAGGTTCGAAAGGAAAAGGACTTTGGAAGGACAGGGACGGGTAGGTGTAGTGGGTTTGGGAGTGGAGGAAGAGGATGTGGTTGTAGGAGAGTCAAGTGTGCTGTCTTTGGGTGCAGGTGCTTGTGACGGAGGCTGTCGTGAGGTGGATGGCTGTTGGGTGGGTGGCTGCCTGCGTTTGTGTGCTTTGGAAGAGGGGGTGACAGACACACTGGGAGAGGACACAGGGGACGTGTAAATGGCAGTGGGGGTGGTGACTGCACGTGTGCGGACTGTAATGGAGGGTGTGCTAGTGATGGAAGTACTGGCTGATGGTGGTGTGTATGCAGGTGTGAGTGGAGACGTCACAGGGAGGGAGGAGGGAGATGAGGAGGTGGGGGACACAGAGGTGGTAGTGACTGTTGGCATGTCTGCATCTGGATGTTGCTTGGGTGAATGCTTGTGGGATCTGTGGTGCTTATGTCTGGAGGAGCTGCCCTTGGGTGTAGAGGTGTGCAGGCTGGTCTGATGGTGTGAATGGGATAGGCAGAGGAACAGGAGACTGGGACTGGGTGGAGGGAGTCAGAAGAGGGAGGCTGGAGACAGGGACAATGGCTGCCGTCAGTGCTGAGGCCAGAGCGTTGAACGATCACTGATGGGCAGCCTGACCCGAATGAATGCCCACCAGGTATGCATTGCTCCGATGCACCTCCCTTTCTACACCCTTGATGGCATTCAAAAGGGTAGACTGCCCAACAATGAGTGTCCTGAGGAGGTCAATGACCTCCTCACTGAGGGCAGCAGGGGTAACTGGGGCAGAGCCTGAGGTGCCTGGGGCGAAGGAGATGCCCGCATTCCTGGGCGAGCGGGCACGGAGCGAAGGCTGAGGGGCTGCTGGGAGGGCGGGGCTGGTGCGCTGGGTGGCGGCTGTACCTGTTGTGGCGGTGGGCACGGATGTTGCCGCCACCGCTAGGGATCTCCCTTCCGAGGACGTGTCGGTGTCGCTGACGTCTCCACGGGTCCCCGTTGTGGAGCTCCACTCGCCCTCCGTCTCACTGGTGTACTCGGAGTCTGTTGTATGGCCCTCCGGGGCCATGGGAGATTCAGCTCCCTCGTGCGCCGATGCCACTTCTCCTCCGCCTGATGATGCTAATGCACACATGAACAGGAAGACAAAGAAAATGGGGGGGGGGAGAAATGAAGACAGGTTGAGTGCATGCATTGGCAACACCGTTGTCGGAGAGGACAGACACAGAAGCCCCCGGAACTAGGCCGCGCAATGGGGGTACACTACTCAGTTATTGTGACTAGGCATACAGGTCTATGGACGACAAATGCACACATGGGTGAGGCCGGACCATGGATAGCTGTACTTGGCACCCTACAGAGGTGGGGGGCAGGGGCACAGGGCCGTGTCTAATGGAGGGGCCTAGCCTACAGAATGCGCCCTGGCCTGGAGATAGCCACAGCCCTCCTCCCCCACCCAGACACCTTCACTGCGTGCAAAGATAGCAGAATGTGCTGATACTCACCCCCTTGTGTCTGCTGTGATGTCCTCACACGCCCATCCAAATCGGGGTAGGCCACTGCCAGGATCCGGGACAGCAGGGGGGTCAATTGGCGGCTGGCACCCCTCCTACGTTGGGAGGCCATCCCCAGCAGAGACTCGGCGGTCTTTCTGGTCCCGCGGCAGATGTCCTCCCACCTCTTTCGGCAGTGGGTGCCCCGTCTGTTGTGGACCCCCAGGGCCCGGACGTCCTTGGCGATGGCACGCCAAATGTCGATCTTCTGATGGGCGCTGACCTATGTGACATGTACAGGGTGGTAAAGGAAATCGCATCAGTTTTCTGCCTGGTCAATGTGAGTGCCCCCCCCCTCCCCAACCTTGCCATGTGGCACATGCTCTCATCTTTCGTGCGTTGCACTCCTCATTCGCTCCCCTCCCCACCATCTTACATACACCCCACTCAACACAGGCATAGCCCATTCAACGTGCACCCTGTGTACTAATCTGTTGGTCTGGAGGACCGTAGAGTAGCGCATACTGGGGGAGGACCCCATCAACAAGTTTCTCCAATTCTTCGGCAGTGAAGGCAAGGGCCCTTTCCCCAGTCGCAGCAGCCATGGTATCTCCCAGACCGAGGTCACAGCAGCACTTGCAGTATAGGTCCTCTCCTGTGGATGATCAGGTCTCGAGTGATTAATCAGATAGAAAATGGCGGCCACGCCCGCGGCGGTGCGTACCGCGACCGCCGGCGCACATCGTCATTGGCTCCTGAGACCCATAGGGTTCAATGTTAACCAATGCTGCTTTGCGCCGCGGTCTTCTACCGCCTACCGCCACGTTGTGCCACGCCAGCGCAGTGACCTCACATCCCACTGTCACACTTCACAGGTCAGGCAGCCGCCATTTCAAGGGCCCACATGGCATGATTTCTACTGCGTCACACAGGCCTAGGCCTTGCATTGCCACTCATACAAGCCGTTCCATGCATAGCGATTCGTGTACTGTGCAAGCTGTGTGAACTAACCTGTGGGTTGCTTGACTCTGTGCTCCATGTTGTCCTTCCTAGGCACCGTCCGCTGGGACTTGCGAGGAGAAGGATGAATCCTCCCGTGTACCGACCGCTGGTGGACCTGTCGACAATGGAAGAACGACATATCATACTTACATACCGGCTTGACAGAGCAACTATACATGAACTATGTGCCCAGCTGGAGCCAGACCTGATGTCCCCCATCCGCCAACCCACAGGGATTCCCCCTCTGGTGCAGGTTCTGTCAGTACTCCATTTTTTGGCAAGTGGGTCTTTTCAGACAACAGTGGCCATATCATCTGGGATGTCTCAGCCTATGTTTTCTAAGGTTTTGTCCAGAGTGTTGACTGCCCTGATGAAATACATGCGGAGCTACATTATTTTCCCTGAGGTGGGCGAATTGGCTACAGTGAAGGGTGATTTCTATGCCCTTGGACATATCCCCAACATCATTGGTGCCATTGATGGGACCCATGTGGCTTTGGTTCCCCCCCAAAGAAAGTGAGCAGGTGTACCGAAACAGAAAAAGTTATCATTCGATGAATGTCCAGGTGGTCTGTTTGGCTGACCAGTACATCTCCCATGTAAATGCCAAGTTCCCAGGGTCAGTGCTTGACGCGTATGTCATGCGAAATAGCAGCATCCCTTATGTGATGGAACAGCTACAGAGACACCGTGTGTGGCTAATTGGTGACTCTGGTTACCCCAACCTGTCGTGGCTACTGACCCCAGTGAGGAATCCCCGGACCAGGGCAGAGGAACGGTACAATGAGGCCCATGGGTGATCTAGGAGGATCATAGAAAGGACCTTCGGGGTCCTGAAGGCCAGGTTTAGGTGCCTGCATATGACAGGGGGATCCCTCATGTACTCACCAAAGAAGGTGTGCCAGATCATCGTGGCCTGCTGTATGCTTCACAATCTTGCATTGCGACGCCAGGTGCCTTTTCTGCAGGAGGATGGTCCAGATGGTGGTGTTGTTGCAGCTGTGGAGCCTGTGGAGAGTGAAGAGGAGGAAGACGACGGGGACGACACGGACAACAGGGATACAGTCATACAACAATACTTTCAGTAGCACACAGGTAAGAAACAGCCACCCCAATTTACATTTACTTGAGGCCTCATGCGTATCCACTGTCTGTGTTTCCCCCCAGTTCCTGTTAACTGATTTGTGACTTTCCCTTCCCTTTTCAGAGCTGTATGAACCCACTGCCTGACTTCATCTTTGTTTGCCCATGGACTAAAGCTTATTGAAATTGGTATGTTGTCATCACAAAGTAACTGGACATTATTGAACCGTTATGTGTAATACATTTGTTAAGAATACAAGCAGACTCCTGTTTATTTAAGTGGAATAAGTGATTTATTTTAAGTGCTAGATATAGGTAAATGATTGGGAAGCGGGGATGGGTGGGGGTGGAGTAATGTCCATGGCAGAGTCCAGTTCTCAGTCGCACAGGTGCATTGTCCATATGCCTGTGGAATGATGGAGCAGGGGCAGTTCAAGGTTGGACAGGGTGACAATGTGGGACAGTGGGATGACATCAGGGGGTATCTTAGGCTGGCGGGGGTCTTGCAATCCTACTCTGTCTTCTTGTGAGATCTCAGGTTCCGCTTGCGGGGTGGTTCTTCTTCTGCAGGAGGTGGGGTTCTGGTGGCCTGTCGTTGTGTGGGGGCCTCCTGTCCACTAGCGCCGGCGGAGGTGGTAGGCTGTTCCTGGCCTGGGCTAGTGACAGGGGCCCTTTGGGGTGCCACATGGTCCCGCAATGTGATGACGATCTGGGTAAGGGCCAGGACGATGGTCCCCATTGCGGAACCGATGTTCCTCAGTTCCTCCCTGAACCCAATATACCGTTCCTCCTGCAGTTCCTGGATCTCCTGGAACCGGGCCAGTACCGTCGCCATCGTCTCCTGGGAGCGGTGGTATGCTCCCATGATGGAGGAGAGGGCCTCTTGGAGAGTCGGTTCCCCTGGCCTGTCTCCCTCCTGTCGCACAGCGGCCATCCCAGTACCCCAGTGTTCCTAGGGCCTCTGTCCCCTGGACGGTGTGCCCACTACCACTGCCCCCAGGTCCCTGTTGTTGTTGGGGTGGTGGGTCAACCTGGGTGCCCTGTAGTGGTGGACACACCGCTGATTTACGTGCCCTGGAGACAGAGGCATGGGCCCGCTGGGTGGGAGCTGTGCTGGTGTTCCCAGAGGGGGTTGGGTCTGGTGTAGCCTGTGGCTGTCTGTGGGGAACCGACTGTCCAGAGGTCCCCGATGGGCCGGGCTGGTCGTCTGGCTCCAGGGAGACAGAGCTGCTGTCATCGCTGGGGGCCTCTTCTGGGGGTGGGATGGACATCTCTGGACCCTCCGTGGCGGTGTGGTGGCGTTTGGGTCCTGCAGGGGTATAAAGGTATGGTTATTGCTTCTGTGTGTGGCATTTCGTGTGATGGGTGGGTGTCCGTGTACCCATGTGCAGGCATTTCCTTGTGGGGGCTTTTGTGAGGGTGGCTTGCGGGGGTGATGTGTGTGTGCAGTGGGCATGCTTTGGTGATGGGTGTCCATGCTTTGGGGTCACATGCAGGGCTTGGTGTTGGGATGGGTGGGTTGTGATGGTGAGCCTTTTGCTAGGGGTTGGTGTGATGGGGGAGGGGGTGATGGTGGGGGTATGATTTGGCATGCAGGTGGGGTGGGGGTGGGAAGCAGTAGTGAAGATTTGCCTTACCAGAGTCCATTCCTCCGCCTACTCCTGCGAGGCCCTCAGGATGCAGGATGTGCAAGACTTCCTCCTCCCACGCGGTAAATTCTGGGGGAGTAGGTGGGGGTCCGCCGCCAGTCTTCTGCACCGCAATGTTGTGCCTTGATACCATGGAACGCACCTTCCCCCGTAGGTCGTTCCATCTCTTCCTGATGTCCTCCCGATTGCGTGGATGCTGTCCCACCGCGTTAACCCTGTCCACTATCCTTTGCCATAGCTCCATCTTCCTGGCAATTGTGGTGTGCTGCACCTGTGCCCCGAAGAGCTGGGGCTCTACACGGACTATTTCCTCCACCATGACCCTGAGTTCGGCGTCACTGAACCTGGGGTGTCTTTGGGGTGCCATGGAGTGGTGTGCTTGAGGTGTGGGGTGGTGTTTGTGGTGATGAGTGTGGTGCGTGTGGTGGTGTGTGGTGTTTGGTGCGTGGATTCTGTGTGGGTGATGGTGTTGTGTGCCTCTGTGTTGTGGGATTCTCTATTCTGTGCTCTGTCTCTAGCCTTCGTCAATGATTTCGGGTCGTAGGGGCTTGTGGGTGATGTGGGTGTGTGTTTTATATTGTGTTGGGTGTGTGGGAGTGGTGTTAGTATGTGTATCAGATGTGTGTATTTCGAACTGACCAATGTGGCTGAGTTTTCTATGTGTGTGTGTATTTTGACCGCGGCGGTGTGTACCGCCAATGGAATACCGCGTTTGAAAGACCGCCGCGTGGATTTGTGGGTCGGAATGGTATGGGCGTATTTCTGTTGGCGTGACGGTGGAGGTTTGGTCAGCGCCATTTTTTCGCTGACCTTCGGTGTGGCGGATTTTTGAGGATGTCGGGTTTTCGGCGGTTTGCCAGTTGCGGGTCAGAATGACCGTGGCGGGTTACCGCAGCCGCGGCGGTGTTATGGCGGCCTTCTGGCCGGCGGTAAGCGCCTTTTACCGCCGAGGTCAGAATGACCCCCATAATGTCCTTCAATAGGGCCACTCGATGTATTGGTGATTTCGCCCACTGGCTTAAGCGTGATCACTTAAAGTCTGTTTGGATATTTTCAAAGCCAAATGTATCCCCATAGTCAGTTACGGTTGTGAGATTTGGGGTTAAGGGCCCATTGTTCGCATCCAAACAGCAGAAAGCAAGTTTTTTAGAGAGCTCCTAAAGATCCCACTAAGTACACCGACTGAGGTTGCTCATGATGAAATGGGCATGGGATACATATCTGATTTAATCCGCCTTTGTCCCTTGCTTCTTTGGTTTTCAGTTTGGTTGAAGGATGAGTTGGAGCTCAGTAGGTTAATTATTTGTGACTGCTTGGGCTTAGACAACACATCACAAATTCCCTGGCTGCATTATGTCATATCCAGCTTGAGAGTTTTAGGTAGATCATAGCTTTTTTCTGATCCAAGTTGTATTATCAAAGCAGATGTTACATGGGTAAAACTGGCCTTTAGCGCCAAGGTGGCAGCAGAGCACGAGGCCCTTGCTTTGACCAAGTATTCTCTGCATATTTATACCTTGGTTAAATCCATGAGTGGCATGGAACATTACCTATCTGGCAATGTCCAGTCACCCTTAAAGGCTGTTGACCATTTTCAGGCTTCATTTGATCCAAGGGTCGTGCTTCCCATCAGTAGCTGGTTTAAAGATTCAGACTAACCGGTATGCACTTGTGACAATGCTTCTATTGTTGATACTTTGCATATTGTTATAATTTGCACCCTAAGTTCAACATATTGTGTCATAAATACATAGGCCCCTTTTGCTAACCATGAATTTTAAACGAGTGAGACCAGTGCTTTTGTTTTTACAATTTTTTTCAATACCCAAAGTATGGCATTTGTTAACATAGTATCTTTCATGCGCTTTGAGATCGAGCCAACTGTGATTTCTCTATATTCAGTTTCATTTATTTTTGCTTTTGTTGTTATTGTATTGATATTTGCTGTGTCTCATGATTTTCTCTGTAAAATCGAATAAAGCTTTTATTGATTGATTAATTGATTGAAGTCCCTTACCTCATCTTTTACTTCTCCATGAATACTTTAATCTTAATCAAATTGATGATATTGCCTTTCATACTATCTGGGATGCCTTCAAAGCATAGGCTTATGATTTCATAATTAATTATGTATCTAGGAAGAGGGAAAGATTATCCCATGTTCAAACTAAAGAAGTGTGTGCAACAATTAAGAAGCTAGACCATTCCTATTACACATCTAGATCAAAAGATTGCTTGCAGGATCTTATTAAGGCTAAACCTCATTATAACAAACTATCTACTGATCTCTCATCACCATATCTCCTTAAATCCAGAGCTAAGTTCTAGGGCGATCAAAATGAACCTGACACACTATTGGCTAACTACCATAGAATCAAACAGTATAAACTGAAGATTGAATCCATTGCAGACAGTTATCAAATTCCGCGACAAAGGTCCTGAAATTTTAAATGAACTAATTCAGTTTTATAATGAACTATATACACCAGAGGACTCTCCATCTGATGATGAAATTTTGACATATCTATCTATTTCTCAAAAAATCTTTCAAAACTCTACTTGATTATTCACCATTGGAATCATATATCATTGAAACAGAACTTCATATTGCGCTAAATACACTGAAGAAAGATACAGCTCCAGGTTCCGATGGTTTCAAAGCTGAATTGTATATTTTCTTTTCTGCAATACTTTTTCCTAGGTTCCGTCACCTCATAACATTTTTGTCACATCCAAGGAAGTCATCTGGCTCCTTCTTAGATGCCCTTATTTACCTTCTCCCCAAGGAGTAAAAAGATCCCCAGCAATGAAAGAATGACAGGCCGATATGTTGTGTCAACTTTGACTGTAAAATGTTTTCAAAAGATTAGAATCTTCCCTGATCCTCTTGGTAAGGAGCAATCAGGCTTTGTCAAAGGAAGATTTCTATCTGGTACTACTTGCCTATTGTTTCATGTTTTATCTAAGTCCTCTTTCAGCAATAACTGTGGATGCTGAAAAAGCTTTTGGGTGAGTATATTGGCCTTACAATGCTCATACTTTTAAACGGTTTGGTTTTGGCCCCAAATATATTTATCTAATCTCTCTTCTCTATTCTTCTCCTCAAGCAGCTATCTGTGCAAATGAGCTTACCTCTTCCTATTTTTATTTGGCTAGAGTAATTAGACAGAGTTGTCATCTTTCACCATTTCTTTTTAGGGTTGAGTGTGCAAGCGATCTGGCCTGTTGTAATCTCTCTGTGGGCTTTGAACCAAGCCCACTTTTGCTATTCATTCTTTTTTGTGCTTTTCTTTAATGCTTCATTTTTATTGCTGCATTTTGTGAAATGTCCCTCCTTTGTGCGCTGAGTTCCCTCCGAGGTGATTTCATTAAGTGAGCATTTTTGCTGGCCATCACACTATGTCCCTCTTCCTCCTGGTGCAGCTTGTTATGGCGCCCCTCCTCCGGTTTTGGTTTGCCTTTCATCCCAGCTGCGATCCTTTCTATTCATTCACACAGGTCGCCAATAACTCTTGGGCTCACGCCTGCTATGGTGCTTTGTATTGACTTGTTTCAATTGGGATTAGAACCTATTATATCTAGAGTATGACACAGTAAAGACCTCCATGGTTTTACCCACAATACTCAAACAGGTTAAAGGAGCGGCATACACTGATGACATTTTGCTGTTCATTTCACGACCTCAACCATCCCTCCAAGCAGATGAAGCTGCTTCTTAAGCTTTTGTATCAGGTTATAAAATAAATAATGAAGAGTGTGAGATGTTATAGTTAAATAAATTCACTTTCAAGAATGATTTTTCATCCTCCAATCTTACATGAAAATCTGAACAAATTAAATATCTTGGTTTAGAGTTCACTTATTCCATTAAGACATCCATCTCCTTAAATATGGAAGAATGTATACAAAAGGTTACTTTATTAATTAGTCGATGGCACCCACCCCTCACATCTCTCATGGTGGGTGTGCCTTGACACTATCAAGATGTGGTTAATACTAATTATTCTTTATACTGTTTCTAATATCCCACTAAATATCCCTCTGAATATTTTTTTAAGAAAATGAACTCCATCCTCTCTTCTTTTCTTTGGAACAAAAAAATGCCCTGTATGCCTTTGCTGAAATTAAAATATCCTGAATGTGATGAAGGTGTAAATTTTAATGACTTTCCTAAACATCATATGGCCTTTATATTGGAACAATCTGCTTATTGGATTTCAGATTCTCCTATATACTGCCCATTATGGGTTGATATTTCCTATCTCTTTATTCCTTTTAACGATATTTAGCAATTAAACATAAACCACATGTTTCCACTCCTATTTTCAGATTCTTATGTAAAATATTAGAACCTAATATACCATATTCTTCTAAAGACACTCACAAATTTCTTAACTTCGCTAAATGGTATAATGATTTTATGCAACTCAGACCTATTTGTTGGAAAATATGGAGAGCAAAAGCTCTAATTTGGATTAAAAAAAAATTATCACATGATCATTAGCTATCCTTTCCGCAAGCCCAAACTCTTTTTGGACTCCCTTCTTCATTTCAAAATAAATTCAAAGTTTTAAAAGAAGCCATCTCTGCTGTGTTCACACATTTTTAATCTTGCCCTCACCTCATTTCACCCTAGGTCAATTGTTTGGGAGTCATCCTACCTACACTTCCAAAGGCCCTTACTCTCTACACTCATTTGCATCAAGTTTCAAATGAAAGAAACAATACGGATCCTGAATTATCTTGGGAATATGATTTGGAATGGCCTGTTTTATTGTGGAGGAAAGTATGGACAAAATGAGGAAATCTTCCTAAGCAGCGAGTACAACACAAACACTTTTTCAAATATATAAGACTTTTATTACCTCCCTCAACCTTTCACAAATTCTACCCACACCTCCCTGATACATGTTGGTCATGTACCCTAAAACAAAGATCTGAAACATTTACTTTTCACATGTCCTTATGTTCATAAATTTTGGTTAAAGATCTGGAATCAAATTAACTCAATTTTTCACTCGCATATTTCATTTCCTAAGATTCCACCCAGCTATCATTTCAAGCATGATGGTTCACAGTATGTCATATTCACAGATGTGATTGTAATGAAGAGGAGATCCAGGTATAACTTTATGAGTTCTTTAATGAAGGAACAGCCCATCCATCAGCACAGCTTCCCTGTAATACATGAACTGTCACATACCTCCATTACATTCTAGATTTTTCATTACTCAGGGTTCTCCTGTCTTCCCCCAGTGACCCAAGCATCCCAGGTACAGTACATTGTATAAAGCAAAGGATACCACACATCTCCCTATTTCACAAACAACAAAACATAGTAATGAAGGAAAAATACAATAGGATAAGATAAAATAAACTTGGCAAATTACCCATTGACACCAACAACTCCATTGAGATTCCAAACTCTTCCATCATCTACTTTCACAGCATTGCAGAAAAGTTTAATGACTTTAAATGGACCCATGAACTTAGAACCACTCTTGCACCCCGTTGGTTTCTTTATCGAAACCATGTCTCCAACATTAAAATGCATACTTTTCGTACCTTTCCGAGAATCATAATATTCCTTCCTTTTCTCAACAATCTTTTTCTCTCTCTCATTTCCCCCACTCATCAATTTCCACAACACTCCTCCATCTTTACCCCAGTGCAACCAACCAGGAGACAAAAGTGTGTTTGGATTCCTCCCTCTGAATACCTCAAATGGAACTTCCCCTGTAGTTACATGTGGAGAAAATCTGTACGCTTTTGGAAAAGTTTTCAAACCTTCTTTCCAACATCTCCCCGCCCTCTATTCAAACTGTATGCATTCTTTAACACTTTTGTTGAATCTTTCGATAGTACCATTCCCCTCAGGATGATACAGAGAACACCTTCTGTTAACAATACCATACATACTCAAAAAATTCTGCATGCCAGAAGACACAAACTGGGGACCATTGTCCGTTAAAATACTTTTGGATAATCCCTCCCAATTAAATACTTCACTCAGAAACTCAATGATTCTTCCCGATTCAACACTACTGCCAACTCCAATCTCTGCCCATCTAGAAAATTGGTCAATCAATGTCAGAAGATAATTAGTCCCACTTTTAGAGTGTAATGGTCCAATTATGTCAATGGCAACATCATAACATGGCTTGGAAGGGAAACTTCTAACAACCATAGGCGGAGTTCTCACTTTATGTATCTTGTCACTATGGCAACAACCACACAATCTCTGAATAATTTATCTATCATTAACTCCATACCAGGCTACCAGTAACTAAGTCAAATCCTCGCCTTGGTTTTGCACATTCCTTGATGTCCTTCATGACCAAGACTCATTACTCTATCCCTACTCTATCCCTCAACTCTGAAGGTACAACAAGTCTTGAACCTCGTAACAATACACCTTGCTCAAAAGACAGTTCATCTTTAATTCTCCAATAACTTGATAAATGTTGATCTCTCTTCCACTCACTCTTCCACCCATGTCATATAGCTTCCTTCACTTGTTGTAAAACAGAATCATTAACAACTGCTGCAACCCAATCATCATGAGTAATACAACCATCTGTAATACTGCAAACCCTCACATCATCATCATCCACCAACATTTTTTCCGCAACTGAACCAAGCCTCCACAAACAAGCTGCAACATTATTACCTGATCCTGGAACATACTGCACATTAAAACAAAAATCTTGTAACCCCACAATCCACTTGCAGATGCGCATAGATATCAAGTCTAGACCTTTTTTAGTGAATACTTCCACCAAGGGTTTGTGATCATTGTGGACAATACATTTTTAAGCTTCTTCACAGACCAATAGACACCCAATGCTTCCCTCTCAATCGTTGAATACCTTTCCTCAGCACCACGCAAAGATATTGAAATATATACCACTGGTCTAAATGGAAAGTCGCTTTCATCTTCCTGCACAAATACAGCTCCCAGACCTTTAACACTGGCATCGGTCATTACAACACAATCTTTCTTTGGATCAAAACATTTCAACGATTCTACACTATCCAAATCTCGTTTGATACTTGAAAACTCCACATCGCACTCCTTACTCCATACAAACTCAGTTTTCTTCTTTAATAAGTTCCTCATCTCAACGCTTTTTGCTGACAAATTAGGTAAGAATGTTGTGTGAAATTCCACCATACCCAAGAACAAAAGCAAATCTTCTTTCGACTCAGGTGCACGTAACTCCACAATGCTATCAATCAAATCCTTCTTTGGAAAAATCCCTTCACCATTAACTCTATGACGAAGGTATTCAATCTCTCTCATTCCAAAATTGAACTTGTTTAATTTAATAGTCAATCCACAATCTCTGAATTTGTCCAAAACCTCCTTTACTCTCCCATCATGTATGTTTGCTTTCACCATAAATTAAAATATCATTCTGAAAACACTTCACTCCGAGCATCTCCCCAAACAACTTATACATAACACGTTGGAAAACAGCCGCTGCAGACACTAATCCGAATGGCATCAGAGCATAACAATAGGTACCAAACGGAGTAATGAAAGTCGTATAATCTTTAGAGTCTGTGTGTAATCTGATTTGGTGATAAGCTGCTGTTAAATCTAAAGTGGTAAAAAACTTCGCTCCATGCAACAAGGTGACCATTTCAGTAATATTAGGCAGGGAAAAATAATCACTAATCACACACTTATTGAGAGCTCTCAAGTCAACACTTGGTCGAATTTCGCCAGATGGCCTATGAGCTACCACAATAGGTGCCACCCACTCCGAGCGTTCCACTGGCTCAATAACTCCCATCTCACACAATTTCTTGATTTCAGCTTCCAGAGAATCTCTCACAGACAAAAGGATAGGGCGAACCTTAGCTACTACAGGAGTTGCCGCTTTTTTAAATCTAATCTGATATACATACCCTTTCAACCGATCTTCCCACTAAATACTTCAGGGACTTCTTTACCTAAATGCGAGTAATCATGCTGCAGGTCCAGACACTTAAGTTCACGCATGCTTAACAAATCTCTCACATACTCCTCTTTGAGCATGACAGGAGTAGGAGAATTAGGATCAGGAACGACCCCAAGATCCCTCTGATGGGGCCAAATAATTACACTATCTCCCTTCACAGGCACATAGATCTTCCAACACACAGAAGTTTTTTTGAACGACAGAACAGACTCAAAATAACCCTTCAATTGAATAATCTGCCCTCCATAAGCTCTTGGAATTATATCAGGGTTAAGCAATTTTATCTTGTGACTAAAATAATTATTGAATACTTCATTCGACATCAAAGTCAACCATGCTCCGGAACCAAATAGCATTTCTACATTTACGTCGCCAACAGTTACTTGTTCCTTGGGATGTCTCTTCTGTTCTCCTTGAGAAGTTACAGACAAAATTCAATCATCAACCACTTTAACTGGACTTTGTTTAGAATCCATAGATGATTTACAACACTTCGCAAAATGCCCCTTCTTGTTGCAAGATTTACATAAAGCATTTAAGGCAGGACAAAATTTAAACGATGCATAATGTCCCGAATTTCCACATCTTGCAAATGTGGCCTGTGTGTTTTTGTTTTTATCAAAATCCTTTCCTTTGCTTTCTTCTGTTTTCACACACGCTCTATTGACAGAAAGACTCTATTTTTTTTTCCAACTCTTCCACACATACTAGAGTGTGCTCAACTCTTTTAGCAATAGAAATCACTTCATGCAACGGTGGATTATCCTTAGTCCACAACTCATACCTAATCTTGTCACTGCAACACTTCAACATGAATTGATCTCTAATATGTTCCTATAGTGTAGGTCCAAAATTGCAGGTAGATGCCAATTTTCTCAGACGTAACCTATCCTTCTATACTCTCCTCAGGTCTTTGTTCTCTTATTCCAAAATGATACAGTTCTAGTATTGTGCCAATCTGCGGTAGATAATGTAAGTCTAGTGTTTTTAAGCACATATCAAATTCATTCAGATCTGTCACATCACCTTCTATATCTGGTAGATTATCAAACACTTCTTGACCTTCACTACCAAGACAATGTAATAACAGTGATGTTTTCCTTTTGCTTGAAAGATTGGTTCCACAAACTCTTGCATAATGTAAAAATGTATTTTTCCATTTACTCCATCTTATACGAGGCTCACCAGGAGAAATAAGGAAGAAAGGAGGAGGCGTGACTTTCTGCATATTTAGAAAGTATTTTGAAGTAGTTGTTACAAAAAAAAACAAAGTGTTATGAAGGAATAAAGATCCTGAACTCGATGTAAATATTCCAAAAAAAATAAGAAATAAAAAAATAACACCAAACGTTTACAAACTTGCCTGGACGTGGAGAAGAAGACTTCTAAGTCTTTTAACAGTGCTGCTTCATTAAAGCGTCACACACGCAGAAAACCCAGTATTTCAATCCTTGACGCTCTTACCAGAATGCTGTTTACCCGTTGATAGGCAATAAGCACTCGTCAACACGTCGATGAACGGAAGGATAAAAAATCTTGCAAGAAGATTTCCTTCCTGTTGCCGGGTAACAAGCACTTCCATCTTGACACATGCATGTGTCAGCGCTTTGCGCATGCGTCGTGCTCCTTTGCAGATACTGAAAGACGTGTTCCTTAGAGGTTGCCAAGAGATGGAAACGTCAACAGAGAAAGCCACACAGAGCACGCGTCTCCTGTATGTTGGCAAGCAACATGAAATAGATGCTTGAGGAAGTTCACGAGCATAACTTAAAAGACATAAATGACTCGAAAAAATAAAATAAAATAAACTTAAACAAGACAACTTGTTTTTTTTTTCTTTTCCTTCCCAGTTTCCTTCTTACTTGAATGTAGAAGTCAATCCTTAGATGATCAGTGGAATTGAAACGCCATGATGTTTGAAGCAGCAAAATGAAGAGACGAAGTAAAACACAGTCAGAATGGTGTTGAGCTTTTCTCCAGTAGTCCACTCGTCGCCAGTGTAATGAAGAGGGGATCCAAGTATAATTTTGTGAGTTCTTTAAAGAAGGAACAGCCCATCCACCAGCACAGCTTCCCTGTAATCCATCAACTGTCACAGACCTCAATAACATTCTAGATTCTTCATTACTCAGTGTTCTCCTGCCTTCCCCCAGTGACCCACGCATCCCAGGTACCATACATTGTATAAAGCAAAGGATACCACAGTAATAAGTCAAATATGCACCCTATCTCACATGTTTTAAACTATATTGCCTTATAGACCCCAGTCGCCCATCAACCTAATGAAAATGTTTTTGACCTCCCTGACTTCCCCCATTTATGACAATATCACTTTTTCTATTCATACCTTATTCATATGTATTAACACTTTTCATGTACTATTCAAGTTACCCTCATTATGAACCATTTATATTCCCTCCTCATTTTTCATATGTCAATTAAGTTCCTATTATAGATTATAAGGCATTTTTCGAATAGTATTTTGTTAACCCATAATAAACTTACTTTTTAAAACTTACAAACATGTATATAAGTATCAAATCACTGGAAACATCTAATGGGCAATGTTCTTGCCAAAGTCTTAATCAATGAGGTTGTCCCACTTGTTGAGACAGACATCTTGCTAGCTAAATAAGAATTGGCAAAGCCAATAGGTCATTCTTTCATGTGGTGCACTATGCATACATTGATACACATAGACAAATGCAAATGCTGAAGTGATGTTAATGAAGGTGGGTGTGATGGTGGTAATGGTAGTAGTGATAATGGTGAGGTGTTAACTGTGGTGGCAATCCTGCTGGTGCTAAAAGAAATTATGATAATGGTGATGGTAGTATTGGTGGTAAGATTATTTGTAATAGAAATGACAATGTGGGAGGGCATGGTGTACGGTGGTAAGTGAGAGGCAGCAGAAGTAGATGAGAATAGAGTTGTACCTATTGAGTAAGAAAGAAACATTAATACCCTGCAGTGGGAGGGCTTCTTGGTGCAGACAGGAAAAAGCCAATGGGCTGGGCTTTGTAATTTGTGTACAAACACCCAATCTGAGGAGAATGTGGCAGGATCACTGGTTCCATAGGCAGGGGCATCAGAACACCTTTCTGGCCAGGTAGGTGGACAATAAAGAGTACAATTTTTGTGCAACAGGCAGCTGCAGTGAATGCCACAGAATTTAGCAGTGAATGCTGCTGAATTGTGCTCTCTCCCGGCATTGTGATTTATAAACAAGTGCCAGCCGTAGAACAATGCACCATCTTAGGGCCGAAGAGAATACTCAATAACCAGGCAGTAGTAGAGACATGGTAATAACAAGGGAGATGGGGTTGAGCATGAGCTGGAATCTCATAAATCTCATAATTTGGGGTCAAGCTGTTCCAAAGAGTGGAAGCCACCTCAAGGTCAGAGTCACACTTGAGTCCTGACAAAACATTTAAAAAGCCTATTGCCAGATTGCCTGTACTTTTTAGATGTAAAATTGTCCCACATGTATTCCAATTCAAGCACTCCATATAAAGTGAAATGATAAACTAAACAGCCAGTTGTATGAGGTTAGATGTTTTCTCAGTATAGCCAAAGCCCGCTCAATGTATGTTTTCAAGAATTGGTAAAAAATGTTTTGTAGGCAGATGCACTGCCAAGCCAGATCAAACAGAAAGAATAATTTTGCTAAGTCAGAAGGCAACTCTATTTTCTAAAAATAGAATACTTCCTTGAGAGAACACTTTAAAAGTTTACTCCCTCACAAATATAACCTGTGAATTCACCTAGGCACTGATTTCATCTTCAAGCACTGGAGGAAAGAAATATGTTTCTGACAATAGAGAGTAGGGCTCAATCTAATGGAAAAACTGAGGTAAGTTAATTTTGGAATGCAACATTATTCACCATTAAATCCAAGGTACGCTGTAGTGCCATTTTTGTCTGAGTCCCTGATAAAAACATGTACAATATTATGGTTTTATGGTTAGTAGGCAGAAGGACAAATGCTAGATGTGTGAAAACCAGAGACCATAATATCTGATACAGTAATATTGTTAAGGCACAAGTGTAGAACACCATAAGACAATCCTGGAGCTGTGGGAATGTGTGAGTGCCCACAGCAGCAATCCAAAGAAATATGTTCAGTCACTAGAGGCATGTATGACACTCCTAATTTAACTGATCTTCAGGCACATATTAGTCAAGACTTAATCCCCTCCTTAGATCATGCCAATTTTAAGTGCCCAAAAACACCAGACATACTAATAAATATAAACTCAGCAAGGAAAAGCTTGGATCTTAGCTGAGATGACCAAGAAATACCACCACAGGTTACATCATATCCACCATCCCACCCTAAAAACAGGCAGGATGAATGTTATATGCTCACTCATATTGACCATGAGGAATCTGCAAAAGATCTGAGATGGACCCAAAATCAGAGTGAAGAGCTACATCAGTCACCATCATAATGAAGTATGTTAGAAATGGGGTCTTTGGTTGGCAGTCAGGTTACCCCCTGTCCAAGCAAGAACCCTCACTTTAGTCAGGGTAAGTCACACACAATCCAAATTATCCTGTGCCCACCCTCTGGTAGCTTGGCACTGAGCAGTCATGCTCAACTTAGAAGGAAATGTGTGTTTAGTATTTGTGCAATAAATCATACAATAACACCATATAGCACCACAAAAATACACCACAGTGTTTTGAAAACTATATATAATATTTATCTGGTTAAAAGCAGGTCAAAAGATTAAAATGCAATAAGTATATGTTGAAATATCACTGAAAAGTGATACGAAGTGTCTTAAGTCTTTTAAAAGAAAACAAAGATGAAGTCACAGGAGCTGCATTGATCCGGTGGGCGGTGCATCAAATTTTATACCGCACGGCAGGCACGGGATTGATTCCTCTCCGGAAGTTGGGCTGTGTCATTTCGTCTCGGCAGTACGTCGATCCAGTGGGCCGTGCGTCAAATTTCCGGTCTCTACGCCAGAGCTGCATCGATCTTCTCATTGCGAAGTCAGGCTGTGTTGTTCCGGTTTGGAGTGCGGTGAAATTTTAACTGCGGTGCAGGCTGTGCGTCGTTTCTGGCCGGCTTTGCATCGAATTTCACCGCACAAGGAGTCCTTCTTGAAAAGATTAAGGGGGTCATTACGACCCTGGCGGACGGTGTAAAAGGTGCAGTAATACCGCAAACAGGCCGACGGACAAAAAAAGGGAATTATGACCCTGGCGGAAACCGCCAACAAAGACAGCCACTTTAACACACCGCCAGCCACGGCGGTACAGACAAGCAGCGCGGTGGTCACCTCCAACAGACAGGCGGGAGACAATGTACCGCCCGCACTATTACAACCCGCCAATCCGCCACCTTTTCCGGGGCGGATTCACCGTGGATAAAAACACAGCGGAAACAGCTTTTGCTATGGGAAAACGCTCACCTGAACATATCCCACGAGGAACAATGACTCCATGGACCCCGAACTCCAAATACTACCCTGCCCTTGTCTTTCTGCTCCTTTACGACCAACAGCGAAGTAGGCGCAGAAGACACCAGTGAGTACTGCATCTACGACACGGGGGAGGCAAAAGATAGGGGGACACCCACCAAACACCCCCACCCTCGCATAGTACAACATACACACCAATGCAGTCAAAAATATCACATTAACAACCCACAATCCCCCCGGAAGAATGAAAACACAAAGCGAATTTCGGTCAAACATTGTAATGTGCCAATATACATGTCATACAAAAATATACAGATATATATGTCTAAATCACTCATAATTATATATACAATACAAGAAGTAGTGCAGATATGTACACAACAATGTACGTGCACCAACAGTCCAAAAATGCATGGGCGAGGCCCACAAACGATACCTGACCAAAATCGGAGAGAACACTGCCAGGGCATCAGATAGAAATAAAACAGGCACCTCAGGGGGAAGGGAAGGGGAGGCACCTCAGCCAGATGAATGCGAAGCCAGATCCACGAAGGGGCTCCATGCCCATTGATGTATCCTGGGGAGTGCAAAGCCACAGTCTCTCAAGTCTCTACAGTGGGTGATTTGCCCACTGTGCCATCCTGGGGAGTGCAAAGCCACAGTCTCTCAAGTCTCTACAGTGGGTGAGTTGCCCACTGTGCAATCCTGGGGAGTGCAAAGCCACAGTCTCTCAAGTCTCTACAGTGGGTGGGTTGCCCACTGTGCCATCCTGGGGAGTGCAAAGCCACAGTCTCTCAAGTCTCTACAGTGGGTGGTTTGCCCACTGTGCCATCCTGGGGAGTGCAAAGCCACAGTCTCTCAAGTAGATGCAGGTCTCCACTTGTTCTGGAGGGGGACTGGTGCCCAGACTGGATGCGTCTCCCCGTGAAAGTTCCTGTCCTGTCACTGTCCCAGCTGCACATGGAATAGGAATGCCTGATGTGGCGGGCCATTCATTCCTACACGGTCTTTGCCCTGTTCAGCAGTGCTTTGCCATTGGGGTTCAGGACTGTTCAGCGGTGCTTTGCCATGGGGGTCTTTGCCCTGTTCAGCGGTGCTTTGCCATGGCGGTCTTTGCCCTGTTCAGCGGTACTTTGCCATTGAGGTTCAGGACTGTTCAGCGGTGCTTTGCCATGGCGGTCTTTGCCCTGTTCAGCGGTGCTTTGCCATTGAGGTTCAGGACAGTTCAGCGGTGCTTTGCCATGGCGGTCTTTGCCCTGTTCAGCGGTGCTTTGCCATTGAGGTTCAGGACTGTTCAGCGGTGCTTTGCCATGGCGGTCTTAGCCCTGTTCAGCAGTGCTTTGCCATGGCGGTCTTTGCCCTGCTCAGTGGTGCTTTGCCATTGAGGTTCAGGACTGTTCAGCGGTGCTTTGCCATGGCAGTCTTTGCCCTGTTCAGCGGTGCTTTGCCATTGAGGTTCAGGACTGTTCAGCTGTGCTTTGCCATGGCGGTCTTTGCCCTGTTCAGCGGTGCTTTGCCATTGAGGTTCAGGACTGTTCAGCAGTGCTTTGCCATGGCGGTCTTTGCCCTGTTCAGCGGTGCTTTGCCATGGCGGTCTTTGCCCTGTTCAGCGGTGCTTTGCCATTGAGGTTCAGGACTGTTCAGCGGTGCTTTGCCATGGCGGTCTTTGCCCTGTTCAGCGGTGCTTTGCCATGGCGGTCTTTGCACTGTTCAGCGGTGCTTTGCCATTGAGGTTCAGGACTGTTCAGCAGTGCTTTGCCATGGCGGTCTTTGCCCTGTTCAGCGGTGCTTTGCCATGGCGGTCCTGATACTGACATTGGTGTGTGGCATGACGATCTCTACACTGGGGATTGGTGTGTGGCATGACGATCTCTACACTGTGCATTGGTGTGTGGTATGACGTTCCATCATTGGCCAGCGGGGCTGTAGCATCCTGTCCCCTCCTGGGCTGTGACTCTGGTGGTGGTCTCTGGACCAGTGACGATACTTGGGCCCTCCTGGGTTGTGACTCCGGCGGTGGTCTCCTGACCAGTGACGATACTTGGGCCCTCCTGGGCTGTGACTCTGGCGGTGGTCTCTGGACCAGTGACGATACTTGGGCCCTCCTGGGCTGTGACTCTGGCGGTGGTCTCTGGACCAGTGACGATACTTGGGCCCTCCTGGGCTGTGACTCTGGCGGTGGTCTCCTGACCAGTGACGATACTTGGGCCCTCCTGGGCTGTGACTCCGGCGGTGGTCTCCTGACCAGTGACGATACTTGGGCCCTCCTGGGCTGTGACTCCGGCGGTGGTCTCCTGACCAGTGACGATACTTGGGCCCTCCTGGGCTGTGACTCAGGCGGTGGTCTCCTGACCAGTGACGATACTTGGGCCCTCCTGGGCTGTGACTCTGGCGGTGGTCTCTGGACCAGTGACGATACTTGGGCCCTCCTGGGCTGTGACTCCGGCGGTGGTCTCTGGACCAGTGACGACGGTGCTGGCGGTTGTGTCTGGACCGCCGGAAAAGATGGCGCACTTCTCCGCCGTGACACTCAAAACAGGCTGGGCAGACTTCCTCTGGACCTTCCCCACCTTTTTTGGAGTTACAGCTGACTCACCAATCGCCTTCGATCCCATTTCACTTGTTGTCCCACCAGGAGTCTTGACACGGTCCCGTCGTCCACTCTCCAATTTCAGAGCCTTCACAGGGGGTGGGCTGCCAGTGCCTTGGCTCCGGGTCCTACTGCCTGCCATGGTGGACGGTGCACTCCAAAAAACTGGAACACGCACCACTGGTACTGGAGGCTTTTTGGCTGAGGCGCTACAACAGGACTGATGAATTGGAGGGGGCAAAAAGGTCAATTTGACATAGGGACAGTTTCTGACGGACACTGGGATGGGTAGCTGGAGGGGGTCTGGAAGTGGAGGGAGAGGAGGTGGTTGTCGGAGGTGTCACTTTAGGTGTTTTGGGTGCAGGTACTGGAGGCTGTCGTGAGGTGGATGGATGTTGGGTGAGTGATTGCCGGCGTTTGGGTACTTTGGGAGGGGGCGTCACAGACACACTGGGAGAGGACACAGGGGACGTGTAAATGGCAGTGGAGGTGGTGAGTGCAGGTGAGCGGCTTGTGGTGCTGGGTGTCCTGGTGCGAGTCCTAGTGCCTGTAGATGTGGTGCATGCAGGTGTGTGTGTAGACGAGACTGGAAGGGAGGAGGGAGAAGAGGAGGAGGGGGACACAGTGGAGACAGTGAATGTTGCTGTATCTGTATGTGTGTGATGCTTGTGTGAGTGCCTGTGGTGTGTGAGGTGCCTATGTTTGCTTGAGCTACTTGGGTGTGCTGACTTGTGTGCATGCTGGTCTGTAGGTGTGCTTGGGATGGGCTGGGGTACAGGGGATTGGGTCTGGGTGGAGGAAGTTGGAGGGGGGAGGCTAGACACAGGGACAATGGCTGCCATCAGTGCTGAGGCCAGAGATTGCAGGGTTCGCTGAAGGGCAGCCTGACCAGAATGAATGCCCTCCAGGAATGCATTACCGTGTTGCAACTCTCGTTCTACACCCTGGATGGCATTCACAATGGTAGACTGCCCAACAGTGAGTGACCTGAGGAGGTCAATGGCCTCCTCACTGAGGGCAGCAGGGGTGACTGGGGCAGGGCCTGAGGTGCCTGGGGCGAAGGTGATGCCCACACTCCTGGGTGAGCGGGCACGGGGCGAACGCTGAGGGGCTGCTGGGAGGGTGGTGCTGGTAGGGGAGGTGGCGGCTGTACCTGTAGAAGTGGGGGGCACAGATGGTGCCACCACCACAAGGGAGCTCCCATCGGAGGACGAGTCTGTGTCGCTGGTTGCTGATCCGGTGGCCGACGTGAAGCTCCCCTCGCCCTCCGTCCCACTGGTGCATTCAGAGTCTGTGGTGTGGCCCTCCATGGCCATGTGGGATGCAGCTCCCTCTTGCTCCGGTGCCACTGTACCTCCGCCTGATGATGCTGATGTACAAAAGGACAGGGAGAGCAGAAAATGTGGGGGAGACAGAAGTAAGAGAGTTTTAGTGCATGGCATACCGCTACCGTTGGCGGACAAGACAGACGCAGCAGCCCCATGTATTAGGCAGTGCTCCTGGCCTCTGCACATGCAATTTCTGGGATATGGCCTACATGGCAATGGTGGACATCTGCGCACATGGATGCCACAGGGGCAACTATACCTCAACTTGGCACTCTTCTGAGGTGGGGTAGAGTGCCACATGGCCTACATTACGGAGGGGCCTTGCCTACCTAACTCTCCCTGGCCTAGGGACACCCACAGCCCACCTCCCCCACCCAGACCCCTCCACTGCACGCAAAGTCAGCAGAATGAGGTTGTATTCACCCCCTTGTGCCTGCTGTGATGTCCTCAAGCGCCCATCAAACTCCGGGTAGGCCACCGCCAGGATCCGGAACATCAGGGGGGTCATGGTGCGACGGGCACCCCTCCCACGTTGGGAGGCCATCCCCAGCTGAGCCTCCGCCGTCTTCTTGCTGCAGCGGCGAATGTCCTCCCATCTCTTACGGCAGTGGGTGCCTCGTCTATGGTGGGCCCCCAGGGTCCAGACCTCCTTGGCGATGGCACACCAAATGTCCCTCTTCTGGTGGGCGCTGACCTACATGACATGCACAAGGGAAGAGGAACAGTCATTACCAACTGCACCATCAATGTGAGTGGCCCCCTCCCTACTCTGACCATGTGGCCCATTTATTCCCATGCTTTACTGTAGTATGTAGTATGTACTCTGCCCCCTTCCCTCTTCCACCCATCCATGTCCACCCAGGCCTAGCCCATACAACGTGCTCCCTGTGTACTAACCTGTTGGTCTGGAGGACCGTAGAGTAGCATGTACTGGGGGAGGACCCCATCCACAAGTTTCTCCAACTCCTGTGCAGTGAAGGCAGGGGCCCTTTCCCCAGACGCAGCAGCCATCGTCGCTTCCAGACCGAGGTCACAGCAGCACTAGCAGTGTAGGTCCTCTCCTGTCGAAGGTCAGGTATCTAGTGATTGAACAGATAGAAAATGGCGGTGACGTCCGAGGCGGTGACGTCCGCGGCGGTGAGCATCATCACCGCCAGCGCACCTGTTCATTGGCTCCTGGGACCCATAGGGTCCAATGTTAACCAATGCAGCAGTGCGCCGCGGTCTACGACCGCCTACCGCGACGGTGTGCAATGCCAGCGCTGTTACCCCACAATCCCATTGTCCCAGTTTAGAGGTCAGGCAGCTGCCATTTCAGGGGCCCACATGGATTCTTTTTCAACTGCGTCACACATACCGAGGCCTTCACTCAACACACATACAGGAAGGGTTCATTGTCTGGTGTAGTCTTGTGTGTGACTGTGGGTACATACCTGGAGGAATAGTGACTGTTTCTTCGCTGTTGTCCTTGTGGCACCGTCAGCTGGGACATATGAGAAGGTGGCGGAATCCTCCGGTGTACCGACCACTGGTGGACCTGCTGACAATGGAAGAGAGACATTTAATCGTCACCTACAGGTTTGACCGTGCCACAATCCAGGAACTATGTACCCAGTTGGAGCCAGACCTGATGTCACCAATCCGCCATCTGACTGGAATCCCCCCTCAAGTGCAGGTGCTGTCAGTGCTCCATTTCCTTGCAAGTGGGTCTTTTCAGACAACTGTGGCCATGGCATCAGGGATGTCCCAGCCTATGTTTTCCAACGTGTTGTCCAGAGTGTTGGCTGCCCTGCTGAAACACGTAAGGAGATACATCATTTTCCCTGAGGTGGAGGATTTGCCTACAGTGAAAGGTGACTTCTATGCCCTTGGACATACCCCCAACGTCATAGGTGCCATTGATGGGACCCATGTAGCTCTGGTCCCCCCGCAGGAGTGAACAGGTGTACAGGAAACCGAAGAGTTATCATTCGATGAATGTCCAGATGGTCTGTTTGGCAGACCAGTACATCTTGCAGGTAAATGCTATGTTCCCTGGCTCTGTGCATGACGCCTACATCCTGCGCAATAGCAGCATCCCTGATATGATGGGTCAACTCCAGAGGCACAGTTTATGGCTATTGGGGGACTCTGGTTACCCCAACCTTCCCTGGCTATTGACCCCAGTGAGGAATCCCAGGACCAGGGCAGAGGAACGGTACAATGATGCCCATGGGCGGACTAGGAGGGTGATCTAACGCACCTTCGGCCTTCTTAAGGCCAGGTTCAGGTCCCTCCATATGACAGGTGGGTCCCTATTCTACTCACTGAAGAAAGTGTGCGACATCATCATCGCCTGCTCCATGCTCCATAATTTGGCATTGCGACACCAGGTGCCTTTTCTGCAGGAGGATGGTCCAGATGACGGTGTTGTAGCAGCTGTGGAGTCTGTGGAGCCTGTGGACAGTGATGAGGATGAAGCTGAGGAAGAAGAAAACGACAACAGGGAGTCAGTCATACAGCAATATTTCCAGTGAAACACAGGTGAGTAAATTTTCAGGTTTAACATTACATTAACTTTCACACGTCTACCTCTATCCTGTACCAACATTTCACTAACTAGTTGTTAACTGAGTTGTCCCCTTCAATTTCAGTTTCACAAATGTGGTTACCTACGTATCAACTGCTTGCATCCTTGAAGGGCTTGTGATGTGTGACATTGGTATGTTAGCCTTCCAACGGGTAACCCATTATGACACTGTCATTGATAATACAAAATTACAAATCATAGACTGACTCCAGTTTTTTTAGTGTTTCAAGGGTGTTTATTTAAGTGCTAAAAATGAAGGGGGATTGTAAAATGGTGATGGGTGATGGTGGAGGAATGTCCGTGGCAGAGTCCAGTCTATTACTCTCACAGGTACATTGCTCATCTGCCCATTGGAAGTGGAGCTGGGGCAGTTCCGATTTGGACAGGGTAACAAAGTGGGAGAGTGGGGTGACAATCAGGGTGGTCTCATTTCCTGGCGGGGGTCTTGCCATCTTGCTCTGTCCTGTTCCTGGATCTCAGGGCCCGCTTGCGGGGTGGTTGTCCGTCTGCAGGGGATGGGGTGCTGGTGTGGTGGTCCTGTGGCAGGGCGTCCTGTCCACTAGCGCCGGCGGAGGTGCTAGGCAGTTCATCGTCGTGGCTAGTGTCAGGGGCCCCTTGGAGTGCCACGGTGTCCCTCAAGGTCTTTTGAATGTCCGTCAGCACCCCTACGATGGTGCCCAGGGCGGAGCCGATGGTCCTGAGCTCCTCCCAGAACCCCAAATACTGCTCCTCCTGCAGACGCAGGGTCTCCTGCAACTTGTCCAGGACCGTGGCCATCGTCTCCTGGGAGTGGTGGTATGCTCCCATGATGGAGGAGAGGGCCTTGTGGAGAGATGGTTCCCTTGGCCTGTCCTCCCTCTGTCGCACAGCAGCCCTCCCAGTTCCCCTGTGTTCCTGTGCCTTCGTCCCCTAGACCGTGTGCCCACTACCACTGCCCCCAGGTCCCTGTTGTTGTTGGGGTGGTGGGTTAGCCTGGGTGCCCTGTAGTGGTGGACACACCACTGATTGACCTGTCCTGGGTAGGGAGGTTTGGGCCTGCTGGGTGGGTGCTGTGCTGGTGTTAGCAGAGGGTGGAAGTTCGGTGTTGGGCTGTGGCTGGGCAAGGGGAACCGACTGTCCTGAGGCCCATGATGGTCCGGGCTGGTCATCAAGATCCAGTAGGGCAGAGCTGCTGTCGTCACTGTGGGCCTCTTCTGGGGGTGGAGTGGTGTTGTCTGGACCCTCTGGTGTGGTGACGTTCCTTCGGGTTCCTGCGGGTTCCTGCGGGGGTATAAGTACATGATTATTGCATGTGTGTGTGTAATGGTGTGCAATGGTTGGGTGTGCGTGTACCCCAGTGCAGGCATTCCTGTGTGTGGGGTTGTGTGCTGATGGTTGGGGGGTGTTCTGGTTATGTGCAGTGGGCATGCTTTAGTGATGGGTGTCCATGGTTAGTTGTGTCATGCAGGTCTTGGGGTTGGGATGTGTAGTTGGTGTTATTAGTACATTAGTGAGGAGTTTGGGTGATAGGGGAGGGTCTGAGGGTGGGGGTGTGTGATAGCATGCAGGTAGGGTGGGGGATGTGATAGTTAAGATTTGACTTACCAGTGTCCGTTCCTCCAACGACTCCTCCGAGGCCCTCAGGATGCAAGATGGTCAAGACTTGCTCCTCCCATGTTGATAGTTGAGGGGGAGGAGGTGGGGGTCCGCCGCCTGTCCGCTGTACCGCGATGTGGTGCCTGGATACCATGGAACGCACCTTCCCCCTTAGGTCGTTCCACCTCTTCCTGATGTCCTCCCTATTTCTTGGGTGCTGTTCCACTGCGTTGACCCTGTCCACTATTCTTTGCCATAGCTCCATCTTCCTTGCAATTGATGTGTGCTGTACCTGTGAGCCAAATAGCTGTGGCTCTACCCGTACGATTTCCTCCACCATGACCCTGAGCTCCTCCTCGGAGAAGCGGGGGTGTCTTTGGCGTGACATGGGGTGGTGTGTGTGATGTGTGGGGTGGTGTATGTGGTGATGAGTGTGGTGAGTGTAGTGGTATGTGGTATTTTGTGCTTGGATGTTGTGTGGGTGATGGTGTTGTGTGCCTCTGTGTGATGGGGTTGTCTATTCTGTGCTCTCTCTCTGGCCTCCTCTCAGAATTTCTGGTTGTAGGGGTTTGTGGGTGATGTGGGTGTGTGTTTTATATTGTATTGGATGTGTGGGTGTGGTGTGTGTATGTGTCTCAGGTGTGTGTATTTCGAAATGTCCAATGTGGCGGTGTTTTGTATATGTGTGTGAATTTTGAGCGCGGCGGTGTGTACCGCCAATGGAATACCGCGGTTGAAAGACCGCCGCGTGGATTCGTGGGTCGTAATAGCATGGGCGTGTTTCTGTTGGCGTGGAGGTGGAGGATTTGTTTCCGCATGTTTATCACTGACCTTTGGTGTGGCGGTATTGTGTGGGTGTCTGAATTTCGGCGGATTCTGTGATGTGTGTCATAATAGCTGTGGCGGTCTACCGCCGCGGCGGCTGTGTATTGGCGGTCTTCTGCACGGCGGTAAGTGCCTTATACCGCCAGGGTCGTAATGACTCCCTAAGTCTTTTTGGTCCTGAGACTTCAGGGAACAGGATGTAAGTTCTATCCAGGCCCTTGAAGAGCACTTCTTCACCACAGCCAGAGAGCAGCAAGGCATCGGGATAACAGCATGGCAGCAGTCCTTTACAGAAAGCAGACAGGTGAGTCCTTTGGGCAGCCAGGCAGTTCTTCTTGGCAGGATGCAGGTTCTAGTTCAAGTTTCTTCTCCAGGAAGTGTGTGAGTTGGCAGGGGCAGAGGGCCTGTTTATATACCCAAACGTGCCTTTGAAGTGGGGGAGACTTCAAAGGGTGGCTTAGAAGTGCACCAGGTCCCCTTTCAGTTCAATCCTGTCTGCCATGGTCCCAGTAGGGAGTGTGGCAGTCCTTTGTGTGAGGGCAGGCCTTCCACCCTCCCAGCTGAGGAAGACCCATTCAAAATGCAGATGCATGCAAGTGAGGCTGAGTATCCTGTGTTTGGGGTGTGTCTGAGTGAATGCACAAGGAGCTGTCAACTAAACCCAGCCAGAAGTGGATTGTAAGGCACAGAAAGATTCATGTGCAGAGAAATGCTCACTTTCTAAAAGTGGCATTTCTAAAATAGTAATATTAAATCCAACTTCTCCAGTCAGCAGGATTTTATATCACCATTCTGGCCATACTAAATATGACCTTTCTACCCCTTTCAGATCAGCAGCTACCACTCAAACAATGTATGAGGGCAGCCCCACTGTTTGCCAGTGAAGGGAGACGGCCTTACAGCAGTGTAAAAACATATTTAGGAGCTTTACACTACCAGGACATGTAAACTACATAGGTACATATCCTGCCTTTTGCCTACACAGCACCCTGTCCTATGGGTTACCTAGGACATACCTTAGGGGTGTCTTATATTTAGAAAAAGGGGAGTTTTAGGCTTGGCAAGTACTTTTAAATGCCAATTCGAATTGGCAGTGAAACTGCACACACAGGCCTTGCAATGGCAGGCCTGAGAAAAGGTTAAGGGACTACTGAAGTGGGTGGCACAATCAGTGCTGCAGGCCCAATAGTAGCATTTAATCTACAGGCCCTGGGCACACATAGTGCACTTTACTAGGGACTTATAAGCAAATTAAATAGTCCAATTGGGTATGATCCAATATGTTACCATGTTTAAAGGGAGAGAGCATATGTCCTTAAGCACTGGTTAGCAGGGGTAAAGTGTGCAGAGTCTTAAAACCAGCAAAAACAGTATCCAAAAAATGAAGGGAGGCAGGCAAAATTTAGGGGTGACCACCCTAAGACTGTCAGGTCTAAAAAAGTAGACTAGTGTTTGTAATGCCAGTAAAGCCCTTTGAGTTACTATCCAGGAATGTTATGGAATTCAACACTTTGGAAGTAGCTGAAAGTATAGAAATCTGGCAGACTCTCTGACACTAAACACTGCTCACATATGAATTTCATAGGTATACCTTTAATGTGGTGATAATGGTAGGACAGTCATGCTGTATATTATCACAATCAATACATCAGCAGGGCTTCCACCCTGCCAAACTCTCCGTTCACCGACTTCTATAAGTACATCAGTTGAAGCGGTTGCTGCACCAGGTTTGTGTGGAGAAGTCTCAGATGGATCTACTATTGCTCAAAGTATGTTGGAGGTCTAGCCCTATTTAGAGCAGACCTTCTGAAATACTTTCTTATTTGCAACCACCAGTAAAAGACTGGCAGTCTAAAACAAGAAAAATACAAATGACGCCACATGCTCTGGTAAAAAATTCCCAGCCCATCTTGGCCATATTTTTATTTTTTAGACCCAAGCCCTGGCTTTAGGGTGTTTTTTCAAAATAATGAAAAACATTTTTTTTTGCAGAGAATGTCCAAAACAACATGGCACTAGTGCAGCAACCCTTCCTCCCTTCTATGTAAGCATAGCACTAGTGATATCCAAAAGGCAGTGAAAAGCGCACAAAGTAGATGGGGGCCTCTTAACACAGTGGCTCAATGAGGTCTAAATGACCTCCTACTGTCAAGGTCAAACTGACCTCCCTCTCCACTGGATTCAGTGAAAACCATGTTGGCATAGAAAGGTGCAGGCGTAAATATTTAGCACCCACTTCGTTGTGATGGTAAATGTGCATGTGTCTCTTCATTGATGCATTGTTTTAAATGTGATAGTGTCTCATAATAAATGCCCTAATCTTGCATTATACACAATGGACCAAGGTGTCCATTAAGATGTTATGTTAAAAAATATTTGCTAAGCTCACACACCATTTTCTGCTGTGAACCTCAGTTCTCTGGGGAGTACACTTTGCTAGATTTCCTAAGCCTCCAAGAGGAATTATACATAGTGCATCATCATAGGAGCAAAGAAGAACTAGAAGGTGTCACTCATTCCTTACTAATACAAGTTCTTCTCATTCCAATAATGAAGATTAGGAGTCAGACAGCCCTGTCAGAGTAACTATCATCTGCAGATGAAGTATAGTTACTAGAAACCGATCCTCACCATGTCCCTAGAAATAGTAGACACACACGGTTGCTGGCATTTGATAATAAAAGATTAATTATTACTGACTATTCGTACATAAATCTTTTATATCAAAATAATGGTAATGGTAATTATTACAGTAATCTAGGCATTCATAAGATGAAACAAATTCAGTATCAGAAACACAAAAACATTCAACATCACACATCAGTATTTTCTCAATGAGATTAGTCTAGTCCCTATCTAATATCTTCATATATGTTATCAGGTGCATGGTTACTGTATTGGCTGAATGGTGATTAGAATTCGCTAAGTATTTTTATGCCAAGACATGTAAGTTTCCCCCACACCTTAGATAGACACCAGGTCTGTGGCATGACACCTAGCAAGCAATCCTTGTGTCCGACCCACCCAAATTCTTAGTACTCTTTGCAACTTATCCCCAAATGATTCTCTATGGAGAGTGGAGGGGGAATTCTTACATAGCTTCTCTTATCATCACTCTAGATCAGTAGCAATGCCTTAGTTAAAGACATATGTGTAAGGCAGAGGAACACTGCCATTTCTATTTCCTTCCAATCCTGATTTGTGTGTGGGAAGATGGTCTTATAGCTCTAATCATGCAACATAATTGTGGAGCTTTCAGAGTGCAGAAACTTTCAGTTCTCAGTTTTGTCAGTTAAAATAATGTCAGCTTACATCTCTGAAAATAATATCAGAAAACAATACGGAGATGTTTAAGGCCTTAAGCCTAGCATACACATGCTCTCTAAAGAGTTAGTGTTCTTGTGCTGGCATACAATCAGGCCTGATTTGCATGTTACATATATGTATTACCAGGAAAGCCATGCCACTTACAACCTAACAGGGCTTATGGTTTACAGGAAAGGAGTGTGAAAACAACAACCAGAAAATCAGTTGAAGAACTGTTTAAACAGAAGGTTTTTAGCTGTTCACAAGAGTAATAAGGACAGGAGATTTTTCTAAGTTCAACAGGGAGTGTGTGCATTAAAAAAGGGGCAAGCAGTGAGAAAGAACAAACCTCAATGTATGTTTTTTCATTAAGAGATCAACAATTCAATAGGCTAAGAGAACACACAAATTACTCCTGGATTCTTTTGCAAATAGCTCTGGCTATATATTTTTTTTTGCTGGAGAGAAGATATGGAGATGGCCAGTGGTAAAAGTGTTACAAATGGATGCTCCCCATTTCCACCAGCCAACTCTAAGGACAGCAGTAATGACTGCAGGTAATGCTATTAAACTCAAAGTCATGTAATAAACATCTATGAATTTGATTACAACACCTACAGCATGTTTGTTATATGTGAGTCCGATACAAATCCACTTCTTTAAACAAGCTTTTAAAAATGATTTTATTGACAGTGTAAGAACAGGATTAATAATTGGAGAGGATGACTACCCACCTCAAAGAATCATCCCAACCCTTGTCACAGTGAACCGTTAAAGTCACTAAAATGAACCTGCGCTATGGCACACAACAGGCAGGCCTAATATAGGACATTTTATAAAGTATTTATGCAGTATCTAAAAGTAATAAGGTAGAAATGCAGCACATAAAAATCCCAAACTGAATTTGAACAATAGAGTAACATTTAATAAACAAAATGAGATAAAAATTACAAAACTCCAATCAGGGGAACAGGATATATCCATTTTTAAAGTTTTAAGTAGGAATAGCTCCAATGACAGTCAATGGTCGTGGTAGACTGGGACTGAGGTGCAATTTGACACTTGCTGTAATGGAGCATGGGTTGGATACGCTAACCAGGTTTGTCCTGATCAAATAATTTATCTTCTGATTTTAGACTTTTAAGTCCCAGTCCACAACAGGGCTACACCCCTAAAGCCCCCCAGGAACTCATAGGGGGTCAGGCAGAAGCCAAACAGCAGGGTCCAGTCCAAGTCAAGTTGTCAGTGGTCAGCTGGGCAATTGCAGGAAAAGGCCTATGTAACTTGTTTCCCTGCAGTTTGACCAGGAGATCAGCCTTATGACGTTCGAGTGCACTTTGTGGTCCTGGGTACAAGAGAGAGCAGGTCCAGTCCTTCAGAGCTCTTCTTGGGTTGCAGAAAGCAGATTCAGACCTTTTCTAATCTTTCTCAGGTCCAGGAATGTTCTGATGTGGGCGCCTACAGAAGCCATTGTTATGCTTGGCATGAGCTAGTGGGTGATGATGACTCCTAGTCACCATTGACAAGTCAGAGTCATCATTCACAAGTCAGGCAACTTTGCGTAACAAAAGGTAGTATCACAGGGAAAGGCCTGGCGTTAGCAGTATGCTTAAAAAGACTAAAAATGGAATTGAACAGTGCATCATTTACCCCTCTCCTACAGGTAATGAAAGCCAAGCTCCTTCTCACAATAACCTACGGGAGTGAGATTCAAGGAGGAAGAGGCCCCCAAATTCTAGATAGTACAATAGGCAAAGTCTATAGGATCATGTTTAACCTTCCTAAACACACTTCTCCCTCTCAAATTAAGCTGGAGTTTGGACTGTTGAATCAATCTCTGGCAAGACGAGGTGCATACATAAACAGTTGAAGTAAAGTCCAGGGAGCCACTTTAGACTCTCTCAACTACTACCTATGGCAGGAGCTCCAGCGGAAGAACGCCTCACTGGCCAGAGTCTATCTCGAAGACTCTTTGAGGAAGACAGGGCTCACTGATATATGGGGGACTTAACCCCTTCACTGCCTGGCCTTTTCCCCTCCTGTGCCGAGCCTTGTTTTGGCTATTTGGGGCAGTTCGCCCTTAGGCCCTCATAACTTTTTGTTCACATAAGCTACCCACGCCAAATTTGTGTCCTTTTTTCCCAACATCCTAGGGATTCTAGAGGTACCCAGACTTTGTGGGTTCCCCTGAAGGAGACCAAGAAATTAGCCAAAATACAGTGATTTTTTTTTTTTTTTTTTAAATGGGAAAAAAGGGCTGCAGAAGGCGGCTCGTGGTTTTTTCCCTGAAAATGGCATCAACAAGGGGTTTGCAGTGGCAACATCACCATCTTCCCAGCTTTCAGGAACAGGCAGACTTGAATTAGAAAACCCACTTTTTCAATACATATTGACATTTTACTGGGACATACCCCATTTTAACTATTTTGCCTCCTTCCAGTTAGTGACCGAAATGGGTGAGAAACCAATGCTGGATCCCATACAGCTAAACATTTCTGAAAAGTAGACACAAATCTGAATTCAGCAAGGTGTCATTTGTGTAGATCCTACAAGTGTTTCCTACAGAAAATAACAGCTGAAATAAAAATAAATACTGAAATTGAGGTGAAAAAAAACAGCCATTTTTCTCCACGTTTTACTCTGTAACTTTTTCCTGCGATGTCAGATGTTTGAAAGCAATATACCATTACGTCCGCTGGACTCTTCTGGTTGTGGGGATACATAGGGCTTGTAGGTTCTTCAAGAACCCTAGGTACCCAGAGCCAATAAATGAGCTGCACCTTGCAATGGGTTTTGATTCCATACCGGGTATACTGCAATTCAGTTGCTGAAATATAAAAAGTGAAAAATAGGTATCAAGAAAACCTTTGTATTTCCAAAATGGCCACAAGATAAGGTGTTGAGAAGCAGTGGTTATTTGCACATCTCTGAATTCCGGGGTGCCCATACTAGCATGTGAATTACAGGGCATTTCTCAAATAGATGTCTTTTTTACACACTTTCTTACATTTGGAAGGAAAAAATGTAGAGAAAGACAAGGGGCAATAACACTTGTTTTGCTATTCTGTGTTCCCCCACGTCTCCCGATACAAATGGTACCTCACTTGCGTGGATAGGCCTAGCACCCGCAACAGGAAATGCCCCAAAACACAACGTGGACACATCACATTTTCACTAAGAAAACAGAGCTGTTTTTTGCAAAGTGCCTACCTGTGGATTTTAGCCTCTAGCTCAGCCGGCACCTAGGGAAACCTAGCAAACCTGTGCAGTTTTGAAAACTAGACACCTAGGGGAATCGAAGATGAGGTGACTTGTGGGGCTCTGATCAGGTTTTGTTAACCAGAATCTTTTGCAAACCTCAGAAATTGTCCAAAAAAACACTTTTTCCTCTCATTCCGGTGACAGAAAGTTCTGGAATCTGAGAGGAGCCACAAATTTCCTGCCACGCAGTGTTCCCCCAGGTCTCCTGATAAAAATGATACCTCACTTGTGGGGGTAGCCCTAGCGCCCGCGAAAGGAAATGCCCCAAAACACAACGTGAACACATAAAATTTTTCCACAGAAAACAGAGGTGTTTTTTACAAACTGCCTACCTGTGGATTTTGGCCTTTAGCTCAGCCGGCACCTGAGGAAACCTAGCAAACCAGCACATTTTTGAAAACTATACACCTAGGGGAATCCAAGATGGGGTGACTTGTGGGGCTCTGACCAGGTTCTGTTATCCAGAATCCTATGCAAACCTCAAACTTTGGCCAAAAAAACACTTTTTCCAACACTTTTTCCTCTCATTGCGGTGACAGAAAGTTTTGGAACCTGAGAGGAGCCACAAATTTCCTTCCACCCAGCGTTCCCCCAAGTCTCCCGATAAAAATGGTACCTCACTTGTGTGGGTAGGCCTACCACCCGTGAAAGGAAATGGCCCAAAACACAACGTGGACACATCACATTTTTCCACAAAAAACAGAGGTGTTTTTTACAAAGTGCCTACCTGTGTATTTTGGCCTCTAGCTCAGCCGGCACCTGGGGAAATCTAGCAAACCAGCACATTTTTGAAAACTAGACACCTAGGGGAATCCAAGATGGGGTGACTTGTGGGGCTCTGACCAGGTTCTCTTATCCAGAATCCTTTGCAAACCTCAAAATTTGGCCAAACAAACACTTTTTCCTCTCATTGCGGTGACAGAAAGTTCTGGAATCTGAGAGGAGCCACAAATTTCCTTCCACGCAGTGTTCCCCCAAGTCTCCTGATAAAAATGGTACCTCACTTGTGTGGGTAGGCCTAGCGCCCGCGAAAGGAAATGCCCCAAAACACTATCTGGACACATCAAAATTATCAAATACAAAACTACCTGTTTTTGCAGGGGGCACCTGCGTTGTTGGTCCTGGGCTCAGCAGCCTTCTAGGGAAACCTACCAAACCCAGACATTTCTGAAAACTAGACACCCGAGGGAGTCCAATGAGGTGTGACTTGCGTGGATCCCCCAAGTTTTCTTACCCAGAATTCTCAGCAACCCTCAAATTTAGCTAAAAAAATCTCATTTTTCCGACATTTCTGTGTGGGATCACCGCACTGGGACACATTTCATACCACCCAATGTTCCCCTCAGTCTCCCGGTAAAAATTATACCTCATTTGTGTAGGTGGGCCAAGTGCTTGTGAAAGGGAAGAGCCAAAAACATGTCGTTATTGAGGGGGAACAAAAGGGGTCCAAAAGGGCAGTTTGCAAAAAAACATTTTTAGGGTGACAAGTGCAGCAGAATTTTTATCGTTATAGATGAGACAATGCTGGGTGGTAGGAATTTTGTGGATTCCTGCAAATTCCGGAAGGTTCCATCACAAAAACTTGGGAAAAATGTGTGATTTCCAGCAAAGTTGGAGGTTTGCAGGGGATTGGGTACAAAAATGGTGCGGGGTGCATGTGAAACACACCACCCTGGAATCACCCAGATGTTTAGTTTTCAGATGTGTCTAGGTCTTGTGGATTTTTCTACATGGCAGCGTCCCAAAGTCCATAAAGTGCAGCCCTCACCTTTCCAAGTGGGACGATTTTGAGAGTAAGCCAAGCTCTCATGGCCCAAATGTAAAACTAAAACCCAAAATAATCAAATGTCTTCTTGCGTGCTGTAGGATAAGATGTTTTTGAGTGCGGGGGAGAGCTGAAAGACTGTTACCCCCTTCAGTTGAGGTGGGGGCGTAACCAGGCCCATACTGGTTGGTAGCCACCACCCCAATATTTTTTGTTTTTTTAAAATTCCCTGACATCTAGTAGACTTTCTGCCCCCCCCGGGGTGTGGATCAGGGGTAATTGCCCCATCTGCCCACTGGTGGGCAGAACAACTTTGGCCCCATTTATTTGGGGTGGAGGTATGGCCATACCCCCACCCTCTTATTTAAAAAAAAAAACTTCCCTGGCCTCTGATGGGCTTGGGCCTTCCAAAAATAGGCCCATCTGCCCCCAATGGGGGGCAGATATGGCCAACAGTAATGTGCCCCCATGGGGAGCGACCCTTACCCAGGCTGCCCCCTAAAGAAAACACACGCATACACACACATCAATCCCTGGTGCCTAAGTGGTTTCTGCCCCCATATCGGCCGATTGGCCTAACAAAAATCGTCCGATCTGCCCCCAAGGGGGGCAGAAATGGTCTAAATACAATTTGCCCCCCAGGGGAGGGACCCTTGACTGAGGGGTTGCTCCCCAACTCTAAAAAAAAAAAGAAAAAAAATATATTTTTTTTTGATCCCTGGCGCCTAGAGGTTTCTGCCACACCCGGGGGCAGATCGGCCTAATAACAATAGGCCTATCTGCCCTCAAGGGGGGGGGGGCAGAAATGGCCTAAAATATATTTGCCACCCTGCCTCCCCTAACCCCCCGGGGAGAGACCCTTGCCTACGGGGTCGCTCCCCTTGCCTACGGGGTCGCTCCCCTTGCGTGACATTGGCGCAAAAAAAAGATCCCCAGTGCCTAGTGGTTTCTGCCCCCCTTGGGGGCAGGTTTTCCTAAAATCAGCCGATCTGCCCCCGGGGGAGCAGAAATGGCCTAAAATAAATTTGCCCTCCCTGCCCCCCGCTGCCCCCCACCCCTCCAGGGAGCAACCCTTGCCTACGGGGTGGCTCCCCTTGTGTGACATTGGTGCTAAAAAAAGATCCCCGGTACCTAGTGGTTTCTGCCCCCCTTTTGGGCAGATTGACCTAAAATCGGCCGATCTGCCCCCAAGGGGGGCAGAAATGGTCTAAATACAATTTGCCCCCCCCAGGGGAGCGACCCTTGCCTAATGGGTCGCTCCCCATCTCTAAAAAAACAACAAACACAAAAAAAAATCTGCCCTGGCGCCTAGAGGTTTCTGCCCCCCGTGAGGGCAGATCGGCCTAATAACGATAGGCCGATCTGCCCCCAGCGTGGGCAGAAATGGCCTAAAATAAATTCCCCCCCCTGCCCCCAACCCCTCAGGGAGCGACCCTTGCCTACGGGGTGACTCCCCTTGCGTGCCATTGGCGCAAAAAAAAAAGATCCCCGGTGCCTAGTGGTTTCTGCCCCCAAGGGGGGCAGATTGACCTAAAATTGGCTGATCTGCCCCCAAAGGGGGCAGAAATGGCCTAAATACAATTTGCCCCTCCAGGGGAGCGACCCTTGCCTAAGGGGTCTTTCCCCATCTGTAAAACAAAAACAACAACAAAAATCCCCTGTGCCTAGTGGTTTCTGGCCCCCTTGGGGGCATATCGGTCTAATTACAATAGGCTGGTCTGCCCCCCAGGGGGGCAGAAATGGCCTAAAATATATTTGCCCCCCAGGGGAACGACCCTTGCCTAAGGGGTCGCTCCCCTTGCGTGAAATTCACAGAAAAAAAAGAAACCCTGGTGTCTAGTGGTTTCTGTCCCCCTTGGGGGCAGATTGGCCTCATAAAAATAGGGCAGAAATGGCCTACATATAATTTGCCCCCTAGGGGATCGACCCTTGCCTAAGGGGTCGCTCCCCACCTCTAAAAAAAAAAAAAAAAAAAATCCCTGGTGCCTAGAGGTTTCTGCCCGCCCGGGGGCAGATCGGCCTAATAGTAGGCCGATCTGCCCCCGGGGGGGACAGAAAGGCCTTAAAAAAAAATGCCCCCCCTGGGGAGCGACCCTTGCCCAAGGGGTCGCTCCCCTTATGGCAATTTCCTGTAATGAATAAATCCCTGGTGTCTAGTGGGCATTTCAAAAGCCGGATTGCTTTACAATCCGGCTTTTGAAATGCTCTGAGAGACTTCAAAGGGAAGGAAATTTGAAGACTCTCAGGCCTCCCCTACGTGATCGGAAGAGAAATGCTGAGCATTTCTCTTGGCCTCTGTGATAGTCAGCGCGCGATCGCGCGCTGACGTCACATAGGGGTGTGGGGGTGTCGGGTGTGGAAGGGGAAGGGCTACTCCTTCCATCCCTGCCTTGTGGGGGTGGGGTGAATCCCACAGAGGGAGCGCTAGCGCACGAGCACTGTGCCGCAGGACGTAACCATTACGTCCTGGGCACAGAAGGGGTTAAACTATACACAGTATCTTGAAGAAACAGTTTGGAGGTCAATCAGACTCCAGTCCTTAGTGGAGGATAAAGCAGCTTTCTCACGGATGGCTCACGCCTGGATGACACTGAACACCTACACGACCTTGGGACCACAGGCATATTTTAACCTCAGCTTCTCCCCACCCTTACTGCTCCACTCCAAAGGGGATTTATTTATTTGGAGTGTGTTAGCAGGGCCCTATGATGAAGCATGCCACAACTTGTGGGTGAGGGCCGTTTTTTCATAAGTAGTGTTTATTTTTTAATCAGTCGGGTATTGTCCTTGACTACATTTCTTGTCCTTTTTGTGGGATAACTTTGGTTACGGGAGGTCGGACAGGAATTCCCTCTCACCCCTTCATAGTGTGTTGAAGTAAGAGGGTTTAATCCCCAAATAGCTTTATACAGGGGCATTCTCTGGTCCTCAAGGGAACTGAAAGCTTTTTGGCTTTCAAGAAAACCCCAAAGGCTATCTTTCTTTACAACAAACATGATCTTGTTACTCTTCCTTTCTCATTCTCACCATATTTTCCTCCTTAGGTTTACCTCTGGTAAGAATCGTATTTTAGATGTGGCTTGATGCTGCTTAAGAGCAAATACTTTAGATAAATAAATAAATGATCCGATTTGTTTCTGGTCCTGCGCTTTAAGGTTTCAAAAACATGTATTTTACAAACGCACTTTTTACACGTAACTGCAAAGTATTTCATGTTGGCAGAAGCAACTTATCATTTGTTTGAACACAACACCAGACCTGCCAATTCACACTGTGCCACTGCATGTTACAAAATATTGTCTATTTTCACACAGTCACCTGGTGAGAATACGAAATCATCCAGTGGCAGAGAAAACGAGCTGGAAACTACTTCAAAGAGTGGATTTCCAGCTCAAATTTGAACAGTCGATGTCCATTAAGGGGTGTCAAAACTCCCCACGACATCAGCACCAGCCTTTTTTTGGAGAGAGGTCTGGTTGGGGGGAAGCCTCGGTGCCTCTTAGGCAGTTCTTAGCACAAGGCCCTGCCCCGTTAACGCCCCAACCTCTCTTTCAAAAATGTTTTTATGTTGGCAAATCTGCAAGACTTCTTTCTTATTCGCTAAGTGTACTTGATTTGGACTTGAACAGAAGGCACTCATGCAAGATTGCCCAAACCATGATCCTCAGCTTTATTTTCTTAACACCTCGTGCACAGCATAGTGTACGCCATGCCCCTCTTTCAAAGCCTCTAGCACTGCAGGCTCAAGATGAGTTAGCAAAGCTTATAGGTGCACCTGGGCCTTTGGTAGAAATAATTTTCTGTCAGTCAGGGTTTGAGCATTTGCCTCTCCCTGCGTTTATATGAATGTAAATAACATATTTTACATAACAATTAAATCTGTCATCTATTCAAATCAGTAAAAACATCTGTCTTCAATGCAGTGCTTTGGGCGAGCCATAGTAATGCCGTGTCCTTCATCAGCATCTATATATAATTTAATGCACAAAATCAAGCATTTTATGTGATACTTTTTCCTAGCGTTATATGCAAATAGGTTCACGAAGCCAATATGTATTCTACATATTTTCCCTGCAGTAGGGATTAGTCGTTCGAGGACATATTTGGGTCAGCAAACATGCAACTAGCAGATCAGTACCTATCGGTAAGAATGGACTTGACATATTCACTATGCTTCCTTGGTCCAGATCACCTTAACAGGTGTAAGTTGTTGCTGCCATATAAATCTGCCAGAGATAAAAGCTGTGTGCCATATTTGATTTGGTTGTGCACAGAGTTATTTATAAAAGGAACCCTGGAAAATATCATCATAAGTCTCAATATGGTGCTTAAATTGAGCAGTGTGGAATTTATCCAAAAAGTGCCAATATCATTGACGGGGTTTTGGTGCGACAAAATAAATACAGGCAGTACAAACTGTTTCAGGATGGGCCAATAACGCTGACACATGCAAATACTGACACCACATTTCGAGTTGTGTGATCTGGTATTTTTTAAGTGCTAAAGAGGCTAGGAGTCTATTGTTCATGAAGGAATCTCAATGCCCTTAACACTACATGGGTAAATCAGTCTTTATTTGTTTTATATAAAATGAATGAGTTGTTTATTTTTTTTATAACCCCACTTTAAACCAATCTCTATCGTTTTCTCTCCCTCTTTCTTTCAAATTGTCACTGTCTTTTACTTTTGTAGGTGGCAAACCCTAACCACCTTTTTTTAAATAACGGATGCAATCCCCTCACCCTCACCCCTTTTTTAACAGGTGAGTGTACTCCTAATGGCTGAAATATTTATATGCGTGTGTGTGTGTGAACGCTGAATTTACTTCTAATGATTTTTATGTATTTTGGGTTATGAATGTGCATAGAATTTGACTAACTTAGAAATTAATGTGCGACTTGGAAAATGTGCTCACTTGAGTGGCCGCCAATAAAGTACCAAGTGTCTTTATTAAATGCATATTAATAATAATTTAAGTGCCTACATTTAGGTTATTGGAGTAGTCTGTTATATTAATGATTTTGCATTATGTATTTGCTTTATTAATTATAAGCCTTAAAGTAGCAAAGTTTGGGCCTAGTTTTGCACAGCCTCATATTAAGCTGTATTGACAAAGAAAATCGTGGGAATTTATGTCTAGAGAAATTAATTCCTGTATAATTTTCACTGCATTGACCAAACGTTAGCAGATGGCTTTAACTTTCTCATGAGAACTGGCTGCTAGAATTTTTTGTATTGGTAATTGTTACACTGTATAGTCTGATGCGTGAGACAGTGATGTTCCCAAAAGCTAATAATAGATGCACTGACTGGAGTACGGATGGATACAAAAATGTTACCTGAAGAGCCTGACAATGGGAACAGGAGAAGAGGAGCCAATCATCGACATGTGAAAGACAGTTTAGTTATAGCCTTGATTTGAGCTTTTATTTCTATTGAACTAATTGTAAACGTACAATTCCTTGACCAGTGGTAATGTAAGAAGTTTTTTAGGCGATTTTTACTTAGCCCAGTTGCACAGAGTGAAGGGAGCTCATTCCTATTTCAATTGTCCTCCAGAGAGGATCCTATCTTTAACTTTATTGCTTAAACTTCTGATGCTGAATGCTAATACTTTAGATATTGCTTTCTAATGGTTCGGATAGCTTAGAGTCCCCGGTTCTGAACCTGTTGCTGATGCTGACCGAACAACGAAGATTATTGTGGCTTGCTGATCCATCTGAGGAGAGATATAACAAATTGCTATTGTCTTTGTTCTAAGTTGTCTTTTGTTTCTAGGTATCAACTGCTATTTTGGTAGAGCCATAGTTAGATGCTTTCCAAATTTTTGTTGACTAAGTTGCTTTGCATGAACCCCAAACATGCTATTCTAATCAGAAGGTTAGTGAGGGACACTCCGAAATATTAATAGGTTGCTATTAAAAATGGATGTAGCTCAGTTGCTGAATCTAGATGTATGCTATTTCTATTGCGCAGTTACTCATTGTTAATCTGTACTGTGGCTCTCGAATGTTTAGTAACAAATGCTCTAATTAAATTGAGATTCTTTAGAAGATTTAGGGCCTGATTACAACTTTGGAGGAGGTGTTAATCCGTCCCAAAAGTAACGGTAAAGTGACGGATATACCACCAGCCGTATTACGAGTCCATTATATCCTGTGGAACTCGTAATACAGCTGGTGGTATATCCGTCACTTTACCATCACTTTTGGGACGGATTAACACCTCCTCCAAAGTTGTAATCAGGCCCTTAGTCAGCCAGTGTTGTTCTTGTATGTCTATCATATGGTTTTGAGACTAATTTATGTGATATTAGTATTGTTAATATGGGAAATAAACATTCTAACTTCGATAAAGGTGTGGTTATTTATGACCAAATGGGTCATGGTGCTTGAAGATTTCTGACTCTAAAGGTATTTGATGTTGTTTATTGACGTGGTTGATTAAATTGTTGTTGTATTTGGGATTTATGGTGGGAATCACTCTAAGCTCGAACCTCTAACCATCCCCTTATAAATTAATAATAAAAGACCAAATAAGGACACACGCTCTAACAATAGTAAGGACCTAGTTTCCATAAGAAAAGGTTCTTTTTTTAACTTGGCTTTATCTTTGGTGCCGATGACAAATCTGCATGAATTTTTCCAAAAAAGTGTCTTGCTGGGTCTTGTTGTGCATGGAAAGGTTAAGGGTGATCCTTTAAGCGGGGACCGAGAAAAAGGGGGGGGGGGGTGGGTAAAAAAGTGTGTTTCTTATGTTAATTCCCGTGATGGTTTTTTAACATGACTACAGCCTGGACCGCTGGACGGAATTACATCAAATTGTCCAGAAAGTACACTTCTTGGTATTTGGTGTAAATCAATTTGGTATTTTTTGAGATATTAATGGAAAAAGAAATGTGTATATCTGGACAGACCCTAAGAACGGATCTCTTGGTGAGATCTGATTGGCTGTCAGCACTTCAACCAGAAAGTCCTGGCGGCCATCCTGGGACCAATATACAGGAAATGCATTTGGGGGGGCGTGGCCAAGATGGCGGCCGGAGCACACGCTTTGTAAAGAGCTCAGTTCGAGGCCCACCACATATTTGAAATTATCCGATCCTGCGGGTCCCGGCGCCAGCTTGGGTTGCGCGGTTTCTCCCCAGTGGCGAATGGGGATCAAGAAGCACCCGTGGCCATGTGGTTTGCCCTTGTGGGGAAAGGGAATCCTCGACCAGAGCCGCGTGTTGGCGCACTCACCGCACGGCTCCCGACACAACTGCAAGACTCTGCCGGGTGGGGAGGACAGCCACCAGAGCTGGTGATAGCGGCAAGTCGACGGAGCCCATTCGGACCAGGAGAGGTCCAGAAGAGACGGAGGTGGCCCCCGCGTGTGGGGCCCACCTCCTTCTCTTCTGGACCCCTCCTGGGAGAACGTGAGATGACCGAGCCTCAGCTGCGGGACGCACTGCGGGCACGCTGGGCGCTGGTCTTCTGGTAAGCGGCTGTAGTAGGAACAAAACACCGTGCTCTCGGTTGTGGGGCCTGCGGAAGGCCAGCATGGCGGATTTGGGGGCCCGATTGAAGGACAAAAAAAATAAAAATGGCAGAGCAGGTCAGATCCTCCGATGTACGGCTAGAGCACTAATGTGACTGGTGACCGGGCGGCCCTCCCTGGAGGCTTATGACAGTACATCCTCCCCCCTCCTAACTAGAGATCCAAGAGCAATATTACATCGAGCGAGGGGATTTGGCTCCCGCCCCCTGCCTTTTTCCTCTTCTCTCTGCCTGGATGTAGGGCCGTAGCGCTAAAAAATACGGTGCGGGAGAAGAACACAGACACCCACTGAGAACCCATCTGTGCGGCGGAAGTGACCGTCTGAAAGCAGCATTACAGGTCACTCAAGCCCAGGTATTCAATAACTTTAGCGCACAATCGTTACAGTCTTCCCTGGCACTGATGCGTACAGCAGACTGCTCATGGGGCAAATCCACGCAGACACGGTAACGGAGAGTCTCAGGTCCTTCACAGCCCGACAAGTTAGGGGTTGATCAGGCTGGCTTTGTACTCTCCAGCTGGCACATAGAGTGCTGCAGTGCTTAATAAAGGGACCGTGATCCAGTGTGGCATTGGGGGAGTTGCACAGAATCACTGCATGTGATCATGGTCAAGCCGAAATTATCTAAGACGCAGCTCAGCGCTGAGGCTGATGCCTCATCCTCGGAGGGGGCCACGGGCGATCAAGCCGACACCCTACACCGGATGTCTGAAACATTACGCACTCATTCAGCAAAGTTCAACAAGTTACTGCAGGCGGTGTTGGAGACTAAAACCTCGTTGGAGGGGAAAATTGATTCTGTAGTGTTGGAAGTCAACCTCCTCAGAACAGATCATCGTAAATTGGTGGACAGAGTCACCCTCACTGAATCAGCCCTTACCACAGCTCAACCTGATATCTCCGACATGAAAGCTCAAATTCAGCACATGGAGGCTGAGATAACACAGCTGCAATGCAGGGCTGAGGCGCAGAAGGCCGTTCGCGTAGGAATAATGTCAGATTCCTGGGTATTCCTGAGAAAGCAAAGTTACCCAACACTGAAGCATTCCTGGAACGATGGCTGAAAGACACAGTGCTGTTGCAGAATGTGCCTCCTATGTTGGTGGTGGAGCGAGCCCATCGGATCGCGGGTGGGTCTCCCTCCTGACTGCTGATTGCACAGTTTCTAAATTATCGTGACAGAGATCAGGTCCTCCAGTGCTTCAGAACTTTGAGCCCTATCCGAATGGACAATACTGTCATCACGGCTTACCCGGATTACATCGGGGAGGTTCAGCGTAAACGAGCCTCGTTAACGAGGGTGAAGCAATTGTTACGTGACAAACACATCACTTATTCACTTATCTTTCCGGCCCGGCTGAGAGTGGTGGACAGGGAAGGCACTCTCATTTTCCCAACCCGGGAGGACGCTTGGACGTGGCTGCATGCCAAAGGCCTGGTGGATCCAATCAAAGAAGACATCGGACAGGGGGATTGGCTCTTCCCACGCCCATGGAGGAAAAAGAGGACAGGAACTGGGGTCGAGACACACCTGTCCACGTCGCAGGCAGCAGTTGGCCAGGCGCAAGCCTTAAAAGAGGCCAGTATGTTTGTGGCGGCGCAGACACTGACCAGAAGTGCGATCAGAAACACTGATTCAGGCTCGCCGCAGAGTCAATCAAGCCCCCCTTCATCTCCGCTAATATTCGGCCCTGATCTCACTCCACGCAGAGCTGATGATATTTAAGACAATGTACTACAGTGTACATGGGTTGGAACAACTGAGATCTGCGAAACACAGAGGGGCACCATAGTATGTATGCAGACGAACTCGGACCTACTTTCGACATTGCTGATTGGGGATCACGTGTTTCCCGAAACATTGATGCGGGCTGGAACGGCTGCCGTATTTTACCTCGACCTGGCGGGGGAGCTGCATGCCAGTGGCGGAGTGTCCGGGATCGTGCAGGAAGCAAGATTATCCGCACAAGGCTGCGAGTAGAGACTGATTCGCATCTTTTCTTCAGCTGCCCCCCGCACGGGACTCCGAAAGGAACTAGTTCGGACAAGTGCTTCTGTACACACCGGTTGTGCTAAGAGGTTAATTGTTGTTTTGGGTTCTGTAAGTTCTTTACCTTTTCTTATTTCCTTTCTACACACAAGTTCTTTCATGCTCGCAGGGTGGTGGGGCACAGAGGGTGGGTGGGGGTTGGACAGGATGGGCAGTTGGGTGACCCCTGTGGAGCGGCTGATTTCCGGCTGTGCGGAGAGCGCTGCGGTATTTCACATTCATGCCGTCATTGTCACATATAATATTTTAACATGGAATGTACGGGGCATGGCTAGCATCTCCAAAAGCTGTAGAATATACGCTTACCTCAAACGTCATAAGATACACGTAGCTATACTTCAGGAGACACATCTCACAGCTCATGACTTGGGTAATCTCAGTAGGAAGCGGTTGGGATCGGTTTATGGCACTAGGACATCGGCATACGAGAGAAGAGTGCTGATATGGATTGCCCCCAGAGTCCCTTATACAGTAACGAACAATCAAATAGATGAAGAAGGTAGATATGTTCACTTAGTGGGAGAATTGGATGGGAAACAACTAGCTATAACGGGACTTTATGCACCTAACACCAAGCAAGGAGACGTTTTGTCATCCACCTCTGCACAATTAGCACGAGATCCCTCGCTACCCAGCATCTGGGGCAGAGATTTTAACTGTGTCCCTGATGTGGATATAGACAGATCTCATCCACCACTCGTGGGCGCCCCCAGTAGGAGACTCTCTCAGGCGCTGCAATCTTGGATGCTAGAGAGGAGACTTAATGATGTTTGGAGGGGCTTACACCCCCTGGATACGGAATACTCCTTCTTCTCCCTGGTCCACCGCCTTCATACTCGCATAGATTGAATCACAATTTCAATGGTGCTTCATATCTAGCCAAAACTTTATCCAACCACTACCCCCTGATTGTCGCTGTTCAATGGGGCAAGGCGGTCACGTGCATCCCCACTTGGCGCCTGCAACCGACCCCGTTACATGACCCCTTTTCCTTACAGAGCTGGTGGAGCGTATAGATTCCTACTTTGCTGTGAATACCCAGAGGGTGTCCTGGAGGGCAATTGAGTAGGATGGTCATAAGGTGGTGGTAAGGGGTATGTGTATGTCAAAGGAAGGGGGGTTTGTCGCACATTAACACGCGATTTATAAAAAATCAAAGCGGAACTGCGTGAGGTGGAACGTGGGGTGGCGTCGGGCGAGGAGGACCGGGGTAGATTGGCTGGGTTAAAGGGAAATTGGGCCGAGGTTGACTCGTGACTAAGGCAGTTTGATTACCGACATCATATAGCTCGGTGGCACTCTGAGGGTGACCGCTATAGTAGATTATTGGCCTGGCTAGTGAAAGGCGAACAACAGCATACTCCCATATGCGCCATCCGATTGGACTCTGGAGCCTAGTTAGCACACAGTTAGAAATCAATGAGGCCTTCAGACAGTATTATAGCACTTTGTATATGGCACGTCCCCCTCCATCCCCAGGGCAGTTGGAGAATTTTTTCCAGGCACTTCAATTAACCCGCCTGACTGCCCCACAGTTGCTAGAACTAGAGAAACCTATAGAAATGGACGAGATTTAACAAGCTTTGCGGCAACTAGCCCATAATAAAGTTCCGGGAGGCGATGGCCTACCAGCCGAGTACTTTTTCTGCACAGACGCTTAAACCAGATTTAGAAATGTTGACAGAAGCGTTTGGTGTGAGTCGGTTCCCAGAGTCGCAACACGAGGCGGTGATAGTGGTCCCCCATAAGAGGGGCTGTGATCCCCTTGATATCCGGTCATATCGCCCCTTATCGTTGCTGAACTCAGATTGTAAATTACTGGGGAAGGTGCTAGCAAACTGCCTTCTTCCGCTAATGCCAACCCTGGTCCACTCGGATCAATCTGGTTTTATACCCGGCTGCAACTCCTTCATTAACATCAGATGCCTGCTGAGGCTTTTGGCGGAGAATCCGGAGCTAGACTACGCACAAATCGTGGTCTCCCTGGATGTAGAAAAGGCATTTGATACTCTAGGCTGGCCTTTTTTAATGGAAGCATTGAGGCACATGGGTTTCGGCAATACATTTATGCGTTGGATATCTGTATTATATTCAGACTCGAAAGTGAGAGTCAAGACAGGCGGGGTTATCTCAGAGGGGTTTGACATTGGCAGGGGCATGAGACAGGGTTGTCCTTTATCGTGGATTTTGTTTGCATTGGAAATTGAGCCATTAGCTGCGCGGCTACGAAGCATGGCTCCACATTGGGGCATTCTGGACGGAGACGAGTATCGTATCGTCTCCTTATATGCAGATGATGCATTGATATATTTACGTAATCACTGCGAATCCCTTCCGGATCTACTGAGTCTGCTGGACTCATTTGGTGACCTCTCTGGTCTACGAGTGAATGGGTCAAAGTCCTGCCTGTTTCCGATGCGATTAGTACCGGAGCCACAGCAGGCCACGACCTCGGCTTATGCCCTACTGTGGTGCTACACCACTTTTAAATACCTAGGGATACATACATATATATCATGATCTCACGGATCTCAAGTAGGGGAACCTAGGTCGAGCGATTAGGTCAATCAGAGGCTCGCTACCCTTCTGGTGTTCACTTCCGCTGTCCCCGCTGGGGAGAGTGGCGATTGGAAAAATGACTGTTCTCCCACGAGTACTATACTATTTCTCCACCCTGCCATTGATACTCCCTAGGGCCTTCTTTGAGACTCTGACCAGCCTGCTGACCACCCTGGTGTGGGAAAGTGGGCACCGGTGGGTGGCCCTGACCAGGATTTATTTACCATTGGAGCAGGGGGGACTGGGCGCCCCGCAGTACAAACTGTATTATGCAGCGGCGCAGATACATTGGATCATGCGCTGGCTACGAGACCCCCTCAGTTCTGGGAGTCAGATGGTGGGTGCCTTCCTAGGCCATTCAAATGTGTTGCAATGGCTTCTCAGGCAGGACGGTCCGCCACGCCTGCGTAATACCCTGATGAATGTGGCTGTCTGGGTCTGGCGCGGGTATGTAATGGGGGGGAAGAGCCCCCACCCTATTCACCCAAGATCCCCCTGCTTGCCATCCCGGGCATAGGGAGGATAGCTGGACAACAAGGACTAGCTGTCTGGTCTATGAAAGGTATACAGACAGTAGGAGACATCTTTGAGGAGGGACGCTTCCTGAAATACAAAGCACTGGCGAACGCATACAACCTAGGACAGGGCTGGTTCATCACGTGCGGGTGTTGCATCGGCAGGTACGTGATAGATGGGGAAATGGTAACAGCAAACCACAAACGGCCCCTGTAATACACGAATTGCTAATTGAAGCAGGCATGCAATCTGACATATCCTTGATATATAAAACACTACCTGCTTGCCCTGAGGAGGCACAGACACAGGCGAAGGCTAGATGGGATGCGGTTTTGCCCACGCCATTGACTCAGCGCCCATGGATTACAGCACTCACTTCAACGTAACTCTCGCTTTCGGTACACACAATTTAACTACCTACACCAGACTTATTTATCCCCAAATCAGCTCAAGCGCATGTTCCCACAATCTACTCTGGAGTGCCCGAGATGTGGGGACCCAGATGCAAATTTTTTCCATATGACATGGGACTGCCCCTCCGGTGCTGCGCGCGTAGCATGATGTCACTTCAGGGACGGCTTACTGGTCGGGACTCTCTCTATCCCCTACACCCGAATCCTGTTTATTGGGGATTCGCCTGCGACGCAAGGGTGGGAAGCAGGCTCACCGGTGCGTAGTCCACGCGTTTGTTTTATTTAACCGTCTCTTAGCGACACAGTGGAAGTCACCAAGCGCTCCAGACACACATCGCTGGTCAAACTAATTGTTACACTGGGCCAGAGCAAAAGCGCAGTTACTGCGCTCCCTCCATGGCAGGGGGGTGATGGTCAAGGGGGCGGACACATGGGATTCCTTTGTTGATCAACTGGAGAACAAGGACGATACCCGCCCTCCTTGAACTGTAGCCTCCATATTCATATATAATGCAAATACTCATATTGAGGGGGACATGGGACCACGGAACTCAGGTTGGAATGTCTAGATTGTTGCTTTGATGCTGTACAGGTCTGCCCCTACATGCTGCACGTTGGAAACAGTGTCACTGATGCGAACGCGCACCCCCGGTGATCCCGACCTCGAAATTGGCCCCATTCATGCAGACACGGGGGACGCGACTAATGGGATGCTCTGTGTGGCCGGGGATTTCCTCTTGGTTGCTCCACAGGCGCTCCTCCCCCACCTCCTGCCCTCTCTGTGTGGCCGTTCCCCCTCTCCCCCGCCTCCTTCTCTCCTTCTCGATCACCCGGCCTGTCTCTAGGCCGCTAGTGAGCAGCGCTGTTCTTTCTATATTGGTTGTTCCTACATTTTTACCTTCCTTTTACATTTAAGTATTTGATAATAAATGCTCTGTTTATGTGCAGTAATTTATGGCATGATGTTCTATTGACATGGATGCTGGCATTGTAATTGGCCGCATATCCGGATTGAAGTGTGGAAATTTGATAAACTTAATAAACAGATACAAATAAATACATGAGATGCATTTGTAGTGAGTGGCAGGTTTTGATGGTCACAAATGGTGAACGTATAAAGGGTTATATCAAATTTTAGTTACAATATAAATCAGTTGTTGATGGTACCATACTAATTTTAGGAATTGTGGTGTGTTCTAAGGTGATTTTACCCTGCTGGGATATCAGGAATCATGTTTGAGAGAAAACTGTTTTCTCATGATTTTCCCATTGAGGCTAATGGAAGGTGCTCCAGAAGCTAACATGAGAGCATATTTTCTGTAAATTCACACTATTTTTCTCAGCCATATCAAAATGAAGTCTGGCATTCCCAGTAAAACATGAGCTTTCAACAGGAGCAGCCTCCCAGAGTTTTCTAAAGAACAACTACAGCACTAACAGTCTTACTTATAACAAAAGTGTTGCATACCAGAAGCCATATTGATTGAATCAAGCTGGTAAAACTTAAAACATTTAATTTAGAAAGGGAAAAATGAGGGTGTTCATTTCATCATAGAAATTATGGTTAGTGCTTTAGAAAGAAACATAATGACATCTTTTAAGTGAGTTCTCAAATATATTCCCTTTTCTATTTCATGAAAACATTCTGGCTGGCAAGCAGACTGAAACATGCACTTTCAACACCAGCAGCAGACTGCCAGTTAACTCCCTGGTGATCAGCAGCTTTATTACAAGGTTCTAATCAGCAACTAGAGTGCTAACATTCTCAATTTATGCCAAACGTGTGACACATCTGTACGCCATCTTGTTGGAATCGAAGTCGAAAACTGAAAGCATTTTCTGCTGAGGATACTGCAGTGAATGAAGAAATGTAAAGCTTCATAACAAATAAGTCTCCTAAAATGGCCACCAGAGAAAAAAGAGCACAAATGTAGCACAAATGTCACCCAAATGTAGCCCAAGTATAGGCCACTGATAGAACGTGCAAAACACTTAGGCCCTCATTACAACACTGGCGGTCCGAAGACTGCCAGGGCCACGGTGGCAGTCTCACCACCGACAGGCCGGCGGTGAAGACCGCTACCCTACAAGTGTGGTGGTTTGGCATCTGCCAAACCACAACATCTCCGCTGGTACAACCAGGGTGGTAGGACAGCCGGGGCTGTCCACTGCAGACCGCCGGCGGTATAATGAGTTGGCTTTCCACCAGGGTTTCTGCGGAGGTAGGACCTCCACGAAAACCCTGGAGGAAAGGCTGCCAGCAACAGGAAATTCCTTTACTGTCGACAGCAGATAACTTCCCCAACCTCCCTCTGCAAATACAATAGCTCGCAACCCCCCTTCCTTGACAGCACCCCCCTCCCAGCGTACAAGCACACACACACCCACCCACACACCCACACGCACCCCACAAACACCAACACTTACATACATGCATACACCAACAGTTACGTACACTCATTCACCAACACGCATACATACTCTCATTCACCAACTCGTATACATACACTCATTCACTTGCACCAACAGACATGCATTCACACAAACATTCCAACACGCACTCACTTCAACAATCACACACGCATTCACACTTACATTCACACGTGTACACACACATACGCATACACACACACACAGACACACTTATATTCACACACATACACACACAGAGACATACACGCACACACATCACCCTCCCACGCCCCACCCCTGTCAGACGATCGACTTACCTTGTCTGGTGAGGAGGTCGTCTGCCAGGGAACAGGACCCAGCACTTCCACCGCCGGCAGTGCCCCACCATTAGGACACCTCCACGCCATATTACTGCTCGTAATATGGCGGGCAGAGTCCTTTTGGCATGGCGGTGGTGGAAGCACCTCTGTGCTGCCGCCCGCCAGCAGGACTGCTGAAGGATTTCTGCCCAAATTGTGGCGGAAATCCTTCAGTACTCGTAATATGGCAGTCTTCTGGCACCCCCCGTTTGGGTGGTCCGTGTAAATGACCACCAAAGTCGTAATGTGGGCCTTAATTTCTTTGTTTTTTGCAGTTTTATAAAGCACAGGCTTGACCCCAAAGCAATTGGAGTGCTTTACATGAGCATCATTTACATCACACAAGAACACATTCATTTTGGTTTTAGGCATGGGGATATTTAGTGAATTGCCCAGAATCTAAGGATGTCAAGCTGATGCCGAAACTCAAACCTGGTTCCCCCATTGCAAAGTCTGCAGCTCTGACCATAACGCCACATCCTCTCCTCTAAGTGAAATATATAAGCCTGTGATCAACTGGATAGTTAAAAACATAAAGATAGAAAGTAATTTAAACCAAACCAAACTTTCTATGGAAATAGTAACTTCTCATTTTTTTAATTTCTAAACGAAATGCTTTAGGTATTACAGTTTTGATTACATCAAGATGATTTCAGGGGGGCCACACTCTTGTAATCAATGTAGAATGTTATCAATCTAGTTGTTCATAAGAATGGTATGGGGAGAAAGCGGTCCGGGGCACGGACTCGAAAGAGGGCAGGGAGGAGGGTGAAGAGACAACAAGATGACCACGCTGGGTAGAAGGGAGGGACAGTGGCAGCACAACGGACCACAAAAGGGGGGGAAGGGACAGGGGCAACAAACCAACCTTGCAGGACAAGCAAGAGAGACTGTGGCAAAGTAACAGACCACTGAGGGCAGAAGGAAGTGGCAGCCGCACTACAACAATACATGCCACAGTGGGAGGGTTGATTGCAGGGCCTGGCCTTGCCTTGCAGCCAGGCCCTGGAGCCAACCACCCTTCCACACACCGCTGAATGCTGTGTGCAGCGGCGGCTGATTGTCCACAGACATACAATAATAAGATATAACTTTACATAAAAAAAGCTTAGAAATGCATTCCAAAAATAAGGTTTAAAGTGTAGTGTATGTGAGGAAGCTAGTAAGGGTTTACCTCACATTACAGAAAACTTTAGAAGTTCACTAAGCACTACCATTTTTAAATTGAAAAAGCACTCAAATTCACCAGCTATATGTAAATGACATAAGTATAACTTGCAGCACTACGATGAACGGCTTCTGAACTAGAATATTACTTCAATGATATTAAATTTATGGCAGTGCAAGCTCTACTTAGGTCAGTTACTATAAATGGTGAATTTAATGTATTTTGCTTTTAAAAAATTGTTTCTGTATTATTAGAAGACCTTTATATAACTCCTCTTTACACTCTGATTTTCTCAGTGAATTTCCAAGTTTTTTTTTACCATAAGTTAAAATCGAATCTTACTTATATATAACTATGCATTAATCTTGTTTTTTCCAGTAAATAGTTCCGTACATTAAATTGTTTTAAAGTACTTGCTCGCGAAGTAGTGACCCCAAAGTGCGTTTATCAAAACTTATGTGGAATGGATTGATTCCTGATGTGCTGCTTGTAATGACTTCCAGTGTATTGCCTGCGATGTAAATGTGGCATGTCAATGTGGATTTAAAGGGAAGCTACATTTTACAAAGCCAGCAAAGAAAAGTCTTTTTAAATGGGGACACTACATTTAAGACTTTTTAAACATACACTTAATGCTTTTTAAACATACCCACTTGTGTATTCTGTAGTGTTTATTTGTGTGTTGCAAACATTCACTAACACATGAATCCTTGTAATTAAATTGCCAAATTGACCAAGGTGCAGAAAATGTCAAATCTTTCGCACGTTATCAACAAACACAAATTTTGTGATACTCATTAGTTATGTATTAGGTAACTTCCTGTGCTGAATTTCTGGTGTTGGCCTGTAAAGGCCTGCAATATAGAAGAGTCCAAAACTCTTTCCCTGTTTAACTCTCTAAACTTCCTTCCCTTGTCCACTCCCTCTCCATCGTCTCTCTTCTTTGGGTGTACAGGTGATTAAACCGGACAGCGCTGCAAAGCTTAAATAATAGCAACACAGCACTATACAAATCTCTGTTTGCATTACACAATATTACAATATATATGTGAGAACGAGTGTGCCTTTGCCTGGTGTAGGCATATATGTTGTCATTCGTGCCACAGCATATTCTGCCCAGGCCCCGGCAAAACACTGAGTCTGGCCTGTCAGGGTTATTTCTTGGCGCATTAGGGGAACCCAACGAACTTTGTTGCCCTCGCATTGGCACAAAAGCTGGTTCTGGCGTATGAGTGGTAAGTCTGGAAGAAAGAAAAGCTTTTGTTTGAGGAATCACATGAGCATTTTTTTGACACAGCAGCTAATCAGTGACAATCGGACCTCCTTCTCGAGCCTTAGCCTGTAGGATTAGTGGAACCTTTCAGCTCTCCAACGGTCTCTGTAATCTGAGTGAGCCCTGCTGTGTGGGTCTAAAATCTGCCTAGCTCTGATTTACTCACTGAAATTGTGAGATCTAAGTACTTTTTGCTTCTTCCTCTCCGGCCCTTCGATGGAGATTGTGAGTCACAACATTATTGGAAAGGGCAGAAAGGAAAAAATGAAAACAAGTAAATATAAAAATGTAGACATGAAGGCCCTCATGATGAGTTTGGCGGGCGGCCACCGCCCCGCCAAACTCATCCCGCCACCTGCCTGCTAGTGCGGGCAGAACACTGCCAGCCCTATTAAAGGTTCACCGCATGGCCGGAGTGCGGTAACAGCATTTCCGCCAGCCGACCCTGCGGTTCCCAGGGCCTTCACATTGCAGCCAGCTCATAATCGAGCCGCCGGAAATGTGGAGGTGCGGTGGGTGCAGCAGCACCCGTCACTCATTCCACTGCCCATAACTTGGGCAGTGGAATGCACAACGGGCTGTGCATGGGGGCCCATGCACTGCCCATGCCAAGCGCATGGGCAGTGCAAGGGCCCCAGGAACCCCCTAAAACCCCCATTTCTCCAGCCTTTCCATGGCGGTGTAACTGCCATGGAAAGACTGGTGGTATGGGGAATCATAATCCCCAGGGCAGTGCTCCTGGTGGATTAAAACCACCGGGACCGCCTGGTCGGAGGCCCAACCTCGGTGGCTCCGCCACAGCATTATATGGTAATCCCACCGCCAGCCCGTTGCAGGTGGGACCGCCACTACAAGTAATGAAGGCCATAATGTTGTAAACGAAAGACCATATGACACAACATCTTTTGAATCCTTTGTATCCTCTCTGTCTTTTTAGTCATTTTTGGACATTGTGATGAAAATTAATGATCTTGTCACCATTTTCTCAAAAATACTTTTGAGCAGATGAGCATAGTATGGGAGGTCAGCCTTAGCAGGCACAACATGGATGTGCTTGAATATTTCAGAGCCTGTAGGTTTTTTAACATTTCATGAAAAAATATACAGTAAAACACATTATTCTACTGTTGTACATGGCCCTTCTTTGGGGATATTCCTAAGACCTTTTGCCTTTTCCCCCTGTTGTTTTGCTGACTCTCTTTGCATGTCAATCAATTAATCAGAGTATTTGTAAAGCGCACTACTCACCCGTGAGGGTCTGAAGGTGCATGGTCGTAGGTTTCTGCGCACTTTCTCCCAGTACACATGCCAGGAAGGGGTGCCTATGTGATTGGTGTAGGTGCGGTACCCAGGTGTGTGAAAGCTGATTTAATTACTAATAAATTTGTATTGATTAATGGGTTAAGAATCTCCATGCATTAGGCTAACATAGAAAATAATGTGCGTCTTGGAAAATGTGCCCACTTGAGTGGCTTCCATGTTGTGTATGAAGATTAATAATTAACTCAGATTTATGATTAAATAATGTGCACACGTACAATAAAATCTATTAATGGGTTAAACTAATATATTAATGTTATGTATTTGCTTAAATAATGTTGAGCTTTTGATTAATTATGAGGTTTGAACCTGGTCGACAAAGCCTCATGTTAAGTTCCATGACTTAATAAATGTTTGTAAATGTTTTGCAAAAGCAGAGAATTAATATTATTCATTGTTCACACTGAATTGACCAAGTGATTTGTAAATGTCTTAAACTTTCTCATGAGAACTGCTTGTAGATATGTTCTGTACTAGACATTGTTACTTTGTAAACTTGATGCGGGAAACAAAGATGTTTCCAGGAGCTAACAATGGACGCACTGACTGCAGCCAATATTGCAACTAAAATGTTACCTGGCGAATCTGATGATGGGAACGGGAGAAGAGGAGCCAATCATCGAAGTGTGAAAGATTGTTTAGTTATATTTTAGATTTAAAGTTTAGAGGCTATTGGTCCTACTGTAAATGTACGATATTCTGACCAATGACGGTGTCAGAAAATGCTTTAGGGATTTTGATATATCCAGACTACACTTTGCAGAGCGGACAGCCATTCTTTAATATCCCTGTTTTGATCAAATCCCATTTGAGAAGCTGAGCAGTTCTTGATGTCTTCTAATTTCTAGCTTTAACTGTATTGCTTAGTTGTTAATGGTGAATGCTGATTCTGTAGTTCAATGCTTTCTAAGTGGTTCAGTTAACTTAGAGCTCAACTGTAGCTGACCCATTCATTTCACTGTCCCGTTGCTGATGCTACCCAGACAGACGTCCAACTGCCGAAGAGAAATCGCAGCTTGCTGATCCATCGAGGAGCAGTATAACGAAATGCTAATTGTTTCTGTTGTAGATTTTTGTTCATTCTTTTAGGTACCAACCGCTATTTTGTTAGAGCCATTGTTTAGATGTTCTCCAAATTAACTTTTGACTAAATTGTTTTGCATGAAGCCCAAACATGCTATTCTAATTGGAGGGTTAGGTAGTATGCGAAAATGTGTTGACAAATGTTATTAACAAAGAGTTAATTTTGCTCACCTGTGGAATCTAGATGTCTGCTATTTCTGTTGTTCAGTTATTGATTTTAATAATTTGCACAGTAACTCTTGAATGCTTAATTATAAATGCTCTAGCTAAATTGCAATTGGTCAGCCGGTGTGGTTTGTATATGCATTTCATCTGGTATTGAGACTAATTTACATGATATTAGCATTGTTAATATAAGGAAATAAACTTTCTAAATTTTACTAAAAGGTGTGGTTATTCATGGCCACATGGGTCATGGTGCGTAAAGATTACTGACTCAAAGTTCTATAATTGATTTGTTGATTATGTAATGTTGCTGTGGGACAGATTATGAGTAAAGATTGTGTACATGGTGGAATCACTCTAAGTGTAGTCAAAAGGTCCATCGAACCTCTAATGCCTCCCCTTATGAATGCATTATAAAAGACCAAATAAAGCCAGACTCGCTCACAGGCATGCCTTGTAAAAAAGGTACACCACATACTCGGGGTGGATAGGGCCCTGGCTAGGGGTAGGATGGAGCACCGAGTGTGACCACTACCAGAATGGCCTGTCAAACATGTATCAGGTCCACCATTGCAGGCATGTGGAGGCGCAGTTGCGCTTGTACTTAGGTTTGCATGACTCACTTCTTAGCCAACTCTGAATGGGCCCTCCTCTATCCATGGAGCACCCCCTGAAAGGTGGAGCAGGTGGTACATGAAAGATTGGGCAGATACATATGGGTGTTGCATGCCCTGGTAGTGAAGAACCCCCATGTGGGTTTTCCCTACCTAGGAGACTGGCTCTTCTCATAGGTTTGGCTGATTCTCTTCTAGTGGCCTTAGGGCTCTGGAGATTTTCCCACTCCACATACAGTGTGAAAGAGTGTGCGCCCTTCCTCTACACGTTAGGAAGTGGCACTTACTAGTGTGTGCGCACTTGCACCAAGGGTGTATTCAAACATGTGCTAAGCCTGCCATTGCAGGCCTTAGTGTACAAGCTTGCACCATGGTGTTGTAAACATGTGTCCCGCCTGCCACTGTAGGCCAGTGTGCGCTCATTAGCACCAAGGGTGTTTTTAAACATGTGCTAAGCCTACCATTGCAGGCCTGAGTGTGAGCGCTTCAACCATGGTGTTTTAAACATGTGTCCAGCCTTCCCTACAGGTCTGTGTGAGCCCCATTGCACGTATGCTTGGGTTGGCCTTTCTAAATACCCAGCCAACCTTGAGGAGACCTTCCACTAACCACAGGGCACCCCTACAGTAAGTCCTGAAGGGGTGAAGTGAGTGGTAGGTGAAAGGCAGGGCTGCTATACAGAGATGTTCTCTGCCCAGATAATGAAGAATACCTGTGTGTGTTTTCCCTACCTCTGAAGGTTGCTTTTCCTATAAGGCTAACATGGGGGACTGATTGAAATCACTTCAAACTGCAAAAGTTGATTGCAGTGGAGCAACCTCATAATGTTTCCTATCACTGGATTCACAATGACAAACCACTTCCTAAAGTAAAGGTGGTTTTGTCACTACTAGCTTAGAAACAACACTTCTGGAAAGTGGCCATTTCTCTGGTCTAAAAATAATCGTATGCCTTTCTATTTGGCTCCCATCCACAAGGGAGCCTGGGAGACCACATCTGTGCATTCCCCAGTGACAGCTATGAACATAGGGCACGCGAATGGTACAACAGACCTCTGCCATTTAAGAACCTGGCTGGATAAATTGGAGGAAGATGTTTCGACACTTGGCCTCTGGGGGCCAGATCATGGCCTCACTACAGATTAAGATCTGCATTCCATGGCCCTATGGCAGACAGGACTGAAGTTTAGGGGAGACATATGTGGGTCAAAGGGAGAATCTCTGAACCATCCCCAACTTCAAAGGCACACTACAGTACAAATAATGGTGCCAAACATCAGCAGGGCAGAGATACACTTGTGGGGATGTGGGACCAGAGTACCTCATCCGTGCGGTGCACATTGCCAGAGGAATCTGTTGTGCACAAAGAGGAACCCTGCCATTGGAAGGGAGCGTGTCCCTTCCAGAGAGGCATGGATTTTATAACTCTTTGATGTGTGTGATCAGAACTGTCTGGTGCAACCCAGATAAACGTGCAACAAGCATTGTGCCCGGATTGCCTATGTAAGACTCTGATCATCGTGTACCTGATGGGGTTCCTCTGTCTGCCAACAGACTCCCCTGCTACATTCCTCTTCATTTTTAGTTCCTTTTGGCCCTCCTTGTGACTTACTACCTGCCCTTTCCTCACCCAGCCCCTGATGACATTGTGTTGCAAGGTAGTATTGCTGGGACCAGGCTTGAGTGGTGAGAGTAATTAACTGGGCTTAAGGAACGCTTCCGAGAGTGAACAGAAGTGAGTCAAGAGACTGTGTGACCTCCTCCCCTGGTGCTTCCAGAACTGGGCTGGTGCCAGAAGGCACATTACGGAATTCTTGGGTTGAACAAACTATTGCTTTCAGCTGCTTCTGCTCCACATCCTGGGGGTGAACTTCCAGAGTGGTGGCCAAACCCCCCAGTTGCCAACTGCCTCCTAATCAGTCCTGCAACCCACCCCTCACCACCTCCATTGGGATCCTGACTAAGTCTGACTCTGGCCATGATCAGCCTAGTATCTGGGAGGGTGATTTCTCCCAACTCGTGGGTGTGGGGGCAGTCGGGGTGAGCTGGAGGGTGGAGGAGGGCTTGGGCCATGGGGTCTGCATTGTGCTGTTAATTGACCAGCTGGATATCAGTTGCACAGCATAACGGTACTGCGTGCATGTGTGTGTGCAAGTGTGCTCCATACCAACTTGCCTAACATCTGGGGGACCAGCGTATCCGTGCTGAGTGAGTGAGGGTGTGTGGGATTGACTGCCTGAGGACTGGCTTTTAGTGATTACATTGGCGTACAGTGTTTCTTTACACGTTGATTTCTTGCCAACAGAATAGGATGTTTGACATTTGTTTCACTCTTAAGGCTCTTAGCCTACGGTGCTGCTTAAAAGTGTTGTCATTGTTTGTGTGTATCCATTTCTGATATCGTTGTGATCTGGGGTGTACCTTAAACTGTGTGGTATTGCATTATAATAATTGCCAGGGTGGGCCTATGGTTGACAACGTTTCACACCGCATAGGGTGTTAGGGAGGTAACATAGGATCTCTCCTTAGTATGCATACTACTGATGTCATTTTAACCCAGGGTTTGGGCACAGTACTGCTAGTAATATTTCCAAGTGTGATATATCCCCAGAAGTTCACATTGTTCATATTGTGTTAATTAATGTGCGTTTTCAATACAATATTTACTTACATACCATACGTGTGAAGTACTTTTGTGACACTTAGGGGGTCATTACGACCCTATCGGCCGGCGGTAATACCGCCAACAGGCTGACAGTGTTCCGCCAGCTATTATGACCGTGGCGCAATAGCCACGGCCATACCGCCGGCCCCTCCACTATACCGCCAGGCTTCCGCCTGGCGGTCATAATCCCCAGGGCAGCGGTGCAAGCACCGCTGCCCTGGGGATTATGAGTCCCCGACCGCCAGCCTGTCCGTGGCGGTAAACACCGCCATTGAAAGGCTGGCGGAAAGGGGACTTGGGGAGCCCCTGGGTGCCCCTGCACTGCCCATGCACTTGGCATGGCAGTGCAGGGGCCCCCAGCCATAGCCCCGTCGCGCATTTCACTGCCCGAATTTCGGGCAGTGAAATGCGCGACGGGTGCTACTGCACCCGCTGCACATCAGCATTGCCGCCGGCTCTATTACGAGCTGGCAGCAATGTTAATGTTACAATGTTAACACTGTTACCGTCCGCTGGCCCAGCGGAAAAGTCATAATAGGGAGCCAGGAATACCGCCGTCAATGGCGGTATTCTGACTCCCGCAGCCTCGGCGGTCTTTTTAAAAGACCGCTGAGGTTGTAATGACCCCCTTAGTGTATTTATTGTGGGAGTGCTCTGCCAATGCTTTCCACATTGCCTCTGTGATAAGCCTAACTGCTCAGTGCCAAGCTATTCAAGGATGAGCGCAGGTTATACAGTGAGTGTAATCATCCCTTCCCACCCCCACGGGAGGGGTAGGTTCTGCCAGGTTGGGGCACCGCCACACAGAATAGGCCGCTTCCAACATCTACCCAAATTCTTCACATATTTTGGGGGAACAATATTTTCAGGTAAGAAGGAGCAAAAAAAAGGGTATAGCTATTCTCCTAATTCCGTCATGTCAGTCATCCATGATTGTGCAAATCATAAAGTTGAATAAATAAATAAGTAATGCTAGGGGTTAAATATAAATATTGGACCTCACCATATGTGGACCCCCGTGGGACTCCGCACTTGTTTTTTAGGTAATCATTAGATGTAAAGAGAAAAGTGAAAAGTATAAACCCCCTGAGTTGGGCTAGAGAGGAAACAGTATATAGCTGTTCCTCCAATTTCTTCTTTAGCCTGCTGATCAGAAGCCAGCAGTCAATGGTGTCAAATAATGCAGACTGGTCCATCAAGGCTGCTGTGCCTCCTGTATTTGTAATTATTCGGAAATCATCCAATGTTGACTCTAAAACTGAATGTAAGCCATATGTGAGTCTGAATCCAGCTTTTTAGTCATTGAGATATCTACAGGACTTGATAAAGAAACTCAGCTATCTCAGGGAGACATTGCCTGTCAAAATGACTTTGATCGGCAGCCTAGGAATTGGCTGAAGTTCTTTGGCTCTGTTGAATCATGAGAAAAAAATGTAATAGTGGAAAAACAATCATCTTTTTTATTTTTTCTAGAATGATGTCATTTTTTAAGATGGTATTTGCAGCTGTATTAAGGACTACTAGCCATCCCCACTGCATGTAGGTGCAGTGGAGGTGCAGATTAAATACTATAGTCATAACTAATGCATCTGATAGGATAGGAAATTAAATCTGGATGGCTTCAAGAGGAGGACAGTGGTTTGGCTATCTGCTACAATACTTTTTGACCAAACTAATAGCTGCTTACACTAAAATTACATTCTGTTGTGTCTACTTTATTTGTCAGAAACTCAATCAATTATTTTGCACAGATCTTGAGCTTGTGGAATAGGAGTCATAAAGGTGGACTGAACATATAATAACACTGGGGTGTGTAACGTCCTTTCATGCTGGGACTGGCATGGGTGTTTGCTGGGGGAGGCATGGATGTGCAAATACATGCTGTGTTTTCTTTCAACTCTCAACACCTATGACAATTGTGTTAACTGTTACTCCTTTAATAAGCAATATGAGGGACAAAAGAAAACAAAACTGTTTTAACATACCAGGATCTCCCCTGTGGTGAAAAGGACAGATGTGCGGATAAAATATTTCCCTAGATGACCGTGTTTAACTACAGGAGAGCGAGCCCTCCTTCAATCCATAAATGCTCGCTACTTAAAGCAACAAGCCAGAAGCAATTGTATGGTCTGTGGAGAAGAAAATTGAGGATCTGGCAAGTTGTGTTTTGTAGACTTAATGAGCTTTAATTGTGACAATACAGCAACTACAATGTCAGGTGATCAAGGAGGCCTTGCTGAGGATGGAAGAATTGAAGGACTGGCAATAATAGCCTATTCAGTCGTAAAATTTGAAAGGCCTAGTACAGTGGTGAGAATACTGCACTGTACATACTACTGTAAAAGTAATATAACACCTGGTGTTATAGTGCCTCCTTTAGAGTGCCACTCATGGATAGCCCTTTAATGTGGAATTGTGCACTATAGACAGTCATACAACCTACAATGGTCAATGAGCAACTCCCAAAGCAATACAATCAATGTCTGAATATTACGGCTTGAAAGATGTGTAAAAGTAGTCAACACAGAATGAAAATAATATTATTTCTTCTCCCACGTGTACATACATGTGCATTGGTAACATCTTTGGTAGTATGTCCCTTTTGCATACACAATAAATGTAGACATTGAAGAAGATATACTCTCTGAGTGAGCTGAGATATCCATTTGTACAGCTTAGAGAATTGTGAGCAGAAGGAGAGTCAACCACACTATTTTTAAAGATCATGTTGTCAAGGAATATTGATTAAAATAGGTTTCTTTGGCAGCACTCCTTCAAGCAACTAGCCAGCAGTGTGACTTAAAGAAAGCCTGGCAATTGTGAACTTGAAAAGTGAACTTAAAGTATTATAAGACCACCATAACTTAATGGCCTCCCTTTTGGTGTTGAAGAACCTTCACTTGGTAATAACACATTTGAATATTTAATGTACATGCAGATCTAATTTTGCACTCCAAAGATCACAAAAAGAACTCTATGAAAAAAGCACTAACTTAGATGAAATGTGGCTATATCGGCTGAAAACAAAGATGAATCACTCAAAAGTTCTAGAAAGTATGTCTGCTACTACTCATATATTTACTGGACAGAAAGACATATTATAGACCTTTAGACATATGTTTCAACCACTTCACTCTACAGGAAACTAGGATGAGCTTGTTACCTGGCACATTTCAAGACTCACATGCTCATATTCGTCACATGATTAAGGATGGGTTTGGGCTAGGGTGATTACACCTCTACTCACAGTTCTTCATAAGTGATGGGCAGAGAATGATGCAGAGTCCACACCCCATTCAGATTTACCTTGACTCATCTGCCATGTGGAGCAGAAACTGCATGGCTATGTGGGAGAAACTTTGCCAGGCACTCACCGTTGGACTTTTGCCTGTAAATCTTTTCTGGAGTGTGTATTCCCCGTAATGTAAAATTGGCAGTATCACAAGTATATTACACTTGATAAATTTATGAGGGTTGGGATGCACTACATCTAGTATTTAAATAGCATCATAAGCAGTATATGGATGCCTCCTCTGTTGTACCATGCTTGTCAGGGGTACTGCAGGTCTCCTCAGGCTCATGCTGCTGCACAGAATCAAAGGTAAGTATATGAGGGACAGAATATAGTCTGTCTCTCAAAGCAAAACAGCTTTAAATGCAACTGGAAGGAAAGCAGTTCCCATCTTGCTCACAACTGTCATTGGTGGTAAACACTTCTCTGGTGTGCAGAGAGATTATTTAAGAGCTATTTTGTGAAGGCACACTTTCTGTTTAAGGGCAAGTACAATGAATGTGAAGGTTATCCACATAGTGTTGAAAGCCACCAGACCTTAAATAACTAAGGGGTTGATTATAAATTTGGCGGTCCGGGGACCGCCAAACCCGTGGTTGCGGTTGGACCACCACAATCTTGGCGGTTCGACCTCCAGATTATGATCCTGGCGGTTGGACTGCCAGGATACAGCCACCACCGCCAGAATCATAGATCCCGAAGGGTTGGCAGCGGTTGGAGTCATGGTCAGCCACAATGGTGCCGAGTTCGGCACTGCCGTGCTGATCACAGCTCCACTTTCTGCCAGCCTTTTCATGGCAGATACACTACCATGGAAAGGCTGGTGGAAAGCCAGTACTGGGCTGCTCTCCGCTCCTTAATTGAGTCGAGGGAAATGCCGCCACACTGTTTCCACCGGGCTGACCGGCAGCAACATTGTAATATAACATTTCGGCCAGTCAGTCCTGTGGAAACATAGTAATATGACGGGGTGAGGCGGTCGGCTTGACAGCATCCTCATCCCTGTGGGTTTGGTGGTCCGAAGGTTGAACCACCAAACTCTTAGTCAGCTCAAGGTTTTTTTCTTGTTTGCTGAGTAAATGATCCTTTTTAGTCATGAGCTGGAACAGGTGGGAGTGTTGCAGGCAGGAATGGGAGAATCTCTAAGAAATCAGAAGCTAAATGTTCAGAGAGACATACAGGAGAGCACTAAGCACTGCATTTATAGAGGAGTAAACTAGTGGCCAGAATTTGGGCAATTGAGACTGAAAGTTACACTCAGTGCAGATATAAAGAAGTTAAATTACTGCAATGGGTTATGAAAATGTCCTGCAAGCACCTATCTCTTTACATCTTAAAGAGCACTGCCCAGGCTCAGAGCATTGAGTATGGGGGGAATTATTGAAGAGTGATATAAAGAGAGACAATTCCCATAAAGCCAGGGTAAAAGAATCCTAGGGGAGGGACAAGCAACAACATTGTGTCATACTGTGTATCTTCTACAGAGCGAGCTTTGAAGTCATTGATCACCAGGACACACTAAAGCAAAGCAGTAGTTTGGCAGATAGGAGCATGGCCTACAACCTCTGTTCTCTACTATATTAGCGAGTTTATGCCTTAAGCTATTGAAATGACAAATTAGAAATCTATCTTTTGACATTTTTAAAAAACAGATAATTGTGCATATTATCATAGTAGGTGACCCCACTTAAAAGACATTTGTATAGATGATGTACCAACCAAACAAAGCAAGTGCCAGAAGTACACACCGCCATGATGTCCAACACACATTGCCTGATGAGGAACTTTATCTTTTTCCTATTTTAAGTGTGCAGTGTACACTTAGGGCCTTGTTTTGAGTTTGGTAGACGCAACACTCTTTCAAAACATGACGGCTATCCTTTCTGCCATATCACAAGTGCCATTCAGCAGACATTTGTGGCACAGTATTCAGCCTGCCAAACTCTAAATAAAGCCCTCCATTTTACACATTATCAGTCAAATCTAATGAATATGTGCTGATTTGTGAAATTCATTGCATTGCAGGAATCATTTTGGGAAACACACCTAGTGTGCGTATCATTGTGTGTTTGAAGATCTCACTTTTGGCAGACTTTCAGTGTTAAAACCTGCTAAAAGGCTTTGAGTCTTGATATGCTCTCTGTTGTGTGTGTCCTGAGTGATCAGGTTTACTGAGGCTCCAGGTTATGTGATGAGCCTGACATATTAACATTCAGAGCAGTGCATATAAATTGTGGGTGGGAGGACAAAATGATGAAACATTTTGGGGATTTACATTTCTAGATGCTGGCTTATCGTCATGTGTGACTGATAATTTTACACATAGCTACCATGTCTGATATTTACCTGCAATGATTTCCTTTTTAACTATTCTAGAAGCCAAGGGTTGCTTTTGAGGCTGGTTTTAATAAGGACATTTCGGCACTGCTGCAGCAGTGGCTATCAGACTATAACTGGGCTGATCAGCTGAATGTAAAACTTCAAAGAATACTTCAGGTGAGAGTTCAGCAGTTAGGTCATCATTCAAAGAAATAAAAAGCAAATAGAATACAATCAGACAAAAGACAGCTAGTCAAGTAAAATAAATGGCTTGAATATTTTAAGTAGGTATTAAGGTAGTCTGCAGTTTGCAGGAGGTGTCCTAAAGTTGCAGTCTTCTTTGAATTTTGGCACAACTACATAATTCAAAAGGTAAACTTTGGATTGGCACAACAAAAGCAAACCACACAAAATGCATGGTGTAGGAAGTTGGCTCTGTATGTGCTATTTCAAAGTAAGGAATAGCATGCACAGAGTCCAAGGGTTCCCCTTAGAGGTAAAATAGTGGTAAAAAGAGATAATACTAATGCTCTATTTTGTGGTAGTGTGGTCGAGCAGTAGGCTTATCCAAGGAGTAGTGTTAAGCATTTGTTGTACATACACATAGACAATAAATGAGGTACACACACTCAGAGACAAATCCAGCCAATAGGTTTTGTATAGAAAAATATATTTTCTTAGTTTATTTTAAGAACCACAGGTTCAAATTTAACATGTAATATCTTGTTTGAAAGGTATTGCAGGTAAGTACATTAGGAACTTTGAATCATTTCAATTGTATATATACTTTTCAAGTTATTCACAAATAGCTATTTCAAAAGTGGACACAGTGCAATTTTCACAGTTCCTGGGGGAGGTAAGTTTTTGTTAGTTTTACCAGGTAAGTAAGACACTTACAGGGTTCAGTTCTTGGTCCAAGGTAGCCCACCGTTGGGGGTTCAGAGCAACCCCAAAGTTACCACACCAGCAGCTCAGGGCCGGTCAGGTGCAGAGTTCAAAGTGGTGCCCAAAACGCATAGGCTTCAATGGAGAGAAGGGGGTGCCCCGGTTCCAGTCTGCCAGCAGGTAAGTACCCGCGTCTTCGGAGGGCAGACCAGGGGGGTTTTGTAGGGCACCGGGGGGGACACAAGCCCACACAGAAATTTCACCCTCAGCGGCGCGGGGGCGGCCGGGTGCAGTGTTAGAACAAGCGTCGGGTTCGCAATGGAAGTCAATGAGAGATCAAGGGATCTCTTCAGCGCTGCAGGCAGGCAAGGGGGGGCTTCCTCGGGGAAACCTCCACTTGGGCAAGGGAGAGGGACTCCTGGGGGTCACTTCTGCAGTGAAAGTCCGGTCCTTCAGGTCCTGGGGGCTGCGGGTGCAGGGTCTTTTCCAGGCGTCGGGACTTAGGTTTCAGAGAGTCGCGGTCAGGGGAAGCCTCGGGATTCCCTCTGCAGGCGGCGCTGTGGGGGCTCAGGGGGGACAGGTTTTGGTACTCACAGTCGTAGAGTAGTCCGGGGGTCCTCCCTGAGGTGTTGGTTCTCCACCAGCCGAGTCGGGGTCGCCGGGTGCAGTGTTGCAAGTCTCACGCTTCTTGCGGGGAGATTGCAGGGTTCTTTAAAGCTGCTCCTTTGGATAAAGTTGCAGTCTTTTTGGAGCAGGTCCGCTGTCCTCTGGAGTTTCTTGTTGTCGTCGAAGCAGGGCAGTCCTCAGAGGATGCAGAGGTCGCGGGTCCCTTTGGAAGGCGTCGCTGGAGCAGAGTTCTTTGGAAGGCAGGAGACAGGCCGGTGAGTTTCTGGAGCCAAGGCAGTTGTTGTCTTCTGGTCTTCCTCTGCAGGGGTTTTCAGCTAGGCAGTCCTTCTTCTTGTTGTTGCAGGAATCTAGTTTCTAGGTTCAGGGAGAGCCCTTAAATACTGAATTTAAGGGCGTGTTTAGGTCTGGGGGGTTAGTAGCCAATGGCTACTAGCCCTGAGGGTGGGTACACCCTCTTTGTGCCTCCTCCCAAGGGGAGGGGGTCACATTCCTATCCCTATTGGGGGAATCCTCCTTCTTCAAGATGGAGGATTTCTAAAAGTCAGAGGCACCTCAGCTCAGGACACCTTAGGGGCTGTCCTGACTGGCCAGTGACTCCTCCTTGTTTTTCTCATTATCTCTCCTGGACTTGCCGCCAAAAGTGGGGGCTGGGTCCAGGAGGCGGGCATCCCCACTAGCTGGAGTGCCCTGGGGCATTGTAACACGAAGCTTGAGCCTTTGAAGCTCACTGCTAGGTGTTACAGTTCCTGCAGGGGGGAGGTGTGGAGCACCTCCACCCAGAGCAGGCTTTGTTTCTGTCCTCAGAGAGCACAAAGGCTCTCACCGCATGAGGTCAGACACTCGTCTCTCAGCAGCAGGCTGGCACAGACCAGTCAGTCCTGCACTGAACAATTGGGTAAAATACAGGGGGTATCTCTAAGATGCCCTCTGTGTGCATTTTTTAATAAATCCAACACTGGCATCAGTGTGGGTTTATTATTCTGAGAAGTTTGATACTAAACTTCCCAGTATTCAGTGTAGCCATTATGGAGCTGTGGAGTTCGTTTTTGACAGACTCCCAGCCCATATACTCTTATGGCTACCCTGCACTTACAATGTCTAAGGTTTTGCTTAGACACTGTAGGGGCATAGTGCTCATGCACATATGCCCTCACCTGTGGTATAGTGCACCCTGCCTTAGGGCTGTAAGGCCTACTAGAGGGGTGACTTACCTATGCCACAGGCAGTGGGAGGTTGGCATGGCACCCTGAGGGGAGTGCCATGTCGACTTAGTCATTTTCTCCCCATCAGCACACACAAGCTGGCAAGCAGTGTGTCTGTGCTGAGTAAGGGGTCCCTAGGGTGGCATAAGACATGCTGCAGCCCTTAGAGACCTTCCCTGGCATCAGGGCCCTTGTTACCAGGGGTACCAGTTACAAGGGACTTACCTAGGTGCCAGGGTTGTGCCAATTGTGGAAACAATGGTACATTTTAGGTGAAAGAACACTGGTGCTGGGGCCTGGTTAGCAGGGTCCCAGCACACTTCTCAGTCAAGTCAGCATCAGTATCAGGCAAAAAGTGGGGGGTAACTGCAACAGGGAGCCATTTCTTTACACATGGTATATGAAATTGCAATACAAGATCACCAGCAGATATGCAAGATCAAAAGCTTCACAAAAATAGTGTACTAGTGAATAGTCTCTTTAACCCTTAGTGTAGGTAATGCGGTGTTCACATTCTATGCACTCTCTCCCCGGTATAGAAAATGTGAACATCCTCACAGTAGGGGAAGAGAATCCATCCGATGCTTGCATTAGAGTAATTCCCTTTTCATGCCTACTATGTGGGCAGCAAAGGAAGAGATGTAAGTAGCTGAACCTAAAGGTTCTGGCTGCTTTCAGTTCTGTCATTGCCTTATCATTTCCAAGCTCTGATCTCAGTGGGAGAGGTACCATTGGTAAGAGGAGTCTCTCCCCTTTCCAGAAGTATCTCTCTCTATTACATCCATGCTCATGGATCACCACAGAAGGGTAATACCTAAGAAGGGAGCCACACACTTGAAACCAAGATAATTGAAGAATGGGTCTGAATAGCTCAATGCTCTCCCCACCAATGGCCCACATGACCACGAGGGTTTCGATTTTTATTACCAGTAGGTTTGGGGGCTGGTTCTTCATGGCACGGAAACATCCCACTTGCCTCCCCGTCCCGCCCCCACCCACTGCAGGGATAAACACAACCTTTCTGTTCTTTAACAGCAGATTTGGGAGCTTGCTCCTAAACAGACTGTCCCAGAGGTACCCAAAGGCTCTCAAGACGTCAGGCACATGAGAAAGGAAGAATGGGATGAAAACCAAACTGACCTGGCATTGTGCAGCCCCATCCCTCTCTCCTGCACCCAAGAAAGACTTGATGTCCCCCTATGGTAGCTGATTAGGGGTTTATCTCCAATACGTCTGCCCCAGAGGGGCTGAAAGACCATTGGGGCAACATTGTGTTTTTTGTTTTGTTTTGTTTTGTTTTTAAAAAAGGAATGGGAAGGGGACGGCCAGCTGGCATCATACTGTCTCCACCCACCTGGGCATTAGGCAGTACTTCTGACCTCTCACTCATGGAGCATGTTGGGAGCGCCTACCCCCAGTCTGCCTCCACCAGTGGGAGAGGGCATAAATACCATTAGGCAGCAGAGAGAGGATTTGTTTTTAAAAACGGAATGGTGTGGGGGTTAGCCGATCCTGGAATGCGCCCAACACCACTCTCCATGATCCAAGACAGTCTTTTTTGTCCACCTGAAGCCCAGAGCATGAATACAACCTCCATCCCTTATGGAAAGAGAAAGGAAATGTGGATTACTTTGGGTGCAGTTTAGACATAGTGCTGCAATGAAGAGTGGTTAACTCCCATTCCATTGCCCATGCCATTCCTCTTTTGGACTCCATTCCCTGGTGTCTAGTTGACTTTCTGCCCACTGAAGCAGGAACACTGAAGATGAACCCTCCAATTTGGCCCATAAGGTGGCAATAAGGCTGGTGCTATGATGGGGAGGGACGAGTGGTCAATGCACAAACAGGCACTCCTTTTCCCAATTTATCCCTGGTAGTCTGGCGGATTTTGTGCACCCCTTAGGTGAGCTGAAAGTGGGTAAATGCCCAAGACTGCTTACCAGAGAAAGAGGCAGCAAGTTCATTACATGATCAGGGGAAAAAATGCTAAAACAAAAAGCATGGAGTAGTGAGGGGCTCGCCCATCCTTGCATTGGGCCCAGGTTACCCAGGGTCCAGTCATTCTTTCTGGGCTCCTTCATGGGTAGATTGGGGCATTTACCTCTAATTTGTCCTTGCACATTACAGAAGTTCATCTCACAGAAATGTAAGGACATTCTAACATTTTAGCCCAGCATTTGAAGTAAGAGGAAAGTTGTGGGATGCATCCAAACCTCATCTCTTTGGATTCACCCAAGTGACTAGTTTGCATAAGTGGTGGGTGCTGCTCAACCCCAGGCCCAAGTAAGTACAACAGAACCCACAAGCCCTTAATGATTGAACTTCAAAGGAAAAATAAATCTTTATGTTTCTAAGTTGCATCATGGGAGCAATCCTGCTGGAAGGAATAGGTCACCACGAAAGTGTGGCACTATTTTTAATCGAGAGAAGTGAGGAAACGTTGGGTAATGGGACTGGAGGCAGGCAGTAATTCTACAATGGGGGTGCGGTTACACTTACACACTGTAGGAGGCTGGCCTGGCTTGTAGTGGGTACCAAGGGGTGCTTACACTCTGTACCAGGTCCAGTTATCCCTTATTAGTGTAGAAGAGGTGTTTCTAGCAGCTTAAGCTGATAGAACGTAGCTATAGCAGAGCAGCTTAGGCTGAACTAGGAGACATGCAAAGCACCGACTATACCACTGGTGTCATATGCACAATATCATAAGAAAACACGATACTCAGTATGAGGATGCCAACTATAAACAAGATATATGTACACAATACCAAAAATATGCAGTAATAGCAAAAGGAAGTAATGCAAGCAATGTAAAGTTACAGTAGATTGCAATAGGAGCACATAGGTATAGGGGCAACACAAACCATATACTCCAAAAGTGGAATGCGAACCACGAATGGACCCCAAACCTATGTGAGCTTATAGAGGGTCGCTGGGACTGTAAGAAAACAGTGAGGGTTAGAAAAATAGCCCACCCCAAGACTCTGTAAGGTAGGTGTAAAGTGCACCTACAACCCCCAGAGAGCACAGAAGTCGTGATAGGGGGATTCTACAAGGAAAACCAACACCAGCAATGCAACAACAGTGGATTTCCGGACCTGAGTACCTGTAAGACAAGGGGACCAAGTCCAAGAGTCGCGACAGTGTCGAGAGTGGGCAGGAGCCCAGGAAATGCCAGCTGAGGGTGCAAGGAAGCTGCCACTGGATGGAAGAAGCTTGGTGTTTTGCAAGAACGAAGAGGACTAGGAACTTCCCCTTTGGAGGATGGATGTCCCATGTCGTGAAGAAGCTTGCAGAGGTGTTCCCACGCAGAAAGACCGCACACAAGCCTTGCTAGCTGCAAGGGTCGTAGTTAGGGTTTTTGGATGCTGCTGTGGCCCAGGAGGGACCAGGATGTCGCCACTTAGATGAGGAGACAGAGCGGGCACCCAGCAAGTCAGGGAGCCCTCACAGAAGCAGGCAGCACATGCAGAAGTACCAGAACAGGCACTTAGAAGAGGAGTGAACTGGAGTCCACCCGAAGTCACAAAAGGGAGTCCCACGACGCCGGAGGACAACTCAGAAGGTTGTGCACTGCAGGTTAGAGTGTCGGGACCCAGGCTTGGCTGTGCATGAAGGAAATCCTGGGAGAGTGCACAGGAGCCGGAGCAGCTGCAAATCAAGCGGTACCCAGCAATGCAGTCTAGCGTGGGGAGGCAAGGACTTACCTCCACCAAACTTGGACTGAAGAGTCACTGGACTGTGGGAGTCACTTGGACAGAGTTGCTGAGTTCCAGGGACCACGCTCGTCGTGCTGAGCGGGGACCCAGGGGACCGGTGATGTAGTCTTTTGTTGCCTGCGGTTGCAGGGGGAAGATTCCGTCGACCCACAGGAGATTTCTTCAGAGCTCCTGGTGCAAGAAGGTGGCAGGCTACCCCCAGAGCATGCACCACCAGGAAACAGACGAGAAAGCCGGCAGGATGAAGCGATACAAGGTTGCAGTAGTCGTCTTTGCTACTTTTTTGCGGTTTTGCAGGCGTCCTGAGCAGTCAGCGGTCGATCCTTTGGCAGAAGGTGAAGAGGGAGATGCAGAGGAACTCTGGTGAGCTCTTGCATTCGGTATCTGAAGAATTCCCCAAAGCAGAGACCCTAAATAGCCAGAAAAGGAGGTTTGGCTACCTAGGAAGGCGGATAGGCTAGTAAGAAAGGTAAGAGCCTATCAGAAGGAGTCTCTGACGTCACCTGATGGCACTGGCCACTCAGAGCAGTCCAGTGTGCCAGCAACACCTCTGTTTCCAAGATGGAAGAGGTCTGGGGCACACTGGAGGAGCTCTGGGCACCTCCCCTGGGAGGTGCAGGTCAGGGGAGTGGTCACTCCCCTTTCCTTTGTCCAGTTTCACGCCAGAGCAGGGCTGGAGGATCCCTAAACCGGTGTAGAATGGCTTATGCAGAGATGGGCAGCATCTGTGCCCATCAAAGCATTTCCAGAGGCTGGGGGAGGCTACTCCTCCCCAGCCTTCACACCTATTTCCAAAGGGAGAGGGTGTTACACCCTCTCTCAGAGGAAATCCTTTGTTCTGCCTTCCTGGGCCAGGGCTGCCTGGACCCCAGGAGGGCAGAAACCTGTCTGAGGGGTTGGCAGCAGCAGCAGCTGCAGTGGAGACCCCGGAAAGGCAGTTTGGCAGTACCCGGGTTCTGTGCTAGAGACCCGGGGGATCATGGAATTGTCTCCCCAATGTCAGAATGGCATTGGGGTGACAATTCCATGATCTTAGACATGTTACATGGCCATGTTCGGAGTTACCATTGTGACGCTATACATAGGTAGTGACCTATGTATAGTACACGCGTGTAATGGTGTCCCCGCACTCACAAAGTCTGGGGAATTTGCCCTGAACGATGTGGGGGCACCTTGGCTAGTGCCAGGGTACCCACACACTAAGTAACTTGTAACATGTGGCCCCTAATCCCTAACCTAATGAGAGCTGGGTGTGCTAAACCTAATCTGCCAGTACCATGTAGAAGCGCCCTCCAGCCCTCGTTACCTTGGAATGAGATCTCCAGTTAAGACTTCGTGGTGACACAAAGCTGAATTCTGCAGCGAGGTACTGTGCAGCATAGAAGGCGTAGATGGCATCTGGTGGGAACCCCTCTGATAACTTTGTCTGTGTGAAATGTATTTATACAGATCTTGTAGGACCACTGACACAGGTGTGTTCCCAAACAATAGATAAAGGGGCAGGCTTGTGGCGGCAATAATGTAAACGATTTCCACCAAAAGTACAATATGTTCCTTTCACACATAAGTGGGAAAGGGACATGATGTGAATACCTATGTACATCACTTGATTTTGACTCTGATGGTGACGCCTTGACAGAGTGGCACTGATAATGCAAATCAAAACATTTTTATAACCATAACAAGGGCAGCCATCTTATCTTTTGTTTGGAAACATGAAGGCATCAGGGGTCCTACAAGATCTATCTGTATAAGTACATCTCACACAGACAAAGTTATCAAGGAAAAGAGGAAGAAAGAGACAGGGTACACTTCAAACAGTAACACAGTGAAAACACACCACAAAAAGAGCCCACAACAGAGCTAGAAAAATAGAGTAGTTTTTAATAAATAAAAAGACCAAAATGACAAAAATCTAATTAATAGAAACAGAAATACTTTTTTTTTTTTTTTTTTTTTTTTAGAAAACAGAACCAAAAAGGCGCAAAGTGCAAACTGTGGACATCTGGTCGCACTGGATTGGGACATTGTTATAAATTCAGGCTGACTGCGATGGAGCCCAGGTCGTCTACAGGAACCCCATTAGGTATGCTGAACAAAAGTACAATCAATTCTATTTTGCGGAGTGCTGTGTGGATCCACATCAAAGATGTGTCAGATTCACCAGTCCCAAGATGCGGCAAGGCTGCAGTGTGAGGTCCTGTGGCGTTGGCACCGAGGATCCCATCAATAGGTCTTGTGATGCGAAGACAGGTCTGGGGGATGCAACAAGCGGTCGGGAGCTGCATTGGTTCTGAAGGGCGGCGAAGCTGCGATGTGGAATCCGGCATTGTTGTTTAGGCTGCAGAGAGATGCAAGGGCCTATACCGAGGATGCATCGCTCAGTGGCGGGTCAGAAGGGGACATGGGCTGCAGCAGTAATGCGAGTCTTTGCAATGGGTCCAAACCACACAGCAACAGCAATGGGTCAGTTCTGCTCTGGGTTGCGCCAAGCAGCAGAGGTGATGTGTTGATTCCACTGGGTCCACAGAGGCTGGCAAAGTACCTTCAGCCCACTTCCAAGGGCCCAGAACTGGGGTGGCACCACTTGGCAGGGTAGACTCACAGATGACAGAGTCCAGATGCAGATCCAAAGTTGTTGGAAGCCTATGTCCCTGAGGCTTCAGACCAGGAGCCCAGCCAACTAGCCCATGGAGTCACTCTGGGTTCTTGGATTTAAGAGATGAAGGTCCAGTCCTTCTCACACAGGCAAGTGGGCAGCAGGCAACAGGGCAACACAGCAAAGCACGGGGCCAGCAGATTGCAGTCCAGCAAAGTGGCAGTCTTTAGCAGCACAGCAGTCGTTTTTCCTGGCAGAGTATCCACAGATCCAGAAGTGTACTGAAGTGGTGGTGCATGAGGCTCATTTGTGTACTCTGGTTCTGGAAGGTGGGAGAAGCTTCTAGACAGTGGCTGTGAAGTGCAAGGCATTCCCTGCCTCCCCTGCCCTCCAACCTGGCTGGAGTGACAATGCAGGGCCATTAGGCTATTTGTGTGGGAACATGGCACAGCCTAATCATGTGTGAGGCTGTGTCCAGCTCCTCCTTCCCATCTCGCCAGTGATGGCCCATTCAGTCAAACCTAAGCTCCTATTGTGTGTGTCTTTCTTGGAGGAATACATAAATCCCAAATACACCTAGTCATGTGACCAGAGACAGGCAACAGGCACCACATGGTCAAGGCAAGAAAATGCCAACTTTTTAAAAGTGGCATTTTCAGAATTGCAATTTAAAATCTGACTATATTATAAAATGGGATTCAAAAAATTGAAATTCCAGAGACACTAAACATGAACTACTTATCTCTTGCCATTTGGAAATTACACTTATGAAATGTAACAAGCCAACTTGCTCTGAGCAGCGTCAGGATTGGCCGCAGGGCAGGCTGGAAGCCTGTGCCTACAGCCTTCCTGCATTAGAGGAGCAGCGCGGCGGTGACAGCAGCCACGATTATGGTAAGTTTTTTTTTTTATTATTCATTTCACCCCTCCCTTGTGCATGCCGCCCCGCTCCCTGTTACCACAGCGAGACGCTCCTGATGTAGTTCCTCTTTTGGTGTAAACTGGGCAGGGGCTACATGGTGAAATAAGTAACTCACTGCTGTGTCTGTCACTCACTCAGAGAAAGATGCCCCCTCCCCCCACTGCATTCTGTGTTTTTTGGCTCAGTAAATTAAATCGACGGATATAGGGCTGTCTGGGACCCACGGGACCCATTTCAATTGTTCCTTTTAATTACTGGCACTGCTCAGACACAGCAGAAAAAGTTCCACTTTAATCCCTGATAGAGGGCTTTTGGTCAGTGGGCTTCCTCCATTGGTCTGTTACACTGCCATTCACATTTTACATCCATCCAGTACATCATACTGCATGGTATAATGGGCCAGCCCACTTTACCCACTGGCTCCCTTCACTTTGAATGACTGACCAAAGCCTATTGACATTGATCACAATGGCCTAAAAGAAGTTCCTTTCTATTTGGTGACAAAGCTGGTTCAAATGTGTTTATTATATATTATCTAAAATACAGGCCATTTATCTTGCATGTAAATTGGGTGCCCACTTAGGTGATTTATTTTTCAATTTCCTTTTTAAAGCTGCTGTAATAAAGTGTTTATTTGACATTCTAACATTGTAGCTGTCTGCAATTTGTGTTCTTAGTTTGGTGATGATATATTTTCTTCTACCTAGCAAATAACAATCTTAATAATAAAATGCACAGCAGTACTGAAACCATTGTAATTTAATAAACATCACTAGTAAAGTGGCTGCATCAGTGCATGTTTTTTTTGTTTAATTTAGAACTTTTTATGGAAAGAATATGGCAGCCACATTTGTTTAATTTAATTTTATTTTGCGGCATATGCGTGCTTTCAAAATATAAAAAGAATTACCCATTGAAATAGATTGTGAAGGCCAGACAGGTTTTACAAATGCTTGTGCTGGCCTGTTGCTTGACCCTCCTGTTTATACACTTGCAGCAGTGAGACACCTGTAAATACTATGTTAGTTCATTCACACAACATTTTAATTGAGGTCTTACAGTTTAACAAAGAGAGAACATAACTGTTGACATAAGAGACATTATTACACTGAAACCAGGGAAACCATAACTAAAAGACTGTATTTTAAATGAACAACAGCATCTGTGGGTGCTTCTCAGTGCTAGATGTGAACCAAATTATAAAGCATAGCACACTAAGTATGTGAGAGTTTACTATCCTTTGTGAACACATGAATGTATGGCAGTTCCATAAAAGGTTTAGCTGTTTCTTTTAGGGGTGTTGTACTTCTTGTTTTTAAAGGTACAACAATCCCATGTAACCCCTCTCTCTGCCTCTTTAGTGTTGTTAATGATCTGTGAGGTATCTCGTCTGCACGTGTGAAAGAACTATGAGATATTCCACCTATTGCTGCCACCTGTGCTTTACTTATTCTTTGTGTTAAGTAAGGTTACAGTACTGCTGCCCATGTTATGTGTTGTGAAGCTTGGTATGAAACTTGCCACAACAGAAAAGGCCAAACAATTTGCGTTGTCAATAGCTGTTTTAAAGCATGTCGCAAATGAAACCACAAACCTTTAACAAATATGTGAACAGAGTTTATGATTGGCTCTAAATGTGAAACAAGCAATTATTGAAACAGACTAAGGCCCTCATTATGACATAGATGGTAAATGCTGCCTACCGCCACGGCGACGGCTGCCAAAAGACCGTCGCCGTGGCTAGCAGCCGACCGCCATATTATGACAGTAGCCAGAATTCCACCATAAGGAATTCCCTGGCACTGATAGTGCCTACCGCCATAGTTTTCGTGGCAGTAAAAAAGCCACGGAAACCATGGCGGTGGGCAGGGTCATATTACCGTGGGCGGCCTAGTGACGCCCGCCATGGCGGTCGGTGTGGTACATTGGCGGTTTGGCTTTTGCCAGACCTCCAATGTCATAATATGGCAGTATGTACTACCAGCCTGTTGGTGGTACTACCACCACCATAACACCGACTGCCGGGGTCAAAATGAACCTCTAAATGATTTTGAAACATTTTAAAACATAGCTAATAAATAGCTCCATGTCATGTATAACAGCTTTGGCCAATTCTGGCATTTTAGCCAACAGCACTTTGGATACTAGGGTATGAAGCCCACAATAACAGCATTACCAACACAGCAAGTCCAACAATATAAAATGCTACTGGCTAAAAGCCAGGAATGGCTGATGTCATCCTGCCACTGGGCAGACTTCTGAAGTGCAAAACATAAGTTAGCTCCTGACGTTCTGCCTGTTTTCCTCTATGCAATCCAGAGTTAAACAATACAGTGAGTGAGAGGGCTGAACAAGCTTTTAAATGGAGATGTGAACATCTCTCTGCTAAAGGGCTAACATTAACAGGACTTGGAAAAGCAAACTGCATGTGAAAAAGATGTTATTTGTGCGAGCATAAGCTGAAGATGTCTTAAAAGACAATGAGAATGGAAAAACTATACCCCAGGACTCAAGTTTCTCAGCGAAATCTTGGCCTGCAGGTTCCTGTGATTTAGGTAGAGTACCTACAACACCGCTATGATCATGCCCTGCCTTTTAAAGGTGCAACAAGTGCTGGATGTGCTACGACAATGCACACAAACGCACCTTTTTCAACAGTGCATTTTTATGGACAACACATTTTTACCTGTCTTCTGTTCCACAACAATCTCAGTCAATCACTATTTGTAAAGTGCAGCTACTCACCCGTGAGGGTCTCAAGGCGCTGGGGGTGGGGGACCTCATCCAAAGAGCCACGTCTTGAGGTTCTTCCTGAAGATGGTGAGCAACGGGCTTTGTCTCAGGGGGAGGTTGTTCCAGCTCTTTGCTGCAATGTAGGTGAAAGATCGTCCCCCTATGGTGGTTTTGCAGATGTGAGTGACGGTAACCAGGGCCATCTGGGAGGAGCGGAGGGATCTGGCCGGGGTGTGGAAGGAGACGTGGTGGTTCAGGTAGGCAGGTCCTGCGTTGTTTGGCCTTGTACGTGTGGGTGAGAAGCTTGAAAGTGATCTGCTTCCCGACCGATAGCCAATGGAGGGTCCTCAGGTTTTAGGAGAGGTGTTCTCATCCAGAATGAGTCTGACAGCGGTGTTCTGGATGAGTTGAAGCTTTTTGATGCTCCTAGTTGAGGTGCTGGTGTAGAGGGTATTGTCGTAGTCGAGCTTGCTAGTGACTAAGGCGTGGGCGACTGTCCTGCGACAGTCTGCTGGGATCCATTTGAAGATCTTCTGAAGTTTGTGGAGTGTGTGCCAGCAGGAGGTGGCAACAGGGTTTACCTGGCGTGTCATGGATGGGGAGGGGTCAAGGAGGATTCCTAAGTTGCGGGCGTGCTCGGTCGGGACAGAGGGGGCGTTGAGGGATGTAGGCCACCAGGAGTCGTCCCAAGCTGAGGTGGTGTTTCTGAAGATGATGTGCTCTGTATTGTCGGAGTTGAGTTTGAGGCAGCATTCCCGCATCCAGGTGGTGACGACTACCATTCCTGAGTGAAAGTTTCTTTTGGCCGTGTCTGGGTCTTCAATGAGGGAAATGATGAGTTGTGTGTCATCGGCATATGACATGATGTTCATACCGTGGCTTCTGACAATGGCAGCAAGAGGAGCCATGTATATGTTGAACAGTGTGGGACTCAGTGAGGATCATTGGGCGAATCCGCAGTTGACTCCTGTGGGTCTAGAAAAGTAGGGCGGGAGTCTGACCCTCTGCGTCCTTCTGGAGAGGAAGGAGTGGATCCATTCCGGGGCCCTTCCGCAGATACTTATGTCGTGGAGTCTGGTGCGCAGAATGCTGTAGGAGACCGTGTCGAATACTGCTGAGAGGTCGAGGAGCATGAGTGCTGCAGTGTGGCCATGGCCTAGGAGTAACCGGATGTCATTGGTGGCAGCCAGGAATGCTGTCTCTGTGCTGTGATTGCTGTGGAAGCCGGACTGGGAGCTGTCCAGGGAGTTGTTGGTTTGATGAAATTCCGTATTTGTCAGTTGATAGCTTTCTCCAGAACTTTGGCGGGGTAGGGTAGCAGAGAGATGGGCCGGAAATTCTTACGTCCTGATGGGTCAGACAAAGGTATCTTCAGGAGAGGGCATATTTTGGCGTGTTTCTAGTCCTCGGGGAAGGTACCTGTGCTGATGGGCCAGTTGACTGTGTTACGGAGCTTGTGGGCAATGGATGCAATGGCTCTAATGTATATGTGGTGCGGGCAGAAGTCTGAGGGGGCTCTGGAGTGGGTGCTGTTCATGATGTTGACTGTTTGCTATGTGGTGTGCGTGGACCAGCAGTGGATGGTCTGGGTGGGTTCTGGGGGGGTGGGTCGATCACAGGTTCCAGTGCCAGGATTTTCCAGGAGGAAGCTGTCGTAGATGTCTTGGATCTTGTGGTGGAAAAAGGAGGTGAGTTTGTCGCAGAGGTCCTGTGACGGGGGATGCTGATGGCTTCGGAGGGGAGATCTGTGAACTCGTTGATGACTGAGAAGAGTTCCTTAGAGTTGTGTGCGGAGGAGTTGATGCACTCCCCAAGTGCATCCTTCCTTGCGTTCTTTCTTGGTTTTTCATTGGTGGGCTGCAGTTGCGGCTCTGAATGATGCGAGGTCTTCACTGGATTGGCTGTTCCTCCATTTTTTCTCTAAACGTCTGCAGGTACACTTTGATTCTTGGAGTTCGTTTGGCCGATGTCAGCCAGATAGGGGCTAGGGTGTTGGCGCATTCAGTGATCCATGCGTTGAGTTTACATGCTGCTGTGTTGGCGTCATCAGAAGGGGGAAGGAAGGATTTGGTGATCCATAAGGTGAGTTGCTCGGTGGTGATTTCATTCCAACCCTGTGGAGGGTGCTGGAGGTGTGGGTGCGGCTGCTGGGTGCATTGATTGTGAAGTGTATGCAGCAGTGGTCGGTCCAGTCTGGGGTGGAGATGGTCTCGATGGAGATCCAGCCTCAACTAACATATTAACAAAATAGGCATCAGAGCTATCAAATTGCTCTAGACTTTCCCTCCACTGTTTACAGCTCAGAGAGTGCATACCTGAGGATAACCTGCATTCTCAGATTCCACTCACATGGCTACCACGGCAATCCATTCGTATCACCATTTCCCGCCTAGCATGACTGCTTGCTCCAAAGCTTTAACAAATCCTTTCCAGAACTGGCTGCAGAGCATACAATTCCCTTTTGAAAGTTCCTTCCTCTGGCCTAAGCATGACCCAGGGAGACTGGCAAGCTCCATTTAACACTACGTCAATAGAAAATGTGCTGCCTCTTGGCAATTCCAAGGCTGCTGCTAACCCTCTGCCATTATCTATGCTCTAAGAAGATGATGCATTCTCCAATCTGCTGTCAACTCGCAGGCTACTAACAAGACACTGCTGTGTCCCACGTCCTATGTCACCCATCTTATGTCTGAAAGCTTTCCACTTGTGTAGCTGGGCCTAGTGCCAGCGACAGGAACAGATCCAATCGAGGTCAATAGGAGTCTTCACACAAGAGCTCCCATTGTCCTTGGTTTGATCTGTTCCTGTTGCAGCACGAGGCCGAGTCACACAAGAGGGGCAGCATTTTTATTGGCACTGATGGGACAATGCTGGGTGGTAGGAATTTTGTGGATTCCTGCAGATTCAAGAACTTTCCATCACAGAACTGTACGGAAAATGCATGATTTCAGGAAAAGTTTGAGGTTTGCACGCCATTGTGACAGTGGCGTAACAAAGGCCCCTACAGCCCCTGCGGTGCGGGAGGCCCCGAGCTCCAGGGTGCCCCCTCAGCACAGTACACTGTACATGGGCGGCAGGCCCCTGACTGGGTCCAGGGGGGCAGGGGGGCCCTCCAGATACTTTGCAGGGGGCGCCCTCAAGTTCTGTTACGCCACTGCATTGTAAGAAAACCTACTGGGATCTACGCAAGTCACACACCATCCTGTATTCCCCTAGGTATCTTGATTTCAGAAATGTACAGGTTGGCTAGGTTTCCCTAGGTAGGGCTAATCTAGGGTCCAAAATCTAGAGCTACCCACATCGGAAAAAGAGTCCGTTTTCGGTGAAAAAATGCGCTGCATACATGTTGCATTTTGGGCTGTTTCTTGTCACGGGCCCTAGGCCTACCCTCACAAGTGAGGTACCATTTTTATTGGGAGATTTGTGGGACCATAATATAGTAGAACATTTGTTACTACCAACTGGATTTTGCTGCAGTTGTGCCTTTCAATTGTATGCCAGTGTTTAACAAAGACATTTTAAAAAATATCCTCCAAATAATACGCTAGTACGGATACCCACAAATCCAGAGATGTACACATAACTCCTAAACTCTATATCTTGTGCCTATTTCCGAAATACATAAGCTTCCTTGATACCCATTCTTCACTCTGCCTATTTCGTTATAAGAATTGGTCTATACTTGGTACTCAATGAAAAAACATTGTACGGTACAGCTCAGTTGTTGGCTCTGGGTACCTTAGGTTCTTGGAGAACCTACAAGCCCTATTTATCCCTGTAATCAGAAGGGTCTAGCAGACATAATGGTATTTTGCTTTTGTCAATCGGCTATTTTGACAAAAAAGTTAGATGAAAATGTTGTCACAAATGTCCCCTTTTTTCTACTCATTTTCAATATTTCTTTATTTCAACAGTTATTTTCTTTGGGCAAACCTTAAGGTATCTACAAATGTGACCCCTTGCTGAATTCAGAATGAATGTTGTCTACTTTTTAAATTGTATAGCTTTTCTGGATCACCTCTAGGTTTCCCACTGGTTTCCACAACAAACTGGAAATAGGTGGCGAGCATAAAAAATAGGGCAAATAGGTTACCGCATGGAAAAATGCTAAAACTGTGGTATAAAATCCGTTTTTTTATTCAGCTCTGCATGTTCCTGAAAGCAGGTGACTTTAGTATAGCAAAAGGTTTGTGGATGCCATTTTAGGGAAAAAACGGACACTTTTATCTTGGGCACTTTTTCTCTATTTTTTTCACAAAACTAAAAATCTTGCTATATTTTTTCTATTTCCCCAGTCCCCTCCAGGGGCATCGACAAATCATGGGCACCTTTAGAATCCCCTGGACGTTTGTAAAAAAAGGACGATTTTGGCTTGGATACCTTATGTGCACAAAAAGGTATGGGGAACTAGGAGGGAACTTCCCCAAATAGCCAAAAAAAGGCTTAGCACTGAGGGAGGGGGGCTTTCAGCAAAAGGCTTACACTACTTCAAGGCTGCCACAGTTGCTCCTAGTGCCTAACTAACTAGACCCCACCTGGATATTGTATTTTGCGACTAGTCAAAAAAATGCGAAATTGCCACTTTTGTAAAAATCCTGCTATTTTTACACGTGTCTGTCATTTATTAGCCAATAAATGCGAAATTTACACTTTTGCAAAAATCCTGCGATTTTTACACAAGTGTCTGTCATTTGTGCTCTGGCATCAGGCATCCTCCTGTTTTAAGGTATGATGCTGATGATTGTGACTTGACAGCCCAAGGATCGAGCGGTATAATTGTGACAGTTACATGTTCTACCTGCTGTAAAAATACTACAAATGTACGGGTCTAGGACTGCAAATTAAACTCCTATTAGGCAACGTTTGCCACCCCGGGCTGCAGACTCCTGGATGGCATTTTGCTGAACCAAAGTTAAACAGCTGTACTCCCCTGAACCGTGGGCCCTACCAAACCCAACCGCGAACGCCTCAAAGTCCAACGCAGTGCAGTGTGCCACCTGACTACTTACAAATACGTCAGCACCCTTGGTTTTGGCATTAGTCTCTCAATTTTTAATGCACAAAAATAGCACCTTTCAATGTGGAAATTAATCTCACCCAATTTTGGTTTCTATCTCGCCCTCTTGTTCAGTCACAACTATTAGCATGTGTGTTCAAGGGGTGACGCCGGTTTTCTTCCCCGCACCTATGTCCTAATTTCACAATAACCTGACACTGCCACGACAAAAGCTACAGCAGATGTCCCATGCAATAATTTCGTGACAGTTCAGAATGACTATGAGGGAGTGTTTCAGGGAAAACAATGGGAAATGAACTTCCCAGTTAACTTGCATTGGAGCGAAGGAAGTTTTAGGAAGAAGGAATCTAAAATAAGTTTTGCCCGAATCGTGAGCGCTGGCTGACACACAACCCTTAACGTTAACATGCCACCTGAGCCCGCTCTTCTTAATGTGACATCTACAATCCCACTCTCCCGCGGCGCTCAAAGGGACACTGTGGTCGTGACTTGTCGCTTTCTTGCTGGCGGAGCTCCCCCACTTTCCGTCATGCGTCACAAGTGCAGATCTCCCCAGGTCAATTTGTGCGTGCGCCTTGTGCGCCACAGGGACCTGCGCGTATTACGCGAAGACTCGTCTCCTAGAAGCCCACACTTCACGTGCTGAAGGGGGCAGGTTCATCCGACTGGGTGGACCGTATTTTTATGGGCGGCTCATTTATACTCTCCAATCACAGGCTTCACCGTGAAGCACAGTCACAAAAACCCTACTAATAACCAGCCTCGGATTGCCTCCCTTTGCCTTCGCGTTGAGAAGTTAGTTGGAGCAGCGAGCTGAGTAGAGACTACCGCTGCAGAAACTCGTCTTTCGGGAGACCGAAGGTAAGGCTTGTGTAGAGATTAATAGTAGAAATTCCTATCATATTTGATAGCTTGCTACCTCCGTTGTATTCTGTTGGATGTTTGGGGTGCGGTTATTTTACTACATTCTAATACCAGTCATTTAACACTTTTTTTTCTTAGTTTTCATTTGCTTAGTTTTGGAAACCGGTTCCATTTTGTTATTTTCATCTATCAATCACTTTATCTCTTGCTGTGTGGGATGAGAAAAAGGAAAGTATATCTGCATTGAATTCTTTAAGTGAACCCGTGTTTCTATAATTAATTTACAAGAACAGACCACAGTAGATCATTTTATAAAAAATGAACTAATTCCGAATGAAAACATTTTGTTTTCATGTCATATAGGAAACAGGAATAACTCTGCACACAGTCAGAGGAAAAGGCGTCTGTGTTTTTCAGCAACGTTCTCTTAAATATCATTTAAAAGGACAAAATGAGTAAAGCATTAATGTTTTTATTCAGTGTGCTGCTGTGTACGCTCTTTATTAAGGGCGAATCCACGTTGATAAATTGTGTATTTCGTCATGTTTAGGATCTTTCATTTTAATACTTAAATTCGTGTCGCGATTCACGAACTGTGAGTGGTTAGCTTAAAAGGTTCAATTTTCGGATATTCGATGCTGGAAATAAGCACTTTAAAATCAAGGAATGTTCCTGGCAAGTTTTAGCATCATTCACATTTATATATTTATGTTGCCGTATTTAGGGCACGTGACCTGTAGGAAGTCGTCCACATATGACCTATGGTGTATTAAATTGGATTTCTGATTAGATGAGAGATGGACTCCACTTTTGTCTACCTTCCCTTGTTCATATAGGTGTGCTAGTCCTTAACCCTGCGCTTCCTCCTTTCTCGGTACCGTGCAGATGCAGATGCAAGGGGGCAGCATGAGGTTGTGGCTGTCAGTGCTGACCTTCGCCCTGTCGTTGCTGATCTGCCTGGGGACGCTGGCAGATGCATATCCTTCCAAACCCAACAGTCCTGGAGAAGATGCCCCTGCAGAAGATATGGCCAAATACTACTCTGCACTGAGGCACTACATCAACCTCATCACGAGGCAGAGGTATGATCACACATGTGGCACCGGGGAGGTGTGACACACATCTGTCTCCCTTCATACTAATGATAACTCTCTCAGCCCTTAAGCATCTTCCTAAAGATATCTCACACTGTCTAAAATTCTGGATTTACTAACCCAAAGGGTATTCCTTTGTGTTTCTTTTTTCAATTCCATCTCGAAGCCCAAATACTGTATTCCCATTAGAATCATGATAATTGAGGTAATTTGAAAAGGGGGAACAATGTAGTAACCCAAATTGTGTCTAAAACAATTACATGCATTTTTACTTTAAATAAAGACTTCTTCTGCTAAGGTCACTTTGTGAGCAGAGGGGGGTCAGGCTGTCTGGATAAAACAGCCCAGATTTTAGCAGCTATCTACGTGGGGTTCCTTTCTCTTTTTATCTAAGTCAGACAGACAAATCATTGGAATCATACAGTATTTTTTTAAATGTTCTGTGAGTGAGAGAGTCCATCCATCTCCATTGAAAGGGCAGTGTGGCCCCGGAAGTCTTGGAGAAGCTGCACACATCCAGACCACAGGGACTGTTCTACAAACAAGTTTTTCTAGCCGCCTACACACAGGCAGACTCACACGGGTGAACTATCTTTGATATTAGGTTTTCTAAACAAACATTTTAGTCTATGTCTCACATACAATCACCCATCAAAATCACCCATCAAACCGCCAGGCACTGTGTCCCATAAGATGGCCATCATGCATAGCTTCAAAACTTTTCCCACATAGGCTCAAAACAAAAACAATAATCTTCCAATCACACAACGTACATGGTATGACTTGCTATCCATATGAGCAGGTTCTTAAGCTCCCCACATAGGGAAAGTAAGTGCTATGCAAATGTTAGAATAAAATGCAATCCAGAACTACACGTGCAGAATATAGTTAGAGATGTCTTCGTCACTAGTGGCATTAAGTAGTGCTGGTAATGAAACATAAATCACCAAGGGAACTGTGCTCACCATGGAGGTGGAAGAGAATAGATGGGAGGGGGCAGGATTAGAGCTGGGCATGATCAGTCCAGGTGGCAGACAGCTAGTAGGCTGCTCAAAAGAAACATACTTTTACAACCCATCTCCCCTCCTGCACATTATTGAAACACCTTAACATGATTGGCATACTTTTAAAGTCACACTACCAACACCTCGCAGCAGAACTATTGTACATTATTGGGACAATGGAAGCACTATCCAGCAAGGAGTGTGTTCTTTTATTGGACTATTCCAGCACTTCTCAGAAGCCTGACATGCCCATAAAAGACAATCCCAGCACTACTCAGCATATCTGCAGTACTAGTAATGGGGAGAGCACAGCAGAGGTTCCTATGCTTTTGATGGGGCAGGGCAAGCATTTGTTTAGCAGGACTGTAGTACTGTGGAATAGTACCAGCACTTTATGGAAGAGCTACTAATTCAGCTCCTCTCGTAGGGCTAATATTTTCTAATGAATGGCACCAACACTGTTTAGCACTTGTGCTGTGCCATTAATGGATACTAGAACAGTTCTCTGGAGAGCGGCTATAAATTTAGTGTAACGTAAAAGCATCTCTTGGCATGGGTATTGTCATGTTAACGAGACCAGATATACACTTCTGGAGTCCTGCACTTTAATCAGAGCAGTTACAGCACTTCTCTGCATCAGTATCTTATTTTCAACGGGACAGTGCAAGCACGTCTTTGCAGGTAAAATATATTTAGGGAAGTTTTTGCACCTCTCCAGTTTGTTCAGCGCGTACAAGGATGACCCAGACACAACGTTTACAGATTTTTATCACAGGGCATAGTTTACTTGCCAATAACATGCTTACCACGCATTTCTCTTTTTAAAACCTAACTGCATCTGTTTATACTTTATGTGCCTTCTTGTGTGAAACATCAGAATACAGAAACTGACAGCTCGCCTCAGGACCCACTACAAGTACTTTAATGGAATCTGCCTGAAAAAATAACAATCCCATTGTTAACATTAGGGTGACCACCTCCCCAACAGCGTTTCTAGTCCAGAACTTATCACCTACACTTCACTGTTATCAGGTGTGTCAGTGTATTACATCAGTGAATGCGAGAACACATCACCCTAAACACGCTAGGCTCACAAACAAAGATTGTATACCCTGCCCTAAATGACATGGAATTAGGTTGTCACCCTAACTGAAATGAAGTTCTTTAAAGCCGATCCACTATACTTGGTGACCGTGTCTACTATGCAGACACAGAGGCAGCCACATTGGTATGTTTGTGCTGGAGAGCAGTCGTAAGTGGAGACATTGTGCATCTCCGTGATGAAGGCTCTGGGTCCTTGACTTTGCCAGTCCGCCCCCGTGAGTGGCAGCAGAGCTCCCGCCGTGATATACCAGGAGGTGCCGTGACTGCGGCAAAGATCGATCTGCAGACAGGGATGCCTGCCTGCTTTGATTTCTTCTCCCCTTTTCTGCGTCTCTTAAAAACCTAATTGATGCACTTCCAGATGCAGTAATTGCCACCACGAAACACCATTCCAGGGTGTTGATTGCCTTTCAGAGACGATTTATCAGAATGGCAGCACTGCAACTGAACTTAATGCATGTGTGACAGGCGCTGGTACTGGGCTAGACATCTGCCTGTCCCTGTCACCACATCAACACATTATCCACTGTTTCTGGAATGATGGAAGGATAACGATGTTGGCCAGAAGGAGTGAAATGCAACGGCTTTATCTGCAGCACGGAAATTGATGCACTTAAGAATTTCAATAGGTTTAAGATGCGTAGAGATTTACAGGATGCTGGAATGTGCTGTGTGAAAGAGGGGGATTAGATAGTGTCGATTATAGTTAATTTGACAGTTAATCATTTTTAAAACATGCTGATGGCATACACATATGTTGAAGCCGTCCTCGGAGGGCACACATTTTTGTTAAATGCCTGCCCTGCACTTATGAGATAGAGTCGATGAAGAGACCTTGCAATGACCGACATGGCAATGAGGGTTTGAGATAACTTTTCAATAGTAGTCCAGAGATCACACAATACCCTAGTCACTTTCAGATTGCATCAACGTGACACGAGCATCGTCCCTGTTGACCGAACCCCTTTAGATGCATGAACTATGAGTAATAATAATTTCCGAAAGTTTACTAAAAGCTCTGAAGGACGGCCAAAGGATTACCAAGAATTTTGTAACCTGAAGATTAACGATCTGACTGAGAACTGCACCTGGCATAGCCTAGCAATAACCCCGCCCTTCCTGTCCTGTTTCACGGAGGCGTAGATGATAGCAGATGGAAAAATTGCTATTCTTTTGGTGCACAGAGTAGGCGGTGTGGACTGAGTCAGCCGTTCTACTTCCGAAGTCAATAAAATGAGCCCGAATATTTGCACAACTGCCTCAAACCTTATAAAGCAGCAGAATATAATTTAGTGTGAGGTGTGGAGTAGATTAATGGTATATAGTTTCAAAATAAAGAAAAAATGCTACACCACGGAACGAACTTGAAGGGAAGCTCTCAAAATGTATTGGAGGGTTGCATTGCTCTGATCCCAGCTCTTTTCACATCCATCACCTTTCAAGACCTGTCCAGCTCCATCATGTATCTAAGTTTTAGGTATTTCTATGGGCCATTCACCATCTTGTTTAGAAGACTTCATAGGCCAGCGGGGCAGTCGGACACACATGAAATTAGCTTTATATGTCAGCACCAGCCTTTTTGGAAGGATGTATATAGATTAGCTCATACGGTGGCAGGATGATAACCTTATTTATATGTCATCCTAGCCCTACAAGTGGAAGGTGCTGTTGATCTCAGATACACTGTCCTTTAAGTACATGTCTCAATTTCTGTGCGGCTTAATCATTTCAGAGCCTATAGAAGAACACTTTTCTTGCTTTGTAAGAAGGATCAGTAGGTTAATCACATACCGAATAGACCCTAGGAGAATAGATAGGTCAGGTGGTTAATGCACCTGGGCAAAATGTAGGTCACATTTTCGAAACCAAATTAGCCCAACTCAGCCTTCCATTATTCAGAAGTACATTAAATGTACAGTACTTAGTCTGGCAATAGTAATATCTGTGTGATCCCATTGAGACTGGTCACTGAAGGCTGCTCATGTTGTAAACCAGGAACCACCAAGGTTGGGAGCTGGTAATTGGAAGACACAATAAGGTGCTGCTGTTTTCATTTCCATTTATTTGTCAAATAATTTTCCACCCCATGTGTCCTAGGCAGTGGAAAACAGCTCTAAGGTATTGCCTGGTATACTAGCACCTGACCCACCATATTCGCCCTACGTGAGCACACAAAGAAGCCAGTTGCCCATAGCTGCTTCAACAAATTGAATTGAAATTGCAACATATAGATATATAGTGAGTACTCTCCCTGTGATGAAGCACTGTATGCCCCTGGTTCAGCTTTTTTCGAACATAAAATGATCAACTCGAGGGAGCCACCATAATAAAAAAAAAAAGCTGCTGGTGACCTATGTCCAGTGGGGGCAGTTACCCTAATGTGTTTTAGGCGGCAGGCGTCAGTAATGGCTTATTATGTATGTGAGCATCATTTGGCGGAATTTATCCCAGCATCGGAGCACATATATTAAGTCATTAGATGGGTGCCCCACAATGATGAATATTCATTGAGTTGTGCCCAGTAGGCCGCCCTGTTTGTTATGTCAGACTCTGTTATCACAAAGACAGTCCCTGCTTTGTCCTTAAAGTGCATCTCTGTAACAGCAGAGGCCGGCGCAGACTGCTCATCAGAAACAAGCTTTTGTGTGCTGCGATCCCTGCACAGACATCTTTATAGTAACACTGGATTCACTCATTTCCAGGGACGTGTCTTCTGAGATTCCCACCATTTCGAGCCATTTGGTTTCAAATTCAGTTTTCATATCGATACCACTTTCATATCCCTTCTGTCTATTTTGTCAGTGCAGAGATTGTCTGATGCTTCTATCTCCATTCCAAACTAAAATAAAGTTAGCATCTTCAAGAAGCAAACATCGCTGCACCCAGTAGGAATTATTTGGTAGTAAATCGTTTCATTGCCTATCACAAGTGGGGCCATAGCCTGGTTTTATAAAAGCACCTGGTGCCCTTGAGGCTTTTGCAGTGAAACCTTGAAAGAATGGTGCTTGTTTGAGTTTGTTCTTATGCAGAATATACCGCATATGCATAACTTACAACATGTGACAAGCACATAGGCCATGCTCATGGATAAGTGATGCGGTGATGGGCATGGTTGCGGTGGGTTCAGAAGCAAATGCATGTCTTCGATAGATAAGTCTGAGAGCATATGTGCTCACCCAGGCGCCCCCTTCCGCTGTGGTAGTGAGCGTCTGTCGTACGTCTCTAAATATCTAATAAATATGTATTTTATTCATCTTGAGCTGAGTTACTAAAAAAAAGCCAGGAAGTCCCTTTAGTCTGTAACGTGACTAGGGGGAAATTAAAACCCATAAATACAAAAACTATAATTGTGAAGGGACGGGCGAGTGTATCGCAAAGTGACCATTAGCTTCCTGTACCTGCCGCGATTTGTTGCGGCTTCTTGCTGTCAAATCCAGTCTAATTTTTCAGAGGGGCCAAACTCTGAGATTGAAATGGAGTGCCCTAATCCCGTGCTTGTTTATTCGAAATGTCAGGCTAATGCATTTTTTTTGTATTTTTCTTCTGCAAACTTATTCATGAAATAATTTAATGCCATCGGTTTTCAAGAAATTGGAAAAAAAGATGTACTTTTAATGCACAAGGAGGCTGCTGTCCTATGGTCAGATATGTATCCTTCCAAAATTAGAACCCTTGGACTTTGGGGACTGGTGCAGCAAGGGTTTAGACCCAGGTGCCGCACAGGCTGTGAAGGATAAACCTATTTTCTCAAGTTTGATACACAAGTGTGATCTTGCTGCTCTCTTCAACAATTTGGGCAGTGCTGTGAAATATCTGACTAAAATATTTTAAAATGAACACATTGATTCCAAAAATATTATCTGTTACACCTGTTTTCAGTGGGATTTTTTTGGTGCAAATACTTCTGCAGGTGTGTAGCAAAAATCAATAAAAGCGAATTTGCTGCCAAACCATAACTGAAGAAGAAGAGAGGAGTAAAGGTGGCAGTCGGACAACAAGCGCAAAAGCAAGAAGTTAACGGAGAGAAGTTACGCTAGTAGCTACTCTGTAGCTAAACACGAGAAAAAAGGGTGAGTGTAAGATGTAAATATGCTTCTAGCATAAAACTCAAAAACCAAAAGGGCAGAGGGAATAGAATAAATCTAAAATGCCATCAAAAAAGCTAAAGATGTCTTTCATCCAAAGTGTGGGGTGAAGTAGGGGTCGGCGCTGTTCGCCATTACCTAATTGTATTCTCTATATGATCTGCTTAAGCGCTTTGCATAATGTCATAGCCATGTCTATGACACTTTTATTCATATCTTTTTTATCACCTATGCTCACTTCTCTTTTTATGGTCATCTTTCCTTTCTTTTGCTGGATCAGTGAAAGCAGGCTAACTTTGCGATTTACTTCACATCTACTCTGTTAGGGTGCTGGTTTCAACCAATCCAGGCCTTTGAATGCGGGGACTAGACAGATTGTAGGATCCAAACCAATTAGATTTGTATACATTTTTACCATTGAGGGAGCAATTTAAAAAAGGTGTTGCTTGAATGAGTGTGTAAAGTAGATGTCACAGAGCCAATATTAAAGGGTAAATACGCAACACAGCCTGGATACTTAGGACGTGGGCCTGCATATTCAATAAATTAGCCAAACTTAATTTCCCCAGGCAGATGTGGCTAAACAAGGTGTTCCCAAAACCAACGTACACGTGTATCAAAAGAGCAGCATTTTCACCTTGCATTGGTGAGCTGCATTTGGTCTACAATGGATCATGCAAGCCAACCCTTCTGAGGACACTGCCTATGCACCTATTTGCATTTATAGAGACATGCGAAGGTTTTCTATTCATTTATTTGTCATGCAACAGTCAACAACCAGCAGGAGATTAAAACAAGGAGAATGGTGCTTAAATTACAATGGGCTCTCTATCGATAGGGTTACGCATTAAGCATGCCGAAGTTTCATTGTTTCCAGAGACAATGCAAAATATTTATTGTTTTATTTTACAAAACAACTCAGACTATGTGTGAGTGCATGTTGGGGCCGCACAATAATAATAAACAGTTCACTTTGAAAAGTCGTATTCATGACAAACACTACAGGGCAGTGAGCAGCATACTTCATAAATTGCTTTAGCTATTTTGCTAGGGGAGATAGATAAACTGAAAAATATGCTAGCACTTGGTCTGGACTTGAATCACTGATTAGTAAATTCTAGTTAGGTTTTCCCACAGACTTGCCAGTAATCTGCACTGTCATTCTTTATGTGTAAATTTGCTTGTTACATATGCATTGTAAATCTACTGAAAACTGGACACAATTTTGATATTCAGTTGCTCACCGAGCCAGCCCCTAGCCTACATACAATTGCTGCCTGATAGGCATGACCTACTACATGCCCAGAAGTAAGCACGTTTGTCCCTGACAAATTACTTAAATTCTAAAATGAACGTGACACCATCTTTCTCGGTTGTTGTAAGGATAACACAGATAAATCATGAAGTGATTAGAGCACAAGGGTAAGAGGGTAAATTGGAACCTTGTATTAAATAAGACAACCAGGTTTGACTGAGTGTGTATTACCTTATGAGGTATTCTTCCACTCATTAAACTATCTTATAAAATAGTTTAAACTGAAGGGTTAAGATTGTTGAGGCCGCATTACCATTCGAGTTATTCGTCCAAGGCTTGAATTAACCTGTACAATAGTTTGATCAAATGATCGGGCACATTAAATCACCCTGCTGGGATAGTAGTGAGCGCACCTGATTGGTTTCGTAAGTATTTTTTTTCACTGTGCAATTTACAAATGTAATTCTTCTTTCAGCCAAGTTAGTATAGTCCAGATCTTCCAGTAGACAATTATGGTTTAAAGGGCAGGATCCATCAGTCTTCTAGGTCATCAACTATTCTTCGGAATATGCAGAATATACAGACAAGGAGGAAATATGTATTTAAAGTGTTTGCATTGGAGACTTCTGTATGCCAGTATTTGTAGTCTGTGATGACTACCATTAAGGCTTCAGCAATGCATTAGCATGTGTGCTGGTAACGGCACCAAAGTGGCATACCTCTTTAGTTCTACCCTGGGTCTCTTTGAAGGATCTCAGGAATCTATGCTCAGAGACAAATAGTTTACTAGATTGTGTTGGAAAATAAGATTACTTACCTGTAGACCACGGGGTGGGAGCTCTGCAGCTGTATTTTTAGGAGCCTGCAAGGACATAAAGAACTTAGTTTTATTGGGATGAAACAGTAACCCTGACCCTGCCAAGGTTTTGTGGACTTTGCTTTGCGCAACCTGAAACACCAGTCAATGTTTTAGTGTGTTGTTCTAAGTGGGACCCATGCACACTGTGCCACTGGACAAAGTTATACAAGACTGATGACATCTAACAAGTGTGAAATCGATCTTGGATTGCTTGTGTTCTAGTTCAGGTAGGACCTGATCTGCCAGTTTAGGCAGGGCTGTTGCCATTGCAACAGGGTCAAGACTGATTTACATATGACTGGATCCAAACTGAGGTGGCTTGGTGTGAAAACTAAGAGTGGACTGGGATGCGACCCGAACAAAACTACCAGTAGCTGAAATTAACTCAAGCATTCCATCCATCACTTTTTGTATGCTTCAATGACTAGAGAATGGCATCCACAAGCTGGGCAACGCCTAATGAAAAGAAAACAGTAGCTAGGTTGAAAGAAATAGAAGGGCCAGCAGTAATCGGGAAATGTTATCTTAAAAAACCTAAGACTGATTACTACTCCCTGATAAGTCCCAGCCTAGAACTGCAAGATTATTGAAAGCGGAACAAGTAACAAATCAGAAAGTGAGAAACATGAAAGGAATTGTCAAGCATAAAATCTGGAATTAACTCTCCCACACTGCCATACAAGAGAATATATACAGTTTTAGCTTTTCCCTCCTTGTCCTCACATATCCATTGCCTCAGTCAGAGCCTGCAATGGTTTATTTCCAGTTTCCATTTTCTAGGTTCTTAACTTTTATTCCTCGTACATTTCTGATGTGCATTGGTACATTGTCTTTTGCGCACTGTTTCTAGTGCCATCCATAAAATGTATTTTGGAATACCCTCCCCCTTCCCATCACATGCATTTGTTTGGATCTTATCCCAAGTTGGTGGTGCAGATATGCTTGCAGGCATACCATCTCAGCTAATTCGGATTGGCCTAATGTCCCCTCACCCAAAACAATTGGGGAGCCTGCTTTGCCACAAAACCCTCCAACCCCACCTCACTCGCAGCTTCTGCATAGCGGCCCACTGAGGCCCCATACAGGCACTTGGCAAATGTGAGCTTAATATCCCTCGAATCCAGAAAAGCCTGCAATATATGGTTGAGTAATTCATCATCTGCATGTTTATTCCCCATGTTTACTCCCTGGATCATTAGGTCTGGCCCAGGTGTGCCCCTGCAGAGTACACCGCCAATTAGGAATAAAGAGCAGTGTTCTATATTTTAAAATATTTTTAAAACTGTTTTTCAATATATTTTCTTGTACTGATGCACCAAAATTACAGGCAGCCAACAAGTGCTTACATAAAATGAGCGTGTTTCCGGTTACTCTATGAAGACAATCTATGGCACAATGCCACAGGACGCACGGCTGCTTTGTCTTTGTGAAACGTTTTCCTTTTGGGTGTGACGTGCTGTTTATCACGTGTAGCAGGCAGTTGGTATCTTTAGAGTACAACACCCCTCGGAGAGTTTGTCACAACTGTTGCAGTCGATGAGAGAGAGCTTCCTCTTTTGGGGTTTGAGACTGCTGGGGCATAGCTATTTATAATAGCAGTTCTGGTTGGGCAGGGATATGTATTATCCTGCTGTGAAATATGTTACAGGAGATGTCGTTTTCATTCAATGTTCCTGTCAATTATTGTTGGCCATTATTTCACCAAATGGGGTTTTTCCATTGTTCCCGGTTATAGTTGCAGTAAATAAAACCTTACTTTGTACACATATTCGTTATAAGGGTGTTGTTTTTCTTGCATTTCATTTTTGCGTACATTTGGTTCTGCAGGGGTGGGCCTGTAAATATATACTGAGCACAAGTTTGATTCTGCTGTTTGTGCAGCCTCTTTGGGAATGTGATTCTGGTGCAAGTGCAGAATGTGTGACTTTTTTTTTTTAAGTTGCTGGGTCTTGTTGAGGCCCCTAATAGTGCTCTGGGGCAGACTCTTCATTGGGCATTCTGGATTCAGTGAGCTATACAGATCAGTTCTCAGTTCTTAGCCTGTGGTAGAAAAGTCAGTGATCCAACCCCCTGCTTTCACAGTAGCTACTGCCTGAATATTAATCTTGCTCTCTGTCCTTTATGGAGGAACAGATTGGCAGAGCATGTTAGAGGGACAACGATAAGTGAATGACACAACCAAACTTGCTGTTGCACCATGTGGGATGTACTGTGAAAGTTATGAACAAAAGTAAATCCAGTGTGTGACCTACTAAGTGTATAGGTCGGCTGGCATGTTGGTTGATTCTCAGGGTGCTTTTATACATTGTCCATGGATGGTTTCACTTTGGTCAGTCGAGTCAACAGGGGAAGCATCATTTTAGGACATGTGTTTTTTCAGATTCAAGGCCAAACCAAGAATCTCGACCAGAAAATTGCGGCCATAGCCTGAAGGGCAGTGAATGATAACTACTTTACAAAGAAACTCTTTGAATTTATTGTGCATCACACTGTCAATGAATGTGGCCTGCTTTTTCTTTAGATCTAAGTGTGTTCTGTGGAATAGATAAGTGCTCCTTTGCTTTATTTTTCATAATCTGTGCTTTTATGTAGTTAGGCCACTCAGGAACATAGATTCAAATATGGTGATATAATTCTTTCTGAGCAATGTTTCTGTGAAACTGATTGTGTTACATTCTTTCTCGTTTATAGGGTCTCATACATTGAGTGTAAGTGTATGAGATTATTGCCTGCTGACCAGGTCCATTTTTATATATTTTTAGGGAGGTCCCCATAATCTGAGATATTGAATGGGGTGGAAAAGTGTACCATCATTTGGGGCAATACTACAGTTATCTGATAGTCAGTAGAAAGTGTCAGAGGTGTAATTGGTAGTTCAATAAGGATACAATTGGCAGAAGTGAGTGTCTTTTGCAGTAAATGCATAGTTGCTTAAATGCTTAAAATCTTTGTTGAATAAACTTTATGATACTAAATGGAATGAGGGTCTGGCTTTATGGATCTTTAGTAGTAATATATGGGAGTGTGGCTGTTGAGTATGATGCTGTTGCCATTCAATTATTATTTCGTAAATGGTTGTGTAAGTTTTTTAAGGCTTGTGTGTTTGTCCATTGGCCCGGATCATTGCAAAGGCATTAGTGTAGACATGTATTGCTTGCCCTCTGTAGTTGTATGTTGCTGTCAACTTCATCCAGTGTTTTCAGGACTGTTTCTTCACATGCCTCCGGATGTTTCATGAAAAAAACAAATGGGCTCATGACGAGTTTGGCGGTCTCAACACAGGACCGCCATACTCGCTGGGAGGAAGCCACCGCCTTGGCAGACGCACCCCTCTCCATTATAATACTCCTGCAGGTCTGACCAGTGGGAACATTGTAATATGGTGTTCCACAGTGCAAGAAAAAGCACTTGGCTCCCTTAAAGGAGCCGAAGTGCTATCTTATAGCACAGGGGGGCCAACCAGCACCCACAAAATGCACACTGTCTGCAAAGCAGACAGTGCACATTCCAATGGTCCTGGGCGGGGAGGCCCATGCACTGCCCATGCCATAGGCATGGGCTGACAGCAGTCTAGGTTGTAGTTAGACCGGGCACTGCCCGGTCTAACTACAACCTAGACTACCGTCAGCCCTTTGGGAACCATGTTCCCAGCAGGGACATTGGTCCCCTGCCCTGGTGGATCCGCCCCCTTCACAGTTGTAATTGGGTGGTCAAACCGCCCGGAGTGTGGCAGTCCGACCATCAACACAAGTGTGGTGGTCCTCGGACCACCACACTCGTAATGAGGCCCTAATTCTATATTTCTTGCACCTACTTTCTGCTTGTGTACACTTCTGAAATCATGGTCTTTGGGTACTTCGGCAGAATGGCAACCTTGAATCTTTACTTTGTCTTTTTTAAATAGATTTTGGATAAGCTGTCACAGAGCTCTCTAGGGCAGCATAGCATATAGTACTGTTTGCACTTTCTTCCCTAGCTAAATGTGGAATTGCACTTTTTGTGGGTCTGTCGACTGAGAGGGGAGGAGAGAGTAACTGAGACTCCTAAGATGTAAGACTTGGCATTTGGGTGCACCATAAAATGGGGATGCCATATGGAGAGCACGCACAACAAAGGGACAATAGGATACAAATAGCATACTGGTGCTGTTGACAGAGCATTAAAGAGAATTACATATTTGTATTGTCAGTGAGTGTAGACAGATGAGAATTAGGTCAGGCTAGGTAAAGTGGGTCAATAAACAGACAGTCTTACTGCAGCATAGGTGTTCAGGCTGTTGTAGGAGGGCTTCATACAGCTTGTTATTGTTATTGGGGATTTGCATTTTCTGTATCCTTATTTAGGTAGTCCAAGACAGGATATTGACTCTGCAACATGAAAAGAGGTTCTATGACATTTGCAACAAGCAAATGAAATTTGCAACAGGCAAATTAAATTATGTCAGCAGGTCAGTGGGCTCCAGGCACAGTGAAATGGGTGTTATAATGATAGGCTCTTACACATATTGATGAACACAAATGTTCAAATAGGTACAAATATGCATGGCGTAGGTCATGATATATAAAAAGGGGCTTATGCCACATTAAAAAATATATTCTAAGCTCTCCACTACAGCTAGATCACATTATGTCAGCAGGTTAGTTGGCTATTGTTGAAGATGCCATAAACATATCTAAAACGTGCTCAACACATGCACTGCAGAACATGCAATCAGTCCACTTTCTCTGGTGTCAAATGTGTTGTGATTTGAGAGCATGAGTGAGGGTATGTTGCAAGCATTTATACTTTGTCATTGCATGTGTGGTCTATCATATTAGTAAAGTACCATTGATTGAATGGGAGGCCAGTACATTCCTTTTTCCAGGTCTGTGAATTTCTGTATGCAGTTATGCCAAGTGACGGTATGAAAACGCTTATCAGGTTAGTGGCAGAGAACAAAGGTATCAGAATCATGGCAGTCAGCTTGATAGTATGGCTAGCAGAGTAATAGGGTCAAGCCTGCTGTCAAGGGTCCGGAAGGGTGTGTTAGGATATGTTAAGTCCATCTCCAGCCCAGCCAGTATTACAGGCAACTGTGGAACCCAAAGATGGAGCCGACTGAGAGAAACACTCAGGAAAGTATAAATGCCACATGAGAGGTGGCAGGAGCACTAATGAATAGCAGAGTTAGGTGTTTAACAACAGTGAGCAGGATTCAGAGGTAAGTCTTGGCGTAGGCTTCCTAGAACATCAAGTTACAGGGTGCTGTTGTAGGCTGCTAAGGCAAGTTACAAGGGGAGGTGCATAATAGTGAGGTTCTGGCTGATCTGGGCTTCAGTGCAGTGTTATTAACCAGGCTTCCTCAGTTATCTTTCCAAGGAATCGTAGTTGTCTGACAGGTTGGCAATTGCAAACTCATCAGGGCTGAGGTTTTCTATGTTCAGTTGCCGGAGGACCTATCCTATTGTAGGCAAATTGATTATGTTCAGGAGGTGAATGGGGTCTTCTGTGAAGGTGAATGTTAAGACAAAGTATGGAAGAATATAATCTTTTTACATGGTATCTTTAAGGCACTTTTTTCACAAACAGAGACTCCCAAATTAGAAGAAAGTCTTCAAACAATAATGTCCTTAATGTATTGTATAGGTTTCTCTCAGCATCCTGGAGCATTTGCATACATTTCCTGTCTGAAACTACAACTGTGTCCATGGTGTAACCAACCTGACAGCAAAAGAAAGCCAATGTACAAACTGTCAGAAGTGGTGCTCCAATTAGGGTGGTATGTGGACCATCATGCATAACCAAGGCCTTTCCAACTAGAGGGTTTTCCAAATGGTGGAAATGGCATCATCACCTGTACTCGACATGAGTTAAGAGATTTGTGACGTGGGCAGATGGAACAGGCAAATTCTTCTGCCATTTGTCTCATTTCAACACACCTTTAAATTAGGCATGATTAATTTATTTCTTAACTATAATGGTGTTTTGGTGTTGTTGGACAGATAACCCACATCTATTTTTCCCCAGATGAAAGCTGATATGTTTGTGCAAATAGACCAATGGAGAGTCCAGCATTTCTCACAAAAAACAATTTTTTAGGAATCAGATCTATTTGGCTTTCTGAGAACTCAGCCACATCATGAAGACTGCTGCCTCTCTCATAGTATAATAATCTGGTTTTCTACACTAACTTCACGAAAAGTTTGTGACAATTTAGCCAAACATTGCGTCAATTGCTAAGCCAGATATTCCCCAGGTGTGACATTCCTTTGCAGTCCCTCCTTCTCATTTCTTTGAATTTATGCGTGTAACCCATAACGCAGTTTAGGGCATGTCAAGTAAAATCAAAGCCACTGACCAAGGGCTTGAGATGTGGGACTAGGCTGGGTGTTTTATTCCTACATACACTTCTCTATAAGAGAAAGGTCAAACCTGCGTATGGGAAGTCCTTGTCCAGCTAAAAATGACAAAAACAATACTACTGCTGATAAACCCAGCATAACTCCTGCATACCTTAGCAGCTAGCATCCCACTGCTGAACTCCCAGAACTGGGTAAGATGCTGGGACAACTGGTCAGCAGGCACTATCAAGATTATCCATACAAACACGTGCTGCATGGCCCCCAACAAGTGGATTTCAAACCAATGTAGGCATCAAGGATTGGATATTGAGGCACTCATTAGGAATTTGGCAGGTGGAAAAGGCCGCCCGCCAAACTGCCGCAAGTCAAGAGACTGGCAGTGCGGTCTCCTTCCCACTGGTCCTATTATGAGTTCCCAGCGGGCCCAGCGGGAAATGCACAACAGCAGTGATGCCGGCTCGTAATATGGCAAGCGGCAATGCTATTGTCCGTCGGGTGCACCAGCACCCGTCATGCAAATCACTGTATGCCAGCAGGGCCTCTGGGGCCCCCAGCACCCCGTCTCCACCAGCATTTACATGGCGGTTTCACTGCCATGGAAGCACCAGCGGAGCGAGGGGTCGTAATCCCCAGGGTAGCTCTGCTTGCAGCGCTGCCCTGATGGATTGGGACCGCCTACACCGCCAGGCCACCTGCTGGCCGAAAAGTGGCAGTGCCAGCAGGCCGACCTCGGCATTTTAACATGGTCATAATGTTGTGGTCAGACTGGTGCTTTGGTGGCGGTCTGACCGTGATCCTGGTGGTCTGGTGATGGCCAGGGTCATAATGAGGCCCTGAATGTCTGGCAAGTTTTGTTCTTGTTTGTCCAAAGAACTGACTCCTCCTCTCAGTAGTCAGTATTACCCTGCACTTAATAGTACATGTAAAAGATGTAAACTTTCTCCTTTAGAAGGTCTACGTTAGAAGGAGAAAAAAAAAAAAACTCCTTGGCAGTCTTTTAGCTCTTGAGTGAAGGTGGATATTTGAGCAGAAGGCAATAAGCAAGGCATCAAACTGCTCTTGATCAACCAAGCAGGGTATTTCCAGAAGAAAATCCCAGGGAAATCTGCCTGCAAAATCAGGAGTAGAATTACAAGCAAGCAAGCAGTGAAAGCACTGAAAAACAAATGAGCCAATACACTGCATCACATCCATGGCCCTTGAATTACGTATGTATGTATATCCATCTCTCTCTCTCTCTCTCTCTCTCTCTCTCTATATATATATATATATATATATATATATATATATATAGATGTGATCAAGACCTTTGGTGGTTGAAACGTGTTGGTGAAGTTTGGGTTTCTTTTCTCTTTTGGAAGAATAAATTCTTCAAACACAAGGTTTCCTGTGTGTGCCGTGTTTGACCTTGTGTAATTTGGTGGAGAAAGTAATTACAGGGTTGGCCCGTCCCTGACACGAGCACCAACTTAATGGAGCGCGCTTTGATTGGGGCCACTTGGGAAAAAAATATATATATATATATTTATATATTGCCACTAGGTAGTTATAGTTAGGACCTAGTTTCTATATAAACATGTTTTTTACTTGCCTAAATCTTTGGCGCAGCTTAATGAATCTTCAGGAAACTTCCCCAAAAAAATTGCCCTTCACGTCAGTGGGGGCTGAGAAAAAGGGAGGGTCCAAAAACTTTGTCCCCATTCATTTTTATATAGGGATTTTGAACAGTAATAGCTACTGGACAGAATTACACCAAATTTAGCAGAAAGGTAGATCTTGGTCCAGAAACCAACCTTTTTTCGTTTTGTGTGAATCCGTTCAGTAGTTTTGAGAAATTACAGGGAAAATAAATTTGTATATATAGGGATGTAAAGGATTGGCGACCCCTCCCGATCTCGTGCTGAAATCTGATTGGCTGTCAGCACTTCAACCAGGAAGTGTTGGCAGCCATATTGGGACTCAGCAGCCAAGACCCCAGAGAAAAATGTAAAAAAAAAAAAAGAAAAGGGGCCCCTTAACTCCCCCCTCCCTCGGGCTAAAAAGCATTTTCTTTTTATTTTCAATGCGTTTTGTGGCAGATCCATGGATCTGGTGAAGTTTAAAAAAAAAACAAATCATGGGTTCCCGCGCTTTGTCTTTTTTAAGCCCCCAGGTGGGCCAAGTCCAGGGGGCATTCTTTTGTTGGAGTGTGGAGTGGGTGCCTGCCAAACAGGTCCCACTGTCAGAAAGGAGATATGCGTGCAGGGAACAGAGATAAAAGCTTTGCTTCAGCAACCAGGAAGCTGCTACTTAAAGCAACTCCTTGGTTGCTGGAGCAATGGGACTGTCCCAGATAGCCCAGAAATGACACGTAATAAAATAAAGGAAAAAAATAGTCAGGTACAGTGGGTGAGGCCTTGAGGCTCCCCTGTGGTCCCAGGTAGCTTGTAAAGGGCTCTAATAAATTTAAAAAAAAAGAATAGTCAGGGACCAAGGGGGAGGCCTTGAGGCTTCCTCACGGTCCCAGATAGCAAGTGAAGGGCATATTGTAAAATAAAAATACAAATCTGCAGGGACTCGTGCCCTGAGCAACTATAACTTGCCCCCTCACCATGCAGTGCTAATTATGCCACAAATTATGGCACTTATGACATCTTAATATCAATGTAATATTTGCAGTAACATTTTTGACGAAAGACTGTGTAGAGTGAGGACGTGAGTTATAGTTATCTTGGGGCATGAGTTAAAATTACTTGAGGTGACTAACTATAACTTGTGAATTACTATGGTTTTGTATGTTTAAAATGTAAGCCTAACTATAACATACCTGTAGCGTTTGTTTTTTTAAGTGAATATATATAGACATACATACACAAATCAATTCCTCTATTTATGCCATATATATATATATCCTACAAATCAACTTCTTCTTTCTCCATGAAAACCCAACGAGTGTGGTGCACATAAACGAGCCCAAAGAGCCCGGCATCAAATATACAGAATTTGACCCAATATAACAGTGCGCACTCTAAAACCACAATATGATGTTGTTTATTTATTCTGACAAGACAAACATCCAACACGTTTTGGCATAATGTCTTTGACCCTTGAGCAAGGCTGTCAGGCCAAAATGCTTTGAGTCTCTATCGTGCCAGAATAAATACACAACAGCATATCGTAGCTTCAGAGCGCATGTCTCTTCTGTTATGGGGGTGCCCTCACATCAGTGTCTGGAAAGTTTCGGGGTGATCAACCAAGCGGGGGCCAAGAAAAAGGGGGAGGGTGTCCAAAACTCTTTTTCCCCATGCATTTTTCCATAGGGATTTTGAACAGAAATAGCCGATGAACCACTGGACGTAATTACACCAATGTAGCAGTAGGGTAGCTCTAGGTTCAGTAAGCGACTTTTTAGTTATTTGGTGTAAATCAGTTCAGTAGTTTTTTAGTAATTAAAAAAACTAATTTGTATATATAGGAACATGAAGGCTCCGCGAACCCTTCCTGATTTCGTGCTGAGATCTGATTGGCTGCCATGTTGGGATTCAGCTTCAGATGAGTCCCAGAAAAAAATATAAAAAATAAGAAAAGGGACCAGGGTAGGACAACTTGACCCTCTTAGCATTTGTGATGGGGTCCCAGAGGGAACCCCCCCAAAGCAAAACAACATTTTATATAGAATTTTCAGTTGGAGCTGTGGTGGATCCACTGAAACTTGGAAAAAAACAATCTTGGGCTCCTGTGCCTCCTTAACTGCATCCCCCAGGTGGGCCAGGTTCCGGGGGCATTCAATTCTTGGATGCGGGGGAGGGCTGCCCCGGCCCCCGCAGCCCTGAGGACCGCCACCTTCCCGGGGCAGATTGAGAAAAACAAATGCGGGGGCGTCCGACCCCCGCATCCCTCAGGTTGCCACTTCCCTGGGGCACAATGTGGAAAGGAATGCAGGGTGCTGCCCTGCCCTACTCCAGCCCCTGGGTGCACCACCTTCCTGGGCCAGATTGTGAACAACAAATGCGGAGGGGATGCCCAAGCTCCCCCCCATGCATCCCTGAGACCGCCACCTCCACGGGGCACAAGTTCTATTGTTATGCAGAGGGCCTCATGTCACTACATGGCCCAAGGGACCGCCACCTCCCTGGGGCTACTTTCATTGGAAGGAGGCTGTGTGGAGCCCCTCAAGGAGCCACTGATAGCTCTGGAGACGGCCACCTCCCAGTCACGGCTCCTGATATGTCCCAGGATGAACACCCCAGGGACATAGCTGTTTGCTCTGATTTGGCTGGAGCTTTGACAGCTCCCACCAAGTCAGAGGAAACACACTTAAAAAACTAAGACTACAGGGACGTAATAGTTAGGCTCATTTTAAACATAGAAAACCATAGAAATTCAGGTGTTACAGTTACAGTTATCTCAAGTAACTATAACTCATGCCTAAGGTAACTATAACCCACGCCCTCGCCATGCACTGCTAATTACCCCACAAATTACAGCACTCATGACATCTTTGATAACATCATTGATAATATTAATGTAATATTTGCAGTGACATTTTTTGATAACTCTAACTATAACAGTTGAATTTCTATGGTTTTATATGTTTAAAATATGAGCCTAGCTGTAAAGACCCTGTGACCTTTGTTTTTTTTAAAGTGAATTTTTATGTTTTTTTAAACTCTATTTCCTAATTATAACGTCCCTTTAACCTTTGTGTTTTTTCAGTGAATACACACACACATCCACACACAAACACACACACACACACTTTCTAAACAGTAAATGACTTAATGGGAAAGATTGAACTTCATCTTCAAATGGATTGGAGACATGGCAAAACCACCATATTCAAAATTTTGTTTTTTATGGTTTGGCTATGCCCCATTCTTCTAACTCATGATGTCCACAAGGCAGGCAAAGGAGAAACCAAACTTTGACATCTTTCCTTGTTGCTCTTCCCTGTTGTTGCTCCATGCAAGTCATGGAACACCCCTCAGGATTACCACAGTCATAAAAATATTGATGCAGTCTCCAGTCCAGGCAGTGATGACTCCCAGGCTTGCTGAGCGCGACCTGTCTGACTGCATAATAAGCACAACTTCTTAACACACACTGCTTCAAGTAAACTCCCAGTGCTGGTGTGACAATATCACAGCTGCCCCAGCCAAGTGTAATAGACAAATGAATATTGTGAGAGAAAAGCATCCTCATCTGCTTCTATGAGAACTGCCAAAACTATGGGATCTTGGGAAGATATGACAAGTCCTTATGTGTCCAACATACAATTGACAGACTATCCCACCATGAATTGGAAAGAGCATCTCAAAAACTGAATTAAAGAGAAAAATGTACTTTCATTAAAAAATTATGTTACAAAAGAAGTAGCACTCTTGGCAGGTAATAGATACTCCTTGGATTCTCCATAAGAAGATTTTCTGCTCTGATTCTTAGAGGCTATCAACTGGTTGACCCTTTCATGATTTGGTAGGCGCTTCTATATTTGGGGTTTTAGTAAAGATGTAGTCATGAGAATGAAGATCAAAGCTGAAAACTTCAAACTTTTTTGGAACAGAATACAAGAGGATTCTTGAAATCTCAGATTAGGAGATCTTCTAGAATGTATCCCTGATAGAGGCAAAATTAGCAACGTATTCAAAAGTGTTTATGTAACAGCTAAATATGCCAGAAGAAAAGAAAGGGAGGAATCCATCAGATGGGATAACTGTAGTACTCACCTCTTTTGCTTACAAGGACACTGGAAAATTAAATCTCAGCAGTAACGTTCCAGCACAGCAAGCTATGTCAAAAGAAATTACGTTCTGAAACATAACATTGACTGGCTGTGCCAACAGATTCAAGAATTCACCAGCAAGCATTCCACACAGAATTGGACCTCTTGATTAAAACTATCCATACAAAACATTGATTTGTTTCAAGTTAGAATTGTTATTTACAAGGTGCCTAATTTATGAAAATCGTTAGAGGGCTGAAAGAGTACAGTTATAAGTTGCACAGATCCATCCTGGTTCTGAAAGTAAAAAATCATGGTTCAAGATGGAACAATTTTGAACATTTGGGAAGTGAAGTGGTGGCGGAAGCAGAATCGGAATCAGAGCGCCACTGCCTGAGCGGGTGGCAGTCAGCATCCACACAGCGTTTCTCCGGCTTTGTTGGGGGCCGGCGGCTCGGCGGACAGCTCAGCGGCCGGGCAACCAGGCAGGCCGGCATCCCGGCAATCTGGCAATCCGAGGGCCAGGAGCCGGTGTCTGAGCCTGGTCGGAGCGTGTCGGAGCCAGTCGAGGCTTCGAGGTGGCAGCCCGCAGCAGCCTGCCCAGCCAGAGCTTGGAGAGCCGAAGCTTGGGGAGCTTGGGCGTCGGAGGCATTGGAGGCTCGGAGTCGAGTGGCCAGGCAGGCTGGCAGCACCCTGAGCACCCCGAGTCCAAGGAGTCCAAGAGCCTAAGGGAAGCGGTAAGAGGACCAGGGCTAGGACTGGGAACAGCTGGGACGAGCTGAGCCAGCCGGCCGGCCTAGTGAGCACCCGGCAGGCAGACGCAGGAGCGAGGTGTGGGCAGGGGAAGAGCGAAGCTGAACCTCGCAGCAGCGGCGGCGGTGGGCTGCAGGAGCTCCGGAGGACCGGGGAGCCGTTGCGGGGGCATTTGTCTCCCCCTCAGTGCGTCAGGGGAAAAAAACAGAGCAGCAAGTAGCAGTGAAGAGAAGGACGCCGCAAACCAGAGGTTCCATGAGGAAGACACCGCCGCTGGGCACAACAACGCAAGAAGGATCACAGAGAAGCAGGGCTGTGGGGACCCGCCGGTTTCACTGCATCCTTCTGCAGGGGGTACAAAGCGCAGGCGCGCTAGAGAAGGAATCCACAAACTGCTGCCAGCGTGGAGCAGAAAGTCCCTTTCTTCACCAGCCTTCCCCGCTAGATTGGAGCTGCTTGACTCCACTCGGCTCTCTTCCTCGCAAAGAAAATTAGTGTAACGAGTTTTGCCAATCAGGATTGGTCTGAAGTGGGGAAGGAGAGGCTTTCGCACGAGTGCGCTTGGGACACATTTCCCGGATACTGTATGGGTTTCCGCACATAAAGGCCACGAGTTAAAAGGCAGAGGAAGAGCAGTGGAGTTCTGTGCTTGATGTGGGCAGTGACACGGATGTGAGACTCTACCCACCAGCAGCTCCCGACCTCGCCAATCCTGCAGGGCAGACTCCGTGCCAGATCACCTACTATTACAAGCTTTGAAAACCATAAAAACACACTCCTAGCAAGGTACTGAAGATGTACAATTATTCCGCTTACAACTGATACAGCTAAAGCGATGTTTCGGAGGTGCGCAAGGCAAGGCACATCTAGTTCCCAGGTCTCCAGGCACCCTCAGAGTGCAGAGCGTAGATCTCCTGGGACAAAGAACACACAATAAACACAGTGAAACTCAGTGACTGTGTGGGAACTGGCAAACTAGCAGCAAGCCCGTGATCACAAATCACCTAAAGCACGTGGCTGCACGCCGCCCTTCCAGCGCTAAAGCAGCCAGGAATAGTTCATCATGATTAGCACACACACAATTTTAAATCAATCACCAGTCGAAAGCACTCAGATATTGCCTGTCAACCCAGAGGCGACAGCAAGGATGACATTAACACGTGGAAGGAAAAAAGCAGTAAAGAGGCAAGGCTCCCCAGGGGAAGGCCAGCACGAGCCAAAAAACGAATCAACAGAAAGGAGAGTACCCACAAATCCGGCACAAACAAAGAAACCGCCTTGCAAATCTCCAAGCAAGGGAAAAAAAGCAGGATACAAAATCACAGACTTCTTGCTCACTAAAAAGGAATCAAATTCTTCCAGCTCCCTAACGGGCATAACTCCTGCCAACGACTACGAGACAATATGTATAGCCGACAAGAAGGCTGTGCAGGACACTGAAAGGACCTGTGCGGACTTGGGAAAAATCAACATGCCAATTCCCCAGCCAAATAAAACCGGCTTAATGATCAGCGCAGAAATCCACAGATGTTACCTAGATGACACTTTTTCTACTTTAAACCTCAGTGACTGGAACAATTGGGGTGAGAGCCCCACTCCTTTTTCCAAACAACTCTTGCAAGTAGAGAACGACACAGACTGTATCATAATTGAGGAATTTCCGCTGATAGACCTTTCAGATACCTGCCCAGATGCACCTCAGGGCACTCAGACTACAAACAACAAAACACAAATGAGATCTACCTGTAATGCAAGCACACAACGAAAAGATCTCTCACCATGTAATATAACAACTACAACAACACTCGACACGCATGTATCCTCAGCTGGCATGGCAATGGAGCAACCAGAGCAATTAGAGGAATTTGAAGACTCACTAGACCACACAATGGGGGCTAAAGCAAATGTAGTACCATCAACATCTGGAGACTTGTGGAAGGCCTTGTTAGCAACAATGGACGCAATATCAGCAGCCATCCAATTTCAAGCAGACAAGCAAGACACTCAGGTAGATTTACTTAACATCCTGGCCATCCATATTGTGAGCATCGACAATAAGCTACAATCCTTGAATGATCTGATAAAGAGGGCTCAAACCCACTCATACACCCAGCAAGTGACATGTCAGTGCTCCATCACAGGCGATAATTCACAAAGATCCCTGGACATCCTAAATGCCATCTTGAAAGAGGTAAAAATCCAGACCCTTAGAACGGAAGAGCATTTTAGAAGTAGTGGCGAGAAGATCCCCAAAAACCTAACGAATAAGGAAAACCCACAAAACGCAAAGAAATCCTATGAGGAAAGCAATAATATCAAGGATATTCATTTATCCGGACAGGGAACGTCTCAGAGCAACACAGAGGGCAGATCATGCCTTAGTACACAAGAAACGGGATCCCCCACGGGAGGATCGAAGGACTTAACTTTCAACAACTCAATAGTGGAGGAGACATCTCTCACGAAACGGGAAAAGAAACAAAAAAGGAAGGCATGGAAAAAAACAAAGGGGGTCCTGCAAAGCTGCATATGGAAATAATTTGCTAAATTAAATGGTACGCAGTCTAAGGAATCAGAACGCACTGAAAACAGAACCAAGAGCTGCCAATCTAGACAGATCAGGTCAGAACGGCCAGTCAGCGAGGATAATTCTACAGGCGAACCAAGTGCTTTAGTTCATCAATCAACATCAGAGCAACAGTCTCCGAAAAAACCCGTTCCAGTAATAAGCAGGGTAGCAGCCTTTTGCACGGAGAGTTGGCCTCAAAAGAATTCCAGGGAAACAGAACAATCACCAGGCAGTGCCCAAAACAGGAAATTCAGCGGTCTACTGACAGACAGGAAACTGGCAAACCCTGGGCACATAACCCTCAACGCATAAGCTCCGTACATAACATGACTATAACTAACCAACCTGCAGGTAACAACAAACAAATTTTAGATCATGGTTACCATCTCTGGTCAGATGTTTGCACAAAGAGCGTGGCACAAAAAAGAATCCCAGGACACCAGATAACGCAGGACAATGCGGCCTCAGAGGAAAATAAATTACTTTTCATACCTTGCTATAATTCGAAGGGGGCTTCTGACATTCTAAATAGAGGCACCATATTTAAGTTAATAAATACAATTTTGCCCCTGGCTCACATTTCAACAACAGAACTGATGACTGTGGAGTTCACTCCCCATCCAAACAATAAAGACAAAGAGGCAACGCTGACATCCTGGGCCACGTCTGCCATTATTGATCAAATTCTAGTACATCAAGATACGTTTAGCACATGAGGCATCGTCCTGCAAAAACTAGAACCGCCCAGATACCCTAACCTTCTGGTACCACAACAAAAGAAGGGCGGCTCAATCTTAAAAGGGGCCGTGGGAGTAGAAACCTCCCCAAGCAGTTGGGACCACATAACAATTGTAAAGCACCAAAGCATGCTCCATTCTGGCATGCACCAACAGATCTTCGTCGGTACTTCCTCAACAGTCAAACAGGCTGGAAGGCAAAATCTAGCAAACAACAATCATAAATGGTCCTGCCGAAAACCCAGAATATCTCCATATTTGCTCCTGGAACACTCACGGTTTAAAAGATTTGGTTACCGACAGGGCGGCTCTGAGTTTCCTTCAGCAGTTTGAAATTGTCATGTTGCAGGAAACATAGTGCATGGAGCCGATACAAATTTAGGGTTTTTCTGGGATAGACGTCTCTGCCAAACAACCTCAAAAACATGGTCACCCCAAGGGGGGGCCTCACAACGTATTGCTCCACAAAAATCAACTGGGTGATCAAACAGATCGACCTGGGAATCGACTGGCTGCTACCAATAAAATTGGAACACCGGGCGCCACTAGGCAACAACAGAACTTTGCTATTGATCAACGTATACATACACCCTAACAAAACCCAAAACAGTGGAAACATTGAAACATTGACCAGTATTTTAAAAATGCTGCAGAAACAAAACAAGGACGCAATCCGCATTTTGTCTGGCGATTTCAATTTTGATTTGAGAAAAGGCAGCACAAAATACCCTAACAGAGCATGCACATATACAAAGTTTGAAACCCTGGGCTTGCGCTGCCTGACGCCTCCCCCTGAGGACGCCTCATCTGCACAAGTAACCTTTTCAAGCAGCACAAAAAAATCCAATATTGACTTTACATTAATAAACGAAATCGCATTGCCACTGGTCTCAGCATATAGGATCCAACAACGCACCGAGAGCGATCACTGTCCACAACTTATTAAGATCCGGAATAAATGTAATCGTCTCCCCACCGCCAACATCATAATTTCTGCCCCAGTGACTTATGATACAAAAAAACTGAAATGGAAGGGGCCGGGACTCGACAAAGTAATGGAAGAAGTGTACCACAGTGCAGGCACAACTAAAGAGCTCAAAGAGTTGCTAAGAGTGCAGGAACTAGAAGCCCACCCCCCAAGGAGAACGAGTGATCGCTTGGATGTACTTGTGTGACTCCTTAATAAATACATTTTCCATCAAAAAACGTCTCCGAATTAAGGTCATAGAGTCAAAAAATAAAGTCAAGAGTCGCACAGAAGAGAAGAGAAGTCATGGTGCAACAGGACATTGCGCAATCAGAAAAATCAAGTCTCTAGAGAATTAAAAGAAGTCCTAAAGGACGTACACTGGGGGAGGAAATCTGATGACACAAGGCTTTCTGAACAAAGAGCCAAATATAAGAAAAACTGCTGGATGGCAAAACAGAGTTATCACGAGGATCTGTGGACCAAGCAGCTTATGTCCAACAAACAGAAAAATAACAAAAAGTTCTGGGAACTAATAAATGGACTTACTAAGGGAAGAAATCGACACACGAATGCAGGTATCGATGCAGCCACATGGGAAGCCCACATACAGACAATGTTCTCACTTCCAGAGCACCATGTGAAGGAGGAGGCCACACAGATAGCCAACGACTTAAGCAAGATTCATTTTGGCTTCAGAGTAACAACGCAAACAGACTCATCCCCAAACAGAAACAAAGGAAAGCACGCATTAATGACCATTGACATAGAAATGCTGATAAACCTTATCAAGAAACAAAAAATGGAAGGGGCAGCTGGTCAGAACGGTATTCCGAACGCCTTGTTTAGAGGAGACTCTTCATTCGGGGTGCACTATTTGGCGTTGCTTTTTAACGATCTACGAGGCACTACGGGTCTTCCAGATGCATGGAAAGGCAGCATTATCCACCCTATATACAAAGCAGGTAACCCCGCAAATCCTTCAAACTACAGGCTAATTGCATTGATAGATGTGGAAGCAAAACTCTACGCATCCTGTCTACTGCAACAACTAGCAGAATGGATTCATGACAGACAACTAATTCCACAACGCCAGACAGGTTTCAGAGCTGGTATGGGTGCTTCCACCAACCTGACAACCCTGGCTCTGCTGGGAAACAAATCCAGGCTTAAGAAAAAAAGGTTACTTGCTTGCTTTATTGATCTAAAGGCAGCTTTTGATTGCGTACCAAGAACCAGCCTATGGGAGAAACTGAAAGGTTGGGGCCTACCATGCGGCATTCTTGGCGCAATGATGGACTTGTACACAGGTACTTGGGCGCAAGTAAAAATCGTAGAGGGAAGCCACCTCACCAACAGAACATTAACAGCAAAAGGACTTAAACAAGGGTGTGTATTGGCTCCCACGCTGTTCAACTTATATCTTGCAGACCTAGCCAAGGCTCTAGCTCCTGTAAATAGCCATCCGCCAGTGTTGGCCAAGAAAGGAATTGTATGGCTACAGTACGCAGATGACATAGTTCTACTCAGCCAAACACCTGTTGGGCTACAGCATAGCATTGATGCATTTTATACTTATATAACAATACAAGGCCTAGAATTGAATTTGAGTAAAACTAAGGTTGTCCGCCTAGTTGACAGGAAGTTTAAATCTGCTTCATGGTTCATAAATGGATCCCGGGTGGAGGTTGCACCCACATATAAGTACTTGGGATTCACTATGGACCGTCTCTTGTCTTTCAAGCCGCAGCTTGCTGTCACTCAAGCAAAAGTTCTCTCATTGACCTATGGCTTTAAAGTTCTAAAACAAAAACTGAGCTGCACTTCATACACTCACCTGCCTTCTGTCATGGCAGCGCGGCTAATGCCCACCACCACTTATGGCGCCAAAATCATGCTAGGGAAGGAGGCAGTTTCTATCAATCGAGTCCAGACAAAGGCTTGCAAAACAGTTTTTCGGATACCACGACCAGAATCTCCAACTCAGGTTCGTTTAGAATTGGGTCTGAAAAACTATGAATTTCAGAGGAGATGTGCCTTCCTTAAACTATGCTGGAGGATGTGTGCAGCTGAGACTGGTACACTAAACAACCTATGTTGGATGGAAATTGAGGAGCAACAGCGTCATAATGATAAAAGCACCTGTGGTCATCACTTAAATAGCTGCATTATAGCACTAGGTTTGCTAGAGGCCTGGGACCTGAACTCAGACAAAAAGTAGTTTTTTCGAAAGGCAAACGCTGTCACTAAGAAGAAATCTTTAAATTCTGACAAACAAAAACTGGCAAGTAGACAGCACGCCTGGATTATAATAACATCATACAAAACCTTACGGACACAGGAATATCTAGCAGCAACCTTCAACCAGTCGCTGAAACATCGGTTCATGCTTATCCGCTTTGGGTTGATGGAAACGAAGGATATGGTCCCTTCATGGAAACAGCAGGACATGACATACTCCTGTCGACTGTGTGGGTACAGTAAAGAGTCATTAGAACATATTTTTTGTGTGTGCCTGAAACCACAGAATATTTTATCTGAAAAACATTTTTAAGACACTGAACATATGCTCATGTAGACCGGCCATTATTAGCTGGCTTAGCGGACTTTCAATCCCGTTTTCTTGTGTAGGGACCAAATTCTTGGTACAGGCCCAGAAAGAATTAGTGAACAAAGTTGAAGCCAAGTGTGCAAGGGCCATCATTTTATGACTAGTAAAGCTCTGAAAGTTTTGTTCCAGCCAGGAAACAGCCCTAGGTACTATTTAAGATGCTCTCTCAGCTTCACTCATCTACTATTACAATGGTCGTAAGGGAGCAAGAAAGTCCTAAAGTAAAGTTTAAGACCAGGTTTTGGAATCAGTGGAGAACATTTTAGTTATGCACAACTCTTTACCATTCCATGTTTTAGTTTTAAGCTTTTATGTTTTTACGGGTGTCCATTAACATAATGAGAAGGCAAAGTTTTATGTCATTATGTATTTTGGAAATTGCGATGGTTTTAATTAACTGTATCAATAAACTTAAACTTTAACTTGAACTTGAACATTTGGTTCTTCTTTTCTTGCCTTTTTCCTGGATTCCCAACATCCATTTTCAAGTGCATAAGCCTGCTGTTCTATTGAGACCCCAGAGTAAAAAATTACATTTTGGTCCTTTCTCCTACCTAATGTTTATATTATCTCTTTCCTGTATAAAATGAACTAAGGGTTTTGGGCACTTAGCACTGGTTATTCGCCCTAGGTTATTCGCACATCAGTTAATTTTTTTCCTATTTGCTTTTAAGAGCACCTTTTGTGCTTTTTTAATTATGATTTATTAAAATGTGCGTATGATATGAATTACAGTTAAGGTAATCCAATTTCTTTTGGAATTCTGAAAGGGATATGTGTTTCAAAGCACATGTTCAGAGATTCTGTACATATGCTGATATTAAGTACATATGAAGATGATTATGGCTACCAGTGATGGGGAACTAGAATTACAATGATGGTACTAGTCCTTTTTCTGGCCAGCCACTATTTTCATATTGGTTAGACATTAGGGGGAATTACATATGACTTTGTAAGGTGCTCCGTGGCTCTCTTCTCCACTTCAACCCAGTGCCTAATTTGTAAAAATAAATTATATATATATAGATATATATCTCTAGATATATATCTATATATATTTTAACCTAGTGGCAGATGCCACTAGGTAGACATAGTAAAGACCTAGTTTCCAGAGTCTGAGCTTTTTTGTTTTGCCTACAACTTTGTCAGAGCTAGAAGAATCTTTACAAAATTTTCAAAACGTATACTTTGGTCAGTTCAGCTTCTGTCTTAAAAGTTTCAGGGTGATTTGTCAATGGGGGGCTGAGAAAAAGGGGGGACCCAAATCACGTTCTCCCTGTTCATTTTTCCATAGGACCTTTAGGCACACCTACAGCCTGAACCACTGAACAGAAGTATGCCAAATTTGGCAAGAACCTAGATTCTGTTCCACAGATTACTCTTTTTGTGGTTTGGTGCAAATCTGTTCAGTAGTTTTGGAGTAATGTAAGGCCAAAAAATATACTTATCTAGTGACACGGATCCTGTGCAGATCCAACTGACCCCGTGCCTATATCTGCTTGTCTGCCAACACTTCAACAAGAAAGTGTTGGCAGCCATCTTAAGACTTGGCTTCACTCGAGTCTATAAGCAAAACAAAAAGAAAGGGGGCCAGGGTACAGTCACCCTGACCCCTTAGCTCTGGTGCTGGGGTACCTGAGGCCCCTGGCCCGGGCTAAAAAGCATTTTTTCTTTTTTAATCGGAAAATTCCACGGATGGATCCACAGATATTTCTGAGATTTGTTTTTTTTAAACATGGTCTTCCACGCTTTCATTATTTTTTTTGTCCCCAGGTGGGCCAGGTCCTGGGGGCATTTGTGGCTTAATAGAGGAGGGGGTGCATGGGGCCCCCCTCCTTGGGCTCTAATAGGCCCTGGGGACCACCACCTCCCCTGGGCAATTAAGTAATGTGAGCATGGGGTTGTGTGGCCACCTGTGCCTCGGAACCCACCACCCCGGGTCAAAATGCTTTTTTGTTTTTTAAGTGGGAGAGGCCCATTTCCCTCCCCTAGAGCCCCAGGGACCGCCACCTCACTGGGGCGAATATTGAAATATGAGCGGGGGACCGTGCAGCCCTCTGTGTCTGGGGACCACCACCCCCGGGGGGCATTCAAGAAATTAAGTGCAGGGGCACTCTGGCCCCCCTCACAGCCCTGGGGACCACCACCTCCCCAGGTCAGTCAAGCAGTAGGGTGCAGGGGGGCCCTGTGGCACCCCCAACCCAGGGATCACCACCCCCCCCGGCAAATACAAAATAATGTAAAGGGGGTCTGTTTCAGAACCCCCATTAGCCCCAGGGGCTTATATACATCTCTCTGTTTTCCCATTAATCCTGTCCTTTTTTTCTGCTCTAGGCAAACTTAAGTAGGTTGATTTTCTCAATGCCCCCTTAAGCAAAGATTTTTTCCTAAAATTCTGATTCCCCTTCTCACTTATTCCCTTCCTTGTTTATTTTCTCCAATGTGCATCTCTCGCTAATAAAAGGAAAATGTTATCCTGATTAGGTACAGTTAACTGTTGTCATTCTTCAAAGACAACTGTATAATTCTTCTGAAATGTTTCCAATTCATTGGCTCTTTAATTTCACCTTTATATTTTTGTCATGACTGAGTAGCTTCCTGATAATAGTAAACAAAAAAATTGAAAAAACATGTAAATTTTTCTATTAGTTATGAATAAATTGATATAAATCCACCGAATCTTCTATCCACATCTTCTATCAGAAAACTGTATGAGAAACATTTTACAAAAATATGTTGTTACTTACTGTGGTTCCATATAAAAATATTACAGATTTGTTTCTCTTTGCTAGTAGGTTCATATTTATGCCTAATCATATCAAATGTTCCTCCTAGTAAAAATATTTTATATTTAGTCATATCCAGCATGTTTGAGATTTGCTTGTTTGCATATACTCACTTATCATATAAATCAGTTGATGTTTATTAGTCCACCATTTCAACCTGTTTGTTACATCATTAGCAGTAGCACATGACACAAATCAGGACTATGGGCCAGAATGATCATTTTAACCGGATTTATTTTAATAAACTATTCCAATTCCACATTTTAAGAAGGGCAAACATATGCTTAAAAATCCTTTCTAAGTATTTGAAATTATTCAGGCCCTCATTACGACTTTAGTCTATCCGCCCTATTAGGTGTTTTCTGCTGGGTCAGCGGGCGAAAACAGTGATTCCACCTGCTGGTCCAGCAGAAAACTCATTCATATCCATTTATTAGGTTATCTATAACCTTTCAAACTTTTGAATCAGTATTATAAATATGTAGCACCCTTGTGCATTGCAATTTTGAGTGTGGTTTCATTACATTAAGCTTTTTTTTATTGGGTCTCATTCCTACTAATTATTGTTTATGGCTCTGTATAGTAATTGAAAGGGCAGGAGGCAGGGGATAGACATGTAACATGTCCCTAATAATCCAAATGCTCTTTGAGAGATGTCATTAACCACCTAATTCTTTTGTTTTACTATATAGGAATTGAAAAACTTTTATAATTTTATCTCAAATCTGACATTTTCATAACACAACCCAAATAAATTCATAGGAGATATTTTCAAAATCCCTTTCGGCATCTATAAGTACCATAGCAAGAGTTACATTGTGTTGTGCCTTATCTGCTACTGTTAATAAGGTATTGCCCTATCAAAACGGGCTGCCAAATATAAAAATGAAATAGATATTACTCACCACTAAGGTTTACCTTCCTCACACAAGATGCTAAGAGTTTATAAAATAACTTGAAATCTATGGTCAGCAACAATACAGCAATGATATGTCAATAATGAATTATGTGAACAAGTTACCTTTTTCACTTGATGTTACAAGTGTTCCATTATTCTCTTTTTTGTCTTTTCTTATAAAGTTCTTCAATTCAGGTTTCTTCAGCTTATTTCTATAAATTATATGTGAAGACATTTTGTCTCTGATATAGCCTTGCATATTTCACATGCAACTCCATAAATCCCTGCATGAAGATGCACAAATAACATTACATAATTAGATTATACTCATGTAAATGAATTATGAAGTATTCAACAAGCTCATTCTACCACATATGTAGTTGGACAATAAAGTAATAGAAATAGTTCTCTTACCAAAACCTCAGGAACAAATCTAGACATACTACAGCTACACAAATACCTTTTTAATGCCATTTAATATCTGTATTTTGCTATGTAATCATAATTCAGTTCGCTCTTCCTTCTATAAATTGCTAGTTAGCCCTCTTGAAAAATCATTGGGTTTTGCTGCCTCTTATTAAAAATGTAAATTAAAAAAAAATTCTAATGTAAGTCATGTTTTATGTTGTTGATCATTAATGATGAAAAGATTTGACATATTTGCCATAGCTTACACAATGAATAACAAGGCAATCCATGTTGATTACTTATATTAATTAAAAGTGTAAACACTTGGTGGACTTAATAAACTATAACTCTTGAAGATATTTGTATTATTAAGATGTAACTGGGTGTTTTCAGGGTCACCCAATATATGTCCTTTTAAGCTTGGTGAACATTTTAAACTTGACTTGTACATTTCTTCTTTAATACAACAGATACGGTAAAAGATCCAATCCAGAGACAATGCTTTCCGATGTTTGGTGGCGGGAAAGCACAGAAAATCTACCGAGAAGCCGGTAAGATATAGCATTATATTTTGTCATATTGGAAGCTGTGCAGCTCCACAAGAGAGTCACTGAGCATTCCTAAGTGAGGTATACAATAAAAGGTTCATCTGACCATGGGTTTTTTCAAAGGAAATGAAAATGTAGACTAGGGAATGAGATTACATTATAGTATCTCGATACCTACAAATGTTGGTGTATATGAAATCTGTACATATTAAAATTATTTATACATGGTGAAGTCACAGTTCTTTTAGCATATGGCTAATACTGTGTCACACTTGGGAATCAAAGGTTAATGAAAGTGAGATAAGGGAACTCAGTACATGTGTGGGCAATTTTTTTTTGTAATAAATATAAAATGGAAAGGGTATAGGTAGAATGGGATGCTAATTCAAAGCTTTTAATCAAGAGATGAGAGTATTTGAAAAAAGGCACCCTTCGAGAGCCCTAGTATACATTCTAAAAAGTTGCTAGTTTAAATTACATTGTGGAGCTTTTCTGGAAAAATTATATATTGCTTGCAAATCTGCTCATTAGTGGTGGCCAAACCCCCGTTTTAAATCATATGGGAAAAGCATGTCCCACAACATCGGCAAATGATACATAACTCTGCGCTTTCCAATATATGTTATCTTCTTATTTGATATTGAGAAGGAGAAACAAAGGGAATGCTGGTCTCTGGGGCCTGACATTTCTATATGAATAAGACGGGGGTCATAGAGCGTGTATCATGGGGAAACAAGTTGACTGCTATCTAGTAGGGCACACACTTTTTTTAAGAGTAGGTGGTGGTCAATTAATTCTAGGCTCACACTGGCATCCACAAAACATGCTAACAGCTGGAGCATGCACTGTACTCCCTGGGTGACCTTGCCTGGTTGGAGTTTTTGAGGCATAAAAAGAAAGAAGGGTGCTGACATTTCCCAAAGATGCTAAAGGGAAAACAGAGGCAGTCATACTGGTGGCACCCCCCCAAGTGTATTACAATGTTCCTGCTAGGCTGTCCGGCAGGAGCATTGTATTACACGTTCCTGTCGGGCTGACTGGCAGGGACAGTGCTACGATATTGGTCTTGTCTCCCTTCAGGGAGCCAAGGCCAATACCGTGGCACTACAGCACCATTGGAATGTGCACTGTATGCAGATCAGACAGTGCACATTCTGATGGTGCTGGGCTGGGGGGGCCTGCACTGCCCATGCTGTTCAATTGGCTGAGCATTGCTTATTGCACCTTCTACAAAAGACGACCACCTTTCATAGCAGCCAAATTCCATTACTATACCCCTGCCATAATCCCCTCTTTTTCTGAACATTAGCTTTCCATTCTGCCTTTAGAGATCTCAATGGCTTCAGAACTTTGGAACTTCCCTTCCTTTATTGGACCATAACATACTTAATAACCTTTTCTTACAACGCTTTAAAAAAAAATAGCAATTACAACAGTAACCACCCAAACTATCCTGCCTACCTGGTTCTTTGCTCCATCTTAGGCACATTAACTTGGTGATCAGTGTTAAATCAGAAATACGCTAAAGCTAAAAAAAAAATAATAATAATGATGGTAATAATAATATTATGAACAATGGTGCTCTCTGAAGCATCCTTGCAATCATTGGTGGTCTCGTCATATCTTGACAATGTGCCCTCTTCTGTTAGCAACATGCCAAATAATATAGCACATAAAAATGCTGTCACACCATGCATTTGATAAACAAGCACATATCCCTTTATTAACCTAGAATGAATCTACTTTCCTGATATGTAATAAGAACGTGCTGAGCTAGGCTCACATAATCCTCATTGGTTTCCTGAGTTTATCCACTGCAACAATATTTTCTTGATTTAAATCTACCTCCTTCATTTCTTTCCGATGGACAGGTTTCTTCTTCTTCAAGGCCAGTCCTTTTCCCTTGGAGACAATCATATTTTCCTCTGAATGCCAATGTCACTGGCTACCCTGGGCATAGGGTACATAACTTGCACACCATTGCCCTCATTTACATTAGTATCATAATCAAGAGAAAGATACATCATTATCTTCATCTATGTAGGATCTTACTTTTATGTGATCCTTTTACATGCTCATCAGGGGCCATAGGTACAAACACATTTTCCCATAGACATAGTATGGGGAAAACCCTTTCGTACATCTGGCCCCAGGTCCCTTGCTATCTGCTGATGGAATCTCCACTGGAACATCTCTATTCCCGACCTCCTAAATAACTGTTCTCCCTTTTGCTGCCTATTCTTCAGCTCATCCTGTCCTCTTGAGCACAATCTCCTGAAATATCTTTTTTTCATTCAAGATATTGTCATCACTATGAAAATACTCGCCAAAATCTTTATTTTTAATTTACCAGACATAACCCATATTTGTTTTGCATTCCATTCAGATATCAAAGTGTGGCTCACTTGTTTCCCTTTTCATACAAATTTTATTTCTGGCTTAGCAGGAAGACACTGTTTTAGATTAGTGACTTCATATGGCCCCTGGTTTTAAAGATAGGCCTAAGAATATTTTGGTACTTCACCCTTATATCACCTGCAAAGTATCATGGTACCAGAATATTGTTAAACAAATTATCGAATAAACAAGGAAAAAATATTGATGGTGTGTTTATATACTTAAGTACAGATTTACTTTATGTAACTCCACATGCATGTATCTTGATAAGTATATCTTCAAGGTGTATAGATGTTAAGTTAAGAATAATAAATCTGTATTTAGCTATTCAGCATTTTTGGCCTCAATATTCTTGACTCAATATATTGGTACTACAATATTTTTGTTGTTGATATTTAGACATACTACCAATTGTTTGATACCTTTTTCATTATGGTTTTGTTTATGCTCTGTACTTTATTTGTGATGATGTTATTGAATAATATTTTTAGCTGGCTATAGACTCAATAACAATATAGAGTTACTGAAAATCACCTTTAAAGCATCTTTGTTCAAGCCTTTTGAGATTCTGATTTGGACTTTGGCAGATATATACTCTATCACAAACATGATGGATATCCTGTACACCTTATTACAAGTGTCAGACTCTAAAGCAAGCTACTTGTCTCTGTCACAGATAGCAAAGTGATGTTTTGTCAGCTTCAAAGCATAGGCCTCCCCTTGTGGTGACTGAATGAAAGGTTGATTGTTTCGTATGTGATGTTAGGAAGTATTATCTAGCCAATTGTACCTTTCGTGACTGCCTCCAGCAAACAAGAGCTGATGAATATGTTTACAGCTGTGAGTATGTTCTGTGGAAATACAAAAAAGTGTAGGTTTGATGCTGCAGTCAAAAAAGCTTAAAGGTGGCCCAAGGCTGTCCATTGTGCCTTTGTGTCTTGTCATCTCTTGGTCCATGCTGATGTTGCTAGTGATTTATTGAGGTGCACTTTCATCTCTGCTGTTCAAATGTCTATGTAGAACAGGTTTTTACCAACTGCTGTGTACAGAAAATCCTTGTGTTTTGAATTAGAAGAATAGGTTGAGTTAAATATTACTACAACATGACTGTCCTGGGGTTTTACCAAAACAAAGTGCCTACTTTGTTGCTTAGCTAATAGGTGGCCAAAATTTGACGTTCTTGTGCATTGTCTCGGATACTGGACTAACTGTTGATGTCAATGCAGATGGACACTGCTGTGGAAACGTTGACTATCTTGTCAATGACTGGTTTTTGATTAATATGTGCATCTTCATTTATGCATATAACATTAAATTCAGATTCAGCTAACTGAAAAGCTCCACTCTTGAAAATAAGCTCCTTTAAGTTCAAGTGTTGAATCTAGCAGCTGGTTTACCTTTTCGATTTTTTACTGTGTTAATGTGAATTCCTCTTGGGTACATACTTAAAGAAAAAAATTGAAAATTAGATTTAAATTGCTTCATACCTGATCGCCCGGTTCATCCTTCAGTCCAATCGAAGATAATTTTGCCTTTCCCAGTATCCCTACAGCCTGAAAACTTCACTTTCTGAGAAATATAAAGTTCCTCCTTTTTTTAAACAATTTAAAACTTTGACCCTTTTTCAGTCTTCTCCTGAGTACATTGGTTGTAACCTTAAGTTTTCAGTCAATGGATGGATTGCCTGGGCTTCCTATCCCAGTAATATGCATCGTAGTTACCCACCACTGTCTAAAACATATATTTCCTGACACTGACATATAATTTTCATTCTCTATTCATTAGTGTTAACCCTGTTATATTTCGTAATAGATAGCAAAATGAATTACATTCTTTTTTAGCTTTTAATCTGACTTAGTTCCAGAGACATTGTACTTCATTTCACCTTAGTATCCATCGATATAAGCTCATATGGATGTTTCTTTGTCTTATCCTGAAAAAAAAATGAATATTGTTTAAAACACTTTTTTAGTTCCTCTACCTTCAGGACCTTTTTAAGATTGCTATTCTTTTACCCTCTTCAAATATTTCTTAAGATCCTCACATTTTTTGTTGAAGAGAGTAGCTTGATGTTCAAGCTGTGGGATTCTTGCTTCCATGTAGGGTAGGGGCCTGGGTTCAGAGATGTTGGCAACTGCTTCTCTGAGTTCTTTCAACTTTGCTGACACCAGAACAAACATTTTAGCCAAAAAATGGCCTGTGAGGCAGCATTCTGACTATACTGTTGTCTGCATAGATTAGAGTATTTCACCCTTCCATTTTTTAAGGTAGTCTCCTGCCCTCATGATACCAGATGAACATGACCTATCCATTAGTGATTCTCACATTCTTCTCGGTCACAGCAATTGTGATAAGCATGTCAGGTACTGTAGAGGGTGACTCTTTAGGTTGCTTTGTCTTGGGCATTAGCCACTCCACCGCCAGCTGTAGTCTCCTTTTCCTAGAAGCAAGCTTTGCCGTAAGTGGATGTGTCATATGTTGGGAAATTAGGTTAATAGAAAGTACCTGGATAAAAGTCGCTATGGTGAGTAAACTATGATTTTGCATCCATTGGCGCGGCCTGTTGTATGGAGAGCTGCTCTGTATTGAACTGCTAGCCATATTTAGCTAACAATGTTTCACTGGAGAAAGATTTTGAAAATGTTTTTAGTATATTATCTGCACATGTATTTATATTGTACTACATTCACAGATATTTTAAAAAAAACTATTTTTTTATGCTCTAAAGAGACTGATAAAGACCACACAGAATATATTCATGACTTCTGAAGATTCATTTGTCTCTTTGTCAAAAAAATAGGTTTTCTCCATCAGTGAGAAAAAAGAAAACATTTCAGTTCTAAAGACCTTTGCTTATCTGGCCAGCCCTAGTCATGAAACCCAGTAACTTTGCCTAAGTTACATTATGATGGACCACAGTAGAAGTGATGCTGTTTACAAGACAAATATATTGCAGAACAAAGAGAAACGCAGGGTGTGTTCTTGAGGAATGTGGCAATGCTGATTCTCCACCTCTGGTGGCTGAATTTTTTGTCCATGTCAGACATCCAACCAACCAATAGGGCACAAACGTCCCAGGATTCAGGTCCGTCACTGTGCAGCACTAGCCGACATAGATGGTGGTGCAGCGAGTTATCAATTGAGGGTGACTGGTCTACTGCCGTGTCTGCAGAGTTAACTCTATGAAACTTTATCACAGAAAATATGTTGATTTGTCAGTAAGCTGTTAATGTAGCACCATAATCTGCTGTGCAACACCGCCAAATACACAGTTTTAGGCAACATTTTCAAAATCCACCTCTGGAATTTCCATCACTAAATTGGCAGAGATTGCCTTTTAGGTGGAGGACACTTCATTGTCAGTATTCATTGCCAACATTGCCACACCGGCGGCCAGAACAATTTGCGAGCAAAACTCTAATTCAACCTTTTTAGAATTTTGTGATAAAACCTGCGCTTCATAAATCAAATCTGCAGTTAAAAGTGCCACATTTATGTTTACAGTATATAAACCATATTAATAGGAAATTAACGGTGTTTTCTACCTTTGTTCTAGGTTTGGCGAACTTTCCATGTGGTGATGGAAATCGAAGCACAACACCTGTATTCCCCTATTTTTAAAACCATATTTGAAGCAGATTTCTTCTCACCGCCAAATAGAGCCAGAGCATGCAGGCATTAACTTGAATTCTGTTGAGCTTTTTCTCTTCGTTAAACTGCACATAAATGAATTTAAATAAATTATTTGAGCATTCAAAGTTGTTACAGAGTAACACAAATTAGCAGTTATTGTTATGTTATTCTTGACTTTGAGTTTCAAGTGCACCCCATCTCCACACTGTCGCACCAGCCGTCTAATAGCATGTACAATTAACGTTTCATGAAATGATATTTATTGTACATGGTTCATTACTTGGTCCATCTTGTGTATGCAGCTCACAATATTTATTTATATCCAGTTAATTATGTTTGACTATCAATGATGTTCAAGCTATGATGCATCACTCAAGAAATGAAATCCTGTAAAGTACTTATTTCACACTTAGTTTCAAACCGTAATTTGTTTCTCTCAGAAACACTCGGATCAGCAAAATATTAAGATGACATTTAAACCAGTAACATTACATTCCTTTTAATGTCTTTTTTGGCAGTGCTGTTTATAATTACTCAAGAAACGTGCCTCCGTTTTTGTTTAGAAAATGCTGTTGTTTTAATGCAATGTTTTTATTACTCTTTCTACATTCCTTTCATGTTACACTCATCACCGCTTTCTCTGATGATATTTGTCACAACCAGGCAAGCACGTATAGAAGTGAATGGACAAAATGAAGAAATATATTTAAAACGCAGTTTCTAAAAGGTTGCAAACAGAGAAGGCATCAATGTGTAGAACCTATTGATGAAAATATCCAAATGGCATTAATATTAATTATACATCAGCAAGATCTGAAGCTGATGTTTATGGAAGTGTACTGGTATTTGTTTTCATAAATTACATAGTGTTAATATTGCTGATAATGACTGAGGGGTCATTACAGCTTTGGTGGTCCCACCCTGGGACCCCCAAAGCTGCAGGGAGGACGCTGCCGTCATGCCAGCACACCCCCCATAATATTACAATGTTCCCGCCGGGCTGACTGTCGGGAACATTGTATTAGGAGGTTTCCGCCGGGCTGACTGGCAGGAACAGTCCTACGGGATTGGTCTCAGCTCCCTTAAGGTAGCTGAGGCCAATACTGTATCACAACATCACCCTCGGAATGTACACTGTACACAGCAGACGGTGCACATTATGAAAGTGCTGGTCATATGGGACCCTGCACTGCCCATGCCAAAGACCCCCCATGTAGCCCCCAACAATGGGGGGTCCCTGCCAAGGAAAGGCTGGTAGAAACAGCATGGCAGTGCTGAGTTCAGCGCCACCATGGCTGACCACGAGTCCGACCGCCGTCAGACCATCAGGAACCTTGTTCTTGGTGCGGACGGCGGTCCCCTGGTGACCTTACCGCCAGGGTCGTAATGTGCCGTTCGGACCGCCTGGAGTCTGGTGGTCCATCCACCACCACGAGTCTGGTGTCCTTGAACTGCCAGACTCATAATGAGGCCCTAAATCATGCCATGTCCTGAGATAGGTGTACAGGAAGGAAACCCTGGTGAGAAGATAAAAAGGAACTAGTGGTTTGGGTAGTTGGTACCTTGCAAGAGTTAGTTAGGAAAGATAAGAGAATGCAGTAACATACGTTGATGGGGCTTTGTATTTTCCATAAGACCTACTGGAACAAAGACTGGCATCCTCACCAAAGCTGTTCCCTATTACATGACCAATAAGGAATCTTTGACCAGCATCCTTACATTTAATTCCTCAGTTTCCTCCCAGTTGTCACAAACATAGTGAACCCTCTCTGGGAATTGTCCTAAACTCTGGTTCTGTTATCACGTAGGGTTCTAGAGTGTTCCATACCCACTCAAATTCAGGAAACGCCTTAAAACTGAACTCTTCAGGAGGTAATTTTCCTTGTGTCTGTAATCAAAGAATGCCACATAGAAATTCCCTCCCCATCATGCTATACTGACTTATGATTATTTTGATTCTTGATGGTGTCAACTAAATGTAAAAACAAGGTGGGAGAATCGTAACAGGAACAAACCAAGATTGTGAAGAATATTTGATGTAGTCACTCCTCGTTAAGTCAAGGAGTGGTGATGATGATAACCCATCTGTGATTCACCTTTATCAGTTTGGTAAAAAATGTCACTTTCTGGAGAACATCAAATTTGATCCATGTTTGACCTTGTGCAAAAGGAGTGACAACACAGGCTTTAGTTTGGAATCTTCCTAATGGATAGCACTGTTAAGACAACTTTTGGGTCCATGTCTTAAACTCTAAATGATGCATCTGCAGTTTTAGAGTTGGCATGTAAATGGGCATTGTTCATCGGATTGGTATCATTTATGCATCTTGGAAATTTATAAACCACATTATTCCATAAGACCTCAAGTTACCCAGTGGCATGGTAATTAAGGAGATGTACGAATTTGGGTTAAGGGATTTAGAAAAGAGTTATGTCCTGAGCTCTTTGCTGAATCTGGAGAGGGGGTTAATGTCGCTGAATTGTTGAACTGCAACATTTGAAGAGTTTGCTGCCAGTCTTCAGATATTAGGCTCCATAGACAGAGTATGTGAATGAAGGAGATGTAAACAGTGTCAAGTGCAAAACACAGTATTTTTGAGTGAGAGTAGATAAAACCTAGTTATTTGAATATTGTACGTCAACATGAGCAGCAATTGATAACCTGTTTATTACAAATTCTAAGACAAATCCTACAATGAAGAAGAACAGCACTTTCTCACAAGCTCATGTTTCATATTCCAGGGTTATTTAACATGCATAGGTTTCTGCTTCTAGGGGGAGAGGTGTTTCTGCCATTTAAACCATATTTAAATCTGTTGTTCTTATGTAAAACAACCACCATTAATTACTGCAGTCATTACATTTCTTCTGTCAGAATAGCAGTGGGCATCACAGTTTCCTCAGCGTCCCCATGGTGATCTTGGTTAAGGTCCATTTTGTTCAAGAAACTAAGTTTGAAATGGGAGTTAAAGAAGTATATTTTGTTTGAATTTGGGTAAGGGAGAAATCAATGGCCAAATCTAATTGTTGCCACATTCCACCAGATTCTCAATTGGAGAGAAATAATGACTCTTCAGTGGTAATTAGGAATAGCCCAGCACAGATCTACAATCTATTTTTTATTAAATTAAGATGTATTTAGATGGTCATTTTTTGTCCACTTCCTACACCTCGGAAAGCAACACTGTAATCTTTTGGAGACTATTCCATGTGGTCCATCCTATACTTCAGGTATCCCAAACTGAAAAATCTGCATTAGCTACTAAAGAGACATTTGTACTCATGCAAATGTGTTAAATGTTACCGTTGATTTCCATCTGTGAATTTAAATTTCTGGATCCAGTGGTAAAAGTTCGACAGAAACCTGAATCAAAAAGCTGAAGATGCAGTAAATAACCAACTTCATGTGTAAATGTGTTTATTCTACTCAATAAAAATCTGAATATAAAAGAGAGCATAAAGGTGGATTTTCATGATCTAGTATGAACATATCACTTTGTTGCTATAATTATTTATTTCCACAATATCCACGTGGAGCAATTTTAGAAGTTTTAAAGTTGTATTGTCATTAAACTATCTGTGCTTCCTAGAGAGTGTACACTTGTAGGTTTGTTTGTTCACTGAAATATACTGCATTGAACCTTAAAATTGAAGTACTGCCCAGAAATATTCAAATAGGGAGAATGATTATTACTCACCTCTTTGTACTTGTATTTTGATCTGAGAGTTCTTCCACATTATGAGCCTTTGTCTAAAAAACAAAATAGTGAATCTGCACCCGCAAAAATATACCCATAAGTGGTGCAGATATTCTAGTTTTTGGCATTCACAAACAAACCCAGAAGTACGCATAGAAAGCTTGAATGTGAAAAGGCTTTTTGTAAATAATGAAAATCCTCCCCTGCATAGTTCTCCATAGCAGAAATCATCAAACAAGTGAAGTCATCTGTGCAAATGTGCTTTTATTCTCTGTGGGGTAAACATTTTTCCATGTGGAGAAATCCTTTTGCCTACTCTACCAGCAAGTCTAGGATCCCCCCTTTTCATCCTGGAAGGGAAGTTACTCCAAGCCTTGGTTAGAGTAAATCTCTGACTATTTCCAGGGTGGATCAGAGTCTGTATATGCCCATAAAAATACATGTGTGTGAGTACTTCCAAACGTCCTATGCAAACCATGACTTGGCATACTGATTTCCTACCACTTGAGTGGGGTACGGTACTGTGGATTTTCCACATTTGTGATGGAGAAATCAGCAGTAGTTAATGTTTTTGTGCCTTTGAGGAATCCATTTGTGGATTCTTGGCTGATATAAAAGGTAATTTTGGTAATAAGCTTACATTTATGACTGAATTTATCTTTGTGAATGCGTTCTATACATTTTCTAATATACATTGTGTGTGTTTTCCTCTGACCAGAATCAGTGAATATTGCATTTGTTACCCACCTTTTCAATGTATGAACACCACTTCATCGGCAGACAAGGGGACAGATTTACTAACCTTTCACACAATGCAGTGCAGCAAGGCAACTTGCTGCACTGTGTTGCATGAGAGGGCGAGAGCAAAAATGTGCATATCAACTAATATATGGTACACTAGTCCTCTGTCCTTGCACTGGTGCACCTGTGGTGGCTTAGCATCAATCAAGGTACCCTTTAGCCATGTTGCAAGGGTGCCTGCATTATGGGCAGGATTGTTTTTGTGCAGGAAGGCATAACTTCCTGCACAAAAACAACCATTAAGCCATATTGCTCTTTCTGTGTGTGCTCAGAGTGCAATACATATGGAAGCAGGAAGTAAAAAGGAGAAATGAAGATGTTTCTCTTGTTACGCCTCTCTCTGGTAGGCAAACCATTTTGGCACAAATTCAGGTTTAGTGACCAGTCTGGATTTTCATCAAAATCCATGGGTGGAGGCACAGGAATGCCCTCGCTTCACCCATGGAATATCTCCCTGAGGCAAAGTACCACAAGGCAGCTCTACACAATGTTGCTTTACTTTTTCTTTTTTTTACTAAACCGAGTAAATTTAGTTTGTGTGGCTTATTAAATCCCGATATGCTTTTTGCGTCAGTGCTGCATCTAAAAAATGATGCAAACCCAACACAAAATGTTAGTAAATCTGGGCCTTAGTTTTAAGTGTTAACGATTGGAGTCACACACAAAGTTTCTTGTTGAATGATGACATAAGGACGTCTCTTAAATATGCACAGTAATACCATGGATCAAGACTACAGTGTCATCCCAAAAAAGAGTATCCCGCAAGAGTTAGTTAGGAAAGATAAGAGGATGCAGTAACATACGTTGATGGGGCTTTGTATTTTCCATAAAACCTACTGGAACAAAGACTGGCATCCTCACCAAAGCTGTTCCCCATTACATGATTAAAAAGGAACCTTTGACCAGCATCCTTACATTTCATGCCTCAGTTTCCTCCCAGTTGGCAGAAACATAGTGAACCCTCTCTGGGCATTTTCCTGAACTCTGGTTCTGTTCTCAGGATATGGTTCTAGAGTATTTCAAACCCACTCCAATTCAGGAAATGCCTTAAAACTGAACTATTCAGGAGGTCATTTTCCTTGAGTCTGTGATCGAAGAATGCCACATGGAAATTCCCTCCCCATCATGCTACATTCTACTGACTTATGATTATTATGATTCTTCATGGTGTCAACTAAATATAAAAACAAGGTGGGAGAATTGTAACAGGAACGAACCAAGATTGTGAAGAATATTTCATGTAGTCACTCCTGGTTAAATCAAGGAGTGATGATAACCCATCTGCGATTGACCTTTATCAGTTTGGTTAAAAAAAAAATCACTTTCTGGAGAACATCAAAATTGATCCATGTTTGACCTGGTGCAACAGGAGTGGCAACACAGGCTTCAATTTGGAGCCTTCCTAATAGATAGCACTGTTAAGCACTACTTTTGGGGCCATGTTTTAAACTCTAAATGATGCATCTGGATTTTTAGAGTTGGCATGTAAATGGGCATTGTTCATCAGAATGGTATCATTTATGTATCTTGGAAATTTATAAGCCACATTGTTCCATATGACCTCAAGTTACCCAGTGGCATGGCAATTAAGGAGATGTACGAAGGTTAAAGGTTGTAGAAGAGTGCTATGTCCTCAGCTCTTTGCTGAATCTAGAGAGGTGGTTAATGTCTCTGAATTGTTGAAGTGCAGCCTTTGAAGAGCTTTCTGCCAGTCTTCAGATATTTAGCCTCCATAGCTCGAGTATGTAAATGAAGGAAATGTAAGCAGTGTCAAGTGCAAAACACAGTATTTTAGAGTGGGAGTAGATAAAACCTAGTTAGCTGAAAATTGTACTTCAACATGAGCAGCAACCAAGAATCTATTTATTGCAAATTCTAAGACAAATGCTACAATGAAGAACAGCACTTTCTCACAAGCTCATGTTTCATATTCCCGGGGTTATTTAACAGGCATGGTTTTCTGCTTTTAGTGGGAAAGGTATTTCTGCCATTTAAACCATATTTAAATATGTTGTTCTTATATGAAATAACCACCATTAATTACTGCAGTTGGTAAATTTCTTCTGTCAGAATAGCAGTGGGCATCACAGTTTCCTCAGCGTCCCCATGGTGATCTTGGTTAAGGCCCATCATGTTCAACAAACTAAGTTTGAAATGGGAGTTAAAGATGTATATTTTGTTTGCATTTGGGTAAGGGAGAAATCAATGGCCAAATCTCATTTTTGCCACATTCCACCAGATTGTCAATTGGAGAGAAAAGAATGACTCTTCAGTGGTAATTAGGAATAGCCCAGCACAGATCTACAATCTATACTTTATTAAATTCAGATGGCTTTAGATTGTCACTTTTTGTCCACTTCCTACACCTCTGAAAATTACACTGTAATCTTTTGGAAACTATTCCATGTGGTCCATCCTATTCTTCAGCTATCCCGAACTGAAAAATCTGCATTAGCTGCTAAAGAGACATTTGTACTCATGCAAATGTGTTAAATGTTACCGTCGATTTCCATCAGTGAATTTAAATCTATGGATCCAATGGTAAAACTTCGACAGAAACAGGAATCAAAAAGCGGAAGATACAGTAAATAACCAACTTTATGTGTAAATGTGTTTATTCTACTCAATAAAAAAATGAATATAAAGGAGAGCATAAAGATGGATTTCCATGACCTAGTATGAACATATCACTTTGTTGCTATAACATTTATTTCTACAACATCCAAGTGAAGCAATTTTAGAAGTTTTAAAGTTGTATTGTCATTAAACTATCTGTGCTTCCTAGAGAGTGTACACTTGTACACTCGCAGAAACATACCCAGATGTGGTGCAGATATACTAGTTTTTGGCACTCACAAACAAACCCAGAAGTACGCATAGAAAGCTGGAATGTGAAGAGAAGTTTTGTAAAGAATGGAATTCCTCCCTTGCATAGTTCTCCATAGCAGAAAACGTCACATCAGAATCCATCAAAGTGAACCCGTCTGTGCAAATGTGGTTTTATTCTCTGTGGGGTAAACATTTTTCCCTGTGGAGAAATCCTCTCGCCTACTCCCCAGCAAGTCTAGGATTCCCCCTTTTCATCCTGGACGGGGAGTTACTCCAAGCCTTGGCTAGAGCAAATCTCTGACTATTTCAAGGGTGGATCAGAGTTTGTATATGCCCATAAAAATACATGTGTGTGAGTGCTTCCAAACGTCCTATGCAAACCATGATTTGGCATACTGATTTCCTTCCATTTGAGTGGGGTACACTACTGTGGATTTTCCACATTTGTGATGGAGAATTCAGCAGTAGTTCATGTTTTTGTGCCTTTGAGGAATCCATTTGTGGATTCTTGCCTGATATAAAATGTAATTTTGGTAAAAATCTTACATTTATGACTGAATTTATCTTCATGAATGTGTTCTATCCATTTTCTAATATACATTGTGTGTGTTTTCCTCTGACCAAAAGCAGTGAATATTGCATTCGTTACCCACCTTTTCAATGTATGAACACCACTTCATCAGCAGACAAGGGGACAGATTTACTATCCTTTCACACAATGCAGTGCAGCAAGGCAACTTGCTGTACCGTGTTGCATGAGAGGGAGAGAGCAAAACTGTGCATATCAACTAATATATGGTGTACTACTCCTCTGTTCTTGCGCTGGTGCACCTGTGGCGGCTTAGCATCAATCAAGGTACCCTTTAGCCATGTTGCAAGGGTGCCTGCATTATGGGCAGGATTGTTTTTGTGCAGGAAGGCATAACTTCCTGGATAAAAACAATCATTGAGTCATATTGCTCTTTCTGTGTGTGCTCAGAGTGCAATACAGATGGAACAGTAAGTAACAAGGAGAAGATGTTTCTCTTATTACGCCTCTCTCTGGTAGGCGAACCATTTTGGCACAAACCCAGGTTTACTGACCAGTCTGGGTTTGAGTCAAAATCCAAGGGTGGATGCACAGGAATGCACAAGATTCACCCACGGAACATTTCCCTGACGCACTGTATCACAAGGCAGCTCTACACATTGTTGCTTTACTTTTGTTTTAACTAACCAAAGTAAATTGAGCTTTGTGTGGCTTATTAAATCCCGAAATACATTTCGTTTCAGGGCTGCATCTGAAAAGTGATGCAAACCCATTGCATAGTGTTAGTAAATCTGGGCCTTGATTTTAGGTGTTAACGGTTGGAGTCACACACAAAGTTTCTTGCTGAATAATGGCATAAGGAGGTCTCTTAAACAAATATGCACAGTAATACTATGGATCAAGACTACTGTGTCATCCCAAAAAAGAGTAAAATCCTTTCAGGCTTTCAGAAAGTCGACAAGTAATATGCATGAGACGAATTTACATTTAAATAGGGCCTGACATTGCCATTTCTGCTTGATTTCAAGAGAATGTGTGTACACAGTAGGCCAAACTTTTTGTTCTTTTTTGCTTAGGACTACGATGAAGTAGGAGAGTTAGTAAACTTATTACTTTACATTTTGTAGCTCCCTAAAGTGGGAAATTTTGAGCTGTGGTTTTTTTTGCAAGTCAAATATTGGTATTTAGTTACCTGGTCTACTTTGAAAAGAAATAGAACTTCTTCCAAAAATTTATTACAACCCACATTCCTCATCACATACTACACCAACTGATCTCTAACATAGCAGCAGGTTCTAAGCCAAACAAGCCTATGCCCAACAAACTACAACAAGAGCAATGATGATGGTCACCACTGACATAAACTGCTACTAGTGGTATTCTGAATAAAGAAAATCAGTTTAAAATCTTACATTGTATAGTAGTGAACGCCCCTCACACTAAAGTTGGTCCTAAAACACCCTCATTCCATCCACTTCAAAATCACGCACACACCTCTCTTTCACAGGAATCACACACACTAACCACAATGGAAACAATAATTTAACACTAAATCATTGAAGTGCTTTCGTACCTTATGACATCTAGATGTTTGTCTTAATCCACCCTCTAAAACAGAACGTGCCTGTGAACTCCCCCACATTACTCTCAGGACCATGCCCGGAGCAGGCTTGTTGGCTGCCCCTACTGGAAATGGCAAAACCAGAATGTAGGAAGTTGGCTCTGTATGTGCTATTTCAAAGTAAGGAATAGCAGGCACAGAGTCCAAGGGTTCCCCTTAGAGGTAAGATAGTGGCAAAAAGAGATAATACTAATGCTCTATTTTGTGGTAGTGTGGTCGAGCAGTAGGCTTATCCAAGGAGTAGTGTTAAGCATTTGTTGTACATACACCTAGACAATAAATGAGGTACACACACTCAGAGACAAATCCAGCCAATAGGTTTTGTTATAGAAAAATAGCTTTTCTTAGTTTATTTTAAGAACCACAGGTTCAAATTCTACATGTAATATCTCATTCGAAAGGTATTGCAGGTAAGTACTTTAGGAACTTCAAATCATCAAAATTGCATGTATACTTTTCAAGTTATTCACAAATAGCTGTTTTAAAAGTGGACACAGTGCAATTTTCACAGTTCCTAGGGGAGGTAAGTATTTGTTAGGTTAACCAGGTAAGTAAGACACTTACAGGGCTTAGTTCTTGGTCCAAGGTAGCCCACCGTTGGGGGTTCAGAGCAACCCCAAAGTCACCACACCAGCAGCTCAGGGCCGGTCAGGTGCAGAGTTCAAAGTGGTGCCCAAAACGCATAGGCTAGAATGGAGAGAAGGGGGTGCCCCGGTTCCGGTCTGCTTGCAGGTAAGTACCCGCGTCTTCGGAGGGCAGACCAGGGGGGTTTTGTAGGGCACCGGGGGGGACACAAGCCCACACAGAAATTTCACCCTCAGCAGCGCGGGGGCGGCCGGGTGCAGTGTAGACACAAGCGTCGGGTTTGTAATGGAAGTCAATGGGAGATCTAGGGATCTCTTCAGCGCTGCAGGCAGGCAAGGGGGGGGTTCCTCGGGGAAACCTCCACTTGGTCAAGGGAGAGGGACTCCTGGGGGTCACTCCTCCAGTGAAAGTCCGGTCCTTCAGGTCCTGGGGGCTGCGGGTGCAGGGTCTCTCCCAGGTGTCGGGACTTAGGACTCAAAGAGTCGCGGTCAGGGGAAGCCTCGGGATTCCCTCTGCAGGCGGCGCTGTGGGGGCTCAGGGGGGACAGGTTTTTGTACTCACAGTCTTAGAGTAGTCCTGGGGTCCCTCCTGAGGTGTTGGATCGCCACCAGCCGAGTCGGGGTCGCCGGGTGCCGTGTTGCAAGTCTCACGCTTCTTGCGGGGAGCTTGCAGGGTTCTTTAAAGCTGCTGGAAACAAAGTTGCAGCTTTTCTTGGAGCAGGTCCGCTGTCCTCGGGAGTTTCTTGTCTTTTCGAAGCAGGGGCAAGTCCTCAGAGGATGTCGAGGTCGCTGGTCCCTTTGGAAGGCGTCGCTGGAGCAGGATCTTTGGAAGGCAGGAGACAGGCCGGTGAGTTTCTGGAGCCAAGGCAGTTGTCGTCTTCTGGTCTTCCTCTGCAGGGGTTTTCAGCTAGGCAGTCCTTCTTCTTGTAGTTGCAGGAATCTAATTTTCTAGGGTTCAGGGTAGCCCTTAAATACTAAATTTAAGGGCGTGTTTAGGTCTGGGGGGTTAGTAGCCAATGGCTACTAGCCCTGAGGGTGGGTACACCCTCTTTGTGCCTCCTCCCAAGGGGAGGGGGTCACAATCCTAACCCTATTGGGGGAATCCTCCATCTGCAAGATGGAGGATTTCTAAAAGTTAGAGTCACTTCAGCTCAGGACACCTTAGGGGCTGTCCTGACTGGCCAGTGACTCCTCCTTGTTGCTTTCTTTGTTCCCTCCAGCCTTGCCGCCAAAAGTGGGGGCCGTGGCCGGAGGGGGCGGTCAACTCCACTAAGCTGGAGTGCCCTGCTGGGCTGTGACAAAGGGGTGAGCCTTTGAGGCTCACCGCCAGGTGTCACAGCTCCTGCCTGGGGGAGGTGTTAGCATCTCCACCCAGTGCAGGCTTTGTTACTGGCCTCAGAGTGACAAAGGCACTCTCCCCATGGGGCCAGCAACATGTCTCTAGTGTGGCAGGCTGCTGGAACCAGTCAGCCTACACAGCTAGTTGGTTAAGTTTCAGGGGGCACCTCTAAGGTGCCCTCTGTGGTGTATTTTACACTAAAATGTACACTGGCATCAGTGTGCATTTATTGTGCTGAGAAGTTTGATACCAAACTTCCCAGTTTTCAGTGTAGCCATTATGGTGCTGTGGAGTTCGTGTAAAACAGACTCCCAGACCATATACTCTTATGGCTACCCTGCACTTACAATGTCTAAGGTTTTGTTTAGACACTGTAGGGGCACAGTGCTCATGCACTGGTACCCTCACCTATGGTATAGTGCACCCTGCCTTACGGCTGTAAGGCCTGCTAGAGGGGTGTCTTACCTATACTGCATAGGCAGTGAGAGGCTGGCATGGCACCCTGAGGGGAGTGCCATGTCGACTTACTCATTTTGTTCTCACTAGCACACACAGGCTTGTAAGCAGTGTGTCTGTGCTGAGTGAGGGGTCTCTAGGGTGGCATAAGACATGCTGCAGCCCTTAGAGACCTTCCTTGGCATCAGGGCCCTTGGTACTAGAAGTACCAGTTACAAGGGACTTATCTGAATGCCAGGGTGTGCCAATTGTGGATACAATGGTACATTTTAGGTGAAGGAACACTGGTGCTGGGGCCTGGTTAGCAGGGTCCCAGCACACTTCTCAGTCAAGTCAGCATCAGTATCAGGCAAAAAGTGGGGGGTAACTGCAACAGGGAGCCATTTCTTTACACAGAAATATTAAGGAAGTCACACAGAATGTTAGCACTGGCATCAGTATCACTTACAGCTCCTACCATATCAACACACCCATTAGCTTCATCATCTTTATTTATACCTCCATCAATCCTACTCCTGTTGTCAGTATTATGATATAACGAAATTCTATGTAGATTGCATACCTTCTCTTCTTCCATTATCACAGCATACTTTGTGACTTCCAACACACTCAGAGGATCAGGCCAAAAGGCACATTCTATGTCAAGCAAACCTAGGTGGTCATTCCGACCCTGGCGGTCATGGACCGCCAGGGCCGGGGACCGCGGGAGCACCGCCAACAGGCTGGCGGTGCTCCCAAGGGCATTCTGATTGCGGCGGTACAGCTGCGGTCAGAAACGGAAAACTGGCGGTGTACCGCCGGTTTTCCGCTGCCATGGGGATTCCGACCGCCATCCTGTTCCTGGCGGTTTTGGCCGCCAGGAACAGGATGGCGGTATGGGGTGTCGTGGGGCCATGCACCCGTCGCACCCCTTCCACTCCGCCGGCTCCATTCGGAGCCGGCATCCTTGTGGAAGGGTGTTTCCCGCTGGGCTGGCGGGCGGCCATCTGGCGGTCGCCCACCAGCCCAGCGGGAAACCCAGAATACCCGCGGCGGTCTTGTGACCGCGCAGTGGTATTCTGGCGGCTCCCGCCGGCCCTGCGGATACCGCGGACGGCGGGAGTCAGAATGACCCCCCTAGTCTCCTGACCCTTACATACTGTCCAACCAAACCATCAGGATGGCTGATTTTAGTCTCTCAAGTACTTTTACCCATACAGTCCCACATTTTCTTCTGGTACCTCTTCTCATTTCATCATCCCGATCTGTGTTTTTCTTTCATCTGTCAATGAATTAACCACCAGGCACCAACTTGGCAGCTGGTTGATGCCCTCTCAACAGTTCAACTGAGTACTTACTAGTGACCAGATTGGATGTAACAAGAGCATACCATTTAAAGATTTCCACCAACAAATACCCAACGTGAGTGTCAACTGTAGAGATTCCTTCAGAGTCTGGTTGAAATGCTCAACTTGGCCACTGGCCTCAGATGATAACCACATGTGAATTCATCACTCCACAACTCTAACTGTTGCATTTTTTCAAACATAAGCTGCACCTAATTATCCAACAGAATTTCCTCGGGAGAACCCTCTCTGCAAAATACATCTGAGAAGTTAATGACTGCTTCTGTGGTTATACTCCCAAACATGCTTACTTCAGTCCAGTTTGAAAGGTAATCAACTAAAACAACGGCATAGGATTCTTTTTGGAGCAACATGGAAACTGGCCCCATTAAATCAATAGTTTATTTAATTTACCCCATAGGCGATCAGGCTACTCAACTGATGTCTCAGGTGTACTACATGCCTGAGCTGACTCATCACCTCTAATAAATAATACACAATTAAACACCCACCTATGGATTGTAGTGATCCATCCCAGGTCCCCAAATACTCTATCTGTCCTTTTTCTTAGATGTAAACATGCCAGAGTGTTTTTCATGGCACAAAATAATTATCAAGGGGCGTAATCCAACCAGATTTACAGCTTTCCCCCATCATGACTGCATCATCACCAACCATTAATTCATATTTAATCTTCAAAAAACACACACTCCTCTCTTAAATCATTTTTCTCAGGCCATCCACCCACCAGGTAACCTCAAAATACTCCTTAACACAGTAGCCTTCTCCATGTTCTGCTTACACCCAACTTCAATGAGGCATTGTCCCCTTCCTCGCAAGTATACATGACCATATCACCTTATGTGACTATACTTCACTTTCCTCACCATCTTCTTCCATACCTCCTTCATGATCACTAAGCAGAATTTTTGATAACCCATCTGTAAAACAGTTTGACTTCCCTGTCACATGCATCACTGTACCGTGGTACGTCGGCAATTGTGAAGTTAGCCTAACAAGCTCAGGAATCAAACTCCTACCTCCACCTGGAACCAACATGTGAACTTGCAGTTTATGATCCATTCTAATTTTAAATTTTGCTCCCCACTCGTACACCCTAAAATGTTCAGCCACCAGTCTACCCACCACAAGCTCTCATTGAATAACTGAATATTTTCAATCAGCAGATCATAATGTTCTTGAGTCAAAAGATACAACCCACTCTTTAATTTAATCGTTCTGCATTAAAGCAGCACCCAGTCCATAAATACTAGCATCAAAACAGATAACACAATCCGGACGCATCACAAAAGGTTTTAAATAGGGTTCTTTCACAATTTCATACTTGATCCAGTAAAAAAAAATCATTTTGTTCTTATGACCATATGACATTTTCATTTTTGTTTAACAATCTTCTGAATGTTTCAACCTAGGTTGCATAATTCTCAATTAATCTAGAATAAAATTCCTCTAGTCCCAAGGAGGATACTAATTGATATCTTGATATAGGTTCCAGCACCTTGATAACTGCCTCCACATGGTCTTCTGTGGTTGCACAGCATCTACTGAAATGTTGTGTCTATGATACTCGACCTACGTTTCCCAAACCAACATTTGGTGTGCATTACAGTTAACGATTTATCTTCAAATGCCATTAGCTCCCTCTGTAAGATATTGTCATGCGCCTATTTGTCCTTTTCAAAGACTAAAATGTTGTCCTCAAATACTCACATATATAGCCTCCTCCACCCCTTGTGTGGTGGGAGAACGCTGCTCGATGTAGCAAATCTCTTTTTGGAGTAGTGAGTCCTCTCAACCCCTACCTTGGTTGATTCCTTGATCAATTATTAATTTTGCTTGGTATTATTTATATGTTGAAGGCACTGCGGTTGTTGAGGAACCCCTAAAATCTTACACTCCAAAAGACACCTCAATAGTGCACCCATGGGCAGATGGATTTGGGATGATGTTAACCCTCAATTTTATGAAGCAATGTGTCCCAAGTCAGTCAATAATAGCAAATAGAGAGACCACCACCATTCAGGAACAAGTGCTGTTGAGGCACATTAAAGCTCATCTCTCGTCCTCCTTTGTAGTGACCCGGAAGTGAAAAGGAAATTGAGACTCATAACAGATATAAACTGGAAACATTCTCTTGGACTTGAAAGTGAATGAATTAATCTTTATTGCATGATTAATTACAATTAACATATACTTGTTGAAGCTGGTTTAACAGGCCCCAGAATGCAGTAGATGCTATTTTTTTTACATTTTACATTCATCAAACCAAATATCTTCAATTTAAAATCATTCAGTATTTTAATTTAATTGCATATGTTAAAAAACAATTAATGTATTCATCAATAAAATAATCTTTATTGCATGATTAATTAAAATTGTTACAACGTATTAAAATAAATAAAAAGGAAAAATAAAAGTAAATGGCAAAAAGCACCGTTCAAATGCCAAAGCTCATTAAGCAGTATACTCCCACCTAGTGCCTATAAGGGTGCCTGATCATAGCACCTTCTATCTAAGTACAGTAAAAACACAATAAAAACCCAGAAGGGAGTCTCACCCTGTGGTCCCCAAAATACCAACTGTTACACAAAATAAGTACCCATTATGCCTCCTTCTGCGGGCACCAACAAATTATTCACCTGTTAACCCAGTACCATATCCGACGTTCCCCGGGACCAACTCAACAAGATGCCTACCAGCCAGGGAGCTGCTATGCATAAATTACCGCTCTCCGCTCATCTTCCAGGGCCCTTATGTGGAAGTGAGGGATAGCTTAGGTGGCGGGAGCCATTTCATCAGGGCCGTTTCTTTATAGGCCCCCCTCCCTCCGCAAATACCCATGCTAGTTTGGCTCCATGCCTTACGTAAGGCTAAACACAGCTTGTAAAACAATTCTGAAACAGGCTAGTTCCATGTGGACCACTGCAGTGAAAATAAGTCTTAAAGATTTGTTACATGTTCTCACCCCATGTTTCAGGAACAGAGGTCTTAGCAGTAGGTGCCTTTCAGATGCCAAGCATGAGCAACAGCATACAAGATGGATTATCGATTCAGTATGGTATTTATACAGCATGCATTTGTGCATGTACCCTTGTGCGATATTCCACTTCCATCGATATTCTCAGGCAGGTAAAGTTAAAAGGCGCATCTTCAGAATGTTCTGGAATGCTTGCTCTCCTAAAGGTTCTTTTAGAATGGGCTGGCCTTTGGTGGTTACATAAGATTTAAGCAAGCCATCTGCTCCACGGATATCCCTGACTGTTGAGATATCTTTGTCTCTAGAGGCTTGCACGCCAAGCTCTTTCAGTTTTTTCTTCAGTACCGCTATTGTGATGCAGGGTCTGTGGAATAGGATGGAGCCAGGTTGAACTGTTCCTCAGCCTGTGTCAAATAGCTAGCCCAACTACTTGTTTTATTTTTTGAAAATGACTTTCAAGGCCCTCCTGAGGCTGTGTGCCTCTGCCCTGCAGGCACTTTGATAGAGTTTTATCATTCCTATTTTGCACGTTAAGACCATACTTATTATGTCTAATTCCAGACGTATCCCTGCATGCCTTGTTGGTCTAGGAATCTTGAGAATCCTTTTGTAGGCTCTCATCTGGACATTCTCTAGTGTGGCTGTCAATTTGCCCGGAAATGCCAAATGGCCGTAGGTAATTGCAGGTAGCAATTTTGCTCTTATCACCCTTCTTAATGGCTCAAATGTAGGTGCCTTAAGCCGTTAATGAAGTTTTACTAATGCATAGGAGATTTTCATTGCTTTGGAAGTCAGTGCCGCTACCTGGTGTGTTGATCTCGCTGTATTTGAAAGCCAAACCCCCAAGTAGTGATATTTATATTCACTCTCTATGCTTAAAGGTCCACGTTTCGATATTCTATGCAGATTTTGTGTCTGACGGCTGAAGACCAAGACTTTTGTTTTTTCTGCATTTGCTTTTAAAGCATTTCTTTCATTGTAGTCATGCACTATGCCAACACCCCTTTTGAGCCCAATTTGGGTTTGGGCAAGCAAGACCATATCATCCTTATATTGTATTATGGGGAGCACCAATTGCCCGAGCCTCGGAGGAAACGTATTTCCTCTGAGCAACTTGGCACCCAGATCAGCTGTGTATAAGTTAAAGAGGCTAGGGGCGATAACACAGCCCTGTTTTAGGCCTTTGTTGGTAAAAATCTTCCTGGTCACACATGTTTTTGTGATTTTTATTCTCACCCAAGTGTCAGAGTATAGGGCCATTACTGAAGCTAGCAATTTCCTTGGAATCCCCCAGGACGCTAATTTATTCCAAAGGATGTGCGACACCACCCCATCGAAAGCCACGCTATAATCAATAAAACATGCAAAGAGCGGAGGAGATGTTGGTTTTAGTGCTTGTTGCCCAAGATATGAGAGTGCCAGGACATTGTCTAACGTGGAGGAGCTAGGTCTAAAGCCTGTTTGATATGGTGGGATGATGCCATATGCTGAGATCCATTCTTCTAACTCTTGTAGCAAAACCCTTGCATATGCTTTTCCATCAACATCCAATAAGGCTATCAGCCTATAGTTTTTAGAGCAGGTAGTGCCCCCTTTTTTATAAATTTGTTGAAGTATTGAGCCCTTCCAAGCCGCCGGAACCACCGAAAAGTGTAGGCAATCATTGAATAGAGCAGTCAGGGGTACGTCCCAATAAGTTTGATCTTCTCTAAAGATACTTCTGGTAGGCCATTGGGACCAGGAGCCCATCCCACCTCATTTTGCCAAGATCATTTGCACAGTTTTAATGGTAATAGGAGCAGTTTTATCATCTAGCCCATTTAATTCATTGAGACCAGCTTTGAGAACTTGATCCCCTGTATATTTTGAGTCCACATAGAGATTTCCACATGCCTTTCCTAATCGCTGGCAGAGAACACGTTAGTACTTGTTTCAGAGTCATAGAGCAATGTGCTGATGTAATCCCCAAATTCTCTTTTATTAGACGGCAACAATGTTATCAGGTGTTTCCAGCATTCTTCCGTCTCTTTAACCTTCATTATCCATAGTGCTGTTTTATAGTCTTTCTGTGCTGACTTCCTTAGTGCATCTAAGGCCAGAGTTTTGATCCTCTTGTAGCACCTTTCTGCCTGCCGATATCTATTTTTATGCTGCAACCATTTCTTGGATACTAGCTTATTATCCACCCTATTCTTTTTGCCCCCAGTTTGACCAGGCAGCGCTCTGTTGCAAAGATGAGCTTGGAGTTTTTTGAGCACCAGCCCCCATTGATCAGTTGTTTGACCAACCCCCTGATGGAAATTTATTGGGCCATTAGCCTGCTTCCATGCCTCATATTTTATTTTGCAGACGGCAGACCATTTAATGTGTTTTATTAAGGGGCCTTCAGTGAGTTGACTGCCACTCACTTTAAACAGGTCATGTCTCACAACCCCTAGATCAACTTTTGTTACCACAGGGTTATGGACACTTTCAGTTCTATGAACCACCTTGTGGCTTAAGCACCTGCTCAGGAGTGCTGAGCTTAGAAAGATATAATCTATTATGGATATATTTCTGAAAGTAGGGATGCACATGCCTGCTACTAGGTTGCTGTGATTGGTTGTTTTTAGGTCATGTTCATTGAGGAAAGATTCTATGGCCAATCTTACTGGGTCTCGGCAAAGACCCCCTTCGTAGCCCAGCTGGCGAATATTAAAATCGCCTGCCAACACATATTCATGGCCTGGATGTTCGTAGACAAACTCCTTCAGAAAGACCAGTATTGATTTAGCCATCATCTGTTCCTTTCCTTGAGGGGGGATTAATGTATATGTTTATCATTGTTACCAGGGTGCTTTTTTTTACATACGGCTAAGCCATGTATTGTTAACAATAGCATGTTGCTTGTAGATTTCTCCCACATTGCTAATTTAATGGCCATATTTAACTTAACATATGTAGCAAGACCTCCAATACATCTTCCAAACAAGTTTTTTTTATAGGCAGGCGAGTGAAATGTTTTAAAGCCCTCTATGGTCAGAGGTTCTGCCAACCATGTTTCTTGGAAACACATAATATCTGCCTCAGTTACAGAGCTCTTAGTGCTAGCGTCAGTTATTAGTGAGGCCAGGCCAGCCACATTCTAGCTAATTATTTTACTCAAGTTAAGTTCAGATTTTCCTGGGAGGCCATTCAGAGCTAAATTCACTTTTTTGTTTTAGTAGACAGGGCTGCAGGGAGCCAATCCCATCCTTGCCCCCTCCCGATATCATGACAGTCATTTAACCCATCAGAGTGAAACATACTTATATTCTTAAGACCATCCTGGCTGGGCTCACCGGTTTTCCTTATCAGGTGTATGGTTATTTTTTTCCCCAAAAAATAGTGTTTCATGAATGTTCCTCTCAAGGCACTGGGATTCTCCCTCACCAGATGTGATGCTTGGTTTCCAGCAGCTAAGACTCGTGGGTACCGTTCTCTGACTTACTTGCTAATTATTATACCTCAATTTTCCAGGAGGCCTTCATATTCAAAGATTCTGTTGACATTACTTTGTGCAGACCATATGGTCAATGTGGATTCCTTCTGACTAATCCATGTGAGAGTGCTGGAATTCACCACTAGTAGATCTTCCGACATTAAGTTTTCAAATGCCAATATATGATGTAATAGTCGTAGGATATTTGATCTGTTGAGAATATCCCATGGCCCCTGTGAAGCACATAATGGGGTGAAGATTATGATTGGCTGATCCGTGACTTCCTGATGGGTTGTGGGCTTTATATTTAATACCCTAGTGTATTCATCATCTGGCGCAGGGCTATATTCTATTCGAGGTTGACATCTATTCTCACTGCTCCAAGCCCCCACCTGGCCTAATCTTGATCTTCCTGTGGACTGAGGCCCCCTCGCAGCTGTCCCCTTGGCCCCATGAGGTTCAAAGGTGGTGTCTGCAAAGATCAGGTGCTGGCTGATTGCATTGTCACTATTACTTTGTTTATTCAAGCCTGTTGATGACAAATGGCATATTATTTGGCTCTCTATCTAGATTACCTTCAGTGAAGCTGCTCCTACCCTTCATGCCCAGTGAATAAGGCACAGGGGTGTAGCTAGGCCCCTGTGCTGTTTCCGTGCTCCCTGTAAACTCTTGTTCAATTGCAGGCACCACCCCTCCGTCTTGTGACAGCCCCTTTGTTAACCTTGGAACGGCAATTCTGTCAGGCCTAACACCTACTGTGGATGGTGCTTGACTAAATTCTATGTTGGAATCCTCCATCCCAGGGTTGACAGGCGGAGGGTTATGATCTTCTTTGTGAGCCGAAACAACCTTATTGTCGTTGATTTGAAGTTTAGGCTCAACGTTGGATGAGAGATCTTCCCCCACTGGGCGAGTGCTCATTGTGGAGTAAGCTGGTGGTCTCTGCTTAAAAATAGGATGAGGCTCAAATGTATCGGGGGAGTTACGGGTTTCATTGAGTGTTCTCCCAGTATGATTCCATCTAATGTTTTGTTTTATGGCATTGCATGTTTTTTTTAGTTTCTTCTTCTGTCTTCTTGACAACGATGGCAGTTTGTCATGCCCAATGCTCGACTTGAGCAACTGGTTTGAAACTGTCTTCACAGTTTGCGATTCTAGACTGCTTTTTCCCACAATGATTAGAAGGGATAGTGGCAGCACCATCAAGGGAGGCTCATTTTGGGACTCATTTGGGACTATCTCCAGAGTTGGCTCTTCTAAACTATTGTTTTCCACGGTGGCAGAGGGGGAAAGTGGGACCACCATGAGAGGGGGGGACTTTTTGCGGCTGATCTGCAGCTGTCTCCAGATTTAGTAGTTCTAGTCTGTTTTTAGCCATGATATTTATGGGGGATAGCGGGTGCCGTGAAAGGGCGCTCGTTTCTTACACCATGCTCCTTGCTAACCAACCCCTCAGGCTTGGATGCAGGGGGACTCCCTTTGCAGATGTCCTGCTTCTTGCCTCCAAGTGACATGCAACTAATTATTTTTTCTGTTGCCCCCACAGGTTTGCAACATTGAATTAAACTAGTTAGCAGCTATGGCAATACTGAAAGCTTATCTAAAATTGCTTCCGTATGGCTCCCATCCTCTTCCTTCCCCGTTGGACCACCCTGGTCCCACCCTTCTAACTTCCCCATTAGCGCGTTCAATTTATTGTCTAACAGGAGAACATTCTGAGCCATCACGTGGATTAACTCTGAATCTCCAGCTTATGGGATTGTCATGTAAGCGCCTTGACTGCCGCCAGAAAGGAGTTATTGATGGTATTTATGATGCAGTCAGTGCTGCCCCCTACCTCCCAATCCACATAAGGTGCATGATTTCCTTTTATTTTCTCCCCAGGATCTCTTCCAATATCCTCCTCACGGTCTTGTTCTTCGGAGCTTGGGGCTTGCAGGCACCACCCTTCCTGACTCAATGGACTTTGTGAAACCTGTGGGGCCCACTCAAACCCCCGTTCAGGGGAAGAAGCGGTCCAACTAGTGTCTATCGGGTGCTGTCTGGTGAGTCTCAGCAAAGGATTGCCGTCGTCTATCCCTTATATGCACAGCCAACCCACTACATGGCTGTTCAGACGTCAAAGTTAGACTCTTTCCTTTAACTTGATATGTTTGAGGGGTGTTGATATTATTGCCAGTAATAGATCCAGAGGTACCATACTGCTGATTCTTGTTATGTATGACCGTACTACCTCCTATTGCGGTATCCACCAGCTTTATCAGCTCCCCAATGAGTGAGGCATCAAGACTGCTGTCTGTGCCTGCAGCGCCGCCGGGCTCATTTTGTGCTTGTTCAGATTGCGATCACTTACTTGCTGGATCGGGTGGCCGATTGTTCAAGGCAATATCGATCCATAGGCCTTGGTTGCCCTTATGAGAGGTGGATTCATCTGTTTCCCTTGCAATGCCTAGGTCGTTCCTAATTCTTGTAAAATAGTTATGTATGTATGGTTGGTGAATATCTCAAGCCTTTTGCTTCAGGTTCAGTTTTGAGTCCTTCGGGTGCTCCCGGGACTTAGCATTTTTATCCCAGGTCGGATTGTTATCATGCTCCTCATAGCTGACCAAATCTGTGGGAGCTATGAATTCTATCAGATTCACCGATTCTGGGGGCTCCTTCTCCCGTGACATCAAGCCCCATGGGCATGCCAGACCAATAGGGCTAGGAGGGCTGTTATGCCAACAGAGCTTTTTAGTTGCCTTTTTAGGCATAATAGGTTTACTGTTCAGGCTCACAACCTTAGGGTGTTCTCTTGGCTTAGACGATCTTCTCTGACACCTTGGTTTGCTATGTTCCTTGTATGTGAAAAAAATTCTATGTGCCAGCTTCCAATTATCACCAAAGATCCTGTGGACCCTCTGCTCTTTCAGGCCCTTGGACTTGGCCTCCTTTGACTGCTTTACCAGCTTCATCTGCAGCCTTTGCTCCCTTTGTAATGTTTGTAGCTCAAATTTTGCCCTCTGATGTCCTGGAGGGATGAGCGCAGACCACGATCTAATTGCTGCTACTGAGGAGCCTGTTGCAGGTGCTTGAGAAGGAGGTAGAGAACCGGTAAATACTTGGAGCCGCACCATCTCCTATCCTGACTGGGCCTGGTCTAATGTTGTCTTAGAGCCTCAGGTGCTGGTCGCTAATAGAATGCTGATACTGGTTGCTTTGAGTCTTGTTCCAGTGTTCAGTGCAGTGTCCAACAGTTGCCAAGGTGATGTTCAGATGCCAGGAGCAGGAGAGTACTGAGTGCCGTCACACCCCCTGCCCCTTGCTGTCGCTCCACCCTGCTTTATCACTGCTTCCTTAGGCCAAGGGGGGCACGAGCACGCTTACTTCTTCCTTCTCAGTTCTCCAGGTACTCTAACTCTCTTGCTTTAAGAAGTCCAGCCAAAGCAAAGCAATGTTCAAAAGTCACAAGCGGAAAGGAACTAAGCGCCACCACACACCCCTGCCACTTGTTGTCGCTTGTTACAGCACTTGCTCTTGCTCTCCTCCACCTTACTTTGTCTGTACTTCCTCAGGCCAAGGGGGGGCACGAGCACGCTTGCTTCACACTTCTCATGTCCCCAAATGCTCTTGATATCTTACTTATAGGGAAGCTGTGGCTAAGGCTGTGGCTGAGGCCGTAGCTGTATCTGACAAGGAGCCAGCCCCCCTGTTGAACAATAAGCGCGCCTGCGCCAGGACCCGGCTCCACCCTGCCGCTGCTCCCACCTGGGCCTGCTGGTCTTGCTTATTGCCTCTGTGCAAATCTGTGGAGTTGTAGGCTTGTGGGTTTGCAGTCGTCCCTTCCGCAGCGGTCATTGGTGGTCATTGTCGACAGTCGGTCGTGGTTCACTCTCGTTGATGGCCGGGGACCCACACACAGACCACCAGAAGGCAAAAGGATACGCCAACAAGTCCTGAAGTGCTGTAATACCTTCTTCCAGTTTCACACTTTGCTAGGTAAGCTCCAAGTAGTGTTTTTCAAAGGCCAAAAGGTGGCGCTGGTATAAAACGGGAGGTATAGGATTCTCCACATATTACGATATTGATATGGTTCCCTCCTCGTCTTTGCTTGATTTTGCTTGCAAGAAAGTGTCACTCATAGTCCTTGAAATGTCACTCAATTACATTGAAATAATGAAATGTCATGCATACCAATCTGAAACCTTGGCAGCTAAGCATAGAGTTCAAAGCGACGAGTTTCTCAAACCACGGTAATATTTCAAAATCACTTTAGTCACAGAAGTCGATATTTTGCAAACCATCATGTGAACAAACGCACGTCATCACAGTCAACTGGATGACGAACCAATCAACTATAAATAAGAAAGGACGTGTAAATGGACACTTTTTATCCGAGAATTATAGCGAACTGTTCGATCAAGCCGTTCAAAGCGATAGGTTGTTAACGATCCGCTTAAATCCGCAGCATTCTCTGAAGCCTCTGCTAAAAACGGGGTGAAAAGTCTGAATCGCTGCTCACTTTCTAAAGAAACTCAAAACTTTTTTATAAGTATGTAGGAATTAATACATTTTGTTTAGCTTTTATTGTTTTGTTATTTTTCTCTTAAGAGTGCCATGAAATATGAGCCATATAAGTAATATATAATGGATCGGCACCTCCCTATTATGGTAAGAGACATCTCTAGAATGGAATACTCTGAGATGTTCTAATCAACGACCTTGATTGCAGAAGGTACGATGTTGATGAAGGTGGGTGGAAAAGCCTCCTGTCAGGCAGGACAACTATGAAGAAAGATATTACACTCGGCAATTCCTGTTTGACAAACTAGTCAATAATAATGGCCGAGCAGTCGTTTTCCAACTTGTCCAGACCCTTTGATGGTTCATTAAACTGCTGTGCATAAATATCTCTTCTTAATAGAGGGATAACCTGTGAGGAGGGGATACCCTACCCTACCTTAGATTAGATGTGCAGTGGGTCTTCGAGATACTTGCATTGGGCCCCGAAAAACACTGCCCACATTTAGACCATCACACTGCCCACATTTAGACCCACAAAAGGATGAACCAAATATAAGCCAAGTGTGCAAGTCACCATCAGGTAAGCAATACCGAATGGCAATAGTTTCCAGAGGTGAGAAAAGACTCTTCTGTATTAGCATTCATATTCCCACATGCAAATATAGCAGTCAGCAGAAGATGTTTTCTTTAGTGGGTTTTCCTCGCTGAATGGAGATTCCAATGTTACTGACAAACTTCTCAAAATGGGGTTGCATCTCTGCCCAGCAGTAGGCCACCTGCTGCCAGGTGGAGAATTCCTTCATGTGCTTCATAGGCAATCACTGTTCAGAATCTTTCTCAAGGGATACCCAGTCTATTTTGTGTGGTATATTTCTGGATGAGAAGCACTTGAACCCCCTTTGAAATTAATCGCATTGATTGGATTGACAAGCATAAGGCTCTAAGAACTACACGAACAACAAATGTTTTTTAGATTGGCAAAGAAAAACTGATTTTGCTAATGAAAAGGGCTCAACGCAGAATGTCTGAGCATCCACAAAGGAGGGCGGTGTTTGAAAAGTTTCAACACTCCATTCATCATTTTATTTTGTGGTGTTGATATGCACGCCCTAAGTGGCAAGTGTATGTCCAGACGTGGGTCCCTTGTGCGTTACGCCGCTGGATTCAAGCTATCCTGGCTGATGAGGTGATACCCCAAAACTGGTTCCGGGATGCTTGTTTCCAGTTCTGGAAGGACCAGACTTGGCAGTTCGGACTGGACAGTTCCCATGGGAAGCAGGGTCAAGACAGATTTGCATATGGCTGGGTCTAAACCGGGGTGATGTGGTGAAGAAAACAACAGTGGATTAAACCCAGATCTGTGACTGAGTGTTTGAAAATTTCAACACTGTCTCTTATTTTATTTTGTGGTGTTGCTATGTCTGAGTATCCATACAGAAAGATATAGAGACACTTTAAAGAAAGAAATAGGTGGTCCAAAGGCAAGTAAAGAAAAAAAATCTAAATATTTTACCTGGTAGGGAACAGACCACCTGAAGAGGTAATAGATTACCGGGTTTTAAGAATACACAACTCACACCAAAGCCTGTCCATCTGAGTTAACTGTAATGGACATAACAGTGCCTTGGTCACTATGCACTGTTTTAGAGCAGTCTAGGAAGCCTAATTAATTTTGCCAATGCATGACTGAGGGTTTGATTGGGTCTGCATAATATAATATTAACAAAAGGACTGAATAACCATGATGTCAATTTCCCTCTAATAAAACGGGGTTTTATTTGATTTAGAATTGTTATCCATCTTTAAAGCCATTTCTGATATTTAGCGTATCAATAATTTCATCATTGTTTCCACACGCAGCTGTCTAGGGTCCACCACAACAAAGCTAATCATATGTAAGTGTGAAAATGTCTTCCTTGTCTTGTTTCCTCCTTAAGAACAATTTCATTCTGTGACCCTTTTGTCCATCTATAATGATCAGGATTAAAATGGAAGGAGGCCAGGTAGGCCCATAAGCCCTTTTGTAATTCACAGGCTTGACTAGGGATGATCTCAGTAAGGTGAAGCTACTGAGATGAAGGTGGGAAGGAACCTCAACATAAATAGAATGATGATTAATCAGCATTGCCCTCATTTAGTGGAGAAGTGTGGCACAATGGTTAAAGCGGCAGACCCTGATGCAGAGATCTGGCCCGGGACCAGGGTTCAGTTCCCCCCAGGTGGGACTTGGGCTCAATTCCCTTGGACCAGATAATTCTCACCTGGGTGCCTAATCTAATTAATGGGTCCCACTCTGTAACTATGGGCAATAGTTTGTTAATCTCCACAACAGTCCTGACAGTGCTTGGATGCCTGGCTTCACCCTGGGGGTTGCCCAGGAGTGGGTGCCTCACAGAGAAAAGCCAAGAGGGGTTCCACAGCGGTATGCATTCAGCACCTTGACACCCTAACAGGTGAGTAGTGCACTATACAAGTGCGAAGTTTACAGGTTTTTGTTACGTTTATTTAGAGAATGTTAGAATATTCACATTAATAACACAATTTTATGATTGACTTACTACTAATAACAATTATTTCCACAAATTAAACTTTAAAAGGGGAGTAAACACATAAACAGTGGCTTTGCTTGTATTCACAGCTTTACTGTGGAATGATAAGGAATTACTGCGGCACATAGTTACTAGAATTTAGAAAATCAGGTTCCATTTGTGTTTATATCTAACCTGCTTTTCAACTTTCCATCATTCTTTACACAAGGATCTGTTTGTTACAAAAGGCATATGGAGCAAGGCACATTTGCATTTTTTAAATGCAGTATGTCATGACATATAGAGCTACTTTATGAACAAGAGACTCGAGATATATTGCTGGGTTGAGAATAGATTTTTCTTTGCATTGAAAAATGTAGCTTTCTGGGTGTTCTTTACTGCTCTCACTATAGTACTTGAATGCCCTCACTTGCTATATACTAAACATAATTTGCTGAAAACAAAATTCTGATATTAGGTGCCATTTTAAGTACTACACTATTTTTTGGTTTCACATGAGACAGCGCATTACTGTTGCTTGAGAGCCTCTAGTAAAACAATAACACATATAAAAAAGGGCTGAGTGCCTACCCAATACTTACCTTTACTTACCATTGGTTGGCTTCAGCGTCACTCTAATTTCCTTGCTTCTCTTTGGTCAGGGCCTTCAGCTTTCTTCCTGAGTATGTAGGGATCCATGGAGCATGGACCAAGTAACAATTCCTGTCAGCTGCTAGAGCCCTTCCATTGGCCACACGTGTGCCAAGGCACTATCTATTTGCACGTGATGCACTTCATAAGACTGCATAGTTTGCAGGTGTCTCTTTCTGCCCCTCCTACCCCACATGCATTCTGTGGTTGCATGCCCTGCCCCTTCCACCACCTCCCTCCTGTTGCTGCATGCGCATCCACCAAACCTCTTCCCTCAACCCCCGTTGCTGCTTGCTTCCACCTCCTCCCATCAGAGCTTTAACTGTAGCCTCCCTTCATCCCCCTCAACTTCAGTTATTGCGCCCTCCCTCCTTCCCCACCACATAAAAAAACACTCTGGCTGCATAGGAGCACTTTCATTTTCTTTACTTTCAACATGACAAAGTAAAAAAAAAAAAAGTGCTATGACGCAGTCAACACTGGATGTGTCATAGCACTTTTTACAAATTTAGGCCCATATTTATACTTTTTTAGCGCCGCATTTGCCTCATTTTTTGATGCAAAAGCGGCACAAACTTGCAAAATACAATTGTATTTTGTAAGTTTGCACCATTTTTGGGTCAAAAAACGGCACAAAAAAGTATAAATATGGGCCTTACTTTCTGCCATATTGCACAGCAGGCGTGCTGCTGTGAAATGTGGCTGAGAGTAAAGAAAATAAAAGTGATATGATGTGGTAAGCTAAAATGGGGACCAAACGTGGGTCTAAGAGGGCCTCACTACAAGCACTGGCTGCGTCATAGTCTTTTCTTTTTTTACTTTTAGCCATGTTGCTGTGCAACATTGTTAAAAAAAGCCTCGACAAGGCCAATAGATCTGAATTTGGCAAAACCTTTTGGATTTGCCAATGCTTTTTATTAACTTGGGGGACAAAAGTCTTCATACTTTGCTGGGAACTTAGTCATTGTTCACGTAAATCTAGAAAATAAAGGCTTTAATTTGTGTTCAAACACTGAGGCGTAACAAGTGTAAATCTGGGTAACTGCATTGGCCCTGGCAACATAGGTTATTATTACTCAAGCTGAAATAGCTGTAGTGCCTAAATAACCGAAGGGCTGGTTCTGAAAAAAGATAAAGTTTATGAGTCGTATGTTTTATGCTAACAACTTTTTCAGAAGTACTGATTTTTTAGTTTCACATAAATACCCCCTTTAGCATGTTCAGAAATATATGTCACTCAAATTTTCCAGGCTCACCCCTACCTCTGTTAGCCACATGTGTACAGATTTTCTGCGCCAGAGGCAATCAGCACTTTCACGGTTTGTGCAAATGTATGCACCCTTCACCTGCATTGTACTGCGTATGGAAAAACTGTTTTCATTTTGAAAAATCTCTTCCTCAAACCTCTACTGAAAATAGTATGAAGGGCTTTTAGGGGGAGCTATCCCATCATCTTTTCATATTTAACCTCAATATTTGATGGTGATCCCTCGGCAAACATTTGTTTGTGCAGGGATCGCAAGTTTAAGTTGAGTGATGGATATCACACCCAGTTATGACCAGGTGAATTAATGTTCGCATGGCTTGTTAAGTTTCAGCAGGTCAGACCTTACAGAATTTAACAAAATACCTCATAAATACTGGTGCAGCAAGCACAAAATCCACAAGTTATGCCTACTTTCAAGGTAAAATTCATAATAAGCAATAATGTTTTTACCAAACACATTCTGAACACCTCAGTGTCAGTGTCAGATGTTATCGGGTGCTAAAATCGCATCTAAAACCAGAGCACCTGTAGTCAGGCCAAAAATCTGACAATCTAATAAACATCTAAAATATAAGATTCATAACTCAGATGGTAAATTTCGAAATTAAATTTCTGAATTACTGTGATATGCTTAAACTTAACTTGAGTTTGCTTCTGGACTCCTTTTTTTGCTAGAGATATCTATAGTTCCAAAATCAATTAGACTGGTTTTATAGATGTTATTTGTCTATCAATGTCAAGGTTTTGGCATCCATTTTACTCGATGTGGGTAATAAATAATATTTTAAATTACCTTTACCAACTAAGTTTAGCTTACCTTTTGTGCACTTCTACTTAATATAATTACTTCTTTGCATGTTTACTTATTAAGCTAAAATACTTATTATTACAGCTTCACAGTTAAAAGATTAAGAAGGAATATACAGTTAAAGGTGCATCGACTCCATACATTCAATGGCACTCTATCAGAATGAGCAAATCCAATCAGTTCTCTTTTCCTATGAAAAAAATAATTTGATCCAATGTCTAAAAATACATTTATGTCCTGCTTGATAGTTTTGAAGAATATTGTGACCAAATGTGGTTACTTGTAAACACCAACAAAACAAAAGTATTGCCTAGGAAAACTAAATATTGCTTTCTTATGAAGAATAACAAAGTGAGTCAAGTGAATCCGCAGAAAGAGTTGTATTATTTTTAAAACAACTCTTCCTAGACATAGAAAATATCTCAAATAGTTCTTTTCTAGGCCTGGGTTTGTAGTAACGAAACAGATAAACCATGTGTGTATATGGGCATCTATCTAACTGGAGGGATACTAGTTTGGTGTCTGTGTGACGGTAGAAAAAAGTGCGCGAGATGCGGTTTAGTAGTAGCAGTACATAATAATTTTCAGCATTATGAAAACATGGGGGGCGGCTAAGACAGCAGGTAAACAGAAGAAGATTTCTTGTTCTTTACGGTCGCAAGATAAAAGAATAGGTGTGTCAGCTTTGAACCATCCGATAAAAAATTGACTCACTATAGTGGGTATCGCATTTTATTTATTTATTCCATAGTATAGTACCATAGTTATTATAGATATTGAAGAAACAGACTTATTAGTGGCTTCTGGTGGGGTGGAAACACCTTGGTTTTAATTGGGGGCTTTAAAGTTTAATGCTTTTTTCCGTTGATAGCTGGCATTCCCGTCTGGAGCCCTCGGAAAAAGAGTGTTATGATCTACTGGGAATTGTGAATCTCTACTTTCTTCCCTACTTCTTTCCTCTATAACTTTTCTTTTTTTCTTGTTCTTGTTACCCTCTTTCTTAGTTCTGGCTCTTTCCTTGTCTTCCTGTTCTAACTGCAACTCTCTTTTAATTCTTGTTCTCTGCTTGTGGTATACATTAATTTGTTCTTCCCTGCTTATCTACTGCCTGACTTGTAAATACGGAGTTATATTTGGTGCATCTTACTTTGTGAACGCAAAAACTATCTATGCAAAGTTCAGAACATTTCATACAAAGTGGGAAAAAACACAATACGAACGGGAAAAAATAAACTCCCTTTCTTTTAGGCTTCCTTTTGCTTGATATGATGCGTTAAAGAGTTCTCTTTTCTGTTTTATGTGGCACTTTTCCCTCTTCCTCATTTTGCTAGCCACTCCCCGCCACCCCTGTACCTGAGAACGCACCTGCTCTACTTGTGCTTTTCATGGAGCATAGCCAGACCAGGAGCCTCTCCAGCGGTTATTGCTGTGAAGTGTTTTTTCTGTTTCTGCTCTTCCACACTTTTCCTCCCCTCCTTGACTTCCACCATCAGGTGGCTTCTTGGCACCCAATACATCTTTCTTTGTCTTCCTCTTCTCAATCTCCTCTCTGTACGGGCTCTTTGAATCCTCTGTGTCTTCCGGCTCCACCCTTCTTGTCATTTCTTCTGTATCCTCATCTTGTCCTTCTTCACTGTTTTCGGCATTTTCCTCCTGTGATAACAGTCATTTCTTTGTTTCTCACTTTTTTTGGTTTTTCTCGATCTTGTCCTTCAATTTGAATTGTTTCTTTTTCTTTCGTTTTGGACTTCTGGAATGGCAAGGACCAGAGAGGAAGCATTTTAACGAAATTATGGAGTCTCTTTTGTGACAAGGTGGCACAAAGATAAGTAAACTGATGTTAGGTAAATATGTTACTTATGGGAGAACAGACTACAATCAAAGGCTTTGCCCTCAATACATAAACTCAGCACCACATGAGAACTGTAGCAATGGTCAATGCTATCACTGAAACACATGAATAGCCAAGTATGTACACTATGGCCCTCATTACGAGTCTGGCGGTCTCATGACCATCATACTCACAATGGTGGTCCCACCGCCATAAGGCTAGCGGTGAAGACCGCCACATTATGAGTGTGGCGGGTTGGCCTCTGCCAACCCATCACATCCCATCCCCACTCATTCCGCCAGGGCGGTTGGACCCTCTGGGTCGTAGATGAGCCTCTCCAACCCAGCGGTCCAAGAAGACCGCCGATGGTATTAGGAGTCTGCTTTTCACCAGGATTTCACGGTGGTAGTGATAAAGCGTCCCTTTATGATGATTTATTATACGTCAGATCTCGTTTTAGGCCAATGAATCTTTTGACCCAGTTGAGAGACACCTTAGGACGAGATAGCTAATCAATATGTCAATAATGTCATCAATATTTATCACGACAATACATTTCACTTTAGTCAAAGTCATTAATCAATTCAAGACTCTACCATGACCTTTCAGCCATGAAAAACCACACCGGTTTAGTAGAATTTTATGAGTTTTATTCCCTATTGCTTACAAATCTAATAGCAAGTGAGTCAATCTCAAAACCAAGAAACATAATAGCATAGTCACAATATGGCAACTTTGGTAAGATTTCATTAAAGCGAGAATCACAAACATCAGAACATAACACAGCGTGAACATAGATCAATTTAGCAGAGTGTCAATAGCGCGTCAGTTCAACAAAGCATAGATTCAGTCGTTTGTCTATTTGCGTCAGTTTAATGAGCGCCTGTCCTAACCACTGATTGGCATTAGCATGTTGGGCTTCATGCAAAATAATTTTAGAACACTGATTTGGAAAAACAGCTAACTAAAGTCTCTATCAAAATAAGCAGTTGGTACCTAGAAAGGAAAAGCAAACAGACAAATCACATTTGCATTGTCATAATTACCCTCCAAAGTTTAGGTCAGCACACAGGTTCAGTCTTCGTCTTCAGGACATCAGTAAATTCGCCATCAGCCAATACTCAGCTCCGGGGCAAAAGGGCACTTCCCTCATAAGGAGGTAAAGTGTAAAAATGGACAATCTAAGGGCGAGGATGGTTTAAAGTAAACCAACAAGTCACCAAACAGAGTGACAGAGTTTCTGGATAAAATCAATAGCATTCCCTAACCCACCTAAATGACTCCCCGTGACATGGGTTTTTATCCCTTTTCCGTTGTACATTCCCCCAAACTTTTATTGGACATTTGTTATACCCCACTATCTTTAACCTATCAGAAAGTACATTAGGTAACCTAATTCTTCACCCCATATTATTTTAAAAGTCTTTGATTGGTCTTCATAATTGACGTCTTCTGAGGTGGCACGTCCGGTATGATTTTATCTTTCTGTAATTCTTTGCACATCTTCTGGTCAGCAGTTTCATTGTCTTCACCGGTTTGAATGACCTTGTACATTACATTAATCTACACTGTTTCAATTTACTTTTAACATTTATTCTGCAAAGGCTGTGTGAACGGATCTAACATGGTTACATTTGTCTTCTAATTTGAAGAAAAAGAACACGCAGGGTCATGTTCCTTTGTGAGTCAGCATACTGAAAAATAGAAAAATGCATTTAATATGAGAGCCAAGGCAGCTAAGTTTCGGCTCGTGCTAACTTAAGGCCTATGAGGATTTCAGCATATATTCAATAACGCAATCATTAGTATAGACTTATTTAAACATAATATAAACATTTTGGTCATTATTATTAGTCTACGTATACATTGGTGGCCACTCCCCGTGGTCACAATTCAAGTGCACGTCTAAGCAAAATCACTATTATAGTTTCTATGCAGCATTCTCACACATTAATTCATAAACATTTCATGTTAATATAGATTATATAAACTACGCTCTCTCAGTCCCTCCTCTGATGACGTTCGTCATCACACAAAGCCTTTCCCTTTGACCTTTCACTTTAATTTTTCACTTTACGCATAATGCACATTTCAACATCTTGTCCCTTGTGTGAACTTTCCCAAATTTCATTAAACATTTTCTCCCTTTCACTTTCCTCATTTCTCTTGTTTCTCTTTGTCCAATTTCTTTTAAATTTATCATTAATTTTGCATGCTCCCCATAATCCTAATAGACTGGCCAGAACAATTAATAGACCCCCTAATATTTTTGCAAGTACCCCATTCCAAATGTTGCTAAACCAGCTCCCTACTCTGGCAATACCTTTCCCTAACTTCTCCCACACTCCAGGTTCTTTCAAATCCTTCAAATCTGCACTATCTTTAGTTAGGTTAGTAAGCATGCCTCTAATCTTTTTACGATTATCCGGTATATATGAGCAACAATGACGCTCGTTGAGCATCTTGCAGACTCCGCCACTCTTTGCTAAAAGAATGTCTAGAGCAAGCCGATTTTGAAGAGTCATAGCTCTTTCCGCAGCAAGTTCAATATCCATCAGGAGTATAGCCCCTGTAAAATTTGGCAGCATGTTATCCACAATAGTAGACAACTTTTGAATCTTTATGGAGTTTAAGATAACCCCTACTGAAGGAATTATGGCTCCAAATATGTCTCCAACGACAGCAGCCGCTGTCTCTCGTATTTGTCGGGCATGTTGTAGTTCAGATATTTTAGGTATTTGCTTTAAGTCATCAATCTGGTAGATCTTTGGGAAAACTATTCCCAAATAACATGTCCCATACCATCCCTTAGGAAGACGGTAATAAGCATTAAGCCCACAGATATAATAGATCCCAGGGATCGCTGGATCCTGTCCATTTACTCTGAAACAAAAACACATGCCTGCATTCACTCGTTCCCACAAATAAATTGTCCTGTTCGGATTTCAGCCTATATATACAAAGCCTTCCTACATGTAAAGCATCTATAGCTAATTTGCCTTGTGTCTTTATTGCAGTATAAGCATAATCATTTGCATATGTGCGTTTCTCTAATCCTTTTTCTAATCTTTCCTTCAATGCTTTACATCTATCATCAGTGTGATCTAAAAAGCTTTTCTCTACAGGTGTCAATAAACAAGTCAGATTATTGCGGTGTGCAGAAGCTGTCCCAAATGTAAGCGTCGGTTCAAAGAAACCTCTGACTAATTTTATACTATGCTCCTTAGCTAGCTTGTTCAGAAACTCAATCACAGGCACAAAAGAAAACACCACATCCAGATTTGAATAAAAGTATTGCACATGTTCTTGATTATAGAATCTTGTTAGTAACAGACTACAACTTATCCCATAGGTTAGTGGCAAGCTATGATAAGTGACCCCCTCTTGTACTGATGAAGGAATCTTTGTGCACACATAACAGTTTTTCGCATCCATGGTCTCAACGTACTCTTTCAGGAAGCGATAGAAAACATTAGTAGAAAGTTCCCCCTTTGAGTTAGTTCACTCATGCAAGTGTTTTGCATTCTGCTCAAACTTTTCCCACGGTGTTAGTGTTGTAGTTTCAGGTTTTGAAGCATTGTTAGTCGCTTTCTTATCTAACCAGGGCATTCCCACAATCACACCTACAATTATTATCGCACACACGATACCTAATATAAGACTCAGCCAACCACACACCTTACCCTTTTTGTTACTACCTCTATTATAAGACATGTCTGTAAAGAATCAGATAGCAGAACAATAATCAATTGAGGACGATGTAAAATTCTCTTTTTTTTTTCTCTTGATGCAAAAGTCTCTTTCTCTCTGCGTATATTTACAGCATTTCTCTCATTCCAGGACCCTTTTGTCAAATCAGGTTAGCAGCTTGTCATAATCAGGTTTTCAAAGTCAATTTCAGGTTATCAGTGTCACATCCGGTAATGTATTAGCTTCTCAATTTTCAATTTCAGTTTCAATTTTAACAAAGTCTCTCTCTCTTTAATTGATTTCAGGTACCGTAGTATTGACCTGGTACTTCTCGATCAAAACAGAATGCTAAGAATTCTTGTTGCCATTCAGATGTTGTTGCATATGCCTATTCTGGACCTGCGTACCTCCTATTTGCGATTCTTTTTCTTTTCAATCGGCGTTCGCCCTGAAATTCTCCTCCACTCAGATCTCCTGTCCTTGTGGTATTGGTTTCTTCTATTGTTTCACCTGGTATTCCTTTTCTTTCGCAGCCTGTTTCTCTGGCCAGTTATCACCTTTATGCATCTTTTTCCTGCTTGTCCTTTCAGGACGCTGAACAGCACCCTCCTCTTGTGCTATGGTGTTTTCTCTTGATGGACCTGCAACTGGCTCAGGGGATGACGGTGTACTTTGATCTCTTTCTACTATTTCCCCTTCTTCTTCTTCTGGATCTGTAACGGGTTCGAGCTCTAACCCGTATCCGTCTGCTTCTGGGAGAACCTCTCCTTGATTTAGTTCTCCTGCTGCCTCTACTGAGATAGGCACACTGTCACCTCTCTCAAACTCGTTTACTGTTTGAGTGACAAGGCTGTTCTCAGTGGGCTCTCCTGCAGTCTCAGTTCTCTCTTGGCTATTTTCAGGCCCCGAGACTTCCCTCTCTGGAACTGTTGAGTTGGAAACTTCAAGTTCCTCGTCAGTTGGACATGTTACCTTCTTTGTGTGACTGGCATGTATCCAGTTTGGAACGCCTGCACATTTCACAGCAGTGGTTGTTGTCAATATTACTTGATATGGCCCCTTCCAGCGCGGCTCCAAACACAATTTTCTCACGTGCTTCTTGACAACCACCCAGTCACCGGCTTGCAGGGTATGACCTGGATCACTGATCGGTGGTAATGTGTTAGCTTCCACCTGGTGAGAAAAAGAGCGAACCACATCAGCCAAACCTTTGCAGTAGTCCAACACCATATCATCCATGATATTCACAAGAGCATTTGCAGGTACTGCGGGCAGCCTCATAGCTCTACCCATAAGGATCTTGTGGGGTGATAGTCCTGTCTTCTTATCAGGGGTGTTCCTCATCAACATCAGCACTAAGGGCAATGCATCTGGCCATTTCATATTGGTAGCTGCGCACATCTTCGCCATTCTCGATTTTAAGGTACCATTCATTTGTTCTACTAGTCCTGCTGCTTCAGGGCAGTAGTTACAATGCAGCTTCTGTTCAATGTCTAATGCGGCACACAAAAGCTTAATCACCTCATTGTCGAAGTGTCTGCCCCTATCTGATTCTATAGAGACCGGAAACCCGAACCTGGGTATTAGTTCCCTAAGCAACAGCTTTGCAACTGTGAGACGGTCATTTCTACGTGTGGGGTAGGCTTCAATCCAGTGGCTGAAAACACACACAATCACCAACACGTACTTCAATCCTCCACAAACAGGCATCTCAATGAAATCCATTTGCATCTTGCTAAATGGACCACCAGCTCTCCCTAGGTGGCTCAAAGTTACCACAGTCCCTTTTCCCACATTCATCCGTTGACAGATGATGCACCTGTGACAGGTAACCTCTGCGGCATGTCTGAATTTTGGGTTAAACCAGTCAATCTTGAATGACCTGATCATTGCATCTCTCCCAAGATGTGCCTGTCCATGATAAAGCCTCGCAAATTGTGACAGCAGACTGTTTGGCAAAACCAGTTTCCCCTCCTCTGAGACCCATAAGTCATCAGCTCTTTGTACACATTGCATTCTTTGCCAGGAGCAATTTTCCTTTTTGCTAGCACGACCCTGTAGTGTTTTTAGCTCATCTAGTGTATCGACCACCCTTAATGCAAGGTTCAAACATGTGTTTGCGGTAATAATTCCCACTGATCCTTGAACGATATACAGTTCAATGCGAAAAAACTTGCGACTTGATCTGCATAGCCGTTTCCCATGGACACAAAGTCTTGTGACTTAACATGAGCATTGCATTTCACCACGGCAATTAAACGAGGTAACTGAATCGCATGTAACAAATCCTTAATTTGTTCACCATTTTTCACAGGAGAACCAGAAGAGGTCATGAAACCTCTCTGTGACCACAATTGGCCAAAATCATGTACAATTCCAAATCCGTATCTGCTGTCAGTATAGATAGTGACTCTCAGATTTTCAGCTGCGTGGCATGTGTAGTAAGGGCAATTAATTCTGCCACTTGTGCGGAAAACACTTTTTCAAGCCAGGAAGCTTCAATGATACCAGCTATGGTACACACAGCGTAACCGGCTCTCAGCATTCCGAGTGAATCTCTCAAGCAGGATCCATCAACAAACATAATGCAGTAATTTTCCTTTAACTGCATTTCTTGAATGTCAGGTCGGGGCTTGGTACATAGTTCTGTTACCTCAAGACAATCATGCTCCACTTCCTCTTCATTATTAATCTCGGTATTCTCAACAGGAAGCAGAGTTGCCGGGTTTAATACAGTACATCGCTTCAGTGAAACATTAGGTGACCCCAATATAATTGTCTCATATCTGGTAAGTCGGGCATTTGTCATGTGTTGGGTTTTGGTTCGAGTCAATAAAATTTCAACTGAATGAGGAACCATTACTGTCAAGGGGTGTCCCATCACTATGCCTTCACACTGCGTGAGGCTTTGACCAACTGCTGCAACTGCTCGCAAACAACCCGGTAAGGCTGCTGCAACGGGGTCCAAGGTAGCTGAAAAATATGCTACAGGGTGGTTTGCACCTCCATGGACCTGTGTTAAGACAGACAAAGAACAAGCATCACGTTCATGACAAAACAGTAGAAAAGGTTTCGTGTAATCAGGCATACCCAAAGCTGGTGCCCTGCACATACACACTCTCAATTCCATGAATAACTCAAGCTCTTCTTTGGATAGGATTATGGAGTACGGTTCATCCTTAATCTCTTTGCCTGTCAGCTTTATCAATGGTTTTGAGATAATTGAGAAGTTGGGTATCCACTGGCGACAGTAGCCCACCATTCCCAAAAACATCCTGACATCTCTCTTTGTTGTCGGGGGGTTCATTTGCAAAATGGCTGTCACCTTTCCTTCGATATTCTCCTGGACCCTCTCTCAATCAAGTGTCCTAAGTATTTCACCTCTTTCTGGCAGTACTGCAGCTTCTTGGGTGACACTTTATGTCCGTTCTTTCCCAAATGATTCAGTAAGGCAATTGTGTCATATTTGCAGTCATCTTTTGTCCTGGACGCAATCAGCAAGTCATCAATGTACTGTACTAGGGTCTAATTGAAAGGCAGTACTAGGGATTCTAAGTCCTTTTTCAATATCTGATTGAAGATGGACGGTGATTCAGAAAACCCTTGAGGAATTCTGCACCAACTATACACACCTTGTCCAGGAATTTGAAACTGAATAAAAACTGGCTGTCCTCATGAAGAGGTATCGAAAAGAAAGCTTGTGACAAATGTACAACTGTGAACCATTCAGCATCGCACGGAACCTGAAACATAATCACTGCTGGATTGGGCACTATGGGGCAACACTTCACCACAATCTCGTTTATTTTTCTCAAGTCCTGCACAATTCGAACCTTCCCACAAGGTTTCTTCAGACCCATTATCGGTGAATTACATGGACTGCTCAATACCTCCTTCAAGACTCCCTGTTTCACAAAGTCCGCTATTATTTGTGCCACCTGGATAAGAACATCTTGTGCCATATGGTACTGTGGCACCTGGGGGAATACTGCATTTGGTTTCACTTGAACTTTAACTGGTTTCACTCCTTTTATCAATCCCACTTCTTTTCCTGTCAAATCCCACACTTTCTCTGTCACTGTTCCCTGTAATTCAGCCGGTAGGTCAGTCACTGTAAGCATCGGGTATAATGTTATCAAAGGGTAATCTTCATTTGCGGTTTCTGCTTCCGACTCTGAGAACTGACCATCATCCCCTTCATCATCACTGTTTGTCTGCACCTCAATCCCATCATTGGAACATGTAATCGAACATTTCGTTTTGCACAGTAAGCCTCTTCCCAGTAGGAATACCGGACTTGAATCACAGACTACAAACTTATGCAGTCCCTGGAAGTTGCCAATCTCAACTTGCACTGGATCTGTAATTGGATTCGTCAAGTACTGATTTGCTACTCCGACCACTCTTATGGTACGCCCCGAAAGTGGCAATTTTGGAACCTCTACACTCCTGACTGTGGAGCGTGTAGCTCCGGTATCAACCAAGAATGAAACCTTGTGACCCATTACCTTCCCCTCTACATAGGGTCCCCTCTGATCTACTTCTAGGGACGCTGCAAGCCTGCACTCTTCACTGTCTGAACTATCATCCAACCATTCCTCATTCATTCCATCTTCACCACGCAATGGGAATTGCTGTACTGTATTATTTTGGCTCATCACCTAACCTGTGACCTGCTGAGGAAGCATCACCTGTTGCTGTCCCATTGGAGCCATTGGTAGTTGCATTTGCTGTCTAGGTACCATGGGAACCTGCTGTTGTACTTGCTGTATTTGCGCTGGTTGAACACGCGGCATTTGCATTTGCTGCATGGGCTGTAACCCCTGCATCTGTACCATGGTATTTTGAAAATTCGGGTTTTGATTTCTCAATTTTGGACCTCTCATATTTTGTAATGTACCGACATTAGTGCTTTGTTGAACGACACCATCCTGCACCACATTTGGGCATTCCCACTTCCAATGCCCCACGCCCCCGCACACGTGACATGGTGACATCTTTTTCATCCCTTGTACATCATTTTGAACCACAACAGTATTCAAGTCTGGACCGCGATTCACAAAACCTCGACCTCTTGGTTGTGCCTGAAACACACCATTCCCTTGCGGTTGTTGCTGTATCATCTGCTGAATCCCATTTCCCTGCATTCCTGCCTGTGCAGCCCTTATCAGCATCACCATCACTTTCTCCTTCAACTTTTTCTGCTTCAGCTCAATCTCATCACTACAGTATTTTGCATACTGTAAAACCTCGTCAATCGGCTTCGCTTGCCAACAGATCAAATGATTCTTAATCATCTGGCTAACCTCTGGTCCCAACCCTTCAACAAATATGAACACAAGATGGTTCATGTCTTTTGGTTCAATGGTCTCAGTACCACTGTAATGTTTGAATGCCTTCAACAACCTCTCATAGTAAGCATGTATTGATTCCTTAACCTCCTGCGAGGTAATCGATTTTCTGCCAATCAGTCACTTTCGGTGACACTTTCTGCTTCAAAAACTCAATCACTTTATGATAGTACTTCATCACCTCCTCAGAGGGTGCTCCGGTCACCTTATCCCTTGCCGGCTCCTGCGTCAGCCATTCTACCCCCCTCTTGCACTCAAGCCATAAGTCGGGCGGAACAATGATCTCAAACAAGGTATTCAGGTCTTCCCAGAGACACCTCGCAAGCTTCACAAACCTATCTGTTTGTTGGTACCACTCGATCGGTTTCTCCCTCAATCTGGGATAATCATTAGTGAAGGATAAGATGTCTCCCCTGGACCACGGTACATGAATTAGAACCCCACAAGGTGTTTCTCTCATTGGTAGCATCTTAACTGATTCCGTATCTGGTGTAGCTTTAGCTTTACTTGATCCTGGACTGTCACCTTTCTCCTTGTCTCTTTTCTTAGCCCATCTGCCTTTCCACTTTTCTAATGCTCCCCAGATTTGCGTACTTTGTAATATTTCTTTTAAATGTGCTTTCATTCTGGCAGACCTCGTGTGGTCGAAGTCTTTTGAATCGAAGTCTAACCTGTAACTTCTTTTCAAATGTTTAGTGTTCTCAATGTCGATATTGTATTTGTCTGCTAGGTTCGCTAATTTCTAATGTACCTTGCCTACTTCTTTAGTAATCTTAGGGCACAGGTATCTCAATTCTGCTTCTGTGTATGATTCTAATCTGTTTACCCCCATTGTTCCGTCCACTAATTCAGCAGCTTCCACACCCAGTCTCACAAAGTTCAGGTACTCACCTTTCCCCAACCTTTCCGGTTCCACTGCAGTTACTGTAGTCTTTTGCGTAGTAAAGGTCTTCTCTAACCGCTCATTCAACTGTTGTACCGTAAAACCTTGTAAGGAGATGTTTCCTGCTTGCATCATCGGCGACTGTGAAGCATTTGTACTTATTGTTTGTGGGGTTAACACCCCTACCCCTGCCTGTCTCATTGCTTCCAACGGGGCTTCAACTGGGCTAAGGTTTATCAAAGACCTTGGTTTTTCAACCGCTTGCTCTCCTGGGGCCATTAACTGAGGGGTTCCTATGGACCCTCCTCTTATTAAATCTTGGGTCATTACTCCCTGATCACATACACCAGGCTTACCTTGTGCATACAATGGTACCGGTGGGCCAACAGTAATTGGCAAGGATATTGCAGCTGGTGCCTGACCTGGTCCCAAACCTCGTGGAGCAGCAACTCCAAAAGTCTGGTTTTCTGAAGCCGGGGCAGGTATTAATGGAGGAACTGCTGCTGGATTATACCCTGGTATCAGTTGTGGCTGCGGCTGGGGCAGCAATTGCGGAGTTGATTCAATCTGCACTAACCTCGATTTTGTATACATCGGGTCAGGCAACACTATCAGGTTTGTAGTAGTCTCTAGTACCGGGACGTCTGGATAGATTCTCTGTATCTGCGGTGGAGGTTGCAACTGTATCTGCATGTCTGGCGCAGTGGGTACACTGACACTATTCTGTATGTATCAAACCTGTATCACTAGTCTGTACTGTATCAGTAATGCCTTTCTCCTGCGTCTGGTTCCCAGGATTCACACTAGTGCTCGGGACATTGTCGCTTACCGCATAAGGTGGCGGGCGATCATGTAATATCTGATTTAGGAATTCTTCATCGTCTGAATCATCTTCTTCTTCCCAAGGTCTCTTAGTTTCTTTAGGCTTACTAGAGTCTTTGTCTGTTTTACAGGTGGCTTTCTTTCCCTGCGTCTCATCTCCCTGTGTTATAGCTGGGAACAATTTTAATCCAACAACTATTCCCAGTCTCCACATTTTGCTTTCATTATCCCACCTAGCTTCCTCATAAGTTTTTTCTGACCTTTTTATTCTTCTTTGGAATTTTTCTTGTCTCTGTTTAAGAGCCAATAAATCCCAAATTGCTAAAGCCTCATACTGAGCTGGCCTCGGAGGTGGTTTTTGTACACTTAACATTCACCTTAAATTCTCTAGAACTCTCGTATTGAACGTCCTGTGTTCTGGGAACGCCAAACATCCCTCTTTTTCTGTCAATTTGCGCCACTGTTTCATTCATAAACAAGGCGCGACACCTTTTTCCTCCATAACTATAAAGGCTGGAGTACCCTCAGGCGGTGTAGGCTCCCCTTCACTTGCCATAATGTATGTGTCTCCTTTCAGAGCACTCTTAAAAGCTTTGACAAAGTTAATCTTTACGTCTTTTCTTTTGTTTGTATTTAATCAAAAAGTGACTTTGATTCCCAGGACACTCTTCACCCACCTTTCTCAACCTATTGCCTCTCACGGACGGCAGCCAATCCATGCGCGACCCCTCTCGAAAGCTGACCTATCTCAGCACGGCACCACTGACGTCACACTCACACAGCAGCTGACAAAGTCTTGCGGCTCGTCCGCCCCTCACTGGATTCACACCAAACTAATGCAAAAATTACTGCGAGCACCTTTAACAACAACAACACAAATTTGCCAGTTTACTACAGGAAGGGTACACATTCGCTTCAGAACTTTACAGAGATTTCACTTGAAGCCTCGACCGCTACTCTCTCCTTCTCAGTTCCCGCACCCGCAAGCAGAATTCGACCCGCAAATTCTACTCTCGACTTGTCAATGGTTCGTCCTAGTGCACTTTAGAACTTGCCAAATCTCCATCGAAGGTTTCACACATACAATTTGACTCAAACTCGACTTGTCAACCACGCCCGATTGACCTAATTAAACTGGACAAATTACAACATAACCCAAGTGTTTCCTACACTTGTCAATGTACTCCAGAGTCTTAGACCACGACGGGTCCGTACATGAACAACCAACCACGTGGATAATTTTGAGCACAAAGCACCACACTCATATGAAGTATGCCGACTTCCCTACTCTCATACTGCGGAGTACGCCCACTCCTACTAAAACAACATTTACCTGCCTAAATACACACAAACTTCACAAATCACCTGCAAAAATGCATAAGCTGAGCAAGCGCAAACCCTATACCACACATACTATGACGTCAAGAACATCCCCAACTCACTTAGGCAGGCTCCGAGATCCCGGGAAAGTCATGGTGAATTTAGAAACACGTCATACCTCCAATTTGCATTATCTCAGAAAAACAGTCTAAACAATAATTCTCCGTCCTAGGGCCCCAAAGGGCCAAACCGTCGCTCTGCTACCTGAACTGATAACGCGTCCCTTTATGATAATTTATTATACATCAGATCTCGTTTTAGGCCAATGAATCTTTTGACCCAGTTGAGAGACACCTTAGGACGAGATAGCTAATCAATATGTCAATCAGTATGTCAATAATGTAATCAATATTTATCACGACAATACATTTCACTTTAGTCAAAGTCATTAATCAATTCAAGACTCTACCATGACCTTTCAGCCATGAATAACCACACCGGTTTAGTAGAATTTTATGAGTTTTATTCCCTATTACTTACAAATCTAATAGCAAGTGAGTCAATCTCAAAACCAAGAAACATAATAGCATAGTCACAATATGGCAACTTTGGTAAGATTTCATTAAATCGAGAATCACAAACATCAGAACATAACACGGCGTGAACATAGATCAATTTAGCAGAGTGTCAATAACGCGTCAGTTCAAAATAATTTTAGAACACTGATTTGGAAAAACATCTAACTAAAGTCTCTGTCAAAATAAGCAGTTGGTACCTAGAAAGGAAAAGCAAACAGACAAATCACATTTTCATTGTCATAATTACCCTCCAAAGTTTAGGTCAGCACACAGGTTCAGTCTTCGTCTTCAAGACATCAGTAAATTCGCCATCAGTCAATACTCAGCTCCGGGGCAAAAGGGCACTTCCCTCATAAGGAGGTAAAGTGTAAAAATGGACAGTCTAAGGGCGAGGATGGTTTAAAGTAAACCAACAAGTCACCAAACAGAGTGACAGAGTTTCTGGATAAAATCAATAGCATTCCCTAACCCACCTAAATTACTCCCTGTGACATGGGTTTTTATCCCTTTTCCATTGTACATTCCCCCAAAATTTTATTGGACATTTGTTATACCCCACTATCTTTAACCTATCAAAAAGTACATTAGGTAACCTAATTCTTCACCCCATATTATTTTACAAGTCTTTGATTGGTCTTCATAATTGACGTCTTCCGAGGTGGCACGTCCGGTATGATTTCATCTTTCTGTAATTCTTTGCACATCTTCTGGTCAGCAGTTTCATTGTCTTCACCGGTTTGAATGACCTTGTACATTACATTAATCTACACTGTTTCAATTTACTTTTAAAATTTATTCTGCAAAGGCTGTGTGAACGGATCTAACATGGTTACATTCGTCTTCTAATTTGAAGAAAAAGAACACGCAGGGTCATGTCCCTTTGTGAGTCAGCATACTGAAAAATAGAAAAATGCATTTAATATGAGAGCCAAGGCAGCTAAGCTTCAGCTCATGCTAACTTAAGGCCTATGAGAATTTCAGCATAGATTCAATAACGCAATCATTAGTATAGACTTATTTAAACATAATATAAACATTTTGGTCATTATTATAAGTCTACGTATACATTGGTGGCCACTCCCCGTGCTCACAATTCAAGTGCACGTCTAAGCAAAATCACTATTATAGTTTCTATGCAGCATTGTCACACATTAATTCATAAACATTTCATGTTAATATAGATTATATAAGCTACGCTCTCTCAGTAGCACTGCCACGAAAACCCTGGTGGAATTTCTTCCCTGTCACTGGCAGACAACTCCCCAACCCTCCCCCAGCAAGCCCAATACCCCCCACCCCCGTCCATACCACAGCCCTCCAACCCCCCTTTCTGGTACAGCACCCCCCTCCTAGTACAGTGCCCCCACCCCCTCAAGTGCAGCACCCCTACCTCTACCCCACCCCCGCATACATGCACACAGACACCCACACGCACCCTGCATACACTCATTCACCAACACTGACATACACGCATTCACTCACATGCATCCACACATGCACTCACTTACATGTATCCATACAAGCATTCACTTCATCATTCATACACACATTCACTTCAACATTCATACATGCATGCAACCATGCATACAAACATACATACACACACACATAGAAACACGCATACAAATATACATACACAGGCATTCAAACATGCATACACACACACACATACAAACATGCACACACACACATACAAACATGCATACACACTTACATTCACACACGCATACAACATCCACTCACACATGCACACAACACCCCCCACCCTCTCAGCCTCCTCCCCTGTCGGATGCCTGACTTACCTTATCCGGCGAGGTCGTCGGGCAGGGAACGGGCGCTTCCACCACCGGCATCGCCCCTCCATAAGTACACCACCAGGCTGTATTACAGCTCGTAATATGGCTGGTGGAGTCCTTTTGGCAGGGAGGGGGGGCCGTTGGTGGAAAAAAGACCGCCAAAATCGTAATGAGGGCCTATGTGTTTAGGAGACAGAGTACAGCCCGAAATGAATGGTTGTTTCCTCCCAGTAACATCTGTATGAAAGAGAAAACAGATCAGAGCAGGACAGTAAGAACAACAGCACTCCAAAAGAGGCAAACGTTTTCACTAGTTTCCTTAATAGAGGAAACTGTGGATCTAACCAGGGCCCTACCTGTTAAGATCGAGGTGCTGAAGGTATGTGCAAACGATACTGGTCACAGCTTTGGTGTAGAAAACCTCCTTTGACCCGGATTACAACTGGAAAAAGAACTCAAATGGGATTTTGTTACCAAATTAGTGTATGAAATAGTATTTGAGATCAGGCAGGATTTGCCCAAGTGTCCTTGTGGCATGCACAAATACCACATGCTGTGCTGTTTGCACTAGAGTTACTGGAAGGTCAAACCTGTCAGGAATCTGGGGGCAATTCGATGTATGTACCCTGGATTATTTTCAATGTGATGGTGTAATTTGTATCAACCTCAAGAGGAAAAAGGGTGAATCAACATCTAGCCATTCATTAATTTAGAAATGTGTGAAATCCAGTACATTGTTTGCTCAATTTCCTTTATTAAAAGGAAAACACAATATAAGAGAGCAATTTCACCTCCAGTTCTTAATTTGGGACAAGCATTCTTTCCATATTGTATCACCTTTGACTGCAAATTCAATTTTAAATGGTACCTTCTCTAAAAATCTGTTATTATTTTCATCGCAGTAAGCCATTCACCAATAGGAGGCAGAGATTTCTCCTTCCATGTTTTAGCAGTTATACACCGGACAGCAAGTGTCCCTAGGAAGACAGCATGCTCATGTCAGATATTTGACAGAATATCAGAAGAACAAATATCGACATACACAAATATTGAGTCAAAAATAAAGATGACAAAAAAATTGTCTACCTATACTTATATTGGTTAGTGCAAAAATATTGGAACAAAAATATGTTTTACACTAACATTGTTAAAAATAACACAAAACTAACAATTTTTAATTTATATGTAGTATAAATTAGTAAATGTAAAATATTTTAACATATAACATTAATATACTCATAGAAACACATATATGTATGTTTATATTCATTAATATGATATAACACTACTAATTAAAAATATATATTTTAAATTGTATTTTTTAATTTATTTTTAATTTACTACTATGAAAAGCAGAAATATACAAATATATTTACATATTTGATGAAAGATAAAAATACTAAAACACAAGTCCAAAACATTGAAATAAATTACCAAAGTAATTAAAGATAAAAAACTATAAAATTAAAATAAGTATTAACACATTTCAAAAATTAAAACAAATTTATATATAAACAAATATAAAAACTAAATAAACAAATAATATATATATTTCAACAATCTATTCCCACTCCAGTCTGTGTGGCAGCAGAAAAAGCGTTGGACTTTGGAAGGGTAAAATTTACTATTTCCACTCCAATCTTTGCAACAGTAGAAAAAAAATTGAACTTTGGTGAGGTTAAATTTACTATTCCCACTCCAGTCTGTGCAACAGTACAGAAAGCATTGGACTTCCGAGGGGTTACAGTTACGATTCCCACTCCAATTTGTGCAACAGTAGGGAAAGCGTTGAACTTCAGAGGATTAAAATTCACTATCCCCACTCGAGTCTGTGCAAAAGTAGGGAAAACGTTGGACTTCAGAGGGGTAATATTTATTATTCCCACTCCAGGCTGTGCAATAGTTGGGCACGTACTTCACTTCCAACACATAACATATTTTAATAACCCTATTAGATGACCAGAAATATAAAACTCTTACTCTAAAAAAATATGTAAAAAATTAAAAAACAATTAAACCATTTACATGAATAAAATATGTAATAATTATGATTTTCTAAAAGTTATTAATGTATTATTTAACTAAGTTCCCACACTATACTCTCACAAAACTAGTGGCCCACGCTTAAAATATAACTAAAATAAATGTAACACAATTAACATTCAATAATCAATTAAATAATTATTAATAGATAAATAATATAATTAATTATTTCTCATATAACTTCCCACCCTATGCCTCTACAAAAACAACAGCCCACACCTATTATTCAACTCAAAAATATAATTAGCAAACAATTTACATAAGTGATAATCAATTGAATAATTATTAATAATTAATAAATCATTGTTAATCAATTATTAACTTCCCACCTTACACCCTTTCAAACCCAACAACCTATACCTAAAATATAATTTAAAAAACGTAAAAACAGACCCCTTATATCATTGATAGTCAAAGAATTAACCATATAATAATAATAATTGTTAATTAATTATACCTACTTAACTTCCCACTCTGTACTCCTACAAACCTCTCAATCCACTACACTATAAACTACTATTAACAATTAAATTAAAAATTATAAATCATTTAAAATGACAAACTATGTCTAAAAATCTAGGGACCAATAAGGAGTTTGGCAGCTGGAACCATCCGTCCGCCAAACTCCTGACGGGGTGGTCACTGCTGTGCTGGCGATCTCCCCGCTGGCCCCATTACAACTTTCCTACTGGGCTGACTGGGTTTCTGCTGTTCAGCCCAGTGGGAAAGGAGCTGCATCATTGTCGGCAGCTCGTAATAGAGACGGTGGCAATACTGCTGCACGTAGGGGGCTCCAGCGCCTTCGAAATGCGCACTGTCTGCACAGCAACCAGAGTGCATTTCAAGAGTGCTAGACAGGGGGGCCCCTGCACTGTCCATGCCAGACCAGTGGAGAGGAAAGCGCTGTGGAGCTGGAGGTCTTCCCTCAGTACTATTACAAGGTTTCCACTGGGCTGACCGGTGGAAACCTCTGAGTCAGGAGGTTTCCACAGGTCAGCCCAGTGAAAACTATGCAGCGGCAATGGCCTCGGTTCCTCAGGAAGACAAGGCAAATCCCGTTGAACAGAGGGTGCCCACAGCACCTTCCCAATGCACGCTGTCTGCCGTAGCACATTCGAAGAGTGCTGGGCTGTGGGGCCCCTGCACTGCCCACAACATGGTCATGGGTAGTGCAGAGGCCCCACTGTAGCCCGCAGCACTGTCTTTCCACCAGCCTTTTCATGGCGCGGTCACCGTACTATTATTTATTAATATAAATGTAACATATTTCAATAAAATAATGTCTTATTTAAGTATAAAATTAGGAATTGGATGGATTACTGGGTGTGGGGGTGAAACACTACTCAAGCAGCAGCCACAATCTCTCTCCGGGTGTTAACCTGTGCTTAACCCTCTGGTAGCTTGACACAAAAGCAACCAGGCTCAAATAAGAGGCAATGTGTAAAGTATTTATGTAGCACTTCAAACAGTATCAAAGTGAAAACACAACACAAGAAAAATCCTACACCAATTTACAAATCGAGTAAAATTCAATTAATTACTTGAGTCCGATCACTAGAACTGAAGATGTGTGATTTTAAAATTTTAAGGTAAATATAGCGTCTAAAAGCACAAAACGCCACTCATTGTTTGCTGGTCATGTGAGATCGGATGAAAGTTTTAAGTTTAGGCTGACCACAATAGACCACTGGCCAGATACAGAGATCAGCATAGTCCCGTTGAAAGAGTTACCTTCAAATGTCCAGCATGAAGAGTTCTGTTTGCAGTGGATGGGGCCGCGAGGAGCAGAGAGTGTGTTGTGGATGGTAACTGATGTAGCATGAACGGCAGGCCAGGTGCTGCGGATGGTCGTCAGTACAGCACAAAGACCATGTCACGCATCAAGGACTTTTGTTGCAGGAGATTTGCATTGTCTGTCAACACGGGCTGTTGATTTTGTATTGTGAAGTAAAGATCTCGTGTTGCTGGGTGTCACTGCCCATCTCTGTGGCTCAAAGAGTCGGGTTCACTGGAGCTTCACGTTGGTGAGCAGTGCTGCGGGCAAGGTCTTGGTATGAGCAGGCCGGTTCGGTGTTGCAAAGAGCCTAAAACTTCAGGACATCTCCTTTTCTTGGGGAGAGAGCCCCACTGATGTCACACCAAGGTTCCCAGGCCTGAGTGGCACATCTTGGGGATCAGGAACACAGTTGAGCAGAGGACATCAGGTCCAGTTACAGGTCGAGGCTGCAGGTTAGCTGGGCAGATACAGAAAGGCCTCTGGAGCTTCTAATGTCTCTGTAGCCCATAACAGGAGGTCAGTCAGTTGACCCCTGGGGTCACTTCAGCCTGGGATGAAGAGTGCAGGTCCAGTCTTCCTTCTCAGCAATCGAGTGGCAGTCCATTTGACAGCAGAGCAGCACAGCAGTCCTTCTGTAGCATTCACAGGTTCAGAAGTGTAATAAAGAGCTGGTTCGGGGGGTCCAATACTTGTACCTGGGGCCCACTTTGAAGCAGGAGAAGAATCAGGAGATTTCACCCATACAGAATCCTGGAATTTCCTGCCTCCCTACCCTGGCCCCAGCTTATCTGGGGTCGCAAAATACTATTGTCAAAATCTTTGTGAGTGTGCCCAGGCAGACCTTTGTGATGTGCTAGTATGGTAGGGGACAGTTCCTCACCCTCATCAAGGTGGAGTTGGCCCATCCTGCCAACACCTATTTCCCCATTATCTCACTGTCTGGGAGCAATACACAAAGCTCAACTGACAGCTACAGTCACAGATCTGGGTTTAATCCAGCAACTCTTTTTTTGGTCCCGGATTCTGTCCATCAACTGATTAAACCCAGATCTGTAACTGGGGTGAATGTTTAATTGGTTCCACATTCTATCCATCATTTGGGTTTGTTTGCTTTTGTCACCATAAGTGCGCCGGGTATGCACAGACGGGAGTCCCAGGCTCACTATACCACTGGATTCAAGCTAGCCTGGCTGATGAAGGATAGTACCCTAAAACCGGTCCCAGGATGCTTGTTTCTGGTCCAGGGAGGACCTGGCCTGGCAGTTCGGGCTGGACTGTTCCCATGGGTAACAGGCTCAAGACTGATTTGCACATGGCTGGGTCCAAACTGGGGTGGCATGGTGAGCAAAATAACTGATGGATGAAACCCAGATCTATGACTGGGGGTGAATGTTTGATTGGTTCCACATTCCATCCATCATTTGTGTTTGTTTACTTTTGTTCCCATAAATGCGTCGGATATGCCCAGACGTGGGTCCCGGGCTCACTATATCACCGGAATCATGCTAGCCAGGCTACTGAAGGGTGATACCCTGAAACTGGTCCCAGGATGCTTGTTTCCGTTTCAGGGAAGACCTGGCCTGGCAATTCGGGCTGGACTGTTCCCATGGGGAAAAGGGTCAAGAATAGTTTGCATATGGCTATGTCCAAACTGGGGTGGCATGGTGAGCAAAAGAACTGATGGATTAAACCCAGATCTGTAACTGGGGTGAAGGTTTAATTGGTTTCACATTCCATCCATCATTTGTGTTTGTTTGCCTTTGTTCCCATAAGTGCGTCGGGTATGCCCAGATGTGGGTCCCAGTCTCACTATGTCACTGGAATCAAGCTAGTCTGGCGGATGAAGGATGGTACCCTGAAACCGGTCCTAGGATGCTTGTTTCCGTTCCAGGGAGGACCTGGCCTGGCAGTTTGGGCTGGACTGTTCCCATGGGGAACAGGGTCAAGAATGATTTGCACATGGCTGGGTCCAAACTGGGGTGGCATGGTGAGCAAAAGAACTGATGGATTAAACCCAGATCTGTGACTTAGGGTGAATGTTTGATTGGTTCCACATTCCATCCATCATTTATGTTTGTTTATCTTTGTTCCCATAATTGCGTCGGGTACACCCAGACGTGGGTCCCTGGCTCACTATGTCACTGGAATCAAGCTAGCCTGGCTGATGAAAGGTGATACCCTGAAACCGGTCCCAGGATGCTTGTTTCCGGTCCAGGGAGGACCTGGCCTGGCAATTCGGGCTGGACTGTTCCCATGGGTAAAAGGGTCAAGAATGATTTGCGGGGGCTTGATCTGGCCGCCGGAGAGAATGGCCACCTGAAAGGAGAGCTCCACGTGCCGGGCAGGCCACGCAACAAAACAGAAGGAATTCGTCTTCGTTTTTGACTTCCCTTGTGGCCTCTCCGTGTTGTGGAGGAGATGGGCCCAAAGAGCGATGAGATTTTGGGGCCAGATCGGCAGCGGACGTAACTACGGACATCAGATTGGGCGCGGCCTCCTGAAACCCATGAAGCCGCGGACTGCAGTGTGGTGCCGGCCCAGGAGCGAGAGTGCACCAGAGGAACAGAAAGACCACCACTCCCCATAGCAGAGTGAGTCAACCTCCCCCGCCGCCGTCACTCGCTCACTTGTACTGCGCGGCGCACTCCCCTCGGAGTCGGGGGAAACGGACCTGGGGAGCGGTGGGACGGCGTGGCCCCGAACGGTTCATGCGGCGCTGTTGGGAGCCAGCACATCGGCGAGGAGGCGCCCTGCGGCGCTGGATCGTGCCACAAGTATAGGTGCTCGGCAACAATCAGGAGCGGGGGAACATACAGGAGAGGTCTTTAAACAACTAAAACCTTGCAAGAGAACCCACAAGTGAGGAAGTCAAGACATACCTCCTATCCCCCCTGCCCCCAAACGACCTCTGCTCTGGTTGCAAATAAGAATGCCTGTCTCGCCCCAAATCTTAGCACGGCTATTATGTGACGCAGGGGATTGAGAAACCGGAGGCCATCAACCCACCTACCTAGGAAATACCCCTATAACCGAGTACTCACCAGGAATTTTGGTTCCTCATTTCTTGGAAGGGGAAGGAGCAACAAAAGAGACCCTCAACACACCACTGGCATTCGGAGAAGGAATGTCGAGGAGGGGAGAGAAGGGGGGGAAGAGAGAGAAAAAAGGGGGGAAGGAAAGGAGGAAAGAGGAAACAAGGGACAAAACAAAAAAGAAGCAAAGAAGAGGGAGGGGGAAAGAGAGGAGAGAGGGGTACATGACCCCAAACTGAACCCTCCTCATGAACTACCCTGGCTCCTGCCTCAGCAGCCTCTAAGGAGACTCCCACATCGGGTGACGAGACAGATGACACCTTTGAGTTAGCACACAGGGGAGAAACCCTCCATTGGTCTATAACGAAGCCTGCCCGAAACTGCAGACACCATCCCCTCCCTCTGGCCTTCTACCAGTGATCACATCTCTTTCCTCCTCTATACCAGCTCCTGGCAGGCACCCGGAGGCAGATCCTGATACACCATAGATTGCCTTAGATGGAACAGGTTCTGAGAACCACGAGGGTTCAAACTGCCTAAAGAATCAAGTAGGTGTATCACCCGCAGACCTCGCAACTCGACGATCAACCAACCCCCGGTAGAAGGGGAAACAACCTGAGTGACTGAACTAAGACACACGAACAACGTGACCTGGACCCAACTTACATACACTTGTTAAAAATGCCTCCTGTTAAACTCACATACGGTGAGAGAAATGCTTAACGGTAAAGCTGCAGGCAAACACTCCCGTCAGTTGCTGTTCTCAGAGGCCATTGCACAACCAAAAACCATGACGGCACAGGTGACACCACTGGGACACGTACCCTCCTCAGCGGACCCACCTCCGCTGGAAGAGACAGACCGCATATTGCAAGAGATAACCTCGGTAGGACGCCGCCTAGAGGTAATGGATCTAAAAATAACAGACCTCACTATGGCCTCTCCTCAATACGTGCTGACATAGCTGGCTTCCGAGAGACAGTGACTAATCTAGACTAGCGCCTAACAACTGTGGAAGACCAAGTAGTGGCAATTCCCGATCAGGAAGAGGAGCTAAGATCACTTCAAGCCAAATCACTGACCTAGAGGACCGAAGTCGTAGAGACAACGTACGCTTTTTTGGTGTCCCGGAGCAAAAAGAAGGATCTGATATCAAAGCCTTCCTCAAATCACTTCTGACTGACCACTTCAGCATAGAGTTCTCACCACCCCCAGAGTTCCAGAGAGTGCACAGAATAGGACCTCCCCATAAAGCGTCCGCTAACAAACCACGTCCTATTATTACATGTTTCTTACGCCATGAACAAGCCCGCCAGGTTATCTCTGCGTCCAAAACATGAGGTCCGGTCTCCCTGCAAGGACATGAGATTAGAGCGGTGGCAGATTTCTCGAGGCTAACGAATGACAAAAGAAGGGCATTTCTAGCTCTCCGCCCACAACTCAGATCCATGGAGATCAAATATTGCCTTTTCGAACCGGCACGGCACGGTATGTGGATCACATATCACGGCACATTCAGAGACTTCACTGAACCAGAAGACCTCGGCGCTTTCTTGAACGACCTGACCTCACAATCCAGGGACACCACCTCCGGACACCTGGAATCCGTCCTGTCACATACAGAGACCTCTCTCATTACTCCGTCCCCACGGCCTCAGTCCCAGCGCCCATCCTCACAAAAGAGAGGCCGGATGTACGAGCGACCCCCAAAATCCCAGGATGCTCAGGAACACATCCTCCAAGCAGTAATCGATCACACACAGGACGCGGGCAGAGACAAATCCCGCTCCCCCCTGAAACCATCGCCAGACGATCACCATACAGAACATTAACATCACAGAGAAACGGAAGACCTCAGGACCCGAGTCCATTACCAGACATTCTCCCCCCTGCCTTCGGACAGCTAAGTGGCGAACTCATTTAACTTAACTGATGATTGCTCAAGGGAGGGAGGGAATCTGTTAAAGATGTGGTCACCAAATTCCTCTTAATGTATAGGGTAAATTTCATACATTGGCTGCCATCCTTAACACTACAGCTATGTCAACTCGGGACCCGATACATGGCTGGGGGAACGAGGGGAGGATGGGGGAGAAAAAAGGGAAAGGAAACAGAGAGAAAAAGTACAACAAGGACAAAGTCCCTGTCCATTGGTTAACACATAAATCTTAGTTTCAAGGGTGTGAGGTTCCCAACATAGACACTTCAAGACTACTTGCATGTCCCCCTAAGACAGACAAATACAAACATATACATACATCCCACGCCCCCTCAACATATCTTACACCCTACCCAAAGGGAAAGTCATTCTTCCACCAGCTACCCCCCGCTCATACGAAGGGCAGACTGGAAGAGTATTCAGTAACTCATACCCAAACACACTAAACCCCCCCAGTACTAGTACTACCTCACAGGGGACCATCCTACCCCCTTAGGAGAACTCACAGATGAATTTAACAGCTAACCCCACACCCCTAACCCCTGAGAGCGAACTAATGAAGGCACACTCATCGACCACTAAGGCAGCCTCCTCCTTACATATTAATCACTCTGAATGGGGTAACAGTGATGACACAGCCTCATAGACCCACACTCACACGCTCCACCTCCAGCGGTTCCGGGACTGGCCCCACAAAACACACACATGGTCATCCATCCGAAACGCAGCCACATTTAACATAATTTATCACAATTCTCTAAACCCTACACCATTCTAACATCCAGCAATCACGGAATATATACTATGAGATGTCCCGTGACTTGTCACCCCTACTCCCCCCCTTAAAGCCTCAAATCCCGGCCCTATATCCGGATCTAGAACCCTCAGTACCCTACCCATTATCATAAATGACTACCCGGCTAGGGGGCTCCTAAGAGGTCCCACAAAACTATGAGTAAGTCACAAACTCCCCCATCACACTCTAATGATATGATAACACCTCCCCGGCGCGGGCCCTACAAGTTAAGACCTGCAGGTTAGCAGGACTTTAGTAGCGAGTGTCTACTCACTACGACTATTATTCCCCTCTCTTTATTTACCATCATCTATTTCCTTTTTTCTATTGCGATTCCTAGACCCGGTTTATTTCCACCCCCACCCCTGTACACATTAACGTAGTAGTCACTACCCGATCTTCAGGGTAATCTACTTCACCTTCCCTCCACCCCCCTTTTTTTTTTTTTTTTTCCTCCTTTGTGACCGAGGGGTGTTCTCTTCATTATTATTCTAATTATATTCCCCTCCCCCATTTCTTCCTTATTACACACCCAAACGGAGGCCCCCCTGCCTACATTTCGGGTTTGTTCCCCCCCCTCTAGTTCTTTCTCACGGACCATAGCACATTCGACACCCCGTAAACCACAAACTATTATACAGTCATGAGACCGATGACTCCACTCACAGTGCTCTCCTGGAATGTACACGGTATGACCCACTATATTAAACGCCAAAAGATACTGTCTTATCTCCGCTCCGAACATGACATTGCCCTACTACAGGAAACACACCTTTCCCCGGCAGAATCAGAGAAACTCTACAGAGACTGGGTGGGCAAGGCACTTTACAGCGGAACACCGCCTATAACGGAAGGTACACAGGGAACAGGAAGGAGATGTGGAGTGGCAATACGTCGCTCACTACAATTCCGATTACTTAAGACATGGCATGACCCGGAGGGGCGTTACGTCCTCGCCAAACTCATGGTAGGATCCTCCACAATCTGTATAGGCTCGATATACACCCCCACCGGCTCCAAGCGCTCCTTCTTTCTCTCCCTCAATCGCCTGCTAACGCAGATAGGCAACTCACAATATATACTAGGAGGGGATTGGAACATAGTTCAAGATGCTATCCTAGACCGCTCAAGCGGTCTTGATTCGGGCACCAACGCAGACAGACCCCTTTTAAAAGACATCCTTTCAGACCATTGCCTATTAGACTGTTGGCGTCTTTCCCACCCCTCCAATAAGGAATATACCTTTGTCTCCTCGGTCAACGGGACTCAATCATGGCTCGACTATTTTCTACTCAATCACCGGATGATACAATTGATTAGGTCAGCAGAAATACTGGTGGACGCATCGGATCACTCCCCGGTTTTAAAAACCCTTGAACTCTGGATGATTACGCCCGGCCGCAAACCCTGGTGCCTCTCTAACCCCAGATACCGAACCTCAAAAGGAAAGGAACAACTCAAGACTCATATAGCCACATACCTGAAGGTTAAAATGGGCTCGGTAACCTCACTGCAGTTTCTCTGGGCGGCGGCAAAGGCAACTATTAGGGGGCAGCTAATGAGGGGCGCAGCCAATGCCCATAGAAGGGACCAACAGCGCACGTTAGAAGATAGAATAGCCCATGCCACCAGGGAATACACGAGAAGCCCCACCCCTTCCAATCGCCGCCATTTAGAACAGGCCAAAATGGAGCTTAACTCTATCTATACCTCACAAGCGGAATATGCCTTACAAAGGTTGAAGGGCCGACACTATGAACATGGAGAGAAAGCAGGCCGCCTGCTAGCTGCCCAACTACGCCAACGAGAAACTGCACTAGCCATACCGGCAATACGCACCCAAGATAACACACTTATCACACATCCCCAAGCGATCGTGGCTGAATTCAGCCGGTACTATCAAGCCCTATATACCCCATGAACTGTTAAGGACACTACTGGGCTAGCCGCCTTCCTACAGAAGGCACATATACCCTGCCTCTCAGCTGACGGCAGGGCACTTTTAGAAGGCGACATAAGTAAGATAGAGATACAACAGGCAATAACCAACCTATCATATCACAAAGCACCGGGAGAGGATGGGTTTACATCCGAATTCTCTAAATGGACGGGAACCAACACAGTGGACGCCTTACACAAGGCATTCAAAGGGGCAGACCAGGAGGGCTCCTTACACCCCCTATCTAATCAAGCCTCCATCACAGTTTTGCCAAAACCTGTAAAAGACCCACTTCTCAGCGGAAGCTACCGTCCCATCTCCCTCCTTAATGGGGATATTAAGATACTGGTGGGACTATTGGCTACCCATCTCAAAAAAGTAATCCCCTCTCTAATCCATCACACCCAAGTAGGCTTTGTACCGGGCCGCTCCCCAAGGAATCATCTCCGCACACTCTTTCATGCTATCTGGTCAGCACGAGATACGCAAGAGGAAGCCTAGGCCCTCTCATTGGATGCCGAAAAAGCATTCGATCGAATAGAGTGGTGGTACCTCTTTGAAATCTTAAAACACTTCGGGTTAGGAGACAGTTTCATTAATAAAGTGTGTCTATTATATGATTCCCCGACAGCCCAGGTGAACTGTGGAGGGTTCCTCTTGGACACCTTCCCGATTCATTGAGGGACATGTCAGGGCTGCCCACTGTCCCCTCTCCTATTCTTACTTGCTGTAGAGCCCTTGGCAGCGCTACCAGGCAGAAACTCCGTGTTGGAAAATGGGTTATTGGTAGGGCAGGTAGGTACCTACACCTAGCAACAAGCCACTAACCTCCACCTAGGTACAGTTAGGTCTCAGTAAATTAATCCCAGCTCATACCTTGGTAGCTTGGCAACGAGCGTCAAGGCTTAACTTAGGAGACAAAGTGTAAAGCATTCAAATATCACAAAACAGTAATTAAATAAAACACAGGAAACAGTTTAAAAATCCAAAACCAATTTATAAAAATAGGTTATATTTTTATCTTTAAAATGACACAAAAACAATTAAAATCGGTTCAGGGGAACCGGAGATATGATTTTTTAAAGAATTATTACTTTTCTAGAGCTTAGAAACAAAAAGCGCCAATCGGGTCATCTGGTTGCACCTCGACCGGGGCAAAGTAAAACTTTCAGGCCGACCGCGATGGAGCCCTGCTCGGCTACAGGTCGCGGGAGGCCTCGGTTAAAAAGTTACCTTCTGACTTAGTCTTTATTTTGAAGTTTTTCTTCACCGGGACGAACCTGCCAGTTGAATCCGACCTCCTGGAGCCCTTGTCCGGATACGCAATGTGGGTTTCCTCGGTGGAGACTTTTACCTTCGGACTTAGTCGTTTTTTCGAGATGAAAATCCTTCGACCGGGGTAAACCTGGATCTTGATCCGACGTCCATGGAGCCCTTCTCGGATACGATGGCTCGAAGGTCCCGGTCAACTTTTTACCTTCGGACTTAGTCTCTTTTTTGGATGTTTTTCTTTACCGGGACGAACCACGAAGTCAGGCCGGGTCGCGGTTGAGGCAAGCCGGCTAGAATTTCCGCGGCGGGTCGGTCCCTCTCTGGAGCTTTTTTCCAAAAAATCTCAAATCTTTTCCAAACTTCTGGGGCTTCACCCAGATGTTCTTTTAAGGTTCTTTTGGGGTCCACAGCTCACCCCAAGGGTCCAGAAGTTCTGTGATGGTCCTTGGGGGGTGCGGACTTCAACTCCCAGAATGCACCTGGCGCAAACTCCTTTTTGGCCACTGGACAGTGGTCAGCTGGCCGCTTTCTTCAGGAGTTGGTGCAGGGGACTCTGGTTAGCAATTTTTCACCTGTAGCAAACAGGGAGTCCCTCCTTGAACCAGTTGAAGCCAGGCAAAGTCCTTCTTGTGGTGAAGCCCAAGTGTGCAGCTGGTGCAGTCCTTCTGAGTGCAGGTTCCAGGTGCAGGCCAGGGGTCCAGCAGGGCAGTCCTTCTTCTCCTTAAGTTCTTTCTTCTTGAAATTTGGTGGGGATCTGAGGTGTGGGTGCAGGTCTGCCAGTTTTATCCTTGCTCCTGGGTGAAAAGCAGGGGGGTCCTGGTTCTCCAATCAGGGACAGGGTCGTCCCCCTGTGACGACCACTTCCTGGGAAGTGTGGCAAAAATCCATCCCAGAAGGCAACAGTCTCTAAAAATCCAACATGGATGAATCTGATTTTTGGAGGTTACATCTGGCTGAGCCCACCCACTGGTGTGGCTAAAAATCATAAACACACCCCTCTCCTGCCCTCTCCTAATCTAATCAAGGGGGCACCTAATTGTCTGGGGTTGCAGGATGTGGGGGTGTTGCTGGGTGCTCCAAATGTCCTTCTCTGCCTTTGAAGACCAGTTTGGCCGCCCTCCCCCTTCCTGCCTCACATCTGCTGAGGGGAGATTTCTCTCCCCCAAGCACATTCCTTTGTGTGAAGTCAGGCCACTTCAAAACCTCATCAAAATAGCCTGGCAGAAGCTGCTGCAGGCTGGCCAATCAGAGCACAGCAGCAAAAACAATGCAGAGCTGAAATTGGCAACTTTTTAGGTAAAGTCTAAACTTTTTACCTGGACAAGTTATATTAAATCCAACAACTGGAAGTTGTGGGATTTATTACAACAATCAATTTGATACCAAATTCTTGGTATGTAACATTTAAGGAGACTTTAAAATTTAAAATAAAGTCTGCCCATTCTAGCCTATGAAGGCCATTTACTTCCATGAGGGAAAAACGAATTTGGCTGTTTTTACCTCACCAGGGCTTATAAATCTATTTTTATAAAGTCCCTGCTTATAGTTACATGGCACCCAGCCCTAGGGGCACATAGGGCACACCTTAGGGGTGACTTATATGTAAAAATAAGGTAGTTTAAGACTTTGGAAGTACTTTTAATTCCAAAGTCGAATTTGCATATAACTTTAATTTAAAAGCAGCCAGCAAGGCAGGCCTGCCTTTAAAATGACACTGGGCACCTCAGCAGTGCACCTAGGTGTGCACCACCTATGCTGTGGGCCCTAAACCTACATGCCCTACCATATACTAGGGACTTATAGGTAGGTTAACTTAGCCAATTATAATTAGCCTAATTTGCATATCCATTTTACACAGAGCACAGGCCCTGGGACTGTTTAGCAGTACCCAGGGCACCATCAGAGTCAGGAAAACACCAGCATAAAGTGAGAAATGGGGGCAAAAAGTTAGGGGGCCTCTGCAATCAGCCCTGTTTTCTCACACTCCGTCATCTATTTGTATGCAGATGACATCTTACTTACCCTCACAGATTTACCCAACTCTCTTACAGCCTTTAGAGAGATACTAATGGAATTTGAACATATATCGGGGTACCGGATCAACTGGGATAAAAGCAAAGCCCTACCACTATCCCCAGTCATAGTCAGCACCTCAACACAAGGACTTCCAGTCAAGTGGAAGCAATCCCGACTCCGGTACTTAGGTATCGACATAACCATGGGGCTGGATAACAGTGACAGATAATTTAGACCCACTGCTTAGTAGTATGAAATGGGATTTTGAGAATTGGAGCCAGCTGGGCCTTTCTATGTGGGGCGGTGTGAATGGTGACCTTACCAAGATTTCTATACGTCCTAGCTATGATCCCTCTATATATACACCTACCTATGCTACAAGAGATAGACCGCCGTGTCTGCGCTTTCACCTGGTGATCCGTGCGCCCGCGACTACCCAGATCCACTCTGTTAGCCCAACGTGAATGTGGCGGGCTAAACCTCCCCTCGGTTGAACATTATGCCTCCGCGCTACACCTCTCACAACTGGTCTTCCTACTCCTGAATGCAAGAGACCCACCGCTATGGGTGGACGTAAAACGAGCACTTACAGGAGCCCCCTATGGCCTTCAGATGCTCTATGATACAGGCCAGATAGGCCCCCGACCCACCAATCCCATGATAGGAGCCATGAGGAAAGTTTGGCGACAGGTGCACCGATCCCTTAAAATAGATCCCCATCTACTTGGTAGATCCCCACTATTGGGCAATAAAGGGTTTCAGATCGGGGGGAAGACCATTGTCTGGAGGGACTTGCATCAAAGAGGTATCATACGAGTAGACCAACTCATATGGGGGACACCTGGAAAACATTCAGGGAACTTCAGGCAGAATTCAATCTCCCGGAATGTTATTCATGGCGCTATCTCAAACTCTGACATTGTCTGACACAGCGATTAGGACCCTCCCCCCGACGACTCCCATCCTCTCCAGTACTCCAAGACATGAGTTGTTAAACACATTGCCTCAGGACTCAAAATTATCTTTTTGCTGTATTAAGTCAATTAGGTATGTTGAAACATTTGGACGTGCCTCATATGTGAATGGTACACGGGCAAATGTCCCATGAAGTTTCTTCATCTTGACAGAAATATACTCCAACTTGATTGCTACCTCCTTTCGTTTTGTGTGCAGACTCTGTGTCAAGAATGTTGTTGAATTGTCGCACTCAAACCATGACAAGTCTTCCTACTGATTCTTCGTTATGGGCCTAGTATTTGACTTTTATACATTCCATTTTTTATAAATTGCTTCTTTTAGTTTGTCCTGTCATTTAGATTGTATGGGCAATGCGTGGCCTTTTAGGTGCAAAATTGCTAATAAGTGCCTTAACCTGGTTCAGGCACTCTCTTCTCATCTTTTAGTCACCAGTTTAGACTTATGGGTACTAATTCTCAGATTCCAGAAAGATAGTGTTAAGATTTAGCCTTTTGGCTTTCTATATCTTATTTCTGTTTGATGTATAAAGTATGTTACATTTGATACCAAAAAAAAAAAAAACGATCCCGGATTGCTTGTTTCCGGCCCAGGGAGGACCTGGCATGGCAGTTCAGGCTGGACTGTTCCCATGGGGAACAGGGTCGAAACTGATTTGCATAATGCTGGGTCCAAACTGGGGTGGCATGGTGAGCAAAAGAATTGATGGATTAAACCCAGATTCGTGACTGGGGGGTGAATGTTTAATTGGTTCCGCATTCCGTCCATCATTTGTGTTTGTTTGCAAGCCCACTAATAGCATTTAACTTACAAGCCCTGGGTAAACGTGGTACCAGGGACTTACAAGTAGATTGAATGCACTATTTTGGTGTTAGCCAATATACCATGGTTAAAAGAGAGAGCACAAGCACTTTAGCACTGAAGCCAACAAAACAGGTTCAGAAAACAGGAGTGTGAAGGCAAAAAGTTTGGGGATGACCCTGCATAGAGGGCAAAGTCCAACCAACAGCATGAGATCTCAATGCATTTACATATTGCATGTATAATAGCAGTCATATTTTCTGGTTGAATGTACAGGGTGTTTCTAGACCATGTTTTAATGCCTTTCTAAAGCAATTGCACACACTTTTTAGTTTAATGAGAATTTTATAAAAAAATGTATACAAATGCTCTTTAAAATACATTGCTCTGGAAGGAAACAGGATTATAATACCTCGCTTCACATTTGAAAATCTGGAGGTTTTAGAGAGGATATTGACCAGTACTTGTCAACTGTATTCCAGTATGTGTCCGGTGTATAGAAGACTCTTATGAAACGCCCAATCGGAGGCGCCCTCATAACCAGTGTTGAAAAGAATGAGTGATAGGTCAAGAAACCCTAGCATATATAAGAGTTTTGGAGAGTCAAAGATGACAATGAGTTTATCAAACACGAGTAAGACGTCAAACTTCATTTTAATTGAAAATGTGAGTTTTCGTCAAGATTAAACACAATTAGAGTAGATGGAAGTAATACGCCTTAATTATTCTGTAATGTTCTTCTTTTGATAGAGGCCAGTGCTCAATTATATTAGTCATACAAGCCTAATTACCTTTTATCTATCGGGTGTAGTGTTCCTAAATCCATTAAGCACATCTTTATATTATTTACTTTTATTCCAGCAAACAATACTACTAAGTGAACCCACCGCCAAACTGTTCTAGCAAATGTGTAACAAACTCTTATCTAATCACGCCATACATAAACATGGTTGATTATTGCCACCAGGCAGTTAAAGGATAAAAATGTGAAAATCAGCATTTTGCATCCTATATGCTAGTCACATGCAGAGATTGGATATGTGTTCTGATATTTTACAGTAAGCAGGTACAATTGCATCTTTGCAATTATCATTTGAGTTATTGTTTGAATTTTGTTTACATATCATAAAAGAGACTGAGAGGTCAATCAAGACAGGCACGCCAAACCACGCCCACTAATTTGCGCAGGGTTATGAGTTAGGACCTTAAATGTAGGGCCAAGAGTTGTCTTGGTTTAGACATTTAAATTGCCAAATGGACGTCAGGACGCTTGATGTCAGTGACATGTGTTGTGTTTCATATAAAAAAGAATTATACCTAAAAATACTGTTTTTGCATTGCAGTAGTTTGTCATCCCTGGATCAGTAGGCCATCATCAGCGCCTGCACCATGCTATTGAAGAGGATCTTGTTTTCATCAGATGGTACTGGTTCTTTCAGGGTATCATTGACCCTCCTTTTGTGCAGCTCTACCATGTTCTGTTAGTATTCCAAGTACTCTAGTCTTCACCCAGCATTGTGTAGTGGTTTTTTAATTGATAAACCCTTGACAGAATGTTGGACTACCCAGACACCAGTGTTGTGGGCAATTGTCATTTATGCTGCCTCTAACAATGGCAAGGAGTGGGGTTTTGCTTTTGTGCAGGCAGAGACAAACGCAGTTTAGATAACGCCAACGAAATTGTGTGTAAATGATGGATGTAACTCCCTTAAATTGGCACTTTGGCTGTGTTTTATGTTGGTGAGCCCAGTCAACAAAAGTAATTCTGTCCTCCTAGGTCAATGCGAGAGTGTGGTTCTACTTATATGAGTGAGGACTGGCACGGTTTTGGCAAAATATATATACTAACCAACAAAGCACCCATACACACAAACCAAGCCCCAAACATTTGTACTCCCAGACCAACGACACGGTCATACTTATTTCATTTGTATTTTTCTTCAATCAGACATCAGAGGGTGTTGTACTGCTATGTTTGAACCAGTGTGTGACCTTCATATTGTTTAAAAAACTATTGGTTGATACAAATATGGAGTCAAAAATATTGTGATAGCAAGAATATCGTGGGACAAAATACTGCAGCTAAGAATAGTATTTTAAAGTATTTTATATATTTAAAAAAATAGTTGTTTATACAAATGTTTCTTTTATTTGATTGGGGTTCATTAGTTTTTTTAGAAGGTCTTACTATTTTAATGTTAAGAACGTGTATTTATTATAGTCTATTTGGTATTATATTTAAAGATTTGTTTATCTAATTTGAATGTATCTATTTATTAATTGGGGTTGTTGGGCTTGTAGGGAAATTGAGTAGGAAGTTGTTCTTATACTTATTTTTTAATTGCTTATAAATAGTTTATTTCATACATTACAATTTGTTAATTTGACTAGCACTCCCCCCATGTTCGCCCCCAGGGCAGGGATGGAAGCGGAATTGCTTCCCCTTCCACCCCTACCCTTCCAGTGACGTCTAATGACATCAGCACGCGATCGCATTCTGACCTCATCAGAGGTCACCTCCCCATCGTGCTGCAGAAGAGAAATGCTCAGCATTTCTCTTCCGCTCGGGAGGAGGGGGCCAGCAGAGGAATGAAATGAAAGGAAAGGCCGAGTGCAGGCTCCCCCGCCTAACACTGTCAGAATGATCACTGTCTGCTTTGCAGGCAGTGCACATTCCCGAGGGTGCTAAGGAGGCCCCCTGTGCAATGACATTGGACTGAGCTCCATGTGGAGCCCAATCCAATGGCGCTGCACATTTTCCGCTGGGCTGACCGGGGGAAACCTTGGTTTCCGCTGGTCAGTCCAGGGGAAAACCTGAAATGGGGCTGGTTTGGAGACCGGCAGCGAAGTGGAATAAAAAGTCACTTCCTTCTGCATTTGACTCATGGTGAGAGGTTGCTACCTGAATGTTCCTGAAGAAGACCCCATTGAAAATTTGTTTTTAGAGGGATTGAAAGGTCGACACATTTCTACGTTGACTTTAACAGATGTTTACTTTTGTTTGTGGAACTTGTACTCAAATTCCGAGTCTGTATTTCTGAAATCAATATTACATTTTGTTAACATTATCTGTTTTTTGTACTTTTGAGCACTTCCTATTAACTTTTTTCACAAATCAAGATCACTCTGCCATTTTTGGAGCACCTAATATTTATACTGTGGTTCTGCATAACTATATATGGTAATTAACTAACAGTTTCTTCATCGTTACAGGTTTGGACATGTTCGTTACCTAAGAAGCTCAGGAATAGAGCTTCCTTTTAGGGAACCATTGCATATTTTGTAGTCAATATTTTCGCTCTTTACAAAGCATGTAAAGACAATATTTGTGTCCTCAATATTTTTTGCCAATAGTTGGCAATAGTTTGTATCACAAAAGGATGATGGACAGAGTGCTGAACAATGCAAACACTCACCCCCAGTCACAGATCTGGGTTTAATCCATTGTTCTTTGGCTCACAATGCCACCCCAGTTTGGACCCAGCTACATGCAAATCAGTCTTGACCCTGTTCCTCAAGGGAACAGTCCAGCCCAAACTGCCAAGTCAGGTCCTCCCAGGACCGGAAACAAGCATCCTGGGACCAGTTTCTGGGTATCACCCTTCATCAGCCAGGCTAGCATGAATCCAGTGGCACAGTGAGCACAGGACCCACATCTGGGCATACCCTTCCCACTTAGGGCAACTTTAACATCACAAAAGGATGATGGACGGAGTGCTGAACAATGCAAACACTCACCCCTAGTCACAGATCTGGGTTTAATCCATTGTTCTAGGTGACTCCTGACACAGTTTCCAGGTGTGGGCGCTAAGGCTAATCCCTTAGATCATATAGAGGCAGAAGGGTACACCTGCTATGATCTCAAAATAGTTTAGGGTTAGGTAGGAACCTCTAGAACACACTCACCATGGTTGGATTATTCATTAACTTTACCATGTTTATAATGCTGATAATTTTTCTCTGTTTCATCTGCCTAATTATCACAGCCCATTCTCTCTATGCAAGATTACAATTGTTTCAATAAATGTATTGAAAACATATTTCGTATCTCTCTTGTGTTTTGCCTGGGCATGCATGAATAATACAACAAAAGGGTGATATCTCTTTGCACGACTTCCCTGGAGTCATAGTTAGGATGCCATAATCACCTTCCTCCCTGGCACTTCAGGGGTTGTGTGAGACACTATGATCTAGCCAGGAATTCAAGCCAACTCAGTCCCCCATATTCTGAAGTTCTTTCATTCTAGGTACTCAGTCCTCCTATCTTAGTAGGAACCGTATAACGTGAGCAAATTAACCATGGCTTGTGAGGCTTATGTGTGCATCCACACTTATGAAAAGGCGGGACAGTAGGGTTGGAAACACTTGCAATTGCAATGGTCCTGGTAGAAATGCCAGTCTAGGATTAGGACATTATGTGCAGGGCAGAGGTACACGTTCTTTAAAAGGAGTGTTCCATATTAAAGTGTTGCTCAGCGTCCACATGCACAGCTGGATTTATGCACTGACAGCAAGTAGGGTAAAGCAAAACAAAGCAGAATCCCGTGTCTGATTTTTTCCATCAAGCAAGGTTTTATAATATCGTTCTGCTCACCAAAGGAAGGGCACTGCCTTTCTCTATTAGCAGAAACATGGGGTCCTTGAGAATCTTGTCAATATTGTACCGACTCATCTTTAATGAGAGTAGTGATTTCTGCACCTGTGGTTTTCATGTTCTACCAAAGAAACACTAAAAGCCATTTAGCACTTCGAATGGCACTAACGTCTTGCTTAAGTAAAGAGGTAGCTGCAGAGATGGCTGTAAAGTTATTAATAAAATGTCTCCCACGTCTGTTTCAGAAGTAATTCATTCTGGTACTGCCTATTATGGTCACAATAATGAATGACAGGTCTGTCCACGCTCATATATGATTGTTCGTAATTAGATGGATAAGCGCAAGGTGCTCAACACGCTTTCATTTTAAATTCCACTTTTTAAAATGTGTTTGTAGTTTCTGTAGTTACTAAAAGAAGCAGATAGCATTTTCATTACTCATTTTTTAAATTTGTTATTTGTAACATTTGTATTGGATACAAACACGACTTAAAATGAAACAGGGCAAAACAAACAATTTCAGCTGTAGATAATATAATGCATTGTTTTATTATTAAATAAGCACAATCCATCTAAATGTAGCATAAGCAGCATTTGTAATTTCATCTACAAGGGTGCCCTTTTCTGTCCAATCTTAGTGCCATTCCTTGTGCAGAACAAGCATAGATCAAGTTTCAGTTCTAAAACCGAAGGTTCTCACGGCCTGTTAGCATCCAGTTCTGTTTGACTGTGGAGCAAAAAGGTGGAATGCTGCTTTCAGGCAGCAGCCATTGGAAAGCTGGACAGTAAACATGTTTCCATTAGAAAATGTTGGTAAATTTTTAGCTGAAGTATTGTAAGTTCCCAGTAGAACTTACAATCTTTTAACTCAAGCACCTGCTACAATTTGCTCAGTTAGATAACAAGGATTTCCAAAAATCTGTGATGGAAAGTAAACCCTGTGGCTCTCTGTTAGATCCCTTACCCTCTAGAATTTTTAAAGATCTACGGTTGCTTTATCTGACCTTCCCTAGATCCAGACGACCTGTTTAATTATCATCTCATCTAACAACTGCCTTATTTGACAGGAGTGCCATTTCACCAGACATCGTTTTTTGTACAAGGAATAAAATTTCAATTCTCTCCAAATAAGTTTCCATCCAGGTAGTAGTATCAAAGTGGTATGTTTGTCTGCCCTGGACGATCTATGTAGTGCTAACCTTCCTGCTGTCTTGATTTTGTTAGACCTCTCAGCAGCCTTCAATGCACAACCTCATTTTCCTAGACCGTCTGAGATATTTCAGTATTGAAAGTCAGGGTGGATATGGTTCTGCAGTTTCTTATCAAACATGTCTTTTCAAATAAGAATAGGTTCCTATTCGCCAACAGTCCATGCTATCAGGTGCAGGATCCCCTAGGAATCAATGATGTCCCGCTTTTGTTTAACATCTGTTCGACTCCACTGTCTGAGCTGATTCAGGAGCAATGTTTTGATTTTTCTTTTGTATGTCAACGACACTCAAATCTTCCAATAGATCACTCATTTTGATGGTAAAACTATAAACCTTCTTTCCTTTTTATCCTCGTTGGACACTGGACGCACAACTATCATTAAAATTTAAATGGCAGTAAAACCAAGATCCTTTGTTCCCTCTTAAATACCTACACTTTTCTGGAATCTCCCTTCTGCTCTTTGTCTCTCAGCCCGAAACCTATTCTAGTTCCCTGTGTGAGAAATCTAGGAGTTAAACTAGATTATGCGTATTCTACTTCAACTCTTCGAGAACTAGTTAAATCTGTAGACAAGTCCTGCCTTTTCTAGCTTCGACCTTTGAAGAGGACCCTCCATCTGTCATCTTCTATGCACAAAGTTTTGATCCTTAATGCACTTACATCAGACCGTATAGACTATTGTAAACACATCTATGAGAAAATGCCCCTTTATGGTGGTCACTCCTATTTCTTTTGCAGAATGTTATAACTGGTTTGTAGACTTCACACTGGAGTACTGCTGTCAAATACCTAGTGTTTGAGCTCTGACCACTAAAATATGTAGAAGCTGGTTAATCCCTGACTGCCTTATTTAACCCTTTTATAAGGCCATAGTATACAGTGTGGAAGCACATCCATGGCATGGAGAGTTAAATATCACCTGTGGACTGCAGCACTTATTGTACCATAATGTGACAAGGAAACATGGCTTCAGGCCTACCACTGTAGTATGAATGCTGCAGTTGAAACCTACAGTGTGTCCTGTTACAATAACCCCTGCCAGGTAAAAACCACAAAAACCTCCCTTTCAAATATTAGCAAGTTGCCCGTATGTAGGCCTTATAAGACTCAAGGTAGGTGCATGGTATTTAAAACTGGGAGATGTAGACATGTAATGTTATAATGTCTCTACAGTGACATGGCCCTAAAAGCTATTTTCACTGTTGCAGGTATAGGCTGTCTTATGTCACTTCAATCAATTCAATTTTATTTGTGTTTTGGATCTCTACTGAGGTTCACATTAAAGTAATCAATATAAACAGTGCAATTAAACAAAACAATAAAACACATCATATGTTCATGTAATGGTGAAATTCCATAAAGTGCACAATAGCTTATTGCAAATGTGCAAATTGCGAAAATCCAAAATAAAATACATAACACAATCAATCAATCAACATTTATAAAGCATGACTTATCACCTAGGAGTCTCAAGGTGCTAGCTTGGGCACACGGGTCAGTTGTAGAGCCAGGTCTTGAGATCCTTCCTGAACTGATCTGGGAGGAAACGGCATTATGTTCCAGGTCTGTATGGCAAGGTATGAGAAGGATCTTCCTCCAGCTATGTTCTTCTGGATCCTGAGGATGGTGGCAAGGACCAGTTGAGAAGGGCAGAGTTGCCAAGAGGGTGTGTAGAAGGAGAGGCAGTGGTTGACGTAGGCAGGTCCAGTGTTGTGACGGGCCTTGTACGCGTGTAAGGAGCTTGAAAGTGATGCTTTTGTTGATGGGGAGCCAGCGTAGGTGGGCAGAGCTGTGGCTGTGGCCGGGAATGTCCAGGATCAGTCTGGCCGCGGCTTTCTGTATTCTCTGGAGTCTAGTTTTGAGTTTCTTGTTGATTCGGGCTCAGAATGTGTTGCCGCAGCTGAGTTTACTGCTGACGAGTGCCTGGGGTGACTGTCCTTTTTGAGTCAATGGCTATCCATTTGAAGATCTTCCAGAGCAGGAAGAGAGTGTGGAAGCACGAAGATGAGATGGCTTTGATTTGGCAGACCATGGACAGTGACGAGTCGAGAATGATACAGAGACAAAAGACACAGCATAAGAAAAACTAAACTTCCATAAATGTGCAAATTACAAAATGGATAAATCCAAAATGAGATGCAAAAGACAGGCTTGTAAAATAAAGAACAGACAAGGCTAAAACATCTTATATGTAGGAGCACTAAAGCGACTTTACCACTGCAATCAACACTTTCTGTATTGGAAACACGAGCCAGTTCAAAAAACTTTAACGCCACCCTAGACAAAAGGAAAAATGTTTTTATTAAAATACATTCAGAAAACATTTTAAACATTTTCGAACAGGTCATTTCAGTAGAGGAGCAAACAAACAGAGTTTAGCATCAGTGGCCAAAGTTATATTATGTGTGAGAAAAGGGGTTGCAGGAAACGGAATCGTGCAAAGTGCATATTTGAGCGAACAAAAATAACATGTTTCAAATCTTAGACATTGGAGATGCAAAGCTCACAAAGCCACACCTCCCTCTGGATACCTTCCCAAACTCTTGTGATATCAGTTGTAGTGGATTCAGCCTTAATAACTTGATAACTCTACGCACCCCATGCAGAAGATTCCAAGTGCACGGTCCAGACACGGTTGGGGTTGTTTACAAATACTGCTATATCAATTATTATTTCATTTCTCGCAGACGAACTGCAGAGTGAGAAATCTCTACTCCTACTCACTATAAACAATGACCTTTTTATCACATTTTCCCGCTTTCGGTAGAGGGAAAACCTCACGCTGTTTGAGTTGAAACATTTCCATGACTTTCATAAGAGTAGAATAAAAAGGGATTTTCCCTCTCATAGTTTGAAAAATTCCAAACTTCAGCCCTGCATGAATGAAATCAATTTTGCCACTGATGAAGCAGAAAATGAAGGTTTTGATTTATTAACGCATAAACGTAGTGCTGAACTAATCATGTGTGACATTAACCGAATTAATAAAGATTGTACGGGGACAAAATGTGCCCTCAGAATAGTTTGCCATCATTTATACGCGTGCTTTATATAACGTGGTGTATTAGAATTGCACTAATCCGACATAATCATAAACGTGTGCTACGGTTTGCTTATTTGAAATGCCTTAGCTTAGCATTACTTTAGCGGAGGCTTTGGCCTAGTTGCCTGGTCTCACGGTTTAAATGTTCGTATTTTTCCACTGTGCTATTAAACGTGTATTTCTGCTTGAAGCTGTACTTTTCCACAGAAACTGCTCACATGCTTATCTTAAAGTTGGTGCCAGCATGGCATATTTTCTCTTAAATTCAAGGTCGGCTTGCAGGTGCGGACAATGGAGCCTCTGAGAGTAAGCTAATCGAGAAACAATGTTGCAAATTGCGTACCCATCTCCAAGGATAATGTATGCTTAAGTAAAAGCTTGAGAACTGTCGTTTTTGATTGGTCAATTTGAAGCTAACCTATGAACCCTCCAATGGAGACCCTACAGGACTTGAACTGTTGTCTATAAAACCCAGGTGCACGAGAGGAAAGCTCTCTCTATCTTCGGACATCCCGCCATTTTGACTTCGTAGCTACTATGACCCATTTTGCTGCGACGCCATTTTGAGAGACTTTGATGCTCTCTCTAGTCGAGAGAAAGAGACTTTAATGATTCTTGCCCTAGAGACTTTAACTTTGATTTGCCCCTTTGCATGAAGTAGTAGCCTTACTTTGCCGCCGTGAGGCAATTGCCCCGTTCACCCCTGCCCCTTTGTCCCGTTCTATGCTGATCGAGAAACGATACCTGTGAGACGAAGACTTCATTGATTGCTGATTGGAATTGGTAATTATGAAAGGAAATTGTAAAATTGCATTGTGTTTCTTTTAGGTAACCAACTGCTGATTTTGATAAGGACCCTAGCTAGGAGTTTTCCTAAATTGATGTTGCTAAATCGTTTTTGCATGAAGTCCCACATGCTGATGCTAATTTGAGGTTAGACGAGGATTCCATATGTCGCATGATGCAATTTGAGATCTTGTTATGCTGACTAAATGTACGCAATTAGCCCATTACAGATTATCGTATTAGTGATTTGCATTGCTATTATCGAGTGCCTTGTGATTCAAATGCTACATAGATTACACTTGTTTCGACGATATGGACAGCTATTAATGTTCATTTATGTTTATCATTTGGTGTTGAGACACATCTATATCGTGCTAGCTTTGTTAATATAGGGAAATAAATTCACTAACTTTGCAATAAACTGGTGTGGTTATTCCTGGCTGAAAGGTCAGGGTTCGCCGAAATGTATTCTGGATTAATTGTTAAGTGTTATGTTGTTCAAGGTGTTGCTTATGTTCGTTATTGATTATCGATAAGAGGTGCTTGATCAATTAAGAGTACAGAGAGTTCCCACTTAGTCAAAAGATTCATCGACCTAAAGAGCGTCCGAACGCAGGTAAATTGTTACCACGTTCCGCTCTATCAGTAGATGGTAGCAGAGGACGGTTACGTCTTTTGGGACCCTGTACCATTAGAGTACATGGTGTTGGATTAACGGTTACGCATTTTGAGGCCTCATTCGAGAAGTTGAATTAGATTTTCTTGGATAAAACTGATTGACAAGATGATGATGGGCTAGGTCCACCGCGACTTTCCCGGGATCTCGAAGTTTGCGAATGGAGAGAAAGGAGATGTGGAAACAGCGTTGGCGGTACTAGTGATGGTATGAGTGAAGTTAGGGTTTTGCGCTTGCACAGCTTATTGCCGCAGGGTGTGTGAAAAGGTTGCGAGGGTTTTCTTTTAAGGATAGCGGAGGTGCGACTCCGAGTGTAGAAGTAGAGAAGTCGTCGAACTTCATAGAGTTAGCGGAGGTGCGGCTCCGAGTGTGAGAGTAGGGAAGTCGTCGAACTTCATGTGCGTCTGGCGCTTGTGCATAAAAAGGTCCACGTGGTTGTTGTTGTTGAGACGGGCCCTGCGAGGTCAAGAGACTCCGGAGTATGTTGATCCATGTTGTGGTCTGGGCGGTTTAGTAGGTTGATCGGGCGTGGTCAACGAGTGGGTACGTGTGTTAGGGAGTGATAGAATCTCGTCAAAGCCCGAAGTCGAAGTTCCTAAGTGCACTAGAACAGATCATTGACAAGTTGAGAGTAGGTCTGCGGGTCAGATTTGCTTGCGAATGTGGGGGCTGAGAAAGACGGAATAGCGGCCGAGGCTGGTGAAAGAGATCGAATAGTGGCCGAGGTTAGTGAAAGGTCCCTAAGGTCCTGAAGCGATTATGTTACCCTTCCTGTAGTAAACCGACAGATCTGTTTTGTTTTTTTGGTAGCTCGCGATACATGCAAAAAGTTGTTACGGGAGGAACTGAGTGAAGGAGGATTAGCCGCGAGGCTTTGTCAGCCGCAGTGTGTGTGAGTGTGACGTCACTAAGAGCCGCGCTGGGATAGGTTGGTTGGAAAGAAGGGTCGCGCACGGATTGGACGCAGTCCGTGGCACTCGATTGGAAGGGGAAAGGCAGGTGAAGAGTATTCCGGGAATTAAAGTCACCTATTGATTACAAATTTTGTGGAATAACAGTAACCTATTGATTATAAACTTTGTGAATTAAAAGACGAGAAAATGAAATTCCTTAAAGCATTTAGGAGTGCGATGAAGGGGGAGACTTACATTAAAGCGAGCGTAGGAGAGGAAACGCCGCCCGAGGGTACACCAGCTTACATTGTAATGGAGGAAAAAGGGGTAGCTCCGTGCCTTTGGCTAAAACAATGGCACAAGTGGACAGAGAAACATGGGAGCGTAGCATTCCCGATACATGGGACATTCAATATAAGGGTCCTAGAGAATTTGAGATTCACAATGTATGACATGAAAGTACCTCCAAGGCCAGCACAGTTTGAGGCTCTAGCAATATGGGAACTCATGGCTAGGCAGCAACAGAAAAACAAGTTTGAAACAAGGATGAGGAAGGTAGAAAAGACACTAGCGGATGCTAGGTGGGATAATGCGCAGAAGGTGTGGAGGTCAGATGTATTGCAGGGAATAAAATTGTTCCCCGCAATTACTAAAGATGAAGAGGAGACAGGTAAGAAAGCTACCTGTAAGACAGACAGGAAGTGTTTCAAGGACAGAGAGGACGAGGAAAAGTTGAGAAAAGAAGAGGAGCTAGAGGATGAGGAATTGATAATGGAGTTGCTGAACGACCGTCCACCACCTTATGCAGAGAATGGACAAGGTCCAAGTACCAGTTCTGCCCCTCCGGCATCGGTACAGAACGGGGAAACGCAGAATACAGGAGTACCATCGGGATCTAAGGATCCGAGCTTACTGCTCACTCCACAGATACCGCAGATCAGGAGAATGTATCCAGATGTGCCCGTGTTGAAACCAGCAGAACACTATCAGCCGCAGATGTCAGGGTACTACAGCAGTGATAACAGTGGAGGAATGATTCTAGATCCAACCGTAAGGGGCGTACAGAATGGTTACAACCCAACAATGGCACAGGCTGAATCAACTCAGTTTATGATGCCTCAAAAGCAGATGCAGGGAGGAAGTGTTCATGCTCAAATGACGGGGAGTCAGATGGGCATGCCGGCAATGATGGCCCATAATATGGGGATGAACATGCCTCAGAATATGGGAAATGGACAAAATCCAGATGCGATATCACTGCCCATTACTGTAGGTCCAGTGGTACCTTTGTATAGTCAGCCTAACTTAGGTATGAGCAGTCAGGGACAAATGCTGCAGAATGGGACAGAAAGAAGGTGCATAGAAAACACTCCAGGGATAACCCCGATAGTGGCTCAGCCAACTGGGTCTGGGTCCTTGATGGAGTTTAGTCCCGTATGCGCTCCATCAACACTGGTGAGGTCGAGCCCCCCACTGATAATACCTTTAACATCGAATACTGAAAAGTTGCCACAACCATCGATGGCAGTCGATGTGAATGCTACACTGATGGGGGTAAATGCGCAACAGCTGACACAGTGGTTCAACAGTCTAAATTCAACACAAAGTTCAGACAGTGGGAAAGGAGACGATTACTTGAGCAGGATGAGGCTGAACATGGAAGCACAAGAATTGGTGGAAGGGAATATGGGTGTGAACAGGTTAGAGTCCTACACGGAAGAGGAGTTGAGGTATCTATGTCCAAAGATCACGAAAGAGGTAAACAAGGTACATAAAAGTTTGCAGGAAGTAGCAGACAGGAACGGGATTGACATAGGCAAGACGAAACACTTGAGCAGGAGCTATAGATTGGATTTTGGGACCACAGATTTTGAACACATGAGATCAGCAGGCATGAAGGCACACCTTAGAGAATTGTTGCAGAGTGCCCAAGTGTGGAGGTGTTTAGACAAGTGGGAAAGCAGATGGGTAAAGAGGAAGGATAAGAGGAGGGACAGTGTTACAGAACACAATGAGAAAAGACCGCAGAGCAGCGAGACCGTAACCATGTTACCAATGAGGGAGACGGCAGGAGGAAAGCTAGTGCATGTACCATGGCACAGGAGTGATATTCAGTCTTTTACGAATGATTTTCCCAAACTGAGGGAGAAGCCGATCGAATGGTATCAACAGACTGATAGGTTTGTGAAGCTTGCCAAATGTCTCTGGGAAGACCTGAACACTCTATTTGAGATTGTGGTTCCGGCGGATTTGTGGGAGGATTGCAAAAGAGCTGTAGGTTGGCCGACAAGTGAACCAGAGAGAGACAGAGAGACGGGTGCACCATCACCTATGGTGATGTGTCTGTACTATAAGGTGATTGAACATTTGAAGACGAAGGTTGCCGCCAAAAATGTGGATTGGCAGAAAATTGATCGAACTGCCCAAGAGGCTAAAGAATCGATTCATAGTTACTATGAGAGGTTGTTGAAGGCGTTCAAGAATTACAGTGGCACAGAAGCAATCGAGGCGAAAGATATGCTTCATTTTGTGTTCAGATTTGTGGAAGGGCTGAGACCAGATATAAGTCAGATGATAAAATCGCATTTGATCTGCTGGCAGTCGAAACCGATTGATGAAGTCTTGACTTATGCGAAATACTGTAGCGACGAAATTGAGGTGAAACAGAAAAAGCTGAAAGAGAAGGTGATGATGATGCAGCTTAAAGCGGCTCAGACAGGCTTGCAAGGACTGCAAGGGTTGCCAGGGATGCAAGGGTTCCAACAGCAGGTACCGCAACAGCAGCCGCAGTTGCAGGGAGGCATGGTGTTTCAGCAACAGCAGCCGCAGTTGCAAGGAAACATGGCGTTTCAGCCACATGGCAGAGGCAGAGGCAGAGGAGGTTTTGTGAATAATGGTCCGGATTTGAACACTGTTGTGACAGGTGTGCAGGCAATGAAGAAAGTGATGCCGTGTCACGCGTGCGGAAACGTAGGTCATTGGAAACGCGAGTGCCCAATGGTGGTGCAGGAAGGTGCAGGTGCAGGTGTAGGTGTTGGTCAGCAAAACAATGATGTCAATGCATTTCAGACAATGAGAGGACCGAAAATGAGAGGTCTAAACCCAAATTTTCAGACCATGAATCAATTGCAGGGATTACAACCTATGCAGCCGCAGCAGATGCAGATGCCCCGTGTGCAGATGACGCAAATGCAGCCGATGCAACAGCAGTTACCTTTGGTACCTAATCAGCAAATGCAAATACCTTTGGCACCAATGAGTCAGCAGCAAATGATGGTTCCTCCACAGGTAACGGGTCAGGTAATGAGCACAAATGGCACAGTACAACAGTTCCCATTACACAGTGAGAGTGGAATAAACAATGTATGGGAGAGTGAAAGCTCAGAAGAGGAAGGAGATTGTGTGCTTGCGGCATCCCTAGAAGTTGATCAAAAGGGTCCGTACGTAGAAGGAAGAGTAATGGGTCATCGTGTTTCATTCTTGGTTGACACGGGAGCCACACGTTCAACTGTTAAGAGCAGTGAAGTACCAAATTTGCCACTCTCAGGGAGAACAGTTCAAGTGGTGGGAGTAGCAAACAGGCATCTGACGAACCCAATAACAGATCCGATACCAGTCAACATTGGTAACTATCAAGGGGTACATCAGTTTGTGGTGTGTGACTCAAGCCCGATAGCACTGCTAGGAAGAGACCTATTGTGTAAATTGGGTTGCTCGATCATGTGTTCAAACGAAGGAATAACAATAGAGACGAGCAATGATGGGGAAGACGAGGACAGTGTAGAGGGGGATGAGATAGAAACAGTTGACGAAGAGTATCCTCTGATTTGTCTTTTACCAATGATAACTGAAGAAGATATCCCAGCAGAACTACGGGAAACAGTCGGAGAGAAAGTGTGGGACATGACAGGGAAAGAGGTGGGATTGATGAAAGGAGTAGAACCAGTAAAAGTGATGGTAAAGCCCAATGCGATCTTTCCCCAGACCCCACAATACCACATGCCACAAGATACCCTCATGAAAGTTGCCCAACTTATTGACGAATTCGTGAAGCAGGGAGTACTGAAAGAAGTATTAAGCAGCCCATGTAATTCACCGATAATGGGACTAATAAAGGCAAGTGGGAAAGTCCGACTTGTACAGGATTTGAGGAAAATAAATGACATCATAATAAAGTGCTGCCCTGTCGTACCGAATCCAGCTGTGATAATGTTTCAGATCCCTTGCGAAGCTGAGTGGTTCTCAGTCATCGATTTGTCACAAGCATTCTTTTCTGTGCCTCTTCATGAGGACAGCCAATTCCTCTTTTGTTTCAAATTTCTAGACAGAGTGTACAGTTGGTGCCGAATTCCTCAGGGGTTTTCTGAGTCACCGTCGATATTCAATCAGGTTCTAAAGAAGGATTTGGAAGAGTTGGAGTTGCCATTCGAGTCAACCCTAGTACAGTACATTGATGACTTACTGGTTGCATCGAAGACAGAAAGTGGCTGCACAGCCAATACCATTGCTCTGTTGAACCATTTGGGAGGGAATGGACACAAGGTGTCTCCTTCCAAACTGCAGTTCTGTCAGAAGAAGGTGAAATACTTGGGTCACCAGATAGAGAAAGGGTCACGGAAAATAATGAAGGAAAGAATTACAAGTGTACTTCAAATGAGTCCACCAAAAACAAGGAAGGAGGTGAGGAAGTTTTTGGGAATGGTGGGATACTGTCGCCAGTGGATTCCCAACTTCTCGTCTCTAGCAAAGCCTTTACTGAAATTGACCCAGAAGGATGCCTTGGATCAGATCGAACTGAAAGGGGATGAGATGGATGCTTTTGTTGAATTAAAGGAGTGCATGTGCAGGGCTCCAGCTTTAGGTATGCCTGATTACACGAAGCCTTTCACATTGTTTTGTCATGAACGTGATGCATGTTCTTTGTCTGTCTTGACTCAAGCCCATGGTGGTGTAAACAGACCAGTAGCATATTTTTCAGCTACTTTGGATCCGGTTGCAGCAGCACTCCCAGGGTGTTTGCGCGCCGTAGCAGCAGTTGGTATCAGCCTCACTCAGAGTGAAGGAATAGTGATGGGACACCCAGTAACAGTCATGGTCCCTCACTCAGTTGAGATACTTTTGACCCGCTCCCGAACGCAGCACATGACTGGAGCAAGACTCACAAGGTATGAAACGACTATTCTGGGCTCACCGAATGTGCAGCTGAAAAGGTGCACTACGTTGAATCCAGCTACCTTGCTTCCTGGAGAACATGCTGAAATTGAGAACGCTGAAGACGTCGAGCATGACTGCCTTCAGGTGACTGAATTTTGCACAAAACCCCGACCGGACATCAAGGACACAAAACTTGATGAAAATGACCAAATTCTTTTTGTGGATGGTTCATGTCTAAGAGATGGGGTGGGAATTTTGAAAGCAGGATACGCTGTATGTACTGTAACAGGGGTCTTGGAAGCGGGATGGCTCCAAGAAGTCTATTCTGCACAAGTAGCAGAACTTGTAGCCCTTACTAGAGCATGTCAATTGTCTGCATTGATGAAAGTCACCATTTACACTGATAGCCAATACGGGTTTGGGATTGTGCATGACTTTGGACAACTGTGGTCACAGAGAGGTTTCCTGACTTCTTCAGGATCCCCAGTGAAAAATGGGGAGAGAATAAGGGAGTTGTTACATGCCATTCAAGTGCCAGCTGAAGTTGCAGTGGTAAAGTGCAGTGCTCACACGAAAGGACAGGACTATGTGTCTCTGGGAAACGCCTATGCAGATCAAGTCGCAAGATTTTGTGCCTTGAACTGTATATTGTTAAGGGATGATTGGAATACAATAAGTGAACCAGAACTCGAACCAGCTGAAGCCTTTGCCTTGAAGGTCGTAGATACAATAGAAGAACTAAAAGCACTACAGAATAATGTCAGGGAGGATGAAAGAGATTCCTGGATTAAATCACAATGTATAAAGAGACAAGACGAGCTATGGGTTTCACATGAGGGAAAATTTGTTCTGCCAAATGGTCTCTTATCACAGCTTGCGCGGTTCTATCATGGGCAAGCTCACCTAGGGAGAGATGCCATGATAAGATTGTTCAAAACTGATTGGTTTAACCCCAGATTTCGCCAAGCTGCGGAAGCAGATTGCCATCGATGTGTCACTTGCCAACAGATGAACCCAGGAAAGGGAACAGTTGTGAACGCGAGCCACATTGGTAGGGCAAGCGGTCCTTTTAGTCGTATGCAGATGGACTTCATTGAGATGCCTGTGCATGGAGGTTTGAGATATGTGTTGGTGATTGTGTGCATTTTTAGTCATTGGATTGAGGCATACCCCACACGTAGAAATGACAGTCTTACAGTTGCCAAGCTATTATTGAGGGAGTTAATACCACGTTTCGGATTCCCGATCTCTTTAGAATCAGATAGGGGAAGTCACTTCAACAACGAGGTGATGAAGTTACTTTGCGAAGCACTGAACATTGAGCAAAAGCTGCACTGTAGCTATCGCCCTGAAGCATCAGGACTGGTGGAGCAGATGAATGGTATGCTGAAATCGAGAATGGCAAAAATATGTGCATCAACAAATTTGAAATGGCCTGACGCATTGCCCTTAGTGCTAATGTCAATGAGAAACACTCCTGATAGAAAAACTGGATTGTCTCCGCACAAAATTCTCATGGGCAGGGCTATGAGACTTCCTGCAGTTCCCGCAAACATGCTTTTGAATATTACAGATGATATGGTGTTAGACTACTGCAAAGGTCTGGCTGATGTGGTTCGCTCTTTCTCTCACCAGGTGGAGGCGACCACCTTGTCACCGATCCAAGGTCCAGGACACGCACTGAAAGCAGGTGACTGGGTCGTGATAAAGAAGCACGTGAGGAAGTCGTGTCTGGAACCCCGTTGGAAAGGCCCTTTCCAAGTGATCCTGACGACAACTACCGCTGTGAAGTGCGCGGGGGTTCCCAACTGGATTCACGCCAGTCATACAAAGAAGGTGTTGTGTCCCACAGATGAGGAAGTTGAAGCGCTGAAACTACCAGTGCCTGATAAAACGGTGCCGAGTGCTGAGACAGAACAAAAGCGAACTGAAAGCGAACAAGCAACAGCAGGAGAAAAAGAGATATTATTGGAGAACGAAGAGTCCGACTCACTTGGGGAAGACCAAGGAGAAAGTTCAGACAGCGACGACGAAGCTGCAGGTGACAAAGAACCTGAGGCAGCTGAGGGTAGCAAAAAGCCTGAAGCAGCTGAAGGTGACAAGGAACCTGAAGCAGCTGAAAGTGATACGGAGCCTGAAGAAAGTAACGGTGACGAAGGGCTCGAAGAGAGTGAGAAGGCAGGAGAGCCTGAGCAGAAGGGGGCTTTCCCAGAAACAGACGATACAGAAAAAGAGAAGGAAAACGTGACTGATTCCCCTGAAGGTGGGGACAAAGAAGAGCGGAACGAAAGAGCTCAAACATCTACAGAAAGGATCGCAGGTCCATCAAACGGACATGGTGCAAAAAGAAGACTAAGTATCTCACCGATAAAAGAAAAGGGTAAAGAAGGTTTGAACGAAGGAGGAAGGCTGAAAGTGAAAGAGAAAAGAAAGGAAGTGACCGTCGTGGAACAATCGTCAAGTGAAGAAAAGGACTTGGCGAAGGAGGAGAGTGCCAGCGAAGCAGAATCAAAGAGAGAAGCAAAATTGAAAAGGAAAAGGATACCAAACAAGAGGTATTCCGGTCCTGAATGGGCATATGCAGTCAATGATGATTGGACTGATGAATTTGTATCTCTAAGCATCGAGAACGAAGAAGAAGAAGAGATACCAATAGAAAAGAAAAGTTTCATAGACTCTGTTGATTGAAACGGTAGTAAATGGCATTGCTTGCTGCAATCTAACGTGAGATAAACAACCAGCTGAGACATTGCTAAACCGAATAGAGACAAATGCTGCTAACCGAAAAGTGACTGGCCTTTTAAAGAAGACGGTGTGAACATTGTGCTCGTTCAAGCTTTGTAACTGAATTGCTAAGTAGTTTCATTTATAAGTGCTTCTAGCTCTCTGATTCTATACAGATCATGCCTGGGTACGCTATGCAAAACAATAGAAAGAAGTATTGTAAATACGTGTGTATAGGCTTAGTACTAACATGTGTACTAATAATAATGGCAATTGTGTTTGGAATGCATGGAAAGGGTGAGAATGAGACTATTGCTGCTTCTACTATTGTTCCTGTTACTGTCACTGAACTAACACCATTGAAAAGGCTAGCAATGGATGAGAGGCTCTTGCATGATAAGAAAGAGCTTTCGTATAACGTTTTCTATCGCTTACTAACAGAGTATGTTGAGACTATGGATGCGAAAGATTGTTATGTGTGTACCCAGATACCGACATCAGTAAAGGAAGGGGTGACTTATCACCACATGCCTCTTACATACGGGATTACATGTAGTATAGTAATGTCTAGGTTTTATGGTCAAGCTAACATACAGTATTTTTTTTCAAATTATGATGTTACCTTTGCTTATGTTCCTATAATAGCACAGCTAAGCGAGACTGCAAAATATTGGGATTACAAAATTATGAGGGACTTTTTCGAGCCAATGCAACCTTTTGAAACGGCTCATGCTCATAGGGAGAACCTTACTTGCTCCGTCTCTGCTGTAGAAATAAGCTTTTTAGATCGCACAGATGATAGAAGGGCTCAAATGAAAGCGAAATTAGAAAAAGAGCTGCATAAGAGAGCTTCAGTAGATAATTATGACTTTGCTGCTATAAAGACACAAGGAAAAATCGCTTTGGATGCTTGGCATGTAGGGAAGTTTTGTATATATCGAGGTGAATCTTACTATGACAATATTTTTGTAGGAGCGAGTGAATGCAAACATACGTTTATTTTTAAGGCCAAATGGACATTCATGATGGACGGACTTGACCCTGTCATTCCAGGGGTGTATTACATTTGTGGGCATAATGCCTATTATCGTCTTCCAAAGGGATGGTGGGGAAGATGTTATTTGGGTATAGTGTTTCCAAAGGTTTATCAACTGGATGACATATCGATGATTAAAAAGACACCTGGATCCCATCGTATCCAGAAAAGAGAGACCGCAGCTGCTGTGGTAGGTGATATATTTGGAGCCATGATTCCTTCATTGGGAGTTGTGCTGAATTCCATCAAAATAAGAAAGTTGTCTACTATAGTGGATAACATGCTGACAAAGTTTTCAGGTGCTATAATCCTGATGGATGCTGAACTTGCAGCGGAAAGAGCTATGACTCTTCAAAACAGGCTTGCTTTAGACATTCTTTTAGCAAAGGATGGAGGCGTTTGCAAAATGATTGGTGCACGTCACTGCTGCACCTATATACCTGATAATAGTGTGAAGATTAAAACTATGCTTGCTAATCTAACAAAAGAAAGTGCAGATTTGAAAGAACTGAAAGAACCCGGAGTGTGGGAGAAGGTTGGAAAGGGACTTGCTTCAGTGGGACATTGGATTGGGGGAATTTGGAATGGAATATTATTGAAAATAATAGAAGGGATATTAATAGTGATAATTTGTGTATTTGGAATTTGGGGAATAAAAAGGGGAATAATAATGATTATGGAGAGAATTAAAAGAAGAAAGGAGGAGAAAATAATGAAGAGAATGGCAGAAGAATACAAAGAGCAAACTAGGGGAACTAAAAGGAAAAGGGAGCTGACAGAATTTTAATGGGATAAAAATTTGTGGGCTAAATTTGTGTGATGACAAGTAGTCATCAGAGGAGGGATTGATGAAGCAGAAAATGAAGGTTTTGATTTATTAACGCATAAACGTAGTGCTGAACTAATCATGTGTGACATTAACCGAATTAATAAAGATTGTACGGGGACAAAATGTGCCCTCAGAATAGTTTGCCATCATTTATACGCGTGCTTTATATAACGTGGTGTATTAGAATTGCACTAATCCAACATAATCATAAACGTGTGCTACGGTTTGCTTATTTGAAATGCCTTAGCTTAGCATTACTTTAGCGGAGGCTTTGGCCTAGTTGCCTGGTCTCACGGTTTAAATGTTCGTATTTTTCCACTGTGCTATTAAACGTGTATTTCTGCTTGAAGCTGTACTTTTCCACAGAAACTGCTCACATGCTTATCTTAAAGTTGGTGCCAGCATGGCATATTTTCTCTTAAATTCAAGGTCGGCTTGCAGGTGCGGACAATGGAGCCTCTGAGAGTAAGCTAATCGAGAAACAATGTTGCAAATTGCGTACCCATCTCCAAGGATAATGTATGCTTAAGTAAAAGCTTGAGAACTGTCGTTTTTGATTGGTCAATTTGAAGCTAACCTATGAACCCTCCAATGGAGACCCTACAGGACTTGAACTGTTGTCTATAAAACCCAGGTGCACGAGAGGAAAGCTCTCTCTATCTTCGGACATCCCGCCATTTTGACTTCGTAGCTACTATGACCCATTTTGCTGCGACGCCATTTTGAGAGACTTTGATGCTTTCTCTAGTCGAGAGAAAGAGACTTTAATGATTCTTGCCCTAGAGACTTTAACTTTGATTTGCCCCTTTGCATGAAGTAGTAGCCGTACTTTGCCGCCTTGAGGCAATTGCCCCGTTCACCCCTGCCCCTTTGTCCCGTTCTATGCTGATCGAGAAACGATACCTGTGAGACGAAGACTTCATTGATTGCTGATTGGAATTGGTAATTATGAAAGGAAATTGTAAAATTGCATTGTGTTTCTTTTAGGTAACCAACTGCTGATTTTGATAAGGACCCTAGCTAGGAGTTTTCCTAAATTGATGTTGCTAAATCGTTTTTGCATGAAGTCCCACATGCTGATGCTAATTTGAGGTTAGACAAGGATTCCATATGTCGCACGATGCAATTTGAGATCTTGTTATGCTGACTAAATGTACGCAATTAGCCCATTACAGATTATCGTATTAGTGATTTGCATTGCTATTCTCGAGTGCCTTGTGATTCAAATGCTACATAGATTACACTTGTTTCGACGATATGGACAGCTATTAATGTTCATTTATGTTTATCATTTGGTGTTGAGACACATCTATATCGTGCTAGCTTTGTTAATATAGGGAAATAAATTCACTAACTTTGCAATAAACTGGTGTGGTTATTCCTGGCTGAAAGGTCAGGGTTCGCCGAAATGTATTCTGGATTAATTGTTAAGTGTTATGTTGTTCAAGGTGTTGCTTATGTTCGTTATTGATTATCGATAAGAGGTGCTTGATCAATTAAGAGTACAGAGAGTTCCCACTTAGTCAAAAGATTCATCGACCTAAAGAGCGTCCGAACGCAGGTAAATTGTTACCACGTTCCGCTCTATCACCACCCACCTCAAAGCCGCTGCCAACGTGAGCACAAAAGTTGAAGGTAACCCAAACTCCAGCCAAATAGCTGAGGGGAAGGCTGTGGAATTCAAATTACAGCCAAATACACTCCTCCATCTTTATTTAAAAAAAAGCAAGCCCAGCACCATACGTCCACCATTTCGCAAGCATAACTCAAATTAGGTGGAATTTTTACCTCGTACACTGATAATACATGTGAAAAATCCCTCTGCCCACAGCATTTATGCAATCCTTATATGGTAGATGCCTGAGACAATGCTTTACTTCTGCAGTGTTGTATATGATCAACACTACAACAATTACTAGAAAGAAATCTACCAAACTGCACTGTTTACATTCCAGAATTTTCCAAAGTCCAACTAAACTTTTTCTTAGTCCCACTCTCCCTGTTTTAAAAATCTTGGCAATATTTGTTTAAACAAAATTATCCTTGGCATATTTTTCAAACCCACCAAGCCATCGTTGAACACCTATTGGTGTTAACTCTAACAAGATAACATCATCTGCATAAAGAAGACAACCAAAGCACATCAGGCCAAGTTTGGGTGGCTCTCCTTTTACAGAATCAACTGTGCTAGGTAGATCATAGGTATAAAGGGAAAAAAGCAGCAGTGCTAACAAATACCCCTGCTTTAATCCATTCTGGGTAGCCACTATCCTGGATAGCCCCCAATTTCCACCCATCAGGACGCGGATCCAAGTAGAAGAGTGCAATGCAATGATTAGCCTCAAAAAGTGGGCCGGGATCCCCAGCACAGATAATTATCCCCACACTGTCGTCCAGTCTACCCTTTCAAATGCTGTGGGGAAATCAATAAAGGCAGAATACACTGGCATGCCCCTACTATTGGGATACTTTTCTACCAGCGTCTGAAGGGAAGTAATATCATCAAAGGTCCCACAATTCTTCCAAAAGTAGTCCGCCTGTTCAGCTAGAATAAGGTTATTCCCAAATGCCCACTCTTGGAGTTAAGAGAGCAGACGTTTAGCAAATAATTACCCAGTCACATCCAATAGAGCTATTTGTCTATAACTGGCTGGAGAGGACTTTGAACCTTTTATATATAAAGGTACAATAATGCTACCTTTCCAGGAGGATGGCATATCCCCCAACAGATACCAATGCTGAACTAAAGGACATAGAACAGAGGCCCATAGAGCCTACTCTCTTTTTAAAAGAGCAATTTCATCTGGACCCATAGCTCCTGAAGTTCAAGCACGTTTGATGTATCCCTCAATCTCCTTTCTGGTGGGTGCGCAAATACCTCCACAATATCTGCTTAAATAGTAAAAAGATCCAAAATGTACGATGCCCAGGCATCTTCAGAAGGCAAGATAGCCTGAGTCATAGCTCTAGAGTCAGAGTATCTAGCTATTAGAGCCCAATATTTACGAGAGTTACATAAGACAGCTGCTTCTCTCAAACTAATCCACTTCTTGTTTTCCTCCTTCCTACTTCCACTACCTTCAATCTCGTGCTCACCTGCTTAAGGCGATTCATCTCTCTTTGTCTAGAGGGTTCAGAAAGTTTAAATTGTTCCCTCACATGGCCATTTATTTTTTTATTTACCTTTTTAACAGCCCGAGCGATCTTCCGGTCAGGTTTAGAACGACAAACACTTGCTTTACCACCCAGAATTTGAAAGACAGCCATCTGTTCTTCGAACCAGGAGATCAGATCACAAGAAGACAGGACAGGTGGCTGCAAACATGCAGATTCCAGATTCTGGCACAGAAGCTTTACACTGGCATGAGACCAAAAAGTAAGCCTGTTAGTTTTATCATATTCTGCTGAGATTTTCGTTGGATTCCAGTCATCAATGACCATAAAATTTAAATCAACAAACACAGTGAGGATACCATGATCACGCAAATCAGTCCGCAAAAACTGCAGTTCAGTACAAGAATTAAAAATTAGATAGGATGCCACCATTCAAAAATACAAATTCATTAGAACTCAAACTTTCTAAAAAAAAATTAAAAAAATACCCCTCCTATCAACTCTAATTTATTTGGGGCAAAACCGCATCAGGAATACCCCATGCCTCATCCATTTCAGAATCGCTAAAGGTCGTTATCCAAGAACATTCCTCCATATTACTTATGTTACGCACAGAGGAAAGCATAGAGTTGACTAGTGAGTCTTTTGACTTTCCAGGGGCAATGTAAACATTTGCAAGCAATAAGGATGACAGCCCACACCCCCGTTAATAACTGACAACTTTAAGCAAGGGCAAAAATTAAAGGGGTGTACAAATACTTTTGGATTCCAATTGAAATTGTTTTGAAGCAAAATGGCAATTCCCCCGCTGGTATGACCTTTAGCAGAATAAGTTGCTCCACAGAAGTAAACAAAGTAATTGGCAATTGAAAAATCTGTATAAACCCTATTTTCCTGAAAACATATAATTGACGACATTAGGCGCACTATGAAATTCAATTTTACATAGATTGTCCTAGGCCAGCCATATTCCAGGAGACTAATTTTCCCCTAGGGCTTCCTCTCAAATACCAGGAGTTAGCATTAATGCTAGCCCCATTCAATGAGCTGGCTACCCAATTCCAAGTGGAATGAAAGGACGCATTTTCCCTCCGATGGGTCAAACCACTGGTAGAATCCAGTGCTTATTACTCTCCTCCCCTATCCCTTCCCTACAGAGATGGTTACATCTTTCAGGCTAACAGATTCCATAGAACGGTAGCATCCTTCACGACATTGTCAGAATTCTGCAAAGAGTGATCATAATTTAACTCTTTACCCAGTTCAACAGATATAACATCAGTCCCTCTCTCCCTAAAGTGGTCAGTATTCTCCAAGATCAGTGATATCATGATCCTAGAGTAAAAAGTTACCCTTGAGCATGGGAGAGTGGCAGATTAATTAATGCACATAATATGAATATTAGTACTTGTAATCAATCTCAGAGCCTCAATTTTCCAAAGCGAGTGCAGAATGAATTGTCTATTCATAGGACCAAATTGCCTGTCAAACAGAGATACAAACTCCAACATGTTTGTGCCTGGAGCAAAGCCTTCCTGACCCCCTCCACCACCATAGATTTACTAAACAATAACTCAGGACCAGCAGAGGAGTTTGAGAGTTGTGGAAAAAAAGGTTGTGCCTCACTATTAAGAGGTCTACTAGCCATTCAATTGTCCCAATAGGACGAAACCTTCTCAGGACATGCCCGAACTGACAACCATAAATCCTTCCCTACCCCTGGGGAGGCCTTGCAAGTTATTCTGGTTCAAGGGTCTTCATCACCACTAACAACCTACTCCCATAAAATTTCAGTGCCTTATTTGTGACATTGTTAACCTCAGTGGCAAGCTCACCTTTGGAGAGAACAGACCCCAATTCCTAACAAGGAATGTTCATGCCAGGTCCATCCAGGCCAATAATAGATACATGCTGAATGGGGATTTCTAGCCCACTGTGCACATAGCTCAGTTTGGGGATAGTGTAATTTGGCCTAACTGAGTTCACAAAAAACTCCGACGATACAGGCTTCACAGGAGCACCTGTGAACCTTAATTATCTGGACTTAAATTTCATAACAAACCTTTTCCTTTTCTTTTGTCTTTTTTCTCTTTAGCGATTTTACTCTGGGACCTATGGGATTAACCAATTTTCCCAAAGGAACCCAATTTACAGAAGCAGGGGCAGCGGCAATATGGAGGGGAGGGGATTGAACACCACCAGAGGAAGCTACCTCTTGAAAATCGAATAAACCGGCAAAGCTTTCCCCAACCAGTGGTCCATTAGTTCTTCCTGTTCATGCCCCTGAATATATATATTTTAGTGAATTCACAATATCCTCATGTAGTTTTTTACTTTCACTCCTTCAGGAGGAAAATCTGACCCCCAACCCGCACCCCATGGGGCTTACCCACTTGCGTGCCCTTTTCTTTCGACAACCCCCCCCGCTACAACCTCTATTATCTTGCATAGCCTGTAAGTTAAACTCTTTCGCCCTTTTCGCCTTGCATATTGCCTCAGCCCGAGGTACTAAGGTGTTGAGCCACCAAATGTATAGAGGACAGCACATCTAACACAAGGTCAGAATTAGAGACAGATCTTTTCAGCAAAGATAAAATAGATAACAAAACTTTCTCAATGCAAAACATTATTTCAGATGAAACCTTCCCTTTACCCTCCACATTTCTGTCAGGCTGCTGTCTAATGTCATGTGGACCTTCAAACACCTTTGAATCACAATGCACTGCATTTATGGAATTCATAGAGTTCAATGCATATGAAGAATTCAACAAAACCGAGGAATGCCTTGAAGAGGGAGTACTACAATAGAATGCCTGCAGAGAGGACAGCTGGGTAGACAGTGAGAAGCCTGTCCTAGCTCGCCCCCCTCCAGAACGGCAAGTGATTTCAGGCGCACTTCACTATGCAAGTTTTTGTCCTCTATGATACCAACATCAGGCATGGTGTAAGGTTCAGAAATAGGAAGGCCCTCAATATGGTCCTCAATGGAGCTTCCCCAGTAAGCGGAGTTCAACGGAGCTGGGTAAGCATCTTGATCACACAAACAAACTGATGATTCAGACTGGTCTCCTCCTGAAAGCAGTTCCAGTTTCTTTAGCAAACCATTTTTGGGGGTTGAGTTCAGGGCAACTATTGAACTGATGAGTGAATAGATGATGCAACCTCCAACCTTGTAGGCCCCAACTCATGCCCCCACCTGGATCAGACTCCCTTGGAACAGCTCTTCCATCTACTGTGATCGTTTTAATTCCCTCACCCATATCAAATCTTTGTGAGGGGAGAGAGTCCAAAAGAAGGCCAACAACCCGAGGAATGCCCTTTTCCATGCCCTTCATCATTCCTTCCCACCTTGGTATTTGATAATAAGAAACTTGTAATGTGAGAATTAGACTTCAAATTAGACAGATGGGAATTTCTTCAACAAATAGATTTTTTTTTATCGCAAGGGATAATTTGAGTCGCCAATCAAATGCCTAGACCGTAATTTCATCACTATAATTTTTCTGTTACTCAGGAGTATGGACCCAACAGCTACTTCCACAATCACCTGTACATCACTTAAGCATCTTCTGGATCGGCCCCAGCAGAGAAAACTATTCCTTTGACAATTGCCTTTCCAATACCTCCTTTAGCTCCTGTAGCTTCTTTGACAGCTTTGAATACAATACTGAGAGAGCAGAATCATTAGAGTCCTGGGCAACGCACCAGGAAGGTGAGGGGAGGACCCAGGTCAGGGCATAAAGAGTAGAGGACTAAAGGGGGAGAGTGTCCAAGCCCGCAAGCCACACCTGGACCTAGCCAGGCCACATTCGCAGACACAGGGCTCAACCACAATGTGGCAGTCACTAAACCCCCACTCCCCTATTTGCTCTTTGCACTTTCTCAACCCTCTCTAAATACCTCAGACACTCCTCACGCCTCAATGCACTGCTCCTTATGCCGCTCCAACACTTCCAACCGCTCCAAGTGCTTCCACATCAACTCTGCCCCACCAGGGCTGAAAGTAGAACCAGATGAGCCAGGGAATAATGGCAATTGTAAAGGATGTTAGCATTATTGGGGTGGCTTTGTTAAGGCCTACTCCTCTCAAGATCACTCTGAGACCTTAAGGCCTCCTTGGCACCCGCTTACAGGTCAAATACAAACTCTCATAGCCAAGTGCCTGTTATACCGTCAGAGCCAGAAAACAAAGTTGCTAAGGTTGCCGCCTGTCACACATTGCCACTCACCGTTCTTGCTGCTCTTACAGCTTTTAACTTTTAGTGTCTCTGCCTCTATTTTACATCGGTGCCCAAGTGATAATCAATGGCCAATACGTACAAAACATCCAGTGACAAGGGCCAGGTAAGTATTAGTATCAGTGTCCAGCAAAAAGAGCCTCAAGGCAAATTCCTGGTGGCAGTCTCAGTAGAAGGCAGCATGGCAACAACTGGCCAAACAAGGTAACAAAACTCTAGATGCTACCATGCCACCAATGAAAGCCTACAGGGGCAGAATCTAGGCAGAGTCCGGGGCAGAAATGTGCCCCCCCCCCCCCCAGTGGTATGGTGTGTTGGGGAAGCATGGAATGGGCATGCATGCGGCAAGGATTTGCCTCTACTGAGCTGCCTCAGGAGTCACCAGTCCGGGACACAGCACTCGGGCCGTTGGGTGCAGCGGCCCAAGAGAGCGAGCTCCCTCCTCCTCTTTCTCACTGCTTCCCTCGGTCGGTGCAACACAGTGCGATACTCGATTCACAGGCACAAGGGCACAGACCACAGAGCCCACTCCACGATTCTTCACTGCTTTCCCCACAGTACCATAACTCAGAAACTGAATTCTGACAACCGTAGCCCACGTGGTTTTGCTGACACTACAATGCTGTTCTCAAGACTGCATTCAATCCTATGTGGAAGTACAGGTATACTAATATTGGTATCTTGAGAATGGGGCAAGCAAGAAACTAACTAAAATACTATTTGTAATAGTTGATAAAATTACAATTCAGTGGTTAAATCAGATCTTCAATGGAAATCAAGTAAATTTACGTTTTAGAAAGTTATCATTTAGCTGCTTGAAATGTCAGAATGTTAATTAGTATAAGCCTTTGCCAGCTCTCAGCCTGTTCTCATGCCTGGGAATAGGTACGACAGAGGTATGGCAGAGGTGTGAAATGCCTCCCTGGAGCAAACAATAGACTGACCTGAATGGGAAGGGATGAGTCCTCTGAAATCCACAGAATTTTAAGGATGGGGAGTGTGGGCATTCTGTTGATACTCCTCTGTCAAATCCTGCTTGACTGGTCTGTTGAGCCACATGAAACAATTGGAAAGCAATTGAAAGGGAGGGAACAGGATGCTAAGGTAGTTCTTGTGTATCTCCTTGTCAGGTTGCTGAAGGATCCTGTTTGAACTACAAGACTTCTCTCTCTCTGGCTTTGCTGTTGGTATGGTGCCTGCTTCAAAGTGAATTTTAGTATTAGATTTGGGAGACCACTGGTGATTTCCATATGGCAATCCCAAACATACCACAAGCCCTCAGAGCCCAAGTTTAGAGCTGCTGAAGACACCAATTTGAAATGCTCTGGCACATGGCTTTGTGGGTATGTTTGCAGTAAGGCAAACAGGAACTACTGAAAATATAGACAAAAATAACCAACTATACATGTAAGTACTCTTGTGCTCTTATACTACTATAATATACATAGATTCTGCAGTCCCTGTAAGAAAAAGTTTCTAATTTCTTCATAATCAGCAACTTCTGGCATACCCAGTTGCTGATTATAAACAAATGACGTCAGAACTTGACTGTAATAACTTATTACAGTTGAGTTCTGACGTCACAACGCCTACTGCCACAGTCAGCAGCCAAGGGGATAGTCAGGTCAGCTCAAGGAGCATAATTAAAGCAGTTATTTAAAGAAAAGCCAAATGTTGCTTTTCTTTCTTCTGCTCTGTTTTTCTACCTTATAGTGACAAGCAGTTATGACAACATATTTATCTGGCTGCATGTTTCTACACATTCCGAGCTACTTCAGCTTTTTGTTTAAATAACGACTTGCATTAAATTGATATCTTATAGCAGCAAATATGCAATAGCTTTTTGTTGTGTTTAAATTTGCACTAGAGATGCAATTTTTATTTTTCATATTTGAAAACATGAAACAGCTATGCCCCAAAGGTTTAAGTGGTTTGTTGGAAAGGTGATACCGTGACCACATGTTATGGGGAAGATGGCACCCACATCATACATGATAAAGATATTGCAGGTCACCTCAGAGTTCCATAACCTTACACAGGGTCTCGGCCTTGTTCCTCTACATGGTCATGGTGACTTGAAATATCCTCATAATGTACAGCAGGGGGTAATTTATCCCATATATACTGTTGTTTTAATATCGACTTGCAAAATACTATTTACACTCTACTGACTACCAATAAATCACCAAGTTAAGTAGATGTGGAGTTTACAATAGTACATTTATATTATACTATACATGCTTACCTTCATAATGTGTTGGCAATTCAGATTGTGGACACTAGTCAATATTGAAAATACAATATTGCGGCATACATGTCCTCTGGAGCTGCAACGAACACTGTTAGAGAAGACTAATTAGGTTAAATTGTGCTGTTTCTGCCTCCTCCTACTCTGATAGGCATGCTCCTTTCAGGGTTGGCGAGTTGAGGGAACCAGACAGGGTGGCAGTGGGGTTGCAGAGCTTTGAGTTTGGAGTTAGCCTAGGCCAGAATCGAAATCAAAGGTAATCCTGGAAAATATTTTGGGTGTGGAAGTTAAATCTCGCCACATGGATTAATGTGACTTTTATGTATTTACTTTTATTTTTTTTAATGTATTTAAAGTTTTACATAGACATGGATTAGATGCCAGTAAGCACCGAGCAAAGTATTTTGGAGCATTGTTAATTGCTGAAAAAGATTCAGGCTCAATGTATAGAACTGTAGAAATGTATACCGTTAAAGTTAAAGGTATGAATTTTTGCATAAAGCCAATATGTAGAACTGAGTATTTTTTCTTGCCTGGAATGATCAGCAGGTTGGACAGGTATTAGGGGTGTATTCATTCAGGTGAGCTGCCGAGTAGGATACGTTTGCGGTTTTGTCGAGCTCTTGCTTCCAATGTAAGCCACTTTGGCACATCACAATTGGTGCAAAGTAGTCATATAATGAGTGTTATAGGCTTGACATGCAGCAGCATGCAGTGCCATAGTTAAGGGGGCATCTAGTTTTTGTTTCGTTTTGAGCCTGGCGAAAACCTTCAAAAGAAGGGTCCTGTGGCGCAGCAAGATTCCTTTGTAGCATCAAATCATGGACTGTATGTGGCTGGGATAAAACTGCGTGGCCAATAGAAAACAATGGATGCACAACACAAACGTACGTGCCGTAGGAGAAGAGAGGCCTGTCACATACAGTGTGCACTACTGGAGAAATGTTCATAGAAACGTAAATCTATTCACTTGTCCTATGCCATTAATAGGCCCTTACATTTTCTGGGACATAAGATAAATAAAAGATAACTGTAAATAATGGATTATATGATCAAATATCAACCCCAAAAGTACTGTGGTCCACAAATATATTTGTCTCAATATCGGCAACCTGGTCAGTGAACTGCTCTGCCTCCGCATAGCTCCACCAGTAAGTGGAAGCCTGTTCTGACTTGAACTCTGACCTCGCTCACAAGTTCGATGCCCTCCTCCACCCGCAGGCCTACTGAGAGACCTGCACTGGCTCCCAATAGACAAGAGAATCACATTCAAGCTTCTCACGCACGCCTACAAAGCCCTCCACAACACTTGACCAGAATACCTCAACCAAAGACTTCACTTCTACACGCCCACCAGACAGCTCTGCTCATCCAATCTCACACCCGCTGCCGTCTCACGCATCCGGAAGGCCACAGCCAGAGGAAGATCCTTCTCCCACCATGCCGCCAAGACCTGGAACTCCCTTCCCATCCATCTCAGAAGATCTCCCACTCTATTGCAATTCAAAAAGGACCTCAAAACTTGGCTCTTCATCTGATCATCAACGGCCTCTCACTTACTGCCCCCCCCCCCACCACCTTTACACCTTGAGACCCTAGTGGGTGACCAGTCTTGCTTCACAATTATTATGATTGATTGATTGGCAACCAAAAAATCAACTTAAATGCACAAAACAAAGTATGAAAACATTGACTACAAAAATATTGTGGTCCAACATGTCACCATTTCAGTAGTATGTATGTAAATGTAATTAACAATATGGTCATTTGAAAAAGTTGAATTGGGTTTTTAAAAGTAATATATTTAAAATACATATAACATGAAAAAGACAATAAATACTTTAAAAAATATGTTCCTTTAAAATAAATGTAACAATTAATGTAAAAAATGTAATATTAAATTTTAAATTAACATAAAATTTGCTGAGAATCCTCCTAAATGTGGGACTCACCAGATAGAATTTCTTAGCCCTAGTGGATATGCGAGAACAGGATTCCGGACAGGTGTATGGGTGAAAAGGATGCCAGACAGGTGTGTCTCACTCTTTTCTATAACAAGTTAGGACAATCTAGATATTGCATGTTGTGAGTCAGAGATCCCTGTCATAGATACTCTTATCTGTAAGGTTTATTTGTAGTTCAAAGACCCTTACTCTGATCTCTGAAGGTGGTAGACACACACAGCAATTGGTGTTTATAATGATTTGTTATTTATTATGTAAATTCATAAACAAAAACCTCTATAGAATAATGATACAAACTATATTTTCAGCAAGCATCAAATAAAACAAAATGAATATTAGAACAATCCAAAGCATTTTATATCATACATTCCTACTGTCTGAAGTATTTACAGGCTGATTTATAGTTTGGCAGACAGAAATACCTGTCTGCCAAACTCCTGCCGGTCGCATTACGACTTTCCCACTGGGCTGATCGGCAGAAACCAAGGTTTCAGCCAGTCAGCCCAGTGGGAAAGGGGCACCAGCATTGTTGCCGGCTAATAAAAGAGCCGGCGGCAAAGCTGAAGCATGCAGGGGACACCAGCACCCTCAAAATGCGCACTGCCTGCACAGCACAGCAGACAGTGCACATTTTGAGGGTGCTGGGCAGGCGGGACCCCGTGTCCTCTGGCCCATGCCATGGGCATGGGCAGTACAGGGGCCCCCCTGTGGCCTCCTGCACCTGTTCTCTGCCAGTCTTTTCATGACAGTGGTACTGCCATGAAAAGGCTAGCAGAGACTTCAGCGCCGCCATGGCTGATTGCAACCTGCACCACCGTCAGCCCGTTGGCATAAGAGATCCTGGTGGGGATGGCAGCAGGTTGGGTAGTCTGCCCGCCAACCTCGTAATGTGGCTGTTGGTCCTAAATCTAATCCCTACCTATCTTTAAACTTAACTGATATTATTGCCAGCCCCCAAACTATGATTTTGGCTGAATCATCTATTTCTATATTATGTCAAACCATGCATTATCCCAGCATACCTCAGAGAAGCTTTACAGTCGGATGTCAGCTCACTGCCATTTTCTTCAAGCAACCAGTCTTTGTGTCTGTCCCTCGCTAATTCTTAGGTCTCTTTATATTTTTTTCCTCAATGTATGGAAAGGGGAGGGGTAGGTTGTGTGTGCAGCTTCATGCATCTACATTATTGCATGAACAATACCTCAGTTAGAAACATATCTCAAAGGCAGACACTTGTATCAAAGCACTCAAAAGCTTCCTTCCACATAAGCTCTGCGTTCGGCTGGACAACCTTACAATGTAGGCCATTGTATGTAGCTTCACAAACAGCAGAATAGAAGTTTTTCGGTTTTTCTGCATTCTCATTATTTTTGTTAGTGCAACACATATAAGACTGTTCATGAAATAATATGGCAATCCTGAATACTTTAACTATTTTCACATTCTAAGTATTGGTTTCCTAGGCCCTAAATCCTCTACCTGTACACTTAAATAAATTAGTGTGGTAATCTATTACATATAGACCTCTTTTGTATGTAACATGCACAGGTTGCCAGGAAAAGCCACCTACATCAATTTATTTCACTAATAAATATAACTGGTAAATAGAAAATACCAAGAGTGTATATTCAGTATCAATAAAATAAAATATGAACTTTATTAATTATTCATTTGTAGAAATGCTTAACACGTGTAATATTTATTAAATAATCAAAAGTGTTTAAATGTGTAGCAAAAATTAGTATCTTGTGAATGTTAAATAAAATAACAAAAAAAGGAAATATTAAAAAATATAATAAAAATATTAAAAGAACTGAAATAATTTAAAACTGTAGTCCTTCAATTGGAATACCCTCAAAATATAAAAATTCAGAAGTAAAAAATACTAACCTAACTCCAATCTAAATATATCAAAAAGATAAAAACAATTCAAACACACTATTTTAATTACAATCCTACAAAAAAAAAACTAAACTCTGAAAACACTTAGGCAAAATTCATACATTGAGGGGGTAAGTTTTACTATACTAATTGCAGTTTAACAAGCGTTGGGTAAAGTGCATACACTGCGCGAGGTCAGATTTACTATTGTAGGAAACACTGGTAAATGTTCTTAGATAGGGAGTCTGATTTACTACTATTAACTCTAGCTTAACATTGGTGAAAGTGCATACATAGATGGAGGATGGAAGATTCACTATTCCAGCTCTAGCCACACAAACATTGAGCAAGGTGCACATATTGTGTTGGGGATGGTCATATTTACTATTTTAACTCCACTCCAACAAACACTGGGGAAAGTCCATACATTGAAGGAGCGGGCAGATTTAGTATTCTATCTCTAAGTTAATAAACATTAGGGGAAGGGACTACTTTGGGGATAGCATATGTGGGAAATCTGGGCGATTGCAGAAGCCCTCTCACTTTTTGCCCCCATTTTTCACTCATACTGGTATTTTCGGACTCTGATGATGTCCTGAACACAGCTGAACAGTCCCAGGGCTTGTGCTCTGATTAAAGTGGTACATGCTAATTTGGTTAATAATAATTGGCTGTACCAACCTACCGATAAGTCCCCAATATATGATTGGGTAGGTAGGTTTAGGGGCCCCAGCATAGGTAGTACACCCATAGGTGCACTGCTGTGGTGCCCGGTGTCATTTTAAAAGCAGGTCTGCCTTGCTGGCTGTTTATAAGTTAAAGTTAACCCCAAATTTGACTTTGGAAATAAAAGTACTTCCAAAGTCACCTTATTTTTACATACAAGTCACCGCTAAGGTATGTGTAAGTGCCCGCAGGCACTACAAGCAAGGACTTTATAAAAGTTGTTTTCTAAGCCCTGGTGAGGGAAAAATAGCCAAATTAATTTTCTCCATTGTAGTGAATGGGCTCCACAGGCTAACATGGAGAGACTTTTTTTTTTAAATAATAAAGTCTTGTTTTCCATAGGAAGAAGCTAAATATAGAAAGTCTGGTATTAAAAGTTATAATAAATCCAACATCTCGCCACTGTTGAATTTAATATAACTTGAACAGAGAAAGAGATTTAGAACTCTTGTTGAAAAGTTAAAATTTTCAGCCCTGCAGTGCCCTTCTGTGATTGGGCAGCCTCTGGCAGCCTGATGGAGGATTCCTTGATGAGGTGTGAAGTGGCCTGGGCTAAAACAAAGGAAGCATCTGGTGGGAGGAGATCTGCCTCAGCAGATGGTAGAACAGGATTAGGCGAGAGCAGCCAAAGGAGGGAAGGACATTTCGAGCAGCAACTGGACCTCCCCCATTTCCTGCAGCCCTAGACAACCAGGTGTCCCCTGATAAGATTAAGGGAGGGCTGAAAAGGGGTATGTCAAGGGAAACTTAGCCACACCAGTGAGTGGACTCCGCCAGATCTAGGCTCTAAAATTGAATGTTTGCCATCTTTGATTTATGAGGAATGTTGCTCCATGGGATTGATTTTTGCCACACTTTCCAGGAAGTGGTCACTCAAGAGGGTGGTATCCTGCACGTGATTTAACAGGAGCAACCCCTGCTTGCCACCCCAGGAGCAAGGATTAATATGGTAGAGCTGTCCCACACTTCAGATCACTACTGAAAAAAGACAAGAAGAGAAAGGACTGCCCTGCTGGACCCCTGGCCTGCACCTGGACCCTGAACTCAGAAGGACAGCACCAGCTGCACGCTTTGGGCTTCATCAAGAATAGTCTTTTGCCTTACTTCTACAATGTCCAGAATGGACTCCCTATAAGCTACAGGTAGAAAGGAGCTGACCAGGTTCCCCTGCATCAAATCCTGCAAAATTAGCCCAGCTGACTGCTGGCTATTTAAGGATTTGGACCAGGTGCACTCTGGGAGTTGAAACCCTAACCCCCAAGGAGCAGCTCAGAGTTTCTAGAACCTTGAGGTGAGTTGTGAACACTTGAAGGACCTCAAAAGTACTCCTGGAAGAAGATCCAGAAGTTTGGACCAACTTTGGAAAAAAGCTCCAGAAGTGGACCTCCTCGAAAGCGAGTGTCGAGCCGGCAAACATCAAGCTCGTCCTGGCCTGACTTCCAGGTTTGTCCCGCTGAAAAGCTCCAGAGCCTCAGACTTCCAGGATTTGACCTGGGGCTTATGGAAAGGCAATCAAATGACATTGCATTGAAATCCTCTTGCTGAGGATGGTCATTCGACGCAGGGGAAGAAAAGCTCCAAAAACGTTTCCAAGTCCAGAGGTAAAAGTTTGACTGAGGCCTCTCACGCAGTGTATCTGAGGAGAGCTCCATCGTGGTCAGCCTCAACTTTCGACTTGGTCCCGGATGAAGGGGTTCATCCCTAAAAAGTTTCTAAGTCCAAACGTAGAACACTTGGTTGAAGCCTCCTGTGACGCATCTGCGAAGAGGGCTTCAGCGAGCTCGGCCTCAACTTGTGACTTTGCCTTGGTCGGTGAGAAATCTTCAAGAATTTTTCTGTGTGTGAAGGTCAGACTTTTGCCGAGGCCTCCCACTCGTGTAGTTGAGCAGGGCTCCATCGCGGTCAGCCTCAACTTTTGACTTTGCCCCAGTCGAGTGCGACCAGATGTCCAGAGTGTAGCTTTTGATTTCCTAGCTCTAGAAAACATTTAGGGCCTCGTTATGAGTTTGGCGGTCTCAGGACCACCATGTTGGCAGTGGCAGTCGCACCGCCATTAGACTGGCGGAGAAGACCGCCAAATTAAGACCACTATGGTGTTCAAAACAGAATACTGCCAAAGTACCGCCAGCATCACCACTGTGGTCTGGTCGCCATGTATGACTGTTGCCACCTGCAGGCCGGCGGAGACCATGCTTCTGTCAGACAGATTATGGGGTTGCACACCGCTAAGGTTTCTACTACGGTCGCACCACTACAGTATCCCAGGTGGAAACCAACTGCATTAAAGGACACACTCACCTTCTGGAAGCCATACTCTTCCGGATCCGCCATGGAACCTGAACAACACGTCTTCCTGCTGCTTGCCCAAAGACTTTGGAATCTGCGATGACGACAGCAACCGTAAGTACACACTCTTACCTGTTACTGTTGTAGATTGTCAATTTTTGTACACTCCCTAAACTGACATTCGGGAAGGGGGTGTGAGGGTGAACCACAGGTAACTGCACACTAACACGCACACTTACATACAGCCACACACACTCTCGCAAATACACAACAAACACACCAGGACCACCAAACACACACACACGTCATAGACACACACAGGTACGCACGGAAACACTGCACAGGCCCTCACTCACACAGAACCACACAACACGACACAAACACAACACAACCGCACCATTTGCATTCACGTGGCAGGGACCCACAGTGGACACTACCCAGGTACACATTACACATACATGACAATGTAACACCAACATGCATAAAATACATATAAATACACAATCATACTACTTAACAATCAACTTACAAAGAACACCATATCTAACATTTCAAACACATAACACGCACACAGTCAAACCGCACAAAGCCACACAGCACACCAACAAACACATCTTAACATAATCAACACATAATACCAACACAATACCACCGCTTGGACATACAAATGTCCATCACACAACACATACCCTACACCGCTTTCCGACAAAAGTCATGCCCACAACCTCACATACTGCCTAACCAACACACATAGGGCCTGATTCTAACTTTGGAGGACGGTGTTAAACCGTCCCAAAAGTGGCGGATATACCACCTACCGTATTACGAGTTCCATAGGATATAATGGACTCGTAATACGGTCGGTGGTATATCCGCCACTTTTGGGACGGTTTAACACCGTCCTCCAAAGTTAGAATCAGGCCCATAGTCCAAGCAGAACACACACACATACATACAGATAAACAACTAATACCAGCCAGGAACAACTCCATACTAGAGAAAGAAATGCATGGCAATGATGTAACCAGGAAACCAACAACTGATTGGTTCAAATGATTATTAGAACCATTACATTTGTAAAACAAAGGCCATGGGCCAATCCAGCCGAAAAAGTCCCAATGCACACAGTGCACATATGTGTTCCCCGAACTTGACTCCTGACTGCCATGTAACCTCCACAGGTAGGTGCATCTATGAGGCAGGCAGGCACCTCAGGGGTTATCTGGTGGGGTAAGGGGTGTGCCTTTGGTCTTGGAAGGGGGCCTTTGGGATTTGGTTCGGGAGGGAGGGAGGTTTGGACTTGGCCGTAGATTTAGGGGAGGGTTGGCATTTAGGGGGATGGGTTGACTTTTTGGCAGGGGGAGGGGCAAGTGAACTTGAAGGGGGGCAGGGGTGGTCTTGGAGATGGAAGGGCCGGACACAGACCGTTTAGGGGTATCACAGGGTGGGAGAGGTGTGGCGAGAAGGGCAAACTCCGAAAGGAAAGCTTTTTTCGACACCCTGGGGCAGTCATAGCAAAAAGATTTGGGTGTGGAGGGAGAGGGAGTAGTTGTCAGAGGTGTTGTTGTGGATGGCTTGGATGCATGATTGTGCGAGGTAGATTTGTGGGTGGTGGGTGTCTGGTGTGTGTGTTTGTGATGGCATTTGTGTGTCTTGGGAGGAAGGGGTAGAGGTGATGGGGGATGCAGTGGTGGGTGGTTGAGTGTATGTTGGTGTGGTGACTGCAGGTATGGTGGATGTGCTGCATGTAGGCTTGTCTGTGCTTGTGATGTCAGGGGTGTGGTGGCTGGGGTGAATGTCTGAGGGTCTGCTGTTTTGCTGTCTGAGTAGGAAAGGTGTAGTGGCTGGATCTGTGAATGTTGGTGTGGTGTCTGCAGGAGTGTCAGGTGTGCTGTCAGTGTTGCTGGGGGTGGTGCGGGTGTCAGGGCAGGTTGTGACTTCCTGTATGTGCAGGTATATGTTGCTTGTGTGCATGCCGGTGATGTGTCTTATGGTGCTTGTGTTTGTGTGAGCTACCCTTGGATGTTGATGTGGATGCATGCTTGCCTGTCTGTGTGCTTTGGCTGGATCAGGGAAGAGAGGTTTGGGACTGGGAAAAGGAAGGTGGAGGGGGGACAGGAGACAAAGGATGACTGGCTGCTGTCAGTGTGGAGGCCAGAGCCTGAAAGGATCTCTGTAGGCCAGCCAGTGCACAGTGAATGCCCCCCAGGAACACATTACTCTGTTGGACTTGAGTTGCCAGTCTGTGGATGGCATTCACAATGGCCAACTGACTCACAGAGATGGACCTCATGAGATCAATAGCCTCCTCACTGAGAGCAGCAGGCTGGCAGGGGCAGAGGTGCTTAGGCAAAGGAGACTCCCACCCTCTTGGGTGGGGAGCAACAGGGAGGGCAGTGGTAGTAAGAGGGGTAGGAGACAGATGGTTCTGGGGTGGTTCCAGATGGGTCAGCCAGGCAGTGTCCACTGGAGGAGGATTCTGAAGATGACAAACTGGATCCTGTCTCCCCCATGGCACTCCCCTCGCCCTCCGGGCCACTGGGTAACTCAGTGGTATCAGCAGTCCAGGTCCTGTGGCCAGCAGCTTCCCCACTTGGCTGTGCCTCGACTCCTTCACCTGTCGATGCTGATGCAGAGAATCAGAGAGAAATGGTCATCACATTCTTAAGATACATATACATTACATCATACACAAAAGTAACATCACATCTATGTCTTAAAAAAGTCCCAGGTAGGAACCATCTAGAGTCTACATCATGACACAACTACATACTTCTAACAATCCAATATGACAGCAGTCTCAACCACAACATAACCCAACGATCTGACCTCTACATCACTGTTGGACTTTTGCTTATGCAGGGTCATCCCCAGTCTTTTTGCATCCTGCCTCCTATTCTTTTCTGACCTGTTGCTGTTGGCTTTTCAACTCTTAGCACTTTGCCATTGCTAACCAGTGCTAAAGTGCATATGCTCTCCGTGTGAATTGTATATAATTGGTTTATCCATGATTGGCATATTTGATTTACTAGTAAGTCCCTAGTAAGGTGCACTAGAGGTGCCAGGGCCTGTAAATCGAATGCTACTAGTGGGCCTGCAGCACTGGTTGTGCCACCCACATAAGTAGCTCTGTAATCATGTCCCAGACCTGCCACTGCAGTGTCTGTGTGTGTATTTTTACACTGTAAATTCGACTTGGCAAGTGTACCCACTTGCCAGGCCTAAACCTTCCCTTTTCTTACATGTAAGGCACCCCTAAGGTAGGCCCTAGGTAGCCCCAGGGGCAGGGTGCAGTGTATGAATATGGTAGGACATACAGTAAGGTGGTTTATATGTCCTGACAGTGAAATACTGCCAACTTCGTTTTTCACTGTTGCAAGGCCTGTCCCTCTCATAGGTTAACATGGGGGCTACCTTTAAATCTGATTCAAGTGTAGATTACCTTTGGGAGCGGATGGACATGTGGAGTTTTGGGTCTATGAGCTCACAATTTAAAAATACATCTTTCAGTAAAGTTGATTTTAAGATTGTGTGTTTGAAAATGCCACTTTTAGAAAGTGAGCATTTTCTTGCATATCCCCTTTCTGTGACTCTGCCTGTTTGTGGGTCAGTTTGACAGTTGGGCTGGTTGCACCTCACACTAGACAGTGACACAAAAGGAGTTGGGGTGTGGTCTGCATTTCCTGATGAGCCATCTGTGCTAGGAGGGAGAGGAGGAGTGGTCACTTACACCTGAAAGGGCTGTGCCTGTCCTCACACAATGCAGTCTCTGACCCACTGATGAGTGTCTGGGGCCTGGCCTAGGCAAGGCAGGATTTCACATTCAAAAGAGACTTTACTTTGAAGTAGGCCAACTTCAAAGGAGAAATTGAGTATAAGAAGGGCACCCAAAACCACAGACTTTAGAAACACCTCTGGAACCAAGAGGAACCTCTGCCTGGAAAAGAGCTGAATAGCTGAGGAAGAGGAGCTGCCCTGCCTGTGACTGTGCTTTGTGGAGCTATCCTGCAGTTGCTGCTTCTGCCAGAGTAAGAGGGCAAAGACTGGACAGGTGTCAGACATGTAAGAAAAGGGAGGGTTTAGGCCTGGCAAGTGGGTACACTTGCCAAGTCAAATATACAGTTAAAACTGCGCACACAGACACTGCAGTGGCAGGTCTGAGACATGATTACAGAGCTACTTATGTGGGTGGCACTACCAGGGCTGCAGGCCCACTAGTAGCATTTGATTTACAGGCCCTGGCACCTCTAGTGCACTTTACTAGGGACTTACTAGTAAACCAAATTTGCCAATCATGGATAAGCCAATTACATACACATTTACACAGAGAGCATATGCACTTTAGCACTGGTTAGCAGTGGTAAAGTGCTCAGAGTTCAAAAGTCAACAGCAACAGGTCAGAAAAAATAGGAGGCAGGAGGCAAAAAGTTTGGGGATGACCCTGCATAAGCAAAAAAGTCCAACAGTTAACATAGGTGAGTAACATGCCCCTATACACTTTACAATGTCCCCAACTGTGTATCAATGGTGGCAGATCTAGAACTGTCTCTTCCAAGGAGACACTTTACCCGTAGCACTTACCATATTGTCACACCTGAGATACTTAGACATCATACACTTAACTGGCAGAGGCATGCACATGTGTTCATCAGTACTTACCCCCTTGTGGCTGCTGCGCTGCCCTCACATGCCCATCCACCTCAGGGTAGGCCACCACCAAAATGCGGGCCATTAGAAGGGGTCAAGGTCCGACGAGCACCCTCCCTCATTGCGAGGACATCCCAAGGTGGGCCTCTGAAGGCTTCCGGGCCCAGCGTCTCAGGTCCTCCCACCGCTTCCTACAGTGGGCAGTCCGCCGGCTGTGGACCCCAGGGTCTGCACTTGCTTGGCAAAGGCACGCCAGATTCCCTTTTTTTGATGGGCGTTGACCTGCATTGATGATACAGACAAAAGCAAAAGCTCATGTCCACATGCACCATACCAACCCAAGTGGACAGAACACTTCAGTGATAGCAAGTAGGCAAACAGTTCCATCCTCTCAGTACACACTCATGCACAATTTAGCTTCTGCATGCATCAACACATTCACAACTTTAAATTGCAGGTACACCATCACACCCCACCTTTCACTCCATTTGACTCACCTGCTCCTCTGGTGCACCATATAGCTGTTCATACAGGGGTAGGACCTCCTCAACTAGCTTGTCCAGCTCTTCTAGGGTGAAGACTGGGGAGCTGTCACCTGCAGGATGTGGCATGATAGCTCCCGGAGACACTACACAGCACCTTAGGTAGTGGAGGCCTTGTTGTCAGCAGAGTCAGGGGTCAAGTGAGCAATACTGCAGAAGATGGCAGTTATGTCTGCCACGTACAGCACCGTCACAGCTGGCGGACATCACTATTGGCCCAAGACCACCAAACGCAAAAATGTGTTGCAACAGCAATTTCCACCGTGATTGTGACCGCCATGATGACATCCGCCAGTGGAGTTAGGTCACTTCCACATGTCCAGTACATTGGGTCAGGCGGCTGCCATTTTGAGCACATTTCATGTATGGAAAAGAATTGGAATCTGCATCATTAACAAATAACTATAATGTGCTAAATATCAGTAAGTACTGCCTTCAAATTTAGTAGTCAATTTGTGCATGTGAGTAGTTAAAGCTGTGTAACCGAGGGATTTGTGGTGATAGAAATGTATCAATCAATCAATCAGTTAATTTGTAAAGCACACTACATACCTGTGAGGATTTCAAGGCGCTGGGGAGGGGGGGGGGGGGGGGAGGTGAGTGCTGCTACTGCTCGAAGAGCCAAGTCTTGAGTAGTTTTCTGAAGGAAAGGAGATCCTGGGTCTGTCGTAGATCCGGCGGGAGGGTGTTCCAGGTCTTGGCTGCGAGGTACGAGAATGATCTGCCGCCGGAAGATTTGCTTCGTATGCGGGTGACGGAGGGATGTCGGGTGGGGGTGTAGAAGCTGAGTCTGTTGTTCAGGTATGATGGTCCGGTGTTGTGGAGTGCCTTGTGTGCGTGAGTGAGGAGCTTGAAGGTGATCCTCTTGTTGACGGGGAGCCAGTGAAGGTCTCTTAGGTGGGGGGTGATGTGGCAGTGGAGAGGGATGTTGAGGATGAGGTGGGGCGGAGGCGTTTTGGATGCGTTGGAGGCGTTGCAGGAGCTTGGATGAGATACCGGTGTAGAGGGCGTTGCCGTAGTCGAGTCTGTTGCTGACGAGGGCCTGGGTTACTGTTTTTCTTGTTTCTGTTGGGATCCATTTGTAAATTCTGCGAAGCATGCGAAGGGTGTTGTAGCAGGAGGAGGAGATGGCGCTGACCTGATTTGACATGGAGAGTGAGGAGTCGAGGGTGAAGCCGAGGTTTTGTGCGCTGTCAGTGGGAGTCGGTGGGGAACCCAGCGTGGACGGCCACCCTGAGTTGTCCCAGGCGGAGGGGGTGTGCCCAAGGGTGAGGACCTCTGTTTTGTCTGAGTTCAGTTTTAGCCGGCTGTCTCTCATCCAGTCGGCGATGGCTTTTAGTCCCTCGTGGAGGTTGGTTTTGGCGGTGTGTGGGTCCTTGGTGAGGGAGAGGATGAGTTGGGTGTCGTCGGCGTAGGAGATGATGTTGAGGTTATGCTGCCGGGCCATTTGTGCGAGGGGGTCCATGTAGATGTTGAACAGCGTCGGGCTGAGGGATGAGCCCTGGGGTACGCCGCAGATGATGTTGGAGGCTTTAGATTGGTACGGGGGGAGGCAGACTCTTTGGGTTCTGCCAGTGAGGAAGGATGCGGTCCATTCGAGGGCTTGGTCCTGGATTCCTGCTGTGTGGAGGTGGGATTTTAGGGTGTGGTGACAGACGGTGTCAAAGGCGGCTGATAGGTCTAGGAGGATGAGGGCTGATGTTTCTCCATGGTCGAGGTGGCTTCTGATGTCATCTGTGGCGGCACGGAGGGCGGTTTTGGTGCTGTGGTTGCGTCTGAAGCCGGACTGGGAGGGGTCGAGGATGTTGTTGTCTTCGAGGTATCGAGTGAGCTGAGTGTTGATGATTTTCTTGATGACCTTCGCTGGGAACGGGAGCAGAGAGATGGGCCGGAAGTTTTTCAGGTCCTGGGGGTCCGCCTTTGGTTTCTTGAGGAGGGCGTTGATTTCGGCGTGTTTCCAGCTGTCCGTGAATCTTGCAGTTTCTAAGTAGATGTTGATGGCTTTCCGTAGTTGTGGTGCGATCGCCGTGTCTGCTTTGTTGAAGATGTGGTGTGGGCAGGGGTCTGATGGTGATCCGGAGTGGATGGAGTTCATGGTCTTGCGGGTTTCGTCGTCGCTGATGTTGGTCCAGGAGGTCAGTCAGTTGGAGCGGGTGGAGTTCGTGGTGGGTGGGGTAGGAGCGTCTGGAGTGTGAGGGGAGTTGAAGCTGTTGTGGATGTCAGTGATTTTTCGGTGGAAGGCGGTTGCTAGGGTGTCGCAAAGTTCATGGGAGGGGGTGATGTCGTTGACGGTGGCGTTTGGGCTGGAGAGTTCTTTTACGATGCTGAAAAGTTCTTTGCAGTCGTGAGCGTTGTTTTCTAGGCGGGTTTTGAAGGAGGATCTTTATGCTAGCCTGATGAGTTGGTGGTGTTTGCGTGTAGCATCCTTGAGGGCCGTGTGGTTGTCTGGAGTGCGTTCGAGTAGCCATATTTGCTTGAGTTTTCAGCAGTGGCGTTTGGAGGCTTGGAGGTCGTCGGTGAACCAGGTGGCTTTTTTGTTGATGTGGTTGTTGGAGGGTTTTCTGAGTGGAGCAAGGCGGTTGGCGCAGTCGGTGATCCATAGCTTGAGGTTGTGGGACGCGATGTCAACACCTATTGTCAACATCCTATGTGTGTTGATAATATAGAATAGGTGCTACAAAATGTGTTTCACATATAGAGTCGATTGGACTAACAAACACTGACAGTCACAGATTAAAATGCATGTATAGTACATGAGATAATTGAGGGAATGTGCACCAAGGGGAGTGTCATAGGATGCATAGCAATATGCTGTACTGTAGATATCGGCCGTTGTTACCAACCTTGACTGCACATATGTGTGAGTTGTATATGTCCGTGTTCATTATGTGTGCATTTTTCTTGACACATACAAAATTGATATGTTTCCAAATATTTACCCTGGCATGAGGAGAGGAAGACAATGATCAATGTACTACCTAATAGTAGACCTGCACATCATGGAGAAGAGACATACTATCCAAACATATCGTCTGAATAGGGATACAATCAAGATCTTTGTGATCAGTTGGAGCCAGATCTGATGCCTGCCATTCGCAATCCATATAGCATACCTCCCATCTTTCAAGTAATGTCAGTGCTACATTTCCCGGCCACTGGATCCTTTCAGAATACAGTGGACCTAACTGCAGGGATGTCTCAGCCCATGTTCAGTCTGGTTTTTAAGGATGTACTGTCAGCATTGTTGAAACACCTTAGCAGCTACACCAGGTTTCCCCAACGTATGGATTTGGCCTATGTGAAAGCAGAGTTTTATGCAATGGGACAAATCCCACATGTGGTGGAAGCCATAGATGGCACCCATGTAGCCTTGGTTCCCCCCAGTGCCAATGAACAGGTATATAGGAACAGGAAAATCTACTACTCCATCAATGTTCAAGTTGTGTGTTTGGCAGACCAGTACATTTCAAAAGTGAGTGCAAAGTATCCAGACTCAATCAATGATTCCTTCATCATGTGGAACAGCAATATCCCACTGATGATGCCACGACTCAACACAGAGAGGTCCTGGCTGGTTGGTAAGTCAGATGTGACATGTGTGTTTGCAAAGTTTATCTCCTGCTATCACAATTGTGCATGTCCTCAATATATGTTTGTGCATTTCGACGTATTTGCTTACAGGTGACTCTGGCTAGCCGTCCTTGGTTGTTGACACCAGTAAGGTACCAAACTATGCCAGGGGAAGTCCGCTACAATGAGGCCCACGGAAGGACAAGGCGTGTTGTGGAGCAAACGTTTGGGGTCCTGAAGGCAAGATTTTGCTGCCTGGACAGATCAGGAGGAACCCTCCTCTACTCACCCAACAAGGTACGTCAAATTATTGTTGCCTGCTGCATGCTCTGCAATCTTGCCCTGAGACATCAGATACCATTCCTACCAGATGAGGGGGAGCCAGCAGAAGTTGTGGGTGGAATTGCAGATTTGCCAAGTGATGATGAGCCAGATGAGGATGAAGCAGAAGACTCCAGGGCAGATCTCATTAATCAGTACTTCAACTGACTTAAGGTATGTGATGTATTCTTGATGCATTGATTTAAATTTGTAACCTAGAGTTGATGGGTGGCATGTCTCCTTTTTACCATCAGCTATAAGGTTGTAGGTAGGTCCAATGTCTATGAGTGAGTTGCGCATGCAGACTGTATTTTTGTATTGCGGACAGAACAGAGCAGTCTACAGTGTCATGTTTTGTAAATGCACATGACAAGTACTCTTGTGAACGTGACTTGTCTGAATTAAGGAATGTTTTCTGTTATGTCCTATTTCTTATCTATGTCAGTCACAGATTTGCTGAGTTCCAGTTTGGCTCCGCAGAGTTGGGAAGTCACAGACCGTATCAAAAGCAGATGGGAATTGCAGGCAGACATGAGAAGTGGACATGGCTGAAACTAGGTAATAATTGTAATGAAGATGTGGAGTGTAACTAACATGGCCAGACCGTCAGGACACCAGGGTGGAAATGTGTTTTCCCATCAAGATAACCTGGAGGTGGTCAAATGGTGTCATTTGTGTCTCAATATATGTCTGGCGCATGTGAAAATGTAGAACCATAGCCTCTACCATCACAATGGGTTTGTTCTATGTAACCTACCTTGAACCTAGCTGCCAGTGTGCTCCTACTTTGCAGACCAATGTACATGTCACTGTGGACTGACATATGTGAGTGGCAAGCCTGCAGGTATGTGACCAATGTAAGTGAAAGATCCCTGGACTGAGGATATCAGTACTGATATCTGTCTGTACCATGGAGTAGGAATATTAGGAAGCTAAGGTATGGTTATGTGACAAGGCTTTACCAGGTGATACCAATCTGTATGCCTTCTGACTTGTAGGAAGACTGACATATCCCTAACAATTTTAACCTGTGGTTTAGCAGTGTCTGACACCTTAGCAAACATCCTGACGTTACTATCAGTTATTCTCTATGTGCTGTTTGCATGTCTACCAATAAATGTGTGTGTAGCTGTAGCATACAACTGACTTTGAATCTGGTAATGTTCGATTCCTATTGTAATGAGTCTCCTGCTGATGGAGTCCAAGTGTGATGTCCATAACATAGGTTGTACAATACAGAGGGACATACTGATAGCAGAGTTGTCATGCAGAACAGTTGTACATAGTTGATATATGACACATACACAGGACCTGTGTTCAAGTGTAATTTATTGTGAACAGTAAAACCATATGTGACTAGTAACTTACAAAAACACAATATAAAAAGTGAAGGGTTCAGTCATGGTGGCTGGAATCATAAGGGTAGCTGCTACACCATTAGGATACATAAGTCCAGTCTCCTTGTACCATGGGAAAACGGAGATTTTCAGAACAGTGCATAGGGTGTATCTGTGGCACACAAGAGGAACAAATCGAGAGAGGTTCACATCCTGGTAGTGGGTTTGGTTTTGGCATCTGCTCCTCCTGGATGTCTGGGTGGGTGTCCACTTTTGCGGGGGGCTCTGCTACAGAGGGTGGGGTATCCGAGGCATGTCCTTCCCCTGGCAGGGCCTCACTTCCACTAGCAGCCTCAGATGTTGAAGGACCTGAAGATTCATTACTAGTGGAAGAGGCCTGATGTTGTTGGGCAGATCTACTCAGGGTAGTGTTAATGTCCCTCAGCACCTCAGCACCCCAGCATTTTGTGCCTGCCACTGATGCATGACTTCCTGGTGGTGGTCCCTCTACCGCTGTTGTATTTCCCCCATCATGGTGATTACCTGGCCCATCATGCCTTGGGTATGTTGGCATGCTCCCAAGACTTGGGATATGGTTTCCTGGTCAGTATTGTCCCTTTGAGCCCCCATCCTCTGGCCTACCCCATACCTCCCAAGCACCCTACCCCCACATACCTGTGCCCCTGGCATAGTGTGCCCACTCACAGTTGGGGTAAGGACCATCATTGTCAGGGGTGACAAGAGGAGACTCAGGTACCTGTACTGTGGGGCACACTATGGATGATACAGTCCTTGGGACACAGGTTTGGGCGCAAATAGTTGCTGTGATGTAGATGTAACAGGGCTGGGAGGAGTTGATGTGGGCAGGATGAGGCTGGCAGTTGACTGACCAGGTGTCCCTGATGGGCCAGCTTCGTCATCAGTGCCCACACATCCAGGGGTGTTGTCCTCACTGGGGCCGTCATCCAGAGGGGTAGTGTCAGTCTCTGGTATCCTACCCCTGGTGACAGTATAGGAGTAATCAATAGACATTGCCCTGTAACTGGATGTACTGCATGTGCATCCTCTTTGGCATCTACATTGCCACCCCAGGTGAGTTACTTTATACTTAAGAATCTTTATTCTAATGGCATTAGGATTTGGCACTCAGCTATAGCTGTGTTTTGCTTGTGATGATTGTGGGAGTGGGCCATTGCTTTGCTGTCATTCGCATTAACTGTTTCACACCTGCACATACAAGATGGGTTAGACTGGTAGTTAGTTGCACATGCAGGACATCTCACATGTGGTGCACTGTTCACGTTTTCACATTGGTGGGATATTGCATTCTGTGAGTAGTAGTGCTATGAGTTGCATGTACTTCATATGCAATTCTCCAGGGCTGTGGAGCCTTGTGAATTTAGTGGACATGTGGCATGCCAGAGAGGGGTATTGGATCATGTGGACAGATGTGTAGTGGGTGGTCTGTTAATTGGGGTGGGTTAAGGTGGTAATGGAGCATTTAGGACCTGGCAATTTGGTGACATGGATTTTGTAGGTACTTACCAGACTCCACTCTCCCAGATATTCCCACCAGGCCATCAGGATGCAGTATGTCCAATACTTTCTCCTCCCAAGGTGTGAAGGTAGGGGGGAGAAGGTGGGGGCCCACCGCCAGTCTTCATTACTGCTAGCTGGTGCCTGGATGCCACGGAACATACCTTTCCTCTGAGGTCATTCCACATCTTCCTGATGACCTCCCTTGTATGTGGATAGGTGCCTACAGAATTGACCCTGTCGACTATTCTTTGCCACAACTCAATTTTCCTGGCAATTGATATTTGCTGAACCTGTGCTCCGAACAGGTGTGGCTCTACCCTGACAATTTTATCCACCATGAACCTTGTTAGAAATGGGGTGTCTAGTTGGCAAAGGTATACACCTTTGCCAAGTAGGGACCACAATCCTAGTCAGGGTAAGTCACACACAATCCAAATTTGGTCGCTTGGCACTGAGCAGTCAGGCTTAACGTAAAAGGCAATGTGTAAAGTTTTTGTGCAATAAATCATACAGTAACAGTGAAAACACCACAAAATTACACCACATAGGTTTAGAAAAATGGATAATATTTATCTGAATAAAATAAGGTAAAAACGACAAAGATCTAATAAGCACAAGTTGAAATATCACTTTTGCAAGATTTAAAAGAGCCTTAATCCTTGAAAAAAACATTTGTCTCTTTCTTACACACAGTACCTGGTATGCGTCAAAAATAATGACGCACAGAGACCGCTGAGGAGATGTGTGGAAAAACATGGTGGAGCGTTAAATTCTCTGACGTGGCACAGACAATGCATTGTTTCTTTCCACGCTGCAAGGGGTTTGCATTGTTTTTCCGAGTGCAGTCTTGGTTCCTCACTGCGATGCGGGGTATTTTGATACCCAGGGATGATGCGGGGAAAAATCCTGATGCACTGGAAGAAGGCACGATCGTTTCGTCGATCCAGTAGGCAATGTGTTGAATTTTCTTTCGCAAGGCAGGCGCTGCAATGAATTTCCACTCAGGAAGTTGGCCTGCGCATTCCGGTTGGCTGTGCGGCAATTCCTCGGTCACAATGCACAAGGAATTTCTTTGAACAGGTGAAGTATTTTTGGCCCTGAGACTTCAGAAAACAGGAGGCAAGCTCAATTTGAGCCCTTGGAGAGCACTTTTGAGGAAGGCAGAGTCCTTCTCGGCAAAGTCAGAGGACAGCAGGGAAGCAGCAGGGCAGCCAGGCAGTTCCTCTTGACAGGGTACAGGTGTAGGTCCAGAAGTGTCTGAATTGGTGGTATCAGAGACCCAGTTGATATACCCAAAAAAGTGGGGGAGACTTTAAAGAGTGGTTTTGAAGTGCCCAAGTTCCCCTTTCAGTACAGGTCAGTCTTCCAGGGCCCCAGTAGGTGGTCTGGCAGTCCATTGTGTGAGGGCACGCCACCAGCCTTTGAAATGAAAGTGTCAGGCCCTCCACCCTTTCAGCCCAGGAAGACCCATTCAATGTGCAAATGAGGGCAGGTGTGACTAAGTGTTCTGTGTTTGTGGTTATCTGGGTGAAATGCACAAGAGAGCTGTCAACCAGCCCAGCCCAGACATTGATTGGAGACAGGCTGTAAGGCACAGATGGTTTTTAACTGCAGAGAAATAGTCACTTTCTAAAAGTGGCATTTCTAAAATAGTAATATAAAATCCAACCTTACCAATAAGCAGGATTGTCTATTACCATTCTGGCCATACTAAATATGACCTGGTTACCCCTTTCAGATCAGAACCTACCACTCAAAAAGTATATGAGGGCTGTCCTAATGCTATTCTATGAAAGGAGCAGGCCTCACAGTAGCGGAAAACGAATCTAGGAGATTTTCACTACCAGGACATATACAACACTTAGGTACATGTCCTGCCTTTTCCCTACATTGCACCTTGCCCAATTGGTTACCTAGGGCCTACCTTAGATGTGACTTATATGTAGAAAAGGGGAGTTTAAGGCTTGGCAAGTATTTTTAAATGCCAAGTGGAAGTGGCAGTGAAACTGCACACACAGGCCTTGCAATGGCAGGCCTGAGACATAGTTAAGGGGCTACCTAGGTGGGTGGTACAATCAGTGCTGCAGACCCACTAGTAGCATTTGATAAACAGACTCTGGGCACATGTAGTGCACTTTTCTAGGGACTTACAAGTACATCAAATATGTCAATTGGGGATGAACCAATGTTTCCATGTTTAAGGGAGAGAGCATATGCAATTTAGCACTGGTTAGCAGTGGTAAAGTGCACTGTGGCAGGGTGGCACAATGAGGACAGATAGCCAGTGGTTGAATAAGTTGTTAAGTTCCTTTATTGTTTTTATGACCCAATACTAAGCAGCAAACAGTTTGTTTGTCTTCTGTGGTTGGTTGATGTTCCTTCTGAGGCTTACTCCTTCGTTTTCTCTTTTCAGGGCTCCCGGGAGGCACTTGTGGGGAAAGAGTGAAAAGGCACAGGTAAGTGAGCTGCTCTCTCTTTAGTTTCCTTTATTCCCTCCTTGCCCCCCTTTTCTTTCTCCTGTCCCTGGTTCTGTCTTCTTTTCTTTTATTACCTGATTCTTGGCTCCGCTGTCTCTTTTCTTCTCCTTTCCGGTTTATTTTCTTCTTTTCCTTCCTATTCTCCCTCTCTCTCTCTCTCTATCCTTTCTGCTTCGATCTGTCTCCTGCCTTTTCCGGGATGTGATGACCTTATTGTCCTCCTCTGTCTCTTTAACTCCCACCGGAGTCTCTACAATATTGGCTATGTATCGTCCTGGTTGTCGCTCTCTCTTACTGAGGCTACCAAGCTTTATAGTACATATAGGAATATACCTTGAAACTTATATAATGGGGTAAACAAAATGCCAGTCTCTATTAAACAATGCTTCCTTCTGCCCTTCCCCCCACCCTTTTATCTCTCCCACATCACACTTTCTTCCTCTCTCCCCGTTTTTCCCTTTGTTAATGGCACGCACCTGCAGAGGCCACGCTTTCCCTCACGCGTGGCCGGAGTCAGCGCTGGGTGCCTATCGCGCCGCTGGTTCATGGATCCACGCTGCTGGGAGATGGCCGGTAGGGTCTTCGGTCCGACCCGTATCGCTGTCTTCTTGGTCCTCTTCTTTCTCCGCCGCAACGCTTTGACTTCCTCGATCCCACACGTCCGCCCCTGTGCTGTCCAGAACGTCCCTCTTATGGAGCCGGGGCATGGCGCGTACGTGCTTCCTCTGAGCCTCTTGACCCGGATGTGGATGGGGATTGGTGGAAGGCCGCTGTACTTCCGGGTCAGAAGTGGCAGCAGAAGTCAGATCAGCGCACCCTGACGGGCCCGCCTGTTGTTGAAGCGGCCCGTCACATGCACAGAGTCCTAAAACCAGCAAAAACAGTGTAAAAAAAGTGGAGGAAGGCAATCAAAAAGTTGTGGGACGACCACCCTAAGGCTGCCAGGTCTAACAAACCTCAACTACTCATCCATGAAATGTGGGTGTTTTTGTGGGGACATGGTAGTGGTGGTGAAGACTCGGTGATAGTGTTCAAAGACAAAAGGCTGCACTAAAAGGTAAATGGTGAGGTGTAGGTGCTGTGATGTGAGTGGGTGATGGTTGTGGTGGATTTTGTGTGGTAGTAAAATGTGCCTTGTGTATGTTGTGCAGGTGTATGATGTGTGCATAGTGAAATGCAAATGGGTGCCTATTCTTGCTTTTCGTTTCGCTCAAAACTGTTGCTTGTCTCTGTGTGGCGTTTTGATTGCAAAGGATTGTGGGTTGTATAGGGGTGTTTTTCATAGTGGAGTATGTAGGTGTGTCAGGTGTGTGGATGTGTGTAAGGTGTGAGGTATTCCAACTATCCTATGCGGTATTGTGTTCAGTGTGATCCGAGTTGAGACTGCCGCGGTTTGCACCGCCAATGGTTTTCCGCCATAGAAGAACCTTTGTCGTGATTTGTGGATCGTAATCTGATGGGTGGATTTTTGTTGGGCTGGCGGTGTTGGTGGTGGGACCCTCTTTTCCATCCTCCAGTGCCCTGGTGGTTTTGGATAATTTGACTGTTTTTTTTTGGCTGACTTCACAGTTTGATTTTTATTACGGTGGTTGGATCACCACTAACATAACAGTCCTTTGGCAGCCGCCACCGTGGCAGTCTTACTGTCAGACCGCCAAAGTCAGAATGAGGCCCATAATCTTTGAAAATTCATATCTCCGGTTCCCCATATTAGACTTTTGTCATTTTAGTGTCATTTTAAAGCAAAACATATATTAAATTGTTATAAATTGGTAATATATTTTTATTCTGTTTTGTGTTTTACTTATTATTATTGATATTAAATGCTTTACACACCTGTCTCCTAAGTTAAGCCTAACTGCTCGTGGTCAAGCTACCAAGGGTGGAGCGAAGATTAATTTGTTGAGACCTTGACTGGACCTAGTGGGGGTTTGTGGTCTATTGCTAATTGTAGGTACTTACCTGCCCTTGCCAGTAGTCCTCAGCCTATTTACTATTTAAACTCCTATTAAAAAAATGTTGGGTAAAGTGCATATATTGGGCATTCCAATTTACTATTCTAGCTCCCGTCCAATAAATATTGGGGAAAGTGCATATATTTGGTGGGGGATTGGGTAGGATCATATTATTCTAACTCCAGACCAACAAATGATGGAGAAAGAGCATATGTTTGTAAGGTCAGATTTACTATTCTAACTTCATTCTAAGAAACACTGAGGAAAGTGAATAGAAGGAGTCTAATTTAGTGCTCTAACTCTGATCCACCAAACAATGCGGCAAATGCATATATTTGAGGTGTCAGATTCACTACACCAATTACAAATATGAAAAACCTAAGTTAGAAAATGTGAAAACCCTAAAAATCTGTAAAGTATCTTAAAATCACAAAAAACTAATTATTTATCAACTACTTAAAAAAGTAACAGATGTTAAAAAATAAAAATATTCAAACTATATTTGTAGTAAAAGAAACATGCCTCACACTTGTGCATAAAACACACAAACCAAGTTTTTAAACCCTTTTCTTTAACATTTTACATGTTTAAGTTTTGAATTACTGAAAAATTATGAATTTGAATAAATACATTTGTCATTTAATATCAATGTACATTTAAGTGTATATAGTTTTTAAAACTATCTACCCGATCCCCCAATGAACCCCACAATCTAAAATTAAAATGTAATATATCATTTTGAAAGTCAATATTTAAACAAATAGAAACCATTACAATTATAATGTAATTAAAATATTTATCAACATTAACCTACAGTTGAATAAACAACTTCCCCCCAAAAAAAACAACCAAAAGTAACTGCACATTACTCTAACATAACAAATAAATACATTTTAAAATAATATATAAATAATTAAATAAAATCAAAATACAATAAAACACCATAATAAAAAGTGATACTAATGTAAATATTTTAAACTTCAATATCACAGTAAAAATCAATATACTTACTGTCAATATTTTGGTCCGCAACATATTTGTAGTCACAATATTTTCACAAAGATATTATCGTCAGACAATACTTTTGAGTCAATATATTTAAGTGAAATGCCAAATTATAGCCATACTGCTGCCATCACAATATGCAAGTGTACTTTCTATAAAAAAGCAAGTGTTGCTTAAATATTTCAAGCTAGAGCCACGTGTTTTAATATGCTACTGAAGGACTCAAAGGGGCTGGTTGTTATATGATTGTTGATATCCAAGAATGCCAAGTCAGCTGTAGTTGTGTTCAGCAGGAATTATCACTGCAGGTTGCCTATTACAGAGAGGTTAATGATTTCACACACAGAAGCCAGAAACTGCAATCAACCCAGTGTGAACAGCACAGATTCCCATGCCTTTACATCAGTGGTCTCCAAACTTTTTAATGCCGCGCCCCCCCCCAGTTGAAAAATAGAAATCATTGGGCCCCCCTCAGAATTGTTCACAATTATTTTATAAAGATGGCAATGTTTAAATATGTCTAGACCTATTTAAACACTGTAGTTAAGTACTGTTATATGTTTTTTAATGCAATAACATGCTTCTGCTTAAAACAAAGGCCTGTTATCTGTATAATGCTTCTTTTGGCCAGAGTCTGGCACCCCCCCAGAGATCACTTGAGGCCCCCCCTAGGGGGGTACATAGATACCGCTCAGCATACGAAGAACAAATCAACATCAGAGTCTCCAGATTGTCCATGACTGCCCAAGAAAGTGAAGTAGATATTGCCACATAAGTATCCACACTGGCCTCATATGTAAAGCAACATAGCCATTCAAATATTCATATTGCTGCCAGCAAGTAAACAAATGTTGCCAGGCCAGTATCCACATGGCCCCGTTGAAGGAAGTACACATATTATTGCTGTATTAACTTCCATTATGTAAATCACCATTGCCACGCCAACATCTATAAATATCAGCCATCATTATGTTAGTTATACAAAAATACCCAAGGTATCCACACTGCTCAGCTATGTAAAAAACAGAGAGCATGCCAGTTTCCACATTGCTTCTATTATCAAAACCACACCACAGGCAGCAATAAAGCATATGAGAATAACATTGTTGAAGATACCAGCTTCATTTCCTTCTCTTACACCCATCGTCTGCATGTTTGTGAATTTAGAGCACACAAAACACAAACCACCTTTTGCATGCACAAAGTGTCGGCATATGGTGGGTGGGGGCAGGGACCGACATTTTTCCTGTACCAAGAATCATTAATAAAACAGCCTTTGGCACAGGAACTACTATCACCCACATCCAGATTTTACTGCATCCTTCCCTTCTGGCTGAGGCTGACCACCTCAACCAATTAGAGAAGGAAGTAGACTTTCTGACTCTTCCAGCTCAGCTTTGCTCCTATTCTGCCTCCTCCCAACTCGGGCCTGGTGTGTGTCATTGGTTTATGATGGGCCCTTCTGGACCTGAAGCTAGAGTGAATCATCATGAACCTGCCCTCAATTTGTGTCCTGAAATACCCTTTGGTTCTCTCCTATATCCCCAAGCCTCTGTATCCTCACACCATCCACTCAGACAAGGGCTTGAGACTCAAAGCTGCTTATCGTCTAGCTGTAACCCGTTAGGCGAGCTGTAGCACAAGTTACTGTATCTGGACATGTACAACACACAGTCTTTGTGGATATATGTAAGTCTCCATGTGTGTGTTGATCTTAATGTGTGTTTGCCATCTCTGGCATTCTGGGGAACACAATGCAATACAATTGATGGCATATGGAGGGAAAAGGCACATCTTGATTAAGCAGTCTCATGAGGAGTAGAGGGACTCCTGGAATGACTGGAATATTTGATGGCAGGGCATAACAGCTTGGTTTGCATTTGGAAGAAATTGAACTTTTAAATGGTGATTACTATCACAGTTTAGCAAAAACAACATGCATTACTATCACCAATTTGCCAGCTCCCAAGTTGTCACTTCAAAAAATTGAAAACCTGAGTTGGCCCTACTAGAGTCCAAACTCCAGACCTGAACATCATATTTACAATTGTCTGTAGCACTTGATACATTAAACCATTTTAAAAGCTTTAAAGCATTAAGGAATTTATACATATTGGAACTGGCCCTCTCTGCAGGGTCACCCCTCAAACTTTTTGCCTTCACCCCTCCTTTTTTCCGAACCCATTTTTGTTGGCTTTTAGGACTCTGTGTACTGTACCTCTGCTAACCAGTGCTAAAGTGCTCGCTCCTCTAAACATGGTAAAATTGGCCTATGCTCAATATGCACATTTAGTTTACTTATAAATTCCTAATAATGTGGTACTACATGTACCCAGGGCCTTAAATTAAATGCTACTAGTGGGCCTGCACCACTTAAGGAGCCTTTTTATACATGTATCAGGCCTGCCACTGCAGCCCATGTGCAGTTTTAAAATGCCATTTCAAACTGCCAAAATAAACATTATGCCAGGCCTAAAACTTCCTTTTTAATACATATGTGTCATCCCTGTAGGCCCTAAATGATGTATAGGATAGAATGTATTGTATTTAAAAAGTTGGACACATATTTTTAAGTTTCACATATTTTAGTAGTGAAAAACTCTGGAATTCTTTTTTCACTACTACCTAACTCTCCCATAGAATAACATTGGGTTACCTTGTTAAATTTAATAAGTGATATCATTTGCTGGGGAATAGGTACAAATTTAATATATGGTCTCTAGATGAATATTATTTAAAATCCTTTTTAATGACAAAGTTGAATTTTAAGTCACAAATCTGAAAATGCCACTTTTAGAGAGTTTGCATTTTCTTGTCCTAACAATTTGATACCTGCAGCCTGTGTCCCCAGTCACATGACTAGGTGTGGTTGACTTTTGTGTATTCTTCCCAGACAGTGTCACAAAGGGGGACTGGATATTGGCAGGATGAGCAATCTTAGTATGATGGGTGGGGACGGAGCTGTCACCTTATACACTTGCATTTCAATAGGGCCTGCCTTCTGTACTCACAAGGAACTTTACACTAGACTCTTGTCACCCCAGACATTTTGAGGTCTCAGCAGAGAGGAAGGAAATCCCAGAACCATCTGTGGTGGGGGGAAACTCTAGATGTTTTTCTCATTTGAAAGCTGATACCAGTTATAAATATCGGACCACGGGGCCCACTCTTCAGTACACTCCTGGACCTATGGGCACCAGAGAAGAAGGACTGCCCTGCTGCCAGAGGACTCCCCGCCGTCTGAGAAGAAAGACTGGACCTGCTCCTTCATCCCAGGCTACCTGAAGTGACTCCACGCGTGAGCTGGCTGACCTGTTCAGAGCAACCGGGATATAAGAAGCTTCAGAGACCGCCCGCAACTTCCAAGCTGACCTGCTGTAACTGGACCTGGAACTGCCTGAGCCCTGCTGATCTGGCCTGGCTGGTCTGCGTGGAAGTGCTCACAGGTGAGTGCTGCTTCAGTCTCTCAAGTCCTGTAGGTGAGTATCAAGTTCAAAGGGCCAACAGTACCTTTCACATGGGAAGCAATGGACGGGTGATTACAGGTCCTACAGACTACCAGGCAGTGCATTGCCTGACCAGAAGTCCATGCAGACAGATGAACTATGACTATGGCATGCCATACTAAAGAGGGAAGCACACTGGAGTCAGAATGTGACTCTGGGTGTGTGTAGATGAAGGATTATCTGGGTACAAATAGTCAATTTCCAGGGCCCCCTAGAGAAGGGTGGGGAGAGACTGAAAACATGGCAGTGGCAGGACTTGTGACCTGGGATGGCATGCGCAGAGCATGTCTTGTGAGCAATGCTAGTCATACCTGGGGCACCTGTGCTTTCCATTTGCAGCTTACAGGGACTTCTTGTCACACATACTCCTTGCAGAGATATCTGATGTCACACTTACTGCTGTCAAGGGTCTGGTCATACATTACTGTTACCAATGCAATAGCACAACCACTGCCTCATGTATGAGGCAGTTTTTTACCTTATAAATGATGGTGTCTTAGTTGTGTGCCATATGCTGCAGTTAACCATGTTGCCAACATGTATGTGTGCCATAGCTGTGGTCCTTTGATATTGAACTTCAAATGTGAAATGGACAGGATATATGCCATTTACAGTATGTGTGAAGTTGGGTGTACATTCATACCCATCAAATGTGATGTGGATTTGTCAGTATCCTAATCTGTATATCTGCAATGCTCCTTGAGGCTAAACTCTGATTATGAGTCCTAGGGATAATGTGATGCATAAATGATTACCCAGACCATGATATAGTGATTAGAATAGGTGTTTAATGGCATATGGTAAGACAGTGGTGATGGTGACTATAGTTAAAAGAAGTTTTGTACAATGTGTTGTCTCCGACGCAATCCTGCTGCAGTGTTTGGATGGTCCCCCTCATGTTGATGGACAACATCCTCCTCTTCAGGCATTTGTGCATCTGGTTCATAGAGGGGAATGTTCCTCCTTACACAAATGTTGTGCAGGATGGCACGGGTCAAAATGATCTTGCAGACCATTTCAGGTGAGTATAGGATCAAATCAAATCAAATCAAATCATTAACATTTATAAAGCGCGCTACTCACCCGTGCGGGTCTCAAGGCGCTAGGGGGGAAAGGGGGGGTTATCGCTGCTCGAACAGCCAAGTCTTTAGGAGTCTCCGGAAAGCGGAGTGGTCCTGGGTGGTCCTGAGGCTGGTGGGGAGGGAGTTCCAGGTCTTGGCCGCCAGGAAGGAGAAGGATCTCCCACCCGCCGTGGAGCGGCGGGTGCGAGGGACGGCAGCAAGTGCGAGGCCAGCGGAGCGGAGGGGGCGGGTGGGGACGTAGAAGCTGAGGCGTCTGTTGAGGTATTCCGGTCCCTTGTTGTGGAGGGCTTTGTGTGCGTGGGTGAGAAGACGGAAGGTGATCCTTTTGCTGACTGGGAGCCAATGCAGGTGTCTCAGGTGTGCGGAGATGTGGCTGTTGCGGGGTACGTCGAGGATGAGGCGGGCCGAGGCGTTTTGGATGCGTTGCAGGCGGTTTTGGAGTTTGGCGGTGGTCCCGGCGTAGAGGGTGTTGCCGTAGTCCAGGCGACTCGTGACAAGGGCGTGGGTCACGGTTTTTCTGGTGTCAGCGGGGATCCAGCGGAAGATCTTGCGGAGCATGCGGAGAGTGAGGAAGCAGGCGGAGGACACGGCGTTGACTTGCTTGGTCATGGTGAGAAGAGGGTCCAAGATGAAGCCGAGGTTGCGGGCGTGGTCTGCGGGGGTCGGTGCGGTGCCGAGGGCCGTGGGCCACCAGGAGTCGTCCCAGGCGGACGGGGTGTTGCCGAGGATGAGGACTTCCGTTTTTTCAGAGTTCAGCTTTAGGCGGCTGAGCCTCATCCAATCTGCGACGTCCTTCATACCCTCTTGTAGGTTGGTCTTGGCGCTGGCGGGGTCCTTGGTGAGGGAGAGTACAAGTTGGGTGTCGTCGGCGTAGGAGGTGATGATGATGTCGTGCTTGCGTACGATGTCGGCGAGGGGGCTCATGTAGACATTGAAGAGTGTCGGGCTGAGCGATGAGCCTTGAGGTACGCCGCAGATGATCTTGGTGGGTTCTGAGCGAAACGGAGGGAGGTAAACTCTTTGGGAGCGGTTAGCGAGGAAGGAGGCGATCCAGTCCAGGGCCTGGCCTTGGATCCCGGTGGAGCGTAGGCGGATGATTAGGGTGCGGTGACAGACGGTGTCAAAGGCAGCCGAGAGGTCGAGGAGAATGAGGGCGACTGTTTCACCGTTGTCCATCAGGGTTCTGATGTCGTCTGTGACTGAGATGAGGGCGGTTTCCGTGCTGTGGTTGGTTCGGAATCCGGTTTGTGAAGGGTCGAGCAGGTTGTTGTCTTCCAGGAAGGTGGTCAGCTGTTTGTTGACGGTCTTTTCTATTACCTTGGCTGGGAAAGGTAGAAGAGAGATGGGGCGGAAGTTTTTCAGGTCGCTTGGGTCAGCCGTAGGTTTCTTTAGTAGGGCGTTGACTTCAGCGTGCTTCCAGCATTCGGGGAAGGTAGCAGAAGAAAAAGAAGAGTTGATGACGGTCTGGAGGTGCGGGGCGATGATGTCGTCGGCTTTGTTAAAGATGAAGTGCGGGCAGGGGTCCGAAGGGGCGCCGGAGTGGATAGAGTTCATGATGGATTTGGTTTCTTCCGTGTTGATGTGGGTCCAGTTGTTGAGGGTGATGTCCGGGGAAGCGGGTTCAGTGGTGTATGGTTGGGTCTGGTGTCCGAAGCTGTCGTGGAGGTCGCTGATCTTGCGATGGAAGAAAGTGGCGAGGGATTCGCACAAATCCTGTGAGGGCGTGACGGCGTTGGCGCTGGCGCTGGGGTTGGAGAACTCTTTGACGATGCTGAAGAGTTCTCTGCTGTTGTGGCTGTTTTTGTCTAGTCTGTCGGTGAAAAAGTTCCTTTTGGCAGTGCGGATCAGGTGGTGGTGTTCGCGTGTAGCGTTCTTGAGGGCGGTCATGTTGTCAGCGGTGTGGTCCTTGCGCCAGGCCTTCTCAAGGGCACGACAAGTTTTCTTTGATTCTTTGAGGGTGTCAGAGAACCAGAGAGGTTTTTTGGTGTTGGTCTGTCGATGCGTGCGTTTGAGGGGAGCAAGGTTGTCAGCGCAGTTGGAGATCCAGTTTGTGAGGTTGAGAGCTGCGTCGTTGGGGTCGGTGGTGAGGCTGCCTCCAGTGATGTTGAGGCACCAGAATCTTGACTTCAGGATGCCAAAGGTCCTCTCTACTATGGTGCGTGTCCTCCGATGTGCATCATTATAGGCACGCTCCGATGCTGTGCTTGGGTTTGCGAATGGGGTCATGATCCATGGCTGGATCCCATACCCCTGATCAGCTGAAAGAGACCATGAGTGAAAAACGTCGAGGGAGCTTGCACCATTATTATCACTTTGCATGGCAGTTGTTCTCTTGTGTTGTTTGTGACTCATCTGTGTTTGTGTGATTGTGTGGAATCATGGGCTTCTAGGAGGTACCATTGGCATTGGGATGTTTCATTATCTGAACTGGTGTTTGGCTGATTGACCGGATGTCAGCGGGATTTTTGTAGACTTGCAGTACATTGTGTACTCCCATGCATTATGTCATGTAAAAGAGGTGTCCATGTGTCTTAACTGGGGGTGACATGATACTTCCATACACAGAATCAATTCCACAGTGGTGGTAACATGGTTGCATCTATATGGCCTGGACATCCCATCCAATTTAACATATGCAATAGAATTTTTCAAACATCAGTGAGGCCCTTTGATTTGGCTAGGTGACATTGTACAACACATCTCCATAAGTTGGCACTTCACGTGTTGACAATTGACAATGCACAAATATCCCATGTGTGACAAATTCTATACAGACCTTTTTATCTGCCCTTACCGTGTTGACTCATGTTCAAACGTGTACCTACACTACTGAACCTGGTCCAGTTCAGCTGGCTAACTTGGTTGTGAGGTTGACGGTTAAAGTGTCAGAAGGTCCATATGCCTGTACATCTGTTGTGTATATGTGTAATTGTCTCAAACCGTATGTGTAGGAATGTGCACTTTGCAATATTGTCACATCAATATGTGTTCTTAGCACAGTCCACTTGCTTATTGGTAGTGGGCAATGTCAGACCAGGAGTGATGTGAGATATTGGTACAGCCTCAATGATTCCATGTCCCCTTCATTAGAGTCATCATCATCATGCTGTGTGTGTCATGGTATTATGCCCACAGCGAAACACATTGTATACCCCTTACACTGCACATATTGTTTGGAAGGGTGTGTTATTGATGTGATATTGTAGCATTAGTCTTCGAAGTTGTAGTGGCAGGTAAGGCCTTTTCATTGTCACTGTGTGTTTTTAAATTGTTCCCTTGTGTCTAGGGCCTGGCATCTGTTGTTATTTGCATCTATCATTTGTCCCTAGGTGTGTATCCAATTGGGTGAGGATATCAAACATGCCAACCAGTGTCACAACCTCAGTGTCTTCCTGGTCACGTGTCAATGTAGTGGTGTCTGTGTTGAGTGTCCTACAGGGTTGCTGTGCTGTGTGTATATAAGTAAGTTTATGTACTTACCAACAAGTAGGCCAATGCCATATCATCCATCCTGGAAGTGTTGATTGATGGTGCAGTGGCGGAAGATGAATGAATCATGTACACTCCCAGGATACTTTGCCACGATGTTGGTGATCCATCCCCGATGATCGACAATGGCCTGCACATTGATGGAGTGTGTGTGCTTCCTGTTGCGGTATAGATGCTCGGTTGCAGCAGGTGGCACAATGCGTACATGTGTGCAGTCAATGGCACCAAGCACGTGTGGGAAGCCGTTGATTTGTTAGAAGCCCTGTTTGGTGGTGTGCTGCTTCTGCTGTGTGTTGGGGAAGCTGATGTGGTGGGGTGAGAAGGGAGATGATAGCATCCAATACCTTGGGTAGGAAGGCAGAGAATGAGGGCTGTGAGATCCCGGCAACCAGGGCACCAGTGGTTTGAAACAAGCCACTTGCCAACATGTGGAGGGCAGCTAGCAGCTTGTTCTCTGGTGGAATGATGTGGGGTGTCTGCAAGCTGGGTGCCAACTTTGGCTCAATGTTGCCTAGCAGCTGCTGAATGGCTTGCCAGTTGAGTCTGTACCTCTGGATGATGTCTTGTTGACTGAGTCCCTGAAGGGTTGTCCTGGTCCTGAATATCCTCTCCTGCCTTCTGCGTTGCCTTTGGGGTCCCTGCTGGTGTGGTGGAAGCTGCTGGTGTTGGTCCTGTGCTCTGCGTCTTCGTGCATGCTGGATGAATAGCACCTCCATGTCTTCCTTTTGGAGCTCTGATGTTGCTTCTGTGTGTTTTCCTTAGGTACTGGTGTGTTTGCCCCATTTTAACGCCTGCCCTGACCCAGGTGTTATTTTTTTATGCAAATCGGGCTGTGCGTCATTTTCTGACTCGGCCTCCTGGCCGTGCTGGATTTTTGCGTGGTAGGATAAATATGGCGCACGGGTGTTTAAGTTATTTTTTGGACGGGAACGCCTACCTTGCATGTCATGAATGCGAGGCGGTTTCACACATCCAGAAAATGACGCACATGGTGGAATTTTGGCATTTGTGGGGTCGGGCGTCAAAGTATAAATATAGTGTAGGGTTTGCGCCAAATTTACGTAAACATTTTTTATGCAATTTCGGCACAGACAGAGTATAAATATGCCCCTTATTCTTTTGAAAATTCATATCTTGACTTGTGTATGTTGGATTTGTGTTGCTTTGGTCTTGTTTGATTTACATAAATATTACCTATTTTTCTAAACTGGTGTGGTGTTCATTTTGTAGTGTTTTCACTGTATTACTGTGTGTGTTGGTACAAATACTTTACACATTCCTTCTGAGTTAAGCCTGCCTGCTTGTGCCAAGCTACCAAGGGGGTGAGCGGGGATGAACTAGGTGTGTTTCTCCTTTGCCCTGACTAGAGTGAGGGCCCATGCTTGGACAGGGGGGTAACCTGACTGCCAACCAAAGACCCTATTTCTAACATGCAACAATCTAGGTAGGGTTAGATGGGGGGAGAAGGACAAATGAGATCAGCTTAGTTAGTTCGACTTCAGTGGGCCCCAAACAGTGAGAAACGGATTGTAACTTAGCCTCCAGAATAGTAGTAGATTTCCCACATAGTGAACCTTCAGAAGCAACGAAATCTACTGGGTTGCATCCAATAGAATCCTGTTGAATGGCAAGGATTGGTGACTGGTTACCATTAGCTCTAGCAGATGGCAACTGCCTCTTCCTTTGCAATCTAAGTTAATGCCTGGTGAGAGAGGCAAACGGGACAAGGGTATACGAAGTACAGTAGAAGTGGTGCACAGCATCTTAGACGTAAGAACATTAAGTGGTAATGGTAGTGCCTCAGAGGGTAGGAAACTATGGGATGGGGAAAAAGCCACTTGGACTAATAAGTCACATGTAAAAGATAATCAGTGTTCTGCCAGTTTAATTTCTTTGTTGATTATGCTGACTGCATCTAATGAAGTGTTCTTTGAGTGATTAGGTAGATTGGTTGGAACCTTAAGTTTCTCCGTTTCTTGCAGTTAGTAGTCGCCCAGTTACAGTCAAGCACAAAATGACAAGTTGAAAAGGGAAGAAAATATGGTACCTCTAAAGATGGAGCCAAGATGGTTGACTCTGCCTTTTCGGAGCAGTGACACAGCAGGGCTACTGATGGCGGTAAATGGAGCTCAGTGATTAGCCTACCACGCCCCTTCTGGTTCAACACAAGGGCTCCTAGAACTTGGAGTCCCTCTTGTGACACCAATGCAGGATTCTCTTCCATTCATTTATCATGGGTGAGGCTAGGGCTGCAGCTTCCTACTCAGCAACACCTGACCGTCTTCAGGGCTCCTTGCATCGGGTGTTGCATTGCTCCAAGTCTCCCTCTTGACGATTCCTCTCACACCCTACCCCTCTACTCATGTAATTAATTATTTTAATTATTACACATTAAAAAGTATATTTTGGGCCCTATGGACTCATTATTATAGCATGGTGCAGAGAGTGGGATACAAACTTTTCTTTTGTGGGGATCATGTCACATATAGCAGCCGGACAGTACTGTAGAAATCTAGCTTGAGTAATTACACTACATTTACCTACCACATGCGCATACAGGCTGGGTAGGTTCTCTTGTTTTAATAGGAAAGTGCTGATGATGACAAACTGCCAACTAGAAGGACAGGCTCCGGGTGGTTGCTCCAGTAAGGCACTTCCAACGTTTTTTTTTTTTTTTTAAATATTCCCCCCCCAAAACCCCTGCCCCTTCCCTTCCAGTGTTCTACACAGCACTTTTTTTCGACACACATACACACCCCCAAGTACTATTGCCCCGAAGAAGGGTGAGACGGGCCCTTACAGTGCTTCACACAAGTCAGTCTGTTTGTGCGTCAGTGCAGGGGATGACAACATCAGCAGTCTAATGTTTGTAGATATGGTGGTGTCCTGTGCTCCACTCCCCGCCCCTCCCCCCGACTCAATACAGTGAAGCAAGCTTATTTGCTTGGGTGCTCTCCGTTACATGAAAAATTAGTAAGTATGGAACAGAAAGTGGGCTTCTACTCAGCCTCCATGACTGTCTGGATATTCATGGGTTAACAGAACAAGTCTATATTCAAGCGAGGAGTGTGGAGCGGCCTAGGTGCAATACAACACAATTATTGCACTCACAATAAAGTATAGATGTCTAGCAAAGGTGGTGTTGTCAGCAATTTCAATAATATCTCATATTTATTACAAATATTTACAATATAAACAGTAATCAAATTAATGGAAAACACAATACTCGGAGTACATATTCAGCAGTCATCACTAATGGTTCAATATACTTTCACAGTGTGAAAGATCATCCCAGGGCTCTCGGCTAAACACACCATAAAATGTTCTTCATCAGCTAATGTTCGTGAAGTTCAGAAACGCACGTAGAACTCGAAAGCACATTACCAATGCAACGCAATACGGAGAAATCTAGTCCAATGAAAAATGACGAAGATGTTTACTTTGCCAGTGACTGATAGATATTGTATCAAAAATGGACCATCACAGTCTCCTCGCATGAACACAGGTCATCAGCACTGGCCCTTAAGGTTTGTGAACATCTAAAACAACAAAGCATATATAAATATAGAAATACATTATCTGAGGAACCTGGAATAGAAGGGTACCGTATCTCAAAGTAAGTGTGTGCAGCTAAATATACAAGAAAAGCACACACACCTCAGTGTGTTTAAGCGCAGACAAGGGTACACAAGCCCAGATGCAAACAGGGCTCAAAAATAACTAAACAAGTAACGAGATCTTACTAGCTGGCTAGCCATCCAGCTGCTGAACTTGTGAACATACCATGTCAAAAACAGAACGAAACATCTACAAACATGAAAGGTTGGTAGAGAGAGGAGCTGAAGCAGCAGTCCTCTCTGGCTCTCCACCTGTGTCTCTGGAGAGTGGTAAAGGAATCAGGCAGATGTTTGCAAACAGTAATTCTCGAGGTTGATTGTTCAGCAGCCCGCCTCCAGCTACTGTTGAGGGGTTTGAGCGGGCTCGCTGGGCGCTTCCATACAGGAACAAAAAGCAGACCACGGTCCCTTGAACTTAAGGCATGCATGTCCTTAAACCTTAGACAGCTGGATTACCTATTAAGCAGGCGCGGCCCATCATTTAGGGCGGACGGGCCACGAACCCCCACCTTTTGCCCCTCATGAAGAGTGTCTGTCAGGCTGAACAAAGACCAGTCTGACAGTTATCAAGAGTGTCTGTCAGGCTGAACAAAGGTCAGCCTGACAGACACTGTTCATGTTCAGGTCAGGCAGCCAGGAGCAGCCATGCACGATTTGCGCAGTCTCCTGGCCGCCTGAGCTCAACTTTGCTGGGCTGAGGAGGTCACAGCTCCAATGGGCGTGACCTCCTCGGCTCAGCAAAGGTGCCTCGAGGCCCTCCCCTGGCTGACGAGGAAAGCGTCACCCATTGACTTCGACCTGGGCGCTTCAGGTTTAAGCTCTGAAGCATTCAGGGCGAGTGTCAATCAGTGACACTTCGTCACAGAGTGGGGTGGGGTCAGCAGTCTCACTGACCCCATCCCACTCTGTGATGAGGCTGGGACTGCTACCTTCCCTCATTGGCTGACCTCCTGGGTCCTCCGAGGCTGAAGGTAAGTGTGTGTGTGAGCTTTTAAAATGAATGTATGGTGTGTGCGTGCACGTTTGAATGTTATGAGTGTTGTTAATGGATGTGCGTGCATGCGTGCGTGCGTGAAAGAATGTGTGTGTGTGCTTCCCGCCCACCCCCCTCCCTCTCAAAGCTGCCAGCCGCCACTGCTATTAAGATAAGCAGTGCGTTCACACATCTGTGTAAATTCAATATCACAAGGCACAAAGCAAATTACATTTAAGAACTGGATTACAACCAATACTATAAAAAATAATAAGACGTTCCTTGAAACACCATTACACGAAGCTAACCTCATATTTGAATTGCATCTTAATTCTTCCACTGTACGAATCAAACGTTTTATAAAAGTTAAATAGTTCAATCATGAAATTAACAACACTAATAATAATAATAATAATGATTATTGCAGTGTAATCATATAATCATCCCCTTCAGGGCATAGTGTTTCACACATTTACAGACCTAGCAGGCCTGTTAAATATCATTTAACTGTGGAGTCAGTGTCAAAAGGTCATGGCTAAATGTCCCCGGAAAATCAAAAACAGAAGGTGTGGTACTACTGGTAATGGTTAGATGTCACTGTTGAGCCAACTGAATTAGTAATGCCTTTTAAGTAAAGCATAGTGCATTACATATTTGCAAGCCAAACATGACTGTCAAAATACTAATACCAACAAAGCCCTTATAACTCAAACTTCTCTCAACCATAGAAACAAAAGGTTCAGCTCTGAAAGAATTTTAAGTTTAAAGATGCACTGAGTGGTTGAAGAGGTTATGATATGCTGAGTTATGGGCACAAATGTGTTGTAAACCGAATGCCTACAAAGCATTATGGGCTGAGTTTCTTTGAATACATTAAACCTTTATCAGAAATAAAGTGTGTTGTTCATTAGCAGAAGGTGCAGTACCACTGGTGGTGGCTAGATGTCCCCTTAGCAGAAGATGCAGTACCACTGGGGATGGCTGGATGACCCTGTTGAGCCAATGAAATCAATAGTGCCTTGGAAGAATTATTTTTTCATATGAGTGCATTATACACCTACAGGCCAGACATAATTGTTAAAATACTAACAAGGCCCTTTTTACACAAACTCCTCTAAACTATAAAAACAAGTTTCAACTAGCTAGGAGATAATTCAAATGTACATTGACTGGTGGAAGAGGTTATGATATTTGCCCTCCCTCTCACCTAATGTGACCCACAAGATTGCCTGAATAAAAAGTACACATTATTCTAAATGTTTTTTGGGGGGTCTCATTGACCTTGGACCACCAGAGGTGGAATTATCAGCACAAAAGTGTTGTAAAACAAATGCCTGCAAAGCATTGTGGGCTACATTTCTATGAATACGTTACACCTTTATCAGAAATAAATTGTGCCATTTAGCAGAAGGTGCAGTACCAGTGGTGGTGGATAGATTTCCCTGTTAAGTCAACTAAGTCAGCACTACCTTTGGTAGCGCATAACATGTCTGTAGGCCAGACCAGGCAGAATTATCAGGATACCAACTACCCCCTGATAACACAAACACCTCGCAACCATAGAAACAAACGATTCAGCTACAAAAAAGTTTAAACATGCACTGCGTGATGGAAGAGGTTATATTTAGGCCCCCTCTCTCCTAGTGTGACCCACAAGATTGCTTGAACAGAAAGAGCACATTGTCATGTTTTGGGGGTGGTCCCATTGCCCTAGAACCACCACAGGTGGAATTATCAGCACAAAAGTGTTGTAAAACAAATACCTGCAAAGCATTGTGGGCTAAATTTCTATGAATACATTAAACCTTTATCAAAAATAAATTGTGTTATTTAGCAGAAGGTGCAGTACCAGTGGCAGTGGCTAGATGTCCCTGTTGACCCAACTAAGTCAGCATTACCTTGAAAATGATCAGAATACTTACTACCTCCTGATAACACAAGCTCCTCACTGCTGTAGAAACAAAAGCTTCAGCTACAAAAAAAACTTTAAATAAGCACCGCGTGATGGAAGATGTTATGATATTTAGGCCTCCTCTCTCCTAGTGTGACCCACAAGATAGTTTGTACAGAAAGAGCACATCGTTATAAATGTTTTGGGGGTAGTCCCATTGCCCTAGAACCACCACAGGTGGAATTATCGGCACAAACGTGTTGTAAAACAAATGCCTGTAAAGCATTGTGGGCTAAGTTTCTATGAATACAGAAATAAATTGGTGGCTAGATGTCCCTGTTAAGCCAACTAAGTCAGCACTTCCTTGAAACAATTATTCTATGCTACGGTATAACATGTCTGTAAGCCAGACCAGGCAGAATTAGCAGGATACTAACTACCCATTGATAACACAAACTCCTCAAAGCCATAGCAAAAGTTTCAGCTATAAAAAAAGTTTAAACATGCACCGCGTGATGGAAGAGGTTATGATATTTAAGCCCCCTCTCTCCTAGAGTGACCCACAAGATTGCTTGTACAGAAGGAGTACATCTTATAAATGTTTTGAGGGTGGTCCCATTTCACTAGAACCACCACAGGCTGAGTTAGGGGCACAAATGTGTTGTAAAACGAATGCTTGCAAAGCATTATGGGTCAAGGTTTTCCAAGTGCAGTGAATATTGTAGTATCAGCCCTCCCGCTGTGCCGGGAGAGCTTGAGGATTCATTCCTAGGTCGATTTCATGTTTTATATAGCGAGAACAAAGTACAAAACAGGTACAACACTACTTGTTATTACTGACTATGTAAAGTAGGGACCCAGTGATAGGCAAACACGGAAAATGAACTGCGCCCATGAACATGAGTGCTGACAAACACGAGAGGCAGGAAAAAAGAAAAATAGTCCGTCTAAAAAACAGAAAAACATGAGAGGCATAAGTAAACTGTACTTGGCCGGTGTGCCTGAGCCAAGTACGTATCGGCTGCCAAACCATTTAGAAGGCAGCACAACAAGAGCAACACTGCCTTCAACCTATTGGAAGTGGCAGGCAGCGGCAGGCAGGACAAAAATGCCTATATCCCTAACAACAGGTCTTCCAGACAGCGCGTGTGCGCTGTCGAGGCTCGACCTAAAATGGAAATCCAAAAAAAAGAGTCAAACAAAAGCATAGTTATCCAGATTCCCAAACATAATCTATTTAAAGTCGAGAAATTGGCTCTGCAGGAAGCATCACAGTAGTCGCCGTTTTGCCTGATTGTAAGACTTGGCCTGATTCAGAGTGTGAACGTAATATCCATCACGTATGTGAGGAGTGCCCCCATGTCCCAAACTCCAAAACAGGCCAATTGTTCCTACTTCCTCAGTACACCTTTAGAAACCTTTTCATATTTACACGCCAACGTTTACAACTTTTTTTTCTGTTTTGGAAGTGCACGAGAAGGTGGGTGTGGGGAGTAAGTACACAAAACATAAACAAAACTAAAGTCAAACTTTCTGCCTCTAATTTTTTAAACATGTTTTATTAATTTTCCTAAATAAAACACAGTGATAATCAACTCTAAAATTTCCAACAGTGTTCTTGCAAAAAAGGCAAAATCACTGAAACTTAAATATTTTAATTAACGACCTCAGTGGGTTCAACGTCCATTTCATAATCAGTGCATTAATCTGCATTATATAATGTTGCCCTATCAAAGAGGCTTCAGTAGCATAAGCATGAATGAAAGTAATGGGTGAGGGAGAGGCCAATCAATTATTCATGTCTGGCATAGGTAGTGTCTGTCTCCCCAAGGAGTTCGGTCGTTGAGGGGGCCCTCATTGAGTTATCATTTACCCCATTCGTGGTCCCATTAGATAACATTACTATTTTAGTGAATATCTATCGGTGAAATATATTGCCGTACTGAAGTAACTACATTTCATGCTGTGACTTGTGGAGGCTTGTCATCATTATCAGTTTTGATTGAATACAGAGCAGCACGTCACATTCATTTGCTAGCTCCTTCTCTTCTCAAGTTCTTCTTCCCCTCCCTTTGCAACTCCAGGCTCTCAATCTTGGCAGGCTGGCCCAATTCATCATTAAAAGGTCTGTAGAAGCTCTCCAACCTATTATTAAAGGAGGTCTATGAACATATTGTTGGTCTTCCTCTGTTTAGGTCGTGGGAAGAGGTCCAACAGGCATTGTTCCGGTCCATTTAGGTCTGATTGCCCAATGGTTTCCATTAAGGAATTTAGGGTATCTCTACAGAAATAAGCTTTACTGTAGTATTTTCAAACCATGCTGTAAACCCCGTCTCAGTATCATTACATGTGGATCATGTATGGGGGATTCATCGGGTACATTTCACCTAATTTACAGGGAGTAACGAAAGATAAATTGTATCAACTTGAAGAGGGGGTTTTGGACACTCAGAGTATAGGTCAGCATATTTTTACAACCCTTATCGCTAAGGTATGTTTCCAAATCAGTCTCCCAGTTTACTCGCAGACCGTTTAGAGTTCATTTAGTCTAATTTATTATTTCCCTGCACATGTGTTACTATTCTCACATTTTCTCTCAGTGTGATTAATACCTGCAGGACCTCGTGGGATTAGGGTTTCGTGTCTCCCTCATCCACTGCCTCTGTATCAACTTCACTATTATCCAATATAGTACAAACTAACGCAGTCAAAGAGTTTTTATTTCATCAGAGACATAAACATCCCTCATGGTTTCCACTCTGCTGCTAAACCAAGGCACTATGGTGGTCATTACAACCCTGGCGGTCGGTGTTAAAGCGACGGTAAAACCGCCAACAGGCCGGCGGTAAAAAAAATGGAATCACGACCGAGGCGGTACCCGCCAACATAGACAGCCACTTTAACACTCCGACCGCCAAGGCGGTAAAAACAAACACCGCAGCGGTAACCGCCAATAGACAGGCGGAAGACAAAGTTCCGCCCACTGTATTACAACACGCCAATCCGCCACCTTTTCTGGGGCGGATTCACTGCGAACAAAAACACGGCGGAAACAGGACATGGAAGGGAAAACGCTCACCTCTACACACCCCACGAGGAATCAGGACACCATGGAACCCGAGCTCCAGATACTCCCAGCCTTTATCTTCCTGCTCCTCTACCAGGAACAACAAAGACAGCGGCGAAGACCACGGTGAGTACTGCACCTACAACACAGGGGAGGGGAGAGGGAAAAAAAACAGTGACACACACAAGCAACAAGCAACACTCCAACCCCCACTCACTACAACACACACACAAGTACATGTTGATACATTACATTAACAACCCCCAAAACATCCTGGAAGAATACAAGGACAAAAGGAAATGAGTCGAATGATTGTAATATATTCAAATACAGTAATCAAAAATATATACATATATATATATATATATATATATTTACAATGTAAACAAACATATACACCAAGAATACAAGTCCAAGGTATTCCACCATCATAGTCCGTGGACCACTGGGCCCAAAATGCATGGGTGAGGCCCACACTCAATGCACGATCAAAACGGAGAGAACACTGCTGGGGCATCAGATAGAAATAAAACAGGCACCTCAGGGGGAAAGAAAGGGGGACACCTCAGCCGGATGAGTGCACGACGCCAGATCCACGAGGGGGCTCCATGCCCATTGATGTATCTTGGGGAGTGCAAAGCCACAGTCTCTCAAGTCTCCCCAGTGGGTGGTTTCCCCACTGCTGCATCCTGGGGAGTGCAAAGCCACAGTCTCTCAAGTCTCCAGTGGGTGGTTTGCCCACTGCTTTATCCTGGGGAATGCAAAGCCACAGTCTCTCAAGTCTCTCCAGTCGGTCGGTTGCCCACTGCTTTATCTTGGGGAGTGCAAAGCCACAATCTCTCAAGTCTCTCCAGTGGGTGGTTTGCCCACTGCTGCATCCTGGGGAATGCAAAGCCACAGTCTCTCAAGCCTCTCCAGTGGGTGGTTTGCCCACTGCTGCATACTCGGGAGTGCAACGCCACAGTCTCTCAAGTCTCCAGTGGGTGGTTTGCCCACTGCTTTATCCTGCGGAGTGCAAAGCCACAGTCTCTCAAGTCTCCAGTGGGTGGTTTGCCCACTGCTTTTCCTGGGGAGTGCAAAGTCACAGTCTCACAAGTGGATAACAGTCTCCACTGTTTCTGGAGGGGGCTTTGTGCCCAGAGTGCTTCATCCTGCCAAGGACAGAGGTAGTGGATGCAAATCTCCACTGGTTCTGGAGGGGGCTTTGTGCCCAGAGTGCTTCATCCTGCCAAGGACAGAGGTAGTGGATGTAAATCTCCACTGGTTCTGGAGGGGGCTTTGTGCCCTGAGTGCTTCATCCTGCTCGTGGCGCATCAGTAGCGTCGGAAGCTTTGGCGCTCACTTGCCTGCGATGCTGGTGGAGGCGGTGTCCTGTTCAGTGGTGCTTGTGGCGGCAGTGTCGTTGGCAGCGGTGCTGGTGGCGGCGTTGTCCTTGGCAGCGGTGCTTGTGGCGGCGGTTCCCTGTTCAGCGGTGCTGGTGGCGGCGGTGTCCTGTTCAGCGGTGCTTGTGGCGGTCTTGTCCGCCGTGCAGGTTTTTGCAGACTTGCCTGTTTTTCTGTGACCCTTCCCCACCTTGGATGGTGGAGCAGCTGTCTTCACACTCCCAACTGTACCCCTGGGAGAGGCTTTGGTGGAAGATGTTTTGCCTCTCTCCTGCTGGGCAGAGGCCAACTTTTTGTGCTTTAGAGGTGGGTGACTGTCCGTGGTCTGGCTCCTTGGCACACTGGCTGCCCTGCTGCCTGGCGCACTCCAGAAGCCAGTTACTACTGGCACCAATGTTCCCGCAGATGTTGTGGCTGAGGCGCTGGGTTGGGACCTGGAAAGGTGGGCCCTAGGAGATTGAAGGGGTGGGGGAGGTGAGGGGAAGAGGTCAAGGTTGGACAGGAAAAGTTTTTGGGACACACTGGGACGGGTAGATGGAGGGGGTTTGGGAGTGGAGGAAGAGGTAGTGGTTGGAGGAGGTGTACGTTTGCTGACTTTGGGTGAAGGTGCATGGGCTGGAGGCTGTCGTGAGGTGGATGGCTGTTAGGTGGGTGTGTGGCTGCGTTTGTGTACCTTGGGAGGTGGGCTCACAGACACACTGGGAGAGGACACAGGGGATGTGTGAATGGTAGTGGGTTGGAGGAAGTTGGAGGGGGGAGACTGGACACAGGGACAATGGCTGCCATCAGTGCTGAGGCCAGAGTCTGAAATGCTCGCTGTTGGGCTGTCTGACCAGAATGAATGCCCTCCAGGTATGCATTTGTCTGTTGCAATTGCCTCTCTACACCCTGCATGGCAATCAAAATGGTAGACTGCCCAACAGTGAGGGACCTGAGGAGGTCAATGTCCACCTCACTGAGGGCAGCAGGGGTGACTGGGGCAGGGCCTGAGGTGCCTGGAGCAAAGGAGATGCCCACCCTCCTGGGTGAGTGGCCACGGGGCACACGCTGAGGGGCTGCTGGGTGGGCGGTGCTGGTAGGGGGGTGTAGCAGCTGTTCTGTAGATGCGGGGGGCACAGAGGGGCACGCCACCGCAAGGGAGCTCCCATCTGAGGAGGAGTCCGTGTCGCTGGTTTCAGCTCCTGTCCCTGCCGTGGAGCTCCTCTCGCCCTCCGTCCCACTGGAGGCTTCTGACTCCGCTGTCTCGCCCTCCAGGGCCATATGGGATGCAGCTCCCTCCTGCTCCGGTGCCACTGCTCATCCGTCTGATGATGTTAATGCACACAAGAACAGGGAGACCACAAAAAGGGGGGGGGGGAGACAGAAGAAAGACATGTTGAGTGCATGCAATACCGGTACCGTTGGCGGACACTACAGACACAGAAGCCCCCTGCACTACGCTGTGCAATTAGAGTTCCCTAAGTAATCACAGGGACATGGGTTACAAGGCCTATGCCCGATTGCTGCAAACATGGAAGTCACAGGAGGCTGACTAGCTGTAGGTGTCTCTAAACACAGGTGGGGTGGGGTGCCACAGACCCTGCCTTAAGAAGTGAGCTTACCTACTAAACTCGCCCTGGCCTAGGGGAACCCACAGCCCACCTCCCCCACCCAGACACCTCCAATGCACGTTGACTCAGCAGAATGTGATGCCCTCAAGTGCCCATCCAACTCCGGATACGCCACCGCCAGAATCCGGAACATCAGGGGGGTCATGGTGCAACGGGCACCCCTCCCACATTGGGAGGCCATCCCCAGCTGGGCCTCCGCCGTCTTCTTGCTCCAGCGGCGAATGTCCTCCCATCTTTTACGGCAGTGGGTGCTCCGTCTGTGGTGGACCCCTAGGGTCCGGACTTCCTTGGCGATGGCACGCCAAATATCCTTCTTCTGGTGGGCGCTGACCTACAGGAATAGTACAGGGGAAAAGGAGAAGATATAACCGTCCACACCGTCACAGTCATTGGCCCGCATCCCTACCCTTGCCATGACTCACATGCACTCACCGTCGTATCATGCACGCCTCTTTCTCTCCCCCATCTTTCATCAACACCATTCTAAACAGGCATTGCCCATACAGCATGCTCACAGTGTACTCACCTGTTTGTCTGGAGGACCGTAGAGTAGCGTGTATTGGGAGAGGACCCCATCCACTAGTTTCTCCAACTCCTCCATGCTGAAGGCAGGGGCCCTTTCCCTAGACACACAAGCCATTTTCTCTTCCAGACTGAGGTCACAGCAGCACTTGCAGTGTAGGTCCTCTCCTGTTGAAGATCAGGTATCAAGTGATTGAACAGAGAGAAAATGGCGGTGACGTCCGCGGCGGTGCGTACCGTCACCGCCGGCGTACATCGTCATTGGCTCCTGGGACCCATAGGGTCCAATGTTAACCAATGCAGGATTGCGCCGCGGTCTTCGGCCGCCTACCGCGGCGGTGTACAACGCCAGCGCAGTTACCTCATATCCCCTTGTCCCACATTACAGGTCAGGCAGCCGCCATTTCAGGGGGCCACATGGCATTAATTTTAAATGCGTTATACATATGTAGGCCTTGCTTAGACACTAATACAGCCATATGTCGATTTTCAAACATTTTCCTATAAAGTTGTGTTTACGTACCTCAGTGTTGGTTGACTCTCTGCTCACTGTTCTCCTCCTTAGAGCACGTCCGCTGGGGCAGGTGAGGAGATGGCGGCATCCTCCGGTGTACAGACCGCTGGTGGACCTGTCGACAATGGAGGAGCGACATGTAATTATCACCTACAGACTTGATCGTAACACAATCCAGGAACTGTGTGCCCTGTTGGAGCCAGACCTGATGTCAGCTCTCCGCCATCCCACAGGAATCCCCCCTCTAGTGCAGGTGCTGTCAGTACTCCATTTCCTAGCAAGTGGGTCTTTTCAAACAACAGTGGCCATTGCATCAGGGATGTCCCAGCCTATGTTCTCCAATGTGTTGTCCAGAGTGTTGTCTGCCCTGCTGAAACACATGCGGAGCTACATCGTTTTCCCTCAGGTGGAGGACTTGCCTACAGTGAAAGTGACTTCTCTGCCCTGGGACATATCCCCAACATCATAGGTGCCATTGATGGGACACATGTGGCCTTGGTTCCCCCCCCCCGCAGGAGTGAACAGGTGTACAGAAATCGGAAGAGTTACCATTCAAGGAATGTGCAGATGGTGTGTTTGGCCGACCAGTGCATCTCCCATGTAAATGCCAAGTTTCCTGGGTCAGTGCATGACGCTTAGATTCTGCGGAATAGCAGCATCCCTTATGTGATGGGGCAACTCCAGAGGCACTGTGTGTGGCTATTAGGTGAGGACATGGACCCAATACAGTGTGACTAGGTGTCTAGGTCTGGGGATGTCCCTAAGAGTTAGTGTGTGTCTAACAGTTGTCCCTCGACATTTGCAGGTGACTCTGGTTACCCCAACCTGTCATGGCTCCTGACCCCAGTGAGGAATCCCAGGACAAGGGCAGAGGAACGCTACAATGAGGCCCATGGGCAGACTAGGAGGATTATAGAGAGGATTTTCGGCCTCCTGAAGGCCAGGTTCCGGTGCCTCCATAGGACAGGTGGTTCCCTATTCTACTCACCAAAGAAGGTGTGCCAGATCATCGTGGCCTGCTGTATGCTTCACAACTTGGCTTTGCGACGACAGGTGCCTTTTCTGTAGGAGGATGGTCCAGATGGAGGTGTTGTGGCAGCTGTGGAGCCTGTGGACAGTGAAGACGAGGAAGCAGAAGAAGAGGACATAGACAACAGGAACACGGTGATCCAGCAATACTTCCAGTGAGACACAGGTAAGAAGACAACACTGCCTGCTACATCTGATTTAATTCTTCTACCTCTCATCTGTCTGTCATTTTCCCCCAGTGTATGGACCCTGAGTTGTCACTTTCCCTTTCACAGATGTGGGTCCCACTGTGTGACCTCTGCTTTGTTTCCGCATGGACTAGAGCTGTGTGACATAGGTATGTTGACAATACAATCGACATTGCTATTTTCCTTAGTTATCGCTAATACACATTTGTGAAAGCACAGACTGACTCCAGATTGTTTTGTGATTCAAGGGTGTTTATTTAAGTGCAAAATAGTGGAGGAGGTTGTAAAATGGTCAGGGGTGATGGTGGAGGAATGTCCATGGCAGAGTCCAGTCTATTTGTCTCACAGGTGCATTGTCCAAAGGGGCATAGGAAGTGGAGCTGGGGCAGTTTAAGGATGGACAGGGTGACAAAGTGGGACAAAAGGATGACAATCAGGTTGGTCTCATTTCTTGGCGGGGTCTTGGAATTGTTCTCTGTCTTTGTCCTGGATCTCAGGGACCGTTTACAGGGTGGTTCTCCGTCTGTGGGGATTGGGGTGCTGGTGTCGTGGTCCTGTGGCAGTGCCTCCTGTCCACTAGCACTGGTGGAGGTGGTGGGCAGTTCATCGTCCAGGCTAGTGTCAGGGGCCCCTTGTTGTGCCACAGTGTCCCTCCTGGTGTTGACAAGTTCCTTCAGAACCCCTACAATGGTGCCCAGGGTGGTATTGATGGATTTGAGTTCCTCCCTGAACCCCAAATACTGTTCCTCCTGCAGCCACTGGGTCTCCTGAAACTTGGCCAGTATAGTTGCAATCGTCTCCTGGGAATGGTGGTAGGCTCCCATGATGTTGGAGAGGGCCTCGTGGAGAGTGGGTTCCCTGGGCTTGTCCTCCCCCTGATGCACAGCAGCCCTCCCAGTTCCCCTGTGTTCCTGGGCCTCTGTCCCCTGAACCGTGTGCCCACTACCACTGCCCCCAGGTCCCTGGTGTTGTTGGGGTGGTGGGTTAGCCTGGGTTCCCTGTAGTGGTGGACACACTGCTGCTTGGCGTGTCCTGGGGACAGAGGTATGGGCCCGCTGGGTGGGTGCTGTGCTGGTGTTTCCAGAGGGGGGAAGCTCTGTAGTGGCCTGTGCGAGTGTGAGGGGAACCGACTGTCCAGAGGTCCCAGATGGGCCATGCTGGTCATCTAGATCCAGTTGGACAGAGCTGCTGTCATCACTGTGGGCCTCTTCTGTGGGTGGAGTGGACATGTCTGGACCCTCCTGTCCAGTGACGTTGGGTAGGGGTCCTGCAGGGGTGTAAAGGCATGATTATTGCATCTGTATGTGCCATGGTGTGCAATGGGTGGGTGACCCTGTATCCCAGTGCGTCCATTCTTGTGTGGGACCTTCTGTGATAATGGTTTAGGGGGGTGTATGGGTATGTGCAGTGGACATGCTTTGGTGATGGGTGTCCATGCTTTGGTGTTACATGCAGGGCTTAGGTTTGGGATGTGGGTTTGTGATAGTCGGACATGTGTGAGGAGTTGGAGTGATGGGGGTGAGGGTGAGGGTATGTGATAGCATGCAGGTGGGATGGGGGGTGAAGTAGTGAAAGAGTTGACTTACCAGAGTCCATTCCTCCAGCTACTCCTGCAAGGCCCTCAGGATGCCGTATAGCCAAGACCTGCTCCTCCCATGTTGTGAGTTCTGGGGGAGGAGGTGGGGGTCCGCCGCCAGCCCTCTAAACCGCAATCTGGTGTCTTGAGACCACAGAACGCACCTTCCCCTGTAGGACGTTCCACCTCTTCCTGATGTCATCCCTAGTTCTTGGGTGCTGTCCCACTGCGTTGACCCTGTCCACGATTCTTCGCCATAGCCATAGCTCCATCTTCCTAGCTATGGTAGTGTGCTGCACCTGTGATCCGAATAGCTGTGGCTCTACCAGGATGATTTCCTCCACCATGACCCTGAGCTCCTCCTCAGAAAACCTGGAGTGTCTTTGCAGTGCCATGGGGTGGTGTGGGTGATGTGTGGGGTGATATTTAGAGGTGTGTTGTGTGAGGTGCGTGGATGTTGTGTGAGTGATGGTGTTGAGTGCCTGTGGATGCTATTGTTCTTTCTGGTGGTGTCTCTCTCTGGTCTTCTGTCGCAATTTTTGTTGTAGGGGTTTGTGGGTGATGTGGGTGTGTGTTTTATATTGTATTGGGTGTGTGGGAGTGGTGTGTGTATGTGTATCAGGTGTGTGTATTTTGATTTGTCCAATGTGGTTGTGTTTTGTAAATGTGTGTGTATTTTGAGCGTGGCGGTGTGTACCGCCAATGGAATACCGCGGATGAAAGACCGCCGCGTGGATTCGTGGGTCGTGATAGTGTGGGCGTATTCCTGTTGGCGTGATGGTGTCAGTTTTGTTATCGCCAGTTTATCACTGACCTTTGGTGTGGCGAGCTGTGGGCCATAATGGCTGTGGCGGACTTCCACGACCGCAGCGGTGTGTTGGCGGTCTACCCTACAGAGAACCAATAGAGAGAAAGTAGGGGCTTGGACAAGTTTTTGTCTTAACATTTGTAGACTCCTCACCAAGCACTACCGTGACACCCCTACCAAGCACAGCAAGTCATCACATTTTCTCCAGGGCGAGAGAAACACGTTGTACATTATCCTCCTGGGTTGGCCCCTCAGTGTTCTTACCTGACTTCAGTGTGGGCCTCCAAACCATTGTACAGCCCATTGGAGCTGGGCAGCCACTCCAAGTCCACCCTCATCTGTTGAGAGGGTAAAATTTGACAGCCACCCTGTGTCTCCCTGTGACCCAGATCAAGTCAAGTATGAATGAATCCATCTCTTTGAAATACTTCACTGGAAATATGGACAAGTCGGCAAAATAATGTATCAATCAACGGCCATTCCTCTGAATTGGGTCTGCCCTGCACAGACAATGGCAGGATCCTCCAGAATGTCACAATTCTCCTCAGAGCAGCAAGGGCTCTTCCAACATTCCTATCAGTCTCTGTATGTTAGATATGATAATGGATACAGTTAACATTCACTGTCACAATCAGGCAGATGGGGTCTGTCCTTGTCCCCTACCATGAGGAGAGGATTTAGCCAGTTTATTTTCAAGCCTGAGATGGTCCACAATTCCTCAAGTGCAAGCACTGTCTGGCCAACATCTCTCAGGACTAATGGTATGTCGTCAAACTTATTAGATCTACTTAAAATAACAATAGTGACTTATTTGAAAAAAATGATCTATGTAGAGTACAACATTCAGATGTCTGAGTAACAACCAGCATATTGTAATACAAATGGTAGGAAAAGAAAGTGCCATTGTAATTAAGAATGAACATCCGCGTAAATGGACAATCATTTGTCAAAGGAGACCATATTGGAAATAACAAACAATTAATTTAAAGACGCATTGAGCACAATTTTAAAATATTCAGGTGTTAAGTCGATCACAGAAAAAATGAAGGGGTTTTCTATCTAAAAATTTCCAGTGACACCAACTATACACCTATCACCGTAAGTTTATAAGAATTTATTTGACCTGCCATGACGGCCAACAAATTTGGCAATAAACCCAATATAAAAACATATTGGAAAGTATGTTGACTTTTTGCTCTTGAATGGGCAATGTTACAAATTGGATTGATTGGTGGGCACCATACCCTTATGCTACAACTTACAGAATATACTCTACACTTTACTTTATGTAGGGGACCAATGTGAGAGAGCTTATGCTTAAAGTGACAGAGTGGCAGAATTAGGCTACAATTCTGTGTTAATGAGCTGGAAAATGAAATTATGCATTAAAAGACAGCTGAATATCACATCCACAGACTGGAGAAAAAAACGCCTTTAAATTCCATGAGACATTTGTAGTTTTGTATATACATTTTAAAATGCCCGCGTGGGCTTCATACATTGGAAAAAAAAGAAAGAACAATAAAGACAAAGTACGAAACATAATAGTAATTTACTCACTGGAACTAGCCAAATGCTAGTAGTGAATCACAGTCAGATGGCAAGGTGGAATTTGATACAACTGAGATCCAGTTTTTTGAGATTGTTGAGAAATTGAAAGGCTGTAGCAACAAAAGAAACTTGCTTTTAGGAAGAAAAAGCTTTTATATACATCATCATGATACATTGAATCCAACTAAGTAAAGAGTGGGATTTAAGTTTTTACCTGTGAAAACACGAGCAACATTTGTAAGCAGAAAAGACAGAGGAGGAAATGATGATCAATCCCATTAGTAATATTAAAAAGGCAGTGCGTGCATAAGTGAGTTCTAAATTGACGGGCAGTCATGGAGGTTCAGCATCCTTAAATACAGAATTGGCTTACAGAGGTTATGAAAATAAACAATGAAGCTCTTGGTGGTGGAAGGGGTTTCATTTGAATATTAAACATTTTTGTTTTCTTTTTGTTTAAATACAGAAAATATGATTGAAACAGAGAACTATTTCTCCAAATGAAGAGAAAATTGCATCATAACAATCCATGTGATTTATGTTAAGTGATTAACAAAGGGGTATGCTGTTCATAAAAAAGGGAAGTGGGCGTGAAAATCAGAAGAGGCTGTCAGAAGGGAGGCTGATCAACTGGATAGGAGGATTCATTAGATTAGAAGCAAGAACCCTCACACACCCAGATGGTTGTCATGCTTCATCATCAGGCTTGCTCCTTGTCGGGCTGTCGCTTCAATGCTCGATGGGCCCCTCTGGGGCTATGGGGGCACTTTGCTGGAGATGATCTGTGAGAAAATGCTGTGATGGTGAATGCAAGTGAGGGAATAAAGTGTGTAGGGTGGTGAAGTTTGTGCCTTAAAAATGTCTATGGGTAACACTCTGCAATTTAATATGATGGTCACCCTGACATGATTAACACCAAGAAGTGGCTGTGCTAGGAGATGATGAGCCTCACAGCTCACAAAAAGTGGGCCATGGTCAACATGTTTTTTGCCTTGAGTGGTTCAACCGGATCATAGGTAATTCTTCAGGACCGAATATGACACATAACCTACACCTCATTGGGAAGCAAGATGTGTGTGACTGTAAATTCCCAATCTAATCATGTTGTGGCAACTATACCTCAGAGGTGGCTCCTTCGCAGTGGCAAAGGAGTGTCGCCCCACTGGCTGAGCCAGCAGCTGAAAAATAAAATTATATTTTAATACTGTTTTATTTTTTAGCTGCTGGCTCAGCCAGCATGTGCAGGAAGGGGTGGGGCTGCTCTATCGGAGCAGGGAGGAGGAGGAGTGGAGTCAATGTAATAAGTGCGCATGTGAGTTTGGCTGGCAATCTAAGGCCGGCCAAACTGACATGCGCACTTAGGTTTCTCCAACCTGGGTCTGCAGGGGAGAAACTGCACAGACTCCAGTGCACTGTCTGAGTGGCAGACCAAGCAGCTCAGACTAATCCTGACACTGCTGTCATGCTAGGAATACCATGAGAGCAGTGCCAGGATTGTGTGGGGAGCCTGTGCTGGTGTCCCAGGGACTGCTGGAAAACCAACACAATCCAGGTAAGTGGACCGAGGCAGCAGCAGCAGAAAACAGTTTTAAAAAAAATTGTATTTCCCCCCGTGCAACCCCCCCCTCCACCGGCTCCTCCCCTTGAGATTTGCAGTGGACGCCGCTGCTATACCTGTTGTGGTACAGAATGCCAGAAAAATCCCACCTGTAGAAATAGACAACAGCTTAACATAACATATTGATAGTAAAATCTAATAACTTTATGTTACTGCTGAACAAATAGTGAGCGAGTACATTGCCCCGACGTGATGTGTGCAAAACTATCAAAATAGGCAAGCAAGTGAACACACTTGACAGCACTGCACAATCCCACAGAGGCAACATCATAAGTCCCTTTATTATATTCCAAATAGCTTACTCCACCACAGTCACGTTTGAGCCCCTTAGGGTATGAGGCTACTGGAGAGTGGGCTATTTAAACCCCACCTCTTTGTTGTCAAGTGAATGAATTGTCATCGGGATCCTGTGTGGCTGCAAACTCCAAGATGAAAAACCATTGGACGTCAATGGCAAGCGCCAATCACATACGGTGCTTAATTTACCCTGGGGCTGACTCATTTCCTGGTGTGATCGCCGATAATAATGGCACAACTGACAACCCGGGGCCAGTTCGTCTGCAAAGTGTGGCAGTTGCCATGCTAGGACGGTTGATGTGAGAAAGGGCATGCATGGCAGGGGAGACACGCGCTCACTGGAACAACAGCATCAAGGTTGCAAAGCCTACCAAGAGCACATGGGGTCTCGGCCTGCCTGTTGGTTCTCAGGTCACTTTTTATTGGAAAATTTAGTAAGTCCCAAGTTTTGATTTTTAGCTGTTTAGGCACATTTAGCACCATTTTTAATGGTCCAGGACTGGATGGGTACCACTTGGAGGGTAGGACTACCTTCAGGCTAGGTCCAGGTGTGGAATTGAAGTTGTTGCAGCTTATTGTGTCTCAGTTGCGCAGAACAGGACACCAGCCAGATATCCCTTGGAGTCACTCTGGTAGTCCTGAGTTCAAGCAGCAAAGCAGGCCTCAAGACACAGGGCTGTCTTCTAAAGATACAAGGCAGACTTCAGGCAGCAGGGTAGTCCTCTGAGGTACAAAGCAAGCAAGCCTCAAGCAGCATCTGGTTTTGGATTTTCTTTCTACCCTGCCCAGGCCCCAAGAGGTCTAGGGTGACAGAGGACTGGTGTCAAGTTCTTTGGGAGAATGCTGGAGGCAGCTCCTTTTGAAATGTAAGTGGGACAGGCAAGAGCTCTGCCTTTCCCATTTTTGCAGGATGGCTCATCCTCCAGTCAGCTAGTCCCCCTTTGTCTCACTGTTTGAGAGGAATACACAAAGGCCACTGCCACTCCTTTCACAGACATGTGGCCCAGGACACAGGCTGCAGGTACCAAATGTTTGAGACAAGAAAATGCCAATGTTCTAAAAGTGGCATTTTCAGAATGGTGACATAACCTCCATCTTTACCATTGAAGACAATTTTAGATTACAATTGTTTTGAGACCAAACATGTACGTCTACCGGTTCCAAAACAAAAGTTATTACTTGTAATAAGGTAACACAATGTTATCGTATGGGAGAGGTAGGTCACAGTAGGAAAAAACTAATTTGGGAGTTTTTTCACTACACTGACAATTAAAATTTAAAAACACGTCCTATTTTTTAAAATAAAATGCACCCTGCCCTATGGACTATTTGGGTTCTACTATACAGATGAGACATATGTATTTAAAAGGGGGGTTTAGACCTGGCAAAACCATTATTTTGCAAGGTCAAATTGGCAGCTTAAAACCACTCCCAGGTTCCAATGGCAGGCCTCAGACATGTGTCAGAATGCAATTTATGTGCGTGGCACAGTAAGCATTGCAGGCCCAATAATTTACAGGCCCTGGGTACATGTTTTACCACTTTACTAGGGACTTACAAGTGAATTAAATGTGCCAATCTGGCAGGTCTAGGCCAATTTTAGGATGTTTTAAGAAGTGAGCACAAGCACTTTAGCACTAGTTAGCAGTGGTAAAGTGCACAGAGTCCTTAAGCCAGCAATAACAAATTTCAGCAACTGGAGGTGAGTAAGCAAAAGGTTTGGGAGAAGTCCACCCTAAGGACTGACGGGTCTTACAGTCCGCAGTAAGGCAGGCATGATGTGCTGCAAAAGTGGGTAGGGTTGCCCAGGGGAACCTTTTCTTAATTGAGTAGGGAGTGGGGAGGAGCCACCCATCAACCCACTGACTAGTAAATCCTACAAAAATAAAGCCCCACCTGCAGCTTTTCACAACATTCTCTGAACCTGTAGAAGAACAGAATAGGACCGGATCTTCTGTTTGAGACCCAAAGAGCTGGATCTGTCCCCACTTGTACCCAGAACTAAAATGTGGACCGGAGGGTCAGTCTGCTGACCTCCTGTGTGTCTTGCAGCTTGTTGTGCTCCTGTAGAGGCCTTTTACCTGACTATTAGCAACTGGACCTGGTATGCTGGTGGCCTCTGGGGGAGTGAGTCCTGGCCCCTAATTGCTGTCCCTGTGGCTTTGGGAGTCTTGAAAGTTACCAAGAGGAGCTGCTCCAGAAACTGTGAAAAATTGTAACTTAAAATATTTTTGTACTTCCAAGACCTCCGGAACATCAGTTGTGCCTTGTGGCAGAAGTGGCCAAACTCAAAGGAACTTGATCAGATACAGATTCAGACTTGCATGGCTGGAGGATTTTTAGCTTAGTAAAAAAAAGAAATCTGAACGCACAAATTGTGACCAGGAGAACTCTAAAAGTATCTGCCCGATGTACAGACTTTGGCACCCTCAAAATGTATATTTCTCCCACTCTGATCTTTTCCCGACAGAACCAATAGCTGCAGCAGTACCTTGTCCAGCAGCTATCAGTCTTTGAGAGGACTTCAGCAGATATAGCCTGCAACCTTGCCCCGCTGGAGGATTTGGGCATCCACTTCAGAAACTCTGAGGCATATTTACAAGCCCCCTTGCACGGCCGTTGTAGCACTTTTTGCGAAGCAACAATGGCACAAACCTTAAAATCATATCTATAAGGCCACACATGCCACTTTGCATGGCTTTGAATGGCCTCATAGATATGCACTAAGTCAAGGCAGCCCAAATTGATGTGTTGCTTTACTCTGAGTCAGGGAGGTGTTCCATGGGCATTGGGTTCGCACGCAATACCAATACATTTTGACGCATCCCTAGACTTACAAGATCTTGTAAACCCGGGAATATTCCAAAACCTTATGACTCTCCAGAGAGGTGCAACAAGGAGTAATATCTTTATTTCACCTCATTTTTTACCTCTTTCTATGTGTGCTGCAATCTCACAACCAAGCCTCCCAGGATTGGTTTTGTGCAGGAAGGTCTACCTTCCTGCACAAAGCCAATCCTGCATGCAACCACAGGTACCCTTGCATTGTGAAGCAATGGTCCCTGTGTTGACGTTAGGTTGCCAAAATGGTAGTAGCACAGGCGGAAAGGACAGGAATGCACTGTATGCCATAGATACAAGACATTTGTGCCTTTTCCCTTTGATGCAGGGCAGCACAGAAAGGTGACTTACTGCGCTACCCTGCACCAAAAGCCCATAACTATTTGCCAGGTTGAGCCCACTTTCTGTATCTGACCACACTCCATTACAGTCAGCCTGAAATCACACCTAGGTCCTGGTCAATTGCGAACAATGACTATTGATTGGTGTTTTTTTTATCAACTCTTTTTGTCAAAATTCTTCAAAATCCATGTCTCCAGTTCCTCTTTTCAGATTTTGGTGTCATTTTACTCATGAAAGTTTTATCATGTTTCTATGTTGTTTGTAGAGGGTTTTCTTGGTTAGGGGGGGGTGTTTTGAGTTTTTAACTGTTTTGTTGCTGCTAAATACACATGTACCAAAGTTAATCCTGTTTGCCCTATACCTTAGCTACCAAGCGGGGTTGGGCCCAAATTTAATGATTGAAACTGTGTTTTACCCTGACAAGCGTGTGGTCTTATTCGTTGTGGTGGCTTCACGCCCGCCCCAATTAATAACTCGCTTTTAGGTATTTTTTTATGCTTTAACATTGCTTGAATGGACTTTCCATTAAGCCTATGGCATCCTCAGGCAATGTATATTCTCCCATTACTGTTCCAAGTAGGTTTTGGTGAAGGGGTTCAGGAATAGTCCTACATACCGTGACTCCCCCACTCCGAATCCTTTCAAATCCATCTCCTTTGGTCCCTGCTTGCTCTTGTCATATTTTTCCCTTTCTGCGTCACATGGTGATTCTCTCCATCATGCCTTTCACTTTCCCTTTGAACAATGTTTCCTTCACTCTCCCCATATTCACTCTTATTTTGCCTTTCCTTCTCTAGATCATCCCCTCTCCCTCCTGTGTGCATTCTCACTTTCACTTTTCCCCATGATATCATCCCCTCTCACTCCTGTTTGCCGTATTATCACTTTTCTTTTGCCTCTCTGTATGGCCTGCCCTTCCTCACTTTCAAGCTCCCTTTCCCTCACCTCGTCAGCTTCTTTCCCTCCTATCTCTGTCATGTTTGCCCCTCTCCATTTTACTTTCCTGTGACATCACTTTCACTTTCCATGTGCCTTGATGTTTCTATTTCTATCTGTGTATTCCTTTATCTGCACCAAGAAGTCCATGCAACCAGAGGAGATATGCAAGGGGGTGCTTAATCTTGTGGCAGCACGGCAGAAGATAGATCCGTGTCATTCTCTGTCCCGTTCTTATTCTCATGAATGCTCTTGAGGCCGGTCTGGGAGTGGCTCCCTTGGATGCTCATCTTCGAAATCCAAGTATTTATCGCCAAAGTTATGTAACTCTAAGAAGCACAAGAAGTATCATCTCCCATCTGACTTAGCACTTTTAGGCCTGCTCTTGCACTCCATCTGCGGAGCTGGCATCAGGGCCCACGTGGGGTACAAGAAGATTCAGATCAACTGAGCCCAAGTCATCCTAGTGGCCCCAGATTGGGCTTGGAGAGTGCCGTATTCAGATCTCTTGAGCCACAGCATTGCTTTTCCTATTAGGCTGCCACTTAAAGGGGACCTCCTCTCACAGCAACAGGGCAGAGTGCTGCACCCGAACCTGCATATACTTTACCTGCATGATTGGAGATGGAGCAGCAACAGTTGATTGTGTCTGATTGCCCTTCCAAAGTTTATGTCATTTTAGCAGCCAGACATCCTTCCACCAAAACTATTTCTGCTTCCTTTGGGGAGAAGTTTGTGGTGTTCTAGAAGTTGAATACAACCCTTTTCTGCATCTCTGTCTGTGGCTTTTATTTGTTCTTTCCCTTGCTTGGCAAAGTTTTGCACTGTGCATTGTCAAATATTATTTGTCGGCTATTTTGGCTTTCCTGTGGCTGTCAGATCAACCTTCCTTTTTTTGAGTCACTGGTGGTGACTAGGGGGCATATTTATACTTTTTGGTGCAAAACTGTACTAACGCAGTTGTAGGAAGTTGGCTCTGTATGCACTATTTCAAAGTAAGGAATAGTATGCACAGAGTCCAAGGGTTCCCCTTAGAGGTAAGATATTAGCAAAAAGAGATAATACTAATGCTCTATTTTGTGGTAGTGTGGTCGAGCAGTAGGCTTATCAAAGGAGTAGTGTTAAGCATTTGTTGTACATACACACAGGCAATAAATGAGGAACACACACTCAGAGACAAATCCAGCCAATAGGTTTTGTTATAGAAAAATATCTTTTCTTAGTTTATTTTAAGAACCACATGTTCACATTCTACATGTAATATCTCATTTGAAAGGTATTGCAGGTAAGTACTTTAGGAGCTTTGAATCATTACATTAGCATGTATACTTTTTACATAAAACACAATAAGCTGTTTTAAAAGTGGACACAGTGCAATTTTCACAGTTCCTGGGGGAGGTAAAGTATTGTTAGGTTTCACAGGTAAGTAAGTCACTTACAGGTTTCAGTTTTTGGTCCAAGGTAGCCCACCGTTGAGGGTTCAGAGCAACCCCAAAGTTACCACACCAGCAGCTCAGGGCCGGTCAGGTACAGAGGTCAAAGAGGTGCCCAAAACACATAGGCTTCAATGGAGAGAAGGGGGTGCCCCGGTTCCAGTCTGCCAGCAGGTAAGCACCCGCGTCTTCGGAGGGCAGACCAGGGGGGTTTTGTAGGGCACCGGGGGGGACACAAGTCAGCACAAAAAGTACACCCTCAGCAGCGCGGGGGCGGCCGGGTGCAGTGTGCAAACACGCGTCAGGTTTACAATGGTTTTCAATGAGAGATCAAGGGATCTCTTCAGCGTTGCAGGCAGGCAAGGGGGGGGCTCCTCGGGGTAGCCACCACCTGGACAAGGGAGAGGGCCTCCTGGGGGTCACTCCTGCACAGAAGTTCCGATCCTTCAGGTGCTGGGGGCTGCGGGTGCAGGGTCTTTTCCAGCCGTCGGGAAATTAGGTTCAGGCAGTCGCGGTCAGGGGGAGCCTCGGGATTCCCTCTGCAGGCGTCGCTGTGGGGGCTCAGGGGGGACAACTTTGGTTACTCACAGTCTCGGAGTCGCCGGAGGGTCCTCCCTGAGGTGTTGGTTCTCCACCAGTCGAGTCGGGGTCGCCGGGTGCAGTGTTGCAAGTCTCACGCTTCTTGCGGGGAGTTGCAGGGGTCTTTAAATCTGCTCCTTGAAACAAAGGTGCAGTTCTTTTGGAGCAGTGCCGCTGTCCTCGGGAGTTTCTTGTCTTTCTTGAAGCAGGGCAGTCCTCAGAGGATTCAGAGGTCGTTGGTCCCTTGGAAAGCGTCGCTGGAGCAGGTTTCTTTGGAAGGCAGGGCCAAAGCAGTTGGTGTCTTCTGTTCTTCCTCTGCAGGGGTTTTTCAGCTCAGCAGTCTTCTTCTTCTTGTAGTTTCAGGAATCTAAATTCTTAGGTTCAGGGAAGCCCTTAAATACTAAATTTAAGGGCGTGTTTAGGTCTGGGGGGTTAGTAGCCAATGGCTAATAGCCCTGAGGGTGGGTACACCCTCTTTGTGCCTCCTCCCAAGGGGAGGGGGTCACATTCCTATCCCTATTGGGGGAATCCTCCTTCTACAAGATGGAGGATTTCTAAAAGTCAGAGTCACCTCAGCTCAGGACACCTTAGGGGCTGTCCTGACTGGCCAGTGACTCCTCCTTGTTTTTCTCATTATCTCTCCTGGACTTGCCGCCAAAAGTGGGGGCTGGGTCCAGGGGGCGGGCATCTCCACTAGCTGGAGTGCCCTGGGGCATTGTAACACGAAGCTTGAGCCTTTGAAGCTCACTGTAATGTACTATAAAAAAAAGCATGGGCTGCGATAATTAGGCACATGAAACATAGTACAGTGATCATCATTACAATAAGTGTAAAGAGAATAAACAACCCCACCATCTTTGTATGATCCTACAAGCCTAGAGATTCCTACCTATGCCCTATGTCTAAAATATGAGAGCATAGCAGTGGTAACCTTTTTCCTATTCCGATCTAAGGGAGGGACCCCAACCCCATGCCTGAAGAGGCTGGCATGGGTCTCCTTGTTACCTGGATGGCACTCCTCTTGGGTTGTTGAAGAGTCAGCGCTAGAGTTAGAGAAGAGTTCAATGGAATGATGTGTGTCCCAGGACATCCATGGCTGGAATGCCCTCTTGTCCTTTCACGCCTATGTGGTGGTTATATAATAAATACTGCAGTGTTGTAAGCACAGGCTTGACGTACTGATGTGTCTAGGAAATGGGGACTGACCCCTGAGCCCCTTGATTGGCAATACAAGATAGAATATCATATACCGAACATGACAGCCTTTAACAGGGCACAAAGTGAAATGTGTACAAAGGGCTGATAAAATGTGCAGCACGTACAACTATATCTTCTCAGAATGAATCAGCTGATTTAACTATAAAAAAACAACAAGCTAAAGACTGGCTGTGATAAAAATAAATATGAAATGAATGAAAGACATGTCTATGTATAAAACACACAAGCTACGGGCCTAACTATAAAATAAGGGTGTCCAACCCAGGCACTAAGGAGAATCCACAACACTCTCCCTTTGCCAGAACAGGAGTGTCAACTCCAGGACCTGAAACCAATAACAAATAAAATTACCAGCTTAAAAGCAAGCATAATATAAAATATATATACGCTAAAGAGTTAAAATGTCCATGTTGATAAGCAGACCAGGCCACAGCATAAGGCCAAAATAAAAAGCCAATTTGTGAAACAATGTGCACATTAAAAGCCATCGGAATCTTGCATGAGGTCATCAAACACATCAGTAGAGGTGAAATTCAGGATAGACCCCACTTTGGCAGACGATAAAACCAACAAAGCCTCCCTCAAAAGGTAGAAGATGCACATCTGATCCGTTGTCTCAGCCAGTCAAGGCCAAGGAGGCAGCATTCCGTGCAGTGCCAGATGTTGGGGAATCGGGTGCCACTCGATCCACAATGGGCAGCTCATAGAAGGCATCACGTAGCAACCGCAATCTCAAGGGACAACTCAATCAATGAATCCTCATCGAGAACATCATCAGATTAATGTACACAGACAGCACATTTTGCAAAGCAAAACACACTTCCAGTGTGTGTTAGAAAGGGCACCATGAACAACGGAAGACAAGCTGCACACAGCAGAAAACCGGTTGAATGACAATGACCAGTTCATGTCAAGTTCCTCCAATAGTGCTGCTCTAAAGTACTGTATTCATGTGTCCATGACAGTTGAGCTGGTGGGAGTTGCATCACTCCTCTTAGTTGAGATGGGGCAGCCATTGTGAATTAAAAATAGCAACAGCAAGATACTGCCAATTAGTGCAAAAACAATCAGGAAACCTCCAGAAATACGCAAAAACGTGACTGGATGGCTGAAGGTATAACTCCAAACACAGTCTGGAAGGTGCTGACAAATCCAAATTCTACAGCCTTAAAAAAGTGCACAATCCCTGTGGTGTTAGATGCATTAAAAATGCTACTGACCAATTAACGAAAGTGTCTTATAAAGTTTGTATTTAAAAGGGACTGTATCTCTGAGGACAACCTTGCCACTTTTCACAGGCAGATGTGAGTGCTGCATGTTTTTGAAACAAAACTGTTTTTAGTCTGCTCATCTTGTCAAAATTTACATAAGTAGCAATGTGAGGTTGCAAATTTGCTACTTCTATCTCATGCATGGGAGGGAAAAGCACATTTCTACAACAGGTCACTATTTGAGAAATAAAAATGACATATGCAATACCTGCTCTTATCCCACAACTGTCTTGATCACTCAGCATCAAGTAACTCCCATTCAAAAGTAACTGAAACACTGGACGAATCAAAGGAAGGGAATACCCATCATGTAGCAAGCTAAGTTGCTACTGACGCATTGAAAGCACAGTGCAATGCTACCTGTTTGCAAATCATGGATGGCTTATAGAAGCCATGTAAGCTATGTAAGAATGGCTTACAGAAGTTTCACATTTGCTTCAACTAAGAAAAACCTCCTTGTCGCCATTTAAGCATTTGAAATCAAAGGGCAACTCCCACACCTCATGGATGAAGCTGTTCAAACCTTCCAACAGGAAAGTGTTTTAAACAAGAAGTGAATTGAAATTAAATCACTCCATGTATTAACCACACTGATGGTGTTTTGGCTAAAGTAAAAGGCAACTTTACTAAATTCTCAATATTAAGCATGATGTAACTAGCTTCCTTCTTAGCCATTGTCTGTTGTTCACTTGTGAGGTTAAATTCAGCAAATAACTCCCTACAAATTAAAATGCTTCCAGGGCACGCTGCCAGATTTCAGAACTTGCAAAGTCCAACTCTTGCAAAGTCCAACTCAACTGCATAATGAACCTAAGCTGGCTCTGTCCATGTTGTAAAAATGACATGTTGTTCTGAATAATGTCATTAGCAGAGGACACAATGTTGTTTAACATATAAGTGCAAGTGGATAATGTGTTCATACCATTATCGACGACAGCTAAAGCTTTCTCTAAATTGTCCTCGTCTATTTGCCTTAGACATGCAGCAGTTTCCATATTCGAAAGCTTCAAAGTTTCATTATATATTGCATATAAGAATCATTTAGAGTGTGGTTTTCTGGGGCATAGGTTTTACAGCTGTTAGTGTGGAGGACTGCAACCATTGTTGACATAATTTACCCACGCTACATGTGGTGACTATACCTGAGTGCTGTGTGATGACGTAATGTGGGTTCAGTCTGCTCACTTTAAAACCCTTCACAGAGTTGATGAAACATGCATGACAGCTGTTTGTCTCTACTGGCCACAAAAACCACCCGCTGGGACCTGAAAGTGATGAATTAAAGGTACCGTCCTAAACCCAACCATTAGGCTGTTCTTCTGCAACTTTCACAATATTTTGCCAATTTTCAAATTTAGCTATCGATGGAATACAAGTTGTTTTCTGGACAGCGTCATTTAGAAAAATTAATTTGCAACATAATTAAACATGTTCTGAATAAAGCCTCTGTGCCTTGTATCTGCAAATCTTTTGTTCCCCAAACACTTTTTAAGTTAATCAACTTTTTCCTATATTCATAGCCTTCTATGGCCAACTAGAGACAGAGGAAGCTGAATACATTGATTTAGTGCTGGTTAGCATTATTTTCCTTTCTTTTGAATTTGGTAATTTGATAAAATAATACTCAGCATTTTTAACATCATGCCAAGAAAAATAAGTGAATTTATCTACATATGTTTTGAAACTCACCACTTGTGGACTTGTACAATGCTCTCATTGTGTGTAATTAAAAACTACTCTTAGAATACTAGCTCGATGTACAAATTGGTGCCGTAATGAGGGTAACAGAACATTTGCCCATAATTTGCAGTATTCATATATACAGTTTCACCTTCAAACACAAGTATACTGTTCAGGCTCAGAAAGCATAGAATTAGCTGTTTTTACATACCAGTCATCAGAAACAAACCCAGGTGTAATAATTTAATTCATAGAAATTTTGCAAACATACGGAATTTGTTGAACCTGTCCCTTTTTGCAGGGTCATCCTCAAAATTTTTGCCTCCTTCCTCCTAATTTTTTCTGACCAGTTTTTGTTGGCTTTACGACTCTGGGCACTTTACCACTGCTAATCAGTGCTAAAGTGCATATGCTCTCTGTGTAAATTGTATTGGTGATTGGTTTATCCCTGATTGTCATATTTGATTTATTAGTAAGTCCATGGTAAAGTGCTCTAGAGGTGGCCAGTGCCTGTAAATCAAATGCTACTAGTGGGCCTGCAGCACTGATTGTGTCTCCCACATGAGTAGCCATGTACATGTCTCAGACCTGCCACTGCAGTGTGTGTGTGTGTGTGTGTAGTCGTGCACTGCCAATTCGACCCGGCAAGTGTACCTACTTGCCAGGCCCAAACGTTCCCTTCTTATACATGAAAGGCATCCCTAATGTAGGCCCTAGGTAGCATCATGAGCAGGGTGCAGTGTATGTTAAAGGTGGGACATGTACTGATGCGTTTTACATGTTCTAACAGTGTAATACTGCCAAATTTGATTTTCACTGTTGCAAGGCCTCTCTTACCTATAGGTTAACATGGTGGTTGCCTTTAAATATCCTTAAAGTGCAGTTTCCCTTTGATAGCAGATAGAACTATGGAGTTTGCGGTCTCTGAACTCACAATTTAAAAATACATCAGTTCGGCTGTTTGTGAATCTCCTCTAGACAGTGACACACAGGGAGTTGGGGTGTAGCCTGCATATCCTGATGAGCCACCTGGGTTGGAGTAAAGGCAGGAGTAGTCACTTACACTTGAATGGGCTGTGCCTACCCTCACACAATGCAGTATCCAACACCCTGTGCTTTGTTGTGCTATTCTGCAGTTGCTGCTTCTGCCTGTGCAAGGGGACAAAGACTGGACTTTGTTGTGCATTCCTGCTTGAGAAGAATCTCCAAGGGCTTAGACTGAGCTTGCCTCCTGTTCTGAAGTCTTAGGGCCATCAAAGACTTCCTCTGCCAGCACCTGGACTTACTGCTGAGACTCCTATTGTGTGAAGTGGTGCCCAGTCGAGTCCTTGGGCCCTTGAAAGGTGAGGTTGTCAGAACAAGGACTGAAATCACTGTGTGGGAAATTTTCAACACATCACCTGCAACTTGGCTGAAAAACAACACACCACCCATTCCCGGCTGAAACTGAGGCCCACCTGCATCGCAGCTAGGAAATCGATGCATTGCGGCTGGGAAATTGATACATTGCGGCTGGGAAATTGATACATTGCGGCTGGGAAATTGATACATCGCGGCTGGGAAATTGATACATCGCGGCTGGGAAATTAAATCATCGCAGCTGGGAAATTGATACATCGTGGCTGGGAAAATGACGCAGCACCCACTTGCAGCTGCTGATAACCCCACACAGGGCAGTTTTCGAACACCATTTTCTCACACATCATCGCTGGGTGTCAAAGCCATCGAGAACCTGCGTTGATCCGAGGTGCCCTGCCCAGAAATTGACGCATTGCTGCCTTGCGAGGGAGAAAAACAACGCATTGCCGACTGGAGAAGAAAACGACGCACAGCCTCAAGTGCAAGTAAGGAATCAGCGCATCGCTGAGCTTTCTGACGTACGCTCACTTGTGCAGCTTTATTTTTGACACAAGCAAGGTACTTTGTGTAAAATCAACATTTCCACTGTTTTCAAGGGAGTGAGACTCTTATTCTTTTGAAAATTCATATTTTGACTTGTGTATGTTGGATTTTTGTCGTTTTGGTCTTGTTTGATTTATATAAATATTACCTATTTTTCTAAACTGGTGTGGTGTCTATTTTGTATTGTCTTCACTGTATTACTGTGTGTGTTGGTACAAATACTTTGCACATTGCTTCTGGGTTAAGCCTTCCTGCTTGTGCCAAGTACCAAGGGGCTGAGTGGGGGTTAACCAGGTGTGGTTCTTCTTTGCCCTAACTATAGTGATGGTCTTTGCTTGGACAGGGGGTAACCTGAATGAAAACCAAAGACCCCATTTCTAACATAATTTGAATGTCAGGAGTACATAATATACATAATCCCATCAGGAACTGGAAAAGCAAAATTGTTCACAAGGGACAAGTTTCTTCGCACTTTGTGTTAGGACAAGTAAGGATTTAAAACCTCATCCACCAGTTCAACAGAAGAGCGTTCAGGAAGACACTGACCATGTCTCAGCAAAATGAAGATGATAACAAACCCAATCCATAGAAGAAAGACAAGCAGTGTCAACATGATCCACAAATAGTACCATGGGCAAACTAGATAATTTTGTTTAAGCCAATTAAAAAGCTTATTTATACATTGTACTGGTGGAGTAGCTGGTGCTGAAGAATCTGAAGTAAATTCATGATTGTAGGCAGAATACCCAGAAGCAGCCTTTGCAAAAACTGGAGACGGTGCTGGTGCAAGAGAACTGGTAGAAGTATCCAACCTCAACCTGATACTCTGACTCCTCAGGGAAGTTGTAGTGAATAGATCATTCCCCTTTCATTCAGTCACTCAGAGACTCACACATGCCAAGGCAGAATATGAGATGCATAGTTGTGGGTAACCTTCTGCCTATCCCAATCTAAGGGAAGAACCTGACCACATGCCTGAAGAGGCTGGCAAGGGTCTGCCTGTTGTCTGGATGGCATTCCTCTTGGGTTGTTGAAGAGTCAGCGCCAGGATCAGAGAAGCTGTCAATGGAATGATGTGTGCTCAGCCATGGCTGGAATGTACTCTTCCCCCTGCAGGCCTATGCAGTGGTTATAAAATAAATCCTGCAGTGTTCTAAGAACAGGCCTGATGAACTAATGTGTCTAGGAAATGGGGACTTACCCCTGAGCCCCTGGAATGGCAATACAAGTTAGAATATCATGTACTGAACATGACAGCCTTGAACAGGGCACAAAGTATAACGCATACAAAGGTCTGATAAAATGTGTAGGGTGAACAACTATAGCTTCTCAGAAAGAAGCATCTTATTATAATATAAAACCAAAGAGCTAAAGACTGGCTGTGCTAAAAGATATGAAATTATTAAAAACATGTCTATGTGTGTTGGAGAATGGGTTATTGGTAAGGGCAGGTAAGTACCTACACTTAGCAATAGGCCACTAACCTCCACTTAGGTCCAGTTAGGTCTCAGTAAATTAAACCCAGCTCAACCCTTGGTAGCTTGGCAACGAGTGACAAGGCTTAACTTAGGAGACAGAGTGTAAAGCATTCAAATATCACAAAACAGTAATTAAATAAAACACAGGAAACAGCTTAAAAATCTAAAACCAATTTATAAAAATAGATTATGTCTTATCTTTAAAATGACACAAAAACGAATACAATCGGATAAGGGGAACCGGAGATATGAATTTTTAAAGAATTATTGTTTTTTTAGCGCCTAGAAACAAAAAGCGCAAATCGGGTCATCTGGTTGCACCTCGACCGGGGCAAAGTCAAAGTTTAAGGCCAACCGCGATGGAGCCCGGCTCGGCCCGGGAGGCCTCGGTCAAATGTTTACCTTCGCACTTAGTCGTTTTTCTGAAGATTTTCTTCAGCGGGACGAATCTGCCAGTCCAATCTGACCTCCTGGAACCCTTCTCCGGATACGCGTCGCGGGAATCCTCGGTGGAGATTTTTACATTCGGACTTAGTCGTTTTTTTCAAGGTGAAAATCCTTCAACCGGGGTAATCCTGGATCTTGATCAGACGTCCTTGGAGCCCTCCTCAGATACGCTGGCTGGGAGGTCCTGGTCAACTTTGTACGTTCGGACTTAGGGGGTCATTCTTAGTAGGTGACGAAGGAAGCACCGCCAACAGGCTGGCGGTGCTTCCGGGGGCATTCTGACCGCGGCGGTAAAGCCGCGGTCAGAAAAGGGAAGCCGGCGGTTTCCCGCCGGCTTCCCGCTGCCCCAGGGAATCCTCCACGGCGGCGCTGCTTGCAGCGCCGCCATGGGGATTCCGACCCCCTTCCCGCCAGCCTGATTCTGGCGGTTTTCACTGCCAGAACCTGGCTGGCGGGAACGGGTGTCGTGGGGCCCCTGGGGGCCCCTGCAGTGCCCATGCCACAGGCATGGGCACTGCAGGGGCCCTAAAACAGGGCCCCACATAGATTTTCAGTGTCTGCGTGGCAGACACTGAAAATCGCGATGGGTGCAACTGCACCCGTCGCACCCCTTCGACTCCGCCGGCTCCATTCGGAGCCGGCATCCTCGTGGAAGGGGGTTTCCCGCTGGGCTGTCGGGCGGCCTCTGGCGGTCGCCCGCCAGCCCAGCGGGAAACTCAGAATGACCGCCGCGGTCTTTTGACCGCGGTACGGTCTTCTGGCGACCGCCGCCCGCCAATCTAGGAATGACCGCCTTAGTCTCTTTTTTGGAGATTTTCTTCACCGGGACGAACCTGAAAATCAGGCCAGGTCGCAGTTGAGGCAAGCCGGCTAGAGTTGCCGCGGCGGGTCGGTCCCTCTGTGGAGCTTTTTTTTCAAAAGTTCTCCAAACTTCTGGGTCTTCTCCCAGATGTTCTTGTAAGGTTCTTTTGGAGTCCACAGATCACTCAAAGGGTCCAGAAGCTCTGAGATGATCCTTGGGGGTGTGGACTACAACTCCCAGAATGCACCTGGCGCAATCTCCTTTTTGGCCACTGGACAGTGGTCAGCTGGTTGATTTCTTCAGGAGTTGGTGCAGGGGACTCTGGTTAGCAATTTTTCACCTGTAGCAAACAGGGAGTCCGTCCTTGAACCACTTGAAGCCAGGCAAAGTCCTTCTTGTGGTGAAGCCCAAGTGTGCAGCTGGTGCAGTCCCTCTGAGTGCAGGTTCCAGGTGCAGGCCAGGGGTCCAGCAGGGCAGTCCTTCTTCTTCTTCTGTAGTTCTTCCTGGTAGGGATGTGGTAGGGAACTGAGGTGTGGGTGCAGGTCTGCCAGTTTTATCCTTGCTCCTGGGTGAAAAACAGGGAGGTCCTGATTCTCCAATCAGGTGCAGGGTCCTTCCCCCTGTGATGACCACTTCCTGGGAAGTGTGGCAAAAATCAATCCCAGGAGGCAACCTTCTTCAAAAATCCATCATGGCTGAAAATGATTTTTGGAGGTTACATCTGGCTGAACCCACCCACTGGTGTGGCTAAAAATCATAAACACACCCCTCTCCTGCCCTCTTCTAATCTAATCAAGGGGGCACCTAGTTGTCTGGGGTTGCAGGATGTGGGGGTGTTGCTGGGTTACTCCAAATGTCCTTCTTTGCCTTTGAAGACCAGTTTGGCAGCCCTCCCCCTTCCTGCCTCACCATCTGCTGAGGGGAGATTCCCTCCCACAGGCACATCTCTTTGTGTGAAGCCAGGCCACTTCACACCTCATCAAGGCTGCGCTGCCAGAGGCTGGCCAATCAGAGCACAGCAGCAAAAAAATTGGCAACTTTTCAGGTAAAGTTTAAAATTCTTTACCTGAACATGTTATATTAAATCCCACAACTGGAAATTGTGGGATTTTTTATAACAATTAATTTGATACCAAACTCTTTGTATCTGTCATTTAAGGGGACTTTTAAAATTAAAATAAAGTCCCCCCATTCTAGCCTAGGAAGGCCATTCACTACAATGAGGGAAAAACTAATTTGGCTGTTTTTGCCTCACCAGGGCTTATAAAACTATTTTTATAAGGTCCCTACTTATAGTTACATGGCACCCAGCCCTAGGGGCACATAGGACACACCTTAGGGGTGACTTATATGTAAAACTAAGGTAGTTTAAGACTTTGGAACTACTTTTAATTCCAAAGTCGAATTTGCATATAACTTATTTAATAGCAGCCAGCAAGGCAGGCCTGCCTTTAAAATGACACTGGGCACCTCAGCAGTGCACCTATGGGTGCACTACCTATGCTGTGGTCCCTAAACCTACATGCCCTACCATATACTAGGGACTTATAGGTAGGTTAACTTAGCCAATTATAATTAGCCTAATTTGCATATTGATTTTACACAGAGCACAGGCCCTGGGACTGGTTAGCAGTACCCAGATCACCATCAGAGTCAGGAAAACACAAGCAAAAAGTGGAAAATGGGGGCAAAAAGTTAGGGGGCCTCTGCAATCAGCCCTGTTTTCTCACAACGTGTAAAAGGCACAGGCTATGGCCTCACTCTAAAATAAGGGTGTCCAACCAAGGCACTAAAGAAAACCCACAACACTCCTATAGAGCTGCCCCATTCTTGTCATTTGCGGCGCCTTACCCTCAAGACTGCCTTTCTGGTGGCCCTTACATCAGCCAGGAGGGTCACCAAGCATTAGGTTCTTTCAGTGAACCCTCTATGCACTTTGTCTTTTCCAGACAAGCTGGTTCTCAGTACATCGGCCACTTTCCTTCTAAAAGTGTTGATCCCCTTCCATGTTGGCCAGAGTACTACTCTCCCTGCTTTCTATGCACGCCTGACCCTTCCAAAGAAGAGAAGAGACTCCACCAGCTAGATCCTAAACTAGATTTCCATCGGAGTCTACCACGCAGGAAGGTGCTTTTCAACCCTTCTAGATGTAGCCTCAACAGAAAGCGACAGATACAGTTTCATTCATAAACTTCCCTATGTGTTTACCGTCACCTGCACTGTAGGTGCCTTTAAGTCACCCCCGGAGTTATAAAGGTCATAGTTTCTGACCCCGCCCTCCCACGAGGAGCAGAGTGGGGGAGCGAGTTACACCATCACATCATCGGTGTTCAAAATTGCTTCTCAAGGTGGGCACAGAGTGGGAGTTAGCGCTCCTCCTGTGGGCACTGCGGTGGGAAGCTGTATACCACCTAATTAAAATATAATTTGATGGGGGCGGACGCCGTGTTGTCTCCATATTCCTCATAGTCTGTTTGTATTCATTATGTTGTTCATTTCTAATCCATGGCCATAGTCCTACAGCATAGACCATTGTATTTCATGGTCTGTTTATTTCATGTGTATGTGTCTGTAAGTGCCAAACCCAGCTCTGCTCGTATCACAGGAGCAGTGGGCTCATGTCAGCTCTTGTTTGTTTCAATTTGTCGATGACATATTACTCCATGTCATTATGATTGTTCATAATGTATTGGCTAGTTAGTTTTGTTGCATCCTGTTTGCATCAAATCGTGCTCCTATGCTCACAGATGTGTGTCCCCACTCTTCTGGCTGTCATTCCGATGTATTTTAATTTGCAAGGGCACCTAATCATATAGTCCACATTCCTACTATTGCAATTAGGAAATGTCTTCAGCTCCCAGGGGGTATGTAAGCCCAGGTCCAAGCTCATTGTTTTTTGGTAAATTGGCTACATTTTCCACATGGGTAGTGGCCTGTTGGTGGTGGTAAATGCCACAGTGTGGATTGTGTGACCGCAGGTGCCCTATCCCAGGGTCGAGTGTGGACTATCATGTCTTGAATGCTTTTTGCTTTCCTAAAGACATGTAATGGTTGGTAGAAAGGAAGCCCCCTGACATTAATATTTTACAGTCTTCCCTGATTATCTTTTGTACTATGTTGGAAATGGGGTTAAAAGTAGTGACACAATGTAATCCTTCTTCCTTTGATTTGGGAAAGGATTCCAGTAATTGTTTCCTGTGGTTATTACATGCCCTCTTGTCAGCTCTCCTAATGAGATAACCAGTTTACTTCTTATTAGACAGTTTCTTGGTCAATCTTTTTGTATGTTTAATATAGTCCATTAAGTTGGAACAGTCTGTTTTAGTCGTAAAAATTGGCCAACTGGTAAATTCTCTTTTAGTGCTTGTGGATGGAAACTGTCAAATTGGAGTAGGTTATTCTTGTCAGTGGTCATAGTGAACCTTAGGTACAGATTCAGTGTATTAAGCCATTTCTGCGAACACCGAAGCCTCTTCGGCAGATCCCGTCCTTATGAGTAAAATGTCATCTATATAGCGTTTCCATAATCTAATCTGTTTCAGGAATAGATTGAAAGGATGGAACACATATTGTTTCTCAAAAGAGTCAACGTAGAGGCAGGCTAGACTCAGTGCGAACGTACTGCCCATTGATGTCATGTGTACCTGCAGATAGTATGTTTTCTCAAATTCTAAATAGTTTCTTGTCAGTGCCAAATGGACCAAATCTAATATATATTCCGGGGGGTTATTGATTCCCACCTGATATTATCAAAGAGTTCCTCTATGACCCCAGTGTAGCTTCCTGAGGTATGTTGGTGTGCAATGATTCTACATCTAGGGTGATCAGTAGTTCCATATTCTTATCGAAGCATGTCCCCTCTAGACGTTTCAGTACATCTTTGGTATCCTGCAATTATGTGGGTATCTTTATAACAGACGGTTGGAGAAACACATCACAGAACTTTGAAAGTGGTTCCAGAACTGACCCTGTACCTGAAACAATTGGTCTGCCTGGGATAGGGTTCTTCTCCTTGTGATTCTTGGGAAGAATGTAAAAATATGGTATTTTGGGATTTTTTTTTTAAATCAGGAAGGCTGCTTCATGTAAGGTGAGCCCGTTGTTGTCCTGGCCCTTGGAGACCAAAAACGAAATATCTTCCTGAATCCGAGTAGGGTCTCTAGCTAGTTTCTTCTAATGTCTTGAGTTGCTTAGTAAGTGTTGACATTCATCCCTGTACATTGTTTTTCATAATAACAGTCACCCCACCTTTGTCTATTGGTTTAATAACTATGGGGGTCATTCTGACCCCGGCGGTAAAATGCACTTACCGCCGGTCATAAATCCTCCATAATCCCGCCGCGGTCGCGGAAACCCGCCACGGTCATTCTGACCCGCAGAAGGCAAACCTCCGAAAATCCGACAGCCACAACCGACCGCCAGACCAGCGGTCGGCGGAAAAGTGGAGGTGACAAAACCTCCCCCGCCACGCCAACAGAAATACGCCCATGCCATTACGACCCACGAATCCACGCGGCGGTCATTCAAACGCGGTATTCCATTGGCGGGACACACCGCCGCGGTCAGAATACACACAAACGAACAAAACTCAGCCACATTGGACGATTTGAATCCCACACACCTGATACACATACACACACCACTCCCACACACACAATACAATATAAAACACACACCCACATCACCCACAAACCCCTACGCAAAAAAATTCTGAAAGAAGGCCAGAGCGAGACACCACCATCCACAAACTAGCAGCCACAGCCACTCCACACCATCACCCACACACTATCCACACACAAAACAACACACACCACCACACTCAACACACTTAAATACACATACTCCACCCCACACATCATACACACCACCCCATGGCACCCCAAAGACAACCCCGCTTCATAGACGAAGAACTCAGGGTCATGGTGGAGGAAATCGTTCGGGTAGAGCCCCAGCTGTTCGGCACACAGGTCCAATACACCAGCATTGCCCGGAGGACGGAGCTATGGCAGAGGATTGTCGACAGGGTCAACGCTGTGGGACAGCACCCCAGAAATCGGGAAGACATCAGGAAGCGATGGAACGACCTACGGGGGAAGGTGCGTTCCATGGTATCCAGGCACAACATCGCCGTGCAGAAGACTGGCGGAGGACCCCCACCTCAACCCCCACAATTTACATCATGGGAGGAGGAAGTCTTGAACATCCTGCATCCTGACGGCCTCGCAGTAGTCGGCGGAGGAATGGATACTGGTAAGTTGAAGCTTCACTACTGCTTCCCCCCCACCTGCATGCCAAATCATACCCCAACCCTCACCCCCATCCTCAAACCCCACCCTCACCCCCACCCCCACCACCATCCTCACCCCCACCACCATCCTCACCCCCACCACCATCCTCACCCCCACCCCCAGCACACCTATTCCCCGCCAATGTCTCACCATCACAACCCACACATCCCAAAACCTAGGCCTGCATGCGTCCACTAAGCATGGACACCCATCACCAAAGCATGCCCAATGCATATACACATCCCCCCCACAAGCCACCCTCACCAAAGCCCCCACACACGAATGCCAGCACTTGGGGACACAGGAACCCACAGATACACCCATATGCCACACATTGAAACTATAACCATACCTCTATACCCCTGCAGGACCCGACCGTCAACACACCGCCGCGGAGGGCCCATAATTCTCCACACCCCCCACCCAAGAGGCCGTCAGCGATGACAGCAGCTCTGTCGACCTGGACACCGATGACCAGCCCGGACCATCGGGGACCTCTGGACAGTCGGTTCCCCTCACACAGGCCCAGGCCACTACAGACCCAAACCCCAGCGGGCCCATGCCTCTGTCTCCAGGGCGCGTCAATCTGCGGTGTGTCTACCACTACAGGGCACCCAGGATAACCCACCACCCCAACAACAACAGGGACCTGGGGGCAGTGGTAGTGGGCACACCGGCCAGGGGGCAGAGGCCCAGGGAAACAGGGCAACTCGGAGGGCAGCTGTGCGACAGGGGGGGGACGGGCCCAGGGAACCCACTCTCCACGAGGTCCTCACCACCATCATGGGAGCATACAACCGCTCCCAGGAGACGATGGCGACGGTACTGGCCCGGTTCCAGGAGATCCAGGTACTGCAGGAGGAACACTATCGGGGGTACAGTGAGGACATCAGAGCCCTCACCTCCACCCTGGTTACCATGGTAGGGCTGCTGCAGGACCTCGTCAACACCAGGGCGGACACTCAACAACACCCAAGGGCCCCTGCCACTAGCCTGGACCAAGAACAGCCAACCACCTCCGCCGGCGCTAGTGGACAGGAGGCCCCCGCACAGCAGCAGCCCACCAGACCCCCACCTCCTGCAGGAGAAGAACCACCCCGCAAGAGGGCCCTGAGATCTCGCAAGAAGACAGAGTAGGATGTCAAGACCCCCGCCAGCAATGGATACCACCTGATTTCATCCCACTGTCCCACATTGTCACCCTGTCCATCCTTGAACTGCCCATGCTCCATCTCTCCACAGGCCTCTGGACAATGCACCTGTGTGACTGTTACTCTGGACTCTGCCATGGACATTCCTTCACCATAGCCCCCACCCACTTGAAACCACCCATCCCATTTTGAGCACTTCAATAAACACCTATTTTGCACAAAACTATCTGGAGTCTGGCTGTGATTTCAATATATTGTAATTGACATGACAGTGCAAATATGTCCTTGTACATGGTGAAGTCAACAAACAGCTGCCACAAAGCTGTAGTCCATGGGGAAACGAAGCACAGGACTCGTAGTGGGGACCCCAGATCTGAAATAGGGAGGGAAAAGCCACAACTCAGTCATCATACACTGGGGCAAATAGACAGGCAGCAGAGATGCAGGAGAGTAGTTCACATTTACTAAATTATCTTTGAATTGTTACCTGTGTCCTATTGGAAGTACTGTTCAATGATTCTGTCCCTGTTGTCTGTTTCAGCCCCGTCGTCTTCCTCCTCGTCACTCTCCTCAGGTTCCACAGCTGCCACAACACCACCGTCTCGACCATCCTCCTGCAGGAAAGGCACCTGGCGGCGCAAAGCCAGGTTGTGAAGCATGCAGCAGGCCACGATGATGTGACACACCTTCTTAGGTGAGTACATTTGGGATCCACCTGTCATATGCAGGCACCGAAACCTGGCCTTCAGGAGGCCAAAGGTGCGTTCGATCACCCTCCTAGTACGCCCATGGGCCTCATTGTACCGTTCCTCTGCCCTTGTCCGGGGATTCCTTACTGGGGTCAGTAGCCACGACAGGTTGGGGTACCCAGAGTCCCCCACTAGCCATACACGGTGTCTCTCTAGCTGTTCCATCACGTAAGGGATGCTGCTATTCCTTAGGATGTAGGCGTCATGCACTGACCCTGGGAATTTGGCATTTACATGCGAGATGTACTGGTCAGCCAAACACACCACCTGGATGTTCATTGAATGGTAACTTTTTCTGTTCCTGTACACCTGCTCCCTGTCTCTTGGGGGAACCAAAGCCACATGGGTCCCATCAATGGCACCAATGACGTGGGGAATATGTCCAAGGGCGTAGAAATCACCCTTCACTGTAGCCAATTCGCCCACCTCAGGGAAAATGATGTAGCTCCTCACGGATTTCATCAGGGCAGACAACACTCTGGATAACACCTTCGAAAACATGGGCTGAGACATCCCAGAAGCAATTCCCACTGTTGTCTGAAATGACCCACTTGCCAAGAAATGGAGTACTGACATGACCTGCACCAGAGGGGGAATCCCTGTGGGTTGGCGGATGGGGGACATCAGGTCGGGCTCCAGCTGGGCACACAGTTCATGTATAGTGGCACGGTTAAGACGGTAGGTCAGGATAATGTGGCGTTCTTCCATTGTCGACAGGTCCACCAGCGGTCGGTACACGGGAGGATTCATCCGTCTCCTCGCCAAACCCAGCGGACGGTGCCTAGGAAGGACAACATGGAGCACACAGTCAAGCAACCCACAGGTACGTACTCACAGCTAGCACAGTAAACGATTCTCTATGCAGTGAATGGCGTGTCTGAGTGGCTATGCAAGGCCTAGGCCTGTGTGACGCAGTTGAAATAGAGCCATGTGGGCCCTGGAAATGGCGGCTGCCTGACCTGTGAAGTGTGACAGTGGGATGTGAGGTCAATGCGCTGGCGTGGCACACCGCGGCGGGCGGCGGGCGAAGACCGCGGCGCGAAGCCGCATTGGTTAACATTGAAGCCTATGGGTTTCAGGAGCCAATGGCGAAGGGCGCCGGCGGTGGCGGGACGCACCGCCGCGGACGTGACCGCCATTTTCTATCTACTAATCCACTTGCGACTTGAACTTTCACAGGAGAGGACCTATACTGCAAGTGTTGCTGTGACCTCGGTCTGGAAGGGACAATGGCTGCTGCACCTGGGGAAAGGGCCCCTGCCTTCACTGGAGAGGAGTTGGAGAAACTTGTGGATGGGGTCCTCCCCCAGTATGCGCTACTCTACGGTCCTCCAGACCAACAAGTGAGTTTAATTCAATATGGATTTGGGGCCACTGGCTGGCTTGGGGGCCTGGCGGGGGGCCTGGCGGGGGGCCTGGCGGGGGGCCTGGCGGGGATGGGGGGCATGTTGGGCCTGGCGGGGGGCATGGCGGGGGGCCTGGCGGGGATGGGGGGCATGTTGGGCCTGGCGGGGGCATGGCGGGGGGCATGGCGGGGATGGGGGGCATGTTGGGCCTGGCGGGGGGCATGGCGGGGATGGGGGGCATGTTGGGCCTGGCGGGGGGCATGGCGGGGGGCATGGCGGGGATGGGGGGCATGTTGGGCCTGGCGGGGGGCATGGCGGGGGCCTGGCGGGGATGGGGGGCGTTGGGCCACTGGCAGGGAAAATGCAGACAAACTTGAACGTGGTATTTCTCCCTCCCTGTACGTGTCACATAGGTCCGCGCCCATGAGAAGATCGGGATTTGGCGTGCCATCGCCAAGGGAGTCCGGACCCTGGGGGTCCACCATCGACGGGGCACCCACTGCCGCAAGAGGTGGGAGGACATCCGCCGCGGGACCAAGAAGACCGCCGAGTCTCTGCTGGGGATGGCCTCCCAACGTAGGCGGGGTGCCTGCCGTCAACTGACCCCCCTGATGTTCCGGATCCTGGCGGTGGCCTACCCTGATTTGGATGGGCGCGTGAGGGCAGCACAGCAGACACAAGGGGGTGAGTACAAGCATTATCTACTCTGTTGTCGCGCAGTGGAGGTGTCTGGGTGGGGGAGGAGGGCTGTGGGTCCCCCTAGGCCAGGGCGATATCTGTAGGCTGGGCACCCCCGTAAGCCCCTGTGTCCCCAGCCACCACCCTCAGTAGTTTGTCAGTACAGCCATCCCTGGGTCGTGTCATCCATGGGTGCAGTTGTCAACTCTAGGCGTGTAGGGCATGTTCCACGGAATGCGTAGCGGACCACAAGTGCGCAACTTAGTGCAGGGGGCATCTGTGTCTGTCATGTCCACTAACTGTACCGGAGATCCATGTACTCAATATCCCTTTATTTCTCTCTCCCCCCCCCTTTTTGTTTGTCTTTCTGTGCTTGTGTGCATCAGCATCATCAGGCGGAGGAGAAGTGGCATCGGGGCAGGAGGGAGCTGCATCTCACATGGCCCAGGAGGGCCATGCCACAGAGTCAGACTGGACCAGTGAGACGGAGGGCGAGGGGAGCTCCACGACGGGGACGACTGGACCCTGCAGCGACACGGACACGTCCTCGGAAGGGAGCTCCCTTGCGGGGGTGGCACCATCCATGCCCCCCGCCATTACAGGTACAGCCGCCACCCAGCGCAACATCTCCGCCCTCCCAGCAGCCCCTCAGCGTTCGCCCCGTGCCCGCTCTGCCAGGAAGCCGGGCATCTCCTTCGCCCCAGGCACCTCAGGCCCTGCCCCTGTTACCCCCGCTGCCCTCAGTGAGGAGGTCATTGACCTCCTCCGAACGCTCATTGTTGGGCAGACTACCCTTTTGAATGCCATCCAGGGGGTGGAGAGGGAGGTTCATCGCAGCAATGCGTACCTGGAGGGCATTCATTCGGGTCAGGCTGCCCATCAGCGATCGTTCCAGGCTCTGGCCTCAGCACTGACGGCAGCCATTGTCCCTGTCTCCTGCCTCCCTCTACTAACTCCCTCCTCCCAGTCTCCTGTTCCTCTGCCTGTCCCACCCACACCATCAGACCAGCCTGCACACACCTCAACACCCAAGAGAAGCTCATCCAAACATAAGCACCACAGATCACGCAGACATTCACACACGCAACATTCCGATGCAGACATGCCAACAGTCACTACCACCTCTGTGACCCCCACCTCCTCGTCTCCCTCCTCCCTCCCTGTGACGTCTACACTCACACCTCCATTCACCTCACCATCAGCCAGTGTTTCCATCACCAGCACACCCTCCACTCCAGTCCGCACACGTGCAGTCACCACCTCACGACAGCCTATCCCTCCTGCACCTGCACCCAAAGACAGCAAACGTGACTCACCTACAACCACATCCTCTCCCTCCACTCCCATTCCCACTGTACCTACCACTCTCCATTGTCCCAAGAAACTCTTCCTCGCCACTGCTAACTTCTTTCCTGACCCTGAGCCCCCCCCTCCTTCTCGTCGGGGTAAGAAGAGCACCTCAGCCACCACCAGCCCTGCAGCCCCCTTGACAAGGGTGCAGGGGTATTGGAGCCCGCCAGCCCGCATGTCTGGATCTTCGCCCAGCAGCAAGGGGACAGCCAGCCCACCCCCTGGGAAGAGGAGCAGAAGGCGGAAGGGGCGCCGCAGGAGCCCGCCTTCTACATCCCCCCCGGACACCACCCAGAGACAGTCACCAGCCACAGCTCCAAAGGGAGGAAAGGGCCACAGACTCACGACTAAGGAGGGCAAGGGCAGCAAGTCGGAGAGGTCAGGCAGCAGGCATGCTGCCCAGGAGGAGCCCACAACCCCCATAGCCGCTGCCCCGGGAGGAACCGGCACAGCTGCCCCGGGAGAGCCCACCACCCCCATAGCCGCTGCACAGGGAGGACCCAGCCCAGCTGGCCAGGAGGGCCCCACCACCCACAGCCCAGGTGGGCATTGAAGGAGCACCATCCCCGCTGCCCAGGAGGGCACCACCAGGCAATGAGCAGTTGGCCATAGACCGGCCGCCGTCTCAAGCACCGCTGAACTGGGCCCCGCCGTCTCAAGCACCGCTCCGCTGGGCCCCGCCGTCTCAAGCACCGCTGAACTGGGCCCCGCCGTCTCGAGCACCGCTCCGCTGGGCCCCGCCGTCTCAAGAACCGCTGAACTGGGCCCCGCCGTCTCGAGCACCGCTCCGCTGGGCCCCGCCGTCTCAAGAACCGCTGAACTGGGCCCCGCCGTCTCAAGAACCGCTGAACTGGGCCCCGCCGTCTCAAGAACCGCTGAACTGGGCCCCGCCGTCTCAAGCACCGCTCCGCTGGGCCCCGCCGTCTCAAGCACCGCTGAACTGGGCCCCGCCGTCTCGAGCACCGCTCCGCTGGGCCCCGCCGTCTCAAGAACCGCTGAACTGGGCCCCGCCGTCTCGAGCACCGCTCCTGGGCCCCGCCGTCTCGAGCACCGCTCCGCTGGGCCCCGCCGTCTCAAGAACCGCTGAACTGGGCCCGCCGTCTCAAGAAGCGCTGAACTGGGCCCCGCCGTCTCAAGAACCGCTCCGCTGGGCCCCGCCGTCTCAAGAACCGCTGAACTGGGCCCCGCCGTCTCGAGCACCGCTCCGCTGGGCCCCGCCGTCTCAAGAACCGCTGAACTGGGCCCCGCCGTCTCAAGAACCGCTGAACTGGGCCCCGCCGTCTCAAGAACCGCTGAACTGGGCCCCGCCGTCTCAAGAACCGCTCCGCTGGGCCCCGCCGTCTCAAGAACCGCTCCGCTGGGCCCCGCCGTCTCAAGAACCGCTGAACTGGGCCCCGCCGTCTCAAGAACCGCTGAACTGGGCCCCGCCGTCTCGAGCACCGCTCCGCTGGGCCCCGCCGTCTCAAGAACCGCTGAACTGGGCCCCGCCGTCTCGAGCACCGCTCCGCTGGGCCCCGCCGTCTCAAGACCCGCTGAACTGGGCCCCGCCGTCTCAAGAACCGCTGAACTGGGCCCCGCCGTCTCAAGAACCGCTCCGCTGGGCCCCGCCGTCTCAAGAACCGCTGAACTGGGCCCCGCCGTCTCGAGCACCGCTCCGCTGGGCCCCGCCGTCTCAAGAACCGCTGAACTGGGCCCCGCCGTCTCAAGAACCGCTGAACTGGGCCCCGCCGTCTCAAGAACCGCTGAACTGGGCCCGCCGTCTCAAGAACCGCTCCGCTGGGCCCCGCCGTCTCAAGAACCGCTCCGCTGGGCCCCGCCGTCTCAAGAACCGCTGAACTGGGCCCCGCCGTCTCAAGAACCGCTGAACTGGGCCCCGCCGTCTCGAGCACCGCTCCGCTGGGCCCCGCCGTCTCAAGAACCGCTGAACTGGGCCCTTCAAGGCAAGACCCGCTGAACTGGGCCCTTCAAGGCATGAGGCGCTGAACTGGGCCCTTCCAGGCAAGAACCGCTGGCCCTTTGGCAGACGTGGCAGGGCAGGATCTATCTCGGGCAGGGCTGCAGGATGTCCTCTGGCCAACATGCCTCCTCCAGTGGCAGTGGGGTCTGTTATGGACTGTATGGACTGTGGCTTTGCACTCCCCAGGATGGCCCAGTGGGCAGGCCACCCACTGTATGGACTGTTTGGACTGTGGCTTTGCACTCCCCAGGATGGCCCAGTGGGCAGGCCACCCACTGTATGGACTGTATGGACTGTGGCTTTGCACTCCCCAGGATGGCCCAGTGGGCAGGCCACCCACTGTATGGACTGTATGGACTGTGGCTTTGCACTCCCCAGGATGGCCCAGTGGGCAGGCCACCCACTGTATGGACTGTTTGGACTGTGGCTTTGCACTCCCCAGGATGGCCCAGTGGGCAGGCCACCCACTGTATGGACTGTTTGGACTGTGGCTTTGCACTCCCCAGGATGGCCCAGTGGGCAGGCCACCCACTGTATGGACTGTATGGACTGTGGCTTTGCACTCCCCAGGATGGCCCAGTGGGCAGGCCACCCACTGTATGGACTGTATGGACTGTGGCTTTGCACTCCCCAGGATGGCCCAGTGGGCAGGCCACCCACTGTATGGACTGTATGGACTGTGGCTTTGCACTCCCCAGGATGGCCCAGTGGTCATGGAGTCCCCTCGTGGATCTGGCGTCGTGTACTCAAGTGGCTGAGGTGCCCCCCTTCCCTTCCCCCTGAGGTGCCTGTCCTATTTTCTTTCTGATGCCCCTGCAGTGTTCTCTCCGTGGAGTTCTTGTCGTGGGACTGGGCCTTGCCCCTTTGCACAGGACCCCTGTGGTCCACGGACAGTGGTTGGACTACATTTAGTAGCTGTGTATATTTTGTACATAGTTTATTTATTTATTGGGATTACTGGTGTCCATATTTCAATATATCTGCCCGTTTATGATCTCTTCTTTTGGTCTTTGCATTATTTCGGAGGGGGGGGTTTGTGGGTTGTGACAGTGATCTGTGGGAATGCATTGATGTGTGTGTTGTAGTGGGTATGGGTGGGTGGGTGTGTCCGGGTAATCTTTTCCCTCCCCTGTGTCGTAGGTGCAGTACTCACCGATGTCTTCCGCGCCGCCGGGCGTGCTCCTGGTATATGAGCAGGTATAGGAGTGCGGGGATGACCTGCAACTCTGGTTCCATACTGCCGGAATCTCGCGTGGAGTGCGTAGAGGTGAGCGTTTTCCCGTTCGTAGTCTGTTTCCGCCGTGTTTTTATCGGCGGTGCTCCCGCCCCGGAAAAGGTGGCGGATTGGTGGGTCGTGATAGGGTGGGCGGTACATTGTCTGCCGCCTGGCTGTTGGCGGGGACCGCCGCGCTGTTTGTTTGTACCGCCGTGGCGGTCGGAGTGTTAATGCGGCGGGCTGTGTTGGCGGTTCCCGCCAGGGTCAGAATTGCATATTTTGGACCGCCGGCCTGTTGGCGGCTTGGCCGCCGCTTTATCACCGACCGCCAGGGTCAGAATGAGGGCCTATGTCTCTATCTTGTGTGAGGTGTTGGAAGTCTGCCAATTCTTGTGTGCTTATATTATGATACCTATTTAGCTGTACACTTTGTAACATGTCATTCTCTCGACTGACAGACTTTTCAAAGGCCAATACTTCGGGTGGCATTTGACTAGTTTCAGGAGAGAATGCGGACTTGGGACTAAGCCAGTTTTTGGGAGGTTTTCTGTGGTAGCTATCGGGTGTTCCCAGAAAAAGGTTTTCAATCTGACTTTTGAAAGAATTCTGATATTTCGATTCTCAGACTGAAAATGTCTAATTTAGGGGTTGGGACAAAGTCGAATCCCTTATTTAGTACCCTTGTTTTCCAATTCGTCTAGGCTCCTGTTGCTCAGGTTAATTACATTGTTTTCCGTAGTAGTCATGTCTTGCTTGTGCTTGGAACATTCTCTTTTGGTAGTTCGACTTATATAGACTCCTTTCTTGGGTTCCAACTCACCCCTTTCTTTTTCCCTCTTCCTCTTCCCTGGACTTTCTTTAAAAAACGTGATAGTAGTGGGAATGGGCATGCCATGAGAGCAAGCAAATCCAAAGCCGATAAGTCCGGAGTAAAGTACTTTGACAGTGCTTGTTTAAAAATAAAGACTTTGGGGTTATCCTAATACTTGTTTATACTTCCATTGATCTAAGTGAACTTCACTTGATTTGAGTGCTGTATATTATTTTTTTATATATACAAGAGTAACCAGGGCTCATATTTTCATTGTTAAAAATGTTCCCCTTTTAATATACAGTTAAATTATTTTGTTACATTTAGAGCGCTTTTTTTGGGGATCGTTTTATTTAGAAGTTTGACACTGCATCATCTTTGCCTTAACGATTGTTCATAAGGCAGCCGAGACATATGAATTTAATTTTGGAAAAGTGGACCTTCATGTTAGTGAGGCACTAGAAGTTGCTGATCTTGTATTTTATTTCATTTCTCGATTTATACTTTCCACCTCTGATAATTTCTGAATCATACACATTATTATGCAACTGGACATGACTGTCATTTAGAGTGCAGGCGGCCACGCAATTTGGAGCATTTTCTGAACAATTTTTTCTGCACATAGTTTAAGTCTAATATATATTTAACCTCTCGTTATCAGCAGTGGTTCGCCACTGCGGGCGGATTATGTCTCTCATATTTTGTGTTGCAGAAATGCCCGTGAGAGAACATTGTATAAATGTGCTAGGAGCACACATTTCAGAAAAGCGCGTTCTACTTAGATATGATTTTGAACATAAGTTAACGTGTCAGGGAGCTGAAGGAGAGAACATTGCTGTTACAAGGGCTCCCTCTGCTGCCCTATTTCGAAAATGACAGTTGAAATGATTGACGCCGAAGACACTAAAACAAGTACTTCAGATCCGCAGCCTGCTCAATTGAATAAATATACAATCCGAAAACTCCACACGTAAATTATATTCAAAGACGCTAACATGAAAAGAAGAAAATATCTGCAGTGCTACTGAGTTCAAATGACCACCGTTTTCCCATTAGGAAGGCTTAAAATAAAACTATCAATGATAAAAACAAATGAATACAGTAAAATTGATTGTATAACAATAAACAACGCAATTCGAAAGTATGAGAAGGTTTTTTTCCCCATGAAATCACATAAAAGGCGATGTATGGCTTAGTCAGAAGCAGGATGGAGCATTTAGCAGGGTGTAGCAGGCTGCAAGTCACAATGCCCCATTAGTTTTACACGGGGAAAATATGTCTAAAGTCTAATGCGTTCCACTCCGCTCTCCCGGTTTCCTGTGAGCTTGAGCCGTCTTTGGACAGAGACCTTTATAGCTAGTAGTGGCCCTCGGAGAAATAAATATTTAGCTCAATCAACAATTAGGTGGGCAATCTATGACTTCCATGATGTCAACCCTCAATGCATGGACGTCATTTAGGTGTCGCAGCTGCGAACCCTGGCTTGTCCCTTGAGACCCCTGACACTACCTTTGCGACCATAGGCCTCAGAAGTGGCAAAATCAGTGCCAGGGACACAGAGGCAGCTGGTGCTAAGAATGGAGTATAATTAGTTGGAATATGACCTGGCAGCTGAGGTGATTACAAATGCCTTGAAATGTATGTTGTGTGCGTGCTTGTGGGTAAGAGTGTATTTATTTGTATGACTGTGTATGTGTGAATGTTTATGTATATGTAAGCGTGTGTGTGAGAAAGTAAAGTTCACATGGCGTGTGATGTCACTTCCGTTACCCCTGACATTTTGGTGAATTGACATTCATACCTCAATGTAAATGTTTTTCAATTTGCCCATAATTATATTGTTGTGCAAAACTAGGGAAGAGGTATGGATTGCTTTAACAGCTTGGAAGTTGCCCATTGCCCACCACTATTCAATGGGTCTTAAACAATTTCAAAGTTCTAGCCGATAAGCAGGGTCGGACTGGCCTGTATGACAAACGGTAACTTACTGGCTGCAGCAGAGATCTCAGCCTTGAGGGTCCTGGAGGGTTGGGACTGCTGCCCTCTCTCAGCCAATGAGAGGAAGGTGGCGGTCCCTACCTCATCACCCAGTGGGATGGAGTCAGTGAGACTTTGCTGACCCCATCCTACTCTGTGATGAGGCGTCAATGATGGACACCCAGGCCTGGGCACTTCAGTGTGTAAAACTGAAACATCCAGATCTGAAACAATTAGTGACACTCCCCCTCGTCATGAGGAGGATATCATCCAAGTACTTTGTCAGGCCAAAAAGGTCACGCCAATGGTCTGTGGCACCTTTAGTCTGCCAAAGTTCAGCTCAGGCAGCCAGGTGTCTTAGTATTTAGCACATGTATAGTGCCTGCCTTTCTTGAACATAAAAAGTGTCTGTCAGGCTGACTTTTGCTCAGAATGAGAGAGACTCTTCCGGTCTGCTAAAATGTTGGGCATGCATGCCCTCTTCACCCTTAAGAATTAGTGCCTGCTGGTTGTGTTGGTGCACTGTTTCCATGTGGAATACAGAGTCATGGAGGCCTGCCATGAAAAGACAGCAGCAAGTCCATGAGGTGGCTGACAGACGTGTTAGAAGACCAGCTGAGGGGGTGCGCCTGGATGAGGTTTGGACAGGCATAACATCTTGGTTGCAGCTTTGCTTTCTGCACTATGGCAGACAGACAGTGATGGACAATGTCCAACATGCTGCTCTGTGTTACTCTTTCCTTATCTCCCTCGTCAGTCTGCTGCTTACCTCTGAGGTGGTAGGGAGTATGATGAGTGATGAAGGGGGTGCATATATGCCAACAGTTTAAACACAGAAAGAGGGATACGTTTGTTGAAAGGAAATCATGGGACATATTACCCATTGAGAAAAGGCAATTACTGGCGGGAGACAGCTAAAATAAAGTCATTTTTGGCTTAAAAAAATTCTGGAGTCTCCCACCTGAATCAGGTCATTTATGGAGATAGAGATGAGGCGCTCACTGTTGGTGATGTATTCACTCTCAGCAAGTCCACTTGGTGACCTTTTGTTTTTCATAAGGGGAGCAATGCCTGCTTCAAAGGCTTGAGGGTCTGTTCTTTGTAGGCATGTGAATACCACGGGCCAGGCTGTCTCTGAGTAAGTAGAGACTGTTTAATTCAAGCCACTCTAAAGCCAAATCAAATGCTTTTGAGGACCACTTTCACCACCTCCACTGTCTACAGAGGTAAATGTGTTGAAGGTTGATTAAAATGGAGGTGGAAAGGTGAGAGGTAAGGTGTTGTATGATTTCTGGAGAAAACATAGCTTATTACAGTAGGTGTAGTTTAGGATGCCTCGATTAGGCAGTTTCTCTTAGATGTTCATAATCTCCCTTGTTTGGTTGGGGGGCCCATGAATGTATTTTGCAAGGCAGAACTTTTAGGTTGCTTGACAGAACTGAGATTTTTCCTTACGTCTCTTGCAGCTGGGTTTGCCCTCCTGTCAAAGATTTGCACTCTTTTGGTTCCAGCGTCAAGCTGGCTCATTTTGGCTCTAATGGTTCCTCATTGAACCACTGATTGGTAGATTTGGCACTCGTGTTTGTTGTCCTTGATTTTGGTAGGACTAGACTGTCAAAAATGTAAACGTGTTCCCAAACAGGACCTCAGGATCTTTTGGGACTTTGTGGATGACTTAGCAAAAATTATAGATCTTGTTAAATTCCTTATGCAGCTGTCCTATAATGCCTGGCTGGAATTTGTGGTGGCTCAGGTCTATCGCAGGAATGAGGCTGTATTTTAAGTATATGAGAGAGATGGAAAGGAACAGCTTGCTTAACTAGATCTGTGGTTGGAACAATATTTTGGAGGTACCAGAGTTGTGAGTAAATTCTAGAAAAGGCATACACCATATATGTGTTTTGGGATGCTCACAACCTAGTCAGTGCACAGGGACTGCATGTTCTCAATTTGGTCAGCGGCTGATCAAGTCTGATTTATCGACCAAGAGGTTAAGACGTCACTGGATCATGATTTACCTGACTAGGGTCTCCAGGTATAAAGTGAATTCAAAGCAAAACACAAACGCTGTGGATGGACGGAATGCAGAACCAATCAAAAATTCACCCCCAGTCACAGATCTGGGTTTAATCCATCCATTATTTTGCTCACCATGCCACCCCAGTTTGAACCCAGCCATATGCAAATCAGTCTTGACCCTGTTCCTCATGGGAACAGTCCAGCCCGAACTGCCAGGCCAGGTTCTCCCTGGACCGGAAACAAGCATCCTGGGACCGGTTTCGGGGTTTCACCCCTCATCAGCCAGGCTAGCTTGAATCCAGTGGCACAGTGAGCCCGGGACCCACGTCTGGGCATACCCGGCGCACTTAGGGCGGCAAAATCAAAGCAAAACACAAACGCTGTGGGTTAGCGTAACTGGATGGACGGAATGCAGAATCAATCAAACATTCACCCCCAGTCACAGATCTGGGTTTAATCCATCCATTATTTTGCTCACCATGCCACCCCAGTTTGAACCCAGCCATATGCAAATCAGTCTTGACCCTGTTCCTCATGTGAACAGTCTAGCCCGAACTGCCAGGCCAGGTTCTCCCTGGACCGGAAACAAGCATCCTGGGACCGGTTTCGGGGTTTCACCCCTCATCAGCCAGGCTAGCTTGAATCCAGTGGCACAGTGAGCCCGGGACCCACGTCTGGGCATACCCGGCGCACTTAGGGCGGCAAAATCAAAGCAAAACACAAACGCTGTGGGATAGCGTAACTGGATGGACGGAATGCAGAACCAATCAAACATTCACCCCCAGTCACAGATCTGGGTTTAATCCATCCATTATTTTGCTCACCATGCCACCCCAGTTTGAACCCAGCCATATGCAAATCAGTCTTGACCCTGTTCCTCATGGGAACAGTCCAGCCCGAACTGCCAGGCCAGGTTCTCCCTGGACTGGAAACAAGCATCCTGGGACCGGTTTCGGGGTTTCACCCCTCATCAGCCAGGCTAGCTTGCATCCAGTGGCACAGTGAGCCCGGGACCCACGTCTGGGCATACCCGGCGCACTTAGGGCGGCAAAATCAAAGCAAAACACAAACGCTGTGGGATAGCGTAACTGGATGGATGGAATGCAGAACCAATCAAACATTCACCCCCCAGTCACAGATCTGGGTTTAATCCATCCATTATTTTGCTCACCATGCCACCCCAGTTTGAACCCAGCCATATGCAAATCAGTCTTGACCCTGTTCCTCATGGGAACAGTCCAGCCCGAACTGCCAGGCCAGGTTCTCCCTGGACCGGAAACAAGCCTCCTGGGACCGGTTTCGGGATTTCACCCCTCATCAGCCAGGCTAGCTTGAATCCAGTGGCACAGTGAGCCCAGGACCCACGTTTGGGCATACCCGGCGCACTTAGGGCGGCAAAATCAAAGCAAAACACAAACGCTGTGGGATAGCGTAACTGGATGGACGGAATGCAGAACCAATCAAACATTCACCCCCAGTCACAGATCTGGGTTTAATCCATCCATTATTTTGCTCACCATGCCACCCCAGTTTGAACCCAGCCATATGCAAATCAGTCTTGACCCTGTTCCTCATGGGAAAAGTCCAGCCCGAACTGCCGGGCCACGTTCTCCCTGGACCGGAAACAAGCATCCTGGGACCGGTTTTGGGGTTTCAGCAAAAGTTCTTGGCAGGGGACCACTGCTTCTGTGAAAAGAACTGTTGGGTAGACTATAAGGTGGATGACTAAACCTGCATAAAGAATATGCTCTGTTGAGTAGCTCCATTTAAGTAAGGGCAGACTTGTGCCATCCCTCCCCTATTTTTGTCACTGTTTTTTTAGGAAAAGCTTGTAGCCTGAAAGAGGAAACCCTAAAAAGGTCAGTCACACTCTTTATAAATCAAATCTGTAAAGAAAAATGTTATTGGTTAGATGGGTATGGATTTCCTACCTGTTAGATCTGACAGCCTTAGGGTGGTCTTCCCCCAAACATTTTGCCTGCTTTCCTCATATTTTGCTGATCTCTTTTTGCAGGCTTTAGCACTCTGAGCATGTTACCCCAGCTGACCAGTGCTAAAGCGCATGTGCTCTCTCCCATAAAAACATAGTTTGATTGGTACATCCACAACTGGCATACTTAATTTACTTATAGGTCCCTAGTAAAGTGCACTGCAAATGCCCAGGGTTTGTAAATTAAGTGCTACTAGTGGGATTGCAGCTCTGCTTGTGCCACACACTCAAGTAGCCCTTAAACGTGTCTCGGGCCTGCCATTGCAGAGCCTGTATGTGCAGTTTACACTGCCATGTCGACTTGGCACTTAAAACCTCATGCCAAGCCTTAAACTCCTGTTTTATTACATCCAAGTCACCCCTAAGGTAGGTTCTAGGTAGCCCATGGGGCAGGGTGCTATGTAACTAAAAGGCAGGACATATACTTTTAAGTTTTACATGCCCTGGTAGTGAAAATCTCCCACATTCGTTTCTCACTACTGTGACGCCTACCCCTTCCATAGGTTAAAATGGGGGGATTCCTTATTACATATAATAAGTTGTAATTCCTAACTGAGTAGATATGTCATGTTTAGTACCCAAGAAATCCTCTTCAATGGTAAAGTCCGATTTAGCATTATAATTTTGAAAATGCCAGTTTAGAAAATTGGCATTTTCCCGCTCTTAGCCTTGTGTGCCTGCATCTTGTCTCCAATACACATCTGGGTTGACAGTTGGGATTGTGCATTCCCTCTAGATAGCCCATACAAAGGAAGCTTATGTGTGAATGATTGGACATCAATATCCTGATGGGCCATCTTGGGCAGGATGGGAGGGAGGGAGGGGCTGGGCACAGCCTCACTATTACACCTCATAGGCAGTGTCCTGTCACCACACAAAAGGCTGCATACCCTCCTGTAGTGAGTCTGGAGCAAGGGTAGGAAGGAAGGACCTCTGCACACTTCAAAGACACTTCTTTGAAGTCACCCCCACTTCAAAGTCACAAATGGCTATAAGTACTGGACCTCTGACCCTACCAACTCAGTACACTTCTGGACGTGTGGATACTCTACCAGGAAGGAGGAATACTGTCCTGCCACTCCGGATGAACTGCTTTCTTGCTGTGCCGACCTGCTGCCTGCTCCCCTCCTTGCCTGGGTGAGAAGGACTGGAGCCACAGCACTTGAATGCAGAACGAGAGTGGCTCCAAGGGTTTGCTGGCTTGCCTCCTGTTCTTCTGAAGTCTCAGGGAGACAAAAGACTTTCACGTAATCTCCCATAGCTCCTGTCCCCAACTTCAACAGGTTCCCCACCCACAAGAGGCTCCTCTCAAGTCCAGGGCCCTTGGAAGTGGATTTTTGGGCTCCTGAAATCAAGATTTTGGGCTCTTCACAATTGTGAATGGGACTGTTCGCTCAGGAACCATGGCGCTTACCCAAAGAATCAGTGTGAGCCGCCACAAGTTAATCTCTTTGTACAGCAAGCTATCACCGCTCACGACCGCAAGGCTCCAGTCTGCCATGTACGCCTCAAGGCTGACTCTTCACGCCCCACAGACCACTCCCATGACACCCTCCTTGTTCCCAGCAAAATCTATCCCCACGAATGGGATTCGGCCAATTTTTAAGAAGGTAAAACTTCAGAGGGACTTGTCTGGGACTGTATTTCGACCCATGCTCCATCATGGTCACTTTAAACGTTTGTATTTAGTCCGGTCTAGCATGACCAGATAGCCCGAGTTAGCACTTAAAGCTTGTAAGCACTACATTTCACTTTATTCTTTAAAACAAATCATATCTTAAATTCTACTTATTGGACTCTTGTTGTTTTGGTCTTGTTTTGCTCATAAAATTACAGTCTATTTTTCTGAACTGGTTTGGAGTCTTTTTGTGGTGTTCTCATTGTGTTACTGTTTGAAGTGTTGAACAAATACTTTACACATTGCCTTTTAAGTTTCGCCTGCCTGCCCTGTGCCAAGCTACCATAGGGAGGGTACAGGTTAATTTATGGTGTGTATCTGACTTACCCTAAAACTGTGGTTCCTGCTTGGACAGGGTGCATACTTCTGCCAATCAGAAACCCTATTTCTATCACTACATAAGTAAATAAGTCCCAACACCCTATCAGGTTAAACAGAGTTTTAATAATTTAAACCTGTGGCACACAACAGACAGGCTTAACTTTAGTAAAATGTGTCAAGTATTTGGCAACACTAAAACAGTCAAAAACTCAAAACGCAATTCTATAAAAATCCCACATCCAATTTCTAAAAATGAATTAAAATGTAATTTAAAAAAGTGACACCAAAATGACTAAAATCCAATAAGAGGGATCAGACATATACATTTTTAAGATCAAAAAAGCACAAAGAAAAAATAAAGCACCAATCTGAAATCACTGTTTGCCATTGACTGTGACTTAGGCACACTGACTGCGAGGAAGTCAGAGGATGGATATATCAAGCAGGTTGCCCCAGTTAAACTTTTTACCTTCTGTCTTAGTCTTTTTCATGGAAGCCTAAATCACCCAGCGAGGCAAGGTTCAAGGCTGTATATGATGAAATCCTATTGAATCCAGATAGCAGCTAGGCAATGTCCCAATAAATCTGTTGGCTTTAGTTAGAAAAGCTTGAAGTGAGAAATTTCAGTAACGTGACCGCTGAAGTTCTCTCATCAGGCAGATACTTTTCTCCGCTTCACCCATTTTCTACCTTTAGACTTAGATCCTGATTCTTATCTTAGAGGTAAGCATGATCCACCGTAATGGTGAAGGAGTCTGTCTACTGCCATGATAATGGTCTGCCTGCCCGATTCAGATGCAAGTGGACCTTTGGTTTAATCACAGTGGAAACTACTCCATCTCAGTCGTGATTCAACCCTAATTTAAATGGACAAAATTAGAGGTCAGTTTTCACTGCCCATCACTGTCAAGAAAACTCTGGCAATAAGGGGCAGTGAGACCTGGTAAATAGTCCATCTTAATGGGGGAATTGGCTTTTATTTTAAAAAAGAAAATCACATTTCAGAATTTTCTTTTCAATAATAAAAAAAGAAAACTGTTCGGTGCAGGGCTCTGTCATATTAGGTCCTGCACTAAACAGTAAACTGCAGGGACAGGAACCCCAGTGATGGCAGTTCCTGGCAATGCTTCATAAATACCGCCAAGCTTGGTAGTCATATATAAATCTGGCAGGAGGTCCCTCCACCAGGGTGATGAAGTAATTTACTTAATCGCCTTGGTGTGACAACGGGTTGTCTGTCACAAATTAAATCAGGCCCCTTGTTTCCCTCCTGGAGTCAAAATCTTACAGAGTGGCAAACCAGAAGCTGCACCCTATGGAGTCTGAAATCAGACATCTTTGCCACAACGACCCCCTGAAGATTGGAGGATCTTGGAGTTCTATAAATATTCTAAGTCCAGGTTTTCAGACTGTCTGGGGTAGTTCCTCATACCCACAAGGCTCCCAGGACCTCAGTAACAATATTTGGGGGCCAGGACAGACTCCAGCAGAAGCCACCAGCAGGGCCCAGTCCAATGCCAGTTGCATTTGGTCCACTGGTCAATCCAGGAAAAAAAGCCTCTTGCAGACTGCTGTGTGCCTGAGGCCACGCAAAGGTTATCCAAGAGTCTCTTGGGGCCCACTGGGTTCAAGTGGGAGCAGGTTCAGCCCTTCAGGTCTCCACACAGCTACTGACAGCCGGTCCAATCCTCTTCTGTTCTGCCACATGTCAAGAAAGTGTTCTAAGGTTCTCGGGTGAGGTGCTACTTTTGTTCAAATCACTAGCCACTGGGTATGGGTGACTCATATACACCTCACGACCAAGAGGCAGAAATTGCCCAATAATAAACCTCCCCAGTTTTGCAGCACATGCTATTTGCTTCACTGCAAACTACCTCACAGTGCACCATTCTCAATACATCCAACATGGAAAAATCTTTCTGCCCATGGAAAGAGCTTGTGCAAAAAGAACAGATGATGGACGGATTGCAGAACAAACCAAACATTAACCCCCAGTCCCAGTCCTGGGTTTAATCCATCATTTTTTTTTTGCTTGCCATGCCGTTCCAGTTTGGACTCAGCCATATGCCAATGAGTCTTGACCCTGGTCCCCATGGGAACAGTCAAGCCTGAACTGCCAGTCCAGGTCGTCCCTGGACCGGAAACAAACATCCTGGGACCGGTTTCAGCATATCACCCTTCAAAAGCCAGGCTAGCTTGATTCTGGTGGCATAGCCAGCACGGGACCTACATCTGGGCATACCCTTCTCACTTAGGGTAACAAATGCAAAGAGAACAGATGATGGACGGAATTCAGAATAAATCAAACATTTACCCCAATCACAGATCTGTGTTTAATCCATCAGTTTTTTTTTTGCTTGCTATGCCATTCCAGTTTGGACCCAACCATATGCAAACCAGTCTTGACCCTGCTCCCCATAGAGGTGAATGTTTGATTTGTTCCACATTCCTTCCATCATTTGTGTTCGCTTTTGTCGCTCTAAGCGCGCCAGGTATGCCCAGATGTGGATCTAGGGCTCACTATGCCACTGAATTGAAGCTAGCCTGGTTGATGGAGGGTAATACACTGAAACCAATCCCAGGATGCTTGTTTCCGGTCCGGGGAGGACCTGGCCTAGCAGTTCCATAGGGCATATGGCTGGGTCCAAACGGGGGTGGCGTGGTGAGCAAAATAATTGATGGATTAAACCCAGCTCTGTTACTGGGGGGTGAATGTTTTATTTGTTCCACATTGCGTCCATCATTTGTGTTTGTTTGTCCATGGAAACAGATTGTGGCACATTTGTGGGCATTTAAAGGCAATGAGAAGTACCCTTCAACTCAAATTCTCTAAACTGGTTCTAGGACCAGCTCCCTCCTCTGCTGAGACTAAAGCCAAAGTCTGTACTGGGATCAAAAGACCCCTCTTCTCCCGGCTTCCCACAACACTAAGCTATAAAGGTGCAGGTCTCCCTGTGGTCCCTTTTAAGTTAGTGAAATTCCTGGGATCTGAAACTGCCCTGCTTGGGTTAAGCTGGAGCACCATTCTGGCATGCTCAAGATTTTGTCTCATATCTGAAAGCAACGTACGTTAACTATGTAGCAGTTACTTTTCCTATATGTTTTTAAAAAATCCAACTTCATCATGAATTGGATTGTAATAAATATAAGAAACAGTGGTTAAACTATCTCTGTAATTTATTCTAACACATTAATTGTACATTAGCTTTTCTTGATAGAATCAGCTATTGCCGTAACATGCCAGACTCCCAACCATGTGGGGGTACAAGGCCTTAAGTGTGACTTACTTAGGGCTGGGTATAGTGATTAGAGTTTGGCGGATTGGTTACTTGCTCACAGGTGTGACAGATATCCCATCCGCCATATTACGATTCCCATACGATATAATAGGATCGTAATATGGCAGATGGGCTATCGGTTTAGTTTGTGATAAAGTAACCTCCTCCACCAAACTCTAAATCAGACCCTTAGTATTTAAATGCAGGGTGGGTTTCTCCTCTGTCACAAGGTTTATTTTAACAAGTATGCTTGACGATTTAAGAGCTGTACGAGAAAGACTACACATGTAGGCCTAAAATCATGTTTTTCTTCCAGTGAATCAAACAATAAGTGCAGCAGGTGACATTTACCCTTCTATGGTGTAGGTGTATTTTATTTTATAACACCACATTCTATGGCCTCACTTGGAAGTTAAATATGGTAATTGGGGATTAGCTATTGTTATCATGTTTTAGGGGTCAGAGCACCAACAATGGGGACCTGAAAGCAGTGTGCAGACTTTACAACCAGCAAAATCAGTCCACAAAATATAGGGGTGCCCCAGGAAAAAGAGGCACTTTCGCTCAATGTCTCAGTGAAGCAGACAGCACTTTGTGTCGCAGAGGTGGTTGCAACCGTTTAATGTGTTTTTCTGGCCTGACTGGATGTTGATGGGGGTCTAGGTTAATGTAGGATGTAAGGGTGTATGGTCCTGTAATGAAGTATTAGAGGTCCAGCATTAAAAAGTAAACCCAGAATGGACAGGTATTCAAATAATACCTTCACAGATTCCATTGCATCATCCCCTGCCTCGTTGTTATTCCAATTGTCTGCATCATAGCTATCATCACAGATACAACTCCCTATGGTGTACCAATTATGTGTTACATGCAACATAGACCATATACTATACACTTCATGGGTAGCCTAGTTCACATTAACAACCAACTACTTATTTGGTTTCCCTTCCTGCACTGATATGGGCAGGAAAATAGAACACATGTATCTCTCGCCCAGAGTGAGCAGCTGTTAATGCTGCTCCCTCTGAGCAGGAGCAATTTCTAAACCTGTTTCCCTGCCTGCATCAGTGAGGGCAGAGAAACAGATCAAAAGTCTGCTCCCAGCTGGCATGAGCATTTTCAAAACTCCTGCCTGCTGGGAGCAGACTTTTTGTTTGCTTCCTTTTGGTGGGAGTTTTGAAAATGCTCCCTGCAGGCAGAAGCAAATACAAATTCCCTGCCCACGCACCTACCCACAGGTAGGGAAACAGCTGTGTCCAGGGGATGGGCTCCCTGAGACACAGAAAGGGAGTCAGCCCCGGGGGAAAGAGTCCCATGGGGCAATAAAAGCTCAGGGGAGATAGGCTGCATGGACCCCTTCCCTTTTTAAAAAGTTTGTGGCCCTGGCAGATGGCCCCCAAGGCTCAGACAGAGGGGGCTAGGTGCCCCCCCTTTTTTGATAAGTTTCAGCCCCAGGAGTAAGCTCCAGAGGGACTATAATGGCTCAGGGAGGGGGACGTGGGCCCCATCCTCTTAGTTGTTGAATTTCTGCCCAGGGGTAGACTTCCTGAGGCCTATAATGGCTCGGGGAGGGGGCCATGCACCTCCCCTTAATGAATGATACCGGCCACCAGGACGTTTTCTTTTTTTTTTTGATTCCATGATAGTCCCACAGGAATGCAGTAAAACTTGTATCCCTAAATACCCTCCTATATTTTCTTTCATATGCTACTTCAGGACAGGGGACCAAGGCCCCAAGTCATGTAATGGCTGCCAGGAACATTTTTGTGATGATGCTAGCAGCCAGTCCGAGTGCTCGTTCCCACAGGAGTCTGAATTCCGTGGGGGCAAATTGGCCCAAGGGAAAAAAGCCCTCTGGGACAATCAGAATGCTTTCTAGCATTCTAGCTGAATCCACTTTGTTCCATTAAAAATTAACTAGTACCTTTCTCACAGTTCAGATTTTTGACACCCCAAAACTACTTACAAACCTCACTGCATTCCACTTCTGCTTTTTCATCCTTCAAGACACCATGTGTGCTTATCTCCTTTTAACACCCCTTACTAACAACACCTCCAGAAACTTCACTCGCCTTCAAATTCTAAAACAAATTTTTGTAATTTTCAAGGTTATCTTCAATTCCACTAGCCATGAGCCTTGATAAACAATCAGCAATGTTGTTTCTAGCCTTCAGAATACATTCACCATTGTAGTTAAAATCTTGTATTGATACAACTACAACCCTCTAGGCTATTCTGCTAGACACTGCATCAATTCACATTTTAGTATGCATGTCTTTCAGCAGCTTCTGATAGGTTTTTATTTTTAAAACATTTCCTCATAGGGACTTGCTCAGTTTCCTCAATGCCCAATGTAACACCAAAGCCTTCCTCTCTGTGGCTGAATACTGTAACTCCAGTCCACTCAAACAGCAAAAATAACATGATTGTCCGCTCTGACTCACCCTTAGTTTGTAGTAATACTGCTCTTAACCCCTTTAAACTTGCACCAGTAATCAACATGCATTTTGCCTTCTTTGTAAATTATGATAAACAGCTAACACTTTCTTTGCCTTAACAAATCCACCTTCCCACTCCAAATTCCACAAACTACTCCCCTCTTCAACAACCACCTTGTTAGACCTGACAGCCCTAGGGTGGTCTTCCCCTCAACTTCTTGCCTACCTCCTCCACTTTCTGTCCTTGTTTCTGCTGGCTTTAAGACTCAGTGCACTTTACCACTGCTAACCAGTGCTAAAGTGCTTGTGCCCTTTCCCCTAAAAATGCTAATATTGGCTTATCTCCAATTGACATATTAAGTTATTTATAAGCCTGTACATTAATTGGTATGTGTAGACCTGCAGCACTGATTGCGCCACCCACTTAAGTAGCCCTTTAACCATGTCTCAGGCCTGCCAGTGCTGAGCCAATGTGTGTGCAGTTGTACACTGCCATGTCGACCTGGCAAAATAACCCTTTTGCCATGCCCCAAGCCTTCCCCTTTTTATAAATATTTCACCCCTAAGGTAGGCCCTGGACAACCTAGAGGTCAGGGTGCAATGCATCTAAGAGGCAGGACATGTACTTTTAAGTTTTACATGTCCTAGTGGTGGAAAATCCTGAAAGTTCGTTTTCACTATGGCAAGGCCTATCCCGCCTATAGGCTAACATTTGGATTACCTTATTATATCTTAAAGTGTCTTTCATGATCTGGAAGAGATATGTTTTTCAAGTTTGCTGTCTCTAGATTCACTATTTAAAATCACAGCCTATGGTGAAGTTGGATTTTACATTGTACCTGTGAGTGGATGTGTGCCGCGAATTGGGTGGAGCTACAGCCGAAACCAGCAACATCAGCGGTGTTTTCTGTTGTTTTCGCTGTTGGAGAACTTAAATGTCCCCTAGATTATGCTGGCCAAGCCCCTGATTTTGACCCTCAGCCATGACTGCAGACGTGAGGCTCACAAGAGGACGTTTTGGGGGCAAGAACAAAACACTGCCGGGGCCGTCCCAGTTAGTATCCCCACCCGGTCACCTATACCCTTGCCGATGGGTCAGAGTTTCTCAGGCCGCTGACCATTGGACCCCATCTTTTGGCCTAAGCACTGGTCCCAGCTGCCCGAGGACTTTTGCCCCATAGCACTACATCTCTCTCCATAAATCAGCTGAAACGCAAACCTGAGTGCACAGCCAAGGAAAAGGAGCAGGTGGGAGAGGTGCTCTTATTCCCTTGGCATTTTGCTACAACTCTTTGGCACATTACCAGCCTGCAGCACACTACATCCTGTAACTGGGTGTATCAAATTAACTTATTAGATTTGGGCAAACTGGTGACTGGCAACAAACCGAGGACCGTGCAGCCAGAGTCAATAACAGAGGAGAGAGTTACTTAAGATGGGCACTCAATGGGGATTTTCATCTTGTATTTGCAGGGAGGCACGGAAGTCGGCAGAGGGTGGTGGGAGAGGCTGCAGGCTTGAAACCCTCAGCAGAAGGCATGTGTCTGCTTCTGCAGAAGCGGCCCAGCTAGGAATGGGTGCGGTTTGCGGGTGCGGTGTACAAGCACTCCCGGCACCCGCTGTAAATTTGCTGTTATGTGTGGGAAACAGTTAAAGCACCACCCACTCTGTCTGCCCAGTGTCCACTGTCATCTGCACTCAACTTAAATCTTCGTTTGCTTCTCGCTCAATTTTCCTCAAACACCAAATATGATCGTGCCGGTGTCTGTACACTAATTCAAGTTTACTCCTAGAGGCCTACTACTTGAACTTCAGGCTTGGAAAGACTGCTTTTCTATAACAAGAAATCTTGAACATTCATTTTGGTGGGTGAAAGCAGCGATCAATCACAACTGGGGAAAAAACATGAATATAATTATTGCTGGAAAGATCAACATCCCATTCTGACCACTCACTAGAAATCCAAACGGCAATACTAAAATCTCTAAATAATCAAAATAACCGGCCTACTGCTGGATGGGTAGATATTGGAGTGGGGGTTCAAACAAGTGAGATCGTCAATGACCTAAAAGCAGAAACCATATGGAATATTTACAAAAAAAAATCAAGTGCAACTCAAACAAGTAAGAAAATAGGAAAAGGGAAGAAAGGGAATGGGGAGGGATCAGAAGCAGTTTATTCCCTTTGTAAGGTATTTGCAGAATCATCATTAGAGCACGAGACATGAACGGTGACAGCTGCACCTCCCTGTTAACCGATATTTAAATGCCCTAATGGAGTAGGTTCCTCGAAAAATCTCCCCTCAACCTCTCCAACAACACAAGAAACAGATTCTAAGACTGTTAATAGAAATAAGGCAAAAGCAAAGAAGTCTGTGAGGAAAGAAATAAAGCAAATCGCAGAATCTCTAAGAAGTTGTCCTGAAAAAATAAAGTTTGCATAACCTGACGCCCACACTAGCACCGAGGCACAAACAGAATCGCTACAATAAAGGAAAACTTGCAGGATGCTGAACATGTCCTTCCTCCCACCCAAGTACATGTGCAATTAAACCCACCTGCCCCCAACTTTGTAAGCCCTACGTTTTTATCAGAAAGCAGGTCTCCTGGACATGTAGTCTTGGCAGGAAATTCTAAGGATGGATCATCTCAGGAAAATGCCTATTGAATCCTTTAGATATCCTATCTCTTTGCAAATGGAAATCCTCCTTTAAATAGGCTAAGAATTTTAGGGCTATCGCACAACTTACTGCAGCTCTAGTTCCATACTTCCTCTGAAATAAAGCTGGTGTCCTTTCCCAGTAATCAAGATTTTTATACAGTACTTGTAGACTTTTGGTCTAATGTAATCCCCTTGATTGTCCTGGTTCACCGAAGAACTTCAGACCTCCAAACGAGAATGCCGGAAAACTGAGAAAGCCTGGTGCCAAGAACCATCAGTGAGCAACTTCTCCGCCCACAAATCAGCCATGCGCAAACACCACCAGCTCATCCGGACCACCAAAAGATCCTTCTACAAAGAACGCATAGACAACAACGCACACATCAGCAAGGAACTTTTCACCATCATCAAATAACTCACCAAACCCAAATCCTGCACCATCGACCCTTCGCACTCGCAAGACCTCTGCAACTCCCTCTCCAGCTACTTCCACAGCAAGATTGGAGACATACACGAAAACTTCATAACGCCGCCACCCATCATCACCACCACCGACGCAGCCAACCCCACAGCACCCTGCTGCACCAACGTACTGAGCACCTGGACCCCTGCCAACGATGAAGAAACCAGCAAAACCATGAGCTCCATCCACTCTGGCTCTCCAACAGATCCCTGCCCCCACCACGTCTTCAACAAGGGCAGCCAAATCATAGCTCCCCAACTCCGGTCCGTCATCAACAGCTCCTTCGAGACCGCCACCTTCCCAGATATTTGGAAACACGCCGAAGTCAACGCCCTGCTCAAAAAACCCAAAGCAGACCCGAAGACCTCACAAACTACCAACCTATCTCTCTACTCCCTTTCCCCGCGAAGGTCATAGAGAAGATAGTCAACAAACAACTGTCCCGCTTCCTGGAGGACAACAACATACTCAACGTCTCCCAGTCTGGATTCCACAAAAACCACAGCACCGAGACCGCCCTCATTGCCTGCACTGACAGAACCAGACTTGACAAGGGTGAAACCATTCCCCTCATCCTTCCCGACCTCTCCGCAGCCTTCGACACCGTATGCCACAAAACTCTTCGCACACGCCTCTTCAACGCCGGAATTTGCCACAAAGCCCTGGACTGACTCACCTCCTTCCTCTCCGAAAAAACCCAAAGAGTTTGCCTCCCTCCATTCCGGTCTAAAGCCACCAAGACCATATGTGCATTCCCCCAAGGATCACTCAGCCCCACCCTCTTCAATATCTACATGGCTCCGCTCACCAGCATCGCCCGCCCCCACAGCCTCAACATCATTTCCTACGCCAATGACACCCAGCTCATCCTCTCCCTCACGAGAAACCCCTCTAACACCAAGAACAACCTCCACGCCGGACTCCTTACCATCACCAATTGGATGACAGCAAGCCACCTCAAACTGAACTCAGGAAAAAACAAGATCATCGTCTTCAGACCCAACAAGACAGCCTAGAACAACTCTTGGTGGCCTGCCACCCTAGGACCACCCCGACACCCACCACCCACGCACGCAATCTCTGCTTCATACTAGACTAGTCTCTTTCCATGACTCAGCAAGTCAACGCCATATCATCCTCTTGCTTCAACACCCTCTGTATGCTACGCAAGACTTTAATGTGGATTCTGATAGAAACCAGAAGAACGGTCACCTACGCCCTCGTCAGCAGCTAACTGGACTACGGTAATGCCCTCTACACGGGGACCACTGGCAAGCTTCAGAGAAAACTCCAGCGCATCCAGAATGCCACCGCACGTCTCATCCTCAGCCTCCCTCGCCACAAGCATATCTCCAACCACCTACACTGGCTGCCCATCAACAAAAGAATCATCTTCAAAATCCTAATACACGCTCACAAAGCCCTCCATGACACCGGACCGGCCTACCTCAACGAACAACTAAACTTCCACATCCCGACCCGCCAGCTCCTCTCCGCTAACCTCACCCTCGTCCTCGCAACAGTCCCCCACATCCAATGCACCACCTCCGGTGGAAGATCCTTCTCCCAACTCACCGCCAAAACCTGGAACTCCCTCCCCACCAACCTACGCAAGACCCAGGCCCTCCTAGCCTTCATAAAGCACCTCAAAACATGGCTCTTTGAGCAGTAGCACCCCCCCCCCCCCTGAGCCTTGAGACCCTACCCGGTGAGTAGCACGCTTAACAAATTAATGATTGATTGATTGATTGATTGAAAGGCTCTGCATTAAAGGCTGTGACATAGTGGGTATTCATTATAAGCCTCCCACCCCCACTGGTTCTAACACAGTAACCTGTTAAAGGAGTGGAATATCTGACTTTTCCACCTAGTTGTAACAGCCATGAATGCAGCATGGAACTGTGAATACACTTACAATGCACATTGATGAAGGAGGTAGAGAGATATGGAACCATAAATATAAAAATGTATGCCTCTTGGTTTTGGCTCTCTAGGAATTTAAAGGCAATAAATTAAGCAGAAGCTCCAAACTTCCTTTTTTGTGATAACCTGGTGATTATCTCCCAGGACCTGTCTGGACTGGAAATATCTAAGTTGCATAGTTTGATGAGGTTCTGCCCAGCAATAATTTGTCTCCAAGAGACTTGGTCAGTAGCTACATTTGACTGGGACAATTATTTTGTAATTGATGTCCTTACCTAAGGGTTAGAAAAGATCATGCTAAATTCCAGAAGCTCTATCCTTCGTACAGTTGTGCTACAATGGGATTTTGAAATAATACAGCTTCTGTGCAACAATACGCAATGCATCAAAATAACACTTCCTATAGCAAGCGCTCACTCTGCAAATACTTCATTCTTATTTAGCATATATTTTCCGCCCGGTTCAGAAATCAATTTACTGATGAATGAGATACTCGGCCTAATGGAGTCCCAAATAAAAATAATGGGTGATTTTAATGCAAAAATGTCTAATGCCTTGATAAAAGCACATATAAATAAGGATCTGGAGGGAGCCTGGTCCATTCCCAACCCTATCTTTCAGTCCAGAATAAAAGCTGATGAACGCAGAAGTATGCTATTGAATCATTAAACGGTTTAAAAAATGTGGGTTTAAATGCAAAAATGGCCGCCTTTACTAGAAAGGAGGGTCAATATTTTTTCCATTATTGATTATATTATATCCAGCATTGACCTATATCGGGGATTATTGCTCCTTAAAGTTGTATTTGTTCACGGCTGCGACCAGGTATTGTTATTTAAATTACAACTATATTTAACGTCAGATTGGTCCTTAACAGAAGGAAATGGGGATGTTTCTATAGCCAGTAAGCAAGGGCGAATTATCTGGAACTCTAGTACCATAACCACAATGAATGCAGCACTTATGTCACCTTGTCTAAACCAACCATTGGAAGGAAGAAATCCTTTTCTGACATTTGAAGAGAGAATCTCACAAGAAATTCACATGATTTAGAGGAGGTGTAAAGCTCGCAAAAACTCTGCATTTCCAAGAAAAAAAGAGTCTAAAGAAGCTGAACTTTCTCATAAATTCAATAAACTCATTTGTCACCAATTTATCGGAGGAAAATACGCTCTGGGAAAAAAAAAACACCATAGATAAGAACTAGGTAGATTTGCAGCAAGCAGCGCTACAAACAAATAGCAAAATATTCTGACAGCTTATCTCCAAGTTTACGGGCAGTGGGAAAAAACTGTCTGCCATTCCCATCTCACATAAGGAATGGATTAATTATTTCTCCGAACTGTACGTGATTAACTTTTGTTTCTAAGTCTGCTTCCGAGCTTGATCAGCAGATAACATCACCTAAGGAGAAATAGATTGAGTTATATATAACGAAAGCAGGATCTTCCACAGGGATGGGCTCGGCAAGATTCCTACAAAAATACTTGCAGGGTGACCCTGAAGTCTGGAGCAGACTCCTCAGTCCCTTTTTCTCCTACTGTTACGCAACGGGTCGAATGCTAAGCTTATGGTCTGGAAGTGTAGTAGTCCACCTGGCCATTTGGTATAACTGGCTTCTGTTGTAGTAGATCCTCTGTAGGATTTCCAGCTAGATTAATCTCAGTATGGACTTGATGGCCACCTCTTTAGGATGCATTAAGGTCACCACCCAGTCCACATCCTCCTTAGGGCCTATGTCTCTCTCCCGGGTCACACGAAGTTTTGTACGTTTGTCAGGATTGTTATTTATTAGGGAACAATATGTTTCTGAGACCACTTTGCAGGTCATCTCTTCTGAGAGTACCCTACTCTCCAGGGGCCACTATTAGGAGCACTTCCCATTATTTCTAATGCTTGCAGTACATGGTGTAAATGAAGAAGTTTATATTTCTGTTTAAATCCCAATTCAAACTCTTGCTGCAGCATTTCAAAGGCTTTCATGCTACCTATATCCATTATGTCTCATTTTGTGCAAATGCCTATGGTATCTCAGTGGTAAACCCAGTAAACTTCCCGACCTCCTTTAGCATCCCTTTCCACAACAGTGTTTGCTTGATCACTTTTCCTTGCCAACGACAGCGCCTAGTGGCTTTTGTCCCATGCATCTAGTATTGCCTGGCTGAGGCAAAGCGGATGGTCCCTTTACAATGTAGATAATGTATCTATGTGTGATCATCTAGGACCCAATTGTTCCAGTTTAGTAGTTGAGCCAAGTCTCAAGGTGAATCCCCACTCATTGATGGTCGGAGCCCAATAATTGATCTTAAGTGAGAATTAGCAAATCTCTAAATTTGGACCTTTTATGGACAGAATAAAAGACCATTGCACCGAACACGGAGATGGTCTGCAGTTAGAATATCCCTAAAAAGAGTATTTCTTAAGGTAAGTAACTTGTTCTTCTGATGGTTCCTTTTAACCGTAGATCCCTTACCTTACGACTAGATACCAAAGCATTACCTTCCAAAGTATTTGCTCTGTTCAGTGGCTCAAATCAAAAAGTCCTGCAGGGCAGAAAGGGCAATGTGCTCCTCCCACGGAACCTGGCTATCGAGGACAGCTGTTCAGAACAAGCACTCACTCCACATGCCAGCTCAGTTGTAGCAGCCTAGACTCTGGTCAAATAAGCCCTCAGTCCCTCTGGGGCTGCTTTTTGGGGAATACCGAGCATATCTTAATATAGAGGACTATCCACCTTCCCTTTGTTTCTTCTGGAAAACCCCACAAAAAGTTGATTGCCCACTTAATGGACTTTGCTACAAAAAAATGAAAACTGAAAGTTCTTTGGAGACCCAAGTTATGGAGTTGATGCTCCGATTTCAAGGGGTGAGGCAGAGCAAAATGGTGAAAGAGTGATGGATTGGCTGACATGAAAGGGAGTTGCAACCTTTGGCAGAAATGCTGCTCTGGTTCTTGACTCTAGTTTTTACATAGAAATAAAGTGGTGCATGGAGGCTTGTTAGACTTGGGATTCTTGTTGTGGGCTCCCCTAACTTTTTGCCTCTGTTTCCCAGGTTGGTGATGTGTGCTGGACTCTGTTTTTGCTGTTTTTGCTGTTTTTGATACTCTGGGCACTTTACCACTGCTAACCAGTGCTAAAGTGCAAGTGCTCCTCTATAGAATGCATGTGTAATTGGCTTTCCATGATTGCCATATTTGATTTTCTAGTAAGTCCCTAGTACAGTGCACTAGAGGTGCCAAGGGCCCATAAATCAAATGCTACTAGTGGCCTGCAGCACTGATTGTGCCACCCACATGAGTAGACGTGTAAATATGTCTCAGACCTGCCAGTACAGTGTCTGTGTGTGCAGTCTTGCACTGCCAATTCGACTTGGCTAGTGTACCCACTGTCAGGCCTAAACCTTCCCTTTTTATACATGTAAGGTAGCCCTAAGGTAGGTCCTAGGTAGCCCTGTGGGCAGGGTGCAGTGGATGTTAAAGGTAGGAAAAGTACTTATGTGTTTTACATGTCCTGACAGTGAAATACTGCCAAACTCTGTTTTCACTGTTGCAAGGCCTATATCTCTCATAGGTTAACATGGGGGCTGCCTTCAAATGCCATTAAGTCGTGGAGAAAAACTTGTCTAATAACACCGGACGACACCGTGCAACTTTGCAAAGGATGCCGCTGCTCGGAACTGCAACGCCGCTTGCCCTGAGGCCGTGGCCCTCACTGAGTGTGACTTATCAGACAACCCTGTGAGCTGACGCCGCTACCCCGGAACCGCGAGGCCCCTGCCCAGAGGCTCTGGACCTCGTAGAAGTCTGACGACCCTGTAGGCCTCGCGTTGCTGCAGCCATTGATCCCGCATGACTTTGCTGACACTGGAGTGTCGTAAGTCCAACGTCCCTGACGACTTGACGCCATCACAGCGCCTGCGGCCCTCTGATGTCATCGTGATCCCGTGAAGTTGTCCGGCAGCAATGTGACTCTGCCGGACTTCGCATCTGCTGGAACCGAGGTACCGACTTCACATCTGACACCGCATCACCCCCACCCCCCTGTAGTGAGGACCAGACACCAATGTCCCTTGGCCCTGTGGCACCAGAACAGACGCCACATCGGATCCAACAAAGCCGCTCTCCTAGGCTCTGGGCTTATTTATACTTGTTTCTTAAGGTACTGTACCTGGGGGTCAAATGACTCAGTAAATGGTGCCATTGGCGCCACATTGTAGGAAACAACTCCATCATGACACTGCATAATACCGACTTGCAGTATTTGTGCCTCAAGGTACTGTTTTCTTGCTTTTAAGTGCTAAATACGTATTTTTAACTGTATATTGTGGATTTCTATCGTATTTGGTCTTGTTTATTTAGATAAAATAATTACTGTTTTTCTAAACTTGTGTCATTTTGTAGTGGATCACTGTATTACTGTGTGTGGTGGTACAAATACTTAACACATTGTCTCCGAGTTAAGCCTGCCTGCTCATGCCAAGCTACCAAGAGGGTGAGCGGCGGTTAACTGAGTGTACCCTGACTAAGGTGAGGGTCCTTGCTTGGACAGGGGGTAACCTGACTGCCAACCAAAGACCCCATTTCTAACATGGCTGAACAGAGAAAGCCTGCATTTCACTAACGTTACATGCTGAAGTTATTGAGTGAGTCAGGAGATCCAGATAACAGCTGTGCATTGGTCCAAATGGGGTACATATATGAAATGTGAAAACTAAATTAAGGCCATACTGTGGGATCACAAAAGGTATAAGTGGGAACATATGAACTAAACCTTTACGAAAATGCAGCACAACAGGTCATTTAAACATGGACGGTTGGTACAGTGAAGGCAAAAATGTTGAAATGGAAGACAACTGTACTTTTACAGTGCCCAATTGCTGGGCTAAAGACAGCACAAAACGCAAAACATTTGACAACTTTGCTTGCAGTGGGTCTGCAAGGTGGGAACTACACCTGGGGGAAATTTATTCCAGATTCTGTGAGTGGATGCCTAGCTGCTAGAATGACATGCACAACTTCGGTACAGACGTAGAACGCTCAATCTCTGTGCAGTGAGGTGCGAATTGTGCAGATTCTGGTGCAAGACCTTTCAGTTGAACAACCTGGGACTGACCATGCCTATGCAGATGGCCTTTTCAAGCTTTTTCCACTTAGACAATGAAGACTCTCTTGGGAAAGGTTTAGTCTTATTCCCTTTCATTGGTACTGAGGTTTTGTGACTGAGGTGCACTAAGTCCCTGCTAAAAAGGTCCACAGTGCCAGTGCTCTTTCCCTAAAACAGATAAAATGTGTACAATTGGCACACACTTACATACCTCTGTAAGTCCCTAGTAAATGATACCCCTAGTACCTAGGGCCCGAGTACTGGAGAGGGTCTCTAAGGGATGCAGCATTGTTGTATTATGGAACTGGATTGGAGGGTTGAGGGTAGTAGAATGTGGAGTGTAGAAGGGAGAGGGATATTCTGGTGCTGGAACGGGATTCTGGTATGGGAGATCGTCATGTATGGACGTGGACTTTGTTGTGGTGAATAAACTTCCTTCAAGCTTTATTTGTGTTTATGGATTTTTACAAGCATGTATTGTGCCACCCTCCGGAACCCCCTAAACAAGTTGCACACAGCAGTCATTGCAGTCTTCATTCTCTGGTCACGCCAGGTGAAAATACGACATGGCATACCCATTGTGTGCCATGCCCCACTCACTGTATCTAAATATATGTAAGTCACCCCTACAGCAGGCCTTGGAGCCCTAAGGCAGGGTGCATTATATTTGATGTGAGGACATACCTGCACTGACATACCTGCACAAGCAGATGTGCCCCTGTGATGTCTAGTTTGATTGCTGGACATTACAAGTGAACAGAGAAGCCATCTTAAGGTATGAACTGGACACAATTCATTACGAGTTTCCCAGCTACAAAATGGCTTCGCTGAAACCTATGACGTTTGGTATCAAACACCTCGTCTTAATAAATGCAGGCTGATGCCAGCCCTGGATTTAATATGCAGTGCACCCAGAGGGCACCTTAGAGGTGCCCGCTGAAACCTACTAGTCTTAGTGTGCTGGTTGACAGGTTTCAACCAGCCTGCCAGCACAGACATGTTTCTGACCCTCTTGAAGTGAGTGCCAGCACTCTCAGAGGCCAGAAACATTGCCTTCTCTGGAGAAAGGTATCACCTACTCCAGCAGGATGGCTAGTGAATCTTCATGGCAAGGCCAGGATTTTCAAAGGAGCTACAAATCTTCCAATCAATTACAGACCGGTCAGTTTAATTGATAATTTACAAAAAATCTTTGCCAAACAGTTGCTAGTCAGACTATCGAGCTGGGTGACGGAGCAGCAGATCCTTTCACTGCTTCAGGCAGGGTTCCGCTCCAGAGTTAGCACGGTTGACCAGGCTTTTAGGTTGACCGTGCTACACTGGAAATATGTAGTCTTGGCAAAGCAAACTTTATATGTCATTTTTGTTGATCTGCGTTCTGCTTTTGATTTGGTCCCAAGAGATAAGCTTTGGGGAGTGTTACACAAAATAGGGGCACCACCCGATATTATCCATCTATTAATACACATGCATGAAGGTACATATGCGCAAGTAAGATGGGGCAATCAAGGCGAATTGACTAACAAATTTCCCATTAAAAGAGGTGTCCGTCAGGGATGTGTGCTTGCACCACTTCTGTTTTCTTTATTCATCAACGAGGTGGTCCAAGAACTATTGACATGCCAGAACGATGCCCCCACCCTAGTCAATCAGAAAATCCCAATTCTCCTTTTTGCGGATGACTCTCTATTGATTTCAAAAACCCCTATGGGGTTGCAAATTCTTGTGGACAGATTTAAATCATTTTGCTGGAACTTTGGTTTGGAGCTGAACACGAAGAAAACAAAATTGATGGTGCTTCGCTCTGGCCCTCGCAATAAATGTACTATTAGGTTAGATGGAGCTATTTTGGACCAGGTTAGCTCCATTGACTACTTGGGTGTGAGACTTACAGATTCACTCCTTTGGGAGGAACAAGTTGGCAAGAGTGCTGGGCTCTTGCAACACCGGGCAGCATCCATATTGCGCCTCTATAGGAATACGATCGCTAAAGTTGTGTCTCCAGCAGTAAAGATTTATGTGGCTAAGGCACAGGGTGCTGCTGTTTACGGCGCAAAGATCTGGGGCACATCAGATAGTAGTAGGATAACAAAAATTGAGAATAGCTTTGCACGGGCTTTATGTGCTTGCCCTATTAGCACCCCATTAACCCTGCTATTTTTAGACCTAGGGTTTAAACGAATAGCTGATTTAATTATCTTACGGCCTCTATTATATTGGGTGAGGCTTTGGGTAGTTCCCGAACTGGCCATATATAAGTTTTCTCTATTAGAATTGTTAAAATGCCCTAACTCAACGTCCATTCCATGGATCAAATACGTAACCGGTTGGTTTTGCACGCTGGGATTGAGGAACTTTTGGGAGAATCCCCAGCAACTCGTGAAGTCCCATGTAAAAGTACTGAAGGGAGCTTACTGGTCCCACATACGTAATAATTACATTTCTCAAAAATCGAATGGTCATTTAACTAATTTGTTTATTGACTTTAAATGGTATCCGGAGTTCGAACTATATTTAGATATAATACCTGATCTACTAGGCAAAAGTTTGTATGCCAGATTTCGATTTGGAACATTACCTTTGAAGGCCTTGACGAGCAGATGGGGTCCCAAGTTAAGCTCTGATATCTGTCCTGTATGTGGCACTTCTTCCGAAACAGTAGAACATTTTATGTTTTTTTGTCCCGCTTACTCAATCCCAAGGTTCAAATGGATTCACAAAATATGTCGGGAATTGAACTTAAGGAAATGTCTTTTAGCTTTGAGGATTTTAAAAAGCCATAATTCAAATGTGACAATTTATGCAGTAAGTAAGTTTTTAGTAATGGCATGGCGCATACGCATTTTTTATTTACAATGATTTGAAATTGTTCCAAGTCGGGCAAACATGGACTCTACTTATTTTTTTTAAACTCTGCTATGATATTATGATGTTTATTTATATTTATATTGTACTGTATTACATTGCTTTGATGGTCTGTGGCCGAATAAAGCTTATGTGTGAAACTGACCCTGCCGCCTTTGGTATGCAACCCCAGCTTCCCCAGACCTTGGAGTTGCCACTCCCTTGCCCTGAGGCACACTTGGCACCAAGGCAGGTGGGAAAATTAGTTAGGCAGTAAGCGTTTTCCACTTTTGGGGTAGCAACAGCCCTAGGTTGGGCTACCCAAAGTGGACACTTGAAGAGTTTCCCCCATCTTGATTTTGGTGGAACTAAGAATTCTGGGACAGGGTTATGCCCACTCACAGGAAGTGGTCATATAGGTGATGTAGCCACCCCAAAGGTCAGTATCCCAAGACCTACTACACCCCACACTCCCCTAAACACCCCTAAATTGTGTGTTTAGGTGACCCCCTGATGCCAGAACAACAGATCAATCTTACCCAAAGAAGAGGACAAAGAAGAGCAGAAGAAGCGAGAACTGTAATGACTGGTGGACTTTTGGCATGAAAAACTGCCTGCCCACTGGTCCTGTCCCAACAAACGCAACATCGTGACTCATCCTGTAGCTGTAGGGACTTCAAAAGCCACAGAGGTTCTCCTGCACTTCACCAGCCCATCAGCATCTTCCTTGGAGTGGAAGAGCAACTTCCCTGCTTCCTGCAAGCACAACCGCAAAATCAGGTTCTCCGTTCTGCTGACCACCAGGTCCACAGACACAGCAGCCACCCAGGAGGAGGTGGCCATGCTCCAAGAGGCCAGTCCCGTCTCTACTCCAAGTGAGAAGACATCATCATCAACCTAAGCCAAACTGCATCAATACCTGGGGTACTGGACCTCTTGCATCTACCAAAGCTTGTTGAAGTCCAATCTGGATTCCAACTTCGAACCTGAAGACCATCCATCAAGGGACATCAACATCACAGAGAACATCTTCCAGGGCCATCCAGCTGCCCTGTTTTGTCCCTCTTCTTGCAGGTGCCCCCAAAGAACAGTGGATGCCTTGAGGCAGGAGCACCGATGACAAAGACCCACTGCACCAAAGCTCTCCAACCTGGGCCCACAACATCCAGAGGTGTCCTCTTGCTCCCAGGACCCCATCGACTGAGACCCCGGTTTGGGAGATTCCGCACTTGTCCCCAAGTCCCTCCTTACACTCTCTTTCTAGATGGCCCCCTCGTCCCAAACTGTGCAGTGCACAGGACACCGACTCGACTAGAACCACTGCACAGAGACAACCCAGGGCAAGTAAAATTGTTTTGCTGGTCTTGCTTTTGACCTTGCACCCCTAGCACTATTCTATCCACAAAGGACCCCCGAGGACTGTTTGAAAGAACCCCTTTGCAGTAAAAGTACTATGGAACCTTTACCACATCAAAGTGTTATTTACAGGCCAAGTTGATACAAATTGCAACACTATTTACCTTCTTGAAAATATTCTGGTGTTGAAACATTTTATAAACAAAGTATCTATTTTTCAAAACATTGGCCTCAAGTTCCTTCTTGAGTGTGTCTCACATTTACTGACTGTGTGTTCAACAAATGCTTAGTACTACCCTATGATAAGCGTAACTGCTCGCCCACACTACCACAAACAGGAGCTTTTGGGATTATTACTTTTACCCTTGTAAACCAATAAGGGTCGTCTTTACTATCTACATATGGTACTCCTACATTTGGTACACTGCATAGATGGCCAGTTTCCTGCACTGCAACAGAAGATCAGGGAGGACCCGGCCTGGTAGTTAGAGCTCAGCTGTTCCTATTGGAGCAGGGTCAGAACTCATTTGCATTGGCTGGGTCCAAGGTGAGGGGGGCATGGTGCACAAAATAATGATGAACTGGGATGCAGCCTGGGTAATTATCAGTGGTGGAGAATAAGTCAAGCATTCCATCCATCACTTCTTTGTATACTTCCCGATCCTCCTAAAGTGCAAGTCTGCTTGGAGGACAGATTCTTTTGCTCAGAAGTTCCAGGTACCACACTTTCCTAGGCCAATCCAGAGAGGTAGAGTTGGGGCGGCAAACAGGTGTAACGAACTCCATTCTAGGCAGAATAAGTTTCCGGGAAAGTGATCTTAGGATTCCACCATACAAAATCGTTACACTGAATGTTCTGAATGGGGATGTAGAGACTCAGCCAGGATTCTCCTCATTTCTCGAAGACAGTCTGAACCACCTCCAGGTGTAACTGTCATTTATGATCTACTAGGTGTCGGTGCCTGAGCTCATTCTCCATGGTGTTCAAAGATCCCATCAGGTGGTTCACAACCAGGGAGATAACTTCATGGTTCAGCCAGTCCCACAGGCAAAGAACCTCCTGGCATAAGACACACCCCACACTGCTTGCTGCAGGACTGCATCACAGTGGTGTTGTCTGTGACAACCCGTACCAGTCTCCCTTGATGGATGGCAGGAAGGCTTTCAATCCCAAGAAAATGGCCTACAACTCCAGCAGGTTAATGTGCAGGCGGGTCGCCACCAGAGACCAGATTCCTCTGATTGCCACCTCTCTATCAGGTGGCTTCCACAACCCATCAGGGCGGCTCCAGTTGCTGGAGTCAGCTCTGTGTAGAGAATGGTCTCCTGCCAGTCAAATTGTGGCTGACAGCCACCACTGCAGGTCTTTTGCAGTGCCCTCTTAAACTTAATTGGAATCCTTTAGTGCTGAACCCAGAGACTTCAGATCCTACTGCTCAACCTGCATGTGACCTGGTCTAGTCCAAAAGCAGAATGCAGGTGGTCAGGAGGTCAAGTTGTCTCAAAGGTACTCTCACTGAGACCAAGGACCAAACCAATCATCTGAAAAATAGCCTGACTGTCCTGGACTTCTCAAATCAGATGCAAGGCTTGAAACTGCACCAAATTCAGAATGGCTCAAATGAACTGAAACTTCTGTGAAGCAGCCAGGTGAGACTTCAGAACATTGATTGAGAGCCCCAAATATGTCAAGAGGTTCGCTGTAGTCTGAAGATGGTCTATGACTATGGCGAGACTGCCTTCAACAGCGAGTCATCGAGGTAGGGGAAGACTGGTATACTCAACCTCCAAAGATTTGTTGAGATCACTGCCTTCGCTTTCATGAACACCCAAGGGTACTAGTGAGGCTGAAGGGAGCACAGAAAACTGAAAATGCTCATGACCCAGCCTGAACTGCAGGTTACAACAGTGGGAATGCAGAACAAGGATATGAAAATAGGACTCCTGTAGGTCCAGCACTACCACCTAGTCTCCAAGAGTCAGGGCACATAGAGCCTAGGCCAACGTGAGCAAACTTTCAGGAAGAGGTGGAAAAGGCAAACATCTAAAATATGATGAAGACCTTCATCCTTCAACACCAGGATGTAACTAGAATAATAGCCAGTCCACATTTTTGATGCCGGAATCTTCTCTATGGCTCCTTGGTCTTCTTTCTGCAAGATGGACAAATGTTCCTCTGATAGCCGTTCTGAAGTTGATAGGATATGCAGCGGTTCAGACACAGGAAAGGCAGGGAGTATCCTTGCTTGATTATCTGGAGCACATCCATTTGTCAAATTTGATGCTCTGCCACCATGGAGAAAATAACCTTTCTGGCCCTCTAAATGGTGGCCATGTGCCACTGGGGACAAGATAAGAGGTGTAAGTGGGATGGATGGGGCAGTACACAGCCTCTGAAGGCTAGGGTTGACTAGATCCCTGATGCTTGCCCCAAAAGCACTATTGCTGGGGTGGTGTGCCTTTCTTAGTCTCAGAGCCAAAGCAGCAAAAAAGGTGCAAAATTGCTGGGCATATTACCTTGAGGGTGCGGATAGGTAGAAGTAGCATGCTGTAGACCTACTCTCCTTGAAGCGCTCTAGCACAGAGTCCACTTTATCTCCAAGGGGACTGGTACCATCAAATGGCATATCCATCTTGGGCGGGTGGATGTAATCCAAGAAACCAATGGATGTCATCCATGTTTGTGCTGAAGAACCAAGCTAGTACCAACTGCCCTGCCCAAGCAGAAAGTCATGTCCTTGCCAGAGGGGATGGCGTACTTCGCTGTTTCTTGACCATCATGAATTATTTGTGCTAAATGTATCAGGGACTTCTGGCAAGATATTGCTAATCATGCCCCACAGCACAAACAAGTATCTTCCTAAAAGGCAGCCTGGAACTGATTGACTGAAGGTCGAAACTAGCAGTAAGAAATTCTGGGTTCCCTGATGCAGGTCTGTCATCTAGCCAATTAATTATTTCATGGCAGGCAAAAGCAGAGTTTAGCCCAAGAGCCCATTAGTGTATTCGTTAGGGCTTTATTAAAGCAGAGGAACGGTTCTGTCAAAGCCTGTCAAGGCAGTAGGACTTTGATGAGATTCGTTTTCGCCTCTGTGGCTTCAGCAGCACAACCATAGCAAAGGAGGCTGATTCTTCTGTGGAAGGGCCAGGGGAGCAACTCAAACTTGTGTCCTGGAGGCATCAGTACACTGACTTCTTGAAGGTCCATGTATAAGTTGGCATCATTCTAGTAATGGGATACATCATCTTCAACATCTCCATTATTGTCCTCTAGTCCATTCTGAGGATCTTCAGAGTGTTAAACAAATACGTTTTGGAGTGCCTGTGATTAGCTCGTAGGTAAAAGTAGCATTTTGTTGGAGTAGGAATTAGGCTGGATCAGTTCCATTGAAGCTTGAATGAGGAGCAGGACTTTGGTTGAGGTAGTGTCGGATTCAGCTCTAGGTTGGACAAAATAATCTGGTCCTCCACCAGCGTCTGCAGCATTTGGGCCTGTATAGATGTGCCAGGGACCATGTGGTTTCAGACGCTGAAGCTAAGTTGGGCATCTGTCTCAGAATCGTGGCAAACCTTGCAGTGGGGTCAGAAGGCACAGGTGGAGTCAAGGTTAGATCTGCTGAAAGTAATCCAACTGGAGGCCTCCTCAGATCCTTGGGGCCCGAAGTCACACCAGTGGGAGGTGGAGTGGTGCCAAAAAATTGCAATATGGCTTCCTTGAAAGCCTCCACTTATTGTGGCACTGCAGATGAACCCAAGAACTCAGGATGCATCAGGACAAGCGGTGGAATTGGTTTCTAAGTAGGAGACTAGGATCAAGAGGCATTTTGACATCCAAGCAACTTCTCAGAGTAGTGGGACGTCAAAGAATCCTACTCCATCTTCTTGTATTTTTAATTTGACGTAGATTTATCTGACAATTGGAGTTGAGGAAGACCTTTCACAGGATCAGCCTTGAGAATGGAAGGGAGTCTGCGCCCTCCAATGGGCCATATGTTCCTTCTGATAGTGTTTGGCAACAGAGTTTTGCTTTGTGTTCCTGGACTGGCATGGGATTCACCCGGGCATATCGCATCAACACGGAGTTGTGTGAGAGCCCTAAACACCAAAGACATAGCATGTGACCATCTGTAACAGGCATCTTGTGATAGTCTCTACAAGGCTGAAATCCTGTAATTTTAGAAGGGGACATGTTTTCTCGCACCCTGTCAAAAACATGTTTGGAGAAAAAATTTCAATAAAAAACAAGAAGTTAGTAGTGAGCTCCAAAGATACAGAAAGAAAGGAACCAATGCCCTCACACAAAGGTGGCTCTGGCATCAATTCCAGGGTGGGACGAAGCAGACATGGAGCAGCACAATGCTACGTGCAATTGCCATGAGCACAATTACCACAATTGCCTTTACAATGTGGTAATTACAACGCATCCGTTATTACAATGAATACATTAACTATGAAAGTTTTTTACCACAAAAATGTAGTGTTAAAGGCATGGTTGGTAAAGACATGTTTGGTAGAAAATAAAATGGTACATACAATATATATATATATATTCACACTCTCCTTCTGTACTTCAAAAAGGATACAGCACCCCACAGCTGCTAAAAATAATTTATTGACACACAAAGTAACGGGTTTCGGCCATATTATCTAAAGTGTCAAGTGTAAAAGTGCTAATCTAACTGGAATTATAAAAATTAAAAATGTGTGAAAAAGGACTATAGAAACAAACATACATAAATCAATTCAAATTTACCAACATCTCCATATATGCACAATTCCATATATTGTCAGGAAATACTCAATAGAATATATCATCTCTAAATGACAGTGACAATGTGCATATACATTCTAGTCATATATATCAATGGCTAAAGAGCAAAGGGAACTATGGGCAGCCATACAATGAACTCATTTCAACTACATCAAGAGGAGGTTCATAAATGAACATACAATTCTGCATCTAAATTATGCCCCCACAGGTCCTCTGAACCAAGTAATAGTATGATTCTGGATTCAACCCGTCTTAGTTCTAATGTTCAGTCACCTGCCCTGGGACTCAGTTTAACAGATCTGATTCCATAGAATGTCAAATTACTGCAGTTTCCTGCGTGTATGTCCCAAAAATGTTTCGCTAGAGGATATAATCTATCCTGGTTTTTGTTCACTCTAAAATGTTGTAGGAATCTAATCTTCAGTTTATGAATGGTGCTGCCTATATATTTCTTCTGGCACCCACATTCAATAACATAAACAACATGGTCTGTTTCACAGGTTATTCGATCAGTAATCTCACAGTCTTTTCCATCACATTTCTTTTATAGTTCTGTGTGTTGAAGGCATATTTACATGCTTTGCAGTGACGACACTTCCAGAAGCCTAAGCTTCTTTTCGTTAGCCAAGCTATATTATCCTTCATGGAGAAGAGACTCCTGGTCAAGTAATCACCTAATGAATGAGATTTCTGATATGTAATTTGGGGATGTTGACCAATAAGGTCCTTAATATGTGGATCGCCTTGCAGGACATGCCAATTATGTCTCAATGTTTTTGAGCTCCACATGCTGTTGATTGAATTCTAGAAATAATTGCGGGGGAGATCTGTTGATGTCAGAGTTTTCTTCACTGGCAAGATTTTTAAAAAAGTAGTTCTTCTCTAGTGTTACTCCTGACTCTATTGTCTGCATCAATTAGAATTTTAAGTGGATATCCTCTCTTCACAAATCCTTAAATCATAATTGTGATTTCAGCCTCGAACCCTTCATCATCTGAGACTATTCTGCGAGCCTGCAGGAATTGGCTATATGGTATACTCCATTTTAATGCCTTAGGGTGCCCGCTGTTGCCTTGCAATTTGGAGTTACATGCAGTTGATTTGCGGTATACTGTTTACTGTTACTTGTTTTTACTTCCAACTTGACATCCAAAAATTCAATGGTATGTCTACTATAGGATAATTCAAGATGGTTATTTAGGTCATTATTATTTAACACACCAGTGTTCCAACAGGGATAGTTCATGTCCATCCCATATGAGAAGGAGATCATCAATATATCACACCCATAATACTACTTTATCTGTATAGATGTCATGGGCCTCAGACCAATCTACTTCTTTCTTCCACCATCCCATATAGAGATTGGCATATGTAGGTGCAAAAGACGACCCCATAGCTGTACCCTGTTTTTGAAGATAAGATTCATCATTGAAAAGAAAGACATTGTGTGTGAGACAGAACTCTAACATAGACATGAGCATATTAGTGTGTTGGAGAAACTCAATGGGTCTAGTCCCTAAAAAATATCTGCATGCTTCCATCCCATAATGGTGTTTAATCGATGTGTAAAGGGAAGTTACATCCATAGTAACCAACATGTAATTTTCATGCCATGGAATATTATGTATTTTAGATAGAAATAAGAAGATAATTCGGTGACATATGGACATAAGAACGGAGGTGTTTTCCAACAATGATTGAATCGTGCTGACAATAGGTCTACCAGGAGGATTATCTTTGTTCTTATGAATCTTGGGTAAAAAATAAATGCACAAAGTTTTGGGAAAATCTGTTTTTAAATATAGATATTCATCATGATCAATAAGTTGTTCACCAAGACAGCCATCTAACATCTCTCAATAGATCTGCTGGTATTGGGCTGAGGGATTGCTGCACAAATTGTCATAATGATCTGCATCAGTTAGTTGTCAGTAGGCTTCTTTGACATAATTACATACATCCATGATGACAATGTTTCCACCTTTATCGGAAGGTTTAATGATGATGGTGGACTTGTATGTAAGGGAATTCAACTCTCTCCAATCATTAACCGTAAAGTTGTTAGCCATACATTTGTTAGAACGTGAGCTAATCCGAAATTTGTCAATATCACCAATGTTAGACCTGACAGCCTTAGGGTGGTCACCCCTAACTTTTTGCCTGCCTCCCTCCACTTTTTGGATACTGTTTTGCTGGTTTTTAGACTCTGCGCACTTTACCACTGCTAACCAGTGCTAAAGTGCATATACTCTCTCCCTTAAAACATGGTAACCTTGAATCATACCTGATTGGACTATTTAATTTACTTATAAGCCCCTAGTAATGTGCACTCTATGTGCCTAGGGCCTGTAGATTAAATGCTACTAGTGGGCCTGCAGCACTGGTTGTGCCAACCACTTAAGTAGCCCCTTTTCCTTGTCTCAGGCCTGCCACTGCAAGGCCTATGTGTGCATTTTCACTGTCACCTCGACTTGGCATTTAAAAGTACTTGCCAAGCCTAAACCTCCCCTTTCTCCACATATAAGTCACCGCTAATGTGTGCCCTAGGTAACCCCTAGAGCAGGGTGCTGTGTGGGTGAAAGGCAGGACATGTACCTGGGTAGTTTACATGTCCTGGTAGTGTAAAACTCCTAAATTCGTTTTTGCACTACTGTGAGGCCTGCTCCCTTCATAGGCTAACATTGGGGCTGCCCTCATACAGTATTGAAGCGGTAGCTGCTGATCTGAAAGGAGTAGGAAGGTCATATTTAGTATGGCCAGAATGGTAATATAAAATCCTGCTGACTGGTGAAGTTGGATTTAATATTAATATTCTAGAAATGCAACTTTTAGAAAGTGAGCATTTCTTTGCACTTAAATCCTTCTGTGCCTTACAATCCACGTCTGGCTGGGCTTAGTTGACAGCTCCTTGTGCATTCACTCAGACACACCCCAAACACAGGGTACTCAGCCTCACTTGCATACATCTGCATTTTGAATGGGTCTTCCTGGGCTGGGAGGGTGGAGGGCCTGCTCTCACACAAAGGACTGCCACACCCCCTACTGGGACCCTGGCAGACAGGATTGAACTGAAAGGGGACCTGGTGCATTTCTTAGCCACTCTTTGAAGTCTCCCCCACTTCAAAGGCACATTTGGGTATAAAACAGGGCCTCTGCCCTACCTCATCAGACACTTGCTGGAGAAGAAACCTGAACCAGAAACTACATCCTGCCAAGAAGAACTGCCTGGCTGCTCAAAGGACTCACCTGTCTGCTTTCTACAAAGGACTGCTGCCTTGCTGTTGGCCTGCTGCCTTGCTGAACTCTTGTCTGGCTGTGAAAGTGCTCTCCAAGGGCTCGGATAGAGCTTGCCTCCTGTTCCCTGAAGTCTCAGGCCCAAAAAGACTTCCCTTTTTCACTTGGACGCTCCGTGCGCCGAAAATTTTGACGCACAGCTTGTTCCGCGGTGAGAAAAACGCTGCACTCCGACTCTGATCGACGCGACGCCTTCGCGACGACCGGAACTTCGACGCACGGCTTCGCAAGGACAACGACGCCCGACCTCTAGAGGAGAAATCGACGCGACGCCTGCCGTGAGATCGTAATTTCGACGCGCAGCCGGAAAACAAGCAGGAAAATCCACGCACAGACCCGGGACATCTGGTAATCCCCGCGATCCACAGAAAGACTGTCCGCGCGCCGGAAAACGACGCACGACTTCCCCGCGTGAAAAATAACGACGCAAGTCCGTGTGTGCTGGGGAGAAATCGACGCACACAGCCTTTTTCCACGCCTCTCTTCTTCTGTGGCCCTCTGAGGAGATTTTCCGCTACAAACCAGGTACTTTGTGCTTAAAGAGACTTTGTTTGCTTTTTAAAGACTTAAGACATTCTTATATCACTTTCCAGTGATATCTCTACAAATTCACATTGCAACTTTATTCTTTTTGACCTACAATTATCCTGATAAATATTATATTTTTTTCTAAACACTGTGTGGTGTATTTTTGTGGTGCTATATGGTGGTATTGTATGATTTATTGCACAAATACTTTACACATTGCCTTCTAAGTTAAGCCTGACTGCTCATGCCAAGCTACCAGAGGGTGGGCACAGGATAATCTTGGATTGTGTGTGACTTACCCTGACTAGAGTGAGGGCTTTTGCTTGGACAGGGGGTAACCTGACTGCCAACCAAAAAACCCATTTCTAACATTGGTGATCAGCGGTGAGGATAGGACTTGTGTTTGTGCAGTGACATACAGTAGCTAAGTATTTCACTACCTACCCACAGTTGAAGGTCAACTTGATTTTTATCTCTTTTTGCAAAATTTCATTTTTTTCTTCCTGACAATTTTCAAAAACTAAATCCTCACTCGACATGTCTCTGACTGGGTCTCAAATGGGAGACTTTGACCTAATCCTGTTGGATACATATACGGTCAAACAGCTAAGAACATTCTGCAGGGCAATGAGGGTACCCACCCAAGGGGCCTCCAAAAAGGAGGACTTTCAAGTGGCGCTGAGGGCCTGGGCAGAAGCCCATTTAGAAGAGAATGATGAGGAAGAGGAGCCAGAAAATGGCCCCTTAGAGGATTTGTTGCTATCTGTGGATGATGTTACCACTGCAATTGTGCCCCCTTCCAGACCAGGGAGCAGTGTCTCTGTGCAAAGCCTGACCGCAGAGGAAAGGAGAAAGGAAAGGGAGTTCCAATTGCAAATGGCAAAACTGAAAATTGAGGCTCAACAGGAGGAAAGAAGGGCTGAGAGAGAAGCCAAGCAAGCTGAGGCTGAAAGAGCAGCCAAACAAATTGAAGCTGAAAGAGAAGCCAAACAAGCTGAAGCTGAAAGAGCAGCCAAACAGGTGGAGGCTGAGAGAGCTTTGGCTGAAAAGAAACTATTGTTGGCTCATGAACTGAGTCTCAAGGAGCTGGAGATCAAGGCGAGACAGTCTGAATTCAGCAATAATGGTGGCAGCATACAGACAGGACCTGCTGGAGAAAAGAAGGTTCGTATACCCAAAAATGTGGTGCCCAGTTTTGTGGTGGGAGATGACATAGATAAATGGTTAGCTGCTTACGAAGTTGCACTAAGGGCTCATGAGGTTCCTGAAGGGCAATGGGGGGTAGCTATGTGGGGTTATGTACCGCCATTGGGGAGGGACACACTCCTCACATTGGATCAACCTGATCAAACACATACCCACTTCAGAAAGCCACTTTACTTGCCAAGTTTGGGCTGACCCCTGAGGGATACCGTCAGAGGTTCAGGGACAGCACCAAACAAACCACACAAACATGGGTAGATTTCTTTGACATCTCCAGTAAGGCACTGAATGGATGGGTGCGGGGCAACAAAGTAGATGATTACAAAGCTTGATATGACTTGATTCTGAGAGAGCATATGCTTAATACTACTTATACAGAGTTGCGCCAGCACTTAGTGGATAGTAAGCTGACTGATCCCAGGAAGCTTGCTGAGGAGGCGGACCTCTGGGTTAGCACCAGAGTGTCCAAGAAGGTACCTGGGGGGGACACCCACAAAGGTGTTCAGGGTTCCCAACAGAAGAAAGAGGGGGGAGATAAACTTACAGATAAGGAACTCTCCAAAGGCCCCCAAAAGAATTCCCAGGGAGGGGGTGGCAACCCTTCCTTTTCCAGATTTGGGAAAAAGCCAGGGACTTATGACAGGTCAGGAAAATCCAACCCCAAATGCATGGAGTGTTACCAGTATGGTCACTATAAAGGCGACCCCCAGTGCCCCAAGAGAGCACCGTCCACTACCGGACAGACACCTGGGTTGACTAGTGTAGCGCTCGGGGGGGAGATGGACCCAGATAGCTTTGGGGAACAGGTAGAGATTTCCCTAGTGTCCCTGGGAGAAGGAGAAATGGTGCCCAAAGCCCACATGCCCCAAAATACTTCCAAGTACAGGCAGTGGGTCACCATTGATGGGCAGAAGGTGGAGGCTCTGCGTGACACAGGAGTCAGTATGACTATCAAGAGTCAGCTGGTGTCAACAGAGCAGATAGTCCCTAATACATTCCACCAGGTCATAGTCGCTGACAATCGTGAGAGTCACCTACCGGTGGCTCTGGTTCCCTTTGAGGGGGGGGGGGTCTCTGGTACTCTGAAAGTAGCTGTGAGTCCTGCCATGCCTGTAGATTGTCTGTTAGGCAATGATCTTGAGCATACTGCTTGGAAAGAAGTGGAGCTCAGGTCTCACCTGGAGATGTTAGGGTTACCTGAGTGGGTCTGCATGACCACACGGTCCATGGCTGACCGAGAGGGAAGTCAAGGGCGTCTGGAGCCTGGAACAATGGCCCAGAGAGCTGCCAAGAGGAGGGGCAAGGCGCGCGGGAAACCAGCCCCAGAAGTTCCCGCAGTGGCTGACGGGGCTCCTGAGGAGGAGGCTCCCGAGCCAACTGGGGAAGACATTGCCACCCTAGGTGACTTACCAGAGCTTGCTGGCTGGCAAGTTGAGGGTGGACCCACCAGGGAGAAATTCTGCAAGGCGCAGAAAGAATGTCCCACTCTGGAAGGTCTGAGGAAACAAGCCTCAAACCAGGCGGCAGGTGAAGCCTCTGGCGATCACCACATATATTGGGAGAATGATCTCCTCTACAGTGAGCCTAAGGTTCCGGCCTTTGGGGCAGCGCGTACGCTGGTGGTCCCCCAATGTTACAGAACCTTCCTACTGGGTCTGGCTCACGACATTCCCCTGGCAGGACATTTGGGGCAAGGCAAGACCTTTAACAGGCTTGTCACCCACTTTTATTGGCCCAGAATGAGGACAAACTCAGATAAGTTCTGCAGATCTTGTCCTACCTGCCAGGCCAGTGGTAAAGCAGGAAAGAGGGTTAAAACCCCCCTGATTCCACTTCCTGTCGTTGGCACCCCCTTTGAAAGGGTGGGCATCGACATTGTTGGTCCATTGGACCCCAAAACTGCCTTAGGCAACAGGTTCATCCTGGTTTAGGTGGACCATGCCACCCGTTACCCAGAGGCAATCCCTCTGAGGACCGTAACTGCACCGGTGGTGACCAGAACTCTGATGGGGATATTTACCCGTGTGGGATTCCCCAAGGAGATAGTGTCTGACAGAGGCACTAACTTCATGTCTGCATACATGAAGTCTCTGTGGGATGCGTGTGGTGTAACCTACAAGTTCGCCACACCCTATCACCCCCAGTCTAATGGTCTTGTGGAGAGATTCAACAAGACCTTGAAAGGCATGATTGGTGGCCTCCCTGAGGCCATGAGGCGTAAGTGGGACGTCCTCTTACCATGCCTTCTCTTTGCTTACAGAGAGGTCCCCCAGAGGGGGGTAGGGTTCAGTCCCTTTGAGCTTCTCTATGGGTACCCTGTCAGGGGACCCTTAAGCATTGTCAATGAGGGGTTGGAGAAAGCTCCAAAGGCACCCCCTCAGGATGTGGTCAGCTACATGTTGGCCCTCCGCAACCAGATGACACGCTTCTGGAAAGAGGCCCAAAGTAACCTTGAGGCCAGTCAAGAGGTAATGAAACGCTGGTATGACCAGAAGGCCAACCTGGTAGAGTTTCAACCTGGAGACAAAGTGTGGGTAATGGAGCCAGTAGAGCCTAGAGCTCTCCAGGACCGCTGGTCTGGCCCATTTGAAGTAAAGGAGCGGAAAGGGGAGGCCACTTACCTAGTGGACCTCCAAACCCCTAGGAACCCCCTAAGGGTGCTCCATGTTAACCGACTAAAGGCTCATTTTGAGAGGTCTGAGATCAACATGCTTCTGGTCACAGATGAAGGAATGGAAGAGGAGAGTGAACCTCTCTCCGACCTCCTCTCTGCCCAAGAAGGTGATGGGTCCGTAAACGGGGTCATTCTTTCTGACTCCCTGACTCTAAACCAGAAAGGAGACTGCTATGAGCTGTTGGAGCAGTTCTCCCCCCTGTTCTCCCTTACTCCTGGACTGACCCACCTCTGTGTTCATGACATTGACACCGGTGACAGTCTCCCTGTGAAGAACAAAATTTACAGGTTATCGGATAAGGTGAAGGCCAGCATCAAGGAGGAGGTCTCCAAGATGTTAGCTCTAAGGGTTATCGAGAAATCCAGTAGTCCCTGGGCCAGCCCAGTGGTGTTAGTCCCTAAGGCTACTGCCCCAGGTGCGAAGCCAGAACTCCGGTTCTGTGTGGACTACCAGGGTCTCAACTCAGTCACACGGACTGATGCTCACCCCATCCCCTGAGCTGATGAGCTCGTTGACAGGCTGGGCGCTGCCAAGTTCCTGAGTACGTTTGATCTTACTTCAGGGTACTGGCAGATCGCCCTGACTGAGGGGGCTAAAGAAAGATCCGCATTTTCAACCCCTGATGGCCATTACCAGTTCCGGGTGATGCCGTTTGGATTGAAAAATGCCCCCGCTACCTTCCAACGGTTGGTTAACGGGGTCCTAGCTGGCAAGGATGCCTTCTGTGCAGCCTACCTGGATGACATAGCTGTCTACAGTTCCAGCTGGGAGGAACACCTGCTCCACCTCAAGGAGGTGCTTCAGGCCCTGCAACAGGCAGGCCTGACCATCAAGGCTAGTAAATGCCAGATTGGGCAGGGTTCCGTGGTGTACTTGGGACACCTAGTGGGTGGTGGCAAGGTGCAGCCACTCCAGGCCAAGATTGAAACTATCAAGGCCTGGCAACCACCTAGAACTCAGACTGAGGTGAGAGCCTTTTTAGGCCTCACAGGATACTACCGCAGATTTGTCAAGGGCTATGGTACCATTGTGTCACCCTTGACAGAACTCACTTCCAAGAAACAACCTAGGTTGGTGAATTGGACAGAGGCTTGTCAGAAAGCCTTTGACTCCCTGAAGGAAGCCATGTGCACGGCCCCCGTGCTCAAGGCCCCTGACTACTCCCAGGAATTTATCGTGCAGACAGACGCTTCAGAGCATGGCATAGGGGCAGTCCTAGCACAGCTAAATGAGGAGGGCCTAGACCAACCAGTAGTCTTTATTAGCAGAAGGCTATTACCACGGGAACAGAGGTGGAGTGCTATTAAGAGAGAAGCTTTTGCTGTGGTCTGGACACCGAAGAAGCTAAGACCCTACCTGTTTGGGACTCACTTCCGGGTTCAGACAGACCACAGGCCCCTCAGATTGCTCATGCAGATGAGGGGTGAGAATCCAAAACTCTTGAGGTGGTCCATTTCCCTACAGGGGATGGACTTTACGGTGGAGCATCGCCCAGGGGTTGACCACGCCAATGCTGATGGTCTCCCCAGATACTTCCGCCTTAGCGATGAGAGCTCCCAGGAGGTCAGGTAGCTCTCCCCACTTTCAGCTGGGGGGGGACACGTTAGACCTGACAGCCTTAGGGTGGTCACCCCTAACTTTTTGCCTGCCTCCCTCCACTTTTTGGTTACTGTTTTGCTGGTTTTTAGACTCTGCGCACTTTGCCACTGCTAACCAGTGCTAAAGTGCATATGCTCTCTCCCTTAAAACATGGTAACCTTGAATCATACCTGATTGGACTATTTAATTTACTTATAAGCCCCTAGTAATGTGCACTCTATGTGCCTAGGGCCTGTAGATTAAATGCTACTAGTGGGCCTGCAGCACTGGTTGTGCCAACCACTTAAGTAGCCCCTTTTCCTTGTCTCAGGCCTGCCACTGCAGGGCCTATGTGTGCAGTTTCACTGTCACCTCGACTTGGCATTTAAAAGTACTTGCCAAGCCTAAACCTCCCCTTTCTCCACATATAAGTCACCGCTAATGTGTGCCCTAGGTAACCCCTAGAGCAGGGTGCTGTGTGGGTGAAAGGCAGGACATGTACCTGGGTAGTTTACATGTCCTGGTAGTGTAAAACTCCTAAATTCGTTTTTGCACTACTGTGAGGCCTGCTCCCTTCATAGGCTAACATTGGGGCTGCCCTCATACAGTATTGAAGTGGTAGCTGCTGATCTGAAAGGAGTAGGAAGGTCATATTTAGTATGGCCAGAATGGTAATATAAAATCCTGCTGACTGGTGAAGTTGGATTTAATATTATTATTCTAGAAATGCCACTTTTAGAAAGTGAGCATTTCTTTGCACTTAAATCCTTCTGTGCCTTACAATCCACGTCTGGCTGGGCTTAGTTGACAGCTCCTTGTGCATTCACTCAGACACACCACAAACACAGGGTACTCAGCCTCACTTGCATACATCTGCATTTTGAATGGGTCTTCCTGGGCTGGGAGGTTGGAGGGCCTGCTCTCACACAAAGGACTGCCACACCCCCTACTGGGACCCTGGCAGACAGGATTGAACTGAAAGGGGACCTGGTGCATTTCTTAGCCACTCTTTGAAGTCTCCCCCACTTCAAAGGCACATTTGGGTATAAAACAGGGCCTCTGCCCTACCTCATCAGACACTTGCTGGAGAAGAAACCTGAACCAGAAACTACATCCTGCCAAGAAGAACTGTCTGGCTGCTCAAAGGACTCACCTGTCTGCTTTCTACAAAGGACTGCTGCCTTGCTGTTGGCCTGCTGCCTTGCTGAACTCTTGTCTGGCTGTGAAAGTGCTCTCCAAGGGCTTGGATAGAGCTTGCCTCCTGTTCCCTGAAGTCTCAGGCCCAAAAAGACTTCTCTTTTTCACTCGGACGCTCCGTGCGCCGAAAATTTCGACGCACAGCTTGTTCCGCAGCGAGAAAAACGCCGCACACCGACGCTGATCGACGCAACGCCTTCGGGACGACCGGAACTTCGACGCACGGCTTCGCAAGGACAACGCCGCCCGACCTCTAGAGGAGAAATCGACGCAACGCCTGCCGTGAGATCGTAATTTCGACACGCAGCCCAGCAGAACGACGCGCAGCCGGAAAACAAGCAGGAAAATCCACGCACAGACCCGGGACATCTGGTAATCCCCGCGATCCACAGAAAGAGACTGTCCGTGCGCCGGAAACGACGCACGACTTCCCCGCGTGAAAAATAACGACGCAAGTCTGTGTGTGCTGGGGAGAAATCGACGCACACAGCCTTTTTCCATGCCTCTCTTCTTCTGTGGCCCTCTGAGGAGACTTTCCGCTCCAAACCAGGTACTTTGTGCTGAAAGAGACTTTGTTTGCTTTTTAAAGACTTAAGACATTCTTATATCACTTTCCAGTGATATCTCTACAAATTCACATTGCAACTTTATTCTTTTTGACCTACAATTATCCTGATAAATATATTTTTTTCTAAACACTGTGTGGTTTATTTTTGTGGTGCTATATGGTGGTATTGTATGATTTATTGCACAAATACTTTACACATTGCCTTCTAAGTTAAGCCTGACTGCTCGTGCCAAGCTACCAGAGGGTGGGCACAGGATAATCTTGGATTGTGTATGACTCACCCTGACTAGAGTGAGGGCTTTTGCTTGGACAGGGGGTAACCTGACTGCCAACCAAAAACCCAATTTCTAACAACCAACTACTAGTTCATGAAAGGTGTCAATCAAGTTACCACTAAGTAGCTGAGGATTAAATTTACTAGTAGATTTCAAAGAACTAGTAAGACATCGATTGGTGGTAAACTCCATCTCAGCTAAAGTAATAGCATCTCTACATCCACTTTCAATTATCTGATGTGTATCAGTGGTCCCTTCATTAGTTAATTAATTAATTGTGACTAACTCAGAAGTGTCATCAATGTTAAATCCTGAGAACTTGGCAACACTGGTTACATTATGGCTTTGTAGGGTGAGGGATCTGCCAGAAAAATGTTTCACCAGCCGAAATTTACGAACAAATTTGTACAATTCAATACGTGTGTTTACATAGTCCCAATGAATGGTAGGACAAAAGCTGAGTCCTAAATTGAGAATACGTTCTTGATTCTGGGTCAAACTGGTTTTAGAAATGTTTATAATGATGGTAGCATTAATCAAATCTTTGTCTATTCTTTGTGTTATACATTTATATATATATATATATATATATATATATATAACACTTAAACCACTTTACAATTACCTGCAAAACCTTTACAACACATTCACCTTTACCAATCATGCATTTAAGAAATAAAACATGTTAATACCTTTAAAACCTTTACCACGCATATACATTTAATATTCATACCTTTAGAACAAAATTTGCTGTAAAGGCATCGTGGTAAAGGTATATTCATAGTAAAGGCATATATTGCTGTAAATGCATTTTGTGGTAAATGCATTGTTGTAAATGATGTTTCCCCGCTACGTGCTTAAGCAATGCTGAGAAAATCTCCACATCCAGTCTCCTGCTGGTGGTATTCACAAGGTGAGAAATCAGTAGTTAGAAGCATCCTAAACGTAAGATTTGAAACAAAGCACATTCGGAGTGGAAGTGCTTGCAGAAATCGCAACATGGTATGGTATACATGTCTCCAATATCCAACCACAACAGGTTTTTTGTACACAAAAATAAGTGAATAAAGAAATACAAAATAATGCTGTTATTCACTGCAATGATGACAGAGCCGTGAGAGACAAAGCTGTTTTTGCACTACAGTGCACTATGCGTAGTCCTGCAGCCTCCCTGCTCATTTCTGTTTAAAAATTAAATACCACAATTCTAAAAGACTGTCCACAATAGTGGACGGGTTTGAAACCCCAATACAATCTAAAATAGCATCTTGGTAACTGTGAATAAAGCAAATGTTTATCACTTCGGGGTTCAAAGTGACATTACAAATGACTCGAGCTTCGCTCTTGTTTGTTTAATGTAATTCAGAAACTCTCAGGGAAAAAGGTCCAGTTATTCACAGTAGCCCTTCTACAAACTTATATTCTTTCTTGGCAAACAACCAAAAACTTTTCTTTAATATGGTTATGAATAAAATATATAATACAAAACCTTTAGTTGTTGCTGGGCGTCCTGTTTCCTTATTCTATTTTTCAATAACCCCAGTCGTAGTATATCTTTCAAGTATGAAGTAATGTTGTGGTTCTTTTTGAAAAGCAATGCACAGAATATTTTACAAATGACTTACTGCATGAGCTGGTAGAGACGGATCCTTTTTCAGCTGGACCTATGATAAAAAGAAATTAAGTATTCTTGCCATTTTAAGCACGTGTAAGTGGAACATTAATTATACATTTTACCATGATTGGCCAAACACACTTTCACATTAGGTCACTCTGCATTAAGATCTGTTATGCCTTGGCAAAGAAAGACCATTCAATGACATCCATGGGCACTCAATGAGGGACATGGCGTCTTCTATTGCACTAACCTTCGGCACCCAATTGCTGATACTTGCTGCGTGGTAAATATACCTCAGACATATGAAGAATTTTGGAGCAATGCTACTGCACTCTGCGAGGTCGCATCATGTGGCTCTGCACTGACCCCAGGCCGTCGATGGAGGCTCTGCTTTTGAGGGGCAATTGGAGCACGAATGCTGGTAATCAATTGCCCAGTGTGGATTCACTATTTTCTGTCTGGACGTCTGAGCCCTCAGCATCAATTTCTTTGGAAAGGTGGTTTTATATGGCAGTTGCACTAAACGTCCCTGAAGTTCACTCCTGTGACACTGACTTAATCGCAATAAGGAAATAGTCTTCGAGGTCAGTAGAGACAGCGAGCAACTGCATAGGCTCGAAAGACACGAAGAAAGTTAAGGTCCCATTGTGGCAAAACAAATGGTTTCAGATGTACAGTGTGTGTCGAACCTTCAATGAACCTCCTCAAAGCAAGTGATTCACACAAGCACAGTTGGTCCTATAAAATTAGAAAGGCTAACAAGACCAACAAATAACCTTTCATAGGGCCAGTGCAAGGCCTTGCTGGACTAAAGACAAAAAAGGGCATCAGTGAGTGCCCCAGGCTCCACACCAGGTTGCAAACTCATTTCAGTGCCTAGCCTAGATGTACTTCATGAGGAGCATCTGGTGGCAATGATGACATCCACCACTACAGGCAGCAAATAGAACAGTGCAAATTGCCACTGCTCAGTCTCCATGCATGGAGGTGTAAGTTACTGAGATTCACATGAAGAACCCTGCCATGTTGCTAAGACAGGAGACCCTCCCTGAAGTGGTAACCTGACCAGTTGACACACGATCAGGGTTCCTGAATTCCAGGTCTCATATTCTTATGGCCCAATCCACTTATTCTTCTTCAGAACTTGGGGTAGGAGAGGTAGTGGCAGAGAAACCTTTTGTTCCATTCTGTGAGGGAAGCATCCCCTCGGGAACTCCAATGTTCAAAATTGTTTACATCAAGCACTTTAAAAAAAAAAAACACTGATTGTACAAACAAGGTGGAAATCAGCTTGCACATGACATATGCACAAGACAGCATCAGGAGCAGTATTACAAAGCAGCAAAAAGGCAGAGATATTGAGTAAAGCTTCCCCTCCCACCTGTGTGATGGATAAATCCCTGTTGTGTTGGCATGTGTCTCCCCCTATGGGTTCATGGCCCGTCCGCGCAGGGTTCAAGTTATATGCCCCTGAGTTCCGCCCAGTCTTTCCAGATCTTACAGTATTTCTTAGAATATCCTCTTGCCCTATAAGTTGGGTGTTCCAAACCCATATGGAAGTCCATGTCCCTGGCCGAAGATTTTATGGAGGGGGCTACCCTATCCTTCCCGGACCTCACAATGTCTGATTTGGCGATAATCATGCCCAGCCAGAGATGCGCTCTCTGATAGCTCGTGCCACCCAAGTCATCTGTGACATGCAGGAGTATAAATCTGGGGTCCCAAGGAATCTTTCAGCCCAGCACCCTCTCATACCACCCCAGAACTCCATCCCAGCAATGAGAAAGTGCAGGACAATGCCAAAAGGTGTGGAACAGGTTTCCATGTGGGTCCTCGCAGCTCAAGCAGTTTATGGTGGGGATCAGGCCCATGTGATGCAGCCACGTTCTAGTGTACTATATGTGGTGGAGCAACTTCAGTTGTAAAGTCTAAGCTGAGAGGCTATGACCGCCTCCCTGGGGCCCTCCAACACCTCCCTCAAATCGTCAATATCAAGATGACCAAGCTCCCCTCCCCACACCCTCTGCAACGCCACCATGGGGTCTGGTAGGTTCCGTAGCAGCATTTTTTAGATCTCGGACAATTTGTTCTCAATGTTCATAAAGAGAAGTTTGGACTCAAGCAGGGAGAATTCAAGGATATTTGTTTTATGCCTATAGAAGCTGCAAATAGCGAAAGAACTATGTACAATGCACGTTGCACTCCATCTGCAGGTCCTGAAAGGATTTCAACGTCCCAGTGTTGAGGACATCCCCAATTCTTGAGATGCCAATGATGCCAGATACAGAAGTCGCAACCTGCAGAAGAGCACCCCAGCCATAGCAGGGTCTCCAAAGTCAACTTGACTGCCCACCCAACAGCCTTAAATGCCAAAGTCTAAGCCCCCAGCACCACCAGTGTGGCAGGTGGGAGAGTCGTAGGTGTGGTGCCCCCATAGACCAGGTGTGGAAGATTGTGACAACTCATTACCCATCCCTCTATGCATATGCCAGATCTTCAAATCCCCCCCCCAAACCACCGATTTTTGACTATGAGTAGGTGTGCCACCCAATAATACAGGAGTATATTTGGGATGGCTATTCCCCCCTATAAAGCAGTCAACATTTCCCCAGGGCAACGCAGACCAGCCCTTACCCCCTGAGCAGTGTTCTAATGTATGTGTTCACCATGTTAAAAAAAAAGGTCTGGCCTTTCTGCAAGGGATGGTTTTGTAGTTGGTAGAGGAGGTGCGGCAAAGAGACCATCTTGAAAATGGTAGAGCATCCCAGCAGGGGCAGAGGGTGGGAGGTACAAAATGTAATGTCGCACACCTAGCCCTACGTCTGTGGCACTAGGTTCCTTTCATAGGAGGGAGATGCGTCTTGTGACATGGACCCCCAAGTATTTGAACCCAGAGTGAAGAACCAGTATCCCCACCGCACAAGGCATTTTGACTGGAGATAGGGTGATGAGACAGATAACTGATTTTAGATGGTTCCCAAGAAGACCGGAGAAGGAACCAAAAATGTGTAAAATTTGATGTGCCCTAGGTTCCGATAAGCCTGGGTCACCCAGAAGCAAAAGGACGTCCTTAGTATCAAGGGAAATTCTATTGCACACCTCGTTGGCCCACTGGAAGCCCGTGATTAGCGCATCAACTCTCACCCAGGTCACCAGGGGCTCAATCACCAGCGCTAACAGTAAGGACAATCCTGTCAAGTGCCCCTCCAACATGCACTCTGGCTTTAAGATTGGTGCGTAAGAGGCATACATCCTAGAAACTTCAGCCCAAGCCCCACATGAGACAAGATGTCAAACAAAATATGCCAAGGCCACCGAGTAGGAGGCCTTCTGAAAATCAACAGATAGGAGAGCGCTATGGTCACATAAGGTCTTGCTCATGGCAATCGCATTGTGTACTCATCACAGGTTATGTTGAGTGGCCAGGTGTGGCATAAACACCCACTGGTCCGAGTGGACCAGGAGGTTGATAACTCTTCCCAGGCAGGTAACCAACATTTTGGCCCATATCTTCACTTATGTATTCAGGAGTGATATTGGCCTAAAATTCCCACAGTACGTGCCTTCTGTGCCCAGCTTCAGTACCACCACAATTTCTGCAGCTCTATGATCAGGAGGCATTTGCCTCTTTCTAGAGCCTCCTGGAACATTTCCAGTAACAATTGGCCGGTCTTGGGCCACTCCAGGCACCAAAACTTCACCAGGAACCCTTTAGGTCCCAGCGCTTTGTCAGCCTGCAGCTGAGCCAGAGCCACATGCAGCTCGACACAGGTAATGTCAATCGCTACGGATTTGTGTTCCTCGGGAGACATGCGAGGCATCAGCAGATCCAGTACAAATTGATGCAGGCCTGCTTGGGGCCTGTGTGGGTCTGCCCTGTATAGCTCCTGGTATGCCGCAAAGGCTTGGGCAACAGGCTTATTCTCAGTCACTCAAGACCCATCCCTTGACAACCAGTAGGCTACCGGGGCCCCATCTCTCTTGGGGTGCAAAACCAGTGCAAAGTCTTACTGGCCTTATCACCCCATTGGTAAATTCTACTGCAAGTGACCATCCAAGACTCCCTTGCCTCTTAAGTGAGCTCTTGCTGAAGCAGAGTCTGTGCATGCAAGGAGTCCCTCAACAGTGGCTCCTGCTTTGACATCTCCAGGTGGCCCCCCAGGTCCAGCATGCACTCCTCGAAGTCTTTGATCTTCTTCTAGCTCCTCTCCCCATGACAACTAGAGTAGCTTAGAATGTGACCTCTAATCGTGGCTTTTTCAGCCTCTCACATCATACAGGGAAGAGACAGAGCCGTTATTGTCAGTGAGGAACTGTTGACACAGCTGTTGGTACATTTCTCTAATTTCTTCTTGTTGGAGGTACCAGGGGTCCATGTGCCAGCCTGTCGCTGCTCCCTTTGGCCACAAGGTAAATCCACCACCATCGATGAATGGTTGGAGATACTCCCCCATAGGATTCTATCATCTAGGACTCAATGGCTCTCTCATCTATGCATAAAAAGTAGTCCAATCAGAAGAAAGTGCAGTGTGCCCTTGAATAAAAGGTATATCTACTCTCTTCAGGGCGGTGTGCTCTCCATATGTCAGTCAGATTTAGGTTGTGCGCTAAGGTTGCAACAATCGTCGGTCTACAATCACCCCTGGCAATGGCTGAGGATCGGTCTAGATCTCACCCTATTGAGGTCTCCACAATAAGTCACATGGCCTCTGAGTTCCCTCACCAGGTTTCCCAGTTTAGATCAGAAACCAGGCATAAGTGGAGGCAGCCATACACCCAAACAAAGGAAATGGGGAAGCCATACAAGGTGTCTGACACTGCCACACAGAGGCCCCTACAATACCTTGGAAACTGCCAGAGGTGTGCGTTTCTGAATTAAAATGGCTGTCGCTTGATAGCCTTGGTGAAATCCAGTATGGTACACTTAGGAATACCTCCTACAGGCTAGCAAGAGACACCTATTGCCCAGGAGGTGATTTTTCTGAAGCACTACTATGTCTGTGTCCATTTTGTAAGCTGCCCTAAGGACCACTACTCATTTGACCTTGTCCAGCATCCCATTCACGTTCAATGATAGAACTTTAAATGTCTTCGGTGCCATGGTCCCCACCCACAGGGAGCATAGGTTAGCCATATGTAAAAAGTGTCCGAGTGCTGCGTCTAAGGATCATGTATGTTCGACGTTCACCCTTGGTTAACACCATCACCTGATAAAGAAACAAAAACAATACCCTTAAATCTCACCCCCTGGAAGTACCTGTCGTAGTGCAACTAGGGACCTAGCTAACCGTATCACCCCTATGATCCAAACCCCACCTCCCCAAACAAAGCCATCCTCCCTACTCAGTAAGGACTGTAGCAACTAGGCCAGCAGCCTAGTGACACCCATGCAGATATATAGACTTGGACTGGAACACACTTCATATCTCATTCTTCATTTCCCAGAGTTGTTGGCAGCACCTGTTCTGAGACAATCGTGTTTGCTTGCATGATGGGGACATCAAGGCAGCATAGCCAGGTCTTTCCTAGCGCCGGAGTGCACAGGCCCCAAAGATCAAGCACTCCGATCCCTCAGTTTCAACCACTTCCTCAGAACTGTGTCATTCCTTTCCCCCAACCCCTGCAGTGAGTAATCAGTAACTTGTTGAGTGGAGCACTCCTTGATTCAGTTCCAGACCGCCTCTGGGGTTAGGGGGATGGAGGGGGAGCGGGAACTAAGCATTCACACCATGAATGGTTTGGGGGTCTGGGAGGGGCACCCACCAGAGGTTTAGCAGTCATGGGCCTGTGTCCCCTCAACAATAAAACGGATCGATACTACTTCTTTGGAGACTCAACTCATCAGCCAGACCCACATGAATTTGGTGGATGAGAAGCCCTCTGCTCCTTCAGGAATGCCCACGACCCACAAATTATTACATCTGGTCTGACACCCCTCCTCCCCCACCCCGCATGCATGTGTGCATGCATGCATCCTAACTAAGGGTTCCTCATGTGACCTGACTGCATCTTCCGCCCCTACTTCTGTGGGTAGTGTTCCGGAGGTCTTGTCAGATTAGTGCCAGGTCAACCTAAAGCTCCCCTATCTTGCCTTCTAAGGTTACATTGAGGTCCTGGATTGCATGCAATAAAGGAGATGTCTGTGCAGTATCACCCACCGATGGGCCACCCCCAGATGCAACAGCCTCTCCCCCAGGGGCATTGTGTTTAGTATATTTGTCAATTTTCTGTTGGGCAGTGGCAGTCGCCGGTTTATCTCTTGTCATGGTGCTGTCTCGGTAGAGTAGAGACTTAGGCCCTCATTACGACCTTGGCAGTCCGTGATAAAGTGGCGGTAATACTGCCAACAGGCTGGTGGTAACTACTGCCAAATTATGACCATGGCGGAAAGATCTCCGTTAGACAGCCAATGTGCCACACGACCGCCAGGGCGGAAGCAACAGCCACCACGTCAGTAGCTGCCTACAGCCAGGCCGAAGTCAATGCTCCACCCACCATATTAAGACACAGGAAACAGCCATCTTTTCCGGGGCGGTACCAACGACACAAAAAGCCTGGCGGAAACTGAGCTCAGAAGTGAAAGGACTCACCATTGGAGACACAGGGAACAACCAGGCTGCCATGGAACCAGAATTGCATGTTTTTCCTATGAAATTCTATGTTCTTCTCCACCACGAACACCAACGCCAGTGAAGACAACAATAGTGAGTACAGCCACCTAGCACCAAGGGAAGGGGAGGAGAGAGTGACACACACATGCACAACACACTCCACACACACACCAAACACACACACACCATACACTCAACCATATGCATTACAAAAACAATCTGACCCCGTAACTCGGATGAATAATGCAAGGACAAAATGATTTCGCCAAAGTGTTTGTAATAAGATCAACACAGTAGAAATAATAAGTTAGGAAGATAATAATATATACATATTTACAAAAAAAGGGACAGAGCCCAGTCCTCAATTTGTGTGGGCCACATGGCCACAGGCCAAAGTCCAAGGCCACACTTGTCACCTGCATCAACACAGAGAGAACACTGCAGGGGCATCAGTTGGTAAATAGCTGGGCACCTCAGCAGGGAGATGTAACAAGACCACTAGTTCTGGATGGGGCAAAATGCCCTGTGCTTGATCCTGGGGAGTGATGGACATGTGGGTGTCTTACCCACTGGTTTTGGAGGGGGCAGGACACACAGCAGCCCATGGAGGCAGGATTACATACGGTCCGCCGGTGGTGACGGCTGAACAGTGGTGGTGCTGTTGGTGAGGGGAGGCTTCTGCCCATCCCATACACCCTCGGACGGATGCACAGTGGTGGTGCTGCTGGTGGAGGGAGGCTCCTGCACATCCCCTGCACCCTCAGACAGAATGCCCAGTGGTGGTGCTGCTGGTGGGGGGAGGCTCCTGCCCATCCCCTGCACCCTCAGACAGATACACAGTGGTGGTGCTGCTGGTGGGGGGAGGCTCCTGCCCATCCCCTGCACCCTCGGACAGATGCACAACCATGGTTGGTGGTGGGGGCTCTGTCAAAGTTCCTGGTGCAGGCTCCTTGCTCTTCCAGGCTGCTGGGACCGGCTCCTTGCTCTTCCTGCCTGCTGGGGCAGGCCCCTTGCCCTTCCTGCCTGCTGGGGCAGGCTCTTTCCCCTTTAGGCTGGCTGGGGCAGGCTCCTTCCCTTTCAGTACATGTGGCCTGGATCCCTTTCCACCACGAGTGAGTGCGGTTGGGACTGGGCCCGTGGACTGTGTGGCTGAGGTGCTTGGCTAGGTTCTTCCTACCCTGGCCATACGTGCAGGACGGTGGGGGAGGGGTAGGAAAGAGGTCAATGATGGATAAGAACAGTTTCTTAGGGACATTGGGGCGGGAAGAGGGAGAAGGAATGGGAGTGGATGATGTGGGAGTGGTTGTTGGAAGTGTCTGCTGGATTTGGGTGCAGGTTCATGGGCTGTACGCTGTTGTGAGGTGGATGGCTGTTGGGTGTCTGAGTGTTTGCGTGTGTGTACTTTAGGGGGGGGACAGACACAGTGGGAGAAAACACAGGGGACGTGTGCATGGATGTTGTGGAGGTGTCTGCCAGTGGTGTATATGTTCTGCTAGGTGTGGTGATGATGCTGGTAGTGGATGAGATGTAGTGCATGCAGGTGTGAGTGTAGACGTGGCTGGGAGGGAGGTGGGGGAGCGTGAGGAGGGGGAGACAGTAGAAACAGTGGATGTTATGATGTCTGCAACTGGATGGTGTTTGTGTGAATGCCTGTGGGATGGAGTGTGGTGCTTGTGTTTGCCTGTGACACTTTTGGGTGTTGTCTTGTGTGCATGCTCATCTGTATGTGTGCCTGGGATAGGTTGGGGTTGAGGGGAATGGGACTGCGAAGTGGAATAGCTGCCATCATAGAGGAGGCCAGAGCCTCAATCGATCTCTGTTGGGCCGCCAATCCAGTGTGAATGCCCTCCAGAAACGCATTAGATTGTTGCATCTAGGCTGCCAGCCCCTGGAAGGCATTCACAACGGTTTACTGCCCTACAGAGATGGATCTCAGGAGGTCAATAGCCTCCTCACTCAGGGCAAAGGAGATGCCCACCCTTATGGGTGAGCAGGCATGGGAAACTCAATGAGGAGCTGCTGGCAGGGCGGTGCTAGTACAGGGGTGGCGGCTGTACCTGTAGCTGGGGTGGTCACAGAAGTGTCCACCACCACCAGGGAGATTCCATCGGAGGAGGTATCTGTGTCTGAAGTGTCCCCTCCAGTCTCTGCCGTGGTGCTCTCATCGCCCTCCGTCCCACTGGTGCCCTGACCGTCGGTGGACTCTGCCTCCTGGGTCTTGTGAGATGCAGCTCCCTCCATCGCCGGTGCCTCCGCTCCTCCGCCAGATGATGCTAATGCACATAAGGACAGGATGACAAAACAAAAAAAGGGGGAAGATACGAATACACTGGGTCAATGGCTGCACCAACACCACTGTTGGCATACACAGCACCCTCACACACAGGGAACAGGCCTACGCAATATGCATTGCACTACCAGAGAAATAGTTAGCCACCAAAGCAGGGGCACACACCTCCAAATGCAGGATACCTGGGACCCACACAGCCCTGACCAGTAGTGGATGCCTACGAGCTAGGTAGCAAGGTATTCCCTTCTGAACCCTTGCCACCAGGGGACTGACACTGCAATGTCAGGCCTGGCCAAGGGGCACCCACTGACACATCCCCCACCCAGATACCACCCTACCATGCGTAAGTTGTAATGATGGGCATTGTACTCACCCCCTTGTGGCTGCTGTGATGCCCTCAAGCGCCCATCCAGCTCTGGATAGGCCGCCACAAGTATACAGGCCATCGTTGGGGGGGGGTCAGAGTTCGACGGTGTAAGGAAATGCCTTCTTGGCATGGTTACCCCCTAACTTTTTGCCTTTGCTGATGCTAAGTTGTGATTGAAAGTGTGCTGGGATCCTGCTAACCGGGTCCCTGCTAACCAGGCCCCAGCACCAGTGTTCTTTCCCTAAACTGTACCTTTGTTTCCTCAATTGGCACAACCCTGTCACTCAGATAAGTCCCTTGTAACTGGTACCCCTGGTACCAAGGGCCCTCCCTCATGCCAGGGAAGGTCTCTAAGGCCTGCAGCATGTCTTATGCCACCCTGGGGACCCCTCACTCAGCACATGCACACTGCCTCACAGCTTGTGTGTGCTGGTGGGGAGAAAAAGACTAAGTTGATAAGGCACTCCCCTCAGAGTGCCATGCCAACCTCACACTGCCTGTGGCATAGGTAAGTCACCCCTCTAGCAGGCCTTACAGCCCTAAGGCAGGGTGCACTATACCACAGGTGAGGGCGCATGTTCATGAGCACTATGCCCCTACAGTGTTTAAACAAAACCTTAGACATTGTAAGTGCAGGGTAGCCATAAGAGTATATGGTCTGGAAGTTTGTCAAACACGAACTCCACAGTTCCATAATGGCTACACTGAAATCTGGGAAGTTTGGTATCAAACTTCTCAGCACAATAAATGCACACTGATGCCAGTGTGCAATTAATATGCACCCAGAGGGCATCTTAGAGATGCCCCCTGAATACCAATCCAACTAGTGTAGGCTGACCAGTTCCTGACAGCCTGCCACAAGCCAGACAAGTTGCTGCCCACATGGGGAGGGTGCCTTTGTCACTCTGTGGCCAGGAACAAAAGCCTGTACTGGGTGGAGGTGCTTCTCACCACCCCCTGCAGGAACTGTAACACCTCAAAGGCTCACCCCTTTTGTTACATCGCCCCGGGCATCCCAGCTAGTGGAGATGCCCGCCCCTCCGGCCACTGCCCCCACTTTTGGCGGCAAGGCTGGAGGAGATAATGGGAAAAACAAGGAGTCACCCACCAGTCAGGACAGCCCCTAAGGTGTCCTGAGCAGAGGTGACCCCTACCTTTAGAAATCCTCCATCTTAGTTTTGGAGGATTCCCCCAATAGGATTAGGGATGTTCCCCCCTCCCCACAGGGAGGAGGCACAAAGAGGGTGTAGCCACCCTCCAGGACAGTAGCCATTGACTACTGTCCTCCCAGACCTAAACACACTCCTAAATTTAGTATTAGGGGCACCCCAGAAGCCAGGAAAGCAGATTCCTGCAACCTAAACCAAAGAAGAAGGACTGCTGACATACAAGCCTGCAGAGAAGACGGACGACGACAACTGCTGTGGCCCCAGCCGTACAGCCTGTCTCCAGAGTCGAAAACCTGCAACCAGCAACGCATCCAACAGGGACCAGTGACCTCTGAAGCCTCAGAGGACTGCCCTGATCCCCAGGACCAAGAAACTCCTGTGAGCAGCGGCTGTGCTCAATAATCTGCAACAAACTTGCAACTTTTCTACAACTTTAAAGACTTCACGTTTCCTGCCGGAAGCGTGAGACTTCCCACTCTGCACCCGACGCCCCTGGCTCAAGATCCAGAGAACAAACACCACAGGGAGGACTCCCTGGTGACTGCGACCCAGTGAGTAGCCCGAGACGACCCTCCTGAACCCCCACAGCGACGCCTGCAGAGATAATCCAGAGGTTCCCCCTGACCGCGACTGCCTGTAACAAGGCACCTGACGCCTGGAACTAGCACTGCACCCACAGCCCCCAGGACCTGAAGGAACCAAACCTCAGTGCAGGAGTGACCCCCAGGCGACCCTCTGCCTAGCCCAGGGAGTGGCTGTCCCGAGAAGCCCACCCGGGCCTGCCTGCACCGCTAGAGTGACCCCCAGGTCCCTCCATTGAATCCTATCTAAAACAAGACGCCTGCTTTGCACACTGCACCTGGCTGCCCCAGTGCCACAGAGGGTGTGTTGTGTGCCTACTTGTGTCCCCCCCCAGTGCTCTACAAAACCCCCCTGGTCTGACGAGAGGACGCGGGTACTTACCTGCTGGCAGACTGGATCCGGAGCACCCCTGCTCTCTTTGACCTCTGCACCTGACCGGCCCTGAGCTGCTGGTGTGGTAACTTTGGGGTTGCCTTGAACCCCCAACGGTGGGCTGCCTATGCCCAGGAACTGAAGCAAAACACAAACACTGTGGGACAGCGTAACTGGATGGACGGAATGCAGAACCAATCAAACATTCACCCCCAGTTACAGATCTGGGTTTAATCCATCCATTATTTTGTTCACCATGCCACCCCAGTTTGAACCCAGCCATATGCAAATCGGTCTTGATCCTGTTCCTCATGGGAACAGTCCAGCCCGAACTGCCAGGCCAGGTTCTCCCTGGACCGGAAACAAGCATCCTGGGACCGGTTTCAGTGTTTCACCCCTCATCAGCCAGGCTAGCTTGAATCCAGTGGCACAGTGAGCCCGGGACCCACGTCTGGGCATACCCGGCGCACTTAGGGCGGCAAAAGCAAAGCAAAACACAAACGCTGTGGGATAGCGTAACTGGATGGACGGAATGCGGAACCAATCAAACATTTACACCCAGTCCCAGATCTGGGTTTAATCCATCCATTATTTTGCTCACCATGCCACCCCAGTATGCCCATGAACTGAGACTTCTAAATGTCTGTCTTACCTCATAATCTAAACTTTACTTACCTCCCCCAGGAACTGTTGACTTTTGCACTGTGTCCACTTTTAAAATAGCTTATTGCCATTTTAACAAAGACTGTATATGATATTGCTTTTATTCAAAGTTCCTAAGTTACCTGTATGCAGTACCTTGCATTTTATGTGTTTACTTCAAATCTTGAACCCGTGGTTCTTAAAATAAGAAAAATAAATATATTTTTCTATATAAAAACCAATTGGCCTGCAGTAAGTCTTTGAGTGTGTTCCTCATTTATTGCCAGTGTGTGTGCAACAAATGCTTAACACTATCCTCTGATAGGCCTACTGCTCGACCACACTACCACAAAATAGAGCATTACAATTATCTAATTTTGCCACAATCTTAACTCTAAGGGCACTATTTCTTACTTTGAAATAGTATATACAGAGCCAAATTCCTACAGTCGGGCACCCCTTCCTCGTTGGGAGGCCATCCCCAGCTGGGCCTCCGCCGTCTTCCGTGCCCAGCATCTCAGGTCCGCCCACCGTTTATGACAGTGGGTGCTCCGCCTGCCATAGACCCCCAGGGTCCACACCTCCTTGGTGATGGCACGCCATTACCCTTCTTTTAATAGGTGCAATACACACAGGAAAATAGAATTAGACAAACAGTCCTGCCTGTTACACATCTGGCCCACCATACACCTTTCCATCACCATTGCCACACACATGGCCCAGCACAATCTGTACGCTGCCAAGAGGACATCCACGAGGCCTTCACACACACAACTCCATGCATACATGCCACATGCATTGTGCTCACAGTGTACTCACCTGTTGGTCTGGAGGCCCATACATCAGTCTGTACTGGGGTAGGACCCCATTCACCAGTCTCTCCAACTCCTCTGAAGTGAAGGCTGGAGCCCTTTCCCCGGTCACACAGGCCATGGTAGGTTGCAGACAGTTAGTAATAAGAATAATTCAGCTACTCTTAGATTATAATATGAAGATATGTATAAAAACAACCACAGTTAATGTCTGATAAGTATAAATTAGATAGACATGTCAGATGATTGTTTCTCAAATCCAGTCATGGTATATTCATATGTAACATTTAATTTCCTTCATACACGATCTAACCGCACTCCATATATACGTATGCTTGTTTAGTTCCTTGAAACTTACTTACATCGATCATATATTTCTTTGGTATATTTATTATATGCATATTAAGTTGCAACAATGAACAGAAACAGTAGTATACATAAATCCTAAAAACAATAAAATATAGTACATTACAATATAGTGTAATCCAGATGTTCTACCCCACACACACAGACAAGCAGCAACCATAAATGCTGCATTCATACTAAAGAAAACGAGACTCAACCTAAGAATTCAAGGAACCGCAGAACGGTTGATGATCTGTCACAAAATAAGTCTATACATTAAATACTAAAACACTACCATATTAATATAAAAACAAATATGGACATTCAATTATCAGAAAATTGATTCGAGAAATTCTTATTGTTTGCTCTTGATTTAGACAACATTCTGATTTGAAAACATATTGATACAGTTAGTGAGACAATATTACAAAAAAGATCGCCTACGCAAGTTTCTTTATCCCTCTCATATGGAGGCCATCTTCATCAGGGCTATTCCAATACGGTAATTCATGTGGGGTCCAAAAGAAAGGTGGGCGTAACTGAAATACACGCCGATCTTTTTGGATGTAACCTCTTCTATGGGTGATATCTAGGCAACAAATTACACATATCCTTAGGATTTGAGAAACAAATATACCATATTATAGGATTCAATCCAATAAAAACCACACCCGAATGTGAGACTGGAGTAAAAAATAGAAGCCTTCACCAAGTGCACTCACATTCATAGTGTGCCAACAAAATTCCAAACTGGTGAACACTTTGAGTTTGATGGCGACATCTACCAGCAAAGAAAAGGAGTTAGCATGGTGGCCGCCTGTGCCCCAAGTGTAGCAAATATATATGTGGGTGCGTTTGAGGAAACCCACATTTATAATGAAGTGGTATCCTTCTATGAGAATGTCACGTTCTGGTCCAGATATATTGATGACATTTTCTTTACTTGGTCGGGACATGGAGAACAGTTAAATTAATTTGGTGATTGGATCAGTGTTTTTGATCCCAACCTTAAATTTACTATTCATAAGAGTACAGAGAAAGTAGAGTTTCTAGATATCTGGATAGGACATAAAAACTCAGCTATAGCGATGTCTCTATATACTAAACCTAGTGCTAGAAACACCATACTCCATACCCTTTAGCCAATTTTTACGTATCCGAAGGAATTGCATCAACCTTATAGATTATGACAAACAAGCAGAAATCTTACAGGCGAAACTCCTGTCAAAAGGTTACCCCAAACAACTCATACAGGAATCATATAAAAGAGCCAAATATTTTAATAGAGATAGCATGTTTGGAAAACGAAACATTCACAGGAACGTATGTGTAGTCCAGCATTCTAATTTGATTGACAAAATCAGAAAAATCATCTGGACTAACTGGCAAATACTGAACTCCAATCAAGACTTGTTTCCTCTTGAGAAACCGCTCTTTGCATTTAGGAAAAATCAAAATATTGCTAACTGGCTGGTTAAATCAACTACACCTAAAGATAATGGTTTCTGTCAAATGTCCATCATGGGGCTATAACCCATTAGAGGTAACCACAAGTGTGGAACCTGTAATGCATGAGCAGGAGCGATTGTAGGGGACACACTAATATGGAGACACAGGGAATTTAAACTTAACGATATGACAAACTGTAGAACAGCTAACTGTGGTTATCTTATCTGCTGTCCCTGCATGTCAGAATATGTAGGAGAAACAGGTCAGGAATTAACAGTGAGACTATCAGAATACAAATCTAATGTTAGAAACAAAAGGGAGGGAGCTATGCAACATAGAATAGATGATCTTAGGTGGAAGATTTTGGAAAAAATCAAGAACACCTATGAAATTGAGTGTAACAGAATTAGGAAAAAGTGAGATGTTTATTGAAACTTTACAATGGATACATGTAAGAATGGTTTGAACAAATATATCCCATGGGAAAATGCCATAATTTGAATGTACCGGTAGCCTTCATGAGACTTTTTGATACCGGATGGGTGGACAACTGCACCTCCCTGGGGATGGACCGAAATGTGGTTGTTATATAGGCTCTTCTAATATTGTTAAGGCATCTCTATTTAATTCTTAATAACTTGAATATAGGGCACTTGCTTCTTCAATAGAAGTAGTGTAGCACCTGACTTTACCTCTTAATCCCCTCCTCTGCTTGCATTGTATTAGGAACTATTGGGCCCCCCCCATACAAGAATGAAACATTAGGAGGCTATTTGAGTCTGAACAAATGTAAGCGCGTAATAGGTAATATCGGTTTCGATACATGGATATGTACTCTGATATTATGCTTCTAGTAGTTTGGTGCTATTTCCATAGTGAGCCTAACATGGGGCCCCTTTCACCGTTACAAGATGGCGACCGCTAAATCTTACGAATCTTGTTGCCAAATACTACAGTTGAACGCAGTACGTAGTCTCGATCAGAGGCGGACATCAGGTGATGGAACTATTTATTAGTTCCGGCCCGCTAGGGGAAAAGATTTCGATCTGGATAATTCATTTTGCAGATGTGGGTGACCTGACATACACTCCTGGTGTGATCACTACAGCCAGCTACAGGTCATTAATCTATGCTAATTCTCTGTACAGTTGATTTGTAATGTTTGTATCTGTTACAATGAATACATATTTGATATACATGACATACTCCCAATTATTTATTTTTTTTCCAAAGGCTGTTGATTGAAGTGCGAAGATATGGAGGGACAAGTGCAATGGGATGGGGTGATGATGGAGATAAGTCCAGGGTATAGTTTGAGTCGGTTTGTAGCACAGGTGTATTGTCCAAGGGGACATAGGAAGGGGAGCAATGGCAGTTCAAGGTGGACAGGGTGACAGAGTGGTACACAAGGGTGACAATCAGGAGAGTCTCATTTCGTAGCGGGGGTCTTGGCAAGTGTCTCTGGCTTCTGTATGGATCTCAGGGAACGTTTGAGGGGTGGTTCACCTTCTGCAGGGGGAGGGGTGCTGGTGGCCTGTGAGTCCTGTGGTGGGGCCTCCTGGCCACTAGTGGCAGCGGAAAGCTGTTCAGATGTCTGGCTAGTGGCAGGGGCCCATTGGTGTGAGACTGCCTCCCTCAATGTTGGCCATGTCTGCCAGCACCCCTGCAATGGAGATCAGGGTGTTGTTAATGGCCTGCAAGTCTTCCCTGATCCTGTGGTACTGTCTCTCCTGCAGCCGCCTGTTCTCCTGCACAGTGTCCAGCATCTGGCCATCGTGTCCTGGGAATGTTGATAGGCTCCCAGGATCTCTGAGAGTGCCTCCTGGAGAGTCGGTTCCCTGGTCCTGTCCTCCCCCTGGTGCACAGCAGTCCTCCCAGTGTCCCTGTTGGCCTCTGCCTCCTGAACGGTGTGCCACTGCCACTGACCCCAGGTCTCCGATTGTCTTGGGTGCAAGGTGTGCTTTGGGGTCCCTGTAGAGGTGGACACACTGCTGATGGACGTGTCCTGGGGACAGAGGTATGGGTACACTGGGTGGGTGCCGTGGTGGTGTTTCCTGATGGGGAGGCTCTGTGTTGGTGTGTGACTGGGCCTGGGTAACCAGCTGTCCAGTGGTCCCTGATGGACAAGGTAGGTCATCCAGATCCTGAAGACCAGAGTTGCTGTCATCACTCTGGGCCTCTTCAGTTGGGGTACTGGATAGTGCTGGCACCTCCTCCGCTGACATTGGCTAGGGTACATGTGGGAATGTAAATGTGTTATGGTTTCTGTGTCTGACATATTGTACATCCGTGGCTTCCCCTCTTTGGTTAGATTTGCCCTGGCAGCTTTTGCTTGTGTATGTTGGTGTATAGTAGGATAGTTAATTCTCTATAGTGTGCACGCTTTAGTGATGAGTGCCCATGCAGGGCTGTGAGTGGTGTCCATGTATTGGTACAGCATGCAGGGCTTGGCATTGGGATTGGGATGAGTGAGATGTGATGGTGAGGTGTGCGGGAAGTGGTGGAGTGATGGGAGTAAGGGTGAGGGTAAATGATGGCATGCAGGTCGGAGGGTGATAGTAGAGAGTTGACTTACCAGAGTCCAATCCGCCTCCGACTCCGGCCAGGCCCTCAGGATGCAGGATTGCCAAGACTTGCTCCTCCCATGATGTGAGCTGTGGGGGAGGAGGTAGGGGTCCACCGCCAGTCCTCTGTACAGCAAGCTGGTGTCTTGCTGCAATGGAACATACCTTCCCCCCATAGGTCATTCCACCACTTCCTGATTTCATCGCTTGTTCTTGGGTGCTGTCCCACGGTGTTGATGCTGTCCATGATTCTCCACCATAGCTCCATCTTCCTAGCTATAGATATCTGCTGCACCTGTGCCCCAAATAGCTGTGGCTCTAACCTGACGATTTCCTCCACCATTACCCTTAGCGCCTCCTCTGTGAAACGGGGGTGTATTTGTGGTGCCATGAATGTTGTGTGAGGTGTTTTGGTGAGGGTGTGTTGGGTAATGTGTTGGGGTGTGTGATGTGGAGTGCGTGAGTGGTGTATAGGTTTGTGTGGCTCTAGTTGTGGCAGTGGTCTTGGTGTCTCTCTGCTGGCAATGCTTTGTATTCGTAAAGGGTTGTGGGTAATGTGGGTGCGTGTTTTATAGTGGTGTGTGTGTGGTGTGTGTGTATGGGTGTCAGGTGTGTGTTGGTTGAATTGGCCAATGTAGAGTTGTTTTGTGTGTGGGTGTCCATTGTGAGCTCGGCGGTATGTACTGCCAATAGTTAACCACCATTAAATGTCCGCCGTGGTAATTCATGGGTCATAATGTGGGCGTAGTTTTGTTGGTAGAACGGTGTGGGTTTTGATACCGCCACTTTATCACTGACCTTTGGTGTGGCAGATGTGTGTGTGTGACTGAATACTAACGGATTGGTGTGTGTGTGTCATAATATGGTAAACAGATATCTGCCGCCGCTGTAAGTTGGCAGCCGTCAGCGTGCCAGTAAGTGGGATTTACCACCAATGTCATAATGAGGGCCTTAGTCTGGTAGCTCGCAGGGTGTGGGGGGGATAGTGAACCTCCTATCACCAAGCAAAGTGTCTCATGCACTTCTCAGTGCGCAGCCTACGACACAGCTGCTGCATTGCTGTCGCCCCCCTCATCATAGGGAGGCCTTCCTCCAGCCCTTCACGGACCACTGCTCAGGGGAAGGAAACAAGTCAGCCCACCCCTAGTCTATAGAGTCAGAAGCGGTCAGCAGTCATCCTGAGATCTCCACTCCATCTCAGCCAGGGGTATACTGCTCAGGTCTTTGTTTCCAGAACCTGCAATAATGTCAGTGCTCTCCCAATGGGGGAGCTGAGGGCAGGGCAGTAGAGACATCCAAATAAGACTGGAGCAAGGGATCACACCCCCAAACACTCCTGTCAGTGAGGGCCAGTCCAAGGTGGGCCCCCTTTCGCTGACTCCAGCAGTCTAGTAGCTCAGGCCTCAGCGATGGCTTCACATTTAGTCTCCCCACCGAATCAATGTACTAGAAGGCTATCCTGGGCGCCTATAGCTGTGCAAAACACAGGGCTCTTGGGTACACCCCCATGCCCTTTGCCTCTCTCAGGGGAGATGTTCCACAACTTACAGTGGTTCAGGTCAATAGGTCCCTCCCATCCCTCCAAATCCAGTGTTCTTGATTGGGGGCCCGGCACGCCCTGACGACTGTGCCACCAACAGCTCTCCATGCGGCTTCACAATCGATCCCCTCAGCCTTCCTCCTTCAGGACGGCCCCTACACCTCCCCCACTCACTCCAGAGGGCTCCTTCAGCCCCTTAGCATCTCTTGCAGAAGCTGCCCCTGAACTTGTGGGGGTGTATGGTTTACGGTGGGCCCCACCTCTTCTTGTTCAGTACACGTGCTGGGGTGGCCCCCTGGTACTCACTGCCTGCTCTTCTCCGCTGCCTTGGTAGTCTCCCCGCTTCGCATCTCTCCTCTTGGGCAGCCGGCTCTGATCCCTGAGCATCCGACCTATCAGCCTCAGCTGAACGGGAGTGTTGGGCCTCTTCTTCCACTGCCTGGGTTCCATGGGCCTCCCAGCACCAGGTGACCCTCCCCCCAACCTACTAGAGATGAGTCCATTCCACTGTCCGCTATGGGTGGATCGACGCATCGCCGTAACGACACAGCCCAACTTCCTGAGTGAGGAACAGAAGCAGCGCCTGCCTTGCAACAGAAACTCCGACCTACCGCCCGCTGGATCAACTCCGCACCTGTGACTTCGAAAACGTCTTACTGAGACCCTGGCAGACAGGACTGCACTGAAAGTGGAACATTTGCACTTCAAAACCACTCTTTGAAGTCTCCCCCACTTCAAAAGCATTTTGAGGTATATACACTTGATCTTTGACCCCACCAACTCAGACACTTCTTTACCTACATCTGCATCCTGTCAAGAGGAACTGCCTTGCTGCCCAAAAGCCTCCTCTGGACTGCTTTGCTGAGAAGGACTGCTGCCCTTTTGGCCTCTGACTTTTCTGAGAAGGACTCTGCCTTCCCCAAAAGTGCTCTCCGAGGGCTTGGATTGAGCTTGCCTTCTGTTTTCTGAAGTCTCAGGGCCAAAAAGACTTAGGGCCAGATGTAGCAAAGGTTTTTTCCCATTCTGTGTCTATGGAAAAAGTGTTCGCACATATGGCCCTTAATCTTTTCATGAAACTCCTTGTGCTTCGAAAATCGGCGCACCACCTACCAGAATCGACACAAAGCCTGCATTGAAACAGAGAAGTCGCTGCACAGCCAACTGGAGCGATGCAGCCTGACTTCCCGAGTGGAAACTCAACACAGCATCTGCCTTGCGATGGAAAGTTCAACGCAACGCCTACTGGATCGACGCACAACCCATGTCTACTTTCAGCTCGTCAAGGATTTTTCCCTACATTGTCCTTGGGCGTCAAACTACCCTGCATCGCAGTAAGGAACCAAAACTGCGTGCCGAAAAACAACCTAAACCCCTTGCAGCGTGGAAAAAGATAGCACATCGTCCGTGCCGTGTCAGAAAAACCAATGCACACCGGTCTCCGTGCATCAGTATTTTTAATGCAAACCAGGTACTGTGTGTAACAAAGACACAAATGTTTATTTTCAAGCAAGGATGTGGAATTCCTATCGCCCGACTCCCAGGACATCTTGTTTGGGGTAAAGGGCAACAAGTTTTTATGTTTACTTTGTCCTTGGGACAAGTAGGCCCAACCCTCTGCAGCACAAACCCTTTGGCTGCCTGTTTACAGAGAGTGGAACTCTCTGCAGTTGAGGTAATGTGTTTCCAAAAGATAATGCTGTTCGAACTTGTATTTATGGTTCATTATTTGAAAGCCTTCATTATTAAGGTGAGTGCTGTAAATAAATGTTTTAAGGTCACACTTCACTACTGACATTGGTTCCAGTACAAAAAAAAAAAAAAACGTTTATATACATGTTTGAAAAGTTTAGGCTATGAGGCTAAGTACAGTATAATGCTCCCAGAATGCTCTCTGATTAGATGCAAATGAAGTGTCATTTAGTAAAATGTGTTGGTGCATGCTAGTATTTCCCAAAAGTATTTCTAATGGAAAATCAGTGTAACCATTTTCAACACGATTATGGGAAGCATGAAAATAAACAAACACTGACAAAGCCAACTGATCTGACATATTTTTATAAGTCTTTTAGTTTCATCAATGCGTGTCTTGTTTTGACATGGCTTTTGTAACACTTTATTGTTGTGGGAGCTATCAGGCCCTCAACACTGTAACAAACATAGGCAAAAAAAAAAAAAAAACGTTTTTGAACTTTAAAAGCCCACGTTGCCACCAGTGGCATAACAATGGCCCTGCAGCCGCCCTTCAGCACAGCACCTGGCCTGAGTGAGTCTGGAGAGGGGGCTCCTCCATGTTCTTTGCAAAAGGGCACCCTCCAGTTTCGTTACGTCACTGATTACCACTGTAGTTCCTGACACTGAACAAAACTACTTTGTGTGCCAATATGCTCCTTGTGGAAGAGCAGAATGTGATCGCTCACAGTAAAGCCAGCCGAAAGAGAGAGAAATAGAAGTTTAATAAAAACAAAATGTCTTTGTTAACACCAGACCTAATTAGGGACCAAGACCCACATGTAGGTAGCTTTTTGCATGTCGCAAACAGCGACTTTCGCTGTTTGCGGCGTGCAAAAAGCACATTGCGATGCACAAACCCAGTTTTGCAGTTCGGTAACCTGGTTACCAAATCGCAAAACGGGTTTGCGACTCGCAATTAGGAAGGGGTGTTCCCTTCCTAATTGCGACTCGCAGTGCAATGTAGGATTGTTTTGTGACTGCGAACGCGGGCGCAAACCAATCGCAGTTTGCACCCATTTCAAATGGGTGCTAACACTTTCGTTAAAGGGAAGGGGTCCCCATGGGACCCCTTCCCCATTGTGAATGTCACTGTAAACATTTTTACAAAGCAGGCAGTGTTCCTGCGGACCACTGCCTGCTCTGAAAAAATTAAACGAAAACGTTTCATTTTTCGTTTTTGTAATGCATCTCGTTTTCCTTTAAGGAAAACGGACTGCATTAGAAAAAAAAAAAACTGCTTTATTGAAAAGCAGTCACAGACATGGTGGTCTGCTGTCTCCAGAAGGGCACCATCCCTGTGAGGGCCGCCATTCGCAAGGGGGTCGCAAATTGCAACCCACCTCATGACTATTCATGAGGTGGGCATTTGCGAAGCCCTTGCGAATCACAGATGGTCGCAAATCTGAACCTACTGACATGTGGCCCAAAATTCTTAAAGAAAGTCACAAAAGTGCACCCATGGTATATGTCGTACCCCTATAAAATATTTGTGAACTGTATTTTAGCATGGGTAAATACGATGTGTAGATTTGCTCATGTGAAAATCTATTGAGCATTTGCAAGTTCATTTTCCCTCCAGCCACTTTCTTCCAAACCCTGGAAGAAGTTCTAATTCTGCCATTGTCAGGAGTAAATGTCCAACCTTTCTTATTATGGGAAAATATTAGAGAGAAGCTGGTGAAAATCTTTAAAACATGCAGGTTAGAAGGTTTGCAGACTCAAAGGCATTCCAGCCCTGGAAATATTGCTTACTGCTTCCTCCAGCCCCAGTATGCAGATCTGCAGAAAGGTGGCAAAATAAGGAAATTGCTACAGTAGGGATTGAAACTGCAAGTATTCAAGCCCTACTAAGGTAGTAGCCCTGGCATAATCAGAGAGGCTATTATCAGAGCTCTAACATAATGAGATTGCTGCCATAATTTGTCGCCACACTACATGGCACCAAAGGGACAAGTAGATCTTTTTACAGGACAAGTAGATTTGAGAAGCAACCTGTCCCCTGGACAAGTAGATATTTTAATAAATTCCTCACCCCTGTCAAGAATTAAGACTTTTTTGAACATTTCAAAAGTGATATTTCAACTTGTGCTTATTGAATCTGTCGTTTCGACCTTATTTTATTCATGTAAATATCTATTTTTCTAATCCTTTGTGGTGTATTTTTGTGGTGATTTCACTGTGTTACTGTATGATTTATTGTATAAATACTTTACACATTGCCTTCTATGTAAAGCCTGACTGGTCAGTGCCAAGCTACCAGAGGATGGGCACAAGATAATCTGGATTGTGTGCAATTTACCCTGACTAGTACTGTGGTCCCTACTTGGACAAAGTTGTATACCTCTGTTAACTAGAGACCCCATTTCTACCACCACTCATCAGCACAATACCTTCTCCAAGCAAAGAGCTTTCACAACATTATCCCATGCAAACGCCAGAGAATATGCCATTAGAAAAGGAGAGTTCCCTCATCTCTGCCCAAGCAAAACCAATCTTAAGCAAGGAGGGGAAGCCCCCGCTTTGCAGACCCCGCATCAAAAAGCCGAATGCGGCTAAGAAACGTCATCCACCCACTGCACTACCTAAGGACAGCCCAGATTAGTTTCTCATGACACATCACAACCATTGTGTCCTTGAACCAGACCTCTTAACAGTGCATTTAGACATTCATCTCCACAATATACACATCATAGCCGCCACCAAGAGAGTTAAAAAACACCTTCTTCAGTTTCATATCAACTTGGGATGCCAGAGAAGGCATGCAATATGACTAAAGTGACAGTTCATTGAAAATCCTATTATAAGATCTTTATGGCCTTATGTACTGAGGACCTATTTTTGATCCACCAACTGACAGAGACAAACCTCTGCATGTTTACCTAAAAGTCGTAACAAGAAAGACACTGCATAACGAATGCTCTAAACTCAGACTTCCACAAATCATTGCAGATTAGAACCTACATGAATTGCCCAGGTGGCAACATCTACAAAGGGAAAACTAAATGTAATATCACTTTACAAACTTAAGAGTAATATCAGAAAAACTCAAGAAATCTATTGTTGCAAGATGTTTTGGTGAGAGGGGCCATCAAGCCAATCGACTGCATTTTCATGTCACTGAAACTACTAAACAAAGGGCAGGGCAATAAAGTGAGACTATTATAAGGGACACATATTGTAGCAGAACATTATCTAGTTTATAACCAGTAAGCCTTAACAACAGTTTAAAATGTAGTGTCCAGAGTAAACCAAATTATTTATGCTAGCATATATCTGCGGACAGTTTATGATCCTAGGTATAGCAAATTGTCTGCCCCTGAAAGAGCCTCTACAACATGGCAGTCCTAATCAACTTCGGCAGCCGAGCATGCTCATTTCACTATTATGTAACGAATCCAAGGTTCAGAACTAATTAGCGTCCTAAGCATTTGTTAGTTCTCACCTTTATGATTGCAGGGCCATATATATGTCATGACATTATTATTATTTTTTATTTGTGCTCTTGTTTTGTTATGGTACAACAACCCAGGTCCTTTGATGTTTGAACACATCCAACCAGCGCGGAGGGTTATACACATCTCACCCTTTTAGGTTCATGCCTTAGCGTTACCTTGCCTCACCATGACAATGGGTACATCCGTATTATTTTAAACATATTACGAAACCCCAGTCATTTCCAGGCCGGACCTTAACTGAGTACTTTAAAAATGTGTAGTCTGGCCACCATAGAGCCAGAAACATGCACTTTCTGCAAGGTGACTCTCTAGAGTACAAAAATTTGGCTAACATCATTACCGCCCTATAACGGCCATTTCTGAACCCATGTCATTTTTGGTGTTCTCTGCAATGATTGCGCAAACCACCATTCATTTCAGTATTCCAAGAGGACTCGTCACCTGTAAATCAAATGTGTGCACCTCAAGGAGCAGCGTTTGTTTCAGAGCTTGTGGCCCAGTATATCTGTGAACACTCTTCATCACTGAGTATTTTATTAACCCTCACTGACGTGAGATCATGCGTCTCAGTCTATTATAGTAATGATGCAAACCTGTGTATTTCAGTTCACCTTAGCAATGGAAAGTTACTTACCGTCAGTAATGTCTTGTCTGGTAGAGACTATATCTAGCAGGAGATTCCTTACCTTTGACTTCTTTGCAGGTGTCAGACTGGATCCTGAAGATTTTTGTGAGCAGTACTCCCACGCACGAGTAGGTGGCGTTGACTGGCTCCCTGTCTGTCGACCGCACTGAATATGAAATTGCAGGTCCTATATAGGCGTCACCCAGGTGTGCCGACATCGGTTTCTTTTCACCACTTTCCATGCCAGAAGTGCAGAGCCATGAAGTACACTGCTACGGGTGTGTCAAAACTAAAGCTCTGGAGGGGAGTGCAAACCCCTAGAAATCAGTTTGCAGAGCGGGGATGACGGGGGGGGGTCAATAAGGAATCTGCAGCTAGATATAGTCTCTCCCAGATAAGGTATTACTGAAGGTAAGTCTTTCTGCAGATTCCTTACCTTTGAATAGATTCCCAAGCAATAACACCCCGGAGATAAGTCTGCGAACCAAGTTCAGACTAGAAAGTCCTGCAGGACTGAACCAGCAAAATGCCCATCCTTACTGACCAGACTGTCCAGACAGTAGTGTTTGCTAAACATGTGCAGAGACGCCCACGTTCCCTCTGACATATGTCAAGGACTGGAACTCCATGTGCTAATGCAGTGGTCGCAACTTTAGCTCTGGTATGAGCTTGCAAACCCCAAGAGGTGTCTTTTTGGCCAGTGCGTAGCAGATCTTAATGAAGAGTACAACACATTTGGAGATGGTCCGCTTCTGCACTGCCTGACCTTTCTTCACACCCACATACCCTACAAAGAGTTGGTCATCCACCTGAAACTCTTTTGTACGATCAAGGTAGGACATCAATGCTCTTTTTGGGTTCAGAGGTTGGAGTCTTTTCACTTTGTTCCAAAGAAGTGGGGGTGAGTAAGAAGTAGGCAAGGTGATGGAGTCCCTTTTTGGGTTCAGAGGTTGGAGTCTTTTCACTTTGTTCCAAAGAAGTGGGGGTGAGTAAGAAGTAGGCAAGGTGATGGAGTCCCTTTTTGGGTTCAGAGGTTGGAGTCTTTTCACTTTGTTCCAAAGAAGTGGGGGTGAGTAAGAAGTAGGCAAGGTGATGGAGTCCCTTTATGAAAGTGAGTGACCACTTTGGCAAAAAAATAGGTCCTAGTGCGAAGCACCACTTTGTCAGGATAGATAGAAAGGTAGGGCGGCTTAGATGACCATGCCTGCAGCTCACTCACCCTGCGAGAATATGTAATCATCATAAGGAAGGTTTTTTTCAGAGTGGGAAGCTCGAGAGCACGATTGTGGAGAGGCTTGAAAGGGTGGCACATGGGAAAGGTCAAAACGGAATTCAGATCCTATTGGGGCATAATGAATGGGGATGAGGAAAAAATGTGTACGACATTTGAGGAACCTAGGTATAATAGGAGGCTTAAACTAAGAAGGTTGATCAAGAAACCACAAAAAAACAGAAATAGCAGACAAACATCCCTTAAGAGGGCCCAAGGCAAGGAACAAATGAACAAAATGACCTCAGAAAGAGGGGCAGAAAGGGTGATAGACTTCTCTGTGCATCATGTCAAATTTCTTCCGACAGGTGTAAACAATTTTGGTGGAGGGTCACCTGGCTGTCAAGAATGCATTATAGACTTCAGGAGCAAGGTCAAAGGCTATCAACTGCTGCCATGCAAGAAGGCAGAGAGTGGACAGGTTCAGGTGGAGAATCCTTCCCTGCTGCTGCGAAAGAAGATCTTCCCAAAGGGGCAGTCTAATCAGAGGATCAATGGACATGCTTAGCAGCTCAGGATACCAGACTCTCTCTGCCCAGTCCAGGGCCACAAGAATTCCTTGGGTCCGATCATTGTTGATCTTCTTGAAAACTCTGAGCAGAAGCGGTACAGACAGAAAGGCATACAGGAGGCCTGAACTCCACTCAAGACAAAAAGCGTTTGAGTGTTTGCTGCCTTGGATACTCCAACATGCAAAATCACTGACATTGCGCATTCTTGCCAGTGGTGAACTAATTTGACCAAGGCTCTCCCCACTGCTGAAAGACACCTTGCTCCACTCACAGATGGAGATGCCATTGGTGACCTGCGAAGGCATTTTTGACTGAGTTTGTCTGCTCTGGTGTTCAAAGAGCCTGGCAGATTTTGAACCATCAGGGATATGCCGTGCTGTTCCAGCCATGTCCAGAGGCGCACACAGCCTCTTAACAAAGGGTAAATTACTTCATCCTGCTTGTTGCACATGGCGGTGTTGTCCATGAACACCTGCACCAACTTTCCCCTCACAGAGGGAGGAAAGGCTTTAAATACCTGCAGGTTCACATGGAGCTCCAACATGTTGATGTGGAGTCCAGTGTCTGCCAGAATCCAGATGCTTCTGATCGCAACCTCTCCCAGATTGTAGCCCCATCCCAGGAGTGACGCATCTGGCCCTACTGTCAGATCTGGTTAGGGAAGGGAGACGGATCTGCCTCTGACACAATTGCGGTTTGTTAACTACCACTGCAGATCTTTCGCAGTTCCCTCTGAGTTCTGGACCTTGTTGGAGAGATTCCCCCTAATGTGGCATCTACTGGAACTTCAGGTTCCACTGCAGAACCTGCATATGCCATAGGGCATGTGTCACAAGCAGGATGCAGGAGGCCATGAGACCCTGCAGCCACAGCTATTCTCATTGAAATCCAAGATAGAGGCTGAAACATTGGTATCTTAGCATGAATATCCTGGACTTGCTGCTTAGAAGGATAAGCCTGAAACTGTGCTGTCCAGAACAGCTCAATTGAAAGGGAGCGTCTGAGGGGGAGTCAGGTGTGACATCAGCAAGTTTATAGTGAGCTCTAGTGAATGCAGGAGATCTGCCATAGTCTAGAGGTGGGAGACGACAGCCTGGAGTGAGCCTGCCTTCAACAGCCAGTAGTCGAGATAAGGGAAGACTGAAACCCCTGATCTCCGGAGATGAGCTGCAACCACCGCCATCAGCTTGGTAAATACCAGAGAGGTGCTGGTAAAGCCAAAGGGGAGCATAGTGAACTCAAAGTGCTCTTGGATTACCGTGAACCACAAGTAACGTCTGTGGACAGACAGGACGGGGATACGACAATAAGCGTCCTGCAAGTCCAACGCTACCACCCAGTCTCCTGAGTGCAGGGCAGGTAGAACCTAAACCAATGTGTGCCTCATCATCTTCTCCCTCTGGAGGAAAAGACTGAAGGACCGAAAGTCTAGGATAAACCAAGACCCATTTACTTTTTGGGGACCAGAAAGTAGCAGGAATAGCAACAGCCTACTTCTAGCACAGGAACCCTCTCTGGGTCCCATGGCAAAGAGACGTAACTTCCTCACAGAGAAGGGACAAATGATCCTCTGTAATCTGAACGTAGGACTGTGGCATGGATAAAGTGGTAATCTCGAAGGGGAGGGAGTAGCCCCTTCGGACTATCAGCAAAGTTCAACTGTCTGATGTAATGGATTGCCAGCGGAGCAGGTGATGGTGAATCCTTCCAAGTGGCCCAAGGTGAAGGAGAGTCAGACTAGGAAGGTTTAGAGGCTGCTGCAAAGGGGGGGTGGCGTACTGACCAAACCGCTGGCCATCTGACCCATGGGTTGATGGGTCCCAGGCCCTCGGCAATGCATGGGTGCAGTTGGAGACCTCTTCTGTAGCCATGAAAGGGACAAAAAGCAGACACAGGGTCATAGCCTGAGAATCCTTGAAGCGCTCAAGTGAGTGTCTTGCCTCCGAAGTTACAGGTGCCATCAAACGGCATATCCATCAAGGAAGCCTAGACATCTCATGTGATAGAACAGGGCTGATTGCAGAGGCCCCCTAACCTTTTGCCCCCATTTTCCACTTTTTGCTGGTGTTTTCCTGACTCGGATGGTGCCCTGGGTACTGCTAACCAGTCCCAGGGCCTGTGCTCTGTGTAAAATCAATATGCAAATTAGGCTAATTATAATTGGCTAAGTCAACCTACCTATAAGTCCCTAGTATATGGTAGGGCATGTAGGTTTAGGGACCATAGCATAGGTAGTGCACCCATAGGTGTACTGCTGAGGTGCCCAGTGTCATTTTAAATGCAGGCCTGCCTTGCTGGCTGCTTTTAAATTAAAGTTATATGCAAATTCGACTTTGGAATTAAAAGTAGTTCCAAAGTCTTAAACTACCTTATTTGTACATATAGGTCACCCCTAAGGTGTGCCCTATGTGCCCCTAGGGCTGGGTGTCATGTAACTATAAGCAGGGACCTTATACATTTCTTTTTATAAGCCCTGGTGAGGTAAAAACAGCCAAATTCGTTTTTCCCTCATTGTAGTGAATGGCCTTCATAGGTGGTGTATAATAGCCATCAATTTGACAAACGTGGTACTTTGGGTACATTTTATTGACGACATATTCTGCATTTGGAATGGAAGTGAGTTGCAAGCCAAGGCATTCATAAAAGATTTGAATCAAAATCAGTTAAATCTACGATTTACAGCACATATTTATTCCACTCAGATAGAGTTTTTAGATCTTAAACTAGAAATGCGAGGCTCGAAGTTGGCGAGTGTGTTGTTTCGTAAGAAAACAGCTGGTAATAGCTTACTGCATGCTAGAAGCTGTCATCCAAAAAAGCTCATAGAGAGCATACCATATGGAGAGTTATTAAGAGCAAGGAGAAATTGCAGTGAACAGGTAGATTTTTTGGAGGAAATGAAGATCATGAGAAGTAGGTTTTTAGAAAGGGGTTACTCCAACAAAACCATTGAGTGCATGCAGCAAGGTTTTATTAACCAATCGAGATGAAGCACTAATCTCACATACCAGAAAAAGCTCCGATGCACAACAATCAGTTGGATTCATTACAAATTTTCATAATCAATCGTGGGAATTAGGGAGAAGTTTAAACAAATATTGGAATATATTACGAGCAGATGAAGCAGTTCGAAATTTTGGGGAAGAAAAAGCTCAAATTACCTTTAGAAGGAGCCCCTCACTGAAAGACCAGTTGTGTAGAAATTTAGTTCCATCTCCAAAAGATTGTCAGAAGTCAATACAAGGTTTTTATACTTGTGGGACTTGTAAAGCATGCAGATACAGTATTAATTGTCGAGAAATAGTATTATGTAAAGAAATGAAACCATTTGTAATAAGGAAACACTTAACCTGTAACACAGAATATTCAATTTATGCATTGCACTGCCCGTGTGATTTAGTTTACATAGGCAGTACCATTCACAAAGTAAAAAAACAGATACTGTAACATTTTTGGGCTGTTAAGAATGAGGCTAGACAATATCCAGTGGCAAGACATTTTGCCAGTTACCATGACAAGAACACAAATTTGTTGAAATTCTCTGTATTGGATAGTATTCCTGCCAGTATAAGAGGTGGTAATAGAGAACAAGAATTACGCAGGCTAGAATCAAAATTGATTATCAAGTATAGGACACTTCAACCGAAAGGATTGAATATGGATGAAGAACTTTCAGTTCATTTGGGTTAATTGAGTATTATGAAGTAATGACAGTATTATGGAACAGGTATAATTTATTTTTGAATTTGTATAATCTTATTTTAATGAGCTGACAAAAAGATTCAATAAGTCATCAACAGAATATAGAATATATATGATACGTAATACACAGCTATTATATTATGTATGAAATATTGAAGGTCATTTAACTGTTGTATTTTGTTCATAGGGTGATTTACGATGACAGCCACGTATGATGGAAGCAGGAGAGCTATTATCTTGTTCCATATATTTTACAGGAAAAAGCTGCATGGAGCAAGATGTTAAGTATAAGTAGAATATAACATTTGTTTTCTAAAGATAGTCTGTGTATTCAGTAGATGTTAATATTTAGATTTCGATTTTAATTTTAACTTTAAGTTTAATTTACATTTTTGTACACTACAATGATCTGTATTTTAATTTATTTTATTTGCATGGTATTTTTCTTGTAAAGCACAGGGTTTCAAGAGTGTTGAGCAATAATAATGAAATAATCAAATTAATTTAAGGATTGATTGGTTGAATAATAGATGAGAGCTTATAATACAAAAGGTTAAAATACAACACTTCAAAATGGCCGACATAGTTTATGCGGGGAATATACTTTGTTTGTAATTTTAGCCCTTTTTCTATTGCTAAGTAGTTGTTTACCAATGAAGTATAAGAAGGGTAGAAAAAGGACTACGGTAATATGTTGATTTTCTAAACTGGTGAACAAGGAGCAGAAGCTCCGAAACGAGTTGAGTTGTTTCTGCCATTTGGAATAAAAAGAACACTTGCCAAGTAATTGAAGCTATGGGACGATGTCTACTTTTCCAGCACTGGTGAATAGCAGGCATCGTGTTTCGTGTGGAAGTATTTGGGGTTCGCCACCCTCCCATAAACTAGCGGCATTTGAGGGAGACGATACGGCGAAACTTTGGAGTGTCTATATAGATATATATAAGTCACAATATGTATTGCACTCTAACAAATTATCATAAATTATTTTTGCATTGTTTTTGGTGTTTTAGATCCTATTTCCACCACATTGCTTTCTTTATTTGGGGATCTGCTTTATTGGGTCTGCTGGATTAAAGATGAGTTTAGAGTAAAACAATCTTGGATAAAGAAAATTGGTCAAGCCTTTGATGATTTCACTGAAAAGGTCAAGCACTTGTTCTTCCACTGCTGTGCAGTGAGGAACATGGATCCTCCATCTCATATTTGGCCACAGACTTAAGTGGCTATTTTTTCACCTGCACACCAAATTATTTGAGAATGCATTTTTAAACTTTAAAATTCTTAGTGTGTGCAGTTACACAGAAATTGGAAAGTAAATCATAATCGATTGACATGACCATAATATATGCAGACTATCACCCTCTGCTTGACTGCATCACCAGCAAGAAGAGCAGGGGCTCAAGGAAATGTGGTTTAAGCACTGGAGCAGCCAATGCTATTCATGTGATACATTACATAGTTTCAGTCATGTGAAGCCTCCTTCAGAGCAGGAACAAAACCAAAGACCAGCCAGCCCTTGGAGTATAAAGAACAATGTATTTACATGCACGGAGACTGAAGGCTTGAGAGGCCAAGTCTAACCAGTCTGAATGGCGGAACTCCAATACAATCTTTTATGCATGAAGACCATAATAATGTGAAAACACACCTTCTAATTAGAAAAACAGAGAGGTAATTTCTTCATCAAGTACATGGTGTGATGTTGATCAGATGATGCATGGCGTTTAACATATGTTAGGCATCTATCCAATCACAGTAGAACAACATTTCATGATGGCAGCGTGATACAAGATTACCACAAGCGTGACTTGCACATTTCTCAGACGGTTGGGACTTTCCAAGGAGTCACCAAATCAGTTTTATCATAACCTTTCCTCAGACCTATGTGGACATCCAGATGTCTGTTGCTGGACGAATGAAGCAATGCATGTTGTGTGAGGTGTCTCTTTGTAGCAAGCCTTGCATTACAAGCTGTCTGTCAGGGTTAATTTAGTAAAGGTCATCCAACCTTTTGCATATGTTTTTCAGGCCTATTTGGCATTGAGTATCACAGGATGAAGTCAGGCCTGGAGAAATAATAAAATTGATTCTTTAGTCAGTTTCCACATTCCCTCCTATGACAATCAATGATGAAATGGTGTTCCCAATCCTCTTGGAACTGTCTCATACCCATCAGGGTTTAACTTTAGAAATTGTGCCTGGTATGCATGCTGTTTCTACCTTGTGAATCATTATTATTGCTGTCTTCCGTCATACTTTGGACTTGTACAAACTTCAGCGGACACCTGATATATCACTATATGTGGTTTTTGTGTAGGCAATGTTGCACATGGGACATTAGCATTAGGTATTATCTGGTGTGGGTGTGTAATTAGGAGCAAATATTTGCTCCCCTGCCTGGAATTTGGGATGCAAAGTTGGGCCACTACTTACTAACCTAGTCTGAACCTAACAACTACCCATTCCTCCTGTTATGATCCCTATGTACTTTATATTATGCATTATAATCAATGAAAACTCTTATTTGACAGGAAATGGAATGTTGATGCTGTTCTATGTCTTTCACAGCTATAGTTGGTAAAGGTGATGTACAATACTACTCTGTATTTTGTTATTCACTAAGCACTCTGGGGGAGGTGTGCACAAACATCAAATGACATTATATGTAGCTTTGCATCATACTTCACTTTCAATTTAACATTCTCCTTTGTCCCTCAAAGCATGTTTGCTCATCTCTGGGAATTTACTTGAATTGATAATTTGGGAAAGAAGTTCAAAGTCTCAAAGTTCAAAGTCTAAGTGTCATTTAATGCTCCTGTTCTGAAGTAAGAGTGATCCGTGGGAAATCAGCAGGCACCATGAGAAGTAGCACAAAGAAAACCAATGATACCCATAACTATTTCCTGGGGGGCCTTGAAGAGGAGTCAAACATCGCTGCCTTATTGAATTTCAAAAGAGAACGTCAAAATGATTAATTTCCTATACCTTATATTTTGCCTCAGAGGTCACCAGTACTTGAGACAAAAAAGTATTGTAGAATGGAGGCCAGGTACTCTAGAACTGAAGGTTTAGTGAGGTCTATCAGCCAGAACTGCAGTAGATGAAGGTTGTGAAGTTTAAGTTGACGGTGCCCCTAGTCCTCACAGTTCTACCCTATGGAGGAGACAAAGAGATCCTTAAATGTTGCAGTTGTAGAGGGCCCACTTTCCGGAGCCAACAGCCTGCGGTCACAGTACCATGGAACAGCAATCAGTTGTGGCCATAGTCGGTGGTACCCCTTTAGTGTGGCATCAAAGGATAACAAGCATTTAATGCTCACTTGGGTACTTTGTATAAGAATCAAGCAGGGCCCACTTACACTCTACAAACAGACTATACCGCAATGGTGATGGTGTGGCCGCCAGTTGTTCCACTCGTTTCTGCTGCTGTGGATGTCCATTATCCGCTACTTTCTTGATGTAAGAGCTGCGGATCCAGGAAGTCAGTCCCTCCCACTTCACAGGTGACCCAGGCCCTATCTCCCTGTTGGAGATTATGTCCAGGTGGTGTGGTCTAGCCAGGAAGGGTCTGCAGCCCCTGAGGGCAATGCAACATTGCTGTCAAAATGACCTATCAGATACGGACAGCTCAACAATAGACATGTGCATAGGCCAAACAGTATTTCAGTCGGCGCTCAGTTTGGCCACTTTCTCAAGTATGTCTCTCCTGACCAATGAATCAAGTTGAAGTGCATCAATCCAGAACAGCTCAGCAGATGCACAAAACCTCATAAAGAGACATATCTCACTGTTCTATTGGGGGGGGGGGGGACTGCATTCAATCAATCAATTCACCCCCAACTCTTTGCACACACCTTATCCCACAGTCTATTGCACCACCTGTCAGCTGCTACTCATACCAAAAACTGGATCATAATAATACATATAACATACATCGTCAGTAGCACCATTCCTTTCAACTAATGTAGGCAGTACAGTAATATTCACATATCAAAGGCACAATCGTTATCATGCAAACCATACATGCACTACATTGGAAACCTGTAACAACTGGGTGAAGCTAAAGTGGAGTTAAGGGTAATATGCATCTAAAAATGTATTTTTTCCCTTATCTTTTTTTTCCTTGTTTTAAATCAGGAAAAGAAAACCCAGTCAAGCTATGTGGGGGGAAAAGCTCTCTACTATGTGTACAACCAAATCCTTCAGAAAGAAGAAAGGTATGTTGAAATATGACAAATCTGTACACAGAAATAAAATCTCTCTCCCTCTCGTCACATTTGCAACCTACATTTCTCTAATTATACTTGAAAAATAATATGCAGTAATAAATTTGGAAAACAAATGTTAATGGTAATAGGCAACCATCATTGTATGGTCAAGTGTATAATCAATGCATCAAGTCCTTCTCTTATATCGTAAGAGAAACACAGGACATACATTTGAAAATTACATTGTAGCTCTACTGATGATATATTACATTTTTGTTAATGTCCCTGTATCTAAAGTCCCATCACTGAGGCATTTAATAAGTATGAACAAAAAGTTGATATAGGACACCTCTTCTAATCACATACTAGTACCATCTTAAACAGAAATCAGCACTCAAAAAATAAATAACAATGGCACTCCATGACAGTGGAATATTCACACAAACTATTTCACCAAACAAATGGTAACCCAAAGGTCAGGAATAAACGTACAAGTTACTTACCTTCGGTAACGAAATATCTGGTAGAGACATGTTCTAGTTGCAGATTCCTTACCTTAGAATTTCCCCCAATCCGTCAGACTGGATCCAGAGATTTTTCTTCGAGCAGTACCCTTGAGCGTCGGCAGGTGGCGTCGGTTGACTCCACGGGCATCGTGATGACGTCGGGAGTAGTATATAGAAGCCGCCTTCACGCAGTGACATCAGTTTCTTTTAACAACTTTCCACGCCAAAGCACAGAGCCTCTAAGAACACTGAGATTGGTGCGCCAGAGCTAAGGACCTGAAAGGGGGAATCCCTGTCCCTAGAAATCAGTTCACAAGGAGGGAGGATGGGTGGGCGGTAAGGAAACTGCAACGAAAATATGCCTCTACCAGATATTTCGAAGGTAAGCAACTTGTACATCCGATAAAGACTTCTAGTTGCAGATTCCTCACCTTAGAATAGATACCCAAGCAATGCCATCCTCTGTGGTGGGCTGCGAACCAAGATCATATTGGGAAGTCCTGCAGGACCAAACAACCAAAATACTGTCCGACGGACCTGACTTTCCAGGCAGTAGTGGTTAGCAAACGTGTTCAGGGATGCCCAAGTAGCTGTCTGGAAGATATCCAGGACAGGAACTCCACATGCTAATGCACTGGAAGCAGCAGTTGCTCTGGTGGAATGAGCATGCAAGCCTTCAGGAGGTTGCTTTTTGGCCAAGGTGTAGCACATTTTGATACAAAGAAGCACCCATCGAGAGATGGTACGCTTTACCACCGCCTTTCCTTTTTTCGCACCTACATACCCAACAAAGAGTTGATCGTTCACCCGGAAATCTTTAGTACGATTGAGGTAGAACACCAACGTTCTTTTTGGGTCCAGACGGTGGAGTTTCTCCTCCTCTTGGGAAGGATGTAGGGGTGCATAGAAAGTAGGCAGAGTGATGGACTGGCCTACATGAAAGGGTGTAACCACCTTAGGAAGGAAGGAAGCCCTAGTGCGCAACACTACTTTGTCAGGGTGCACAGACAAGTATGGAGGTTTTGAGGAAAGGGCGTGAAGCTCACTCACATTGCGAGCAGAGGTTATAGCGACCAAAAATACAGTTTTGACGGTGAGGAGCCGCAAGGGAGAATTATGCATTGGCTCAAAGGGAGTACACATCAAATAAGTAAGTACAAGATTAAGGTCCCACTGAGGCATGATAAATGGAGTGGGAGGAAATAAATGGGTGAGTCCTTTTAGGAATCTACTCACAATAGGAGACTTAAAGAGAGGGCTGATCAGGTATCTTAATAACGGCCAAAATGGCAGATAAATATCCTTTAAGTGTGCCCAAAGCAGAGCCCTGCTGGGTCCAAAGAAGGAATGAACAGAAGAACCTCGGACAGAGGGGCGGAAGGGGGATCAACACATTTGTTTGTACATCATGCCATAAATTTATTCCAATGACAGGAGTATACAGTTTTGGTTGATGGGTGCCTGGCTGCCAAGATAACATTGCAGACTTCAGGTGGAAGGGCAAAGCCGTCAACTGTCGCTGCTCAATCTCCACGCATGAAGGCAGAGGTTGGGCAAGTTCGGGTGAAGAACCATCCCCTGTTGCTGCAACAGAAGATCCGCCCGAAGAGGCAGTCTGAGTGGAGGATCGATGGACATGCTCATTAGCTCTGGATACCATACTTTCCATGCCCAGTCCGGAGCCACCAAGATGACTTGGGCCCAGACATTCCTGATTTTCTTGAGAACTCTGGGCAGAAGAGGTATAGGCGGAAAGGCAGAAAGGAGGCCGGAGTTACACTCAAGACTAAAAGCGTCTCTGAGCGAGTGCCGCCTTGGAGACTCCAACGTGCAAAACAGCTGACATTGTGCGCTCTCTGCGGAAGTGAACAGATCTAACCAAGGCTCTCCCCACTGCTGAAAGAGACCTTGCGCCACCTCCGGATGGAGATGACATTCATGATCGGCTGTGCATCGGCAGCTGAGTTCGTCCGCTCTGGCGTTGAGGGAACCCACCAGATGTTGAACCATCAGGGTAATGCCCTGAAGTTACAGCCATGTCCAGAGGCGTAGTGCCTCCTGACAAAGGGTCCAGGACCCTACTCTGACCTGTTTGTTGCAGTACCACATAGCGGTAGTATTGTCCGTGAACACCTGCACGACTTTCCCTTTGAGAGAGAGAAGGAATGCTTTCAACGCAAGCATGATCGCTGGAACTCCAGCAGATTGATATGGAGCCCAGACTCTGCTGGAGACCAGAGTCCTCTGATCTCCACCTCTCCCATGTGGCCGCCCAAACCCAGAAGTGACGCATCTGTCACTATAGAGAGATCTGGTTGGGGAAGGGAGAGGGATCTGCTGTGGACCCAATGCAGATTCAAAAGCCACCACTGCAGGCCTTTCGCAGTCCCCTCCGAGATCTGGACCAGGTCGGAAAGATTCCTGATGCTGTGCCCACTGGAACTTCAGGTCCCACTGCAGAGCCCACATATGCCATCTGGCATGTGCCACTAGCAGGATGCAGGTGGCCATGAGGCCCAGCAGCCTCAGAGTCAGTCTGACTGAAAACCCAAGACTGAGGCTGAAAGATTGGAATCATAGCCTGAATGTCTTGGACTCGCTATTCGGGAGGATAAGCCCGAAATTGCACTGTGTCCAGAACCGCTCCGATGAAAGGGAGCGATTAAGAGGGAGTCAGGTGTGACTTCGGCACGTTTATAGTGAACCCCAGCGTGTGCAGGAGGTTCGCCGTAGTCTGAAGGTGGGAGACGACTTTCTGGGGCGAGTTTGCCTTCAACAGCCAGTCATCGAGGTAGGTGAAGACTTGAGACCCCTTAACCTGCGCAGATGAGCTACAACCACCTCCATCACTTTCGTGAACACCCAAGGGGCGCTGGTAAGGCCGAAGGGGAGCACAGTAAACTGAAAGTGCTTGTGACCTACCACGAATCGTAGGTAACGTCTGTGGGCAGGAACGATGGTGATGTAGAAATAAGCATCCTGCAAGTCCAACACTACCATCCAGTCTCCTGGGTCCAAGGCAGACAGAACCTGAGCCTGGGTGAGCATTTTGAATTTCTCCTTCTTGAGGAAGTAGTTTAGGTCCCGAAGGTCTAGGATAGGATGTAAGCCCTTGTCCTTTTTTGGTATCAGAAAGTAGCAGGAATAACAACCACAACCTACTTCTGGCACAGGGACCTTTTCTATAGCTCCCTTGGCCAAGAGAGCTGCAACTTCCTGGCGGAGAAGCCCAAAGTGATCCTCTGGTAGGTGATTGACGGATGGTGGCATGGGTGGTGGAGCGGAGTCGAAAGGGGGGGGGGGGGGGGGAGTAGCCCTTTCAAATGATCTGCAAAACCCACCTTTCCGTGGTAATATTTTCCCAGTGGGGTAGGTGATGGCGAATCCTGCCACCAACTCGATGGGAGTGAGGGGACGGACTAGGAGGGTTTGGAGGCGGAAGTGGGGGCAGAGGTGGACTGGGCAGACCTCTGGTTCCCTGCCCCACGGGATTCCGCATCCCCGCCCACGCAGAGGCTGAACAGCGTGTGCGGCCAGTGGCTGGGTGGTGGATGCGACAGGGAGCCCCTTCCGTGGCCACGAAGGGGGCAAAAAGCAGACTGTGGTGGGCAAGGGGCACAGTAAAGACAAGGCACCGAGCCGTAGCCTGGGAATCCTTGAATCTCTCCAAGGCGGAGTCTGCTTTCTCTCCGAAGACAAGGGAACCATCAAAGGGCATGTCCATGAGTGACTGTTGGATATCCCCAGAAAAACCAGAAGTACGTAACCAGGCGTGGTGTCGTAAGACCAGCGTTGTAGCAACCGATCTGCCCAGAGAGTCGGTCGTGTCCAGCCCACAACCGATTGTGAACTTTGCGGCATCTCTCTCATCGTTCACAGATTGGGAGACGATAGCACGGGCCTCCTCCAGTATCTGCTGCAGGACTTGCGCAACCGGATCCCACAAAGAACGGGTATAGCAGCCCAAAAGGCATGCGGTGTTCACAGACCGCAGCGCGAGACTGGAGGAAGAAAAAAACTTCTTGCCAAACTGTTCGTCTTTTGGATTTCCTATCCTGGGGTGCGGAAGGGAATGCGCCTGAAGAGGAAGCCTGGATAACAAGACTCAGGCATGGGGTGTTGGGACAGGAATTTAGGGTTGTTCAGTGCGGGCCAATGGCGTGCGATAGACCTATTCACAGGGGCCCCTGTGTTGAGTTTGGACCATGTACCAAAAAGGACATCGGTGAGGGCTTCATTAAAGGGCAAAAGAGGTTCTGAAGTAGAAGCCCCAGGCTGAAGCTCCTGTCAGGATTAGACCTGACCTCAACAGTGAAAAGCTCGAGACCAAGGACCTCAGCTGCCCTACTGACCACCATACCATAAGTTGCTCCCTCCGCCGTAGCCACGGTAGGAGGAGACAGCATGCCAGCGTCAGGAGAAGTATCCAGACCACTGGCTTCGCCCCATTCCTGAGCACAGTCCATAGAAGGGTCATCCTGCTATTCATAAGGGTCCAGGGACCCCTCCAATCCCTCCCCATATTCGTACCCGTAAGAAAAAGGGTCCAAATCTGACCTGGGGCGAATAGGCCCCATCGAAGTTGAAGGCGGCATCGGCCGATGCCGCTCAGACTCCGAGTCATCAGGGGTAAGAATTGGGTCGACATTGATGGTGGGCACTACCGACGTCAGGAGCGTCGATAAGCAACCCAACGCCAGGGAAGGTCTCAAGGGCGAGACTGGCGCCGGTGCAGATCCGCACACGGATCCGGAGGTGACATCGGTGGCTGGAGCAAAAGCCGCTGGCGCGGAACCCAAAGGCCCCTCAGCCGAACCCAATGGGCCCGAAGGCGCTGTATCAGGGTCGACCCGACCCAAATATGAGGCGTATGACCTCATAAAAGTCTTTAAGCTGGGCGTGAGTTGCTCCGGCAAACTCAGAGAGGGCCGGAGCCGACCCAGACGCAGGCTCCAAGGACAGAGGCCTTGTGCATGGACGCTCCTCCCGCATCACGTCAGCCGAGCGAGAGGGCAAAGTCTGAGAGTGATGGGACTTCGACTTCCTCTTCTTCTTACCTTGACCCGAGGATTTGGAAGAAGACTTGTGGTGATGACTCCGCGACCGATCTAGAGACCTTTCTCTCGAGCGAGACCAGGACCTACGCGGAGTCGAGTGCCGGGCCTCCAGAAGCTTTAGGGACCGCTCCTTCATAGCCTTTGGGTACATGGCCCGGCATTCGGAGCACGACTTCAGGTCGTGGTCGCGCTCGAAGCACCACAGACAAACCTGATGAGGATCCGTCACTAACATCTTACGATGACAGTCCTCGCATGGCTTGAACCCAGTCTTCGGGGACATCCTCGACGCACCAAAGTTTCACAGAAAAACTCGACAAAACAGTTGAATTCAGCCAAAAATAGCCGTGGTAGCTCTTCTCCGGATCAGCGCGTGGCCCGGAAATAAAAACTGAAATCAATGCACGAGGGCGGTGTCTATATACTACTCCCGTCGTCATTCAATCAGCCACAACGCCCGCGGAGTCGACCAACGCCACCTGCTGACGCGCAAGGGTATTGCTCAAAGAAAAATCTCCGGATCCAGTCTGACGTCTGGGGGAAATTCAAAGGTAAGAAATCTGCAACTAGAAGTCTCTATCAGATAAGTGTTACACCCGTATACAGCCAGTATTTTTGAAACACAGCACAGTATCATATTATTCTCCATCAACACACAGAATATTTGTATTGAAGCTGGAGGGTTTGGGACCTTGCAGGCATCACCGCTGTCAGAAGTCACTTCCCCTTTCTCGTACAAGTGTGATGTTGTGAAATGGAGTTGTACCTCTAAGATAAAATATGAGCAGGGCAGGGGACACAAACCAGTCTTTACTCAGCGCACGCCGTTTACGGAGGGTAGGTCCACAGTTACGGACCTGGAATACTTATGCTACGTGTTTCCAAGTCCCTGAAACGTGCCTCTCAAGGAGCCCTATCCTGATTAAGGGATGGGCGACCTGATAGTGACGTAGCGAGTTTGACTTAAAAATGTAAGTGACCGGTATATATATTTAATTTTCGTCACTCTTTCCTTTGTAATTGGAGAAGAATTTCCTTAATAATTGTCTTTTTTTGGTCCTGATGAAGCGTCATTGGATCCTTGAGGACCACACGACGCGAAACATGTCGACCTTATTCTGAGGGTACTGCGATTATTACAGACCCCAATAGTTTGTTGCTCTTTGAAAGTAATTGAGCATCAATACTCAGTTTATTACTTTCCTATTTGATTTTAGTCTTGGTCTTCATCCGAGTATATTAAATTAAAAGAATGTTTCTTTCTTCGGGATGAATAACCAATTTTAGTCTTACATCTTATTCTCTCCGAGCGTATGCTGGTGCCTTAATATAGGCATCCCTGTCTGATTAGTTTACATATGAACAGAACGGCTGAGTGCTTCCCTTTTAGGGGAGCCCGTCAGGCGTTGCAGCGCCGGCCTGGCGAGGGGCATTTCCCAATGATGATGCCAGTCATCCATTGTGATGCTTGAGGGTTTTGCTCCTGACACCTCAGTGTGCCCTAGGTTATTCGAGTACTTTTGGAACAGTGTACCTTTTTTGTATATTGTATTTTACTCAGCGCACACCTTCTGCAGTTGCTGTGTAGCTATACTCTTGCATAGTGCAAAAACACAAAACAGGATGCAATTCATATTTGGCACCCTTATCAGAAGTATATTGCGTAACATCTGTAATGCAGTACTAAATAGCACATCTTAAGGTAGGAATAGCTCTTGTTCTCATATAGGTATGTTCAATACCCAAAACCAGTATAGAAAGAATATAGTTGCAATCTACAAAAGCATGAAGGCAAGCCATGTCACTGTACATTATATATTAAGATGTACCTCCAAAACTCCCATAAATTATGAACACATAAAATGGGACATAGACTGATGGATACAGAAAGCACATCTTCTGGTCCATGTTCTGGGAAAAACCTAGGAAAAAACATGGATAGAAAAATACTCCTCCTGTAACCAATTATATTAGTCATTGACATACACACATATATATGCAGATACGTACATCCCTGCGTGCAAGATGTATGCGAAAATCATACAAACCTTAAAATTAACAGTATCCAAATATTTATTAGGCATCAACATTCAGCGTTACATTTATACGTTACTTCGCACTTCAAAGAACCAGGTTAAATCTACCACATTATCCCATCATCGTGTATACCATACATAGTTCGTCATGGTGGCATACGTGAGATATTGCAACAATCTGTGGCTTTGTGCTTGGAGTCATGCCCAGAGTCTGTGATGAGCAGAAATGGGGAAGGTAATCTTAACTGGCACAACCAATGCAAGGACCTCGTACATAAATGGAAAATTTGTGCCCAGAGCTGATCAGTGAATGCCAAAGCTAAAATTATAATTGCCGTGAAATGATCATTCTTTCTACTGAAATTCCTTCATGTGGAAAAACAATAGAAGCATTGTATCAATAGCACCCAGGCACTGTTGTTGGATACATTTGGTATAAAAAACATGCACTCTTATTTTGCCTGTGGAGGAGACTTCACCTGTAACATTTCATAATCGCACCCCGTTAGCGATATTCTCCTTTTTTTATTTTCCCATCAATGCATTTCCTTTCATATTCATATTTTGTTTGTGAACTACGAGTGCACTAGGTAAGCACAGTAGGATATCTGGGGAAATGGTACTTCCTTTTGTGAATTATCTGCAGTTTTGTATGTATATCTTCTTGCATTTGTAGGATATGAAAACATACAATAAGCCAAGGAACATTTTTCAGAATTCACCCTGTGCGTCTTACACTATATGTGTAACCAGAATGTTTAACCCAAAAATAGCACATTCATTGTTTTGTTCAAAACTTATTCCAATAACTAGAGACATTGTACAAAGTACAATGCACATTAATTAGGTGGATCCATCAAAGAATCCATTATTATTTATAAGAAATCTACTGTTCTGATACAATATAAGCAGTTTTGCCATTACTGCTGTAAAATAAAATACATTTTAGACAAACGTGTTGCATTTTGTTTTGCTATTTGAAATTATTCAGGATGAGGTGAAAATACCCATTGTCCTTTTATAATTTAGTTGCACTCACATGACTTCAACATACTGCATCTACTGCAGGGGTTTAGACATCAACTTGTGTTATTTTCTTTTAGCTGCTTATGAAGTGAAAAACAATGTTTCTAACACGTCATGTATCATTTTTATTATTGCACAAATATATGTTTAGTATGACTATCAATACACCTTAATAGAATTATGTTATCACAGAACACCCTACATAAAAAAAAAACCCTAACATATTTCTATTATTTCCTGATGTGATTTACATTTCAGCACATAGTAACTCTTCTAATGTCTACATGTTTTTCATAATTTAACACGGCTAAATGATTTATATTTACTGTATAAAGCAATACACAACCAGGGGTATGGAATTACCATAGACTTATGCCCAGCACATATTGTTTGGGGTCAAAGAAAACACGTTTTTGTATTTATACTGTTCTTGTGACAAGTAGGCCTTAGTCCCTGCAGCACAAACCCTTTGTTTGCAGTAACACATTATGGATTGGTAAAGTGCATTGTCTGCCGTTAAGGTAATGTTTGTCCATATGTTAATACTATTTGAACTTGTATTAATGGTTCATTATTGCAAAGCCTTTATTATTATGGTGAGCATATTAAACAATCAGTAGTGCTTGGTGAACGTGTGCAGCGATGCCCACGTGGCTGCCTGACAGATATCCAGGACTGAAAGGCCTTGTGCTAATGCTGTGGTAGCTGCAGTTGCTCTAGTTGAGGGAGCTCGCAAATCCTTAGGAGGTTGCTTCTTTGCCAAAGCGTAGCACATTTTGATGCATAGGAGGACCCATCGTGAAATGGTTCTCTTTTGCACCGCCTTCCCTTTCGTCACGCCCACATATCCCGCAAAAAGTTGACCATCCACCCTGAAGTCTTCAGTACGATCAAGGTAGAACGCCAATGCTCTTTTTGGGTACAGGCAGTAGGCTCTCTCCTCCTTATGTGAGGGATGTGGGGGTGGGTAAAAAGTAGGCAAGGTGATCGATTGACCTACATTGGAAGGGTGTTACCACTTTTAGGGAGAAAAGAAGCCCTAGTGTGGAGTACAACTTTGTCAGGATGTACTGCCAGAAAAGGTGGTTTAGATGACAGAGCTTGGAGCTCACTTACCCTTCGAGCAGAGGGAATGGCAACCAAGAAGGCAGTCTTAATGGTGAGGAGCTGTAAAGAGCAGCTATGAAGCGGCTCAAATGGAGTGCACATCAGATATGTGAGGATTAAATTTAAATCCCATTGGGACATGCTAAATGGGATAGATGGGAAGAGATGTGGGATGCCTTTGAGAAACCTCCCTACAATGGGAGATTTGAATAAAGAAAGTTGGTCAGGTAGTCTCAGGAAAACAGAGATTGCAGAAAGATAGCCCTTGAGGGTGCCCAAGGCAGAGAGAGAACAAAGAGCAGAACTTCAAAAAGAGGTGCAGAGAGAAGATAGACAAATTTGTCGCTACACAGTGCCACAGATTTTTTCCGACAGTCATATACCGTTTTGGTGGAGGGACGCCTGGCTGCCAAGATGACGTTACAGACTTCGGGTGGAAGGTCAAAAGCGGTCAATTGTCGCTGCTCAATCTCCACCCAAGGAGGCAGTGAGTGGACAGGTTCAGGTGGATGACCCTCCCCTGCTGCTGTGACACAAGAGCCTCCCTAATAGGCAGTCTGATCGGAGAAGCTATGGCCATGCTCGAGAGCTCAGGATACCAGACTTTTCGTGCCCAGTCCGGAGCCACCAGAATAACTATCGGCCCGGTCTTGCCTGATCTTCAGAGCTCCGGTCAAAAGTGGTACGGGACGAAAGGCGTACAGGATGTCTGAGCTTCACTCAAATGAAAGGTGTCGCCGAGCAACTGCTGCCTTGGAAACTCCAATGCACAAAACAGCTGACATTGCGCGTTCTCTACGGAGGCGAAGAGATCTAACCAAGGCTCTCCCCACTGCTTAAAGAGACCTTGCGTTACCTCCTGATGGAGATGCCATTTGTGATCGACTACGCACCGTCTGCTGAGTTCGTCTGCTCTGGTGTTTGAGGAGCCTGCCAGATGTTGAACCACCAGGGAAATGTCCTGATGTTCCAGCCAAGTCCAGAGACAAAGGGCCTCTTGACAAAGAGTCCACACGACCCCACTCTGCCTTGTTTGTTGCAGTACCACATAGTGGTGGTGTTGTCCGTGAACACTTGCACTGCTTTCCCTTTGAGAGAGGGAAGAAATGCTTTCAATGCTAGTCGAATCGCACCGAGCTCCAATAGATTGATATGAAACCCGGATTCCGCCGGAGACCAGAGGCCTCTGATCTGTCTCTCCCATGTGGCCACACCATCCCAGGAGTGACGCATTTGTCACTACTGTGAGGTCTGGTTGGGTAAAGGAGAGGGATCTGCCCTTGACCCAATCTTGATTCGTTAGCCACCACTGAAGATCTTTAGCAGTTCCTTCTGAGAGCTGGACTTTGTCAGAGAGACTCCCCTGATGCTGCTCCCACTGGAACTTCATATGCCATCTGGCCTTTTGAACCAGCAGGATGCCATGAGGTCCAGCAGCCTCAGAGTCATTCTCACTGAAATCCAGGACAGAGGCTGAAATATCGGTATCATAGCCCAAATATCCTGGACTTGCTTTTCGGGAGGATAAACCCAAAACTGCACTGTGTCCAGAACAGCTCCTATGAAAGGGAGCGTCTAAGGAGGAGTCAGGTTTGACTTCAGCATGTTTACAGGGAACCCTAGTGAATGCAAGAGGTTCACCGTAGTCTGGAGGTGGGAGATGACTTTCTGGTGTGTATCTGCCTTCAACAGCCAGTCATCGGGGTAGGGGAAGACTGGGACCCCTAATCTGCACGGATAAGCTGCAACCACTACCATCACTTTTGTGAACACCCAAGGGGTGTTGGTAAGACCAAAGGGGAATACGGTGAACTGAAAGTGCTTGTGGCCTACCACAAATCTTAGGTAACATCTGTGGGCCGGCAAGACGGGGATGTGGAAGTATGTGCCCTGCAAGTCCAACAATACCATCCAGTCTCCCAGGTCCAGGGCAGGTAAGAGCTGAGCCATTGTCAGCATCTTGAACTTTTCCTTTTTGAGGAAGAGATTGAGGGATCGAAGATCCAAGAGAGGACAAAGGCCTTTGTCCTCCTTTGGCACCAGAAAGTAGCTGGAATAACAACCACAACCTACTTCTGACACAGGGACCCTCTCTATAGCTCCTTTGGCCAAAAAAGCTTTGACTTCCTCACGGAGGCGTGCCATGTGATCCTCCGATATGTGGTCAAATGAAGGTGGCACGGCTGGAGAAGACTTGAAAGGGAGGGAGTAACCCTTCCAAACAATCTGGAGGACCCACCTGTCCATGTTAATGGATAGCGAATTCTGCCTTCAACTGGTTCCAGGTGTTCTGATGGACTAGGAAGGTTCGGAGACTGAGGGGCATGGGGTGGGGGTGGACTGGGCAACTCCCTGGCTCCCGGAGATCATGGGATCCCGCATCCGCGCACAGGCTGTATAGCATGCGTGGGTCGATGGCTCGGTGGAAAAGGACACCGTTGGGTGCCACTTCCAAAGCTACGAAAGGAGCAAGAGGAGGACTGGTAGGTCTAAGGGCAGGTGCAAGGTCAAGGGACCGGGCAGTGACTCTGAATTCCTTAAATTGCTTGAGCGCTGAGATCGCCTTCCCTCCAAAGAGACGAGTGGCATCAGAGGGCATGGCCATCAACGTTTGCTGGACATCCCCCAAGAAGCCAGATGTTCTCAGCCAGGCATGACGTCTTAGTACCACAGTCAATGCAACCGATCTGCCTAGAGAGTCTGTTGTATCCAGCCCACAGAGGATGATGAACTTGGCTGCATCTCTCCCATCTGTGAGCACTTGGGAGAGGACAGTCCGGGTCTCCTCCGGAACTGTAAGCAGCACCTGCGCGACCATATCCCGAAGACTATGGTAATAGCGGCCCAAAAGGCATGCAGTGTTCACCTACCGCAGCACTAGACTGGCAGAAGAAAACTCTCAGGCGTGGGGTGTTGGGTGAGGAATTTCAGGTCTGTTGGCGCAGCCTGATGGCAGCAGGCAATAGTCCTATTCACAGGAGCCCCTGTGCTGGGTCTGGACCAAGTAAACAAAAGGACGTCCCGCAGTGCCTCATTAAAGGGGAGAAGCAGTTCTGATGTGGAAGACTCCAGCTGAAGCACATTGGTTAGGATGTTAGGCCTAACCTCCACAGAAGGTAGCTCAAGGTCCAAGACTTCAGCCACCCTTACCACCATGGAGTATGTGGCGCCCTCCTCCGTAGCCACGGTAGGGGGAGAGAGCATACCAGTGTCAGGGGAGATGTCTCGACCACTGTCCTCGCCCAAATCCTGCACCCAGTCCATTTGGGGGTCAAGCTGGGATTCTAAAGGGTCCAGTGGCCCCTCTAAACTCTCCCCCTATCCATACCTGTAAGTATAAGGGTCTGGATCAACCCTGAGCCCAGGAGAGCCCATAGAGAACAGAATCTATGTCGAGTGATGTTGTTCTGGCTCGGGGTCATCAGGTATGAGCATAGGATCGACTTCAATTGTGGGCCCAACCAACCGACGTCGGGAGCGTCAAAGTCTGACCCGATGCCAGGGAAGGTTGCTGTGGCACATCCGGCGTCGGGCGGATCTGAGATTGGATCCAGAAGAGCCCTCCAGAGATGTGGCCGAAGCAGACGACTTCAAACCGGAGGGGACCCCCACTGACTCACCGGTGCCTGAGGGTGGCAAAAGTGGGTTGGTCTGCCCAAAAATGAGGCGCATTGCCTTATAGCTCTTTTAGCTGGGCAGAGGTGGCTCCAGCTCCTGGGAAGCCAGGGAAGCACATGGTGGACCCAGCTAGAGGCTCCGTGGACGAGGACTACAGCGTCTATGCTCTTCTCTCGCTGCATCGTCCAAGCGACGGGGTGAAGTTGAAGAACATTTGTTTTTCTTCGACTTTTTTCTTATGACCCTAATGTCCCGATGACTTCGACGACGAAGAGTGTTGGTGACTCTGCAGCCGGTCTCTCGAACAAGACCGTGAGCGCCGCGGATTTGGGCCGCCATTAGCTTTAGGGACAGATCCCTCAAAACTTTTGGGTTCATGGCCCGACAGTCGGAGCACTAATTTGGGTTGTGATCGCTCTCCAGGCACCAAAGACATACGAGGTACTGATCCATAATTCGGTGACAGGAGTCGCAGGGCTTAAAACCGGTCTTGCAGGACATCCCTCAACACATCCACGACCTAGTCAAAATTGTTCGACAAAAATTGTGTCATAGTCAAAAAATGAATGAGCTAGCTCCTCTACAAATATGAGTGTAGGCTGGCGCGGAAAGAAAAGAACTGACGTCCGTGTGCTGGGGTGGTGCCCTTTTATGACCGCAACGTCATCACAGCAAACACAACACCAACAGACACCACCTGATGGCGCGCAGAGGAGGTACTACTCGAAGAAAAAGTCTCTGGATCCAGTCTGACGTCTGGGGGAATTCAAAAGGTAAGGAATCAGAAACTAGAAGTGTATCAGATAAGTAATTTCACCTGATCTGCGCAAGTCAATTTACTCAATACCAGCAGCCTGACAAACAGGAATACCAGTGAGACCAGGGGCGATCGGATAACCCCCACCACCATAATTAATACTGGCCTCTGTTGCCTTATTCAACTATGGTACACTCAGCACAATCCCAAGACCAGCCAGTTCCTGGGTACAAGATAAGTACCCGCACTCTACACAAGGGAGCACCTATCTTTTGGTGTTTAACTAAACTTGTGATCCGCATCATGACAAGCCTGCCTAATATATGCATCTGCCTATTATAGCTCAAAGAGCTTCTTGGGACATAGCCCACTTGGGATGGATGTATTTGAGTCAGAGATTGCCAACAGTAGCCTACTAGCCAGGACAGTCACAAAGATCTTAACATTAGTGTTCAAAAGGAAGGTCAAGAGACAGCTCACATAATTCAGGTGGTCTATTCAGGATTAGAGTAAATATTGCCCTATTGAACGCCAGATTAAAAGAACCTGTCGATACAGCTTACCTTACATACTGAGGTCAAGATATGGCTACTGTATTCTCATTTTCTATTTTATTTTGTATAGAAGGCAGTAAGGAACTCGCCCTCCGGTGGCTATTTATCTGCAGATACATCGTCTACTGCTGCCTGGAACTCCTCCTGTTATCGCCACTTTTCAGTACTTAGAGCATTTAGTATTAGCAGTATTTAGAGCACAATAAATTTTACATTCATTAAGATTCGCTCTTCCAGAGTTATAGTTCTTGGTGTGGAGTCTTAGAGATGTGAAAAATAGGAGGCAAAGACAAGGGATGTGTGAATAGTATAAAACTGACTGTTTGCATTGCTCTGATGACAGATTATGATTCTCATTGGTGCACTGGCAGGTGACAAGCCTTCTCCCGATGTACCATGAGGTTTCCACTGCACCTGAACTGTAAATAAAGCATCAAGATTGTACTAGGTAAGAGACCTTCCTCAGCAAACCTGCCAGTGGGGTAAAGTTGTACCAGGAAGTGAGACATCTCACTTACACCTCAACAAGCAGTTGTTTCCCCTTCCTGCATCCGATGCAATGCAATTGCTGACCATTTCTCTTAAAACCTTGCCCATAAAAACTGCGTTCAAGTAAATGACCTCTCACTGGTTGACAATGTCAGCTAGATGTATCTGCAACTTACTCTGCTGCTCAGTAAGTTGAAACATACAAAAATGTATTCTTCACAGTATTAAAGGAGGGGCAACGAGGCAAAGAGAGATGAAGTACAACATGATCTGAATTTCCACCAAAATCTAACACCTGCCAGTATACTACGGGACACCAAGTAGCAGTTCGTATTGGTACCAGTTGAATATACACAAGTGATGAATGTATAATCCATGTCCCTAAGATGCAGCAACCTTCACACATCAATTAGAATGTGATATGCTGTAACCCCCTAGAGGATAGCCCTATCCCCATTTTTATGGAAATCAGGCATCCCTGACGTGTTCAAGAAAGTATTTGCCATCAGATTTTTGTCCATACAAACCACCAGTTTACCTCTGCAGAATTCAATAATGAATCTAGACAGCTGGGCCAGGAATCCAGACTTGCTACCATTTGTGTATAGAGAGAACCTGCCACTATGGACTCCCCCTGATTCACTATTTTCATAAAGACATAACGTCCACCTTTGCATGTGCCTACAATCCAGTAAGCAAATGCCTTATGAGAAAAAGAGTTACGTCGCCCTTCCTGAAAGTCAACACAGTTGCATCTTTTGACTGGGCATCAAAGGTATTACTGGTACAGAATACTTTACTCAGCCAAGGACGTTTTAGTTTGTCAGATTCAGTGCAGGGTATGTGTGTCAGAGCTCTGAATGTTTCGTTGTCAGGAAGGAAGAACATTTTCTTATGTAGTTCATTGAGGGAGTAGCTAGAAGGCATTTGGGTGGCCAAGTATGGCCCTTATAGTAAAAAAAAAAAATCAAATGCATAGAGAGTAGAATAGGGTGGTAGGTATTAAGTCCCACTACAAAATCAAATGAATATGAATAGATCTAACAGATCACCGCACCCAGGTATGAAAAAAGAAGATAAAGAGGGAATAGGAAGTCTGTTTTTAAGAACCGCCTGAATACATGCCTAGGTGTGAAACCAGCACAGCCACCAGTATGCGAGCCTGGTCTCTTCCAGGACCCAGCTGCAGCTTTTGACAACAGTATATGAGACTTGGGCTGAAGCATAGTGAAACATAACTACAGGACAGCAGAGCCCTAGTGATACATTTACAGGTAAAGCAGTAAAGGCCCCACCATATCACACTTTAACCAGCAGCCTCCACCATATAGCCAGAGCAACTAGAAGCAATTAACAATCCTCCGGTTTGCAGCACCCCCTCTCAGGAGACATTCACATTGACGAATCTCAACCTATGTTGTGTGATCACAGCACTACCATAAAGGTTAGCCAGTCAAGAGTTTCTGCTCAAATAACCTGATCGTCATGGCGATGTAACAAGGCCATCCACAAGCGAAGCACTTAGACATTTCAGTGAAGTCTCTGTTCCTTCTCCAAAGACTGATGCAGCCCCAGGACTTGAGACTCCAGTGGCTACACACTCAAGCAATGAACTATGGCAGTGTGCCAATCCCTAGGCCTATGTTATCATAGAAATCACATGCCTACTAGAGAAGGCTTTAGACCTCCCTCCCCCCCCTCCCTGGTGGCCTCTTCCACCTTCACTGAAAATTCAGTGTACAAGCCTCAATGGAGCACAAATGGGTATGCTGAACCCACAAAACAGTCACAGTGACTGAACTATTGGGCTTCCCCTTATGCTTGTTGCTCTGACAAAGCAACTGTTCCATCGATTCCAACTGTCTTCTAATAGTGCCAGGCAGCTCATCACCACTAACTGCTTGCGATTAAGAGTGTCTACTAGAAAAGGGATTAATGAAGCTAAGTAGCTTATTCTTCTGATTCCCCACCTTGTGAATAGATACCAAAGCTGTACACTACCTCTTGTGGTCCTCAGATCAGGAAATCCTGCAGGACAGACATGGTGAAGTGCCCGTGCCGCTGGACCTGTATGACCAGACAATGTTTTGCGAAGGTGTGGAGGGACATTCATGTAGCAGCCTGGCAGATGTCCAAGACTGGCACATTGAGTGCCAGCACAGTGGTAGCATCCTTTGCTCTGGTGGAATGAGTGTGCAAGCCTTCTGGAGGTTATTTCTTGGCTAGCACATAGCATATCTTTATGCATAGTATATTCTATTGGGAGATCATTCTCTTTTGAACAGACTTCCCCTTTTTAGCTCCAGAAAATCCTACAGATCATCATTCAATTGATGGTCCATGGTCCTATCGATATTAAAGGTAGGAAAGAAACAGCCCTCTTGTGGAGCTGCAGCATTGAAGATAAAGTGATGGATTGCCCTATATGGATGGACATGAGCTTTGGGAGGGACAGCAGGTGTTTAACAGAAAAAGGCGTACAGCTGCTGAACGGACAATGACTGGAGCTTGTTCACTCATTGAGAGGAAGTGACCGCAATGAGGAACTCTGATTTTAGAGTCAAAAGCCTTAAGGCGTGTCGGTGCTTCTGTGTGAACTAAGCATACATCAGGAATGTTAGACCCAAATCAAGGTATCACTGTGGCTATAAGGGCTGATGCACATTACAACAGGCTAATCAGGCAAATGTAGAAAAGTTGAGAGGACCAAAAGGCAACCTTTAGCTGTTGCCAAAGCATGGCCTTGTTGCACCACAGAAAGCCAGTACAATAAACTATCAGCTAACCAGGTCGGTAGAGGATGAATATTGAGGGAGCAACACCAAACAACAAACTCTTCCCAGTGTCCCATATAGATTCTTTTGGTGGAGGTATGCCTGGCTGCCAGGAGGCCACCAGTTTGGCAAAGGTCATAGACTGGTGCCGCTTTAACTCCATGGATGGAGGTTGTGCAGGGCCAAGTGTAGGACCCTGACCTGCTGCTACTGGACAGCCTTCCGGAGAGCCTCCCAAGGAGCAACTGGATCGGAGGAGGAATGCTCATGATCTACAGTTCCAGGAACTACACTCTCCTTGCTCAGTCTTGAGCCACTATGATGACTTGGGCCCAGTCTTTCCTGACTATCTTAAACACTATGGTTGGGAGTGTTAGGAGCTGAAAGGCATATAGGTAGTCCGAGCCCCAATTCAGGCAACAGGTGTTTCCTAGAGAGAACTGTTGGATGTCACACCAAGGACCATTCACTTGAATTCCCAGGAATTCAGTGGAAGTGAATAACTTCTACAACTTCACACTGCAGTTATGGGACGACTGACACCAATGACTGAGCCTGGGGGCAAAGAGGTTTTGTAGAGGTAGAGGGCAATAGCTCTCTTGTACCTGGAGCTCTCGTGAAAAGAACGACAAGTGTGTATAGATCAGTATCTTTCAAGTCCAGTGGCATGGTGCACTCAATCTACCAGGTGAGGTACTTTGGGACAAAAGAAAACAATTACTTTAGGCAAGCACACATGAAAGTTCTACAATCAGTATGAGCATGCTTTTCTTGCACCTTAATGCTGCAAAACCTAAACCCACTTGCAGAGCTCACTATCTAGTCTACCCTTCTGCTTTAAACAAGAAAAAAAAATAGCCTTGGGCAAATACTGGCTCCTTAAATTTTTTTTAAAAAAAATAAAAAAAAAAGTGTAATTTGGAATTGTTTTGGTGGAATGAGCACGCAAACCCTCAGAGGTTTTCTTCTTAGACATCGCATAACACATTTTGATGCAGAGAACAACTCACCTGGAGATGGTTCTCTTCTGCACAGCCCATTCTTTCTTCGCACCCACATAACCCACCAAAAAGCCCATCCTCCACCCGGAGGTCTTTGGTACAATTGAGGAAGAAAACCAACCCTCTTTTTTGGATCCAGACAGTGGAGTCTCTCCTCCTCAAGAGAAGGATGTGGGGGTGCGTAAAAAAGTAGGCAAGGTGATGGATTGGCCTACGTGAAAGGGTGTGACCACTAAGGAGGAAAGAGGCCCTAGTAGGAAGCACCAATTTGTCATGGTGGACAGAGATGAGGGGTGGCTTCTAAGAAAGAGCTTGTATCTCACTCACTCTCCGTACAGAAGTAATGGCCTCAAGGAAGGCCTTTTTTAAGGTGAGGAGCCGAAGAGGACAATTATGAAGAAGCTCTAAAGGAACACAGATGAGGAAGGTAAAGACCATGTTCAAATCTCACTGGGGCATTATGATCGAGGTAGGTAGAAGCGTAAGGGTAAGACCTTTAAGAAATCTCACAACAATGGATGATATAAACAAGGAGGCTTGATCAGGAAGTCCAAGGAAGGCAGAGATTGCAGATAGATAACCCTTAAGGGTGCCCAAAACAGAACCCTGCTGGGCAAAAGAGAATAAAGAAAAGAGCCTCTGACAGAGGTGCAGAAACGGGATCAACAGTTTTGTTGGTACACCATGCCACAAAGTTATGCCAACGACAGGTATACACCGTTTTGGTGGAGTGATGCCTGACTGGCAAGATAACATCACAGTCTTCGGGCAAAAGGTTGAAAGCTGTCAACTGCCGCCACTCAATCTCCATGCAAGAAGGTGGGAGACTGGAAAGGTTCGGGTGGAGAATCCGCCCCTGCTCCTGCCACAGAAGATCCTCCCGAATAGGCAGTCTGACTGTAGGATCGATGGCTGAGCTCAGAAGCTTGAGATTAGATACTCACCATGACCAGTGCGGGCACAGAATTACTTGGGCCCCGTAGTTCTTGATCTTCTTGAGAACTCTGGGAAGAAGTGATATTGGTGGAAAGGTGTAAGAGAGGACAGAGTTTCACTCGAGATGAAGAGTCTTCAAACAAGTGCAGTCTTAGAAACTCCAATGTGCAAAACAGCTGACATTGTGCTTTCTCTGTGGAGGCAAACAGATCCAACCAAGGCTTTTCCCACTGCTGAAAGACCTTACGCCACCTCCGGATGGAGATGCCATTCGTGATCAAACATGCATTGATGGCTGTTTTTCTGCTCTAGCTTTAGAGAGCCCGCCAAATGTTAAACCACCAGGGATATGCGCTGACGTTCCAGCCATGTCCAGAGACGTAGGGCATCTTGACTAAGGGTCCACGACCCCACCCCGCCCTGCCCTGCTTGTTGCAGTATCACATGGCAGTGGTGTTATCTGCCTCTCCTATGTGTCCACCCAATCCCAGGAGAGACATCTGTCACCACTGTCTGATCTGGCTGGGGAACAGAGAGGGATCTGCCAATAACTCAATCAAGGTACATTAATCACCACTGCAGATCTTTCACAGTTCCCTCTGAGATCTGGACCACGTCAGAGAGATTACCCTGATGCTTCTCCCACTGGAACTTCAGGTCACACTGCATAGCCGTGGGTGTAGTGGCCCAAATGGCTATGCAGGGGTCACAGATCGCAATGCCAGACTGAAGGAAGATTTTTTTTTTTCCCCCAGGTTGGTCCAATCTTTTTGATTCCCTCTCCGTGGGTGCAGAACGGAATGTGCCAGAAGAGGAAGAAGCATGAATCACTAAGCTCTCAGCCGTAGGGTGTTGGGTCAGTAATTTAGGACCGTTAGGCACAGGCCTATGGCGGCGGGCGATTGTCCTGTTGACAGGAGCCCCTGTGCAGGGTTTAGATCACGTCCCCAGCAGGACATCAGTGCTGGCCTCATTTAAGGGCAATAGGGGGTTCTGATGTGGAAGCCCCGGGCTGAAGCACCTCAGTCAGGAGGTTAGTCCTGACCGCCACTGAAGGCAGCTCAAGACCCAGGATCTCGGCCGGACTTCGCACCACCGAGTAGGAGGCTCCCTTCTCCATAGTCACGTTAGTGGGAGATAGCATGCCAGAGTCAGGGGAGGTGTCCAACCCACTGACTTCACCCAATTCCGGAGTCCAATCCATGTAAGGGCCTTCATGCTGGTATTCTAGAGGGTCCGCTGACCCTCCATACTCTCACTGTACCCATACCCATAGATATAAGGGTCAGGATGCGACCTGGGGAGTGATATCCCGTCAAAGTTGGAATCAGCATCAAGCAAGTTTTTCCATCCCTGGGTAGGAGTTATGAATAGGTATGGGATCGACGTTTATTATGGAGCCAACCAACGTCAGAAGTGTTAACTTCTGCACCGTAGAAGGTCGCAATGGCACGACCGGCGTGGGTCAGAACTGGAAACTGATCCTGGGGTGCCCTCCGGAGCGGAGGTCAAAGCTGCTGGTGCAAAACCAGAGGGGAGCCCCCGCCGACCATACTGGGCCAGACGGCATCACAGGAGGATCGGTCTGCCCAAATATGAGGTGCAGGTCCTCATAAAACTCCCTCAGCTGGGCAGAGGTGGCTCCGGCTCCTGGAAACTTGGGGAGGTGTAGAGCAGACCCAGAAGTAGGCTCAGAGGATGGAAGCCTAGAAAGATGACACTCCTCACGCGTCACATCAGAAAAAGGACAGGGTGAAGTCAAAGAACGCTTGTTCTTCGACTTCTTGTTCTTGTGATATGAATGTCCTGAGGACTTGGAGTAGGACAGGGACAAGTGGAACTGGCTCCGTGAACAGTCTTGTGACCTTCCTCTCGAGCGAGAGAGGCGCAGAGCTAACCGCCAGGATGCCATGAGCTTTCAGGACCGCTCCCTCAAAGCCTTTGGTTTCATGGCCTAGCAGATGGAGCACAACTTTGGGTCTTGGTCACGATCCAGACACCACAAGCACACAAGGTGCAGATCTGTCACTGACATGCAGTGACAGGAGTCACACAGCTTGAATCCAGTATTACGGGAAGACACCTCGACGCACAAAAAATGTAAAAAAATAAAATAATAATAAAGTCGACAAAAGGGTCCAAAAGTCAGTCTAGAAGGACTGAGGGTAGCTCTTCTCCGGATCTGCACATAGCCCGGTGAGGAAATAAAAACACTGATATCAGCACCCTGAGGTGGCTCCTATATGAGACCGCGACATCATGGTGACCACAACACCAACGGCGTTTGCTTAGTCAACAGATGCCACCCGACAACACACAAGGGTACTGCTCGGAGAAAACTCCCCAGGTCCAGTCTGATGCCCGGGGGAGATTTTAAGGTAAGGAATCTACAACTAGAAGTCTCTATCAGGTATGGGAAATGCCTGGTTAGTGCACTAACCTGTAATGGGTGAAGTTGCTGGAATGTTAAGCAGCACTGAGAATGATGGACCTAGTCAAGGTGAGAGGCACACTGGCTAAATGACCAGGTTCCAGGATTCAAGGTTGTACAGAGTCTTCTCAAAGGAATGGGTTTCCAAGAGAAGTTGCAAGCCCCCGCCTTCAGATGACATTATCCAGGGTGCTTTTTTCGCAGGTGGCAGGGCTGAGAACTCAAGGGCGGCGGTGGAAGAAGACCACTTTCTTCAGATGGATTGATGAAGCCAAACGAGAGGCCACACTTTGCATGTGGTATTTATAGCCTGTCATGTACAGGAAGAGAGATGCCTTTCAATCAGAAGATAAGTCTTACCAGGAAACAGGCCCCTAGTCAGATTTTACAAGCCAGAACAAAATACCAAACACTCCTGCAAGAAACTAAGGCTGCAAGAAATAGGGCCTGATTCTGGCCAGGGTGGAGGCCGGGGGTAGCACCGCCAACAGGCTGGCGGTGCTACATGGGCAATTCTGACCGCGGCGGGAAAGCCGCGGTCAGAAAAGGGCAACCGGCGGTTTTCCGCCGGTTTACCCCTGCCCAAAAGAATCCTCCATGGCGGCGCTGCAAGCAGCGCCGCCATGGGGATTCAGACCCCCTGCCCGCCAGCCTGGTTCTGGCGGTTTTAACCACCAGAACCTGGCTGGCGGGAACGGGTGTCTTGGGGCCCCTGGGGGCCCCTGCAATGCCCATGCCACTGGCATGGGCACTGCAGGGGCCCCCTAACAGGGCCCCACAATGATTTTCAGTGTCTGCATAGCAGACACTGAAAATCGCGACGGGTGCAACTGCACCCGTCGCACCCCAGCAAATCCGCCGGCTCCATTCGGAGCGGGCTTCATCTTTGCTGGGGCTTTCCCGCTGGGCCGGCGGGCGATCTGTTGAAGATCGCCCGCCAGCCCAGCGGGAAAGTTAAAATGGTCCCCGCGGTCATTTGACCGCGGGCGGTGTTTGGGCGGTTTTCGCCCGGTGGGCGGCGCCCGCCGCCCGCCGGGGTCGGAATGACCCCCATAGTGTCTTTAATTGCTCAGAAGTATATAATTAGTTATCAGCCGCTGTACAAACTATAAAAAGCAGATATTCCAGTAGGAAAATGAGACCTTTTGACTGCGCAGCAGTGTGTGTTTTCAAACAAAATACCAGGCACTTGTACTCCATTAAACAGACTTCTTTCAAGTGCACACAAAATAAAGTATAAAGCAGAGTTCATGTCACCTGCCTAACAGGAAAATAGTGAAGACGGAGAACATATAGCACAGGCAAACTGGGGTAGGACACTGGCAAATTCAATATGCAAAAGCTTGGTCCCTGTGTGCTCTCGACAGTGGTGAGCAGATTGACCTAGGTTTTTTCTCATTGTTGGAAGATGACCTGTGCCACCACCAGGAGTAAACACCATTCGCGGTCCGCTAAGCAACAGTACCTAAACTGATCTGCAATGGTGTTAAAAGAACCTGCCCAATGTTCGGTGACCAGTGAAATAACCTAGGCTTTTAGCCACTTCCAAAGATGGAGCACAAGAACCAAGATTGCACACAAACATGTTTTTAACGGTAGCACATGGTGATTGTGTTGTCCTTGACAACTTATATGCATACGCCCTTGATATAAGGAGCGTATTTCAATGCAAGCTAATTGACTGCAGCTCAACATTTTGATGTGAAGGCAAGCCTTTACTGGAGACCAGAGGCCTCTGATATCCACGTCTCCCAGATGACTTCCCCATCCTAGCAACAATGCATCTGTCACAACAGTTAGCTCTGTGTGGGGCAAGGAGAGGGGTCTGCTGCCAGTCCAACTGCGGTTCAACAGTCACTGCAGATCTTTTGCAGTGCACTCACAGAGAGTTAAGATCCCCACTGCAGAGCTCATGTGTCAACTGCCATGGTCCACAAGCAGTATGAAGAAAGCCAAGAGGCCAAGAAGCTTTAGTGCCACTCTAATTGAGCGGCAAGGCAAAGGATGAAACATCAGGATCAAAGCCAAACATCCAGTAGTCACTGAGGCAGAGGAAAGACCTCGAACAGCACAGCATCCAGGATAGCTCAGAAAAGGGGAGCTGCTAGAAAGGAGTCATCTGTGACTTTGCACACTGGTGGAAAATCCCAATTATGTCAACATGTCAGGCTTTATCTGGAGGTGGTGTACAACTGTTCATGCAAGCCCACTTGAAACAGTCAGTCAGAGGTATGGGAAGACTGATATTACCAACCTCATAGATGGGCCACAGTCACCATCAAGTGTGTACACCCGAGGCAAGGGTGAAGCCAAATGGAGGCCCTGCAAACTCAAAGTGCTCTTGGCTTACCTGAAACCACAGATAATGTCTGTGGGATTACAGAACAAATCTAAGACTACCACCCAGTCTCCAGACTCGAGGGTTGACCAAACTTGGGCCAAGGTGAGCATTATGAACTACTCCTGAAGGAAGTTGTTCAGCTGGTGGAGATCTAGGATGGGATGAAAGCCTCCTTTCTTTTTCAGCACCAAGAAATAATAGGATTAACAACCAGTCTGATCTTTGATACTGCACCATCTCTATGGCTCCCTTGGCCAAGAAAGCTAGAATGTTTCAGCACAGCATGGAAAAGTAGTCCTCCAGGAGGTTTTGCAGTGCGAGAGGCATACTCAGGTGTGTGAAAGGAAGGGCACAGAGTCCACAATTTGGAGCATGCATTGACAGATATGATGCTTTTCCAGCAGGGGAGGTAAAAAGTGGACTAGACAATTAACCAGGGAATTATGTGCCACGAAAGACAAATGAAAGCAGTTTTGTGCAGGATGAGGGAAGGGCTATTGGGTAGTATGCTGTCCCTGTGGGCCTGGACATTGGCAGCCAACTTCGGCCTCTACCTGATGAGGACGGCTGGGGCATTTCCTCTGCAGAAACCATCTTCTGAAGACTCGAACGTGGCTAAACTGGTAGGGAATCTGCTAGCCTAAGGGAGCGTGGTCTCCTAGTGTCTTTAAAGTGCTTTAGTGCAGAATCATCTTTTTCACCTCAAAGAGATTGGTAGCATCAAAAGGCAAGTCTATCAATGATTGCTGGATGCCACAGGGTAAGCCAGTGGCATAGATCCAAGCATGGCACCCAAGCAACATGTTCATCCCAACTGCCCTACCCAAACAGTCGGTTGTGTCCAGTCTAGATGACATTTTGTAGCATCTTTGCCATCCTGTATGAAGCATTGCAGATTCTGTCAAATGACGTCCGGGGCAGCTGGCATGATGGTCACCACCATGTTCCAAAACGCTTGGTAAGATCGCCTCAGGAGACAGCTTGTGTTGACGGGTGCACTCCGTAAGAACATTAGTTTTGACTTCTATCGAGGGAGTAGTCCAATCTAAAACTTCAGCTTGCAGCCTAATTACAGTGGCAAAGTAGACAGACTTCTGTGGCCCCAAAAAGTAAAGGTGGAGGTCAATAACTAGTGAGGTATCCAGGCCACTGGTGCCCTTGCAGGTCATAGGATAGGTTTTCATCACCATATGGATGTTACTGACCATCCGATTCATGCAAATGGTGTGGAAGTGATGCTGGATCAGACAGTGGATAAGGATGAATTTGCTGCAATGTCTGTGGTGGTTGCTCCGGTTTTGCTTCAACGTCTAAAAGGACTATCAGTTCCAGCTTCAGTGTCTGTCGACATTTGGGGCTGCAACCTGGGCTGTAAAAGGTGAGAGAAGCAGCGTCAAGCAAGAGTCAGTGCTGACCTCAGAGCCAGATTCAGTGGCAGTGTTGCGGACAAATCTTTTGGCAGTAGACTAACTGGAGGCTGACCCTGATCCGTAGGGCCTGGAGGGGATCCAGAGAGGTCTGATTGAGTAACAAATATGAGGTCCATGGCCTCACGAAATTCTTGATCAGTGGTAGTGTTTCCACAGGACCTGTGAAATTGGAGCGCAACAGAAGCAAGGCAAGAGCTGGTTCAGAAGCTGAATCAGAGTTCAGGGGCTAGTGGTTCCTAAAATATTGTGCCACTCTGCCTGGTTTGAGTGGCAGGACAACCTGGAGCAATGTTAGGACTGGTTGTGTTTCTCGGACTTCCCTGAAGATCACAATTTCAACTAAGAGCAGTAGGTATACATACTTGACTTCTACCAAGACCATCCCGCTGTCGAAGTCTTCTGCAATGTAAAGCTTGACTTCGCAGTCACGGATGGCCTTTGGGTTAATCTTCCTGCATTGGTCACAGAACACCTAGTTGTGCTTGGAGCAGAGATACCAGAGACCAACCTCACGAGGATCTGTCATTAACACCTGTTTATGGAAATGCTTACACAGTTTGAACCATGTCTTTGTAGGTGGGGACATATTCCTTGCATGCTGAAAATATAATTTTTTTTTAAAATCTGACAGGAGTCAGATAGAAGTGAGAGAAAGTTCCAGATCTGCATCCGAAGGCACAGAAAGAAAGTGTACAAAGGCGGTGCATCGGTAGCGGCTCCGACATCACATTATGGGCAGCATGGACCTGACAGAGCCTACAAGTGTGTGAGGGAACTGCTGTTAAGATTTCTCCAGTCCAGTGCCAGCGGGTATTCACAAGGTGCGGAATCTGCGGTTTAGATGTCTATCAGAATTATTTTATGTTTAGGACAGAGCATCAACTACAAAACAAATTACCAGGCTAAAATCAATCTGCGAGCAGCAAGACAGCATTACTAATTACCATAACTTTAGCACCAGCCTGACAGTTCTGTAAACATAACCCTATCAACATACTTCATTTCCTTAAGCTGTGCATGTCAACGTATATTGCACCAATTTTTAAAAAGTGTTTGACGTTGTTAAAGAAATGTAACTTAGGAGAGGCCCTGTTATGTCTGCAGATCACCATTCTTGCACCTCCACTCAAAGCATACAGTCACAGGAGGAGATATTGTCAGCAGAAGGGGTAGAAAGTTAATGCAATATGGAGAATTGCCTCCAACTCTTCATATCAAATTCTGAAGCTTCTGTAGCTTTCTCCCAAAGCATTTTCTCCATTGCACAGTTACTTGACTTTACTCTACATAAATGTTGTGGTCTGTTAATCGAGTTATTTATTCACTGTATATTTTCTGGTATTCAAATTATGCTAATTTTATGTGCGGTTTTCCCAACTGTTCCTGTAAAAAGCCCTGAGTGAAGCCAGATGTGGCCATTGAAGACTGTCGTCCTTGGTACCAACAAAAAGATTTCTTGTAACCAGGCAGAAGAGGAAACCCTTACAATCAACTCTAACTTTTTTGGTATGATGTGTTTTGATAAGGCATACACTTATTTTGGCGCATTCATTTTATGTATTTTTGGAAGACACCTTTCAGATTATTAATGGTTTAAAAGAACATACAAGGTAACACATTTTTGTAGGAGTTAAACTCTTTATTCCATTCAGAGGCATCTGGCAAGTGGAGGCACATTGGGGACATGTTACTGATGAATAAATGATCCATTCTTTGTAGATAAACTGATTTACAGTATTACTTCCTACTGTAGCTATTCTTGAACACCAAAATTCACCCAATCGGAGCTGAAAATAAAAACATGATTTACTATACATAAGATTCTAGAAAAGAAATGTTATAGGATACCAGTTAGAAGCACAAATATGTAAATTAAATTTCATTATGATCAATGTAGATCCTTTTAAGGAACTCTTAGACCTAAACTCAGGAATCAACTGGAATTCATAGTGATATGCAGTGACAATTCATAGCTCTAGTCATTTAAAGAATCACAAAGTCAATAAAATTCTAACTCATGTCACATGGTCAAGAAGAACTCAAAACAGGTTTTGTTTGTTAAAATTATATCATTGTTATTTTTTAATCTACTAAATTATACATGAAGGAAAACATGTTGGATCATTTATTAAAATTGCTAATCTGTGCAATCAAGATTTTTGTGAGGAATTGCCTATTCTATAAAGAAATGCCTCTATTTCAATATGTATCTAAGAGGTAGATAAACAAAACAAACGCTCATTTTTGCTAGCTGTGCCCCTCACAGTGCGGCGTGGTAATTCGGATCATCTTATGCACAAAAAAGGTCAGATGTAACTGTGTGGCTCGGCATATTCCACACACCAGTCCTTATGTAGTATGTGTTGTCACATTTCTTATCTGAGGTAGACTAAAGCTTAAAGAAACTTGAATGTACTTTATTACCACAATTATCATTCAAATTACAATCTGAAATTAAAAATAATTTGGTACCTTTCTTATTGTCCCTGACATGTTACTCATTTCCGATATATGGTTAGTTGCATTATGTTCAGAAACCCTGCTATATGTTTTGTAAACGAGGCTGAAAGTTTGTTTTTAATCCTTCAAAATAAATCTTTATAGCCCATTACAGTGGCTGGCTATGTAAACCTAGTCTTTAGGGATTTTTTCAAACCATGTTTGAGAGTTTTCCCGTTTTACAAAAACTGAAATCAAGCTGATATGATCTATTAAAAGCATTGCTTACCGCCTCACAAATGCTCTGACAGATCAAATATATTAAACTTAAGATGAAGCTTGCTCTTTTCACAAAATGAAGTCCAAATGGGCCACAAATGTTTCAGTGTAAAATATTAATAGGTAGTGATGGTTAACAGCACAATTTATCTGTTCAACCAAGCAGCACCAAAAATAAAAAAGAGAATGATGCAGCCTTCTTAAAATATTTTCCCAACTCCAATCACTTGCCATTATTGTTTTCTGTCCTCAAATAAGTAGTTACAAAGCTTTTCATCTAGTCTTAAAAGAAAAATAAACTGCATCGCTGCAATCAGTATCTTGGCATGATTTTATAGTTTTTCTTTTTTTTTAAACATTTGCTTATTTTTAACACATGATTGTGTTGAACACCACAGAAAAACTGAAGCACAATTTTTCCTTCTCTTACTCCCATCAGCCAGCAGCTAGAAGTAACATTTTATGCTTTACTTATATATGGTTGTGGAAATTCTAGCTGGTGACTGAATTATTTTTATTTTTTTTTATTAAAAAAATAAAATGTTCAAAAACTATTAGCTTCATAAAGTATACAAATTCCAAAAAAAGCAAAAAGGAACAATTTCCCATTGAGGTACTAAATGCCTGAGGTAGTTTAGTAAAATGCATATTTATATGGTTGTGCCCTGGCTGCACCATTCAACACTTCCCTTAGGTTATTCATGGCAGAGTGAAGTAAAAATGCAGCCAAAATTAAAAAAATGACACTTCACAGGGCCAAAGTATAAGCCCACCCCTCCATATTTCTGGTATGCAACAGGGTACAGAAGAGCAATGCCTTTGCTGTTTTGAACCAATCAACCCAGGAGAGAAAGCATAATTGACCTGGGCTCTAAAACTTGGTAAATAATGTTGATTTAAAAAAAAAAAGAAAAAACTAGGTTAATTTGTTAGAATAAAACAAAAAGGAAGTGAAGGGGTTTTATATTTTAACGCTGAATTTCAAATCTTTGAGCAGATGTAGACATTAACCACAGAGACAGGGTTCAAAGTCTGCTTAGTCCTCAAACAGGTAACTGTTTAAATGGCACTTTTTCAGATTGGACCAACTGCAATGGAGTATCCCCATCTATTCACAGTCTGTCTTTGGTCGGGCATCTATCTCTGTGAAGGGCCAATGATGAAATTTTATTTTCTTCTCGACTGCGGCTGTCCACTTTGTGTTGTCTTTTGCTGCTGCTGCTGTTGTCTTCTCACCATCGTCAGAATCTCCTGAATTTTCCTTTGAGCAAGCTGTAAAAGTGAGATCAAACTAAATGAAATGTTTTTTTCAACTGGGATACTTTGGAACTCTGTACCCTTACTCGATTAAAGTCATCTGGGTTACCAAACACAAAAGTCAAATAAAATAAGGGAAACAAAAATCATTAGAGTAGCACAACTTTACCGGACCTTTATTTGACACTATATCAAAGTTGGGAGACAGACTTGACTTTACCAGACTACACGCGCCTTAAGCAGACTTGTTCTCATTATAGGGACTGTCGTCAGACATGTACATCAGTCCAGATAAAGACCAGCCTCTGAAATCAACCACTAGAAGAATATAGGCACACAAATGTTATGGTACAACCCGTGGCTATCGTTATTTGTTAACTTTTACCCACTCTTTGGAGCAGAAAACACTTTAAGATCCAAAACTTTAAGATCCAAGAATCAGAACACTGAATGAAAATACAAAAAATTAGAACCCTGAAGTCCCATATCGCCTCCTTGTCCACCATTTCCTTCTTTCTTCGTTTGCTGCTTCTGAGCAGATAAGTACTTGCTTTCTACTAACTGATCTTAAACTTAATAAGGCCTATTTGGTGTAAACAGTTGACAAGATAGATGACTGATCAATGAGTTTACCCAATTTCTGGGTCTGGGAAGTTGTTATAGTATGTAAAATATTTCATTTAATCTTGAAAGTGATTAGACGGCAACATTTGAATGCAAATTCGTTTACCTTACAATATCACACAATTCTGAATCACGTCTTGTAAAGAAAAAGGGCAACCAACATAATTTGAGGAAGTTTGTCATTGGCCTGCTTTGTTATGGACACGCATCTGTTTAGGACTTACTTTATTATGCTGTCGTTTTGTTTTTCTCAAACGTTGTGCTCGTTTTTAAACAAATGCACTTGGTTCTATAGTACTTTGAGCATATGTGAACTGTAGGAAGCTGGCTCTATATATACTATATGAGATATATTGTGCACAGAGTCCTGGGGTTCCCCAGAGGCTTAAGTAGATAATACTAATAAGCTCTTTTGTGGTAGTGTGGTTGAGCAGTTAGGCTCATCAGAGGGTAGTACAAAGCATCTGTTGTACACACACAATAGAAGAAGCACACACTTAATGACTTAACTCCACACCGATGGTTTTCATATAGCAAAAAATAATTTAGTTTTTAGAACCACAAGATTCAAGTTGCAGGTAAGTAGCTATAGATTTGTATTTCACACATATCAACAGTACTTTGTTTGAAATCAATAAGTTATACAGTTTTCGAATTATTGGCAATAATCTGTTTTAAAAATGGACACTGCAATTTTCAGAAACAGTTCGGGGGTGGGGGGAGTAACGTGGGCTCCTATGGTGACAGGGGGTACTCGGAATCAGGTCTGCCTGCAGTTAAGTACCCATGACTCAGAGGACAGACCAGGAAGGATTAGAGGAGCACTGGAGGGGCCACAAGTAGGCACAGGGGTGGCTGGGTGCAGGGTGCAAACAGGATGTTGGGCTTCAAATGCTGGTCTATGAGGGGACCCCGGGGGTCACTCAGAGGCTGCAGGCACAGTCCATGGTGGCCTCTTGGGCACACCATAGGTTGGACAGGGAGGAGGGCCGCCTGCTGAACGTGGCTGCACCGGTGGGGGGTTTCTCAAAGTCCTGTGGGTGCAGTGGGTTCTTTGGCGTCAGATATCTTCACCCAGAGCTTTCATGGTCAGGGGGTCCTCGGGACAAGGCGTCGTTGTGGAGGGGTGGAGAGGTCAACCCAGGGTAGGCACTTGCTTGGAATCGCCTGGGGATCCTCTCTAGTTGGTTAGACCACCTCGACGTGGGCGTCGGGTGCAGAGTGGTTAGGACTCACGTATTCGGAGTGAGATGGGAGTCCTTAGTTGTTGGTTTCTCTTTGGACAGGGCCAATGTCCACAGGGGTTCTTGGTCCTTTTGGGTGCAGGTCAGTCCTCTGGAGCTTGGCAGAGGTCACTGGTCCTGCTGGATGCGTTGCTGTTCTTTTGCAGGTTTTTTTTAAGTAGGAGACAGGCCAGTAGGGCTGTGGCCAAATCAGCTGTCATCTTCTTTGTCTGCTGGGGGCTCGTTAGGTTGCCAGGAATCTGGTGAGCTGGGTTCCAGGAAGCCCTTAAATACTAGATTTAGGGGCGTTACAGTAGTCATAGGCAGTAGCCAATGGACACTGTCCCTGAGGGTGGCTACACCCTTCTTGTGCCCACTCCCTTTGGCGAGAGGCGGGGCACATTCCTAACCCTATTGGTCCGTGTCCTCCAAACCAAGATGGAGGATTTTGCAGGAAGGTGGTCACTTTAGCTCTGGGCACCTTAGGAGTGGTCCCAGCTGAAGTTTTCACTCGTTTTTCTTAAGTTTCCCGCTCAACTGGCTGCCAATATTGGGGCTTCGTCCGGAGGCGGGCATCTTCACTAGATGGAGTGCCCTGGGGCACTGTAACATGAGGCCTGACCCTTTGAGGCTCACCGCCAGGTGTTACAGTTCCTGCAGGAGGTAGGTGTGTAGCACCTCCATCCAGAACAAGCTTTGTTGGTGGCCTCAGAGAGCACAAAGGCCCTCACCCCATGGGGTCAAACTTGTCTGCTAGTGGCAGGCTGGCACAGACCAGTCAGTCCTACACTAGCAGATTGGGTAAAATACAGGGGGCATCTCTAAGATGCCCTGTGTATGCTTTCTAGAATAAATCAATCAGTGTGGGTTTATTGTGCTGAGAAGTTTGATATCAAACTTCCCAGTATTCAGTGAAGCCATTACGGAACTGGGAGTTTGTAATGACATACTCCCAGACAATACACTTAATATGCCCACACTCCACTTACGTCTAAGAATGGACTTAGACACTGTAAGGGCATAATGCTCCTGCAGCTATGCCCTCTCCTGGGGTACAGTGCACACTGCCTTAGGGTTGGAAGGCCTGCTAGAGGGGTGACTTATCTATATCACAGGAACTGTTTTGTGGGCATGGTACCCTGAAAAGGGGGGAGGGAGTTGTGTGTGTGGGGGTGGGGGGGAGAGGGGTGGTGCATGTCGACTTTGCCTTTTTCTCCCCACCAACACACACAATCTGCAATGGCAGTGTGCATTTGTTTGGTGAGGGGTCCCTTAGGGTGGCATAACATGATGGGGCCGTTGGTACCTCTGGTGCCTTTTATGAGGGAGTTATCTGTATGCCAGAGGTGGAAACAATGGTACATTTTTTGGGAAAGAGCACTGGTGCCTGGTTAGCAGGATCCCAGCACACACACAGTCAAGTCAGCATAAATATCAGGCAAGGGGGGGATGGGATGGGGAGAAGAAATAAGTGCAACAAGTGCCAGTTTCCTGCGCATGCGCAAACGTTTAAAACATTGGATAAAACACAAGCCCCCACGCACAGAGTGTTTGGAGGAAATCATTTATATTGCAAGGCTGGGAGGAGAGGACAACGTTTTGGGCATGATTAGTGTGAGCCCCAGTACACAGAATATCAAAATATGGTGTTTGGGTAAATAAGCAATTCTTTATTTTCTCTACAAAGAGGAAGAGGAGGCAGAACTAGGTCAACAAGGGCACAATGCCAGAATAACAGCTGAGGACAAAGTGAATATGAGGATGTTTTTCTGATTTTACCTGAAGAAGAGTGGGAGAAAGGTGGAGACGTCATCAGGATTAACAGGAAAGTATTGCCAAAAAATCACTGCATACTTGTTACAGTAACAGGTTATGTAATAGAGTTCAATTCAAAACCAATGTAAACCTGGGAATTATATTTCCAACAAGTTAGACATTGTTCCTGCAGTAGATTTACAAATGCTAGCAAAAGATGCCGTAATAAAAGGCGGACAGCAGTTAGGACGGATTTGTAAGTACTTTTCTGGTGGAGAAAAAAAAGACATGGCTTGCAGGCCGGTGAAAGTTTAGAGAACTGAATTATGTGACTTACACACATTTCAAAATGGAAGCAATTCATTTACTGAGAGATGGCTTGCAAGAATTAGACTGGATAGTGAAAAAGGATCTCAAAGATGCATATTTCAGAATTTCAAATTTTTGGGAGAGTTACTGTTACCTGCAATTCAAACGAAGGGATCATTTATATTGGTTTCAATGATTTCCATTCAGACTTTTAGCAAACCACTTGTGTTTTACAAAGGTGTTAAGACTAGTAGTGCTTTTTCTTTTTTGAACGAGTGGAATAAGGTTGCTTTTATAGACAACATCCTGATTATGCATCAGGGTATGGATGTGTTGAGAAATCAGATGAATTTAGTAAAGCAGTTGTTGGAGACCGGTTTCATTGTCAATGTAGAAAAGTCAATTTTACAGCCTTCTCCAAACATGGAGTTCCCGGGTGTTTTGTAGATACAACCAAAGAACACAAAGATCAAGCAGATAACAAAATTTGAAGCTTTTATCAAAGAAAGAGGTGAGATTAAGAGAATTAGCACTTGTGAGTAGCCTTTTCAATCAGAAAGTATTTTGAGGCAATTTAACATACAGAGATTTGCAGCGTTTGAATTCTTCACATCTTTCAAAAAGGCCTGTTGCATGGAGACAATGTGGTAATGTCTTTGGAAGCAAGAGAAAAAATTAAGTTACTTACCTGTAACTGTAGTTCTCCAGTATTGGTATCTTTCAGAGATTCACATGTGTGAATCATTCCACTAAGTGGGAGTCCCACGGTATTATAGTAAGGAGTGTAAGTTAGTATAATAGGCTGCAAAAAGAATGCAAAGTTCAGTTTAATAGCCTATCTATGTCTTGTCTAACAAGAACCAATGTTTTCGATTAACCAATCAGAAGACAGCACCCTTTAGAACCTTCACCACAAAGGTTCCAATCCCTCAGGATTTTCCCTCACAAGGGTGAATACAAGGAAGGGCAATAAGGGGAGCGTCTTTGGGGAGGAGGGTGAGTCACATGTTAATCTATGAATGATACCAATACTGGAGAATTACAGTTACAAGCAACTTATTTTTTTCTCCAGTGCTGGATCTTTCATAGATTCACATGCTTGAATCGTAATAGTCAGCAGTTTGCAAATATAGTGATACCCGAAATTTAGCGGAAGGTGGGAAACAATAGATTAAAATTTGGCTCTGCTTATTGGAATAAATGGCGTAAAACAGCTTGTCTTACCGCAGCATTTGACTTATCAGCATCTTCCAGGCAGTAATGCTGGGTGAGTGTGCCTGCTGGATTAAGTAGCGCCTCTGCCAATCTGGTGAAGGGACATCACAGCAAACAGGGCCGTGGATGTAGAGTGGCCTTAGCTCTGTACGTCAAGGGTTTTCCTGTCTTTACATGGCCGAACTGGATGGCGCCTGCAATCCATTGTACAATCGTGGCTTTTTAGGCTGGAAACCCTTTTCTCAAATTACCAAATGTTACAAACAGCTGGTCTGACTTGCAAAATTGTTGTTGTTCAAAGTTAATAGAATTTGATGCATCTTTTAATATCTAGGGTGTGTAAAGCCATTGTTTGTGGATTTGGAAAAAATGTGTTTAAAATAATGGGCTCATTAAGATGAAAGTCCGAAGGTATTTTAGGTATGAATTTAGGATTAGTGTGATGGAGGACACTGTTTTCCTTCAACTGCATGAAAGGCTCTTTGAATGTAAATGCTTGTATCTCTACAACTCTTCTAGCCGATGTGAGCACTAGTAATAAAGCTGTTCTCAAAGTGAGATATTTTAAGTCTGCCTTGTGGGCTTGTTTGAACGGGGCTCTCATTAAATGGCTTAATATGATGTTGAGATATCAAGCAGGAGGTGGTTCCCTCACAGGAGAGAAGACCATGAAAAGTCCTTTTATGAACTGCTTGATGAACATAGAGAGGGGGATTTATCAGTTCTCCTAAAACAGGATATCACTGCTAGATGTACCTTTATGGATGAATGCGCGAGACCAGATTTCGCTAGGTGTAGCGGATATGGTAAAGTTTGCTCAGGCATTGAAGAGAATGGGTGTAAACTGTGTTGTTGGCACCACATACAAAACTGTTTCCACTTCAGTTCACGTGTCTTGTTGGTGGGGTCTGCTCATGCCTCTGCCAGAATTTCTCTACAGTCAGTGGAAATATTTAGGTTTTCGAATTCATGGGGTTCAGGAGCCAGGCAGATAAATCGGACTGGGGTGTAGAATATGGCCCCTGTTCATTGTTAACACTGTTGGACTGAGCAGGAGTTGTATGTTTGGTTGCTCCAAAAGGAGTGATTCTGTGTACCAGAATTGTCTGGGCAATTAATTAGCAAATAGGATGATCTTGCATGGCCCACTTCATTTTCCTTATTATCTGAGGAATTAACTGTATTGTGGGGGGGGAATAAGCATAAGCACATTTTTTTGACTGTCTTATCTAAAATGTATTCCCCACGATGCTTTCTTGTGATGCCAGCTTGCGTAATACTGGCATTTGGAGTTCTTCCTGGTTGCAAATAGGTCGAGTCATGGAGCATCCCATCACCTGAAGATGGTTTGTAGGATTTGATGGTCTAACTCCCACTCGTGGCAAGTTGAAGTCAATCTGATTAATGTGTCTACTAGCACATTTGAAGACCCTGGCATATGTTCCTCTCTGTGTTATCCCTTTGTGTATGGCCCACTTCCATATTTCTTGTACTTGGTGTGACAGGGTGGACTATCGAGTTCATCCCTGTTTGTTTACATAGTGCATGCTGGTGGTGTTGTCCGTTCTGATGAGTACGGATGAACCTAGAATTCTGGGAAGGACAGAGTGCTAGAGTTCCAGAAGACTGATGTGCATTCTCCTTTCAGAGTGGGACCATTTTCCGCTCATTAACAGATGCTTAGAGATGGGGGATCCTCCATCTCAGTAGGGACACATCTGTTGTAATCACACAATCTGCCACTCGTGGCAGAACATAGACCTTTTGAGATGTTCTGGTTCTCAGCCCACCACTGCGTGGAAGAAACCATTACTGAGGAGAGGTGGAATGTATCAGTGAAAAATCCCTGTGTTTGTGTTCACTGCTTGTCTAATTCCTCTTGCAATGTACTCATGTGAAGCCAGCAGTTTGGAATTAGGGAGATGCAGGAACACAGCATTCCTAGGAGCGATTTGTACATCCGAACTGAAAGACTTTCTTCTGGTGAGTTTTTGAGGCAATTGCTGGATGATCTTTTGTCTTTCCAAAGACACGGAAGCCTGGTCTGTGTTGGTGCCTAAAACTGATGCCTCTTGAATGTCTGGTGTGAGACCTAGTTTCTTGAATAGTCAGACAAAGTCTGGTATGCGCATTGGCTTTTTGAGATGCTGGGGCCTTGATTAACTAGTCGTTCAAAGTATGGGAATACCTGGACACATCTTTCTCTTAGGTGGGCTGCCACTGGTGCAAGGCATTTGGTGAATATTCGCAAAGCTGATTTCAACCCAAAGGTAAGTACCTTGAACTGGAAGTGGGCACCGGCTACCTTGAATCATAAATACTTCCTATGATTAGGATGAGTAGGGATATGGAAATATGCATCTTGGAGGTTGAGAGCGGTCATGTGGTCCCCATTGTTTAGAAGTTGTAAGATGTCTTGTAAGGTGATTATTTGAAATGATTGCTTCTTAAAATACTTTTTTAGTTGCTGTAAATCCAAGGTAGGGCACCAGTCTCCTGAATTTCTCATGATGAGAAAAACGGGAGCAGAATCCCATTCCTTTCTGCAACTTCAGAACCTTTTCTATTACCCCTTTATCATGAGAGAAACCTCCAGAAGTAATTGTTTCAGACACTCTGGGTGGAACATTTGATTGTTTGTTGACAAATATGAGGGTATGTCCTCTGGCTACGTCATCGAGAAACCATTTGTCTGTTACGCATTGATGTATAAATTGGGAAATGCGATCTCATAGAAAATGTAATTGAGGGAATGGGGTAGCCAGCACCGGTGCAAGGTCATTGTTTCCTTGTAGTGTCTACCTCTGGTGGTTTGCTTCTCTCTTGTTGGTTGTTTGTAGGTTGCTGAGGGCAGGTGTCTGTATTGCTGGGTGCACTGGGTAGGATATTGCCCCTGATAGGGTTGATAGTTGTCTATAGGGTTGAAATGTTCCTCAATAGGAGATAGTGCACCTGCCCCTGGCTCTACAAAAGAGCTGCCTCTTAATTTGCGGAGTTCCCAAAAATCTGGCAGTATCGGTATCTGTTTTGATGGCTTGAAGGGTATTGATGTGTTATCCAAACAATTATTTGCCATTGTAAGGCATGTCTAAAATTGTGATTTGAACCTCTGGTCTAAAAGATGTAGCTTTTAACCAGGCTTGCCTTCAGAGTACTGCTGCCCCAGCCAACTGCCAAAAATTGTCAATGAAATATCAATGGCACAGTCTTATTTCCGCTGAAGCTCATTCTCCCGCCTGGAGAATCTTTCTTGCTTCTTCTTTAGAATCGTCAGGTAGAAGATCAATAAACAGATGTCGGACCACATTTTTCTGTTGAATCTTGCTAGAATCGCCAATTAGCTGCATGCACTGTGAGACCTGCCACACTTGAGAAACGTTTCCCAATGGAATCAAGACAGTGTCCCTCTCTATCTGGTGGAGTAATTATAGGTGTATAGGGGTTCTTTAAATGCCTTTGAGCCGATTGACTGATAATGAAGTCAGGCCTGGGATAACCCACTAGGCATGCTGGAGCGTCATCTGGCTCTTTATACTTTTTATCCAGTTTGGGTATTTATGCTGGTATTGTAGCTGGATTTTTCATAGTGCCGATACCCTCCTGCCAGATAAAATCTATTATAGGTACCACCTGCACCAATTTTGTCACAGACTCCTTGAAGTCGTGTAAGAAACAGTGTTTGTTTGGAGGTTAGGGAGAATTGAAATCTCTTTGCTGCACATTCCATTATATTATGAAAGCCACCTCTATTGTCTGGTGGTGAGTCTACAGGAGGTTGTAGAGGTAGAGATGGTGGTTTTATAATGTAATCATCCCACTTTGTCCCTGGACTGGTGCAAACCGGTTTATGCAGGTAGGGCACCAAATTTGGCCTTCAAAACATACCAGTGGCTTGGGGAGGCTACCTCTCTAAAGCCATGTAACACCTATTTCCAAAGGGATACAGATACGCAGATACCTGCTCCCTGGGCCTGCCATAAGGGTGACTTGCAGTGACCTATAGTGAAAGGGTGCATGCACCTTTTGACACCGCCTGCAATGTCAAGCCTGCAGACATTTTGCATGGGCTTCCTTGGGTGGCACAATACATGATGCAGCCCATGGGGAACCCCTGGTGCCCCAATGCCCCGGGTACATATGCATCGTATACTTGGGACTTATATAGGGGCACCAGTATGCCAATTGTGGGGTATGCTAAGTCCTAAGCAACCGAACTTGGAGGGAGAGAGCACAGTCACTGGGGTCCTGGTTAACAGGATCCCAATGAACACAGTCAAAACAGTGACAGCAGGCAAAAAGTGGTGGTAACCATGCCAAAAATAGGGTACTTTCCTACAACCTGTAATTCACCAGTGTGACTTACTGACATTATGGCTACTAAATAGGTGACTTACCAAGAAAGAAATTAGTAAAAAGGGCTAGGTGTAGCTGAGTCGAGGTGTAAGGTAGCCAGATATCTGCAGACATAGAAGGAAGCATAAATCTCTTACCATAGTTGTAAGAGAGTTAACGCGGTTCACAGTACATTAGTGAATTACCTTTTTTCACCTAACTAATTAGCAAGTTTGTGATAGGCCCATAGGCCTTCTTTAGTGTGTTCATGCTTTCCTGGGGCAAGTTGGGTTAACCAACTTCTAGGACTTCAGAAACCAAATCCCTATACTGAGCTGCCTGTGGTTCACAGTACCTGCATCTGCCATGGTACGTTTATGAGAAAGGTCTGGCCTGTTGGAGAGCTTCTCGCATGAGAGAATTGGCAACCTTAGAAAGGTTGAGAACCATGGTTGTCTGGCTTAAGTGAGGGCCCCCATGATGAGATGTTTCCTAAAGTTTTCTTACCATGAACGGTAGAAGTGTGAGATGAGAAAAAGCATATGCAAAGAAATCCCAGACCAGTCCATCCACAAAGCATTACCCATGGATTGGATACATAAAAACCTAAAGGTGAAGCTTGGGAATTTTGCATAGGGTGAAGAGGTCTATGTTTGGTGCCTCCTGAAAGTAAGGGAGTAAGACTTGTGGTTGGAGTTCCCACTCATGAACTTGTCGATGCATCCTACTGAGCAGGTCAGCAAAGTGATAGTCCACCCGACCGGTACTATGCCAGGAGATGCACTTGATAGTGTATCACCCAATGCCAAATTCTCTGCAATAGAGCCAACAGTTAAGGAGAGTTAAGGAGCCACCTTGTTTTTGCAGGTAAACATGGCGGTCATGTCAGTTCACACCAGAAGACCTTGCCCTGACTATTTGGGAAATAACTTTGAAGGCTAGGTGTATGGCTCAAAGTTCAAGATTGTAGATGTGGAGACCTCGTTGATGAGATCGCCACAGACCCTGTACTGTCAGATGCTCCACGAAGCTGGCAAGTGATGCATCCCTGTAACGGTCGCCTGCAGAACCAGGTCTGCTGCGGTTACTGCTGTACCACTACTGCAAAGAACGATGGGTGCTGGCCCATAGCAACAGTTTATCCTCCCAGTGACCCCCCGTGCTGTTACCACTATGCTGAGAGGCACACTTGCAACAGACTCCTATGGACCCCTGCTTGAGGAACTATGCATGAGGCCATCATATCTAGGAGACGCATCACCGCTTGAACTGAACGAGAACGGACTGGCTGAAAAAGAGGTAGCAGCTGCTGGAATGCTGCCACCTTTTGCCCAAGACTGCATTGTGGACTGGCCCTAGGACGGGTTGGAAAAGAGGCTGGAGGTACGATGGTGCTGACTGTAAAGCCCAATTTGAGGAGTAGGGAGATGGTGGGCTAAGCAGTCTAGTCGGTTTAAAATCCTGATCACTTGTCTAATGATGCGAAGACATGAGTCTTCTCTTTCTAGGATGGGTGGCTACCACCCCTAGACATTTGGTGAAAACCCTTGGGGCCCTGGTGATTCCAAAGGGCAACACTTTGAACTGGTAGTGCTTACCAATTGCCATCAAGCATAGGTAGCATCGATGGGCTGGATGGATGATGGTTTGAAAGTAGCTGTCCGTTGGGTCTTGTGTGGCAATGAAGCTTCCTTGCTGAAGCAGGGGAGTGACATCCTGTAGGGTGCCCATGTGGGAGTGTTGAGATGCACTTGAGGCAGTTACGCTTGATGATAGATAGAACCCACCAATCTGAGGTGATCTCTCTCCTCCCAGGTCTTGGAAATGAGCCCCCAGCTGAAGAAACATGTAGGCCACCCATGGCCTTCGTAGTGTCTGTTTTCTCATTTATCTTTTCCATCATCTCATCAACATGCTGAATGTCAGGCTGATGAGGTGTTACTGGACTTTCGGCTTGGAGCTAGAGATACGCTGCCAACAGTGGCAGTGGAGGATCACCAAAACTTGTTTCGCCAAGCTCCTGCTGAAGCTTCTTGAGGATTGGATTCTCAAGAGTTTGCGGTCATGTCTCTTTGAGAAGATGTTGGTTTAGACCCAACAGTGCTTTCGGCCTTCGATGTGGCTACCGCAAAGGTTCCTGGAGCGTCCTTGAAGTAGAGTCTTTGCCTTTTGGGCAAAGTGCTCCCACTGGCAGAGATATTGCCTGTGCCAGGGGTAAATAATGAGATGAAACTTTCTTTTGCCAACCTCCTGTTTGAGCTTCTCTAGGATCGTCCTCTCCTCGGAGTCTGCTGTCAAGAGTCTTGGAGCAGATGTTGGTATCGACACAACAGTGCTTTCGGCCTCAAAATGTCCAGTACTGAAATTACCCTGATCAAGGCCACTGCAGAAGCCTGGGGGAAATGAGCTCCTAGGCATATGAGAGGGCTCCATCTGGGGCCGTGAACAGCATATTTATATGCACAGGGCAATCCACATGGACAGGGTTAGTTTCTGCAACACTCTTCCCTTTTTCGCATTGGCAAAGACAGCAAAAAGTTGGGTTTGACTAGTGAAGATCAAACAGCCTGAAGAGTGTAGGAGGCTCCCTATGTAGTGTGCAAAACCAGGCACACTGTGCTATGTCCGGACAACCACACATTGGTTTACAGAGGTAAAACCTAGACCACCTGCTGCTCTAATTCTTTAATGGTAGCTTGGTCAAGCAGTTAGGCCAATCTTGGAAAATTGCAAAGCATTTTTTAGGAAGCTGGCTCTATATATAATATATCAAAATAAGATGTGTGCACAGAGTCCAGGGGTTCCCCAAGAGGCTTGGCAGAGGCAATAATAGATAATACTAAATTTGGGGTAGTGTGGTCAAGCAGTTGGGCTTATCAGAGGGTAGTGTTAAGCATTTGCTGTACAAACACAAGCAAGTGAAAACACACACAATGACTTGACTCCAGATCAATAGGTTTTTATATAGAAAAATATTTTGTTAAGTTATTTCTAGAACCACAAGATTCATTTAGCAGGTAAGTACATTAAATGAAAGGTACTTTGCATAGTAATACTTAGAACTTTGAATGGAATCAACAATGTACAGAGTTTTCTTTAAAATGGCAAAAAGCTATTTTAAAAGTGGACGCAGTGCAATTTTCATCAGTTCCTGGGGAAGGTAAGTAAAGTACAGTTTTTGAGGTAAGTAACAAACTTACAGGTTTAATCTCCGGGGAATAGGTAGCCCACTGTTGGGGGTTCAAGATAACCCCCAAACACCCAGCACCAGCAACATAGGGCCAGTTAGGTGCAGAGGTCAAACAGGAGCCAAAATAATGTGGGCCCCTATGGAGACGGGGGTACTCTGGTTCCGCTCTGCTTGCAGGTAAGTACTCGTGTCATCGGGGGGCAGACCAGGAGGGTTTGAAGGAGTACTGGAGGGGCCCCAAGTAGGAACAAAAACAACACCCTCAGCTGCATGGGGCAGCCGGGTGCAGTGTGCAAACAGGGCATCGGGTTCTCCATAGAACTCTATGGAGGGACCCGGGGATCACTTACGCGCTGCAGGCAGGGCACAGGGGATCCTCTTAGCAAGCCACTGACTGGGTGAGGGCCGGCCTGTTGGTTGTTGCTGCACTGGTGGTTTCTCGCAGGTCTGGGGGCTGCAGGCGCAGTGCTTCTCCTGGCAACGGATATCTTCGTCCTGCGCAGTCAGGGTGGGGGGGTTGTGTCCCCTCGGGATTCCCTCTGCAGGTGACATCGTAGGAATGTAGAGAGGTCAGCCAAGGGTGGACACGTAGTCTGAATCGCCTGGGGATGCTCTCTGGCTAATTGGTTCTCTGGACACCGTCCGGGGGCGTTGGGTGCACAGTAGTGGGACTCACGCTTCTGGAGTGAAGTGAGTCCCTTTAAAGATGGTTTCTTTGTCTTTTTTTTGGACAGGTCCGCTGTCTACAGGTGTTTCTTGGTCCTCTGTGATGCAGGCAGTCCCCTGGAGGCTTTTCAGGGGTCCCTGGTCCTGCACAACGCATTGCTTCTTCTCTTGCAGCTTTTTGTAGCAGGAGACGGGCTGGTAGGGCTAGGGCAGAGTCAGTTGGTGTCTCCTTTTCTTCTCTGCGGGGTTTTCAGGTCAGCAGTCCTTCTCTTGAGGTCATCAGTAATCTGAAGAGCTGGGTTCAGGGTCGCCCCTAAATACTAAATTTAGGGATGTGTTAGGGTTAGGGAGCAGTAGCCAATGGCTACTGGCTGGGGTGCCCTGGGGCTCTGTAACACCAGGCTTGAGCCTTTGAGGATAACCACCAGGTGTTACAGTTCCTGCAGGGGGAGGTGTGAAGCACCTCCACCCAGGACAGGCTTTGTTTCTGACCACAGAGTGCACAAAGGCACTCACCCCATGTGGTCAGAAACTCGTCTGGAAGTGGCAGGCTGGCACAGACCGGTCAGCGTTGCAGTAGCAGTTGGGCTAACATACAGGGGGCATCTCTAAGATGCCCTCTGTGTGCATTTATCAATAAATCCCACACTGGCATCAGTGTGGGTTTATTGTGCTGAGAAGTTTGATACCAAACGTCCCAGTATTCAGTGTAGCCATTATGGTGCTGTGGAGTTCGAATGAAACTCTCAGACCAGACCATGAAAACTTTTAAAATGCATATAAAATCAGTTAATGCATTTACCAATGTCTTTCTTCGGCCAAGGTCGTCAAGAGGTCCTGTGGGCCAGCTGGAGAAGTTTCAGCAGTTCCCGGTTTTGGCAGGAAAAACTGCTGAAAAGTCCTTAGAGCTGGTGTAGGACTACTTCGAAAAGCAATGGTGGACTTCAAGGTGTGTTTGGTGGGTCCCCTCAGAGTCGAGGTCACAGGGGGTGAGGGACCCTTAGAGCACAGCTCCTTTTCCGGTGCAGGGAGGCCAGGTGCAGAACAGAGAAATGAGCCAAGAGTTGTGCGCAAAGGTGCTCTTGGAAGCAGGAGGAAGGTTACTTTGAAGGTCGCTTGCAGGTCAGCATGGCCACTCTAGTGGGTGGTCCTGGTGGTTGCTGAAGTCCCTTGACTGGGACTTCCTCCTGGTCCTTTTGGAGTCCAGTGTGGACTTTTCTTCTTGCTGCTGGATGTTGAGTGACCAGTACCCCAGGCATTGCACAGTTCAGCCACTGAATGATGCAGTGTCACTAAACTTTGCAGACTTGCAGGGCATGTCTTCCAGGTCAGTCGGGTAACATTTGGTCCGGTTGGAGCAACTGGTTCCTTGGTCAGCAGCCAGTCAGTGAACTGGACTTCACTTGTCTTTGGGATTTTATTGAAAAAGAGTAATGCCTTCACTCTGGAGGGAGATCTGGTGATTTTTAAAGTCCATCCAATGTCTGAGCAACCCCTCAATGACGATTGTCGAGTCCTGGGTGCAACCGGCAGGGTTTGGCGCCTTTTATTTTGTGCAGCAGGGTACCAAACAACCCAGGGTGCAGAGTGGGCATCATGTAGTTATGAAACCCGTACTGACCAGTGTCTAACACATGCATGTAAAATGGCTGCTCTGTTCACTTACTATGCCCCAGGTTTGGCAGGGACACAGTAAGGGGCATATTGTTCATGCATCAATGTCCACACATGCAGTATAGTGCACCCTGCCTTAGGGCTTGAAGGCCTGACAGGGGGTGACTTAACTATACTGCATGCAGTGTGTAGGGAACAGAGACTGTGTATCATGTTAGTTTTGCATCTTAGGATTGCACCAGGACACTCAGCCTGCAATGGCAGTGCTGGGTGCACTTTGATGCCTGGTCCCTGTGGGTGGCACAATCTGTGCTGCTGCCTTCAGTGACTTAACTTTAGTGCCTCATGCCCTGGGTACCTTAGTACCATTTACTAGTTACTTATAATGGCATCTAAAGGTGTTTCCAATTGTGCCTGGTAGTAGGGGCCCTAAGCAACAACAACTTTGAAATCACATCAAATATCAGGCAAAGAGTGGGGGCTAACCATGTCAAGAGGCCCTTTCTCACAAAGGGGAACAAAAGGTGGCAGCCTGTCAAAAAGACAAATGCATGTCCAGGCAGCCAAAGGGCCTCTGCCAGTAAGAGCTCTATGACAGGTTTAGATATAGGTAAGATTAAGGTAAGGTAAGGACCATGTTAAAGTCTCATTGAGGCATAATAAGAGGTAAACCTATGCAGGTCATTTTAGAAAGCACATCATAAGTGGTAACCTGAACAACAAGGGATAGTCAGGCAAACATAGAAAGGCTCAAAGGGATGACAACCGTTAATAGTGCCCCCCTGAAAGCCTCACTGGACCAGAGATAGCACAAACCACAAGACAGTTAGCTTGGTTTGTACAGGATCAACATCATGGTCCACAAACTTCAACCAGAATATGAAAGTTTGGTAGGTAGCTTAAAGATTAACACCAGCTAACTTAGCAAGCAAATCAAACCACCCAGTTGCCGCCAGTCAGTCAGTCCTCAAACAAGGAGGTGAAGGCTTTGGAGTTTTAGGTGCAGGACAAGCCCCGTTGCTGAGACAGATCATCCTACAGAAGAGGTAAACCGATTAGTGGGCAAATGTTCAAGCTCAACAGATGACAGCATACTCTCTTGGCCCAAGTCAGAGCGAGCAATATGATTTGAGCCCAGTCTTTTCTGATCCTCAAAACTTGGGGAATGAGAGGTAGCAATGGAAAGTTGTAGCCCCTTCAATCATGCCACACCGCAGACAGTACAAGTCTCCCATTGAGCCTCCTAGTGGAAACTCTGATCTGTAATCATGATACTGTGAGTTATCAGTGGTGGTGAAAAGATTCAACCAAGACACACCTCACAGGTTGAAGATGCCTTGAGCCACCTCTGGCATTAGATACCATTGGTGGTCTGCCAGTTGACATTCGCTCAGTTTATCCTGGTGTTGAGTGAACCTGCTAAATGATTGGCCTACTAGAGGGATCCTCTATGGGCCCAGCCATGTACAAAGGCCATTGCCTCCAGAGACATGGTCCATGACCCAGCATTAGGCTGCTGCGTGTTGCAATATCACATGGCAGTCTTACTTTCAGTCAAGACCTGACTGGTGGAAGCCAAGACAACCTTCACAGCCAACCTGATGTGGTGATTGAGTAGACTGAAATGGAGCTTCTGCTCAGCTGAAGGGCAGAGGGCTCTTATTCTGCATTTCTCTCAAATAGGTGTCCCAACCTCAAGATGATGCATCCATTGCCACTGTAAATTCTAGGTGGGGAAGGGAGAGCAGCCTGCCACAGAAACAGTTGATATCAATCTGCCACCACAGATGGTCAAGTCTATCTACTGAAATGTGATTGCTGTCCATAGAACCACACTGGAAGAAGAGATTATACTGCAAGGCTCACATGTGTCAGTGAGCCCAGATCATCAGGAATTTATTCTGAATGTTCTGGACTTGCTGCAGGGTCAGAAAGGCCTTGAACGCTGGTGAGCAGGGCAGCTCCTATGAGGGAGAATCTGCTGCGCTGGTATTAGATGGCACTTCAAGTTGTTGATCGAAAACCCCAGAGATGACAGAATTCCCATGTGGCAGTCTGCCTTCAGGAGCCAGACATCAAGGTGTTGGAGTGCATCTGACCCAAACATACAAAGGTAGGCCCTAACCACCACCCTAACTTTCGTATTCATTCCAGGGGCAGAGGTGAGGCTAAGGTGTAGAGTGACAAATTAGAAATGCTGCAACAACACCTTCAACTAAATGGTAGCAGCTGGGGGACTGCAGGATAGTTACACACAAGTGTAAGTCCTTAAAGTCCAAAGACAAAACCCACATTCTATGGGTCCAGGGCCTTGGCCAAAGTCAGCATCTTGAATTTAATCTTCTGCAAGCAGGCATTCAGAGATGAAGATCTAAAATTAGCATGAGCCTTACATCATTTCTGTACACCAAGAAAAAGAAGGAGTAACACCCCTTTACCGATCTCTGCCTAAAAGCCGTTCTATAACCTCTAGTCAAAAGCGACAGCTTCTTGCAAAAAAATGGCAGCACAAGCTCCTTACGGTTGAGGAAAAAGACGCAGGATGGGAGAGGGAGGCTGTGAACAGTCAGGAGTAAGCTCTCTGTACAATCTACAACTCCCACTGACCCTGTGTAAAAGCCATAATCCTATCCCTTTCTGACCAAGCAACACCATGTGCAGATAAATGAAAACTGCTTGGCCACAGTTGCAGCAGTCAAAGGAGAAGAATGCAGCCCGCTGGTGTACTCTTCCTGTGCCACCAACACACCTCCTTGAGTTTGAAGGAGCTCTACTGGCTGATGCACAGGTTGAGAGGGCTAACCTTCAAGCATTATTTGAACTTACCGCATTGCTGGTGGAACTGACTTACCATGAGATCAGGTGTGCCATAGCATGGCTGCCCTTTAAGTGATCCAACACACATTTGGCCTTTTCATTGAAAAAGTCATGAGTCTTCGAAAGGCATGTCCACCTGAGATGGATAAGCTACTTGCCTGTAAATCCTAGTTCTCTTCCCGGGGGTATCCTCAAAGTCTTAAACACTGAATATTCCCACCCACGTGTGGGGACCCCCGAGCATATTAAAAAACACATGTATATGTATGAAATAACTATGAAAAATAACATTTTAGTAGATACTTTCAATAGCAATATAATACATACATGTGTAAATAGCAATGTAATCTATGTTGAGAAACAGGCTAAAAAAGCTTTATTTTCTGGAGTTTTTTTTTTTTTTTTTTAAACTAAAACCTTCAATTAAAGTTAAAACTTTCTGTATTCAAAGTAGAAGGCATAGAAAGTATAAGCAATCCATTTTAAAAGAGAAAAACTACATTGAAAATAAAGGAGCATTATTAGCCAATAGGCTGCATGCAGGTTAATACATTAGAACCAAAAACCTAGCACCGTGCCTTTAAGACCCTGAACACCTCCAGTATCCCACCATGCCTTAGGGGTGAGAGTGAGGTGACAGTTAGGTCAGTACTTTTTTGCGGTGATAACGAGCAATTGCCTAGTCACATGAGTATCCTTGGAAGAGAACTAGGATTTACAGGTAAGTAACTTATCCTTCTCTTCCAGGGGATCCTCATCAAAAGTCAAACACTGAATAGAATAGCAAGCCCATCCCCACTCTCTGCGGACAGAATGATAGAAGCGCAGGAAAAAAACACTATGCTATGCAAATACATTTCTCAGAGAAGCTTGACCTACTTGAGTATCTGCTTTGGCATCCGAATCTATACAGTAGTCTGGTGAAAGTATGTACAGATCTCCATGAGGCAGCTTTGCAAATCTCAGAGATAGGTACATTCCTAAGAAGGGCTGCAGTCGCCGCCTTCCCTCTCGTCAGAGGGGCTGATTTTAGGCCGAAGGGCAGCACTTTGAACTGGTAGTGATAAGATGAGCCTACGAACCGAAGAAATTTCTGATGTTTGGAAATGATTGGAATATGAATGTACGCATCCTGTAGATCTAAGGAGAACACCCAGTCTCCTCAATGTAGCTGAGGGAAAATCTGATGAAGAGCCAGCATTCTGAATTTTTGTCTTTGGATGTATTTGTTCATATGTCTCAGATCCAGAATGGGTCTGAAGGACCCTTCTTGGCCTTTCTTTCTCACCAGAAAATAGCAAGAATAAACTCCTTTTCCTCGCTGAGTGAGCTGAACCTGTTCGATCGCTCCTTTCTGCAACAGATTGCGAACTTCTTTTCGTAGTATCGAGTAATGAGCAGGTGCTGACTTTGTTGGCAGTAGAGAAGGTGGAGAAGATTTGAACCGAAGAGAGTAACCATTCTCTACAATGTTTAGCACCCATTTGTCTTTTGTAACGGTGTGCCACTCGTGAGCGTGATTGGTAATACTTCCCCCCCCACTTGAGTGGTGGACAGGATTAGGGGAAGCGAGTCCTCATGCTTTCCAGCTGCCTTGGGAGTAGACTGATGCGGTCTACTGGGAGCGCAGTCTCTCGTAGTTCTCCGTTGCTGAAAGGCAGGCCTCTCCTGCTTCTGTTGAGGCCTCAGAGACCAGTTAGGAGTTTGAACCCTCTGCTGAAAAGGGTGCTTGTCATAGGGAGTGTATCTCCATCTATATTCTCTTCGCCTATCGAGGCCCACTGCCTTCATCGTGTACCTCAGATTTCATCCTCACCATCTCGTCAGTGTGAGATACAATTATCGAGGTTCCACTGAATGGAAGATTCAAGATTCTGTGCTGTGCCTCCTGCTTCAATCCTGTAAGTCGCAACCATGAGGATCTCCTTGCACAAATGCCATGTGCATAGCCATGGGCCGCTAAATCTGTGCTGTCTGCAGCAGCACTAATGACTTGGTTGGAAACCAAAATCCCCTCTTGCAAGATCTCCTGAAAATCTTGCCTATATTCCCTAGGCAATTTGTCAACAAATCTGTTGAGGGAGTCCCACAAGGAATTGGTCGTACCTTCCGAGGATCACTGGAGACCTTCATGCACGCTGCTGCAGTGCCACACATCTTCCTGCCCAATGAGTCCAAATGTTTACTTTATCTGGAGGGACCGTAGATGACGACGCCACGGAATGAGTTTTCCGGGCAGCAGCCAGAATCACAGAGTCCGGAGGAGGATCAGCTCTAAGGAACAAAGGATCCTGGTCTGGGGCTTTATCTTTTTTCAAATCCGAGCCAGAGCAGAACTAAGGCTAGCTGGAGTAGGAAAGGTGTCCATAGCCGGTTGTAAAAGACCAGGAACCAGAGGCAGTAATTGTCTGGAAGAGGCACGTTGATGCAGGGTCTCAAAGATCACTGAAGATGATGTAGTCGGTTCTGGAATATCTATATTCAGTTTTTGAGCCCCTCTGACCAAAACCTCATTGAAGGTAGTAATGTCATCAATTGGGGATACCCTTGCTGGAGGGGAGTTAGTTAACGTGGGAGAATAGTCTCTCAGAGAACTCAGATGCGGTGGACCATGAAGCAGATCTTCGCCGCCGTGATCTTGAGGATCTAGATCTTCTCCTGGAACGTGACCTACTTCCTGAGGATGCTCTTGTCTGGCTGCGCTGACATCTAGGAACAGGCTGGTCAGCAGCAGGCCTTGGTCGTTCAGATAGTGTTGTAGGGGAGGGCTTACATGGTAAAGAAGCAGTTGGTGAGTAGAGTCTCGAATATTGAGAATCTGGAGAAGCCGGGGTTCTATTCAGGCTTTCTAGCCACCTTGAAGACAGATTGATAGGCGATACATTCGATGAGGCTCTGGATGCAGATGAAGAATTACTCTGAACCAAAAGACTACTAGGTCTTGGTGGAGAAGGCCAGTCTCAGGACGTGCAGGAGACTTTTGATGGGGCTGGTATGCAGAGAAACCCTTTGCGAGAAATGTTAAAGGAGAAGGTTGTCTCGATGTCGATCGCTGATGTGTCGCCGTCAACAGGGATCCCTGGGTTTCTGCCATCGAGCGAGGCCTTCCCGGTTTCTCAAGCCTCTACGTCGAATGCTTTGATGACGAGTGGTGATCTGCAGCAGTGATGTGTCTTGACGTCGTGTCTTGACGTCGAATGGTGTGCAGACAGAGACGAGTGCCCTAACGTTGTACAATGTGGAGACCTCGACCTCGTTCTTGAGGTCGTCTTCGACGGCAGATGCCCTGACGCTGTTGGATGATGTGCAGACTTTGACGACGTATGGGTACTAATGTACCTGCTCAACTACCCTGATGAGGAGGTAAAGGCTTTGACGTCTTTTCTTTCGACGTCGCTTGCGTTGCCATCGATGACGGTGTGCTCGGACACCTGGTGATGCGAAGGCAGGGATGACGTTGAAAAAACAGGAACCTTCCTACCTGCCAACGTTGATCTGGCTCGCCATTGTGAAGAATCTTTGTAAAGATTCTCTTTCATGCAGACCATGAAGACTAATCCTCTACCTGTCCTTGAGAGTCCTTTTGGACAGATTTTTGCAATGTCTGCAGGTGTCAGGAGAGTGACTCTGAGGCAAACAGACTATGCACACAGAGTGTTGGTCTGACTGGGCCTTTTTCTCCCCACAGGAAGGGCATTTCACAAATAATGAAGGCATTTTTGTTGGAAAAAACTTCTCACTGAAGAACAATGTAGAATCATCGAATAAAACAGAGAAACACACAGTCTAGGTAATTGTTCTGGTCAAATAACCAGAAAAGTGAGAGCTTAATGCTCCAGGATCCTCACAGAAGAAGCCGGAAAAAAAGAACTGACCTAACTGTGAACCAACTGTCACCTCACTCTCACCCTTGAGACATGGTGGGATAATGAAGGTGCTCAGGGTCTGAAAGGCACGGTGCCTAGTTTTTGGTTCTGCTGTATTAACCTGCATGCAGCCTACTGGCTAATAATGCTCCTTTATTTTAAATGTAGTTTTTCTCTTTTAAAATGGATTGTTTATACTTTCTATGCCTTCTCCTGGAATACAGAAAGTTTAAACTTTAACTGAAGGTTTTAGTTTATGTTTAAAAAAAAAATAAAAAAAACTCCAAAGCATTTTTAGCCTGTTTCTCAACATAGCTCAACGTTGCTGTTTAAACATGTATTTATTATATTGCTATTGAAAGTATCTACTAAAATGTTATTTTTCATAGTTATTTCATACATATACATGTGTTTTTGAATATGCTCCTGGGTCCCCACATGTGGGCGGGAATATTCAGTGTTTATGACTATTGATGAGGATCCCCTGGAAGAGAAACATGCATATCTGTAGAGGATCCTCTGGCATGTATCCATGGATGTCATGCATCACACCAAAGCCATAGAACAATCAGCAGAGATGTGTGTGTGTGTGCAGTTGCATGTGCATACACAGTTGAGTGTATACCAGCTCTCAAGAGGTATTCTTCTGTCTGCTTTGGACGGTCTAACTAAACGTGATTCGAAATTGGTCAGAGATGGCAGACAATACCTTGATGGCTATGTACCAAATAGCATGTGTGTGGTGTTACAGCAGGCTATCAGCGTTAAGAGACTAAGGCAAGATGGTCAAAAAAAAAAAAAAGACACTTCCCAAAATTGTGGATGAGTTTTCATTTTCCGTACAGAAGCACAGGAAGAAATGCATTTAGATTGCCCTTGCTAGTAAGAACTTGAACCTACCAAGACCTCTGGAGTCATGCACCGGCTCAAATAGATCAGATCACCAGGGGCTGGCCTAAACGCCTAGCTACAAGGAGAGTTTCAGGAGGGGCTGAATACTGCTTACACCAGATTGCCATCAAAGGTTGCATCAGGCCTTCTTTGAACGGCAGCAAGTGCTGTGGGGTCACAGGCAGCAATATCTTTGGTAAAAGGTTTGCTCTGGTTTCTATTGAGATTAGTAGTAAATCTAGCACGTCTGCTGCTCTGTGAACTAGGACTGTGAAAGAGCAACCCAGTGGGGAGTTCAACTCTGTCTCAGAAGAGTCAAGTGGCATTCACCATTAGAAGGAAAGTTAGTTGCCTTCTCATTGTTTTCGTCATTGGAGACATTTTGGTCTTTAGTATCAGATTCCAATCCCAAAAAGGCTTCCAGCTTTCTGTAATACTGGCATAGAAGGAGAGGATGGGGATCCTCCGAAGGTGGGGGCTGCGCCATAGTGATCTCAGGAGATACAGAGCTGGCACACGCCAAACTCTGTTCGTGGTCCAAGATGAGTGCTGGGTCTGGATACTCTGCTGGCACCACTGGAGTAAGGTCCAGGTCAGTTGGCACTGTTGTGGCCTCCAGCACCAGAATGAAGTCATGGGCCAGCATGAACTAGGAACTGGTGGAAGGCACCACAGGGTCAGTTGGTGCTAGGGCAACCCTGCTACTGAAAGTCCAACAGACAGTCCCTTCAGTTCTGCAGGGTACAACAATGCTCCACAGGCAGTAGGAGTCATCGCGAACAGTTGCAGCATGGCCACTCTGAAAGTCTATTTGCTGCAGGGATGACAACAGCCCAAGAAATTCGGGGCATGCCAGGACCAGCCGCAGAATATGCCCTGTGTCAGATGAAGGCGCTGCAGTTAAATCATTGGCAAGTAGACTGCACAATGTGCCCCAACAGCACAGGAGGCATGAGAAAAGTCCTGCATAGATTTATCCAGCTTGTGGTACAATTTGTACTTTGACTTCGTCTTCAACTTGCCCAAGCACAGATGCCCAGACTAAGGGTAAAATGTACACCCCTAGAGGAGTACAGCCAATAATCCCTCACATGTTCCAACTGAGGTACTCAATTATACATATGCTTGGAACCCAGGGGTAAGGGACACAACACTGAAGACACTGGTTCCAATGGGCGTCTACAGCAACTGATCATCTCCGAACCACTGGCTGGATGAACAAATGACTTCATTTCTACCTGAAAAGGGTTTATTGAATATATCAAGCCACATATTCCTCACCTTAGAATATTCTCCACACTTCACTGTATCTGGAAAATCTTGACTAGTACCTCTGCCGGCCGGCCGGTTGCATCTATCAGCTCTTAGTGTCTTCTGCATAGGAAGTGACGCTGCTGTGCCCATTTAAGCACCACCCCAGTGTGCTGACAATTTTTTTTCAAGGCTATTTACATGAAAAACACCAAGAGCCACATAAAAAACAAAGTTTGACCAGTGTGCGGTGTCTGATGGGGATGTTAGGGTGAAGAGCCCAGTTTGCAGATTGGGGAGTTACGGAAGGTTGGAGAGGAAGCGCAATTGCTTCATGAACATGTGTAGTGACGTCCACGTAGCAGCTTGGGTAATGTCCAGGACCGGTACCAAATGTGCCAATACAGTAGTAGCGGACTTGGACCTGTTGTAATCGGTACACAAGCATTTGCGAGGCTGCTTCTTAGCTAATGTGTAACAGATCCAATGACAAGTAGATTTACCAACTGGTGGTCTTTGGTTCCATCAATGTAGAACCAGAGCTCTATTCGGGTCCAGCCGATGGGAGTGTGTCTACCAAATTGAAAAGATGTGGTGGAGTGAAAAATGTAGGTAGAGTGAAAACCTTCAGCAAGAAAGAGGCATGTGAATAAAGAATTGATTTTGTGAGGGAAAATGCTGCTGTACAGAGCGTGAACTGACCATGACCATCCTGGACGATATAATGGCCACTAGAAAGACCATTTGATAGTCAAGAACCACAGAAAATAGTTCTGTAGGGGCTTGAAGGAGGAACACATGTGAACCATGAGAACCAGACTGAGGTCCCATTGGGGCATCACAAAAGGGGTATAAGGGAACAAGTGCTGCAAACCTTACAGAAAATGAGTCGCAACTGGCAACTTTAACAGGGAGCTTTAATCTGCACGAAAACCAAACTACAGAATAGGTAACCTTTGAGTGCCCAGCGCAAGGCGTTGCGGAGCTAAAGATAAAACAAACAGCAACACATCCAACAGCGGGGCAGAAAGCTGGTCCACACGACATGAGGAATACCAAGCCACACACTTATCCTCATGGCAGGCATATCCAGTGGAGGGCTGCCTGGCCGCCAAGTTGACATCACAGATCTCAGAAACTCAGAACACGACTGTGGCCATCAATCTCCATGCAGAATAGTGGAGTGTGTGCTGGTTCGGATGCATGACACTGCCCTGTTGCTGCAATTGCAGATCCTCCCAAAGGGGCGGCCTGATGGGAGGAAAGATGCCCATGCTCAAGATACCAAATTCACAGTGCCCAATACAGAGGCACTAGGTTGACTTGGGCCTTGTCAATCCTGATCTTTTTGAGAACTCTGGGCAGGAGTGGTATCAGCAGAAAAGCACACCTGAGGCCAGAACTCCACTCAAGAAGGAATGCCTCTCCGAGCCAGAGCCATATTGGAAACTCCAACACTACAAAGTATTGACAATGCTGATTCTAAGTGGTGCTAAACAGACCGAGCCTTGTGAAACCTCCAGATGCAGTGACCATTCTTGATCTGCAAGGCAACGATGGCTGAGTTTGTCCACCTTGGCATTGAATTAGCCTACCAGGTGCTGCACAACCAGGAAGATATCCTGGGACTCTAGCAGAGTCCAGAGGTGCAGACACTCCTGGCACAGGATCCACATCCCTACCCGCCATACTGTTTGTTGCAATACCGCACAGTGGTGGCGTTATCTGTGAACATCTGAACCAGCCTCCCCTTGATGGACGTGAGGACGGCTTTCAATGCCAAGCAGATTGCTCTCAGCTCCAGAAGGTTTATGTGCAGCTGAGATTCCACTGGAAACCAAAGTCTTTTGGTCTCCACATCTCCCAGGTGATGGTTCCAATCTAGAAGTGACACACTGGTCATCACTGTCCGCTATGGACGGGAAGATGGGGACTGCTATGGACCCAATCGCAGCCAGTCATCCACCACTGCAGATTCTTTTCAGTGTCCTTCAAAATCTGGCCCAGGTCAATGGAATTCCCCTGGTGCTGCTCACACTGGGACTTCAGATCCCACAGCACAGTCCACATATATGTCCTTTGGGGTGCTTCATCAGCAGGATGCAGGAAGCAATCATACCCAATTGCCTCAGGGACAGCCTCACCAAAATCCAGGATTGAGGCTGAAACATCACAATCGTTGCCTAAATATCCTGTACTCTCTACACTGTATCCAGAATGTTCCAATAAAAGTGAGCATCTGAGAAGGAGCCAGGTGTGGCTTTTGCATGTTGATTGTAAACCCCGGCGAGCACAATGGTTGGCCGTTGTCTGGAGGTCAGTGACTACTACCCGGGGTGAACCAGCCTTTAGCGCCAAGTCTCTAGGAAGAAGACTGGAACCCTATCCTCTGAAGATGAGCTGCAACCGCCGCCATCACTTTCGTGAACACCAAACAGAATGAAGTATTCCTTCCCCCCCCCCCCCAATTTGAAGCACCCACTTGTCAGAGGTAATTGCAGACCACTGGATGGCTGTGCTGCGTGCAGGGTTCCCTTGGAGGCTGCAGAAGCTGGAGGAGAGGAGAGGAGGGGGGGGGGGGGGGGGATGACGACTGGACAGCACTCTTGGTCTGACTAGCATCCTCTTTGGGATCTGCAATGTCCACAAAAGGACTGGTAGGCTACTAGATTGCTATGGACGATTGATACTGCAGACACTCATACATGCCCTGACCACAACCACAGCAGAGAGAAAATATTGTTGCTGGGACCGGGCAGTTAGTGAAAGCCCAAGAGACCGAATGGTGACCTGGCTCTCCTGGCAACCCCAAAGTGCTGTTTCAGCTTTGTCAACAAATAGGCTAGAGCTATTGAAGGGCATATCTAATAGGGATGCTCAGACATACCCTGAGAACCTAGTGGACGACCACCACCAGACATGGTGGCTTAGTGCCACTGCAGAGGCCCTGGCTTTACCCAAGGAGTCCATGGCATCCAGCCCTCACCTAGGGGAGAAATGTCCTACCTCCCGACAGTCCATTGAAGCTTACTGAGGATGGCTAGTACCTTCTTGGGAGGGGCAGCTGCATCAACAAATCCCACAACACATGGGAGTATTGCCCGAAGAGGCAAGTGGTGTTCACCAACTGCAAAGCTAAGCTGGTGGGAGAGAGGTACAAGTTACTTACCTTCTGTAACGATATACCTGGTAGAGACATTCTAGTTGCAGATTCCTTACCTTTGAATTTTCCCAGGCATCAGACTGGATACAGAGATTATTTCTTCGAGCAGTACCCCTGCGCGCCTTTAGGTGGCGGCGGTCAACTCCGCATGCGGTCACCATGATGAAGTTGCGGTTGTATATAGGCACCACCCTGGCACGCTGACATCAGTTTCTTTTCACAACTTTCCACGCCAGTGGCGTGGAGCCATGAAGAACACTGAGAATGATGCGCCAAAACTAGGGCCCTTAGTGGGAAGTACCTGTCCCTAGAAATCAGTTCGCAGGATGATGGGCGGGTCGGTAAGGAGTCTGCAACTAGAATACGTCTACCAGATATCTTGTTACCGAAGGTAACTAACTTTTACATCCGATAGAGACTTCTAGTAGCCAATGGCTACTGTCCCAGAGGGTGGCTACACCCTCTTTGTGCCCTCCCCCTCAGGGGAGGGGGGCACATCCCTATCGCTATTGCTCCTAATCCTCTAAAGCAAGATGGCAGATTTATAAAGGAGGGGGTCACTTCAGCTCTGGACACCTTAGGGGTGGTCCTGACTGAGGGTGTGACACCTCGTTTTTCTCATTATCCCTTCAGACTTGCTGCCAAAAATGGGGGCTCGTCCAGGGGGCAGGCATCTCTACTAGCTGGATTGCCCTGGGGCACTTTAACACCAAGCTTGGATCTTTGATGCTCACCGTCCGGTGTCACAGTTCCTGCAGGGGGAGGTGTGAAGCACCTCCACTCAAGACTGGCTTTGTTTCTGACCTCAGAGGACAGGCTTAGTTTCTGACCACAGAGTGCACAAAGGCACTCACCCCATGTGGTCAGAAACTCACCTGAAAGTGGCAGGCTGGCACAGACCAGTCAGCCTTGCACTAGCATTTGGTTTTTTCAATAAATCCCACGCTGGCATCAGTGAGGGTTTATTGTGCTGAGAAGTTTGATTCCAAGGTTCCCAGTATTCAGTGTAGCCATTATGGTGCTGTGGAGTTTGTAATTGACAGACTCCTATACCATATAACCAGTATGGCTAACCTGCACTTACAATGTCTAAGAATGGACTTAGCTGCAGTGTCTATGCCCTCGCCTGTGGTATAGTGCATCCTGCCTTAGGGCTGAAAGGCCTGCTAGAAGGGTGACTTACCTGTGCCACAGGCAGTGGTTTGTGGGCATGGCACTCTGAGGGGAGTGGCATGTTGCCTGTCTTTTCTTCCCACTAGCACATACAAGCTGCAAAGCAGTGTGCATGTACTGAGTGAGGGTGGCATAATACATGCTGCAGCACTTGGGGACCTTCCCAGGCCACAGGGCCCTTGGTACCAGGGGTACCTTGTACAAGGGACTTAACTGTGTGCCAGGGCTGTACCAATTGTGGAAACAAAGGTACAGTTTTAGTGAAAGAACACTGGTGTTGGGGCCTGGTTAGCAGGGTCCCAGCACACTTCCAATCAAAGCTGGCATAAACACTAGACAAAAAGTGGGGGTGACCATGCCAACAGTGGCATTTTTTCTACAGTAGCCATGTAGACTTGTCCTAGAAGTGGGACGACTCCTTGGAGTCGTGTCATCTTGAAATGTTGAGTACAAATGGATTTGTTTAGGAATCTGAGGTTTAGGAATGGTCTCATGTCTTGCTTTGGAACCAGAAAACAAGGAGATTAGTTTCCCTTGTTTCTTTCCATTGGTGGTACTCTTTTGATAGCATTCTTTTGTAGGAGTTCCTTCACCTCCTTTCCTAATATTATTCCTCCCCCACCCTGAAATGTTTTTGATTTTATTTTTTTTAGGTGGTTCCTTGGTTATTTCTGTGCAGTATCCATGTTGTATCATGTTTAAAGTCCATTTGTCTGATGTTATTTGTTCACAGTCTTGTGGGAAGTGTCTTATTCTGCCTCCCACTGGTGTTATGTGAAGGTCACTTGTTTGCGGTTCCTCTCCCTAAGGGGGGTTTGATCTCTTCCCCCTTCCTCGCTCCTAAAAGGGCTGCCTAGAAGGGTGCTGCCACGGCTGATAGGTTGGCTGCTGCATGGCTCAATGGGAGCTGCCTTGTGCTTGTTGTTGCTGTTGGCCTAGTGTGAACCGAGTTCTGTCTGTGGACCTTCCAGTTGTATTTCCTTCCGCTCTGAACAAGCCTCTAAATTGTAGGGCTCCCACGGCCTTGGCCATTTTGTTATCCCTCTTTATCTGTTGTAAGAACTCATCCACTGCCTGGCTGAATCGGCCATCTCCTGTAAACGGCAGACAAGTTACTTACCTTTGGTAATGCCTTATCTGGTAGGTGCAGATTCTTTACTTTTGAATGCTCCCCCGGGTATCAGATTGGATCCGAAAGCTTTTTGTGAGCAGTACCCCTGGAGCACCGGTAGGTGGTGTCGATCAGCACGTCCACTGAGTGCATCATCTGTACTTGAAATGACGTTGCAGGTCCTATATAGTCACCACCCAGGCACGCCGTCACTTTCTTTTCACAACTTTCCACATCAATAGCACAGAGCCATGGAGAACACTAATTACTGATGTGTCAAAACTAAGGCCCTCAAAGGGGAGTCCCTGCCCCTAATAATCAGTTATAGAGGGGCGGATGGGTATATAAAGCTGGCTATCTACGCAGTGTACCAAATGTAGCGGTACACTATGCAGAAAGCACAGGCGACCTTTGTTGGTTTACAGGGGTAAAAGTAAAAATCCCAAAAGCTTTCTTTTGTGGTAGTGTGGGCGAGCAGTTAGGCTTATCAGACGGTAGTGCTAAGCATTTGTTGAACACAGTAAATCAATGAGACACTCCAGAAGGCACTTGAGACCAATGTTTATATACACAATTTTACTATTTTTCTAATGTTTCAACACCAGACTACTGAAAAGATAACAAGTACCGTGCAATGGGGAGGGACAATTTTATTTTAGGCCATTTCTGCTCCCCTGGGGGCAGATCGGCGTATTTCTATTAGGCTGATCAGCCACCAGGGGTCGGGGCACCAGGGATTGATGTGTGTGTTTTGTTTGGGGGGGGGGGTGCAGCCCCTTGGGCAAGGGTTGCTCCCCATGGGTGCACATTGCTGTTGGCCATATCTGGCCCCTTCGGGGGCAGATCGGCCTATTTTTGGAAGGCCCATCTGCCCCTAAAGGGGGCAGAAATCCCACCAGAGAATTATTATTTATTTTTTTAAATAAGGAGGGTTGGGGTATGGCCTTACCCCCACCCCAAATAAATGGGGCCAAAGTTGTTCTGCTCACCAGTGGGCAGCAGGGGCAATTACCCCAGCTCCACACCCCAGGGGAGCAGAAAGTCTACTAGATGCCAGGGAATTAAATAAAACAAAAAATTGTGGTGTGGTAGCTACCAACCAGTATGGGCCCGGTTTTGCCCCATCCCAACTGAAGGGGGTAACAGTCTTTCAGCTCTCCCCCACACACTAAAACATCTTATCCCACAGCAAGCAAGAGGACATTTGATTATTTGGGGTTTTGGTTTTACAATTGGGCCATAAGAGCTTGGCTAAATCGTCCCACTTGGAATGGTGAGGGCTGCACTTTTTGGACGCTGCCATGTAGAAAAATCCACAAGACCTAGACACATCTGAATACTAAGCATCTGGTTGATTCCAGGGTGATGTGCTTCACATGCACCCTGCACCATTTTCTTACCCACAATGCCCTGCAAACCTCCAATCACACATTTTCCCCACATTTTTGTGATGGAACCTTTCGGAATCATCAGGAATCCACAAAATTCCTACCACCCAGCGTTGTCTCACCCAAACTGATAAAAATCTGCTACACTTGTCAGCCAATTTTTAATTTTTTTATTTAAAACTGCCCTTTTGGACCTGCTTTAATTCCCTCTCAATTTCCACATGTTTTTGGCTCTTCCCTGTCACAAGCACTTGGCCCACCTACACAAGTGAGGTACCATTTTTATCAGGAAACTGAGGGTAACGTTGGGTGGTAGGAAATTTGTCCCGATGCGGTGATCCCACACAAATGTGGGAAAAATGTGATTTTTTTTTTTTAGTTAAATGTAAGGTTTGCTGAGGATTCTGGGAAAGAAAGCATTGGGGGATCCACACAATTCACACCTCCCTGGACTCCCTTGGGTTTCAGAAATGTCTGGGTTTGGTAGGTATCCCTAGATGGCTGCTGAGCCCAGGAACAAAAACTCAGGTGTCCCCCCACCCCTGCAAAAACAGGTAGTTTTGTATTTAATAATTTTGATGTGTCCAGATAGTGTTTTGGGGCATTTCCTTTCGCGGGCACTAGGCCCACCCACACAAGTGAGGTACCATTTTTATCGGGAGACTTGGGGGAATGCTGGGTAGAAGGAAATTTATGGGCCCTCTCAGATTCCAGAACTTTCTGTCACCGAAATGTGAGGAAAAAGTGTTTTTTGGCCAAATGTTAAGGTTTGCAAAGGATTGTGGGTAACAGAACCTGTGAGAGCCCCAAAAGTCACTCCATCTTGGATTACCCTAGGTGTCTAGTTTTCAAAAATGCGCAGGTTGAGCTAGAGGCCAAAATCCACAGCTAGGCACTTTGCAAAAAAATACGTCAGATTTCAATGTAAAAATGTGATGTGTCCATGTTGCATTTCCTGTTGCGGGCATTAAGGCCTACCCACGCAAGTGAGGTACAATTTTTATCAGGAGACTTGCGGAAACACAGAATAGCAAAACAAGTGTTATTGCCCCTCGTCTTTCTCTAAATTTTTTCCTTCCAAATGTAAGTTAGTGTGTTAAAAAAAAGACATCTATTTGAGAAATGCCCTGTAATTCACATGCTAGTATGGGCACCCCGGAATTCAGAGATGTGCAAATAACCACTGCTTCTAAAACACCTTATCTTGTGCCGATTTTGGAAATACAAAGGTTTTCTTGATACCTATTTTTCACTCTCTATTTCAGCAAATGAACTGCTGTATACCCAGTATACAATGAAAACCCACTGCAAGGCTCCTTTATTGGCTCTGGGTACCTAGAGTTCTTGATGAACCTACAAGCCCTATATATCCCTGCAACCAGAGGAGTCCAGCGGACGTAACGGTATATTGCTTTAAAAAGAATCTGACATCGCAGGAAAGAGTTAGAGTAAAACATGGAGAAAAATAGCTGTTTTGTTCACCTCATTTTCAATATTTTTTTATTTTAGCTGGTATTTTCTGTAGGAAAACCTTGTAGGATCTACACAAATGACCCCTTGCTGAAATCAGAATTTTGTTTATTTTTCAAAAATGTTTAGTTGTCCGGGATCCTCATTGGTTTCACACCCATTTCTTTAACTGGAAGGAGGCTGAAGGCACAAAAAATAGTTAAAATGGGGTATGTCCCAGTAAAAAGCCAACATTTTTTGAAAAATGTGGTTTTCTGATTCAAGTCTGCCTGTTCCTGAAAGCTGGGAAGATGGTGATTTTAGCACTGTAAACCCTTTGTTGATGCCATTTTCAGGGAAAAACCACAAGCCTTCATCTGCAGCCCTTTTTTCACATTTTTTTTTTTTAAAAAACAAACGTTTTGCTGTATTTTGGCTAATTTCTTCCTCTCCTCAGAGGGACCCACAAACTTTGGGTACCCCTAAAATCCCTAGGAGATCGGGAAAAAAAGGACGCACATTTGGCACGGAGAGCTTATGTGGACAAAATGTTATGAGGGCCTAAGCGCGAACTGTCCCAAATAGCCAAAAAAAAGGCTTGGCACAGGAGGGGAAAAGGCCTGGCAGCGAAGGGGTTAAAGAGGGTCCATGCAGGCAGTTCTCAGATGTCCCCTGTAGGTTAAAAAGAGCTAAGGGGGGTAGGGGGGGTAACCAGCAGTACAGTTTTACCTACTCTAAGACGTCTGAATGCAGTGCTTCTGGTCGAACTAGGTGACTTGCACACTGCACGGTTGGCAACAAAGGGGGGCCACCTGGAAAAAGACTGCATAGTGCGACCTGAGGACAAGTCCTGGAGCTGCCAATGGAGGGCTCAGTCGGTGGGTGTCCTAGGATTAAGGGAACACTTTTATTGGTCATGGAGCTCAAGTGCAGGGCGCTGAGGTCAACAGTTGCTCCTGTGTCTGGATGTCCATGATTTTTGGGGGGACCTGCAAGAGAGGGACAGAACAGGGCAGCTGGGTCATTCAGTGATGTCCCCTGCATTGCTGATGTCCCTCAACGGCTGGTCCAAGGTGTTGACGATGGAGTCCAGACTGGACTACAAACAAGCTTTTTGCATGCTGAAAGGGATCTGGCACACCAGGGGATGACGCAGGACGGTTCAGGGAGGTCCTGGTGTCTTCACTTGGTGGGGAGACAAGTTTAACTTCTGGCAGCATAGTGACCTTCTGCTGGACAACTGCTGTGTCAGTGTCTCTGGTGGTCAGGAGGTTGATGTGCCGGACGTTGCAGCTGGTGACTGCTAGATATTGGCTCCTCCACTTCAAGGGAGATGTTGGCTGGCTTGCAAAGTGCTGGCAACCCTCTGAGGCTTTGAGAGATGCACAGCTGCAGGATGAGTCAGATACAGGCAATTGTCAGGAAAGCAGCAGGTAGGCAGGGTCTGGCACCAAAAGTCCAGGCTGGTCCACAGTACGCACGTTGGTCGGCTCTTTTGTGCTCCTTCAGTCAGGCTAATCTGTTCTTCCAGTGTCGGAGGCCACCTAAATACTCAATTTGGGGGAGTTAAGTGGGGTGTGGAGTAGTAGCCAACAGGCTACTTACCCTTGGGGTGACTACACCTCCTAACACCACCACCACATATGAGCACTTCCAGTGGCGAGTGGGCATAACCCTGTCCCAGAGATCTTAGTTCTACAAAACACAAGATGGTGGAACCCTTCCTCGAGTGGCTATTTCGTATAGCTCACCTTAGGACTGTGGCTAGGCCAAAGGTGGCACACGCCTACTGCATGACTAATTTTACCTCATGTTTTGTTGCCTAGTGGGCCTCAGGGCACTGGGTGGCAACTCCCAGGTCTGGGGGAAGCCGTGGACGCATACCAAAAGAGCAGGTCTTTAAAGCACCTGGCCATGGTATGCAGATTCAGTAGCCATCCTGCTGAAGTAGGTGATAACCCCTCCCTCCGAAGCAGGCATTGTTTTGGCCTCAGAGTGCAGGTTGTCACCTCCAGGGTTCAGAAACATGTCTGTGGTGGCGGACTGGTCAATACCAGTCACCCAGCACACTATGGGGCTAGATTTCAGGTGGGGTGGGGGGGGGGGGGGGGTGGGGGGGGGGGATCAACTTTTATAGGGGGGTCATAGAGGGTGGCACAACGCATGTTGCAGCCATTAGGGACACTTCTCCAGTACCCAGGCGCTAGCTAACAGGGGTACCCTTTACTAGGGTCCTAGGGAGTTACAGGAGTGTGTCAATTGTGCACATTTTACCTTGTTTTAGGGAAAGAGCACTGGCAATGGGTACCCATTTGGCAGGGTACTAGTGCACCTCAGATTTAAAAAAAACTCAGTACCAGTGAGCTAAACACTGGGGGTGATTATGTCCAAAAGGGGCCCTTTCCTACAGCGGTGGGTCAGTAAAGAATTTGCAGCTATAGTCTCTACCAGATACGGCACTACCAAAAGGTAAGTAACTTGTCCATCGGATAGAGACTTCTAGCAGTAAATTCCTTACCTACGAATAGAAACCCAAGCAATACCATCCCCAGAGGTGGGTCTGAAGAAATTTCAAACAAGACCGACCTGCAGGACCGGAAGGGCAAAATGCCCATCCCTACGGACCTTACTGTCTAGACTGTAGTGTTTAGTAAACGTGTGCAGAGATGCCCACATTGCCACCATGACAGATGTTCAGGACAGGAACAATGTGCGCTAGTGCACTGGCTGCAATTTTAGCTCGGGTACAATGGGCACGCAAACCCTCAAAGGGCTGCTTTTAAGCCAGTGCATGGCAGATCTTAATGCAGAGTATGACCTCTCTGGAGATGGTCCTTATCTGCACTGTAAGACACTTCTTCACACTCACATACCCAACAAAGAGTTGGTCACCCACCTGAACCCTTTTGTACGATCAAGGTAGAACGCCAATGCTTTTAGGTCCAGGCGGTGTAGTCTCACCTCTTCCTTAGAAGGATGAGGGGATGCATAAAAAGTAGAAAAGGTGACTGGTTGGCCTACATGAAAAGGTGCAACCACTTTCGGCAGAAAAGAGGGCCTAGTGCAAAGCACTACTTTGTCTGGAAAGATTGAAAGGTAGGGCGCCTCAGATAAGGCCTGCAACTCAACTCACACTGAGGGCAGATATAATCGCCAAAAGGAAGTCTGTTTTTAACATGAGAAACCCGAGAAGTTAAATGTGAAAGCCTGATCTTCTTGAGAACTCTGGGCAGGAGTGTTATGGGAAGAAAGACCTAGGAGCCCTGAGTTCCACTTGGGATGAAAAGCATCTCTGAGCAAATGCTGCCTTGGAAACTCCACCCTGCATAACAGCTGGCACTGCACATTCTTGGTGGAGACAAACAAATGTAAAATAGGCTGCCCCCACTGCTAAAAGAGACCTTGCACCTCCTCTGGATGGAAACGCCATTCGGGATCAGCTAGACATTTTAGTCTGAGTTAGTCAGCTCTGGTATTCTGAGAGCCCTTCAGATGTTGAACCACCAGGGATATGCCCTGTTCCAGCTACAACTAGAGGCTCAAAGCCTCCTAACAAAGGGTCCACAACCCTGCCCTATGTTTCCCGTGATGGAGGGAAGAAAGGCTTTCAATGCCAGTGGGATTGCACGGAGCTCCAACATGATGTGGAGTCCCGCTTCCACTGGACACCAGAATCCTTTGATATCCATCATCCCCGATGTCCGCCCCATCCCAGGTGTGACCTGTTACTACTGTTAGATATGGTTGGGAAAGGAAGGGGGTTCTGCCTCTAGCCCAATCACAGTTTGTTAACGACCACTGCAGATCGTTTGCAGTTCCCTCCGAGATCTGGACCATGTCAGAGATTCACCTGATGCTGCGCCCACTGGAACTTCAGAACCCACTGCAAAGCCTGCATTTGCCATCTGGCATGTGACACAAGCAGGATGCAGGAGGCCATGAGGCCTAGCAACTTTAGATTAATTCTCACCGACATCCAGGACAGGGGCTGAAACACCAGTATCATAACTTTAATATCCTGAAGTCGCCGCTCAGGAGGCCAAGCCCGAAACTGCAGTGTTCAGAACAGCTCTGATGAAAGAGGGCAACTGAGAGGGAGTCAAGTGTGAAGCTGGCACGTTTATAGCGAGCCTCAATGAATGCAGGAGGTACACCGTAATCTAGAGGTGGGAAATAGCCTGGGACGCGCTCACCTTCAACAGCCAGTCATCAAGATAGAGGAAGACGGACACCCCTTATTTCAGCAGATAAGCTGCAACCACCTCCATCACCCGGGTGAACACCCAAAAGGCGCTGGTAAGGGGAGCACGGTGAATTGAAAATACTCGTGGCCTATTGTGAACTTCAAGTAACGTTTGTGGGCAGGCAGAACAGGGAAGTGAAAATAAGCATCCTGCAAAGTCCAACACTACCATCCAGTTTCCTGGGTTTGGGATAGACAAGACCTGAGCCAAAGTGAGCATTTTTAACTGCTTCCTGAGAAAGATTACTGTTCCCTGTGAACTCTGCCACATCGAAGGGTAGTAGTAAGAAACGTGCTTTGGCAGGAAGAGACCTGAACCATCAAGCACTCAGGGGTGGGGTGTTGTGTCAAGAAGCATGGGTTCTCAGGTGCGAGGCAAAGGTGACGGGCAATCGTCCTGTTCAAAGGAGCACCCTGTGATGGATTTGAACCAGGTACCCAGAAGGACGTCAGTGAGGGCATCATTAAACACGAGCTGGGGTTCTGAGGTGGAAGCTCCTGGTTGAAGCTCCTCAAGAGGTTAGTCTTGATGGTCACTGAGGGCAGTTGAAGGTCCAGGACCTCAGACGCCTTCCTCCCCACTATAGCATAAGAAGCTCCCTCCCCTGTAGCCAAGGTAGGGGGAGAAAGCAGGCCAGTATCTAGAGAAGTGTCCAGTCCTCTGGCTTCATCCAAGTCCTCATGCTGGTCCATCTCAGACTCAGACTATTCTAAAGGGTCCAGCAACACCCTCTTATTCATCCCCAAGGCCTAGACCAGAGAAATAGGGTCAGGATCTGATCGCGGAGGCAAAGCTCCAGCAGGCTCAGGAGTCAGCGTTGTGGGATGTCCATCCAGCTTCATGTTGGAGTTAAGGATTACAATGGTTATGGCATTGCTGGTGGCGCTGGGATCATCTGCATCAGGACCGGCAACGTGGAAGGTCGCAGTGATATGACCCGCTCCAGTCCGGATCATGGACTGGATCCCTGGAAGTCCTGGTCAAGCTGGAGCTGCCAGCATGGAAACCAAAGGGACCTCCTCCGACCCTGCGGGACCGGAATGCACTCCAGCAGGGTCGGGCTGCCTAAAAGTGAGGCACATGGCCTCATAAAACTGAGTTGGGCAGGGGTAGCTCTATCTCCTGGAATTTCAGGGAGGCAAAGAGTCGACCCGGACACAGGTTCAGTGGAACAGGGCATAGAGCGCGGATGCTATCTCTTCTCATTGGCCAACAGCCAAGGCAAAGTTGAAGAGTGCTTCGGCTTCTTGGATTTTTTCTTGTGCATTGATTAACCTAATCACCCTGAGAACTTCGAATGGGACAACAAAGACTTTGGACCGGTCCCAGGACCTTCCTCCGAATAGGGAACTCGACCTGCACAGAGCCACGTGCCAAGCAGATATCAGCTTTAGGGACCGCTCCCTCAAAGCCTTAGGATGCATGGCCCAGCACTTGGAGCACAACTTTGGGTCATGGTCGTGCTCCAGACACTGCAAACACACGAGGTGCAGATTAGTCACAGACATTGCCCGATGACAGGACCCACAGGGCTTGAAACTTGTTTTCCTAGAAGATATCCCTTGACACACCAGGAGAAAATTCCCAAAAACGTTTGACAAAGTCGAAAAAGACCAGTCAAAAGTTAACGGAGGGCTAGCTCTCTTCAGTTCAATACTGGTTGACACATAAGAAAAGAACTGACATTGGTGCGTCTGGATGTCACCTATACAAGACCCACGACGTCATACCCAGTAAGGACAACACTAAAAGACGTGGAGCCAATCAATGCCAACTACCGGCATGCAGAGGTACTGCTCACCAAAGTCTTCTGGATCCTGCTTTACGCCTTGGGAGAATTCAAAGGGAGGGAATCTGCAGCTAAAAGCGTCTATCAGATTAGCACTTAATGCATTTAATATAGTACCCCCCCCCGGACTAATCCACCCATAAGGGCTGCAACTGATCCATAGACTAGGAACTATTGGGGGAGCATCTGGTCGTCAAGTCAACTGGGCCAATTCCCTCCTGGTCCCCCCAAACACCGCCCTCCTCCCCCCCGGAGATGTGACATGAGTGAATAAAACTGGCAGCTGTGTCTGCCAATCTGGACAAAAGGTCCAAACTGCCTCTTAAAATTCCAGGCAGGAACACCTGGTTCAAAATGAAGGTACTCCCCACGTATAATTTATGTACTCCAAAATTTCCCTTTGCTTATCCCACAAAGTGGATTACGTGAACTGGTGGCCAAAATATGTGCTTTCCTGTGGTCGAGAGCCCCCATGGGCACCACGGTCTGCAAATGTGCGCATTCTACATTCAATGGTGGGCTGGCCATTGTAGATGTTCATTTTTGTTACTGGGTGGCGCCAACTTTACTTATTAACCACTGGTAAATAGTGGGTGGGAGGACCCAGAGTTGCGAGGGGAGGCAGCAGTGCTTGGCCCAGAACACATCTTGGACCTATTCCGTAGTCCCTCCCAGAGGCTACCAGGGTGGTCCTGCAGGCATGGAGGTCAATGCTTAGGTTGACAGGTTGGAACTGAAGGATACTTGAGACCCCCATTTGAAGAGGCAGACGGCTGACACTCAGTGTGCCTGGATGGCTGCATAGTTGGGAGCTGATCATAAAATCGAGGGTGGGGAATGTGTGGGGGGAATAGCAAAAATGTGGTCCTTTAAGGAGCTCTTGGCATACTTGACTTAAATAATTCAGAGTTCTTTTGCTACCTACATCTTCGCCATGCCCAATACTATTTTGCCATGCCCAATACTATTATCAAGAATCTATCTGATGTTCTCAACTGTAGATCTCTCAAGGCTAAGCTACTCATGGGGACCCCCCCTTGGGGAGTGGAGGGATATCTCAGATTTAGAGCTCACCGGTTAATTCCTCCAACGTCATGTTGGTTCTTAGTGCACACTGGAAGAGGTGACTAGGCTCGCTGATGGAGTGTGATTGGAGAGACGCCTATATGGCCCTCTAAACCCTTGTCATTCCAGCCAGAGTGCGCTTAACTCAACACCATTACACCTACTTCATGTCCCAGAGGCTGTGTCATGCTCACAGATTACCTCAACCTATATGTATCCGCAACCTAGAATTCAATGGGGATTTCTTCCACATGGTGTGGAGTTGCCCAGTTTTATTAACGTACTGGTAAAGAAACTTGGACTTGCTATCGAGAGTCCTGGGCTGTCAGACCAGTCACCACATTTCTACCTGCAAAGGGGATGATTTCGGAATCGCAACCTAGTAGGGATTGGAGCGGAGATTGCAAGAAAACCATTCTGAACACTGGAACTTTATGGTGCCTCCCTCCTTAGTCAAACTGAGCTTGGGAATGGGCTGGTGTGCGAAGAAAGAGCCGCCCACATATGTGGCATGAGGATGCCCCCAAAATAAAGCAAAATATGGGGGAGATGATGGGCTTATTATAGATGGGGCTAGAGGACAAAAATATTAAAATTCAAATCTATGCTGCCAGTAAGCTTAGAGGGCTTTATTGTGAACAAATGTGTGCGCTGTTCTGCTTTTTTTTTTGTTTTGTTTTTTTTTAAACAAAGAAACAGTAAAATTTGATGTTAAAAAAACAAACTCTTGGATCATCGGTCTTGAAGGGGTTGGAAATTACTTACTGATTGAGGCTTGTACAATAAAGCTCCCTGGAGTGGGATAAGTGATTAGAAAATCTGGGTCACTACGTGCCAATCTATGACATCTGGACACCTGCATGCTCACAGGTGGGTTAGAATATGGTTGAAACCTGGTAGCTATCAGAGTATCTGTGAGAAAACCATTAAACTGAAATAAAGGTTTAGATGTTTCTGGCCTAGGTTGCACAATTTCTGTCAAAACATTTGTTTCAGTCTCAAAGGAGGACAGCTGAAAATCTAATACCTTCGATGCCATCTGAATCACTGACCACTGCAAACGAGGCACTCACGTCGCTTGGTGGTCCATTAGCAGGTCAAGCATTACCTTGGGAGAGGTAGCAAGCCTTCTGGTGTTCTCTAAATTAAAGTAGAAGGCCTCATCAGTATGTTGATGTTGGAAGCAAGCCATCCCTTCACCATCATCTATCTCCTAAGGTGCTCCCTGATCTGACAAATATCAGAGTCCGAACAAAAAAGATAATGAAGCTTCTACTGGTAGCTACTTTGCGGTAGGGGTACAGAATTTATCAGGCTGCAGTACAATAGGTTGAGCTTTTGTAGTTTCACTGAGCTATACTGGTTAAGATCAAGCCTATGTCAGTTTGGGATCTGACATAGGCATAGCCACTGGATCATCCAATAGCATGGCGTTGCGAATTGCTGTGTATCACTTTGGCCTGGATTGGAACTCTGCACCAGAATCGGTATAGGCCTGTAATTGGTCCCAAGGGGACAGACTGCACTGGGGACAGACTTGTCAGCCGTAACCTGACTGGGGGCGTCTGCAATTCATGGGATCCAAAGGCAAACCAGAGAGTCAGAAGCGCTTTAAAGATTTGCAGCATGGCCCCAAAATGTTGCCTGGTCAACGTTCACTCAGGGAACTGGGGGCAGGGGAGGAGAGAACCTCAGGACTAGATAAGGAATCTATTTTGTGACCTTGACAAAGTGTAAGTTACATCTTGATGCTATAGTGCCTTCCATTTGGAGTCAGTGTCAGGATGGGGTTGAGACCTACTTTGCTTTTTATGCTTGCATTTGGACTTGGAGTTGGACTTATCAAAGGACTTTGAGCATGAAGTGGGTCAGTACAGGAATCGCCCCGTGACCGGCCCAGTGTCCTGGTCTGCGACTAGGAGTACGATTAATGTGAATGTTATAACTACTGCTTGTGTTGAGTGACATGCAACTTTGCCTCCCAGTCTCGAATCACCCTGGGATGCAGGAGGGTGCATTTATTGCACATGTCACGGCCCCGGCACCAAAGACACCTCATGCAAATCCGTGACTGACACCTGCTTGATGCACGTCCCTGATGCATTCCTGAAACAGTTTGAAAGTCATTGGAAAACAGAAAGATTTAGGCGCGGAGCTTCAGATCAACATCAAAAGGTGCTGCAAGAAAGGAACTGACAGATGTGTGCTGGGGTTGCACTTATATGTGCACCTTTGCTTTATCACTTCCATGGCAGTATGGACCAGCACAGAGCCTCACAGTGCCTTTCAACAGCAGACAGAAGCACTGCTACAAAAAATCTCCAGTTTAGCACCTTTGAGGTACTCAGAGGCGAGAAATATGCATATCAAAGTAGCCCTCAGAAATAGGATTAAGGCACTGTAAAAAGATCTCACTGAAGCTGTGCTTGTTGAAGAAAAATATTTACACCTGCTGATATAAAGCTTTTGGGCGACTTTAGAAATTGATAGGCTATGTATAGAAGTATGTGCACATTGGAAAAGCATTTTTGCGCAGTGTTTTACAGTAAATGTAAGTTGTGAGTAATCCGTAAACATTTGAAGGAAAATTGTCAACAACTGCAGAACGAAGCAGTCAAGTGAAATTGGTACACTAGAATATTGGGATCTTAGTTGACTGAATGTTTGCACACATCAAGCTTAGTCCATGGATATTTTCAATATCACAATCAGATCAAAAGTAAAGGAAATCCAGTTAGCTTACATATTTGAAAATCCACTCCAAATCAGCAGGGCTACATGAAGCAATAATTCAAACATTGAAGTGGGTAAATTACACTGGTGTAAATCACGAGGTCCAATATTTGTCAAATATCTTTGTAAAGAGATCAGACGGAGTATTAAAATGACTGCGGAATTACATCAGTACTCTAGAGTTGATTTAGTAGAGGGTATATCAAATTAGGTGGAAAATACTGAACATCTTTTTCTACCTAATCAACTGTTTCAAAAATAAGAATTTTTGCTTTGAAACTCGCAATGGAGTTAATTTTACAGCAAATTGTCATGCAGTCAAACAAATGTGCACAGTACAAATTTCACAATTCAGAAAAAACAAGCAAAATAAGGGCAGCATCCCAGCAATACTTATTATATAAACTCTCCATCACAAGAATATACATACCTGGCTTGCATAGAAATGGCCAGTTATTTTCACAATCACCTGATCATTTTCATCAGGTGTCTGATCCCGGGGTACTACAACTTCTGCACTGGTCAAATTCTGAAGTTCATTTACCTGGCAAAGTAAGCATTGATATTTTATTTTAAGGTAATGTTCTAAAAATAGCAATCTATGAAGTATTCCTTTTAAAATTTAGATGGTGCCTACTGGCCACCATAGTTGTATGGTTTGAATGGAAGATAACTAACACTGCAATCACACCTTTGTCATAGGTTCACTTTACTACGGATCAGAACAGTGCTAATTATGAATTTGTGGAGCAGGGGCACGATATTCTTGGGTTCTTTTTAAGAGGAATTATGAATATATTACCCATGTTCAGCTAATTGATACCTTTGTGACGACAATCAATATTAAGTTGTATGTTAAACTTTCAAAAACTGGAAGCACACAAAGCAGCTGAAAGTTCAAGTTGCTCGAAATGTTACAACCAAAAAGTACCAAACGAAAGCTTTAACAACAATTTATAAAGTGATTTATTTTTACATTTGATTCTACATTTTTGTCTTGAACCATTTTGTATGGACTTCAGTATCCAACCCTTCCTTGCATTGTAGGAAAAGCTCAAGTTTGGAAGGGCTTGAACGATGTTCAGTGGAATAGTGCATAAAACCTACCAAAAACTGTGATTTAAGTATCATGCTGGGGCTGCTGGCATTAGTAGACCACTACAGGTGTGGGGACTGTTTAGTATGTGAATTCACAGGTGATACTAAGAATGGAGGACAAAGGAGAATGTGTATAATTTAAAAACGTCTTCCAATTGTAAAACTTGCAATGTGATCTAAGTCATTCAATGCCCATGCATGCTAGTTTATGTTAGCCAGAGACAGATGGTGGAACAATAGATAGCACAGCACAGGAGCCAGATAAGGTGTGAAGTCAATGGTGCTCCATTGGTCAAACATTTTAAACAATGACATACTGTGGGTGACATCTTTTGGTAAGTGGTGGAAGTGATCATCCTGCCGGCGAGAGATGGCGATATGGATAACCTATTGGACATTACTGCAAATGGATAAATCGGCTGAACTGTGTACACAATGGACTTGACGTAAATGATATGAGGAGACTGTCAGTCATATAATCAATGGTGGATTCTATCCATGGGGGTTCTTCTACGAAGCAGTTTCATTGTGGTTGAGTGTAATAAGGGCTAAAAAGTTTCCAGAGTGTATTGGTGCACTGTCAGCCATATGATCATGTCCAGTCATGTTTTGAACTTTTCAAGACTTTTTCCAATGTATAATATAGGTGGACTCAGAGTTGAGTTACTTGTGGACCCACACTGTTCAGATTATGATTTAAATTGTTTAAGGAAATTTCTTACTTAGAAGAGAATAGGATATGGCGTTTGGATATTTTAAGACCCACACTAGTCAGTTCACAATGCTTTGAACTTCTCAAGACTGTTTCTTATTTAGAAAGGAGCATGATATGGAATTTGGTTATTTGAAGGCCCACACATTCCTCGGAGATGCTGTATCACTGTGGAGGAGAGTGGGTCACCTCACTTTTTTTTTTTTTACTACACGTACAGTTTGCTTAATTGGGGAGATGGAGATAACAGAAGGCTTTTCCCCTTTAAACAGACCCTTTATTACAATACTATGTATGTTGGGCCCTTACTAATATATCCCCTTCGACTCACCTGACTGCCCCAAGATGGCACCCACGGGGATGCAGTCTAGTTGTTGAGGAGCCACCAGATGGATATCGGGGGTTAAGAACGCAGCATCTCTCAGACATGGTGAGAGATGCGCCAGCGCATATATGTCAGGTTGAAATCCATATCAACGACTGGTAAGTGGGGTTTTGTTAATGACAGGGCCTTAAGAGTTATCCTAAGAATTCCATCTTAAGTTATATGCAGGCTGATATTCACCAGAGGTTACTCTGTAATGCGGAACCAATTTGTGCACCATAGGCAGAGTAGGAGGAACTGAACTATCCATCCCACATACAGGTCTTGGTACACAGCGTCCTGATCTGTAAATACTATTTCACAAGTGGTCTGTGTTGTGGTTGTAATACATTTTGGCACAGTGATTTGAAGTCACATTGTGGTGTTTTATAGAAAAGATCGCTGAATGAGAAAGACCAACGAGAGTGTTTGGACATTCAATGATCCCCTGAGTAAGATTGTTTGGAAAACCTAGATGTGGTTATTTTTGGCACTGGCCAGCATGTGACACTGAGGCGAATTTTTTTTTTTTTTTTTTTTAAACTATTCACTCAACCTCTCTATCTTAAGCAAGACCACTTCGACTTTACCACAGGTAAGATTGTTGTCTCTAATTATTCTTGGCAATTGGATACATGGGACTGCATGCAGCACCTGTAGTATACACGGGCTGGCATGGAGCACTGTCAAGGAAATTGTGTGTATGATCATTCTCACGCTAATTGGTTGAGTGACTGATAAACTCCTCCTTCACATTTCTCCTGCCCCAAGTAAGGGTTAAATGTAAGAGGTGCCATACATAGGTCATAATTCTTATTAATTTATTCATTTTGTAGGTTAAGTTAGACGGACAAGGGTGTCCTGACGAAACCCCTTTAATGAGTCGGGTTAAAACGCAGACTACTTTCACCTACTTGGTTACAGCATGAAAATCATGGTAGGGTGTACCAGAGTGTGCAGGCTTTCCCCTAAGGACTGATCTTGTGATAAAAAAACAGTGGTGTATCTATAGTGTGTCTATATATTGCGTGTTTATTCCTTTTCTCCTTTTGCTTGTAATCTGTGCGTTCACTGCGTTGTCTGCACTATCACCAACTTACACATTAGATTTTTTATGATGCTTTATGGATGAGACTGTATCAAAGATAAGACAGATGAATGCTCAAGATTGTGGTTAAGCTTCCTATATGAATATGGGAGACCTGTAGGAAAGTACCCCTTTTGGACCACACACACCGGACAAAGCCACACTTTTGGGGGCAAAATTAGGAAAAACAAAGGAGTGACCACTTCAGCAAGACCACCCCTAAGGTGTCCAAAGCTGAAGTGACCCCTTCCCTGCAGAATCCTCCATCTTGGTTTGGAGGATATGACCAGTATGATTAGGTCTGGGTCCCCCTCCCTAATGGGAGTGGACACCAGAAGGGTGTAGTCATCCTCAGGGACAGCAGCCATTGGCTACTGCCCTCCAGCCCCTGTAACGCCCCTAAATCCAGGATTTAAGGGCTTCCCTGAACCAAGCTCGTCAGATTCCTGGCAACCTCAAGAAGACAACAAGAAGGACGACTGCTAAGCTGTCCCCCCCTCTCTCCCCCCCCCCCACCCAGTAGAGAGCACTGAAGACAACTAATTTGGCCCTAGCCCTACCAGCATGTCTCCAGCTTCTGGAGCCCCTGCTACAAAAAAGTCAACATCCTGTAGGACCAGCAACTTCTTAAAAGCCCCAAGAGGACTGCCTGCCCACCAGAGGACCAAGATCTCCCAAGGACAGCGGCCCTGTCCACAAAAACTCCAGCAAAGGGCTCCCGAACCGCCCCAGATCCACAATCCCTGCCCACTCTGCGCCAGATGCCCATGGCCCGTGTTCAGGTGGCCCAACAGTCTAGAGAAGGTCCCAGGTGATTCCGACCAAGTATCCACTCTGGGTTGACCCCTCCTGACCAACGTAACGACTGCAGACTAACTCCAGAGGACCTCAATTCCTGTGAAGGATTTTTACAGATACCCGATGCCAAAAGGTACCCTGCACCCGCAGTCCCCTTGCCTTGGTGAACCAGATAGCCAGTTCAGCAGGCAGCCCTCCTCCCTGTCCAGCCTGTGGCTTCCCTGAACCAACCTCCTGGACCGAGTCTGCAGCCTACTTGTGACCCACGGGGTCCCCTATATTGAAAAGCATAGGGAGCCCGACGCAGAGTTTGCACCCTGCACCCAGCTGCACCTGTGCCGCTGAGGGTATGTGTTTGGTGCTGACCTGCGCCCCCCCCCGCTCCCTCCCACTGCTCTCCTAAACCCCCCCAGGTCTGCCCTTTGAAGACACGGATACTTATCTGCTGGCTGATCAAATTCAGAGTGCCCCCCAGTCTCCATAGGAGCCCATTTTAAAACTTGCAGCAACTCTGACCTCTGCACCCGGCCGGCCCCATGTTGCTGGTGGTGGGTGTTTGGGGTGGACTTGAACGCTAAACTGTGGACATCCTAACCCCCGGAGACTGGAACAATAAGTCTTGAACTTGCCTCTAAACTGTACTAACTCTCCCCCACCCCTCTTGAAATGTCTTTGAAAACTGCAGTGTCAACTTTTAAAACCGATTGCTATTTTCTTGAAATCCATTTAACTTGCCAAATTGAAACGTGGTGTTGATACCTATGCTTGATACTTACTTGCAAATGTACTTACCTGCAATCAGAATCTTGTGGTTATAGAAATAAAGTAGCAAAATATAGTTTTGCTATATAAAAACCAATCGGCCTGGAGTTAGTCACTGAGTGTGTGCTTCATTTATTGCCTGTGTGTGTACAATAAATGCTTTGCACTACCCTCCAAGTCTAACTGCTGGACCACACTACCACAAAACAAAGCATTAGTATTATCTACTTTTGCCTCTGTTAAGCCCCTGGGATAGCCCTTGGACTCTGTACACACTATATCATTTTGATATAGTATATGCAGAGCCAGCTTCCTACAAGATCCATGATATATGCGACAATTCAACTGAAGTAGAAGTTATTGACACTTACGAATGACGGCTCACATACCCTTGGGGGTGACAGCTCTGATCAAATGAATGCCACTTGACTGTTTCACTTATGGTTGTATAGTTACCCCTGTCCCTTGGGCATATTTGCTGGTCCCTGTGTATATTTATGCAATAGTAAAAGACTGTGTACACACCGTACTTTAAAATGTTGATTTATTGGTGGCATACATACAGCACTTTGAACTGAAGATTTGCCAAATATTTATAGCTGCAAATACTCCCTACAACTTGCATTCTTGCACCAACAGTGAAAATCAAATTCTAAGGAGTCCCAAAATTCCAAGTATTTAAACCTAATAATGGTCTCCGTAAGACTATGCCTTCTCCCTTCCCTCCACCTTCTATGTGTATGCTTTTCAATAGACAGCCAGACTTTGGTGACTAAGAGAAAAGGGAAGGGCCAGAAGAAAGGGGTGCGCTAGAGAAGAAGCTGCAAGATATATATAGTGAGAAAAAGAGGAATGCTAGCTATAAAATGAAGGACAAAATGGGAATAGGCACACAGACGAGTCAGTGAAAGGTAGCAAGAGAACTGAAGGGTAGAAAGATGAGGAGAGAAACGATGAGGTATAGAGAAGTGAGGAAGAGAAAGGATGATGATACATAGGTGAAAAGACTGAGTAAGAGCTAATAGAGGGGAGGTAGAACAACAAAGAGGGAGCGATGGATTTGAAATTAATATGGTGCAGAAACATGAGGGAAAGAAGGTATTGATACTGAGAAAAAGAGGTGGCAAAAGAGGTAGTGAAAAAAGCAAAGCATTGAGAGGTGAGAAGAGGGAACTGAGGTACACGGGAAGAGATGAGACGTGAATTAGTAAACCAATGTGGTAGTTAATTGAGGGGATAAAGGGGAGGAACTAGAAAGAGTTTGTGAGAGAAATCCAGTAGAGAGGTGAGGCAGAGAGTGAAGAAAGGGCAGAGAGGGTTGGGAGAGATAGAGGGGGAGATGTAAAGAAATTGAGAGTGAGATAAGGTGAGTTTGAGAAAGAAGTAGATGGAGGGGAGATACTAAAAGGTCAGATTGAAACCTAGGAGTAAGGCACAGATAGAGGTATGAGGGAGACAGGGGAGGTAGAGAGGCAAAGATTGAGATGAAGAAGCCTACAGAGAGGGGGGTACAGAGGTGGAGTAGAACAAGGTGAATTGAGAGAGGTAAGGTTGAAGATTGAATGATGGATTAGGTAAACAAAAATGTTGGAACAGGGGTAGGGGAAGAGATGGGTAAAAAGAAGGAGAAGTTGAAAGGCTGAGTTGACAAAGAGGGCCAAAGATTTGATGTATTTAATTGTCAGTAATACCTGAGAGCAGGAAAGGTTACGGTTGGGCAAATATAGCCCTCAAATAAAAAAAAATACATATTTTATGCACACAGTTATAACTTTACTAGGGCTTCACACCGAATGCGAGGACCTTGTGCAATTGTTCACTTTCTAAGAGTTTGAAAAACGCTCTGGATTAATAGCTCAGTCATTTGATATTGTATTACAAACACTAAAAAAGACGGTGTGGAGGGTGAAACAACATTTTTCAGGTAATCTATGCTAAAAGAAATGTACTCTGAGTAAACGTCCCTTTCAAACAAACAGCCAGTAAACTATACTGAAAACCCAACTGCATTTCTTAAGGGTTTTACTTATGTGCAGTACATTCAATGCAACTGATTTTGTACAGGGCTCCACAAAAATGATGTATTAGTAGCAGGTTAATGCAATATCTATCTGTACCCGATTTTCTTAAGTCAAATTTTTTATGCGAGATTGTTTAATTTAAAGTACTTATACTAATTACAAAAAAGAAGCAAAAACAAATCCGCAATGTTGCCATGGGTTTGCGTTGTTTGATGATGTACTCAGTATATCATGCAGTCCATTCTTCTAAGGCTCACGGGAACTAATCTGCTGTTTATTGTTCTGATTATTTTTCTAATTATCATATGAATATAGGTTGCATTCTTTTTATGTTGTAGTAGAGTCTTTAGATATTATATTCAAGTCAACAGTAAGTTTTTTATAAAAGAACTAGTGGATGCTTTGATATTGAAGAATTTCCTTGAGTTTTCTCTTGCATTACTTCACTAATCACGGGAAAAGTTTCTCACTATAGCTGTGAAAATCACAAACCAGCGTATTCAGCTCCCTAGGAGAGAGAACCTTTTCCAACTTTCAGAAAACTTGGTCTTCTTTACCAAATTTGTTGACTGACAACACAGTGGATTCTCATAAACAGAACTTGTCCTTAAAGGGCCTCTATTGCCTGCCTTCAGCTTTCATGTATGCGACAAACGTGATGCACCTCTCACAATGGCAGATCTTTTATTGCTAATTACTAGTAGCCCAGTCTGAGCGAGAATGGATGTGTCTTTTATAAGACTTACTTTTTGTTCATTTATAACTGTCAAACTTCTTTTAATAGGTAGTATCGTTTTTTTGCACATGCTCTGCACTAGAATGGTTTCAAATGCAACCAGAAAACAATGCCATTTCAGATTTCTTGTAAGCAGGCTCTTAGGAGAAAAGGAACCTGCCCGCTTAAATGCATCTGTTATTGACCGACTGTTACATTCTTAATTCAAATTAGGAATGTTAATACATTGTAGTTTAGTGGGGCACGCCCCGTTTTCTCAACTCTCTGATCTGTAAGATGCAAACCTATTCTTTCTTATAGTAGTCAAGTGAAATCTATCTTGTGTTATAAGGACAGGCCTTATGTAACAATGCAATACTTCAGGGATCCACCGATTTAAATCTTGCTACTGAATGAAGGAACAGATGAAATACTCCTATAGAAAAGACATGCAAATCGAATCTACTCATTGAGTTTACTTGTTAAAATGAGTGGCTGAATGCCACCAAAAACGTTTGAGTTTCACTGTGATTAAGGATCTGTTTATGCCCCTCATTTGTCTTCCTTCACACAGACGAGGCCTGGTGAACTCTTTACTCCTAATGCATCATCCCTTTTGGTCATCCTCCCTCTTCTGCACCTTTTGCGAGTCGCCTGGAACCGTCTACTCTCCTTACTCCTCAACCTCTCCTCCCCAGGGCTCCTAACCGCGAGGTTTCCCCTCCGATTATCTTCAATCAAGTTGATTCCCTTTCTATTTTCATTCAAGTTCAAGCGCACCAACTAAACCGGCTCCCCCCGGTATTTCTGTTAAATGGCACCAATACTCCAGGGTGCTCCACATATTTATTTCCAACTGTTACCCTTTTTGAGGACTGCACAGATCTAACATTCTGCGAGTCTGAAATATTGCACTCCTATGAGTTTCCCATCTGTTGTTTCTAGGAAGATCCCTTACAGCTCCTTTTCTGGCACTAGTAGTGTAAGTCTTCTGAGGATTGTTCCTGCATGGCATGCACTTACGTATTTATCAGTCTGGTTGCTTGCTAAGTGAAACTGGTTGATTGGGCCCTGGTCACTCCTAGATAGAAAATTTGTAAAGCATTCATTACCCTGGTCTCGTTACCTGATGTATTATGAGGAGTCTTGGGTAGACTCAATATAGCACATACTGTGATTTTTAGTAAGCCGAGCCTCCCTATGGGTTTCTCTTCGGTTACTTAGGTGGACTGCAATGACCAACACATTCAATTTTGCTTTAAATGTTAGTCTACTGCTATAGAATAATTCACTTACCTGTAGTACAATATTTCTGTTGAATATGCCATCTACTCACAGGTTCTTCACCTTGTGAACATCCCCAGGCATCAAATTGAATCTGGATCCCCAAATCCACCACCAACCAACAATAGCTCTCCAGCACCATCAAGCGACTCCAGGCGTGTCTGTATGCACTGGATGCAACAATATCAGACTACATATGCTGGCGTCACACTTGCATCAGTTTCTTGCATTTTATTATGCACCAGTGACGTGCGTAGGAGAGCGATTAAGAGGAACCATAAGAACAGAGATAGCATTGCAGATCTTGGGATCTCTGAGAGGAGTGACAGTATACACACAGTATAGTTTCAGAGTTACTTGTAAGCCCCTGTCAAATGTAAGTGGGTCTGCATTTTATTTACATGGTCTGGATACATTAGGGTACCATATACTAGGGACTTACAAGTAAATTAAATGTGCCAGTTAGGTTTAAGCCAATTTTACAGTATTTTCTGAAGAGAACTCAAGCACTTCAGCACTGGTTAGCAGTGGTAAAGTGTGCAGAGTCCTAAAGCCACCATGGACGAGGTCAGCAAAGGAGAAGATTGAAAGCACAATGTTTGGGGGAATAGCACACCAAGAATGTCATTTTTAACAGTCATCTTGACTTCGACTCTTGATTTACTTGTTAAATACCCAGGGGGCCAGGATAGGTCCCAGTCCTCAATCTTGCTTTGCAATCTGAAACTATACTGTGTGTATTCTCTGACTATTTCTTCTGTGGAGCTTTTTCATTGTTCGTTTTCTGAAGAGTTTCACTTCCTGCTACAATAAAATGAGATTTTCCGTGTTTCTTCTCTCCTCTGATTTTATGCTTAGTGGCTTGTTTAGGAGTTCTATGAAATAACCGGGCTCAATGTTCGCTTGGAGGTAATATTCCACCACTCTTAGAGGAACCAAAGTATTCTGCACCCACTGTGTGTTTTCGTGGCACTTGGCTGTTTATATAACTGACCCAATCCATTTGGGGCCTGTCCTCTTCCCTGTACTGTGCCAAGAAAAGGTACATGGTCTCCGCGTAGTTTAAAAGTATGCACTCCACTTGAGGGTAAACATGGCCGGAAGGGTACTGGTTTGAAACACCATGTCCTCCTTTTGAGAGGTGTGGCTCCCTAAACTTTAACACCCCTATGCCTATCCCTGGCTATATTACTTTCCTTCCTTTGGTTAATCAAACTCTTTCTGGAGGAGAGCTGTAATTTTGGCTTCAAGCTGATGCTTTTTCCTTTTGACCTCAACCGCATGTGTTTCGACACAGAGGATTACTTTCCCTTTGGACCCCTAATAGTGCTCTTGTGCTTGAACCAGTGGGCTCCATCTCCGCTATACATGGGGGGGGGGGGGGGGGGGGGGGGGGGGGAAGCTGGTTCTTGGCTAGGCATGCAAGATGGCAGAGACAAGCTTGGGAGGCTCCAGGGCAGAGAGTCTGTACATCTGAAAGCATTTCCCCATAATGCAATTGAGGGTATTTAAAGTGATGGAAAAGATTTTATGAAAACACATATATACATTAAACAACAAACAATGATTATCCTAACAAGAAAACAATTACATCACAAAACAGAAGAAAAAAAACACATTCAAAGGGCGTTATCAGCCTATCAACCACATTTTTGAAACAATATATTAATGGTGTTATACGTATCTTTTAGCAGTGCAAAATCCACCTAAGAGGTTGCGTTTGGGATTAAACAAATGGATTTCTTTTGTGCCGGATTAGACGCTTCCCCAATACAGTTATAAAAATTCATCTTTGGTTGCCTCCTCCAAATCAATAAAGTTGTCATGTTTTGGGCCTATATAAATTTGAAGGCCTCATCAGGAGTTGGGGCTGATAGGTGACCAATAATTCTTAGCACATCGCAGTGACTAGTTCGAAACGTTTTAGACGTCTTAACATGCAATATGCACGGCACTGCGGACGCCTCCAAACCCCGCTCTGCATGTTGTAAACCAAGTCACCGATTCTCCATCTAAGATGGGCATTGGGAAGGAAAGATAAATTACTTACCTGTAATCCTAGTTCTCTTCCAAGGGAATCCTCATCTAAGTCATAGGCATTGAATATTCCCGCCTGTAGGAAGCTGGTTCTCTATATAGTGCACTAAAATGAAGTAAACTGGGCAGACAGTCCAGTGGATCCCCAAGTGGTTTTGCAGAGGTAAACATAGATAGGACTAATGCTCTATTTCGTGGAGTGGGCGAGCAGTTAGGCTTATCTGAGGGAAGTGTTAAGCATTTGTTGTACTCAGAGTCAAATAATGACACTCAAAGAATAAATCAGAAACAAATTTAGAAAAATAATTATTTTTATATGTTTCAAACCCAAGAACTTCGTCATCAGGTAAGTAGATTTAAGGATAAATGCTTTGCAGTTTCAGAAATCAACAATGCAATTTTCACAGTTCTCTCAATGTTATCCTATGGAGGAAAACAATGTTCAGCAGACACAGGGTTAGCATCGACTTACGAGGTCGAGCTCAGGGAGCAAAGTTAAGTACTGGACACTGATCAGAAGCACACCAACAGGTCACAACAAGCAGCACTGGGGCAGCCAAGTGCAGGGATGCAGTAAGGCATCTGGTGCCCAGTGGTTCTGATGTAAGGATGTCATTAGGCGTCCAGTGTTCTCATATGGGAGCGCTTGCGGTCAAGGGTGACCCGAGTGTGAAGGCTACAGTGGTTGTCGGGGTGTCAAGCAGGGGTAGACCCAGGGTGGTGGACTCAAGCACAAGGGTGCCGAGGGACACCTTTGGCAACAGTGACCCACCTCAGTTGGGGCAGCGGGTGAAGTGATTGCAAGGATGGGTTTCCTCATCATTGCTGAAAGAGAGGGGCCTGGGTGCAGGCAACTTGGGGGAGTCCAAGAGGGATGAAACCTGAGTGGACTCGGACTCTAGACAGGTGGGGAACTGGGCTGATACCGTTTGTTGGCTTCAAATAGGGTTGTGGACGTTGGGTCACTTCTGGTGTTGGGTCCTTGCTGTTTCAGGGGCTGCAGAGTCCTGTCTTGAAACTTTGCTGCAGAGCAGTTCCGCTGCTCACAGGAGTCTGAGTCTTTGTAGAAGGCAGGCAGTCCTCCTGGGTTTCTTGGAGGCTCAGCTGCAGTACGAGTCATCTTTTGGGCAGAGCCCGTCAAGGTCAGAAGGCAGGCCAGTGGGGCTGGTACCAAGTCAGCTGCTGCTTCTTTTCCTCTTCTGGAGGTGCAATTCTTCTTTGTCCTTTGCTTCTTAGGTTGTCAGGTTCTAAATTGTAGGTTTCAGGGGTTCCACCTAAATACTCAATTTAGGGGCGTTACAGGGAGTGCCAGGTGGTAGCCAATGTGATTTCACCCTTTTTTATGGCCACTTCTGCTGGGAAGTGGGGCATAGCCCTAACCCTAGTGGCCTAATTCTTTCCAAACAAGATGGAGCAATTTCAGACGTAGTGTCCCACTTCAGCTCGTCCACTTTAGGGGTGGGGCTGGCATGAAGTGGGAATATCTACTAATCTGCTTAATTTTGCTGCCTGTGCTACCGGCAAAAATGGGTAAGCATAAACAATTGGTCAAAAGGCTTGGATAGATTACTCAATTTTCTGACAAGAGAAGTGACAAATACTCTCTTGGGGAAATTTGTTGTCATACTTATTCATATATAATCACATAGGACGAAGAGAATCATCGGCGAGACAAACTGTCTCAATTAAACTGGAAAATAACACCAGGACTAACATTTACACAACAATACCAATTATACAACATATAACAGAATATAAACAAATCACATAAAAATGACAAAGATTAAACAAACTGAAGTATCTGAATTAAGTCCAGATCTCCGGATGATCAGTGTCCAACTAAGGTGCTACAGTTGGCCCCAGATATCTCGAAGGTTCTTGAAACCACCTTTGCAGGTGTTTGAAACCAAGGTTTTTCACATTACCTGAAAAGAGGCAATTGGCACTCCACTAAAAAAAGGAAAAAAAAAAAAAAGTGTGTGGGGGGGGGGGGAGGGGGGCAATAGTTCACGATCTGGCCGATCTAAAGAGAGTACGCCCAATCTCCATCCTACCTGCCCCAGCAGAGATAATTGAAAAGTATCTGAATACTAAGCTGGCACATTTTCTTCTGGAAAAAGGTTGACTAGATCCTTCCCAGCATGGGTTCCGGATGTTCCATAGCACAGAGCCCGCCTTAATTGCCACCTCTGACTCCATACGAGGACAAGTGAACTAGACAAGAGCAGCTATCTTGGTATTATCAGATCTCTCTGCAGCATTTGACACTTTCTCCACAGTTGATGGTGCAACGTCTGCAGCAGGCAGCTGTGAGACGCCCCACTTGGTATTTTGGAGTCCTTTCTGAGCTGGAGGTCCACGATTGTGAGTTACGGGGTACTATAGAACCACCCAGTTTCAACTTCCTTGCTGTGGTCCTCAGGGATCATCACTTAGCACTACTCTGCTTAATTTGTATGTGGCACCCTTGGCGAAACTGGTCCGCTCACACAGTTTCCAGAATTCTTCATATACGGATGATAAGCAGCTTATTGTCTCTATTAGTAGGGACTGGGAAGAGGTTGCTGACAGGTTCCATAATTGTATGAGAGGTGAACAAACGGATGAGCCAGAATTGGCTGAAAATGAACGGTGAGAAGACAGAGTTCCAGGTCTTCGGAACAGACAGACCCATTTGGGGCACCCGCTGGTGGTCCAAATCCTGTGTGGTGTTACCATCTCCTATACCAGTAGTTAAATACTTAGGCTTTGTTTGATAGCTCTCTTACTTTCGACCTACAGGTTAATCAAACCACCAAAGTCTGTTTTTGGATGATTGAAATCTTTAAAAGAGTTCTACCTTTTCTCCACAACAAGCTTAGAATTTGTCGTATTTGCTTTGGCCATGTCTATACTGGACTACTGCAATGCATTATTTCTGAACATTAATCCAGGCTCCTTAAATAAGCTTCAGCTTGTGCAGAAAGCCGCAACGCGCCTACTCATGGGTATCCCAAGGTCGGCGTCAGCTAGTGAGTCTTACACAGCTACACTGACTGCCTACTTGAAATTGCATCTCCTTCAAGGCTTTATGTCTTGCATACAAGGCTCTTCATTCCCAGGTATTGGAATATTTTCAATCCACTTTAAGGGGGCATACTCCTAGCCACCTCGTAATATTAGCGGGCCTTTACAAAGTCCTTGTTCCCCGCTGCAAGAAAGTCAGACGTGGAGACAGGGCCTTTTCTGCTCTACAGCTAAGGTTTGTTATTCCCTTTCGGTATGGATTAGAAAGCCGGAAGATTATATATTGTTTCGTAAACCTCTCAAAACTTGGCCCAATAATCTGTTCTTCCTTGTTCTGTTGCTTTGACTCTGTTCTTCTCACTTGCTAGCGTGTTTATGCTATGTCCAGAATGTGCTCGACAAAAATGTAAATGTAAACCCTGTAAGTTTAAGCCATGATGTACGTCTGGCGCATATAAGGTGCATCTATCCTTGTGCCACCAGGCCAAAACCATCTGCTGCTGCACTAATTATTTGATTGGCGACTAAGCTCCCTTCTTGCAGGACTTCAAAGTCCTGATTGTGTTCTCTTGGGAGTCTATCCATAAATCTGGCAAGGGTGTCCCAGAGAGATGTATCATAGCTACCTAGTAAAGCTGTAGCACTGGAGACTTTCATGAAAGAGGATGATGTGCCGCACATCTTCCTGCCCAAAGTACCCATCTGCTTGCTTTCCTTTTCCAGTGGAGACGGATGCTGAAGCAGCAATAGCTTGCATTTTCTTTGCTGCCGCAATAATGACAATCTGGTGGCAGATCAGCTCTTAAAAATAATGAGTCTTGCTCAGGAGCCTTATATTTCTTTAAGATTTTGGCTGGGGCCGTTCGAAGGGAGGCCCGAGTTAGAAAAGTGTCCATTGCCGGGTGCAGACCTGGTACCAGAGGAAGTAATGGTCCCAAGGAAGCCCTCTGCTGCAGACTCTCAAAGTGGACTGATGAGGTTGTCGCGGGAGCAGGAATGTCAATGTTCATCTTATTAGCTCCGCTAACTAGCACTTCTCTAAACGTATTTAGATAATCTTATCTGGGATACTCATAGGTGGTGTCTAAGGGCTGAGGAGTAATCTACTTTTTGATGATCCTGTGGACAATGACCACATATGGGAATCTATGCTGCTTGTGGCAAGATCAAGGTCTCTGATCTCCGGGAAGGTGTAGTAGGATCTTTGTCTGGACCTGCTTTGAGATCTGCTTCTTGACTGTATTCTGCACCTAACAAGGGTCTTTCGAGGCATTCTGGTTGGAGGCTAAAGAGAGCTGTTTTTTGCAAATGGGGCAGAGGAGTCTTTGGGCGTGGAATAACTTTCTCAGACAGCATCTGCAGGGGAGGCCTTTAAGGAGATACTGTACGTGCGTACTGTGACTCAGGACTCCCTGGAACAGACCAGGTTTCGACACTGCCCAATCTCTGATCTTCTGTAGAGGAATGGGAGGACGCTGCTGATGAACAAGCTGAAGCTCTGGTAAACTTAGCCAGTCTTTCTCACAGTAGGTGAATGCAGTCTTGCTGGGATGGTGTCCGTGGCAGCAGTCTTGTGGATGTTTCCCTATGCCTGAGCAATGAATTAAAAAGTAGACGCTGATCTGTGTCTAACTGAAGTAGACAGGGAATACCTAGGGGCTGGCCCTCTTGATGCTGATGGAAGATTATTGGCCACTAACTGAGAGGCTTGTCTCAACATCGAGCAGTGCCTGGTTGCTGCCCTCGGATGACCGCCTGGCTGCAGTCAACAGAGACCCTTACCTCAGCATCGAATGGCACCCGGTTGCCATTGACTGAGACCCTTGTCTCGACATCGAATGGTGCCAGGTTGCTGTCGACAGAGACCCTTGCCTTGACATCGAACAGCACCTGGTTGCTGTTGGAGACCCTTACATCAACATCGAAGGGCACCTGGTTGCTGACGACAGAGATGCCTGCCTTGATGTCGAACGGTGCTGTGTAGCTGTCTACAGTCTGTCCTCGCTACAGCGAACGATAGGGAGTGACCACTGTAGTATGCTTTGAAGCGGATTTGCAATAATCTGCAGTCGACAGAGTGATAGGTACTTGACTCAACATCGACTGGTGGAGGACAAGGACTGATGGCTTGTAGCATTTTGTCACCGTCAATGGTGATGTAGACTCCCGTTATATCTATCGTCAAGGGTGAATCGGACACTCGACGTCGATGGGGACAGAACAAACGGGTAGCTTCCTGCCTCTAGATGTGGATCTTGCTCTCTTTTGTCACCTTTCAGGAGATCTGCCTCTAGAAGTTTTGTGGAAATAATCAAGTCCCTTGGAGGGACATGGGATAGGCCCTTTTTCTCCTGTTCAAGCGTGTTCTCCTGAAGACCATGCACATTTATTTTCTGTCTTTTAAAGTCATTTTTGAGAGTTTTACCAGTGGTAGCAAGACTCAGATTGGTGAGTGGCAAAGAGACATAAGATGTGCCTTCTTACCACAGGCAGAACACATGACAAAAATAGAAGGCATTTTGGCAGGAAAAAAATGGAAATTTCTGTCAGAAAACAATTCTTTCTCACTCTCAATGTGAAAAGTCATCTAGCGAAGTAGAGAAAACTTGGTTTAATGAGGAATTTTTTTTTTTTTTTTTTTACACAAAAAGTTTCAAAGAGCACAATGACCCAGGGTCCTCACTAAAGGAGCTGCAAAACTGGCCTAACTCACCTTTGGGCATGATCGGATACAGGCGGTCATGGAGGCCTTAAGGCACAGTGCCGGTACTCTCTTTTTATGTTTTTAATGCAGCCAATTAGCTAACAATGCCTTTGTATTCCCTTGCAGTTTTCACTTCAATAAAAGCGGTGCTTTCCAGTTTATTTCTCTTTCAGATATACACAAATGCTCGACAACTCAATGCAAAATGGGCATTTTCAGCCCTTAATATAGACTGAATGGATATATGTGGATCTATGTATATATGTGTATTAAAATACGTTCTTTTTTTATGCCAAACATTGAAAATGTCACTTACCCAGTGTACATCTGTTCGTGGCATCAGTCGCTGAGATTCACATGGTCTGCATAGCTCACCATCTGGTGTTGGGTCGGAGTGTTACAAGTTGTTTTTCTTCGAAGAAGTGTTTTCGAGTCACTGGACCGAGTGACTCCTTCTTCTGTGCTCATTGCGCATGGGCGTCGACTCAATCTTCGATTGTTTTCCCCGCAGAGGGTGAGGTAGGAGTTGTACTATAGTAATAGTGCCCACGCAATGAAATGTGTAAGTATGTACCTATTAAAGGTTTAAATAATATATATGCAAATGTACAAAATTGAAGGTAACTTCTGAACTGCTACAGGCTTCCGGGGAGGTGGGTGGGCCCATGTGAATCTCAGCGACTGATGCCACGAACAGATGTACACTGGGTAAATGACATTTTCAGTTCGATGGCATCTGTCGCTGTAGATACACATGGTCTGCATAGACTAGTAAGCAGTTATTTCCCCATAAGCGGTGGTTTAGCCTGTAGGAGTAGAAGTTGTCTGAAATAGAGTTCTTAATACAGCTTGACCTACTGCAGCTTGTTGTGCGGATAGCACATCTATACAGTAGTGTTTGGTGAATGTGTGAGGCGTAGACCATGTGGCTGCCTTACATATTTCATGCATTGGGATGTTTCCTAAAAAGGCCATTGAAGCACCTTTTTTCCTTGTTGAATGTGCCCTGGGAGTAATGGGCAGTTGTCTTTTTGCTTTAAGGTAGCAGATTTGGATGCATTTAACAATCCATCTGGCTATACCTTGTTTTGATATTGGGTTACCTGCATGAGGTTTTTGGAATGCAATAAATAGCTGTTTAGTCTTTCTGATGTTCTTTGTTCTGTCAATGTAGTACATTAATGCTCTTTTGACATCTAATGTATGTAGTGCTCTTTCAGCCACAGAATCTGGCTGTGGGAAAAAAACTGGTAGTTCTACCGTTTGATTTAGATGGAACGGTGAAATAACTTTTGGTAAAAATTTTGGATTAGGTCGTAGGACGACCTTATTTTTATGTATTTGTATAAAAGGTTCCTGTGTTGTGAACGCTTGAATTTCACTTACTCTTCTCAGAGATGTAATGGCGATGAGAAAGGCAACTTTCCAGGTTAGGAATTGTATTCCGCAAGAGTGCATGGGTTCGAAAGGTGGGCCCATGAGTCTTGTTAGGACCACGTTTAGGTTCCATGAAGGAACAGGTGGTGTTCTTGGTGGTATAATTCTTTTAAGACCTTCTATGAATGCTTTGATGACTGGTATCCTATACAAGGAAGTTGAATAGGTAGTCTGCAGGTATGCAGATATTGCTGCAAGGTGTATTTTAATAGAAGAGAAGGCTAGCTTTGCTTTTTGTAAATGGAGCAAGTAATTTACTATATGTTTTGGAGTTGCGTCTAGTGGTTGTATCTGATTATGATGGCAGTAACAAACAAATCTTTTCCACTTACTTGCGTAGCAGTGTCTAGTGGATGGCCTTCTGGCCTGCTTTATGACTTCCATACACTCTTGGCTAAGTTGTAAGTGTCCGAATTCTAGGATTTCAGGAGCCAGATTGCTAGATTCAGCGATGCTGGATCTGGGTGTCTGATCTGTTGGTTGTGTTGCGTTAACAGATCTGGTTTGTTGGGCAGTTTGATGTGGGGTACTACAGATAGATCTAGCAGTGTTGTGTACCAGGGTTGTCTTGCCCACGTTGGTGCTATTAAAATGAGTTTGACTTTGTTTTGACTCAATTTGTTTACTAGATAAGGGAGGAGAGGGAGAGGAGGAAAAGCGTAAGCAAATATTCCTGACCAGTTCATCCATAGGGCATTGCCTTGGGATTGCTTGTGTGGGTATCTGGACGCGAAGTTTTGGCATTTTGCGTTCTCTTTTGTTGCAAATAAGTCTATTTGAGGTGTTCCCCAGAGTGTGAAGTAGGTGTTCAGAATTTGTGGGTGGATTTCCCATTCGTGGACTTGCTGGTGATCTCGAGAGAGATTGTCTGCCAGTTGATTCTGGATCCCTGGAATAAACTGTGCTATTAGGCGAATTTGATGGTGGATTGCCCACTTCCATATGTTTTGAGCTAATAAGCTTAACTGCGTTGAATGTGTTCCTCCTTGTTTGTTTAGATAATACATCGTTGTCATGTTGTCTGTTTTGACAAGGATGTATTTGTGGGTTATGATTGGTTGGAAAGCTTTTAGTGCTTGAAAAACTGCTAATAATTCTAGATGATTTATATGCAGTTTTGTTTGATGTATGTTCCATTGTCCTCTTATGTTGTGTTGATTGAGATGTGCTCCCCACCCTGTCATGGAAGCATCTGTTGTTATTACGTACTGTGGCAATGGGTCTTGGAAAGGCCGCCCTTTGTTTAAATTTATACTGTTCCACCATAGAAGCGAGAGGTAAGTTTGGCGGTCTATTAACACCAGATCTAGAAGGTGACCCTGTGCTTGAGACCACTGTGAGGCTAGGCACTGTTGTAAGGGCCTCATGTGCAGTCTTGCGTTTGGGTCAATGGCTATGCATGAGGACATCATGCCTAGGAGCTGTAGTATTGTTCTTGCTTGTATTGTTTGATTTGGAGACATGTGTTGAATGACTCTGTTGAAATTGTGAATTCTTTGTGGAGTTGGCGTTGCTACTCCTTTTGTCGTGTCTATTATGGCTCCTAGATATTGCTGTACTTTGCTTGGCTGAATGTTGGATTTTGCAAAGTTGACGGTGAACCCTAGTTTGTAGAGGGTTTGTATGACTTGATTTGTGTGGTTTGAGCATTGTGTGAGCGAACTGGTTTTGATTAGCCAGTCGTCTAGATACGGGAATACATGTATTTGCTGCCTTCTGATGTGTGCAGCGACTACTGCTAGGCATTTTGTGAATACCCTTGGAGCGGTTGTTAAACCGAAAGGCAATACTTTGAATTGGTAATGTATTCCTTTGAATACAAACCTTAGATATTTTCTGTGTGATTGATGTATTGGTATATGGAAATATGCGTCTTTGAGGTCTAGGGTTGTCATGTAGTTGTGTTTTTTGAGCAATGGTAACTTCTTGTAGTGTGACCATGTGAAAGTGGTCTGATTTGATGAATGTGTTTACTACTCTGAGGTCTAGAATTGGTCTCAGTGTTTTGTCCTTTTTTGGTATCAAGAAGTACAGTGAATAAACTCCTGTGTTTATTTGTGTGCTTGGTACTAATTCTATTGCATTTTTTTGCAGTAGTGCTTGAACTTCTATCTCTAGAAGCTGTGAATGGTGTTTTGATCAATTTTGTGATTTTGGTGGTATGTCTGGAGGGAATTGCAGGAATTCTATGCAATAACCATGTTGGATAATTGCTAGGACCCATGTGTCTGTAGTTATTTCCTCCCATGCTTCGTAATATTGACCTATCCTTCCCCCCACTGGTGTTGTGGGGGGGGGGGGGGGAGGGGGGTGAGTGACGTGTGAGTCACTGCTTATTGGTAGTGGTTTTGGGGCTTTGAAATCTTCCTCTATTCCTAGGGAATTGCCCTCCTCTATACTGGCCCCGAAAGCCTCCCCTGTACTGTCCCTGGTAGGTGGACGGTGCGGACTGTGAGGTACTGGCTTGTGTGGCCTGACCCCGAAACCCTCCTCTAAAAGGTGTTTTGCGGAAGGTGGTATAAGATCCTCTGCTCTGCGGGGAGTAGAGTGCGCCCATGGCCTTGGCAGTGTCAGTGTCCTTTTTGAGCTTTTCTATGGCTGTGTCGACCTCCGGACCGAACAGAAGTTTTTCGTTTACTGGCATGTTAAGTACTGCCTGCTGAATTTCTGGCTTGAATCCAGACGTTCTGAGCCATGCGTGCCTACGGATGGTAACCGACGTATTAATGGTCCTTGCGGCTGTGTCTGCTGCATCCATAGAGGAGCGTATTTGATTGTTGGAAATGTTTTGACCCTCCTCAACAACCTGTTTTGCTCTTTTTTGTAGATCTTTTGGGAGATGTTCAATGAGATGCTGCATCTCATCCCAGTGGGCTCTGTCGTATCGCGCTAGCAGCGCTTGTGAGTTTGCGATGCGCCACTGGTTTGCTGCCTGGACAGCGACCCTCTTCCCGGCTGCATCGAACTTTCTGCTTTCTTTATCTGGGGGAGGTGCATCCCCAGAAGTGTGTGAATTTGCCCGTTTTCTGGCAGCCCCTACCACCACAGAATCTGGTGGCAGCTGAGAGGTGATGAATACAAGGTCCGTAGGAGGCGCCTTATACTTTTTGTCCACTCTAGGCGTTACTGCCCTACTTTTAACTGGCTCCTTGAAGATCTCCTTTGCATGGCGTAGCATGCCTGGGAGCATAGGCAGGCTTTGGTAGGAGCTGTGGGTGGAGGAGAGGGTGTTAAATAAAAAGTCATCCGCTACTTGTTCAGAGTGTAGTTCCACATTATGGAACTGAGCTGCTCTAGCCACCACTTGTGAATAGGCTGCGCTGTCCTCAGGTGGTGATGGCCTAGTTGGGTATGTGTCTGGGCTGTTATCAGACACTGGTGCATCGTACAAGTCCCACGCGTCTTGATCTTGGTCGTCGTGGCTCATGGCGGTGTGAGCTGGCGAATGTGACGGGGTGTAAGTTGGCGAAGCCGGAGTTACAGTTGGAGGCGAGGGAGGAGGTGTTACCGTCTTTGCTGTTTGTTGCTGAGGAGCCTCTCGTGCTACAAACTGAAGTGTTCTCTTTCTTTTGACAGGTGGAAGGGTACTGATCTTCCCTGTCCCCTGCTGAATAAAGATACGCTTTTGCGTGTGATCCACTTCAGTGGATTGCAGTTCTTGTTCGAATCTGTGTCTTTTCATTTGTGAAGACATAGAATGTTCTTCAGTATAGGAGCCTGAAACTGGGTCTGTTGGTGCTTTTTTCGGCTCCGAAAACCCTGTTGTTTGTTTTTTCGGCTCCGAGGTAACCTTCCTCTTTTGTGCCGAAAAATCTTGGCCTCTATGGTCTTCGGCGCCACTGTCTCGGCGTCGATCCGTGTCGACACCGAACTCTCAGTGTCGATGCTTCTCTTTAGCACTCTCTCGGTCCCGAGGAGGCTGCGTGCCGGTGTCTCGACCGGAGTCGGACGATCTCGACACTGAATGGGCCTTTTTCGGTGCCGATTGTTGGTCACCGTGAATTTGGGTTGAGCCATGGCCGGTTGGCAGTGGCATCCCCTGGGCCTTTTTGCCTTTTTTAATTTCTGATCTCGACGTCTTACTCACAGTTTTTGTATTGTCGAGTTCGTCGGAGTCTGAATCCTCTTCTGTCTCGAACTGTCGATGCTCCTTTGGCGTGGACGCCATCTGCAGTCTTCTCGCTCGACAGTCGCGCAGAGTTTTTCGGGACCGGAACGCCCGACAGGCCTCACAGGATTCTTCGCTGTGCTCGGGTGACAGGCACAGGTTACAGACCGAGTGTTGGTCCGTATAGGGATATTTGTTGTGGCATTCAGGGCAGAATCGAAACGGGGTCCGTTCCATCGGCGTTGTTCTCCACGCGGTCGGGCCGACTAGGCCCCGACGGTGTGCCGAAATCTACCCCGAAGGGCACCGAACCGCTTCGATGTTCAATGCGTCGTCGTATGTGTTTATCTCGAACCGGATCGCAACGATACCGTCGAAAATCTTCCGTTTTCAGCTATCTTTCCGTTCCGAAACTCGGAGCGACAGGAACACGTCCGAACCCGATGGCGGAAAGAAAACAATCGAAGATGGAGTCGACGCCCATGCGCAATGAGCACAGAAGGAGGAGTCACTCGGTCCAGTGACTCGAAAACACTTCTTCGAAGAAAAACAACTTGTAACACTCCGACCCAACACCAGATGGCGAGCTATGCAGACCATGTGTATCTACAGCGACAGATGCCATCGAACATATATATTATTATATATTTAATATGTGCTCTGGGGTCCCAGCAGGTAGGAGGGAATATTCAGCGCTTATGACTATTGATGATCCCTTGGAAGAAAATGGAAGAGGGCGTATGGCCAGTGCTGGTGTGTGGATACCCGGAGCCTTGACATCCTCTGGTGAAACTGAGTGGAAAGATCTAGGATGCTGCCAAGGTGCGTGGATGGGGTCAGAGAGGCAGAGGAAAAAAACAAAACAAAGGTGCCACAAGTGAATAAAGAGCAGCCGAAGCTGTGAACCACACAAACTTGCAGCACTACATTAACTGTTTGGGCAGCTGGATATTGTTCTGCCAGCCTGGGAGTTGCGAATTCCATTGTCTTGTTTTAATTGCGCTTCTCATAAGTTCATTGCAGCACGCCAGGGGGTGGGGGATCCCCACCCTGTCAGGAAGGCAGTCTGCTTCATATCGGTTTGCTGCATGGCTAAATTAACGTTTCTTTACAGAATGTCTGAGGACTGGGAACAGTGGACAGACGCCAGTTGGTCAATCAATACCTCAAAAGGAGTGGGACACATGGCCTTCTTACAGAGAACTCACTTGGCAAGGGGAGAAGTCTGTAGACTTTAAAAACTCTGGTGGGGGAAAATGCTTCTGCACAGCCTATATGGGCTATGTTAGAGGAGAGTTGATATGGCTACGAGAAGGGGTGCCCATCAAGACAGTGGTGGAGACTGACCCAGAGGGGTGCAATGTGTTTGTGGTGGGGAGACTGGAGAGGGTGGAGGTGTTGTTGGGGAGTCTGTCTTTGACGAATGTTGCCAAGGCATGTTTTATGCCACGTATATCCTCACTGCTGAACTTCCAGTCCCATTTGCACTAGATGCCTGGGAGTGATTCTGTGTTATGGACCCTGCACTGGATAGGTCCTACCCTACTTTTCCTGAGTCTTCTACTAAACACACTGCAGCCTACCTGTCTCAGTGGCTTGCACACTAGTCCTTAATGGATGGCTGGCGAGCAATGAACCAAACTGTGGTCCGAGGGCATTGCATACATACAGTTAAAGGAGCACAGGGCTCGCTCAGCTGGCTCCTCATCCTGGTCGAAACCTCCTTGCAGGGTCTTGAGTGGGCTGCGATTGAGGTCGAGACCAGTAGTGTCACACTGATGCCAAGTATGGCCATACAAGGTGTATCAGGCCAGGCTCCATGCAGAAGGTGATAGGCCAGGACGCCTGCTGGCATGGTTGCTACAGAGTGCATCGGATACTACACTGGTGACTGCCATGCATATTTCCTCAGACTCAACCTCTACCACCCAGGAAGCGATACATAATGCATTCTGACTGCGCTACCAGGCACTTCCTAACCCTGCGGCTCATTTCACGGGTCAGGATCTCAGACTACTTATCTGATATTTTGATATCTGATATATTATCTGATGTACCGCTGCCAGTGGTGCCTGCGGGGCAGAGGGAGGTCATGAATGGCCCTGTAACAGAGTAGGAAATCAGGGATACTATACAGGACTCCCCTACCTGTGGCATCCCAGGTCTGAACGGCTTGCCAATTGAATTTTATAAGACCTACAAAGCCTTATTGGCTCCCAAGTTGGTGAAATTGTACACTGCTGTCTTTGCAGCTGGGCCTTTAACACCTTCCATGTGGGAGACCCTTACAGTGTCCAGCCCCAAGCTGAGGCAGGACCCCTTGGAGGCGTCCTCCTATAGGCCGTTGTTGCTGATGGGTACTGATTATAAGCTTCATAGTAAGGTGCTGGCTGCATGGCTTTTGGTGCATATGCAGACACTGGTCCACTCTGTTCGGAACGGATTCATCCCAGGCAGATCCACAACTCCATCTCAGTCTATTGTGTAGAATACTGAAGGGAACCTAGGCACACTAGCCCTACTCTGTTTGCCTGGTGCTAGACCTCGAGAAAGCTTTTGACACCCTTGAGTGGGGCTACCTTTTTGCAGCCTTAAAAACAAAAATGGGCATCAGGGCTAGGCTTTTAGGATTGCTCAAACTTCTTTGCACTGAGCCACCAGCGAGGGTGAGGATAGGATGTACAATGTCTAGCCTGTTTCTCATTGGTAGGGACATGTGTCAGGAGTGGCTCTTCTACCTTTTGCTTTTTGGCCTGGCAACGGCACCCCTGGCACAGCGTCTTCCGCAATCTGGCCTTGGCTGGTGTATTCCTGTGGGTGGTGAAGTCTACATCATCTCTCTACAGGCTGATGATGTCCTAGTGTACATATAAGATGTTAGGGACAGTATAGCAGACATCGCTTGCATCCTGCATTATTTTAAGAGTCACTTCGGGCCACGGAGTCAACTGGGCTAAGCTGTGTCTGTTCCAGATTCATCTTGACAGCCCTGTGCGTGGCACTGCGGTTGGTACGAATGTAGTCAGGTGGGAGCCAAGCGCTACTTGGGAATTAATGTTTATCATACACCTTGCGATTTAATCATACAATCTTACAAGGGCGATATCTTCCTTGCTGCCTCAGATTAGCTTTTGGTATTCTCTCCAGCTCATGTAGGGCCGAGTGGCTCTCTAAAAAGGGGATGTTGCAGCTCCTCCTATATTTCTAAATACATTTTCCACTCCAAATCACGAGCAGTACATTTGAGGTTAAATGCGATGCTTGGAGACATATGGAATAAAGGAAGGTGCAGGGCGGCTCTGTGTGAACTGCAGCCCCTGACAGAGTGGAGGACTGGGTGCTCCAGTGTTCAAGCACTATTATCTGGCTGCCCAGCTCTAGTGATTCACTCGTAGGCTGGCTGTGCTCAACTTGGATAATGTAGCCTCAGACTTACAGCCTGGAGTGCTTAGCTTAGTGCAGGAATTATTCCTTCCCAGCTCGGAATTACTGGTGTCCACTAATAGCCAGCTTAGAGTGACATATGTATGCCATCGCCTAAATGCGCTAAATGCTTCAATGGATGCTCCTGAGAGTCTTTTACACTCCACCTGGGCTTTTCTGGATGCAATTGATTTGGAGGGCAGGAGTATGTGCTGTGGGACTCTGCAGGCGTGACCACTTTAGGTGACTTGTTTCAGGAGGGGGCACTCATCCAGTCTGACTTGCTGGCAGAGCTGACTGGTCTGCCTGCAAGCCAGTTTGACACACAGGTACCTTGCGGTGAAACTCAAGTACATGTGGGACATTACAGATACTGAGCCTACTGCACATCCTTTGACACAGGCACTTCACACAATGAGTGATGGAAGCCGCTTGGTTTCTTGGCTTTCGAAAGCACTCTTAAAACACAAGTCTAGACCTGTTGGCTCCTCTCAGGCACATTTGGGAGTTCGATATAGGGTGTGGGCTGTTAGTGCCTCATTAAACGAAGAAATGGGTTAAGAGGATTTCTGTCCCGGCCGGAGGACGTCTGTCAACAGACCTTAAAAGTAGGGTGTTGGAAGTCAGTCAAGAACTTCAGCTGCCATACGCATGAGCATGGCATAGGAAGGAGATTCCTTGGAGGCTGAGCCCTGGGGTGAGAGAAGACCTGTTTCAGGGGAAGTATCCAGACAACTAGCCTACCACAAAAGTCATATCAATTCTCTTCGATATAGCAGTGTCAACTCATCCCCCGTGTTGTAATCACTGTCTGAGTCTGTGCTGAAAAGGGCATGTAAGATGTGTGTTCTCCCTTGAGGAGGCAACAGATTTGGGAGGGAGCAGTACCTCAACTGTTGTTGGGTGTGGCTTCGGGGTTAGACCAGTGCAGACTCTGCACACTGAAATTAATGAGGTAAGCATCTGAGATACAAGAAAGATGTCAGGATCCTCGTATGATGATGTGGAAAGAGAAACTGGCATCAGCCCATGGCAGTGGAGCCTATATAGGCTCTGTACATCATTTCCAGAGTGAAACTGTGTCCCTGAGTTGCAGCACAGCTCCACCCACAGGCATGCAAAGGTACTGCTGATATTGTGGCTGATGCCTTGAGATTATTCAAATGATGGGGAATCTGCAACTAGAAGTCTAAATGTCAAGACAAGAGTGTCGCATGAACATATGTACCAAAGTCCACATAGCAGCCTGACCAATATACAAGACTGGTATCTCTTGTGTTAATGCAGTAGTAACAGCCTTAGCTTGAGTGGGATGGGCCCGTAACCCTTTAGATGTCTGTTCTTTAGCTAATGCATATCAGATTTTAATACAGAGTACTATCAATCTACAGACAGTTCTTTTCTGCACTGCTGTTCCCTTAATTGCACCAAGGAACACACAGAGCAGATTGCTCACTTGGTGGTCCCTGATATGATCAGTATAATAACCGTGGGCTCTATCTAAGCAAGGCCATCTCTCCTCTTCTTTTGATGGGGGAGAAGGGGACAAAGAATCCCAGAAGGGTAATGACTTGTCCAACATGAAATGGCGTGACCACTTTAGGCAGGAATGCCACTTGTTTCCTCAAAACCAGTTTGTTAGGAAACAATTATGTACAGCATGTGGACTGAGTGTATAAAGCTTGCTTACATAGAAAGCAAATTTAATTGTTAAAAAGGGCAGTGGAGAACTATGTATTGGCTCAAAGGGGGTGTACATGAGGAAGGTAAGGACCAGAATCTGCTTTCTTGTCGAATTGACAAGAGCTTTTGAATGTACATTCACTGAGAAGCCTGTAGACATCATCCAGTCATGGTGTGCAACCACCACACTGGAGCCGACTGCCCAAGCAAATCAGTCATGTCAAGTCCAGACCTAAAAAAAAATAAAAAAAAGTTACTACAGCCTGTATGGTTTAGGCTAAAGATGCCTATAGATCGTTCAGAACTGCCAGTAGAATTTGGTGTAAAATGTGTGGGTGTAGGGATCCCAGAGACAAGGGGTGGCAAAAGACAACATGTTTGCAAATGGCCTTCATGAGTTTTGTTTCACAGTCAGGCGTGTTTGTCTTAACAGTGTTCGGGTTTATTTTGCTGGTGGACGCAAGTACCAAACTACAAGATGTTCGGTGTTGTTAGGAAGATAGCCGCCTGGTGCTAGTATGTGGCAACAAGCTACCTGCCTATTGAATCTCAGCCCAGAACATGGTTTTGTCCAAGTGGCCAACAGTGCATCAGTAAGGCTTTTGTTAAATGGCAGGACAGGTTTAGTAGGTGTCTGACCAGGCTGGCAAATCTCCGTGAGGACACTGCACTTTACGTCTAAGGTAGGAAGCTGCAGGTCTGCAGCCCCTTGCATGACAAAGAAAGAAGCGCCGATCTCTGTGGCAGGATGAGGTAGAGAGAAGCCCAGTGTTTGTGGAGATGTCTAGACAATTTGCATCCTAAAGTTCTTCATACCATTCATCCTCATCATACTGTAGGACAAACGTGTCCCACTCACCATAGTTGTCTGCATCAGAACCAAACATTGTGTAATGTATGAGCTCTGCCACTTGGTAGAGGCAATGTTGCGGTCAGGCTTTTGCCTATTGGCTGTGCTCTGGTGGGATCGGATCACAACCTTGGCAGAGTCAAGATGAGGGTGGCACAGAGTCAGAAACCCCTATCCTCTATATCAAAGGAACTGGTGCAGGGAGTGGTGCCAGAAAGAAATTCAGCAAGGAAGCTGGTGAAGAGCCGATAGAGTGTTCAATATGCAGAAACAATGTTAAGGGTGAACTAGACAGCAGAACTCAGACTGTAGGTCTCTGGAAATCCTTGGGGGTCTAATGGTGCACCAGAGGGAACCAGAAGTGTGCCAAATGTGCGAAGTATGGTCTCCCTGATGGCTTCTATATTCTGTGACATCGCAAACAGGTCGGGAAATTAAGGTTGCATCATGACCAGAGTTGGAATCGGCACATCAGGAGCTTAGGACTGAGTGGCACATAGGCGCTCTTGCACCTTCTCCAGAGTATAAGAGTGGCAGAAAGGGGCAGCTTCCCACTTGAACATTTGCTTTTTCTTCAACAGAGATGAGAATGTGCCATGGGAACAACTTCAGGAGGAGGACCTATTTTTTTTTTTTTTTTTTACATTTATTTAGATCAGTCCCGGCACTGAGCCTACCAGTGTCCGGCAAGACAGCTTCATCCTGCAGTACTTGTAACGTTTGGATTCATATGGACATAGTCACAGATGCCTTCAGTCGTGGTCCGAGTCTAGGCACCACAGGAATATCTCATGGGGGGTCTGACTCAAAAATCTGTTTGTTACAGTCTCTACAAGGTTTTGTCTTGGTCGTTTTAGGAGATTATATTTCTCTGGCACACTAGTAAAAAAGCTAACTTTTGTGGAGAAAAAACAAATCTCATTAAAAGATGAAAGGAGCAGGGCTACAGATCCAAGTCTGAAGGCACAGAAAGCAAGAACTCACATCACTGCACGAGTGGCACTTATAAGCGCCTCTGCTCAACACTTCCAGAGCAGAAGGATGTCAGTGCATAAGCTCTCGATGCCAACTGACATGCCGGAGGATCCAGTCACACGGATGGGAAAATATTCACAAGATGAGGATTCTGTAATTAGAAGTATCCATCAGAAAACATGGTTTCATCATGTGCATCCAGACTTTAACAGTTGTTTGCAGGGTGTCAGAGAACATGCTACTTCCACAACAATTTAGGCTGAGCTTTCAATTAGCTCCTTGATTTTGTGTGCACTATTATTGGTAGAGGGTGCAATTATTTCACTGTTTCTCTCTGCGTTACATTTAGTGCATTCTGATCAGCGTGTTGTGCTGCTCTGCTCCCAACAACTTTCTGCTCTGCAGCCTCTTGGGGTTTGCTCAATACCTCTTCAGGCTACAAGTCTGCATATTTGATGGTTTGATTTAGCCCACTGCCCATCAGCATTGTCTGACCAAGAAGGTGTACACTTGTCAAGACAAGAGTGGTCTGGTTCCTCTTCAACTTAGCACCAAATTACTACCTTGTGTCCAGTGCTGTTTAGGACGGGCTGACAGCGTATAATCAGTAATTCACACATGTTGATTGCTTCACCTAGTAGGAAGCTGGCACAGTGCGTGATGGGCACCTATGGTGTTCCCCCCTATACCGGATCCAGGCAAACCCTAAATTAGATAGTGTTACAGTGTCTAGCTAGCCAGGGCTCTCTAGGGTAACTCTGGTGAGCAGCCAAGACTTATCTAGAAGGTATGTGAAACACTTGCAATACCAAAGTAGTAACACAATAACTTGTCACACATGAAAGCAACCACACAGTGTTGCAAATATAAAGTTACTTTATTATAGGTGCACCAAACTAGACTACCATTGGCATACCTCTTTGGAGGTATGAACACACGATCTGCACAGGTAAGTAATCAGGAAAAGCATAAATTAACAAGGGCCCTATAAGAGGTGCCAAACCTTATAGTAAAAGAATGGAATGAGAACAGGTGTCCACCAGAATGTGTGGAGTAGTTAGACAAGCACTGGGAGAGAGTGGAACCCCAAAAGGTAAGTACCTAGAAAATCCCCAGAGGCCAGGTGCAGAGGTAGGTTATCTGGTTTTCCCATAGACCAACATGGGGACATTGCGGTTGGAGAATGAAGAGGCAGGACCAGACCAGTAGAACCCAAGGGTAGATTCTGGGTGGAGAGGCCCTGTAAAAGAAGGGGACCTACACCCGTCCACGCAGGAGTGTTCAGGTGGGGCAGGAGCCAATGGCCACACTTTTGTAGCTGAAGATCCAGGTCGACAGTGATGGATGAAGTTCAGCTGCAGGTCCAGGAGCTACAGAGGAGTCCCTGAAGTCACCTACGAGCTGCCCCTCAATAGTCACCGGATTGCAGATGGGTCAGTGGTCAGGATGGCCACCAACAAGCAAATGCAAGAGGAGCTGTTGGACTTTTGCAGACTATGGAGGACCAGCAAGGTCTTGGGGAACTCAACCCTTGAAGGGGAGCCCGGGCTGACCCTAGGAGACCAAGCAGAAGCAGTCTGAGCCCCCACAAGCAACCCACTGGCAGCAGGCATAGTAAGTCGCAATGAGGCCCGGTCACCACACATGAAAAGGAGTCCCATTTTGCCCAAGCACCAGAGGAGACTGTCCTTGTAGAGGCAGAGTGCTGGGGCTACTTGGAGCCTGAAGATCCCTCGGAGCAGAAGCCAACAAGCCTTGGTTGGTGCAACTGTCACAGTGCACAGGGATTATGTCCCAATGGCATAGGCAAGGGCTTACCATCGCCCGCATTGGAAAGAAGGCAGAGAGGACCCAGGGGATCCCTCAGAACCACCACCTGCATTAGAGAATCTTCGCAGATCTTGAGGACAGAAGATCCCATCAGCCGGACATCGTTGCCTTGGGTGCCTGTGGATGGAGGGAAATTAATTGTTCATTCCAAGGGAGATTCCTTCTGTTTTTTGGTGCAGCTGAAGTCTTGCCCACCCCATAGGATGCACAGTTGTGGAAATGTTGCAGATTGCCGACAGGAGCCACAGAAGCAATGTTGCAAGAAGAAGTCTTCTCAGGCGATGCAGTCTTGTTCAGTTCCTGTGTTGCGCCCAGCAGCAGTTACAGAGGCCAGGAGCAGATGTGTTTGCAGAGAGGTCCAGGTGGTGTCTTGCATGACGAATCCGGGGACCCACCCTCAAGGGAGTCCCTAAGTAACCCAAAAAGGGTGTTTGGTCACTCTTTGGAGTGACAACCTATCAGGATGGGTCTCTGACGTAAGCTACCTGGCGTACCCAGTCAGATGCTCCCAGCGACTTCTCCCCTTCTTGGTTTCAAGATAGCAGAACCAAACTGCCACCTGGAGGAGCTGTGGGCACCACCCTAGGAGTGGAGCTGGACAGGAGAGTGGACACTCCCCTTTCCTTTGTGTGTTTCATGCCAGGGCAGTGACCAGCGGTCCCTGGACTGGTGCAAACCAAATTAAGTAAGGACACTAACTGTGCCCTTCAAAGCAGTCCAGTGGCTTGGGAAGTCTACCCCTTCCCAGCCCAGTAACACCTATTTCCAAAGGAGAGGAGGATGCACCCCTCTCCTACAGGAAATTCTTTAATCGCTGTCTCCTGCTTGAGCAGGTCAAGCAGCAGGAGGGCAGAATCTGCGGAGCTGCAGCAGCGCAGGCTGCCCAAAGACACTGGAAGACAGGATCCTCTAAGGAAGCCCCAGGGTGCATGGAATCATGCCACCAATACTGGAATCAGTACTGGGGTATGATTCTGACATATTTGATAACAAACATGCCCATATTCGGAGTTGCCATTATGTAGCTAGGTGGCCAGTAGACAGCTAAAATGGCTTCCTCGTACTTACAAAGAACAGGGAATTTGAACTGGAATTTGTAGCAGCCCCTTTGCTCATGCAGGGGTGCCCACACACAGGTACCTGCCCCCTACCCTTTGTGCTGAAAGGGCCTATCATAGAGATGACTTAGTGACCAGCAGTTGAATGGTGCATGCACCTTTTTATGCAGGCTGCAAATGGCAGGCCTGCAGACAGTTTGCATGTGCTCCTGTGGGTGGCATAATATATGCTACAGACCATGGGGGACCCCTGGAGTTCCAATGCCCTGGGTACCCAAGTGCTAGCTACCAGGGACTTACAGGGGTACAAGACAACCAAATGTAGAGAAGCGAGCACAATCAGTGGTGTCCTGATTAGCAGGATCCTAGTAAAAATAGACGAACCATGCTGACATGAGACAAAAAGTGGGTGATCCCCCCAATGACCAGGAGAGGAGAGGTAAGTACCTGGTTTTCCCCAAAACCAACAGGAGGACTTTGGATAAGGATTATGCAAGACCCAACCAAGACTGTAAGAACCCAAAGGTGGCCACTGAGAGCAGGACCTGCAAAGGAAGGGGACCAAGTCCAGTTGACGTTGGAGTGTCCGGTGGTGGCAGGAGCCACTACCCACCCTTCTGTTGATGCAGGATCAGGTCGATGTTGGACGAAGACGAGCAGTGCAGCACAGGAGATGAAAAGGAGTGATGCAAGTGCTGCCGCACGTCAGCAGTGGAGATGTAGTTGGTCAGTGGTTCTGAAAACCACCAACATGCCTTGGCAAATGCAAGAGACTGAAGTTTTGCATGGCTAAAGAGGAACAGCAAAGTCCAGGGGGGCTCGTCCTAGGAGGGGAGTCTGGGGTGACCCTCAGCAGTTGGGAGAGTCACAAGAAGAGGAGACTGCCCCCAAAGGCAACACAGTGGCAGCAGGCATAGAAGTCACAGTGAAGCCCCCTCATCACACCTGAGGAGTCCTGAATCTCTGGAGCAGCAGGCAGGTGACTGCTTTGCAGGAAGGAGTGCTGGGGACCGTGGCTACACAGAGCCTGAAGATCCCTTGGAGGAGGAGCAAACAAGCCTTGGTAGCCGCAAGAGTCGTGGTGCACAGGGGTACTGTAATGCAAGGAGAGGCAAAGGCTTACTGTCCCCCAAGTTGGACAGCTGGTAGAGCGCACCACCTGTGATGTAGACTCCACACAGTTCAGGAGGAGAGCAGATCTACACAGCCGGTCGTCAATGCAGTTGGTGCCTGAAGGTGCAGGGAAGTGACTCCTTCACTCCAAGGGAGATTCCTTCTTACATCTTGTGCAAGCTGAAAACTCGCCGCCCTCAGAGGATGCACAGCTGGGGAAATGTTGCAGTTGCTGGAAAGAGCCGGAGAAACAATAATGCAGAGCGGAGTAGTTGCTGAAGTTGCAGATTGTCGGTTCCTGGAGGGTCCAGTTGCAGTCCCAGTGGCCAGAAGATGAAGTAAACACTGCAGAGGAGTCCTGCTGGAATCATGCACATCTAATCTGAGGACCCTATCCAAGGGGGAGACCCTAAATAGCCCAAGAAAAGGACTGGTCCCTAGCAGCATGACCACCTATCGGGAGGGAGCTGTGATGTCACCTGCCTGACCTGGCCACTCAGATGCTCCCATAGGCCTCTGCCCACCTTGGATTCAAGATGGCAGAATCATATGGCCACCGGGAGGAGCTCTGGGCACCATCCCTGGGGGTATTGATGGACGGGGAGCGGTCACTCCCATTGCCCTCGTCCAGTTACATGCCAGAGCAGGGACCAGTGGTTCCTGGACTGGTGCAAAATGGTTTATGCAAGGAGGGCACCAAATGTGCCCTTCAAAGCATACCGGTGGCTTGGGGAGGCTACCCCTCCAAAGGCATGTCATACCTATTTCCAAGATTAGAGGGTGTGGCCTCCCTCTCCCACAGGAATTCCTCTGTTCTGCTTGAGCTGGTCAAGCAGAAGGAGGGTGGCAGCAGTGCGGGCTGCTTGCAAAATAGTGAAAAACTAGTAGAAGTAATACTGGCGGTCCTTTAAGGAGCCCCTAGAGCGCATGGAATCATAACCAATAATGGCAACAGTAATGGGGTATGATTCTGACATGTTTCTTACCAAACATGCCCAGGTTCAGAGTTACCATTATGTAGCTGGACACAGGTGACCTATGCCCAGTGCATGGGTAAAATGACTTCCCAGCACTTACAAAATCCAGTGCAATGGAGCTCGTAGGGGACACCTCTGCTCATGCAGGAGCGCCCTCACACACAGCTGCATACCATGTACTAGGTACTTACAAGGACTCACCAGTATGCCAAGTGTGCGTTGTTCAAAGCCCTAGGCAACCAAATTTAGAGGGAGACTGCACAATCACTGGAGTCCTGATTAGCAGGATCCCAGTGAAAACAGTCAAAGCATACTGACAGCAGGCAAAACGTGAGGGTAACCATGCCTAAAAGAGTACTTTCCTACACTAAGCATTTGTTGTACTCACAGAGGCAATAAATGATACACACACAAAGAATAAATCTGAGACCAAACTAGACAAATACTTCTTTTTAAATAGGTTTCAAACCCAAGAACTTCATAATCAGGTAAGCACTTTTTCAATCAAACACTGTTCATATTTAAAAAAAAAAAAAAAAAAAAAAAGAAATCAACACTTAATACCATTCTCAGAGTTCTTGCACATTTGGTCCTTTTCTCCAGGTCCCAGGGGTGACAGATTAAGGAGTGTCCTTAAGTGTCTAGAAATCCAGCAGGGGTGAAACCAGGGCGGACTCTAGCTCAGGGAAGCCAGGGGACATCACTGGTACCAGTGACCCACTTCAGATTGATCATGGACGCAGAGGTTGTTGGAGGTGTTGGGTTTTCGCTCACCACAAGGCCACGGGAGAGGGGGCATGCATGCAGAGGTTGCAGGCAACTTGAGGGAGTACAGGAGGGGTGAAATCTGAGTGGACTAGGACTCTGGACAGCTGGGGAACATTGCTGGCACCATTGGTTGGCTTCACCTCGTGACATGGACATCGGGTGCAGAGGCCACTTTGGGTGTCCGGTTACTGTTCCAGAGGCTGCAGAGTTCTTTCTTGAGACTTTGTTGCAGAGCAAATTCCTGCTCACTTAAGTCTGAGTCTTTATGGAAGGCAGGCAGTCCTACTGGGTTTCATGGAGGCTCAGCTGCAGGACAAGTCGTCTTTTTGAGCAGTCTGTCAAGATTGGCAGGCCGGTGGGGCTTTTTACCTAGTCAGCAGCTGCTTCTTTTCCTCTTCTGCAGGTGAAATTCTTCTTTGTCCTTTGCTTCTTAGGTCGTCAAGTTGTAGGTTTCAGGGGTTCTGCCTAAATACTCAATTTAGGGGCACTGCAGGGAGTGGCAGGCGGTAGCCAATGGGCTGTCCACCATTAGGGTGACTACACCCTTTCTATGATCACTTCCGATGGGAAGTGGGCATAACCCTAACCCTAGAGGCCTAATTCCTTCCAAACAAGATGGAGGAATTTGAATGGTGGTCTCCACTTCAGCTTGTCCTCCTTAGGGGTGGGACTAGCATGAAGTGGGCACACCTCCTAATCTGCCTAATTGTCTCGCCTGTGCTGCCCCCAAAAGTGGGGACAGGACAGGGAGGCCGTCACTTCCACCATCTGGAGAGACCTGGGCCACATTATGAAGGCAGCCAGGTCTTTGAAGCTTCCCAACCTGGAATGTCCAGCCTGCCTGAATGAGGTGATAACACCCCCGCCCAGTGCAGGGTTTTGTTTCTGGCCCTCAAGAACTCTGGCTCTTACCTTGGAGGACCAGTAACGGGACTGTGGTGGCTGAACTGGTCAGGACCAGTCAATCTACCCACTAATAGCTGGTAGTTTTGCAGGGGGCACCTTCTAAGGTGCCCTCTTGGGTGCCATTGTTAAATCCCTCACTGGCATCAGTGAGGGAATATAAGTCTGAGATGTTTGATACCAAAAATCCCTATATTCAGAGAATTCATCATGTAGCTGGGAAACCCGTAGTGACTAGTGTCCAGCACATGTATTTAAATTGGCGTCCTTGATCACTTCCTATGTCTGAGAATCGACAGACATAGCAGGGGCATAGCTGCTCGTGCAGATATGCCCTCATATACTATAAAAATACACACTGCCTTAGGGCTGTAAGGCCTGCTAGAGGGATGACTTACATATATTGAGTGCAGTGCTTAGGGGACATGGCACAGGCTGTGCGCCATGTTGTGTCCTCAATTTTGGGAGCACCTTGTCACGCAGCTTACAATGGCAGTCTACATAAGGTTGGTGCTGGGTCCCTCAGAGTGGCACAAGTAGTGCTGCATCTCTGGGGGGCCCTCTTCAGTACAAATGTCCTAGGTACCAGGGGTACCATTTACTAGGGACTTACAGGGGGGCAGAAGGGCCTGGTCATTTGGTGATCAAGTGACCATGTGTCTTGTTTTAGGGAATGGATACTAGCACTAGAACCGGTTTAACAGAACCCAATGCACTTCAGTCAAAGTTGCATCTACAAACCAGGCAAACATTGTGGGGGTACAGCAACCAGAAACTAACTCCCTACACAGATGCATTACCTGCATGATGTGAAGTCTCTCCACCTCTTGGCTCAAGAATAATTCTTTAAAGAAAAACAACTTGGACAAATCTGGACCAAAACTAGATGGTGGGTGTATGCACAGCATGTGTATCTACAGCCATACATTCATCGAACACATGTTTAGGATGAGTGCCTTAAATATGTATTGCCTATTTCTAAAAAAGTAAAATAGAAGAAAATAAATGTTCACATAACTCAAGTGTTAATTAGAAAGTTACCACTTAGAAAGGGTGCAGTCCACAAACTCCACTTATACACACACTCACTACACAAGCCATCAGAATAAAACGGTGCAGGTAGTTAAAGGCACCAATGGTTTCGATATACACCAGATTTAAGAGATGCAAAGAGGTGGTGTGAGACATTACAGAGGCATCTTAAAGCGGCAAAATCAAACAGTACACTGACTACGGTGGGCATAAGACCTGCAAAATGATGTACTGTCATGCATTTTTCCTTTATACACTTACTGTTTTGCCTCCTTTGCCAATAACTCTTCCAGCAGCATACGACGGCACCTTAATGTGCGTTTCAAGTTTCACTTCTTCTTTAGGCCCAAAGAAATTTTCTTCTTTCAATTTTCCAAAGATCCTTCCTTGAGCCTGAAACGAAACAACTCGTGAGGAGATGTTTCTGGAAAATAAATACTGACCAACAGAGCAAAAGAATATTTTTTATTACATAGTAATAAAAGTTACCCTTTGAGGAATTCGAAATGAACATGTTTGGTACTAGCACATTCCGGAGCTAAATTCTCCCCCTTCAAAGATTTTACAACATGTTTATTTGTCCGTTCCGGAATGTTAAGGTAGAATTCTTGCTGCATTTCTTCTGATGATCTGCATCCACTGAAGAACAATGAAGCAAGCACATCAACTTCTGCACACCCTAAACATAATATGGGGCAGATGGCAGGTACCCTAACACCAACCTGCTGGTCAGAAGACCATCCTTGCTGCCTACCTAATGAAGTAATTTAGCCTCCAAGGTGTCTCCGGTGTGGGGAAACCTGTATGTTTATAACATTGTGATATCTCAACTGCCACTTAGGTAACATAAGTACATACATTTTAACCAACATTTGAAGAAAGACGGATTGTGAACATACATCTTTTGGTTTCATATCTCCAGATCTGCAGAGACAAATGGCAAAACCATAAGTTATCAAATTCTGCACTATAAATCTATACATGGTAGAATGCCTTCAGCCTGATTGAACTGTTGACCTCACAAAATTAAACAGAATTCTTACATTTCTCAGAATAAGATTTCTTCCATGTCTTCTTATACAATGGGTAAAGTGTACCGAGAAAACATTTAAAAAACAGGTACATTTAAACATCACTGGGTTACCTAGAGGTAGAAAAATAGGATTATGAAGTGATCTCATTCATAAGTCCTTCGGTTACTGACATTAACTCCAACAGCAATGAATCCAAAGAATTTCATTTTCTGTGACGGCAATATTCGAGTGAATTTACTGAAACTTGTATACTTTAAAAAATGAAGATTTGGAGTTGTGAATGAAATTCCAACTACAAATATACACTCAAACACGGTTTGCTTCTGCTGAAGTATAGGAGATGGCTAAATAATCTGATCATCAGCAGTGAGAGATAGTGGCTGGGCTGCTTGTATGTTTAAGCTTTTCTTTTGTAGGTTCAAAGCAGAAAAGGAAGGCAGTCAGTCACCTGTGGAGATCCAAGTAAAATAATAAAACAAAAGTTTAGAAGCATCAAAATACTTACTCTAGAGCATGATAATAATCATGGCTGATCTAAGAAGGACAAACCCTTAAGGGACTTGAGAGCTTTGAAAACTTAAAAAGTAGGTCCTGGTTCCATAAGACTCAAAGAAAAAAAACAATGACACGTTACCATACGATTGCATGTTCTAAAATAGGAGGCATTAGTTGCTGCTTGCGTCAAGCCAACACCTTGCAATTTGTGTGTACACGTCATTGTAATTTTGCAAGAGACAGTACACTTTATATTAAACGAAAGGTAGATCAAATAGAGAGGATATCCAATTGGACTTTCTGAAAATGATGTTACCTTTTAAAACCAATTCCTCTGAAAAGTTATTCACTGCTCTTGTAGCATATACATTTTGTTAATAATGTGGATGAGGATTGTCTTGCTATTGCTTGCTGTCCAGTATTAATGAATGCTTACCTATTGCCCAGAAAAATAACAGACTTCCATCTGACTACACCTTAATGCCTAGAAAAATCAGATCTATTCAAAAATTGTCCTCATAACCTCTTAGTGATCCTTTTTCCACGACTGCAAACACAATCCACTGCTTTTGAAGATTAAAGAGGGGGTGGCGATGAAACATGCAAGTTGGGATTGGACAGAAGCAAAATTGGGTAGACTAATCAAATCAGCCTTTGGCAGGAAATAATCCCAGAGCACATACATCATTCTCAGGAATTTAAAAACTTTGTTAAAAAGTGCCCTTAGGACTATTTAGTGGAAAGGAGATGTATGTCTTAAACATTGAAAATATGTCCCTACAATATATGCTATGAACTGAAAAATTGTCGCATAGAAATACCATAGCCTGCTTCTTTTCATACCTGTTGTGTGCATGTGAATCATTTACTAAATCTGCACTGGAATATTCACAACTCTGTAAAACGTCATTTCCTACTCGTTTTCTAGGTGCTCTGAATTTCATCCCACAAGATAATTACTTGATTTCATAACTGCACCTACAAGCTTAAAGTATCAGGCAGGTCATTTTTGTTTGACCTTAGTTAACACGAGATGCTACCTCACTTCCCAATTATTTGTTTACATTTGGGGGCTACATGGCTCCACAGTTCCAATCATAAACAGCCCCTCAAATTTGTCCTGTGTACCCTGAGAAAATGAACATGGTGCATGGCACCTACTGTCATAAAGTTCTTGACATCTAAATGGTGAGGACTTCTTTAGTTAAGATACCTTTACCACCTCTGGGGAACTTATCACCCCACCTGCTTAGAGGACACTCCATGAAAGAGGTCACATTGCCCTATTTGAGTTAGTGGATGTGTGACACCCACTGTATACGTGGATGTCCTGTAAGCCCTATACACTCTAAAGAAGGTGGAAAGGACATTCTCCACATTCACAGGTGTCCCACATCTGCCAAACTCTACATAAGGTCCAAGGCCTCCCTCTTCGAACGCTCTTGTGCACCATTAACAGCCAGGGGTCGCAAAATGGTTAACAAACAGGTATGCTCACTTTATAAAGTTTGTTTTTGCTCATGTAACTGGGTGATTAAGAGAATTCATATTCTACTATTTTAACACTGTGCAACACATAGCGTACTATTAAGGAAAGAATTGTTGGCTGTTTAACTGCAGGGGTTTTTCAGTTGGGTACATCGACCTTATGAGTGAAATGACTGGCAAAACAATTCTCCAAAAATGTGGAATGAAACTGCAAGTTCACATTCAGGAAGTTGTGAAGGAGTAACATCCTGTCTTTTCATGCAAGTTCCACTTCATTATTAGTGGGCAGGTGTATAGAATTCTGGAGTTCCCATGCAAACTACAGTTGGAAAAATATGCGCCAACTAGTGCTATATTGTCTAACATATATTCTCAAAGAACAAGTTACTTACCTTCCTTAACGAATTATCTGGTAGATGCATATTTTAATTGTGGATTCCTTACCTTAGAATTTCCCTCAGGCGTCAGTCTGGATCCAGAGATTTTTCATCGAGCAGTACCCTTGTGCATCATTAGGTGGAGTCGGTCATCTCCGTGTCTGTCAGTGGCGTTATGGTCACGGGTTGTATATAGACGCCACCCCCATGAGCTGAAGTCAATTTCTTTTCACGACTTTCCACGCCTGAAGAACACTGACACTGGTGCACCAGAACTAGGGCCCACGGAAGGGATTTCCCTGTCACTAGAAATCAGTTCGCAGAGCAGGAAGGACGGGTGAATCAGTAAGGAATCTGCAACTATGACTAACAGATAACTAGTTACCGAAGGCTAAGTAACTTGTTCATCTGATAGAGACTTCTAGTTGTAGATTCTTTACTTTAGAATAGATACCCAAGCACTACCATCCCCGGAGGAAGGTCTGCAAACCAAAAATCATACTAGGAAGTCCTGCAGGACCGAACGGGCAAAGTGCCTGTCCCTTTTGACCCAACTGTTCAAGCAGCAGTATCTGGTGAACGTGCGCAGTGATGCCCATGTTGCTGCATGACAGATGTCCAGGACTGGAACTCTGCGTGCTAATGCAGTGGTTGCAGCTGTTGCTCTGGTAGCATGAGCACGCAAACCGTCCGGGGATTGCTTCTTAGCCAATGCATATCACAGTTTAAAGCAGAGAACAACCCACCTAGAGATGGTTCTCTTCTGCACTGCCTGACCTTTCATCGCACCCACATAAACGACAAAAAGTTGATCATCCACCCAGAAATTTTTTGTATGATTGAGGGAGAACGCCGATGCTCTTTTTGGGTCCAGGTGGTGGAGTCTCCTCCTTAGCAGGACGTGGGGGTGCATAGAAAGTAGGCCAGGTAAAGGATTGGCCTACATGAGACAAGATAAAAAGGAAGCCCAAGTATGAAGCACCACCTCATCAAGATGGATGGAAATGAAAGGTTGCTTCGAGGAAAGGGCCTGCACCTCACTCACTCTGCAAGCAGAGGTGATGGCGACTAGAAAGGCTCCCTTTAAAATAAGAAGCCAGTGGACAAGTATGAAGTGGCTAGAAAGGAACACACATCAAGAAGGTTAGACACAAGTTCAAATCCTATTGGCACATTATGAACAGAGAAGGCGGAAACATATGGGTAGGACCCTTTAGAAATCTACCAACAATGGGAGATTTAAACAAGGAGGGTTGATCAGGCAATCTGAGAAAAGGCGAGTGTAGGAACCTGCTCTGTATACACTATATCAAAATGAGGCTTCACAGAGGCTAAAGTATATAATAATGATGCTCTCTTTTGCAGTACTATGGTCGTGCTATTAGGCTTGTAAGAGGGTAGTGCAAAGCATTTGTTGTACACACCCAGGCAATAAATGAAGCACACACTCAATGACTAACTCCAGGCCATAGAAACACAAGATTTAGTTTGCAAGTAAGCACATTTGCAAGTAAGCAGCAAGCACATCTATCAACACCACTGTTTCAATTTTGCAAGTTAAACGGTTTTCAAGAAGATAACAGATATCCGTTTTTTAAAATTGACAGTCAATTTTTTAAAGACAGTTCTAGGGTGGAAGAAAAGTTAGTACAACTCCGAGGTAAGTTTAAAGGCTAATCGATCCAGTCTCTGGGGGTTAGGATGTCTGCAGTTTGGGGTTCAAGTCAACCCCAAACACCCACCCACCAACCACACAGGGCCAGCTGGGTGCAGAGGTCAAAGTTGCTGTAAGTTTTAAAATGGGCTCCTATGGAGACTGAGGGCACTCTGAATTGGATCTGCCAGCAGGTAAGTACCCATTTCTTCCGAGGGCAGACCTGGCGATTTAAGAAGAACCAAGGGTCGCAAGTATGCTGCAGGCTGGGTAGAGCGGGTCAGTTCTGGGAAACCACAGGTTGGACAAGGAGGAGGGCCATCTGCTGCACGTTGCTGCACTGGATGTCCAAGGCCAGGAGGCTGCGGGTGCAGGGTACCTTTTGGCCTTGTTTATCTTTGCCTGGATCTTACACGGGCAGGGGGTCCTCTGAATTTAGTTTGCAGGTGTTGCTGTGGTGGAAAGGAGGGGTCAACCCAGGGCGGTCACTAGGACAGAATCACCAGGGGCCAGATCCAGACCGTTGGGGCACCTGGACATGGGCTGTGGGCATCGTGTGCAGAACTTTGGGATCTGGGGAGCTTCTGGAGTGCTTTGCTGGAGTTTCTTTCTGTACAGGGCCGCTGTCAACAGGAGATCTTGGTCCTCTGATGTGCAGACAGTCCTCTTTGGGCTTTTAAGAGGTAGCTGTCCTGCAGGATGTGTCGCCTTTATGTAGGGGCTTCGGAAGCTAGAGACTAGTTGGTAGGGCTGCTGCGAAAGCAGTTGGTGTCTTCAGTCTTCTCTGCTGGGGCTCAGCTTAGAAGTCCTTTCTTCTGGTTGTCATCTTGAGGTCATCAGGAATCTGATGACCTAGGTTCAGGGGAGATCTTAAATCCTGGATTTAGGGGTGTTACAGGGTTAGAGGGCTACTGCCACCGAGGGCGACTACACTTGTCCAGTGTCAACTCCAAGGGAGGGGGAACACAGATCTAACCCTACTGGTCCATGTCCTCCAAATAAAGATGGAGAATTCTGCAAGGAGGGGATCACTTCAGCTTTGGACACCTTAGGGGTGGTGCTAGCTGAAGTGGTCACTCCTTGTTTTTCCTAATCCCCTCCTCCCCAACTTGCCGCCAAAAGTGGGGCTTTGTTTGGGAGGTGGGCATCTCCACTAGCTGGAGTGCCCTGAGGCACTGTAACAAGAGGCCAGAGCCTTTGAGGCTCACCACCAGGTGTTCCAGTTCCTGCAGGGGGGAGGTGTGAAGCACCTCCACCCGGAGTACAGGCTTCATTTCTGGCCACAGAGAGCACAAAGACTCTCAACCCCATGTGGCAGGAAGTGGCTGCACTAGAAGTTTGGTCTAAACACAGAGGGCATCTCGAAGATGCCCTCTGGGTGCATTATTCAATAAATCCAACACTGGCATCAATGTGGGTTTATTGCGCTGAAAAGTTTGATACCAAACTTCCCAGTCTTCAGCAAGGCCATCATGGAGCTGTGGAGTTCATAATGACATACTCCCAGACCACGTACTAAGTATGGCCACACTGCACTTACAATGTCGAAGAATGGTCTTAGAGACTGTAGGGCATAATGATCATGCAGCTCTGTCCTCACCTGTGGTAGATGCACCCTGTCTTAGGGCTGTAAGGCCTGCTAGAGGGGTGACTTACCTATGCCACAGGCAGAGGTTTGTGGGCATGGCACCCTGAGAGGGGTGCCATGTCGACTTTCTCTTTCTCCCCACCATCACACACAAGCCTCAATGGCAGTGTGCATGTGCTAGGTGAGGGGTCCCCAGGGTGACATAATACATGCTGCAGCCCTTGGGGACTCTCCTTGGCCACAAGGCCCTTCGTACCATGGATACCTCTTACAAGGGACTTAACTGTGTGCCAGGGGTGTGTGCGAATTGTGGGAACAATCGAACAGTTTTTGGGAAAGAACACTGGTGCTGGGGCCTTGTTAGCAGAATCCCAGCACACACTGTCAAGTCAGCACCAATATCAGGCAGAAAGAAAGGGGGTGTGATACCATCCCAAAAAAAAGGGGCACTTTCCTACAGCGAGATGGCAGACAACCCTGGAGGGTGTCAAGAGCAGAGCCCTGCTGGGACAGCGAAAGAACCTCAGACACGGGGGGCTGTTGTCAACAGACTTGTTTGTACACCATGCCACAAATTTGTTCCAATGACAGCTGTATATACTGTTTTGGTCAAGAGACTCTTGGCTGCCAAGATAACGTTACAGACTTCAGGCAGAAAGTCAAAGGCCGTCAAATGCCCTTGCTCAGTATACAACCAAGGCAGCGGAGACTGGACAGGTTCGGGTGGGGAACGGTCTCCTGCTTCTGCAACAGAAGATCCTCTTGAAGAGGCAATCTGACTGGAAGATCGATGGCCATGCTCAAGAGCTCAAGATACCAAACTTTTCATGCCCAGTCGTTCTTGAGAAACCAGGAACTCTGGGCAGAATTTGTATTGGCTGAAGTAGTATTGGCTGAAAAATAGAAAGGAGGCCTGAGTTCCCTTTGGAATGAAAAGCATTTCTGAGCAAGTTCCACCCCGAAAACTCCTGTGTGCAAGACACCTGACATTCCGCGTTCTCTGTGGTGGCGAACAGATCAAACCAAAGTTCTCCCCACTGCTGAAAGAGACCTTACACCACCTACTGATGTACACCTTGACTGGCATTGACGAGTTAATCTGCTCTGGCGCTCAGAGGCAGACAGATGTTGAACCACCAGACATGCCCTGATGTTCCAGCCATGTCCAGAGGAGCAGAGCCTCCTGACAAAGGGTCCACAACCCCACCCTGTTTGTTGCAATACCACACGGTAGTGGTGTTGTCTGACCACCTGCACCGCTTTCCCTTTGAGAAGGAAGAAATGCTTTCAACTGTAGCCTGATCGCCCTGCGCTAAAAAAGATTAATATGGAGGTGGGTCTCCGCCAGAGACCAGAAGCCTCTGATTGCTGCCTCTCCCATTTGACCATCCCATCCCAGGTCTAACACAATCTGTCACTATTGTCAGATCCGGTTAGGGAAGGGAGAGGGATCTGCCTCTGACCCAATCTCAGTTAATTAGCCTCCACTACAGATCTTGCACAGTTACCTCTGAGATCTGGAACATGTTGTAGAGATGCCACTGATGCTGCACCCACTGGAACTTCAGGCCCACTGAAGAGCCCCCATATGCCATCTGGCACGTGTCACCAGCAGGATGCAGGAGGCTGTGAGGCCCAGCAGCCTTGAACATTCTCACTGAAATCCAGGAGAAAGGCTGAAACATCGGTATCATAGCCTGAATATCCTGGACTCGCTGCTCAGGAGCATAGGCCTGAAACTGCACTGTGCCCAGAACAGCTCAGATGAAAGGAAGCATCTGAGAGGAAGTCAGGTGTGACTTCTGCACGTTTCTAGTGAACCACAAGGAATGCAGAAGGTCCGCCGTAGCCTGGAGGTGGGAGACGACAGCCTGGGGCAATCGCACCTTCTACAGGCAGTTGTCGAGGTAAGCAAAGACTGAAAACCCCAACCTGTGCAGATGAGCTGTGTCCACCGCCATCACTGAGGCAGGACAGGAATATGAAAATAAGCGTCCTGCAAGTCTAATGCTACTGTCAAGTCTGAGTCCAGGACCTGAGCCAGAGTGAGCATTCTGAACTTTTTCTTGAGGAAGAGATTGAGAGGCCGGAGGTCTAGGATAGGACGTAGGCCCTTGTCTTTCTTTGGTACCAGAAAGTAGTGGGAATAATCACAACACACTTCTGGCACAGGGACCTTCTCTGTTGCTCCTTGGCTAAGAGAACCGTAATCTCCTAACAGAGAAGTGCCCAGTAATCCTCCGAAATTCGTTCACAGGATGGTGGCATGGGTGGAGGGGTAGTCTCAAGGGGGAGGGAGTAACCCCTTCGGGCTATCTGCAAAACCCACCTGTCCGACGTGAAGGATTCCCAGCGGGGCAGGTGATGGCGAATCCTGCCTGACTGGCCTCTGATGGGTAACTGTAGGAAAGTATCTCTTGACAGTCACCCCCCGCCCCACACTTTCTTTTGTCTTGTTTCTGGTGTAATTTTGACGGAAAGTGTGAGCAGCGCTGCAGTGGATACCCTATCTCCACTGGAAAGCACTGGCCACCTGACACTGTGTTAACACTGCACCCAGCCACACTTGTGCCGCTGAGGATGCAAGTTTGGTGCTAACTTGTGGCCTTCCAGTACTCACCTTAATCCCCGGAGACTAACCACTGCCACCGCTGGTACTTGACCTGCGAGCAGCGCGTCAACATCCCCCAACAACCTCCACTGACTAACAGTGGTCACCAAACTCAACTTCAACCTCTACACCCAACTGCCCCCATTCCGCCGTGGGTGCACCTTGGGTACCAACCTCAACCTTGCCCGGTGCTAGTCTAAACCCCTGTAGACTGGGACCGTAGGCCATGTAATTACCTGCAAAACTGCATCTTTGTTTCCCTCCATAGGTTAACATTGAAGATTCTGAAAATTGCACTGATGATTTTTGAAACAGCAAAGTATTTTTACTTAGAAAATTGCTTACCTTATAACAAAGTTGTAGGAAAATGCCAATGTTGGCATGGTCACCCCCACTTTTTGCATAGTGCCGATGCCAGCTTTGATTGGAAGTGTGCTGGGACCAATCTAACCAGGCCCCAGCACCAGTGTTCTTTCCCTAAAACTGTACCTTTGTTCCCACAATTGGCACAGCCCTGGCACACAGTTAAGTCCCTTGTAAAAGGTACCCCTGGTAACAAGGGCTCTGTGGCCAAGGAAGGTACCTAAGGGCTGCAGCATGTATTATGCCACCCTCAGGGACCCCTCACTCAGTACATGCACACTGCTTTGCAGCTTGTGTGTGCTAGTGGGGAGAAAAGACAGTCGACATGGCACTCCCCTCAGGGTGCCATGCCCACAAACCACTGCCTGTGGCATAGTTAAGTCACCTCTCTAGAAGGCCTTACAGCCATAAGGCAGGGTGCACTATACCACAGCACCATAGCGGCTACACTGAATACTAGGAAGTTCGGTACCAAACTTCTCAGCACAATAAACCCACACTGATGCCAGTGAGGGATTTACTGAAACATGCAAACAGAGGGCATTTTTGAGATTTTCCCTGTATGTTTGCCCAACTGCTAGTGCAAGGCTGAACGGTCTGTGCCAGCCTCCCATTTCCAGACAAGTTTCTGACCACATGGGGTGAGTGCCTTTGTACACTCTAGTCAGAAACAAAGCCTGTCTTGTGTGGAGGTGCTTCACACCTCCTCTTGCAGGAACTGTAACACCTGGCGGTGAGCCTCAAAGGCTCAAGCCTGGTGTTACAGTGCCCGAGTGCACCCCAGCCAGTGGAGATGCCCACCCTCCCCTCACCCCCGACGAGACCCCACTTTTGGCATCAAGTCGAGAGCTGAAGTGACCCCCCCGAGAAATCCTCTATCTTGCTTTGGAGGATTAGGACCAATAGGGATAGGGATGTGCTCCCCTCCCTTGAGGGAATGGGCACAAGGAGGGTGTAGCCACCCTCAGCAACAGTAGCCATTGGCTACTGCCCACTGACCCGAACACACCCCTAAATTTAGTATTTAGGGGCAGCCCTGTACCCAGCTCTTCAGATTCCTGACGACCAAGAAAGGACGACTGCTGAGCTGAAAACCCTGCATAGAAGAGAAGGAGACAGCAACTGACTCAGCACCAGCCCTACCAGCCCGTCTCATGCTTCAAAAAGCTGCAAGAAAAGAGACAATGCGTTCTGCAGGACCAGGACCCCTGAAAAGCCTCCAGGGAACAGCTTGCATAACCGAGGACCAAGAAACCCTTGTGGACAGCAGACCTGTCCAAAAAGAAACCATCTTTAAAAGGACTCTCATCTCACTCCAGAAGCGTGAGGCCAACTACTCCGCACCCGACGCCCCCGGCCCGTGTCCAGAGAAACCAACTAGCCAGAGAGGATCACCAGGCGATGCCGTGTCCACCCTGGGCTGACCTCTCTACATCCCCACGACGACACCTGCAGAGGGAATCCAGAGGACCCCCCCTGACCGTGACTGCCCAGGACGAAGATATCTGTTGCCTGGAGAAGCACTGCACCCGTAGCCCCCAGGCCTAAGAGAAACCGACAAGTGGTGCAGCAACGACCAGCAGGCGGCCCTCACCCAGTCAGTGGCTTGCCCGAGACACACCCCCCCCCCCCCCCCCCCCCCCAAAACACCCAACACCCCAGCACCTAAGTGACCCCCAGGTCCCTCCAGAGAGTTCTATTGAGAACCGGACGGTTTGCACACTGCACCAGACCTCGAGTACTCCTCCAAACTCCCCTGGTCTGCCCTCCAACAACACAGGTACTTACCTGCAAGCAGACCGGGACCGGAGCACCCCTGTCTCTATAGAGGCCTATGTTATTTAGAATTCTGTTAAGCTCTGCACCTAACTGGCCCAGTGTTGCTGGTGCTGGGTGTTTGGGGTTATCTTGAACTCCCAACGGTGGGCTACCTTTGCCCTCGAGATTGAATCCGTAAGTTTGTTACTTACCTCAAAAAATGTACTTTACTTACCTCCCCAGGAACTGTTGAAAATTGCAGTGTCCACTTTTAAAATAGCTTTTTGCCATTTTAAAGAAAACTGCATATTGTTGATTCCATTCAAAGTTCGAAGTATTCCTATGGAAAGTAACTTTCATTTAATGTACATATCTGCTAAATGAAGCTTGCGGTTCTAGAAATAAATTTACAAAATAATATTTTTCTATATAAAAACCTATTGGTCTGGAGTTAGGTTACTAAGTGCGTTTTCACTCATTGCTTGTGTGTGTTCAACAAATGCTTAACACTACCCTCTAATAAGCCTAACTGCTTGACCACACTACCACAAATAGGGGCAATAATAGATAATACTAATGCTCTGTCAATCCTCTTGGGGAGCCCCTGGACTTTGTGCACACTATATCTCATTTTGATACAGTATATACAGAGCCAGCTTCCTATAAAAGTTATTTGATTCAAAACATAAAAGCAACTGTTATTTTTCTAAATTGGCCTCTGATTTACTCTTTGTGTGCGTCTCATTTATTGCCTCGGAGTACAACAAATGTACTAAAAGAATCCTTGATAGGCCTAGCTTCGCACCCACCCTACCACAAATAGAGCTCAAGACCCATCTATTTCTTCCGATGCTTATCTTTGGGGAGCCACTGGACTCTGCACAGTGAACTTAATTTTAGTACACTATATCAAAAGCCAGCGTCCTAAAGGAAGTGTCAGACTAGGATGGTTTGGAGGCTGCAGGGGAAGAGGTGGTGAACTAGGCCGGCCGCTGGCCCCCGACCCACGATATTGGATCCCACGTCCCCTGCCACACAGAGGCTGGGCAGCATGCGCAGCATGGTGACTGGAAGGAAAGGGACCTGTTTGGGTGCCCCTGCCGTAGCCACAAAAGGGGCGAAAAGCAGACTCAGGGGGGCAAGGGGCAGCTGCGATGACCAAGGATTGAGCCATAGCCCGGGACTCCTTAAAGTGCTTGAGCGCCGAGTCTTTGTCTCCAAAGAGACAGGTGCCATCAAAGGGCATGTCCATAAGCGCAGCTTGGACATCCCCCGAAAAGCCAGACATTCTCAACCAACTGTGGTGTCTCAAGGCCACTGTCAATGCAATCAAGCAATCTACCTAGTGAGTCGGTCGTATCCAGTCCACATTGTATCGTCAACTTGGCTGCAACAGCTTGAGAGAGAATGGCCCGGGCCTCCTCTGGAACCTATGGTAGCACCTGCACAACCATGTCCCATAAAGTATGGGTGTAACAGCCCAAAAGACATGCGGTGTTCACAGACCAATGCCAGACAGGAGGAAGAGAAGGATAAGTTACTTACCAAACTCAAAGTCAAACACTGAATATTCCCACCCACGTGCGGGGATCCCAGAGCATATATAAACACATGTATAAGTATCAAATATATATGAAAAGTAATATTCTAGTAGAGAATCTTAATACAAATATATTATATACATGTGTAAGCAATAATGCAGTCTATGTTGAGAAACAGGCTAAAAATGCTTTATTTATTTTTAAAACATAAATTAAACTCTTCAATGGTAAAAGCTTTCTGCAATCAAAATAGAAAATATAAACAATCCACTGTAAAAGAAAAAACTACATTGAAAATAAAGGAGTAAGTATTATTAGCCAATAGGCTGCATGAAGTTTAAAACAGCAGAACCAAAAAACTGGCACCGTGCCTTTAAGGCCCTGAGCACCTGCAGTAGCCCACCATGCCTCAGAGGTGAGAGAGAGGTGACAGTTGGTTCACAGTTAGGTCAGTACTTTTTTTTCAGTGGTAAGAAGAAATAGATTAGACAAATGAGTACTGCTGTACTTCTAAACTCACATCCGGGGAGGAGGGTGGGTTGTTTATGACTTTGATGAGGATACCCCTGGAAGAGACCTAGGATTTAATAGACTTCGGATTAGGGAATCCGCTTGTGTTTTGTTCCCCCAGCAGGTGAACCGCTGGGATTGACAGCCACCTCACTAGTAACCAGTGCCAGATGGTTTGTGACTCTTGAGACAGAGGACGAGATCTGGTTCCCCCTTGTCTGTTCACATAGTACATCGTGGTCATGTCTGTCTGGACTAAAATGGATTTGCCCTGGATGGATGGGTAAAACGACTTGGGAGCCTGATGAACTGCCCTCAGTTCCAGCAGATTGATGTGGTATTTCTGCTCCCTTTTCAACCAGAGGCCTTGCGTTTGGAGAGGACCCATGTGAGCCTCCCAACTCTGTAGTGGTGCATCCGTCACAAGAGTCTCGGTAGGAGTGCTCTGATGAAAAGGAACCCCTACTAACAGATGCTGTTGGCGAGTCCACCACTGCAGCAATGTTTTTGCCACAGGTGAAAGGATTATTATGTCCTCCCATCTGGCTGAGAGTTGGCTCCACTGATCTTCCAGATTCTCCTCAAGAGGTTTCATGTGTAATCTGGCATTCGGGACAATGAAAATGCAGGAGGCCATGGAGGCCAGTAATGAAGCTATTTGTTTAACTGTAGGTCGTAGAGTGTGAAGAATTGTGTGACACTTCTGTGCTACTGATAATAGTCTCTCCTCCGAAGGATACACTCTTTCTAGATTGGTGTCCAGTATTGCCCCTAGGTAATGGAGCCTCTGGGTTGGAGTTAGTATGGACTTTTGAAGGTTGACCTGCAGATCCAGAGTATTGAAGGTGCCCAAAACGATCTTGAGGTGGTTCAAGGTTTTCTCTACAGTGCTGCCTTTCAGAAACCAATCGTCAAGAAACAGGTAATTGGAGATATTCTTCTTTCTCAAGTCCGCTGCTATTGTTGCTACACATTTGGAGAATGTTCGAGAAGCTGATTTTAGCCCGAAGGGCAGTACCCTGAAATGGTAATGTTGGGATGCAACTACGAAGCGAAGGAATGTGCGGTGTTTCACTATAACCGGGATGTGAAAATATGCATCCTGTAGATCTATGGAACACATCCAGTCCCCTTGTTGGAGCTGAGGAAAAATCTGATGAAGAGCCAGCATTCTGAACTTTTCTTTTCAGATGTACTTGTTCAGATGCCTCAGATCCAAAATGGATCCCAGTCTTGACCTTTCTTTTGTACTAATAGCGGGAGTACACTCCATTTCGTCTTTGAGAAGGTGGAACTTTTTCGATAGCTCGTTTTTGTAGCACAAAGATAACCTCTTTTTGTACCAAAGACTGGTGTAGACACTTTGCTTTTGTTGGTGGCACTGGACAAGGAGGAGACTTGAAACTAAGAGAATACCCATTCTCAACAATATTTAGCACTTATCTGTCCTGGCGTGCCACTCGTTTTCATAATTTGCAATACCCCCCCACCCCCCCCCCCACTGGAGGGAGTGGTGGACAGAATTAGAGGAACGGAGTCCTCATTGTTTGCCCGATGTTTTGGGGGTAGACAGATTTTGCCAACTTGAACCGTGCTCTGTTTTGTTGGCCTGACAGAACGGTCGTCCTTGTCTCTGCTGTGGTCTGAGAGGCAAATGAGGGGTTTGAACCCTCTGCTGATGTGGATGCCTACCATATGGTATATACCTTCTTTGAAAATCCTTGTGTCTGTCTAGTCCTATGGCTTTCAGCATGTCCACCTCTGACTTCATTTTGGCCATCTCATCATCTGTATGGGTCCTAAACAAGGAGTTCCAGTGAATGGCAAGTTCAGGAGGCGATGTTGAGCCTCTGCACTTATGCCATGTGCATACCCATGAGCCTCCAAGTCTGGGCCATCCACAGCCGCACTGCTCACCTGGTTGGCTACCAGACTTCCTTCCTGAAGTATCTCTTGGGAGTCCTACATATCTTCTCTTTGCAATTTGTCTACGAACCTGTTCAGAGAGTCCAACAAAGAATGGTTGTACCTTCCCAAAAGTGCAGAGGCACTAGAAACTTTCATAAAATCTGCTGAGGTACCACACATGTTCCTGCCCAACGAATCCAGTTGTTTGCTCTCCTTATCTGGAGGGACCATTGATGAGGAGGCCACCAAATGGGTATTACAAGCGGCTGCTAGAATGACAGTCCGGTGGTGGGGGATCAGCTCTGAGGAAAAAAAGATCCTGGTCTGGGGCCTTATATTTCTTTAGGATCCGTGCCGGAGCTGCACGCAGGCTTGCTTGTGTCAAAAGTGTCCATAGCTGACTGCAGAAGACTAGGAACTAGTGGGTAATTTTTGAAACGCTGAACCATCGTGCTTCTTCCAGGCAGCTGTTACCACTATGTTCTCAGTTCCGGAATGTCTATATTGAGCTTCTGGGCCCCTCTAGCCAACACTTAATTGAAAGTAGTTATATAGTCCACTGGAGAAACTCTTGGCGGAGGAGTATTTATCAAAGTAGGCGAATAGTTTCTAATCGAAGACTCAGACGCTGTGGACCATGAAGGGGATCTGCGTCTGTTGACGGGATCTAGCGACCCGGGATCTTGACGATCGCCTGGATTGTGATATACTTCTTGTGCACAAATGTGAAGGACTGCACTGTCTTATTGGATCGGGCTGGTCAGAGGGTGGCACTGTCGTCCATTTGGCAGGAGTTGTTGGAGATGGCGTTCATGGAAAGGATGCCGAGGGAGAATATAGCTGTGAATATTGCGAGTCTGGAGATTGATGAGCCAGAGTTTTGTTTAAGGCTTTCCAACCACCTCGGAGACAGATTTATGGGGGAAGTTGTCCTTGAGATGAGGCCCTTGAGAATGCCACAGATGATCTATCAGTATAGTGACAACCGGTTTGTGGGGAGGCAAAGTCATCTCGGTAGGTGACATTTGCCCTTCGCTGTCTTTTGAGGCGGGCTGGGATGTCGAGAAGCTATTTACGATGCGACCGTCAAAGGTGAGGAGTGTCTCGACATCGAACGATGATGTAATGTCGTTGACAGAGATAGTCGAACCCTTGATGACGAATGTGATCTTCTTGACTTACAGTCTTGACGTCGAATGCCTGGCAGGCAACTGATAACCCAACGGAGGGGTACGCCTCGGCGTTGACCACGTACAGTGATGGCCCAACGGTTGCGAGTGGCGTCCTGTTGTCAGTGGAGACCTCGACCTTGAGGTAGACTTTTGACGTTGGATGTTTCGACGTCAGAGGATCTCGACTTGCCTTTGACGGCGTATGAGCACTCCTGTGCTTACTCGATGTCGATCTGTGGGTGGCCGTTGACGGATCTATCCCGATGAAGGAGGAGTTCTCGACGTCATGTCCCTGGATGTCGTCTGAATCACCGTCAACGGAGGTGCACTCTTCGACGTCGGTTGCCGATGTTAAAGTGACAACTGAAACAATGACATCGACGGCGAAAAACAGGAATTTTCCTACCAGCTGGCGTCGATCTTGCTCGCCGCTTGTCAGAAGAGTCTTTGTCTCTGGAGATCTTATGAAGAGAGGAGGATGAAGTTTTCTCACTCTAATGTAGCCCATGCAGACAAATCTTTTCTCTCGCTTTCAAAGTTCTTAGACAGATTTTGACAGTGCTTGCAGGTCTCAGGACAGTGACTCTGTGGCAAACACACTATGCACACTGAGTGTGGATCTGACTAGGCATTCTTTTTGCCACAAGAAGGGCATTTTACAAAAAGTGAAGGCATTTTTCAGAGGAAAGTGGTTACTTTACTCAGGCAATAAGGTAAAATGTCAAGTAAAACGGGGAGATAATGTTTTCAGAATATTTTCCTGGCAAAAAACTCAGAAAAATGAGAGCTCAATGCTCCAGGATGCTCACAGAAGGAGCCGGAAAAAAGAACTGACCTAACTGTGTACCAACCTCTGAGACATGGTGGGATACTGTAGGTGCTCAGGGCCTTAAAGGCATGGTGCCAGTTTTTTGGTTCTGCTGTGTTAAACTGCATGCAGTCTATTGGCTAATAATGCTCCTTTATTTTCAATTTCGTTTTTTTCTTTTACAGTGGATTGTTTATACTTTCTACTTTGATTTGCAGAAAGGTTTTAACTTTAGATGAAGAGTTTAATTTATGTTTTTTTTTTTTTACTTCACAAAAAGTAAAGCATTTTTAGCCGGTTTCTCAACGTAGACTGCATTATTGCTTACACATGTATATAAAATATTTGTATTAAGATTCTCCACTAGAATTTAACTTTTCATATACATTTGATACATATACATGTGTGTTTATATATGCTCCGTGATCCCTGCACGTGGGCGGGAATATTCAGGGTTTATGACTAATGATGAGGATCCCCTGGAAGAGAACATTTTCTTCCCAACCGGATTCAGTCTTTTGGATTCCCTATCCAGGGAGGTGGAAGGGAATGCAGCTAAGAAGGTAGAGGCTTGAATAATAATAAGCTCTCAGGGATGTGATGCTAGGGTAGAAAAACTGGGTCGTTCGATGCACGCCTACGGTGGCAGACGACTGTCCTGTTAACAGTAGCTCCTGTGCTAAGTTTCGACCAAGTCCCCAGCAGGACATCAGTGAAGGTTTCATTAAAGGGTAAGAGGGGCTCTGAAGAGGAAGAGCCAGGCTGAAGCACCTCAGTCAAGAGGATAGTCTTAACAGCCCAAGCAGGTACCTCGAGGCCCAAGACCTTGGTTGCTCTCCTCACCAATCAATCAATCAGTATACTTATAAAGCGCACTACTCACCCGTCAGGGTCTCAAGGCGCGGGGGAGGGGGGAAATGCTACTGGTCGAAAAGCCATGTTTTGAGGCGTTTCCTGAACATCAGGAGGTCCTCGGTCTGGCGTAACTGGAGCGGTAACAAGTTCCAGGTCTTGGCGGCGAGGTGTGAGAAGGATCTTCCTCCGGCAGTGGTGCGGCAGATGCAGGGGATGGTGGTGAGAGCGAGGCTGGCAGAGCGAAGATGGCATGTGGGAGCGTAGAAGGTGAGTCTGTTGTTGAGGTAGGCTGGACCTGTGTTGTAGAGAGCTTTGTGTGCGTGGGTCAGGAGCTTGAAGGTGATCCTCTTCGGTATGGGTAGCCAGTGCAGGTCTGTGAGGTGGGGGGAGATGTGGTTGTGGCGTGGGATGCCAAGGATGACGCGGTGGATGCGTTCTGGATTCGTTGTAGCTTTGATTGTAGCTTGCCTGTTATTCCTGCATATAGGGCATTGCCGTAATCCAATCAGCTGCTGACCAGGGCGTGGATGACTTTCTGGTTTCGATGGGGATCCACTTGAAGATCTTTCGGAGCATGCGGAGAATGTTGTAACAGGAGGAGGAGAAGATTGCGTTGACCTGCTGAGTCATGCTGAGAGTGGAGCCCAAGATGAAGCCCAGGTTGAGTGCGTGGGTGGTGGGCGTGGGTGCGGTACCTAGAGAGTTGGGACACCAGGAGTCGTTCCATGCTGAGGGGTTGGGGCCGAAGATGAGGACCTCAGTTTTATCGGTGTTAAGCTTGAGGCGGCTTGATTCCATCCAGCTGGAGATTGCATGAAGTCGGTTGTGGAGGGTGTTTTTCACGGTTGTAGGGTCTTTTGTAAGGGAGAGGATCAGCTGGGTGTCGTCTGCGTATGATACTAGTTGGTGATGTGCAGCCCACATCGTATTGTGAACTTCACTGCATCTCTCCCATCATTGACCGCTTGGGAGACTATAGCACAGGCCTCTGCCGGTATCTGCGGCAGAACCTGCACGACTATCCCACATAGCGTGGGTATAGCAGCCCAAAAGGCATGCAGCGTTAGGAACCGCAGCGTGAGACTGGAGGGGGAAAACTTCTTCCCAACTTGTTCTAGCCTTTTTGATTCCCTCTCCGGGGGTGTGGAAGGGAAAACGCCAGAGGAAGAGGAAGCCTGGATGACAAGGCTCTTAGGCGTGGGGTGTTGGCGCAGGAACTTAGGGTCGTTCGGGGCGGGCCAATGGCGGTGTGCAATAGCCCTGTTCACAGGAGCCCCAGTGTTGGGTTTGGACCACGTACTCAAAAAGACATTGTTAAGGGGTTCACTAAATGGCAAAAGGGGCTCAGATGTGGAAGCCCCTAGCTGAAGCACCTCCATCAGGAGATTGGACTCGACCTCTACAGTAGGTAGCTCAGGGCCAAGGACCTCAGCCACCCTGCTGTCCACCATAGAATAAGATGCTCCCTCCGACATAGCCACGGTAGGGGGAGACAGCATGCCAGTGTCTGGAGAAGTGTCCAGTCCACTGGCCTCACCCAATTAATGTACCCAGTCTAAAGATGTATCATCCTGGTATTCATAAGCGCCCAGGGACCCCTCCAATCCTTCCCCTAATTCGTACCAGTAAGAAAAAGGGTCAAAATCCGACCTGAAGTGAGTAGGCCCCATCGAAGATTGAGGCAGCATCAGACGACACCGATCTGACTCAGTCATCGGGGATAAGGATCTCAACAACGTTGATAGTGGGCACTACAGACGTCGGGAGTGTCGACAATACAACTGGCGCTGGGGAAGGTCTCAGTGGTACGACCGGTGTCGGTGCGGATCTGCAAACAGATCCAAAGTGGACCTCGGTGGCCGGAGCCGAAGCCGCCAGCGCGGAACCCAAAGGCCCCTCATCCGAATCCCTTGGGCCCGAGGGTGCCATATCGGGGTCAGTCCACCCAAAAATGAGGTGCATGGCCTCAGAGCTCCTTTAATTGGGTGGGGGTCGCTCCGGCTCCCGGAAATTCAGGGAAGCACGGAAGACCCAGAAGCGGCCCTGAAGACAGAGGCCTCAAGAGTGGACGCTCCTCCTGCGTTGCATCAGCCGAGCGACAGAGGTAAGTCGAAGGGCGACGGGACAGCTTCGATGACTTCTTACTTGTGCCTGAAGACTTGGAGGAAGAAGAATGGTGGTGGCTCCGCGAACGGTCTCGAGACCTTACTCTCAAGCGAGACCGGGACCTACGTGGAGTCTAGCGCCAGGCCATGAGTTTGAGGGACTGCTCCCTCAAGGCCCTTGGGTGCATTGCCTGGCACTCTGAGCACTACTTCGGGTCATGGTTGCGCTCCAAGCACCACAAACAGACCCTATGTGGATCTGTCACCGACATCATGGGGGTGACAGTTCTTGCACATCCTCAACGCACCAGAAAACTCAACAAAAACACAACAAAGGGGTCGAAGTCCGTCAAAAAGAGACCAAGGTAGCTCTCTCCAGATCAGCGCGTGGAGCGGAAAGAAAAGAACTGACGTCACTGCGCTGAGGCCGCATCTATGTACCACTCCTGTTGTGGTCACAGATTACGACACCAATGATGCCTGCGGAGTCAACTGATGACACCTACCGATGCGCAAGGGTATTGCTCGAAGAAAAAAAATCTCCGGATCCAGTCTGACGCCTGGGGGAAAATTCTAAGATAAGGAATCTCCACCTAGAAGTCTATCAGATACGAAGCGCATGGCCTCATAGAACTTGCGGAGTTGGGCAGGGATGGCTCCAGCTCCAATAAACTAAGGGAGATGCAGAGCCAACCCATAAGTAGGCTCTGACGAGCTTCTGATGCTTACCCGAACATTCTATACATTTTGAATGGGACGACAGAGTGCGCGCTTTGCAAGCAGACTCTGGACCTTTCTCTCACTCAAGTGTGATGTGGAGCCAAGCGCCTTGCTGCAAAACGCTTTAAGGACTGCTCCCTCAAAGCTATTGTGTTCATGGCCCGGCACATGGAGCATGACTTCAAGTCGTGGTCATGCTCCAAACACCTAAGACACCTAAGGTGCAAATCTGACATGGACATCACCCAATGACGGGAGTCGCCGGGCTTAAAGCGGGTCTTCTGTGGTAACATCGACACACCTGAAATTAAAAAAGCTTCAACTAAAGTCGAAAAGGCCAGTCAAAGTGACTGTAGTAGTAGCTGTTCATTGGATCTGCGCATAGGCTGGCACAGAAAGAAAAGAACCGACAGTGCGGGGTGGGGTGAAACCTATCTACGATCCACAACATCCTATCCAGCGACCAGAATGGCAACAATGGGCACGAGTCGACCAACACCACTTTAGGAAAATAGCACTTTTCTGGTGTAGTTACCCCCCACTTTTTGCTCAGGGTCAGTATGTTTGGACTGTAGTACGTTGGGATCCTGCTAACCAGGACCCCAATGTCAGTGCTCTCTCCCCTAAATTTAGTTATAATGTAAATTGTACACCCCAGAATTGGCATACTAGTGCACCCATGCAAGTCCCTAGTATATGGTACTTGGGTACCCAGGGCATTGGTACACCAGGAGTCCCCATGGGCTGCAGGATACCTTGTGCCACCAATGGGGGCCCATGCAAATGGACTACAGACCTGCCATTGCAGCCTGCACGAAATGGTGCACACACCTTCCACTCCAAAATTAAGGCTTGCCTTATATCATGGTCACTGCGCTCTGACCCTATAAGTCACCCGATGGTAGTCCCTTCAACCCAAGGGCAGGGTGCATGGTTCTAAGTGTGAGGGCACCCCTGCAAGAGCAGAGGTGCCCCTACAAACCCCAGAATCCATTTCCTGGGCTTTGTAATTGCGGGGACGCCATCCTAAGGTATGAAGCGGACACTAGTCAACACGAGTTGTCCAGCTACATAATGGCTTCACCGAACATAGGCGTGTTTGGCATCTAACAATGCTGGAATCATGCAACTATACAGATTCCAGTGCTAGCTGCATGATACTATGTACTCTGTCTGCTTGTGTAGCTTGCAGGGTCTGCATGCCAGCATTGTGCTGCTGTTGACCCCAGACACTGCTCTGCCCTCCTGCTGCTGAGCCTAACAAGTAGGGGAAGGCAGAACAAAGGATTTCGTATAAAGGAGGTATTACCACCTCTTATTTAGAAATTGGAGTCTCTGGGGAGAAGGTGCCTCTGAGCACCACTGGACTGCTTTGAAGGGCACATTTGGTTCCTTCCTTGCATAAACAGGATGCACTAGTGCAGGAACCACCCGGTTCCCGCTCGGGCCCAAAACCACACAAAGGACAGGGGAGTGACCAACACCCCCTATCCAGCTCCTCCATTAAGGAGATGCACAGAGCTCTGCCAGGTAACCACTTGATTCGGTCATCTTGAAACCATGATGCGCAGAGGTCCCTGGAAGCATCTGACTAGTTAGTCCAGCTGGGTGATGTCCCTGACCCTTACCCTCCAATACATAAGTCACTGCAGAAAGTGTCCAACCACCATTCCTGAAATATCCAAGGGCTCTCCTGGAGGTGGGAGCCTAAACTTGTCTGCAGGACTTCTGGAATCATCTGCAAGTCTCCTCTGCAAGACACTTCTAGAGGAAAGTTCCATCTTGCCTGGCATGTTACCCCCATTTTTACATGTATGTCGGTTTGTTCTTGCCTGTCTCACTGGGATCCTGCTAGCCAGGACCTCAGTGCTCAGTTTGTGGCCTGAATGTGTGTACCTGTGTAGTGACTGTCACAGGCTCTGCTACCAGAACCTCAGTGCTTATGCTCTCTGCCTTTAAAATTGTCACTATAGGCTAGTGACCATTTTCACCAATTCTAATTGGTACACTGGAACACCCTTATAATTCCCTAGTATTTGGCACCTAGGTAACCAGGGTATTGGGGTTCCAGGAGAGCACTATGGGCTGCAGCATTTCTTGTGCCACCCATAGGGAGCTCAGACGAATCTTACACAGGACTGCCACTGCAGCCTGAGTGAAAAGGCACATGTTATTTCACAGCCATTTTACACTGCACTTAAGTAACTTATAAGTCACCTATATGTCTAACCTTCACTTAGTGAAGGCTAGGTGCCAAGTTACTAAGTGTGAGGGCACCCTTGCACTAGCAAAGATGCCCCCAAATAGTTCAGGGCAATTTCCCCGGACTGTTTTAGTGTGGGGACCCCATTGCACATGTGCACTACATGTAGGTCAATACCTATATGTAGCTTTACAATGGTAACTCCAAATATGGCCATGTAACTTGTCTAAGATCATGGAATTGTCCCACCATGCCAAATCTGGTATTGGGGTGCCAATCCCATGCATCCCCGAGGCCCCACTATGGACCCGGGTACTGCCAAACCAGCTCTCGGGGGGTTTCTCTGCAGCTACTGTTGCTGCCACCCCACAGACAGGGTTTTGCCCTCCTGGGGTCTGGGCAGCCCAGTCCCAGGAAGGCAGAACAAAAGATTTCTTCAGAGAGGGTGCTACACCCTCTCCCTTTCGAAATAGGTGTTAAGGGCTGGGGAGGAGTAGCCTCTCCCAGCCTCTGGAAATGCTTCGAAGGGCACAGATGGTACCCTCCTTGCATAAGCCAGTCTACACTGGTTTAAGGCGTGAAACTGGACAAAGGAAAGGGGAGCGGCCACTCCCCTGTCCATCACTACCCAAGGGGTGGTGTCCAGAGCTCCTCCAGTGTGTCCCAGACCTCTGCCATCTGGAATCCAGGTGTGAGGACACAATGGAGGCCTCAGAGTATGGTTCTTTCCTGTGTGTACACCAATGACTGACCTGTGTGGTATTTTCAACTGCTGTACACCCTCCTGGATCAGCCTTAGCAGCCCTCCACAGCAACCCTTATGAGAGCTCTAATTATCTAGAGCCACCTACACTATCTATCACTAAGGGTTGCATTGACTCAGTACAGGGTGTCTCACCTACAGGTGTACACCATATACTGGGCCAGCCTCCTAACAGTGTGCAGGTGTGTTGCTTGATGAAAAATCTCTGGATCCAGACTGACGCCTGGGGGAAATTCTAAGGTAAGGAATCTGCAACTAGAAGTCTCCATCAGATCAGTATCACCAATAAATTTGACCATAAAGTCAAACTTCTAGTGGCCAGACGCCCACCACAGTATGGCCAGCACTACCTTTGGCTGACTGGGCATGAACGTTGAGAGAAGAAAAGGTTCCAGATATTACGCATTGTTTATACTGCTATGGGTAAAAACTAAAGTAATGTGACTTACCAGATTAATACATTTTACAGTGCTTTGGAACACAAACGATCTAAGTGAGCTCAGAGCTTAATGAAAGTTATAAAATAGCAAGATTTTTGCAATCAAAATACCTTAAACTGAGATTCTGGGGGTCCTGTGATTATCACCATTCTTTGCTTTGCATCAGGTCCTTCTGGAGGAGCAATCTGCAAAATACATTTCATGCATTACAGAAAATTTATCAAAGAGATTTGCTTAAAGTTTTACGCCATGCACCCTTTCGTGACCTAAACATGTGACTGCAATTAATACCTAACAAAAAATGGTCCATAAAATCCGAATTACAGGATAGAACTTAACGTTTACTAACAAACTTTATAAAGGTCCACTTGCTATTTGTGGATGTTGACAGTAATCTTTAAGCAGTGAAAAATGTTTTTACCTCGGAATGTATTTCTGTACAAACAAAAATAAAGCATATAATTATTAAAATCCAACACTTCCTTACTTTTTTTGTAGAATTAAACTGTTAATGGACAGTTAAATTAAAACACATTCTAAGTAAATCTTTTCAGCAATATTAAGATTCACAAAGCATATGAAAGTGACCAACCAAGACACTAATGTCTTCAAGGGAAAGTAAAACACCTAGAATTAATAACAGCATGACAGACATGGCCTGCATATCCAAAAGACGATCTTGCACAACTGACAAACTGCATGCACATGAAATAGAGGTGCCACCACCCCTTGGCTGCCTGGCCCCTTCCACCAGGAGGCGGCACTCCTTCCCACGTCCACTGGTCGCTGGGAGGTTGGAGATGGTCAGTGAGTCATGGGGATCTCTGTGACTTGAACTGGAGTGAGCTGCTGCTCTGCATGGCAAGCAAGAGATCCTAGTGCCTGATCTGGACTTTATTCCTTTGCCTGGCATTCCTGGATGCGCAAGTAGCTGCTCCCCCTACTGCTGCCTCATGGCTACAGAGAGTGTGCAGCCTCCCATTGTTTTCTTATTGGGTTGATGCACCCAACCCAACCCCCCCCCTCCCCCCTCCTGTGTCTCTAACTCAGCCGGGAGTCGTCCCAGGTGCCCAAGAGAGCACAGGCATGTTGTGGAGTTTATGCACTCATTACATTTTAGAACAGTTCCTATTGGGGCACAACACCCACCAGTGAGATTGGCACCTTTAAAAAAAAGCTTTTGGAAAGGCAAGCAGACCACGACTTAGCACAGGTTTCTCCAAGCACCAGTTGCTCTCCTGAAAAGAGAAGGTGGGTACTTGAGGTCTCTGCCAGACATAGGGGAAGAAAAACGGATTGATTAATGGGGAAATTCTCACAACAAAATGACTGCTGCTGCACATGGAATGGGTAATTCGAGCTCAGCTCCTTAACAAGATCGGAAAAACGACTGCCTCCTCCTGAAAACACATACGTAATCACACAAAGGAAGAATCAAAACTAAGATTACAGTCTAACAAAGAAGAATTACTTTAGGTCACTCCAACACGCCTTGTGACTCCGTTTCACATACTAGAATATGGAAGTCCTCCATCTTCGATTGGCTATTGAGAAGACTCCTTCACTATTGTCACAGGCCGCTCCCAAACCTCTGGGATCTACATCTTCCGTTACCTGCGGCCAATAGAAAAGACCCAAATGATACACAACAATGCAGATAGGCACCTTGAGAACACCTCCAGGTGGCCCCAGACAGGGATTCATGCAGCCCTGGGCAAATGGTCGTGCTTCAAGTCAGTGTCATGTGAGATACTCTCTCTCTTCCTTAGGAAGGGCTGACAACCGAAAGCATGCTCTTAGTTTTTAAGTTACAGCACCACCATCCCTTCACAAGTCCTAAGGTGCTCATAGGGTGGGCGTGACACAGGGGCTTTGAACAAACTTCAGAAGGCTCAGATCACTCTGCTCACTGGTGAAAACGTGCATCTTCGTTACCACTGCACCCTCACAGTGATGAACCTAGTTTTGTTTGCTGTAAACATACAGTGGAAATTGGTAGCACCAAACTTACACCCTCAGCTGCATGGAGGCAGCCGGGTGCAGAGTGCCAACACAGCATCAGACACCCAATGTTAACCACCAATGGAGACTGAGTAACCGAAGATGAGCTGCTCACAGGTGAGTAAAGTGGCGCATCATCTGGCGTTGAGATAAGCTCAGGAGGGGCCAAAAGGAAGCAACAAACTTACACCCTCAGCGGCGGCCGGGTGCAGAGTGCCAATATCAGGCGCCCAATGCAAGTCAATGGGGGAGATCAGTTTTGGAAAAAGACTGCAGGCTCAGGCCAGGAGGCTGAACAAAGAAAGCCCACAGCTGCCCTGGTAAGTTCTGATGCTAGGAGACTTAGGGAGAAAGACAGTCCAGCTCCCCAAGACCCTGGGGCTCTTCGTAGGCCGTCAGAAATCTGAGTTCTAGGGTTCAAGGGTGCCACATAAGTACTGCATTTAGGGGCATTCCAGGGAGTGCTAGGTGGTAAGCCAATGGGCTACTCACCTTTAGGGTGACTACACCCTTTTAATGACCATGTCCACTGGAAAGTGGGCATAATCCGAACGCTAGTGGCCTAATTCCATCCAAACAAGATGGAGGAAGTTAAAAAGTAGTGTCCGCTTCAGCTCGTCTACCTTAGGGGTGGGACTTGCATGAAGTGGGCACTACTCTTAATTTAACTAATTTTCCCACAAGTGCTGCTGCCAAAATGGGGTCAGGACAGAAGGATTGGTCATCACCATCTGGAGAGACCTCAGTCGCTTGATAAAGGTGGCAAGGCCTTTGAAGCTCCCCGCCCTGAATATCCATCCTGCCTGGGAGAGGAGGTAACACCTCTGCCCAGTGTAGCCTTTTGTTTTTGGGTCGAGAACACTGGCTCTCACCTTTTGAGATCCAGAAACACCGCTGTGGTGGCTGAACTGGTCAAGACCGGACAGACAACGCACTAGTAGCTGGTAGGTTTTCAGGGGGCACCTCCAAAGTGCATTTTTTAATAAATCCATCACTGGGGTCAGTGAGGGTTTGTTATTCTGAGATGTCTGATACCAAATATCCAAGGATTCAGAGAAGCTATCATGTAGATGGGGAACTCGTAATAACCAGTTTTCCCACATGCATTTAAAAAGGCTTCCCTGTACACTTACTATGTCTGAGAATCGACAAAGTAATATAATGCCCCCTGCCACAGGGCTGTAAGGCCTGCTAGAGGGCTGACTTGCATGTACTGCATGCAGTGCTTAGGGGACATGGCACACATGCTGTGTCTCATGTTGTGTTTTCAATTTTGGAAGCAGCATTTTACACTATGACAGTCTGCATAAGGTTGGTGCTGGGTCCCTCAGAGTGGCACAGGTTGTGCTGTAGCTCTGGGGGGGCCCACTTCAGCACCCATGCCCTAGGTAACAGGGGGCCATTTACTAGGGACTTTTAGGGGGCAAAAGGACCTAGTCACTTGGGGTTCAAGTGACCAGGTGTCTTGTTTTAGGGAAGGAACACTGACACTGGGGGTAGGAACAGGAGATATCCTGGTATCCGATGCCAACCTGACTGAGTATGTGCTGGGATCCTGCTAACTAGGCCCCAGCACCTGTGTTCTTTCCCTACACTGTACCATTGCCTCCGCAAATAGCACATCCCTGGCACACAACTACGTCCCTTGTAAAAGGTACCAGTTGTACCAAGGGCCCTGTGACTACAGAGTGTCTCTAAGGGCTGCATCATGTACTATGCCACACTACGGGACCCCTCACCAGACATCCACACTGCCGCTGAAATATGACTGATGAGATTTAAAAACCAGGCAAAAGTTTTTTTTTTGGGGGGGGGGGGGGGGGGTCTGCAGCCAAAATCCAGCTCCCTACAAGAAAAAAACTCCTAAAATCCCTCACAATGTGTACCAAGAAGGAGAAAGCTGGAACCAACACTTTCAAGATCATACCCATCAAGAATCTCTCCAAAACCTCAGCAAAAAGTTTTAAACACCCTGGAAAAATTTCCAGACACCTTCATTGTAGAACACTATCAGTGGCCAATGTAGGAAGCTTAAAACAAACCTCATCTGAACACAACACACTCAATGTAACATCTACAACCACTCATGGCTGCAAGCTTTACACTTCTCCCTCATCACTATTCAGTAGAACCATTACTATCTCAGTCTATAATAGTGGATTCAGTCCACAGGTTGGCACCTTTCAGTACCTGACCACATTTTCTCAGTCGTCCTCAATGCCCTACTACAAGCTTCCTTCACATCATTCAATTCTCATCTCAGCACATCATCTCATCACAGACGCCCAGCCCAACTTCCATACGCCCCTTCCCCCACCAATTCACTATCAGTGGTCTTAGTACCTGCAGGAGGCTGTCTCAGTATATGGTGTACACCAATTGATGAGACACAGTCTACTGAGTCCAGGCAACCGTAATGGATAGTCTAAGGGGTTCTAAATCACTAGAGCTCTCAAATGGTAGCTGTGGGGAGTCGCTAGGGTTTATCCAGGAGTGTGATGGCAGTTGCAAATACCACAAAGGTCAGTCAGTGATGTACACACAAAGGACCACATCAGTGTAAGAAAAATAATATATTTATTATAACGCATACTAAACTAAATTTGGTATATCTCCTAACTGGAGATCTGAACATAAAAAAAACTCAGAAACAGGCGAGCAAAGGCATAAAATAACATGGGCCCCTTGAGTTAAAGCTATTAGCATTGTGTACCCCTAAATGGAGTTTTCTTGCCATAAACTCCAAAGTAAAACAGTTTCACATAGGCAAGCTGACTGCTACAATGAGCGCAAAGCAAACATAGAAAAGGAAACAGAAGTTCGCTCGCAGTGAAACGTATCGGCAAAAGTGCAAATATCCATAAACAGGGTCGATGTCATGCAAAGCGCTCTGCTACTGCCCAGTGAGATCGTGCTGCCTACGAAATAAAGAGAAAAAATACTGCAGAAACCATACGGAAAACATGGAGCCTCGTATGATTTCAGCAGTTGGCCGGTGAGCTCGAGGCAGGCTAAGCACCGGAAAAAGCATGATACGCATGCTTTTCACTAATAAAATCAAGCTCATTTTAAAAGGCAAGCCCACAAACCAACCAAACTGATGGATTGACATGAGTGTGGTTAAAAGCTCGCAGAGCAATTACACCAGGGACAGAGCACTTTGCGCTCAACCCTAAAAAATGCAATGAGATAATCACTACTAACCCAAACTACCACCCAAGGACCCTCAGGACTGGGGAAGCACTAAACACCTAAGGTAAGTAGGTTTTCACTTGTACCAGTGTGCAGAGATGTTACCCCGGATCAGGTGGCCATAGGATAACATGGGGAAGCTGCGGTTGGATTTTTGAAGTTTTAGGATCCTTCCCAGAAGAAATCCATTGGAAAAGGAAGGTTCAAGAGTGCCCCCACCCATGGATACCCAGAGAAGCAGAGTACCTATACCAAGGAGCCCAGGTGCATAGGGTGAAGTTGTGTTGGAACCTCCTGTTTAAGTCACTGGAAACCTTGGTTGTCCACCTGCTGTTGTGACCTGTGGACCAGGTCTGTGGAACCTACTCGTGGATTCCAGAAAAAAAAGGCCTAAGGAAAGAGGGGAGAGAGTCAAGACCACCCAGTGGTGCCCAGGAGGTGCAAGAGAGCAATGCCCACCGCTCTTGGATCTGCTTTATTGTTGGACAGTAGTTGAAGTGCAGCTGTGGAGTCCAGGTGATGCAGGACAATCCCAGGAGTCATCCAAGAGCGGTCCCACAAGATCATCAGATTACAGAGCAATCAGTGGTCAGCAGAAGCAACAGGGCTTGGTAAATGCAAGAAAGCGTTGCACGGAGTGCTGCAGAATTTTGGAGCCCAACAAGGTCAAGGAGACTCAACCCTGGGTGGAGAAGGGCGAGTGGTTGGCAACTGGAACTGCATTTGAGCAGGCACCACTGCAGATCTTTCGCAGTCTCCTTCTAAACCTAGATGTAATCAGATCAGACAGATTTCCTTAGTGTGGACCACTGAGACTCAGATCCCAATGCAGAGCCCGAAGTGCCACCTGACTGAGTCGACAAGCAGGATGCAGAAGTCCAATAGTTCAAGAAGTACAAGAGCCACTCCCACAGAGATCCAGAACTGAGACTGAACATCAGGATTGTAAGAATGTTTTTTTTTGGGGGGGGGGGGGGGCGGGGGGAAACGACGGAAATCCCACTCAAGCAACAGCCAAAATTATTGTAAAGGTGAACTACAAGAAGGCACTAAATTAACCTGTGTTTAATCCTCAGGTAGCCCGCCACAAAAGCACTGAGAACTAACTTAGAAGCAACGTGTAAAGTATTTATGTAGCACTCAATCAGTAATAAAGTGAAAACACCACAAGAAAAATCACACCATTTTAGAAAAAATACATTTTCATAAATTGACACCAAAATGACAAAAATCCAATTAGTAGAACCGGAGTTACAAATTTTTAAGAGTTTAAAGTAAAAAAAGAAAAAAAAAAAAAAAAGAAAAAAAAAAAAAGAAATTACCATCTTAAAGATCAAAGTATCAATCGCGGACATCTAGTTGCGGGTGACCATGACCAAGTTTATAGTTATGGCAAACCACAATGGAGTGTCAGTCAGACACAAAGTGGATTGGGCCCAGTCTCCATTTACCTTTGGACTTAGAAGAATTTTTGGAGAAATAAGTCTCCAAAGGTAAAGTTCAGAAGGGCAAGGCTGTTGACAGTGTCCGAGGAGGTGTCATCAGGGAGACACTGGACAAAGACACAGTGTAAGTGTCTTCGTTTGGACGTGGTCTCTTTTATGAAAGTCTAAAATCTCCAGCAGGATGAAGCTGCAGGCTGTAGCAGATGAAGGCTCCACAGAGCTGGATATTAATTTCTGGAACGAGCCACTGCACAGAATTTGCTGCTTTGGAGATGAACATAGCGGGAGCTGCTGCAAAGTAGGGATGACCGGCGTTGCACCCATGGCATATCGGCGAGTAGGTAGGCTCCAGTCACCTCTTGGTTCTTAGAGCACTTCCGTCCATCTGCGTCGCCCGCACCGAAATGGACACCGCAGTTCCTATATAGGTGCCATCCCAGCGCGCTGACGTTAGTTTCTTTTCACGACTTTCCACGCCAGAAGCTGTCTCATGAAGAACATTTTTGGGGGGGGTTTGAAGGAGAGTCTCTGTCCCTATAAATCAGTTTGTGGGGAGGACAATTAATCTGATAGACTTCTAGATGCAGATTCCTTACCTGTGGGTAGATACCCAACGCAATACCATCCTGGGAGGTGGGTATGCAAACCAAAATCATACTAGGAAGTCCTGCAGGACCGAACAGGCTAAGTGCCTGTCCCTATGGACCGGACTGTCCAAGCAGGAATGTGTGGGTAAACATGTGCAGAGAAGCCCATTCTGCTGCCCGACAGATTAAGGATTGGAACTCCTTGTGCTAAAGCAACAGTCGCAGTTGTACCTCGGATAGAATGAGTACACAAACCTTCAGGTGGTTGCTTTTTGGCCAGTGCTTAGCAGATCTTACTGCAGAGTATGACGCATCTGTAGATGGTCCGCTTCTGCACTGCCCAACCTTTCTTCACAACCACATAACCGGAATTCTTTTGTACGATCAAGGTAGAACGCCAACGCTTTTTTAGGGTCCAGGCAGTGGAGTATCCTCTTCCTTAGAGGGCTGTGGGAGTGCGGAAAAAGTAGGCAAGGTGAAGGATTGGCCTACATGAAACAACGTAACCACTTTTGGAAAATAGGAGGCCCTAGTGCGAAGCACCACTTTGAAAGGATTGATAGAAAGGTAGGATGGCTTAGATGACAATGCCTGTAGCTGACTTAACCTGTAGGCAAATGTAATGGCCACAAGGAAGGTTGTTTTCAGAGTAAGAAGCTTCAGATGACAATTGTGGAAAGACTTAAAAGGAGCGCACATCCATCAGAAATGTCAAAACCAAATTCAGATCCTACTGAGACAAAGAATTAGGAAAGAGAAAACATATGTGTAAGACCTTAAAGGAACCTAAGGCACAATAAGGGACTTAAAGACGGTTGATCATGCAACCTCAAAAAGCTGAAATACCAGACTTATAACCTTTGAGAGAACCCATAGCAGAGCCATGCTGGGCTAGAGGAAGGATAAACATAAGAACCTCAGAGAAAGGGGCAGAAAGGCTGTCTACAGACTTGTCTGTGCACCATGCTGTTCCAAGGACAGGCGTCTACCGTTTGGTAGAGGGACAACTGGCTGTGAAAATTACGCTGCAGACTTTGGGCAAAGGTTAAAAGCAGTCTACTGTCACCACTCAATCTCCATGCAAGAAGGCGGAGAGTTAACATGTCCAGATGCAGAACCCTCCACTGCTGCTGTGACAGAAGATCCTCCCAAAGGGCAGTCTGATCACAGGATTGATGGACATGTTTAATAGCTGGGGATACCAGACTCTACAAACCCAGTCCGGTGTCACAAGAATTACTTGGGAACAGTCGTTATTGATCTTCTTGAAAACTCTAGGCAGAACTGGTATTGGCGGAAAGACGTACAGGAGGCCGGAGTTTCACTCAAGAAGAAAAGCGTCTCAGAGCAATTGCCACCTCAACTCAAACACACAGAAATGCTGACATTGCACATTCTGTGCGCAGGCAAACAGATCTAACCTAGACTCTGCCCACTGTTGAAAGAGACCTTGTGCCACCTCCTGACCAAGATGCCATTTGTGATCCGGTAGACATTTTCGGTTGAGTTTGTCTGCTCTGGCCTTCAGAGTGCCCTCTAGATGTTTAACCACCAGGATGTGCCTGCTGTTTCAGCCACATCCAGAGGCACAGAGCCTCCTGACAAAGGGTCCATGACCCCACCATGCCTACTAACTGCAGTACCACATGGGGGTGATGTTGACCATGAACACCTGCACCATCTTCCCCTGACAGAGGGGAGAGATGCCTTCAATAGTCGCCAGAACGCATGGAGCTCATACAGCTTAATGTGGAGTATGTACTCTGCTGAAGACCAGATGCCTCTGATCACCACCTCTCCCAGATGGCCACACCATGCCAGGAGCGAAGTGTCTGTCACGCTGTTACTACTACCAGATCTGGTGCGACTTCTGCATGTTTACAGTAAACCCAGAAAATACAGGAGGTCCACCATAGTCTGGACGTGGGAGACAGCCTGGTGTGAGCTTGTCTTTAACAGCCAGTCGTCGAGATAGGGGGAAGACTGAAGAACAAGTTACTTACCTTTGGGTAACTATTTATCTGGTAAAGACATTCTAGTTGTAGACTCCTTACCTTAGAATTTCCCCCAGGCGATAGACTGGATCCGGAGATTTTTCTTTGAGCAGTACCCTTGGGCGCCATCAGCTGGCGCTGTCGACTCCGCATTCGTCATTGACATCGTGGTCACCGTGATGATGACCGAGTCGTACATAGGTGCTGCTCAGCACAGTGATGTCAGTTTTTCACGACTTTCCACGCCAAAGAACACTGAAAATGGTGCACCAGAGATAAGGCCCAGAAAACGGAATCCATATCCCTAGAAATCAGTTCACAAGCAGGGAGGATGGGTGGGTGGATTGGTAACGAATCTGCAACTAGAATATGTCTACCAGATAAATCGTTATCGAACGCAAGTAACTTGTTCACATGATAGAGCCTGAGTTGCAGATTCCTTACCTTCGAAAAGATACCCAAGCAATATCATCCTCAGTGTTGGGCTGCGAACCAAGATCATATTAAAAAGTCCTGCAACACCAACCAACCACAGTAGCCGTCTCGGTGGACCGGACTGTCCAGGCAGTAATGTTTAATGAACGTGTGCAGGGGTGCCCACGTTGCTGCCTGTCAGATATCCAGTACAGGAAGTCCACGTGCTAACGCTGTGGAACGCTTGTGGAGTGAGCATGCAAGACCTCAGGGGGTTGCTTCTTTGCCAAAGCGTAGCACAGTTTGATGCAAAGTAGTATCCATTGCGAGATGGTACATGTCTGCACCACCTTCCCTTTCTTCACACCCACCTACCCAACAAAGTTGATTGTCGACCTGGATTTCTGGCCAGCCTCAGAAGAAAGAAAGTAACACCTTCGGACGATCGGCAAAACCCTCTGTTGTGATGGATTCCCAGTGGGCCAGGTGATAGCGTAGTCTGCCTTTCACTGGTCTCAGATGGGGGAAAGGACTGGGAAGGTTTGGAGGCTGCAGCAGGGGCGGGGATGGACTGGGCAGACCTCTGGTTCCGTGTCCCACAATCCCATGGGATTCCACAACAACAGCTACGCAGGGGCTGAGTAGCGTGGGTGGCACGGTGGTTGGGAAAGGGCCACAAAAGGGGCTAATGATGGACTGTTGTGGATGAGGGACAGCTGAAAGGCCAAGTGACCGAGCCATAGCCCAGGGACTCTGAACCTCAAGCACAGAGTCCGCCATGTTTCCGAAGCGATGGGTGCCAAAAGACATGTCCATAAGGCATTGATAGCCATCCCCCTTAACCAGGCATGGCGCCTCAAGGCCACTGTCAGCGCAACCAGTCTACTCAGAGTCAGCGGTGTCCTACCACAGTGAACTTCACTGCGTCTCTCCCATCAGCAACAGCTTGAGAGATCATAGCCCGGGCCTCCTCTGGGCTCTGCAGCAAGACTTGTGCAACCGTATCCCACAATGAGTAGGTATAGCGGCCCAAAAGGAATGCGGTGTTCACTGACCACAACGCCAGACTGGAGGAAGAATACATCTTCCAAAGTTGGTCCAGTCTCTCATTCCCTATCCAGGGGAGTGGAGAGGAATGCGCCAGATGAAGAGGAAGCCTGAATCACAAGACATTCAGGTGTGGGGTGTTGGGACAGGAATTTAGAGTCACTTGGGGCGGGCGACTGCTGTTCACAGGAGCCCCTGTGCTGGGTCTGGACCAAGTACCCAGAAGGACATCAGTGACAGCTTAATTGAATGGGAGGAGAGTATCTGAAGTGGAGGTCCCAGATTGAAGCACCTGTGTCAGGAGTTTAGTCCTGACCGCTCCAGTGGGTAGTTCGAGGCCAAGGACCTCAGCCGCCCTACTGGCCATAGCCACGGTAGGAGGAGAAAGCATGCCATCGTCTGGAGAAGTATCCAGAGCACTGGCCTCGCCCAATTCCTGTGCCCAGTCCATGTTGGGGTCATCCAGCTGGTATTCATAAGGGTCCAGCAACACTTCCAATCCCTCCTCATATTCGTACCCATAGGAAAAAGGGTCTGAATTCGACCTGGGGTGAGTAGGCACCATCGAAGTCAAAGAAGTGTCTACCTACGCCATTCCGGCTCCAGGTCGTCAGGAATTTGGATTTGGTTGATGTCGATCATGGGCCCAACTGACAGCGATAGTGTTGATGATTAGCTGGTGCCAAAGAAGGTCACAATGGCACGACTGGCATCAGCACTGATTTTCTAGCAAATCTGAAGGGGCCCTCAGAGGCCAATGTCGAAGCTGCTGACCAAGACAGAGCGGCAGGGGGGTTGGAGTGCCCAAATATGAGACAAATGGCCTCAAAACTCCTTGACTCGGGCAAGGATTGCTCCGGCTCCTGGAAACTGGGTGGTGCAGAGCAGACCCAGAAGTAAGCTCCTCAGAGGAAGGCCTGGAGCGTCAACACTCCTCCTGCATCGCATCAGCCAAGCGACGGGGTGAAGTCAAAGAATCCAGAGTATTCTTCTACTTCTTCTTCTTCCCAGAGTGGACGAAGCCGATTGGTGGTGATTCTGCGAGTGGTCTCTGGACCGAGCGAGACCAGGAGCCATGCGGAGTCACACGCCGGGCCACAATGAGCTTTAGGGACCACTCCCTTAAAGCCTTCGGAAGCTTGGCCCGGCACTCAGAGCACTTCAGGTGAAAATAATCGTCCTGCAAGTCCATCTCTACCATCTGGTCTCCTGTGTCCAGGGAGATAAAACCTGAGTCAGAGTGAGCATTTTGAACTTCTTCTTGAGATTGAGGGATCGAAGGTCTACGACAGGCAGTAACCCTTGTGCTTTCTGGGTACCAAAAAGGTAGCAGGAATAACAACCATGACCTACTTCAGGAACGGGATCCCTTTCTATGGCTTCCTTGGCCAAGAGAGCCCTAACTTCCTTGCGGAGGAGAAATAAGTGATCCTACGTCATCCGGTTGTAGGATGGGGCATGGATGGAAGGGGGTAGTCTCGATGGGGAAGGTGTAGCCCCTTCGGACTATCTGCAAAATCCACCTGTCCATCGTAATGGATTACCAGTGGGGCAGGTAACGGCGAATCCTGTTTCCAATTGGTCCGCGTTGGGAGGACTGACTAGGATGGTTCAGAGGCTGCGGGGTGGGGGGGGGGGGAGTTTCGGGCAGGATAGAGGGCATAGACTGGGCCGCCTGCTGGCTCCCTGGTCCACAGGAACATTGGATCGTATGTCCTCAACTACGTAAAGGCTGGGCAGCATGCGCAGCATGATGGCTGCAGAGAAATGTACGCAATTGGGTGCCCCTTTTGTAGCCAAGTAAGGGGCGAAAAGTGGACTGAGGGTGTTGGGGGGGGGGGGGGGGGGGAGGAGGGGAGGGTCGAGGAGCAGCTGAGAGGCAAAGGGACTGAGCCGTTGTCTGGGACTCCGTAAAGGGCTTCCAAGCGGAGTCTGCTTTGTCTCCGAAGACAGGTGCCATCGAAGGGTATGTCAATAATTGCTGAACATCTCCCCCGAAAAGCCAGACGTCCAAACAATCTGCCCACTGAGTCGGTGGTGTCCAGCCCACATCGAATCGTGAACTTGGCTGCGTCCCATTCTCCCCTAGCTTTGGTGAGAATGGCCAGGGCCTCCTCCGGGACCAGTGGCATCACCTATGTAACCCTATCCCACAAAGTATGGTTGTAGCGGCCCAAAAGGCATGCGGTGTTCACAGAACACAATGCCAGATTCGAGGAAGAGAACGTTTTCTTCCCAAGTTGGCAAAGTCTTTTTGATTTCCTGTTCGAGGGTGCAGAAGGGAAAGCACCAGAAGAGGAGGAAGCCTGAATGACTAAGCTCTCAGACGTAGTCCAGAGACCCATGGGGGGGGGTCCACGACTGCTTAGAAAATTGAATATTAACAGATTAGGTCCCTAGCTTTCAGTAATGACTCAGTCGGGGGGTGGGGGTGTCCCCAGCTTCCAATAATGATTCAGTTGGGGGACGGGGGAATCCCCAAGTTCCAGTAATGATAAAATGAGGGTCCACAGAAGTCAAAAGGTTGGGAACCACTGTTCTAGAGGGTCCGGCGACCCCTCCATACTCTCATTGTACCCATAGGCGTAAGTGTCAGGGTCCAACCTGGGAAAGAAAGCCGGAATCAACATTGAACAACGTAGTTCCAGCTCTGGGATTAAGTATGGGTCGACCTCGATTACAGGTCCAACCGACATCAGGAGCGTCGCCTACTGTACCGGCGTCGGGGAAGGTTGCAATTGCATGACTGGTGTCAGCTTGGATCTGGAAATGGATCCTGGAGTGTTCTCCGGAACAGAGGTCGAAGCCGCCAGCACAGAACCAGAAGGGGCCCCTGTCAACCCTAATGGGTTGAAGGGTGTCGGAGGAGGTTCAGTCTGCCCAAATAGGAAGCGCATGGCCTCATAAAACTCCCTGATTTGAGCAGGGGTAGCTCTGGCTCTCGGAAACTCAGGGAGGCACGGACCCCACCTAAAGGCAGGCTCCAAGGATAGAGGCCTAGTAAAACGACCCTCCTCCTCCCACATCGAATCGTCTGAGCGATGAGGCAAAGTCAAAGAAAGCTTGTTCTTTTTCAATGACTTTCTTGTGACCCCCCCGAATGTCCCGAGGACTTGGAGTGGCACAAGATTGAGTAGTGATTGCTCCACGAGCAGTCTTGTGACTGGTAGTCCTGACAGCCTTAGCCTGGTCACCACTAACTTTTTGGACACTGTTTTTGCTGGTTTTAGTGCTCTACGCACTTTACCACTGCAAACAAGTGCTAAAGTGCATATGCTCTCTCCCTTAAAACATATTGACATTGTTTATACGCAACTGGCTTATTTAATCTACTTGCCAGACCCCAGTCAAGTGCACTACATGTGCCCAGGGCCTGTGGATTAAATGCTACTAGTGGGCCTGCAGCACTGATTGTGCCACCCACATAAGTAGCCTCCTAACCATGCCTCAGGCCTGCCATTGCAAGGCCTGTGTGAGCAGTTTCACTGTCACATCTACTTGGCATTTAAAAGTGCTTGCCAAGCCTTAAACTCCCCTTTTTCTACATACAGGTCACCCCTAAGGTAGGCCCTAGGTAACCCATAGGGCAGGGTACTGTGTAGATAAAAGGCAGGACATGTACCTGTGCAGTTTGTGTGTCCTGGTAGACAAACTCCTAAATTTGTTTTTACACTGCTGTGAGGCCTGCTCCTTTCATAGGCTAACATTAGGGTCACACTCATACTCCTGGAGAGGTAGATTCTGATCAGAAAGGAGTATCAATGTCATATTTAGTATGGCTAGAATGGTAATACAAAGTCCGGCTGACTGGTGAAGTTGGATTTAATTTACTATTTTAGAAATGACAGCTTCATTCCACTCAAACCCCAGAATTTGAACGCAAACCAGGTACGTTGTGTTTGCAAGAGACATTTGTTGCTTTTGAAGAACTAAAGCTTCTTTATAACATTTTCTAAGTGATATTTCAATGTGTACTAATTGAACCTTAATCGTTTTGACCTGCATTTAACCAGATAAATATTACATATTTTTCTAAACACTGTGTGGTGTATTTTTGTGGGGCTATCCTGTGTGAGTGCATAATTTATTGCACAAATACTTAACACATTGCCTTCTAAGTTAAGCCTGACTGCTCAGTGCCAAGCTACCAGAGGGTGGGCACAGGATAATTTGGATTGTGTGTGACTTACCCGGACCAGAGAGGGTCCTTGCTTGGACAGGGAGTAATGTGACTGCCAATCAAAGACCCCATTTCTAACAGTGACCTTCCTCTCAAGCAAGACCGGGAGTGACGCAGAGCCGAGCCCAGGTCCGTCATGAGCTTTAGGGAACGCTCTCTCAAAGCCTTCGGGTTCATGGCCCAGCACTCGGAGCATGACTGTCATGGTCGCGCTCCAGACACCACAAGCACACAAGGTGGAGATCCATCACCGATATTATGCAACGACAGGAGTCACATGGCTTAAATCCAATCCTACAGGAAGACATATTGAGGCACTTAGTAGTCAAAAATCTACAAAAGTGCAGGAGTCAGTCAAAAAGCAAATGAGGATAGGTCTTCTCTGGCTCTGCACATAGGCTTGCACGGAAAGAATCAATCACTGCATTTGTAAAGTGCGCTACATACCCGTGAGGGTCTTAAGGCGCTGGGGAGGGGGGTGCAACTGGTTGAAGAGCCAGGTCTTGAGTCTTCTGAAGGCCAGCAGGTCCTGGGTCTGTCGTAGGATGGTGGGGAGAGTGTTCCAGGTCTTGGCGGCGAGGTAGGAGAAGGATCTGCCGGCGGCGGTGGTTTTTCGGATGCAGGGGGACTGTGGCGAGGGCAAGGTTGTCTGAGCGGAGGCTTCGGGTGGGGGTGTGGAAGCTGAGTCGGTTGTTGAGGTAGGTGGGTCCGGTGTTGTAAAGAAAATAAATTACATCAGCGTGTTGGGGTGGCACCTATACGACAGGTGTCATTACTGCAACTATGATACAAACGACGGACGCAGAGTTGACCAACACCACCTAACGGCACGCAACAGTGCTCCATGAAGAAAAATCTTCGGATCGAGTCTGACACCTAGGGGAAATTCTAGGGTAAGGAATCTGCAACTACAAGTCTCTATCAAATCACCTCATCTTAATAAATCCAGACTAGTGCCAGCCTTGGATAGGACGTACATCCAGAGGGCACCTTAGAGGTGCCCCCTTAAGCCTACTACTCTTAGTGTGTTGTCTGTCTGGTATCGACTAGCTTGCCAACCGTATCCCACAGTAAGAGCAGTAAGAGTCCACATTCTGAGGCCAGAAACGATGCCTGTCAGGAGGAAGATTTTATCACCTACTCCAGCAGGACGGCTAATTAATCTACATGCCAGGGTTTGGTATGCAATCCTGGCTTCCCCCAGACTGGAGATGTGCCACCCCCAGCCATGACGCACCACGACAGGTGGGAAAATTAGTTATGCAATAGGTGTGTTCCACCTTTGGGCTAGCCACACCCCTATGGTGGTCTATCTGAAGTGGACACTTGAGGAAGTGTTCCACTAGCTTGGTGTTCATGGAACTAGGAATTCTGGGACAGGCATATGCCCATTCCCCACAGGAACTGGTCATAGAGGGGTGCAGTCATTTCAGGGGTAAGTAGCCTATTGGCTACTACTCTACACTCTCCTAAACACCCCCAACTTTATTATTTAGGTGGGCACCTGACACCAGAAGGACAGATTCAACTGACCCAAGAACAGGACAAAGAAGAATTGATGGAGTGAGAAATGTGGGCAACTGGTAGACATGTGGTGCGAATCCCTGCCAACCTGCTTCTGTCTAAACATCCAGACTTGTCCTGCAGCTGTGGGTACTCCAAAAGCCTCTGAGGTTCTCCAACACTTCACCAGCATCTCTCTTGAGGTAGAGGAGCCACTTCCCTCCTTTCAGCAGGCACCAACCGCAACGTCCGGTTCACCAACCTGCTGACCACCGGGTCCACAGACGCAGCGACTGCCTTGGAGGAGGTCAACGTGCTCAATGAGACCAGTCCCATATCCCAAAGTGGGAGGACACCTGGACCAACCGGAGGCATACTGCGCCAATACCTGGGGTACCAGACCCCTTGTAGCAGCCAAAGCTTGTGGAAGTCCAATCAGATTAAAACGTTGCATCCGAAGACCAGCTGTTGAGGGACTTCAGCATCGCAGATAAGCCCAGCTACCTTGTTTTGTCATCCTTGCAGGTCCCCCAAAGATCAGTTGGTGCCTCTCTAACCTGAATCATGACTCACACTTTGATAGAACCAGCAGACTCTTTGGAGCATTACAATACTGAGAACTATCTTCTTATAAATGGGGACCTGAATGTGTCATTCAAATCTATAGACTTTATACAGGATCTTAGGCAGGAGGAAGATGAGGAGACTGGCATCCCAAGACTGAAGAACTCCCCTTAAAGAGATGTTCTAAGGTTGCCCTGCAGATAGCATCTATTTCGCTTAAACATGGTTTGCATGCATGTAATGGGTGCTTGAGATCGGACAGAGGCACAAACTACTCATTTAAAAGGCCAAGTTCTAGAAGCAGGATAGACTACATATTTATTGATTTAGATTGGCCACCTAACCTGCAGGACATGGTGGTCATTGATAGAAATGACAGTGATCATAATGCCCTGAAGAATATCCCATAGCTGTCTACCAATCAAAATCGGTGTACATTGGATTGCCAATTGTGACCACAAATGATGGCAGGAGGATATAATGGCCTTATGTACAATTGGATAAGGAAATGTTTACTTGTCTCTATACCAAAGTCACCTGTCCTAAATATGCTCTGAGATCAAGTGCAATGTGAGGTGGCTATCATGCATATACTTAATGACATATGCGTCTCTAGAACTGCCATAGTAGAAGGAAGGAGATCATACAGTAGAGTTCAGGCACTTGCTAAGAAGAGTTGAGAGGAGGACAATTGGCGAGAATTGTTTAGGGTGGTCACAATGAAGACAGTGTCGTTTTGGAAATCTCCCCGCCAAAGGGGTATCATTTATTGTAAATTAATATGATTTTTTTTATAGAACCGCATATTTGGGAACAACATTCCCAAGAACACGTTCAAGAAGAGAGTATGGGTCCAGACTCTAAAAGGGAAGGTCAGAGTGAAGTTCAGGAATGGGGCAGCGGCTTGCCTGTCTCCTTTACTATGGTGGAAAGTGTATCAGCGATTCATAGTATGAAAAAGGGGATAGCACCAGGATTAGCTAGCATACCAGGTTACCATTACAGCTCAGAGCCAATATTTTGGTGTTATATATTAAACACTATGGGCCTCATTCTGACCCTGGCGGTCTATGACCGCCAGGGTGGAGGCCGGCTGAAGCACCACCAGCAGGCTGGCGGTGCTTCAGTTAGTATTCCGACCGTGGCTTTGAAGCCGCGGTCGCCCAGCCGGGTCCGGCTGGGGGAATCCTCCATGGCGGCGCTGCTTGCAGCGCCGCCATGAGGATTCCGACCCCCTTCCCGCCAGCCTGTTTCTGGCGGTTTTCACCGCGAGAAACAGGATGGCGGGAAAGGGTGTCGTGGGGCCCCTGTACTGCCCATGCCACTGGCATGGGCAGTGCAGGGGCCCCCTAACAACTGCACCCGTCGCACCCCTGCAACTCAGCCGGCTCCATTCGGAGCCGGCTTCCTCGTTGCAGGGCCTTTCCCGCTGGGCCGGCGGGCGCTCTTTTGGCGGTCGCCCGCCGGCCCAGCGGGAAAGCCAGAAAGGCATCCGCGGTCTGACCGCGTAGCGGCCATTTGGCGGTTCCCGTTTGGCTGGCGGCGCCCGCCGCCAGCCAAACTTGGAATGAGGCCCTATGTCAAATGCTATAGTGAAGGGGGCAGAGATACTGGGCATGTGGAAGGCGGCTGAAATTATTCCAACTTATTAAAAAAGAGATGAAGGGGATTCAGTCAATTATAGGCCTATCAGCTTGATAGACACGGCTCAAAAAAAGAAATGTTTTAGTAAGCAGGTAATGACGAAGATACAGACCTGGCTGGAGGAGAATCCCATTTACAAGTAGGCTTTAGGGGAACATACAAGTACTAAAGGTCAGATATTCTGTTTTCTTATTGATCCTATTGAAATTGGCCCTGATCAAAGGGTATGCATATTTAGTGTTCGTTAATCAAAAATTTGCCTTTGATCTAATTCTCCGGGAGAAATTGTGCGTCGATTAGGATGCCTTTAGAACTGTTACACTTAATAATTTAGCTACATAATGCCAACTATGCTCATGTGAGTTTGGGCAGGGAGAGTAAACTGACAGAACACAGACATCGCTACTGGGATCTGCCAGGGCTGCGTCTTACTCCCAAACATTGCCTATACTTTTTATGAAAGGGCTAATAAACAAGCTTTATGACTGCAGAGGTGACCACCTCCCTGAAAGCAGTGGACTAGCTATTCCCGGTCGTCCTCTTCATCAATGATGCACTGTTAATATAAAAAAAACACCCATGGGTCTACAAAACAACCTCAACCGATTTTAGACGCTTGTGAAAATTTGGGCCTGGAAGTTAATGCCCTTAAAACCATATTTATGACTTTCCTGCCACACAAGACCTTGAAAGGGAAAATGAGGCTTGAAATTAGGAATCTGTAACAGGTCAAACATTTTGATTACTTAGGTATAAGGCTGGCAATTTATCTTGGTCTGCCCAGCTCTTGAAAAGCCAGATGACCTTGCAACATGAGTCAGCATTTTATTTTTTATTTTTTTTTAAACATTTTTACGGATCCAAGTTCTGACTAATTTATCCTACAATAGAAATATATCCTGATAGGAATCTTGGTGCAGCCGTTTATGGAGTAGGACTGTGGGGTTTTAGTCAGACAAAAGGGCTGGAAAAAGATGGAGAACAAGTTTATTATATCATTATTGACTATGCACCTAGTGACCCCCACTTCCCCTGATGCGCTTATACCTAGGAATGAGGAATATAATACATCTTGCAGCACTTAAACCCTTAGTTTATTGGGTCAAGCTTTGGACAGGCGAGTCTCAAATGATCATTAAACAAGCTGTGCTAGAAGTCAAAGCACAGGATAAAGCGGGATCAATTTCCAGGTTTAAAAATGTCAAGGTGTGGCTGTATAACCTGGATTTGGATGAAGTCTGGGATAATCTGGTGTACTGAACTAAAGGAGTAATAGCCACATTAAAGACTTGATACTGAGATTGTATTCTGGGTAACTGGTTGTTTTCATCGGCACATGGCACTTCATCATTTTATCAATATCAAATGCACCTTGACTTTATTTACGGATCAGACAGAACTCCCATCAGCAAGATTATCGAGTTAAAAACTCAGTTATGGGATTCTACCTAGCATTGAATCTGAAGAACATTTTTTGTTTTTTGCCCTGCCTACGTAAAAACCAGGAGATGGATAATCCCAGTTTGTCAGTTACTTTCTATTTCACGACTCACGGATGCCATTCATATTTTAAATTCTGAAAATACTGAGGGGTTATGTTTTCGGTCAAGGTACCTTTTGCATGCATGGCGCATCAGATGTAAAATATTAAATATAGTTTAGTATTTTTATGTAATAGACCGATTTTTTCACACATTTTCTAGGCTGATTGATTAGTTACATTTAGATTGTTGTTATAGGCTCCTACATCTTACTGATGGATATGTTTTAAAACCTATAATGAAATGCCCAGATGTACAATTCATATCTTAAAGACTATGGACACAGATGTTTAATGTATATTGGAATCCAGACGAGTGCTGCCATTTCAGTTTCATTGGTGGAACAGCTACCCAAGTATTTTAATGGATACTGCATTTTAATTTTATAATGTATTTGTATATATTGTATGTATCTTTGTTTGATGTGAGTGTTTTAAGATCCTATATTGATAAAATAAACTACTACTAAACTTATCACGTGGTGGTAAGGCAACCTCATCTCAAAATAGTTGCAGACAGAGTCCAAACAAAAAAGTTGGTGGAGCACCGGAGAACAGCTCTGGACAGTGGTACTGTTCTGTCAGAATTAGACTGAATAGGAGCTGGGTACGTCAAGATAGATGACACACACCAACTTGGTTGAGACCATTTTGGCAGGCAGTCAGACATCAATATCACTACATGGTCTTCCTCTAGCACCGTTAATAAAGAAGTCCATGTGGAAGGGACTTTTGCAGATTTTGCCACTAGATTGGACGCAGACACAAACGTTACTGTGGAACCTGAAGCCAGTTTGAGGAGCACAGACGTTACTGCTGGATTAGTCTGCAGTAACCCAACTGGAGACCCATGTGGCTTCTTTGGGCTCATTGCGCACTATAGGGATCTGTAACAATGTCAAAGATGCACCACAAGGCCTCTCCTCAATCTGCTCTGACGTCACTGATGACTTTGGGAATTTGAGGTTCAACAATATTAATATCTGAATTGTATCCCCAGATTCTCACTCAGACTGCGTGGCACGTCGACACCCTTGAGACTTCTCTGGAAACAGCAGCAGGAAGGGGTGAGCCCCGTTTGGCCTACTTGTGTTTCTGCTTGTTCTTAAACCTGCACTCACCCAAAGACTGACTGTAACCAGGCCTTGTTGCAGGAACAGCCTAATGAGTGGAAGCAAATCTGCACTAAGTGTTGTGGGTTCCTTTTAGCGCTTAGATCAGGCTCTTATTTTAGCTTCAGGCCTGCAGCCTTTAATCTGTATACACATTTTACTCGTATTACTAATTTTTTTCTATTTTAGCATGACTTGCTTTTAGCATGGTCGGTTTTATATCCAAATCAGCAGCATTTCTGCAAAAGCATTGTTAGCTTCTTTGCATGACATTTCGCTCTGTACCCTGTTCAAAGTTGTCACTGCGCACAATAGTTTACTTGGCGTTGCCAGTCCATTAGTTAATGAGAATTCCTTCGAAAGCTAAACATAGCACGTCAGACCTGTCCTTCGAACACGCTTTATTATAAAAACACCACACAGGCCAAAGGAGGGCAGAGGATACATTCCAGCAACAGATCTTACGCCGTGTGCCTCGTCGAGAGCTGCACTGATCTTGGCCTCGTCTCCGCAGCCTACAGGGAGGACTGCCAGCAGAACATGCAGACCCCTTTCTCGTCAGGTATTGGGTCAGGGGCTCCTTCCATAGACTAGTAAAGCGCTAACACTGCTATGCTCATGTTAGATGCTTGAAGTATAGGCAGGATTCTGGGACTTCTTATATGCTTTACTAGAACGGTCACAATCAATACTGTGTTATGTATTATCCTCCTAGTGCCCCCCCCCCCCCGACCTCTGTTCAGGGTTCCTCAGGGACCTCCGACTCCCACGCCTGTCCAGAGAAGATTGTACACAATTGGCTAGGCCCATAACCAAAGAGGGAGTACACCAGGCTATAAACAAGATGCCACACAATAAGTTCCCAGGTATTAATGGTTTGCCAATCAAATTCTACTCTGCATTTGTGTCACAGCTCGCCCCAAAATTGTTTTCAAAGTACAAATCAGCACTAGAACGCAGGGACCTCCCCGTAATCTCAAGCCAAGCATTAGTCACTTCTTTATTAAAACCTAGCTGAGAATCCACCAAGCTTACCTCTTTATAGACCTTTGTCCATATTAACCACCGATTATAAAATACTCAGCAAAGTCCTTGCAGAGACTTCTGCCGCTCCTTCCTCAGTTGATTGACATGGATAAATGTGGTGTTATACCTCACAGGAGCACTTCTTTAAATATTTGCCACCTGTATCAGGTGATGGAGTTCTCGCTGGCGACCTACCCAAGAGCGGGATGCTATTCACTAGATCTGCAACAGGCGTTTGATTCACTAGACTAGGAGTATCTATTTGCTACTCTCATTAAATCTGGCAGACTGGCTGATTATATAAGATGGATTAAAGTACTGTACTCCTGCCCTACGGCCAGAGCCAAGACAGGCAAGCATATCTTGCTACCCTATCAGATCTCCCAGGGAACCTGACAGGGCTGCCCGCTGTCCCCATTACTGTTCACTCTTGCGATGGAACCCCTATCCCAAAAGATGAGGGAGGCAGATGGGGGGGGGGGGGGGGGGGGGGAGATTCCTGACGGGGGTCGGACATCCCTTGAAATGATACTCTGACTGCGTGTCTGAGCGATCCCAACTTTATCATCTAAAATTAATACAATGGAATGCTCCAATAGATACGCGGTACTGGATACCACGGAGCCCTTTGAGGTAGAAACTACGGCGTTTAGCCATAGAGATAGTATCCCTCTCATCAATCAGTTGCAATCCCTAAAGAACCAAATTACGCAGTTACGGGATTGCATAAGTCGTTTGGCTGACAATTTGAATAGCAAATTGAATAAATTAACACTGGTCAGGGAAATGAATAAGCCAAGGGAAGATCTGTGGGATTTGACCAATATTTGTAAACCAACGCCCACACACTAGATCCTACCAACATGAGAATTTGTCTCCTCATGTTGACCACAGTAGCGCAGCCAAAGAAGATTTGACTAAAACCAGGGATATAAGGGGCACTATATCCATGGGTCAAGTCCATTCACATAGGGAATTGACAAAAAGCAACCCACAGCATGACCAGAGGAAAACTTATTCGGGAATTATTCACACAGCCAACAGAGGATTGGGGGAAGAATAATGGACTTAATGATCAATATGATATTCATATGATTAATGTTCCCAAATTGTCAGCAGAAGGGAAGGAATAATAAGAACCGCTTACCAACAAAGTGACCCACTGGATAAGACATTCTAGAGGCAGCAGGTCTGTTATCAGATAAGATATTCTGTATGCAAGGTGCATTAACAATACACATAGTCCCCATGACACAACAGGGATAAAACTAAATCCCAGTACATGGTGGAGGGACTAATAGCACTCAAACTGAGATTTCAGCCACCACAAATAAGACTCAAACTTAGTGACTCAAATGAAATTAGGCCCCTAGATGCCACCAATCTTGCACAAGGCTGCATTGTTGCATAAAAGGTAGTTGATTGACAAGAGGCAAGTAATGCAGGGCCTGCACACAGGGAAATCCTGGGAAGCGAGCTGGGAAGTATGGCAAGCTTGAAGACCATAAGCCAGAGTGAAATTCCCCGGATGTTATCCCAAATCTACAAACCGCTTTGGCTAAGTAAATTGTACTTAGAGAACCAGATCAAAGATAAAGCTGCTGACGATAAGGGAATGCCCATGTTAGAATCCGATTGCATAAGACTACTGTCCTGGAACGTTGCTGGGATAAAGGCTAAGCTTGCAGATCCTGAATAGGGAAACTTTATAGATTCACATCATATAATACTCCAACAGGAGACAATGGCTAACAATCAAGTCAATTTATGGCCTTTACTAAAAATGCCATCCCCTCGCGTGCAGGAAGGGCCTCTTGATATGGTTACGGCCGGATCTTTTCCCCTCAGTAAAGGTTGTTCACTCAGAGTAGTGATCTCTTAGGCACGGAAATATGTATATCTACCAAGCAAGGATTTAAGTATGTGGGCATAATGAACATATGTAAGATCTGTTTCATCAAGCTTCTTTTCTACCACGGTTGACCGACTGGCATGGTTGGTAAAATACACAAAGGAGCAGTACAAATTATAGCACGGACTGTAATATACAAAGAGCCCCGAAGACGGACAAGACAGTCTACTGAGTCATTTTCTAGACTAGGGCTCCTAGATGTTACTGGGGAAAAGTTATCCAATGCTGCTATACTATTAATGGACCTAGGTATGACACATGGGATGAAAATAGGAAATGGAAATACAAGATCCGACTGCCTCCACGCCCAACCTTCAAAAGAGGAGCAATAACAACTCATAGATTACATCTTCTTGGATTATAACTTGCGGCCCATTTTATTGGATATGGAGATTATTGCTAGAGTAGATAGTGACCATCATGCATCATGTTAGATTTTTGTGTTTTCAAATGTGCAAATTTGAAACCAACTAGCAATGTTGATATAGTCCAGGTTACTACGAATAGGAGGAATTTAAAATGGCCAGCTGTGAGGAATAATAGTATGATCCTGACCCAAATTTATAGCCTCTTTCATGTAAAGCTTTCTCCACTAGTGTATGGAAACAAAGGCAGCATAAATCTCCCAGACCTGCATACTCAACTGATGAGAGATATAGGCAAACTATTTATAAAGACAATGAAGAGGTATTTGTCCAAAATTGCCCCCTAGGTGGTTGACCAGATAGTGTTGTATTTCCAAGAATAGTCTCTTGGAAGTCAGACCGCCAGGCTCAGATTGTAATAGCCAGGAAGGCTTACAAAGCTACCCTAACAGAGGCAAATAAATAATGGGAAACTACTCAGTGGGATGATCTAGCAGAAGCCCTTACACAAGGTGATGCGAAAACCTTCTGAAAATGCAACTCGGATGGAATGCATACGGCAGAAAGCCATCTAGAGCTAGTAATTCCACCTGAGAAATGGATGCCACACTTTGAGGGCAATTATGCGGAGTGGTGCAATATAAAGACTAGGTCATAGAAACAGGACTAGTGTTCCTACATGTAAAGCTTACCTACTGGGCAGCAGAGAGAGGGAGACGATGGTGCTTACCCTAAATGAAACAGCTATCACCCTAAAAAAAAAATGAAAAGGGAAAAGGCCCCTGGTCTTGATGGTATCCCGTGTGATGTATCTTTTCCAACCTGACGTATGGATCCCTTATTTCAACTCCTTCAGTAATGCTATCTTGAGGGGTGAGGGTATTCCTCCCTTGTGGCAAGGGGTGGTCATAATCCCATTGTATAAAAAGGGAAATAGATACGAGCCGGCCAATTACAGGCCCATAAGCCTGATTGATATAAGCCAGAAGTACTTCTGTAGGCAGGTCCTGGCTAGACTCCAATCTTGGCTTGATAACTCCATCCTTGCAGAGGAACAGGCAGGCTTTAGGGCCAAAACTAGCAACCCTGATCAGGTTTTTAGATTGATGTCTATATGCTGGAAATACGCATCTTTGAGGCAGGACCACTTGTATGTCGCACTTAGAGACTTACGAGCAGCATTTGATCTGTTACCGAGAGACACCTTTCGGGATGTTTTGGAAGCGTATGGAATTCCTGGGGATCTCCTGTGGATCCTGAGAGTACTGCACCAAGATACATATGCAAAAGTCAGATGGAGCAGCGGAGGGGACCTTACATCTAAAATCCCCATTAGGTGAGGCGTTGGACAAGGGTGCATGCTTGCGCCAACATTACTTAGCCTGTACATAAATGGCACAGTGAAAAGACTTACAGTGTAAGCACGATGCGCCTAAAAGTCCTGGGGTATCGGTTCCACTTATGTTTGCGGATGATATGCTTTCAATATCAAAATCCCCTATGGGACTACAATTTGAGCTGGATACCTTTGCTGCTTTCTTCCATGAAAAAGGTTTAGAATTAAATCCGTCAAAGTCCAAGTTTATTGTGCTCAACCCAGATCGGTCCTCCAGAAAGAAGCAATTTGTGGAGCTCCACTTGAACAAGTCAAAAAATTCAACTACCTCGGGGCAAGGCTGGCAGATAACATGCACTGGGGACCTCAACTAGACAAAAGTAAGTCTATCCTATTTCAGAGGGCAAAGGCTATACGGAGAAGCTATAAAGCTACATATAAAGCTAAAAGGTGCAGGAGGGTGTCTTGCCGGTTCTAAATGATTATGGGGCTGCTGCTGTGTCAGGAGCCACATATGGGGCTGAGATTTGGGGCTATGTAAATTATAACACCATTGTCAGACAAAAAATAAGTTTGTAAGGGGTATGTTTGATCTCCCAATGAGTGTACCCCTTCTACCACTAATTCATGACCTGTCCCTAAATAGGATTCACCATTTGACTGCTTTGAGACCTCTTGTGTATTGGGTAAAATTGTAGTCATCTGCTGAATCCTCCCCTATATAGGAAATCACTGGTCAAATTGGTATCTTTAGACTCACAAGTACGCATACCCTGGCTAAAACATGTAAAACAATTAACGGATATGTTAAAAATGGAGGAATTGTGGAGCAGGCCTTGGTCAATGGGGAAAGAGTGCAGAAACTGAAAAAAGAATATTGAGATCACATTGTGTTAAGAGCCTGGGTTGATCAGAAAAATGGGAGCATAACTGCGCAATTTTTGTTACATAAGTGTATTCCCAAAATTGAACCATATGTTGACAGAATCACTCCCCTCCAAGGAAACAACTATATATTTTGTTCAGATGTGGGGTTCTTCCCCTAAAGTCCTTCACTGCAAGTTGATGATAAAATTCAGCGACCAATCTTCCTGCCCACACTTAGTGCTCAATGAATCCGAGGCTCTTTTTTTTTTTTTTTTTACAATACGCTCAGGTTCGGAAAAAATTGATTAATTCCACTATGCAAATTAATGGGTATGAGACAGTACAAGATAATGTTATGTTTCCTAAAAAGTGAAACCCAAGAAACATTTGTGTTTGCAGCATCTCGCTATTTGCACTGGGCTTGGAGTCTGAGACTTAGAATTACTACCCAAACAGATACAATCTAATTATGACTCTGGTATAGCATTTTATGTGATTGTTGAACTTATTGTGGGTCGTCTGATGTAAATATTCGACATGGTAAAGGGTACGAATTTTAAATGATTTTAGCATGTACATGATCTGCAGTTTCTCGTTATTTGCACTGGTATTGGAAATTGACCAAACTAGTATTAAAAAAACCCAATAATTATGCAGGCCCAAATGGGCACAATCAATGTACAACTTTGGTATAGTGTCCCAAGTGATTGCTGAATTTATTGTGGGTTGATTGTTGCAAATATTCGACATGGCAAATTGTACAAAATTGATCTTAGTATAAATGAGATTTTAATGTATTTATTATGATAAACACTTTTATGGCTTCATAGCCAAAATAAAGTATTTACTACTACAATCTCTTCTACCCCACCCATACTGTTGCAAAACGCACTGTGGTATTGGCGGATGGCGCTCATGTTGACCAAGAGCACAGCCTCATACGTGCCCAACATTCCCATGTGGCTTTCCCACCGCAGCTGGGGTGCTCTCCATGGCAAGGCTGAGGCATTTAGAAGAGTGGATTCTCGAGCCTGGGGGACCTCTTCAGTGAGGGCCATCTCCTCTCCCATAGGGAGCTTATTGCCCAAACCCAACTACAAGGAACCCAATTTCTATTACAAGCCAATTCGTTACATTTTATACGCCACCAATGGACCAGCCCCAGGAAGGAACCCTAGACTCATTCCTTAATAGACACTCTATGACAGAGTCAGGGAGGCACTTGATCAAATGCCTATACAAAGCACAACGCTCGCACTATGGTACAACACTGTCCCCTCTGCAGGAAAGATGAAAAACGGACTTTGCACGCCCCTTGCATGATAAGGAATGGAAATTCCTTACAGAGCATGCATCCCAGATTCCCTGCAATGCATGATTTAAATTTATCCCATTTACAATCTTCCATAGAGCCTACTTGACTCCTCAAAGGGTGCACTCCCTTTTCCCAGATGCCAAATGCACCTGTCCCCAGTGCCAAACAGAAGATGCAGATCTACTCCACATGTTGTGAGCCTGTCAGTCCCTGAGACATTACTGGAATAGCGCCTCAACACACTTGGTGAAATCACTGAGCTCCCTTACTGGGACTCAGCAGGCCATTGCATACTGGACCTGTATCTCAGACCAGTGAGGGCAGGTGTTACTACTAGATTTGTCGACCTAACACTTCTACTAGCCAAAAGTAGAATCACAATTCACTGGAAGTCCCCCAATACCCCGCCAGACCAAACATGGAGAACTGATCTACTCCGCGTGGAGGGGTTGGGGGAGGGGGGCGGCAGAGGGTGCAGCCTTGCATAGAGAGGAATACAGGGGACTGTGGAAACACTCCTTATCAGCAGAGTGGCAGAATGCTACTGGAACACCCCCAACAGAATGGTTTGGGGGACACCCAGGAGATTATAGAGGGCACCAGCACCAACTGAGCTGTGATACTCTGTGAATGCTACTTGCGGATCCCATAATCACCCTGCACCATGCCAATTCTAAGTCCAAATTCTGAAAGGAGCACAGAGCAGGTCCAAGGAAGTTTGGGGTAGAGGGTTGTTTAACGCAACTTTAATCAGCACCAGACAATGATCTATCTCACTATACCAGGTTTTGTAACATACCTAAACAGAAATGGGGAAAAGGTTGCTTAGTACTTGGGGACATATCGAACAGAGAAATGGAATGCTAGCATGCATTCAAGCTTTATTGGTTCATTAGAAGCATGTGGGCGATCACTCATGAATAAGCAATTATTGGGTATAACCACGAAATAAGATAACAAATGACTACTGCTGGCGATTGGGAAAGAGGCAGATAACATCATGTCAGTAGGACAGCCTCAGTCTACGATACATGTAATTACTCTTAATCCTCCAGCTTGCTTAAATAATGTTTAACTGGCAACTAGGTATACATTATCGTGAGTCATCTTTATAACAGCAAATATATCCCATGTACTGATATACAGAAATGTTGTGACTACAATGTAATGAAGGTGCTCCAACATCTTTAATAATAAAAATATCTTTGGGGAAAAAAGTATCATCTTCCTACTAATTGCAGCTCATGCCTTTTTATCAAATAATGCAGTCTTTGCTGTTCCACCACGACTTCCCTGAGAAGTAAGTGTGTCATGCGTCAGACTGTCACAAATCACCTCTACTTTAAGGTTTGGGTGAGGTGCTGCTTGCTAGCTGAGAAGGTCAGGGTGACATTTTCCAGCCAGTGTGGAACTGACCCAGTCACACACACGGTGGCGCTGCCGCCCAAAACCAACCAGTCTTACCCCCATGGTAAAAGCCCTGCGCCAGTTGAGAGAGGGGCATATGAGGTTTCTTTTAATGTTTGGCAAGGTACAACTTTGCTTCACGGTCCTGGATCACCTTTTGGTTCAATAAGACTTACCCCTCATGAGTTGGGAGTCATTTCCCAAGCCTGAACACCAAAGACATACCTCAAGGGTTACAGATCTTTGCTCGTAACAGTTCCTGCAAGGTTTAAATCCAGCAGTCTTTGGAGGGGACACGGTTCCCTTGCACACTGGAATATTAGTTTGAGAACAAAAAATCTTGGCAAAATGTTCACCAAACAAAGAAAGAAGGCGGAGCTCAAGATCTAAGTCTGTAGGTGCATAAAGCAACCAAATTCAGAAAAGCTGTATAGCCTCCCGATCCTGTTCAGCAAAGCTAAGAATACAAAACAAAAAGAAAATGCATACAATGCAGCCGTCTGCTTACTTTTGTATGCGCTTGAGCCACACTTGCATACACAAAAAATGATGCAGGACCTTTTTTTCCTTTTTGTTTACCAATCCTTGTTGAAGCAGTAAATGAATAAATGTGCAGAAATTATAATTTGCAAGTGTGTGGGAGCGCAAGAAGGATGGGAGGTGAGAAGAAACATGGAGGGTGAGGGTAGAGAAAAGCAAACTGGTGAGTGCAATGTAGATTTGGGGAGAAGCACCTTGGGCAAGAAGGTATTGCAGGGGAAGCACACAGGGATGAGTACATTGAAGAGGGAGGGTGGGGGAGAAGCATACTGCGAAGTGAGAGCAACACTCAGCATGGTAGGGTGAGAGAAGTAAACTAGAGAAAAAGCTGGAAAACACATGAACTCTTGGGATGCTTATGATAAAACAAAAAAAGTTGTTCCCTAAAAGTGAGCAGCGGAAGGACAAGTAAATTGGAAATGCTCCAGGGTAGGGACAGACAACAAGATGGACAAGGCAAGGCAGGCAAATCAGTGACAATAAAACCAATCAATGGTAAGCAAGAACTGTAGTTCGCAACTAGACAACTACGCTGTTAGGTTGAACCTTAGAATCACTCAATACTGAAGACAAAGGGGTAGCATGGTTCCTTGAGAATGATGGAAAGGGGTAAAGTGAAATTAATGGTACAACATTTGATGCACAATTTACTGAGAAACTAACATGAATAGGCAATAACTAACTCACAATCAGAGAAGACAACACATCAAGGACATGTGACCCTAGCACGTCAGGAAAGAAAAACTTAATATCCAATTCCATTCTATTAATATAAAATCAGAGAACTCCAAATTTCAATGTACAGCATTTGAAAGGTCATGTTGACTGAACAGTTTTGCCAATGGAAATTGAGGTACATGAAACAGGTAGCACATTAAATGTTATGCACTCAACTTAAAGTGTATAGATAACTTCAGCAGCATAACTGCCAATTTAAGTGTAGACCATCCAGTAACCAAAATCGTTTTTGAAGTTGCATTACGCAGTAAATAAAACATACACCATGCTTTAACTTCTCCATCTATTTAGAAGAATTAAAGGATAACTTTCTATCCCCAGAATGTACTAGTAATGTTTCCTGATTTTTTCAAGTCAGTGGAAAGTGATGGGTCATGTAGCTGTAAAATCAAGTCAGTCTAGTTAATGGTACCTTAATTGAGGCGCCTGCAAAGCGAGAGAGCTGTTTTATGTGCTGTCCCTGCTTGCCAATAATAGCTCCAACAGCCAAAGATGGAATGAAGAGATGAACAGTTTCCGATTCTGGTTGATGCTATATGAAAAGAAGAAAACATTTGTGACATGAAGTTATGATTATATCTGATTTCAGCCAGGACAAATTCTGACCAAGGCAAATCATACAAGGGAATTAGGAAAAGCCTTTTGTGATGGAATTTAAGATTGATAATACCTGGTCCCTTTAACAAAACAATTAGTTTACACGAAGCTTGGACATAGAGGGTCAGTGGCACTGCAAAGACTCCTGCCATTATTTTTGAGGTATTCATTCACCAGTACATCAAACAAATCATCCAAGGCATACTAAACATAAAAAGATAATGCCCACTTAACTTTACAGAGCACTATATGTCTAATATTCGAACATGTATAAAGAAACTGTAAATTATATTCCTCCAGAACTATCAGACTTATTCTCAAGATTTCAGTAACTTCACTAAGCAATTGGAAATTACACATCCAGAAGCAAAATAACTGGGATTCATAAGTTTGGTGATGTATAATTCATGGACATATGGTTGTGTTTTTTTTTTTTTCAAGGGGGGGGGAGATGAGTGGTGCACAGAGTAATCATCAGCAAAGAGGGTATATTCTCCCTCTGTACCACTGCGATAAGTTCTGTTTTATGCATTCCAGATGACTTTCTAGTTCATGGATTTTGTGCATTATGAAGTGCATATTTAGCAACTGAGGTAGGAAATCTAGCTTATTTTCATTAGTGAAATGCCATTTTTCCATTGTCCAAATCAAAAAAGCAAAAGTGTTCAGTACAATATACCAGCTAGGTCACTTTCACTTGGAAATTGATGGCTTGCATGCTTAAATTAATTTCAGCCACTGGTGATCACTCTGGGCTGCATCCCACTCCATTTTTGTGCACACCATGCCACCTCAGTTTGGACCTAGCCATACACAAATCAGCTTTGGCCCTGCTCCAGTGGGAACAATCGAACCTAAACTGCCAGACAGGTCCTCTTTGTACCGGAACACAAGCAACCTAGGACTGGTTTTGCCCTTATGGGTACATCAGCTACGCATAGCTTGATTTTAGTGGCACAGTGAACACGGAACTCAAGCCTGGGCATACCCATCACGCATAGGGCATAAATAAACTAAGTGAGAGATGGTATGCTTGCCTTAATCTGAGCCACTAGCAAGCGCTCTGGGCCTCACACTAATCCACTGATTGGGTGAAAAACAATGGACTGGGATGAGGCACCCAAGCAACTGCCAGTGTTTGAGATTAATTCAAGCATTACATCCTCCACCTTGTTGTTGCTGTTGATGCCCAAAGTGAGATGGGTATGCTAAACTAGTTGCATTCAAACTGGTCGAAGTTGAATGCTAACAAAACTGAAATGTTCCTGTTGGTAAAACATTTGCAAGAAGGGGGTGGACACCGCTGGTCTAACTTGTTGGGGTCACCTCCAGAGCCCAAAGCAATTGTCAAAATGTGGACATATGGTTAGTGGACTTCTTAGCTTTCGAGCCACAAATTAAAGCAATGACCTTTGGCTGTTTTGGTACCTGAAAAAGCTTTAAACTATTATTGGCTTTTTGAGGCCCAGGTGCGCAAGTTGATTATCCACTCAATCATCTAGTGCCTAGATTATTGACATCTTGTACCTAGGTACCACTGGGTGCATGAAAAACAGATTGAAGATTATGCAGAACATGCCAGCAAGATTATACCAGCTGCCAGAATTATTTTCAGTTTCTCAGAAAATCCAGTGCATTGGCTCCCTGGTGGGGGGGGGGGGGGAGCTATCCAGTTTAAAGCACTGTGTGTGGTCCACCTTATGAATAAACTGGGTGTGCCTATCTTGTTGTCCTTCCTTCGGTCCTATTACCCCACTAGAGCGGCAAGATCATCCGACCATAATCTGGCTGTGGCTCCCCATTTTAAACGGGCTATACGGTTTTTTTTTATAAAGGAAAAAGGTGGACCTCCTTTAGGGTTGTAGCACGGATGTTATGGAATAAATTAACAAGTTACTTACCTTCGGTAGCTTCTTATCTGGCAAAAACGATCTAGACACAAATTACTTACTTTGGAATATTCCCCCAGGTGTCAGACTGGATCTGGAATTTCTTCAATTCCCTTGCGCACCGGTAGGGGGTGTCGGTCAGCTCACATGGTATCATCCGTGTCCGAAGTGACGTGTAGGGTGCCTATAGAGGTGCAACCCCAGTGCGCTGACCTTAGTTCTTGACTGCTTCAGCACCAGAAGCATGGAGCCATGCAGAAGGAGGACTAATTAGTGTGCCAAAAGTGAAGTCCTAAGGAATCTCTTAAAATTAGAAGTTCGCAGAACGGGGAGGATGGGAGGGTCAGCAGAGAATCTGCAGCTAGATAGAGTCTCTACCAGATAAAGTGTTACAAAAGGTAAGTATCTTCCTCATCAGATACAGACTTACAGCTGCAGATTATTTACCTTAGAATAGATACCAAGATGCATTTAAAAAAAAAACACTGGAACTCACGCCAAAGCTGTTCAGAACTCCAGACGTGACAAGAAAATCATCTCCTGATACCCAAGACATCAATGGGATGGCGAACTTGCAACTAACCTTTATTAGTGCTACACAAAACTCTATGGACAGAGCACTGACACGGCAGTCCACCAAAATGGAGCTAAAGATAGACCTTTCATAGTTCACAGCACCTTCAAACTGAGTGCCATGACCGATCTCTGCAGAAACAAAATTCAAGGCTGCTAGAACACAGGTCATGTTCCAGCTCATGCACAGCCATCATTGACAGACTGGCCAAACTCCCAGAGGTCTTAACTAAACTCGTTGCCACAGTTAGAAGAATAGGCAACCCCTCTGTGGCTTGTAGGCTCTCTGAACACTGCAACCAAACCCTGGAGGCTGAAGACATTAACAGACAGTCCTCAGTCAAATCTTTGTACTTTCAGCTCAACCCCCTAAAACTACCCAATTGCTATTACAGGCTGCAGCCCTGGCACTAAGTCTCAGCCAACAGGTGGGACAACAAGGAGGCTCCACCCAGTCCATTGCAGCCAGGAAGCACCAATCTTCAGGAGGGCTATAAAAAAATTAAAGTAGCAGCATTAAAGGGACACAAAGGCTAAAAGTAGTGTCTTTGATAACCTCCAAAAATCGGCTTCCACCTGCAGAAGATGATTTCGTTAAGTTGTACCCGATATTCACAATGAGAACAGGTACTAACGGCATAAAAGACCCTGTAGTAAAAAGACTAGTCTTTAAGACACCTTCACCCTCAAAGACAAAAAAGGAAAGAAAGGATCATGTCACAGCAAGCTTTGCCCCGAACACAACTCCTCCCCAAACAAACAAGGAAAGGGCCGAAGCAAGTACCCAAGCCTCTCTAACTCATGAGCCTTGCATAGACGTCAATGGGCATTCCACCTGGGCCTTTAACAACACTGTTATACTGCCATAAGGTCAGCCCACCGCCTTGCAAATCCTTGGTCCCATTCAAAAAGTGTCTTGAACTGCGGAACAAATGCTCCCCACCTCCTTCCCCTCCATCACCTACCCCCACCATAAAGGCCAGCACGGCAGTTTGGGGATAGTGCTAACCCCCCCATTACCACATTAAAGGTCAATACGACATCTTAAACATGGGCAACATATTTTGCCTATTCATGTACCTTCTCTGGGCCACATCTGATGATCTCGTCTGGATTAGGTTCCAAAAACTCCCTGGCAACAACACCCAGGGTGAGCCAACTATGCTAGGCCTATGCCAACAACTACATCAGGCCACTATGCTCAAGGAAGTGCCCCTGTTTGCGGAATAGGGAACAGACATCAAACAATCCCCCAGAGAAAAAACCACATATACTTAAAGCCCCTTCCTTTGAGAAAGGGGTCAACTGCAAACTGCGGGGGACTAATAGCATTCATCATGCTTTCGAAAATCAAGCCGAACTAAAGAAGCATAACATGTTTAAATTATCGTGTCCAAAGGATCGAAGGGTGGTGTACTCCTGGGATGCCAACGTGGACAGGATCAAGAACAGCGGGCTTCCCCCGTCCCAGGTCTCCAGCAATGGCACTCCTAACATCACACACATTTCGACTCAATGTAAACATTCTAGGATGTCTGTACCCAGTCCTCAAGGAACAATAATATCCTGGAATGTGGCAGACCTCAGGAAAGTTACTGAGGACAATCCGCTATTGACTACCTTAACAAAAGGCAATGTCCTATGCTTTCAGGAGACCTGGATGACAGGAACAACCATGCTCCCAGGCTACTACAAATTCCATACTCCAACAATAAAACTGAATTTCTTCAGTCAACCGTCTGTGGACTCTCCATCTTTGTCAAACGCAACGGCAAAGTAGAGGCCCCTGCAATATTTACCAATGCATGTACACGCCAAGCTTCGCTTATCAAAGTTCTAAAATGATACCTCAAACCACTTTAACTGCTGCTAACTGATATCAACCCTGCACAACACCAGGGGGGGGGGGGGGAAAGGCCATAAACTGCCCAGTAACGGCAATCTACGAGCTGTTAAATAAACGGGACTCATATACGTCAATTATGACCGGAGACTACAAAACCAGGGCCCAGGGCATCGACACTAAATCAGATCAGCCTCAAATGCTGTACTGTTACAAAGCCTTATTAAAAATCAAAGGCTAGACTTCGTGCAATCTCTAAATTAAGGTAATGATGAGTAATGCCAAGTTCCTCACACATTTAGGAATATATCCACTATTGATCACATTTTCATCAGTGAATCGTTGAAACCCAAGCTCCGCACCTTTGAAGTAGATGACAGGGGCGTAAATGATCACAGGCTGCTGCGTGTAATCCTACAACTATACATCAAGGCTTCACCTCAACTCCCTTTTGGGAAACTCAGACACCCTCCCTTCTCACAGAGGCCTCAGTCATTGCCACAACACCTAAAATGAGGAGAGATGGGGCCCCCGGACCAAACTGCCTCCTCACTTCAGCCTTCGAAACGTACAAGACTTCTGGGCAGGGATACTCCGCTCTATAACTACGCCTTTGCCATTGCAACACCTCAGACTTTATGGAGAGGGGTACTTTGAATCCAACTATAGGCCAGAAAGCTCTACAATGGACAACGTTATAGCATTAGCGTACCTATCACATCGAGCCACAGTGAGTAAACAACAACCCTGTACTGCTGCTTTGTCGACTACTTTGCATTCTTTGACGGAGTCCTGGGGGGAGATGTGGGAGAAAAATCAATCTCTATACCAGGGGGCTTGGGTCCAGAGAACAGGCTGCACCACAGTAACTGCAGTCCTTACCACCAATGGACTCAAACAGGGCTGCTCTTTGCCCCCTCCCTCCCCTTCCCCACCCCCCTTCCATTTCCATTTTCGAGGCCTACCTGGGCAAAGCAATGAAAGGCACCAGCCAAGTTACACCTAGGCTAGGAAGGCTGTGCCTCCCAATTCTCCAGTATGCAGGCAGTATTGTGATCATGGATCACACTAAAACAGGTCTAAAGAAAGCCCTTGACACTTCTCAGGTTTAACAAGGCCAACAAAATTAAAAGTCCAAAATTATCTTTGGAAAATATCCCCACAAGAAACAAGCACACTGGCGGCCCAGGAATCTACAAACAACATTTGCAAGTTATAACTATCTAGCGGTCCGGTTCACCGAAGGGGCCAAACCTACAGTCCATCAATAGGATCTCAAAACCAAGGGTGCAGGAGTCATTAATAGCCTGAAACACCTCAACAGTCGTCTGCAAACCATAATTGCTTAACTAATGCTAAACGTTCTGAGAGCAGAGCTGAATTCAGCTCTAAACTATGGCCATCTAGCCTTTCCTGGTGCACTACAAACGCAACTGATGAGTGCCCAAATTTCAGCATACAAAAAATATTTTATGCTCCACTGCAAGCCATAAGAGCAAGGCTAAGACTGGAGCTAGGCCTTGGGAGAATGGATCTTGAATGCCAAGGGGACCTTTTAAAATACATCAGGACCCTTCGGGCTCCCAAGAACTCCTCAAAATAATCTTATAGACAGGGGGCTCCTCATGGAAAGCGCATCTAGCAGAGGCAATTGACTTGAAAATCAAGGCTACCACTCTGCACTGCCCGGGAATACCTTTCTCAACCTGAAAAAGAGCAGTGAACACGCAGGTCAAGAAAACCTCTTTTGAACTCCACACTGCAAGTCTTCACCGCAGTCCTAATTCTGAGGCACTGGATGCCTCCTACATGCCAGGGAAAGCCCAGCCCTAGTTTGACCAAGCCCTCACATCTCACATGCAGGTCAATCATATGCATGCAGCTTGTTGCCCTACCAATCATGGATTTCAACCCTTCTTGGGCAAACTAGGATGAGGCAAAATCCTAAGACTAACTACAGCAGAGAATCCTGCCTCCACTTACTTTGCTGTTGTCTCAAACTCACCAGCGACCATCAATGCGCCTTTTAGTCCCATTATTCCAAGCCAATGGAATAAACTGTTAGAAAAGCCTTGGACCTGTGTTTCTCTAATAACATTCCAACAACCTTAGCAAGGTTGGGAAAATTCACTAATGCCATGCGATCTGCACTCCTACTGTCACACCTGGGTGACACTGGTCCAGGCTCAAAGTGAATTGTACGCTCTTTCTTGGAGGCCAGAGCCGCGGTCTGCCATCTCACCCCCCTTTTCTCTTGGACCGGCACTTTTCTGAAGAACAAATGCATCCTGCAGGAGGTATGGTAGACAGAGTAATGTTTGGCCTGGCCTGAAAAGGTGTCACTAACTGGCAAAAAGGAATCCAGGTTCTAAGAACCAGTGCTGGGGAAAAATTAAGTGTATGGAAGATTAATCCTAAGTGTCTGCAATTTGCTAACCCTCCTGGCAGATTTTCTCGCCAGAAGGACGATAGTTTTGATTGTTAGGAGTCATAAAGGCTAGCTGTGCATAAACTCAAAAGGATAACATATGAGGAAGGTTAGTACTAAATTCAAGTCTCATTGAGGCCTAATGAAGGCTTGGGAGGAAAGGCTATGTAAACCTTGAAGGAATCTAGTGACAACAGGTGACTCGAACAGGCAGGTTGGTCCAGCAACTGTAAGAAAGCAGAAATGGCAGGTAGTTATCATTTTACTCTAACCTAAGTTAAAGCCTTGCCAAGCCAATGAAAGAATGAAAAGGAGAATTCAGGCAAGGGTGCCCCAAACCACAAACTTGTCCCATCAGAAGGTGTAGACTGTTTTGGAAGAAAAATACCAGGCTGCCAAACTAAAATCACGTTCCGGAAGGGAAATTAAACACCCTCAAAACTGCTGCCACATATTCTCCATGCATGAAGTTGGAGAGTGGACAGTTTTGTACGCAATATCCTGCCCTGATGCTGCGACAGAAGGTCCTCCTGAATAGGCAACCGAGTTAGGAATATCACGTCTCCATGCTCAGTCTGGAGCCACTAAGATGACTTGGGGCGGGCCGTTCTTCATCTTCTTGAGAACTCTAAACAGAAGTGTTATCAGTTTCCAACACCATCTGCACAAGAACCACCTGCAAGTGAGGTCAGGATTTGTGGTGGTGTTCCCTTGTGTCGTCCGAAAAATGGGAGTAACACAGAAGTCAAAGGGCATAGTGACTTCTTATTTTTAGGACTTACCTCAATAAGTCCTGGAGTGAAACAATGAGTGTTCGAGACCTCCTATGCAAACATGACCTGGTTCAGCAGAGGCGTATGGTAAGCAGCCAAGAGCTTCATGGCCTGCTCGTGGATAGTCTTCGGTTTATAGACTTGCACTATGAACACAACTCAGTTGTGGTCCCTCTCCAGGTACTCCAGACACACTAAGTGGGAGTTCATCATAGTCTATGACTAGTACCACAAGGTTTGAATTCAGTGGGTTTCTCCGAGGACATCTCCAACAAAAAAGATATAAACGGGGACACTAGACATTGACCAAACCACGAAAGAAGTCACTCAAAAAGTGATTGAGAGGAGCCCGTACGGACCAGTGCTGATGGCTCAGAAAAAAAGGAACTGAGGTCAGCGCTTTGGGTACTGCCTTCATAGGCACCGTGCATACCGCTTCCGATGCAGACGCCACCAAGCAGAGTCAACCAGTGCTTTCTACTTGCACACAAGAGGATTGCTAAAAAAAAAAATCCAGATTCAATCCATGTGGGGAATATTCTAATTTAAGGAATCTGCGGCTAACAATCTATCAGACTGCCCACTAATCTAAGGAAAGTAGTTAATCACTTTCCATTTTCCTGGGCGGCCACGAGCAATATAAATCTTTTCAACAATAACTACGTCTGCATGCTGACATCACTTTTGTTTTGCACTATTCTGCAACCTCAGACATGGATTTATCATGACATACTGTAGATGACAACCTAACAAACCTTGCTTTTAATAGGGACAAGATTCCATTCCACAGAATGGGGAGGGCGGGTAGTGAGGAAGAAAGCAGTAACTTACAAGTAATTATGGTTTTAAAATTTGAAGGGTGTCTAGACACACGCTGTGGACAATTCCACTATGTAGTGGCTGGATCCAGAAGTGTTACTGCCAAACTTTTTTCTGGTGGGCATCAACATAGGCAGAGCCTTGGTATAACATCCAAGGAGGCCCAAAAAGGCCCAAAACATGACCACCATTTTAATTTATTTTTTTCTCTCCTTTTTTTCTTTTTTAGTTATTTCTCCATTGGCCCCCTTCAACGGGGAGGAGGGAGGGCTGCATGCTAATGTAGATGACACTCAAGCTGCAAAACCATAATATCTGTTAACTGGTTTCTTTTGCAGTGTGAAGAGTCTTCTAGATCCACATGCTGTGCATAGATCTAATAGAAGATGGACTGAGCTAGTCTGGACAATGGGAAAGAAACTTGTGGAAAATGTGAGCCAGTCTTTTCAATGCTTCTACACTCCTCGGAGGTGTGTATGAATTTTATCATACAGTATCTATTTCTGCTCCCAGAAAAGTCTTCCAAATTTCTGGAAAAGGGGATTCTCTTTTCCAATTTATTGAAAATCCCAAAGGATGTAGAAGGTAGACAACTATTCTTCAGACTTCTCCAGAGACAACAAGGTGGTGGAGCACAAAGGATGGCTCCACACAAGTTGTGTTCTGGCAGAATCAGACTCAATGGGAACACGGCACGTCAATGTGGATACAACAAACTTTCTCAGTCAAGACTATTTCAGCTTCGATTCACCAAAACTCTAAAGGTTCAGCGGCAGCCGGGAAACACACAGAGAAGTTTTACCTCTGTAATATGGCAAATTGTCAGGGTGCCCTCCATTCAGAGACCGTTCCTCCAGATTGCGTGGTATGGGATACGTGCAGGAGCCCATTGAATAACTGAGTGAGTAGAGCCTCACTACTAGGTCCCTGTGCTAAAACATTATTATAAAATTGAATATTTTGTCTGTTTTGATCAGAGAAGACTTTTTGCAGTCCAGAAGAAGCGCCAAGAGATCTGTTAAGACACAAGTAGGCGCGAAACATGTTGACTTATATAGTGGTATCAGAAACACTATTCTCAACCACATTTTGCAAGAGCAAAGGGTCATTATTTCCCTTAGACTCACTTTATTTATTTTTTAACCTTGACCAAAGTTCTGTCACTAAGTAAAGGAAGTTCCAGAGGGAAGTTGAGTCAATTTTATTTTCAATTTTTTTTTCCTCTCCACTGTTTCGTCTGCTGCACAGAAGTTTGGCTTAGTGACCCCATTGAGGGTCTCGTCGGACATTGCAGCACCAGTCTGGCGTGGAGCCTGATAATGAGACCTGAGGGCCCTTGCTTCTGAGGTAATTACATTTGAGACACCTTTTGGAATCTAAATATTTGTTTTTGGAACAGTGTACTTTGTTGACAATCACGTTATTTCAGCTTGGAGTCAGACACCAACACTGGTAAGGGTCTTTTACTGGCAGTGTTGATAGAGAATTCTATATCGAAGAGACTAGCACATAATTTGGCACTAGAATGAAGTAGGCACAAATGTCTGTGCAGAATCTAAAGTGGGTTCAAGGAGAACAGACAGTCAAGCATCGATCAGCCAGCAGTAACACGACTGGAGGTTCCTATGGATTCTTGGGGCTCAAAAGTGCACAAGAGGGAACTGGAAGAGAGCTAAAGTTGTAGGTCTAAGATTGCATTGCATGTCTGATGACTACAGAGCAGGAAGCACGGTCTTCTGTTGTGGTCCAGGTGGAGAAATCAACCCAGTATCATGGGGAAGTGTCCAGCCCACCGGCCTCCTGCAAGTCCATATACAAACTTTTCATCGTAGTGTCAGTAAAACACCATCATTAGCACTCCTCTCCAACTGGATTAGAGTGAGCCAAAAAAGCTAGTGGAGCACCTGAGGAAGATTTTGGGCAGTGGTGGTGTTCGGTCAGAACCACACTGAATGGGGACTGTGTACGTTCTTGTGGATACCAGACGTCTGTCATGGGAGCAACAAATTCAGCTTGATACCAAAATCACTATAGGGCCTTCCTCCAGCTTTGGTATTCCAAGGACTGGTGCCAATTTTGGCACTGTAGCGGATGCTGACACAGATGACTATGCAGAACCCGAAGTGGGTTCAGAGGGTACAGAGGATTCATCTGCAGACAATAACCCAATTAGCAGCCCCTGCAGATTCTTGTAATCAGAAGGAATAGCAGAGGGAACCAGGAGGGTGCCAAAGATGCACAACATGGCCTCTTTGAAGGCCTCAATCGGTTTTGACTTTGCCAAGGAGACGAGGAATTCAGTGCTTCAGTTCCAATGTCCAAACCTGCTCCTGGGTGGACAGGGACCGAGACTGGGTGGTATGTTGATGCCCTCACTACTGCTCTGGAGACAAAGCATGGTGGGATTAGTCCCACTTGGTCTTCTTATTTTTCCACTTCATCTTAGAACTGACCTCTCCCAAAGACTTACAATGACCAGTCATTTAACACCCTTCTAGAGTGAGTCCAAGCGCTCAACTTTGAGTGTGAGCTAGACGTGCATGATTTCTTACGAGGAACAGCGACACACAGCTTTTCATCAGGGTTTTGGACAGACTTCAGGTTCACGAGAGTAGACTCCTTTCACGACTTGGAATCGTAACCAAAGACCAAAGGCACACCTTGTGTGAGTTAATCAGACGTGTTTGCAACAGTCCCTGCATGGTTTACACCTTGTAGTCTTGGGAGAGGATATGGGTCTCTTCCAAACTGGTGTGAATTCTTAGAGAAAAACTGCAAACATGTAAAAAACAGCAGAAAGCAACTGAGGTCATTGAGCAGGAGTTGTGTCTCTATCAACTGTACTGCATCACTTCTGGGAAGAAATGGAGTCAATTAAAAGCTACACAATGTCATCTACCAGTGCAAAGGAGCACAACTGTGAAAAGCTTCAAGCTCCGGTCTGGTAAATGAGGATTATTCTAATAGTAAGGATTTAGTAATGAGTATCATGCTTATTATCTCATGTCAAAACTGGCACAAATTGTAGATTACACCAAGAACACTTGAAGCTCTTACCCCAAACGGTGGATATGAAGGTGAAGCGGAGGCTGAAGGAACACCCACTGAAGGAGGTGGTACTCCAGGCGAGGAAGATGAAGATGGTGGAAACAAACCCAGAGCATTCAGATTAAGACCCGGAATTAAATTGGCTTGAAGCTGTAATAACAAACATTCATTAACATAAATAACTGTGATATTGTAATTAAATAAATTTTATCATCACTATTAGACTCCCACCTTATTTTTAAAAAGGCATAGCAAAACAACTAAATTTGGTACTGCCAAAACTCCAATTTTAAACAAATGACCCCATTTTTTTATTTTTTATTTTCCAAGAGAAGCAGCACCAGGCTTGTTGCCATGAGACAATTTCTACACTGTTGTGGAAATGGTCGAAGCAGCTGCTAATGCGAAAGTCTTCCAAGTTTGACTAGCAAGAGGTCAAGTTCAAAACAGCCACGAAATATTGTTATCATGGTTATTCACACCGAATAAAAACTTTCAAATTCAAATGTGCATACAATTTGAATGAAAGGTTTAGTGAATTCCTTAATCCAATACTACCAACAAGACTTAACCACATGCTCCACAAACGTGCGTACTCCAGCAAGAAGTGACCTTTGAGTAAAGCCCAAAGTTTTATGTATAACTTTTCTTTTGATCAAAACATAGAAGAAAGTTCCAGAACACTGCGGCCAGTTCCAAAAACGTTTACCAGCAGTTCTAAATATGCTTGAATAGAGATGAACAGGAGAAGACTGACCAGTGTTTTCAAGGAACTGTTTGAAGACTTTTCTTCTCAATAACTGGGTGGTTTCGTAGTGCACAATGTAAGGGGCACCAACAGCCAATATCAAAAGAATACTTTCCTCAACTGAGTACCAGAAGAACCCTGCGAAGTGGTAGAGTCAGGGCACAATATAAACAGGCATGGTGTTATTCTAGCAGTACTGTAAAATACAGGACACAGTTTTGTAATGATTCGTAATTTAAAAATAAAAGTGTACAGTACTTGTGGTGCGTTTTAACTCCACCTGCTTGTCATTCTTTTGTTATCTTGCTATTTAATTTTTACACATTTCTGGTCTTTGGAAGTAGTGTACTGCTTGTGTACTATCCATAAAAGGAGCTTTGGCATGCACCTAAGCGTACAAATGCACATGGTTAGTGTGATTTTGGCTTAAGATGTTGTTTATAATTATGGAAATAAAACTGTCCCAGCCTCTGACATTGGCACTCCTGGGTCTGGTTAAAGATCTTTCACTCCTCAGTAAATGGTATGAAGCTATCACATTAACGCTTGGCAAATGATTGATTGCTATCATCTAGGGGCACAGTGGTGAATGATTATCAGGGAACTGATGATACGGCAGACATCTGCACTGCTACAACCCCCACACCTCTCCCAACTAAAGAAAATAGGATCCCTTCTCTCGATACTGATTGACAGGATGAGTCAATATGAGGAGGCATTTGAGATCAAGCTGTGGGTGGTAGCGGTGCAACACTGACCTCATTACCTGGGGAACCACCATTTTTAGCCTCTTTCTTGTACTCTGGTTCCCTTAATGTAAAATGAGTATGCAGTAATTCATTGAATAGAAATAAAAAATACTTTATGAGGGACCGGCAGATAGACCCTACCTCTTTTAATGAGTGGGTCTCCGACAGTCTGGACAGAGTGCTGCCCTATACACCCCTCTCTGGGCAAAAGAATGGAGGAAAGGCCCCCTGGTTCAATAATCATTTAATGACATTAAAAAGGAACTGTAGGAAGATTGAAAGGAAATGGAGGAAATCACTAAAGGAGGAAGACAGAGAAGAGTACAGAGGTTCAATTAGGTCGTACCAGAAGGAGATCAGATTAGCCCAAGCAACCTATTATGGTGATAAAATTGAAAAGGTGGCAGGATCTCCAAAATAAATTTTTGGTGTTATTGTATATTCCTGCATGCCGGAAGCAATGGAAGCCTCAGAAGAACATAGCAACAACTTTGCCTCCTTCTTCCTAAAGAAGATTGAGGATATCTATGGAAACTTCTCAGGGGAAGTAGGGGGGGTCTCAGGGCATGCGATGGAGAAGAAGGAAGGTGACAATGTGCTACAGAGTTTTCTTCCCATCTCTGAGGAAGGAACTTTGGGGCTTCTCAGTAAATTAAAATTGGGCTCTCCACTTGATCCCGCACCTCCCCATATTATTATGCAGGGAAGAGTAGCGCTAAATTCGGTAATAACTGATCTGTTAAACAGCTCGCTATAAAGTGGGATGGTGCCGGATTCCTGGAAACATGCAGTGGTCAAGCCCCTACTAAAGAAGCCTAATCTAAACGGAGCGGTCTTTAAAAATTACAGGCCTAGCTCGCTCCTCCCCATGATGGCAAAACTTATTGATAAGCATGTAAACATACAACTATCGGGTTTTTTGGAGGAACATAAGATTTTGCACATAACTCAAATGGGCTTTAGACCGGGCCATAGAACTGAATTAGCCATGATTGCGGTGACGGAAGAAGCGAGAAAACGAATGGACCAAGGTCAGGCAACTGTAATAATAATGCTAGATTTGAGCGCGGCATTTGATACGGTCAATCATGATCTACTTATTCAAAGAATGGGAAATAGTGGGATCAAAGGAATAGTGCTCAAATGGTTAAGCTCGTTTTTACAAAACAGAACCTTTCAAGTCCTGGATCGCTCTTTTCTCTCAGCCCAGTTGAAATCTTTATGCGGAGTTTCGCAGGGCTCATCTCGGAGTCCCACTCTGTTTAACATTTATATGTCCCCCCCCGCCCCCCCAGCAGAGGTCATAGAACCTTTTGGGGTATCCCTGGTGTCATATGCGGACGACACGCAGTTGGTGGTTTCCTTTTCCTCCAATAAGGAGGCAGACAACTTGGCCTTGCCTGCCTGTCTCCAAGCGTTTGCTTCTTGGATGACAGAAAGCAGGCTGCAACTCAACGAAGAAAAGACAGAAATCATGTTTTTGGGAAAACTGGCCAACCCTGCTAAAAATATAGGACCAGTAATACATTTAGATTACTTACCTCTCCCAAAGCTCAGATTAAAGCCTTGGGAGTTTGGTTGGATCCCAAATTCACCATGGAACATCAGGCCAAGAGAACGTCAGACACCTGTTTTGGGATACATAAGCTACTTAGGAAGGTTATTGGCCTGCTTCCGCCATTGACCAAAAGATTGGCCGTACAAGCCCTGATTTTATCCAGATTAGATTATGGAAACAGTCTCTTTTTGGGATCTCCAGGTTATGTGGTTAACAAACTACAGGTGGTACAAAATGCTGCAGCGCGGCTGCTCTCTACTCTGCCTCGGACCACATCAGCTAAGAAAGCTCTGATGGAACTGCACTGGCTTCCAGTGGCAAAAAGGATAAAGTTTAAGGCTCTTTGCTTCTTCCACAGAGCTCTATATAAAAAGGATCCTCATTATCTAAAATCATTAATTTCATTATACACACCCACAAGAGTTTTGAGATCTGCTTCTAAAGCCCTTGTAGTAGTTCCCAAAGTAAAGAGAACATGGGGAGGAGGATCCCTGAAGTACCAGGGAGCCAGACTTTGGAACTCTCTACCCATGAATATTCGTATGATGACTCAGGAGACTGAATTTAGAAAAGCCTTTAAAACCTGGCTATTCCAACTTTCAGTAAGTTCCCCCCCACTCCAGTGAAGTTTAGGATTCCTCCAGTAGGTCTAATTTTTCAAGCTGATCAGCGCTACGAGGCCTCCGGGTAGAAGTCGCTATACAAGTCTCAATAACATAACAAGAGCATGAACGTAATCATTGCTGCACACAGAGTATGCCGGGGTGTCCTGGAACTAACCACTCTTTGTACTGTTTTTGAACTTTCTATTCAACTTCTGTGCCTGCACTGACACATTTATTACAATTTGCAATCATAACTGAATTTTTTCTTGTTAAATAAACTTGAAGTATAAAAAATAATCTTTGCAACATCATAGCAAGGACCTTTCAACAGATTTAAAAATGCAGGATTGCACAGAATTTAGTTCACCGCTTTACACTACAAAACAGCAAATTAAATTTGCTCATTTGGCCTAAAGCTATGTTTTACATGACTGATATTTTCCGTTTTCTTGGGTAAATATTATAACTTATCCGCGTCACGCAGGGCCTTGTTATTTAAGGTAGGAGCGTCCGATGCAGGTTCAGAAAATGTTGAGACATTTATGTTGGATGACTGTGGGCACTGAAACTTGTTGAGGACTTCAAAATAATTTTCAATTTGCTTGGCAACTGAGGACGTAAGCATACACTGTTTGCTCTGATGTTTGTTCTTGCAATGTGTGAGGAACATGCTATTGTGCAATACACATTACCACAGAAGTACAGAGTCCTGGCAAAACTATTGTGTCAAAAACATCTATATGCTGAAGCATAAAAGGACGTTAGTAAGCAGGGGAGTCCAGGCTAAAACACCACATTTGGCTGAATAATTCAGTGTGCAGTGAATAAGCTGACTTGTTCAACAAAGCAGTGATTGAGAGTTCCCCAAAATGAGCCCTTTTTTCTCTACGAATAGTAGTGACAACAAAGAGCTGTGTGATTCAGGCAGAAGGTACATCATACGAAGAGGGCTCTAGGTGTTCTACTCTGCATCCATGGCTGTTCTGGCCACAGATTAGGTCTCATTTGTTCACCCCATAACCTATTGCGACGTCACCTTCTTTCTCGTTTCAGTGTAAAGCAGCATAAAACCATTGGTCATGGTAAGCTACATAAATAAATAGAAAGCTTGGTTGTTAATCACATTAAACTCAGCAAGAGACCTGTAAAGTAATAGATAACAGCCAGCTAACATAAGGGAGAGATACACTTGTGAATACTTAAAAAAAAATATTTAATGTATTGCCAAAGCATGCTCGCCTATCTAAGAAATGCATCAGACTGGATCCGTTAACTATAAAAAAGTACTCCTGTGCTGGCAGGTGGTGTCACAGCTCCACCTTTACACCATTCTGGTCCTGAAGTGATGAGTGGAACCACACAAGCACCAGCCAAGTGCGTGGACATCCTTTGCTTTATGATGTTCATGCCCTTAGACGCAGAGCCTACAGCAGATTGCATGATCACTGTGCAGCTCTCTAAATTGGGACCGTTTAAATAGAAAAATAGCAGAGTTCACAGAACCGGAGAAGGGAAGGCCGGTGAGAAATTTGCAGTTAGACAGAGAACCAACTAGACAGAATTACTGAAGGTAAGTAAGTTGTTCCTGTGATCGATACTTCCAGCCACAGGTTCCACTTCTTGGAAACTATACCATAGCAGTACCTGCCCAGGTGGGTCTGTGAAATGACTAAGACCACAAAATCCTGCAGGACAGAGCAGGCAAAATGCCCTTCCTGTCAGACCTAAATGTTGAGAAAGTAGTGATTTGCGAACATGTGTACTGACCCCTACGCCACCTGACAAATATGCAGGGCAGACTCCGTTCTTTGGCGTGATCAACATAAACGCCTAGTGATCTCTTAAGGTCTTATAAGTAGGAAGAGTGGAAAAAACCTCTTTTCCTCCTTAGAGGGATGAGGTGGATCAAAGGAGGCCAGAAGGGTGATAGCCTGGCTAACATGAAATGGAGTAACCACTTTCGGCAGAAAGTAAGTTCACGTCAGACAGACTCAGGAAACATGCGTTGGCCCTTCAATCGTCAAACCATTACAGGGCCAAATCTGCTTTTTCATCAAAATGACCAGAGCCTTGAATGGCATCTCTATGAAGGACGCCTGAACTTTTCCAGAGGTGCCAGTTGGCCTCATCCAGGCGGGGGGCAGAGAAAACAATTTAACAATGGAGCAGATTCCCATTCACATTGCCAACTAAGGGTGGAGTCACCATACCTTGTGACTCAATTGACTTGTTGAAACAAAAACAAGTGGTAAACATCCAATCACAAACGTACATGGCAGGAAAATGCAGAACAGAGATCTACAGCCACACATGCTATGAAGTGGAACGTTTAAACCATGCTTTACAAACACTTGAACTGCAGTCAAAATCTGAATTAGGGACATGCAAATCCGATCTCATTAGATGAAGTTTAGCATTTTACAATGAGGTGAGTCTTAGAGGCAGATTCTTTAAATAAGTACAGGCTAATCCAGCTTATTCCTGTTTGCAATACTACCAGAGACTTCCAGCATAGCATAATGATGGGGAAGGAGCCCAGAATGTAAATCTATGAAAGCTGCAGTGCTAGGAAAATGTTTTACGAGTTGCTCTTGTTCCACATAACACTTTTGTCTAAGACCGAGGATGTGATGGGCAGTAATACAGCCCATTCCACTACTAAGCCTACTGTGGAAGATCAATACCGACCACTTTTATTCAAGTGCATGAGTCTTGTAGCATGGTACTACAGGTCAAGTCAGTATCTTCTGCATTTTTACAGGGAGTATACTTGAGCAAAGCTGAGGCACAGCAACTCAGAGCAGTCCCTGTCAGTTCTCTCTGCATTGTGTCCTCTTTTTTGGCATGGTTACCCCCCACTTTTTGCCTTTCGTTTTGCTTTGATTGTTTTCACTGGGATCCTGCTAACCAGGACAACAGCAATTGTGCACTCTCTCTAAATTTGGTTGCCTAGGACTTTGCACACCCCAACAATTGGCATACGGGTGCTCCCATATAACTCCCTACCATATGGTACTTAGGTACATGCAGGATTCCAGCAGGACTCCTCTGCATAATTTACTTCATCTTCTGGCCACTGTGCCTGCAACTGGACCCTCCAGGAACCAACAACCTGCAACTTCAGCGAAGACTCCATTCTGCAGCATTGTTTCGCCAGCTCCTTCCAGCAACTGCAACATTTCCCCAGCCGCTAATCCTCTGAGGGCGGCGAGTCTTCAGCCTGTACAAGAAGTAAGAAGGAATCTCTTGGAGTGTAGGAGTCACTCCCCTGCAGTCACCAACTGCAACGACTAACAGCTGCATGGATCTGCTCTCCTCCGGAACTGTGTAGATCCTGCATCAAAGATGGCGGTCTGGAGTGGTCCCCTTGGTCCTCTTTGCCAGCTGTCCAACTTGGGAGATGGTGAATCCTTGCCTCTTCCTGCAGGACAGTACCCCTGTGCATTGTGACTCTTGCAGCTACCAAGGCTTGTTTGCTCCTCCTCCAAGGGACCTTCAGGCTCCGTGTAGCCCCAGCCCCCAGCACCTCTCCCTGCAAAGCAGTGTCTCTTTCCTGCTGCTCCAGTGATGTGGGACTTCTCTTCAGGTGTGCTGTGTGGGCCTCACTGCCACTGCTGTGTCTGCCACCAGTCTGTCATCAGTGGGTTGCCTGTGGGGGCTGCCTACTCTTGTGACTCTCCTGGCTGCTCACGGTCACCCCTGACTCCCCATCTTGGGTCGAGTCCCCTGGACCTTACTGGTCCTCTTCAGCCTTGCAAAACGTCTCCATTTCTTGCATTTACCAAGACCTGAGGGTGGTTTTCCAGCTCTACTAACCAACTGCAACCCAACCGCTGACGTGGGACACCACCTGCATCACTTCTGGGACTGGGACTGATCTTCATCTTCTGCGCTGCACTGCTGACCTTCTTCCATCTTCGACCTGGTCCAACATCCACAGAAGGAAGGGCAGTGGCTCCTGCCACAACCGGACACTCCATCACTAACTGGACATGGGCCCCTTCCTTTGCAGGTCCTCTTCTGTCAGGATCCACCTTTGGGTTCTCCCAGTCTTTTTTGGGTCTTACACAATCCGTTTCCATAATCCTCCTGTTTGGTTTTGGGAAAACCAGGTGCCTACTTCTGCTATCCTGGTCGCCACTGGTACTCATCTCTTGGGGTACCTCACCCTCTCCCCTTCCCCCCAACCCCTGACCACCCTAGGGGAGCAGATCATGGGGGCTTAGCTTTAACTCAGGTGTGCCTTGCTGATCAGAACATCTCCAACATCACTGCCAAGTACCCTGGATCTGTGCATGATGTCTATGTCTTGAGGAATAGCAGCATTTCCTTGCCACAAGGAAGGCTGCTTTCAATGCGAGAAGCCTGAGGACAGTTGTGAAGAGGTTTGAAAGGAGTGTGCACCAAAAAGGTCAGAACCAAGTTAAGATCCCACTGAGGCATAATGAATGGGGAAGGTGGAAATAGATGATTAAGACCTTTGAAGAACCTATGTAAACAGAAAATAAAAATGGTGATCAGGCAACAGCAAGAAAGCAGAAAAGGTAGATAAATGGCCCTGAAGAGTGTCAAAATCAGAGCCAGCAGGGCAAGGGAAAGAATGAATGACAAGTAAAACCTCAGAGAGGTGTAAGAAAGGGGATCAGACTGATCTGTGCACCATGCCACAAATTTCTTCCAATGACGGGCATATTCCGTTTTGGTGGAGGCATGCCTGGCTGCCATGATGATGATACAGATTTCAAGAGGAAGGTTAAAAGCTATCAACTGCCACCGCTCAAGAAGGTGGAGAGTGGACAGGTTAGAGTTTAGAACCCTACCCTGCTGCTGCAACAGAAGATCTTCCGGAAGGGACAGTCTGATATTAGGATCGATGGACATGCTCAGCAGCTCAGGATACCAGACTCTCCGTGCCAAGTCCAGAGCCACAAGGATTACATGGGCTCAGTCATTCCTGATCTTTAGAACTCAACACAGGAGCGGTATGGGCACGAAAGGCATACAGGAGGCCTGAACTCCACTTGAGATGAAAAGCATCTGAGCGAGATCCGCCTTGGAAACTCCAGCGTGCAAAACTGCTGACACTGCTTCTTCTTGGTGGAGGCAAACCGATCTAACCAAGGCACTCCCCACTGCTGAAAGACCTAGTGCTATCTTGGGTTGGGATGACATTCGTGCTCTGTGAGTTATTTTCGGCTGTCTGCCAGATGTTGAAACACCATGGATATGCCCTGGTGTTCCCACTGTGTCCAGAGGCATAAAGCCTCTTTACAAAGGGTGCTTGACCCCCAGTCCACCCTGTTTGTTGCAGTACTACATGGCGGTGGTGTTGTCCGTGAACACCTGTCCCAGCATTCCCTTGATGGAGGGAAGAAAGGCTTTCAATGCCAGTCAGATCACACAGAGCTCCAGCATGCTGATGTAGTCCTGCTTCCGCAGGAAGCCAGATTCCTGATAGTCACCTCTTCCAGATGGATGGCACATCCCAGGAGTGATGCATGTGTGTCCGATCTGGTTGGGGAAGGGAGAGCAATCAGCCGCTGAGTCAATTGCGGTTTGTTAATAACCACTGCAGATCTTTTGCAGTTCCCTCCGAGATCTGGTCCATGACAGAGAACTGCCTGATCCTACACATATTAGAACTTCAGGTCTCACTGCAGAGCCCACATATGCCATGTGGCATGTGTCACCAACAGGATGCACGAGACCAGGTCCCAACAGCCTCAGAGTTATTCTCACCGAAATCCATGATAGAGGCTGAAACATCAGTATCATAGCCTGAATAGCCTGGACTCGCTGCTCAGGAGGATAAGGCCAAAACTGCACCATATCCAGCACGACTTCGATGAAAGGGAGCGTCTGACAGGGAATCGGGTGTGACTTCAACACATATATAGTGAACCCCAGAGAATAGAGGAGGTTCACCGTAATCTGGAGGTGAGACAACAGCCTGGGGAGAGCCCACCTCCAACAGCCAGTCAAGATAGGGAAAAACTGACAACCCTGATCGCCACAGATGAGCTGCAGCCACCCCCATCACCTTCATGAACACCAAAGGGGCACTGGTAAAGACAAAAGGGAAACACAGTAAACTGAAAGTGCTTGTGGCTTACTGTAAACCTCAAGTAATGTCTGTGGGAAAGCAGGATGGGGATGTGCAAATAAGCATTCTACAAGTCAAATGCTACCATCCAGTCTCCTGGGTCCAGGGCAGATGAGACCTGAGCCAAGGTGAGAATTCTGTATTTCTCCTTTTCGAGATAGAGGTTGAGGGCTCGTAGGTCTAGAAAAGGGTGAATAACCTTGTCGTACTTGGGATCCAGAAAGTAACTGGAATAACCACAGCCTACTTCTGGCACTAGAACCCTGTCTATGGCTCCCTTGACCAAGAGAGTCCCAACTTCCTTGCAGTGAAGCGACAGATGGTCCTCTGAAGATCTGCAAAACCCTCCTATCCAAGCAAATGGCCTGCAGGTGGGGTCACTGACGGCGAATCCTGCTACCAAATGGGTGTCCATGGTGGTGGAGTCACCAGACTGCTGGCCACCTAACCCACGAGGTTTGTGGGTTCCAGTCCCTCAAGCACTCAGAGGCTGGGCAGCATATGCAGCACGGTGGCTGGATGGTAATTGCCACACTTGGAAGCCCCTCCATAGCCAAAAAAGCAAAAGGCAGATTGGGAGACAGAGGGCCATCATGAGACGCAAGGACCTGGCCATAAACAAGAATCCTTGAAGCGCCTAAGCTCTGAATCTGCCTTGATCCATTCTGCAACAGATTGTGAACGTTGCTGCGTCTCTGCAGTTGACAACAGCCTCGAAGTGTACAGCCTGGGACACTTCCGGGACCTGTGGCAACACTTACTCAACTGCTTCCACTGAGTGTGGCAATAATGGCTCAAAGGGCATGCACTGTTCATGGGTCACAACCCAGGCTGGCGGAAGAAAACATTTTCCAAAATGAGTCCAGCCTTTTGGATTCATAATTGAGGGGAGCAGTAGGGAATGCACCATGGGAAGTTGAGGCTTCGACCACAAAGCTCTCAGCGGTGGAAGGTGGGGGGGTTGGGGTGCAAGGGAAGGTTGTGTCCCGAGGTGCAGGGCACCGGCGGCAGGCAATTGTCCTCTTCACAGGAGTACTTGTGCTGGCTTTGGACCAGGTACCCAAAAGGACGTCCATGAGAACAGGAGCAGGGGGTTCGAATGTGTAAGCTACCGGTTGCAGCACCTCTGTAAAGAGATTAGTCTTGATTGTCACAGAGAGTAGCTGAAGGTCCAGGACCTCAGCCATCCTACACCACCACTACTGGGTAAGAGGCTCTGCCCTCTGTAACCATGGTGGCGGTGGGGTGGAGAAAGCATACCAGTATCAGGAGATGTGTACAGTCCATTGCCTTCACCTAAATCCTCATGCCTGTACATTTCTTCATAAGGCTGGTATTCTAGAGGACCTGTCCTAGACTTCCCTGAGGCCTATCCTGACACAATAGGGCTCATGATACAATCTAGGAGGTAAAGATCCTGCAGGCATCGGAGTTGGGCAACGCTCATCTGGCTCCATATCGGAGTCTGGGATGACCATGGGTATGGCGCCGTTGACATTGGGCCTGGCATCAGGGAAGGTGGTACGACTAGTGCCGGTTCAGATCCACGACTGGATTCTTCAGTCATTCAGCACCAAAAGCTGTGGAACTCAATACCCACCCTTTTCTCATTGTGTTATTTGTCCAACATGTTAAGGATTGCAAATTAAGTTTGTTCAATCCTATCTGACCAAAAGATATCAAATGGTCAAAAACAGGCTTACATACACCTAGTATAGCTGAAGTGCTATGCAGTATCTTCCATGGATCAACCAAGGACCCCACCTTTAGGAGGAGTAACTAAGTTTGATCGTAAACAACTAAAGTGTAGCCCTGCACCAATATGCCAATGGCATTCTACTGTACTTTAGAAGAATGACAATACCACCATTCAAAGACACTGACTGCCTCAATTACAAACAGATGCAAGAGATCTTCAGTTTTCTGAGGGTTTAGAAAAATAAATTCCTTCTCTTCTCAATCTCTTTCAAGAGCAAATTGACCCAAACTCTGGACTCCTTAAAACTGGAGGACTTTTTACCTTCATCGGCTCTCACACTTGTCCCTCGTATCAACAAAGTGACAAGCAGTTAACTTTTAAATTCACCCCTGAATATCTGCCCATCCATATCCACAGACAATCTCAAAGCAGTCATCTATTCTCTAGTTATGCAGACCAATTTTTGTAGGAACACCATTATGGTAGAGACCTAGCAAACAAGCTTTGCTCCACTCCAAACAAATCTGACTACAGGGTTTTTAAACTCTGACATCCACTGGCTCACCATCATGGCTAATATACAATTTAATACAGTATTGTTGAAACCCCTCCTTACACAGCAGACCCAAGCAACAATTATAGGGGCTTTACAAGTTATAAAGCTCTTTTTGAAAAAGTCACAATTTTATAAACTCCACTGCACAAAACAGTCCTCCTCTGAAGGAAGAAGTGTGGCTTGCAAATCTCTGCCCAACGCCTTACCGATCAGCTCATGGTCGCCTTTCAGAAAATTCCTAAACTATTTTTCACGGTTTTTGGCCTCAACATGTATGTAAATAAAAAATGTATTGGTTGAAAAATGAATGGTCACCTCAAGCTTTTTGAGTTCCTCCTCCTCTTTTTCTGACCTTGTTTTTGTTGGCTTTGGGACTCTGGGCACTTTACCACTGCTAACCAATGCTAAAGTGCATGTAATCTCTTCTAAAAACATGGCAACATTGGCTTATCCACAATTAGCATATTTCATTTGCTTATAAGTCCACAGTAAAGTGGACAATATGTGCCCAGGGCCTGGAAATTAAATGCTACCAGTGGGCCTGCAGCACTGATTTTGCCACCCACTAAGCAGCTCTTCAAACAGCTCTTAGGCCCGCCACTGCAGGGCCTGTGTGTACAGTTTAACTGCCATGTCGACTTGACATTTAAAACCCTTCGCCAAGCCTAAACTTCTTTCTTATTACATATAGGTCACCCCTAAGGAAGGCCCTAAGTAGCTCATAGGACAGGGTACTGTGTAAGTAAAAAGAAAAACTCCCAAACCGTTTTTCTCTGTGAGTCATACTCCTCTCATAGGCTAACATTAAGAATTCTGCAGCCTGTCTCAAATTCACGTATGGGGTGGGTGACAGCTACACTTTGGACATTCCCTCTAGACAGCCACAAAACAAGAAGGTTAGGTTTGTTTGCATTCTAATGGCTCTTACTGAATAGGCAGTGACTGTCCCCACATAATGAGTTGATTACCCCCTATTGATAATCTGGAACCAGGGCTGGGAAGAAAGGGCCTCTGCACAGCAAAGCCACCTCCCCCCCCCACTTCAAAGCCACAACTGGGCTTAAGTACTGGTCTCTGACCCCCACCAAATCAGACATCTCCTGCCTGCTGGAAGTGGCAACACCAGAATCGACCCGGTTGCAGAAGTAAATCTGAAGCATCACACTTGGGGCCAAACACTATCTTCAGAACCGTCGTATTGACCAACGCATCCCCTGCCTACTGGAAGCGCACCCGGCACATCGGCACTGACAGAACTGAAACCACCACATTGCCACAATTACTGAAGGAAAACTGGCCTATCCCTTCAACAGCGTGGAGAAACCCCATGCATTGGCTTCAGAATCAATACATTGCCGCTTCCACGCTCGTCTTCGGAAACCAAAGCATCGCCATCAACACTGTGTGAAAATCAATGCATCCCTCAACTGTGGGAGTGACAGACATCCACTGATGCATCAATCCTGCATCTTGTGCTTGTGACCAGGATCAAGGTACTCTGTACCCGGGTTTCCGTGACTCCTGGACCCGGCCCGCACTACATCATGGTCTGCTTGAACCGCTGGCTCTGCCCCAGCCAAGTGTGACCTCAATTAACCCTTAAAGCACTATTTCCTTCTAGAGAGAGCGAAAACAAGTGGGTTCTTTTTTTCCTTCTTTCTTTTTCCTGCTTCCCAACTCATTCTTTTCAGCTACTAACAGTTCCAACACTGCTCCCTTCATCTGTTCAGTTCTCTGGGATTGCACCCAGAGGTTATGTCAGCGTGATTAGCTTTCACCAATTACTTCTTTCTGAATGGTAAATGGTAAGAACGTTTTGGCACTCTGGGACCTACAATACCTTTGATTGAGTTAAATACCTTGAGAAGCACTTTTTCTAGCCTCCCCTTTAGACTATTCCCCAGATGCCAGACTAAGTCAAGATAACGTTTCAGTAGTGCTCCTGAGGCAAATGGATGCTGTGAAGTTCCACACTTTCCATAAAGCCCCAAAAGTGGCACACCAGATCCTCATATAAGCACAATCCCTGTACGCTGACAGTTTCTCGTCTTCTCCCGTTTCAGACCCCCCAAAACGCAGAGCATAAAATCATTGTTGGTTTAAGTGTGCCGACTGCTAACTTGAGACTTTGAAGCTGTTAAAAAGACCACTCTGCAGAGAGGTGAGGTGCAAGGGCAATAAGGAACCTATGATTAGATGACTTATCCACCAGAAAAGCAAATTACTCACCCTAGGTAGTGCTCTTTCTGACAGATATATCTTACAGATTATACACTAAAGCAGTACCACACCAAGGTGAATTTTCTGGAGTGGACTTAAACCAAAAGTCCTGCAGAACGAAGAGAGCAAAGTATCCTTCCTTTTAGACCTGGCTGTCGAGGCAGTAGTGCTTTCAGATTGTATGCACCACATAAAGGGTTGATTAACTCCTACTGATAATCACAAAAGCCTGGCAGTGGACGCTTAGTGCTGCTAGGGGCCCTCGTCATAGTACAAAAAGTTTAAAGACTGGTTTCTTGGCTAGTGTATAACAGATCATGATGCAGTGGACTATCCACCTGAACAGGGTCTTCACCTGCACAGCCTTCCCTTTGTTCACTGTAGAAAATCCCACAAATATCAGAGTGCCCAATCAATGGGCCTGGGCACAATGAATATAAAAGCTCAAAGCTCTTTCGTGATCCTAACGATAGGACCTCTATTCTTTTTGGGTGAGTGAAAACAAAACACTGGAAGAGTATTCACCTGCCCAACATTGAAGGGAGTCACAACTTATGGTAAGAAGGTTACCCAAGTTCTCTGTACCAATTTGTTTAGAAAGAAGGTGGCACAGGGCGGTTATGTTGAAAGTGCCTGCAGCTCACTCAGACGACAAGCTGACATGGCTGCAAAGAGGAAGGCCGTTTTCAGGGTCAAGAGAAGCAGCAAGCAACTACGCATGGCTCTAAAAGCATACAAATAGGGAGCATCAATATAAAGTTAAGGCCCCACTGATGCATTACAAATGGTTAAGAAAGGAACATTTGAGTCAATCCTCTGGTGAACTGCACCAAAGTGGTGATTTGTACAAGGCAGGCCAAAAAGGTCAAACAATCATTAACAGTGCCAACTGCAAGGCCGTGCTGGGCTGAAGAAAGAACACATGGTCTTAAAGCTTAGCTTGTAAGAGGTCAGTGCTTGGAGCGCAACATCAGGCAAAGAATGTGTCCTAGTGTCCAGCATGGATGTGTTTCCTGCAAGGGTGCTTAGAAGCAAAAATGGCATTTACCATTTCAGTCAGTAACTCTAACACAGATAATTGCCACTGCTCAATCTCCTATGTATGGCGATGTAAGCAAAGGATTAAGTATCCTGCCCAGTTGTTGAGGCAGAGATCCTCCTGCAGCAGAGGCCTGATTGGAGACCAGACGTCTGTGCTCAGAAGTTGCAGGTTCCACACTCTCCTAGCCCAGTCCGGGGCAATAGGATGACTTGGACGCGGTCGTTCTTAATTGTTTTCAGAGTAAGTAGTGGCAGGAAAGTGTACAGGAGTCACCTTTTCCATTCCAGCCAGAACGAGTCTCACGAGTGCCCACACAAACTTCAACATACAAAATTACTGACACTGTGCATCTGATAGCAAGCAGATCAAGCTAAAGCTCTCCCTACTGATCTAATATGCCTGTGATACCTTACGATGCAGGCACCACTTGTCATCTGCAAGAAAAGATTTAATCAATGTGGCCACTGGAATTTAAGGTAGAAAAATATTATACTGCTTCAGCCATCTCCAAAAACAAAGCCTTTTAGCACAGGACTCATGACTACATTCTGCCCAGCTTGTTGCAGTATCACATGGCAGTGGTGTTGCCAGTGGGATCCTGCAAGACGCTCCCCCTTACTTTCACTCCCCACCCCCATCCCAATTCATAGATGATACGGAGCTGTCTATCCATTGGAGCCCAAAGGCTTTTGATCGCCACCTCTCCTAGATGACCTTCACATCTCTGATGGCCTCACAACCCTGAGTTCTGGGTGAGAAAAGTAGAGCAGTCTGCCGAATGACAAATTGAGACTACAGCTACCACAGCAAATCATGGGCAATCTCCCTCGAGATCTGAATGGAGTCGGAGACACATCCTTGATACTGGGCCATCTGAGATTTAAGGTTCCACATGTGCCACCTGAACTTGCTGAGTAGAACACAATGCCAGGAGACCAAGAATCGTTAAATCCATCTTCACCAAAATTAAAAACTGAACCCAACACATCAGGAATGTAGCCTGAGTGCCCTGGACTAGCTGTGGTGAAAGAAAGGACCAGAACTTCACTGTGTCCTGGATTGAACCAATTATAGAAGCCTTTGAGGGCCTTGGTTTGGATTTTGGCTTGTTTATATTGAAACTCAACAATTTTAAGAGTTTCACCCTTATCTGGAGGTGATCTACATCTGGCTGCTGAAAGGTCGCTGGTGCAGTCAGTCACCGAGTTACGGAAACAAATGAACTAACCACTGAAGATGGGTAACGACCACCAAACTCACTTTCAGAAAAAGAAGTGAGGCAAACGGAAAGTGTTCATGGCCCACCGTGCACTATATGTAATGTCTATGGGACTGCAGGACCGTTAAATGAAAAATGCGTCCTGCAAGTCCAGGGACACCATCCAGTCTCCTGGGTCCAAGGCAGATGGAATCTAAGCATTCTGAATTTGTCATGCTGCAGGAAGCCAATTAGTGGCAGAAGGTCTAGGATACATCAGAGGCCCCTTGTTTTTCTGAATGAGAAGGTAGAGTGAATTACAGCCCTCTCCTATCTCGGAGTCTGACACATGTTTGAGGGCAACCTTGAACAATAGATACACCTACTCCAGCAAGGTGGACAGATGCTTCTTTGAAATTTGTTCTGATGCGGAAGGAAGGTGGGGTGGAGGAAGAAATGAAAGGCAGAGCATAACACCTTTTAGAAATCTGTAACAGCCATTTCTCTAACACGATGGATCATCGATTTGGGATGAAATGATTGATTCTGCATCCTGACAGCGCATGAGTTGAGGACAAGCTAAAGAAGCTTGGGAGCTGCTGAAGTAGGGAGTTGGAGGCCTAGTGCCCTTTCTGTTCTGTGTGATGTCTGCCGCTACCATGTTTGCAGCACTAAAAGGATCAAATGATCTACTGTATCACATGGGAGGCAGCCACTGTCCATAGAAGCTGGGCCTCTGGAATAGCTCCTAAAGTTGCAGAACAGATGGGGAAACCAATGGGCAGGATAGCCCCTCAGACATGCTGTCTTTAAACTCTTCCAGCACAGAATGTGCCTTCTCTCAGAAGAGTCTGGGCCCACCAAAGGGCATTTCAATCAGTAATGCTTGTAGATCACTGAAAAATCTGGTCAACCTCATCCGGGTGTGCCGCTGAAACAAGATACTGATACCAACTGTTCTGCCAATGCAGTCCATGGTGTCTAGACCTGATGAACTAGTTCACTTAACTTCTCACTCCTTCTGGTAGAGACTGAACGCATATTCCACACGTTTTGAATATTGCCCCAGACGTCAGACTGAACAAACAAACCTACAGCACTAACCCTGCACACAGGTAGGTGTTGCCAGTGGCTCCACCGTTCTGCACACGATTTGAAATGCACAGGCCTATATAGGCACTGCCTGTGCAAGCTGACATCAGTTGCTTTCTTTATAGTGCCGCATCAGCAAGCCAGATTGATCATTACCAAATAAACTGGGATTTTTTATTTATTTTTTATATAAAGAGATAAGGTGTGTGTGTGTGTGTGTGTGAGTGAGTGAGAGAGTGAGAGAGTGAGAGAGTGAGAGAGTGAGAGAGTGAGAGAGGGTGTGAGTGAGAGAGGGTGTGTGAGTGAGAGAGGGTGTGTGAGTGAGAGAGGGTGTGTGAGTGAGAGAGGGTGTGAGAGTGAGAGAGGGTGTGAGAGTGAGAGAGGGTGTGAGAGAGGGTGTGAGAGAGTGTGTGAGAGAGAGTGTGTGAGAGAGTGTGTGAGAGAGTGTGTGAGAGAGAGTGTGTGAGAGAGTGTGTGAGAGAGTGTGTGAGAGAGTGTGTGAGAGAGTGTGTGAGAGTGAGAGTGTGTGTGTGAGAGAGTGTGTGTGTGAGTGTGTGAGTGTGTGAGAGTGTGAGAGTGTGAGAGTGTGAGAGTGTGTGAGTGTGAGTGTGTGAGTGTGTGAGTGTGTGAGTGTGTGAGTGTGTGAGTGAGTGTGTGAGTGAGTGAGTGAGTGAGTGAGTGAGTGAGTGAGTGAGTGTGTGAGTGTGTGTGTGAGTGTGTGTGTGGGAGAGAGAGAGAAAGAGCGGGTTCAGTGAGGAGTGAGCAGTCTTTACCTGAAAGAGTATTATCAAATTGATAATAAGCATTGGTGGGTTTGTCAACTGGCTCAAACTAAAAATTCCTGAAGGATTAAGTGGGAAAAGCACATTACATGGCAGGCCTGATTGTCTGGGCAACAGTGCCTCGCAAAGGAGTGTAGTGTTGTCCAAGTAACAGCCTGACAAATGTTGAACATGGGCACTTGGCCTGCCAACACATTGAAAGCTCATCCTACCAGGGCCACGGCTGCCTCCAAACTCTCAAAAGGGCTGATTTTTGGGTAACGTGAAGCAGCAAATTACAATCCAACACAAGATGGTCCTTTTTTGCACAGCCTTGCCTTTCTTTGCTCCAGTGAACCCAAAAAAGATTGCCCACCTGGTGTTCTTTGGTATAAGAAATTGAGAAGCTAAGGGCCCTTTTTGGGCCGAACGAGTGAAAAATCACCTCTGTAGAGGGACGAGGCAGAGAAAAAAGGCCGGAAGGGTGATCTGACCCTTATGAAAGAATCACTACCTTCGGAGGGAAAGATGCTCATGTCCGCAGAACCAGTTTCTCCAGGGTAACAGAAAGGGCCTGCAACTTGGCAGTCATGCCATTGTTTTAGTGACCACACAAACTGTCTTGAGGAACCCTACCCTGCTGCTGCAACGGAAGATCCTTCTGAAAAGGCAGCGAGATGAGTGGAAGAATGCTCCTGCTGGGGAGTTCAGAATACCATGCTCTTCTTGGCCAAACCGGGTCCACTGGGAACATTTTGGGCCCAGTTAATCCAGATCTTCAGAACACAGATTAGAAGAGGTATTGGTGAAAAGGAGTACAACAGCCCAGAGTTTCACTCTACAAGGAACAAGTTACAGAGTGAGACACGCCTTGGAAACTTGCACACCAAAGTGCTGACATTGTGCGTTCTCGGTGACGGCAAAAAGATGGAGCCAGGCCTCTCCATATTTGCAAAAGAGACCCTGTGCCACCTCCATATATGGCTCCAGTTCGTGATCTGCAAGGTGTTGACTGCTAAGTTTGTCCACGCCAGAGTTTAGGGAACTCGCCAGGTGGTGTGTCACCAGAAAAAAAATCCTTGGCAGTCTAGTTATGTTCAGAAAGGCAAAGCCTCATAGCCCAGGATCCACAACTCCACCCATTCTTGCTTTCTGCAATACTAAATGGCAGTAGTGTTGCATGTGAGCACCGGCACCAATACTCCATTTCTGGAGGTCTGGAAGGCTTTTGATGCCGGGCAGATTGCCCTGAGCACCGGAAGGACAAAGCCCGTCGCTCACCATCTTCAGGAAGAACCACAAGACGTGGGTCTTCGGATGATGCCCAAGTGCCTTGAGACCCTCACCGGTGAGGAGCGGCGCTTTACAAAAACTGTTTGGCTGATTGAAGGTTGATGTGGAGCTGGGCCTCCACTGGAAACCAGTCTGATCTCCACCTCTCCAAGTATGCCTCCCCAAATCAGAAGCCACTGTGACCACTGGTGGAGGGGTAAGGAGAAGGGTATGCCACTGGCTCAATCATGTTCCTTCAGCAACCACTACAAATATTTTGCAGTCTCCTCCAATATCTGGACCAGACCGGAAAGATCTACATGGCACTGTACCCAATGGGACTTCAGAGCCCACTGCAGAGGCCACATATGCCATTTGCAGTGCTTGACCAGCAGGATGCTGGAGGTCATCAATCCCAGGAGCCTCAGTCATACAATCAGATCCAGGACCAAGAGTGAAACATCAGGATCACAGCCTGAATGTCTTGGACTCTCCTCTCTGGGGGATTTTTCACAAAACTGCACAGATTCCAGAATTGCTCAGAAAATGTGGAGTGCCTTTGAAGGAGTTAGGTGTGAATTCAGCACACTGATAGTGAACTCCAAGAATCACAAAGTTCACCATAGTCTGCTAGATGGTTGATGACTGCCTGGGGGGTGAGGCTGCCTTCAACAACCAGTCACAAAGGTGAAGGGAACACAGGAATCCTCCAATCTTCGAGGAGGTGGTGCTACCACCGCCATCACTTGTGCGAAGACCCAAAGGGAGCTGCTAAGACCAAAAGGGAGCAAAATAAATTGAAAAGGCTTGTGGGTCTAACATGAACCACAGGCAATGCATGTAGGTCTGCAGGGTGGGGATGTGGAAATAAGCATCCTGCAGGCCCAGCGCTACCATCCAGACTCCATGGTCAAGAGCAGACAATACCTGGGCCTAGGTGAGCATCCTGAACTAGTACTTCCACAGGAAAGCACTGAGGGCCAAGGTCCAAAACAGGACAAGTACCCACCCTTTTATTGGCACCAGGAAGTAGCAGGAATAACCACAACCATCTTCTGGCGTTGGGTCCCTCTCTATGGCTCCTTTGGCCAAAAGAGCCTGCATTTCCTGCTGCAAGGAAACTAGTCCAGTATCTGGGGCGGTGTCTAGACCACTGGCAACTACCGGTCCTAGTACTAGCTGTCCTCCAAGTAAGGCCGGGCAGTAAGGTTGCAGCTCAGATAAGGAGCAAGCAGACTCAGTCGAGGTCAAGACTGCACTTTCTCAGGGTCAGAAAGCATTCTGGGCTGGCTGCCGACGTCCAGTTTATTGAGTCTGCATTGGCAAATCGCCATCCTGCATGGGTTGTGGTGCCAGCAAGGGAACCAGTACCAAAGTCAATCCAGAGCCTTAAGTGGATCCATAGGTTTAACTGGTGCTGAGGGTGGACCATCCGGCAGAAGCCCAGTTGGGAGGCCTCTGTGCATTGTGGCTCACATCTGCACCAGATGGAGTCGGTAAGGGGCGAAAAGCCACAGGATGGTGTCACCAACACCACCAGAAGTTTAAGGTGCCACGACACATGGGTCAGGAATCTACTCCACAGTAAAGAGACATCTGCAGCACCACCAAAAAGCATGATTGCGCCCTGGAGCCTGCTTGGGAGATGGAGTGTTGGGATAGTGCTAAGTCCCATTTGAACATCTTGATTGGCCAGTAGAGACTGAAGATGACCAGTCACGGGAGCCCAGAATGAAGCGGATCAAGACCTAAACTGATGTCAGTGCAAAGTCTTGTGGCGTTTTGCCACAAAGTGCTTTACTTATCAGTATCGAATGGCCTTGGGGGTGCATCAAGGCATAAACACTGCAGGCCTTAAAATTGTGTTCCAACCCTTGGCACTAAAAGCAAACCCCATGTGGTTCAGTCATAGACCGATGGGGCAAGCTTGTTGTATTTTCTTGGACCTCCCTCTGCATCTTTAATCAGTGATAAGAATCCAGCTCCCACTGTAGTAACACATGACTAATCTACTATGTTCTTTGACTTGCTGGACACAGCGTGGGACTGACTGGAACGACAATATCCCACTGAAAAAATCCTCCTCCTCCACGCAGCACTCCAAAGAGCACACGTGACCCTACTGGATGGCGTCGAAGGATGGCCAACACCCTCTGGAGCAACACCATCTCCGCAGCAGGCCTTAAATGGTCAGAGGCTTATCCTGGCAATGAGGTCTTCAATGAGATCCGAACACCATCAGCCTTCCTCTAGCTCCTTGGACTGTGTGGCCGTAGACTCTAAATCAAACACAAGTGTAGCTCTTTTTCAATCAGGGATGCCACAAACAGCTGATATAGTGATCTAATTACTACTATGTTTGAGACTGCTGTATTCTCCACTCTATAATGAGGATTGACCTAGACAAGTTGGCCACTGTGCCTTCCTCGCTTGTTTCCATTCCCCCTCTAGTCCCTCCCCCTTAGCCTACTTTGTCCCTTTCCTAATTTACCATATCATTAACCCATCTCCTTACTTAGGTGATGATGTGGATATACTTAAGCTGTTCCATGTTTTATGCTTTACTCCACTGTTTAGCTCCAGAAGGAGTTGATGCTACCTTTGTTGGCTAACAAAATGCCATTAATGGCTTGCACATTGTCCTTGATTCTACTTGAACTATGTGCCTTTTAGTTGTTGAACGCTGATGTACATGTATCTCTGCTTTAGCAGATTTATACATTGCTACCCAAGATAACCATCATGGCACTCGTGTTAGGGGCTTATGATCTGATAAAGGACTACTCACCATGTTGCCAGTCTTGGGATGTGACTGCACTACATATTTTTGGGTTTTGTTTGTTACCTGTTAAAGATTTTTTTGGTTGAACATGACATTTCCGTTGGACCTAGTATCTATTACTTTCAACAGCTGTTGTGAATCACGGCCATATGAAGGACGCCGTGGGGAATACGTATATTTTATTACCATGCCCAATACACCTCAGAGTTTTAAAATACTGACCTGGAACGTTAAGGGAATGGGCTTCATCCACAACCTCCACAGAATCCTGGCTCAGCTCCATCGTCTAAGACCAATATAGTCTATCTGCAGGAAACCAATCTATCGGCTGCTGAAACCAATAGACTCTGTAATAAATGGAGGGGGGCAGTTATTTTCCACTACAAATTCTGGGTTTGCTCGTGGCAATGCCATAGGGTTGCGGACTGGTATCCTCTTTGAAGCACAAGACAAACATTAATGTTAAGGGCCGCAATGTCTTCGTAAAGGGGTCCCCTGATGGTAACTTGCTGGTACTGGGTAATAGATATACACCAAATTGGTTGATTTAAAGTGTAGGGGCAGGATGAGGGCGGAAGAAAAAGTATTTCAGGAGAAGCAGCTACATGACAATCCTTGGGTATGGTAATTATACCTGATGGAATGGAATTACAAGCTTTATTTAGCTACCTATTCACACTGGTAGATGCCCCAACCTGCCCTGTATCCGCTATTGGAAAGGTTCCCATTACAACCCATATTAGACACAGCTACACCAGCAATGGTACTCTGAAGAACTGTCCGATCAGTCTTACTCTCATGCTGCTGCTCCAATACTGGCAGAGCAATAGCTGTACCACTGGAGGGATGCAGTTAGAATTCCTAATTAACCGTCCTTCAAGGCGACACAAGCGCTACATTAGGGGTTTAAGTCTCTCACCAAGTATACTGCCAACCCTTGCACACAATAACTCCACTAATGACATATCCGAGGGCAAAGTCTCATTAGTCTGAGATGCCACAGTCTGCTTTAACGAGCCAAAATTAAAACCAGACATTTTATATACTTGCAGGAGGCTGGACCAAGAAAATAAAGGTTTCTTATTGGGAGGGGAGCGTGAAGGCTGCTTACACTTCCGCCACAGATTTGCCCAGCATCCTTTTCTGCTTCGTAACAGCTAAAGAAACTGACTGCTGTACAAGGTGTGAATTACTCAGTCCGGTAGCATATTCGATGTTAGTGTTCAATATGGAGTCAACTGAGTAAGCCCCATGCATATTAGCAGAAGTAAAAGTAATCAGTGTTGCAGCATTAACATGAGTAATCAGTTACAGGTGTAGCTACGCCGGTATCCATCAAGAGCCTAAACTCAGTCAGCTCGATCTCATCTATCACTACAGCCCTTTCACGCATACTATCAATAGACACAGAGGAATGAACTATAATAGGCATTCCGTTGCCCTTGCGCTTCTGCAGTGAAAGCGCCTTACCTTAAGTGACAGCACACCGTGCTATACTAATAACAGGGGCAAAGATGGGGCCCAGACCAACCTAGACCAGCTGCTCATGGCACGCACAGCGGGAGCCCCTCGTGGGCTAAATACGGAGTACCTCCTAGAGCAAAAGTCTCAGGCACAGTCCGCGTACAGAGTATTGTGGGACATGCAGTATCCCTTCACTGCGGCCCACAGTTGTGTCACCAAAGCCGCTTGCACCACCCAGCTCACAATCATATATGGCACTATTGTCAACACCAATAGAGTAAACGTGAGACTGCTTCAATGCTACAACAGTCTCTTACTGCCTTTTACAGCATCAAGGCTCACTTTCTCAAAAGATCCACAGTGTTTTTTCTGGAGGACCAAAACAAGCCCCCTCTCGGGCAGCTTCATAAACCTCAGAGCTGGGAAGCTCAGGGCATGACATGTGAAGCACCTTGGAGCGGCAAGCTTTTCTCACCCATCGTGTGTTCCTCTCTCAGACATTCTGGCCGCGGGCGACTTTAAACTTTCCTCTGAATGTGGCCCAAATCCATCTCCATTCCTAGGGAGCTCAGTCACGAAGCGGTGTGCTCTCAAATACGCGTCAGCACGCAGCGACTGGGTCCAGTAGCCTGTTCAAGAGTGGGTGAGGGTGCAATCATGTACAAAGCAAATTATTCCTGCCAAGCAGTCCTAAGTTCATCAACCCCTCAGCACGGACGACTGCTAGAATTATTCCTTGAATACTGGGCTGGAGGCACTTTCCCGTCCTAAATAGTGTGAATTCTAAAGTGCTTCCAGGACCACGTTTCCACGGTCGAGAAAACAGCACTGAGTCTATAGCACTAGGGCCACAGCCAATTCCCAGCACTCACCGCAGGCATCTCTGGGGCATCCTCTTCAGGTGCCGCAGGCTGGTCTCAGCTAGCTTCCACCAGTACCGGCAACTGGGGAGACAGCAGCGCGACCCCAGGGAATCTCTGAAGGCCAGCCCGCACAGTGCTCAGCCAGCGCCGAGCGCAGCGGCATCCAGCCGCGTCCCCGACTGGAGCTCACACAAGACCAGGTGACGTGGGCCATCCAGCCCTAGGAGGTAGGAGGGGAGCATACCACAAAATAAGACACCGTATGAGCGGGTCCTCCTATCGCTCGCACCAAAGGGCTGCTGCCACCAGCAGCAGCAGCCAACAGACTAGGCCACGCCTCCCTCCCCAGTCAATTGTCAGTCCTTAATCATTTGGCAGCACTACGTCACTAAGAGTTTAAACCCCGTAGATTTGAGAGGTAACATTTCTCTTGCACATAGACTTTAGAAGACATTTTCTGTAGAAGTGTCTTAAGGAGATGAAGGGTGACACTGGTACTGCACCTGTTGGTACTGAAAGAAACTAACTTATGTCAGTGCGCATGAGCCGTAGCCATTTAGGCCTGTGCAAGGCTCCTCAGTGCAGAACACAGTCCGTGTAGAGCTGCTGATGCGTTGCGTATTACTGAAGATTTTCCAGATGCAGACTGACCGGTGGGAATAGTAAAAAAAGAAAAGAATCTCCAGTTTGAAAGTTTCCTTCAGAAGGATAGTGTATATCACTGCATTCAGCCCATCATGGCTCTTCTGATACTGTGGGCCTCTAAGTTCCACTGAGGACGCTGCAAGATCTTGCCAGCCATGTCCCATAGGGCATGTGTGTAGCAGCCTTATACTGTGTGTTTAAGAACCGCGGTGTCAGGTTGGCACAGGAAAACATTTGTTTACTAAAAGTGCCAATCCATTTGTAGTCTATCCGGGGAACAGGTTGATAAGAAAATAAGTTACTTACCTGTAACTGTGGTTCTCCAGTATTGGTATCTTTCCTAGATTCACATGCTTGAATCATTCCCCGTCGTCAAAGTGGGAGTCCCACGGTACATAGAAAGCAATAAAGAAAAACTTTTTTTTTTTTTTCATTGTAGTTAATAGGAAAAAATTCAGTTTTGTAACTATCAGCCTCATTAGAAAAAGCCCAAACTGCAGCCAATCAGGCGAGACCACCCCTTTAGAATCCTCAGCACAGAGGCTCAGTCTCTCAGATTTCTCCGCACTAGTGATTACAAGAAAATAAAAGAGGTGAGCCCCTATGGGGAGGAGGGTGGGTTGCATGTGAATCTATGAAAGATACCAATACTGGAGAACCACAGTTACAGGTAAGTAACTTATTTTCTTCTACAGTATTGTGGTATCTTTCATAGATTCACACCCTTGAATCAGAGTAGTCAACAGTAAGAAAGATGGTTGAGTTCTGAACACCAGTAGCATGCCTGTTCACAATTCTTCCTATATTGACTCATATAGGTAATTAAATTATGCTAGTCAACCTTCTAAAAGATTATATACATGAATATATACATATACACATAGATATATCTACATGAAAAAATATTAGTCTGGTAATACATAGATGATGGAGGGTAAAGAGATTGTCTCACCTTATGCAAATAAATTACGTAACACTGCTTGTCCTACCACGGCATCCATCCTGTCAGTAGCTTCCAGGCAGTAGTGCTGGGTGAAGGTGTGGGCACGTGTCCACGTTGCCGCTCTGCAGATCTGGTTCAGAGGGACTCCTGCGAATAGAGCTGCCGAAGTGGATACCGCTCTAGTGGGGTGCGCTCTGACATTGGACGATAACGGCTTCCCTGCTAACTGGTGGCAGAGTTGTATGGTAGAAGAGATCCAGCGTGCTATGGTCTGCTTAGTAACGGTCTTGCCTTTATTGATCCGCCCATAACTAATAAACAGTTGCTCAGATTTACAGAAACTGCTAGTCCTTTGTATATAGAATTTTAAACATCGTTTAATGTCTAGAGAATGTAATTCCCGCTCCGCTTGAGTTTGCGGATTTGGAAAAAAAATTCTCAAAACCACCGGCTCATTTAAATGAAAGGTAGATGGAACCTTGGGGATACATTTTGGATTAGTTCTTAGAATGACCACCTCTGATTTGAATTGGAGAAAAGGTGGTGAGACTGAAAGCCTGGATATCACTAACCCTCTTCGCTGAAGTGAGGGCCAGAAGGAGGGCTGTTTTCAAAGAAATATATTTCAGGTCTGCCTTATGAATAGGCTCAAACGGATGCTTCATTAATTGGGAGAGCACAATATTTAAATGCCACGGAGGTGGGGGACGGTGAATCGGCGGGAACATCCTGAACAAGCCTTTTAGAAATTGCTTTATTATCCTGGATGACCATAAAGATGGTGAGTGTGATGTTCGTCGGAAACGGGATATAGCAGCAAGGTGGACCCTGATAGACGAATGGGAAAGGCCTGATTTAGCTAAATGCAACAGATATGGAAGGATCTGTTCAGGAGAGGACTTTAGAGGATGAACGTTGGAAGTTGAACACCATATGCAGAACCTTTTCCACTTGAACTTATACGTCCTGCTTGTAGATTGAGCTCTGGCACAGGCAAGTACCTCCCTGCAGTCTGAAGGGATATCTAGGCCGTCAAATTCATAGAATTCAGGAGCCAGGCTGATAATCGGAGAGATGTCGGTTTGGGATGACTGACCTGCCCCTGATTCGTTGTTAACCAGTCCGGTAGTGTTCTCAGCCGTATGTGAGGCTGCTCCGAGAGTAATAGAAGTTCTGTGAACCAAAACTGGCGTGGCCATTTGGGAGCAATCAATAGAAGCCGGCATGGCTCCCTCTTCATTTTCTGCAGAAGTCTCGGGATGAGTGGAAGCGGGGGAAAAGCGTATGCATAAATCCCTGACCATTTGATCAAAAACTCATTCCCCTTTGATCTTTTTTGCGGTCGCCAGCTTGCGAAGTGTTGGCATTTTTTGTTGTCTCTGGTCGCAAACCGATCCAGACTGGGCTTGCCCCAACGACGAAAGAGGCGGTCGAGAACTGTCTGATTGAGTTCCCATTCGTGACAGCTGGTTCGAGTCCTGCTTAAGGCATCTGCCCAGGTGTTGGAGATCCCCAGGAGATGTTCTTCTCTGATGGATATCTGATACTGAATCACCCAATGCCACAGTTTCTGTGTTTCTAGCGACAATGCCTGCAATCTTGTACCCCCCTGTTTGTTGAGGTAATGCATGACTGTGGTGTTGTCTGTTCTTATCAAGACTGAGGAACCCCTGATGTTGGTGAGGAAGGACTTGAGCGCCAAGGAAACTGCTCTTAACTCCAATACGTTTATGTGAAGAGTTGACTCCTGAGTGGACCATTTCCCTCTCACTGATCTTGTAAATGTGCGCCCCATCCCTCTAAGGATGCATCTGTTATAATATGCACTGGCTTGTCCTTCAGGAATGAGAGACCTTCCGAGATGAGGGGGGTATCCTTCCACCATTTGAGAGCTTGTTTTGCTGATGGGGTTATTCGAACTACATCATCGAAAGATCCTTCTATTTGTTTCCATTGATTGTCTAATTGCTGTTGATGTGTTCTCATGTGCAGACAACAGTTTTCTATCAAAGGAATGCAAGACGAAAGCATCCCCAGAAAAGACTTGTAAGTCAGAACAGAAGCGGACCTTCTTCTGCTGAGACGTGTTGCTAGATCTTGAAGTCTCTTCCATCTGTTGTGCGAAGCAAAGGCTCTTGCTTGGACTGTGTCCAAGACGGCTCCTAAAAAGGTGATGTTCTGGGAAGGATCTAGGTGAGACTTGGGGTAATTGACTGTTAAGCCTAGTGTCCCGAAGAGAGATAAACATGTCTTTGTGTCCCTGGCAGCTTTTGTCGTTGTTCGTGCTTTTATTAGCCAGTCGTCTAAGTACGGGAACACCTGAATCCCTAGTTGCCTGAGGTAGGCTGCAACTGGTGCCAAAACCTTGGTGAACACTCTTGGGGCCGATCTGAGGCCAAAGGGCAACACTCTGAACTGGCAATGAGTGCCTGCAACCCTGAATCGTAAGAATTTCCGATGACTGGGGTGAATGGGAATGTGGAAATATTCGTCCTGGAGATCTAAGGATGTCATAAAATCCCCCCGGTTGAGTAGGCGTAGGACGTCTTGAAGGGAGATCATGCGAAATGATTGCTTCTTGAGGTATTTGTTGAGAACGAAGATCTAAAATAGGTCTCCAGTCTCCTGTCTTTTTCCGTATAAGGAAGAAGCAGGAGTAAAAACCTGTTTCCCTCTGGTACTTTGCTATCTTAATGGAGAAGGGAGCAATAGAAATCGTACCAATCTGCACCAGAAGTTAGCTGAGATGGGCCGGCGGGGGACCTTTTGGTGGTACATGAGGGGGAGGCTGATTGAATTCTAGTGTATGTCCTCGGTTGACAATATCGAGCACCCATTTGTCTGAAGTAATCTGGGACCACTGGTGGAGAAACTTGGAAATTCTGCCCCCTATTAGAGTGTTGGTATAGGGGCTGGATGCAGGCATCTGATGAAGGTCAGTGTTTCCTTGCTGTCTCTTTGGCTTTATAAGTCGACTTTCCTCTCGCCTGCTGTCTGAAATGTGTGGATGACTGCTGTCGAAAGGTATGTGGCTGTTGCTGGCCAAAGTTGGAACGAAACTGTCCCTGGTAAGAAGAGTATGGACGGTATTGATGTGCGCCGCCTCTATAAGAAAAGCTTCCTCTCCCTCTCGCTCCCCGAAAGGGCTGTCTTTTGTATTGTAATGCTCCCAGAGATCTGGCTGTCTCGGTGTCTGTTTTAATAGATTGCAAAGCATCATCTACATGCTTGCCGAACAAGAGCTCACCATCATAGGGCATGTCTAGTATCTTCAATTGTACCTCTGGTCAAAACGATGTAGCTTTCAGCCACCCTTGACGCCCGAGTACGGCTGCTCCGGCTAACTGGCGGAAATCTGTAGACGAGACGTCTATGGCACAGTCTATAATCTCAGCCGAGATCTTCTCACCCTCCTGTAAAATCTTGCGCGCTTCCGCTCTACTATCTTCTGGTAATAGATCTATAAACTGTGACATATCGGACCACATCTGACGGTCGTACCTTCCCAGGATTGCTAGGGAATTTGCTGCTCTGACTGTAGTGGCCGCCATCGTTGAGAACTTTTCCCCAATCGAATCCAACCGTCGTCCCTCTTTATCTGGGGGGCAGTCAAAGATGAAGATGGATTTCTGGACCTTCTCTGAGCTGCCTGTGATATCACAGAGTCTGGCTTACGGTGACTAACCAAACATGCTGGAGAATTGTCCGGTGCTTTATAATTCTTTTCAAGTCTCGGTGATACTGCTGGTATAGAAGATGGAGTCTGCATGACTGAATGCGTCGACGATAGAGACTTCATCTTCTTACCCGTTGACGGTTTCTTTGCGATCTTCAAGGTGTGAGCAGGTGAGGGACCGTATTTTAAGCTCACCGACGTTATAGTCGTAGATGACAGCGGAGATGAGGTAACCATCATTGGTGACGACGGAGCCGTAAACGTGGCCGTCGCTGTCGATGAAGCAAGACCTGCCGTCGTCGATGCGCTCGTCGACGGTGCCGTCGACTGTGTGGATATCCTGGACGTCGACGGTGGTAGGGAACTTGAAGATCTTTTGAGCTTCTTTTAGGTGGTAGCAGGTGTAGATGGCTCTGAACAAACCTTACCACCAAGTTCCCTGGATGTTGAAGCCTGTTCCTCAGGTCTGTCCTTAAATGCATGCAGCTTCTTGGCTGACTTACTGCTCTTGGGGGAGAAGCTCTCCACAGACTTTTTCCTCTTCTTTGAGGCCACTGATGTGTCGCTGTCCTCCTCCTCAGAAAAAGCTTCTCTGGCTTTTCGTTTCTGAAGCCAAAGTAGGAGCCTGGCTTCTCTGTCTGAGTCTTGTTAGGAAAAGTCCTGCAGATTTTACAGTCTTTGACCTTATGCTCTGGATGGAGAAAGTATATGCATTCCTTGTGAGGGTCCACACAATGAAGCCTTAACTTTCCACAGGTACCACAAGGTCTAAACAAACCTTTTCTTGCTGTAGACATGATGGAAGAAGTACTACAGCAAAAACAAAAGTGAAAGCTGAAGAATATCTCTTGAAGAGAAAGTAAACCGAGCAGAGCTCAGGGAGACTCCCTTACACACGACGTGCGGTAGAAAATCTGAGAGACAGCCTCTGTGCTGAGGATTCTAAAGGGGTGGTCTCGCCTGATTGGCTGAAGTTTGGGCTTTTTCTAATGAGGCTGATAGTTACAAAACTGAATGTGTTTTTTCCTATTGACAATGAAAAAAAAATGAAAAAAAAGGGTTTTCTTTATCTATTTATTGCTTTCTATGTACCATGGGACTCCCACTTCGACGACGGGGAATGATTCAAGCATGTGAATCTATGAAAGATACCACAATACTGGAGAATGAGTGCAAATTAACCCCGTTGGTCGAAGCCTGCACAATTAGACGTTCTGTGGTAAGGTGCTTTGGGAGACCACTTCTCGACTAATTGGTAGACACAAGGAAAATGTTACTTACCCAGTAAGCATCTGTTTGTGACATGTAGGGCTGCAGATTCGCATTCTAGGCATAATCTAGCTATCTAGTGTTGGCCTCTGAAGTGTGCACTTTTTTTCTTCGAAGAAAGTCTTTTGAGTCACAATGTAACACAACAACTCCTCTTGCTGGTTATGCACATGGGCATCAACTCCATTGTTAAGAGTGTTTTCCCACAAGGCAGATTAGGATGGAATGTGAAGCATAGCATATTAAAATGTCCATGCTAAGTTAATGTGTAGTAACTTATAAAAGTAACATGTGTCCAGGGAAGTTAGTGGGTGCATGTAAATCTACAGTACTACATGCCACAAACAGATGCTTACTGGGTAACATTTTCCATTTGAGGAATATGTGGCTACAGATACACATTTAGCATAGACTGAACATCAGTTGTCCTCAATAAGCAGTGGCGAACCTGTGGGGGTTACAGTTGTTTGAAATTGTGTACGTAAAACAGCTTGGCCAACCACTGGCTTCTTGACGGGCTAGCACATCTATACAGTCATGTTTGGTAAATGTATGTGGTAGCTACCTTACATGTGTCAACTACAGGAATATTTTCTAGAAAATCCATTAAAGCTCCTTTTTGTTTTTTCCACGAGTGGAGTGACTTCTAGGAGGGATATACAGAGTTCTTTTAGCTTTAAAATAGTATATTTGAATACATTTGACAACAGATTGTGCAATGCCCGATTTAGAAATGGCCTTTTCTCTAAAGGTTTTCAAAAAGCAACAAAGCTGTTGTGTTTTCCTAAATGGCTTGGTTCTATCAATATAATACATAAGGGCTTGTTTTACATATAGGGTGTGTAGAGCCCTTTCCCCCAACAGATTCAGGTTGGGGAAAAAATGCTGCCAATTCAATAGATTGACTTAAGTTGAATTGAGACACCAACGTTGGAAGAAATGCAGTAGTACTATCTCTATGTAGTTGGAAGAAGGGTTCTTCTAAAGTTAATGCCTGAAGCTCACCAACATGTCGGAGTGAAGTGATGCCAACTAGAAATTATACTTTCCAGGATAAACTGGAGAGGGGAAAAGTGGAGGGGCTCGAAAGGAGGGCCCATTAATCTTGTTAGTACAATATTAAGATTTCAAGTGGCGGGAGGTGGCGCCCTAGAAGGAATGATTCTTAAGACCTAAGATGGCTTTAATGACAGGAGTCCTTAATAGAGAACAGTGTTTGTTTTGTAGAAACACGGCCATTGCTGCTAGGTGTAGCCTTATAAATGTAAAAGCTAGACCAGCAGTATGTTAATGCATAGGTAACAATGTCTTGAACATTGGCTTTTAAAGGATCAATTTGTTTGGAAAGACAGTAGTGGACAAATCTTTTCCACAATGCAAAATAACAAGCACGAGTAGTTGGTTTGAGTGCTTCTTTAAGGATGTCCATACAGGGTTTTGGTAAGTTCAAAAATCCAAATTCTAGGACTTCAGAAGTCCGATCACAAGGTTGAGGGATCTAGGTGTCTGAATTCTCCAGGGTTCTGCATACGATTGTCCTTTCTGTTCGACAGTACCTCATGTGGGACTACTCAGAGTTCTAGGAGACTGGTTAACCATAGTTGGGGGCCCGTGTGGGAGCTACTAGGATGACGGTGAGAGATGTCTGCCGAAGTTTGCAAACCACAAACTGAAGCAGTGGGAAAGGTGGTAAAGAATAAGCAAATACCCCTGACCAACACATTCACAGTCTGTTGCCTTTGGACTGTGGGTGTGGTAACCTGGAATCCAAGCTTGGGCATTTTGCTTTTTCTGCTGTGGGGTCAAGGTCTATTTCTGGGCGATCCCAATCTCCCATTCAAGCACTTGTTGGGATCCCCTGCTGAGGATCTTCAAAGTATTTCTTTCACAGCAAGTACTAAGCTAACAGGTGAATGATTTAACAGTCAATTTCCAAATGGTCTGAGCTAGGTGATGAAGCTGAGGGGAGCTGGTGCCCTCCCCTGCTTATGGAGATTGTACATGGCAGTCATGTTGTCCATACTGATCAAGACTACCTTGCAAATCAGGCGGGGAAGTAAGGCTCTGAGCGCTAGATCAACAGCTAGCAACTCCAGTTACTGATATGGAGATGTTTCTGGCCGAGTGTCCCATGCCCCTGGACAGTGAGATTTTTGTGAATGCACTCCCCAGGCCGTGAGAGGTGGGTTATAGTTCTCTGCAGAACTGGGTCTAAGAAAAGGATGTCCTTTTAGGAGACTGTTGGTGCTCCACCACTGCAGAGTGGCAAAATTGACAGCTGACCAACACTAGATCCTCCAATAGACCCTCCACTTGAGATCATTGTCACACTAAGCACTCCTGCAACAGACACATGTTGAGTCTGGTATGAGGTACTATTGCTATGCAGGACACCATCACACCAATGAGATGTGAGACTTTCCTCGCTGTTACTTGCTGATGAGACTGGATCAGGGTAATAAGCGTCTGAAAGGATTGAATCCGGGAATCACTGGAGTAGGCTATCCGTCTTTGTGAACTAAGGATGGCTCCTAGGTAGGGTTGTATTTGCAGAGACTGGAGATGAGATTTGACTGCACTGATGGTAAATCCTATTTGATGAGGTTTATGATGGCCTGAGTGTGTTGGAAGCCCTATTGATGAGTAGCGCTAATGATGAGCCAATCGTCTAAATAAGGAAAGATATATGTTTTGCCTGCGCATGTGGGCTGCTCCAACTACTACTGTGAGAAATTTGGTGAAAACTCTGGGGGCGGTTGTGACCCCAAACAGAAGGACCTTGAATTGGAAATACTGCCCATTTATTACAAACCTGAAGTATCGTTGATGCACCAGGTAAATGAGTGGGTTGATAGGTGTCCTTCAGGTCAAGTAAGGTCACATTGTTGTAGTAACAGAATGACATCTTGAATAATGACCATGTGAAAGTGCTCTGTGCGAATATATTCGTTTAGGGGTCTGAGGTCCTATACTGATCTTAAGGACCCGTCCTTTTTGGGAATAAGGAAGTAGTGAATAGACTCCTGTGCCTTGCTGGTGTGTTGGCACTGCTTCTATAGAACTTTTTTTTTTGTTTTTGTTTTTTAAAGACGTGCCTCAACGTCCTTGAGTAACTGTTGAAGTTTGTGAGTTGTAATGTTTGGAGGTGTGAAAGTGAGCTCTAGACAATAAACATGTTGGATAATATCCAACACTCATTGGTGAAGGTTATGTTGTGCCAGACAAGAAAGAACCCTGATAGTCACCCACCGACAGTTGTTGAGTAGTCTGGGGGACGGTTGGCATATCTGGGTTTGGTGGTGGCGGCGGCAGAGTGTTTGGTGAAACCACCCTTACCTAGTCCCTTGGAATTAATGCTCCTATAAGAGCCTTCTGTATCATCCCTGGGTGAGGTGATCTGTGCCTGGAAACACTGGCAGGAGGTGAAGGTCTCTGGGGAGGTGGTTTTGGATTCTCTGCGATAAGAGGATCAACAAAAGGAGCCATGTTGCAGTGGAGTCTGAAACCCCCCCATGGCCTTAGCAGACTCATTAGCCTTTTTAATCTTTTTTAGAAGGGTGTCGACCTGGGGACCAAAAAGGTGTTTACCCTAAAGGGGAAAGCCTAAGGTTCTCCTAAGTCAGGCATGTCTTCTCAGGAGTACACTGGAATGTATGCCTCTAACTGCTGTGTCAGCAGCATCAAGGGTGCAGCGAATCAGTCTTGAATACAAACGTTTACTACGAAGGCAAACTGGTATGCTCGTCTTTTGTGCCCCTCAGTTATGTTGTAGGATCTCCCCCATCCCATCCCAGTGGGCCCTATCATAACGTGATGAGTCCAATGGAGTTTGTGATTATCCAATGGTTGGCAGATTGTGCAGTGACATGTTAACCTGCAGCATCTATTTTATGGCTCTCCTTAGCAGATAGGGGTGTTCACCAGATGTTTGAGAGTTAGCCTTCTTACGAGCAGTGGCCATAACTAGAGAGTCAGACGAAGCTGCACTTTGATGTATGTAGAGTCAATAGGTGATGGTTTGTAATTTTTGTCAACCCTGGGTTTGATCAATTTGCACCTGACAATGTCATTAAAAATAATTTGTGTGTGTCTGAGCATTCCTTTTAACATTGGCAGATACGGTGGCGAACGCGGAGTAGAGGAGTGTTTCAAATAAAAAAAATCATCCTCTAAAGGCTATGTGCACCCTACCCATGAAGTCATGGTAGGTGGAAGTGTCAGACAGGCAGGGTTTGGCTGGATAAATATCTGTGGCCATATTTATTGATGGATTTGCATAATAAGTCCCACAGATCGTCCTGCATTGGGGATGGAATAATCATTCCCCCATCCCCTGTGTACGAATGTAGGGATCCCTGAGGGGAGTCACTTGTGGCGTGACCAGGTGAAAGGTGGTCATGGAGTGTAGTGCGCAGTTGGCACTGGTGGTGCGCTGATGCGCAGCGGACTGGTAGCCTTGTCTTGCTTTTTCTTTGGAGGAGTGGGAAGCTCTAAGGCTAACTCAAAAGATAATTGCCTTTTTGCAGATTGCAAGCCGGAATGAGGAGGTGTCCCAATGATTCGGCCAGTGTATGAGTATCACTATTTGCTTTTGGTGTGAGTCCAACTCATGCTGGAGTTTTTCAAGCACTGGTTCCACCAGCTCAAAAGGATGCTTGAAAAAGGTATTAATTTTGAGCTCCAAAGTGGATTTCGACACTGGAATTTTCGCCACTGACTGTTTCAGATCATAGGCTGACTTTTTAGGTGCAGAGGTGGAAAGTTGTTTCAACACTAAAGTTTTTGGATCCGAGGGTCAGCCGAAGTACGAAGTAGTGGCTTCAGGTCAAGGACATACTGTTTTTTCAGCACTGAGGGTCGGCGTGTCCAAACAGATGGACGGTGCTGCCCATGGCCCGAAGGCAGTGGTGGTCCCAACATCAGTGTCTGGTCGATTAGGGACAGGCAGGTGACCCTTTGTTGAGACAAGCTGTGTTTGAGGTGGAGGATGGGGATAGTACTCATAGGTTGCCCTAAACACCTGACAAGAGTTCTCTGACACAGCTCCATGTCAAAACTGGAGCTGTGTCAGAGAACTGAGGTCAGGCATTTACTCGGCACTGCATAGTGACATCTAAGAGTTGAGTTATTCGAGCTCTAAGCCTTTTCTTTTAACAAAAAGACCTGCAGTCCTCACAGGTCGCTTCTTCAAGCGCAAGGGAAAGGCACAAAGTGGACACCTGGTGGAGATTGGTGAGTGGAAACTTGGTATAGCAATGAGGACAAAAGTGGAAAGGCGTCAGTTCCATCACTGAGCGAACATCTCCTGGAGGGAACGCCAAAGAGGAATCCTGCCTCGAAGGGCGAAGCCCTAAAGGGACTACAGGTAAATTGAGTTGCCCGGACCAATTCAACATTGATGCACTTGAGTAATGTAAACAGAAAGATCTGCGATCAAAATAATACAGACAGTATTCAGTAAAGTAACAGACAATGGAGTCTAACTGGAGCAGAGGTGCACACTTCTGAACCAGACAGCAAAAGAAAACAAACAATGGAGTCGATACCCATGCGCATTACCAAAAAGAGGAGGAATCACTACTTTGTGACTCAACAGTTTCTTCGAAAAAAAATAAAATCTTGCACACTTTAGAGCCCAACATCAGATGGTGAGATTATGCTAGGAATGTGTATCTACAGCCACACATGCTCTCTAACCTAGGTACAGAGGATAGCCCAGCCCTTTCCCTGACTCACAGAAGTGCCCCGGAGCCAGAGACAGGAGAATTAAGAGCCGGACTCAACACCCCATCACGAGATAAGACACTGACTGCAGGGACCAGTTGGTTGCTCTTTTCCTGGACATACTAAGGGCCAGATGTAGCAAACTTGGAAATTGCGACTTGCAATTTGCGAGTCGGTGCGACTCGCAAATTGCAAGTCGCAATTTCCAATGCAGAACGGTGTCTCAGACACCGTCTGCGAGTCGGTATGGGGTCGCAATGACTCACCTCATTAATATTAATGAGGTGGGTCGCAAATTGCAGCCCCATACAGACTATGGGCACTCGCAAACATGGAGGCCTGCTGTAGTCAGCAGACCTCCATGTTTGTGACTGCTTTTAAATAAAGCATTTTTTTTTTTTTTTAAAGGAAAACGAGCTGCACTTAAAAAAAAACAAAAAAACGAAACCTTTAGTTTCGGAATTTTTTCAGGGCAGGTAGTGGTCCCTTGGACCACTACCTACCCTGAAAAAATATTTGTGGGTCCATTCACAAAGTGGAAGGGGTCCCATAGGGACCCCTTCCAATTTGCGAGTGGGTTACCATCCACTTGAAGTGGATGGTAACTGCGACACCATTTGCGACCGCAGTATTGCATACCACTCCGAATCGCAAATAGGAAGGGAACACCCCTTCCTATTTGCGATTCTGAAATGCATATTGCGAGTCGGTCCCGACTCGCAATATGCATTTCTGAATAGGAAACTGGAATTTGCGAGTCGCAAACGGCAATTTTTGCCGTTTGCGACTCGCAAATAGTTTCCTGCATCTGGCCCTAAATCCCTTAACGCACAATGGGCAATACTGGTCTATACCTTTATGGTAGGATTAAGCAAAAACCTAAAGCTCCGGCCTCTCTTATGTGCTACTTCCCCCAGCGAAACAAAGTGCTGCACGGAAATTGTTCTAATTTTTTCTCGTTCCCGGAAGATGCCAGGGACTGGCTGGAGATTCAACGTGCTGAGTTTCAGCGTGGTCGTCGGAACTGCTACCAGATAGCTTGAAGTGGTTGAAAATCTGTTCCCGCATCAACCAGGAAAAACAGGTGTAGGCGATGATCTGCATCAGGGACAAAGGTGGTGATCGAACGAGATGGTAATTTAGACCTCGAACGGCAGTAACAGGAGAGAGGCAGCCTGGGCGCTGGTGGAACTGGTTACTTCACCTGTGCCCTATGGAGCTGGCTTGGATGTGATGGACACGCTGATCATGGAGTCAGAGACTGCCATGGATTAATGGAGGATGCGGTCACAGGCTGTAGCCACACCAGGTGACATCTGGGAGTTCTGGATGGATCTGATGGCAGGTACAGGCTGGATGGGCCCTGCACCACAAAGTATTGATATATTATGTATTCGTCTCTCGCCCGAGACTCTCGAAGAGAACAACTTTGTCATTTGACATTGGCCAGATGGCAAATAACACGGAGACTTGTGGCATGGGCTGATCTTGGTGGGGCCCACTGGGGCTGCTTCATTAATTGGGGCCATTGACATGCAGTAGCCTAGTCCCAGTCTTCCCCTCCTCCTCTCTCCGTCCTTTCCTTGTCCTCTTAATATTCCCCTTCATTTTTCCAAATTGTTTTTTTTACCTTCCTCAGTTCTGGGGTGTTTGTTGGGGTGAGGTTGAATGTGCAGATCTGTAGTGTTACCACAGTGGTTGGACTCCATGTCATGCCACCTTAGGGCTCGCCTGGTCACACCACACCTTATTGGATCCTGGATGTAGTCCGAACCAGGAAAATCCTGCACACATAGTTCTGTCACTGTGTTAGGTTACTGAGAGGGTACTGCTTTACATGGGTGGGGAGACACTATTTTGGTTCCATTGTATTTACCTGGGGTGGGTGTTGTGTGGTAAGCTGTTTTTTCAAGTTTCAATACAAGTAGTGCAGTGATGTTTTTGGTATGGTGGGAGGAGGCCATATCTGGGGTGTTGGAGGGGGACAGACAGGGTATGGGGCAGCAGACTTACCTAACCTAGCCTTAGATGGGCAAGAATATTTGGTTTCTTACGTGCAACACGAGACCTGAATTCATTTTGCAAAGAGGTACAGTACTCACTCATCTCGGGGGAGTGGAGGTCCACGAACTGCAAAGAAGTTGAATGGGGTAGCTCTTTTCATCCACATACTTCTCCTATGCCAGAGGAGTACCCATATGGGTGGCACCTGTTGTCCCGTTTCAGTTGTGCAGCTACACTGCAGATGTCGCATGGCGTTATGTGCTCCTCCAAGACAGGTTAGATGGTGGCAAATTTTATAGGCAACTGGAGGCAGAATTAATACCTTATGTGGGTATGCCTATCATGTGGACAGGAGACCAACTGTGGTCTTGATGGCAGGCTGGACAGAGATTCAGCCTAAAACCTAGGCCACCAGATGTAAGCTGGAGCAGGAAGTGCAGGTATGAGAGGATTCTCTTACCAGACTGCAACAGCGATCGCTGGGACCAATGGTGGCAGGTGTTGATCAGATAGAGGCACAGATGTGTGGCTGCTGCTTGGGACAGACTGGACTGTCATGTGCGTAAAGATTATACAGAGACTGGTGTGATACTTCGGTGCGCATGTTGATGTGGCTCCTCATACGGGAGCCGCTCTAGACATCGATCCTTGCCCTTAACCCGGCAGGTAATAGGTTGGCCTGGGGTAGGCAGCAATTAATGCCCTACTGAGAGACCATTTATCCAGGGTATTTGCAAGACTGGCAGACTTGGGGGACACGAGACACCAGGTTTTCTGGACCAGGTTAAGATCCCCCCCCCCCCTCACCCCACCTAACGAAGGCCCAGGCAGAGGTTTTAGATGAGCATATTCAAATAGAGGAGTTGCAAGAGGCTCTTTGGACATGGCCCAGGGTAAATGTCCAGGTTCTGATGGTCTTCCAGTCGAATACTAACAGGGGTATTCCACCTCTCTATTATCATCATTGCTGGGCACCCTTGGGTGAGGCTCGTATGAATGGTATCCTACCAACCCACATGCAAGAAGCCCTCATAATTATGCTCCTGAAACCCCGTAAGGACCCTGCATACCTGGGCTAATATCAGACACTGGAGATAGACTTGGTCGGCACTGGAGGGCTGGGGCATGAGGGTGGGTGACACGACGCACACTGTCCCAATGTATGCAGATGACATTCTGATATACATAACCGACCCGAGGCAATCGGTACCTCATCCCCTACACCTTATGGACAAGTTTAGAGTGGTGTCAGGACTCTCTTAACAGGCACAAGAGTAATAATCCCCGTACACCCCCCCCCCCCCCACACACACACACACACACACACACATAGCGTCCTTGGCCGAGAAGGAGGCAAGTCTTCCTGCAGCTGGTCTGCCATGGGAAACAAGAATTTTGTTACTTGGTGATGCAGGTGACACAACATGCCTACAATTGATCTTAATATGGAGAGAGTGTTGGAGGGCCTCGAAACCTCAGTAAAATGGCACACACTGCATCTGTCATGAATAGGGAAGCACTGAGTAAAATGGTACTATTGCCCAGATGCCTCTACTCCATGCAAAACTCATTCTTCATACTACCAGCTTCCCTCTTCAAAAGACTGGATGACTTATTGGTGTCCCTGGTGTGGGCAGGACAGCAGAGCAGGATCTGACTGGCAATCATAAAAATGGACATGGGGAAGGCCTGTGTCTCCCAAACTTAGTTACACTGCCTGGAGGGGGATACTCCAATACGCTGCCATGTGGTGCGATGACAACTCTAACTGGGAAAAGCTACTGCTTGAGAGGCTCTAACGTCAAAGGACCTCCCCAAGACCCGCAAAGAGGCAGTAGACAGCCAGCAGACACCCCCCTTATAGTCAGACAGGTCTCACAGTCTTGGGAAAGAACAGTCACCCTCGACCTGCGGCGGGCACCCTATGCAAAGCTACTTCCTATTAGGTGGGTACGCCCATACAGACACATACAGGACTCAAAGGACGTCACATGTTAGGTGGAGGGAGATTTATACCTGAATGCCGCATTTATCACATTAGAGGAGGCAGGCATACACTACAGCATAGGTCCCAGGCAGTTTCTGCACTATGCCAACCCATCAACCAACTCTGGAACGGTGGATGACTTTCCCGGCCTAAATCAAAGAATCTGACATCCTGAGGATGATGCTGGATGCCGAGTCCACCAAGGCTATCATCTACCAGCTATATACAGCCCTAATGGAAGATAGGCAAGTAGATGTGACAAATGGGGTGAGACAAATGGGACAGGGACCTGGAAGACCCCCTCTCAGACAGGGAGCGGAGGAGAGCCTGGGCCCTGGTGAGGGAGGTAGCCAGTAACACCACTTCTGTTATGTGCACAGGGCTTATCTAACACCACATCGATTGCACAGGGTGTACAGAATGCGCTCCGCTGCGTGCACGAGATGTGGAGCCGCCCCTGCGGACTTTAGAAATTATGTGGGCCTTTAGGAGAATAGGTTCATTTTGGGAGGAATTAGTGCAGCATATAAGGAGAGTAACAAGTGTAAACAATACCTTCACATTGCAACACTGCTTGTTTGGGCTGCTGCCACTCCTGAAAACTGGGACCAAGATGAGGGATAGGTTCACTCACCTGGGACTGCTCTTAGCCAGTCGGTGCATTACTATTCACTGAGCTAGCCTGGCATCACCAGTGGAAAACAAATGGAGGGCAGGTCTACTGAAGTGGGCGGTGACTAAAGAATGCAAAATTCGTAGAGTCCACACTGATGACTGCAGAACTAGACATAGAACTATGGGCTACCATGATGGGACACCTGGATCCCGATGGGTCAACTGGGACTGTAGACCTGGACACACTGCCAGCTACAAACAAAACTAGACCTAACTGATGGGGGAAATCGCCGCAGTCGCCAAGCCAACGTCTCTACATCTGAGCCTTCCTGGACATTCCCTACAGCCCAAAATGAATGGATCAGTAAGTGACGGTTGGTATGCAAGTACATGCCTGGGATGGTCGCGTGAATGGGGCGGGTTGTGTTGTTAAGCCCAGTGGATGCACCTCTGTTGGTTGCCCCTCCTCCTCCATCAAAGACTCATGAAAAAGATAGGCTGACCAACATGGGTACACAAGGGACCACAGTGTGTTAGATGGTGTTTTGCTAGCTCCCAAGCTGGCAACCCCCTCCTACCCTTTTCTCCAATTCACATAGCAGACTGGGCTCATTCTCTCACCTACTTCGTCTTCTCCACCCTTCTGCAATGCCTATCACGTGTGGGGAAGATGGAGATGTGTGTGCTGTACAACATCTCTCTCCCACCCACCCTTTCTCTCATTTTAGGGGATGAGAGTCAACACTGAGCTTTCCCTTTGTTATTACTCAATTTCTCTTGTTCACATCAGTATGTATTCTGTCGATTTTCTTTTTCTCCTTATTTTACAACATTAAGTGTCATATTACTTGTAAAATCTGTTTTTTTTTGTTGATTTTTTTTTAAAGCCTGTAGTTTTTGTGTAGGACACATCCCTAAAACACGTTTAGAAAGAAAATTGAAAATGGCAAAGGCTGTGGATCCACATATCCACTCCCATCTTTTGACACTTAAACCAAGGAAATGACCTTAGTTGACAGAGGTGGCATTTATGTGTAGCTCCTTTCTTTAATTTCAGGTGTGGTATGCAACTAGCACAGTAGTATCACCCCACCTTCTAAAACGCAGGATCACTACTGAAAAATTCTTCAGGCTGGTGCCACAAGGATGCTCTAAAGGTGAGGTATCTGCAGTTAGAATCCTTCATCAGAATACCTCTGTTACTTGGAGAATGGAGAAATGCAGCAAAAAGCCCACTTATCAGGGATGAATTTCTTTATGTCCATCTTAGCTTATGTGTTGGGTTGTTCTCAGACCACCTCTGTACCCTACATACCTTAAACAAGTTTCTATTCTTCCTACATGCCAGAGGATGCAATCTTCAAATTATAAAACATAAAAGAGGATATTATGAACGCATAAAACGCTTCCTCAATTAAAATAACTCACATTCATAGCAGCAATGTCGTTTTCATAGGATTCCCTGATTTTCTTCATTATTTCTTCCTCAGCCTTGGCACAAGCTTCAATAGTGCCTTTTACTGTAATGGTGCGTTCTGGATTATATAACGTCAAGTCCTGTAACCTTAAGCAAAAAGGACAATAACTGCTTAAAATACCGCAAACAAATTGCATATATCACCAAAGATTAGCAGGCAAAGACTTACGGGGAGATTGTGATTTTAGTGTCAGTATCTTGTTCAATTTTCTTGAGGTTCCTTCCTTCTTTGCCAATGAGTCGGCCAACAAAATTATTGTGTGCTAAAATTTTCAAAGGGATTTCTTCAGTACTGCAAAACAATGAAATGAATATTCCAAAAATAAATGTACGTCACTTACTTTTATGAAAGAATAATCAACTAAGGGGGTGGACTTGCAGCATATAGTAGGTCACCTATTTTCAAACACTAAAATTGTACATTGTCTAATTCACACAATAAACAAATATCGCCCTGCATTTTATATTCACAACTTTGATCTTCCTGAGCTGAAATAAGGAATATAAGCAGCAAAGTAGCCCCTCTGAAAGTATAAGGTGCAAATTAGGACTGCATAGCGCAAAACACGTGGGGACGGCAAATGGTGACTTCAGCATGGTACATTTCTCTTTACCGGGTGTTGCTAAATCATTGACGGCAGCTTCAGAAATGAAGAATCTGGAGTGAAATAAATCCATAATTTTGGACAAATCGGATTAGGACAAACTGAGGTAACTGGGAGTATGGTAATCAATTAAAAGTATCTGCATAATATTGTAAAAATCCAGGAAAAAAGCGTAAAACTGATCAGGGACATGTGTTGAAACGTCAAGTTCTTACATGTTACATTGATGTGTCTCAGTTTACTCTGTGGAGAGACAAGAAACTAATCAGTGCAGTGTACAATTTATATTTCAGAGTTTTAAGGTGTAGGTAGCTTTTTCTCAATTTTTTTTGATCGAACCCTTAGTATAATACACATACAGAGTAAGGAAAAGAGTTGTAAGGAAATTTCCTATTAAGACAAGCGCGGTTTTCCAAATGAGGACCGTGGTTGTTAGCCGTGAGAGAGCGTAGACCCATACTCAAAATGAACATGAAATGTTTAAGAACTAATGCATAATAATGCCGCATAGAAAATGTATTAATGTGCTTTTGCTAAACGTGTGCTGAAATGTACCCACGGGGAGTGGCCGCCAATATATACAGGGGATTAATGAAACTGACTAATAATAATGAAAATGAGATGTTAATGTATGATTTTGCACTAATATTAAAAGGTATATGTTAAGGTTTCGCTAATAAATCATTAGGCTTTAGTTAGCATGAGTCGAGGTATAGCTGCCCGGTTTCATATTAAATGTGTTTTTCTAATGTGCAGTGTGCTGACTTGCTGAAGGACATGTACTCGTACTTTTCCAAAGCTAAAGGATGAGATGTAACCGTAGTAGATCCGTTCCCATGAAATTTGACTTGCTCAGAGAAACATTTTTGCTGAATGCAACACTGTAGACTAGTAACAGGGACAAGGTTGCCTGAACCGGTACAGACAATGGACCTACTGACTGAAGATGCGAAAAGAACCACAAGAGTATGAAATTATACTGGACATCCTACCCGCTGGAGACGTCAATCATAAGAACCAATAAACTACGTGAGACCTGTTATGGGGTGACAATTTTGATGAAATCATTGCAAACCCATTGGATGGAGATAATGGGGTGCCAACCCCATCCAATCAAAAATTAGGGGACTGTACAACAGAAAAGGGATAAAAACCTTTGACACAAGGAGCCATTTAGGAGAGAGGGGGAGATGCCATTGCAAACGTTTGTTTTGACCCAGACACTTTGTCACACTGCATAGAGACTTTGTTGTTTGGTTCTTCAAACCATCCTTGTCCTTATCTTGCCCGTTTTATACTTTTCCTCCTTATGAGGGAAGTGTCCTTCTTACCCATCTTGCTGCATTCCCTGTCTGATGGCGAATCAACTGGTGTCCTGAGGACGAAGACTGAATCTGTATGCTGACCCAATACGGAGGGTAACTATATGATAATGAAATTGTAATTGTCTGATTGCCTTTCCTTTCTAGGTACCAACTGCTTCTTTTGACCGAGACCATAGCTAGATGTTTTCTAAATTGGTGTTACCAAATTGTTTTGCATGAATCCCAACATGCCAATGCTAATTCGAGGTTAGTTAAGGGGTTCACTAAACGGACGCAATTAAACAAATGACTGGTTCAATGCTTTATTGAATGATGCATTAATGATACTCAGCTAAAGTTAACCTATTTTGACGTTGTGCTATGTTCTAATGTTTGTGATCTTTGCTTTGATGAAATCTTATTCGAGTTGCCATATTATGACAATGCCGATGTGTTTCATGGTTTTGAGACTAATAAACTTGCTAGTAGAATTGTAATCAATAGGGAATAAATATCACATAATCGTACAAAACTGGTGTGGTTATTCATGACTGAAAGGTCATGGTGGTTTCGGAGTCTTATTGATGACGTTATTGACATATTGATTGACATGGTGATTAGTTATCTCGTCCTAAGGTGTCTTCAATCAGGGTCAAAAGATTCATTGGCCTAAAACGAGTCCCAGAGAGAATACATTTTATTAGAAAGGGACGCGTTAGCAGCCGCATCCAGGAATAGCTGCCTCTGTCATATTATATCTTGTCCATCACTGTGGACAGTTCTAAAGAACTGGGACTGACAAACAAGTGAAGTCTTAATTATATCTGTAGGGATTTGAGAAGTACATAATCTTTACATGCTTTTTTTGGATCATATGAAAGTGTACATTAGGAGTGACTGTAGCAGAGTACAGAGCTATTTGAGGAATGAGATCCTAAAGTACATTTGTTAAGCCCTAGGCTGAGTGGAACAAGCACACCGGTGGGAAAAGCATAACATCTATTTGGGTATTTTCCCAATCAACACAATCAGCTAAATTTTTAGTTAGTAGATGTACCATGACGCTATGGACGAATTGAGCTTGCTATAAAACAACCCCCTCTTTATTTACAAAACAATAACTTCACAGATCAAGAAAATAAAATTATATTGTCACCAGATATTAATAGAGCCAGTTGAAAAATCATAAATCATTCACTTCTTTTAGACAGCTAGACTGTACAAAACGTCTGTCCTAACTACATACACTTTTAGAGAGGAGGAACACTTATTTTTAGCCAAAGATTTCAAAGGTGGGCCTAACACTAACAGTACATAGGAAAAAGGACACTAGTGGCAACACAGGCTTACAATTCGGTGTCTACAACACCTGTGAAAATCTTGAGTAACAGAATTAAGTTCATGAGATCTACTTAAGTAATCCAACAAGCAGGTCCCTACATAAAGATATGAAGGTTGTGGAATGGCTAACAAAAGTAGATATATTTGTTACAACTTGGGTGCTCAGTTTCTAAAGATATACTTCAGAGCAGAAGTGGCTAAGTGACTAAACTGCAGACTTGGAACCCAAGTAGAATGGTCTGTATCCTAACCACAGCACTTGACTGAAAATAGTGGGATCCTGTGGAAATCTCTTATTTTCCCTATGCCTAAATATGTGAAATACATTTTTAACTATGTTAGATGTATTTAAGTTAGTTAAGTATTTTATTTTGACATCTAAGTTTCATGCTTACATAGTGGTAATGACCAATAGGTAGCAATATTGTAGGACACAACTCTGTGGTAGGGCTTGCGGAAGGGCTTCAATACACAAAAAATACCATTAACCACCAAATAGATCCTGAAAGTGATGCAAGATATTAAATGCAAGTTTTAGAAGTGCAAGGGAAAAAAAAACATTAAGGGGTGGTGGGTTGAAAAAGAGTGTGTTTATACAATAGCTATAAAGTACATCATTTGGGATTAGGCTTGGTTCTATAATGCTATTAGAAAAGCAGCCAAGTAATCTTAGTAAACATAACTATCTTAAGGAAGGGAATCAATAAGAAAAGGTGTAGAGACTTTAAAAAAAAGTTTTTTGTTGAATTGTAGCTTTTAACTTCAGAAACTGGACACCGGGTATGCCAACTTAAAATCATGCCTCTACACATACTCCTGTCTGGATTGTAATCTTTTAAGAAGGTGGAGTATAAATAACAGACTTCTACTGCATTGAGCAGGTCTGACATGCTCAAGCGAGGTTTAGGTAAATTCCCTCTCTCTCAAAAAAAAAAAAAGAAAAAAATGATTTGGGATCTCTGGGGGTTGGGGGAGACTTACAATTGAGAGCAGCTTCCCAAATAAGTTGGATATAACGCCATATATTGTAACACTAGCCTTAAAGGAGCAAATATAAAATATTGCAATACAGCAGTGTCTTCCACGTGAGCCTAACCCTTCTCGGAGCTGCTCAAGGGCAAATATTCCTTGTGCAACACAATATACATAGGTTTTGCAAGCCATTCTTACCCGCTAATGGCAATAATTAGACAGTTTTCTAAACTGGCAACATAATTCTCAGCAACAAATCAATTATGCGCTAAACAGATAATTGCATGGTAGGTGTTACTGCTGCTATCCTATACCCATAGATCTTCAACATATAGAAGACAGTGAGAGAGCGTAGCTTATATAACATGAAATGTTTATGAATTAAGGTGTGATGGTGCCACATAGAAGCTATAATAATAGCAATTATGCTTAGACGTGCGCTTGAATCGTGACCACGATGAGTGGCCACCAATGTATACATAGACTAATAATGACCAAAGTGATTATATTATGTTTAAATAAGTTTACACTAACAATTGCGTTATTAAATCTGTACTGAAAACCTCATAGGCCTTAAGTTAGCATGAGCCGGAGCTTAGCTGCTTGGCTCTCATATTAAATGCATTTTTCTATTTTCCAGTGTGCTGACTCACAAGGGGCCGTGACCCTGTTTATTCTTTTCTTCGACTTGGAAGATGAATGTAACCATGTTAGATCCGTTCTCACCATCTCCCCTTGTCCATAGAATAAATGTTAAAAGTAACATGAAACAATGTAGGCTAATGTAATGTACAAGGTCATTCAAACCGGTGAAGACAATGGAACTGCTGACCAAAAGATGTGCAAAGAATTACAGAAGGGTGAAATCATACCGGACGTACCACCTCTGAAGACGTCAATTACGAAGACCAATCAAGGACTTGTAAAATAATATGGGGTGAAGAGTTAGATTACCTAATGTGTTTTATGATAGGTTAAAGATAGTGGAGATACCAAACGTCCAATAGAATTTTGGGGGAATGTACATCGAAAAAGGGATAAAAACCCATGTCACGGGGAGTCATTTAGACGGGTTAGGGAATGCTATTTATTTTATCCAGAAACTTGGTCATTCAGTTTGGTGACTTGGTGGGTTACTTAAAACCATCCTCGCCCTTAGATTGTCCATTTTTACACCTTACCTCCTTATGAGGAAAGTGCCCTTTTGCCCCGGAAGCTGAGTTTTGACTGATGGCGATTTGACTGAAGTCCTGAAGACGAAGACTGAACCTGTGCGCTGACCTAAACTTTGGAGGGTAATTATGACAATGCAATTGTGATTTGTCTGTTTGCTTTTCCTTTCCAGGTACCAACTGCTTAATTTTGACAGAGACCTTAGTTAGATGTTTTCCAAATTAGTGTTCTATATTGTTTTGCATGAAGCCCAACATGCAAATGCTAATCAGTGGTTAGGACAGGTGTTCACCAAAACTGACGCAAATAGACAAACGACTGAGGATATGCTTTGTTGAACTGACGTGTTATTGACACTCTGTTGAATTTGATCTATGTTCACGCCGTGTTATGTTCTGATGTTTGTGATTCTTGCTTTAATGAAATCTTATCAAAGTTGCCATATCGTGACTATGCTATTATGTTTCTTGGTGTTGAGATTAACACATCTGCTTCTAGATTATAAAATTCTACTAAATCAGTGTGGTTATTCATGACTGAAAGGTCATGGTAGCGTCTTGAATTGATTAATGATTTGGACTAAAGTGAAATGTCTTGTTGTGATAAATATTGATGAGATTGACATATTGACCCGATATATTGATCAGCTATCTCATCCTAAGGTGTCTCTCAACTGGGTCAAAAGATTAATTGGCCTAAAACGAGTCCTGATGTGTAATAAATATTATAAAGGGACGCGTTAACAGTATTACCATGTCATTCTACCACACACAAGGTCTCCTCAGGCTTAGTTCAGACCACCGTATGCAACATACTGCAAATACCTTAAAAGTAACGCACATTAGGACACATATTGAAAACATAAGGAAGTCACTTCAACAACCACTGCATGGTACTGCCATCATGCGGTTTATTTTCTGAACATTTGTTATATTGTTTATTAGAGGTATGTGTTAGCCACTGTTAAAACTCTAGGCCTCTTTTGGTGCCATGTTTAGGTAGTCTGCGGAGGGAAGTTGGGGTTGGTGACGTAAAACAGCTTTAGAATACTATCTTAATGCTGCAATTTCTTTGATTCTGCAATCTGAAAGTATTTTGTATAAGTGTGTATTCAATTAGTGTGCACTAGGATTCGATTTTGATTTTAGTACACCTTGAAAATATATTCCTGATTTCCTAGTGTTCTTGAATGTGCCTATCCATGGTGAAAGAGGATCTGAGTTACACTAACAATCCCTGTGAAATCTCACAGGACTGATCGTTACCTAAAACACACCTTAGAGGAATTGCTCAGACATCTGCAGGATGGTTGCAGTCCACCAAGTTTTCTGTCTCAGGTTAGCATATTGATCAAGTCCTTAATGCTAGAGGGTCTAGAAATCTCCAGGCTGTGTTCTGGAAAGAAATCTAGAACATGCATCACATTTGTAATTATGTTCTATTTTTATACTTATTACCAAAAAAACAATCAATATTACAGGTTCTTCCCAGTCACTTGTTTCTCTACCCCCTCCAATTGAAATAATTAAGATGCTCAAAGGCATGACGGTCTAGGTGGCTGGGTGAGGGAACCAAGATCAGTGCGGAGTCCCTAACAGAGTAAATTGTAACAGCATTGGTAGGTGTGGCTTCTGTCCATGTTGATAGCTTCAAAATAGCCCGAACAGCTGCCAATGGCCGGAAAGTAAGTCCAGGCATAGAATGGCTAGTTAAGAAGCGGGGCAAAAAAAAATGGCATGGAGGACAGAAAACAAGGCACAACTCCAGGTGCAAATCACTGCATTTTCCCTAGTTTGCTTGCTTGTGAGATACATTTGATGGCTGGTGCAGTTTGAAAATCACAACAGCATACATAACATTGTGAGGATGTGCACTACCTCTGAATGTATGTGCCATTTCTATTGCAAACCTAGCCAAAACGCAGCACAGTGCGGAGTACTGCCTATGCGTATGTATTACAGTGGCAAAACAAGTGCACACATCACACTACACAAACTTCGACCTCTAGTCCGAATCACTATGACAGCACATGAGTGGAATGTGTTTCACTCTATGGAATTTATCAGCAACTGGCAAGATTGCAAATCTCTATAGGATTTGAGGGTTAAAGTCCGATGCATGCTACATATGCACCTCTATCCTGGTGTCTGAAATTAGCAGTGAGACATTTAAACGTGATTTTGGCCAATTTAAAAAAGAAGACCTAATGGGGTAACTCATTCTGACAGCAAGGTATGTTTCTTTAATTAAATTTCATGTATTTAGATGTACACATAAAACTATACATCTGAGCATTAGATCAATAATATTAAGGGCTCAAATCGACTTAGCCAAGAGAGTGAGAGCCCCTCAAGATAAGTCACAGCATACATGCTTATTTTACTGACAAAAAGGTTAAGGGCCCTACGCCAAGTAAGGAGATATGCAACTGCAGCGACAGACCGCCACAATGAAAGCTAGCTCACTGTTATACCTAGTGTTATCAGGGATTAATGGAAAGACCTACTGCTCACATCACAGTTTTTTTTTCCAAAGAGACAGTAAGCATGGAGGGCATAGTATGCACAACACAACTGAATTTGGGAAAGCAGGTTACAAATCCATAGCATTTGTAGGATCGAATAATACACAAGAGAAAACTATAACTAATAACAGCACCTATCAGGGTATCTTTGTAAATATGCTGAAACCTGTTTATAGCAAATAATCTTCACTTACAATTTCGTATCCTGGGCTTCCTTTTGCATGATGTCCATAATTATTTTGCAGGCTGCTGAACATCCTTCTGGAGTTGAATGAAGGGTAATTGGTTTCTCTGCCGCACCTGCATTTTCCTTGCGATGAATATCAATTCTAAAAAAAATTAAAACTAGAATTTATTAAAGTAGCTTAAATCCAAATACCTACAAAGCTAGAAAAATGCAGGGAAGAATACTGTAATAGGAACAAATAAAATAATGTCCAGAAAGGAATTTACAGTCAACCACATCTTTCTGCATTCCCATTTAGCTCCGATACTCAAGTTGAATGCACTTCAAAGCTATACGCAGCTCTGGGATGTCTTGCAATTTTCTGAAATTAGTGCAGTTAAGGTGTAGTTTAGACCGCCAGGCTTAAAGAATGCATGAGGATTCTGTTAACTTAAGAGCAGAGCTGATTCAGTGCTTCAGACTTTGATAGGAATTGGGAGCAAGGCTTGTTGGATGGTTTCCAATCTACTTTATCCCATGTTTCATGACTTAAATGTACTTCCATAATCACCAAGTGCACAGCACTTATATTCCTTATGTGATTTGGGTGCTGTCTGCACATTGACATAAGTGTTGCTTCTTCTGGATTTGTCTTCTATTATGTTCCTACAATTTCCCTTCTATGCATCTACCATTACACGCATGTTTGCAGTAGCCTCTTAAGGATAAGCATGTTTTCCCCCCTAATCAACTGCTTTTTTCTTAAGCTATTTTTCTTTTAATTTATTTATGAATTAACAGTACTTACTCATTCCCAATACTATGTGTCAAAGAATATGAGGCCTTTTAACAGCCTAGGAATGGTACGTTAAATTAAACCCAGATTAAACATCCTTGAACATATCGAAAGCAGATGGTAAAAGCTTAACTGACAAATCCATGTGCTCCGAAACAGAATTCCATCTACATGCTTCTGCTAGATTATCCTACAAACTCAAAGCAAAGAGCTATAGAATTTACCATTCAAGTCGCATTGTTCTACGTTGAAGGCCTGCCTGCTGTGTTCCGTGAAAACCTATCCGTGTAAGTTTCTTTAAGTACTAGACCACAACCACTGAGATTAGAACCAGTTCATCACCCCAAGCACGCAGAGAGATCAGGAATAGATACACCACTAAGTAGCCAATGATACAAATGTAAGCCCCTGCGTGACATTAGTAGAATTTGACCTCCCTTTCACCATAAAGGAGGAGTGAAAAGGTTATTTAGAATGTCCAACTGAATGCTGAAAAAAATAAACTAACAGCTGCAGACTGACAACAATATTTGGCTTATCTATGGTGGGGCAAAAAAAGTATTTGCATTCTCACTCTCCTCACTGCAACGGATGAAAAACATTCCAAGTGAAATTGTCTAGTCGCTCATCCTTTTGAAGAAAGAGCACTATCCGACATCAAAACCTCATTACCGGTCATGATCACCTGGATGACTGATATTCCCCCTTGCTCCTCACTCAACAAGCTGAAGGATTCCCCATTAAAGTTAAAATCAGACTTGGTGGATTTGTCTAAACCATAATATTTAACTATACTACAATACATAGCATATTCTGCAATAACCTGTCTAAAATGCATAATTTAAGGAATTTAGCAAGGAAAGACATGTAAACGTGCTTTCAGCCTTTTCAAAATAGGAGACCTAAAAGGGGCAATTCATTCTTACAGTAATGTATATTTCTTTCATTAAATTTTATATTTTATATTAAAATATAAAAACATGAGCATTAGATCAATAATTAAAAAGTACTTCATAACTTCTAATTTTGAATCCTTTATTCATTTCAATATTTGTTTTAGTTTGTACAGAATAACGTAAGGCTAAGTAACATTCAAACAGGAGGAAAAAAAACTAGAGTCATCAGTTCATAAATCACATTACCTAACCTCATTCGTCCGTCTCAAGTAGGTTTTGTGCCCAGACGATTTCATTATAAGATCGGAGGATAACATTATGCATACATACATCGTTTAATGTCACTCCCAACAGTAGCTTCTTTAAAAGGTACAGATTACCATGACAGTCATTCCAGAACTAGAATCAAACAAATTATACAACTATATAGCCAGGAATCTTCTCCATCTTTTAAATGCTGCTCCCACAAAGATAAGCATCTCTTTTCTTTGTTGGGATATTACTAAACGTAAGAAAGAATGAAACTTCACTGTTTTCGTGTTAGGATGCAGTATGGTTTAACGTGTGCTGCTTGAAATTTTACATAAATCAGCTATTCAAACTGCAGCACCGCACGTTTGTTCACCACCACCAATTGGATATACAAATAAGATCAGGGGTTCTGGCGTCAAGTCTTCTGAGTTTTTGTAGCCATCTTGAAATAGTCAGGCATTGACTGAAAATGAAAATGTCACTTACCCAGTGTACATCTGTTCGTGGCATCAGTCGCAGTAGATTCGCATGTTCTGCAATAGCTCGCCATCTGGTGTTGGGCCGGAGTGTTACAAGTTGTTTTTCTTCGAAGAAGTCTTTCGAGTCACGGGACCGAGTGACTCCTCCTTTTGTCTCCATTGCGCATGGGCGTCGACTCCATCCTCGATTGTTTTTCCCCGCAGAGGGTGAGGTAGGAGTTGAATTGTAGTAATAGTGCCCATGCAATGGAGTGACTAAGTATGCACTTATTTAAGGTTGAGATGATACATATATAAATAATTGAAGGTAACTTCCAAACTGCTACAGGCTCCCGGGGAGGCGGGTGGGCACATGCGAATCTACTGCGACTGATGCCACGAACAGATGTACACTGGGTAAGTGACATTTTCAGTTCGATGGCATCTGTCGCTGTAGATACGCATGTTCTGCAATAGACTAGTAAGCAGTTATTTCCCCAAAAGCGGTGGATCAGCCTGTAGGAGTGGAAGTAGTCTGAAATAATGTCCTTAATACAGCTTGACCTACTGTGGCTTGTTGTGCGGATAACACGTCTACACAGTAGTGCTTGGTGAATGTGTGAGGCGTAGACCATGTGGCTGCCTTACATATTTCTTGCATTGGGATGTTTCCTAGAAAGGCCATGGTAGCACCTTTCTTTCTGGTTGAGTGTGCCCTTGGTGTAATGGGCAGCTGTCGTTTAGCTTTAAGGTAGCAGATTTGGATGCATTTAACTATCCATCTGGCTATACCTTGTTTTGAAATTGGGTTTCCTGCATGATGTTTTTGAAATGCAATAAAGAGTTGTTTAGTCTTTCTGATGTTCTTTGTTCTGTCAATGTAATACATTAATGCTCTTTTGACATCTAATGTATGTAGTGCCCTTTCAGCTACGGTATCTGGCTGTGGAAAGAACACCGGAAGTTCCACTGTTTGATTTAGATGGAACGGTGAAATAACCTTTGGCAAAAATTTAGGATTGGTCCTTAGGACGACTTTATTTTTGTGTAGTTGTATAAAAGGTTCCTGTATAGTAAACGCCTGAATCTCGCTTACTCTTCTCAGGGAAGTAATGGCGATGAGAAATGCCACCTTCCAGGTTAGGAACTGTATGTCGCAGGAGTGCATGGGTTCAAAAGGTGGACCCATAAGTCTAGTTAGGACAACATTTAGGTTCCATGAAGGAACAGGTAGTGTTCTTGGTGGTATAATTCTCCTAAGGCCCTCCATGAATGCTTTAATGACTGGTATTTTATATAGGGAAGTTGAATAGGTAGTCTGCAGGTATGCAGATATTGCTGCAAGGTGAATCTTAATGGAAGAGAAAGCTAGGTTAGATTTTTGTAAGTGAAGCAAGTAACCCACTACATGTTCTGGAGTTGTGTGTAATGGTTGTATTTGATTAATATGGCAGTAGCAAACAAACCTCTTCCATTTACTTGCATAGCAGTGCCTGGTGGATGGCCTTCTTGCTTGTTTTATGACTTCCATACATTCTTGGGTAAGTTGTAAGTGCCCGAATTCTAGGATTTCAGGAGCCAGATTGCTAGATTCAGCGATGCTGGATCTGGGTGTCTGATCTTTTGGTTGTGCTGTGTCAACAGATCTGGCCTGTTGGGCAATTTGATGCAGGGTACCACTGATAGGTCTAGCAGCGTTGTGTACCAGGGTTGCCTTGCCCAAGTTGGTGCTATCAATATGAGTTTGAGTTTGCTTTGACTGAGTTTGTTTACCAGGTAAGGAAGGAGAGGGAGAGGAGGAAAAGCGTAAGCAAATATCCCTGACCAGTTCATCCATAGGGCATTGCCTTGGGATTGTTTGTGTGGGTATCTGGATGCGAAGTTTTGGCATTTTGCGTTCTCCCTTGTCGCAAACAAGTCTATCTGAGGTGTTCCCCAGAGTTTGAAATAAGTGTTCAGTATTTGGGGGTGAATTTCCCATTCGTGGACCTGTTGGTGATCTCGAGAGAGATTGTCTGCGAGTTGATTTTGTATCCCTGGTATAAACTGTGCAATTAGGCGAATTTGGTTGTGAATTGCCCAATGCCAAATTTTTTGTGCTAACATGCTTAACTGCGTGGAGTGCGTCCCTCCCTGCTTGTTTAGATAATACATTGTTGTCATGTTGTCTGTTTTGACGAGAATGTATTTGTGAACTATTATTGGTTGGAAAGCTTTTAGTGCTTGAAAAACTGCAAGAAGTTCTAGGTGATTGATATGCAGTTTTGTTTGATGTACGTTCCATTGTCCTTGTATGCTGTGTTGATCGAGGTGTGCTCCCCACCCTGTCATGGAAGCATCTGTTGTTATTACGTATTGTGGCACTGGGTCTTGGAAAGGCCGCCCCTTGTTTAAATTTATGTTGTTCCACCACAGAAGCGAGAGGTAAGTTTGGCGGTCTATTAACACCAGATCTAGAAGGTGACCCTGTGCTTGAGACCACTGTGATGCTAGGCATTGTTGTAAGGGCCTCATGTGCAGTCTTGCGTTTGGGACAATGGCTATGCATGATGACATCATGCCTAGGAGTTGTAATACCATCTTTGCTTGTATCTTTTGTGTTGGATACATGCGTTGTATGATGGTGTTGAAATTTTGAATTCTTTGTGGACTTGGAGTGGCTACTCCTTTTGATGTGTCTATTATGGCTCCCAGGTATTGTTGTACCTTGCGTGGCCGAATCTTGGATTTTGTGAAATTGACGGTGAACCCTAGTTTGAAGAGGGTTTGTATGATATGATTTGTGTGATTTGAGCACTCTATTAACGAATGGGCCTTGATTAGCCAGTCGTCTAGATATGGGAACACATGTATTTGCTGCCTTCTGATGTGTGCAGCGACTACCGCTAGACATTTGGTAAAGACTCTTGGTGCGGTTGTTAATCCGAAAGGCAGTACCTTGAATTGGTAATGTATTCCTTTGAATACAAACCTTAGGTATTTCCTGTGCGATGGGTGAATTGGTATATGGAAATAAGCATCCTTGAGGTCTAAAGTTGCCATGTAGTCGTGCAGCTTTAGCAATGGCAATACTTCTTGTAGTGTGACCATGTGGAAGTGGTCTGATTTGATGAAAGTGTTGACTACTCTGAGGTCTAGGATTGGTCTCAGTGTTTTGTCCTTCTTTGGTATCAGAAAGTACAGTGAGTAAACTCCTGTGTTTATTTGTGTGTTTGGCACTAATTCGATTGCATTCTTTTGCAATAGTGCCTGCACTTCTATCTCTAGGAGATTGGAATGGTGTGTTGTTAAATTTTGTGCTTTTGGTGGTATGTTTGGAGGGAACTGTAGAAATTCTATGCAGTAACCATGTTGGATAATTGCTAGAACCCAAGTGTCTGTAGTGATTTTCTCCCATGCTCTGTAATAATGACCTATTCGTCCCCCCACTGGTGTTGTGTGGAGGGGGTGAGTGACATGTGAGTCACTGTTTAGTAGTAGGGGTTTTGGGGCTTTGGAATCTTCCTCTATTTCTAGGGAATTGCCCTCCTCTATATTGTCCCCGAAAACCTCCTCTATACTGTCCTTGGTAACTGGACGGTGTGGCTTGTGAGGTGCTGGCTTGTGTGCTTTGACCCCGAAACCCCCCTCGAAAGGGCGTTTTACGGAATGAGCTGTAATTCCCTCTGCTCTGCGGGGAGTAGAGTGCGCCCATGGCTTTGGCAGTGTCCGTATCTTTTTTGAGTTTCTCAATCGCTGTGTCCACTTCTGGACCGAACAGTTCTTTTTCATTAAAAGGCATATTGAGAACTGCTTGTTGAATCTCTGGTTTAAATCCAGACGTTCGGAGCCATGCATGCCTTCTGATAGTTACAGATGTATTAATTGTCCGTGCAGCTGTATCTGCAGCGTCCATGGAGGAGCGGATCTGGTTGTTGGAGATGGCCTGTCCCTCCTCAACCACTTGTTTTGCCCTATTTTGGAAGTCTTTGGGCAGATGTTCAATGAGATGTTGCATCTCGTCCCAGTGGGCTCTGTCATAGCGCGCAAGTAGTGCCTGGGAGTTCGCGATGCGCCACTGGTTTGCAGCTTGTGCTGCGACTCTTTTACCAGCTGCATCAAACTTGCGGCTTTCTTTATCTGGGGGTGGTGCATCTCCAGATGTGTGAGAGTTGGCCCTTTTCCTAGCTGCTCCTACAACAACAGAGTCTGGTGGCAGCTGTGTTGTGATGAAAGCCGGGTCTGTAGGAGGCGGCTTATACTTTTTTTCCACCCTTGGTGTGATTGCCCTACTTTTGACCGGGTCCTTAAATATGTCTTTTGCGTGCCGGAGCATACCAGGGAGCATAGGCAGGCTTTGGTAGGAGCTGTGGGTGGAGGAGAGTGTGTTGAACAGGAAATCATCCTCGACCTGTTCTGAGTGGAGGCTTACGTTGTGAAATTGTGCTGCTCTAGCCACCACCTGAGAGTACGCGGTGCTGTCTTCTGGTGGAGATGGTTTTGTAGGGTATGCCTCTGGGCTGTTATCTGACACTGGGGCGTCGTATAGGTCCCATGCGTCCTGGTCTTGGTCACCCTGGCTCATGGTGGTGTGAGCTGGGGAGTGTGATGGCGTTTGTGCTGGTGAAACGTTAATCACGGGCGGAGGAGAGGGTGGTGGTGTAACTCTTTTCACCACTTTTGGTTGTGGTACTTGTTCCGCCTGGAACTCCAACCTTCTCTTTCTCCTAATGGGGGGAAGGGTGCTTATTTTTCCTGTCCCCTGCTGAATGAAGATACGCTTTTGCGTATGGTCCGCATCAGTTGCTTGTAGCTCTTCCTCAAACCTATGCTTCTGCATTTGGGAGGTTAGCGAGTGCTCTTCTGTATAAGAGCCTGAAGCTGGGTCGCTTGCAGTTTGTTTCGGCGTCGAAACTGTGTCTGCGTGTTTTTTCGGCTCCGAGGTGACTTTTTTCCTTTTCGGTGCCGAAACCTCTCGGCGTCGATCTGTTTCGGTGCCGCTGTCTCGGCGTCGAGCCGTGTCTACACCGGCATCTCGGTGTCGAGGCTTGTCTCCAGCACTTTCTCGGTCCCGAGAAGGCTGCGTGCCGGTGTCTCGACCGGAGTCGGACGATCTCGGCACTGTTTGGGCCTTTTTCGGTGCCGACGGTCGGTCACCGATTTTATGGGTTGAGCCATGGCCTGGTGGCAGTGGCGTCCCCTGGGCCTTGTAAATGTTTCTTTGTGTGGTTTTCGACGTCTTACTCACGGTTTGTGTATCGTCGAATCCTTCGGAGTCTGAGTCTTGGATCGAGAAGGTACCTTCCTCTTCCTGTTCCTCGAACTCCCGTTGGGCTGTCGGTGCGGACGCCATTTGAAGTCTTCTGGCTCGACGGTCTCGGAGTGTTTTTCGGGACCGGAACGCACGACAGGCCTCGCAGGTGTCTTCGCTGTGCTCAGGTGACAGGCACAGGTTGCAGACCAAGTGTTGGTCTGTGTAGGGGTATTTATTGTGGCATTTGGGGCAGAATCGGAACGGGGTCCGTTCCATCGGCGTTCCTCAGCACGCGGTCGGGCCGACCAGGCCCCGACGGAGGATCGAAAAACTACCCCGAAGGGCACCGGAGCTCTTCGATCTTCGATGCGGTGTTGAATCTAAGTACGCCGATCCCGAACGCAACAATACCGACGAAAATCTTCCGAAATTAACTATTTTTTCCGTTCCGAAACTCGGAGCGACAGGAACACGTCCGAACCCGATGGCGGAAAAAAAACAATCGAGGATGGAGTCGACGCCCATGCGCAATGGAGACAAAAGGAGGAGTCACTCGGTCCCGTGACTCGAAAGACTTCTTCGAAGAAAAACAACTTGTAACACTCCGGCCCAACACCAGATGGCGAGCTATTGCAGAACATGCGTATCTACAGCGACAGATGCCATCGAACATAAGGAAATTAGATAGCACTCAAGATGTGCACCGATAACTAACGGCCACATAAGATTGTGATTCGAGGCATTTGAAAAGTTCCTAAAGGCATTAAACTGTTTAACAGTTATTTGTGAGTGCGGGCATTTTTTGAAAGCTTAAAGAATGGTTGGTTTAACTGATACATTGAACATATCCGGGAAACTATATAGGTGCGATGTGGGATTCATCCAAAGTGAGATGTGGTCAGCTGGGAAACTAATAGTCTGATCATTCAAGGAAGGAAGGCTCAGAACATGAGAATTGCTATGTATCTGATGAAGTCAGGTAGGAGGAATAAACACCTAAACAAAATGAAACATTTGGACAATTTAACATAGATTACAAAGCAGAAAATAAGTTTTAATGCTTCTACGGAGATTGTGGGCATATATTTTCAGGAAAAGGGTTCCCAAGTCTCCAAAAAAAGTAGGTTGTTTTAAACAGTACATAAGTGAAGGGTGTCCACTGCGGCAGAGAAAGATTCCTCATATGGCAGAACTGAGCAGACTTTACAAATGAAAAAGACAATTTTTATGATGAATATATACTGTACTGGATCTACACAATGATTGTTTGTTTAGTAATTTAGTGATTTTGCTGAAAAAAAATGAAGAAACCATCAAGAGAGGTAATTAACTCTCCTTTGTGAGAAGAGATGTTTTCATATGATACAAGACATCTGCATAGTGTGGACTGGTGGCCAATTGAGCATGTGGGCAAGTTTATAAAGGACTAGATTAGAAAAAGTTCAGACAGGGAGTGATGGGCAATTATGAAAGCAGAGTGGTCTAGGCCTATTGTAGGTGATAGGGTTGCTACATTCCTAAGTTAGAATCTGAATTACTATATATTTTTAAATTAGTTAGAAACCCCCAGAAAGGTTGAGAGGTCAATAAAGCAGTGCCAGGATAAGCTGTTAGATATTCTTGGGCCACTTGCACAAATTCTCAATATGGCAGGAGGCAGCACACAGGGAAAATGTGTGAGATACAGAGCTTTTGAGGGGTTGGAGTCTAAGAGTGATTGTTTTTAGGGAATGAAAATACAAGCCTAATAGCAGATCAAAGGAAAGCTATTTTGATAAAATGAAGTCTGAAATTGGGTGACATGGCAGGCCGGCAGGCAAGTGAGGATGCTAAAGCGAAATTTGGAGAAGGTTTGCTGAACAGTATGGGTAAGTAAGCGTCATCTTTTACCATCCTTGATATGGTGCCGAGTAATATAAGGAAAGTTTCTGGAACAAGTGTTTTTGGCAGGGACAGCAGATGGGGACTGCATGCCAGCAAACGATGGTCAAGGTCCCAGTACAGTAATTAGGCAACAGTATACACAAGAGGCTTCCAAGCTTCAACAGGGTTTTCCCCTCAGAGGGGAAGGTCAGGAAGAGGGAGAATTAATAGAGGAAGAGGATCAAGTCTGTGGGATTACAAGGTGAGCATGGAGATTATTTCGTTTTTTTGTCTCCCAAAGGTAGGGGGTTTTAAATATTTTGGGAACAACTGGATATGGATTATAGGAGCTACGTGGATATTACAGGCAGTTCAGGGATACAAATTGAAGATTATAGGGACTTCATTTCAAAAGGTGGAACAAAGGGTCAGGAGGTTTTCAAAGAGGGGCTGCAGAACTTCAAGGAGTCGTGACACCAGGAACAAGAAATAGCTACAGAAAACGTTTTGAGAGTGAGTTTGTGGGTGCATGGAACGGATTTTGAATCCCTTAGAGGCTGATGTGCCAAATTTTGACCGAGCAGCATGAGAGGTGTTTGAATTAAAGGACAATTAATGGTTATAAATCTGAGGTTGAGGTTGCTGATGGGCATTCTTTGAAGGAAGGAAATGGTAGGGATGTTTTGATTTGTAGGATAAAGTGTATAAAGGTGAGGAAACTAACAAAGTCTAAGGATTAAGTGATGTGGGATGTGATTTAGTTTTGAATCTTTGAGTCTTGGTCGATTAAAAAATATTTGGATGTGAGGAAAGTGACGCTAAAGTTACCTGCTCTTCTATGTTTGGTTTCATGCAGAAGGGTTTCAGATGTTAGGGCTTTGGTGGTAAGCAGTAGATTTTGTTCACTCAAAGGGGTAAGGTGAAGGACTAAGACCATGACAGATTCTATTTTAATCCTACATTTCAGGAAAATGAGAAGCTGTGTGGTTCATTGTATATAAGTGTATGAGAATAAGGTTATGGAGTTAAGACATGTTGCAGATAAACATTGATTTCTAATGTGAAGCCTTTTAGAGCAGTGACAGCACCAATTGCAAGGTGGCTGAGATGCATGATGGCAGCAGGAATAAACGTGGAGAGTTTTGGAGCTAATTTGTTGAGAGGATATGGTTGGTAAGGCAATATGGTCAGATGGAAGGTTGGAAGATGCTTTGTGAAGCATTATTTTAGACCAGTAGAACATGTTTTAAGTGCAGTTCTGAAATGCTTTAAACCCATGTGACTAGAGAGAATCTGGATTTCATAAACAATACGGAGGCTACCATTATCTGCATAGGTAGCACTTGGAACCCTGCCAAGAGGATTCTGAGGGAACCCCGAAATACATGGCCAGGTACCCCCACTCACCTGTGGACTAAGGACTCAACTGGACTTCACACCTGTGGATGCATAGCAGCCAGAACATCCTTTGAGCCTGCTTTCCTCACACCATCAGGACCACTCAGTTTATGGTGGTCATCCTCTATAGTTAGGTCCTTGCTCTACAAATGTTAAGGTGGACAGCTAACTGTCCAAAGTATCCTCTGGCCTACTGGACCTCTGTCCTACTAGGTTTGGTCACCCATCTGGAGTTGGTGAATTAATTTCCCCAAAGAGTACAAAAGTTTCCAATGTTTCCGTTGACCAATGCTGGTTTGTGGTTGACGCTAAAGTTATTTATTCCTTTAAAAAAATATCTCTCTCTGGGACCCTCTCTTGGGTTTTAATGATCAAGGTCTCTAAAGGTACATAAAAATCGAATCTGTATTTTTAAGATGGTGTCCTGGTGTCTTGCTTCTTTTGTGTTGTGTGATCTTATTCTGTTTGGTGTTGTTAAATACTTAACACATTGTTCCTTTGCTAAGCCTTACTGCTCGCAGCTATCCAGTGTTGAACAAAGCTACTGGACTGTAACCAAGACTATTTGTGAGTGTACTGCACAGTAGGGCTACCTAGCCATACCATATAGTACACCCTAAATTCTCCCAACATAGTATTCTTCTGTTAGATATTTGTCTCTTTCGACAACTAGATTTTCCCCTTCCTCCCACCCCCACCCCCTAATATTGGTCAGGGAGATGCTGTAATAGTTTTTTCATCTAAACCCAATGTGGCTCTATTATAGGGAGTCGGGTTCTGGATGCAGTAAACAAACCCCTCCTCTCCCAATCCCCACACACACACTTTCTTCCTGGATTTTAGATGCAACTTTGACTAACGTGCACTGGGTTCCTGATAACCAGATCCCCAATGCTACTTTCTTAAAACAAGACACCTGGTAACTTGATCCCCAAGTGACCAGACCCTTCAGTCCCCCTGTAATTCCCTCGTAAATGATATGGTAGGGTATGGGTACTCAAGAGGGCCCATCAGAGCTGCAGCTCAAACATGTGCTACACTGAGGGACCCAGCACCAACCTTAAGCAGACTGCCATTACATGTCCCATATAACTGCATGTAAAATATATTATATATCTATATCTATATATTTGTCCCCCCTCTAGCAGGCCTTCCAGCCCTAAGGTAGTGTGCATTATATTACATGTGACGGCACATCTGCATGAGCAGATATGCCCCTGCTAGGTCTTTGTTGACTCGCAGACATAGTAAGTGACCAGGGAAGACATAAATGCACATGCTGGACACTGGTCACTATGAGTTACAGAATGGATTCTCTGAATACAAGGGCATCAAAAATCTAGGATTAATAAACCCTTAATGATGCCAGTGAGGGATTTATCAATAACTGCACCCAGAGGGCACCTCAAAATCTACCAGCTATTAGTGGGTTGACTGGCTTGTCCTGACCAGTTCAGCTACCACAGACACGTTTTTGCCCATCCAAGGTGACAACTAGGGCGCTTCAGCGACAGAGACAAAAGCCTGCACTGGGCCGGAGGTGTTATTACACCCAGTTAGGATGGACATTTCAGCTGGGGGGACGTTCCAAAGGCCTAGCTGCCTTTGTAATGAAACCCAGGTATCTCGAGATGGTGGAGATGACCAACCCTCTTGGCCTGACCCCAGGACAGGCAGGAAAATTAGGCAGATTAGGAAGAGTGCCCACTTCATGCCAGTCCCACCCTGAAGTTGGACGAGCTGAAGTGGATACTACTTTTTAAATTCCTCCATCTTGTTTGGAAAGAACTAAGCCACTAAGATTAGGGTTATGCCCACTTCCTAGCGTAAGTGGTCATAAGAAAGATGAAGTCACCCTAAAGGGGAAAAACAGCCAATACAACGTGGTCATAACCAAGCATGATTGTTACGACAGAGGCTTTACCATGCATGAAAAACTACAAATGTACCTTTACCACACATGCCTTTACAACAAATTTCATTCTAAAGGCATGAATGGTAAAGACATATGCGTGGCAAAGGTAAGTACATTTTTTTATTTTGTAAAGGCATGAATGGGAAAGGTGTATATGTGATAATGGTTTTGCAGGTTAGTACAAGTATCAATTGTTTTAAGTGTGTATGCATATGGGGATCCAGGAATAAACAAATCGTTTCGATTTATTTGCGTAGCAATGTCTTGTAGTAGGTTTCCTAGCCTGTTTTATGACCTCCATACATTCTTGTGTAAGGTCTAGATGTCCGAATTCTAAGACTTCAGGAGCCAGATTGCTAGATTGAGCGTTGCTGGATTCGGGTGTCTGATCTGTTTGTGTTGAGTTAACAGATCTGGTCTGTTTGGTAGTTTGATATGAGGCACTACTGACAGGTCTAGTAGTGTTGTGTACCAAGGTTGTCGTACCCAAGTTGGTGCTATTAGTATTAGTTTGAGTTTGTTTTGACTCAATTTGTTTACGAGATACGGAAGGAGTGGGAGCGGGGGAAAAGCATAAGCAAATATCCCTGACCAACTCAACCATAATGCATTGCCCTTGGAGTGAGGCTATGGGTACCTGGATGTGAAGTTTTGGCATTTTGCGTTTTCTTTTGTTGCGAATAGGTCTATTTGCGGTGTTCCCCAGGTTTGGAAGTAGGTTTGTAGTATCTGGGGATGAATTTCCCATTCGTGGATCTGTTGGTGATCCCGACAGATTGTCGGCTAACTGGTTTTGAATTCCTGGTATGTACTGCGCTATTAGGCGGATGTGATTGTGAATCACCCAATGCCAAATCTTTTGTGCTAAGAGAGACAACTGTGTTGAGTGTGTCCCTCCCTGCTTGTTTAGGTAATGCATTGTTGTCATGTTGTCTGTTCTGACAAGAATGTGTTTGTGGGCTATTAGTGGTTGAAATGCTTTCAACGCTAGAAACACTGCTAGTAGTTCTAACTGATTTATATGAAGTTGTTTCTGCTGAGTGTCCCATTGTCCCTGGATGCTGTGTTGGTTGAGGTGTGCTCCCCACCGTACCATGGAAGCATCTGTTGTGATGAAGTATTGAGGCACTGGGTCTTGGAAAGGCCGCCCTTGGTTTAAATTTATAGGATTCCACCATTGAAGCAAGGTGTGTGTTTGGCGGTCTATTAACACTAGATCCTGAAGTTGACCCTGTGCTTGTGTCCATTGTGTCGCTAGGCACTGTTGTAATGGCCGCATGTGTAATCTTGCGTTTGGGACAATGGCTATGCATGAAGACATCATGGCTAGAAGTTTCATCACTAATTTTACTTGATATTGTTGGTTTGGGTGCATGCCTTGTATTACGTTTTGGAATGCTTGTACCCTTTGTGGACTTGGAGTGGCAATCCCTTTTTTTGTCGATTGTTGCTCCTAAGTATTGTTGTATTTGACACGGTTGTAAGTGTGATTTTAGGTAGTTTATTGAGAACCCTAGTGTGTGAAGGGTTTCTATGACGTATTTTGTGTGTTGAAGACACTGTTTTTGAGTGTTGGTTTTTATTAACCAATCGTCTAGATACGGGAATACGTGTATGTGCTGTCTTCTGAAATGTGCTGCTACTACTGCAAGGCATTTTGTAAATACCCTTGGTGCGGTTATCCCGAATGGTAACACTTTGAATTGGTAATGTACTCCTTGGATTACAAACCTTAAGTATTTCCTGTGTGTAGGATGTATGGGTATATGGAAGTACGCATCCTTGAGATCTAATGTTGGCATGTAGTCTTGTTGTTTGAGCAAGGGGATTACGTCTTATTTCCTCCCAATTTTGGTGGTAATCTGTGAGTCTCCCCCCCCCCCCCCCCCCCCCCACTGGTGTTGTGTTGGGGATTTGTGACACTGAAGTCACTGTTTAGTTTGAGGTGTTTTTGGGCTTTGAAACTTTCCTCTAGTTTTAGGGAACTGTCCACCTCTGTATTGTCCTCGAAAGCCTCCTCTTTGCTACTGGCCCTGGTATGTGGGTCTGGTTTGTGAGGTTGAGGGTTCTGTGCTTTGGGCCCGAAACCCCCCCCTCTAAATTGTGTCTTCCTAAATGTGCCTCTGCTCTGTGGGGAGTAGAGCGCGCCCATGGCCTTGGCCGTATCAGTGTCCTTCTTCAGCTTCTCTATAGCTGTGTCCACCTCCGGCCCAAACAACTGCTGTCCATTAAAAGGAATATTAAGCACAGCCTGTTGGATCTCTGGCTTAAACCCAGAGGTGCGTAGCCATGCATGTCTCCGAATAGTGACCGCTGTATTCACCGTTCTTGCGGCTGTGTCCGCTGCGTCCATTGCCGATCGTATCTGATTGTTTGAGATACTTTGGCCCTCTTCCACCACTTGTTGTGCACGCTTTTGGAACTCCATGGGCCGATGTTCTATAAAGTGCTGCATTTCATCCCAATGAGCTCTGTCATATCTTGACAATAAAGCTTGGGAATTGGCAATGCGCCATTGATTGGCCGCTTGCGCTGCAACTCTTTTCCCCGCTGCATCAAACTTTCGACTTTCTTTGTCGGGTGGTGGTGCATCTCCAGAGGTGTGTGAATTAGCCCTTTTACGTGCTGCGCTTACTACTACTGAGTCAGGTGTCAGTTGTTGTGTGATGTACACAGGGTCTGTAGGGGAGGCTTGCACTTTTTCTCCACCCTAGGTGTGATGGCTCTGCCTTTGACGGGCTCTTGAAATACTTGTTTCGCGTGTTTCAACATCCCTGGTAACATTGGAAGACTTTGGTACTGACTGTGTGTCGACGACAAAGTATTAAATAAAAAGTCATCCTCAATGGGTTCAGCGTGCAGTGCCACATTGTGAAAAGCCGCTGCTCTGGACACCACTTGCGTGTAAGGCAGTACTGTCTTCAGGTGGGGATGGTCTTGCTGGGTAGCAGTCTGGACTATTGTCTGATACTGACGCATCATATAGATCCCAAGCATCTGGGTCATCCTGGCTCATCCCTGTGTTGCCACTTTTGCTTGTGGTTGTTTTTCTTGGTCTTGGAAAGCAAGTTTCCTTTTCATCCTTATAGGAGGGAGAGTTCTTATTTTCCCCTTGAATATGGAGCCTTCTTTGTGTATAATCTGGCTCCCCCCGCTTCTAGCTCTTGTCCAAATTTATGGCCTTGTAGTTGTGTTGAAAGGCCTTGTTCTTCTGAGTAGGAGCTTGTTTTTGGCTCCGAAGCTGGGTGTTTCGGTACCAAAACTTTTTCTACAGTCTTTTTTGGCTCCGAAGCCGCTTTTTTCGGTTTGCTGATCTCTCGGTGCCGACTTAGCTCGGAGCCGGTATCTCTGTGTCGAGTCTGACCGGAGCCAGGTTCTCGGTGTCGAGTATACTCTGTGCCGGGATCTCGACCAGAGTCGGATGACTTCGACACATGTGTGCCCTTTTTCGGTGCCCATGGATGGTCACTGATTTTACGGGTTAAGCCATGGCCTGCCGCCGGTGGTGTCCCCTGGGCCTTCATGATTTTGGTGTGAGTTTTGGCCGGGGCTGGTTTACTCACGGTTTTTGGCGTCTGCTCCGTTTCGGAATCGTCCGAGTCGGCAATGGAGAAAGTCTCCTCTTCTTCGACATCGTGGTGTCCTGACGGCACCGATGCCATTTGAAGCCTTCGTGCTCTCCGGTCCGGTAGCATTTTCTTCGACCGAAATGCCCGACCGGCCTCGCAGGTATCCTCTTTGTGTTCGGGGGACAAACACAAATTACAGACCAGATGTTGATCTGTGTAAGGATACTTGTTGTGGCATTCGGGGAAGAAGCAGAATGGGGTCCGTTCTATTAGCCTTGAAGACGCACGCGGTCGGGCCGACCAGGCCCCGCCGGGGGATAGAAGCCCCGAAGGGCTACCGGAGCTCTTCTTTGATTCGGTGTCGATCTGCATTAACTAACCCAATACCGAACACAAACAATACCATCAAATTTTCCGAGATTTAACTAACTTTCCGAACCTAAACACGGAGCGAAAAGGAACACGTCCGAACCCAATGGCAGAAAGAAAACAATCTAAGATGGAGTCGACGACCATGCGCAATGGAGCCGAAATGGGAGGAGTCCCTCGATCTCTGGACTCGAAAAGACTTCTTCGAAGAAAAACAACTTGTAACACTCCGAGCCCAACACTAGATGGTGGGATATGCACAGCATGTGTATCTGCAGCTACACATGCCATCGAACACATATATATATATATATATATATTTCTTTTTTTCGGGGGGGAGGGGGGAGATTGCCAGCACTGCCAGACACAATATACAGAGGCCCCATCCCCCCCTAGAAAATATATGTTTGGTTTACTAGACATAAAAAAAAAATCACTATGCGTTCGTTCCATGTCACCTCCCCTCAGGTTTAACAATACCCTGTCAAAGCCAAAAAATTACATTTTATCAATTTGGCCTCCATGTACTTTGCCACAATGGCGTGCTACTGGATAATTTCCATCATTATTTTTAATCGCTCGCCAATGTTCCAAAATTCATTTTTTTAAAGGAAAAATTGTGCTTCCCACATAAAGGAGCCCACATGGGCAACAGAGGACGTATACTGAAAAATCAGAGTTACAATTCAAGAATTTGTTTTATCTTGATTTATTTTCCTGTGGGTAACATATAGGTTTTACAGTTTACACTATTTTTACAAGCCTTACATTTGGCACACTTATAAATGACTTGTTGGCTATCTAAAAAGTTCTCTTTTCTTGTTCAGATAACTATGTACCAACATATCCTGTAGAGAACTACTCTTCCTATACGTTACTTTTGGGTAGGGACTAACAATTCTGCCAATTATCCTGTCTGTTCTTATTAGATGCCATAATTGTTTCAAAATGTTCCCCAGTTGATCCGAACAGGCATTATACGTGGTGATACATCTCAAAGTTTTTTTCAGATTTTTCATTTTCCTTTCTGCTTTTAGGAACTAATAAAGTCTCTCTTTTCAGCTTTGCTACTTTTTGACAAGCATCCTGAATAACTTGTTGGGTATCCCCTAGATTTAAATCTGCCTATCATATTCTTCAGCTCCCGCTGAAAAAACTGGGACGAGCTACAACTTCTTTTGGATCTAGTTAATTCCCCATAAGGGATATTCCACTTTAATTTCAGAGGATGTGGAACGTAGCTGCCCTAGATAGTATCTGCGTATATGCAGTACTGCCTTCTGGATGTGACGGCTTTGTTGGATAACAATCTGGACTGTTATCCGATACTGGTGCATCATATAAGTCCCATGCATAAGCATCATCCTGTGTCATCCCTGTATGTGTGGGTGACTGCATTGGAGGTGTTCCCACTGGTGACAGTTGTGGTGAGTGCGTTGGGGACGGTTGTGGTGATACCCTTGGTGGTGGGGATTTGTCTCTAACCACCTTTGCCTTAGGCTGCATTTCTGTCTCCTGAAATGCAAGTTTCCTTTTAGTTTTTATTGGAGGTAAAGTTTGTATTTTTCCAGTCTCTTTCTGGATATGTAACCTCCTTTGTGTATGGTCCGGTTCTTCCATACTTAATTCCTACTCAAATCTATGTCTTTCCTTCAGTTGGCTGGAAAGTCCTTGCTCTTCTGTATAAGAGCTTCTTTTTCGCTCCGAAGCCACTTTTTTCAGTACAGAGGTTTCAGATATAGTATTTTTCGGTTCCAAAGATATTTTTCGCACTTTGGGCGAGTCGCACTCTCGGTGTCGAGATCGTTCGGTGCCGGAATCTCGACCGGAGTCGGAAGTCTTCGGCAAATCCCTGGCCTTTTTCGGTGCCGATGTTTGGTCACCTTCTTTTCGGTGGGTTAAGCCATGGCCTGCTGGCGGTGGCGTCCCCGTGGCCTTAAATATCTTTGTGTGCGTTTTGAACGGGGCAGGTTTACTCACTCTTCGCTGCACCGTTGAGGTTCGGTCACTTTCAGATTCGTCAGAGTCCGTCCCCTGGATGGAAATGCTTTCCTCCTCTCCGACGTCTAGTTGCTCTTTCGGTGTTGACGCCATTTGCCCTCTTCTTGCTCGTCGATCTCTTAGGGTCTTTTTCGATCGAAATGCTCAACAAGCCTCGCAAGTATCCTCCCTGTGTTCAGGTGATAAACACAGATTACAGACACGGTGCTGGTCTGTATAAGGATACTTCAAATGACACTTAGGACAGAAGCGGAAGGGGGTGCGGTCCATTAGTCTGGGACGACGGTGTGGTCGGGCCGACCAGGCCTCGGTGAAGAACGGAAGCCCCGGAGGGCCGCCGGAGCACTCTTGATGTCAGTGCCGATACACTAACACTAACCCGGTAACAAAAGATAACAATACCGTCTAATTTTCGATAATTTAGCTAACTTTCCCGATTCGAAATACGGAGCGAAGAGGAACACGTCCAAACCCGATGGCGGAAAGAAAACAATCTAAGATGGAGTCGATGCCCATGCGCAATGGAGCCGAAAGGGAGGAATCACTCGGTCTCGTGACTCGAAATACTTCTTCGAAGAAAAACAACTTGTAACACTGAGCCCAACACTAGATGGCAGGATAATGCACAGCATGTGTATCTGCAGCTACACATGCCACCGAATATATATATATATGGAAAATGTCACTTACCCAGTGTACATCTGTTCGTGGCATTAGTCGCTGCAGATTCACATGCTGTGCACAGTCCGCCATCTGGTGTTGGGCTCGGAGTGTTACAAGTTGTTTTTCTTCGAAGAAGTCTTTTCGAGTCACGAGACCGAGGGACTCCTCCCATTTCGAGTCCATTGCGCATGGGCGTCGACTCAATCTTAGATTGTTTTGCCCGCAGAGGGTGAGGTAGGAGTTGTGTATGCTAGTAATAGTGCCCATGCAATGGAGTGAATGCGTATGTACATAATAAAGTTTTAAGTAATATATTTACAAATGTACAAATGTTTAAGATCTACTTCTAAACGGCTACAGGCTCCCGGGGAGGCGGGTGGGCGCATGTGAATCTGCAGCGACTAATGCCACGAACAGATGTACACTGGGTAAGTGACATTTTCCTTTCGATGGCATGTGTAGCTGCAGATACACATGCTGTGCATAGACTAGTAAGCAGTTATCTCCCCAAAAGCTGTGGTTCAGCCTGTAGGAGTTGAAGTAGTTTGAAATAATGTTCTTAATACAGCTTGACCTACTGTTGCTTGTTGTGCAGTTAGCACATCTACACAGTAGTGCTTGGTAAATGTATGAGGCGTAGACCATGTTGCTGCCTTACATATTTCGTTCATTGGAATATTTCCTAGAAAGGCCATGGTAGCACCTTTCTTTCTGGTTGAGTGTGCCTTTGGTGTAATAGGCAGTTCTCTTTTAGCTTTAAGATAGCAGGTTTGAATGCACTTAACTATCCATCTAGCAATGCCTTGTTTTAAAATTGGATTTCCTGTATGAGGTTTTTGAAAGGCGATAAATAATGGTTTTGTCTTTCGAATTAGTTTTGTTCTGTCAATGTATTACATTAGTGCTCTTTTGATGTCTAATGTATGTAGTGCTCTTTCGGCTACCGAATCTGGTTGTGGGAAGAACACTGGTAATTCTACCGTTTGATTTAGGTGGAACGGTGAGATTACTTTTGGTAAAAATTTAGGATTGGTCCGTAGAACAACTTTATTTTTGTGTATTTGAATAAATGGTTCTTGAATGGTAAATGCTTGAATCTCACTCACTCTTCTTAGAGATGTGATGGCAATTAAAAATGCAACTTTCCACGTTAAGTATTGCATTTTCCAAGAGTGCATGGGCTCAAAAGGTGGACCCATGAGTCGTGTTAGGACAATGTTGAGGTTCCATGAAGGAACTGGTGGTGTTCTTGGTGGTATAATTCTCTTTAGGCCTTCCATAAACGCCTTTATGACTGGTATCCTAAACAATGAAATTGAGTGCGTAATTTGTAGGTAAGCAGAAATTGCCGTAAGATGTATTTTAATGGAAGAGAAAGCTAGGTTAGATTTTTGCAAATGTAGTAAGTATCCTACTATTTCTTTTGCAGATGCGTGTAAAGGTTGAATTTGATTATTATGGCAGTAATAAACAAATCTTTTCCACTTATTTGCATAGCAGTGTCTAGTGGTAGGTTTTCTAGCTTGTTTTATGACCTCCATACATTCCTGTGTGAGGTCTAAGTGCCCGAATTCTAGGATTTCAGGAGCCAAATTGCTAGATTCAACGATGCTGGATTTTGATGTCGGATCTGTTTGTGTTGTGTTAACAGATCTGGTCTGTTGGGTAGTTTGACATGAGGTACTACTGAAAGGTCTAGTAGTGTTGTGTACCAAGGTTGCCTTGCCCATGTTGGTGCTATTAGTATGAGTTTGTTTTGACTCAACCGGTTTACTAGATATGGAAGGAGAGGGAGAGGGGGAAAAGAGTACGCAAATATCCCTGACCAGTTCATCCATGGAGCATTGCCTTGGGATTGATCTTGTGGGTACCTGGATGCGAAGTTTTGGCATTTTGAGTTTTCTTTTGTTGCAAATAGATCTATTTGAGGTGTTCCCCAAATTTGAAAGTAATTGTTTAGTATTTGGGGGTGAATTTCCCATTCGTGGGTTTGTTGGTGATCTCGAGAGAGATTGTCTGCCAACTGGTTCTGAATCCCTGGAATAAATTGTGCTATTAGGCGAATGTGGTTGTGAATCGCCCAATGCCATATTTTTTGTGTTAGGAGGCACAACTGTGTCGAGTGTGTCCCTCCTTGTTTGTTTAGATAATACATTGTTGTCATGTTGTCTGTTTTGACAAGAATGTATTTTTGGGTTATTATGGGTTGAAATGCTTTCAGCGCTAGAAATACTGCTAACAGTTCTAAGTGATTTATGTGAAACTGCCTCTGATGTATGTCCCATTGTCCTTGGATGCTGTGTTGATTGAGGTGTGCTCCCCACCCTGTCATGGAAGCATCCGTCGTTATGACGTATTGTGGCACTGGGTCTTGGAAAGGCCGCCCTCTGTTTAAATTTGTACTGTTCCACCATAGAAGCGAGATGTATGTTTGGCGGTCTATCAACACCAGATCTAGAAGTTGACCCTGTGCTTGTGACCATTGTGATGCTAGGCACTGTTGTAAGGGTCGCATGTGCAATCTTGCGTTTGGGACAATGGCTATGCATGAAGACATCATGCCTAGGAGTTTCATTACCATTTTGACTTGTATCTTTTGTGTTGGATACATGGCCTGTATTACCTTGTGAAATGTTTGAACCCTTTGTGGACTTGGAGTGGCAATCCCTTTTGCTGTGTTGATTGTCGCTCCCAAGTATTGCTGTGTTTGACACGGCGAAAGGTGTGACTTCGCGTAGTTGATCGAGAAACCTAGCCTGTGAAGGGTCTGTATGACGTAGTTTGTGTGCTGTGAACATTGTCTTAGCGTGTTGGTTTTGATTAACCAGTCGTCTAAGTACGGGAACACATGTATTTGCTGCCTTCTGATATGTGCAGCTACTACTGCCAGGCATTTTGTAAAAACTCTTGGCGCAGTTGTTATTCCGAATGGCAACACTTTGAATTGGTAATGTATTCCTTGGAATACGAACCTTAGGTATTTCCTGTGAGAAGGATGTATTGGTATATGGAAATACGCATCTTTTAGATCTAATGTTGTCATGTAGTCTTGCTGTTTGAGCAGTGGGATTAAGTCTTGTAACGTGACCATGTGAAAGTGGTCTGATTTGATGTAGGTATTTAGTGTTCTGAGATCTAGTATTGGTCTCAGAGTTTTGTCCTTTTTGGGTATTAGAAAGTACAGTGAGTAAACTCCTGTGTTTTTCTGTTGAATTGGAACTAATTCTATTGCGTCCTTTTGTAGCAATGCTTGAACTTCTAGTCCTAGAAGATCTATATGTTGTTTTGACATATTGTGTGTTTTCGGTGGGACGTTTGGAGGGAATTGGCGAAATTCTATGCAATAACCATGCTGGATAATTGCTAAGACCCAAGTGTCTGTTGTTATTTCCTCCCAAAGTTTGTAAAATTGGCTTAGTCTTCCCCCCACAGGTGTTATGTGATGGGGGTGTGTGACTTGTGAGTCACTGCTTATTTTGAGGGGTTTTGGGGCCTTGGAATTTCTCTATTTTTTGGGAATTGGCCCCCTCTAAATTGCCCCCGAAAACCTCCCCTTTGATATTGACCCTGGTAGGTAGGCCTTGTTTGTGAGGTTGTGGTTTCTGTTGGTTGACCTCGAAACCCTCCCCTAAAAGGTGTTTTCCGAAATGTGCCTCTGCTCTGCGGGGAGTAGAGTGCGCCCATGGCTTTGGCTGTATCGGTGTCCTTTTTGAGTTTTTCGATGGCAGTGTCTACCTCCGGCCCAAACAATTGCTGTTCATTAAACGGCATATTGAGCACAGCCTGCTGGATTTCCGGTTTGAACCCTGAAGTGCGCAGCCATGCGTGCCTTCGTATTGTGACTGCAGTGTTTATTGTCCTTGCAGCTGTATCTGCTGCATCCATGGAAGACCGTATCTGATTATTTGAGATACTTTGTCCCTCTTCCACCACCTGTTGTGCTCTTTTTTGGAACAACTTGGGTAAGTGTTCGATGAAATATTGCATTTCATCCCAGTGAGCCCTGTCGTATCTTGCCAAATGTGCTTGTGAATTGGCAATACGCCACTGATTTGCTGCTTGTGCTGCAACCCTTTTTCCCGCAGCATCAAATTTGCGGCTCTCCTTGTCTGGAGGTGGTGCGTCGCCTGAGGTATGAGAGTTGGCTCTCTTACGAGCTGCCCCCACAACTACTGAGTCTGGTGTTAGTTGTGTTGTAATATATATTGGATCTGTGGGCGGTGGCTTATATTTTTTCTCCACCCTTGGAGTTATGGCTCTGCCTTTAACTGGATCCTGAAAAATTTGTTTTGAATGTTTTAGCATTCCTGGGAGCATGGGAAGGCATTGATACTGGCTATGGGTGGAGGATAGGGTGTTAAAGAGAAAGTCATCCTCAATTGGTTCCGAATGTAAGGAGACATTGTGAAACTCGGCTGCCCTTGCGACCACCTGTGTATAGGATGTACTGTCCTCAGGTGGTGACGGTTTTGTAGGATAAGAGTCTGGGCTATTGTCAGACACTGGAGCATCGTAGAGGACCCATGCATCGGGATCATCCTGACTCATTGTGGTATGAGCTGGTGAGTGCATCAGTGGTGGAGTTGTTGCTGGTAATGCATGTATTGATGGTGGTGGAGAAGGTGGTGGGGTTGTTTTCCTTGCCACCTTTGCTTGTGGTTGCTTGTCCTTTTGTTGAAAGGCAAGTTTCCTTTTTATTTTGATTGGGGGGGGAAGAGTGGTTATCTTCCCTGTGTCCTCATGAATATGAAGCCTTCTTTGCGTGTAGTCAGGCTCTACAGCTTGAAGCTCCTCTCCAAATCTGTGTAATTGGGAGGTTAATCCTTGTTTCTCTGTATAGGAACTAGTTTTCGGCTCAGAGGCTGGCTGTTTCGGAACCGAAACCTTTTCGGAAGTCTTTTTAGGCTCCGAAGAAACCTTCTTTGTTTTCGGCGTGGTGTCTCGGTGCCGAAAGTCTTCGGTGCTGCGGTCTCTGTGCCGGTTGCTGTGTGGCGGTATCTCGACCGGAGTCGGATGACTTCGACGCCAGCATGCCCTTTTTCGGTGCCTTGGATCGGTCACCTAGTTTTCGGGTTAAGCCATGGCCTGTTGGCGGTGGCGTCCCCTGGGCTTTTGTGGACTTCTCGTGAGTCTTGATTTTCGACGTCTTACTCACGGTTTGGTGTGTTTCTTCGGCGTCGAGTTCTTCAGAATCCGACTCGCGGATGGAGAAAGCTTCTTCTTCCTCCTCGAAACGTTCTTGACCTGTCGGCATGGACGCCATTTGTAGTCTCCTGGCTCTTCGGTCTCTCAGCGTCTTCCTCGACCGAAACGCTCGACAGGCTTCACAAGTATCCTCCTTGTGCTCGGGGGACAAGCACAAGTTACAGACCAGATGCTGATCCGTATACGGATACTTGTTATGGCATTTTGGGCAGAAGCGGAATGGGGTCCGTTCCATCAGCCTTGAAGTCGCACGTGGCCGGGCCGACCAGGCCCCGACGGGGGATCGAAAAAACCCCGAAGGGCCACCGGAGAACTTCAAAATTCGGTGTCGATTTGTTCCAACTAACCCGATACCGAACGCAAACAATACCGATGATTTTTTCCGAGATTCTAACTAACTTTCCGACCCGAAACACGGAGCGAAAAGGAACACGTCCGAACCCCATGGCGGAAAAAAAACAATCTAAGATGGAGTCGACGCCCATGCGCAATGGACTCGAAATGGGAGGAGTCCCTCGGTCTCGTGACTCGAAAAGACTTCTTCGAAGAAAAACAACTTGTAACACTGTGCACAGCATGTGTATCTGCAGCTACACATGCCATCGAACATATATATATATATATATATATATATATATAAAAATAATTGTTTTTTTTTCTAAACTGGCCTTGGATTTATTCTTTGAGTGTGTCATTTATTGCCTTGGAGTACAACAAATGCTTAGCACTATTCTCTGATAAGCCTAACTGCTCGCCCCCACTACCACAAAATAAAAGTAGAGCAATTGACCTATCTACTTATGCCCCTGCAAACCAATGGGGGATCCACTGGAGACTCTGCACAGTGTACTATTTTGTACACCATACAGATAGCCAGCTTCCTATATTTATTATATATAGCATCATACGAGGCCTACAGAATTTGTGATATGCCAGTGGTGATTGCCATGTCCTATTGCAACCCTTTTCCCTTCAGCATCAATTGACTTACTCTCATTCTCGGGAGGTAGAGCATCCCCTATGTTTTGTGACATTGCTCTTTTATGCACTGCAGTGACTGCTAAGGGGGGGGGGGACCTTTAATGTAGAGCGGGTCTGAAGGTGAGGGCCTGTATTTTTTCAATTCCGGATGTAAGCACCCCTGCTTTTACTGGGTCTTTAGATACTTTAAGCAAAGAGTATCATTGTAGATAGTGTACTGGGCGTTCCATCCTGGAAAGTGTTTACCTGGAAATCAGTTTCACCCTCTGTAGTCTGCAGTGGCAATTTGTGATATTCTGCTTCCCTTCGTATCACATTATGATACCAGGAGGTGTCATTAGGTGGAGCTACTTGAGCTGGGATAGGTGGCTCTATGTCAGTGTCTGCAAGGACCACATGCAAGTCATCCCATGTGTCTGGCCCTTTTTGTCCGTCTCTCTGTGAATCATAGAAGTAAGCCCATGCTCAAGGTTGTCTCCTCCCTCCACTTCCTGAGTTTGCGAGGATGACCTCTTGAGTGGTGATAGCGGCTGACAATGGAATGGAGCTTGTGTGCCTATGCCCGGTCTCCACTCTTTCGAAGTGGCTGTGGAACATCCAAGTCTTGATCTTGTCTCTTAGAAGTCTCATTGAAGCCGCTTTTGCAAGAATTCACGAGGGCCTTCAAAAACATTAACCTCTTCAATCTGCAGTATTGTTCTTTGCAGTGTCTTGGCTTGCTTCTCTGGCACTATTGTGGTTGCAGAGGCAGGTATTTTTTTGCATTTGTGTTGTCAGAGCCAAGGCTTTATTCAGCATCTAAGAGTGACTATGGTATTTTTTCGGGGTTGAGGAGCATTTCGATTCCATGTGGCTTGACCCCGATCGATTAGTCAGCTCACACTGTTTGTTCCGCTCCATAGCATGATTCTGGTGTTTTGTGAGTGCCAATGTGTGTGCCGAGATCAATGGTTATTTCAGCACAGACATTGGCTTGGCTTAGGTTCCATGGCTCTCCTTAGGCCTTGAAGCCTGATCAGAATCATAAACGTTTTCATCATGTCTGGGCTCCTAGGCTCGCTTTGTATCAACCAAAGCCTGAGGGCTGTGGCACACCATGGCATTGAGTGGGAGGGTTATGTAGTATCTTCTTTAAATGATGTGGGTCAATTGTACTCTGGGAATTCTGGGAAATTATGCCATACTTTGAGAAAACACTGGTACGTACTTACCTCTGACAAGTCACTTCTACCTTGCATTACGCCAACCTAGTACTGACTTTCGCAAAGGTCTGACTCTTACTAATTTGATCAGTCCAAATTATTCTATTTCCAAAACACAAGGCACTTAGCTATCATAATGTAATAAAAGCTTTTATAAGTATGGTCGTTGTAACATGGGCTGTTGGGCAGTAGGTAATACACTAACTGTTTTGGCAAAACAGGCAACTATAATTTCTACCCACATTGATTGTAGGACGTGTTACTTGGTTTATGCAATAATCTGCAAAGGTGAAAAAGTTTAGATTGGGAGTATGATCAGACCTTTCCGAGATCACATTTCTGAATACTTTAGACTCTAAAGTTTAGAGCACTTAAACAGTAGGATGAGAAATAGCCTATTGTACAGCATGCAATGAAATGTCATGCCTAAAGTACTCAGCTGTGATTTAAATTTCATGGAACTGATCATATTACAAATTATGTATGTGGTGGGAAGCGAAACAGACTTCGAAAAGTCACATGGATAATGAGGCTTAAAACAGTAGAACAGTCTTAATAGTGATGAGTCACAATATTTCCTAGGCCACTGATGTATTATGTGAGCTGGGGGATTCTGTTTAAATAACTGCAGAGTCTTGCGTGTCAGCAAACACTCTGGTTAGGGCGGTGCTCTGTTCTGTGTTCTTGCCCCAACACCCTCCCCTAAAGTCAGCAATACTAGCTTTATTCAATCATATTTAATTGATAATTACTTCCCGCCGCCCCCCCTCTACCTTTTTTTACATGTCTGTGCTTTAATTTTACGAGATGTCACCAATTTGTAGGTGGAATGATGTTATTGCATCAAAGCATTTAATTTTGGGTATACATATATTTCTGCTTAATGGATTTGCGCTTCGCTTTTGGAAGGATATTACTAATCTTGTTAGTCCTGTTTTTTTCTACTCAGGTTGAAGGGATAGGTGACATTTTGATAACTTAAGGAAAATTGCTCTCAATTCATAGAATGGACTCTTATTCTATGATGGCCATCACTTATAATTTGTATGTACATGGCAGACTCCTTCGTGGGCTAGAGTTACCTAGTTACCTCCCCCCTCTATGAGGGTTTAGTTTACTTCTATTATAATATTAGACTGTTTGTGTTGCGTACCAACATGGAATGTGCAGTGCATATTTGGAAAGCTATTGGAGCCTAGACCTTATTATCTGTTTTAATATATATGCTACAAGATTTCTGCCATACCCACAAGTGGAAGGAGTGGTAATCATTATAGTATATACTGTCTTTAATTATATATTATTGGGAGTGAATAAAATTGGAGTATCTTTATTACAATGAATTGAGTGGCAATACGTGGACTGTGTGTGCTGTTTTGATTGGCGAGTTATTTAGAGATAGACTCCCTATTACATTTCTTTAATACATATTCCAAGATGCTCGCCATATCCTAGGGTGTGAACTCGTATTGCTCAAATATCACTTCTTATAGCTACACGTAATGGAGTGAATTTAGAATTCTATATAACTTCTACAAACTGTAGGTTTCTCTTGAAATAAGTGTGCTAAGCATTTGTACTGTAACAAAAGTGACCGCTTTGGCCGATGCTTTACGTTAAGACATCCGTTTTAGTGGTTCGTTTGAATCATTGATAGGAGAGTTTGACACGTTCAAAGTTGGCCTTTCTTATAAAAATACTTAAGTGAACTCATTTAGAATCCTATGCAACATATACAAACTGTGGGTTTTTCGGGAGATAAGCATACTAAATGGTTGTGTTGTAATAAAAATGACTAGTATGGCCCAGGCTCCACGGCAAGATGGCTGCCGTCTTAGGATTCGCTTTTGAAACGTTGTTCGCTAGGAGGGCATAGAAGACGTTTCAAGATGGCGTTGGCTACCCACAAGATATACAGGAGGTTAGGAGTACTCAAGGCAGTTTCAAGTATGTTTTGGTTGTAATTATGTGGTTACGTATTGACAAGCTTGTGGTATTATACTTTGAGAAGGTACTTGTGATTTATTGATCTTGTTAGCAGTTGTTATACGGTCATTTTTAGATCTTATTTCACCCACTTTTCGCCCTTTTGCAATATGTAGTTTCTTATTAGGTGTTATATAAAATAACTTCCTTAGGTTGTTGGTGATGCTATTACTACTTGCATTCAGGTAATGGCTTATCTATCACCCGTGGAGAACAAATTTTTGTATGTTTCCTACATTCCTTTTACTATGATAAATGTAATTTGATGTAAAGTGTGGTTGGCTTGTTGGATCCGGATTCTACATAGACCTAATGTTTTGGGGGTCAGCCACATTATTTCGTATTTTCTCATAATTGTGGCAGGTATGAGAGATGTTTACGGGCGTTCTCATGACTTTCAACTGAGGCTGATCTGTGATATCGCAATTTTGATTTGGAATTCATATGGGGATAATCTAAGTTCTAATTTTTCTATGTAAACAAAAAAAAAAGGAGTGTTTACTTATTAAACGACTAGCTAGTTCTGCATATTAGCTTTTTTTTATATTCTATTACATTATATTATTTGAAGGCCCAGTGTGTGGTGGACACCTATCGTATTACACCTTATACAGGGTCCAGGCAACCCTGGTTTCTTAGTGTTACAGTGTATAGACAGCCAGGGTTCTCTAGAGTAGTTGTGGTGAGCTGCCAAGACGTATCTAGGATGCATGTGAAGCACTTGCAATACCACAGTAGTCATGCAGGGACTTATCACACATGGAAGGAACCCCACAGTGTTGCAAAAGGAAAATGTCACTTACCCAGTGTAAATGTATGTCGGAACAACGCATGCCTGAACAACGAGGTCGGAACAACGACCGTGTTGTTACCAACGAGGTCGGAACAACGACCGTGTTGTTACCACTAATGCCTTTACCACAAATGCCTTAACGATTTTTTGTTGTAAAGGCATTCCTGGTAAAGGCATTAGTGATAGGCATGCATGGTTCGAGCATGCGTCTCCCCTGGCCCCCCCACCGTCTCCCCTAAAGCCACGCCAACCCCCCCCCCCACCCTGTCCCCTAAAACTACCCCAACCCATCCCTAAAACCACCCAACCCCCCCACCCCTAAAAACAAACCACCCGACAACCCCGCCCCTAAAAACCTAAACCACCCGACAACCCCCCCCACCCCGCCCCTAAAACAAAAAATGCCCTGACCCCCGCCCCTAAACCACCCGGCCCCCCATCCCTAAAACTAAAAAATACCCCGACCCCCAAACCCTCGCCCCTAAACCTAAAATTACCCCTCCCCCTGCCGCTAAACCTAAACCGCCCAGACGCCCCTCCACTAAAACTAGAAATACCTCGATCCCCCACCCCGCCGCTAAAACTAAAAATACCCCGACCCCCCCTTCCCACGCCCCTAAACCCAAACCACCCCTAAAACAAAAAATAACCCAACCCCCCTCCCCTAAACCACCCTGACCCCCAAAACTAAAAATACCCCAACCCCCGCCCCTAAAACTAAAAATACCCCCAACACCCCAGCCCCAATTACCTGACTGATCGCGTCGTCCTCCTCAGCCGACTCCCTTCTTCTGTGCCTTAACCACGCATGTGCGTGGTTAAGGCACGAAACAGTCATGGTTAACGAAAGTGTTGTTCCGCTTTCGTTGTCCATGACTTTGTTGTTGCGGAGTAGTGGTTAAGGCCGTTACCCACCCGGTGTACATCGGTTCGTGGCATGTAGTGCTGCAGATTCACATGCTGTGCATATACCGCCATCTAGTGTTGGGCACGGAGTGTTACAAGTTATTTTTCTTTGAAGAAGCTTTTCGGAGTCATGTGATTGAGTGACTCCTTCTCCTCTAGGTGATAGTGGGCATGGGCATCGACTCCTCTGTTAGATTGTTTTCCCGCAGGAGGGTAAAGTAAGAAGTGAAAAATTTAATATGTACAGATATATAGTAAGTAAATGAGATGTCCATGCAATGTATATACGTATTGACACAAGTAAGTACCACAATGGCTACAGGCTTCCGGGGAGGGGAGGGGGGGGGGGGGAGGTGCATGCGACTCTGCAGCACTACATGCCACAGACAGATGTACACTGGGTAAGTGACATTTTCCGTTTGATGGCATGTGTAGCTGCAGATACACATGCTGTGCATAGACTGAAAAGCAGTCCCCTCCTAAAAAAGCTGTGGCTAGCATGTAGGAGTTGGAGTAGTTTGAAATAGTGTTTTAAACACTGCTTGACCAACATTTTCTTGTTGGCTAGATAGCACAGCCCAAACAGTAGTGCTTAGTAAATGTGTGTGGTGTGGAGCATGTGGCTGCTTTGCATATGTCTGCCATTGGTATATTTCCTAAGAATTCCATTGAAGCGCTCTTCCTTCTAGTAGAATGTGCTTTAGGAGTTACTAATAGTTGCCTTTTAGTTTTAAGATGGCAGATTTGAATACACTTTACTACCCATCTGGCTAGTCCTTGTTTTGAAATAGGATTACCTTTATTAAGCTGTTGAAGAGCCACAAAAAGTTGTTTAGATTTTCTAAAATCTTTTGTTCTGTCTATATAATAAATAGGAGCTCTTTTGAGATCAGGAGTATGGAGAGCTCTTTCAGCAACTGAATCTGTCTGTGGAAAGAATAATGGCAATTCCACTGACTGATTGATGTGAAATGGTGAAACACTTTCGGTAGTAATTTTGGATTTGTCCTAAGTACTATTTTGTGTTTGTGAATTTGGAATATTAGTTTTTCTAAAGTAAATGCTTGATTTTCACTCACTCTCCTTAAGGAAGTAATTGCTATCAGGAAAGCAAATTTCCATGAGAGAAAGTCAAGAGCGCAAGAATGCACATGTTCAAATGGTGGACCCATAAGCCTTGTGAGCACAATATTAAGATTCCAGATGGGAGCTTGTGGAGCTCTAGGTGGAATAACCCTTTTTAGGCCTTCCACAAAAGCATTCATGACAGGAATTTTGAACAGAGAGGGATGCGGTCTGTTTTGGAGATAGGCTGGTATTGCCGTTAAATTAATTTTAATAGATGAATATGCTAGATTTGCTTTTTGTAAGTGTAGCAAATTAGAGAGAATATCCTGTACGGATGCTTTAAGTGGATTAATGTTTTTGGGTTGACAGTAATATACAAAGCATTTCCAATTAGCAGCATAGCACTGCCTGGTTGTAGTTTTGCATGCTCCCTTTAGAATGTCCATACATTCTGATTGAAGCTGTAGCTATCCAAATTCTAGGATCTCAGGAGCCAAATCGCCAGGTTGAGCTTACTGGGCTTGGGATGCCCGATTTGACCTTTGTTCTGAGTCAATAGGTCTGGTCTGTTTGGAAGTTTGTGAAGTGGTACTACAGACAGATCCAGTAGTGTTGTGTACCAATGTTGACATACCCAACATGGGAGTTATGAGTATCATGGTGAGGTGTGACAAATTTTGTTGACCAGAAATGGAATTAGTGGGAGAGGGGGGAAAAGAGTAAGCAAATATCCCTAACCAACTGATACATAGAGCATTGCCCTTTGATAGAGGGTGTGGGTTACCTGGACGCGAAGTTTGGGAATTTTGTGTTCTCTAGTTGCGAAGAGGTCTAGGTTTGGTGTTTCCCACATGTGAAAGTACTGTTGAATTACTTGTGGGTAAATCTCCAATTTGTGTATTTGTTGCTGCGTCCTGCTTAAGAGGTCCGCTAGTTGGTTGTGTATCCCTGTGTCCTACACTAACATTTGAATGCGACTGTTAATCAACCATTTCCAAATTGTTTGTGCTAGAAGGGACAATTGGGATGAATGAGTCTTCCCCAGCCCCCCCCCATTTCTGCAGATAGTACATTGTTGTCATGTTGTCAGTTCTTATTAACATCGTCTTATGCGTGATCTGTGCAAATTCCAACTGGTTTATGTTGCAAGTCTGCTGAACCAAGTCCCATTTTCCCTGTATGTTAACATTGTTGAGATGGGCTCCCCAACCAGTCATTGATGCATCTGTGGTGATGATGCATCCGTGGTGATTATGGTCTGTGGCAATAGGTCCTGAAATGGCTGCCCTTTTGATACGCTGCTGTGATTCCACCATTGCAGAGTTATAAGTTTGGCGGTCCAACAACACTAGATCGTGAAATTGACTCTGTGCCTCAGACCATTGTTGTGAGACACTGTTGTAGGCGTCTCATGTTTAAACGTGCACTGGGCACTATTGCTATGCACTATGCCATCATTCCCAATAGCTTTATAATAAACCTTACTGTGTAAGTTTGATTGAATTGTAATTGGGAAATGTGTGAAACGCTTGAATTTGTTGTGAGTTTGGGTAGGCTAATGCTGACTGAGTGTTCAGAATTGCTCCTAGATATGGTTGACTTTGTGCTGGTGGAAGGTGAGATGTTTGGTAACTGATTGTGAACCTTGCTTGTGTAGGCGATCTATTGCGTTTTGTGTGTGTTGTTGACAGGTTTCAATGGTGCTGGCTTATGAGCCAGTCGTCTAGATGGGGGAAGACATGTATGTGCTGTCTTCTGAGCTATGCTGCAACTACTGCTAGACATTTTGTGAATACCCTTGGTGCTGATACTCCAAAGAGTAGCACTTTGAATTGATAATGCTTGCCTGCTATCACAAACTTTAAGTACTTGCAGTGTGCTGAATGGATAGGAATGTTGAAGTAAGCATCTTTTAAATCTAATGCGGTCATGTAGTCTTGTTTTTGTAACAAGGGAATGACATCTTGTAGAGTGACCGTGTGGAAATGCTCTGACAGAATGTACTGACAGAGGTCGGAGATTGGTCTGAAAATGCCAAACTTTTTGGTATGAGGAAGTATAGAGAATATACACCTGTCCCTTTTTGATTGATGGGAACTACCTCTATTGCACCTTTGAATAGAAGAGGTTCTACCTCTTGTTTTAACAGAACGTGTTCTGCAGAAAGCCGGCGTGAACGAGGGAAGATGTTCGGTGGAGTAGAGCGTAGTTCTATGCAATAACCATTGTTGATAACGGACAGTACTCCACTGATCTGATGTTATCTGTGCCCAATGAGGATGGAAATATTGCAGTCTTTCTCCCACATGAGATGTGTGCTGTGTGGGGATGGAGAGGCAGTCACTACTTTGAAGAGGCGTGGGCACCTCTTGTGGTAGTGGATTTGCCCGTAGATCTTAAATTGTGTCCTCTATAGAAGCCCCTGAAAGATCCTCTTGAATATTATTGTTGTCCATGTTTTTAGTGGAACATAGAGGCTTCTGATGTCTGGGGTTTAAAACCTCCTCTGAAATAGGGCTTGCGATAAGTTCCCAGAAAAGGTGTGGTATAGAGGGCACCCATGTGCCTTTGCAGTATCGGAGTCCTTTTTTAGTTTCTCAATTGTGGTATCAACCTCAGGTCCAAATAGTTGCTGTTTGTTAAATGGCATATTAAGGACTGCTCGTTTTATTTCGGGTTTGAAACCTGAGGATCGCAACTAAGCATGTCTCCTAATCATGACACTTGTGTTAATTACCCTAGCTGCAGGGTCAGCTGCGCCTAGTGCAGACCTAATCTGATTGTTGACAATAGCTTGTTGTTCTGCCACTTTTTGCTGTGCTTTTTTGATGTTCCGTAGGGAGGTATTGAAGGAACTCCTGCATCTCGTCCCAATGTGCCCTATCGTACCTGGCTAAAAGAGCTTGGGAATTGGTAATTCTCCATTGATTTGCAGCTTGAGTTGCCACTCTTGCCTGCTGCATCAAATTTGTGGCTTTCCTTATCAGGAAAAGGAACATCCCCCATGGTCTGATTTGCTCTTTTTCTAGCCTAGGTGTTAACACCCTTGCTTTCGCGGGCTCTCTAAAAATATCGTCAGCATGTTCTAGCATACTAGGTAACACTGGAAATGAAAATGTCACTTACTCAGTGTACATCTGTTCGTGGCACCAGTCGCTGTAGATTCGCATGTTTTGCAATAGCTCGCCATCTGGTGTTGGGCCGGAGTGTTACAAGTTGTTTTTCTTCGAAGAAGTCTTTCGAGTCACGGGACCGAGTGACTCCTCCTTTTGTCTCCATTGCGCATGGGCGTCGACTCCATCTTCGATTGTTTTTCCCCGCAGAGGGTGAGGTAGGAGTTGAATTGTAGTAATAGTGCCCATGCAATGGAGTGACTAAGTATGTACCTATTTAAGGTTGAGATGATACATATACAAATAGTTGAAGGTAACTTCCAAACTGCTACAGGCTCCCGGGGAGGCGGGTGGGCACATGCGAATCTACAGCGACTGATGCCACGAACGGATGTACACTGGGTAAGTGACATTTTCAGTTCGATGGCATCTGTCGCTGTAGATACGCATGTTTTGCATAGACTAGTAAGCAGTTATCTCCCCAAAAGCGGTGGCTCAGCCTGTAGGAGTGGAAGTAGTTTGAAATAATGTTCTTAATACGGCTTGACCTACTGTGGCTTGTTGTGCGGATAGCACATCTACACAGTAGTGCTTGGTGAATGTGTGAGGCGTAGACCATGTGGCTGCCTTACATATTTCTTGCATTGGGATGTTTCCTAGAAAGGCCATGGTAGCACCCTTCTTTCTGGTTGAGTTGCCTTGGTGTAATGGGCAGCTGTCGTTTAGCTTTAAGGTAGCAGATTTGGATGCATTTAACTATCCATCTGGCTATACCTTGTTTTGATATTGGGTTTCCTGCATGAGGTTTTTGAAATGCAATAAATAGTTGTTTAGTCTTTCTGATGTTCTTTGTTCTGTCAATGTAATACATTAATGCTCTTTTGACATCTAATGTATGTAGTGCCCTTTCAGCTACGGTATCTGGCTGTGGAAAGAACACTGGAAGTTCCACTGTTTGATTTAGATGGAACGGTGAAATAACCTTTGGCAAAAATTTAGGATTAGTCCTTAGGACGACCTTATTCTTGTGTAGTTGTATAAAAGGTTCTTGTATTGTAAACGCCTGAATCTCGCTTACTCTTCTTAGGGAAGTAATGGCGATGAGAAATGCAACCTTCCAGGTTAGGAACTGTATTTCGCAGGAGTGCATGGGTTCAAAAGGTGGACCCATAAGTCTAGTTAGGACAACATTTAGGTTCCATGAAGGAACAGGTGGTGTTCTTGGTGGTATAATTCTCCTAAGGCCCTCCATGAATGCTTTAATGACTGGTATCTTATATAGGGAAGTTGAATAGGTAGTCTGCAGGTATGCAGATATTGCTGCAAGGTGTATTTTAATGGGAGGGAAAGCCAGGTTAGATTTTTGTAAGTGAAGCAAGTAGCCCACTACATGTTCTGGAGTTGTGTGTAAAGGTTGTATTTGATTAATATGGCAGTAGCAAACAAACCTCTTCCATTTACTTGCATAGCAGTGCCTGGTGGATGGCCTTCTGGCTTGCTTTATGACTTCCATACATTCTTGGGTAAGTTGTAAGTGCCCGAATTCTAGGATCTCAGGAGCCAGATTGCTAGATTCAGCGATGCTGGATCTGGGTGTCTGATCTTTTGGTTGTGTTGTGTCAACAGATCTGGCCTGTTGGGCAATTTGATGTAGGGTACTACTGATAGGTCTAGCAGCGTTGTGTACCAGGGTTGCCTTGCCCAAGTTGGTGCTATCAATTTGAGTTTGAGTTTGTTTTGACTGAGTTTGTTTACCAGGTAAGGAAGGAGAGGGAGAGGAGGAAAAGCGTAAGCAAATATCCCTGACCAGTTCATCCATAGGGCATTGCCTAGGGACTGTTTGTGTAGGTATCTGGATGCGAAGTTTTGGCATTTTGCGTTCTCCTTCGTCGCAAACAAGTCTATTTGAGGTGTTCCCCACAGTTTGAAATAGTTGTTCAGAATTTGGGGGTGAATTTCCCATTCGTGGACCTGTTGGTGATCTCGAGAGAGGTTGTCTGCGAGTTGATTTTGGATCCCTGGTATAAATTGTGCTATTAGGCGAATTTGGTTGTGAATTGCCCAACGCCAAATTTTTTGTGCTAGCAGGCTTAACTGCGTGGAGTGTGTCCCCCCTTGCTTGTTTAGATAATACATTGTTGTCATGTTGTCTGTCTTGACGAGAATGTATTTGTGAACTATTATTGTTTGGAAAGCTTTTAGTGCTTGACCGGAGCTCTTCGATCTTAGACGCGGTGTTGAATCTAACTACGCCGACCCCGAACGCAACAATACCGACGAAAATCTTCTGAAATTAGCTATTTTTCCGTTCCGAAACTCGGAGCGACAGGAACACGTCCGAACCCGATGGCGGAAAAAAAACAATCGAAGATGGAGTCGACACCCATGCGCAATGGAGACAAAAGGAGTAGTCACTCGGTCCCGTGACTCGAAAGACTTCTTCGAAGAAAAACAACTTGTAACACTCCGGCCCAACACCAGATGGCGAGCTATTGCAAAACATGCGTATCTACAGCGACAGATGCCATCGAACATATTGATATTGCTTATGTGTAGAGGCAAGTGTATTGAACAAGAAATCCTCTTCTATGGGCTTAGAGTGCATGTGCACGTTGCGGTATGTGGCTGCTCTGGAAAGGACGATTATAGGCCGTGGTGTCTTGAGGTGGAGACCGCCTTGTGGGATATAGATCTGGGTCATTTGATGGAATAGGGTCAGAATCATTCAAATCCTATGGGTCCATGTTTTAATTATCACCCATATAATCCCCATGTGATGAGACAGATTGTGTGGAATACTGTGTGGGTGATGGTGGTGGAGTGTGAGGTGGTGGAGATGAGGGAAGAAAGGGCAAATGCGGTGGAAGTGGCTGGTGGGCAGTCTTTGGCTTCTCCTTATGTTTAAATATCTTCGCTGGTGAAGGGCCAATTTACAAAGTTTGTTGGAATGTTAGTTTCCTCTATGTTATAGGAGGAGGAGAGGCAATAATCTTCCCTGTGTCCTTTTGGATCTGTATTCTCCTTTATGGTCCATGACCTCAGGAATTGGTCTAATGTCGGTTCCATCGGTTTCTTGTTTTGAAGATGGAACTTGCTTGATTCCCACCAATGAATGCTCCGAAAGCTTGGTGATGGAATGCTTTAAACGGGTGGAGAAACTGGTTTGAACTGTAGGTGAAAGTTTTTTCAGCTCTGAGGAGGAATTGGGGTGTTTCGGTTCCAAAGAGGAGCATGGGTGTTTCGGCTACGATGTGGTAGGTTGCTATCTCGGTTCCGAAGTGGAAGCCTCAGTCTTTTGACTGGATGCTGGAACAGGTGTGGCAGTCTGTTCAGTAGAGAGAGCTTTGGCCTTTTTCGGCACCGAACCCAAGAGTCAGTCGACAATATGTTTTTGGGTGGAACCATAGCCGGCAAGCAGTGGAGGACCCAAGGCCTTTTGTGATTTTTCCATATGTTTTTGATGGGAAGGGGCTGGTGTACTCGCGTACTGCCCCGGAGGAATAATTTGGCTGACCCCAACTGAGTCGCAGTCAGAGAATAAGTCCGGGATGGGGACCGCAGTCTGTGCCTGTTCCTCACCATAGGTGTCAGGAGTTTGTTCCTCTGACTTCGATGCCATCTCTAGTCATCTTGCTCTTCGATTCCGTAAAGTCTTCTTAGATCAGAAGGATCGGCAAGCCTCACAGGTCTCTTTGTGGTCCGGAGAGAGGCAGAGGTTTCACACCTAATGCTGGTCGGCGTATGGGAACTTAGCATGGCACAGAGGACAGAATCAAAATAGAGTCCGATCCATGAGTCTGACACGCAGTAGGCCAGATAAGGGCGCGGGTGCCCGAAAAAGCATTTAATCGATCCCACCACTACAATCGGATTGAGTGCAGTCAAACACGTTCAAAAAATGATATTGCATTGAAGGAAAAGCTAGATAAGTTCAGATAGTACCGAACCTAAATCTACCGGAGCAACAGGGAACACGTCTGAACGAGACTGCGGAAATAAAGAAAACAATCTAACAAAGGAGTCGATGCCCATGCGCACTATCACCAAGAGGAGGAGTCTCTCAATAGTGTGACTCAAATAAGCTTCTTAGAAGAAAAATAACTTGTAACACTCCGAGCCCAACACTAGATGGCAATATATGCACAGCATGTGTATCTGCAGCTACACATGCTACTGAACATAAAGATACTTTATTAACCATTGGTATATCTCCCCCTGGAGGTATGAACACACAATATACACTAATAAGTACCCAGGAAAAGCAAAAATTAGCAAGCATCCTAGAAAGGAGGGGGGGGGGGGCAAATCATATACTAAAAAAATTAAATGCAAAAGGATGTCCCTCACCAGAGTGTGTGGAGTAGCTCACTCACCGCTGGGGAAGAGTGGAACCCCAAAAGGTAAGTACCTAGAAAGTCCCCAGCGGCCAGGTGCAGAGAGGTAAGTTACCTGGTTGTCACAGTCTCCCAAGAAGGCAGAAAGGACCCAGGGGAACCCTCAGAACCACCACCTGTGTTGGATAAACTTTGCAGATCGACAGGCAAAAGATCCCGCCAGTCGGACATCGCTGCCTGCCTGCGGATGCAGGGGAGTGACAACATCACTCCAAGGGAGATTACTTTGTTGCTTCTTGGTGCAGTCTAAGTCTTGCCGACCCCAGAGGATGAACAGCCATGGAGATGTTGCAGTATGCTGACAGGAGCAGCGTAAACAATGTTGCAAAGAGAAGTCTTCTCACGCTGTGCAGTCTTGTCCAGTTCCTGTTTAACCCAGCAGCAGTCCCAGAGGCCAGGAGCAGATGTCTTGCTAAGAGTTACTTGCATGACAAATCTGGGGACCTCACCCTCAATGGAGTTCCTGAATAGCCCAAAAAGGGGTTGGTCACTTTCTGTGGTGACACCTATCACGAGGGGTCACTGACTTCAGCTACTTGGCATGCCCAGTCACATGCTCCCAGAGGACTCTTCACAACTTGGCTCCAAGATGGTAGAACAAAGTGCCCACCCTGGAGGAGCTCTGGGGACCACTTTAGGGGTGGTGATGGACAAGGGAGTGGTCACTCCCCTATCCTGTGTGTGCTTTGCACCAGAACGAACACCAGTGGTCACTGGACTGGTACAAACCGGATTATGCAAGGAGGGCACCTAATGTGCCCTTCAAAGCAGTCCAGTGGCATAGGGAGGCTACCCCTCCCCAGCAACACCTATTTACGAAGGAGAGGAGGTTGCACCCCTCTCTCCTACAGGAATTCCTTACTTTTGCTGCCCCTTGTTTGAGCTGGTCAAGCAACAGGAGGGCAGAATCATGTCTTGGGGGCTGCATCAATGAAGTCTGCCCACAGACCCTAAAAGACTGTTAGAAGCAGATATGGGGGACCCTCTAAGGAATCCCCACCCAGGGTGCATGGAATTATGCCACCAATCCTGGAATCTGTTTTGGTGTTTGATTCTGACATGTTTGATACCAAACATGCCCAGATTCGGAGTTACCATTATGTAGCTGGCCACAGGTGACCTGTGTCCAGTTCATGGGTAAAATGGCTTCCCAGCACTTACAAAGTCCAGTGCAATAGAGCTGGAGTTCGTAGGAAGCACCTCTGCTCATGCAGGGGTGCCCTCACACACCGGTACCTGCACCCTGCCCTCTGAGCTAGGAGGGCCTACCATAGTGGTGACTTACAGCACCTGTGCAGTGACCTGTAGTGGAAGGGTGCATGCACCTTTTCACACAGGATACAATGGCAGGCCTGTAGACACATTTTGCATGGGCTCCCATGGGTGGAACATTGGGGTTGGAGGGGGAAGGGGAGGGGTGCAGTGCAATGCTAAAATGGCATCCCCACACTAATGAAGTCCTGGAAACCCACACAGGGACCTGCACAGTGCCCTCTGGGCTGTAAGGGCCTACCATAAGGGTGACTTACAGCAACCAGCAGTGAAATGCACCATTTCACGCATGCAGAAATGACAGGCCTGCTGACAGTTTGCATGGGCTCCCTTGGATGGCATGATACATGCTGAAGCCCATGGGAGACCTCTGGTGTAACAATGCCCTGGATACCCAAGTATCATATACCAATGACTTACAGGGGTACTCTAATATGCCAATTGTGGGGTGTATGAAATTACAAAAACAACCAAATTTGGAGGAGAGAGCACAGTCACTGGGGTCCTGGCTAGCAGGATCCCGGTGAAAACATTCTAAGCACGCTGACATCAGGCAAAAAGTGAGGGCAAGCATGCCAGAAAGAGGTAAATTTCCCGCATCATTTAGGATATCAAGACGTGTTACAATACATGTGATTTCCATTTGTTACTTTCATCATAGTCTGCACAAAAGTGGAGATTTTCAAATATACACAAGATCACTGTATTACTAATTTGATCTATTCGGTTTGGCCCTCTTAGGGCATTGCTACTCCTGGCACAGGGGCCATGCACATGGGTTTGGGGTGATTGTTTGCCATGATTTAACATGTACACTGTGGCTGTATTATCTCTGACGAGTGAAGCCACACCTGATTTACACTTGCTTGTTGATCAGGGTGTTATGCTGCTTTATAATATTTCTGCATTTCTCATTGTGAGTGGTCTTTGATTTGTGACAATTATTTTTATTCACCTTACTTCACACATGCCTGTTTTAAATAGTTTATTCAATTCTGCTTGAGAAAGGTGTGCCTTTTTTCACTGTGGTTTTACAGTGTCACTTTGAACTCTTTCTGATCTGAGCCCTATTGTTGGGTAATGGTACCATATATAGGATAATTTTACTCATTGTATTGTATTGGTTACTTAATATTTCCATTCCTGAAGAAGTCAGTTGCAAAATAGTAGTTACAACAAAACGTGTGGCTGTTGGAAGAGTTTGATCTTTGTACCTTTAACACTAACTGAAAGTGGAGAAAGATTTGTGGACCTAATAAATATGGCAACGGAAATACGACTCCTTATTGGACTACGTGATCTGTTTCAAACTTGGGAGTGCTCAGGACTATCTATCATATTAACTGATAAGAAAACTTTTAGAGGGCCCACAGCCAAGTGTTGCCAGGCCACAGACAACATTAACTTGATGTTGAACAACCTGGATTAACCTGCTTCTACTCGCACTAGGTGCAAACATAGACCAATGCACTGAGTTGATTAACTTTTTGGAATGGCGGTGAACAGCCAAAATTACACCCACCACCTTTTATGGAAATCAAAACCCCCTGTTCAGTACCCTGTCCTGCTGCTGGGACAGTATATTATCCCAAAGAAGTCAAAGAAGAGGGCAGAGGCAGAAGGTTAATAGTTTGAAGTACTAGACCCTCCTGTCCTAATCTGGAACCACCAGAATTTATGGATATCAGTTCCATCAGACTTTTTCAGGACCCAGTGGATGAATGTCAGTAGCACATCAGTATACAGAGGAACAGGACCCCGCAAAAGGGGAAAAGCATCTCCCAAAGGCCCATGATGAAAAAATTCTACAGTGCAGAAGGTGGGGCGGGGAGATTTTGGAGACAACAAATAGACCTATAGAGGGTGGTCCCACCAGATGGAAATACCCTGAACCACTTCTGGGTGAAGACAACAATCGTGTTCACCAAGATGACGTTTGCAAAGTTCATCCACCTTGATGTTATGGAACCTGCCAGGTGACTGACTCATCCAGCAGAGTTCTAGCTATCGCCACAGAGGCTCCTGAGGGCAAAGAAACCCCATGCTCCCTTGTTGTGCAGTACCACATAGCAGCTGTGCTGTCAAGACACAATTGTGATCACCTTGCCTTGATGGGAGGAAAAAAATGCTTTTAAGCACAAACTAATACTATCCAGTTCCAAAAAGATTTACTCTATAGCAGTGCTCTGGGAGACTGAGGCATTATATCTATATTCCTCTCTCCCCCCTGCCCCCGGCCCAGAGAAGCCGCATCAATCACAACTGCAAGTTGAGGACAAGAAAAAGAACAGTGTTGCATGCTGGGTTTGCATCCACCGTTGAAGGTCTTGAGCTACTTTGTCTGCTATGAGAATCATGAGAAAGGCAAGCTCACTGCTGGGCCATTTAGGGAGGTGTTTCACTGATCGGCCCACACATGCCAACGGGCATGAAGTACCACCAGGGTGCATGAAGCTAAGAGGCCAAGAAGATGCAAAACTGTCAAGGCAGCATCAATAACTCACATCTGAAACAAGAGGATCGTAGCCTGAATGTCACAGATCTTTCACAAGGGTGTAAAAGCCTTCAAAGTCAGTGTCCAGGATGGCTCCTAAAATGGAATCTTTTGCACTGGCCAAATAAGATCTCAGTTAGCTGACCGAGAACCCCAGAATGGACACAGACAACACGATTGCCCGTATGTGGTCTAAAACTAACTGAGGCAAGCCCACCTTTAGCAGCCAGACATTAATATATAAAAAAGGGCCGCAAACACAGACCAGGCATGTGCAAACACCTGAAGGAGCAAAGTAAGGCCAAGGGCAGGACACTGAACGGATAACGTTCTGACTCCACAACAAAGCTGAGGGGTCTCCTGCAGAGCAGATTGAAGTCTTTTCAGATGCTGATGTTTTGTGGGGACAAGAAGTAATGTTCTTAAGCAATCTGTATCCTTTTCTGCCTTGAGCACCACCTTGATTGTGTCCTTGGCTAGTTACATAAGCACTTTAGGGAGATATTATTAGGAAAATCCATTGATGTTTGGAGGAATGTTTTGAAGAGTAACCAAGAAGGAGAAGGCCTCACTAAAGTGAACAATCTGAAGGACTTATAGGTCTGAAGTAATGTAACGCAAAAACAACAAGTGATGGACGGAATGCTGAACATTGTCAAACACTCACCCCCAGTCATAGATCTGGGTTTAATCCATCGTTTTTTTGCTCACCATGCCACCCCAGTTTGGACCCAGCCATATGCAAATCAGTCTTGACCCTGTTCCTCATGGGAACAGTCCAGACCGAACTGCCAAGCCAGGTCCTCACTGGACCGGAAACAAGCATCCTGGGACCGGTTTCGGGGTTTCACCCCTCATCAGCCAGGCTAGCTTGAATCCAGTGGCATGGGAAGCACGGGACCCACGTCTGGGCATACCCACTTTGCTTTGTCGCCCTAAGTGGGAAGGGTATGCCCAGACGTGGGTCCCGTGCTTCCCATGCCACTGGATTCAAGCTAGCCTGGCTGATGAGGGGTGAAACCCCGAAACCGCTCCCAGGATGCTTGTTTCCAGTCCAGGGAAGACCTGGCCTAGAAGTTCAGGCTGGACTGTTCCCATGGGGAACAGGGTCAAGACTGATTTGCATATGGCTGGGTCCAAACTGGAATGGCATGGGCAGCAAAAAAACGATGGATTTAGGCCCAGATCACTGTACTGGGGGTGAATGTTTGACAATGTTCAGCATTCCGTCCATCACTTGTTGTTTTTAGCTTTGACGTGGGTCCCGTGCTTCCCATGCCACTGGATTCAAGCTAGCCTGGCTGATGAGGGGTGAAACCCCGAAACCGGTCCCAGGATGCTTGTTTCCAGTCCAGGGAAGACCTGGCCTAGCAGTTCGGGCTGGACTGTTCCCATGGGGAACAGGGTCAAGACTGATTTGCATATGGCTGGGTCCAAACTGGAATGGCATGGGCAGCAAAAAAACGATGGATTTAGGCCCAGATCACTGTACTGGGGGTGAATGTTTGACAATGTTCAGCATTCCGTCCATCACTTGTTGTTTTTTGAAGTAACGTAACGCCAGCCAGGAAAACTATGGCCCTGATTTAGATTTCTGCAGCAGGGTTACTCTGTCACAACAGTGACTGATATCCGGTCCACCAAAACCTAAGCCCACAGGAAACAATGGGATTTAGATTTCGTCAAACAGGATATCCGTCACTGTTGTGACAGAGTAACCTGCTGCCGAAATCTACATCAGGCCCCATGTAAAATCCTCCCCTGTACTACAGTTAGGTAATGTTTGGAGAAGAGGTAAAGGTGTTTGATCGAAGCTCCACCAGGTGATGAGGTGGTGAAGGACTGCTGAAAACTTCTACCATGCCCTTGTTAACACTGGTGCTCGCAGCCCAGTCCACACTGGATTTCAAAATTTACTTTGCAGATTTGTGGCTATTCTGAGCTGCCTGGGCAAATGAGCTCTGGAAATTTTCAGGCATAGCAGATGAAACTGCACTCAGCATGTCCAAGAGGGCAGCCTAACAGTAGGCGTGTACCCCAACAGAGTCAGCATTAAAAAAAACGAAGCACAAAGCTATCCACACAGAAGAGTATTTTGCCCCTAGTGTATTTTCTCAGATTCATTGTTTGGCAGCATGGTGGGAAAACAATTTGGATGGTCTTTGCTCCCAGTAGACCTAAAAATAAGTCTTCAGGAGTAAAATGATGCACCAGGACGCTGGGATATGCTGCACAGATCTGCATTGTCATGCAATAGAAGAAACCACTGGTGGGGTCAAGCAAGGCTTAGACGTAGCTACCATGAGGAAACCCATCAGGACATCATTAAACAGCAGCAAGTATAAAATCAGAATGTTGCCTTAGTCTTCACCACAGCTACAGAAAATCTAAAGTCTTTGAGGCTCTATGTGCTATCACAGCAGAAGAAGTGCTTTCTTCTGTCAGAGGCCACAAAGGTCAATTCAGTTCTGTTTCTGCTGGTGTCCAAGTCAATGGTATTTTGGAGATCAAGATACAAGCAAGCCTCTCCGTAACGAGAGGGAAGGCAACTGGTTTGCCTCCTTGTCATCTTCACTGTGGTGAATTAGCTCCAAGCCCTGAAATGTATCAAAATGAGCAAAACAGGCCCTCTATCCTAATGAAGTACTGCTACAGAAGCAGGGAACAAGATGAGTGCATCCTCAGTCCAGACACGCTCTTTCTGAAGCTGTTTCCAAATCCACAATATTAGGCATGCAAAATCAGTTACTAGCATGTCTGGAGCTGGGTAGACACCAATACATGAGACCATTGGAATCTGCAGCAAGGCACTTCAAGTACAGTCCACCCTAGATTGGGATGACTTGGTGGTGGAGAGGTTGGGCGCATGGGGGAGGGAGAGGGGCATTGTAGGTGTAATGGGCAGCTGTCATCGGGGTGTGGAGGACAAGCCCAATAGATTGCTAGATCTCAAAGGTGCACCAGGTGGGTCTAAAACCATCATAAAAATTGCACTACAGACTCATAGATGGCTTTAATGGGCAGGGTAGACAAAGCCCCTGGAAACACTGAGTGCATCAGTGCAAAAAACTAACCTGAGCGGACTGAACTGTCCAAGCCAGAGTGGCATCCTATGCGAGGCAAAAAGTGCTGCTTGGACTTCTTATGTTTTCTTTTAGACTGCGCTTTTGACTTTGTCTTGGATTTACCAGAGGAGTGGGAAGGGGAAGGCCTCACAACTTGAGCGATTTAAAGTTAGGCTTCCTGCTCCCTGAGGTCCTTCGGATGCCAGATGCATCAGAGAGCTTTTGTCACAACTAGGAATTGTCTTTGGTACAGAGGTACCAAAGACAGATTTTTTTGGGTGGGAGAGGGGGGTGGGGGGGGGGGGGGGGGGGGTCCATGACCCATATCTGTTTGGGGCATATACTGCATACTTTAAAGCCGGTGGCGTCAGGGGTGCGGAGTGAGAGGTGCCGGAGGAGGAATACCTGCACACAAACACACTAAGTAAAGAAACAGCAGAAGCAGACCTTCAGGTCTGGAAATAACATTGAAAAGGAGGAACCAACATCAGCATGCACAGGTGGCACATATTTGTGGCTCTGTGCTCAGAGACCAGATAACTGCAACAGTGGTTGACGACGACAACAACTTCTGGCATGCTATTACAAACTGTTTTGGTGTCCGATCTGATGCCTGGGAAGATTCAATAAGTAAGGGATCTTTGATTTAAAGTACCCATCGGAACAGGTGTGCTTCCATTTTATTCATTATGTTAACATTATTTTGTAGTGCCTTGGCCACTTTGTACTTGTAGGAAGCATATTGAGAACGAGCACTTTCAGACATCTATCTTCTCTTTGATGTCAAGAAAGTGCTCAGTATCATCTTTGCCAGCAAAGCATAGCAGGTTGTCAGCATACTTTTTCTCCTGCACCCCATTACAACTGGTAGGATCTACCTCTAAGCAAGTCCTTGAACGATGGTGGGATTGATTAGAGTAGAAATATTTTTTTTCCTACTTCCCTCTCATTCTCAACATGTTACTACACTGACCAATACCAGCCCGACCTACTGCACTCACCAGTGCACAATCATAAATTTAAGTTTCACATGCATCGTAATGTTGCCCAAATCCCAACTATGCTGCCACTTTTATTAATAAGATTGTAAGCTTTTTTGCATAGTTTATTTAATCTGTTATTCTTAATCTAGCATTTTGGTAGATTTTATTCTTTCGAGATTCATTTAATCCAACCATAGCCTATAAATTTAGTTTTCAAGTACTTTTAATAACCTACAGATCACATACCACATGCAAATTCTTCTCACGTTACCTGCTCTCACAAGAGGTTAAGCTTCATAAAAGTGAATGCATTCAGGCTGGAAAAAATGAGCGAAAAGGAGTTTGTCAGTTACAAACATTCCAGACCCCTGAATTGAGTTCTAGTGTTTAGAAGCTGAGAGTTCCAAATGCTAGCTGCAGCACAGTATGTATACTTGCGTCTGAGTTAATGAGGTTTTGATCCTTCATACTTCTTGCTGCAAGGGAATGTAATCTTTAATTTTTTTTTTTGACGCCAAGAATCGTAGGTAACTTGACTAAATTACGACGTGCCTTAAGAAGAATGGCTTTGTACACAAATCAGCATACTTTAGATTTAATAGTGGACATTAATGGTGGCCAAAGGATGCTTTACTGAACCCTTTTAGAAGGGGAAAACTAATGTTACAAAATCAATAGTGTGTGGGTTATTAGTGCAAATTGTGTGCTAAATTGTTGATTTTAAAATGAAACTACCACATCCACAAAACTAGCCTTGACACTTCGAAAGGTCATTAAATGAGGGGGAAGTACCCCGTCGCCAATGAAAGTCAAAACTTCCAATTTCCTCAAGCACCAATTATAAAGAACACCCAAAATTAAAAGAACCTCAAAATCATTGAGGAATGTGTGACCAAAGTGTTTAGAAAACACGTACTCTACATAGGTGTCTAATGTTCACAGATAATGTTTGGTTCTGCCTGCTGCAGTTTCTCCACGGTACCTAAAGAGTGGTTTCACCCAGTTAGTGACAAGATTACAAGGAAAAGCAGCTGACGATTTATGAGTCCAGACATTTCTTGGTATATAATACCGTACCAGACTTACTTATGTGACAACGATAACTGCTTTGCTATTTGTCCTGCATCAAATTTTGGACAAAAACTTTTTAAATAAAAAAATATCAAGGAGAAAAAACCTACTTTGATTGAGTCTGCTTTGTGATATTTCGGATAGTAGCGCCTTCTTTTCCAATAATGGCTCCAACAAACTGGGTGGGAACCAACATTCGAAGCGGAACATCAGACTGTTGCTTTGTCCTCACTGTTGATCCTGGTGATCCTTGTCTAGGTGGCCCTCTGGGTCCAAATCCACGCCTGCCCTGCGTAGGTTGCTGCGGTGTTGGAGGGGTTACACTTTCATCTGGGATGTAGGTGACCTTTAAAGAGTAATTTTCAAGCTGATATCCATTCAATTTTTCAATGCCCCTATTTGTTTTAAAAGAAAAGAATGATTAACCAAAATTGGTCGGTCTCTTCTCAAAATATCGTTAAGTGATACACATTATTCTCAAAGCTACAGATCAGGATATTCCTCCAACAATGCCACTCTACATGGAGGAGCTTTGGCGGACAGTCATTCACAGAAGTGAAAATCAATAGCAGCACTGGCCTGACCCATAAGCCCATGCTTTGCTGGGTAAGCGCAAAACGTACATAATACTACAACATACAAGAGAGTAGCCTAACCCCAACCCTCCCCTCCTCCTCCCCCCCAAAACAAAATGTCTTGGCTAACATCTTACCTATAAGGTGAATGCCAGCTAGAAAAAAAGTCTTAGGAATTCCTTTACTTGCTACATTTTTAAAGACCTCACTAAACTGTAAAATTCAGAATGTTTAACCCTTCATATCTCTTTTAATTCTATTTTTGTTCACTGTTTTCACAACACTTCACGTGATTCTCAGAAACGAAAGTGCTCCTGTACAACCATCTATTGTCATGCAGATTTAAAATACATTTCAAAAGTAAGAACCCATTTAATCATAGTGCAATACAAATTAACTTTAATTACTTATTTGTAACTTAGCAGGCAATTCAAGAGTTGGTAAATGAAAACAATTCGGCTACTAATTCCCATTGAAGTTCCTCTTACTCCCAAAACAAATATTTTGCAGAACAAAGGATCCTACATTGAAGAGAATTAAAGGATATACTGGAGCAATTAATGTGAATCAACTACTTTAAAAAGTCAGAGGTTTGGCCTCTACAATGCAGGGTTAAATAACTCAAGCTTGAATATCGTGCTAATCTTATGTGTGGGGATGGTTAATAATGACAAAACAGAAGAGACACTAGTCTTATCAGAACATGCGGACCTGAAACCATAAGAAAAGTACAACTTCTGCACTTGACTTTGAGTAGTAATTTGGTTGAGCACACAAAGACACCATTAGTTTTTTTTGTTTTTTTTTGTTTGGGGGAGGGGGAACACAGGGGGTGAACACAGGCTCACAGTTCAAAATGTACACAGCAGTAAATCACTGTTGAGCCAAATATTCTTATGAAAAAATAGAAGTATTTTATTTCTCCTGCTACCTACCCACACAAAAAAAACCACAACATTTCTAAACTACACAGTACCCATGGGGTTACTATTTAGTTAGGCTGGTCCGCCAGTCCCACACTCTTCTCACTTCTAGTGGAAGCAGTTATTCCCATTCACTATAAGCAACATCCAGGGTAAGCCCCACTAGTAGTCCGAGTCTCCGGGGCCCACTAGGACTATTTTTAAAGTCAAGTCTTCAATTTCCCCTGGGGCCGACTGACCTGAAATCAGTCTTACTCTCACTTCGCAGGATTGGAGTGACCAGAATGCCCGAGCATGTCCCTTCCACAGGCACTGGAGCGACAAGAACTCCTGAGCACGTTCCTTCCATGCTGGAGCAGCAGCCAATTGAGAAGAGTTTGCAGCATGCTGCTCAAGAGGGTTGTACTTAGCGGTTCGAGAGTTCTCACACACTTGCACTTCCGCAGTGACCGGAGGTTCTCAGCAGCTCCTCTTTGTAGAGTGTTTGGTTCCTTCTGGTTCGTCCCGGGAGGTGCACATGGTCCCATAGCAGCTTCACTGCTCTTAAATAGGATTCCAACCAAGTCACAAGACACATAGGGGTCGCCAAGCCCCACAAGCCCTGGTCTTGGAAAGCAGATCAGCGCTCTTACTCCAGGGCAAGTAGTCTTGGTTTACCCAGACGATTCAGTTCACTCAGGAAGGAGACTAGCAGGCTTTGGTCTTCAATTTTGGAAACAGGCATCAGGCTTGCAGAGCCTAACCTCACACAGCCTGTCTGGCTGCTTGGCAGATGAGTTTTCAGGGTCTCAAGCTCCACTTCCTATAGTCCACTTCCAGACATCATATGTGATTTAGATCCAAGACTCTAAAGTTTGTTAGGGGTCTGCTTCTTTTGAAGCGCCCACTTCTTTGCCCATCTCATCCCCTGGAAAGAAGTCTGCCACAGCAGGAGACATTCCAAAGCAGATAGCACCATAACCCAGGCATGGGAGTGACTAGAGGTCACACCTGGATGTCCGCCACGGTGATGTGTATCAAAATGTTAAACCAGGGTCCCAAGCCCTACTCTTTATGATTCTTATATCACCTCCATGAGATGTGCACAGGCCTCTTCCTTTTTTTTATCCTCTCACTGAACCAAAGAGTGTCCTTTGAAATTTACAGGGGGCTCTTGGCTTTCCCCTCTCTGGTGTGACTTGCACCCAGCTTACAGGAATGTAGCACTACACAAATCTGTCTGGAGTGAATTCCCTCCCCCTCTCCATGATTTACGCAGTCCCAGGACTCCCAAAATGAAACCCAGGTCCCTCCAAGCTTTGTACATTTAAAAGGCACACATATACCCAGTACATGTAAGCAAACTACTCACACTGCACCTAACTATACTTTATGCACTCTTCTGGTCATAGGCACGCACACATCCATCACATATATATCCACACAATACTTTGTGAATGTGTGTCAAGTAAAAAAAAAAATGACAGCTTTACAAATATCTGCTATGTGTATATTCTCTAAAAAGATCATAGTAGAACTCAGTTTGCGGGTGGAGTGTGGCTTACGTGAGGAAAGTAGGGTTCTTAGAGCTTTTGAGTTCACAGGTATGGATGCATTTGATAATCCACCTAGCAACCCCTGCCTCAGAAATGCCATGGCCTTTATGAGGCTCATATAAGTTCACAAACAGTTGTGTTTTGCAAAAGGATTCAATTCCAACAATGTAGAACATAAGAGCGAATCCTGAGATCAAATGCAGTGCCCTTTTCAGCTACATAGTGGAAAAAAGACTGGGAGGTCGATGTTCTGGGTTGAAGTAGAATGAGGAGACTATCCTGGAGTAAGAACTTTGGATTGGTACTAAGAATAAAGGTTCCTGTAATGTGCAGTCCTGAAGTTCACTTATACGTCAGAGGTTATAGTAAACAGGAAGGCAACCATCCGAGAGAGGAACTGTAAAGGGCATGAATGCAGTGGCTCAACTGGGGGGTGTGGTTTCGGATTCTGCTGATGACAACATTAAGATTTCAGACTGGGGCTGGAGGCACCCTCGGTGGAATAACATGGTTAAGCCCCTTCCATAAAAGCTTTAATTACAATTATAAATCAGAGGAAGAGGAGTAAAAGCATACGGAAAGATTCCCCAACCAATTCAGCCATGGACCATAGCCCATGACTCAGCATGTGAAAACCTGGTGGCGAAGTTTGGGCATTTTGTGCATTAATGTGTGGCAAAAAGCTCTGTTTGGGGTTCCCCATTTCTGGAAGTAAGGGCTTAGGACTTGAGGGTAGAGTTCTTAATTGTGGACTTGTTTCTATGTGTTGCTGAGCAGGTTTGCAAAGTTTAGGTCCACTCCCGAAAGATTCTCTTTTGGGAAATTGCTTTGGTGATGATGGATGGCCCAGCACCAGATTCGCTGGGCTACAGCCAATAGTTAAGGGAAATTAGTGTTTCCTTGGTTTTTTTTCTTAGGTAAAACATGTTGGTTATATTGTCTATGTGGACCAGAACTACCTTGCTTTAAATTTGTTGAAGGCTCTGAGAGCTAGATGAGTGGCTAACAGTTCCAAGAAATGTGGAGACCCCTTTGATGAGGTGGCCACAGACCCTTGACTCATGTTGAGGAGGTGTGCTCCACAGCAAAAAAAAAAAAGAGGTGTGTCCGTGGTGATGATCACTCGCAGAAATGGGTCTGCAAAGAACCTGCCCTGCAACAGATTACTGGTGTTCCACCATGGCAGAGAACAATGGGTGCTGGCTCTTACAAGCACTAGATCTTACAACTGACCCTCCAATTTTGAACACTGGCTTGAGGGGCATGCCTGAAGTGGGTGCATATGAAGTCTGGCATTTGCATAATGACAATGCATAAAGCCATCGTTCCCAGAAGGCACAGTACTAAGAACTAGACGGAGTGGAGTACTGACCTAAGAAAGGTTGAATTTGAACTGGTTCCAAGTGTGACATGGTGCTGTTCACTATGTATCATAGGCTGTGCAAAAGGTAGATTGTGGCTCGGGTGTGGGTTAGTTATTCCTGTGTGCTTGAATTCATCAGCCAATCGTTGAGGTAGGGGAAGACATTAGTTCCTCCACTACCACACCTAAACACTTGTTAAAGAGTCTTGGGGCCATGGAGATGCCAAAGGGTAGGACCTTGAACTGGTAGTACTGATCACTTACCATAAAGCAGAGGTGGCGCTGATGAGCTGGATGGACTGGGATGTGGAAGCAAACATCCTTCAGGTCTAGAGAGGGCGTGAAGTTGCCTTTCTGCAGTAGGGGGAAATAACATCCTGCCGGGTGGCCATGGGGAGTTATCTGTTGAGGACAGAATTCAAGGACTGGTATGAGGGATTCATCCTTCTTGGGAATGAGGACACCTTTGCCTTGATGTTGATATGGTACTGACTCTATATAACTTTGGATTAAGAGTGCATGAGCCTCTTTTAACATGAGATGTTCTGGGCTGAAGGTGTAGGGTAGACTGTTTGGTGGGGTTGAGATCAGTTCTAGGTATTAGCCATGCTCAGTTATGGATAAGAGACACCAGTCTGTGGTGATCCATTCCTAGTGAGGCAGGGATCCTTGAAGTCGCTCCCAGACACGTGTTTTGTTATCAGTGGGGTGACACAGGGCAAGCAAGTTTGAAGCAAAGGCTTCCTTACTAAGGGTGCCTTTGCTATGGCACTTGGAATGGTCTCCTCTAAAGGAGCCTTCTGTGAAACCCCTCCCACCCTGTGCAGAATGACCCTTTTGCTGCTGCTGTTAGGACTGTGTTTGGTCTGGGCAAGTGGACTTGGAGCCACCTCTTGATGGCTGCCTCCTAAAGGATCCCCTACCCAAAGGAAACTGAAGGGCACCGATCATCTTGACAGGTACAGTGTTCTGTCTTGAGCATGAAGTCAACCTGAGGTCTTAACAGGTGTTCCCCATTGAATGGCAGTTTCATGAAGTGCTGTTCCACCTTCAGCATGAAGACAAACAGAGCCATGAGTGACGCTGAAGGATGACTGAGGTCTTGAGATCCCCCACCCACAGTTTTATCTGCTACATTCAGTCCACATCTGATGGTTCCATCAGAAATAGCCTTGCCTTCGTCTACTAGCTTATCTCCTTGCTTGTGATACTGATCAGGGAGATGCTGAAGGAGCCCCTGCATCTCCTCCCAAAAGGGCTCTATCATAGAAAGAAAGGAGGCCTACAGAATTGGTAAAGCACCAGTGTGATCCGCTTAATCGCCTTTGCAGGAGGTGGAGCAGTCTCAGTGGCCTGGGGTGCTGCCCTCTTCCTAGTAGCAGTAACCCCTGAGGAGATCAGTAGGACACTGACCCGGATGTAGAGGGCCCCAACTTACATTTCTTTTTGATGAGTGGGGTCACCAGCTGAGCTTCCAACAGTCCTTGATGATCTTAGAAGCAGAGTTAATCTACCCCTTGAGCTTTGAGAATGTACTTGACAGTGTGATCATTCTTTAGAGGATTTATACTAAGAAGTCATCCCCCTTAGCGGTGGCATGTCTCTTGTCCTTATGACAGGCAGCCATGCATTCAATGACTGTGGGACCCTGTAGGGTCAGGTGGCCCAGGGGTCCTTCCTGGGCAGATTCTAAATCGGGTCTGTCTGAAGGTGGATGTCATAATCCTCTAAACAATGCCCTGAGGTATCAAGAGTAGAATGGGGCAAAGTCTTCAGCTGGTGAATAAGGGCTAGGACTACTAGTATAAGGGTATGACTCCAGGGACCCCTTTGGTGAGGCAGGTGGAGGTGGTTTAAGAGGAGGGGCTGCGTTTTTTGCCTTTGGGCCTCAGCAGGCTAGCGGGGCACATGACAGACCAATGGTAGGACTTTTTCCAAAGGCAAGCCTGTGTTTCTATGGCAGAGACCGATCTTGCCTGTGCAAGGATGAATGATCCGCAGCATAAGCACCATCAGCACCAATGGCCCTTTTGAGTTTCTACGATTAAGCTGGCATCACAGGTTACACACCAACAGGTATTCTCGGACTCAAGGGCAGCAAAGACCCCTGGAAGGGTCTTCTGCATGCCTCAGAGGCCTTGCTTCAGATTGTGGCAGATTGACACCCAAGCTCCTGAGGGGCACAGCTCTGCTCAGATGTGTGGCCCTTTTAGAGTTTTAGCATCAACATTACTCATGCGAGGCGTGGTATTTAAGCGTAGACAAGAGCCGGTCGATGAATGGTCCTGTGGAAGCTGCTTCTTCCTCCATTAGTTCCTTCTCACCTGACTCAGATGTCGGAGTCAATGAATTGAGGACTGGGAAACCAGGGGAATTCGGTGACGTACACACTGCTTCCTCGGCACTGAGGGGATCGGACTCCATATTCAGCATCTCTCATGAGGATCTGGCCATCCTGCTGTGGGCCCACCATCTGTCTCAGTGCCGGCACAGAGCCTGTTTGTTGTGAAATGTTGAGCAGCAATCACAGCCGCTCTCCTCGTTCTCTGGCAAACGGCAAAGATCTCAGACGGAGTGGAGATCAGACCAGGGGTATTTACAGTGGCCCTGCAGTCATTCCAGAAGGGCATTCCTTCCATTTCCTGAGGTGCTCATTCTCCAAAGGGTAGTCCGGAGCATGCAGTGGCCCAAAGGGCCCAGAAAGGCCCAGTCGCACCACAACAATGGACAATGGACAGTACAGTTTGAATAAATAGTCTTCACATAAGATGGAAGGTATCTGACTTCAAAGCTGCAACAGAAACTGACAATCTTGTCAAGGACAGGACACACCCAAGCCAGATGGCAGAGAGAAAAAAATCTAAAAATGAATTTGGGGGCCACGCGCATCCATGACTAGAGAAGTCACTGAGATCTCAGGAGTCAAAGGATTTCTTCGAAGGAAATAAAGTTGTAATTGTCCAAGCCCAACACTAGATGTCGAAGTTCTGCAGCATATGTGTACCTGCAGCCTCACATGCTGCAAACGTTAATGTTACCGTACAACAAAGTGATTTGACTTTTCTGTACACTAGCTAGAGCTATATTACTGGCAAACATAAGCAGAGCAAGATTGGAGAGAAAAAACCTGTCTTAATGGATTGCCCAGATGTGGTTTAGTTTTGGAGCGTGTAATGCTGGTGGTAGAAAAGGATCAAGGTTAAAATTAAAAACAGGTCATATCTATATTGTATAGTTTGTTAATGCAGCGTGCCGAATAACAATTGGAGAAATAAATGTGATGGATCTAATACATCAATCTTAGGCAGACAAAAATTTCTCTGGACCTCATTCTAGTCCAGCATTTTTAGCTCAATATTCCAAGACTGGACCCAGCAATAAGAATCAAGCGTTTTTCATGCTCAAGAAAAACAGTCGGTCAGTAACCACCAAACCACGTCCCCATAAATTAAGGCCATCAAGCATTGTAGTTAATAGGATTTTTTTATTTATTTTGTTTTAAAAAAAAAGACAAACATGGCACCCTGAATCGTTGCCAGTGGCTTGGATTAATTCAATCGTGCTATCCATCAACGTGTTTTCTATGCAAAACACATGCAACAATATTGATAATTAAGACATAGGTCACAGGCAAACAAATTGCACCAAGACAGGAAAGTGACAAAAAGTAAACTGTAGTGAATGTGAACATTAGTATGCTGAAGGGGAAGCTGGCTATAAAGCAAACAAGAAACAACCGATGTACATAGGGTTTGACAATTTCTGTAACATTTGGAGCAAATGCTTGGCAACAGGGAATGAATTAAAATAATTAGTTCATTATACTTTGTATATATATGCAATGCACAAGACTAGATCCCAAGAATTTTCTCAACAATGTTCGTGCACACCAAGAGATGTTACTATGCAGCTCTGCAGTGTCGTTTCCACCCCAGAAGTGATCAAGCACAGCAGCTTTTAAGATCATTCCTAGCATGCCCACAAGACTTTCTTAATCTTTCTCCTTTCGCATCCCCAGACAAGAAGCACAGCAAAAACAAATTACTATGTGCCAAAACCAAACTTGGAACCTTATTATAGTGTCCTTACAGTGACTAGCACTCAAAAGCTATTTTTCACTGTGGCAGGCGTAACTGTCCTATTTGGAAATTAAGAGTACAGATTAAAATCCTAATAGGGTATCTCAGAAATGGCAGTAGCTAGCAAAGTTAAACTATCTTTAATAGTTATTTTTTAAAATCCAATGATTAAGGCAGATATTTTTTCTATACTAGGAGAAGTAACTTTTATAAAATTACTTTTTCCCTGCCTGAAGATCCTAGCAGCAAAGTTGCATTTAGTTTTTGACAGTTTGGAAAAAGTGTGAAATGCTTTCTAGGACCAAACAATAGGCTGACCTGAGTAGGCAGAGATGACTCCTCTGTAACTCACAGAATACGCCAGGTGGCGGCTATGAGCATCGTTTTTTTATTTCAATTCGTGCTTGACAGGTTTGCTGGGTTACATATAACTCTTTAGTAAGCACCTGAAAGGCAAACAGTATGGTAAGAATACCTGTGTGTGCACTTCAGGTTTCTGGTAAACCCTACTGTGTCCTATCAGACTTTGGTCTCTAGGGTTTGTGGTGGTACAGTGGTTGCTTCAAAGTGGGTTTTTTGGTGTTATATTTGAGAGGACACTGATATTACCATAGTACATTCCCCAAACACACGCCCTACCCTCAAAGCGGAGGTTTAGTGTGGCTGGAAACTTCAGCCATGTTGGAAATGCCCAAAGTCGGTAGGATTGGCCCACACACTTAACCCCATTGATTAGGGGGTGCCCAGGACTACTTTTTACCCACTATCTCATGTGAGGCAACTCCAGGCACTTACTACAGAACACTGTTGGACCCGAGGAAGAACTTCACGCAGCTGCCTTTCCCCATGTTCTACAAATCAGGAACTAGTGGCACCAGAACTTCTGGGTATGTACATCTTTCCTCCAATCCGTCACAGCAACAGGCTAGGGTCCTGCACAATCTATACTTCCATGTGTGCAGATTGAGTTGGGGGGGGGGGGGGGGGCAGCTGACTGTATGTGACTGCAAAACTCCTAAAGTAGAGGATGTCACCCTGTCACCTTGGCAGCCAAACTTCCTTCTACAAAGTCTATTTACACCAGACGATGGGGCACGTTTGTGTGTTGGAGTGGCATTCATTACACAGACCCGCTGCAGGTCAAGATGTTGGATGTGTTACTGTTTGGCTGATCTTTGGCCCATCAAGGTCTTGCAATGGGCACGGTTATTTGTTAACAGTCCGCCTTTGTGGCCCTTCTGATTTGCAGACACAGCTGTTCCTGTTGAAACCACCTGTTGAAATTAGTTTTCTGAAAGGTTTTCTCAAAGATTTGGTCTATAGGTTTCCTCTGAAACCTTTCATGTCGCTGCAGTGGTACCTTGTTTTGGTCCCTATTTTCCCTGAGAACAACGGGTTTGTGCCACCAAGCTTTGTCAGTACAGCCGCAGTACACCACATTCTTTAAGGTGATATTGGTGCTTAGGACTAGAAGTACCTTTCTACTGAAAGTTGTGACTTCCATTCACACTGGACAGTCAATCACTTCTGACATTTTGTCCACCGCATGCCGCGAAAAATAAGTGAAGATGCCAGTGCGTGGGCCCCCCAAAACAGCTCCGCTTTTAAATCAATCACACCAAAGACAATCAATTTGACAATCGTCAATTTGTCAGTTTCACTGGGACAAAGGCAAGGTGGTGTAGAAGGGGACCTTATCCATCTGTATAGTCCCAAGACCTGCTACACGGTGGCCAAGAAGCAGCCTCCTGATGGAGGCCTCACTCTACCAGAGCAAAGGGTTCTTCCAGTGTAATGGCATGCAGGGGTGCCTTTCCTGGATATCTGTCAGGGTGCTATCTGGGCATTAGTGCAGACATTCACATATAAAGCACTATTGTCTTGACAGCCAGGTCTGATGGGAAGGGCACTGTGCTCCGGGGAATGTGAGCAAAAAAGTATTTCAAGACTGATATGCCAAACACCAGGGGATGTACTGCTCTGCTATCTACTCTAAAGAGGAGAAACCTGCATTAAGAAATATCCAACAGAATAACAAGCTGCTTATGTTTTGTAACACTCTTTCTAGTGGATACTTTGTCCAAGAGGAGATTCCTCACTACCCTCCTGCCTCAGTCTGTGCAGAGGACTTTTTTCTCCACACAAAAAAGTCTCAATTTAGAGATCTGCACACTGGTATGAACAATTGTTTTTGTGCTCTGCATCAGAGGGCATGGATGGTGTTCAGAAAGAAAATGTCAGTGCACTTAGATGGTGCCTATATGGGCCTAAAGTAGTCAATCTGGGAAAGGGAAGCTGTCACGGAGCCACAAATGCCACCTACTTGTGAACAGGGGCTATTAAAAAAAAAATCTTCCAAATCCAGTGCGGCACCAGGAAATATTCTAAAGCTGAGGTATCTGTGATTGGAAGTATCCATCAGAACATATGTATCCGCAACCTAAGAAGAGAGAGTGACCACTCATTTTCATAAACACTGAGGGGCCAAGGTGAGGCAGAAGGTGGCACAGCAAACCAAAGTTATCAGGCCCCCACCAATGAACTGCAGATAAGGCCTTTGGGACTGCAGGAGGAGTATATGAAAATGTGCACCCTGCAATTTATCCAGAGACACCATCCAGTCTCCTGGGTAGAGCAGAAATATTCAAACAAGGTGAGCATCCGGATCCCCCCCAAAACACAAAAAAGCATTCAGCAGATGGAGGACGAGCATAGGCCTGAGGCCTCCACCATCCTTCCATATGAGGAAGTAACAAATAGCACCCTTCTCTGAAACTGGCACCCCGCTCTATAGCAACCTTGTCTAGCAGGTCAGTTTCTTGCAATGACTGCGAAATGGTCTGCTGACCGTCTGTGATGGGGATGCAGGAAGGGGAAAATGAAAGGCAGGGCATATCCCTCCTTAAAAAACTTTTTAAGGCCCCCATCTGTCTGATAACTCTCGAGCCAGGGAGCAACTGTTTTATCCTGCTTTCTACCAGATGTGGAGTCCTGCAAATGCAAATTATAACCGCTTGCCACCTGCTGCAGCAAGGAAGCAAGAGTTAAGATGACAGCTGTGTGTATAGTCACTGCCACAGCCATTACCTCTCCACCGAAATGACTGCCCCTTTCTGCACAGGTTAGGATGGCTGCCAATGTCCATAGGCTAGTCTACTGGAATAATCTCTAAACTTCCTATACTTATGATAGACCTGTTTGGTGGGAGACAAGAGTCCCAAAGACCATGCCATGGCAGGTCTTCTTTAAATCACTGTGGCACCGAATCAGCCTGCTCATCCAAGCAATCTAGAGCCATCATAGGACAGGTACATAAGGGATTTCAGGACATACCCTGAAAATACATGTATGCCTTCTAAGCATTACAGCAGTGCCAACAGCTTTGCCCATAAAGTCCAAGGTGTTCAGAGCAGCAGGCAAGACATACATACATCATGAATCATTTTATGCTGCAGGTCCCTGATATTATCTGGAACAGCAGGTAACATTTCTCTGGTGTATCCCATACAGCAGGGCTGTAACTGTTCATAAGGCACACCAACAAAGTTTCTTAATCCAAACTGCAGAAGAGAACAATCTCTTCTGAAGGCATTCATATGTTTCAGACCCCCATCCGGAAGAATGATTGCAAAGACATTAGGAGTTACTTTACTCATTGAAGCCTTTACAACCATGCTTTCATCGTCAGAAAATGGGATCACTGAGAGCCAGCATGCATTGCCTGGCAACACATCGAATAATGGAGGGCCTGAACTCTGCTTTGACCAGGTGGCCATAAAGATGCCTTTGAGAGCCTCGCTGAACAGAAATAGTGGCTCAGAAGAAACTTGATCTGGCTAAAGGATTTCAGTTATCAAGCTTGATTTCCAGTTACCCACTGTTCTAGTAAAACAAGCACTTCTGCTTCCCTCAGCACAACTACTACTTAAGAGGAATTCTTCAATTAGCCTCCCAGGAGGAGAGTCTAGCTCATTCTCAGAGGCTGAATTTAGCTCACTGGCATTTTTGTAAATCAGGGTATACTCCCATTCATCATTGTCCTAAGGAACTTTTTTCATACCATTAACACAGTTACAGTCTGAATCAAATAAGACCTACAGCCTCCGATAGTACTGGTGCTGAGGTAGAGGACAAAGATTAGAGCTTGGTTGCACTACTGTAATCTCAGAGAAACATGGGCCTGGAGCGAGTAGGCGGCAGCTCGAGGTCAGATACTGGTGTCGGGATCAGGTCCTGGGTCAGAACAATGCTCATCAACGCTGGCTCTGAAGAGACTGTTGTGGACCCTCGGGCTAAAGTGGAAGTATGAATAAGCGCCAAACGATTCCTGGGCTAGCTCAATTTCCCACAAGGCCAGTTGATGACAAAGGAGGGCCTGTAGGCAGAAGTTCAAATGAAGCCCCCCCCCCTATTCTGCTCTGGCTCTGTGTGGCATGAAGACATGCAAGAGGTAGCTGGAAATGTCTTAAAGCTGCAGCATGGGCCTCCTTGATAGCTCCAGCTCACCGCAAGGTCAGTAAATGCCCATGAAATTCAGGCTGCACTGTAACAACTGCAGGTCTGGATCAGATTCTGAAGACATGTGGGTAAGTCCCTTAGCTTGATGTCCTTTTGTCTCTTGACCAGATTTCAAATGGCAGTGAAAAGTCATGATTGGCCTTCTTGACTGGGATGTATATTGATAGCATAACCTCTTTATATTCAGCAAGCCAGAGTTCCACCTCATACTCCTAGACTGCCTTCAGGTGCAGGAGTGTCCATGTTATCGCAGAATTTCAAGTTGCGATTGTAGCCCAAGCACTTAAGGCAAAGCCTGTGGGATCCGAGACCAACATATGCTTCCTGCAGTCATGGAATGGTTTCAATCTTTTTTTTACTTCTCTCGGGGGGGGCTGATATTGTTTCTGGCACACTGTAAAGTTTTAAAGCAGTTGGAAAACTAAAAAAAGAAAATGTTAGGAGCAGCGGTCTATATCCATGTCGATGACCACAGGAAAAAAGGAACTGATGTAAGCACACAGGGGAAGTGCTTAAATGCAGCTCTGCTCAGTCACCTTTTGACTAGAATGGATCTATAGCAGCCACATGGCGTCAGCTATCAGTACATGGGAGTATTTAGAAAACTTTCCGGATCCAGTCTGGCTCCTACGGATATTAAAGTGAGGGATCTGAGGTTAGAACTATCCATCAGAAAAGCAACAATACCTGTATTTTAGTTCAATACATACCTGATGCTACAATATTTATCTATTCCAGTGTTTGTCGGTTAACCATTAGGGCTAGAGAATAAATTCCCAGAGACTTTAGAAAAATCACTTATTCCTTCAGCCTTGGTTTGATAGTAAACACTGTGGACAAATGTAAGCCCCTCACTTCATAGGGTAACGCTATCTAGTTGAGCCAGGATCCTGGTCTAAATGATTGAAATAGCTTCTGCTACTGGAGCACTAAAAGCAAAGCAATTAGGGTCATTGAAAGCAATGGCAAAGTCATTACTTCCCATGAACGTGTGTATGTCACCCCTGTGACAGGCATACCGAGCCCTAAAGGCAGAGTATAACATATGATAAGCAGGACATGTACCTTGCATGTCCTGACAGCAAAAACCTGCAAAATTACAGTTTTTAGTGTTGAAAAACTTGGTTGGCCCATTGAAGAGGGCTGGGTTACACATGCTGACCCCTGAGCTGTGCTAACTCCTAAACTGTGCAACCAAAGTAGGAACTCCAGGGTATCAAATAACTTGTTACATTAAGCCTGACTTGTACCTGAAGTCGAAATTAATGTAACTTGTTGCAGTGTGCAGCTTTAGCTAATCTGCCACTTTGCTGTCCTGGCACACATGAAGGCTGCTCCAAGGGACAGCTTCTTGCTTTCCTGAAGAAACGTGCCAACAATCTCAGGAAGGAGAACAATGAGGGTTGCAAGTCAGGTAGGAGTCACCTCCTTCCTGCAGGATGCCACTCCTGTGTCAGCCCCAAAAGACAGGCTTCAAAATGTGATGCTGCCTTTGAAGGGCAGGTGTGTAACCATGGGGGAGGGGACTGCCCTATTGTTGCGGTAGACAGGCTGGCACAGGAAACCTAAGGGAAACCAGTTGTCAGCCCGGTTCCCCAGGGGCATATACCTATGAGATAGGTAAACCCAAAGTGTGGGCTCGGGAGGTCTGTACACCAAGAGAGGTGTTTCCCCAACTTGGGAGAGAGCAGAATGGTGCATTCTCCAATAGCCAGATGCCACACTCCACATGAAGCGGTCACCAGGTGGGAGGAAACCTGGTAGCCTTTTGGCTACCAAATGTATCCTGCCCTGAGGGCATTTTCAGCGCATAAGAGGAGCACCCCTTGCAATCAGATCTTCGATCTCGACAGACTGGGAAGAAGGACTTCCCTGCAGCGCTGAACGACCAGCAAAGAGGTTGCACTGACAGACTGTACTTGCTGCAACTGGTGCTAGCAAAGAGATGACATGCGCTTGCCATGTCCTGCTCAAGGAGAAGCTGTCCCCAGAGCCCAGTCGAGTCAAGAGAACCCTAAGTTGACTGGCCTCCTGTATGTAGCACATTGGCACAACAGCTAGAGAATCCTGCTTGGGCAAGATGGTAGACCAAAGTTTTCAAACAACTTCCACTGCCACCATACAGCACCAAGGACCAAAACCCAACATACAGAGTTGCACTCAAATTCAATGAGCCCAGAAGTGCTGTACAAGAGTTTCCAGAACCCTAAGAAGGGAAGTTATTGTCCCAGAAAGGATTGGCCTGTGACCACAACAAAAGCCAATAATCCAGATCGTGGAAGACAGTGAGAAGTCAACCCTGCAACAAGGAAACCCTCACCATTTTTATGGACCGAGGAATCCCTGCAGGAGGACACCCATCAACAGTGTCTCAACCAGAGCATCCTTGGAGCATCTTTAGCATCCTTCAACCCTTGCATCAGGACCACTTCCTAGGAGTCCATTGGAATGTAGATAAAGTGCTTGGAACTTCTTCTGTGCAAGTAACTGTTCTTGAGAAACTTACTGGTCCCCTTGATGGGCTCTCTACTGGAGTTGGTCCTTCCAAGTACTCTTACCCAACTGCACTGACACCTAGGTTTTCCTCAAAGTTTGAGAAGCCAATTCGGTGACTTTGCCAAGGCTTGTTCACTGTCGAGTGCAACTACTTTAATTTATTATTGCTTGTAAAATATAAGTCTCCGGAACCCTCTGGGGGATCTTTTTAATTTTAGTATCTAAATACTTACAAAAACAGACTATTTCTATAAATAGGCGAGAGATTTCATGAGTATTGTGGCAAGTTCTTCAATCTTTTAGGTGGTGTTCAAATGGTTACCACACATTCCTCTGTGTAAGCCCTGCTTTTCAGTGCCACAGTTATCCAGGGGCACGCTGAGGGTTTTACAGATGAAACGTATTGGTGCTAAAGGGGTCAGTAAGTGTATTACATGGTGAGGTTGCACAATCACACCATATAATACACCCCATTTCCCCACTCACACTGCTTGGCTGTGAGTAACAAAGTGCCTCAGCTCATCCCTTATTAGCATGATTTAATATCTAGTTGTCTGTGGGATCAAACTAGACATATCTTCTTATCCCCTCTGGAAATCCCCATGGTTTGGGCATCGGGCAATATAAATCCCCGACTCATGTGTGTAGATCCCCAATTATAATACAACAGTATTGTTCAAGCTGAATAAGCAAGGAGGGACCCTCAAATGTTTGGCAGCTTTTAACAGAGGTTTGCACAATAATATTTTGCCAGTTCTGTCTAATTTTTAGTGAAACAAGTAGATACTAGATCATTCATAACGTTTTCCAAATCTGGATATTTGCTCACATAAGCAATTTTGCCACAGAAGACAACACTCTGTTACAAATTTGCCCTTGTGTGGTAGCATGATAAATTATCTACACAATACGATCCTAATGGACTAATCAGTTAAGTTGTTTGCCCCCAAATGGCCAGGTAATCCAGCTTGGAAACTAATTCTGAAAACAGTGTTTTGGTTTCCAGACATCAACTTTCTGATAAAGGATTGCAGGTCTCCTAGTGTAGTAAGAGGTAACGGATTCTTCACCCATGAGAGAGCCTGGCTCATTGGAACATTATCTTGCTGTCTCTGAAGACCACATTGCTGTCATATTTTCTGTCAGAATAACAATGCTAGGTAACAAGCGACTAGACGTGTACTGTTAGTTGTTATAAGTAAACGTGTTCTTACGCTTACTCGTTGTGGCTCCAGGACACATTTGATAGCCTAGTACCACTAAAAACAACAAAGGAATATAAGCATCTTGGATGATTGAAGAACTAAAAAAAAAAAAAAAAAAAAGATAAAACAACAATTTGCAAAGCTGCAATGCACCTGGCTCAAATTAGGACAAACTACACCTACACAAACTTAACAGAGCATACAAGTTATCAAAAAACCTAAAAAGAGGAACTATTCAAACAGAAATAAAGAATTTTATAAAATTCTGACTTCATTTCAAAAAGCTAAATGCATAAAAGTAAATAATCGCATTTCTCATGCATTTACTTACAAACTGGCAAATAACTATACAATGAAAGTGGACATGTGGGACTCCTATTTAAAACAAAGGAAAACCAGGAGCACCAATCCATTTCCAACACACCCATATAGGAGTAGGCTAACCCAGCCTCTACATTCCGTCAAACAATACCAGAAAATGAATTTATGTATCTCGTCAAAGCAAGCATGCCCACCGGCCGCCCTTCTGACTCTTGTTCTTGAAGGATTGAGGTGGACATACTTTGATTACCCCTGCTGCCACAACAGTCAGAACAATCATCAATAACTTACTCCAGGAGTCTTTCCAAAAGACAGAAAAATGCAAACATATACCCATTATTAAAGAAAAGAAAACTTTTGACCCATCTGACCCACAAACTACACACCAATTACAAATTGACTTTTCCTGCACTGATAGAAAGAACACCATTCACCCAGATATCGCAATTCAATCAAGATAACTCCAAAATGTCAGACTTCCAAACAAGATTCCTTCCAGGAAGTGGCACAGAACATGCCCTCATCGCCACCTGGGATGACCTTAATAGTAGACCAGAATTGGGTTGCTGCACTACTTTTCTTAGACCTTTTAGCTTCCTTTAACAAAGCTGATCATGGCACTCTAATCCAAAGACTCTACCAAGCCAGCATACAGGTGAACACTCTCAACTGGATCCAATCCTACTTTCAAAACAGAATAAATGTCATCCATACACCCATTTTCTGATCCAAACCATACTTCACAAAAGCAGGGGTTCCTCAGCGTTCCATCATCTCACCCATGCTTCTTAACATCTACGTGAAGTCATTACCAGCAGTGATCAAGGAAATTCAACTCACATGCTTCAACTACACAGATGACACGGATACTTCTTAAACTGGCAAGCCCCAAACACAATGGTAACTCAAATATCTTCAGTGGCCTCAGCGCTGTTGATCAGTGCATGGCATGGAACCATCTGAAATTGAATGCACCAAAGACTGAAATAGTCACATGTAGCAACTGGAAACATTATGACCTACTCTGTGCTTGGCCTGGCGATTTGGGACCACCTCCTAAAGTAGGCAAAGAAGTATGAAATCTTGAATTTATCATGGAAAGAGGTCAATGAAGGCTTGAGTGGATTAAGTTAGCAAGTTCAAGCCTCAATGCTATGAAAACTCTGCAATGAATCAGCCACCACCTAGGATTTCCACACAAGGCTTAAGCTACTATCTCTCTTGTACTGTTTAAACTTGATTACACCAATGGCTTTTATTTCTGATCATCTTTATCAACTATGAAAATACTACAACAAATTCAGAACTCTGCTGTCAAACTACTCGCACATTAAAGCCACAAGCCCGCATCTCTTGCTTTGAGGGCACTACATCGGCTATCAGAAGATCAATCTTTAAGGTGCTTTGTATCACCCACAAAACAATATATGGAAAAGGACCACATTACATCAGGAATAAAGTCACCAAATGCATACAACAAATTAACCTCCACTCTATACTGGCACCTCATCTCAAAACCTCTGCATACTAGAAAAAAAAGAAAACGTGTGGTAACCCTTCTCTGTTCAAGCAGCTAAACTATGGAATTAACTACCCCTGAACATAAGATCCAATGATATCTATCTAATATTCAGAAGACTACTCAAGAGTTGGCTCTTTCCTACGTACTCAAAACACAAGTGAACAACATAGTCCGTGTACGTAAAAATGTATCATTTGAATTTGATTATATGTACGCATTTATATATGTGTATTTCTATGTAAAAATAGATATACTAACGTTTTAAAAATGTAGATAATCGTATAACAAATGTATATTTCTTAAATATATATATTGTATGCTTAACATGTATAGCGGTTTATACAAAAGTTATTTGATTATTTGCTTAGTGACTGCTATTTTTCTGACTGTGTAAATATGATTTCAATAGAACTACAAGTGCTTCACTATTGAAATATTGGAAAAAACAAAAAGGTTTAAGAAAACAATACAAATACGTAAATAAAATGTGCCCCCTCCTGGTATTAAACTTATTTCCCAATACCTATTGTTGGAAATTGCCCTATTTGCAGGGTTATCCCCAAACGTTATACTTCTGACCTGTTTTTGATCATGTGCTGAATTTAATTTTTACTTGCTTTAGGACTCTGCACTTAAACACTGCTGACTAGTGCTAAAGTGCAAGGATTCTCTGTCTAACTGGGATTGGTGATTAGTTAATTCATGATTGGTACATTTGATTTACCAGTAAGTGCAGAGTATAGTGCACCAGGTGTGTCCAGGGCCTGCAAATCGAATGCTACAATTGGGCCTGCAACACTGATTATGCCACCAACATGGGTAGCCCTGTAAACATGTCTCAGGCCTGCCATTGCAGTGCCTGTGGGTGCAGTTGGAAACTGCCATTTCAACCTCCAAGTACACCCACTTGCCAGGCCCAAACCTTCCATTTTTACTACATGCATGTCACCCCAAAGTAGGCCCAAGGCAGCGCCATGGGCGGGGTGCACTGTATGTAAAAGGTAGGACATGTACTGGTGTGCTTTAGATGTCCTGATCATGAAATACTCTTAAAGTCTGTTTTCACCATTGCAAGACCTATCTGTCCCATGGGGTAACCTGGGGATTGTCTTGAAATATCTTTCAAGTTCAATTTCCCATTGGGAGAAGAAAGATATGGAAGCTTGGGGTTCTGAACTCACAATTAAAAAAATACATCTTTTGGTGAAATTGTTTTTTGAATTGTAAGTTTGAAAATGCCACTATTAGAAAGTGGACTTTTTCTTGCTTAACCATGCTGTGCCTCTCCCTGGCTGTAGAATACAAATCTGGGTCAGGATGACAAGTGGGCTGTTTGCGAATTCACACTAGACAGTCGCACAAAAGGAGCTGAGGTGTGCCCTGCATATCTTGGTGGGTCTTCCTAAGCTAGAGTGGTGGGAGGGGCAGACACTTAACCCTGAGTAGGTCTGTGCCTGTCCTCACATATAGCAGTTTCCAGCTTCTGGAGCGTATCTGCGGTCAGGGTAGGGAAAGGAAGGGTCTTGTGCACTACAAAGACTTTTCTTTGACGTTTGCCTACTTCAAAGGCAGAAATGGGTATAAGTACCAGACATCTGACCCCACTAAGTTAGAACACTTCTGGACTGAGGACATTCTGCCAGGAAGAGCTGGATGCTTTAGAATGGACTGCAACTCTGCCCGTTGCTATGCTGAGCTGACCTGCAGCTTGCTGCTTCAGTCCAGGTTGTGAAAGGACTGGACTTTGCTTTCTACATCCTGCTTTCTAAGGTTCTCCAAGGGCTTGAACTGAGCTTGGCTTCTGTTAATAAGTCTCATGGACATCAAAGACTTCATCTGCCAGTGCCTGGGCTCTACGCTGAGAGTCCTGACTTGCCAAGTGGTGCAAACTCCAGTCCCTGGGCCATTGGAAGTGTAAGCTGGTGACCTGAAGGAGAACCTCCATGCACCAACACATTGCAGCAGAAAAATCTAGGCAGCGCCTGTACTGCAGCTGAAGAATCAATAAGCCTGTCTTGCGGCTGCAGAATCGACATCGCCCGTTCCACACGGCTCCATCAACACAGCGTGTCTGCATTTTGCATGCATCGCCCCAGAGCCTCTCATCGAACCCATAACACAGTAAGGAACGGAGGTTGCATAGCCAGAAATGAATGCATTGCCTTTACTGCAAGGAAAGGAACAGATACATTGCTTTGCTCTTCAGCACCTCACCTCCCCAGCGGCCCCCATCATCTGTTTTTGACAGATTCTACCACTTTATGCTAAAAAAGATACAATAGCTGATTTGTATGGATTAAGACTCATTGAAACCTTTAAAAAGTTATATCTTTACTTGTGAATATTGGATTTTTGTTTTGGTCTTGTATTATTCTCATTATTGGGTGTGTGTGTGTGTGTGCGAATACTTAACACCTTGCCTCTTGTATTATTCTCGTGTGTGTGTGTGTGTGTGTGTGTGTGTGTGTGTGTGTGTGTGTGTGTGTGTGTGTGTGTGTGTGTGTGTGTGTGTGTGTGTGTGTGTGTGTGTGTGTGTGTGTGTGTGTGTGTGTGCGCGCGAATACTTAACACCTTGCCTCTGAGAAGTCGGACTGCTTGAGCCAATCTACCAAGAGGTGACAGCAAAGTTTCTTACCTTGATGAGAGTGAGGGTCCCTACAGGGACAGGGTACAAACCACTGCCAACTAAGGACCCCATTTCTAACACCAATCAATCACTAATCCATTTTGGGTTCCAGAGTAGCGTGCTACTCACCGAAAAGTGCTCACCTCTTCAGGGGTAGTATGAGCTAAATAAATTTAATTACAGAAACTTGGCTAAACAAGACTGTGGACCCAATACTACACAGACAAGCATATCTTTAACATCCTGCATTAAGAAGAGGGGGGGGAGACTTCCAATTTTAAAGTTCCATACCACTTGTTAAAACCCCGTCCAAGTTCTTCAGAAGCACTGGTGGCTAAATGGAATCTCTTATCCATCAACGCCTTCATGCTGATCATGTTTTAACACATCCCAGCATATTTTACGGACCGTTTAATGGACTATCACTCTATTAAGCTGTGAATGTTCCAGCTATTAGAAGGCTGATAGTTGGTCCAAACATCTGTCCTACAATGGTAAAGTAAAACGTTTAGAAACAATGGCAAGCCTCCAGCTTTGTGAACAGATGACACTCTGCATACCAACTGGGCTTTAACCTGGATGTGTTTTTCTCAGTTGGATGCAGTTCTATTCATAGAACATCCCGGGCTTCCTTGTTCTGGCCTTTGGGGAGTAATTTTGCTATTTGATCATATATAAATAAAACAGGTCAATAGCTTAACAAATCAGAGGTGGATTCGACATTCTAGTGGGGCAGATAGGGGTCTTCAGGAGGACAGATTTGCCATCATGGCCTAAGTTAACAAGCATTGGCAAAGACAACAGGTCTCGTCTGTACAAGAGCTATTGGCTTTGGCAATGTGTTTTGCCATATTGTAAACCAGTGTGGCTGCTGTTCAGCATGGCTAAAAGTTAGTGGTGTTGACTGTCGGAGTGGAGTGGCAGCCTGGGGTGGCTCAGGAGCCTGGGGTGGACTGGATTGAAGTGGGTTAGACTTGAGGGGTGGGGTGGATTCACCTAGGGTGGGGTTGGATTCCACTGGGGCAGAGCGGGATGGAGGGGCAGAGTAGTAGAGTGGGGTAGAGCGGTATGGTAGGGCGGCAGAGTGGGGTAGAGCAGTATGGTAGGGCGGCAGAGTGGGGTAGAGAGGCAGAGTGGGGTGGCAGAGTGGGGTAGGGTGGCAGAGTGGGGTGGCAGGGTGGACTGGATTGAAGGGTAGATTTGCCCGGGGCAGAGGTGGAGTCGACATTCCAGCGGGGGCAGAGGTGGAGTCGACAATCGAGCAGGGGCAGAGGTGGAGTCGACAATCGAGCAGGGGCAGAGGTGGAGTCGACAATCGAGCAGGGGCAGAGGTGGAGTCGACAATCGAGCAGGGGCAGAGGTGGAGTCGACAATCGAGCAGGGGCAGAGGTGGAGTCGACAATCGAGCAGGGGCAGAGGTGGAGTCGACAATCGAGCAGGGGCAGAGGTGGAGTCGACTGATGGGACTGAGGTGGGGAGGACTTGAGTGTGGTGGATTAGAATGGACTGGGGTGGGTTGGATTGGAGTACGACAGATTGCATTCACTCGATTGCAGTGAGGTGGATTAGCCTGGACTGGGTGAGGCGAATTGGAGTGAGTTGGGTGAATTGGACTGAGTGGGGTAGGCTGAAATGGGGTGGGGTAGACTGAACTTGGGTGGGTTCGAGTGGGGTGGGGAGAACTGGATGACTGGGGTGAATTGGACAGGGGTAAAGCGGGTTGGATTGGAGTAGAGTGGGGTGGATTGAACTGGGGTGGGATTAATTGGATTGTAGTAGGGTGGGTCGGTGTAGTGTGGCGGTTTGTAGTGGGTTCGGGTATAGTGTGGTGGCTTGTAGTGGAATGGACCAGAGATGGGTGGACCAAGTAGAGTGTGGTGAGCTGGAATGGGATGGAACAGATAGGAATGGGCCGGGGATAGATTAGATTGGGGTGGTGTGGGTTGGATTGAGGTGGGCTGGATCAATCGGGTAGAGTGGGGTAGACTGAACTGAACTGCCTTGGGGTGGGTTTAATTAGATCAGGGTAGAGTGGGGGTGGGTCAAATTGGAGTGGGGTGGACGGGACTGCGGTGGGGTGAATGGTACTGTGGAGGGGTGGATAGAATTGGATTTGAGCGGGAAGAAGTGGATTGGGGCGGTGTAGGGTGAATTGTAACGGAGTGGGATGGATTGAGTTAGGCTGGAGCAGAGCAGGATGGGACTGCAGTGAATCCAGACTGTTCCTGAACTGGAGCAGGGCAGGGCTGTTCTTGGACTGAGTGGGGGCAGCTGGGAGGATCAGAGTGTGGTGGACTGGAGTAGATTTCATTGGGATGGAGTGGGGTAGACTGGAGTGGGGCAGACTGGAGTGAGAATGAAAATGTCACTTACCCAGTGTACATCTGTTCGTGGCATCAGTCGCTGTAGATTCGCATGTTTTGCATAGCTCGCCATCTGGTGTTGGGTCGGAGTATTACAAGTTGTTTTTCTTCGAAGAAGTCTTTCGAGTCACGGGACCGAGTGACTCCTCCTTTTGTCTCCATTGCGCATGGGCGTCGACTCCATCTTCGATTGTTTTTCCCCCGCAGAGGGTGAGGTAGGAGTTTGTATTGTAGTAATAGTGCCCATGCAATGGAGAGACTAAGTATGTACGTATTTAAGGTTAAAATAATAGTTGAAGGTAACTTCCGAACTGCTACAGGCTCCCGGGGAGGCGGGTGGGCACATGCGAATCTACAGCGACTGATGCCACGAACAGATGTACACTGGGTAAGTGACATTTTCAGTTCGATGGCATCTGTCGCTATAGATACGCATGTTTTGCATAGACTAGTAAGCAGTTATCTCCCCAAAAGCGGTGGCTCAGCCTGTAGGAGTGGGAGTAGTCTGAAACAATGTTCTTAATATGGCTTGACCTACTGTGGCTTGTTGTGCGGATAACACATCTACACAGTAGTGTTTTGTGAATGTGTGAGGCGTAGACCATGTTGCTGCCTTACATATTTCTTGCATTGGGATGTTTCCTAGAAAGGCCATGGTAGCGCCTTTCTTTCTGGTTGAGTGTGCCCTTGGTGTAATGGGCAGCTGTCGTTTAGCTTTAAGGTAGCAGATTTGGATGCATTTAACTATCCATCTGGCTATACCTTGTTTTGATATTGGGTTTCCTGCATGAGGTTTTTGGAATGCAATAAATAGTTGTTTAGTTTTCCTGATGTTCTTTGTTCTGTCAATGTAATACATTAATGCTCTTTTGACATCTAATGTATGTAGTGCCCTTTCAGCTACGGAATCTGGCTGTGGGAAGAACACTGGAAGTTCCACTGTTTGATTTAGATGGAACGGTGAAATAACCTTTGGTAGAAATTTAGGATTAGTCCTTAGGACAACCTTATTTTTGTGTAGTTGTATAAAAGGTTCTTGTATTGTAAACGCCTGAATCTCGCTTACTCTTCTTAGAGAAGTAATGGCGATGAGAAATGCAACCTTCCAGGTTAGGAACTGTATTTCACAGGAGTGCATGGGTTCAAAAGGTGGACCCATAAGTCTAGTTAAGACAACATTTAGGTTCCATGAAGGAACAGGTGGTGTTCTTGGTGGTATAATTCTTTTAAGGCCCTCCATGAATGCTTTAATGACTGGTATCCTATATAGGGAAGTTGAATAGGTAGTCTGCAGGTATGCAGATATTGCTGCAAGGTGTATTTTAATGGAAGAGAAAGCCAGGTTAGATTTTTGTAAGTGAAGCAAGTAACCCACTACATGTTTTGGAGTTGCGTGTAATGGTTGGATTTGATTAATATGGCAGTAGCAAACAAACCTTTTCCATTTACTTGCATAGCAGTGCCTGGTGGATGGCCTTCTGGCTTGCTTTATGACTTCCATACATTCTTGGGTAAGCTGTAAGTGTCCGAATTCTAGGATTTCAGGAGCCAGATTGCTAGATTCAGCGATGCTGGATCTGGGTGTCTGATCTTTTGGTTGTGTTGTGTCAACAGATCCGGCCTGTTGGGCAATTTGATGTGGGGTATTACTGATAGGTCTAGCAGCGTTGTGTACCAGGGTTGTCTTGCCCAAGTTGGTGCTATTAATATGAGTTTGAGTTTGTTTTGACTGAGTTTGTTTACCAGATAAGGAAGGAGAGGGAGAGGAGGAAAAGCGTAGGCAAATATCCCTGACCAGTTCATCCATAGGGCATTGCCGTGGGACTGCCTGTGTGGGTATCTGGATGCGAAGTTTTGGCATTTTGCGTTCTCTTTTGTCGCAAACAAGTCTATTTGAGGTGTTCCCCAGAGCGTGAAGTAAGTGTTCAGAATTTGGGTGTGAATTTCCCATTCGTGGACCTGTTGGTGATCTCGAGAGAGATTGTCTGCGAGTTGATTCTGAATCCCTGGGATAAACTGTGCTATTAGGCAAATTTGGTTGTGAATTGCCCAACGCCATATTTTTTGTGCCAGCAGGCTCAACTGCGTTGAGTGTGTCCCCCCTTGTTTGTTTAGATAATACATTGTTGTCATGTTGTCTGTTTTGACGAGAATGTATTTGTGAACTATTATTGGTTGAAAAGCCTTGAGTGCTTGAAAAACTGCCAGCAGTTCTAGGTGATTTATATGCAGTTTTGTTTGATGTACGTTCCATTGTCCTTGTATGCTGTGTTGATCGAGGTGTGCTCCCCACCCTGTCATGGAAGCATCTGTTGTTATTACGTATTGTGGCACTGGGTCTTGGAAAGGCCGCCCGTTGTTTAAATTTATATTGTTCACCATAGAAGCGAGAGGTAAGTTTGGCGGTCTATTAACACCAGATCTATAAGGTGACCCTGTGCTTGTGACCACTGTGATGCTAGGCACTGTTGTAAGGGCCTCATGTGCAGTCTTGCGTTCGGGACAATAGCTATGCATGAAGACATCATGCCTAGGAGTTGTAATATCATCTTTGCTTGTATCTTTTGTGTTGGATACATGCGTTGTATGATGTTGTTGAAGTTTTGAATTCTTTGTGGACTTGGAGTGGCTACTCCTTTTGTTGTGTTTATTATGGCTCCTAGGTATTGTTGTACCTTGCACGGCAGAATGTTGGATTTCGCGAAGTTGACGGTGAACCCTAGTTTGTAGAGGGTTTGTATGATTTGATTTGTGTGGTGTGAGCACTTTATTAACGAATGGGCCTTGATTAGCCAGTCGTCTAGATACGGGAATGCATGTATTTGCTGCCTTCTGATGTGTGCAGCGACTACTGCTAGACATTTTGTAAAGACTCTTGGTGCGGTTGTTAAACCGAAAGGCAGTACCTTGAATTGGTAATGTATTCCTTTGAATACAAACCTTAGGTATTTCCTGTGCGATGGATGTATTGGTATATGGAAATACGCGTCTTTGAGGTCTAAGGTTGTCATGTAGTCGTGTAGTTTCAGCAATGGTAACACTTCTTGTAGTGTGACCATGTGAAAGTGGTCTGATTTGATGTATGTGTTTAGTATTCTGAGGTCTAGGATTGGTCTCAGCGTTTTGTCCTTCTTTGGTATTAAGAAGTACAGTGAATAAACTCCTGTGTTTATTTGTGTGTTTGGAACTAACTCGATTGCATTCTTTTGCAATAGTGCTTGAACTTCTATCTCCAGGAGCTCGGAATGATGTTTTGATAAATTTTGTGCTCTTGGTGGTATGTTCGGAGGGAATTGTAGAAATTCTATGCAATAACCATGTTGGATAATTGCTAGAACCAAAGTGTCTGTAGTGATTTCTTCCCATGCTTTGTAATAATGACCTATTCTTCCCCCCACTGGTGTTGTGTGGAGGGGGTGAGTGACATGTGAGTCACTGCTTAGTAGTAGGGGTTTTGGGGCTTTGAAATTTTCCCCTATTCCTAGGGAATTGCCCTCCTCTATATTGTCCCCGAAAGCCTCCCCTGTACTGTCCCTGGTAACTGGACGGTGTTGCCTGTGAGGTGCTGGCTTGTGTGCCCCGACCCCGAAACCCCCCTCTAAAGGGTGTTTTACGGAAGGTGCTGTAATTTCCTCTGCTCTGCAGGGAGTAGAGTGCGCCCATGGCTTTAGCAGTGTCCGTGTCTTTTTTAAGTTTCTCAATCGCCGTGTCCACTTCTGGACCGAACAGTTCTTTTTCGTTGAATGGCATATTGAGAACTGCCTGCTGAATCTCTGATTTAAATCCAGACGTTCTTAGCCATGCATGCCTTCTGATGGTCACAGATGTATTAATTGTTCTTGCAGCTGTGTCTGCAGAGTCCATGGAGGAGCGTATCTGGTTGTTTGAAATGTTCTGTCCTTCCTCAACCACTTGCTTTGCCCTCTTTTGTAGGTCATTGGGTAGATGTTCAATGAGATGTTGCATCTCATCGCAATGGGCTCTGTCATAGCGCGCAAGTAGTGCCTGAGAGTTAGCGATGCGCCATTGGTTTGCAGCTTGTGCTGCGACTCTCTTTCCAGCTGCATCGAACTTGCGGCTTTCCTTATCTGGGGGTGGTGCATCCCCAGATGTGTGGGAGTTGGCCCTTTTCCTAGCTGCTCCTACAATGACAGAATCTGGTGGCAGCTGTGTAGTGATGAAAATAGGGTCTGTAGGAGGTGCCTTATACTTTTTTTCCACCCTTGGTGTGATTGCCCTACTTTTGACCGGCTCCTTAAAGATTTCTTTTGCGTGCCGAAGCATACCAGGGAGCATAGGCAGGCTTTGGTAGGAGCTGTGGGTGGAGGAGAGGGTGTTGAATAGAAAGTCATCCTCGACTTGTTCTGAGTGGAGGCTTACATTGTGGAATTGTGCTGCTCTAGCCACCACCTGAGAATATGCAGTGCTGTCTTCTGGTGGTGATGGCTTTGTAGGGTATGCCTCCGGACTGTTATCTGACACAGGGGCGTCGTATAAGTCCCATGCGTCCTGATCCTGGTCACCTTGGCTCATGGTGGTGTGAGCCGGGGAATGTGATGGAGTTTGTGCTGGTGAGACGTGAATCATAGGTGGAGGAGTGGGTGGCGGAGTAACCTTTTTCACCATTTTTGTTTGTGGTGGTTGGTCAGTTTGAAATTCCAGCCTTCTCTTTCTCCTAATAGGGGGAAGGGTGCTTATCTTTCCTGTCCCCTGCTGTATAAAAATACGTTTCTGCGTATGGTCTACATCGGTGGATTGCAGCTCTTCTTCAAACCTATGCTTTCGCATTTGGGAGGTCAGTGATTGCTCTTCTGTATAAGAGCCTGAAACTGGGCCGGTTGCAGGTTGTTTTGGCACCGAAACCCTGTCAGCATCTTTTTTCGGCTCCGAGGTGACTTTTCTTTTTCGGCGTCGATCTTCGTCGGTGCCGCTGTCTCGGCGTCGAGCCGTGTCTACACCGCTATCTCGGTGTCGATGTTTGTTTCCAGCACTTTCTCGGTCCCGAGAAGGCTGCGTGCCGGTGTCTCGACCGGAGTCGGACGGTGTCGGCACTGTTTGGGCCTTTTTCGGTGCCGACGGTCGGTCACCGAATTTATGGGTCGAGCCATGGCCTGGTGGCAGTGGCGTCCCCTGGGCCTTGTAAATCTTCTTATGAGTGGTTTTCGACGTCTTACTCACGGTTCGTGGATCGTCAAATTCTTCGGAGTCTGATTCGTGGATCGAAAAGGTTTCTTCTTCCTCTTGAGCCTCGAACTCTCGGCGGGCTGTCGGCGTGGACGCCATTTGAAGTCTTCTGGCTCGACGGTCTCGGAGTGTTTTTCGGGACCGGAACGCACGACAGGCTTCGCAAGTGTCTTCACTGTGCTCAGGTGACAGGCACAGATTACAGACCAAGTGTTGGTCTGTATAGGGGTATTTGTTGTGGCATTTGGGACAGAAACGGAACGGGGTCCGTTCCATCGGCGTTCTTCTACATGCGGTCGGGCCGAGCAGGCCCCGACGGGGGATCGAAAACTACCCCGAAGGGCTCCGGAGCTCTTCGATGCGGTGTTGAATCTAACTACGCCAATCCCGAACGCAACAATACCGACGAAAATCTTCCGAAATTTAGTTGTTTTTCCGTTCCGAAACTCGGAGCGACAGGAACACGTCCGAACCCGATGGCGGAAAAAAAACAATCGAAGATGGAGTCGACGCCCATGCGCAATGGAGACAAAAGGAGGAGTCACTCGGTCCCGTGACTCGAAAGACTTCTTCGAAGAAAAACAACTTGTAACACTCCGACCCAACACCAGATGGCGAGCTATGCAAAACATGCGTATCTACAGCGACAGATGCCATCGAACAGATTGTTTTGGATAGGAGTGGGGATGGTTGGGAGGTCTGGAGTGGATTGTAGTCAGGTGGACTGGACTGAACAGGGTGAATCAGATTGAGGGGGGTGGGGTGGATTGGAGTGGGGTAGGTAGATTATGGTGTACTGCACAATTATCTGTTAAATTTCAAAAATTACGCATGAAAAAATAATCTTGTTTTGCAATATTTAGAACAAGAAAATCATCATCTTTCGAGAACGACATGAGCAAAAAAACAAAACATAAAAGAAAAGTGCAAAGTGAGAAAATAACACTTGGCAAAATAAAAGAAAGTTAGCTGTAGAAAATAAAACTTAATATATTTTTCCCTGCTGGGAAAGTTTTTGCCAGTCACACACCTTCTGTTTGTAGGGCAATGGAGAGCATTGGACGGGCACTGATTAAGTTTAATCAATCAATGCTTGGTCCCTACACCGCAGAAAGGAACAGCCCTGATGCTAGGCCTGGAGTGACCAATTTCGAGGCTGGAAAGAAGAGTGCCATACAAGCCAACAAATGGTAACGGGCAGGCTCCAAGTCCTTTATTGCAAACTGTTTTGCTAGTGCAGGCATTTGCAAACTCGGCCCTAAAAATTGACTATCGCTACTTTGGATAACTGTATACCTTATAGAAAGATGCGGAAACTGAATGTTAACAGAATATTTCACACACCCCCAGTCAATATCCAAAACAGACATTGCACCGTTATGAGCAGACATTGAGCATAACTCTCTCCAAGGAGGGAACAGCTTACTTTGTCACCCAACAGCAGAACAAGCATTTAATGGTTGAGATGAAGAAAACTCCCTGGCTTTTAGATTTAACTCATTGGGAAATGCCAACAAGTAATCATTTCAAAACCTTAAGCAAATACAAACCTCTGAGTACCACAAAACTATTTAAATCATGGATTTTGAAAAAGGAATCAGTTACCAGCATCTACAGCAGTACAGCTTATGTATCTTACATATAGTAACATGACTGAATCATACACAGATATCAACTTCGAGTCCCACTGTATTTATAAAATAGCAGTGTAAAGCTAAAAGGTGCTTGAAATACTGTTTCTTTAGTAGCACAATCGCCTCATTAGAAAAGACCCAAGGATAAGGGAATGATGCAGTAGAACAGTGATAATCTTTCCCTGGGGGGCCACCAAACATCAGATTTCATAGCACAATTGTGAAAGATGTATTCAGCAGTGAAGCTTCCGCCTAAGACGAAAGTGATTCACGTGTAGCTGAAAGATTAGACTGTAATCACTGGTAAAGTAACTTGATTCTTTAACAGCACTGGATCTTTTACAGATTCACATGCTTGAAATACAGTAACAAACAGTGCATCACAGCTATAAACAAGGAAAACAGGGGATGGTGGATTACAAAAAAATGCTTCGTCATAGGAAAAGATGCTAGAGGACCACCTGCTACAATTCTGTACTTTTGCTTGGACGCACTGGAGCAGCGTAAAGGTGTGGTAATTCTTCCAGGTCACCACCCTGCATTTGTCTGGTATGATTACCTCTTCGAAGTGGGCTGTTGAAGTTGCAACACTTCTTATTGACTTCACTACAACAGGAAGAGTTGGTCTGTACTGAGGGACAAGAAATTAGTTATTTACCCGTAAAACCAGATCGCCAGCATTGGCATCTTTTATATATTCACATGCTTGAATCCTTCCCAGCCAGGCTGGGAAGTCCCACTACATTAAAATAGCAGTATACAATGTAAAATATCCGTCATTCAGGGTGAGATGACCCTGGGTCTGAAACAATGTATATTTAGTAGCACATCCACCTCATTTGAAAGAACCCAAACTTCAGCCAATTAGGTGGAAACTTGAGCTTTCCTGCTCCCCTTGGAGGCCACCATTGCTCCGGATTCAGAGCACAAGTGTGAAAATAACATTGGAAGAGCCTCTGACACAATGCATGTTAATGTACACAAGATACCAATGTTTGAGAACTGAGTTACAAGTAAGTAACTAATTCCTTCTCCAACACAGGATCTTTTATTCGAATACATAACAAAAGTAGGCTCACTTTCTAGGGGCAGCCTGTTTCACTGCTGCATCAGCTTCTACATACACTAAGTAATAGTGCTTTTTGAGCAAGTGCGGACTCTTCCAAGTGGCTGCACGGCAGATGTCTCAAGGACACCCCACCATAAATAGCCACAACTGATGCTATGTTCCTGGTAGAATGCACCCTGCCTTAGCATTAAATAAATGCACGCTTAGAGCCAACGAGCTATACCATGCTTGGACAGGCATTGTCCTTCCCTTCACCAACAACACAAGCAGCTGGTCCAACGTGTGTATAGACTTTGTTTTGTCTATGTAGGACCAGAAGCATTTACGCAGGTCTAAAGAGTCTAACAAACCTTCTGCTGATCTAGATGAATTTGGGAAGAAAGATCAAACAATGACAGGTTAATTTAAGTGAAAGTCAGTAGAGACCTTAGGCAAAATCATAGGGCTGGTTCTCAAGATAGATTAACCTGTCCTTTGCAAACCTAAGCAAAGGTTCCTTGATGGTGAATGCTTGATTTTCTCCCATTCTACCTGCATACGTTAAAGCCAGATGAAGCTCAGTTTTCGATCAGACATTTTTAAATGTGCCTCATGTCTAGTTCCGATAGGAGAAACGATCAGTTGACTAAGGGCAGTAATAAGTTGCCATTGAACTGGTGGGTGTTGAAACGGTGGGAAAGTTTTAGAGTTCTTTCATGAACTGCTTTATCATTCTTTGGGAGAACATGAGGGGCTCACAGTTCTCCTAAATATCGAGACTGTAGCCAAATGGACCTTGTTTGAAGAGTAATGAAGCCCACTGTTCCTATGCTCAATAAAAATGGAAGAATTTGATGAGGTTTTATTCTCAGTGGACGTTGACCATTATTCCTGCAACATATACAGGAATGCTTCCACTTTGCATTGTGGTCTTTGTTTTGGCTGGAGCTCAAGCCTGTGCCAAATATTTCTTCATGGTTGCAACAGCTGCAAATGGCCAAACTCAGTGACTTGTGGTCTTGATGACAAATCTGACGGCTGGAAAGAATCCTGTGATGCACTTTCAGAGAATGGTTCGACGTGTTGACAACTGCAACATCATTTCAAAACGTTAAGCAATTAGGAACCCATTCAAGTACCAATAAACTATACCATGGATTTTGAAAAAGAAATCAGTTACCAGCATCTAGAGCAGTACAGCCTCTAACTGATTTAGTCACAAGCTTGTATCATACACTGATATCAACTTGGAGTCCCACTGTAGTTATACTACAGCAGTGTAAAGCACAAAGGCGCGTGAAATACTGGTTCTTTAGTAGCACAATCGCCTCATTAGAAATGACCCAAGGATAAGGCGATGTGGTGATAGCACAGGGAGTCTTTCCCTGAAGTGGCCGCAAAACATTGGATTTCACAGCACAACTGTGAAAGATTTATTCAGCAATGGAGCTTCTTCCTAAGACAAAGGTCAGCCACATGTGGCTGAAGGATACAGACTTTACTCGCAGGTAAAATAACTTGATTCTTTAACAGCATTGCATCTTCTATAGATTAATATACTGAAGTACAGTAACAAGCAGTACATCACAGCTATAAACAAGGAAAAATAGGGAATGGTGGGTTACAGAAAACTGCTTCATCATAGAAAAATATGTTAAACAACCACCTGACCCTCTTCTACAATTCTGTGATGTTGCTTGGAGGCACTAGAGCAGTGTAACGGTGTAGAATTTCTTTCATGTCACAAACCTGCATTGTCTGGTATAATTACCTCTTCGAAGAGGGCTATTGAAGTTGCAACACTTCTTATTGACAACAGGAAGAGTTGGCCTGTACTGATTTACAATAAATTAGTTATTTACCTGAAACACCAGCACTCCAACATTAATATCTTATATATTCACATGCTTGAATCTTTCCCAGCCAGACTGCAACATTTTGCTTTACCAATATTGGCGTGGCTATGTCAGAGCAATAACAATCAGAATGCAATGGTCTATCTTCGCCTTCCTCAACACCCTGTGGATCAGGTGAAAAGGAGAAAAGGTATAAACAATTATATTGGACCAAATAATAGAAAGATCATTTTTCATTGTGCTTTTATGTCAAAACCTGCTTGAGAAGCACAGGCATTTGCTGTTGCTCAGAGAAGCACACAGATCGATCATGCGTCAATGCCAATGACTGAAGATCTAGTTCAACTACTTTCTCGTCTAGTTACCACTAGTGACAATCCTAAAGTTGCTGGCTGAGTGCATCCACCAAACCGTTCTGACAAGCTGGCAAATGTTGCTCAGTGATGGCTATCTTGTAAGCAATGGCCCAATTCTACAGCAGCTGAGCCTTTTGTCAGAGTGATCAAGACCATGTTCCTATTTGCTTGGTTATGTAGAACATGGACGTTGTATTGTCCGTTCCGACTAGGACTGACTGACATGTTAGCCTGGGAAGGAATGCTTGCAGGTCTAGACGTAAGGGACTGAGCTCCGGAAATTGAAGTAAATTTTGATTTCCGCATCTGACCCTAGACCTCTGGTTAAATGCTCTTCTTGCATGTGATCTCACCATCTGTCCACAGAAATACCTGTGTAAGAATCCTCTTGTTTGGTACAGGCAGGAAAGTATCCACCACAGCAGTGCCTGCTTAGGCCTCCCTGTGACTTTTACTGTATATCTTCCCAGGAACCTTTGTCTTGTTTTCATTGTAGATCCAGCTCTTGCTGAATAGGCCTCGTCTGAACCCTGCAAAAGAGAATCAGGCTTATACATGAATATAAGGAGCGAGGTTCTGGTTGCAGAACCACCCCCACTCTTTGCCTGGTTTTTAGATACAACTTTGACTGGAGTGCACTTGGTTCCTGGTAACCAGGTCCCTAGTGCCAGTGTTCCTGCCTTAAAACAAGGCATCTGGCCACTTGATCCACAAATGACCAGGCCCTTCAGACACTGTACATCCCTAGTAAATAGTACCCCTAGGTACCTGGGGCCTGGGTATTGAAGAGGGCTCCTCCGAGCTGCATGACAACTTGTGCCACTTTGAGGGACCCAGTACCAACTTTATGCAGACTGCCACTGCAGGCTGCGTGACGTTGTGCTTTTAATTTTGCGAGCACCCAATGACTATGTGCCAAGTTCCTTAACACCGCATGCAATATTTTCAAGTCACCCCTCTAGCTGGCCTAACAGCCCTAAGGCAGGGTGCATTATATTACATGCGAGGGAGTAACTGCATGAGTAGATATGCCCCTGCTAGGTCTATCGATTCTCAGACATATCAACGGCCCAGAGAATCCATTTTAAATGTACATGCTGGACCTTGGTCAGTACAAGTTCCCCAGCTACATGATGGCTTCTCTGAATCCTGGGATGTTTGGTATTAAACATCTCAGTATAATAAACCCTCACTGACCACAGTGATTGATTTATTAAAAAAGAAATGCACACAGAGGGCACCCTAGAGATGCCCCCTGAAAACCTACTAACTACCAGTGTGTTGACCGACTGGTTCTGACCAGTCACTACAGCCACATCTCACCCCTGGTTTCCCCCGGTTCTGACATCACTTTTGCTGGCAGCACAGACAGGATAATTAGTTAGACTAGGAGGTGTGCAGACTTCATGCCAGTCCCACTCCCAAGATAGACGAGCTAGACGAGCTGAAGTGGTTACTGGTTTTTAAATTCCTCCATCTTGCTTGGAAAGAATTAGGCCACTAGGGTTGGGGTATGCTCACTTCCCAGCCTAAGTAGTCATAAGAAGGGTGTAGTCACTCTAAAGGTGGTCTAGCCCATTGTCTCCCACCAGGCTCTCCCTGTAACACCCCTAAATTGAGTATTTATGTGGTACTCCTAAAGGCTTAAACTCAGATTTCGCCAACCTAAGAAGACCCTGACAAAGAAGAGTTGCACTCGCAGAAAAGGAAAAGCAGCAGCTAACCTGGACCCAGCCCCACTAACCTGCCTGTTTATCTCTGAGAATCCTGCCGAAAAATGCCCACTCATCCAGCTTTCAATAAAACATGCGAAGAAAACTCCAAAGAAAAGACTGCAGAAAAGACTGCAGATGTTGCCCCTGGAAACTCGACATGAGCAGTGACCACTGCATGTCCAAGACCAGAGGTGAAGCCAACCAACTGTGCCAACACAGATGCGCAGCTGCCCAGAGACCAGGTCCAATGTGGTCTTATCCATCTTGGACTCTCCTGAGACACCTGCAGCCTCTGTGTGCAGGCCCCCTCTCCCACAGGCTTGTGGAGAGAGAAAATGCAACAGCTTCAGCAACCACTGCACCAGTAACCCCTGACCCCAACTGAGCCGGGTTATCATTGTCAAGGACGACCATGGGCTCCTAAGAGCTTGAGTTCACCCTGGGTGCACCCCTGCGCCAGGCTCCCCCATGAGGTCTGCAGTCTCAACACATGCAGGATCCCGTAACCGTGAGTGCTCCTGGATGTGAAAACCCAACGCCTAAAGACACCCCTACATCCATCGTCCCTGGGCACAGGAAAAAAGGACTAAAGGTGCATCTATGTCCCCAAGCACCCCATATCTACTACATACCTCACTTGTTGTCCCTGACTGGCTTCCCAGCTAGAGCCAGCAGCCTGTTTTTCACAGGGTCAAACTCCCATAGGAAACCACAGGGCACCAGACGGGTTATTACACCTCTGCACCCTGCCACCCCAGTGCCGCCCGGTGTGGTCCTGACCAGTGCCCAGGACTTACCTTTACTCCCTGAGATTGGCTTCATAAGTTGTTGACCCTGTGATTGCTTAACATTGTTTTCCTCCACTGGATAACACAGACCTCAGAAAATTGCACTGTATATTTCTGGAACTGCAAAGTATTGATGCTTAAATGTCTACTTACCTAATTATGAAGTTATTGGGTTTGAAACGTAAAAAAATTTCTAAATTGGTCTGAGATTTATTCTTTGATTGTGTTTCATTTATTTCCTCAGAATGCAACTAATGCTTAGCAGTGCCCTCTGATAAGCCTAACAGCTCGCCCACACTTACACAAAAAGAGCATTAGTCTTACCTACTTTTGCCTTTGCAATACCAATTGGGAATCAACTGGACTCTCTGCACAGTGTACTTAATTTTAGTGCACTATATTGAGCCAGCTTCCTACAATGAAGACATTAAACCCAACAGGTATTTGTACTATCTATTACCAAATGTTTTGTAGGCATACTTCTTAACGCAGTCTAACTTTTCCACCCTTTCCTGAGAAGGAAAAGCTTTTCCTAGATGTGTTTAATGCACGCAAAAACCTGATCCTTGTTTGGGCTCCAATGAGGGCTTTTCCTGTTCAATAGGAGGCCTGTTATTTGAGAGGTTAATGCAGGCCACCATAGATCCTTTCACCCGTTCCTTTGGAGCAATGTGAGAAATTCTTCCCCCAACTGTAAAGTAGGAGATGGAGAAGGGGTGAGGGTGCAGGTGGGGGAGATTGGGGGGGGGGGGGGGTATCCACAGGGAACAGTCCAGCTCTTTGATTCTCATCTCATCTTTACGTGATTGAGAACACCTCTTTCTTCCAGACCATATTCCAGGGGATGGTCTCTGATCGCAGTTGTAGGAGTATACTAGTATGAATGTTGATTTGATACATGGTAATATGACTCAGTGCTTACTTTTACAGTGCAGGGAAGCCTCATTGTAGCCATGCGCTATATAAATCCACGTAAGATTTCTAGGTCAGTTGAATCCTCCTCTGAAACTCTGAGATCTTATCAAACCACAAACATTTTAATGCCCATATCTTGATACTGCAGTAGACCCAAAGACTTGGCTGTATCTGTTTTTAGGTTTAAATCTTTGTCGACAAGATACTTAATGCAAACATGGAAAACAAATCAACCAGGAGGCAGCAGTGCCCTCCAGTATGTAACTAAGAACCACAAAGTAACTCCCTCCCCCCCACCTACTCGTTGGAGCACTCAAAAAGCGTAGAAATCATGAGAAGGCACAAAGCGAATGCAGTGGAGTACTTTACATAACAGGTAATGGGGGATCTCAATTATTAGTCAGTCACAGAATTTGTAAGTATTTGGGGCATTACAGCTCTCGGAACTCTTTAGAAAGGAGGGCAAGGAATGGCTCCAAAGTTTCCTAAAAGTATCACTCTGAGCAGTGAGGGTCAGGGTTAGCTTCTCCATGCCTAGCACATGCCAAAGTCAATGAAGCCACCCCAGGTGAGCCGGGGGAGTGTTGGTACCCCAGTGAATAAGATTGCTTTGGAAGGCTGGATTGAGTGCCAGGCTGATCTGGCATCCTTTATGGGATGTGAGCAGGAAGGTAAGGGGATTGGGGAGTCCAAAAAGGGAATCGAGGGGGCTGAGTGTACAGATGAGCATCAATATTGTTAAAAATTCCTTCCCAGTACTGTGAGAATTTGCGGCATTCCCAGATCAAGTGTACTAGTGTCACTGGAGAGCTGCAATGCCTCCAACATTACGTGCTGTGAGTGGGGTTACCCTTGTGTATCCTAACTGGAGCTAGACACCAGTATGTGGTGATTTTGACCATCTTAATTTTAGCTGTATTGTGTGGTTCGTAATGCGCCCTGTGATACACCTACTCCCATTCCTTAGTCCTGTATATTCTCCCCAACTCGGTCTCCCAGCATTTATGTCCCAGCATCTTAGGCAGTGTGGGTGTATAGCGAAGGATGTAATCTAGTTCAGTGATAAGCTGCTGGTCATTGGTTTTCATTAAGAGCCATTTCTCAAAGATGTGAGGGGGTCGCTGAGCTCCCCCGTAGACCATTGGGTGCATCACCCAGTGTCTGATATGCAGTTACCTCATCCTCATGTTCTGGGAGTGCATGGTCAGCCCACAACTGCTCAAGAGATAGCGGACCCTCCTCCCCAAACAGGTGTCCAATGAACCACTAGCCTGTTGTGGAAAGTTATTGGATCCAGACCTGGTGTGAAAGCTGCACTTTCTACTACTGCGGTCAGTGGTGAGGGGAATGTGGAAAGCCCCTTACGGGATGCAACACAATACCACACTTAATACTGTGCCAGTGACCAGGAAGGAGTAAAGACCATTTGATCTCAATCGACGTGCCAGGAAAGGGAAGTGCCCGCTATTGCTCAGTCCATTAATGCTTTTCAGATTCTGTGTGGACCAGACCAAGTATCGAAGCTTAGCATCACAGTAATATTGTAGAAGATTTGGGATCCTCCAACCCCCACCCCTCTGAGGGGAGGCTGATGGCTTAATGTCCGGCTCATCCGGGAACATCCCTTAGCCCAGACGAAGAGAAGCAGGAAACCAGTGCGACAAGAGCATCACCTTCTCCAAGGGGACTGAAAGACTGAGGGCTTGTGACTTTTGTATTTTCATCTGGAATACTGCAACCATATTGAAGGCCTCCATTTTGTTGACAAAGGCAGCAAGAGCAATTTGTGGAGTGTCCAGTGCTATTATGAAGTCATCTGCATAAAGGGCAAGGATGTGAGTGTCCCAGCTGAAAGTGACCCAGGTGACTTGTGGGTTATCATGCACCCATTAGGTGAGGGGCTCCAACAAGGGCAACAATAGGCACCTATGCCACTTTCCACGGTGCATATGAAATGGGGAGGAAGTCCGGCCATTGAACCTCATGGTCGCGGAGGGGCAGGTATAGTTATTGAGCATCCAGGATCGGAAATGAGGTCCAAAGCATAAGTGGTCGAGTGTTGCCTCCAGACAGGGCCAATGCACCTGAACGCCTTTTCTCAGCATCTATGGCAAGGAGCATTATCTCCCTTTTAGAGCATTTACCTTTATCAATAAGGTGGAGGATTCGTTTGGTATTATCGCCACTTTGACCGCGAAGAACAAAGTCTGCTTTATCTGGATTAATCAACGCTGGCATTAGGGGATTAAGAGGGGATGCTAGAATGCCTGCAAGGAGCTTAATGTTTACATTCATAAGAGATATCGGTCTGTAGGATCTACACTGTTGAGGATCTTTCCATGGCTTGGGGATAACAACAGCTGCCTCTAGTGTGGAGAGTGGACATTTTCCTGGGCCTGTGATTGCATTGAACAGTTATTTCAGGATAGGAGCTAGGATTGGGCACAATATCTTTTAAAACAGGGCCAGGAACCCATCCGGTCCCAGAGATTTGAGGGGCTTTACCTAGCTATAGCAGATATGACCTCCTCCATTCTGATCAGGCGGTCAAGCAACTCAGCCTGTTCGTAAGTGAGGCGCATGCTGTGAGCTTCTCGTAGGTAAGGAGCCAAGCAGCCACATCAGCAGGTTAAGAATAGAGGTTTCCGTAGAACTGACAGAAGGCAGAGCTTATGGGGGGGGGAGCATCCCCTACGATGTTGGCTCCATCAGATGTTTGCAGGTACTCCACCCCAGACAACTGTTGTTGGGCACAAAGCTGGTTAGCCAGTGGATACCCACACTTGTTCTCCACCCCGTAAAAGGTGTGACACAGCTCAAGCATGGCACATTCTGCTCTGTCCATGTGCAACTCCACTTACTGTGTTAAGGCAGCCCCCAGTTGTCTCCAGACGAGTGGTGCGCCCGTACGCTTGTGTATCCTTTCACCTCCAGTGCCTGTTGACTCAGCGGTTCACACTTGTCCCGTCAAACTTCAGGCACGGAGATCGCTATCAGCTCTCCCCGGATCATGGCTTTTAGAGTCTCCCATAGAAGGGGGGACGAAGCTCTCAGCGGTATTGTTGAAGTCAAGGTAGTTCGAGATCGCTTGAGCGATATGTTCTACCACCTGGAGTCGCTGAATGAGAGTCGCCTTCATTTGCTATGGACAAAATGCTTGCTGCTGTTCCCCAAGAAATTATCAAGCCTGGCATAAGTTTTGCGAGAATGCGAATAGGAAGCAGAATCTTGGGACTGAGGATGCCATTTATGTCACAGATCTTTACGACCCAGTTCCCGCAGCTATCGAGCCCCCTCTGTGAATATAGCCCCACCCCTCCATACCTCTGATGACCTGTCAAGCTCATTACAGAACATCGGATTCAGTTCCCCACTTAGGAGCCACAAGCACTTTATCTTGGTTGGCCATGACCTCTGCCAGTGCCCTTGAAAGGAATGCTTCCTGACCCCTCGTTAGCTGTGTAGCTGGAACCAACTACAGAGGAGTGTTACTCTATTTGCTCCCTGTGTACTAGCAGTCGTCCCTTGATCTCTGCCAGCCTATCACCTAGACCATGTGGGCCACTCCTGCTTTTTTTTTTTTTTTTTTTTTTTTTAGCAACCACAGAAGAGACGTATTGGTGGGGAAAGGCCCGGGACCCGAGTCTGCGGCTATCCCCAGGGAGCAAATGGGTCTCCTGCAGGAAGAATAAGTTAGCTACAGTGTAGGTTCTATGTATGAAAGGTTCACACTGGTTTGGTCGTATTGTTAAACCCCTTTACATTAAGGGTGACAACTTTTACCTGATCTTGTGGAATCGGAGGACAAAATTCATTCCCAGGCAGTCAGCCCACCCCAGTGGGCTACCATGCACGTAGAGGGGCAGCATGTAGTTAGGAGACATGCAGTAGTAATCCCCAAGTATGTAGTGTGGCTTCTCTGTATAAGTGTTCCACACCCCCTCGCCCACCCCCCCAAAACAAAAAACAAAAACACAACAACAAAAACAGCATCAAAAGAAAACAGTATGAGGAGCTGGAGAAATCCAGCAGTCTCATGGATCACCTGGGTATAGAGGTCCACGGTTCAACAAGGGGAGGAACCCCACAATCTTACTTCCCCAGCTCCAAGTACCACCTAGGAGTCTGTCATGCTCAGTCACAATCTTGTTTATCTGTGTCTCCAGACAGTGACTCTGAATGCTGGGCAGTACTAATCGCAATAGTCTAAAGCTCAGGGTAGTGCCCCGCCCTCTCCAACCACCCCCCATCCTCCAAATCCACATAAAGAGCGTCTCCGGGCCTTACCTTCCCAGGGGGAGCCTTGTAGGGGACTTTCAGACAGTTCCTCAAGCTGCAGCACTCCGCATGTCTGTCAGGAATCGAATCTGGTGGAGCTTCCCTTACCAGCAGAACACAATGAAGAAGGGATGACCCCAAGAGTAAGTTGTTATTTTATCATATAAATTGGTTCTTGACCCAGTGGAAATCCCTTCGCTTCTGTAGAGTGATAGCTGATCAGTCTTAGTGGAGGACCAAATTGTGGCCCCTGAATTTTAGGGGGTGTAAGTCTCTGACTTTGCAGAGAATCTTTTCCTTGAGTATGAAATGGGGATGTTCGAATCAGGCCATGGGGCCAATCAGCACACCTCTCCACGGAGCAGGGGGACTCAGACATGCGTAGGTGAATGGTGAACAACGGGGTGTTGAGGGGCTACACAAACCCCCTATCCACAGGGAACAGTCCAGCTCTTTGATTCTCATCTCATCTTTACGTGATTGAGAACACCTCTTTCTTCCAGACCATATTCCAGGGGATGGTCTCTGATCGCAGTTGTAGGAGTATACTAGTATGAATGTTGATTTGATACATGGTAATATGACTCAGTGCTTACTTTTACAGTGCAGGGAAGCCTCATTGTAGCCATGCGCTATATAAATCCACGTAAGATTTCTAGGTCAGTTGAATCCTCCTCTGAAACTCTGAGATCTTATCAAACCACAAACATTTTAATGCCCATATCTTGATACTGCAGTAGACCCAAAGACTTGGCTGTATCTGTTTTTAGGTTTAAATCTTTGTCGACAAGATACTTAATGCAAACATGGAAAACAAATCAACCAGGAGGCAGCAGTGCCCTCCAGTATGTAACTAAGAACCACAAAGTAACTCCCTCCCCCCCACCTACTCGTTGGAGCACTCAAAAAGCGTAGAAATCATGAGAAGGCACAAAGCGAATGCAGTGGAGTACTTTACATAACAGGTAATGGGGGATCTCAATTATTAGTCAGTCACAGAATTTGTAAGTATTTGGGGCATTACAGCTCTCGGAACTCTTTAGAAAGGAGGGCAAGGAATGGCTCCAAAGTTTCCTAAAAGTATCACTCTGAGCAGTGAGGGTCAGGGTTAGCTTCTCCATGCCTAGCACATGCCAAAGTCAATGAAGCCACCCCAGGTGAGCCGGGGGAGTGTTGGTACCCCAGTGAATAAGATTGCTTTGGAAGGCTGGATTGAGTGCCAGGCTGATCTGGCATCCTTTATGGGATGTGAGCAGGAAGGTAAGGGGATTGGGGAGTCCAAAAAGGGAATCGAGGGGGCTGAGTGTACAGATGAGCATCAATATTGTTAAAAATTCCTTCCCAGTACTGTGAGAATTTGCGGCATTCCCAGATCAAGTGTACTAGTGTCACTGGAGAGCTGCAATGCCTCCAACATTACGTGCTGTGAGTGGGGTTACCCTTGTGTATCCTAACTGGAGCTAGACACCAGTATGTGGTGATTTTGACCATCTTAATTTTAGCTGTATTGTGTGGTTCGTAATGCGCCCTGTGATACACCTACTCCCATTCCTTAGTCCTGTATATTCTCCCCAACTCGGTCTCCCAGCATTTATGTCCCAGCATCTTAGGCAGTGTGGGTGTATAGCGAAGGATGTAATCTAGTTCAGTGATAAGCTGCTGGTCATTGGTTTTCATTAAGAGCCATTTCTCAAAGATGTGAGGGGGTCGCTGAGCTCCCCCGTAGACCATTGGGTGCATCACCCAGTGTCTGATATGCAGTTACCTCATCCTCATGTTCTGGGAGTGCATGGTCAGCCCACAACTGCTCAAGAGATAGCGGACCCTCCTCCCCAAACAGGTGTCCAATGAACCACTAGCCTGTTGTGGAAAGTTATTGGATCCAGACCTGGTGTGAAAGCTGCACTTTCTACTACTGCGGTCAGTGGTGAGGGGAATGTGGAAAGCCCCTTACGGGATGCAACACAATACCACACTTAATACTGTGCCAGTGACCAGGAAGGAGTAAAGACCATTTGATCTCAATCGACGTGCCAGGAAAGGGAAGTGCCCGCTATTGCTCAGTCCATTAATGCTTTTCAGATTCTGTGTGGACCAGACCAAGTATCGAAGCTTAGCATCACAGTAATATTGTAGAAGATTTGGGATCCTCCAACCCCCACCCCTCTGAGGGGAGGCTGATGGCTTAATGTCCGGCTCATCCGGGAACATCCCTTAGCCCAGACGAAGAGAAGCAGGAAACCAGTGCGACAAGAGCATCACCTTCTCCAAGGGGACTGAAAGACTGAGGGCTTGTGACTTTTGTATTTTCATCTGGAATACTGCAACCATATTGAAGGCCTCCATTTTGTTGACAAAGGCAGCAAGAGCAATTTGTGGAGTGTCCAGTGCTATTATGAAGTCATCTGCATAAAGGGCAAGGATGTGAGTGTCCCAGCTGAAAGTGACCCAGGTGACTTGTGGGTTATCATGCACCCATTAGGTGAGGGGCTCCAACAAGGGCAACAATAGGCACCTATGCCACTTTCCACGGTGCATATGAAATGGGGAGGAAGTCCGGCCATTGAACCTCATGGTCGCGGAGGGGCAGGTATAGTTATTGAGCATCCAGGATCGGAAATGAGGTCCAAAGCATAAGTGGTCGAGTGTTGCCTCCAGACAGGGCCAATGCACCTGAACGCCTTTTCTCAGCATCTATGGCAAGGAGCATTATCTCCCTTTTAGAGCATTTACCTTTATCAATAAGGTGGAGGATTCGTTTGGTATTATCGCCACTTTGACCGCGAAGAACAAAGTCTGCTTTATCTGGATTAATCAACGCTGGCATTAGGGGATTAAGAGGGGATGCTAGAATGCCTGCAAGGAGCTTAATGTTTACATTCATAAGAGATATCGGTCTGTAGGATCTACACTGTTGAGGATCTTTCCATGGCTTGGGGATAACAACAGCTGCCTCTAGTGTGGAGAGTGGACATTTTCCTGGGCCTGTGATTGCATTGAACAGTTATTTCAGGATAGGAGCTAGGATTGGGCACAATATCTTTTAAAACAGGGCCAGGAACCCATCCGGTCCCAGAGATTTGAGGGGCTTTACCTAGCTATAGCAGATATGACCTCCTCCATTCTGATCAGGCGGTCAAGCAACTCAGCCTGTTCGTAAGTGAGGCGCATGCTGTGAGCTTCTCGTAGGTAAGGAGCCAAGCAGCCACATCAGCAGGTTAAGAATAGAGGTTTCCGTAGAACTGACAGAAGGCAGAGCTTATGGGGGGGGGGAGCATCCCCTACGATGTTGGCTCCATCAGATGTTTGCAGGTACTCCACCCCAGACAACTGTTGTTGGGCACAAAGCTGGTTAGCCAGTGGATACCCACACTTGTTCTCCACCCCGTAAAAGGTGTGACACAGCTCAAGCATGGCACATTCTGCTCTGTCCATGTGCAACTCCACTTACTGTGTTAAGGCAGCCCCCAGTTGTCTCCAGACGAGTGGTGCGCCCGTACGCTTGTGTATCCTTTCACCTCCAGTGCCTGTTGACTCAGCGGTTCACACTTGTCCCGTCAAACTTCAGGCACGGAGATCGCTATCAGCTCTCCCCGGATCATGGCTTTTAGAGTCTCCCATAGAAGGGGGGACGAAGCTCTCAGCGGTATTGTTGAAGTCAAGGTAGTTCGAGATCGCTTGAGCGATATGTTCTACCACCTGGAGTCGCTGAATGAGAGTCGCCTTCATTTGCTATGGACAAAATGCTTGCTGCTGTTCCCCAAGAAATTATCAAGCCTGGCATAAGTTTTGCGAGAATGCGAATAGGAAGCAGAATCTTGGGACTGAGGATGCCATTTATGTCACAGATCTTTACGACCCAGTTCCCGCAGCTATCGAGCCCCCTCTGTGAATATAGCCCCACCCCTCCATACCTCTGATGACCTGTCAAGCTCATTACAGAACATCGGATTCAGTTCCCCACTTAGGAGCCACAAGCACTTTATCTTGGTTGGCCATGACCTCTGCCAGTGCCCTTGAAAGGAATGCTTCCTGACCCCTCGTTAGCTGTGTAGCTGGAACCAACTACAGAGGAGTGTTACTCTATTTGCTCCCTGTGTACTAGCAGTCGTCCCTTGATCTCTGCCAGCCTATCACCTAGACCATGTGGGCCACTCCTGCTTTTTTTTTTTAGCAACCACAGAAGAGACGTATTGGTGGGGAAAGGCCCGGGACCAGAGTCTGCGGCTATCCCCAGGGAGCAAATGGGTCTCCTGCAGGAAGAATAAGTTAGCTACAGTGTAGGTTCTATGTATGAAAGGTTCACACTGGTTTGGTCGTATTGTTAAACCCCTTTACATTAAGGGTGACAACTTTTACCTGATCTTGTGGAATCGGAGGACAAAATTCATTCCCAGGCAGTCAGCCCACCCCAGTGGGCTACCATGCACGTAGAGGGGCAGCATGTAGTTAGGAGACATGCAGTAGTAATCCCCAAGTATGTAGTGTGGCTTCTCTGTATAAGTGTTCCACACCCCCTCGCCCACCCCCCCAAAACAAAAAACAAAAACACAACAACAAAAACAGCATCAAAAGAAAACAGTATGAGGAGCTGGAGAAATCCAGCAGTCTCATGGATCACCTGGGTATAGAGGTCCACGGTTCAACAAGGGGAGGAACCCCACAATCTTACTTCCCCAGCTCCAAGTACCACCTAGGAGTCTGTCATGCTCAGTCACAATCTTGTTTATCTGTGTCTCCAGACAGTGACTCTAGTACTGCCCAGCATTCAATCGCAATAGTCTAAAGCTCAGGGTAGTGCCCCGCCCTCTCCAACCACCCCCCATCCTCCAAATCCACATAAAGAGCGTCTCCGGGCCTTACCTTCCCAGGGGGAGCCTTGTAGGGGACTTTCAGACAGTTCCTCAAGCTGCAGCACTCCGCATGTCTGTCAGGAATCGAATCTGGTGGAGCTTCCCTTACCAGCAGAACACAATGAAGAAGGGATGACCCCAAGAGTAAGTTGTTATTTTATCATATAAATTGGTTCTTGACCCAGTGGAAATCCCTTCGCTTCTGTAGAGTGATAGCTGATCAGTCTTAGTGGAGGACCAAATTGTGGCCCCTGAATTTTAGGGGGTGTAAGTCTCTGACTTTGCAGAGAATCTTTTCCTTGAGTATGAAATGGGGATGTTCGAATCAGGCCATGGGGCCAATCAGCACACCTCTCCACGGAGCAGGGGGACTCAGACATGCGTAGGTGAATGGTGAACAACGGGGTGTTGAGGGGCTACACAAACCCCCTAGAAGGCAACTGCAGGTAGCCGTACCCCTGCATGGGAAGAGAGTGGCGGGGACAGTAATGTTTCAGCTGTATCGTCCTCTCCCCGAAGAGGGATGCCCCTGGATAAGTCTCTGCGGTGGGTGTGCTGACCCTCTATCTTGGCCAATGCCTTCAGGAGCACGTGCGGTGTTGCAAACGCACACACTGCATTGTGCGTGTGAGGCCTCAGGCAACAGAATGAGGCACTAACTAGGGCCTGCTCAGAAATACATGTTCCCACCCTAACAATGACCCAGTAGCTCAGGTCAGTGTTCTGTGCCCAGCAAAAGTCCTGGCAGGCTGGCGCTGTGCACCCAGAAAGGCCAGCTGGGCAGAAGGTGCTGTAGGACTTGGTTAGCAGGGGAGGGTGCACTGACCTGCATGCTGGACTCACTAGGAGCAAGAGTTTACTGGTTGCCAAAGGATCGGGGGCCGCCGGTCAGGCCCTTGCAGCCACTGAATTATTGCTGCTGGCGGACGATAGTTATGCAGTCTCATGCCCGATGCAGGACCACCGATTTAGGAGGGTGGAGTGCCCCTTGAGTTAATTGCAGCCACCTAGAGGGACTGCAGGTCCCAGGGCCGGCAGGGGATCCAGTCTCGCTCCAAGTCCGGGCACCAGACAACAGGTGGTCTAGTCAGATCCCAGGCAACGCTATCTTGAGTTCCTCAGGGCCCTCAGGACTGGTTCAGGCGACGCTGCACTACTTGATCTCATGCCTGCTGCCAGGGTGCACCGGAGGTCTCCGCATCTGAGGGTGGAGACTCTGTAGGCTCAGTTTGGCCAACAGTGGCGATGGGTGGCCGGTAATCACTGCGGCTGAATGGAGAGATTAGGACCCACATCCTACTCATCCACCATCTTAACCATATACCCCACCTGTCTCTGTTTTGAGGCCTTGAAGGGCCTCATCCACATGTTTGCTGAAAAGAGTAAAGTCATCAGAGGGCATATCTAAAAACTTGATTGCTCCTCAGGATGAAAGGCTGTGGATTTCAGTCAACCTTTTCTTCTTAAGACCATACATCCTGCAGGTTGCTGAAAACCTGCATTCTAAACATCCATAGGCGCATCAATACTGGGGGGAAAAAAAGAAAAGAAAAAAAAAACCTCCTCTTGTTTAGGAATAGCTCCTGCTACCTCACCTTTTATCTTCAGGGATTACTTCAATTAATGGTGCAACATCATGCCACATGAGACTATCATAGTTTCCTAAAACTGCCACAGCACTGGCTAATGCATTAGTCATCATCAAAGGCGAACTTGTTGACAGGACCGTCAACAAAAGGTACATTAGATGCTGACGGTCTCATTGTAGCCGTTGTCTGAAAATGGTATTTTCAAAGATTTGTTTACATCAAAGCAGGGTGCTCCATGGACTGATTTAGAATGGACATCCATGATTCCTTAGAGGAATGTTTCCCATGCTTGTTGGTAGAAGATGTAGCTCCAACTGCTGATCCACACAAAGTCAATTGAAGATACTGAAAGTCTCGTTTTTAGGGTCGAGCGTAAAGAGCTCTGTCCCTGCTGTAATCTCTCTATTGGCTTGAAACCACACCCATGAGTTTGGTTGGTTTGTGGGCTTGCCTTTTAAAATTTGCTTGCTTTCATTAGTGGAAGGCATGCATTTTGTTTTTAAACAGCTCCCCCCTCGATCTAGATGGCACAATCTATATCCATATTCTTCCATCATAGCACAATATTTCAGTAGCATTTCTACAAATTAGCAATATCTGCATCTAGAATCAGTATCAGTGATTTGCCTCTCTACCTGCCTATCTTTGGGGTAGACTGATGGAACCAAATCCCTCCCACCCCTCTCTCCGCTGGTGTGGTGTAACAGTAAGCCCAGTGTGATTTTTAAGCACATGTGGGTGAGCAGCGTAGCCATTGTGTATCTGTTGTTTTTGTGCGATATTCTAGTTATGCCCCCAGGTTCATCTCTTTCTATTCCTCCTGAGGGTCTTTCAGGGCCATGACGAGTAGTTCCCAAGCTCTTGCATATTCTAATGTTCCTAACTTATGTGCCTCTCTACGCAGTAGGGTCCCCTCACATTCTGCCCATTTCTCCAGCTCCTTTAACCAGGACTGCAAAAAAGGGCCTGTAGGTTTTTTTTCCATTTTCTCCTGATTTCCCTCTTAGCTAATAACAGCCCCAGGTCTTGAAATCTGCTGGTGGTTTTGTTCTTAGAGTGTGGATACCAGTGTAGCAGGCAATGTGCGGGTGTGAGAGAGCCGTTTTTTGATAATGTCAGCAAGTCGTTTTACAACCTGTGTCCAGTGCTGATTTAGAAGAGGACATGCCCACAGCATGTAACTAAAGGACGCACCCACCTCTACAGCAGTAATGAGCTGCTGTGTGTCAAAATATCTATTAATCCTTTCTGCGTACAAATATGCTCTGTGTAAGATAGACATTGATGAGCCTAAATCTGACATTCATGGAGGTTGTGGGCATTCTGTCCAGAATGCCCTCCCATTCGGTCACTGATATAGAGGTACCCAAGTCTGCCTCCCACTTGATCTGTACCCCATCTGTGGGTCTGAGAGTCTGTTTGTAAATGTCGTAGTGGACGGCATGCATATGTCATGCCTCTTCCATGTTTAGACCTCCTCGAGCACACCAGCCAACTCCTGAAAGCATATGAGCCTCCGTATTTCCGTATGGTTTCTGGACTACCTTTTTCTATTACCTATGCACACTATCTCACAGTAGTCGAGCGCTTTCATCACATCAATCCTGTTACATGGATAACTGCATTTTGCCGACAAGACGTTTGACTGCGAGTGAACTTCTGTTTTAAGTTTTATTTTCAATTTATGTGGCAAGAAATGTACAGTTCAGAACGCAAATATCTCTTACTCGAGCAAACACGATACCCATTGCATTGCAAATACTTGTTTGTGCTGCCTTCAAGTAAATGCTTGGAAGAGCACTTTTCACTGAATCTTCCTCTGAAGAGGGGGCATCTCATTTAGAATGAGTAAAATTCTCCTTAGCGATCAGATACAAAATTTCTTGTTTCTCGGTCTTTTAGGGTGTGATATATAGAAGTATGACAAATGTCACATTTAGATGCCTTATGACTTGGATGAAGGCAACTAATACATTGAGAATGAGGATCATCAATGTTAATCTTCTTAAGACCAGAAGGTTAACAGGACTTAAAAAGTGATTTCTTCGGTCACGCATGGCAACATTGTTGTCCGATATAAAGATCTCCCTGGTCCAGAATTTGATAAAATTTCCCTGAAACAACTGACAGTAATTTAGCTAAAGATAGGGCTGGTTCAAACTCAAAGCACATCCATAACAAATAATTTAATGTTCAGGGACAGGTCAGAGCAAAGCTCTGGCAGGAGACTCCCTCACACATGACGTGCAATAGAAATCTCAGCCATGGTTACCTCTAGGAGTAGGAGAGCAAAAGCTTCCACCTCATTGACTGAAGTTTGGGTTTTTACAAATGGAGTGGATGTGCTACTAAATATACAATGTTGTTCCACGTCTATGGCCATTTTACACTGTATAACGTAGGATGTATACTTTACACAGAATACAGCTACTTTATTGTAATAGGGATCCCCAGTCCGACGACTGGGAATGATTTAAGCAAGTGAATATATAAAATCGTCAGTGTTGGAGAAAGTAATATTGGCTGTCATCTATCGGGTAGAAATGCCAATCAACTAGTCAGAAGCGCAAAAGTCTCTGTAGGCATCAAGCTGTACATTGTCCAGACAGACAGCTAAGGTATGTGGCGCTGTTTCACTTGTATAAGTCATTTATCACAGAGGAAAGTATTTAAAAAACCTGGCTTCATGCAGTGGATGTCAGTGGGAATGAATTGCAGATTTGTTGTTCAGTAAACCTGCCTTGTGGACTGAAAGAACAGTTCTTTACTAGTGAAGGCTTAGATTTCAATGACACTACTTGATGTGAGCAGGAGCGCAACCTTCCAGGAGACAGATTTAAACTCTGATTAAATCTAGCACAAAACAAAAACCAAAAAAACACTTATCTACTAAGCTAACAGCAGTCAGTTACATGTGCCTGGCAGGCGCCGCATTGGACGAATAGCCCTAGAGGGGCCTTTGACAAATCACTTAGATCATACAGACAATGCTCTTTGGTAGACATTCTTCAATCCGAGTAGGGCAAACTTTGCAGGTATGGTAGGATTTGGTGAGTTAGAGGAGATAGTGGAAATAGAACTTTATCAGAACACTATACATTCCTTTCCAATTGGCGCCTTGTCTTATTTGTGCACAGTGCCATTGCTGACAAAATATTTTTCTGCCATCATCCAAAATGTCTAAATGGAAACATTTACTATGTTCAAGAGCAATGCCGAGAACGTCATGGATGCTGGGTTGTGATGAGACATCTGAACTCTGCAGCAAGATGGAAAATAGAGTCCATGGCCACTGAAAATGCAATATCACAGAAAAATTAAACCAGTTTGTGGTGTGAAACAGTACTGCCTCAGCCAAGCTATGCTATGTTAAGATGCTTCAGAGTTTCCAACTATCGCACTGGCATATAATGTCAAAATACATTACTCAAAAAGCAGGGTATATGAGAGGGGCTAAAGAAGCAGTGGAAAGGGAGACGGGTGCAGACCGGTAGCGGTACTATGTGAGAGAAACAATATTTTGTTAAAAAACAAATTTTTGATGACTTCCAAAGCAGAAAGAGTGCGTTTGTCTGTTTATGTCAAAATGCCTTGTGAAATCTGACAGACCTCACCACTCAAGAAAGCACCTGTACCCACTGTTTACCAGAAAATACATTAGGGGAGTGGAATACCCCAAGCACCCCCCGCACCTTCACACACACAAAAGGACTTTTACATTGTGATGTGATTAATGTATGAAAAGTCCAATTCTGGACAACACGTTGGCCAGCCACTCGGTGCTCTATAGTCCAATCAATATAAAAGATATGGGGTTCATCTGGTGCAGCCCTGCCTCATCCCAAAAATAATTTGGTAGAGAGAAAAAAGCCTGGAGCTTGATGGACTAGTCCACATGGAAACCAGACACTACTTTTGCAAGAATTGAGGCCACAGTCCAAGCACCAGCATGCCTAGAAAAAAGGCAGTGTTTGGATGGCTGCACTGACTGCAGCTGCAGTTCACAGACAAGGGTAAATGAGAAGAAAGCATAAGCAAAGGTCCTTAAGCACACAAAGAAAAAGCATTCCTCACAACCATAGTTTTGCATGTCTGCCGGCAGAGAATCAGCATTTTTCTTGAGGTTGGTGAACAGATCTAGGGGTCAAATGAAACGAGCTACCTCTGCAATTCAAAGAGTTACCTGTGTGCTTGTATAGCTCATCTCTTAGATGGGATGAGTGAACATAAAAGTAGCAACTAAAGATAACCAGAATCTGCAGTGAAGTGAAGTTATGGTACCAAGAGGTCACTTTGATGAATACTGAAATAACTGATGGATCCTGAAGTGTAAGGGGGTCAGTAGCTTCAAGGAACAGCTGTGCATCGGCTCAAACGTTGTGCCCATTAAGAATGTAAGAGACAAATAATGGTACCACTACAGCATAACAAAATGTGGGGGAGGAAATATATGCAAGCTTTTTTCTTAAAAAAGAAAAAAAAGGAAGAAAATAAAAATCCATCGCAACTGGAGACTGCAGGTGCAGAGTGACAGAACAGTCAATCAAATAACCTTTAATAGTTCCCACGGTAAGCCTTGCCAGGCTAAAGACAGGACAAACAGAAGTACATGAGAAAGAATAGCCTGCGAGTTATCGATCAGATGATTCCCCGTATTGGCCAAAACTTTGCCCATCATCTGCAGTGAATCAACTGAGTTGATGGACTTCAAATAGCCAGGATGACTCCACTACTTCCTTATGCAGATCAGGGCCACTCAGCTGGTTCCACAGAAGTGTAGGTAGTTGATACTCTGGTAGAACTCTGCCACGTTAAGAGGCCCTCTTAGAGAGGTACGACTAAGCAGGTTAAGACTCATTCAGAGGGTCAGAGTATCACACACAGGTGCCAATCCGGGGTCATCAGGATAAACTGAGCCCAGTCACTTCCAATCTTCATCAGAACCCCATGAAGCAACGTCAGAAGCAGGGACCTGTGACGAAGAACGGAGACCCATCAAAGGCAAAACACATTTAGCAAACCTTGATGCAGCAATTCTATAAGACTAGAAGTATGACAGTTAACAGCAGCTGAAAAAAGGTACCAAAGGTACACCCAAATAGGTGAATTCGCCATGAACCAACTGCAGGCAGTAATGTCTTTCATGGTCAGCTAGATGTTTGCTGAGCTCATTAGTCTGGTGTTAAAACCCTGCCAGATGGTTGACAAACATGGAAATCCCCTGAAGGTACAAAAAGCGCAACAGCCTCAGAACCAGCTTTGAGAGCAAGCAAGAAGGCACACACCTTCAGAAGACTGATGTGGCTCTGCTGCTCCAACAGCAATGGCAGAATTCCAATGGAAAAGATGGATTCATGTTCTGCCGTAGTCAGAGTGAAAAATAAAAGAAAGAGCTGGTTGTTGTAAAACTGGATGGGCTACTGCGCAGGCCTGAAGAGCTGACTGACACCAGGAGTAAACCCTGAACTTCTGGCATCGTTGATGGAACTGGCGGGCGTGGCAGACAAACCCCAAGAAGCAGGCAACAGCACAGCTAACCAGTTGCTCAAAAGCTTAATAAGGCTTGCTGGCAAACAAGAGGCAAAAATAAGCATCCATGAGTGATTCCTGCACAACTGTAGCAAAACCCATGGCACGCATCTGTATCAGGCATATAGCACCTACTGGTGGGAAACTTAACAGCATCACTGAGTAAAACTTCAACCACATCACAGCGAGTCACAGATATCAAGGATTTCATTTAAAAGTAGCATTAAGTGGACGGGCCAGGTTGCAAAATTTCATTAAGGAATTAGTCCTAGTTTCCACAGTTATTGCTAAATAAACAGAGTTGTGCTGCTCGAGAAATCCATGAGATGGATTGTATGCATTTTTCATGGGCTAAATAACCTTAAACAAGAGCAGTTCAGCTTTGAATGCAGTCAAGGTGAATCTCTCAGTGCTCTGTAATCTCCTGGACACCAAACCTCAACAGAAGGCGGTTGCCGGCTGAGGAATAGGTGGAAGGCTATGCCTCATCCTTGCAGGCAGGTCGCTTCCTCCTCACTACTGCTCCGGTAAGTGCTGCCATTGTTTTGGACTTGTTGGCTTCTCCTCTCCCGGAAGGTTTGCGCCGCTGTTCCCCACGGCCCCGCGCCCCTCCCTTCTCCTCGGAGCTCTTCCTGCTTCTGAATCCTGCTGCCCCCGCACTCCCGTTGGAGGTTTCCCTCCCTCCTCCCAGCTGCCACTCCCTCCCACCTCCCCTCTTATGCCAGCCGCAGCGCGCGGTTAGAAGCGACCTCTGACCCTGCATCCTTGCAGGTAGCTTCCTCCTCACCACTGCTCCGGTAAGTGCTGCCATTGTTTTGGGCTTGTTTGGGCTTCTTGGCTTCTCCTCTCCCGGAAGGTTCGCGCTGCTGCTTCCCCACAGCCCGCACCCCTCCCTCCTCCTTGGAGCTCTTCCTGCTCCTGACTCCTGCTGCCCCGCCCCCGCACAATCCCATTGGAGGTGTCCCTCCCTTCTCCCAGCTGCCACTCCCTCCCACCTCTCCTCTTATGCCGGCCGCAGCGCAGACGGCACCCCAAAGGCAAGCCCGTCTGCACCAAGACTGCAGCCAGCGCCAGACCCCCTGGCCAACACGCCTCCCGCGCCACCAAGCACCTTTACACTGCCAACGAACTCCACGCCCTTAATCCGGGACGCTCCTCCATCTGCTTCCAATCCACACCGAAGCACACCAAAGGACCCTTCTCCTGCAGAGCCTGCAATTTCACCTGCAACCTAACCTCCAAACTCCAAATCAAAACAGACAACCGCCTAAGATGCATCCTACTTAACACCCACTCAGTCCACAAACATGCAATTGAACTCTGGGACCTCCTGACCACATACTTGCCCGACGTCACATTCCTCACCGAAACCTGGATGAATTTGGCCTCGGAACCAGACGTAGCCATTGCCATACCAGAAAACTACAACATCACCAGAAGAGACCGAATCAACAGACCAGGAGGAGGAATCGCCATAGTCCACAAAAACACCATAAGAGTCTCCACCAATTCCCACAACACCATCAACTCCGCCAAGCACCTCCGCTTTAAAATCCACATCAACGCCAACAACACTCATAGGAACACTGGTCTACAGACCCCCTGGACCCAGACCTCAGCTCGGCAACGACATCGCCGACAACATCAGCTCCTAAGATCTCGCCTCAACAGACTACATCCTCCTCGGTGACCTAAACTTCCACCTAGAAACTAACAACGATATCAACACCACCAACCTAATCGACAACCTCGCCAACTTCGGCCTCAAGCAACTCGTCACTTCACCCACCCACTCCGCAGGCCACACACTCGACCCCATCTTCTCAGCCAGCAACTACGTCTCTTTCAGCCACACCACTGAACTCAGCTGGACAGACCACCCCTGCATCCACTTATCCTACCAGAAACCAATCACTCACCACCACACACAACTCCCTCGCTCCCCCCGATGCAACTGGAGCTAAATATCCACTCTCGCCCGGGCACCACCCCCTGGGACCCCAGACCCCAACACAGCCACCACCAACCTGCACCGCTCAAAAAAAAAAAACCTCCCACAGAATCAAGGCCAGCTGGTTCACCCCAGAACTACAGGAATCCAAACGGCTATGTCGCAGAATGGACAAACCCTGGCACCTTGACCCTACCAACTCCAAGCACATTGCTTTCAAGGATGTCCTACGCAAACATCAACTGATCCGCACCACCAAAAGGACCCACTTCAAAAACCGCATCAACGCCAACGCTCACAACAGTAAAGAGCTCTTCGGCATCATCAATGAGCTAACCACCCCCAGGAACTGCTCCAACAAACCCCCGCCATCACAGGAGTTCTGCAACTCACTGGCAACCCACTTCCGTTGAAACACAGAAGAAATCCACAATAGCTTCAAACCCCAGACCCACCAGCTGACTACAACCACCCAAGAACCCAACGCTCCAAGCAACACCCACCTCCTCCACACCTGGACTCCCGTCAACATAGAGGACGCTGCCACCACCATGGCCTCCATCCACTCCGAATCACCATTGGACCCCTGCCCACACCATATCTTCAATAAGGCAAACATCATCATCGCCCCCCCCCCACCTCTGCAAAACCATCAACAGCTCCTTCAAGTTAGCCACCTTCCCAGAAAGATGGAAGCACGCAGAAATAAACGCCCTGCTGAAGAAACCAAAGGCAGACCCAGACGACCCCAAGACCTACCGGACGATCTCTCCTCCCCATCCCAGCCAAGGTCATCGAAAAAATCGTAAACAGCCAACTATCCCGGTTCCTGGAAGACAGCAAGGTACTTGACACCTCCCAATCCAGATTCTGCAGAAACCACAGCACCGAGACTGCACTCATTACTGCCACAGTCGACATTAGGGCCATGCTCGACGAACGAGAAACAGCAGCACTCATCCTCCTGGACCTCTCCGCAGCTTTCGACACGGTATGTCATCACACACTCCGCACGCGCCTCCACAATGCTGGAATCCGCGACAAGGCACTCGTCATTTCTCTCAGGCATAACCCAGAGAGTCCGCCTCCCACCGTTCGTCAGAAGCCTCCAGAATCATCTGTGGCGTTCCCCAAGGATCTTTGCTCAGGCCCACGCTCTTCAACGTTTATATGGCCCCCCTCGCCAACATCGCACGAACCCACCACATCAACATACTTTCCTACGCAGACGACACTCAGCTCATCCTCTCCCTCACGAAAGACCCTACAACTGCAAAGAACAACCTCCACAATGGACGCCATCGCCAGGTGGATGGAATCAAGCCACCTCAAGTTAAACACAGACCAGATAGAAATCCTCATCTTTGGCACCAACCCCTCAACTTGGAATGACTCCTGGTGGCCCACCTCCCTAGGAACCGCGCCCTCACCCACCACCTATGCACGCAACCTAGGCTTCATCTTGGACTCCACACTGCATGACTCAGCAGGGCAATTCCATCTCCTCTTCCTGCTACAACACTCTCCGCATGCTCCGCAAAATCTTCAAGTGGATTCCCGTCGAAACAAGGAAAACTGTCACCCACACCCTGGTCAGCAGCCATTTGGACTATGGAAACGCCCTATATGCAGGAATAACAACCAAACCCCTAACAAAGCTGCAAAGAATCCAGAACGCATCCGCCCTCCTCATTCTGGACATCCCACGCCGCAACCACATTTCCCCCCACCTCCGAGACCTTCACTGGCTACCAGTATCAAAGAGGATCACCTTCAAACTCCTCATCCACGCACACAAGGCCCTCCTTGACACAGGCCCAGCCTACTTCAACGACAGACTCACCTTCCACACCCCCACCCGCAATCTTCGCTCCGCCAGCCACGCCCTCGCCTCCATCCCCTGCATCCGCCGCACCACCTCCGGAGGAAGATCCTTCTCTCACCTAGCCACCAAGACCTGGAACTCTCTACCGCTCCACCTTCGCCAGCCCCAAGACCTCTTGACATTCAGGAAACACCTCAAGACATGGCTCTACGACCAGTAGCTTTCCCCCCCCGCCAGCACCTTGAGACCCTAACGGGTGATTAGTGCGCTCTATAAATCCTTGATTGATTGAAGCACCCTCAAGTACCTGAAGAACTGCCCATTAGAGATTGCTGTGATCAATGTAGACACCCTTCAATTATATTAGCATGGCCTGAAATCAGTAGATACACAACTTAATGTACACATTAATGGCACTGAACCAGAGAACATTTGTGAGGTATTTTGTATATATTGTATATATTTATGCACTCACTTGAGCACTGCGTCATCTGCAGTTTTATGGTATTAAGTTGTATCGTCATTTGTACATATAGTGGAAATTATGTAACCACAACAGAAACCATCAGTTTGTCTTTTTGTGTATGTAATCCAAGTGTTGACTGACTGCCTACTGTTTTGTTCAAATACATTTACTGTTGGTCTTCCAAGACTTTTGCTGGAGGATGACCCATGCAATAGAAAGAGGCTCATGGTAGACTCTCTTGATAGTCTCTTTATATAGGTATTATTGACCCTGGTGCCTGTGGGCATATAGGGTTGTCCTTTTGACATTGCATATAATTGGTTTCCACATTTGGCAACTGCAGTTCCAACACCTCTGCTGCCCTCCGTAACACTGCAATGAAACTGCAATGAAACTGCAATGATGGTGACACTTTCCTCTGTGAAGGGACTCCGTTATTCTTTGGTGAAGTAGGAAGACCACTGGTATTCCGGATGTCCAAATGCAATATATCAGTATAATCAAGGAGCAACATTCTACGTTTTATGCACAGTGACTCCTTATGCACCGGATCTCACTCTGTTGGGCAAGCCGTGTGACACGCGGCTCACAACTAAGACCGAGCTGGAAACTCTGCATGCTGCTGGACTACATACACTGGGAGATCTGTATAACTAAGGCACACTAACCCCATTTGCTACGCTAGTAGAGGAGACCAGCTTGCCACCGGGGCAGTTTGTTGCACAACTCCTTGATAGCAACACTATCCCGACACTGGGGAGACATCTCCACCGAACCACCAATGCATCTACTGGTACAATACATGCAGGTTATGGGGCAGGATAGACACTTGGTGTGTTGGTTTACTGGCACTCTCAGGACCCACAGTTCATACCTGTGTAGCCTTGCGGGCCAGTTGGGAGGGTGATTAGGCCAAGCCCTACACAGATAAAGAATGGGACATGGCACTGAAAAACCATACCAACATTCCGCATAATGCACGATTCAGTCTTATCCAATTCTATATTTTCATAGAGCCCATCTTACTCCAGCTAAAATCAATGGTTATTTTTATTGCACAGATGCAGCCTGCCCCTGTTGTGCATTAGAGGCAGCTGATTTGCAACACATGCTATGGTCCGGTCCCTCCTTGCGCTCTTACTGGCAAGATGTGTTGAAGCAGCTGTCTGGTTGCATGGCGCACCCACAGCTTACCACGTGGGAGGTATGTACCCTGGGCCTTATTCCCAGAGCTAAAAAGCACAAGTTGTCCACGAGATTCCTGTACCTGGGCCTTCCGACGGCCAAACACCTTATTACCAGGAAATAGGACTCCTCAGAGCCCCATTCAATTAAGGTATGGAGGTCATATGTGGTGTGGGCAGAAGCAGAGGGGGTGGCACTGCGGAGGAAAGACAGCTTGGGATTGGGTAAATACCCCCTGGATGGGATGAGATGTTGCCTGAGCTTTGAGAACTAGGGCATGGGGCTGATGCAGACTACACAAATGTAGAAATCACGCCGGCAATGGCCTGTTTAACTGGCTGTGTGCAAAGGATTATGGGTGCGCTCCTGGCATCGCATACAGCAATGAGGAAGAGGCCCTCCCCAAGAGTCCTTTAACATGCCTGCTTATGCCCTGGTATCTAAGAACGAGACTCAACTCAATGGAGGAGATCTAGCTGAACTCTGCTCCATATCCGAGATCAACATCTGGGATGGATCCAGGCTTACACCAGATTATGGCATTCAGGAAAAGGAGGTGTGACCTGTCACCAGAAGGGTGCTAGGAGACAACTAATGGCGGGTTCAGGCTATGCTGGGTAAAAACCCTGCCCGTGAAAGTGAGTAAGGGCCCTGAGGGTTATATGGGGCATGTGGGCACTACAGGACTACTCAATCATTCCAAATGATGCACCATGACCACACTGAACACCTGCTGTGGAGTCAAATACAGCCTGGAAATTTCCAGATACATCGCTCCCAGGTGTGGAATGAGGTCACGATGGAGGACTGCCACAGAGTAAGGCCTTTTGAGTGCAGACTTTGCAAACTTTCTGGAGAGGCTTATTAAAATGGTTGGAGAACAAGGAGGATGACAAGACCTTGGTCAGCATGCACCCAGCCACCTCATGATTAATCTGAGATCTAAATGATCTAAGTGTTTTTTTTTTTTTCCTCTTGAGAGTAAATCAGGAGGCGGGGTGGTCTCCTTGATCTACCTTCCTTAGAGGAACAAAAAGGGGGCTATGCATGAGAGGTTGGTGTAGCCAACAGAGCTGGCTCTTACCACATTTTTATGTCCTATAAAACCCCTCATGTCTAGTGTAGTGCTTCAGTACCCATGCTAGATGAGGGAGGTGGATGAGCAAGATGTAATCTGACCTTGATTACCAAAAAGTAGCCAAAAGGTTGATGCAAGAGTGTGAGGGAAGCAAAACCCTTTGATGGATGAAAATGTTCCCTTCAAAACCCCTGGATTTCAGTGAGAAGGATGTAGGAAGGATTTCTGCTCAGGGATTGTCCCATTGTTTATCAAAACAGTAAACACTAATATAAGTATTACCCTGACATTTGCCCATCTGTAATATTGCATACCTTAAAACGATCCTTACACCCAATGGACAATTTCCCTTCATCACTCAGACGCTCTTTCCTGAACCTCCAACACAACCCTTTCCTGGTGTACTGTGAAATCACTATGCATAACTAATTTCCGCTCATGGTCAATACTATAGTCAGAGTACACATGGCTGGGTTATCAGGTTACCCCCATCACTTTAGTAAAATGCTCTTATTAATCCACATATTAAACCTGTATTTCATTAGCTAATGTACAATTGAGTAAATCTGTCCACAACCAGCAAATTCTCTACCTCACTTTTCTTAACCACTCTGGGGTGAGGTCATCTCTGCTTATCATTTTCTCCAGCATTCTCTTTTCTAACTTGTGTATGCATTTTCCCATAAGTTAACAGTAATTTATCTCCCTTGCTCAATCTGTCCCCAGACTGATAGATCTGAGATTTCTAAAACACATGGTTATCCAAAACTGTGTCCTGGTCCTGAACTACCCTATTAAAACAAATTTAAAAAAATTTAAAAAATCAATGTTGAAATTGTAAAAATGAAAATGGGGGGCGGGGGATGAGGAAGCAGCTGGCCTCCAATTCAACTGGTCCCTCCCAAGCCTAGTTTTAGAAACTGCTTGCTAAGATTCGATCACTTCTGTGGCTAAACCAACCCTGTAGTTTGGCTTTTGGCAAATGCAACCCAACTGCTGTACAAAGGAGGGATGGAGTGGCACACATTTGGCTGTACGATTAACTGAGTGACCGATGGGAAACCATCACTTTTGAACGGAAGTAGCATCGATGGGACAGGACAATATTTTAGGGCTGCTTTACAGGAACCCTATTCCACAACCCCCCCACACCCCAGACATTACTAGTTTAGCCCTACCTGAATGGCGATCTGCACTGAATGGATTAGATAGGATTGGAGGACTCCGCTTGAAGCACCCATGTGGCAAGGCATATGGGGCAAACCTTCAACGTCCTTTAAGGGATGCAGTGGATGAGATTTAATTGGCAATTACATGGTGGGGATGCTTGGATAGGCATCTATCTAAATCCCTGCAAAAACCATCAAACTCAATACCCATTGTGCAAATCTCAATTCTATTGATGTTTACAATTACATCATGCTCTTCAATCCCATTGGGAACCCTTAGTGGTACTCCTGACTGCAGCTAAGATCCTCCTGGGCCCTGTAGGAAAAGGGAGTATATGCTGGATCTACAAAACCCTTGTTATTAATACTATGCACCTCTTCACAACTTTAAATACACTTTTGGAAGGTTGGTTGGGACCGTTGGTTAAATGATTGGAGAGATGCTTACATCCTCAAGACTTTGGCTCATCCAACTTAACCTCCAAATGGCATGTATCAGGTCTACAAGCCTGTGGCAGGCCAACAAACCAATCTTCTATTTTTGCTGTCCAGTAAAATGTTAATTTGCAGTATAGGCAAGAGGTGTTTGGAGAACTGATGGAACCATCTCCACCTGTTGTACAGCTGGGTATTGTAGAAGACATCTGGTTAACCTGAGGGGATCGCACCCGGGAAGTGTGCTCGCCAAAAGGGACACAGCTAAATAACACCCCATCTTCCTCCATTCCTGGTCAGTGGCAGGGCGGCAATGCACTGGCAAGCAAAGCAAGAAGAAGCAATCTACCTCTCCAGGGGCTGTCCTCAGAAACAAAGTATGGGAGAAAACAGTAGGCACATCATGGGATGCAAATGAATACCTGGACTGAGCCGTTAGGTTGATACTCCTTTAGTAGGATGGCAGTGTGTCTAATTTATGGTGGCTGATAATCTTTAAAATAATAACATTTGAATATTAAAGAGATACGCTTTCAGCTACTGTTTACACAACACAGCGAGGGACAAGAAGGTAGGGTAAGAGAGGGCAAAGATCTCCATGCTTTGACAGCGAGGTAACAATACATCTCCCACCTTATCTTGCATGTTTTATTTGTGGAAAATGCATGAGAAGAGTGGATGCAGAATACAGTTGTCTGGTAGGCTAATAACAAACATACGCCTTTTGAATATACAGAGGTTCAGTTGTATCAAGTGTGCAGTGAAATTAAGAACAGGTACCCAATGAAGAAACTGGATTAGGAGTTTTTTTTTTTTTTTTTTTTTACATTTTGACATTTTCAAACCAACTACATTGCACAGGCTATTCCCCTCCTCACCGCCAGGCAACAGTTCAAACAGTTTGATTGTTATAAAAGACCAGTAATGTTACAGTACGATAGAAAATGGCATATGCACATTCCTATAAACAGCAGTACTCAGACCTCTCGTCCCATAGACATGTCATCATGCCCAGGAACATCTATGTCTCGGGAGAGCAACCAAGGTTTGCCCGGAAAAGGGTCCAAATGACTACCACACATCCAACCCGGTCTCTCCATATTTTATGATGCTTCCAGGGGCAACCCCTCACAACATACTGCGCTCCAGACATTAGTCCATTCCTGAAGCCCATGTGTCCAAAGGCAGGGCCACCATTTCTTTCCACCTCCTTGCAATTTCATGCTTTGCCGCCATCAAGCTCAAGCAGAGTAGTGCCTTCCGATATCTGTTTTCCTCCAGTCATTTGTGATATGTACGAGGATGAGCCTGGGGTCCCTTCAGAGCCAACCCAACACACTTTCTAAGCTATCCAGTACACCTCCCAGAAATGAGAGGGAGGGGCAGCTCAAGAACGTATAGGACAAGTCCCCCTGTGGATCTCTGCATCTCAGACAATACCCTTTGTCCAACAAACCCATACAATGAAGTTTTGTCCGACTAAGCTATGTGCGGTGAAGCAACTTCAGATGTAGCAGTTCCAAATTGGGAAGCTATTATCACCTCTCTGGGCACATCCAGTGCCTCCTGCCAGTTTTCATCCTCGATCTGACCTAAATTCCCCTACCACACCTTTGTCACCGACCCCATGGGATCAGGCCCATTGCGTATCAGCATTTTGTAAGCCTCAGACAGTTTATGCTTTTTCATATTTGTGAGGAGCTTTACCTCCATAGGGGAGAACTCTGTGGCCTCTTCCTCTAGCTGTATACTATGTAGGAGTGTGTGGCTATCTGGAGACAGTGTTTTTTAGGACAAATAATAACAGAGACCTCAGTACTTCAGATGATCCGACAACTACATAAAGGATATTTAGATAAACCACCAAATAACATTAATAAGAGGATGATGTAAAGTGGCAGATGCTGTACAAAATGTAATCCATTTCAAGAAGTAGCTCATTAATTGGCTCTGGGTGCCTTGGGTTCTTGGTGAACCTACAAGCCCTATATATCCCCGCAACCAGAAGGGCCCAGCTGACATAACAGTATATTGCTTTTGAAAATCTGCCATAGATGGAAAAAGTTAGATGAAAACGTAGATAGAAATGGCGGATTTTTTCCAACTCATTTCAATATATTATTTTTTCCCTCGATTACTTCTTCTGTAGGAAAACCTTAAAGGATTAGAATTTTGTCTACTTTCCAGAAATTTAGAGCTTTCCAGGACCCACCACTGGTTTCACACCCTTTACTGTCACTAACTGGAAGGAGGTTGAAAAAACAAAACCAAAAAATAGGAAAAATGGGGTATGTCCCAGTAAAGTGCAAAACAGTGTTGAAAAATGTGGCTTTCTAATTCTAGTCTGCCTATTCCTGAAAGCTGGGAAGATGGTGATATTAGAACCGCAAACCAGTCATTGATGCCATTTGTAGGGAAGTAACAGATGCTTTCTTCTGCGGGGGAATCCACAAGCCCTGGGTAACTTTAGAATCCCCGGGATGTTGGGGGGGGGGGGGGGGGGGAGGGAGGGGGAAAGAAAGTGACAACATTGGCGTGGATAACTTATATGGACAAAAAGTTATGAGGGCCTAATCGTGAACTACCCAAAAGAGCCACAAAAAAGGCTTAGCACAAGAGGGGGAAAAGGTTTATCAGCAACGGGGATAAGCAATTGTATTCTGTTCCGTTCAATTATTGGCCGTATTATGTATAACACGCTGTGATTTGCCCTGATGAAGTAGCTGGTGAACTTGCCACAGCAACAAAACATGCACTGGCTACATTACCTGTAAGAATCAGTTCGACTATGAAGACTGAAAATAAAAAGATATATTGAGTGCATGGACGGTCTACACCAACCTTTATAACTGGGCTGCTGAGGGAGTTAGACTGATATACCCCCAAGGCTACACTATGAGACAGGCAAAGATGCAGTGCATACATTGGAAAGACGCCTATTAGAGTCCAAGGAAAGGTGATATATATATATATATATAAATAAACAAATCCCTTTCAGGGTTAGAGTGACGCATAAATTATGCAGAAGAGAAGAAGATCTATATATATTATTTTTTTTAAATATCGATTTTAGACATACTTTAATAGTGATCTGAGGTTCATGCAAAGAGTCTAAGACCGGTGACTGAAGCACATTTCCATCACCTCTGAATGAGTTGAGTTATCCACATTTATTAAAGTCAAACCAACCAAGCAGATTAGCGCAGCTGAGAGCCATAAAAATGCTATAAAGTGTAGGGCTAAATCCAGAGGGACACTACACTGAATGGATTTTTAACTTCAACAGGAAAGATAACTGCCTAAGTGCAATCTGACCACGGTTATTAAAAAAAAAAAAGCAAAAAAAAAAAAAGGTTTAGGACATGTCCACCTTTCTGAAGAAAGATAACATTTTAGAATGTAATCCATCCAGTACAGAATCCACCTTGGTGAATATCCTGGTTGCCCTCGGATTTCAGGAAGACAAGAGAGGCATGGCTGTCTTGGTTCTCCTAGCTATTTGTAGTTTTTGCGACTAGCTTGTTGCTATCCTGCCATCAACAAGCATGAGTCAATATCCAGGCCTTGGCTTGGACTGCCTCTTAGTTATTCATCTGTTTGCATTAATAAATGGTTTCTAATGGAGTCCTCTTGGGCTCTTCTCCAAGTTAGGCTCTGTTTAATGTATACAAGACTCTTCTGGTAACTCTTACCTGTTCATCAGTTTCCTTTTTAATGGCTTATGTTAATGTGGTTGATGCTTATCTGGCTATTCCCTAGCCTGCATTGTGTTCTGGTTCTACTATCCTGGAATGTTCTTATGTAATCAACACTGATGACTGCAAGGTGCCAAATACAAAATGTGAAGTGGAGCGGTCTTCCTGATGGTTGGTGTTCTGTTGCGTACGATGTTTATTCTCTAATAAACTTACAGAACTCCTTGAGGGACTAACCTTGTGTTGCGAGACGGCAAACTAATACTGGCAACTAGTTGTCCCATGATGTGGTGAAGCACGATAGGGCCAGTACAGATCCTCTATTTTAGCTTGGCATCTTCTTCTGATGGTGACTTTTTAGATGGTTTTTCACTCATGGGATAATGCACTGTGAAAACACTGTACATGCAGCTTATTCCTTGAAAGGGTTGCCGTCATTCAGTCTTTACACCCTGTCCAAAGCTAGGCACACAGAATGCAATGCCCTTATATCACGATTGTCAGTTAGTGACAGCTCTGTAAGTAAAAACATATCACTGCATCCAGCTCTGCACCTCTGACAGTGTGATATCAGTAGTGCTTCCATTACAAAAACTACTGCAGTGCTACATTCGGCAGAGGAGCATTTCTGCTAGTATTATCCTGAAACACGGTGCACTGTGACTGGGATAAAACCCTGCTGGCTCTTACCTCTATCCTGCAAGGGGCGTTAGCCCACACTGCACTAGACTGGCTCCCTGACTTCCCAGTACACCTTACCGACATATGGGAAGTTAGGCTACGATTTTTATATGAATTTTTGATTTGTAGAATGCTTGAATGCCCTGAGGAGTCTGGGCACTAGATCTGTTGTACTGAAAGATGCTCCACTAGTTGCTAAATAGCCAGGTTAAGAGAATTCCTGAAAGACAAAAGATTAGTACTATTCTTTAGATGCATTAGTAGCGCATTCCATAACTTAGTTACTTGAATGAAACTTCTGCCTCCCCAAGAAGCCAGTTTAGTCCTAGGGATCACCAAAAGTTTGAGAGAGGAAGTTTTCTTGACAGGAAATACCACATAAATCTGTCTTGACCCAACATTGTTCAGTGCCTTAAAGGTAATGCACGGTCCCTTAAATTTAATTATTTTCTCTATGGGCAACTAGTGCAATTTAACCCATGCTTGTGGGGCAGATAGATATTTAGAAATATCCAAAAGAAGCTGTGCCAACACATTTTGCAACATCTGCAGTTTGTGGCCCATCTCTCCTGGATACTCCGGAATAAAGCATTACCGTAATCCAATTTTGATAAGGTCAATGCCATGACTGAATTTTTTCAAAAGTTCGAGTGGGATGAAAGGACATATCTTCCAGATAATTCTCCATGTGAAGAAAAAAAATTGTACTAGGGCATTCACTTGATATTCAAGTGTTAAATTGTTATCAAAAACAATACTCAAGTTCCCCACTTTCCTTATAAGCAAGGGTTTTAAGCCCAATTTCTGGGGCAACCAACCCAGCAACCAAAAGGAGATGATATTGCCCAACAGAAGGACCTAGGTTTTCGCAGAACTAACCTTTAAACAACTGACTTTCATTGGGTTATGAAATCTGATTGCTGTTGCCTCAGGATTGCTAGATACCAAGACCTCTATTTGTGTGTCATCAGTGTATGAGACAACAGAAAAGGTAAGAGCTTTAATGACTTTTGCTAGTGGGGTGACATACAGACTAAAAAGGGTGGGGCTCAAGGAAGAGCCCTGTGGAAGCCCACAAGGCAAACGGAAGGCTTTGGAATTGAATTCCCCCATCGCTACATGTTGTCCCCTTTCCAAAAGAAAGGATTTCAACAGACAGGCAGCAAAGCCTCTTATGCCGAGCTAAAAAAAATAAAAAAGCTGGTCAATCAAGATGTCATGATTGACCGTGTTGAATGCTGCAAAGAGGTGCAAAAAATATCAAGGAAGCCTTGCCGTCTCCATCCAATATGAACCTTAGGTCTTCGAATGCAACGATCAGAGCCTCAGTGTTATGTGCCCCTCTGAAACCGAATTATGTTGAGTCCAGAAACTTATTTGCATAAATGAAGGATGCAGTTCTGAATTTAAAGCTTTTTCCAGGATTTTAGACTGAACGGATAGCCAGGATATGGGCCTATAGCTACTAGGCTCCTAAGGATTAAGATTGGCAGAAGTGGAAGAATTGAGGCTAAAGGAAAGTATTCTGTATTGATTATCTCGTTCAAAATCTCGGTTAAGGGGGCACTTACAATTTCTGGGGTGAAGTGTACAATTTCTGTAGGGCTAAGGTCCATGGGAGAGCCGGACTTACAGGACTTAAGCAGACTAAGGACCCATTCTGTCTTAAGCGGAGAGAAGGTATTTAAAGCCTCCAAACCGAGAGGTGCTTGACTTACCAACTGATGTTCTGGAACACACTGCTCACTAATGACAAGGGTGTTAGAAACATTCTCCACCTTTGTCTGAAAAAAACTACCCAGTTTATCGCAAAAAGCTTAATACTGTTACTGAGGGGTATCAGACATATTGGTTAGACTTTTTACTGTCCTAAATAACTCTTTAGCAGAATTCTTAGATTATAGATTCTTATTGGAAAAATACTTAGCTTTTTCCTCAAGAATAAACCTGTCTGTTTTGCGGATCATAGTTTGATCTACACTTGCGTTTTTGGCTTCTACAGAAGCATCAAGCCTTTACGTAAACCACAGTTCTGATTGTTTTTTTATTCTGACTTGTGTATGTCTTCCCCCCCCACCCCAAGGTTCAAGCACATCTATTGCTGCCTCAGTCCATGACAAGCAATTCTGTATTGCTAATTTAAGATCTATCAAGCCGGTAGATTTTGTGTCAGACAGTACCATTTGAAAGGCTACTGCACTAACATGGCAGATACAACGTGCTTCTCAGCCTGGAAGTAGAGCCTCCTGTGAACTGCGAGGAAGGAATACTAACCCTGAATATAACTGCACTATGTTCTGACCACAACAGTAGCAGGGCATCAGTGACATGGGGAAATGGGTTACTAGTGAAAATGCCATCTAATGTATGGCCTGCATTAGGAGTTGGAAGGTTCACCATTTAATATAATCATTAAAAAAAGAGAAATCTATCTTCATCTGTCGTCTTCGAGATCGAAATTGAAATCCCCCAGCACATGTAAGTCTGAGGTATTAATGCTATCCAAACTGATCTGGCAGAGGATACTCCAACTTTGCTCAATAGTGTAGGTAGTAAGAGATAGGCGTGTACTAACAGAGTAACATTATCCTGGTTGAACGGTCTGTTTTACCATTCTCATCCGGTTGGTTACTATGCTTAGTTTGATCTGCCTAATAATCGCAGCTCATGCTCTCTATACAAGAATACAACTTTCAATAAATGTTTGAAAAAATATTTTTGTATCTTTGTGTCTTACTTTTGGCATACAAAGTGACAAAGGGCTGATATGTTTCTACCATTTCCTGGGGAATAAAAGTAGCCATGGTCAAGGTTGGAGATACCATCTGGTAATCTTGTCAGTATAGGGGTTCAGATGGGGCTCTGTGAGCTAGTTATGAATTGTATCAACATTTACTGATGGCATACATAGAATGAGTCCCTATATCTTAAAGGTTAATTCATAGGAATCATAGCTAAGGTCAGTTAAATCCTGACTTCTAAGAAGCTGTTGCAATCATCAAAGGTTTGGAAAATAGGTCAGGTTGGGTTGGCAAGATGCACAATAACTTCCATGAAGCATTAAGAAGTGTTGTTGATGCAGAGAACTAGAGTGTGGATCAAATTACCTTTGTTGATTGCATGCTGTAAGTTGGTATCAATTATACAAGCCACCCCCATTTGTGAAAGTGTTACAAATGGGGTTCTTGTTTGGCTAGGGTAAGCACCTAAGCCACGCATGGACCACCACTCTAGTAAGGGCGAGGGAGTTTCACACCCAAGATAACCCCCTTGGTAGCTTGGCACGAGCAGTCAGGCTTATCCCAAGGGAAATGTGTAAAACGTCAACATGTGACAATAAATACACCACAAAAGACACAACGAGTTATATAAAAATAAATTATATTGCATAAAATGTCATTAGCCAAAACACCACATTTATCAGTAATACCCAGCTACACAAGCAGTTCTCAGAACAAACAGGTTACTAGTACTCTGCGAACACAAGCAATAGTCAGGTAAACACAAGTTACTGGGATTCTGCAACACAAGCACTCAAACTCAGGTCATTATCACCAAAAATGCACAGGTCATGATAAACATATCAGGGAATCCAAGACATCCTCACAAATGCACGTAATATGAAACCTTCCCATCTGGCACAAAAGAAAAACCTCAGACTGTCAACCACAATCACATAAATTAGCGGTATTTCTGCTAAACCAGTAGTTGTCAGATCAGCCTCATGAGTGCAAAATAAAGAGAATTATTTCCCTATTGTACATGTCATAAAACAATGCCAGGGTGTCAACATCAGGACCGTGCGTGCTCTATGGGCAATGTAATACAATCAACTGACTTGTGAAATTTAATAATTCATGCATTATGTATTAATGCAGTATGTTAACCTTTTGCATTGCAGAGATTCATGTTAAAACATCATTAATGCTGTTTACTATGTATTGCTCATTTTCAAGGCTTTGCTGCAGTATTACAAGGTGTGGTTAGGGTGTGGTCCCTATTCTAAGCCTTTCTAGAATCCCTTCCTGCAGCCTGGCTTGGTGTGGCACGTGGGCGGGCCTGGGTCTATTTAAGGGACCCAGGCCAGCTCCACGTGCTCACTATTCAGAGACCCCAGTGCAGAGCAGCAGCATTTTCCTGAGCTCCTGTTCCGAAGGCCTACCCAGCATTTCCAGGCCCTGGCTTCATTTCCTTGGTGATTCTCAAGCAGGGCGGTAAGGCAGAGTTGGGTTAGGCCCCCCCGACTCAGTTTTCAGAAATACTTGAATTTTCGGACTTTTGGTTACATCGCGTTTGCGGTGGTTTTCTTGGCATTTAACTCCTGCAGTTTGGATCGGCAGTGTGCGCGATCGTATCTTGTCATTTAACTCTTGATGGTTGAATCAGCAGCAGTGTGCACGATTCATTCTTGGCATTTAACTTTCACAGTTCGGATAGGCAGAGTGCGCGATCATATTTTGACATTTGAATCCTGATGGTTGAATCAATGACAGAATGTGAAAGTCATTCTTGGCATTTAACCCTTGTGTTTCAGATCGGCAGAAAGCGTGATCATTTCTAGACATAGAAATCTTGATGCACATTTTTTATATTTAAAGTGTATAATAATTCTTAAGCAATTGCATCTTGAAGATTTAGACAAAGTGCATCCTTGCAATCAATGTGTTAAATGATTACTGTTAGAGTGTCTTTGCAGAGTCGTTCATGAAACTAATGCAGATTATTCCTGATAACTAATAAGTTTATTGATCACTGTTATTAAGCAGTTTCTATTCAAAGAAATAACTTGATGGAGTTCAATGTTCTGATCCTCAGATTGAATTCAAAGGAAACTCTCATATGAATGTTTGCATATTCCTTATTTATTTTCCAGGTACTCAGAGCGAATAAGTTTATGATGAATGAAGGCTCTTGATAATTCATGTTATCAGTCCATAGCTATCCTGAACAAAGCTTATGAACGTCAAAGTGCATAATCTGATTGTGTTCTTAACTTTTCCTTCCACAGGTCTCCTTCCATGCTGTTCCCAACCTAAAACCCCTTCCCCCACTTGGCCATTCTTTAACTCTGTGCTATAACGGCTAGTAGAGTTTGGAGCTGCCAAGAGGTGGACATATTGGGAACAGACGCAAACACCGAGGATCCGGACTCCCTGACACAGGGAAACATTACTGTGCATCTTTTATAGCCCTGCACTCATCTTTCACGGTGGGGAGGGTGGGGGGTGCGTTATTTCACCTCCCTCAGGAACTAGGCCTCCGTAGAGGTTCTGTCCTGTCCCATCCAGCTACCACAAAAGAGCCCAGGATGTAAGGAATCCCTCAGTGAGCTTTCAAGGGAAAGCTTCCCAAAACAACAAGGGCTGCTAAAGCTGTGGTCGACACCCACGCAGCCCGGTTCACTGGCCCCAAGACAACAAGGCCCCCATGATCCCCATTATTCCTCCTGTGGGAGAAAAGAGGAGGAAGGAAAGCCCACACCTTTCCAGGAGGCCCTCTAGCAGTGGCAGGAGCCCAACCAACAAGCGCCCAGGTCCTCACGGCGCAACTGACTCCTGGGGTCCTCTGGCAGTCACTATCAGCAGGTAGGGCTCTGAAGCCCTCCAGGGCCTCCTGCACCGCCACCTTGCAGAGGTTGTCTGGCCCAGGAAGTCCTCTGGCATCTCAAAGGAGGAGCCAGCTTCTTACCTCCTGCGGCTTAGGCCGTGGCAGTCACAGGCTCCCGAAATGGACGCCCACTTTTGCCCCGGTGAACCAACATGATTGCTCACACCTGCGCTGTCTAGTGGGACTCCTAGCAACTGCTCCTGTGACGCAGGAGACTCACAGAAAAAAAGAAAACTCGAAAGCCAGTCAAGTGAAGCATTCTACCTGAGCTGTAGGGATGAAAAGAGGAGCGCTCCTCACGCTCTGCAAAGAGGAGGAAATCATGCACTGTTCATGCGCTAGTTTGTGTGAAGGGCGAAGGAGCAGGATACAGCACTCCCCCTATATACTGGGTTTCTCGGGAGGCACCGGAGGGGACAGAGGGTTCAGATGGGCCAGCAGGAGGGGGCCAACAGGCCAGCACACAACCAGAAGTTCAAGTGGAGGTTCCTTCTAACTCCCCCAGAACCTTGGCAGTCCAGAGTCAGGGGAAGTGACAGTAGGGCAACATGTAGAAAAGCAATCCAGATGAGTCTTTTAGGCCACCCAGCAATCACCAGGCCAACAAAAGAGCAGTTCAGAGTCACTTGCGCAGTCAGGCAGTCCCTCTGGCAGAGGTTCAGGCACCAGTCCAAACACTGCTCTAAAAATGTGGTGGACAACCACCTGTACTTATACCAATTTTCCACAACGGGTGAGAGGAGGTTCCAACCAGCACTAACTAGTTCCAGGAATGTCCCCTTTATCCTCTAGCACTGGCTCCAGGCATCAGCAAAAAAGGGGGGTGGGATGAGCCCTTTGTGAGGCCAGGGCTCAACCTTTATAGATGCAGTTGTGTCCCGCCTCTACCTTTCCCAGCCCAGGAAGACCATTCAATAATCAGATGCACTTGTGACACCTCCACCCTCCTTGTGTACTGGCTGTCTGAAAAGTACACACAAAGCCCAGCTGTCACTCTGCCTCAGACGTGGCTTGGAGTCAAGCTGCAAAATACAATAGTTATAAGCACTTTCTAGAACTTGCATTTCTAGAATGCTAATATAAAATCCACCAACAGTAAGTGGCATTTCTCACTACCATTTCAACCATACCAAACATACCAAACATGCTTACTCCACCCCTCGTAGGGCATTTCAATGCAATCCTATGAGAGGAGCAGCACTTGTGAGAAACTATATGGGTTGTTTGTCACTACTAGGACATGTAGAACAAAGACATATGTGCTACCTTTTACATACACAGCACCCTGCCCATAGGACTAGCTTAATGTTACCTTAGGGGCGACATATGTAGTAAAAGGGGAGTTGCAGGCCTGGCAAGTAAATTTAGATGCCAGGTCCCTGTAGTAGTAAACTGCGCACACAGACTCTCGGTTGCAGGCCTGAGACAGGTTTAAAAGGCTACTTCTGTGGGTGACGCAAGCAGCGCTGCAGGCCTACCAGTAGCATTTAATTTACAGGCCCTGGATATTAGGGATACCACTGTACAAGGGACTTGTTGGTAAATCAAATGAGCCAATCAGGTGCAAGCCAGTCCTACCAGGTTTAGAAGGGAGAGCACAAGCACTTTAGCACTGCTCAGCAGTAGTAAAGTGCCCTGCATCCCAATGTCAACAAAAAGGGTCAGAAAAAAATAGGAGGAAAAAGGCAAAACGTTTGGGGATGACCCTGTAAAAAGGGCCAGGTCCAAGAGAAAGCACCAAGTGTTAGGTGCAGCAGCATCAGAGATACGTCCAATAACCCAGGATGTTATGTCTTTAGCTCCACCGGTAGGATCTGTGGAAAAAGGGTCCATTACGCCAGAGTCTGTAAGGGGAGTAAAATAGTGTGGAGGGTATCACTGAGACAAGAAAATAGCTGCGAGTCAGAAAAGAACGGAGTGCACTGTGAACCTGCTGTGATGCCGGAGTGTGAACTCATGATTGGTGACAGTAAAGCTGTGGCCACGGCAGATTTGGGGTCACCAGGCCGTAAGGTGGGGGATGAGAATTCTGAAAAAGCATTTTGAACAAGACAAGATTGCTTGGTTGTCATTGGATATTCACACTGCTTGGATACGATACTATAATGAAAAATCTACTTTGTGACCTTGGAACAGAAGGGAAAAATGTCAAGTAACTGCTGGGTTGGAGCTGATGCGATATTAGGATCACCTTACATCCCAATTGTTTTTAAGTTTTTTTTTTGGGGGGGGGGGGGGGGGGTGGCCGAGGTTGCTTGAGGAATAAATTTGGGGTTACTCAAAGGTTTTGACCACAACATCATACTCAAAAGTAGTGGTGTACCCTCAGTTCTCAAAGTCAGAAATGTTTTTTTAACATATAATGATAGCATAACTCAAAAATGAAATTCAAAGATTACTTAAGTCAGGAGTCATAGAAGAGACTGAATCTTCAGAGTGGCTTGCCCTCAAGTTCTGGCTCCCAAAGATGGTGGCAAAATTTTAAGCATTTGTGCTGATTTACATGGCCTTAACAGACATGCATGGGCTGACCGCCAGCCATTTCATAATATTTAGAAAGTGCTTAGTAGTGCACATCTATTTAATGTCATGGATTTGTCAGAGTACCACCAAGTCATACTACATTAGGATTTTGGCCACCTCATTTCTTTCGTCACATCTCTGGGAGCTTAAAGGTTCATCATGCAGCCTGCTTCCAGAAGGTGATGAGTTGTCTTGGAAGACATACCTCAAGTGCTATTTTTCCAGGATGACCTAACGATTTTTGGTAAAGGTGGCAAAGATCATGACAGAATCCCTAGGTATATTGGAAAAGTCTGTCCTCACATGGAGAAAAGAAAAATGAAATTTCTAAATTAACAGTGACATCTGAGGCATACTCTGGTGAAGAACGCCGCATGTTATACTTAGCAGAGAGTATAGTGAAGGCTCCTCTCCCTTCTGATCATAACAAAATAAGATAATTTCTAGGTCTGCTTCAATTTTAAGCTAAAGTCATTACAAACTTTGCCTGTGATGTACATTCCTTAAACTTGGCATTCTTCTGAAGGGTAGCCTTAAGTGGCCTGGCGAGCGCAAAGAGATTTTTAACTTAATGAAAAAGGACACCGCATGCCCACCCTTGAACATTTTGACATACACAAACGAACGTTATTGACTTCTACTGCTGCCAGCTTGAGAAGACTGAGTGCAAAGCTGTCACAAGTGATTGATGAAGAAATGAAGGACTCTTCCCTTCCACTCTTGTATGGGGGTGCGACAGAACACTATTCCATCAGCGAGTATAAAGTTATGGACTGTGGCTAAACTGCGCTTGGCTTGTGCAACATTTCACATTTCTCCTATGCTGTTACACTTCATATTGAGGTCTGATCAACGTTCACTGGTCCAAATATTTCCTAGCAAGGAACGGTCAGCACCACACCTAGGTTTTAAAGATGGATTGAAGGTTTAGGAGAGTTTATTTTTCATGTAGACTACTTCCCTGGGGTGCACAATGGAGCAGTCAATTATGTCATGACTAACAATTGCAGTTATGCTGAGAACTGATGCACTTACAACAATTAATTGGGTCGAAGAAAATGCTATTGATGAGTAAGAGAAGATGCCAGAAAGAGTGGTGACATTTGCTAAATTAAGGAGCACATAGTCAAGGGATGGTCTGAGAGAACTCACTGAACCCTAAAAGGAATGTTGAACGCGCAACAGGAATTGTGTATCAATGGAGAAGCACTGTAGGGTTGCTAAATTAGTGACTCCTAAAGAACTGAGACCAGTTTAACTCAGCACATGGGGGAAGGAGGGGTTGGGGGAGGTGGGGTCACTTGAGAAGTATTTTAACCGAAGTTACTGTACTGCTGGCTGTCCATAGATTGCCAAGTTGAGCAAATGGTGAGAAACTCCACTCTGTGTGCAAGTAAAGTCAAAACAAAGCAAGACACTCAGCATAATTTACCTAAATTGGAAATTACCACAGGAATCAAAATAAAATTAGGGTTTGACATTTTGGGACTTTTGAACCCATGATGTACAATGAGTGCTGTATAATGAGCATGTCAAAACAGGCAGTAACCAAATGGGTTAGTCAAGAACATACTAGGACAGGAATTTAGTTTCTCAAGGAGTAATCTGTCTGGGAATGTGTGCCTAAGAGTACAGTCAGACAGTTTTTAATTTGTGCTGACAGATGTGTGATTTTATTTTAATAATTTATTTAAAAAAGGAATGTGTGCATGGCTCGATTCACACAAGGTCATTGGATTAGCAGAGCAAATGAACAGGGTGGTTAAATTGTGGGTCCAGAGAGCTTTTGATTCAAGGTTTTCCCGTAGGGAAGTGTTGTGAAAGACTTGTTGGGCCCATCACTGTACTCCAAATTGTGACAAAAGAACTGAAAATATATTTTTTGCTGTTTGACAGTAGACTTGGCAAGTCAAAACTCGAACCTGCCTAGTTGAGTTGTGGTTGATTAAGTACGAGACTGGCTGAAGGAGCATATAGAATAAAGACTGTCCGTTGATCAACTTCATTATAAAACCTGCTTATATGAGATGAATGGCGCACTAGGAAAAATACTACAGTTCAGACTGTTAAGACCTGTAATCACAGACTCACAAGACAAATTCCACGGAGTCAAGACTATGAGGTGAAGTGAAGCTGTAATGTCTTTTATCCAGAGTTTACGAAATGAACACTGTGCCCCGCTTTTGTGTTGATCCTTTTTCAAGAGAACTGTGTTTTCCCCTTTCGTCCAAAAGATGTGAATTCTTTTTCCTTTTCCTGTTTTTATTTTCTGCTATATAGGATGGAAGAGGGATGTGTTGTGGATGCTTATCTTTATAATCTGCATTGTGCTGTGGGTTCGCATCCCTGGATAGTATTGATGTCATCTATACTGAGATGAGTGCAGGTTTCCAAACCTGGCAGTTTGAGCAGAGCTGTCCCGATTGGTGGTCTGTTGCTTTGCCTTGTATAGCCAATAAACTTTCGGAACTCGTCTGACGGACTCGCCTCTTGTTGCGAGAGGGCAACGTAACACCTGACAATACACATGCATTTGTCTAGACTAATCAGCTGTAAATTCTTGTGTAGTGTTCAGACACTACTTAAGGCTTAGTCTACAGCCTCATTAAAAACTAAAACATTTTATAAATTGACCGATTTTTTTCAATATTAAGAAAAGCAATGGATTTCAGGAACGCTAGTGGTGTGCAATATTTAAAAGGTTCAAACAGGAACCCCTATTAGGCAAAGCCCAACTGCAAAAACAAATGCGTAAGTGCAAAACATCAGATTTACAGAGTAATTGCTACAGTCACGTTGCTCATGTGAAGAGGGTAAATAAAATACTTACTGTCTAGCATTTTCCTTATTAGCATAGGTTACATTCACTACTGCGGTTTCGGTTTCTGTATTTACTGTAAGGAAAATGCAAGACGGTAACAATTACCAATGTGTGTATGTATTAACTGTAAAATAAAAAGGTTTGAAAGTAAATACACCGGTACCTTGCTCACAGTTCTCCACTGTTCCGTACTGTGCTAGCAAACTATCCAAAACCTATCAAAGGAAGGTGGGAAGAAATGAGAGAAAATTAATGTTAGAGATGTTTAAACTCTTGGAATTAATTCAACAGCAGAACTACGATTTGAACAAAGGTCAACCATACAAACAAAAAACATACAGTTTATGAAGACGTTGATAAAACTGAACAGATGTGATGTAGCAGTGCTTTAAATGGACAGGTTCTGGCAGACACTTTATACTGACACTTCTATAAATGTGTAAGTGTGTCAGCAAAAGGGTACCCTGGACAAGGAGAACTAGCACTACTATGCTTCCTATTCAAGGACAATTTTGGTGTGTTGTTCATTTCATTAACTACACATTCTTCTCCTATCATCCGCCAAAACCTACCCGGGGGGGGGGGGGGGGGGGGGGCCGGGGCGGACGCAAAAGGGGCAAGGGGAAAAAAAAAAAATTCTATTAGAGTCCTGTGTCAAGAATAGGTACATAAAAACACTGTATTGCCTAGCCCTGCCCGTTCAGGTATTGCAGTTATTTTGCAAAGATTGTGGATGCAGGCCCGCAAGGGCCTCCTGGGTAGGGTGATTCAGTAAGTGGTTTGTGACACAGATATTTGGACCTCTAGGTGGGCTACTCTATCCTGCATAACTTAAGCCAGAAATGCAACCACAATGTGACCGCCATGACAAAATGATTAATACTCAAGGGGCACACACAATTCCTTCGCCCGCTGTATTTTTCCACGGACGCTTGATTCTTTACAGCTATGAAGCCCTAGTTGGTTTCATTCAAATCTGAATGAAGCTCACTGGAGTTCTATTTATGTCTGGCTCCAAGTACCACTTGAAATTGTCAGTTTGAGTAACTTTGCAGATTCATAAAATAAATCCATTACAGAGTTGTAGCACACTACATTTTTTTTGCGCAAAAAGATTAATTTATTAATTAGTCTGTCACTAAGGGTCAATAATAAATCCAGCACGGGTGCAACAACCTGGTAGTAAGAAAAATAGTTGTTGGATCCCGAGAGGGTTTCTTTTAAAGTGTCCTTCACATTAACGTGCAAAATAGTTGGCATGCCTGCTTCACAGATATGAGGTAAGTGCCCTGGAAATTATATGTGAGAAGCGAGTAAATAATCTGGAGGGAATCACTGTCATCCCATAACCTTAGAATTCAAACAGATCAGACGATCTATCTCTAAACAAGGTGAATGTGCTAATGAATTTACCCAACTATAAAATACAAGATGAATCGCAAATATATATGGTATACTGACAGTGTTCTGTTGAAGGAAAAAGCCTTACATGTGCATTGTCAGTCACACTCCGTCAAAAGTTACAGTCCATCAAAAGTCACAAGACATAGCCAGTCATAAGAATTTATTATGTACCAAAACCCAAGGGTATCCGAGCGCTGACACTAAACTGTTAGAATGACACAAAACTACAAGCTTAAACAGAGTTTTGAGCTCATTTCAAGGGAGATCCTTAATTTCTGCAGCAGCTCATTCCTCTACATATGTACTAATACGTAAAGCATTTTTCTTCCACAGTTTACTTTTTAGTAGCACCAACAAGACCTCAGGTAACAAGAGCACCTTTTTTACAGTTGCAAACAGTTTTGAACAAAGAAAAGTGAACAGTCAGTTAATGGGAAAACAAGGGGGTCAATCTGAACAGTTCACCAGAGGTAAACAAATGGACGTGGCTGCACAAAATAGGTTAAAGGGAAAAAAAGATAAGTAGAAACAAAAGTGAATTTAAGTTCAACAAAGCCACACAGGAGGTTACACTTTCTAGCCCAGTGTTTGAGATTCAGAGGGGAACAAACATCAATGTCTTTGGTGCTAGAGACGCGTCTAGTCACCCTGAGGTGCTAATGTGTCTGAAATGATATGGAATTACTTTTCTGATTTCTTTCAATACTTTATGCTGCACCTGAGCACATTCGGGTGGTTTATTGATATGATCTTGTAGGGTGAAATATTCATTGTAAAAAAAGTGATTTTGTAGGGTGCACAATGCTGGGCTTGGAGTTCAGGCGTATAATATCAACCGGGAGAGAGATGAGGAGACATTGGTTGAGGCAGACGAGGAGTGAATCATAGTCAAAGTTTCTGATATGGTTTTAATGTACTGTACAGAGCAATTCTTTACATAAATCCTAGTATCATCATCATAGACAAGGTAGTTGAAGTGTGATAGGCTTAGAGAGTAGGCTAGTGGTTCGAGTTCGATCCTAGATAGTGGGAGACAACACTGATCCTTAGGAGACATTGATCCTTTCAGGGGGGTCTTGTAAGAGAAGCAGATGTTCTTTATTAGTCGAGACCTACTGTTCAGGTAAGAACAGAGTCAATTAAGAATTATACCATTAATGTTTACGTTATCCTTGAAGGTGATCATAGGAGACAGGCGATTTACATTGTTGTAGGCAACAGACATGCTGAATACGACCAATAGGCAGGATCCTCTGTCTAGGATAGAACAGATATCGCACTGCTGATCTCAAAAGTGCCAGTTTTAGTGCTGCATCTTGGTTGGACTTGCTCTTCATTTTAAATGTGATGGCCTGAAAAGAATGCCACGTGGAGTCTCATCCTCTTACAGAAGGATTACAGTCTATCATGAACATTTTCAGCACCCATACACAAGCCCAGAGAAGGATCCATGACAGGGATGTGGAATTCCTATAGTCCAACGTTCAGGACGTATTGTTTGGGGTCAAGGACAACAAGTTGTCAGTTCTATGTTGTCCTTGGGCTAAGTATGACCAACCCCCTCCACTGCAGCACAAACCATTTGGCTGCCAGTTTCCACTACAGTATGGATCAGGGAAGGGCATTGTCTGCACTTAAATTTATATTTGTTCTCATATGTTAATGCTGTTCAAACTTGCATTTATGTTTCATTAATGCAAAGGCTTTATTATATGGGGAGAAGGACTGAAAGAAATGTTCTAAGCCTCAGACTGCTCTACTGGCAGTGGTTCCACTATAAAATGTATACAAACTTTTGCAATGTTAACCAATATGATGCTTCATATAATGATCGGCCATTTCCAGTGAACCTGAAATGTACGCAGCTCAGACGAGTCAGGAAAGGCAGGGAGAGTCTAGCGGCGCATGATACCTCTCTGCTGGAGCCCTAGTGCTCTCCTTTGTGGACCCAGCAGGAAAGTGGACCGACTGGCGCACCCCTCCCGCCAGAGCTCCAGAGTTCATCCGCACATCTGGGGAGCTTGACTGCAGCAGCAGCAAGCGGTGCACTCCAACCGGCACAGTACACCGGGGCTCGCCTGCACATCTGGGGAGCCTCACGACAGCAAGCAGCGCATGCCTCCCGCAGTTCAGCCCGTTTGCCGTCTGAGAAGGCCTTTGCTTTCAAGACCCAGCCTCTCCTCACGGCGCTCCTGCCCACGCCTACGACACTGCGAGGAGGGTAGGATCTGAGCTTAGCCGGCACAGCGCATCGGTGGAGATAGCAGACGCAGCAGAGAGTTGAGCGCGCAGAGGAGCAGCAGGCAGCTGGAGGCTGTTGCTGGATGCCATTAAGTCAGGCTAGGCTGGGTCAGCTGGTGAAGCAGCTGTTGAAACTGGTTAAGAGGGTGACGACTGTGCAAGATTGACCTTGTTTGCTTCGCCCGAGCCGCAAATCACCTATAGTAGCCTTTTCGTGCCCCTAGTGGGGGTAGTCTTTACGATGACCATGAAGAAGCTCTGCTCAGGCCGTCTGCTGCCAGGTAGATCCTGCTTAAAAACCAAATCCAACTCCAAACGGAACAAGGCTAAACCTGCACTTTTGCTGAAGGGTCAGTCGCAGAAGCAACTATTTACCTTTTGGGGGAAAAGAGAACACCTCAATACAGGAAACAAAAGGCGAAGCCCTCCACATCGCAACTCTGGATACTGAGTCTTCTGGAGGGCCTCCAAGGGAGCTCCCAGGGGAGCTCTCAAAGGAGTCTTATCAGGCAGAATTAAGCCAGAAAAGAGGATTAAGACCTTGGAACAGGGCTTTTTATCATCCTTTGCGAAGTCTGCAAAGACCGCTCGGCCTGCAGGGCGTTCGCAGGGGCCACAGCATTGTCCCTCCCCTACATCTACCTGGCCAGTCAGTTCTTCTACTCAAGCCGACCTGGCTCAGAAAAGTCCTGGGGAAAGTAATGCCATTTCATCAACAGCGTCGGTTGCTATTGGTCCCTGTGACTTCCTGCTGCCGGATCTGGACCCTGATTTATTTCAGAGTTACAGCCCCAGGCTAAGGATCTCTCGCCTTCATCTGTGGTTTCCAGGTCCAAGTGCTTACCTACTTCAACCAGTCAGGAGCTGTTTAATAGTACACCCTCGTTACAAGTTTCGCTATAGATTCATTCTCATTTGTCTGCGACGCAGGCTTTAGAAGCAAGTGGAATACAGCCTATTCAACCCAAGGAATCTGAGGCTAGGCTGTCAGCCTCTGTTTAACTTGGAAAACCTTCTTGCCTCAATCTTAAAGCTCCTGGAGAAATTTGTAGGGGGTTCAGACTGCATTCTTGACTCCGTAACAGCAATTTTAGTGGAGTTGACTAAAGATAAAAGGGTGGCTTAACTTTTAGATCCTATTCAGCCCAACGCTGCTTCTTTGCAATTTTTTAAAGATCAGAGGCCTTCCTGGGTTCCCCCTAGGGCACCCCAAAGGCAGCGCACGTGCGAGGATGTATGTACTCAAGCTGGAAGCGCCCAACGCAACCGCCCTAGTGAGACAAAGTCGTTACCGGGTAGTCCGGTGGACTTTATTAGATTTATCTTTGATCCTCCTACGCTGAAGGGTAATTACTCTGTGAAGTGTAACCAGCCCCCTTTGAAGGAATTCCCCATCTTTGAAAGAGGTGTTAATCAAAAAAGTGGGCCCATAATTTCTCCCTCCGCGTTATCCTTGGGAGATGAACCTAAGATGGGAAATATTTTTAACGGTGGAAAAAACTCTAAGAGATCGAAGAAATTAAAGCAACGTATTCGCAGGAAAAAAAAAAAAGAAAAGTACTTTTCCCCGATATAACTGATGGGACTATTTCACCTAAAGTTCGCACAGAACACCACATGAAGCAGTTCTGTCTGCTCTCTCCGCGATGGCCCAACATGTCTAAAAGAGCGCCCGAAAGTGAGCATAAAACGGACTTCACCTACATTCCAGCCTTGAATCCAACCGCCTCTCCATTCTTGCATTCCAGACAGGAGGCAGTTTCTAATGATTCGTCCTTCCCTTTGTCTAGGGAAGGAGCACCTTATTATATGGACTCTCAGATAAGACTTTTTTCCTATCTTTGATGCTGATTTAATCTTAAATATGTCCACCTTGTTAAGATGCTTCTGGGAATCCAGTTCTTTGAAACACATCACTAACTGTGATATTGACCTTGTCACCCTACTGGTGATTAATGGTGGCTTCAGGGTTAGGATCGCCTTCCACACTCTGCACGCGGCTAACCCTGTCCTCTCCTACGCTGATTTTCTGCAGTGTTGGGGATTGATGTGATCCCGCTCTTGTCCTATACTGCTTTTGGCAGGGTAAAGGCTGTGACTAAAGGCCCTAAAAGGCCCCAATCCCCTGGCCACTTTGAAGGTACTGATTTTACCATGTACAGATCTAGATTAGATCTACAGGCTCTTAAAGTCTCCCTAACAGGGAATGATAGACAGGTGTTACTGCAGGAGATACAACCTGTATCTATTCATCCAGCCACTTATGTCCAGAATCACTGGGGTTGGCTTCCGGGTGCCCTTGCTCAAGAGTGGGGACCCACTCCACCCCTCTTCCTAATAGAGGATTAAAAATTATTTTCTGGAATGCAGCTGGAGTAAAATTTAGCAGGGAAAAATTATCTTAACACACTTAAACAGGATTTTATTTGCTTACAGGAGACTTGGTCAGACAGACTTATCGTGGGACAACTATTTTGTCATTGATTGTAAGGCCTCTTTGTCACGAAGGGGACATGCTAAGAGGGGGGGTAGCTTGTCTACTGTCTAACACTTAAATGGGATTATTCCTGCTATAAAGACCCCAGTAGCCACTTCATGGCCCTATCCATTCAATTGCATAATTCCGCGCAAGGCCCCACTTCACTGTTACTAATTGATGGTTATGTGCCCCCAGAGAAAGGGTTTTTGCCTTTCTTGAGGCACCCTAGATACTGAGCTCCCGCCATTGATAGTACTAATGGGAGACCTAAACTGTAAAATTTCCAACTCTGCCTTATATCAAATGTGTAGAAAGAAATAGTGCTTCGTATTCCAGCCTGGGTTTTCCCTCTTAATTAAAACCAACAAAAGAGGTAAACTTCTCCTCAGTCTTCTTTAAAAAAAAAAAAAAAGTAGCATTGCCAATGGCAGGCCCTCCTCAGATTCTCCCGCCTCCTTACACACATATCCCCGGGGGGAATGGCCATTCTAGATTATTTAGTACTTGGATATTCGTCATATTGTTTATTGGAAGACCTTAGGATTATAAGCACCCACTATAGTGACCATAACTTGCTTCTTATCACTCTTGAAACGTCCACATTGTCACTAGATTCCCGAAAGTCTGGTGGGTTTACCCAGAGTTTTGTTAATAAGACAGGGAGGTCCCAGTGGTACTTTAAGAGGGTTGCAGGTGTTTCAGTGATATTAGCACCCATTGTTGCTGTCTTGATTAGTTGGGAGGGGATGGAATTGCAATATTTCTCTAATCTCATGAAGCAGCTGGTGGTTAACACCTCGTATGGAGGGAAAAAGTAGTCCGGAAAACTATCCCCTGATCCCCCGTGCACTGCTTGATTTAAATAGAGAAATAAATAACTTGGTTAGGGCCCAGTTTTCGCTGAGGAAAGGAATGCTAGGGTCGTCCTTTTGAAAAGGAGAAAGAAGCAGTTGAAGGCCCACCTCGCAAAAGAATCTGGGGTAGGCTTTGGATTCAGCTCCAGGAAGCTGCTACAAAGGGCATTAGTGGGTAAAGGCTATGGGTTGAGAATTCGTTCTTCTGCCACCCCTCTGTCCCTCCCTCCCTATCTCCCACCCGCCCCCTGAAAACTCATTAATATATACTCCTTTTCCTCAGTCAATAAAAGATTAAAGATTAAATGTGCTATTCGCGATATGCGCTCTTCTGCTGCATTGGGCCTGATTAACTTCCCATATCAGTCATATAACAGGACAGGAGTTCTTGGTGTAAGATCTTAGGTGTGGTCTTTAGTAGATACTACCTTTCTAGATGTATTCCTTCCTCATGGGTCAGTAGTATCATTGTACCCTTATTTAAAAAAGGGCGACCGATCTGGTCATCAGCTTGCCCTCCTTGATGCTGTGGGCCAAATTTTTACCAAATGTCTGCTTTCTAGACTATCATTATGGGCAGAGGAGAATATTATCATCCCCTTGGAACAATATGGATTTAGGCGTAAACATAGTACCCTGGATAATATCTCTGTGCTACAAATTACATCAGAAAAATATGTAAAATAAAGCTGGGGTGGTATATGCCACCTTCATAGACTTTTCCACTGCTTTTGATAAAGTAGAAAGAGATATTATGGGCCAAGCTATGTAGTCTGGGGATACCTATATCCCTCCTTGAGTTAGTAATAGCTCTCCACAGCAATACCTGGTGTAGAATCCTTTTGGGGGGGCGACAGAGGTCTATCCCATAAGATATCTACATCTAACGGGTTAAAACAGGGTTGCCTATTGGCTCCCTTGCTTTTTTCCCCTCTACATTTCAGGTCTCCCCTCCTTTTCGTCCCAGGGCAAGGGTTTCCCCCCACTATTGGGTCGGCGCCCAATTTGCTGTCTGCTATATGCTGACATTATAATTTTCGATTTAACCCCTAAAGGTCCACAGAACCGCTTGCAGCACTTATCAAAATATTCTGACTGCCATTATTTCAAGATCAATGTTTCAAAAAGTAAGGTTCTCTGTTTTCTGGGGGAAAAAATATGACTTTTTCAGATTACCATTGGACATTGGGTAGGCAAAACTTAGAAATTGTGAAATCTTATCCCTTCTTAGGGAAAATAGTCAGCGGGAACCTTAGGGATGTTGCCCATATTGCCACAAATAAATTAAAGGCCGAATTTCAGGTAGCCTGGTTTGGGGGCCCTATACACAGCCACAGGCAGAAAGCATTTTTCATATCTTATCTGCGTATCGAGTCAAAATTCCTGCATCCCTGCTATATGGGGTGGAACCCAGATATTTCAAAATGGTGGTTCTTGAATCAGTCAGAAGGCAAAATTCTTAGAAAACTATTGTCTGTTAATACGTCAGTGTCTGTGGCGGCTTTAAGGTTTGAAATGTGCGGGGGTTATTCGTTGGCCGCCTCAAGTCTAAAGAGCAAGGAAAACTTCATAAGATCAATATTAAAGAAAGAACTCTTTTTAGACAATAGCAAGGCCAAATATGCCTTTTGTAAGAACTTCTCCAATGCCCTTGAAAAGCTGGACCTGGAGCGTAGTTATTTTGCTATATTAAGCTTTCGCTTAGATATTGAGAGCTGTAAATTAAAGTTATTTTGGGAATATAGTCAATAATCTAATAACAACAAAATTGCAACCTTACTTCACATGGAATATTCCTCAGTGTTAGGCACTTTTGGATGCTGCTTCGCCAGGAATTGCTCCCTTTGAATACACTACTGGCGAAATGGCACAGAACAGCAAAAGAGTCTAACTTCTTTCTGGCGGAATCTCAAAACCTAATCCACGTTTTATTTGTCTGTCCATCTCTTGCCTCATTTCGACGTAAATGGCTAAAACCAATCTGTCTTCAGCTCTCTTTGTTGTCGGTGCCTGATTTCCTCCAAGCCCTGTATGATCCTCCTAACAAAAGATTTTGTTTCAAAATATTTAATTTTGTCAAATGTTTTTTAAACTTATTTTAAGAGCACTTGGCAAGTCGCTTGGCAAGGCCTAATAAAATGTCTATTGCTTTAACTCGCCAATAATAATATTATGGGGCAAAGATATCAAGGCTCCTCACGATTAAACACGAAAAGTTGATTCGAGTTTGGCCCATGAAAGTTTTTGTTCCTCGTACATGTATATATCTGTAATTTTATGGTTCAACAGGTTCTGTTTTAAGACCGTATGTCTTTGGTATTCCTCTCTTCTACATATTGTGTTCTACTTATACTTTGGCACTCTACACCTTGCAGTTATATACAGCGGGTATTGTTTTAAAAGCCTTAAATATTTTAATTCTGATATTTTAATTGCACTGGTGCGAGTATCTGTATTTTTTCCTCCCTTGGTGCTTTTATTTTAGTAATGTAGCGTGTAATTATAAGGATAGACAACATTGCGTAGCGTCTTGATACAACTTTTTATTGCATAAATTTATTTTTTGTCTTTAGGTGTAAATAGTGATAATGACTAAAGTTTTGTTGTATGGTGCATATTATGTGGACCTCAGCTGAGTTCCAAATCATAAATAAAATAGAATTTGAATTTAATGCTCTGACTAGTTTCAAGGTTTTGCAAATACTTAGAATCCAAATTGATGGTACTTTGCATTTTTTTTGTGAACAGTTTATTTTGAAAGCAACTAGGAAAAAAACGTTTTGCTAAACTACTGTGAAATTTTAGGGAACTTTTCTATGAAGCATCATTTAGTAAAATGTACTAATGAATGCTAGTTTTTCAAAAAATCATTCATAATAGATTATCAGGTAACAAGTTAACAGGATTATGAAAATGAACAGGCATTGGCAAAGACAAGGTCTGACACTGGTGGTCAGACTTTTGGTTTTGTCAATGTGTGTTATGTTTTGACATGGTTTTTCTACAACTTTATAGCTATGGGAGCTTCCGGGCCCTCATCATTATGACAAACATTGGCAAAAATATATATTGTTCTCAAAAGGCACACATAGCTACAACGCTGGTGGTGCTGATTTAAACTACTACTTGTGCAGATATGCACTTTGGCTTCAGTGTGAGTGATGGCATCCTGCTCTTTGCCAGTCGACAGAGAAAAAAATATAATTTTAATTAAAAAATACCAATATTTTGGTTGAAAGAGTCACAAGTGCACCCATCGTATTTGTCCTTTCATTAGTGCAGATTAACAGCTTTCATGAATTCACCAGAATTTACAGAAGTTGGCCAGGACATCATACAACTACAAAATATTTATGACCTGCATTTTAGCACGAGCAAATATGCATATATAGACTTGCTCATGCAAACATCTGTTGTGCGTTTACAAGTTCATTTTCCCTCCAACCACTTTTTCACCCAACCCTGTAAGAAATCTTCCTTCTGCCCTTGTCAGGGATACATTTCCACATCATTACACAGTGCCCAGCCCTGAGATTTTCTGTGCCAGTCAAATGCATTCTGAGTGCTGTAGTCTTAATTTGCTTCCTTTGACCTAACTAAACTGCCACACCTAACATTGATTGTTTGAGAAAATTCAGGACTGAAAGCAGTGGTAATGAAATTAACAGAGGTGGTTACCCAAGATGGAACTAGCTCGGAAGACACCAGGCAAGCATAGGTCCCTCTTATCAGCTAGAGTTTTGGCTCAACTATCCTTGGGCATGACCGACTATTAGACCAATAAGATTGAACACCTGCTAAGCACCTGACCTTCAGGGTAGCAAATTGCAGACAGTCAATACTTATTCATGAAAATGGTGTGGGGTTAGAGGCTCATATGTCAGCAGAACACATTCTAACATTTAGAAGGAATACTTCATTGTACTTCACAACTTCCAAATACTATGTAGTCAAACACAAAGACTGCGGTTACTATACAGTTCAAAGTTGAACCTATCATTCACCTCCAAAACTTTCACATCAGAAATCCTTGTAAAAGTTATCAGGTATAGGAAACTGGATAACTTATTAGATACCCGCTGTAAGGACAAAAACCTATTTGAAGGTCACTCTTCTAGCTTCTTAAATATAAAATTCACATCCCATAAAATATTATATACTGATCTCGGAGGTCTACACGGTTTTGGTTCCTTCATATCCCTGCAAACCTAATCATCTCTTCCTATTAACAAACCATAAACATGAATAGGACCAGCAGCCACCACAGATCTAAATTTATTGTTCTATAACTAAATCCCTTTTCATTCAAACTTGATCAAAACTTTGATAAAATCTTTTTGAGAAGCCTCAGCGGGATCCCAATATCTCTCCAAGCACCAATATACCCAGCACTTTCATGCTCCAACATACCTCTTTATTGTACATGGGTCCCAAAATTCTCTGAGACATTCTGGAGCCTTCTCTGAAAGGCTTGTAAACTTATTTTGTCCCCTGAAATCTTCACAGCAATGTTAAAAAGCATTCCATTCATCAAAAGAGGATTCTCCTGTTCTACTCCCACCAGTAAGCCTTCTGTACTCAATCAAAAAAGGCTCTTTCGCCGTAAACTCCAGCACCCCTGGAAACAATGACTGAGCTGCACAAAAATAAGTTATCAGAACTATCCTGCAAATCAATCTTCTCATCACCTGCAACACTCTTTTTAAGTGGTAAAAAAACTGCTGAAATGCATCTACCGCCTCCGCTAAAGTCTTCTGAGATAATGACTAAGACGACTATCGGATTTTTTTTTATTGTGGCTAATCTAGTTAACGACTCCTTTTAATATGGAAATTGAGGTGGTGGTGGGGAGGGGGGGACAGGGGGGGGTCGGCCTCTGCTCTGCCCCGTGGTATTTTACTAAGGTACTCAAACCAGTAATAGAACATCTGTGCTCTCTGGGTTACCGTCTCAATCTATCTGGACAATATACTCATGAATCAATGCCCGGTACACCTACGAAACAAGCTGCAGGACGCAATCACCCTCCTAGAAGGGTTCGGGTTCATTATAAACTTGGAGAAATCACTGCTCACTCAATCCAGACAGACAACCTTTCTGCGATTTGTCAGCGACTCGGTAGACAAAATCCTCAGTCTCCACTCCAGAAAGGTATCTAAGGTCCGCAGGGACTTAAGGAAAAACCTGTACAAGACCTCAACTTCACAGCGCAAGGTGGCGCGGATTGGGGGACTCCTGTCATCCTTAATCCAGGCCATATTTCCTGGCCCCCTACATTAACCGGGCCCTCCAGAGCCTCAAAGTATTTCACCTACGCAAGGGCCTTCAGTATTCGGAACAGATTCTTCTCAACGACAAAGTGAGGACGGAAATGCGCTGGTGGCTTACCCACATGGAAGCTTGGAACGGTCGTGCCATTTTTGGCTCCGATCCGGACCTCATCAATTCAGAAGCCAGCAAATCGAGATGGGGGGTGTGTTGCGGCGCTTCCTTTACTGGACGCAAGCAGTCCGCAGAGAAACAATCCCTGCATATAAATTGTTTGGAATCGATGGCAGGCTCCTTAACGGTGCATTGTTGGACCAAAGAGAGAGACGGCTGTTGTGCGCTGTTGAAGATGGACAACCTCTTGTGTTGAGGTACACAAGTCAACTGGAAGGCACAAAGTCATAAATTCTCGTGGAATTGCCCAAGAACTTCTGGGACTACTGTTTGAACAACAACATTTCGGTCAAGGCGGAACATCTAACGGGAACGTCTAATCAGAGGGCAGATTGGTGCTCGAGAGTGGTCCGACAAGTTTGTGGTAACTAGATCCAAGGGTCTTCTTGCAGATAAATTCCTTTTGCGGTCCCATATCTGTAGATATCTTTGACTTGCAGCTCGACCACCAGCTTCCCCGGTTTTTCATTTGGAAACTAGATCCGAATTTCCATCTTCAAACTTAAACAAGGACCTCTTGCACCCTTGTGCGTAGGTACTCCGAGTGATGGCCAGAAACGCCAATTAAAATCCTGAAAACAAGCTCCTAAAAATAAAAACACCTTTATATTTGCCAGCCAAGTCAATCTTCACATTATGAGGTAGAGAACCCAAACATATATAAAATGATGTTGTTGCAAGCCACCAAAGAGTTCTGTTACCACCTACAGGAAGACAGCAGATGGTCATGGAACACTGAGGTGATTCTAATATCCATATATTGTATTAAATGGGGTACTTTATTCCTTATAATACATAACCACAGCATCAACCTTTCCACAAACCACAAATCTTAGAGATGTTGCTCGTTCCCATGTAAGAGATGGGATATTCGCAGACAAGACAAATGAAAGTAGAGTCTGCATTGCACAATTACACATACAAAACAGCAGTTAAATATTTGATGCAAGAAAATATTAGAATAAGTTTAAAACAAGTCAGATCTTAAAAAGAAAACTGTAGCTCAGAATGTGCATAAACATATATTCAGTCTTTACAATAATTACCTAAAGTGTGCAAAAAAATTAACATGTTGCAATAAATATCTCATTTCAGCTGATCACTGTATCTAGGGGGGAAAAAGAAGAAAAGCCAGGTTTCATTTTCGCCCTGTAAACTGCAAATTTATGCACTCAGACCTGCCTTTCCTCTTGGCTTCTGGCAGCAGGCATTAGGACATCAGAACTCAACTGTAATAAGCTATGATAAGCTTAGAGCAGCTATTCAATTGTTCTAATAAACACAACTAGAGGTGTGTCAAGTTGCCGTAGTAAAGAAATTAGATATGTGCTTCTATACAGGGATTGCAGTTTTCCACATATTAGAGGATGTTGCCAGTCCTGTACCTCATGAAAATCTTTATCCTAGTATTTGCTCCATCTTTATCTTTAGAGATCCTTCATCTAGTAGAGGGTGCTCAAAATAACCTTTAGCTCAGCAGTACACAATTTCTGCAAGGGGTGGGCTTTTCCCCAAACTAGTACCTATCCACCATTGCAGCTTTTCACCATCATCCCACAATTTGTAGCTAAGCCACTGATAAACTAAGGCTAGACACACATGTATAAAAGAAAATCAGAAAAAAAAAGCAAGGAGTGTCAATTCTTGCAGTGTAATTTTTCTAAAGATCCGGCTTTCATGCTGCTTCTATCCACTGTTACTTGACCAACCGCATAAAACAAAAGCATGGAAAAATTAAAGCATGAGATTTAGCAGTGTTTGACTTTTAGTTATCAATGTTACCATCCACAGGGCACTCAAATGACCCAAAACAGATGGTATTTGCACAAGTGCTTCCTGAACAGCCAAGATGTTAAAATCAGATACATTTATACACAGACCAAGTTAAGTTCTGGTCGATGGAGTGTAGCGGTACAGTGGACAGCCTCTTTTGATACGTGAGAGTTCACATGACCTCATTATGTGACATGCACGGCGGCTGACAGCAAACACCGGAGTTACAGATGGGAGAATCAAAACATTGCTAGAAATTTTAATAAAAATTTAATCTATATAATTAATAACCTGTAGGAGTGAAAATTAGGCCTAACAAAATGCTGCAGGTTAAACAAGGAATTTCCTTTCTAAATTTTGCATGATCTGCATTTGCTTGACTTGCCAACGTTCAATTCTAAGCTGCTTTTTAGCTCATCAGAAATGTTCCTATTGTGACCTTAGTTGGCCTTTTTTTTTTTTTATCAAACTTCCTATGCTAACAAAGGAAGTTATACTTTCTACTGATTAGTAACTTAACCTGCATTGTAATCTTAAAACTCGCTATACTAATCCTAAACTTGCTGATTTATGAATAGGCTTCTAGTGTGAAGATGTGTGAGAGCAGAGGCGATACAACGCTTAAAACTTACATGAGTGTTTCATTGAGAGACAAGGCAAAGGAGAAAACTTAGTGATAGTGATGTTTCAATCTGCTTAAAAGTTTCTACAAAATGTATTTTGTGTTTAGAACTCTGTTTAAACTTGCCATATCAACGGAAACTGCTCCTATTTTACAAGTTTACCTGTTAATTAGACGATAGTACAACTTGTCTGAAACATTTGTTGTAATTTCGTGAGGTTGTATTTTATCATAACAGTGTCCCAGGGAAAGAACAGAGAGCAAGAGACTGAGACACTCATACTCAACAAGGCTAAAGATAAGCCTCAGACAGATTTGCTCTTTGCCTTAGACTTTTCTCTATCAGAGCCGGATACTTTCTTTATGAGTACTGATAGCTTTACTCCCTAGACTGATTCCCATACACTTGTTCCTTTTTGCTATTTTATAGCTTGATATCCTAACTAAACTGATTTATTTATGCTGAACCTTTTATACTCTTATGGAAGGAAGCTCTTCAGCGTTTACTCGATTTGAAATGTAGTTATTGACTTAGAATAAAGCGTGTCCCCTAATCTAATCCCTATTCTATAATTCTATATCCAGTCACATGTGTGACTAATAATGGGGACTTAAAAGCCTATGATAATTAAAACTTTAAAATTAGAATTAGAATTCACATTGACTCCTGAAAATTCACTGCGTTTGGAGAAATTCTTAGTGATGTTTGAATTGGCTTACCCTTCCCCTCCATTTGTTTCCAAGGTCTCCTTCTGGGTACCTTAAGAGTTGTAGAAATTTCATAAAGTTAGGATTTCCCGAGCTCTCAACAGCCTATTAAACTAATTTATAAATGAATAAATTAAAGGACTGAAAACATTTTGGTGAGCTTCATAGATCAGACATAGTTCAAAACTTTAATCACAAACTAGGACGTTAGTGGGCAAGCATGTGTGTGTAGGAATGAACAATTAAGGGGGGGGGTCAGGCTCACCAGTGGCCAACATTAAATCATGCAGAACCTAAGTGACAGTGATAAGTTAAGTTTATTTACAACCAGATACAGGCGCTGTGGTTTCAGACAACCCCAAATAGTAATAACTGCCACTTCTAGCACCAAACCCCCACCCAAAATTTCCCTATACAGCATTCCAAGAGTTCACCTTCCATCTGCTGTCAAAAGATGGAAAATACAACACACCTCTTCTCGTTGGAAAAGAGAAACTGGAATATAGAAACAAGGCTGTTACATGTTAAACATTGATGGAGAACCATAAACAGAAGAGAAAATAAATACATCAAGAAGAATGTACATAAAAATACCACATTTCCTAAGCAGATCCAATAAATACCCAACAACAAAACTAGTAAAGAACAAACTGGAGAACATAATGAATTCCTGATATGTGTCCGGGACTGAGGAGGCTCTCTTTAAACCTCCTACAGCACATGCAGATTTCTCAACACATAATGGAACAGACAAATACTCATTAGAATCTACTTCAAAAAAGAGACCCATCACTGGAACATCCACGTAAACATTGCTTTCATTATATTCAGAATCAAATCCATATCAAATCTTACACAAGCAGAATTACTACAGACCGAAACCCTGCTCATATTCTACATATTGCATATTGCCTCCCATTACTCAGTGATCACTCAAAAACATCAATCTCTTTAAAGAGATTGAACTGCCTGGGTAACTCCATGCTACTAGACCCAGGCTTTTTTACCCAAAGCCAGTCTCCAGGGGTAATCCTTCCGTTGTGGTTCAAACATCTTCATTTCTTTCGTCCTGGTAATTTTCCACATGCTCTTTCATTTTCCCCATAGTCCGCATCCTTTGACACCCCCCCCTCCCCCCAGCCTGGAACCAGACTACCTCCCAATAAGGAACTTAAATGAGGAACACCGAAGTCACTACATTAGGTATATGATATTTCAACAGAGTAGCCTGTAAAGCTTTGTTTCAGGCTAAACACCCTTCGTGGTCAATTATATCAACTCTTACACATGGTTAAAACTCACAAACCGAGGCCATCATCCAGGGGTGTAGAATTCCCATACCCCTGATGCCCAGGACATTGTTTGGGTCATGGACACTACATTGTTGTATTTATTTTGTCCTATGAACAAGTAGGCCTAACCCCCTGCAGCACAAACCCTTTGGCTGCCAATATACCTTACCACATTATGGTTCCGGGAAGAGCATTGTCTACAGTAAAGGTAACATTTTTGCCTACGTTAATGCTGTTCAAACTTGTATTCATGGTTCATTAATGCAAAGCCTTTAATATTAGGGCGAGCGCATGCTAAGAAAAGGTTGTAAGCTCAGACAGCACCACGGATAGTAGTGCATAAAAATGTGTAGACAGGTTTGCAAAGTTTAATAATATGAAGCTACGTGTAATGCTCCCAAAAGGCTCTACAAATAGATGCAAATATTTGCAGAAGCTTGAACACAATATTGAGGATTCTTTGATTTCAAAATAAAAAAAAATCATACAAATATAGCATTGAGGGAAAAAACGTTTTGATGAGCTGCTTGGAAGTTTTAGGTACCATTTCTTTTAAGCATCCTGTAGTAAAATGTGTTGATGCATGATAGTATTTCTAAAAAAGTATATCCATAATGGAAAAAAAAAAATCAGTGTAACCAGTTTCAACAAGGTTATGGGAAACATGAAAATAAAACGAGCAATGTATAAGTCAGTAGGGTCGATATTGGTCGTCAGCCTTTTGGTTTTGTCAATGCGTGTCTTGTTTTGACATGGTTTTTGTGAAACTTTGCTGTTGAAGCTGCAAGGTCCTCATTATTATAAACAAACATTGGGAAAAGTAAAAATATTTTTTGGTCTAAAAAAAAGCACACATTACCACAATAGTTCCTGGTATTGGACAAAACTACTATGTTTGCCGATATGCTCCTTGTGAAAGAGCACAATGCTGTCACTCACAATAAAACCAGCATTAGACACAGACAACATTTTAATAAAAACAGAAGGTCTTAGTTAACACCAGACTTAAATAGGGGCTAAATTCTTAAAAGAAGTTACAAAAGTGTACCCACGGTATATATCCTTGCATAGTGCAGATTTACAATCCATGAATTACTAAGACTTTACAAAAGTAGGCCAGGAAATGGTACTTCTAGAAAATATTTGTGAAGTACATTTTAGCTCAAGCAAAGATGTAGGTCTAGATTTGCTCATGCAAAATTCTGTTGAGCATTTACAAGTTCGCTTTTCTCCAATTACTTTCCACCCCCATTCATGCCTCCCCTCCCCCCCAAAACCTCCCTGTCAGGAATACATTTCTAAGCTTTCCCAGTATGGAAAACAATTAGCGACAAGCTGGTAAAAAAAAAAAACTCTAAAAAATGAAATTTGTAGGTTTGGAAAGACTCAAAAGAGCATTCTAAAACTGGAACTGTTGTGCTTACTGCTACCTACAGGCTCAGTATGTACATCTGTGGAAAGGTGGTAAAATGATGGATTTGCTACTATTCAAACCCTACTATAGTATGAGACTTGGCATAATCAGAGAGGCTATTAATAGAGCCTTTACGTAATGAGGTTGCTGCCATAATCTGTCGCCGCACTACATGGCAGAAAAGGGACCAGTGGATTTTGAAACAGGACAAGTAGATTTATAAAGCAACCTGTCTCATGGACAAGTAGATATTTTACTACGTTCCATATCCCTTCCATTATCAGAGACCATCTCTTCCGGCAAGACCGTCCTACAAAACACATCCTCAAAGAATTTGATCATGATCTTTGAGAAAAAAAAATATTTTGTTATCCAGCCATCAAGCCACTTTGAGAAATAATCAATTGGTGAAAGCTTCTTTAAGCATTGCACCAAACGGGCCATGAATGTTTATAACCAAATTTTCCAAGGACCAGCAACACAGTCTGCAGGCAAACATTCATAATACAGGGTTAATCAGATTGATCATTAACAGCTCAAACCACGAAGTTCCGTACCCAAGACCTACCAATCTATCTATACTAGGCTCACAAAGGTATCTCTTGGTCCCAGATATTCCAATGTGAACTTAATGAACAATAGAACATTTTATTTTCCTCCGGAGGCATTGCAGTATCACCAAATGAACAAAAGGTCTTCATATCATCTCATCTTTCACTTTGAAAAAAGACAAAGCACCACTCATTTCTCTCTCTGAGGGCAGCCTTTAGTCAAGTACTCATGACCAATTTCGACTCGAAGTCCTTAAAGATCTTTCCCTTCAACAATCCATTGGAAAAAATAGACAATATAGCCTCACATAATACCAGAAATGATATGGGCCACTTCGCATTCTTCATCAATGTCAATAAAATTTGACTGATTCAGCAAATGTGCCATAAAATCAACATATAGACTGGACTTAACAGGAACATATTCATTCTTAAATTGAGAGAATTGAAGTTCAGGTGCCAAATAAGCCAATATCACAATCAGGCATCTCCAACCTCCCGGATTAAGTACATTCATATTAATCCAAACTTTATTGCATTTTAATGTTAGACACATGCCATCTATGCCATGATAAGATGTATAATAGTCAGGCATTAAAACAGACCATGTTACGGACTTTACTATAATAAACATGCTGCTAAGCAATGCACAATAAGAGACATGCCCACCATAGTCCGTGACTAAATTACATAAAAAAAGCTGACAACAGTACAAGCATCAAAGACATGAAATGGGGCCAATCTGCCTTGTATATGGCTCTCTGGAATGCAAATAAAATAACCCACAGATTTTGCAACACCCTCACCTCCTCCCTCTTCCCCAAACTCATCACGATTATTTTATTTGCATGCACATAGGTGCTGTGCAACTGAGTGGAGATATTCTTGTGAGGATGGAACCTATGGGATCACATATCCCACAGAGAAGGAGCACGAGTGTCTTGATGTATCTTAAACAATGTGCTGAGCTATGTGGCTCAGGGTGGAGAAGTAACAGGGTTAGCAGAGGGATGTCGCAGCACAATACGGGTTAACAGTACAGAACTACTGGGGGGATGGCAGGACACACACATGGTAAACCGACCCTGGGCAGAGTTAAAAACAGCTAGAAACGAGGCAAGGTTAGACATCAGTCTTCTTAGCCCTAAAGGATTCAAGCAATGCATCTCATTCCATGTCCTCCTCACACCACTGAGGTACAAGAGGTGTCACTGGGGACTTCCAGCATCTTGTTAGAAAGCGCTTTGACAGTAATAGTGCTAAATCAATGAAACATGGCATGACCCTGGAGCCTTAATGCCTAGGGTATAGCCCCAGGACCGACTGCTCTGCAGTACTCCAGTGGTCCGACCCAGCCAAGTACGACAAATCAGGCAAAATAGCCACCCAATAAGCGGACAGCAAAACACAGGCCCATAGCATCGGTAGTAGGCCCTCATCTTGTGTGTGGCAATGGGGCAGTCGGAGGAAGCTGCAGGGAACAAGGAGTGGAGTCTGTGGCGCAAGATAGGCCCTATGTAATATGGAAAACTGTATAAATTTGGAGCAGGAGTTGTGGGAAATTCTGCTAGGGTTTTCAATAAGAAAGACCCATTCGGTATCATGGAAACCATTTGAGAGCTCCTCCTCGAACCCAGCCCACAGGGAAGGCAAGGGACTCCGTGTTGGCGGACAAAGAGAAATACTATTGGGTGTCAAAAAATGTATTTCCGATAGACCAGGAGTTTGAGCAAAATTCGGGTGGGTCATAAAGATGTGGCAGCAATCTTCGTGATCCCTGCCTGTTCAAGGGCAACAACCTCTTCATCAGGGTACCTGAGGATGTAGGGAGACCTCTAAGACGAATGTTCGGAGCATAGTGAACACACGGGTTAATGTATGCAGAGCAACCTTTCAATACACAAGAGCTATGTGTAACAGAAGAGGGAAAGGGTGAGCCAGTAGGTGAGCAAATCAGGTGGTGCAGCTTGCCCTCGTTAAGCATATGTTGCGTATAACCAATTTTGGTAAAATTATGACCAGCTTGCCAGTATGAGAGTCATTGAGCCGCCCTGTCAGGCAGTAGGTCTTGAAATCCAGGACGCCAATACCGCCACCGTCAAGGAGCAGCTGCATGTTGAGCAAACCAACCTAATGTCGTCCAGCGCCCCACATCAAATAAATTAAGAATGATTTCAATAATCTGAAAAACGGGGCAGGCACAATCATCGGCAAGTTGACAAACATGTACAGCAGTCAGGGCAACAGGACTACTTTGCAGAGCATCAGTCAACCTGCCAACAAAGGCAAAGTACCCTAAAAGCTAATTGCGATTTAAGTGATGCAGTTCTCTTTAAAAGGTTCCCATCCAGCAGATATTTCGTCTCCCGCTATATCTGCATGTCTAAATATCAGAAAGTTTGGGGTGCTACCTGAATTCTAACAGCCCCGAAAGGCAGAGTAGTCCTGTTATAAGTGTCTGCAAAAGAAAAGGCACAGGATTTACTGTAATCGAGCCAGATAATTCGCCAAACAAGGAGAACAGTCGGGAGATCGGTTACAGGTCTGCTTGGAGATCTCGTGCATACAATATCATATCATTGGCGTGTCACAATATTTCATGCATTATTGGAACTTGTGGGATTATCTATTCCTGCTCCTCCTGTCTAAGTTACTATGTCAGAGGCTCCAATGCTAGAACCAAGAGCTGCGGCGTGAGCAGGAATCCTTGCCCAGTGCCACAAAACACGGGATATGGAGAGGAGATATGTGGCCCAATTTTAGCCCTCGCAGTGGGGCGAGTGTACAACAGCTTCACCCAGTGCATGTAGGTAGGCTGGATACTGAAACGTGTTAGAGCAATAAACATGAAATTCCAACCCAAGGTATCATTGGCCTGCTGTATGTCTAGCGATAGGCATCCGGCTGACTGGTACCAACCATTGATAACATCCAGGATCTCATAAAATCGGCATATTTTGATTGAGGTGTTACAGTGTGGAACAAAACCACGCTGATCAAGATGTATCAGATGTGGGAGTAGGGGGAGCACACTGCAGACCAGCACCTTGCTTAAAATGTTATATTCATTATTGAGCAGTGACAAGGGTCTGTAAGTGGTCATATCTGCCAGAGGTCTGTCTGGCTTTAAAAAAGAAGTGACCTGACCACTTCCAATGATGCCCTATAAAACCAGTATAATTGCAGCATCAGACGCTTAGCAAATGCAACATAAAATTTGATAGGGAGGCCATCTGATCCCAGCATTTTGTTACAAGCAAGATAGTCAATGGCACACAAAATTTCACCTGAAGTGAATGGAACACCTACAGCGTCCCTGTCTGCATTAGTCACGCTAGGAAGGGACAAATGCTCTAGGAATGAGGAAGAGTTATTGCGTGAGTGGAGGTGGCACTATAATGAAAATGTCACTTACCCAGTGTACATCTGTTCGTGGCATCAGTCGCAGTAGATTCGCATGTTATGCAATAGCTCGCCATCTGGTGTTGGGCCGGAGTGTTACAAGTTGTTTTTCTTCGAAGAAGTCTTTCGAGTCACGGGACCGAGTGACTCCTCCTTTTGTCTCCATTGCGCATGGGCGTCGACTCCATCCTCGATTGTTTTTCCCCGCAGAGGGTGAGGTAGGAGTTGAATTGTAGTAATAGTGCCCATGCAATGGAGTGACTAAGTATGCACTTATTTAAGGTTGAGATGATACATATATAAATAATTGAAGGTAACTTCCAAACTGCTACAGGCTCCCGGGGAGGCGGGTGGGCACATGCGAATCTACTGCGACTGATGCCACGAACAGATGTACACTGGGTAAGTGACATTTTCAGTTCGATGGCATCTGTCGCTGTAGATACGCATGTTATGCAATAGACTAGTAAGCAGTTATTTCCCCAAAAGCGGTGGATCAGCCTGTAGGAGTGGAAGTAGTCTGAAATAATGTCCTTAATACAGCTTGACCTACTGTGGCTTGTTGTGCGGATAACACGTCTACACAGTAGTGCTTGGTGAATGTGTGAGGCGTAGACCATGTGGCTGCCTTACATATTTCTTGCATTGGGATGTTTCCTAGAAAGGCCATGGTAGCACCTTTCTTTCTGGTTGAGTGTGCCCTTGGTGTAATGGGCAGCTGTCGTTTAGCTTTAAGGTAGCAGATTTGGATGCATTTAACTATCCATCTGGCTATACCTTGTTTTGAAATTGGGTTTCCTGCATGAGGTTTTTGAAATGCAATAAAGAGTTGTTTAGTCTTTCTGATGTTCTTTGTTCTGTCAATGTAATACATTAATGCTCTTTTGACATCTAATGTATGTAGTGCCCTTTCAGCTACGGTATCTGGCTGTGGAAAGAACACCGGAAGTTCCACTGTTTGATTTAGATGGAACGGTGAAATAACCTTTGGCAAAAATTTAGGATTGGTCCTTAGGACGACTTTATTTTTGTGTAGTTGTATAAAAGGTTCCTGTATAGTAAACGCCTGAATCTCGCTTACTCTTCTCAGGGAAGTAATGGCGATGAGAAATGCCACCTTCCAGGTTAGGAACTGTATGTCGCAGGAGTGCATGGGTTCAAAAGGTGGACCCATAAGTCTAGTTAGGACAACATTTAGGTTCCATGAAGGAACAGGTAGTGTTCTTGGTGGTATAATTCTCCTAAGGCCCTCCATGAATGCTTTAATGACTGGTATTTTATATAGGGAAGTTGAATAGGTAGTCTGCAGGTATGCAGATATTGCTGCAAGGTGAATCTTAATGGAAGAGAAAGCTAGGTTAGATTTTTGTAAGTGAAGCAAGTAACCCACTACATGTTCTGGAGTTGTGTGTAATGGTTGTATTTGATTAATATGGCAGTAGCAAACAAACCTCTTCCATTTACTTGCATAGCAGTGCCTGGTGGATGGCCTTCTTGCTTGTTTTATGACTTCCATACATTCTTGGGTAAGTTGTAAGTGCCCGAATTCTAGGATTTCAGGAGCCAGATTGCTAGATTCAGCGATGCTGGATCTGGGTGTCTGATCTTTTGGTTGTGCTGTGTCAACAGATCTGGCCTGTTGGGCAATTTGATGCAGGGTACCACTGATAGGTCTAGCAGCGTTGTGTACCAGGGTTGCCTTGCCCAAGTTGGTGCTATCAATATGAGTTTGAGTTTGCTTTGACTGAGTTTGTTTACCAGGTAAGGAAGGAGAGGGAGAGGAGGAAAAGCGTAAGCAAATATCCCTGACCAGTTCATCCATAGGGCATTGCCTTGGGATTGTTTGTGTGGGTATCTGGATGCGAAGTTTTGGCATTTTGCGTTCTCCTTTGTCGCAAACAAGTCTATCTGAGGTGTTCCCCAGAGTTTGAAATAAGTGTTCAGTATTTGGGGGTGAATTTCCCATTCGTGGACCTGTTGGTGATCTCGAGAGAGATTGTCTGCGAGTTGATTTTGTATCCCTGGTATAAACTGTGCAATTAGGCGAATTTGGTTGTGAATTGCCCAATGCCAAATTTTTTGTGCTAACATGCTTAACTGCGTGGAGTGCGTCCCTCCCTGCTTGTTTAGATAATACATTGTTGTCATGTTGTCTGTTTTGACGAGAATGTATTTGTGAACTATTATTGGTTGGAAAGCTTTTAGTGCTTGAAAAACTGCAAGAAGTTCTAGGTGATTGATATGCAGTTTTGTTTGATGTACGTTCCATTGTCCTTGTATGCTGTGTTGATCGAGGTGTGCTCCCCACCCTGTCATGGAAGCATCTGTTGTTATTACGTATTGTGGCACTGGGTCTTGGAAAGGCCGCCCCTTGTTTAAATTTATGTTGTTCCACCACAGAAGCGAGAGGTAAGTTTGGCGGTCTATTAACACCAGATCTAGAAGGTGACCCTGTGCTTGAGACCACTGTGATGCTAGGCATTGTTGTAAGGGCCTCATGTGCAGTCTTGCGTTTGGGACAATGGCTATGCATGATGACATCATGCCTAGGAGTTGTAATACCATCTTTGCTTGTATCTTTTGTGTTGGATACATGCGTTGTATGATGGTGTTGAAATTTTGAATTCTTTGTGGACTTGGAGTGGCTACTCCTTTTGATGTGTCTATTATGGCTCCCAGGTATTGTTGTACCTTGCGTGGCCGAATCTTGGATTTTGTGAAATTGACGGTGAACCCTAGTTTGAAGAGGGTTTGTATGATATGATTTGTGTGATTTGAGCACTCTATTAACGAATGGGCCTTGATTAGCCAGTCGTCTAGATATGGGAACACATGTATTTGCTGCCTTCTGATGTGTGCAGCGACTACCGCTAGACATTTGGTAAAGACTCTTGGTGCGGTTGTTAATCCGAAAGGCAGTACCTTGAATTGGTAATGTATTCCTTTGAATACAAACCTTAGGTATTTCCTGTGCGATGGGTGAATTGGTATATGGAAATAAGCATCCTTGAGGTCTAAAGTTGCCATGTAGTCGTGCAGCTTTAGCAATGGCAATACTTCTTGTAGTGTGACCATGTGGAAGTGGTCTGATTTGATGAAAGTGTTGACTACTCTGAGGTCTAGGATTGGTCTCAGTGTTTTGTCCTTCTTTGGTATCAGAAAGTACAGTGAGTAAACTCCTGTGTTTATTTGTGTGTTTGGCACTAATTCGATTGCATTCTTTTGCAATAGTGCCTGCACTTCTATCTCTAGGAGATTGGAATGGTGTGTTGTTAAATTTTGTGCTTTTGGTGGTATGTTTGGAGGGAACTGTAGAAATTCTATGCAGTAACCATGTTGGATAATTGCTAGAACCCAAGTGTCTGTAGTGATTTTCTCCCATGCTCTGTAATAATGACCTATTCGTCCCCCCACTGGTGTTGTGTGGAGGGGGTGAGTGACATGTGAGTCACTGTTTAGTAGTAGGGGTTTTGGGGCTTTGGAATCTTCCTCTATTTCTAGGGAATTGCCCTCCTCTATATTGTCCCCGAAAACCTCCTCTATACTGTCCTTGGTAACTGGACGGTGTGGCTTGTGAGGTGCTGGCTTGTGTGCTTTGACCCCGAAACCCCCCTCGAAAGGGCGTTTTACGGAATGAGCTGTAATTCCCTCTGCTCTGCGGGGAGTAGAGTGCGCCCATGGCTTTGGCAGTGTCCGTATCTTTTTTGAGTTTCTCAATCGCTGTGTCCACTTCTGGACCGAACAGTTCTTTTTCATTAAAAGGCATATTGAGAACTGCTTGTTGAATCTCTGGTTTAAATCCAGACGTTCGGAGCCATGCATGCCTTCTGATAGTTACAGATGTATTAATTGTCCGTGCAGCTGTATCTGCAGCGTCCATGGAGGAGCGGATCTGGTTGTTGGAGATGGCCTGTCCCTCCTCAACCACTTGTTTTGCCCTATTCTGGAAGTCTTTGGGCAGATGTTCAATGAGATGTTGCATCTCGTCCCAGTGGGCTCTGTCATAGCGCGCAAGTAGTGCCTGGGAGTTCGCGATGCGCCACTGGTTTGCAGCTTGTGCTGCGACTCTTTTACCAGCTGCATCAAACTTGCGGCTTTCTTTATCTGGGGGTGGTGCATCTCCAGATGTGTGAGAGTTGGCCCTTTTCCTAGCTGCTCCTACAACAACAGAGTCTGGTGGCAGCTGTGTTGTGATGAAAGCCGGGTCTGTAGGAGGCGGCTTATACTTTTTTTCCACCCTTGGTGTGATTGCCCTACTTTTGACCGGGTCCTTAAATATGTCTTTTGCGTGCCGGAGCATACCAGGGAGCATAGGCAGGCTTTGGTAGGAGCTGTGGGTGGAGGAGAGTGTGTTGAACAGGAAATCATCCTCGACCTGTTCTGAGTGGAGGCTTACGTTGTGAAATTGTGCTGCTCTAGCCACCACCTGAGAGTACGCGGTGCTGTCTTCTGGTGGAGATGGTTTTGTAGGGTATGCCTCTGGGCTGTTATCTGACACTGGGGCGTCGTATAGGTCCCATGCGTCCTGGTCTTGGTCACCCTGGCTCATGGTGGTGTGAGCTGGGGAGTGTGATGGCGTTTGTGCTGGTGAAACGTTAATCACGGGCGGAGGAGAGGGTGGTGGTGTAACTCTTTTCACCACTTTTGGTTGTGGTACTTGTTCCGCCTGGAACTCCAACCTTCTCTTTCTCCTAATGGGGGGAAGGGTGCTTATTTTTCCTGTCCCCTGCTGAATGAAGATACGCTTTTGCGTATGGTCCGCATCAGTTGCTTGTAGCTCTTCCTCAAACCTATGCTTCTGCATTTGGGAGGTTAGCGAGTGCTCTTCTGTATAAGAGCCTGAAGCTGGGTCGCTTGCAGTTTGTTTCGGCGTCGAAACTGTGTCTGCGTGTTTTTTCGGCTCCGAGGTGACTTTTTTCCTTTTCGGTGCCGAAACCTCTCGGCGTCGATCTGTTTCGGTGCCGCTGTCTCGGCGTCGAGCCGTGTCCACACCGGCATCTCGGTGTCGAGGCTTGTCTCCAGCACTTTCTCGGTCCCGAGAAGGCTGCGTGCCGGTGTCTCGACCGGAGTCGGACGATCTCGGCACTGTTTGGGCCTTTTTCGGTGCCGACGGTCGGTCACCGATTTTATGGGTTGAGCCATGGCCTGGTGGCAGTGGCGTCCCCTGGGCCTTGTAAATGTTTCTTTGTGTGGTTTTCGACGTCTTACTCACGGTTTGTGTATCGTCGAATCCTTCGGAGTCTGAGTCTTGGATCGAGAAGGTACCTTCCTCTTCCTGTTCCTCGAACTCCCGTTGGGCTGTCGGTGCGGACGCCATTTGAAGTCTTCTGGCTCGACGGTCTCGGAGTGTTTTTCGGGACCGGAACGCACGACAGGCCTCGCAGGTGTCTTCGCTGTGCTCAGGTGACAGGCACAGGTTGCAGACCAAGTGTTGGTCTGTGTAGGGGTATTTATTGTGGCATTTGGGGCAGAAACGGAACGGGGTCCGTTCCATCGGCGTTCCTCAGCACGCGGTCGGGCCGACCAGGCCCCGACGGAGGATCGAAAAACTACCCCGAAGGGCACCGGAGCTCTTCGATCTTCGATGCGGTGTTGAATCTAAGTACGCCGATCCCGAACGCAACAATACCGACGAAAATCTTCCGAAATTAACTATTTTTTCCGTTCCGAAACTCGGAGCGACAGGAACACGTCCGAACCCGATGGCGGAAAAAAAACAATCGAGGATGGAGTCGACGCCCATGCGCAATGGAGACAAAAGGAGGAGTCACTCGGTCCCGTGACTCGAAAGACTTCTTCGAAGAAAAACAACTTGTAACACTCCGGCCCAACACCAGATGGCGAGCTATTGCATAACATGCGTATCTACAGCGACAGATGCCATCGAACTGATTGTTATAAAAGTAATTAAGGGACGCATTAATATCCAACAGGGTAGTTATACAATTCTGTTGGGGCATGAGCACGAACAGTAAAAGCGTGCGTGCGGTTGACAGTCGCATCATGTGCACCAGCAGTGCACTGGAATCATCAGCCCGTGTGCGTTCTCTGTGTATAAGTCCCAGAGTCAATCATTTGCATGCACTCCAGGAGCTCAGCGAAATTAATCCTTGCTTCCTGCAACTCAGACACACACGCCTCATCCTCAGCTGCAGACTTTTCCAGTAGGCCCAAACTGTTCTCAATTAGAGTAATGTCACGGAGGGCCATTGTACTTGCCGTCGCCAGAGTATTAATGGATACACACCTCACCACAGCCTTAAAGCTCTCCCATTCTACTAATGGTGAGGAGGCAGTGTCAGTGCTTTCAGCAAAGTATGTGTTGATTGTGGTAACCAGGATATCCTTAAACACTACATCCTCCAGAAGCTGGGGCAGCATGCGTCAAGTGGGGATAGGAGCTAGAACCTGACCCTAGGACAGTGAGAATTCTAGTGGGTTATGATCAGTGTCTTAACCATGAACGTTGCATGAGTCATGTACTTGGAGCGATGAGGTACAAAGACGTGATGGTAATTTATGAGGGGGCAAATAAAATGCATATTCACGCTAACCAGCATTAGGATACGACACAGACAGGGAACACCCTGTAATTCATTGCTGCAAAGCCCTGCCGACAGAGCATGTGCCGTGGGGAGAGGATAAGATCGATCTACGGTAACATCTAGAACAGCATTGAAATCCCCTCATATCACCCAGTTATACTGCACTCAATCTGTGAGGATGGTGGATAAAAGTGTGCCAAAATAAAACGTTCTGCTCTGTATTAAGTGCATAAACACTGCCAAGTACCACCGAATTCCCATCTACTGTGCCCTTAATAAAAACATAGCAGACATATGCATCAATTCTAGCATCCAAAGCTGCGAAAGGGACCCCTGTGTGGAACCAGAGTTTAGGCCGAGTGAGAGGTAGGAAACAGATGTACACTCAATTTTGTAAGAAGTTTAAGAGCCTCAGGATAGTAAGATGCGCCCCTTGTAAATGACCTATGAGCACCTTGCGACAGTGAAGTTGCCCCAAGATTCCATACCTCGTCTGCACTGACCCCATACCCCCGACATTCCAAGTTCTCAAGTTATATTTACATTCAATATCCAGCTTAATAGTACCATTTACATGCACAGCAGGAGAAGAGGACATCAACCATTAAACAACACCCCAATACAAGGTCCAGCAGAGAACAATTGTTCAACCAAAACTGCAAGGAAAACATTAAAACACAATTGTGTGCAATCGCTACCGGCGTGCATGGATTCAGACATGGAATAAACTAAACAAGTGGGAAGGAAGGATCAAAGTACCTGTGCGCTACCAGACCCTGGAAGAGGCGGAGGGGGGCTCATTGTCTCAATCCATAATGCAATAAGAGAGAAATCATTAGCTGCAAGTAACAAATAAGGCAAAGACAAACAGTGGGTGCTCATATACACATCCGGTGTCTATGTACAAGCAGCACAAACTCACCCAGCCAATGACATGGGGCATTCAGTTCACAGGTCAGCATCGCCGTAAGAGGCCAACTCACGGTCAGGCCACAGTACTAACGGTGGCAGCATCCTGTGCTGGTACTCGCAATAGCCAAAGGATTCTGTTGCCAGTCTGTGGCGTGACTAAGGGGAACACCACGATACTGCTGCATGAGTCAGAGGCACTGCTAGACGAAGAACAGGGGCTGACCCACGGATGTTGGCTTCTAATGGATTTTGCTGATGGCAATGTAGCCCTTTGACCATCACAACTTTAGTTTAAAAAACAAAAAAAAGGAGGTCCAGGACCACAGACCATTTTATCCCGGAAGAAGGTAATGTAAGGTGGATCATCACAGAGCCTAACGTTCGCTCACTCTCAGTGCTGAGGTGATGGCAATGAGGAACAGTGTCTTGTTAGTAAGAACCCATAAAGCACAGCTGTGAAGCAGCTCGCATGGAGTGTGCATCAAATAAGTCAGGACCAGATTAAGGTCCCATTGGGGTATCACAAAAGGAGAAGGGGGAAACTCATGTTGTAGCCCTTCCAAATACAGTATCGCAGTCAGTGGCTGGATACCGGGCTACAAGCAGTCCTTCTTCAAATTGATCAGGGCTCAGACACTGGCAAAGTGTTGAATTGAATTACACAAAGGCCATTCTACCCTTGCCGTGTGCTTATCTCTCTAACTAGAAGCAGAAAAATACAATGATCTAGGAGTACCAACCTGTACAGCCCATCCAGACCTCTGGCATCTAACTCCATAGACACAAACAGGTTGGAGAGTGAAATGCAAACATGGGGAATACACACAACACTATGGCAGTTAATAGTTACATAGGTCAAGGATCCAACCCTGAAAACGCAGCACCAACACAAATAATTGAAAGCTAACAGCCTCAGGCCAGGATGTATTCTCGCTTTACTATAGTTTTCAAATCTACATAGAAGACACAACGAAAGTGCCAAGACACATCCACTGTTTCCCTCTTAAATCAATTGAAAAACATGTACCTGTTCTGTTCAATTTCGATGGAAATTCTTTTAGTTACATCTATCCGATTACGACAAGCTTTAGATTTTTTTTTTTGCTAAAACAACATAGAAGGAAGTTTGCAAGGAGGATCCATAAACAAAAGTACTTATATTTGGGAGTGACTTTCAAGTAACTGAAGTCTTAAATGCAGAAGCAGTGGTGGGACGTACTGTGCAGTTACCTTTGGAGGCTGGATCATCAGTTACATAATAAAAAAAACAATTCTGGTGGAGAGTGAAACAATATTTACAACTTATAAGTCTGTTACATGATGTGAGGTATTGTCTTAAAAAGTCTGAAAATTCAAACAAACCTAACATACATTTGGAAAACTTGGACTGGTCTGAACAAGGAAAATCTGGAAATGCGTAGAGCTTAGAACTGGAATTACATAAACGTTTTACCAAAGAATGCTTACTTAATTGCAGAGCCTAAAGTTTGGAAAGTTGGCTCATTTCAACTATTAATTATGCAATATCGTGAGTCAAATCATAATTTACATTGGTATAAGTGTATTGAGCAACATTTGGGGCACTTTAACATAAACAAAGAAGCTACCGCACTCTCTCAGTACAAAGCTGATAGGAAGAAAATTATTGAAGAGTCACTTTGGTAGAAAATGATCTAACTATACGTGCAAAAGTTGCTAAATTTATAGTCCACTCTGACCAGTTTGAAGTAACACAGATTTATCCACGAAACACCCTACCAAAGGACACAAGATAGTGAATGTTAAAATTAAGACTTCAACCTATCCCACAACAAATATTGAAAAACTGATAAAAATCAATTAAGTTTGTATTACAAAATGTGCTGTATGTGAACCGTTTTATCTTTCATTGGTGATTTTGACATGTTCATATTTTACAAAAAGCTTGAAATATATTACTGGCAATTGTCAGAAAAACGCACATTTGAGAGACTAATTTATAGAACACTCTGGGTACATGCTTCAACTCTGCTGCAATATTACTGAAATTAAGATGTTTCTGTGAAATTTTCTTTTATGCTTTTAAATGTTTTAACACTGGTATGTCCTCTCTACGCATTAAAATCAACAAATGAAAAAAAACTTTAGCAATAATATTTATCACTTTTGGGGAGGTTGAAAAAAGGTGGTATCAAAGAAAAAGATACAGATAAATGATTGCCCTTTCAAAAATCCAGTTTCAAACTTCATCCCAGTTTTAGCAATTACATTTTATGACACCAAAATATTGTACAAACATGTACATGATAGACACGCCCTATGCAGGCACAGGGGCCCTGAAAATGTTACACCCCCAAAAAACTTAACTCTAACATACACCCATGGGTTGATGAACTGGACATGGTGTTAACCTCGATTTCATGAGGTAATGTGTTCCTTAGTTAAGGAACCTCTCAACATATTAGAAATAAGGTAGGGGCCCATTTGATCATTGTTTTGTAGACAGGAATACATTTCAGAGATTTATTACAAAAACAAAATATGCTGTACAGAATTATTGCCATGAAGACTCTCAGCAGACATTAGTGAGCAGCACAACATCTGAAATATTACTAGTCCCAAGTGGGCAGAAAAATCAGTGGAAAATCAATAGAGAGACAGTATTAAATAGCAGCACTAGAAATTTGTCAGAGAAGTACTGGCTCACCCCTAAAATGCAAGGGTTTATATATGCTATTTTTGCATACTAAATCACAAATAGCTAAATCATTGAAGAATCATCAACAGTGTTACATTCCCACTTTTGATCATACCAGAATGATTTAGCAGTTGTCAATATTCTGGCCACCCTATGCTAATATCACATGTTGATGGCAGGAAAAACTAGTTACATGAACAGCAGCAAAGTATTATGAATAAATATGGCACAGTGATCTAGCAGAAAGTCCTTGAAAAATAGCTTTGTGACCAAGCTAGGTACATTTCATCGATAACAGCAAAAACATTAATGGAAATAATTAAAGATACCTTTGCTCGATTGTGTGCTACAGAAATAATCAACAGTGAAAGGAGTAGGAGAAAATATGGCCACAATGCCAAATTTGAGGCCTAGTTAACACGGGAGTGTAACATTTGTATCACCCAATACCCAGGACATATTGTTGGGGTCAGGTGCAACGTTTTTTTATGTTTATTTTGTCCTTGGGACAAGTAGGCCCAGCCCCCTGCAACACAAACCCATTGGCTGGTGATACAAGAGTTGCAAAACCACTTTACTTTGTGGAACATACCTGGGCAGTAGAAGTGGGTTGATAACCTACTCCAGGTTTTTGTCGTGTGCTAAGGTGAGTAAGAACTTGCTGTATTGCTGTAGTACTACCAGTCTCTAGGGGCACAAGGTGTGGGGTCTCTGGCTTCAGTATACAGGAGTCCCTCCTTCCAATAGGTCCTATGGGGGACACTGACAAGCTCCCTTTTCTTGGTCAGCAGCTCACTGTCTCAGGCTCTCAAGAGTGAGAGAGGTCCCCTGTCCCTAGCAAAGATCTTCCCTGGAGGGTCCCCCTGAACCTGAGAGCTCTGCTGTGTAAGACCCATGTTTCTGGGGCTCAATTCCCTCCAGGGCTGGCAAGTCTGTTCCCTGAGGAGAGTGGACCTGAGCTAGTGTCTCATCAGAAGTTGGTTTTCTGACCTTTTTGCCTTTTCTCTTGGAGGTTCGAGTCATTATTCCAGGGTCCTATACCAGTTTTCTTCACCCTGGGCTTTGCTTTGTACTCTTGTTTTACACACACCCATTCAGGTATTCCCAGCATGGCTGCATGGTTTCTCATCTATACCTCAGGTCTCTAGATCATCACCTCAGACATTCTACTGGAATTGCAGAGGTCACAACCACCTTCTTGTGGTCAGTAACACTCCCCATTCAAAGGTCATGGGATGAACCTTGACAATGTTATCAGCATTGATAACTGGATATGTCTGTCTAGTTAAGTACTGTTCTGGGGGTATCGTTTTTTCAGTCACCATGGTGGCACTTGAACCTGTATCCCTCAGTGCTCCTACTGCAACCCCATTGATATGTTGCTTTTGTCTGTATTTCTCCAGGTTACTGGGCCAGACAGGCCACCACAGAAAAGGGAACTGTCTGCAGTTGAGGTAACACGAGGTAATGTGTGTCCATATGTTAATGCTGTTCGAACTCGTATTTATGGTTAATGAAAATGCCTTCATTATTAGGACGAGCACTGTAAAACGTTTTAAGGTCACACTGCACTACCGACAGTGGTTCCAGCAAAAAAAAAAAAGCGTACACACTTTTGAAAAGTTTAATATGAGGTTAAGTATAATGCTCCCAGAATGCTTTGATCATATGTTTGCAAAAGCTTGGAAGCAACAGTGATGATTCTTTCAAAAAGGAAAAAAAAATGTTTCGCCACTATGAAATTTTAGGTGCTATTTCTTTGAAGCGTCATTTAGCAAAATGTGTTGATGCATGCTAGTACTTCCCAAAAATATTCCTAATGGAAAATCGGTGTAACTATTTTCAACAAGATTATGGGAAGCATGAAAATAAACAAGCACTGGCAAAGCAAACCAATCCAACTTTTTTATTTTTTTTTTATTTTTTTATTTTTAAGAGTCTTGATTTCGTTAATGAATGTTTTGCCATGGCTTTTGCAACACTTTATTGTTGTTTGAGCTGTCTAGCCCTCACCATTGTAACAAACACTGACAAAAAGGAGAGGGGAGGGGGGGGGGGTGAGTTTTTGGTCTCAAAAAGCACACATTGCTACCAGTGGAGTAACAAAGGCCCCACAGCCCCACTTTTTTCCCCAACCCTGGAAGAACTTCGACTTCTGCCATTGTCAGGAGTAAATTTCCAACCTTTCTCAATATGGGAAAAGTTTAGAGAAGAGCTGGTGAAAATCCTTAAAACATGCAAGTTAGTAAGGTTTGCAGACTCAAAGGCATTCCAGCCCTGAAACTATTGCTTACTGCTTCCATCAGTCCCAGTATGTAGATCTGTGGAAAGGTGGAAAGATAAGGAAATTTCTATAGTAAGGATTGAAATTACAGGTATTCAAGCCCTACTATAGTAGAAGCCCTGGAATAATCAGAGAGGCTATTATCAGAGCTCTTACATAATGAGATTGCTGCCATAATTTGTTGCCACACTAAATGGCACGAAAGGGACAAGTAGATTTTCTTTTTTTTTTTTTTACACAAGACAGGTAGATTGAAGAAGCAACCTTTCCCATAAAGAAGTAGATATTTAATTAAATTTCACACCCCTGTAACGAGTCAGGAAAGTTTTATAAACTACAGAAAAACTACATTCTGCACATTATTGTTGCACAAAATTTATTTTAAAAAGCACAAAATTTACCACCTAACAGGAAATACAATAAATAAAAGTATTTTGATTTCCCCTTTAAGAAAAATGAATAAAACAAAATGTTGCTACATGCTGGAGAAAAATATAATTTTCTTTGCTTTTGTCATCTGCATCCTGGCTACAGAGGGCCCAGTCAACACTGAGCATTCATTAAAAAACATTTATGAAGGTATATTAAGAGGTCTAGGAACTGAATATGGTCACAAGGGAAACAGAACGGGATATGGCCACAAGGAGAAGTAGTACCCTGCTCCAAGGTTGCATTAAAAAAATATTTTCAGTTGGGAACAAACTTGTGCGGGATGACAACTGTGTGACCAAAACAAATTTATACTGTACACTAAACAGTAAAGCAAAACTGCTGATTTGTGGTGGTCATTGAAGTCACTTGTGTATGTGAAGGTGTTTAGAGACTGAAAACAAATTCGTTCCTATTGTTATAGTAATCTATAACAATAGTAACTGATTTGTTTTGAACTTTGCTGTACTTGGAATGCTATGACCCAAAGTATACAAAAAGCACTACTCTTCCACTGTTTTCATATAATATACACATTGCTGAACGAAACTGTTGTTCACTTACTGTTTTATCACTGGAGCACTGAGCACCTTTTACTGAGCTGTAGATATATGTAAAAGTCTGCAAATGGTAGCTATATTGACTGTTTTGGATTTTGGCATCTCATCTGGATTGATTAATTTTGTATGTATCAACTTTCTCATTTAAATTGAATACACCACATGGAAACCTGTGTTCTTTTGATTTCGTGCCTCTAGCTCCATGTGGTTTTTGGACAGTTTGTTTCTAGAAACTAAAGTCTAAACCAGAACACACTGCCCTGAAGATTTTCAGCATTCCATTGGTTAAAATCCAATGCATTTCACCTCAATTCTTATCCTTTGCTTTGACCCCTACATCTTTATTTCTCCGCTCTTCTGACATCACAGTTACATCTGACCCTGCTGAGTGAGACAAATGGGATGGGGCATGAGCCAAGGGCTGGAAAAAGACAGAATAGTATAGTGAGTGACCCAAAGTAGAGGAAGAAGTGAGTAAAGATGATGCAGAAATATATAAAATGTAAGGAGAAGATTAAAGTAACTAGACAAATGTGACAGGCAGAAGACAGAGGGGTGTTATATAAAGGAAGATGCAGGTAGAGAAAGGAGATAAGATTCCCAGGAGGAGTGGAGCAATATAGGGAGATGAAAAGTAGAGAAAAGCAGAGTAGTAGGGTACTCCAAGTGGTGAGGTGGCGCGAGGAGTAATTTATAAATTAATTTAGAGGGTTAGAGGTAGAGAGAGACTTAGGAAAAAACAAAGATGTAAGTTGTGAGTGTAAAATAAGAAGAGCTATAAAAAGGGGTCATGAAAAAACCAGTGGGGAAAAGAGAAAGGTTGAGACAGGTGAAGCAGGGCTTGAAACATCCACTCGACCGCTCCAGTCTTATTTGATCAGGTCGAGCTATTTTTAATACTTACTGATCCCTCCTGGCGAGTTGACACTGAACAGGTGTTGTGTTCAGTTGAAAAGTGGAGGGGCAATAAAAGATGCCTTTAACTCTTGTTCTTATGTCACATTTGCTCTGTGTTCACAGAACAGTGGTCAAAAGTCAGTCTTACAATTAATATTCCTTCTGACTGCAGAGGTCCAGGTGAACTGTGTGATCTGCTGCTTAGAATGTAAAATAAAAGGAAATAGGGTGTCAGGTTTTTCGTAAAACACAACATTTAAATGACTAAGTTAACTGAGCAAACATTTCAACATATATTTCAGTAGTTGTGAAAGCCCTTTTTAAAAAACATATTTGTGTGATGAAAAAAAAATCTTTTAATAGGATGAAAAATCACAATACTTTACGCGTTGATGTGCAAAGAATATGTTTCCTGAAACCAAATTTTCAAAGATTGTTAATACACTATATAGTTTTATCAGTAAAGCTGCAAGTTAGTGGAGAGGTTTTCAGGCACTTCTTGGAAAGTTACTGTGTGTAGATAATGATACCACATCATGGTTTAGTAATATATTTATTTAAATTGAGCATTTAAACAAACTGAGAAACACTCCTGCCCTGATGGCAATTTTGTTCGTAAACTAAAAAAAAAATCCTTGGTTATGTGGGCTAGATTCTTGTGATGCATGCAGCAAACTCTAGTCTACTTAATCAAACAAGAGGTTTTTTGTACTGCAGAAATGCTGAGCTTGCATATTTGAACGTGCAATTATAGTTGAGAATGAAGAAAAATGGGACTCCAAACTATTTGCCTAGGATCACACAATTTGCGACCCGTTTACGGGTTAAGTACATTAGTTAGGTCGAGTAGATTATTACTAGTCCTGCACGTCTAGTAACATTTTGATGATTTTTCGAGTCCTGTGAAGGATAGAAAGAATTTGGGGTAGAGTGAAAAATGGAAGTTGCAAGACATGCATGAAATCGAGAAAGAAAGGAGGTAATAAAAAAAAAAGATAAAGAGTTCAATTGAAAATTGGAAGAGGTGGTGAGGTAAAGAGATCTGTAAAGAAAGGGGTTAAGTGAGATAGTTAAGGAGGTGGGCTATGTTGAAATAGAGAAGGAGGTCCTGAGAGTTGTTTGTGTGAAAGAGCTAGAGAAGAGAGGAGTTGTTTATAGAGAAAAGTGGTTAGAGGTAAAGAAATAGAAGTAGCGACAAAAGCATAAGTTATTTACAGAGATGAAGGAGATGAAACAAAGCATTTGAAGTCCACTTTGGCATTGCATTCCACCTGGTAGGGGTAGTGGAGGCCCTTAATAACCTAACTACTTCCTTAGTCTCTCAATGTAAGGTGTACTTTCTCCAAGCCAGCAATGTAATCTGGGCAATGTTCTACTGCGACACAAACTATATCCGGATAGCACTGGAGGCATAGCATCACCGATCTATGGCAGGCAAACAATTTGTATTGCATCTTCTCTCACCATCAGAGGCGACACAGCTGAACTGGGTGAATTAAGTGAAATTGTTGCAAACCATTGCAATGGCTTCCTTTCCGTTTTGTGGAGAGGCGACTACAGTATGATCTAAACATAGAGTTCTTCTACAGCAGTCATACACAGGGCGCATAAGGCTTTGAGATATATTATATATATATACATACATATATATATATATATATATATACACATATACATATACACACACACACACACACACACACATATATACATACATACACATAATCCCTTAAATAGCCAACTATTAAATCTGTTCTTTAAAATGAGGAATACAAGCCGACATACAGTTACTTATAAGTGCAACAAAACAGGAGCAGGCTTGAAATAATATGCAAATACATTAATTTGAGATTGATTTGTAATTTAGATCTCCCAATTACCACCTCTAGAGTAGCGAGTGAAGACTGTGGTTACACTCCCAAACATTTTATAGATACTATTTTCTGAATTAAGTAGACACTTGCTAGAAAGTATCTGCTGAAATGTGATTCTATTCAATAATGGACATGCTGCTATACGATCATAAGATGGCATGTGACATCACAAACAGTTGCTATGGAAATGAACAGAGAATGTTTGAAAATTAAGAACATACGGGTGACTGGTTTCTATTTTTACACAATTACCATATAACCATTCCAAGAAGAATATCGGTATGACATTGTTATGTGGCTGTGCGACACTGCTAGGTTCGACATTTGGAAATTTGCTAAAGGCTTAACAGTAGGAAATGAGACCATTAAAATAAAAAACACTGAAATAAAATCCCTGTACAAACATCGTGAATATATATAACAGGTGTAAAAGCCTATTGCCATCAAGTAGGTGAAGAAAGGGCATTTAAATCAACAAAGCATGACCTACGCTACTACCAACAGACCAAGTCAAGAACATAACAGAGTAAGCCCTAACCCCGCCCTGCAATGTAAACCACGCATGACATACAAGCTAGATACACTTTCATGCTCCTGCCCACACCCAAACAAGCATTGTCAAAGCCAACAGGCCTTGCCTATGCAAGAACTGTAGGCTTTGTGAATATGCATTAGCTATGTTGTACACCACCTTGGCAGCTGTTCAGCATGGCTAAAAGTTAGTTGCATAAATGCGAGTGATGTGGAGTGTAACAAAGTAGAATGTCGTTGAGTGGGGTGTTATGGAGTGGCATAGATTTGTGGAGCTGTGTAGAATACAGTGGCATAAAGTGGCAGGGCATAGTGTGGCGTGTCTTGGGGAGAGTAGAGTGGAGTGGCATACTGTTGTGAGTGTTGTGAAGGTAGAAGATTAGCACAGACTGAAAGGGCGTAGAGCAGTGGTCTTCAAACTTGAATGCTGCGCCCCACCCTTAGTGAAAGAAATATATATTGCACCCCTTCGAATTTTTCACAATTATTCTATTAAATTGGCAATATTTAAATATATCTAGACATATTTAATAATTGCATTTAAGTTCTGATACTGTTTCTAAAATGCAATCAAATACATGCTGCCAAACAGACTATTCTGGTCAGGCAGGCCTTACTAACGTGAGAAAATATCCACAGTGTGATTATTCGGGGTGGGAGCTTTGAAAAGTATTTGGAGTCCCTTCCCTTTTGACACATACTTCCAGCTTGGATATAAATGTCCAAACAGGCTAGTAATAGTCCATTACAAAGAAGCTACTAATGCTATTTTTTTCAGCTTAACACAAAGCCCTGTTTTAAGCATAGTGCTTCTTTTGACCAGAGCCTGCCTCCTCTGGGACCACTTAAGGGCCTCCCTAGGGAGGGAAAGAGTGCAGTGGTGCATAGCAGAGTGGGGAAGACTGCACTGGAGTAGTGCAGTCGACTTAAGTGGTGTAGCATGAAAGGGTGCACAGTAGGGTGTAGTGATGGGGAGTGATGCAGAGTAGGGTGGAGTTGAGTAAAGTCGAGTAAGCATGGTGTAGTAGCACACTGCCATGACAGACAACACATCTACAATTGAAATGCCCATTACTTTTGCACAAAGTTTTACTGACAGAAGTATACAGGACACAAACTATGTGTGGAAATGTCATCACTTGGTCTGGTGATTTGTTTTGATGGTATTAAAATATTAGACCTCTTAACAGAAAGGGAGCACTCGGAAGGATTCTGTAAATAAGGTTTTGGCAAGGGAGGGGACCAACTCAAGCTGGGCAGCCTAAAACAAATAGAAGTAGCAAATCGAAAACAAGCAAATGTGAGTTAAAAACCAATAGCAAGCAATGGGCAGAACGGATTCCCAGGGGCGTTTTTGGAATGCCCAAATGAAAGTGTAAGCAAACCAGACAGCTGCACTGTCTGCGAGGTTTCGACAAAAAAAAAAAAAAAAAGTCAAACATTAAAACATAAATCAAACCTGTGGAAATTACAATAACTAAATACGGACCAGAACTAAGCACAGCTAAGAAATATATGATATCGTGAAACAATCTGAACTTTGTCTCAACCACCTTCTCTTCCCCTTTCCTACTACAAGTGTTAGAGCAAATTTCTAACAAACAATTAATTACTATTTAGTGGGAGCTAATTATTATTCATTTAGGGCATAGCATTCGGTATTGTTGCACTTTATTCTGTACTGTCATTTGCTGGGTCTGTATATCTTCTTTGTTCACCTCATGCCGTTTGAATGATTTTGCAATAAAAGAGGAAAGATTTTGGAGATGAGCCAAAGTAGATTGAATGATTCTTAGAGAGCAGACCCTTGCCAGTCCATCTCATTCGTCAGATGCTAACCCCCACATCAAAGTTTTTGACCGTTTAATCAAATTTTGGCTCCTGTAATTATGTGAACCATTAAATGAACCTTTGTAGTTTCCAACCTGTATCTGACTCGAGATGGCTTGACAACTCAAGAGAACGACCACGAGTTGGCAGATGAGGGACTGTGGTAAACCTAAAATTTCATGTGACAGTGTGTCCCAGAGCTTCAGAACAATTTGAGCACATTAAAAATGCAGTCAGATAGGAAAAGACTGAGAGTTCTAGGGCGGAATTAGAAGGCATTTTCATAAATACGAATTTAAAAAGTACACTACTGAAATTGTAATGTGCGGATGCATAAAGTCATTGCCATGAATGCTTTCAGTAATGGGACATTAAAGAATAATAGACAAGCCCTAATTGAGCATGAAAATAAGTAGGAAATTAGGTTGCATCCCTAGTAGAATAGGAAAGATCTTTGCCCCACCCTCAAATTTGAGGGTTTAACTAGAAAAAAATGCAGATTCATCATGGTGTGAAATAAATAGGGTTTCAACCAATCAGAATACTTTATTCAAGAATGTCATGTAGCTTAACCATCTAAGCACTATACCACTACATGACTTATTTCAGCCTCATCTGAGATAATACTATCCCTTGGTGTCTAAACAAACTAATTACAAAACAATAATCTGCTGAATGAATGCATTACTACATGCAGGAGGAAAAACCTCGAAAAATAGTTACATTAGTGAGCTCATGCTAGAGAGTCGTCCTTAAGAAAGGGTAATTCATAAATAAACATGACTTACTTGACTATGTGCAGCAAAAATAAACAATGAATGTGACATCCATTTTAGACAAGATGGCTTTGAGACCTAGCTGAGGCCTAGTTAGCAGGAAAATGCACTTTAACAAGCCATATGAAAATTGTTTCAAATAGATACACGTGAATTTTAGTGCAGATTAGTATTCTTCACATTTAATAATGCACAATTTGATTAGTGCACAAAAGATTCACCAGGGTAAGAACTGCAACATGTGACTAAGGACAGATGTCCGAGTGTTTACCAAGAGAGTTTGCGCTACTTCAATTAAAGTTGTCTATTTATCTTATGGTGTGCCTATTACAGCGAGAGAGGGATCTATACCTTTTTCTAATAAACAAACGGAGTAGGTCTCCTTACAATTAGATACATTAACAGGCGGCGAGGTTCACGTTATTTTTGACGATGTCAAAACCTTTCTTAGGGTGATTTATTGGCAGATTTAGTCGTCATTCTGAACTCTGCTTTGGTATTAAAGAGTGTTTTTGTATTCTCTGCTCGTTTTGTCAAATTAAAATGTTTGGGTTTCGTCGTGTTTTGGCACCAAATGCATGTGATAACTTCAATTTAGATGCATAAGAGAAAGGTAGGATACAATGGGCCAACGAGTCTACTTGCATTTTGAGGGGGTTGGGGCTTTGTTTTCTAAAACGTAATGGAAAGGTAATGCCACTATCCCGTCGAGTTGCAAATGTTTCTGCTTAGAATGAAGTGGAATAGTTGCATAGTTCTAGTTCTCTCTCCCCCCCATTGTACTTAACTGTTTTTGCAGCTATGAATATTAGTTGGTCGACTAATGGAGAATTAGCACAAACAGGATAACAGATCTACTCCAAATCATCTTTTGTCTATTATTATTGAACACCTATAAGGAGATAGCCTCTTTTTATTTAAAAAAAACGTAACAGATAATGTGGAATACTGTGGACCTGAACACTGGTATTTTTACTTTGAGAGTCACTGAAAAAGAAAAAAACTGGTCTTTTGCCAAAGTTTTGCATTGTGTCTAGGATATGTTGATAACCGCAGATCCAACTTTACCCTCTCCGAGCAAGAGATTGTGTATCCATAGGACATTATGAGGTCCAGTTCTAAGTCTATTGGTCCCGTTTCTGTCTAGAGTTGGGGATCTTACAACTGAAACAGGAATGTTCATTTTGGGTTAAGTGGGCTAAACCGATCAGAATCTAAATAGGATTGTAGACCTTTACTGTATTTTTGCTGGCTAGTTATCAGTGACATTGTTACTCAAGAGGACTGGCTTCTCAGAGAAGGAAGTGTTTGGTTTCTGTAATCAGCCTGTTATAAAAACAATCTTTTATTAATGTCAGCCTCAAGAAACATTCCCTGAGATCTGGGGCTAGGTTCTTTACTACTACGTTTGGAAGACTTCAATTGGTCCCCATGGGATATGAATAAAATCAGAAATGTGTGACTCGCTTTTCTGCCAGAGTTTGAGTAATGTGATGGGTGCGTATAATTTGAGGCAGGCAGCTGACCTTTTGCTCATGTCTTAGGGGCTGAGTGTGGGACCTGGGAGTAAGCAAGTATGTTTCAGACTACTGAAAATGAGACAGGATCCCAAGGATGCTTTGAGAGATTTTTAAGAAGACTGTAAATTATTAGCCAAACGATATGTTCTGGAAAAGTGAGGGTGCGCATCAAGGACCGCTTACATGAGCAGCATGATGCAAGTGGTATTTAGTTAAGAAAACATAGGCTGGTCCCAGTTAGCCTGTCTGGCCTTATTTAGTTATTTATCATTAGTTTTAGACCCTTTGACTGCGCTTAGAGTAGTTCCCACCATAAGACTCAGTAACAATACAAATCAATGGCAATACCAATCAGTAACAGCAATAATCTTGGGAGTCAGTAATTTCTACACACCATGACCACTTGGCCATGAATAACCACACTTATGTAGAAGTTAGAATGTTTATTTCCCTATATTAACAATGCTAATATCATGTAACTTAGTCTCAAAATCAGATAAGCAAACCGAAACAATACTGGTTGACTGAATCTTCTAAAGAATCTCAATTTAATCAAAGCTTAGACCACTACACATTCTAAAGTTATAGTAGAAATCAAAAGCAAGAACAGCTGTGCAATACAAATGGCAAACATTTAGAATCCAGCAAAGAAAAGAAATCAACTGTTACTTGTAGCGGGTATCAATAAGTGAGTATCCTAACTAACCTTCTGATTAGAATGGCATGTTTGGGCTTCATGCAAAACAATTTAGTCAACACAAATTTGGAAAACATCTAACTATGGTTCTATCAAGATTTGTGGCTGGTACCCAAGGAAAAAAGCAAATAGACATAGCAATCAGTAACATCATCTTATACCTTGCCTCAGTATGGTTCAGCTAGCTAGGACTGTATGTCAATTGGACATCTGTTCGGTCAGCAAAGCATCGTAATTCATCATTAAAGTTCAAGAAAGCAAAGTCCCTTCATGCAGTCCGGAAAGGATAATGGCTGTCCTCTCAGGGTGGTTAAGAAGAATAGCTAGTGGCCCCTTGGGACAGTTAGGAAGAGGGGGCTAATGGCCTCTCTCCTCTCAGTGCAGTCGGGCTAAGTTCCCTAAAACTATTTCCCACGTTGCTATTGGTCAAACAATCGTACGTTTAGTCCAATGAAAGTAAAACCTCAAATCCAAGAATTTACTAGACGTTGGGATTCTAGCTACTAACACACCAATGCAATGGAAAAAAAGCAGCCATTTTATAATTTGTCTAAGCCATGCAACTTGACATGAGGCTAGGCAGCTAGGCCCAATACCTAGCTAAATTAAAGCCTATTATTAATAAAGCAAATACGTAACCATTATTATGACATACTGCTACATAAATGAGCTCAACATTTTACATCAATAAGCTGTTAATAAGTATACTTCATGATCATTGGTGGTCACTCAAATAGGCACATTTTCAACATGTGTATTAGGTTTCTATGTTAACTCATTTTCTATTCATTGTTAACATTCAGAATACATGAATATTCATTAGTAAAATGGCAGCGTTAACAATCCCTCCTCTGATGACTAAATACGTCATCACATTTGCATCTTCCCACATTTTTGCTTCAGCTAAAATTTGTTTGCTATCCCTTTCAATCCTTGTTCCCTCCCGAATTTTCCCTAAACAAATTTTCCCTTTATATCTTTCCTCCTCTGATCATTCTTTATTTTCTTTAATCTAATCATGTGATACAACTTACTTATTCCCCATACTCCAATTATGCAAATCACAATAATATCCCTTGCATTCTTTTCAATATTATCCCTTTCCCAATGTTGCTGAGCCAATTTCACACTGAAGCAAATCCTTTGCCAACATTCTCCCAAACACCTGGTTCTTTCAGCTCTTTCAAATCAGCACCATCATTAGTCAGATTAGTAAGTAAGATTCTAATTTCAATGTATGCTATTATCAGGAATATATGAACATAGCTTCGAATTCAGCATGTTGCTAACTTTGCCATCTTTTTGCTAAAAGACGGTCTAATGCAAGGCAGTTCTGAAGAGTCAAAAGACCTTATCACAGTGATTTCTGTATCCATTAGGATCATGACTCCTGAAAAATGTGTCAACATGTTATCCACAATAGTAGACAACTTATGAATCTTTATAGAATTCAGAACTCCTACTGAAGGAGTCATTGCTCCAAATATACCTCCCACCTTACTAGAAGACACTTTTGTTTAATGTGCTGTAACTCAGTAATTTATGGTAATCTTTTCATGTTGTCAAGTTGAAACATCTTTGCGAAAACTATCCAAGTAACATGTGCCCTACCATCCTCTTGGATGAAGGTAATAAGCATTCAGCCCACAAATGTAATAAATTCCAGGAATCGCTGGATCCTGTCCATTCAACAAATGTCCATTTACTCAAACAAAAACACGTCTACATTCACTTGTTCCCACTAACGACGTGTCAGTACTAGATATAGGCTTATATATACAAAGCTTTGTTACGTGTTGCGCATCTAAAGCTAACCTCCCTTGTTTTGATTTCAATAAAGGCAATCATTTCTAAAAGTCATTTTCTCTAAGCTTTTCTAAGTTCTCCTTTAATGTTTTTCTCCTGTCGGATCTAAGAAGCTCTTTTCTAGTGGTGTAAGCAAGCATGTCAGATTGTTCCTGTGCGCATATGCCGTGCCAACTGTTAATGTAGGCGCAAAGAATCCTCTCACTAATTCTATAGTGTTCTGCTTAGCTACTCTACTCAGGTACTTAATTATGGGGACAAACAAAAACACAACATCAAAATCAGAATAGAAATACTGGATGTAATCCTGATTATAGATTCTTGTTAGTAATAGACTACAATTCATCCCATAAGTGAGGGGCAAACTATGATAGGTAACTCCCTCTGACTGATGAAGGAATCTGCATGCAAACATAAGTTTCTTGCATCCATCTTCTCAACATACTCACTCAATAAGCGATAGAAGACATTAGAAGAAAGTTCTCCTTGTGGATAATCTACGTGCAGATACTTGTCATCTAACCTGAACTTCTCCATTTCTGAGAGTGCTGTATTTGTCTCTGAAGCTGAAGTATGGATGGCTTTACTCTAATCAAGAACAGTAATTCTCACAATCAATACCAGGCATAAAATCTCCAAACCAATACTCAAGTCTTTACAGCATCTATTCTTACCATGCTAGCCAAGGTTACTCAAGATCTGTAAAGAATCAGAACGTACAAGAGAATAATAACTATCCAGCAAAAATCAATAACAAAATCTTCTTTCAGCAATTATTTACACCTCGGTCTTACTTCCAGGATCCTTTTGTCAAAAATCGGTAAAGTTGTCAAAAATTGGTTTAGCAGCTTGTCAAATCAGGTTATCAAATGTCCTTTCTGCTTCTTTCAACAGCTTTGTCTTTGTACTTTTTTCGGCTTATAGTTTCAACAGTTCAGTTCATTGGTTTCCTTCAAGTACCAAAATATTGACCTGGAATGTCTCGATCAAAACAAAGAGACAAAAAATCCCTTTGCCATTCACTTGTTGCATACGCCCATTCAGGACCAGTGTACCTCCGACTTGCATTTCTTTTCAACTTTCGATCTCCATTCAACTCTCCTTCACTCAGATCTTCTCTCCTTGTCTTATCTACTTCCTCCTCAATTGTTGTCATTACAATTGCTTCCTTTCTCTTTGCTTGTGATTCCAGCCACACTTCCTTTCAGTGAACCTTTGGTCAAAGCTCTTTTCAGTGTTGAACTTGTAACGTCTTCTTGTTCTGTGGGACTCTCTCTTGACGGACCTGCAACTGGTTCAGGAGGAGTCAGACCATAGGGGCTTTGATCTGCCTCAACTTCTTCCACCTCGGGGTCTGTCATTTGCTCGGTTTGTCCCTCAAGATAGTCTACTTCTGGGAGAGCCCTCCTCTGTCTCTCATGCTGCCTCAATGGAGATTGGTTCACTTTCACTTTCCAGTAGGCCTTCTCCTTCGTCTCTCATAGGAGTGACTGAACCATTCTCGATTTGCTCAGATCTGGTCTCAGTTCCTCTTTACAGCCCTGAGGTTGGTCTGGTTGTGGTTGGTAATCTCAACAACTCCTTTTCATTTTCCAAAGGACATGCCACTTCTCTTGTATGGCTTGCATGCATCCAGTTTGGAATTCCAGCGCACTTCACAGCTGTGGTAGTGATCAAAACTACCTGGAAAAGGCCTTTTCTCCGAGGCTCCAAACGCATCTTCCTCACGTGTTTTCTGATCACAACTCAGTCAACTGCTCTCAGGTTGTGTCTTTAATCTTGAGACGACTGCAGTGTGGTGGCTTCCACCTGATGAGAGAAAGAGCAAACCACATCAGCCAGACCCTTGCAGTAGTACAACACTATCATCTTATTTTCGTAAGAGCATTTGCAGGAACATCTGGCAACCTCATTGCTCTGCCTGTGAGGATCTCATGCAGGGACAATCCTGACGGGTGTTTTTCTCATTGTCATCAAAACTAACAGCAGTGTGTCTGGCCATTTCAGATTCGTGGAAGCACATATTTTTGCCATTCTTGATTTCAAGATACCATTCATCTGTTCCACAAGTCCTGTTGCTTCAGGGCGAAAGCTCCAATGCAACTTCTGCTCAATGTTTAAGGCTGCACGTAGTAATTTAATTACTTCATTGTTGAAGTGACGTCCTTTATCTGATTCTAAGAGAGATCGGAAACCCAAAAAGTGGTTATCAGTTCCCTAAGCAGTAGTTTCTCTACTGTGAGGCTGTCATTTCTTTGTGTAGGAGAAGCTTCAATTCAATGACTAAAGATGCAAACAATCACCAACGCATCTCAATCGTCCACACACAGGCATCTCATCTTCATTCTGCTGAATGGACCTCCTGCTCTTCCAACGTGGCTCAAATTGACCACTCTCTCTTTACCAGCATTCATTTGTTGGCAAATGACGCAAAAATGGCAAACTGATTCAGCAACCTGTCTGAGCTTCGGATTGAACAAATTCTGCTTGAACAATCGAATCATGGCATCCCTCCCAACATGTGCTTGACCATGAAAATATCTAGCTATTCAAGTCAACAACCTGTTCAGCAATACAAACTGACCTTCTGAAATCCACAGTTCATCCTGTTGTCCACATTTTATTTTGACCCATGACCTTTTTTCCTCCCTATCAACATTATTTTGCTGTGTTCTAAGCTCTTCCAATGTATCTATTACATGTAATGCATAAGCTGAACAGGTCTCATCTTCAGGTAACAATTGCCACTTATCCTTGAACGATATACAGTCCAATGCACAAAACCTTGCGACTTGATCCACATATCCATTTTCCATTGACACAAAATCTTGCGGTTTCAGGTGTGCACTGCTTTTCACCACGGCAATCTTCTCAGGCATTTGGATAGCTTGCAACAAATCCCGAATTCTCTCACCATTTCTTACTGGTGAACCAGAAGATATCATGAAACCGCTCTGAGACCACAACTGGTCCCAAATCCATACTGGCAGTCCGTAATAGATGGTAACTTTGAGCTGTGCAGAATCATGGCATGCTCTAGTAAGGGCTACCAGTTCCACAACGTGCGCTGAGTATACTCCTCGAAGCCAGGACGCTTCAAGTATACCAGAAATTGTGCACACCGCATATCTGGCTCTCAATATTCCTGTATTGTCCCTTAGACAAGAACCAACGACAAAGACAATTTGGTCATTTTCTTCCAGTCTGGCATCCCTAATATCGGGTCTCGGTTTTGTGCACAGATCAGTTACTTTAAGACAATCATGTTCAATATCTTCCAATTTTTCAATGTCAACATTCTCATTTGGGAGTAAGATTGCCAGATTAAGCACAGTACATATTTTCAATGACACTTTTGGTGATCCCAGGATGCTAGTCTCATAGCGAGTCAGCCTGGCACCTGTTAGGTACTGCGTCTTTGTTCTTGTAAGTAAAACTCCAATGGAGTGAGGGACCATAATAGTCAGGGGATGTCCCATCACAATGCCTTCACACTGTGCGAGGCTCTGTCCAACCGCTGTGACTGAATGCAAACAGCCTGATAGAGCTGCTGCTACTGGGTCCAAAGAAGCAGAAAAATATGCTACTGGGCAGTTTACACCTCCATGAACTTGAGTCAAGACAGACAAAGAACATGTCCCACACTCGTGACAGAACAGCGTAATAGTTTGTGTGTAGTCGGGCATTTCCATTATCGGTGAACTATGCTTAACACTTGTTTCAAAATCTCTTGGTTTACAAATTCTGCAATTATGGGAGCAACCTTTTCAATGATGTCCTCTGGTACTGGGGAATCTAGGGAAAAATTGCATTCGGCTTTACTGGAACCTTAACTCACTCAATTCCTTCCATTAGGCCAAAGTCTTTCCCTGTCAACTCCCAGACTTTCTCTTTAACTGTTCCCTGTAAGTCAGAAGAAAGATCCTTTTCTCTAAAATCTAAAAAGAAACTAGTCAGAGGGTACTCCTCATTTATTACCTCACACACTGTCTCTGGAACTGGGACATCCTCATCATCACTATTCGTCTGTATCTCAATTCCATCATTTGAGAAAGTAATCGAACATCTGGTTTTACACAGCAAGTCCCTTCCCAGTAGGGATACCTGACTTGAGACACAAACTATGAATTTGTGTATTCCCTTAAAGTTGCCAATTTTAACTTGGACTGGTCCTGTAATTGAGTTTGTCAAATACTGATTCGTTACTCCTACAAGCTGAGCTGTCTTTCCTGAAAGGGGTAAGTTTGGAACTTCTGCAGTTCTCACAGTAGAGCGTGTAGCGCCTTTGTCTGCCAAGAATTAAACTTTGTGACCCATTACTTTTCCCTTCACATATGGACCCTTCTGATCTACTTCTAAGGAAGCTGCAAGCACACATTTCTCTTCGTCAGAACTCAAGCTCACTTAATCATTGTATATTCAATTCTCACTGTGAAACTGGAATTGGTGTACTGTGTTATTACTTTGACCTGTGACCTGTTGAGGAAGCATCACCTGCTGCTGTTCCATTGGGCTTGAGGTATTTGGATTTGCAGTCTAGGTACTATCTGAACTTGCTGTTGCATTGGCTGTGACTGTGGCATCTGCATACGTAGCATTTGCACCGATTGAAAATTCTGCATCTGATATATATTGCTTTGAAAATTTTGATTTTGTGCACCTTACTGTACCATAATCAAACACTCCCGCTGCCAATGTCCGATACCTCCGCAAGTGTAACATGGCAACAATCTCTTAATTCCCTGCACATCATTCTGAACCACTACAGTACCCAAACTGGGACTACAATTTCCGCTTCCAATTCCTCTGTGACCTCTACCTCTCGTCTGATTTTGAAATACCACATTTCCCTGCTGTCGCTGGAGAAAATGTCCATGCATCCCTGTTTGTGCAGCTTTAATTTACATCACCACTGCCTTTTCTTTCAACTTTCTCTGCTTCAACTCAATCTTGTCACTACAATACTTTGCATACTGCAATTCCTCATCAATCAGCTTCGCTTGTCAGTAAATAAAATGACTCAATCATCTGGCAGATTTCAGGGTTCAATCCTTTCACAAATCTGAACACAAAACGAATGTCTTTCAGCTCAATTCTTTCTGTACCACTGTAATGCTTAAACACCTGCAACAATCTCTCATATTACACATGTATTGATTCTTTTGCTTCCCAGGCTGTCCTATCAATTCTCTGCCAGTCAATGTTTTGGGGCAAAATTCTCGTTTACATACATTCAATCACTTTATAGTAGTATTTCATAACCTCAGGAGATGGTGCACCTGTAATCTGGTCTCTCTACGGTTCTTTTGTCGGCCAATCTATGCTCCTATTGCACTCAGTCCATAAGTCTGCTGGAACTCGCGCTAACAGAGTGTTCAACTCCTCCCACAGGCATTTTGCAAGTTTCACTAACCTGTCTGTCTGCTGGTACCATTCTACTGGTTTCTCTCTTAACCTGGGATAATCGTTTGTAAAGGACAGAATGTCACTTTTGCTCCAAGGGACCTGGACAAAATTCCCTCCTGGAATCTCTCATTGGTAAAAATGTTATCGGGTCCTCAAACTGCTGCATATTTGCGGTAAGATTGTCAGAATCCCTTTTCTTCAACCATCTGCCTTCCCACTTGTCTAATGCTCCCCATGTCTGGACGCTTCGGAGTAACTCTCTAAGATGTGCCTTCATTCCAGCAGATCTCATGTGTTCGAAATCCCCAGAGTCAAAATCTAACCTGTAACTCCTCTTCAAATGTTTTGTTTTCTCCATTTCTAAGCTGTATTTCTCTGCCAAGTCGGCTAGCTTTTGATGCACATTGCTCACTTCGCTTGTAATTTTCAGGCACAGGTATCTCAGTTCTGCATTGATGTAGGATTCGAGTCTGTTCACACTCATAGTTCCTTCGATAAGTTCACCCACTTCCATCCCTAGTCTCCTTTAGTTCAAGTAATCCTCTCCCTAGGACCACTCTGCGGGGTATTCAGCTTATCTAACCATTCAGTCAATTGTTGGGCAGTCAAACCTTGCAGTGAAATGTTGTTGGGCTGGGTATTTGGCATTGGTTGTACAGTTAGTCTTAGAGCCTGCGGTGCCAGTAACTTCAGGCTATGGCTGATGTTTGGCCCTGTTCCAGTATCCGGAGGAACACTGAATGGACTAAGGTCTAACAATGATCTAGTTCCATCAAAGGGCTGTCCCTTAGGAGAGACTACTCTGGCACTCTGAGTCCCTCCCTCATTGAATTCTGACTCAGGACTCCCTGTCCATTTGTACTGTTATTTCCCTGGGCAAACAAGGGTATGACTGGACCAATGGTGATGGGTACAGACACGGCGGCTAACATTCGGGCTCTGTGGGTGTATAATTCCCGTATTCTGAGTCATCAGTACAGACATATCTACCTGTGTCCCTGTCATAGGAGCGTACTTTGGCATTGCCTGTGACTGCACTTGAGGCAGTAAGAGTGGAGTTGGCTCTGTCTGAACCAATATTGGTTTCAGGAAAACATGTCCTGTTGGCACTATTAGGTTTGTGTAGTTTCCACAATGGGTACGTCAGAGTAAATTTTCGGGACATTCGGCTGTGCCATCTGATTTTGTGCTGCTGATGTAGCAGGTAGGTTAAAACTGCTCTGGACTCTGTCATACTAGGATTAATCTCCACTGGATTCGCGGTCATACTAACCAATGTCAGTGCTGAAGGGTTTACACTAGTGCTCTGACCAATCTTGTGCTGCATACGGTGGGGGCCGATTTCTCAGTAACTAAAATGAACTCATCATCATCTGACTCTTCCTCAAGTTTAAAAGATTTCCTAGATGCTTTTGGGCTCCACTCCCTACTCTCGGCCGGACTTCTGTTTGTCTTTCTCGTAGCTTTCCTTTCTTCTCTCTCGCTGTCCTGTCAAATTGCAAGAAACAACTTCATTCCCTGTAAAGTCTTGGTTCTCCAAAATTTCTGATCACTGTCCGACCTAGCCTCCGCTAGTGTCTTTCCTGCCTTTCTCATTCTCCTCTCAAACTTCTGTTGCTGCTGTCTGGCTACTAATTCCAAGATTGCTAATGCCTCGAACTGTGCTTGTCTAGGAGGGGGTTTCAAATTATATTGCACCCTCCTCAGATTGTCTAAGCTCCTCAAATTTAACATTCCGTGGGCAGGAAACTGTAAACTCACCTTTCTCTCACTTTGCACCACTGTTTCAGCCAAAGACATGGCGCAGCGCCCTTTTCTTCTATTACAATGTAAGCTGGTGTACCTTCTGGCAGTGCAGTATCTCCTTATACTCTAAAGTTACATATCTCTCCTTAAGGCACTTTTTAAAGCTTTGAAAAATTTCATTTCTGCAACCTTTATGTTATTTTAAATCAAATCAGGACGTGCCTTTCAATCCCAGAATCCTTTTCACCGACCTTCTCAACCAGTTGCGCCTCACGGTTGTCAACCAATCTGTGAGCGACCCTTCTCCCTAACCAACCTATCCCAGCGTGGCTCCAATGACATTACGCTCACACGTACTGCAGCTGACAGTCTTGTGGTTTGTCCTCCTAAACTCAGATTCACATTAGACTAATACACAATTATTGCGAGCACTAATCAAAATCAGAACCCAATTTCATGGGAGTCAGTAATTTCCACACACACCATGACACCTTGGCCATGAATAACCACACCTTTATGCAAGTTAGAATGTTTATTTCCCTATATTAACAATGCTAATATCACGTAACTCAGTCTCAAAATCAAATGTTTAGCATACAGAAATACTGGTTGACCTTATCTTCTAAAGAATCTCAATTTAATCAAACCTTGGACCACTACACATTCTAAAGTTACAGTACAAATCAATAGCAAGAATAACAGCACAATAGAAATGACATACATTTAGAATTCAGCAAAGAAAATACATCAACTGTTGTTACATGTAGAAGGTATCAATCAGTGAGTATCCACACTAACCTTCTGATTAGAATGGCATGTTTGGGCTTCTTGCAAAACAATTTAGTCAACACAAATTTGTAAAACATCTAACTATGGCTCTATCAAAGTTAGCGGTTGGTACCCAAGGACAAAAGCAAATAGACATAGCGATCAGTAACATCGTCTTATACCTTGCCTCAGTATGGTTTATCAAGCTGTGACTGTCTTTGTCAGCTGGACATCTGCTCAGTCAGCAAAGCATTGAATTCAGCAATAAAGTTCAATAAAGCAAAGTCTCTTCATGCAGTTTGGAAAGAATAATGCCTGTCCTCTCAGGGTGGTTAAGAATAAAATGGCTAATTGCCCATCTGGACAGTTAGGAAGAATGGGGCTAATGGCCTCTCTCCTCTTGGTGCAGTCTGGTTAAGTTAGATTCCCTAAAACTATTTCCCACATTGCTATTGGTCAAAGAGTCATACGTTTATGGTTCAGTCCAATAAAAGTAGAACCTCAAATCTAAGAATTTACTAGACCTTCGTTCACACATCGATGATTGGCTCCTCTTCTCATCGCTGGACTCGTCTGGTAACAATTTTAAATCTGCTTATACTCCAGTCAGTGCATCTATTGTCCACTCCTGGGAACGTCACCTTCACACACATTAAATTATACAAAGTATTCTTAGGTAGTACAACATATTATAGCAAGCAGTTCTCATTGGAAAGGATTCAAGCTACTAACATTTTGCCACTGCAATGGAAAATTACATTTTAATTCTCTAAGAAGCCATTTTATGATTCATCTAAGCCACGCAACTTGATAAGAGGCCGTGCAACTAGGCCCAATACCTCGCTAAATTAAGGCAGATTATTACTATAAAGCAAATACGTAATAAATAACCATTACTATGACATACTACTACAGTAATCCAAACATGAACTCACCATTTTACATTAATAAGCTGTTAATAAGTAAGTACACATCGTGATTGACTGTCACTCAAGTAGACACATTTTCAACTTGTGTATTTTTCTACGTTAACTCAATTTCTATTCATTGTTAACATTCATTAGTAAAATGTCAGTGTTAACATCCCTGTAACTGCTAGTGAAAGTGAATCAGGGAAAATCTACAGCACTATTAGGTCCCTCATAGGGGTCAAATTATCCTAGGATTATTAGTAATATGCCTATTATCTTTGTGCACCAAGGATGGATATTTGGACTATTTATTCATAACTCTCTCGCACGCCATCCACTGATTCTTCTTAACATTGGGATTACACCATAGGTCTATTTCACAAGAGGTTACGGTTTTATTTCATATAATAATCAGAAAATGAATAACCCTTGTACAAGAAGGAGAAAATACTTGAAAATTATTCACAAAATTGAAAAAAATAAGTTATCGTACCTCATTTGAGAGCACCCTACATATCATTTTAGCAGTGTGTGTTTCTGTGCAGAGGAAGGTTTACCAAGCGGAGCAATTTTATTTTTCTGTTTGCAGTAATCCACTACACACAGTGTCAATTTCTTTTGCTAGCTAGGCATCCTTTGTATGTAGAATTGTACTGGCCTCCAAGATTATTCTACTGTGCCTCCTGAGGACCAATGTGCACAGACCTTATTTCCGAAATTCTTATAGACTCATTAAGGAAGAGAAAAACACCCTGAAATGCAAGTTAAATTGCAATCTCATGTGTCGCAGTGAGGCATTTAGCAGGAACTGGAGAGTGTAGTGTAAAAGTTACTTGATTTGTGTGGATCAAATCTGCATTAAGGATCATAATGTGTTTGAAGGAAAAGCCTTGCACCCATAGGATTAGTTTAAGAGCTAAACGAAAGTCAGCAAATGGAAGTGGAGTCATTTTTATCAGTTACTGGGGTGTGATATAGGTTCTTAGTAAACTACCTACATTAGTGGGAAGAAGTGGGGTTGAGTGGATAATGAGTTGTCTGCAGATTTGGGGTGGGGAGAAAGGGTGTAAAAAAGGGGAGCAAAAAGAAGTGAAATTCACCAGTTTACTATAACATAGCCTTATTCCATAGTGAAATGGAGAGGGAGAAAAAGATGGTCCTTTTTGATACACCACTTTTTTCCACTTTAACATTTGTTTAAGATGAGTGTTCCGGGGGCTCTACGCCTGTACGATTTAAAGTTATTCACGACAGTTTTAGTTAATATGGGAGGGGAGTACATGTTTAGGAGGTTAGACAAGTTTAAATCCAGAGAAATTCAGTCCCACTGTAAACCAACTCTAAAATCCACAATAGCATTGTGCCTCAGTTTAATCCATGGGTTTAAACATTTCTCCTGGCCTAATAAACTGCCAAAAATATGATTTCATAGAACCTGGATTGCATCCTACGCGATCATACAGATTTACAAAACCAGCTTTACTATCCAAATCCTACCTGCAAATATTAGCCATACGTAGGCCTAGATGGTAAAAGACGGAAGGCCAACAAAGAGCGTCAAGACAAGCCTGGAAGGGTATCCTGTCCATAAATCAGTGATAGCAACTGCGTTTTATTTAACACTTCTGGTCGGGAGAGCTGATGAGGGTTAACAAGCCTGTATAAATCAGACAGAGTTGACAGCGATTTTCAGTGTTGCCTGGTGTTACAATAGGAATCCTTTGTCACTCAACCCATACACTAAGATTGTTATCGGTAGAAACAGATCAGCAAACTGCAGCCCAGTCACCATACTCCCCACCTTTTACCCCGAAATTATTTTCGGCAACAAGCCAATTTGTTTTGTTATATACCTAACGCGATAAATTAAAAGCTGGATGATAATATCCGTTACTGCTACACCAACAGCGTCCTGAAGCACCTGCAAGTGCTGCTGTTTGACTTTCGTGGGGAATTACCTAGATAGAAGGGGGTGTGCAGAGTGAAAAGTAAAGATCCCAATAAGCAGCCAGGTCTCATTCCCCATATAAGTATACATACACTGTGAAATCTGAAAGCCCTGCCCTAGAATTACCAAGCCTCACATAAACAAAGGACTGTTCTTTATGATGTTAGAATATGCCTTGCGTGCAAGCTTGTCAAAAGCCCCCTACACACTATCAACAAGGTGAACAAATATTAATTAAGGAGTGGACAAATAAACATTTATACGCCATTATAGTGTCTACGATGCTGCATTGTGAGCGGGTGCTATCTGGAAATATAGGGCCAGATGTACCAAAGGATTTTACCCATTCTGTGTCTATGGGAAAAAGCTTTCGTACATATGGCCCATAGCAACTACAGACTCTCTGTAATTCGCACCCCCAGCTCCTACCAGCTCTTAACAGAAGAGATGTATTTACCTTTGCTTTCATGTCAGGGATGAGAACTACCTTGAACTGCCCAACAAAGCTTTGTTTTACAGAGGGTGCAAAATTAACCCCTTCCAAGATCCTGGTAATTTAGCAAGGTGAAGGGGCCGCAACATACCAGGGAGCCCAATTTGAAGATTCCAACTTACATAATAACGCTAAAATGTTATTAGGGTCTAACGCCCCTGACCATCTGAACCTCTTCAGTACTCCCTCAACAAGACTCAGTTCAAAACGTACACTGTGGCCAGCTGTTACTTTCCCAAACATGTGCAGGGATGGTAAATAGAGTAGTAAAGTTACTCTGGATAACAGGGTCAACATGAAATAAGGTAATGTACAGATGTACAACACAAAATTATCACTCATGTCTTCACAGGGCATGTCTACCACACCTATGCTTTTACTACTAGGCAGGTAATAATGTGTGTGTGTGTGTGTGTGTGTGTGTGTGTGTGTGTGTGTGTGTGTGTGTGTATATATATATTTTTTTTTTTTATTATTATTTTTTTTTAAATCAAAGATTACAGGGACGTTCTAGTTAGGCTCACGTTTTAAACGTACCAAACAATAGAAATTCACCAGTTCTAGTTAGTCATCTCAAGTAACTCGTGCACAAAGGTAACTTTAACTTGCATCCCCACCATGCACAGTTATCTAATCAATAGGTTTACTGCAGATGTTACAATGACAATATCAATGATGTTATGAAATATGTCATGAGTGCTGCAATTTGAGCGGTAATTAGGGCAAGGGCGCGAGTTATGGTTATCTTCGGGCACGAATTATAGTACTATAGTTACTTGAGATAACTGGTGAATTTCTATGGTTTGGTATGTTTAAAATGTGAGCCTAACTAGAACGTCTCTGTAACTTATGTTTTTTTTTAAGTGAGTCTATGGATTTTTTAATTCTATTTCCTCACTATAATGTTCCTGTAACCTTTGTGTTTTTTTTAAATGAATTTTTTTTTTTTTTACGTAAAGTAATTTTCATTATTATAAGTTAATCCAACCACCACCACCACATGGCCTTCTGCTGTACGTGGCAGCAGAGCCTGGCCTGCGGCCAGACCCTGCTGCCAACCCCTCCTTACTACCAAACTCCACATTGCGTGCAGCCCTTTGGCCGTGCGCAACAGGAGTTGGTCGCGGCAGGTCTCTCTGGGTGTGAGAATAGGTGTGTGAGGGAGTGGCTGTGTCTGTCTTGGTGTGTAGGTGGGTGCGAGAGTGGGTGCATAAGTGTCACAGTGGGTGTGTCAGTTTCTATGTGGGTCTGAGTGGGTGCATGAGGGTTTCAGTGGATCTGAGTGGGTGCTTAAGGGTCTGAGTGGGGCAGTGGGTGCGTAAGGGTCTGAGTGGGGCAGTAAGTGGGTGCAACATTGAAAAGAAGAAATTG